>NC_134739.1:2901775-7701775 GCF_049634645.1 Pelodiscus sinensis | reverse complement strand
ACACACACCCTGTGCTTACGGGCATGTTGAACTAGTCTCAGGGAGCCTCATTTCTGGTGGGGACATCTGATCTGTGACTGAGTCCTTTCTCCACCCGGCTCCCACTGTGACTAAGTCCTCCCCCCCCCCCCCCCCGACCCCTACGAAAGACACTGAGGCAGCCGTACAAGTGTATAGCATTCCTTGAGAGAAGCCCAAGTCTCTTTGGGGGGGGGGGGTCCTGGAATATAAATCCCCCCCTTCCAAGTCCTAAGGGGTCCCTGCCTGTCAGTAGCAGGGAGGCAGTTAGCACAAGTCTAAGGTAGCGAGAGAGACTTTTTTCCTGACTGTAGGACAAAATCCTCCATTGAAGATGCTGGCTTTGCTGCTAGGTTGGGCAGCCAACGCTGGGGCGGGGCAGGAGCGTTCCATGGGGCTGGGCTGGGAGGAGGGAATTGTGCCCTGTCGTGATGGGGAATAAATTTTGTGATGCGCACCGAGGCATGTGCGCATGCGCCACCAATAGAAACACCTGCTGCTGGCTGTGGGTGGTGGTGGGTTCTCTGTTAATCAGCTGGGCAGCATTTGAATCTCTCCTGCGGGGCCGCCCAAGCATTCAGGAGAAGAGAGAAGACCCTTCCAAGTGAAAGGTGCAAGGCATGGTGGGTGTGGGCATTCTGCCCTGCATCTGCTCCGGGACCACATACATTTCAGTCTGGGGTGGGGGGGGTCAATCTGGCACCTTTCACCAGCAGGCCCAAGCACTTGTGTTTCTGAGCCATTGGTGGTGTCGGATCTTTAGCAGATAGCTGTGGGACTATGCCGAGTTTCTTTCAGGGGGCCTCTTGATGTGGCTAGTTCTATTTAGTCCTGGTCTACACTAGAACTTTATTTCAAAATAATCCCGCCCCCCCCCCCCCCAGTTGAATTTATACGGGGAGCGTCCACATGACCAAGCCTGCTATTTTGAAAAAACTGGGCTGCTTCTTCCAAAATCTGTACTCCCGCTTTTCATCGGGAGTAACGCTCATTCTGAAATACCTATTTCGAAATAACGGTCGGGTGGACTCGCCGGTGCCACTATTTCGAAATAGCTACTCCCCAGAGTCATTCAAACTATTTACCCCCCAGCGCTTCCTGGGGCTCTACGTCTGAGGTAGCGCGTCCACATGAGCAGAGCCTCCCTCGGACGAGTTTCAAGGCTTCCCCGTCGTGTGGACACGCTTGTTCGATTTTGTTCAATCAGGAGCTTTTCAGTCAAATGTACCGATTTCAAAATCGTTGCCTCGTGTAGACGTGGCCTTAAATTATTCGTCCAAGTAGCAGCTCTACCCCACTGAGAGCTCCCAAGAGAATACATGCGACTCCCACTGAGCCTATAGCATTGTGGATTCCCTCGGGGAAAGCTTCACACTGCTAATAATAGGCTTCCATTGCCTGCTGGAGTCTGCCTAGATTAGAAGAAGAACAGCATTTTCCCCTCCTCTGATCTAACACCCATCACCGGAGTGCTCCTCCGTGAAGGTTTAACAATGCTCTCCTACCCACTCACCCGGTTTACAGCATGAGGACAGCAGCAAATCAGGTCATATTACTGGCTACAAAATATCTTTTATTGCCACCTTTCACCCGGGCCAGTTCAGCATCATACACCTCAATCTCGCAGCCACTCCGCTCACAGCTCCTAAGCTACTTATTTCTGATACTTTTACAGGGCTACACTGCATCTATGCTTGTCCAAAAGCCACTGTCACTTTGGTCACAGGACAGACCTTGAGATACTATTATGCAGCGGGCTTGGAAGCACCTACAGATAATTAAATGCAAAAGAGTTAGATATGGCTACATCTTATTTCCCTGGTGGGTCATAACCATTATTACTCGTCTCTGTTTAAGAGATGCCGTCGCAAATCACAAGCTAAAGAGGAGACTGACTTTGTTACCACTACAGCATTAGCAGTTCAGCGCTGGATCCCGTGTTCGTTCCTCACCCGACACACGAGCATAGGAACAGAAATCCCCACAGGAAGTTATGCTGCCAGGTTTGGGGGCTGCAATACAACGTGGTTAGTTTTCTTACCGTTTGGATCCAGAGGCTGCGGCGGCTGCCGGCCCCCGTGTTTCGCCTGGTTCATGGTGTTGTTGTTGTTGCTGTACGTCTCCTCCGCCGGGGTTTCTGTGTTTTCAGGGAGCTCCGGGATGATTTCTGTAGCATCGTTTTTAAACATTTGCCACCCTTCTACCGAGCGGACGGCCGTTTGGATCAGCACCCAGATGGAGCATGCAGCCCAAGAGATCTGCATAGTGGCAGCCCAGAGATTAGCCTTTCAGCCCTCTCCCAGTCTCAAATCCCAAGCAAAGGCAAATTATTCTCCTTTTTTAAATCCCTCTTAGAGCCAAGCCAGCCAATGACTTCACAAAGTGGGAAGGGCCAGACAAGTCATTCATCCCAGATCTGTCACCGAAGACCAGCAGGGACATGGGGGCGGGGGGAGGAGAGGCGAGGTGGTTTCTCCAAAACAGTCTACAACTTTTAGACACACACTTAAAAACTCATCCCTTGCTTCATTCTTCTGCCAGGCACTGGTGTCGACTGAACAGCCATACTGGCAGGGAGACTAGTCAGTCTGCAGCTTGTCACCGGCCTAACAAATATTTTCACAATGAAAAAAAAATGCTTCTTCCTTATTTGATTTCCCCACCGTTTCAGTGCTAAGTTCCCTAATAACTTCTCCTGGAAGCATGTGTCTGTGCTTTTTCTATTTTCAGCTATAAAATAAAGACACATTGGGGGAAGGAGCCAGAGGCGACACACTGTACAGCTTGATGGGCTGTTCCTCTCTTGTTGCATTTGCCTATGGGTTGTTGGTGCATTTTTAGACACTGCCCTCTGCTACTGGCCCTTGGCATAGATATCACCACGAGAGGGTTGCTGACTTTTAGATCCATGAGCGTGGCTAAACTGTGGTTTAAAAGCCATGGCTGCACTGCGGAGAAGAGATGACAAATGATCTGGTGAAGGCACTGGTCAGAGACGCAGGACAACTGTGTTCCAGCTCCGGTGCAGATTTCCTGTGTGGTGATTGGTGTCACATCACTAAGCCTCAGTTTTCCAGCTGCAAGCCGCAGACAATCATACTCCCTTCTTGCATGAGGTGTTGTAATACATTAATACTTGCAAGGTGCTTAGCTACAGGACCAAGGCACCAAGAGCTGTTTGCTTCAAGTGAGCTGCCGTGTGGGGAAACCTGGGTATGTTTCCTGGGTATGTTTCTGAGGGGGGATATGATAGAGGTCTATAAAATCATGAGTGGTGTGGAGAGGGCCGATAAAGAAAAGTTATTTATTAGTTCCCTAAATAGAACTAGCAGACACCAAATGAAATTAATGGGTAGCAGGTTTAAAACTAATAAAAGAAAGTTCTTCTTCACACAGCGTGTAGTCAACCTGTGGAACTCCTTGCCAGAGGAGGCTGTGAAGGCTAGGACTATAATAGAGTTTAAAGAGAAGCTAGATAATTTCATGGAGGTTAGGTCCATAAAAGGCTATTAGCCAGGGGGCAAAATGGTGTCCTTGGCCTCTGTTTGTCAGAGGCTGGAGAGGGATGGCAGGAGACAAATTGCTTGATCATTGTCTTCGATCCACCCTCTCTGGGGCACCTGGTGCTGGCCACTGTCAGCAGACAGGATACTGGGCTAGATGGACCTTTGGTCTGACCCAGTACGGCCGTTCTTATGTTCTTATGTTGCACACTGCCCTATTTGAAGTAGAATTTGTGCCCGGACCAACTCAGCCTTATGAATCTATTTCATTTACAACAGATACAAAGAGTATAACTGAACTGCACTCGTTCACATAATCCGACTGCATTACCTTTTGTGCTGCCTACTAAACAGCCAAAACAGGTGGGTCTGTTTCTTCCTGCCCACTTAGGGCTAATCACTTAGGGCTTGGATTCCATTCTGACAGTCCTACAAGCCAGAAAACAGGTGTTGCTGGAGTTAATACATCAAATATTTGGGGCAAATTCATCCCGGGTGTAACCTCCCTACAAATAAGGGAGACATGGCTGGATGAATTGGAAGGGTCACATGCAGGCAATATACGTACTGTAGAGGTCAGATTTCACTGTGGTAATAAGATGGATGGGCATGGGACATGATCCATTTCTGATTCAGTGGCAGCTGCCCCATTTTGTGGCGCTGTCTCTGTAGTCTCTTTCTCCCCCGAAGCTATGCCATTTTACAAGTCTCACTCGGTGCATCTTCCCTTTCCTTCCCAAATATCCCACGGAGGGGAGAGGGGACGAGGAGCGTTTACATAGCAGCATTATTTCGGAATAACTAACGTTATTCTGAAATAACGTCAGGCATGTCTACACTACAAGCCATTGTTCCGAAATAATGTCGAGTTGGAGGACTTCCTACTCCGATTCACGGTAACCCTCATTCCACGAGGAGCAAGGGAAGTTGGAAGAAGAGTGCTCTTCCTTCGACTTCCTGTTCTGTCGACAGCACCAAAAGCTGAGTTGAGCTATTTCCACTTCAGCAATGCAATTGACATAGATGGAGTTGCGTCACTTAATTCGACTTTAGCCCAGCTGTATGGACGTGCCCAGGGCCGGCCTTAGGCCGATTTCCCCAAATCGGGCCCTGTGCCTAAAGGGGCCCCGCGCCCTGAAGCCGGAAGTGTGCCGGGTACGCTGCGGGAGGGGGTGTTGGCTGCCTGCACTGCAGGAGGTGTGGGGGGCAGGGTGTTTGGCGGGGGAGGTAGCTGGGGATTTTTTGTGTGCTGGTTTTTTTTTTTTTTTTGGCTCAACCAAAATTCCTGGGGCTCCCATTGAAACTTCTGTGTGCTTTTTTTTTTTTTGGTCAACCAAATTTGCTGCGGGGCCCTGTCAAAATTGTTTGAATTGGGCCCCGCACTTCCTAAAGCCGGCCCTGGACGTGCCCATGGAGAATGTAAACGCAGCTGTTTCTGGTGCTGCATTCAATCTCTCTTCCTTAATAGCGTCTTTGTCCACCCACCACCTCTCTGTAGGTGGAGGGATGCCACATAGTTTTACGTGTTTCCTTCACGCATGAAGGTTTTTGTGCCGCGTTTATCAGAAAATCATTCCTTGATAAGAAGTGCCACCAACCATTTCTCTTCAGACGGTTAAAGAAACATTCCAACACTATTGTTGCCTTTCACTCTATAAACACATACTCTGCTCTGATGCGCTTTCATTAATAACTTCCTCTAATATTCAAAGCAATGGCTGCTTTAACCCCTGAGATGCACATCCACTCCAAACCCTGAGGCCTGTCCAAGGCCGGTGTTTTTCCAGAAAGCGTTTTTCCAGAAAGCGTTTTTCCTCAAGACAATGCACGTTGTAGATATGCAGGTGCAGATGGATTTTGCCCAAAGAGCTGGCTTGGTTGTGACTTTCATTAGACATCATCACATCTCCCATTTGTATAGCCCATCAAACGCCATGAGACACTGCGGATACATCTACACTGCACGATTCCAAAATAGCTTATTTCAAAATAGCCCGTCTACACTGCAGGGAAGCCTCAAAATGAATTCGAGGCAGTTTTCCCTAATGTAGACGTGCGATCTTGATTTAGAGCCCCAGAAGGAATAACTTAGAATGGCCCTGGTGAGGGGCTATTTCGAAATAGCAGCAGTGGGGCGTCTACACACGCCTTATTTCGAGATAGCTATTTCAGAATAGGCGTTATTCGTAGATTGAGGTTTAGAGAAGTTGGAATAAGCCGTCCGTTATTTCGAAATTATTTCGAAATAACGGAATTGCTGTGTAGATGCTCCCATAGTTATTTCAGAATAACGGCCGCTATTCCAAAATAACTTTGCTGTGTAGACACACCCTGAGTGATAGGTTACCACCACTGAGCTGGAGTGTTGCAAAAGAATGAAGCAGGCGCACGAAGGATCGTGGCTATGAGCCAAATTGACCAAGGACGCAACTCCATGCTCCAGGAATACCCAAATGGCTGGCTACCAGATGCTGGAACTTGGATGACAGGGGGATGGATCGCTTGATAAATGACCCTGTTCTGCTCATTGTCTCTGAAGCTTCTGGCACCAGGCACTGTTGGAAGACAGGCTATACAGTTAGGTGGATTGTTGACCTGACCCAGCATGGCCATTCTTAGATTTGAGAGCACTTCCCAGCTGAGACTTGCAGGAAAAATGGTTCGTGTCTCCAGAGATATTTTACATAACTCTGGTGCCCTGGCACGATACATCCTACAAAACAACCTGCTCTTGCCAGAAGTACCATGTGATTTTTGAATGAGTCATGTCTGAGCGAAACTTTGGCTTCATATGTCATCTGAAAATTGCAACCTTCCGCGGCAAAGTGCCCTCTAGCACCAGGCTGGGACACTATGGCCACGTCTCCACTTGCCAAGCTGGAGATGGATCTTCTGGTGTTCAATTTAGTGGGTCTAGTAAAGACCCACTAAATCGAACACTGAGGATAACCCCAGTCGGCACCGGTATTAGTCGTGAGGAGTAAGGGAAGCTGATGGGAGTGTTTGCTCTCATTGGTCTCCCACTGCGAAGATGGCACCAAGCTCATCTTAAAATATGTTGACTCCAACTATGTTATTTAGGTAGCTGGAGTTGCGTACCTTAAGTTGGCCTTCCAGGTCTAGTATAGACCTGGCCTAATTCAGTATCGACTTACAAGAAAGTTAATTCCCAACTATATTTTCAGCAGTTCCCAGGACGTCTCCAACCCAACTACTAACCGAGTCCACCCCAGCGTGGCTTAGGCACTCTGATTAGACCACAGCCATGGCAGGAAGCACAGAAGACGGATGGACTGAGTAGGAAATATACTTCCTTGCCAATGTCAGACTTAGTACAAACATCACATTTACTGAACCTGCCCTTAGCAATGAGCGAAGCATACAGCTCACTTTTCTCCTGGATGCGTACTGGAAGGAGAAAATACATTTTAAAACGTTGCGCTAATGTTTATTTTCATTGCTCACGGAAGGGGGGGGGAGCGGTCCCAGAAGGAATAATGGGACACCCAAAATCAAAGACCACGCTTGAAAACTTTGGCTTATGCAATTTGCCCAAGGTCTTAACATCTGGGATTTAGGCCCTTTTCCTGCCTCATCCACAATCTTGAGTCTAGACATAGAATCATAGGGCGGGACGAGACCTTAGGAGGTCATCGACTCCAGCCCCCTGCTAAAAGCAACACCAATCCCAGGGGGCCCTATAAACTGAGCACTTGGGCAGCCACCCAGGAGAGATTCAAATGCTGCCCAGATGATTAGCAGAGCACCCACTGCCGCCCGCATGTGTTTCCACGAGTGGTGCACATCTGCCCAGGCCTCGGTGCACATAACAAAATGTATTCCACACACGGATGGAAAAAATTAGAGGGACCACTGAGTCTAGTGCCTTAACAACAAGGCAAGCCTACCTCTTTGGGCAGCCCCTTCCCTCAGTCCATTCACATCCTCTGGCTTGTGCAAGGAATGAAGCCTGTGAGTATGGGTTCCAGCCTCATCCGCCATTCATACACCCCATGAAGCAGGGTGGGCCTCGGGAAAAAACCAGGTTGTGGTTCTGCCTGCCAGGAAGGATGGTATTAGCATTCATACATAGAAGAGGGCAGTGTTATGCATATAAGAGAACCGCCTTCAGCCCGACAACTCTACCCTGTGAGCAGAAGGAGCAGCCCTGCTAGCTCAGCCCAATGGCGACATGGGTGCTGGGGCAGGGCACCCCCTGGCTTCCATCCTCAGAGTTTCTGGGTGCAGCTGGCGAGACCTACCACCACATTCTTTGCTACCCTGCAGGCCCTGATGCTGTTATCTAGGGCCCGGTGCTGCAGCAGGCAGGCACACACACGTGCAAATACCTGCTGAAAGCAAGCCCGGCCAGGGTAACACCTGGTGCACCGTGGAACTGCTGGAGCGGGAGAAATACCTGGCGAGGGCAGGTATTCTGGCCAGCAGTGCATGACAGCTCACAATTTACAAGCTGTCCAGGCGTTCCGTTCCCCAGCTCAAGGGAGAGCAATGTCCCTGCTTCTTGAGCTGTTCCTTCCCCCTCTGCGGATGCTGCTGAACTCACCCAGCTGGGGCAGCGTTTATTTCTGGTTCGTAAAGCTGCTTTGGGGATTGGCACCCAGCACCTTGCCCTTGTGTTTTCAAACCATCCCACCTAAAGGGGGAGACAGCAGGTGGGAGGAGCGACTCTCTAGCTTCCTATTAGGTCATCTCGGCCCCCTCCTTCGTTCAGCCTTTCGCTCCTATACCCACGAGAGAGTCATGCTATATAGGACTGAGCCCGGGGGATGCTGCATGGCTGGGACAGTCGGGAGGTGATCAGGGCAGGTGTCCCGGTGAAGGTGACTCTGAGGTGGGGCGCGGTCCAGCCCACAGTACATTCGGCACCACAAGATACCTCAATTTATGCCAACAGCAACGTGCCCTGGACCCGAAACTGGCAATGCTTGCCCAGTGATGCCTCCAAGCCCATGAATACATTCATGAGCATATTTAAAAGCTACTTTTTATAGCTAAAGTGGCTTGTCTTCAGAACAGAGAAAGATACGATTCGTGCAACAGCATCATCTGGGGACAAGAGACGGAATGATGGCTCCAGCTGGTGAGGAATGATGGGGCTGCAGCACCATCTGGTGGGGGGTTGTAGGGCTGGCTCCCACCTTGGAAAGGATTTGATTGCAATCCCATAATTCCAATCCCTGAAGAACCACCTGTACCTAGGGGCCTGTTTTCAAAGGGAATGGATGGGTGACTGAATAAGCACTTGAGTCAATGGCTGCTCATTGGAGAATGCTAGCTAAATAAAGTCTAATACCTTTCAGCCAGTGGCAGCACTTAAAATTAGAACAGATGTATTGGTGCAACCCAGCGATGGGCAGCCGGTGGCCCCTCGGGATTCTGCGTGCAGCCCACAAGGCATTTTGTTGACCATTGCTTACGACCAGGGTTGCCAGATTCTGCTGGTTTCCTTTCACATCGTTTTTTCCCCTACCGGTAGCACTACGATGATACGCATGGAAAAGCGAGGGCACGTGAAGCGAGGTGTGTGCTGACTGCACACAACATAGAATCACAGAACACTAGAACTGGAAGGCACCTCGAGAGGTCATCGAGTCCAGTCCCCTGCCCTCCTGGCAGGACCAAGCACCAATCTTGAACCAAGTATCTCCATCATTGGAGATACTTGAGAGCAGGTTGGATAGATGTCTACCCAACCTGCTCTCAAGTATCTCCAATGATGGTGACTTCACACCCTCCCTAGGCTGTGACTGAGAGCGCCATGTGTTACTTCGTTGCCTTTGCTTCCAATCAAAACATTTCTATGGTTCAAGCAGCACACCCCACTGATTCTAGGTACACAACCGCAGTTAGCAGAACTACCCTCTCCTGGGAGATTGTCTTGGTTACGACAGTCTTACGGGATCACTGCGAAGATGGAGGGCCACTCATGCAGCTCTCTTACTAGCCTGCATTGCCCAGTGCTCGTGTAACTACTGTGCTCTTGACAAGGATTGTTGCATTTTGCCACTCAAGCTGTACACGGGTCTCTTTACTGGTTTAATGTTTGGCTTTGCACACTGATAGGGCTTTGCACACTATATTTTAGTGTAGTGTGTGTAGAAGGCTGCTTGGGTCAATGGATGTTGTATAAATAAAATGTTATGATTAATCATTTTTGTTATGGGGTCAATTATGCCTTCAGTTTGTGCAGTCCTTCTTAGCTGCTCGTTATTCTCAAAGAGAGGGATATTTGTTGTATAGCCAATTCTTAGTCTGACTGCTGCGCTTGAGTTTGCCCAGGTATATTGCAAAACATCTTTTCATGCTTTGGAAGGGAATAGCCGACGCCAATCCTTTGAAACATCACTATCGTGATTCTCAGCCCTGTCACTAGGCTGATTCGTGATTCTCAGCCCTGTCACCACCTTTAGTCCTCTGACAAAAGATAGCCATGCTAGCTAATGACAATAATTCTCTGTGCTACCACCTGAAACATCCATGAGACAACGTGGCTGAGGTACCGTCCTTTAGTGGATCAACTTCCGTCGGTGAAAGAGACACACTTTTAAGCTCCTCCAGAGTTCTTTTTTAGGGGTGGCAGACCTGCGGGGCAGGCAGAATTACAATGGGCAATCGAAGGGGGAATAAGTTTAGATACATGAGTATGTCAGGTCAAGAACCTGCTTCTGCAACATGGCCCAAAATTTGCCATGATTGAAGGAAAATCCGAGTGACAGAGGGTGGCCCAACATGGGAACAGCCCAACAGTAGGAGACACCGTGAATGTCAGAGATAGATGTTCTGTCCATAAATCGAGAATAATCACAGAGGAAACTGAACGAAACTCACTGCGATTGGCTAAAAGCTCATAAAATGCCAACGAACGTCAATCATGTTCAATTTAATTCTTCAATGTAACATCCAAAAGGCAACCCATAGTTACTTATGTTATTGATTTCTCTCATAGTAAAGTGACTTCTCCATATGCCTGGACAGATAATTAGCATTTAATGTACCCTGGGATTTGGGGCTGTATTGATCTGAATAAAAGACATCCAGTAAATGTTTCTTTTATGGGAATGGGGGAAAGGAGAATCAGATTGTGTCTTGTGCACTTAAAACACTTTTCCTTGGTGTAGATATGCCAGAGAAGATAAATCTTGGTCTATGGCTACAGCTAAGGCATCTGAGCTGCAACCAACAGCCAACTGGGGTCTGCTGGAATCAGACACACAAGAAGAGGTTATGCTCTGTGTGTACAGCCATGTCCATAAATGTTGGTGTTCAGAAGAATATGCATCGGCAATTCGGCGCCAATTACAATAATCTGCTCTGCCAATGTCCTTCCACAATGGGCCACCGACATTCCATGCGAGACGAAATGTCAGGCCTGCTCAAGCTTCTGCAATCATGTCCCCAACTCGTGTATGCCAGCTCACAGAGGGAAGATGCAACACAGCACGCGAGCAACAGCAAAGATTATTCCTTGTCCTCTAGTAACTAATGTTCACCCTCCATAAAAGATTCAGGATGAAATTCACTCATGTGCACAGGTCCAATGCACCATGTACGCCCGTAGATAGCACCCATCCATGCAGTGTTCTGGAAATGAGTTAAAACACTTAAAGAGTTAAAACAGCAGAGGATTGGCGCTAGGGATGTGAAGTAGCGATTCATTTTCTAGTTAATTTCCATTGTCTACTCGATAAGCACTTCTGTATTCTGCCTTTGAAATGTACAAGAGCCCCAGCAGGGGCTCTTGTACATTTCAAAGTTGGAACGCTGCGTGGAACCCAGGGCCAGCGGGAAGTCCCACTGAATCAGGGCTCCACGTGAACGCTTCCTCTTTGAAATGCACAAGAGCTCCCACTGGCTCTTTCAAAGCTGGCACACCACATGGAGCCCGGGATCAGCTGGGGATTCAGCTGACCCCAGGCTCCACACGACTTTTCAAAGCGGCAGCACTGCCTGGAACTTGGGATCAGTTGGGGACTCCCGAGCTAACCCCTGGCTCTGTGTGGCGTTGCTGCTTTTAAGTGACCTCCTTCCCAAGAGGACTGCTGCAATCCAATGCAGATTCCACCTCTGTGTTTATCACGCCAACTGCACCATACAGCTGCACATCCCTCCAACATATTTTGTTGTTGTTGTTTGCAAAGCACCACAACACACGGTACAGGACAATCGCGACTCTGGCAATTTATTTGATCACATCACAAAACATGAGCATTGTTACTTTTGATTTTTCTAACTGGCGTGATCCCCACATAATGGAATAAAATTTCTATTATTGAAAACCAGGAGGTCAAGACAGAGGAAAAGAACCAGCTCGATATATAAATTTGTGCCTCGCACATTTTCCTCTCTAATATCTTGTACAGAAAGCTGAGTTGCTGTAACTTTTTTCCAACTTCAGTAGTGCAGGAGCCTTAAAGTGCACATAAAAAGAGACAGGAATGGCTCACTGACAAACCTGTAGTTACTAATCTCAGCGGATGGAACCAGGAAGCTGAGATTTTTAACCAAAAGCTAGTGCAGGTTGTGTTTGTACAGACCGCTGCCATGTGGGTAGATCTATAGGTACAAATCGGGATCTTTTGTTAAAGTTTGTGGTTGTACAAACAGTGTCGAAGTTACATTGTAGACTTGCAATTCCAAATTCACATAGAAAAACGCTGTAGGGCAGATGCTGTTCATTTGTGTTTCAGGTTGGGATATCACAGATGAAGTGACCAATTTCCAAAAATACACGCATGACAGTTTCTACCCCGGCCTGTTGTATTTTCAGTTCTACACGCTGGCAGAGCCCATGACACGGATGCATGAGCAAAATTATTTTAGTGCCGTCAAACTAAGTACTCTGCAACTACACTAGACCTAGAAGGTCAGGTTAAGGTACACAACTCCAGCTATGTAAAATACATAGCTGGAGTCAGCTTACCTTAAGCCGAGCTTGGCACGGTCTTCACAGAGGAAGGCCAACCTTGTGACTACCAGTAGCAGCGCCGGATGGAGCTGCCCTCAGCGTTCAATTTACACATCTTAACTAGATCCACTAAACTGAACGCCAGAAGAGCAATCTCTGGCGTGGCAAGGGAAGACGTGGCCTACGAGGGCCAATTCGCTGTTCAGGGCCTTGTACCACGCTCAGCATCAACATACCTAAGTACTGCGATTCTCTGCTCCTCACGTTGATACTGGTTCTCTATATTTTACTTTTCCCTCTGAATTTTACAATGAAAAAATACAGCTTTTTTGTTCCTACTTCATAATCAGCACAAACCACAGATATACAAACTCTATTTACAAGGGTAGTTGTATTAACATTAGACTCTGGATGGCTTTCCTGCCACACTCCAACCCTGCATGTATACGGTATTGTATAGATCCATACCACACCCAAAGCTATACACACTACTGGGGAGAGTGCACCTGTGTATTTGCATATACACTTCTCTATCTCTGGAAGCTCCTACAATCAGACGTTAGGCACCTGTGAGTATGTGCGAGCTACACTTTAAAAATACAGTACTTCAATTACAAGCGAGTGAAGGGAGGTGCCTTTCTGCTCTCGGGCACCCAGGGGGCTGAGCGGAACGGATGGGATGGAAGAACATGACGTTTAAATAAACGGCATCCAACGCCAAGGCAAAGCAGGTGTGTCGTGGGACCGTCAGTGGCTCTGACACAAAGGAGCGTGATGACAGCCGATACGTTGTGGGCGTTATCCCCCGAGTGACAGCTCCTAGGAGGGAGGGAAAGTTGTGCTATTCCAAAAGATAGACCCAGGCAGGTGGGAGATACTTTCACTAGACAAGAAGGACTCTGCTTTCCCCACCCCGCAGGACCCTCGCCTGGCGATCCAAGTTGGGGGATGGGAAGCACCAAATTTGCACACCCACCCCTGACAGTCCGGCGAGCCCGTGTGAGAAGCTGCAGCTCCTGGCGCTAGGGCCTCAGTTTCCCCTCCTTCACTAATCTCTCGTTGAGCTGACAGAGCTGCTTCAGGAAGCCATCGTTGGGGCCAATCTCCCGCTTCTGCCGCACGGCGCTCAGCGCCGACTTGACAT
Source organism: Pelodiscus sinensis (assembly GCF_049634645.1). Taxonomy (NCBI): domain Eukaryota; kingdom Metazoa; phylum Chordata; order Testudines; family Trionychidae; genus Pelodiscus; species Pelodiscus sinensis. Next base: position 7,688,184 of record NC_134739.1, on the reverse strand, counting down.
CCATGTTCTGGCGCAGCATCAGGTACGCAATGACCAGCGTGGGGGAGCGGCTGTAGCCTTCGCGGCAGTGCACAAACACCCGGCCTGCACGGGGAGAACACACCGCAAACAACAGGTTACAAATGAGACTACGGGGGGGACTCACGTTTGGGGGCGGGACGAATGAATGTGGGTCCACCAGCAGCCCGGCCACTGAGTTTTGAATGGTCTCAGCTAGACATCCGATACCGAGTCTCTGGTAGCAGCCACACCAGCCTGCAAAGCGGGGGTGTGAACGGTTAACCGGTACGCCATACGCAGGGGCTGTTCCGGCCTCTCCGTGCTGCGGGGGCTGCAAGCAGAGGGTGCGCCGGCCGGGCTGGAGCAGCTCTGGCCTCCGGCGGGGGGCTACTCCAGCCTGCCCACTCCCCCTTTAATTGGTTAACCCGTTAAACATGAGGTTTATCATCCCGACTGCAAAGCAATTGTACATCGTCCACCTTCCTACTGAAAGCAGAAAATACCGTATTTGTCGCCAAAGAGAGAGGAATGGGACTCCTTTCAATCATTCGGTCTGGAATCAGGTTAGCAGCCTGCAGGACTTAGTCCTGGGGGAATTCTGCAATTGCTCCCAATGCAGCAGTTGCAGTGTCCCGCCAGGACTAAGGACTTCCTAACTCTGGGGTGGGCAATCATTTTTGCAGGGGACCACTTCAAGAATTTTGGTTGTGGTTGCAGGCCGGCTCCGCCCCCAGAAAAGGCGGGGCCTCAGGCGGAAGGGGCGGTTCCCTCTCGGCACCACGCCCCTCTGGAAGGGGGAGGAGACTTCATGTATGCCCCCACTCCCAGGCCAATTGGGCTCTGGGGGTGGGAGAGTGCATGAAGTCTCTCACCCCCCCGCCCCTCTCCGGCTAGGCACTAATCCCTTTCAGTACTCCTTCCTAGGCAGTCTCTTCCCATTCCGTACGTGTGAAATGGATTTTTCCTTCCTAAGTGGAGCACTCTGTATTTGTCCTTATTAAACGTCATCCTATTGACCTCAGACCATTTCTCTAGTTTGTCCAGATCACTTTGAATTTTGACCCTTTCCTCCAAAGCACTTGCATCCCCTCTCAGCTTGGTATCATCTGCAAACCCAATAAGCATCCTTCTCCATGCCATCACCTACATCTAAGTCATCATACCAGGGCTTCCACTGGAAAATGTTTAAAATAATTTGGTGTGGCACATCTCAGAATCAGATAAGCCATCTGAAGTGAGAGTTCCCAGAGCTAAAAACCTGGCTTGGGGACTGATTTTTTGTTTGTTTGTTTTTTAACCAAGCAGCAATCTGGTTTATTCAAACCTGAGACAGCTTTTATCAACTGTTTGGATCGTCTGACCAGTGATAGTGTTTGCAACCAGGATGGGAAAATGTCACCCTTTCTCTCTCTTCCACAGACATATTTAATCTGAGGCGCTGTTACACCAATTCCCAGTTATCATTTCTTGTTCAGGAACACAGGTGCTACTTCAACACCTTCTGCAGAGTCTTTTGGATTACTTGGCACTCAACTTGCCTTACACCTTCAAAGCACTGAACAAACATTAATTAACTAGCCAATTAGCCCATCATAAAATGGGATTTTCAGGTCTCTTCTCTAAGTCCTGTTCCCTTTCTATCTCGGTCTTCTCTCCTGAGCCTCCGGTCTCTCGCTCTGTCTCTCTCTCTCTCTCCCCTCGTCCGACTGCCTCCCCCCTCTCTCAGAGCTCTCCTCCATCTCCTGCCTCTCTCTCCATCTCTCTTTCTCTTCTCCCCCTCCTGCCTCTCATTCTCTCTTCTCCTCCTCCTCCTGCATGAGGAGCGTGGAGTCTAAACAGCAGTTTGCGCCGCTTGCTCCCACACAGCAGCCCGGCTGAGCGGCTGCCTATGAGCTCCAGCTGCCTCCCTGCACTGTTTCCCTTCACCGTTTCCCTTCACCCCAGCACTGATCCTGCAGCCTCCCAGTTCTCCTCCACCTCCACGTCCCCCTTGTTCCCCCACCCTCTCCCCGGCCAGGGTCTGTTCACGGCCAGGGGGCGGGGCCTGGAGCTGCTGTCACACCGCACGTCACTGCCCCTCCCCCTTCGCCTCCCGCCGTGGCGCTTGGCTGACTTCTGTGCCGCTCAGCTGGGCCGCTGCGGGGGAGCAAGCAGCCATTTGGGGGCTGCGCTCCCCATGCAGCATCCCCGCAACAGCGCCCCCCCAGAGGCAGCACGTAACACTACAGCATTACAGAGTCACAGACACTGGGCTACTATATATATGATGCTCTTGCACTTTCACTCACATGGAGAACTGTCACATTCAGCTCTGGAGAAGATTAACCCTGCCCTTGGGACAGGCTTTGGGTGTGGCGCAGTGGGGGGGCTGCCTGCTCTGTAACCCGGGGCCCCCCTGCGTTGTGAGGTGCGATTCCCACTGACTCACCCACATGTTGTGATGTAGTGTCAGTCCCTTGCTGGTTGCTGTGCTTGGGTTGTGGGCTGTGAATGACCCCTACAGGCCTTTGCCTGTGAGCACTGCCCAGTATGGGGGCTGCCTAAGTCACGTGGACAAAGACTCAACCGGTCAGCCGAGTTGAGGCAGCGAGGGAACTAGGGAAGTGAGTGTTGGGGGGAAGGGTCAGTCTTGGGCTGGAATCGTGAAGGAACCAATCTAAGGAGGGGGGCTGGAATCGAGGAGGCCAGGGACCCCATCTCAAGGGGGCTGAGGTATTCTGGCCCAGACTCCTGTAGACACATCACGTCTATGCGGTGGTGTATCCTGGAGAAGCAATAAACCCCCTCTATTCTACCGGCTGGCGGAGTCTGTTCTTGCTGCTACCGGGCTGCGGTGTTGGGGGAACCCCTACACGTCCTCACATTGGGGCGTTGGTAAAGTCTGTAATCTTCTCCTGAGGGTCCCAATTCATGTCTTTCTAGAGGCTGTCTCAATTGGTGTGATTTACACCTTCCTTCTGTACCACCTGTACTTCTGTGTTACAGAATCTCAGAAGCAAAATGCAGGACAATGTAGCACTTTAAAGACTAACAAGATGGTTTATTAGATGATGAGCTTTCGTGGGCCAGACCCACTTCCTCAGATCAAATAGTGATCTCAGACCGTGTAATTTGCACCCAGTTCTATATGTCGACTCCCACTTTAACCCAAAAGTAAAAGAGTACATTGATGCGCAGGGGGTTCTAACGGCATGTACAGTCAAGATCCGCGGTGGGCAACCAAGGCGACTCTGTGGACCGCATGAGGGGCCTTCCTTCATTTCAGTGGGCCACGAGATCATTGTAACCAAGATGGTCTCCCAGATGGGGGTAGTTTTACTAACTGTGGTTGCATCCCTAGAATTTGTAGGCTGTGCCAATCAGGGCCGGCTCTACGGAGCGTGGGGCCCGATTCCGGGGGCGGGGCCGCACATGCGCGGGGCCGCATGCCGGGGAATTGGCTGAATCGACCAAAGGCCGGCGCCTTCTGCATCCAACCATAGAAGCACATTGGTTGGGTTGTGGGCTGTGAATGACCCCTACAGGCCTTTGCCTGTGAGCACTGCCCAGTATGGGGGCTGCCTAAGTCACATGGACAAAGACTCAACCGGTCAGCCATAGAAGCGCATTGGTTGGATGCAGAAGGAGCACACGGCTCTCACGGTCAGTGTTGTGAGCAATCAGCATGCCCCTCCCTTCACATGCCTTGCTTTACGCATGTCTCTTTAGTAATACCGGTGTGGGGGGGGGGGACTCTGTGGCTAGAAACCAGTGGAACCTGACAACCTTGTGAGTGGGAATCAGTAAACAGAATGTCTTGTGGGCCACACATAGAACCCTCGGGCCGTAGGTTGCCCGCCCACTGGTCAAGATGGCCACTCACTCTCCTCCTCCTTAGTTACAAACCTGTCTTCCTTGCATGGTTCACCTAGGAGTAGACTGGGTCATTTTGTTGGTTTGTTATTACTGTTAAAAAGGGGGCTGAGAATCTGAATGCAAAAGCACGCCGAACCTTCAAGTCCCCAAGATTTCTGCCTCTCGTGTATCCTCCTCAGGCTCCTGTGCTATGGTTTCCACCTCAGCTACACGTGAAGGCATCCCCGGAGGAGAAAGGAGCCGTGAGGAGTCACTTGTGCAAAAATATCAGTGATTCCCCGGACACGCACAAAACCTGTTGCCTTTGAGCTGCAGTTTTTGGTCTTGAATTCCACTGTCCTGCTTTCTGAGCATTCAGGCTGCATCTAAAGATGACTGAGCGCACATCGGACGATCCATGAATCCAGCCTGTTTTGGGTGACTGGGCTGCAGAGAGCAAATGCTGTTCAATATAGGAAAGTATTAATGCATCTGTGAGAAAGGAACCGTCTGGGAAAATCCTAGCATGACTCCTCATTTCTAGCTGCGGGTCAGGGAACAGAATTTGCAGGGGGAAAGAGAGTAAGTGAAAAGCATTGAACATGGCAGAATGAGGGTGTGGGGTATTTTTTCCCCCAAAACAAACACTAAAGTCAGCAAAATGCACTGGAACCTCTTTAATCGGACACACCCTGGGAAACAGTTTTTGATGGAGAGCATAGGGGGATGGGTGTGGGGTGCTTACTTGGAGGCCTGCCGCTCCCAGGCTCTGCCCCCTGCCACTATGGGAATGACGGGGAAAAGCCTCCGGCCAAGCACGCCACTTTGTTGCTGTTCTCCCAGCTCTGCAGAGGGGAGAAAAGCAGCACACAGAGTCACTTTCTCCTCCCATACCACTGGTACTCCCGAAGTTGAGTAATTCCTCATTTAACACTATGGATATGTTTCAGAAAATGATCGTGTTAAGTGAAAACGTGTTATGTGGGGTCAGTTTTCCCATTGAAAATAATGGAAAAGGTGGGGGTTGTGTTTCAAGCGGTGGTGTCTGTTGGGACCAGGACATAAGGTTGGGGGAGAAAGGGGACTGGGTTACAGCAGGGAGGGGAGGTGTTTGGCTCTGGGAAAGGGAAGGAGAGGAGAGGGGAGGGGGATTGGGTTGGGAGTATGCCCGTGACGGGTCTGCCGGGACCTGCACTGCGTCCAGCGAGGGGAGGTCACTGGGAAACGGCGCGGTGAGCAGTGAACCCTCCGCCGCTTTGCAGGGAGGCGGGGGAAGCCCCGCGCAGCCGCCGGCGACGGGCCGGCTGGGGAAATCGTGTTATTCCAGGCACAGTCATGTGATTCAAAAACGGTTCCCTAAAAAAAATCGTGCTATTGCGAAAATGTGTTAAGCGGGCACGTGTTAAATGAGAGATTACTGTATTCCACATAGGCAGCTGCCACATGGATGTTAAGTGACCATGAACGGGAGAGCAGATGCTTTGTATGATTTGCATGGAAGAGGAGCAGCCGCAAAAACAGTCTCTAACGAGGTTGTCCATATATTGAATGTGTTTATAAACCGCTGTTGCGCAGGTACAATCCTACAGTGCGTGGTCCAAGAACGGCTTGGGAAAACATGTTTGAAACCCAAATTCCTGAGGGCAAGGGGGGGGGCAAGGATGACCGCTGATGTGCCGGGCTGGGGGTATTATCTTATTTCCTGAATTCTTTGCTTCTGGAAAGAACAGAGGGGGTTTAAAAAAAAAAAGGATATTCCCTCTGAGCCCTGTGCAAATAGGGCCGTTGACCAAGGAAACAGAGGCTCAGAATGGACGGGGGGGGGGTGAAAATGTACAGATCGCAATTTAATTGATTTTAGTTGCCTTTGTGTGAAGCCTTGCCTAATATCAGGAGACCAGAGAATTCCCTCACAGTCATTTACATCGGGGTGGCTGTCTTCCTGGGGGGGTCGCAGCGCCAGGCTGGCCGCCATTTTGTTTTCCCAGCATGGCGTGCGACGTATGCGCAGTGGGGGTAAGGGGAGTGGCATAGGAGCGGACCGGCGCTTGAAATTAAAGGGGGTGCAACAAAATGTTCAGCCAGTGTGGGGTTTTTTTTTTTTTTGCTCAACCAAACTCCCTGGGAGTCGCAAATTAAAAAAGGTTGAGCACCACTGATTTACATCATGTAGAATATACACCCATTATCCCTGCTACCAAGAGGAAGAAAGAAATAGGTGAGCCCTGGTCTACAGTAAGGCGTTCTTTCGAAATAACCCCCCTTAGGTCAAATTTATAAGCGAAGCGTCCACATGACCACGCCCGTTATTTCAGATTAACGGGCTGGTTATTTTGAAATCTGTACTCCTGCTTTTCTCGAGGAATGATACTAATTTCGAAACACGGGTTGGACACCTCCCTAGACTGGCACCCTCGGAACCTGACACATCCCGGATGAGAGATTTTGCAGGACCAAGGGAGGTCATTTCTGGACCCCTTGCTGCTGCCCCCTTCCCTACCTGGCCTGCTGGCCTCCCGGCCGGCTCCTGACCTTCTAGTGGCCCACTGCTCTGCTAACCCGGTAGGCTGCCATTGCTGCCCTGGCTCTGGGACCCGCACAACAGCCGTGTGTGCCGTGCCGGGGTTCCTGGTCTCACCGGGCAGCCACGGATCCCACCAAGCAGCCACACACGTGTCTCCCAACCCCGTTGGGCAGACCTGCTGCCATGCGCTGGACGGCTCCACAGTCAACTCGCTGCAGGCAGCCCACTGCCTTGCCAGCCCCGCAGGGATCCTTGCCACTGGCCCTCCACCGGGACTCTCCGGTCCTGCCACATCCGTACCATGGATCCAGCATAACTGGCTGGATAACCGTATTCAGAGAGTAGTTATTAATGGTTCACAATCCTGCTGCAAAGGCATAACAAGTGGGGTTCCGCAGAGGTCTGTTTTGGGACCGGCTCTGTTCAATATCTTCATCAACGATTTAGATATTGGTATAGAAAGTACGCTTATTAAGTCTGCAGATGATACCAACCTGGGAGGGGTTGTGACTAATCTGGAGGACAGGGTCATAATTCAAAATGACCTGGACAAATTGGAGAAATGGTCTGAGGTAAATAGGATAAAGTTTAATAAAGACAAATGCAAAGTGCTCCACTTAGGAAGGAACAATCAGTTTCACACATACAGAATGGGAAGCGACTGTCTGGGAAGGAGTACGGCAGAAAGAGATCTAGGAGTTATAGTGGACCACAAGTTGAATATGAGTCAGCAGTGTGATGCTGTTGCAAAGAAAGCAAACATGATTCTGGGATGCATTAACAGGTGTGTTGTGAGCAAGACACAAGAAGTCATTCTTCCGCTCTACTCTGCGCTGGTTAGGCCTCAATTGGAGTATTGTGTTCAGTTCTGGGCACCGCATTTCAAGAAAGATGTGGAGAAATTGGAGAGGGTCCAGAGAAGAGCAATGAGAATGATTAAAGGTCTAGAGAACATGAGCTATGAGGGAAGGCTGAAGGAATTAGGTTTGTTTAGTTTAGAAAAGAGAAGACTGAGGGGGGACATGATAGCATTTTCAGATATCTAAAAGGGTGTCATAAGGAGGAGGGAGAAAACTTGTTCATCTTGGCCTCTGGGGATAGAACAAGAAGCAATGGGCTTAAACTGCAGCAAGGGAGGTTTATGTTGGACATTAGGAAAAAGTTCCTAACTGTCAGGGTGGTCAAACACCGGAATAAATTGTCCAGGGAGGTTGTGGAATCTCCGTCTGTGGAGATATTTAAGAGTAGGTTAGATAAATGTCTATCAGGGATGGTCTAGACAGTATTTGGTCCTGCCATGAGGGCAGGGGACTGGACTCAATGACCTCTCGAGGTCCCTTCCAGTCCTAGTATTCTATGATTCTATGATTTGCCGGACCAGAGAATCCCCATTAAGAGAGTTTCCACCTGTCATTATTTTGAAATAGCAGTAGAGTGGACATAGGCGCCCCGGTGCCACTATTTTGAAATAACTACTCCCCAGAGACATTCGAAGTAATTACTCCCCAGAGTGCATCCCGGGGCGTTAAGTCAAGGTAGCGCGTTTAAATTAACAGAGCCTGCCTCAGACTAATTTTGAGGCTTCCCGTAGTTGGGACACGCTATTTCGATTTTGTAAAATCGGGAATTAAGTCGAATTTTGTTATTTCAAAATAGTTTCCTAGTGTAGACATGCCCTAAGTGAGCTTCTTACCACTAAGCGAATGAGGTTTAGTCACTCACAAAGAGTAGGGGCCATGTATTTAAAGACAAATCCTTTAAAAAAAAAAAAGGATATTCCCTTTGAGCCTTGTGCAAATAGGGCTGTATACCAAGGAACAGAGGCTCAGAATGGACTGGCTGGGGACAGAGGGGAACGTACAGATCGCAATTTAACTGATTTTAGTTGCCTTTGTGTGAAACCTTGCCTAATGTCAGAAGATCAGAGAATTCCCTCAGTCATTTACATCAGGGGTGGCTGTCCTCCTGGGGGGGGGGGTCGCAATGCTGGGCTGGCTGCCATTTTGTTTTCCCAGCTTGGTGTGCGCGTATGCGCAGTGGGGGCAAGAGGAGTGGCAGGGAGCAGACCACGCTCGAAATTAAAGGGGCCAGCATGGGGTGTGGTTTTTTGGTTTTTTTCCACTGGGGGTCGTAAATTAAAAAAGGTTGAGCATCACTGATTTACATCATGTAAAAAATAATACACCCATTACCCCGCTGCCTAGAGGAAGAAAGAAATAGAAGGATTTAGGCATTTAGATGGCTAGTGGGATTTTCAAAAATACATAGGAACCCAATGCCCGATGCTGGGGTAATCGATTATTTTTTATCCAGATTTCTAGGACCAGATATATCCAATGTCCAGACTCCGGAAACAATACAAAAATAATAACCATGATAGTAAGTAAATAAAAAAAATCGGTGGCCCATTCCAAAGCATCAGCTGCTCCAAACTGGGCCCACAATCTGCCCTATGCTAAGAAATTACCCATCCTTCCACGTGTTAGTTGCATTTAATCTGTAGCTCCAAAATTAGCTTGTGGTTTGCACATTGCATTTGCAATGTCCATCCTGACTTTGGTTTATGGTTTTACTGTTTTGAATCATGCTGGGATTCTGCATTACTGTACTTCCCAGATTTTCCACTCTGATCCACTAATACGTCCAGAAAATACTAACGCCTTTCTTCCTCGCACAGCATTTCCAGTATTATGTTCCTTTACTCTTTCATTGCCAAGATGCCCCAGCGGTTTTACTCTTCCCCAATAAACCCCACAGCTGCGGCCGTTTTCCATTATTTCATACATGGGGAGGGGGCAGTTAGTTGAAAAGCAAATTCTTCACTGTTTATTCACCTGCCCTAAACACATCATCAAGAAACCTAAGTCCTGATCTCAGGGCCAGGGTTTCTGTTCCACTGGAAAACCGAGGAAAGAAAAATAGGAATATGTCAAACAACAGAACAAATGGCCAGTAAATTCATCGACTGGCTAGAAAACAAGGCAGAGAGAGATTCTTGGAGATGTCTTACCATCCTTCTGGGACAGCGCGCTGTCAATAAAATCAGCTGCCTCCTCAAAATAGCGGCTAAGGTTAAATTCTTGGGTGTCGTTCGCTTTAATGCCGTGGTAGGTGATGCCGGTGCCTTCGTAGAACTCTGCATTGGTGTTCACGTGCATGAAGGATTTTCCTTCGGCTGCATTCAGGATATGGGTTATGCCCAGGCGCTGTAACCTCATGATATTCTTGGCTATGAATCTGGAAAGCAAAAATGTATCAAGAAGACAACAGGGACTTAGCAAATCGCATCCTCCGAGGCCAAATACTCAACATTTTCCGGTGCCCTCAGAATCTATAAATTGGATTCTACCAAATTCACAGTTATGAAGAACATGTCATAGACCATGAAATCTGGTCTCCCCCTGTGAATTCTGTTGGTTTTACCCTATACACTCCAGATTTAATGGGAGAGACCAGCATTTCGCAAATTAGGGATCTGGCCCAAAAGAGAGCGGTAGGGAGGCTGCAAGGTTATTTTAGCTGGGCAACGGGAAAGCGATTGTTGGCCAGGCATCTTCCTGCCAGCAGCAGTGCAGAACTAATGGTGGCAATACCATACCATGCCACCCTTACTTCTGTGCTGCTGCCTTCAGAGCTGGGTGGCTGGAAAGTGGCAGCTGCTGACCAAGCCCCCAGTACTACAGGAAGCAGTGTAGAAATATGAATGGCAATACTATACCATGCAGCCTTCCTTCTGCACTGCTGCTGGCAAGGGCTCTTCCTTCAGAGCTGGGCTACTGGCCAGCAGCTGCTGCTCTTAGCCCCCCACTCAGAAGGCAGCACCGCCACCAGCAGCAGTGCAGAAGTAAGGGTGGCAATACCATACTGTGTCATCCTGTCTTCTGTGCTGCTGCTGGCAGCGACTCTGCTTTCAGAGCTGGGCTTCTGGCCAGCAGCCACCTCTTTCTGGCTGCCCAGCTCCATTGCCAGCAACAGTGCAGAAGTAAGAGTAACAGTACTGCTTCCCCCCCCCCAATAATAACCTGGAGACCACTTCCACAATTCTTTTTTGGGTTAGGACCCCTACAATTACACCATTATACAATTTAAGATTTAAATAGCTAACCTACGAATAATTACCATTTAAAAAATCCTACAACCATGAAATTTACCAAAACGGACCATGAATTCGGTAGGGCTCTGGCTATAACAACGCTCCCTGCTGCTCACAGAAATGCAGGACTGAAAAGGTCATTTAGTTCAGTCCCCTGCACTGAGGTAGGACTAAGTATTACCTAGACTGCCCCCAAGAGATGCACATCTAACTTGTTCGTAAAAATCTCCAATCATGGAGATTCTAAAGCTGCCCTTGGTAATTTTGTCCCAGTGCTTAACGACTCTTAAGAGTTAGAACGCTTTCCCTAATGCCCATCCTAAATCACCTTTGCTGCAATTTAAGCCCATTGCTTCTTGTCCTATCCTCACGGGTTAAGGAGAACTATTTTTCTCCCTCCTCTTTATAACAACCTTTTGTGTGTTTGAAACCCAAAATCATGTCCTCCCTTAGCCTTTTCTTCTCCAGAGTCAACAAACCCATTTTTTTTTCAATATTCCCACACAAGTCATGTTTTCTAGACTTTTAATCATTTTTGTTGCTTCCCCTCTGGACTCTCTAATTTGTCCACATCTTGCCTGAGTTGTGATGCCCAGAACTGGACACAATACAGCACATCAGCACAGAGTAGAGAGAGGAAGAATTATGTCTCGTGGCTAATACGCCTCAGAATGATGTTCTTCTTCTTCTTCTTCTTTTTTTTTTTTTTTGCAACACTGATGACTAATATTTACAACCAAAGGTCTGGTAGCACTTTATAAACTAACAAAACATGTAGATGGGCTCATGAGCTTTCATGGACACAGCCCACGAAAAATCATGATCCCATCTACATGTTTTGTTAGTCTATAAAGTGCTAGCAGACCTTTTGTTGTTTTTAAGATTATCCTGTACAGACTAACTTGGCTACCCCCTGAAGTGACTAATATGTAGTTTGTGATCCAATATGCTCCCCACATCCCCAAACCCATGCCCTGACTCCTCCACCCCTCACACCCACAGCCCCCTGCCCAGAAGGACCCCAGCAAGGGCTTCCAGAGCTATGATGCGTCTGAGATGTGCCGAAGTACCAATCTTGCAGAGCCAGCCCCCTGCTCTCAGTCTCAGCTGAAACCCGCAGCTGGCTAAAGACGAACCCGAGTAAAAGGGAGCCTATTGTTTTAGGAAAATGGAAACATTCTGAAGTATTGACCTCATTGTTCACAGGCTGTAGAAGTCAGTCCAGAGCTTGGCACGTCCTTTCGGACTCCTCTGTTCTACCAGATACCAACTCCCCCTCACACACACACATCTCCCGCAACACACACACACAAAACCAAAACAAGCCTGGAAAAACATTTCCATCTGGGACTGGCCAGAAAACTGTCCTCCTGTCAGGCACAGCCCTGGGCATGATGGTACATGCGTTCCCGGTCTCCAGGCTTAATTATCACCAAGTATTACATGAGGGAATGAAGACACATGACCTATAAAATCCCTCCAGTTGGTACAAAGAGCAAAGGCCCCTCTTCATAGCAACACGACCATGACGCTATCACGACAATGCTCTGCTCTCTGCTCTGGAACTGGGATTGGCAAAGCAGTGCAGAGGTGTGATGTGGGAGGGCGTGCGGTCTGCTCTATAACCCAGTGTGGTATGGGGGTGCCTTGCTGGTTGCTGGGCTTGGGCAGTGGGTGTCCTCCATTGGCGGCTATTTGTAACACGGTCCAACAGGACAGCGGATGAGTCACCAAGGAAGGGTCTCACAACCTGTCCGACAGATCGCCTCCCAGGGACAGAGACAAAGGGAGGAAGGCGGAGACCAACCGCTGTCTGGGGGGCAGGGCTGGAAGTGGGGCAGTTTCTGTCTGGAATCATGGAGGAAGCAGCCTGAGCAAGGGGGCTGGGATTTAGGGGCCCAGTCTCCCCCATCTCAAGGGGGGCTGAGGCATCACAGGCCTAGCCCTGTAACCGGGTTACATCGGTGCTGGGCTGTATCCTGGAGAAGCAATAAACTCCCTCTATTCTGCCAGCTGGTGGAGTCTGTTTGTGCCACTACAGGGGTGCAGGAGACGGGAAACCCCAACGCGCCGTCACAAGAGGGAATCAGAAACCGCCAGCACCCTCCACCCCAAATCTTAGAATCATAGAATCCTAGGACTGGAGTCATCGAGTCCAACCTCCTGCCCAAAGCAGGACCAACCCCAACTCAATCACCCCAGCCAGGGCTTTGTCAAGCCGAGACTTAAAAACCTCTAGGGATGGAGAGTCCACCCCCTCCCTAGGGAACCCATCCCAGTACTTCACCACTCTCCTAGTGAGATAGTTTTTCCTAATATTCAAACTAGACCTCCCCCACCGTTACTTAAGACCTTTGATCCTTGTTCTGCCATCCATCACTACTGAAAACAGCCTCTCTCCATTCTCTTTGGAACTTCCCCTCAGGTAGCTGAAGGCTGCTATCAAATCCCCCCTCACTCTTCTCTTCTGCTGACTAAATAAGCCCAAAATCTTCCCCTGCTTTTGGAAAATCAAACCACATATTCAGGGGTTTAAACCTTTCCCAGGCCTCCCTTATGCAGCTGCCCCATTTTTCTGCATTTGTTTTCCCAAGTCCCACCCAAGACTGGAACCAAAACAGCTGACCTACAGTGAAAAAAATCAGCTTTCCCCATGTTTCCAGCTGGGAAGCACAATTTGGATGGGAAATCAGCTTCCCTCAAGAGCTCCAGCCTCATTTGGCAGACTCGAGAGGTAGGAATAGGGGTGAACTTTAGATAAGCAAACACATCTCTTTTTGGATGGGTTTCTAAGGGCTGGCACAGCTTTTGGACGGACGCCTTTTTATTAGAAATCTCAGTAGATACATAACATCGGAATTCGCAGGTTGCATCCAAACTGAACCCACGCTCTGGACATTGAGGTTCCCCAGAAATTTGCTCAGTCACCAGGTAATAAAATGCTAGACGTTGTCCATCTAAATCTTCCTCTTTTCCCCTGCTACTCTTCCCCTTTCCAGTGAGCGCACACTGCAGTTGAGTCCTCATCTGTGAGCAAATTTTTCTGCCTGCTACGCCATGTGTGCCCAATAATCACGGCAACGGGCCAAGTCATTTTAAAGACTTTCGTCTATTAACCAAACCCAAAGCTGGCTAATTTTTCTGTCTGGCAGGATAACAGCTGCGCCAAGGGATGTACATCAATGCCAAGGGAATTCTACTTGGAACAGAGCAGTAAATGCTACGAAAACAAAGGGCAAAGGGAAAAATGTTCACAGGCCTGGTCCTTTCATCTCCTACCTGATACTGAGGGAAGTTCTTCGGGTGCTGAAGGAACAAGAGTTTTAAGGACAGCAGGAACTCTGGGGTCTGGAAATGACAGACTAAGGGGTAGGGGAGCTTTTAGGGGTCAGGGGCCGCTGACCCACAGAAAAATCAGTTGGGGGCCGTACACAAGAGAGAAGCAAAAAACAAAAACCAACTTTCACAATTGTCCTGGTACACCTGAGTCTAGGGGCGCAGGCTCGTAGATTTTGTGTGCTCCAGACCCACGGTGCAGGGGCTGGAGTGCCAATGCAAGCTCCCCAATGCTGGAGGGAAGCCTTGAGCCCCATGGGCCGGAGCCAGGCCAGCTGGGAGCCTGAGGTTCCCCACCCCTAGACTAAGTAATTAATAAATTAGTTAGGGAGGTTGTGGAATGTCCATCTGTGACGCGCGTTGGGGGTTCCCTGTCTCCTGCACCCCAAAATGGCACAAACAGACTGCACCAGCCAGTGGAATTGAGGGTGGTTTATTGCTCCTCCAGCACAGCGCAGCACAGATGTAATCTGGTTACAGGAACTTGGGCTAAGAGGCCTCAGTGCCCCCCCTTGAGATAGGGGAGTCCCAGCCCCCTCCCCAGCTCCTTATTCCCTGCCTTCCAGCCAGGAACTAACTAACCCTCTTCCAGCCCTGCCCCCCAGCCAGGGCAGCATTCCACCTTCCTTTGTTCCTCTCCATGGGGGGTGTCTGGCCACTGGTTCAACAAGTTTGGCATTACCTCTGCCTAGTGAGGCTTTCCCTGCTGGGTCTTGCTCCAGACAGCAGGGGTCACCACAGCCCAGCAAGTACCCCCACTACGTCACACCATCACTGGAGATATTTAAGAGCAGGTTGGCTAGACATCTGCCAGGGATTATCTAGATCAGTTTTTGCACATACAGACCCCTTTTTCAATCAGTTAACATTTTACAGACCCCCGAAGGGGAGCAACGGGAAGCAGAGGCCAGCATGTCCCTTGGTCCGCATTGCTTCCTCAGCTCCCAACTCCTCCGTTCCCTGCCCATCCACGGAGGATACGGCAAGGGGGCTCTTGTGGCCCCTGCCCAGGCACTCCACCCTTGGCCGGGCACGGAACCCTGGGGGAGAAAAAAAAGAAAGGACTGGTCCCACTATGGAACTGGGAGGGGAGGGAGAGGACTGGAGCGTAAATGGCAGCGCAGCTGGTGGCAGGAGGACAGATGGTGCCTCCTGGGGTATCAAGATCCCATCCCTCAGCATGCATGCAGCCGGTCACGAACGACGAGCCCCGGGGTGTGAATCACCCGGTGGAAAGTCCCAGTCCCGCAGTGGGCCCAATCCGAACTTTTCCGTTCCTTTCCTAAACTTCCTGAGGGCCCCCTGCAGTACCGTCACGGACCACCAGGGGTCCGCAGACCAAAGGCTGGGAACCCCTCATCCAGACATCGCTTGATCCTGTCATGAGGGCAGGAGACTGGACTAGATGGCCTCTTGAGGTACCTTACAGTTCCAATATTATGTAATTGCATGGCTACGTCTACACTGGCCTGATTTTCCGGAAATTCTTTTAACGGAAAAGTTTTCCGTTAAAACATTTTCGGAAAAGCGCATCTAGATTGGCAGGATGCTTTTCCGGAAAAGCACTTTTTGCGGGAAAGCGTCCGTGCCAATCTAGACGCGCTTTTCCGCAAAAAAGCCCCAATCGTCATTTTCGCTTTCGGGGCTTTTTTGCAGAAAAGAAATCTCTGCTGTCTATCTACACTGGCCCTTTTCCAGAACAGTTTTCCGGAAAAAGACTTTTGCCCGAACGGGAGCAGCATAGTTTTTCCGGAAAATCACTGATGATTTTACATTAGATCGTCAGTGCTTTTCCGGAAATTCAGGCGGCCAGTGTAGACAGCTGGCAAGTTATTCCGGAAAAGCGGCTGATTTTCTGGAATAACTGGCCAGTGTAGACACACACAGCCCATGAGTCTAGGAATAACAGTAGACACCAGCCTCTACTCCCTGCACAGTAACTGAGTTCCATGGAGTCCCACCTAAGGTTTTTATCAGTTCACACAGTGGAATCACAGAGCAAAGCTTGGCCTCTGCCTATTGCAAAGCA
The DNA here is from genome assembly GCF_049634645.1 of Pelodiscus sinensis. Lineage (NCBI taxonomy): Eukaryota > Metazoa > Chordata > Testudines > Trionychidae > Pelodiscus > Pelodiscus sinensis. Next base: position 7,672,368 of record NC_134739.1, on the reverse strand, counting down.
AACAATTCAATTTTCAAACAATCCCAGAAAACCCCACTTCCTCCTTTTCCATTAACTGTCCCGGGAGATGGGCTCTGGGAAAAGAGGGCAGGACCGGCTGCTTTTCCCCGAAGCAGCGCATGGAATCTTTGGTGCTGTGAATACAGAACTCTCCCTGTGCTGGCCCTGCACCACTAGTACAGATGTTACATGAGAGGGACTTTCTTCCAAACATAGATCGCTTTTACCTTCCACAGAATCCCAGGCCCATATGGCAGCCGTTAATGGTAAATAGTCCTAAGTAAGATTGTAATGTGACATCCGAACCAAGCAATAAAGAGTCACAGTCCAAGCCTTGCTAGAAGGCATAATTCACTAATCACTTCTCCACTGTACCTATCTGTGCCCCCCAGAGACGGCACAAGTCAATTTTTATTGGGATTGTCATACAAGGAATGTGAAAGGTTAACCACCTTAATGGGTGATGCACACCAACAAAAGGTTAACTCTCACCCATAACTAGTAGGCAGCCATTAAACAACTCATCTATCTTCGCAGTCGGATGACAGGCCAAAATACATACACTTGCTACATAGGTATAACAAATGCAGAGTAAACTAAAGTGTACCTCAAGCTCCTCATGAAGGAGCAAGTATTTTCTAAAATTCCCCCACTCAGGTGGGCACCATGAATTTGGTCTGCACTGGTGGAGAAAATTGATGCAAGATACCCAACTCCAGATATGTAAATTGCATAGCTGGAGTCACCGTATCTTTGATGAGAAGTACTTGCAAACAGGAACAGCTAACAGGGAGTTTGGAGAGGGAGTTCTCCAGGTAAAAGAGGAGTAAAAACGGGACCCTTGTGGTAAGTGGCTGTCTGGAGTGTGTGTTTGTGTGTGGGGGAGTTATTTGCTGTGTGCTGAGCTAATGTTTGTCTGTTTGGTTGGTTGGTTGGTTTGAAGGAGCTTCTAAAAGGTTTGAAATCTAGAAGCCTCTGTTAATTGGCTGAGCCTCAGTCAGGGGGAGGGGCTAGCAGAGCTATATAAGCCTGTGACTCAGCGACCAGAGAACTTGCAAACAGGAACAGCTAACAGGGAGTTTGGAGAGGGAGTTTGGAGAGGGGAAGTTTAGAGGGCACTAGTGACTTCTGACCTTCTTTAAAACATAACTCTTATAATAATCTATATTCCAGAGTTTTAAAAAGAATCCCAGTTTATACTTAAACTTATTCATTAGAAAAATGGAGACAGAAGCCCAGCAGCAGAGTGGGGGCTATCCTGTTTATTGCATCGAGTGTCACATGTATGACTACCTGCCCTGTAGGCGGGTGGCGTATGTGTGCACCCGTTGCAAGGAGCTCCTGACCCTCAGAGACCGAGTTTGGGCTTTGAAGGCCAGGGTGGCTGAACTGGAGGAGCTAAGGGAAGTAGAGAGCTATGTTGATGAGACTTTCCGGGACACTGTAGTACTGTCCCACCTCCAGTCTGAGAGCCCCAGTGCTCTTAAGGAGGATGACAGTCTCAAGGGAACAGGGCATTCAATGGAAGCAGAGGGAAACCATGCCGTAGTTGGGACCATCCTCCCAGAGGATGTTGCGGTATCCTCTTGCACTGAGGATACCTCTGAGGAGGAGGGGATGCTAGTTAGGAAGAGGCAGGTGTTAGTAGTGGGTGATTTGATCGTTAGAAACATAGATAGTTGGATTTGTGATGACCGAGAGAACCGTATGGTCACTTGCCTGCCTGGTGCAAAGGCTGCAGATCTCTCGAGGCATCTAGATAGACTTATGTGTAGTGCTGGGGAGGAACCGGTGGTCGTGGTACATGTCGGTACCAATGACATAGGGAAGGGTAGGAGAGTTGTCCTGGAAGCCAAATTTAGGCTGCTAGGAAAGAGACTGAAATCCAGGACCTCTTTGGTGGCATTCTCAGAAATGCACATGCATTTCCAGCAGTCCAGCACCCTGGCATTTAATTTCAAAAAGGGGAATTACACAAAAATGAGGTTAGTTAAACAGAAATTAAAAGGCACAGTGACTAGAGCCAAATCCCTGAAAGCTGCATGGAAACTTTTTAAAGACACCATAATAGAGGCCCAACTTAAATGTATACCCCAAATTAAAAAACATAGCAAGAGACCTAAAACAGTGTCACCGTGGCTTAACCGCCATGTAAAAGAAGCAGTGAGGGACAAAAAGGTATCTTTTAAGAATTGGAAGTCCAATCCTAGTGAGATAAATAGAAAGGAACATAAACACTGTCAAATCAAGTGTAAAAATGTAATAAGAAAAGCAAAAAAAGATTTTGAGGAACAGCTAGCCAAAAACTCAAAAAGAAATAACAAAAAGTTTTTTAAGTACATTAGAAGCAGGAAGCCTGCTAAAAAACCTGTGGGTCCCCTAGATGATCGAGCTATAAAAGGAGCAATCAAGGACGATAAAGCCATTACGGAGAAACTAAATGATTTCTTTTCTTCAGTCTTCACGGCTGAGGACGTTGGGGAGATTCCCGAATCTGCACCGTCCTTTGTGGGTGATGAATCTGAGGAACTGTCCCGGATTGAAGTGTCATTAGAGGAGGTTTTGGAACAAATAGAAAAACGTAATGTTAACAAATCTCCAGGATCGGATGGCATTCATCCAAGGGTTCTAAAAAAACTCAAATGGGAAATTGCTGAGCTATTATCTGTGGTTTGTAACCTATCCCTTAAATCGGCTTCCGTACCTAATGACTGGAAGGTAGCCAACATGACACCAATATTTAAAAAGGGCTCTAGAGGCGATCCTGGCAATTACAGACCGGTAAGTCTAACTTCAGTACCGGGCAAATTAGTTGAAACAATAGTAAAGAATAAAATTGTGAAGCATGTAGAAGAAAATAATTTGTTGGACAAAAGTCAACATGGTTTCTGTAAAAGGAAATCCTGTCTTACTAATCTATTAGAGTTCTTTGAAGGGCTTAACAAACATGCGGACAAGGGGGATCCAGTAGATATAGTATACTTAGATTTTCAGAAAGCCTTTGACAAGGTCCCTCACCAAAGGCTCTTGTGTAAATTACATGGCCATGGGATAAGAGGGAAGGTCCTTTCTTGGATTGAGAACTGGTTCCGCAAGGGTCTGTTTTGGGACCCGTACTGTTCAATATCTTCATCAATGATGTAGATATTGGGATAGAGAGTACGCTTATTAAGTTTGCAGATGATACCAAACTGGGTGGGGTTGCAACTTCTTTGGAGGATAGGGACATAATTCAAAATAACCTTAGCAAGTTAGAGAAATGGTCAGAGGTAAACAGGATGAGGTTTAATAAAGAGAAATGCAAAGTGCTCCACTTAGGAAGGAACAATCAGTTCCATACATACAAGATGGGAAGCGACTGTCTAGGAAGGAGCATGGCGGAAAGGGATCTAGGGGTCATAGTGGACCACAAGTTGAATATGAGTCAACAGTGTGATGCTGTTGCAAAAAAAGCAAATATGATTCTAGGTTGTATCAACAGGTGTGTTGTAAGCAAAACTCATGAAGTCATTCTGCCGCTCTACTCTGCACTAGTTAGGCCTCAGCTGGAATACTGTGTCCAGTTCTGGGCGCCACATTTCAAGAAAGATGTGGAGAAATTGGAAAGGGTACAGAGAAGAGCGACAAGAATGATTAAAGGTTTAGAGAACATGACCTATGAAGCCAGGCTTCATGAACTGGGCTTGTTTAGTTTGGAAAAAAGAAGATTAAGGGGGGACATGATAGCGGTTTTCAAATATCTAAAAGGGTGTCACAAGGAGGAAGGAGAAAATTTGTTCCTCTTGGTTACTGAGGACAGGACAAGGAGTAATGGGCTTAAAGTGCAACAGGGGAGGTTTAGATTGGACATTAGGAAAAAATTCCTAACTGTCAGGGTGGTCAAATATTGGAATAAATTGCCAAGGGAGGTGGTGGAATCTCCCTCTCTGGAGATATTTAAGAACAGGTTAGATAGACATCTGTCAGGGATGGTGTAGACGGAGCTTGGTCCTGCCTTGAGGGCGGGGGGCTGGACTCGATGACCTCTTGAGGTCCCTTCCAGTCCTATTATTCTATGATTCTATGAAAAGACAGGAAACAAAGGGTAGGAATAAATGGTAAATTTTCAGATTGGAGAGGGGTAACTAGTGGTGTCCCCCAAGGGTCAGTCCTGGGACCAATTCTTTTCAACTTATTCGTAAATGATCTGGAGAAAGGGGTAAGCAGTGAGGTAGTAAAGTTTGCAGATGATACCAAACTGTTTAGGATAGTCAAGACATAAGCAGACTGTGAGGGACTCCAAGAAGATCTCACCAAACTGAGTGATTGGGCAACAAAATGGCAAATGAAATTTAATGTGGATAAGTGTAAAGTAATGCACATTGGGAAAAATAACCCCAACTATACGTACAGTATGATGGGGGCTAATTTGGCTACGACAAATCAGGAAAGAGATCTTGGCATTATCGTGGACAGTTCTCTGAAAACTTCCATGCAGTGTGCAGCGGCGGTCAAAAAGGCAAATAGGATGCTAGGAATTATTAAGACAGGGATAGAAAATAAGACCCAGAATATCTTACTGCCCCTGTATAAAATTATGGTACGCCCACATCTTGAATACTATGTACAGATGTGGTCTCCTCACCTCAAAAAAGATATTTTAGCCTTGGAAAGAGTTCAGAAAAGGGCAACTAAAATGATTAGGGGTTTGGAGCGGGTCCCATACGAGGAGGGGTTATAGTGACTGGGTCAGAACTGTAGCACCAGTGTGAACCAGACTACCGCACTGGAAGCCGCGTTGTGCTTTAAACTGCTAAGTGTAGACAAAGCCTCCTCCTTCCTTAGCAAGATCTCATTACCTAATACATATTCTGGAGCTGGGGCCTGAAGGGCTTATAGGTTTCCAAAACATGGTTTGAAATACAACAGAGTTTCTCTGCCAGCAGTGCAGACGTGATGCTGTGGCATATGCAAGATTTGCTGCCTTTTCGATAGAACAGAAATTTTTCACAGGACACAGGTTTCTGCGGTTTTGTTTGGTTTTTTTTAATCAGATAAATGGTCTATGTCAGAACAGGGCTGGAGGAGGGGGAAATGCAAACACACAAACCAATAGGCTGAAGAGCGTTCTGTGCATTTACAATTTTATGCCATCACACCACAAGATCTGCTCCCAGCCTGACTCTACATCAATTACTCTTTAAAATGCTTTGGATGCATTTGAGGATTGTTTGTTAAGATTCTTGACTGCAGTTCATTGCAAGGAAAAAAATATACCCTCACGTCTATAGCCTTGCAAATCTGCAGATATCTGCATCCACAGAGCATGTTTGAAAATCACCGACAGCTGCAGATACTAATTTTGAATCTGCATGGGGCTCTAATCACATCCACATTCATATCCTGTTGCCCTAAGATACAGGAAGTCTGGCTCTCAAATATTAATACATGTAATAGGAAAACCTTAGGCATGCCCTGTTCCTTTTTAATGATATTCAGTTAGGAATTTATGATTCATTGGTACTAGATAGCCAGAAACAATTATTTTCTATAAAATACTTCCTGGAGATGCAATTCAAAACAGTCTGAACATGAGGAAAATGTTGAAATTGGGTCAGTAGATTGAGGATGATCTAGAAAAATTACAGAAGCTGGATTTGATTTCATTCTTTATGCTGAATTATTCTACTGCATTATCTGAAAATTATATAATTGTACTAATCAGTAACCTGTGCAATATTGTTTACACTTTACTTTGAGCCTCTTTTTTGAGGAACTAGTAATCTGGACATGCTTTTCCATTATTATCCTTTGCTGTTGGATCTTCATGTTTTCAACATAGTATCCTATGGCTGGAAGAGACCTCAGGAGGTCATCAAATCCAAATCCCTGCCCAAAGCAAGACACCACCACCCAACTAAATTATCATAAGAACATAAGAACGGCCGTACTGGGTCAGACCAAAGGTCCATCTAGCCCAGTAGCCTGTCTGCCGACAGTGGCCAGCACCAGGTGCCCCAGAGAGGGTGGACCGAAGACAATGATCAGCGATTTGTCTCCTGCCATCTCTCTCCAGCCTCTGACAAACAGAGGCCAAGGACACCATTTTATCCCCTGGCTAATAGCCTTTTATGGACCTAACCTCCATGAAATTATCTAGCTTCTCTTTAAACTCTGTTATAGTCCTAGCCGTCACAGTCTCCTCTGGCAAGGAGTTCCACAGGTTGACTACACACTGTGTGAAGAAGAACTTTCTTTTTATTAGTTCTAAACCTGCTACACATTAATTTCATTTGGTGTCCTCTAGTTCTTCTATTATGGGAACTAATAAATAACTTTTCTTTATCAACCCTCTCCACACCACTCATGATTTTATATACCTCTATCATATCCCCCCTCAGTCTCCTCTTTTCCCAGCCAGGGCTTTGTCAAACCCAGATTTAAAAACCTCTAGGGAACCCATTCAAGTGCTTCTCCACCCTCCGAGGGAAATAATTTTTCCGCTATCCAACCTAGATCTCCCACACTGTAACTTGAGACAGTTGCTCCTCGTTCGATCATCTGCCGCCACTGAGAACAGCCTCTCTCCATCCTCTTTGGATTACTTCCTTCATCTATTATATTTGAGGTCTGTTCAGACCTAATTTTAAAGCCTGATCTGAACTCAACTAGATCTTCAGCCCACCCAAAAATGACCCAAGCCTGAGAGAGCGGAGTCATTTTCAGACTCAACCCAAGCCCAGCTCAACACTTCCTCCCAAACCTGGCCTGACTCTACGTCAATTACTATTTAAAATGCTTTGGATGCATTTGAGGATTGTGTCTTAAGATTCTCAACTGCAGCTCATGGCAAGTAAAAAGATAAACCCTCACGTCTATAGCCTTGCAAAATTGCATGTAACTGTAACTAGGGATGGAAGAGTGTAGCCGATTAACCGATAAACAAAAGCTTATAGGTTAATGTTACAGACTACATGCATTTCTCCCCCACTTCCTCACCCCAACCAGTCAATTTTTTACCAGGCTGGCCAGCAATCCAGCTCAGTTCTGGCACACACCTGGGTCTGAGACCTACCCCCACTGTGGCTCTGCATTTAAAGTGTATTAGGAGCTGGCGGGCAGGAAACCTGGATCGATGCCAGTTCGTACCAAGTCTGGGAGCTCAGACACACCCGCCCCCCAGACAGGGGCTGCTGCCTTCGGAGGCAGAATCACAGGGGCTACATCTAGACTGCGAGCCTCTTTCGAAAAAGAACGTCTAGACTACAATCAGTACTTTTGAAAAAGCAAGCCGCTTTTTCGAAAGAGCGCACCCAGGCAGTCTGGATGCTCTCTTTCAAAAAAGCACAGTTTATATTACATAGCGCCTTTTTTCGAAAGAGCACTTTTGAGAAAAGGCGTTCTTCCTCGTAAAACGAGGTTTATTGCGGTCGAAAAAACTGCCGCGTTCTTTCGATTTACTTTCGAAAGAACGCGGCAGCAGTCTAGATGCAGGGGAAGTTTTTTCAAAAAAAGGCCACTTTTTTCGAAAAAACCCTGTAGTCTAGACACACCCAGGGCAACAAGCAGCCAGTCCGCAAAAGGAGCTGGTTTTTAAAATGGCTCCCGTTGAGGACTAGCTCCCACCTGGCACCCTGCACTGCTGCCGGCCCCACCCCCGGGGACTATAGAATAGTCGAATAACCAATACGAATAAATGATGTTACTCGACTATTCAATTAACCGATATTTAACATCCCTAACAATAACAGCTGAAATGTTCAGTGGTTACACGGTTAATTAATCAAACGCATTTTAACATCCATAGAGGGAATGGCATTGTGGGTCGTCAACCCACTCACACCACTGTGCAGCAAAGTGGTGGCAGACCATGGAAGACCGGGGGACGGAGGGGGACAGAAGGAGGTCATCAGAGATTACCTGACCTAACCCAGAGAGCGGTGGGTTGTTTTCAGACCCAAACTCGTCCTGAACCCAGTTATCATCAGGTCGGGTTGAAAGGCTCCATATTATATAGAAAATGCAGTGTTTTGGCACTAAGTCCCTCGACAGAGGCACGGTTCATACTGCACCGTCCGTGTTCCAATTTAATCGCACCGTTCTCAATTTCTGAGCAAAGAGAGATCCCTGAATACTCTAACACAAGTCTACTCAACTTTGGAAGCCCCGGGGGCCACAATGATATTTACAGCACATGCCGAAGGCCGCAACTTAAGTATGGTTGCGTATACATGCAATATACGCAAATAGCTTCTTTCACGCTGATGGGCATGAATACAAAGATTAAGGCAAGTCTACCCAACACGCAGGCCCCATTTAAGTCAGTTCTGCTGATATTCATAAAATGCAATATTTACCTGATTTCCACCCATAGGACAGCACTTTTAATGAGCAATGACAGTCCAGGAATGTAACTATTAAAACGCATATCAACACACGACCATTATATTGACTCATCATTATGGAGTGTGTTCCCAGTGGAGGCCCTGTTCAAAGGATCCCACCTGTGGGCCGTATGTTGAGCCCTGCATAAACCCACACCACGCCGCAGGCCACAAACAAACAGGCTGTGGGCTGTATGCAGCCCACGGGTCGTGTGTTGAATAGCCCTGCTCTAACACCACTCCCATGTTTAGCTCTGGATGATTCATTCACAAGGAAAACCAGCCATACTATGAAGTCAAATAGCCCCAGAGGTTTCAAGCAAAAATTTATTCTGGATCCAATTCAGATTCTCTGATTCATCTGTTTGAATGCAGCAGCCCGCATGTGACTTGTGATTTCTCTGAGTCTGAAACCCTGCAGAGATGTATCTGCTCTAGGATAAGATATTTTAAGTGCTTCCACTGGGCAGTGATACATCAGCGATAAATCCCCCCAAAAGAAGTGATCCATCCAGAACTGAGTTGATGCTTCAGTCTCAGAGCAACTGTTCAAGTCACTCCCTTCTCCTCAGCAGGACAGTTGCTACCCACCCCACCACCTTACTTTCAGGGTGCCCTTTATCCTGCCTCTCCCTAGGTAGGCAGGACTGGAGCCCTACCACCCTGCCCTCCCCAAGCAAACACCCTATCCCACACTAGAACCCACCCCACCATCTTATTTTCAGGGCACCCTTTATCCCACCTCTCCCAAGGTGGGTGGGACTAGAATGCACCAGCCTGTCCTCCCCAGATGAACGCCCTATCCCCTAGGCCACACACTCAGGACAGAGGGGCTCAAGGATTACACGAGGGCCAAAAAGCAAGACATGAACCATTCAAGCCACCTCAGTTTGCACAGCAAATCCGGGCACCATCACTTTGCCAGATTTTTTTTTTTTTACATGTTACTTTGTAGGGATGAAGACTCACACGGGTCTATCGTGATGCAAATAGGACTCACAATATCTCCATACTGACATGCTAAACAATTTGCACGGTTAGAATAGTTGTATAACACAAACCTTTTTGCAGGACATAGTTTGTATAAGCCATTATATCTGACATAGTAAGTGAAACAGACACTAAACCAGAAAGTTACTTTTGGGGTAAGATTTTATCACAGTAATTGGAGAGCCTGACCTTTCAGTTCCACAACCAGAATAAAAGACTGTTGTCAGTTGTCAACACATTCGCACTGCTGTGACACGCTGTGCTGCCACATAGGAGGAATACAAAACTTCCACAGAAATCGCACTCTCCCATAAGCCTCCACAGTTTCTCTGCCGAACGGTTTAATGGATTTTGAACAAAGACTTTAATGACAAAGCAGAGGTTAAAAAAAAGAGAGAACGTCTGTACAAATGCAATGTCATTAGCTTGTACGAACTCCTAGAATCCCCATTTCTGCTGTGCCCATTCACGGGTTTGGATAGGGGCTGGTGCCATCTGCAACCCGGCATTACCTTTTGTTCGAACCTGCGGTGAAGTCATAATCCTAGCATTGTGCAATCAATCACATGTTGCTATGGAAATGATGAAATCCCCGTCGAAAGGGAAGTAACTTCAGGTCCTCCCCGCCCCTGATCGGCACCGTCTACTGGTCCATTCAAGGGGAAGTGGCCCATTAGAACCCCCATAGTCATAGGACAGGGGTGGGGGTTAGTAGGTTGCAGGTCGGGATGTGAACAAGTAACCAGGTTACCCCGTAAGCATCACTTCTAAGGAGTGATGCTCACTGGGTAAAGGATAACCGTTACCCGGGAGCAGCCCTATGCAGGCTCGGAGTCGCTAGCCTCACACAGGGCTGGAAGCAGCCGCGGAGAGGAACAGAGGGGGATGCCAGCTCGCAGCCCATGTGGGCTCGCAGGCTGGGAGTCAGCAGCCTCACACCCTGGCCCTTCTCTCGCCTAATTAATCAATTAACCGATTAAACTTAACGTTTAACCGGTTATCTAATTGCTGAGATAAGCGATAAATCCAGTATCTTTATTAAATGAAACATGGCTTATTTTGACCCACAATGCTCCCTCCTTTTTGTTTTATGACTAAAGGGGTGTTGACCAGTCACCTCCCCTTGATGGTCCCTTAGTCCATATTCTGTTTTGATCTTGGAGAGAGCGGTGACATTCCGACAGCTTGTCTTCATGGACTGTGCTACAGCAGCACAGCCGTTAGCCCTTTAGGCCATAGCTACACTAGTGCACTAGCTCAGCATGGCCCAGCTGTTTCCATGCAGCTGCACAACTGTCAAAATCACTCGTTAAGCCGCTCTGTAAAACCCCTTCAACAAGCTGTGGTAGCTATGGCAATCTGTCAATGTCCCGCTGTCTATGCTCTGTGTGTGTGTGTTCTCAGCCTGTCAAGAGGTGTGTGTGTGAGCATGTGTAAGAGAGATGTGTGCGTGTGTTGAGAGAGATGTGTGTGAGAAAGAGAGGGGAGTGTATGTGTGTGAAAAAAAGTGTGAGAGAGTTGCGTGCGTGTGTGAGAGAGATATGTGTGTGAGTCTGTGTGAGAGAGGTGTTGCCTGTGTGCCTGTGTTGAGAAAGGGGTGTGGGTGTGTGTGGGAGAGAGAGTTTGTGCATCTGTGTATGAGAGGTGCATGTGTGTGTGAGAGAGAAAAAAAGAGAGAGGGTGTGAATATATATGAAAGAGAGAATTTGTGCATTGTGTGTGTGAGGTGCGTGTGCATTTGTGTGTGAGAGAGAGGGGTGTGTGAGAGAAAGAGAGAGAAAGAGGGGTGGGTGTGTGTGAAAGAAAGACGGTGCATATGTGTGTGAGAGATGTGTGCATGAGAGAGAGGGTGTGGGTGATAAAGTTTGTGCCTGTGTGTGTGTGAGAAGTATGTGTGTATGGGAAAGAGGTGTGTGTGTGTGTGAGAGAGAGAAAAAAAGAGAGAGAGGTGCATGAGAGAGAGACAGGTGCATGCGTGTGTAACTGCCACGGGGCTGATTTGAACCCCTGAAGCAGAGTATAGGACCCTTTACACTCTGAGCTAAAAGCCAGCTGGCTCCCAGCTGTAGAGGTCTCTTGATGGTGGCTGTGGTCTAGGTACCACTTGCATTGCTCAGTAACCACACTAGGTGTGTGGGTTACACGTGCGTGCGTGTATGTTTGTGAGAGAGAGGTGTGCGTATGTGTGTGTGTGTGAAGGAGAGAGGTTAAACTAACTGTGTCATTCAAGGGCATGGATTTCACACCCATGAGTGACGTCGTTATGCCAACACAGGTCTGTCGCACGGAGTACTTTCCCGGAGCAGAAGAGCTCTGCATAGCTCGAAAGCTTGTCTCTCTCACTAGAACAGGTGGTGGGCCAATAAAAGACATGAGCTCACCCGTGTCTCTCTAGTATCCTGGGACCAACAAGCTCTTACCAGCCTGTGAAAACAAGACCCTCCTCCCCCACACCCGTGGGAAGACGTCTGTTCTTTTGCAACAAGCCCTAGAAGATAGTGGGGGTGGGGAACCTAAGGCCTGGGGCTCACCATTGGGGAGCCCTCGCTGGTGCTCCACCCCCCACCCTCCTGTGGGGGTCTTGTTTGTGCGCGGCCGCCAACTGATTTTTCTGTGGGTCAGCGGCCTCCGACCCAAAAAAGGTTCCCCCACCCCTGAGCTAGAGAGACGTGGACTCAGTACCCGTCATGTCAGAGCCTAGACAGAGCTGTGGTTTATTTCTTGTACACGGCAGCAGAGTTTTTATGGCTGCCTGGCCTGCTGAAGGCTTTATGCCCATGGCAATGAAACCAGATGGGCTGTGTGGGAGCAAACGCAGGGGAGGGATTCGCATGCCAGCAGGCGGGGTGGGGAGTGAGGTGGGGAAGGCAGGGTAAAAGCAGAGAGAAAGACAGAAGCAGAGAAGGGAACTGATGTGGGGACAGGGTGGAAGAGGGACCAGGAGCTGGAGAAGGCATAGGAAGGAGAGAAAGACCCCAAGGAGAGGCCAGGACAGGGGGGAGGACAGAAATGCCAGGCTCCTGGAAAAAGGGGCTGGCTCGGGGCCTTAACGGAAGGGGCAGGGCCTTGGGTGGAAGGGCTGGGCTGGGGCGAGCCTCCCCCTGCCAGTCATTCTGCGCTGCCCAGACTGTAGGGCAGGGGCCCCGACAATAATTCAAAAGGGTCCGGATTTCCGGCTGCCACCAGGCCTCGAAACAGTTACCTCCTCCTCTGCCCTGTCCCACCAAGACAAGCTCACATCCCAAAGTACAGTCACAATGAGCATCCAGTATCTCATCTGGGACAGTGGTTCTCAAAGTGTGGTCCACGACTGTCTTGCAGGTGGGCCACGGGCTCAGAGCTGGGCCCTTCCCTGCTCCAGCCCCACCCCTCCATGAGGTTGGATTTCTGCAGCAGTGGGAGCGGGGGGCAGCCTCAAGCCTTACAGGCCTGATCCAGCTCATGTGGGAATGGCAGCACAGGGAACCGCTCACCTGGAGGCTTTCCCAGCTGCTCCCATTGGCCAGAACCCCAGTCAGACCCCCATCCTCAGCCCGCTCCTGCACCCAACCTCCTGGTCTAACACAAACCCCCTGGCCGCTCCTGCACCCAACCTCCCAGCCTAACACCGCCCCCCCTCCCCCCCCACTCCTGCACCCAACCTCCCAGCCTAACACCGCCCCCCCCCCCCACTCCTGCACCCAACCTCCTGGCCTAACACAAACCCCCTGGCCGCTCCTGCACCCAACCTCCCAGCCTAACACCGCCCCCCCTCCCCCCCCCACTCCTGCACCCAACCTCCCAGCCTAACACCGCCCCCCCCCCCCACTCCTGCACCCAACCTCCTGGCCTAACACAAACCCCCTGGCCGCTCCTGCACCCAACCTCCCAGCCTAACACCGCCCCTTCCCCCCCCACTCCTGCACCCAACCTCCCAGCCTAACACCGCCCCTTCCCCCCCCACTCCTGCACCCAACCTCCCAGCCTAACACCGCCCCCCCTCTCCCCCCCCACTCCTGCACCCAACCTCCCAGCCTAACACTGCCCCCCCCCCCCCCGCACTCCTGCACCCAACCTCCTGGCCTGACACACACACACCCTCAGCCTGTTTCTGCACCCAACCTCCTGGCCTCACCCCCTCCTCCCCCAGCCCACTCCTGCACCCAACCTCCTTTCCACACCCCACAGCTCCACACTGTCTTGCACCCCTTTTGTCATCATGGAGGGTTGGCTGCTGGTGCGTTGAGTGGGGTGGGCTGCAGGCCAAACAGTTTAAAACCTGCCGGCGTAAGATATTCACAGCAATATAGAGTTCCAGGGACAGTGTAAGAAGTCGAGAAACCAGTTATCAAGAAAACATCACCCATTTGAGAACTAGAAGAAACTGTTACAATCCTCTAGTCTGGCCTGCCCTACCACACCACCACAGAATTTCACCCAGTGCTTCCTGCATTTAGCCCACGACTTGTGCCTGAATTCAAACTCAACATTTAGAAAGCCATTCGTTCTCGAGTTACAGTCTCCAAGGCCTGGAACGTTTATCATATCTCGTGTTAGTCTGTGCCAATGACTGATTACCTGCCTTGTTAAAAATATGAATCTTAGTTCCCATCTGAACTTCGGTGGCTTCCGTCTCCAAACACGGCATCCTATGATATCTTTGTCTGCTGAATAAAGACTCCCCTGTTACCCCTGGCATGACTGTTGCTCAGGGCTCTCCCGCTCCACCCCAGAAGTTCCTTCACTCACACCCCACAGTTTGGGGACAACTGACCTAGACTATCCCTGACAGGTGTTTGTCTAACCTGCTCTTTTGTATAAAGTCCAAAGCAGACTGCGAAAAATAACAAAGGGTCTCACAAAACTAGGCAACAAAATGGCAGATGAAATGCAATACAACCGCAAAGTAATGCTCATGTGAAAATATAATCCCGACTACACACTCATTTCAAAACAAAACAAAAAAACTTGGCGTGAGTGTGGATATTTCCCTGAAAACATCTGCAGTAGAAATCAAAAAACTAACAGAATGTTAGTAACCCATAGGAAAGATAAGAGAATAAATAAGACAACAAATCCCAGTGTCACAATAAGGCAACCGAGGCTAGTAAGTGTCACACGAGTGGCCTTCCTTCATCTCAGTGGCCAAAAGACTGTCATAACCAAGACAGTATCCCAGGATAAGGTAGGTTTGTTAACTGCCCTTGTGTACCTAGAATTTGCAGGTGGTGCCGAATGAACCATAAAACGTTTTGATTGGATGCGGGGGGGGAGGGGGGTGCACGGCGTTCACAATGTTGTAAGCAATCAGCACGCACCTCACGTCATGTCCCTTTCTTTTTGTGTGTCTTTTGTGTTATACCGGTAAGGGGGGAAAAAAACCGATGTGAATAAAAGCCAGCAGAATCCAGCAACACTGCGTGTGGGCGACAGTAAACAAAATGTCTTGCAGGCCACACACAGAACCTCAAAGGGCTGACCCCAGGTTGCCCACCACCATCTCAATCTATGATATGCTCACAGCTTGAATACTGCCCCATCTCAGGGGGAAAAAAGACACATTAATATTGGAAAAAGTAAAGAGAAGGGCAACAAAACTTAAGAGCTATAGAACAGCTTCCATTTTAGAAGAGATAAAAAGATTGGGACGGGTCATCTTAGAAAAGAGACAACTTAGATGGTCTATAGAATTATGAAAAAGTGGAGAAAACGTGTTATATAACAAAGGACCCATTTTTCCCATCCATGTGCAGAATACATTTTATGTGCCCTTAGGCATGTGCAAAAGTGCACCACCTATAGAAACTAAAAACCTACCTGTGGGTACTGTGCTAATCAGCTGGGCAGCATTAGGATCTCTCCTGAGTGGCCCCACAAGCGCACAGCTTACAGGGAACCCTGGACACTAAACCTCTGACTGCAAAAAGCTGGGACTGGACACCAGCAGATTTCCCCTGTTCTGTTCATTCCCTCTGGAGTATTTGTCACCAGTCACTGCCAGAAGAGTGGGCTAGATGGACCATGGGTCTGACCCAGTATGGCCGTTCTTATGAGCTTCTTTTGTATGTAGGATAAAGGTGCAAGATCTAATTTGTATCACCTTAGCACCCACAGGTCCACCTTCTGCTAGTAAGAGTCAGACCACTTGCCCAAAATCTTGTGTCTAAACAGAGGAGATAATGGCTGAGAAGGGAAACCGAGGCACAGAGCAATATAGTGACTGGCCCAACATCTCACAGCAGGTCAGAAACAGAGAACAGATCCCCCCGGGCCTGGGCGGAGTGACTGTAAATACTTTACAACTTAGAACAGGAACAGCCCCCGGGCATCTTGCCAGCCAGGGTGGAGAATATTTTTGGCATCCTAACCCACCCCCAAGCAGCTGAGATAGTTTTTTTAAAGGCACCTCCTGGAAGCTGGTGCCCAGGGTGACAGCCCTGCTCTCCCACCCCTAGAACTGAGCAAATAACACATTTTCTTGAATACCTGCTACCATTCAGGGGCGAGGGGGTTCTTGTGGTGTGTAGGCCTGTAGAATTTAAACGTAACCCGCCAGGACAGCTGCCCAGCTGCAACAGTAGCAAAAGGCTAGTGCTGACACATTCACATTCAGATCTGAGCCTGGGGAGCAAGCCATTTTTAGCCCCTTCTTGAATTAGCGTTGACTGCTTTTATTCTGCCACCCCTCGGTTCTGGGCCACCAAAAACCTCTGACTAATACCATTTCTTAAGCACCTCCTTTTCTGCAATTCAGAAGGCTTTCCTGTTAACAGACAAGCAGGAGCCCACCCTAAGTTCTGCAATCTTAGGGGCTTCAAAGCAGCCCCCCCCCCTCATTTCCCATAATTCAATTTCAAAACTCCCAGGGCCCTTGCCATGAATGCCCAGGCAGGGCCACATAACCCTAATTCACAGATCTTTCCTTCCCGCGACCTCCTAGGACCCTGGCCCCAACCCCCTGCCAAGTTCGCACACAAACAGTCGCACAGCGGGAACAGGAGCGGGGTGGGAGCTGAGCTGGGTTGCCAGCAGCCCAGCTTCCCCCAGCCCGCCCCTCAAGTCAAGCCGGTGCGAGCTGGCTGGGGAGATCACCGCCTGGGCCTCAGCACCCCACACCCCTTACTGCCCCCCCCGCACTCACGCGTTCCCCACGTGGATGCGGGGCGCCACCTCGTTGCTGTGCGCGCTGGGGAGGCTGTAGCAGCCGGTGCCGTTAGCCAGCAAGTCGTTCAGCTCCTCCACTGAGATCCCATAGTCGGACATGGCCAGATCTGGGCCCCTCCCCGCAGCCCCCACTCCGGCTCCGCAGCTCTAGGCAGGGCCTCGCTTCTCTCCCCGCACGAGAGCTGGGCTGAGCCTGATAGGAGGGGCCGGGATCAGCTGGTTCTGCCAGCAACACCCAGCAGCCGGGTCACCCGGAGCGGGGGTTTTCCTTGCCCCGCTGCACCCCGATCCCTGCTGCCTCCCCCTCCCCCCCCCCATCCTGACACTTCCGCCTGGAGGATCGCGCCCCCACGGTCTAGCCCGCCCGCCCCGCAGCCCCGGGAGAGCAGGCAGCAGGTGTCGAGTTCGCGCGCCAGTCTTAGGGGCTTCAGAGCAGACATGGAACGTTGTGTATCGTTGCGCGTCCCGGCTAGAACGTTGTGTATCGTTCTCCCCGGGCCCGGCTGGAACGTTGTGTAGCGTTGCGCGTCCCGGCTAGAACGTTGTGTATCGTTCTCCCCGGGCCCGGCTGGAACGTTGTGTAGCGTTGCGCGTCCGGGCTAGAACGTTGTGTATCGTTCTCCCCGGGCCCGGCTCGTTCGGTCCAGCCAGACGGGGAGAGGGAAGGGGGCAGATCGGGCGTGTGTGTGTCTCTCTTCGTGACTTTCACTGCAGGGCCGGGAGGGAGGAGGCCCCACACACTCTGGGACGTGACACCAAGGCGGCTCTCCCAGTCTCTGGCAGCTCAGGATGCGGAGGCAGCCGCGCAGGGCCCGGCCTTGGCGCCGGGCGAGGCGCTGAACCTGCTGCTAGTTGGGGACAGCCGGGTGGGAAAGGTTCAGGGACGGGAGCGGAGGGAGCTGGTTCCCAGGGAGTGCGCAGGGGCTGTGGGGTGCGACCGACCCGCTCGTCCTGTGCCTTTACCCGCATCTTCATGCCGAGGTTCCCCATGACACTGGAGCCGGTGAAAGCAACTTAACATTTCTTACAGATACTGGCCTATTGCAACCCGGGTCCCTGCCAGATCTTTCAGTAGCTCCCTGCTGGGCTCTGGGGCCCTACTCAAAAGCCCACAATAGGTGAGTTGCTATGAGCTTCCCAGGCTTGGCCCGCACTTCCTGGGGGTCCCTTAGCACTAGGGCAGCCTGCCAGCCCTACAGCATCACACCACCTGCCCAATGCCCCTGGGTTCAGGGATCTGGATTTGGCAGAGGGCGGAGATTTACTACTAGTTGTTACGAACCCACCACGGTCTGTTTTTGCTCCTGCCTTTTCTCCAATGTCCTCCGGAGCGAGACGGGTGTTGGTGACCTCCATAGCGACTCAAGGCAGAGACTAGCGAAGCTGCTCTCACTGACAGCACTGCCCTCCTCTTGGTGTTGAGTTGAAAGTTAACAAAATGGGGGTTGATAGCCAGCGAGTGCAACTGACAGGATGGGTACGTTTTGCCCAGGGCGGACAATGAGGCTCCAAAGCCTCTTCCCATGATGCTGTAGTTTACAACAGTTGTGTTCAGCGAATGGGTGTGCCACCGATCTCTGCCTGCCCAGAATAATGAGTATCCAAGTGCCATGGCTCTGCTACTGTAGAATCGTGTGACGCGCGCAAAGCTCCTTTTTTGAGCAGCTTGTAACATTTCCTCATTTCATGGGGGTTTATTTCAGCACCAGCACAAATTGCAAGGGCTTGCGCCTGACGCTACTTATGCTGCTGGGCAAGTGATGGGGCGGGGAATAGGCGCCTGAATAAGACAAGGCCCAGAATACCAGGATTGTCCCTATAAAATTGGCAGCAGACAATGTCCCTTTCTCTTGTCAATGTATGATGGCACAAGAAAAGACACTCGTACCCTGGCTGAATGACCCGGCAACGTACATGATGCAGAGCAACTTGGAGAAAAATGTTAGTTGTCAATAAAATCGACATGGTCCCTTTAGAGCTGTATCAATTTCTGCTCATGCACTAGGTTGGTTCATGCCAGTAGGCGTTTCCTGTGCAGCAGGGGACTCATCGCCCCACATGCAGCAAACCTGGTCCATGCCGCTTTGACTGAAAAACCTGAATGGTGCTGCCTGCTTTCCTCACTGCCTCCGCTTAGAGGTAGCAGGTTGTTTGGGAAAGTTGTGCAGAGTGCCCCAGGCCATGTCTACACCAGGAAACTATTTCAAAATTAGAAAATTCGATTTAATAACCCCTGATTTAACAAATTCGAACTAGCGGGTACGTCTAGACTACATGGCTCCGTTGATGGAGCCATGTAAAATAGTTTACTCGGTATAGTCAAAGAAGCGGGGATTTAAATAATCCCCGCTTCATTAAAATAAAAATGGCTGTTGCGCTGTGCCAATGATCAGCTGATCTGGCACAGCGCAGCAGTCCAGACGTGATGCGGTTGACAAGGGAAGCCTCTGTCGACCGCTCCGGTATGCCTCGTGACACCCCACCTTCCCCATGCACACCAGAGCCTGGGCGATCAGGCTATTAGTAGTTGTTGTGGGTCCCCCTCTGCTCGGGTTGGGCCAAATATGAGGAGTTTAGTGTGGGGGAGGGGGTTGCAGGGAACTGGGCTTGGGGTGTGTGGTTTTAGTAGGAGGCAGGATGCAGGAGTGGGTTAGGGGTTGGAGAGGCCGGGAGGGTGGTATGGTGCAGAAGCAGACTGGGCAGTGGGAAGGCTGGACGGGAGGTAGGGTACTGGAGCAGAATGGGGGAGCAGAGTCTGGGCAAGAGGGGGGCTGCAAGGCTGGAGTGCCAACTTTCCAATGCTGGGTGGGAGCCCCGAGTCTTGGGGGCCAAATCCAGACAAGCCAGGGGCCGAATCCGGCTCCTGGACTTTAGATTACCCACTCCTCCTCTACTGGATCCAGGGGTTTTTCCATGGTCATACATTGCTCAGCATCAATACAGTTATGATCTTTTTAAACCAGTGTTGCAGTGGTTGCAAAACCTTATGGACCCACTCAGACATTTATGAGCACTATAAAGACTTGTGAATTTGCAGCAACAATAGAGGGAAGGGCAAATCAAAGAAATGAGTCTTGCATTTAGTTCCTAAACATAAGTGGGGTGAGGTAACAGACATACATACCCACAATACTACTTGGAAACATTTTAAGCGCTACAGGTTTAGACCCCCCTTGGAGCATTTGGGTGTGTGTGAGCAATTTTTATTAAGAAATATTTATCTGCAGTGAGAAGCTGCTTGCTGATTGGTTAATGTCACCAAAGTGATTAATTATGCTTACAATTACTTTCTCCTAAGCAAAGGCTGGCCGCTGATGTCATAAGCGGCGTATCTATGGCAACTTTCAGTGGTACAATTCATTTTACACTAGGGCTTTACCTACTTATTGGTACCTGGGATGAGCACAGCAAAGATGAGTAGCTTAGAGTACTTAGCCTACCCGGTAATTGTTGCCAATCACAGGCAGAGTACCACCTTGAAGAAAAAACTGGACATTCATGACTACCTGTCTCACAAGAGCAAACTCGAAGTTGGTATGTTTTCTTATGTATTTCTCCTCCATGTTTCTGAAGTCAACTGTGAACAGGTTTGAAAACCTGAATGGGACATGTTTTCCTGAAGGACAGCTAGCCATAGAGCTCAGAAACTGTAAATTATATACACCAGAAAAATGGAAATTTCCATCAGAATTCTGTATAAGTAGAAGGCTTAAGGAAATCCTGCTGGGAAAGCCATGTGCTTTCTCTTTTCAAGATAAGACCAACACATGTTTTAAGATGATATACACTCCTGTTAGTTTGTAGTTTCTATGATGAAAGCCAAAGTGGAGTAGCGTGCATTGGAAACTTTCTCAGAACTTCATAGTATTCCATATAGATTTATACCCAAACATGTTAAGCTCTGTTACAGGCTGGGGACTGAATGGCTGAGCAGCAGTTCAGCAGAAAAGGACCTGGGGATAACAGTAGATGAGAAGCTGGATGGGAGTCAACAGTGTGCCCTTGTAGCCAAAAAGGCAAATGGCATATTAGGGTGCATTAGGAGGAGCGTTTTCAAGCAGATCTAGGGAAGTGATTATTCCCCTTTATTTGGCACTGGTGACGCCATATCTGGAGTATTGCATCCAGTTCTGGGCCCCCCACTACAGAAAGGATGTAGATGCATTGGAGAGGGTCTAGAAGAGGGCAACCAAAATGATGAGGGGGCTGGAGCACATGACTTATGAGGAGAGGGGGGGGGGGATTTGGGCTTATTTAGTCTGCAGAAGAGAAGAGTGAGGGGGGATTTGAGAGCGGCCTTCAACTACCTGAAAGGGGGTTCCAGAGAAGATGGAGAGAGGCTGTTCTCAAAGGTGACGGGTGGCAGAATAAGGAGCAATGGTCTGAAGTTGCAGTGAGGGAGGTCTAGATTGGATATTAGGAAAAACTATTTCCCTAGGAGGGTGGGGAAGCACTGGGATGGGTTCCCTAGGCAGATGGGGGAATCTCCATCCCTAGAAGTTTTTAAGTCCTGGCTTGACAAAGCCCTGGCTGGGATGATTGAGTTGGGGTCTGTCCTGCTTCAGGCAGGGGGCTGGACTTGATGACTCCTGAGGTCTCTTCTAGCCCGACGAGTCTAGGATTCTAGGATTTGTTTTGATTCCGGAGAATATGCAGCATCAAAAAACCTTTTACAGCTTATTTGAGATGAGTTGGCAACTAGATAGACTTGTTAGTAAGAATACCTTACGCCTGTGTTTCTCAACCTGTGGGTCCTGGCCCCCCGGGGGGTGGCGAGTAACTTAGAGGGGGGTTGCAGCAACTTAAAGAGGGGCTGCAAGCAACTTAGAGGGCGGTCACGGTATCACACAGTTTGAGAACCCCTGCCTTGCATATATAATGAAACATTTTGTATCTGACTTGCAAGCTCTTAAGAAAAATTATTAGGACCAGACCCACTGACAGGGAGAGAGCAAAGAGGGCAGTTGTCCTGGGGCCTGGTGATTTTAAAGGGCTGGGGACTATGGGCTACTGCTACTACAGAGTCCAATGTTCTTTAAATTGATGCCGGAGCCCTACACGACATAGTCCGGGTGATGCTGAGGGTGAATTGCTGATAGCTCCACCCCTTCTGCTCAACATGTTGCCTCTTCTGTGTGGCCCGGAGCTGAGGTCCCTCCCCACATATTGTCCAGGGCCTGGTGAAACCTGTTGCCAGCCCTGATGAGGACAGCTGGATTTTTGCATTACTTGGACGTTAAAGTTCTTTAATTTCTGTTGATTCAGATTCACAGATAAAACGAAAAGATTACAAAGATGAGGTGCTCCTAATACTTAATGAATGATGAGATTCAGAAGGTTTGCAAATGTAGTTCTCATAATCCTCAAAGTTTCATTGCTCAGCAGACTGCCTTTCGTCTGCAAATTGCACTAGAAGTCTCAAATTTCATCTGGGCCGTAAACCAGGAAATGCAGCAGTCTGAGAAAAAAAAAGCATTTGAGATATTTACCTGATTGAACAGGTTGCAAAATGCTACCAGTGTCCCCAGATTCCTCAGCACGGCAAAAGAGACATTTTTCCTTAAAAAATTCAAAATGCAGCAGGGAAGATTCTGCAAAGTGGAACCAGGAAGCGTCAGCCAGTTGTAAATGGTATCAGATAGGTCCAAAGGTCATATCTTAGACTATAAAGCCCAGGGATGGGTTCACTGAGTCAGGTACAATTGGAACAGGTCTGACTAGTCACCCAAATGAGTTGAAATGTCGAGAGACGTTTTATTGAGGTCCAAAGTTCTTTGGATAACATCTTTCCTCGTTGTATTGATTTGTTATTTTTCCTTTGCTTTTCTGGGCCTCTCTTGAGTTGAAAGTGCCTAGGGATAAGAAGAGGCCAACTGGAGCTTTGAAAGAATTCCAGTGCAGACACATGCTTCTGTACCTAACCCCTGAGCCATGTAGGTAGTTATCCTGCCATGAATTTAGGCAAAACATAACTTGTTTGTCGTGCAACATAGTCTCCATACCACTTGGACCCTGCATTGGCCAAAAAGAATTATCAATGTGCCCTGCTTTGCACCTAGTAGAAGTTATTTGATTATTTGGAGGATCAGTCAATTCTTGATTTCGTCGTAAAGCATAACACAGTATCTGGTCCAAGACATGGATATAGCTGAACTGTTTCATAATAGTGAGGATGAGACAATTAAATTTAACATCCTTGTGGTAGTGGTAGTAGGGGGCAGCAACGAGGTCAAAGAATGTCACCACAGTTGCATTTAACTTCAGAAAGGGGAATGACAAGAACATTAGGAAACTAATTGAATGGAAATTAAAAGAGACAGACACAAGTGAAATGCCTGCAAAGTGCATTGAAACTTTTAAAAAAACCCATTAACAGAGGCTCAAATTAAATGCGTACCTCAAATTGAAAAAACATAGCAAGATGACAGAAAAAAAGTGCCACTGTGATTAAACAGCAACATAAAAGAATTGGTTAGAGGCAAAAAGGCATCCTTTAAAAACTGGAAGTTAAATCCTCCTAAGGAAAATAGAAGAGTATAAACGCTGGCAAGTCAGATATAATTAGGTGGGCCAAAAATGAATTGGTAGAACAATTAGCCAGATTCAAAAATCTGACAACCAAAACAAAAAAAAAAAGGTTGAAGCACATCAGAAGGTGGAAGCCTGACAAACAATCAGGATACGTCTACACGGCATGGCTGTTTCGGGATACCAAAGGTATCCCAAAATAGCTACCCTGAGTCTACACAAGCCGCCTGTTCTTTTGAAATATTTTTCAAAATAATGGGCATGCTATTTCGCCATTCCAATAAACCTCGTTGAACAAGGAATAAGGGATGGCTCGAAATAGCAAGTTATTTCAAAATTTGGCACCGTGTCGATGTGCCAAATTTCAAAATAAGCTATTTCGAAATAGTTTCAAAATAAGATATGCAACTGGATGATTGAAGTTCTAAAGGAGCACTCAGAGAAGACAAAGGTATTACAGACAAGCTATATGACCGTTTTGCATTGGTCTTCATTCCAAAGGACATGAGGGAAGTTCCCATACCTATTTAGGTGACAAACAGTCTCAGCAGTTTTTGGAATGTATTGATAAATGAAACAGTAATAAGTCACCAGAACCAGCCGGCATTCACCTAAGAGTTCTGAAGGAACTCAGGTATGAAATTGCATCACAATTAAGCGTGGTGTGTGACCTATCACCTAAATGTGACACTAATTTTTTTTAAAAGGCAGAGGTAATCTGGACAATTCCAGGCCAGTAAATCTAACTTCAGTAGCAGGCAAACTGATGGAAATGATAGTAAAGGACAGAATTATCTGACACCTAAATGAACATAATTCGTTGAGGAAGAGGTAGTAACATGGTTTTTGTAAAGGGCAATCATGCCTCTCCAATCTATTAGAATTATTTGAGGTCAGGCAATATATGAGCAAAAGTGATGTCATGGAGATAGTAATTTGATCATTCAGAAAGCCCTTGAAAAGGTCTCTCATCAAAGTCTCTTAAGCAAAGTAAGGAGTCATGGTATTAGAGAGAAGGTCCTCTCATGGATCAATAACTAGTTAAAATATAGGAAACAAACAGTAGGAATTAATGGTCAGTTTTAAGAACAGAGAAAGGCTAACGGTGTCTGCCAGGAATATGTCCTGGGACCAGTGTGGTTCAACATATTCCTAAATTATCTAGAAAAAGAGGTAATAGAGGTGGCAAACTGCGTAAGCAATATAAAATTCAAAGCAGACTGTGAAGCACTACCAAGTAGGTGGCATGATTGGGCATCAAAATGGCAGATGATATTCAATGTTTGATGCAAAATAATGAATATTGGAAAACATAAGCAAAACTATATATACAAAGTATAGGATCTAGATTTGCTGTTACCATTCAAGAAAGAGATCTTAGAGTCATTGTAGATATTTATCAGAATCTGGTCAATGTGCAGCAGCAGCCAACGAAAGCTAACAGAATGTTAGGAACTATTAATAAAGGGATAGATAAGACAGAAAATAGCATAATGTCACGGTATAAATTCATGGTGCACCCACCCCCTTGAACACTGCATGCAAGGCTGGTCATGCCTCCCATATAAAAAAGACACATTAGAATTTGAAAAGGTACAGAGAAGGCCAAAAATGAACAAGGGTCTGGAACAGCTGCTGCATGAGACAAGATTCAAAAGACTGGGACTTCCATTTTGGAAAAGAGATGACTAAGAGTGAATGTGATAAAGGTCAATAAAATCATTACTGGTGTGGAGAAAGTGAGTAAGGCAGTCTTTACTCCTTCACGAGCCACACGAATGAGGGTGTGTCTTCACTGCACCATTATTTTGGGATAACTAGTGTTATTTCAAAATAACAATGCGAGCGTCTACACAGCCATTCCGTTATTTTCAAATAATTTTGAAATAATGGACGACTTATTCCTAAATCTGTAAAGCTCATTCTATGAGGAATAACGCCTATTCTGAAATCTCTATTTCGAAATAAGGCGTGGGTAGATGCTCCACTGCTGCTATTTCGAAATAGCCCCTTACCAGGGCCATTCTAAGTTACTCTACCCTCCTGCCTCCTGGGGCTCTAAATTGAGATAGCCTGCCTCAGATTCATTTTGAGGCTTCCCTCCAGTGTAGACGTGCTATTTTGAAATAAGCTACTTCAGAATAACTATTCCGGAATAGCTAATTTCGAAATTGCTGGGCAGTGTAGACGTACCCTGAGGGATTGCCCAATGACACTGATCAGCAGCAGGGTGAAAACAAAGAAAATGAAGTTCTTTTAGACAAAAAGGCAAATTTTCCCTGTGGCGCTTTTTGCCAGGGGATGCTGTGAAGGCCAAAACTATAATGGAGGTTCAAAAAAGAACGAGATGTTCATAAAGGATGGGTCTGTCAAGATAACCAGGGATGCAACCTTATGCGCTGGAGGTCCTTAGATTCTCATTGCCAGAGGCTGGGAATGGGTGACGGGATGGATCGCTGGAGGGGATGTTCAGTCCCTAAGAAGCACCTGGTGTTGGCGACTGTCAGAAAACAGGACCCCAGGCAAGACAGCCCATTGGCCTGACTGGCTTTATGTTTTCATATTGTCACAAAAGGTGGGGAAAAGGAAGTGGGTTGTTGGCATCACTCAGGGACTCATTTGGGTTTTGTCTTTTCCCTCTAGCAAGACCTCGTATTGATAACAAACCCCCACGGGCGCAAACTCACCATCACTTTAAAATGACCAAGATCCAGGTACTCTTCTTTCCAAGTGTGCGATGTTCCTGCCTGCACTAATTCACGGATAAGACCAGGCAGTGTGTCAGATAAGTAAAGGGAGGGGAGCGTTCTTGAGTTTTGGCCTGGCACAGCAGGGGTCCACGCCTAGCAAAGCGGGTGGGGAGAGGATGCAGAAACCCAGGAAATTGATTGAAGATGCTCCTGGTGCACGCGTGTGTGCACGTGTGTGTGTGCATATGTATATGTGTGTGCACATGTGTATGTGTGTATGCGCTCGCGTGTGCGTGCACGTGTGTGCGCGTGTGTGTGCATGTGTATATGTGTGGGCACATGTGTATGTGTGTATGCGCTTGCGTGTGCGTGCACGTGTGTGCGCGTGTGTGTGTGCATGTGTATATGTGTGGGCACATGTGTATGTGTGTATGCGCTTGTGTGTGTGTGCACGTGTGCACGCGCATGTGTGTATGTGTGCGTGTGCATGTACATGTGTGGGTGCGTGCATGTGTATGTGTGTGTGTCTGTGTGTGCGCGCGCGCTGAAGCATAACAGGGAGGTCAGTAGTGATAGACAAGCAGTGTGAATGGTCATTATGGACATGCTGGATGTGTGGGCATGGGGGGTTGGCAGGCACTGGCTTGTGGGAGTGGAGGATGATGGGAGGCTAACCTGGTACCAGTGCCTCTGGAGGAAGGCTTTGAAGTTGGCCCGTGATGTTACAACTTGGGGTCTCTTCTCCAGGAGGACCAGAAGAGAACTGGCAAAATCGAAAGAGAAAACAAGCAGCTGGCCGGGAGGCTAGCGGCCATTCAGCGTGGGACAGGGCTGGTGGACTGCTGGAATGAATACTTCCAAAGGAGGTAGCTAAGTGTCCTTCGGATTCCAGGAGCAGCCCAACGCCTCTCTCAGGCACGGCGAGACAACCCAGCGGCGCAGAACTCGCACTCCACCAGGGGCGGCGCTGCCTCCGGTCTTGTCCTTTCACTTTCCCTCTTTTGTTCTGCCTGGTGCATTTGGGGTCACGGCACCGTCTCAGGCCAGAGGACGCCCTCGGGCTTAAGATGGGCCATTTGGGGCAAAAGCCGCTGGGAGTTGCACCAATAAGGCAGCCCTGCACCACCTCCCCCCGCCATGGAAATCACTGCTGCAAGTTTCCCGGCAGGGACTGGGACAAGGCAGTAGCTGATCTCTGCTCCAAGCCATGGACCTGACCTGCATCCTCACCCGCCTTGATCCGTCCGTGGTCTCTGTCTCTCTCACACCCAGGCGTACACACAGCTCCGACACGGCCAGGGTGCAGGGCTGACAGGAGTCAGGATGTCCCAGTCCATCATCCATTGACCTGGGAACAGCCACCAGGGTGTGACGCTCAGCAGGGACAGAGGCCTCCAGGCCTGCGATCTCGCAGGGTGTGGGGAGGGGAAACGGGTCCTGACTTGTTCCCTGATTCTGTTTGAACCAAGCAGAGGGACAGGAAGCTGTCCATGCACCTGAGTTTCCAGGGCTTAGCACTGACTCTGACCCCCTGACCCTCAGTCTGCCCTTTGGCACGGTTTCACCCTCACCTCAACCTGGCCTGTTGCAGGGTTTCTCAATCCTGGTCTAACCACTAGGCATGACCGCCCGCAGACTGGGCATAACAATTAAGCAGCCCACTCTCCCTCAAGCATCTCTCAGCCTTTTTCCATGCTGCTCCCCCCTTCTCCACCGCTCCATCCCCCCAAACTGGTGTATCAATATACCACCACGCATGGCACGTTCATGCCCTGCCTTATAATCCATTCCTACTAGGACACCCATGTGAACAGAGCCAATTGAGATAGGGATCTTCTCACTGAGTCTTTAAAGCCACAGAGTCTGCTCATGTGGCGCTAATGCCTTTGCTAGCGGCCACGTAACTGTATCATGGACTTCCCAGCCACACTCTTCTGTTGCTTCTTTCTCGTCGCACGTGTGATATAGTGTAAGCTGGGCAGGGATCTGCGAATGCACTGGAGACACCTGCCATAGCTTGAGGCATGGCAAAATAACCAATAATAATAACGCTATAGATCAGATTGGACCAGGGCGGTGGGTGAACCTAGGACTGGGGGAGACAACCTCTCAGCCCCGCCTCTTCCACCTGAGGCCACTCCCCCTTCAGGAGCCAAGCCCACTCCACCACCACCAGGGCAGGGCTCCAGCTCCTCCTCCCCCACAAGCCACACCCCCACTGCAGGGGCAGGGCTCCAGCCTCCCTCCCTCCACCCCGAGCCTACCCCGGAGCACAGGAAGGGCGGGTGGGGAGGGGCCCCAACCACAGTATGGCTGAAGCCCAGGGGCAGCCCAGAAGCCACACTGAAGCAAGGGGCAGAGTGCGGGCGGGGCCAGGCTTGGCAGTTTGAGAAGGCAACGCCTTCGCCTGCCTCTTATACCCGCTGCCCATGAGACTGGATGGTAGAGGGGACACTTATGCCAATCAATATGATTTCATAAGCTAGGTTTCAGGTTAAGCGATTAAGCCTTTATTAGCAAGCTGGAGCCTGCTGGAGCCAATCATCAGTCATGCCTCTTAGCAGAGGACAGAAAAAACGATTGTGGCTGAGTATATACCACCCGCTGCCACGGTTACCTGCTGCATTAGTGGGCTGCAAGATGTCGAGGCTGTTTTCCACCCTGGCTTTTCAAGTGCAGAAGGTGGGAGCCTCCCAAGAGACTTTAAAATATCCTGCCACTAAAGGCTTCTGTTTAAAAACTCCCTGAGGTCCCTGATTCCTTGGCCTTGGCTTGGTATCCCTGCCACCGCCCAAATGTAAAAAAAAAACCCTTTGAAAATTTAGGAAGGTGCATTTGGGAATTTCTTCCTGTGGTTCCTCAAGCTTGAGCTTCCCCAAGCTCTTTAGCCCTTCCACTGGCGAGAGCTTAAAACCCCCCCTCCCCGTAATCTTCTTAATTGCTGGCCTTGTAGTCTTAGGCACATGCACATAGAACCTCCTGCCTTCTAGGATACTGGAATTGGATCATGGTCTTAAAAAGGCGATTTTTATTAACAAAGAAAACATACTTGATTGCTAGGTGTTACAGAGTAGCTGAAAAAAGAAAGATTAAAGCACTGAGATGGCTTTGCTGGGATTCGGTTTAAAAGTTATAGGCTACGTCTAAACTACAAAGATTTTTCGAAACAGGATACGCAAATTCCGCGGGAATTTGCATATCTTCTTCCAATCGCATTTTCAAAAGAGGATCTTTCGAAAGTGAAAGTAGTCTGGACGCGTTTTTTTTCCCCAAAAATGGTTTTTTTCCCCAAAAAAACCCACGCCCAGACTACTTTCACTTTCAAAAGATCCTCTTTCAAAAGTGTGGTCGGAAGAAGATATGCAAATTCCCATGGAATTTGCATCTCCTCTTTCGAAATAAAAACTTAGTCTAGTTGCCCTAGTGCATGGGGGGGGGAGGGGACACCATGGACTCAACGCAGAGAGGTCCAACATACCCAAAAATAAGGAATATAACCTGACTGCGTCTCACTAAACATTCCCTGTTCTACTCACTTATCTGTTGTTCCAAGATTTAGCCTTTCCCAAGACATGGATGTTGCTGAATCCTTCATGCTGAATTAAGCTCCCTGGCTTAATTCATGGCTTCTAGCTCCACTCTAGCATAGGAAGGTCGCTGCTTCCAATTCAAAAACCCACACTCGGTTTCGTTGACGCTCCTGGCTTCCTGCCAACACTTCCTGCTTCCCTAGCATTCCTAGAGACTTTCTAGGATTCAACCCTTGTGGGCAATGTAGTTAATTGAATGTCTGAAACGTTCAGAAAAGAGTAGTACCCTTCCCATGCATCACACAAGATGATTCTGAGAATTCTTGGCTTTACAAATAAGGTTTTGATTCACTTTGTTTTTTGGCAGCTCTAATAGGGAGAAGCACAACAGGGAGATGGTGAGGATCACAGTTGAAAACCAGGGGATTCTGAAGCGACTTGGCGACCGTAAATCGATGTATGACCATAGGAAGTCAGAGCTTGATTGGAAGGCACGTAGAATTGTTTTATTTTTTGAAACATGGTTTCCAGCTGCAGTTACACTAAACCAGGTGCAGGAGAAGAATGAAGTGCTTTTAATGTTTTCCAAACCAAAACGTGCACCATCAGCTGTTGGAGCGTGTCGCTGGATCTCATCGTTCTGTGCATGTCCATCCTTTAGGAAAGCAAACTGAAACAGTCTGACATTGGCTATAGGTGTAGCTAGGTATAAGGAAGCCCAATATCATTGCACAGATATATGGAGGGGAGCACGTTAAATCAAATGCTACACAGTTAATCATTTATTGGCCTTGGTAGAATTGCTCCCTAAAGCTACCCATGAAGGCAATCAGAAAGACAGGGATATTGGCAAAGGGGAGAATTCAGTGGAATTAGATTAATTCCTTGTCAAGTATTTATTGAAAAACATCTTGTTCATCAGGCAGAAGAACTGGTGTCTCAACTTCTACACTGTTATTTTCGGAAGAGGAAATGCAAATGAAACATTAATATGCAAATATTGTGCTCTCATTTGCATATTCTTTTCCGATCCTTTTTGCGAAAAAACCCCCACAGTGTAGACAGGGTCATTTGTCAGAAAAACCCTGTTTTGCACAAGATCCTGTAAACCTCATTTTTTTTGGTTTATAAATGGCCCTGTCTACACTGCGATGTTTTTTCACGAAAACCTCTTCCGCAAAAAGGATCGGAAGAGAATATGCAAATGAGAGCATGAGATTTGCAAATGAGTGCTTCTTTTGCATTTCCTCTTCCAAAAATAACAGACAGTATAGACGTAGCCTCAGAGTAATAAGGGTTCTCACACTGGGGTGGGCGCTTCATTGACCTTTTATTCTGACATTCTTAATTACTATGACCTTTTCCTACAAAGAAAAGAAAACTACACCTGTGACACTGTGTTATAATTTAAACACGAGCATCATTCTCTAGTCACGTGTCCGATTTTAGATGTAAACATTCGTTTGTGACTGAACAAGAGTTTATGGTCTGGCTTTTTCACGGGCTACAAGCAGATCACAAGTAGGTGAATTTGAGTCTTAATTTCTGGCTACAGTCCCTAATTTGATGACCAGTGTTACCCAGGGTTCTTTCAACCCAAACCCCTTGGTAACTTTTACTCTCTGCGAGGTGGTGTCAGGAAATAATTCAGGGGAGACACGGTCGTCCGACCGATAGATGGATGGTACGAACAGGACAACACAAGAGTGCTTTAACTTAAAGCTAAACTTTACTTAGTCTCAAGCACTTACACACGTCCGCAACAGTTTAGTAAAACACCCCCACCCTCGGTAGTTACCAAAGTTGAGTGTGGCTCTCGAGTGGCACTGGGCAGGCTTCTAATGGCCAGTCTTCCGTCTGCCGGTGGGGATGGAGATGCGTCCAGATGTGAAGAGTCCTCAAGGAGTACTTGAGGTGTCCCTCCAAGTGTTTCCCCAAAATAATCCCCCTAACTCAAACTTTCCTTCCTTATTTATCCATTAGTATTACAATAACATGTCACTCAAAAACTAGTTAGGCAAGCACTTTTTAAAGGTTAGGCAAGAGGTTTTCTTCTCATCATCACTTTCGCCAGATGCGTTTTTTCTTTTTCAGAGACTCCATGCCGGGAGGCCCTGATAGATATATGTCTTAGGCAGGGGTGGCTTGAGGTGGGCTGCAGCAGCTGGCGCCCCAGGCAGAACGCTTGATCGGCACCCCTGCCTGCACGGCCGTCAATGGCGTGATGTCATCATTGGGCGCCCCGGGTGCCCCGTTGAAGACGGAGCCCTAGGCGACGGCCGAGTTGGCCTATACTCACAGGCCGCCCCTGGTCTTAGGGCATTTAGACAAACTTCCTGTTTTTCTTAATGTATAGCTCAGTGATTTCACTAGAGATTTGGGCCTCAAGCCGGGGTCAAGCTGCCCTCTCTGTGGCACCCAAACTCCCCCTTCCCTCCTTGACTGTGGTCATGCAGAAGTCGCAGTCTAGGTCTAATTTGGGCCCGTTAGCTTGGTTGCTAAAATTTAAACAGTAAGCAATAGTGGTTCAGGCACATTACTGGATTTGCCGAAATCTCCCCATACAGTCAGCACCAGCTGATTTCACAGGGACCCTTTGTGACGTCTACACTAGAAACAGTGAGTTGCATTTCTCTAATTTTCTGGTTACCCTCGGGCTAGGAGAGGCTCAGGCCATGTTCACACCTGCAGACTGTAAATTACTGAATTTTTCCCCCAGCGGACCCATTTATTTCATTCAGTTTGCAGTGGTATGGAGATAATGAAAAGAAAGTTACAAAAACCAGGTGTGTGTATCTATGCTAGTCCTCTCCTACTAGCTTACCTGTTTTGCAATAATTTCCTCCAAGGAGTCCATCTGCCTCCTGGACTTGGAACTGAGTTGTTCCATTTTTTCATTCAAACAACTGCAGGTTGGACCTGCCTGGTCCGGCACCCTCAGGATCTGATTGTTCCTAGATGAGGGATTTTGCCAGACCAGGGGAGGTCACTTCTGGCTCCCCTGCTGCCAGTCCCATCCCCTGCCTTTCCCCACACCTATAGGCTTCCTGGCTCCCCTCCGCAGCCCAGCTGAGCTGCATGCTGGCTCCCGGGTCCCACAGCCCAGCTCTCAGGACTGAGACCCTAGGCACAGAGATGACCAGGGAGGCTCTGCTTGCTGTCCCCACCACAAGCCCCACAGCTGCAGCTCCCATTGGCTGGGAACTGCAGCCAATAGGAGCTGCAGGGGTGGCACCTGCAGGCGGTGACAACAGGGGGAGATGTTGCCACTTTCAGGAAGCTGCCCAAGGGAAGCCTGGAGCTTGCATCTGCTTTCGATCCAAACTCCCTCTCACAACCCACAGCCCCTCCTGCAACCCAACCCCTCCTGCAATCCACTCACTGCTAATCACACGGAAACCATGTGAGATCTGAGCAGATCCGCCAGGGACGGGATTAAGTCTGTTACTGACTCGCCCCTGCACTGAAAACACGTGAAGTACTGAAGGACCAGGATGCATAAGTGAAACGGGTGGGGGGAAGTGCATGAAGACCATATGGTGTCCTTGTTCTCATTACAACTCAAATAGTCACTGTCATGGATAATCGAAATCTATACGCTTCCCTTCTCGTTGGCAGAATTCACGGCACTACATCCGGAATACTACCCGGTACCTCATTGCTTCTCGGGACAGCTAGGTACGCAGTTCTGCCTTGGCCTGGCTGGTTTTCAAAAACTGCCTGTGTTGTTAGTGACTTGAGGGGGGCTGGTTTGTGTATGCATCTTATCCGGCCTGGACTGTAGTTAGTGCAGGGGTGGGCAATTATTTTTGCAGGGGTATCCACGGGCTCCACCCCCGAAACGGGTGGAGCTAGGGTTGCCAGATGGTTTACCCAAAAATACCGAACACTGGATCGGGGTGCAGTGGGACAAAGAAAACCCCCACTCTGGGTGACCCCACCCACTGCAACAAAAAAAAAACCCCACCGGGGAAAAAATTCTGTGGAGGGAAAAAAAAGGGGAAGACCAAAATTGTTGAGAAAAAAAGTGATTAAGCAAAAAACAAAACCAAAGAACATTAAAACAGCTTTAAGTGCCTGCAGTCAGAATAGGGATAGCAGGATGGGAGAAGTTGCGCACTAAGACCCAGGGAAGCCTTCAGGTCTTTAGGCTTTTTGCCGGCAGCCATTTTGTTTTCTTCATGGAGCCAGAATGCAGCTTCCCTGCAAAACCAGGTAAGCGGGAAGGGGAGGTGGAAGGTGCCGGGGCTGGGCCCAGTTGCTGAGTGTGTAGGGATGCCGGGTGTCCGGTATTTTTGCCTCATGGCTGGGGAAAAAAATCAGAAAATACCGGACATTTTAGGTGTCCAGTATTTTCTAAATTTTTTTTTTACTGGACAGGAAGCAAAAATACCGAATTGTCCGGGTCAATACCGGACACCTGGCAATCCTAGGCGGGGCTGGGGCCTAACCTTCTCCCAGAGTTCTCTGGGGCCAGAGGCTTTGAAGCAAAGGGCTCACGAATCCTGGCCCAGCTACTACCACATTGCCTGGCAACCGCCTGGGGTTGCTGCAGCTATTTAAAGGGCTCACAGCTGGGGTAGTGCTGCAACTTGGAGCCCTTTAAATAGCTGCAGCAAACCGGGGTGGCTCCCAGGCAATGCGATAGCACTGAGGCCGGGAGTTTAAACCCTTTAAATAGCAGCAATTTAAAAGGCTCACAGCTCCATCTAGGGTTGCCAGATGGTTTCAGAAAAAATACAAAGACCCAGAGAGTTGTTAAGCAGAACCCAGTAAGCACCAGGGTTGCCAGGCTGCTTCCGTATTGAGCCAGACAGCCCGGGAAAAAATCAGTAAGCACCAGACATTTTAGGTGTCCGGTATTTTCTGAATTTTTTTAACCACACAGGAGGTGAAAATACCGAACTATCCGGTTCAATACCGGGGACCTGGCAACCCTAGCTCCATCCCCTGCTTGGGTAGCGCCATGACCAAGAGTTGGGAGCTATTTAAATAGGATCCTGCTGCCTGAGCCACGGCCTGGAAATTTGGTGGCTGGGGCAGCAGGATATAAACAGAAAGTGGCCAGATGCCACAGATCCATGGGCTGGATCAAAGTGTTAGGTGGGCCCCATCTTGCCCAGCCGAGTTAGTGCACGTACACCATACCTAGGAAAAACTAGTAACCGAAGGCCTGCCAGGTGCCTGCCCACCCATGAAATGCAGGCACTGGCGGTATGCATTTAAACGCAGCAGCCACTGAAATACCGTGTGGCGGGAGGAAGGGTATGTGATTGAGGATCTTTCCCTCTCCCAACTTACCCTGCTGCTCAGACAGGGACTGCCAAAACAGCCCTGAAACTGTTCTGCATACTGCCAGCTGGGGGAGCAGGCAAATTCCATCTTCTTCCCATGCTCCTGCTGCAGCTAGCAGAGCCTGTTACTCAGCAAGTGCCTTCCGCTGGTGCCAGTCCAAGCGCTTCCCAGCTCCTCTGGGCACCCTGCCAATCATTATTCCCCCCCCCCCCCCATTGCCCGGTTCTTGCCGAAGTGCTTGAACTCTAAACCGCAAATGAAACTAAGTCGCTGCAGTGTTGGTTTATATGGGGCAGAACGTGGCCTTTACATGATCATCGACAGCCTGGGGCGGGTGAGGAAATAAGGGGGCTTTGGCAAGACGAGGCAGGGAAGGCAGAAGTTATTTTCATGTCAGAGCCCCTCGAAATGCAAAAAGGAGGAACCGGGTGTTTGCCCAAGGACACACTGGGCACAAAAGTGTAGAGGGCTCTGCTAAAAGCCCTGTAAGAAGTGGGAGATTAAAAGAGTAAAGAAATGATCTGTGAATGTCCCTGGATGCCCAGTCTGTAGACTCCACGTTTGGGTCCTGATCCAGCAAAACATTTGAGCCCGTGTTTAGATTTTGCTGAAGTTAATGTGGCCACGTGATTTGCTGAATTGGACCTTCGGGCAAAACTCATGGGCTTCATCTCCACTGCAAATTCTTCCAGCAGAAAATATGCTAATGAGGGATTCATTAGCATAAGTTGTGATCTCATTAGTATATTTTCTGCCGTTTCTTTTTGCGCAAGGGGTTTTTGTGCAAAAAGAAGCAGTGTGAACGGGGTTTTTTTCCCACAAAAAAACCCATTTTGCGCAAGGTCATTATGCCTGTCCCAGAGAGGCATAATCTCCCTCTCTTTCTTTAATTGTAGGAGAACACACCATGCATGGAGAATACAGTAGAGACTAGCACATCTTGCAAGTCCGATGGCCTGTTAAGGATACATGTTGCAACTGACTGAGGTGTTCTTAGGATTGTAAAATAAAATGCAACAGTGAACAAATGCAGCTTTTCTTATAAAAGTGCAACCCCCCATCCCTCCAAACCGCAAAATCTTCACCACAAGCAAGTCTACTTTCGCCATCATTTATTTTGAACTTACAAACAAAACTGCACCTGAAAAACTCACGTCACAGTTTCCCTGAACTTAATAAAAAGAGGGTTGTGTCTAACTCCAGGTTTGTTGCCTGCACAGGAAAGAAATGGAGGCAAAGTTTATTTATTACATGAACCAGACTGTACAGGACACAGAGCTCAGTGCTTGAAACCAATGTAGACCGGGAGGCGTTTTCAATTATTGTAATTTGAAATATTTTACAAAATCGGCACAGTTCCATTCGTCTGGGTTCTTTTAACAGCTGTTTCCTCTGTTGGGTTCTACTCGGATCTGGGGGCAGGATAAAGAGGGGTGCTAGCTAGACGGAGTCAGTCCTAAACTCCCATTGCAAACTCTGGGATGCGGGGGGCAAGGCAGAGGGGGGAAAAACTCGCAGACAAAGCTGCTGGACACACGGAACTCCCAGTTCTGGAATGGAGCAGTCACTGTTTCTACCTGGCAACCCACCTGTGGCTTTCAGAGAGGGATCCCATCTGGCATCCAGAGCTACTTGGTGGCAGACCACCAGCCTGAGAAATTATCTTCCTCAAAGAGGGTAGAAGGCAGAGTCTTCCTCAACACCTAGAATCAGGACTTCCCTGGAAACTTTTGCCAGTATAATGTCAGTTAGAACGGTCACGTTTTGCAACAGGTCCGTATTGCCGAGAACCTAGTGCAAATGCAATTCTACTCGGATCTGGGGGCGGGGTGAAGAGGGGTGCTGGCTAGACGGAGTCAGTCCTAAACTCCCATTGCAATGTGGCCACAAGGCAAGCCCTCACCTTGTCCAATGATGGTCATAAAGCACATGCTCCCTGCTCGGTCAGAATGAAGCAGGGTGCAAAACTCTGGAACAGCTGATCTGAGGCAAACATCGTGGAGCGGTTAAAAACCTGAACGTTCTGACTGATGAAACTGGAATGTGTCACGTATCCCAATGATTTCATTAAAAAAAAAAAACGGGGATGCAGGGTCTCTCTGGATGTATTGGAGAGAATCTAGCAGAGGGCAAGAAAAATGACGAGGGGGCTGGACCACTTGACTTAGGGGGAGAGGCTGAGGGATTTGGCCTTATTTAGTCTACAGAAGAGAAGAGTGAGGGAGGGATTTGATAGCAGCCTTTGGAACCCCCCCATCAGGTAGTTAAAGATGATGGAGAGAGGCTGTTCTCATTAGAGACAGATGGTAGAACAAGGAGCAGTGGTCTGAAATTGCAGTGCGGGAGCTCTAGGTTGGATCCTAGGTAAAACTATTTCCTTAGAGGGGGAAGCACTGGGATGGGTTCCCTAGGGAGGGGGTGGAATCTCCATCCCTAGAGGTTTTTAACTCACAGCTTGACAGAGCCCTGGCTGGGATGATTGAGTTGGGGTTGGTCCTGCTTTGGGCAGGGGGTTGGACTCAATGACCTCATGAGGTCTCTTCCAACCCTAGGATTCTATGATTTACATAGTGGCAACCTCACAGGAAGAGAGCATGGCCCAATATTTGACCCTGCGTGAATAATTTGATCGAAAACTGTTTTGAAGTTCGACAAGAGAAACATTTTCCTTATTGCTTTTTTTGGGGGGAGGGGAGAATAAAAGAGGATGGCTCATTGTGTGGGCTGTGCTGATCCAGCCCTGAGTACACAATGAGCTTTCCTGAAAGGAATGAGATGACTCCTGTATAAAAGGACTCAGGATGGGGAAGAGCAGGGAGCAAGACAATTCTTGCAGAGCCTTGAGTGCAGAACTAACAAAAGGAAGTTTTTCTTCACGCAGCACACAGCCAACCTGTGGAACTCCTTGTCAGAGGAGGCTGTGAAGTCTAAGACTTTAACTGGGTTCATAAAAGAGCTAGATAAATTCACGGAGGTTGGGTCCATTGATGGCTATTAGCCAGGATGAGTAGGAATGGTGTCCCTAGCCTCTGTTAGTCTGGAAATGGATGACAGGAGGGGATCATGTGATGATTACCTTTTGTATTCACTCCCTCTGGGGCATCTGGCACTAGCCACTGTCGGCAGATAGAACTTTGGTCTGATCCAGTACGGCCGTTCTTATGCTCTCTAGGCAGGTAGAGACCCTGGGGAAGAAACTGGTGGAAGAAGAGAACCAGAGAGGGTGGAAAGTTTGAGTCTGTTAAAAACAGTTTTGAAGCTCAGTCTGGACACCTATGACCCCAGGAGGTGACTAAAGGTCTACACTAAAAAAGGGAAGCTTGAATGAAGAGAAGAGAAGAGTGAGGAGGGATTTGAGAGCAGCCTTCAACTTCCTAAAGGGAGGCTCCAAAGAGGATGGAGAGAGGCTGTTCTCAGTAATGACAGATGGCAGAA
Source organism: Pelodiscus sinensis (assembly GCF_049634645.1). Classification (NCBI taxonomy): domain Eukaryota; kingdom Metazoa; phylum Chordata; order Testudines; family Trionychidae; genus Pelodiscus; species Pelodiscus sinensis. The sequence continues at coordinate 7,634,394 of NC_134739.1, read as the reverse complement.
TAAGGAGCAATGGTCTCAAACTGCGGTGGAAGAGGTCCAGGTTGGATATTAGGAAAAACTATTTCACTAGGAGGGTGGTGAAGCACTGGAATGGGTTCCCTAGGGAAGTAGTGGAGTCTCCATCCCTAGAGGTGTTTAAGTCTCGGCCTGACAAAGCCCTGGCTGGGTTCATTTAATTGGGATTGGTCCTGCCTTGGGCAAGGGGCTGGACTTGATGGTCTTCTAAGGTCTCTTCCATCTCTGTGGTTCTATGATTCTATGATTCAACTCCAGCTACATTAATTATATAGCTGGAGTCAATGTACCTCATTTTGAGTTTCCCCACCATCCCCACAGTAGGAGGCCGATAGGAGCAAATGCTCAAGCACGAGTATTGGTCACCGATGGAAGCGTCATCTGAGCTCGATTTAGAGAGTCTTAACTAGACTTGCTAAATCGAACTCTGGAAGATCCATCATGATCTTCCATTTAGTGAAGATAAATTCATGGAGATTAGGTACATCAATGGCTACTAGCCTGGATGGGTAGGAATGGTGTCCCTAGCCTCTGTTTGTCAGACTGGAAATGAATGACAGGAGAGGGATCACTTGATGAGTCCCTGTTTTGTTCATACCCTCTGGGGCATCTGGTATTGGCCACTGTCAGAAGACAGGACACTGGGCTAGATGGACCTTTGGTCTGACCCAGTATGGTCGTTCTTATGTTCTTACGATGTGGCCTAACTGATTGTAACTTAGCCAGACGGCTAAGTTACCTGACAGCAGGGCCAATCGGAGCGGGGGTAAAGAAGCTCTCAAATTTAGACCCTTATTAATTTTTTGGCATTTGATAAGTTTCACAATTTGTTTTTAGGCGCATCCCTGTCAAATCAAAATGTGACCTACACTCTCAGCTTAAAGCTACAAATTAAAGCAAACAAGAGAGATGAAAAAGGCTAGAAAAGCATTTGTTAAATTAAAAAATATTCAACTTATTTATATGTCTCTTTTTTTGGTGCATAATGTACTATGTTTCAATAGCCAGTTTAGCAAATTATGAACGGTCATTGATTTCCAAAGTCCTAATACATCTGCATTTTCAGCCATGCACTATAAAACTCTGTGTATCCAAACTTCCTGAAGTATTTGAAAAAAAGTCTCGTGGCCATGTAGATTTAATCTCCAAGGTCCAATTTGTCCGTTGTGCTGTCTGGGACCATTGGTCTGGGTTCAGAGGTTTGTGTCCCTATCTATTGGCAGAATGGAACCATAGCCACCAGGTGAAGTTTCACTCTCTATCACAAAGTATTTACAAAGCTTAAACATCAGAAAATTTTTTACTGAGCACTCACATTTTTCAATGGCTCTTTCTACTAAAACTTGTGACTCAGGAACCCCATGTCAGCTTCTGGCTGATGGATCTGTCTAGTTCAGGGGTGGCCAACCCATTACAGATGAAGAGCCAAAATAGTGGTGGATAGAGCACAAAGAGCCAAGGGAAAAAAGTTGTTGAGGAAAAAAACAACACAAACAAACAAACCAAACAGTTAAACAGTTTATCCCTTTTAAGAGCCCAGCAGGCATTGCCCTTTTAAGGCGGCCATTTCGAAGTCTGCACAGGATTCCGTTTCTGTCTCTTTCAGAGAGGGCGGGGGAGTGTTGGCTCTTTGCAGAACCCTTGCTTTCGCTTCGCCACGCTGCCCCTTTAAGACCCGCGAGGTGCGGGTGCCGGAGCTGCAATTTTTCTTTGAAGAGCCGCACGCAGCTCACGAACCATGGGTTGGCCACCCCGGGTCTAGTTTAACTGATGGGACATTTTCATATGATTTTCTAGACAGGCTGGCAGTTTTCCCTCTTATAAATATTTACATTTACAGCACATGTTATACAGGATTTCCAATGGCAGGCTATGACCTAACCCAATTGACTGGCACCCAAAATGAGTCCTCCTTCAGCTTCTCTAGCAGCGCTTTCAACTGATTACAGGCACTCGGCAGGTCTTCTTTCAGCAGCACAGCGTCAATTAAGTGACCGTACTGCTCTTCGATAAATGCTGCCGAATTAATAATGTCCTGCTGCTCTTCATCCTGTAGGCCAAAATGTGAGAAGATATTAAACTTGCAATCGAGTCATTCTATCCTTCTAACGCAGGGACAGGAAAATAACAGTCTGCAGGCCGGATCTGGTTAGTCCGCCTGTACCTCCACAGGTACGGGTGACTGCAGCTCCTATTGGCTGCGGAACACCATTCCTGGCCAATGGGAGCTTTGGGAAGTGGTGTCCCAGAACCTATCACCTCCCACAGCTCCCATTGGCTGGGAATAGTGATCTGCGGCCAATGGGAGATGCAATCGCCCGTGCCTGCAGAGGCACAGGTAAATACAGTGGCGGCGACCTGCCGGGGCTAACCCTGGTGAACTGCTTCTGTTTTATTGCCTGCCCCTGTCCTCATGACTTGTTTAGCCTCCTACCCAGCTTCTCACAACTTCTCTGAAAGGAAATGGAACCAAAAAACAAAAAAAGGGATTGCCAACGGGAAAGGATAAAATGACACCTTGCCATAGAGTTTAATGAGCTAGGAGCTTGTACTGAGAGTGATAGAAACTCTAGGCTGGAAGGGGGAGAGCAGGGGTTTGTAAAATGGAAGTGTGGCACTGAAGGTACCAATTAACAAAAGTGCTGCCTAGCCCATCTCCAGTGCTATGCCTACTCCCTTCAAAAGTACCACAATGAGCGTGGAACAGGTGTGCCCAAGCACAACCACACCACGGGATCCCAGGCAGCATGCCTGGGAACGCTCTTGTACTATCGCGCTAAATGAACAATAGCGCATGGGTACTTCTAACGAGGTAACGCCAGCCGCCTTACGTTTCCTCCTCGACAACACTGCCTGTGGCGTACAGGCCTTCAATGGGTAACAACCTAATCCGCTGGGGTTTCCCTCTGCAGTGACAAGACCCAAGGGTCCTTTCTGGACTCACTCCTAGAGGCTGTTCACTGGAAGAATGCGCGACACTAGTCATTTCCACTGGGGCAAACTTTAATATTTTGTAGTCCAGGTGGCACCTCCCAAAACCGGAATTCTCTGGGCCGGCAACATCCGTGGTCCAGCCTGATGTTCCTGGATTAGAAAACCTCAGTTGTCTAGTGACAGGTGGGCAATCCAGGAGGGGCTGGGCTGAAGCTGCGAGTAGGGTTGAAGCAGTGGGGCTGCAGCCGACAGCAGTCCCCAGCAGCCTGTGGCATTGGGACTAAGTTGGAGCAGCCCCCAGCAGCGCAGGACCGGGCCGGCAGCAACCCCAGCACCGTGGGGCCGGAACCTGAGCCCTCAGCAGCCTGCCCAGGACCAGAGCCAGCCCACAGCAGAGTGAGACTGGAGCTTGTGACAGCGTGGTCTGCTGGAACCTGGCAGGCAGCCCGACCGGGGCAGCAGTGGTAAGGCCAGCAGCCCAGCAGGGGCTGGAAGTAATGGGGACCCCCCACTCCAGAGCTGGCACAGTCGGCGGCTGGGGGCCGTGGCAGGGAACCGTCTCTGGGCCAGCCAATTCCCTAGTCCGGGACGGTCAGGTCTCAAGGGTGCGGATGAGGGAGGTCCAACCAGTACTACAAAGAATAGATTCTTACTCCTCCTCCTGCATTCCTGAGAAGTTTAGATTTTAGGGGGCTGACTTTCCCTCTGAAGTTCTCATCTGCTCAAGGAGGGGCGGCGGGTGAGGGCAAACTGAAAATAAGCCTCCATTCCAATCCCCACCCCCAGGAGGCTTGGCCTAGAAAGAGCCAAATACAAAGGTTCTCAGTAGAGACCTGACCTCTGAACCAAAACAACCCATGAGGATTGAAAGAGATGTCCCCCTCCCCCAGGTACAGCTTCCAGAGGCAACCTGTATGTTTTATGCCTCCCACATTATCCCAAACTTTTTTTCGAGAAAAAGTGAAAGAAACCTGAGATCTCCTCGAGTAACTTGCCTGCCCTGTGTGGATTATCTGCCTGCCCTTTCTCCACATCCTACACAAATTCAAGAAACATTTAACTTTTGCCTACAACCGCAGCTCACGCTCCATGAAACAGCTCTGTCGTCAGCAGCGTTTATTGTTATACTTATTTTGAGGAAAAGTAATGCAGCATGAAGACACTTGGAAAGTTAAAAGGAATTTTCCAAAGTTCAGGAAAATTAAGTCAATATATGGGATGAGGATATGGCCGTTGAAGAAATGGTAGCCACTTTCACCTCGCATGGGAGCTCTGAAAACTTGAGGTTCAGATTTTGGCTACGTCTAGACTGCTGCGCTTAGGTATCCCGGAAAAGCAATGCCGTGTCCAAGGAACGCGTCCGCTTTTTTGAAATTTTTTTTGAAAAAGCGGACGCGCTCTTTTGCCATCCCTGTAAACCTCGTTCTACGAGGAAGAAGGGATGTGTCAAAAGAGCAGGTTCTTCCAAAATTTGTCGCCGTTTCGCAATTTGCGTCTCTTTTTCTGACTTACCTTTGTAGTCTAGACATAGCCTTTATAAGCTGTCACACAATCAGACTTTGATAGGATATCATTATTTTGCACAACATCTCAGGTATGTCATGTAGGAAGATGCTTTCCTGTCCATACTGACCCATCAGCAAGGAGACATAACAGAGGAAGGCAAAGAGTCGCTAGGTAATTAATGAGCCACTTAGAGCTTTCAGTCCCCTTTCCCATCATGGCTATGTCTACACTGGCATGATTTTCCGGAAATGCTTTTAACGGAAAAGTTTTCCGTTAAAAGCATTTTCGGAAAAATCGTGTCTAGATCGGCAGGACGCTTTTCCGCAAAAGCACTTTTTGCGGAAAAGCGTCAATGGCCAATCTAGACGCAGTTTTTCGCAAAAAATCCCTGATTGCCATTTTAGCAATCGGGGCTTTTTTGCGGAAAACAGTACTGTGCTGTTTACACTGGCCCTCTTGCTCAACTGATTTGCGCAAGAGGGCTTTTGCCCGAACGGGAGCAGCACAGTATTTCCGCAAGAACACTGATGATCTTACATGAGATCGTCAGTGTTCTTGCGGAAATTCAAGCGGCCAGTGTAGATAGCTGGCAAGTTTTTCCGCAAAATCACATGATTTTGCAGAAAAACTTGCCAGTCTAGACACAGCCCATAAGAACAGAGCCAGTAATATCTTCTCACTCAAAGGCTATGTCTAGACAGGTGCACTATTTCGGGACACCAGAAGTATCCTGAAATAGCTCTTTTTCATCTTTAAACGTGCCCGTTACTTTGAAATAGCTTTCGAAATAACAGGTGCGCTATTCCAGTGTCCCTGTAACCCTCGTTCCACAAGGTTAAGGGATGTTTTGGAATAGCACTTTATTTTGAAACTTGGCACTGTGTAGACAGTGCCACATTTTGAAATAAGCTACTTCGAAAGTACCTCAAAATAAGCTACACACTTTGCGTAACACAAATTGCGCAGCTTATTTCGAGGTAAGGGTGCAGTGTAGACACACCCAAAAGGTATTTCTCTGAGGAAAAAATAATAATCCAAATACCGTTTCTTCAGTGTTCTAAGAGCTGACATTCAAATACTTACAAGCGGGACTGAGATTTCTTCTGAAGTTGGAGATGTTGGTGCATTTTTTTTCTTTTCTGGAACAAGAGGCTTCACAAAAATCACATAAGGTTTAAACTCGGGAGTTCTCAGGTGCTTCACTGCCTGCGAGTAGAAATATACAAGAGTTTATGTTCAAGGAACACTCTGACATGATTTATAAATTAATCCATCAAACTTTTAATGCTTCATTCAAGCTGCCAGTCATTTCAGCGGTATACGTTTCTCAACTGAAACCTGTAAAAGATTTCACCTGAGAATTGTATTATTAATTCTTTAAAAGGCAGATTAAGGTCAGTGTTATTTATAGTAGAATACACATCTAGCCCTCATACAGATCTTGCTGTGCATTACATTTACAGAAAGGGGAAGGCGATAGGCAGATTATACCCTTTTAATTATCTTCATTTCTTTCTCATAAAAAGAGGAGAAAACCCAAGAGATGGAACTCTACTTGTTTTGACATAAGAACAGCCATACTGGGTCAGACCAAAGGTCCATCTAGCCCAGTATCCTGTCTGTCAACAGTGGCCAATACCAGATGCCCCAGAGGAACACAACAAGGAATCATCATGTGATCCCCCTCTTGTCATCCATTTCCATACAGAGAGCTAGGGACACCATTCCTACCCAACCTAGCTAATAGCCATTGTTTGACCTAATCTCCATGAATCTATCTAGCTCTTTTTTGAACCCTGTTAAAGTCCTGGTGTTCACCACATCCTCTGGCAAGGAGTTCCACAGGTTGAGTGTGCGCTGAGTGAAGAAAAACTTCCTTTTGTTTGCTTTAAACTGCTGCCTATTAATTTCATGTGGTGACCCCTAGTTCTTATATTGTGGGAATAAGCAAATAAAATAACAGGAGTATTTAAAGTTATTTCCTAACCCCAGACATGTGACCCGGGTCATCCACTGACCCAGTGACTTCCTAAAACGACACTTTTCATGTTGACTGAGAATTCAATACCTATGTATGATAGGAAACGTTCCATATGGGCTTACAGAGGAAAAGAGGATGTGTGTGCGTTTTTCCTACTGCAAGGGCAAGCTCTTTCATAAGAAGCAATAATGGTGTAAGATACTGGGGCTTTTAGGACACACTTTGATGTTTGTTCAGTGAGGCTCAGCAACTGTGTACAGTCCAGTTCTGCTGAGCCAGCACTCGGGCTGGGTTCCCAAAACAGGAAAGCATCGTTGCTTTGTGTAGCGCAGTTGGCCAGGACTGTAAATAGCATTATTCATCCTAGAAGAAATTAAAGATATTTACTTAGCTCACGAACAATCCAGCAGAGACATTTTCAGAACAGAAGAACGGCCAGATAGGGTCAGACCAAAGGTCCATCTAGCCCAATGACCTGTCTGCCACCAGTGGCCAATGCCAGGTGCCCCAGAGGGAATGAACAGAACAGGGACTCATCAAGTGATCTCTCTCCTGTCGCCCATTCCCAAGCTCTGACAGACAGAGTACCTACTCGTCCTGGCTAATAAGTATCGATGGACCTAACCTCCTTGAATTTAACCAGATCTTTTTTGAAACCTGTTCAAGTCCTGGTCTGCACAACCTCCTCTGGCAAGGAGTTCCACAGACTGACTGTGTGCTGTGTGAAGAAATACTTCCTTTTTGTTTGTTTTAAACCTGCTACGGATCATTTCATTTGGTGACTCCTAGTTCTTATGTTATGGGAACAAGTAAATAACTTTTCCTTATTCACTTTCCCCATACCTGTCCAGATTGTATAGACCTCTATCATATCCCCCCTTACTCTCCTCTTTTTTACGCTGGGAAGTCCCAGTCCCAATTTTTCCATAAAGAGGACAACGTATGAGGAAAAGATACAGTTTTAGTCTTCATTTACACCTTTCACAGACCTCCATAGTATATTCATGCCAGGCTATTTTGAGTTTGCTTTTCTAGTAACGTTGATGGCTTATAAAATATTATACAGGGACATGTTGTAAAATTGAGGAGGCTAGTATGGAGCATAGGTCCACGGTCTAGTTCATGCCCCTTCTGAAGAGACACAGAACTACAAAAAAAAGTCTAGTGCAACCATCTGCTATCTCCGACCCCCGGTGTCAAGAATCCTCGTGGATTAATTAAATGAGAGAGAAATCTGAAGTGGCACCTGGCAGGAAGTTGGCATTTCTCTTGCACTGGGGAGATGAGAAGGTTTAATTGTAATAATGTCCTCATGACACAGCATGTTCAGCTGAAGACCCCAAAGCCCTTTATAAACATTAATGAGGTGCTGTCTCAGTTTCTCCATCTTTGAAATGAGGGTAATAAGAGTCCTTCTCATAACACCCATGTCAGAGAGACTGATTAAGAGAACTAATCATGTGCCTAAAGCAGCGGTTCTCAAAGTGAGGTCTGACCATCTTGCAGGTGGGCTGTGAGCTTGGCGCTCCTGCCCCACCCCCCTGCTGCAGTAGGAAGCCTGCTCTGGTGCTCCAGCCTCACATTGCCCCCCTCTTCTCTAGTGAGCCCCGAGCCTTGGAGGCTGGAGTTCCCCTGGCCTGGGGAACAGCAGCGCAGGAAACTGCGTTTTGTTCCCATTGGCCAGAATTTATGGCCAATGGGAGCAGCAGGGGGCAGAGCCTGGGAGTGGCAGGGGACACGGAGCCAGGTAAGCATCCCCATCCTCTCATGCAAAGACACCCCCCCATTTCCCTCATGCGCTCCCCTCCTGCCAAAACCACCCGGCCCCACCCCACTCCTGCACCCTCCCTCACAGCCCCCCCATCCCCAGCCCACTCCTGTACCCTATCTCCCACCCTCAGTCTGCTCCTGCACCCTCCCTCCCAGCCAGACCCCACATCCTCACCTTCTCCTGCACCCATTTTATCATGGGTGATTGGCTGGTAGTCCACAGAAAGGTCTGTGTTAAGCAAGGTGGGCCCCAGGCCAAAATTTTGAAAACTGTCCGAAAGGCACACTGGAAGTTATTGCACAGCTGGGAATAGATCTTTAAAATCTTATTCCTGTGCTTTTGCTACTGGACAATAGGAGCTGAGAGAGCGGCCTGAGGGATGGGGGCAACACAAGCCTCTTCCCCCTCCTACAGTTTCAAGCAGCCTAGGGCTGCAGCAGGCAGGGAGCCCAGCCTGTCTTGGGCTGCTGCAGGGCTGCTGGCCAGGAGACACTTAGGTAAGTGCCTCCCAGCCAGAGCCTGCCCCTCCTGCACCCCAGCTCCCTCCCCCAGGTCACCATCCAAACCCTCTGCCACTCCCGCCCTCGGTCACAACTCTCTCCCAGACTTTGTACCCCCTCTTACACTCCTCCCCCAAGCCAGAATCCTCCCCTGCACCCAAACACCCTCCCAGATCCTGCACCCCATTTCCCTGCCCCATGTCACCACCCAAACCCCCTTTTTCCCTTTCTCCCAGGTCACAATTCCCACCCAAACTTTGCACCCCCGCCTAAAGCTCCTCACCCAGGCCAGAAACCTCTCCTGCACCCATACTCCTTCCCTGGCCCTGCACCCCAATCCCCTAACCCAGGTCACAACCCCCTTCTTCACAACTCATTCTCAGACCTCACTTACCCACTCCCTTACCCTGTGCACCCTTCTGCATCCAACCTCCATCCTAGACCCCGCATCTCCTCCACAGAAAAATGCGGCCCTTGACCACTTTCCAAACTCTTGGAGTGGCACCCCACCAAAAATTATTGTCCACCCCTGGTGTAAAACATCAGATGCCATCTCAACCATAAAGTCTTACAGTGTTTTCCTTAATCCTTATATGACTTGTAAATTAATCATGCAATGCAGAAAGCTGAAAAAATGCAGAGGAAATCAGTAGATCTCTAGTAAAGTTTTGACAGAAGAATGATACATTTTCACCAATAAAGCTTGGAGAAAAGTTTATTTGCACCCTCTAGTAGTTTTTTTTTACAATGTTCATGTTTTGCTGTTTGAACACAGTGTATTTGACTTTTTATAGTGTTAAATTTGATTTGCAACTTAACTTCAGAACATATGATGCTGTTTTTTCTCTGTCCTACTCACAGCTAGATACAATTCCAACAGCAAAAGGCTCCACTTCTATTATTTCTCCCCTTCGGAACCAGGACCACGTTTAAGACTGGTTAAATACTGCAAAGCCGTGTCCCTGAGCATTCATTCACATTCTGAATGGCTAGTCTCTAACATTTTTCTTAGCATGAATGTTTAGGGAATGGCAGGGCTTCCTAGAGAAACCCAGAATATGCATGCACCCCTGTTGTTCTTGCTATGCATCCTTTAATTCAGGAGTGGGCAAATACCAAACTGTGGGCCAGATCTGGCACCCCAGGGTTAGCCCCCGGTGGCCTGCCGCCGCTATATTTACCTGCACCTCCGCAAGTACCAGCGATTGCAGCTTCTGTTGGCTGCAGATTGCCTTTCCCAGCCAATGGGAGCTTTGGGAAGTGGTGTCCCAGTCTGTTCCACCTCCTGTATTTCCTATTGACCAGCAATGGCGATCTGCAGCTAATAGGAGTTACAGTCGCCTTTAACTGTGGAGGCACAGGTAATAGCAACAGCAGCCCACCATGGGCAAACCCTGGTGTACCGCCGTCGTTTTATTGCCCACTGCTACTTTAATCACTAATGTCATTTGCCATGTCATGTTAGGCTTTTATTCTGTTTGTCATCCAATCAGCAAGCAGGAATAATACCGTCTGACTTTGGTGGCCAGCTAGACTACAAACAGCACTTGATCCAGCTATGTGAAGTGCAGCAGGTTTCAAAAGGAGCTGGGTAAGGCCCTTAATAACGAAAAGTCAAAGAGGAAAACCTGCAACATGTTTGAAAGGCCGAGTTTCTTCAACAGAAATGTTCAAATCTACTATATATTTGAAAGAGTTTGACTGTCTGTCTGTTCAAGGATTCCCCCTGAATGGTAAGAGCTAGGGCAGTGGGTCCCAAACTTTTTGGCATCACGCCCCCTTTTTTATTTTTGAGAAACCCTCACGCCCCCCACCCAATAGCAGCAAAACTTGTTGAGGGGGGGAAAAAAGGGGACTGGCTGGGGCTGAAAAACAATTATAGCAGCAAAACTTAAGGAGGAGGACTGAAGGGGGGGGGGACTGGGTCACCTTGCGCCCCCCTGGAATTTCTTTACACCCCCCAGTTTGGGAACCCATGAGTTAGGGCCACCCAATTCGGTAGGCAGCTTCCTCTTATCACAACTTAAAACAAGGGCTGGGTTTGGTGGTGCCAGGAAAATGGGACGTGCCTGGAATGGGATTGCTGCTCAGAAAACCAGACAGAAAAAAAAGAGAGACAAAACCACCAAGCAGGTGAAAGGGGCTGATTGAGCTCTGTTCCAGCCTTGAGCCACTCGCCCCCGAGGCATCATTTAGGGACGGTGGAGGTTGGGACTGAAGCACCCCCTCCTCCCTCCGATTGCCGGCTGTTCCCCTTTGTTAGGGAGCGAGGGGAAAGTGCCGTTTGCGGCATTCCTCACTCTGGGTGGGAAGCGCAAGACAAACCTGGGACCTGCCACATGCACCCCTCCTCCGGCTGTGCCCGCTGGAGATGCAGCAGCCATGGAGAGGCGCTTTTCACCTGGCCCAAGCTGCTGCAGTGACGGAGGGCTGGGGTTGTCCTCTCTCCCCGGGTCAGCCAGCATCCTCAGCCCCTGACCCCCACCCCCACCTCCGACCAATGATTCAAATGAAACTGGACAGTTTCTTTTAATTTTCAAAAAAAAAACCTTAACTGAGTTAAGGACCTGCACAATGATGGATAAATCGCCTACTACTTAAGGGGAAAATCGAGATTGGGTGCCCCCCTACCACCCAGGGAGCGACCAGACAGCCAACACAGGATAAGGGACCCTCTGAAGGTAGGGAGGTGGGGTGGGTTCTTGAGTGGACTAGGGGATACAGCATGTGCCTGGGGAACGCAGGATTCACAGAGGGAAGGGCTAAGCGAGTTGTTTACAATTTCTTGCCCGCCACACACATTTTAGTTTACTGAGCGGGCTGGCTACTGCTGCATGCTCATGTTATTCCTGACCACTGGGGCGAGGCTGCCTCCCGCCCCCAATCAGAAGCCATTTTAAAAGCAGCTGTACTTACTTCCGGTACCACGTCCACCAAACAAACTTTATTTTTGGCCATCACAGATTGGATTGCCTCGAGGCTAGTTCCATACAGATTCTCTTTGTATTCACCGTGTTCAACAAATCTGAAACGTTAAAGTAGTCGTCCTCCATGACTCGATGTCATAAAGCAAAGGAAACTCAAGAACTTTGACAGCTGGGTTTTTTTTTTTTTTTACATTTTTCAAATTTCAGGGAGTTGTGAAAAGCAGGGATCTCTAAGGGATCTGGAACAATTTTCACAGCGGGAGGTGGGAGGGTGTCATCCCAGGAGGTTTATCTGGGTGGTTGACAAATACCTTTGATGTTGACACCCGCGTGTCCAGACTATCGCGCTGAGCCGACAAACAGCTGATCAGCTGTTTGTCGGCTCAGCGCGGCAGCCATGTAAATTTAAATGAAGCGGCGATTATTTAAATCGCCGCTTCATTTTCCTATGTCTGGTAGCCTAATCTACATGCCTCTGGCGACAGAGACATGTAGTCTAGACGTACCCTTAGAAACGAACCACAATATATAGAATTATGAGCTTCTATGGGCAAAACCCACTTCCTCAGATGAAATGGAGTGGAAATAAGTGTATATATATATATATATATATATATATATATATATATATATATATATATATATATATATATATACACACGCACACAGATATATGTAGATCTATATATAACAGCAGAAGATGTGCCTGTCAATTGTAGGACCTGTGTTAATGAGGCTAATATCTCTTGATTTCTGTTATTTCCACTCCAATTCATCTGATGAAAGCTCATGATTCCATATATTTTTGTTAGTCTCTAAGATGCCACTCGTTTTTAAAGGAAAAGTGCTACGGTAGTTTCAGCTGAATTCTAAATCTAGAGAAGGGTGAGAGGAAACCTCACGTTTTCTGCAGAGACCAGTATAAAGATAGCCAGGAAAACAATTTTACTTTTCAAGCTTCTAGGGCATGGTTCCTCGAAGTGGTCCACGGACTCACTCTGCGAAAGCTGCTTCCCGCAGTTCCCCATGGCTGCAAATGGCGAACCTCAGCCACTAGGCGCCACGAGGTTCTATGTCTGTGAAGCCGGTAAGTAAACAAACCAGGGAGGCCTGATAGCAGCTTTCTCAGAGTGAGTCCGTGGACCACTTTGAGAAACACAGTTCTAGGGAGGTTTAAATTGGGAGCCTCTTTCCAACCTACTGTTCCTAACCTGCTTTTCCCGCAGGCTTTGAGTGGATTGATACGCAAACTGAAACCAACTGTTTACTGGAAAAATGGTCCCATCCCATTATTGCACTGAAGTAGGTGTGCACATAGTCTACATTTTGACACGCCACATGCTGTAGCTCCAGCCACACTATTTCTGAATGTTAAAGCGAACCTACTTGTTATGCTGTACATCCATCTCGAATGATTGCTTAGAGACAAAATTGTATTCCACCCCCTCTTTTTCATGACTTTTCTTCGACCTTGTTGTATCTGGAAGACAGGAAACAGTATAATGAACATCAAATATGGGGTTTGCAGACGTTGGATGCTGATTTGCCTCGGGTTTTCGTGCCTCCAAAACTAAATAGACGCACAAGCTCCCACATCACTGTGGCTCAGTGGGTATGGAGAGAATTAACATGTTAATCGAGGCTTCAAAATATCAGTCCTTTGTCTTAAGACATTTGCCTGCTTCATTGCTCTGTACTTCCTAGGGGTAACTTTTTTGTCTTTAATTAAATTGAATTAAAACTCTGTGACTAATCCAGCACCATCATCATTAAATAAGCCTAAATTTCTCTTCTTTGCCGAATCAGAAGAAATGTCCCATTTTAATTCCACCTTTTGAGATTTACACTCTAATTCCTTCCCCCATTGTCAATTTCATGTTTTTATGGATATTGAGAGACGCAATCTGTCCCTATGGGGAAGCATAATGATAGAAATCAAACAAGTTGACAAGATTCCAAATTTGGTGCATGCCAGAGAGAGGGGGGCGATATACCGAGTCAATCAGAGAGAAAAATGCAGACCCTCCAAAAGGAGGGGGAAGAATTTGAGCTGCTTCTGAAAAAAAATTATGTAAATATAGTGGGAACAGGAACAGAGTGGACAGAGGTGAGATTAATCACTGCATGAGTGCACGCAGCATATAGTGGGGACACCAGATTCTTGTTAATGTTACTTACGTGGAACTGCAACACCATACTCCTGTGGATTCTCTGACACAACTTTCTGCTTCAGCTCATTGAGTCTGGCTCCCAAAGAACCTGAGCAATGAGGAAATGAAAATGGACATTTGGGGAAAGGCTGAAAGAAATACCGCAAACAGAATAAATGAACGGGCTATTTTTCCAGTTGCACAAAGAGGATGTAGAAGAAGGCTTACAGAAATCTGTTCTTGGCACAGCAAAAATTCCTGTCCCATCCCATTCTACTTTAAAGAGCATTACTTGCGGCAGCTTGACTTTTAAGCAGTAGGAGGCCAGATATTTATCCAGGCATGACAGCAGAAACACTATGGTCATAGCATTTCGTTTTCCAGGATATCCCCAGACTCTAAGCTACCCTAGGAAAATACCTAGAATCAGAGTTGCTCAGCTTATGGAACAAATGCAGAAAATCTAAGGCTATATCTACAGTGGCGGCTTCTTGCGCAAGAACATCTTGCGCAAGGGTTCTTGTGCAAGAACTCTTGCACAAGAAAACATCCACACTGCCATGTGCCAGCTGTGCTTTTGCATAAGAGCATACATGGGAGTGTAGATGCTCTCTTGCGCAAGAAAGCGCTCATGGCCATTTTAGCCATAGGGCTTTCTTGCACAAGAAACCCCTGCCAAGCATCCACACTGCCCTCTTGTGCAAGAGCTCCTGTGCAAGAGGGCTTACACCTGTTAAAAAAGAGCATAGATCTTGAGCAAGAAGCCCTTTCTTACCATGCCGTACTGTAAATCTTCTTGCGCGACAGCAGACAGGCAGTGTGGACGCTTTCCAGAAGAATGGCTGTTCTTGCGCAATAACCCACCAGTGTAGACATAGCCTAACTGAGCCGCCTTTTCTCTGACATAGAATCATAGAATACTAGAACCAGAAGCTAAACCTCCCTTGCTGCAATTTAAGTCCATTGCTACTTGTCCTATCCTCAGAGGTTAAGGAGGATAAATTTGTCTCCCTCCTCCTTGTAACCCTCTTTTAGATGCCTGAAAGCTGTTATGTCCCCTCTTGGTCTTCTCTCTTCCAGACTAAACAATCCCAATTCTTCATAAACTATACTAACAGCCTAAGAACACTTAGGTCCTGGTCCAAACATCTTGGCAGGAAATCAGTAAATACAGGACCTTGCCAAGACCTGGAATACTGCTTTGTGGCTTCTGGGGGGATTTTTTTCAGCTTTTCATTTTAAAAGTCTTTTTTTTTTTAAAGGCATCGTCCTCTGAAAATTTTGGACAGAAAATTTCTGACCAGCTCTGACATACCAATTAAAACCACCAATCTCGGCTTCTCTCCCAGCTGCGGCTGATATTTAGTGACTTCTTCGTATGTTAGGAACTCAGCGACATCTGTTTGCTTTGCCTCGTTGTGGTTGTTGTGTTTCTCCTTTCGGCTCAACCGAAAGCTCCTCCTCAAACCAGCTAAAGAGCAAAACATAAACATTCAATGATGTATCTTCCTAGCCAACCCTCTCAGCTTCTTTTGAACCAAGAATTCTGAGGCCTTTCAATACGATGGCGACTGGCTTGTTGTTAAGCACCATGTGCCCCAGTTGGTTTATAATGATGGAGAAGGTGGGACTAGAAGAATTCCCAGCTCCATAAATGGCTGCAATTAACCCCCACTGTAGCATAAATACATACTATTCCGTGGGAAATCGGGACGTTAAAAGTTGTTTGATAAGGGAACCGTGTAACTGTTAAAAAAATCTTAGTGGTTACACGTGCCGCAGACTCTAGAGTATAAAGCTTAAGTAAGCCTCATACCACAGACCCACAGTAAAGCTGCCCCCAGGAGCAGGGGCTGCTGGCTCTGCTCTGGGGAGGTGGCTTTGCTGGCGCAGGAAAGCCGCCTCCGTGGGGGCAGGGTAGAGTTTAACCGATAACATTAACAGATAAGCATCTGCCTGGGCACTCATCAATGGATTTAAAAGTAGCTATTCTTCTACAAAGGAATTTCACAAGCCAATTAGAGAGAGAGAGTACGGAATTGACCTTCATATGCAAATTTGACATTGTTTCCCTGGGCTTGAAGAAAGATATTAACTGGATGCCCCATTATAAAGCCTGCCTTCCATGCATTTAACACCTCATTTACATCAAAAGCTAAGGATGGCACACTTCCAACCCACTCAATGAGTCTAATTAGCACCGGTACTGCTATTGACAGGTAACTTCTTTTTCTGTTATAAATTCTGGGTTCCTGTTATTTCCAACCTAGCTTCCAGCTCATCTGAAGAAGTGGGTTTTGCCCACAAAAGCTCATGATACTACATATGTCTCTAAGGGCATGTCAGCCGAGCGCCACGGTAGGAGGCAACAGCGCCACCCAGAGGGAATAGCAAGGGCATGGGGCCTGGATGAGCCTCCATCTCTGACGTCAGGAAAGGGTGCTGGATTCAAAGGAGGAAAGCGAAGCACACGCAGAGGACGCAGAGGAGACAGAGAGGAGAATGGAGGAGGCGGAGGACAGAGAGAGACACAGCAGGAGGAGAAGAGAAACACAGAGTGAGAGGCGGGAGGGGGAGAAGAGAAAGAGAGAGAGACGGAGAGGGGGCAGGAGGTGGACGAGAGCTGAGAGAGAGGGGGCGAGGCAGTAGGAGGAGAAGAGAGAGAGAGAGGCTGTTTGCGCCACTTGCTCCCGCGCGGCGGCCCGGCTGAGCAGCGCAGAAGTCGGCTGAGCACCGTGGCAGAAGGCAAAGGGGGGCGGGGCAGTGGCGTACACGCCCATGGGGCGGGGCCTGAATGAGCGTGCATCCCCGACAGAGACAGAGGAGAGCAGAGAGAGAGTGAGAGGCAGGAGGGGGAGAAGAGAAAGAGAGAGAGGCAGAAGACAGAGGAGAGCTGAGAGAGGGGGGAGGCAGGAGGAGGAAGAGGAGGAGAGAGAGAGAAAGAGACACGGAGCGAGAGATCGGAGGCTCAGGAGAGAAGACCAATGTGGAGGAAGAACCTGAAAATCCCATCTTATGACGGGCTAATTGTCTAGTTTCAAAATAAAAACCCCTGAAATAATTATTTCGAAATAGCGTGACCATCCTACAGGGAAGCCTTGAAATTAGGCCGAGGCAGGCTCTGTTCATATGGACACGATACCTCAACTTAGAGCCCCAAGGAGCATTGGGGAGTCATTACTTTGAATGACTCCGGGGAATAATTATTTTGATATAGCACCAGTGGAGTGCCCACACTACCGCTATTTCAAAATAACTATTTCAAAATAAGCGCTATTCCTAGTGGAAAGCAAGAATTATTATTATGAAATAACCAGCCCCTTATTTTGAAATAACAATAATCATTGTGTGAATGCTCCACTTGTTATTTCAAAATAACTCCCTAGTGCAGACCAGGGCTAAGGTGCCACAAGACTACTCGTTCTTTTTAAAGTTACCGACTAACATGGCTACCCCTCTGAGAGAGTTAAACTCCAACATCCCTCATGGGACGTTCATGACAACTACCTGCGTTTGCTTATCAGGTGGAAACCTGCAGGGGAAAGAGGTATTTGAGTCTCCATCACAAAGGGGCTGCTTTGGAATGAATTCTTGAATCATTTAATTTGGTGTTCAGCTCTGGCTCTGTCCGGGGCCTTGTGGGATTCTCGTTACCAACTCACCTGAAACCAATTCAGATGAAAAGCAACTACTGATGTAAACAGAAGCACATTATTAGACACACCATATATTACAGGAAAGAGGAATGGGAATTAGGTCCCTCACCTATATATTGTCCATTGAAATATCCCTCACAGTCACAGTCCGCTGTTAATAAAGAAGATGAGAAAAGGGGAAGAGAGACGTTACGCTGCGTATGTTATCTGTGTATGTTATCTGGTTTGGAGGAAAGCTCTCCATCTTGTACTATCAATACACACAAGTATTAATGACAGAACTACTGTAGGCCATGGCTCATGATCTATATAAAATGCCATTAAATTAGCATCTCCACTGGAGATTCCCATTTAACACCTCAGACAATGTCTCTCAGAAAAAACAATTATTGTTCACCACATCTGTGCAGTTCATATTAGTACAGGTTGACGCTCCCTATTGTTGCACACACTGACACACATCCGTGGTCTGGCATGACTTTAGTGAGCTGCGTGTCCATTTATTATGGGTGTTGCCAAGTTTCCCGTGGTCCCACAAAGTTTGCTTACAGCCACTGGTCCTGGCTCTCAGTGCTCTGTGCTGTGATTTAGCTCTAATTTACCCCTAATTGTCTAGTAAGAGCCCAGCAAGCAGTGGAAGTGCTGGTAACGCGGCTAGACAAAATTGACCTCCTGTGGTTCAGCAAATTCTCTGGTTCTGCACTGGTTAGGTGCCAAGGAGGCCGGACTAGAGAGGTTCAACCTGTATTTATATTGCTTATATGTTCACTCATATGCCCATGAAAACACACCACCACAGAGAAAGGGCTGGTATTTATTCTGTCACTGCTCTGGTATATAGGTTTGAAATTGATCTAATATTCCAGGCCTTTTCTTCTTGTTAAGACTCCAGTGCCTCTCCGCATGAGAGTGACAACATCAAAGATGAAGCATCACTCTGATCCCTAAACTTGCTGACTCTCCTTTTTAGTTCATGTTTTTTTCTGTGCTGTTCTTTTTCCAGATAGACAAGAAACAGGATATCATATGAGTGACACCGACTTCGGATCTCTAGCTCCTACATTTATAATAAAATATACAAGCCAAGAGCATGCACAATAAAAATGTGAGAACTAGAATCTGTAGAACATAATATGTATACCCAGTAAAATACTAAAAAGTTGTTGTACTTGATCACCTATCAAATGAAAACCGCGTGGCATTTCATACTTTGCACTCACGCAAAACTTTGCACACATTCAAGGCAATGTACTGACTTTACTTAAGTGAGTAAATACTCAGTGTCTTGTATGATCAAGTCCTTAAATAACAGGAGATGCCAGTCCAAACTAACAGCTTTTTTCTGTCTAATACTTGCATGTAAGTTCAGAAAAATTAATGGGGTTTCTTTTTTCAATGTAGGTGCATAATAGTGAAATACTATGGCTGCTGTAACATAAGGTATTTGTGGTAACTTCAAGTGTAAAGATCCACTGTTAAAGGAACCTTTTCCACCCCTTATCACTGCTAACTAGCTTCTTCCTTCTCTTCCTCCCTCCTAGACACCTCTCCCCAAAAGTTTTCATCTGAAGAAGTGGGTTGTGCCCCAGGAAAGCTCATGATACCATCTACATGCTTTCTTAGTCTCTAAGGTGCTGTAAGACTATTTGTTGTTTAAGTTTTTCCAGTTACAGACTAACTCTGCTACCCCTCTGAAGTTCGAAAGCTAAGTAATTGGATAGCTGATGACAGAATGCAATTTGTACCACAAGCAAAGTCAGAGACGTTGAAATTTAATTCCAGAGATATTCTCTCACATTGAACGTGTTCCTTTAGAAAAGGGTATCTGTAGGAAGAGCCATTAATTAAGAACCCCCCTGCTGTTTAATAAGACACAAGGGAGTTTATAAACAACATGAACTTAATCCCGTTGATTAGAATGAAAGGAACATAGTGAAATGCAGTCCAAATTACTAGCTAAGAAAATTAAACAAAATTGATACTGGTGTCCCAAAAAGTGTCCAAGCAACTATTTTTAATAACTCCAAATGCAACAAGTTCAGCATCTATTTGTAATTTCTGCTCATCCCTGTGGACCTGAGCAGGATGTAGCAGGTATAAATTAACACAGGATTTGGCCAAACAGCAGCTAACAAAAAGCACTCATCCTAGATTAAACTGGAAACATGAGTAAACTGGAAACAGGAGTATTTTTATAGAAACTTGGAAGGTAATTCTCATTCACAAAAAAATAAATGGTGGACGAAGCAAATTATCCCCTTTGCTCTGGGAGTTCCTGCCTGCTTAGGAAAAGGCCTTGCTTGCCCACATGAGGATAAGCAAAGAACCTACCTTTCTCAGAAGACTGATCATCTGTCGTTAGCATAAAAGATAGAGGGGAGACAGTTAAAAATGGGCAGATACATGAGTGATCATCACAACAGAAGAAATCCTCTTGGTTGTGAGGCTAGTCAGTAAAATGATACTAAAAGACTCTGTGAAGTGATAGTTTCCCCTTAATATTTCCCACTAGCTCAGGAACCTTTGCAAAAGCGTTGTATTAAATCCAGCAGCTCTGGTTAATTGGTTACCTTCAGAGCGTCCTATTAAAAGCAGTAGGAGGCAGGACGCTGTCGGCATTGTATGCAGCCAAACAAAAGCTAACCGAAACAGTTTTATTTGGAAACACTGATGTATAAACTTGTCCGACAGCTGTCTGGTGTGTACGCTCTGTCCTCTTTGTAGCTTGTGGATGTGTACATAGCACTGAGAAAGAAAGCAGATGGTGGGGGAGAGACCAAAAACTCTCTGGCTTTAGGAGGGAGAGGGGGGACACAGAGCAAACAGGTTGAGACCTAGCTTTCTTTGCTTGGTTTCTGAACACGTGCATACTTTGCTTTCCAACAGTCTCAGCTAGTGTGCAGCAGCCTCTTTCATTTTACCTCAGGGGGTCAAACTCCAGGCCTGCGGGCTGGGCAGGATGGAGCCATTGCACAGACTGGTCCAAGACTCCCAGCAGGCAAGGGAGCCCTGGTCTGTTACCGGCCCCTAAGTCCCGCCCCTTCCCGTCATCGTCCCAACCTCTCCCCCGGATGGCACCTCGTCTCCCAAGCATGTGGCATTGGGGGTCATCGGGGAGGCCTGACGTGGTCACACCGCCTCGTGGTGGGCAGAGCGGTGGGGGAACTGAGCGCAGCAGAGAAAGAGCAGCCCCCAATGCGATCCACTTCCCCTGCAGCTCCTGCCACCACGGGAGGGGGAAGAGGGGCAACCACTGCTACCACATAGTGCCAGGCCCCTTGGTGGTCCCCAAAGCCGTGTGCTAGAGGGACAAGGTGCCATGAGGGAAGGGTGATGGCAGGAAGGGGCGGAGCTTGGGAGCTGGTAACAGACAGCCCCTCCCCTGGTCAGGACTGGCCCACGGGCAGGGAGTTTGAGATCCCTTGTTCTACAGGAATCTGGCAATTCTGGGGCAAATTCTAGCCTCATAGAATCATAGAACTGGAAGAGACCTCAGAAGGTCATCAAGTCCAGCCCCTTGCTCTAGGCAGGACCAATCCCAACTAAATCAACCCAACCAGGGCTTTGTCAAGCCGAGACTTAAACACCTCTAGGGATGGAGACTCCACTACTTCCCTAGGGAACCCATTCCAGTGCTTCACCACCCACCTAGTGAAATAGTTTTTCCTAATATCCCACCTGGACCTCTCCCACCACAACTTGAGACCATTGCTCCTTGTTCTGTCATCTGTCACTACTGTGAACAGCTTCTCTCCATCCTCTTTGGAACCTCCCTTCAGGAAGTTGAAGGCTGCTCTCAAATCCCCCTCACTCTTCGCTTCTGCAGACTAAACAGACCCAAGTCCCTCAGCCTCTCCTCATAAGTCATATGCTCCAGCCCCCTAATCATTTTGGTTGCCCTCCGCTGGACCCTCACTTATGCACGTGGCTTTCTTACTCCAAGAAGAGCTGAAGGTAACCATGAAAGGACAGTATTTAACCAGCTGCACTTGGGCTACGTCTAGACTACAAAGGTCAGTCGGAAAAAGATACGCAGATTGCAAACCACAATTTGTGTCTTTTTCCACTTTTCTGTCGAAAGAGGCCTTTCCAAAATTTGCCGTGTCTACACGGCACCAAATTTCGGGAAAACCTGCTCTTTCGACACATCCGTTATTACTTGTAGAACAAGGTTTAGAGCGATGGTGAAAGAGCGAGTTCGCTTTTCCGAAATTTTTTCAGAAAAGCAGACGCATTCCTTGGACGCAGCATTGCTTTTCCAAGATACCATTTCCCGGAAAAGTGCTGCAGTCTAGACATAGCCTTAGTGGTAACACAGAACTGCCTTTATCCTACAGTCTATGACCCCAGAGAGTGTATCATTTGCTTCTTTCAGATCCGTCCCGCCCCATCTCATTAGCAGCAGCTGCTGCAAATAAACATTCAATAACTCTTCCCTTTCACATGCTAAAGGAAGCCTTCCTATGGCACAGATGCCAAGAAATAGGACACTGGTGCTGAATTCTCCTTGAAGGCCAGAAGGGGGAAATGTTCCTGACACTTTGTTTTCATTTGTTTGTTTTTAAATCATCAATCTTGGATTATTTTGTAAGGGTCTTGAACCCCCTCCCCCAGCTTTTTAAATCCTAAGAATATGTGAGAATCTTAGCTTCCCCTTTCCCCTCTTTTCTTAGCTTTAAGCCCATTTCCAGCCCTTACGGGTGCAAAGAAAACTTTAAAAATGTGACCCCCCCTGTTCCTATCCACAAACACCTCTGAAGCACAAAGCCCAGCTAGTAAATAACAAATCTAAAGTTTATCATCTTTAAAATCTCTTGACTTTAAGGTCAAATCTCATGACTTTGGGGGGCTCACTCTTCTTTTTTATTTTCATTTTTGAATGCTTGGGAATGACAATACTCAAACCCAAACCCTTCCGTATCTAATGCAGCCCACTCAGGAAAGATTCCTATGCCGCCCAGCTGATCAGCAGAGCACCCGTAGCTAGGTTTGTGTTTCTCCTAGCAGTGCATATCTGTATATGCCTGGCTGACCATAAAAAAAAATCTACACCTGGATGGAAAAGATTAGAGGGAACATTGCAAGTGACAGCTAATCATCATGAACATTATCTATGAGTATACAAAAATATTTAAGCACATGAGTAAAATCACGGCAACCTACTGAAAAGTTTCCATATCAACAGTGAATTCATTGAAGAAATAAAGATCTGTTGAAACTTACATAATGGCTTCTTTACAGTTTTCGAGTTTTGCAGAGTGCCTATAGTTCTTCTATAATTCAAACGCCTAAATATTAAATAGTTACACGTGAGTGATGTATAAAAATAATTTTATAGAGAGACAGGTTATACATATGATGGTATGGAGGATGAAGTTTCAAAGCTTTTTCTGGCAACACTTGGCAACAGGCAAACTCATCTGATTCTGGCTTAGATGCGGTTTTTAAATATTAAATGTAATGACTTCAAATTGTCATTGCTAGGTAACAGGTGGAAAAAGATGCCAAAAGATGAATATACCAGAAATACAGATGAAAGTATGAAAAGTGTTTCTATTCCCACTGGGTTTTTTTTCCCATCTCTGTACCAAAAAAATAAAACAAAAACCGAAGCATCCTGATTTCATTCTCACGTTTTATAAGCTACTATCGTGTTCTCCAACCTTACTGAATTCAATGAATAATTAACCGTGTGAGATTACTATTCAGCCCAATTATTAGAATTCAAAGATACGACATTCAGAAATTACCCAGGTCCTGCTGGATGGTCTTGGAGCTTCATGCTTAGTCCATAAAAATCAAACATACCAACTGAGCTAGCTGGAAGCGGATCTTGTGTAGAGACTGAGACAGCTATAAATGAGCCAATTATGACAATTGTGACAATTTTCTTCCACTATTTGATCTGAGGAAGTGAGTCTGGCCCATGAAAGCTCATCACCTAATAAACCATCTTGTTAGTCTTTAAAGTGCTACATAGTCCTGTTTTTTGTTCCAGCTTCACCAGACTAACACGGCTACATTTCTATCACTATAAATGAGCCAAATACTCAAATGCTGAAGGCTGGTCTTCACTTACCAAGAAATCGATGCTGCGGAGATCGATCTCTTGGGGTTCAATTTAGCGAGTCTTGCAAGGACCTGGTTCCGATACGTTTGGCGGCGGAGATTATTACAGATTAATTTTTAATTCAAATGTCAGTACTTTATGAAGGCAAGATGCTTGGCAGCTAGCAGCAGTGTAACAGCACCACACGGCTTTGTTGCCAGTGTGAAAATTTTCATCCTACACCACCAACCTCTTTGCATTTAAAGAGCGAGGCACCCGTCTGACAACCACCCTTCGTATTTTAGTCGAAGGTAAAAGCTGATGCTTTTCTGTTATTGTGTTAAGAACTTGACGTGTGTAAAGCTCAGTATTAGTACAAAATACGTGACAGGGCTTTTGAAATCATTGCAGGAGCCGTCTGCCTGCTTCTCTTCAACAATCACAGGCTGTTCTAAGATACCGCCATTTGTGGCAAGGTTCAGCTGGTGCGTTTGCAGGCAAGAGCCCCTTTCAAACTCTCCTCATCTTTCCATAAAGCAACCACGTCTGTCAGGGAAACTTCAAAAGAGCCTAGAACATTACCACAAGAGGAAGCCTTAATTGCTACACTCTGCTTCTGCTGCAGTAATTCTCCCCTATAGAAGTGGTAAACTGGGCAGGCAGTTCTGGTCTCACTGGTTCCCAGAAGCAGAATGGGGAACCCCCACCGTCCTGCAGGAAAAACGAAAGCACTTGGAGTAGTTTCTCTTTGTTCCCATCTCAGCAGCTGCGGTGATTCTCCACGGGAGTTTCTCTCTATCTGGACCTTAGTCGTTCTTCAGGGTGGCCTCTTTCAGGTCTTCTCAACCAAAACGGGAACCATTTGGAAGCATTTCCCCTCATCTTTGGCTCCCAGCAGCAATAGTAGAGCTGTGCCCCAAATCCCAGTTGCAGGGGGGGCTGACTGAATAGCCAGACCACTCGGCAAGGTGAGGGGGGGGAATGACTTCATGCTCTCAGAGGGGGCGGGGCCTCAGGTGGAAGGGGCAGGGCCTTGGACAGAAGGGGCAAGGCTAGGACAGCCAGTCCTCAGCACTGTGCTGCAATGGCCCCCAGCGCTCCATCTGGAGCATACCACCTGAGGCTCTGTTTGAGATTTAAAGGGCCAGGGGCTCTTTGAATTGCCAGGCCCTGGGGCAGTTGCTCCCTTTGCCCTCCCCATCCGCAGGCAGTAGCAGCTCTTGAGGGGGAGGTCTGTAATGAACCCCAAATGACAGTGGGAAGTCTTTGAGGCAGCTTCTGGACTTATCTCCAAGTGACAAAAGGTGGCTTTGGACAAGTCAGGTGACAAAGGCTTCCCGGCTCAACTTAAACCCAGTCAGAAACCACCTGGAAAAAGAACAAAACTTGGCCTGCTAAGTAGAGGGAAGAGATGCTACTTGAACTGGCAACAGTGGGTGTAAAGGGAAAAGACCTTGGTCCGTGCACGTTGGTCTGCCCTGTACCGGGCTCAGAGCCTCCTCTCTCGGAAGGAGGGGCTCAGTATTAGAAATCATGGGGGGGGTCAAACACCCCCCCACACACACACTCTGGGAAAGGCGGGATAGCCAACACACAGGCTGTCCTGGTGGAAGGCTGGATAAGGGACGCCCTGAAGGTAAGGCAGTGGGGTGGGTTCTGGCGTGGCCTAGGGGATAGGGTGTTCAGGTGGGGTGGGGAGGCTCAAACCCCACCCACTCTGGAAGAGGCAGGATAAGGGACACCCTAAAGGAGAGGCAGTGGGGTGGGTTGTGGCAGGACATAGGGCACTTGCCTGGGGAGGGCAGGGTGGTGGGTTCAAGCCCCCCCCCTACTCTTATAGCAGCAGGATAGCCAACACACAGGCTCCCCCAGTGGAAGGCAGAATAAGAGACGCCCTGAAGGTAAGGTGGTGGGGGTGGGTTCTGGCATGGCTTAGGAGATGCAAAGAGGTCACAATATAACAGCCTGCAGTGCTCAGGAGCAAGTACAATCAAGTCCTTAGAAAGCTTCTCAGGTCCATTAGAAGACTGGCCATGCTGGATCAGGACAATTAATCCACCTAGCCCCATAGGCAAGTATCTGACAGTGGCCACATGCTAGACTAAAAAAACTGGCTGTGGTTTATCTTGCTCACTATGTAGGTTCCATGTTATAGTCTATTTATTACTTGTTTCTCTTTATTCTTGAAAAAGCAGCAGTTCGGGATCCTCTCTCCGGTATCCTGGACCATTCCAGCCAATGTTTCGCTTTCTCCATCTATCATGTCTCTCAACAGCATCTTAATTTATCATCATGCCAAACCCACATTTGGTTTATTCTGTTTTTTGTGGGCTTAAATCTATCTGCTGCAGGCTGAAACGGCCGTTTCCTCATTGGTGTTACCCACTGCAGACTGGAATTGCGAACTAGGCGGCTAAACAAGCGCCTTGCTGCAGCTTAGTCATTTCTACATGGCTTATTCAATTTACATCATTTTTATGTAAGAAATGGTGCGCCAGGCATGGGTGGCTGGGATCAGAGGCTGGGGGGGAGGCAGAGCCTTCCCTATAAGGCCCCACACTCCGCCAGACTTCTTCCTGCTTCTGCTCTGCAGGCAGCCGGCTCTCCTGTGGCTGCCTGGCCTTCCTGTGTTCTGCGGTCAGGAAGGCTGGGGTCAGGTGTGACATAGTGGGGGGTAACCTGCTGGTTGCTATGCTGGGCAGTGGGCTGTGGGTGACCTCTGCTGTCTGTAGCACGGCCCAGCAGGGCAGGGGGTGAGTCATGCAAAGAGGGCTCCAAACCTGTCTGACCAGCTACCCCCCAGGGAGAGAAACAAAGGAAGGTGGAATGCCGCCCCTGGCTGGGGGGCAGGGCTGGAAGAGAGTTGGTTAGTTGCTATCTGGGAAGCAGGGGAGAAGGAGCTAGGGAGGGGCCTGGGATTGTAGGGCCCAGCCACCCTCCATCTCAAGGGGGGGCCCTGAGGCCTCCTAGCCCCAGTTCCTGTAACCAGATTACACCTGTGCTGTATCGTGGAGAGCAATAAACTCCCTCTATTCTACTGGCTGGTGGAGTCAGTTTGTGCCACTACAGGGGTGCAGGAGACGGGGGAACCCCAACACGCCGTCACATCAGGTTACCTGGCAACACCACCCTCGAAGGCTGGGAAGACTGGAGCCACACAGACCATCCACCTTGGCGTTTGGTGGGGGAGGAGCTAGTCTGAGGCAGGGGCCAGAGGCCACATGGGGTGGGATGGGGGCACAGGGCAGGGGCCAGTGGCCACAGTGGGGCTGGGCTCTGCTGGGCATGGAAGGGGCGGGGCCTCAGGCAGAAGAGGCGGGGCTTGAAGCTAGCGTTCCCAAGCCAGTTCACCCACCACCCATGGTACCAGCACTGGCCACCTTTCTTCCACGTTCCATCTCACGTCTGTCTGGAAGCGGCCAAAACGCTAAGTCGGTAAAAACAACCAACATTAAATCTTGTTTGCTACAAGTATTGAGGTTACAAGATTTGTCACGTAACCTAAACCAGGGGGGTTCAAACTTTTTTCTTCATGACCCAGTTGAAGAAAATGGTTGATGCTGCAACCCAACAGAATTTGACTGGAGTGCGAGCTCCGAGGTGGGGCTGGGGATGGGAGCTTTGGGCTATAGGAGGAGGCTCTGGCCTTGGAGGGGGGTCAGGGCTGGGGCAGGAGGGGCTTACCTTGAATGGGGTAGCGGGGGTGCTATGGCAGCTTCCTGCCTCTCCTGGCACTGCAGACCAGGCTGCACCCCAGAAGCAGGTTCCTAGCCCATGGGAGTGCGGAGCTAGTGCTCGGGGCAGGGGCAGTGTGCAGGGCTCTGTGTGCTCCTATCTCCCAATCTAGAAGCCGGGCCTGCTGCTGGCTGCTTCTGGGACGTAGTGCAGTCTGTGGCTCCAGGACAGGCAGGTTGCTGCCTCAGCCCCCCCACTGGGTCACCTGATCCCTCTGGAACAATGAGATCCAGCGCCCGACGTTCCCACCCAGTACTGGGTCATGAACCTAAGTTTGAAAACCACTGAACTAAACTATGCAGTCTTCTTGCCTAACAGAAAGGAAAGGCATTTTGCTTCACCACTCTGACAGCTGCCTTGCGTAACATAGTCCACTCAGACCGCCCCTTCTACACACGCATTTAACCTTCAAATTAAATGTATCATCAAAACCCTCACTCTGGAGAAGATATTGGAAGGGTTTCCATTTTGTAGAGGAGAAACGTGAAGCACAGAGAGATAAAATGAGTTGTAATCACAAAACAGCTTCCTGTGTAAAGTATTTCTAACACTGAATCAATGAGAATACTTGTGATGCAATATATAAGGTGCCTGTGGAACTCATTACCACATGGTATCCATAAAGTCAAGAACTTATAAAAATTCAAAGGAGAGACACTTCCACTAGATAAATAAAGAAGAAACTATATCAGCTTTCATGCATCTGGACGTAAACTATCCATTTACAGCCTCAGTTAGGAAAATTATTTGTGTAATTTGTCAATTTGGGAGGATTTTAGTACCTTTCTCTAGAGCTGTTGGTAGTAGCCAATTTCAGAGACAGGATGCCAGAGTAGATAGCTTTCTGGTCTAAGCCAGTCTAGCATGTCCTATAGTTAATGCTTTTAAGAAGGAGTAATGTCTCCAAACAAAGTGCTGATGCACTAAAAGAAGCACAAAAATAATGTCACGTTATGATATGGCTAATGAATGAACCATCCCACAACTGTCACCGACAAACCTTTCTTGGAATTGTTCTGAAGGGATCAATCCCGCCCTGAGGTTGGTATCGCCAACACGCTTTGCTTGCCACCATGTGGGATCATCCTGGCTCACCACTTCTAAGATGTGCCTCTTCTGAAACGGCAACCCTGCCTCCTGGCAGGGAATGGCTTTGTCCTCTTTTGGATTATAGGAGAAGAGCGCCCTCATAAAAACCTTCAAGAAAAAACAACATACTCTTTGCTTCTTCTCCCTTGTAGAATTTTTAAGCGCTTTTAGAATCTTTCCCCGGCCCTGAACACTGGTGCATATGGTAGGGTTTCACACAAAGATGGAAGAGTATCAAGATTATAGACAAGTCTGACCTGCAGACGTCTCCGGCTGTAGAAAATGTGACTCTCATACCACATAGAAAAATGAAGTATTGTGGTAGCAGAGCAAGACCCACAAAAGAACTAGGGTCACACTGTGCTGGGCATAAGCATCTGCAAAGACAGTCCCAA
The DNA here is from genome assembly GCF_049634645.1 of Pelodiscus sinensis. Classification (NCBI taxonomy): domain Eukaryota; kingdom Metazoa; phylum Chordata; order Testudines; family Trionychidae; genus Pelodiscus; species Pelodiscus sinensis. The sequence goes on along the minus strand of NC_134739.1, from coordinate 7,605,686 downwards.
CGGACACCACTCTGGTTTTGTCTACACTACCAACTTTTGTTGCCAAAAACTGCCTTTTGTGGACATAACAGTGAGAGCATTCACACTGCCATGAAACTTTCGTTGGGGAAAATGCTGAGTTTTGCCGACCAAAAACTTCCGCCCCCTACAAGAGACTTTTTTCTTTAACCCTCCCTTTATCGTTGACAAAGAGCCAATGTAGACTCTGCTGTTTGTTTTGTCAACAAAACTGGCTTCTGCAAGTATCCCACAATGCTCTGCTCTGCTTCTGCCAGTATCCCACAATGCCTGCACTGATGGCTCTGCTCAGTGTTTTGTGATCTCTGCTGCCCTGCAAGCATGCACCCCCTTCCCTTTCAAAGCTGTGGGAAGTGTCTGAATGAGCTGCTCCAATTGGGGAGCAAACAAAGAGCAAATCATTGGACTGTTCCTGTTCTGCCCTCCACTAGGAACCGCTGCTGCAGGGGGTTGGAGACAGACGCTGTGCTGCTTTGACATTCCTCAGCACAGAGAGCTCAGAGCTATTCATGATGCCCCTCCGGGCAGCTAAAGAGGCTATGGGAGAACTGAGGGGGAAATCCCAAGATGCACAAGGATCAGTTCTGCCTTCCCATAACATGGCACTGTGGGATATGTACCCATGGTGCACTACTCACACCGTCGACGATGGTGCCCCCAATCTGGACATGATCTGTCAACAGGGGGAGCAAGTGTGAACACCCTCTGGCAATTTTTTTGTCGATTTTTGGGTGTCGACATAAGTTTTGTGAACATGTAGACATGCCCTCAGTAGAACAAACTGCAACAACTAGACAGAAGGAAGATAAGGAAAGGGATGATGGAGGGGGCACTATAGAAATAGTAACTGGAACAGAAGTTTGGTAATAGATTTACTACTTGTAAAAGCTGTATCCAATCTTGTACAACTGGTTTTGCACTACACAAACAGACACCAGATCTGGAAGGCTCTGTAACAAGCAATCGGCCAAATATTATTAGGCCTCTTACTGTGGGAATCATAAGAGAAATGCAACTTGCAGAAAATCTCGGAAAGGATCTAAAGTGGATTTATGAATTGCCAAGAAGATTTACCTAACACTGTACAAGTCCTTAACTCTTTTTTTTCCCTTCATTAAAATCACTGCTCTGAGGTAAGACTAGCTATCAGGGGTTCAGGAGGCAGGCTGCCCCGGGGAGAGAGGAGAACTCCAGTCCTCTCTCAACGCAGCAGCTTGGGGCCAGGTGAGAAGCACCTCTCCATGGCCAAGGCAGTTCCAGCAGCCTCAGCTGGGGGAGGGGTGCATGTCTCCCAACTGGGACAGGTCCAGATTCATCTGCCCCCTGTGCGCCCCAGCCAGAGTGAGGAATACAGCAAACTGGGCACTTTCCCCTCGCTCCCCGACAAAGGGGAACAGCCAGCAATGTTCCCGTATGAATGGGGGAGGGGGAGAGCTTCAGTTCCCCCCACTTTTAAGGGTGCCTGGAGGGTGGGAGGCTTGAGGCTGGGGCAGTCTTGGATGGGGGGGGGAGGAATACCCAGCTAGCCCCTTTCACCAGCCTGCTGATTCTGTCTCTTTTCGGTGTGGTTTTATGTGACCCTGTATACACAGAGGGGAAGCTTCATTGCTGCCTCCCTCCCACCCACAACCAAACCCTTTCCCATGCTGTAAGTGACGACAAGAGGAAGCTGCACACCGAATTTGGTGGCCTCAGCTTTTCCCGTTTAGGAGGAATTCTGTTTATGCCACTGTGACGTAGTGGGGGTACCTGGCTAGTTTCTATGCTGCTGGCTCTGGGGTAACCCCCACTGGCTGCTGTGGGTACCACGACCCAGCAAAACAGGATGAGTCACTATGCAAACCAGTGTGGCCAGACACCCCCCATGGAGAGGAACAAAGGAAGGTGGAATGCTGCCCTGGCTGGGGGGCAGGGCTGGAAGAGAGTTAGTGAGTTGCTGGCTGGAAGCATGGAGGAGACAGCCTAGGGAAAGGGGCTGGAGTTTAGGGGCCCAGTCTCCCCCCATCTCAAGGGGGCCTGAGGCATCCTAGCCCAGCTCTGTGACCAGACTACATCTGTGCTGTGCTGTAACCTGGAGAGGAAATAAAATTCCTCTCTTCCACCAGCTGGTGCAATCTGTTTGTGCCATTTCGGGGTGCAGGAGACGGGGGACCCCCAACGCGCCGTCACAGCCTCCCTATGTGAATCGGGGGAGGGGGAGCGTCAGCCCCCCCACAACCAAACCCTGGCCTTGCCTGACGTGAGGATAAGAGGAAGTCTTACAGGGGAGGGCTGGACATCTGCACTGATGCAGTGAAGCAGCTGGAGCCTGTGGAGGGCACTCAGAGGGAATGGGGTAGAGCAGTCCAAGCTACGTGCCAGGAAGATGGCAGCAGCATTTTGCCCTGAGACGCTTTCCAGCAGGCCAGCAAGGAGGCGCTTGCAGTCGTCAGCGTGAGAGTGACGCAGGCCGGGAGAAGAGCGGTGGCTTTACGGCGCGAGAGGAACAGCTGGGTATTGGAAATGCGACGAAGGAAGATGCGTCAGGAGCGGAGGCTAATCTGAAGCTTACTTCCTGGTAAGCCAACGCGAACCTCTCCCCCCCTCGCGCCTGCTGTGCACGTTGATCCGTTCTGAAATGGGTGCGGATTAAATTTTAAGGAACATACAGCGCGGGGCAGCAGGGTCCACGTGGGTTTTTCATCCTAGTGTGGAGAAGATTTATACCCCAGCGTGTCGCAAAATTCGTGTCCACATTAGGAATGTGAACTGGTAACTGGTTGGTGATGCTTGCCGGGTACCAGGTAAGGGGTACCCGGGAGGAGCTGCAGAAAGAGGGCTGCTCCAGCCCCATGCATGGAGAGCTGAAAGTAGGAGCCAGTCACCTGCACACAAGGGGATGGAGGTGGGAGCAGGATACGCCCTTCCCCCTCCCCCCCCCCGCCTTCACATGGCTGCTGGCTCCTGCTGCTCCCCCCCATCGCCCGGTTCAGGGGAGCCAGCAGCAGCAGCTGGGAGCCTTGTGGAAAGGGGGCCGAGAGCAGAAGCTGCCCACCCAAAACCCAGGGCTGCTGGCTCTTGCTGCCAGGATCCCACTCAACTGATTAACCAGTTAAACCTAAGATTTAACAGGTTAGCTGATTAACCAGGATTTTACATCCCTAGTTCACCTACAGCCTGGAACCATCCAAATTATTTCTCTTTAGCAGAACTTTTCTTTCCGAGAGGTTTATCATTCCTTTAGATACCAATCAATGTAGGGCCTCTTTCGGCACATGTGACACCCCACTGAAATCAGCGAGCACCTTCCACGCACAAGAATGGCAGAACTACACCTCAGATTTACAAAACACGGGTTGCAGCATTGCCACAGGGTGCGTACCTTGCTGTCCTTCAGGCGATCTTCTTCTTTGATGGCAGGAATTATTTTTAATGTGATTGAACCCTGAGATTGAGCCTGGAGGGAAAAAAAAGAAAAACACATTTATTGCAATTGAAACAGTGCACAGAAATGCTGCAGAATATGCCCGTTTATGAAGGAATAAGATCCTCCGGAAAAGGACGCTTTTTCCGGAGGATCGGGGCCAGTGTAGACGCTCTTTTCCGGCTTTTCTAAAAGCCGGAAAAAAGCGGCGGACATTTTTATTTAAATGCCGCGGGGGATATTTAAATCCCCCGCGGATTTCCCTATTACGACCTCTGAAATTAACATGCCCCTTCCGGAAAAGGGGCCAGTGTAGACGTAGCTTGTATGTGTTACCCTGTGCGGTATCCTCCTTATGATGGAGTCAGGTATAGCGACTCCAAAGCTAGGCCCGTATTGAGGCTTGCACTAAAATCTCACTCCACAGTTCATGATTACATTCATTTGTCAATGTGGACCTAACTCACGGCTCACAGAATAATACAACTGTGTCTTTTTTTTAAGTACAAAAGCTACTATCTATTTGAGAGAGTCTGTCTGTCTGTCTGGCTATTTGTTCAAGAACTCCTCCTACACAGGAAGAACTAGGCCCATCAAATTCAGTATACGGCTTCCTCTTAACATAATGCAAGGTCAGGGTTTGGTTGTGCCAGGGTGAAGCAGTGTGTGGGTTACAGGTTCAAATCTGCCCGGTGGCGGTTACACCAGGAAAATAGGATATGCCTAGAATGGGATTGCTGCTCCTAAAACCATAGAGAAAAGAGACAGAATCACCAGTCGGGACTGCTCTAGCCCCGAGCCTCCCACACCCCAGCTGCCTTTTAAGGAGGGTGAGAGGGGAACTGAAGCTCCCTCCCACACACACATTCATATGGGAACATTGCAGGCTGGTCCCCTTCGCCAGGGAGCGAGGGGAAAGTGCACAGTTTGCTGCATTCCTCAATTCCTCCCTCTAGCTGGGGAGCACAGGAGGCAGATGAACCTGGACCTGCCTCAGGTGCGACACATGCATCCATTCCCCGGCTGTGCCCGCTGGAGCTGCAGTGGCCATGGAGAGGCGCTTCTCACCTGGCCCCAAGCTGCTGTGGTGAGAGAAAGCTGGGGTAGCTCTCTCCCTCGGGGGCAGCCTGCCTAGTAAAGTCCCCAGCCCTACCTCAGAGCAGAGATTCCAATGAAGTACGGGCATTTTCATTTCCCTTTCCAAAAAAACAAAAATTAATTGAGTTCAGGACCCGAACCAAGCCAGGTCAATCTTCCAGCTGACTGTATTTGGCAAATAAAATTCAAAAAGGAGCGCTTGAAAAGGTTTTGTCTTGTTTTCTACATATTTTTCAGGGCTCATCTCGTTAAATATCCAGTGTCCAAAACTCATCACTTCACTGGCCCAGAGATTCCACCTTCAACTTCTCTCTACGAGCCACTCGTGAAATGGCCAAGTGAAACGCCGCTATTCCCCTTAGTCGGCATATCCGTTTTGCTCCGAAACCGAGTTGGCTCATCCAGAACTAACCTGCCTCCCAGACCCATCAGCTTCATTCCTCAGACTATGAGGAGCCAAGGCACAAGAGGGGGTAGGAAATGGGGGGAGGGAACGTTCACGTGGGGGCAGGGCCCTGTTGGGACGAGCAGAGGCGTGAAGGGGCAGACCTGAGCAGGGTTGGGAAGGTGAGGGTCTGAGTGGGGCTTTAAGCATGAAAGTGAGATGCCACAGGGGGTAAGGAAGGAGGTCTGCAGCTGTGCAGTCATGTAGGTAAGGCCCATGTCTCTGACATGAGGCTTCTTTCAGCTCCCTAGCACACCACATCATGAATTCGCTAGGGATATCAATGGTTAACCAGTGGCCCAGCTGAGCTGGAACAACCCTCCACCAGCCCATCTGGGCCAGTCCTCGGCCTACAACAGGCCTTCAAGCCTGGCCAAAGTAATCCCCAGGTGCAGCGGCACAGCCTGGCTGGAGCAGCCTGCCACACCATAGGTGTAGGGGGCACTAGGTGAGCGTCCCTCCACCACCCCATTTAAGCTGTTAACCAGTTAAACATAACACCTAGCCACTTAACTGCTTAAATGGGATTTTATATCCCTAGAATACACTGCAAATATTTTAAAGATACGTGTTTTTTTTTTTAAATCTGCAATTTTCCTGTTATAAACAAACATGAAAGCAAAGTTCTTAGTAAGAACCATAGATATTCAGAAAATCAGTTTCCCTAGGAGGGTGAGGGAAGCACTGGGATGGGTTCTCTAGGGAGGCGGTGGAATCTCCAGCCCTAGAGGTTTTTAAGTCCCGACTTGACAAAGCCCTGGCTGGGATGATTTAGCTGGGGTTGGTCCTGCTGAGGGCAGGGTTTTGGACTCGAAGACGTTCTTAGGTCTCTTCCAACCCTTGGATCCTGAGATAACTTCTGTGTATTATATTTGTCCTATTCAGCATCAAGCTCAAAGTTTCATGCAACTTTTAAAGCTGAACGTTAAACACTCAATGGATAAACAGAGCACAATGTAACGAGCGCCCAAGCTTTTCCCCAGTTACACCTGTGTAATATTATGCACTGAGGGCGCAGGGTCACTGATCTACTGCTTGAACAAGCCAACTTGGTGATAAAAATAGATCTCAACGTAAAAAAATAAAAACAGACCAAAATCTGACTAATTTCTTCCGGCCGTTTATGAAGCACAGCAATCCCATTGACTTCTTTCAGCTCATCTCCAACGTGGACCAGACCTAAAAACAACATAACTGATTAGTTTAACTCTCAGCCTGTTAAGTTGCTGGTCACTTACGACTCACGCCCTTTTTAACTGTTTGTACCATACTAGTCCTGTATTCCTTTACCCAGGGTGGCCAACAGGGGGCAGTTGCCTCAGGGCCTGGTGATTTAAAGGGGACTGGGGCTCCTGGCCTCTGCTACTATGGCAGTGGCGGCAGCTGAAGCCCTGGGCCCCTTTAAATAGCCACTGGAGCACTGCGCCACTCTGCACAGCTCTAAGGGATGGGGTGAGGGAGGGCTGGCTACCCACAGCCCCCTCCCCTTCCTCCTGAAGCTCCACCCCTTCTGGGGGTGTGGAACTGGCTCCCCACACACACTTTGCCCGGGGGGGGAGCTGCAGAAGCTGCTGACCCCCCAGGCTCTACCAACAATGCATCTCTCAGTCTCCTGCCCACACAAGACTTGGCACTTTTCAGCAATGAACCATAACCACTTAATATGGCAATGGGGAGAGAGAGAGGACACCTGGCAACCCACGTGCCCAACAGTAACGGTCAGAAGTTCAGCATCTACCCACAGGCTCGGTGCAATAGAACTGCCGTGAAGGACCATTTTTACCAAGCTGTTTCAGAACCTCCCTGCACCTGTATCTGAAACTGAATCCCCTGCCTGGGCTTGGCCCAGTCAAATTCTGTTGGCATCAACCATTTTCTTCAAGTATCAGAGGGGTAACCGTGTTAGTCTGAATCTGCAAAAGCGACGAGGAGTCCTGTGGCACCTTATAGACTAACTGAAGTGTAGGAGCATAAGCTTTCGTGGGCAAAGACCCACTTCGTCAGATGCATGTCATGACATGCATCTGACGAAGTGGGTCTTTGCCCACGAAAGCTTATGCTCCTACACTTCAGTTAGTCTATAAGGTGCCACAGGACTCCTCGTCATTTTCTTCAACTGGGTCATAAGGAAAAAAGTTTGAGAATTGCTGCCCTAGAGCAAACCATATAGGTTTGAAGCTTGCTCACACTGTCCAGTTTTGTACTCCTAGTAACATCAGTACAAGTTACTGACCATACTAGAACGTCACAGTGAAATAAACAGCCAGCAGCTCACATTCGTATCAGAGGAATCTCTCTCTCGCCATCTGCTCTGACGTGGAATTCTCAGATATCCGTGAGAAGTTCTGCACAGAATGCTACGGCTTACAGTCACTATGGGTCAGCTTAAAGGATGTCTTACCAATTTATGTAAATTACAGACCACCTTATTTCTTCACTGACCTTTACCTTTGACAGGAAGACTTAGGCCAGGTCTACACCAATGGAGAAAAATCGATGCAAGAAACACAACTCCAGCTACGTGAATTGTGTAGCTGGAGTTGATGCACCTGGCATCGATTTTCTGAGGCGGCCCCACCTCCAGGGTTGATGAAGGGGTACCGTCAGCTTTTGATTAAGCCGGTCCTTACCAGACCCACTAAATCAAACACCGGAAGAAGAGCAACAATCTTCCCAAAAATGTAGCTATGCCTAAAGTTAGTACTAATAGGACAGCTTGATAGACACTCTTATTTCAATCTAATATCGTGACAAAAAGCTACTATAAAGAGACCTTTGAAAAGGGTCAGGACAGTAGCCATAGTGTGTTAGATCACCAGTATTAGGAGCACAAAGCACCCCAAGGTTCTGGGTTGAAAGGGGAGGGAGGGACCTTCTTGCAATTTTTTTAAAATTAATTTGGAGTTTGAGACTAGTCTTCCTCATTCTATTGGCAGTTTGTATCCTATTGTCCATATTATTAGAGAATCTGATTAAAAAGGCACATTGTTGATGTCAAGTGGAAATGCTAATAGCACTGGTTTAGGCCCCATCACAATAAACTTCGTATCAGATTATTTTCAAATGAAAAATGCTAATAAGAGACTAGAAGAAAGCGGAAATGTACTAATCTTTCTTCATCACAGTCATGCATTAGCATTGGGATTATATTACCACTGTATTAAGAAGGACAAATTATAGCCAACATTAATGACACTTCAATACTTTGTTCTGTAGATCTAAATATCCCCACGCAAGCTCAATTCAAGCTCAGTTAATAAATTCGAATGCAGCTGCCTCCAAGAAGTGCAAGGTCAGATATATTAAGAATCAACCCCGTGGAGACTGGAGATGTGCCGTGTAAGCATTACTTAGCCAGCTGGCAAATGTCAGTATTCAAACAGCTGGCTTTGCTGCGGCCTCACCCTAGTTTTTCGTTGTTATAACCTGGTACAAGTTTTACCGAGGAGTATGTCCATTGTATACTGAAATGGCTTGTATTCTGAAACCTACCACTGCGGTCAGCTGCCCCACCTCTCATGATTCTCGCTACAATCACAGCCCCTGTTTGCTCATCCCTTCTGATGGTGGCTCCCTGAAAGATACATAAATAAACCAAAATGAAGCACTTACCCAGAGCACACTGAACAGTGAAACAATGAAAAAACGGATATGAATTCTGAAAGACGGAATGTGTTCTTTTCCTAGCGGGAAGACGGTGAGTACATTTTGTCTTCCTGCTTAACTAATTTTGCCATCAACCCAATATGTGCATGGGCACGGTTTTATGTGTTAATCAAACGGGTAAATACATGTGCAATCCCTTCTTCCACACTATACTCTATGTAGATTAGGTCTCAACTGGAGTCTAGTGTCCTGTTATGGGTGCCACATTCAGGAAAGAGGCGGTTGAACTGGAGGAACTCCAGAGAAGAGTAACAAAAATGATTAAAAGCCTAGAAAATGTGACATAGGAAGGAAAATTGAAAAAAATTAGGCTGGTTCAGTCTGGACAAGAGAAGACTGGGGGAAGACGTAACAGTTCTCCAGTACCTAAAAGGGTGTAACAAAGAGGAAGGAGAAAAATTGTTCTCCTTGACCCCTGAGGATAGGACGAGAAGCAATAAGCAGTTTAGGTTGGACATTAGAAAAAACGTCCTAGCTGTCAAGATAGTTAAGTGTGGGAACAAACAGCCCAGGGAGGTTGTAGAATGTCCATCAGGGAGATTTTTAAGAGCAAGTTAGACACACACCTGTCAGGGATGATAAGTCCTGTATTGTGTATAGGGAGCTAGACTAGATGACCCCTCAAGGTCCTTTCCGTTCCACAATTTTATGGACGGAAGAATCCCAAGCACTGTTACAGGCTGGGGACCGACAGGCTAAGCAGCAGCTCAGCAGAAAAGGACCTGGGGATTACAGTGGATGAGAAGCTGGATATGAGTCAACAATGTGTCTTTGTAGCCAAGCAGGCTAATGGCATCTTAGGGTACATTTCCAGTAGATCTAGGGAAGTGATTATTCCCCTTTATTCAGCACTGGTGAGGTCACATCTGGAGTAGTGTGTCCAGTTCTAAGCCCCCTGCTGAAGAAAGGATGTGGACGCATTGGAGAAGGTCCAGCAGACGGTAACAAAATGATGAGGGGGCTGGAGCATATGACCTACGAGGAGAGACTGAGGGATTTGGGCTTATTTAGTCTGCAGAAGAGAAGAGTGAGGGGGGGATTTGAGAGCAGCCTTCAGCTTCCTGAAGGGAGGTTCCAAAGAGGATGCAGAGAGGCTGTTCTCAGTAGTGAGAGATGGCAGAACAAGGAGCAATGGTCTCAAATTGCAGTGAGGGAGGTCTAGGTTGGATATTAGGAAAAACTCTTTCCCTAGGAGAGTGGTGAAGCACTGGGGTGAGTTCTCTAGGGAGGGGATGGAATCTCCATCCCTAGAGGTTTTTAAGTCCCGGCTTGGCAAAGCCCTGGCCGGGTTGATTTAGTTGAGGTTGGTCCTGCTTTGGGCAGGGGGTTGGACTCGATGACTCCTGAGGTCTCTTCCAGCCCTGGGATTTTATGATTCTTAATGATCTTACAGTAAAAAAAAAGTAATGTTATTCTGAGCATTTTACTACAATCCATTTGTATGGATTATTGAGGATACTTACCTCTGTTATGAAACGTGCTTAACCTTAACAAAAGCCAGGGTAGTTTGGAAATCTGTGAAAACTGTACCATACATTTTCTTAAATTTAAGATAGACCCCCTGCCTCAATCAATGCGCCTCTTACAAGATACACCCTACCAAACTGTAGAAAACTGTACTGGGGAAATAGGGTATAACTGAAGACTGTTGTAACGCAGAAGCGCGAGGGGACCAAATTGATACGGCACGCATAACCTTTGCTTTGGCTTCTGGACTTCCAGTAGCATTTTTTCAACGGAATCGCCTGATGTTTTGTGTTGGTTTTTGTTTTTATTTGTTAAAGAAGAAAACAATTCAAGTTGAAATACTTAGCGAGACCCAACACCGGGTAAGCACCAGGATACAAGGACTTGCGGAACGAACGCTTTCTGGAAATGAGGAAAGTGGAAAGAGCGTGCTATGCATTTTCAGTTGTATGTGCCCAAGTCCCCGGAATCAGGCAGGTTCATAGGAGCACAGCCTCACACACACCTCAGGGGATGCCCAATAGCGGCGTGCGCCATGTAAACGTGAGTGGTACGGTGCAGCCTTTCTTTGCTTCCAATGGGAGTCACTCCTGTTTTCTCACCTCAGAGGAAAACTGCTGCAGAAAGATACTGGACAACAGTGGGGAGGGGCTGCCAGAGCTTTCGGGCTTCTGCAGAGCCAGCCCATCCATTGGATGAATCAGAGCGGCCACCCCAGACCCAGCACCTTGGGGGCCCCAACCATCTTATGGACAGGACAGACCCGGAGGATTATGGGGGCCTGTCGCCACGGCAGCAGAAGTCACCTCCCCCCCCCCCCCCCACTCACCACACAGGCAGCAGGAGCCAGCACAGCCCAGCAGCCTGCTCCTCCCAGCCCATCGTGCCCTGCTCCTTCACAGCGGGAACCCGGGCACTTTGAGACTGAGGCGTGTTGCTTCCCACCACTGCTGAGAAGCCGCATACACTGGGCTGGGAGAAGGCATCATGGTGGGGCGGAGCAGGCTGCTGGGCCATTCTGGCTCCTGCTGCCCGCATGGTGAATGGGGGAGAGACGACTCCTGCTGCTGCTGCACCAGGTCTCCATATGCCCCCGGGGCTGTGTTGCTCAGGGGAAGGTGGGCCCTGCGCTCCCCTCAGGATGGGCCTGGGCTCCTGCCACAGAGCATACTGGAGCAGCATCTTTCCCTCCGACAGAAAAAGGCCTCCACAGCTCCCCATTGCAGGAGCCTTTCCTTGTGCTGGGGAAAGACTTCCGCAGTGGGGCATTTCAGTGCTAAAAATGGCAGACACTTTGCTCGGGCAAACACAGAACCCTGTAGGGCTATGCCCAGGGTCGGACCGACCGGGTTCAGGAGTGTCTTCACTCTACTAGCTTCAGCACGGCTCTGTGCCTGCACTGCTACTGCTACTCCCAGTAGTGGGGTCTGTCATGCACGGACTCTGCAGCGTCGAGACCGCTCTCTGGCTATCGACGGGCTACCTGATACACACCAAAGGCTCTTTGTTCTTCACCAGACGGACAATTTTCACGGATTCTTCATCGAAATCATCATCAAAATTGTCAGGCAGAGGTGGCAGAACCGGGTCAAAGTTTTTCTGGGCAACGGTATCATGTACTACAAGCATCGCCTATACGAGGGGAAAAAAACCAAAAACAAGAGATTAAAATAGTTCTGGCAAAATTGAGGAGGACGCCGTTTCGCTTCTTCCAGAGATCAGAGCCAGTGCGAAAAGAGCCCATCCACTTTGGTGACAAGCCATCAATTATTTTCTTGGGGAGCATAAACTACCTCTTGTCTAACAGCCAATGTCATGAATTTCTGCTCTACGTGTGTTGGTGAAAAAGGAAGGAAGGATCCAATTTGCTTTTAAAAGACACCTGCATTCCCAATGAGGGAATCCTAAGTATTTCCTTTTTCTTTCATCTTTAAGGGCCTGATGCTAAAATCAGTGGGAGTCGTCTTATGGACATTAGTAGGAACAGGATTGTGTGCAAAGGCCTTGTCTATAGTGCCACGTTTTGAGTGTTTACACTATCGTGTGACTTTTGTCCTTTTATAGTCAACAAAGAGCCAGTGTGGACTCTGCTGTTTGTTTTGTCGAGAGAACTGGCTTCCACTTGTATCTCACAATGTCTGCCCTGGTGGCTGTGCTCAGTGTTTTGTGAACTCTGCTGCCCTGAATGTGCCTCTCCCCTTTCAAAGCTCTGAGAAGTATCTCACAGCTGAATGATCTGCCCTGTTTGGGGAACAAAGAGCAAATCATTAGGATGTTTCTGTTCTGCCCTGCTAGGAACACAGCGGCAGGCAGGCAGGCGGCTGCTGCTGCCGAGGGAGGGCTGGAGAGACTTGCTGTGCTGCTTTGACTTTCCTCAGCATGGAGAGCTCACAGAGCTATGAGGACATCCCAAGAAGCGCAGGGATCAGCTCTGCTTTCCCACAACACTGCACTGTGGGATGCTTACCCACACTGCTTTGCTCTATCAACAGGGGAGCTACAATACAGCCACAAAATGTCGACAATGGGAGGCGGAAAGATTGGTTTAACCGATTTTCATTTTGGGTGACTTTTGCATGTCAACAGCACTTTTGTCACCAAGTCTTGCGAGAGTAGACATAACCTAAGTGAAAGTGAGGGATGACAAAAAATGCATTTAGCTGCCTCTTCAAGTCACCCTTTAAATGTGTCTGCACAAGGCAGATTTCTATGTATATTAACACTTTGTATTTTTGCAGGCCAGGCACTTTACACTTTGAATTTGTTTTTCCCTCCAATGGTTTAGCCACAGAAGTATTTAGCATGAGAGAAAAGAAATCTGAAAGACTGCCTTACACTGTTTGCCTTCCATCAATAAGGGATATTGGAAGCTTAGATGACAACCAGCCAGAAAATCTTATGTGAAGTCTACTCATATATTATAATTTTACATTTTGTGATGACATTTTCTTTATATTTTTAAATTTAACTTTCAATAACATATGAAACAACAACACTGTCTGGAACAAGTGCCTTAGTTTGATTTTTGGATTCGCTTTGCTCTGAGAGATGTTTTAAACCAGTTGTTTAGTGAAAAGATTTACATCTAGTTTGCTACATTCTGATTTCTGGCCCAAAAGGTCTCGACTAGCTCTCAAAGCAGTCCAACTGAGTTCACATTTGTCAAACATTTTGGAATCCTGAAAGGGAATGTGCTCTGTAAGTGCAAACTCTTTGTATTTATAATATGTAATTACTGCTATCCTTTGATTATGGAGCAGACAAATAAAATCCACTAAAAAAAAAATCCCCTCAACATTAGTATGTTACATCTGGGCCTTTAACATAACTTTTCCAACAAACTGAAGGAAACTGGAGAACTGGTTCTTGGATAACAGAAACCCAAACAGAGACGTGACCAGGAAATTCTTCTTATTTCTAGAGTTCACAGAACATTAGAACTAGAAGGGACCTCAAGAGGTCATCAAGTCCAGTCCCTGCCCTTGTAGCAGGACCAAGCACCTGCTAGATCAGTGGTACCCTACCGGTCGTCCGCAGACCCCTGGTGGTCCACTACGGTACTGCAGGGGGTCGGTGAAAAGTTTAAAAATAAGGACTTGGCCCACCACTTACTTTTCTTTTCCTTTTCTTTTTTTTCCTGCCTCAAGGAGAGGGGTCTGTGAAATTGTAATAGATTGAAAAGCGGTCTGTATGCTCAAAAAGGTTTGGTACCACTAGTCTAGATCAGAGGTGCACAATCCGTAGAAAATTAAATTTCAATCCTTGAAATTAAAGGAACCACAACAAAATGTTCTGGCCGGTAGGGGTTTCTCCCCGTCCCCCCAACCAAAATGTTTGTGAATTAAAAAAGGTTGAGCACCACTGGTCTAGATCATCCCCGACAGATGCCTATCCAACCTGCTCTTAAATATCTCCAATGATTCCACAACTTCCCTAGGCAATTTATTCCAGCGTTTAACTACCCTGACAGTTTGGAAAGTTTTCCTCGTGTCCAACCTAAACCTCCCTTGTTACCATGTTTGCAACTCTGTGAAAAACAAAACAAATGGTAAAAGTTTACTTCACTAACCTACTCAAGGGCTAATTGCACAGAGGCAACGTTTTGTTGCTCGCATTTTGTGTTGCTCAAAGTAACAAAGATTTTAAATAGGCCCTCCCTAATGGCACATGGGCTCTGGTGATCTAATTTATTTTCTCCCACAGCGACTGAGCCAGGAGGAGTTAAAATACATTCTTCAGAACAGCCATAAACCATAATCATCTCCTTGGATTACCAAAGTGAAGCCAAATGGGATTCAGACCTAAGAGGTCATGTGGTGGGGATGAATTATAGTGAGGGGTTAGTGAAAGGCAATGAAATGGAGACAAAGAACTCTTCTCCCACCTTAGAAAATAAAGTCTCGGTGGGGTAGCCACGTTAGTCTGTAACTTTAAAAAACAACGAGTAGTCCTGTGGCACCTTAGAGATGAACATACGTAGTATCATGAACTTTCTCTGTGATTGGTTTAGAGCTGGGGCGTCCAATCAGTTATGAAGCAGTAGTCACTACAGTAGCTACTGCTATTGAGAGCTGGCCACGTTATTCTGAAAACGTAAATAATTTTGTGAGCCAGCTAGCCACACTCAACCAGCCAAATAGCCACATGCGGCTAGTGGTTAGTGTGTTGGACACCATAGGTATGTCTACACTACCCTCCTAGTTCGAACTAGCGGGGTAGTGTAGACATACCCCATGTGTTTAGTGAGAGTGCAGAATTGGCCTTCATATGCAAATCTGACACTCTCTCTCATGGCTCAAACAAAGACCTGAACTGGATGGGCTGAAAATATAACCTGTTTTCCTTACATGCAACACCCAATTGACATCAAAAGCTAAGTACGGGACACTTCCAGACCAGTTAGTTAGCCTCATTGGCACTGGTACGACAATTGACAGGTACTTTTTCCCCCTCTGCCTTTTTCTGTTATAAATTGGGAGGGTCCCCCCTTTTTTCTCCACTCTGCTCACCTGAGGAAGTAGGTTTCACCCACAAAAGCTCACGATACTATATATATATATATTTTTGTTAGTCTTTAAGGTGTTACAGGACTACTCATTGCTTAGAAAATAAATCAAACGGCAAGCTCACTCTATGGACTTGGGGAAGTCAGTGGATGTGATATACCTTGACTTTAGCAAAGCTTTTGATACGGTCTTCCACAATATTCTTGCCAGCAAGTAAAGGAAGTAAGGATTGGATGAATGCACTGCAAAGTGGATAGAAAGCTGGCCAGATTGTCGGGCCCAACAGATAGTGATCAAAAGCTCGGTGTCTGGTTGGCAGTCAGTTTCAAGTGGCGTGCCCCATGAATCAGTTCTAGGGCCGGATTTGTTCAATATCTTTATTGATGACCTGGACGAGGGGATGGATTGCATCCTCAGCAAGTTTGTGGAGGACACTAAGCTAGGAAGAGAGGTAGATACGTTGGAGGGCAGGGATAGGGTCCAGAGTGACCTCGACAAATTTGAGGATTGGGCCAAAAAAAAAAATCTGATGAGGTTCAACAAGGACAAGTGCAGAGTCCTGCACTTGGAACGGATGAATCCCAAGCATTGTTACAGGCTGGGGACTGACTGGCTAAGTAGTAGTTCTGCAGAAAAGGACCTGGGGATTACAGGGGATGAGAAGCTGGATATGAGTCAAGAGTGTGCCCTTGTAGCCAAGAAGACTAATGGCCTATTAGAGTGCGTTAGGAGGAACACTGCCAGCAGATCTAGAGAAATCATTATTCCCCTTTATTTGGCTCTGGTGAGGCCACATCTGGAGTATTGTGTCCAGTTCTGGGCCCCCCACTACAGAAAGGATGTGGACGCATTGGAGAGGGTCCAGAGGAGGGCAACCAAAATGATGAGGGGGCTGGAGCACGTGACCTATGAGGAGAGGCTGAGGGATTTGGTTTTATTTAGTCTACAGCAGAGAAGAGTGAGGGGGGATTTGAGAGCAGCCTTCAACTTCCTGAAGGGAGGCTGCAAAGAGGAAGGAGAGAGGCTGTTCTTAGGAGTGGCAGATGGCAGAACAAGAAGCAATGGTTTCAAGTTACAGTGGGGGAGGTTTAGGTTGGATATTAGAAAAAAATACTTCACTAGGAGGAGGATGAAGCACTGGGATGGGTTCCCTAAGGAGGTGGTGGAATCTCCATCCCTAGAGGTTTTTAAGTCCCCGCTTGACAAAGCCCTGGCTGGGATGACTGAGATGGGGTTGGTCCTGCTTTGGACTTGATGACTCCTGAGATCTCTTTCAGCCCTAGGAGTCTATAATTCTAAGATAATGGAGCTTTTCTGCATTAGGAGCAAACCTCTTGTCTCTTCCATCTGCAGGAGGAGACAGATTCTGCACATCTCTTAAAAGGTATAGGACTAGAACTCCAGTCCTGCAGCCTTTAAGATGCATATAAAGCAGGGTCCCCCTGCCCCAACCCCACAACCCTTCACAATGTTTTCGGTCTGGGAAATGCAGTGCTTTGGAGTATGTGTTTTACCCTAAGATGTGGTGTTGACAATAGCTGAAGCAGTTCTTTTTCTTCATTATTCACAGGTGTCGACTGCAACTCTTCCATTACCTTAAAAAGTATTAACAAAAAAACAGAAGGAGGCAATACATTTGCAACTGGATTTTCTGATCAACATTGGTTAATTTCTGTGTCTTGCTTCAAAGAAGCAATAGCAATTGAAATACACATTTCAAGGCAATTTCAAGAAAATATGCATGCATCCTGAAAGATAGGAGTGCTTCTAACTAGCTTTATTGTCATGTATATTATTAGTAGTGCTTGAAGGTAGACAGAAATTGAAGCCTTGAAATGTACACCCTACACAAATACAGTAACACCAAACTCTAAGTTGATCAACTAGCCTTTACTAATAGGCTGTGTCTACATTGGCAATATTTTGCACAAAAGCGGCTGCTTTTGCGCAAAATCTTGCCACCTGTCTACACTGGCCGCGAGTACTTGCGCAAGAACACTGACGTTCTAATGTAGGAAATCAGTGCTTCTTGCGCAAATACTCTGACGCTCCGACTCAGAGATAAGCCCTCTTGCGCAACTGTTCTTGCGCAAGAGGCCAGTGTAGACAGGCAACGTTAATTTCTTGTGCAAGAAAGCCCGATGGCTAAAATGGCATGGATGCTTTTGCGCAAAAGCACATCTCTTGCACAAAGGCACATGCCAGTGTAGACGCTCTCTTGCGCAAATACTTTAACGCAAAAACTCTTGCGTTAAAAGTATTTGCGCAAAATCATGCCAGTGTAGATGTAGCCATACGTTGTCGTGGACATCTGACACTCTGTGTATTTCCAGGCCATCCAGTCTGTGATGACATCCCCAAGGGTACGTCTAGACTACAGGCTTTTGTTGACAGAGGCTTTGTCGACAGATGCAGTCGACAAAGCTTCTGTCAACAAAGAGTGTCTAGACTACATCCAGTTCTGTCGACAAAGCGGCTTGCTTTGGCGACATGAGAGTGCAGACGCAAAGGACAGTGCAGATGCAATAACGCCTTCTGTCAACAGAACTCTGTCAACAAAAGGTGTTATTCCTCGTAGAATGAGGTTTACCGCCATCGACAAAACTGCTGAGTTCTGTCGACGTTATGTCGACAGAACTCAGCAGTAGTGTAGATGCAGGTATCTTTTGTCAACAAAAGTCCACTTTAGTCAACAAAACTCTGTAGTCTAGACACACCCCTAGAGACCAACTTCATATATCACTCAAAATGAATGACCTTGCTGATTAGCTAAAAATGGGTATAGATGCGTCCTCACAAGTTTTTTAGCCAGAAATATGTAGGCTGTGACGTGTCTCTGTGCTCATCATGGTGACCTGCTGATCATGGTGATGTCTGAGCACAAGTTATGTCGAACTGTAAAAAAGAGACTCAGACTTATAAATTGAAAATGTTTAGTGAACCCCCTTAACATTTCTAAATGCAAGGGTCAGATACCTGGCACGTTTTAAGACTATATGGAGAATAGGAAGTGTTGCACTTCACGGAGCTACTAAAGAACCTTTCATCAATTTCAAAGAACTTGAAAGAGCTGTCTGAAGACCAACTCCGTCAAGGTAATTTCAGTTGTGATAGCGGAAGTCCTACCTTTATATTGTAAACCACAGTTCTCTGGTTACATTGGATCACTGAAATCCCACAACTGTTGAATTGGCCCATTTTGTGAATGGGAACCATCAGGTGGCATAGAGTCAAGGTAGGGTATGGTAGCCTCTATATCCCACCAATCCCTAGATACCAGAACACCTCTTTGAGCCTGCAGGCAGCCAGGTACAACTTAGAGCAGCCTTCGGGTTGTTCTAGGTTGTATACTAGGACTGATTTAAATCCTCCTTTTACACCATGTCTCTTTCCTCAGGACAACACTAAGGACAACTCTAGACTGGCCCATATGCCTCGTGACAAGGGAAACGAAACTGACAACAAGGTCAATATTATTCACTAGTAGCTCCAACCTGTGTATGTAGTGGGAACACAACAGGAAGGAATCCGGAAGAGTTCTGTGCAACTCAGGGTTCATCTACACTGCACCGTTAGCTCGAAATAAGACACGCAATTTGCACTACGCAAATTGCGTATCTTATTTTGATTCTATTTAGAAATAGGCTGTTTCAAAATTCGGTGCGTCTGCACAGTGTCAAATTTCAAAATAACACACTCTTTCGAGACATCCCTTAACCCCCGTGGAACAAGGTTTACAGGGATGGGGAAATAGCGGGTCTGCTATATTTTGCAATAGGGGACATGTTCAAAAGACGCAAGGTAGCTAGTTTGAGACACCGCTGGTATTCCGAAATAGCCTTACAGCGTAGACATACCCTTACTGTATACATAAAGTAAGATTATCAAATATAGTTGCTAAACAATAGCAGAACTCAAAAGGTGCTTATGTCCCAAAGCTAACAACATAAGTGTGGAAATCTCAGTTTTTAATTATTTGATTATTCCTTTACTTCCCTAATTCAGTGTAAAAAGTCGATGACAATACAATTAGCTAAAGCAGGAAAATGGGGCACAGGACTTGCCAGATTGGATCAGACCAGGGCTTCATCGCATCTGGTGTCTTATCTCTGGCCGTGGCCAATACTGGCTACAGTAGGCAATCTTGAGATAATCTGCCCCAGGGACAAGTTTGCTGCTAGAGGTTGGTCTATAGCTTGAAATCTGATGATGTATCTCCTTGCCAAACCTGTTGCTTGTTTGGTAGACTATCGACTACATATTTTAAAGACGTTGTCTGTGTGTCCATCAGTCGGTGAGTCCAATTGTGCAAGAACCTCTAAACGGTGAGAGCTAGGACCACCAAATTTCATCAGCAGCTTCCTCTTACCATAACTTAAAGCAAGGTCAGGGTTTGGTTGTGCCAGGACAATGGGATGTGCCTGGAATTCGACTGTTTCTCATAAAATAGAAAGGGAGGGGTCTGATAGGAGAGGTCTGATAGGAGGGACAGTTATACTGTAGAATGACCACAGGGGGGCAGCAAGGGGCCAGGCACGGGGACTGAGACAGCTATAACCCCACTGGGCCAGCAGGGAGCAGAGGTGGAGAAAGGGACAGCGATCTACTATACACTTCAGAGAATTTGTCTGCGTGTCTTTCTGTCCCCCAGCTAGGGGGACGAGTATCCTTCCCCTGGCTGTGCCTGCTGCAGGCACTTCTTACCTGGCCCCAAGGTGCTCCGGTGAGAGAGGGCTGGGGTTGTCCTCTCTCCCTAGGGCAGTCTGCATCCCAAATCCCCAGCTCCACCCCAGAACAATGATTTAAATGAAGAAAAACAACACTTATTTGCATTAAGAACCCAAGCAATGCCAGATAAATCTTCTAGTAGTTACTGTTATAACTAAAGATATTTTTGTTCATCCTTAATATCTCAGCCTCAGTAATACCTGGCAGCGGATTCCACAGTCACACATGTTGTAAATTATGTCCAAATCTTCATTTAGGAGCTTGTAAACTCACGTGTAGCAGCAGAAACCTGATTTAACTTTCAAGAAATGTGTGTGATATCAAACTGTTTTAGTTCAGTTCATGTACGAGTATCTTCAGTTGGTGACTTTCAGTTCTTTAATATGAGACTTACAATCTATGATATCAAAAAAAATTACTAAACATACTTACATCCTCAGCTAAAGCTGCTGCACTGTGTAAAACAGGGGTAGGGCTCTGTCTTTCATAATGGCGGAGCTTTTCATGAATCTGAAACACAGGTGCTTTCCGGTAAGTGACTACAAAGATCAAGTCTTCCTGGACTAATTAGCAATGTACTGCAGCTAATTAGTTGAAACAGCTACTGCTGAAACCAGAAGGATCTAGGTCAGTGGTTCTCAAACTTTTTGGCCCCGTAGATCTCCCTGCTCACTGCAGACCTTTCTGCGGACCTCCAGCCAGCCAGCCATGATGATAAAATGGGTGCAGGAAGGGATGAGGGTGGGGGGTCTGGCCAGGAGTCAGGGTGCAGGAGTGAGGTATTGGCAAGAGGGAGGGTGCTGGAGTGGGGTGGGTGTGCGGGATCTGGGCATGAGAGGAATGAGGGGTGCTTATCTGGCTCCATGCCACCTGCCGCTCCCATTGGCCATGATTCTGGCCAATAGGAGCAGCAGGGAAAGCCTCCAGGCAAGTGATTTTCTTTGCTGCCATTCCCCCAATCCAGGGGAGGGGGAGTGGTGGCAAATGGAGCCACTTCCTGCCCCTGCAAACCAAATCCGACCCACAAGGCTCACCCCCACCCCTGCAGCAGGAAGCCAGAGTTGGCACTCCAACCTCGTGGGGGGAGGGCAGGGAGCTGACGCGCCACCATGGGCTAACCCACTGCAGGGCGGCGAGGGGGGCGAGCTGCAAGCCCGCAGCCCACTTGCAAGATGGTCGCGGACCACTTTGGGAACCACTGATCGATGTCCAAAGGAAGTATCGAGAAGGAAACCAACGCAGGGCAGATTTTCAAATGTGCCGAAGGGTTTTAGGAGCACAAGGCTCAACTTGCGCTCCTAAGTCCCTTCTGACTTTTTGAAAGAATCTCCCCCACAGCGAAGCTTGGAGGAAGAGAGAGAAAAATGTGATTAGTGTCTTAGATGATTACTTAAGGCCAAAGGGCCAACGGCTGCGTGTTAGAACGTGGTGCCCATTTTCCAATCTCACTGATCAGACTTATAGCTGGATCAAATCCCTGCTTTGGTGCATGTATCCCCCCCTGCAGTGATGATGGCAAATCCGCAAAGGACGTCCAGAGACATTCTAGCATTTCTACGGTGTTCATTGTTATTGTTCATTCTATAGCACTGCTCCCCAAATTGGTCTTCTGAATAGGGATGTAAAATCCCATGTTTAACCAGTTAACTGATTAAACGGGCCAGGCTGGGGGGTGAGGAAAACCCATTCCAGTTCACTGGGCTGGAGCAGCCCCCATGCTGCAGACAGGGGCCGCTCCAGTCCGGCTGCTTCTGGTCCCACGTAAGGCTGCCAACTCCCAGGCTGTGAGCCAGTGTGGGCTGGGAGCTGGCAGCCCTCCCCCACCACTCATTGCTGCACTCCTCCCCCGGTGCAAAACTTCTGACTCCCCCAAGCGGGCAGCGGGTTGCTCCCAGGTAACCGTTAACCGTTACCCGGTAAGCATCACCCATTAATGGCGATGCTTATTGGATAACCACATCCCTACTTCTGAATGCTTTTTATTAGTCCATGATGCAGATTTTTAGATCAAAAGGGAATATTCTTTTGGCAAATATCTTAAGTATTAATGAACGACCCCTGCTGAGAACAGAATAGTCCCTGCTCGTATATTTCCTGCTGGTGGTGGTTCTGTAGATGGGAGGATGTCTTGTAAAAATAAAGTTCCCTGTTTTAAAGGGAAATTAAAATGATTGCACTCCAAAAGGTTTTCATTACTGAGTGCTGAAAACGTAAAAATAAAGCCCTCCAAATTGTTAAAATAATAATTGTATCTATAAAAAAATCAATTTTGTGACCAGAGACTTCTGATTCTTAGTGATGGCACCTTTCTCCAGCCTCAAAATGCCATTCCCTCAGAACTAGGCAGAAATCTCATTCCTGAGAATATAGAAAAGAGGAATTTTCATAGGATCTTGATCATGTTTGTCAAGCAACTTTAATGTACCTGTTCAGTTTGCTCTTCTGTGTAAAAACAAAGTTAGACTTCGTAACACAATACAGAAAAGAAATTAAGAACACCAAGAATTCCTGGCCACAAAGAAAAGGAAATTGTGTGAAACAAACATTTACCTTCATTAGGTAACTCAGACTTTTTTCACTGAAGACATCTCTCAGGAATCCCATTTCTTCTTTGTGATTTGAGTCGGGCCTCAGCTGAGATGTTAACAGGGCCAAAGTCTCATGCAATCCTAAATCAATTGCAAAATGTAGAGAACAAAAGTTTGGTGGATTACAAGCATCCTTTATCTGCTCTCTGTTATAAACAACACACTGACTTTATTTGACCAGCACAATAAAATTGTGCTTCTGCTAATTAAAGTTACACCGAAACTTGTTGCTTCTGTCCAATCATTGCTCTTGATTTTCATTTCCTTTCCTAGCCAGCAGATCTCACTTGACTTTTCCACATGTTAAATCATGCAAAAGCAGAATCCACGGATTCCGTACTTGTAAAAAGTCATGTGACTAGTGAAATGTTGCTCCCTTTGTCTGATGTTTTTCTGGGTTCCTATAACACAGAGATCTCTTTGAAATCTTCAGTCGCTAACTTGGACCTATGCTAGAGTAACCCGCTTGCTTGCATGGCAGCATTTAGAAGTGTAAATGAGGAAAGAAACGGTTACTGAAGGTCTGTATTTTGTTGATGCGGACACAGCGGCAAAAAGACACATACATGGAATTAAGCAGAAGGTCACAACTTTTATTAAACTTTCACATGGGGGGGGGGGAACGCTACCCACCCATTACCCAAACTCTCTGGTAGCAGGCATTTAATTTGCTCCAGTGTCGGGGATACAGGACTCCTTACCAGGGATGTAAAATCCCGTTAAATTAGTTAACCAGTTAAATGTTAAGTTTAACTGGTTAATCGATTAAACATGGCGGCTGAGGGGCTGCTCCAGCCCCATCAGTTAACCATAACTGGTAAGCCCCTCCTGTTAAAGGTTAGGGTTGACTGTTATATAAACTTGCCCCATGTTACAGGTTTCCTCTCCCTAGCCCCTAGGACTGAGCTGTCTGAGTCCCCGGCCCTTCAGGATGGAGGATGCAGAAGAATGGCGATCTCAGCCTGTGAACCCCACAAAGTTTCGCCCTCTTCCCTGAACCCAAGGCCATCAGCCAACCCCAGGTCTTTCCCCTTTGGGAGCGGTTCATTTTAGTCTCTTCACCGCTTTGGAAACTGGCTGCAAATTGCAATGACTGAACAGCTGCACACAAGTACCTCAGCTAGGCACTGAGTGCTTTCCTACGCAACCACTGTGGCCTGAAGGCAAAACGTTCCCAGCTGTAGGGTTGCCAGGTGTCCGGTATTGAAAATCCCGGGTGCTTAGCTGGTTCTGCAGGGGAGCTGTCTGGCCCAGAGCAGGAAGACAAGATGGCGGACGGCCACCAGCAGCCTGTTATGGCCCAAAAGCCTCAAAAGCATTTCTTAAACAGGCCATCTGTTTGTTGTTTTGGGGGGGGTTTGCTCAACAGCTTTGGTCTCCCTCTTTTTTTTCCCCCCAACAAATTTTTTTCCCTTTTCTTTTTTTTGGGGGGGGGGGGGGGGGGGGAGGGGAAAGGGGTGTTCGGCATTTTTGGTTAAACCATCTGGCAACCCTACCCAGCTGAAATGGAGCTGAAAGAAGTGCCACAGGTTAAATCCCAGGAGCTGGAGGATGCTGGACAATCTGCCCCCGTCCCTGCATCTGGCCAATGGAGTTGACTCCCAGGGAAGAAGCTGCCTTGTTTCGTAGTGAGTGTTTCAAGGTCCCAGGCGGCTGGCATGTCTGTGTGGCCCGTAGAGCTAGCTTAGCATTCAAGTCAGCAGTCGCTCAAGAGAGCTACAGACCTATTTCCTGTAAGGCCTTCATGATTCATATGCTGGCAGGCCTATTTGTCCCAGTCAGACCCTCGCCACCAGATTAGATTACTAAATGCCATGGCTATGTCTACACTGGCATGATTTTCCGGAAATGCTTTTAACGGAAAAGTTTTCGCATTTTCGGAAAAGAGCGTCTAGATTGGCATGGACGCTTTTCCGCAACAGCACTTTTTGCGGAAAAGCGTCCGTGCCAATCTAGACGCACTTTTGCGCAAAAAATCCCCGATCGCCATTTTAGCCATCGGGGCTGTTTTGCGCAAAACAGTACTGTGCTGTCTACACTAGCCCTCTTGCACAAATGATTTGCGCAAGAGGGCTTTTGCCCGAATGGGAGCAGCATAGTATTTCCGCAAGAACAATGATGATCTTACATGAGATCGTCAGTGTTCTTGAGGAAATTCAAGCGGCCAGTGTAGACAGCTGGCAAGTTTTTCCACAAAAGCAGATGATTTTGCGGAAAAACTTGCCAGTCTAGACACAGCCCACGTGTCACCAGACTATGTTCCCCCTGAAATCTGACGCTTTATCCAGCCTCATTCAGGCCACTCACTTCCTGGAAGTTCCATGCTGCGGTGGTTGATCTTCCAGAGTTTGACTGAGTGGGTCTAGTAAAGACTCCCTAAATCAAATACGGACGGCGCTCCCATCAACGCTGGAACTCCTACTCCATGCGAGGCATAAGGGAAGTTAACAGGAACATTTCTCCCATCAACTTTCACTGTGGAGACAGCACCGAAGATCGAATTAAGGTAAATCGACTCTAGCTACGCAATTAACATAGCTAGAGTTGTGTATCTTAATTCGACTTTCCAGGTTAAGTACAGACCAGGCCTCAGACTGGATATCCTTGGTTTTTAGTACTTGCATTGATAGGTAATGGATTTGTACAATCTTAATTCTAAGGCTACATCTGTACTGCAGTGCTATTTTGGGATACCGGAGGTATTCCAAAATAACTATTCCACAACTTTTGAGTGCGCCCGTTATTTTGAAATATAACAGGCTCGCTATGCCAACGTCCCTGTAAACCTCCTTCCATGAGGAGCAAGGGACATTTTGGAATAGCGATTTATTTCTAAATAAGCGCAGTGTAGACAGCACCGCTATTTCGAAATTAACTCAAAATAAGCTGCGCAATTTGCATGGCTCAAATTGCATATCTCATTTTGAGCTACAGGTGCAGCGTAGACACACCCTAACAAATTAAACTACAGATAGTATCTGTGTGAGACCATGCTAAAATGTCACCATTCTTACACTGAAAGCATGCAGACCAATTACCTGAATCTTCGGAGAGCACGGGCATGGCTCTTGTCTTAGTGCTAGTGACAAATGTGCCACTTAAACCAAAATGTTTTTCTTCTTGCAGGACTGCGATTCAGAGACAGCCCTGAAATAAGCAAAGATCACGTCTGAGGTCAAGTATCTGGGACATACAGCTATTTTGGAATCCTATGTAATGCTAGCCTTTCTCATCTTAGTGCATCCTTCCTCAATTGGTTGGTTGGGCTAACTAAGATCAGGGTCCAACACGCAATGAAGTTCTGTGACTGTCTAAATGGTAACAGAATATCTTTTTGCCAAGATGCAGCACAGCTGTCGGATGCTCTAGAATCCAGAAAATAGCCATTTCCCTCCCTGTTCCAGATCCTCTGCCTATTTGTCCACAATTTTAGGCCCTTCAGGAATACATACCACAGAGAAGCAAACTGATAACTAGCTAGGACAGTGGTGGGCAAATGCCGATCCACAGACCGGATCTAGTCCCTGGCTGGCTCCCACTGCTATATTTACCTGCATCTCTGCAGGTACGGGTGATCACAGCTCCTACAGGCTACAGATTGCTGCTCCTGGCCAATGGGAGCTGCAGGAAGTGCTGACCCAGTCCGCGTCACTTCCCAATGCTCCCATTGGCCGGGATCTGCAGCCAATGGGAACTGCGATCGCCGGTACCTGCAGGGGCACAGGTAAAGAGAGCAGCAGCAGCCCACCAGGGATTAACCACCGCCGTTTTATTACCCATGGCATAGCAGGTGAAGTGGGAGCACAAGCATGCAATAGGGAGTAGAGGGACTTAAACACTAGGTGGCAGATGGCACCATACATACACAGTTTTGCGTCCTGTCGGAACAGTGTTGGGTCCAGGCATAAGCGGGCGCTACGCTCATTAATATCGATTGTTTCTGGCTCTCAAAGGAGAAGGTAGCACAAGTCAGAGCAGTGGGGCTGGCTCGATCATACGCCCAGTACTTCTTTTCTCTCTTACGTTTCCTCTTTCACGAGCGAACAGTGTCTCAAAAAGCAACTAAAAGACTTACTCTGCCTCTTGAGACCATACTACAGGTTGGACCTCCCTAGCCGGGCAAACACTCGGGACCTGACTGGTCCCGGATGAGGGATTTTCCAGACCAGCGGACGTCATTTCTGGCCCCACTGTTGCCAACCCCCTCCACCCCACTGTGCCCCCTCAACTGGGTTTCCTGGCTCCTTCCGCAGCCCAGCTGAGCTGCTTCTCCCTCCCCCTCTGACCTTGGAACATCTATGGTCCTTCCGGACTATGGATGTTGCCGGACCAGAGAGTTCCAGTTTAAAAGAGGTGCAACCTGTACCTGTCCATTCAAGACAAAAAACAACCATTATTGAGAGTTGCAAATTGATTGTGGGTTCTAAAACAATCTTTGAACTTTCCCCTTGTAAAATGAATTAAAACATGCTTTGCAGAGAAACAGGCAACAGCACACGAAGGCTGCTAAGGAAAAATGCCCTGAATCCTATACTCTTTGCACAATACATGTCTTATTTGGCCATGTCATTATGGGCAGGTCACAATGTTTCATTCCAAGATGCAGCTGGAAATCTTGTTGCTCTCGCCAACCGAAGTTGGTGCAGTGACAGAGATTCTCTCACCCGCCTCCTTAATCCATCCTCAAACAGTTCATTTTCTTATTGCCTGGTGGCCTTTGCTGGTTTAGCAATGTCAGATCTCCCGGGGGTTTTATAGAAGTGACTTTACTCTCTGTATACTGATTTCAGAATGGTATTTGCATTTCTTTCGGCTTTGAACTGTCTAATTAGTCCACCTGGGTATTACCAAAGACAACATCTCAGTTCTCTCAAGCTCACCACTATAGGCAGAACTAAAACATCATTTAATCGTGTAGTAGTTGATTCGGTCAGTTTTCACACTAAGGGTATGTCTACACTACCACCCTAGTTCAAACTAGGGTGGTTAATGTAGGCATTCAAAGTTCCAAATGAAGCCCAGGATTTAAATATCCCGGGCTTCATTTGCATCTTGCCGGGCGCCGCCATTTTTAAATCCCCGTTAGTGCGGACTCCGTGCCCGCGGCTACACGCGGCACGGAGTAGGTAGTTCGAATTAGGCTAATTTGAACTACCATTACTCCTCATGGAACGGTGATATTTAAATCCCAGGCTTCATTTGCAACTTCGAATGCCTACATTAACCACCCTAGTTTGAACTAGGGTGGTAGTGTAGACATACCCTAACAGTGGGTGAACTGAGGGTCAGAATTATGAGTTTAGCTAAGGGGGGTTGGGCCCAGAAAGTCAGGAGTCTACACCGGTGGTTTTCATATTGGTCATTACTGGGTCATTGACTGTCAGGGGCAGGGCTGCAAGGGGGAATCAGCTTCCTGCCTGTCCCGGCCCCACAGAATGTGCTGTGCTCCAGAAGCGGCCGGCGACAGGCCCAGCTCTGGGGGGGGGGGGCGGGGGAAGAGCACACAGGGCTCCGCCGCCCCTCCCATTGGCTGGGAACCTGATGCCGTCTGCTTCTGGAGGGCAGCCTGGTCTGTGGTGCCAGGAAGCCGTTTTAGCCCCCCGCTGCACCGCTGACCAGGAACTGCTCAAGATAAGCTCCAGCCCAGACCGACCGCAGCCTCCCCATCAAAACCAGAACCCCCTCTTACACCCCCCACTTTGCAGCCCACCCTCTAGTCAAATTATGCTGGGTCGGGAGCATCAACAATTTTCTTCAACTGGGGCATGAGAGAAAACGTGGGAAAGCCCCCGCTCTACGGAGCTATGGAAAATTCTAACCGTAGCTCATCTCCCAGTGTAAGCCCCCTACCCCCACCCCCACCCCCCTGGAAGTTCTTTCCTGCCATTGCTTTGGTTGAACAAGCCTCGTCTAGACTGTAAACTGTCAAGGGCAGGGTCTGACCTCCATATCTATCCCTTGCACTGGGCGAGCACATGGTCCCAAAGAACCATCATGAAAGAATGTGACATAGCTTACACAGAATCTCATTTCCTTAGACCAGCTGTTCCCAACCACTGGTCCATGGACCAGCGGTGGGCCGTGAACCCTTGCTCGCCGGGCCACGGCATTCTGTCAGGCCACGCCCCCGGCCGCGAATGAGCCTCGCCCGCTAGAGTCCCTCACACAGAAGCAGGGTGAGTAGCACGAGGGGCAGCCAGGGGCGCGGAGGCTGCAGTCGGGACGTGGGGAGGCGGTCCCTACTGGGGCAGCCTCACTGTGATTCCAACTCCGAGGGCCGCTACACCACATGGAGGGTGGCTGTCCAGGCCGCCGGGGCCAAGCACCTTGCAGTGGGCGGTTGTCTCGGTGACCAGGGCCATGCATAGCACCGCACAGCAAGCTAAAAAGGGAAGGCAATACGAACGCACTGGCACATCTCTGTGAAAACGTGAGAGCGTCTAGGAAAAAATTTAAATGTTTGCTTCACTGTTTGCACTTTTCGGTCCCCATTTTGATTCCTGGTGCTGAGAAGGCACATCTGTACCTTGGCAACACCCCAATCTGCTATTAGTGGATACACATGGCTTCCCCGTGGCTTGAAATAAATGTAGCTGGGTGTGGGGGGGATACTTCTGCGACAAGATGCTGAGCAGGAATTGCTGAGTCAGCTCTCTGTCACTCCAGCTCCAATTAATGGAGGTAAATTGGAGAGGACTAGTGCAGCGTTTCTCAACCAGCAGTACAAGTAGCCTTGGGGTACTCGAGAGAAGTCAGGGGGGTTCGTCAACACAACTGAAATGTGAAGAAAACTGAATTTTTGTTGTAAGTTTTACAGCGCTGTATTATTTTCGTCCTTTTTTACACCCCAAAATTTCATCGCCCGCCTGGCTACGATCAAGTTGTTTAAACAAATGTGTTGCAATGGTAGAAAAAAATGTGTGTGTCTGAAAACTGTAGGTACCGAGAGTACTTATAATTTTTTTTTAAAGGGGCACTTTATAAAAAAAGGTTAAGAAACACTGAACTAGAGGAACCTCATAGACTCATAGACGTTAAGGTCAGAAGGGACCATTATGATCATCTAGTCCGACCCCCTGCATCCTTATAGGCGAAGGCGAAAGAGCTACCCGGCTGATTAGCCTAGGACTGGCGGCGAGGAAGGAAGGAGAGGGAACAGTGCTCCCTTCCTGGCTTCAAGAAAAAGAAGCCCCACTCAGACTGGAAATGGCCAGAGATAGCTGATGGGTTTTACTGTATAAATAAACTGCATCAGTAATTGCTGAGCCAGAAGATCTCCGAGTGGTTTTTGAAGCCGAGCAGAGGTAGGTCCAAGAGCGGCTCTGCTGTGCCCTGTTATACCTTCCCATCGCTATAGTAAAAACAAATTGGGGCAGCCTCACCGGGCTCCGGGTCCAGCTCCGGCGCTACGGAGGGCAGCTGCTCTGGCCACTGGGGCCAAGCACCGTGTGATAGGCGGCTGTCCTGGGGAGCCCAATCGCCTCCCTCCGCGCATGGTGGGAGCCTCCGCCTTCCCCCTGGTTTAGGCCAGCTGAGGATCTGCCCCGAGCTTTTCGGAGAGTTTTTAATGGAGTCAGGCCAACCATCGCCAAGAAATTTAGCTGGCATGTTCGTGTCGGCTGAGTGGGGAGCCTTGTTACTGCACAATGTCATTGCACTCCAAGAACCCTAGTGCAGATACAATTATAGCAGCATAAAAGTATTTTTGTCAGTACAGCTGATTTGGGTTGGGGGACTGGTATCAGATGTACGGGAAATAACGTTTTTTGTCAGTAGAAGCTGCATCGTCAGTAGGCGGGTTCACTGGCACAGCCCTATTGGCAAAACTTCGGTGGAGGACTGTCCTTTGGTACCCAGTTCTCAATGATTTCCAATGGGAATCAGCTGCTTTTGCCTTTATCAGCGGGCTCAGAGACTGGGGTGGCTGGGGCTGAGCAGGGGATGCCAATACGCAGACGGCTAGGGTGGGGTAAGAGGGCAGAGGCTGTTCCGGGCAGTGGGAGGGAGAGAGGGCCGGCCTGCATGATTTTGATCTTCCACACTACGTTTTTCTGCCTTTAGATGTCACATTATTTGGGGAAGAGATACTTCACTATTCGTTTGGCACAGCTTTCCTACTGCTATCAGAGGCGTAGCCGTGTTCGTCTGAATCTGCAAAAAACAACAAGAAGTCCTGTGGCACCTAATAGACTAACAGATTTATTGGAGCATAAGCTTTCGTGGGCAAAGACCCACTTCGTCAGATGCATGTAGTGGAAATTCCAGAGGCAGGTATAAATATACAGGCATACGCAGGGCTGGAAAATTAGGCGATCTACTCGCCCGTGGCAGGGCTGCGCAGCTTGGCGAGCCCTGGGCATAAGAAAAGAGTTCAGGTTAGAGATAACAAGGTCAATTCAGTCAGGGAGGATGAGGCCCACTTCTAGTGGGCTAGCCAGCTACAAAAGCAGTTTCTCCTCTCTTGGTGTTCAAGCCTCCACATCAGCTGCTAGAAATACTTCAAAGAGGCAGCATCTCGCAGAACCCAGGGTCAGCTGGGGAGTCCCCAGCTGATCCTGGGCTCCGTGCGGCATTTCAAAGCAGCAGCGTCACATGGAGCCTGGGAACAGTGGGGGAATCTGAGTCCCCTGCTGACCCCAGGCTCCATGCGGGCACTTCCGCTTTGAAACACACAAGAGCCCCCACTGGGGCTCTTCTCCATTTCAAAGGAGGAATGCGGAAGTGCCTATCGACTAGTCGAGTAGTCAATGGAAATTCCATCGACAACTTGACTAGTAAATTAATCGATATTTAACATCCTTACCACAGACAGTGAAATCTAGTCTCCTCCCATGACATCTATAGAACACAGAGTAAAAGCCCACAAAAGACCAGATTTCATGGGAGAGAACAGCATTTCTCAAACGAGGGGGCGGGTCCTGACCCAAAAAGGGGTTGCCATCCTTACTTCTGCACTGCAGCTAGCAACTGCGCAAGGGCAGCAGTTCTACAACCCCCCCCCCATACAATAACTTTAGGACACACACCCCTCTTGTTTTGGGTCAGGACCCCGACATTTACAACCCCATGACATTTCAGATTTAAGTAACTGAAATCATGACATTTACGATCCTGTGACCATGAAATTGACCAAAATGGACTGCAAATTTGGTAGGGCCCCACATATGACCCAATCTCCAAAGTGCAGCTGTGGGGTGCTGCAGCATGCCCAGGTTTTCAACTTCTTTGCCGCACACCTATGTCGTCTGGGATTCTGGCTGCCAGCTCCGGGATCCCAGTCGACCACTGGCCTCGCACACAGGGGCTCAGCTGCCTGGCCACTGGACTTGGGGCCCAAGCTGCCGGGCCAAAGAGGGCACTTAAGGGGCACAGACAGGAGTAAGGGAGGGGTGCATCTCAGCACCCACTCCTCCCCCTCCAAAAACTGTTCCAGCGCCACTGCCTTACAGGACCTGTAACGAATGCTAAGAATTTCCTCTGAATTGTTTTCTTTATTGGGATGCAGCCTTCACGGATACCAATTATAAAACAGGTACGATGCTCGGGCTGAAGCTGATTCAGGAGTTACCTCAGCAAGTCACCAGCCAGGTTGTTTTAAACTCAGGCTGTCAACTGACCTGTGTTAACGCCTGCCATTAATGCAGGACAGGATTGCCACGATCATTTTGTAAGGCGTTAATCGCAGGCGTTAATGCTGCGCTGCTCCTTTGAAGTGCCACGCCGGCACTTCAAAGGGGCAACTCAAGCGGAGCTGGGGATCAGCAGTGTTTTCTTACACTGGACAAGGTGTTTAGTGGTCATTTTTGAAGGCTGGGAAGTGTTGTACAATAATTTCTGTACTGTGGTTTCTAACGAAGCATAGAGCTGGAAGAGACCTCAGAAGGGCATCAAGTCCAGCCCCCTGCTCTAGGCAGGACCAATCCCAACTAAATCAACCCAGCCAGGGCTTTGTCAAGCCGGGACTTAAACATCGCTAGGGATGGAGACTCTACTACTTCCTTAGGTAACCCATTGCAGTGCTTCACCACCCTCCTAGTGAAATAGTTTTTCCTAATATCCAACCTGGACCTCTCCCACCGCAGCTTGAGACCATTGCTTCTTGTTCTGCCATCTGTCACTACTATGAACAGCCTTTCTCCAGCCTCTTTGGAACCTCCCTTCGAGAAGTTGAAAGCTGCTCTCAAATCCCCCCTCACTCTTCTCTTCTCTTCTTCATTCAAGCTTCCCTTTTTTAGTGTAGACCTTTAGTCACCTCCTGGGGTCATAGGTGTCCAAACTGAGTTTCAAAACTGTTTTTAACAGACTCAAACTTTCCACCCTCTCTGGTTCTCTTCTTCCACCAGTTTCTTCCCCACTTATGCAGGGTCTCTACCTGCCTAGAGAGCATAAGAACGGCCGTACTGGATCAGACCAAAGGTCCATCTAGCCCAGTGTCCTATCTAGCCAGTGCCAGATGCTCCAGAGGGAGTGAATACAAAAGGTAAT
The DNA here is from genome assembly GCF_049634645.1 of Pelodiscus sinensis. Classification (NCBI taxonomy): domain Eukaryota; kingdom Metazoa; phylum Chordata; order Testudines; family Trionychidae; genus Pelodiscus; species Pelodiscus sinensis. The sequence continues at coordinate 7,572,782 of NC_134739.1, read as the reverse complement.
CATCACATGATCCCCTTCCCTACGTAATGGTTTCTACCTAGCCCTATTTCTCCCATAAATATTCATGAAACACCTTACTGCCTGACACCAGCACCAGCTTTACTTTTCAACATGGGCATAGACCTATTTGAGGGTAACCAGTGGGTTGGAAACAAGCACTTGATCTTGCAGAGCAGCTCCCTTATCGCATGTGACTGACACCAACGGAGATCAAAGAGCCGGGGTTCAGGTTAAGATCAACTCTTTGTTGATCTCCGCATATTTGAAGATGTGACTGTAACAAGTCATTTTCCTTCCCCCAAAAGCTGGTTTTGCCAGTCCGCTTTCTGGCATGCTGGACTCTCCGCGTTCAGCTTTGTGAGCGAAGCACTTAGCTGTAACAAATTTGGGATCAATATGCTTAGATCAGCGGCAGACAAGATACAGCCCATGGGCCAAATCCATCCCGAGGCCTGAATATGCTTAGATCAGGAGCAGGCAATTTACAGCCCACAAGCCGAACCCAGCCATGACAGGACCCAGAGGGCCCTCAGGCAGGGAGCAGTCCCATGCCACTCAAAGCAGCTGGCTGCTCCATGTGCCCCTCTGCATTGGGGGGGGGCGGAAGAGGGAAGGAGAGGAGGCTTTGCACACTGCCACCACCCCCAGCACAATCTCTCAGTTGCCATTGGCCAGTTCCAGCCAATGGGAGCTGAGCGATTGCACTAAGGACAGGGCAGCTCCCCCCACCCTGGCAGCATGCAGCATAGAGAGGCATATAAAGGGGGCATCCAGACATTTTGAGCCTGGGGCTGCAGTAAGCAGGGAGCCTGTCTGAGGGTCCCCCCGGGCTGCTGGCCAGGAATCGCCTAGATAAGCACCCCCTGGCCACAGTCTGCCTCTGGCACCTCCCCACTCCCATGCCCCAGCTCCCTGTCCGAGGTCATCACCCCAACCCCGCTGCACCCCCAGGTCCTGCACCCCCTCCTACACTCCTTCCCAGGCCAGAATCCTCTCCTGCACCCTTCCCCCCTTCCAGACCATGCACCCCCATCCTCTGCCCCGGCCACAACCCCCTCCCACACCCCGCATCCCCTCCTGCACCCCATCCCCCTACCCAAGCTCCCTTCTGCATCCAACCTCCGGGCCAGACCCCGCATCTCCTCCATAGAAAAGTGCAGCCCTTAACCACTTACCAAAATCTTGGGAGTGGTCCCCCCTCACCAACATTACTGCCCTCCCCGGCTTAGGTTACCATGCCCATGAATCTTTGAGGTCTCTTTGGAGTCTTCATTTGTACAGTTGCCACCCCCTTCCTTAAGCCCAGCCCAATTCCTTTGCCGCAGAGTGTGTGTCCTACATACTTTTCTCATTCAGTGCCCTGTGGGATTTACTTCCTTTTCAGAGTCTACTTTTTGGCATGGTGAAGAACATTTTGCAGTCTGTCACCGACGTGCTGATCAATTTCACTCCAAATCGGTGTGTTTCACCTGCTATATGTAGACTGGCATGTACTGCACTTTGTACATATTTGTCCAAGAGTACTTTTCTAATGGAAACTATAGCGGACATCAATGAGACAAGGTGGATGAGGGAATATCTTTTATTGGACCACTGGTGGTGCACATCTGCACATGCTTTGGTGCACATAAAATGTATTCTGCACATGGGTGGAAAAAATTAGAGGTTGGAGAGAGACTAGCTTCTCACTCTCACCACCATAAGCTGGTCCAATAAACAATATTCGCTTCCTCACCTTGTCCTTCTACTCTCCTGAGACCAACACAGCTACAACAATACTGCCTGCGTACAGCTGATTTCAATAACACTTTAATAAACAAGCTATGAAATCTAATTAAAATACCGAGTGCCTGTTAAGAACCACCACACAAGTGGTACAGTACCAAAAACAAAAAAACAAAAAACAAAACAAACAAACAAAAAAACCACACACTTCTAACCTCTACATTACAAAATTGATGTTTTGAACATGATCTTAACTACTAACTCTAAATGTTTCTTATAACAAGGATCATGAAGTTTGCTTTTGCACACACTCATCTATAATCAGGATCCTAAACATTTACACGGTCTTTTATCTTTTGAGGGCTGAACAAAATTATATCAGTTCAATTCAATTCTGATTATTGCAGGACTAGTAATAAAGCTCCAGTCTTTTTCAGCTCAAGCAGTATTGTACAGGTTAAACTTCTCTCGTCCAGCACCCTGGGGACCTGACAGATTCCGAATGAGAGAATTTTCCGGACCACGGAAGGTCAATATTTTCTAGCAGCTTTACCAGCACTTCCACTACTTATTGGGCTGTTAGAGGACATTTAGGGGTAATTTAGAGCTAAATAACAGCACAGAACACTTAGAGATAGAACTCGTGGCTGTAAACAAACTTTATGGGACCATGGGAAACTTGGCCACACCCATTAAAAAATCATTCCGGATCATGAATGTTTCTGGACCACAGAGTTCTGGATTAGAAAGGTTGATCCTGTACATATGGAGCTAAATTCTATGCTTGTGCACATTAGTGTAATTTATTGACTGAAAATTTTTCATGGCTCATGGTTTGAGGGTCTGTTAGTTGCCACTGTTAAGGACTGGGGAGTGTTTAAATTGTAGCCAGAGTCTGCTGACTTTCAAAATGCAGCCCAAGAAAAGTTGAGGGTTTTTTTTTAAATAATAGGAGGGAAGTTGTTTAGTTAGGATATCAGGTTTGGATAGCAAGATACAAGACTATTCTTACTCCTGGATGTGAGCAATATAGTTAGAGTTAGATGACGGAACTTTATAACACAAAGATTTATGATAAACACTATTAGTGGCATTAAAAACAATGAGCAGTCCGGTGGTACCTTAGCGACTACCAAATATCTTAGATCACAAGCTTGCATGAGTAAAACCCACTTCAGAGGAGTTGGGAGTGGAAATTACAGAATCTTGTAAATGAATTCCAGTTCAGCAGTCTCCCTCTCCTCTGTAATTGCTGAACTGGAATTCATTTACGAGTTTGACACCATCAACTTGGGCTTGAATAAAGACATTAACTAGTTCACGCATTACAAAGGCAATTTCCCCTGCTTTCCATATTCACATTTACACATCACAAGATATGAATGGGACATATGCAGCCTGACTCCATGAGCATCATTAACATGGTCTTACAATTGACGGGTAACTGTTTTTGCTGTTGTCTATCCTCTGGATTCTGTCATTTCCACTCCAACTCATCTGATGAAGTGGTTTTACCCATGAAAGCTCATGATCTAAAGGTGCCACAGGTGACGCCTTCTTTTTAAAGTTACAGACTAACATGGCCAGTCCTCTGCAACTTTTTACTGCTGATGACTGATGCTCTTGGAGAAGACAGCCCTAGAACCTACAAAGGGAGAGGTAAATCTTGATTTAGTCCTAAGTGGAGCACAGGAATATCACTGAACCGCTCAGTGATAATGACCATAATAAAATTAAATGTAACATATTCGGGGAAGGGCATGTGGAAAGACCACCACACTAGCACTGATCTTCAGAAAGACGAGCTACGCAAAAATGAGGACGCAAACTAGATGGAAATGAAAGGGAACACAAGAGTGAAAAGTTTGCAAGGCACGTGGAAGCATTTTGAAAGCATCATGATAGAGGCTCAAATTAAATGTAATGCAGACATGCATCTGACGAAGTGGGTCTTTGCCCACAAAAGCTTATGCTCCTACACTTCAGTTAGTCTATACGGTGCCACAGGACTCCTCATCGCTTTTGCAAATTAAATGTAAACACCCAATTAAAAATAGCAAGAGGGAAAAGGCCACCATGGCCGAACAAGAGAATTAAAAAAACCCATTAGAGGCGCACACACACACAAAAAGTGGAAGTCAAACTCTACTGAGGAAAACAGAAAGGAGCAGAAACCTGGACAAGTATAATTAGGCAGGCCTAGGGATGTTAGCAGCTAGCCGGCTAACCATTTAATGGATAAGTGATTGCTTAACAGTCCTGGTTAACTGAAACACATGCATCCCCTGCATGCTCTGCATTTTAAACTCAGAGTGGTAGCTGACCTAGATCCATCCTGCTGGTCTGAGTTTTAAATGAAGGGCACGCAGAGCAGCTGCCTGCTACCCCACACTGCTGCCTCTGATACAGAGGCAGCAGATGGGAGCTGGTCCATGCAGGGAAGAGGGATGTAATAGTGTAGTCGATTAACCAATAAGCAAAAGCTTACATGTTAATGCTATAGACCACCCGCATTCTCCCACCCCCACTAGTACATTTTTTAACAGGCTAGCCTGCAGCCCGGCTCAGTCCCAGCTTGCGCCAGGTCCAGGACCTACCCCTGCTGCGGCTCTGCAAGTAAAGTGTATTAGGAGCCAGGCGGGCAGGCAGGGACCCTGGCAAAGAGTGGCAGGGGGCTCCTCGGGAGTGGTGCCAGAGCGCACCGGCTGCCGGTCCCACCCCTGGGTACTACAGAATAGTCAAGTAACCGATAAGAGTTCATGAGGTTCATCGATTATTCAATTAACTGATATTGAACATCCCTAGCAGGGAGTCGGTTTAAAAACCAGCTCCTGCCTGCTGCCCCAGAGCTGCTGCCTCTGTATCTGCCGTGGGCAGCCAGTTTTTCAACTGGTTCCCTTTGCACCCCAGCTACACTTGCCTGTCTACGCTGCTGCCTCTGATTCAGAGGCAGCAGCATAGGGTGGCAGGGGGCTCCCCGGGAGTGGGACTGGAAGCGCACTGACTGCTGGCCCCATGCCCGGGGGGAGCATTTTAGTAACTGTGTAACCACTGAAAATTGTTGTGGCAACACGATTACTAAAAGAAACAACATCTAACATCCCTAAGCAGGCCACAAAAGAATGTGAAGAGCAACTAGCCAAAGACTCAAAAACTAACAGCAACTTTTTTTAAGCACATCAGAAGTAGGACGCCTGCCACACGGTCACTGGGACCAACAGATGATCCAAGTGCTCAAGGGGACTGAAGGAAGACAAAGCCATTGCAAAGATGCGAAATCCAGTCTTGGCTGCAGAGGGTATGAGGAGATTCCCACACCTGAGTCATTCTTTTTAGGTGACAAATCTGAGCAATTGTCCCAGACACTGAGTGTCAACAGAGGAGGTTTCAATTAAACAGTAAAAGGTCCCCAGGAGCAGATAGTACTCACACAAGTATGAAATTGCTGAACTATAAGCCGTGGCATGTCAGTTAAATCAGCTTCTGCATCAGCTGACTGAAGGATAGTCAACGGGACACCGATTTATAAAAAATAAAAATAAAAAACACTCCAGAGGCAATCCTGGCTATTGCAGAGTGGCAAGCCTAACTTCGGTATCAAACAAACTAATTTAGTAAAGAACTAAATGATCTTAGTTCTGAGACATGGATGAACGAAGTTTGTTGGGGGAGCGTCAACCCAGCTTTGTTAAAGGGAAATCATGCCTTATCAGAAGAGCACAAAGAACATAAGAACGGCCACATTGCGTCAGACCAAAGGTCCATCTAGCCCAGGATCCTGTCTGCCGACAGTGGCCAACACCAGCTGCCTCAGAGGGTGGGAAACACAACAGGTAATCATCCCCGATCCCTCTCTTGTCATCCATCTGCAGACAAAAAGAGACTAGGAACACCATTCCTACCCATCCTGGCTAATAGCTATTGATGGACCTAACCTCCGTGAATTTATCCGTCTCTTTTTTGAACCCTGTTAAAGTCCTAGTTTTACCACATCCTCTGACAAGGAGTTCCACAGGTTGACTATGCACTGAGTGTAGAAAATTTCTTATAATTCTTCGAGAGCATCAACGAACATGTGCACAAGAGTGATCTAGGGGATCTAGGGGATACAGTGATCTAGGGGATACAGTGCGCTTGGACTTTCAAAAAGCCTTTGACAAGGTACGTGACCAAAGGCACTTAAGCAAAAGGAAGCTGTCATGGGATAACCGGAAATGTCCTCTCCTGGATCAGCTAACTGGTTAAACAAAGGAAACAAAGAGTAGGAATAAATGGTCAGCTTTCCGAATGGAGAGAAATAAAATAACAGTGTTGCCCAAAGATTGGTACTGGGTTCAGAGCTGTTCAACATATTCGTGACCAATCTAGCAAAAGGGTTCAGAGGGGCAGCCGAGTTAGACTGTAACTGGACAAACTTAAAAAACAACAAATAGTCTAGCAGCACCTTAAAGACTAACAAAACATGTTGATGGTCTCATGAGCTTCCGTGGGCACAACCCTCTTCTTTTTTTGGGACTGGACCTTTAATACTTCATTCATCTGATGAAGTGGGTTGTACCCACGAAAGCTCATGGTACCATCTACATGTTTTGTTAGTCTCTAAGGTGCTGCTAGACTATTTGCTGTTTTTTAAGTTTTTCTAGAAAAAGGTGAGGTGGCAAAGTTTGCAGAGGATATAAAAATCAACCAAGAGTTACAGAGGGATCTCACAAAACCGGGGGACTGGGCCGCAAAATGGCAGATGAAACTCAGTGTTGATAAATGCAAAGTAATGCACATTGGAAAACATAATCCTAACTATGCGTCCAAAATGGTGGTGTCTAAATTAGCTATTACCAATCAAGAGAGAGAGATCTTAGAGTCATTGTGGCTCATTCTCTGAGAACATCTGCTCCATGTACGGCAGCAGTCCAAAAAAAAAAAAAAAACCCCCCACAACCCTGACAGAACGTTAAGAACCATTAAGAAAGGGAGAGATAAGAAGACAGAAAGCAGCGGCGGATATAGGGCAGGGCGACTGCCCCGGGCCCCACGCTTCAATAGGCCCCATGCACGCGCTACTACGTCGGCTGTGGCCGTGGCGCATGCGCTTCAATAGGCCCCGTGCCCTGAGCCACACAAAACTCTCAGCCACCCCTGACAGTCAATATCATAAAGTCTCTATATAAATCCATGGTACACCCACCAGAAGCGGGAGGGTGAGATTCCAGTCTCTAGTCTGAATCAGGAGCTCTCACAGCCCATGTGAGTGCCCTAACCACTGGGCAACCTAGCTGCAGTGGTATGAGTGGGTGTCTCCCTTGTTCTGATCAGATATTTCAGCCTGGATCTAGGAAATCAGGTTTGGCAATAACAGCAAGGTCTCCCCACGCCAGATCAACACACTAACCATTCAACTGCATTACCCCCTGGGCTTTGCTGGTGAGTACCTCTTGTCATAATATTAGTTGTCGATTCAGTCCTATGCCTTTAAGATGACTAATATATTGAGGCAAAATTTAGCATTGGGCAAGCAAATTACAATACATCAGGGCATCATTTCAATACTGAAGGCATTCACTCACTGAGATGCACTCTTTCTTTCATACGGGATTCTCTCCAAACCCTAGTTCCATTTTAATCCTATTTTGGCTCTATTATTATTTGGGCAGAAGATGTAAACAGCTTCACAGGCTACGGAGCGGACTCTTTCTGTTTCTTATCCAGTATGGATAGAGTCCAGTCCGAACACCGCTCCAACTCAGTTTAGTCAGCCAGTTCGTGGGTGGACCAAACAGAATCTTTGAACAGGATTCTGGCATTGTTTGGCCTGTCCACATTGGATGGCTGAACTAGATTAGAAACTGGTTTTGCTCGAATAGGTTTATATAGTTTCCAAACGAGATTTGTGGCTTATTGTGGAATGACACATCCGTACTGCGGATGTATTTTCCAAGATGGACTGTTTTTCAAAAACAATTGCATTTCAACATCTTCTCGGAAAATCGCTACCTCTAACAGATCACGAAAGGGGTATGAATTATAATATTTTGGGTGTTGGAAATGTCATGGATGGCTTTTGTTAAACAGGACTTCAGTTTTTTGGAGGCTAGGGATGTAAAATCCCATTTCATTGGTTAATCGGTTAAATATATTGTTTGATTAACTGATGAAAGGGGGAAGGAGTAGGGGCTGCTCTAGCATCCTGATCAAAACAGCCCCTGCCTGCTGGGCCCCCCTAGCCTGAAGCAGATAGAGGCTACTCCGGCCAGAATGCTGGAGCAGCCCCGTCTGCAGCGGACCTCCTGGTTAACCTTAACCAGTTAAACATCCACATCTTTAACATAAGAACGGACGTACTGGGTCAGACCAAAGGTCCTTCTAGCCCAGTAATCTGTCTGCCGACAGTGGCCAACACCAGGTGCCCCAGAGAGGGTGGACCGAAGACAATGATCAAGCAATTTGTCTTCTGCCATCTCTCTCCAGCCTCTGACAAACAGAGGCCAAGGACACCATTTTATCCCCTGGCTAATAGCCTTTTATGGACCTAACCTCCATGAAATTATCTAGCTTCTCTTTAAACTCTATTATAGTCCTAGCCTTCACAGCCTCTATTTATTGGAGACATTGTACTTTGTCTACCAAAAAAATTCAATCTCTGGCTTACCTAACCTTTGAGTTAATTATGGGATTTAAGGATAGTATTTTACCGTATAATGACATCAAAAGAAATTGTTGTCTGGGAGCTATTGGTGTCTTAAGCAAGGAGTCCCTTAAGCACTGAAAAAATTTAATATTCAAATCCTAGCATGCAGTTCTATAATGTGATGCCTTGTTTGGTACTTAAATACCACAGTGACAGGGGGTCTTAAAATAACCTATACCAGATAAACCATAAAATACCTTAACACATAAAAGAAGTGAAATGGCAGGAAACCAATTCTTTTAAAATCGCACACCTATCAAACAACTTGAGTCTTTACAATCTTCTGATAACCCTAACTTGACTGGCTCAGATTATTTTTAGCATAATCCAAACCTATCATTTTAAACCTTCAATTATATTTTAATTAGCTGGGCCTCTTGCAGTCTCCATGGGATCCGGATTATGAATTAAATGGACTGGTTCGGCTGCTGCTAGGCTTTCATCTCCGCACAAGCATGTTTTCGTGGGGGCGGCGGGGGGTCTATGTAGCAGAGGATGCCCACCACCAGGCTGCAAATGATAGGACACTAGAACTAGAAAGGACCTCGAGAGGTCATCGAGTCCAGTCCCCTGCCCTCATGGCAGGACCAAGCACCTCTCTAGACCATCCCTGAGAGATGTCTGTCATCAGGAGCAAAACAAAAAATCCAGCCCGCTTGCCCTGGACACTCCGTCTTTGTTTGCCCTTGCTGAATTCCTCAGCTGGGTGGGCAGAGGGAGTTGCCCCCTCTTTGCCTGGAGCTGCTCCATGCGATTCCCACCAGGCTCTCCGCTGCCTCGCCCATGTGAGCGAGGCTGTGCCGGGGGAGCGCCTCGCCTGGCCCGGGGAATGCATCAGAAATGCCCCCCCAAGACGTGCCCCCCACGGTCCGAGCGGGATGCATCGGAGCAGACGCCAGAGCCCCGGCCAGCTCCCAGGGCCCTGCAGCGGCGCCCGCAGGTGCAGCGCGGGCCAAGCCGGAGCCAGCCTCCCCGAGCCGGGCGCGGGCAGCGGCCCGACCCAGCGCAATCGCCTCCCCCGGGGCCTCGGCGGGGGAGCGGAGCGCGCTCCTGCCGCGTCCCCCGCTGCCCGGCCGGGGGTCGTTACCTGCCGGCCGACGGGGCCGGAGCTCCGTGCTCAGCTCCCCCGGCTCTGCGTCCCTCCAGCCCCGTGCGCGCCTCGCTCATGCGCCCCTTGCGCGCACCGCCTCCCTCCCGTCCCCCTTCTCGGGGCGGGGGGGCTGGAGCGTGGGCTGCCCCCCTCCCGGCCCTTTGTGCACCAAAGGAGAAGCCGAGCCCCAGCTGGAGGCGGGGGGCGCCAGCCCCGCCCAGATGTGCGGCATCAGGGCATGCCCCGGGGGGTTGGCAGGGAGCGGTGCCAGCCCACAGCGCCATCCGGCGGGCACAGGCGCGGCGCCCTGCCTCAGAGCTAAGATACGGGGGGGGGGGGGACTTTTTTGGGAGGGGGGCTGCTAACCCACAAAAAAATCAGTCCGGTCGCACACAAGCGAGAAGGGGGGGGAATCAAACCCCAACCCCCTTCCCTGACGTGGCCCCGGACTGAGAGGCTCCGTCTACACTATGTCTAGTCTTTTGAGCACGCCCCTGGTTTCAAAATGTAACGGGCTCTCTCGCTATTCCGACATCCCGGTGAACCTCCTTCCACGAGGAGTCAGGGACGTTTCGGAACCGCGGGCTATTTCGTAAGAAGTGCTGTAGAGACCGCGCCAAATTTCCAAATGCGCTGTTTCGAAATGGGCTCGAAATCAGCTACGCAAGGTGTGGAGCTCAAAGTGCGGCGCTTCTTTCGAGCTACGGGTGCAGTGAAGACCCACCCAGAATGAGAGAGACAGCTCCACATTCCCCTCACACACCAGAGCCTCAAGGCGTGGGGGGGAGCAAGCTAGTAGATTTTGTGTGTTCCAGCCCCAAAGGAAAATGGCAGGCGGACTGGAGCGCTAGCGTGGGCTCCCCTATGCTGGGGGGAGTTCCCGAGACTCGAGGACTGGATCCAGGCAAGCTGGGGGCTGCATCCCGCCCCTGGGGCCTTGTGAGCAAATGACGCCTAAGCGACAGATGAATGTAGGCCCCTAACAGAGCAAACTTTCAATCTGTTGGCAGGGAAAAGTTATTTACTTGTTCCCATAATATAAGAACTAGGGGCCACCCAATGAGACTAATGGACAGCAGGTTTAAAACAAATAGAAGGAAGTTATTCACGCAGCACATAGTCAATCTGTGGAACTCCCTGCCTGAGGAGGTTGCGAAGGCTAGGACAATAACAGGCAGGGCTCGCCAAGCGGCGGCAAGCCCCACTCACCAGCCGCGTGTTTCTGTGAGCTGCGCATGCGCAGACCGTGCTGCGCCAGCTGTGCTGGCTTGTAATCTACTCACCACGGGCGAGTAGATTACGTGATGTGTTGAGCCCTGACAACAGGGTTTAAAAGAGAACTAGATACATTCATGGAGGTTAAGTCTATTAATGGCTATTAGCCAGGATGGGTAAGGAATGGTGTCCCTAGCCTCTGTTTGTCAGAGGGTGGAGATGGATGGCAGGAGAGAGTTTGCTTGATCAGTACCTGTTCGATTCACCCCCTCTGGGACATCTGGCGTTGGCCGCTGTCAGCAAACAGGATACTGGGCTGGATGGACCTTTGGTCTGACCCAGTACGGCCGTTCTTACATTCTTAAGGTTCAGCTCGGAGGGATCCCTGCAGCATGGAGTCCCGAGGGGTGCAATGGGGTCATAATGTTTACGTGTCTTTCTTTGAATTGTTGTTTGGGGGTTCCAATTCCCCGCTCCTGCCCCCCCCCCCCATACACACACACACATCCAGCTTTCTGTAAGACATTTTCCAGGAAGAGGCTCTTTCGGAAGGTGTCTGTGGAAAACATGAGTGGAGGCAACATGCGCATTTACTATTAGAAAAAAGTGACTTTTTAACAAAATACAGGACTATGTAGCACTTTAAAGACTAACAAGATGGTTTATTAGATGATGAGCTTTCATGGGCCAGACCCACTTCCTCAGATCAAATAGTGGAAGAAAATAGTCACAGTTTTCTTCCACTATTTGATCTGAGGAAGTGGGTCTGGCCCACGAAAGCTCATCATCTAATAAACCATCTTGTTAGTCTTTAAAGTGCTACATAGTCCTGTATTTTGTTTCAGCTACACCAGACTAACACGGCTACATTTCTGTGGCTTTTTAAATTATTTTTGTTGCAGTAGCACATTAGAAGCCTCATTCCAGGATCAAAATCCCATTGTTTTGGAGGTTCTATATAGATGAGTTCTTACTCCGACACCTGTATAATCTGTATAATATGACAAGAAATCACCAGTGGAGAAATTCAAACAGAGGAGATTGTACAACAGGACACGGTTGTGACATATCACGGCTTAGCCACTGTCAGATATATTGGAAACATCCAGTGTCCTCTGTAAGCTGTGCGCTTGGATAGCCACCCAGGAGAGACTCAAATGCCGTCCAGCTCATCAGCAGAGCACCCACGGCTGGTAGCATGTGTTCCTCCTGGTGGTACACATCCACACATCACAAAATTTATTCCACGCATGGATGGGGAAAAAATTAGAGGGAACAATGGAGACATCACAGAAAGTTTTAAGGAAGGCTTTCAAAGATGATATAATCAAGGGCAGCGTTTTGGGAAAGCATTGGTGTGGGGTCGGCAGCCCTGCAAACATGCTTATCTTGGCTTGCTTATCTTCCCGGTCTCCCGCCAATAAGGGAGCGAGGGAAAAGTACTTGGATTCCATGCATGCCCCTCACTCCTAGCTTGTGAAGAGAAGGGGCAGAGGAGTAACTCACAGAACTCAAGTACTTTCCCTTCGCTCCCTTATTGTCAGGGGAACAGGAAAAAAAGCAAGCCCCACTGACCCACACACCCACTCAATAGCTTCCTGGATTTTTACTGGGAGCTACTCACATGGCAGAAGGCATTAAAGAGATTGAAGGAAAACATCACGTGAGCTGCTATCACTGGCAGAGCAGAAGCAGGAACTGACACCTTGCTAACATTTGAGTTGATAGATTGGGCAAGGCTAAGCCATAGAGGGCATTAACGGTAAAGAACACGGGTCTACATGGGAGGCGGAGGAAAAGAGCGAGCCATTGGAGTGATCAAACGGGACAGGGAACATGATGAGTAGTCAGAGCAATGAGCCAGGAAAATGATGCTTGTGGCAGCATTTTGAATGGATAGACGAGGGGGTAAGATTGTGTTTGACAACACCAAAAAGGACAATGTTTTAGCAATCAGAGAATGAAACGATGAGGGCTTGAACCAGAGTTTTGAGCAGTGAGGGGAGAAAACAGGAGTGAATTTCCTTCTAAGCAAAGAAAGGCTGGAGTGTACCCTACAGCTGTGTCTACACTGGCCACTTATTCCGGAAAAGCGGCTGATTTTCTGGAATAACTTGCCAACTGTCTACACTGGCCCCTTGAATTTCTGGAAAAGCACTGACGATCTACTGTAAAAAATCAGCTGCTTTTCCAGAAATACTATGCTGCTCCCGTTCAGGCAAAAGTCCTTTTTCCGGAAAACTGTTCCAGAAAAGGGCCAGTGTAGACAGCACAGTAGTGTTTTCCGCAAAAAAGTCCCAATCGCGAAAATGACGATCGGGGCTTTTTTGCGGAAAAGCTCATCTACATTGTCACGGATGCTTTTCCAGAAAAAGTGCTTTTCCGGAAAAGCATCCTGCTAATGTAGACGCACTTTTTCTGGAAATACTTATAACGGAAAACTGTTCCGTTTTAAGCATTTCCGGAAAAGGGTGCCAGTGTAGACTACATGTTCACATGGCTCCAGCAGCCGTTGAACTTCTCTTCTAAGGCAGGGGTTCTCACAAGAATTTTTGTGTTGGCCTTACACCCACTCTTGCTGGTCCCCGCTCTGACAAGTTTTCCTAAAATCTTGAATTACCTTTAGGAAAAACAAATGAATGTGCACATGGACATTTCCAAATCATTGTAATTTATGTAGGGCCTTTTTTGGCAGTCTCAATAATAGAAGTAATGTACAGTTCTCTCTATTCTTTACTGGACCTGAACAAATCAAAATGCTTTTCATGTCCTTGTGTCTTTGGTGGTTATTTCTTTTGCTTTTTGGTTGCTTTTTTGAAGACTTGCTAGCTACAGGTTGAACCTCTCTAGTCTGGCACTTTCTGGTCTGGCATGATTTGAGTTAGCTGGATGTCCACTTATCATGGGTGTGGCCAAGTTTCTAGCAGTCCCATAAAGTTTGTTTATAGCCACCAGTCCTGGCTCTCAGGGTATGTCTAGACTGCATCCCTCTGTTGGCAGAGGGACGCAGATTAGGCAGGTCGACATTGCAAATGAGGCAGAGATTTAAATATCCCGCACCTCATTTGCATAAAAATGGCCACCACATTTTGCCGACTCAGCACTTTGTCGGCAAACGAGGCAGTCTAGAGGGGGACCTGTCGAGAAAGAAAGCCTTTTCGACAGACCCCTTATGCCTCCTGAAAGAAGGTTTACAGGATCTGTAGAAAAAGGCTTTCTTTCTCGACAGGTCCCCCTCTAGACTGCCTTTTTTTGCCAACAAAGTGCTGAGTTGGCAAAACCTGGTGGCCATTTTAATGCAAATTAGGCACGGGATATTTAAATCTCTGCCTCATTTGCAATGTCGACCTGCCTAATCTGCATCCCGCTGCCGACAGAGGGATGCAGTCTAGACATACCCTCCATGTTCTGTGCTCTTATTTAGCTCTAATTTATCCCTACATGTCTTTTAAGAGCCCAATAAACAGTGGAAGTGTTGGTAATCCTGCTGGACAATATTAACCTCCTGTGATTAGACAAATTCTCTGTTTCAGCATAGGGATGTAAGAGACCAGTCAACTATCCGATAAGCAAGAGCTTATCAGATAGTTGACTAGTGATGTGAATGGTCACTCCCCCCCGCCCCACACACAACTTGCTGCCTCTATCAGAAAGAGGCAACAAGGGGGAGGAGCAGGAGTTGGTGCTGGTGGGAGCCAGCTTAAAAGTTGGTTCCCCCTAGCACCGTCTCCGCACGGGGCAGGGGAGGTAGAGGTATAGCAGGATACAGCGTGAGCAGGGACTGAAGCAGTCTCTGCTGCGCCACTTCTGCTGAGATTCTGCTTTTGAAATGTACAAGAGCCCCAATGGGGCTCTTGTACATTTCAAAAGGTAGATTCCCGCACCCTGCAGGGCTTCCGCTTCTGAACAGGTCAAAGGTGGAGGCGCCCTTATAGACTAATCAAATAGTCGATGGAAATCCCATTGACTATACGAATAGTTAATTCATCTAAATGTAACATCCCTCGTTTGGCACCAGTCATGTCCTAAGGGTGCCAGACTAGAGAGGTTCAACCTATTGTAAGTCTGATGCTGTGAAAACTGATACCTGAAAGTTTGTTAATATCGCTTTCTCCAGTGGACTTACTAGCTAGCTGGGAGGCAGTGTAAAGTGACATTAACAAACATACGACTATTGGTTTTCAAAGCACAGCCCCAGCAAGCAGGGGACAGATTAAGACCTGGATGGAGACAGAGGCAGCCAGACTGCAGCAATGAAGGAGTGAGTCCAAGGTTGGATATATTTGCATATGTACTTGCATGTACATGCCTTAAGTTGCGGCCCTCAGGCCCAGATGCCTCCCAAATACCCCCAAAGTAAATGAAAGCTGTAAATTTGGGTGGGAAGAAGATTGCAGACACCAGAGCACAGGTGCCTGCAATCCACCAATCCCTAATGGACCCCGAACTCATCATCCCAGAGGCCCAAGTCACGGTTCAACCCTTCACGGCAGACTCTTTGGACCTGCCAACAGCCAAGTTGCCTGTGATGTACAAGGGCTGGCAGGAAGTTGGACTTTTGCAGACTATGATGATTATCCCGTTCCTATGCTGGTGGGAGAGGACTTGGCCAACCATGTGAGACAGGCTAAGAAGGTGGGAGTGGTCACACGCAGCTGGCCTAAGCAGGCCACCATGCCTGACC
This sequence comes from Pelodiscus sinensis, assembly GCF_049634645.1. Classification (NCBI taxonomy): domain Eukaryota; kingdom Metazoa; phylum Chordata; order Testudines; family Trionychidae; genus Pelodiscus; species Pelodiscus sinensis. The sequence goes on along the minus strand of NC_134739.1, from coordinate 7,557,383 downwards.
CGGTTCTTGAGCCTTTCACAGGAGACCCAGATGGAGGTGGCGGAGCCAGACCCCAGACCAGCGGCTGCAACAGCAGCAGCGGATCCAGTTCCTGAACTCCAGGTGGAACCAGCCCAAGAGCCGGAACTGGTGGAGCAGCCAGTGCCAGGATCGGAACCAGCCACAGAGGGCACCTGCAGCGGCAACTGCGCCTGCGCAAAAGGTGCCGCCGGAGCCTGCAACGCACCCCAGTGCACCTGCCGAGAGTGGTTCACCGCCAGCAGAGACACCCCCATCACCTGCACCGCTTCCGGAACAAGTCAACACAACACAACTCAGCGGGGAGCTGATATCTCCAGCATCAAGCAAGCAGTTCCAGGCAGAGAAGGAAACAAATGAAAGCCTCAAGGGAGCTTGAATGGTGGCCCGGAGTGAGCCTCCACCTCTTAGCTCTTCTAACAGGTCCAGGTTTGTGGCAGAAAGAGGACTTTTATACAAAGAGACTCTGTTGGACACAAGAAGAACTGGCATCCTCAAAAACAGTTGGTCGTTCCAACTAACCCACGAGCACCCGAGTGGCCATCCTGGGGTAAACAAATCCAAAAACCAATTGGAAAAGTCATTCCACTGAAGGGAAATGGGCAAGAATGTGCCTAGTTATATCCGGTCTTGTGAGGGGTGCCAGCAGGTGGGAAAGCCCCAAGACTGGGTCAAGGCACCTCTCATCCACTCTCCGTAATAAAGGTTCCATTCCGGTGTGTGGCTGGGACTATTCTGGGTCGTTTCCCTAAAAAAAAAACCAAAGAAAAGCAATCTATATGAACTTCCATGGATTTTGCCCTCCGATGGCCTAAAGCAGTAGCTCTACGGAACTCCACAGCCAAAAGCTTGTGCCAGGCACTGACAAATATTTGTGCCGGGGTAGGTTGGCCCTCCAAGATTCTTATGGATTCAGGAACTAACTTCCAGGCAGGAACCATGACACTTTTTTGGAAAGCCCACGGGCTGACCCAGTTGGTGGTCACCCCTTACCACCATCACACAATTGGCCCGGTGAAACAATGTAATGGAACTTTGCAACTATAATATGCAAATTTGTAAATAAACACTCCAATGATTGGAACCTGGTGTCGCAGCAGTTACTGTTTGCCTACAAACATGCTGCCCAGTGGTTCCCAAACTTTTCGGCATCACGTCCCCTTTTTGATTTTTGAGAACCCCCCCCCCCCCATAGCAGCAAAACTTGGGGGGGGGGGAATTGATGGGAGGGCCAGGTTTTGGGAACCCATGATCTAGCCCATCCCAGTTTGGGAATCTTTCCCTTTAAGCTTGTTCATGGGCGTGAGGCTAAGGGGCCATTGCAATTAGTAAAGCAGCCCTTCTCCAAAAACTAACCTCGTGGATTTTGTGGGCAAACTGCAAAACACCATCAAAAACTCTTTAACCCTTGCTCAACAAAACTTACCACAACTTCACCACAACTTACTCTTGTGGTAAAGGAGCTTGGGGTATGCTTCTGGAAGGAGTTGAGGTGATTCTTCCTGGGTTTTAAAATCTCCCAGTGCCAGTGACTCTGTGACGCTGGGGAGTTTTTGTAAGCAGAGCCTATAAAGGCAAGGTATTTTAGGGTCTCTTGCAGGCCCCCATCTTCTGCACTCAGAGTGCCAGAGTGGGGAACAGCCTTGACAGCTCCTTTGAAAGATTCGAGGTACCTGCATATTTAGGGCAGCGTTCCATGTGCTAAGGATCTCCTGTTGCACTTGTTTTCCTCTTTACTGATGTTACTATTAAAACCATTAAAAAACACCTGCTTGCCTTAGCCACACAGAGACCTAATAAAGTGAATGGGACCATTGGGGAGAGAAAAGCAAGCAAGACGTATTGGTTTTTAAAGAGATTTGGGAAGGGGGGGGGGGAACAGGAGCCTTAAAAGCTGGTTCCCTCCAGCACCATCTCCAAGGTGCCGCCTGCCTTCCCCTCTCCCCCCTCCCCATGCAGCAGCAGGGGGTTCAGGGGGTAGGGGAGCTGCTGTGAAGCAGCCTCTGCCCTCAGTGGGCCCAGGTTTGCTGCAGGCAGAGGCTGCTCCAGCAGCAGCCCCTATCCATGGCCAAACTCAGCCTTATCAAGTAGACCATGGATAGGGGCTGTTGGACCCGGCGCGAGCCAGGACAGAGCAAGTCCAGCTCAGTCCTGGCTCGCGTCAGTCCGGGACCACTGTGGCTTTGCATTTTAAATGTAGTAAGAGCTCGTAAAATGCAGAGCCACAGTGGTTCTCAACTCTGTCCCAGCTCGCACCCATCTGGGACCTATCCATGCTGTGGCTCTGCAGTTTAAAGGTCGTAGGAGCCTGGCTTTCACACCCAGCTCCTACTACATTTGAACTGAAGAGTGAGCGTGACTTCTGGACCTGTGCGAGCAGAGAGAAGAGAGCCTTCCCTTATTGACTAATTGTGGAGTTGATACAAATGGTATGGACTGCACAATTCGTCAATTACCTGCCTCTCAACATCCTTAGTTTACATCCAGGCCCTGCTGCACCCCGGTGCTTCAGCCTGGGAGCAGCTTTTGGGGGCTAGGGCTCACCTTGCTTGCCCCATCACTCCGGCCAGGAGGGTGGGGGCAGGGCTTACCACCCCATCCCTTCTGTCCTGCTCCCCCCATTCTAGCCCACCCACCCCCAAAGCCTGGGCCATTGCCATCACTTGTGTATATGTGTGTGTGTGTGTGTCTGTGTGATTGGCTCGCAATGGAGCAGGGATTAGGAAATGTGCGTTGTCCCTGTTGGATACTGCTTGCTGCACGTTTTCCTGAGCAGGCGAGAAATGTCTCTAGGCAGAGGGACTTCCCTGGATTAGCTGCAGCTCAGAGAACGGCTGTTACTAAGGCTAAAAGGAGCGTGCCGTTCCTTTTGTGGGATCCGGATGTATTTCTAATGGACGGCTAGGCAGCCAGACGTCTGGCTGCATTGGCATGCAGTCCATGAATGCTGTATTAATAAAACACAGGCTTGTGCTTAGTTTTGTTCTGCGAATTTGAAGTTCTGCTGAATCAGTCCCAGATTACCAGTGCCTGCTAGCTGCTAATGATTTTTGGTCACCAGCTGTTTGACTTGGAGTACATAAAGTCCTGGGTAAAAGGCTGCCTGTACTAGATCTAAACTTCTGTCTTTCGGTGATGGAAAAATACATTTATATTGATTGCGTGTTTATGTATTCAAATCACAGATAAAGCCAGGAAAAAAATTATACTTTTCTATACAATAAGATCAGAACATAAGAATGACCGTACTGGGTCAAACCAAAGGTCCATCTAGCCCAGTATCCTGTCTTCCGACAATGGCCAATGCCAGGTGCCCCAGAGGGAATGAACAGATCAAGTGATCCAACCTCTGTCATCAATGCCCAGTTTCTGATAAACAGAAGCTAGGGACACCATTCCTGCCTCTCCTGGCTAATAGTCATTGATGAACCTATCCTCCATGAATTTATCTAGTTCTTTTTCCAACTCTGTTAAAGTCCTGGTCTTCACAACATCCTCCGGCAAGGAGTTCCACAGGTTGACTGTGCGTTGCATGAAGAAATCTTTCTTTCTGTTTGTTTGAAACCTGTCACCTATTAATTTCATTTAGTGACCCCCTAGTTCTTGTGTTATAGGGACAAGTAAATAACTTTATTTACTGATTTCACACCAGTCATGATTTTATAGACCTCTGTCATATCCCCTCTTAGCCATCTCTTTTCCAAGCTGAAAAGTCCTTGTTTTATTAATCTCTCCTTACATGACAGTCGTTCCAGATCCCTAATCATTTTCTTGCCTTTTTCTAAACTTTTTCCAATGCCAAGATATCTTTTTTGAGATGAGACGACCACGGCATGCAGTATTTAAGATGTGGGCGTACTATGGATTTATATGGAGGCAATAAGATATTCTCTGCCTTATTCTTTATCCCTTTTAAAAAGATTCCTAGCATTCTGTTTGCTTTTTTGACTGCTCTTGCACATTGAGTGGATGCTTCTGTTACTGCCTCCCTGTTCTGGTATTCAGTCGGGATGTTAGATAGCGTGTAATTGAATAGTTATGTAACTGCATTAATTTTTAGCAGTTATATGACAATTCAGTAGTCCCCAAAACAGAGATAGCAGGGGAGCGGGGCGTGAGAGGGGTGTAGTTGACAAGATTAATTGATAAGCTCAGGCTTATTGGTTAATTGTGTAACCATTTACGCATTGATAACCCTACTATTCAGACTCTGGAGAGATGACACATTTTCCAGGAGAGACAGGAAAATGTTTTCTCTCAAATAAATACTGTTAGCAAAGCAATAATTAGAGAGCTAAAGGAAGTTCTCAGATAATAAAGCCATACAAGTGGCTATTTCAGTATTCAGAATTAAAATCGATTACTCAGCAGAAATTTGCCATTCACACTTACTCCAAAAACTAATAGCTTAATTTGGATGGAGTGGAAACTCAGGCATACCTTTATTTGGAAAGCAGGTTTGGCCATACCCTGAAGCCCCTGCTGGCAAATATGTAGCAAGTATTCACAAGACTTGCCCCATTGGGTTGGGGTGAAAATACTGAAACTGAACTCCAAGCCAACTAAAAGAGTCACTTTCTTTCCCATTCTGACTATTCCAGAAAAAGCAGCTGTAAGTTATTAAAATCTCATTTTAAAAGCATCAATAACCGGGTTAGAAAACTTGACGGAAAATAGATACTGAAATTATTCTTTCCAATCAAGTGTTACTCAGCTTGAACCTCTTTCGTTTGGCGTCCTTGGGACCTGACCATGGGAGGCCAATATTATCTAGGAGCATTAGCAACACTTCCACTGGTTACTGGGCTCTTAGAAGTCGTTTAGGGGTAAATTAGAACTAAATAGCACCAAACGCTGAGAGCTAGGAGTGGTTTACAAATGAATATAAGAACATAAGAACAGCCAGACTGGCTCAGATCAAAGGTCCATCTAGCTCAGTATCCTGTCTGCCAACAGTGGCCAATGCCAGATGCCTCAGAGGGAGGGAACACAAAGGCTACGTCTAGATTGGCATGATTTTCCGGAAATGCTTTTAACGGAAAAGTTTTCCGTTAAAAGCATTTTCAGAACAGAGCATCTAGACTGGCACGGATGCTTTTCCGCAAAAGCACTTTTTGCAGAAAAGCATCCATGGCCAATCTAGACACGCTTTTGCACAAAAAAGCCCGATGGCCATTTTCGCAATCGGGGCTTTTTGGCGGAAAACAAATCTCAGCTGTCTACACTGGCCCTTTTGCGCAAAAGTTTTGCGCAAAAGGGACTTTTGCCCAAATGGGAGCAGCACAGTATTTCTGCAAAAAGCACTGATTTCTTACAGTAGGAAGTCAGTGCTTTTGTGGAAATTCAAGCGGCCAGTGTAGACAGCTGGCAAGTTTTTCTGGAAAAGTGGCTGATTTTCCGGAAAAACTGGCCAGTCTAGACACAGCCAATAGGTAATCCTCACTTGATCCCTCTCCTGTCATCCATTTCCACCCAGACAGAGAACAGAGACACTGATCCTACACATCCTGAGTAATAGCCATTGATGGACTTAACCTCCATGAATTTATCTGGCTCTTTCTTGAACCCTGTTAAAGTCCCGGTCGTCACATCATCCTCTGGCAAGTTTGTAAACAAACTTGATGGGACAGCCCCACACCCATGAAAAGCGGACACCGGGCTAACTGGAATCATGCCGGATGACAGCTGTCTCTAGACCAGAGAGTTCTGGCCTAGCGAGGTTCAACCTGTCTAATATTCCTGACAAACATGATCGATATTTTCACGACAGGTGAGATTAGAACATCGCCAAGCATCCCACGCTGGGGTGTCGTGTAGGTGACCTCAGATGGCTTCATTCTTCATGTTGAAGCCGGCTTGAGACCAGCGTCGTGGGAATTCTCTTCTGCACAGTTTGGGGCCTCCCCGACGGGGCGGTTCAGCGCCTGGAGCCGCCAACTCGGGACGTGTGTAAACGCACGCGGAAGGGATCCGCTCCCCCAAATCCTGACCGAAGAGCCCAGCCTCTGTATTCGGTTCCTGCCAAGTCCCTTGCGCCGAGGACCGAGGGTGACTCACCGCACGCTTGTTATTATTCTGCTCTCTGGCAGGCAGGCGGCAGGCTCTGCTCTCTGGCTCGCAGACGATGGGCCAGGCATCGGGGCTACGGGACTGTGCCGGGAACCGGCTTGGAGGCTGAAGGCGGCGCGCACCGCCCGGCTTGGATCGCGCTCCGCAGCCCCGCGCCAAGCTCAGCCCTGAGCCGGATTCCCCGCCGCTGGCTCCGCTCCCGAAGCCCGGTCCCAGGCTGCTGGATCGGGCCGTCCCCCCCCCCCCCCGTGGGACCGGCGCTCGCTGATAGGTGCGGGGTGTGGGAGGGGGGCAGCCCGTCCCCGCCCCCAGCGCCCACATCTCGGCCCCTCTCCCGCGGGCTGCTCCACACCCGGCTGCGAGCCCCGGAGCGCGGCAGCCTCGGCCGCTCCGGGAGGGGCTTGACCGGACCCCGGCGGGCAGCTTCCCCCCCCCCCCGCTACCCCACGGGTAGGAATCCCCGCGCCAGGCACCCCGATTCCCCCGGGAATCCTTCGCCCCCCGCGTCCCCCGGACTCCCCAGAATCCTCCCCCGCCCCCGGACTCTCTTCGCGCCAGGCGACCCCCCCCCCGACTCCTTCCGTGCTCCCCCGGATTCCCCCCACATCAGCCCCCCCCCAATCCTCTCCAGGGCAGGCGCGTCCTCCCCCCCATTCTCCCACACCCTCCCACACCCCCAGCGTCCCCCACGGCAGGCGCCCCCCCGATTCTCCCCTCACTCCCAGCCTCCCCCACGGCAGGCGCCCCCCCGATTCTCCCCTCACCCCCCCGATTCTCCCTCACCCCCAGCCTCCCCCACGGCAGGCGCCCCCCCATTCTCCCCTCACCCCCAGCCTCCCTCGCTCTAGACAACCTCCTCCCCCGACTCCTTCCGTGCCCCCCCCCCCGAATCCTCTCGCGCCCCCAGACTCCCCTCAGGGCAGGGGTCCCTCTGATTTTCCCCTCACCCCCCCAGACTCCCTCACCCCCAGACTCTGCCGCACCAGGCCCCCCCATCTCCTCCAGAACCTTCGCGTCTACCCGGACTCCCCCCACACCAGGCGCACCCCCCCCCATTCCCTCTGCCCCACGCAGTGCCCCCCAGACTTCCCTTAGACTCCCAGGCAAAGCTCGACCCCGGCCCGCCTGGCGCCACCTCGGGCCGATGCCTGCCACGCGCCGCCCCCCGTGGGACGAGCAGCCGGGCCCAGTCCGGGGCCGGACCCGGCAGCGCTTCGTGGACAAGAACGGGCGCTGCAACGTGCAACACGGGAACCTGGGTGGGCAGAGCAGCCGCTACCTCTCCGACCTCTTCACCACCCTGGTGGACCTCAAGTGGCGCTGGAACCTGCTCATCTTCCTGCTGACCTACACGGGCGCCTGGCTGGCCATGGCCGCCCTGTGGTGGGGCATCGCCTACCTGCGGGGCGACCTGCGCCGCCCGTCCCTGCCAGGCCACCGGCCCTGCGTGGCCAACGTGCACAACTTCCCCTCGGCCTTCCTCTTCTTCATCGAGACCGAGGCCACCATCGGCTACGGGCACCGCTACATCACCGAGCGCTGCCCCGAGGGCATCGCCCTCTTCCTGCTCCAGTCCCTGCTGGGCTCCATCGTGGACGCCTTCCTGGTGGGCTGCATGTTCATCAAGATGTCCCAGCCCAAGAAGCGGGCCGAGACCCTCATGTTCAGCCGGGCGGCCGTCATCTCGCAGCGGGACGGCCGCCTCTGCCTCATGTTCCGCGTAGGCAACCTACGCAACAGCCACATGGTCTCAGCGCAGATCCGCTGCAAGCTCATCCAGGTTAGGGGGCGGGCATGGATTGGCGAGGAGACGGGGGGTTGGGCCCAGTGGGGTGCCACCAGAAGGGACCACTGGGGTGGGGCCCAACTTTGGGTGGATGGGCAATGGTGGGGGTTTGGGTGAAGCCCCACTCCTTGGCCAGGGTGCTGGATGACAGGGCGTTGGTGGAGTGGGATCAGCGCCAGCACCCCAGCCTTGCTCTCTGGCAGGGTGCCAGATGGCAGGGCGCTGGAGCATAGGCCAAGTGGGACCAGCTCCAGCACCCCAGCCTTGCTCTCTGGCAGGGTGCCAGATGGCAGGGCGCTGGAGCATAGGCCAAGTGGGACCAGCTCCAGCACCCCAGCCTTGCTCTCTGGCAGGGTGCCAGATGGCAGGGCGCTGGAGCATAGGCCAAGTGGGACCAGCTCCAGCACCCCAGCCTTGCTCTCTGGCAGGGTGCCAGATGGCAGGGCGCTGGAGCATAGGCCAAGTGGGACCAGCCCCAGCACCCCAGCCGGGGTGCTGGATGGCAGAGCTTGGTGGAGTGGGATCAGCTCCAGAACCAGAATCCAGCCGGAGTGCCAGATGGCAGGGCAGAGAGCACCAGTGGAGAGGAGTCAGCCCCCACATCCCAGCCCCACTCCACAGCTGAGCGCCAAGTGGGGCAGAGTCAGCTCCGGCACCCTGGTCCACACCCCAGATGGAGTAAAAGCTGGGGCAAAAGGAGAGCCCTGGGTGGGCCTGGATGCAAAGTGCGGCCACAGTCCACCCAGGCCCACCCATGGCTACCCCCTGCCTTATCAAACCCCTGCCACAGCCCTGCTCTCTCCTTAGCAGCCTGTTTGCCCAGTGCCTGGGGTTTGGGGCAGCCCACTCCCTAATGTTCCCTCTAACGTGTTCCATCCATGTGCAGAATAATTTGTTTTATCCAAGGCATGTGCAGATGTGCACAGCCAGCAGAACAAACCCTAGCTGGGTGGCATTTGCATCTCTCCTCACTGGCCGCACAAACACCCAATTTATAGGGACCACTGCCTAGCTCTGCAGTGAGGCAAGAGCCAGGGAAGGGGAGGGAAAAGGCTGGATTTTCACTAGGACACAGACCCTCAGATCCCTGGCTCCTGCTGCGAGCGGCTGGCAAGTCGGTGCTGCTCACCAGGGCTTTGAGGCTGCGCGCTTGGCCGGGAGAGGGACGTGGCAGCTGTGGAATACCCAGAAGCTGCTAAGTGGGAATCTTGTTTGGGATGCTCTGAAAATGGGGAGCGAGAGAGTTGAAGGTGAGAGATGACGGGTCGGACCCGGACCCTAACCCCTTTGGCCCAAGAGCTCCGGCGAGGGGACTTCAGCAGCCTGGTGCCTCCAGAGACAGTTGTTTCGGATATTTTAAAATCAGAAACACGGACCAAGGCAGCTTTGCAGGGAGCACTTCTGTTTCCAGCTGCATGTTGTGAAGCTGACTGTGAAATACTGCACAGGTTGGACCTTCCTGGTCTGGCACCCTTGGGACTCCAAATCAGGGAGTTTGCTGTACCGGGAAGGTCAACGCCCCCCTGCTGGCAACTGACCCCACTCCCTCCAGCAGCTCTGGCAGGACCAGCAGCTGGGAGCCCTATCTCCACTGGGGTTGCACCTTTCTGTCCAGCCAGGGCTCCTGGCTGTGGCTTCCTGGCTCCAGCTCCCCTGCCTCCAGCCTGACCAGGGCACTCTCTGTAGCTGGTCTGGCTGGGGGCTTCCCAGCCACCTCGGGCCACTCCGTTGCTAGTCCACCTGGGGGCCTCCTGGCTACCTCTGGCCCTTCTGCTGTCAGTCCAGCCAACGGCTTCCTGACCACCTCTGGCCCCTCCACTGCTAATGCAGGTGGGGTACTAGCCCACATGCTGCTAGCCTGCCAATGGCTTCCCAGCCACTGCTGCCCCCCCCCTGCTGTTAGCCATGCTGCTGCCAACCCGCCATCCCCCCGCTGCTGGACTCACAGGGGGCCCAGTTCCAGCCTCCAGGCCTCTCTGGTCAGCAACATCCATGACCCTTGCCAGTCCACAGATGTTGCAAGACCAGAAAGACCCAGATTTGGGAGGTGCAGCCTGCAGTCTAGTAAGGAAGACATCAATCAGCAGTTACAATATCACTGGGAAATTGCGACAATCCAGGTCCAGTACCCCAAGGGTGAACAGAGGGCTTGGACCCCCAGGGAACTGTGGACAATGTTGCTGAGTTGGTAACTGAATACAACATTGTGGAGCTGTTTTTTTCTTATGAGAACTTGTTCTGTGGTTGGTGATCATGAGACGCGTTCAGGTCCGGTGTAAAACACTGCAGTTGTTACGAGGGGACACCTGCTGTTTCATCTCACACCCACAGGCAATGAAATAATCAGGCTAGTCCAAGCTACTTGTTTTCACACAGCTCACTGCAACACCTAGGACCCCACCAGCTAGGGAGACAACTGTGGACCATAAAGTCCTGTTAAAAGTAAAATGTATCCAGAAACAGAAGGCCTGAAATCCCGGAAAGATTAGATCCCAATCCATGGCACAAGGCACAGTTGGAAAGTGTGCGGAGGACATAGGTAAGGAGTATTAGAAAAGGAAATTTCACTCTTGGGCTACATCTTCACGGAGAGTTCTCCCTCCCAGCAGAAAATATTCTAATAAGGGACTCATTAGCATAAACTGCAACATCATTAGCATATTTTCTGCTTGCACAAGGGGTTTTTGCGCAAAAAGAAGCCGCGTGGACTGGGGGTTTTTTGCGCAAAACCCCCATTTGCACAAGATTCTTGTGCCGTTGCCAGATCTTATGCAAAACAGGGATTTTGTGCAAAAAAACCCATCCACGGTGCTGCTTTTTGCACAAAAACCCCTTGCGCAAAAAGAAACGGCAGAAAATATGCTAATGATGAGTCCCACATTAGCATATTTTCTGCCAGAAGAACTCGCAGTGAAAACAAAGCCATATAGAAGTATAAGGCCTGAAATTCTGGTGGTGTGTGGGGTAGGTGGAGGAGTGGATCTTGTGGGGGTTTTGTACCATCTGAGATCACCCACAGGCTGGGAGACCCTCTTGTGGCCAGTACGTTAGCATTGGGGCAGCTTTGCATTGGTGGCAAACTACGTACTATAGACATATAATATATCACTCAAAGTACAGACACTCCAAGACGGTGGATTTACCCACAGCGTCTGTGCCAGGTTGTACTTTTGTCAGACCGGCACATGTGCGACGTTGCCAAGAAGGCCTCATGCTCTTGTGATTGTGCTTTGCCCCATCCGGCTGACAGCTGATCTCGCTTCACTTCTCTTGCACGTGATTCGACGGGGTTTTAATTCTGTCAGCGTTGAGCAATGCGGAGAGATATCCTCTATCGCACTTGTAGATTTGGAAGGGGACCCATATTTAGCCAATGACCGCAGGGTTTCCAGGCACCGTTTCAGGACGGGACAGGCTGTTCTGAAGGCTTTGCTGTTTGAAAAAGGTATGGTCTCCGGAAAGGGTGATACCTCGTCAGATGTAGCTTGTGTGTCCCAGGGCACTCAGATGACAAAGGTGCCATCATAGAGTGGGTTGATGACTTGTTGTGGGATGTGGCGCTGCCTAGCAACTTTGCCAGCTAGTACAATGGTGCCAGAATTTCCTTTGGATGGAGCTGTACGCAGCTGTATTGTGATGGGTTGCAGTTACCTCTTTGAGCACCACTTTAAGCTAGCACGAAGCTCCCTGCATGCTTTCTATCAGCCTCTGAGTCTTCCATGGCTCACCCTCCAGCCAGGCGTCACCGCTCAAAAGCCTTTCTAAGACACAGGTTGAACCTCTCTAGTCCAGCACCTTCGGGATCTGACTGGTGCTGATCTAGAGAATTTGCCGAATCACAGGAGGTCAATTGTCTAGCCACGTTACCAACATTTCCCCTGCTTGCTGGGCTCTTAGACAGTCGGGGGTAAATCAGAGCTAAACAGCACAGAACACAGAGCCAGGACTGGAGGCTGTAAACAAACTTTATGGGACTGCAGGAAACTTGACCACACCCAGGAGAAGCAGACATCCAGCCCGCCCAATCATGACAGACCACAGATGTCGGTGGCCCAGAATGTTCCAGACTAGAAGGTTCAACGTGCATCAGGCTACATCTATACTGCCCCCATTTTGCACAAAAAAATATGCAAATGAGGTGAAGGGAAGGGTGGAATACCGCCGTGCCTCATGTGCATAATTAATGAGGCTCCATTTGTGTGCCAAACCCCCTTACGCAAGAGCCATTCTTCCTGAAAAAAAATGCAGAAGAACAGCTCTTGCACAACAGGGGGGTTTGCGCAAAAACGGAGCCATGTCGATGTCTCCTTTTTGTGCAAAAATGAAGCCTCATTAATTATGCAAATGAGGCACAGCAATATTCCATGCTTTGCCTTATTTGCATATTTTTTGCGCAATATGGAGGCAGCGTAGACATAGCTTAAAAGTCTCAAAACAGGAGCAATTTCTTGCCCTTCAGGGCCAATTATAACCAAAATAGTTTCTCTTCCTTATGGGTGAAATTCCATCTCCAAAACTGAATCTTGAGCTTCTGCCCCTAACTGTAGCCACTAATGGATACTGTACCTGCTGGGTTCTCTGGGTGTGACCTTAGTCACATCCCTCCTTGCTCCTCTGGCTCTAGCCGGCCTGAAGCTCCTAGCCGGCGGATCTTTGCCTTTTGGCTTTCTGAGACCATCACCGCAAAGCAGGTTCCTTTCGTTATTCAAATGGCTTTTCTCTGAACTCTGTCCGAGGTATAGCTCTTTTGAATTGTGGAGAGCAGATTTAAATATTTCAATAGCAATTGCACCAATGCCAAATAGAGAAGAAACTCTTGATATTCGCCTGTTATTCCATTTTGGCTCCAGGAACACTCTGGGAACTCCGGCTCAACTGATGATGCTCCATAGGCCCCAAATCTTTTTCAGAGTTAGTGCTTCCCAGGAAAGAATCCCTCATTTTTTAAGAAAGGTCTACATTCTTCGTTCCAAGATGTACAACTTCCTGTTCGGCCATATTAAAACATAATTTGCCCACTCTCTGCTTACCAAGCAGTTCAGATTACTCTCTATCAGAGACCTGTCCTCTTAATTATTTACTCCCCCAATATCTGCCATCTGACAACGTAATGGGCGATTTTATGTTTTCATCCTGGTCATTGATAAAAACGTTAAATAGCGGATGGGCATAAACTGATCCCTGTAGTACCCCACTAGAATATTTTGACATCTATCAGTTAGCCATTTTTAATCCATTAAAGACACACCATATTCATTTTATATCCTAGTGTTTTAATCAAAATGATATGTAGTACCAAATCACAGGCCTTACAGAAGTCTAAGTATATTACCTCAATACTATTACCTTTATCCATCTCCTAAAAAATAAAGTTAAGTTGGCAGGATCTATTTTTCATAAATCTATGCTCATTGGCATTTATTCTATTACCCTTCCCTTCAATTTTTTATTAATAGAGTCCTATGTCAGCTGCTTCATTATCTTGCTGATAGGCCTATAATTAGCTTGGTTGGCTGATTTGCTCTTTTTAAATCTTGGCACAACAGTACTTTTCTTCCAGTCTTCTGAAGTACCTTTGGGCTGTGTCTAGACTGGCAAGTTTTTCCACGAAATCATCTGCTTTTGCAGAAAAACTTGCCAGCTGTCTACACTGGCCGCTTGAATTTCCGGAAAAGCACTGACGATCTCATGTAAGATCGTCAGTGCTTTTCCGGAAATACTATGCTGCTCCTGTTCGGGCAAAAGTCTTTTTCCGACAGACTTTTGCGCAAAAGGGCCAGTGTAAACAGCACAGTACTGTTTTCCGCAAAAAAAAACCCAATCGCGAAAATGGCGATCGGGGCTTTTTTGCGGAAAACCGTGTGCTTTTGCGGAAAAGCATCCTGCCAATCTAGACGTGCTTTTCCGAAAATGCTTTTAACGGAAAACTTTGCCGTTAAAAGCATTTTAGGAAAATCATGCCAGTGTAGACGTAGCCTTGGTGTACCAAGAGTTACTGAAAATCAACATTAAGTGTATGTCTATGCAGTAGCGTGTACCTCGAAATAAGCTATGCAATTTGAGCTACGCAAGTTGCGTAGCTTGTTTCAAAATCGCTTATTTCGAAATTTGGCGCTGTCTGCACAGCACTTATTTCAAAATAAATCGCTAGTCCACTGACTTCCTTAATCCACGTACAAGTTTTACAGGAAGTCCGAGTAAGAAGCCCATTATTTCGAATGTATCTCAAAATTACGGGCTTCTTGTGTAGGCAGCACATAATGTTATTTTGGAATAATGGAATAATGGATGTTATTCCAAAATAACTCTGCTGTGTAGACATACCCTCAGGGTCCAGCAAGCTCTGTCAGGTCTTTTAAAACTCTTGGATGCAAGTCATCCAGAAATGCTAATTTAAAAATGTCTAACTTTAGTAGCTACTGGACAATCAATTGAACATGAGCGCTCTTTGAGAAACTGTGGCCAAAAGCAGTAATATAATGCTTGGGTGTATCAATACAGCAGTGGGCAGTAACTAGCCCGTGAGCCAGATGTGGTTTGCCAGCGTTAGTCCCTGCTGGGCCGCTACCACTGTATTTATCCACACTCCACAGGTATGGGTGCCTGCAGCTCCCATTGGCCGTGGATCGCCATTCCCAGCCAATGGGAGCTCTGGGAAATGGCACGGACCGGAATGAAGGTAAATAAAGCAGCAAAGGTCTGCAACTCATTGTCTACCATTGTATTAATAGGAGACTATTGAGTAGGATTATGGAGGTTGTATTTCCTCTGTATTTGGCACTTCTGTGACCTCTCCTGGAATACTGTTTCCAGTTGTAGTCTGCACAGGAAGGATGTTGATAAATTGGAGTGCGCTTCAGAGAAGAATCCATTGAAAACATGCCTACATCCGAAAGAATCAAGGAGCTCAGTCTAAGCTTAATGAAAAGGAGGGTAACTTGATCAGTTAAATTTCTGTTCCCATATAGACCACAGAGCTCTTCCATCTAGCAGACAAAAGTGTCAGAAGATCCAAAGGTCAGAAGATGACACTAGACTAAATCAGACTAAAAAATGAGGCACATTTTTAACATTGATACCGTATTGGAACAACTTACAAAAGTTGTGTGGATTTCCCATCACTGGAAATTTTTAAATCCAGATTAGTTTGTTTTTCTAAAGAATATAAACTCCAGTTCAAACAGGAATTAAGGGACACCCTAGGACATGTGTTACACAAAGGGTCAGACATAAATGATCATAATGGTACCTTCTGACCTTCGAATCTCTAAATTCGGCTTTGTCTCTCTCATGTTACTGCTGATTTACAATTCCATGACCTCTGTGGTCATTCTTCACTTTTATGGGAAGGGTTGCAGACAAATAATTGCCAAAGAAGGCAAAGTTTAATTAAAACAATAGATGACATTAACGTAGGACTGGAAGGGACCTCAGTATATATCATCTAGTCCAGCCTCCAGGACTGAGACTGGACTAAGGCCAGGTCTACACTAAAGAAGAAGGTCAAATTAAGATACGCAACTCCAGTTATGTTAATTACGTAGCTGGAGTCAAACAAACATTAATTCTAGTGAGGGTCTGATTCACCCAATAGTCTAACAACAGAACAAAGGATATCTCATGACGGTGATAGTAAATTTACAACAATAATGCAGCAAAGAGAAAGTAAGTATTAAATATTTGTTCTGTAGCTAGGACAACGTTGAATAATTATTCACATCATAGCAATCAGAAGTTACTAGGGAGGATGAAAAACAGCATCTACAAAATTTCTGAACACTCAGATCTGCAGGGTCCAGGAACTCTGACCAACGGATGTTAATTTTTAATAAATATTGGCATAGCATGGCAGTTCTAGAGGACTAAAGGTAATACTGAGCCAATAATTAAAAAGAGTAAATGAAATTACTTGTGTAACAATAGGACAGTTACTATAATACCACTTATGAGCAAAAATGCTTGGTGCAGGATGCAAGTAGTGAAGGATGCCAATCAACATGGTTTTATGAAATAGGTCTGGTCAAACCATTTATTTTTCCGATTACAAGTTTGATAAATCAACATGAGTTCTGTAAGGCCTTGAGTTAGTACCGTATGACTGGTTGAAAATATGAAAGTGAAAGGCAACTTGGGTGAAAGTGATCATGAAATCATAGAATTCATGATTCTAAGGAATGGTAGAAGGGGAAACAGCAAAACAGAGACAATGGATTTCAGGAAGGCAGATTATAGTAAATTCAGAAAGCTTGTAGGTAAGGTCCCATGGGAAGCAAGACTTAGAGGGAAAAACACCGAAGACAGCTGGCAGTTTTTCAAAGGGACATTATCAAGGGCCCAAAAGCAAACTATTCCGTTGCGTAGGAAAGATAGAAAGTCTGGCAAAAGGCCGCCTTGGCTTAACCAGCTCTTGCATGGTCTAAAAATCAAAAAGGAGTCAGATAAAAAGTGGAAACTGTGTCAAATTACAAAGGATGAGTATCAGCAAACACAGGTATGCAGGGGCAAGATTAAAAAGACAAAGGCACAAAACAAGCTCAATCTAGCTAGAGAAAAGGGTAACAAGAATCATAGAATCATAGAATAATAGGACTGGAAGGGACCTCGAGAGGTCATCGAGTCCAGCCCCCTGCCCTCAAGGCAGGACCAAGCTCCGTCTACACCATCCCTGACAGATGTCTATCTAACCTGTTCTTAAATATCTCCAGAGAGGGAGATTCCACCACCTCCCTTGGCAATTTATTCCAATATTTGACCACCCTGACAGTTAGGAATTTTTTCCTAATGTCCAATCTAAACCTCCCCTGCTGCACTTTAAGCCCATTACTCCTTGTCCTGTCCTCAGTAACCAAGAGGAACAAATTTTCTCCTTCCTCCTTGTGACACCCTTTTAGATATTTGAAAACCGCTATCATGTCCCCCCTTAATCTTCTTTTTTCCAAACTAAACAAGCCCAGTTCATGAAGCCTGGCTTCATAGGTCATGTTCTCTAAACCTTTAATCATTCTTGTCGCTCTTCTCTGTACCCTTTCCAATTTCTCCACATCTTTCTTGAAATGTGGCGCCCAGAACTGGACACAGTACTCCAGCTGAGGCCTAACTAGTGCAGAGTAGAGCAGCAGAATGACTTCATGAGTTTTGCTTACAACACACCTGTTGATACAACCTAGAATCATATTTGCTTTTTTCGCAACAGCATCACACTGTTGACTCATATTCAACTTGTGGTCCACTATGACCCCTAGATCCCTTTCCGCCATGCTCCTTCCTAGACAGTCGCTTCGCATCTTGTATGTATGGAACTGATTGTTCCTTCCTAAGTGGAGCACTTTGCATTTCTCTTTATTAAACCTCATCCTGTTTACCTCTGACCATTTCTCTAACTTGCTAAGGTCATTTTGAATTATGTCCCTATCCTCCAAAGAAGTTGCAACCCCACCCAGTTTGGTATCATCTGCAAACTTAATAATATAGAAGATATTCTATACATGTATTAGAAGCAAGAGGAAGACCAAGGACAGGGTAGGCCCATTGCTCAGTGAGGAGGGAGAAACAACAGGAAACTTGGAAATGGCAGAGGTGCTTAATGACTTCTTTGTTTCAGTCTTCACCAAGAAGTTTGATGATGAAGGGATCCCTAACATAGTGAATGCTAGTGGAAATGGGGTAGGTTTAGACGTTAAAAATTACTTCGAAAAATTAGATGTCTGCAAGTCAGGAGTGCCTGATTGATGATATTCATCCTAGAATACTCAAGGAGCTGATAGAGGAGGTATCTGAGCCTTTAGCTATCATCTTTGAAAAATCATGGAAGTCAGAAGAGATTCCAGAAGACTGGAAATGGGCAAATCTAGTGCCCATCTATAAAAAGGGAAATAAGAACAACCCAAAAAACTACAGACCAGTCAGTTTAACTTCTGTGCCAGGAAAGATAACGGAGCAGATAATTAAGGAATTAATCTGCAAATAACTGGAAGAAAATAAGGTGATAGGCAACAGCCAGCATGGATTTGTAAAGAACAAATCATGTCAAACCAATCTGATAGCTTTCTTTGATAGGATAACAAGTCTTGTGGATCTTGTTAAGTTGTGGACATGGTATACCTTAACTTTAATAAGGAATTTGATATGGTCTCGCATGACCTTCTTATCATTAAACCAGGCAAGTACAACTTAGATGGGGCTACTCTAAGGTGGGTGCATAACTGGCTGGATAACCATTCTCAGAGAGTAGTTATTAATGGTTCACTGTCATCCTGGAAGGGCATAACAAGTGGGGTTCTGCAGGGATCTGTTCTGGGACTGGTTCTGTTCAATATCTTCATCAATGATTTAGATGATGGCGTAGAGAGTACGCTTAAGTTTGCAGATGATACCAAACTGGGAGGGGTTGCAAGTGCTTTGGAGGACAGGGTCATAATTCAAAGCGATCTGGACAAATTGGAGAAATGGTCTGAAGTAAATAGGATGAAGTATTGAAATACAAAGTATTCCACTTAGGAGAGAACAATCTGTTTCACATATAGGCTGCGTCTAGACTGGCAAGTCTACATTGGCCGCTTGAATTTGCACAAGAACACTGACGATCTAATGTAAGATTGTCAGTGTTCTTGCACAAATACTATGATGCTCCCACTCAGGGATAAGCCCTCTTGAGCAAATGCTTTTGCGCAAGAAGGCCAGTGTAGACAGGTAAAAACTGTTTTGCGCAAAAAAGCCCCTACGGCGAAAATGGCGATCGGGGCTTTCTTGCGCAAAACCGCGTCTAGATTGGCACGGACGCTTTTCCACAAAAAGTGCTTTTGCACAAAAGCATCCATGACAATCTAGATGCTCTTTTCCACAAATGAGAAAAACATGAGCTATGAGTCAAGGAGAAGAGAAGACTGAGAGGGGACATGATAGCAGTTTTCAGGTATCTAAAAGGAAGGCACGGAGGGAGGGGGTTGGGGGGAATTGTTCTCCTAGGCCTCTGAGGATAGGACAAGCAGCAATGGGCTTAAACTGCAACAAGGGAGGTTTAGGTTGGACACTAGGAAAAACTTCCTGTCAGGGTGGTTAAACACTGGAATAAATTGCCTGGGGATGTTGTGGAATCTCCATCACTGGAGATATTTAAGAGGAGCTTAGACAGACATCTATCAGGGATAATCTAGACCGTGCTTGGTCCCGCCATGAGGGCAGGGGACTGGACTTGATGATCTCTCGAGGTCCCTTCCAGTCCTAGTATTCTATGATTAACTAAAAAATAGCAATAAAGAAAATTAATGTATCATATATTAAATGGGTTAAAATCATTAACAGATAGATCTCAAAATAATTGTTAATGAAGCAACATCATTCATTTGGGTTGTTTCTAGTGGGGATGTGTTCTAGGCCCAATACTAATTAATATCTTTATCCATGATCTGGAAGAAAATATAAAATCACTGTTAGTGAGGTTTGTAAATGACGAAGTCTAGTGGAGCAGTAAATCATGACAGGACGACTTATGCAGAGTGATCTAGGAATGACTAGTGTACTGTACAAATACTAGCATATAACAACACACAACTGCAGTAGTAACGTTATCAGACACATTTAGACCCTGTCACAACTTTCTGATCTTTGTTTTCTATACTGCTGGGGCCTAACTATCTATTTGTCTTTAGTCCCGACAGACCCCAGAAGGGGAATTCTTGCCGTTAGATCAATGTGAGTTGGATGTTGGATTTGGAACTGGAGCTGACCAGCTGTTTTTAGTTTCTCCTTTAACCATCTGCCACGAAATCAACCCCCGGAGCCCCCTTTTTTGTCTCTCTCAAAGATCGCTAAGAAGTGAGCAGTTTGAGATTGTCGTCATCCTGGAAGGAATTGTTGAAACTACTGGTAAGATTATCTGAACAAAATGAACGGTGCATGCACTGTGTTAAAGTTGACCCTTTCAGCTTCTCTTAATCACTGGTGCAATCTTGTATCAAGGCAGTCATTCAAAATTCTCTTCTAGAAAAACTGAATTGGTTGTTTCCATCAGCCTAACCATGGGAAGCTTGGAATAGATTTTGTGCCTGAGATAGAATGTTTTCACAATCCCTTTACAAATCTGCATTACAATGTAGCAATCATGAATCCAAGCCTTAAGTGAGGCAAAATATCTCAGAAACTTTACAATATAGCATATTAGAGGATTTACCCAGCTTCCTTGGGTCCTTGACTCAAATAATTCTTGGTTTTCTTCATTGTTCTGGAGCGGGGCTGGGGAGGAGGGGTTCAGGATGCAGGCTGCTCTGCAGAGAGGACAACGCCAGCCCTCTTACACTGCAGCAGCTTGGGGCCAGGTGAGAAGTGCCTCTTCATGGCTGCTGCAGCTCCAGTGGGCATAGCTGGGGGAGAGGTGCATGCCTCCCGGATGGGGGAAAAGACAGACACACAAATAGACAAACTCTCTCAAATATAAAGTAAATAGCTGTCCCTTTCTCCACCCTTGCCCCCTGCTGCCCCAGAGGGCTTATAGCTGTCCCAGTCCTCGTCTCTGGCCCCTTGCTATCCCCTATGGGAATTATCTTTCTGTTTTACGAGAAATAGTCCCATTCTAGGCACATCCCATTGTCCTGGCACAACCAGACCCTCACCTTGTTATAAATTATAAGAGGAAGCTGTATATCAAATTTGTTGGTCCTAGCTCTTACGACAGGGGTACAGAACCTAAGACCCGGGGGCTGGATGCGGCCTCAGGTTGCCTGGATCTGACTCCCGAGGCTTAGGGACTCCTCCAACATTGGGGAGCCTGAACTGGCACTCCAGCCCCCGCCCCCTTCCTTCCCATAACCCCGACTGATTTTTCGGTGGGTCAGCAGCCCCTGACCCAAAAGAGGTCCCCACCCATAGATCAAAGAATCAAAGCTGGAAGAGACCTGAGAAGGTCGTGAAGTCCAGCCCCCTGCCCAAAGCAGGACCAATCCCAACTAAATCATCCCATCCAGGGTTTTGTCAAGCCAAGACTTAAAAACATCTAGGCTACGTCTACACTGCAGAGACACAAGAATTTGCAGAGTGTCCACACAAGCCCGTTTTTGCACAAGAAGTAGTACAGTACATTGTAAGAACACAGGGATTTTTGCACAAGAGTTATTCCTCTCCCACGAGCAATAAGCCATTTTGCACAAGAACTCTTGTGCAAGAAGGCAGTGTGAACAGGCAATAGGGGTTTCTAGTGCAAGAAACCCCTATGGCTAAAGTGTCCATCAGAGCTTTCTTGTGCAAGAGGGCGTCCACACTGCCATGGACACCCTTGTGCAAAAGCACATCTCTCGTACAAAAGCACACGGCAGTGTGGACACGCTCTTGCACAAGAACTTTTTGCGCAAGAACTAGACGTAGTGCTAGGGATGGAGATTCCATCGCCTCCCTAGGTAACCCATCCCAGTGCTTCCCCACCCTCCTAGTGAAATAGTATCCAACCTAGACCTCCTTATGGTTTAGGAGGAGCTCTTGAACAAATCGATGGACGAGCTCCCACATATGTAGCCGATGTAACAATCTCCAAGACAGCTGTACCATGATGTCAGCAGTGATGTTTTTAGGTGTGTGCTGCTGAGAAAGGATCTCGACCTTCTGTGGGGCAATGTGCTAATGAAATGAAAAGTTATTCCCCCAGCTCTAGATCCTGGCACACCTACTCTTTACTGGAGAACTCGCTAAATAAAAGTCAGGAGTACAATCCTTAACTCTCATGGTCAGCTGAGTAACGGGCCTTTCAGACCACTAACGTGACTTCCCAGACACCAGTACAGCTAAAGTAGTACCCCCAGGGCTGGCTTTAGGCCGATCTACCCTATTCCTCCTCCCGCAGCACGCCCAGCATGACAGCACACTGTGGTCATTCTACAGTATAACTGTCCCTCCTACCAGACCCCTCCCTTTCCACTTTATGAGAAATGATCACATTCCAGGCACATCCCATTGTCCTGGCACAACCAAATGCTGCCCTTACTTTATGTTATGATAAGAGGAAGCTGCATATCAAATTTGGGGGTCCTAGCTCTTACTGTTTAGGACTTTTTAGACAGACTCAGATGGACAGACAGACGCACATTTCTAAAATGTATATTTACATCCCCTCTGCTATTCAAAATAAATTGGTTTGGTACAACAAGATGACAGAGCTAATCAAATACTTGTATAAGTAAATCTAAGTACTCAGTGACACTCTCTCAATCATTAGGAGACTGGCAGTCACCAGAGGGAGCAACACGGTAGCTCAATGTTTGTTATGTGTAGAATAGGATTGTTTTTGTATTATGGAATCTTACCAGATATTCTCCTCTTACCATATGTTGATCTGTTCTTTTATTAAATAAGGTTAACCTCCCTGTCTGTTTATATAGGAATGACATGTCAGGCTAGGACCTCCTACACAGAAGACGAAGTTCTTTGGGGACACAGATTCCTCCCAGTAATGTCACTAGAAGATGGCTTTTTTCGTGTTGATTACTCTCAGTTTCATGCCACCTTTGAAGTCCCCACACCTCCTTATAGTGTAAAAGAACAACAGGAAAACCTCTCTCTTCTATCTCCTTTGAATACTCCTATTGGTAGCCAACACAGACGGGAATACATCTGCTCGCTGGACTGCATTGATATTTTAGAGGAGAAAACAAAGAAGTTTCCTAGTAAACTTCAAAAAATTACCTCCGGAACGGAAGGCCTTCAGAGAAGAGTCCTCAGGCTGAGTTCCAGCAACGTAGAGAAAGCTTGCAGTACTGGAGATCTCTTGAAAATTCAGCAGACAAGTTCTGTTTCCAGCAATGAAGATGGCGATGAAAGGATACACCTGAAGGCCTTCAAAATAAAATCTGAGTCTCTGACTCAGTCTACCGGAGATCTTGAGATACAGCAAAAGCCTCAAGCTCTGCTCACCTTAGGGACAAGACTAGAGGATCATTTGCCTGCCAAACTTCGAAAAATGAATTCTGATCGCCTCTCCTAAATAGCAGATTCAACAGGCGTTGTTGTTACTCCTCAACTGCATTTTAGACTTCTGTCCTTCAGGATTACTTTGGATTATTATTCTTAAACCCTTGTTCTCCGAGTGGACCATAGGTCATCTACAAGTCTCCTCCACTTCACTATCGAGATAAAAATTTCTAGCTGACTCCAAGAGTACCCTAGTTGTTGTCCTTCAATCTCAGTAGATCTTCTCCAGGGGTTGTCCGAGGCCTTCCTCTTTTGTGTTTTCCTTGCCGGTTCCATGTGAGAGTTTAACGGACTATATTACTTTGGATTACTACTGGGATAATTTGGTTTTGCCAAGAGATTCTCCCGAAATAACGATTTTCAATATTAAGTTGCTTTTTTGTATCATGTTCCATGCAAATCTGAGTTATGTAGCATGTTACATTCATTGTGCTAAATCAATAGTTCCCTGCTTTAAAACCAGGTAACAGTTCGCTCTTGTCTTCCATCCTTTCTGAAATAAAGGGGCCAGATTCTCCACTATGATACAGTGCCGATTGGATGGGGACGGGGTTGATGGCAACATGAACCTCATCTTTACACTCCCCCCCCCCACATCATATGTTAGAGAAGCCCTATGTGTGGTCTAATCTATGCCATCTCTTAAGGGACCAAGGCCATCACTGAGAAACAGTGTACCATAATGATGGCCCAGTCGCATCTTCTGTGCCAGCAACGGAGGGGAAGGACGAAGGAGCTATAGTGGCTGCTGTGCTAGTGGAAGACTCATTACACTTATGTGAGCTTCCCAAGGCTGGATCACACCTATTCTAATGGCCAGATTTGGCCAGCGCACAGCAGCTGGATTGATAAAAGAATTTGACCAAAGAAATAGATTAAGAACAAGTACAACACTTTTTTTCTCATAACACTTAAAGAATTAAATCTGAAATTGATAAAATGTACTAAAACAGATGGTGAAGCAACAGAGGCACAGAAGTGAGCATGGCCTGGAATATTACAGTCCTGAGATATAAGAAGAGGAGGGTTTTTCAGAGGGTGGGTGACCAGTACTGTTCCAAACTCATAGGGAAATTATAGTCTGATTTTCTGAATTTAGAAAATGGTAAGAACTGAACTCCTGTTTTGTTTTCTTAACATTGTTAGTGCCACAGTTAATGAATAATCAAGTGTTTGCTTCAGTCTCCATTCTAGAACTGTTCTTCATCTTTTCCTGGTGGAAAAATGACTTATTTCCCAACAAGTATAAGTAACTTTAATAGTTTAATAAAATAATACTGAGTACTCATGATAATGCATGATGCTTTGCTTCTGCAAAACACTCAGTGACAATCGGATCAAATTCTGCTTGGCTGCATCTAGACTGGCAAGTTTTTCCGCAAAAGCAGCTGCTTTTGCAGAAAAACTTGCCAGCTGTCTACACTGGCCACTTGAATTTCAGGAAAAGCATTGACGACCTCATGTAAAATCATCAGTGCTTTTCCGGAAATACTATGCTGCTTCCATTTGGGAAAAAGTATTTTTCCGAAAGACTTTTGCGCAAAAGGGCCAGTGTAGACAGCACAGTAGTGTTTTCCTCAAAAAAGCCCCGATCGCGAAAATGGTGATCGGGACTTTTTTGCGGAAAACCACGTCTAGATTGGCACGGACGCTTTTCCGCAAAAACCTTGTAGTGTAGATATAGCCAAAGTGTGCACGCCTAGGGAAATCATCACTTTTGAATGTCTACACTTTGCTCATTTAAATTCTCTGGCTTAAAGGTTGCCTGCAGCAGACATGTTTAAAAAAAACAGGCTTGTTTCTTTATCGTGAGGTAGAGTGACTAGAGGGACAGATTATCTTTTCCTTGAGTCTCTGGTGATGGGGATTTATTATAAATGAGCTCAGGCAGACATAAATATTGAAAGGCAGCAGAAAATGGAAGAACTGAAGTGTCTCTTCTCCCTTCCCTGAGATTGAAAAAGGAGATTTTATAAGGACTCTGAAATTGTCTGCAAAGTACCCGAGTGAACACAAATCCTGCACATTTGAAACCAGAAGGGATTATGGTCACAGTCCTCATTCAAATCTTCCAGCCTTCATTTGGCTTTCCAGTTCTAGCCTCACATGCATCAAGTCATTGATCTGATACGTAAAACCCACGCTGCTGCGGTTTCATCTCTAGTACCATGAAGAACACAAACAAGTCTGTTGTCTGTGCTACTGTTCTGTGTTAGCTTTACATTACTGTATTGTATACAGTAATTAGTGCCCAATTAAAGAACTGATGTTTGTAATATGCTTTAAACACGTCTTCTGCAAATGCTGTGCTTATTGTAATAAGCAGGATAGCTGATGGAGATACTGTAGCGTGCATTGTTTCAGCTGCCTAAGTCCTCCGTTGTTATCACCAGATTCTAGAAGTGTACAGACTCTGTGCTGTGTGGGGTTTCCTTTCACCCCAACCCCCTACTTCCCAGTGGTGTAACAATACAGATTAGTTAAACTGGTATACGGCTACGGCTACACTGGCGGCTTCTTGCACAAGAACTCTTTTGCAGAAGAGTTCTTGTGCAAAATATCTTCCACAAGAGTGCATCTACACTGGCACGTGCTTTTGTGCAGGAGCATCCATGGCAGTATGGATGCTCTCTTGTGCAAGAAAGCTCTGATGGCCATTTTAACCATAGGGGCTTCTTGTGCAAGAAATTCATGTTGCCTGTCTACACTGGCCTCTTGTGGAAGAGCTCTTGCGCAAGAGGGCTTATTCCTCGTGGGGAGAGGAATAACTCTTCCCGAAAAAGCCCTGTTTTACACTGCTACACTGTTCTTGCACAAGAAGCTGCCAGTGTAGACATAGCCATAGGGATTTTGAACCAGTGTTACTACTTCTGTTTCACACCCGTGTATGTTTTCCTGATCTAAACAAGCCTTTAGAGCCCATATCTCGCAAAGAAGCATTGGGAAAAGAATAAAAAAGACATTTCAAGTGGTGTAACTTTTTTTAAATTACTTTTTTTTTTCGTGTGTAATTTTGGTGACTTTGTTTTATCGGGTGGGGCTTTAAATGCATGTTATCCAACACAGTGATCCAACCACTAAAGAACTCGAGTGAGTTCATGGTGCAGGGATTAGACCATTGACTATCTATTGGCTAAAAGGGACTAGGAACAAAAAAAGAACTGTTGAAATGAACGTAGCCGCCCCCTGTCCTTAGTCTGGAAACGGTTTTTTTTTGCTGAGGAGGTGTCAATTTAGAATGTGGTTCTCTTATCTCACTGTTTCAAAGCTGACTTTGGCTTTAATAAAAGTTGAGCATTTTGTTAAAGCTCTTCGATTCTTCTACATGCAGCTGATAAGTGGGGTGCAGCTTTTGCCAGCAGTAGGTGGGATAGGGTGAGTCCCCTCTCTGGCACGGCTATTACTTCCAGCTACACCCAGTTCCCACACTCTGGTGGCTTCTTCTAGGTGCCTATCCCTGGTAGTTCCCGGCCTCTTTCTTCATGGCCTCACAGGAGAGGAGAAGAGAACCCGAGTGTAGTGAGGGGGGAACATTGAGCCATTACGAGAAAGGATTGGACTGACAGTGCTGCTGTTTCTATGAGGTCCTGCAATTTGAAATATTCTCTCTTCCGCTGTGATGTAGCCCACACTCCTCACTCCTTGGAAAGACTGGCCCTACACTATGCCAAGCAGGCGTTGGAGAGGATGGTGGAGTTTTGGGAATCTTAGGGGAGGCATTTCTGGATTGTTTCTTGCAGCCAGGATGCATCTACCCTGCAGGGCTTAACTCGAAAAAAGCTACACACATGGAGCTACGTCAATTGCGTAGCTTGTTTCGAAATAGGGAGCGTCTACACAGCTCGTTTCAAAATAGAGCCCTCTTCCTCCGACTTCCCTGACTCCTCGTACAATGAGGGTCACAGGAGTCAGAGCATGAAGTCCTCCAGCGTGACAGTATTTTGACACCACTTCAAAATAACTGCCTGCTGTGTAGACGCAGCAGAGTAAGTTACCCCGGGATAGTGCTAGTGATTTCGAAAGAGTGTTGCAATGTAGAATCACAGAGCTGGAAGAGACCTCAGGAGTCATCAAGTCCAGCCCCCTGCCCAAGGCAGGACCAATCCCAACTAAATCAACCCCGCCAGGGCTTTGTCAAGCTGGGACTTAAAAACCTCTAGGGATGGAGATTCCACCCCCTCCCTAGGGAACCCATCCCAGTGCTTCCCCACTCTCCTAGGGAAATAGTTTTTCCTGATATCCCACCTAGACCTCCCCCACTGCAACCTGAGACCATTGCTCCTTGTTCTGCCATCCGCCACCACTGAGAACAGCCTCTCTCCATCCTCTTTGGAACCTCCCTTCAGGAAGCTGAAGGCTGCTCTCAAATCCCCCCTCACTCTTCTCTTCTGCAGACTAAATAAGCCCAAATCCCTCAGCCTCTCCCCGTAGGTCACGTGCTCCAGGCCCCTCATTTTGGTTGCCCTCCGCTGGACCCTCTCCACTGCATCCACATCCTTTCGGGGGGGAAAGGAGGCTCAGAACTGGATGCAATACTCCAGCTGTGGCCTCACCAGTGCCCGTTAGCATTTGCTGCATTCTGGCAGTGCCTCCATCTAATCTAGGGTCTTTGGGGGACAACAGCCAGCGGGTCATGGGCAGCGAGTATGCTAGGCAGGGGAAGGCTCTGCCTTCCCAAACCCCCAGCCTGGTCCTGCCCCCAGAACACCAGCTGTAGGTGTATTGGGGGCGGAGTGTTGCTGCCCCCAAGTGCCCATCCTCCCTATGCTCCAAGTCCGGGGGAGGCTGGGGCCATGTGCCCACCTCCCTCCCTGTGATGCTAGGCCAGGCAGGCTGCCTCCTTGTGGTACAGGGGGGCAGCTTGACTCCTGGGCAGAAGGGACAGAGCTGGGGGCTTGCCTTCCCCAACCCTACCTTCACCCTCTGCCCATGTGTGTTAGAAGTGCCCCCAGGCTGTTCAAACCTGGCTGGGATCACAGAATCCAGGAGACATAATTGGTTCCCTTCCTCTCTTCTGGGAAGCCCTGAGGAATGCTGGGGGGGGGGGGGGGGGA
This sequence comes from Pelodiscus sinensis, assembly GCF_049634645.1. Taxonomy (NCBI): domain Eukaryota; kingdom Metazoa; phylum Chordata; order Testudines; family Trionychidae; genus Pelodiscus; species Pelodiscus sinensis. The sequence continues at coordinate 7,529,504 of NC_134739.1, read as the reverse complement.
GATTCCTTGCTGGTTAGGCTCAGAGAGCCAATTAATCACCTACCGTGCTATCTTTAGAGCACTCACAACCCAGTACAGCATGAAGTCTTTGCCTCCCTCTCGTGATGAAGCACGTGGCTCCTATATTTTCTGCAGAGCTCCATGGGATGGTTTATAAATATTTATGTAATAAGCCGATTTTCGTATTTGCAACTCATTTTGAAGTGGGTATAATCCCAATTTAAAAAAAAATGACAGTTAATGTCAAGTGTCATCTGATAGCTCTTTCTTTAAGCTGCCGCGTGACAGCAACCGGATCCACCAGCTGCCCTGCTAGCATGTCCCAATCCTGGAGGGTTATCAAAGATCCAGAGGGTTTTGGTGCTATGACCCGGCTTTGCAACAACCTCTTGGAGGAACGGCTTCAATGGGACAGACCCTTAAGAGGCCCCGTTCTTCCAGGTGCCCACCCGCAGCTGAACCTTGGGGCTTCAGCATCGCTGCTTTGCTATGCGAGCTCTGCTTCACGGGCCTAATGGAGAGAGGCTCCTGGGATTAATGCAACTGCATCAGAGAGTTACAGGGGCGCCCAAGCGGTGTTTTCGAAACAGGAGGGTTTTAGTCACCTGTCATGTATCATACGAGGGTCTTCGGTGAGCCGAGAGAGAGGCAGCAATTAAGCCTGTGCCAATATGAGCCAGCCAAACTGAGATGGAGGGGTGAGGAACCTACGGTCTGGGGGCCAGATTCCACCCCAGCTTGCCTATATCTGGCTCCCAAGGCTCAGGGCTTCTCCCAGTATTGGCGAGCCAGCAGGCCAGCCCTGCAACCCCTCTCCCACAACCCCAACAGCACCACTCTGCTTCTGCACTCTACCTCCCTCCCACCCAGACCCCACAATCCAAGCCTACTTCCTGGCAGCTCCCTCCCCCACACCGAACACCCTACCCCAGAGCATAGGGGGCCCATAAAACCTACAAGCCTGGGCACCCCAGACTCTGGTGTGGGAGGGCCATGTGGGGTTCGAGATGTTTTTTTTCCTTCTCACTTTTGTGCAGACCCTGATTATTCTCTGGGTCAGCAGCCCACCGGCCCCAAAAAAGGCTCCTCGCCCCTGCGTAATAGATGCCATCTCCAGCTTGCCCCAGGCAAGAGATGCAAGCTTTTTCTAGCACGAACTCGTTCCCCACCGCACACATTCCACTCCTCTGTTCTTGAGCTGGGGTCTCCACTCAGCTTCCTGGCTGAGCCTGCTGACCCATGGGGCATTGAAGCTTGCAAACATGCCCCGCACAGGACAATCTCAGCCCTCCATGTGCTTTCCACCCACTGAGCTTGCTCTCTGCCCCAGTGGGTCCCTCCCCTGCATCCTCAGCTGCCGGATCCTGCCTACCCTGAACCACTAGGTGCCTCCTAGCTGGGGCTGGAAGGGGTGATAGGGAGTGACAAAGTGGGGATTTTATTGCCCTCTTTATATCGCATGTGATTTCTATTGTCCTGCAATAACCCCGTGTGTGTGTGTGTGTGTGTGTGTGCCTCAGTTTCCCTCGACACTTCACCAATACCTAGATGTGGATGGGAATTAAAGTATAATAGTCTACATCAGGGCTACTCAACTTTGGAAGCCCTGGGGGCCACAGCGATACAGCACATGCCAAGGGCCACAACTTAAGTGTGGTTGCGTATATATGCAAATAGCTTCTTTCACACTGACGGGCATGAATACAAAGATTAAGGCAAAACTACCCAACACACAGGCTCCATTTAAGTCAGATCTGCTGATATTAATAAAATGCAACATTTACTCGATTTCCACAGCACTTTTAATGAGCAATGACAGTCCAGGAATTTAATTACTAAAATGCATCTCAACAGAAGACCATTAAATTGGCTCCCATGAGTTGGGCCCCGCATAAACCCACACGACACCGTGGGCCGCAAACAAACAGGCCACACGTTGAATAGCCCTAGCCTACACAATGGGCCACACCCTTTGTAACCAGAGCCTGGTGCGACCAGATAACACTTTTGCCCTGGAAGCTGGACAAAGGCTGGAGAGAAGCCTGGCTAGAATGAGAGGCGGGGGAGTCTGAGTCCATTGGCTCGGGAGGCAGGGGGAGGACTAGTGCCCTGGCCCTGTGTCCCCCTCTCCCCAAGACGGATGGTACTGACTGGTCTGGATTTCTGTGCAGATTAATCTGTTCTACACAGTGTCCCTATCAACTAATAAACCTTCTGTTTGCCCTGTTGGCTGAGAGTCATCTCTGACTCCAGATAGGGTGCAGGGCCCAGTGACTCCCCCCATACTTTGGTGACAAAGGGGCAGCCACAGCCCTAGAGGCAGAAGGGGCCAGGGGAGAAGAGTAGTAGGCTACCAAGAGAGGCTGATTAGCAAGCTGTTTCCTGGGTCTGCACCCTGCTACTATGACAAGGAGCAACACTACCTCTAACACCTGGAAGAGAAGGCTGCAGGTACTCCCTCCAGCACCTCAACTCCCTCTTCCAGTACACCACCCCCCAAACACCCCGATACAGAAACACTCCTCCAGCACCGAACACCTTCCAGTACACCTCCCCCAACATTCCCAGTACATAAACACTCCTGCACCCTCAATGCTCCCTTGCAGCACACTCCCCTTCAATACCCCCCCAAATCCTTTCCCAGAACACATGCACTCCTCCAACACTGCCAAATACCCTCTCCAATTACCCCCCTTTCCCTTGTCAGCAATAGTCTCTATGTGGGAGAAGGAAATGGGGTAAACCTGCCTCAAACCTTAAAGCTAATAACAAACCCAGGGTCACCAGACTATCTGCATACTGAGCTAACACTCTGCTCTAAGGGGCTTGCGGTAGGCTTCCTTCCGGCTGTTATCTGCCCCTTTGATAGGCAGCACCTGGGACTGGCAGGGGCAGGGCTATAAAGGTGAGTCCTGCAGCTGTGCTCAGGAAATTGCAGGAAAGAAAAGGGTTGCAGAGGAATAGGGTATTGAGGCAGGGAATGCTGCAAGATTAGAGAGCTCTTGAAAAAGTGTCTGTAGCTAAATGGGGAGAGGGTCAACTGTGAGAGTCTGTCTCTCTGCTGCCCTTGAGCTAGCAGCAGGAGATGGAGATGGAGATGGAGAGGGGGAGCTGGAGTCATGCACTAGCTCCTAGGCACATACTGGCAACTGCAGTAGCTGTGTGTGTCTGCTCAGTGCCTGTAGGACACTTGTTGCAGGGGGGAAGAGTTTGCAGGCAGTTCTAGGAGGAATCTTTGCAAGCATGTGGCTGGGGCTGTTGGGTGCCGGAGAGGCAGCAGCTTCGTATAGCTGCACTTTAGTGCCATGAGACTAATAGGAATGGTGCCCTTGTGTAGGACACACTGAACTGTAGCAATGGGGTATTGTCAGGGGAAATGATCTGCTTGGGAAAGAGCTGATGTAGGTGATTGGACAGGGAAAGTCATGCAAGCAGAGCTCTTACTGCTGCACTTCTAGCTGCCAGGCAAACTGGCTTTATTCGCAGTCAGCCAATGCTGAAGTGAGGGAGGCTGTAGCAATGCCAGAGGGAGCTTGTCAGCCTCAGGTGCAACACATTTTGTTCCATTACACGCAGCTGCAGCAATTCTACAGCTGCTGTGGCCACTGTAATGCTTTTAAAAGCTTTATCATCCAAGTCTCTATCAAGCTTCCCTTCTAAACAAAATCCAGATCTACAAGTTGCTGGGGGTACTTAGTTTCTTTAAAGTATGTCTGTTGGAATATTTCTCTTTGCAACCCAACAATTGTAAGGGTTTTTCTGAAACATGCAAACTTTGTGAAGAGTCCCTGTCATTTCTGCACTAGTTGTTCAAAGCATTTTTAGGAATACTCTGCTGGTCTGCAAATGCAAGTCTTTGAAAGTCTTGCATAAAACTAAGGCAAAACAATTTCTGCAGGTAGAGCTGCTCTGGTCATGGTGTAGGGATCCACAGTGAACAAGAAAGAGGATAAAAACAAAGCCTTGATTTTTGTTTTAAACCCAGATTTTTAGGATAAGCACTCTTTAAAAGCTGCATTTCTGCTAGGGAAAAATGCAATGTTCAGTCAAGGAATAGAGCAGCTGTCTCTATTTCCCTTCAATGATCCTGTAAAGGCACCTGCTCTTTGGTTCCCAGCCTTTGTCTGTATGACCTGGCTTGTAGCCTCCGGAGAGAGGAGGGTGCAAGTTGCAGGAGGGAAGAGTTTGGAGGCAGCTCACAAGACCATGTATCACAGGCCTGGTGTAAGAGGCCTTCTGTTTGCTAATATAAAGCAAAGAGAAGCTATGAGCAAGAGGCAGGCCCTGCTCACAGAAGTAGGCGAGAATAGGGCTGACATTGCAGAAACACTCAGACCTAAGAGGTACTAGGCATCAGCTGTGAGCATGTTCCAGAAGGGTAGTAACAAGATCTTGGTACCAACACACACCTCACAGATAACAGGAACATACTGACCCAGATTCAGGATAGGGTCTAAACTGAGCTCATGATATAGATATCTTGTACATGGGGGTTCAGTCTAATAGGTGGATTTGGAACATCAATGGTGGCAACCTGATAAGTCAGTGATATGTAACTTCTTTGTACCCCATGCCCCCAAAGTTGTCTTTGTCTGACTTAGAGGGCAGTGGCAGATTCCATGTGTATGAGTTGTGTCTGTTGGGGTACAAATGCATAGTGGTTCAGCAGAGTCTGACACCTATTGTTGTGCTTTGTTTGACAATAACCCTGTCCGGTTCCTTCAATCCTTATCTGATTCTGTGGTCTTCGGGGGCTGTTTCAGAGTCTGTTATGTTGGCTTTTTGCACAAGCAAACACAACACACTAAGGAGCATACACACGCAGCCAAATGGTTATCGCTGAAGGATCAGGAAACCTCAGGGCACCCCAGTGGTGAAGCCTGAGACTTTCTCCCTTTTGACTTTTTTTTCTGCCTTTACTTTGTGTTTCCCTGCACAAATAGTCTGCCTAAACAGGCCTCTGTGCTTTCTTTTCAGAGATTGATAAGAGAGATTGCTCCCAGTATGTTATGCCACAAAGTTGTGTAGGCAAACCTGCTTTAGTCAAGTAAAAAAGGAAAAAATGAAATTTAAGAGTCTACCTGCATGCTAATATGTTCATCAAAGTTCATCCCAGCTTTAGCACTGGCTCTAGTTGCATATGTCTTTCAGCCTTGGGAAGCCCTTGTGATTACTAGCTAATCATAGCTTCAACCCAAACAAGCACACTCGTGATAAATTCAATCCATCTTATTGTAAGGATCAGGGGTCTTTGATTTTGGCATTTCTAGAAGCAAGCAGTTAGACGGTCTGGGGAGATAGCCGTTCTGTGTACTATTGCAAAGATTGGCTTCATGGGGGAGAACTTGCATTTCCTTCATCTCTGGACATTTCCTCAGGAAATCCACTTTCCATGTATGGTTCCAAAAAGACCTTGGAAATTCCTCATACCTTCCAAAGATTGCATTAATCTTGTTTTCTTGGTGAAGTGCCATACATTCTCACAACAGCATTAAACATTTGTGTTTCTAATGCAATGTCTCCTCAAAGGTATTCACTGTAAGGTTTAACTGAATGCAGTAGAGTTCATTCAGGATGTCACTAGATCTAACGCAGGATCATTTTGTTACTCCAAGATCAAACTCTGACAGCTGAGCAAAGCAAGGGCCATTAGAGAAACAAGTTGGGGAGTGAAGTTAAAACTGGCCAGAGTAGGACAAATGTTTGGAATTAAAATATTCTTATCCAGGGGTTGGCAGCCTTTTCAAACCAGAGACAAACTACAGGCAGTCCCCGGGTTACATACAAGATAGGGACTGTAGGTTTGTTCTTAAGTTGAATTTGTATGTAAGTCGGAACTGGTACATATTGTAGGGGAAACTCTAGCCAAACATTTCTCCAGAGCTCAGTTTTATTCTCCCGCACCTCACTTCCCTCAGTCCTTTATTCTCAAACTGAGGTGTCTGCTGAGAAAAGCCGCTCCACGTCTCCCTGGTCTGCTGGGGGGAAGCAGCTAGTGCGGGGTTGCCTCACCCCGTTTGTAAGTAGGGATCCGATGTAAGTCGGATCCATGTAACCTGGGGACTGCCTGTACATCAAAATTCAGAGCAAGTGGTCAACAAAGAGCCCTATAAGAATGCCCACTTGCATGACTGAAAATATGCTACTTAATATTATTAATTGACTTGATTAATACAAGCATAAATGAAATATACTCAGACACGGCCAGCCCCCATGCCTCTTGCTTGGGCCAAAACTTTGAAAGGTCTCTTGTGCTCTCGTTCCTCCAGCACAGCACTCCACCATCTCTGTGCATCTAGAGCAGGGGTCTCCAAACTACGGCCCGCGGGCCGGATGCGGCCCGCGAGGCCCTCTCATCCGGCCCGTGGAGACCTTTTTGTCTACGGAAAAAAAATTACCATTTGAAGCAGATGTGGCCAGTTGCCCAGATGAACTGCAGCTGGAAGTCATTGAGTTGCAAGCAAATGACCTCCTTAGGGACAAGTTCAAAATAGGACTGGTGGCTTTTTACCAGTTTTTGCCCAAGGAAGACTTTCCTAATGTCAAAACTTTTGCATCAAGGTACCTTTCAATCTTTGGAACAACATACCTGTGTGAACAAACATTTTCAAGAATGAAATACGTGAAGAACAATTTGAGAACAAACTTGTCCGATGATAATCTCAGGTCACTGTTGATGTTAGGGACAACAAATCTAAAGCCAGAAATGTCTGCTATTTTGGCATCCAGGAAACAATTTCACCATTCACACTAATACAGGTGTTCATGTGTAGTGTATCAATGTGTTATTAAATAATAACTGAATAAAATAATATTAAATAAATAATTAAAAACAACATCCATGTTTTGATTGTTTTTTATTTGGACCTCAAGTGTGTAGTCGGCCCCCGAACTGCTGTTTGATAGTTAATGCGGCCCTCGGGCTGAAAAGTTTGGAGACCCCTGATCTAGAGCAAAGAGAATACATCTGCACCAGCAGCCGACACAATTTTCTACACTCTGGGTCCTAGTGGCGCCCTCCACAGTCTGTCACCTGAGACGGCTGCCTCAGTTCACCTCATGGTAGGGCCGGCCCTTACTCAGTCATGTCTACTGCATTTTTTTCACATATTTCTTTGAAGTTTATCATAACTGGTCAAATTTCAGCTTCATGCGAATATTCAGGGTGTCTTCTATCAAACTTGAGCGCAAATTACCTTTGTGTCTCTCTCTCTCACACACACACACACACACACACACACACACACACACACACACACACACACACACACACACACACACACACACACACACACACACACACACACACACACACACACACACACACACACACACACACACACACACACACACACACACACACACCACCAAACAGCGAAAATGTGGCCAAGCTGACATTCTGCATAGTGTTGTCTGTGACAGGAAGCTCTTTCCAAGGTTGCAGAATCAAATTATCTTCATGCTCCAATTTCTTTTCAGCCCATTTATGCAGTTTTGCCAATTGCACATTGTCAAGCAAAGCATTCCAAATCAGAATTCAGCTTGATGAATTTTTCCACCCAGATAACTATTTCCTTGAAATCTACTATTTCCATTTTCAAATAGCTGAGTAAGATGCTGAGTGACTCTCAAACCAAATTCTTCAACAGTCGTTTTAGGGGGATGAATCAAATAGAGCACTGTGTTTGCAAAAGATGACAAAACGAGACTTGCACAACAATGTTCCTTAGCTGACAGTATTCAGAATTTACTTCTCGAGCAGTGACTGAAATTGACTGATTAAGGGCTCAGGCAAGAATCCAACTGACAATGTGAACAACCAGTCCGATTACTTTTGTGTTTGGTTCCATAAGATTGCACACAATGTGCTTCCTAATGCACAATGCAACGAAAATTCAAAAGTGGGCTCCTTCCCCATTCTGGCACGATAAATGCAGAAGCGAAGGCCACCAAAAGTACCCCAAAACCTTATCTACCAGGCTTTGGTATAAAACTCCCCCCCCCCCCCCATCTTAACAACCTAGATTTTGGGAATAAAATTTCCGCTGCCATCACCCAAATATTAATAAAAATCAAGGGAGAGAATACTTGGGAAATCTCATCCCTAAAGTACAAACCAGGACACAACCATTAACCAATACCAGGTTAATAAAAAGAAGAGAACTTTTATTATCATCACTCTATTCCTGTTGCAAGGATAAGGATTAGATGGAAAAGTAACAAAATAATATACTCATGGAGAAACTCCATGGGCCTAGAACTTAGCTACAAAGGAAAGCCAAAACATTTTTTTTTAAAATGCACAGACAGCAGGTCCCATACCCAAACCATAAAACAATAAAATGGATTTATCTACATTTTACCCTACTTGCAGAAAGTGAAGAATTGTTTCTTGGGGACAGATATGTCTGTCTCCCTCAGAAGCTGGAGGAAACTCTCAGGACAAAGGTGGGAAACCCAAAATTTCTTTTGTCCTAGTTTGAGATTCCTACCTACGTTCCTATTGGCTAACTCTACCTGAGTTAGGTATAGTTAACCCTTAGTCCCCAGGCTGCTCATGATCATGACATTTTGTGTGTGTGTGTGTGTGTGTGTGTGTGTGTGTGTGTGTGTGTGTGTGTGTGTGTTTAAATTCAAAAATTATTTTTAGAACATGACAAGCTTCACACACTGAGCCATTCAGATAGTTTTTTTGCCAATTTTTGTTTTTTAGAAGGCAAAAAAGGTCTCTGTTTCTCGATCTTTCCCAGTGTCACAGCTAAGGCCTTTAGGCATTCCAAAAGATCTGTCTGTACTGCCCATGATGGAAGATGGGACGTTTAGTTCTGTCATGGCATTTATAAACACATCCCACCCTCAGGGGCTGGCCTTACCATGAGGCGAACTGAGGCGGCCGCCTTAGGTGCCAGACTGTGGGAGGGGTCGGGGGGTGCCACTAACACCCAGAGTGTAGAAAATTGTCTGCTGCTGGTGCATATGTATTCTCTCTGCTCTAGATGCATAGAGCTGGTGGAGTGCTATGAGGAGTAGAACAGGAAGAAGGCAGAATTGAGACCCGTTAGATACGTGTCTGCTAGGAACAGTGTGGTGCTCCTACAGACGGAAGAGGTTCAATATCCAGAGGATCTCCCTATACTGTGTCTCCTGGGAACAGGAGCGGGTCCGTGACTGCAGGAGGAGGGGGAGGAGCGGTCGGCGTTAGTATGCTCGCTACTCTCCCCTCTCTCCCCTCATAAAGCATCTGAAGCTTAAAAGCTTCTGCCAATAAGTCCTGTGTGGGTGCCCCATTCCACCTTTCTCTATTTGCCCCATGCTGAATTAACACCTTCCAGGCCAGGCAGCGAGCGTCTTTCAGTTAACTCTTCCTTGCCCAGAGCTGGGGTGTCTGTTTTAAAGTTCTGGGGCTCCGGGTACAAATTATCCCTCTGTTTTCCTCCACAATATCCTCTACCCCGAGACCTTCCTCGAGTGTATGCTCCCCGTGCCCCAGTTATGCCTTTATTGCCACTTTCATTAGAATAAGTAACTAATGGCTCTAAGGCTGCAACATATGCCACTTTCTTTTTTTGACAGGCGCAGGACCAGAATATGTAACTATTTGCCAGACCAGGTGTCTCAGTTCTCGTAATGTGGCAGGCTGGCCGGGTTGCCACACTCCCAGTCTCATTGCATAAAATGGTTGTAAGGAGGCAGCGCATTCTCTTAAGGAGTCTACACTGAATGGCACCAGGTCCAGTTTGGTGGCACTATCACGGGTAACTAAGCCAGCCATCATCTGCATGAGACCCCATCGGGTTAAAAATATTTCGGGGTCCTCATCAGTTTCCTGTGAGATTGCAATGGCTTGGGCCAGGAAATTACGCCTGCCCATCAGTTCTGCAAATTTTGTCAGAACATCCATTAGCTGGTAATCCGCCCCCCCCCCCCCCCAAGCCTAAACCTGTCTAAGTCCCCGCATATCTGGGGCTGCACAAATGCTCATTAGGCGGTGTAGTTCTTGTGAGTTTAAATCCTCCCTTTCTCCTAGTAAAAGGGCATGTACACTCCATTTGGAAAAAGTTTCCCGTTTTAAAATCCCCAGCCACTTTGCCATGGCCTGGAGATCCGAGGCAGAAACAGGCACTGTTGTTACTGTTTCAGTCCCACCACCCTCTGTCGTGGTGGTGACTGTTCTCTTTGTGACTGTTGCAATGGCGTTTTGGCTCTGGGGGGAGGTATCTACCTGAATATCCCCTCCCCAATCTGCAGAGGGGTCTCAAAAATCTGCCCCTTCTGGGGTCTCAAATGTCCCTTCTCCTGAAGTCACTGCTGCAATTTGTCTATTTGCAAAGCCCAATTTTTGTTCGTTGTTTAATGAGTGATTTACAGAGGTTATGGTCAACAGGGGCTTTCCACTGTTCTAAAGTTAACTTTTCAACCATTCCCTGTAATGCCTGATTTTCTTTTTCAGTTTTCTCCTTCTCTTTTGCATGCTCCTCTAAGATTTGAGTGTTGCTTTAATTCTCTGTACCCATCCTTAAGTGCATCTAACTGGGTTTGGGCACTGATGGTCGTACATTTCCATTTCTCTGCTTCTGCAGCAGAGGCTTGTAAATCTTGGTGCAGTTTCTCGTTTTTATTTTTACATTCAGCCAATTGAAGGAATACCTCATTACAGGTTTTCCATAGAACCCAGACTGTGGCTGCTTCTTTTTTCATTAGAGTTGAGGGTTTATATATCCAGAAATAGTTAGCCAATTTGTCTTCTAGATCTGAAATTGTATGGACCTCAGCTAAAACTTGATCAGACCAAGGGCTATGTCCAAATTTTTGCAAGATTTGCTCAAAAGGGGTAAGATCTTTTACAAATGTTAATTTCTCAGTCTCCTCTCTGAGAGCCTTCTTAACAGACTGCTTACATTTGAACATTTTCTAGTATACCCAACCTCCTATTGGAACTAAAATAACAATACCAATACCTCTTTCCTTTTTCTGGAGCGAGAACTTTCATTCTCCTCCCTTCCTTCTAATGCCGGTGTATAGGCAAAAAAGTGCAACTCTCCGTTTTTGACCGTCGCAGTTTCTGTCATGCATACATGACATTCGGTACAACTGCTCAGGACTTGCTACCTTTGCTGGCTGGTTGCAAATTCAGAGGAACTGTGTTTTTTGGTCGAAAAATCTCTCAATTTGCTACCTCCTTGCTAATGGACTCAGGGGATGCTGGTGTTTTGCCTTGGGCGGGGGCCTTTTGCTCCTGGTCCATGGGTTGCTGGCTAGTTGCAAATTCAGAGGAACTGTGTTTTTTTGGTCAAAAAATCTCTCAATTTGCTACCTTCTTGCTAACGGACTCAGGGGATGCTTCCGTATTTCCTGTTAATTTGCATTTTATACACAATAGCGCAAATTCTGATAAATATAATTCATACTTTAAAAAATTATTATTTCATAGTATCATAATCTATTTACATATCTTGTCATCTTTATGAAGTAGAACTGCACTATGAATATTTTTGGCACTTGTACTCTGTCTTCTCATCATTTATCATTTCTTGATTGATTCCTTCCGGAATGCACAGAATACGTGCCCACCTCTTGCAGGAATCACACTGGAGCTTTAAGTGACAGACAAGAAAAATAACTCACAACTTATAATGTAACACATACTTTCTACGCAATCATGGCATTCCTTCCTCATGTAATCTTTTCCTAAGATGTTCCCATCAGTGCTGTTTGATAACAATTTTTGAGTCACATCATGGTTTCCAAACTTTATTCAGTGACATGTCCTCAAATCTTTGACTCCTTATAAAATATGTTCCCCGCCCCAATTCAGCCCACTCTGAAATCAGACGCCTGACTACAAAACTCAGAACTCCCTCCCATCCAACCACCTCTGGTCTGCTTCCCGTCTGTCCAGTGTTACCTCCAAACCTTGTTCAACCATCCTGCTCTCTGTCCTCTGAGCCGCAGGACTGGCAGCAGTGCTTCATGGCTGTAACGAGCCATTACGCTGTGCAATGCAGTCCCTATGCCTAGAACTCCTAGAACGCTTTTGGCAAGGTGAGCAGATGAGGCAGGGGAGGGCGGTCAGAGTTCGAGGCTATTACATGACCGTGATCTCTAGGTCAAGGCAGAATGTTTCCGCATTCCATATGTGTCCTACGTACCGCAGTTTGCTTACCTCTGTACTACGACCATGATGGAAACGTGTAGTGTTCTAGGGTTTGTATCAAATTCGATAATATTAAAATTAGGGCATGTGATATATACACATCTGTATTCTCTTACCATAGTGCATTCCTCACTTTTCTTTTCACAGTTGATCCTATTGCAATATATGCAGAATTCTTCTGTGCTTTCTGCAAAATAAATACATAGCAATTAGATGCAAAATATTTTATGAACAGCACTCTATATGCTACTACAGCATTATTGGTTACTGTAAAAATCTTAAAGTAGTCATGTGTTTTTATTTATTTAATTTGTTTTTTATATTCTGTTTATAAACTGTAACTCCACTACATCTGGATATAAAGTAAACCGGTTTATTTCTTTCACTTTTCTAACAATAGTAACAATTCGCAAAATCTAAGGTGTTTGGTATTTACTGATATTATTGTTGCATGGTCAGCATTACCTACTCAAACCTGTGATCTCAACCACTTTAGGGGTATTAGGTTGACTGTTTTACACCACCTATTTAAACACTTCCTATTACCTTGTCATGTGCTTAATGAGTCCATAGGGCATGTGATTAAATAATTACCGGACTCCTTCATTAGAAGAATTGCTATGTCTCTTCTAAACTTATTATTTGCCTCCACAGAACTGATGTTTTTCTGCTTCAAATACGTTTCTGCAAACTAACAAGACTTCTGTTTAGAAAACATGTCATAATTAACATAGATTAGAGTATGCTGTGATGGCAACAGCAATTATGAAGTCCCAGAGCACAGCTCACACACTTTGGCAAGGATGCCTTTGCAGTTCAACCAGTATTCTTTTTCATTTACTACCACCTCTGCTAATGACACAAAAATAGGAAACAATACAGACAATGTTTTGTTACTAACCTTTGAGTGGTCCGCAGTTGTGCCCATCAATTTGTCTCTTATGATTTATAATTTGACTCTTCCAATTTGATGATGATAGTCTCTTTTCTACTTTGATGAAGTTTTTGAAATATTAGTGGAAGCAATTATGTCACTCCTCATAACATCTCTTTTTTCTTCAGTATTTTTCTTTTTTCTGTACATTGAGTAAAATCTTTGTAAGCTATCTCTAATTATTGATATTTATGACGTATTTCTCATTTAATACAAACATACTTACGTACACATACATAAACACTTTTGATATCAGATATCTGTCACTACTACAGAATGTATCACCTGCTTTGCTGTGCCCCATATGGATAACACCTACTGATCTATGCATCATTCAAATGCCTCGTGTACAAATGATATGAATTATTAATCTACATTCAGATAACATAAGTTCACTGCTATGACATCAGTAAGCACATTCAGTACGAGAACATGCTCTTTACGAGATTCTTTGCTGCAAACAGGAATATATTACTCTCACTATTGATACATAACTCTAAACTATTTAAACACCAAGGCTACGTCTCCACTGGCCCCTTTTCCGAAAGGGGCATGCTAATTTTCAACTTCAGAATAGGGAAATCCGCGGGGGATTTAAATATCCCCCGCGGGATTTAAATAAAGATGTCCGCCGCTTTTTTCCGGCTTGGGGAAAAGCCGGAAAACGTCTAGACTGGCCCGATCCTCCGGAATAAAGCCCTATACTTCAAAGTAGGAATAAGAGATCCTCCGGAATAGGGCTTTATTCCGGAGGATCGGGCCAGTCTAGACGCTTTTTTCCGGCTTTTCCCCAAGCCGGAAAAAAGCGGCGGACATCTTTATTTAAATCCCGTGGGGGATATTTAAATCCCCCGCGGATTTCCCTATTCTGAAGTTGAAAATTAGCATGCCCCTTTCGGAAAAGGGGCCAGTGTAGACGTAGCCCAACAGTGTAGGATCACTGTGAACACATAGATCTTAGCATTCACCTCCAGTTTCTAAGAAGTTTTCTTTCATAGCTCAGCCCTTCACCCAATGGATCGATTATTAACAGTTCTTGTGTACCCATCAGTGCTATCTGTAAGTGTAGACAACATGTACAAGTTTGGTTGATAATGTGATAATTCTTGAGGTTTATTACTGGCTTACACAACCAAATATTCACATTTTATCCTTTGGAATCACTAACACAAAGTCAAATATCATATTCTGAATTCAGTGATCTCTCACTTAGTAATAAAACTTTCTCACGTCTGTTGACGTTTTGATCCCATTTCACATTAGCTTGTTTTGATTAAGAAACAGTGCTCTCAGAATAGCAACACTCTCATTCCACTTTCATTTCCATAAATGAACTTGCATAACATCCATAGCTGAGGACATAAGACCACTGCCACTCAGCTGTGTTATCACCTAATACCACTTTCATTCCACTTATTACAGAAGTGAAATAGAAATCATCTTACTGCCAAAACCCAGTGATTTGGTGCATTGTAAGGAAGTAACAGTATCTCATGATGAAGAAATCTGCTCTGTAATTTTTTTAAATTAGGTTCAAAATTAAAATTGAAAGATAAGCCAACAATGACACGAGGATTATACTATCTTATTTTAGTATCCTGATTACCATTAATTTATGCACTACCCATCAAAAATAGCATTGTCATTTAACATTTAGGTTAGTGTCTTCATTACGAATGTGCTCTGTTCATGCGATGTAAGAAATATTGTAAATCTTTACCTTCGATTTCATGTCTCGTTGTCTGCCTAACAGAATCTGCCTTACAGAATCTGTGTGGCAACAACTGCTGAGATGGCTTCTACCTGTTGACAGACAACCAAGATCTTAATGCATTATTCACTCATTAATGCATATAAAGAACCTAAGATTACTTATCAGATTATTTCTGTGATCGATAATTAGTATTACTTAGGGATCCTTAGACACCAAGTAAATGTGGTGTCTAGCTTCTAGAGTTTTTTCTTCACTATCCTGTTTAGAAGGGAAAACATAAAATAGGTAATGAGTGTAATATACACATCCATACAAGGGATCCGTACTGTTATCAAAAAGGGCATGTACGACATTCATGGGGAAAAAAAGGATTAGTAAAAAACCTATATTGTCATACGTAATATAAGACATTATTCATTAGGTCACAGATTATTCTGTAAATAATGTACAACATAATTATAGACAAACAACTGTAAATATCAATAGATCAAGTATTGCATGTCGTATATTATTCTCAAAATGCATTTCAATACCTGGTTTTTTTTCATTTACATCATTTGAAATTTTGCAATGGCAGTTGTAGATTATTTCAAAAATATTGTGAAAGCCATAGTATGTCTTACATTCCCGTTGGTGTTAAGGAAGTGATACAATTCAGACAGTTATGTAGTATCACATTACGTGGCCTACCTTTCCCCCCGATTTATCGACTAGACAGCTGAAATACGCATCAATAACCTACAACACATGATGACAGAAAGGGAACATTGTAAATAATATTACATTACACATTTATCTTTCCATACACTTGTAATGTGAATTAAGATTACCTCATCACATATCCAGCTTCTTGGTTTCAGGCAATGAAAAGAAGAGCCATACAATTTGAAATTTCCCACACATCCTCCATCATCATGTGACAGAAATCATATTCCTCCTGCATTTTATCATTTGCCATAAGATCCTCCACTATCTCCTCTTCTTCTGTTGATGTCTTTTTTATAAAGTTCAATGGTTGAACCTGATAATTGTGTGATTCAGGCCCATCCAATTTTCGAATCTTTTTCACAGGGATTTGTGGTCCCCTTGTTACCCACTGTCATTTCAGTTACTATTCTTTCCTCTGTTGTACTATTGGGAGGAAATTGTGCTGGCTCTTTAAATGGCTTTAAATGTGCAATGCTGTACTTGGTTGCTAACATTTTTCCTGACATGGTTTCTAATTTTACTGTCTTACCCTCAATACTAGTAATTTTGTATGGTCCACGATATGTCGGTTCTAGTACTCCGCCTTTTCTTGTTCTCTTCCTAGCATTCAGTAATAGGACAGAGCTCCCAACATCAAATTTTACGTCACCGTATTTTGAGCTGTGCCTTTTGGAATAATGTCTCTGTTGCCTTTCTTGGGCTTTTGAGATGTTCCCTAAAGCCATTTCAATGTCAGCCTCATTTCGCAATGTCTTTTCTATGTCATACTTTTGGAGGAATTCTTCAGTGAGTGTATTTAAATCTGGGATCTTAGAAAAAGCATAGAGAAGGAGTTATATTTGTTCCCTGTATTCATACTGAAATAAATATGTACTTGTAAGCTGCAGGTGATAACATACACTTACCATGTAATTTTCTGAGACTTCTTCTGGATGTCTGGGGTCTTCTGCAAACATTAGTCGAAAGGGGGTAAGTTTTGTGCTTGTGGTGTTTTGTTCGCATTGAAAACAAAATTGGATGAACTATTGCATCCCAATTTGTACCATTTTCATCAACCATCTTCTGTAATGCTCTGCAAGAAATGATCTTTGAGATTTTGTGTGTTTTTGAAAGCACACGTTTATTGTAGACTGAAACTAATAACTAATCAAACCTGATCAATGAATAATGAATATATATTTCCAATCAACATGTATTAGCGTGAAAATTCATTAGCAGATTAGACACAGCAGATTACACTTGCCATTATTGCTGTGATATTGTGACCCATTCACTTACGTTCTGATTTTTTTATTAGCATTTTCAACCAAGCCATTGGTTTGTGGATGGTACGGGGTGGAGAAGCTACGTTCTATGTCTAATTTTTTGCATAGAAACATATTAAACTGGAAGAAAAGAAAATAGATCATGAACTTACATATAGGATTGTCCTAAGGACTGTCACTAGGCCTATTTCCCCTAAGTGTTATGTATAATGTTTAATTTTAATATTCGTTCTTTTAATACTACTATTGGAAACATCATAAAATTTTTTTCCATTGTCCAATCGGAAGACAACATTGAAAAGTTTTAGACCACCTGTCACAGTGACCAACTTAAGATTATTAAAAAAAGGATGTAGATTGTTCTGGATCAGTGGTCGAGATCACTGTGCCTTTCTTTTGACAGAAATCAGAAGTGCCCAGAAAACAATGTTCACTGACAGGTGGAAGATACCTATTCTCTAGGTTGAATACATTTTAAAAATTATTTGTAAAAAACTTATAACATTTTTATGGTGAGAATTTAAAAAAATTATTACCTTATTACAGAATTCGGGACCACGATCGGTCAGTATGCGCTGTGGGAATCCACGCATACACATCATGACGTACATTTTCTCGGCCACCTCAAGTGCTGACTTACTTTGAAGTGGAAACGCAAACAGAAATTTTGAAACATAATCTATGACTGTCATTATATACCGGTAGCCATTCTTTGTTTTGGGTAATGGTCCCATTAAATCCATTCCCAATAATTCCCAGACACGAAGAGCCTATAAATCAGGATTAAAAATAAGAGTCTGAATTCAGTGTTAGCACACAAATGTATCAATTATAGATATAATTTTTTGGAAAAATACAGAACGTACTGTGGTTTCAACATTACCGGAATGAAGACAGCTATTTTTAAAAGGTATTACTAAGTAAGGAAGGAAATATAGCAACCATAGCTACTATTATTACTGTGTATTGAATGGATCTCGGACTGTAGGGATTACCCGGCCTCATCCCTACCCTTCATTATTATTTACTGACACTGGGAAACAACACACACTGTGCAATGGAGGGTTGCTTCTCCTCATCTCAAATGATGGCTAATGATGTCACTGGCACAGGAGGCTGTTAACTTTATGGCAACATGGCTTAAATGTGAATTACTGACCTAGCTTTGTCACAATTGATAAATACTGTGTGTGATTACAAAAAACGAACCTTTATGCTTCTCATGGTGTTATCCACATGTAATTTCTTTCCCTGTTTCTGGCAAGTCGGACATCGCGCAACCTAGTTTGGATTGAAGAACACGATCACGTTACTTTTTCCTTAGATCATTAGTACTTCAAGGGAACAGAGTTCACCTTTCCACGGCGAATATATATTTTCTTAATTTAATAAATCATGAAATAGTATTTCAAAAGTCAATGTCTTTCTTCCTTAATTACTGTCATTTCTTTACCTACCCAATCGACAATGTCTCTCGTCATCCCTGGCCAATAGTATTTTGAAGTCATTATATTCCGAGTTTTGAATATTCCTTCATGTCCACCCATTAAACTCTCATGATGATGTTCAAAAAGTGGCCGTGCTTCTGTCATGGTATGCACAACTTTAACCTTTCTTCCTTTGGCTGAATGGTACAATGTCCCATCTGTTGAATATAGAACATGGATCACATAGGATCAGTAAGGTGATTGCCTGCTGCAACAACCAGTGTTACATCTCTTTTAAGCATCTTCCCCTGTATCCCATTTCCTGTTTGCTCCTTGGCATTATGCATGACCCACAGCTACTGTACTCATTTTCAACCCAAATGAGTTGAAAACAGAGCCCTAGAAACAGCCCTAGTACCGTGAACATGTAGTCCCTGTGTCACAATGGCACAAGGACTATAGGACTGAGCCAGATCTCCTACAGCATGCGGTCTCCTTGGGTAGGGTATGTCATGTCTTCCGTAGATTAACATGATCAAGATGGTGTAGCTATTCCTGCCCCACCCCTCACTTAGGCTGTAGATGTGGTTTTGAATAGAGGTTCCCCCTGATGATGCGCCAATTAATCACAGGCTGTATTCTGTGAGACATGTGATTTCTTTACACGGGCCAGCCACCCATTTCCAGTTTTCCCCCAACCCTCCCCAGCCAAGGCACAGTAGTGAACGTGGCTACTCTGCTAAAGATGTAGAGAAAATGCTGAAATCAAGTGTTGCATTTCCAATACAAACTGTTATTATCATTGGTATTGAAAATTATTACAAGACACACACACAACAAAGAAATCTATACACTGTATAATTCGTACTTGTGTGAGTACAAGGGACTTTCAGTATACGGTTATGATTATTTATTTCTGTTTTGTAAATTAGAAATAATTTCTCAATGAGCAGATAGTGACTGTTGTTGTTGCTTTTCATACCAAAGGAGAATATTCATAAGACATGAACAGTGATCATTTCAATTTTCAAAAAATTATAATTATAACTAGTTTATAAGGTAACTGACCATTATTTTCCTGGTATGCATAGATAGCAATCTAATTTTTAAATGAACTGTGAGTGAAGGTAATGCTGACAATCACAGTAACAGTGAAGGTTAGGTAAACATTCCAAATAATACCAATGTTGGGAATGCAGTACAATCCTGTACATCAAGTATCATCTATTGTAATGTGATTCTTCGATTAAAAAAGGATTCCTTGCCTTCCAAAGAGAATCTACTACCAAATCTTCGAAGGTTAAATCGTCCAGCCTTATTCATTCCTTCCGGATATGTGTTACTTGTTATGTATGCCAAAACATTTTTTATTTTCTCCTCAAAACACTTCCCTGAGAATTGTTCAAAACAGGAAATAGTTAGTGAATTTGAAAATGGGAAAATCAATCCATATAAGTCAGTTCAATTAGAAAATATGAGATGAATATTGCATACATATAAGCAAGGTCAAACAATATTAACATGGCCTGATTGTCAAGCCACTGACAACAGACATAAATTAAGTTAAGGACCATGCACAATTCTCCAGAATTGATGTGTAACCAAAAAAGGATGTCTTCCATCAATGATATCTGTTTTTTGAGAGTGATATTACCTAGAACGGCAGGGGAGGAAAAAGAGGGGTGCTGATGTCAGGATTCAACATACACCATTCTGTATCCTTTCAACACAGGACCAGGGATGGAGTTTTCTTGCAGCTTTAGGGAGTGTTACAGGGCAAGGGCATGGGTGAGCCTGCCTTAGGCACACTCCACCACCAGCTAGGAGTCACCAGCAGTGACAAAATGGAGCATACATCACTAACTCCTACCCCTGGCATGAACCCAGTCCTGTATCCAAGCCCTTATCATCGCTCTGAGCACCCATGCATCCAAATACCCTCCCAAAGCCTGCACCTAGAACACCACAGTAAATGCATGCTCCAAGAGCTGCTCAGAGCCCTGCTCACACTCCAGATCCCTTAAGCAAAGACCAGAGCATGGGCACCCAACCGTCTGTCCCAGGCTGATGAAAGAGACTGAGGATGGGCAAGAGAGGGAGGATAGAGGGTGCAGGATCTGGGACTTGGAGAAGGGGTAGGAAGGAAGTGGGAAAAGGGTGTCTATATAAGGTACATATTGGATTGCACTTTCAAAATGTTGGAGCCCCCTGCTCTGAGCTCTCTGACCCATGTCCCCATTGACAGCGGGAGGAATCACTAAAATTTCACTTGGCCATGTTGGCGAGGAGTCCTGTGGCACCTTATAGACGAACTGAAGATAGTGCCACAGGACTCCTCAACGATTCTTCAGATTCAGACTAACACGGCTACCCCTCCGATACTTGCCCATGTTTGGTGATCGGGATCTGGGACGGAGTTTGGGTGCATGAGAGGTGCTTGCTAGGGGGAGTTTGGGGGACAGGTGCTGGCTCTGCCATGGGTCAGGGGATTGCAGTACAGGAGAGGGTGTGGATGGGAGGGACTTTAGCACATCAGCATAGTACACAAGAGAAAGGAGATGCAGTGACTTCTGATAGACAGAGAAATGAAGAGAAAACTATTAAATACTAAAAAAGTGAGAGGCAGAGTTTGAGACAGGAACTGTATGTAGAATATTTCACACTTGTACACATACAGAGGAACGGTGGTGTCTAAGCATTGACCGTCTAGGAATTGGGAGGCCTGTGCCTTTAAGAACTCAAGCCCAGGCGCCCGCCCCCTGCTCAGGGGCTGACAGGCAGCGTCCAGGAAAAATAAAGAAAAAAAAGACTTTGCACCCCTGGAAAACTGATATTTACAAGGACATCAGGTGGCTTGTCCCACTGGGTGACTGTTCCCACCTCTCCCCCTCCGTAAACGGGGGTTTTGTCTGCACACAGGGTCTGGCAGTGTCCCCCCCCGCTCGGGCTTAACCAAGGCTACCACCCCCCACCCCCCAATTTTTCAAATTTCGCCCCTCTTCTGCAGCTTAAAAAAAGAAGATTGATGCCTCCAGCTGGTAAATTTCTGCCCCATGCTCAGAACCTGACACCTCTCTTATTCCTACAACTCGGTGATGTTGATCTGGTGGGATCTCGCTTGTGAGGTCCCCTAAACAATCCTCCAGAGGGGGATTCCATTCACCCTCCCTTTTCACAAATATCACCGAGTCAGTGTTGTGGTACAGACACAGCTCTTGCAACCTGTCTAGAAGGTGTTATAGTTCTAAGTGGGCGTAAGCGGTGGTGAAACAGGTGATGAAAATGTTCATATTACCAGAGACCAAATAGTGGTCTTTTGTGCGTTTCCAAGACACGCACGCTGTTTCATCATCGATAAACTCACAGGATGAAACCTTGTAGTTAGGAGAGAACAGGTACTGAAAGAGTTCATCCGGGTCTCTCATGATGCTGATATTGGCTAGATTGGTTCTTTGACTGAATTTACCCCACAGAGAATTTAAAAACAGTTTCGCGATTTGGCACTTAGCGGGGTTCAACCTGATCTCATGTTGGCGTAATCGCATGCCTTCTTTGTGGTAGAAATCATTTATATTTGTTTTGTTTTTCTGCATCTGTGCACCAGCTGGGATACCCTGAAGCCTCTTGTTTCTGATGGGTGTAATTTTATGTACTCTGAAGAGAGTTTGTCAGATTTGTCATTAAAATGCCAGATTTCATAGATTTTAGACAGTGTACCCCTTCGCTATGGCCACATTCAATTCCACCGTGCACCATGTCCCCAGGATGGCTCTCTCCTTGTCAGTGTGGGTGCATGTTTCCTGCCGCTCGGTTTCCACACAGGCTCAGCACAAGTGAAACATAAGCTTGCCACCTACTCTGAGGGGTAACAATAGGAAAAAGAGGCCTTGTGGTGGGTACACTAACTTTTGTGATTCCAAAACAATTTGCGAGGGGTCCAAAGTTGTCAAACTGTCGGGGTGTCCAATAGGATATTCTTTGGTTTTGTTTACAAAAGCATACAGACCGGTAAAATCATAATAGTGGATTTCTTCCCTGGGATTAGGTTTGTAATAAAGGGTGATAGCATTTGTCCTCTCCCCAAAAAGAGCATCCCTAGGTATGAGAGGCTGAGGCAACTGAGCATGGTTTAAAAAATTTGCAAGATCTGTCTTTCTTGCATTACCTCCCACTCATACTCCGAGAGTCCTCACTACAAAACCCTGTCTTTTCAGATAGTCAGTCTTGAGCTGAGTCTTATAATATAGAAACCCAAAAGTTGTCCCCGTCATAGGGCTCTGGGTTTTTTCACAATAACAGGTGATAAAGCTGTGGAAAAAACACCCGTTAAACTCAAAGGCTGTGCGCACTCTGTCAACATCGGCATAACCGTCTAAAAAGTAGGGGCCTACATGTAGTTCCCTACCCTGTAAAGCATGCCATATCTGTGTATTTTCTTTGAGACAGATACATCAGCCACTGAATAGACAGACTCAAATATCTCTTTTTCTGCCTGTGGTAATTGTCTGGAGGGAGAAGGGCTATTGTGCTAGGCTCCAAAAGCATAAACCTGTACATCGCCATACAGACAGAGGCCAGCGTGATGTATTGGAAAGGATCAATATACAGTTTTATCTCAGTGAATTTACCAGGGCCTTTCTCTATCTCCCCCATCTGTCATTTTCATAATCTCTTCTCGGTATACCATACAAGCCTGTCTCAAAATTTCAACATCCTTTTGACAGTATTACTTGAGCTCTTTCTGCAAGTCAAAAGTCTCATCTTTCTGGGTCCAATACCAGTTGAGAAACTGTTTTCTCCCCAGGCATCATACTGTCTACACCACACTGGGCGTAGGTCCTACTTAATTCTGATTTTCTAAAGTGTTTAAAAAAAGTGGGAAATACCCTTTGGACCCTTCAAACCCCATAGCCTACGGGAGCTTGCTAAACTTCATGGGCAAGAAGTTTAAAAAATCTGTAAAACCAATCTCCAAGGCCCTAACTTCTACTCGCATCAATTTACTACCCTGAATGATCAGTTCTAATCCCATCTTTTCCTTCAGTAACTCTCATAACGAAGTATGCATCGTAACCGCTGGAATTGTGTGCTATGAATGTATAGTCGCTGAACTTTTTTACGACAAAGGTCCTGATAATGGTAGACACTCGTTGCCCTTAAATTCCCAGGATTTTTCCGGGGTTAGGGACAAAGCAAAAATATAACTGGATATGTGCAATCCAATCTCTTGCATGCATTCAAAATCATAAAAGTACTTTTCTGATGATTTGGGATTTTTAATACAGTCCATAAAACATAGGTGGCTGTCTACATTGCCAACAATCAATCCCTTACACTGCTTACAGCGCTGCCCTTTATATGTTGCTGCTTGTCCACATAAGACTGACACTCATCACACAAAGTTTTAGACAAGCATTCGACTTGTTTTTTCGATGCACAGTCTGTGTCTGTCTAAGCACTCTTTGGACTGACAATACAGTCTATAGCTAGGGCACCTCAGCGGCATGCCCACGTTGTCAGAGTATGTTGCGCTCAAGCAGAGGCGGCAACGATACCAGCAAGAGTGGTCGTGACTATACACTTCCTGGCAAAACTCACAATTTTTCGCACCAAACAACTTTTTAACATCCAGAACCCTATAATGTTCATTATGCAAAAGCATGAAAAAAGTCTTGGGGTACACTGGCCCCGTTTTAAAGCCCCATCCACCTTTTGCAGCAGAAAGCACCACCTGTACGCTGACTCCTAATTGCTGCTCAAATGCCGCTACATCACTGAGCATAACCTTTTTCTATCTGACCACCCCAGTTTCTCATGCAGCTCTCTCGCCCCCCTAACAATTCTGCGTCCGTAGGTTTACGGTCAGACGAGACAGCCAAGAGCCCACCCACAAACATAAACTGGTACAGGTGTAAGTCAGGTCTACTAAATACTATCTCTTTATGGGTGATTTGACTACTGAGGATAGAATTTAAAACTCTACAACCACCCCCACCCACGTTTTTTACAATGGTCACAATGAGGCGCAATATCCCATCAAGGTGCAACTCTCTATTGCTCTGAGGTCTGATTTAAGAAATCCCCAGCTGAGAGCTCATCCCTAATTCTTCTGACTGAAAACAAGTAGTGAGTTAAATTACAGCTCTCTAAATGCAACTGAACATAATCAGGACCTATCCTTCCATTAACGTCACCGAGAGCTAACTGTATCCCCCTGTGTGTGGCTTCAACAACCTGTTCAGCTCAATTTATTCACTCGAGATTTACAAAAAGAAATTCCTCACAATACACTGACCCTCCAAATCTAGGTACTTCGTGTTGCCAACTTCTCTCTCCATATACACCTGTGGATTTTCAGGGGTACATGGGTTCCTCTATGGGACCATCAGGGGCATCTTCTACATCTGATGCTATTTCAGAGTCAGAGGGGTCTCTGTAGATGGATCCCTGTCTAGTCCTGATAACTCAGACTCATCACCATCCTGCAAGTCAGATTCTGCCTCATTTTCAGAAGTCATTTTGTGAGCCTCCAGTAGATGGCATCTCTTTTTTGGTATTTTCTTCCTCATCATCTCTTTAGCCTTTTTTAAAAATTTTGCAGCGATCTTGGCCTGGAACTTTTTGGCAGCCACCCATTTATCTGCCAAATGCTGTCTCCTCTTTTGTTTACACCTTATCTGATGGGAACCCCTGAGGATGCCCCTTTTGCCCCGACCCCTTTCCATAACTAGTCATGCCTACTTAGAACTACCCTCTAAAAAATTAAAGCCTTTTAAGTTATTCAGAAGAGTTTTTTCTCTTTTTGATGTTTTTTCTAGCCATCCTTTCATCTCAACCCCCTGCAATTACAGGCTGCCACAACTCTGCATGACTTTTTCAAAATCTTTGCAAAGTTATGAACAGTTGTGGCAAGTTTACGAAGGCAGGAGACTAATCCATAATACATATTGGCTTGTTCATAAACACCACCCCCTTCATGGCTGTTGCTGGCAGTCATTGGTTTTTTTATTCACAACCCCTAGAGCATGTGCTCTGGGTTTGTGACTGTGGGCATTTTCGTTCAGTTTTCGGTGTGGTGTTGACCGCTGTAGGGTAAACTGAGAATCTGTAGTATTTTGCTAAGAATCCCTATTTAATCCTAAATTTGAGACAGGCCTGTGAACACACAGCACAAGCAGTTAACATGACCCTGGTTGCCCTGGCAACCATATTCCAAGGGGCCTCATCCAGATAAGACATTGGCTGGTACCAAAACAAACTTTGTTAATGTTGTTCTCACTGTCTTGCTTTATTCCTAGATATGGGCATGGGACCCAAGGACCATGCCAACGCGAGGTGGTATCATTCCATAGTAGACACATTATAATTTCAATAGACAATGTTGCTGTCTTGTTTGTTGGGCTTATTTAGCTTGTTAGGAATAACTACCTGCATTATTGATAAGATGTTTAATTGGCGATGGGCGGAGATAGACTCATATATGGCTACGTCTACACTGGCACCTTTTTCCGGAAATGCTTAAAACAGAATACTATTCCGTTTTCAGTTTTTCCGGAAAAGGAGCGTCTACATTGGCCCCGGAGTTATCGTCATAACGAAGCGCTTTTCCGGAAAAGCGCGTCTACATTGGCGGCGCGCTTTTCCGGAAAAGCAGAAGCCGGGAGCCATTTTGAAGAGGGCAAAGGCCACCAGCCCTTTCCGGGGGCGGGGCCAGAGCGCCGTTCAGACACGTGGTTAAAGGGGTCTCGCCGGGCAGCTGTTGGTCTCCTGCTCCCGTGCCTTGGGGCCTCTGCCAGGGACTGGCACCCTCCGCAGGGTCTGTGGTTGCCCTCTGACTTTTGGGGACACCACCCTTTGGCCCCCAACTGTGTTTGCCTGCGTTTTTTTTTTTCTGCCCTGCTCTCTGCCATGGAGCCACGGGTGGCCATGTGCCTGGTCGGGCCCCTCTTGGGGCTGTTCAGGTGGCTGCAGCTCGTGCTGCAGGCCGGTGCCATGCTGTTCATGGACCAGGAGGCAGAGATCGCCTTGGACTCCCTCACCGGGGGGCCCTGGCAACCCTGTCGCATCAGCACCCCACCGTATACCGGCCACTCTGGAGTTTGGACATCAGCACCGACTGGTGGGACCGGGTGGTCCGCGGACGCAGTGCCTGGGAGCACATCTGGCAGAGGCGGTCTGGGCTCTCAGATCCCCTCGCGTGGGATATCTCCTGGACGGAACCAGAAGAGTGACTGGGTGGGGGGATGTCCCATCCTTGCAGCACAACTCAGGGGCCCTTCTCCCTCCCACGATCCCTCCCGCAAGCCTGGAAGCCCAGGAACATGTGTGGCCCTAGTGGGGACTTCCCTTGGGGAACCAGCCAAGGCACTGGGAGCAGGCGAGGGGCTCGGTGGGGGCCACGTTCACAGGACCGTGACGCTGCGGTCTACCCAATAGAAGCTGGCTGTGCCTCACAGCCAAGCATGGGACAGTGTGCCGTTCTCTGTGCTGCACCCTTGGCGGAGCTGCGGGCTCTGGGCTGAGTCCCTGGGGCCCTGGCTGGTTCCAGCCGGCATCCACCCTTCCCCCTGGTCCCGCCGAATGTGTGAGAGCAGCAGGGTCCCAGGCATGGCCTGCAGCTGCCTGCCATGGCCACGTGCCGCTCGGTCACCAGGCTGCACGTGGTTGCACCTGCTGCTTGCTGCCTCATGCTACGCAGCGTGCAGCTCACGTGGCCTGAGTGACATGCTCTCCCCCTTCCCCCTCCAGGAACCTGGCTCCCCACCCCCCGCCTTCCGCCCCCCACCCTTTGGGAGTGCAAACTGCACAGACTCACCAGTGGGTTCCTCCCCGGCCTCGGAGGAGTTGCTGGAGGGGGCCTGCTGGGTGGCAATGGTGGCCTCCTCGCCAGATGCGCTGCCGCTCTCTTCTCCCTCCTCCGGCTCGGTGGGACGGTTGATGGGTTGGCGCTGGCAGGTGTCCACGGGGACCGGTGGGGCTTGAGGGGCGGGCTCGCCCAGAAAGGAGTGGAGCTCCTCAAAGTATGGGCAGGCGTTGGGCCCTGCCCCCCTGCCCTCAGTGGCCCTGACGTACCCCAGCTGCAACTCCTTCGCTTTTGAGCGGACCTGCTCACAATTGCGGCTGGGGTGTCCCTGGTGGGCCAGGTTCTGTGCAAGCCGGGTGTACAGGTTGGCGTTGCGGCACTGGGAATGGAGGTCGTGGAGACCCTCCTCCTCCTTCCATAACTCCAGGAGGGTCTCCAGCTCCCTGGGGGTCCATGATGGGGTCCGCCTTTTGCGGCCCCTGGGGGCCTCCTCCGCTGGAGGTCCAGGGGGCTCTCCGGCTGGAGCTGCCATGGCGCGGTGAGATGACCTGTTGGGCAGCACAGCAGGTGGCAGAGCTGACCCAGGCAGGCTCCTGGCACGTGTGCCCAGCAGCCTGAGAGCTCTTTAACAGCTCGGGCTTACTAGGAAGTCCGCGGCTCCTACGGGGTCTCCCGGCGTCCAAACCGCTTTTTTTCTGTTTTTTCTGCTTTTCCGGAAAAGCTGTCTACACTGGCCCTTTTCCGGAACAGTGTTCCGGAATAAGGACTTATGCCCGAGCGGGAGCAGAATAGTGTTTCCGGAATAGCGGCTGATTTTGTACAGTACAGCGTCGTTGCTTTTCCGGAAATTCAAGGGGCCAGTGTAGACAGCTCGCAGCTTATTCCGGAAAAGTGGCTGCTTTTCCGGAATAAGTGGCCCAGTGTAGACACAGCCATAGGCTTTAGACTTTAAGGTCAGAAGGGACCAGTTTGATCATCTAGTCCGACCCCCTGCACAATGCAGGCCACAGAATCTCACCCACCCCCTCCTAGAATAATCCTCTCACCTATATCTCAGATATTGAAGCCTTCAAATAGTTTGAAGACCCCAAGATACAGAGAATCCTCCAGCTGTGATCTGTGCCCCATGCTACAGAGGAAAGCGAAAAACCTCCAGGGCCTCTGCCAATCTACCCTGGAGAAAAATTCCTTCCTGACCCCAAATATGGCGATCAGCTAACCCCTGAGCATGTGGGCAAGACTCACCAGCCAGACACCCAGAAAGTTCACCCAGAAAGATGTTATGTAATCTTTCATAGGTTATTGGCTTACATGCTCATTTCGTCATGAGGCTAGAACCTATCAAATTGCTTCTCCTCCGTCCCTCTGCTGCCTATATAATCTATTGTAATGTTTCGTTTAACCAGTGTTCACCAGGTTAACCCCTGGTTGTCACTCCACCAGTGCAGTGTGTAATAAATCCTCTGACTTGTTTTCATCTGCATCCAGAGTGTCCAGACTTATTCCTTACAACCACTGAGGAACTGGAGTGTGGTTGCTTGTTACCAGAGTCCCTTGTTTTGTCCTTGAGTATGAGTTTTGGCCTGTCCTACAGCTTCACCTATGCTCTTGTGCTGGTTTGCATGGCAGTTGCCATTGTTGATGGTCTCTGAGTAGATTCCTGGTTCTTTGCCAGTTCTGGTGGAGCCGTCCCCATGGCTCTGACTATAACGTTGTCCTACTAATGAAGTAGAGCATATAAAAATGTTAAACCCCCCAGAGATGTTAAGTTTACTATTTTTTCTCACCCATACCTGTGTATTTACTTAAACCAATAAGCAAAAAAATATATATTTACTGGGCTTCATCCATCCATCCATCAGTCCTTGATGCTGGTGAATTTAATTTTTCGGGTGACTTTCCTTTTTCTTTTGAGCTTGTTTACCTTCTCTTCTAAGGGTCTCTCATTTTATGACCTTACTGTGAAGCAAACAACATATTAAATACATGAAACAGTCTTGTAAACTTTAAAATAAAACTCATTAGGGTGTTTCACTATTTTGAAAGTGATAGCTTTAAACAAAAGGTTTTTATTTTTACTACTTTTAAAATAGCCCATTTATCTTTAGCATAAGCTCCTGAATCACCCACAACTTAAACACTAAGGGTGTGTCTACACTACCTGGCTCCATCGATGGAGCCACGTAGATTAGGCTGATCGGCAAAGGGAAATGAAGCTGCGATTTAAATTTAAATAATCACGGCTTCATTTAAATTTAAATGGCTGCCGCGCTGAGCCGACAAACAGCTGATCAGCTGTTTGTCGGCTCAGCGCGGCAGCCATTTAAATTTAAATGAAGCCGCGATTATTTAAATTGCGGCTTCATTTCCCTTTGCCGATCAGCCTAATCTACATGGCTCCATTGATGGACCCAGGTAGTTTAGACACACCCCTAGTGCCTCTCAGTGAATACGACAATGCACACTGTCGTAGCACACTGTCTGGCCCACGGAAGCTCATCACCTAATAGACTATTTGTAAGATGTCTAAAAGGATTAAAAAGACAGGACTACGCAGTAATTTAAAGACTAACAAGATGGTTTATTAGGTGATGAGCTTCCGTGGGCCAGACCCACTTCCTCAGATCAAATTGTGGAAGAAACATTGATCTGAGGAAGTGGGTCTAGCCCATGAAAGCTCATCACCTAATAAACCATCTTGTTAGTCTTTAAAGTACTGCGTAGTCCTGTCTTTTTAATCCTTTTAGACATCTTACAAATAGTCTTTTTCCTAAGCAGGGGTCTGTAACTTTTTGTATGCACCAGACAGTCAATATAACGCTCTAAGCAGGCGTCTTCTGGCTTGGTCATGGTCTCTAAAACACTGTGAGGATCTTGACTGAATCGCACTGCATTTACCAAAGTCACCCCTTGCGCTAAATGTTCTTGAGTTAAGCACAGACATTGCATAGCATAACCTACGGCGATAACAGTATTTAATAAGTTTCCAAACACAGTTCAGCACATAGGCCCCGGAGCTTGCAGTTTATATCCTCTGAAGTCCAAGTCACACAGTCATGGTGCCTGTGGGCTGACGCATCTGACACAGGGAAAAGCTTTTTGAGGACTGAGGGCTAAGACAGTGATTAAGGATAGCATAAACACCAACGTGTACAATTGAGCACATTACTTTTTTATGCTTATGATGTGGTGCTGGCTCAGCTAGTTCTATGCCAAACCTTCTCCTGAATTCTTCATAGCCGTCATCCTTGGCGTTCTCTTCAATGATTTGTATTGGTGTTGAGCAAAAACAAGGTGGGCCCGGTTCATCTTCCTTGTCTGATGCAATGCTGTCCTGAGTCTTAGGGTCATCTAGAAAGGCATTGTCAAGCTGTCAAGAGATTGCCAGAAATAATATAAGACCCTCTGGTCTTTTTTAAGATTTACAAAATCCTGGTCAGTTCCTAACCCCCATTATGCCCTAGCGTCAGTCATTCATTTATCTGTTTGACTTTTCCGTTCCCCTTGTCCTATTCCTGGGAGCCATGGGCACCTTCCTCCTCCAGGCCGTCTAGCTCGTCAGGCTGCCTCATGAGTGATTGGGTTTGGGGGTCAGATTTTGGTGTATCCATCAGTGGCTGGGCCAAAGGGCTCCCTTCAGCTTCTCCTTCCTTGGAACTGTCACTGATGTAGCGCTTTCTCCCCATGCGGTGGAAGGCCCTCGGCACCAAAGCAAAGTCCAAACTTCTGGTGGGGGTGGTGAAGGAGTCCATGTTTCTGCTCAGCATTTGGATGACTTCTGAAACATGCACTGTTGGAACAAGATGGCCTCTTTTGTGTGGCGCTAGAGCTTCTGGGGAAGTGCTATGGTCTGATTGTTAGAGTGGCAGGGGAAGCTCAGAGGGGTCACATGACCCACTTCTAGGTGGGTCAACTGGGCCCAGAACAGCCCCCTGATTGGTCAAAGCGGTTTGCGGCGCAGTACTACAGGGGAAAACACCTTCCTGATTGGTAGAGGGTGGCAGGACGAGTCCTTAGCGGGGTCACATGACACCCTTTACTTCTGGTCATGTGTCCCTCTTGACTCGATGTACTACCCCAAGGGTGGGGCTAAAGGTGACGGGGTGGAGCTAACATTTGATTGATGGTAGGCCCCTTATACTATTTGTGGAATCTCCATCATTAGAGATTTTTAAGAGCCGGTTAGATAAACATCTGTCAAGGATGGTTTAGATGGGGGTGGCCAACCAGTCAGACTAAGACTGTGTCTACATTGGCACCCCTTTCCAGAAAAGGGATGCTAATGAGACACTTCGGAATTGCAAATCCGCGGGGGATTTAAATATCCCCTGCGGCATTTGCATTTACATGGCTGACGCTTTTTTCCGGCTCGGGGTTTTTGCCGGAGAAAAGCGCCAGTCTAGACGTGATTTTCCGGAAAATAAGCCCTTTTCCGGAAGATCCCCTTTCAAGTAGGAATAAGTGGCAATGCAGCCACTCATAAAAGGGACAGGTCTAGAGTGCTGCCCCAGAGCGGGATCTCCACTCCCTGGACTTTCTGTAGGCCTGCCTGAGCTCTTCTTTTTTCATACACACCTGTTCCTGGGTGCAGATGTGGCCTTTCTGGCTCAGGCTTGTGGCTATCCGACCGCAGACATTTGCGGCACTCCCATCCTCTCAAAATACTTCTTCCCAAGAGTGGATACATACACATTGCCCATTGAACAATACTTTGGTTTCATTATTCAATTCATCCCACATACATGATCCCAATGAAACATCTGTACTGCAAGGTTCTGGGGCAACAGGTAAGGTGAAGCATACCCATTTTTGAGGAGTCCAGTCAGTACAACCTCTAGTGTCCAATAGTTTTCCTTCCTCCCCAGCCCACTGGCTCGAGGTACGAGGTAGCCAAAATGATCCCATGTGTAATATGGGGAGTGGGCTAACCTTCCACACCTTTGCTTCCAGAGACTGTTGATGTGTTATTTTTACAATAATTTCCCCAATTAACAGGTCTGGTGTGACAGTACTGGAAACCTATTTCATCCAGTCATATTGATAAGTGTCAAACAATGACCTCTTCCTTTGTCTTAACAAATGCATCAAAACCTTAATGTTACCCGAAATTACCCAAAATATTTCATGTTCCAAAGTAGATAAGGCAAGTATCTGCATTTCAGTGCATCCCATAGCTATAGCCGTGCGGTTAAATGTGTACTGCTGTTCCTTGATGGTGAAGGCAAACCTGTCCTGTGAATCCGGATGTAATGGGATTGCAAAGAAACAATTAGCCAGATCTATAACAGAAAAATACCTGGAGGTGGCTTGCACCTTTTGAATGACTTGTCATATCTGCCACAATTGGGGCCATGGGCACACTTCCTTTGTTGATTCTCCTGTAATCAATGGTTAGTCTCCAGGATTTCCCGTCTGCCTTCATGACTGGCCATACAGGAGAGTTAAAAGGGGAGTTAGTTTTTCTAATCACTCCCTGCTCTTCCAGGTCCTGAATGATTTGGACTAGTTGTGTCTCTGCTTCCCTTGGGTACCGATATTGTTTTTGGGGGGGGACACCAATTCACCTACAATCTTAACACAAGCGTTAATTTTTCCACAATCTGTTTTCCTCTGCGTCCATACCATAGGGAACTTTAAACGCCACTCCTCCTGCTGCTCTACCGTGAGAGCAGCCCCGAGCTTATCACTTTTAGCAGTGATAATGTTGTCAAGACTTGCTGTAGGGAGATAAGGGGGAAGGGTTTCCAGTTTCCAAAGAGCGCCTCCGGGGAGATCAATAATATTTTTAAACAGCCAGTCCATGCCTAGAATCACGGCATCAGTCATATGCTTTGCTTGAATTAGATTCCCAGTGGTGTGGAATCCTTGTACAGAGAATGGTACCTGCACCCATTCTTGTCCGGGGCTGGTTTTCCCTGAAAAGATTGAAGCATGATCAGATGCCCCCTGGTCCCCGCCTGGGGAGCAGTTTTAATGAGAGACACCGAAGCTCCGGTATCAATTAGAGCCAACATAGGAGCTAGATTTCCCTGCTGGACATAGAGATAGGGTCTCTTTCCTGGATCCCAGGTCAATTCTCCTGTAAACCTCCACTGTTGGGCTCCTATGCCAAGTGGGGGTTCTACATCCAGTGGGCTTCCCTAGTAATATTCCTGATCAGCTAAAGGAAGAGGCGGTAGGAGGTGCGGCGGGGGAGCGCTGGGGGTTCTTACTCCTGAAACGTTTCCTCGCTGGCCCTGCAGTCTAAGAACTTCCTTCATAATATCAGTAAGAGGGGCTCTGTCCCATTTCTCTCTATCCCCTCCCAGCTGTGCTGCTAATTTCCATGCCATGCGGCGCATCTCAGAGACGGGTCTTTCTGGTTGTGTAGTCCCGTCGGCAAACTGAGATCTTTGAAGGTCTGGGTGTAGACGATCCCTGAACTGATTATTCCCCCTTCCCCTGAATTTGCCTCTCGAGTACCCTCCTCAGGATCCTGCAAATCCCTTAGTTCCACTTTCATTAGAGAAAGTGACTGTGGCTCCATTGCCGCATGTATGCCACTCTTTCCTTTAATATTGGGCTTTGGTCCGGCATGGGTCGTTATCTGTTGTACCATCCCTTTCAGTTCTCTTAAGGTGGCGGGGTGCCCATCCTGCCAAACGGCAAGTTTCCCAGAATAGTCGGGAAGCAGCGATGCAGTACAGTCCCTGAGCGAAGGTATGGAGAACGGGATTTCATCTAAGTCTGTGTTGGCAGATACGGTTACTAAACCAGCCATTATCTGCATTAGAGTCCACCGGGTAAGATAATTTTCAGGATCCTCATTAGAATCCTGGGTGGAAGGTACAGCTTGGGCAATAAAATTTCATCTGCCTATTTGTTCCCCAAAGGTGGCCATTAGAGCCAACTCAGTATCGGCAGCTCCAACACTTATGCGATCCAGGGCAGCTCTTATGTCTAGTGCCGCACATATGCCCATAAGGCGATAAATTTCCCTTAGTGAGTGTTTCCCTTCCTGCCAATAAGATGGCATTGGTACGCCATCGAGAAAAAAAATTCTCGGTTGAGTGTTCCCAAATGGTCAGCTATTGCTTTTAAATCTGATGCTGACACTGGGACAGTAGTGACCTGTTGATTTACCCTTCCCCCCCCATCCACCCGGGGTGGTCACAGTGCACCATTCTATGGCTGCCACCTGGGCTACAAGACCCTTCTGTTTGTCGTCCCAAATGTCTTCCTCCCAATCTGATGGTATTTGACATTCGGCAGGGTCCCATTTTCCTGATTGGACAGCCGCTACCTGGCGAGTAGCAAAACCTAATTTTTGTTTCAAATGCTTAATAAAAGAATTGCATTGATTATGATTTTCTGCGGTTTTACTCTGTTCTAATGTTAATTTCTTAACCATGCCTTGCAGGACCTGATGTTCTTTGATTAAAGCCTGATTTTGTTTTTCTACTTCTTTATATGCTGTCACTTGGTCCTTCAGGAGTGTCTCATTACTTTTACTTTCCTGTAAGGCTTGTTTCATCATTTCCATTTGATTGTGGGAATTTGTTGCCATTATTTTCCAATTTTCTATCCCTTTTTCTGATTGGGATAGTTTTTCTTTTAGAGATATTGCTTCCTCTTTACTGGCTGTTAGGCGGAGGTAGTTATTACATGCCTCGCACAGCAGCCAGATTCCTGCAGCGTCTCTTCTTGCTGCATTCGGGGGTTTGCATATAAGGATATATTGGGCCAATCTATCCTACAAATCTGGAATATTACAAACATCTTCAAGGGCTTGTTTAGTCCAAGTACTGTGCCCATATCTCTGAAGGATTTA
Organism: Pelodiscus sinensis; assembly: GCF_049634645.1. NCBI lineage: Eukaryota > Metazoa > Chordata > Testudines > Trionychidae > Pelodiscus > Pelodiscus sinensis. The sequence continues at coordinate 7,494,689 of NC_134739.1, read as the reverse complement.
TTTAAAGGGTGTTATTTCTTTTATAAAAGGCGAGGTTAGAGCTCCTTCAAACTCCGTGCCTCCCTCTGAGACTGCTTTCCCTGGACTTTTCATAAACATCTTTAACACGTGTGTAGTTTCCTTTATCACCCCTGAACCCTCGCAGTGAGTGACACAGCCTACACTATCAATGAATAATCATAGCTTCTTTTTATAGCCTAAACTATTTCAATAATTGTAGCTTCTAGTTACACAGCCTAGATTATTTCAATAGTCATAGCTTCTAGTTACTATGAGCTCTTTTGTGAAGCCTCTACCCTCTGGAGGTCAGCAGGCTTTGGTTAACCAAAAAAAAAATTGAACCACTCTCTGTAGAGCCAGCTGTGTGCACACCAATGTCCACAAAACCTGAGGCTCTTTACCAATATTCCCCCTTTTGCATTCTCCACCAAAATGTTGTACCAATAAAAGCAAGGAAGATCTTATGGGTGGGGGATAAGGTAAAAAGCCACATTTATTGTAAAGATAATAATATATGAACATTCATTCAATCATTCATCCATTCATTCAGGTTATAGTTACCAGCCTGGAAGTTGCTTGTGACAGAATACTGGCCAGGTACTCTGTACACAAGTGATGGTAGTGGGGAGCGAAGTCCTGATCAGATGCGCATCTGAAGCTCCTGGTGGGCTGGCAGCAGAATTTTGGACTCTGACTCCATAGTCTTTTTGGTCCAATCTTTATAGGAATTTCTTCCTATGCCAGTCTATGGGAACTGCTGCATCATGCTGATGTCTTCAGGGTGGCTGCCAGGTGCTCGTTAGTGATCTCATAGGGTGGACCTCCAGTTTTTCTCCACTTGACACCTTTTGGTTGCACTGGCACCTGATGCCTTCTTCAGCCCTTTGATGCTGCATTCTCAGGCTGGCACCTCTCAAACCATTCATTCATTGTCCAAGCACACTCTCTTACATACATTCCCTAATTAATGTTTCACATACAGTATTTTGTATAATAATAATTGTACATGTACAAGAGTTGTAGCTACAAAAAGTTACAAAAGTTTCTGGGTGGCATTTGTTAAAACATTCTCTCTGAGTGCTGAGTTAGTTACTGTTATAGTTACAATGTTTCACTTTGCGATTAGGGTTAATTGCTTCACAATGCTTTGAAGAGAAGGGCATCAATTGTGTGTAACCCTTCTGCCGTGTAGGCCTGGCAGTAACCAGGGCTGGGTTCAATATCTTGGGGCCATCACACATAGAACCGGCTCGAGCCCCCACCCAGTAATCTGGGAAATTCACACACCCCTAGGCGCCTCTGAGAGGCAATGCTTCCTCACTCGCAAGCACTGAGTCTGAGTGTAGGAAAGAAACATTTAATGAAACAGAAGTCATACGGCATTAACTTGGGGGAAAACACCACAGAGTTCATAACCCAAACATGAGCCAAGCCCCCACCCCAGCCAAGAATCGCCCGAAGTCCAAAAAGTCCGACACCCCAAAGGTCTCTGTCCTTGGTCTGTGCCACCCAGAGTCCCAAAGTTCACCCACATGGTTTCACCTCCCAACCTGGGTAGAAATGTGGATCGGGGGATGGATAGGGGGCACCTTATACGAAGCTCCACCAGCTGTCTCATTCCACGCCTCTGGACGCTCCACTGGGCACCTGCCGCCGCTCCATGCCACGCCGCCGGTCGCCGCTCCTCGCCTGCCGCCGCTCTACGCCACGCCGCTGGTCACCGCTACTTCACTGGTGCAACAGGTCTGGCACTCAGACAAACCAGTGATTTCAGCTCTCAGTGATTTCAACTCTTTAGCCACCAGTGCTACTGTGGTTTTTCCCACCACAGGGATGTAAAATTTTATTACATTATGGTCTCTATTTCCAAGCAGTCCAGTTATATATTTGGCTCTCTTGGACCAAATCCTGTGTTTCACTTAGGATAAAATCAAGAATTGCTTCTTTTCTGGGTTCCAGAACCAGCTGCCCCAAGAAGCAGTCATTGAAGGTGTCAAGAAACTTTCTCTGCATCCTGTCTGTTCAATATGAGGATAGTTGAAATCCCCCACTATTACTGAGTTTTTTCTATTTGTATAGCCTCTCTAATTTCCCTTAGCATTTCATAGTCATTGTCGCTATCCTGGTCAGGTCATCGGAAATATATCCCTACTGCTATATTCTTATTATTAGAGCATGGAATTACTATCCATAGAGATTCTATGGAACATTTTGGTTCATTTAAGATTTTTAATTCATTTGAGTCTACATTTTTTTTTCACGTATAGTATCACTCTCCCACCAGCATGACCTGTTCTGTCCTCCTGATATGTTTTGTACCCTGATGTGACTGTGTCCCATTGATTGTCCTCATTCCACCACATTTCTGTGATGTCTGTTTTATCAATATCCTCCTTAAATATGAGGCACTCTGGTTCACCCATCTTAAAGTGCTTATACACAAATGTTAGGTCTAAAAACTATTTGTCACTATTTAGCTGTCTGCCATTTCCCGATGTGTTTGAATAGCACTCTTTTCATTTGACTGTTTCTCATCTGATCTTACCCATATTTTATCGTCTTCCATTCTCTTCTCCTTACTAGAACACAGAGAATCTCTATTAATAGACTCTCCCCTAAGAGATGTCTGTCAGATTCATGTGCTCCTCCTCATCTGACTGCTTTTCCCCACCCCTTAGTTTAAAAACTGCTCTACAACTATTTTAAAGTTAAGTGCCAGCAATCTAGTTCTATTCTGGTTTAGGTAGAGCCCATCCTTCCTGTATAGGCTCCCCCTTTCCCAAATGTTTTCCCAGTTCCCAACAAATCTAAAGCCCTCTTCTCTACACCATCGTCTCATCCACACGTAGAGACTATGAAGCTCTGCCTGCCTACCTGGCCCTGTGCGTGGACTTGAAAGCATTTCAGAGAACGCTACCATAGAGGACCTGGATTTCAATCTCTTTCCTAGCAGCCAAATTTGGCCTTCAGGACCTCTCTCCTACTCTTCCCTATGTCATTGGTACCTACATGTACCATGACCACCAGCTCCTCACCAGCACTACACATAAGTCTATTTAGATGTCTTGAGAAATCCACAACCTTAGCATCAGGCACGTAAGTTACCATACTGTTCTCCTGATCGTTGCAAACCCAGCTATCTGTTTCTAATGATCAAATCCCTCATTCTTAACACCTGCCTTTTCCTAAAGACTGGAGTTCCCTCCCCTGGAGATGTATCCTCAGTGCGAGAGGATACCACAACATCCTCTGCAAGGAGGGTCCCAACTATGGGATCATTTCCCTCTGCTCCAGTTGACTCTTCTCCTTCCCTGAGCTTTTTATCCTCCTTAACAGCACAAGGGCTGTCTGAGCAGTGGTGGGACGGTTCTACAGTGTCCCAGAAAGCCTCATCTACATATCTTTCTGCCTCCCTTAGCTCCTCCAATTCAGCCACCCTGGCCTTCAAAGCTCGTGCGCGGTCTCAGGGCTAGGAGCTCCTGGCACCCAATGCGCGCACACACACACCACCTGTCCACAGGGCAGGTAATCATACAGGCTACATTGGGTGCAATAAACAGGACAGCTCCCACTCTGCTGCTGGGTTTCTACCTGCGTTCTCTCCTACAGATAATTAGATTCTTGATAGGGTTTTTATTTAAATCAGATACTTTGGATTTAGTTCAGTTTAAAAAGTTTTAAAGTGTATCTAGCCCGCATCAAACTCCCCCTTGAAGCTCCCTGTTAGCTGCTTCTGTTCGCTAAGCTTCCTGGTTGCTTACTAGCAGGTTTTATATAGCTTTAGCCTTCCCGATAGCCCCGTCCCCTGGATAAGGATTGACCAATGAACAGAAGGTTATAGGTTTCAAATTCTCGTTAAGAAGCCCACAACTTCCAACTGCCGGTCTCAGCACATGATCCTTCAAACAAACAGCTGAGCACATGGGTATATTTCACAAGCTCAGCACACAGTATATTTCAGGCAACCAGCAAGTATGCCACAAACACACAAACAGGCAATCACTTACCCTAAGGGCTCGTCTACACTGGCCCCTTTTCCGGAAGGGGCATGTTAATTTCAGCTATCGTAGTAGGGAAATCTGCGGGGGATTTAAATATCCCCCGCGGCATTTAAATAAAAATATCCGCCGCTTTTTTCCGGCTTTTAGAAAAGCCGGAAAAGAGCGTCTACACTGGCCCCGATCCTCCGGAAAAAGCGCCCTTTTCCGGAGGCTCTTACTTCAAAGTAGGAATAAGAGCCTCCGGAAAAGGGCGCTTTTTCCAGAGGATCGGGGCCAGTGTAGACGCTCTTTTCCGGCTTTTCTAAAAGCCGGAAAAAAGCGGCGGACATTTTTATTTAAATGCCGCGGGGGATATTTAAATCCCCCGCGGATTTCCCTACTACGATAGCTGAAATTAACATGCCCCTTCCGGAAAAGGGGCTAGTGTAGACGTAGCCTAAGTGTTCTGTAATCGCTCCTCCTTCACCTGGAGAACTCCCTCATGAAACTCCCCGTTAGCTGCTCCTGTTCGCTCGGCAGTGTCTCTTATGACCATCCCTCTTGCTTCCACATGCCAGAAACAGTATGTTTTATATTCTGAAGTCCATACGGCACAATTTGGATAATGACTGTCAGTTATTCACTCCTCTGGGAATAAGGCTATAAATATCTTAATCTGGATCCGTTATATCTGCAGCCAGGATCATGATCTGGAATTAAGCATTCCATGCATTCAGGGGAATGGCTAGTTACACTGTGGTGGTCTTGGAAGGGGGTTGGGTTATATTAATCCATGTTTTACCACCTATGCAATAGCTCCGTATGAGGAGTATTGTAAAATGCCATGTCAGAATCCCTGATGGCATTTTCATCCAGATACTTCCCACGCCTTACGCCTTTCACTATTACCCTCTCGTTTCCTAATACCTATTCAAACACAGATTCATTACCATACCCTAATGAACATAAATTTTGGGTGTGCCAAATACATTCCCACTGATGTATTTCCACATTCTTGGTTATTGACTCTATATTGGTGAGACTGTCTCTGTGTCTGTTCAGTAACTCCTAAACCATAAGGGCTAGGCCCACCAAATTTGGTATACAGCTTCCTCCTCCTCTTCTAGGTAACTTATCTGTTCTTGTTTCTGTGCTGGGGAGTCAGCTGCTTGAGTAAAAACCTTTGTTCTTTGTTTTCACTTACCTCAACTTTTATCTTTTTCTTCTGATGTCAGTGGCATAGTGTTGTCAGGGGAAACATTGTAGGGGAAAACATAACCTTCGGGCAACAGTACAGGGAACTGTGATTCACTAGTTAAAGTGAGATTGGTTTTAGCTGGGACTTTGATCGGTTTTTTTAAAATTTGTCTTCCTTATCTTTCAGTAGGGAAAGGGTCTGTCATGAGTCTACATCCTATAAAGAGTGGGATATCCTGTTACCTTTCTTCCCACCGGAATGACCATTCCTGCATCCTGTATGGATATGCTCCAAAGTCTGCTACAAGAACGGGTTCAAATCTCTCCAGCCATCTCCAATTAGGATAGAGACCATCCTTACCAAAATGTCGTCTTGGTTGAGGAAGGATCCTCCAGAGAGGAGCTCTAGTGTATAATTTTGTGACCTTCCATTTCCAAGCTGTGCCATTTTTCTTTGCTCTGATTACTTCTCTCTGAGATCCCATTTCTCATGGTTTTATCCAATCACCATCAGTTCCTCCTATCATGGACTCTCAGGCTGTGCCCATTCTTGGCTCTGTATGGTCTGTGGGGGGAACCACCTTCCTTCCTCCCCCTCCCCCCCCCCCCCCCCCCCCCGCATCCCCCTTCTGTTCTGCAATGTGATTTGTCCTTTTCATATTTGTTCATTTTTTTAATTGTATCCTTTGGTATATATGGTTGTGACTACTTTCTTCCACTATTTGATCTGAGGAAGTGGGTCTGGCCCAAGAAAGCTCATCATCTAATAAACCATCTTGTTAGTCTTTAAAGTGCTACATTGTCCTGCATTTTGCTTCAACTACCCCAGACTAACACGGCTACATTTCTATCACTATTCTCCTTCCGTGTGACAGTCTTTCTCCAGGGATGAAACTGTAGGCTCTTCCACCTTCTGGGACTGCACCTTTCTGATCCTTTAACACTTCTGTCTCTTGCTGTGGAGGCCTTCAGGGAATCCAATCACTCTGGATGCCAGGAGCCTCCACTCCCAGAGGAAATAATGCAGCCCTGTTCTCTAGACCGGAACGACGCTCTGCCAGCATAAAACAGAAGTGTTTACTGAGCATCTGAGCACAGCAGAGGAATTCTCAGGGCGCTCAGGCCTGGCCTCCCTCAGCACTGTGTGTCCAGGTGGACTCTAGCTGCTCTCCCTCTCTTGTTCCATTAAAACTGACCCTGCACCTTTATATGTTTCTGCATCTGGCGTACACGTCTCTACCCTTCATCTCTGTGCATCACACATTCCAATTCCTGTCAAGCCCGAGTCACTGCTGCCATCTGGCTGCCCGGGTCCCATTCTGTCTCAGAGCTGTCAGTCTCTCTTTCATCCCTTCCCTTTGCAACTTGAACTTTTCCAGTTCCGGTTGCAAACTCTCCTTTTCATATTCCTATGCCTTAATGTTCCTCCATCAGCTGACTCCCAGCCAGATACATAATCCAAACAGCAGCATTTGTCCTTTGCTCCTTAGGAGTAGGAACACAATGTGTCTGATAATCTAATAACAGTTCATTCAAACACCATTCCCCATATGGTAGAGGAACAGCATCTGCTGCCCATGGATCAGATCCCAAACTTTCATATGCCTGTCTCAAATAAGCACCTCTCAATCATACCCAGAGCGTTGAGATAAACCAGGCTCTGTCCTCCAGGGAATCCTAGAATACTAGAATGGGAAGGGACTTCGAGAGGTCATCAAGTCCAGTCCCCTGCCCTCATGGCAAGACCAAGCACCGTCTAGATCAATGTTTCCCAATTATATTTGGCCACAGAACCCTTTTAAACTCGAAATAATTTTGCAGGACCCTTATTTACAGTCTTGTATATGGAGCTGAAAAAGTAGACCACAAATAAATAAGGATAATAAGAAACAAATGCTAAACAAGGTGTAGTGCACATTGTTTGAAGCCATGGGAGGGGTGGGTGGGTGCAGCCCTCCCCCTTCCCAAAGCCCCTCCCCCAGCCTTGTGGGAGGGGCAACTAGACCCAAGCCCATCTAATTTTAGGGGGCAGATGACAAGGGGGTGCAGGTCAAAGGCTCAAAATAAGGGAACCAGACAGGGACACCGAGCAGAGAACCCCGGACAGCGCCCACTGCTCCTTGAAGCTGTCGATGGAGCCAGTAGATGCTGCCCACAGGAACTCTGCCTGGATATGTGACACAAGGGAGGAATGGAATTAGGCCCCCCAGTTGCAGAGCACCCCCTTGTCCAGCATCATAGACGGCAGCTTTCACCAGAGCCAAGAGGAGGTTGATGAGTTGGTCTCGTGACTTTGTGGGGCCGTGGATGGGGTGGGCGTAAATAAAAAGGTGAGGGGAGAAGTGCAGCTAGAATCTCAATACTAAAAAAAAAAGCCGCCTTCACCACCTGGAGTAGGCGCAGGGAAGTTCGGGGGATGGAGAGCCCCATGCGCTAAGCGAGCGCCCGGGATCCACCCAGTCGCCCCTGTCGTAATCCAGACCTTGGTGGTTTCTGCCAGGATCAGCCTCTGGCGCACTGAGGGAAACTCCGTTACCTGCACGCCCAAAGCTGGATTGTGGAACAGGGGCTTTGCGAGGAGATATGCTCCTTCAGTGGCCCTTGTGGCCCCCAAGATGGAATAGAAGCCCGCCCACCTTCTAAAAGCCCCTCCCCAGCCTTATGGGAGGGACACTGGACCCATGTCCAATTAATTCCGGGGGACAAATAATGAAAAAAGGATCGAGGAGTGCAGGCTAAAGGTTTAAAATAAGGGAACCGGATGGGGACACCGAGCAGAGAACTCCGAACAGCGCCCACTGCTCCTCAAAGCTATCGAAGGAGTCAGTGGACGCCGCCCAGAGGAACTCTGCCCGGATTTGTGAAACCAGGGAGAAACAGTCGCAGAGAACCCCCTCGTCCAACATCTTGCTCCTGGTATTATAGATGGTAGTCTTTGCTAGGGCCAGGAGCAGGTTGACGAGGAGGTCTCGCGACTTTGTGGGGCCATGGATAGGGTGTGCATATAGGAAAAGGTGAGGGGAGAAGTGCAGCCAGAACCTCAGTAAGAGGTTCTGGAGGAGCCAGAATAGGGGCTGCAGCCTGGCGCATTCCAGATATGCGTGCGCCAGGTTCTCCCTCACGCCGCAAAAGGGGCAGGCTTCTGGGATAGGGGTGAACCGCACCAAGTACACACCCGTGCTCACGGCTCCGTGGAGGAGCCGCCAACTGATGTCCCCGATGGGCCGCGGAATTAGATCGGAATAAACGCTGGCCCATCGGGGTCTCCCACCCTCCATAGGTCTTAAGTGGTCCCGCCAGTTAGTCGGGGCAGGACATGAGGGTGGGGGAATGCAAAGTGTGGAGCATGAGTGTGTACAGCTGTTCCCTGGGCACGGTTCGGAAACAGACCGGCTGCAGATTTTGCAGCCAGCTGGGAGTCCAGGGGTGCGGAGGCTGGGGGTGCCCGTGGAACAGGGGCCCAATAAAAATAGACGGAGGCTTTGCGGGAAGGGCAGGGCATCCCCTCTCGCATGGCTCTCTGTAGGAGGCTAAGAGCGAGCCGGGACAAAGCCGCCTTCACCTCCTGGAGTAGGCGCAGCGAGGTGCGGGGGGTGGAGAGCCCCATGCGCCGAGCGAGCACTCGGGGATCCACCCAGTCTCCCCTGTCGTAGTCCAGGAGGTCTCCGACCATGGTGGTTTCTGCCAGGATCAGCCTCCGGTGCACCGAGGGCCTATTTGAAATCATGGGAAGGTGGGTGGGCAAAGCCTGCCCACATTCTAAAAGCCCCTCCCCAGCTTTATGGGAGGGACACTGGACCCATGTTCAACTGAATCCGGGGGACAAAAAACAACAGGGTCAAGGAGTGCGGTTCACAGGTTTAAAATAAGGGAGCCGGATGGGGACACCGAGCAGAGAACCCCGGACAGCGCCCACGGCTCCTCAAAGCTGTCAATGGAGCCAATGGACGCCGCCCATAGGAACTCTGCCCGGATTCGTGACACGAGGGAAGAACGGAAATAGGCCCCACAGTTGCAGAGAATCCCCTCGTCCAACATCCTCCTCCTGGTATTATAGATGGCAGCTTTCGCTAAGGCCAGGAGGATGTTGATGAGGAGGTCTCGCGACTTTGTGGGGCCACAGATTGGGTGTGCGTAAATAAAAAGGTGAGGGAAAAAGTGCAGCCAGAACCTCAATAAGAGGTTCTGGAGGAGCCGGAATAGGGGATGCAACCTGGCGCATTCGAGGTAGGTGTGCGCCAGGTTCTCCCTCGCGCCGCAAAAGGGGCAGGTGTCCGGGATTGGGATGAACCGCACCAAGTACACGCCCGTGAAGGAGCCGCCAACTGATGTCCCCAATGGGCCGCGGAATTAAGGTGGAATAGACGCTGGCCCATCGGGGTTCCGCACCCTCTATAGGTCTGGGATAGTCCCGCCACTTTGTATCTGGGCGGGACACGAAGGTGGGGAAATGCAGGGTGTGGAGCACGAGCGTGTACAGATGTTCCCTGGGCGCAGTTCAGAAACAGACCGGCTGCACATTTTGCAGCCGGCTGGGGGTCCAAGGGTGGGGAGGGCGGGGGGCCCGCGGAACAGGGGCCCGATAATAGGGGACGGAGGCTTTGCAGGAAGGGAGGGGCGGGGCGTCCCCTCTCGCAGGGCTCTCTGTAGGAGGCCAAGAGTGGGCCGGGACAAAGCCGCCTTCACCTCCTGGAGTAGGCGCAGGCGGGTTCGGGGGGTGGAGAGCCCCATGCGCCGAGCGAGCGCTCGGGGATCCACCCAGTCCCCCCCGTCGTAGTCCAGGAGGTCTCCGACCATGGTGGTTTCTGCCAGGATCAGCCTCCGGCGCACCGAGGGAGACTCCGCCACCTGCACACACAAGGCTGGATTGTGGAGCAGGGGCTCCGCGAGGAGGTCTGCTCCCTCGGAGGCCACAACCGACCTGGTCGCCAAAAACAGTTTCCAGGTCTGGAGGAGGTCCTGGTAGAATTCCGGCAGCTCTGAGAGGTCTCGCGGAAGGCCCCTCGGGTGGATAAAAAAGAGCTGCCAGTTGTATCGGAGCCCTCGGAGGCAGCGGAGGAAGGCGTGTGCCAAGGTGCCCCATGCCAGACTACCTGCACTAAAGAGGAGTCTGCAGGGCCTGGAGGCGGAAGGTCCGGACCTGGCTGCGCATGCAGACCAGGCCCTGGCCCCCCTCCTCCAGGGGGAGGGACAGGACCCCTGCAGAGACCCAGTGCAGTCCTGGCTAAAAGAACTCCAAAGCTGCCCTCTGGAGCTTTGCCAGGACCTCCGGGGCCGGGCGCAGGGTGTTGAGTCGGTGCCAGAGAATGGACAGGACCAGCTGATTTAGCACCAGCGCCCTCCCACGAAGGGAGAGACACCGGAGCAGTCCTGTCCATCTCCGCAGCCTCTCACCCATCCTGGCCTCCAAACCTTGCCAGTTTTCCGGTGGAGAAGGATGCGTGGCGGATAAATAGACGCCCAGATGGAGCAGCGGACCCACGCTCCACCTGATGGCCTGAAGCGCGGGTGGGAGGGAGCCGGCTTGCCCCCGACCACCAGGCCAGAGCTCTTGTCCCAGTTGACCCGGGCGGAGGAGGCTGCCGAGTAGACTGCTTGGCAAGCCTCCACCCACGCCAGGTCGCCCGGGTCCTGGACCACGAGGAGCACGTCATCGGCGTATGCCGACAGGACCAGCCGCAGCTCCGGCTCTCGGAGCACCAACCCCGTCAACCTCCTACGGAGGAAGGGCTCGATCACCAGAGCGTACAGCTGGCCCGACAGCGGACACCCCTGACTCACCCCCCGCCCGAAGCTGACCAGCTCGGTCAGGGTCCAGTTGAGCTTGACCAGACACTCCGAGGGCATACAGCACCCGGAGAAAACCCACAAAACGGGGCCCAAAGCCGAAGGCCTGCAGGGTGCCCAGGAGATACCCGTGGTCCATCCTGTCAAACGCCTTCTCCTGGTCCAGGGACAGGAGGGCGAACGACAAGCTGTCCCTACACCCGAGCTCTAAGAGATCCCGGACCAAATACAAGTTGTCAAAGATACTGCAGCCCGGGATGGTGTAGATCTGGTCGGGATGGATCACGTCCGCCAGCACGGACCGCAATCGCAGCGAGATGGCTTTTGCTACGACCTTGTAGTCTGTGCTGAGGAGCGAGACGGGACGCCAGTTCTGTAGGTTGTGGAGATCCCCCTTCGGCAATAAGACGAGCATTGCTCGCCTGCACACAGAGGGAGGACCCCGCTCTTCAAGGACTCGGCCCAGACGGTGATGAGGTCCGGGCCGAGGACGTCCCAGAATACGCGGTAGAACTCCACAGTCAGCCCGTCCATGCCCGGGGTTTTATTGTTGGGCATGAGACGGAGGGCTTCTGAGAACTTGGCCAGAGTGAGAGGCAGCTCCAGCCGGTCTCGGTCTCCCACGCTGACCGTCGGGAGCTCGGTCCAGAGCGCCCTGCAGGCGTCGGCTTCGGTTGGATCCGGGGAGAACAAACTGGCGTAGAAGGCCCTGGCCCTTCCGCGCATCTCCGCCGGATCTGTGAGGGGGTTGCCGTCCTCTGTCAGGAGGCAGGTGACGTGCTTTTTGGCCCCCCTCTTTTTCTCCAGGGAGTAGAAGAAGCGGGAGCCGCGATCCATCTCCCGAAGGAGCTGGATGCAAGATCCAACAAAAGCGCCCCCAGGCCTTGTGATCTTTTAGGGCCCGGAGCTCCTCCCGCTTCTCCCAGTATGCCTCGGGGAGGGGTGGATCCTCGGGGGAAGACGCCAGGCACCTCTCAAGCTTCAAAACCTCCCGTTCCAACTGCTCTATCACCGCATCCCTCCGCCGGCTGGCGCCCCGGGAGTAGTCACGGCAGAAGAGCCGGGCGCGCTCCTTCGCCGCGCCGAGGGAAAGGCGAGCCACTGCCCCCGCCAGGCCTGCCAAAACTCCTGGAAGGACGCCACGAAGCCCACGTCCTCCAGCAAGCTATTGTTAAAATGCCAATAGGCCGGCCCCAGCCTCTCCAAAGTCAGAGAGGCTTTCACTGCCACCAGATGGTGGTCCATGAAAGGGGCCGGCCGGACGCTGGAGGAGTGGGCTCATGCCAGATGGAATCGGGAAAGGTAAATGCGATCCAACCGGGAGTGGCTCGACCACTTGTTCCCCATCCGGACGTAAGTAAAGGTGGTACTGTCGTCCGGGTGGTGGTCCCGCCAGACGTCCACAAAGGAGTGGTTGTCCATGATCTCCCTGAGGACGTCTGCCGCGGCCTGGCAGTTCGCGAGTCCTACACGGTCCCAGTCATCGAGGGTGGTGTTGAAGTCCCCATCCAGGACCAGGCACTCACGAGGATCCAGAGTGCCAAGGAAGGTGGCCGCCTGCCGGTAAAAGGTGACCTGGTCCGGGCCCGCTTTCGGGGCGTAGACGTTGACCAGGTTCAACATCTGCCCCTCCACGCGGGCCCAGACGTGCAGCAGGCGGTCCGGGACAACCTCGGCGGTCCCCAGCACCTCGGGCCGTAGGGCAGGGGAGAACAGGGTGGCCATCCCGGCCGAGCGAGTGCCGAGGTGGCTAAAATGCACCCCGTCCCCCCACTCCAGCTGCCAGCCAGCTTCGACGGCTGGAGTCGTGTGGGTCTCCTGCAGGAAAACCACCGAGTACCCCCCCTCCCGAAGGAAGGAGAGCACCTGGCTCCTGCGGAGACCCGCCCCACAGCCCTGGGCGTTCAGCGTCGCGATGGTGCTGCAATTCATGATGAGGGCTGGGGTGGATCCTCGGAGGCAGGTGAATCGGCGGCCCCCCACAGGCCCCGCAGCAGACCGCTCTTTGACCCGAAGGTCAGGAGAGCGTCTCGAAACCTGTGGGTCCGGCGGTAGGCCGCGTCGTCCTGCCTATTGGTCCCTCTCCCCTCCTGCAACAGGGCTCTAGTGGCCTGGAGGATGGAATGGAAATCCCCCCAGCACTGGAGGGCGAGCTGCACCTTTCCTTTTGCCCCGCGGTTATCCGCGAGGAATTGGCACAGCTCGCTCTCTGCGCCAGGGTTCTCCTCCGTCCGGGCCCCCAGATGGAGCTCACGGGCCACAGAGACGGGCAAACAGGGATCCGATCCCCGACGCGGCGCCGACACCGCTGGTGCCGCGCTGCCCGTCCCCGGCGAGGGAGGGGGCGGCGGAGGGAACAAGGCAGCCCCTAACGGATTGGGGACCGGGGATACAAAAACAACCCCCTGAGAGCCGCTCGCAGCTAGTGGGAACGAGACGGCCCTCGCAGGGGTGGCACTAGCAGACATTTGGGGGGGCAGTGGGGACGGGTCAGGTAACACGACATGGACCGGTATGGGAGGAGGACGGGGGGATGGCAGCAGAGGGGTTTTCTCCACGGTAGGAACAGGGGGAAAGGTGGGCTCTAGGCCGGACGGTGGGTCAGGATTAGGGAATGGGTCAGAGATAGGGAGCAGGGGAAGGCCCGGGGCTGGAAATAGGTTCATAGAGGGCGGAAACAGAAGTAGGGAGAGAATCGGGACATGGGAGGGGATCAGAATCTCAGGCGGGATCTGGGGAGGGGTCCCCTGTGGCCATCCCACCAGGCTGCGGCGCCTCCCAAATGGAACAGGAGGGGGGCCCGCGCCGATGCTGGGCTCAGATAGGGAGACAGGTGTTGGTACCTTGGCGTCGGCCAGAGTGATGCCTTCAATTGGGCCCCCAGTGAGAAGGGGAGGTGACCGCCCCGCCTCGGTTGCTGGAGAGGGAGCATCCCCAGCCCTGGGACCCGGCCGCTCGGCGCCAGCCGTCGCTCCTGAGGGCTCGGCGGCATCAGCTCCGGCGCTCGAGTCGGCCGGGCCCGTGGGCAATGTCGGGGCGCCCCGAGTGTGAGGACGGGGTCGGCCACCTGGGACACGGGATTAGGGAGAGGAGGGGGTGGTGCCACAGTGTCCCCGCCCAGACCGAGGCCCGCTGGTGGAGGGTCGTCCTCCCCCTGGGTGAGTGGGGTCAGACCCAGGGCCTCGATCTCCTCAAAGATGGAACTCAACTCCATCCCCTCGAACCCAGAGCCTTCCCCTCCGGCCGCCAAGGCAACAATTACCTCAGCGGGAATGGAGGGGGGGCTCAGTTGGAGCCGGGGCCGGGGGGGCTCCACCAGAGCCCTCCTCATGGATAGGCTCCGCAGGGGGGACGTCGTCGTCCCCCCTCGCTGCCGCGGCTTCCTCGGCCGGCGCTTCCTGCTGACGCTCGCCGGGGGCGATCTCGACAGCACTGGCCCCCCTCGGGATCTTTCGGGGGGCCTTCCCGCCCTCCCCATCAGAGGGGGGAGAGGGAGCCCGCGAACAGCGGGCTCTGCGCTTCCCCGAGCGAGCGTCCACCCTCCGAGGTAGAAGTGGAGGGCTGGTCAGCAGGGGCAAGGCCGGGGGCGCTTTTGGTTTTCGGGGAGGGCGTTGTGGTAAGGGTTGGAGAGGAAGAGGGAGGGATACCTCCACCTGGGGGGGCCCCTCTCCCTCGCCCGGCAGCGACCGCGCCACCCTCTCCTCCTCGGGCCCCACAGAGACAGATCGAGTGGAGGCGGGACCCGCCTGCCCGCTCGGGCACGCCGGAGGGGACGCCTCCGGCTCCCGAGCAGGGCTGTCGGTTGGAAGAGGGGCGGCTGCGGGGCCCGGACTACCCGGGGGGCCAGCGGTGATGGGGCCGGCGTCCTCACGGGCTCCAGGGGGCCCGGACGCCTCCTCCCTCTGGATGTGCCCCATCGCCCGGCAGAGGAAGCACTGGGTCTCCCCCGAGGAGTAGTGGACTCGGTAAAGGGCCCCCTGGTAGGGCACCAGGAAGGACCCCTCGAGCGCCTCCCCGCCACGCGCCGCTGGCAGCAGCTGCAGCTGTACCTGCCGGCGGAAGGACAGGACGTGGCGGAGGGCGGGGTCCTTACAGCCCAGCGGGAGAGGGCTGGTAGTCAATATGGGTTTCCCCAGAGGGGAGAGGGAAGGCAACAGGGCGGCATTAGAGAGGAAGGGCGGGACGGAGGTGAGGACCACCCGCACGCCCCCCACCGCCAGGCCCCTCTCCACCGCCGCCTGGGCAGCGGCCTCCGAGGCAAGGAAGAACACCGGCTTGCCGTACATTTTGGAGGCCCCCACCACGGCCGAGGCCCCCACCACTCTCGCCAACGCCGGCCTGTAGGCCTCCATGTGGGGTGAGGCGGCGACCAGGAGGCAGCGGACACCGTGCCTCCTGGTCATGGCGGGAAAGGGGCCCCGGCCACCAGGGATGGAGCTGGAGGCGGCAGTAGCGGCAGATGACCTGGCACGTGGGGGGAGCGGCAGCGGCCACCTGGGCGTACGCTCTGGGGGGCCGTGGGTGAATCACCCCCAGAGCCGGTGGAGGGAACAACAGGGGGAGAAGGGGCATCAGCAGTTGTTTGGGCCGCAGTGGGTGGGATGGCCGCGGCCACAGGAGGAGTAGCGTTCTGGGCCTGGCCTTTACCCTTTTTTCCCTCCCCGGCCGAGGTAGAAGGCCCACCCGCACCGGGGGGACATTGGCCATGGCAGCGGCGGGGCTCGGGCCAGGAGGTCAGCTGCAGCGGTCATTTGAGGGCCAATAGGGGCAGGGGCCTCCTCCATCATGGGGAGAGGGTGGAAGGAGGCACAGATGGCAAGGAGGAAGGGTAGGGACTAGCCACTCCTCCTCGCCAAGCAGCAGGCAGGGGAGGAGGACGTCAATGAAAGGAGAGGGGAAGGCACTGAGTTTGAGGGAAGGGCAACCGTGGAAAGGGAGGGTTAGCAGCCACTCGTCCCTGCTAAGACGATGGCAGAGGAGGAGGGCGCTATTGCAGGGGAGGGACACGCGAGGAGAGGGGATACACAATTGGGGAGGGAACCAACCACTCCCTCCCACCGACTGATTTCTGGGAGGGAGGGTTCTATCAGGGGTAATAGACTAGGGAGCCTGAAAGGCCAGCAACCACTCCTCCCTGCAAGGCTGGGGGCAGAGGAGGAGGGTGCTGGCAGGGCCGACAGGAAGCAAGGTAATGGGTCCAGGGCGGGGGCTGGCTCCTCCGGCTGCACTGGGGTACAAAGGGGACTATGGAGCTGTTGGGGGGGGTGATATGTGGGGGGGGACTAAAAAGGGGGGGGACGCACAAGCACTCGGGGTGGGGACCAGAGCTCTGGGTGGGGCTACAGGACTGCTGGGGGCAGGGGTATTGGGTGAACAAGGCGGGGCAGGTCAAGCAAGGGCAGGGAACCAGAACACCAGCCCAATGTGGGCAGGGCGGATGGAACAAACTGAAGCTGGGCGGGGCTGGTCAGCAAACTGAGGGAGGGAGGAGAGAACAGAACTGGCTAAGGGAGTGGGGTGGGCAAGGCTGCTACAAAGAGGAATAGGGCAAGGAAACCAAGGGTAAGGGGGGGCCCCCCCCCAATCGGACACTACTAAGGGAGGGGGGCCAAGTCCAAGGGGGGGGAAGCACACCCATGAGCGCTTGTGGGAGGCTCAGTCCCTGCCCACTGCGGCAGCAGGACAGTCCCAGGTGATACAGACGGGGGGAACAGCCAGTCCCACCGAGGGGCGAGTCCTGGTGCTGCAAGGGTTGGTGGAGGGGGTTGTGGGGGTGGTGGTATGGGGGAGGCAGCTGGACGGGGGGGGGGCTCTATGCCTCTCCCCCAGCCCCACCCTTGGTGTCTCTGTCCACCACCACCCCAGGAGCAGATAAAAAGCTCAGTCTTAACAAACAAACCCCCTCCACAGTCTGACTGGCAGTCCTTGTCCTCCTCGGCAGGGTGCAGGTGGTGCAGCAGCAGCGGCGGGCGGGCAGCAGCCAGGTGGGGCAGGCCTCTGGGTGGTGAGTGCTGGTCGAGGGGTCCTCCTCCGGAGCGGTGGAGGGGAGAGGGAGGGCAGCCGGCAGGCCCCCCTTCGCCCCTCAGGCAGCAGCAATAGCTGGTGGTGGTGGTGAGAAGCAGCAGCTGGAGCGGCGTCCAGGGGAGCAGGCAGGCAGGCAGCTGGGTGGGGAAGGAGGGCTCTGGCGGGTGCAGAGGCAGGAACAGGAGCAGGGTGGAGAGGAGGAGGAGAGCAGCCCCTGCACCCTGCTGCCTCTCCTTCTCTGGAATGGGCGCTGGAGGGGACAGCCACTGACCCTGAGGAGGGAGCATCCCTCCCTCCGCCTGCCCCTTTAAGTCCACAGAGGCCTTGGGGAGGGACAGGAGGGATAAAAGCTGAGCCCAGAAGCCCAGCTATTGGAGGGAGCAGGAGCCTTTCCAAGGTGGACGACGGGCCCAGGCCTTGAGGAGGGGAGACCCTTTTCTCCCTGCACCTGAACTTGGACTATAC
The DNA here is from genome assembly GCF_049634645.1 of Pelodiscus sinensis. Taxonomy (NCBI): domain Eukaryota; kingdom Metazoa; phylum Chordata; order Testudines; family Trionychidae; genus Pelodiscus; species Pelodiscus sinensis. The sequence goes on along the minus strand of NC_134739.1, from coordinate 7,477,236 downwards.
AGACCCTGCGAATTCGTCACTGCCTGGGAGCCAGGAACAAACTGAAGGGAAGTCCAGAAGTCCAGGGGATGGTAAGATGGACCTGATCACCCTTTGATGTGTGTCGGCCTGCTTCAGGAGGGGTTCTCTGCTGACCCTGGTGGACGCCAAGGCTGCCATTGCTAGGGCCCTGGGCCGGGACACAGTGGAGTAGGGAGGGCTTGCGTCCCCCCCCCCCCCCCGTCCCCGTCCCCCCCCGCCATCCCTGTATTGAGTGGCAATCAGCCCCTTCCCACTTATTTGCCAGCCACTGTTTGTTTGCCAGCCTGCCCTCAGGCGCCTGGTCTTAAAGGGGGCTAAGGAAGTACAGGCCTGAGCACTGGGCAGGGGTTCGGGACAGAGTGAGAACTTTTACACAAAGTCGTGAGATCAACATTTGGTTTAATTGCACATGTTTAAAAACAAAAATCACATTTAATGTGTACAAAAAATAAAGCTCAAAAACTAATATGCATTATATCGGTGCATGGTTTTAGGAGTGATTCCCCAATTGTGTGCTCTTCTCCGGCGCGTGATATATGATAGCTAGCTTTATAAGACGCCTGTTGCGTTTTTGTTATCTGTTTTGGCTATTTTTGACAGTTAGCTTTTTAAAGTGGAAACTTGAATCACTTAAAAAAAGTAAACATCTTTATCTTTGTATTCCGAGTGAATTGTTTCGAAATGTCTTTGCAATTTAGCAGGTACTAAAGAACTATTAGATAATATTTTCTTGCATAGTACACACTGGGCACCTGGAGCATCTTTATTTCCATTTCTTGTGAATCCAAATGACAAATAATCCTTGGTATACCTGCGTTTCTTATTACTTGATAATTGAGTGAAATCGGGCGGTTCTTGCTTTATATTGGGGGAATCACTCATTTCTGTAAGTGCGGTTACAGATTGCAGAGTACAGGGATTAATGGTGGTATATAACAGGCAGATCCGCTCCACTGACTGACTGCACACGCAGCGCTGAGTAGTGACATCATCATCCCCCAGGGTTCCGTGGAACACCATTTGGGAAACACTAGTCTAGATCATCCTTGACAGGTGTCTATCCAACCTGCTCTGAAGCTTCTCCAGTAATGGAGATTCTGCAACCTCCCTAGGCAATTTATTCGTGTTTAACCACCCTGTCAGGAAGTTTTTCTTAATGTCCAACTTAAATGTTTCTTGCTGCAATTTTAAGCCCATTGCTATCAGAGACCAAGGAGAACAATTTTTCCCCCCTCCTCCCTATGACACCCTGTTAGATACTTGAAAACCGCTATCATGTCTCTTCTCTAAACTAAACAAGCCCAGTTCCTTCAACCTTCCCTCATAGCTCACGTTTTCTAGACCTTTTAACATTTTTGTTGCTCTTCTCTGGACCTTCTCCAATTTCTCCACATCTTTCTTGAAATGTGGTACCCAGAACTGGACACAATACTCCAACTGAGACCTAGTAGAGCGGAAGAATGACTTCTCGTGTTTTGCTCCCGGCACTCCTGTTAATGCATCCCGGAATCATGTTTGCTTTTTTTGCAACAGCGTCACACTGTTGACTCATATTTAGCTTGTGGTCCACTATGACCCCTAGATCCTTTTCTGCAGAACTCCTTCCGAGACCGTCACTTCCTGTTCTGTGTGTGTGAAACAGATTGTTCTCAATGGAAGACTCGGAACCCTTGCAGAGACCCTGTGCAGTCTGGGCCAGAACTCCAGAGCTACCCTCGGGAGTCGTGTCAGGGCCCCTGGGGCCAGGCTCGGTGTTGAGCTGGTGACAGAACATGGACAGGACTAGCTGGTTCGGCACCGGTGCTCATCCTCCCCCATGCACCATGACACAGTTTTAAAGCCCTTACCCCTTACGTGCTACAGTCTATAGATTTTATGCCTTCCCAGCTTCCCCTGGGCACTTCCAGGAGAGCAGGTAGCCAGACCTTCCAGAACTATTTCACTGCCAAGCCAGTACAGATATTCATCAGGTGCTTCTGATGTCACTTACCAGAGTGTGCCAAGGAATCGGTCTTCACTCACATGATCTCCCACGGCCTGGGCAAGTCTGTGTAGTGAGGCCTTGTTTGGAAAAACCTGGGAGGTGGGTGGGCACATTCCTGTCCACTTCTAAAGGCCCCTCTCCCAGCCTTGTGCAAGGGACCATTGGTCCGTGGTTCCAGCTGGTTACTTGGGACCGACAGGTTCATGACAAACAGGCTCAGGGAGGCAGGTGAGAGGTTCAAAAGGAGGGATCCAGAAGGGGACACGGAGCAGAGCGCCTCAGACAGCAGCCACTGCTCCTCGAAGCTGTCTAGGGAGACAGCGGGTGCCGCCCAGAACAACTTTGCCTGGATGCATGAGATCAGGGAGGAGCGGGAATAGGCTGCAGGGTCACAGAACACCCCATCACCCACCATCCCCTCTGGGTGATGTAGCTAGTGGCTTTGGCCAGGGCCAACAGGAGGGTGGTGAGGAGACCCTGTGGAGCTACAGACGGGTGTGCAAAAATGAAGAGATGGAGAAAAGTGTAGTCAGACCCTCAGCAGCAGGTTTTGGAGGAGCTGGAATATGGGCTGCAACCAAGTGCACCCAGGGTAGATGTGTGCCAGGTTCTCCCTGATGCCGCAAAAGGGGCAGGCCTCAGGGAGGAGAGTGAACCGTGCCAGGTACTCGCCCATGCTCATGGGTCCATGAAGGAGCCACCAACCGATGTCCCCGGCGGAGCTGTGGGACCAAGGTGGAATAGAGCCTGTGTTCCTCACCTTCCACAGGTGGTAAGTAATCCTGTCGTTTGGTTTTGGGGCAGGACACGAGGGTGAGGAAATGGAGTGTGTGGAACACAAGCACATACACTTGGTCTCTGGGCAGACCGGCTGCAGGTAACGCAGCCGGCTGAGGTTCCAAGGTGTAGAGGCCAAATCTGTGAGCCGCCATTTTGGTCACGGACGCCATTTTGGGGGGCTAAATAACAACTAGGATTCCATCTTGGCTGCCCTTCTTCCTTCTCCTTTTCCCGCCCTTTCTGTGTTTTGGCGGGAAACCTGGTGGCCACGTGACCCAAGTCTGCCTTGCAACAGCAGGTTATTTAAGGGCTGCCTCTGCCGTTGCCCAGGGCTGCCCATCTGAGTGGCAGAGTGTTAGGTCATTCAGATGGGTATGCCAGCACCATGCCATTAGAGCTTTGGGTTGTGGGAGGTAACACACTTGCACACAAGGGGTGTACAGCCATCTGACGCCCCTCCATGTTCAGGACACACTTGCAGCCACAACGACGCAGGGGAAGGGGAAATAGGCCAAACATTGCTGGAGCTGCAGAACAGCCCCAGACAACTGCCAGGGAGAACCAGCTGAGCCTCCACCTGTGATGCTACCTGGGACGGGATCCGGAACCGTGCCGCTGCTGTGAGGGTCCTAAATCTGCAAGATATGGTAGAGTCCTTGTAATACTCCACCTGGCTACTTGGGTTCTTATCTCTGTTTACCTAACGTCACAGTCTAGCTTTACTCTTAGGTTATGTTCCTTTGTTTGTGGGGTCCTGTTTAAAGTTATACTTACCTGGTTTAAACAGTTAAATAAAATCCAGTTAGTTTACCCCAACTGCCTATTTAGTTTTTGGGAACTTAATAACCTTCCAATGATAGAGGTAGGTTTGGGGACGGTCCTCTACGTTCGGGTCCCTTTTGGCCAGGCGTTCCAGCTAACAAAGGGGCAGAAAACCAGACGGTGGGGAGGCGACTCACAGAACAGGGGCCTGAGAACCAGGACCAGAACCAGGGCCAGAAGGCTGTCACCTTCTGGTGGAAGAGATAGAGATGTGTGGCAGGAAGGTAGATGCCAAGATAGAACAGCGGACCTGTGCTCCACCAAATGGTTTGAAGCATGGGAGGGAAAGAGCTCTCCTGCCACCCATCGATAATCACCAGGCCAGAGCTCTTGACCCAGGTGGAGAAGGTCGCTGAGCAGATGGTTTTGCCGGTCTCCACCTGCACCAGGTTGCCTGGCTTTTGGACCACGAGTAGCATGTCGTCAGCATACACCAGCAGGACCAGCTGCAGCTCCCAAAGCACCAACCCTGTCAACCTCTGGTGGAGGAGAGAGGAAGGGCTCGATCACCAGAGCATACAGCTGGCCCGATAGTGGACACCCCTGATACTTCCCGCCCAAAGCTGACTGGCTCAGTCAAGATCCAGTTGAGCCTGACCAAGTATTCCTCAGAGGCATACAGCACCCAGAGAAAGACCCCAAAGTGGGGCCCAAAGCCCGCAGAATGCCATGAAATACCAGTGGTCCATCTTGTTGAACACCACCTCCTGGTCCAGGAACAGGAGGGCGAATGACAGACCATCCCCGAGCTGCAAGAGGTCCTGGACCAAGTACAAAGTTATCAAAAATGGTATGGCTGAGATGGTCTAGGATTGGTCAGGATGGATCACGTCCGCCAACATGGACCACAGCTGCAATGGGACAGCTTTGGCTACGATCTTGTAGTCTGAGCTGAGGAGCAAGACGAGAAGCTAGTTCCAAAGGTTGCTAGTTCCTCAGTAGCCCAGTGAACACAGCTTGCCTGCCCCACAGAGGGAGGATCCCGCTCTCCAAGGACTCTGCCCAGACAGCGATGTGGGCTGGGCAGAGAACATCCCAGAATGTGCTGTAGAACTCCACGGTCAGCCCGTCCATGCCCAGGGATTTGTTGGTGGGCATGAGATGGAGGGCTTCTGAGTGCTCGGCCAGAAAGAGAGGCAGCTCTAGCTAGTCCCGGTTGCCCACACTGACCGTCGGAAGCTCAATCCAGAGCATCCTGCAGGTGTCAGCATCGGTCAGAGCTGGGGAGAAGGACCTGGTGTAAAAGGCTGTGGCACTTCCATGTATCTCCTCCGGATCCATGAAGGGGGTGCTGTCCTCTGCCTGGAGGCAGGGGATGTGCTTTTTGGCCCCCCTCTTTCTTGGGGGCATAGAAGTGGGAGCCAAAATCCATGTCTTGAGGGAGACAGATGAGGGATTGAACAAAGGTGCCCCGGGCCGGTGGTCCTCCCACTTCTCCCAATACCCCTCACAGAGGGGTGAATTCTTGGGGCCAGCGGCCAGATGCCTCCCAAGCTTCAAGACCTCCTGCTACAGCTGCTCTATCGCTGCATCCCTCCTCCAGTTGGCACCCTAGGAGTAAACATGACAGAGGAACTGGGCACACACCTTCCCCATGTCCTACCATCACGGCGCTGAGGGAAAGGTGGGCCACTGCCCCCGCCAGGCCAGTCAGAACTCCAGAAGGTTGCCACAAAGCCCATGTCCTCCAGCAGGCTGTTGTTGAAATGCCAAAAGGTTGGCCCCAGCTTCTCTGTGCTGAGACAGGCTTTCACAGACACCAAATGGGGATCCGTGAATGGGGCCGGGCAGACGCTGGGGGAGTGGGCCCATGCTGGATGGAACCAGGACAAGTAAATGCAGCCCAACCCCCGAGTGGTGCGTCCGATTGTCCTCCATGCAGGCAAAGGTGATGGTGGTGATGTCATCTAGGTGGTGATCATGCCAGATGTCCATCAGAGAGTGATTGTCTACAATCTCCCTAAGGATGCCCATGGCAACCTGGCAGTTCGAGTCCTGAGCGATCCCGGTCCTCCAGGGCGGTGTTGAAGTCCCCACCCAAGAACAGGCACTTGCGAGGATAAAGGTGTCGAGGAAGGTGGCCGCCTTCCGATGAAAGTTCACCTGGTCTGGGCCCATGTTTGGGATGTAGATGTTCAATGTCAGCTCCTCTACATGGGCCTGGACATGCAGCAGGCAGCCCAGGATGACCTTGGTGACCCCCCAGCACCCTGGGCCGTAGGGTGGGGGAGAACAGGGTGACCACCCCAGCTGAACGGGTGCTAAAGTGGCTAAAGTACATCCCATCCCTCCACTCCAGCCGCCAGCCAGCCTCGACAGCTGGAGTCGTGTAAGTCTCCTGCAGGAAGACCACTGAGTACACCCCTCCTGAAGGAAGGAGAGCCCCTGGCTTCTGCGGAGACACCCTTCTCTCACACACACACACACACGGTAAGTTTCATAGTGAGATTTGGGGGGGGGATCCTCATGAACAGGGTGATTGTCGGCCTTCCACAGGTCCCGCAGCAGAATGCTCCTGGACCCAAAGGCCAGGAGAGCACCGCAGAACTTGCGGGCCTGGAGGTAGGCTGTGATGTCCTGCCTTCTGGTCCCATTCTCCTCCTACAGAAGGGCCCTCATGGCCCAGAGGACGTGGTTGAGCCCCCCCCCCCCAGCACTGAAGGGCAAGCTGCACCTTGTCCTTGGCCCTGCCAGTGTCCGCGAAGAACTGGCAGACATGTCGGCAAAAGGAGGGGGACAGCTGCAGAAGCCAGACTACCGGGGGGCCAGCAATGTAAGGGCCGGCACCCTCCCAGGTCTAGGGGGTCCCAGATGCCTCCTCGGACTGGGCCAGGGGGAAGTCCCTCTGGATGTGCCCTGTCGCCTGGTAAAGGAACCACTGGGTCTCCGCCGACAGAATAGCGGACCCAGTAATAGGTCCCTGGTAGGACACCAGAAAGGACTCCTAGAATGCCACCCCATCAGGATATGCTGGAGGGAGGGGGTCCTTGCAGTCCAACAGGAGAGAGCTGATAGTGAAGATGGGTTTCCCCGGGGGGAAAGGACAGGCAGAAGGGCAGCATTGGGGAGGAAGGGTGGGATGGAGGTCAGCATCATCCGTACAACCAGAATCATAGAACCATAGAGCTGGAAGAGACCTCAGAAGGTCATCAGGTCTTCCAGAGACTTGACAGGCACATAGACCCACCCACCACCACCAGGCCCTTCTCCAGGGCCTCCTGGGCAGCAGCCTCTGAGGCAAGGAAGAAGACTACCTTGCCATGTTTTGGAGGCCACCACCACAGCCGAGGACCCCACCACCTGCGCCCACGCCCGCGTGTAGGTTTCCATGCAGGGCGAGGCATGGGCCGTGAGGCAGCAGACACCGTGTCTCCTGGTCAGGGAGAGGAAGCGGCTCTGGTGGCTACAGATGGAATCGGAGGCCATGGCCACCTGAGCATACGCTTTGGGGACCACAGGTGTGATGCCCCCAGAGCTGGAGGATAGGACGGCAGGGGAAAGAGGGGCTGTGGTGGGGAAGGAGGCCTGCGGTGGGAAGTTTTGCCTTCCAGGTGTAGGGCATTTGCCTTTCTTCTTCCCCTGGCGCTTTACTGGCTGGGGAGGGGGCTCCCCTGGTCACAGCAGTGGTGGAGTCTGGACCGGGGTTGAGAGATTTGCTATGGGGGTCGACGAGAGCGGAGGCAAAGGGGGACCCCAGGGATAACAGGGGCAAGGGGAGTGGCAGGGACCTTTTCCATCATTGGGGTGGGTAGGAAGAGGCACTAATAGTGTGGGAGGGAGGGCAATAGCCACCCACTCCTCCCCACCAAGCAATAGGCAGGGGAGAAGGGTTTCAGCGAGGGGAAAGGGGAAAGGCTTAACCACTCCCTGTTCGGCTGTACGTAGGGAAAGAAGGTGCCAGTGAAAGGCTCTGGAGTGCAGGGTGGGAGCCAGGGGCAGAGCAGAGGCAATTGACTCCTCCCTGCTCAACTGTATGCAGGGAAGAGAGGTGCCAGAGGGGAAGGGTTATAGGAGTGGAAACAGGCCCCACTGTTGCAGAACACCCCCTCACCCAGCATCTTCTTCCGGGTGACGTAGCTAGTGGCCTTGGCCAGGGCCAGCAGGAGGGTGGAGAGGAGGCCCCGTGGGGCCACGGACGGGTGTGCGAAAGTGAAGAGGTGCGGAGAAAAGTGCAGCCAGAACCTCAGCAGCAGGTTTGGGAGGAGCTGGAATACGGGCTGCACTCGAGTAGACATGCACCAGGTTCTCCTTCCTGCCGCAAAAGGGGCAGGCATCAAGGAATGGGGGGGGAACCAGGCCAGGTTACACGCCCGTGCTCTGAAAGAGCCGCCAACCATTGTTCCTGGCAGGCCCTGAGACCAGGATGGATTAGAGACCGGCCCGCCGGGGTTCCTCACCCGCCACAGGTTGTAGACAATCCCACCATTTGGCGTTGGAGCAGGAATCGAGGGTGAGGAAATGGAGCCTGTGGAGCACGAGCATGTACAGTTGGTCTCTGGGTGCGGTTTGGAAACAGACCTGCTGCAGGTTACAAAGCCGGCTGCGGTTCCCAAGGTGAGGAAGCCAGAGGGGGGAGGGCTTGCGGAACTAGGGCCTGAGAAAAAAGTCTGGAGCGCTTGCAAGGAGTCAGGGCCTCTGTGAGGGGTTCACTCACCACTGCAGCACCCCCGGCCGTCTGTCTTGGAAATTAGCTTCTTTGGCTGGCGGGGTACCTTCCCTCTGGTGGTGTTTCCCCTCTTTCTTCCTGGCCGCGTCATCCTCTTCAACACACTGCCCTCCGGCAGTGCCCAAGTCAGTCTCGGAGCCCCCCTTCCGGGGGTGGTAGTTTCTCCAGCAGGCCGTTATTTAGGCCCTGCAGTCTGGGGGTTTGCTTGGCCAGCTCCAGCACCAGGGAGCCTCCTACTCCCCCAGCAGCCAGGTTCTCACTGCCCTCCCTAGGAGCAGCTGCCCATGCTCTTATATAGCTCCCAGCTGGGCCCTAACCAACTAATACAGCCTCAGCTGGGGCTAAACTCCCAGGCCCTGCTCAGGGCTGGGGTTTGCCCTTAAAGGGCCAGTGCAGGGCGAACACCCTGTCTCAACCTCCTTTGTAATTTGACCTAGTTTCCACTTTTTATACAACTCCTTTTTGATTTTTAGATCATGTAAGGTCTGCCCATTAACCCAAGGTGATCTCTTGCTATACTTCCTATCTTTCCTACGCAATGAAATAGCAGTTTTTCAAAGGGACATTATATAGGGCCCAAGAGCAAACTGTCTTCAGTTAGTTTTCCTCTTAATCTTGCTTCCCATGGGAAGGACCTACCAGCTCTCTGAGTTTACTAAAGTCTGCCTTTCTGAAATCCACTGTCTCTATTTTGCTCTTCTCCCTTCTACCATTCCTTAGAATTGTAACCCTTCTGCCAGGCTGAGTAAATAGCAGCAAGGGCCGGGTTCAGTATCTAGGGGTCTCCTCCCAACAAGGTAATACAACACCGGCTCGAGCCCCCACCCAGTGTCCTGGGAAATCTTACATACACCTCTGGGTGCCTCAATAGAGGCAATTCTTCCCTTCTTGCAAGCACAGAGCCTCAGTATAGGAGCAAACCTTTAATAACATGAGGTAACCGACATCAGCATTAAATTGGGGAAACACCACAACTCAGATTTACAGACGAAACGTGAGCAAAGGCCCCTCCCCCTGCCATAAATCCCCCCCAAAGTCCAACACCCCAAAAGTCTCTGCCCCAGGTTCGTGCCGCCCCAGGGTTCAAAAGTTCACCCGGCAGGGTTTCACCATCCCAACCTGGAGGGGCGGGGATCGATACACCTTACGTGGTCCGCTGGTGGCTCCACCGATGGCTCCGCCTCTCCGTGGGGTTCTGCTGCCGCCGTCGACACGAGTCACTCCGCCACACTCCACCTGCCGTCCAGTGAGCCGCCTCCATTGTCCGGCTCTGCCAGCCGTCTCAGTCCACGCCCCTGGCTGCCAGCTGGTTGCTCCTACCGCTGCTCTGCTGGCTGTCTGCTGCCACTCCTACCAGCCGCAGGTCGTCCCCGTCAGCCGCTCTGCCGTCTGCCGTCTGCCCGCACCCGCAGGTCGCCCCGCCAGCTGCATCTACTGTCCGCCTGCACTCACCGGTCGTCCTGGCAAACCGCTCTGCTGTCCGCCTGCGCTTGCTGGTTGTCCCTTGCAAGCTGCTCTGCTAGTAGCCCAGCAGCTTAGCACCAGGCTCTCCTCAGCAACAGTGATTTCAGCTCTCGTCCGCAGCACAGCACCAGGCTCCCCACAGCACAGCACACAGCGATTTCAGCTCACAACAGAGGAGCCTTAGCACTCGCACTCCACTGGCCCACAATGAAGTTAACTCCACAGCTCACAACTAGACTCCTAATGGAATCCAAATTAACTCTGAAACAAAATACAGGACTATGTAGCACTTTAATAAACCATCTTGTTAGTCTTTAGATGATGAGCTTTCGTGGGCCAGACCCACTTCCTCAGATCAAATAGTGGAAGAAAATTGTCACAACCATATAGACCAAAGGATACAATTTAAAAAAATGAACAAATATGAAAAGGACAAATCACATTACAGAACAGAGGGAGGATGCGGGGGGGGGGGAGGGAAAGGAAGGTAAATGTCTGTGAGTTAATGATATTAGAGGTGGGGAAGGGGAGATGTCTGTGAGTTAATGGTATTAGAGGTGATAATGGGGGAAGCTATCTTTGTAATGGGTAAGGTAGTTGGGGTCCCGACAAATCACACCACCTACTATACCCACTCACTGGTTCCCCCCAAAGGGCCTCAGGAAGCCCACTTTAGCTTGTACAAGCCTGTGTGCTAAATGTATGGGCTCCTCACTATTCACCCCAGGTGCATCATAAGTTAACCGTTTTACTGGCCTTATTACCCTGTCTCGTCTATTGAGAATCTCTTTTCCCATGGTGGGGAAAACATCCTCTTGAGCAATGGATGGTGAGGTTACCTCTGTGGGCCCCTCGGCTATTGGCATAGGCCCCTGCGTTTCTAGTTCTAACAGTGCATCTGTTGTACCTTGCTTTCTGCTACATTTTCTATCTTTTGTAAGCACCTTTTAATACAGCATAAGGCTAGCTGTATCATTATTTATATAGAGCATATTAAGACAAGGAACATCAATATTCCTCCCACTGCTTTCTTCATGAGTTTGCTTAACTCTATTCCCAACCAATTCAAAGGATTCCAGTCTTGCAACTGCTCTCTAAATGTTTTTGTCTGGACAGATAATGTTTGGATTTCCTTTATCCTTGTGGTTAGGTTTGAACTCACATCAGAAATTTTAACACAACACTCTGGGCCTATTAATCCACATACCTCTCCTTGAGCTGCTAGTAGATAGTCAAAAGCCAGTCTGTTTTGCTGGGTAAAGATTTGCAATTCATTTAAATTTTCCTGTACCACACCAGCAATACCCAAATTTCGCAGCAAGACTCTGTCCCCAGGCTGGAGTTCTTGCGAACGTACCCTGGCATCGTAGCGATGTTTGTTGCGGTCTGCATTCTTCCGAGCCGCAGCTGTAGCTAAGTGATAAGCATCCTGCAGCTTTTCTCTTAGTTGGGATGCGTATTGCTGATGAGTTTCATAACTATCTCCATCCTCTGATACACCAAAGCACAGGTCTATGGGTAATCTTGGTTCTCGCCCAAACATCAAAAAATATGGTGTGGCTTCCGTAGCATCATTCCTCGTGGCATTGTAGGCATGCACCAGGAATGTGACATGTTGGCTCCAAGTTGCCTTCTGCTCTGGTCGCAAAGTCCCCAACATATCTAATAGGGTTCGGTTGAACCTCTCTGGCTGAGGATCCCCTTGTGGGTGATAGGGCGTTGTCCTAGACTTTTTAATCCCCGCTATCCTCAGTACCTCTTTTAGAAGGTGACTCTCAAAGTCCCGCCCCTGATCTGAGTGTATCCAGGCGGGGAATCCATAAACTGAGAAATATTTTTCCCATAGTACTCGAGCAACGGTGGTGGCCCTCTGATCACGTGTGGGGTATGCCTGTGCATACCACGTAAAATGGTCGGTCACTACTAGGATGTTCCAATGTTCCTTCTGTCTACTTCTAAAGACAAGAAATCAATGCATACCAGTTCCAAAGGTTTGTCGCTGGTGATGTTCTTGAGATATGCGGCCCTCGTAGGCAGTGTTTTCCTTTGAACACATCGAGCGCAAGTCTCACATTTCCTGCGAACATCTGCAGCCATCCGGGGCCAATAGAACCTACTACGAACAAGTTCCAGGGTCCTCTCCATCCCTAAATGTCCAAAGTCATCATGAAGGGCCCTCATGGCCAGGGCTCTGTAGTCTTTTGGTAGCACTAGTTGTGTCCGTTGCTTTTGTAAAGGGTCGGTGGTTATTCGGTGCAGCACTCCCCGAATCAGTTTTAGTTTGGTCCATTCTCTCAATAGTAGTTTACCCTCTGGGTTAGGTGGGACAACCGCAGCTGGGCTTCGTCCATCCCTTTTGGCAAGTAGCGTATCACAAATGTCGGCATCTGGCAGCTGGGCTTCTTGCCAATCAGCTGCACTGAGCATGGGCAAGGGAGATTGCATTAGTGAACTATATTGCCCTGAACCAGAGGACAAGCATTCAGGGGGCAGGCTCAAAGCTTCTGCAGCACACCCATGGAGGCTCTCAGGGGCCTCCGGCTCTCGGCGACTCACACTACAGATAGCTCTCACCCCATCCGGGGGTATCACAGCAACCTCGGGGACGCCTGGACAATGCATCCGCATCTACATTGCTTCTCCCTGAGCGGTATTGAATGCTGAACTCATAGCTAGCCAAGGTGGCCACCCATCGCTGCCCGGTAGCATCCAGCTTAGCACTTGTTAACACATAAGTCAGAGGGTTGTTGTCCGTCCATACCTGAAACTGAGCACCATACAAGTAATCTCGAAATTTCTCAGTGATGGCCCACTTCAAGGCCAAGAACTCCAGCTTGTGGATGGGATAGCAAGATTCACTGTCAGACAGTCCTCGGCTGGCAAAGGCTACAGGTTTACGTTTGCCTTCCACTTCCTGGTACAGCACAGCCCCCAGACCCTCCAAACTGGCATCTGTATGTAGGATAAATGGTCTGCTTGGATCAGCAAAGACTAGGACTGGAGCCTGAGTCAGTCGAGTAATGATTTCCCGAAACGCCCTTTCACAACTTTCATCCCACCGTGGCCCAAGCGGCTCAAAAGGGCCATAGTGTCTCTGCACAGAAGGCTTGGGAGGCCTCCTCTTATTTTTGGTCTTAGATTTGTTCTTGCTGGACTGGTATCCCCGGTAAGATCATTCAGCGGTTTTACAATCATAGCGTAGTTCTTCACAAATCTGCGGTAGTAGCCACTGAATCCAAGAAAGGTCTTGAGTTCTCTGTAGTTATGTGGACGCGGCCAGGTAGTGAGAGCTTCTATTTTATCGGGATCAGTACTCACACCCTCTTGGGACACGATGTGACCCACATACTTCACTGAGGTTTGGCAGAACTGGCATTTGTCAATTGAAAGCTTCAAACCATATGCCTCCAACCTATCAAGCACTTTAAGAAGTCTTTCCTCATGTTCTTCCAAGGTTCTTCCAAACACAATCCAGTCATCCAAGTAAACTAACACTTGAAGTAGATTCATGTCTCCCACTACTTTCTCCATAAGACGTTGAAATGTGGCCGGGGCCCCAGAAATCCCTTGGGGCATGCGTTCAAACTGGTAGAACCCCAATGGACAGATGAAGGCTGTCTTCTCCTTATCCTCTTCTCCCAGAGGGATCTGGTAGTATCCACTCCGAAGATCCAATACCGAGAACTACTGGCTACCCAACAAACAGTCCAAGGCATCTTGTACTCGAGGCATGGTGTATTGATCAACCGTAGTGCGCCTGTTTAAGGTGCGGTAGTCGATACACATCCGGATTTTCCCACTCTTCTTACGAACCACCACAATAGGCAAAGCGTAGGGGCTGTGGGACTCGGTAATGATACCGTTCGCGATCAGCTCTTGAAGATGATGGCGTACATCTTCCATCTCTGAGAGAGCGATCCTCCTAGACCTCTCCCTGAAGGGTCGGGGATCTTGTAGTATGATGTGGTGTTCCACCCCCTTGGCACATCCAACGTCCCACTCATGTAGTGAGAATACCTTGGGTCTTTTATCCATTTTTTCTTTTACAAAAACTCATCTTTTGCTTCCAAACAAGGGAAAGGTATATTTAAAAGAAACACAAAGTTGACTTCTTACTGACTGCGTTCATCGGTCCATAGATTACCCATGACACTAAAAATTCTTTCCACACGAGCATTTGACGCAGGAATTGAAACAGAATATTGAACCAGTTTTAACAAATTTGGAGCAGCAGGTTCTTTGCTGAAAAAAACATTCGTTACCTTAAAAGAGCGCTGTGAGATACGAGAAAGATGAAAGCTAGACAAAGGCAACGCTGTCGCAAATCATATGTTTATAAAAGGAAAATATTCAGCACTACTGCGGTACAGCATGGCTAGTAGACACGTTCATGCAGCGTGAGCATGTCTTCTAGCCAGGCAGTATGCAACTACGTACTGATACTCATCCAAGTGGCGAATCAGCATAGTAGCGCATAATGCAGGCCTAGAGAGTGAGCTAGAATACTCGTGCACAAGACATGTCATAACATGATAACAATAAAACTTACTTAATTAGAAAATACCGACCATTTATATGTCCAGTATTTTCTCAATTTGTTTCCCAGACAGAAAGCTCAAATACCGGACTGTCTGGTTCAAAAAAAACAGACACCCGGTAACCCTAGATCCCGTATGCCAGAGGCAGTCCCGTGGAGGGGAGGAAGGAGGCCACGTGGTGTACAGTGCTGGGGTAATATATGGGGGAGTGGCTGGAAAATGTGCATCATCAGAAGCTGGCCCGACTGTCCACCACCAAAGCTCCAATGGTGCCACCTACACGCTCAGCTGGGCAGGGAGAGCAGGAGGCGGCCGCTGCTGTACCACGTGAGGAGCAATGGCAGTGCACGGAGCCATTTCTTGATTGCTTCTTCCCTGCAAGCCAGTATCCCCATCAAGTAATGAAATGTCCAGCAGGGCTTTCCAGGACATTTTACTACTTGATGGGGCACTGGGACAGAGTATTTCAATTCAGGACTGTCCGGCAAAAATGGGGACGTATGGTCAACGTAGCCATGAGCCGCACAGACAGATTCAGCTTTGAAAGAATTCTGAGCTGATTAATGTAAGTTACACAGGAAAGATTTAAACCTTAAAGGGCTTTGAACTAAAGCTATTCAACTTTCTGTGTATTTGACTGGGTAGTTCCTGGAGAGTTTCTCTGTACTTGGCTGAACACGTTAATTATTAAAATAATTAGTATTTTTAACATATTTTTTTAATTTTTTTGAGCGGGGCAGGGGTTTAAACTGCTGCCGCGGCTTTTTTTCTTTTCTGCCGGCCACTCAACAGCTGATCTAGAACTAACACTGAAATAGACGAGAAAAGCCACAATTTCGGTAGAAAGCGTCCGTGCCAATGTAGACGCGCTTTTCCACAAAAAAGCCCCGATCATCATTTTCGCGATCGGGGCTTTTTTGCGGAAAAGAAATCTGTGCTGTCTACACTGGCCCTTTTCCGGAACAGTTTTCCGGAAAAAGGACTTTTGCCCGAATGGGAGCAGCATAGTTTTTCCAGAAAAGCACTGATAATTTTACAGTAGATCGTCAGTGCTTTTTCCGGAAATTCAAGGGGCCAGTGTAGACAGCTGGCAAGTTATTCTGGAAAAGCGGCTGATTTTCCGGAATAAGTGGCCAGTGTAGACACAGCCTGAGTGTGATATGTGATGAATTCAGAAGCTGGGAGCAGTGCAGTTTTTAAGGCAGAGTGTTTATAAGCAGAGGCAGGGTGATTAAGATGACTGAAGGCTTGTCATTAAAGTAAACTAAGGATCCTGAATTGACCTTGTTCTCTCTAACCTTACTCTTGATTGGAACTCTGTCCTTATCTCTGTATATTTCTACCTGCCTCTGGAATTTCCACTACATGCATCTGACAAAGTGGGTTTTTGCCCACAAAAGCTTATGCTCCGATATATCTGTTAGTCTGAATCTGCAAGAACAACAAGAAGTCCTGTGGCACCTTATAGACTAACACGGCTACCCCTCTGACATCAGGATCCTTAGATGATCCCAAAAGCAATGTCAGGTATTCCAGGCAAAAGGTTGGGAATAACTGGTCAGAATGAAGAGAAGTAAACAGTGGTGTCCCCCAGGGTCAGTACTGGGACCAGGCCTATTCAACACATTCATAAATACTATGGGAAAAAAGATAAACAGTGATTTAAGCAGATACAAAATGTATACAAAATAGTTAAGTCTAAGCCAGACTGCAAAGAGTTACAAAGGGATTCCACAAAATTGGGTGACTGGGCAACACAATGGCAGAGGAAATTCAATATTGATAAATACAAAGCCATGCACATGGCAAAATATACTCCCAAATAAACATACCAAATGACGGGGTCTAAATGAAAGAAATCTCAGAGTCTTTGTGGATCATTGTCTGAAAATATCTGTTCCATGTGTACTAGCAATCCAAAAAATCTAATATACTATTGGGACTCACCAGGAAAGGCATAGAGAATAAGACAGAAAATACCATATTGCCACTGTATAAATCCATGGTATGCCCACATATTGAATTCTGTGTATAGATTTGATCATCCCATCTAAAAAAAAAAGAAAGATAATACTGACTTTGGAAAAGTTACAGAGAAGGGCAACAAATTAGTAGGAGTAGTGAACACACTTCATAAGAGGATAGATTAAAAAGACTGAGATTTTTCAGTTTGGTTAAGGGGGAGAACTCTGCCACAATGTTATGACGGTGGGATTTGTTAAAGAACTAGAAAAGTTCATGGACAATAGGTCCTCAATGGACATGTTCTGCATATCCTTCACTTCTGTTATTCGGAAACAGGGAATGGGTGATGGAATCATTGAGTGATCTATCCCCTGTTCTGTTCACTCCCTCTGGGGCTTCTGGCATGGGCCACTGACAGAAGACAGGATACAGGGCTCGACTGACCAGTGGTCTGACCCAACATGGCCATTCTGATGTTCTTATATAGAACCCAGATGTATCTGCCCCCTGCTGTATTCCACTAGATCCTACATCCCTCCCAGAGCTGAGCTAACACCCAGGAGTTCTGATGGGGTCTCTCTCTCTCTCTGCAGAGTTAGTAACAACGTGACCATATAAAAAAATCTAAACAATGTCCCTTAAGTGACTTGCCGCAAGAGGCCAGAACATGTTGTTGTTATAGCTGAGTGGGTCTAATATTTATTTGTCTTATTTTAAATATAGGAATGAGATACAGCGCCCCTGCCTGCTAACTTCTAAATGATCTTCCAGAAAACTAAGGTTTTCAAGTGCCTACATAGCCCCTGGAATCACGGTTAAAGTTGCTCCCCTAAACCAAAATATGAAAATATGAAATTGTGCCCCTGGGGGTCAGAGTCCCCTGCTTGGGCACTGCCAGGAGACAGTGCTGGGAGAAAGCCACCCAGGAGGAGGAATCCCATCCCATGCCCCTGGAGCCGAGAACCCCTTATAGACCAACCCTGGTACTGTAGGGAGAGGGCTTTGCTCCTGCCCACCTACCTGGGGGCAGCAGTTCTGGGCATCATGTAGCATGCCTGAGAGAGCAGGGTGAGTAATGAGAGGTGAAGAGTGTGTGTGTGCAACACACCTGCTGCAGTGGTGCTCTGAGTGCACGCCACACACATGACATGGCCCGTGTGTGCATGCCACACACCTGGGGCGACCTGTGCATGACATACTTGGTGCGATAGCGCTACACGGGGGTGCCCGTGCCCTCTATGTGTGCGAGGCTATGAGTGTGCTCTGGGTGTGTGTGTGTGAGCAAGTGACATCCTGTGTGACAAAGCAAGTGTGCCTAGCAGCCACATGATGTGCCTTGGCAGACAGTGGCATCTAGTGGCAATGATGGGAACTTCAACAATTGATTAGAATTAATTCACCTGCTTCTTTAGGTGGCCTGGAGAGGTGTGACTCCAGCAGCTGCTGGGGTCACAGGGGCTGGGGTTCACCCCACAGGGGCATGGCCTGAGGATGTTGGGAAGGTGAGTGGGGGCTAGCACCCTCTCCTAGGGGAATGGAAGCTGCGCACACAGACTGCTGAGCACCTGCCCTGGGACTAGAGAGGCAGAGTCAATGGACTGGGGCGAAGAAGCCCATGCGGTCCAGAGAGCCCAGACAACTTTCGCCAGATACCCCTCAATGTGGTGGGTGGGGTAGCAGCTCTCCAGCTCAGCTGTCTACTTGGAGGCGCAGAGGTTCAGGAGGAACGCAGGGACCCAGGACCCTCTCACAGAGCCAGAGGCCTTGAGTCAGGGAGCTCTGTGTCAGGATCAGATATCTCAGGGGGCTGCAGGCATGGAATCAGGCCTGGCTGAAGATCCTGGGGAGAGCAGAGCCAACGGTGTTACAGAGGCAAGCCCAGACGTCCCAGAGAGCCCATACCCAGGAGCAGGACGCCAGGAGAAGGGGAACTGCAGATGCTCAAGGCAAA
This sequence comes from Pelodiscus sinensis, assembly GCF_049634645.1. Taxonomy (NCBI): domain Eukaryota; kingdom Metazoa; phylum Chordata; order Testudines; family Trionychidae; genus Pelodiscus; species Pelodiscus sinensis. The sequence continues at coordinate 7,459,045 of NC_134739.1, read as the reverse complement.
AGGAGAAGGTGGCCATGCTAGATCCTTATCAGGTGTCAGGAGAGAGGATGTGGGGAGAAGCAGCTGGTGGCAGGGGCTCAGGGGATGCTGTGACAAGCATCAGCAAGAAGCTGGTTGGTAACAGGTCACTGGCAGGGTTGGGAGAAAGGACAGAGGGATGAGTAGACAGCTGGATGGGCAGCTGAGTGACTAGATAGATGGACAGACATGCATAGGCATGGAGAGACCAGAGGATGGACAGACAGACTTATGCAGGTGGATGGACAGATGCACATCTGCATGCAGGCGATGGACAGCTCGACAGACTGATGGGTAGATGGGTAAATTGCATAGGTGCTGGAGGTGAAGTTTTTTCTGTCCTATAAAGGGTTTACAGTTTGTTTAAGTGGCTCTCAGCACCCCCACTCTACTAATTGTCCTCTGGATGGACACACAGAGGGGTAGACAGAAGGACGGATCAGTGGACAGATGAGCAAGTGGAGAGGTGGGTGGATGGGCAGATAAAAGGATGGATCATAGAATCATAGAATAATAGGACTGGAAGGGACCTCAAGAGGTCATCGAGTCCAGCCCCCCGCCCTCAAGGCAGGACCAAGCTCCGTCTACACCATCCCTGACAGATGTCTATCTAACCTGTTCTTAAATATCTCCAGAGAGGGAGATTCCACCACCTCCCTTGGCAATTTATTCCAATATTTGACCACCCTGACAGTTAGGAATTTTTTCCTAATGTCCATCTAAACCTCCCCTGCTGCACTTTAAGCCCATTACTCCTTGTCCTGTCCTCAGAAACCAAGAGGAACAAATTTTCTCCTTCCTCCTTGTGACACCCTTTTAGATATTTGAAAACCGCTGTCATGTCCCCCCTTAATCTTCTTTTTTCCAAACTAAACAAGCCCAGGTCATGAAGCCTGGCTTCATAGGTCATGTTCTCTAGACCTTTAATCATTCTTGTCGCTCTTCTCTGTACCCTTTCCAGTTTCTCCACATCTTTCTTGAAATGTGGCGCCCAGAACTGGACACAGGACTCCAGCTGAGGCCTAACTAGTGCAGAGTAGAGCGGCAGAATGACTTCACGAGTTTTGCTTACAACACACCTGTTGATACAACCAGGATAGAAGACTGGTGGGTGGGTGGCCAGGGGAACAGGCGATGGACAGCTGGCCGGAGAGACAAATGGGTGTGTGGGTGGACACATGGGTGGATGGACAGAGACTGGTGGATGAATGAACAGAGGGACAGGTGGATGAATGAACGGTCAGACGGGCGGGGGGTGCGTGGATTGGTGCGCGGCCGGACAGCTGGGGGCGCGGGGCGCAGAGCAGCGCGCGCACGGATAGGCAGACGGTCGGGGGCGGGGCAGAGCAGCGCGCGGACGGACGCACGGCCAATGACCGCGGGAGGGGGCGGGGCGGCCGCTGTCCCCGCCCCCGCGCTCGCAGGCCGCAGCGCCTCCCCTTTAAGGCGGCGGGAGATTCAGGCCGGGCGGCCGGGCCGCGCGCCGGGAGGGGCGGGGGACTCTGCGCGGCTGCCATGGTAACGCCCTCCCCCCCCCTTCCCGGGCAATGGGGGTGAAGGTGGCCACCCCCCCACCATAGGAGTACCCGGGGCAGGAATCCGTGGGGGGAGCTGGTCCCCCCCCCCCCGAGGAGTAGTCCCTGGGGGGTGGGAGGAGCCCGTTCCCCTTGCCCCCCCGAGGGGTAGGCCCTGGGGGGGTGGGAGGAGCCCGTTCCCCTTGCCCCCCCTCCGAGGGGTAGGCCCTGGGGGGGTGGGAGGAGCCCGTTTCCCTTGCCCCCCCCCCCGAGGGGTAGGCCCTGGGGGGGGTGGGAGGAGCCCGTTCCCCTTTCCCCCCCCCCCCGAGGGGTAGGCCCTGGGGGGGGTGGGAGGAGCCCGTTTCCCTTGCCCCCCCCGAGGGGTAGGCCCTGGGGGGGGTGGGAGGAGCCCGTTCCCCTTGCCCCCCCGAGGGGTAGGCCCTGGGGGGGTGGGAGGAGCCTGTTCCCCTTGCCTCCCCCCGAGGGGTAGGCCCTGGGGGGAGCAGCTGGTTCCTTTGGGGGGCTAGAGGAGCTATGCCCCCGCCCCCAAAGGCCCTGCTTTGTTCCTGTGTTGCAGGTCAGGTTTGACCTGGCAGGGCTATGAGCCGCTGGTATCTCCCAAGGTGCATAATTGTACCTGGCGAGTCCTGCTGGTCCTTCATTTGCCTGGAAATTGGCCCCAGCCATGGGTGGGGAAGAGACGAAGCCCTGCCTGGCAAACCTGAATGTCTGCGTCTGTGGCCTGCCACCGGTCTGGTTGTGTTTAAACCCCAAAGTCAAAGGCCCAGAAGAGCAAAGCAACCTGGCAATTCAGGTGTTGTGAGAGATGGGGAAGGAGGGGCTGCCGGCTGAGATGTACTTGCAAACAAAGCTGATGTCTCTCTTGTTCTGTCCCAGGCTTGCGGGCTGCAGAAGCTGTTTGCTGTGGAAGCGGAGCTTGAAGACGAGGTAAGGAAAAGGCTGTGGACTGTGGTGGGCCAGGTGAGAGCTAGCCAGTGAGGGTGGAGCAGGAGGCTGCTAATGTGTCCCTAGGCTGACTCCTCAAGGGTGGCATAGCCATTTACACCAGCTGAGAACTGGGCCCAAAAAGTCTTGTCTCCTACTTCAGCTTAATCCCTGTTTACACAAGAGACTCACCTGCAAAGTGTAGAGTAGGTGGGACAATGTCCCCTCACTGAACTGAAGTATGGGGCTATGTAGATTCTGTGATTCTCCTTTGATTTACAAATAAGTAAATGAAACTTCTGGCTGCTAATAATACCACCACTTATCCAAGGACATGCTGACAAAACATCTCCCAGCTCTCAAATCGTGTAAGTAGTTAGATATAGCAAGAGAGAACAGGAGTGTAAATTATGGACCCAATAATTGTCATTGTATCCACCCTGTGTGAGACTTTCACTGGTCTGTGCTTTATGGTCCTAGTTCAGGGCTGGCAATTGCTAGTCTCTTATCTTGGGGCCTTTATAGCTGTACTGGCTTCTTAAATTAAAGGCCAGGTTAGTTGAATCACCTGAGCATTTCATGTAACGAAAGCTTGATGATTGTGGTGCCTTGTCTGCTTTTGCAGGATTTCCTATTGGCTGTGGAAGATGCAGAGAACCAGTTTTCGGATTCGGTCCCTATGAACTCAGGATGCTTGAGGCCCTCTTCCTCTGGGCCCAGAGACCCAAGCAACCCCCTCGCACCAACTGACGTGTCCCAATTACCCGCTCTTTCCAGTACCGACATGCTGTCCCCAGTCTTTGGGCTGCAGAACCTTCCCAAGCTGAAAACGGGGGCTGATTGCTCTTCCAGCACGACACCTGGCCTGAGGCCTCTCACGGGGGTGAACAATCGGATTGTGGATCCTCCAGCTGTGGGCTTCAGGACTTTAAAGAACCAGATGACCCCTACGTTGGCAGCGCCAGGCCTGCACACTTCAAACCGGCCTGCTCTGGCTGAGAAGTTCAGTGTGCAGGTGTGCAGGAGGGAGGAAAACAGCTGTGGTCAGACAGCATTCAAAAAGCTTCGGATGGGAGATCCAATGGTGACTCCTAGCCCTGATGGCTCAGTCTCTCCTCAGCAGGAGGGGAGTCGGGCCATCTCGACAGGGACAGACAGGACACAAACTCCATCCCCATTCCAGCAGACAGACCCTGCTCTGAAACTAAAGCTGAGGCCAAGCACAGCAGGTTCTTGCTCATCTCAGTTTAGCCTAGTGGCTCCAGGTAGTTCCTTGGTGAATGCAGTGCCACAGGGCAGCCCTGCAGGTGTGTCTTGTGGCACCATCTCCACTCCTAGGTGCCACACTCCAAGGCCTTTTCTAGCAGCTTGGGGTCAGTCTGGAACCGAAGCAGGCAGCCCTTCTGTGACTCCAGTAAAGGCTCCAACTCTCATCTCCCCACGGAGTGGCAAACCAAGGCCACCAGCCCCACAGATGCCCAGTCAGGGTGGTTCCACACCCACCGGGCCCAACAGCAGATGGCAACCACCTCTTAGGCTCCCCACAGGACCACGGTCCTTGATGACTTGTATGGAGTCACCGACTTCCACCTCCTCGAGGGCTCCCTATTCTGCTGCTGCGACCCTGCAGACCCCCGTGGTTACCAATCACCTTGTGCAGCTGGTCACGGCGGCCAACAAGACTCCCAAGGCTGCTGGCTGGACCCCTTCACGGGTGAAAACTCGCCGCTTCCCAGGGCCAGCGGGGATTCTGCCTCATCAGGTAGGACACTGTTGCAGAGGAGGTGGCTGATCTTTCAGTGGGAAACCACATATTTGAGTTCCTGACACCAAGGGTTGTGTGTGTTGCCTTTCAGCTACAATGCATACACAGAGCACACTCCTCTGGCCACAGGGTGAGTAAGGAATGGATGTTGTTACCCTGGACTTCCTTCTGCATGGGTGGTCACAGGGAGTATTACCTGCATCCTCCTATCTTCATGGTGGTCAGAAAGGCAGCTACATAGTCATAAGCCCAGATCCTGAGAGGTATTTAGGAGCTTAAATTTCCTTCTATTTCAGTGGGAGTTAGCTGTCTAAATACCAGTGAGCATCTGGGTAGTAGTATCTCAGTATGATTTGTCCTAGGAATCCCTGACATTGAGACTATTTCAGGAGCATATGAAATCTCTGGACAACACTGGTGATAAGAACACTGCTTTGGGGGGCGTGACGTAGAGGAGATTGTGTTCACTGTTTGCTTTGCTATGCTGTATGTGGTTCCTACTGTCCTGTGCTGCTCTGTAGTGGATGGGATCTTTGGGTGAGAGCTCTTGAAGGAAAGCAGGTAGGGAATGGTCCAGGCTCCTGTCAGCTGGGCGGGTTATACTGTAGTAAAAAAGGGTGATTGCTATGTGATCTGGGTAACAACCCTTGGGGTCACTAAAGCACAGAGATGTTTGGCTTGTTTTTGATACTAGATTTACCCAGTGTTGCTCAGGTCCTTAACACGAATAAGTTTTGTTTTTCTTCATTTAAATCCTTACTCTGGGGTGAGGCTCAGGGGTTCAGTAGGCAGGCTGCCCCGGAGGAAGAGAACTATCCCAGCCCTCTCACGGAATCACTGAGGGCCAGGTGAGAAGCACCTCTCCAGCCACTGCGGTGCCAGCAGGCACAGCCAGGGGAGGAGTGCATGTCCATGGCCCAGGTTCATTTGCCCCCTGTGCTCCCCACCCAGAGAGGAATGTAGCAAACAGTGCACTTTGCCCTTGCTCCCTGACGAAGGGGAACAGCCAGCAATGCGCTGTACAAATGGAGGTGGGGAGCTTCAACTTGCCCCACCCTCCTTAAAGGGTGCCCGGGTGGTGGCAAGCTCAGGGCTGGGGCATTCCTGGATGCGGGAAGCACCTCTAGCTAGCCACTTTCACCTGCTTGGTGATTCTCTTTTCTGTTTGGTTTTATGAGAAACAATCTCATTGCAGGCACATCCCATTTTCCTGTTGCAACCAAACCTATGCCACTTCTGACAAGAGAATACTGTGTGCTGAATTTGGCGGTCCTAGCTCTTACTGTTTAGGAGCAGTTCTTGAACAAATGGACAGACAAACTCTCTCAAATGTATAGTACAGGGTGGGAATCTTTCTTGGGTCGGGGGCTGCTGACCCACAGAAAAATTAGCCAGGGGCTGCACACAAGTGAGAAACACAGTGAGAAGCCCCTGACTGAGAAGGAGGAAGATGCTTGACAGAGCCTAGGGAGGCCCAGGCTAGTAGATTTTGGTGCTCCAGCCCTGTGGGTAGCTGGCTTGGTGGTGAGAGCACCAGTGTAGGATCCCCAATGCTGAGCCTCAAGGACCAGATCCAGGTAAGCTAGGGGCTGCATCCAGCCCCGAGGCTCCCCACCCTTGGTATAATAGATGTGAGGCACTGCTTAGAGTGAGCTTTCGTGGGGTTGAGCCCTGTGTCCCATTCACTTTGCAGCCTCGTGCTAATGCACCAGATCTGGAATGTGTGGGTTACTGCTACTGTAGAAGGGGGGCTGTTTGGATCTATGCCCAGAACTGTGTTTCTTTGGGATTGGACATGTGGCTGTCATCAGAGAAGTGGGATGTGGGAGAAGAGGGGGTGATAAGACACCACCTTATTCAGCAGAATTGTCCCTCTTGTGCATGCTGGGTTCTGGAGCTGCTTTCTCAGCTGGTGGAGGCAGAAAACTTTATTTACTTCTGTTATTCCTGCCCAGTTGATGCAGCACTGGGAGAGGGAACTAGAGTCTTATCTGGCTCCTTCATCACTAACTGAACTGTTAATAGAGGACCAGATTTTCAAAAGCGCTCAAGTTAAGTGCTTGAAAATCTGGCTCATGTTTCAGTTGCAAAGCCAAATTACACCTGTTAACTCACTAAGGGTACATCTAGACTGGGGTTTTTCCAGGAAACCTCTGATATCCCAGAAGAACTCTGCCATGTCCAGGAAACACGTTTGCTCTTCCAAAAAAAAAGGGGGGGGGCAGAAGAGCAAATGCGCTCTTTCAGGTAGCCCTGTATACCTTGTTCTACAAGGAATAAGGGCTCCTCCGAAAGAGGAGGCTTTTCCACCATTTGGCCCCATCTAGACAATGGCAATTTGCCATTTGCATAGCTTTTTCCAAAAAAAGGCTATAGTGTAGACCTAGCCTAAGAGTGTGGAGTTGCACCGGTGTCACTGAAAGCAAGGTTTTGCTGCTGATGAGTGAGAAGGAAAGAACCCAACATGACTGAAATCACAGGGGGATCTGGCAGATTGGCATTTAGAAAAAACTGTCTTTTGGGGACAAAACAGGGAACCTCGCTGGAACAGTTTGAGTCACTTTTCAGAGTGGAGCTATGTTTAGATGTTTGTACTGTCCTGGCTACATTTCTCCCCAACTTTCTGTAAAACCTGAGTAGACCTGACTGGGATGTAAAATCCCATTTTAGTTAGTTAGCTGGTTAAATGGGGGTGGGTGGGTGGGAAGGCCACTCCAGCCCAACCAGTGGGCCGCAGGCGCAGGCTGCTCCCCAAGTACCAGTTAACCATTCTGTGATGCCCAGTTGGTGGACTGCGGGTGAGGGGCTGCTCCTCAGTCCCAGTTAATCATTAGCATCCCTAGACATGACTATGTCTTTATGTGAAACAGTCTTTGGGCAGAACAGATGTGAAAGTGAGATTGGTTTGATATGGGGAACAGTTGTGGCTGAGATCTGGTGCTGTTTCATCTGAACCTTCAAGATTTGGATCCATGCTAACTTGCACCTTAGTCCTTTCCAGTAGCCGCTTATTTTTTGTCCTTTATGAAGCCGTAATTCAGGGGTTCCCAACCTGGGGTACACGTACCCCCAAGGTGTATGAGAAGCTTGTCAAGCAGGTACAGGGAATATTTGGTAAATAATTAGATTATCCTAATTGAAATATTTCAAAAGTGGTAGTGGTAGTGAAAAAAGTTGCGGATTCTGGAGTCTAGAATTTATTTCCTTTCATATTGAATAGGGGGTATGGGAAGATTTACTAAAAGCTAAGGGGGTAGGGGGACCGAAAAAGGTTGGGAATCCCTGCCCTAGTTATTCTGTGAGGTACTTATAGGTGCACGCACAAATAAGTCACATGGGGAGTGGGGGGGGGGGTATGATCAATGCCTTATTGGTAGGAACATATCCTTTTCTTGTCCCCACAGCTTTTATCCTGGTCTCATTCAGATAGAAGGAGCTTACTGTGGCTAACTAGGCAGGCATCAGAGCTGAGACCAGTTTCAGTTAGACTGGTCAGAAACTGGTATTGGCTCCCTGGTCTAGGAAGACAGGCTCACAGCCTCTCCCCAACCCTAGCCCTGCCTGTTGCTCTTTCAATAAGATTTGTAGCAGAACCTCTTTGTTTTTTGAAGGATCGCTTTGGAGGCCCCAGAGATTTGTTGAGAGAGTTGTGAAAGGTGTTAAATGCCTCAGATGTCCTGAGCGCATGCCTTGTCCAGCTGAGAAGCTGTACTTACAATTAACAGATGCTTCTCTCTCCTAAGGATGGTGGGAAAAATCTGGAGGAAATCCTGATTTCTACTCCTCAGACTCCAGCCCATGGAGCCCTGGCAAAGCTTCGGACAGAGGTAATACCCTTTTCCTCTATTCCCCACTGCACGCACCTCTGGCAAAAACAGCATCAGAATTGGGCACAGCACCCCAGAGTGAGTCTGCTCCTTGCCGGCTGCATCCAACAGCATCATGAGGCATGGTACCAAAACCTGTTTCTAATCAGGCAGCATCTTCAGGCTCTTATTTGCCTATGAATTGCTGGTTGAAATGCACCTTAGCAAAGACAGTCAGAGAGACCTAAAAGCTTTAGAACCCTCCAGGGATCTGGGCAGCAAATGGTCCATGAGTACAGACCAAGCGACTAGTACTACTTGGCTGACAGCTGCTGCAGTCAGATGTTCTGCTAGGAGCTCCTTACATGCTAATCATCCCTGCGACAAGGGCATTTTGTGGCAGCTGGAGGCTAATGGACCATTTGTGTTCTCTTCGGGGCACAGCATTGTCCATCCACCCCACAGAATGATAGTACTTTGGGGTCCTTCTGGCAGATCTGAAGTGTCAGAGACCTGGATTCAAACTTTTCTCACAGTTCAGAGGTTGTTGTGGAGCAGGGATTTCTGGCCTGGAGCAGGGATTTCTGGCCTGGGCTATCTCCATTGACCAGCATAGAAATGAGTTGGAAAATACAGACTAATGGGTCATCTCGCCTGTCCCCTGGCAGGAGGGAGCATAGGATTGTTTCCTCCAGTGCTTAGTCCAGTTCTGACCCCAGCTAGGAACTGTCAGTTGTGGAATCATTTCCCCAGGGAGTAATCCTGGTTGGTGTCCAGGTGCAGTTGCAAGCCCTATAAGGCTTATTGGAGCATTTGAGCCATGATGGGCCAGCAAACGGTTTGGTGCTAATGCCTTACTCAAGGTACGTCTACGCTACAGAGACTACGGAATCATAACTACAGCCCCATAGCTATACTGGCATAACCCTATAGTACTAATGCAGCTTTACACTGTCGGAATCCACCAGTGTAGGAGTGCGGTCTTCCTGGATGATGGTACAAGCTCTGTTTGTCAATGTAGCATCATTTATTCCAGGGTTAGATTCAGCATCCCTGGATTTTTCACACTCTTGACTAACGTAGGTATGTCCGCCTAACTTCTAAGTGCAGACCAGGCCTCAGATATGGGTAGGCTTGGCAGAATTTGATCTCTCTATCTGTTAATAAATCTGACTCATAATAGCAATGTTGATTGTTTTAAAGCATTTTTTTTAGACTTTCATCTGTTTAAATTCCCAAAGCTATGGAGAAATTCCTGAAAGAGGGGGTTTGTACAGCTATTTAATGACCCTAGACATTGAGATTTGAAAAGTTAAAGCTTTATAAGATAATGCACATTGTCAACATCTCGTGTCAAGACATAGAAAATAAATATCCTTAAATCAACAAATCGTACCTGTGTTTTACTGTTCATTTGCTAGTCAGTTTGTAACCAACTTAATTCCAAGCCAGAATCCAAGGATTCAGCCAAGTTATTGGGCAGCATGTTCTCTTTGCCTATCTATACTTTTGATTCTTACTGGTCGAAATATTTTTGGGTTGGCTTTGTGCATGTTCTGTGAAATTGACATGTTAAGGATTTAATACCAAGCCCAAATCAAAAGGTAGGGGTATTTTAAAATGCTTGTGAGTCGCATTGATTCAGTGGAGAGGTCAGCTCGCCTTCTCCTAATGCACCACTTCGAGCGAAGGCTCTGTCTCTGCATGGCCAAAGAGATGCTAGTACAAGATAAATTTTAATTTGATTTTGAATATAGTAACCATGTCCATCCTGTGACTCCAGGAAGTGCCGAGTTCCCAGCAGCCAATAGAAGAGGACTTTGGAAAAGGTCCCTGGATTGCCATGAAAAGGGAACTGCGGCTGGATGAGAGAGACCCCTCCTGTTTCCTCAGGACGTACAGCGTGGCCATGGTGCTCCGGAAGGTAAGGAGGGGCCTGTGCGGAGTGTGAAAGCTACATCCCAGAAAGATGAGTTCAACTCCTTTGTGTTGTCTCTGCGCTGGCATCTCCCCAGGCGCTCTCATCACCTGATAGTCTTGGCTTCCTTAGCCATGTAGTTCAGGTCCAACAAGATGCAACTGGGTCCAGCATCTGCTACCTCCATGCAGCCCACCTGCGACTGCCTGCTCTGGGGATGTGCCTGGTAAGATTTGTCTGAAGCAGCGGTTAGCTGGCAGTTTCCAGTTGTCACTAGGAGGCAAGGAACTTCTAGTGCTGGTTTTGTGAAACAGCCAGTGCAACGTGAGATGAGAACTCCATTGGCCCATGTGCCTTGGCCACAAGAACTCAAAGCTAATCTGGCTTCAGTTTAGCAGTCAATTAAAAGCATGTTCGGGAACCCCATTTTCTCAGTCAAGGTCATGTCCCTGCTACCACCACAGGGAGCTAGATCCTGTGCTCTCTAGCGCATGGAGTCCCAGGATAAATTATCCCATTCTCCAAAATGCACTGACCCATGGAAATTGTCTCCCAGCACAAGCTAGTGTCTTAAAGATGGCTGTTTAAGGCTCATGCCCTAAATACTTTATTATGTGGATAGCCATATATGGCACTTTTATTGTCAGAACTGTTAAACAGTAGTCAGTTCTCTCTTGGGCATACATTGGCATGGTGTCCCGTACGCCCAGGTGTCTGCTAGAACCAGGTGACTCTGCTTGGTTGACCGCTTTCCGGTAGGCACAGGTGCTTCTATCTAGTGAGTGATCATCCAGAATTCACACAGGTGGTTCTATCTAGTGAATGATCATCCAGAACTCAACACCTGCAGGTAGTTGAGTCACATTGCAGCATTCAGCTTGGCCAACCATGAGTGTCTGTCACAGGACTTCTGAGCTGCTCTCTGACTCAGACCAAGTTCATTGCAAAGGCTTTGATTAAAATAAGTCATTTGATCTTGTTTGTCCAGTAGCAACACTTTTGCCTGTACCTGGGTCCTTTTTTCTTCAGCCTCCTTTGGAATTTTTGGCCCATTTACAGTGCAATGGGGTGTCTAGAGCCAGTAATGGAATTATTATATTATATTATATTATATAGAGAGATATACCTATCTCATGGAGCTGGAAGGGACCTTGAGAGGTCGAGTCCAGTCCCCTGCCCTTGTAGCAAGGTCAAGTACCATCCCTGATAGATTTGCCATAGATCCCTAAATGGCCCCCTCAAGGATTGAACTCTCAACCCTGGGTTTAGTAGACCAGTGTTCAAACCACTGAGCGATCCCTGCCCCCTACAGTTGGGCTAAGAGGGGGAAGTTGTGTGGGAGGAGAAAGGGGGTTTTGAAAATAATTTAGCCCAGATCAAATTAATTGGGAGATCAAAGCAGCCCATGTTTCTTTTTCATACAAATAGACACCCGCTAGCCACGTTACAAATACCCTGGATTATAAAAAGCCACTCACACCAGAGGGCATTAATGCTATCCTCCCTCCATTTGTGCGCACACGCTCAGGGAGGCATAGGCTGGAGCATAGAAGTTGAAGGCTGCTAATAAGTTTTGATCCGGGGTGTCTACTCTTCTCAGCCTGAGGACCGTCTGTGTCCTTTGTAGCCTCTTGTCCTCTTGGTGTCTGCTGCGGATGACAAGAGGCTACAAAGGACACAGACGGTCCTCAGGCTGAGAAGAGTAGACACCCCTGGATCAAAACTTGATTTATTGCAGTAACTGGTGTATGTGGCACCTGCCAGCCCCAGTGGGTGTTGGGGTTGCATTGGGCTGGGGGCCAACTAGGGATGTTAAAATGCATTTATTTAGACAAACTGAAAATATCAGCAGTTACACGGGAGCTGCCTCCCCTTCCTCCCTCTCTCCACGGGAGCCGGCACACATGTAAAAGCCAGCTCCCCACATGTAGCAGCTCCCAACTTCCTTTCCCCCCTGCTGGTGCCTTTGATACAGAGGCAACAGCGGGGGAGGGGCGGGGGGACACGACTGTGTGTAACCGGGTACACGTTCATATCCCTAGTGCTGACCATGCACATGGTGAGACACAGCCCCTGCTCCGAAGATCTTCCAGTCTGTCTAGACAAGACCAAATGATCCCTGTGTGACAGCGGTGGGACATGGGCACAGGGAAGGAAAGCAACTTGCCCAAGGGGAGGGGTAGATATGTAACGGAGGCTGGAATTGGACCATGGTCTCCTGAGTCCCGGGTCAGGCCCTCCAGCACCAGGCGACCCTTTCTCTGCTCGGCAGTGGCGCTCTCTGTCCCCTGTACAGGCAGCGCTGAAGCAGCTCCCAAAGAACAGGGTCCCCAGCATGGCAGTGATGATCAAGACGCTGACACGCACCAACGTGGATGCTGGCGTCGTGTTCAAGGACCCTACCGGTAAGGGAGGAGGTTAACCCTTTGGGGTGAGGGTCACTGAGGCAGGTGAGCAGGGCCAGTGACCAGCGGAACTATAATCAGCAGCTAACAGCTGGCTTGCTTTCAAGTACAAAGATCTAGTTTCTCTGAAAATATGTGTAGTGCCTGCCTGCTGGCTTTCTCTGTGCCCTTGGGGCCTCCCTTGGTCTCCTCTGCCTCCATCACCTTGGTGCCCCCTGCTCTTCTGGACCACACAGATGAGGCATGTCGTGTTCACCTGATCAGTGGCCCATCACCTCTATAGCCTCTGCCTCTAGCTGTGGCCTGTGTTTTTTATTTCTAGCTGTAAAATACACACACACACAGTGTATGTAGGTGGGTTTGGTTCCTTTCTGCTGCCTGCAGCAATCAGCTGCCATCTCTCAAACGTGAGACTCGCTGGTCCCATCTACCTCTGGCCTGCTGTTAGCTGAGAACAGGCCTCTCCACGCTGTGTGGAGAGAGGAGCCCCTCATTGGACCTCAGAGAGGGATGTGATCAGCTACGCCCCATCTTCCAGGGGCCAGTACAGGACTGAGCCTGGCAGTGTAGCCACAAGAGGCCTCCTCCCTTCCAGGAAGCTGGGCTGGAAACAGCAAGATGAGGCGCGTTGAATAAGCAGCCTTGTAGCTTGCCCTCTTGTCCTGATCTCCTTCCCAGGTGGCTTGCTGGCCCTCCCTCTTGGAGACAGCCTGGCTTGGCCCATGCGTAATGGCTGCTGCAGTGCATTGTGCCACAGCGTAGCACTGCTCGGTGTTGGGCTGACCGCGCCTGCCCTGTGTTGCTGATGGGTTCTCTGTCCTGTCCACAGGAGAGATGCAGGGGACAGTGCACCGCCTGCTGCTGGAGGAGAGACAGAGTGATCTGAGGCCTGGGTCGGTGCTTCTCTTAAAGCAGGTACCTCCAGCAACAGAGATCAGGGCCAGGGTTGGGTACTGAAGGACTCTCGGGTATGTTTTGTTTCTGGAGAGAGACCCTTCTTGCAACAGGAAGTCCTAAAAGCATCCAGTTCTGGGGATGTGGATTTAATAAGGAGCCCGCAGATCCATGTGCTGCTAGGTCACTGATTTGCATCCAGCCCCAGGTGTCTCTTCCTGCTTGTATGGGTAGGAATGGTGTCCCTAGCCTCTGTTTGTCAGAGGCTGGAAATGGGTGACAGGAGGGATCACTTGATTCCTTGTTCTGTTCACTGCCTCTGGGGCACCTGGCACTGGCCACTGTTGGCAGACAGGACACTGGGCTAGATGGACCTGTGGTCTGAGCCGGTATGGCCGTTCTTACGTTAAACACTGGAATAAATTGCCTAGGGAGGTTGAGGAATCTCCATCATTGGAGATTTAAGAGCAGGATAGACCAGGGATGGGCAATAACTTTGGTCAGAGTGGGGGGGACTCCAAGATTTTGGAAAGTGGTCAAGGGCCGCACTCTTCCATGATATGAATGGAGGAGGTGCAGGGTCTGGGATGGAGATTGAGTGCAGAAGGGAGCTTGGGGTAAGGGATTGGGGTGCAGGAGGGAGAATGGAGTCTGAGAGGGAGTTTGGATGAAGGGGAGGTGGTTGTGACCTAGGGCAGGGGACTGGAGTGCAGGGATTTGGGATGTGACCTAGGGTAGGAGGGGATTGTGATCTGGGGCAGGAGATTGGGGTGCCAGATCTGGGTGGGGGGTATGTGTACAAGAGGGGGGCAGAGGGTTTGGGTAAGGGAGGGGCTGGAGTGCCAGAGGCAGGCTCTGGCCAGGAGACTTACCAGCCAGCAGCCAAACCAACCTGCCTGCAGAACTAAGGCTTGCAGAGTTTAAAACATTTCCCAGACAGCACACTTGCCTGCCCAGCCATGTGCTTGTGTGAATAAATGCGCAGAGGAGAGGGGGTGTGGTTCTTCTTGGCTGCTTGTTATTCAAACAAGCAGCTCCCATTGGCTAGTTTCTGGCCAGAAACCGGCCAGTGGGATTGTGCTGGGGGCAGGGGCAGCTCCTGAAGCTTTCCCCCCTCCCCTGCAGTTTTGAAACAGAAACGGGGCCTGTCAGCCTGGGGCTCCCTGCTGCCTCCATAAGCCAGATCCACTGGCTTGCTGGACTGTATTATGCCCAGGCCTGGGTTAGACACACACCTGTCAAGGATGGTCTAAATGGTGCTGGGTTCTGCCGTGAGGGCGGGGGACTGGACTGGCTGACCTCTGGAGGTCCCGTCCAGTTCTAGATTCTATGAGTGGGATAGGCAGGGAGAGCTCTTGGTCTTTTCCTACTGGGCAGCCATCCTGTAGGCAATGAACACTTGACCCAGGTTTTCCGCCGTGGGGGTTGGCTGGCCTCAGAGGCCAGTGACTGAATGGGCCGTGGAGCCTGAACTCACCCGGCTGTCCCAAGGGGGTGGGGACGTGTCCCACACTGCCCCTGCTTTGAATTTGGAGTAGCGGTCTCTGGCACTGCCAGTCAGGCTGGTGAGGCCTGGCGCTTGCACAGCACTCGGGAGCTGCTGAGTCTTCCAGTGACACCTGCCCGTTGCCTCTCATGGGGTGAGCCACTGGGAACCAGCAGAGTAGCCTGCGTATAGGTGAGTGGCCTTTCGCTCTCATTGCAGGTGGGCGTGTTCTCCCCGTCCCACCGCAATCACTACCTCAACGTGACCCCCAACAACCTGGTGAAGATTTACCTGCCGGAGTCCAGGGACGGGAGCCCTCTGCAGCCTTCACAGGAGCATGGGGAGATGGGCGACAGGCCAATGCCTGTGTCCTTAGAGGTACAGCGCAATGCGGAGCAGAGAGCCGTGCTAGATGGCAGGGATGGGGGGGTGTCTCCTGTGTGCTATGGGGCCAGCCTGGCCAGGGCTAGGAGTGCTCTGCTAAGAAGCCGAGCCTGGCTAAGGGTTGTCATGGACTCAGGAGGAACGGCTGCCTGGTTCCTGGAGGAGGCTATTTTGAAGGTAGTGTGGGGGAATAGGGAGACTTCAGGAAGTGAGGGTCTCACGCTGTGGTGCTGAGAGCAAACAAAGGGAAAGCTCAGAGCATCTCAGCTGTGTCTGGCTTTTTGTAGGTCCAAAGCCCAGCTGAAGTCCAGCAGGACTTTCCCGCGAATGCTCCCGGGGTCGGGACCACCCCTGGGGATATGAGGTGCTCCAGGAGGGACGGAAACAGCAGGTGGAGTACAGACCCATCGCCTGGGAGGCGACTGCTGCTGGGGAGCCATGGGACAAGCGAAGCAGGGTCAAACGGACCTTCCCAAAAGGAGCCCCTGGGGGTTGAAGCCTGTGACATGGGTAAGGCAGATTCTGCTGCAGATGGTATGGGCCTTGTGCCCCACAGAGCTCCACTTGTTGGGTGCGTGGGGGAGCTGAGCTCTCTTGGAAACTTTGATTCCGGTGGCGGGTTCCAGGTACTCAAGAATCTGGCCCACCCCCCAACTAGCCAGATGCCTTCTGCTGGTCCTGTCGTATTGGGGTCACAGCTACCATTGGTAGGAAGTCATGGAAGAGATGTTAGCTGGTTCCCTTAGTGTCATCTTTTATTTTCCCCTTTCCCAAATGTGTTTAATCCTTACAGAGAGGTGGGCTCATATATTTGGCACTTTAACTCCTGGGGCAAAAGGTTTAATCCCCCAGTAACAGGGACTAGATGCCCCCGGGGATTAAATGGGCAACTTTCAGAGGAGGTGGGAGAAACGGACTTGAGCCCCTATTCTCCCATCTGCGCAGATGACCTGGACGGGCTCCTAGGACAGTTGCCGGAGGACTTCTTCTCTGCTTCGGGCATGGAGAGCAGCTGGTGACCTCTCTGGAGTGCCGGCGAGGCGCTGATTCCCCCAGATGGATGCTCAGCCAGCGGCAGAACCCCAGTGTCACGGCAGAGCAAGGACTCTGACCAGTGAGGTGACGCTTGTGTCTGCACAGGGCTCTGAACGGCAGGTGCGTTCTGTGGCTGCAAGCCATGATGACGGGACCCTGCTGACAGATAGTCTGGGGCTCCCGTTCGCAAAAGGGGCGATGCCGGCAGCCCTGACAGGGAACGATGCCTGCCTTGCTACCTTGGGCAGCAGCAGCCTCGCAGTCTGTGCATGGAGCCCTTGAGGGGTCGCTACCTGCGAGTGACACAGCTTTCCCCTCCAGTAGCCGAGTCCTGCATTAAATGGGTGTTTGGGACTTTAACGTGTGACGCTCTTTCTTTGGCTGCCCAGCCTCCTCCACTTTGATTTCCTGCAGAGCCAGCCTGTCTCCTCGCCGGGGGAGCATGGGGCTGTGTGGGGAGCCGCGGAGGCTTGTGTTAAACTGGAGTTTGTCTCCTTCTAAAGCATTTCCTTGAAGCTGGCTGGCTCGCTCCTGCAACGTGCCTGTTGGCCTCACTGGGGACTGACACATGCAAGGGCTGTGTGATCCAGCCTGCGACGGGAGAGGAGCTGCTGATGAGGGCGACAGAGTCCTGGATATTGGAGTCCGATCCTCGCCCCCGCAGAGCAACCGAAACTCCCATCCGAGTCACTGAGTATCAAAGGGAGCTCAGTACCTTTTCAGGAACAGGCCCGCGGCTCCCCACAGACAAAGGCTTGTGTCCAGTGCAGCTGTGTGGGCGTCGTTCTCAGCTGGGCACTGGGATGGCAGCCAGGGCCAGCCGGAATCCCTACGCTGTGCTTGAGATGGTGACGGCTGCACTCATGTCCGGGCCAAACTTTTACCAACTGCCTGGCTCCCTGCTGATCTAGCGCTGTTCTGGGGAAGCTTCCCAGGCTCTGATCTTCGAGAGATGCGCTTGTGTTATAAAAGAAAATCAAATCTCTCAAGGTGATGCAGAAGGCACCATCCCTAATAGTGAGCAGACGGTGTTTTCCCTTCACAGGAGTCATCCAGGGTACAAATTCTCCAGCCTGAATTCTGCGCTCTTCTATTCTGAGTTTGGTCTCAGCTGGGGCAGTTGGAGGACACTGCCCAGCTAGGAGAAGGAGCAATTCCTGGCTCCGGAGAGCTGATATTGAGAAGGCCTCAGGGCCTAAGTCTGCTGTTTGTCGGCACCACTCAGAACTGGGCCCTGAGTCAAGACAAAGTAACTACAGCAGGTGCCTGGGGGCTGCGGTGCGGTTAGGCAAGGAAAGGGAGGCAGCATTCCTCGCCCAGCATTACACCTTTCATCCCATAACAGGGGTGATGAGTGCACTCAATGTTACAGGTCCTTCCCACCCCCCCTTGTGGACTCAGCCCCATTGTGCTGTGGGGTGTAGGTAGGGACAGCCCTGCTCCCCACTCAAGAGCCAAGAAATAGTTAACGCTGCATATCTGCCAAGAAATTCCCCCTTAGCTGCTGTAGGTTTGTTCTACCCAATGCATTCTCCAAAGCTTTATCCTGCCTGAAAGCACCCTGAGCTATTTACTTTCCACTGCTTCCTCTTCCACGGCCTAGCACGTCTCATTAGTAGCAAGCATTTTTCACTTGTACAGTGTATTAATACTCAGCTCGCAGTCCTCAGAGCCCTTTACGAAGAAGGACAGTATCGTTAGCCCCACTTTACAGGTGGTGAAACTGAGGCCCAGAGGACAGTGCCAAAACTCACCCCACAGAGCTGAGAATAGAACTAGGGCTGCATCTCAGTAACCCCCCATGAGCTGGGTTACAGCGTTACTGAGCCGAGACGATAGGCCTGCCTCCCCTCGGCCTGCCGTCGCAAGTCAGCAGCCCTGCCTGGCTCTGGTGTGCCAAAGGCACAAGTTCATTTCTGTCACTTGCCTCTGAAGTCTTGCCCCTTTGCCGGTCCCTGCCTGAGTCTGCAGAGAGCCTGCAACGATCCCTCAGAGAGACGCCTCCTCTGTGAGTGTCACTTGGGTCTAAATCCAAGACTCGAAGAGCCCAGTAGATCTGCCCCAGTGGCTTGGGTAAGAAGCGGGGGCCCGACGAGCACACCTCCCTCGAAGGGAGAAGCTGGCAGACCCTGGCATCCTCTTCAGAGCAGGCAGGGGCTTCCGAGGCCGGCCCATGGCATGCTGTGTCTAAAGGAATTGACCGCTGTATGCCGCCCCGTCTTCGTCACAGGTCTCCTCTATGGAAAAACTCCTGTGCCGCTTCCCTGGGCTGGATTTGTGCCACAGGCAAGTGCCAGTTGTTCGAGCCCCCCGGCCAGCCTCTTGGGATGAGGGAGTCGAGCCCTTCCATGGGACCCCACGCCACCCTCCCGCCTCCAAGAACACCCAGCAAGGAGTCCATCTCTCTCCCCCAGCAAGGGAGATGGCGTGGTGGCAGCTTCAGGCTCTTCGCTGTGGCCGTCACACCACTCCTGCAGTGGAGAAACCACCAGCTCCAGCACTGTCAGTCTGGCCCCACCTGCACTCGGTTGATCGACAACATGCAAGCGCAAACGAGGGGCCAAATTAGCATGATGTATTGTCTGTTTGCAGTAGCACCTAGCGGCCCTAGTCCTGGGCCAAACCCTCAGAGGTTGGGAAAACACAGAATCAGAAAGCTGGCGTCTGCCCCCCGAGAGCTCCCAAGCCAAATCTAAGACCAGAGATTCCAGGAGGGGATGGTATGAGGGCGGCACGAGGAAGCCAGAAGCGATACTGGTCAGCATGATGGGCAGTGGTCTCAGCTGCCTCTTTGGGGTCCCGGTTGTTGCAGGTCTTATAGCCAAGGCGCAATGAAACAAGTAGAAGGGCACTCTGTGTGCGCCCGCCTCAGGAGCTTCCATTCCCGTGGCTCGCTCTCCGCCAGCGTTGTCAGTGGCTGTAACTGACAAGCAGGCCCCTCCGGGCTCTGTTTATTCTGCCACGATGAGCAGGTGTCCCCGGTTTGCTTAGACGCCTGCCACTAACGGCTCAACACCCCTGGCCCCGGATAGAACATGACACTGCACAAACATCTGTTTACTGCCGTGGTAAATAGCCCCTCTATTTATAGCATGGCCTGGCTTGCTCTCGGTCGCCAAGGGGAGGGGTTCCCTCCTCATACCCGTATTTATAAGTCTGAGTGAGGTGGCAGGGGGCACTTCCCCCCCCATCTGTCTGCTCCACAGAGAAGGAGGCTGCCCTGGCTAAGCCGAGAGGATGTCAGGAGAGACCTTTGCGTTCACGTCCTCCACCCTGCGCTCGCTGCGCCTGCAGAGAGAGCGGCTGGAGTGGGAGGACCGGCGGCGGGCTCTCTCTAGGCAGTGCCTTAGCAGGAGGTTCCCGCCGGCCACCAGGAGCCCCCTGCTCCTCCCCAAGCCGGCGCGGCGTCCCCAGTACTGCCGGGACCCTGCTGTCCACAACGTCCTGTACACTGGGGACCTGCAGACCATCAAGAACATCTTCAAGGACGAGGCCATGGCCAACGTGATCGTGGAGACGGTCAGCGAGGAGCTGCTGTGGTCGGCGGAGCTAGGTACGGAGTGAGGCGTGGGGGGCGGGACGAGAGTTTCTGGTCCGGGCTTGTGGTTGGAACAAACACAGGGTTAAGTGCTGCCATCCTCCCCGCTGCTGCCCTGGGAGGCTCTGCCCCCCCCCCTGCCATCAGAGCTCTTCCCTGCGCTCCTCCCCCCACCCCCATCAGAGCTCTTCTCCTTCCCCACGCCACCATCAGAGCTCTTCTCCTTCCTCCCCCCCACCCGACCCCGCCATCAGAGCCAGAGAGCTTTTGCTCCCAAAGAAGTGTCCGTTCTCATGGCTTGGCTCAGAGTGTCAGAAGGGAGCCAAGCAGAGTTCAGCGAAAGCCCCCCCATGGTCTTCTGGGTTCTGTCCATTCGAGGACACGTGCTCTGCTGGAGAGCAGGGGGTTGCGTGCCGGGAGTCCTGGGTTCTAGACCCAGCTCTTTGACTTAGTAGCTGGGCCATTGTTTGCATTTTAATAGCACCTAGAGATGCCAGCTGCTGTGTCTGTCTGTGTGCACTAGTTACTGTACATCAATGTAGTCAGAGATGGTGCTTGCCCTGGAGTGTCTGCAACCTACATTGATGAAGCAACTTAAGTGCTGGGAGGGGAAAACACAGGGGCAGAGAGCTGGCAGAGATGCCCCAGCAGGACAGCGTCCAAGCCAGGAACAGAGCTTGGATTCCCCGACAATCCGCAGCCCTGGTGGCTAAAACTCATTGCCCCTCTGATCTTACACAAGCTGCTCCACTTCTCTGCCCTCTCCCCCTGCCTCGCTGTGACCCTGAAAGCAGGCGTGTGCCCAGCCCTCTGCCGGCGTCGGGTCACGCGGATGAACTCCAGGGAGTCCTAGGAACTGTTCGGACTAGATGGACGCACCAGCCCTCTCCCTGGGGCAAAGTTGGCAGGTGCCATTAACCATGAGAAGTGCACCTGGGCTGGGCCTTCTGAAATTCCCCTGCCCCCCTGCAGGGCTGTGGGTGCTGAGTCCCCAGAAGAGGCACACGTCCCCCTTGCGGATCGTGGCGGGCAGAGGCTATCGGGACTGCGTGAAGCACTTGATCCTGCAGGGGGCCGAGGTCGATGCCGTGGTGGGCGGAAAGGCTGCTGTCCATGACAGCTGCATCCACCAGCGCGCCGAGTGTGCCCAGTTGCTCTTGAGCTACGGTGCCGACGCCAACGTGCTGACGGAGGAGGGGCTGGCTCCACTGCATCTCTGCACCTCCCCAGAGACCTTGCGGTAAGCTTGCGGGTAGGGACAGGGGCAGAGTCTGGTATTTCCTAATGAATCCCCTAACCAGCAGAGACCTATAGGGCAGGTCAGTGACTTGCAAACTACCTGGTCTTTAAGGGGGGAGGCTGGGAAAATGGCCCTCCCCCAAGCTCTGCCCACAGGCCAAAGCTCCAACAGTAAGAGGTGAGTGGTCTCGTTTTGCAGGTTGTCACTAGTCTTCAGAGTCAACAAGGACCTGAGCCAGATCTCACACCTGAGCTGTTTCAGGCTCCCTGCAGACTGGGGCAGGCATTGCTGCCTCAGGTCCTCATTTGAAAATTCTATTCCCAATAGTCAGGGCTAGAGGTGTGGGGCCAAAAGTCTGGTAGCGATGTGACCCCATGACGAGTGGCTTGGGTGCCTCTCTTTTTTGAGCTCCTCTTGTCAGTAGCAAGCGTTTCTCGGCTGTACAACGCGCGAATACTCAGCTCACAGTCCTCAGAGCCCTTTACAAAGAAGGGCAGTATCATTACAGATGGGGAAACTGAGGCATAGAGGGCAGTGCCCAAACTCACCCCACAGAGCTGAGAATTAGAGCTAGGTCTGCATATCAGTCCTGTGCTCTACCCGGGAGGCCACGCCGCCTCCACGCCAATGATCTTCCCTAGCGTGGCATAAGTGTGTCAGGTCGCTTCTCCTATTTCTCCCCCCGCATGAGCTGGGTTACAGCATTACTGAGCTGCCTCCCCTCTGCCTGCCGTCGCAAGTCAGCAGCCCTGCCTGGCTCTGGTGTGCCAAAGGCACAAGTTCATTTCTGTCACTTGCCTCTGAAGTCTCGCCCCTTTGCCGGCCCCCCCAGAAGCTTCCCGCATGTGGAGCCGAGCTCTCTTGCTGCTGCCAAGGGCGTCTGCCTGAGTCTGCAGAGAGCCTGCAGCGATCCCTCTGGGCGTCACTCGGGTCGAAATCCAAGACTCGAAGAGCCCAGCAGATTGTTGAGGTGCAGCCCAGCCCAACAAGCCCCGGCTTGTTCCTGGGGAACCTGTCCTCTGAAAATCAGCTCTTTGTGGGATGGGGGGGCCCTTTGCACCCCCTTCCCACTAGGCACCCAGGCCCTGGAAGAGGCCAATCAGGGCCTGGGGGCGGGAGAGTGCATGAAACCTCCTCCACGTTCCTCTTCTTCCCCCTCCCCCCCGCAAGCAGCATTCGATGTTTCAAAGCGCCACGTGCTCCCTGCAGGGCGGGGGCAGAGCGGAGGAGGCTTCGCATGGTCCCCTGCCCCCAGGCCCTAATTGTCCTGGGGTAGGGCTGCCAGATGGTTGAAACAAAAATACTGAACAGCCGCCCCCCCCCCCCAAAAAAAAAACAGGAAAAAATTCTGTTGAAGGGGGAAAAAAAGGGAGTGGAGGAGACCAAAGTTATTGAGGCCCCCCCCAAAAAACCCTCCAAGTAAGCCAAAAAAAAAAAAAAAGATTAAAATAAAACAGCAATAAAACTCCCTTTAAGAGTGAGCAGGGATAGGAACAGGGGAGCGGTTGAGCACTAAGACCCAGGGGAAACCATTGCTTCCCCTAGGTCGTTTGGCTGGCAGCCTTGGGGAACCAGGTAAGCATGGGGTCAGGGGGCTGGGGGTGTTGGGAGCCGAGGGGTGGCTCGGGGGGTGGAGGGGGAGAGGCCGGGCGCTGAGTGTTTGTAGGGTTGCCAGGTGCCCGGCATTTTCGCCTTCTGGCCGAGGAAAAATTCAGAAAATACCCGACATTTCAGGTGTCCGGTATTCTCTGAATTTTTTTTACTGGACAGGAGCCGAAAATACCGGACTGTCCGGATGGATACTGGACACCTGGCAACCCTAGCCTGGGGGTGGGGGAGCAGTAGGGCCTCCTTGGGCCGGATCCCCCCGCTTGGTGGGCCTCATCTGGCCCGTGGAGGCCCTTTTGCCCACCCCGGCTCTCATCTATGGGGAGCATGTTGGTACCGCGTGTTGCTGCAGGAGGTGGTACCCTCGCGCCGCCCGTGCCACGTCGTGTTTCTGCACTCGCAGCCCAGTTCGCACCAAGTTCTGTGAGCGGGTCCTGCCTCTGCTAACCGAAAGCCAAGTGAAGCTGTGAGCAATAGTCTTGGCCATTGGGGCCGAGGCCTCACACCAGGCCTGTGATACCAGGGCTTATGTTTCAGGCCCTCCTCTTCCCCTGACTTATGGAGGGTGTAGTAAGATAAGAATGGGTCCAGAACTAGGCCGTGTTCCTGGCAGGCACTAGGGACAGGTGGATGGAGCCCACGTGAGCCTGGGCCTTGCCAGTATGAGCAACCCGGATTCCCCAGGTGAACATCTCGTGTTCATTTAGCCCGGTGGCGTCCGACCCTTCCACACTGGGCCCTGCCTCCCATGGACCTTGGATCCAGGCAGGTTGCTGGCCCCAACCTGAGCACACTTTTCTCAAGCGGATCAAAGCCCCAAGATCTGCTGTGAGTTGCATGGGTTCAGACTAGGCCCTGGCAGTGGAAGCAGAACCCAGCTCTCTGGCCCAGGCTGGGAAGGGGGAGAAAGGACAAGTCCCTGCATGCTGTTCTGGGCAATGGTCCCTCTAATTTTGTCCATCCATGTGCGGAATAAATTGTATGTGCACTGAGGCATGTGCCTTTGTGCACCACCAGTAGAAACACCTGCTGGCGGCTGTGAGCAGTGTGGGCACTCTGCCAATCAGCTGGGTGCCCGCCCAAGCGCTCAGCTTACACTGAACACTGGTTCTGGGGAGAGGAGAGAGGGGACACGGCCCGTCTGTCCCCCCAGGTGTTAGAGAGGGGGCTGGAGTGGCAGGAGGAGCAGTGGTGAGGGCCGGGGAAGGGCACTGTAGCTCAGTCCCTGGCTGTGTGTCTCCAGGTGTGCCGAGCTGCTGCTGGAGCACGGGGCCCTGGTGAACCTGAGCACCAGGGACAGGCGGACGACTCCGCTGCACGTAGCCGCTGAGCACGGCCTGGAGGAGCACGTGCAGCTCTACCTGTGCTACGGCGCCGGCCTCACCCACCGGAACAGGGAAGGGGAGACGGCTCTGAACGCCGCCTGTGCCGGCGCCGACAAGCCCACCAAGGCCGGGCGCTACTACCGGGTGGCCAAGCGGCTGCTGGAGTGCGGGGCCGACGCCAAGACGGCCGGCAGGAAGAACCACACCCCCCTCCACAATGCCTGCGGCAACTGCCACCCCCGCCTGGTGGACCTGCTGCTCCAGCATGGGGCCGCCGTGAACGTCAGCAACTGTGCCGGCTACACGCCCATGGACTGCGCCCTGCAGGCCGTCGAGGAGTACCTGGACGGGCAGCCCGAGCGGATCATCGCCAGCCTGCTGGACCACGGGGCGGCAGCCATCAATCCCAAGGTGGGGGGGCACATTGAAATCCTCAGAAATGAGGCAGGTTGTCTCGTTGGCCGAGGGTTGACACTGAGAAGAGTAAAAGCTTAGGGGCTGGGGAGTGAAATGCATTGCCCCTAATCCCCTGTCTTGGTGGGGCAGAGGAGGAGGGTTAATAGGCCTTTTCCTCTCCACCTCCTGGTTCTGTACAAGGCTCCCTTTGTGCCTGGGAGAGGGGTTCTTGCTTCAGGGCATAAACCAGCCACTCACTGCTGGGGTTAGGAAGAAGAGCGTTATTATTAATTAGCTGCTTGCATCTTCCTCTGGAGTATCCAGTGCAGCCATGAGAGGCGGGGTCCTGGAGCAGATGGGCCTTGGGCAATTCTCTGCCTAGAGCCTTCTTGTAGGGCCCCAAGTCCCTCTGCGGGGACAGGCCTCCGTGGCAGCCTGTATAACTGCAGTCTCACAGCACAGCAGGGTGGGGTGAACCTCACTCAGGGCAAAGGGGGTTTTGTGTCCCTTCCAGAAAATATGCACATGGTTCCCTTTGCACGTGCTCCTCCATCTTGCATCTTCTCCTGCTGGGGTCTGGCCCTGTGACAGCTGGGAGTCCCTGTCCTCTAGGGCTGAGGCCCACCTCACCAGGCCATCGTCTCTGGCACCCTCGTCTTCCTTGCATTCCTCCTCTCCCTCCTGGCCGGCTCAGCAATCTTCTGCTTTCTCTCGCCGGGCTCTCAGATGCTGAAGTTCTGCTCCTTGTCCCCACGTGCCCTGGAAGTCGTGCTGAACTCCTACGACCGGATCCTGTCCTGCGATTCCTGGGTGGAAGCGGTGCCTCCGGAGATGTGGCAGGTACCTCCTAGCGTGCACCCACATAGCACCCTGCAGGAAGCTGATCCAGAGCAGGGGAGAGGCACAGTGTGGGCCGCTCTGGGGGCAGAATGGGAGCTCGACTCCCAGATCAGGTATATCCAGGGCTGCGAAGCAGGGTGAGCATCTGCCACATGCAGCCCTACACTGGAGACGGAGGGCTAATTGGTCCAGTGCCCTTTGTGGTCACAGCCGATCCAAGCGAGAGATGCCGCAAGTGGGATGCGAGCAGCCAGGAGACCCCGTTGGTTGGGTTTTGCATGCGCTGCCGTGAGCACAGTGCTGCTCTGAACTCAGCCAGCGGCTGCAGGGGACTTGGGTGGCTTAGCTGGGCTTGGTTTTCATGGAAGAGGCTCACGTACCCCAGTGAGAATTTAGGGTGCTACACCCCTGCCTAATACGCAGCCTGGTGCTCGCTCTGCCTGGGGCTGTAGGCAACACGTTAGCCGTCCCAGTACACAGCTGTATCGCGTGTTCTGCGTAACGTCGAGAATTTGGATCTCTGGGCAGCTCATCTGTGGGGACCAGATAGAGTCCCAAGCAGTGGATCTGTGGCTGCAGGAGCGACTCTGGAAGGAAGGGGTGGAAGAGCCATAGCTTGGGACGCTTAAAACTGGTCCAGTCCTGCATTGGTCAAGGGGACTAAATCCGTGGCTCCCACATGCAGCTGAGTGTAATGGTGACATCACTGGCTGGGGAAAGAGTGGGAGAGGCGGCATTAACACCCATAGAGCTCTTGGTCCTCCCAGTTCCTAGAGAGGACTGGGGTTTAAGAGTGGACTGGCTCGTCAAGCCCAGGCTAGGGATGTTAAATTTGATTAATCAGCTAATCGAGTAGTCGATGGAATTTCCATCAGCTACTCGATTAGTCAGTAGGGGGCTGCTTGCTGTCCTGCTGTGCCTCCCCCTCTGAAATGTATAAGAGTTGCAGGTGGCTCTTGTACATTTCAAAGGGAGAGGCCCAGCAGTCAGGACCTCGCGTGAGCAGGGACTGTTTTGGTCCCCGCTGCGCCACCTCCTCCCTGCAGAGATGGTGCTGGAGGGAAACCGTTTTTAAGCCTGCTCCTGCTCCCCCTCCCTCTTGGTGCCTTTGATAGAGAGGCAGCAAGGGGGGGCAGGGGGAGCGACTAGTCAAGTAGTGACTCACCTACCCGATAAGCCAAGGTGTGTCAGGTAGTCAGCTAGTCGCTTGCGTCCCTAATCCAGGCCCCTGCTGTCATAGGCCACCCATCCTATCATCCCATTCATAAATTGTATTAAGCTCCATCTTAAAGCTAGTTCAGTTGTTTGCCTCTGGTGCCCCCTTAGTAAAGGTTGGGAAAAGGTTTTAACCATCAGAGGGAAGGTTCTGCAGCAGCCCCCTAAGTGCATGGGGGACTAATAAAGTGGGGTGCTCCTGGGGAGGAAATATGCTGCTGAACGCCCTGTAGAAGCCCCTCGTGTCTGCCTCTCCTGACTGCTGAGCCTTGTGATAAATGGAGCCTCATTGAATCTTCCTTCCCCCTCGGCAGGAGCACAAGACTTTCTACGACTCTGCTCTCCAGATGACCAACCAGCCCCGCCAGCTGCAGCATCTGGCGCGCTGCGCGCTGCGCACGTACCTGGGAGCGCGGTGCCATTCAGCCATCCCCGAACTCAAACTGCCCCCGTCTCTGCGGGCTTATCTGCAGCTCCCGCTAGAGGGCTACATCCGGTGACCGCGGAGATGCGTCCTTCAGGCATGATATTGGGGGAATGGCTTTGAATTGCTGATGGGTGACTGGGGAGAGCCAGTGGGTGTCAATGCAGACGGGGCTCCTGGTGTGCAGGGGTGTGTATTCTGTCAGTTCACTCATGCTGAGTAGTAGCCCCGGGGGCTACTTACGTGCTGCTCCGCAAGAGTGAGGCTGACACAGTCTAGCCCGTTCGTACTTTCATAACAAGGCTTGGCTTGTGCTAGCACCGGTTTCCACCCTGCTCAATAATACGAGGGCAAAGGATGGAAAATTCACAATGTAAAACTGACAGGGCCGAATAGTCTTCCCTGTGCAGTGCCGCATTGGCCTGTGGAACTCATTGCCTCAAGAGGTCATTGAAGCAGAGAGCTGAGCAGAACTCGGGGAAAGACTGGACATGGAGCTAGAGAACAAGAAAATGCTGAGTTAGAACTGCAATGCCTTTTAAAATACAACAGACCATCTATTTAAACCCCCTCCACTTTGGCCAGGAGCCAAATGCTGACCAATGGGATCAGGAAGAACGTCTCACTCTGATGGGAACAGAGAACGTTTCTTGTCCCCGGGACAGGTTACCCCACAACAGCCTGGGTTTCCTGCATCAACCTCTGAAGCAGCTGGTACTGCCCCCTGCTGGCCACAGGTCACTAGGGTAGATGGTGCCTGGTCTCTGTGTTCCTTCTAAACTCCGCAGCTTCACAGGGGCTTAATCAGCCCTGCCCAGTCAGACGCTCAGGGCTCTGCAGGGAACTGATGGAAGGGGTGAGGCTGATTAATCACCAGTGAAGCTGGGCTGCCCTGCAGCTTAGAGGGACTGCTGGTCTCCCTGATGTCACACTGGGGTTGGTTTGTTCTTTACAGGCAGTTCTCATCTGTAGGCTTTTTCTGAATCAACACCCTGATTCGATTGACGGCATTTGGCTTTGACTCTTGCCTGCACTGGGGTCAGAAACCCACGTCTTGGGGCTGCCAGACTGCACTGTGGCCCCAGAACTATGCTCTGGCTATAAATATGCCAGCAGCAGCAAGGCACAAAACATAAGCACAGATCTGCCGCTCGGTTTGCGATGCCTGTGGCGTGTGCTGCATGTCCCTCCCAAACTGGAGTGCTCTTAAAGACAGAGGAGAGTGATGCAAAGGCCTAATGGACAGATCTGTAGCAATTGCCAGCCCAGAAGCCTATCTCATCTTGTGTCCAAGAATGACCAGTGCCAGCAGCTTTGGGTGTGTGTGTCAAGAACACCCCCCAGTGGGCCAATAATTTCCCCAGAGGGGATGTTTCCTCCCAACCCCTCTCAGTTGGCTTACAACAAAAAATATCTAGCTTTCTTCATCTGAAAATCTCAAAGCATTTTATAAAGGCAGGTCTGCTTTACCACAGGCAAAAGCGAGGCACAGGGAGGTGGAAATGACTTCCCCAACAGGCCAGTGGTAGGGCTGAGACTAGCTCTCAGAATGCTAGCTTTGATCTAGCCACTAGGCCACACTGTAGCCCTTCTAATATAATTACGGATGGTCTCATTAGCTGAACTATTTTTCTTGAGCACAAAAGTTACATGCAGCTTGCAGTAAAATTATTCTGTTCAATTTATGCACTTTAGGGGCAGCCTGTGTTAGTTGTTTCCCAATGTAAAATAAAAAGCTACAGCAAATAAATTTAAAACCACGCTTGTCTTAAATCTTCCTGCATTGCTTATGTGACAGCTGGGGCTGGGGCTAGGGTCTGTGTTTTCCCTTGTTAATGAGGATCCTTAGCAGTTTGGGTGTTTACAATAAGCACTTGATTCTGAGGTCATCAGCTCTTGTATCTTAAGAAGGATACACTGAGAAGAGTAAAGGACCAGAGGTGGACAGTAGAAACCATTATGAGCAGGGCGGCAGGACTGACTTAAGGAGACTGACTTTCTCTGGTGCAAGGTTTTTAAAAAAAACTCCAGGTTATGCAGAGGGCAGCAGATGGAAATATTTATGGGCCCCAAAGCAAAAGTGCAGTAACTAATATTCCTCTTCGTCATCTCCATGCCCTTCGCAACTGTGGGGAAGCACGAGGAGAGCCCTGCAAATCCATGGAACTCACTTTAAATCTGCGAGTGGCCGCGTTTTGTTTTTCCCAATACCAATTTTGTATCCAGGCAGGGTTCTAAGCACGAGCCCCATTTTACAGCTGGTGAACCCTGAGGCCCAATCATGACTTAGCCAAGCAAATCAACAGGGCAGGTGGGACTAGAACCCAGGTTCTTACACAGCTGCACTAACCCCTCTGCTTTCCTTTTTAGGGCGTGTGAATGTTTTGTCCCCAGTGCAGGGTAATGGTCCTAAAAACCAAACCAACCTGGGCCTGTACAACAGCGGCAGTTATTGATAATCTAGGCAAATATAACTTAGATAGGGCCACGATAAGGTGGGTGCATAATTGGCTGGATAACCGTAGTCAGAGAGTTGTTGTTAACGGTGCTAAATCCTGCTGGAAAGGGATAACAAGTGGAGTTCCGCAAGGGTCTGTTTTGGGACCCGTACTGTTCAATATCTTCATCAATGATGTAGATATTGGGATAGAGAGTACGCTTATTAAGTTTGCAGATGATACCAAACTGGGTGGGGTTGCAACTTCTTTGGAGGATAGGGACATAATTCAAAATGACCTTAGCAAGTTAGAGAAATGGTCAGAGGTAAACAGGATGAGGTTTAATAAAGAGAAATGCAAAGTGCTCCACTTAGGAAGGAACAATCAGTTCCATACATACAAGATGGGAAGCGACTGTCTAGGAAGGAGCATGGCGGAAAGGGATCTAGGGGTCATAGTGGACCACAAGTTGAATATGAGTCAACAGTGTGATGCTCCTGCAAAAAAAGCAAATATGATTCTAGGTTGTATCAACAGGTGTGTTGTAAGCAAAACTCGTGAAGTCATTCTGCCGCTCTACTCTGCGCTAGTTAGGCCTCAGCTGGAGTACTGTGTCCAGTTCTGGGCGCCATTTTCAAGAAAGATGTGGAGAAATTGGAAAGGGTACAGAGAAGAGCGACAAGAATGATTAAAGGTTTAGAGAACATGACCTATGAAGCCAGGCTTCATGAACTGGGCTTGTTTAGTTTGGAAAAAAGAAGATTAAGGGGGGACATGATAGCGGTTTTCAAATATCTAAAAGGGTGTCACAAGGAGGAAGGAGAAAATTTGTTCCTCTTGGTTTCTGAGGACAGGACAAGGAGTAATGGGCTTAAAGTGCAGCAGGGGAGGTTTAGATTGGACATTAGGAAAAAATTCCTAACTGTCAGGGTGGTCAAATATTGGAATAAATTGCCAAGGGAGGTGGTGGAATCTCCCTCTCTGGAGATATTTAAGAACAGGTTAGATAGACATCTGTCAGGGATGGTGTAGACGGAGCTTGGTCCTGCCTTGAGGGCGGGGGGCTGGACTCGATGACCTCTCGAGGTCCCTTCCAGTCCTATGATTCGCCCTGATCTTCTGGCACACTGGGCAGGGATCCTGCAGCAGAAGGAAAAACAAGTGCCTGCAATTGAAGGGGAGATCTTTGGGGAGGACAAGTCCCTTTGGGCAAGGAGTGCTGCCTGGCTGCTTCCTGCAGTGGAGACAGGCGGAGCTGCTGGCATGTTGAAGGTGCTGCTCGGGGCATGGTAGAGCCCAGCAGTTGTATTTTTATCTGATATTGCTGAGCCATTTCCTTGGTGACAAGGCCCTTCCTCGTGCCCTGGAAGCCAGGGCAGTGCTGTTCCCCTTTGTTCTCCCTCTGTAGAACAGGGATAATGCCTTAACCCATCTCCTATAGAACATTAGAACTGGAAGGGACCTTGAGAGGTCAAGTCCAGTCCCCTGCCCTCACAACAGGACCCAGCACCATCCAAACCATCCCTGATAGGTGTCTGTCCAGCCTGCTCATAAATGTCTCCAGTGATGGAGCTTCCACAACCTCCCTATGCAATTTGTCAGGGTAGTTAAACACTGGAATAAAGTTTTTCTTAAACCTCCCTTGCTGCAGTTTAAGCCCATTGCTTCTTGTCCTATCATCAGAGGCCCAAGGGAACAATTTTTCTCCCTCTTCTTTGCTGACGGAAGTGAGAGGTGGGGCTTGAATCCAACCTCCTGCTCCAAGCCAGACTCTGGCACTGACATTCCCCTCCCTCCCCCCCGCAGTTGGAATACGACAGACCATTCCCCAGGTCACACCCTGCCGGACATGGCGGAATCAGGATCCGGGGCTCAGGTTGTAGAGGTGATACACATGAGGATAGCAGCTGCAGGGACTCTGAAGACATCACTCGCTAGTGCAAAATGGTAGGGTTCAGGGTGGGAGAAGGCAGGGCCATCCCTACCGATGCTGGTGCCTTTGCAGCTGAGGGAAAGGGGTTGCCAACACTCCCGGTCCATGCCAGGAGAGTTGACAACCTGGAGCAAGCAGGGAAGGCGGTGTGGGCTAGAGGAGCAGCAGGTGGTCACACAGCCGGCCAGAGAGACGTGGCCCCTTTACGGTGAAAGTCCTGCTTCTCTTCAGCCACCTGCTGTGCAGCTGCTCCCTGCCCAGTCCTCTGGCCCATGAGGGGCACTCATCTCCGGTAAGTGGGGGCTGGGCACAGAGCCCTTTGGGTGCAGCTAGCAGAAGGGGCAGAGGGCGGGCTGTCACGGGATGGGGCGGCCAGAGCCTTAAGACAACATGCGGTTGCATAGGGCACAATAGAATTTGGATCAATATGGTGCCTCAAATGTCACGGTTCTTTGCACAGCTGTGTGTTTTGCCTCTTGGTAGGGGAGGGTTAGGGTATGTGGGTCTTTTTTTTTTCCTCTTTCCCCCTTGAAGCATTAAGCAGGGGCCACTGCCCCAGACAAGATCATGTAGCATCACAAACTTTAGCCTGAGCTGGGCTGGCAGCTTGCACAGGGCGGCAGCCACACCAAATTCTAAGGGTCTGGGTCCCTTGAAAACATTGTAATGCAGGAAGCTTCTGTACAACAATGTGCCCCCGCCCTGGACGGGATGCGATCAGACGTGCTGAACCGTGTGCCTCAGCCCTCAGCTGCACTTTGGTAATAATTGTACTTAGCCCCCTGCAGGATGTGGTTTCTTCTTAATTCCTTCTCCTGCTAGGTTACATCCTGTTGGTGTTTGCTATTAAACAAAAGCCATACTCTACCCAAGAGATGGCTACTTCTCCTTCCAGGGCGGTCTGTCAGAGATGGGGTCTGAATCTGGGTCCCCTAGCCCCTATCTCCAGTTCTACTATTCCCCTGCGGGATGGCCTTGAGCAAGTTACCTCCCTGTTCCATGCCTCAGTTTCCCTGCATGTGAAAGTCTGGGGAGTGGGGCAGGAAGAGTTAAACCCCTCTAACCAAGCGAGGCCAGGTTCCTGGAGCCAGGCACAGCTCCTAGTCCCACCCCGACCCTGACCTTGTAGCCAGGCATGGATTCCAGGCACCTGTCTTTACAGCAAAGCTGTCTCATTGACTGAGCCTAATACTACCAGCCACTATATTCCTCACACAGTCCTGCCATTGCACTCTTCCTCTGCTGTGTCCTCAGAAAAAATAGCATATCTTTGTTAATGCTGCCTCCCTTTCAGCACTGTCCTTATGACTTCTGGTGCCTGGGGTGTGGGGCAGCAGCTGTTTCTTGTAACTGGACACGTGTTTCATAATCGTGCTTGTGGTCTAGTCACTAAACACTCGTTGAGTCACATCAGGTAATGGCTGACTGCTAAATAGTGACAAGTGTTTAAGGTGCTTAAATACACAAATGCTAGAACTCTAAATAACATGGGTGAACTCGAGTGCCTTGTATTGAATGAGGCTCTTAATAGAATGAGGCATCACAGGAACTTGGCAAAAGGAGGATAATTAATGGGACACAGTAATACCAGGGTACAAAATATTTCAGGAGGTTCTAACAGGGTGTGCTGGTGGGCGAGTGGCACTAGATGTGAAAGAAAGGCTAGAATCAACTCGAGATCTTGGAGTCTATGTGGAAAGTTCTTTGAAAACATACTATGTGCAATAGTTAAAAAAAAAAAAAAAAAAAAAAAAAAAAAAGCAAACCATGTTGGGACTCATTAAGAAATGGATACATAATGAGACAGAAAATATCATATTGCCTCTATAAATCTGTGGCATGTCTGTATCTTGAATGCTGGGGGCAGATGTGATCACTTCCTCTCAAAAGAGAAATATTAGAATTGAAAAAGATTGAGAAAGGGCAACAAAAATGATCAGGGTATGGAACAGCTGCTATAGGAGGAGAAATTAATAAGACTTGGATTTTTCAGCTTAATAAAGTGACAACTAAGAGGGGATATGGTAGAGGCTTCTAAAATCATGACTGGTTCCATGTTCCATATGGTTTCATCCAAAACATTTCATTTCCTAGCTTAACCATGGTACGGAAAGTTCTTCTAAATGTAATTTGCACTACTGTGGGCAGTTTGTTCTCACCCCCTCTCCTACTAATTATCACTTACTAGCACATTAAAAAATACCAAATAGTCCCTAACGTGCTGCAAGCCTAACAAAAAATGTAGATGGTATCATGAGTATTCGTGGGTACAACCCACTCACATGATTCCCCACCTACAACACGTGCTTTATTTCCGGCCACAGCCATGTCCAATGGGACCTCATAAATTACCCGTTTGCACCATACATTTGGGTGGCTGTCCATCTGCTTTTACTTTCCCTAGAATGTTAGTGTCCAACCTGTTCTGTAGCACTGCACTCCAGCAGCACCACTCCACCCCAGTACGTTTCCCAAGGCTTTTCCTGGAGTGATTAACATCTCTAGCTGCTGGCTCAGCAGTAGAGTCCTGTGTGGGCCTATTTTTTAATACCTACTCCACATGGTTCTTTAATGTCGAGCTGGCTCCTGCTATGACCCATGCGAGTCCCGCAGGACCCAGGGGCTCCCAGTCCCACAGCGGGGCATTACGCAGCATTTGGACCATTGCAACCTTGTGGGTTCACCCCTTCCCCTTGGCCCCACCCTGCAGCCAGAGTCTCCTAGGTCTTGTCTTTTCTGAGCTGCCCCCCAGCTTCTGCCCCACTTCCTGGGGACACTGCTGGGCTGAGCTAGCCCCTGCCAAGTTACCCCCTTGCCTCCCTTATAGGGACCACAGAAGTGGAAGCCACACCCCTTTGTTACAAGCCCCGCCCACTCGTCCTGGCGCCGCCCCCTGCCCAACTCTCTTGAAGGGACCTGTTATGGAGGCGGGCTTGGATCAATCCGACCAATCGCCTGCCTCCTGGCCCCGCCCCTTTCCCTCGCGGCTCATTTTAACTACGTCACCAGCGTACGCCGACGCGCTCCTCCCCCACCATCCGGCCCGCTGGGCGGGTCCCTCTGACGTTCGCAGCGCGCGCGGAACGTAGTTGAGCTCGGTGGGCGCGCGTCTGACGTAGGCGGCGTGTGCTTGTGACGCGGCGTATGGGGCCTTCGGTAGGGAGGAGGCGTCTGCGGGAGTGCCGGGTAAGTGGTAGTGACCCCCCCCCCCCCGGCTTAACCCCCCCGCCTCGGCCCGGCCCCTCCCCGCCCACGAAGGGTGAATCCCCCGCTCGACCGCTGTCCTGGGCTCCCAAGCGCCCCGGCGCGGCCCTTCCCCCCACGGGGTTTGCTCCCCCCCAGCTCCCCCCCCGCTACTCGGCTCCCCCCCCCGGTTCTGCCCCCCCTCAGCTCCCCCCCCCGCTACTCGGCTCCCACCCCCCCCGGTTCTGCCCCCCCTCAGCTCTCCCCCCCCCGCTACTCGGCTCCCACCCCCCCGGTTCTGCCCCCCCTCAGCTCTCCCCCCCCCGCTACTCGGCTCCCACCCCCCCGGTTCTGCCCCCCCTCAGCTCTCCCCCCCCCGCTACTCGGCTCCCACCCCCCCGGTTCTGCCCCCCCCTCAGCTCTCCCCCCCCCGCTACTCGGCTCCCACCCCCCCGGTTCTGCCCCCCCTCAGCTCTCCCCCCCCCGCTACTCGGCTCCCACCCCCCCGGTTCTGCCCCCCCCTCAGCTCTCCCCCCCCCGCTACTCGGCTCCCAGCCCCCCGGTTCTGCCCCCCCCTCAGCTCTCCCCCCCCCGCTACTCGGCTCCCACCCCCCCGGTTCTGCCCCCCCCTCAGCTCTCCCCCCCCGCTACTCGGCTCCCACCCCCCCGGTTCTGCCCCCCCTCAGCTCTCCCCCCCCCCGCTACTTGGCTCCCACCCCCCCCCGGTTCTGCCCCCCCTCAGCTCTCCCCCCCGCTACTCGGCTCCCCCCCCCCCGGTTCTGCCCCCCCTCAGCTCTCCCCCCCCGCTACTCGGCTCCCACCCCCCCGGTTCTGCCCCCCCTCAGCTCTCTCCCCCCGCTACTCGGCTCCCACCCCCCCGGTTCTGCCCCCCCCTCAGCTCTCTCCCCCCGCTACTCGGCTCCCACCCCCCCGGTTCTGCCCCCCCCTCAGCTCTCCCCCCCCGCTACTCGGCTCCCACCCCCCCGGTTCTGCCCCCCCTCAGCTCTCTCCCCCCGCTACTCGGCTCCCACCCCCCCGGTTCTGCCCCCCCTCAGCTCTCCCCCCCCCGCTACTTGGCTCCCACCCCCCCCCGGTTCTGCCCCCGCTCAGCTCTCTCCCCCCCCCGGTTCTGCCCCCCCTCAGCTCTCCCCCCCGCTACTCGGCTCCCCCCCCCCCCGGTTCTGCACCCAACTCTCCCCCCCCCCGCTACTCGGCTCCCACCCCCCCGGTTCTGCCCCCCCTCAGCTCTCTCCCCCCGCTACTCGGCTCCCACCCCCCCGGTTCTGCCCCCCCTCAGCTCTCTCCCCCCGCTACTCGGCTCCCACCCCCCCGGTTCTGCCCCCCCTCAGCTCTCTCCCCCCGCTACTCGGCTCCCACCCCCCCGGTTCTGCCCCCCCTCAGCTCTCCCCCCCCCGCTACTTGGCTCCCACCCCCCCCCCCGGTTCTGCCCCCCCTCAGCTCTCCCCCCCCCCCCCCGGTTCTGCCCCCCCTCAGCTCTCCCCCCCGCTACTCGGCTCCCCCCCCCCCGGTTCTGCACCCAACTCTCCCCCCCCCCCGCTACTCGGCTCCCACCCCCCTCAGTTGTCCCCCCCCCCCCCAGCTCTGCCCCTCCCCCACTACTTGGCTCCCACTCCCCCAGCTACTCCCCCCCCCCAGCTCTGCCCCTCCCCCGCTACTCGGCTGCCACCCCCCCCAGCTCTGCCCCTCTCCTGCTACTTGGCTGCCACCCCCTCCCAGCTATTTCCCCACCCCCAGCTCTGCCCTTCCCCCGCTACTCAGCTGCCACTGCCTCCACGGCTCTTCCCCCCCCTTCCTTCCCCCCAGCGTGGCGCTGCCCCTTAACAGGGGTTTAACCCCCCCAATGTCTATTCCTCTGTAGGGTTTTAACCCCCCCCCCCTTTCCTCCCTTGAGGACTGCTGTGGAGGCCATGTTATTGCTTGGGAACGTGCCCCCCCCCCCCCATTAGTGCCATCTCCCCACTCTGTGGTGTTAACACGCAGTCCATGGGAGGCTAATCCCCCCCCTCCCCCCATGTGCCCTCCCCACCCAGGCCTGAAAGGCTTTGGTGCTTCCCTGAAGCAGAGGAGCCTTACTGCAAGGTGTCAGTCCCCTGATCATGGAAATGGGCAGGGAAAGTCCAGGGTCAAGGAGGGCTAGGAAACGAATTTCTTCCTTAAACAGGCAGGATTCCTGCATGGCTGATTGATAGAGGGCAACCCTGTGTCCCTGGCTGTGGTAGGTGTTTTCTCCCCCTACATTAGTCATAGATTTTTGTGGCAAAGGTCTCTGGGATTCAGTACTCTCTAAAAAAAACCGGAAACACCATTTGAAAACAGATATCACATTCTATTTGATGCACCCTAGCCAGGCACCTACTGGTGTTTTCTTAGATTAGACTGACAAGGGTGCTGTGTGTGTGAATCGCACTAGTGCTTCTCTAGGGTTGCCAGATGGTTTCAACAAAAATACCGGAAATACTTGACATTACATCACAATCTACATTACATCTTATTTAGAAAATAACTGGACATTTATATTTTCTCATTTCTCATTTTCCCAAACAGAAAGCTCAAATACTGGACTGTCTGGTTCAAAACCGGACACCTGGCAACCCTATGTTTCTCACAAGTTCTGTGTAACCTGCAGCAGCCCACCTGTGAGGCAGTGAATATTCCCATTTTACAGTTGAGGAAAGTGAGTGAGAGACTGGGAGGGAAAGTGATTTATCATGGTCACATAATGATTCAACAATAGAGCCAGGACTACTACAACCCAGGGGTCCTGACCCCAAGTCCCCTGCATTAATTACTAGATCACACAGGCTTCTATGGTAAATTGTACTGAATGCATGATTGTAAACTGGGTGAGGGAGTAATCTATGTGACCCTTGTTCCCAACGTTTAATTTCTCTTCTATGATTTCAAGCCCAAGTCTTAGCTAAAGAAACAGCCAACTCCTCTTTCTCCACATCAGTTAGAAGCAAGTCCCTGTAACTGGGTAACTGCAGACCCTGGCAATGTGTTTGTTTCCTAAAAATGTGTGAGTTGTCAGTGG
Organism: Pelodiscus sinensis; assembly: GCF_049634645.1. Classification (NCBI taxonomy): domain Eukaryota; kingdom Metazoa; phylum Chordata; order Testudines; family Trionychidae; genus Pelodiscus; species Pelodiscus sinensis. The sequence goes on along the minus strand of NC_134739.1, from coordinate 7,421,680 downwards.
GCATGCCTTTTCCCTGATCCATAGAAGGAGGAGTCCTGTATCTGGACAGTGTGCGTCCAATCACTTAAAATCTTTCTGTATCATTCAAGAGCATTTCTGCATTATTTTCTGAGACGTTTACAAATGAGCTGAACTTCATGATCTTCCTATGAAAGATTGATATTACCATTACCATTTTGCAGACTGGGAAACTGAGGTACAGTGGTGACCTGTCCAATGCAGTTATGTGGTTAAGGTGCAGAATATATTCTTTCCTCATCTATGAGAAGTGCTAGTTTGTTCTCATATTACAGCTCACATGTTCTGCTTACACCTTCTGTGGAGGGCACCATGGAAGAATTGGTTATGGTTATTATTTCTTAGTTTGGTGCCAGCTTACTTGAGATTTGGTTGGGGATATTTTATACATGAACATTAATGAAGGAGCTGCTTGTGGAAAAAGCTGACTTGCCTTTTTGGTAATTTTTTGGTCTTGCTTTGCTTCTACCAGTGTTAACTTTCTCGGTAGTTCTGCATTATCTTTCTTTTCTTTCAGCTACGCCAGTAATAAAGATACATGTAAGGGAACACTTCCCCTCTCACTAATTTGTTGTTTATTTAGGAGATAGTCTAAGGGCAGCTGCCCATCAACTCTAAAAAGTGAACTTTGCCACAAAACAGGCCAGATGTCCCCATTTCAGGAGAGCAACTGTTGATGTTCAGTGAAGGAATTGTGTGGCAAAGTTCACCTATTAGAAAAACAGCTACACTGTGTTCAAATGTGGCTGTTAGATTCGGGGAAGGCATAAAAACAAAGCAACAGTAGTTTTGGAAGTTATTTCTGCCACATCTGCTATTTTGTACAATAGGAGATCCTGTCTAATTTTCTTTCATGTGAACTTGGCTGGTTATGGTTCCCTTATCTACTTGCTGTGCATGTCTCACTTAAAAACAGACAGCATAAGAACCCTTTAAGGAAAGGGGACCAGTGTTAAAACAAACCAAGGGTCTCCACAGTTAGAAAGGCAGAAACTACAGCTTCTCATTCCCTTGTTCTTTTCTTAGTCTCCCCTTGTGCTCTGTACAGCCTCAGTTTGTTCCTCTTCAGGAGTATCTTCCTTTTGTTGGTCCGTGGCTGGAGCTGAGTTCCTTTTACCTTGTTCTTTGCAGCTAAGCTTCTGCAAGAAGCCAAGAGATGGAGCCCCCTGGCATGACCATAATTGAAGGCGTGGGGGATGAAGTAACCGTGGTGGCTGGCATGGTGGTTCTTGTCCTGGCTCTGGTTCTGGCATGGCTTTCCACTTACGTAGCAGATGGAAGCAGCCAGCTTTTGGGAACTATTGTAGCTACAGGTGAATCCTCAGTGATCCATCTTGGCCATGTCGAACGGTATGTGGGGAGCTCAGTAACGCCAGAACCCGCGGAGCCCCAGGGGTCTGCTGAAAGTGCAGAAGAAAAAGCAGACGAGGAAGAGGGTGCGGCCTCTAACTTGGGCCCTGCAGTTGAGCAGGGGGGCAGTGGTAGCACCTCTGACTCCAGCCTCGACCATCTGCTGAACATACAAGGCTTGCCCAAAAGGACATCATCCAGTGAGTCCAGTGCCCTTGAACAGCTGGGTCCAGAGAGCCAAGGTCCCCTGCCATTGTCACGCCTCAGGGAGGAAAGCGAGCCATGCTCTGGGCTTATCAAAGTGCGTCTCAAGTTCCTCAATGATACAGAAGAGGTGGCCATGGTGAGACCGGAGGACACTGTGGGTGTTCTCAAGAGGTAAGACTCCCTTTGATGGAACTTCAGGCAATGGGGGAAAGGATTCCACTTGAATCTGAGGCCCAGACTAAAGTGCACAAACCTCCCACCCTCAAGCACAGACATGGGTACTGCGACGATTATTCCTGGGTGTGTCTGGTCTAGGCACTGCCTGACCGTAAATGTGTAGTACAATTAAATTGAACTCTGGGGCTTCTAGGCCTGTGCTCTCCCTGTTGCAATGGCTTGGAAGGATTTTTCTCTTACTTTGTATAACTGTTGGTCGGTGATGTTACCTGGCTCTTACAGCCCTTCTCAGCAGTACGCACAGAAGGGGAAGTGACTTGCCTGAGGTCACCCAGCAAGGCAATGGCAAAACTGGGAACTAGAACCCACCCCCTACGCCCCACTTGATATTTTGTCCTCTTCTCCCCTGCCCCCTCCTTCTGCCTTTGGCTACTGCTTGCTGTTTGCGTGGGACAATCATCTTGGGGCAGGGAACCTTGTCGTCTTAGTCTAGAAAGTGCCTTACATGCTCCATGTTTTGGTAATGGCTACGCGGGGCTAATCTGGATTGGAGCCTCATATGGCTGGTTTAAGGCACAAATAAATGTTTGAACCCACTGTGAAGGTGGTTTCATTTTCCTATTCACTGGTAGCTAGAACAGGCAGAAGCCGTGTAACTTCCCCATTCTGCAAACATAAATGGCTTCGTCGCTGCTGCTGTGTTTTGGGAAGGACTGTGAGGTTGACCATTGCTTACTGACGACATTTGACTCCTCATGACACTTAAGCCATTAACGGGCATAAAACCCAAACAACAGAGCAAGGTTGAGCACTCTGCTTAACGGGTCGAACTTTATATTTAACTGGTAAATCGCTTAAATGGGGGGAGGGGAGGAATCAGCCCAACCACCAGCAGGGTGTATTCTGGCCTGCCATAATGAAGGCTGCTCCAGCCAGGCTGAAACAAGCACCAGGCTGGAAAAGCCCCCGGCCTGTGGTGGGCAGGGTCTACTCAACCCCCCACTAGCTAACCGTTCGTTACCAGTGAGCATCACTCAGTAAGGGTGATGAATACTGATTTGCCAATTAGTCATTCACATCCCTAGCCACTATCCCAGGCTTGGCTGCATGTAGGACTGGTGCTTAAGGCCTCTCTCTTAAACTTTGCCTCTTTCTGTTTTCCTGAAAAGCAAATATTTTCCAGGACGAGAAAATCAGATGAAGTTTATCTATCAGGGGCAGCTACTCCAGGACCAGGCACGGACCTTCCGCTCCCTCAATATCATGGACAACTGTGTGATCCATTGCCACCACTCTCAGACCACCAGCTTGCCCACGGCAGACTCTGTGGTCACCCCAGGAGAAGCAGGAGGGGTCACAGTGAACTTAGGGAATCTGATGCTCCCTGTTTTTGTGGTGATGCTAGCTGTGATCTGGTACTGCCGCATCAACTACCGCCAGTTCTTCACTGCGCCAGCCACTGTCTCCTTGGTCGGGGTGACTGTCTTCTTCAGCTTCCTGGTTTTTGGGATGTATGGACGATAAGAGGCAAAGGTGAAGGGGTAGATACTCTTGTCTGTCCCTGTCACCAGAACCCAGCCTTTGTTTTATAGCTTGTTTTAAATGTGCTGAGACAAATGGTGTTAGGGAAACTGGCTAAGGGCCCAGAGAATCCCCTGCCTGCTCAAATACGAGAACACCTTCTGTATACAACAGGTGGAAGATTCACTGGTGCCTCACTTTCCTGTTGCTTAATGAGACTTTCTTCCTTGGTAGAAGGAGACAGCTTTGCTGGGTGCGCCTGCTGCACTCTAACTGGCCTGTTTCATTTATGGCATGAGATGAATCATCACTCCCAAGACACTGCAGCAACTCCTCAGGTAGAGATGAGGCAAGGGACAGAAAGTCTCCTTCCTCATGAACATCTTTAAAGCAGCCTCAGCTGCAGGAAGGTGGCCTGTAAGAAGATCTACTCTCTAGCCTGGCAGAACTCTGGTCCGGCCTCTCTTCTGTGGATGAACGGGCTTGTTAGAATGCAGCTACTGTAGGTTTGCATGCTCAGGCTTGCTATAGGTTAGGCTAAACTCCCAGGAATGCACTCTGGGGAGGACAGCATGTTGCCCTTGATCCTGCATGGCACCACTTTGCCACTCCTGGAAGAGGTTAGGGGCTGCCTTCCTGGATTACATAGAGCTGGCTCAGTCAGCATGTGAGTGAAGTTTGTGCGCACACTCCCCCAGGATCTAAGCGCTAGAACTCCCTTTCAGGGATACTGGGCCCTCTAGCAGGCGTGTTTTGTATTGTACGAGGTTGGCGCTTATAGTGCTAATTCTAAAGCCCAACTATTCTCACAGGCACATTGTGTAAATGGGAGGGAACTACTTTTTAAAAGGACTCTTTTTTGTACATGGAAGGTTGCACCTTTTGCTGAGCGCTCCCTAGCAGGGGGTAGATTTGTGCCTACCACAGGAAGTGTTGAGGCAAGTGTTCTTCATTCTTTACAGCACTTTCTTCCTTGCCCTTGGTTTTGCTGAATACATTTGTAAAGACAGGCACCAATGTGGATTTTGTGGAGAGAAAATGAATACATGGAAAGTTGCTCCGGGTGGTTAAAGGCTGCTTTGGTTTGCAGGGGAGCAGAAAAGAATTTGCCTTAAGAGAGCTGAGCTTATGTTGTGGGTAAGGACAGGGCAGGCTTACTGTATCCCTTTTCACTGAAGTTGCTAACCATTATGGGGTGGAGGCTGAGATTCCCAAACAAATGTAGAGCCTTGCTGTGTTTCAGCCCAGTTAAGCCTCTAGGTCTTGTTACTTACCAACTTCCACAGCAGTGGTTGGGCTCTTTCTTCTTCAAGCAAGCATCCCCTCCTTCCTTGTTAGACAGTGAGCTCGTCATGCCCCATGGGATGAGCAAAGAAATAGGATTGTTACAGGCCAGAAGAAAAGCCACAGGCGGTGAGGGGACCACTATAGGTTGAACATGTAATGAAAAGGAAGGCCTGAGAAACAGACCTGTGAACTGGCTGGTTTAGACCTTGTCTACAGAGGGAAATTGACCAAAATACCTAGACTAAAGGTAAGCCATTCTGAAATAGCTTCCCCTGTGAACACTTCTCAAATATTCTTATTCCAAAATTACTATCCTGTGAGTGGAACTACAATTCTTCTTGGCAGTTTCCCCCATAGACAAAGGGGGAAGCCTTAAGGGTCAAGTCACCCCACCCAGCCAATTAAACAAGTACCGAGGCACATGTAGACATAGGAAGCAGAAAAAGCTAAGCCAGAATGAGTGATTCTAGTATAACCGGATTCTGACCAGGGCTTTTACTAACAAACCAAAACCCCACACCCTAACCTGAAGTAGTTCTACTAGCACAAAAAAAAGCACTCTGTTCTTGTGTGACAGTCACAGCGGGGACGTTGGCTTCTACTCTCAATCACTAGCAGCAAGACAGGTCTCAGTGCATGACGCAAGGGTACCACTGCATTCTGGCCCTCCCTTCCAATCAGTTTCAGTGTGGCAGCTTGCACATTTCGTTTCCATTCTTCCTTATGTAGTTTTATGATTAATGATAGACCCTTGGGAGGGGGCTGTTAAAAAAAAAAAGCCACAGTTGCTGTAACTTACTATTTCCCATCTCAGAAGGGTGGACAGCTGCACTTTTCTGTATAACATCATTAAAGAAGCTTGGATACCAAGTCAAGATGCATTTTATTTACATGGGCAGCCACAATCTACTAATGGGAATACACAGATCTTACAAAGTTGGAACTACCTGTACAGGATGAATTACATATGCAAAAATAAAAATTTCAAGACCACAGTACAGTACTTACCCCACCTTCCCCACTTGATCACTGCCTGTGTCGTTCCCCACCCCCCGACAGTTGTGTTGAGGGACACAAATGAGAAGTCACAGGTGCAGTTTCTCTATATCGTTACAAATTAAAACCCTCCTCACGACCAGTATCATGATAGAATGCAGGGTTTCAAGTGAAGCAGGCTTACCTTACAAATAAAAATGGGAGGGGGAGGAATACAGAGCCTGTATTAAAAAAAAAAAAGCAGCCTTGATTATTCTCTGAGACTGCATTGAAACTAATGCAGCTGTGCTTCCAGGGATTTCTACTAGCAGCTATGGCAGTGGGGGGTAAACTTGGGCTCATTTGTTGTTGTTGTTTGGGGCTTGTGTGCACACAGTGGCTCCGTGGCAGTTAGCTCCACTGCCATCAATACCTGGAGAGCAGGTGGCTAGCCAGCTGCTCCTAGAGCTACTACCCATTCACCTAGACAGGTTCTTTTAAAAGTCTTAACCTCTCTGCACTGTGCTGTAGTGACCCCCAAAGCACAAATCCAACAAGTAGTTGAACCTTAGAAGGAAGAGCCTGTTGCAGACTGCCCTTCCCACATCTTACTGCGGCAGGGTGGACTCCTGCTGCCCGCCTTCCACAGAAAGGTCTAGAGCAACACAAGCGCTGCTCTGCAGGACAGCGGTCCATGGTCCCTACAGGCCGTTGTTCCTACACTGACATGCCCCGGTGCCCACAGCAATCATCTCAGCACCTTTGTGGAACCTCTGGCTGGGGGCAAGCTACAGCCACTAGCCATGCTCGATTCAAAGTGGCACATGGGAGCACCCTGCAGCCCTGCCCTGAAGCTAGCAGCATCCCTCTGACTTGGCTAACCACAGTGGTGTGAGAAGCCTGCAGTTGTGTCTATTGGATTCACTAGAGAGACAACAGCCAGCTCAGCCACCCTAGAGCCAGGGGAAGGGCATAGTTCTAAGCAGCCCAGCCACAAGCCAGGAGTCCACTGGAGATCACTGCTAAGTTCCCTGGCTCTGGGCTGGAGCAGCAACACAGCTCAAAGGGAGGGAGGGAGCAAGTTGCTGTTCCCCTGTGCAAGCAGCCAGCGAGCTGCAGTGATCCCCTCTGCTAAGACCGGAGGAGGGGGAGTGGATGAGGGGCTGAGACCACAGACGGCTCAGTCTCAGCCAGGGGTTAAGCAGTGCACAGGGCCACCACCACAGAGTCCCATCCCCCCCCCCCCATGACTCTGGCACCTGCCGTCCCAGCGAGCAGCACACTCACTAGCAGAAGGCACAGCAAGTCAGCACCCTGTTCACAGGGACAACTGCATGCGAGGCCCGAATCTCTGCCACGCTCTGGTACCCCAGTGAAGAGCATCATGATTCTTAACCTAGATTAAAAACAAGACTTCCCCCCCCCCCCCAAATGAGCATGGGATAAAGAGGCAACTTCTGCTTAGCCTACCTGCACCCAAACCCCAGGGGACAGGCCCTCCCCTCCCCAAGAGACACAAAGTCCCCACTGCCTCTTCCCTGCAGCCAGCCCCTTCCCTCGAACCAGACGGGCTGGACTTCAAGCCAGACAAGGGAGTCCAGCCAGAGTCTAGCTCAGAACAACAGGTGCCAGGTGCACGTTAGTTCGGACAGGGAATCAGCAAGGCGCCAGATGCCTCACTTGCCCTCGGAGACGCCCTTCCTGTTTGCCAGCCTGCAGAGCCTCTGCTCAGGGTTGATCCCCGTTCCAAGGGGAGGCCCTGCCTGGAAACCACTGGCGAGCCCAGGTGGACCCACCCATTGCAGGGAGCGAGCCGTTGAACAGATCCCAGACCAGAGCCACATTCCCATGTCAACAGCTGACCAGGGCATGGCCTTGTGCCCCACACTCTGGCTCCTGGTCTCCTCCATTGCTCCTCAGTGTGAAGAACCCCTCTACCCCGCCCCCATATTCATCTGCAGCTGGCAGAGATTACGCCCCATGCAGCCTCCACCACAACCCAAGCAGCTAGCTCTGCATGAAAGGGGAGGGCTACATCCCCCTGGGCCAGAGGATGCCGTTGGCTTCCTGCCCTTTCATTGAGGGTGCCCCAGCTCTCCCCCACAAAGCAGCACACCCCAGAGGGCTGGCCCAGGGCCACGGCTCTAACCGGAAAGGCTCCCCACCAGTCAGTTCTCAGATGCGGACGGACAGGCTGGCACAAGCACCCAGGAAGTCAGACACCTGCTGCCACCTGCAGGCCACAGAGCATTCCAGGTGCATTAGCAAAAGGCTGAGAAGCCGACAGCCACTTCAATTCTCCCCCCAACTGCAAATCAGCCGGCTCCTCACAGAAAACCTTAGAAACAAAACCAGCCAGCTCAGGTCTCTGGTCCCTGGGAGATTTGCCCCACGCACACGCCGCTGGGACAGCTCAGCTGGCTGCAACCAACTGCTGATAGTCGCCGAGATGGAAATTCAAGACAAACCAGAGAAGAGCAGACCAAAGAGGAGAAGCCAGCGGGGCCTGGTTCTTGGGGAAGACACACCTCGGGAAGAACAGAAGCTGGGGGGCCACCCAGGGAGAAGAGGAAAATTAAGCATTCTGTTTTCCAAGTCAGCAGGAAGCACATGGTGTCCCTGGAAAAGGGGTGGGCGTATCCTGCCCCGAAAATGGGGCCGGGGTCCCGCTTAGCACGTGCCGGGTAAAGAGTCGCCCCTAGCCAAGGGCAACCCAAGCAGCGCGATTCGGTGGGCTCGCACACGGCCCTCCCAAGCCTCAGGGAGACGGGCGCCAGGGACGGGGGCTCGTAGGTTCTTGCCGCCCCTGGTTTTCTGGAGCGGTGCGCCAGCCTCGGCAGCCACAGACAGAGCCCACACTTGGGCACAGGCCCGGCTGCCACGCCCCCTGCAGGACAACACGAGGCAAGGCGGAGCATGGCGAGGGCACACCCTGCCCCACATCCGTTCCGAGACGGCTCCAGCACCTCGCCCTCGGGCTGAACGCGCCAGCCACACCACAGAGCCAGGCAGCCCAAAGCCCAGCCAGGGCACGCCAGGCTGAGGTGTCCACGTTACCCTGCAGCCTCTGCTCTCCCGTGCCCAGCACACCGACAAGTGCCCGCTCTGGGGCCTGCCCAACCAACGAGCACCAGCACGGAGTGAGCCTGGCACGTGGCCAGCACCCCCCGGGAAGAGCACCCCACATCAGACCACGCCCTCTGCCACGTGGCCCAGTCCCAACAGGTGCAAATGAACAGACGCCTGGAGCCAGTCAGGCCCCTCCGCACCACAAGTCTCACAGCCTTAAGGGGAAGGCCCTGAAAGGACAGGCCCCCGACTGCCATTGACCCTCGTCCTCAGGGGTCAGCGCTGCTGCTAACAGGACAGCTGTGGGGCCTCTTGCTCCCCGTCCATCCCCTTCAGAGCAGGGCTGGCATGGCCAGGCTCCTGCATCCCTCCCTTCAAGGCCCAGGTATTCGTCCAGTCCCCCCCCGCCCGGCTCTAGTGTGGCCAAGGCACCACCGAGTCATGATAGGACATCCAGTAAAAATCACAGAATAAATAGACACGGGGGGATGGGGACGCGACACGTCAGCCGTGTCCCCAGGCAGTGACGTCCTTCAGCGCCACCGCACCCTGTCCCGAAGCCAGGGGCAGTCCAATTCCTTCTCTTCACAGTTACTCGAGCGGGGGGGTAGGAGGCGCGATGGGCGTCAGGCAGGGCCGCCACCCTCCCCCGCCCCTCAGTTGATGTCGTCGTAGATGCTGGGGGTGGGGGGCGCGGGCGGTTTGGGTTTCTTCTTCTTGCTGGAGCCCAGCCCCGGCGCGCCCCCCACCAGGCTCAAGTGCGGCTTCTTCTTTTTGGTTTTGCGCGACTCCGAGTTGTTCGTACCTGGGCCGAAGGGAGAAGAGGGACCATGAGGGAGGAACTGGGTCCCGTGTCCCGCCCCCCCAGCTCCAAGAAAGTGCCCCGCTCCAGAGACTAGTCCCATCGGCTCCCCACTGCAGACTCCCGTGGCAACTCAGCCGGAAAGTCCAGGCCCTGCAAGGCAGGGGAAGCCGGGAGCGAGTGGCTGGAGAGCAGAGGGGTTTCTATTAACTGGGGGGCAGCCTGCCCCTTCTGCCCAGGGCACCACAGGCCAGGGACCCCAATTCCTCCAGGCACCTCTCCCGAGGCTCTGGCAGCCGGGACAGACCCCCCCCCCCCCCACACTTACTTGCTTTCGAGGAGGCTGAGTCGGAGGGCGAGATGTCCGAGGAGCCGTCCCACTGCAGCCGGCTCATGAGGGCCTGGCTCTCTGCCACATCAAAGCTGTCGTTTTCCATGCTGCCCTCTGCTTCTGGGAGCGAGCTGGGGAGGCCACACACGGGAGGGGTCACAGCCTTGCCCACAGACAGCACCCCTCCCCCCACCAAGCAAGGTTAGCAGTCAGCTGGGCCAGGGAAATTGGGGGGGGGGGGAGGGAAGAAGAGAACCTTTTCCAACTGGCCATCCAATGAGGCCTTGGGATCTCCTGTTACATGCAGCCCCCTCCCCCCTCCCATTCCACTCGTTTTGGGGGTAACAAGCAAGGGCACTTCCGTTCCAAGCCTTCCCCAAGGCCTGGCTGCCACTCGGCTGCTCCATTGGAGGGACCGTGCCTCGCTGGGACACCCCCTCTCCCCCCCGTCCAGCTGGCCAGAGTGGGGTGGGGTCACAAGAGCCCTTCCCTCCTGCAGCTCCCCAGATCCCCCCTCCTCATGCTGCTTGGAGCCTTCTCCAACCCCCCCCCCCCCCCCCTCCCCGAGCCTGGGACAGGTTCCCTCTTCCAGGAACCGAGAAGTCCCTTCCCCCCCCGCCCCGAGCCAGTCTCTGGGGCCTCTCCCCTCTGTGGACCTGCCCGGGCTGCCAGCCCATCTCTGTCACCTGCCTCCAACGCGAGCGAGACCCGTTCCCCGGGGCCACCCGCCCGGCGCTCCTACACCTGGGGTTGCACAAGGGCTCCTCTGGTGAAGCTGCGGCTGCTCTTGCCAGAGATCTCACACCAGGGCCTGGCAGCAGAAAGCCCAGGAGCCCGTCCCTCTCCCCTGGGCGCGCCTTGGCTCGCCGGGTCCCATCGCACTTACGCGGAGGGTCCAAGGAGGTAGACCCTGACTGACCTCCGCTGCTCGTCGGTGTGCTGAGGGCAGCGCAGCGACCTGCGGGGGGACAGGAGGTGAGGCCCAGAGCGCGCCGTGGCTTGTCCCCCCCTCCCTGCACTTTCCAGCCCTGCCCTTGCTCCCTGGGCGGGGAGTCTTGCTGATGGGAGGGGGCTACCCACGGGAACTGAGCCACAGCTGCTCCTAGGACAGGAGAGGACATCCAGACCCGCCCCCTCCCCCCCACAGTCCAAGGCTGCGGCGAGGCCTGAGCTCACCCTTTGGGAAAGGCCCAGAGCCCTGGGGCCACGCTCTCACCTGGTGCACATCTTCTTGGTGTGTTCGGAGATCACCCCGCATTGCTGGCGAGAGAACAGACGGGGTGAGCGGGCCCGGAGGCAGCGAGGGCGACCGGAGCACAGGGGCATTGCCACGTGGGGCTTTCAGACACCCTTAACCAGGGACCTTCCTTGGCAGCCAGAGACCCCCGGCTCCCGGGGCAGCATAGAGCTCCAAAGATTTCAATCCCCAGGGCAAAGTGGCAGCTTTACCCCAGCAAGCGGCTGGAGCCAGCAGCAGCTACAGAATTTACACATTTCTAGCCCCGAGAGCTACCAAGGCGGCCTCCTGCCTGCAGCTCTTTTCTTCCCGGGTCTGCAGCCAGGCAGCCCCAGGTGCCTCTGCTGCTGCGAGTCGCTGAGGGGGTCTCATGTTGGTCTGCAGCTGCAAAAGCAACGAGGAGTCCCGTGGCACTGTGGAGACGCACAGGTCTATTTGGGGACAAGCTTTCGTGGGCAAAGACTCGCTGCATCAGACGCATGGAGTGGAAGTCACAGAGGCAGGCGTACGTAGCATGTGAAAAGAAGGGTGTTACCTTCTCCAGTGGAGAACCAGTGCTCCTGGGACACTCAATAAGAGACTCAAAAGTGGCCGTGCTTACACACACACACCCCTCTCAAATTACAGTGGGGGAGGTCCAGGTTGGATATTAGGAAAAACTATTTCCCTAGGAGGGTGGGGAAGCACTGGGACGGGTTCCCTAGAGCGGGGGTGGCCAACCCGTTACAGGCAAAGAGCCAAAATAGTTGTGTGTATAGCACAAAGAGCCGGGGAGGAAAAACTGTCGAGGAAAAAAAAAAAAATTGTCGAGGAAAAATTGTTGAGGGAGGTTACCCCTTTAAGAAACACGATTACAGGCTTTTTGGCCACATCAGGCTCCCGCTGGCTGCCACCATCTTGAAGATGCCACTTTGAATGGCCACACCAGACAGCACAGGGAGCCATGCGCAGGGGCAGCTTCACAAGCCGTGGCTATGGCTTCGCGAGCCGCGCTTTTGGAAGGGGAAGGGGAGGGGGAGGAGAAGAGCCACAGCCGGCTGCCCTAGAGGTTTTTAAGTCCTGGCTGGGATGATTGAGTTGGGGTTGGTCCTGCTCTGGGCCGGGGGTTGGACTCGATGACTCCTGAGGTCTCTTCCAGCCCTGGGATCCTATGTCAACGAGAATCTGCAACGCTGCAAACTGGTCACTATTCATCTGGGTTTGAACAGGGGCTGGGGCTGGCTGGCTCACTCCAAAAGCAACTTTCCCTCTCCTGGTCTTCACTCCCTCAACTGTTAGGAGTCGGCCACATCCACCCTGGCTGAATCAGCCTCGTTAGCACTGGCCTTCCTCTTGAGCAGTGTTTCCCAATTGGTGCTCCGTGGAACCCCAGGGTTCGGTGAGAACGCAGCATTGCCCCGCCCCCTCTTAAAAAGAGACTATTTTGCAGGTTTTTTTGCTCAACCAATTCTGGCAGGGCTCTTTTTGGGGGGGGGGGGGGGGGGGGGGGCTTGCCAAATTTTACCCTGGGAACTCTAGGGGGGGGTTCCTTGAAATTATTTTAAGCTGAAAAGGGTTCCGTGGCCAAATAAAATTGGGAAACACTGCTCTTGAGGAAGCAACTCCCTTTTCGTGAGGAAGTGGGTCTTCACCCAAATCCATGTTAGTCTTTAGAGTGCCACAGGACTCCTCCTTTCTGCTGCTGTAAGAGGCACCGTCAAACCGCTGCAGCATTAACGAAGGATGTTAAGTATCAGGGAACTGACTAATCGAATCGTGGATGCATTTTGACTGTTCCATGTGGCCGTTGCTACACTTCAAAGGCGAAAGCACCGCAGGGAGCCCGGGGTCAGCGGGAGAGTCCCCAGCTAATCCCAGGCTCCATGCAGCGCTGCCGCTTTGAAACGCCACTTGCATCCTGGGGACAACCCCAGCTGGCCCTGGGCTGCATGCGGCGTTTCAAAGCAGCAGCGTCGCATGGAGCCTGGCATCTGGGCCCAGGCTTCAAGCAACGCTGCCGCTTTGAAGTACCCCCTCTTCTCCCCCCCCTTTCTTGTCTCTGATGTGGGGGGGGAGGGGGCACGACTAGTCGAACAGCCCGTCAATTGCCGATAAGCAAATGCTTATGGGATAAGTCGACTAGTCCTTCACGTCCCTACATAAATCCAACTAGACTGGTCAGTTTTGCTGCTGCTGCTGCGAGCCCAGCAGGCGGCAGCGGGAGGGATCAGCAGCCAGACACGCTGGCTTTTCACTGCAGGGACAGGGCAACCGTGTCCAAGGTAGGCAGCCTTTGAACAAGGAGCAGTGCCCAAGAGGAAGGGCTTGGGAGACACACTCCAGAGTCAAGACCCCCAGGAAGCGGAGGGCAGGAGCGGTCGCTCGGAGCGTTAGAGACTTACTAGCTCCAGGCTAGGTCCAGTACAACTCCCAGGAGCAGGGGAGGAGGCATGGGCATTTTTACTTGGACCCTAGATCCTTAGACCCCCAACTCATAGGCTTGGTCTCACAGGAATTGGAGCAACCTAGTTGTGTTGCCTCCCACCCTGGCTACTTGTATTGCTCATGCCCCAAGCAGAGCAGGAAAGCGACTGTCCAGCTCCGACTGCTTTCCAGATCTTAGCTCTTCCCACCCTGGGCAGCCGACTGCCACTGGGCCACAGACCCCCCCCCGGTAGCATCTGAACCGGGGATAGAACCAGGAGCCCTGGCCCCCACACAGAGGAGGGTGGGGGAAAATTCCCTCCCGATTCCCCCCCAGGAGGCAACTCACCGTGGTGAGCAATGAGCGGAGCTCCTCAGGACCCAGCGTTTCGTAGCTGATTCCAGAAGAATTGCTGTACTGCAGGGAAATACGAGGGTGACGGAGCATCACAAGCATTTTCAGGGGCGCAGCGCGATATCGCTGTAGTGAGGGCCCCAGAGCAAGACCCCACAACTACACAGTGCGAACCAGCCCTTCAAAGCTACACACACAAGATCAGTGGTTCCCAAACCGTTCAGCATCACGCCCCCCCCTTTATGATTTTTGAAAAACCTTCTTGCCCACCCCCGTCCAAAAAAACTTGAGCGCAGCGCGCACACACACACACACACACACACACACACACACACAAAAGAACTGAGCAGGGCAGCAAAACTTGCTGGGAGGGGGGGCTGGGTCACCTCACGCCCCCGCCCCCTTGGAATTTCTTCACGCCCTCCAGTCCGGGAACCGAGGCACAGGGAGGGGAAGGTCTGAGTCACAGCCAGACACCCAACCCACTGGGCCATGCTTCCCTCCTCCCCAACACGGATTCACACCTACACTCACCTTAAAGGGATCCGAGTTCCCACCGAGCTCCCCTGAAAAGGGGGACGAGATGATGAGAAACGTCCCTTTGGGCAAAGGGAGGGATGGGGCTTAAACAGCAGCCACGCCCCCTCCCTCCCTGCCTGGGCATAGTGTCACCAAGTTCCCCTCCTCCCGCAGCCCTGCACGTCCACGGTGCCGGACACAGCCCCGGCCGGAGGGGGAGTGTAGGAGGGGCTCCCAGGAGAAGCGGGTTTAAGGGCAGGAGGGGGCAGGGGCAGGCACAAGGGAACAGAGCGAGGGAAGAGCCTCGAACCGGACATGGCAGGACCAAGGAAGCCAGTGAGCAGGCAGCAGGAACATTTGGGAGAGGCCCTGGGCAAACGCCCGCCCCCTCTCCCCAGGCCCCTTTTAGAGGAGCTCTAGTCAGTGGGCACCATGAGATGTGAGCCAGGGTGTCCGGCGGCCGCTGGCAGCCCCGCACCCACACTTCCTGCAGGATCCTCCAGGAGCAGCTCAGCCGCAGCCATCAGCTTCTCCGGGGAGAGCCAGGGACCTACAGGGAGCAGCTCAGCAGCCCAGGACGTTGGATCCTCCTGGGGCACCCAGAAGCCCAGACTACGCTAGGGGATCCCCCGAGGCTAATGCCCTGCCACCCTCCTGCTCCTCCTTCCAGCCTGGCACGGCCATCGCCCTGCCGCGCGGCTCGGCCAGCGTCGGTCCCGCCTGCCCCACAGTTGCTGCCAGGGCTGGGCTGACGGCACCGGGGCGCCCCCCCGAGACATCCGCTCAGTCGGCTGGGCTGTGGGGAGCTAAGTCCCGGCCCCTCGCCACTCACCATTCTTGTGTTTTAAGGATTTCGATCTCCGGGGCGAGTTGGGGTTCTGCAACGAGAGACAGATGCTTTGGGGGGGAGAGAGAACGTACCTGGCCCGTCCCTGCCCTTCTGCCAGCCACGCCTCAGGGACAGAGACACCAGCACCTGGCAGGGGGCCGACCCCAGCCGCCAGCCCTGCTACCTGGTAATTCACCTTTCAGCCACACTCCCCACCCTGGTTAGCCAAGGGAACGGACTCACCTGGGACCAGAACAACGGGGCCTATGGGCCACCCATCCAATGCCTGGGGCTTTGCTGCACCAACAGCGTCCTCCACTCTCTAGGGACCAGGCTGCTCATCACCCCCCTCCCCAGCCCCACAGACTAGCTGGAGACGAGAGCCGGCCACGCCACACGGCGCTAACCACACTCCCTCGCAACGCTCGCAGGACCAGAGCAGCCCCGGGGAGGGAACCGGCAGCAGGAAGCTGGGACAGCGCACACCGCATGTCCCGTACCCCGGTGCCATGCGGCTGGAGGAGCCACAGGCAAAGCTCCCTTTATTTTTCCCCTATCCAGGTGGGGAATAAATTTTGTTGTGGGCACTGAGGCACATGTGGGTGTGCACCACCCCTGCAAACATGCTGCTGACTGTGGGCAGCTGTAGGCCATGCGGCACATACCTTATCGGATTTCCGCTTCTTTGCTAGGAAGGGAAGGAGAAAGGAAGAACGGTCGTTAGCCCTGACGGCGTCACCAACACAACATCCAACCAGCCTCAGAGCCTGCCCCCCACGTCCCACGGGAGCGCCGGGGAAAGGGGCACAGGTGTCCACAGGAGCCGGGGTGGGAAACGAGGAGACAGGATGGCCAGGCCCAGGAGAAGCCGAGCCCCACGCTGCTTCGCTTGAACCCTTTCGGCGCCGGCTGCCCCACAGGCTGCTCCCAGGGCAGCTCCTGTGGGCCTGAAACACACGGCCACAGGCTCTCGCGCGCTGCGCTGCCGGCTCCCCGGTGCACCTCTCAGCCTGGCTGCCGACAGAGCAGAGCCGGGGGGCACAGGAGGGAGACCGGAGCCTCTGGGTCTATGCCCTCCCCTAAACGAGATGCAGGTAAGGTTCTTTCCCAAACTCGCCCCCAGGAGAGGCAGGACAGGCCGGGGGCTCTGGGCTGGGCTCAGGCACTGGGGGGTCAATTCCTGGCTCTGCCCCACGCCCTCCTCCCCATGACCTTGGGCAAGAGGTGCTGGGCTCTGACAGCTGCTCCACAGAGGAGCAAGTGAAGGGCAGGCCCTGGTGGGATGCCAGGCTTAAGGGATTCTGGGTAGGGACCCCCCCCTTGCTTCCCACACTCCCCAGGGTCACTGGAGGTGGGGACCTGGCTCTTCCTGCACAAAGGCTGATGCATGGTAGAGCCCCCTGACCCACCCGCTGCCCACAGCCTGCGCTAGGCAAGCGCCCCCCACCCCCGGCCGCGCCACCTTTCTTCTCGGAGCCGTAGGACCAGTCGTTATCGTTGATGTCGTCGTTGTCCTCCTGGTCGCTCTCGGATTTGTTCATGTTGTTGCTGCTAGCGATCCTGTTGGGAGACAGAGACAAGGGCGCTCCAGAGGCCTGCTCCCCCCGGCCCCGGGGCAGGCGGCCCGAGGGAGAGGGACAGCCACCCGTCCAGGTCTGGGGAGGGGCATCTTGAGCATGAACAGCCGCATGGTGGGGTGGGGGGAAGCAGGGAGCAAAACAAGGAGCAGAGGGGTTTCACCAAGTGAAGGTTTTGCAGAAAACCGTGTTAATTGCAGCTAGGGAAACAGGCCTCAAGACTCCTGGGCTCGGTGCCTGAGTCCAGGAGGGAAGCAGGGTCCAGTCATTAGAAAGTCAAGAGGACTGAGATGCCTGGGTTCTGGCCCCAGCTCAGAGGGAAGGAGGGCGGCCTAGTGGTTACATCAGGACTCCGGGGCTCTGCACCCAGTTCAACCAGACTCACCGCAGTACCCTGCTAAGCTTCCCTGTGCCTCAGTTTCCCCCGGGGGGGATACATCCATGGGTGGGGGCTCACTGGTCATGGGCAGCTGAAAAGGGCTCGGCTTAGTGGCCACTGCCGCCCGCCCCGGCCCTCACCTCCTGTTTGCGATCCGGCTGCTGTTGCGGCCCATCCCCAGGCACTTCTCCAGGTGGGGGGCGAAGCGGGAGGCAGCGATGCTGCGGCTGCAGTTGGGACACACGCACTCCTTGTTCTTCCACTGGTTGTAGACCTGGCCGAAGATGTCCACGCCCGGCTGGTCCACGATTTCTGAGCAGAGGGGGCACACGCCTCAGCCCTCCCGGTGCCACGTCCCTCCCTCCGCCCCCACAACGCTCCACGAGAGCCCAGCATTCACCTGCCAGAGCCTGGCCGGGCACCGAGAGCTCCCCCGGGCCCCAAGCCCACACGGGGCACAGAGCCAGTTTCTGTGGGCACCTAGGTTGCCAACTGCACCGGACATTTGGGAATATTTACAGCACTAGCACCAGGGGGGGGGTGTTACAGTGGGATCTGGCCCTCTAAGGAGGTGGGGCTCTGCCACATGCATTCTAGGCTTACCGGGAGGACGGGTAAACGCAAGGCCGGCCGCGGGATACCAAGGGAGCCTTGGCGTGAGCACAGCAAGAACGGCCAGGAAAGGGCTGGTGGAAAGGCCTGGGGAGGTGGAGTAACCCTCCAGAGCAGCGACGGACAACCTGGGCCAGGGAGCGGGCGCACGGGTGGCCCTAAGACTGTTCTAGCCAAAGCTGCCTCCCAGGACAGGCTGTTTTGCTCACGGCGCTTGGTGAGCTAGAACGTGCCCGAGCCGTTTGATTGGCTGCAGGGGACGCGCACAGACAACTGTGTGCGCAATCCACAGGCGCCTCCCTTCACCTGCCCTGGCTTTATGCAGGGCTCTTTGGGAAGACCGGGTGAAAAAACTAGACAGAAGCCAGCGGAATCTGGCAACCTCGCCCGTGGAGGACACTAAACAAAACGCCTCGCAGGCCGCACCTAGAGCCCCGCAGCTGCAGGGTGCCCACCGCTGCTCCAGAACTTGGCAGCAGAAACTCCCTGAAGGGGAGTCACTGCAGAGCAAAGTCTGGATGACTGGGATGGAAGGAGACCGGGGGGGAGAAACTGAGGCAAGAGGGGGCCCGAAGCCCAACAGAAGTGCTGCTCCTGAGTCCAACCTCCATTGGGGCCTGCACTCCAATGCAAATACACAGTGGAACTAGGTATGTAAAAAAGGTATGAAAAAGTAACTTAAAAATCATAGCGGTTACGTACGCTGCAGGCTCTGCAGCGTGAGGCTTATACTGCAGAGTCCGCAGCGCAGCCGGCTCCCTGGGAGCAGGGACGGCAGTCGGTGCATGCCGGGAGCTGGCTTATAGGATAAGCCGGCTCCCTGTGTGCCCCAGCTCCAGCTGCCAGCCCTGCTCCCAGGGAGCTGGCTGCCGCCCCCTGCTGCAGGCTCTGAGGTACCAGAGCTTGCAGTGCGGGGTGGCAGCTGGCTCCCCAGGAGCGGGGCCAACAGCCAGAGCCAGTGCACACCAGGATCTGGTGCCAGCTGCCGGTCCCGCTCCCAGGGAGCCGGCTGCCACCTCAGAGCCCGCAGTGCAGGGCAACGGCTGGAAGCAAGTGGGAGCCAACAGAGAAGTTTAACTGCAACTGCTACCAGTAAGCTGATGTTTGTTGGTTAAGTGGTTCAACTCTTACATCCCCGAGGGGCTGGGACTCCAGGGAGCAGAGAAACAGTCACTTCACCAATTGTACTAAAAACCTTCCTTCCACCTTTCTACCAAGGCCAGTCCCCAGACAGCCCCTTGCTACAGAAGCGCCCATTCCGCCACCATCCTGCAAGAGCCTCTCGCCCTCCCCCACAAAAAAAGAAACGCAGACCCCTATTAGCACAGCCAATGCCAGACGCGTCCTTATGACTTCAACTGACTTGGCCTTGCGAAGCAACTTCCACTTGCCTGATGAAATCCAGGCCAAGTTTGAGGTTTAGATTCATTCCTAATGTCTGACCCGCTACTACCCAAACCAGGCTCGCGAGCCCTCCACTTGGGGGGTGAGCATTCATGCTTCTAAAGAACCGACCATAAAGCACGAACGTGTCATCTGAAGAGGCGGGTTGAGCCCACAAAAGCTCCCGGGCCCACTGACAGGTTTTGTTCGTCTGTAAGGTACTGCAGGACTATTCGTTGTGTTTTCAGTTTCTCTCAACACAAAGCGACCCTCTTGGGGTTTCTGTTTAAGCCAGGGCCTCATGTCAGGCCAGGAAGAGGAGCGGCGCAGGAGTCTAGTCGGACTGCAGACAAGTCACACTTTATAAATACGCAGTCAGCGAAGGATTCTTGGGGATTCCCCCTGTGGCCCTAACTCAACATCCTCGCTCGGCTGCATGGAAGCAGGAGCCCTGAGAAACCCAGCCAGGCAGCGGCCTAGAACAGCTGCAATGCCAGAAGCAAAGGGAGATGGTGTAGAGGGGACCCCTTTGGTCTGAAAACCGCTGTCTGGAGCGTTACCGTGCCAGGCACTGACAAGGCCACTCGCACGCAGATTTTGGACCTGCTGATTAAGGGTGGGATTTTTAACCAATCTCATGCAAGACCTAGCACGAGGACAGTGCAACTGGGTAGGAAAGTGCTTTGAGCCAGCAACAGCTTTTCCCCTTCCTGAACCAACTCATCTACCCCCACATACAGCAGCTTTCACTGCGCACACACACGAGAGAGGCTGCATCCCCTTACCGGGACCAGTCTAGTTCAAGCAAGACAACACCTCTGCTTTGCCCCGGCCCCGCTCAGAGGAAGACAAGGGTTTAAAGACCAGGAGTCTAAAACCACCAGCTCCAGGGCAGAAGGTGGCTTCTAATGAACAGGGCCAGGAAGACAGGCTGTCCCATCATCCTCTGAACCAGCTGGGGCGGCCAATGTCAGGGACAGGATGCTGGGCTAGCCCAGGGGTTCTCAATCGGGGGACGTGCGCCCCTGGGGGTACGCAGAAACTGTCCAGAGGGGACATTCGCTCCACTAACTATTGGCCCAGTTTTGCCACAGGCCACAACCAACGCCTTCGCGAAGGCAGGACAAGCTCCGATTTCCTACACTGACTTGCAGCGTGGAGCACACAGCAGCCTGCGAACACCACGAGGACCAGATGTAGGTTCCAATGGATTTGTTTTAGAACCGCACGGCAGAGAGAGAAAGTCAGTGCAGCGTCGGCACTAGCGGGCTGTGGCCCTTGGATTTTGAAGGCTGATTTCGCAAACACGTTGTTTTTAAGCGAGGTGATGCCAAGACAGATCGGGCTCCTGCACGGTCACCCGGAACGCCTGAGAGCCACCGGTCTGGATGGACATTGGATCTGATCCAGGGAACCCTCCTGGATCTCAGCTGGGTGCCCACTCTGAGCAGGAGTCTGCACTGGGTGTCTGGCCGGTTTACCCTCTAGCTGGGTAGCTACCGTAGCTGTGTCTCCCTTGCCAAAAAGGGCCTTTCAAAGCTCCACAGGGGAGCCGCCAAGCCCTCCACGTGCTTCTAGGGGTGCTCTGGAAGCATCGGGCCTCGCTGTGTGAAGGGGCCTCATGAAAAAGCAGATCTCGGAGCCCAGTTCTCCATTTCTAGAGCACCAAGCTGACGGAGCCCTTACACCCCGAGGAGGGTCCTGCCTGTGCTGCCCCTGTAAGCCCCAGGAGGGGGAACGGTGCCAGAAGGGGAAACTCACCGAAGTCCTTCATGCTGTCGGGGTCCGTGTCGTCCAGGAAGAAGTAGCCACACTTGACTGCCCGGTGCACCTCGAAGCAAAGCCCCAGGCAGGCGTCCTCGACCAGGTCCGTGTAAATCTCGTGAGCGATGGCCTGGAGCCCAACGGAGCCGGTGAGGAGCAGCGGGGAGGGGGCCCCGATTGCATCCCACCGGGTGAAGTTACCCCCCTGCCAGCTTCAGCAGCTCCTGCCACCAAAGCCCCCCCATCCTCCGCCCGAGATTGCAACGTTGCTAATAGCACGTAGGCCTGACTGCGGGGTGCTGAATCGCTGGGGGGACGGACGACCCAAGGCACTTCCAAGGCTGGTTGCACCCGGAAGAGGAAACACCCCTGCAGGGCAATGGATGGGGTGGGTTGTTTGAAGGGCGGATCCAAGATTATTCCTAGCAGCAGGGCTCATCCACAGCACAAGCACCAACTGGCCGCCGGCCCCTTTGCAGTTACCACCCCTCGCCGGGTTTGTGGGGCGTTGTCTTAAAGGGGACTGTAGCCATCGCCTCCCATAGGGCGTGACCCCGGGCACTGGGGTCCCCGAGCAGCGTGTCTCTGCACCACGCTCGTCTGCCTTAAAAGCACCCCCATGGGGAGGCTCCGTGGGCTGCTGTGGGTAACGGGTTCCCTGACGTGCTCCGTACACATGGCCGGCAAGCGCTTCACCAGGCAGGGGCCAGGACCGTGCGGCACAGGAACAAAGCAGCGGGGGGCCAGCCGGGCACGCTGCCCATCGTGCCCCGGGCACAGCGCTGCCGGGATGAGATGGGTCCCAGCGGCACAATCGGCGCATCCCCGGGGCTATTCCGGGGACAACCCTCACCCCCACCGCTGCAGAGCACAGGTGCCCCCCGCGGCCCCCATCGGACCCCCACCCCAGCACTATATCCCCCGCTGCCAGCTTTCCCCAGTGTATTCTCGGCCCGGCTGGCTCCACAGTGCCGGGGCAGCTGCCCATGCGTGGCTACAGGGACATCTGGGTGAGTGCAGGAGGGATGGCTTTACCCCAGCTGGGGGGCGGGGGAGAGAGAAGAGTTCTCTTCCCCCAGAGCACAGAGGAGCTGCCCTGGGAAATCTCGTGACTCTTAACTCCCCCCCCCAGGCAGCAGACATCCAGCTCTCATCTTCCTCCTCCTGGGGTGGTCTCGCACAGTCTGGATGTGCCCCCACCCTGCCAAACACCCCAGCTCCTCCCCTCCTTGAGGACTCAGCTCAGGACAGAGAGAATTGGGGGCCAAGCAAGGCGGAGTCTGACCCCCCCCCCCACTGCCTCTGGCAGAATGGGGGGCACAACTACAGTCTGTCAGCGCCTACACCTGGAGAGAGAGATCCCCCTTCTCCCTGGGGACCCAGCAGGCGCTGCCCCTCGCGGCTGCCTTCCCTCCAGCAAGCCCACGAGCCTTTCCCCGGCAAAGCCATTCTTTAACCTGCCCTAGACACGCCACGTTTCACTGCCCTTCCTTCTGCCAGGCCCTCCAGCTTGGAGGCACGGCTTTCCTGTCCCCACATCCTGCCCCTCGGATACATTCCTGGCATTTCTGGGCCCATGAGTCAGGCTTGGCTCTTGCTGGCATCATCTCCCCTCCCCCAGCATCAAAGTTGCCAGAGCAAATTCCCCCCCCCCCAGCACCTCCGGCATCCACGGGTGCCACGGAGCGCAGGCTGTGGCCCTGGAACTGGAACTCAGAGCGATTCCGTGGCTAACGCAGCCTGCAGCCCCCTTGGCTCTGCAGAGCTGAGAGTGACAGCAAGGACCCGCCTCTCCCACCGAGCAGCTCCCAGCTCCACGGGGTAAATCTGGAGGCCGGGGAGGATGGGAAGGATTCTCCAAGGGAGCCTGGCTCTGAAGCCCTGCAGGCCAGGGCTCACTTACCTCCAGCTTGCTGTTATCCAGGCCAGACAAAGACATTTCCTCCATTTTCATTTGCAAACACTAGTGGAGAAGACGCTTTGAACACACATAGCACAGGCCCGGCTGGGATCCCCCTGCACAAAGAAGCGAGAAACCCGTCAGCAGGTGAGGGCACCGTTGAAAGGCAACGCAAGTCCCTCCGCCTGTGGCGAGCCAGGCAGGGATCTCCCTGTGGAAGGGGCGTCGTTCGAGAACGCTCCACCACAGACGGGCGAGATCAGCGACCCGCAGACAAGCGACACCCACACCTCGGCCACGCAGGAGGCTCCGTTTCCAGGCACCGACCTCCGCCCCGGCACACGGGGAGAGCAAGCGCCTCCGCCCGCAACCAAGCATGGACAGTGCCCAACCAGTGCTATTCGGAGCGTGTCAATCACCGACAAGCGCAGCCAGTTCTGAAACAAGATGGGAGGGCTGGGTACCACGGTAAGGAAAGCTGCTAGCATCACTCAATGCCCAGGGCTCCCCGCCGTGCTAGGAGCTGTGTAGATCAGCCCCATGGCCCAAAAGCCCTGGATACCAGTGACTCATGAAGCAGTGCCAGGTCAGAAGAGTAGCCCCAGCTGCTACCCAGACAGCCCCTCCTTTTGGAGAGCCTGCAAAAACAACAGCAGCGCCCCAGTTTTCCCTCCAGCCCCCCATTGCAGGCTGCAAGATTTGTAACTGCTCAATCAAAGCCAGGCCCTCCGCACCGCCTTGGGTCTGCCTGACACAGGAATTTTCAAATGCTGCATCCCAGCAACGCCAGAACTGCAGGGCACGTCCTTGGCACTAGTGGGCAGAACCGCCCGGATTTTGGGGAGAAGAATCCGACAGCTGGAAGGGGGCGAACAGGGGACACACAGAGCCCCTGGCATCTAGTTCGCAAACCTGTCAGTGTCTACTGGAGCGGTAATTGTCTCCAGACAAGAGCACCGGTAGATGGCAGCCATTAGCACATTCCAGCACCCCACATCAGCTCTGCCCAGCCTCTCAGCAGTTTACCAAGTCAACACCCTTCCCACCCAGACAGGAAATAAAGGAAGAATAAGGGGGGGGGGGGGAAGGAACAGAGAGGGAAATGGGGGGGGGGAGATCCTGGCAAGAGATAGGAAGCGAGAGGCTGCAAGGAGCCCACCCCAAAATAGAGGGGGACAAGAGGGCAGCAGACAGAGCTGGGCAGGGAAACGAGGGATATGCGGAACTCCCCTCCCATGTGTGCCTGAGATGAGCTCAGCCAACAGAAACAAACCACCAGGCCCCTCCAGTTTGGGAAGCAATTAACAGCATTTCACCCAGTCTCTGAATCGCCATCACCTCTTCTCCCAAGCCTTGGGCCAGGGGATGGTACAGGATAGACAGCACGGCCCAGCACCTGAGGGGTGGGTCTGGGCCTCAGGAGACCCGTTCTAATCGCTGCTCTGCCACTGGCTTGCTGTGACCCCCTTGGGCAAGTCTCTTTTCTGCATCTGTTTCCCCTCCCACCTTTTATTGGTCTTGTCTCTTGGCATCACAAGCTTTTTATTATTGCTCCCACCACTGCTCGCCTCTTAACAATAGAGCTCAAGGGTTAGTAACATTTCTCTCCCCGCCCCCCCCCCCCACCCCCCATTTTTCAGATGGGAGAAACGGAGACACAGAGCAGCAAAGCAACTTGCTCAAGGTGACCTAGCAGGCCAGGTATAGAAACTAAGTGTCCTGTATCCCAGCCCAGTGTTGTAGCCAATGGACCACAGAGCAGGGATAATCTGAGGCTGTGTACACGCAGTGCCTCTAGCCCTGGTCTCAGCTAGGGGCTCTAAAGCACTACCGCAATAGAAATAAATAAAAGGATCTCAAACCAGCTCCAAGCATAACACCCAAGACACCCATCCGGAGATGCCAAGCCCCAGGTCAGAGGGCAGGTGGAGCCAGAGCTAATAAGCCACTAGCGTGAGCTCTGGGGTTTCATTAGCTAGAAACGCAGTCTCTCCGTGAGGCCGACTCAGATAAACAGGGCCACTCCTAGGCTAGTAGAGCTCCTGCCTAGGAAAACAACAATCTAGACCCAGCAGCGAAGGCAAAGGGGAACGAGGAGCGAGACCG
Organism: Pelodiscus sinensis; assembly: GCF_049634645.1. Lineage (NCBI taxonomy): Eukaryota > Metazoa > Chordata > Testudines > Trionychidae > Pelodiscus > Pelodiscus sinensis. The sequence goes on along the minus strand of NC_134739.1, from coordinate 7,396,879 downwards.
TGGTACTTGGGCCAGGACCGGAGCAGTAACATGTTGAGACACACCAGCGACGAGACAGTCTCTTGCCAGGAAGCTGCAAGCAAGGTGGAGAACAGGTCGCTCCTGCTATCTTTCCGCACCGACAGCCCCCTCTGCTACAGGGGTGCGCAGAGCCATCTGTCTGCTGGAGAAACATCACCTGGGCAGGACAGATCTGTGCTGCTGCCCCCGGTCTGTTAGCACCTCCCTGAGTCTGCACACCCTGCAAGAGCCAAGGGGCAGAGGCCTCACCACCAGCTACTGGAAGGGAAAGGGGGGGGGGGGAAGAAAAGGCATGTGTTCCCTGCTTCTGAGAAAAGGCACCCTTGATCTGCCCTTCTCCCCACCCCCTTTGTGGAATAGTCCACACAGAGGAACATGTCGCAAGGCCCCCCACTGGCTTCCCACCACCCTGGAGAAGTGCAGTTCTGCAGGAAGGGATACACCTGGGATGGCAGGAGCCGGACAGGTGTTAAGCAGCTTGCTCCCCAGCCTTGGCACTGAAGGCTGCCAGAGAAATGTCACATCAGATGCAAGTGGGCAGCCTGGGGGAACGACGCCTCCCCGCCCCCCTCGCACACACCCAGGAAACAACCCAGCCATCCACTTAGGAGCCATATTGCCGGCTGCTGCCTCATGCCAATGGCAGGCCAGGGGGGCGCAGAGAGGAAAGCGGGGTGCGGAGGCAGCCCGAGGTCTGGGCCAGTCTCGGGGCGGGTGGCCAGGGAGAGCGCCCACCTCCCCGGCCGAAAGAGGAAATGCTGCTTTCAAAACTGGCCTCTTCCCTCCCCAGTGCATCTCCCCCAGGGCAGCTCCCCCACCCCCCGGCCGGCAGGGAGCGGCTTGCGGGCACAGGGGATGGGGTCGAAGGAGGGAGGCGCTCCCAGGGGGCTGCCAACACTTGGGGGGGCTTCCCCCCAGCGGCCCATTGTTCGCAGCAGCCGCCTCCCAGGCTCGCGGCGCTTAACAAAAGGAAGCGAGCCACGGAGCCGGCCCCGGGGTCCTGCCCCTCTCGCCCAGCCCCTCCCTGCGTCCGCCAAGCCCCAGCGGCAGCCAGAGGGGCAGGACCCGGCGGCTGGCAACGCAGGACCCGCCCCGCGCACCTGGCTTGGAGCGAGGGCCACGCCGGGGCGGATGCTCAGTTGCCCCGCTGGGGGGGGGGGGGGGAAGAGAGGCGCCTCCCCCCCAGCCCTAAGGAGCTTCCGCCTGCCTCATGGGCTTGCCCCGGCGCCTGACCTGGGTCAGGTGAGACGCGGCCCCGGTGCCTCCGACCTGCCCCTCCCCAGCCTGACTCACTCCCCCGGGGGCCCGGCGGGAGGGGGCGCTGCCCCCCCCCCGGCTCAGTGACCTCGCCCCTCCCCCCGTTACTCACCCCGGCTGTGCGGAAGACGCGGGGGGGGGGCCGCTCAGAGCCGAGCTCCCCGCTAGCAGCAGCGCCCGCCCCGCGCCCGGCTCCCCATGCCCGGCGGCGCCTCCCCGGGCGCATTCAGCGGGCGGCGGCTCCGGCCATGGTCCCGCACGCCGCGGCCCGGGGCAGCCGAGCCGCCCGCGCAGGCTGGGGGGGGCTCAGCCCGGCCCTGCAGCAGCCGCGGCGGCCCCGTCCCTAGCGCGCTCTCCGCCCGGGCGGCGGCAGCAGCATTTGCAGGCAGGCGCTGGGGGGGAGGGGGTGGCTTCTACCAGGCGCTCAACCTATACTGCTAGGCCGGGCGGTGGGCGGGCCGAGGCCGGGCTCACCCGCCAATAGGCGGGAGAGGCCGCTAGCCGGTGGCCAATCAGTGCAGCCGGCACCTTTTCACGCTGCTGTGCGCCGCGCGGAGCTGGCTACATTGTTGCAAGACGGCGAGTGTCAGAGGATTCCAGGGAGAGAGGCGGGGCTTGAAGCGGGCGGCGCACAAAGGGGCCGCGGGGGTGGGGCCACTTGCTCCCTCCTCCTCCGGGAAAACCACGCCTGCTCCCCCGTCTGGAGTCCCCCCGCCCCGCGCTTGCCTGCCTGCTCCTCCCCTTCAGAGACTCCCCCCCCCCACACACACCTGCCTGCTCCTCCCCTTCAGAGACTCCCCCCCCACACACACACACACCTGCCTGCTCCTCCCCTTCAGAGACTCCCCCCCACACACACACACCTGCCTGCTCCTCCCCTTCAGAGACTCCCCCCCCACACACACACACCTGCCTGCTCCTCCCCTTCAGAGACTCCCCCCCCACACACACACCTGCCTGCTCCTCCCCTTCAGAGACTCCCCCCCCACACACACACACCTGCCTGCTCCTCCCCTTCAGAGACTCCCCCCCACACACACACACCTGCCTGCTCCTCCCCTTCAGAGACTCCCCCCCCACACACACCTGCCTGCTCCTCCCCTTCAGAGACTCCCCCCCACACACACACCTGCCTGCTCCTCCCCTTCAGAGACTCCCCCCCACACACACACACCTGCCTGCTCCTCCCCTTCAGAGACTCCCCCCCCCACACACACACCTGCCTGCTCCTCCCCTTCAGAGACTCCCCCCCCACACACACACCTGCCTGCTCCTCCCCTTCAGAGACTCCCCCCCACACACACACACCTGCCTGCTCCTCCCCTTCAGAGACTCCCCCCCCCCACACCCCTGCCTGCTCCTCCCCTTCAGAGACTCCCCCCCCACACACACCTGCCTGCTCCTCCCCTTCAGAGACTCCCCCCCCCCCACACACCTGCCTGCTCCTCCCCTTCAGAGACTCCCCCCCCACACACACCTGCCTGCTCCTCCCCTTCAGAGACTCCCCCCCACACACACACCTGCCTGCTCCTCCCCTTCAGAGACTCCCCCCCCACACACACCTGCCTGCTCCTCCCCTTCAGAGACTCCCCCCACACACACACACCTGCCTGCTCCTCCCCTTCAGAGACTCCCCCCCACACACACACACCTGCCTGCTCCTCCCCTTCAGGAGACTCCCCCCCACACACACACACCTGCCTGCTCCTCCCCTTCAGAGACTCCCCCCCCACACACACACACCTGCCTGCTCCTCCCCTTCAGAGACTCCCCCCCACACACACACACCTGCCTGCTCCTCCCCTTCAGAGACTCCCCCCCACACACACACACCTGCCTGCTCCTCCCCTTCAGAGACTCCCCCCCCCACACCCCTGCCTGCTCCTCCCCTTCAGAGACTCCCCCCCCACACACACACCTGCCTGCTCCTCCCCTTCAGAGACTCCCCCCCCCACACACCTGCCTGCTCCTCCCCTTCAGAGACTCCCCCCCCACACACACACACCTGCCTGCTCCTCCCCTTCAGAGACTCCCCCCCCACACACACCTGCCTGCTCCTCCCCTTCAGAGACTCCCCCCCCACACACACACCTGCCTGCTCCTCCCCTTCAGAGACTCCCACACACACACACACCTGCCTGCTCCTCCCCTTCAGAGACTCCCCCCCACACACACACCTGCCTGCTCCTCCCCTTCAGAGACTCCCCCCCACACACACACACCTGCCTGCTCCTCCCCTTCAGAGACTCCCCCCCCACACACACACACCTGCCTGCTCCTCCCCTTCAGAGACTCCCCCCCCCCACACACACACACCTGCCTGCTCCTCCCCTTCAGAGACTCCCCCCCACACACACACACCTGCCTGCTCCTCCCCTTCAGAGACTCCCCCCCACACACACACACCTGCCTGCTCCTCCCCTTCAGAGACTCCCCCCACACACACACACCTGCCTGCTCCTCCCCTTCAGAGACTCCCCCCCCACACACACACCTGCCTGCTCCTCCCCTTCAGAGACTCCCCCCCCACACACACCTGCCTGCTCCTCCCCTTCAGAGACTCCCCCCCACACACACACACCTGCCTGCTCCTCCCCTTCAGAGACTCCCCCCACACACACACACCTGCCTGCTCCTCCCCTTCAGAGACTCCCCCCCCACACACACACCTGCCTGCTCCTCCCCTTCAGAGACTCCCCCCCCACACACACACACCTGCCTGCTCCTCCCCTTCAGAGACTCCCCCCCACACACACACACACCTGCCTGCTCCTCCCCTTCAGAGACTCCCCCCCCCACACACACACCTGCCTGCTCCTCCCCTTCAGAGACTCCCCCCCCACACACACACCTGCCTGCTCCTCCCCTTCAGAGACTCCCCCCCACACACACACACCTGCCTGCTCCTCCCCTTCAGAGACTCCCCCCCACACACACACACCTGCCTGCTCCTCCCCTTCAGAGACTCCCCCCCCACACACACACACCTGCCTGCTCCTCCCCTTCAGAGACTCCCCCCCACACACACACACCTGCCTGCTCCTCCCCTTCAGAGACTCCCCCCCCCACACACACACACCTGCCTGCTCCTCCCCTTCAGAGACTCCCCCCCCACACACACACACCTGCCTGCTCCTCCCCTTCAGAGACTCCCCCCACACACACACACACCTGCCTGCTCCTCCCCTTCAGAGACTCCCCCCCCACACACACACCTGCCTGCTCCTCCCCTTCAGAGACTCCCCACACACACACACACACACCTGCCTGCTCCTCCCCTTCAGACTCCCCCCCCCACACACACCTGCCTGCTCCTCCCCTTCAGAGACTCCCCCCCACACACACACACCTGCCTGCTCCTCCCCTTCAGACTCCCCCCCACACACACCTGCCTGCTCCTCCCCTTCAGAGACTCCCCCACACACACACACCTGCCTGCTCCTCCCCTTCAGAGACTCCCCCACACACACACACCTGCCTGCTCCTCCCCTTCAGAGACTCCCCCCCCACACACACACACCTGCCTGCTCCTCCCCTTCAGAGACTCCCCCCCACACACACACACACCTGCCTGCTCCTCCCCTTCAGAGACTCCCCCCCCCACACACACACACCTGCCTGCTCCTCCCCTTCAGAGACTCCCCCCCCACACACACACACCTGCCTGCTCCTCCCCTTCAGAGACTCCCCCCCCACACACACACACCTGCCTGCTCCTCCCCTTCAGAGACTCCCCCCCCACACACACACCTGCCTGCTCCTCCCCTTCAGAGACTCCCCCCCACACACACACACCTGCCTGCTCCTCCCCTTCAGAGACTCCCCCCCACACACACACACCTGCCTGCTCCTCCCCTTCAGAGACTCCCCCCACACACACACACCTGCCTGCTCCTCCCCTTCAGAGACTCCCCCCCCACACACACACCTGCCTGCTCCTCCCCTTCAGAGACTCCCCCCCCACACACACCTGCCTGCTCCTCCCCTTCAGAGACTCCCCCCCACACACACACACCTGCCTGCTCCTCCCCTTCAGAGACTCCCCCCACACACACACACCTGCCTGCTCCTCCCCTTCAGAGACTCCCCCCCCACACACACACCTGCCTGCTCCTCCCCTTCAGAGACTCCCCCCCCACACACACACACCTGCCTGCTCCTCCCCTTCAGAGACTCCCCCCCACACACACACACACCTGCCTGCTCCTCCCCTTCAGAGACTCCCCCCCCCACACACACACCTGCCTGCTCCTCCCCTTCAGAGACTCCCCCCCCACACACACACCTGCCTGCTCCTCCCCTTCAGACTCCCCCCACACACACCTGCCTGCTCCTCCCCTTCAGAGACTCCCCCCCCCCACACACACCTGCCTGCTCCTCCCCTTCAGAGACTCCCCCCACACACACACCTGCCTGCTCCTCCCCTTCAGAGACTCCCCCACACACACACACCTGCCTGCTCCTCTCCTTCAGAGACTCCCCCCCACACACACCTGCCTGCTCCTCCCCTTCAGAGACTCCCCCACACACACATGCCTGCTCCTCCCCTTCAGAGACTCCCCCCCCACACACCTGCCTGCTCCTCCCCTTCAGAGGCGCCTCCACACAACTGCCTGCCTGCTCCCCCCTCCTTCAGAGGCGCCCCACACACACCTGCCTGCCTGCTCCCCCCTCCTTCAGAGGCGCCCCACACACGCCTGCCTGCCTACTCCCCGTCCTTCAGAGGTGACCCCATGCCTGCCTGCCTACTCCTTCCCCTTCAGAGGTGCCCCACACACACCTGCCTGCCTGCTCTCCCCCCCCCCCCCACTCTCAGGAGAGCCTGCCTGTCTGCTCCCTCCACTCATGGGAGCCTGCTCTCCACACCTGCCTGCTCCCCCCACTCTTAGGGGATCTGCTCCCCACACATGCCTGCCTGCTCCCCCCACTCTCAGAGGAACCTGCTTGTCTGCTCCCCTCACTCTCAGAAGAGCCTGCCTGCCTGCTCCCCACACTTGCCTGCCTACTCCTCCCTCCTTCAAGGATTCCCCTCATACCCAGTGATCTTCCTCCATATAAATCTGCATGCTGCCTTCTTGCCCGGTTCCATCCCATCAGCACACCTGACTACTTCCTGCCCTTCTCTCCATCTGTCTGTGCCTTCCCTGCCCACTCCCCAGGGGATCCTCCCCTTCCTCCGGGTGTCCCTTTTCCCCATGCCAGCCTCTTGTCATCCTGCCGGGTAGCAAGTACGTTGATCCAACAAGACAGCCAGGAGGCCTACAATGACACCATTGATCCTTGTAAGTCACCGTGGTCTGGGACAAGCAAGTGTCCAGGGCTGTCGTGCTTCTCATAGAAGCAGCCTCACCTTAGAGACAGGCCAGCTGCCCTTCACTCACGGAGATCAGCTGCCCAGGGAGAGAAATTTAGTGCCCAGGGAAGTGAGGAACCGGTAGACACTCTTCGGTGGCTGTACCCTGATAGATAGGGGGCCCGGAGGCGCTTTCATCCTGGCTTACAGCACCCTGCCCTTCCAGCCCTGCTTCCCACGCCGCTCAGCTGCTCTCCCTCAGTCCTGATCTGCAGGTGTCTTTGTTCTACCAGCTTTGGGCCGCTGCTGAGCATAGAGGCTGGGGGCAGACAGCACGGTTTCACCCCCTCCGCAGGCCAGTTCTGTACCAGTGGAAGCTGGTACTGTCCTAGCAACTGTTGCTAGGCAGCCCATCGTAGAAAGTGTGGTTCTGCTCTGAAAAGGGATTCTGAAAGCCGGGTTGTGGAATTCCACGGTTGGGTCTCGAGCTCTCCAGATCCCCGGGGACCCACTGACACAGAAAAACGTGCCCCCTGCCACTCCAGACAGCTCCCCCCGCGATCGGAGGGTGAGGCTGGGTTCTTTCCTCCATGCTCATAGTTACCAACAGCAGGGATTCTAGCCTTAGCAACAGCTGTGCAGCCCTCTGTGTCTGGTTATCCAGCCCCCCCCCCCCTTCTACCGTGTGACCCTCTATGGTCTTGAATTGGATGGGTGAAAACTAGGGATGTTAAATATCGGTTAATTGACTAGTCATGCATTCTTATCGGTTAGTCGACTATTCTATAGGCCCCGGAGGGTGGGGCCAGAAGCCAGTGTGCTCCAGCCCCACTCCCAAGGAAACCCCTGCCACTCCACATTGCTGCCTCTGAATCAGAGGCAGCAGCCTAGGGTGCCAGGCGAGAGCTGGTCTGCAAGGGGAGATAGTTTAAAACCAGCTCCCCTGGTGGACCGGCTGCCTGTTGCCCCATGCTGCTGCCTCTGATACAGAGGCAGCAGCGCAGGGTGGCAGCCGCCCCTGTCCAGGAGGGGGTGGAGAGCGGGGCTGAGCTCCGAGACACAGCATGAGCCAGAACTGAACCAGGCTGCTTGCCCATATGGCTCCTAATACAGAGCCACAGCGGAAGTAGGTCCCGGACCCAGTGTGAGCTGGGACTGAGCTGAGCTACTGGCCGGCCTGCTAAAAAATTTACTGGCAGGTGGGAGTGGAGGGACGTGCACGTAGTCTATAGCATTAACCTATTAGCTTTTGCTTATCAGTCAATCAACTACACTATTACATCCCTAGTGCAAACATCACTGGTAGCAACATTTTAATGATTCTGTGGATGCACAAGAAGGAACAGATTCCAGTATCAGCAGAAGAGTGAACAAACTAGCTGCAAAACCCCTTACGTGCCTGCCTTTCCTAGCCGAGGGTTTACAGACCCTGGGTGTAGAGAGGAATCATTTCATTGACCGTGGAAATGCAACCACCTCACAGTTGCTGTTAATAACACGCGGCCATTCTGTGTGACAAGTGTAAGGTAGGAAATACCGACTCTCGTATTCGATTGCTAACATGGAGGGAATTCAGCAGGGGCAAAGAATTTACCTGTTCTGGAATGTGGGTGGGCTTCTGGTTTAACAACCTGACCCCAATTGGCAGTCCCATGGCAGCGTCAGTTTCCAGAAGCGGACAGGCCTTTATGTAAATCTCCTCCCAGAAAGCTGTTGTCCTGCGCCATGGAAGCACCTCGTCCCTGTGCGGAGTTTGGGGGACCCTCTTTGCTCTCACAGCATCGGAGAATAAAGAAATCAAATCCAGTGTTTGGAGCAGCACAGCAGCTCCGAGGGCCAGGCTGGGGGTTTCAAGTACAGATCGAAGATGAAGGGGCATGTGCATGCCTGATGGAATTTGGAGCCCACGTAAACTCGTTGGTGTATGTAAGTCTGCGGCTGCAGGCTATTTCACAGCACGAACGTAAGAATGGGGTGTGATGGATAGGAGAGCTGGCCTTTTCTGAACATCCCAGCATTCAGGAGCCAAAGGGTTAAACTCAGGTAGCTACGAGCTGTTGGCAGGGAGCCAGGAGAGCCAATGGGGGAAGGTGAACTGAAAGAAACCCTGCTTGCTTTTTCTTCTTTGTGTGAGATTTTAAGCCGGGAAACTTGGACAGATGACTAGGGAGGGGTATAAATGTATAGCTTGAGAATGCAGGGGAGTTATCAGGAAGGTGAAAGCACAATTGAAATTGCAACTCGCAGGGGATGTGAAGGATAACAAGAAAGGTTTCTACAGGCATGTTAGCAAGAAGGTGGTGATCAGAGAGAGTGTGGGGCCCCTAATGGATGAGGATGGTAACCCAATGACAGATGATGTGGGGAAAGCTGAAGTACTCAATGCTTTCCTTGCCTCTGTCTTCACAGACAAGGTCAGCTCCCAGACTAATGCGCTAAGTGATGTAATATGGGACGAAGGTGGACAGCCCTTCATGGGGAAAGAACAGGTTAGGAACTATTTAGAAAAGCTAAACCTACATAAATCCATGGGTCCGGACTTAACACATCCGAGGGTACTGAGGGAGTTGGCAAATGTCATTGAGGAGCTTTGGCCATTATCTTTGAAAAGTCATGGAGATTGGGAGAGATCCCCGGATGATTGGAAAAAGGCAAATGTAGTGCCCATCTTTAAGAAAGGGAAGGAGGACGACCCAGGGAACTAAAGGCCGGTCAGTTGTTCCTCAGTCCCTGGAGAAATCATGGAGGGGATCCTCAAGGAATCCATTTTGAAGCACTTGGAAGAGGGGAAGGTGATCAAGAATAGTCAGCATGGTTTCATGAAGGGCAAGTCGTACCTGACCAATCTGATTAGCTTCTATGATGAGGTAAATGGCTCTGTGAATATGGGGAAGTCAGTGGATGTGATATACCTTGACTTTAGCAAGGCTTTGGATACGGTCTCCCACAATATTCTTGCCAGCAAGTTAAGGGAAAGTGGATTGGATAAATGGACGGTAAGATGGATAGAAAGCTGGTTGGAAGACCGGGCCCAGCGGGTAGTGATCAACAGTTCGATGTCAGGATGGCGGTTGGTTTCTAGCGGAGTGCCCCAAGGTTCGGTTCTGGGATCGGTTTTGTTCAACATCTTTATTAATGACCTGGATAAGGGGATGGATTGCACCCTCAGTAAGTTTGTGGATGACACTAAGCTAGGGGGAGAGGTAGACATGCTGGAGTGCAGGGATAGAGTCCAGAGTGACTTAGACAAATTGGAGGATTGGGCCACAAGAAATCTGATGAGGTTCAACAAGGACAAGTGTAGAGTCCTGCACTTGGGATAGAAGAATCCCAAGCATTGTTACAGGCTGGGGACCAATTGGCTAAGTAGCAGTTCTGTAGGAAAGGACCTGGGGATTACAGTGGATGAGAAGCTGGATATGATTCAACAGTGTGCCCTTGTAGCCAAGAAGGCTAATTGCATATTAGGTTGCATTAAGAGAAGCATTGCCAGTCAATCCAGAGATGTGATTATTCCTCTTTACTTGGCTCTGGTGAGGCCACATCTGGAGTATTGTGTACAGTCCTGGGCCCCCAATTACAGGAAGGATGTGGATGCATTGGAGAGGGTCCAGGGGAGGGCAACCAAAATGATTAGGGGGCTGGAGCATTTGACCTACGAGGAGAGGCTGAGGGAGTTGGGTCTATTTAGTCTGCAGAAGAGAAGAGTGAGGGGGGATTTGATAGCAGCCTTCAACTTCCTGAAGGGAGGTTCCAAAAAGGCTAAAGAAAGGCTGTTCACAGGATTGATGGATGGCCGAACAAGGAACGGTGGGAGAGGTCCAGTTGTGGTGGGAGAGGTCCAGGTTGGATATTAGGAAAAACTATTCCACTAGGAGGGTTACCTAGGGAAGTAGTGGACTCTCCATCCCTAGAGGTGTTTAAGTCTAGGCTTGACAAAGCCCCGGCTGGGTTGATTTAATTGGGATTGGTCCTGCCTTGGGCAGGGGGCTGGCCTTGATGGCCTTCTAAGTTCTCTTCCAGCTCTATGATTCTATAAGATGACTTGAATCAGTCAGAACTACCACGTCTACAAAGACTCCAGGCCATGGAAATGGACTGGACCTTGAAGCATGAATATGTGAGTAGCTAGGGAATGGAACGTCTATTTAGACATGCTCAGGTTATTTTCTTTGTTTTGTTTGGTTAACTTCTCTGTGCTAAGTCCATGTGTCGCCTCCCCCTGCCCCATCTACTGTACTTTAAGCTGTATCCCAGGGATGGAATTTCCCTGTATTTTTAAATAGTTCTTTTGTCTTTTGCTTTAAAATGCCTAGCAACCCAGCCTGCTTTATCAAGGATAGCTTTTTGTTTTGCTAAGAAAATTGCCTTTCTGAAGGTGCTGATTTGATTCTTGGGTCCTGGAAGGCAATAGGAGACCAGTGTATGCATGCTCAAGACGGAGAGATCAGCTATCAGAGATTGCAGTTTGTTTTCTCCTTCTCCTCCCCCCCTCCCCAAGCTTTCTTGTGGTAAAAGAGCTTGGGGTACCTCTCTGGAAAAAGTTCCCAAGTGCTTTCTTCCTGGGTTCAAGAAGAAAAGGGGGTTTTCCTCACTTGGATGGTGGCAGCTACCTCCCAAGGCCAGGGATTTGGGCGTTAGAACAGGTCTTAGACTGGTACCATTCTCTGATCATCTCACAGTCCTGCGGGGGCTGGCAGCTCTTTTACCTTGCTGAAAGCAAAGGCTCTGTGGGGCACTAGCATTCCAGGGAAGCCCTGTTTTAAAATCATTAGCCTAGTCCAGTGGCTTTCAACCTTTCCAGGCGGCTGTGCCCCTTTCCGGAATCTGACTGGTTTCACAAAGTTTAACCTCGCGTAATAAACTACTTGCTGTAGCCTGCTGTAAAATTAGGCAAATATCTAGACAAGCTGAGGTACCCCTTGGAAGATCTCTTTGTACACGTACCCCCTGGCTGAGAACTGCCGGCCAAGTCAGGGGTGACTAGTAAGGGACATGGGGGGGATCTCCAGCCACGACACCTTCCCCCCCCAGCCTAGGAAAGGGCTGCCTCTGGCCCCACCTCTGCTCTGCTCCCTCCCTATCCCTGCGCCGCCCTGCCTCTTACCCCAAAACCGATACATGTGCCTCCCACACATCCTCTTGAACAACGGAAGATCAGGATCCCACTGTGCTAGGCCAGGGGTGGGCAATCATTTTTGCCCAGGGGCCACTTCAAAAATGTTTGAAATAGTCCCGGGCCACCCTGGAAGGGGCTGGGCCTAAATAAGAAAGGGCAGGGCTACCCCCACCTCCAGACCATGATTGGTCTGCATGTGGGGGAGCCCCCTTTCCCACTAGGCACCCATGCCTGGAAGAGGCTTGGCATGCTCCCCCACCCCCAGGACAGGCTCCTCGCAGAGCCGGGGCAGGGCGAAGGAAGATTCACGCAGCTCCCCCGCCCTGAGGCCCCCTTTGCCCACCCCCCTGCTAGGTGCTGCATAAACACATAGAATAGAGGAGTCTGTGCTTCGTTCTTACATGCTTCAACATACAGAGTGTGTGTAGGCTGAGGGCCTTGTACTGTCAATTCTTTGGAACAGGGGCTGTCTCTTACGGTCATAAACAGGGCCGGCTTTAGGGAAATGCGGGGCCCAATTCGAATAATTTTGACGAGGCCCCACAGCAATTGTGGTTGAGCAAAACAAAAAAAAAAACGGCACACAAAAAATCCCCAGCTACCTCCCCCGCAAAGCCCCGGAGGTAGCTAATACCCCCCCACCTCTCCACCCCCCTGTGACGCAGGGAAACCCTGCGCTCCACTCACACCTCCTGTGGTGCAAGCAGCCGCCGCACTCCTCCGCCGGGGCCGATGCCCCCTCCCACAGCGCGCCCGGCACACTTCCGGGTTCAGGGCCCCTGTAGGTGCGGAGCCCGATTCGGGGAAATCGGACAAATCGACCTAAGGCCGGCCCTGGTCATAAAGATGCAGGTCTTAGTTTTAAGGTGGCGACCTCCAAGTGTTCAAAGGCAGTCGGGGAAGGGGTGGGGCACAAGACAATTACAATCTACAGGAAAAAAAATTTTTTAAATCTTGCTCTCTCGTGCACCTTCCCCTTCAAGGTTAAGTGTTCGGCGTCCACCCCTCAAAACAGACCTCTCTAGAATAGGCTTAGCCCTGATACATTTAATGTTCGGTCACAAAGGCTTTTCCCTCCAAGTAAGAGGTCATCAATCTAAAAAGGCTGAGAAACAGAGATCTACTCCAATTTGCACAAAAGCCATAGAATTTCACATTCAAACCCAGTAGGTACAGTCCTATCAGCCCCAAGCCCACCTCTCAACACTACTGTAAAACAAACAGCAATAGCTAATTATTAAGATAAGCAAAGCCACAACGGAGGGAAACAACCTCATACACTGAGTTTTTTTCCTAAAGTTTTATTTTTTTTAATAGTAATGACATGAGAACAGAAACATTATTTTTCACTTCATTATACGAACCCCATCCCTCCCTTGCCCTCCAAAAAAAAAAAAAAAAAAAAAAAAACCAACCCCAAAAATCCCTCCACAGTTTTAAGTCTGTCCAGGGTTGATTTCTAAGTCCACTGAGCAATACAAATTGAAGTTGGGTTTTGTTTGTTTTTCATTTGTTTTAAACCTACAAAAAACACTCTTTAAATATTAGAAAAAAAATGATTTTTTTTTATTTTTATTTTTTGTAATTCACAAGAATGTCCATCTATAAGTATTACGGGTTTTTGTGGTAGTGCAAAAATGCACTCAGCTTCAATTCTCTTACAGTACAAACCACTTTTTCCTCCCCTGTAACTTTAAAAAAAAATTGTCAGTACTGTAAGAATTTTTCATTTTTATTTTTTTTAAACAGAAAAAAATTTTTTTGAAATTTTTTTTTGTACTAAAAAACACATCCACTAAAATACAACAGCGCTGGGTACAATCAGCAAAATGAAATCGGTTTCCCCACGAAGGGAAAAAGAAAACAAGAACCAACCCAAAAAAAAAAAAAAAAGGATCAAGAGGGGCGGGAGGGGTGAGAGAGGAGAGTTGGGAAGTGGGATCCAGGACAGACAGATACAAAACAGCAGGCAGGAAGAATGGGGGAAGAGAGATCACAGGCATGTTACATCGAAACATACCCAGAGAAGGGGCAGAAAGGAGGAGTGAAAAACCCTAAATTTTCATCAGCACTTGAGTCCCTTTGCTAGATCTACAAAGATTGTCCGTTACTCTTTGGGGAGGGTATCCTGTGAGCTGCCTGAATGGCACGCCCCCCCTACCCCCCAAGATATCTCCCTCACCCTCCTTGAATCCATAGCATGGCTTCCCTTTAGGACTCGGAAGGCCTGGGGGGCGGTTTCACCTCAGCCGGGGAAGCCCACTGAAATCTGTAGAGTCATTCCTGCCTGGGAACGTGACCTGATCGGCCAGAAAAGGGGATTTTAATCCCAGCAGCCCTCTGGCTCCAGTTCAGAAAAGCACTCACCCAAATCTCGCTGACATGAAACATGTGCTTTCCTGAATTGGGGCCAAGGAGACAATCAAACAAGAGACCCGGGAAGGGAGATGGGAGGGAGGAACGCCTCCCTTAAAACAGTCAGAAGGCAGCGTTCTAGCCTGGCTTCGGCCCTGCAATCCATACCTGGGCAAGAACTACCCGGCTCTGGCCCAGAAAGCATAGCCTGTGCCAAGTTCCTAGCAAGGAGGGTCTGCTACTGGGTGCAGACCCACCTACGGTGGTCACAAAGCCCCTTTCCTATGCTGTGACTCAGTTGATTATATTCCCACTGGGCGTTTGGACCCCATTTTCGTAGCCCCCCCCCATCTCCTCCCCCGGTAGAGACCTGATTTGACAGGCACAACCCACAGCAGCTGCCCTCTCTTCAGAGGACGTGGGGAGCGGGTAGGTCTGTGGTTCCCAACACAGCATCCCCACACTAACCTGGTGTGGAATCTGGGATGCTCCAAATCCTAGAGCGCAGGATGTTTGAGTAGCCCCCTGCATGCTGTATTGGGGGCAGACAGGCCTAAAGTCACCCAAGAAGGGGCTCTACTCACCCGCCTGCTCATCCCGCAGAAGCAAGGGCTGCGGTGGAAAACAGAGGTGGGAGTGAGGCGTGTGGGTGCAGCCCAAGGAACCACCACTCCAACCAGCCCCCCGAAATCTGCTGCAACTCCCCCCTTGCTGCTAGACATCAAGGCCAACGCTGCTTTGCCCATAAACCCAAACCTGGCCCCCCTCCCAACCCTTGCTGCTAAAATCCCCCCCCCCCTTGCCTGCCTCCCTGCAGGGAGCTTCCCCCTCTTGAGGTTGTCCTAATCTCCTATTAAAAAACCCCCAAACCACCTCTCACTAGTCATCTGTTTTCTCTCCCCTCCCCTTTCCAACTGCGACAGTAGGGAAAGGGACTTTGCACCACTCTGGCCAGACTTGGCTGTGCCAAATCCAAAACACAAGGGGCTGGCTAAACCCTTGACATGTAGATCCTAGGAAAGGAAGCAGAAAGGCAAAGTCCTCCTGGTTCCAAGCGGCCTTGCCTCCCGTGCTCACGGGACCACGCTGGGTGACAGCATGGCTCTGGGACTGGGGGGAGTGATCGTGCACCCGGGGCGGAGGGGAAAACCATGACAGCCACACGCCGGCCCGCTCAATACTGTCACCCCGCCCAGTGCTGGGGAGAGGAGGGGGGGGAAAGAGTTATTTGGGCGAGGAGGGGAGGAAAGAGGGTGGCAGGGCTTTTGGGGGGGGGGAGTAATGGGGACCCAGTTTTTGTTCTCAAGTGTCTCTTAGTAAGCTGGATTCCCCAGGCTACATTGGGGGAGGAGGGGGCACAGAATGCAGTGAGATGAGAGATGAAATTGCTGGTGCTGTGAATGCATCAAGGGGGAGCGGAGAGGGAGGGGCAGTCTTGTCCCAGAAACACTGCACTTGCATTCACCGCTGCGGCTCCTGCTAACAAAATCCCCGAAACGGAGCCACCTCTTCCCGTCCGTGGCGGGTTTTGCTGAAAGGGGGCAGGCGTGGTGGGGGAGAACAGACGGCCAACACGCCGCCCGCCCAACTTTACCCCCCAGCTCCCCTCGTGGCGCGGGGAAAGGATTTAAAAAAAAAAAAAAAAAGACACCAAAGTTATTCAAACACTGGATTTTTCTTCCCCGATGCGGTCATTTTCCAGACCCACACCCTCTGGGTGAAAGCACCCCCGGCCAGCCCGGAGGAAAGGTGGAAGGAATAGGGACCTACTGAGGGCTTCGATGGCACGGGGGTCCCATAAGAACCCTCTGCACTGGGGGGGAGAAAGAGGGGAGCAAGTCCCTCTTTGAGCTGTAACAGTAAGTAACCCAGAGAATTAGGCAACGGAGCCTTTTCTCTTTCTCACACACACGCTATTTACAGAACCAATTACACAACCATTTATGAACCTCGTAAGAAAAGGATGGGGCGAAAAGCTAGCCCCAGCTCTCAACCGGGAAAGGAACATGTGATATATTAATATATAGCCAATTATATACTAATATAATATACGCACAGCTGCTAATCCTGCGCCTCGGAAGCAGCTGCCGTGGGAGCGCAGCTCACAGCCGTGTGACGCTAAGGATTGGCTTTCCGGAGCAACTTCCCCCAACGTTCCTTTCCAAAAGAATAATCCGACCAACACTATCGGAGCTGGCAGCAAAAGTGACAGAGGAGATCGGTCCTGGGAGGGGGGAGAAACTGGTCAGCCCCAATAATGCAGCCCAGCTTGGGTGTCCAGCGTGGAATGGTCCAGCTGGGTTCTCATGGCAGGCCCCCCCCTCGCCCTATTCCACACGCAGGCTGCTCTAGGCATGGATAGAGGAGAAACTTGTACCAATTCGCGCCCACTGTCCCCGCCTCCCGAAACAATCTCCACGCCGCCCTGATGTAGGTGGCCTCTCGCGTTGGCTGAGGGCAGCGGGGGGAGGGGAGATGCCAAGCCACAAGGGCTCGCCAGAGACAGAGATTTTGGTTATAAAAAGATGGATCTTTCTCGCTTTATAAAAGAAAAAAAATACAACAACAAACACGACAACCACGGACGACAACAGACGAGCTCTCCTGGCAGCTGAACCCCTCTCCCTGGCCCGCTCCCTCCCAGGGACAGTCAACAAATGCCCCATTCCAGTACAATAATTGGTCACTTCATCGTAAAAAAAAAATAAAATAAAATAGAAAAAAATCTGGGATCCGCCGGCCACTGTCTTTGCCCAAATGCTGGTTGGATACGACGGATCAACCATATTTCTACTGGGTGATGCAATGATCAGTTCTTGATGGTCTATGCTCCATGACAGCCCCTTGACTCCCCCACCCCGTGCCAGCCCCTCCCACCCCCGAAACTGGGCAACCTGTTTAAACTCTCCCCCCACCCCCAACACACACAAAAATTCCGCCTGCAAAGTTCATTCTGGGAGCTCTTAAGTGCAGTGGCACCTTGCTCTCCAGGAGCTCCGGGTGCAGCTTCCGCCGGTACGAGACCATTCCTTCCTGCAGCTGCAGAGGCCAAGGGGGAGACCGTCCCAACGGCTGAGTCCTGAGCCGCTCGGCTCACGCGCGGGAACAACCCTCCGCGCCCTCTTGCCACGACATTGGCGCCGCTGGGTGGTTTGTTTTCTCGCCGTTTTAAAAAGGATTTTGGTGGGGGCGTTTGTATAAAGTCTGGAGGTGGCAGCTGGACACTGAAGGGGGAGGTGGGGGCAGCTTGAGGTGTGAAAATCCCCCCTCCCTCTCAAAAAAAAAAAAAAAAAAAAAAAAAGATTGAGCATAAACTCTATGTTGGAAAAACAACACAGAAATTCCCCTCCCCCCACCCTGCAAAAAAAGCCTTTTATCAGCTTCCCCACCACCACCCCATTAGTGTGAAAATCTTTAAGAGGGAGGGGGGAAAAAAAATTAGCCACAGTGATTTTTCCCATCCCCCTCCCTGCAACCATCTACCCAGAGCTCCAGCCAGGATATTACTGGTCGGGGTGTGGGGGGGGATTACTGAAAGTACGGCAAGAAGGTGGCGCTTTGGGCGTTTTAGTTGGAGTCCGAGTCGGAGGAATCGCCTGAGGAGGAGGAGGAGCTGCTGCTGCCCTCGGAGTCATTGTCTTCGTCCTCGTCGTCGTCGTCCTCCTCCTCGTCGTCCTCGTTCTGCGGCGAAAGGCAAAGAAAGGGTTAAGAGTCTGGGGAGGGGGGCTGGGAACTCAAGCAGCCATGTCTGGGTAAACCCTGCTGCCCCTGGATTTCCCACGCCAGCGCCGCCCAAATTCGCTGGGGTCTCTGCCACCCAATGGGCGGCAGCCCGTAGGCCAGGCCTGGGCAAAATACAGCCCAGGGCTGCATCCAGCCCACCAAGCCATCGGATCTGGCCCCAGGCAGACTCCCCGCTGGCCTTGCCCCACCCGCACGCCGCTCAGAAACGCGGCTGACAGGCGGTTTTGCTTTCGAATCTGTGAGCCCGGAGGGGAAGGGGGGAAGGCTTTAGGAGCTGTTCCCATCCCCAGTACAATCCCACCGGCCTCTCCTCCGGGAACTTAGGTGCTTTTAGGTTTGTTTTTAACCCAGTGAAATAGTTCGGGGTTTCAGAACACCCCCGGCCACGCTCCGCGAACTTGGGAAAGCCCGTCCCCCCCACCCCCGGAAGTGGGAAACAGTAGAACGTGCTGAGGATGAATAAATGAACGTGGATTGCCAGCCCATGGGAGGGTGAGAAAATCACCATTACGGCACAGAAACCAGCACCTGCACAAGCACCATTGACCAAATTCTGTTGTCATGGGACCCTGGTGTAAATCCAGAGTAGCTCCACTGACTTACTCCAGGTTTACACCGTTAGGACCAAGATCAGAATCAGGCCAGATATCTTCACCAGACGACACAGTTAACCCTTGTATACGGTACCTAGGGAGCAGGGTTCCCTGTAGGCCAGTGGTCACCAACCAGTCGATCGGGATCTACCAGGAGATCTTGGAGCCTCTGACAGGTGATCCTGACTGGTTTGGCCAAGAGGCTGTCAAGTGCAGGCACTTCAGCTGCCCCTTGCCCCCAGTGCTGTGCATCTCCTGCCCCTCCCCCGGGAGTCTCCTGCTTTCTGTGCAGGGCAGGGGAGGGAAAGGAGGGGTGCTGGTGTCAGGGTGTCCCCTCTCCCATTCTGTATCCTTTCTCCACAGAGCAGAGAGGCGGCACAACAGGACCAGGGATGGAGTTTGCTGGCTGTTTTTGGGAGTGGTTCAGGGCCAGGGCACAGACGAGTTTGCCTTAACCCCACTGCACCACCACCCAGGAGACACCAGCAGTGCCCAGATGGAGCCCACAACCCAAACTCCTACCCCAGTCATGAGCTCCCTCATGCACCCCAAGCCCTTATCCTAGCTCTTAACCCCTTCTGCATCCAAACACCCTCCCAGAGCCTGCTCCTAGAACCCCCTCCTACATCCAACTGCCTGCCCCAAGAGAAGCTCAGAGCCCCTCTCACACTCCAAATCCCTAAATCCAAGACCAGAGCCTGCGCCCCCAACCCTCTGCCCCAGCCTGATGAAAGTGAGTGAGGATGGGCAAGAGAGGGAGGATGGAGTGAGCAGGGGCGGGGCCTTGGAGAAGGGGTAGGAAGGAAGCGGGGCAAGGGTATTATATATGAGGCAGATCTTGGATTGCACTTAAATTCAAAAAGTGATCTCATGCTTAAAAAGGTTGGAGACCCCTGCTGTAAGCTGAGCACATGGGCAGCCACCCAGGCACTGCCCAGCTGTTTAGCAGAGCACCCACAGCAAGTGTTTCTACTGGTGGTGCACATCTGCACATGCCTCGGTGCACATCACAAAATGTATTCTGCCCATGGATGGAAAAAATTAGAGGGAACGCTGCATGGAACACGCAGCCCTGCCCCGGAAATCGGGGCTGTGGGAAGCAAGGTGCAGAGCCCTGGTTTGCCCAAACTGTGTTCTTGGATGACAGCTCCTCGCGCTGCGGACGCCGGCTGCGTGACACAATCCGGTGAGATCTCCCGTGAATAGGCGCAGCTCCTCTGAGGTCATTGCCAAGGCTGGATCCCATGTTGCAGGGGAAGGGGGCAGGAAGAGGGACTCCTATGGATTACTGGGCCCAGGGATCCCAGGGCAGACTGAGATACCACGGCCGGCCCTGGGAGCAGTGAACAGGCTCAGAGGGGGTGTACTGGGGGGGAGGGGAAGAGCGAGGTGGGGTGAGCAAGAGGCAAGGCACCCATCCCGAGTCCCGCAGTGCGCTGCAGGCGGCCTTACCTCATCCCCATCCTCGCTCTCCTCCTCACTGCTCGACTCCGATGAGTCCCCGCCTTCCTCGGACGAGTCCCCGTTCTCCTCCTCGTCGTCCTCGTCGTCCTCCTCTTCCTCCTCGTCATCCTCGTCGTCATCCTCCTCCTCGGACTCCTGGGGGGGCCAGAGGGGTGCGGTGGGCGGCTGTGGCCAGGCTGTTTGGCCCCCACCCCTCCCTGGAAGCCCCACGATGGCCGAAGAAAAGCAGGGCCTCCAGAAAACGGGCTAGGGGCCTCCGTGCAACAGACCCAGGGATTACCCAGTGCCCCCTGGGATGCGAAGTTCAGGTGCCATGTGCTACCACCAGGGGTGGGCAAAAGAGCCTCTGCGGGCTGATCCGGGCCACAAAGGCCCTGCCGCTCCCCTGCCCCCAGGCCGATTAGGGCCCGGAAGCAGGGGGGAACGCACAAAGTTCCTTCCACCCTGCCCCCGCCCTGCCAGGAGCGGCTGGCACTTGTGCACTCCTGGCAGGGCGGGAGGAGACTTTGCGCGCTCCCCTCGCCCCCAAGCCCTGATTGGCCTGGGGGCAGATGGGAGAGCGCGTGACGTTTCCTCCCACCCCAGGGTCATGGGCGCCTAGGGGGAACCTCTGGAGGGGGGGCAAAGACTTCACTCGCTCCCCCTCCCCCAAACCAATCATGGTCTGTGGGTGGGGAAGCAGGGAAGTATCCTGGCCCTGCCCCTTTGGGTGCAGCCCAGGGCCAGTTAAAACATTTCTGAAGTGGCCCCCGTAAACAATTATTGCCCACCCCTGGCTACCACTCTCCTCTCCAGGCCAGGCTGGGCTCCCCAGCTGGACTACATCTCCCACAATGCACAGCATCACTGTACCAAGCGTGCCATGGTGCATCATGGGAAATGTAGTCCTACACAGGAGTAACAGGCACCTGAACTACAGTTCCCAGACTGCACCACAGTGGCATTTCTAAAAAACACTTCAGGTTTTTCTTTTTTTTAAACTCTTGTTCTCCAACCACCCCGCCCCACCAGAGCGCTACCCCTCCAGGGGGCAGGAACGTCTCGGTGCAGTCATGCCACTGGCCCAGCGTGGGGAAGAC
This sequence comes from Pelodiscus sinensis, assembly GCF_049634645.1. Classification (NCBI taxonomy): domain Eukaryota; kingdom Metazoa; phylum Chordata; order Testudines; family Trionychidae; genus Pelodiscus; species Pelodiscus sinensis. The sequence continues at coordinate 7,375,954 of NC_134739.1, read as the reverse complement.
AGAGCACGAGGACACTTACCGACTTGATCTGCATGGCGGGCTTCATTTTGGGGTTCGGCCCCCGCACCTTCCCCATGTTCTTACGCTTCTGCGGAGGAGGGAGGGAAAGAAGAATAGTCAATGGAGTAAATCCGGGGGCTCCTTGATTCCTCCTAGCAGACCTGAGGTTAAAGTACCCAGAACCATCACCACCACCCACAGAAAGGCCTCAGGTGGGGCCGGCTTAGGGTGCGTCTCGACTACATGCCTCTGCCGACAGAGGCATGTAAACCAGGCTACCCGACGTAGTCGATGAAGCGGGGATTTAAATAATCCTCACTTCATTAAAATAAAGATGGCCGCCACGCTGTGCCGGATCAGCTGATTGTCGGCACAGCGCGGCAGTCAAGACATGGAGCGGTCCACAGGGGAAACCTTTGTCGACCGCTCCTGTAAACCTTGTGCCACGAGGCATAAGGGAGCGGTCGACAAAGGCTTCCCGTGTTGACCGATCCGCGTCTTGACTGTGCCGACGATCAGCTGATGCGGCACAGTGTGGCAGCCATCTTTATTTTAATGAAGCGGGGATTGTTTAAATCCCCGCTTCATCGACTACATCGGGTAGCCTAGTTTACATGCCTCTGTCGGCAGAGGTATGTAGTCGAGACGCACCCTTACGTAGTTGATGAAAACCACCTGGTTAGCTCTATATTTCCAGCTCTGCCACTACCCTGCTGGCTGACCTTGGGCAAGCGTTCCGCCCACCCCCCACACACTTGGTTCCCGGAGTCTACTGAGACGAGAAGCTGCTTGAGGCCGGCGGTCTCTCTTCCGAGGCATACAGACAACCCCTAAAACAAGAGGGCCCCGCGGGGTTCAGGCTTAGTGCCCCGGCACATAACCCGTTACGACTTTGTTCCCTCGAGCGAAGGCTTTTTAAACCGGCTGTTTTCAAAATTTTCCTCATGACCCAGTTGGAGAAAATCGTTGATGCCGCAACCCAACAGACTTTGACTGGCGGGCGGGCTCCAGGGCGGGGCTGAGGATGGGAGCTTTGGAGTGTACAAGGGGGCCCCAGCTTTGGGGGGGATCAGGGCTAGGGCAGAAGGGGCTGACCCCGAGCGGTTCCCTGTCAGCAGGGAGGCTAAGGCAGCTTCCTGCCTCTCCTGCCACCGCCGACCAGGCTGCGCCCCAGAAGCAGTCGGGGGCAGGTTCCCAGCCAATGAGAGTGCGGGGCGAGTGCAGGGGCAGGGCGCAGAGCTCTGTGCGCACTCCCCTCCCCCAACCTAGGAGCTGGATCTGCTGCCGGACGCTTCTGGGGTGCAGCGCAGTCTGCAGTGTCAGGACAGGCAGGTGGCTGCCTCAGCTCCCCCACTGCTCACCTGAACCCCCGGCAGCACCGAGCCCCAGCGCCTGACATTCCACCCCCCAGTTTGAAAACCCCGGGTTTCAACCATCATCCGGGACGGAGGGGTGAACCCGAGGCCCCCCCCAACCCCGTGATCCCGCCGAGCCGCTCCCCCCGGCCCGCTGTGGCGGGGATACTCACATTGGAGGTGTGCTCTTTGTAGGTGGCTCGCTCCTGCGGGGACAGACTCTGCCGAGACAGGAGACGACAATCACCACCCGGAACGGGGGCGGGGAGGGGACAGAGCGATGCAACTGCAGGGGTGTTCCCAGCTCCAACAGGGGGCGCTGTGCTGGGGAGGGGGATGGGGGTGGGAAGCGAAGCCCCCTGGTGCTGCTGGAGAGTAACAGCCCCGCCCCGCCACCCGGGGGGGGATTTCCTCAGGCTCCCAAGCTTGGAAAGCCCGACAGGGAACTGGGGGAAGAGTTACAGCTGGGTCTGGAGCCCTGGCCACTCTGGAGCCCCCACGCTGGCAGAGGGGAGCAGCGTGGGCCCGGGGGACAGCATCTGTCGTCGCCACAGACACGCCCTATGGGCCGTCCCTGGGGGGGTGCGGGCCCATAGCAACCCCCCACCTCCCTAATTCCTGCTCCTACCCCGTCCTATCTCTCCCCCCCAATCCACCCCCTCCTGCTCCCCCATTGCACCCCCCCCCACGCCAGGCCCCTCCCAGGGAATCCTCCCGCAGCTAACATCAATATGGGGACCACCCCATCCATAAGACGGTTGAGGCAGCTGCCGTGGGCCCCCCCCAAAAGCGTGGGAACCAGGGCAGCCACTCTGAGCCATCCTACTGGCCTCTCAGTGCAGGGAGAAGCGAAACCAAGGACACTGCATCCCAAACGCCCAGGGGGTGAAGAAACCCTCCGGGCACCCGCGAAGGGAGTGGGGGAGGGTCAGCAGAGAACCAGGCGGGTGGTCGGAGGGCTGCGCTGCCGGAGGGCTGGCCAAGCCGGGGGCCAGGCAGGGCATGAGGGTGGTTCGGCCCCCAGCCACTCACCTTGAGCCAGATTTCCAGGTGCATCTTGTACTGCTTCTGCTGCTCTTCCGCCATCTTCTTGTAATAGTCCTTCTGGCTCTGGGAAATGCGCTGCCAGCGGCTGCCGATCTCCACCATCCGCTCCTTCAGCGGCAGGTGGTTCAGTTCCCCGTTGGACAGCAGCTCCTGGGAGAACTTCTGGTAACCGTTCCTGGGGCGAGGGAGAGCGGGGTCAGCGAGCGGGGCCCGTCCCAACCCCAGCCGTGAGCAGCCAGGCCAGGAGGCAGGAACAGACATGCCCAGAGCCAAGAAAAGATCCTGACCTGTCCTTCCCCTCTGACCCCCAGACCCCGACTCCCCACCCGCCCCCGAGCCAGGAGTCCAAAAGCTGCCCCCACCCAAAGGCGGGATTAGGACCCGTGAGTCCCGACTCCCGGCCCACGCGCACCCCAGATACAGGAACGGAGCCCAGGACTCTCTGCCCTTCCCTGCCTCTAACTATTAGACATCACTCCCTTCTCAGTTAGCTGGCACTGCGTGAGCTATCAGGCCCTGAAGGGTTGAGCTCAGTCCCCATCCCACCGCTGGAGCCCCCGCGGTGCCCCCCCCCATCCCGCCCCGGCCCACCCACTCTCTCCTGTACAGGATGACTGGCCTGGCTTCCACATGGTCTGGAAGAGACGCCCGCCTGGACCGATACTCACATGGGGGGTTTCTTCGGCTCTCCCTGGAACTTCATCTTCTTTGAGGAGTTTGTGGAGCACGGGGGGGCCCTCATCTCACTCAGCTCTCTCTGGGGGGGGGGGAGAGGATAGAGACGGAGGTGAGGCCCATTGCCAGCTCAGCACAGCCTCCCCACCCCAACCCTGCAGTTGGAAACTTCTGGCAACCAAGGGGTAGGTGCAGCCTGCCATTGGGGCAACGGCTTGCCTGAGATATGGGAGCCACCTGCCCCATCCAGGGACGCTGGGTCTCGGAGGTGGGGTCACAGCCCCAGAGGGAACCCAGAGATCTGGGGCTGGATCCCAGCTGCAGGTGCGTGGGGGGTCAGAGGAACGAGTCCCCTAGAAAGCAGCAACCCCTCGTCCCAGCCTGGGGAGAGGAATCCCCATCTGGCTCTCTACGCCCCTCCGGAGGCAGGTCTCCTCTCTCCGGACCCGGCACCGCCTCCCCGTGCAGCGGGGGCAGACGGCGCCGTGATGCCGCTGCGCGGCGACTCCCTCCCCGTGCCCCGTGGAGGGGACACAGCTCAGGTTGGGGGGCAGGGAGCACAGCCCCAGGGGAGCCCACCTCATATCGCTTCTGATCCTCCGCCGCCTTCTTGATCCACATCAGCTTCTCCTTCTTCTCCATGTTGTTCCAAGTGGCCTCCATGGCCTTCAGCGCCTTGCCCCGGTCGTTCTGCGGCACAGGGAGACCCAGCCACGCGCGGGTTACCAGCTGGGGCCCGGAGGCGATTGCACTGGGCTCCTCTTCTCCACCCTGCCACGGAGCGTGGGCAAGTTCCCTCCTCCCCCAACTCGCCGCATGGGGACAGTTAGCCCCTGCCCGGGTGAGACCAGCTGACTGAGGGCGCGCCCACACGACCGAACTAGGGATGTGAATGATGAGTCTGGGGTGGCCAACCCGCAGCTCTTGAAAGGAAAAATTGCGGCTCCCACACCCGCAGCTCGGCTCCCGCACCCGCAGCTCGGCTCCCGCACCCGCACCCGCAGCTCAGCTCCCACACCCGCACCCCGGCTCCCGCACCCGCAGCTCAGCTCCCGCACCCGCACCCGCACCCCGGCTCCCGCACCCACAGCTCAGCTCCCGCACCCACACCCCGGCTCCCGCAGCTCCCGCACCCGCACCCGCACCTCAGCTCCCGCACCCGCAGCTCGGCTCCCGCACCCGCAGCTCGGCTCCCGCACCCGCACCCCGGCTCCCGCACCCGCACCCCGGCTCCCGCACCCGCACCCCGGCTCCCGCACCCCGGCTCCCGCACCCGCACCCCGGCTCCCGCACCCCGGCTCCCGCACCCACACCCGCAGCTCAGCTCCCGCACCCGTTCTGCCTTCCCTCTGCTCCCACACCATGAGTGGGGCGGCCGGTTCACTGGTTACCCTGGTCAGCATGCCAAGAAGCCAAATGCTGACCGTGTAACCGGTTAACCCTTTCCATCCCCAGAGCAAGCCCACCCCAGAGGGGGCAGAACTAGCAGGATGTCCTGCGACCAGAATCCTTCCCCGGCCGGGAGTGTGGGGGCGGCAGGGGAGTGTGTCTTTGCCTCCTTCCCAGCCCTCACCTTGAAGCGAGCCAGGTAGTCTCCGATGACGCTCTGCTGCCAGATCTCTTCGGCCGTCTTGGGCGACTCGGGCAGCTTGGCGCGTTCCTCCTTGTCCGCGCCGTGCTTCTTCTCCGACTGCGCCTTCATGGCTGCCTCGCGGGCTTTGTACTTGGCCTGCGCAGACACACACAGGGGGGCTGGGTCAGGACCAGGTCTCTCCCAGGCCCCACATGCCTGACCCGCCCCTGCACGGGGGACCTAGCTGTGAAATAACCCGGGCACGTGAGCACTGGGCCCCCTGGATTCCCCCCCCCACCCTGCTAAGGCTAGAGGGGGGGAGCCAATGCAGTGTAGCCCACAGCACCTGGGGGCTGCCCTCCAGCTCCATCCACTGGCAGGGCTGTTTGGGCCGAAGCAGGGCGACTGCAGCAGCCTGCCTGGAAATGGCAGGGGAGGGTGTTCTAGCATAGCGGGCAGAGGGGTATGGGGAAGCACACAGGTCCTGGCCCCTTTTCTCCTCTCCCCATTGCTGTGCAAGGCCCCCAAGGCCACGTGTGTCCCCCCCACAGGTGGCACAGGGCAGTGGTCCCAAACGTCTTACCTCGAGGCCCCCTTAGCCCTGCCCTCCCACGCCCTGGGCCTGGGGGCGGAAGCAGAGCCCCGGCTCTGGGAAAAGGGGGAGACACAGAGGTAAGGGAGCCGGGGCTAGCAGTCGGGGCTGGGAGTGGAGTCACAGCTCCAGGGGTGGGGGAGGAGACACAGACTGGGGGGCCTAGGCTAGGAGCAGGTGCAAGGCTGCGCCTCCCTGGGGAAGGGGTGCCCCACAGTTTGGGGACTTGGGGCATAGAAAAAATAGCCCGTCCTCCATTGCCCCCTCCCCCCATCTCACACACCCAGAAACTTTCCAGCCAAAGCAGAACTCCCAACACACTCACTGAGCTAAATACCCCCCCACCCGCCACCCCCGGGGCCAGACGGACGACTCCACTGCCCCTCGCCAGGCTTTTAAATCCAGGGTCAAGACCTCTCCGGGTTTCATCCCAGCACATTCTAAGCTCTTTGAGCTGCTGGTTTAATTCTGGCGTCTCCTTCCCCGCAGCAGGTCCTGGGCTGCCCAGACTCACAGGTGCAATGGAGAAAGGCCAGGACCCCACTGCGGAGGAGGGGGTCAGCGTGGGGGGCCTGTCCATCTGGGCCACACTCGAGCACGCTCCAGCGCCCCCTGCTGGCGCCTTGATGGCCAGGGCGGAGAAAATCAGGGCAGCATCTGGCCAGGTAAGGAGTGAGCAGTGACAGAACGGCTGGCGCCCCCTAGAGGGGATGGATGCGACGGGCATCCTCCAGGGCTCTGGAGAGAGGCGAATTAGCTAGAGATGCCGTTCCGTAAAGCGAGGGGTTTGAAGGCGCGTGCCGTCGATTTCACAACCTTTTTCTTCTCTGAAAGGTCGTTCCACATCCGCGCCAGCAGCCGGGTCAGCTCGCTCTCGGAAAGTTCGGGTCGCTCTTCCTGCAGCTGCTTTCGCTTCTCCTCCGAGAAGATAAACATAGCGGAAATGGGCCGTTTGGGTTTCTCAGAACCTGCCTGTTGAAGAGCACAAAGGGACTTGGTGTGGAGTTGAGGGTTTTTAAAAAAAAAAAAATCAGATATAAAGACGGAGGAAAAAAAGGGCCCCAAAAATACCGCAGCAGCTTCAAATCGTTACAGAAGAGACCCCAAAAAAATCGGAATTTCTGTTCTTTCTTTTATTGGGGTTTTTTTTTCCCCCTGCTGACCCAGCAGCTGCTATCAAGAAGTCTTGAAGCTGGTTTAAAAGTAACTGGCTTGGTCCCTCCACTCTCATGACACACACACGCACCCCCCTGCACCCACCCCGCCTATGCCAAAGCCAGCCCTCACCTTGCCAGTGTCTGGCGATGATTTTTTGGAAGCAGGGCTGGTGGCGCCTTTCTTGTTCACTCCCAGCATTTTCTCTTCCCCCAGCACCCTCTGCTGCTCCTCCTCAGGCAGGCTCTGCGTTCCAAGCAAAGAAAGAGACACGGGAGGCGGGTGTCAGAGAGTTCTTAAGCACCAGGCACAATCCAGCAAAAAGGGAATAGTAAAACATCATCATAACTGCTTTAATCCCACTAAGGCCTTCTATCCGATGATCTCAAACCACACGGACCTCGGATTCTCCCCCTCCAGAATCTGCTAACTAGAGAATCTCCATTAGCTGTACTGGGCTTATGATACAGTGGGAGCACTTCCAGTCGCATCCACTAGAGGGCAGTGGTGCACAGAGGCATAAACTAGTTCATTACAGCATTAGAAACCCACTTTAGAGAAAGGGAAAGAGACATACAGAGTGGCAGTGATTTGCCCAAGGACACCCAGCGAATCTGTGGCATAGACATGAGTCTAGACCTAAGTTCCCTCTAGGGTGGGCACCTGCACGGGCGTGCTCAAAGAATTTCAATCCCGCCCACCTCCTCCGCAGAGCATGGAAGGTCAGCTGCTGCTGCAGGTGGGTTTGGTGGGAGAGTGGGGGGGCCAGGTGGCTGCCCAGCTGCTCCCAGGGCAGGGCTGCATGGCGGGCGGCTGCCAGAGCTGGAGCTAGGCTTTAAAACTGGGGAAGCTGCTGCCAGTCCCCAGCACCCCACTCCCAGGCTTTAAAACTGTTGCTGGCCAACCCCGAATATTGCCTACCCTGTACCCCAGACTGGTGCAAGGGGTGAAATATTGTCAGAGGCAGAGATCTTGGCATCTCTATCCTGGGATGGGTTCCCTAGGTTGGGGGTGGAATCTACATCCCTATAGAGGTTGTTAAGTCCCGGCTTGACAGAGCCTTGGCTGGGAGGATTGAGTTGGGATTGGTCCTGCTTTGGGCAGGGGGTTGGACTCGATGACTCCTGAGGGCTCTGCCAGCCCTGGGATTCGAGGATTCGTTTCCCCCTTCCATTTATATCAATTCGGCTGTGTCTAAACTACATCTCTTTTCTCGAAAAAGGGATGTGCAAATGAGACACTTCAAAATTGCAAATGAAGGCGGGATTTAAATGTCCCGTGCTTCATTTGCATAATGGCAGCCACGGTTTTTTCCGAAATGGGGCTTTTCGAAAGAAAAACGGCTGCTTAGACGGGGATCGATCGAAAATAAAACCCTTTTTACAGTACAGGCTCTTTCGAAAAAGAGTTTTATTTTCGATCGATCCCCGTCTAAGCAGCCGTTTTTCTTTCGAAAAGCCCCATTTTGAAAAAACCTGCAGCCGCCAGTATGTAAATGAAGCACGGGAAATTTAACTCCCGGCTTCATTTGCAATTTCAAAGTGTCTCATTCACATCCCTTTTTTGAGAAAAAGGGATGTAATTCAGACACATCCTAAGAGTTGTTAGCACACGAGGAGGGATTGCACCCGGCTGTACTGCTTCTCCTAGACCTAGAGGATACAGATCGTAGATTAAAGGGAAGAACACAACTTTCCCAGATGAAGTAGCAGTGAATGTGTCGTAAGCAAGAAAGCGTCGGACTGACCTAGGTCTTTCCTTTTCTTATATTCCTTCTATTTGCTTGTTTTCTTGGCCCTTACACATCTCGGTTAACTCTATTCCTTTCCACCATGGCGTCACGCCATCCCTTCTGTTGCTCCCTTTGTCTGGATCGTCAAAATCCAGACCCCCTGAATCTCTCCCTCACTTTTAATCCCATAGAATCACTGAACACTAGAACTGGAAGGGACCTCAAGAGGTCATCAGCGCCAGTCCCCTGCCCTCACGGCAGGACCAAGCACCATCTAGATCATCTCTGATGTCTGTCCGACCTGCTCTTGAATATCTCCAGTGATGGAGACTCCACAACCTCCCCAGGCAATTTATTCCAGTGTTTAACCACCCTGACAGGCAGGAAGTGTTTCCTAATTTCCAACCTAAACCTCCCTTGCTGCAGTTTAAGCCCATTGTTTCTGGTCCTATTCTCAGAGGTCAAGGAAAACAATTTTTCTCCCTCCTCCTTTTAAAACCTTTTTTGATACCGGAAAACAGCTCTCGCGTCCCCTCTACGTCTTCTCTTTTCTAAACTAAACAAGCCCAATTTTTTCGGCCTTCCCTCACAGCTCATGTTTTCTAGACCTTTCATCATTTCTGTTGCTCTTCTCTAGACCTTCTCCAATATCTCCACACCTTAAAAGCTTTCTTTTCCTCGTCAGCGTACTACGGACTCTTTTGCTCTAAACTTAAAGCTGGTGTATGCAGAACAAGGGCAGGGAACTTTTTTTGGGTCGGGGGCTGCTGACCCACAGTCAAATCAGTCAGGTGAGAAGCCCAAAAGAAAAAAAGACAAACTCTCACTGAGGTGGCCCCTATGGAGAAGCAGAAAGACTCCCCCCATTCCCCTTGCACACCAGAGCCTAGCGGGGCCCAGGCTAGCAGATTTTGTGTGCTCCAGTCCTGTGGTAGGTGCAGGTTCCCCAATGATCTGGGGGGAGCCCTAACCCTTGGGGGCTAGATCCAGGCAAGCTGGGAGCTGCATCTGCCCCCCCAGGCCTGAGGTTCCCCCACCCCTGCTGTCGAATTAAAATCTGTTTTGGAGTCAGTGTTTTTGGAAGAAGGGCCCGGTGCAATTCTCCCTGTTCAATCCGCCGTCGGATGGAAAGGTTCCAGTGACGAGTAGTTGGAACCAGTTCTCCTGAGATCCCATTGGTTTGGCAGAAGGGCTGCTAGCGAGACCTTTGGAAGCGTATTGCCTCAGAGCTCTCAGCTGCGACCAGCTTGACCCTAAGTTGCACAGCTGCTAGAGCAGTGACCAATGCAGTGGCCCACACTGGCGCTTGCAAACCTGTGCATCCGGCGCTGGGAATCTGCCTTGTATTCCTGACGTTGCCCAAGTGGCCATGGACAAATCATTTAACATCTCTGGCTTTACATTTCTCCACCAGCCAACTGGAGACAACACTTTTAAGTGGCTTTGAACTTCTTTAGATGAACGGTGCTAAATAAGCACCAAGGATTAGTGTGAAATCTGTTTATCTGTATTATGGTAGGGCCTGAAAGTCCAAATTATGGACCAGGCCAGGATTCCCTGTAAGCTGTGCACGTGGGCGGCTGCTCGGGAGAAATTCAAATGCTGCCCAGTGGACTAGCAGAGGGCCCACAGCTCCATTTTGTCTCTCTACTGGTGGTGCACATGGCACATGCCTCAGTGCACAGAACAAAATGTATTCTGCACAAGGATGGGGAAGATTAGAGGGAACATTGACCTTTATGTTAAGTGCTAGACAAACAGATCAAAAAGGCAATTTCTGCCCCAAGGAGTGTGAAATCTTAAGACAAGCACACCACGTAGTTCAACAGGAAACACAAGGAAACAGTGAGACAGGACGTGGCCGGATGGGTAACACTGTGGCTGCTCCCCGAGAGACTCGCAGTCAGCCCTGCAGGCAGCAGCCCCTGCCCTGCACGCAGCCCCTCCCCAGAAGCAGCACTCCCTGGGAGAGGCAGGTCTCAACTTCTCCCTATAAAGTGGGGGGGGGGGACTGCCTAGGAGCAGGGATTGGGGTCCCAGCAAAGGTGGGGGCCGGGCTGGGGGAGCAGCGCCACTGGTGGGTGCCATGATGACACCCGTCCGAACAAGCACCCACGGCCTCGAGATGGGCGCACGAGACTGAACTCACTCTGCGCATGGATGGAAAATCTTAGCAGGAGCCCTGGTCTAGACTCGCAGGCCTGTTACTTAGCCACCAGAGCAGTGGTCACCAACCGGTCGATCGGGATCTACCGGGAGATCCGAGAGCCTCTGACAGGGGATCCCGACTGGTTTGGCCCAGCGGCTATGAAATGCTAGCACTTACGCTGCCCCTCCCACCACTGCTGCGCATCTCCTGCCCTTTGCCTTGGCGCTGTCCCCCTCTCCCCACCTGTATTCTATCTAGAACGAGGGGTGGGGGGCACAACAGCGTTTGGGACGGAGGGAGTTTGCTGGCTGCTTTTGAGAGTGGGGCAGGGCCAGGGCCGGGGTGATCCTGCCTTATCACAAGTGGCTCCTGGGTGGTGGTGCAGGGGCTAAGTGGTGTCCTGCTGGAGCCAGCTCCAAACCCCTGCCCCAGTCATGGACCCCCTCCTTCACCCCAAGCCTCTTCCCTAGCCCTGACTCCCCCCTCGAACCAAACTCCCTTACAGAGCCTCACCCTGAACTCCCTCCTGCACCTCAATCCCTGCCCCAGTCCTGTAACCCCTCCTGCACCCCAAGCCTCTTCCCTAGCCCTGAGCCCCCCCCCCCCCCCCGAACCAAACTCCCTTACAGAGCCTCACCCTGAACTCTCTCCGGCACCTCGATCCCTGCCCCAGTCCTGTACCCCCTCCTGCACCCCAACCCCTGCCCCAGTCCTGTACCCCCTCCGGCACCCCAACCCCTGCCCCAGTCCTGTACCCCCTCCTGCACCCCAACCCCTGCCCCAGTCCTGTACCCCCTCCGGCACCCCAACCCCTGCCCCAGTCCTGTACCCCCTCCTGCACCCCGACCCCTGCCCCAGTCCTGTACCCCCTCCTGCACCTCGATCCCTGCCTCAGTCCTGTACCCCCTCCTGAACCCCGACCCCTGCCCCAGTCCTGTACCCCCCCTGCACCCCGACCCCTGCCCCAGACCTGTACCCCCTCCGGCACCTCGATCCCTGCCCCAGTCCTATACCCCCTCCTGCACCCCGATCCCTGCCCCAGTCCTGTACCCCCTCCGGCACCCCGATCCCTGCCCCAGTCCTGTACCCCCTCCAGCACCCCAACCCCTTCCCCAGTCCTGTACCCCCTCCGGCACCCCCTCCGGCACCCCGATCCCTGCCCCAGTCCTGTACCCCCTCCTGCACCTCGATCCCTGCCCCAGTCCTGTACCCCCTCCTGCACCCCGACCCCTGCCCCAGTCCTGTACCCCCTCCTGCACCTCAATCCCTGCCCCAGTCCTGTACCCCCTCCTGCACCCTGACCCCTGCTCCAGTCCTGTACCCCCTCCTGCACCTCAATCCCTGCCCCGTCCTGTACCTCCTCCTGCACCCCAACCCTGCCCTAGCTCTGAGCCCCCTCTAGAACCAAGCTCCCTTACAGAGCCTCACCCTGAACCCCCTCCTGAGCGCCAGGCTCAGCTCAGAGCCCTTCTCACACTCCAAATCCCTAAGCCCAAAGAGCAGAGCCTGCGCCCCAACCCTCTGCCCCTGCCTGATGCAAGGGAGGGAGACTGGGGGAGGGAGGGAGGACGGAGTGAGCAGGGACAGGGCCTCGGAGAAGGGGCACGAAGGAGACGGGACAAGGGGATTTGGGTTTGAGGTAGATCCTGGATTGCACTTAAATTGAAAAACTGATCTCGTGCTTTAGAAGGCTGGAGACCCCTGCGCTAGACCACACTTCCCGTTAGGGCTCCGGAGAGGGAGAGGAGAAATGGCATCCCCACTTGAAATGCCTGGTGCGCTACGGGCCATGTTCTAAACCCACTGGCACCTTTTCAGAGCACCTGGATTTAAACTAGCGAGTGCGCCCAGCAACGGAATTAAAACACCCTCTGACAAAAGGGACCATCCCAAGACAGGTAGGCAGACGGCGCCCCCCCTCCCCCCCCAAGAGGGGAAACTTTCTACCCACGGGGAAGGGATCTGTTGGGTTTTCCACCGTTTCGTTTTACAAACAAAAGCCCTAAAGCACTCACCAAGCCCATCTAGACACAACACGGGGGCTAGCAGCTCCCAGACGCTTTGGGAAAAAAGTGGGTCTGAGTCCAAACAAAACCCTGCCCGCCCCCACCCCAAACCAGCTGCCCACCACCTAACTGCCCACCCCCACCCCAAACCAGCTGCCCATCACCTAACTGCCCGCCCCCACCCCAAACCAGCTGCCCACCACCCAACTGCCCGCCCCCACCCCAAACCAGCTGCCCACCACCCAACTGCCCGCCCCCACCCCAAACTAGCTGCCCACCACCTAACTGCCCGCCCCCACCCCAAACCAGCTGCCCACCACCCAACTGCCCGCCCCCACCCCAAACCAGCTGCCCACCACCCAACTGCCCGCCCCCACCCCAAACCAGCTGCCCACCACCTAACTGCCCGCCCCCACCCCAAACCAGCTGCCTGAAGGCCGAGGCCCCAGGGGCTTGAGGATGGCAGATGCATGGTGGGAGGGGGTGGGGGGGAAATCTTTCTCTCACACAGATTCTCTGTTCGCTCCCCGACTCCACTGGGTGCTGGGTGATGGAGCAGGTCAAAGCCTGGGGAACAGGTGGGCATCCCTAACCTCCCGCCCTTTGCTTCCAGCGCCAGGCGCGCGTCTCGGCTCTGCCTCCTCCAACACACACGCAGAGCAGCTGGGACACTCACCCGGGCCAAGCCCCACCTGCAGGGCCCACGCCGTGCTCCCCGGGGGGGGAAGATGGGCGAGATAACAAGCCACGGGGAGGGCAGTTAATCCAAGTGTTTCACGCTTGTCGAGAAGGCGCTAGGACACCGCACTGAGGTGGGGCAAGACCCCACCTATAATGGAACCAACTTCCGATTTACACCTGCCCCTGAGAAAGGAGCCCACTGGAGCTGCGGCCGGGGAATACGAGGATACCATCCTGCCCCCCTCAAGCCAGCCCTGCAGAGTAAAACAGGACCCCCCCCACGCATACCCTACAAAGTGCCCCCCCTCCCTTTGCAATGTTGCAACACGATCAGGTGCCCACGCAAAATAAAACCGATGAACAACAGGAGATGTGCCAAGAGAATACTGGCTGAGACCCCCCCCCCTCGCGACCGAGCCGAGCCACCCACCCACCCGCATCTGGGGCACACCCACCTCCAGGAAGCGAAGGAGTTCGATTTCGTAATCTTTCTTTTTCTGGTGAGAAAAGCAGCAGCAGGAGGGACAGAGAGAGAGAGAGAGAGGGAGAGTCGGTTACTAAGAGACCTCGCCTCCATCCCCACGCACCAATCTAAAATCACAGAGCTCTCTGCACTGGCGTGGGAACTAGCTCTGTACGGCACAGGAGCGAGAGCCGATTCCCTTGGCTCGAGCCTCTGGCCGCAACCTCGCCACAGTCAGTGCGTTGGGCTTCTGATGCCCACTCCCCGCTGGAGGGGCTCCGAGCACTTCACAGCCTCTAATGCCCCCGGCTTCATCTGAGGCTCGGAGAAGGTACGGGACTGGCCATGGGCAGAGCCAGGCATCCGGCTCCGCAGACAGGCTGTGCAAAGGAGAGCCGTGCCCGCAGTGGGGGTGGCTCTAACCCAGATCCATGTGTGAACGCTGCCACTTAAATGGCCAATGCAGCTGCAAAACCCAGCTGTTTCCAGCTGTTCTCTCCGCCGCCCTCCTCCCCTTCCCCACACCCAGCTCCACGGACCAGCAGGCCCCCAGCTTGTTCCCTAGGGACGGCAGCGTGTAGTTGTTTACACGATTAACCAATGAACCTGGGCTTGTCCATTCATCTTAAGGACTAACCACCGCCCCCCCCCACCCCGCTGCCTCAGATACAGAGGCAGCGAGGGGGAGAACCCGTGCCCACGGAGCGCTGGCTTTTCAGCTGGCTTCCCCCTCATGCCGGCTCCCACGGAGCTGCTTGTCTCCTCCCCACTGCCTCTGATAGAGGCACAGAAGCACAGGGGTGAGGGGAGCAGGCAGGAGCCAGTACGTGCAGGAAGGCAGCTTTCAAGTTGGCTCCCTGCACGTACCGGCTCCTGCAGAGCTGCCTGCTCCCCACGCTGCTGCCTCTGTATCAGTGGCAGCAGCGGGGGAGGAAGGGACAGACACAAGGGCAGGCGGGGAGCTGGTGCTCGCGGGGAGCCGGCTTAAAAGCCAGCTCCAGCCGAGCACCATCTCCCGCCCCTCTCCCCCACGTATAAGCATGTCACCGCTGAAAAATCAGCAGCTACCGAGTTACCAAAAAAACCCTGTTCGCTCCCATTCACCTGATCACACTTTTTGTGGTACGCATCCTTCTCCTTCTGGGAAAGCAGCTTCCACTGCTGGCTGCACAGCACCATCCGCTCCGTGCTGGGGACGTCCTTCATGTTGGCCATCAGCTCCGCACAGTACAGAGAGTAGCTGTTCCTGTGGAGCAACCACGGCGGTGGGGTCACCACTCCTTCCCCACCCCCTTTCCGACCAGGGTCCTGCCCACTCGTGGCCAGGGAAAGCTCCCATGTGCCCCTCTGGGGAACAGCGTCGGGGATTACAGCCCGCTCCCTCCGCTTCACCTCCCAGGAGGGATGTTAAATATCGGTCAATTGACTAGTCAATTCAGCGCATGAATTCTTAGCAGCAACTCAACTGTTCTATAGTCCCTGGGGGTGGGGCTGGCAGCCAGGCGCTCCAGTCACACTCCTCAGGAGACCCCTGCCTGTATCAGAAGCAGCAGCGTGGGGTGCCAAGCAGGAGCTGGTCTGCGAGGGGAGCCAATTTAAAAACCAGCTCCTGTCATGGACTGGCTGCCTGTCGCCCCTGCCTGTCCAGTGGAGGAGGGGGAAGCTGAGCTGAGCTCCTGGAGCCATGAGCCGGAACTGAGCCAGGCTGCCTGCCGCCTAGCTCCTAATGCACTTTACATGCAGAGCCGCAGCAGGGGTAGGTCCCGGACCTGGCGCAAGCCAGGACTGAGCCGAGCTGCTGGCAAGACTGCTAAAAAATGTACTGGCAGGGGAAGAGGGGGAATGCGTGTAGTCTATAGTGTTACCCTATAAAGCTTTTGCTTAACAGTGAATCGACTACACTATTACAGCCCTACCTCGCATCCCCTGCCATGTTCAACCCCAGAGGTGGCTGCATTTCAGCTGTGCAGCAAAAGAGAAGGGAAAAACTTTCTGGATAAAATCCCAATTATATTGTTCTCCAAAATCTGGATCAGCCAGTGTGTCAACCCCCGTGGAACGTGGCTGGATGACGAGGAGCCGGTGGCACTTCCTCGCAGAAGACGACCTCGGCACTACTGGAGTTAAGTCACACGGTTCCTCAGAACCCGAGGGGACGTCCACATGACGGATGCTACGCTGCGGCCAAGCCACCGTACTGCAGCAGCATAAACGCACCCACGGCAGTTAACCCACCTCCCCAAGCAGCAGCAGCCAGGTCCATGGAAGAATTCTTTCGTCTGCCAAGCCGGATCGACACCGGCTATCAGGTCAACCTAACCGTAGCGCCCCTAGGGTGTGATCTTTTCCCCCACACCCCTGAGGGATAGCGAGGCCAATCTAAATGTTAAACGCCGAGCCAGGCTGAAGCTCTCGAGACTAATCCGCGCGATTGCGAAGCAAAGCTCGAAACCGAGACCCGACTGCCACGTCAGCCTGAGTCTGCGGAGCGCCTGGCACAGCAGCTCGGCGGGGCGTCGACTCCAAGACTCGCTGCCTTGGGGCACCCCTGCCGGCAAAGGGCTCTGGGGGTAGCAGGCGGAGAGCACAGGAGGCCTGACCATCTTCCCAAGCAGGTAGACCCAGCTGCTGGAAAGGCCCAGTGGGGACAAGCCAGGGAGGGCAGAGCTGTGGGTACCATGCCAGGGGTGCCCTAGACTGCCTTCCTCCAGCCCTGGTTTCCCTGGACCCACAAGGAGGAAGGACTGGAAAGCGTGAGCGCTCCCCCAACCCCAAGAAAAAGCAACATCAGCCCCCCACCGGCCAGGCACTTACGGAGGCGGCTTGGTGGGTCGTCCATCGAACTTGTCCTTGAGTTGCCGTTCTGCCTTGGTGAGGGTGGAGCGCGTGATGCCCTCCTCGCTCAGGTTCATCTCCGGGTGCTTCTGGATGTAATCCCGCATGATCTCCTGCAGAGGGGGGCAAAGCAGCCGGCGGGTTAAGGGGGCCAAGCCGACACCTCTAGCGCGGGGAGGGGAGAGAAGCCAGTCACCTCCCTACGCCTCGCCCACCTGCCCCCTCTTGTCGAGAGGCGAAGGATCCCAAGCTCTGCAGTGGAAGGCTCTGAGCTACCGGGGCTGCGGGCTAGTCCCACAATGCGTGGAAAGCAAGGGGCCTCGAACAGCAACCCCTCAGGCTGGTTACAGAGAGGGGCCGGCTCCCGGAACGCCCCTCGGCTGGTGGCCTAGAGGTGGCGCCCGCCGGGCCGGGGAGATGATGGAGGGGAACTGGTGACTGTTCCCTACCTCGTACTCCTTTCGCTGTTCCAGGGCCTTATGAATCCATTTCAGTCTCTTTTTGTCGGAGAGTTGAGACCACTGCTTGCCCAGCGCGTCCTTCACCTCCTTCGTGGTGGCCTGAAAACCCAAAGCCAGAGGTGAGGGCACAGGGGGGGAATCGCGGGCCCCGCCCGCCCTCTCGCCCGCCAGCGAGCCGAGCTCGCAGGGGCCATGGGAGGGGAGTCGCCTTTGCGCTAGGGGGTCTGACTGCTCTGGCTTGTGCCAATGGGGTTGGAAACACAGCGGGCCTGGGCTCCTCACTGCCCTTCCCTAGCCTCAGCAAAACCAGGGCTGTGCCGAAAACCGGGCACCGGGTCTGCTCCCAGACACACGGAGCCACTTCCTTACCTCTGTCTGGACATCACAGGCCTTCTGCTTGGTGCCTCTTCCTTCAGGCCCCTTCTCCCCCCTGGCTTCTCTCCCCCTCCCTCCCACAGCGTAAAGACACCCCCGCCCCCCCACACTCAGTGTCACAGCTCCACGAGGAACTCACATCCGGACGCACTTTCAGGTAGATCTTCTTCTCGTGATTGTACCACAGCTGCTGGGGGGTTTTGGGTTTCTCGGGGACGTCCGACTTCTTGGCGTTCTGAATAAGATCTGGGTGGTCTTCCCTTCAGGCCGCGGGAAGAGAGGGAGGGCGCGTGTCAGAAAGGGAAACCCTGGCACTGGTCCACTGGGGACCCACCCTGGGGCATCTTGGGTTGGAACCTAAGAGGGTGGGGAACCTAAGGCCTGGGGGCCGGAGGAGGCCCTTGGCTTGCCTGGATCTGGCCCCCACCCCGGGCTCAGGGCTCACCCCAACATTGGGGAACTTGCGCCGGTGCTCCAGCCCCCGCCATCCCCCCTCACAAAAAAAATCTATGAGCCTGGGCCCCCCTAGGCTCTGGTATGAGAGGGGAATGTGGGGAGGGTCTCTCGCCTCCTCAGTTGGGGGCCTCCTCAGTGAGGAGTTTGGTTTTTTGCTTCACACTTTTGTGTGGCCCCCACAACTGATTCTTCTGAGGGTCAGTGGCCCCCCCACCCAAAAATGGTTCCCCACCCCTGGCCTAACCCCTCAAGACTGAGGTGCCCATGAGCCTAATGAAAGTGAGCAGCCTAAATGCCTTTGAGGATCAGGGCCTAGGGCTTAGGAGGCGGGGGAGGGCCCAAGAAGGGAGTCAAGGGATCACAGGAATTGGGGCTGGAAGAGATCGTGTCCACACTGCAAGGGGGGATCTCTTTAGTGTATTTACGAACCTCATCAACTGGGCCTCCTCCATTGGAGCCCCCAATATCCACACTGCATGGCTGCTTTGCCAGAGAAACAGCCTTCGACCGCCCCCCTGCCGGGGCTCCCGGCTTGAAGCCAGTGGCCTAGTGAGTCTTAAGCTGTCAGGAAACCAATCAGACTCGGCCGTCCTTCCCCCCGTTCACCTCGTCAGACTCGCCTCGTTAATCACCCACAAGGGGCTCCCCCCTGTGCGTTTTACAGATACACGGGCATCGTCCTGATGAATTCGGTTAGAGGCTGCTGGACGGCGCCCTACCTGAATCTTGCCAGGTTCCGCTCAAATTCCTGCTTCTCCCGCTGGAAGTCCTGGATGTATTTCATCTGGGTGGGACAAAGGAGCCGGGGATTTAACAGGGGAGGGAAGCCATGGGTTTTGCTGGGGTTAACAGGGGCTGAGGGCGTGCAGCTCCCTGCAGGATCGGGCCCTGAAACGGCAGCTAGCTAAATTGCGGTGATCTGGCTAATCATGTAGTCGGTACAATTTGCATCAACCACGCGATTAGTCGATAAGGACCGCTCTGCAGAGCCGTAGCAGGGGTAGCTCCCGGAGCCGGCTCAAGCGGGAACTCAGCAGCCCTGGCTCACGCCGGCTCTGGAAGCCACCCGTGCGGTGGCTTTGCATTTTAAATGTAGTAAGAGCCCTGGGCTTTTATTATATTTAAAATGCAGAAGCACAGCAACCTGGACCAGCCCGAGCTGAGTCTATTAGAGGCAGCAGGGACTTGTGAGGAGCGGGGGAGGCAGCATTGCGGAGACAGTGCTGGGGGGAACCGGCTTTAAAAGCTGGCTCCCCCCAGCACCATCTCCTGTTCCCCCAGCAGAGGCAGCAAGGGGGTGGGAGGGAAGCGAGTAGTCAACTTCTTGCTAACACCCCTCGCAGCTAGGGGCTGAGATTTCCAAAGCAGCCAAAGGGGGTTAGAGGCACAATTCCCATTCGTCCCAAAGGGCCCTGAATCCGTGGGCCGCTGCGGAGCGATTGCTCCCTAGCCATTGCCTAGAGCCAGGCAGACCGCGGCCTGGTTTCACGCCACCAGGACCTGGCGCCAGGTGGCAAGGAGGGACGTTTATCACTGTCTCATGTCACTGGCGCGGCGGCCCCTGCGGGAACAGGTCAGGGCTTCAATACAAAGCCGAGAGCGCGTGCCGCTCTGCACGTATGCCCAGCAAGTGCGTCGGGGGCGGGAGGGAGATGGGCTTTGGTGGGTTCTGCCGCTCTCCAGCGGATCCTCTGACGCCCCCGGATGGGTGGCAGCTGGTCTGGGACGGCCACTGGGTTGTGGCATGGGATGGAACCAGCCAGGGCTGGCCTCTTGGGTAGACCCAACATTTCACACAGCGAACGGTTCGTTTCCAACCTCTTCTGATTGCCAGGCGAGCGACTGCAGACAGAGCCTCTGAGCCCACACACGGGCAGCCTGGACTCAGAGCCTAGCCCATATTAGCCATAGCCCCGCCCCGCAGCTGGCCCTGTAGCCTTATGAGGCTCCATTGCCATGGCAACAGAAAAAACGGTGGACACCACAGATGGGCCCTTCTCCTCGCCGTACCAAACACGCTCCCACCGATCCCAGATCTGGGGAAACACGAAGTGCACTAAGGATGGTTTCAATATGTCATAGGCTGACAACTCCCGGCTCCGTTCAGCGCTGCTCACTCAATGATCTCAAAGCGCTTCATTAAGGAGCTCAGTGTCCTTATCGCCATTGTACAGAGCAGGGGGGAAACCGAGGCACGGTGCGATGCTGTGACTTGCCCACAGTCACCCAGCAAGCCAGCAGCTGAGCCAGGACTCCCAAATCCCAGTGTTCTGCCCATTAGGCCACACTGCCTCTCTGCACAGGCCCTGTCCTAAGGACTTGCTGCCCCCGTGAATCCTCACCCTGCACAGGTAGACTCCAAAGCATCCCTCCACCATTGACTACAGGGGGATCTGGCTACGCACACTCAGGGTATGTCTAGACTGCACCCCTCTGCCAGCAGAGGGATGCAGATTAGGCTGGGCGAAATTGCTAATGAAGCGGGGATTTAAATATCCCGCGCTTCATTAGCATAAAAATGGCCGCCGCTTTTTTCGGCACGGAGCTTTGTCGTAGAAAAGCGGCAGTCTAGACGCTGATCTATCGCTAAAGAAAGCCTTTTCCGACAGATCCCTTATGCCTCGTAAAACGAGATATCTATCGGAAAAGGCTTTCTTTAGCGATAGACCAGCGTCTCGTCTAGACTGCCGCTTTCCTCCGACAAAGCTCCGTGCCGAAAAAAGCGGTGGCCATTTTTATGCTAATGAAGCGCGGGATATTTAAATCCCCGCTTCATTAGCAATTTCGCCCAGCCTAATCTGCATCCCTCTTCCGGCAGAGGGGTGCAGTCTAGACTTACCCTCACAGCGAAGGGACGGGCGTGTGCCTGCAGGCAAGAGAGACGAGCTCCCCGACGCCGTGCTCTGTAGGCTCCACCTACCTTTTTCTTTTCGGGGAGCTCCTTGTATTTCTTGGACAGGATTTTGGTCAGATCCAGGTTGCTCATTTCGGGGTGCAGCTTGGCATATTTGGCTCGCTTCTCCATGAAGAAGCGGAAGTAGGGTGTCAGGGGCTTCTTGGGGAAATCGGGGTGTTTCTGAGGGAAAGAGGACAATTAGACATCCACATTCCCTACACACACTGCGTCCTCGAATGGGGACGGGTGGCCCGATGGGCCACACACCAGCCTGGAACACGGGTTAGTTCCCTTTTCTGCCACCAACTCCTGGTGCCACCCAGGACAAGTCACTCAGCAGCTGGCCCTGTGCTTTGGTTCCCCAACTGTGACACGAGCAGGGGAACAGCCCGGCCTAGAGGAGACACGCATGGCAGGCTGCGAAGTGCTCAGATGCTACTGTAACGAGGCCCACGCAAGTACCTCAAACAAGTAAGTAACAATCTCACTGATTTATCCAGGCTAAACCAGGGCTTCCCAAAGCAATATGCACATAGTTAGGCCTCACGGCCCAGCTTGTGGGACATTCGCCATTTTAAAAGATAGGGAAAAGGAAACTGAGGCACGAAATGAGGAAGTGATTTCACTCATGCCGAGAGTCAACCGCAAAACTGGGATTAGAACCCGAGAATCCGAACGGACATTGTGTGCTGTAACCACTAGGCCATGTTGCTTCCCACAGCCAATTCGCAGGTCCCCGTCTAAACCTAGACACAGGCTATCAATGACATCCCCACGTCTGCTGTACATAGTTTGTATGGTCACCATACGTGGCTGTTACCCAGAGCTTTCCACCTTTAATGTGCTTTACAGGCCTGAGGTAACTAATCTTCTACAGCATTAGGAAGCAGACGAGTGTGATCATCATCTTCTTACTATATGTTTTAGAAATATCTCTCTGTCTGTGAGTCCATTTGTTCAAGAACTCCGCCTAGACGGCAAGAACTAGGACCACCAAATTTGGTATGCGGCTTCCTCTTATCCTAACTTAAGGCAAAGCCGGAGTTTGGGGCTCACGAGAGATGCGTGGAGTTTAACCATTTCTCGTAAAATGGAAAGGACAGGGGTCTGGTAGGTGGGACAGTTATACAACAGAATGACCACAGGGGGGCAACAAGGAGCTAGAGATGGGAACTGGGTCAACACAGGATCAGACCAACGGTCCATCCAGCCCAGGGTCCTGTCTGCCAACGGTGACTAATACCAGATGCCCCAGAGGGAGGGATCACAACAGGGAATCCTCATGGGATCCCTCCCCTGTCACCCACCTCCAGAGAAACAGAGGCTAGGGACACCATTTCTACCCATCCTGGCTAATAACCATTGATGGACCTAACCTCCATGAATCTATCTAGCTCTTTTTAGAACTCTATTAAAGTCTTAGTCTTCGCCACATCCTCTGGCAAGGAGTTCCACAGATTGACTGTGCGCTGAGTGAAGAAAAACATTCTTTTTTTTGTTTTAAACCTGCTGCCTATTAATTTCATTTGGTGATCCCTAGTTCTTATTTTGTGGGAATAAGTAAATAACTTTTCCTTATTCACTTTTTCCACACCAGGCATGATTTTATAGACCTCTATCCTATCCCCACTTAGTCTCCTCTTTTCTAAGCTGAAAAGTCCAAGTCTTTTTAATCTCTCTTCATATGGGACCTGTTCCAAAACCCCTTTTCTGAACCTTTTCCGATGCCAAAATATCTTTTCTGAGATGAGGCGACCACATCTCTACACAGTATCATATATATAGTAGCCCAATGTCTGTGACTCTGTAACGCTGAAACGCTGGCTGTTCCCTCTGGGTGGCGCTGTTGCCTCCCGCCGTGGCGCTTGGCCGACTTCTGTGCCGCTCAGCAGCGCAAGCGGCTGTTTGGGGTCTGCGCTCCCCATGCAGTACGGGGCTGCTGCATGGGGAGCGCGGGGCTCAAACGGCCACTTGCGCCGCTTGCTCCCACGCGGCGGCCCGGCTGAGCGGCGCAGAAGTCAGCCGAGCACCACGGCAGGAGGCAAGGGGGGGGCGGGGCGGTGACGTACACGCCCAGGGGGTGGGGCCTGGACGAGCGTGCATCCCCGACGGAGACAGAGGAGAGTGAGAGGCAGGAGGGGGAAAAGAGACAGAGAGAGACGGAGCGGAGAGAGAGTGAGAGGCAGGAGGAGGAGGAGAAGAGAAAGGGAGAGTGAGAGGCAGGAGGGGGAGAAGAGAAAGAGAGAGACAGAGGGAGAGGCAGAAGGCGGAGGAGAGCTGAGAGAGGGACGGGGAGGCAGTAGGGGAAGGAGAAGGAGGGAGAGGCAGAAGGCAGAGGAGAACTGAGAGAGGGACGGGGAGGCAGTAGGGGAAGGAGAGAGAGAGAGAGAGAGACAGACACCGGAGGCTCAGGAGGGAAGACCGACATGGAGGAGAGACCTGAAAATCCCGTCTTATGACGGGCTAATTGGCTACTTTAATTATAATCTCCATTGGGTCAGCAGCAGGAAGGGGAGGGGAAAGGGAAAGCTCTCTACTCTGTATTTCAGAGGCCTGACATGAACCCTTCCCTTGACTGTGCCCGCTGCATGTACAGGTGTATTTCACCTGGCCCCAAGCTGCTACACTGGGACACAGTTGGGGTAGTTCTCTCTCCCCAGGCCACCTGCCTCCTGAACCCCTCGTGCCCAGCCCCACCCCAGAGCAATGATTCAAATGAAGAAAAACAAAACTTATTTGGGTGAAGGACCCGAGCGACACAGGGTAAATCTACTCTAATATAGAAAGGAGAATGTTTGTATCTTTGTGCTCTAATAACTTGGACACTATAAGAGCAACCGCAACCAAACTTTCCATGGGAGAACCTTTCCTCCAGGAGAAGGTTTTAAGGTCCTGTGGGAGGGAAGAGAGGAGAGACCGACGCCTCCCCCGGGGCTGCACGGAGCTTGGCAGTGCGGGGACAAGTGGCTTCCCTGTCATTGCTGGAAGCATATGGGGGCCCCTCTTCAATAGTGCGATTGGCTCGGGGCCTGGCGGCCGACTAATGGGTGGGCGGGCTAACGGGGCTTGCTCTAGGCGGAGGGGGCAGGGCTGGTGTTACCGCTCAGCTGCCACTTTGAAAAAATGTCCGGAAGGAGGCGCATCAGAGACTCGGAGGTGATTGAGAACGGGGGGGGGGGGGATTGAATCGGGGGGGGACTGGTCCGGGGGGGCTGGACCATTGGGGGCAAGTGGGGGGAGAGCAGGATTGTAGGGGGGTGCAGCTGGACCATTGGGGGCGAGTGGGAGGGGGGCAGGATTGTAGGGGGGTGCAGCTGGACCATTGGGGGCAAGTGGGAGGGGGGCAGGATTGTAGGGGGATGAAGGAAGTGGGGCTGGACAATCCTGCAGGGAGAGAGTGAGAAATGAAGCCCATGGCGGGAGGAGGGGGTCTCCTTTGAGGGGCACTGGCCCAAGGGGCAGCACTGGATGATGCTGGGTGGATGAGAAATTAATCCAAGGTGGGGGGAGGGGGGATCCCTCAAATCTCAGCACTGGTCCTGGGTTTGATACTGGATGATCCTGGGGGAGCGGGGGGAGAGATGCAGTCCATGGGAGGGGCAGCTGGTCAAGGGGGTGGTGCTGGAGGAGGGACTACAGAGGTGCCAGCAGGCTCAGTTAGTTGACTCATAGTTTCATCCAAAAAGATGGGAGAAGAGTTTGCGGTGTCACCTTGAAATCTCTCCGATTCAGTAGGGCCAACCCCATGGATTGAGGCATCCCTATACTCAGATCTTGGATGAGAATTTGCAGGCCCAGCATGCCTCTCCCCTACGTCCCTACCAAAAAACATTAGCTTCTACAAAGGTAATTAGCAAAAATACCATCTGATAGGAAGCAAAGCATCGCACTACTGAAAAGGGGCCTCTATATGATTTGGGGGCTCTCCCTTCCACTGTGCTTTTCATGGCTCCAAGACTCACGACACGAGAAGGAAACAGAGACCTAGTTTCTACTGTGACTTTTGTATCTCAGTTTGCCAAGTCAAATAGCTCTGATTCTCAACATTGCAACGCCTCTTTTCTGAGTCCGAGATTTTGCTTTATGCAGCAGTAGAAAAGCATAGGGGTCTGCCATAATGGCCAGATGTCAGGCACTGGCGCTGCGGTGTGGCTGGAGGCTGTCAGGACCAGCTTCTGTTTTTCTAAATTTTGTTCCTCCGGTTTCCCGGGCAACGCTGGGTAAGTCCAGCTAGTCTGTCATAAGGAAGCGAAGCTGTCCCGGCTGAGATGGAATGGAATTCCCTGGTATGGCCCCACTAGATCCATCGACTTGTCTATTGCCCTGCCAGAGAACATCGCATCTGGGAAACGTGACTTGTGATGCATTTTACTGGACTCCAGCACAGAAGACAACTCCCCCTCCTCCAAATGATGGTGAAGGTAGTTTCGCTGCCCAAGGCTGAGATCCTGCCAGCCTGGACAGAATGGTCCCTTCCAGTTCTAGAGTCTCTATGGGTATGTCTACACTGCCACCCTAGTTCGAACTAGGGTGGCAGTGTAGACATACCCTATGATTCTATGGTCCCTTCCAGTGCTAGGTCTCTATGATTCTATGGTCCCTTCCAGTTCTAGGTCTCTATGATTCTATGGTCCCTTCCAGTTCTAGGTCTCTATGATTCTATGGTCCCTTCCAGTTCTAGGTCTCTATGATTCTATGGTCCCTTCCAGTTCTAGGTCTCTATGATTCTATGGTCCCTTCCAGTTCTAGGTCTCTATGATTCTATGGTCCCTTCCAGTTCTAGGTCTCTATGATTCTATGGTCCCTTCCAGTTCTAGGTCTCTATGATTCTATGGTCCCTTCCAGTTCTAGGTCTCTATGATTCTATGGTCCCCATTTGTCGGCCCCGCTCCTGTCTATTACCTACCTTGAGCTTTTTGCCTTTGTAAGGATTCTTTACATGCTCCTCTGCATCCATGATCACCTCTGTCAGGGTTCGGAATTTCCTCACCTACAAGAATAAGCAGGGATCGAGGACAGATCGACAGACCACAAGCTGGGGGAGGGCAGGGGACTTTGTGCTTCATACAGCGCCCAGCGCATCTATGCCAACACGCCAAGCGTTGTACAGTTTCATATTTACACTGTGGCAAATTCCAGCCGCTGTTTGAGCCCTTCACCAAGCAGGTACGGTTAGGAACAGCGTTCCCTGTAAGATTTGCGCTTGTGCGGCCACTTAGGAAAGAATCCAGTGCCACCCAGATCACTAGCAGAGCGCCCTCAGCTAGGCTTTGTTTCTATTGGTGGTGCACATTTGCACATCCTTTGGTGCACATTACAAAAATTTATTCTGCACAAGGATGGCAAAGATTAGAGGTAACACTGGTCAGGATCATCTCCACTGTGCAGAGGACATAGGGACAAGGGGTGGGGGAAGGGAGCAGCCCACAGTGAGTTATTGGTCGAGCCAGAGCAGGGGAGAAAGTTAACAAATGATTGGAAAACCTAAGTCTTGTGGCTGGCTAATCAGACTGTGGTTGTTTAGGTAGGCGAGAAAGGGAACTCGGGCATCCCTGGGTCCCATACTTCTGCTCTGACCACTAGGCTACCCTCCTGCACTACTCCACCAAGCCTCAGGAGTAGGGATGTGAAGAACTAGTCGACTCGTCGCTTCCTCGCCCCCCTGCCTCTATGAGAAAGAGGCAGCAAAGGGGGGAGAAAAAGAGGGGATGCTTCAAAGCAGCAGCACCACGTAGAGCCCAGGGAAACGCTGCATGCAGTCCCCAGCTGGCCCTGGGCTGCACGCAGTGTTTCAAAGGGGCAGTGCCGTGTGGAGCCTAGGGACAGCTGGGCACTCTCCTGCTGATCCCGGGCTCCATGCGGCACAGCCGCCTCGAAACGCCGTGGGGAGCACAGGGCCAACGGGGCACTGCTTGAGTCCCCCGCTGGCCCTGTGCTCCCAGCAGCGCTTTCACCCTGGGGCTGTTGAGGCGCCCTTGTCGACTAGTCGATGCAAATTGCAACGACTACTCTATTAGCCCATGAATCTAAATGTAACATCCCTCCGCAGGAGACGGCCCAACGCGGGGAGGTTACCTCGGTTGAGATCTCCATCCACTTCATCTTGCACATCTCGGCAGAGAAGTCCTTGAAGGCCACTTTGTCCCAGTCCAGATGGGACTCGGTGGTTTTGAATTTGCTGCCGTCGTTGGAGGGCAGGATGCCCTTCATGCACTCCAGCAGGGTCAGCATGTCCTCCTGGGACCAACGGTCTGAGCAAGGAAGAACACAAAGGCTTTCAACCGCCTCGCAGTCAGCTGGCCCCTCCCTGCGGTCAGCTTTTACGGATCCCCAGCAACGCGACAGCCCTTCCGCCCCTTGCAGCTACCGGCAGACCCAAGCAAGGCAGCTTGCAGCCAGGATCACCTTTACCCCAGCAGTGCTGCAGAGACCCAACAGGGCCCAGCATGGAATTCTCCACCGTAATGAAGATTGCCTGGACTGGCTGAGGAGGGGCACCTCCAGCTGTGTCTCCATTAGCCAGAGGGTTGGGATGGGGGGTGAACGCCGCAGCAGACAAGCTGGCAGCTATTGCTATGCAAGCATTGAGGGTGTTTCTTTGACACAACAAGGCAGGAGCTATTGGCCACTTGCAAGAACCTTTTCTTGTCTAAGGCACTGCGGGCTGGCAGCCTGGGAAACCTCCCCCTGGAAAGCCATGGCTCCGGGTTTTGGTGTGGAAGGGCTTCAATTAACCCAAGACTTATTCAGGGGGTGGGGAACTTTTCTTGCTTTGGGGGCCACTGACCCACAATTAGGGGAGGGCCGCACACAAAAAGCCCTGCCTGACATGGTGCCTGATTGAGAAGCAGAAAGACCTTCCCTCACGTTCCCCTCGCACACCAGAACCAGGAGGGGCTCAGCCTAGTAGATTTTGTGTGCTCCAGCCTCACAGGGGAGCAGCGGGGGAGCTGGAGCACCAGCACGGGCTCCCCAATGCCATGGGCCTCGGGGGCTGGATCCAGACAAGCCGGGGGCCGGATGCGGCCGCTGGGCCTGAGGCTCCCCACCCCTGGTTTATGCCATGCTAGAGCCTAGCAGAGGTCCGCGGTGGCGGGGGAGGGACACAGTTGCAGTGGTGCAAAGTGGACGCACCCAGGGCCACACAGGAGGTGGAAAAGGGCACAGGGCAACGCACAGCCCAGGAGAGAGCGGCACAGGTTGGCACAGCCCGGGAACATGCAGGAAGGTTGAGAACCTCTGATGGGCGGAGAGAAAGCTGCCACAACCCGGTGGGATCTTCCAGGGAGCCCAACCCTCTCCGCGGGGTGCCCTGCCAAGACGCAGGGAGGCGGGGGACACCCTCTGGCAAGCCGCCCCAATTAGCTCGAGTCATCTCTGAGCTATGGCACTTGGGAGGCCAGCAAGACTGGCATGGTGGGGCTCAAGGACAGGCAGCGGGCATCCCCACTGAATTCCCCCAGTGCAGGGAGCCCCTGTGTTCAGAGCAGAGCCAGGGCTGCCCCAACCCCACAGGAGGACGGGGGGGCGCAGGGGCAGATCCTGAGTGGGTCACCTACGAGGAGCAGCGGCCATGTTGTTCTCTGCTGCCTTTGGAACTTTGCAAAGGCGCCGTTTGAACAACCGGAACCAGCCCCTTGTGAAGAGGGGCAGCACAAACCGGTCCTCTCTGCCCCCGGGCAGAGATCGTTTCCCCTCCGTTAAGATGGTCTAAGTGGCCGCCCCGTGGCTTGGGGGTTGCTGCCCTGCTCCACCGCTGCCACTCGGCGTAGGTGGGGGCAACCCCTAATCCTGCCGGCCGGAAGAAACAGGAAGCCGGCCAGAGAGAGGGTGGGGAATTGACGCGCCCAGCGATGGCAGCAAAAGGGGAAGTGGGGAGCCTGGCAGGGCTGTTTCCAATGTCCCTCAGCCGGCAGAAGTCAGAGCTAAAGGGGGAAAAGCCCCGGGGAACCGCTGTGGGTCACAGAGCTCTCACTTCCTGCAGCACTTCTCCCTGACACATAGCCCAGACTTTCCTTCGCTTGCTTTCATCCCCTTCCTCCTCAGAATCCCCCTCCCCACCGGGGGGTTGCACCTTCAACTGCTTGGGCCCTGAAAAGAGGCCAGGACCTGCTGATTTTAAAACCCGGTGGGTTCTCTCAGCTGGGCGCCCCAGAAACAGAGCAGGAGTCCAGGCCTGCTGACCTGGGCTCGGGCAATTTAAAAGGACCCGTGGCAGCAGCAGCAGCAGCAGCGTCCGGGAACCCCTTTCAAATCACCCGCCGGGCTCCTAAGCGTGTGCGGGGTGGTACCGGCAGTGGCACAGGCAGCCGGGCAGGCCTTGCCCACACGAGAAGAGCGCGCCCAGCAGCACCGCCCAGTGTCAGGCGGGCCGTGTCCACGCGAGCGCAGCGGGTACGTGCCTGGGGCCCAGAATTGCTGTGGGGGGCTTGGGGGAGACATCAACACCAAGAAGCTACAAGTCAGGTCCATCGATAGGGGGAGGGGGCAATTTCCCTGGAGCCCACTGATTTAAAAGGGCCTGGGGCTCCTAGCCACCACGACCGTGGAATGGCAGCTGCCGGAGCTCCTGGCCCTTTAAATCACCGCCAGAGTCCCAGAGAGCACTGAGGGCTGCCCGGGAGAGGCTCTCTCAGCCCCGCCTCTTCCGCCCTAGGCCCCGCCCCTTCCCCCCATCTTGCCCAGGGTCCAAACAAGTCTGCCGTCCCCCTTGCTACAAGTACACAGCCTGAGCAATCGGGAGATGAAGGGCTGCCCTGCAAGCTGGGGGGTCAGAGCTCCACATCAGTGGAGAGCGGCGGGTTGCACAAAGTCCCGTGTGCTCTACATGTGACGGTTTCCATTTTGCGACCACCGACCCTCGAGGCAGGGAGATGTGGCAGAGCCGGCTGTGCGGCCCACCAGCAATTCACCGGCAGCAAAGGCTTTGGTTCGGAGTCCGAAGTGAGGACGCACGTTAATGAAAACAAGGGGAGACTGAACCCTGGCGAAGGAGACAGTTAAACACCGTTATCGTCCTGGCTCGTTTCTCTCGGCAATCAACACATGCACGGAGCGACTGAGTGAGGGTCTCCAGCCTGTGTTGGGCAGGAGAGCCGACCACATGACCTTAGTGGCTGGATCTTACAACCCTTGGCGAGATCTCCAAACCACTAGCGATTGTCTTTGAAAACTCATGGAGGACAGGAGAGATTTCAGAGGAGTGTGAAAGGGCAATTAAAGCACCTCGCCATACAAAGAGGAATAAGGACAAAACCTGGCAAATTCAGCTCAACTCCAAAGGCCAGAAAAGAGAATGGAGCATATCGCCAAGCAGTCTGCTTGTAAGCACGGGGAAGATCAAGGTGATAAGTAGCAGTCAACATGGATTTGTCAAGAACAAATCATGTCAAACCAAGCTAATACCCTTCTTGGACAGGGTAACAATCCTTGAGGCTAGGAGAAGTAGATAGGATGCAACCCCACTCTAGGAAGGCTTCTGATACTGCCTCACATGACCTTCTCCCAAGGAAAGTAGGGAGCCTATATGAATCTGCAATTGAGGAGCAGGGGACTACCAGCTGGAAAACCATACTCAGAAAGAAAACATCACTTGCTCACAGTCAGACTGGAGGGGCACAGCAAGAGGAGTCCCACAAGGACCTACCCAGGATCCATTCAATTCGGTATCTTCACAGATCATTTGGATAATGGCACAGAGTACACTAGGGATGTAAAATCCCATTCAGTTACTTACACAGTTAAACATTATGGCTACGTCTAGACTGGCATGATTTTCCGCAAATGCTTTTAACAGAAAAGCTTTTCCCGTTAAAAGAATTTGCGGAAAAGAGCATCTAGATTGGCACAGGTGCTTTTGCGTGAAAGCACTTTTTGTGGAAAAGCGTCCATGGCCAATCTAGACGCGGTTTTGCGCAAGAAAGCCCCGATCGCCATTTTCGCCATCAGGGCTTTTTTGCGCAAAACAGTTTTTAGCTGTCTACACTTGCAAAAAATACATTTGCGCAAGAGGGCTTTTTCCCGAATGGGAGCAGCATAGTATTTGTGGAAGAACACTGACAATCTTACATTTGATCGTCAGTGTTCTTGCGCAAATTCAAGCGGCCAGTGT
Organism: Pelodiscus sinensis; assembly: GCF_049634645.1. Classification (NCBI taxonomy): domain Eukaryota; kingdom Metazoa; phylum Chordata; order Testudines; family Trionychidae; genus Pelodiscus; species Pelodiscus sinensis. Next base: position 7,345,392 of record NC_134739.1, on the reverse strand, counting down.
AGACAGCTGGCAAGTTTTTATGCAAAAGCAGCCGCTTTTGCAGAAAAACTTGCCAGTCTAGATGCAGCCTATGTGTAACCGCTTAACCCATTAAAGAGGGGTAGCGGGGGGGCTGCTCCAGCCCACTCGCCATGGGTGGGTGCACCTCCAGCCAGGCTGGAGCGCCCCTAACTGGGGTGCACCCAACGGAGTTTTTTCTGGCTGGGCTGGAGCGCCCCCACCCACAGTGGGCCCCAGGGGGCTGCTCCAGCTCCCAACTGTTAACCTTACCAGGTGATGCTTACCGGTTAATCATTAGAGGGGTAGTCGTATTAGTCTGAATCTGCATAACCAACGAGAAGTCCTGTGGCACCTTATAGACTAAGATTTATTGGAGCATTAAGCTTTCGTGGGAAAAGACCCACTTCGTCAGATGTCTATAAGGTGCCACAGGACTTCTCTTGTTTATGCGGTTAATCATTCACATCCCTGGAGTGCACTAACAAAATTGTATGGACAATCCTAAGGTAGAAGGGGTTGAAAGCATGTTGGTAGGGTTGCCAGATATCTTACAAAAAATCCTGGAAAAAAAATGAGTTGAGCCCCCCAAAAAGCAAAAAACAAAAAAAACAAAAACGTGGAGCCAAAGTTGTTGAGCAAAAAAAAAAAAGCAAAGCAGGGGATGTCCCCATCAGCCTTCCATCCAAGAAAAGGTATATTGCATGTCCGGTTTTTTTTTACCGTTCAGCAGCCAAAAATAATGGACTGTCCGAACGAAAACCGGACACCTGGCAACCCTACACGTTAGAGGACTGGACCAAAATTATCTTGACAAACTGGAGAAGTCAGGGCTGCGTAGGGCACCCGAAAATTTGAGGCAAGCCCTGGTTCTTAATGTCCACCCACCCGCCTTTCTGTGACTCTACTTCCTCCAGGGAGGGTCTAGCTAACTTAAAAAGGAAAAAGCCTGCCAGAGCTATTAGCAGCCACTGAACCTGTGAAAGAGTCATTCAAGTGGTAATGAAACCATTTCATAGCAGGCATTTGTCAACCCTAGGTGTTTACTGTCCGTTTCTGAATTTACAGTGTTAGTCACAGGATCTTGTTAAAAATCCCGTTTAAAACTATTTCATTACTGTGTTGCTAACGATTATAAAATCACAGCTCTAAAAAAAATCATGATCTCCCGCCCCTCCAGGCTGTCCTCAGACCTGGAGGCACCGATTTAAGCTCTGGGTAGCACCCCACAAATCTTAAGGACGTCCCGGGGAGAAGCGGTCTGAAATAAATAGGCCGGAATTCAATCATGACAAACACAAAGTCGCTCCACTTAGGAAGGAATAACGGATAGCACAAAATACAAAAATGAGAGGAGGGAACAGGGCAGGAGAGGCTCTGGGGATTACAGAGGATCACAGTCTACAATGAGTCAACAATGTTGCAAAAAAAAAAAAAAGCAAGCGTCATTCTGGGCTGTATTCACGGGAGCGCTGTAAGACAGACACAAGAGGTAACTCAGCAGCACTCAAAGCCTCAAACGGGGTAGCGTGCCCACTTCCAGATGTGGCTCAACTGGAGAGAATCCAGAGACAACACAGGTGGCAAATGGTCTAGAAAACACAGCCTATGAGGAAAGACTGGGGGGGAAAAATAGGGTTTGCTTATTATGGAAAAGGGAACACCAAGAAGGAACAGGATACAAGCATGCAAAAGATTGTTATAAACAGGAAAGGGCACAGTAAGAAAAACTTCCAGTCAAGGGAGTTAAACACCTGAACAATTTCCTGAAGGGAGGGGGGGTTGGATCTCCATCACTGGGCGTTTTTAAGAAAAGGCCAGACAAACTCCTCTTGGGGGTGGTCTAGATAATACTGCCTCAGTGCAGGGGACTGAACTACATGGCCAGAAAGTCCTTGCCAGGCCTATATTTCTAGCAATTTGGTGGCAAGGAAACCACTAGCCCAAATGGAATGAAAAAAAAAAACCCTCTCTCTATAGACAAAAGTTTTTCCTGCGGGATGTCGGCCACCCCGCCTCCTCCCTTACCTGCGCTGAGGGCCCCGGCCTCCCTGGTGCCGGGGGTGGTGGCAGCCGGGCAGCAGTAGTGCAGCCTTCCCAGTCTCCCTGGAGCTCCGAGGGGCAGGGCTGCAGCCGCACAGCCTTTCCAGAGGTGTGGGGTTAGGAGGAAAGCTGGGCAGGCCAGGCCTCGGCCCCCCCCATCCCCGGCAGCTGGTGGGAGCAAAGAGGCAGGGGCAGGGGGGTGACTTTGGCCTCTGGCGGGGGGAAGAGTCGAGGTGGCCTCGGAGCCTCCCCAGCGGCCGGGGGGAGAAACAGGCCCAGCATGGCTTTGGCCCATCCCGTCCCGGCGGCCTGGGGGAGCACCGGGCGGTACAACCTCGCCCCGGCCCCCCACCCCGGCAGCCAGGAGGGGAAGAGGCAGAGAGCCCAAGAGCCGGGGCCGGCTGACAGGGGAAGAGTGCGGGACCTGCGAGGCCCTGGAGAGCTCCCTCTTCCCACCTGGCCTGGCCTCCGGGGTGTCCTTGCAGCCAGGAGGGTGAGCGGGGGCTGGCCAGGCATGCCACACCTCAGCCTGGTCCTTCCTGGAGGTGGGGGGGGGGGGGGGGGCGGGAGCCAGGCTGCCTACCCCCACAGAGGGGGGTTGGCGAGTGTAGCCACAGGAAAGTTAAAACCTACTGACCGTGTAAGCGAATGGAAGTTTCCCTACGGAACAACATTTAGCCTTTACGTAGCATTTCATAGCCCTGATCCTGCAGTGTCTTCGGCTCTGCCTCTCTGCTGAAGTCAACAGCACGGCCGGGAGCTCGCTGCAGGAATGGACTCCGACCAGGAACCCTGAACATGTCTGAACATCCCCCGCCTGACAATTTCCTGCCCCCGTGGAACTGAAAAGCAAACTGGCAAGCCGAGGTCCCTGCTCAGCGCAGGTCTGGGCGAGGAGGCTCCGCTCACTGAGCCGTGGGCGTGAGGCACAGACGTGGGTCTCGACCTTGCAGTGGGATCTGCTCGCGTGGTGCCCTGCGTCCATGCAGAGCGTCAGTGACTCCAGCGGGGATCTGCACAGGACAGGGAACCACTGGGCGAATCGGAGGGCAGGACTGAGACCACCGTTTCCTCCTCACATCCCTCCCACGACTTCTTTTCCAAATTCCTTCCCCTCCTTTGTTAAAGTCCTGGGCTCGCTAGAGCAGCAGTGGGAAACCTCCCTCCCCTTCGTTCATTTTCATCTGGCCTGCAGGCCACACATGTTCAACTCACCCACCGCGGGGGCAGAGGCTTGGGGTTTCCCCTTGCAGCGAGGCAAGCTGGAGCTTGTGGCTCCAACCCCTCGGTGCCAGCACACCCCACTGTGGGGGGGCGGGGGGAAGCCCCTTTCCTCCCTCCTTCTCCCGCAAGAGCAGGTGAGTTGAATGTCTGGGGTTCCCCGCTGATATTGTTAGTGGTTCAATGAGCCTGATACACAAAAGGTCCTTCACCCCTGCACTAGCCAAACCCATAATTGTGTAATTCTGGGACAACGGTGCTACTGCAACTCTTACAGAAGTCCCGCTTTGTCCACAAAGTTGCAGGCTTGCGCAACTCCAGAAGAACTAGGAAGAGTCAGCGGATTTTCACAAAGGGGGCAAATAAAGATATAAAAACCAAATTAAGAATTAAGAGTTCGGATCTTCTGAGATTTCCAGAGCTGGCCAACCTAAACATTGGCTGTTGGGGCTTTTTCTTCTCTGCTAATTAAAAACAACATGATCTCTTTCACATTTGGAAAATTAATAGCTGTGAACTTTGTCTACCATTTTAATTGATTCGGTGTTAAAATATATTGGTCAGATTCCGAGTTCCAGACCAAGGTAACAATTACATTCATATGCTGCTCTCCATCCACGCACAGTTCCCATTGGTGTTGAGAGGTTTATGCAAGAAGCCAACTACAATCCTTAATATCATACAGTGAACTTTAACGGGATAAGAGCGAGGCCTAACACAACCCCTCACGTACCTCTTGCATCTAGGGGTTGTGATGTACCATACTGGATTTCCCTGCTCTCTTCTTGGGCATGACCCTTTTATGAAAATGTACAAAAATCCAGCATTCAACCACCCAACTCCAGTTCTTGTGTAAACACACACAATGCCACTGCCATCAATGCGCCTGATTCTACTAGGGCATTGAAATAAACCTACCTGATTATGCCAGGGCATATTTGGTGCAGAAAACAGGGTCTTCGCATGTCCCCAAATCCCTGCCTGACCTTTAGATTTGTGTTGGCAAAATCTCCCCTCATAGCACTTTTCAATTAGACTCTGTTTACAGACCACCTCCATTTTGGTGGCTGACGGCGGGGGAGGAGGGCAGTGGGCATATGATTTTAAGGCAAGCCAGAGCAGGGGTTTTCAGAGCTGGGTCGCGGGGCCGCCTTGGTAAGCCGCTGGATGCTTTTTTTATCTAAGCGTCCATAGGCCCAGAGCCTCGCGGCTCCCATTGGCTGCAGTTTGCCATTTCCAGCCAAGACCTGGCCCTTGCTGCTTCCAGCTTGGCTGGAAATGGCAAATCGCAGCCAATGGGAGCCGCGAGGCTCTGGGCCTAAGGACGCTTAGATAAAAAAAGCATCCAGCGGCTTACCAGGGCAGGCCTGCGGCCCAGCTCTGAAAACCCCTGGGCTAGATTCTGGGCCTGTCAGATCTTCACAGTTTCCCTTTCCCGGCCTCACGACACCTGTTACTGTCAATCAAACGTGCTACCTGACTGACCAAAATCACTCATTCATATGCACTTTGTGTTACCACATTATCGGACCCATCACTGGGGGGGGGGCCTCTGGACCGGGGCTGCACTCCTATGTTTTAAGTGTGTGTGTGTGTGTGTGTAGCAGCTCCCAGCAGGGGATGATACACACCCTGAGGCATGGTGTGCAATCTTCCATGTACTCTCTTAGCTTGCACACCTACTCCTTCAGGTTTGGATGGGGCAGTCTTTGAGGATTCAATGGGAGAAGTCAGTGGGGAGCCGTGGGTGTGCAAGAAATGAAAGGGAGTTGGTCCTTTTATCATTCACGGGGGGTAAGTCCAGTATTGGTCTTAATACAGGGATCCTGCTTCCGCCCTTACCGGTAAGAATTATTATTATTGACGTGCATCACTGTAACACCACCAGGGTAAACCTGGCCCAGGCCCACATGGTGGTGGGTGCAGCACAAACACAGAACAATAAGCACCTTTTTCGAGTCCGACTTGTACATGTGAGGGCTAAAACCATTTCTTCCCCCCCCCTCCCCCCGGCATTTTTTTTTTTAAACAAAAACTGACATTTGAATGATCTAAGATCCATGGTTCTTAGGCAGAAGCGTCAGTCAATTCAGCTCCCACACGAACAATTGCACGGCCAGCGAAGTTAACGAAGCTGCACCTGATCGGGGATGGATCTGAGGCTGTCTGTCTCAGCCGAATGGTGACGTTATGGCTCAAACCCATAAAAAAAATCAGCCTCGAGTTTGAATTTCCCAACTGGCATCCTTAAACTATTCAGGCAGACTGGGATGAAGCATCAGTCTTCACTCTGCCAGTTTTAGTGGCCATTTTAAACATTACACAATTTTATTGAGAGTCCCCAGGAAAGGACTAACAGAAAGCATGATCTCAAGGGCAGATCCATATAGGGGTTCTGGATTTAGTATTGCCTCACAGCCAAGGCACCTTCCTAATTTTTAAATGGTGCTCCAAAGACCTGTACTAGAGCCTACACACACTCATGTAATTCTATTGGGATTACTCATATGCTCAGATTCTTGCAGGATGGTTGTCTTTTTTGGGGGGGGTGGGAAAGGGAAGAGTACACAAGAGAAGATCTCCAAGCACAGATCCCTTTCTGAGGAGGAAAGCCAAGTGCTCCTGGGCGACAGAGCTGCTCTCACCTTGATTCTTGGGAGCTGTCATTTCCAAGTCGGCAGGACTATCTGCTTCTCCGTTCATTCTCTGCCTGTCTGACCCAAAGGTGATCCTGCTGGCTCTCAATCCACCTTAAATCAACCAAGCTTCACTCTAAAAGCAAACAGACACGGGAGCTAGAACCTCTGCTTGCAGAAAACCTGTCCTCCGGCCCCTCCACCCCAGCCTCCCATTTCCAATAGGACCAGCCCCAGGATCTGAAAACTCCAAACAAAAAAGAGACAATCGCAGCAGAGCCAGTAGAACGCCGCTAACGGCACCCCCTGTACTGGCAGCACCACTGAAAAACTGGGTACCAAAAGCCTGAGTAGGTTGGGACAAAAGCATCTGGGGGGGGAGGGGGGACTCCGGAGATCTAGTGTCACCCCCACCCTCTAAAAGACTCCTCCTCCTGCCCTCGTCTCTCCAGCACACTGCAGAGAACCCCTCCCTGGACTCCTGAGCTCTTCCGCCTCTTGGAGGGAAGGGGGACCCAGAGAAAAGCCAGCCCCAATGCTGAGCTGCGCAGGGGAGACATCCTCACATATGGGCATCAGCAAGATTGGGGGGGTGAGTCTGAGGGAGGGGACTGGGCTGGAAGGAGGCAGCAGAGGAATCCCCCGGAAAAAGGAATGAGGGGGCTGGGGAAGCAGAGAAACCCGTAGCCGAGGGGGGGGGCAGGATGGAGGGGGCTGGGTGTATGAGGGAAAGGGATAGATATAGCCCGGTTGGGGCAGGATTGGAGGGGAGGAAAGATCTAGGGGAGAAAGGGGGAAATGAGGCACCGATACCAGGCCCAGACTGCGAGGAGAGAGACCTTCTGATAAGAGACAGGAGGGGCAGGATGAAGTGGGAGGAGGGGGAACAGATCCCCAGGCTCAGAGAGGAGCAGGCTTGCTTGGTGGGGAATGGAGAGGCACAATCCTGGGAGGGGGAAGGCACCAATCCCTGGGTGGGAGGAAGGGCAGACCTGGACAGTAAGGGGCAGATCCACACAGAGAGAGCCAGGCCTGCCTGATGGGAAGGGAGAGCAAATTCCTGGGAGGGGAAGGTGGGGGGAGGGTTGGATCCCTGGACCAGAGGAGGGCAGGCGCAGATGACAGGGAAGGGGAGGCACAGAGGGCAGATTCTTGGGGCAGATGGGGGGAGGGGAGCTACCCAGAGGTGGAGAGGGACAGGCCTGGATTGTAGAGGGGGCAATCCCTGGATGGGAGGAAGGGGCAGATCTTCAAGCCGGGGCAAAGGGCAGAAAGGGGAGCAGATCCCCGGGCGGGGGGAGGGGCAGGCCGGGATGGCAGTGGGGGGGGGGGCGGACAAGATGACTGGGCGGGGGAAGGGACAGGCCGGGATAGCATAAGCAGGGGCAGATCCCAGGACAGGGAGTGGAGATCCCAGGCAGGGGGAGGGGGCAGACCCGGATGCTGGGGGGGGGGGGTGGAGGAACAGTTGGGGGGGAGAGGGAGGGAGAACAGATCCTCGGGCAGGCGACGGGGCAGGCCAGGATGGGGGGGAGGAGACAAATCTCCGGGCGGGGAGCAAAACCACTGGGCAGAGGAGGGAGGAGCAGGCACAAATAGCAGAAGGGGGAGGCAGATCTCCGGGCGAGGGGAGGGAGACATGGGGGGGGGGAGAGCAGATCCCAGGGAGAGGAAAGGGGAGTGATCTTCGGGCGGGAGGGGGGGAAATCCCCGGAGAGGGGCAGGCCTGGATGGCGACGGGGGAGGGGGACGGCAGATCCGAAAACGGGGGGAGGGGCAGGCCCGGACTGCGGGGGGGGGGGGGGGGAGTGGGCGGGAGATCCCCGGGGAGGGGAAGGTCCGGATGGCGGGTGGGGGGGAGAGGGGAAGGGGGACGATCCTCGGGCGCGGAGGGGGAGGGCAGGCCCGGACGGCGGGGGTGGGCAGATCTCCGAGAGAGGGAGGGGCAGGCTCGGATGGCGGGGGGGGGGGGGGGCAGATCTCCGAGAGAGGGAGGGGCAGGCTCGGATGGCAGGGGGGGGCAGATCCCCAGACGGGGGGAGGGGCAGGCCCGGATGGCGGGGGGGGGGGGGGCAGATCCCCGGGCAGGGGGAGGAGCAGGCCCGGATGGCAGGGGGGGGGCAGATCCCCGGGCGGGGGGGGGGGCAGATCCCCGGGCGGGGGGGGGGGCAGGACCGGATGGCAGGGGGGGGCAGATCCCCGGGCGGGGGGAGGAGCAGGCCCGGATGGCAGGGGGGGGCAGATCCCCGGGCGGGGGGAGGGGCAGGCCCGGATGGCGGGGGGGGGGGCAGATCCCCGGGCGGGGGGAGGAGCAGGCCCGGATGGCGGGGGGGGGGCAGATCCCCGGGCGGGGGGAGGAGCAGGCCCGGATGGCGGGGGGGGGGGGCAGATCCCCGGGCGGGGGGAGGGGCAGGCCCGGATGGCGGGGGGGGGGCAGATCCCCGGGCGGGGGGAGGAGCAGGCCCGGATGGCGGGGGGGGGGCAGATCCCCGGGCGGGGGGAGGAGCAGGCCCGGATGGCGGGGGGGGGCAGATCCCCGGGCGGGGGGAGGGGCAGGCCCGGATGGCGGGGGGGGCAGATCCCCGGGCGGGGGGAGGGGCAGGCCCGGACGGCGGGGGGAGGGATCCCCACGTGCCCTGCGCAGCCCCTGCCCAAACGCAGCTCAGGCCAGCGCCAGTCTCCTCCTCTTCCACCAGGCAGCGGCAGCCGGGCGGGACCGACGCGCCAGCAGCTGCCGCTGCGCCGCCCTCCCCCACCCCCTCCGGGGAGAGCAGGCGGCCTCCTCCGCCGGGCGCCGCGGCGACTCCCCCGCCCGCCCGCCCGGCGCCGCGCGGACCGCGCCGGCCCCCGCCTCGCCCCGGCGGGCAGACCCCGGGGGCGCCCGGCGCCGCGCGGCCCCCCGGAGGCTCGGGCCCTCCGGGGCCCCCGCACCTCGCCACCCTCCCCGGCCGCCCGGTTACCGGGCCCGTCGGGCAGACACTGGCCGGCTCCGCCCGCCCCGCCGCCGCCCAGCCCGGCTGCAGCCAGCGCGCCGCGGAAGCCGCCCGCCGGACCCACCTCCAGGGCAGGGGGAGGGGGCAGGACTCGCCGCCGCGGCAGCCGCAGCCTCGCCGGAGCCGCGGGGGGAAGGGGCGGAGGCGGCGGCGGGGGGCGTCGGGGCCGCCGCAGCGCGCAGAGCCGGGCGAGGGCAGCGCGTCCTCTCCCCGCACCGACCCCCGGGGAGCGCGGCCCGGCCCAGAACCACCCAGCCCAGCGGGGGGCCGGAGCCCCGCGGCCGCCGGGGAGGGGAGCCAGCCTGGGCACGCACCCGCCCGACGGCGACCGCCCCAGCTCCGGAGGGGAACGGGGTGGGTGGATGGGGGGGGTGGGGGGGACAACCGCCCGGCCCCGGGAGCCCACCCCCGAAATCCCGCCGCGGCTGCCCGGCCGGGGCCACGCTGCTACCTCGTGCAGTCCCCCCTTCCGCGCGGCGGCGGCTGCGCCCCCTTCCCTGCCGCCGCGGCTCCGGGGGGTCCGGTTCTGCAGCAGCTCGGGAGCCGCTTTGTACGCGCCTATCCCCGGCGGGCCGAGGCTCCCGGAGCCGCCGCTTCCTGCCTGGCGAGCCGCGGGGCCTTGCCCGGGCTGCGAGCGCGTGGAAAATCCAACCCCGCGCCGCCCGCCCCGAAATCTCCCCGCGCTACCCCCCAAAAAAGCCCCCCGATCCCCGCTGCCTGCTCCCCCGAGCGCCTTCCCCTCACCGAGTAAGCCGGGCGGCCGCCGAGTCTGCAACCGGGGGGAAGCAGCAGCAGCTGCTGCAGCCAACCACCACCGGAGCCTGTGGAGGAAACAAAGCGCCTCCTCCAGCCCCAGATGGCGAACCAGAGCGTCGGCTAATGGCGAGCTCCACATGCGCTCCTGCTGCAGCAAAGCAGCCCGGTGCAGCCAGCGTAGCCTCGGATCGTGCCTTCTCCCCCCTCCCCCTGATCCTTCTCCCACCCACCCTCCCTTGCAACAGGGGGCTGCATCGGGCGCGTTTACTGCTGGAGGTCTCGGGTCTTTTTTTCGAAATGCACCTACCTGCAAACCAGCCAGGCTGGAGAAGGCGCTTGGGGACGGCTTTTTTTGGGTGCTTTAGCTGGGGAGCGCTGGTTGAATGCTAGCCAGCTCTGCAGCGCTGGCCCCGGGCGTGGACTCGCTCCAGTCCCCGCAGAGAGATTGCACTTCCCCCGCCTCCATCTCTCTGCTTTTTTCTTCCAATCAGCCGGGCTCTTTTCGCTCCTGGATCCTTAGCCAACCTCACAGCCCTTCACAAGTCTCCACTTTTCCATCTGCTCCCTAAACGGAATTGTCAGAGAAATCGGTCTCGTCTCTTTTCACTCTCTTCTGGCTCTTACGGGATTGTGTGTCTGTCTCTCTCTGACTCTCTCGCTCTCTCTCTGTGCGTGTTTATTGCTCTTTGCTTTTGCAACACTGTAGCCAAAAGAAGAGAAGAGGAGGAGGAGGAGGGAGAGACAGGGAAAGAGAAGGAGGAAAAAAAAAAAGCTTACATTTGCAACAATCCTCTTCTGACGTTTGCACCAAAAATTCACATGGTCGATTTCCTACAACCCACCTCGAATAGCACGAAAAAAAATAAGTTTTTTTTTAAAGTTCCACCTATGCACAAAAATAAAATTCAGATTTTCTTTGTCAAGTTCCGAGAGCGGGGACAGACATTTGCACCAACGCAAAAGAAGGAACCTGAACTACACTGCAAGTGGCTGCCTTGTAAACAGGCTCTCGGGGAAGAAGGAGACGGGGAAAAAAATGGGGAGTTTTGTTGTGTGTCTCTTGCACCAGGAAATGCACAAACAGGTCGAGAGTGAAATTCACACTTTCCTCCCGGACTGCGTGAACCGCTGGATTTGTTAACGATACCGTGAAATTGACACTCTTGGATATTTCAAAGCCGGAGGGGGCTGGGTGAAGGGAGAGTTTTTCCATTTCCTCCCCCCCCCCTCAATTTTTTTTAATCTAATTTTTCCAACTCCACCTTTGTTGTTATGGGCGTCATCTGCTGCTAGCCAATCCCCTGTCTGGGATCTGCCTGTCAAATTAATGGCAATCCCAATAAGCAAGCGGCTTCTACAGACCAAAAAAAAAAAAAAAAGCAATTAAGTGTTATGAGCTCTCTTGGGGGGGAAGAGTGGGAGGACCTGCTCTAAGGCCTATACATGTGAGACCAGGAGGGTGCTGCATGGTTTGGCTTTGGCTGTCAATGCAGGGATTCCCATAACACTGTGTGCAAATGCTTGCCTGCCTTGTTGCATTAGATATGTATCAGGCACCAGGGATATTTTTTTATATATGGAGAAATGTAAAGGGGTTGTCAGACAGCACTGCTGAGTGTATACATGGTTTTGTTACCACAGATTAATGCAGATTAGTTTAAACATGCTGGTAATGAAGTGGGAGCTAGAGTACTAAGCCAGAGACAACATGAGTGAGGTAATATCTTTTATTAGATCTGTTGGTTTAAAGTACATGCTTTTGAGTTACACACAGCTCTTCAGGTCTGGGGAAGGAACCAAAATATAAACAGTATCTTTAGGCCTTGTCTACACTAAGGAATTTGGAATAAAAGTCTTATCTTTGTTAACATGGGGGGGTGGATAAAATTCTACAATTCTACATGGATTTCAGCCTTGTTCACTTCCTGCTCTAAAAACTCTGTCCTGTCACTGAGGTGTCTTAAACAGATACCCCTGTTTCACCTAGGGGCTAGTAGCTTTTCAAAGTGATCCTTCTCTGTGAAAACCTTAAAAATGTACCTCTTGTCTTTTCCACATAAGATGAGTCAAAAATGTTAAGGAGGGTGAAGGCCTACCCCTTTCATTCTGGATACAAGCTGTGTGCACACGCAATAATTCTGCTGTGTTGTTTTTGTGGGCATATAGATGATCCTAATGCTGGGCTGAAGGTGATCTTCCCGTTCCATGGTAGGTTTGGAACCTTAAAAAAAATTCCTACAAATAGGTAGGAAAGGTCAAAAAGCTCAAATGTCCTTAAACGAAAATAATCTGAAAAAAAAAATTGGATCAAGTAAATTAAAACATTTGGTTTCAATTTAGATCTTTTTTAGCTTTTAATTTTTTTTAACTATGACTCAACATTTCTCACTGAGAAATTGTTTGGAAACAAAATGGAACCTTTGCATTGAGAAGTTGTCGAAACTGAACATTTTGTCAGTGTCTAAACTTTTTTCAAAAATGTTTGGAATCGCTTTCCCGACTACGCGGGCTTTGGGGCACGTTACATTCTTGTGCCTCTATTTCCTCTCCCAATCTTACCTGGTCATGTCTATTGAGATAGAGAGAATGCTTACTCTGAAGAGCTCAGTATGGGTGCATCTACACAGCACCCTTAGCTCAAAGTAAGCTACACAATTCGCGCTATGCAAATTGCATAGCTTATTTTGATGCTATTTCAAAATAGCTTATTTTGCAATTTGGTGCTGTCTACACAGTGCCAAATTTTGAAATAGCTCGCTATTCCAAAATTCCCCTTAACCCTCGCGGAATGAGGGTAACTGGGATGTTGGAATAAACCGCCTGTTATTTCGAAATCTATTTCAAAATAACTGGCTGCTTCAATAGACACAGAAGAGCTATTTCAGGATACTTCGGGTATCCTGAAATAGCTCCGCAGTGTAGATGTACCCTATGTGCTTATATTGTGCACAGCACAACAGGCCCCAATGTTCATGGGTGCCCTGAGGTGTGATTGTGAACATAAATATTTATCGCAGTATCTTTTGCAACCAGCTAGTGTGGTAGGCTGACTGGTAAAGATTGCTACTACTTGCTACTACTGATAAAGCATCTATTTGTGCACATGTAATATTAGAACATAAAAACAACCACAGACCAATATTCCATCTAGTCCAGGACCCTGTCTTCTGACAGAGGCTAAGGCCAGTTGCTTCTGAGGGAATGAAGAGAACAGGCAACCATCAACATTTCCAGCCCCTGGCATCTACTCCCAGCATTTGGCATTCAAAAGCTGGGGATGCTCTGATCCTAGTGTTGCATCCCTGACCATCGACACCAATATCCATTGCTGTATCTATTTCTTTTTTGAACTTGTATTGTTTTGCCCTTCACAACCTGCGGCAATGAGTTCCACAGGTCGACTGTGTGAAGAAGTACTTCCCTTTGTTTGTTTTAAACCTGCTGCCTATTACATTTTATTGGGTGACTCCCGGTTCTTGTGTCATGGGAAGGAGTAAATACCACTTCCCTCTTCACTTTTGTCCCACCAGTCAAGGTTTTATAGACCTCTACCACATTTCCCTCGCGTCATCTCTTTTCCCAAACTGAAAAATCCCAGGCTTTTCAATGTCTCCTCATGCAGATGTTGTTCAGATGCTAATCATTTTGGTTACCACGCTCTGCACTTTTAGGCTATGTCTACACTCGTGGCTTCTTGTGCGAGCAATATGCAAATGAGGCTAAGCGTGGAATATCGGAAAACACTACTGTGCTGTCTACACTGGCCCTTTTCCGGAACAGTTTTCCGGAAAAAGACTTTTGCCCGAACGGGAGCAGCATAGTTTTTCTGGAAAAGCACTGATGATTTTACATGAAATCGTCAGTGCTTTTTCGGAAATTCAAGCGGCCAGTGTAGACAGCTGGCAAGTTTTTCCGGAAAAGCGGCTGATTTTCCAGAAAAACTTGCCAGTGTAGACACAGCCTAGGAGTAAAGTCTGAGGGCTTGTCCATACCAAAACATTGTTCCTTTGGGCTATGTCTACACTGCCAGTTTTTGCGGCAGAAAATATACTAATGAGGGACTCATTTGCATGAGTCATGATCTCATTTGCATAATTTCTGCCGATCCATTTTTGCGCTAAGCGTTTTTGCACAAAAACAAAGTGTTTTCCCTTTTTGTGCAAAAACCCCTTTTTCCGCAAGATTGGTATACCTCCTTTTTTGAGGCATAAGGATCTTGCGGAAAAAGGGGTTTTTGCGCAAAAAGGAAACAACCACACTGCTTGTTTTTGTGCAAAAAGCCCTAGCGCAAAAACGGATCAGCAGAAAATACGCAAATGAGATTGCAATTCATGGAAATGAGTCCCTCATTCACATATTTTGTGCCGCAAAATCTGGCAGTGTAGACGTAGCCTTGGAAGACAATGCCTGTGCTTTTAGTAGGGACCCCACAGCAGTGTCCCAGCAGAGTACACTTATTGTAAGGACAAAAAACAAAAACAAAAGGCACAGAGAGGATAAGCACCAAACAAGACAAGTTCCTAGACGAGTTAGGAAACTTTTTTGGTTCAGAGGCCACACGCACAAGTGAGAAGCAAAACAAAAGAAAACAAAAACCAAAGATGTGGCCTTCACCTGAGAAAGAGAAAGACCCTCCCCACATTCCCCTCACACACCAGAGCTTAGAGGGGCCCAGGCTAGTAGATTTTGTGGGCGCTCCAGTCCTGTGGAGGCAGGGCTGGAGCCCAGCATATGCTCCCCAATCTGGGGAGAAGCCTTGAGCCTCGGCGGGGGGCCTTAGGTCCCCCACCCCGGTCCTAGAGGCTGTAGCCTTAGCCCAGGTTGGCATGAGTCTTATGGGATCCTAGCAAGCCAAAGACTTTCCAACCCTTCTTGCCTGTCTGCTGCATCAAAAGGGAATCCCTCCATCAGCTCAAGCCCAGCTCTTCAGACCGAAACACCTTTCTCGGTGGCTGCCACTGGAAAATCCAGTTTGGGCTCCCCAAGGAGTGGGGCTTCTGGGTACCGACCCCAGCCTGGAGTCTGGCCATGAACGTCTCTGCTACTTCAAGCTGTGTACACGCCACAAGGCAGGTCCCAACATTCTGGGGTCCAGTGCGCATACAAACTATGGGAAGTCCCGCCTCCGGGGTTTGACAGGCAGCAGCCCCATGGCTCCTGATTGGCTCCCGGACCTATTTAAACCTGGGAGGCGTTCCCAGAAGCATCCAGGTCATGTGGTTTGTCTGTAGCTGCTGTTCTGGTCTTGAACGCCTGGCTTTTGACTTTACCTCCTGACCCAGAGCCTGAAATCTGACCTGGTCCCTGGGTACCAACCCCAGCCTGGAGTCTGGCCATGAACTTCTCTCCTATTCCAAGCCTCAGGTTTGTCCCTCCTCTGACCCTGGACCCTGAGGGTCCTAGTGAAGATGCTGACAGTAATTACCCCGTTGTACTGAGCACCTGGAAGTCCTCCTCCATGGAGCAGAACACAATCCTACAGAAACGATTATAAATGTAACCCCCCAGGATGCTGCATGGGATCGCAGTAGAGTTGCCACAGCCACTCTGTTGGCTTATGGGTGTTTTGTTCTGGCATTGCCCATTCCCACAGGGAGTGGGAATAACATCGCCACCGCAATCCACCTTTAGAGCAGCTGAATGGCATCCAGGTTAGGGGAATAACTGTTCAGGTGAAAAAAGAAATGCCCCAACCATAATACTGGGCAAATCAGGCCTTTATCTGGCATAATCTCTTCTGGGATCTGATAGCAAGCGTTCTAAATGCCTGTAGACACCTGGAACTGGAAGGGACCTCGAGAGGTCATCAAGTCCAGTCCCCTGCACCAGGGCCAAACATCTAGATCAGTGGGGGGAACCTGCTGCCTCAGACCACATGTGGCCCACTGGGGTTCCACCTGCAGCCCGCACACCCTGTCTGCCCCCCTCCTCTCACCTTTTGTGCACTGGAGCCCTGCCCTTACCTCCCTTCCTTCCACCCTCCCATGAATCTGCTGATTCACACCCCGCAAATCAGCTGTTCGCGGCTGTTCCCACTCTGGGAGAGAGGGGGAAAGAGCAGGGACTGAACCAGTGGATTTGTGGTGCTCTGAAAGGGCTGGGAAGGGGGGGGGAACAGGAAGTGCAGTGCCCCAGTGTGCGAAAGGGGCATGGAGGAGGGAGGCAAAGAGGGGCCACGTGGACCGCAAGTTGCCCACCACAGCTCACGCAGCCCACTCACTGATCTAGACCATCCACGGCAAGTGTTTGTCTAACCTGTTCTTAAAAATCTCCAATCATGGAGATTATATCCCTTCTGCAAGATTTTAAAAAGAGAAGAAACTATTTATTCGTCGTGCCGTCGGCTCTAGGAGCTCTGGTCGTGGACTGGAACCCCACCGTGCTCGTCACTGTACAAACGAGCAAAGGACAGGGTTGCATTGGCGGTCGTCATTTACACCGGTGTAAATAGTTTGCTGTCCTGACTTAACACCTTTTACACCTGCCTGTCACTGGAGCCAACAACTGCACCCAGGGCAGGGAGATGAAGAATTGGGCCCGATAGGACTGTCATGCAATATTCACAGTGCCCTTTGGATTGCTTCATTAGGAAGCGCTTTCCCATAAGCTAAATGAGAAGCTAAAGGGCTTAGTCCTGCCTAGAGCAGGGTGCTGGACTTGATCATCTCCTGAGGTCTCTTCCAGTTCTAGGGGTATGTCTACACTACCCTCCTAGTTCGAACTAGCGGGGTAGTGTAGACATACCCTAGGATTCTATAGAAGGGCCACCAGAGCGTTGGGCAAAAAAACGTTTTTATGGGAGAGTTTTGTATCGCAAAGCAGTAAAAACCCCTGACCTGTTTGCAGATAGCCTGCTCCCCAGAAAAGGCCAAACGCCCCGCATGGATTAACAGTAGGGGTTGATCTCAAGGGAATGCCACCGTCAGGAGCTGAGCCCTGCTGTGCAAGAACCTGTCTAGGTGACGTCGCCGCCTGAAGAGTGGACAATCGAAAATGACAAACGGCGTGGAAAGAGTTGAAGAGAATCCACTGTTTTCTGCACATAATTCCCCCTGCTCTAGTGACAAAGTTAGGAGGCAAGAAACGGAGTTAGGAGGCTCGCTGGGGAATCTGCGACATGGGTAAAGGCGTTCAGGCTGTTAGGATTCGTTATGGGTTATGAAATAAATAATAAACCGAAAGGCGGTGCTGCCCCCATCCCCCGCATCGAAACGTCTCCCATTTATCTGCCAAGCAACCCTTCTCCCCCCTCCTCCCGGCCCCTGCTCCTCCCCTTGCCAGTAACCTCCCCACCGCCTCCCTCGCTCTGAGCAATTGTGCCAAGCGGCTTCTCCTTTGCACTGCCTCTGGTGTAACTCGCGGCCCTGTCCCTGCAACCTGATCGGCTGGGCTGGACGAGAGGGGCCAGGATTTATGGGAGTGAATTGGGGCCTTCGCTCCTGACCCTGCGGGTGAGGAGATGGCCTTCCCAAGGGCCGTGGCCGTGGCCTGGTGACGCTCTGGACCGTGCAGCGAGGCAGCATCTGCCTGCCCCTTCTCTCCTCCAGCCGCTTCTCTCGCTCACGGATGGCACCAGAGAGACTCTTGCTCCCAGCCCGGCTGCTCTCCCCTGCCAGCCAGCCTGCCGGGCTCCCTGCCAACTTCTCCCGGCCTCTGCTGCACATGCGTGTCCCCCGCCCTCTGCCCGGGCCCCGTGGGAGGGATGGGGCGGGACTCGGCAGCAGGAGGGAGCGGGAGAGCAGAGACAGGGACGTTCTGGTCTGGCTGGCAGAACTGGGCGCTAGGCATGAGCAGACTGAGCAATTATGTAGGGCCCCGGGAAGCCTCCTGTTAATTATTCGTGGGTGGGAGGGGGGAGGGGAATGCTTAGCGCCCTCCAAGAGGCCAGTGCCACCACCCGGCCTCGCCTCCCAGCTGCCCCAGACCTTCTCGGCCAAGGTGCCCTCTAGAGAACCAGGAAACCCCCAGGAACCCTCCGTGACCTCCAGCTGGGCATCAGCTGGCCTGATTGGCTCCCACTGCTGGCAGGGGTCATAGAGACATCACCTCCCTCCTGGGGCCATGTGTCTGACTGTGCAGAAGAGAGAGAGAAAAGCTACACGGATTCCTGGGGGGAGACCCTGTGACGTGCCCCTGGATCGACCCCCAAGGATCTCCATGGGGAAGAGCCTGGTTCTCAGGTCACAGGCTAATAGCCCCGCTGGAAAAGTGGCCGGTCACAGCTGCTACCAAGGAAGGGCTCAGAACCCAGCATGGGGGAGAATCCCCCGCCCCCCCCACCTTAGATTTCATCCTGCTCCCTAGTAGTTAGAGACTGGCTTATGCCTGACGCATGAGGTTTAGTGCCTCTCCAGAACCATTATCGGTAACACGATGGGTACGGGCGGGCCCCTCCCGGCTCGGGGCGAGAGAGACCCTTAAAATAATCCCTCTCTGAGAAGACAACGAGACGACTGCAGGGTGGAGAGATGGAAACGTCCTATTTCCTGGCGGTCATGCCCATGGGGACGAGGCAGCCCAGTCCAAGCCAGCTCCGCCATGCTCGGTGCTGGACAGGCACCCAGTGGCAGACAGCCCCTGCCCTGAAGATCTTATATGGAGCCAGCAAGATCTGGAGCCTGGCAAGAGGGTCGCGTGGTGGACCCCACCCACCCACAGGAGTTGGATCCATAGGGTTAGTTATTTAGATCAGTGCTGCCCATTGGGGTTCCACCTGGGGCCCATGCACCTCCTGTCTGCCTCCACACACACCTTTTGTGCACTGGGGAACAGGAGCCCCTCACTTCCTACTCCTCCCCCTCCGTCCCAGCACGTTCAGAACCCCACAAATCCACTGATTCATGCTCCGTTCCCACGCGTCCCCCTCGCTCCCAGAGCTGGAACGCTGCAAACAGCTGATTCATGGCGTTCCAGCTCCGGGAGGGAGGGGAATGAGTGGGAATGGAGTTGGGAGGGAGGGGGAAGAGTAGAAAGTGCAGGACTCCAGTGCCCCCACACGCAAGAAGTGTGGGGGGAAAGGGATAGAGAGGTTGTGTAGGCTGCAGGTGGAACCCGAGTAGGATGAAGGAGGGCCACTCCTGCGGCTCGCTCACTTGTCCTGGTTGTCTTGGAGCGGGACAGTTTTGACCCGGACACCAGGTTAACTCCAACTACTAAAAAAGTGCCCCACAAGATCTCTGATGTTCACACGAGGATAGTGAAGTCTTAAGGTTTCAGACAAACTGCAGAATATTTGGAAAAGGGAAGGGGTGGAGACTCCATCTCTGGGGTCTGCAAACACTTGAACCTCCTTAATCTGGCAATCTTGGGTCATGGGGTGGATACACCCGTCCCCCTCAGAGACAGGGTGTTAGGCCTTTGCAGCCTCTCAAAGGATGCTTCGCCCCACGTGTCTATCGGTCCCAATGGTCAGGGCCAATCACCACACCCTGTCCCTATAAGGCAGTCAAGCCTAGCGGCCACAGTCACTAAAAGCACCCCCTTCTTGGAAGGCAGTCAGAGTCTGCCAGTCTGTAACACCACTTCCTCCCTTCTGGGCGGTGGGGCCTACCAGTCAGAGTGAGTAATAACATGCCCTTCCTTCAGGGCAGTGAGGCCTAGCAACCAGAGTCCATAACACCACTCCCTTACCTCAGGGCCTAGCAGCCAGAGTCAGTAACTACTCCCTACCTTCAGGGCAGCAAGGCCTAATGGCCAGAGTCAGTAACTACTCCCTGCCTTCAGGGCAGCAAGGCCTAATGGCCAGAGTCAGTAACTACTCCCTGCCTTCAGGGCAGCAAGGCCTAATGGCCAGAGTCAGTAACTACTTCCTGCCTTCAGGGCAGCAAGGCCTAATGGCCAGAGTCAGTAACTACTCCCTGCCTTCAGGGCAGCAAGGCCTAACGGCCAGAGTCATTTAGGGTTGCCAGGTGTCCAGTATTGAACCAGACAGCCAGGTATTTGCACCTTCCATCCGGTAAAAACATTCAGAAAATACCAGACATTTTGTTTTTTCCCAAGGCCCAGCTCGGGCACCCGACAGAAGGCCGCTGGCTGGGAGGGGGGAGTGGCCCAGGATTAAAGGGGCTGTGACTGCATTTTGGCCTTGGTCCTTTTTTCTTTTTTTTCTCGACAGAATTTTTTTCACGGCTTTTTTTTTTTGGTGGGAGCGGGCGGTTCAGTATTTTTTGTGAACCCCCTAGAGTCAGTAACCCACTCCCTGCCTGCAGGGCCATGGGGACTAGTGGAAGGACAAAAGTGTCCCCGAGGGGGAATGTGTGCAAGGACCCCCCCCCCCCCCCCGCAGCCCCACAAGTGGTGGTGGCACAGGGGGAATCCTCTGACAAGAAGTGTGGGGGATCCACCCACGGAAACATCCGAAAACAGACGTGAAGGGCCCCCCCTCATGCAGCCACGTGCCCAGGCAACATGCATGGCCTTTCCCTGCCCCCAACCCCTACCAAGAATGCACACCGCCCGGGGGTGGGGGGGCAGCAGAAACTGCACCCCTCCCGCCAGGAATGAACATCTCAGGGGGCCAGCCCCCCCCAAAGCCGCAGTCACCATCCCGCAGTCTGAGGCAAAGAAGCCCCCTTTGCCGCAAACCACCCAGCCGGGAGGGGGTCCTGCGGCGCACTCGGCAGCAACACTAGAGGGTACGAGGGCCACCGGGCCACTTCCAAATTACCTGGTTTGCTCCAAACTGCCCGGTGGCCGCACGAGCCCCAGATAATCTGCAGGGGGGGAGGGGGGAGATCACCTCCCCGGAGACGAACCTCCCGCGAGCGAAGACCCCGAACCGGGAAATCAATATTCACACAACGATGCCTCCAGCAGGTCTCTGCATGGCAGCCCAAGAGACACAGGCCGCTGGCCCTCAGCACGGGCCTGAGCACCAGGCCTGAAGGCCGGACCTGTAACCAGGGTTAACCCTTGCAGGGTTCACCCATCACGCCCTGGGAAACAGGGTATGGCGGATTAAAGCTCTTGCCAGGCTCGGGAGGGTGCTGCGGGGTCTGGGCATGAGGGAGGTGGGGGGCTTATCTGGCACCCCACTAGGGATGTAAGCGACTCGTCGACTATTAGATAAGCTTATCTGACAGTTGACTAGTCCTTTGACTAGTCGCTTCCCCGCCCTTGCTGTCTCCATCAAAGGCAGCAAGTTGGGGAGGGAGCAGGAGCAGGTGCTGGGGAGAACTGGCGTAAAAGTCGGTTCCCCCCAGCACCATCTCGGCTGCAGGGACATGGGAAGCAGAGGGGTAATGGGGACCGGGCGCAAGCCGGGAATCAGCTGATTCGCAGCTCGCGCTCCGTCCCAGATCGCTTACCCTCTGCTTTTTAAACCTCTGACTGCTCATAATACATTTAAAAGGCAGAGCTGCAGAGGGGTTAGCGCCTGGAGCCGGAAGCTAACCCCGCTGCGGCTCCCCCGCTTATCGATGAATCAACTGGCGATGGAAATTCCATCGACAAGTTGATTAGTTGAGTAAACTAAATTTAGCATCCCACCCCCACTTCTGGGGGCGCATGTGGCTCCACGCCCCCACCGCTCCAAGGCACAGCCTCCTGCCGCTACACAGTGGTGGAGAAAAGCCGCAGGGGAAACTCTGCCTCCAGCTGGCCCGAGAGCTACAAGACCCACAGGGTCACTTCCTCCTCTGTACCATGGGTGTTCTCAGGTTAGTAGGGAGGTTCGTGTGTCTCAAGAGCGAAGGCCTTTCTAAGAACATAGGAATAGCCATAGGGAGAGCCAAAGGGTCCCCCTAGCCCAGGGTCCCGTCTTCCACTAGCAGCCAGTGCTAGGTGCCCCAGAGGGAATTGACAGAAAAGGGAATCACCTGGTGATCCATCTCCCATTGCTCCAGGAAGAGACACTCTAGCCCAGTGTTTCTTAAACTTTTTAAGACTGAGGAACACTGAACAATAATTTTTTTTATGAGGAACACCAAGGATTTTTTTGTTGAGAGAAAAAAAAAAGGGGGAGGGTCAGGGGAAAGTTATTGAGAAAAAAAAAAAAGTTGCCTGCTCCTTTAAGGGTGGACATTTTGAACTCCGCTCACCTCTGACTGCCCGTGTGCGGTGGAACCCAGTTTAAGAAACACTGCTCAAGCCAAACCCAAGCTATGGGCTCAGTGCAAGTCACTGTGCAGTGGCCTGCAATATTGAGGCCCAGACGAGATAATGAAAGCTGAAGGTCTAGAGCAAAAAGTAGCAGCTCCCCCGGTGCCCCCAAAAAGGTTTGTGTCTCCCACTCAGCTCATTTTAACCCCTTCATCTCCCTGACACTTGTAAGGTCGATTTCCCAAGGGCTTGTCCGCACTGGACACCGATACAGGGCCCACCTGTGTGAGACGGGGCTTGCCCATGTGTGGCTTAACGTGGCTTGGACGCCAATGTAGCCCCTCCCCTATGCAGACAAGTTCCGCCCCCTTTGACCGCGTGATCTCATCCCGGCTTCGCACTCCCCAGATAAATGGGCCTTTTGTTTTGCAAACCAACCCGGCTCTGCACGGCAGAGATGGAAGCCTTTAGCGCCACTGTCCTCTGAACTCCCAGCTTCCCCTGCGCGCATCTTGCCCAGCACTTTTCAAGGTGACCCACAAAGTGGGAGCCAAGCGAGGTTGTTTCCTCTCTGCAATACACAGAGGCCTCCACACCACACTCCAGCACAAACAAGCGCAGGGCTGAGTTCTTCTTGCATTAGGCATCCAGCAATGTTAACCCTGGGAGATCATCTGGAAAGCAGAGACGATGTGACCCCAAGGTCCGGAAGGCAGATCATACAGTCTCATGGCAGCACTCACCACTGCGGCGCCTCCTGCTGGTCCCGCAGGAATTAGCTCGTCAGGGCTGGAGCGCCCCCTTCTGGCCAGTGTCATGCCTGCTGTTAGCTTCTCTCTGTGTTAGGGCCCTCATCCTTCCCTCTGGGAACTGCCCTCCCACAGTGCCCCCACACGCTGGGGTCCTCCCCCTCAGGGAACCCCCAAGGCCCTATGCCCACCTTGCCTCAGTGACCCTCATTCCAGTCTTCATCTAGCCCCTGCCTCGGGGCAAACTGCCGTTTGAAATGGCCACTCATCACTGCCAAGGGGGCATGGACCTGCTGCCACCCTGCAGCCCTGGTCCGCTCAGACCCTGGGGGCTTGCCTGGCTAGAGCTCCCCAGCTCTGCGTGCCTTTCCCCAGCCCTTCTCTGTATCAGGAGGCCTCTAGCTTCCCTGGCAGCCAGGTCCCTCCTGCTCCAGCTAACAGTGGTTCCCGAACTTTTCGGCATCACGCCCAGTTTTTGATTTTTGAGAAACCCTCACGTCCCCCCATAGCAGCAAAACTTGTTGAGCAGAAAAAAAAAGGAATTGACCAGGGCCAAAAATTGAAGCGCAATCCAAGATCTACCTCAAATATAAAGACCCTCGTCCCTTCTCCGAGGCCCCGCCCCTGCTACCTCCATCCTCCCTCTCTTGCCCATCCTCACTCACTTTCATCAGGCTGGGGGGCAGAGAGTTGGGGTGCAGGCTCTGGTCTTGGATCAAGGGATCTGGAGTGTGAGAGCGGCTCTGAGATGCTCTTGGGGCAGGCAGTTGGGATGCAGGGGTGCTCAGGGCTGGGGCAGGGACTTGGGGTCCAGGAGGGGGATCATGACTGGGGTAGGGTTTTGGGATGTGGGCTCCAGCTGGGCACTGCTTACTCAGGTGGCTCCTGGATGATGGTGCAGTGGGGCCAAGGCAGGATCACCCCTGCCCTGGCCCTACACCGCTCCCAAGAGCAGCCAGCAAACTCCATCCCAAGTCCTGTAGTGCCACTCTCTGCTCTGTGGAGACAGGGTACAGAGTGGGAGGAGGCACCTTGATATCAGCGCCCCTCCTTTCCCTCCTTGCTCTGCCCAGAAAGCAGCAGGCTCCCCAGGAGGAGGGGAAGCTCCAAGGCAAAGGGCAGATGAGCAGCAGTGGGGAGAGGGGCAGCTGAAGTGCTGGCCCTTGACAGCCTCTTGGCCAAACCAGTCAGGATCACCTGTCAGAGTCTCTAAGATCTCCCGGTAGATCCCGATCGACTGGTTGGTGACCAATGAGCTAGAGGGTGGGTGAGTGAGTCACTCCCAGAAGCCATTATTTATACTGCCCTCTGCTGGGCCCTAAATGGCTGTACCTGCCCCAGCTCTCTCCTAGGCCTGGCTTTTAACCCTGTAAAGGCCAGAGGGCAGACACAGGTGGCTGTAGAGGCTGGTTCTCAAATATTACAGCGATGATGCAGGGGTGAAAGTAACTTACATTTCTCACAGGTCCTGCCTTATCACAACCCACAGGGTGTGGGGAGAGGGGAAGGACAGGATTAAGACTCCGACCCAGGCACACCGGTTTACTTTCACCTCTGGCGATGAGGGAGACTGGGAAATGTATGTGGTGATAGATCTTGGTCAAAAAAGCAAACAGAACATTGGGAACCCTTCCAAAGGGGCTAAGGAATAAGATAGAGACTATTGTATTGCCTCTCTATAACTCCATGGTACACCCACATCATGAATACCGTGTCGCCTTATCTCCAAAAAGATACATTGGCATTGGGAAAGGTTCAGAGAAGGGCAACAAAAATGATGAGGGGTTTGGAAGGTTCCCATATGAAGAGAGATTAAAGAGACTGGGCCTTTTCAGCTTAGAAAAGAGGAGACCAAGGTGGGATACGATGGAGGTCTGTAAAACCATGACTGGTGTGGAAAAAAGGAAAAATGATTTACTTGTTCCCATAATATAAGAACTAGGGGTTGTCAAATGAAATTAATAGGCAGCAGGTTTAAAACAAACAAACAAATAGCAGTTTTTCTTCCTGCAGTGCACATTCAACCTGTGGAACTCCTTGCCCTTGTGAAGCCCAGGACTTTTACAGGGTCCAAAAAAGAACTAGATAAATTCTCAGAGGTTAGGTCCATTAATGGCTGTTAGCCAGGATGGGGAGGGATGGTGTCCCCAGGCTCTCTTAGTCAGAGGCTGGAAATGGATGACAGGAGAGGGATCACATGATAATTCCCTGTTCTGTGCACTCCCTCTGGGGCACTGTCGGCAGACAGGATACTGGGCTGGATGGAACTTTGGTCTGACCCAGTCTGGCCGTTTTTATGACAGGGAAAGACTCCTGACTCACCGAGGGCAGACGGGTTCAAAGCCTTCTGGAGTTTTGCCAACACCGGTTTCATGCCCATGCAGGAGAAAGATGCTCTGAGTTGAGAAATCAGCACCCCTCCCCTCTTCCCCTTCCCTCTTCCCCTCCCCTCTTCCCCTTCCCTCTTCACACACACACACACACACACACACACACACACACACACCCCTCTTCACACACACACACCCCTCCCCCCTTCCCCTTCCCTCTTCACACACACACACACACACACACACACACCCCTACCCTCTACCCCTCTTCCCCTCCCCTCTTCACACACACACACACACACACACACACACACACACACACACACAAACACACCCTCCCCTTTTCCCCCTCCACTCTTCTCACACACCCCCACACCCCCACACACCTCTCCCTTCTTCCCCTCCCCTCTTCACACACACACACCCCTCTTCACACACACACACCCCTCCCCCCTTCCCCTTCCCTCTTCACACACACACCCCTACCCTCTACCCCTCTTCCCCTCCTCTCTTCACACACACACACACACACACACACACACACCCCTCTTCACACACACACACCCCTCCCCCCTTCCCCTTCCCTCTTCACACACACACACACACACACACACACCCCCCTACCCTCTACCCCTCTTCCCCTCCCCTCTTCACACACACACACACACACACACACACACACACACACACACACACACACAAACACACCCTCCCCTTTTCCCCCTCCACTCTTCTCACACACCCCCACACCCCCACACACCTCTCCCTTCTTCCCCTCCCCTCTTCACACACACACACCCCTCTTCACACACACACACCCCTCCCCCCTTCCCCTTCCCTCTTCACACACACACCCCTACCCTCTACCCCTCTTCCCCTCCTCTCTTCACACACACACACACACACACACACACAAACACACCCTCCCCTTTTCCCCCTCCACTCTTCTCACACACCCCCACACCCCCACACACCTCTCCCTTCTTCCCCTCCCCTCTTCACACACACACACACACCCTCCCCCTTCCCCTTCCCTCTTCACACACACACACACACACACACACACACACACACACACACACACACACCTCCCCTCTTTCCCTCCCCTCTTCACACACACACACACAGAATCCTCCAGCAAGACGCTCAGAAACTGGCCATCCCTGGGAGGGGAAGGGGTTCTCGGCGCAGGGTGGAGACTGTCCTCTGGGGCAGCGTTTTTCGACCTTTGCAATTCCAGGGACCGGCTCGCTGCCTTCCTGAACCACATCAGGGAGACCGCAGGGCCTGGGGCCGGTCACTGAGAAAGGCTGCCCTAGAGGATCGCCAAGGGGCGTCGAGGGGTTCCGACCCCCCTGCCTTGCCCACGTTGGTAAACAGAAGAGGGATCCTGGCTAGATCCCCGCTAGATGGGAGGGAGGGACTTAGGGGTCTGGGCCAAGGGCAGGCTGACGTCTCTGTTCTGTGGGCAAAACGTGGCAGGGATTCGTGGGAACGAAGGCAGGTCTGGGCTGCCCTGCCCTAGGTGCGGGCTGCCCGCTCGACTCTGCTGAGTAACTTGGACTCCAGAGCAGCCCCCCACCCCTCACTCCGTGGCTCGGGCAGCAGGGCCTGTTGGCTGAGGCCTGGGGGGGGCAGGCAGAGCCCCAGGGCCAAAGAGGAATGGAACGCAGCAGCCCCCGAGCGCTGGACATCACGAGGCACCGTCCGTGCAGGAGAGAGGCCCGGGGCCACGCACGGGGGCTGCTCCAGCGCCCAGGGCCGGCGAGACAGGCCCTTGCGCGCTCGCTTTCTAGAGCAAGGTTGAAGAAATAGCTGGAGCGTGAGGGGGCAGTTCAGGGGCATCGGTCTGCTGTACGCCAGCCAGCCTCCCACCCCCACTGGGAGGTGCCAGACCCCAGCCAGAACCCGTCCCCCCCTCCTTCCTGCCTTTGGCACCTGCAGTGGCTCCGGAGCCGCGGGGACGGGTGCAGCAGAAAACCCCAAGGAAGAGACGGAAAGGGCCCGATCCGGAGAGGTGCTGAGCGACTGTTAATTCATTAGCGGGAGTTCAGCCCTTTTCAGAATGAAGCCCTGATCTGTCACAACTCCAGGGTCCCTCCCTTCCCTGGATGCCGTGCTTTTGAGGGGAGGGTTTCCTGTTCCAAAACCTCCCTTCCATGGATCAATTCCCCTTCCCCACCTGCTTGCCCCAGTGGAGTATTTGAGCTCCCCCCTCAAGTAGCTAGACTCCTTCCTGCCCTTGCACCCCATTGGCCTTCCCCAGAGAGACTCAGCGCTGGTCCCCTCCAGTGTGCTAGGCCCCAAACCCAACAACCGTGCCCAGGGTGTGTGAGTAGCCCTTTGCGGGCTGGCTTCCCTCTAGCCCGGGCAGGAGGGTGAAACCGCTGGGCTGGGAGGGGTGACGGCAAATCCGAGTTTGATTCCTGCCTTTGACAACCCCCCCCCCGCCCCGTCCCATCTGACTGCGGACAAGTCGCACTATCCCCAAAATGACCTGGACGTGGAAGGCTTGACTGAGTCTCCTGAGCGCCTAAGTCACTTAGGAAAATCAAACGTAGGTCCTAACTCACTTAGCCCTTGTCTACGCGACAAAAGCTTTCCCAGGACAGCTGGCCTGGCCGAGCCCCCGAGGCAGACACGCTGTAGGGGAACGGCAGGAGTTTTCCCACGGGCGTAGCCCCATCACCCCAGGGAATGTTAGTTATGTTGCTGCTGGGGAGGGGTTAAACACTCCCACACTGCCCTCCCAAGGGCTGTGGCGTTGCTTAAATCAGGTGGGGAACCTGGATCCAGCCCCCCAGGGCTTGGGCTCCCTCCCAGCATTGGGGAGCCCAAGCTGGTGTTCCAGTCTCCTGCCCATACCCCCGCAGTTCCCCCCGTGGGGCTGGAAAACCAGCGCCGGCTCCCCACTGCGGGGGGAGGAGCCCCAAGCCTCATGGGCCGGAGTCAGGCAGGACAGAGCTGGGTCCGATCCCCGGGCTCTGCCTGGTGGGGGTTGGGGGGGAAGGGTGGAAGTGGCTCTGGGTGTTGCTGCCCCCCTCCCCGTGGCTGGTGCAATAAAGCACTCTCCCCTATTAGCCTGGGCCCCCTCAGGTGTGCAAGGGGAGTGTGGGCCGACTGATTTCTCTGTAGGTCAGCAGCCCCAAAAGTTCCCACCTCTGGCTGGTCTAGTTAGAACTGTTCATATTTGGTGTGTTGACAAGCTGTCACATGGGTGGCTGCCACGGGCGCCCCCCCTTCCCCCTTGTGGCCTGGAGCCACTGCTGGGTTCAGCTAAAACAGTCTAGTTTTTTTGCTCGTTATTTCGAAATCATGTTGCGGTGTAGAAGGTCCCCAACAATAGTTTCTTAAGTAGATACCGGTATATTATTCTGTCTTTATTGTTCTGACTTTTATGCCTCATCAGCTAAAATGCTTTGTTGTCTGATTATATCATGGGTTCCCAAACTGGGGGGGGGGGCATGAATAAATTCCTGGGGGGGGGGGCACGAGGCGAACCAGCCCTCCCTCCATCAGTCTTCCCCCCACACACACACCAAGAAAGAGCCCAGGCTGGCTGGAGCAGACTTCAAAATGACCTCCTTAAAAGGGAAATGCCTGCTCTGCTCTTCAAAGGGCAATCTTTTTTTTTTTTTTCCCCTCAACAAGTTTTGCTGCTATTTTTTTTTCAGGGGGGCGTGAGGGTTTCGCAAAAATCAAAAAAGGGGACGTGATGCCAAAAAGTTTGGGAACTACTGGACTATATCTTTTAGAAATGCGTCTGTCTGTCCATCCGACAGTGAGGGTACGTCTACACTACATGCCTCTGTCGGCAGAGGCATGTAGATTTGTTTATTCAGCAAAGATAAATGAAGCCGCGATTTAAATGATCGCGGCTTCATTTACATTTACGTGGCTGCCGCGCTGAGCCGACAAACAGCTGATCAGCTGTTTGTCAGCTCGCGCGCTAGTCTGGACGTTCCCCCTGTCGACATCAAAGCCCTTTGTCGGCAGCCCCGGTAAACCTCATTCCACGAGGAATAACGGGGCTGCCGACAAAGGGCTTTGATGTCGACAGGGGGAACGTCCAGATTAGCGGCAAGCCGACAAACAGCTGATCAGCTGTTTGTCGGCTCAGCGCGGCAGCCATGTAAATGTAAATGAAGCCGCGATCATTTAAATCGCGGCTTCATTTGCCTTTGCCTACAACCCTAATCTACATGCCTCTGCCGACAGAGGCATGTAGTGTAGACACAGCCGGAGTCTGTCTGTTCAAGAACTCCTCCTAAATGGTAAGAGCTCGGGCCACCAAATTTGATATGCAGCTTCCTGTGATCATAACATAAAGCAAGGGCAGGGTTTGGTTGTGCCAGGACAATGGGATGTGCCTGGAATCTGATTGTTTCTCATAAAATGGAAAGGGAGGGGTCTGGCTGGAGGGATAGTTATACTGTGCAGTGATCACAGAGGGGCAGCATGTGGCCAGAGATGGGGACTGGGTCAGCTATAACCCCATTGGGCCAGCAGGGGGCAGGGATAGAGAAAGGGTCAGTTATCTGTGTGTCCGTCTGTCGCCCCTTCCCTGGCTGTGCCCGCTGCAGCAGCCATGGAGAAGCGCTTCTCAGCTGGCCGCAAACTACTGTGCTGAGAGAGGGCTGGGTTTGTCTTCTCTCCCCAGGGCAGCCTGCCTCCTGAACCCCTCCTCCCTAGCCCACCCCACGGCAATCATTTCAATGAAGCCTGGGCATTTTCATTTTATTTTCCAAAAAAATAAAAATTAATTGAATCAAGGACCCAAGTAAGGCTGGGTCAATCTTCTAATTATTATTATAAATAAGAGAACCTACTGGTAAATGCAAAAAAAAAAAAATTCTCCAGGTGGTATTTTTTTTTTCATTCAGATTTATTTGTTTTTTTTTTAAGCATCATATGGGGACGCATTATTTTTCATTTCATGAAAAACCAAAGCAGGCAACATTCTGACATACAGGTGACACCACTACAGAATAAACCTAACGCAATCTGTCTCAAGGTAAGTTTGGTTTGGGCCATACAACCATGGCCCGAGAGAGGTATAGTGCAGGCTGGATTCTCACACGAAAGTCTGCTTTGTTCTAAGGTCCCGTTTTTCCTTTTTCCTCACCAGGGGAAAGGCCTCCACTCATGGGCGAATCAGTAGTTAAAGAGGCAGAATTCTGCCGTGTGCACAGACTCAATCTCCCTCTCTCACACACAAATCCATTCCCACACACGATTGCCACTTCCGCTGCCTCACACGCACACAGCTCAGTTCCAGCTCTGGCTTACACACGGCCACTGTAAGGTGTAGACGCCAGCAGTGAGTTCCAGTCGCAGCCTTTTTGGCTCAGCTCTGGTCTCTTGGGGTCTGAGTCCACACCGTGGTACTCCACTTCCAGACCAACGTGGCTCTTGATTTCAGGGGAAAAGCTGGAGTCACACCGAGCGGAATCAGAGCCTTTTCGCGTTCCGATTTTTAAAACCACCACTCAGCTCACAGTCAAGCGTCACTTTTAAAAGGCCTTGCCTGAGATGCAGAGTGCTGAGTGAATCCAGCATTTTAGGAT
Organism: Pelodiscus sinensis; assembly: GCF_049634645.1. NCBI lineage: Eukaryota > Metazoa > Chordata > Testudines > Trionychidae > Pelodiscus > Pelodiscus sinensis. Next base: position 7,315,061 of record NC_134739.1, on the reverse strand, counting down.
TGCGGTAGAAGATGCTGCCCCATCTACATCACATCCCCATGTGCCTCATTCATTCTGCCAATGCCTGGAGGGGGGCAGGGGAAGGCAGTTCTCCTCCAAAGGCCACTTGAAAACAAGAAGCCTGATTCTCCATTCCCTGACCCAGCTTTATGTGTATGCAGCTCTGCTAACTGCAGTGGAGCGGCTCCTGCTTTAAAACAGAGTCGGGCACAGGACTCGTCAGGTCTGAGAACTACCAGCTGGAGTCTGCAAAGTGCGACCAGGCATCACTCAGCATGTTGCATGGGCAGGCCCTCTAAAGCAGTGTTTCTTAACTAGTGGTACAAGTACCCTTAGGGATACTCAAGAGGGGGGTATGTCAACACAACTGAAATTTGGAGAAAACTGATTTTTTGTTGTAAGTTTTACAGTGCTTTATTACTTTTGTACTTTTTACACCCAAACATTTCATCACCTGCCCGGCTACGATTGTTTAAACAAGTGTGTTGCAATGGTAGAAAAAAATGTTGTGTGTCTGAAAACTGTAGGTACTGGGGGTACTTATAATTTTTTAAAGGGGGGGTACTTATATTTTTTTGTTTTTAAAAGGAGTGCTTTATAAAAAAAAATTTGAGAAACACTGCTCTAAAGGAGGCACCGTCTGGGTTAAAAAAAATTAATCACAGAGAATGTGATCCAAGACCCACCAAAGTCAATGGAGCACAAATTTCTTCTCTATGTTCCTAATAACCCCTGAGATGATTCTACCTGAAAGAATCCTCCATCACTTAGCTCCTCTATTTATGCTCTTTATGGATTTTGTTTGTTTGGTTGGTTGGTTGGTTGATTGGTTGTTTTTTTGGCATTTCACTCTCTTTTGAGACAATGCGGGGAAAGGAAACAACCAGCCAATATTCCCTCTCTTTTTCATCCATGTGTGGGTTTTTCCCATCCCTGTGCAGGATACATTTTTGCTGTGTCTAGACTGGCAAGTTTTTCCACAAAAGCAGCTGCTTTTGCGGAAAAACTTGCCAGCTGTCTACACTGGCTGCTTGAATTTCCGCAAGAACACTGACGATCTCATGTAAGAAATCAGTGCTTCTTGTGGAAATACTATGCTGCTCCCGTTCGGGCAAAAGACCTTTTCCGCAAAAGGGCCAGTGTAGACAGCTCAGATTTGTTTTGCGCAAAAAAGCCCCAATCGCGAAAATGGCGATGGGGCTTTTTTGCGCAAAAGCGCGTCTAGATTGGCCATGGATGCTTTTCTGCAAAAAGTGCTTTTGCGGAAAAGCGTCTGTGCCAATCTAGACGCTCTTTACCGCAAATGCTTTTAACGGAAAACTTTTCCGGTAAAAGCATTTGTGGAAAATCATGCCAGTCTAGACGTAGCCTTTTTGTGTGCACTGAGGCATGTGTGAATGCGCACCACCAGTAGAAACACAAAATCTAGCTGGGGGCACTCTGCTAATCAGCTGGATGGCATTTGACTCTCTCCTGGCTGGTCGCACGAACGCACAGCTTACAGGGAACACTGCAACTGACTAGTCAGTTTAACCTTTTTTCTTCAAGGGCATGTCTACACTAGGAAATTATTTCAAAACAACTACATTCAAAACAATAACCCCCAAAATAACTATTTCAAAATAAGCGGTATTCCCTGAGGAAAGCGGGAGTACAAATTCCAAAATAAGCAGTCTGTTATTTCAAAATAACGGGCTTGGGAGTGTGGACGCTCCTCCTATTATTTCGAAATAACTCCCTAGTGTAGACCACGGCCTAATCAGTTTTACTTTCTGTTGCTCATGCGCTAACTAGCCACGGGGCTGCTGCACCAGATTCTAATCTGACATGCACTGGTAAGAACCCAGATCATCTCTACGGATGTCAAAGGAGTTGCTCTAGATTTGTGTTGGTTTAACAGATCAGACGCTGGGCTGCAGTTTCAATGAAAGCAAAATGGAATTAAGACACCAAGTCCATCAATATGGGCACGTCTACATCACACGGCAGATCGACGCTACCACGGGCGATATTTCAGGGTTTGATTTAGCGGGTCTAGTATAGACCTGCTAGATCGAACTCAAAGGGTGCCCCTGTCAGCTCTGGTACTATCAGCCTCCCACTGTGTGGACATCACGGAAACACAGTGTAAGATACATCGACGCCAGCTACGTCATTTATGTCACTGGAGTTGCGTATCTTACTTCGACCTTCCCAAGTAGCGTAGACTGGGCCTGTTGGTTTTAAAAAAATAAAATGGGCACAAAGGTCCCTAAATCTCATTCTTTACAAACATCCTTTAAAAAAGCCTTTTTAGACTATCCACTGGTACCCCCAACCAATGTCCCCTCTAATTGTTTCCACCCATGTGCGGAATAAATTCAGTGATGTGCACTGAGGCACAAGCGGATGTGCACCACCTCTATAAACATATGCTTCTAGCTGTGGACACTCTGCTGATCAACTGGGCAGCACCTGAATTTCTCCTAGGGAACCTTACTCCCAACTTCCTACGTGTGCAGGGGGCGCTTCTTTCCAGCATGCACATACACCATTCCTCATCCCCTACCATTCTTTTACAAGGCAGAAACATAATCAGCATCTTTTTAAATACATTTAAAAAAATAAATTACAAACACCCTTTATAGCGTAAAATATACAGGTCATTTCACCCACTTTCTTTTTTTTTTTTTTTGCTTTGTTTTTGCTTTTTACATAGACTCTAACTACAGAAGCATCATAAAACTCTTTTTCTAGATCTTTTTTATCATTATTTTCTTAACACCAAATATAAATGTATCCTCTTCCTATTTACATATGAAATTCCCTGGGATAGACGACAAGTTAACACCAACAAAAGGAAACGGGGCCAGACGGTTTAGATCTGCTGAAGATCTGGCCTGACGTCTTTCTTCTACACTAACTAAATGAAATAAATGAATAAACCATCTTGCTCGGGGTTGCGAAGCTTGTGCAGTTTCACAGAGGAAGGATCTGACCCAGACCTACTCTAATCTGGTCCGACTGGCAGAGTAACATGAATGCAAGGGGGCCATGTGGAATTGGGCTCTTAGAAAGCTGGAGGGCTTGAATTTGGGGGGGGGGGGATGCCGAGGAAGGGCAGAGCTGGTGCCTTGCTCTGCACATTTTGAAAAGGAGATGAATGCAGGCTGGACACCCTTGACTCTCCCTGTGCTTGTTGGAGGCTCTGAGCCCTTCTTGGGATGTTCTTAAGTACTAAACGCTTCTTTAAGACAGAGACTAGCTTACTGCCGCTCTATAAATCCATGATATGCCCACATCTTGAATACTGTGTGCAGATGTGGTCGCCTCATCTCAATAAAGATATCTTGGCACTAGAAAAAGTTCAGAAAAGAGCAACAAAAATGATAGGGGTATGGAACAGCTGCCATGTGAGGAGGGATTAATACAATTGGGACTTTTCAGCTTGGAAAAGAGTCGGCTACCGGGGGAAATGATAGAGATCTATAAACTCATGACTGGTGTGGAGAAAATAAATAAGAAAAAATTATGTACTTGTTCCCATAACACAAGAACTAGGGGGCTCCAAGTGAAATGAATAGGTAGCAGGTTTAAAATAAACAAAAGGAAGTACTTCTTCACACAATGCACAGTCAACCTGTGGAACTCCTTGCTAGAGGATGTTGCGAAGACGAGGTCTTTAACAGAGTTCAAAGAGGAACTAGATAAATCCATGGAGGTTAGGTCCATCAATGGCTATTAGCCAGGACGGATGGGAATGGTGTTGCTACCTCTGTTTGTTAGAAGCGGGGAATGGGTGACAGAGGATGGATCATTGATGATTCCCTGTTCTTTTCACTTCCTCTGGGGCACCTGGCATTGGCCACTGTTGCAAGACAGAACACTGGGCTAGATGGATCTTTGGTCTGCCCCAGTATGGCCCTTCTTAGGAACGCAACCTTATAGCTGAACCTGTCTACACCCCACTGCACTTGGCCCACAATCAGCGATACTATATTGTGTTAGTCAGAGGGAGCTGCGTTGTGAGGGAAACACCCCCGAGTGGGATTCAAATAGCTTGGTAACACTGCCAAACTAGGACTTGAGCATAAGCCTAGAGCGAGTGGTCTCGTTTCTTTCATTTCTGGAGAGATCTAAGGGCATGGGGATGGGGATGGGGCGGGGGGAGGTTGGTGCACCTGGGGGTTGGCCATGTGATTTTTCGCCAGCCCTATATTGACTGCAAAGGGAGTTGTTAGAGTAACTTGCTGTAGGATCTCATTCCACATCATCAGCGATGACAACACCGAATTATAACCCTCCCTGATCTTCTCCTGAAGGGGATACACAGTATCCCATTTGCCTGCACGCAGGGGGTCCCAGGGTCATCAACCAAACTTCCTCACTGGTTGGCGGGGGTGGGGGTGAAGCCCTGGAATAAATTGCCTAGGGAGGTTGTGGAATCGCCATCATTGGAGATGTTTAAGAGCAGGCTAGACACATGCCTGTCAGAGATGGTCTCGATGGCGCTCGGTCCTGCCATGAGTGCAGGGGACTGGACGAGATGCCTCTCGAGGGCCCTTCTAGTCCTATGAACCTGGTATCTCGTGGGATGCTTTGTCCCCCTCCAGTATTTTTTTTTCCAGTCCTGGCTGCAAAGTGAGCCAGGGGAGCGCAGTTAGGTTCCCAAGCAAGCACCACAAAGGCCATAGACATAGGAATAAAGAAGCAACATCTACTGCACCCCGAGTTCTGTCTAAGCAGAGCCCTTGGGCTCGTTAGCACCAACGTTTGGCCGGGAAGGGGCTTGGAAGCTGGTGGGAGAGGAAGCCGGGGAGAATTCACCCCAGTCTCAGGCACCTAGGCCAATCCTGCCTGGCTGCCCCTCTCACCCAGCCCTCCCCATGCAGAAGGCTACTGGAGGGATGGCTCAGCCAGCCTGGGGCAGCCTGGATTCTGTTCACCCGACGCCGTCCCTGGATCAACCGGCACCTGCCATGTCTGTGATGCTGGTAATTCCGCCACGACCCTGGAGAGCTTGGTCCTTCCCATCGGCAGGTTCCGGTTCCGTGGCCATGAGTGGATTTTAAAGGCTCCTCCCCCTGCTCCAGCTGGACGTTGCTCTGTATGCCTGGGGCTACCCCCACCAGCCCCGAGTCTGGAAAGAGCCCTGCTAGCGGGAGTAACTCTTCAAAAGGTCTGTAAAAAAAATCTGGCAGGATCTCGTTATTTCCCAGGGGCTGGGGCGGGATGGGGGCATGTTCGGCTGGGCAGGCAGGTGAGAGCCAGTACCCCAGAGTCGGCACTTTCTCACAGCTGGAGCGTGTACCTGTCCTGCCACAGAAAGAAAACAAACAGGGAAATCTGTTCCCAGGTGACTTAGCTGCAGAAGCCAGAGCCGAGCGATGGCCATGCCAGGATCCCACCTCCAGGCGTTCGGATGCAGCTTGGAAGCACGATTGGTCCTCGAGGTCAGGTTCAGGAGTCTCGCAAAATCGCTGTGTTTCTACGGGCTCTGACGCTGATCAAATGTGTGTGTGTGATTAGCAACATCGATTCCGTGGCATGTCTGTGTGTACGTGTGTGTGTGTGTGTGTGTGTGTGTGTGTGATTAGCAACATCGATTCCGTGGCATGTCTCTGTGAGTGTGAGTGTGAGTGTGAGTGTGTGCGTGTGTGTGTGCGTGTGTGTGATTAGCAACATCGATTCCATGGCATGTCTCTGTGAGTGTGAGTGTGAGTGTGTGTGCGTGCGTACGTGTGTGATTAGCAACATAGATTCCGTGGCGTGCGTGTGTGTGTGTGATTAGCAACATCGATTCTGTGGCATGTCTCTGTGAGTGTGAGTGTGAGTGCGTGTGTGTGCGTGTGCGTGTGTGTGTGTGATTAGCAACATCGATTCCGTGGCATGTCTCTGTGAGCGTGTGTGTGTGATTAGCAACATTGATTCCGTGGCATGTCTCTGTGAGTGTGTGTGAGTGTGTGTGAGTGTGTGTGCGTGTGTGTGATTAACAATATTGATTTTTTGGCATGTCTCTGTGAGTGTGAGTGTGTGTTCATGTGTGCGTGTGTGCATGTGTGTGCTTAGCAACAGCGATTCCTTGGCATATCTCTATCAGTGTTTAGCAACACAGATTCCTTGGCATGTCTCTGTGAGCGTGTGTGTGGGCATGTGTGTGTATGTGTGTATGTTAGCAACATAGATTTCGTGGCATATCTGTGTGTGTGTATGTGTGGGTATACATGTGTATGCGTGTGTATGTGTATAGGCACGTGTATGTGTATGTGTGTGTGTATGCATGTGTATGCATGTGTGTGTGTACTGTATGCAAGCACACATGCGTTCATACAAACACACACACACACAACACGCACACTTGGTTCTTGGAACCCAGCCTCAGGGCTCTCCGAAAAGACGGGGAACGGAGCCCTTTGTCGCTGATGCGGGGGACACCATAGAGCGGGCGCTCAGAGCGGCATCTGCACTTCATGGTACACATCCCGGCCTTCTGTCTCATCGAAGGTCACCTCGGCGTCGTCCGCGTCCAGCTGGAAGGGAGCGGGGACACCGTGAGGGCTCTCGTGGGGGGGAGAGCAGAGAGAACCAGGAAGCCCTGTGGTGCGGCTAGCTTCTCGGGGCTCGGCCACGGGGCTCCCAGCGCGGAGCACTAGATACTCACACACTTGAGTTCGACGTCCCGGAAGAACTTGGGGAGCAGGAAGCGGCGCAGAGGCACCGTCAGGATGAGGAGGAAGGGCAACGCCAAGGAGGCTGGGGTGGACTTCACCACCCACAGGGCAGCCAGGCACAGGACCTGGGTGAGCGTGAAGATGTGCATGCGCCAGGTCTTCACCTGGAAGGATAAAAGCCGGGGAGAGTCAACGCGCTGGCGGCCCCTGCCCCAAATCTGCAGCCCACCTGGGGCACAGGACCCCCCCCCCCCGAACCATCAGGGAGCTAGTGCCACAGGCACACCCTGCATCCCACACTCGGGCCGTGAGGGGAATGGGGAGCTCCCGGCTGCTCCCCAGACCTGAACTCGTCCTCACAGCTGGGGACGCAGGGGGCACCTGGAGCTTAGGGCTGGGAAGGGACAGTCTCCGGGGACAGGAAGTGTCTCCGGGAGGGTGAGCGTGGCGGAGGAGGGTTCACGCCCTGTTTGCCTTGGAGGAAGGAGCGGGCTGGTCTTTCCGCCTCTCTGCCCGGTGCTGCTTGTGTTCCCAGCGGCCTCGGGCTGGGCTGGGCCACGCGCTCACCCCAGCGCTGCGAGTCAGCACGTGCGGGGCCTGGCCCAGGCTACGCCGCGTTCAAACGAGAGGCAGCCACTGCCAGCCCCCCGGGTCAGGAGCTAGGCTCTGTCCGGCCCTGCGGCCAGTCCAGGAGTCGGCGCGGGCCCCTGAAGGGTCCGTGCACAGTCTGATCAGGCTCAGAGGGGCCAACAGGGACCCCCGAGGCCTCCTGGGAAATTGCTCTGTGGTCACGTAAGCCTGAGGGGACCGAACAGACCGGAGCGGTGAGGTCCCGACACCCTCTTGTCTGCAACGCCTGACAGCCGAGAGGGCAGGAGGACCCGTCCCCCGTGCTCCCCCTCAGCTGGGAGCGCCTGTCCCCGCCCCCCAGCCAAGGAAGGAAAGAGGAGCGGCGCCCTCACCCGCCTGACGTAGGGCTCGTCGGGGTGGTACTTGGGGGGCATGAGCATGAGGAGGATGCGGTCGTAGAGCTGGATCCCGTTCAGCGAGGTGACCCCCATGTAGAGGAAGATCCCGAAGAGCACGGCCAGTGGGATCAGCTTCAGGATGGGCTCCATGAGGATGGAGAGTCCTGCGGGGGGGAGGGGAGAGAGGCGCCGCGGTGAAGGCCTACAGATGCCAGCTTGACGGGAGGGGGAGCCCCCCCCTTCACGGGCGCCTGCGCCGGGTCCGCTGGACGCCAGCCAGAGAGCTGGACACTGGCCCAGCCGCCTGCATTCACGCGGGTAGCGGAAGGGCCCCGGAGGCGGCTCACCGGCTGCAGGAAGTCTCCTTCCCCTCCAGCACCAGCCTCCTCCCTGCCCTGGGCAGTTCTCGGGGGGGCGTGAGAGGGAGGCCGGCCCCAGCTGTCGTTTTCAGTCGCTGGTCCTCACGGGCAGCGAGAGAACGGCGGGCTGAGGGAGGCCAGCCCTTCAGCCCCGCCCCCTCTCCCCAAGGCCCCGCCCCCTCTCCCCAAGACCCCGCCCCCTCTCCCCAAGACCCTGCCCCTTTCGTGCCCATCCATCCCCCCATTGTAGCTAGTGGCTCCTGCCTCACTCCCCCCCCCAGGCCCTTCACTGAGGCTGTTGGATGGCTCCCTCCCAAGGCTAGCTGGCCCCCCATCCCAGAATGTCAGGTTGCTGGGCATTGGAGTCACTGGCCCCTGCCCCGCACCCCCGACTTCCACAGCCCCAGGGGGCCAGGAAGCGAGAGCCATGCTGCCAGAACCAAGCCCCAGCTGCCCCCCTCCCCCTCCGGTTGCCAGCCCCAGTGCCGGGCCAAGAGCAGGTAGGAGGGGGCCTGCCTTCGGATAGCGCGTGCGCAGGCCCCCTCATGTCTGCTTGAAAAGGCAATGCCTCCCCTAGCCTGCATCACCTGCCACCCAGGCTGGGCCTGCTAGGAGCCAGGCCACAACCCCTGGGAAACCATCGCAGCCAATGCTGCCGAACTCGCGGCCTGCCGGGGTGGAATCCGTGCCGGGCTCCCGCCCTCCTCATCCCAGCCCGGTGGCTGGGGCGGTGCCCTCCCGAGGGCGTGTGCAGAAGGACTCACCGACAAGGATGGAGACCAGGAGCCCGCTGAGCCTCTGCTCCTTGACCTCCTGCACTTGCGCCTTCTCCCCAGGGGTGGAGGTCTTGGCCATCACCGTCAGGGCGTTGGCGTGCGTGATGGTTCTCACCGTGGTGGCGCTGAGCCAGGGCATGCCGAAGAGCGCCGCCAGGCCTCCCATGCCCACGATCAGCAGCAGGTCCAGGTGGAACCCGGAGCCCTTCACCAGCTTCCTCTCCGGCTTGCTCACAATCAACCTGGGGGAGAGGGTGAAATAGCATCAGCCCCCTACATCGCCTCCCCCCATGTCCCTGCACTGGCCCCCCGGCAGCATTAGAGGAGAGGACGAAAGATGTGGAGAAATCGGAGAAGGTCCAGAGAAGAGCAACAAGAATGATGAAAGGTCTAGAGAACATGGGCTATGAAGGAAGGCTGAAAGAACTGGGCTTGTTTAGTTTAGAAAAGAGAAGATGGAGAGGGGACATGAGAGCAGTTTTCAGGTCTCTAAAAGGGTGTCACAAGGAGAAGGGAGAAAACTTGTTCTTCCTGGGCTCTGAGGACAGGACAAGAATCAATGGGCTTAAACTGCAGCGAGAGAGGTTTAGCTTGGACATTAGGAAAACCTTCCTCACTGTCAGGGTAATAAAACCAGAATAAATTGCCCAGGGAGGTTGTGGAATCCCCGTCTCTGGAGATATTTAAGAGCAGGTTAGATAAATGTCTATCAGGGATGGTCTAGACAGTGCTGGGTCCTGCCATAGGGGCAGGGGACTGGACTCGATGACCTCTCGAGGTCCCTTCCAGTCCTAGTATTCTATGATTCTATGACACAAGGTCTCTTCTCTTCTCCCTCTCCGGGTCCTTCTTTTCTTCCTTCCTTCTTCCCCTCTATTCCCCCCGGCTCTGCCCTGTCTCTGGCTCTTCACCCCTCCTCTTCTCAGCCCCTCCTCCAGCCCCCAGTCTCCACTCTGCCCCCCCCCCCCCCCCACTCCAGTCTCTTACGTGGTGATCTGCGACTCCAGGAAGATGAGGATGAAGACCAAGAGGGCAGGAAGGGCAGCGCCAAACATCATCCAGATCGGGAAGTCCCCTTTCTCTCCCAGCGGATGGATGAACCATCCCCGGGCAGTGGTATTGGAGACCTGCAGCCCTTCAGGGACGCTGAGTTTCTGGGAGGAGAGGGAGAGAGATGAAAGATGCAAATCGGAAGGCAGAGGGGACAGAACATCTGGGAATCTGGAGCGGGGGGCGGGGGGATCAGCGGGGAGTACTCTGAAATGGAGACGGGCCCTTCTCTGATGCTGTTCCTCGGAGGATCTCAACACACTCTGGCCTTTGCACGTAGGTACCGAGGGGTGAATTGACTCACCTCTGCTCACAAGTCCAATTGGTTGCAGACATAGGACTAGAGCGCAGGAGTCCAGCTGTAACCATTAGGCAATACTCCATGCCCAGAGCAAGCGACAGACCCCCAAGGGGCAAGTCTACACTCAAAATTTAGGTCAGCATAGATCTGTCAGTCAGGGGCTCGACACCCCTCCCCCCGAGCACTGTAGCTGCATCAACTTAGCCCATGGTGTAGACACAGCAAGGCGGACAGAGAAACGTTTCTGTTAACCAGGACGGTTGCGCTCCTACAGCACCAGAGAAAACCCTTCTGTTGCAGTGGAGGCTGCGTCTACACACCTGTGCTATCCCAACACCATCCCCCTCCATCAGGCTCCTGTCTCAGACCCAGGATTAGAACCCAGGAGGCCTGAGGGCTAGGCTGCAGCGCTAACTCCTAGACCTCTCTGCCATCCGTGATGCCTGCAGAGAGGCTGGAAGGAGTGATACAGGTGGGCGCTCGTGCACGTTCTCAGCCCAATCCCGGCCACACATGCCGCATCTTGCCCCTGCAAAAAGCAGCGGACGCTCGTAACCCTGCCCCCTCCCCCGTCTCCGCTTACTCACCTGGGTGAACGTGGTGTCCTTGATCAAGAAGTCGACCAGCGCCATGATGAAGATGGAAATAGGGACCCCAAAGTCACCGATCACACGCCGGAGCTAGGGACAAACAGCCCTGCTGATCAACCGAGTCCCTGCTGGGGGCAGAGGGCCTTTCCCCTGTAGGGGGGGGACAGGCCCACAGTGTGGGGCAAATGATTTGTCCTAGGAGAGGGCTCACAGGGCTTCTCACCACCCTGGGTCAAATCAGCCTCGCCTAGGAGGATTGGGGGCACTAGGGAATAGAACCAGGAGCCTTCTGACTCAAGATCGGCCATTCAGACCTAATTGCTCTGCTCCTGTCTGGGGGGGGATCCTGGCAGCTGCCCCCAAGCCCTGGCCATGGTTGGCTGGGACCGCTGCCTGCGAGTCCCCGCTGACGAAAGCCAGGCTGGGGCCTGAGGGGAAGCCCCGGCACCCGAGGGGCCTCAGGGAGGAAGTCGGAGGAGGAGGCGGCTGGTCTGCGCAGCATCCAGGGGCGGGAGGACCATGGATGTCTGGGATGGAGGGTGCCTGCCAACCACAGATGTCTGCCCAGCAGAGGGGGGGCACTGGCTGTTCTGGGAAGGGGGCACAGGCTGCTCCTCTGTCCACGGAGGGGAAGAACCAGGCCATGCTGCGGCCGGCAGCGGAGCAGCCATTCGCCCCCCAAACTCCCTACGGAGCAGAGGCATCCACCAGCCATCTGACCCAGGTCCCCAGGGACCTTCCCAGCGTCTCTGCTTCCCTGACGGCCATCGGCCACCTGGGGACCTGGGCTTGGCAGGGTCCCAGAACGCACCCGGCTGGCAGGCTGAGGACCAGCAGAGAGGCTGAGGACCTGAGGGGAAGCCCCGGCACCCGAGGGGCCTCAGGGAGGAAGTCGGAGGAGGCTGAGGCTGAGGACCAGCCGGGGATGGGGCTGCGACTGGAGGGTGGAGGATTCAGGCAGGGATCGCTATGGAAACGCACAGCTGGGGATGCCCAGGTGGCCAGCGGAGGAGGAATGTCTCGGCCGCAGCATGGCCACAGGAGGGAGAGACCTGACCGCGCTGCTGGCCATCCCCTGTTCACAACTCCCAGCCACTTTGAACCCAAACCACCATGTTTAGCCCCAAATCCTACCACCTCCCATGCAGCTGGGCTGGGCACTGCAGGGACCCTGGGGCGGGGGGAAGTGGCGCGGGGGGGTCCTCCCCTGCTGGGGACAGAGTCTCTCTGCAAACCCTACCATAGAAGCACCGCAGGTATAAACGGCTGCTTGTGGTATTAAGTCCCCACTTATCAGACATTTAGCCTGTCTCAGTGGCTTTTAGTGCTGGGGGTCCCAGGTTTCAAACCCACAGCCGGCCCATAGGGCTGGGAGGGCCCAGCTACCTGGCTCCCCCAGGGGCTGTCTGAAGGAGGCCGGGCCAGACACCCACCTTGCCCGGCAGGAAGGCGCTGTTCTTGAACTTGCGCAGGAAGAAGGCGATGAAGAAGGTGCCGGCCATGAGGACCAGGGAGAGCAGGGCTGTGTTGGGTTGAGGATCCTTGGCTGACAGGTAGTCTTTCTGCAGGGGGTGCTTCTGGAAAATCTGGGGAAGGAGCCAGCCGGTTAGGGGCGCAGGACTGAGGGCAGGTGGCAACCACAGGAAAATCCAGCATCTAGTTGTGTAGAGCTCTCCCCCCGCGCCCAGCTCCCTCCTCTGCCCATCCACTGGGCTCTGTGCCACCAGCTCCCTCCCCTCCCTGGGCTCTGTGCCACCAGCCCCTTCCTCCACGGCCAGGAGGTGCTAATCCCAGAGGGGATCCCTTGTGAGACATACACCCAGCTCCTATTTCCTGCCTAGAGCAGAACCCATCAGCACCCCGCCTTGGGGATGGCTCCCAGGTCCGCAGCTCCGTAGGGACGGAGATTCGGTGAGGAGAGATGCCTCAGGCAGGATGCGTGGGAAGGGCTTGCCTGGGGAAAGCAGGGGAAATGAAATCCCAGAGAAAGAGATTGGACCCTCCCCTTAGTTGGTTCTGGCAGCCCCGAGGAGACAGGAGGCCGGGCATGGGAGCCGGGAGGGGACTGGGACCAGGGAGAGGGTTTACACTGGGGTCCCATTCCCACACCTCCCCGGCACGTGTCAGTCCTGGCAACCTCCCCGCCCTTCCCTGGTGTTTCATTCCAGTTCATGCCGCCCCCGGGGTGGAAGGAGACCAGCAGAGCAGAGGGTGGATCCGGGCCCAGCTGCGCTGTGCTGGGGTCAGTGCGGTGGCTGGCACCCCCTGGCACCCCTAGAGGGCTGGCCACCGTGCACTGGGAACCCGTCCATGTCTACGCCTGAATGTAACCCGGGCCGCCGCAGACGTAGGAGGAAAAACATCAGCTGGGCCGGGTGGGGTTTTCAAACAACCCCCCCTCCTCCAAAGGCGACTGAAAGTCAGTTGGAGCTGGGCACCTAACTCCCCTGGGCCGACTGGGGAAATCCCACCCAGCACAGCTGAGAGATCGCTGGGAGAGGGGTCTCAGTCGCTGGGCCCAGGTGCCCGCAGGGCCAGAGTGCAAGGAGGAGAGGAGTAGCCTTGCCAGGTGTCCGGTAATTCACCTGGACAGTCCGGTAAAAAAAACAGAAAATACCGGACATGTAAAATGACTGGTATTTCCTGTTCCCCTCGCACAGAAGCCTGGTGGGGACAATTTTCCCATCTTCCCCCCTTTTTTTTCTCAACAGAATTTTTTCCCTAGTGGGCTTGTTTTTTTGGGGGGCAGGCGTGTTCAGTATTTTTGATTAAACCATCTGGCAACCCTAGGAGGAGCTGTTGGGAAGTGGGGTAACTAGGAAGGATGGTGAAACCAAGCGTGCTCCCTAACTCTGTGGGATCGCTCCCCTCTGGGGCGGGGGGAGCCCCCCTGCGTGGGCAGATTAGAGCCAGCCCTAGAGGTAGCAGGGCCAGCGATAATCCCACCCCCTAGCTGCGTCCCTCTGTATCTGCCCCCTCTCCAGCCGGGAGGTCAGCGTGACGCCCGGCTGCCTTGTGCTGCTTCTGGTGTTTTCGGCTCACTCGGCTCGGGGGGAGGGGAGGAAGGGACCGGTGCCCTCGCCCAGCCTGGCAGGGTGTGGGCCACGGGAACGGCAGCAGCTGCAGCTTGGAAGGCTGGGAAAGGAGCGTTATTTTTAGCCTCAATATCCTCCTTGTTTGTTTGGAAACAAAGCTCTGGGGAGGGGGCAGCTGACTGCTGGGAGTGCGTCTGTGGGGTGTGTGACGGAGGCCTGGGCACTGGGGGGGAGGAGGGGGCGTGTGTGAGTTCTCTGGCGGATGGGCGCGCGTGCGAATCCTCCGCACCGGGAATCAACCAGAGGGCACCCAGCTGGCTGCCCTGGTGCCTCGCTGGCTCTGCCCATAAAGCCAGCCCTCAGGCCCGTAGGCAATGCAGAGTCTCCGCCGGGATGAGGCGGGTCTGAGGCATTGAGGCACTTGGCTGCTCTGGAGACGGGGGGCGGGAGGGTGTCTCTCCCACCCGGATCATACACTGGAGCTGGGATTTCCACATTGCAGCCTGGTACTAGCCTCCCTGAGAGAAACCAAGGCACTGAATGGCCGAGGAGGGGGGAGAAAGCAGCCGATCAAATGGCTCCATCTCTCTCCCAGTTCTCCCTCTCGGTGTATTTTTCTCTCGCGGCTGCACACTCTCTGTCTCCCTTTCTCAGTTTCTATGGAAACCGTGTCTAGGTGACCTCACTTCCTGTCACCAAATTATTATTTTTTTTTGACCGGGTCAGTAAAATATGGCGAAGATGCCAACAAAGCTTCAGGTGCAGGGTTTCCCACAGGAGCTGTCTGGAGCAATCGCTTAGCACCTGCAGCCGACATGGACCGTCCCGGTTAACGACATGACCACGAGGCCTGGTCGGTCGCCGCCAGCTGATGTGGTTAAACGCGACTAGCACTGTCAACACAAGGCGGTGAAATGCTCTTGTGATAACGAGCAAGAAGCCCTTGACTGTCCTAATTTAGACTTGCCCAGCTACATGCAAATGTGCAGATGTGCTGCACAGAGACCGGCAGCAGGTCGCCCTGCTACACTTCCCTATGCCCACCCATTCTATAGGAATGCATTCCGTACACATGCATGCACTCTGCAAACACGCTACACGCAGGCATGCACAGACGTGTGGACTAACAAACACGTGTGGAACCACAAACACGCTACACGCAGGCATGCACAGACGTGTGGACTAACAAACACGTGTGGAACCACAAACACGCTACACGCAGGCATGCACAGACGTGTGGACTAACAAACACGTGTGGAACCACAAACACGCTACACGCAGGCATGCACAGACGTGTGGACTCACAGCCATGTGTAGCCACACAGTCACATTCAGGTCCGTTACACATCCCTCCATCCGCCTGCTCACAGACAGACCCACCAACAACCACAAGTAGTCATGTCCGTGGACACAACTGCATCCCCATGCGTCTACCGCTCCCCCCCCAAATCCCACCACCTCATCCACCCAAAACACAGACGTGCACAATCTCCACCTCGCCTACGCACATGTGCAGAACATTACAATAGCGCCACGACACACCTGTAGTGCAGTGACAGGTGGCTTAGGTGTACAAATACACACACACGTGCACAAGACACAGGCCGACATCTCCAGCCCCCACCTGACATCACACTGTGTGGCACGCCATTGCCAACACAATCCCTTCCCCGTCCCATCTCACACGCGTGCACACACAGTGCCCCCCTCCCATGCACACCCACACGCTGGTGCATGCCTCTTGGTGCGACGCACAATCGCCCTTGTGACACGCTGAGAGATACAAATAACGTGAAGGAAAACGGTGCCTGGCTTTGGGAGCAACAAGAAGGGGGCAGAGGTGGCGCCTGCCACCCGGCTGGGGATGGACTCCGTGGACAAACAGAGCAGATACCAGCGGAGTCTATCTCCACGGCAACCCAGCCCCCCTGAACGGAGCCGCGGCCCAACCCCCTGCCCCTCGTTACCGTGACGAGCTTGGCGAAGGTCTCGTAGATGAAGATGAGGGAGATGAGGAAGGAGAAGATCTCCTGGGTGTAGCGCGAGATGTAGCGCACCAGGAAGCTGCCCTCGAAGGCCACCACCAGCAGCACCAAGATGATGAGCCAGAAGCCGATCCAGACCCGGCCCACGATGTACTCCATGCCGTAGCCCTCACAGAACTGAGGGAGGGAGGAGAGGGGAAGCCAAGCAGGTCTTTAGCCTCCTTTGCCTCCCCTTCACGTAGCCCCTCCGCTGGCCTCATCTCCACTTCTACCTGAGACCAGGTAGAGCCTGGATCCACCAACTCCCCCCCCCTCCATTAAACCTTCAGGCTCAAGTCTGAGAAACTCTGGGGTCTCAAGGCTCCAGCCAGGCCACCCCAGCATCCCCCCTCCCTCCTCTACACCTCTTCCCTCCAGCTCCCCAGCTCAGCCCGGACAGACCAGTCCATGCTGGTCCCACCACTATTGTCCTCACCACCGCCCCACCCCACACCCTGCCTCCTGCCATCCAGCCTGGAATCCTGCGGCAACACCGGCCCGGTCTTGGCCTCCTTCCCCACGCCTGGGGGTGCTGCGACCCTAGCAGCATGGCCATTGGCACGGGCACAAGGGCTCATGGCTCCTGCTGCAGTCCCGGTGGTGGGGCAGGGCTGCCCCAGTAAGGAGGGAACAGCGCCTCCTGCTGGAAAGGATGGGTGGAGCAATCCTCAGGCTGGGTATGAAGAAGGGAGGTGGGACCCATGGGGTCTCCCAGCCCTCCGGTGCTGGAGGAACTGGTCTTCGGGAAGGACTCTGTGGGCTGTGTGGGGAGAACTGGACCTTCGGCGCCTTCCCCTGCAAAGCCACAGGCCAGGACAAGCTGCTGGAGGGCGGGAACAGGGGGCACATGCAGGACTAGAGGAGGGAACCAAGGCACCGACCTTAAAAAAGGCTTCTTCAAAGACCAGCAGGGGCCCCGAGAAGCCGATCACCAGCAGGGGCTGAGCGCCGAGGAGGCAGAAGAGGAAGCCTTGTGCTGCCGTGGAGACCAGCAGCTCCGAGACCCCTATCATGTTTTTCGTCTTGTCCCCTAGAAACAGCAGCAGGTCAGCAGGGAGGAGCGGGGCACCCCCACGGGCCAGAGCACCCCCCGACCCCTCCCGTTCACTCTCCAGAGGCAGCCTGGGGCTGCCTTATGGGGCAGGGCCCCATGGACCCAGCCTGATACCCGGGGGGGCCAGCAGCTTGGGCCCACTCACCCAGCAGGCCCCCGAAGGTGATGGCGGGGGAGAGGGCTGCGAAGTAAATGAAGATGACGGCAGCCAGGCACTGGGCGTTGATGGCGTCCTTGATATCGCTGAGGTACTTGGGGTAGCGGCGCTTGATGTCCCGCACCAGGCCCCCGAAGGGCCGGCCTGTCCTCCGCAGTGGGTCATCCTCCTCCAGGGCCTTCTCTGCGGGGCCCAGATCTGCAGGGGGACAAAGGCGCCCATGGGCAGGGTTGGGGGAGGTAACGCCTGGGGGGGGTACAAAGAATGCCCTCCCACCTCCTGAAGAATTCATGGCCCCCTGCTCGGTGGGACTGGGAAGCCCACACCGGAGTGGAGCAAGGGAGAAATTCAGCCTCAGTCTTCACTCTCCTGAGCTCCCCCCCGGAGTCCCCAAACTTAGGGGGCAGGGCTGAGAGAGGGTGTTTGCTGGCAGGCTCCTCCAGGGCTCCAAAGCAATAGGGGCTGAGCTCCATGTTCTCTCAGCACCATCCTGCAAACCTGCCCTCCCAGCGCCGCCCCTCCTCGGCTGCAAGTGGGTCCCCCCCGTGCACTCGGCATCAGGCTCCCCTTCACCCTGCCCTCCCCATGAGAGGCCAAACCTAAACCCAGAGCTGCATTGCACCTCAGCATCCACGCTCCCTCAGGCCTGGGCTGCTCCCCAGGAAACCACCCCCAGCGCTGCCCGGGAGGGCCCCATTCACGCATCTCCCCCCCTTCCGGTGGCCCGGCAGGACCATCGGGGCAGCAGCCGAGGGCGCCGTCTCTGCTCTGCAGAACGTAGAAAAATCTCCTCTGCTCTACTCTGGCGCAACATGGCTTTTGTGTTCGGGCCGTCTCCCAGGCATCCCCAGTGGGGCACAGGCCAGGGTGTGTGTGTGGGGAGGGGGGAGGCTAGGACAAGAGGTTTCTCCAGAACCTACGTGCTGCCTCCAGACTGTGCCATACCCAAGTCCTTTACGATCTTCATTTCCGGCGTCTTCTCGGCCGGCAGGTATCTCTTCCGCAGCAGCTCCTTCTGCATAGGCACCAGGCTCCGGAGCAACTGCTCGTTCTGGATCTCGCAGGGCGGGAGGACGATGCTGCAGTCCAGAAACTCCTCCACGCCCTTTATCAGGTCCTGGCGGTCCTCCGCCAGGTAGGCGTCCCTCCGGAAGCCCTGCCGGGGAGAGCGAGGCTCAGGAAGGGACCGTCCGGCTAGCTGGGCTCCTGTTACCGCAGCTCAGGGCGGGTCTACACTGAAAACACTTCGGGGAAGATGCTGCTATGCCCGCGGGAGAAGGCAGAAGCTCTCCGTCCGCATAGCACGTCCTACGTTGGGGGGTAGGTCGGTCTCGCTGCGTCGCACGGGGGTGTGGATTTTTCACACCCGTTACACTAATGCACGGTTGTAGTGCAGACCTGGCCTCTGGCCAGCGGGGCTAGAACAGCTGGTTAACTCGCCCTAGGGGTTTACACCCGTAATATGGCAGCTTGGAGAGCCTGGGGACAGCCAGGTACTTTCCACCACGTTCCCTGAGGGAAGAGGTGACAAAGCCTGAGAGCTAGGCCCGAGGCTCAGGAGGGCTGGAAATGAGACCCTGCCTGAAGCAGGACAAGGTGCAGAGACTGAGGGGGAACTGAAGAGACTGGGCATGAGGTGGGCAGACAGACCTGCAGCCCCGGTAGAGGGACAGACCTAGCTGTTCAGCGCCCGGCCCTGGGCCACAGCCCGGAGTACAGAGTGAGGCTGGGTTCCGCTTCCAGCCCCAAAGGAAGGGGGTTGAGATGGAGGGGGGCAGCTCTTCTGCTGGGGTCCCTGAGCCCATCCCAGGGCTGGGGCAGAGTCCCGGAGATGGGGAAGGGCCTTTTGTTGGTGTTTAAAGACACCCCTGGAGTGGTGCTGAGCCAGTGAGCCAGCCGGCGGGCTGAGGTACCGTCAGAGACCAAGCCAAGGATGGGGTGCCCTCCGGCAGGGACTGCCAGCCTGGCAAGGGAGCTGCTCGGCCGGAAGGGAGAGCCTAGCGGTGAGTGAACTGGGTCAAGCCCCCATCTCCCCCCACGGCGCGGTCCAAGCGTTCATGGAAGTGGATGGAGAGCCCTTCACGAGTGGATCAGGCCCTTAAAATGAGGGCTTCTTCTTCCAGCCCTGCCAGGACAGACGGCAAAATCGCTTCCCTCAGCTCTGCAACGCTCCCCACCCCCTAGAATCCCCTGGTTCTGACTCCCTCCCCCCTAGAATCCCCCAGCTCTGACCCCCCCCCCAAGATTCCCCTGGCACTGACCCCCCACCTCCCTCAGACTCTCCTGGCTCTAACCCCCCGCCCCCCCAGATTCCCTGGCACTGACCCCCTCCCCCGATTCCCCTGGCTCTGATGGAAATATCGCTCGGGCCAGGGCGGGGGGAAGCCAAAGGCCTTTAACGGGCGCGTTTGAGACGGGGCCATATGTGGCTTCCGGGGAGCGGGATGCAGGGTTCCCCTGCCCTATTCTGTGTGCACATGGGGGAAGGCGCCGCTGCGTGGGGTGCCGGGGGCGCAGACCCCTACCCCCGCCGAGGGGGCTGCCGTACCCTTTCTGCCATCATGGTGGAGACGGCCCGTCCGATCTCGTGGTAACTGATGTGCGGGGCGTCGGGGCCCAGCACCATGAAGAGGAACCTCACGGGCACCGGCACCTGCAGGACCGAGTCCAGCTCCACCGCTTCCCTCAGGCGCACGAAGGCCAAGGTGGGGCGCTCGAGGAAGGCGGCGCGGCCTGGAGACAGGAGGGGACGGGAGCGGGGGTCAGTGGCAGGGCTCGGACCAGGGGCAGAGGGGGACGGGCGCCACGCCCAGGCCACGGGCTGCGGGGGGAGAGGGCGAAAGAGCCGGAGAGGCGGGGGAAGAGGGAGAGAGAGACGAGCACGGTGAGCGAGGTGACTCCAGCCAGACGCGCAGGCCAAGCCGCACAGAGAGAGCTGCCCAAGTGCACGAGACAGCGAAAGCCAGAACTGGACCAGGGGCCTCCCCCCCGCCCAGGCCAGCCTCTGCCGCGCCCCACAAGTAGCATCTCCTGACCCACAACTGGACTAGGGGCCTCCCCCCCGCCCAGGCCAGCCTCTGCCGCGCCCCACAAGTAGCATCTCCTGACCCACAACTGGACTAGGGGCCTCCCCCCCGCCCAGGCCAGCCTCTGCCGCGCCCCACAAGTGGCATCTCCTGACCCACAACTGGACTAGGGGCCTCCCCCCCGCCCAGGCCAGCCTCTGCCGCGCCCCACAAGTAGCATCTCCTGACCCACAACTGGACTGGGAGCCTCCCCCCCGCCCAGGCCAGCCTCTGCCGCGCCCCACAAGTGGCATCTCCTGACCCACAACTGGACCGGGGGCCTCCCCCCCCCCCGCCCAGGCCAGCCTCTGCCGCGCCCCACAAGTAGCATCTCCTGACCCACAACTGGACTAGGGGCCTCCCCCCCGCCCAGGCCAGCCTCTGCCGCGCCCCACAAGTGGCATCTCCTGACCCACAACTGGACTAAGGGCCTCCCCCCCGCCCAGGCCAGCCTCTGCCGCACCCCACAAGTGGCATCTCCTGACCCACAACTGGACTGGGAGCCTCCCCCCCGCCCAGGCCAGCCTCTGCCGCGCCCCACAAGTGGCATCTCCTGACCCACAACTGGACTGGGAGCCTCCCCCCCGCCCAGGCCAGCCTCTGCCGCGCCCCACAAGTGGCATCTCCTGACCCACAACTGGACTAGGGGCCTCCCCCCCGCCCAGGCCAGCCTCTGCCGCGCCCCACAAGTAGCATCTCCTGACCCACAACTGGTCTGGGGCCCTCCCTCCCACCCAGGCCAGCCTCTGCCACGCCCCACCAGTGGCATCTCCTGACCCACAGCTGGTCTTGCCCGGCCGGGTTCTGGTGCCCATCATCAAGAGCAGGATCTCGCCGGCTGCTCTGCCTTCCCACGATGGAGAGCAGAGCTCGGGGCCCCAGGGGCCGCGGGGGGGGGGGTGCTTACCTACAAGGACCAGGGTAGCCTCTGCATCCTCTGGGATTTTCTCCAGGAGCTGTTTCCTAGGGGCGTGGCCCCCGGGCCCTTCCTGCGGAGAGGCCAATTGACTCCTCAGCTCGCTCTGCAGATCCAGGGCTTGCCCCCCAGCTGGACCAGCACCCGTGCAGAGAACCCCTCCCCACCCCCGCCGAGATGCCCGCACTCCACAAGCTGGCCCTGCACATGCAGGCTGCTGGCGGGCCCCTCTGTCCCCTGCCCCCATTAGCGCTCCTCCTGATGTTCTCCAGCCGCGTGCGCCCCGGCCCGCCGGTGCCTTGCCTGCTCTGTGCCCGGGAGCTGCTGCATCTCGATCTGATGATGTTCCGGCAGCAGGGGCTGGATGGCGGCCTCGTCCTTCGCCTCCGTTCGCTGCAGCTGGCCCAGGGGAAGGGTGCCCAGCGATTCAGACCCATTTGGGTGGCTGCAGAAAGGGGGGAGGAAAAAAATCCAGAGTTGGTCCAGCCTGGCCTCTGTTTGCCAGACGCTGGGAAGGGCGAGAGGGGATGGATCACGTGACGATTCCCACGGTGGCAGACAGGGACACTGGACGAGATGGACCTTTGGTCTCACCCAGTGTGGCCGCTCTTACGTTCTGACCCGGGGGGAGACGCTGCTCAGCAAGGCAGGATTTGTCCGCCCCCGTCTCCCTCTGCCCCCCGCCCGCCTGCTCCCACTGACCAAAGAATTGTTCCTTCTCCTAATTAATAAATTAACGTCGCTCGCGCATGTCATTGCAAAGGAACCTCCAACACCACACACTCCCCTTGGGCGCTGGCCCCTCGACTCCCTTCACCCGCTACTGCAATGCGGCCACCTCTGGGCTGGGACATGGCCACTGCTGAACAGCAGCCAGCCACGCCGCACAGCTTAGGAAGTGGAAGAAGGGGGCTGGATCTGGGGAGGATGGCCAGGCAAAGTCTGCCCAGTTCCCTCCCCCCTCCCACAACCCACCCCTTCGCACGAGCTTGCACACTGCACTGCCATTTGCACCTGTGTCCGTGGGACAGGCGCTTGTGCAAAGGAGCCTGCAGGATGAAACGCTCCCCCTCGGAATAGCCGCCCCTCCCCTCCTTGGACTCCCGCTCTCCTGGCTCCCGAGAGCAGGCCAGGCCACAGCCCATCCCCGCGGCGGCAGGTACCTGTGCTGCAGCAGCAGGGCTCTCAGGGTCTCCTCTCTGTCCTGTGGCTTGAGCTGCCCTTCCAGGATCATTCGGTCTATCAGCTGATTGGTGATGCCTGCCAGGAACTTCTCAGGCAGGTCCAGAAGGACAGTGCCTGGTGGGGGGAAGGGCAGAGGTCACTGGGCCTGGAGTCCTCCCTCCCCACTCAAGCCATGAGTCACCCAGGCCATGGGACTCCCCTTCTCCATCTCACAGATGCCTCTCCTCCGCTCTGCTCCCTCCGCCTCTGCTCCTGCCCCGGGAGGTGCGATGCCTGGGTGCCTCTGGTAGCACTTTGCCCCGGCGTGGGGAGGCGAGTACGTGATGACAGAGATGTGAGGGAGCAGTAGCATCTGCTCCCACCTTCCTTGATTCGGTTCTCTTCTTTCACTCCATAGTCTCTGTCTTTCCTTCCTGGTCCCCATTCCTCTCCCACCTGCCAAATCGTTGTTTCTATCCTACCCCTGCAACATGATTCACCCACATGCTTCAGGGCACAAGCTGACAATTGGCTGGTGAGGGTCAGGAAGGAATTTCCCAGCTTATTCTGCATTTGTCTGTGACTGGAATCCTGGAAGCTGCTGTCGATGGTGTGACAGCGAGTCAGGGTTCCTCCGATCCATAGCAGCAAGAACAGACTCCGCCAGCCAGTAGAATAGAGGAGGGTTTATTGCTTCTTCAGGATACAGCACAGCATAGACGGGATGTGTCTACAGGAGTCTGGGCCAGGATGCCTCAGCCCCCTTGAGATGGGGTCCCTGGGCCCCTAGATTCCAGCCTCCTCCTTAGTCTGTTTCCTCCATGGTTCCACCCCGAGACTGCCTCGCTCCCAGACCCTGTCCCCAAACCAGATGTTCGTCTCCGCCTCCCTCCCTTTGTCTCTCCCCTGGGGACAGAACCTTGTTATCAGGTGTGTGGGCTAATACAGGTGGAGGTGAGTCAGTGGAAATCACACATCACAGGGCAGGGGGACACCGGGTTACAGAGCAGACAGCCCTCCCGCTATGTCACAGATGGCCCCTGGGGGAGGCAGGATGTTGGGCTTGTTGGCCAATCTGGTGCCACGCTTCCCATCAGCAGGGCCAAGCTGACTGGCTTCTCCAGTGAGCCTCACTTACAGGTATCGCCCAGATGCTGCCAGATGTGGCTCTCTCTTCCTTGGTCTCCCCTGCCCCGTTCCCTTGTCCCTGGCTCTTTATTTCCTTCCTTGCTGGCTCGTGGTCGGTTTCTCCGTCTCCTCCCCCGCCCCAGGCTGTGGCTGCTGACCGCTCCTCGCCTCACCTTTGGTGAAGGCCCTGCGCACCTCCAGCAGGCTGCGGAACGTCAGGTACGTGAGGTGCGGCCTCCCCCAGTGTCCCGCCTCCTCAAAGTCCTCCTCCAGCTTGATCCAGTGGCCAGCCTCCATCCACCGCAGCTCGTTGTTCCTGTCCATGACCAGTTCCTGTAACTCCACGTATGCCTGGGGAGAGAAGAGGGGCAGGACGCAGGCGCT
Organism: Pelodiscus sinensis; assembly: GCF_049634645.1. Classification (NCBI taxonomy): domain Eukaryota; kingdom Metazoa; phylum Chordata; order Testudines; family Trionychidae; genus Pelodiscus; species Pelodiscus sinensis. The sequence goes on along the minus strand of NC_134739.1, from coordinate 7,291,440 downwards.
GGAGAGCAGGCTGGGCTCCAAAGAGGTGGCCCCAACCTCGCCATAACCCAGCGGTGATGAGGGCGAGTGGGGTGACGGATGCCTGCCTGAGTGTGCCGGGAGCCTGAGCCAGTAGCGCTGCGAGGGAGGATGGCAGGCTTACTTCTGGCTCCGCCCACCTCTCAAGCTCCGCCCACGCAAACTCTGGGCTCTGCAGCCGGGATGTCCCACCCGCTTCCTTGAGCTCGGCTCCTTGCTCGTGGGACTCAGCCTCGGCCCACGTGGCTGACAGTTTCCGAGGGTTGCTCACGCATGCAGTGTGGCTCAGGTAGCCCACTCCCTCCTTCCTGCCCCGCCGGGACCGTGACACCCCAAAGAACTCCCTGTCCAATACCAGGGGCTGACAGAGTCCTCCTAGTTCTGGCAGCCTTGGGCAGATTTGGGGTCCCACACTCTGGCCTCCGCTTAACCCCTGCTCTGCTCTGAGCGACAGGCGCCTTCCCAAAGGGGAGTCAGATGCCTGATTCCTATGGTGTGGGGTTGGGTGCATTCAGGCAATTTTATCCAGGGACTACAGTGATCCATCTCCCTTCCCCCCCCCCCCCCGCTGTAGGAACTTAGGGGTCCCATGCACCCCTCAGCAGCAGCAGGGTCGAGCTGGAAGGGTGTGGGGAAGGGAGGTTAGCACCATATGAGCATGGACCCGATAGTAACGCGTCCTCTAAAGGAAGAGACAAGTGTCCAAACTCTCTAATGCCCTGTCCGGCTGGTGCCCAACACCCCACCAGACTCCGGGAGGTGATCCATTTCCCTAAACTCCAGTGCACCTCTCACCCCAGAATCCAGAGCAAATCAGCTCCAGGAACCTGACACCTTCTGGGCTCATGGTATTGTTCCAGGGTATCGATTCATCTGCAAAGGGAGGCTGGGCTTGAAATTCTGAGCGAGCTGGACCAATGGAGAGCCCACAGGGATACAAGATAAGCATGGCTAACGATTGTGGCTTTGGGGGAAACGTGATCCGTCTGCCTGGCAGCCAGCCCGGATCTGTCTAGGAGCCAGAGGCCAACGCTAAGCAAAGTTGCAAGAAATTCCCTTAGTTGACTGTCATGGTCATGGAGTAACTTCCCCAGGACTCTTCCCAATCCCCATGTGATTCTGGGCCAGATTTTCAAATCAGCTGAGCATAGGTGCATGCTGGGTGCTGAGAACTTTATAAACTCTGGCTCTCAGGTATGTCTAGACTGCATCCCTCTGTCGACAGAGGGATGCAAATCAGGCACTTCGAAATTTCTAAGGAAGCAGGGATTTAAATATCCCGTGCTTCATTAGCATAAACATGGCCACCACTTTTTTTTCGAAACGGAGTTTGTTTTTTTTTAAAAGGCAGACTAGACATGGATCTGTCAAAAATAAACCCTTTTTCGACAGCTCCTGTATTCCTCAAAAAATGTCGACAGAGAGGCGTAGGCTAGACACACCCTCATCGAGGTGCCTCTATGGGGGCGGAGCTCTTTGGAAAGTCCAGCCCTGAGCTCTTTGGAAAATCAGGCCTTAACAGCCGGCTCCGGCCGGAAGCAGGAGCACTGGCACCCTTTCTCCGCCATACGGGGACGGTGCATGCTCGCGTTATCCACAGACATGGCTGAGCCCTTTGGAACTCCTGCCTCAGTGACATCTGGTGGTGGTCAGTTCCCCAGGCCACTTTTAGGCCTGGGGCAAACAAGCATGTCCTTGAATGAATGTAAAAGGTGATGCCTTTCAGCCTCATCGGAAGGTAGAGTGAGGAGCTAGGCTAAGGTGCTGGAACTAGAGGGGAAGTGGTTCCCTTCATAAACAGGGGTTACAGTTTGGTTCAGAGGCACCCCCACTACATAGATTGCTCCTGTGCTGCTGATACTAGATAGGGACACATGGTGGGGAGAAAGATCCGCTGCTTGTTTCAGCGTGAGCGACAGGAACAGACAGGATTGAAGTATGAGCAAGGCTCTGCAGGGAGGAGTCCCCCAATCCAGTGGTATCATCTCTCCTTTCTACCCCATCTTCCCCCTCCCCAGAGTCTGATGTGATGCTCCCGCAAATTTTTTTTCCATTGGGGTGTGTGGAATCAATTTTGTTCTGTGCACTGAAACATGTGTGGATGTGCACCACCAGTAGAAACACAATGGCCCACGAAAGCTCATCACCTAATAAACCATCTTGTTAGTCTTTAAAGTGCTACGTAGTCCTGTTTTTTGTTTCAGTTAGACTAGACTAACACAGCTACATCTCTATTCCTATTCTACAAGCTGCCAGCTGAGAGTGCGCTGCTAATCAGATGAGCAGCGTTGGAATCACTCCTGGCTGGCCGCCCCAGCGTTCAGCTTACAGGGAACTCTGGTCTGATGCAAACTCTCTGGACCTGAACGGCAGCTGGGGTAACTGAGTGTAGCCCCATTGACTTCAGTGGAGCTGCACCAGCTGAAAATCAAGCTGTGTCCTTCTGTGGCCACTAGGAGGTGCTCTGACCCCTCTGCTGCAGGCTAGGACCCAGAGCAGGGGGCTCCCCATTGAAAGCAAGAGTCCTGCACAGTGGGGATTACTGGTCTGCTCCCTGCATGCTTCCTGCTAGCTACCCACAGCAGCAGGCTGTCCCCAGACGGCGTCACCCAGTGGCCGTTGTTCTTTGGCTCCCTCTCTCAGACCCTTCCCTGGGGGGCTGGGGAATTCGATGTGATTTCATACTGGGCTGGGCGGAATAGAAAGGGGATTTTTTTGCAGCTGGATCGAGACAGGCCCTGTGGTTCCTTCTGGCTTCCCAGCTCCCAGCCTGGGCTGCCCAGTGTCCATGCAGCGGGTGTTTCTAAGGCCCAGCCTGGCCTGAGGACCACACTCCGGGAAGGGATAGCGAGGTGCCCTAAATCCAGGGGGGAGCCTCCCAAAGCTGCTCAGAACTGGCCCAGAAATGGAAGGAGAAAAAGGCGAGACAAAGGGGTGAAAACTCCCCCTGCTCCGACCCGGTTCACCTGCCCCTCCAGCACCCTCCAGCACTGGCAGAGCGCTGCCCCGCTGGCTGGGGCATTAGCAAAGTGATGCCCCTTTCCAAGCAGGGCATGAGCCCTCGGAGCAAACCCGGCTCCGGCAGCGTGTCAGGACAGGCGGGCTCGGTGCTACCTGCACCCGCCCGGACCGGCTGCCTCCAGCGCCGTGCGCACAGGGGCAGTTCAGACCAGTCTGAAGTTGCCTCCATAACTGGAAGCGGACTATCCCAGCTGCCCAGGAAACAAGGTCTTTGAACGGTCATTAAGCGGCTGAGTGATGGCTGGGAAAACAGCTGTCCCAGAACTGCATTGGGTGTGTTTATAAAACAAACAAGGGCTACTGCCTAGGACTCCTTCCTGCTCTGCCTGTTCCCCAGGGAGGGTCTCCTTCCTGCTCTGCCTGTTCCCCAGGGAGGTGTCCCCATGCCGTGCCTGTTCCCCAGGGAAGGTTCCCTCTGCTCTGCCTGTTACCCATGGAGGGTCCCCTTGATGCTCCACCTGTTCCCCAGGCATAGTCTCCTTCCTGCTCCGCCTGTTCCCCAGGGAGGGTCTCCTTCCTGCTCTGCCTGTTCCCCAGGGAGGTGTCCCCATGCCGTGCCTGTTCCCCAGGGAAGGTTCCCTCTGCTCTGTCTGTTACCCACGGAGGGTCCCCTTGATGCTCCACCTGTTCCCCAGGCATAGTCTCCTTCCTGCTCCCCCAGGGAGGGACTCCTTCTTCCCCAGCCTGTTCCCAAGGAAGGTTTCCCTTGCGCCATGTGTTCCCCAGGGAAGGTCTCCCCCTTCCCCATCTGTTCCCCAGGGAGGATCTCCCACCTGTGCCACCTGGTCCTCTGGTAGGTCCTGGGGATCTTTCTCCCTGGCTCCCAGAGCATCCTTCCCACTGTGTTAGGAGAAGAGCAGGGTCTAACCTCTCCCTGAGGGCCTGACTGGGCCATGGCCCTGTGCCAGCAAGGAGTAGCCCTGCACAGGATCCCAGCGGGGCAGGTCGCTCACCTCATGTGTCCTCCGGCTCGAGGTGGATGGGCGAGCGGCCCCCACGTTCCCTGACACCTCCTGGCTCAGGTCCAAAGAGCCGTAACCTGAGTATGAAACAACCTGATTGTTAGCCAGGCCCCAAAACCACTTGCCCAGCCAGCTCCCCCCTCCCGCCTCGGCCCTCCCAGGGGCTATTCTGACCCTGGAGCCACGGTGGGGAGGGGGTGTCCTCTCCAGCTACCGCCACCTCCCACATCTCCTGCTTCTTTGGCTGAGGGGGCTGATACAGGCCCAGAAAAACAGCCCCACCTCAGCCCAGATGCTAGGGAGGGGCGGAGGCAGAGGCAGACGGGGTGGGGGGGGAGGCAGAGACAGCTCGCGAGAGCCCCCCGCCCCTGACTTCAGGACTCTAACAGACAGGTAGAGCCGAGGGGTGGCAGAGGGCAGGCGGGCTGCCTGGGCCCAGCCCTGGCCCCCAGCCATTCCCACAGGCCGTGTGTCTGCACCCCAGTGCAGCCCCCCCCCCCCCCCAGCATCCCCTCCAGACGTTCTCTGGCTGCTGGGATTGACCCTGCCTGCCCTCCACACCCTCAGAGCGTTGTCAGGTGCTCCTGGCTTTGCAGATGGGCCTCTCTGCTGCAAGCAAGAGGTGGGGCCACCCCACACTCCCCCCCCCCCCCATCACGGGGAGCCCGTTCTCCTGTCCCTGGCGCCTCCAGTGTCCCACTGGCGCAGGGCAGACAGGAGCAGGGCGGGCGTGAAGGCCACGCCAGCTGCAGGCTGGGGAGCCAGCTGAGGGGAGCAGGTTCGAAGGACGCCCGGGACACAAAGGCCCCTCGCGCACGCCGGTTGCTCCGCTGCACTCCCAGGGGGATGCCCCATCCGCTGGGAGATCCAGTGTCACAGCAGTGTGGGGCCAGGGCAGGATGGAGATGGCAGCAAGGCGAGCCCCAACCCACGGGACTCCCCGTCCCTCCCAAGCCGTGGGACTCTGCTCTCTTGGGGGACAATGCCAGAGCCACGCCGCTCTCCCCAAACGATCTTTCCCGTGGCTCGGTTCTACCCCACCCGCCTTGAGGCTCCTTCCACAGCTTTTCCCCCGCCCTGGGATCCGAGGGGCCAGTCCCCCGAGGCGCCTGTGCACGGGTGAGAGGAGGCCTTGCAGGGCGTCCGGTAGGTCCCACCTACCTGAGAGCTCAGCGCCCTCGCGGGCACCCTCGGCGAGAAGGGCCAGGCTCCCCGGGCTTCCATTCTATAAGCCTCTGCCCCCCGTCTCGCCGGGCCGGGCCGCCCTCCGGCCCCGCCCCCGAATTCCTGTCCCAATTGACTGGTGTGTTCATAGTAAATTGAAAAGCACTCTGGCTGTGCTGACAGTAAACACAGGGCCCCGGGGCGCCCTCCTGGGGCGGGGGACCAGCTCCCAGGCCTGGAGCCGTTAACCCTCCGTGGGGGCTCTTCCCTCCTGAGGCACCTCTGGGGCTGAGAGCCATTGAGTTCCAAGGGACTGCCGCTTTACCCTCCCCTGTTCCTGCTGTGGCCGGCTTTGGGGCCCTCCCCCCAGCAGACAACAGGGGGGCTCCGTGCTTACCCGTGTCACACCTCAGCCAAGCTCCCCGTCACCCCCAGGGGACGCTCCCAGTTCGAGTCACACGCACGAGAGTCACACGCACGAGAGAGTCACACGCACGAGAGTCACACGCACGAGAGAGTCACACGCACGAGAGTCACACGCACGTGGCCTGCCCCTCAGGAGCCCTGGGGAGACCTGCTCAGTGCACCCAGCCCTCACGTAACCGCCCCACATTACATCCCCCCCAATTGATTGTCTCCTTGTGTAGCAGGGAGGCAGGACAGGCCGGTAACCGCGGGGGAAGCTGCCGACCCCCATCAGTCCACTCTCCTCCCCTGCGCCAGCCAGCTCCCGCCTCCTCACCAGAGCAGAGGGTGCGACATGCGTTCCCAGGACAACCCCTCCGTGTGTGGTGCCCTCTCTCCCCGGCGGTAGGGGATCTGAAATCCAGCGGCACAACTGCCTGCCCGCCGTGACACCGAGCTGCAGCCAGGGGCGGATGTGTCATGGACTCCAGACTGGGGCTCCCCGCTGCTTACGGGCACAGAGACATTGGCACCGACCAGCCCCCCGCTTTCAGAGCCCCCCGGGGCAATAATGCAATTGCTCTGCAGAACTAGCAGGGGTTGCTGCCTTCAACTAGACTGCCGTCACATCTAGCTCACGCCCACACAGAGACCCACAGCTCAGACCCACACCCCTCTCACACACAGAGACACGTAGCTCACAACGCACAGAGACGCACACCTCACACACAGGCAGTCACACACACCGACACGCAGCTCACACCCACACAGAGACCCACAGCTCAGACCCACACCCCTCTCACACACAGAGACACGTAGCTCACAACGCACAGAGACGCACACCTCACACACAGGCAGTCGCACGCACCGACACGCAGCTCACATCCACACGCACCACACACACCGCTCACGCCCCGGCTGAGGCGCACCGCTTTCATCCCCACACCTGACACACAGACTCGCAGCTCACAACCACACACGCTTCATCTGGGATGGGTGCACGCAACACACACACAGCGCTCCCACAGAGACCCGCAGCTTGCAGCCACACCGATATTCAAAAGGCCGAAGCCCACCTCCGCACAACGCCACCGACACATACAGATTCTCTCCACTGCAAATGGAGACCAGTGGTCCCCCACACAAAACGCACAGCCCACCGCCCCCGGAGAACACACACAAACACACTCCCCCACGAGGGGCTCGCTCCCAGAAGCCAACACACCGCATGCTCCGGGAGCTGCCTCGCGCTGGCTGGTGACAGTAACAGCTCAGCCACAAGTGGCTTCTGTCTTTAGTCAAAACAAGCCCTTTATTTAACATCAATAACCAGGCGATTATGGGGAAACTGACAGCGAGGCCGCCGTGGGTCACTGCCAGGGAGGGGCAAAGTCACGCGTCCTGATGCCAGGCGGTTCCAGCAGCCACCCAACGTGCCCTGGGGCTATTTGAAAGCCTTGCGCCATCAGCGCGGAGGCTGGGCTCGGAGGGGTAAGAACTACTGCAGACTCCTAAGCTACGGCTACACTGCCCTCCCTTGCGCAAGAAAATATGCAAATGAGGCAAAGCGGCGCCACGCCTCATTTGCATACTTAATGAGCCGCCATTTTGCACACGGGGCTTTTGTGCAAAAAGGAGCCGTCCACACGGCTCCTTTTTGCGCAAAACCCCTCTCTTGCGCAAGAGCCGTTCTTCCTGAAAAAAGCAGCAGAACGGCTCTTGTGCAAGAGAGGGTTTTTGCACCAAAAGGAGCCATGTAGATGGCACCTTTTTGCACAAAAGCCCCTTGTGCAAAAATGGTGGCTCGTTAAGTATGCAAATGAGGCGTAGCGATATGCACTGCTTCGCTTCATTTGCATATTTTCTCACGCAAGAGGGGGCGTGTAGATGTAGCCCTTGGGGCCAGGGTGCAGGGGGGTAGTGGCTAGAGCTGGCACCCTGGCACACAACAGCAATGGATTGGCTGGCACTAGGATGCCGGCAGCAGGGTGCCAGGGGGAGCGTTCTGTTGGCACTGGGCGTGCCCCCTCCAGTACCTCACAAAGGCAGAGTGCGTGACTGCATTAGCTGATCTCTTCCCTCCCCTCTGGGTTCCTCACCATTTTCAGACCCACAAGCCTCTGCCTCTCTGGGCAGGTACCAGTGGGTCTGGGAGACCTGATCTGGCAGCCACCGGGCCCGCGTGTGCTGTATTAGAGACGAATCCAGAGGGCAGAATCTGGCTCCAGACCCGAACTCCCTCAGAGTCAGGGGGGAGGTTCGAACCCAGGTGCTTGCTGGCTTAGAGATGGTGGTAGCAGGTCAGTCACAAAGTCTGAATCGGGGCCAGAATCAGTCTCTTGCCCAAAGGGCAGGAGGAGCGAATCCAGGCTGAACTCTAGTCCTAATTAGCGCTGGGGTGCGTTATCAAACCCTCCCCCAGACACCGCAGTCCAAAGCCTACCTAGGACTCGGCGCTGCTTTCTGTTGGCTTCAGAGGTCGGTGACTCAAGGCCCTTGTTAATTTCGTCTCACCCACACACAGCCCCTGGCCCCAGATGAAATGCCCGGTGTGCGTTCTGCCTCCTTAGCTCACTCACTTTGCCCACAGCCACCTGCCAGCCTCTGCCAGCTTCCTGCTTTGCCCAGCGGCACCACCTCCATTATCCTTCCCTACATAGGGCATAGACCACGGCTAAGCCAGCAGGAGGGGCTGAAAAACACACCCCTGCCTCTCCCGATACACCATGCCTGTCCCCCCCACACCTGTCCCCCTATGTAAAACTACACCCATTCCTGCATGTTGTGCTCACAAGCACACGCTCAAGGGAACAGTGAGTGCTGTCTTTTTGCCTCCGCCAAGTTGCTGGGGGTGGGGGTCAAATGAGACACTCCCCCCCCCACCCCCGTCACCGGTTCAGGATTTGAAAACGTCCAGCCCGGACTTGGCTTTGGTGTCTGGTTCCCTTACGTTCCAGGATCTGAGATTCACAGTGTGCGTCCTGCTGTGTCCAAGCTGCCCAGGGTGGGAGTCGGGGACTTCAGCGACTTTTAGCTCTGGAGAGCCCTGGTGTATTGGCACTCATGCTAGATGTCCCAGGCCTGGCCCCGTCGCTGGACCCCTCGTGACAGCTTCAAGGTAGGAAACTTGCTTGCTAAGGACAGCTGCAAGCACCTGTGTATGTGGCTCATCGAACTGAGCATGGGGCTGGCAGCCAAATGCGCCTCTCTGGGCTAAGCCCATCTCTGCCACTGACTTGCTCCATCACCTTGGTCACATCACTTCACCTCTCTGCCTCAGCCTGTCAGACGACAGCCTGCCTCCGTCTGGAGAGTTTGGTGGGTTAATTCCAGCTAATAATAACACGAGGGATGAAATGTGTGGTGTCCAAAAGCACTGATGCAGCGAGCCCCCGAGAGAGGGCAGCATGGAGACTTAAGCCATGGGGCTGGCTACAGATGCAAATCTCCATCTAGGGCAGGCATAGCTTGCTGGGTCCTGCCTTTGAGTGTCTTTGGGGAGGCGGGGGCGGATGGCAGTGAAAATACAACAAAGCTCCTAGCAGCCAGGCCGCCCGTGATACTCCCCAGCATTGCCTGGCACCAGGAATGAGCACCAAGAAAGCAGCAGGAAAGGTGGAAATAATTCAGGCGTTGAGCTGCCCCTGTTATCACTGAGCCAACAGGAAGCCCCGGCGCACTAGATCTCCATCGGACTCGCGGCCAGCTGAATTATTGGCCTTCCGAGACTGGAGGCCATTAGAAAGCTCATAAATACCGACTGAATGAGTAAACAAGGACTGCACCAAACAGACTCTGGTGCCAACGTGTCGTAATAGATATTTATAGGCCACCGCGGCCTCTGAGAGATGATTCACGCTGTCTGAACAGAAGGAGGCTCGGGGCATTAACCTTTTCGAAACAGCTGGGTTGTATCTGTGGACCTGTATCAGCCGTTAAAAAGAGCTTCAGGTGCCCGAGGGTTTATTTTATTTCGGACTCATGCCAATGCTAATAACTATAGCACGGGCAGGTGGTGGGGGAGGTTAATCAGTCTAGAATTAGAATCGAAAGAGGAAAAAGAGCAGGGAAGAGCCACATGAATGATTTCCCCGGAGCAGCTTCCCCGGAAGGAAAGACTCAAAAGAAAAGGGACAATGAAGGGATAGGGGATATGATAGAGGTCTACAAATTGTGGATAAAGTGAGCAGGGGAGTGTTATTTATCCCTTCACATACCCCAAGAACAAGGGGTCACCTGATGAAATTAATAGGCAACAGGTTTAAAACAAACATTAAGCAAAGACATCCCACAATGCACTGTCAACCTGTGGAACTCCCTGCCAGGGGATGTTTTGAGGGCCAAAAGTAGAACAGGTTTCAAAAAAGAACTAGATAAGCTCACAGGGGATAAGCCCATCGAAAGCTCTTAGCCAAGACGGTCAGGGATGCAAGCCCATGATCTGGGTTTCCCTAAGACTCCAACTGCCAGAAGTTGTCACAGGGAAATTGACCCGCTCTGCTCATTCCCTCTTAAGAATTTGGCATTTCACTGTCAGAGTCAGGCTACTGGGCTAAATAGGCCACTGGTCTGACCCAGTATGGTCACTCTTAGGGCATGTCTACACTAGGAAATTGTTTCGAAATAACTATTTTGAAATAGCGTGTCCACACGACAGGGAAGCCTCGAAATGAGTCCGAGGCAGGCTCCCTTAAAGAGGACGTGCTACCTTGACTGAGAGCCGCAGGAAGCACTGGGGAGTAATTACTCTGAATGACTGTGGAGAGTGACGAGGAGTCCTGTGTGGCACCTTATAGACTAAAAGGGTTATTGGAGCACAAGCTTTCATGGGCAAAGATCCACTTCGTCAGATGTATGCAGTGGAAATTCCAGAGGCAGGTATAAATATATGTTAGTCTATAAGGTGCCACAGGACTCCTCGTCGCTTTTGCAGATTCAGATTAACACGGCTCCCCTCTGATTCTGGAGAGCGATTATTTGGAAATAGCAGCAGTGGAGCATCCACACAACCGCTATTTCGAAATAAGCGCTATTCCCCGTGGAAAGCAGGAGTTGTTTTTTCAAAATAACCAGCCCGTTATTTCGAAATAGCGGGCTTGGTCATTGGACGCGCCGCTTGTTATTTCAAAATAACTCCCTAGGCTCTTCTCCTTTCCCTCTAGACTCACAAAGTGCTTAACTGATGTTAATGAAACCTTGTGACATTCCTGGGAGTCTCTCTCCCTGCCACAGGAATGCAGCCACCTCTGGAGTGGAACTCAGCCACTGATTAGCTCTGCCCAAGAGTTACAGACCCGAGGCAACAGAGAGCCCTGTATCCAACCGGAAGCAGCTGCGGGAAGTGCAAAATACACTTGCTTTTAAGGAAACTGCCAGCCAGGTGATCATTAACAACCACAAAGAGGCAGGAGTCCAGTTTTTTGTCTCACACCAAAGCCTGCAGCACAACACCCACTGACCTCACACTTGAGTACGGGCTGGAGGGAAGAGCGCTGCTTTCTCCCTCATCAGTGTATCCTTGTAGCCAAGAAGGCTAATGGCGTATTAGGATGCATTAGGAGGAGCATGGCCAGCAGATCTAGAGAAGTGATTATTCCCCTTTATTCGGCTCTGGTGAGGCCACATCTGGAGTATTGTGTCCAGTTCTGGGCCCCCCACTGTAGAAAGGATGTGGTCGCATTGGAGAGGGTCCAGCGGAGGGCGACCAAAATGAGGAGGGGGCTGGAGCACATGACCTACGAGGAGAGGCTGAGGGAGTTGGGTTTGTTTAGTCTGCAGAAGCGAAGAGTGAGGGGGGATTTGAGAGCAGCCTTCAACTTCCTGAAGGGGGGTTCCAAAGAGGATGGAGAGAGGCTGTTCTCAGTAGTGACGGATGGCAGAACAAGGAGCAATGGTCTCATGTTGTGGTGGGCGAGGTCTAGGTTGGATATTAGGAAAAGCTATTTCCCTAGGAGGGTGGTGAAGCCCTGGGATGGGTTCCCTAGGGAGGGGGTCGAGTCTCCATCCCTACAGGTGTTTAAGTCTCAGCTTGACAAAGCCCTGGCTGGGATGATTGAGTTGGGATTGGTCCTGCCTTGGGCAGGGGGCGGGACTTGATGACCTCCTGGGGGTTTCCTCCAGCTCTATGAGTCTATGATTCTAAGCCCCTTCCTGCAGATCTCCGCTCCGAAGCCTCCTAGCTGGACTTCTCCTGGGAGATCTGACGCAGCAACAGCAAAGGGAGAGAGGGGCCTAGCTCCCCAGCCAAGAGGCTGGAGTTGCTTGGAGCCTGCATCATTTCTGCCCTAAGGATAATTCCCAGGGCCTGCCCATCAGGGAGCTTGTTACCAGTGAAACAGCCGAGTTCCCGGGGTGGCAGGGCAGCGTGGCAGCTGGGAGGTGTGAAAGCCACGGACCCCGGAATAGCGTCAGAGCTGCCAACGGAACATGTTGTGACAGAGAAGCTGGGGATTGCGGCTGTCCCGTGTCAAGCGGCTGGTCCCTAACCACCCGAATAGCTACCTCTCCCGAGGAACTCGTAGGACCCCCGCACGCCGGGATCTGAGCGTCTCCCTTGGAGTCCAGCCCCCCAGCTCACCTGGGAAGCAGTGCAGGTTAAGTTCCTCCCCCGAGGTGGCAGAGGAAGCTTGTGACTGGACTGGGAAAGTCTCCTGAGCCCTCGTCTATGCTCTACCCACTAGACTTTCCTGCCTTCCTCTCCCTTCCTGTTTGGACATCACCCCTGTAACAACAATGTCCTGAGGCCATCTCTGTGATAAGCTGCATTTGTCGCACCTCCCAACTTGTCTATTTCTAGCGTCCTATCACTTTACAGCCAGCCATATACTTCCTAGATGTTCCTACAACGGAGTTGTCATGCCCCGAACTTCCATACAGCCAGGTGGCCAGATCCTTCTCTGGGGATTTGTGCGACATTCCTTGTGAATTTCACCCTTTCCTTCGCGTTCGCTCTATTTTAGAGTGCCTCTGTCTGTCTGTGCATCTGTCTGCGAGTCCATTTGTTCAGGCGCTCCTCCTAAGCGGCAAGAGCGAGGCAGGAAGCTTCCTGGTCTCCGAACATAAAGCAAGGGCAGGGTTTGGTGGTGCCAGGCCAACCGGAAGCCCCGGGAAAAGGACTGTTTTCCATAACATGCAAAGGGAGGGGCTGTGGCTTGGAGGGATGTAATAGGAGAGTGGCCACCGGGGGCAGCGAGCCTGCAGGGGAGAGCTCTCCTGCAGTGGCTGCACCACCAAGGAAATGGCCAGCAGGGCTGGGACTCCGCCATCTCACCAGGTAAGTAGCTCCCTGCCCCAAACCCTTTCCCCCGCTCCCAGCCCTTAGCCACAGCCCCAGAGAGGGGGAGAGAAAAGGCACCTTGCAGTGGGGAGACTGGGAAAAGAAAAGACACCCTTTGACAGCTGGAGAGAAAAGGCCCATGCCAGAGGGAACCTCCCCACCCTGAATCTCTCTTCCCCCCACCCTCACTCTCACCCCCCCACCCTTGTGCACTCCCACATCCCCAAAGCCTTGCCCTGAGTCCTGCACCCCCCACACTGCCAGCCCCCTGCCCTGAAGGACCCAGGCAATGCCGGGCAAGTCTGCTAGTATATGTATATTGGGGACTCTTCCAGACAGGGGGAGCAGCAAACTGCAAACCTGTGGAACTCCTTGCCAGAGGATGTTGTGAAGACCAGGATTTCAAAGTGTTCCAAAAAGAGCTAGATAAATTCATGGAGGGCAGATCCATCAATGGCTATGAGCCAGCATAGGCTGGAGTAGTGTCCCTACCTCTGTTTGCCAGAGGCTGGGAGTGGGTGACTGGATGAGGCCATCTGAGACTGCAGGGGTAGCAAACCACAAGGCAGGGAGGCTGGTTGGTGGGCAGGCAAAGGGGGGAGAAAGGCTCACCCACCCACTGTGCACAGACACGCACATGAGAAAAGATTGAGAAAACCTGATCTCAGAGGAAAAGTTAAAAAAACTGGGCCCATTTCATCTGTGTGTGTGGGGGGGGACACCTGACCAGCCCGCAGATAAGTTGCAGGAAGGCCAGGGACCAATTGTTCTCCACGGCCACGGAACAGAGGACAAGACGCGATGGGCAATATCTGCTGCAAGGGAGATTTCGGTCAGATATTAGGACAAACTTCCTAACTCCCAGGGGGCTGGAGACTTTCCAAGAACAGGCCCTGTCAGGGAGAGTCCAGGTTTATTTGGTCCTGCCTCAGTGCAGGGAGCAGGAGCGAGGTCCCCTCCAGCCCATCATTGTCTCTTTCTCCACACACGTAGACCGAACACACAAACGATCCACCCAGCCCCATGGACCTCGGGGCTCCTGCGCTGAGCAGACAGCATGTTCTCCCTCCGTCCCCCGAGGTCCACAGTTTGCACAGTGCCTAGACCTCTGCTCTGGTATATATCCAGCAAATCATAACTCCGAGCCCTGGGATACTGGCACCCACACGGGACGCAGGGTTTCCCCGATACTCGATGAAAGCATTGCTTGATACCCCATCTCCAGCTGCAGCCAGCGCCTAGTGTGCAGAAGCCTCCCCAAAAACCCTCCACAATGCACCTCACACACAGCCCTGAGCTCACCACAGCTGCTGGGCATGGCCCCCGGAGCACGGGGGGCCCCTCCCGTGGGGCACCTCAGGCCCAGCTGGGAGGGGATCAAAACCCTTCATGGTTCACCACACTCCTGGGGTGAGATGGCAGGGCTGTGAATTCCTTCCTGACCTCGCCCAGCCAGCGCATGCCCTGAAGCATGAGGATCCTTGAGTCATCACCTCCCCCACCTGTCGCTAGGAAACAGCTGCCAGTGGCAACCAGAATGTCCCGGGCCCCCCTCCCATTGTAAGGGACCCCTAAGCCCCTCTTAACCCTTCATGCACTCGGAGCAGTTGGGTTACTCACTGCTTTGCTCCTCGAGAGACATCTTCGACTGCTTCAGTTCGGGGTCCCTGTAGCCCTCTTCATCCAGTCTGCTCCCCAGCCCCTCCTCATAGTCCTCCTAGAGAGAGGAGGGAGAGCGCCCGTCATGGCACCACGGCTTGGGCAGCGGCATCCCTGGGCACAAGGTCTGAGCCACAGTGCCATGTCCCTTCAGGGACACAGAGGGTTACTCGGATGTGACAACCCTGCGGGCACCGTAGCCCGGGGTGGAGCAGGGTCTGTGTGAGGATTCCCCCGGTGGGGGGATGGGAGCCCAGGTGGAGCAGGGTCTGTGCAGGGATTCCCCGTGGGGGATGGTAGCCCAGGGTGGAGCAGGGTCTGTGCGAGGATTCCCCGTGGGGGATGGGAGCCCAGGGTCTGTGCAGGGATTCCCCGAGGTGGGGGGATTGCAGAGATTCCCCGAGGTGGGGGGATGGTAGCCCAGGGTCTGTGCTAGGATTCCCCCGGTGGGGGGATGGTAGCCCAGGGTCTGTGCAGGGATTCCCCGAGGTGGGGGGATGGTAGCCCAGGGTCTGTGCGGGGATTCCCCGAGGTGGGGGGATGGTAGCCCAGGGTCTGTGCGGGGATTCCCCGAGGTGGGGGGATGGTAGCCCAGGGTCTGTGCGGGGATTCCCCGAGGTGGGGGGATGGTAACCCAGGGTCTGTGCGGGGATTCCCCGAGGTGGGGGGATGGTAGCCCAGGGTCTGTGCAGGGATTGCATTGAGCGAAGCAGGCCGGAGCTCGCAGGCTGGGCTGGCCGGAGCAGAGATACCGCCTGGCTCAGCGTTTCCACTACCTGGTCTGGCCCCTCCATGGGTGTTTGGCTTATTGTCCCTCGCTTGGTCCCACAATCAGCCTGGAGGCAGCATCCCCCGTGCGGCCCAGATCTCTGCAAATGGAAAGGGAAGCAGCGCTTGTCAGGATGGGCAGGAACCGCGCAGGGTGGGTCTGGTATGGCAGCTCCCCGCGCCCCCGACACGGCTCCCGGCGGGATCCCCACACACCCCTGCCCAATGTCCGACTGTCAGGCTCATTTACGGCCACCCCTGCTTCTCCGGAGACGTGGCTCACGTCGGGATCGCCTGGCCCTCTCTGCAGCATCCCGGAGCACAGCCGAGGATCCAGGTCTCGTCCGCAGCCGCAGGGCTGGCTTGGGCAGGAGGGGCAAACAGAGCCGGGACTCAGTTCCGGGCATTTCCATGG
The DNA here is from genome assembly GCF_049634645.1 of Pelodiscus sinensis. Classification (NCBI taxonomy): domain Eukaryota; kingdom Metazoa; phylum Chordata; order Testudines; family Trionychidae; genus Pelodiscus; species Pelodiscus sinensis. The sequence continues at coordinate 7,275,752 of NC_134739.1, read as the reverse complement.
CTCTGAGTGTGACACCAGGCACTGCCCCAGGACCGGGTTTCCAAAAGTGCTGTGCACCCAACCCCAGGGGACATCAGCCCTTCTCAGGCCTGGGAAATTCCCGTCTGTGCAGTGGGAATAATTACCCAGTGTTGCTCTCATTAGCCTATCTAGCCCAGATCTTCAAAGCTACTGAGGTGCATAATTCCCAGTGATTCCTATGGGATTTAGGCGCCCAATACCTCTGAGGATCTGAGCTAAGCTCCGTCAGTTGGCCTGTGCAGCACCGGACCCTAATCTTAGCTGGAGCCTCAAGGGATTTTTGGAACAGCACTCTGCACCGTAGCCAGGGCCAGCGGTGAGCGCCACAGGAAATGCATCAGGACCTGGTGCCATCTGTCCATCCCCGCTACTTGCCACCCACAGGGCAGATGGTGCTTGTGTTTCCATCTGAGCTCTCTGGGCTACTGGGACCGGCTTATTTTGAGGTTTGCAGTGAGCACGCTGCAGGGGTGTCATGTCGCTGCGCCGCGCTCTGCCGCACACAGGATTGATAAATGTAAAGTATTGCACGTTGGAAAAAACAATCCCAACTAGTAATACAATATGATGGGGAATCCCTTAGCTACGATTACTCCAGAGAGAGCTTGGTGTCATTGCGGAGCATTCTCTGGAAACATCTCCTCAGTGTGCAGCGGCAGTCAAAAAGCAAACAGAATGTAAAAAGGGGATAGAGAATAAGACAGAGAACATCCTATAGCCCCTGCATAAAACCATGGTGCACCCACATCTCGAATACTGCGTGCAGATGTGGTCGCCAAAAAGATATATTGGCATTGGAAAAGGTTCAGAAAAGGGCAATAAAAATGATGAGGGATTTGGAACGGATCCCATATGAAAAGAGATTAAAAAGACTGGGACTTTTCAGCTTAGAAAAGAGGAGACTGGGGGGAGCGGGGGAAATAGGGTAGAAATCTATAAAATCATGCCTGGTGTGGAAAAAGCGAACAAAGGAAAGTTATTTACTTATTCCCACAATATAAGATCTAGGGCTCACCAAATGAAACTAACAGGCAGCTGGTTCAAAACAAACAAAAGGAAGCGTTTCTTCACTCAGTGCCCAGTTAACCTGTGGAACTCCTTGCCAGAGGATGTGGTGAAGACTAGGATTTTAACAGGGTTCAAAAAGCGCTATTAGCCAGGATGGCTAGGGATGGTGTCCCTGGCTGCTGCTTGTCTGTAAATGGGTGACAGGGGAGGGAGGGATCACGTGAGGGTTCCCTGTTGTGTTCCCTCCCTCCGGGGCACCTGGCATTGGCCCCTGTCGGCCGACAGGATGTTGGGCTGGATGGAACTTTGGTCTGAGCCAGTCTGGCCATTCGTATATTCTCATGGGAGCCCTTCACTCCGGTGACTCGCTTCCACCCCCAAATGCCGGGACCTTGCTCCGCTGATGGGGAGATGTTTGAGGTAACCGGGGGGAAACGAGGTGCCAGGCTTTGCTCAGAGTCCCTCAGCGAGTCCCCCAGCAGGGCCAGTGCGTCTCCCACCTTGGGCTACTGAGGGATTGAGTGCATTGAGGCAAGGGGGCTAGGCCATTGGCTTCAGAGCCGGGGTCCAATTTAGAGTCAAATGAGGGCTTGGTTGTAGGCAGAGAGGCACTGGCCAAGTTTGAATCCCATGCCGAAGGCTGGGGGGACAGTCCCACTTTGGTTTACACCAGGTTTATTTTATTCTGTTTAAGCAGCTGGGGAACAGGGCCATGCTAAAGGCTGTGTTCTACCCACATAGGAGGGTGCAGGCAGGTGTGCACCGGCTTCCCTAAACCCGTTGTTAAAAAGGATTTCCATTAAACTGGTGCCACTTTGGAGTCTGGAGGAGACCTGCCCAGCCCGGCCTGCAGCTCCATGCACCCTGAGTGACAGCGGAGTTTGGTTCCCCATTGGACACCACGTAAGAAGGGGGAGCCAGAGGTCCATCCAGATCCGGAGCCAGGCCTCGCGCTCATTTCTGTAACAGAGATTCCTAGAACCCACGATCCACCACGCACACACACGCCAAAACACCTGGGAGCATTCGCGCCCCAAATCCTGCGCTCGCCTTGGCCCCTCGACACATTTTGTGCACTGAAGTCCGACCGCAGCGTTGGCTCCGAGCAACCTGTCTGTGAAGCCGGTTTCTTGGGAGCCCTGTTTCAGCACAGCTGGTTGAGGCGACAGGCTGCAGCCAGGCGCACACTGGGCGGACGCCCTGCTCAACAGTGAGACTCGAACCGGAGACCCTCCGGCGCCTGCCACACGGCCCTCTAGCGTCTGAGCCAAAAGCAGAGCCCCGGGAGCCGCAGGCGAGTGCAGTAGCGGGGGTCAGCCACTAGGAGGCGACGCATGCTCACACTATGCCATTGCCTCACCCTTGCCTGAAGGCTGGGTCTTGGTGCAGCCTTTGCCAGATGTATCCAAGCCGCCATCACAGCTGGCTGGGCCCGATCCTGGAGCCTTCTACTTTGAAGAGCAGCCCCAGGGGCCCTAAGGATTATCAATAGCCCTGGACGCAGAGGGTGGATGATTTTTCAGAGCCGTCTTGCCCTGTAGGGCTCTGGGGACCCCCAAGCATATGGCCAGTAGGAGGTTCCGGGTTGAAGAACTGGACTTCCCCACCTTGGTTCTCGCTACCAACCTATAGCAGCCTACAGGAGCAGTGAGGTGGGGGGCGTGCCCCCAGCCTGAGTCTGGAGTCTGAGTCCCTCTCACAGGATACTACAGATGACACTAGAGAAAGGACGTGGACGCATTGGAGAGGGTCCAGCGGAGGGCCCCAAAAATGACGAGGGGGCTGGAGCACATGACCTGCGAGGAGAGGCTGAGGGAGTTGGGCGCAGTTAGTCTGCAGAAGAGAAGAGTGAGGGGGGATTTGAGAGCAGCCTGCAACTCCCTGAAGGAGGGTTAAAGAAGCAGGAGAGAGGCTGTTCTCAGTGGTGGCGGGTGGCAGAACAAGGAGCAATGGGCTCACATTGCAGTGGGGAAGGTCTAGGTTGGAGATTAGGAAAAACTATTTCCCTAGGAGAGTGGGGAAGCCCTGGGCTGGGTTCCCTAGGGAGGGGGTGGAATCTCCATCCCTAGAATCCCGGCTTGACAAAGCCCTGGCTGGGAGGATTGAGTTGGGGTTGGTCCTGCTTTGGGCAGGGGCTGGACTCGGTGCCTCCTGAGGTCTCTTCCACCCCGGGATTCTATGATTCTATGACTTGCAAGCTCTCTGCAGCCTCGTAGGGGAGGGGGCGGCCCCAGGGACCTCACAGGCTCACTAGCCCAAGGATTCACTGTGGACGTGGCCAGCCTGCTAGGTGGCTGGTGAGCTAGAGGAGGAAGGGGCAGGAAAGCGTTTGGGTCCAGGCCAGGTGGCGCGACTGCGACAGGAGCCCCGGGTGCGGCTGGAGATCTGTCCCGTGCGAGCAGACAGGACCTGGGCCGTAGTGAACAGCAATGAGAGAGGAGCTCGCACGGTGACTAGAGTCTGGCCCAGGAGGGCCCGTCAGCCCCCAAGTGGGGCAGGAAGCTTGCTCTTGGGGCGCGCTTTGCGGCTGGGCCTGGAAATCCAGGGCGAGGGGCAGTTGCAGGGAGTCACTCAGACCGTGGCTCTTTGCTGTCTGAGCCAGCAGTGAACCAGGGCCCGTGCTTGGTGCTAGGGCTGCCGTGCTGCTGGAGATGCCTTGCACGATGGTTAACGGTGCCCCGGCAGGTTTTCTTGTTGCCAGTGCGAGCAGTGCGAGCCCTCAGCTCCACTTCTGCCTGCCCTAACCTCCCCCAGAGCCTTCATCTTTGCCCTGAAGCTCCCGCCTGGCCTGGCTGTGCCCTGTAGAACACGCCCCACCCCAGAGCTGGCTGCATGTCAGCAGGGGATGAAGCAAACTGCCTGCAAAGCGCTTGGGAGTAAAAGGCCCTTTAGGCACTTAGAGGAGGGGGACAGTCAACAGTGCGCCCTTGTAGCCAAGAAGGCTAATGGCATATTAGGATGCATTAGGAGGAGCATTGCCAGCAGATCCAGAGATTTCATTATTCCCCTTTATTCGGCTCTGGTGAGGCCACATCTGGAGTATTGTGTCCAGTTCTGGGCCCCCCACTATAGAAAGGATGTGGACGCATTGGAGAGGGTCCAGTGGAGGGTGACCAAAATGATGAGGGAGCTGGAGCACATGACCTACAAGGAGAGGCTGAGGGAGTTGGGTCTATTTAGTTTGCAGAAGAGAAGAGTGAGGGGGGATTTGAGAGCAGCCTTCAACTACCTGAAGGGGGGTTCCAAAGAGGATGGAGAGAGGCTGTTCTCAGTGGTGACGAATGGCAGAACAAGGAGCAATGGTCTCAAGTTGCAGTGGGGGAGATCCAGATTGGATATTAGGAAAAACTATTTCCCTAGGAGGGCGGTGAAGTGCTGGGACGGGTTCCCTAGGGAGGGGGTGTTATCTCCATCCCTAGAGGTGTTTAAGTCTCGGCTTGACAAAGCCCTGGCTGGGTTGATTGAGTTGGGGTTGGTCCTGCCTTGGGCAGGGGCTGGACTTGATGACTCCTGAGGTCTCTTCCAGCTCTATGCTTCTATGAACAGCGACACGGTGTTGGCAGTTTCCCCAGGTATGGGGAGAGGAGGGGAGCTGTTGTGTTCTGCATCACACGATAGTCCGTGGGCTGGTCCCCTCTGTGCAGCCAGCCTCCCCTCCCCTCCCTAACCCGAGGTATCGTCTATGTCCCCATTAGCCCAGTAGTAGCCCAGCTCCGGCAGCACCGTGCCACCTCGGGGAGACAGGCCAGTTCAACCCCAGCCGGAGCCGTGCCCAGCTGGATTGGGACAGGGTGAAAAAGCACAACAAGAACTGAACGCGGGAAAGAGCGGGGGAGTGGGGTGAGGGGGGAATAGCCCCTCCCATCTCCCACCTTCCCTCTCCGGCCTCGCCCCCCCCCCCCCAGGCAGCTGCTGGACTGCCGGATGGCCCTTGATCCACCAAATGACACCGATGCCGCAGCGCGTTACAGCTGCACAGACTCTGTACCTGCCCCTGGCTCCAGCACCGAGGCCCACGGTGCAGAACCAGCACTGCAGGACGGATCAGCGTCCACAGCAGGGCCCCGTACGGCTCCCTCTGCAGCACAGAGCCTGGGAGTAGAAGGTCTGGCCCCTCGGGCCCTGCCTTTCTGGGCACCGCACTCACACGCCGCTGATCAACGTCCCCCCGGAGGAAACTCCACCATGGCCCCAGGCTGGGCCGGCTGCCAGAGAACCAGGGCTAAGCCAAGCCCCGCGGGGGCGAGTCAGCTCCCGCCGGCTCTGGGCTTCAAAGGCAGAGCCACAGGGCATCTGCCAGCCCCTGAGAGCCACCGGCCCCTCGGATCCCCAAGCCCTAGGGGGAGGCCGGGCCACACGAGCTCAACACTTGTCTGGTTTTAGAGGGACACAACAGCAGGCCGCTGGGTGCGCTCAGCTGCCCCGTTCTCCCACAGAAGCCCAGCCCCGGCTGCTGTGCCAGCCAGACCTGCGGTCAGGGAGCCCATGCACAGGCTGTTCCTGCCAGCTCTGCTTCTCTGGCTACTCTGCTTTACCCGCCCGCAGGTGGGCTCTGTGACCCAGCCTGGCTCCCACATCCAGGAAGTCCCAGCCAGCACCTTCCCTGCAAGGCTGCCGAGACCCGGATCCAACAGGACACACGGGGGAGCGGTCGGGGGGCCTGGCTCCAGCTGGCGTCTGGCTAGGATCAGGGGCTGGTCATTGGTGCGGTGACTCTGCAGCCCAGGATTTCGGGGCAGCCTCCAAACCCATCCGCGTTCTTAGGGAGAACTCCCTGGAGACCATCTCCTCCCGAAGACACCCCGGCACGAGCCAGCCCAACTCCCTCCGGAGATACCGGGGAGCCGGAAACCGCTGCCCTCGTGGTCCTGCTCCCCCCTCAGCTCCCCCAACACCCCACTCCGCCCCTGGCGCCCAAACTCCACCCACTCAGCCCCGCTCCCCAAGGCGAGCGAATGAGCAAAGGGACCTACCAGTGCCCGGTGGGATCCCGGGAAGCCTGCAACGCCTCACAGCTGGGCTCTCCTCCGGAGCACCTGGCTCAGCTGTGGTAGCCTGCCCGCCGGGGAGACAGTAGAGACCTGAGCTCCAGCTGGAGGCGCTTCAAACGCCTGAGTCACGCTCACCTCCCTAATCTCGCAGGCCCACCAGCCCTGCGCACTGCCCTGCTGCTTGGAGATTCACCCCTACCGTGGCCCCGTAAACACCATTATCTGGAGAGGCCATCTTGTAGAACCAAGCCCGCCCCTCCCTACCCATGGCAATGGCCATCACCCTGCCCGGCCCCCCCACCCTGAGCCTCCATCTCTCTCCTACGCTACTAATTTCATTGACTTTTTGCAAATGAAGTTTCATGCCCAGGTTTTTTTTGGTGGGTCGTGTTGATGGCCTCGCTGGTGTCTTTGCAATATCTTGTTTACCAGTTTCTGGGGATTCCCTCTGGGGAATGCCCTGGGCGGTAGGAGAGGAAACCCGTCTCAAACTTTATTAAAAAAAAAAGTGCGTCTGGCGAGGCATCTCCCCAGCTGCTGTGATGTGACGTGTTGGAAGATCAAGGCTCTCAGCTCCCGCCGATTTCACCGCAGGGGTGTCTGTGTTTAGCAGCCGCGTCTCTATCACTGTTATCCATGCGTAGGCCAGTGGCATGTGTGAGACCAAAGCATGTGCCCAGCATACTTGGCATCACGCCGGGCGTTGAGAGGTCAGTGAGGCCTCACCGGCTAAGAGCAAAGGAAAAGCTCCCATTGACTTCAGTGGCCTTTGGGGGCAGGTGCCAGAGACATTGGGTGCGTTTGAAACATTCATTGGCACGACAGGGTTGTTTTCCCGGGCGGTACAGCCATGGATGCCAGGTATACGGGGGTAGAACATACCCAGCGTATTGCCAGACATCGCATCCTGGTACAGCACACCTGCCCTGTGGCTGAATGGTCCAGCCTCCTCCTGGTTGAACACACCTGCACAGCACACACGATCATAGACTCCTAGGGTCGGAAGAGACCTCAGGAGTCATCGAGTCCAGCCCCCTGCCCAAGGCAGGACCAATCCCAACTCAATCATCCCAGCCAGGGCTTTGTCAAGCCGAGACTTAAAAACCTCTAGGGATGGAGATTCCACCCCCTCCCTAGGGAACCCATCCCAGGGCTTCCCCACCCTCCTCATGAAATATCCAATATAATAGCTAACATCCAACCTAGACCTTCCCCACTGCATCTTGAGTCTATTGCTCTTCATTCTGCCCTCTGCCACCACTGAGAACAGCCTCGCTCCATCATCTTTGGAACCCCCCTTCAGGAAGTTGCAGGCTGCTCTCAAATCCCCCCTCCGGGTATGTCTACACTACCCCGCTAGTTCGAACTAGGAGGGTAATGTAGGCATACCGCACTTGCAAATGAAGCCCGGGATTTGAATTTCCCGGGCTTCATTTGCATAAACCGGGCACCGCCATTTTTAAATCCCAGCTCGTTCGAACCCCGTGCCGCGCGGCTACACGCGGCACGGACTAGGTAGTTCGGATTAGGCTTCCTAGTCCGAACTACCGTTACTCCTCGAGGAGTGTCCATTTCCCCGTCAGTGAAAGCCTGGGGCTGGTGCGTGGTCCATGCTCGGTCAAACGTGTATGGATCCTGCCTGGGGTGAGAAAGGCCCTGGTCTAGGAGCCAGGACTCCTGGATTCCAGCTAGGCCCTGCAGAACCTTGGAGAAATCATTTCCCCCTGCAAAACAGGGCCAGCATCCCCTCTCTTCCCCCCACTGCTGCCCGGCTCCTGGAGGCCAGTGGCTGAAAAGCATCAGCGCGAATTGTTGGTGCTTTCACAGGCTGTCCCGGCTGCCCCTCGGAGGCGCACGAGACAGCAGAAAAAACGTGCTTCAGCCGCCCAGCTGTTCAGCAGCTGGTGCACAATCGACCCAGGCCCGGGCAGCGTGATGCGCACCCGCCCCGACTGGGTTTGCGCCATCCACTGATTTGAAACCGCGCAGGCGCCTGGCGTCTGCGGAACGCGTCCCAAAGGCTACGAAGCAGCCCTCTGCTCCTTCCCGTCGATGTACAGCGACCCAGCTGCTGGGCCTATCTCTCACAGCCAGGAGAGCACGGCAGGATTGATACGGTGCATTTCAGCGGCTCACCCGGGGGGAGGGGTGGAGCGTGCGAGCTCAGTGCACAGGAGAGCCCGGGGGTGTGGCCCGGCTGTGTGCGCACGCCTTGCCTCGGTGGGGGGGTGAGATTGTGAGCCAGCGTGGGGGTGGACTGCTGGGCACCAGCCCCTGCATGTCAGGCGACAAGGCCTCATGAGTGTGGGGGAGGGGTAACCGGCGGGGGAGGGGGTGTTGCAGTTCCGAGTGGGTGCACATGTGGATGTGCCGGGCGGGAGGGGGAGTGAATCAGGTGAGAAGTGCCCAGTGGCAGGTTCCCCTTTACCATGATGAGGAGGGGTGATGAGGACCACGCATCTGCTGCCCTCCCCCCACATGCTTCTCCTCCCCCCACCCGCCCTTCATAGACTCACAGAACACTAGAACTGGAGGGGACGCCGAGAGGTCATCAAGTCCAGTCCCTGCTCTCGCGGCAGGATCCAGCACCATCTAGACCGTCCCTGCTAGATGTCCAGCCAACCTGCTCTTGAATATCTCCAGAGATGGAGATTCCACAACCTCCCTGGGCAATTTATTCCAGTGTTTAACCACCCTGACAGTTAGGAAGTTTTTCCTAGTGTCCAAGCTAAACCTCCCTCGCTGCAGTTTAAGCCCATTGCTTCTTGTCCTGTCCTCAGAGGCCAGGAAGAACAAGTTTTTTCCCTCCTCCTTGTGACACTCTTTCAGATACCTGATACCCTTTTAGATTCTCTCCTTCGCCCTTCCCCAACCCCCTCCCACCTCTCCGATCCCCATTTCCCCCCCACGTCCCTGTGTCTGCCAGGTACATCCACGCAGCTGATCCTGCACGCAGGTGTGAACCCAGAGCAACCCTCCCGAAATCGAGGGATTCCCAGTGCACCCCGACATCCCAGAGCTGGTCGCCAGTCCCCTACAGCTGCCGTTCTCTTGCACCCCCTCTAAGTGGGTTTGATTGCACATCAGCAAGAGCCGGCCCTGGGGAGAACCAGACTAAGCAATTGCTTAGGGCCCTGAGCAGCTCTTGGGGGTCCCATTCCTTCATTTAGTCTGTGCTGGGCGGGGGAGGGGGTAACAACTTTCCTGCTTAGGGCACCCAATGGGCTTGCAAGGCCTCTGCATCCGCAACTGGTCTACGGAAGCCAGAGCAGAGGGTGGGAGGGGGACGCGGTGGGAGCCACCTTACGGACCTGCCTTTTGTCTGAGGAGGGGCGCAAGGGGTGCACGGCTCACGGCTGGACTGGCAGGGCTCAGGAAAGGGAGGGGAGCAGAGATCGAAGACTGATGGGCCCCCCTTACAGAAAGGATGTGGACTCATTGGAGAGGGTCCAGTGGAGGGCTGCAAAAATGATGAGGGGGCTGGAGCCCATGACCTATGAGGAGAGGCTGAGGGATTTGGGCTTAGTTAGTCTGCAGAAGAGAAGAGTGAGGGGGGATTTGAGAGCAGCCTTCAGCTCCCTGAGGGGGGTTCCAAAGAGGATGGAGAGAGGCTGTTCTCAGTGGTGGCAGAACAAGGAGCAATGGGCTCAAGTTACAGTGGGGGAGATCTAGGTTGGATATTAGGAAAAACTCTTTCCCTAGGAGGGTGGGGAAGCCCTGGGATGGGTTCCCTAGAGAGGGGGTAGAATCTCTATCCCTACAGGTTTCTAAGTCCTGGCTTGACAAAGCCCTGGCTGGGATGATTGAGTTGGGTTGGTCCTGCCTTGGGCAGGGGGCTGGACTTGATGACTCCTGAGGTCTCTGCCAGCCCTAGAGATGGCTGAGAGGGACCAGGGCAGGAGGACCCCTATGCTGACCTGGCCATGAAACAGGAAACACTCCACCACTGCACCACAGTGCCCGGGAGCAGGACGTGGCTCAGACGTGCGTCTCTGGGACCTGACTGCTTTCTCTCCACGTGAGGGTTGTATCAAGGACAGAAGCCACAGTTTGCCCGTGAAGGGTTAAGTCCCTGCAAACAGCTGCTCGGACATGGCCCATGGATCAATGTCGCCATTGTCCATTGGGCCCCAGAGGTCACCAATCCACCGGGCACACCACAACGTGGCTGGCCGATCAGCCAGCTGGTGGAACGGGACGTGGATCAGCAGCCTGGCCCTGCTCAGCCATCAGCCCCTACGGTCAGCAAGCAGGAGACAGGGGCACACTGCCTGCCCCCCGCCCCCCCTCTTTGGCTTGTCATGTAGCTCTCCGCACCGCTACCAGGGGTCTGTCCGCACAGGCAAGTGATGGCTGGGACATTTGCAGGAAATCTTCCATGGAGACAAAGCACCAGACATGTGGAGGGAGGGCGGTTCCAACTGCAGGCTCCACCCCTGTCTGCCCCCCCCGCCCCCCCCGCTGTGTAAATACATCTCGGGGTGGGTACTCACTGGCTGGCTGGCCCTTTAAAGGGGCAATGACTCAACCCCCCCCCCCCGAAACATACTTCCTTTGCCTTCCCAGATGGGGGAAAGGGGCCTTGTGCCTCCAGAGGGGGCAGGGCTGGGTCCCTGAGAGCGAGGGAGGGAGGAGCAGGTAGGTTTGCGCGAGCATGCCCGGCTGTAGGCTTGTCCGTGCCCTATGGGGCGTGAGCCTGGAGAGCACAGGTCTGTTGAATGGGGCTGCAGAGGTTGCTGCCGGATGCAGCGTAGACCAATGTCTCTTAAACTTTTTAAGACGGAGGAACACCAGGGACTTTTTGTTGAGCAAAAAGAAAGAGGCTGGGGAAAAGTTATTGAGCAAAAACCAATAGAGTCGGGGGGAAAGTAATTGGGGGGGGGGAAGCCACCTGTCCCTTTAAGGGTGGCCATTTTGAACTCTGTTGTTCTCCGCGGCACACCTCCGACTGCTTCACGGCACACCGGTGTACCGTGGAACACTGTTTAAGAAACTCTGGCGTAGACACACTCAGCGGCAACTCTAGGACAGCAGCCGGTTTGTCTGCTGAACTCTCAGAGCCAGAGAGAAGGTGGCTCGGGGGCCAAGCAAGAAGCCAGGCAGGCCAGAGGACTCTGGAAGGTGGTGGGCCGAGCCGGGGGCCACACGTATCTGCAGTGGGGGAAGGATGGTGGAGAAGAGACAGGACTGGAGAGGACGCCTGGTTAGGATGTTGGTCTAGCATGTCAGAGACCCGGATTCCGTTCCCTGCTTTGCCACTGATGCGCCTTGTGACCCTGGACAGACCCCTTGGCTGTGTCTACACTGGCCACTTATTCCGGAAAATCAGCCGCTTTTCCGGAATAACTTGCCAGCTGTCTACATTGGCCCCTTGAATTTCCGGAAAAGCACTGATGATCTAATGTAAAAGCATCAGTGCTTTTCTGGAAAAACTATGCTGCTCCCGTTTGGGCAAAAGTCCTTTTCTGGAAAACTGTTCCGGAAAAGGGCCAGTGTAGACAGCAGAGATTTCTTTTCCGCAAAAAAGCCCCGATCGCGAAAATGACGATCGGGGCTTTTTTGCAGAAAAGCGCTTCTAGATTGGCACGGATGCTTTTCCGCAAAAAGTGCTTTTGCAGAAAAGCATCCTGCCAATCTAGACGCGCTTTTTCCGAAAATGCTTTTAACGGAAAACTTTTCCATTAAAAGCATTTTCGGAAAATCATGCCAGTGTAGACGTAGCCCTTGGGTTTAGCCTGTGGTTTCTAGGAGGTTGGACCGCTGATCACAAATGGTCCCGTCTGGCTTTGCAATCTACGAAGCAGGCTGAGAAGTGGAAACTGAGGCAGGGCTTCTGTGGGCACCGAGGGGAACTCTGGCATTAGTAGCCCTTGTATTGCTCTGTTGTGGGGGGAGCCCCAGGACTGCTGCCTGCTGAATTCGGGCAGTGGCCAGATGCCCAGTCACTGTGGCCTCTTCGGGCTTGGTCACCGAGGCTCTCTGCTGTCCCTCTCTTCCCCTCTACAAAAGAAGTGTCCAGCTATGGAGAAAAGCTTGAAAAACGCGACTCCGAGGTGGCAACGGCAGGATGCCAAAAGAACCTGACGGATCCCTTAAGCGCGGGGGTCAGGAAGCCAGACCTGTGCTTTTTGGAGGGTTGACTCCTGGCTTTTATGGCGCTGGCTGTCTGCAGCAGAGACCGGCCTCCATGTCACAATGCCGCTGCTACTTAATACAGGCAGGAGGGGGAGAGAGAGGGAGAGGGAGGGAACAGGAGAGAGGATGTTGGCGCCCCAGCCTTCTCCGTCCGGTGGCTCGGGTTGGCACTGGGGTTCGGGAGTGGTCGCTGCTGGGCTTGGTGGATGCATCAGGAAATCTAGGAGAACAGAAATGCAGAAGGTGGGAGAAGCAGAGCCCCTGAGCCAAAGGGGGTCGGGGAGCAGCATGTGTCACACGCGTGGAATGGATGCAAAGGAAGGGGCATGTGCATTCTAGGGCTGGCTCCTGCGCTCGTCCGGTGGCCGGGAAGTCCTGTGCCGGCAGGGCCAGGGGAATGATGTGGGAGGTGAAGGCTGGAGCCAGCAGCTCTCAGGAAGGGGCTGCTGAGAAGGGGGAAAGTGATTTGCCAGGGAAATGTTGCTTCCACGCTTCCTAGAAATTCTCCTCCTGCCTTGTTCCCACCAGGTGATAATTCTCTGGCGCCAGCCAGACTCCTAGCGTCTGGCCCCTGCCTGGGGAGGAGATCAAAGTGCTGAAATGGGGTACGTCTCTCAGCTCCCCTCCCATCTCTCTCGCAGGTGGGGAAACCAAGGCACAGAGAGGAAGTAAACTTGCCAAAAGGCCACAGAGCAAATCAGTGGCAGACTGTGACGATAGCCCCAGGAGTCCCAGCTGACAGTCCTCGCTCTAACTACTAGCTCACACTTCCCTGCCAGAGCCAGGCATAGGATGCTGGCATCCTGGCTCTAACCACTAGGCCACACTCTCTGAAATCTCTCCAGACCCCATGACCCAGCAGGGGTAAGAAACCACTGCCAGGTCCTTCTGCAGCCTCAGATGACAGGTGCCTGGAGCCAGACCCTGATCTCCGATGGCTGTGCATGGCTGCAGGAATTAGGGACTTTGTCCGAGCCTTGGCTGGTGCAGAAGGAGCCAGGGCCAGGCTGTGCGGATGGCTTGATGGGAGGGGTGGGGGCCAACTGCTTTCTGTTGCAGATACACAGACCGCGCTCCACAGCTGAGTGATTAGCCATATCTGTGGGGCGCGAGCCCATAGATCCACTGTTATCTCGGCACTACCACCTCGCCACTCCCTCCATGCCAGGCCTTCCAGGGGAAGGGGAGACCTTTGTAAGTGCTTCTGGGGGTGGGAACGCTGTTAACTCTTGCTGGGCCAGGCTGCCCTCCCTCACCCTGCATGGTCCCTTCAAAGCCTGGAGTCAAAGCCTTTACATGCCAGGGGCTGAGGCCCTTGTTCTGCACCCCTCTGGAAAAACATGGGCTTCTTTCGAGTTTGATTTCAGGGGAGGGAGGGTGACGAACTCTTTGCCCACCGTTGCTCTGTCAGATGCATGGTCCTGATCCTCCCAACTTCCCCGTGATGCAGGGCAGCGCTGCTATGCCCATTTTATGGATGGGAAACTGAGGCACAGAGAGACCGATTTGCCCAAAGTGTGATAGGAAGAGTCAGTTGCAACTCCCCTCCCCACACACACACTCAAAGGATGTGCACCATCTCCTGGATTAAAGCCTGTAAAGGAAGCCCCCACTGGATTCCTCCTCCATGTACGGCAGCCACTGGCTCTCCCTCACTTCCACGGGACACACCTCCCTGGGAATTGAGTGACACCAGAACCGGGGCCATCAGACACTCGATGCAATGCCCACTCTGACCAGCAGGGGGTGCAAGGCAGACACCCCTATGCTGCTGGTGTACTCACCTTATTATTTTTATAGCAAACACCAGCCTGGAGTGAGATCAGCGCTCCGGTGTGCTCGGTGCTGTCGGTACACACAACGAGAGACCCGGAGCTGAAGGGTTTCCAAAGTTTGGCACGGAGAAGGGGTCAACTTTTTGTTCCTGTAACATGGCCAGGACGCGCCGTCACAGCGCCTCCTGCTGGTCACTTTGGGAATTAGCGCGTCAGCCCCGGAACGCCCCCTTTCCGCTGCTGTCTTGCCCGCTGTTACCTGCTAACAGCTCCACCGCCTGGCATAAGGACTCACGCCCTGCCCAGGCGTCCTTCCCTCTGAGTACTGCCCTGCCACAGGGCCCCACACTCTGGGGTCCTCCCTTTTGGGATCCCCCAGCCCTCTGTGCTCACCTTGCCTCAGTGACCTGACTGCCAGGCATCATCCAGCCCCTGCCTCAGGGGCAAACTGCCATCTGAAATGGCCACTCAGCACTGGCAAGGGGGTGTGGACCGGCTGCCTTTGCCTACCCTGGCTGCCTCTCTGCAGGCCTAGTACTTCAAGCCCTGCAGCCTGGGAGCTTGACCAGTCCTGCTCTAGGTCAGGAAGCCTCCAGCTTTCCCCACAACTAGATCCCTCCTGATCCACAGCTGGAGCAAGATGGAGTCAGTCTCTCCCCTCCTCCCCCTCAGGAGCCTTTATTTATACAGCCCACGCTGGTAGTAGCTGCCCAGCCCTCTCCCCATGCTGGGTTTTAACCCTTAAAGGGCCAGTGGGGGGCAGACACCCCATCACAGTTCCATTTGTACAGCGCCTTGCACCAGGGGGCCTATTTCAGGCTCCTAGGTGCTAGAATACTTAGTAGCTTTCTCTATTTCACTGATGAGGAAGGGACTGTTCCCAGCTCTGGGGGGTGCCATACTAGTGCTGAATAGAGGCTCATTTTCTCTTGGTCGGAGACACTTTGGTGACTAAGGAGCCAAGCGTCAGTAATGATTTCTCCCTATCCATGCTGCGAGTGGGTAACGCTTGGGCGTGAGTTGTATGTCATCTGGGGTGTGGAGGGTGAAGAACAGGGAGTGTCAGCAGCTGCTGAAGTTTCATCCCCAGCTCGGCCCCATCCCTGCGATGGAGAGCAGGCACCACTCCACGCCGTGCACACCCTGCGGGCTTTCTCGGGCATCGTATCTGACTTACATTGTGCCTGGAATCCTCCTTCAGCCACGCGTGGGTCAAAACACCCCTGGCCTGTCCCTGCAGAATTTGGAGTCTTGCTCACTCCAGGGTCAAAGAGGGGCAGATTTCCAGAACCTTGACTCTTTATTCCAGGGGCAGGGAACCTTTTTTTAGGTTAGGGGCCACCGACCCACAGAAAAAACAGTCGGTGTCCGCACACAAACGAGAAAGGGAAAAAAACAAAACAAACAACCCACCCTTCACTCTGGCCCTTGCCTGAGAAGCAGAAAGACACTCCCCACATTCCCTTCGCACACCCAACCTAGGGGGGCCCAGCCAGTAGATTTGTGTGTGTCACTGTTGCAAAAAAAGCCAGCGTGATTCTGGGAGGCATTAACAGGAGTGTTGTGAGCAAGACATGAGACGTCATTTGTCTGCTCTACTCTGCTCTGATGAGGCCTCAGTTGGAGTATTGTGTCTAGTTCTGGACACCATTTCCCAAGAAAGATGTGGAGACATTGGAGAAGGTCCAGAGAAGAACAACAAGAATGATGAAAGGGCTAGAGAACATGAGCTATGAGGGAAGGCTGAAAGAATTGGGCTTGTTTAGATTAGAAAAGAGAAGATGGAGAGGGGACATGAGAGCGGTTTTCAAGTATCTAAAAGGGTGTTACCAGGAGGAGGGAGAAAAATTGTTCTCCTGGGCCTCTGATGATAGGACAAGAATCAATGGGCTTAAACTGCAGCAAGGGAGGTTTAGGTTGGACATTAGGAAAAACTTTCTGCCTGTCAGGGTGGTTAAACACTGGAATCAATTGCCTATGGAAGTTGTGGAATCTCCATCAGTGGAGATACAGTAATTCCTCATTTAACACTATCGATATGTTTCAGAAAATGATCGTGTTAAGTGAAAACGTGTTACACGGGGTCAATTTTCCCATTGAAAATAATGGAAAAGGTGGGGGTTGTGTTTCAAGCGGGGTGTCTGTTGGGACTGGGACATAAGGTTGAGGGAGAAAGGGGACTGGGTTACAGCAGGGAGGGGAGGTGTTTGGCTCTGGGGAAGGGAAGGGGAGGAGAGGGGAGGGGGATTGGGTTGGGAGTATGCTCCTGTGATGGGTCTGCCGGGACCTGCACTGAGTCCGCCAAGGGCGGTTCGGTGGGGAACAGTGCAGCGAGTGGCGAACCCTCCGCACTTTGCAGGGAGGTGGGAGAAGCCCCTCACAGCCACCAGCAATGGGCCGGCTGGGGAAACCCAGCCGCCGGCCTGCAAGCGGGGGAGGAGGAGAGGGGGCGAGGCGTCCGGCGAGGGGGAGTCAGCGGGGAACAGAGCAGTGAGCGGCGAACCCTCCGCTGCTTTTCAGGGAGGCGGGGGAAGCCCCATGCAGCCGCCGGTGACGGGCTGTCTGGGGAAATCGTGTTATTCTGGGGACGGTCGTGTAATTCAAAAAATGTTCCCTAAAAAAAAAAAATCATGCTATCGCGAAAACGTGTTAAGCGGGCACGTGTTAAATGAGGAATTATTGTATTCAAGAGCAGGTTAGACAGACACCTGTCAGGGATGATCTAGATGGTGCTTGGTCCAGCCGTGAGGGCAGGGGACTGGACTCGATGACCTTTCAAGGTCCCTTCCAGTTCTAGTGTCCTATGAGTCTATGATTTTGTGTGCTCCAGCCCCATGGGGGCGCAGCGGAGGGAGGGGGAGATGAAGTGCCAACACAGGCTCTGGGGGACCCCGGAGTTTTGGGGGCTAGATCCAGGCAAGCCAGAGGCCACATTCGGCTCCTGGGCCTAAGGGGCCTCACCCCTGCATCACCCAGGAATCAAGCCCTCAGCCTGCCGAATTGTGGCTCCTAAGCCAATGGCTCCGGCTGTTGTCCTGGGATTGAGCCTGGGTCACATTTACACCCCCCACAAATCCCCTCTTTCTGTGCCACCCCGAATCCTCCTTCCTTGGCACCCCCAGCCCGCCGGGGCCGGGATCCTGCTCCCGGGAAAGGCTGGACTGGGGAGGGGAGCGGATCCCCCCCATCCTGGCATGGTGGCCCCGGGAGATTTCCTCTCTCTGCATCCCCCCCGCCTCCGCCCAGCCCTGCCTGTGGGCTGTCGGCTCCTAGGAGCGCGTCATGCCAAGAGGGCTGGCCTCCCTACCGGCGGAGGGGCGGGCTGCTTGGAGCATCAGCACCGGGGAGAGCTCCCGTTCCCCGGGATTTCTGCTCCTCGCCATCCGCGGGGGAAGAGCCGGGGGGGAATCGGGGGGGGGGTGGATTTTCGGGAGGAGGAGGGGGGCTTGGGGAGGGGCAGCCTCGTGATCTGGGGGGCCGAGGAGGGGGCTGGGGGGAGGAACTGGCTGGTGGAGCCCATCCCCCCGCCGCTCTGGATGGAATCGAGCTGCGTCCAGTCGGCCATGGCTCTGGGGCTCTCCTCCAAGAAGGCATCTTCCCGGAACGTGGCGGTGGAGAGGAAGAACCTCATCACGGTCTGCAGGTGGGGAGGGGAAGGGGGGTCCCCCCAGGGCAGGTACGGGGGGGGAGGGGAGGAGATAGGGGAGGAGGTGGAGCTGGGGGGGGTGAGATGGGGAGTGAGGTGGGGGGGTGGCATCATCCCCAGAAATATGCAGGGGGGGGCTGAAGAGGACAGGGGAGGGGCTGAGAAGATGCAGACTGGCTGGAAGGGGGGGCTGGCTTTGATGCTATCACAGCAAGCATCAGTGTGTGACTGAGCCCTGTCAGGGTGGGGGGTGCAGCTGGGGGGGAGGTGATGGGGTGGGGGTGCAGCTGGGGGGAGGTGATGGGGGGGGTGCAGCTGGGGGGGAGGTGATGGGGTGGGGGTGCAGCTGGGGGGGAGGTGATGGGGGTGCAGCTGGGGGGAAGGTGATGGGGTGGGGGTTCAGCTGTGGGGGAGATGATGGGGTGGGGGTGCAGCTGGGGGGAGGTGGTGGGGTGGGGGTGCAGCTGTGGGGGAGATGATGGGGTGGGGGTGCAGCTGGGGGGGAGGTGATGGGGTGGGGGTTCAGCTGTGGGGGAGATGATGGGGTGGGGGTGCAGCTGGGGGGGAGGTGATGGGGTGGGGGTGCAGCTGGGGGGAGGTGATGGGGTGGGGGTGCTAACAGAGCTCTGCTGTGTATTAAGCTGACATCTGGGCATGGGGGGGTGATGCAGGACAAACAAGGGAGAAAAGCAGCCTGGAGGAGGAATGGAGGTGGGGGGGCACTTGCTGTTTAGTGCCCCCCCTCCCCACCCAATGGCTGGGTTGGGTGAAGCAGGGACCCAGGCGGGCCAGGTGTGGGGCTCCAGGAAGTGACGTCATGGCAGGCCTGGCTCCAGCATGTGGGGGAGGGGAGAGGGTTGTCATGGCAACACCCTTTCTGGAGCAAGGACTCTGGGTTGAACCCTGGCCCATGGAGGGGGGGGGGCTGTGCCCTCTCCGACCCCAGCCAGCTGTTTGGGGGTGTCACGTGACTGCCCTGCAGCCCTTGCTCTGCCTGCCCTTCCCTGGGCATGAATAAAACAGCAGCATGGGGAAGGGGGCAGGACGCGGCCTGTTAACCGGCAGCACCCCCGGGTCCAGGCTGGGCTGTGTGCTAGCCCCTGTGTCCCCTCCATGCCCACGCTAGACCCTGGGCTGGGATCTGGCCTGTCATGGGCCCCGGCTTGGTTTCAGGGTGACGTGACCAGCCTCTAGCCCAGTGGGGGGCAGGGTAGGATCTTCGCCCCCGGGAGCCTCCCGAAAGCGCCTCCTGCCCAGTGCACTGTGCTGGGGGAGCCCAAAGACCTTCAGCCGCATCCATCATCATCCCACCCCCTGCGCTGACGCTTGGGGTCGGCAGCAGGTCAGGCCTGGAGAGAACAGCCAGGTGGGCCCTCCCGGGGAGGAAGGCTGCACCCGACCCTGCCCTGCTCCGGCTGCTGCAGCGGAAACGGCCCAGTCCCTCTGAGGCCCTCTCAGCCAGGGAGCAGCTAAGGGATGGGGAGAGGCCCCACAGAGGCGCAGGGCTCTGGGCCTGCCGTTATTAGTGATGCTGTGGGGGCTGGCCCCCCAGATCTGGGCGGTTAGTGGGTCTGTGTGGGACCCAAATGCACATTCCCACACAGACCCGCTAACTGCCCAGATTTGGGGACAGGAAAAGCTTGGAAGCCATCAGGGCCCTACTGACTCAGGTGCTTGTTTTGTGTGTGCGCCCCCCCCTCCCCAAGACGGGATGGTTTTGTGAGCAGTAATGGGGGGGGGGTCTTTCTTCCCCCCCCCCCCCCAGACAGCCAAGCTTGTCTGTCTTTTCTAGGAGCAGCCCTTCTCCGGGAGTCTGTGTGGGCCGCTTTCTCTGTCACTGGGGAACAGTTCTGCCTGTCTCAGGCACCCACCCAGCCCTCACACTGCAGGAGCTGAGCCCTACAGAAGCTTTAGGGATCCCTGTGAGGCTGGGCAGAGCCGTTCTCCTCCTGGGGCAGAAGGGGCATTGAGGCAGTGAGAGGTTAAGGGATGTGCCCAGGATCACACAAAAATGATGAGGGGGCTGGAGCCCCTGGCCTACAAGGAGCCTCTGCTGAGGCTGCAGCAGAGCTGAGAATTGAACCCAGATTAGTCCCCTCATGATGGGACCATATTTCTTGCTACCTGCCAACCCCCTCACATTCTCAAGCTGGACCTCATGCCTGACTGGTCCCGGCTTTGGACTCTCATTGTTAATCACGTGAATGGCACCGCTCGTGGGCTGAGAAATGTCTTGCCGAGGGAATACTGGGGACCGCAAACGGGTGGCGCACTCCAGCGGGGTGCTCTGGAATTCTGAGGACCTTGACCTTTCTGTGCCTCAGTTTCCCCATCTGTGAAACTGGGATAATAAAACCTGCCTGTCTCCCAGGGCTACAGAACTTCAGCACATGGGTCCATGTGCGTTAGGAGGCATCACGGTTAGAGGCCACCAGTGGCTGAGCCTGGCGGTTTGATGGATTTCCCAGGGGGTTCCCGCTTTGCAAAATGTGTAGGTCAGGTGGTAAGATTTGTCCAAAGAACTGAACCGAGGGCTGCTGAACTGGAGAGGGGAGTATCAGGCCATTGAGCAAGGGACCACAGCCAAGGCACCACCTCGGCACTGGCTTTAATGGCCCCTCATGTGGCCATGGCCTGAAAGGCTGAGCCATGCTCATGGACTGGGGCTCCTTTGGGGTCACGTGGGTGTGAAGGAACAGTGGCGGAAGCCTGCCTATGCTGTACCCTACTCGGGTAAAGAGGAAGGCGCTCCCGCGAGCTGTCAGCCTGGCACTGAATTAACCGACAGCCAATTAGAAAGGAGGGAGAAGCCACTCGGCTCCCATCAGTCACGTGGCTCCAGTCAGCTCTTGCTCGGGGATGCGAAAGGGGCTGTGCTCGCGATCTGCTGGGATCAGTCCCCAGTGAGCTGCTCGTGGGGAGCCACTCAGAGAGGTGACCAGGCAAACACGAACGGTAAGCAGTCACGTAGTTCAGCGAAGAAGAACCCGGGAGCACTTATAACGGTGGGAGAGAAGCATCGGTATGTCCAGTGGGCAGGATACAGGCCTGCTGGGAGCCAGAGTTGGCTTCTAGCCCCAGCTCCGCTACTGCCCATTGTGGGACATTGGGCAAGTCACCCCCACTCTGTGTCTGTAAACTCCGTGGGGCCAGGAATAGGCTGCCTGTCTGCACAGCCCTGGCACTAGGATACCAGTTGGATCCCCAGTGCTGTGTAACGATGCCCCTAGTGGGTGAGGGGGCGTGCACGCTGAAGTTGAATGTGTTTGAGCTCAGGGGTGCGGCCCAAACCCGCCCACTGCCACTGTGAACCTTTGCCCAGGAGGCAGACTGGTTCCTTATTCCCACTCTTTGCCAGTGTATGAACAACCACAATGCCATGCCTCTCACGTCATGCGGAGAGGGCCCTTCTCCAAGGCCTTTGGAAAGCCTGACATTATGGCAGCTACCAGGGCTCCTCTGTCCACAGCTCAGGTAACAGGCAAAGCACTCTAAGGCTACGTCTAGACGGCAGACTTCTTTCAGAAGAAGCTTTTTTTGGAAGAGATCTTCCGAAAAACCTTTTTCCGAAAGAGAGCGTCCACACTGCAAAAGTGCATCCAAAAAGCGACCTGCTTTTTCGAAAGAGAGTGTCCAGACTGAATGAACGCTCTCTCGCATGTAAGCTGTGATGGCTATAGATGGAATGGCCACCAGGGCACCTGTGCTCTTTTTCCTCTTTCCTCTTCTTCCAAAAGAACTCCCTCTTCCCCAACCACACATGCCTTTTTCCAAGAGCTCTTCTGCAAATACCTTGTCATCTCCAGCCTGATTCTGCTCTGCATATTTATACCTGCCTCTGGAAAGTTCCACTACAATCATCTGACGAAGAGGGTCTTTGCCCACAAAAGCTTATGCTCCTACACTTCAGTTAGTCTATAAGGTGCCACAAGACTCCTTGTCACTTTTGCAGATTCAGACTAACACGGCTACCCCTCTGATACCTTCTGCAAATAGGCTTCTTCTTCATAGAATGAGGATTATCAATGCTGGAAAATCCCCTGTTCTTTCGATTTTCTTGCAGAAGAACGCACTTGCAGTGTGGACATTCCTCAAGTTTTGCTGGGAAAACGGCCATTTTTCCAACCAAACTCTGTTGTGTAGCCACACCCTAAAAGAGGAGTCAGCCCCACTTGTCTTTTGCAGAAGCTGTGCCGCTTCCCGCTGCTTGTGCAAACTGTTCCACATTAGAAAGTGCACTCCTGCGTATGTGTGCTGCTGGACCAGAGCCTAAATCACTTGGCATAGGGGTCTAAATCACTCTGTTCCCTAGGAGGGAGTAGCAGGCTGTTCTCCTCTACAGGACATGTGCTCTGGCAGCCCGGATGTGTAATTACAGGATAATGCTACCAGTACCTTCCTGTGGCATCCAGCGCCTTGGCACATGATTTTGCTGCTTTTATCAAAGCCACTTTCTCTCTCTAATGGTGAGCCACCATTTCCCCCCTTCCTTCCGCACCATGAGCACCAGGCGAAATTTGATCAGCTCCCTTGGAGGGCTGGCATCACAAAGGATGCCCTGATTCAGCAGCGTAAGCGGCTGCCTCCAGCAATGCGGCCAAGCAAGCCGAGATGAAAAGCTCCATTGTCCAGTCCTGTTAGTGTCTTTATTCCCCCGATAGTGTCTAGCTCTGGTGAAAGGCTGCCAGGAGTCCTCAGTCTGGAGTGTGTGGGGGAGACAGGAGGAGGACCTTGGCGTGCCTACCATGAGGCCATGAGCCCAGCCCTGATGTGAGATCAGAGCCATAGGAACCATGAGGTTCAGCAAAGTGCAAGTCTAGGGGGCGGGGATAAGGAGAGCTGGGTTCTGGTCCCAGCTTTGCCACAGCGATGTTGGGGGAGTTACTCCATTGCTTTGTGCCTCCGTTTTTCCATCTGTAAAATGGGGATTAAAATATTCCTGTCTCCTGCCTTTTGTTGAGCCAGTTAGTATGTGAGAACATAAGAATGGCCATACTGGGTCAGACCAAAGATCCATCTAGCCCAGTATCCTGTCTTCCCACAGTGGCCAACGTTAGGTGCCCGCAGTGGGAAAGAACAGAACAGGGAATTATCAAGTGATTTCACCCCCATCAGCCATTCGCAGCCTCTGAAAAACTGAGACTAGGGGACACCATTCCTGCCCATCCTGGCTAATAGCCATGGAGGGACCTATCCTGCATGAATTTATCTAGCTCGTTATCCTGTTAAATTCCTGACCTTCACAACATCCTCTGGCAAGGAGTTCCACTGGTTGACTGTGCATTGCGTGAAGAAATTCTTCCTTTTGTTTGTTTTAAACCTGCTACCCATTAATTTCATTTGGTGAGTCCTAGTTCTTATGTTACAGGATCAAGTAAATAACTTTTCCATATTCACTGTCTAGAAAGGAGTACTTCAGAAAGGGATCTAGGGGTCATAGTGGACCACAAGCTAAATATGAGTCAATGGTGTGACACTGTCACAAAAAAAGCAAACATGATTCCGGCATTCATTAACAGGAGTATTGTGAGCAAGATGCAAGAAGTCATTCTTCTGCTCTAGTCTGCACTGAGTAGGTCTCAGGTGGAGAGTATTTTGTCCAGTTCTGGGCACCACATTTCAAAAAAGATGTGGGAAAATTGGAGAAGATCCAGAGGAGAGCAACAAAAAAGATTAATGGTCTAGAAACCATGAGCTGTGAGGGAAGACTGAAAGAACTGGGCTTGTTTAGTTTAGAAAAAAGAAGACTGAGGGGATATGATAGCAGTTTACAAGTAGGAGAGAGAAAAATTGTTCTCCTTGTCCTCTGAGGATAGGACAAGCAGCAATGGGCTTAAACTGCAGCAAGGGAGGCTTAGGTTGGACAGTAGGAAAAACTTCCTGCCTGTCAGGATGGTTAAACACTGGAATAAATTGCCTGGGGAGGTTGTGGAATCTCCATCACTGGAGATATTTAAGACCAGGTTGGATAGACATCTATCAGGGATGATCTAGACCAGGCCTGTGGCCTGTCTGTTTGTGGCCCATGGTGCGGTTTGGGTTTACATGGGGCTCAACACGCAGCCCGCAGGTGGAATCCTTTGAACGTGGCCTTCACTGGGAACACGCTCCACTACAGCGAGGCGTCTCCCAGAGGGGGGTGAGCATTGACAGATGCAAGCGGACGGGCTGGCTGGACCAGACGGGTTCAGGTTGTCAGCGTTTCTAGCCCCAGGGAGGAGGTGCTGGGAGCACCGGGGCATTCTGGGAAGTCCTGGCTGCTTAGCCTTATGGGCAGAGCCTGAGAGGTGCTGACTGGCTCACAACAGCCACATTTGGGTCAGCGTTGTGGCTTACGGCTTAATCTTTGTATTCATGCCTGTCAATGTGGAAGCTATTTGCATATATTTGCATATATATTTGCGTGTATGTGCAACCACACTTAAGTTGTGGCCTTCAGCATGTGCTGTGAGTATCACTGTGGCCCCCTGGGGCTTCCAAAGTTGAGTAGCCAAGGTCTAGATGGTGCGTGGTCCTACCACGAGGGCAGGGACGGGCCTTGATGGCCTCTCGAGGTCCCTTCCAGGTCAAGTATTCTATGATTCTCCACACCAGTCGTGGGTTTATAGACCTCTATCATATCCTCCTTGGTCCCCTCTTTTCTAAGCTGAAAAGTCCCAGTTTTATGAATCTCTCCTCATATGGTAGCCATTCCAAACCCTTCATCATTTTTCCCCCCTTTTCTGAACTTTTTCCTGTGCCAAGAGACCTTTTCGGCGCTCACAGGGCCAAGGCCTGTCTCTCCCTTTAGTACTAGCCCCACATGGCCCCGAGCTTTCTCATGGTGCCTCTAAATGCCCCCAAACACCAGTAAACACTTTCCTCAGGAAACCGTGTGTGTGAGGGGGCTGGGCTGGCTGGCAGGTCACTTCCAACAGGTCAAATGGCCTAGTTTCACATGTTGCATGATTAGCCTTTGGAACTCTCTGCTACAGGATGTCAGCTAGGTCTGTGGCTTAGTGAGATAGGCTTTCCAATGAGTAAGGGTTGCAGTGGCAGGACACTAAATCAGAAGAGCCATAATGGCCCCAGATACAACCCTTTGTGCAATCCAGCGGGGGAGCCTACGGCACGGAATAAGCCTCACAAGTGCCGCAGCAGGTGGGTCATTTTCATTGTCCCCGTCTGCAAGTGGGGAAACTGAGGCACCGGGGGAGGCAGCGACTTGCCCAGGTTCCTACATGGGCAGAGCTGAGAAAAGAACTCAGGAGTCCTGAACCTTGTTCTCTGTTCTCTGCACCAAAGCCTTGGTTTCCCAGAGCTGGAAACAAAACCTAAATCTCTTGACTTGTGAACACAAGACGAGGCTCCCTGCCAAGGCTAAGGAGTTGCTCCAATCCTCTGCCCTATTTCTCCCTCCTACATTCTCTGTGCCCCAAACAGGCCTTGCAATGCCACTGAGATTCGGGGGTTCATTTGACAGCCATCTGGCAAAAGCCCTTTGCAGAGTTTGAAATGTCAGTGATGCTATCTGAAGCCAGGCCCAACCACCTTGCTCCTCTGTCCTCTCTCCTTCCCCCGGGACTTGGGTGTGATTCTCGGGTGTGGGCGCTGAGAAGGCCTGAGGACCGCTGAGTGCGGGGGTGTCTGAAGAGCTGTCTGCACATGGCAGATGCCTTGGTTGCAGCAGGAACAGGCAAACAGCTTGGTGGGGAAAGAGAAACCGCTCCTGCATTTGCAATCTCCAGCCTCCATTTGCAGAAGCCCACCCAGAGGGGGCTGCGAGGATAAAAATCACATATGTGAGTGGGAGGCAAACGTCTTGGATGCAGTCCTGAAGGGGAGAGTGACTAGTGGGCAGCCACACTGCTGGGTTCCCTTCTTCACCACCACACACTTCCCCCTTTCGGGGCCTCAGTTCCCCATCTGAGAAATGGGCCCATTGATCCTGACACTTGCATTGGAGAGCGAGTTCATTAGTGACTGGGAAGCTCTTTCCTGAGTGATCCCCTGCAACGCCGGATGCGCAAGGGGGGAGAGGTCAGCATCCCAGGGCAGATGCTCCCTGATGGAGTTGTGAATCACTGTTCTGCAGTGTGCTGGGAGCTGTAGGTGACAGTGAGAGCGCTACTGTCAGAGCGCCTCCAGGCTACACAGACAAGGCAAAAGCTGTCCCAGCCCCTCCTTCTTATATCACAAACTTCATCAATAGGGGGCCAAGTGCTTTACAAAGGAGACCAACCACATTGCCCACCATTTCACAGATGGGGAAACTGAGGCACGGGGGGAACCAACAGCCGCGGGGCAAAACCAGGGGTTGAACCCCAAGTCCCACAACTCCCAGTATGGCATTTTATCCACTAGGCCACACTGCCTCACCTGAGGGCATGTACCGGGTAAGCGGCAAAACCAGGAATAGGCCCCCGACGCTCCTGAGTTGCAGTGCGGTGCCACTAACGCACATTCCACAGCTGCTTCTCTGTAATACCTTTCAGAGGTGCTGCCTTCCCCGGGGCTCCAACAGGAGCTTCTCTGCCTCCCCCCGCACGCCCGTCTGTGATGGTTTTTCTCGCCGGTAGGTTTTCCGTGAAGACCCTGCTGGAGAAATACACCACAGAGCCCATCGACGATTCGTCAGAGGAGTTTGTCAACTTTGCTGCCATTCTGGAGCAGATCCTGAGCCACCGCTTCAAAGGTAACAGTGCCCAGGGCGGGCACCCGCACCTGGGTCGGCTGGGCTCCCCCGCAGGTCTGTGCATACCTGGGGCATAGCCACGTGTGGGCCTGAGTGGGTCGTAGCCCACCCCCTTTACAGCCAGGCTCACTCTGCAGCCCCCGCGGCTCTCCTCGTGTCCCACCGCTTGCCTGCTCTGCTGGCCCACCCAGCGCTCCAGCCAGAAGCAGGAGCAGAGCGCAACGGTTTCTCCTGCTCCTCCAGCTGGGGAGTGGGGACTCAGGCTCACCCTGCTCTGTGTGCTTGCCCAGCGCTCCATCTGGGGAGTAGGATCAGGGCATGGGGGCGTCTCCTCCTCCACCAGGTGCTCCAGCCCGGCACTAGCCCCACTACATCCAGTGCCGCATCCAGGGAGCAGGGGCGGGGTGCTGGGGCTTACCCCTCTCCTCTGGGTGCTCCAGCTGGGGAGCAGGATTTGGGTACCGGGGGTTCCCCCTCTCTACCTGGGCTGGAGTGTGGACAGGCAGATGGAACAGGGCTCATCCCTGCACTTAGATCCCGCTCTCCAGGATCCCCAGCCAGCATGTTCTCCCTCCTCCAGGCATGTGGGGGGGGGGGGCGGTTGGCAGACCCATCCCTCCTCTCCCCCATCATTGTCCGCCCACCCAAAGGTGGGACCCTTCTGGCTACACCACTGGTGCACACAGGCCTGTTTACGCCCTTCTGCAATGGGAGATGTGCTTGTGGACACGAGTGTGCACAAGTCCATTTCCAAGCACAAGTGTTGGCAAACAGCTCTTGCTTTGCATGTGTGTGCAACTGCGGAGCACATGCGTACCCATTGGATGCCTGTTTCTCTGCAATTGTAGGCATTCAGGTGGGCATATACACGTGTGTGTGCAAGTGCAGTTGTGTGCATGAGCCTATGGAGAGTGTGTGTGTGTGTGTGTGTGTGCATACGTGCACAGATGCATGCATGAACATACCCCTGCTTACAGCAAGCCTGAGCACAACTGTTGTACGCACGCGTGTGCTACCAAGGACATGTGAAGCCTCCAGCCTTAGCCAATGTTTAAGGCAGGCTGGCCCCAGGGGCTGTGGGCACCTCACCGCCCAGCCTCCCCCTTCTCTCTGCCCCAGGCCCTGCCAGTTGGTTCAGCTCGGATGGGCAGCGCGGCTTCTGGGATTACATCCGCCTGGCCTGCAGCAAGGTCCCCAACAACTGCGTCAGCAGCATTGAGAACATGGAGAACATCAGCTCATCCAGGGCAAAGGTCAGGACTGGCCTCCGGCGGCTGCTCCCCGTCCCTCTACACCGGCGCTGGACGTGTGTAAAGCAGCAGACACATCGGAAGGGCAGAGAGCCCTTCTCAGAGGGTGTAACAGGAATGCTGGGCCCTGCACAACCTAACAACCATTCAGGCGTGCGTGATGGGGGGGCGTTCACTAGCAGAAAGGGACAGCACCCTGCCCACCCGCCTGTGTTCAAAGGGGTCACTAGTCCAGAAACTATCAATAGGGCGGAGGGAGCCCACAGTCCGATTCAACCACCTTGCCAATCTTTCCCAGAAGGGTCTCTGTGTCTGCTGCGTTCTAAGGGGGGTGGTTACAAGACACTAGCAGGTGCCCAGAGGCTATGGGGATGGGCACCCAGTGCTTGCGGGGAACAGAGGGGTGTCTATGGGGATAGACTGGGTGGATGCATGGATGGATGTCTACATTAGAGGCAGGGTCTTCTAAGCACCCCGTGGCTTGGCCTTGTCGGTTGCAGGGCCGGGCCTGGATCCGCGTGGCGCTGATGGAGAAACGCATGTCGGAATACATCACCACCGCCCTGAGGGACACCAGAACCACCAGGTGAGCTGCTGCCGCACACAGCAGGGCGACGTCCCGGGGGCGGGGCGGGGAGGAGAGGTCCTGGGGTTGCCCATCATGGAGCTGCGTTGGCAGGAGGCGCTTGCGAGCCACAGAAAATTGTAGCGGGACACTGCAAATCCCCCCCATATGTTGCTGCCCCCCAGCCTAAGCAGCAGGGTCGCTGTGTGGCCCATGTTTCCCAGGGGGACTCCAGCCCTACTCCTCCTCGTCTCTCACTGGCTCAGTCCACTCACATTGCCAATGGGGGTGTGGGAGTCCATGACAATGCTCAGGCGAGATGCAGGTGCGGAGGTCTCTGGGGGCGTGGCACAGTGGGAACAGCACCTTGTGCGTTTGCCACTGATTTCATGAGCCGGTATGCGTGCACGTGTGTGTGGTGTGTGTGTGTGTGTAAGTGCGTGTGTATGTATGGTGTGTGTTTATGTGTGTGGAGGGTGTGAGAGTAAGTGTGTGTGGTGTGTAAGTGCGTATGTATGCATGGTGTGTGTGTATGTGTGTGGTGTGTGTAAGTGCGTGTGTATGTATGGTGTGTGTGTATGTGTGTGGAGGGTGTGAGAGTGTGTAAGTGTGTGTGTGTGTGTGTGTGTGTGGTGTGTAAGTGCATGTGTATGTATGCATGGTGTGTGTGGATGTGTGTGGTGAGCGTGAGAGTGTGTAAGTGTGTGTTTGTGTGGTGTGTAAGTGCGTGTGTATGTATGCATGGTGTGTGTGTGTATGTGTGTGGGGGGGTGAGAGTATGGTGTGTAAGTGCGTGTGTATGTATGTATGGTGTGTGGTGGGCGTGAGAGTAAGTGTGTGTGTGTGTGTGTGTGTGTTTGTGTGGTGTGTAAGTGCGTGTGTATGTATGTATGTATGGTGTGTATGTATGGTGTGTGGTGGGCGTGAGAGTAAGTGTGCGTTTGTATGGTGTGTGTGCGTGTGTACTGTGTACTGTGTAGTGCGTAGCCCCAGCAGGCATGCCTGTGTGGGAAGGCAGGGCGGGAGCACGTGTGGTGTTGCCGGGTATTCCCCAGGAGTAACGGTGCCCGTCCTCCCCGCAGAAGGTTCTATGACGATGGGGCTATCATGCTGCGAGAGGAATCCACTGTCCTTACCGGGATGCTGATCGGCCTCAGCGCCATTGACTTCAGGTAGGAGGAGCCGGAGAACACGTCCTCCTCCTGGCAGGGGAGACAGAGGGTTACAACATCATGACTGGTACGGAAAAGAGTGACTAGGAAAGTATTTTTACCTCTTCACATAACACAAAACCGAAGGGTTGCTCACGACGTGACTAGGCAGTGGGCCTCAGATGGGCATAAGGAAGTCAGGACTGCTCCACACAATGCACTTGTGGAACTCCTTGCAAGGGGGTGGTGTACAGGCCAAAAGTAAGTATAACTGGGTTCATAAACGAATTAGCCGTCGATGGACCTAGTTTTCATGCGCTTATTAGCCAGGAGAGTGAGGGAGACAACCGCATGCTTGGGGCGTCCCTAACCCTCCAACTGCCAGAAGCTGGGATTGGCTAAAAGGAGCTGGATCGCTCAACTGCCTGTTTGGTTCAAGCATCTGGCACCAGCCACCATCAGAAGACAAGACACTGGGCTAGATGGGCCATTGGTCCTGACTCCAGGTGCCTATTGCTGAGCACCGTAGGAAACCCAGAGGGAGACAGACAGAGGGACAATGTAGCAACCCAAGCACTGTGCTCAGAGCCAAAGCGGCTCCCCTGGTAGGACTCAAAAATCAGCAGAGACACAAATTCTGCCAGGGGACTTCATTGGAATCACACAAACCAATCAGCCCTAACCCTACTCTGAAAGAACGTTACGGAGGCTGCAAAGCCGAACCTTTGAGAGGTAAGAAATCGCAGCCTTTCGACTGTCTAACCTTAGTCCCGCCTCCGCCCCGGGCGTGCGTGTTACGACCCAGCCTGTAACAACCTGCTCTCACGCTGCTTTTCCCACGGGACTCCTGCCTGAATCAGGGCCCGGGGGCTAATGCTCACTCTGTGAGCGCTAATCTGCTATTGGATTTCCGCCTCGCCGGTCAGGGGGTGGCAGCCACGTCCTGTGCGGAGACAGCGTTATTCATTTCCTCCTGGGGGCTTCGCTCGCGTCCTCCTCCCGGCACCCCCAGGGACCGACGGGTGACGTTGTCCTTGGCTTACAGATGACGGACTGAGTCACGCAACCTTTGACAGTCGTGGTGGGTGCCTGCTCTCAGACACCTGCGACGGGAGTTTTTCAGAGCATTGGGCATTAGGCAGCGCTTGACGTGTGTGGAGCGCGGCTCCCGTTGCCTTCGCTTGCAGCTGATAACGTTCAGCAGGCCTGCGAATCAGCCCCCGCAAAAAACGAGGATCCGATAATGAGTGACGAGCTGGTTTAAGTAACTTGCTCTGCACCACCTGGGGACAGGGCAGAGAGAGGGACGGAATCGAATTCTCCAGAGCAGCCGTTTCCAAACTTTTTTCTCATGACTCAGTTAAAGAAAATCGTTGATGCCCACGACCCAACCGAATCTGACTGGAGTGTGGGCTCCGGGGCGGGGCTGAGGATGGGAGCTTTGGTGTGTAGAAGGGAGCTCTGGCTTTGTGGGGCTTATCTTGCCTGGCTTCCTGCCTCTCCTGGCACCGCAGACCAGGCTGTGCCCCAGAAGCAGCCGGCAGTAGTCCCAGTGGGAGCGTGGAGCCCTGTGCGCTCTTCCCCCACCTAGAAGCCAGGCCTGCTGCTGGCCACTTCTGGGGCACAGTGCAGTCTGGGGTGCCAGGACAGGCAGAGGCTGAGGGATTTGGGTCTGTTTAGTCTGCAGAAGAGAAGAGTGAGGGGGGATTTGAGAGCAGCCTTCAGCTTCCTGAAATGGGGTTCCAAAGAGGATGGAGAGAGGCTGTTCTCAGTGCTGTCAGGTGGCAGAACAAGGAGCAATGGTCTCAAGTTACAGTGGGGGAGGTCTAGGTTGGATATTAGGAAAAACTATTTCACTAGGAGGGTGGTGAAGCCCTGGGATGGGTTCCCTAGGGAGGGGGTGGAACCCCCATCCCTAGAGGTTTTTAAGTCTCAGCTTGACAACGCTCCGGCTGGGATGATTGAGTTGGGATTGGTCCTGCCTTGGGCAGGTGACTGGATTTAATGACTCCTGAAGTCTCTTCCAGCCCTAGGATTTTATGGAGCTGCCTTAACCCCTCCCTCCCGCCCCTGCTCACCTGATCCCCCTGCAGCACTGAGACCAGGCACCCGACATTCCACGCCCAGCGCTGGGTCGCAAAGCCTGCTCCAGAGCAACATTCGGCTGCCTTTAACCAAGAGACCGTCCTGCCCCTCCTGCAGCCCTCTGCCTCCTTCCCTACCCGCCTTGCAGCTTCTGCCACAGTGAGGCAGGGCCCCTCTCCACCACAGCCGCCTTTGCTACAAAACCCTGGGTCACCCTGAGCAGCCCCTGTGCCCTGGGAAAGCGCGCTCGTGTCATGAACGCGTCAGAACGCCTGCGTGCAAGCCAGGCTGAACGAAGGTTGCCAAGGCCTCCACCATTCTAGCATTTCCTCCCGTGAGTGCTTGGCTTTGCAAGGTTAATAATGGTGCTCTGGGACGCCTAGGAGTAGAAGGGGTGTTGGGAGTGCTTAGGAGACTAGGAACCCACAGGGCAGACAGACAGAGTTGAGTTGGGGAGTCAGATCTGACCCTCCCCTTCCACACGTCATCAGTGAGTTGGAACTTGTAGAGCTGCAAGAGAGCAAGCTAACAGAACTGGCAGAGTTAACAAACAGAGTGGCTGACAGCAGTAGTAGGTTGTCATCCTCCATGTGGACCTTGCACTAGAGTGAGAGAGGGGGGCCCACTTTCCCGGTGGGTTTCCCAGAGGAATGGGGGGACTCGGGGACCCTGGGTTCCATCCCAGGACCTGAAGGGAAGTGTGTTCTAATGGGCACAGACTCCCCTGCCTGTCCTCACCCCAAGCCTGCCCCATCCTCTCCAACATGTCCCTGCCCTGCCTATTCCCCACCCCAATTCGGTATTCTCTGCCCCATTCTCCTCACCTAGCCAGTCTGCACCCCTCAGAGTCCCTGCCCCAGTCTTCCTACCTAGTCTCACCCCTCTAGGTTCCTCCTCCTCCCAGTGCTTGTTTCCTTGGCCAGACATTCCCAGTTTCCTCCCCCACTTCCACATCTGGCAGCACCTTGGCCCAACCTCTGGCCAGCGAGCCCCAGTAGCTCCAATTCTCCCCAGCTCTGCCTCCCCACCTCTGCCCCACGGGTTCTCAGTCCCTTTCCAAAGCACTCCCAACCTCTGCCCCCGACTCCAACTTGTCCAGCTGGTCCCCCCCCCCCCCCCCCCGCAACCAGCCTGCAGTCCCAGCTGGGTTCCTCGTCCACAAGATCTACCCCCCCCCCTTCCCTCCCTGCAGAGCTGGGCCCGGTCCCTCGCCCTTCTCAGTGCTGGGGGCCAAGCCAGGGGCTCCGCGAGAGCAGTCGAACCTGGCTCCCTGCTCTCAGTTCAGAGATCCCAAGGCCAGAAGGGACCCCTGCAATCGTCTCATCTCATCACACAGACCACCAGCTCCCCACCCCGAAGCCCTAGAGCGTAGGCCTGGTCCGGAACCAGAGCTGCAGCTGCAGGGAAAGTCCCATTGCCCAGAATTTAGCTGCTCAAATCGAATCAATCTCTAAGCTTGGAAATGGCGGAACTGGTCAGCCTGGACCAGGGGCCTCCAACCTTCGTAAGCACCAGATCCTGTTTTGAATGCAAGTGCAGTCCAGAATCTAACTCAAACCCGGATACCCTTGTGCCTGGAGGCCCTGTCCCCTCCCCCATCCTCACTCACCTTCACCAGGCTGTGGCAAGGGTTGGGGTGCAGGCTCTGGTCTTGGGACAAGGGTTTTGGAGAGCGGGAGGAACTCCAGCCTGGTGATGGATGGACCAGGCAGAAGGATAAGGGGGCCCAGAATGTGGAGGGGTTGGGGGGGCTCCCCCAGTGGTGCAGGGGCTTGGGTTGCAGAAGGGGAGATTGGGGTGCAGGCTCTAGGAGGGAGTTTGGGTGCAGGGGGGCTCAGGGTTGGGGTGCAGCAGGGGCTTGGGGTGGAGGCTCTGGGAAGGAGTTTGGGTGCAGGGGGGCTCAGGGCTAGGGCAAGGTTCAGGATGTGGGCTCCAGCTGGGCACTTACGCAGGGTAGAGCATGAGGCCTGTGCCACTTGCCAACACTGGTCCCCGTGGTGAGTGTGTGCGGGTGCCACGTAAGGAATGAGGTAACTACACTGAGAACTGTGCCTCAGGGCTTGGAGGAGAAGGCAGGCGTGTGTCTGACAGCCCTCCCAAGAGGGAGGGACTTGTCACCCAGCTTTTAGGGCTGCCGGGGGAAGGGGGTGCTATGCAGTGCGCTCCATGCAGCACTGAGGGCTGGGGGGCAGTGCCATGGGCCGCCTGCCCCAGCCCTGCCCCCTCCACCTGAGGCCACACCCCTTCTGGCCAGGCTCCGGGTGCGGCTGCGGGCTCCCCTGGAGACATTATGCAGGGTGCAATTGTCTGCCCTGACCTAGAGCAATCAGTGGAAAACCTTCCAACCCCAGCTTACGTGGCGGATTGGGAGGAGGAGTTAGGCAGCTGACACCCTGCCAGGCAAGACCCCCACCCCCCTGCACCCGGACTACTGTCCAGGGTTGAATTGGAGCCACAGGAAAAGGTTCCCCCGGGAGCCCTGACACTGTTAGTCAGTCGGTTTTCCCTGAGCGCCTCTTTCTCCTTGTGCCTTTCAGTTTCTGCCTGAAAGGGGAAGTCATGGACGGGAAGACCCCCGTGGTCATCGACTACACCCCGTACCTGAAGTTTACACAGAGGTACGTGCTGCTGCATCATCCACAGTCTGTCAGGGAGGCACGGAGCCCGGAGCGCCACTCAGCTCCCATTACTGGCACCGACGGGCCCCAAGGTCAGGGCCCTGTAGTGCTGGGCACCGCTCAGACGCCTGCTTAACAGCAAGTCCCTGCCCAAGGAGCTTACAATCAAAGAGAGAAGCAGCGGAAGGGGGAAATGGAGGCCGCAGAAGTGACCTGCCCACAGCAGAGCCGGGTATGGAACCCGAGTCTCCTGGGTCGCAGAGGATGGTGGCAGGCACTGGATTACGCTGCCTCTCTTCGAGGGGCTAGGACCAGCCTCCCTCTCCCATTGACTCCTCGTGGTGATGTAGCTGGATCTGACAGCCCTTTGCCCCTCCCACTGTGCCTCACTGCCCATGGAGGGGACATTGCGTCCTGATGCCTTTAGTTAGCAAAGCCACCCCCACCGGGAGGCCGTGCGATTGTGTAACTGCACCACGCAGCCAAGAACCCCCCCAGTCTTGTGTTTCCAATCCGAAACCTGCCCTGCCGCTAAGGATTCTGGGTAATGGAGTCCAGGCTCCTGTACAGAACACCCCCAGGACTCTCACGAGGCGGGCGTGAGAAGACACTGTGCCCGTGACGACAGGGCAGTCACATACGTCTACCCGGGGCCTAGGAGTGGTGCTGAAGAGCATGCCAGTGAGACCTGCAAACGCAGAGGCGGTGCAGAGAAAGAGGCCTAAGGGGCCAAGAGAGAACAACTGGTTTTCAGGGTGGAGACACGAGAACTGGTAGATTCTGGGGGGGGATGATCTGAGGCCGACATTCAGAGGCCAGGAGAATTATGGGAGAGAGTGATGCCGAGAGACCACTCGGGGGCAACAGGGAGCACAGGGCAAATCAGAAGATTCAAAGCTCTGAGGCAGCCCATACGCTCTGTGGAAAGGGGACTCATTCCACGTTTTGTACAGCCCCGAACACGGGCCCAATCCTGGCTGGCCCTTAGGCATGATGTGTGCAATAATAAGGCCGCTGCAGCTTTTGGGAGACGACAGTCCCTTGCTGGAGGGCGCTGGTGTGACGTTATTGTGCGTATACCACGCCTAGAGCCGCAGCAGGATTAGACGGGCTGGAGGGCCAGGCTAGAAACCAGGCTTTCACATGTCGATGATGAAGCTACTTCCCAGGCACAGTGCAAAGCCAAATCAGCTGGGAGACTGGTTGAGAACTCCCAGAATGCTTCACTCGGCAGCACCAATGGGGTGAGGGACCCACCCCCCACTCTGCACAAGGCGTGGGGAGGTGGAAAGCAAAATGCCACCAGGGATAATGGGGTAAAGTCCGGCCATTCGGAAAAAGCGCCACGTGTGTCGAGGGACAGGGCCGTGTGGACGCTCTGGGGCTCCGCCTGGCCCCTGCCCGATGGGGAAGTGCCAGACTCAGACCTGTGGCAGTGCCTCTATCGACTGCGCTAAACTGCCCAGAAGAAGCACGTCTGGGACAGGGCCCAGGTACCCAGGGCTTGGGCTCCAAAACCCACAAAGGGGAGCTCTGACTAGCTGGCACCAGGGTTCTGTTCTTTAGCATCTGAGTCCTGCCGCTAGAAAGAAACATTTCTCTGACTTTTTTTACACTCACGCACACGCACACACAGTCGCTCAGGGTATGTCTACACTTGCACCGTCTTTCAAGAGAGGGATGCAAACGAAGACTTTCGAAATTGCAAATGAAGCACGGGATTTAACTATCTCACGCTTCATTTGCATATTCGCATTATGGCGCTATTTCGAAATAACAGACACTGTTAAGATGCGGTTATTTCGAGAGAAAACCCTTCTCTCAAAATAACCCTTATTCCTCATACAATGAGGCTTACCAGTCATTTTGAGAGAAGGGTTTTCTCTTGAAATAACCGCATCTTAACAGCGTCTGTTATTTCAAAATAGCATCATTTTGAAATAGCGCCATAATGCAAATATGCAAATCCCGGCTTCATTTGCAATTTCGAATGTCTTCATTTGCATCCCTGTCTCGAAAGAGGGTACAAGTGTAGACATACAAGTGTAGACACACCACACACACTCACACACACTTACACTCACACACACATACACACCATACATGCACTTACACACACACTCACACATACCACACTCACACCCATACACACACACACCCCATACACACACACACACACACGCCACACACACACACCCATACACACACTTACACTCACACACACACATACACACACGTGCATGCACACCATACACACACACACACACACACACACACACACACACACACACACTGCTAAGCCTAAGCCATCCTTCAAGCAAGTCTGGGTCTGTGCTTGTGTGGGGCAGGAAATCAGCCCAGACAAAGACCCACAGCCATGCTGCTCTCTGGGCTTCCTCCCCCTCCACTCCCGCTCCCAGGACCTGGCCCCCAAATCGGGGCAGGCAGGGAGCTGTCTTCTCCCGCTGAGCCCCGGGTTTTCTGGGCAGCTACGACTACCTGAGCGACGAGGAGGACCGGCGGAGCGTGGAGAGCAGCACGAGCGAGGAGAGCTCGCCCGAGCACCCCTACCAGCTGCTGGTGACCGATGAGGACAGCTGGTACAACAAATGGCGCAAGATGGAGCAGAAGTTCCGCATCGTGTATGCGCAGAAGGTACCCGGGCGTCGGGCTGGCGCGGGGACCCCTGGCTGGGAGGGGTGAGGATGGGGGGCAGGCGCTGTCGGGTTTGCGCTTCCCTCCTAGAAATGTTGGCCTGGAAAGGAGGGACCCCGAGAGTCTGGTCCAGCCCCCTCAGCTGAGGCAGGGCCAAGCGACCCTACACCCTCCTTGCCAGGGCTCTGTCCAGCCGGCGCTTACAAGCCTCCGTCGGGAGCCTGCTCGGGAGCTGAACCACCCTGAGAGCTGGAAAGTTTTTCCTGCTGTCAGACGGAAATCTCCCTGGTGTGACAGCGCCCGCACCCTCCGCACGCGCTGCGAAGCCAACCCCGAAGCCCGGGTCTCACTCCCTCATCTCTGGCAAGTCCTGCCAGGGCCCGACTGGCTCCCAGGAGCAACCGGGTGCTGTCTGTGCCCCTCAGAGGCTGACCATCATGGGGAGCCTTTTCCAGTCCCGAACTGCCAGGAGCAGCTCCGAGGACCAGCCGCACTGGCCGTCCCGGCTCCTCCCGTGCCCACCTGTGCCAGCAGGGGGCGCAAGCACTATTCTGTGAATGCTGCCCAGGTGCCCAGCCCCTGCCTCGCTGCAGCCTCCACCGGGGCAGGCCTGGATGCACCCTCTCTATGCCACCACCAGACCCCTCCCCGGGCGGGAACCGTGGGCCACAGCCTAGGTCGCACTCCAGGCCCTGCCCCCACCAGCGAGGTCACCCCCCCCCCCCCGCCCGCCCTGATCCCTGCGTGTGCCCCAGGGGTACCTGGAGGAGCTGGTGCGGCTCCGGGAATCCCAGCTGAAGGACCTGGAGGCGGAGAACAAGCGCCTGCAGATGCGGCTGGAGGAGGTGAAGGTGCAGAACCAGCTGGAGAAGAGGGAGCTGGAGGGCGTCATCCTGGAACTGCAGGAGCAGCTGTGAGTCCATCAGATCCCCTGCCCCTGGCTGTGTCTCTTCCCTCCCCCCCAGCTCTCCCTGCCCCACATGCCCCGTCCCTCTGTCCCACCTGTCTCCTCCTCTCCTGTGCCAGCTCTTCCTACCCTGTGGAAGAGGAGCTGGCCCCTCCCCGCCTCACCCAAAGGGGCAGGGACTTCTCTCCCCAGGTCTCTCTGCCTCACAAGGGGAGGGCCTGTCTCCCCCCCCATATCCCTCCCTTCCCCCTCCCCTCCCTTCCCTTCCCCTCAGGTCCCTCTGTCCCACATGGGGAGAATCTATCTCCCCCCCCCCCCCAGCTGTCTCTGCTCCATGTTTCTGCCTCCTGCCCCTTCAGGTCCCTCTGCCCCAAATTGTGAGGCCTGCCCAGTGCCCATGGTGCGCCCCCCCATCCCATGGTGCCTGCTGCCATAGCCCTGCTGGGTGGCTCCCTCCCTCGGGCCCAGCCTGCTCATCACAGCCTCCCCTCCTCCCGCTCTGCCTGCAGGACGGGCCTGATCCCCTGCGAGAACCCCCAGCTCCCCAAGGAGATGGCCACGCCATTGGTGAACCAGTGGCCGTCGCTGGGGACTCTCCGTGGGACCGAGAGCGGGTTGGACGCCAAGCTGTACAGGAGGTGAATCCTGGGGGCAGACACAAGGAGCCGGGCCGGCGGGGGAGCAGCAGGCAGGGCAGCAGGAGAAGCTGCGGGAAGCTGGGGGCCATCCATAGGAACATCCCATGCGGAGAGGCTGGTCTGAGCCATCCGCCAGGCCCCGGGTGGCGGGGGTGTGCGGGGTTCCCGAGAAAGGGCTGCTCCAGGCACTCTAAGCCAGGGAGATGGGGCAGGTGCGGCAGAAACGCAGGGGGGGCCAGACTCCCTCACAGTGTCCCAGGCAGGCTTGCAGCGTGTGTGTGGCTGTGCCTGGCTGGCCTGCCACATGGTGTGTGTATGTGTCCGTCCATGCAGAGTGTATGTAGCTGACCATGCAGTTTGTGCAAGTGTGTGTATCTGTGTGTCCAGCCGGCCATGCTGAGTGTGTGTGTAGCTGGCCATGCAGTGTGTGTGTGTAAAGCTGGCCATGCAGTGTGCGCGAGTGTGTGTATTTGTGTGTCCAGTTGGCCATGTTGTGTGCATGCGAGCATGTGTGTGTGCAGCTGGCCATGCAGTGTGTGCGAGTGTGTGTGTGTGTGTGTGTGTGCAGCTGGCCATGCAGTGTGTGCGAGTGTATGTGTGTGTGTGTGTGTGTGTGTGTGTGTGTGTGTGCAGCTGGCCATGCAGTGTGTGCGAGTGTGTGTGTAGCTGGCCATGCAGTGTGTGCGAGCGAGTGTGTGTGTGTGTGTGTGTGTGTGTGTGTGTGTGTGTGCAGCTGGCCATGCAGTGTGTGCGAGTGTGTGTGTAGCTGGCCATGCAGTGGGTGCGAGCGAGTGTGTGTGTGTGTGTGTGTGTGTGTGTGTAGCTGGCCATGCAGTGTGTGCGAGTGTGCGTATCTGTGCAAGTGGCCGGCCATGCCGTGCATGTGTTGGCTGTGCCATGGAGTGGGGGTAGCTCACCACACAGGGCTGTGGGGCGAAGGGAGGAGTCGGACATTCGCTGACACCCGCCCTAGCCCCAGTGCTTGGTCTGGTCTCCTCCGTTTCGCAGGAGCGCTCAGGCGGGTTCCGTTTCATCTGACTCCAGGGCACAGCAACTCGTGTAAAACCCCCTGGGGGTGGGGGTGAAGGGGGAGCCCAGAGCCAGCAACCCCATCTCCTGCCAGCAGAGGGCAGAAGAGGCACCCCCAAGCCTGGGGCAGCTGGTTTGTTCCAACACCCTTCCCAGCCTGGGGGGTCCCTTGGGGGCTGGTCCCATCACCCACCGACAACAGCCGACACACCCCAGAGAGCCTCCTGCCCCGGCCTAGGCCGGACCGAACCACTGCAGCCTCGCACCTTGCCCGGGGAGCGCCCACAGCTGGGGGTGGAGCTGGAGCAGAGATTTGAGAAAGATTTCCAGGTTGGATCCAACAACTGCAAGCAACGGAGAATCCAGCACGTCCCCTCCTCTGCTGTTCCAGTGGCTACTTAACTCACCCCAGAGAGAGAGAGAAAAGTCTAGAGGGTTAGACAGAGAGGAGCTGAGACAGACAGCGGGATGGACAGTCAGACAGGGAGGGAGGAGCCTAGACGGACAGAGGGATGGACGGTCAGACGGGGAGGGAGGAGCCTAGACGGACAGAGGGATGGACAGTCAGACGGGGAGGGAGGAGCCTAGACGGACAGAGGGATGGACGGTCAGACGGGGAGGGAGGAGCCTAGACGGACAGAGGGATGGACAGTCAGACGGGGACGGAGGAGCCTAGACGGACAGAGGGATGGACAGTCAGACGGGGACGGAGGAGCCTAGACGGACAGAGGGATGGACAGTCAGGGAGGAGTCTAGATGGACGGAAGGATGGATGGTCAGACGGGGATGGA
Source organism: Pelodiscus sinensis (assembly GCF_049634645.1). NCBI lineage: Eukaryota > Metazoa > Chordata > Testudines > Trionychidae > Pelodiscus > Pelodiscus sinensis. The sequence goes on along the minus strand of NC_134739.1, from coordinate 7,235,813 downwards.
GGAGCCTAGATGGACAGAGGGATGGACAGTCAGGGAGGAGTCTGGATGGACGGAAGGATGGACGGTCAGACAGGGATGGAGGAGCCTAGATGGACAGAGGGATGGACAGTCAGGGAGGAGTCTGGATGGACGGAAGGATGGACGGTCAGACAGGGATGGAAGAGCCGAGATGGACAGAGGGATGGATGGAGAGACAGTCAGACATGGAGGGAGGAGCCTAGACGGACAGAGGGATGGACAGTCAGGGAGGAGTCTAGATGGACGGAAGGATGGATGGTCAGACGGGGATGGAGGAGCCTAGATGGACAGACGGATGGACGGTCAGACAGGGATGGAGGAGCCTAGATGGACAGAGGGATGGACAGTCAGGGAGGAGTCTGGATGGACGGAAGGATGGACGGTCAGACAGGGATGGAAGAGCCGAGATGGACAGAGGGATGGATGGAGAGACAGTCAGACATGGAGGGAGGGGAAGGGTGGACAGTCAGACAGGGAGGGAGGAGCCTAGATGGAGGGAGAGGTGGACAGTCAGGGAGGAAGGGGCCTAGACGGATAGAGGGATGGACGGACAGTCAGACAAGGCAGGAGGAGCCTAGAGGGATGGACGGATGTGGGGTGAATTGGGTAAATTGCCCAGCTTGGTAGGGGCCGGGCCAGCTGCGTGTTGCACATGGTCCCTGCCCCTCTAGCAGGCTGGGGGCCGGTTGCTGGGGGTGGTGGGGCTGGGCGATTGTTACAGCACTTGACAATCTCACCCGCTGGACCGAAGAGCTTCCGCTCCTGCAGATTAACCAGGCCTGGGCTACGGGGCCCGGTTGCATGAAGGGGACTCTCCACCTGTCAGCCATGGAGGTCCGGGGTCCCGGCCCGCTCCCAGACACCGCCAGGTGCAGCGGGGCCCATGGCTGCAGGGACTCGAGGCCCAGCATTTGCATGGTGGGAAGGGAAAGGCCTCGGGAAGGGCGCGGTTTGCAGCGCTGAGCCGGCGGCCGGGTTCGGAGCGCTCCTCGGGCTCCTAGCAGGGCCGGGCGTAACAGGGCGCTGTCTCTCGCAGACACAGCTTCACCAGCACGGATCAGCTGTCGGCGGAGATCAGCCTGAGCTCGGATTCCCAGAGGCTGGGGGAGGGCAAGCCAGAAGGAGAGCCCTGGGGGCCGCTGGGTAAGCCCCCTGCCCATGGAGCCCTCGGCTGGGTGGAAAGGCCAGCCACCTTTGGGAGGGCTGGGAGGCAAAACTTACCTATGAGTAGCCACCTGGGGTTGGAGGAAGAGTCTAGCACCCGTCTGCCAGTGTGCACGGCTGGGGAGAGCCTTGTACAAGAGGCCTGGCAATCTAGAGGTGAACCTGAAAATCGGACCCAGCCCCCGGCTCTAATCGCCTGCATTCTGCGGGGATCAGCCGCAGGGGAGCTAGACACATTTAGACTGGACACAAGACATAGGGTGAGGGTAATTAACCATTGGAGCAACGTACTATGGGGAAGGGGGGGGGCTGGATTCTCCAGCCCTGGGGATGTTTAAATCAAGACCAGGCGTTGTTCTAAAAGATCTGCTCTGAGTTCCTCAGGCCTGTTGTGCCGCTCAGACAAGGGAATCGCAACGGTCCCTTCTGGCCTTGGACTCCGTGTCAGGGCTGGAAGCCGTCTGGCGTGGGGCATTTCCTGTGGGATGTAGCGGTCAGAGCCAGTGGATCTGGGAGTCAGGCCTTGTGGGAGCTCTCCCTGGTTTTCCAAGAGAGTGGGGTCTAGTGGTGAGAGCAGGAGACTGGGAATTAGGGCAGGTTTTAGTCCTGACTCCGCTACTGACTTCCAGCAGGACATTGGGCAAGTCACTTAGCACTTTGTCCAGTCTCCCTGAGAAAAGTGTCTAGGGCTTTGAATGGCCTGGGTTGGGTTGGGCAGGGCTCCTGCTCTCCTGTCCTTTCAATTGCCCCCTTGCATTCCAGGGAAGGACCCCACCCCGTCCATGCTGGGGCTCTGCGGCTCGCTGGCCTCCCTCCCAAGCTGCAAGTCCCTGGCCAGCCTCAAATCTAACGAATGCCTGGTGAGTGACAGCACCGAAGCCAGCCCCGCCCACAGCCCCAGTTGAGAGGCTGCACGGCGCCACTCGTCCTGGGATCGGCGTGTCCTGCTGGGGAGCCAAAGAGCTTCCACCAACGGGACCAAGGCGACAGGCAAAGGGACCTTCCTGACCCTCCCGTGGGGCCGGGCCTGCCAGCCCCACCCCTGGCTGATCCGCTGCATCCTCACGGACGTGACCCCATTCCTAGCACGGGAAGCTTCGCCAAGTACATACGCTCCTACGCTGGGACGGCGCTGGGGGATCCCGCCGCGCTTTGTGAAATGTGCTGGGTCGCTGCTCCGACTGCAGAAAGGCAGCCACCTCTGGGGTGGCGCAGGGCAGCTGTGGAACCGCCGTGCTGCACAGCAGCTAGACGGGGACTGAAGGATCCTGCACTTGACTGAAACCCCAACGTCAGGGGGCAGGAGTCCTGCATTTGGGGCTCTTGCTTGGCTGGGAAGGGCGAAGAGGAGGGGTGGGGCACTGTCGCAGGGCCACGGCCTCCCCTTGGGGCGTGCCCTTGCCAGCTTCCTACCCCAGGGACTTCAGAGCTGCTGGGGAGCCAGCGGGGTGGGACTGAGGCTTCTCCTCCCAGCAGGAGACTGTATGGGCACCTGCCCCAGGAACATGGGAAGCTTAGAGCCAGTAGCCGGGGGACTCTGGGGCAGGGGGAGAGCTGCCGTGGTCTCACCTGCTTCCCTCAGCCCCTTCACCCCCAGCCGTGGACCCTTGTGCCTGTCTGGATGCTTTGACAACCCGAGGGGCGCTCTGCTCTGTGGAGGGGAGACCCCCAAATCGCTCCCTCCTCCGACTGATCCTTCGTGCCTGGCTACTATCCCTGCCTTGGTGTGTGGGCAGGGTCCTGCCTTGCCCAGCGCCCACGTCCTGCATGCAGGACCTTGCTGCTGCCCTGCGTTTCTGGCTGCCGAGGGGCCCCACTGCAGCCCTGGCCCCGACGGTTCCTGTCGAAGCAAACAGACAATAAATGCAGCTGGGAGCTGGGTCTGATCTGGAGTGAGGGGGGCTCTGATGGGGCCGGGGGAGGGAGGCTGGTCACAGGATCCAAAGCTGGTCTCCCGTTGCTTTTCCATGTAGATGTAACTATGCCCTGGGAGCCTACTCTGCAGACACACACGAGGGGCAAAGGTGGCAGCACCCTTGAGCTCCCAGTCTGGTGCCCACCGTCCCGGATGCCTCCCCATGGATTGTGGGCTCTGCTGCCAGCCCCATGCCTGGGTCCCACCCTCTCTCCCAGCCTCAGCTGAGCAGGGCCAGAGAGGCCCAGTGCACCCCCACGCCACCATCCATACCAACCTGTCCCGACCCGACTGACTCGCGAGTTAGCTCAAGCCCCCAGCCTGTGCTTTTAGCGCTGCACGACCCAGTTCAGTTGCCAGGACGCTGGCCAACCAAATCACCCCAGCTCGACCAGCCACCCACGCAAAACACCTGGGGCCCACGCACCCAGGGGCTCCTGCAGCCGATGGGAGCTGGCAGCCATGCGGGGGCACGGGCGCAGCGCTGGGACGCGTGGCAGCCGCAGCCCCTGGACCTAGCCCTGGGGGCCGAGCGCTGGGCTGCAGTCAGAGGCCAGCATCTCCAGCTGTCCCAGAACGCCCTCAGCCCGAGCTGCCAGCCTGGCTCCACCCCAGAGCATGCTGCAAACAGAACCGGCAGGACCGGAAAGCGGGGGGGGGGAGAGGGGCGCTGAGCTGCTGTGGGCACAGCCTAGTGTGTGCCGCTGATGCCACAGAAGCAAAGGGGGAGTCCTGCAGGCCGGGGTGCGGGTGCCTGGAGCTGAGGCACCTGAGGCCCTTCACCGACCCGGCTCCCTAGTGAGGGTGGAAACGAAGCTGAGCTGAGTCCTGAGGGAGACTCCTCAATGGAGCAAGCAAGTGGGCGTGGCCTCTACACATCAAGGTTAGTCTCTAAGGTGCCCCAGGAGGGCTAGACTAACAGCTGCCCCTCTGCAGCTCCCCCCCTCCCCAGGGAGGATGCCCTGGGAGCCAGAGGGGGTGAGGGAATGGGCCATGGACGGCTGCCTGCCCTGCCAGGACGAGGTGCGAGGGACCCGCCTGATGCAGCAGCTTCAGCCCCCTTGTTGTCAGGGCCCAGCAGGGAGCAGCTGAGGGGAAGGGTTCCTCTTGCTTTGTGCAGGGTGCTCATGTTGGGGGGGGGGGGGAGGCTGGGGCTGTCTGACTCCTGACTGCAGGCAGCCAAGCTCCAGCAGGCAGTAACAGAGGCGAGCTCACACGCCCACCCTTTCCCTGGCCCCTTCCACCTGAGGGCCTCAAGGCCCTTCCCCACCCTTAGCCGGCCAGCACCATCTCCCCTGTGCGACCACAGCAGGGAAACTGAGGCACGCAGGGATGCTGTAACGCAGCTGAGACTATAACCAACATCGACCCGGCCTCAACCCCAGGCGGGGCTGCCTTCTCCTCAGCACCAGCAGGAGTCTGTGCCCCCCTCCAGCGCTGAACCCCACTGCCAGGGTAGGAGGACCGAGCAGCGGGTGGTAACAGCACAGCGTCGCTGCTGCCGCCCTCACTGGGCTGGAGCTGGCCACACAAGGCTGGAGGAAGGCGCTGAGCCAACCCTGGCACAGGAAAGGGGGAGGGGCTTGAGCAGGTGGAAAGCCCCGCCCACTGGAGCACCAGAGGGTGGGGCATTGGGTTATTCAGCCCTCCTAGACCTACCCTACAGTGCTCTAGAAAACCTCAGCAAACAGGGTGGCAACAGCTCCCCCAGGACAGGCAGAGAAGGGTGTGGCACTGGCCCAGCCGGGCACGGGGTTGGCAGACAGGACCCCACCCCCCCCAGGTGCCTCCCCCAGACCATGGCAGCAGCAAGCAGGCTCTGCCCTGTGCCGTAGCCCCCCCCCCCCCGACTAACATTCCACATGCTTCCCCCCCACCCCACTTGGGGTTTCTTAAAAACATTTTCGCTGCCCCCACCCCTGCTGGCTGGTAGGATGGGCCCCAAACGCCACAGCGCAGCCTTTGCAGAAGGGAGCTCTGGGCCCCAAGTCCAGATTAGGCAAGCGCGGGGGGGGGCGCGCACGCTTTGGCCTCCCCCTCTTTGGGACATGGCCTCATGAAGGGCCAAACGATTAACCAACCAATTCCTGTCTTGCACAGACGCCGGGACAGGAAGTACCCTCTCCCCCATCACACCGGGACAGGAAGTACCCCCTCCCCATTACACCCCAGACACCGGGACAGGAAGTACCCCCTCCCCCATCACTCAGGAAGTACCCCGTCCCCATCACACCCCCAGACACCGGGACAGGAAGTACCCTCTCCCCCATCACACCCCAGACACCAGGACAGGAAGTACCCGCTCCCCATTACACCCCAGACACCGGGACAGGAAGTACCCCCTCCCCCATCACACCGGGACAGGAAGTACCCCGTCCCCATCACACCCCAGACACCGGGACAGGAAGTACCCTCTCCCCCATCACACTGGGACAGGAAGTACCCTCTCCCCCATCACACCCCAGACACCAGGACAGGAAGTACCCCGTCCCCATCACACCCCAGACACCGGGACAGGAAGTACCCCCATCACACTGGGACAGGAAGTACCCTCTCCCCCATCACACCCCAGACACCAGGACAGGAAGTACCCCGTCCCCATTACACCGGGACAGGAAGTACCCCCTCCCCCATCACACCCCAGACACCGGGACAGGAAGTACCCCCTCCCCCATCACACCCCAGACACCGGGACAGGAAGTACCCTCTCCCCCATCACACTGGGACAGGAAGTACCCCCTCCCCCATCACACCCCAGACACCGGGACAGGAAGTACCCTCTCCCCCATCACACAAGCCACACCCTTCCAATCCCAGGCAGCTGCAGAGACCCATGGCTTATTGCAGGGGGAGAGGGGCACATGCTAGCCCCTTGCCCCAGCTTAGGACCCCCCTGCTACAGCTGACCCGAGAGGGGAGCACAACCAGGAGGGGAAGAGAGATTGGGGGAGGCAACAGGGGCAAGTTTCACTAAGTATCTTTTATTGAAGGAAGTCAGAGCAAATCCCCACTCCTGCAAACCCCCAGCAGTCGCGGACAGGAGCTGGTGGCTACTTGTCCGGCTACTGGCCCTAGGAGAGCTACACAAGGGCGGGGGGGGGGGGGAGGGGACCACGCTTTGGCTTGGAATCGCCACCCCCGCGCTCTCACACCTGTGTCCACAGCAGGGACAAGGCTGTGTCCAGTACCAGCAGCAAGGTGTCTTATCTGAGCACAGGGTGCATGGGGGGCAGAGCCTCAGAGCTCTGCCTTCCAGGGAGCAGACAGGAAGGGGGAGGTCCTGAGCAGAAGCAGCCATGGTGCCACCTCAGGGGGACTGGCCTGGGGTCCAGGGGACAGCTGTACTTTGTGCCGCTACAGGAGGGAGGCGAGGGGGACAGGGCGGGTTAGGAGCCAAGCCCAGGGCTAACCCGAGTCAGCTGCAGGAACGGAAGGTGGGTCACTCAGAGCAGACGGTGGTCGTGCCCCAGGCGCTCTAAGTCTTTGGAAGAGAAAGACCCTTGGTCGGGGCCTGGGGAGGCAGGGCCCTTTGCAGTCAGTCCATGCAGGGATCCCCTTGCTTGGAAGGCCAGGGCGGTCCTGCTCCCTCTGGCTGGGCAGGGAGGGGGCTCTTGCATCAAGTCAGTCACTCCCCCTACAGCTTGTTTCTGCCCCAACAAGGGGCCGGCGCGGCCAGACACCAGGAGCAAGCGTCCACAGCCGGGGAGCTCGTCACAGGCAGGAGAGCGGCTCCCGGGCCCGCAGCAGGCGCTGGCCGAGGGGAGATGTCCAAGGCAAACCAGGGCTCTGACAGCTTCTCTGCTCCCGCCCCGGGGAGGCAGAAGGGGAACCTGCCCAGGCGGCTGCAGGAAACACAAGGAGCCAGCAAGACGGGAAGGCACTTGGCCCTTGCACATCTGGTCCAGGGCACGTGGGGGAAGAAGCTGTCGCTAGCAGGGAGGTGCGTTCCCAGTGCCTCTCCGCTGTCCCCGGGGACGGGAGGCTGGAGGAAAGGAAGGGCCCTGCCGCTTGCTAGCTCTGGGGAGCTGCCCCACCGGGCAGGGGCCGGCCGCTCTGCCCGTCCCTGGCTCCGTGCGGGTGGCGTGGAGGCTGCTCTGGGGCGGGGCACGTGCCCAGGTGCTCACAGGCCGCTGAGCCGCCGCTCCTGGTTCAGCTTCTGGAAGAAGGTCTTGCCGAACTCGTAAGTGCTGATCATGATGGCGCAGGCCGGGGCCACCTTGATGACACGGGGCAGGAAGCCTGCGGGAGGCAGAGAGCAGCGTGAGCCGCTGGCCTGGCCTCACCGGCACCCCCCCCCCCCGGCCGCCGTTCTAGTTACCTGCAAAGAGCCCCCGGGTGCCAGACTCGGCTTGGATCCTCCTCAGCAACAGCCAGGTGGAGGAGCGTTTGGAGGCAGCCACTGCGGGGCGAAAGCAAAGCAGAGGTCAAACAGGCTACTCCACCTGGAGGCAAGACCCCCCCCCCCCGCTGGGCGTGAGCAGCAGCAGGACACTGGGAGCCTGCGCCAGACGAGTCGCCCTCCCTCCCCTGCCCCACGGACACAGGACCCCAGCTCCCCCCCTGGACAGTGCAGGAGCCACCCCCAAGACAGGCCGTTCCAGGCGGATTCCCGGCTGGAGCCACGGGCTGAGGCCGACCCCCGGCTGCGTTCCCGGGCTCCCGCCGTGCCCCTCTCACCTCGGAGGGTCTCCATGTCGCCCAGCTCAATCTGTCGCTGGGTTTTCACCACGTCGAAGGGCAGCGTCAGCACGGCTGCCACCTGGAGGAAGGGGAGAGGCCGCCCGTCGATCCAGCACTTCTCCCTCCTGCCAGCCCCTGTCCACCCCCGAGTGCTCAGCCCTGCGCAGGTTAGACCCTCCACCCAGCCTCCTGGTGTAATGACCAACGCCGAGCGATGCCCTTCCTGTGCTGCTCAACCGACCCCCCGGCTCCATGGTAAGGCTGGGTAAAGGCATCTGGGTACCAGGCACGGTGCCACCCAGCACCCAACTCGCCCAGGCGGCTGGGTGCAAGGGCCCAGCCCTTCAAGGAGGGGAGCAGCTGGGACATATGGACCCAGATCCACCATCAGCAGGGCCCTTCGCCTGCAAACCCGGGGAGAAGCGACGCTCCCGTACTCACCGTCCCCGAGACGGCCCCTGCCGTGAAGCTGACCATGAAAGTGGCTTCGTCCCGCTGGGACTGGCGGCAGAGCCATTCCTTCACCAGCTCGTAGTTAAACCAGTAGAGAGCTGAGAGAGACAGACACGGGTCAGAAGCCCCCACGGCCGCCTCCGCTGCCGACTGCCCTTCGTGCCGGTGGAAGGGGCCAGAGCCAGGCCGGGAGACTGGCTTCTATCAGCCGCAGAGCGGAGGCAGCAAAAAGCAAACACCCCTCCCGCCCTGCCTGGAAGCGAGCCCAGGGCAGAGATGGGAGGTCAGGCTCCAGGGCCTGGGAACTCCCTGGCCAGCACTCAACAGGCCTATTGGGAGGCTGCTCTTCCTGGCATGAGGGACCCTGAGTCTGGGCTGAGACCCACCTTCCCTGTATGTTAAGTGCTTGGGAGGATGCCCAGGAGAGATTCAGGAGCCGCCCAGCTGACTGGCACAGCGCCCACAGCCAGCAGCCTGTGCTTCTCCTGGTGGTGCACACCCACACGCGCCTCGGTGCACATCACAAAATTTATTCCACCCAATGGATGGAAAAAATGTAGAGGGAACATTGGCTGAGACCCGCTCAACTGGAACCACAGCTCAGGTGGGGCCTGGGTCTGAAAATCCTTTGCTGTGGAGTCACCACGGTCTGGCAAAGGCCTTTGCCCTGGACGAGGGATGCACCAGAGCTTGGCTCGCCAGTGCCTTCTGCAGGCCGTTTCCACTTCCCCGTGGCCCCAGGTGGGGGAGACTGGCCCCAGTGCTCCCCAGCACTCCTCCTCTGTGCAGGATACCTGAGAAGGGAACGTCCCGCAGCACGGTGGGCCCCAAGCCCCTCCACAGGGACAGCCAGCCGTCCTGGGCCACTGCGGACTGAATGCAGACGCGCAGCTCGCGGTAGCTCAACTGGCGGGACTGCATCTTGGTCCGGATGAGCTCCAAGGGGCTGATCACCGTCACCGCGCCCACTGAGGGAGGGAATCAGAGCATCAGCCACAGCGAGGGCAGGGCCAACGCGCCACCACGGAGCAGCCAGGCCTCTCTTGCCCCCAGGGCAGTTCTCAGCATGGGGGACGGCTGGGCTGCAGGAGCTAGGGGCCTGGCACGGCTCCGTCTGCTGGAATCGCGTTCCAGCGGCAGTGGGAGGCTCGTCCGAGCAGGAGGATCTGGAGGGCGAATGATGCAGCCGCCCCAGCCCGGCGGGAGAGGGGGAAACGCAAGCCCCGGGCAGGGCTGTGCGTGAGGTCACGCGGGGAGCCGGCCACAGAGCAGGAAACTGACCCAGGGACGCGCTCGCCACGCCACAGGGCCCAGGGGTTCACCGATTCCCAGGCCAAAAGGGGCCACTGCGATCGACTCGTCTGCCCCCCTGGAGAGCAGAGTCCCAGAGCGGAGCTTTTAGAGACCCACCCAAGCCCAGTCTACAAACCGCCAGGGACGGCGAAGCCACCTCCTTCCCCCCTCCGGGCCCACTGGGCCAATGGCGAACGACCCGGACTGCTAGCAAACAGGGCAGGTCGTAGGCCAGGCGGAACGAGTCGTTACCCTGGGCCAGGGGAGGGGGGGCTGGAAGATGCATGGACCCTGAGCCCAGAGCAGAGTGCTACTCACGCCTGGCGATGGCCCCAGCCACCAAGGGGATGTGGGCCCCTTGGCTGCCCATCCGGGAGCGCAGATAATCCCGCAGCTGGTCGTAGCTGGTGAAATAGATCACAGTGGCAGGCACCGCCATCACCCTGCCAAGGACAGGGGCCCGTTAGCATCACCTGCCAACTGGGGAGGAGGGTCCGATCGCCCCAGGCATGACCCCCCGGGCCCCACATCCCTTGACGCTGCCCCTTCCCGGTCTCCAGCCAAGCCGTGGGGCCACGCATTGAGCCCACGCGAAGGGGGGCTCTGCTCATCTCTAAAGGCGCCGTGTGCACTGAGGAGGCTCAACGCCGCATGCTCCATGCAGAAGGGAAGAGGCAAAGGTGGGGCAGTGTCAGGCGGTGACTGGCCCTTTAAGAGGAAGCGGGGGAGGGGAAGCTAGTGCACCTGGGACTCCTTACCTGCCGCTCCCCTGGGATTAAGGGAAGGCGGCAGCAGAGACAGGTGGGTGTCTGGGCTGAGCCCCATTAAAGTCACCAGAGTGACCCTGGGTAGCCTGAGGTAGCCACAGCAGAGGGGGGCTCCCGGCTGACCTCTCTGAGCCAAGGAGTGCTGAAGACGGTTAGGACGGGAGCCGAGTTCCAGACTGGCCGGGGACCCCAGAGCCGGGTGCTGGCGTGGGCGTTGCTGTGATGGACTCTGTCTAGGGCCTGCAAGGATCGTTCTGAACGGTTTCTGTTTCACCAGCCCCGGGCGGCCTCCGGGGGAATTACTATGGAGCCGGAGGAAACTGAGGCAGGCTTCTGCGTGGCCAGCGGGGCACAGCCTCTTACAGAGGGGGGAGGCAGATCGTCTTTGCTCAGCGCAGGACACCCTCCTCCCCCCTGCCCCCAGGACTGCCGGGCCCGGGCCCAGAGCTGCCAGCAGCGCCAGCGCCCTGGGGGTGTGGGCCCTGCCGTCCGACTGGGAGCACGGGCCAGGCGAGTCCTGCAGGCCGGCGGGCCCAGTGGCCCCTGGGCCTCCCACAGTGCAGGCCTGTGGCGGGGAAGGGCCGCGGCGCTCGGGGCCCAGACTCACAGGGTAGGTGGCAGGCCGCTCCACAGAGACTTAATGCCCTCATGGCGCGTGATCTTCACAAAGGCATCCTGAAAGGAAGAGGGGAGCCCCGGGGGTTAGAGAAAGAGGGAAGGGCTTTCCCAGTCGCTGGCCCAAAAGGGAGGCAAGACACCCACGGGAGAGCCCAGGCATGGGCGGCGGCTGCTTCCCTCCTCCCTCCCAGCTGTGCTGCCGATACCAGGGGCTCAGCCCCAAAGACAGCACCGGCTCCGAGCCTGGGCACCCCGGTGGCTGTGGCTACACCCCGAAGTCCAGTCCAGCCTTGCCCGTCACAGGGTGCGTGGGGCCGGGCGGTGGGAGCACAGCTGACTGGTTATCGGCTGCCCCGGTGGGCCTACGGGACGGCACCTGGACCTTCTAGAGAGGGAGACAGCAGCAGGGTCCCAGGGCGCGCTCTCACCCCGGCGGGTACGGGTGCTGCTGGGGGAAGCCGTGACGGGGCTGCAGAGAATAGGGGACTCTGGGTAAGCAGGGGGGAAGGAGGCTGAGCTCTGGCTAGGAGAGGAGAAGGGCTCCAGGACAGGCTCGACCGAGCCGGAGCTTGGGTCATGGTGAGGGGCTTTGTTTGGGGCCTCGGAGGATCAGTTTGAACCCCATAAATGGTTGAACCAGGCGCAGTCAGAGGTGGCATTAGCGCCGCGTGGAACTTACTAAGTAGCCCTGAGATAAGGGGAAACCGAGTCAGGTTCCTGCAGCACCACACCGGGCCAGCAGGGGCGCTACCGGCGTGACTTCTTACAGGTCCCAGACTTCTCCCTTCTCCCCTCCCCCACCCTCCAGGGTCCCAGACCAGGCCTGACACTGCACGGGCTCGGGCTGCCGGAGCACGCCGGCCGCTCCCCGGCAGGAGAAGAGTCTCACCAGGGTGCCGGTGAACCGGGTGGGGGCTTTGTACCAGGCGGTGCAGCTGTTCCCGTTCTGGCACACGTACAGATGGTCCATCAGCCCATTGCAATACAAGAAGCATTTCCCTGCGAGGAGGAGATGGGGGGGGTTAAACTCTCACCCAACCCAGCCCCCTTCCCTCCTCGCGCCCCAGCCCCCACCCTGCTCCAGGCTCTGCCCTATCCTGCAAGGGCCCTCAACAGGGCTGGACCCTTCTGGGCCCTGCCAGCTCCTTTCCAGCCCCCTGCGCCCCACAGGACTGTGCCCTGCTCTCCCGGGCTGCTGGGCAGGCAGGGGAGGGAGCTGGATGGGTCGGCAGGGAGGGAGTCAGCTGGAGCAGCCAGGACGAGGCCTATCGCAGGCCGCTGATACCCCAGGCCTGGGACACAGGCACTTTTGCGGGAGCAGGCAGGGACTTGCCCCAATCCGGTCGTGCAGAATAAAGGCCCCCGAGCTGACACGCAGCGAGGCAGAAAGGGCGCGTCCTGGGAAACTGTCCGACTTCATCAGGCTCCCCTCATCCCTGCGAACGCTTGCCCTACGCCCGTCCTGCCAGCCTGGGCTGGCGGCCCGGGCTGGCAGCAGGCCACCTGCCTACACGAGTCAGCGTCAGCCCTGTCGCCCCCGGGGGATCGGAAGAGGCTGCCCGGTGTTGGCCTGGCTCCCTTCCCCCGCTGTCCATCCTCCCGCCCAGGATCCCAGCCGGAGCTCCCATTCATATCCCTGTCACTGAAGCAGGCCCAGCGCGAGCGTCATGGGAGCGCAGCGGGAGAAAGGCAGCAGCGGGCACGAGCGCCAGATGCCAGGAGGGCAGAGGAAAGGCAGGGTGGAGACAAGGTCCCGGATTCGCGAGTGCCACCCCCCCGCCAACTCCCATCCCCAGATGGCAGCTCTACCGGCATCCGCCTCCCCTGCAGGCCAGTCTGCTCTCCTGACACAGGGCCCGGAGTGCAGGCGGCAGGGATCGAGCAGGCGGCAGGGCAGGCAGAGGGGAGGACAGACGAGAGACGCACAGAATGAGGACAAAGATGCCCATGTGCGGGGGAACTGGCTAGTGTTTAACCCCCCCGCCCGGGCCAGCACAGTGCTAGTTACCCAGCGGGGAGGAAGGGAAGGGGAACTGCCCCCTGCACTCCCTTTGGGGAAGGGTACGCAAGTGGCAGCAGAGGCTGGATACACGGAAGGGGACCCCTCCCATTGCAGGTGTCCCTGCCCCACGTAGCTATGCCTGGAGGGAGTGGGCTAAAGAATGAGCCATGGGGTGAGAAAGGGGAAGAGACCATCAGCCCTGCATTAAGGGTGGAGGGGAGTAAAATCCAGAGACCCCTCATGCAGCCACAACTCAACAAGCCCAGAAGTCCTAGCCTGTCTCCAGGGAGGGGAGAATCATTCCCAGGCCCGACCTGGCTGATGACAAAGAGCCTGTGGGGTCAGTCTCGCACCCGCCTCCACACTCAGGGATGATGGGACTTACCCAAGGCCATGCAGTGAGGCAGTGGCAGGACTGGGAACAGAACCTAGCATTGCAGCTCCCAGACCCCCTGCTCTGACAGCCTGACAGCACCTGGCCCCTGGATAACTCCGAACTTGAGACTCCCTTGAAGTAGGGATGGAAGGAAGATGATGTGGTATGAGCAAGGGGGCAGTGCACCCAGCACAGCTCTGCTCCAGAGACTACAGCCATGGGGAACAGGTTCTCCCAGGGGGACTGGCACTGTCCAGGCTCAGCAGCCATGGGACTTAGCAGGAAGGGGGCGAAAGGACAGGACCCAGAAATACTCACATTTGGACTGGTGAACGCTCCAGGGCACACACTCTACTGACAACACTGAAACACACAACAGGGACACATTTAGCGACAGGCAGAGAGGTGCCGGGGGGACACTAGCAGTGCCGACTGTAACCCCCTTTTTCCTCGCTGGGTTACTCAGGAGCAGACTATGCTCACCCTGTGTGCCTGGTCGCCTGATGTTTTTAACATAAAAGGAGATCCTGAGGACCCCAATGGTCATGTTGTTTAGTTGGGGTTTCCTTATCCACCCCCTTGCTGCAGTCTCTTGCTCCTAAAGAATATACAATGGTAGGGCCTCCATCTGACTGGCCCTGTGCACACTTATGGTGTGATTTGGGAGCCTCCAGGAATTAAATTATTCCAGTAATAATCTAGAACTAACTCCAACACAGCAATTATAAATAAAACTCCAAGACCACAATTATAAATAACATGCATCTCACTGATTACATTAGAATGAACACGCCTTTACTTCACAACTTAAAAGAAACAGGGTTGAACAGATTAAAAGTGAATAAAATCAATTCAAGTAGACAGAAAGAAAGGAAACTTAGCTATCACTGCCACCATTTATCCCCTCCCAGAGCGGGCACTCCTCTGGAGGCAGAGTCCCAGACACTTGCTGGCAGGGGCACGCTTGCAGGTCTGCAGCTGGAGTGGAGACTCCCTGGGCAGGTTCTGTGTTAGTCCAAGCTGAGCAGCCAGCTGCAAATTCCCTCTGCCACTGGAGCAAGCCCCACCAAATGCCAGCAGCTCTGGTTCACTGGCCTGGTCACTCGGGCTCCCTTTGGACCCGGAGTCAGCCTGTCTTCTGTGCTCCTGCCATGCAGCAGTTTCCCCAAATAGCCACAGTTACTCTCAGTGTCTTCCATGCAGGGTTACATAGGCCCTTCTCAGCCACAGTCTCTCCCCTCTAGGGACAATCAACAGCCCCTCAAGCAGCCTCCTACATCCAAGCCCTGGCAGGCTCTAGCTGCAATCAACAGCTCCTAGCCTGGAAAAGGCTCCCCACCAGCCGCCTGGCTGCTCCCTCCAAAATAGAGCTCATCAACTCTCTGCCTGCATAGCCTGGAAGAGCCACTGCTCCCTCCTTTTTCCCCAAGGGCTCATGGGAGTTGTAGTCTCTAGGGCTAGATTGCCACACAAAGGATCCTCCCAGTAAAAGTTAGAGGCTCCTCTAGTAAGAGGACTACACTAGTCTGGGAAGGCCTAGAGCCCCATGTCCTGCGGGCAGCAGAAAGCCGGGGGCTGTTCTGGGGGCAGCTGATGGAGGCTGCAAGCGGGCTGAGACCCGGGGATGCTCTGCCCCCCACGATAACACAAGTCCCTTCCACCTGCCCACAACAGCCAAGCAGTGGCAGGAACATTAGCAGCATGAGTCTGGCAGGCCGGTCACCCGAATGGAGCACCCCACGGGTTCCAAGGGACCCTGTTCCCCATGAATAGCCCCTTGCCTCTTCCCTGTGAGACTCCCCAGGAGTCTCACACGGCTCCCAACGTTCACAGACTGGGGCAGACGCACAGGGAAGGGCCACGACTCCCAGAGGGAGGCCGTGAGAACAGAACCCACGGGCCTTCGCACCGATCCTTACAGAAATTCCCCCGATGATCACACTAGCCCGGGGCAGTCACTGCTGGTGTCCCAGGCCTGGCTCGCTTTGTGAGAGAACCTGGAGGCCGGGCTAGGGACTCTCACGCAGCCTGGGAGCTACTTAAACTCCTGCTGAGGCTTGAAGGGCCTGCCTGCTCCTGGACGTGGCTAGCTCGGGTTAGCTGCGATTCATGCAGGGCAGGGGTCAGCGCAGGCCAAGGCCTGGGACAGGCGCCCTCCTGTCAAGCAGCACCAGACCCTGGAAGGAAGGGCAGAGCCAGGAGGAGGGAGCCCGATTTTCCGGAGAGGCCTACGGATGACGAGCAGTCGCTGGCTCTGTGGGGATGCCAGAGTCCTTTCCCCGTGCCCGGCACCGCACGAACCCACCCACGTCAGGGCCATACTGGACCCCCGAGCTCAGACCCACTGGCTCCCAGGGCCTGCGGACACCTATGCCCATCGACCCCTCTCCTCTAGGGCCACGCAGCCCAGAGGCAGGAGGCTCTGAGGGTGGCCCAACACTGGGGCGCTGCTTGCGGCAATGCCGATCCCGCTCCAACCAGCCCCATGGGTTCGGTGGAGGGGGGCAGACCGGGGAGGGTCTCCTGTGCAGGACCTGGGAAAGAAGCTCCCAGATGGGGGACAGGGCGAGGCCTGAAGGGGCCATGCCCAACCCCCTCTGCTGAACCCATTTCCCCATCAGGGTCCTGCTGCTTGAGGGGCGCCAGACCACGGCAACCCCTCCTCACTGCTCTGCTGCCCACAGCCTGTCCCTGCCCGGACCGAGTAGCCAAATAGCCCGAGACCACAGGACCCGACCAGCCCTCCCCTAAGCAGCCAGCGGCTCCTCCCCGCGACTCCCCTTGGGGCCTGCATGGCACAGCCGCTCAGGAGACAGGGATTCACACACACCCCGCCAGGCAACGGCGGGGAGAGAAACACACCCGGTGTATCCGAGCAACAGCCCACCGGGCTCGCGGCTGCGAAGGCAGCAGGCTCAGAGCCGACCCACCTGGCGAGGTTTCCACCCCGAGCCGGGAGTTACCTTTGGAGAAGGGCGTCCTCTGGGCCTGCAGCCGGATCTTCACCACGTCCAGGGGGGTGACTGAAACAGAAGGCACCTGCTGAGACTTGGGGGTGCAGAGAGGTGCCAACCCACCTCACGGCCTCCCCCTGACAGGGACCATTGGGCAGCGGGTTTAATATTGACCGGGAAACAGCGGCACGAAGACGGGAAGGAGCACAGCCAAGCTCATGGTGCTGAGAGGGGAACCCAAGAGTCCTTGCTCTTCTCCGACCACCAGACCCACCCACCTTCCCGCCTCCCTCCTGAGCCCATGGGGCAAAGCAAACAGGTCTCCAAGGCATTTTAAGCCTCTTAATACCAGGCCAGATTTGCTGGGAGCAACGGTCGTCAGGGGATGAGGTGGGATTCCAGGGGGAAGAGAAAGGGGAAAAAGTGGAGAGAGGCTGCAGCCCCATTAGCTCCTGGAGATTGTCCCACTCCAGAACAGCGAGCTAGCTTGACCCATGCACACCTGGAAACCCTGGCGCACCCCCTCCCAGCCTGTCTCTCCAGCCCCCCCCCCTCAGCCAGCCCCCATGCCGACCCCTTACCGAAGAGGGATGTGAAGAGGGCCCCGGTTCCAGATGCCAGCATCTGCTGCAGGGGGGTGATGCCCCCCGTGGGGCTCACTGACACGTTCTCAGACATCATGCTGCCCCCCTGCAACACACAAACGGGGCAGCAGGGCTGTTACCGGCAATGCAGTCTCCACGGTGCATCCCAGAGCTACTGGCTCGCTGCGCACGCTGGGCATTTCAGGGATTGCTGGTTACCCCCTGCCCACAAGAGGCAGGTTTTACCTCAAGGGGCACGAGCCACCTGGCTCTGCCCGTTCCCTGGCCGGAGAGGTCCCACCATCCCTGGACTCAAACCCACAGAGCCCTCTTGCCACCGTGCAGCTGCCTCGGCATGTTGGCTGCATGCCCGCCCTTCTCCCGCTGCGCTATCCATGCACGGCAGAAGAGGCGGGGCGCCTTCCCGCGGGTGCTGCTTATACAATCACCCGCCCCACGAGGAGAGACAGCACCAGGTGCAGCGGCGATAAAATCCTGCCAGCCCCGCAGCTGGAGCCAGGCCTGCCTGATCCGGCTAGAAAGCCAGCACTAGGAGCGACGGCGGAAGAGACCCAGCATGGGCTGGGAGGGGAGCCGGGTGCAGAGCCAGGTGCACCGAGCTCTCCCATTCCCCTAGCCCTGTGAGGAGGAGACGCCCCACCTCAGCCCAGAGGAGGGGCTGGGTGCAGAGTCAAGCCAGGAAGTTAAGGGGAGCAAGGGGGGAGGGGGAAAACAAGGCCCAGAGCTCCTGCAGAGCAAGGAGGATACAGCCACCTAATGCCGACAGCTGATTCCCTCCAGCCAGAAGAGCTGGGGAGAGGGGGCAGGAGCCTTCCCTCAGACCTGGGGACTCGTTCAACCTCGCACAGGATGGCAGGAATCGCACCAGGTAGTGCTTTGGATACTGGTACCCACGGGGCTTCCAGAGGACACATCAAGCCACCCAGCTACTTGCCTGCATTTACAACAGGCTACATAAAAAGCACTAGCCAAGTCAGTACAAACTCAGATTTCATTTCCGTGGCCCCACTGAAATAGACCCACACCCTGTTTATAGGCAACAAGCAGCCCTGGAGCACCTTAGAGACTAACAAAAAATATATACGTGGCATCACGCGCTTCCGTGGGCAAAGCCCACTTCTTCAGACGGGTTGGAGTCCCATAGTGGTTTTGCCCACCAAAGCTCATGATACTATATATATTTTTGTTAAGTCTCTAAAGCAGAGTGGGGAACCTTTGGCCCGGGGTCCACATGCAGCCCCCAGCTTGCCTGGCCCCTGAGGCTCAGGGCTCCCCCCAGCATTGGGAAGCCTGCATTGGCACTCCAGCCCCCCCTCCCCCCCGTTTCACCGTGGGGCTGAAGCAAACAAAATCTACTAGCCTGGGCCCCTCAGGCAGTGGTGTGTGAGGGGAATGTGGGGAGGGTCTTTCCGCTTCTCAGTCAGGAGGCCACATCAGTGAAGGTTTGATTTTTCTGTTTGGCTTCTCACTTGTGTGCAGCCCCAACTGATTTCTCTGTGGGTCAGCGACCCCTGACCCAAAAAAAGGTTCCCCCACCCCTGCTCTCAGGTGCCCCCGGACTACTTGTCGTTTTTAAAGTTACAGACTAAACCAGCTCCCCCTCTGAGAATATTTATATGCCAATTGATTAATTGTCTAATTATAGTGTGAAAATTAGTCTGCAATTTTTCAGTACAGGCATCCTGACGTGCTTTGTATTTTACGTCTGGTGGTGTAAGCAAGCAAGTCGGTTAAGTGAGGCGCAAGTTGGGATAGGCAGGCAAGACAAATCAGACTCCTGAAAGGGGCCCAGTAGTCTGGAAAGGCTGAGAACCACTGCTTCATGGCCATTAATTAACGCTCCCATTGACCCTACCCCTGGCTAGACAGTAGCCTGCTGCTTCTATGGATGGAGAGCAAGCAGACAGGAAGCTGGCATCAGAGCCAGGAAAGGCCGTCCCAACTCACAGCCCTGCACTCAGACTACATTTCTCTCTCACCACAGTTTAGTATCGAACCCTGTTTAGTCACCATGAGCTCCAACAACTAGCTCCGAAACAACAACGTGGAGTCAGCCAGGACTTTCAGATTCCAAACGTCCGCTACCCTCGAAGGGAAATTTTCAGAATGGAGAGGGGTACCTAGTGGTGTTCCCCATGGGTCAGTTCTAGGACCAATCCTATTCAACTTATTCATAAATGATCTGGAGAAAGGGGTAAACAGTGAGGTGGCAAAGTTTGCAGACAATACTAAACTACTCAAGGTAATTAAGACCAAAGCAGACTGTGAAGAACTTCAAAAAGATCTCACAAAACTGAGTGATTGGGCAACAAAATGGCAAATGAAATTTAATGTGGATAAATGTAAAGTAATGCACATTGGAAAAAATTACTCCAACTATACGTACAATATGATGGGGGCTAATTTAGCTACAACTAATCTGGAAAGAGATCTTGGAGTCATCGTGGATAGTTCTCTAAAGATGTCCACGCAGTGTGCAGCGGCAGTCAAAAAAGCAAATAGGATGTTAGGAATCATTAAAAAAGGGATAGAGGATAAGACGGAGAATATCTTATTGCCCTTATATAAATCCATGGTACGCCCACATCTTGAATACTGCACACAGATGTGGTCTCCTCATCTTAAAAAAGATATACTGGCCTTAGAAAAGGTCCAGAGAAGGGCAACTAAAATGATTAGGAGTTTGGAGTGGGTCCTATACGAGGAGAGATAAAAGAGACTGGGACTTTTCAGCTTGGAAAAGAGGAGACTAAGGGGGGATATGATAGAGGTATATAATATCATGAGTGGTGTGGAGAAAGTGAATAAGGAAAAGCTATTTACTTATTCCTATAATATAAGAACTAGAGACCACCAATGAAACCTAATGGGCAGCAAGTTTAAAACAAATAAAAAGAAGTTCTTCACGCAGTGCATAGCCAATCTGTGGAACTCCTTGCCTGAGGAGGTTGTGAAGGCTAGGACTATAACAGGGTTTAAAAGAGAACTAGATAAATTCATGAAGGTTAAGTCCATTAATGGCTATTAGCCAGGATGGGTAAGGAATGGTGTCCCCAGCCTCTTTGTGTCAGAGGGTGGAGATGGATGGCAGGAGAGAGTTTGCTTCATCAGTACCTGTTCGATTCACCCCCTCTGGGACACCTGGCATTGGCCATTGTCGGCAGACAGGGTACTAGACTGGATGGACCTTTGGTCTGACCCAGTCTGGCTGTTCTTATGAAAAATACCCTAGTGAAAAATACCCTATAGCCTGGACTTACATTCTCATTTTATTTTGAGCAGCCTCCCCACCTTTTCCTAGGGCCATTTAGTGCCAGGTGCTTTCCTTTCCCAAGTACAGATGTGAATAATTGTGTATTTGTGTTAACGTGCAAGTGCTGACATTTTTAGTGGTCACGTTTACACACAGGAGAACAGGCAGGAGCCAGTGCTTGCTTGGACCCTATCAGAGGCAGCAACGTGGGGGGGTGGCCGGCTCTATGGGAGCCTGCATGCGTGGGGAGCTGGCTCCCCATGGGCACGGGCTCCCGTCTCCCCTCCCTTGCAGCAAGGGGGAGGTGCGTGTAAGCCTGGGCTTATCGATTAATCATGTAAAGAATTACTCACTGACATCCTTATTCCCAAAAGCTTCAGAGGGGGAGCCGAGTTGGTCTGAAACTGGAAAAGCTTAAAAAACAACGAATAGTCTAGCAGCACGTTAGAGATTAACAAAACGTGTTGATGGTGTAATGAGCTTTCATGGGTGCAACCCACTTCTTCAGATGAATGGAGGTATTAAAGGTCCAGTTCCAAAATAAATAGGGGATTGCGGGGGGGGGGGGGGGGGGGGGGGGAGAAGGAAGGTTACCACCCTGCTGAGCACAGCCACACCACAGATAACCCAAACATACCGTTTTCCTGGCCTTTGGTTTTACTGGTAACTCAAATCATGAGTCCAGAATGGAAACATCTGCCTAGGCTTAGCGGTTCTTCGGGATTCCCTATAGGCGATCTCCCCTGTTCTGGGACCTAGCTCCTCCTGCTTGCGAGCGAGGAGCACACGCCACCTCCTCTCTCAAGCACCCAGGCTGTGCGTACATCAGGGAACAGTGGAAAGACATTCCCGTGGGAGGAGGGAGCCCAGGTACAGACAGAGTGTCAGCAGCTTCACTGAATGTCAGACGAACCGAATGGCAGCACTGGAGAGAAATTTCTTAGGTCCTGTTTTGAGCCTCGCCTGCCCCAACAGGACCCAGCTGATGTAACCTTAGCGCCTGGGTGGTCATCATGCTGCACTTCTGCACAGGGTTCACGCACACGATAATGAGAAGCCTGCAGTCCTAGTGCCTGCCGCCCGTTACGGGGCCGTGCACGGCTCCTCCCCACGATGTGTAGGGAGTACAGGAAGTAACATCTTAGGACCTCCACTTAGATGGGATAATACCCGGGTATCTCCACATGGTCGATGGCAGGAAGGGCCACTAAATGACCGGAGCATGAGGCTTCTGCGTGCCCCCTCACGCCAGCAGACTTTGCCATGTGAGCTAGTCCCACATCCGCACCCCTTACGCAAGGCGGGGCGGAGACTGCAACACCCAACCTGCTTAATCACCTCCTCTTTCAGACATGCCACAACGCAGCACCCTCCATCCGTGAGACCAGGGAGCAGACCGGGAGTCAGGGCTTCTCCGCTCGGTCATCCTGATCTCTTGGATCAGACCCTGTACTCCCCTCCTGGGGCCTCATACGGAGCCTCCTGCTTCCCTCCCCTTAGGGTCCGGCCTGCTGCCTTTTACAGTGGCCCTCGCTCAGGAAAAAGTGCCTCTGGTGAGCACAACTGAGGCCAGCTGTTTAATATGAGAAGGGCAGGGATGTAAAAGCTGCTGCAGGAGTCAACGCGAGCAGCGACATGGCCACGCCTGCTAGGGCTGAGATTTTAAAGGCAGGAGATTCCGTGGATAGGGCCCAGAAAAAGCCTGTTCCGATGGCCCCTTCTGTCTCATCTCTGCTCCCCTTGTGCCAGTGACTCACTCCTGCTAACGTTACTGACCCACAAACAAGGTCTCACTCCCACTGGCCCTGTAGGAACCGGTCTAGCCACAGCAGAGTAAGCTCGCGTGTCCTGCCTTGTTCATTATCAGCCCAGCGCCCACAGCAGGACCGGCATCACCAGCACGGACGTCAGAGGCAGGAAGAAAAACAGCTGGATTCTCAGATCCCAGGCATCTCAAGAGAGAACAAAACAGGGAAACCGAGGCTCGGTCCAGGACGTCTCTTCTGTGGCAAAACGTGAAGTAAGGCAGCACCACCATCGCACATAGCTCCACCTGCACATCTGCGTTCCTTCAGAGCGCCCCCAGGCGATGCATGTTCTTCATCTCTGGTCGTGCCGGCAAAGCACGAGGAGCTTGCCCAGCCTGACACGGGGCTCACAACGCAACAGACAAGGCAGGAGGTAAAGGAGCACCATGTGTAACTAAGCGAATGCCGTGGAAATCTTACCGGGGGGGACTGTCTGCCTTTTGGGCCTGTCGCAAAGCCGGTTAAATCCCTGCAAGGTCTCCCATTGAATGCCATGAGCTTGGGATCAGGAATGTAAAATCTCAGCATCCATGAACCCTACGTAACAGCTGAAAATTGTAGCAGTTACACACGCGGGGGGATCTGCAGTACAAAGATTAAATAAGCTTTATACCACAGAGCCCGCAGCAAGACTCCCCAGGAGTGGGGCCAGCCTGTGACCTGCAGTACGTGTGGGGTGGGGCGCGGGGGGCTGCTCCTGTTACTGTGTTACCCGTGCAGGGTTCTGCCTGCAGAGCTGCGTGGGTCAAGGGTCAAACTCCAGCACAGCCCTGCCCAACAGTGCGACACCGGCAGAAGTCCGCCGCAGACAGAGGCGAGAGACCGTACGTGCCCCAGACAAAGCCACAGCATCGTGCATGCTGCTAGGGCGCTGCTGCAGCGGGATAAAGCAGGGCTCCTCAGCCGTGCTCCCCTCACCCTGGCCAAGCAGAGCTGCCCACGAGAAAATTGTCATTCGGACTGAGCGTTTCTTGGGGCACTGCTAAGGCCGCGCGCAAGGATTAGCACAATGGTTACTGGCATCTCTGTTACAACGGTGCCTAAAGACCACCCCAGCCACAGCCCCATGGCGACAGTAAATAACAGTTCCTGCTGCAAAAGGGCTAGAAGGCACGACCGTGGCAGCTGAACTTTGAAATCCAGCTGGTCTGAACTAGGGATGTGACCGCGTAGTCGATTAACCGATGAGGCTAGGCTTATTGGTTAACCTAGTTGACTGCTAGCATCCCCCCCACACTTTGCTGCCGCTGTATCAGAAGCTGCAAGAAGGGAGGGGGAGCAGGAGCCGGTCCTGAGCCCAGGCCCTGTGTGGACTGGGCTGCTGCTGGAACAGCCTCTGTCCGCGGCGAGCAACAGTACTGCCGTGGCTAGAGACTGCTTTGCAGCAGCCCTGCCCCCCAGCAGCCTCTGTCCGTGGGGAATTCGGACCCTCCGCAGACAGGGGCTCTACTACCCTGCGCTGCTGCCTCTGATCAAGGAGCTGGTTTTTAAACTGGCTCCCCTCGCGGACCAGTTCTCGCCAGGCACCCCACACTGCTGCCTCTGATATAGCGTAAGGGGACTCCCATTGAGTGGAGCCATGTGCACTGGCTGCTGGCCCCACCCCGGGGACTACAGAATAGTCAAGTAACCGCGAAGAATTCATGCGGCGAGTCGACTATTCAATTAGCCGATCGCTAACATCCCTAGTCTGAACTACGAGCACAGGAGATGCTTACCCCACTGCCAACATATTTCAGATCAAGGAGCGAATCTGCCCCCTCCTCTCCAGCAGGGAAGCCCCTAGCACCCCTCCCCAGACCACAGGAGAGAAGCCAAAATGTCTCTCCTTCTGCACCCCAGCTCCCCACCCTACTGGACTGGACTCTTCTCTTAGGGGCTAAGAGAAAATCCACCTGGCTCCTTGCACCAAATCTAGGCCTTACTGCACCCCCCCAACACACACACACACACACACACACACACACACACACACACACACACACACACACACACACACACACACACACACACTTTTCACTCCTGCCCCCCCCAACCCTGCATCCTAGTTGCAGTAACTCCCACACTGCCCTTGGGTCCTCTCCTGCGATCTCAGAGCCTCCCTACTGTTTCCTCTTCTCCTGAGGCCTATGAGCCTGTCTCCCCTCATCTGGCCCCCAGCTCCCCAGGCTAAGATACACCCCCCACCCCACAGGTTCCTCACCTGAGGTCTAGACACTGAAGCATCCCCTCCAGCTCCACCCCCCAGGCTTCCCAGGCCGTGGGGCTGGGCACAGAGCTGCTGCAGTCCCAGCTCCCCCTGTTCAGCGCTCCTGGGCACACAAACATGTCAATCAGCTGCAGGAGCCAAGCCAAGCAGAGAGCAGCACGGGAACAGAGCCTGCAGGGCGACAGTAAGCCCAGCACTCCCATGAGGCACCGGCAGGCTCCCGTATGCCCAGCCTGCCCCCTCCACCCTGGGGGCTCAGCAGCCTTTGCAAACAGGAATGAATTAACCCCTACACGCCCTCAAGCAGTGTCACCATTAAACAACAGATGGGGAAACTGAGGCACAGAGCAGGGAAATGACACAGTCCAGCTCATGCAGTTAGACAGTGCCAGAGCCAAGAGCAAAACCCAGGCATCCTGGCCTCCATTACCCCCCAGTCTAATATTGCAACCATTTCCTTCCCACCCCTCAGCTCCTGCATGTCCCCCCCCGGGCTCCTCCCCCGATCTCCTGTGCCCTTCACCCTCAGGGGTCGCCCTGTTCTCTGTATGGGTGTCCCTCATTCAAGGTTACCCCAAAACGCTCCTGTGTGACTCCCCACCCTTGGGGCTTCCCCCCCAGCTCCTGCATGTGCATTCCCTGCTCCCAGGCATTATCCCTCTCCTGTGTGCCATCTCTCTACCCCATCCCCTGCATGTGTGTGCCCTCCCCTCCCCAGAGTTCCCCCCCATAGCTGTATGTGTGCGCACCCCCGGCCTACTGTCCCCCCCAACTCCTGCATGTATGTGCCCCCCCATCCCAGGGTTGCCCCCCCGGCTCCTGCATGTGTGCACCCCCTATTCTCACTGCTCCCCCCCAGTTCCTGCATGTGCATACCCCCCCATTCTCACTGCTACCCCCCCCGGTTCCTGCATGTGCATACCCCCCATTCTCACTGCTCCCCCCCGGTTCCTGCATGTGCATACCCCCCCATTCTCACTGCTCCCCCCCGGTTCCTGCATGTGCATACCCCCCCATTCTCACTGCTACCCCCCCGGTTCCTGCATGTGCGCACCCCCCCATTCTCACTGCTACCCCCCCGGTTCCTGCATGTGCGCACCCCCCCATTCTCACTGCTACCCCCCCGGTTCCTGCATGTGCATACCCCCCCCATTCTCACTGCTACCCCCCCCCCCCCGGTTCCTGCATGTGCATACCCCCCCCATTCTCACTGCTACCCCCCCCCCGGTTCCTGCATGTGCGCACCCCCCCCATTCTCACTGCTACCCCCCCCCGGTTCCTGCATGTGCGCACCCCCCCATTCTCACTGCTACCCCCCCCCCCCCCGGTTCCTGCATGTGCGCAACCCCCCATTCTCACTGCTACCCCCCCCGGTTCCTGCATGTGCGCACCCCCCCCATTCTCACTGCTACCCCCCCCCCGGTTCCTGCATGTGCGCACCCCCCCATTCTCACTGCTACCCCCCCCGGTTCCTGCATGTGCGCACCCCCCCCATTCTCACTGCTACCCCCCCATTCTCACTGCTACCCCCCCCCGGTTCCTGCATGTGCGCACCCCCCCATTCTCACTGCTACCCCCCCCCCCGGTTCCTGTATGTGCGCACCCCCCCATTCTCACTGCTACCCCCCCGGTTCCTGCATGTGCGCACCCCCCCATTCTCACTGCTACCCCCCCGGTTCCTGCATGTGCGCACCCCCCATTCTCACTGCTACCCCCCCCGGTTCCTGCATGTGCGCACCCCCCATTCTCACTGCTACCCCCCCCCGGTTCCTGCATGTGCGCACCCCCCCATTCTCACTGCTACCCCCCCGGTTCCTGCATGTGCGCACCCCCCATTCTCACTGCTACCCCCCCGGTTCCTGCATGTGCGCACCCCCCATTCTCACTGCTACCCCCCCGGTTCCTGCATGTGCGCACCCCCCATTCTCACTGCTACCCCCCCCCCGGTTCCTGCATGTGCGCACCCCCCCATTCTCACTGCTACCCCCCCCCCCCGGTTCCTGCATGTGCGCACCCCCCCATTCTCACTGCTACCCCCCCCCCCCGGTTCCTGCATGTGCGCACCCCCCATTCTCACTGCTCCCCCCCCCCCGCCCCGGGGTCCCCCCCCCGCTCACCGGCCCATTGCAGCGCCACGCGATGTCTCCGGCCGCCGCCCGCGCCTTTGAGGCTCCCCATGGGCCGGTCGGGGGCCCGGGCTGCGATCGCCGCCTGGGCCGCAGCTCACGGCGCTTCCGCTCCGGTCTGCAGGCAGCGCGGCAAGGGGCGGGGCTTGCACGCTCCTCCCCCGCCCGCGTGTGCCGGCGGCGGGGCGGGGCTTCCACGCGCGTGTGCTAGAGAGAGTGCGGCTTGCACGCGCCTCCCCCCATGGGGTGTGTAGCGGCAACTGGGCTTCTACACGCACCTTTCCCCCCCCCCCCCCGAGTGTGCCAGACAGCAGGGCTTGCACGCTCCCGACAAGCGTGCAAACAGAGCAGCCCTGGCACACCTACCCACACCAGGGCTGCTGAGTGTGAGGAGACAGCGGGGCTTCCACACACCCCTCGGCAGTGGGCAGACGTGGCAGGGCACACGCATACCCGCTCCCAGGCTGCTGAGCGTGTGAGAGCCAGCAGCTTTTGCACACAAACTCCAAAGACAAATATCATAGCCTGCCAAGGGGAAAAGAAGTCACGGCCTCTACAAACCCAGGCCAAGTCCCCCAGAGCATGGCACAGGCAGAGAGATTTCAGACCCCTGATCACCAGAGCGTGGCAGAAGCAGGGGGCTTTCAGACCCCAGATCACCAGGGTGTGGCAGAAGCAGGGGGCTTTCAGACCCCTGAACACCAGAGCGTGGCAGAAGCAGGGGGCTTTCAGACCCCTGAACACCAGAGCGTGGCAGAAGCAGGGGGCTTTCAGACCCCAGATCACCAGGGCGTGGCAGAAGCAGGGGGCTTTCAGACCCCTGAACACCAGAGCGTGGCAGAAGCAGGGGGCTTTCAGACCCCAGATCACCAGGGCGTGGCAGAAGCAGGGGGCTTTCAGACCCCTGAACACCAGAGCGTGGCAGAAGCAGGGGGCTTTCAGACCCCTGGTCACCAGGGTGTGGCAGAAGCAGGGGGCTTTCAGACCCCTGATCACCAGAGCGTGGCAGAAGCAGGGGGCTTTCAGACCCCAGATCACCAGGGCGTGGCAGAAGCAGGGGGCTTTCAGACCCCTGGTCACCAGGGTGTGGCAGAAGCAGGGGGCTTTCAGACCCCTGATCACCAGAGTGTGTCAGAGGAGGAAGGCTTTCACACCTCCTGTGTACATACACTAGGGTTAGCCAGACAGGAACCAATTGATTTACACTCAACACAGTTGTGACTGACACAGCCTATCCCAGAGAGGGAAGTTTTTCTGAATCCCCCACCTCACAGGAGGCAAAGTAAACTAACTCCACTGAGGATCAGGCGCCTCCTCCCATCTCTCCACACACACCCCATTCTGCCTTCTGGGGAGGGGTAGTGTGAGATGGCCGGCAAGATGGTGCTTCAAAGGTTGAGGGGGCTTCAAAAGGAAATAGAAAATAGATTCTAGCCTCCCCTCCCCTACTGACTACTGTGAATATTGAGTGTCAACCTTTTTTACTGCTAAGGCCTCATATTTCAACCACAGATATCATGTCCCCATCTACTATATATTTGAGAGAGTGTGTCTGTTTGTTTGTACAAGAACTCCTCCTAAACGGTAAGAGCTAGGACCACCCAATTCGGTATGCAGCATCCTCTTCTCATAACTGAAAGCAACATAAGGGCTTGGTTATGCCAGGAAAACGGGGTATGCCTGGAATGAGACTGCTTCTCATAAAACCAAACAGAAAACAGAATGGCCAAATTAAATACAGGCCTCAAAATTGACATAACTGAGTGAATGTTGAAAGAGACTGAACCAAGAGGAGCTGGAATAATAGGATGAACCTGGAATAGGATTGCTTCTCAATAAACCTTACAGAAAAAACAGAAAAATTTGGAGCAGTGCTTTGTTCTGGCACAGCTAAATCAATGTTTAAGGTTTGAAAACTAGAATAAAATGTTATTGGAAACCAAACTGACTATAGTCCTTTTTTGTTAAAGCATAGCGAATGATAAGAGGTTATAGGGATGAAGAAAAAAAAGCACTTGATGGAATTCCCATTTTAAAAAAATGTACTAAAAAAATTAATCAGAAAAAAGTTAATCCCTTTTTTTAAGACAGCTGAAATAAAAACTAACTTCAGAAAAATAACACTGTATTTTTTAAAAAATGCTATCATTGAAATAAATCATGTTCATTTTCCTTTTATTTTCAAAAAAAGCCACCCCCTTATTTGAGTTAAGGACCCAAGCAGTGCCAGACATATCTGCTAGTTTTACAAATACAAAAAATCACTGAGAGGCTTTATAAGGTCTCGTAGGGCAGGTTCCTAACAGTCTCATGCACTCGGTGTCCACTGAGTCTCATCCACTCAGACTGCCTTTCAGAATGAATGTGACAAATCCATGAGCTGTGGCGTTCCAGATAGCCAGCTCTGTCCTAAATCGTATTTTTGGCCTCCCTAAAGTGACTGTGAGGCCTTTGGCATGTTTGTTTACATAATTTGTATCGGAAAACACTTTATTAAGCTATGAATGTGGATGTTGTTTTATTGTTTACTAGCAGAAATACCCAGCGTTGCCTGGGGAAACTATAGTAAAAGGTATGATGAATGAACTATGTCAATTACATTAACATAGCATATTTTATTGGAAATACTTTTCTCTTATATATTACTTACTTATATGAAAAAATATGTCCTGTATTAGTCTCAATTTTGCTTAATATAACGTTGCATGCAATTCTCTGATCAGCAACCAACAGTGGCTCATTTTCTGCTACATACTGTTCTAAATCGACAGTATTATGCTTTCTCTCTCTCATGATATCTCTTTCTGCTGTAGTAGGAGGTGCTCCCGTAGGTCTTGGAATGCCAGCTTCTTCCAAATTTCTACCTGAGATCTGTAGCACTTTGTCTTCCTATGATCTGGCGCTTCTAAACGCTAATTATCAGTGGGCTCAATTGGGGCTCTGGGGGAACCGATTTCGAGATATAACCAATCCAGTTATTTAAGTTAGGAAATCAGTAGTATCTGTTCAAAATTTTGGGTTTCTAGCCCTTACCGTTTTGGAGATTTTTCAGGACAAACAAACAAACAAACAAACAAACTTTCTAAAATAGTTATAAGGTAATTAGGTAATGGGAATTGTTCCTCCAGAGCAGGGTGCAACACTTGATTGAAGGATACTTCAGACAACTTGTGGAGCAGATTGCTGGGTTGTCAAGACAGGAGAAGGCCCAGGCTCTGCTTGTATGAGCCCCAAGCGTTCAGAACTTGACTGAATAAACTGAACATTGAGACTATAAGACTCACTGAAGTAGTAACACTAGTAATGATCGACGACCTGAGTGACTTCGCTACGCAGCATAGTTTCCCTTTTTCTTAGAGCTGGAGCTGACTGTGTGTGTTAGATCCACACTGTCTGATGCGTTCCATTATATCTGCCCATCTTAGCTCTCTTCCCACCTCAAAAAGAGGGTCATCTAATTGTTAGAGCACAGGGCTGGAAGGGGGAAGGAGGGGGATGAAAGTGCTTCCTGCAGCTCTGAATTGTCATCTGCTGGGGATAAGTCAGTACATAAGGAGCTAGACTTGTGTTGTGTTAGGGCTGTGGGATGGACCCTTTTTTCCTGAAGCTTAGCAGCTGGGTGTTACCCACATCTCAGAAGGGAGATTAGGAATCTGCTCCTAACAAGCACACTTCTCCTAGCTGAAAAACAGGCATTTACAAACAAACAGCAAAGCATGCTGGGGAAGCAGAAGCATCTGGTGCCTTTAAAATACCGCGTGCATGTGTAGTGCTACTGGAAGTATGGGGGGATAGGTAGAACGGTGAGGTGAACAAGGAAATTAAGGCTGGAAGAGATTTGCTCTTTTGATGCCTGTTAGCTGCTACTTTGGGGGTGTTGCTTTTTGTTTGGGAGTTGCCTATTAGCTAAGTTTGTCTCTCAGACTGATAAATCCCTTCGTTTGAAGGAAAATCCCTTGGCCTTTCTCAGAGATGGGACACAACATTTTGGCACCTGAGGTGGGGAGCTCAAATGACATTCCCATGCCCCCTCGCTTGGGCCAAAACTTTGAAAGGTCTCAATTCTGTCTTCTTCCTGTTCTACTCCTCTCCTGGGACTGCTCTGCTACCTACCCCAATAAAGGAGAACTAACTAGTTAAAATGCCTTGTTCAAAAATTGTAAGTAACACTTAACTTTCAGAGCAGAGAGAATACACATGCATCAGCAGCAGACACAATTTTCTACACTCTGGGTCCTAGTGGCATCCCCCCTCCCCACAGTCTGGCACCTGAGGCAGCCACCTCAGTCCGCCTCATGGTAAGGCCAGCCCTAGCCTTGCTTCTGCAGATGTACACTCAGACTCTGCTGCAGTGTGTCCTATGAAGAAAAGCAGGAGGGGAGAGGAAGTCTGGATTTCTGGGTTCCTTTCCTGGTTCTGAGAGCAGAGTGCGATCTGCTCGGGGGAAACTGAGGCACTGGGAAATGGTGCCCAAACAACCATTTGGTCTTGTTGATCTGGATGGTGAGTATAAACCAAACCTGAAGGGACTTCCTTGGAACCCCTGCCTACTCTAGGCCCTAAACTCCTGTAAGAACTTCCTCAGTCTGCTTACAGTCTCATCTCTGTTTGCCTAGGTATGGAGCCACATCTTCTGTTGCTTTGGAGCCGAGACCTGCTTTCTAAGGGCTCAGCATGTCCCGCTCCAGTCAGAGAACTCGGGGCTTGTGACCCAAATCGCTGGGCTCCGAGAAACTGACCCCTTGCTGTCAATGGCTTGGCCTAGAGCAGTGGTGTCCAATACACTAGCCACTAGCCACATGTGGCTATTTGTCCAGTTGAATGGGGCTAGTTGGCTCACAAAATTAATTACATTTTCAGAATAATGGGGCTAGTTCGCTGTAGTAGTGTGGCTACTGCTTCAGAACTGGTTGGACACCGTGGGCCTTGGGAGATGTGGGGTTAGGGGCCTAGTCTCTTCTCTATGCACGCTGGCCTGTGTGTAGATATCTATGGGGCAGCTACCTACCTTGTCCTGGTGCCTGACTTATGCAGAGTGCTTTGCTCTGATGGGCTATGCAGACTGTAACTGCCATTGGTCACTTTGAGGGGACGAGCAAGCTCCAGAGGCTTGGAACTATCTTGGAACACGAGAGCCTGAGAGGGCAGGTAGTGTGTTTACCCTGGTGCTCTGGGATGTTGTGACTGGCTGGAGTTAGAGGTGAGCAGTGTTCCCTGTAAGCTGAGTACTTGAGCAGCCACTCAGGAGAGAGTCAAATGCCACCCAGCTGATTAGCAGAGCGTCCGCAGCCGACATTGTGTGTTTCTTCTGGTGGTGCACATGCCTCACTGCACAGGGGATTGGAGCTGGCTCCAGCAGGGCCCTGCTTACCTCAGGTGGCTCCTGGGTGGTGGTGCAGGGGGCTAAGGCAGGATCACCCCTGCCCTGGCCCTGTACCACTCTCCAAAGCAGCCAGCAAACTCCCTCCATCCCCAAGCCCTGTTATGTCCCCCCCCCCCATTCTGTGAAGACAGAATACAGGGTGAGAGGGAGCATCCTGACACCAGCGCCCCCTCCTCTCCTTTCCCCGCTCTGCACCGCAAGCAAGAGGCACCCAGGGAGGGGCAGCTCCAAGGCAAAAGGCAGGAGATGCACAGCAGTGGGGGAAGGAGCAGCTGAAGTGCCTGCGCTTGACAGCCCCTTGGCCACACCAGTCAAAGGCTCCAAGATCGACCAGGAGATCCCGATCGACTGGTTGGTGACCACAGTGCCAAGGGTTTGTGGTTGCTGTGTTTGGCCAATGTACCTTCCCTGGCCTGCCTTGGGGCAGCCCTTTCTGCAGGCTGGGTTGGGGAGGGAAGGCCACACTCTGTGACCCATCCAGCCTGGGGCGTGTCAGCTGAGGCTGCAAATGAGGGGTAGCCAATGCCCATTGTCAGTCTGCAGGTGGGGGGTTGCTTCCTCTAGGACGTGGAGTGAGATGGCATCAGAAGGGAACATGGCCCTCTCCCAGGTCACATTGGCACTAGTGTTTTAGCGGTGAGAAGCCTGAAGCCTGTTCTCTGACCTACCCAAGCCCCTGGAGCATTGGTATTGCAGTCCCACCAGGGACTCGACTGTGTGACCTCCCCCCCCCACACACACACCCAAGGAAGGGCCTTAACAGCCCATCTGGGCTGATTCCCCTCCAATCTCAGAAAGAAAAGCAAACAAAATAAACCCTGAAGATTAGCTCTGAACTTGAAATCTCGAGGTGTATGTTTCGGGTCCGCTACCTCCTGCTTCATGCAATGTACAATCAAGAGAGAGCAGGAAACCCCCCACCCACCCCCACACACATTGCCTAGAGACGGCTTGTTCTGTGCTTCTTGGCCAGAAAGTATAGCAGGATCCTTGGTCTTGTGACCTGTTGCCAACATCTAAGCCCCCCAAGAGGACTCCTTCAGCAAGGACTCTGCCTCAAGGCTACCTCGTCTGCCTTAAGCCTTGATAACTGGCAAAGTTCTCTCCTGTCCTCCACCCCTACATTCCCTTCCTGTTAGTCTACATGGAAAAAATTAGCATCTATCTGCTCTCCAGTGGTCTCGGTAACTGACCCCTTGTGGTACCTGCTCTCTTGCCACTTAGTACCTTTTAGAACCCAGTTTGTGTGTAAGATCAAGACGCAGTGTGCTGTAGCCATTCATACTGCGTGGACGCTCTGGGAGCACACATGGCGACGGCTCTCGAACCGGAGGAGCCAACTAAGCTCCAGCGTTGCTCCGTTTGGATAGCTTTGGTGAAGTCTGGGATAACATCGGCACAGAGCAACTCTGGGGTGGCAGATTGGGCTTGTGTTTCTGCAGACAATAAAGGGCTCAGAAAGCTGGTTGGATATCCACTTCCAAGTTGCATTATGGAGTGATGACAGCAGATGGTGCTCAACACCATTTTAAACTCAGTGATAGAAATGTAGCCGTGTTAGTCTGGTGTAGCTGAAACAAAAGACAGGACTATGTAGCACTTTAAAGACTAACAAGATGGTTTATTAGATGATGAGCTTTCGTGGGCCAGACCCACTTCCTCAGATCAAATAGTGGAAGAAAATAGTCACAACCATATATACCAAAGGATACAATTAAAAAAAATGAACACATATGAAAAGGACAAATCACATTTCAGAACAGAAGGGGGATGCGGCGGGGGGAGAGGGGGGGAAGGAAGGTAAATGTCTGTGAGCTAATGGTATTAGAGGTGATAATTGTGGAAGCTATCTTTGTAATGGGTAAGTTAGTTGGTGTCTTTGTTGAGCCCCCGCGGTGAGTGTCGAATTTTAGCATGAATGACAGTTCAGAGGATTCCCTTTCAAGTGCAGATTTGAAAGTCTTCTGGAGAAGGATGCAGATGATTAGGTCGTTGAGACAGTGTCCTTTCTGGTTGAAATGGCAAGAAACTGTTTTTTCTTTGTGATCCTGTCTAATATCTGTTTTGTGGGCATTGATCCTTTGGAGAAGTGTCTGAGACGTTTGTCCAATGTACATAGCAGACGGACACTTTCGGCACATGATAGCGTAAATTATATTTCTGGATGCGCAGGAATATGTATTCCTGATACTCACTTGGTTAGGCCCAATAATGGTATCAGCAGAGTGAATATGTGGACAAAGCTGGCAACGGGGTTTGTTGCAAGAGAAAGTACCAAGGTTGGCTTGCTGTACGGAGGTTTCTAAGGGTATGTCTATACTTGCACCCTAGTTCTAACTAGGGATGCAAATGTAGGCGACCGAAATTGCTAATGAAGCACATTAGTTCAAACCAAGGGGTTTGGTTCAAACTAACGCGTCCTGGCGCACACTTTCACTTTCGAAACAGCTGTTCAGCGGAGTAACGCACCGGCGAGATCATGCTAATGAAGCGCAGGATATTTAAATCCCCACTTCATTAGCAATTTTGGTCGCCTACATTTGCATCCCTAGTTCGAACGAGGGTACAAGTTTAGACGTACCCTAACAGTTTCTTCATTGCAAACCTCACCCCTTGGCCGCACTGAGTTACGAGCTTGCTTGGTTTATTGGACTTTGGTAAGAGGTGCTCGCCTATTTGAATCTGGAATTGCTCTGGCTAGCCACAAAACAGATAACTCCATGCAGGCTTTCTCTATAGTGCCCTGTGACCTGGAGAAACCATGTCTCTAGGGATGAGAAGGCTCTGTCAGTTAGGGTATGTCTACACAGCAGGGCAAAACTCGAATTAAGTTAGGCAACTTCAGCTCCGTCAATTGCATAGCTGAAGTCGAAATAGCTTTTGGCGCTGTTTGTACAGCAGGAAGTCGAAGGAAGAACACTCCTCTTCCGACTTCCTTTACTCCTCGTACAATGAGGGTTACCGAAGTCGGAGTAAGACGTTCTCCAGCTCGACATTATTTCGAAATAATGGCTTGCAATGTAGACGCACACTGTGTTGTGTCGGACTAATGTCAGTTATTCCGAAATAACGCTGTTGTGTAGAAGTCCCCCCTCTGACCTCTCTGGGGAGCCTGTCAACAAAAAGAGCTACTCATGCCCATTGTGATGAACAGGTTTGCAAACCCGTCAACTGCCATCAGAAGCTGGATGGTGGTGCCCCAAACTTGCTTCATGTGGGTCACTGAACAGCAGTGAGAATAACTGTCAGGTGCCGCCAAGCTGGGTGTATGAAAATCAATGGGATTGGTCCTACCTTAGGCAGGGGGCTGGACTTGATGACCTCCTGAAGTCTCTTCCAGTTCTATGATTCTGTCATTTGCATCCTATCCAAACTCCTGATATATTTACTTTGCCCTTCTGTAGCATTTTCCCTAAGAGAGGTCCCATATTTTTCACCCTTAAGTTAAATACCCTTCACCACACCCCATGTGTGCAGCAAGATATTATCCCCATTGTACAGGGGGAAAACTGAGGCACAGAGGCTAACAGCTTTCGCAGTGATGGCTGAGCCTGGAAACTGGTAAGTCGCGACCCTGTAGTGTAACCACTAGATACTGCTTCCTCTAGATACACAAGTACTAACTAGTTGCATTGAAGAGCGCTGTGGAACAGATGGCTTACAAGTGCAATGGTTATCTTAAAAATTAAGAATCACACTGTCTCTTAGGGTTTTGATTATCAACTGGCAGGCTTAATATCTCTAACAGGGTCCCTTGCCCATTTTTTAAAGATAATATTTTATATATATGTTATATATATTTTAATAAAGTAAGGTCTTGTTTTGGTTCACGTAGCATATAAGACAGAGTGCAGGTGTAACCCACATGCCTAGTGTGGATCACTGTCCCATGTAGTGGCACTTAGACCACTTACAGCCAGCAATAAGAACAAGGGGGCTCTACAGCCTAAGCTGCAAGTCAGCTGGCTTTATAGTTCAAGCTATAGAGGCTGCTACACTAAGCTCCAGAAATGCCAGGTTCAAATCCACCCACTGGTGGCTACACAAGGGTATGACTTGGCTTTAGTGAACAATAGGATAGAGCCCTGTGCAGATATAAAATGTTGTATGCCCATCTGTATCTACAAAAATCAGCCATGCATATCTATACTGGCATATGTGGATACCTGTGGATATTGGCAAATTTGCAGGGCTCCAACAATGGGGTAACACTCAGTAGCTATCCTCTCTTTAGACAGGGGCTCAGAAAAAGAGGGCTAAACTGGCATTTCTTGTTATGCGCTATCCCTTGAGGAAAAGACCTTGCTGACTGTCTCATTTTCTGCTGAGTCATTCTGCCTGCTTCACAGCCTGTAGAATTGAAAACAAACCAGGTTTTTCTCCTTGATTTCCAGCTGGGTGTTCCCTTTTGCTTCAGTGGTGTTTCTGGAGGTGTAATACAGGGCAGAACTTGTCTCTTTCTTCCATTTGCCTTTCTCTGAAAATGAAATGTAAACTGATTTTTTGTGCGTTTGAGACAGCTGTGTCTGGGCTGCACATGTGGTTGCCTTGGTTCCAGCCGGATGGAAATGAAGCCTGGTAAATTCAAAATCCCTCTGTGCAGTAAGCTACAGAACTGGTACTAGGCACAGTTTGTATGGTGTGAATCCCAGCCTGGTTTTTGCCCTGCTCGGAGCCGGTTTAGCCCAAATGCCTAGAGCCTTACAAATCCACAGATATCTGCAGGTATCCGCACCTGCGGATGAGGATATCTGCAGATCGTTTTTGCAGATGCGGATACCTATTTTGTATCTGTGCATGACTCGACAAATTCTTGCATCCAACCATTGCTAACGCTGTGGTAGCACTTTAGAGCGAGACTGCTGTCTGATGCACCTACATCGTTCTCATTAGAACCTCGTGTGAGTGTACAAGAGCTGAATTTTTGGTTCCGAGCAGTGCACTTATTCCAGTGATGCGTAAGTGTAAGACGTGTGTCATTTTTGTACACTGAGGAAGAAAATTGGAAGCCTTCATTGTGGCTCTTCTACAATATGCAAGGCAAGATCACTATCTTTAACAAGGACATTGTCTCTACATGCCCTTGATTCCGCGCAATGTTGATCTATGATATTGGAGGGGGAGGGAGAAGCAATGTCACTGAAATGTCCTGTTCCTAAATATTCACGCTCATGTTTGGAGACTGAAGCTCTCTAGCCACATAACAGGGTTGTTATGCTAGTGGCAGGACAAGTTTTCCCAGCTTACTCTAGGTCAGTGTTTCTTAAACTATGTTCTGGGGAACACTGGTGTTCCGTGAACAACTCACAGGTGTGCCACAACCTCGTCTTTGTTTTTGTTACATCTTTGTTTGTCTTTTTTTGTTGAAATTTTTTTAAAGAAAATGTTCATAGGTGTTCTGCCTGAACAAAATATTATTGTTTGGTGTTCCATGGTCTCAAAAAGTTTAAGAAACACTGCTCTAGGTGCTCACATGGTCTCCATTACTACAGATTCTGAGTGCGTCACAGTTTTGAATGTATTTATCCTCCCTGCTCCTCTGTGAGATAGGACAGATGGGGAACTCAGGCACTAAGGATACGTCTAGACTACATGGCTCCGTCGACGGAGCCATGTAAAATAGTGTACTCGGCATAGTCAAAGAAGCGGGGATTTAAATAATCCCCACTTCATTAAAATAAAAATGGCCGCCACACTGTGCCGACGAACAGCTGATCCGGCACAGCGTGGTAGTCTAGACGCGGCGCGGTCGGCAAGGGAAGCCTTTGTTGACCATTCCGGTATGCCTCGTGAAACGAGATTTACCGGAGTGGTCGACAAAGGCTTCCCTTGTCGACCATGCCGCATCTAGACTGCCACACTGTGCCGGATCAGCTGATCATCGGCACAGCACGGCGGCCATTTTTATTTTAATGAAGCGGGGATTATTTAAATCCCCGCTTCTTTGACTATGCCGAGTACACTATTTTACATGGCTCTGTCGACGGAGCCATGTAGTCTAGACATAGCCTAAGAGACAAAGCCCAAAACCTTAAAAGTATTTAGATTCCTAAGTTTCAGTGGAAGTTAGGACCCTAAATACCTTTGAGGAGCCGGTCCTAAGTGACTTGCTTGAGGTCACATGGAGAACCTTTGGCAGAGGAGCGAGTTGAACGGGGGGATGCAGAGGGTTTCCTTCCTTGGCAATATGAGGCCCAGGTCCCTTCCTAAAATCATCTGGGTACATCTCAACTAATCAGTTCTCTGACACTGCAGTGGCCTTTGGCATTAGAGTACCTTGTTTCTTCCTGTTCCACGCCTATGGCATGTAATGGTTCAGTCTCCAGAAAGGTGTAATATTTTGGATTAATTTTGGTTGTTGGGCTTGGTATGGTGGTAGTCAGGTTGTTCTTAGGGGCTCATGACAGGAGGTCATGCCAGATGATCTTGTGGTCCCTTTGGCCATAACTTTCTGAACTCGCTCTCCTAAATCACATACTATCACCCTAACCACTGGGCTAGCCTCTTTGAAAATTAAGCAGTGTGTTGGTTGGGAACTGAATGTGAGACCCCCGTGTTGGAGTCTCACTAATGAGGCAGCAACTTTTCCGAATGTTTGTGTACCTGGAAGGACTGCTGTAGAATTACTGAAACAGTGTCTTGTCACAGGTCAGCTCCACAAGCCAAATACATAGGGAAGGATTAGAATCTCACTTCATCCACAAATTCAATTCACATGCTAATGGACTCAATCGTGATATGGGCTGGCTAGGACACTACCTACTTCATAACCACTGAAGGTGTTAACAGCTCTGTGAGTGGTATCCTTTCTGTCTTAGCATCTATCTATTGACTTTGATCTACTTAGGTTTAAGTACCCATTCTCCAGATACACCTCCCTTCCTTTTTTCTTTTTCTCCCCCCTCTCCTTCCCTTCTCCTATTTATTTCGAGTTCTCATATCACCTACTCATAACTCCGGTCATCTGAAGAAGTGAGCTGTGCCCACGAAAGCTCATGATACCACCTACATGTTTTGTTAGTCTATAAAGTGCTACCAGACCATTTGTTGTTTTTCTCTGTAACAGACTAACTCGATTATCCCCTGAAGCTCCTGAAACAGTGATCTCATCCTTTCAAGATTGCCAGCAAGAGGGCTGCCGGAGTCCGTGATCAGGACATGTGCCAGAGATATCAAAGAGGAAAGAATGTCAGAAGAAGTGGGCTGTGCCCACAAAAGCTCATCCTTGGAGGTTTTTAAGTCTTGGCTTAACAAAGCCCTGGCCGGGTTGATTTAGTTGGGATTGGTCCTGCTTTGAGCAGGGGGCTGGACTTGATGACCTCCCGAGGTCTCTTCCAACTCTATGATTCTATGATACCATATACATGTTTTAACAAAATACAGGACTATGTAGCACTTTAAAGACTAACAAGATGGTTTTACATAGTCCTGTATTTTGTTTCAGCTACCCTAGACTAACACGGCTACATTTCTATCAGACCATTTGTTGTTTTTTTAAGTGTGGCCAGCAGAGATGTTGGGAAACTTAAAACACCCCAGTATCTCCAGTCTGGGATTCCCTTCACAACAAGCTGTTGAGTGGCCACCAGGGGGCGCTTAACTAAGTTGTAAATTCTAGATTGCAGGCTTGAGACAGTGATACCTGCAGATGGGAATAGAGATAGAAATGTAGCAGATGGGAAGGCTCCTGAGAAATATAAAGGTGCAGGATTGAGAAAACCAAAGTGGCAATGGTGAGCTAGCTCCATACATCACACAAAGACACTGGCCTTGCTGCATTTGTTGGCCCCTGCCTTTGCTCTCTCCATCCTTTCCAGTAGCTCAGTGGGATAAGGAAATGCCTGGATGATATTGTTCTATTTATTTAGTTATTTTTACAAATGGGCAACAAGCAATTTCCACTGTATGGTCCAGAGACAACTCCCTCAGGTTCTGCTCTTGAATTTAATGGAGAGCCTACCATGGAATGATTGCCTTGTATTACAAGTTAAGAAATCTCACAGGGGTAACCATGTTTGTCTGTTTAAAAACAACGAGGACTCCTGTGGCACTTACCATGTGTTCTCTCGCTCTATATAAAAAAACTTTTTCCTGTGGAAAAGGTCATCACATCACTTTGCGTGACCAGGAGCCCTGACCATGTGACCGCTGCGTGAAATGGAGGGGGTAGTGATTCCATCTCCGCATGCCCCCTGGACCAACGTCCACCAGCTCTGGGCCCCGTCCTCGCCTGCCCTGCCCACGCGCCTGCTGCATGGCTTTGCTCTGTGCATCCTGGCATGGCCTCAGCGTTTGAGGGCCATCCTGCAGGTCTGCCCCCGAGTGAGCGGCTCCAGCGTCTGCCGGTGACCCGGGCCAGCACACTCTCCCGGGAGCACCGTCTCCACACGCCCTCTGGAGCAGCATCTGCCTGTCATGGGCCCCACCCCTATCCTGTCCACGTGCCCGCCGCACGGCTTGGCTCTGTGTGGCCCGGACTCAGGTGCGCTCTCCTGGGCCCGCCGCGAGCTGGGCAGCTCTTGCATCCCGGCCGTTTCCCCAGCTCTCCAGGGCAGCCGCTCTGTGCTCCGGGCTCCCTGGGCTTACCACGGGGCAAAGTGGGCCAACAGGCCCATGCGGAAAGGCTGGGCTGGGGGCAGGCTGTGGCGCCTGCTGCAGTGGCCGTGGCTGTGCTGCCCAGCCGGATGGTGCTCCTGGAAGGGAGGGCGTGAGGCTCAATGAATTTGTGGGCGGGGGTAGGGTGTGTGTAGGGAGGGAGGAAAGGGGGGTTGAGTGTATGTGGGGATGGGCAGTGCAGAAAGGGGGGATTGTAGGAATGAGGGGATATAGAAATAGAGGCAGGGGGATGGGTGGTGTGGGTGTGGGGAGGGGTTTGGGAAGGATGGGGTATAGCAATTGAGAAAGGAGGTGGTGGTAGGGATAGGCAGTGTGGGATTGAGAGGGGTTAGGAAGCATGATGAGTGCAGGAATTGAGACGGGGGATCAAATTGAAGTACAGATTGCAAAGGTGGGGGGCAGGGCTGGCCTTACTATGAGGCAAACTGAGGCAGCCGCCTCAGGTGCCAGACTGTGGGGGGTGGC
The DNA here is from genome assembly GCF_049634645.1 of Pelodiscus sinensis. Classification (NCBI taxonomy): domain Eukaryota; kingdom Metazoa; phylum Chordata; order Testudines; family Trionychidae; genus Pelodiscus; species Pelodiscus sinensis. The sequence goes on along the minus strand of NC_134739.1, from coordinate 7,195,108 downwards.
ACTAGGACCCAGAGTGTAGAAAATTGTGTCTGCTGCTGGTGCAGATGGATTCTCTCTGCTCTAGATGCAGAGAGATGGGGGAGTGCCGTGAGAGGAGTAGAACAGGGAGAAGGCAGAACTGAGACCTTTCAGAGTTTTGGCCCATGCGCGGGGGCATGGGGGCGTCATTTGAGCTGCCTGCCTCCAGTGCCAAAATGTTGTGGGCTGGCCCTGGTGGGGGGAGAGCTGGGGGTGACCCAGCCTCATCCTTGCCCAATGACTGGGGGCTGGTGGAGAGTTGGGGCTAGCGTGGCAGCCCTGGCCTGCCTCCTCTCCACCCCAGCCCTCCCTGGTGGCCAGTGGGAGAGTCAGGGCTGAAGTACCTGTCAAATGTAGGACCTGTGTTAATGAGGCTAAGTAGGCTGGATGTGTCCCATACATAGCTTTTGAGGTGGGAATGCAGGCGTTACTTATCCTTTGCCATTGGATTTAGTGGAGAAGCTGCAGGATTCTTTTGTAAGAATGGCCCAAGGTGTTAACTTTTTACTTATTATTTGTGATTAATCATTAAGGTGCTAATTAAAAGAGAGCATGTGATTTACAAGCAGATTTCTGACAGAGGTGATGAAGGGACAAAAAAGAATGTACAGTAAAAGTCTAACAGTCTGTCATCCAATTGCACAGCACCCCTGATAGTCCAGCATCAAAATGGCAAGAGCCTAGTGAGTGAGTTTCGGCAAAAAACAAGTCACAAGGCAACAGCGGCAGCAGCTGAACCGAGCAAAAAGGGTAAAAAAGGGTTAAAAACCTAAAACATCACAGTAAACTGTATACAGTATGTACAATAAAAAGGGTTAAGAACACTTTATATACAGTATATACTGTATACAATATATATATATAACCAGTTTATAGTACCTCCTGATAGTCCGGCATATCTGATAATCTGGTACCACCGAGGTCCCAAAGGTTCCGGATTATCAGAAGTCTACTGTATAATGAAAATTAGGAATGAAAGCCGGTGGAAAATGCCCAAGAAGTCATATTTTGATCAGTTTTTTTACCACATAGCCCATTTCATTATGTATACAATTTTAATTGAGGAAGAATAATCTACTAGTCACCTACGGGGCTGAGAGTCAGGATCCCTGGGCTCTGGTCCTAATTTACCTTCATTTCAATGTATGAATTTGAGATGGTTTTGCCAAATAGATAAAAATGGGGAGATACCTAAAACCAGGTTTACATTATTCAAGTTACACTATTCGAATCATGAAATTGCAAGGGTTTTCTTAGGTTTGGTGATAGGAATTGAGGGGTATCTAGTACACTGAGGGGGGGATTGTCTTGGGGCCAAAGCCATCTCATCCATTGGACAGCTCAGGGCCATTGCCCAGGCCCCCACACTTCAGGGGCACACGGGCCTTAGGTGGCATTTGGGCAGCAGCAATGCTGGCCTCACTCTGCCTTGCTGACTCCCAGTGTCACTCAAGAGAGGAGGAGGTTGGGGGCTTTGGGGAAGGGGTGGCATGGGGTGGGAAGACGCAGGGTGGGGGCAGAACTTTGGGGAAGGGGTGCAGTGGGGTGGAAGCAGAAAGAGGTAAGGTGGGACTTGGGGCAGAATGGCAAAGGACTGGGTCCTGCACCTCCCTAGAGATGGCTCCATTTGGGGTGCCTGGAGGAAGGAAGGGGGCAGAGTTGCCAGGTGTCTGGTTTTCAACGGGAACATCCAGTTGAAATGGGACCTGGACAGCGCCAGGCCACACTGGTGACTTAACTGTTAAAAGTCTGGTCAGTGTGCGGTGGTACTAAGGCAGGCACTGTGTCTTCAGTGGCTCCTTGCAACTCCTGGAAACAGCAGCATGTCTCCCCCCCCCCTCCACATAGGAGCCGGGGACTCCCAAGGACTGGCTCTGCAGCACCCATTGGTTGGATCCGTGGCCAATGGGAGCTGCGGGGATGATGCTGCTCGAGGCAAGTGTCACCAGGAGTCTGCACCTCTGAGTCCCCCCCAATCCCCTCCCCCATTATCCCTCCTCCCCACCCATTGGTCCCAGCCCTGACCCCCACCTGCACTAATCTCCCCCGCCCCACCCATTGGTCCCAGGAGCCAGGAGCCCCCCACCTGCACCTCAAACCACTATCCCCATCCCAGAGCCTGCACCCCACCAACCAGCTGGGTGAAAATAAGCAAGTTGGGGGGGAGGTGAGTGAGCAACAGGAGAAAGGGGATGGAGTGAGGGGGTGGGGCCTCAACAGAAGGGGCGTGTCAGTGGGTGGGGCTTTAATGAAGGGGCGTGAATGTGGGTGGGGCTTAGAGGAAGGGGCGTGGCAGTGGGTGGGGCTTAGAGGGAGGGGCGTGAATCTGGGTGGGGCTTAGAGGGAGGGGCGTGACAGTGGGTGGGGCTTAGAGGAAGAGGCGTGAATCTGGGTGGGGCTTAGAGGAAGGGGCGTGGCAGTGGGTGGGGCTTGGAGGAAGGGGCGTGGCAGTGGGCGGGGCAAGGGCGGTTTTTTGGTGGGAGTAGAACGTTGCCAGCCCTAGGGCAGAGCACTGCGGCTGGGGGGGGGGGGTGCCTGATGGGGGGAAGGGCAGGCAGCGGGGACTCCTGAGGAGGGGCGGGTCCCTGGCCGCTCCCCTCTGTTGGGTAACAAGGGGGCGGGGTTGGCAACGAGAGCCGGCCACGCCCCCTCAGGCTAGGCCCCTCCTCCAAGGACTCTCCGCCCCCTCGGGGCGCGCGCGCTCCCCTGGGAGGCACATTCTCTTCCCTCAAAGGAGCCGAACGCCCCAGGCGGCCCCGCGCATGCGCTTTTGGAAGGGCGGGGGGGCTGCTAGGGAGTGCGGCTCGGGCCGTTGTACGCTTGCGGCCTGGTGCGCCAGCTGGCGGCGCCGTGGCGCATGCGCGGAGGGGAGGCGGCCGATGTGAGGAGGCTGTGGCCGCTGTCCGCCTGCGCGCGCGCTGCTGCTCCCTCTAGCGGCGCCCCAGGGCCCGGGGACACTCGGCGAAGGTTCCGGAGCCTGCGCTCGTGCCCGCTTGTGCCTCGCGCTCGCGGCCTCACTCCCCCTCCCCTCCCTTCCCCGGCACCTTCCGGGCGCGCGCTCTCCTGTCACTCCCCCCTCCTCCCGGCTTCGCTGCGCGTCTCCAGCGAGCTCCCCCTGCAGCAGCCGCAGCGGCAGGTAAGCGCCCGGGACTCCCCCCCCCCCATGCAAACCCCGCCCGGGGAGCGGGGGCACAGGTGCATGCAGGGGGTGCGGGGTGCGTGCAATGCGGTGCAAGGGTTTGGGAGCGGGGGGGGGGGGGGAGAGTTGCATGCAATGCAATGGCTTTGGGGTTGGGTGTGTGCGCGTGCAGAGCAAGGGCTTTGGAGGGGGGGGAGGCAGGGTGCGTGCAGTGCATTGGCTTTGGGGGCGGGGGCGACCTTGCACTGTCTGCATTACTTGCTTTGGGTTCACCGTGGTGAAACAGGCAGAGCCTGAACAGTATCAAACAGGTCTTGGTAATTTGCAAAATCCACCTGCCTTTCTGGCATGCAAAATCCACCTAACCCCTCCTGCCTCCGAAAAAATCCTAGCCCCACCGATTAAAAATCTGTTTGCAGTATGGGTGCTTTTCTGTTCTACCTGCTTCCCAGCCCTCCCCCCGCCCCAAGCATTCAGGGAGACTATGCCTTATAAAATGGGGTAGGGGTGTGTCTCGGCTGGAACCTAAGGGATGGGTTTGGTGGCATGAGCTGTCCAGGGCATGGAGGTTTGCCTTACCGTTTCCTTTGCTTGAGTATTAAATCGCAGCTGCAACGTTAGGTGGGAATAAATGTGGTTAGTGGCTTGGCTTTTAAAATTGAAAATGATTTTTTTTCTTAAAAAGCAGTTTTCTATTTCATGTGATTCACACTGAATGGTAGATCCTTATTCCCACCCTTCTGCAAGTTGCAACCACTGTTGCTGCTGTAGAGTTGCAGGTGCATTTTATGGGGGGGATTTTTATTTTTTGCCCTCTTTTCCTCTTTCTCTACATTCTCCTCCCCATCTCAGTCCTGCTGGCAGATTTGGTTTCCTGTTTGAGAGACTGCTTTTGATTGTGGGGGGTGATGGCAAATGATAGGTTGTCTGTGGGTACTGCAGTAGGTGTGGATCTGGAGAGAGAGAAAGGATGGGCTTTTTTTCCTTTTCACATCTGAGGTGCCATATTTTGCAGTTCATCATATCTTCAATATTACGGACAGGATCTTGTTTAAAATAATTACCTTTTCTTAAAATGACATTCTGTGCATGGTCACAGTCTCATTTAATCATAGAACTAGGGATGGAAAGAGCTATTTGGGTCATGTAATCTAGGAGCTATGTTGCTTTGTTACACAGCACAGGTCAGTATTATGTGATTTATTTTATTTTTTTACAGTTTGTAATTCTAAAATCTTGTTGTTATTGGACCTTGTGGGAAAATGCACCTTGTATTTAAAGTGTCACCTTATTTGATGTAATTGATAACGATAGTGACAGCCATGAACGGGCACACAATAGACAGGCAAATCCTTTCAAGGTATTGCACTTCTGTCTGTTTTTTCCAGGAGATACGGAGACAGTAGCCTCACTAGGATTTTCTGCATTATTATTTTGTGTCTTTATGGGCGTTTTCTTTGGAGCCGTCTGAAATAGGTCTTCTAAAAATCTGAGTATATTAGATGGATCTGGTCACGCCCCTGCTATGGCAGCATATATGGATACGTGATACAATTCTCATTGATTGGCTGAAGACTCTGGTATATCCCTGTAGTTAAGGTGGGGGGGGGGGGGGGGAGGGAGAAACCTTTTGTCTACCAGTGTTTGCATTCTTAGCCTTTAGGGAAGGAATTTCTGTATCATGTTGAAATTGACATGTTTCCTTTAATTACCTATTTTACTTTTACATAGCAAATTCCTTTTGATCATTCACAGTGCACAGAATTAACCCTACACAGGGGCATGATTCCACCCCATTTCTGGACACTGTACCATACAACGTTAATTTCCTTCACCTGCTGAGCAACCCCCCTATTTTGAGTTTTCAGCTCACAAACATGATAAGCCCAGGCGTATCGGTTAATCGGGTATTTGATGACACTATGACATCCTATCCACTATGCACTTGTACTCTTTGTATTTTTTTTTCTCATGATGGACAATGGAAATGGACTTGCCAGTTTTCACTTCTATTTATGGCCAGCTTCATTTTTGAGTTCCAAGTGTTGCAATAACCAAAGGAGGAATGTTTGTTTAAAAACCTTCTCCACTGGAATTTAAAAATAAAAATCCATGGAAACGCTTTATAAACTGCTCCCCGCCCCCCCAAATCTGCAGGTAGGGACAAATTAGAGTTGACAGTTCAATTGTGTTTATGTTACATGGAGTTCGTCTAGGTGAGCTGTTCAATAGATGGTAAGGTAAATCCATGCTTGTCATTTACAGAAAGAATTGCTGGGTTGGGTTTTCATGCTTGTCCTTGGTGGGTTAGTGATGCACGAAAGCTGGTCTTTGGAAAGAAAGATACACGTGTAGGTGGCTTTTCCAATTCCTCCCATGTGGGGGCCAAGGGTTTCTTGTTTCCTAGCTGCAGCATAGGTAGTTTTTCACCCTTACTGAATTTGCCTTTGTCTCTCAGGGCTGGGTGGGGATTTGGGCCGGGTCCTGGCTGAGCCCACGGAACCTCATGACATGTTTTTTGTTGGTTTCTAAGCTGCTGCAGGACCATTCGTTGTGTGTGAAGTTTTTTTCAGTTACAGACTAACATGGCTGCCCCTCTGTGCCTTTGTCTCGTCAGTCTTGAATTAGCTTAACCTTCAGGGTTTAAATTCAGATGGGACACGCTGTGAGTGATGATCCCACCACACACGCCATCCAGATGTCCAGTGAGCATGGCTGATAAAAGTTCCATCTTTTGGTAAGGTATTAATTGTGGTATGGCTGGGCTCATCAGTACCAAACAGGCTGAGAGATTCAGAGTTCAGTAAAAATGAAGAGACGGTTAAGGAGTGGCTTGTTTGCTGGCTATAATACCTACACAAGGAGCAAGATATTTGATACCACTGGGCTGCTCCTTTCTTCAGACAGAGGCTTAGCAGAGCCCAGTAGCTGGAAATTGAGGGTAGAAAAAGTCCGATTAGAAACAGTAAGGTTAGCTAATCCTTGGGATAAGTTGCTAAGGGATCTACTTTTCCATCACTTGAAGCCTTTTTAAAATCAGTACTGGATGTTATCCTAAAAGAGGTGATTTAGTTCAACCACGGGGTAGTAGGCTCTATGCGGGAATTTCTGGGGGTTGATCTCTGGCCTTTTATTACGCAGGAAGTCAAACGGATTAAAGTGGTTCCCTGTGAAGTTAAAATCCATAATGGATTATAAATGATCATGCTTTCTTACGCAAGACTTTAGCTATGCTAGAAAAACCAGAACCTGTAATTTTCAGTGGGTGCAACGCCACTCTTGGTAGCAATGGTGGAGACTGTAATGTAGACAGGACTCAAGCATTTATACCACTACTTCAGGGGTGGCCAACCCATGGCTTGCGAGCCGCACATGGCTCTTCTCCCCAAAAATGTGGCCCACGAGCCGCTCCTGTGCCTCTCCCAGCCCCCCTTTGCCCCTGGTTCCCCTATGCTCACCACGACGGCAATTCAAAATCGTGCCCAAGATGGTGGCCGTCGACGGGAGCCTGATATTGCCAAAAAGCCTAAACTTTTTCTTATTTCTTAAAGGGGCAGTCTCTTTTTTGTGTGTGTGCAGCTCTTCTCATTTTTTCTGCTGCTGTTTTAGCTCTCTTTGTCAAATGTGTTGGTCACCCCTGCACTACATCATGTAACCTCAATTTGAAGTAGAATAGATATGAGAGTGGTTAAAAAATGCTAGAATCCTGTCTATACTACTGCTACTACTGGCTTGGAGCAGTACTTTAGGTTCTCAATTTTCTCCTGGGTGCTGTCTAAATGTGCAGTATTTGTCATTATTTGTGGTAATCCCCTAAGAGCTCTAGTCATGGAGCAGCTTCACTGTTGTTAGGTGCTGTACTAATACAGAATAAAAAAAGATCTCTGCCCCAAAGAGCTTACTGTCAAAGCAGTCGTTCTGGTAGCATGAGGATTATGTTCATCTTCTCTCTTGGTCATAGTCTAAGTTTCTGAGTTAGCAAAGAACCATTTAAAAAGTGGAAGCATGAAATGGCAGTCTGGGCTAAGAACCAGAGAAGGTGGTTTTTTTTTTTTCCTCACTTCATCCGCTCTTTTGCAGTGAGGAATTGAAATGCGTTTCAAAATGTAGAGCAGGGAGACCTCCAGCGACAGCGAAGCATGAATGTAGCCAAGCAAAAAGCTGGTGGTAGTGATGAAATGTCCTGAACGTTTTGATTAATTAACCAACAGGAACCTCAATTTCTCTTGTGCTGGGGAAGTGTGTTTGATGCCTCTGCCTGCCCAGTCCTGTTTCTGTCGCTCCCCAGTTGTGCTGATAACTTACAGCTTGGGGGAGAGGATGAAGGACGAAGCTCTTGAAGGCTGCCAGAACCCTGTGTTTTTTTCGGAAGCCCTGTGTCTCCACGCCCCCTCCACGCTGACTCTTCTTGGGGATCAGGCATCAGGTTGGTGGTGGGGGGAGGACGATATTGGCCTGCAATTGTGCAGTACCTGTGAATTGCCTTGTCTGTCCTGGCTGAGTGCAGCTGGATGTGGGATTTAATGCACGCCACTGAGCGCTGTGTTGGCTGGATCTGTCTTCCCTGGAACTGGGCTTTGCAGATTTTTCCAGAGGGCGTTCTCAACCTCTCTTCTGTCGGCCCATCTATTTCTGGCACTAACCCCACACTTCTCATTAGCCCCAAGAGAAGGAACCACCAGTTTCACTACTCACCCCCAGGCCTGTACTTGTGAGACCCATGTTAGCGTCTCCAAATCCTCAGGTACCTTCTACCTTATTCCATCCTTCCTTCTGGCACACGTGTATTGACCAAACCGTACTGCTCCTTCCTGAGCATATAAATGCAAGTTCAGCATTTCAGCCGCGTCTCTGTTTCCAAGCAACTTACTTAAGCTATTTTGGACAAGTGATGCTCTGCCCCCCCTCTCTCTCTCCTCCCAGTGTGGCTTTTGGGAAGGGGAAATGGGCATGGATCTGCTTGTGTTTCGTGCAGTTTACTCTCAGGTTAGAAATGAATAAAATTTATCGCTGCCTGAAGGCTCCTGTTAGCTGACCATGGGGCCTAGCCTTGTTCCCGTTAGGGATGTAAGAGACTACTCGAGTAGTCAACTACTCAATAAACTTAGGCTTCTTGGGTAGTCGAGTCACTACTCGACTGCTCGCTTTCCTTTCCCCTCCCCTTCCCCCCGTGCTGCCTACGAAAGCAGGAGCCGGTGCTGGGGCGAACTGATTTAAAGGCCAGCTCTCTCCCCGCCCCCAGCTCTTTCTCCGTGGTGTGGGGGGAGGCAGAGCCGCAGAGGTCCTGAAGCCAATGTGATCTGGGATTGCTCAGTCCTGTTTTGTGCCACCCCTGCGAGTTAACCCTTCTGCGGCTCTGCGGTTTAAATGTAGCAAGAGCCGGGCTGCCTGCACACTTGGCTCCGATTATATTTAAACTGCAGAGCCATAGGGTAGAAACCTCCCCCCATCGACTAATCAGGTAGTTGATGGAAATTTGTCGACTACTCAACTAGCTAATTAACCGCTCCTTAACATCCCTCGTTCCCATTAAGGTGAACTTGGAGCAGCTGTTTGTGGTTGTGTGTGTCTCTCCTGCCTGTCCTTTGACACATCCCTCATCTTCTCTTTCTTTACAAAACCAATTTCATCAATCCTGTCGTCTTGGAAATATTTGACTGTCCTAACCATCTTGGAAGACACTCATAATATTCTGTGGCCGCGGGCAACCCCAGTTTTATGCTCTGGTTTAACTCTGTGGCTTTCATTACTTCAGAGACATTTGGTACTTTGTAGTGCAGGAGAGGAGAGCAAATTGCTAAGCTACAGTAATTAAATCTACCCTCAGAAGCCTGGTCTTCCTTCAGGATTGCTGTCTGCTGGTGCAGAGAGAAGGGCCATTAATGGAGTGGGGGAAGGGCTGCTATTTCAAATGTTGAAGAACTGTATTATGGGTTGCTGTCATCACAGGCCTGGTTTGTACTTACTTCTGAAAGCCTGTATTCATTGACAATGACGGTAGCGTATCACATCCTCTGCGGCTCTTCGGCTACATGGTTCGGTATTACTGTTTTGCCGGATGGAGTGTTGTGCCCATGTGTGTATGTGTTCGGCATCCTTATTTGTTACTCCGGTGAAATGCTGCTAAGAGACATCCAGGGCCAAATCTTAGAACAAAATCTCCTTTCATTTACTCATGGCTGAAAACGAGATCGTGAGGAAAGAGCGAGGTAATGCCTTGGCAGGGCGCGGGGAAGTGATAAACTTATTTTCTAATGGGCCTTTCCCTATTCTCGTCTGCTCCCCCTCCCGTTTAAACACAGGTTGAGTCCATCTTGATCAGAATACGTTTATTTCATTATTAGTATTTGACAAACTGATTCCTTGTATGGTCTTGGCTACCCTTACTGAAGAGCTGTTAAATTGTAGCTGACACACAACCTGGCACTGTCTGTTTTTCCGTTGGATAACTAGTGTAGCGGGGTTTGCATGACTTCTGTGCTGGATTGTCTGTAAAGGTAGGGACTTCTTGAGCAAATGCTGCTTACTTTCCTAAACTTTGAGGCAGCCGCTGTCACTTGGTACAGTATGTGTTTGTATGTATGCAGTGGACCCCTGATGAGAACATAAGAATGACCGTACTGGGTCAGACCAAAGGTACATCTAGCCCAGTAACCTGTCTGCCAACAGTGGCCAGCGCCAGGGGGTGGACCGAAGACAGTGATCAAGTGATTTGTCTCGTGCCATCCGTCTCCAGGGACACCATTCCTACCCCCTGGCTAATAGCCTTTTATGGACCTAACCTCCATGAATGTATCTAGCTTCTCTTTAAACTCTGTTATAGTTCTAGCCTTCACAGCCTCCTCTGGCAAGGAGTTCCACAGGTTGACTATGTGCTGTGTGAAGAACTTTCGCTGCTTAGTTTTAAACCTGCTACCCATTATGTTGGATGGGACTTCTAATTGCTACTTAAAATATAAAAATACAGACCCAAGCGCCATTGTTTCTGTTCCCATGGCTCTGTATTTTGACAGATTTTGGTTTTGTATGTATTCTAGCCATGTGTTGAAAACATGGGCTAGTGCATGTATTTGAACTCTGCGGGGATATGATGCTTTTCCATTCAAAGATCTTGAGGTCCTTCAGAATCCTACAAAGGGACACTATTGGGCTAATCCCACAGAAGAGACTTCCATACCTGCCTTCCCAATGAAACCAAAGACTGTTAAAACAAGAATAATTTTAATAATCTCGGATTTATTCCTCTCCGTTTAACCATTTTGCATTTAACTTAGCTCGGTGGGAAACACACTGGTTGATATCAGTCAGTTTCACTTAGTGCAGCTCAAGACTGGCAGCCAGCAGGAGAATGTTTAAAGCCCAACAAAACATTAGAACACAACAACCAACCCTCAAAATCATGAACATGTTTTTTAAGCTTGTAATTGACTTCTTTCTCTTCCTCACCTGAGCTTGATTCTGGACTGGGTCTTGCAAAGATTTTAAGCTCTCGCCTGTAGACTGGGACTTGGGAGCAGAGCCTGCTGTCATTGCTGGACAGAAATTTCCTAACTGGGGCTTGATTAAGCCTTCCTGGATCCTACCAGTAGTCCTGTCTGGCTTCTGCATCCTCAAAGTGTCCTTCTCGACTCCACAGCTGAATTCTAACAGAAGAGCTGCCTCCCTGTCTTCTGTCTGCTCATCCAAGATTGCTCCTTGCCACAGTTCAACCCCGAAAATAATTTGATTGGCTGGGAGAGAGTGGCTTGGTTTTAATGACGTCCCTGTCCAATCCCAAAGATGCAGCATCTCAGCACCTGCTGGAAAGAGCATCAGCTCTTCCAGGGGAATATAACCAATACCCTAATTGTTTTCTTTTTAAATGAAGCCTAAATGTTGGAACTGAGCTACCTACGCAAGTCTCGCTTATTACATTTAACTTCTCCCTCCTGTGAGCAGCTGGCTTTAGGTGTCTCAGTCAAGATCCAGAAGTCAGAGGCAAAATCAGACATAGAGCTCAAAATTTGCATTGTGTACACATTTTTGTTTTTACGACTAAATTTGTCAATGTGGATTTTCATGTGCCGTACGGTAGTGTGCAAAGGGAAAGGGACAACCGAGGAAGTAACTCATTCTGGGTTTAGTCCTTCCAGAATGTGCAAAAATGTCTCCCTCCCCTCTGTCCTAAGTAAACCTGGAGAGCAGAGTTGAGATGAAGAAATCCGTGGCATGGCAGAGCAAAGGAGTAACATGCCACTTGGGGAGTCATCCCTAGAAGTACTGTTCCTTTGGTCACACTCCTCAGCAGCCTTAGGGCTAGGGCCTTACCAAATTCACAGCCATGCAAAATGCATTGTGGACCTTGAAATCTGGCTGCTTGTGTGTTTTCACCCTATATGTTCTCACGATAGGAATAAGTCTCATGTGCTGCGAACAGAGCCAGGGAGGAGCCAGGGGGTGGGGTAAGATGGTGCGGGGAGTGGAGTGGCCGCTTGTTCCTCGGCGGTGTGTGGGTGCGAGTGAGCACTGTGCAGGCAATTTCACAAGGGAGACCAGCATTTCTCCCATTGGGGGCTCGACCCAAGGGGGAGTTGCTGGTGGATCGCAAGGTTATTTTAGGAGAATCGCGGTATTGCCACCCTTACTTCTGTGCTGCCTGCAGAGCTGGGCAGCTGGAGAGCAGTGGTTGTAATACTGGCTGGGTGCCCAGCTCTGAAAGCAGCAACCTGCCAGCAGCAGTGCAAAAGTAAGGGTGACAACACCATAGCCACATTGCCTGTACTTCTGTACTACTGTTTTCAGCACTGGGCCGCCGGAGAGTGGCAGCTGCTGACTGAGGGCTCAGCTCTGCAGGCAGCAGTGCAGAAATACAAGTGGCAACACCATCCCAAGCCATTCTGACTTTCTGTGCTACTGGCGGCAGTAGCTTTGCCTTCAGAGCTGGTCTCCCAGCCAGCAGTCACTTCTCTCCAGCCATCCATATCTGAAAGCTGCACCACTGCCAGTAGCAGCAGAAGTAAGGGAAGCAGTGCCTGCAAACCCCCACCCCCACAGTAACCCTGTGACCCTCTCACAACTCCCGTTTTTGGGTCAGGATCCCTACAATTACAACACTGTGACATTTCAGACTTAAATATGAAATGTACCATTTTTAAAATCCCATGACTGTGAAATAGACCAAAATGGATTGTGAATTTTGTCGGGCCCTATTTATGGCCCTTCACAATGTCTTTTTTCCATGAACATGTAGCTGGGGAATCTTTAAGACCTGGCTACAACTTACTTCTGCTTCCTCAAACAAAAGCCAGCGGTACCTCTGGGGGTATGTCTGAACTACACCCCTGTCGGCAGAGGGATGTAAATTAGACTTTTCAGAAGTGCAAATGAAGCTGGGATTTAAATCTCCCGTGCTTCATTTGCATAATGGCAGCCGCCACTTTTTTCCGAAATGGGGCTTTTTGGAAAAAACCCAGCAGTTTAGATGGGGATCTTTCAAAAATAAAACCCTTTTTTCGAAAGATCCTGTAAGGATTTTTTGAGGAGTATAGGATCTATCAAAAAAGGGTTTTATTTGAGCCCCGTTTAAACTGGTGTTTTTTTCCGAAAAAGCCCCATTTCAGAAAAAAGCAGCGGCCACCATTATGCAAATGAAGCATGGGAAATTCAAATCCCTGCTTCATTTGCAATATTGACGTGACTAATTTACGTCCCTTTACCGAAAAAGGGATATAGTCTACACATACCCTGGGTGGGATAGCCTGTCTGTGCTCCGCTGTTCAAAGGAATGGCTTTTCAGCAGGAATAGTCCTTTCCCTTCCAAACTCTCATTCCCAGTTACTACGGGACGTGCTAGGCCGGGAGACAGTCCTTTGATGGATTAGATGCTTGTCCTTGGTTTCCGGGCAACAGAATGTTCCTGGCTTGGAATTGCCTCTCTCAAAGAGTGTGTGTTCTTTGTACATTTATGTTTTGGAAGCAGATAGTGACAGGTGAAATATTGAATGCGAGATGGGCTTAAAAGATGTAGGTTCCAGTATGATGAACGCTCATCCTCGTACATCTGTGCGACAGTGCTAAAAGAGGACCCTTGATTTAAAAATCACACTTCCGTGTGTCGTATTAAGTTTCACAAGTAACCAAAGATTAATGCAGTTCATATTAGAGAAAATAATATTTCTATAGGTCTCCATTTATTTTGTGTATTATTGTGCTCCGTAGATGGTCAGTTTAACTCTCCCTTTTTAATAATGTGTTCCCTTTGCTGAAAAGACCTTGTGTACATCGGTAGAGCCACAGTAAATCCTTTTTTGTTTTAACTAGAAGATTTAGCCAGTGTTGCTTGGGTCCTTAAGTCAATTCATTTTTGTTTTTCTTCATTTAAATCATTGCTCTGGCGTGAGACTGGGGAGGGGGGTTCAGTAGCAGGCTGCACCTGGGAGAGAGGACTACTCCAGATCCCTCTTACTGCAGCAGTTTGGGGCCAAGTGAGCAGCAGTCACAGCTGAGGGGAGGGGCGCATGTCCCCTGGCTGGGGGCAGGTCCAGGTTCATCTACCCCCTGTGCACTCCAGCCAGAGTGAGGAATACAAGAAACTGTGCACTTCCCTTTGCTCCCTGAAAAAGGGGAACATCCACCAATGTTCCTGCACATATTGGGGAGGGAGAGCCTGGAGGTAGGTGGCTAAAATCTGGGGCAGTCCCGAAGGAGGTAGAACTCACCCCACCTCTAGCCAACCCCTTTTTACTTGGCTGCTGGTTCTGTCTCTTTTCTGTATGGTTTTATGAGAAGCAATCCCATTCCAGGCATGTCCCATTTTCCTGGCACAGCTAAACCTTTATCTTGCTTTAATGTAGGATGAGAGGAAGCTGTGTGCTGAATTTGGTGGTCTTAGCTCTTACCATTTAGGAAGCATTCTTGACCAGGTAGACACTCCACCCCCCCCCCCCCCCCAAATACAGAGTAGAAAAGGAATGACTTAAATATTTCAGGGCAAATTATTTAAATGAGACTCTATCAGAAGCAGACATTTTAAAATTTCCTAGCTAAAAATTAGGTGGAGAGTGTTCCTTCATTCATGTGGCTCCATCTTTGTAAAACCCTGGGATCTGTGGATGACAAATGCCATATCAGCACAATGTATTTAATTTTATTCCTTTCAGCTTCCCTACTGTGAGCGTGACCGGATGAGTTAAGGTAGTTGGTTCTGCTCTAGATTTTCATACTCTTAGGGTACGTCTAGAGTACGTCTAGACTACAGCACTATTTTGGGATACTGGAAGTATCCCAAAATTGCAACGCTGCATTTGTAAATGCACCCACTATGCTGGCTTTATTCCGGCATCCCTGTAACCCTCGTTCCACAAGGGTTAAGGGATTTGTCGGAATAGTGCCCTATTTTGAAATTTGGCGCTGTCTACACAATGCCAAATTTCGAAATAAGCTCTTTCAACCTAGACTTGGGATAAACTATGCAATTTGCGTAGCGCAAATTGTGTACCTTATTCCGACAGACGGGTGCTGCCTAGACGCACGCTTACTCTGAATTTCTTTTGTGGATTTAAGTCTGTCCCTGGAACGGAACCTGAAACATGGGTTTTGCGGTTTAATGATGAGAGAACGGTATAGTGCATATTGATCTGCTTCAGAGTTACAAAGCACCTTCTGTGGTGGAGGTGGCAGCTTTTGATAGATCATCAGAGGTAGTGAGTTGAGGGTTGAGAGGCACTCGTGGTCAAATTCTACCTTTGGATGTGCATTTTACAGTTCTGACTAATTTCATTTCATCTAAAGGCAGATTTTTAGCTCCAAGTAGTTTTTGTCCTTTAAAGGTGGGTGGGTGTGTGAACATAATTTCACTTACTGTCTGAATTAAGGATGTTAAGGACTAGTTGATTCTCCCTGCTGCCTCCTGTCATATAGAGGCAGCAAAGCGGGGGAAGAAGGGGAACTTCAAAGTGGCAGCGTTGCACAGCTGAGCCAGGGATGTTTCAAAGGGGCGGCTGCCACACAGCTGTGCGGGGCTGCCTCTTTAAAATGCCGAAGTGACAGGGTGCCCGGGGTCAGCTGGGGAGTCCCCAGCTAACCCTGGGTTCCAAACGACATTTCCTCAGAACCCAAGTAATAGGTCAGCTGGGGAGTCCCCCCTGACCCTGGGTTCCATGGCTTTGAAATGCACGAGAGCCCCCGCTGAGGTTTCTTGTACATTTCAAAACAGGCACCCCTGCATTCAGCCCAGAGTCAGTGGGACTTCTTGCTGGCCCCAGGCTGCTCCTCCTTTGAAATGTACAAGAGCCCCAGTAGGGGCTCTTGTACATTTCAAAGGTGGAATGCGGAAGTACCTATCGACTAGTTGATGGAAATTCCATTGACTACTCGACTAGACAGTTAACCGCAATTTAACATCCTTAGTCTGAATATCCCGGTGAATTATTTTCTCTGTATCTAGTTTAGGTCTTTATAAATGTCACTTTAATAATCCTCTCAAATCATCATTACATTAGGGATCTTACATGCTTTCCCCTGCATATCCTCTTACACTTTTTCACACTCAGCTACGCAAGAGAATCCTGCATGATGATCAAGTGACATGGTCACTTCCCTGATGGTGGTGACAGAGTGGATTGAAATAGACCAGTTATTGGGCAGTCCTCTGTGGCAGGTAAATACCCTGTGAAACTGTAGCCTTACCATTCAATGGCTATTCTGTGGGATGAGTTTCTCATTCCATTTGTAACTGACAGGTGTCGTCTTCATGAAAGCTGCTGTCACGGTTGGTTCTAAAAGGTCCTGTTATTGGCAGACTCAGCAGAAAGGCGAAGAATTGAACATTCTCTTCATCTGTAGAATTGATCCTTTCATAACTGGTATAAAGCATAGTATCTGAATGGGGATTAATGCTCATGCTATGCCTGTCCTGAGGACAGAACCTGGCATCTTTCACCAGCACTAAATTTACCCCTTGCTTGTTTTCTTGGGAGACAAACTCGTTGGCTATGGGTGTTTTTCTATTGGTGGTGCACATTCACACATGCCTCAGTGCACATAGAACAATTTATACTGCACATGGTTGGAAAAGATTAGAGGGAACATTGGACCTGTAGCTGCGTTGTATCTGATGGAGACCTTTCTAAATACTGGGAAGAATCTGTAACACAGCATGAATGGATCCTCCGTAACCTGAGATGAGGGGAAAACAGTATTTTAAGCTGGAAGTAAGGCTCTAAAGCAGGCTGCTCTTTCATACATACAGCATGCATGACAGCAGAGCTGAATTTAGTGCTTACAGGTTTAAAAATCCTTAAAGAGCCTGATTGCAGAATGGTTAGCTAGCTCCCTGGAAAAAGAGCTCTCTGGAGCTCAGCAGCTCATTTTTTCACCAACAGAAATTGATCAACTACAAATCATTTCCTTCTCTACCTTGTCATGTATTTAAAACATGTACGTTCAAGTACTGTGGAGGGTCTGGCTTGGCTGTACAAGCGCAGAGAAGTTCTAAATTCATTCTGACCATGTTGGCTGTTGCGTTAGCATGCACTTGCATACAAAGGAACAGACAGAAGCCGTGGGGGATGTAATTTTCATTGTACCATCTGCAGCTAGTTCAGGTGCTGAATAAAATGCATGTTACAATTTGTTTTGAGTGGGAAGCTCTTTTTTTTTTTTTTTTTTTTTTTTTTTTGTAAATACAAAACTACTTGTAACTTTTTTTGGTAAGGTAAAAAACATTAAAATAGCAAGTGTAAAAAATTAAGAAACCAATTTGGTCTAAGACCTCAGTTTATAGAATCCTAAGGCTGGAAGAGAAATCAGGAGTCATCGAGTCCAGCCCCCTGGTCAAAGCAGGACCAACCCCAACTCAATCATCCCAGCCAGAGCTTTGTCAAGCCAGGACTTAAAAACCTCTAGGGATGGAGATTCCACCACCTCCCTAGGGAACCCACCCCAGTGCTTCCCCACCCTCCTAGTGAAATAGTTTTTCCTAATATCCAACCTAGACCTACCCCACTGTAACTTGAGACCATTGCTCCTTGTTCTGCCATTCATCACTACTAAGAACAGTCTCTCTCTATCTTCTTTGGAACCTCAATTCAGGTAGTTGAAGGCTGCTCTCAAATCCCCCCTCACTCTTCTCTTCTGCAGACTAAATAAGCCAAATCCCTGAGTCTCTCCTCGTAGGTCATGTGTTCCAGCCCCCTCATCATTTTGTTACCATCCGCTGGACCTTCTCCAATGCGCCCACGTCTTTTCTTCAGTGGGGGCCCCAGAACTGGACACACTACTCCAGATGTGGCCTCACCAGTGCCAAATAAAGGGGAATAATCACTTCTCTAGATCTGCTGGCAACGCTCCTCCTAATGTACCCTAATATGCCATTAGCCTTCTTGGCTGCAAGGGCGCACTGTTGACTCATCCAGCTTCTCATCCACAGTTGCCAAGTTTCTTTTCAATGTTAAGTCACCTCAGGTATCAGGTGGAAGTATCAAAATGTATCTGGCGTAAGATGCCTTGAGGTAACAGACTTGTTGTGTGAAGTCAATGCTTCACCCCATCTGTATTAGGAAGTAAAGTGCCTCAGGAGGTGAGGGTAATAGGGAGAGCTGAGGTTATGGAACTGGCCATGTTTCTGATTGTCCAGGTTTTGGAGACATGGCTGAACCAACACGTTGCCTCCGGAATTGCCTGTTTTCAAACATTTCATTTTTTTTAAAAATTGCATTCTTTTAAGATGTCTTTGACGCTGTGCCTCCATATGTTTATAGAAATACGGTTTTGAATATGCATAAGTCCTACACGTCTTGTGCAAAATTGGGCGAGTGACGTAGCATTCTGTGCTCTCCTCTTGCGGTGATTGCAGGGAGAGCGGAGGGTAGTCAACACCTGTGAGCATGGGTGCGGCAGTCAAAGAGCACAGCGGCAGGTCCTTTATTTCAGGGATGGGAAACCTTTTTGGGGTCAGGGGTCGCTGACCCCCGGAGTAATCAGTCGGGGGGGAGGGGTGCACATAAGTGAGAAGCAAAAAACCAACCCCTCACGGACGTGGCCCCGTCTGAAAAGCAGAAATACCCTCCCCACATTCCCCTCATGCACCAGAGCCTTGGCCGGGGGAAGGAGGGGGTGGCTAGTTGTGCTCCAACCCGGTAGCAGGGGCAGGGAAGGCTGGAGCACACCAGTGTTGGGATGGGGGGGAAAGAGCCCCGGGGGATGGATCCAGGCAAGCTGGGGCCTGAGGTGCCCCACCCCTGCTTTATTTGGTGAATGGCCGTGTTCTCTGTGGAGGTTCTGGTGTGCTATCTTTCCACGTGAATTACTTGGGGGGTCCTACTTCAGCCTTGTCGTGATTCTGCTAGTCTGGGTCTATAAAATAGACACTGTGCAAGCAGTGTTCCCTCTAATTTTTCCCACTCCTGAGCAGAATGAATCTCCCTTTTGCGCAGGTGATGCGGAGGGGCTATGGGACACACTGCCTTCATATTGGTGCATGTAACAAAATTCACGTGGTGGGAGTGGGGTCAAAAGGGTTGAGTGAGGGAGGGGGCCCTGGGCAGAGACACAGGGTTGGGGTGCAGGTTCTGGGGCTGGGCTGAGGATGAGGGACTTGAGGTGCTGGAGGAGGTACAGCCTCGAGTTTTGGGTGGGGCTGGGGATAAGGACTTTGGGGTGCAGGATGGTCTCAGGGCTGGGGGGCTCAAGTTGGGGTTTGGGGCTCAGGTTTAGCTGAACAGCTCCCTGCTAGTGCTAGAAAGGAGGGATCCCCTTTCCCCTGGCCACAGCAGCTCAGTGCGGCTCCTCCCTGCCATTGGAAGCTGTGCGGGGCTTCATGGGAAGTGCTGTGGCTGGGGAAACATAGCATGCGAGCCAAGGATGGTATCTTCAGTTGCCTGATCATCTAAATAGCCAAAACCCAAGGAGGGACTAGCTGCAAAGATAAAGCATGTTTCATCTTAGATCAGTACGGCCCTATTGTAAATACAAAACTCTTATTGGCTCTGCCCATCATCCTTAGTTACTTGAAGGCCATCTTGTCCTGTGCCTTGGTCTGGTTTGAATAGGGTCCTCTTGTTACTATGAGTAATGAAGGAGCATATACAGCTTCTGATCCTCTTTGAACAAAATTATTCATACGCGCATTCACTGAAGTGGGATCCCATTATCTCTGTTCTTTGATGCCCCTCCTCATTCATGTAGTCTGTTGCTAGAGTGATCAAGTTCTAATCTAGCTCAGTGACTTTGCAACGCTTATCCTACCTCAGCTGCCCTATCTCGATTAGCGCTGGGCTCTTCTCTACCCCTCCACCCAGTCCCACTGCTGATCTCTTGGCTTCTCTGCAGCTCCTGTAGCCTGCAGTTCTTCAGCTCATTAATACTCCATGTAATTCAGTTGGAAACCTTATTTGTTCCTTCCTTTCTGTGTATCTTTTCTAGTCAATTTGATTAAATATTGGAATGTTAATCACCCAAGATGCTTCAGGACATCTGTCTATGCTGGGGTAGGCAATTTTTTTTTGGGGGGGAGGAAACACTCTTAAAATTTTGGTAAGTGGTCAAGGGCTGTGCCCACCCCCAGGAAAATCTCTCTGCTCCCATTGGCTGGTTTTGGTGAAGCCTCCCTCTCCCCTGACACCTAGAGCAGAGAGCCATAGGGAGCAGCTAGCTGCTTAAAGTGGCGTGGGACTGCTCTGAAGTGGCTGGCTGCTCTGTGCCTGTGGGTCCCTGCAGGGAGGCCACTGGGCTGTACCAGGTGGCCCGAGGGCTGGATCCAGGAGTTTGGCTGCTCCTGATCTATGCAATAAGTTGGGGGGGTGTGTGTGAATTGAAATGTTGAGAATGACCTGCTATTGTTTGCACCTTTCTAGAATAGTAAAGCTGGAATATCCAGGCTGCATAGTGTGGTTTTAGCTCACTCAAATCTCAAATCCGTACTGCACAATTAAATGCAGTGGGAAAAGAAGCAGATAGCATCTTACCCAAATCAAATCTCTGTGATGTAAGCGGTGGGTTTAGGGGTAATATCCCATTAGGGCACACTAGCCTTGGGGTGTTACTGATTGTATGTCTTCCCAGCCTGTGCCTAGAGTGCAATATCAGTTATGAATTGTTCTGATACTTTACCTGCTCCATTATTGCATTTGATTAAAGTGCATGTCTTACTTACGACTCCGTCGTTCACTTGTCTGGGGGGGGCTGGGCTTCTGCTTGCTCAAAATGGTGAACTTATGCTAAAAGCTGAGCTCTGAGTGCTGCTCTTTCTCGTTGGAAGGCCAGCTGAGCCGGCCTACTAAAAAACACGTGCAGCAATTTGATGTTTTGGCTTCTTGCCATTAAGTCAGCCTGCAGACTGGATTGTCTATTTGTCATCCTGAAATTCCCAAAGAGCTTTCCTTCTCTGTGTCAAGACCTGTTCCTGCAGTGCAGTAGAGGCACTCCAGTTGGAAGAGTGATATAAGGCCTCTTAGGAGACTTGTACAAGTGGCTGTGTGATACCCAAGCCACCTGATTCTGTGCCTTGAGCATCTAGTCGCTTGCAAATGCTGCCCTGAACTGCCATACGGCGCTTCAATATGGGGGCTGGGGGAGGTACGGAACCAGGAAATTCCTCTCCTATCCCCTCCTTAATACCCACAGCCAAAATCCCCCTGTGTGTAGCTGATCAGTTCACTGGTCCTTCTAATACTCTTTGAAGTAGTCGCTTTTGTGCTCGCTGCTAAATTGGGAAAGAGGGGGTGGGGGAGAAGAGTCAGCCACCACCATTAACAGCAGTACCAAGCCCCCTTTTGAGTATTTTCCCCCCAACCTCAACAGCAGTGACAGTGCTGCTGTTCCTATAGACTTAGGAAACCACGGCTGCATTGGTGAGACTTGACCGGTTATCTTTGAAACTAAGTGCTAAAGATGGAGATTCAGATCTCTGCTGGCTCTGGGTGAATAATTGAGTGGCATTTTCATGCCCCGTGGCTGCTAACTTTTCAGCGGGGTGCAACGGCCCATTAGAATTTGGTGCCAGGATTGTGACACAGTAGCTGAAGCAGATGCATTGTGCAGATTCCTAGCCGTGGTAAAACAGCTCAAAATATTGTAATTTAAAAATAGCTGTCTACCACGCCAACCTAGGGAAAGCAGCTGAAATGATATAATCCTTGCTCTGAGAAATCACTTACTTGGCTAAATTTTAACATCCCTTCTCCCCTATCCACCTGGCACTTTCCACTCCAGATGGAATCTGAAAACATCCATCATTGCAGTTTTTCTTACATTGTGGGTATCAGGCTAGGGCATCGTAAATATTTAATATCTTCTAACATTATTGCAGTTGCATTAAATATTAAAGAACTCTTACATAGGCTATTCAGCTACACTGCTTGCTTCAGAAAGCAGGTTGATAGTTTGTCAGCATAGCAAAATGAAAAGTAGTTAAAATCAAAGTAAATAATAAGCAAGCACTAGAACAAGGGTGCTCAACTTTTACTTTTCCCCTTATCAGTAATGGAATGTGTCCCTGCCCCGCCAAGCTGGGAGCTGAAGTACAGTTGTGCTGGAGCCACAGCTGGATACAGGGGGCTTCACATTTTAGGGACCGTTGCATGGCAGCTAGATGGGAAACAGTTTTCCCATCCTGTGAGAAATTTTGAGACTTACATGATTTCCCCATTGCACATTCAGACAAAACTGAGACCTTTTGAAAAGGAGGGAAGAGGAGGGAGACCAACCCATCACCTTGTGATTAAGTGACTCATTTGGGATGCAGGCGCCACAGGTTCGAGTCCCTAGTATGCCTTATTGAGAGAAGGCAGTGAGATCTGGGCTCCCAAATGGATGCCTTGATCCCAGACTATGGTCTGTTGCTGATTTTTTTTTGAAGAGGAATTCTCTTCCGTGCCTGAGGAACCTTCCTGAGTAAAGTTTAATTGAAACTGATTCATGTTGGCAAAATACCTGTGGTTTGATGAATCAGCATTTTCCATCAAAAGAACACTTCATCCAAACGATCCTGAGCATCCCTAACAGCACCTTCTCTAGCATTCCAGATGTATGGGCTATAGCTCCTCCCAGCCAGCAGATGGAGATCAACGCCAAGAATTTTGATGTCAAACTCTCCTATGAAGGTCAGCCTCCAGTGGTTCATCTCCAGCAGGTGGCGCTTACTTGCATCTGGCCAGGCATAGAAAACTGAAAAAGAAAAAATTCTCCTCTCTGTCCCAAAACATCTCAAAACTCTTCACAAATTTTACATGGAGCAGCATTGCTGGTCACAAATGCAGCCACCTCTGGTGCCTGATGTGGCCAGTTGCACACAGCAGTGCTGCATAAACGTAGTGTCAAGGGGAGACAGCTCCCTGTAGCATAATCAGAAAGTCTAATCGCAGGGTTGCTTTCGAGGGGCACTGAAAAGTCACAAGTTGCATGTTCAGTGCTCTGGGCTTTCGCTTACTTCTGCTTCCTTTCGAAGCTGCACTCCTGAGAATTGCGGCATTAGGGCTTTGGCTCAAAATCGCTGCAATTGCACCAGTGTTTCTTAAACTGTTTTCTGTGGCACACCGGTGTGCCGCGGAGAACAACAGAGTACAAAATGGCCACCCTTAAAGGTGCAGACAACCTTTTTTTGCTCAACAAAAATTCCTTGGTGTTCTGCATTTTAAAAAAAAAAAAATTTGGGGGGGGTGTTCCTCGGTCTTAAAATGTTTGGGAACAGGGTGCAGGGCTGATTTTTGTACGTCTACTAAAAACAGGGAATAGCACTGGTGAGCCAGGGTGTGCTTGACTACATCAAGGATGTGTCTACATGGCATTTTGGACTGAGCAGGAATGAGCCTCCCAGCTTGGCTCGCAGACTTGTGGGCTCGCAGTTGTATAGATGGTGTTAATCCAATTCTCTGGTTGCGATGAGTTTTATGGCACGTTACCCTCTGAAGCCACTTGCAGTTTTTCTGAACAGAAGTTGTTTGTGGCTATTGCCATTGACTTATCAAGAAAACCTCTGGTCTTGCTAGAACGGCTGCTCTTGCTAGATTGCAAATATCCTCAGACCAGAGGAGACCTGATGAGATTTCTGTTGTTGGTGAATGTTAGTAAGATACTTATCTTAGGGAATCATAAGAGGGACATCCTTGATAATAACTCCCTATGACAAATAGGGAAGAAAACAGCAGCCATCAGTTTGCATGGGTGGATGGATGGATGTCTGTTTTTGTTTCTTTAGGCAAAATAATCCCTTAGAAAAGCAATTTCTTCCTCCTGCCTGTGTTATTTGCAAGTGGAAGTAAAATAGGCTTTTGCTGAAGCAGAGCACTGTTGTGTCATTCTGAATGTCTTCAGTCATGAACATCCTGGAGGCAGGTTGGAAGGATTTTTTTTTCCCACGGTAACATTAATACTACAATGTACATGAGCCTGTCCTAATGATAGAGATGTGGAGGGTAAATCTGTTGCTGGGGAGCTAAACAATGACTTGCATACTCTGACATTCATAGAATCAGATGTCAGAGATGAAGGTGCATTAGCTTGTCTAGAGGCTGATCCTGCAAACTCATGCTTAACTTTTTAGGATGTGACTATTAGGCCTCCCATCACAACAGTGGTCTGAGCAAGTCAATCTGTTTCGCTTCCCTGCTCCGTGTTGTATTGGTCCTTACAGGATATAAGGATATCCGTGCCTAAAGCCGCACTTTCGGGTTTATAGTCACGAGGGAGCAAACATGCACTGTGGTCTATATCTTTGTATTTTGGGACAAGATTTCTTGTGGCATCAAGCAAGGCTTTTGATTGCCCTCTTGCTAGAACTTGTGGGCTAGATTTATCCTGGTGTAAATCGAGTAAAATTATATCCAGGATAAATTTGTCCCTCTGCATCTTCTATAATAGTGATTCTGCCATGTGTGCTAATGGGTTTTTCCTGAGAGAGAGATTGGGTTGTGAGAATAACCTGGCTAGGAGGCCCTGGAAGCAACAGGCTCCTGTGTTCATATTTAGGTGCACATTACAAACCAAATTAACAATCTCCTAGTGCATTCCTTCATTCAGAGCTTTCAAAGACGCCTGCCGATAAAGAATGAACCCAGGTCCAAATTATAACGGAAAGTTATGACTGGACTTGGATGTTATGGAATCGCTATGACATTCAGACAGGTAGGTTGTGGGGAAACAAAATGTTCCCACGTATAGTGTCAATTGCAGCTTAACTGGTGGGAGTGATTTGTTTTCTGATGATAAAATATGCTCCTGAGAATGCTTAAGTAGTTGAGTGCTGAGGCAGCGAATAATGGAGCTCTCTTTGAGTTTCACTGTTGGTTCTCAGTTTGGGTTTTCAGGATTGCACTGGGGGAAGTTGTAGATCTACTTCACATGGATTATTATCCAGTATAGTGAAGTGGCCATTGAATTTGGATGTGAAATCTGATTGAGAGCATCAGTTAGGGGCTGGCTTTTTATACCCTGGTTTGGAAGGTGGAAGAAATAACGGCACACCTACTTTGGCTATCATACATTCTTGTTGTCTTGCAAGTTGACCACTTAAATCATTCCTGTCTTGTTAGCTTTAGTGCTGTACAGCAGCTACTTTTGGAACGGAGAATGCTAGTGGTGTTAGAGCAGAGGTGGACAAATTCCAGAAGGAGGGTCAAATCCAGTCCATAGGAGTAGTCCCTGCCAGGCCCCCATCCCCATGTGTACCTGTGCCTCTGCGGGTATCATAGAACCATAGAACTGGAAGAGACCTCAAGTCCAGCCCCCTGTTCTAGGCAGGACCAATCCCAACTCAATCATCCCAGCCAGGGCTTTGTCAAGCCGAGACTTAAACACCTCTAGGGATGGAGACTCCACCACTTCCCTAGGTAACCCATTCCAGTGCTTCACTACCCTCCCAGTGAAATAGTTTTTCCTAATATCCAATCTGGACCTCTCCCACCACAACTTGAGACCATTGCTCCTTGTTTTGCCATCTGTCACTACTGAGAACAGCCTCTCTCTGTCCTCTTTGGAACCTCCCTTCAGGAAGTTGAAGGCTGCTATCAAATCCCCCCTCGCTCTTCGCTTCTGCAGACTAAACAGACCCACCTCCCTCAGCCTCTCCTCATAGGTCATATGCTCCAGCCCCCTAGTCATTTTGGTTGCCCTCCGCTAGACCCTCTCCAATGTGTCTACATCCTTTTTGTAGTGGGGGGTCCAGAACTGGACACAATACTCCAGATGTGGCTTCACCAGAGCTGAAAAAAGGGGAATAATGACATCTCTGGATCTGCTGGCAGTGCTCCTCTTAATGCAACCTAATATGCTATTAGCCTTCTTGGCTACAAGGATATCAGAGAATTGCAGCTCTGGTTGGCCATGAATCATCTTTCACAGCCAGTGTGAGAGGTAAGGATGTTAAATTTAGATTAATCAACTAATCTAATAGTCAATGTAACTTTCATCGATGAGTCGATAAGGGCCCCTCCGCTTTTGAAATGTACAAGAGGTCCCCCCCACACCCCAGCTCTTGTACATTTCAAAAGCAGGGAGTGCGGGGCCAGCGGGGGACTGTTTGAGTCCCTAGCTTGCCCCAGGCTCCCTGCAGTGCTTCTGCTTTTGAAATGTACAAGAGCTGGGGTGTGGGGCGGACCTCTTGTACATTTCAAAAGCGGAGGGGCCCTTATCGACTCATTGATGAAAGTTACATTGACTATTAGATTAGTTGATTAATCTAAATTTAACATCCTTACCTCTCACACTGACTGTGAAAGACGATTCATGGCCAACCAGAGCTGCAATCCTCTGATATCCTTGTAGCCAAGAAGGCTAATAGCATATTAGGTTGCATTAAGAGGAGCATTGCCAGCAGATCCAGAGATGTCATTGCTACATTTCAATGGCGGAAGCACCACCAGTTTGTCACGGAGACTTTTAACCCGGATCCTGCTCCCTCCCCCTTGCTGCCTCTCTCTGATAGAAGCAGCAAGGGGTGGGAAGCGACTAATCAAATCACTAGTCGACGATCCAATAAGCATTTGCCTTTTGGTTGATAGACTAATTGACTCGTCACTTATATCCCTAGCGAGTGGCAGGAAGCAGCGTCTTGGTTCATGACACTTCCTGCCACTCACATTGACCACAAACAGCAATTTGTGGCCAACCAGCACTGTGATCCTCCGATACCTGTAGAGGTGCAGGGACTAACTCTGCAGGCTGCCATTTTTTTTATTGCCCACCCCTGTGTTAGAATTAGGGATATAATTGCAATTAAAAAAAGTTAATGGAAGAGAGGGACAAATTGTTTCTAAGAGCTTTCTCCTTTAGCAGTCAGAAGTGGCTGCTCAAGATAAATTCCTGCATGACTCTCAGATGTAAATGCTACATGTGGATAACAGGAAAGCACTGTGTGTGCACTTCTGTGCACAGGTTGAACCTCTTTGGTCTGGCAACATCTATGGTCCGGCATGATTTTAGTGAACTGGATGTCCACTTATCATGGCGGTGGCCAAGGTTCCCGCAGTCCCATAAAGTTTTTGTAGAGCCACCAGTCCTAGCTGGCAGTGTTCTGTGCTTTATTTAGATCTTATTTACATCTAAATGTCTTCTAAGAGTCCAGTAAACATTAGAAATGTTGGTTATACTGCTAGGCTACGTCTACACTGGCCCCTTCTTCGGAAGGGGCATGCTAATTTTGAAAGTGGGAATAGGGAAATCCGCGGGGGATTTAAATATCCCCTGCGGGATTTAAATAAACATGGCTGCCGCTTTTTTCCGGCTTTGGCAAAAGCCGGAAAAAAGCGTCTACACTTGCCCGATCCTTTGGAATAAAGCACTATTCCGGAGGATCTCTTATTCCTACTTAAATCCTACTTTGAAGTAGGAATAAGAGATCCTCCGGAATAGGGCTTTATTCCGGAGGATCGGGCCAGTCTAGACGCTTTTTTCCGGCTTTTCCCAAAGCCGGAAAAAAGTGGTGGCCTTGTTTATTTAAATCCCGCGGGGGATATTTAAATCCCCCGTGGATTTCCCTATTCCCACTTTCAAAATTAGCATGCCCCTTCCGAAGAAGGGGCCAGTGTAGACGTAGCCCTAGACAATATTGACCTCCTGTGGTGTGGAAAAGTCTCTGGTTTTGGCATCAGTCAGGTCCCAATGGTGCTGTACTAGAGAGGTTCAACTTGTAGTTAAATTTAAAAGTGTTGCCTGCTTTTAACAGCACATGCAGAGTTGAGGAGTGAATTCTCAGACCTTGTCTTTTCAATTTCAAATATTGGGTAGTGAAGCCCTCCTCCCTTTGTGTATAAGAGGGGTATTTTCCTTACCTGTTAATACCCATTCCCTGACTTTCTATAGCAGGCTAGAAGCTCGATTGAAAAATTCTTCCAGGCAATAGGTGGAGCCAGAATGCTAAGGCTTTGTCATATCTCATATATGAATCCAGCCACGGCTCAGCCATCAGATGAAAATTTTAAAGACAGCATCCAAGAAATATTAAACTGACACAGTGCATCAGTGACTGTCACTGAACAGCATTAGTGATGATAGCCTTTGCTTTTGGCTGCCTCTGTTAATGTAAGAGAACACACACACACACACACACACACACACACACACACACACACACACACACACACACACACACACACACACACACACACCCTGTGCAAAAACCACAACTGCAGCCAGTGATATAAAAATGTGGGCAGAAGTAGCAAATCTTCCCCCAAAGGGGGCATCTTTCCCTCTTGTCTGATGAAAAGCCAACTGAACAAACCGCTTTAAAAGATTCTTGTGCTTCCTTTTCTTCTGCCACAAAAACCCTGCTGATCAGTTTCTTAAGCTGGAAGCCACTTGAAAAGGTTTAGATTTCGTGTCAAGTTATCATTTGTTTCACTCCCATTGTAACAGTCACCCTTACAACCCTTCTATTAAACACACAAGAAAAAAAAGAATAGTTAAAACATTTGGTACATATGGTAAAGCTTTCATTTAACACTTTTACCTTGTTCCTATTCCCCTTTATTACAGTCTCCCTGATGATGCTAAGGATGGTATTAAAGGTCCTTTTGAAAAAAAGCCAGTTTTAGATGGTGGTGTATTGTTAAAGTGTAATCTTGTTCCCTTTAAAACAAGGCAGAACTTTTCAAACATACACAAAGGGAGACTGGAATGGCAAAGATAATAGGGATGTTAGATAGCAATTAATAGAATAGTTGTGTAACTGCACAAAATGTTATCGGCTACATGACTATTCGATAGTCCTTGGGAGCGCGGGGCTGGCAGCCAATGCGCTCTAGCCCCACTCCCGGGGAGCCCCCTGTCACCTAGTGCGGCTGCCTCTGTATCAGATGCAGCAGGGCAAGGTGGCAGGAGGGAGTCAGTCCATGAGGGGAGCTGTTCTGGAGTTTGATTTAGCGAGTCTAGTTAAGACTTGCTAAATCAAAATCAGAGGGCGCCTCTGGTTCGCCTGCTTCTGTGAGGAGTAAGGGAAGCCAACGGGAACATTTACTCCCATTGGCCTCCTGATGTGAAGACGGTGGGGAAACTCAAAGCAAGATACGTCGACTCTAGCTATTGTAGACCTGGAAGGAAAAGGACACCCTATATAGACAGTAACAGCAGGGGCCAGACGTTCATGCTGCAGGATGTGCGGGGTCCAGCTAAGCCTGATAAGGTGATAGTCCAGTTCCCTCTCCAGCCTGATCCAATCAGGACAGTGCTGGCAGCCGAGAGCTTGAAGCTTAGCTGAATTTATTAAAAGCTGGCAGCGACCTAGCCCCTTTAGTTCTCCACACTGACCACCGAGTTTAGTTATGGGCACTTCTATTTGTGGCATTGTCTCAATATGCTGCTCTAGCAATTTTTTTTTACCTTACCAGAAGGCTTGAAGATTCCTAATCAGTTTGTAGCTTAGAAAGCACGGCCGGCTAGCTATATTTATCTCCAGCTTTGGCCTGTGTTAATAAATGGCTTTCTTTTATAGACCATGCGGAACGCTTGGCTTTCACCTTGTTTTTACATAGTTAAATGCAAACCTTTGCCCGGTGTCCCTCTTTTCTCAGGACCCCATTAGCTCTGGCTCTGCTGATGCATGGCCCAGTGCTTTACAGTCAGCTGGCACAGCCCATGCGCTGTCTTGTAGTGGAGGCGAAATTCTACACAGTCCTGAAAGAGATGAAGGGTGAATCATAGAACTGGAAGAGACCTCAGAAGGTCGTCAAGTCCAGCCCCCTGCTCTAGGCAGGACCAGTTCCAACTAAATCAACCCAGCCAGGGCTTTGTCAAGCCGAGACTTAAACACCTCTAGGGATGGAGACTCCACTACTTCCCTAGGTAACCCATTCCAGTGCTTCACCACCCTCCTAGTGAAATAGTTTTTCCTATTGGTGGTTGTGCTGTTCCCTGATTTCCATATTCCATTCAATGAAAACGTTTTTTTTAAATGTATCTGGAACTCTGTCACAGTTTCCTCTCTGCTGCACGGGAGCATTGCAGGCTCCAGACCCTTAGTGCAGAATTTAGGTCAAAGCTGCGATGGAACACCTAGGACCTTCACTTTGGCCTTTTGGAGTGTGTAGATCTGGTGATAAGCCCATCGCTAGCTCTTCTACTCAGAAAATACTCCCTTCTCAAGGGCCCATGTAGGGATGTAAAATGCTGTTTAATGACTTTAACTGATTAAACGGGAGCAGGCATGGTGGTGGGGGAACGCTCAGCCTGGCTGTGCTGGAGCAGCTGTGCCTGCCACAGCTGGGCTGGAGTTCTCCACCCCCCCTCCCCCCCAACACAGGCAGGGGCTGCTCCAACCTGGCTGCTCCCACAGCCCCTTGCGGGGCTGCTGGCTCCCAGCGGTGGTGGAGCACAGAACTGAAACCCAGGAGACCTGACTTTGCTAGTGGTTTGCGGGATGTCCTTGGGCAAGTCACTTCACTGCCTTTTTGGCTCAGCTGCCTCACCTGTAAAATGAGGCTGATCTATTGATTCAAAAGTGCCGTGTAAGAACTGGGGGGTAGTATTATTGTGCTAGGGCAGGGTCTGGAAAATATTTCCCCTATGGAATTGACAACATTTTCTCATTCTCTAGAGCAGGGGTGGGGAACCTCTTTTGGGTCGGGGGCTGCTGACCCGCAGAAAAATCAGTCGGGGGCAGCGCACAAATGAGAAGCACAACTCCCCCTGCTCCCCCCGCTCGCCCTCACAACCTCTCCTTCACAAACCAAACTCACCCTCACTGACATGGTCCCTGACTCCCCGAGAAGCAGAAAGACATTCCCCTCGCACACCAGAGTCTAGGGGGGCCCCGGCTAGTAGACTTTGTGGGCTCCAGACCCACGGTGCAGTGGCAGGCGGGGGGGCGGACCCATGAGCACCAGAGCTGGCTCTCCAATACTGGAGTAGAGCCGTGAGCCTCCAGGACCGGATCCTCCAGGCAAGCTGGGCCTTAGGTTCCCCACCCCTGCTTTAAAGAGTGCTATGTCTGTGGACGTCTCTTACATGGCGAGAGGAAAAACTTTCAAGGGCGTACCGGTGAATTTCCCAGGATTTCTGTCAGTTTGAAGTCTTCTGAGACCACCTACTTTTTCTGTCTTGATCTAGGGGTTGGCCGTTGTGGACTGCGTGAATCTAATCCTGAAATAATTGCCATCCTGCTCGGAGGCACCTGCTGAACCAGGTCTCAGCTGATTGGAAATGGCAAATTCTCTTTAGATAATTCCTAAGAACACTGACAAAGTCATTAGTATGCAAACATCCCCTGCTCTTTCTCGCCACGCTCAGAAAACAGTGTAAGGATGCACAGTACTAACGGCTAATGCTAATAATCATACTGGTATTTTATATAAGAAGATTTATTTTCTGATGCTTCACTAGTTTCTCATTTGAATCGAGTGGTTTTTTTTTTTTATTATTCTGCTTAGCCATTCCAGAATTGTCTCAGCTCTTCATCTTCGTTACCATCTAGACCTGGACTCTAATTCTTTCTCCTCCAACTTCTTTCCTTCTATCTCTTCCTCCCACTCTTCTTGACTCTGGGTAAAATTTTCCAAAGCACCTTTGTCACTTAGGCCCCTGAACCCTGTTGATTTAAGACACTTAGGTGCTTTTGAAAATGTTACCCTTTGTGCCTCTCTTGGAGTGGCCTCTTTTCCTGGGGGCCAGAGGCTTTAAGATTCAGATGTGGCCAACGCTCACTGGGCAACTGATCAAAAGGGCTTTACGTTGCAGCCGGAAATAAAGTTTTGTAGAGCTTGTTCTGTCTGTTTAGCGGGTATAGAGAGAAGGGAAACAAAGGCTACCTCTGAATTTCTGCCCATGCTGCTGTGAAAACTTATACTAGGCTTGTGGTTGTGGCCTTGGCAGGAGACTGTGACGTGCAGTAATAAAATGACATGTGCATCCTCCCCCTTTCCCTGCAGTGTTAAAATGATTAACTGCTTTGGGAAGTCCCAACTGTCTTGCTCGTGGTGACCCTAAAATAACTAACAGATGTGCACGAAGCTAACGTATATAAGCAATGCAGCACTAAAGCCAGTTGGCGCAACCCAGCTCTTACAAGCCAGCTGAAACCAAGCAGTGTTATGAAGTGTGCAGTGGTCCTGCGACCCTAAATTAACAAATCAAAACCTGTAGGCGTACCGTCATGAGAGCTTTGTCTTCCTCCAGTGAGGAAAGCTATCTAAGCGTCACAGTTCTGAGGCGTTATTAAAGAATAATAAGGTTGAAAAAGTGGGTTTAAAAAACGAAGAAAAATACCATGACAACATATTGGTTTTCATTTGCCTTTTGAATGTCTCTGCCCGCTCCTTTGAAATTATATGAAGATTCAGGAAAATATTAAATATGTCCTAGTCCCTTGACAAGATAGATTACAAGGACTATCAAGATACCTGTTCACTGCACTGTAGACAGTGCCTGCAATTAATGAGGCACTTGTTCGTATTCACTTATCTGACAGTTCCTTGGAAAATGCTGTTCTGGAAAATATACAAAGCAGATGAAAAGGAAGTTGCTCGTGAATTATGAACAGCTTTTCAGGCTGACTTTAATGCATGATATTGCCATTTCAGTTACATGTCAAATCAATCTGATAGCTTTCTTTGATAGGGTAACAAGTCTTGTGGATAAGGGAGAAGCGGTGGACGTGGTATACCTAGACTTTAGTAAAGCATTTGATACGATCTCACATGACCGTCTTATCAATGAACTAGGGAAATGCAACCTAGATGGAGCTACTATAAGGTGGGTGCATAACTAGCTGGATAATTGTTCTTAGAGGGTAGTTATTAATGGTTTGCAATCATGCTGAAAGGGCATAACAAGTGGGGTTCCACAGGGGTCTGTTTTGGGACTGGTTCTGTTCAATTTCTTCATCAGTGATTTAGCTGTTGGCATAGAGAGTACGCTTATTAAGTTTGCAGATGATACAAAGCTGGAAGGGGTTGCAAGTACTTGGGAGCATAGGGTCATAGTTCAAAATGATCTGGACAACCTGGAAAATGGTCTGAGGTAAATAGGATGAAGTATAAGGACAAATGCAAAGTACTCCACTTAGGAAGGAACAATCAGTTTCACGCCTACAGAATGGGAAGTGACTATCTAGGAAGGAGTACTGCAGAAAGCGATCCAGGGGTCATAGTGGACCACTAGCTAAATATGAGTCAACAGTTGCAAAAAAAGCAAACGTGAGTCTGGGGTGCATTAACAGGAGTGTAGCAAGCAAGACATGAGAAGTCATTTTTCTCATGATTCTGTAACTCTGCATTGATTAGGCCTCAGTTGGAGTGTTGTGTCCAGTTCTGGGCACCATATTTCAAGAAAGATGTGGAGAAATTGGAGAAGGTCCAGAGAAGAGCAACAAAAATGATTAAAGGTCTAGAGAACATGAGCTATGAGGCAAGGCTGAAAGAATTTCGCTTGTTTAGTTTAGCAAAGAGAAGACGGGGGGGACATGATAGCGGTTTTCAAGTACCTAAAGGGTGTTACAAGGAGAATAATTGTTCCCCTTGGCCTGTGATGACAGGACAAGAAGCAATGTGCTTAAATTGCAGCTAGGGAGATTTAGGTTGGACATCAGGAAAAACTTCCCAACTTTCAGTGTTAAATACTAGAATAAATTGCCTAGGGAAGTTGTGGACTTTCTATCACTAGAGATATTTAAGAGCAGGTTGGATAGACATCTATCAGGGATGGTCTAGATCAGGGGTTCTTAACCTTTTTACTTTCACACCTCCCCTTAAAGTGAACTTCAAGTTCACACACCTCCTGGGAGACATTTTGTGCACAGCCTAGCTCCGCCTCCCTCACCTGACAGGAAGCTAAGGGGCGTGGCTAGGACTATAAGAACTCTGCCAGGGAGCTCAGTCGGGGCCCAACCTCTGAGGGAGACAGAGGCCTGCCCAGAGCTCTTGGCTGACGAGGCTGAGACCTGGCCCGGGCCTCCCACAGCCACCTTCCCTCAGGCCAGCGAAGGCTTCCCTACCTAGGTCGCTGAGGCCTGGCCTAGCCGGCCAGTAGGGCTACTCTCTGACCTAGAGGAACCCAAGGCTCTACTGGTGCCTGGCGATTCAAAGGACCGGCCGGATCTGAAGGCCCGGCTTGAACCCCGAGGCCTGCCTGAACCCTGGGACCTGGCGAACCAGCTGGACACAGCCGTCCGAGCTAATTCCCAGGTCCGACGGCTGGTGGCGCTGTGGGGTGCGTGAACCCCATTACAATGCCTAAATGAATAGCACGAGCTTTTTACTTTGAACCTTTTCCTAACATTTACGTAATATTGGAAGATGAAAGTCTGCAATACGTGCATACTGTTATTGTAGTGTGTCGTCACATAGGCCTGATTGATTCGCACTGTGCCGATCTCTAGAAGTTAATAAGAAATTAATGTTTATAATTTTAATTCATAATATTAATTATGAAGAAATCTAAATTTTAGAATTTTATCCAGTGAGAAGGCAATTGCGATAAATGGTGTCCCTAGCCTCTGTTTCTCTGGAGGTGGGTGATAGGGGAGGGATCACATGAGGATTACCTGTTGTGTTCCTTCCCTCTGGGGCATCTGGTATTGGCCACTGTCGGCAGACAGGATACTGGCTGGATGGACCGTTGATGTGACCCATTATGGCCATTCCTATGTTGCCAACCCTCTAAGATTGCCCTCTCTCCAGAATTTGTAGATTAATCTTTCATTTGAAATTGTCACGTCTTGTGAAACTTCCAGGAATGCTCCACACACAATTGGCAACCCTTCCTGAGGAGACATGGTAGATGCTCTTCTCCTGCACAGCTGCATGCACAGTCGCCTGTCTAGTTTGCCCATATCTATTATACTCCCGCCTGTGTCGGCAAAGCTTTTGTTGCTCGGGTGTGAAAAAAACACTTCAGTAAGGAAAAATTCTGGAATAAAGTAAACTCCTCTTCCATTTCCTCCTATACAAAAATGTTCCAAACTGATGCATTCTAATTTACTGTGAAGGCAAGTAAAAACTTTATTTTCCTGCTGTAAATTTAGCATTATACCTCAGCACAGGTAACAGTGGTCAAGGCCAATAGTGTTATGGTCCCATGGTAGATTTGACCATAGACAGTACTTTCCCGTTTCCATTGTCAGTAATTGACCTAGTTACCCAAGAAAAATGACTCTGACAGTGTAAACCTCTGAGGATAAGTTCCTCTATCCCAGTTTTGGTGGAATTTATCAGAAGAAAAAGTTGTTTTTTCTTCCTTGAGCTTTAAAAATACATTGTTTGAAAAGGCTGGATTCAAACAGAGTCCAGATCCTGAGTGTAGTTAATCTGTTCAAGTGGAAGTGGATGGTCATGTAGTGAAATGCCAAGTTCTTCCGTGACTTTTTGTCACCTGTGATTTTTGCTGATGCAACCTATGGCTTCTAAAATTTGTCACCGTCTGCACTAAAAAGGCAGGGCATGAGGGGGTGGGTTTATAGGTTTTCTTTTTCTTTTTCACCATTGACTAGCCTGCTGAGAAGTGCAAAAGCCTGCTGATTCATTCTCCAACCCACGGCAGTAGGCTCCCTCTCAGTTCACATCTCTAAAGTACAGCAAGGAAAGTCAGCCCGCTTTGCTGAATCAAGCAGGCTGCACACTCCAGAGCCGTGAAGATTCTATGACTTCTAACAATGGGCCCATGACTTACACGTGTTTTAACATTATGCAAAAAACCATTGCATCTGTGCATGACCACAAGGCCTGCTTAGCAGAAATTCATTTAAAAATCATCTATGGGTGTTAATGTTTATTACTAAATATTAGTGTATATTGGCCAGCACCAAGGGTCAAGTTTTACTCAGCTTGTTGGGAGTGAAATATATTCTTTGTCAGAGATTAGAGCTAGCTTTCATGTTGTCATAATGTAGGGATCATTAATCTCTGGCAATCCGTTGTCCAAATTATGTTTGAAATGGGAAAACAATCCTTCATGAGTTTCATTTATCTTAACAAATAGATGTGAGCTATTGTCCTTGAAAAAAGTGGGATAGCTTTTCACTTTCTATGTCTAAGGCTCATGGATGTGAGTCTTCAATAACCAGACCCTTGCAAATCCATGGATGTGAATATCCGCAGATAATTTTTGCAGACATGGATATGTGTTTGGTATCTGCACAGGGCTCTATTAATAACACATATGTAGTGAATCTGATAAGTTACATTTGTTCTAGCAACTATTAGCTTTCAAGTGTCCATGCAGACACCTATGTGGTTGCTAAGTCACCTGTCTTCTGCAGTCTCATTGTGATCATTTTTATTTCAAATAATTTCCTTCTGTCCAGAGTGAATGTGGCAGAGAAGAGGACCTAGTCTGTATTTTAGTTTGAATTTAAAACTTCAGGCTTGTGAAAATTGGAACTGGTGGTTTTCATCCATTAGTAGTGGACAGTTCACATCCTTTGTTGGTAGTCTCAGTAAAGGGCATTTCCACTACAAGTCGCCCCGGTATCCATTCCGCACTAAAGTCGTTGACGTTTGTAGGAACTGATGCGTTACAAGTTTTCCCATTCCCCGCTCTTAAGTTGAGCAAAAAAACCCAACATCCCAAATTGGCACAAATGGAAAAAAAATTCCCCACTTTAAGTTGTTTTGCTATAAGTCTTAAGTTTTTTTTTGAACGTATCTTGGACTTGTAGTGAGGACGGCCTGTATGCAGAAGTGAGGTTTAAATGGATCAGTGAGACAGAACTCCCTGTTCCCTTATTGTAAATGGGAAATCATCCTCAATTGGGGGTGTTTCTAGTGGGGGTCCCACAGGGATCTTGGTCCTATGCTGCTTAGTATTTTTATTAATGAGGTGGAAGGAAACACAAATTCATCACTGCTAAAGTTTGCAGATGATGCACAATTTTGGAGAAATGTTAAATAACTAAGAGGATAGATTACCTATTCAGAGTGGTTTGGATCTCTTGGTAAGATGAGTGCAAACAAACAATATGCATTTTAATATGGCTTTCTAGGAACAGAGAATATAGGACATATTTACATTCTGGAGGACTGTATCCTGGGAAGCTGTGATTCTGAAAAAGATCTGGGGATCATGATGAATGTTGGCCGAACAGGAGCTCCATATAGATTCTCAAGTAGGAGTAGAGAGGTTAGAATCATAGAGCTGGAAGATACCTCAAGAGGTCGTCAAGTCCAGCCCCCTGCCAAAGGCAGGACCAATCCCAACTAAGTCGACCCAGCCAGGGCTTTGTCAAGCCTAGACTTAAACACCTCTAGGGATAGAGATTCCACTACTTCCCTAGGGAACCCATCCCAGTGCTTCACCACCCTCCTAGTGAAATAGCTTTTCCTAATATCCAACCTAGACCTCTCCCACTGTAATTTGAGACCATTGTTCCTTGTTCTGCCATCTGTCACTACTGTGAACAGCCTCTCTCCAACCTCTTTGGAACCTCCCTTCAGGAAGTTGAAGGCTATCAAATCCCCTCTCACTCCTCTCTTCTGCAGACTAAACAAACCCAAATCCCTCAGTCTCTCCTCTTAGGTCATGCACTCCATCCCCCTAATCTTTTTGGTCACCCTCCGCTGGACCGTTTCCAATGCATCCACGTCCTTTCTATAGTGGGGGGCCCAGAACTGGACACACTGCTCCAGATGCGGCCTCACCAGGGCCAAATAAAGGGGAATAATCACTTATCAGGATGTGTTGGCAATGTTCCTCCTAATGCACCCTAATATGCCATTAGCTTTGTTGGCTACCAGGGCACATTGTTGACTCCTATCCAGCTTCTCATCCACTATAATCCCCAGGTC
Source organism: Pelodiscus sinensis (assembly GCF_049634645.1). Classification (NCBI taxonomy): domain Eukaryota; kingdom Metazoa; phylum Chordata; order Testudines; family Trionychidae; genus Pelodiscus; species Pelodiscus sinensis. Next base: position 7,157,767 of record NC_134739.1, on the reverse strand, counting down.
CTTTTCTGCAGAACTGCTACTTAGCCATTCAGTCCCCAGCCTGTAACAAAGCTTGGGATTCTTCCGTCCCAAGTGCAGGACTCCACGCTTGTCCTTGTTGAACCTCATCACATTTCTTTTGGCCTAATCCTCTAATCTGTCCAGGTCACTCTGGACCCTATCCCTGCCCTCCAACATATCTACCTCTCCCCCTAGCTTAGTGTCATCTGCACACTTGCTGAGGGTGCAATCCATCCCCTCATCCAGGTCATTAATAAAGATGTTGAAGACCGGTCCAAGAACAGATCCTTCAGGCACTCTGCTAGAAACGGACCGCCAACCTGACATGGAGCCGCTGATCGCTACCCATTGGGCCCAACAGCCTAGCCAGGTTCTATCCATCTTACAGTCCATTTGTCCAATCTATAATCCCTTAACTTGCTGAATATTGTGGGAGACTGTATCAGAAGCTTTGCTAAAGTCAAGGTATATCACATCCACTGACTTCCCCATATCCACAGAGCCAGTTACCTCATCATAGAAGCTAATCAGATTGGTCAGGCATGACTAGCCCTTCGTGAATCCATGTTGACTATTCCTGATCACTTCCTCTCTTCCAAGTGCTTCAAAATGGATTCCTTGAGGATCCTCTCCATGATTTTTCTGGGGACTGAGGTAAGGCTGACTGGTCTGTAGTTCCCTGGATCATCCTCCTTCCCTTTTTAAAAGATGGGCATTACATTTGTCTTTTTCCAGTCATCCAGGATCTCTCCTGATCTCCACGGGTTTTCAAAGATAATGGCCAAAGGCTCTGCAATGACATTTGTCATCTACCTCAGTACCCTCGGATGCATTAAATCCAGGCCCATGGATTTATGTACGTTTAGGTTTTCTAAATAGTTCCTAACTTGTTCTTTCCCCACCAAGGGCCATCCACCTCCTTCCGCTACTGCGTTGCCTAGTGCATTTGTCTGGAAGCTGACCTTGTCTGTGAAGACAGAGGCAAAGAAAGCATTGAGTACTCCAGCTTTTCCCACATCTGTCACTAGGTTACCTCCCTCATCCAGTAAGGGCCCCACACCCTCTCTGATCACCCTCTTCCTGCTAACATGCCTGTAGAAACCATTCTTGTTACCCTTCGCAATTGGAATTGCAGCTGGCAAGAGATGTGCTTTCCTCTTCCTGATAACTCCCCTGCATTCTCAAGCAATGTATTTATACTCCTCCCTAGTCATCTGTCCAAGTTTCTACTTCTTGTAAGCTTCCTTTTTGTGTTTAAGCTCACCATGGATGTCCCTGGTTATTTGTCATCTTTGTTTGGCACTGGTATGACTGCTGCTGGAATACTGTGTCCACTTCTGTTGTGCACAGTTCAGGAAGGGTTGATAAATTGGAGAGGATTCAGAGAAAAAGCCATGAGAATGGATTGGAAAACGTACCTTACTGTGAAGACTCAGGGATTTCCAAGGTAAGGAATTATTTGACTGAAGTGTGAATGTACCTACGTCTACAAACATTTAATGATGGTCTCTTCAGTCGATCAGAGAAATGTGTATTATGATCCACTGGTTGGAAATTGAAGCTAGACAAATTCAGACTGAAAAGAAAGGGTTATATTTTTAAGTGAGAACTTACAAAGGTGGTGGTGGATTCTCTCATCACCTTTTTTAAATCAAGATTGAGTATTCTAAAAGCTCAGCTCCAGGAATTCCTTTGGGGAAATTCTGTGGCCTGTGTTTACAGAGGAGGTAGAGAGGTTGAACCTCTCTGATCTGGTACCCTCAGAGAAACCAGAGAATTTGCCGGACCATGGAAGGTCGATATTGTCTAGCAGCATTACTAACACTTCCACTGTTTGTTGGTTCTTAGAAGACATTTAGGGGTAAACTAAATAACAGCACACATCAGTGAGAACCAGGACTGGGGGCTGTAAAGAAATTTTATGGGACCGAGGAAAAATTGGACACAGACACAATACTTGGACATCCATCTCACTAAAATCAAGCCAGACCACGAATGTTGCTGGATCAGAGTGTGCCGGGCAAGAGAGGTTCAACTGTATGACTAGATGATCACAGTGGTTGCTTCTGGCCTTGGAATCGATGAATCGGAGTGCTGTATAGGTTTTTATACCATGCTCATCGAGTGCCTTTCCGTAATGCCTTAAGCAACATAATTAACACCTGTCAGGTTTGTGCTCTCATCCCCTCCCCAGGGGCAAATCTGTGTGCAGTGGAGCATTCTGTTTTAGTGGGAAAGAATACGTCGCTATTTAAGTATTTGTTATAGAAGGCAAGGATAAAGAGATGCACCTTTTGCTCTTTCACCCTCTCCTCTTTAGGTGCGGTTGTTCTAGTCCAGAGGTGGGCAATAACTTTTGAAGGGGGGCTACTTCACAAATTTTGGAAGTGGCCGCGGGCTGACCCGGAAGGGGCGGGATTGAGAGCTACTCTACTGGGAGCTTTGCTTGGCTTGGGGTTCCTGCCCCCTGACTTGTGGCCGATGGAAGGGACCTGGAGCAGATGGGAGGGTACCGGGGGCTAGCCTCATCCCAGAGTTGTCTGGGGTGGAGGCTTAGAATTCACATGACACGGCTGGCAGCTCCTGGCCCCGCTGCTAACCTGTTGCCTGGCAGCCACCTGGCAAGTGCGAGCCCTTTAAATAGAAGCACTTGAAAGGACTCGCGTGTCTCTGGCTCTCAGGCAACGCACTACGGAGGTGGGGCCCGGAACGGTCTCGTGGGCCGGATCAATGCCCTAGGCGAGTTGGATCTGGCCTGCTGAGAGGTGTTTGCCCACCCCTGTTCTAGTCACACAGGGACTGAGCCGAGATGCTGAGCTGGTTGGGAAAACTTTACATGCTGCTTCCCAGTCTGCGCCTGCACTGTGCATACAAAGAACTAGCGCTTAGCCCTGCTGTCAGCATAGCACTCTGGAGTACGTCAGGTTTTCATGGTTGGCTATTTAATGCCATATTTGCACATTACTGTTACATGTCTTCGTTTAAGCCGATTGCTGAATTGAGGCGATCACGGTCCTCTGTGGTAGGTAAAATATAATCATAGATGAGTAGGGGGCAAATTGCCTGTCAGGTGAAAGCTAGGATGATCTTAAGCAAGAAGATTTTTAAGAATTAAAAAATACCAGCTCCCTGTAGTAATTCCCCCAGCCTGACATCCATGGGGATAAACGTTCCCATCTGTTGGATTATGACTGTTCTTATTTGGTAATGCTTCTCAAGGATTAGGGCTGGGTGAGCGGAGAAGGAAGAGAAAAGACCACAACGGTGGCAGTGCTCAAGAGCAAGGTCTTAGTATTGTAATCCCTATTTTTCTATTCATAGACTCCAAGATGTTAGAGATGGAGAAGATTATAGGTCCTGTTGTCCGGTGCAGGAGGATCTTGCCAACAGAGCGTACCACGTGTTAATAAACCTGTATTTTCCACAAGTGGATCGCCGGGTGTGTGGTGATAAAATAATGCGCTTTCACTTCCTATAGCTTGCTCTGGTATGAGACACACACATTTGTTCTCATGGAGCTAAAAGAAACATAATTTAGCGCATTATGGCCTCTGATTATCTGAGCCTACCTGTGCTAATGCTTTGTTTCTGTGCAGTGCAAGAATGTGTGTTTACCGCTCATGAGTTTGTTTAGGGCTATAGAGTCTAATTTATGCCTTGTCCCAGCTGCCACAAGACCTGCCAGTGGGATGCTGCCATTGGACCTGCCAGCTATTGCGATCTCGCTTGGTGCTTCATTTGTAGTCACGTCAGTTACTTTTCCTAAAGCTTCATTCCATCATTTGCAGTGTGTTGCCACTTTTACTGCGATGCCAAAGTGTTTCCATTCTAGCTCCCTGTTGTCAGTCACTCAGAACGTTCCAAAAACGTGGCCTCTTGGGCTGAAACATTCTAGGCTTGACACGTGCCAGAGGGTGAAGTCTGGAAAAGTTTCAACAAAACAGTTTGAGCTGTTGGTTATGAATGAGGTGCGTGGAAAGAACATGTAACAGTTTTTATTTGAAAAGCTCTAGCACTCACACGTGAGGGTAGAAAATTGGAAGGTTGGCAGGAAGATGCCTTCTATTGAGAAATGCCATTGAATGTTTTCACAAAACCTGGATTTGATTGGCACTGTGAGCATGCTCAGAAGTTAGTTTAAAAACACCAATTCTGTCAGTTATCGTCTGGCTTTGTTCCATAAGAAGTTTCATGTAGTTGTGCATCTGTGTGAGAGACTTGGCTTCCTACTAAAATATGAAAGTTTAGTCAACCTTTGGACATCATATGGAATCCTGCCACATGCAGTGTATGTTGGCTTCTAGGTACTTCTCTGCCTTCCTTAACTATAGTATCTGAGCAGCTTATCTTAATGTATTTGTGATGAGGTGCAGTCACAGAAGATCCACTGGGATTGTTCCCTGGCGCGCTGGTTATGCCACTAACACCTGCCGCTTTGCTTTCTGGGGTTCCCCACCACCCTGTCCTGCTGGGCCAGATTCTCTGGTCTCCACCAGTCAAGGCAAAGAGTTGAAGTTACTGCATCTCCTGAAGAACAATGCAGACACTGAACCACTTCGGTGTTGGGAGGATGCAGTTCTAGGGCACAGCACCCAGGAAATCATCCCAAAAGGGGATCAAAACTAGGGATGTGGATGGGTAACCGGTTAACAGGTACCTGGGAGCAGCCCCGACCTGCTGTGAGTGGAGGGCTGCTCCAGCCTTTTGGGGGCTGGGACCAGAAGCTGGCTATTTTGCATGAGATCCCGCATGATCGATTAACCAGTTAATCTGAAGGGTTAACCAGGATTTTACATCCCTAATCAAAATCCCAGATAAATCTGTCTGTCTTGGAGGAAAAATTGTTCATAAAGAAAGATCATGAGCTGGCTTTAAGCAGGCTCCCCATGAGCACTGGATCTACCTCCCCCCACACACTGCTGCCTCTGCCATAGAGGCAGCAGTGTGGAGGGTGTGTGTGTGTGGGGGGGGGGTAGGCTGGAGCTGATACGCTCAGGGAGCTGGCTTTTGGCTCTCCATGCCTACTAGCTCCGAGCACCAGCCTGTGCTCCCGCCCCTCTTGGCTGCATCCTATAGAGGCAGTGAAGGGGGTAGGCAGGAGTCAGCTTAAAAGGTGGTTCCCCCTAGCACCAGCTCCACAGTGCTGCTTCCCTCTCCCTCCGCACTGCAGCCTCTATTAGAGGCAGGAGCATGGGGGAGCGGGGTGGGAGCAGGGGAGGCGAAGCAGCCTCTGTCCATGGTGGTCTGGGCTCTGTGGGAGATGGAACAGTCTCTGTCCATGGGGAGCTCAGACTCCCTGTGTACAGGGGCTGCTGCCGCTTGCCAGCCTTTGTCCACCACCAGCCCCAGACACGGCGGACAGAGGCTGCTTCACAGCAGCCTCTCCCACTCTTTTTCTCCATCCACCCCCCCAGCAGCAGCCTCTGTCCATGGGGAGCTCGGACCTCTGCAGACAGGGCTGCTGCCACCCCGTGCTCCTGCCTCTGTATCAGAAGCAACAGCATGGGGGGCAAGCAGACAGTCTGTGCGGGAGCTGGTTGTTAAACGCTCCCCTCGCAGACTGGCTCCCACCTGCCACTCTGTGATGCTACCTCTGACACAGAGGCAGCAGCACAGGGTGGCAGGGGGCTCCCTTAGAGTGGGGCTGGGAGCACATTGGCTGCTGGTTCCACCCCTGGGGATTATTGAATAGCTAAGATTTCATGCAGTTACCTCACTGTTCAATTACACTGCACCTAACATCCCTACCTGATTTTATTAAGTACAAACAGTAGGATTTCAGTGGCTGCAAGTGAAAACAGGCAGGTCAAAGCAACTTACTAAAAGAATAAAAAGAAAATGCTGCATAGCTAGTTCTAATTCACTGAAACACCTTATTGCAAGCAGGTTCTTATCTTAAAGAGCTGTTCTTATTTCAGACAAGTCTTCAAGTCAGAGATGATCTTTTACTCTGACTTGGGTCCCCAGACCTTGTTAGTTTTCTTCATATCCTACTGTGCCAGGCCATTCCCCCGGACAGTGGAAGACACAGATCTGATAACTTCTCCTTGCTTAAATAGTCTTGTCTCCAGGATGGAACTCTTTTGTTCTCCATTCCCCCTTTCATGGAAAACTACCTGGCTCAAAATGGAATCCTAGTACCAGGTGGTATGGTCACATGTCTTACTAGTCCAATCACCTTTGGACTTACAGAACAAACAAGGCTGTTTCCAAGTCGTTAAGTTTATCGCCCAGTCCTTAAGGCTCATTAGCACATTTAAAACTATAAACAGTCTCATACTTCTATTTCTAACTTCATACAAGAATGATACATGCACCGAAACAGAATACACAGATCCAGCAGATTGTAACATTAAAAGTAATAGGTTGCATGCAGGGATGTAAAATCCTGTTTAATCAGCCAACTGCTTCAGCTGGCTGGAGTTACCCCTACCCGAGTCAGGCAGCCCCCACCCACTTGTTAATCATAAACCCTTACTGGGTGATGCTACCAATTACAAGTTAAACTTTATAAAGCATGGGTGTGGGGAACATCACAGTATTTATCTGCACAGTACGGCTGAGTGGGGCTGTTATCCCCATTGTCCAGATGCAGGAACTGAGGCACAGAGAGGATAAGTGATGTGCCCAAGATCATGCAGGCAGCCCACGGCAGAGCAGGGAATTGAGCCCACATTTCTCCAGTCCCAAGCTTGTGCTCTGCCCATTGGGTTATCCTCCCTCTTGGAGATATGCACAGTTAAACTCTGTGTGTGTGTGTGTGTGTGTGTGTGTGTGTGTGTGGTGCAGAAATTTTTCCACGATGTTGAGTATGTTTTATCCAATGGAGAAATAAAGTATGACCTACATATTGGGTTCTCCACGGTGCATTAATTTTCTTCTGTGATTTCCCCTGGTGAGCTTGATAGTCAGTTAATGACAAAACACAGTAGAAACTCCTCAGTCCCCTTTGGTTTGCAAACACATCATCTTGCACTATAATCCCTTGTGATCTCACAAATTAAGGAAGGTCTGGCCAGGTTCATAGTTGAATGGCAGATGATCCCTCAGTGGAGTGTCAGTATTAGTAGTGCTGATTCCATAGACGGCACTCGGACGATGCCCCAGCATGAAGCTAGGGTGCATTTTGCTGCAGATGGTGCCATCTCTCTGATACACGCAGTCCAGTCTCTGCTGATATCTAGCGATAGATTCCCTACCATTTTTCACAGGAGCAGTGATGTTGATCTCAGCATCCTAGCCCAATTCCATCTAGCATCTGCCTTCTTACATTAGCTCTGCCACTTGCGTTGGCTGTCCTGTCTGACGGAGATTTGATCTGTGTGTAGATTACATAATGTTTTGAGCTTTTCTGGGGTGCAAGGCACTGTAGAAATGTGTGTTACTGCTCCTACTAATACAGTTTTTAGCGTGCGATGAATTGTTTAGTGAGACTGGACCTGGCTCAGCTATGGAGTTGCTATTCAAACACGCTTGCTCCTCCTTACAACAGAACTGAGTTTAAATCCATACTGTAGTGGATGAGAACTTCATCATTGTCTGCAGCATCCTTTTAATAAGTGTCGCTCAGCACTCCACAATGCTTAGACTGCTGATCCATATCCACTGGCTTCCCGTTTCATGTTGAGGCTGCCACAAACTGCAGTCATTTCAACAAAGCAAACGGCGGAAGGGATGTTTCTTTCCCTTTCAAAATGAAGGGAAGAGGGGGGCAGTCATCTGTCTTAGGCCAGTGGCAAGTTTCACGGCTGGCAGCTTGTAACCCTTGTTATTGCTGGGAAGGGGAAGTTATCCAAGGTTCTTGTCCAGGAAGTTGTTTCCGTACCAGCTTTTAGCATCGTGATGTGAATGGCTAAGCTGCTAATGTGGCCTCTAGAAGTTTCTGAATGTTATAACTCACCTCTCCCTCGGAAGTTTCAATTCCTGCCACTCGACCTGCTTTTATCAGCAGAAAGACACTGAAAATACTTGCATTGGTTTAAATAGAAACCCACCCACCCCACTTCAGTAATTGTAAAAGTGTCACTTAGAGGTTTTATTGGCTCCTGGGTAGCTCCCTTCAAATAATGCTTCAGCTGTTGAGTAATGCCAAGCCATCCCTAACTCATGGCAATAAAACCTGGACACCACAACTGCCTGTACTGTCCCCCCCAAGGTAGCTATAACCCGGCAGTTGCCCCTGCGTCTTAGAGGCACATCCAAATTGTGAAGTATGCACAATTGTGAAGAACCCTGAAGTGCTGTCAAGGGTGGGACAGGCTGTTTGTTTAGATAAGTGCCTGGCTTGGCAGGAGAGGGATCTGTTGGAAACAGATAAGGCCCTTAAGAGTGTGCCTGTCCGTTGAAAGTTTAACCACTCAGACACATTGCGACCCAATTATTCATTGCTGGAGCCCTTGGGTCAAGGTAGGGCTGCTTTCGCTTATGTTTAAAAAAACTCGACTCTCTACAACTTTTATTTATGATGAAATTAACTGAGATGGAGACCGTATTGATAGGCCGTATTTCCATACTGTGACAATCTGCATGGCTTGCGATAAGCGAGTGACTTTGGCGCCACTTTGGCTTAAGGAATCTGTATTGAAATGGGCCATTTGGTGGCTAGAGCCAAGTAACTTTTTTTTTAAGTAAATTCCATTCAGTCATTGAGGTTTTCACCTAATTGGCGAGTGATGCTGGATTTCCTTGGTTACAATGAGATGCATCGTGAGCACAGATGAGTTTGGGGGGTGTGCATCTTGTTTCGAATTGCAGGAATGGGAAGGTCATGGTTACATTGCAGACATTTGTGGGCTTGTGTGCGTATTGCAGTCGGCAGTGCTTGTAGTTGAGGAAGCAGAATAAGCAAAATTGGGCTAGTGGTGGGGAAAACAATGCAGCAGAGGTGAGCAAAATCTATTGCTGCTACAGTTCATTGCCTTCCTAGTGTATGTAATTGCTCCAGGATGGGCTTCATATTTTAAACTTTTGCTGGGAGAACTACAGTAAATATCATTCCTTGTCGGGCGTTCTTTCCGGCTTGTTCACCAAATTGTGGGGTTTCTCTGTGGTTCCGTGTGGTGGCCATGTGGATTGATTTTTCTCCGAGAGCACGATGCTGATGAAGTTCCAGGCTGAGCTGTGGGGACTAGTTGTGCACCGAATAGAGGCAGCATATTAGGATGTGCACTATGAATGTGCAGATTTCCCAGTACTTTGTCTTCACTAAACTGTTCTCTGCAGGGAGGGCTAGTTTTTTGGGACCAGCTCCAGAAAGGGGTTGGCCCATATGGCCAGATAATTAGAACTGTTTGTTTATTATTAGTGGGCAAAACACCACTAATATTTTTTTAGTCTAAGGAACAGATTTGGTCTCTTCTGTCCACTTCAGACATCAATTCTTGTGGCTTTTTTCACTTTGTGAGTTTTTGCAGGGCAAGTTCTTGAAGATTTTCCATGTATTTCATGCAGTCAAATGATTTTGTAGTTTAAAGCAGAAACTAAATTGCATAGACCTCTTCCCAGTGTGTGTGTGTGGAGGGGAGGGCGGGGACGGAATTGGGTAAAAGATCTAGTGACTGAGAGTTGAGATCCTTCATTCAGTTCTAAAAATAGTTAATTTATGGCTCACTTCCTTCCTGTTGTTAACCTGAGCAATATGGTTGGTTTCAGCTTCCTTTCCAGTTGTGGTAAACATGGGATTACACTATAGCTGGTTATTAATCACTGTCCTTAGTTCCTCTACAGCCATCACCTTTAGTGGAAATGTGTTAGTAGAATCTTAGTATCTGAGAGGTAGGTTTTTGCCCACGAAAGCTTATGCTTCAATACATCTGTTAGTAGAATCCTAGTCTCTGCTTTGCAGAACTAGGTAGTTTTGTCACACCCATATATACCACACATTAAACGGGATCCTTCTTTTCCTTTGCACCTTGTTCTTGGCTGTCGTATCTCACAAACTGTTTCTTAAGGACATATGATTAGTTTGTCCTTAAGTTTCGCTACTTCTAAGTACTTTGGAGCGGGAGCTCACTGGGACTGTAAGGAATCCGTGGACTTTTCTTGTGAAGAAAAGTCAAGGTAAAAATCTTCTATCTGATCATTTCCTGTCTTCTCACAGGAAAGCCCAATTCTGTGACTAGACTACTAGGTTATTCCTAGCTACAAAGCAGCTACACAACTAGGCATGGTTGTTATAAATATTTACTTGTATTGTGGGAACATCTGAGAGACGGAGACTGGGGTTTGAAGCTACTTATCAATTAATCGTTTACATGATTGTAAGCTAATGTCCCTAGAATTAGGTGTGAAGTTGCCTGTGTCCTCGGTTTGTTGCATGGGACTGCTGGCTTGGTATTATGTTGCCGATGACTTGTGCAAAAATGGATTCGCTCTTCACTTTGGTCATGAATATTCATCTAGTGAATGGTTTCACAAAAGCTTTTCCTTTTCAGCTTCTTTCCGCCAGTGAAGTTATTGCTCTCTAATTGGGATTGCAGTTGCTTTGATCTCTATGCCTATAACTTGATACAACTGTGAGAGATTTTTAAAGAGCCTTTCCCAGTCTGTCAGCCATTTCAGAATCCTAAATGCCATCTTAATGCTTTTTGTTTTTTTCCCTTGCTGTTCTGATAGATATGGGTTGGGGAACCTAAGACTCAGGGGCTAGATGCTGCCCCCCAGCTTGCCTGGATCTGGCCCCCAAGGCTTAGGACCATCCCCAGAGTTGGGGAGCCCATGCTGGCACTTCACCCTCCTTGCTGCCCCCCATGGGGCTGGAGCACACAAAATCGACTAGGCTGGCACCCTCTAGGCTCTGGTGTGTGAGGCGAACATGGGGAGTGTCTTTCTCCTTCTCATCCGGGGGTCACGTCAGTGAGTGTTTTGTTTGGGGGTTTTTGCTTCTCACTTGTGTGCGTGCCCCCCCCCCCCCAAATGATTTTTCTTTGGGTCTCACAGAATCATAGAATTTTATTCCTAGGGCTGGAAAAGACCTCAGGAGTCAGAGTCCAGCCTTCTGCCCAAAGCAGGACCGACTCCATCTCAGTCATCCCGGCCAGGGCTTTGTCAAGCTGGGACTGAAAAACCTTTAGGCATGGAGATTCCACCCCCTCCCTAGAGAACCTATTCCAGTGCTTCACCACTCTCCTACCTAGACCTCCCCCACTGCAACTTGAGACCACTGCTCCTCCTTCTGCCATCTGCCACCACTGAGAACAGCCTCTCTCCATCCTCTTTGGAACCTCCCTTCAGGGAGTTGAAGGCTGCTCTCAAATCCCCCCTCACTCTTCTCTTCTGCAGACTAAATAAACCCAAATCCCTCAGCCTCTCCTCGTAGGTTATGTGCTCCAGCTCCCTCATCATTTTGGTCACCCTCCACTGGACCCTCTCCAATGCAGTCACATTTTTTCTGTAGTGGGGGGCCTAGAACTGGACAAAATACTCCAGATGTGGCCTCACCAGAGCCAAATAAAGGGGAATAATCACTTCCTTAGATCTGCTGGAAATGCTCCTTGACCCAAAAAAGATTTTCTTACCCCTGTGAGAGACTAAAAGTCTGGGGACAACATTTGCTTCTAAATTGAGAGGCGCTAGATGGGGAATATTTTTGCATTGGCAGGAGAGTCTAGCCCAGCAATGGGCAGCCTGGGTTAGCGAGTAGGCCATATGAGTAGCTCTCCTTCATCTCAGGGGGTCGCAGGGTTGTGATAACCAAGACGGTCTCGCAGGAGAGGGTAGTTTTGCTAACTGCACTTGCATGTCTAGAAATTGCAGGGCATGCCCAGTGAGCCATAGCAGCACTTTGAGTGGGGAGACGTGTGCTATCAGCACGCACCTCATTTCGCGTGCCCTTGGTCATGTGCATGATGCTTGAGTAATATTGGTAAGAAAAATCCTGCCCAGACTGAAACCAGCGGAATCTGGCAACCCTGCATATGGGCAGCAGTAAATAAAATGTCTCACGGGCTACACAGAGAACCCCGATGGGCGTAGGATACACTAGACCAGTGGTTGGCATCAGCCATAATTGTCTGTCGGTCCAGGGAATTACCGCCTTCAGCACATACCTCAACCTGTCTCTGGTTGTGATAGTGTGGTTTTTTTTTCCCAAGTCTCGCACAAAAAAGTGAATGAATCAAATAGCTGTGCCAGTAGCCTGCAAGGCAGCTAGTTGTTGTGGGCCATCGGATTTCTTTCCCACCCTTCAAAAAAGAGAAAAGATGACGTCTCCTGGAAATAAACTGCTGGATGGAAAATGCACCACAAAGCGATAGGGAAGAATACAACAATTTGAGCGCACAGGACGGTGCATTGTATGAAGTTGTGTGTAACAGTATTAATTTTCCTCCCCCCACTTAGACAACCTTTACAACAAGACGGCTGAGCAGCGTCAGGATCTCCACATGATGGAAGACCATTCGGTGAGCCAAGCTAAGCAGATCCCATCAGGTGAGCCTCCCCAGGTGGGGATAGTCATGGGAGACTGAAAAGAACTCCGCCTTGCCCCCAGGCAGGGGTTGTTTTTTTTTCCCCCTCTCCTGGAGAATGAGAATGGCAGGATGGGAGATCTCAGTACAAGGAGACTGGAATGAGGTTGTCAATAGAGTTGATGCCTGGGAGGGTGGGTGTGTGTGTTTGGGGGGGGGGGGGGTCTAGTTCAATGAAAGGCCAGTCCAAAGTCTAGGGCAGTGTTTCTTAAACTTTTTAAGACCAAGGAATACCAGACAATAACTTTTTTTTTTTTAATGAGGAACACCAAGGATTTTTTTTGTTGAGCCAAACCAAAAAAAAAAAAAGAGCAGCTTACCCCTTGAACAACAGACAACACTTTTACTGATAGAAATGTAGCCGTGTTAGTCTGGGGTAGTTGAAGCAAAATGCAGGACAATGTAGCACTTTAAAGACTAACAAGATGGTTTATTAGATGATGAGCTTTCGTGGGCCAGACCCACTTCCTCAGATCAAATAGTGGAAGAAAGTAGTCACAACCATATATACCAAAGGATACAATTAAAAAAAATGAACAAATATGAAAAGGACAAATCACATTGCAGAACAGAAGGGGGATGCGGGGTGGTGGGAAGGGGGAGGAAGGAAGGTAAGTGTCTGTGAATTACTGATATTGAAGGTAGGGAGAGTGGGATGTTTGTGAGTTAATGGTATTACAGGTGATAATTGGGGAAACTGTCTTGGTAATGGGTGAGATAGTTCAAATGTTTGTTAAGTCCTTGTTGGCAAGTGTCGAATTTTAACATGAATGACAGTTCAGAGGATTCCCTTTCAAGTGCAGATGTAAAAGGTCTTTGTAGCAGAATGCAGGTGGCTAAGTCATTTAGAGAGTGTCCTTTCTGGTTAAAGTGGCAAGAAACTGTTTTCTCTTTGTAATCTTGTCTGATATCTGTTTTGTGGGCATTAATCCTTTGGCGAAGTGTCTGAGATGTTTGTCCAATGTACATAGCAGACGGACACTTTCGGCACATGATAGCATAGATTATATTTCTGGATGCGCAGGAATATGTGTTCTTGATCTTATAACTCACTTGGTTAGGTCCAATAACCAAGAAAGGACACTCTCTAAATGACTTAGCCACCTACATTCTGCTACAAAGACCTTTTACATCCGCACTTGAAAGGGAATCCTCTGAACTGTCATTCATGTTAAAATTCGATACTTGCCAACAAGGACTTAACAAGAATTTGAACTTTCTCACCCATTACCAAGACAGTTTCCCCAATTATCACCTGTAATACCATTAACTCACAAACATCCCACTCTCCCTACCTTTAATATCAGCAATTCACAGACACTTACCTTCCTTCCTCCCCCTTCCCACCCCCCTGCATCCCCCTTCTGTTCTGCAATGTGATTTGTCCTTTTCATATTTGTTCATTTTTTTAAATTGTATTCTTTGGTATATATGGTTGTGACTACTTTCTTCCACTATTTGATCTGAGGAAGTGGGTCTGGCCCACGAAAGCTCATCATCTAATAAACCATCTTGTTAGTCTTTAAAGTGCTACATTGTCCTGCATTTTGCTTTAACACTTTTACTGACATCAATATTCTCTCACTGCCCTAAACTTCTGTCTTTTTGATAGGGAAATGTAATTTACTCTGTTTATTCATATTGGAGGAAATTATAAATTCAATACCTTATCAAGCACAGGTTAATGTCAAGCAGCTGACTGATAGCAGCCATGCCAGCATTAGGGGCACTGAGGGCCTTACAGTGCCCCCCAATTCATAGTGGGTCCCTTACTGCTTAATGTTTTGTCCTTCAATAGTTCTAGCCCCTGGCTCTGTTATTTTTGACACAGAATATTGAAAGGAAGGATCTTGTCTGTGCAAGGGGGTGGAAGGTGCTGGCCCCCCTCAGCTGTCCTGGGTAACAGGCAAGGGCTAAAGACAGCGGTGCAAATACCCGGTCGGGTGGCAGCTTTAGGGCAGTTCTCTTCCCTGGCAGACAGGATCCCCAGAGCAGCAGCAGAGACAGCCAATCAGAGCTGGCCCTGCAACGCTCCTCTGGCAAGGGATGCAGCCGAGGCACGGAGCTTTCCCCCACTTCGTTTCTGCCTCGTTTCTGCCGCATCATCACTTGCTCGCCTCGTCTGCCCTTTCCGCGGAAGCACAGGAGGAGGAATGCGGGTAATCCCACCTCATTTCCAGCCTCGTCACCACTCGCTCACCTCTTTGCACCACCCGCTGCGTCTCAGCTCTTGTGGCCACTTTTTTTTCTTCAAACGGCCGCAGCACACCTGTGAGTTCTCCGCAGAACACTGGTGTTCTGCGGAACACAGTTTAAGAAACGAGGGTCTAGAAGAATGGGGCCATTTCGTTAATTACTTAGATGTGGAGACGACATGCAGTGAATGGGTTGCTTTGTCATCTTGGAGATAAACGTACAATACACTCAGATGCTTTATAGCTCAAACAGAAGTTATGGGCTTGATGCAGGAATCACTGGGTGAGATCCTATTGCCTGTTAAACACGAGGCCAGTCTAGACGATGATCATTATCCCCATCTGCCTTAGGTTCTCTTTTGCATCCAAAGGCAAGTTCCAATAGGAAAAAAAACACTTGAGTCCGTAGAGTGTGTGAAATCTGGAAAAGGCCGTAGAATCTAGCTGCTCCTGAGAAAAAGGTAAAGGACACTTGGAAATTGAAAAGAGGTGAAACAGACTTTTCCAAGTTCCTTCTCTTGGGTAGTGAGCCAGGGCAACCAAGGGAAAAGCTGGGGAAGTGGGAGACAGGCAGAAGATTTCTCCAAAAGAGCCCTATATTTTAGGCCTACATTTTCAAGAAATCTCCTGCATATTGACAAACTAGCTTAGAAACCTGTGTAGTCATAGGGATGGAGCGTGTCCATTGCTGCATTAATGTGGAGCAAGAAATTTCTGCCCTGAGGTATACATTGCATCAGGCAAATGGTTCCCTCTGTTACGGGCAAAGCTTGTGGTATGCTCCTAGACTCTTCTCCCTTCCAGGCTCTTCAGGGGCTGGGCTGCTTATTCAACCAGCGTTTGAATTCTCACGTAGCAAAGAGTCCAAGAAACTTCGCTTGTGTTAGCTCGAATCGTTGTTTAATTGGTTTCTCCAGTTTGTGTCATGTTAGTTGGTGGAACTCCCAGTAAAGCGTGTCCCTGTGCATTTTGCTCTAGCATCCTGATAGATGATGTCTTATAACCAAGGCCTGGCAGGACAATCCACCTGAAATGCTGAAGAATTTCTTGCAAGCGAGTTCCCAATTTGCATTGATTTAGAAACGTAAATAACGGAGGAAAAGCAGCTCTCAGTTCAGCAGTCTGCTCTCAGAAAGGCTACACTGCACTAGAAACATCAATGTGAGCTACAGTGACTCACTCAGATTGATGTAATCTGATGTCTGTGGTCTCCAAGGAAAGAGTTTTTGTTTTCAAACTGTTTTTTTTCCTTCTTCTTACGTTTTGCTATATCTAGCTGTGCTCTACACTGGATTCGTTATTCAGCAGGTTTTGCTAGGGGCTTTTTTTGGTGCTATCACTCAATCTGTGGCTGGCACTTAAACGCTTTGATGCTGTAAGATGACACAGACATAGCCAAGAACCTGTTCTAAATGCTCACGGTGTGTTTTCCAGGCTATCCCCTGCAGATACCTGTTGACGATGGATCAGATGAGCCCATATCCGAGGCCTCTGACGCCAAGAGCACTCCAACTACAGAAGGTTTGTAAGCTGGAATGGCTGGTGCTGTTTCTAGGCATTGTTTACAGATGAGCCAGAGCATTTTCTGAAGGGCGGTCCTGAAGAAGCATGGCTTGCTAGTGTCCCTGTGCTGCCAGCTAAATTCTCTTTGTTAGTTTATAATCACGAAGGAGAATTGTAACGTAGACCCCCTGGAGGATCAATTCCAATTCCATTTCCTCCTTCAAGAATTGCACACTCAAGCCAGCATGCCTATTGATGTGTGCTGGGTGTTGCCAATCCTGAAAGGATCATTTCCTCCCCGACATGTGTGTCTAACTCCCCATGAATGTTAATGGGCCCTAGCCAGCCTGCGGAAGCCATTATTAAACTGTTCACAAAGCAATGCAGATGCTGAAATAGACACACGCGTGCCAAAAACATCATTAGGAAAAACGTCTGAGTGTTCTAATTGTCTTTCCCTGGTAGAAGACCTGTAGCTTGACGGGAAGAGTTGGATTTGCATCAAGCCAATACGTGTTCTCGGTGTCCAATAGATATTTACATGGAAATGCCAGGAGTCGAACAAGAGACCAAGCAGTATTCTAAGCTGTTTCAGTGTATAGCTAGGCATCCAGTCCAGGTCCTCTCTCAGGCTAATACAACCTGGATTGTTAAACTTTGGTTGCGTCTTGTGTCTCCGTTCCTCCCAATGGGAGTTTGTTGTGTAAATACATTTAAAAATCTGGCCTACAGTCTTTAATATCCTACAGACATTTAAATGTTCCAGCATCAGTGGTGCTGGGGAAACCTGCTGAGGACTCAGGCCCATACACGGGGGGGTGCAAATGCACCCCCATGATCCCCCAAGTAAGCGTGAGGAGGGCTCTGCGGCTCAAGCTCGGTCCCAGTGTGGCGAGCCTGCACTGGCGCTCCAGTCTTGCCTTCTCTCCTCCTCCCCCCCCACGTGGTTGGAGCGCCAGCGTCGGTTTCCCACTGTGGGGTGGGGTGGGGGTTGTGGAGAGATCCCAGCTCATGGGGAAGAAGCGCTCCCCCCTCCCCAGCTGGAATCTGACCAATGGGAGAAGCGGAAGGCCATGCCTGAGACTGGCGCAGGACGCAAAGGCAAATAAGTGCCTGCACCCCCAGCCCCCTCATCCAGCCCCTCAGCTGAGATTCCGCATTCCCAGCCCACTCCTGCACACACACCCAGCCAGATACCTTACCCCCAGCCAGCTCGTGCATCCTCCCTTGCTCCTGCATCCTCCTCCCTGGCCAGACACTCTACTCCCCGCTTGCTCCTGCACCCTACCTCGCACCTTCAGCTCCTCCTGCACCCCACCTGCCACCCAGATCCTCTTCTCCCTCCCCCCCCCCACTCCCCCCCCTCCCCGGTGGGGCTAGAGTGTTCCAGTTGGAGGTTTTTGGAGGGTTTATTTTGCTTCTCATTTGTCCCCTACTGATTTTTCTTGGTGTCTGTGGCACCTGACCCAAAAAAGTTCCCGCACTCCTGCCGTAAATAAAGAAAACATGGGAACCTTTTGTGTTGGACGCAAATTAATATTTTACTTTATTGAAAATGACGTTTGATAAACTAACATGAGAAAGTTAAAGTGCTTAGTCACTTCAATTTAAATTCAACCATTCTCCGTAGCTGCAGCCCTAGCAAAATGACTCAGGTGTAATGATGTAATTAACGGCAAGTTTCCATTAGCAACTGGTGGTCCACAGAGAGGTTTGAATTGAGCCAGGTGGGCCACGAGCCAAAAAGTTTGAGTCCCTGTGTTAGGGGGATGGGAGAACACTGTGTTGTGGGGGGATGGGCAGGTGGGGCTGGGGGAAAGGTGCCCCCCACCCGCGAGGAACAGCCTGAGCCTGAGCCTGCCCCCACTGCCTGGAAACATTGTCCTCACACCCTTCGCTGGCCACATCAAGCAGGTAGAGGAGCAGCAGGCAGGGGTGGCTGAGTGAGCAGAGGGGGCCGTGGCAGCTAGACTGCCTGCCATGATCCCAGTAGGTAATTTCTATAAAAACTTTATTACGGTGTACGTTTTTAGTGTGTTGCAACAAAATCATTTTACTAATCACTGTTTCCACTCAAATGTTTCATTAACCTCTCTCTGTCACGCTCATTGCAGGACTATTTTGAACTCCTTTATATTTAAAAAAAATTGTGGTCCACATTTACCAAAAAAAAGCAACTCCCCTCCTCCCCCCCGCGCCTCCCGAAACCCCTGTGTACAGGCCAGGAGTTTTCTTGGGACCTAGCTGATCCAGACTGTAATGACTTTAGAAAACCACTACTCTACCTTGCCTTAGTTTCCTATTTGTAAACCGGGCGAATATACGTCGGATCTGTACTTACGAACGGGGCTTTTCTCGCCCCGGAGGACGCGGGCGGCGGGACCTCCCAGACGCGCCGCGGTCCCGTGTCCTCCGGGGCGAGAAAAGCTGCTCCGCGTCTCCCTGGTCTGCTGGGGGTTTCCCCAGCAGACTAAGGAGACGTGGAGCAAAGCCGCGGAGGACACGGGCGGCGGGACCGCCCAGACGCACCGCGGTCCCGCCGCCCGTGTCCTCGCTCCGCATCTCCCTGGTCTGCTGGGAAGACCAGGGTCCCCCCCAGCAGACTAGGGAGATGTGGAGCAAAGCCGCGGAGGACGCGGGCGGCGGGACCGTGGCGCGTCTCGGCAGTCCCGCCGCCCATGTCTCCCTCGTCTGCTGGGGAGACCAGACCCCCCCCCCCCGGCAGACCAGGGAGATGTGGAGCAAAGCCGTGGAGGACGCGGGCGGCGGGACCGCGGCGCGTATCGGCAGTCCCGCCACCCGTGTCTCCCTGGTCTGCGGGCGGGGGGGGGGGGGCGCGCAGCTAGTGCGCCCCTCCCCCCTCCCCCCTCCCCAGCAGACCAGGCTTTTCTCGCAGACGCCTGGGGTAGAGCAGCTGGGGCGCTGCCGCTCCTCGGCGCTACTGGACCAACCCGGCAGCACCCCAGCTGCTCTGCCCCAGGCCCCAAGTCAGCCGCTGCTGAAACTGACCAGCGGCTGATTCCAGGAAGCCAGGGGCAGAGCAACTCTGCCTCAGGCTTCCTTTAGTCAGCCGCTGGTCAGTTTCAGCAGCGGAAGAATCTGGACGCCAGTTCCGACTTACATACAAATTCAACTTAAGAACAAACCTACAGTCCCTATCTTGTACGTAACCCGGGGACCACCTGTACTTGAAAAGGGCCCTAGATGTTTGAGGCCTTTGGATGAGAGGTGCTATGCAAAGGTGCAGAGTTGTTATTCGTTACAGAAGTTCCCTGCAGTGCATCGCAATTTTTTTTTCCTGGATTTGACCTAGACTGCAGAGGGTTGCTTTTTCATCATGGATATTCGCAATTCCATGGGTCATGCTCCTGAAGGGCAAGCGTTTGCACCGGTGAACTTGGCCAAACATATTACCTTCTCCTCCTACTTGGTGCTCTGCATTCCAGAGAGAGCTGCTGCTCGTTGGGTTTGCTCCTTTCTACACCTACCTGGGCAGTACAATTTGGTATCTGGTTATATAAAATAGACATGTGGGGGGGAACCTAATATGCTGATGTGGCATCATGCAAAGGCCTGGGCACAAGTTGGATGGTGCTGCGGCTCTTCGGTGTATTCTGTCGCCATGTTTTTCAGAGACCCTTATTTTGAAATGTTCTAGACACGTACTGATACTTGTAATGTGTGGAGGGTTTATTCCTCTGCTTGTTATGCCCGGCTGCCTTGCAGGCTCCTGTCACGAGCCTTAAGAGGAGAGGAAAGTACACGTTTCTACGCTTTACTAAAAGAAACTTTATTCCTACCTGGGCTGTTGTGTTTCCAAATGCTGCCGTTTAGTGACCTGCACAGCTGTGCCCCATTGTGGTGCCGCTCTCCTTCCCAGCTGAAGTGGTGCAAGAGACTGGCCTGCAAAATTCTAATTGGTTCAGGACTGGATATCGCTGGCCTGCGCATCAGGACAGTGTTGTCCTAAGGAGGAAAAACTTACCGGGGGGGGGGGGGGGGGAGAGAGAAGCACTTCCATCTGCTACTTGAAAACTTTCCAGAGGTTTGCCGTGGAGAGAGTCCCAGCAGGGATGAATGAATTAGTGGGCATCACCCAGCTGAGGTGGTTAATGAAAGATGCACGTATATTATAGTAAAACTTCTGGACTCTGGGCTGTTGCCACCAGCTCAGCCCTGAATAGCACCTCTGTGCAGGCAGCATTGCTGAATGTGCAAACTAGGTATTGGCTGCCATCCTGCTCTCTGGGTATTTTAAACAGGCCGTGTTGGTTGTCGAGTGGTTTTATTTTTTGGATGGGTTAGCAATGCGCAGAGGCATGCACCTTGTGTGGTAGAGGAGGGGACGCACTGCGTGTCTGACAGATGGAATCTCTGTGTGTGTGCATGCACTATGCTTGTGCTTTACATGACAAGTATCAACTTCATCCTGCTCAGCAGATAGGAAGGAAACCGGGTGGTTAAGCATTGAGGATTTTCCCTTCTGCAGTGCATCCTTCAGTGCTTTTTATTTTTTTGTTTTAAAGCCTGGACCCCCAAAGGGGTTTTGTTGCAGTCCGGCTGTGTGAAAGCTATTTTGTTTTCAGATGCCACAGCGCCCTTAGTGGAAGAGAGAGCACATGAAGATCGCATTGCAGCTCGGCAGCACATGGAGATCCCTGAAGGAACTACAGGTGAAGCGACCATATGGCCTTCTGGGGAACGAAGAGCGAGTGTCAAAGTGTGGCTGGCAGCGTTGTCAGTTTCCCAGAGCAGTGTGCTGGGAAACACTAGCTCAAACCTGCCCTAAATGGGGAAACTGGGTAAATAATTACATCGGTATCCAGCCAGTGGAGCAAACATAGACTGTACCTTTTCAAATTTTGGACACAGTGGTTCCAAACTGAATAATCTCACCACTGTTTCAAAGTTCATCTTCTGCTGCAGAATGGAGCTTGGCCCCATGGGTCTGGTGGCAAAATCTGCACATTTCTGATTTCAGGTTTACAACTCTGCATTATTGTCACACTTCTGCGGGGCTACTTAACTTCGGAAGCCCCGCAGGCCACAGTGATACTCTCAGCACGTGCCAAGAGCCGCAACTTAAGTTTCATAGAATCATAGGACTGGAAGGGACCTCGAGAGGTCATCGAGTCCAGCCCCCCGCCCTCAAGGCAGGACCAAGCTCCATCTACACCATCCCTGACAGATGTCTATCTAACCTGTTCTTAAATAACTCCAGAGAGGAAGATTCCACCACCTCCCTTGGCAATTTATTCCAATAATTGACCACCCTGACAGTTAGGAATTTTTTCCTAATGTCCAATCTAAACCTCCCCTGCTGCAGTTTGGTTGCATATATATGCAAATAGCTTCTTTCACACTGGCGGGCATGAATACAAAGATTAAGGCAAGACTACACAACACACAGGCTCCATTTAAGTCAGTTCTGCTGATATTAATAAAATGCAATATTTACCTGATTTCCACCCATATGACAGTATGTTTAATGAGCAATGTCAGTTCAGGAATTCAACTACTAAAATGCATATCAACAGAAGACCATTATATTGACTCCTTCTTTGTTTTGGCTCCCAACCACAGGCCATGTTTTGAGCCCTGCGTAACCCAAACCGCACCGTGGACTGGGGGGGTCACATATTGAGTAGCCCTGCTCTCATGTAATCTAATGTTTTGACCGTTTTTATAAAGGCAGGGTGGTGTGTTCAAGTCCCGCCCACACTGGAAACTGAAATGAGACGTAATATATATATTTCCCTTGAGAAAATAGTCAACCAAAATGTCAACACTGCTATTCGGGATTATAATTCTAGATATTGCTATTGCGACCATTGCAGTTTTTCTTTTTATTTCTACAGCCCTAAATTAATTTCAAATCCGCCGTATGTGCTCACATGCGCTCCGGGCAGCACAGCTGTGAGCTCTGGCTGGGCGGTGCAGCTGTAGTATCACCAAACCTAGTGCTCCAAGTGGCGTGGTTAGGGTGGGGAGCAGGGAGGGCTCTCGGGGGAGTGGTTGGGGGTGGGGAGCGGGGGGGGGGTTGGATAGGAGGGAGGGAGTTCTGGGGGTGGTGGTTAGGGAGCCGGGTCTTTGGCTAGGCAGGAAAGTTCTGGGGGATGGGGTGCAGGGAGGTGGGTAGGAGGTGGGTGATTTAGGAGTGGGAGGATGGTCAGGGGATAGGAAGCAGGGCCATGCTTCCCCTAGCCTCCCAAACCCAGCCCTCCATACAGTCTGAGCCCTGATGTGGCCCTCACACCAAAATGTGTGCCCACCCCCCTGCTATGCCCTGCCTCCCTAAGGGCCTCAGACCACCTCTCAGTTCCTTTCTATACCTTGGGGTAATGAGATGGCACTTAGTGGCTGTCCCATAGCTACACCTTTTAGATGTAGGATTAGTGCATCTGAGCTCGTTAGTACTGAACACTTAATTATAGTTCGCCTGTTGGCAGTAGTAATGTTTTTGTAGATAACATCCACCCTAGGGACTAAAAAAGGCATCTCAGTCCTCATACCAGCCTTTGGCAAGGCCATTCCTTAATTGCCCACAACAGCTTCCTGCTCTTTTCTTTGAAGTGGTCTCTGTCATCCAAGATGACTGGATTCCAACCCTTCCCTGTGTGTTTGGCTGGTGGAATTGGCCCAAAACAACTCGGTGACTCGGAGATCCGTTAATGAGTGCCTGGGCAGGTTAAAGTGTTCTCCAGCAAGTTTCTTTGTGTCGCCTTTTCGGGTATCTGATTTGTGTCCATTAATTCTTTCCCGTAGAGACTGTCCAGTTTGGCCAATATACATGGCAGTGGGGCATTGCTGGCATTTGATGGCATAGATCACAGTAGAGGATGTGCAGGTAGATGAGCCCCTGGTGTTGTGGCTGATGTTGTTGGGTATGGACTTTTAATAGTCCAGTCATCTGAAGAAGTGGGCTGTGTCCACAAAAGCTCATGATACCATCGACATCAGTGTTTTTCAACCTTTTGTTTATAAAGTACCCCTTTAAAAAAAATTATAAGTACCCCCAGTGCCTACAGATTTCAGACACGCAATTTTTTTTCTACCATTGCAACACATTTGTTTAAACAACTTAATCGTAGCCCAGTGGGCAATGACATTTTTGGGTGTAAAAGGTACAAAAATAATGAAGTGCTGTAAAACTTAAAACAACAATTCCGTTTTCTCCAAACTTCAGTTGTGTGATTGTACCCCCCAGACTTCTCTCGAGTACCCTTAAGGGTACTCGTACCACTGGTTGAGAAACACTGATCTACATGTTTTGTTAGTCTTTAAGGTGCTGCTAGACTATTTGTTGTTTAAATTTTTCTAGTTACAGACTAACTCGGTTACTGTTCTGATCTAGTCCCTGTGCGTAAATCAGCTGCGGTTACGTGAGCTGCCTTCAGATACAGCATAGTGCTGCCTATCCTGCACCTCGGCTGAGGAACAGGCTCAGTAGGCAGTCACGTGTGTTTTTCATGCCAGACGTTTACATTTAATTTTTGTCTCTCCCTCTCTTCCCCCCCCCTTTATTTAACTGAATTAGCTGAAGAAGCAGGTGTGGGAGCTACTCCGAACCTCGAGGACCAGGCTGCAGGAGATCGTGCTCAAGGTCAGTGGAATATTTGCAGCTGGGAAATAGTGAAATCCAGTTTTGACCCAACATCGAGATAGCAAGTGCTGATGGTTTGGGATTTTTCTTCTGCAATGCCCCTTCCTTGCCTTGCAACCAGCTAATTTGTTCTCCCTGCCGCTGCCTGTCTCCAGCCAGGAATGGCCAACATGCTTTCAGCATCTCCCCGGTTTTTCATGTAGGGGTAACCCCACCACAACTTTTCATCCGTTGCTGTTCTTCTGTAGATGGCCACGTGTTCTGAGTCTTTGTTCTCTGTCTGGAGCAGCAGATGGTTGAGGGCTCTGAGACACAAAGAGGAATCCACTTGCGAAACACACTTGAGACAATACGAGTCAGCCAAGAGGAGATTCTCGTACTCTGAACACTTCATCCCTGGCATAGGTGACTTGTGGTAGCACTCGGGAGGTGCACCCACCTCCTTATACTCCTGCCAACATTTAAATTGTTAAATGGGGTGCCCCCACATTCTCCTCCCTGCCCCTCTGGGTGGCCCTCCCTGCACCCCTCCCCTGCAGGCACCAGTTGCCTTTTGCAATATACCTAAGTGTCACTCTCCTGTGAAGTGAGAGACGGGGGCTGATCTGGAATCCTGCAGTGCTGACCCCAAGGAAAAGGATTATTTCGCTTTATAATCACCATGTCCAATTTTTTACTTGAATGGTGACACAGATTGGGAATATAATAGTGTAGTCGATTAACCGATAAGCTTATCGGTTAATGCTCTAGATGACACACCTTCTCCCCACCCCAAAACTAGTAAATATTTTAGCAGGCAGGCCAGTAGCCTGGCTCAGTTCTGGCTTGTGCCAGGTCTGATACCTACCCCCACTGCGGGTCTGCATTTAAAGTGTATTGGGAGCTGGGCAGGCAGGCAGCCTGGCTCATTTCCAGCTTGTGCTGGGTCCCGAAGCTCAGATTCTCTTTCCCTGCCCCCCCCCCCCCCCGCCCCCCCCCCCCCCCCCGCCCTGATGTGCTGCTGCCACCCTGGCCTGCTGCCTCTTTATCAGAGGCAGCAGCACAGGGCGACAAGCAGACGGTCCACAAAAGGAGCTGGTTTTTAAACTGGCTTGCCTCGTAGACCAGTGCCTGCCTGGCACCCCGCGCTGCTGCCGGCCCCACCCCCAGGGACGACCGAATAGTTGACTAACCGGTAAGAATTCATGAGGTTATTTGTAGGGTTGTCAGATGGTTTCAACAAAAATACCACACACACTTGACATTACATCACAATCTGCATTACATCTTATTTAGAAAATAGTGGACATTTCTATTTTCTCATTTCTATTTTCTCAATTTGTTTCCCGAACAGAGAGCTCAAATACTGGATTGTCCGGTTCAAAACCAGACACCTGGCAACCCTAGTTACTTGACTGTTCAATTAACCGATATTTAACATCCCTGACACGGCACCCCCTGGAAGTCTGGTTTGACCTTCTCCCCAAACTACTCGTTGGGTACTTTTGAAGTGCTGAGGGTATTCTCGTCAGCCTCCATTACACAGAACAGAACAAAGCTAGCCACCATGCAGTGTAGTGTGGGTACGCAGAGCACAACTGGGTATCCGCTTCACTGGGTTTGGAAACAATCCCTGTAATGTGGGAAGCAGCTAGCTCCCAGGACTCAGGCTCAAAAGGGTGATTTTTGACTTTGCTGAGTTTAGACGCAACTAAAAACTTCAGAGTAGGATTTTCCAAAGTGCCCAGTGTTGGTCTAACTCTGCATCCAGAGGGAGCAACATGAGCCCAGGGCTTGGAGTACTTTCAAAACGTCCATTTCATCTAATGAAACAGCAAGTGCAGAAAGCGGAACATGCTCCCGCTCTCTGTCTTGTTCCATTTACACAATGCTCCATTTATAAAGTGAAGTAAATCCCATTCCAGAAGATCGTTTTCTCGGCGGCATTCAGGTGAAATAAATTTCTCCGTCTGTTTGGTGTGGGTCCTTTCTACTCGCTGCCTGCTGCTACTCTCAGACTTGCCAACAACTTGTGGAAGCTGAGAGAAGTATTTTCAAACTTAGTGATGTTTAAAAAGTCGGTATTTTTCCTGTATCTTTTCAACTCAGGCCTGACCTCCGGCCAGTTTGCATCTTCAGCTTCCAAGTAAACGAGTTTAGTTATTCTTACCCTACTTCCTACAGAAATTTGCCCATAACTGTGTAACAGGGTCATCATGCACTTCTGTGATTGGCAGTTCTTGTGGTCAACTGAACGAGGCTTAAAATGGCAGAGGGTGCTGTAGGTCAAGCTTGAAGTCAGTATCAGAGATGTGATGGAAGAGTTGTAGATATCTGCCCATTCTGTCCAGCTCTGGCTAGTTCTTTTTCACAAGATGTTTGTTTAAACTTCTTCCAAAGAGGATGGAGAGAGGCCGTTCTCAGAGGAGACAGATGACAGAGGAGCAATGGTCTCAAGTTACAGAGGGAGAGGTCTAGGTTGGATATTAGGAAAAACTATTTCACTAGAAGGGTGGGGAAGCACTTGAATGGGTTCCCTAGGGAGGGGGTGGAATCTCCATCTCTAGAGGGCTTTAAGTCCTGGCTTGACAAAGCCCTGGCTGGGATGATTTAGTTGGGGTTGGTTCTGCTTTGGGCAGGGGGCTGTGGAATTTGAAAGCTTGCTCTTCAGCATGAAGGAGGAAGAGTAGTAGAAACTTGAGACACACTCCATGGGAGAGGCTGCCTTTTTAAATCTACAGATTTTTAACCTTATTTCAAATGTTACAAACTCCTTTGATCACGTCTCGCCCTCGGTCTGTATTGAGAGCAACAAATGCATTTTGGGAATGTAGATACTGTATTGAATGTAGTGGCCACATCTCTCCTTTGGCTGGGCTAGTGGTATGTTCCATTCACCTCTGAGCTTTGCTGGTTAGCATACTGGTGCCAGGGAATACCGTTTGGTTATTAAAGGAGCGCACTGTGGCCTGATAACAGATTTATTGCCAGGTGCCAATTAGTATCAAATTTAGGTCTTTCTTGGATCATGAATTTGAGGACTCTGCAATGATTTTCCATAAGATTTATGCAGATAAAAGGCCAATTCAGTTGCAATTTTTAAAAAACGTATCCCATTTTTTAAATTTTCTCTTTACGGTTTGCTTTTTATTGAAAGGATGCTTTTGATTTTAGTACAAAAGCGTCCCTAACCTCGGTTTTGATTAGAAAAGTCATGGAAAGACCTCGTGGCTAGGAGCCTAAGTAGAAATAAGCCACGTGTTTTTAATTAACCATTGAAACAATTTACCTCAGGGTGTGGTGGATTTTCCATCATTGCAAGGTATGAGCTTGATGCATGCAATTCTCTGGTCTGTGTCATGCCGGAGGTCAGGCTGGGAGCATGTCTTCAGGTGTAGTGCTACAGCGTCGCCCCTGCACCGGTACCATTGTGCGCCTCTAGCGCGTTCATGGAGAGCTGCTCCCATTGGCAGAGTTACTCCATCTCCCCAAGAGGCAATAACTGTGTCACCTGGAGATGTACTCCTGTCGACCTGGTGCTGTCTACACGGGGGGTTAGGTAAATATAACTACGCCACTCGGATGTGGATTCTTCACTGCCTGAACAACGTGGTTATACCAGGATAGGTGTGTAGTAGAGACCTGGGTTAAGTAATCACAGATGTTCCCCTCTGGCCTTAAAATCTTTGCATCTGTGACTGTAAGTTCTGTGTGTTGAACATTCTACCACCCGCTGCTCCAGAGCGGATGTGCAGTGTTGTGGTACTGATGACTCGTGCGCGTGGGCGGAACATACAGACTCGCAGTTTGTTTGCAGTCGCAGGCAGGTGTTTCTGTTGTGCCATCCATCCTCTCCACCTACACCCGGGGTTCTGATGATGCAGACAGGCTACTGAACGAGAATACCCGAGCCGCTCTGTCGAGAACGTAGCAGAGGAAGACGTGGTCTAGAGAAGGGAAGATGGGTAGAATTCTGGGAGGCTGAGAGGTGTTAGAAGAGGAGGAGCTGGGGGGCGGATTTAAATTCATTTGTAACCTTGGGCAGAGGAGAATATCTGTCCCCTTACATTCTGGCCCGTGCTGCGCGAGCACATGGCTGCACAACCCACCATTATTTTGGACCGACGGAAGCAACTAACGTTTAATTTGCCGTGTGGCCAGCCTGTGAGCTTCACTGCCATTGTCCAGCGCTGTAACATGAGAGAGACTGGATGGTTTTGTGGCCTACAAAATCCTGCAGTTATGCCAGCAAAGAGAATGATAGCCAAGGCTGGCCTTTTGGGCATGCTCTGCTGGGAGAGAATCTACCCACGGGGTGCACAGAACATAACGGATTGCCCACCAGCATATTACTGAGGCAGGAGGGAGTTTTCAGCATGGGAGACAGGATAACATGATCAGCTACGGCAAATCCCATGTGTATGTTGGTACCCTGCCTCTTCCCAGCAAGGGCGCAGGCAGGCAGAGATGATGGATGATTCCATGTATATCACCAAAGCAAAGTGGTTCTGGTTTCAAGCCTATTGACAGGGACAAGATTCCTTTAAAGCCAAGAGAAGTTGCAGAATTGAATTTGCTCCTGCAAATGGCAGCGTGGAGTGGTTACAAGAAGTCTCTTAAGTTTTTTTTTTTTGTGTTGCAAGAATGACTTTCCGTTGACGTATCTATGCTAACTGTGCCACACTTGATATCCTACCCTTCCTCTTCGCCCCCACAGAGGAGCTGAGCTCCCCAAGGCCATGGGAGAGAGTGGAACTTGGAAGTCAGGAGCATGCGGCAAGGGAGATTCAGCCAGAAAAACAATCAGGTGAGGTTCTTCCGGAGACTCTTGTCCACTTGTATGAAATGGAGACTGGAGAACAGGCAGCAGAAATCCCTGCCAGTGCTGAGACCTCGATACCTGTGCCCCTGGGTATCTGTGAAGACTTCAGAGCCTCTGAAGAAAGCCAAGAGGCAATCTCCAGCACTTTGTTTACTGCGCCCTGGGACCGTGGTGGCAAAGAGGATGCTGGAGCGAGGAAAATGTTGGCCGATGACTTTGCCACATCTGCAGTTTCTGAATTCTCTCGGAGTGGTCCAAGTGATGAAATGTCCCATCGCGAGACACTTGCTACTCGGTTTGAAAAGTCGCCCCTGGGTGTTGATGATGTGGGGTATGATCCAAGGGACAGCTCCTGTATCAAAGGGGGGCCATCTCCTTTACATGCCAGCGGCAAATTGAAAGAAGAGGCCTCTGCGCAGGAAAAAGATGAGGACCGCGACATTGACGAAACTGTTCAGCAGGGTTCACCATCCTCATTATGCCGACAAGACTCGATGCTTGAAGCATTTCCCCATCCAGCCGCGGCCGAGGAAGCTGTAGAGGTGGATGCAGAAGGCAGGGAAGCTCATAAAGTGGCAGAGACTCTAGATGACACTCAACGGTGGCTGTCGGGGAAAGTGTATGATGCTGTCGTCCCGATGGAGCCCTCCGTAAGGATGTACCAAGTGGAAGTGGAAGCTAACGTAATAAGGGAGAGGGAAATCTCAGCTTCTCCACTAGAAGCAGCCACGTTTCCCGATAGGTTAAAAAAGGACGTGGCAGATGGAAGCGTTTCCGTGCAACAGGAGACGGGGGGAATGGTGCAGGCCATGGCAAAACAAGAGGCACTCAAAAAGAAACCTGCAACTCACATGTCAGAGAAACAAGTCAGTCGGGTTCCTCGTTTAAAAGGTGTGTGCATCTCGTTTTCCTGCTCCGCACTTGCTTCTCCAATGAGTTGCTTGGGGCAAGGCTGCTACAACCTCTACTGGCACCCCTTGCGTCCTGCTGCTTGAGAGTTGGCCGTAGGTGTTTGTGCCAAACGAATTCAGAGAGTGCTGCTGCTTTTCTCCCTCAGTTTATGCCTCGCCCTTGGTTTGGTTCATTGGCCTCACCCTCCGCTTCAGTTCTTGCTTGGATGCTGGCGTGCTCCCGGTTGTGCTTTTCTCCCTTTTCTTTTCAGTGTCTTTCGGTTGATCACAGCTGCTATGTAGGCTCTTTGATTTCACCCACCACTCTAAATAGATATAAAAGAAAAGTGTGAGAGGGACTTGTTCTGGGCATTAGCCTCCCTGGAGTAGCGTTGACACAGAGCAGGCTACATAGTTTCATAGCCGTTGCTAGTAAAGCGCATATGGCCAGGGGAGCCGACCCGTTCTGCGGGCCCCAGGCAAGATGGGGCGTCCAGCTCTATACACCCAAAAGGGGCGGGGCTTCAGACGGAAGGGGCGGAGCCAGAGGCAGCCAGCCCTCTGTCGCCCAGTACACGACACCTTCACCTCCTTCAGCTCTCAGAGCTGCCCAGTAGGGACGTTCGATCGCGTGTAGTCGAACAGTCGTGTTACCCCATCAAATTTTAGCAGTTACACGCCATAGTCAGCAGTCAGTGTGCACCCTTCCCCACTCCCGGGGAGCCTCCTGCCACCCTGCACTGCTGCCTCTAAATCTATTTGAAAACCCCCTTCCCATGCAGACCAGCTCCCCCTGCTGCTGCCTCCTGATTGAGGTGGCAGCAGCCCCTGTCTGTGGTTGGCCCGAGCTCCCCATGGACAGAGGCTGCTTTGCGGCAGCCTCCCCTGTTCCCTTCTCCTCTCCCCCTCCCCCCCACACACGCTGCTGTATCTAATAGAAGTAAAGTTAGGCCTGAGAACTGTGTTCCCTGTAAGTTGAGCACTTGGGTGGCCTCCCAGGAGAGATTCAGGTGCCGCCCTGCTGATTAGAGGCAGTTCTATCAGAGGCAGCAGGGTGGGGTGGGGGGGAAGGGACAGGCAGCACCGGCCTCCCCCCGCACTCTGCTGTCTCTGTAGAGGCACGCTGACATCCCAGGGCAATTGCCCCTGTGCCCCACTCGCCATTGGCGGGTTTCCGGCGAGCCAGCCCTTCGTGTCAGTGTTTCTAACAGTGCGAGAGGAGGACAGCAGGCAGGACTGTGTCCTCCCTTTGCAGGCCCAGCACTATGTGCAAGACCACCCCAGAGAGATGGCGGAGTTGTTGGGTGTATTAGAGAGGAGCGAGGTGACACTTGGCTGTGAGATGCCTAAGGGTGTCTGCCGAGAAACCTTGATGCATGTAACTGCTCCGTTAATAGCACTGCAATCAGGTCGCGCTACATTTAGGTGTTCAACTTTGTGCAACCAGGTTAGCTTAACCGGCAAGAGTAGGTGCCTAGATTCAGCCTGTTGGGGCACAAATGCCTTTGCTTGTGTGACAGGCCATTTTTCCTCTGCATTCGAGAGCTATTTCTCCTTTCATCCGAGGGAAACCTTGGGAGGTAGCCTGTTCACTAAAACATGGCTGCTCAGGAGGCTTGCAAGTTAGTGCACAGGCGTGAAAAACACAACGTGAGTTCTTTGGGGGCCAGACCAGGTGCAGCCATCCAGAGTTCGAACGTGTTTCTTCTGCTAGAGACGTGACAGTACAGTCGATTAACTGGTTAACCGATAAGCTAATGCTATAGGCTGCATGCATGTCCTTCCCCCCCCAACCTGCCAGTACATTTTTTAGCAGGCTGGCCAGCAGCCCAGCTCAGTCCTGGTTCGCGCTGGGTCCGGGGCCTACCTCCGCTGCCACTCTGCATTTATAGTGTATTGGGAGTCTGGTGGGCAGGCAGGCTGGTTCAGTTCCAGCTCGTGCCAGGTCTGGGAGTCCAGCCCCTCCTCTGGACAGGGGCTGCTGCCCCCCTGTGCTGCTGCCTCTGCTTCAGAGCTGGTTTTTAAACTGGCTTCTCTTGTGGACCAGTTCCCGCCTGGCACCCCATGATAGAGGCAGAAGCGCAGGTGGTAGGGGGCTCCTCGGGATTGGGGCCGGAGTGCACTGGCTGCTGGCCCCACCCCCAGGGACTATAGAATAGTCGACTGACAGATAATTCATGAGGCTAATCGACTATTCGACCAACCAATATTTAACATCCCTAGTTTCTGCAGGACTCGCAGGATTTGCATGTCTGCACCGTACCTATTTCACTTTGGATGCCTAGATGCTGTCTAGGCTAGGGATGGTAGAGTTTAATGGATTAACTGTTTGACCAATAAGCCTGATGCTTATCGGTTAATGGTATCGGTAAAACTCAGCTGGCTCCCAGGGGAACGGCTTTGCTGCCTCCGCCAGGGGCTGCCTGCTGTTCCCAGGGAGGAGGTTTTTCCGTGACCGTGAAGCCACCTCCTCAGGAGCCAGGCGGGCAGGGGCTGGCAGCCCCGCTCCGAGGGAGACTTCTACCGCAAAGCCCGCAGCACATGTAATCGCTGAGATTTTTAGCAGTTACAGGGGTACTGTATGAAATGATTTTTAACATCTCTCGTCTTGGCACAGCTAGCCAAGTCAGCCTGAAAATTCAGCCCCTAGTTTATTCCTCGGGTGAGGCAGGAGAAGGAGGCCCTAGCAATGACTGTTAATGTAACTTCTTCCAGTGGAGTTAAAGCCCATGACAGATTTCTTAATTTTAATGGCTTTTAATATGCAATCCGAGAAGCTTCATTCACACCTCGCCTACAAATTATGCTTACAGGCGCCAGCTTCTAACTTAGTAACAGGAGCAGAAAAGCGGCTGGGTGTTTCTCTCTTCAGCTGGAAATATCTTGAGCTCTTATCTGAAACATACAGCACCTTTGTTGTACCATTGCTGTTTTAGGGAAGTTTTGGAACTGGATAGTGGCGCTCAGGTTCAAGGTGACTGCTAGAGCCCTTGTCAAGTTTATCAGCCAGAATACGTTCCCAAAGCTTTGAGAAGGAATAAGAACGGTTTTACCTTCAAAATTAAGAAGGAATTTAGCTGCTGATAGGAGGAGAGGGGGAGTGAATTTAGTAGTTAGTATCCTATAATTTAGTACAAACTTTACTTTCAATACTTTACTTCAGTCTCTTTATTTGCTATATTGCAGTGTCTGTTGTAGTTCGTAGGTTAATGAGGGAAAATGAGAAACTATACGTATTATTTATGAATCTTGTTTAAATGGCTTTCATTTGGCTGATAAAGCCTCAAGAAATATTATGTTCTGAAATACTATCTGACAGAAGATAGTACATCGAGAGAGATGAAGATTACAAGTGGATTTGAATAAAATTGCTTTTTGAAGTAATGCATTAACTGTGATTTTTTTTTTTGGAAAATAAGATCAACCAGTTCTGTTATGTAAGGTCATGAGACCCTACTCTGATAAGTTGGAGGCATTCATGATTGTCTTCATATGTGGTGCTTAAAACCTTATCTGCATGTGTTTTTAAGAGCGTAGGGACAGAGTTAGGCCCAAGAACGATGTTCCCTGTAAGCTGAACACTTGGGCAGCCACCCAGAAGAGATTCAGATGCTGTCCTGCTGATTAGCAGAGTGCTCATGGCCAGCAGCTTATTTTTCTACTGGTGGTGCACATACGCATATGCCTCAGTGCATATAACAAAATTTATTCCGCACATGAATGGCAGGGGGGAGGGATTAGAGAGAACATTGCCTGAGAATGGAGCTGTTATGTCTTAAACCAGAAAGACAGTATTAAAACAATGTGCCAAGTTCTCTTGTCAGGGATGGTCTGGTGTAACACTTGCTGCATGTTTTTGATGAGCGCAGCTGTTACTCCTATGCATTAAGGATAATCAGTAACACAGCAAGAACACACACAAAAAACTGAAATAATTTGATAAGGACTGTTTAATAGATGTAACTGAAATGAGAAGAAATGCGAACACTAATGCATGTTGCGATAACGCATATATTAGAAGCTTTACTTTATAATATTTAGTTAACTACCTCAAGAAGAGGAACATAACTCTCTTTATTTGCATTTCATCAGCTCATATTGACAGTAAAGACAAAGATGGAACTGGTACTGAAGAAAAAAAGCCTAAGGTAAGATGACAAATACGATGTGAACCTTCTGTATATGTTCTTGACTCCTCCTGTTCCCAGCTGCTTTTGACCTAAATCCATATATTTGTTAGAAAACCTTGCCATTAATTTCCAGTTTTATTTTCTCCTAGTGTCTTTGTGGTTTTGTTTCCCTCCTTTGGAAAACGCAGCCATTTTCAATCATAAAATCAACTCAGGAAAAAAAATTGACTTTTTAGAATTAAACTGCTGTTTTGTTTTGTTTTTAACTAATTCAGAGAGAACTCCAGGGTACGTGGCAGGAGTCCAAATGTTTAACTTTCAAAAAACAGTTACTCTAACTAGTGGGTCCCAGTCCTGGACCCTGATCCTTGCATCTGCCTTTGTGAAATACAGTTATGGCTTTTGTTGGTGAGCCAGCAGTTCTGAAGTTACACAACTGCCCATTTGAGAAACAAAGAAAGAGCAAGTCTAGACATTTGTCCTTAGCAACCATTAAAGAATGGTCCAACTCCACCAGAGGGCTGTGTTCTGAATTGTACACATTATTTAATTCTGGGAAATTCCAGAAGATGGGAAGAGTGCTAATGTTATGCCAATATTCAAAAAGGGCAAAACCAGGGTAAAAGAGGCCAGTTAGCCTGACAACAATCCCTGGCAAAATAATGGAAAAATTGATGCAGGATTAAATTTATAAAGAATTAAAGGATAGGAATGTAATTATAGCCATTCAATATAGTTTTATGGAAAATAGATCTTGTTAAACCTGATTTCATTCTTTGAGGAGATAACATATTTAGCCATTAAAGATATTACATCTATGCAATTACACTTAGACATTTATAAGGAATTTGACTTAATGCCTAATGACACCCTGATTATAAAATTAGTGCTATAGAATATCAATAAAGCACATGTTAAATGGATTAGGCTAACTGACATCTCGAAAAATAGTTGTCGGTGGGGAATACTCATTGAATGGGATTATTTTAGTATAGGGATTGGTACTAGAGCTGATGCTGTTCAATGCATTCATCAAGTGACCTGGCAGTAAATATGAAATCACTGCTGAATAAAATGTGTAGGTGAGAGAGATTGGGGAACGGTAAATAAGGGTGACAGGGCAGTTGTACAGGGTGATCAGATCGCTTAGGAAGCTGGGTAAGCCGCTAGCTGGTTGTGAGAAGCTTTGTTTACCTGTGCTTCCGCAGGTACGGGCGATTGCAGCTCCTCTTGGCTGGTGAATCACCATTCCTGCCCAGTGGGACCTGCAGGAAGCAGTGTTCTGGTCCATACCATTTCTCACAGCTCCCATTGGCTGGGAACACAATCCATGGCCAATGGGAGCAGTAATCGCCCATACCTGCGGAGGCGCAGGTAAAAAAAAAAAAAAGCATCTTGCGGCAGCTAGCAGCTTGCCCTTACAAACCGTGCCCTTGAAAACCCCTGATCTATTGGTGGTGGGGATAAGGATGTTAAATTTAGATTAATCGAATAGTTGATGCAATTTCATCGACTATTCGATTAGTCGATAAGGGCACCTCCACCTTTGAAATGTAGTCAAGCCCACCCGGCGCTTTCTACACTTCAAAGGTGGAAGCGCATGCAGGAGCAGTTGTTGGCTGCTTCATACTCTTCCGTGTTCCCAAAGGTGCCAGCTCTTCTTGTTCTCAGTAGGACCTGGTGGATGCATGTTAGAAAATCTGGTCCTGTCATGAGCACTGGGCAACTCTTGGAAATTCTGGCCCTAGATTGACTAGCTTCTGCCAAGTCCGCTTTCTTTCAAATGTGACAGGGTGACTAATAGACTTTGAGAGACTTTTGTCTGACAAACCAGACCTCCGGGTGTATTCCGACTCCGGCATAGCCTGAGGAGAACCTCTCATCCCAGGGGCAAGCCTGTTGCGTCTCATTCCTAGCCATTCGTATTTGATTTTAACCATCCTCCCCTTTCAGTTTGGTTTTTCTCATGCTGATTTCTTTTTAATTTTATTTTGTTTACTTGTTTGAAGACATCCACACCTTCCTCTGCCAAACCCCTGAAAGATAGATCCTCCATTACCCCCCAGCGACCCTCCTCTGTTAGTACAGCCCCTTTGAAAAGTCCCTCCAGCCCTGCTGAGTCCTCAGCATCAGCTTGCACTCCTAAACGCGTCTCTTCTGTCACATCCCGACCTGCCAGTACAGGAGCGAAAGAAATGAAGCCCAAGGTAAGGAAATGGGTGAAAAGGAAACCACAGCTACTTTTAAAGATTGATTAGGGTGCCCATTCCTGACTGACTGTTTCCTGGCAATGTGTGGGTAGCAGGGATATTAGTGTGTAGCGGTTGACACGCTTAACCCATAAGCCTGGGTTCATCGGTTAATTATAATGGTGACACGCCCACCTCCGCTGCCTCTGTATCAGAGGCAGCAAGGTGGGGGGAGGCGGGATCTGGTGCCCATGGGGAGCCAGGTTTCAAGCCAGCTCCCTGCAAGCACTGGGTCCCACCTGCCCCCTGCATTGTAAACGTGTAACCACTAAAAAATCCAGAGGTTCCACGTTTATACAGATCCATGTTTTGTTAACATCGTTAGTGGGCAGTATCTCCTCTTTACCCCAATTACCTAACGGAGGAGGCTGAAATTCGCTCAACCCAGACTGTACATAGCTTCAATCAGGAATGGCCAGACAACCATTCTAGCTTGTTTTGGGTGTGGCTGAAGCACTTGGTGTTTGTTTAAAAAAAAAAAAAAAGTGGCAGTGTAACCATGAAATCCTTTACTATCCTGAGGTAGGGCGTGGCGTTTAGAGTAGCTTATCTGGAAATTTTATAATTTCTGTGTTGTTCAGAGCAGTCACTTCTGTCACCGGCTGAGAGGGCCCCGTGGTTTGCATTCATTTGAACACAGTTTTTAAAATCCTTTCCTCCTTGTGCAGAAGGGTTTTGTCTTGTGTTTCAAGGAGGCATTGAATTCTTTCACATTGCAGCAACATTGTCTTGGAATCATGGGTGCTTCGACATTTGTCTTATATGCGAACAATGAGTATGTGCTGGAGTCAAAGGTCTTCTGTGCTGCAAAATTGCGCAGAAAACACAATAGGCCCCTCCCCACTCTAAAAGGGTTGTGGATTATTCTGTGCATATATATAAAAAAATCCAGCCTGTTCATATAACTTGTTAGAACCTGAAGGAGAGGGGAGAATAGAAACTGCATACCTGGATTAGTAGGATGAGCTTCTGTGCTAACCGGCTTGAAGTTAACCATCTCTGAGCTCCAACATGCAGGCGTGCATTGCTCCAGGGCTGCTACGTTATTGAAACATAAAAAGTCACATTCCCACTTAGAAATAGGAACACATGCTTTTTTAAAAAAAAACGCTTCTCGTGCTCACTCCCTGGCAGCTATAACACACGAACCACAAAATCCTTAAGCATCCTTCACTAAAAGCAAGAACTGTGGTTTGAAACGGTTGAACTCTGACCGATAGCACTGTAGCTTTCTTTTTCACACGACTAGTGGAAATGAAATGGCTTTGATCCCGATTGAAGAAGCTACCCTGCAGGATTAAAGGGGTTAATAAACAGTAGACTACGGAGGCAATGGGGAAGAGTGAAGTTTGAGTCTCCTTTTGAATTTTTACTCATCCGTGGCCAGCCTGAATGAAGATTTATGTCTGAATTGATCCAGCAGGGTTAATTTTTCATAAACTTTTTACCACCCTAACAGGGCTGTGGAACGAACATAAACCACAATGTGTCAGATATGGGGAAAGGAAGCTTTTGTTACTGGGGAGGCAGGAGTTTTAGGAACCAGTGAGGGACATGGACTTGCTTTTCAGCCAGACTTGCTAACTGGGCTGGATAGCCAAGCATTTCATGGCACTGCATAACTTGCCGAAGTGAACAGCTTGCATGGCAGCCACGTGCTTCCCTTTCAGTGTAGGTGCGATCTCCAGGCTTCGGGTCGCTGAGGCTGGTGCAGCCGGCTCATCCTCACTGGGGCAGCATGCAAAGGGATGGTGGCTCATCTCCAGCTAAAGTGGCTGTACCTGCAAAAGTTGTACTGAAAGCTGACCCTTGTCCCGTCCTGGGATGATGGGGGGGGGGGGGGCAGACAATGACAAGCACTTTGCAGGCTCGCTGCTGTCTGAGTGACGAGAGCAGCGTCCCTTCACTTGGCAGCAGGTGGTTGTTTTTTCTCATGGGTCCGCAAACCACGCGACAAACGTTTGTTCTGAATTCCGTCGGCAGGGTCCGGAGACGAAAAGCGGAATGAAGATGGCCGCTCCCAGGTCTGCAGCGCAGACTCAGAAGAGCCCAGCCAATGCTTCCCGGATCCCAGCAAAAACACCCACGGCCCCCAAGACACCTCCCAATGCTGGTAGGTTGGAATGGGTGCTGCATGCAGCCAAATCCCCAATAGGAGTCCAGCCCGTCTGCAGGAGTCTTCTCTTTTCCTAAAATCACTGACAGGGCCACGCTTCATGTGCAGGTTGAGTTTTGAGCAGAGTGTCCCCCAAAGTGCGCAACTCACTTTCCTGCAGGAGAAAAAAATTCCTTCCTCCCCTACTGAGGGATGTCAGGAGCCCAGACTCCTTGGGAAGATGAGTGTAAGCTGTACTGTACTTTCACTTCTGGGGTATGAGGGATTTGAATAGTGCAGCCCGCATGGCGCCTAAAAGCTATTGGTGGCTTCCCATGGTGGGGGAAAAAAGGTCCATCTGAAACTACCCCGTTGGGTGCTGCAGCATCTAGCTGAGGCTCGGTCACAGCCGGAGAAAGAAGGTGGGGAATCGGAGCTCTCGGTCTGGCAGTGTGTTCCGAGTGAGCGTTCCGTCGGGATAGTCCATGTGGTGAAATCCCACAGGTTTTGGAATGCTGATGGCATGAGAACCTGTCTCGCATCTAGTGCGGTGGGAGATGGAGCACTAGGAAAGTGGGGGTGGAAATTGTATTTTATCTAGTTCTTGCACAGCGCTGTGTTCTGCCTGTGCAAGGCCCGTTCAGTGAGAAGAGGGTCTCTCTTTTTACAGACACAGTTAGATAGGATGGGTCGTCTTGTACGTTGGGGAACCCCTATAGCGTAGCCCCTAGAGTTCATTCACTGGAGTTAGAGAGTAAGGTGTGTGGGGGTGGTAGCACTAATTTTTATCCGCAAAGACAATGCGGAGTCCTGTGGCACCTTAGATTTACTTGGGCATAAGCCTTGGTGGGCAAAAACCCACTTGCATCTGACAAAGTGGGTTTCTGCCCATGAAAGCTGAAGTCCAAATACATCTGTTAGTCCCATGGGATTCCTCATTCAGCTGTGAATAGTTTTTGTGTCGTAAGCCCGGTTACATACTGGTCTGTCTGCTTCCTTTATAAAGCCGTCTTGATTTAGGATGACAACTGCACGCCTTTGTCCTCCAGTTAGAGCCTGCTGGAAGTATAATTCATTGGATGCGCTCGGCTATAATTTGGAAGACGTAGGCTGCTCCATTTTTTACTCCATCTAGTTTTCATTTTGTGTTGATGGGTAGCTCTTTCAAAAGGCCGGTCATTCGCCCCCCGAAAGGGGCTGTACTTGAACAGAGACATCTTTGTAAATCGTTTTGATGTAGGATACGTTCTCCTCACACAATGTTGGGGGCTTAGGCCGGCACTTTTGATGCTTTCTGGATACAAATTACCTTTCAAATGGCGTATCTTGCTGAATATTTGTTTATCCAGAAGCTGGTAAAACCTTTACTAAAATCGGACTCATGATTGATTTTATTTAAGTTTCTTTAACTTTCTTCCAGCAGGCAGGAAGGAACAGAGAAAGCCACCCTCCACAGCAGCAAAATCTGAGAAAGGTAAAATGTAAGGCTTTCCCCCGGTTTGATCCTGGAAACAATTCAAGCTGCTCAGTTGTCTGAGCTGTTTTGAAAATACTTCGTGGTATCAGGGGTTTCCCTTTTCCACAGAGCAGAGAGCCACAGGGAACAGCCAGCTGCTTAAAGTGGCGTGAGGCAGCTCTGTGGCTGATGGTCCGGGTGTGGGGGCCCGCAGGCTGGGTCTGGCTGGCAGGCCACCTCTTGTCTGCTTCTGTCCTAGCCAGAGGCGGCCCGTGAGCCTAGGCAGACTCGGCAGTCGCCTAGAGCGCCGCCGGCCCAGGGCACCCGATGATGATGTCATGGCCATTGACGGCCGCGCAGGCAGGGGCACTGATTGCGTCTTCTTCCTGGGGCGCCAGCTGCTGCAGCCGACCTCGGGCCGCTCCTGGCCCTAGCTGATAAGTAACAAGTGGGAGTAGCTGCCCTTGAGGGTGAATTTTGACTCCGAGTGTTCCGCAAGCCGAATAGCAGACAGGCGTTCTTGGAGCGGGTTGCTCGATTAGTACACATTGATCGCACTTCATAAAGAACCGCACGCCTCCCCTGCACCGCCACACGTGTCTCTGTGAATTTCAGGGGAGCCAACCAGGTCTGGAGACAGAAGTGGTTACAGCAGCCCAGGCTCCCCCGGGACCCCCGGCAGCCGTTCCCGCACGCCCTCCCTGCCAACTCCCCCTACCCGGGAGCCGAAGAAGGTGGCAGTGGTCCGCACGCCACCGAAATCCCCTGCTTCTGCCAAGAGCCGCCTCCAGACGTCGACCGCTCCCATGCCCGACCTGAAAAACGTCCGGTCCAAGATTGGCTCCACTGAAAACCTGAAGCACCAGCCAGGAGGTGGAAAGGTAAATCTGAAATCTGCTTTCCTTGTGGCAGTAGGGTTGCCAGGTGTTTGGATTTTGCTCAGACTGTCTGTTATTCAGGTCCCCTGTCCAGTTAAAAAACAACCCAGAAAATACCGGACATGGGAAATATCCGGTATTTCCTGTTTTCCTTGGACTGAAGCCTGGCGCAGTAGCCTCTCCTGGAATTGAAATGGGGGGGGAGGGGTGTTTCGAATTTACAAGGGGGTGTGTGTCAGGGCCGATGAGGGGTGACACCGTGAGGATGTAGGTGGGCTGTTTGACACCATAGTTCACAAAACCTGGGGGCGGGTGTTGGGGAAATCCAGAGGGGGTATATACCTCCATGGGGGGGGGTGTAGGGATATCCCTGGCCAGGCGGGTGAGTGAGGAGTGTGGGGCCTTTCCCCCTCCCCCCCCAACAGTTTTGGTCTCCCCCTTTTTTCCCCCCTTCAACAGAATTTTTTCCCCAGTGTTTTTTTTTTGGGGGGGGGGGGGGGGTTGGGTATTTTTTTTTTTTTTTTTTTTGTGTGTGAAACCATCTGGCAACCCTACGAGGCAGTCGGGCAGACACGGCTTGGAGTATTGGCTTAGAGTGGAGAGCTCTCCCTTGATTTGTAGTAGAAGGGGGGCAAGGTGAGCAAGGCTGTTGCCTAGGGCCCTGCGCTGCCTGGCACCCGCCCACCCGCCTGCTCACTCTCTGCCCAGCCACGTGGTGCAGCCACCCGCAACATGCCGCCTTGGGCCCTGCAAACTCTTTGGCCGGGCCTGGGGCTTGCCACCTCTCCTGTTCTGTCAGCAGCTGTGGATGTAGCTAAGTTCCAGCCAGTATCTGGGTTTGACTCTCACAAAGGGAGTTTGCTCGCCTGGTTTTGGAAGCCAAGGGAGGGGCATGGGCTGCAGAGCCTGAGTTCCAGACCCAGCTGCAGCCTCAAAGCCCTGTCTAGTTAGCTGTGATTGGAGCACTGCCATGAGCCTGCTAGCCGGACTGGGAGGAGGTGTGGCACGTAGGCACTTTTTTCACCCAGGTTACCACCTGCCTGGGAAAGGGAAGAATCCAGACTTATGGGCGTTCCGTCCAGGAAGATGTATGGAAATAGTCGCCTGCTGTCTTTTCACACTCTGAAGGCTCAGCTCTGTCCTTTAGGGGCCAGGGGAGGAGAAGCTGGTACCGGAGCAATGGGCAATAGCTGCGTTTAAAGCTTGTCGACGCTTTCTGGAGCCTTCACTTTTATGGTGTTTGCACTTGCCAGGGGCCCGCTGACTAGAGAGGTGCATCAGCTAGAGGTTCCCTTGAGGCCTCTGACTGTTCCCAGTATCCGCTTCCCGCCTGGCGCACAGTGCTTCATAGGACTCAAACCCCAGAGCCAACGGCTGCTGGAATTTTTGCACCTCTGCCTCAGCAGGAACCAGGTGTGCCTCCCAGGGTGGAGTAGGGACTTGTGTCTGCAGTGGTCACCCGGCTGCCGCAGTGAAGGAGAGCAGTGAGTGTAAATGTCCCCTGGGTGGAGTAGTTGATGGAACTACAAATAATTCCTGGCTGTGGCGCCGCTCTTGTGGCCCCAAACCTGTCCCGTTTAGAGGGGAACCCCTCGGGGATGGGTGCTCCGTACGTGTGCAGGGGCAAGTGTGTGCGGCTGGCGGAAGAGATGGATTAAGAGACGTATTAGCCTGTTGAAATCAGAAAACAAACGTTGACTCGGAGATAAAATCCTCTTTAGAAACGAGCCAGCAAAGGAGTTTGTCTTGTTTTGAGGGGTCAGGAGACTTGTTGGTCTCGCTAGAATTCCACATCTTACCTCCGTTCCACACGAGTCCCTTGGATTGGGATCCTGACCCAGGCAAGGCAGGTGATGGAGGGGCTAGTCTGTACACCTCATCCACCTGTTGCCATAAAGAATCCCTTCTCCCCGTTTCCCGGGGTGAATGCTGGAGGGCACTGTTGTGCAGTGTGACAGTGGGTCCAATTACAAGAGTCTGCAATTTCTCTGAAGGATGGCTCACTATGTACCTTGTGTACTGTCCTTGAGCTGTTGGGGAGCCATTTTATGCGACTGTGTAGGAGATTTGCTGAGTGACTTGGTAAATGTGTAACATCGGCATTTATATTCGGTGTGTCACCTTGAAGGGCTTTTTGCGTTTCTTGGCTTGTATTTTTAAAAAATGAGCGTTCTTTGCTCTAGCTGGCAACTGTCTATTCAGTTGCCATGTTCTGCTTTTCTGAAGTCGGGGCTGGTTTGTTCTGCTATCTGAAATTGCAGTCATCCTTGACGATACCTTTGATGCCACGTGCAGAGTGCTCAGAGCACCAGGCTAAAAAACTTTCCCCATTCTTCCAACCATGCAGCCTTTCTGGCAGGCTTCTGGCATGCACAGCAGTTTTCCAACCACCTGCATTAGCACATCCAGTACACTAGGGCTGGCAGTCTTTAAAATTGCAATAGTGCCACAGTTTCAAAAGTGAAAAGTTGATTTCTTGAAAATGGATTAAACCCGACGCTTTGTTTTAACAAGCCATTTCGTCTTGGAAGTCAGCTTTCTAATCCTCCACCGGCATCCGAACGAATAAACGTCTGTTTCTTTTTTTACACTAAGAATAAGAACAGTTGACCTTCAAGATTGTTTCTGTTGACGGGGGGAAATGGGTGGTACTGCTTTTGGGATCTTACTGCTACTAACTATACTTGGCTTTTATGATCTCCTTAGCAGGATAAACAGAGCTAGAGTGTCAGGAACAAACTGAAGACATTTGGAGTTTGTTTTAAATGGCAGTTTAGTCTAGTGCAGGGGTCTCCGAACTTTTTCAGCACAAGATCGCTTTTTTAATGTAAGTGCAATCCAGGATCTACCTCAAACCCGAATACCCTGGCCCCGCCTCCTTTGTGCCCCTTCTCCGAGACCCCGCCCCTTCTCACTCCATCCTCCCTCCCTCCCCCATCTTCCCTTCCTTTCACCAGGCTGGGGCAGAGGGTTTGGGCACAGGCTCTGGTCTTGGGAATTTGGAGTGTGAGGGGCTCTGAGCTGAGCCTGGGGGAGGAGTTGGGGTGTAGGAGGGGGCTCAGGGTACAGGCTCTGTAAAGGAGTTTGGGTCCAGGGGGCCCAGGGCTAGGACGGGTTTAGGGTGCAGAAGGGAGTTCATGACTGGGGGAGGGGATTGGAGCTGGCTCCCGCAGGGCCCTGCTTACCTCAGGTGGCTCCTGGGTGGTGGGGCAGTGGGGCTAAGGCAGGATCACCCCTGCCCTGGCCCTGCACCACTCTCCAAAGCAGCCAGCAAACTCCCTCCATCCCAAGCCCTGTTGTGCCCCTCCCCCATTCTGTGAAGACAGAATACAGGGTGAGAGGGAGCATCCTGACATCAGCGCCCCCTCCTCTCCTTTCCCCGCTCTGCACCGCAAGCAAGAGGCACCCAGGGAGGGGCAGCTCCAAGGCAAAAGGCAGGAGATGCACAGCAGTGGGGGAAGGAGCAGCTGAAGTGTAGGCACTTGACAGCCCCTTGGCCACACCAGTCAAGATCACCTGTCAAATGCTCCAAGATCGACCAGGAGATCCCGATCGACTGGTTGGTGACCACTGGTCTAGTGGGTGGAGCACAGTGCTGTGAGGCCATGGCGTTGAATGACTTCTAATTGTTCCAGGTATTTCCCCTCATCCCTTGATTTCAGTGGAATGTTAATGGAGAACAGCTCAGTGCATGTGGAGGAAAGGCAGACAGCAAACGGTTCAGGGGGGGAAATGTAACGGGAGAGACCGCAAGGTCTATTGAATTGGCTGGGTCTGTGCATGTGAACTGCTGCCATTTGAAACGACTTGTTGCTGTTTTAAAAGCCCATCCAGAGGGATTTGTTTCCAGATTTGCAGAATGACTAATTGTGCTGAGACTAAAAAAATTCTCATTGGAGACTTTTTCAGCCCCCAGTTTGTACATCTCCCTCACTGGCCCTTTAACAAGCAAATGCAGAAAGGAGCCCTGGAAGGCAGCCTTAATGATGATAGCAGGGCCAGAAGCTTTGCTGAAGTGTGCATCTCCCGCGCAAGCAAAGAACAGAGAACGCAGTTCACCTGCCTGTGTGTGGATTTGGAACTCCCCCCTAGGCAGGCGCGTCAGGGAAGTCGGTTTTCTTCTTTTCTCCTCTCGGATATTGGCGGTGTTGCTAAACAGTAACTTTCTCAGAAAGTAAACTTACGCCTTGTCTCCATGCGAAGTTGCACTGGCCTCGTTAAAGCAGAACATGCCGTTATACCCATCAAGGTGCTTGTACCCGTAGATTTCAAAGCCAGAAAGGACCATTAGATCACCTAGTTTAACCTCCTTATGGGGAGGGGTATAAACTATGGTGATATAAGGTACCACCTTACCTGTATAACTGCGTTCATGCTGGGTGCTGTCTTGATACACTCGTCTCTGTAAAAATTCATCTCCCAAATAGAAATGGTTACCTGGGCAACAGATTTGTCTGTAGACCAGGCCTCAGTTAGGGTGACAATCCAGGCACTCTGAGAATAACAGTATGTAAGTCACCTATATGTTTGTGTGTATTTAGACCAGTGATGGGCAATAACTTTTGGTGGGAGGC
This sequence comes from Pelodiscus sinensis, assembly GCF_049634645.1. Lineage (NCBI taxonomy): Eukaryota > Metazoa > Chordata > Testudines > Trionychidae > Pelodiscus > Pelodiscus sinensis. The sequence continues at coordinate 7,112,926 of NC_134739.1, read as the reverse complement.
CACACCAAGATTTTGGAAAGTGGTCAAGGGCCGCACTTTTCCATGGAGGAGATGAGGAGAGGGGTTTAGCTGTGGCTATGAAATACAGGGTTATAGGGTCAAGTCCTTTCGCTTCAGTTGTAATGGAGTTATGCTGCCCATTATATCCAGAATGTAAGACTTATAAATTGCAAAGACTTTGGTCTCCATTCTTTTATAGCTTGTTCTGTCTCAGATGTTTGAAACTCTCTGGAACAGTGTGTGGGGTTTGGTTCGCCTCCCCCGCCTCCCCCCCAACCCTAAAGTGCTGTATTCTGTATTTCTGGTTTGTGCTGTCCCTGGCTGGCTGTTTCTGCCTTTTCCATTTTCACTCATGCTCCACTCAAGCTCATTTCAATATATATGACTATTCATTATTTTTTAAAGTTTTTTTTTTTTTCAGTTACAGACTAACATGGCTACCCCACTGAAACTTGCCTCTGAATGTGCTGAAGGAAACAGCAGCCTGGTGTGTGTGTGTGTGTGTGTGAGAGAGAGAGAGAAAGTTGCACGTTTTTCTTACACAGTGGAGATACCTGTAATTGGTCTCAAATTGCTGGGGGGGGGGGGGGGGAGAACTAGGTTGGATATTAGGGAAAACAATTTCCCTAGGAGAGTGGTGAAGCCCTGGGATGGGTTCCCTAGGGAGGGGGTGGAATCTCCATCCCTAGAGGTGTTTAAGTCCCATCTTGACAGAGCCTTGGCTGGGATGATTGAGTTGGGGTTGGTCCTGCTTTGGGCAGAGGGTTGGACTCTGACTCCTAAGGTCTCTTCCAGTGAATTTTAACAGCTGCTACTCACTTTTGGTGGTCTCGGTAAAGCCAGTAACTTGAGAAAGCCGCATCACGCTGTCCCGTTACCCTGGCGCTCTGTGTGGGGTGGGACGTCCTCTGCCCTTTGGGTTGATCTCTGGGGGCTTGGTGGTGTTACTCATGCTCTTTTCTGGCTATCAAAGGTGCAGATAATTAATAAGAAGCTGGACCTTAGCAACGTTCAATCCAAGTGTGGCTCAAAGGATAATCTCAAACACAACCCGGGAGGAGGCAGTGTGAGTACTCCCACACCTTCGTGCACTGTAACAGAACTTACTGAGTGCCGTAGATGTCTCCCGTGACCGCATGTTTGGGTAGCTGTGGGTGATGTGCTAAGAAATTAACCCATTAACACGGATGACAAGATTAGAGAAACTCTGCCAAGTCCTGAACGGTGTTGAACAAACAGATTTAATTGACTGTCCTTCAAGAAACCGTGTTCTGTAAGGAAATACCTGGTTAACCCAGCGCTTTCTAGCTTCCTGGAAGTGCCTTATAGTCTGCAGCATGGAATGACTGTAACATACAGCAGATTAGGTGGAAACTAAGGGTACGTCTAGACTACATGCCTCTGTCGCCAGAGGCATGTAGATTAGGCTACCAGATATAGGAAAATGAAGCGGCGATTTAAATAATCGCCACTTCATTTAAATTTACATGGCTGCCGCGCTGAGCCGACAAACAGCTGATCAGCTGTTTGTCAGCTCAGCGCGATAGTCTGGACGGGCGGGTGTCGACATCAAAGGTATTTGTCGACCACCCAGGTATGCCTCCTGGGATGAGGTTTACCTGGGTGGTCGACAAATACCTTTGATGTCGACACCCACGCGTCCAGACTATCGCGCTGAGCCGACAAACAGCTAATCAGCTGTTTGTCGGCTCAGCGCGGCAGCCATGTAAATTTAAATGAAGCGGCGATTATTTAAATCGCCGCTTCATTTTCCTATGTCTGGTAGCCTAATCTACATGCCTCTGGCGACAGAGGCATGTAGTCTAGACGTACCCTAATACTCTCTATGTGCCAGGCATTGCTACAGGTAGGAAGTGCAGACAAACTGAAGTCCCATTGTTCTGTCAAGTGCCATGTACAATTGCAACACCACATAAAACACGTAAATGACCCAGTCACTGGCCCAAGGTTGCATCCAAACTCAGGTAATGGATGATACGCGCATCACCTTGTCTCCAGCATGCTTCATGCAGTGACCTAGGAGGACGGATGGCGGAGTGTCGCTGGGTTCGCTGATATGCACATGGGAGCTCGCCCGTTTAAGCTGTCATCCATATAGTGATGCTGGCAGCTTGGTAGAAGCTCTCTCAGTTTAAAAACACACACCCTGCCCTCGTATGGACGGTGAAGGGAAAAACTCCCCGAAACTACATGTGGAGTGAGTTCACCAGCTGTTAAATCAGTAGGCAATTGATCTGCTGTGTCTTCACACTGCAGTTGGAGGCAGGGTGCCTAGGCGGAGCATGATGCGGCTTTATATAGGCCACGTTTTGGGCAGTGTTGTCTGTACATTAAACCCAGTTTCTGCCTCCCCATGTGAACCCACATTGAGCTTCCAGTTGCTGCCAAAACTCTGGAGTAACTTAATGGATTTGCATCACTAAGACTGAAGGAGCAGTTGGGCTCCGGGTGGATAAGGCAAGAAGGTGACAGGGCCACAGGGAAGAGTATCTCAGAAATGGTGAAGAGCACTGGCTCAGAGATGGGTGACCGGCATCTGGAGTTGTGTCCACGCGGCAGCAGCCTTCGGCCTTTTCAAACCAATCGACTTCCTTTTGTGTTCTCCCCTCTGTGGTTCCCCTCCCTCCCCGCTGGAGCTGGGCGCGAGGAGGGCCTGTCCTTTCAGTGTTTGCAAACAAGCAGGCGATGCAGCCACGACGTCAGGTTGTGAGGTGGTTACCCTGTTTAGTTAGCCACCAGAAAAACTGGCTCATCCCACGTGAATTGGCCTCTTGAAGCCAGTTTCCTGCTGGCGGGAGGAGGAGGAGGGGAGTTGTGCTCCCTCAGCACCACACCCCACGCGGCCTGATTTGTACCCGGCATCCACGGTGCTGCTGTGCGCGCTTTGGGAAGCCAGCCCAGGAGTGTGCGCTTGCCGCTGATTCACTCTAGAACGGGCAAGTGAATGTTCTTGCCAGTAAGACACAAGTAAATGGGACAAAAAACAGGACTATGTAGCACTTTAAAGACTAAGATGGTTTATTAGATGATGAGCTTCCGTGGGCCAGACCCACTTCCTCAGATCAAATTGTGGAAGAAAATAGGCATGACCATATATACCAAAGGGATACAATCAAAAAAAGTGAACACATATAAAAAGGACAAATATCCCTTTTTTTGATTGTATCCTTTGGTATATATGGTCATGCCTATTTTCTTCCACAATTTGATCTGAGGAAGTGGGTCTGGCCCACGAAAGCTCATCATCTAATAAACCATCTTAGTCTTTAAAATGCTGCATAGTCCTGTTTTTTTGTTTCGACTAGACTAACACAGCTACATCTCTACTACTATTCTACAAGTAAATGGGGAATGAGCTGTTGCTATAGCAACATTTTTTTTTAAAGAAACATTAGGCACAGAGCCTTTAGGGCATCCTCTGGTAATCCAGGGAGCCCTCTTTTTTCTGCTCCGCCAGAGAGAGACCTTAGGGACAGGGCGGTCTGAGCATTGCACCGGGAGCCAGGAACTTCTGCGTTCTAATCCGGGCTCTGGCCTGGCTCCCCTCTGGCAACTTGCTTTGTCCCTCTGTAGCCTCCTCTCTGGAACGGGGTTGGCTTTTCTCTGCCTTCAGGAGGCTCATGAGGGTTAGTGGATTGAGGTCTGTGACCGAGGCATAGTGAGGGTGTTATGCGCCTGGGGGTAAAAGCAAAATTTGTGCCCTCCCCCTCCTCTCCGGTCGCGTGGCAGGGCCCCAAACCTGGTGCACAGCTGAGCCCAGCCCGGGAGAAGGAGTGGGGGGAACTTGTACCACATCTTCCCAGGCCCCTGCACACACTACCCAGCTGGCAGAGATGGAGGAGGGTGGGGCTGGGGGCAGAGAGGTGGGGAGGAGGCCCCAGCCAGCAAAGTTGGGCGGAGGAAGAGCAGAGGAGCAGAGGAATGACGGGGAGCGGAGGGGACTAAATTGGCACCCCCCAGCATGGCACCCAGGGGCAACTGCCCCTCCCGCCCTTCCTCGCTAAGCCCCTGGTCTGTGAAGAGGTTGGAGGGGAGGCTAGAAAATGACCATTTGTTATTTGCCAGCTGCTTTGACACCAGAGCCCAAGATGCTTCATTCTGGCTTGTATTTTTTTAATTGGTTGCTACTTGATGTTCCTCAAAGGTGTTGGAGACTTCTTGCTCGCCAGTGTGGGGAAGCTGTGGATATAGCGAACGGGGTGGTGTTGTGGTTCTTCGTGGCACCCTTTTTCTTGCCTCTTGTGTGGATTGAAAGAGCAATTTCCCTGTGTCTGTCTCTGTTCCCGACTCTCTCCTCTCTGTTGCTGACTCCCAGGTTACTCTTCACTCCAGTTTCTCTCTCCCTTGCATGTGGAATGAGTGCTCTGGGATCTATATGCAGGATCCACATCAAAATAAAGGAGGGTTGCAGCCACTGTAGTGTTACCATCTGGTTTTAACTCTCAGGGATATAGGGGCATGTTTCCCTCCTGGTTTCTGCTACTGATGTTGCTGGGTGTGTCTTTGTTTATATCCCTGGTATGTCTGGGTCTCCCAGGCCTTTCGAGACTCAATAATCAAATTGTTTAGTGTCTTCCAGTGTGTTCTTCCTTACAACTCCAAACCCGGAGTTACTTGAACTGTCCCTGCTGTGGTGTGTTGCAACACTGCTGTCTTGTGCAACCAGTTTAAATGTTTCCAAAGGATGTTACCCACATGTCCCCTCCTTCTCTTCCCCCTCCCCCCCAAAAAGATTCCAAGCACTTAGTGTCATATGATGACAGAACTTTGAACTGGATGGTTTAAGTGGCACTGTTGAAATGAAATGATTAGGTAGGTGCACACATTCAGGCATGCAAAAAAAATTTTAAGGCATCGTCATTCCAATTGCAGGGGATCTCAACCATGGTCTTTCTGAGCCTCCCCCAACATGCTATACAAACTCCCTGGCCCAGCTGTACCACAATTACTGGTTTTCTGCATATAAAAGCCAGGGCTGGCCTTGTGGGTAGCAGCAGGGCACTTGCCTCGGACCCCACATCGCCAGGGCCCCCCAGAGCGATGTTGCTCAGGATTCAGCATTATGCAGTTGTAAAATCCTCCAAGTGGATTTGAACCTGGGACCTCTGGAGCTCAGTATGGGAGCTGCTACAGCTTGAGCTATAAAGTCAGGTGGTGCTCAGCCTAGACTGTAGAGGTCTCTTTCTTATCTGTTACTGTAAGAGGTCTGAGGCACTGCATGAGAGAGTGAACCACACTAGGTGTGTGGCTTATACAGTGATGCTTTCACATTCGGCCTTAAGCCCGGCGAATCTACTTGCTGGTTGTGTTTGGTTGACTCCCTGAAACCTGCCAACGACCCTTTAGGGGGCCCCAGACCTCTGGTTGAGAACCACTGTCATATGGTATAATACTGTGGTTTTGTGTCTTAGAATGATCACTTTGTGACTCATTTATTTTAAACTCATTAAGTTTTAAAGAAAAACTTTAATTCCATTACAGCATTTTTCAGAAACACCTATTTCACTCACTTATTCTATGCACATTGATCATTTCTGTTCTTTCAGTTTTTGTGGACATAAACTTTAAGTTTTACATCAGAAAAGGTATTTATTTTTTAAACATTTCTCTTTAGTAATCTTTTTTTTTTTTTGGTTGATCTGTATATGAAATTCCACTTTTTCCATCTCACTGAATCACTTTAAACTGCCTTTGCTTTCCCCTTCCTTTGGAGAAATGATGATAAACTTGTGCATGCAAACATGTTGATTGTGGAGAGGCTGCTACACACATGCTTTAATGATTTCATGGTTTCTGGTGGCAAGTTCTTCTGTAATTGCTCTTACGGGTTTTAAACTTCACTTTGTCTCAAATCCAAAGCACATCCCAGTGTATTTTTTTCTTTTTTACTACTCTGGGATGCTAAAACTTGGGTATTCTTTTCCTTTCTTTTTTGATATCAACAGGTGCAAATTGTTTACAAGCCTGTAGATCTGAGCCATGTGACCTCCAAATGTGGTTCCTTGGTTAACATTCATCATAAACCAGGTATTGTCTGACTTCGTTATGCCTGAGATCCCAGGTGCTTTCTCCTAAGAGTTTATAACCTAACTTTTAAACATACCAAGCCAAGGGAGAGCGATACAGAGCAGAGAGGCTGGGCTGAAGATACAGGGATCAGAGAGTGACAGAGAGAAACTGGTATGGGAATGGGCATCCTTACATAAAACCCCTGAATACCTGGTTTGTCCCTATAAAATCAGGACCTTTGGGCGCCCTGGCAGAGAAGAGAGCTCTAGCCGGGCCTGTGTGGCTTGAAACACCAAGGGTCTGTGCATTTAAGATTCGTCATTTTGTCTATCCCCCACCTGCCAGGACATCTCGGGGCCCAAGCGTGACAACCCTAGACAGTCAGACAGTGGATCAAAGCTGCTTGACTTGAGAAACCTGGCTTTCGTTCTCTGGCAGCGGTTAGCCCCGCTCTGCTTTCTCTTCCAGGCGGCGGCCAGGTGGAGGTGAAATCGGAGAAACTGGACTTCAAAGAGAAGGTGCAATCGAAAATTGGGTCACTAGACAACATCAGCCACATGCCTGGAGGAGGGAATAGAAAGGTAAGAAGCCGTACTGTACAGAGAGTTCCCACCATCCACTCGCAGGTTGGGGGGGGTAGGCGTGAGTTCGCAGGCAAACACGGAGTCGTCTCTGGACACAGCAGCTACAACCGCCTTTATCGTGTTTCAAAGAAGTTTCCGCTTCTCTAGATGCTGGGGGTGCTCTCTGCCACAGTTCCTCTGATGACCAGCCTTCCCCTTCCTTGCAGTCACTAGGGGTGCATCTAGACTCCGTGGCTCCGTCAAAGGAGCCATGTAAAGTCGTTTACTCGACATAGTCCACGAAGAGGGGATTTAAATAATCCCCGCGTCATTAAAATAAAAATGGCCGCCATGCTGTGCCATCAATCAGCTGACCCGACACAGCACGGCAGTCTAGACGCGGCGCGGTCGGCAAGGGAAGCCTTTGTCGACCGCTCCGGGATGCCTCGTGAAACGAGGTTTACAGAGCAGTTGACAAAGGCTTCCCTTGCCGACCGCGCCGCGTCTAGACTGCCGCGCTGTGCCGGATCAGCTGATTGTTGGCACTGCATGGCAGGTATTTTTATTTTAATGAAGCGGGGATTATTTAAATCCCCGCTTCGTGGACTATGTCGAGTAAACTACTTTACATGGCTCCGTCGACGGAGCCATGTACTCTAGACGTACCCTAGAAAATTTTGGAGGAGAGGGTTCTGCTGTGGCTAAAAGCAGACAAAGCGGATCTAAGTGGTGCTGCCGCTTGTAGGTTTCTTTTCCAAACACATTCATTATCACCTCCTGGAAGTTTAGGGCTCCAATTCAAGCACAGGTTCAAGTTTGTTGGATTTTAGCGGGATAGAAGCAAGTTCAGCATGTGCATAAAAGCTGCCTGATCCTTCGGTCAGGCTGATTCATTCCTTCCCCGAGTAACTATTTCGGTTTCATGCCAGTGACCTGCTAGCGTGGCACCAGCACATCTCAGCAGAGCTGCGGGAAACCCCCAGATGAAGGTGCCCCACAATGATCATGCTAGCGCTGTGTAGCTAAAAACCAGGATGTTCCATTTACTCCCATGAGATGTTCACAGAGCAGCAGAAATGGGCAGCTGGCCGATAATTTTCTCCTGAGGGTGGTTAGGATTAAAACAGGAGCTGTGTGTGGCTTTATTGCAAACACATGTTAACTTATAAGCTACTGGCCAACTCACCCCAACATGTGTGGCTGGAACTTCTTCGGAATAGACTTTATTCTCCTGCATGTTTTTAAAAGTGCTGTGCATGCCCATAGCATTAGTGATAAGGAGCTACACTTCACCAACCTGGGCTTGGCACAAATGCACGTGTGTGTTTAGGGCCTTTGAGGCTCTCCACACTTTTACCACTGGGGTGGAGCAGGGGGTGTGTGTGTGTGTGTGTGTGTGTGTGTGTGTGTGTGTATTTACAGTTCTTAGCCAATAGGCATTGTACTATAAGACATGAATTTGACCAAGTGATTTCTTTGTATTGGACTTCCTACTTTTTCTGTTCTTGCGCTGTAGTGTAATTGACTGACTGCACACACACCTCCGGCTTCTATATTGTAAAATGTTGCAGCTTATAGTGGGATTGGCATCTTCCTTGGTGTTTTTTTTCAACCTCAGCTGCACAGTACAAACCAGACTATTGACTCTAAAGCTGGCATTTCAGGAAAGCAGTCTGTTAATGACTTGGCTTTAATTAGAAAATCTCAGGTTTGTTGGCGTTTCAGAGAGAAGATATTCATTTCTGGCCTCAAAGTACAGTCTCCCAATATAGTCTGAGCAGATGGGCTATAAGGCTGCTGCAGTATTTGACATCTGAAAGTCGATTGCATTTGTGCATATTTATTAATTTAAAACCAAATTAGAAGAACACAGGGAAATCTGGTAAGAATTCATATTTTTTAACACAGTGGGTGGGGCGGGTTTTATCATTCGTTTGGGGAACGTTGCAGGGTTTGGAACCATTAAACCTGTGACAAGGTAAGGTGCTTCCATATAGACCCACTAGTCTGCCAAAGTTATCGAGACGACTGCTTCTGGGTAAGTGCAGCACGTGAATAAATGCTCTGCCAGTCGGGGTACTGCCAAAAAAACCTGTCAAAAGTTTTCAGTGGAAAAATAAATTTTTGCTATTTGCGCATTGCTGTGTGACTGCAGCAAACACGCGACTTTTAGAGCGGTTATTTTAACTGTTTAAACATGGAACTTGCTTGGCTTGTGTGTCAGTTTTATTTGTGCTGAATGCCCTTCTCTTGACTGTGCTTTGAACAATTCCCCGTGAGGGGGTGATGCCATTGGGAGTGGCCTCATTTTCAGAGAGATTTACTCAGCCTAATAGCGATCAAACTTCACAAAGAGCCAGTAATTACACATTTTTAAAGTTTCTGGATCTGTGTTTACCCGGATACCTTTTTTTCTTTAAGGCCTACAAGTGAATTGTCCATTAAAATGAATATCCATCGAAGATACTTCATCATTCCCTGTTCATTGACACTGTAAACATTAAAGGCCTGTTTCAAAACACAGCCTTTGACTGAAGACTTGGAGGATAGTGTTTGAAACATTCTTACAGCAAAGTGAACGGCACCAGCATCTGCAATGAGACACAGAACAACACGGGGGGGTTGAGGAATTAGGCAGGAATCATGCGAGGGTGCTTGGGTGGGGATATTGAAAGGTGGATTGGGGACGGTGGCACAAATTATTAGTTTTTTCTGCAGGAGAAGCAAACGGAGGAAGGTTTATTGTTGCCTTGTGATTGTTCAACATTCTTATCGCAGACTTGACTAGATGGAAAGGTCCTGTCCAGGTCTCTGTTCCAGCACTTGATTTTTGGACGCACTTTGTAAATGTCTTGAAAAGCTCTTGCGCTTTCAGCATCTTCCAACAAATGCTCTGGCTTCTCTGCAAAATCTCTTGGCTTCCTTCCCTTTCTCTCACTGGCAGCATCAAGCTGTCCTGTGCACCTCTGTTCCTCAGGCGGCTTCCGCACCTTTTCATCTCTTCTCATCCCCTTGTACAGTCACTGAGCCGCAGTTGGAAGCGTGTTGCCCTTTGGAGAGGGGCTTTGTTTGGACACACAGTGTTCCAAAGCTGCAAACGGACAGCGCAACAGCGTGGCATCTCTGATTCCTGGGGGTTGCGTATCGCAGGGTTGGACCTCAGCCGTAAGCTTCATTCAGTCATGTCACCAGAAGTTCGCCCCTTGTACGTTCGTAAATATCACCGTGGGTGCATCGACCCTGCAAAAACAAGAAACAAAACACCCCACCCTGCGGCAGCGAGTCGCCGAGCTCAGGTCAGCTGACTCAGGCTGGCACAGCTTGGCTAAAAATAGCCACCAGCTCAGAGACCTTCCCCTCTTGCTGAGTTCCAGACCCTGGGCTTCAGCCCAAGCAGAAAGGTCTGTGCTGCTGACTTTTAGTCCAGTAGCGCAAGCCCGAATCAGCTGACCTGAGCACTGAGACTCGATGCTGCAGGTTGGTTGGTTGCGGTGTTGGACGTGCCCCAGAAAGTCCAAAGAGGGTAACAAGATGCCCTGCACAGGCCGGGCGGAGCCTCCGGATGCCTCTCGTGAGCTACCATGTGCCAATACAAATCCCAGGTGGCAGTGGATTGGGCCAGGACGGAACTGGACCTGTGGCCTCTTCGGGCTGCAGCTTAGGGCTTCCCGCCTGAGGGCAGTGAGGTCAGGAGAGGGTGGGCGCTTGGCCATGAGCAATGGGAAGATGTGGCTGACTCTGCCACCAAAGCCCTTCCCTCAGGACTGGCCCGCAGGAGAACTTAAATACTCCCCCAAATACTTGAGGGCGGTTTTCTCCAAGCATGTCTACACTGCAGCCAGTGGTGCAGCAGCCCAGACCCTGACGTGGGCTGTGCGAGTCCAGCTGGGCCCCGGGGTACACACCCGCCTTGTTGGGATGCACCTCACTCTGCCTCGTTTGGCCTTTGCGGTGACCTTCTGCTCAGGCTGGCTTCATTCTTGCTAGCTCAGCTAGAGTCACTTCTCTGGCTGCAGAGTAGACACCCCCTTGGCGACCGCAGGGTGTTCTCGGGCTGTCCCAGCCCTTCTGCTTCTGAGGGCCAACAGGGTCCCAGCCCCCTGTTGCTTCCTGTCAGCTTGGACGTGGTCCGTGCCCTCTGCAATTGTCCTTTGAATACGATCATCAGCAATGGTGCTCGCTCCCCCGGGCCAGCCCAGAGGCCCTGTCTACGCTCCGTGGAGTCAGGCTGCTGTGAAGAGCAGCCGGCGTTCGCCTTGGGGCGTACAGCTCCATGCTGCAGCGAGAGGCTGTGGCCGAGAGGAAAGGCTGTACATGCTGCTGCAAGCATAGGCCTAGCCAGGGACATGTCCAGGGGCTGATTCCTGACCGCTGTCAGCACCGCAGACCTCCGGGCTCCTGGTACAGCTCTGGCTACAATTGCATTTCTCCCTGTGCATCTGCTTTGGCTCGTTTCTCCGGGCGTCTCCTTTCTCCGGGCGTCTCCTTTCTCCTGGCCAAGGGGGGAGGCTTTCCTCCTCCCACCTAGCTCCAGCCCTGTCGTGTGCGCTCGCTCTCTACGAGCCGCGAGAACGTTCCCTGCTCTCCTTGGGCGTGGCTTGCCGCTCTCTTCCTGTCCTCCCCTCCCTCCCCCTCTCTTTGATGTAGGTTTGCACTCATTGGATTTGGTTGCTGATGCACTTTTGTGCCCCACCGATTTCTCCACCTTGTAGAGAGAGAAGGGCAAGGAAGAGGAGAGCGGTGCACCACACGGTGTGTGTCAGAGCCCCCCCAGTGCAGGGCCTCAGTCAGTGCTCTCTGAGGCCTCCATCCCCGAGGAGAGCCCGCTCCCCTGCTCGCAGCCAGATGGCGATGCCAGTAAGTAGCCACTTAGCTTCCCACTTGGAGCTCGCGTGTCCGCAGAGGGGGGTTGGGCTCTCACAAGCCTTGGCCGTCACGGCGGAGCCGCCTGGACATGTTCGGCAGCTGCGCTCTCCGCGGGATCGGCCACGGGGGCGACAGCCCCATCACGTTTTGCCAATGACGGGAACCGACCCCTGGGCAGGGACAGGGCTGTCCCCTGCTCCGTCCGCGCTGTTCCCACGTGGTAGGGCAGGCAGGCAGGTAGCTCCTGTGATGTCCTGGTCCTGCCTCCTCTCATGAGTTTTCCCCATTGGCCTTAACCCGCAGCCGGCCCTGTGGCTTGCCCCACGACAAAGCGTTTCCAAGGGGCATTTGGGGGCAGGCTCAGACACCTCACTTTTGTAAACCTGAGCCATGCGGGGAAGCCCACAGCGTCTGCCCCCGAGCTGCCGATCCGGGTTCTCTAATCCCCATCCATCTGGCATAGCCGAGTCCTGCGAGGCCGGGGCTTGGTCCATCTGCATGAGGCATCGATCCATTACTGGCCAAGGGCTTCCTCCCGGCTTCGCCCTGTCTCAGGACTGGAACTGGAATAGAAGGTGCTGTGCTTGGTCTCCGTTCACCTGCTTCCTCCTAGCTGCGGCCCTGGGCTGGCCCGTGGGGACCGAGTGTTCACTTACCCGTTTTAAAAGGCCTCTCACGTGGGCTAGACCCAACCTCTCCCCTCCCCCCCATGCCGGGGCTCACCCTCTGCCTCCTCTCTGTGCAGATCGAGTCTCACAAGCTGACTTTCCGCGAGAATGCCAAAGCCAAGACTGACCACGGAGCCGAAATCGTCTACAAGTCCCCCACCGTCTCCGGAGATGCCTCCCCCCGTCGCCTTAGCAACGTCTCCTCCACTGGCAGCATCAACATGGTGGACTCCCCCCAGCTTGCCACACTAGCTGACGAAGTGTCTGCGTCCCTGGCCAAGCAGGGCTTGTGATCGCCTGGCCGTGGGCGGAGAGAAGAAAAATAAATCTGGCCTTCTCCCTCTGTTCCTTTTACAACTACCCCCTGCCCCCCCATGATTTAACCTGCTTTTAACTGCCCCTTCAGCTCTGCCTCCCGGACTTCAGAATCGGCCACCGCATTAGCTAGAACCCTGCCCTCCCCCCGGACAAAGGAACCGGCCACTCCCACACCAAGCCCGTTGGGTTTCTGGAGCGCTTGGTGCGCCTCAAATATTAAATTCAAGGCCTGGTCCCCTAGTGCCACTGCAGCCAGACTGACCCCCGGCCCCCAGAAACCCAGCGAGGCCGGCACCTCCCCTGCCACCAGCAGCCCCCCTTCATGGCCTAAAACGTGTTTGTCAGGGCACGTCCCTGGGAGCAGACTGCCCCCTACTGGGGAGGTCGGGGCGCTGCAGGCACCCTGGAAAGGGGGGCTTACCCATGGAAGTCTCACGTAGACTGTTCCAGCTGTGTCCTCCCCAGAGGCGAGACACAAGGTAGCGGAGGAAGCAGCTTCCGTTGGCCCCTCTCTGGTGGTGAGAGACACGGAGGCTTTCCAGCTCCATGGAGCTCCCTCCTCCTGTCTGGAACAGCTGCTCCATGTCACAGCAAGGGCCAGGGCCGCAGGGATGGGCTCGGTGTAGCTGGACAGCTGCTCTTGCCATCAGATGAGGGGCCAATACAAGCTGGTCCCTCACCCCTTTGTCCCCAGGGAGACCAGCAGCAATTCTGGCAAACAGACACACGTGCCCTGAATTTGGCCCCGAAACTGTGAGAGTTCTAGGCCATAGGCTGGTGCCCAGGCTCCGACTGCATCTCCTCAGAAAAGCACCCGGCTGACTCCCTGCCCCCAGCGAAACCGGCTCTCAAGTCCTGGGCAGGGGCAGCTTCCTACAGGGTGTACTGGCCCTGGCAAACTAGCCCTCCTCTGGGAGCTGGTTCCTTTGTACAGGCAAAGGCCTCGCCGCTTTCTGGTTTGACTCATGCATGGGTTTAGGGCTGCTGCTTTTCCCGCCTATCAATGGCAACTGGACAGTTTTCTCCCGGTCTCTTTCCCTTACAGAAGCATTTCAGCCTCCCCTGGTTTCTAGGGGCAAAGCCGGCTCCCACTCTGGCTCTTTTGGCCCGAGGCCTCTTTCTCTATGTAATTTTATGGCCTTCCTCCTCTCCCACTGCTGCCATCATGTGTCCTGAGGGCTGGAGGGCAGGGTCCCACTGCTGTAAGCACTGGGTGAGCGGGTCGGGATTAGTGTGGGGACAGGGCGCGGGGCTGGGCAGGGTGAATTTGTTTCCTGCAGCTGCAGCTCTGTCCCTGCGGCCGTGGGAGCTAAGGCCGTGCTGGGCTGTGTCTGTCCAAGTAGCTGCTGTGGGTTTGAATTTGTTGCAGGCCAGCACCCCACTTGTCAAGCAGAAGTTCCCTGGTCTGAGCTGGCTGCAGGGAGGACTCGCTGGTTCCATATGCTCCTCCAAAGGAGACTCTGGCTTGCACGTCTGGGACGGGCAGGGGCTGCGGGGTTTGAAGTCTCCAGCATGTTAGCGTCACAGTTACAAGGCCGAAAGCCCGTTTCTGTGGACAGAGGGTGATGGAGCCACGGCCAGCTGGAAATGGGGGCGGGGTCACTCTTTCTCCATGCCACTTGGAAAGAAAATCTTTGCATCCCAGAGTTGAGAGGTGTCTGATGACTAGAAATTCTGCTTCCCTCTTATTAAACCCAACAGCCTGCCCAGAAATCCCTCCCGTCCATCCCCCTACCCCACCCCCCCCCGGTGGCCCCTGTGTCTTTTAAGCTCCAGAAGCTGTCTCCATGCTGCTGTAATGAGGACTGTAGGGCTGGTGATTCCTGTGGCAAGGGGACACTCTGGAAGGGCATCCCCCCTTCTCCCCGCCCCCCCCCTCCCCCAAGCTCTGTCGGAATGTGCATTGGGCTGGAGCCGTTGCATAGCGAAGTCTCGGCTTTTTTCTTTGGCTTGCCCTAGTGTTGTATAGTTGGATTTGTCTGTATATGCTCGGAAAGCACCAGGGTGATGAATGTTCTATAAAAAAGCATGTTGTAGAATTCAGTAGGTAAGTTTTTGGATTTGCCCCCCACACGCAGCCTCATGTGCGCCGGGCTGAGCTAGACTTCAGCCAAAGTGACCCCCAAGTGTGGCGAAGGCCCGAGACCAGCAGCAGCCCTGACGCGGGAGCAGCTCCCGCTGGGCAGTGTGTTCCCGGAAGCACAAGGGGTCTGGTTGCCGCCGTAGATGGATGTTTTCTGGAAGGTGGGCTTGCAAGGAGAGAGGCGGTGCTTGGATAGCTTTGCTGGTGAAACTGTCCTGCGGAGTAATGGGGCCGGTTGCTGAAGATGTTTGCGGGTCCCATTAGGACCCTTGGTACTACAGAGCTCGGGCAGCATTTTACTGGGTGAGTCACAACTTTAAAAGGGGGGGGGCAGATTCCCCTGGCAACCCCCCACTAACCCTCAGTCACATCCTCCCAGTGAGCTCTGGCAAGGAGCATGGGCTAGAAACCAGTGGAGTTGTGCACCATGGAAGTGCTTACTGGCTTCCGTTAGCCGGTGGGTGCTGGAGCAGCTCCCTGCGGGCCGTGGGCAGGGGCTGCTGTAATCCTGCAGGAGCTGCTGCGGACAGGGGCTGTTCCAGGTGTCCAGAGCAACCACTGTTCGTGGTGGGCCCAGAGGTGTCCACAGCTGGACGCTGGATGGGGGGTGAGTGGCCCTTAAACCAGGAAGTAAACTTAACAGGTTAACCCATTACACAGGGAGGCTGGGGGGAGCGATTTCCTAGAGTCACAGGGGCATTGCGGGCCAGGGTCCCACTGATGCAAGCTGAGTGTTTCCCCTGCACGTTTCCCTCTTCCCCAGCGCCCTGCGTGCTGCCTGCCTGGGCTACTGCCCAAGTGCTCCAGGGGAGGGCTGGGGGGGCCGCCGAAGGCAGAGGAGGCTTTAGGGTGACTCTCTGCCTATGACTCCCCCATAAAACCCGGGCAGACGCCGCAGGCCTGCTGAGCCAGGACCAGTTCCCCAATGTCCCTGCCAGACCCCTCTCCCCCCCACTTGTGTGCTCTGGCCTGCCCTGCGGGGGAGGCTCAGAGCCGCTCACTGTGGGCACAGGGGTGGTGCTAACTCCATGCCCGTGGTTGGGGGGGGCGCCAGGGAGGCTTCCTGCATTCTAGCTCCAGCGTGCCTGGAACTGAGCTGCTGCTTGCAGACGGGCGGGGGGAGGGGGTGTCTCTGTGTGATAAAGGCCAAAGGCTGCTACAGGAATTGTGGTTCGAAAGGAAATGTCAGGCGGGGGGGGGGGGGGGGGGGAAGCTTTGGGACATGGGATTTGCTGCTCTTTGCCCTGCCCCTCCCCCGTTTCCACATACCACCCCCCCCTTACAGGAGCACTGCGCTCTGCGGGGGGGGGGGGGGGGGGGTGCTGAGCGTTGGCTGTCGGGACTTGTTTACCCAGCACTGAACGCAAGCGATGGTTCAACCGAGGAAATAGTCTGGCTGCTTTTGTTCCTATGGCAACATGCTCAGAACAAGGATGAGATCAAGGCCTTGGGCTGCAGCTCACCAATCCCAGCCCTGGCCTGCTGCCCCACCCTCTGCCCCAGCTGTGGTCACTGGCACGGGCTGCCCTACGTCACCAGTGTTAAGGAAGCTGGAGCAGGTCTTGGGCCCTGCCCAGCTACCATCAAGGCTGCCGGAGCGTCCAGAGCCAGTGCTGCACTTGCTGGCAGAACTCGGAGCAACCCAGCCCCAGGTGTAGGCCACCTGAGCCCTGACACAAGCAGCCCAGGGCCTACGTGGGTCAGCCGGGCACGAACCACTCTGAGAGCTTTCTGGCTCTGCTGGGCCAGTGGTGCTGTTCCCTGGGCCGGTGCCTGCAGCCCTAGCGCCTGTGTGATGAGCAAAGACAGCTGCAGGTTGCGTATCTAACAGGAAACACCCTGATGGGAGCAGCCTGCTGCACTTGTCACCACACCCCAGAACGCTGCCCCTCAGGCCTGGTGCAGCTGTTGGTTCTCCTACATGCCCTAGGTCTCTGGCAGGTACCAGGATGGGTCAGCTGCTCTGCAGGCAGCCGCCTTTATCATAATCAATTTCAGAGGGTGTGAGATTTTCAGCTGAGTCACAACGTCTGGCAGTCCTAGCCCATGAGCCCTGGCATGAATTCTCTAGGGGGCTGGCCTAGCCACTTAATGGCTGGTGCTTGTTCGGCTTGGACCTTGAGTAACCACATGAAGGCTGGCGTGAGACTGGCTCAGCTTTGAAAGGGCAAAGGGAGCTGCTAGCTGGGGCGGGGACGGCGAGCACGTTAGTGTGTTGGCCACCACCTCCATTTCCACCATGGTCTCCACTGTTCACCATTTGCATTCTGTGGGGCTGTTTGTTAGTTGCTTGATGGCCCGGTGCTAGCGGAGGCTGGCAAGGGCCATGGGCCAGCCTGCCTCCACGATCCGTAGTTCCATTTCAATGAACTCTATGATTGTAAGAACTTGTAAAGTCTGTGATTAGCTTTGTATCGTTGTGGGATGGTAGGAGGCCTAGGCGCTCTCTGTCCTATGTACATGAGCAACTGGGAGAACCAATCAGTTAACCCCTTTTAACCCTTTTCTGCGTCTACTGAAGCCAGGGCAGCTCTAGCTCTGTTAAACACTCCATAGCCAACTTTCCCTGACTACCACCTGACCCACCTCCGCCATGGCTTTCTGCAGTCCCGGCCACATCCTGGCCCAGGCAGAGATGCTGGGAGCAATTGACTTTTGCCATAGCACCCTGTTAATTGAGTAATAGTTCAGGACTGGGTGGGGATGAGTTTCATTAACCTTTAGCTCCCTGGCATGAATGTCATTCTTGGGACTTTGTGTGTGCTGCTGTCAGCATCCTTGGTCCTTGGATCCGCTCACAGTGCTGGGTCTAGCCTGTCCCCAACCCTCTCTGGGTATATCCCAGCCCTTCTCTGCAACACCTAAATGACCTTCCAGCGAAGTAGCGAGGCTCAGTTCCCATCATAACCTCGTTTGCTGAGGGCCCAATCTGACCTCCCAGCATTTTATAGACATTACCTACCTGGGATTTAAATGGAGAGTTACTGCTAAGGGATAGTGTGTTGAACTGTTCCTTTGCTGCAGCATGTCTGGAAAGGGTTAAAACTGGCACTAACAGACTGCTTGTTCCATGAATTTGAAGTAGCAAAAGGACAATTCTGGGATTTGCAATCCTGTGATTCCCTTTTTAATTTTGGGAGAGGGGGTGGGAGGGCTTGAACTCTGTATGATCATCCTAGCTTAGCTTTGTCTGTGACTGTCCATAGTGTACTGTGTGTTTTAACAACTGGTTTACACTGTTGCTGTAAAAGTGAATTTGGAAATAAAAAGTCATTACTACACTAAACTGCTGCCTTGGTGCCTCTGCCTACATGGGAGGAAAAGGGGTCTGTTCATGCCTATGGAACCAGGGATGCTATTTTGTGAAGCTCTGCCCAGAGTCAAACAGGGCCATGCAACAGCCAAACATTTTTCAGACTGTGTCAAATCATCCACGGCTACATACAATGGGCCCAGCCACAGGCAAGAGTGTGTCCCCTACTATGTTTTCACATGCACCTACCTGCCAAAAAGCTGGAGGCCACATCTCAGAGTGCTGTCCAGGTGAGACTCAAGCATTTGCCAAGGACAGAGGGGTAGGTTCTCCCGTAACATTACTTTGTATAGCTTTTCAGGGCACTGAGCACAGCAAGGGCTGCAGGTTGAGGCTTGAAAGAGGAAAGCACAAAGGACAAATCAGCTCCTGTGGGATTCCCAGCCATTCCGGGTCTCATGAGCCCAAGAGTCCAGATTTGAGTACTTCATATGAGCTGCCTTTTGCATAAGCTGCTGTGGGTTGTGCAACTCACAGCTGTGGGGTTTTGAAGGTTCCCCCTCTGCCCATGGTATGGGACTCCCCACCTGAAGGAGGGGTGCAACATTCAGAGTGAAACTTGGGGTTGGATTTTGGGCAAGTGATCAGCTGGAATTCCTCATCCAGAGCTGCGTTTGAACCAGTCAATGCTCAGCAAGTGTCTCATACAGAAATTTCCTGAGTTGGGATGCCTGATGGAATTGATGAACCAGAGTCTGGGGTAACCACCATTCCTGCCAGCAGTGCTGAGGGAAAGGTGCTCTCTAGCCTCAGTGTCTCTTCCAAAAGCGAGGGAATGCTCTTGGGTGAAGAGAGGTGCCCAAGCAAATAGGGTTGCCATTGCCACACATGCTGGTGGTCCACATGGTTCAGGGGACTTAGTTAGAACATTCCCTGTCAGCTTTGCTTGTGCTGCTCAGGAGAGGTTTAAATGACACCCAGCTGATTAGCAGAGTGCCCACAGCTGGGTTTTGTATTTCTACTGGTGGTGCTCACACAATTTATTCCACACACTGATAGGAAAAAGATTAAAGGGAACATGGGTCGGGGACCCTACCAGCAACCCTTCCCCTGTCATTGGGTCTTGCAGTGGGAGCTTCCAAGAACTCAGAGGCTTGGGCTGGTTAAAATGAAACCCATCCTCCTGCTACCCCATAAGCACCAATCGGCAGAGCAGAGTTCTCTTTTGAAAGGGCCTGTGGGTACATAGGACTTTAGTCACTCACAGGTACAGCAAGTCTGGCTCTTTTTCCCTACTCCCCAGCAGCAGGACACCTGAACACTTCCCTGCTGCTCAGCGGTCACATCCTCTGTAGCCTAGTCAAGGTTTAGCCTCAAGCAGCTGGGTTGTGATGTTTATTTTAAATCATACTGGGGTGACGTAGTGTTGGTACCTTGCTGGTTGCTATGTTGGGCAGTTGGCTGTGGGTGACCCCCACTGGCTGCTGTCTGTAGCAGGGTCCAGCAGGGCAGGGGATGAGTCATTATGTACAGGGCTCCGAACCTGTCCAACCAGTTGCCTCCCAAGGAGAGAAACAAAGGAAGGAGGGGAGGCCAGCCCCTGGCTGGGGGGCAGAGCTGGAAGGGATTTCTTAGTTTGTCTGGTATCATGGAGGAAGCAGCCTAAGCAACGGCTGGGATTTAGGGGCCCAGTCTCCCCCATCTCAAGGGGGGCTGAGGCATCCTAGGCCTGCCCTGGAACCAGATTACAGCTGTGCTGTACCCTGAAAAAGCAATAAACTCCCTCCATTCTACCAGCTGGCAGAGTCTGTTCGTGCCACTATGGGGGTGCAGGAGGCGGGCGAACCCCGACACGCCACCACAACTGGCCATAGGGGCAGATGTGTGCAGCAGAACAAAAGCAGCCAAGGAGGTTTTACTGGGTAGAGAAACAGGAATCTACAGGGCTCAAACAGCTTCTGGACATGGCTGGAGAGCGACATGACTATAACCTGCCCTTGCTTTCTGCAGCTGGTGGAGCCCAGCGCTGCCAACAACTGGGCAGTTCTTCCACAAAGGACACAGATGCAAAGGGGGGGGACCAGGGTTGATCCAAAAGTGCTCGACTTTCCCCAAAGTGCAAAGCACTTGGGAAAAAAGGGGTGATCGCACTTTGAGCCACTGACGCTGCAGAAGCTTGAGACCCACAATCTGCCCCATAGGACAGCACCTGCTGTGGGGTGGAAATGCTGTCCCTACAGGGCTGAAGCCCTTAGACCTCCCTCACTGCAGGGTAGAAGCTCTTAGCCACCCCCTCCCCCTGTATGTGAAGAATGGGAGGAGTCGCTTGAGGCTCATGAGTCAGTCTGGCCACACCAGATTTAAAAGCTGAACTGCAAAAGGCAACAACTGTGGCCATCTTGCCCCTTTAGTCTAACAGCTGGGTGGGGTTCCCTCTCCTCCCCACCCCCATTTGCTGCATGTTATTTTGTCTTAGAAAGAAGAGCCGCTAAGATGGGATGTCCCTGCCTGTTGCAGAATTGGAGAGAAAAGCAGGGGGGGTTCTATGGGGCGAAGAAGCAAACGGCAGCAGGGTTACCATGCAGCGAAGTCACGTGTGCATCCTCCAGTGCAGAGAGATGTTGGGACTTGCCCATGTAGTTTAGAGCAAAGGCCCTGGAGTCAGGAACCCTAGTTCCATCTCTCTGAGGTGCTGCTGACCTCACGCCACCTCCCATTTCACAAAAGGGGCTGACGTAGAGCACACTAGGTATTTTAAATTTTTTTTTTAATCTTTTTTTTTTATAAGCACATTTGTGCTTTGCAAACAGAATCAGGACATTAACAAAGATCAGCTTCTCAGAAGAAAAGCGTTTTCTATAGAACAAGGACATTACACAGCTCAAAGCAGGAAAAGAAAATATTTACAAAATACAAGGTGTTTTTTTTGTTTTTATAATGCTAAAAGGGTTATTCAGAATTTTCAACCTTATAAATAGAAAAGCACTTATGCAAAGGGATATGGTAGCATTGTTTTTTTTTTTAAAGAAACGATGACAAATCCTTTAAACTAGAACAGAACCAAAAAACACTAGATAATGTTGAAAATTGTGAAAAAACCCCAACCATTAAGCAGTTTAGCTACTATTTCTTTACGATTACAAAATGGAAAAAAAAATTATGTCCTTTGTATTTTTTTTCCTTTTTTGGTGATGTGATTATACATAAGACAGGCACAATGCTAACAACAGGAGAGGGACCAGTAGTCACACCGTTGGGGGGGGTCAGAAAACGTTACAGATGGAACGGTGTGCGGGGTCCAGGAGGTTCTAGGGAAGGAGGGGGCAGCGGCAGTGCCGTTTCCAAATAAAATACCTGTCAAACTTTATGATCGTTGTCAGACCAGAAAGTCCTCAAAAATGAAACTGACTAAACCTTTGTTTTCAAAATGGGTGTGGAAGTGGAGTTAAGCAGTGGTGAAAAACAAGTCCCGAGCTCTTCCTAAGCTAGCAGGCAAGGTGAGGCTCCTAAGCTGTAGATGGAGCAGCACATGACACTTGCTTTTTCTTAGGACTTATTTTTTTAAATAGATCAAACCAATTGAAGCAAGACAAAAATTAGCAGCCTAAGCTCTGCAGCCTGCACACGTTGTATGGTGAACTGCTGAGTCCCACTCCTGGCATCTGCAACTCGTCAGGTTTCTACGCAGCGATCGCAGTAACATGGGTGGCATTCTGATGGCCGGCTGCTAACCTGGCCTGAAATTGTCTAAGTGCGATGGGTAAAAAACACCATGAAGGCAAAATAAAAGGGTTGGTAACAGAACTGCACTTTCTGCATCAAAGCTCACACTGGTGCCAGCAGCAAGTCGCCCTTAAGGGCACTGGACAAACTCCGCTCCTGCTGAGGCACCAGCACATGCAGGGTGGACTCCCTCTACCCTCCACCCAGTATAAAAACACAAGGTGTGAACAGAACAAGATTGCATCCGACATCTTGCTTTCTCATGTGGAGCTCTGCACCAAGCAGCTACAGAGGGGCCTTCCTCTCCCCAGCCCGGTAAGTCTTGCCCGTCATGAAGCGAACGGCTGCTCTAGAAGTAGGAGTGGAAAAGAAGGAGATGCAGCAGGCGGCCTGGGGGAGCCATGGAGGTATACCCAGAACTACAACCCAGGGGACCAAGTGACAGAGGGTGGGGGTACAGGGGCTGCAGCTCTCAGCTCTGCAGGTGAGGAGAGACAGCGAGTGTGGGAGGTTGCATTCCAAAGACATCACTTTTCACCACTAATTTCACTCCACTAAAACTTTTCAGGGAGGAGGCAGCGGAGAGTAAGAGAAAAATCCCCTTTCGCTGGCAACACATCCCCAAAGTCTGCTAGTCAGCTAAATTCTGTGCTCTAGAATTATACACCTACAGGGGAGGGGCGGAAGGGTGTCTGGCAGGCTGCTCTCCTCCGGAGACTTCACTCTGCTGGGAGGAAGCTGAGGCGGGGTGGGAGGGAGGGCGGGGGGGAGCTCTTACTGTGTGACAAGGAAACATGGAGAGGAAAAAAAAAAATACAAACAAAAAACAGTTTCTAAACTCCTTAAATTCACTAAAAACTGTGAAAATTCCCGGCAGGATGTTTGAATATCAAACGCAGATTTCGGAAGCTTTAATGCCAAGAGTTAGTTCTAGATGTTGCTTTTACTCATGTCTTCCTATCCGTCTATCTGTGCGATGGCCGCTGAATGGCGGTGGCGGCGGCTGCTGTGGAGGCCACGGCTGGGGTCCGGCTCTTGGGGCTGGGGAGGGCGGGCAGGGGGAGGGCGCCATCTGTCTCCCGGGCCGACTTGCTGCCCGACGTGCGCCGGGTGCAGCGCGACAACCGGTCCTGGGGGTCAGATTGGTCCTCGCACTCCGTCTTGGGGTTGTAGGACAGCGGGAAGTTGCGTCGCTCCCAGGGCTGCACAGCCTGCAGGGGGAGGAGAAGCAGCTGGTCACGGTCAGGCAGACATGCATGCTCAGGGGCTCGGCTTAGTTAAACTATGTAGCTTGGGCAGTGGGAGAATCCCCTTCTTACCGATAGGGGTGTGTGTGCGCGCGCCACGGGGGCATGTGACCTACTCCCGCAGCTCTCCACATGACTCCCCTTCCTTAGCCCCCACTTTCTCCCCACCCCCTCCCCGATCCCCTCTGCCCTCCCACTGCTGCTGCACCTTCAGGACAGCAGAGGTGAGAAGCAGAACATGGGGCCGCCCAGCAGCTGCTCCCACATGGCTCTACTGCTCCAGCCCTTCTGTACAGGGCCCCCTCCATGTGAACAGCAGCCAGCCCCTCTGGAGGACGGGTGGGCCAGGGAGCTAACGGAAGCCACGTCCTGCCTGCTGAGATTGCCAAGAGAGCCCTGAACCACAGGGCCCTCCCAGGCACTGTAGCAGGGAAAGGAGAAGACCCCACGCCAGAGCTCTCCAGCACGGCTGTACCAGTCCTCCAGCGGGTTGGCTGCTGTGCAGACGGAGGGCTCAGATCATGCATGGAACGGCTGTGGCCCCCAAACTCTGCTGCTCCTTTTCCTGGTACGTTGTACGGAACCGTAGCCACTTGCACTGCTGGGCTGTGCCCTGGAGTCAGCTTCCCGGTGCCCTTCATCCTTAACTTTGGGCAGGGCTCAAGGGACCAGGGCAAAGCCGGCTCTCGGCCCCCGGCACAGAGAGAGACTGCAGGAGAGCTGTCAGAGCCCCCTGTGACCAATGACGTATCCGTCTGCCTGCTCTTCCAGCATCCTCAAGCAACCTACAGCCAGCCAGAGCTGACTCGAGTATTTCCCCACACGTGCAGGGAAAAGCCGTGACGTTGGCCCCTCCTCCCTTTACACATTAGGGCCACATGGACCAAGGAAGGTCTCTGCTCAGACCCACCAAGAAGAGTTCCTCCCCTCTCAAACTCTCCAGCAAGCTGAGACACCAATGGAAGTATCACAACGGAGGTGTCAGAAAAACTAATCACACGTCAAATGCCAGTCCGATCAACTGACACCTCCCCTCACTTCACGGCCAGTAGTTTCATGTTGCTTCATTCTGTGCCATAGAGGCGAGCACCTGATGCCCTCCGTTGTAAGTGCCCCAAGGAAAAACTGCCAGAGGGCATGTCTAGACTACGTTATAATTTCGAAATCTTCTTCCGATTGCTTTTCTGAAAGCTAGTCTTTTGAAAGTGAAAGTAGTCTGGATGCGGTTTTTCGAAGAAAAAAAAAAAACCCTTTTTTGAAAAAACCGCTCTTCCTAAAAAGAAAAAGGAGGTTTACGCAGTTTTTCGAGAAAAAACATTTCCAGACTACTTTCAAAATTTCGAAATCCTCTTTCGAAATGATAATATAGTCTAGAGGTGCCCAGAGAGGGGAGGCCTGTCCTGCCAGAACAGAATGAGAATGGATTTTTCATTCACTTCGGCAGTTCCTCTCCCCCCGCAGATTCCACAGAAAGTTCTACCTTGAAACACAGACCAAAAGTTTGAATTTCCAATTTAGCCTCCAAAACCAACAGCTTCTCAGTCACATGGATGCGCCTGGGCCCTGCCACAGAGGACAAAGTCAAAGTAGCCACTCACCTGTTCGTCAAGGCCAGCCTCGGGGGTGGAGCAACGGGTGTCCTCGTTGGACAAGAGCCGCACAGAGTCTCGGGAAACAGGTGTGAGGGGGGCAGAGTGCAGCTCAGGGCTGACGGGGCTGCGTGGGGAGTGAGCGTGGGAGAAGTCAGAATGGGAGTGGCAGTTACCCACATCTGGGGATGGTGGCTGGGGGGTGGAGGGGTTCCCCAGCAGAGGGGTTGTCCGACCGTCTGATGATCTGTAAGACCTGGAATTTTCAAGGGGGAAAAAAAATGTATTTTTAAGGTTGGCATTTTACGTGTCACTGCTGACTATCATCAGTCAAACACCTCACTCGTTGCTAGCTCGCAGCCATGCCACCCCCAGAAGAGCATTATCACACAATCTAGGTCACGATATGCGAGGCAAAACTGAGTCACTGTTTGGACTTCACGCTGCAGCCTGTCTGGTCTGACCCCTCCAGCCAACCATCACTGTTTCACTGCATCGTGTCATGCAAACTAACCAATTTGGGACAGGGGGCTTTTTAAGAGGGACGGGGGGAAGCAAAGGGGCGTCTCTACTACACATCTGAATGCTGTATACTTACACAGGTGGAACCTCCCTGGTCCGGCACTCTCAGGACCAGAATGGTCCTGGAAAAGGGAATTTGCCAGACATAGGGAGGTCAGGCGTCTGGGCTCTCCCAGGGGCTCCCCTCCTGGCAGCTGCCCTGGGAGAACCTGGAGGCCTGATCCTCTCCGGCCCACCTGCCTGGCTCTGCTGGCCCTGGCCCTGCACGCAGGGTGGCAGCTGCTCCTGGTCCATGCCCCCAGGTCACTGGCCCTGCAGGCTGGTGCTGACCAGACGGGCTCTGCTCCCAGACACTCTCTGCTGGACAAGAGCCCCAGACAACAGCCGTTCAACCTGAGCAGTATAAGCCACCCCAGAGCGCCAACGCTTAGGTCAGTTTTGCGAAGTATTCTCCCAACACACACTAAGCAGCAAGGCCAACAGCAACAGTGGGCCCCAAAGCAAGGTGTGTGGGGGAGGAGGCTTGAGCAGAGTGGCACTGTGTGGAGTGGCGCAGCAGCCGGAAGCCCCGACCCCCTAGATTCACTGGGCCTGACACGAAGTAATAAAGACATTTGTTCAAATAGCTGAACCACTAAAGAATGGTGACCAGACTATATTACACCCGAAATCCTCTGGGGAGGACAGGAGCCAATACTCAACTGGGAAAGGGAACACAAAAATGAGGAAGCTTGTCAAAGACTGAGTCAAAGACTTGGACAAAACAGAGGGATTAAAAATCCTTCCTCAAGGCGTACAAACATCTAACAAAAAGGGAAACAGGAGGCAAGTAATAAGCGTTTGATTAAATGGCAAGGCTCAAAAGGGCTTCTGAGCTAAACATACAGAAATCCAACCCTAGTAAAACTAACAAGGAGCATAAGCTACAGCTGGAAGAAAAACAGACGCGCTAACGTTGCTTTTTAATTCTAACACAAAACCAGCCAAGAAATTCTTCAACTATATCAGAGCCAGGAAGACCATGAGATCAGCAGAAGGAGGGTCTGATTACACAACCGAGAATGAGAACATTACAAATATATTTGCATTGCTCTTCACAGATAACAGTGGGCTATTATCTACCCCACACTTTCGGTAGTAAAGATGGCTACTTCTAGAGATGAGGTATCAAAAGAAGAGGTACAAGAACGAACTGATAGACAGGAATTAGTCATCAAGTCCAGCAGGTGCCCTTAAAGTGTTCGGACGTTACTCAAGAGCTACCATGCTGAATGTCTGCAAGGGAATGAACGTCATATCTAGTATTTTTTAAAAGGCTACATCTGGAGAATTTCAGACCTTACTTTCGTATCTGGCAAACAGGCTGAAATAGTTAAAAATCAAATTATCAATCATCTAGATGATCATGAAACAAAATACAGGACTATGTAGCACTTTAACGACTAACAAGATGGTTTATCAGATGATGAGCTTTCCTGGGCCAGACCCACTTCCTCAGATCAAATAGTGGGAAAATAGTCACAACCATATATACCAAAGGATACAATTAAAAAAAAAAATAACACATATGAAAAGGACAAATCAAATTTCAGAACAGAAGGGGGATGGGGGGGGGGGGGGGGAGTTAGAGATGATAATTAGGGAAGCTATCTTTGTAATGGGTGAGATAGCTAGAGTCTTTGTTGAGCCCCCCGCGTAGTGTGTCGAATTTTAGCATGAATGACAGTTCAGAGGATTCCCTTTCAAGTGCAGATTTAAAAGGCTTCTGAAGCAGGATGCAGGTAATTAAGTCCTTGAGACAGTGTCCTTTCTGGTTGAAATGGCAAGAAACTGTTTTTTCTTTGTGATCCTGTCTAATATCTGTTTTGTGGGCATTGATCCTTTGGAGAAGTGTCTGAGACGTTTGTCCAATGTACAAAGCAGACGGACACTTTCGGCACATGATAGCATAAATTATATTTCTGGATGTGCAGGAATATTTACAGACATTTACCCTCCCTCCCCTCCCCCCCACATCCCCCTTCTGTTTCATTTGTCCTTTTCATATGTGTTCATTTTTTTAAAATTGTATCCTTTGGTATATATGGTTGTGACTATTTTCTTCCACTATTTGATCGGAGGAAGCTCATCATCTAATAAACCATCTTGTTAGTCTTTTAAGTGCTACATAGTCCTGTCTTTTGTTTCAGCTACACCAGACTAACACAGTTACATTTCACTAGATGACCATGACATAACAGGATTTAACTGCCACAGTTTCTGTACAAGTTCCACATGATTTCTTCAGATTTCTGGCATCAGACAGAATCATAGGCCTGAAGAGACCTCAGAAGGTCATCAAGTCCAGCCCCCTGCCCAAGGCAGGACCAACCCCAACTCAATCATCCCAGCCAGGGCTTTGTCAAACAGAGACTTAAAAACCTCTAAGGATGGAAATTCCACCACCTCCCTAGGGAACCCATCCCAGTGCTTCCCCACCCTCCTAGTGAAATAGTTTTTCCAAATATCCAACCTAGACCTCCCCCACTGCAACTTGAGACCATTGATCCTCATTCTGCCATCCGTCACCACTGAGAACAGCCTCTCTCCATCCTCTTTGGAACCTCCCTTTAGGAAGTTGAAGATACACAATTTATAGGAGGACATCCCATTGCTGAAGGCGTAACTTCACTTACAACACTGAGTAATGTTCCCCAAATGGTAGCTTACCAGTTGCACTGACCAGGCCTCTCCTTCCCCCAAACCCAACAATTCTCAGTCCCTCCTGTACAAAGGACCATCTAAGATTCTCCAAATTAGGGATGTGAAAGTTTAACCACATAAACGGTTAACCCTGGGCTCATCAGTTGACGTTCATGGTTACACGCAGGTTCCCGGTACGCGAGGGGCACCAGCTTAAAAGCTTCCCGCTCGCACCATATCCTAGGGAGCTGGCTGCAGCCCCACGTACAACTACTTAAGTTTACAGCACTTACACGATTTCTTAGTTACACGCATTTTACCATCCCTACTCTGAATCCACAGGCTTTCAGGACATGAATCTCTGCCAATCAGTCCTCTGCACTCTGATCCCAAATACACCCTTCGCTTGCACGACAAGAGAAGCTGGAGCACAGGATCGTCTTCCCACCCAAGTAGCACCAGCTGCACAGAGCATACTCTAGGCTTACCTGCTGCCTCGCCGCTGAGGGGGCAGACTGGTACTCCAGAGCCACCTTGCCCGCTCCATCTCTTCGCACTTGGCATGGAGAGCAGCAAAGGCTGAATCAGACAAGTCCTCAATCTGGAAAGGGAGCGAGAGATCTTTTATGCTACAGGCTGCGCGCACACAACAAAATTATGCTGGCATAAGCCAGGGTGTGAATTTAAACCAACATTCTCGGAGGACTTTAAGAGAACCTTTTTCTGTTTGTTTTAGGAAGGGGCGTAAGCTAAACGGAATTCCAGATTAGGAGAGTGTCCACACAGGGGCTCATACTGGTTTAATTTATATTGGTACAATTCTTCCAATGAAAGTGGTGAAGCTTTTCTAAAGAAGTGTGTTGTGCCCACAAAAGCTCTGATGCTATCTACATTTTTTTGGTAGGCTCTAAGGTGCTACCAGACCAATCATTTACTTTTTTTTTTTAAGTTACAGACTAACACAGATAACCTTTATTGAATTCTTTTTTTTTTTTTTTTTTTTTTTTTTTTTGCACCCTGTTAAAAGCCAGGACTTCACAACCTCCTCTGACAAGGAGTTCCACAGGTTGTCTGTGTGAAGAAAAACTTCCTTTTGTTTTAAACCTGCTACCTATTAATTTCATTTGGTGATCCCCTAGTTCCTATGTTAGGTGGGAACAAATAAATAACTCTTCCTTATTCACTTTCTCCACACCTATCATGATTTTGTAGACCTCTATCCTATCCCCCTTAGTCTCCTCTTTTCTAAGATGGGAAGTCCCAGTCTCTTTACTCTCCCTTCATATGGCACACAATATACTAGCTGCTGCTTCTACCCTCAGAATTCCCTTCCTTCCCCACCTACATATCAGCTGCACCTTTTGCTGACAAGGAAGATGGGACCACTTCCTCCTGGTCTCCTAGTGCCTCACCAAGATGCCACTCTCCATGTGCACAAACAAAAAGGAGGCCCCACACCCTTCTTCTAAGATTCTTATTGACCTGTGTCTGCTTTCCAGGCATGTCACACTCTCTTGTGCAGCATATCCCACTAGAAAGGCAGTTAATTGGCTACTACCAAATCCATCCAGAGGAGTAGGAAACTCCCTGATTAGTTACAGCTGTCAAACAGCCATCATTACCTCCTCATTGTCTTCATCGGGGCTCACTTTCAGAGCACTGATATCCACTTCACGCCAGCTGCAAGACATCATTGAAAACCAGGTCAGTTGCATGTAACACATGGATGAACTAGAGGAGCAGTAAACACGCCTTGTACAGGTGTTAGTTTTGCTCCCCGTGGTGACTGGTGGCCTACAGACAGGATAAAAACCGACTACTATCCGCAACAGATTCCAGGTTGTACTTTTATTCCACCTCCTCACTGCCCTCCACCATTCCAAAAGCATATGAAACGTCCCACTTCCAGTGCTGCATTGATCCCTTATGAGCAAACGTCATTCCATGCCAGTGACTACCAGTGTCTGAACATGCTCAGTAGGCAAAGAAGGATACACCCACGGAGTGAATGCAAGGAAGGAGACAGGATCTCCCCCTTCCCCCCGCCCTTCACTCCTCCCAGGCACTATTTCCAACTCTGCTTTCCTTGTGGTGTGGTGAGGGAGGGCAGGGAAGGGATAAAATAAGGCTTCTGCTAATGCTTCTCTCAGGATATGCTCTCCTGTTGCTGCACCTCCCCACTAAATGCTCTGGGGCATTCCCTCTCCCCAGCCCAACTCCTGTAGGTGCGGGTCGGCTCTGCTGTGGCTGGCAGAGCCTGCCGCAGAAGAAAGGTCAGTCACTTGAACCTTTTTAACCCAGCAACCCAGGAAAGAATTTGCTGCGCCAGGGAAGGGGGCTGCAGGGTATGAGCGGGATGGCGAGCTCACCTAGCGCCCTGCTCCCAGGGCACACATGGCTTTGTTCTCCCCTCCACTCCCAAGCATTGCCCCTCAGTGCTGTGGAAGTGGCAGGGGAAAGCTTCCAGGGCCATTCCTCCTCCCCCTGCCTTGGTCCGAACCACAGGTGCTCTCGAAGCAGGGACACCCGGCGTACAGAGGTTCAAGCATAGTTTAGAGTCTCCAGAGCTCCCTCTCCTCCCCCCCACGGAGAGGGGTCTGAAGCACCAAGAGGTGAGGGGTGGGGAGAAGAGATAAAAGGCCCCCTTTGACACATTGATACAATGTTTTTACAAAGCCAAATGCTCTCCCCTAGGTCTAACAAAGCATTCTAAACTCATTCACTGCTCACTGGTCTTCCTGTTCGTTCACTTTCCGCTCTTCACGTGATGTGAATAGTTCATTTCACTTTGGTTTCTAGTCACCTTTCCACGGTCACACTCTATTGCACAATGCTGAACCGTTTACATTACAAATACTTGTTTAAAAACGGTTTACCCTAGAACTTTTAGAGTTTAATTGTGCTGCCATTGGCTGTACGTTCCATACAGTAGTATTTTACAAAATCCAATACTGATCAAAATGGCACAGCAGAGACAAGAAAACCAGAGACAAGAAAAAAGTCATGGTCTATTATTTCAGGGTCTCACCAAAATTTTGCAGGCATTCTTTCAGTATTTTGCCTGTTACTCTCTTCAAGCACATTTAAGTTTTTTCCCCACTGCATCGGTTGAGGGCAGACACAGTATTTAGCCAAATGGCAGCAGGACCAGGTGAGAACTCCAAAGACTAATTTTGTACCATTTAAAGGCTAACAGTATAAAGTCAAAAAAAGAAATTAACTAAGGCTACCACCTCATTAATATACACAATCAACAAAAGGAAAGTGAAGTTTCCCCACAGTAACTCATCTGCGTTGCCACCTGAAACATGCTCTATTATTGAGGTTTTGGTTACTTAACATTCCTGTATTTGATTGCATGTTTTTTAAATCAAAACAAGCAATCTCTAAGGTGGCCGACTTATTTTTGCTTTACACTTATTTTAAAGAAAGAACTGAAAGATGGCTGGCTTTCGGGCTGGTGTGACACCTCCTTGCGTTAGAGGACACCTAATTATCTGTAGTGCTGAGAGAGCTTCTTTAAGATACACACTAAGATAGACTGGATGCAATTAGGTTTAATGGTATGGCCATTCAATCAAAGTGTGCTCTGTCTTTGACCAGCATTCACTGTGTTCATAAGCTAATCACTCCACACCTATTTCCTAGCTCTATGTGCAATGCTAGGGATAGATGTAGCTCACCACCCACATCTTCAAAATCACATACACACACACACACACGACACTATTAACCTCCAGGCAAGGGATCTGATCTTGAGGCAGTGAGGATCCCCGTGGAACAGAACCCTTGGCAGTTAATAAGCCCTTCTCCACTGATGGGCCGTGGAAGACATGGCAGAATGGAAGTTGTCCAAAGAAAAGTCACTCTCTAGCACTCATGCTAGCGGACAATTAATTTCCTTCACAGCACTGGCAGCCATTCAGAGAGCTCAGTTAGGGGCCAAGTTCCAGGACTACTGCATTCCGGCCATCCCGCCCTTTCTACGGAGGAAATGGGGGAAGGTGAAGCACTTACCTCGGTGTGAGGATCTCCTTGTACTGTAGTTTCTCTACACGAGTTGTCGCAGCCACAGACATCGGGATGACAATGTTATTAATATCGAAGGAACTTTCGCCTCTCCTCCTCCTTGGCAGCTGCAAAACAAAGACAAAAAAAAAGGTGAGGCAAGTGAGAGGGGACTTGGGGTTCAAGCCGGCAGGACTGCTTCACTAATGAGCATCCATCAGCTGGAACACTGAAAGGTTTCTCACATGAGCTGTGCACTAGTGAGGGGTGGTAGAGCGACGGCTGTGGAGACTGAGGTAATTTCCACAGACCAAGAACAACGTGCATGGCAAAAGTTTAAATTTCAATACTTCCCTAGTGTGCCTCACCAATGGCTGCCTTTGGCATTAGAGGAGAATTGCGCCTCCTTGACCCATTTGACCTTCTGCAAAGTGTGTCGAGAAGTAGCCCAGCAAGGGCTAAAACATGGCAACTCTTGTACAATGCAGATATTCATCTGCTCTTCGTGTCCTCTCCCCCAGCAGGGAGGAGAGTAGTTAGCAGGGGGACTGCCCTACAAAGAGCGCTTCACTCCGCAGGGCTGTGGATCCAACACCTTTCACCAACAGGTTCTTTTTTTATTAATATTAAGACAGGCAACCCTCCTGCATTTAACATGAGGAGCCAGAATGGAAATTCTAAAAGGGAAGACCCGCACTCCTATCCGGTTTTGTTCCTTTAAAATTCCACCTTCCTTAGAGAGAGAATTCCATTCATCACTGAGTTCGTGCATTTTGAAGGGGGGTGGGGGAGGTTACTCTTTTTACAAAATAAATGTTTGAATGACAATCTTCTCTTTATTACACTTTTCAACATGTAGTTCAAGAAATTATATTGCTATTTAAACCTGTACTCGGGTTTTAGAAGAGGAGAAGACTAAGGCACAAGCAGCAAGCAGGTGCCTAATTCCAACTGACAGATCGGTCCGTAAGGCCCCTTGTGCCTTTGAAAATCTATCCAGACATTCAGGACACTAGTAACACTTGCTAAACCACTGACCAGGTCTTTCACAAACCAGTAAAATGTGATTCTCAAACAGCTCAACCCATCTTCATATCACCTTTACCAAGGGGATGCGCCATTTACCCTTTTATCCGTCTCCTCCATTCCCCGCTACATGGGGCATGTGGCTTTTACTCTGAAAACTTAAGGCATGCAGGCAACTGTAATTACACTGCATCCGCAGTACAACAAACCAATAAAAGCTGGATAATATGCTTTGAGGTGCTTAGATGAAATGTGCTGCAGAAGCACAAGCAAATTACTGAGCCTCCTAGAATCGTATCAAGCAGCTCAACAGTAGTGCTACCTTCAAGAAAAAATTCTGTCCAACGATTTGCTAAAACCAATCATGTGACAAACATCCAGTGGTTTCTATTGTTCACCTCCTCATAGATCAGTATTGAGGTGTGAAGCAATGTTGACCAATCAGAGAAAATATGCAAATTTAGGTTACCTGACTACACAGTCACATTTCCTCCAGATCTCTCCTGTCAACTTTAGCATATCAAGCTTAAAAGTAGAAGTTTTACACTCTGGGTGTTTGTAGACAAAAATGAAGAGAATTCTATTTGATGGAAACATTCAGAATACACGGGAGCCAACAGGGATGATAGGAGTTACTATAGAGAACTTTCTGGGTGTCTGGCTGGTGAGTCTTGCCCACATGCTCAGGGTTTAGCTGGATCGCCATATTTGGGGTCGGGAAGCAATTTTCCTCCAGGGTAGATTGGCAGAGGCCCTGGAGGTTTTGCGCCTTCCTCTGTAGCATGGGGTACAGATCACAGCTGGAGGATTCTCTGCATCTTGGGGTCTTCGAAGTATTTGAAGGCTTCAATATCTGAGATATAGGTGAGAGGATTATTCTAGGAGGGGTGGGTGAGATTCTGTGGCCTGCACTGTGCAGGGGGTCAGACTAGATGATCATAATGGTCCCTTCTGACCTTAAAGTCTATGAGGCAGGCTCTGAGTGTATAGTACGCCTGAAATCGACAGCCTTTGAGGACAAGATTCCTAGCAAGTCTAAGGACTATTTGTATGCAGTCTTGGGAGAAGATCAGAGGAAACCGCCACCTAAATGGGCTTGGTCTGAAACTTCCCACACCTTGTTAATTTAGTTCATGGCACATTAAAAGAAAATGCCCAAAATATTCACACCTATTCGGCTCCTCAAGCACTGACATCATGTGGCACCATGGTGATGTAGCATCTCCCCAATGATTCAGTCCCAGGGAACAAAGAGAGAATTAATTGCAACTCCAGAAGGGACCAACAGCTAACAATAGCCAGCATTCGGAGTGTTCAGCTTCAGCAAGCCGCTCCACAAACAGCATTCCTATTCCTCCAGCACAGCCCAGAATTCGAGACGGACTCAATGAAAAATAAGCAGCCTTCACCGACTCCTATCACAGAGCATAGCGGGCCCTCTCTGCTTCTAGCTCCTGGCTAAATCACCACTGGAGGCATAGAAGGTTTTTTTGCCCGTGGCTTTTATCCCAACAGGGAGAGATGGCAGGGGGAAATTAGGGATGTAAGCAACAAGTCAAGTAGTTGACTACCCAGTAAGCCTAGGCTTATCAGGTAGTCAATACTCAACTAGTTGCTTCCCCCCTTGCTGCCTCTATCAGAGGCAGCAAGGGGGGTGGGGAGCAGGGCCTGGAGCAAGGAGGAGCCTGCTTAAAAGCCGATTTCCCCCCAGCAATGTCTTTGCAGGGGGGCACGGGAGGCAGAGGTGCAGCAGGGGACCAGGCATGAGCCAGGAATCAGCTGATTCCCAACTCATGCCTAGTCACCCGCTGTGCCTCTGCCTTTTGTTAAATGTAGTAAGAGCCAGGTGGCTCTTATCACATTTAACAAACAGAGCTGCAGTGGGGTTAGCTTGTGCTGCCCCAGGGAGCTAACCCCGCTCCAGCTCTGCAATTTAAATGTAGTACCTCCTCCTGGCTCCTCCTGCATTTGAACTGCAGAGCCGCAGTGGGGATAGCGAGCACCCCACCCCCTTATCGAGTAGCTGATGGAAATATCATCAGCTACTCGATTAGCTTCATTTTAACATCTTTAGGGTAAAACCAAGGGCAGATAGTAGTGGCTTGATGATGTGTAAAAGAGAAAGGCAGGTCAGGAATCTAAACTGACCATAATCCTCCAGACAGACTGCTTGAATGTCTACGCACTCCTTGCCCTGAAATGTATCGGTAGAACACCTGCTGCAGTAAAACGGGATCACAACTCACTATGCCATTGTGACGATCAATGAGAAAGGCATGTGTTAGATCACAGTGAGATATATGGATTGCTGGGCCGCTGTCCACTTCCTGGGGACAGGCACCTCCCTCACAACAGTGCTCAAAGCCTGCCTTCTCGGCCAACTCGCCACAGGTCAACTTGGCTTGTCATTTTCTCTCTGATTGCTGGCGAGATGAGACTCACAACGGCAATGGCTGAAGTGAGCAAGGAATCCAATCACATGCCATGACGACTCAGTTGTAAAGCCAACTCCAATGTGTCTATAACATTCTGACCACTCAAATGCTTCTGGCCAGTAGGCTGCATTATAAACCCAAAGCCACCAGCTCTGCCCCAGCAGTGCTAGAAGCAGTCCATTCAATCTGAGACCTCTCCATGTCCTGCTTGGGACCTATACCACCTCCCTTGGAGAGGCAAGCTTCTGGCACACACATACAAGCTAGGTCAAACAAGCTCTATTCCAGTCCCTGTTAAAAAGGTGAACCATCGACACAAAGGCGATGTCTACACTCACGGCATCTTGCGCAAGAACTCTAGCGGCCAGTAACACTGTCAATCAATGGCTGTCTCCCAGCTCCAGCACTGAGAACAGAACCACCAAGTAAATCCACCACACGAACGGCTCTTTCCACCGAGAGCAGCGGGAAACCTGGACTGATGGGCGCCAAGCAATCACCATCACAGGACGGGAGCACGGAAACCCCTCCAGGTGTGTGACCATGCCCTGACCAGATACTTACAGACATGTTAGAGGTGCTCTGTGAACTTGTGCTGGCAGGAGCAGAACTTTCAGACGATGTGGACAGCTGCCGCACTATGGGGCTATGGGGCATAGAAGCTGCAGTCGATAGGTAGCTTGGGCCTCCAACATCCGTGTGATGCTTTAACACTACAGAAGGACAAAGACGTTAGCAAAAAAGGCTACATCGCGAGCTTAAAAGCGAGCTGCGTCGAGGACAACTGTGCACGAAGTAGATACTTCCTACCATTTCCATCTTTGCAGACCCTGGGGGAATAAGCCCATAGTATACACATGCGACAGCTGCACAGTGTCAACTGCGCCTTTATTCCAAGCAGCAGCACACTCCCCTTCTCCCGGGGAAATGCAAAGCCCAACTCACTGCTGCAGGAGCCTACTGTCACTTCTCTCAGGGGAGCAGTCCCGCAATGGGTTTGTATTAGGTGCCAGAGGCAGAATGAGCGAGCACTCTGGCGCTCTGCTGGCCTTGGACACAGCCATTAGCCGGCATGCCTTGGCTGGATGGATTGGCGAGGTGAGCACATGGAGGAGCTATGAAATATCTGCTTCCCCCTCTCTCATCACAGGAACTGCATGCAGACACAGCCAGCCCCAGAGATCAGGATGGCTCGAGGCTCCAGCCCCACCAGGCACTAGGGGCAGATGCAGGTAGCGCAGGAAATTCCTTTAACACTGCCCCGGAAGTCTTCTATCGTGCGGGGAGCAGCCCCTATGCCCTTTAGGCCCAAATTTGATTTCCACCTGCACATACATTATCTTCACCCCCGTTCTTGCAATGTAATGGTCACCTGCCCGGTCTACAGCTCACCCTGAGGAGGGCAATGGGTACTTTTCTTCACCGCCCTCCTTAGGGCATCAGCAGGGTTAGTCAGAGTTTACAGGCAAACTCTTTGTGTGTGTCTGAGGAGAAAAGGGACACTTACTGGCTGCAGTGAAGAAGGAGTTGACCAGCTTGTGGCGGTCTCTGCGAGCAGGGTCAGACAGGCTGCTGGCAGACATGGAGGCTCTGTGCTTGAGCGAGAGCTTTTTGGGAGGCTTGATTTTCTCATAGGGCTTGTTCTGCCACTGGGATTTCAGCATACTCTGGAAGTGCAGGCTCGTCGGCACATCTGCAGGCAGGTGCAAAGCAACAACCACGTCACGACAGAATTAAACATGCAGCCTAGATGCCTCCCACTGGGCTGCCACCAAGAAGAAACCACAATCCTTCTATTCAGAACCGGAACGCCAAAGGCCCTCACGCTAGAGGGGAAATTGCGATTTTGGGAGACCGGGACTCCAGTCTCAAGCTCCTCAAGAAGGAAGCACGGTGTTCATCCAAGGCAAGCCACAAACAATACCAAGCACCTGCCTACTCCACAAGGACAGGGCAGGGTCCAGCGCCTTTCCACATCCAGTCTCACCAGCCCATCATCCCCCGCCTGCCAAGACGCTGAACTAGTACATAAGAACATAAAAACAGCCAGACTGGGTCAGACCAAAGGTCCATCCAGCCCAGTGTCTTGTCTGCCAACAGTGGCCAATGCCAGGTGCCCCAGAGGGAGTGAACAGAACAGGGAATCCTCACGTGATCCCTCTCCTGTCATCCATTTCCACACAAACAGAGGCTAGGGACACCATTCCTACCCATCCTGAATAACAGCCATTGATGGACCTAATCTCCATGAATTTATCTGGCTCTTTTTTGAATCCTGTTAAAAGTCCTGGTCTTCACAACCTCCTCTGGCAAGGAGTTCCACAGGTTGACTGTGCAATGCATGAAGAAAAACTTCCTTTTGATTGTTTTTAGCTACCTACAGCAGCTGCAGCAGACCAAATTTACACTGGGAAGGGCAGGAAGGGGAAAATGAGACTTACATCTTTAGTTTAGGGTCAAAACAGGATACACCCTTTTCATGGAGAAAGGCCTAAAAAGGAACCCACTTTGGAAAGTCATTTAGTTTGAGTGCCACCAAGGTAGCCAGCCAACAGGCACAGCTACCGTGGCTCTCATTATCCTCACAGTTTGAGCACAGAAAAAGCAGACCCAAAACAAGTTCAACCAGATAAATGCTAAATAAAATGGATCCATTTTATGTGCTATACAGATTATCTCTGGAGGCTGTAAGTCACTAAGTCACCAAAGAGGGCACTTTTCCAAGAGAGAGGCTCTGAGGTTTTAAAAAAGCCCTGATGCTGTTCTCCAGGGAGAGTTTTACGATGGGAGTGCTCACTGGCCAAGACATGATACAAAATCTTCAGGATAGGCGCTACTTGCACACGGCATCTGCCTAGTTCAGGCAGCAGGAGTTACTCAGCCACCAGCTGGATTTCAAGGACTGTGCCAAGCAAAGCTCACGGCACCCATCTATGCGGGAAATGCAAAGGCACCTCCCATCATGACTTCTGCATTACTAGCCAGTCCCAACTTGCAGGCTGCTGCTGCAACTCAAGAAGCCCAGAGAGGCTATGAGGATGTTGCTCTAGCATGCCATTCTGGCAAAAGGTGGGTGTAGGACATCAATGCATGCTACGGAGTTTCTGCCCATCCCTCAAATGCTGCTCCAATCAGAGGCAGCAATTTCTTAACAGGCTTGTGGCATAGCTGTCTCTCGCATCCAGGTTATATCCTGGTAAACCACTGACATCCATCCCTCAATCTCTAAAATGGAAGTAATAATTACCTATCCATCTACTGTGGGTCCACAAGCCCATGGGTGCACAAACGCACAGGTACATTGCCACCCCATTTCCAGCATATACCTTTTGCCCCGTCCCCAGGTGCATGTACACACAAACTCATACATCCCTGCACTCACCTTATATCCATGCTTATACACATATGGTCTCATACTAGCAGTTTTCAAGTATCTAAAAAGGTGTTAGATCAGGCACGGTCTAGAATCTAGATGGTGCTTGGTCCTGCCGTGAGGGCAGGGGACTGGACTCAGTGACCTCTCGAGGTCCCTTCCAGTTCTATTGTTCTATGATAAAACTACTGACCCATCACAATACACAGAGTCCTGGCATAAACCCACTGGCCCAGTTAACACTATAGGCCACTCATTTCACAGCCCTCTCCTCCCATAAGACTCATCCCCACAGCTCTTAGACACTCCCTGAGTTAGCAGAAGCCACTGATGAAATGGGACAGCACTGTCCTTGTACAGACAAGTTAGGCTCATTAGGAGATCACAGCAGAGATCCTTGTGTCTCCAGGCCTTGGGATCCCCGGTGACACAACTTTCCCCATATGAAGGATTGCTGATCGCCTCTAACTTTGACTTGGCTGCCAATAAATATGACACGTGGTAGCAGAACACCCTGCACAACAAGTCTGTTTTGTGCCTCCGAGGCACCTGTTATCAGGATTTCTTTCATCTCCCACAGAGCAGCAGGAAAAACCTCAGCCTGAATAGGAGAGTGTTGTTTTACAAGGCAACAACATGGTGCTAACCCTAAGGAAAGAGGCATACACACAAGACCACCACAAACTAACTAACATACACTGCTGGAGTCCCATCCATCTGCCATCCTGCTGCATAGGCAGTAGAGCACCCGCATCTTGCTCCCACCAAAAAGGGAACCGCAAAACTGCCAGATGCTTCACTATCCCAGGAACTAACACCATCACCACTCAACATTCAAATACTGAGAGGTGCCATGACAATACTGACAGAAGAGCAAAAGGGTCCAACATCCCCACCTTGCATCTCAAGGACATGCAGCATTTTCACTGTGCCTTTGATAGAGCAGCTCAGAGCGGAGCCGAGCCCCCTTTCTAGCCCCTGCAGGAGTGACCAGCTGTTTGAAATCTCTAGATCCCATCCACAAGCATCAAGCCTCTTACATCCCACAATATGGCTCAGCAAGTTTACCTAGATTATTTCAGACAGTGTCTAATTGGAAGAGAGGAGATTTCAAGCAGAGCCTGAAACTCCCACTGGAATTCCTTCCCCCTCCTCCCCCTGTGAATTGGCATGGTACTCCAAGCAGAGGCTGCCAATCTGACCCAAGGGCTAGGACATAGGCAGGTTGGGCGGCAGGACAGAGCCAACTGGCAGCATGGTGTGGGCTGGAGATTGTTATTAATAGCAGGAGTTTGTGTTCCAAGAAAAAGCTGCTCGAGTGGTATTCAATTAACCTGACAGTTATGTCTTCTGGTTTAGCCTATTTGCTAAGAAGCAAGGGGACTAACGGTGTGATGGGAGCTGTCCTGCCATCATGAACACTGGGGCATAAATAGTTGACAGAAGCACGTCCCATGCAAAACCGTGAGGAGTGAAATTAATCTTAAGCAGGTAACCAAGAAAGTTGCACTAATTTACTAAGTTGCCTTCATGAACATGATACGTACTCTGTCTCCCTCCTCCAGAGCATTCCACAAATTTATTCCAGGGCTTGGAAGTTTACTTACTTAAAAAAAAAAAAAAAAAATTGGTCTACTCCTACAGACGGTATTTCATAGGGCTTCACACTGCTTGCACTGCAATTGTATTGCTACACATTTTCCCTTTCACTTGAACTCAATGCTGCAGGTCTCTCGGGGACCAGCAGATGGCGATCACACTGTGCATTTTTCAACCCAAGTTAACATCCTTGTTACCAAGGTTATTACATCATCTGAAAATTCCCAGACTGAAATCAAATGAACCAAAGAAAGTGAAAGGACACCGCACCGATGAAGCTGCACTGCAATGGGTTAAAACGTACATGCCTGCTGACCAAAAGGGGAACATGATCCTCTCCTCCTGAGGTGCTAGGCAGTGCAGCTCTTGGTACATCCTGTCAGGGAAGCCCAACTCCGGGTGCCAAGGTATTAAAGGTGCCAAAGAGAAGTGGATTCAAAATGGGAGTGTAATGAGAGACAGCCAGTTCAAGTCCAGACACTGACCACATTTTCACAAGTTCCTGCAGATCTCATGCATGCAAATATACCATCCAATGTATCTATCCAGCCCATTCAGGAAGACTTTATCGTATTTTTGAGGGTGGGCACAGTGAAAATTTGAGAGTCTGGCCAGCCAGGTTGATGACTCTCCTCTTAATTCTGTGACCTTGAAACCTCTCTCAGCTGGGAAACTGATGCAGACACAAAGAATATTAACCAGATTTCCCTTCCCCCAGCAGCCCACCTTCTTTCAGGTTTTGAGAGGATTACAAAGCCAGCCTCTGGGATAATCAAAGGAGGTCACACATGTATCTGAGGACTCGGGGCATTCTAAGACAAAGGCTGTATTTTAAATGTGTTAGCAAACATACCTGAACACAATTTTTTTAAACAAGACTTTGCACAGTGTAGACAGGACAAGTCATGTTGAAACTGTTAGCTGTGTGGGGTCAACCCTATGAATATGGGATTTACTATAATGCAGCAAAAAACCCAAAGAAATAGTCTGGTAACACTTTATAGACTAACAAAACATGTAGATGGTATCATGGGCTTTCTTGGGCACAGCCCACTTCTTCATATGACCAGAGTTTCTCTGGCTGTGGCAAACAACTAATACAGAGGTATTCCCCTTCTAAAGTACCTGGCCTATTGTGCAATGCAGTAGGTGGAGGAAAGAAATTCCTTCATGATTCCCACAACATGTTTATGCCCTGAAGCATGAAACGCAAGTTGCTCTTCTGCTAGCACCAATACCAAACAAGGCTTTGGTCACAAGACTTTCTGTCCTTTGTAACCTTCTCCCTTCCTCTTTGGGACTGGAGTGCTGGGTGAAAGATGTTCAGCTCCTATCCCCATTTTATAGCTGAGGAAACTGATCCCCAGCGATTTTCAGGAATTTGCCCAAGGTCACAAACTGAGTCAGCTGCCGAGCCAGGAACTGGATCCAGATCTGAGTTAGTCAGTCCAGCAGCTTAACTACGGCCAACCTAAACTGACAGCCTAGAAGCGAAACTCTCTCTCTCAAACTGCGCAAGCTTCCCTCAAACTGCTACAAGCCAACATTTCTCGTCTCATACCTGTGGTGAAGAGATCTCTAGTGAGGGAGTTAAGTCCCTTTGACATGGCCTATTCACTCCTAGGGGGCATCTGCTGAGGGGGCCACCAAGAGAGCCGGTTTCTGCCCGCCGTGGTGATGTTTTTGTGATGGGGGCATTAGGTACAGACAGCAAAAGCTTCCATAAACGAAGCGGTTTTTTTAACTGACAGCTTAAGAGGCAAAGGGATCTGGAAACCATTACCAAACCACCCAACTGACACAAAACTCCCCATAGACTGAATCTGGAAACACCCTGAGGCATCCGTGTAATGCTCTGGTATCCATTTATTGTCTTAAGAATACGCCACTAGTGGAGAGACCTTAAAAAATAGACTTAGAGCTCACAAGAAATCCCGTCATGGAAGTTACAGCCCCGTATTACACAGCTGGACATTAACCTCCGATTCACAGTGCACCACAGAAGATTTGTTGCTGATGTAGATAGAAGAGACTCTCCTTGGAGCTAAGACCATCTCCTCTTCTTCCCCCCCTCCCCCGCCCCCCCACTTTTTTTTTTAAAACCTAAATGGTCAAACTCTTTGGAAGCAAATACATTTCCCAACTAGGGATGTAAAAACCCGTTTGATATGTTAACTGGTTAAACTATATGTTTAACCGACCGGCAGTGTCGCAGGCGGGGGGTCTACTCCAGCCGGGGTGGACAGAGCCCAATGCACCGCACCATGGACGGGGGCTACTCCAGCCAGGCCCAAGCAGGCTGGGCCAAGCCTGTCACCATACTGAGGGGGTTGCTCCGGACATAGGCCACTGTACTGTGCCATTGGGGGAGGGAGAAAGGGGGCACCACTCTATCTTGGTTGGGTGCCGGTTAACTGGTTACCCTGGTAATCATGCTGTTAAGGCGAATGCTTGAACAGTTAACTCTTTAATCCCTATCCCTAACTCGTTTAAAATGGGATCAGTATAACGCTCAAACTCTGCTGCAAGGTTCCACAGCAATGTTATCACAAGGCCTGAGTAAATAGGTGCGTGTCCACAACAGCGGGGATTCACCTCTTCTCATGGGGGAGCCATCCCCCTTAAGCCACTGACAGCTGCATACACTTCACACCGATCTACACACCAATCTACGTACCTAGCACGTTCCTATGGAAAGTGGCAAGTCTCTCCACGTTCTACAGCACCACCACGTGGGCAGGTCCTCAAGCGGCTGGGTTATAGTAGCACCAAAGTTACCCAGTCTCTAGCCTGTTAGTTTGCCACCTTTCAGTATTTCTCCCTCTGTGTGTTGCATTACACGGCAGTGCTTACCGTCGGGGAATGATAGAACAGGGTGAATACATGAGTCCAGCTGGGAGAGGCGCTCCAGCAAAGGGGCTTCATACTGGATTTCCGGAGACAGGGAACTTCGGGTACCACACAGGACACACAACGGGTTCACGTCACAGCTGCAGCGCACCGTGCTGTTACGATGAACCTAGGCCAAAACAAGTACATCTAGGTCAATACACGCCGCTCAAAGAGGCTGATGTGTCCACACCAGCTCATTCAACATGCCACTCTTAGGCCACTGGCAGAGAAATTCTTTTTTACCACAAATTTGAGCTGCTGGCCTTGCCGACACCAGGAAGAGAGGCACTTCCCCCACCCCCCAATTAAGCTTCAACAACCCAAAAAAATCCAACTGAGCACCAATAGAAAATACAGTGTAACACTTTCTGCAATAGCTCAATGAGCGAAAATTGGCTAAACTGAGTCTACAAGGATGTTAAAGGAAGTTTTCAGTCAACTTAAGAAGGCTCAGTTCAGCTGAGGGAAAGCACCTTACTTTCTAGGCAACTCAAGGCCAACATGAGAAATGAGTGTGCTAACTGTTGACGTTTATGGCTAGGTCTTGACCAAAAAAAAAAAAAAAAAAAAAATTAACAACCGTGTTAGCTCAATTAAGCCAGGCATTTCAATTCACAGATGTACAGATTTTAAGGCCAGAAGGGACCACTATGATCATCTAGTTTGACCTCCTGAGTCATTCAGGCCACAGAATCTCCTCTGAAAGGCCTACATCAGGCCCATAACTGGAGTGAGTGTAATACCATGTATTTTAGAGAGATACCCAGTCTTGACTCAGAGTCCAAGTGATGGAGAATCCACCACATCCCTCAGCATTGTTCCAGTTGTTGGTTAACCCCTGTTAAAAAAACCCTAACCAATCCCCCGTCAACGCACCTTTCGTAACTGCTGTTTTTCGAGATGTGTTGCTCATGTCCGTTCCAAGTAGGTGTGTACACCACATGCACAGTTGCCAGAAGGTATTTTCTCTACTGGTACCCGTTGGGTCAGCTGTGGAGCCCCCTGTGCTGCCTTCATGGCAGCATATAGAAGTCTCTACAGGCTATTCAGTTCTACCTTCCCAGATACTCCAACAGAAAATAGGCAGATGGGTCTTGGAATGAACTTGAGCAACGCATCTCAAAAAACACCACTTACGAAAGGCAATTATTTCTTCGAAGGATTACTCGTGTCAATTGCAAGTAGGTGACTCCCAAGCAGTTTGTAGAATGGGTGAGTGTTTACCAAGAGACCGACTACAGCACCGCCTGCCCAATGCAGCATCGTCTCTAGCCTGCTGCGTAATGGTGTAGTGCTGGGGTCTGCAACCTGTGGCTCAGTATGGAACCAAATCTGGCTCTCTTGTCAAGTCCAACACACATGGAACTTTTTACATTAAAATGAAAAAAATTCAAAATTTTAAGAACACGTCATTACTCATATAGCTTGAAAGCGCACATGAACCTGAATGTAACCAGTTATGATGTAAACGTCAAAGAATCGTGCAAAAAGATGCAGCAGCAGAAGTCCCATTAAAGTCTGCGAGTGCAATGTTGCATTTGTACTATTAATCATCATGCCAATTATCAATAATACTAAGTTATATATCCTTAGTCATGCAAATGGGCATTCTTATACTAGCTCTTTATTGACCACCTGTTCCGAATTTTGATATAGTTTGGCTCTGGTTTGAAAAGGTTGCCGGCCCTTGTGTAGTGAGACATC
Source organism: Pelodiscus sinensis (assembly GCF_049634645.1). Taxonomy (NCBI): domain Eukaryota; kingdom Metazoa; phylum Chordata; order Testudines; family Trionychidae; genus Pelodiscus; species Pelodiscus sinensis. The sequence goes on along the minus strand of NC_134739.1, from coordinate 7,068,345 downwards.
TTAACTAGGAACCTGAGGAAGGAATGCTGCAGATGAAGCGCACTCTTAAAGTTGGGGCCAGTATCTTTGCTACGTTTGAGCACGCCCTCATACAAACCATGATCCAGAAAGGGACCCTTTGGGAAGACACTGGGAGCCCCCTCATCTCCTGGGCAATCACAATGAAGAGCTGCGCCAATTTCCAAAATAGCTGTGTCTGCTCAATGTAAAAAGCTAATAATCCCTGGCCACCTCAAAAGGGATCAGGAGTAGAGGGAAGGTCTTGACACTCCTGCACTGGGGAGTTCACTAGAACCAGACCTGATGGACCTCGCTGTGAGGCTGGAGTCAGTGGCGCCAGATGGATGGGAGGAAGGGGTCCTAGCATGGGACACACCTCACTGGTGCCTCCTTGCTCCACCACTTTAGTGGGAGAGCAACCTCTGTCCTTTCTCTTGTTCAGCACCAGCGAATGGCAGTGAAGCCGGGAACTTGCTCTGGAATTCTTCTGCACTGGGAAATGGAGGTGCCGATGGTCCCTGGAGCCTGAGTCCTTTCTTAGTGCTGCAGCCCTTCTTACCGAGGCCAGCGTGCTCTGCACCCAAGTGCTGGGCTTGCACTCAGACACTGCCTATATCGCACAAGGACAAAGGGTTGACTACACAAGGAGCCGTTTCAGCCTGAACTCCCTCTCCTTCTTGATCCTGGGTCAGATGCCTCTGCAGATCTTACACTTAGCCATTTGATGGACTTTTCCCAAGCACTTCAGGAGGAGTTGTGCATGTCTCCCTTTGCACAGGCCTCAGACAAAACTCACAGGGTTTGAAACCCTGAGGCGGAAGCATGTCCCAGTCCTCGGGAAAGGAAACCGGATGGTGGGAGAACCCCAAACCAAAACTTATCTAAACAATCGAAGACTATTTGAACTAACAACATTATCTACTTGCAGATAAGGAGAAAGTCAATTGGGGTTTGCTTGCTGTTTGCAGGAAAGGAGCTTCTCTAACTGGTAATAAGAAGGAACTGAAAAGACAGCAGGTCGGGAGGGGCCTATATACACTGCCATGAAGGTGCAATTCCAGGGGCTCCACAGCTGACCAGACGGGGACCACTAGGGGAAAAGTTTTTTGGTGTCTGTGCACACACCTACTTGGAATCAAAGAGGCATTTCTGGTCGCAGACTGGAAGCTAAAGCTAACCAATCATAGACCTTCTTATGCTTTTCTCTGCTAGATTAAGGAGCCACATATACTAATCAGAAATCTCCGTGGGATACCTATGGGGGCAGTGATCAAGTCATCTCTGACCTTTCTTTTGAATAAACCAAAGCAGTGGTTTTTCAAACTTAGGGTCACAACCAGTGCTGGATGGTGGAACGTCGGGTGCTGGATCTCGGTGCTGCAGGGGGATCAGGTGAGCAGTGGGGGAACTGAGGCAGCTCTCTTCCTGTTCTGGCACAGCAGACTGCACTGCGCCCCAGAAGTAGCTGACAGCAGGCCTGGCTCTGAGGTGAGGGGGGCAGAGAAGCACACAGGGCTCTGCGCACTGGCCCCGCCCTGAGCACTAGCTCCACACTCCCATTGGCTGGGAACCTGCTGCTTCTGAGGTGCAGCCTGGTCTGCAGTGCCAGAAGAGGCTGGAAGCTGCCTTAGCGCCTCCCCTCCCCCGTGACAGGGAGCCACTTGAGGTAAGCCCGTCCTGCCCCAGCCTCTTCTCCCCTCCCCCAAGCCAGAGCCCCCTCCTGTATCTCAAGGCTCCCATCCTCAGCCCCACCTGGAGTCCACACACTATTCAAACTGTGTTGATGCCCACAACTCAGCAATTTCCTTCAACTGGGTCATGAGGAAAAAAAAAACTTTGAAAACCCCTGAGCTAGAGATTGGACCTTTTAAATCTCTCCCTACATGGAATATTTTCCAAACTCTGAATCACTCTTAGAGCTCACTCCTAAACCCTTCCCAGTTTTTCAGCATTACTTTTCAAAATTTGGACCCCAGCATCCAACAGTATGCAAGCAACAATCTCACTAACGCTGCAGGCAGATGAACCCACCATGGCAGGTAAGCCAGATTACTCAGCATAGCTCACGTGCTCCTAACAGCATTTACCACTTCAATTTCAGTCATCTGCAAATTTTAAAAGCAAGGATTTTATTATTTTCTTCCAAACCTTTGATAAAGGTGTTGAATGGCATTGGGCCAACAGAAGATCTGTGCAGAACCCTCTAGAAATACTCATAACTGGATGATGAATCTCCATTTACACTTGTATTAAGATAATTTAATCGATTTAACAATTCAAACATGCCCTTTTTGTTCAACAGTATAGCGCCTAACTGAGATAGCTCTCTAAATTCTAGTACCTGGACACTTGCAACCCTATGATAATGCAGTTTGGCTTGAAACCCTTGTTGCGTAGCAGTAATGAGACTAGTTTGCCCTGAGTAATGGTTCTTTAATCACGAGAGCCACCCAGAGTCCAACTAAACTTCTGGCAAGACTGAACCCACAAAAAATACCCATACCTCCACTGCTAGTACAGCCCTCTATGCGTACGCCAGAATGGTTTGCTATGCCCAAAGGAACATGTAAATAGTGAGAGTGCTTTACAAGATTTCTTTCCATTTTACTTACCTAAATGATGACATCATAAACCCCCCAAAAGTTAGCTATGCCATCTCCTGCACACGGGAATGGACTTTGCCTCCCATTCTTCCCCAACCCCACATTCACTTTTATTGAAAATACCCATGATAAACCGCAGTCTTATCTATAGTTAAGGTTACCTGACCATTCCATTTTACACAGCTTATGGCTTTACCAAATTTTTAAGAATTTTGCAAAGAAATTTTCCATACTGGGTATCGGCCTCTGCCATTTTTTAAATTATAGCTAATGTTTAATAAAAGTTGCTCATAAGATTTCTCCCCCAAGTACTTATTAATCCCCTCTTCTCTTATACAAGAGTTGCAATTATTGTCATAAATTAACTGTATGGTTTCCCTATAACATCTACAGCTGCTTATAGCCTCAATGCCATTTGCTAATTTAAAAAAAAAATATCTTAGATCAACCTCATATGGTGGAAGTCCATCAAGACTTCAGTTCTCACTCGGGTCACACATGCTTCCTGCCAACCAGTTCCACATCAAATAAAGATGAGCAAGAGGACACCAGCACACACTGACCTTTTTGGAGAGGGGTATGATGTTGCTAGGCCGAACGAGCCGCCGCTTCTTGCAGCTCAGAACCGGGCGGGTGCGAGCTGCAACACAGGTTCCATCAGAAGACGACACCATGTTCAGTCGCTGCTTTTTATGCAACAGCTCCTCCACATCTGAGCCATCTCCCTGAGCATGTTCTGCCAAGCCAGACTGAAGACTGTCCAAGAGCAGAAGAAATTGAGAGTATTAGACATTTTTATCCATTTGGCTATGCAGTGAATAGATGGCGCCCAAAGATCCAAACTGAGTTCACAATTCTGGCCACACCTACCACCAAAGATGGAAAAACTGAAGTATTTTTTAATTGTTTGACACCGTTGCATTTTCCTCTGATCACATTCCAAGTTTTAAAAAAGGGCACTATGAAAAAGTGCAGAAGAAAGAGTAACCTACTAGGTATGTGAAAGTAACCATGTCATTACACGCAGTCCCTCCTCCCCCTGGCTGCCTCTGTATCAGAGGCAGCAGTGCAGGCGGAAGGAGGGGGAAGCTGGCAGGAGCCCGCAATCCCCACAGACAGGCTCCCACATCTCTCCCCCACTGCCTGCCTTTGTATTAGATGAAGCAGGTGGGAGCTGCCTGCCCCCCTTGCATATAACCAGGGCTCGCTGAACCGCGGTGAGCCCCGCTTGACAGCCATGCTGTCCGGCGATCTGCGCATGCACAGATCGTTCTGCGCATGCACAGATCGCCCGAACCCAGCTCTTCCGGGTTACAATCTACTCACCACGGGTGAGTAGACAGTATTATTTGTCGAGCCCTGCATATAACCATGCATCAAATTTTCAGCAATTACACAACTATTTAATTAAACGCATTTTAACATCGTTAGTACCAACTAAAATCAACCATGAGAATTACATAAAATTCCACCAGGACATTTCAATCCCAATGGAAGCATTCTCTTTCTCTCTAACCTCATAGCTCTACCAACTGATGCCTCAAACCTAGCATGCAGGATCCCCTGAAATTCAAGTCTTAAGTCTCTCGAGACACTGGCAGGCTATCTGTAATGGGCCCAAATGCCACCGGGTACCAAGCTGAGAAACAAATGGTTGAGAACGGATGCTTAGAACCTAGACATGGACCCCAAATCTGGTCTCCACAAATTTGTACCATTGCAATCTTCATCGGTGTGACTGCAATGTTCATACTAGCCTTCCTGTGCACACAGCACCTCCGCACTGGCAGTATATACTTATCTTAATTCCAACACATCTCCTCCACTGGCCAGAACAGTTTTCTCCTCATTAGCATATAATGCCTAAGTTTTGTAAGTGAAATTACACAGTTCTCAAATGTAGCGCCTTGATGGCAGAACTAACTGCAGGCATATCAAGGTATTTTGTTGCTGTACTGGGACAATTAACTGTATCAATACAATTGAAATACCACTGCTCTCTACAGCAGTGGTCACCAACCAGTCGATCAGGATCTCCTGGTCGATCTTGGAGCCTTTGACAGGTGTGGCCAAAAGGCAATCAAGCGCAGGCACTTCAGCTGCTCCTTCCCCCACTGCTGTGCATCTCCTGCCTTTTGCCTTGGAGCTGCCCCTCCCTGGGTGCCTGTTGCTTGCAGTGCAGAGCAGGGAAAGGAGAGGAGGGGGCGCTGGGTGTCAGGATGCTCCCTCTCACCCTGTATTCTGTCTTCACAGAACAGGGCGGGGGAGCACAACAGGACTTGGGATGAAGGGAGTTTGCTGGCTGCTTTGGAGAGTGGTGCAGGGCCAGGGCATGGGTAAGCCTGCCTTAGCCCCACTGCCCCACCACCCAGGAACCACACCTGAGGTAAGCAGGGCCCTGCTGGAGCCAGCTCCAATCCCCTCCCCCAGTCATGAACTCCCTCCTGCACCCTAAACCCGTCCTAGCCCTGGGCCCTCTGGACCCAAATTCCCTTACAGAGCCTGTATCCTGAGCCCTCTCCTACACCCCAACTCCTGCCCCAGGCTCAGCTCAGAGCCCCTCACACTCCAAATTCCCTACCAGAGCCTGTGCCCAAACCCTCTGCCCCAGCCTGGTGAAAGGAAGGGAGGATGGGGGAGGGAGGGGCAGGAGGATGGAGTGAGAAGGGGCGGAGTCTCGGAGAAGGGGCACAAAGGAGGCGGGGCAAGGATATCTGGGTTTGAGGTAGATCCTGGATTGCACTTAAATTCAAAAAGTGATCTTGTGCTGAAAAAGGTTGGAGACCCCTGCTCTACAGTGTGTACCAATAGACGAATAAATGCAACAGTACTGGAAAACACCTTATGAACAGCTGCAAACACTTGCTAGTACTGCATGCATGGCAGAGATTTCCAACAGTCTTTGCAATACTTCAAGTCTCTTCAAGCGCCTCATGTCTGCTTTCACCCAACAGTAAATCCCACTATGTTCTCTTAATGACAGCAGCTCTGAAGTAGGATCAATTCCATCTAGGTAGTTGGTCTAAAGCACTGTTGATGATCACGTCTGTAATTAGGGTAGGTGTGGACTTAACGCCTACCACAACCATGAGAGGCTATAGCTATGCCTGAAAAAGGTTGAACGGTCACAGACTCTAGAGTTGGGCAGGCCTAGTTCATAAAGGGATACTGTCAATAACGCTAGAGGCATAAAATCTCCCCGGGCAGCCCATACAAGAGCCTTACGTGTTAATAACTCCATTGACAGGTCTCAGCGCTCCACAGGGTTTGGAGGGAAGGGATTCTGGAGTATTTCCAGCAGATGTACCAAGATTCACTGCTGGCTGGGAAACGGAAGCACCCTGCAGAGGAAAAAGAAAGGACACAATTGATGAAGTTTCCCACACAACCACGTAGATTTCCATCATCTGTACTTCTGCACCACTAGCAGAGACCAGATCAATAGGCTTCCATGCAGAACTTCAATTTCTGGAAGCTTCACAAACCGGCAAATATGTGTACGTTAGGGGAATAAGAGAACAAAGCAAGCCAAGAAACGCGAAGGTCCTATTAGGAAGATTTTAACATTATGCCTCACTGTAGCACAATAACCACACGTGCAAATTACACTGACCCTCCAGAGATCTGCAGAACTTTGAAGTTCAGTGGCTTTAGATCACGTAAGCTGCCAGCATCATTCTGGGGCCCCTTCTACATGAAGAAAAAGCACCAAATTTTGACAAAGCTATCTACAAAGGGGTTTAGGTGCCTAAGACTGCAAATCTGGTCCCAAACATATTTTTAAACACGCTAAAGCTACGGATGTGAGCGTGTAGTCGTTTACATGATTAACCGGCAGGTGGGACACACTATTTTCTAAGCGCAGTCCAAATAGGATAAAAACAGTCAGCCCAGGATACCCTGAAGATCCCTAGGAACAAGCCAAGGAATAGAACGATCTGAAAGTATCAGGAGGAACTGCCTCTTGGGATGGGGGATGAACCATTTCCCCTCTCTCATCTGGCCCCTCTTCCTGAATATCCCAACGCAGAGGGAACACCCTGCGGCCCCCATGCAGCCCCACTGGAGTTCTATGTGTGGTCCACAAGACATTTTGTTTACTGTTGCCCACAGGGTTGCCAGATTCCGCTGGTTTGGGTCCGTGTCGTTCCACCCCCCCCCCCAGTATTACTAAAGGGACAGGCATGTAAAGAAAGGGTACGTGAAGTGCGGTGTGTGCTGATTGCACATAACACTGACAGAGCTGTGCGCTCCCTCTGCATCCAATCAAAGCGCTGGTACGATTCAGTCAACACACTCCGCAAATTCTAGGTATGCAGGTGCAGTCAGCAAAACTGCCCTGTCCTGGGACACCGTCTTGGTTAAGACAACTTGAGGCCCGCTGAGGTGAAGGAATGCCACTCACATGGCCCACTCGCTAGCCTAGCTTGCCCACCACTCTCCTAAAGTCTGTTTTTGTAAGCCTGTGAATTCTCTGGACCCCTGTGGCAGTTTGCTCAGTAAGGAACGGAGTGAACTGAAAAGGGGAGGTAGTTGGGGGGGAACAGGAGTCCAAGGAGGGAATGTTCCATGAGCCAAGGGCAGCATTGCTCATTTAGACTCAGCAAGGGGATCTGTCATCAATGTCCTTTATTTTTTGTGCACCACACCATTACACTGCTGATGCTCTCAGAGCCCTCCACAGGCTGCCATTTCCCTCAGACCTGCTGGCCAGACACACACACGTACACCGAGCCCTTGAATGGAGGCTATTTCAGTTCTTTGATTTGCTTCCGCCAGGAAAAAGGTAATTTAGACTGAGATAGGTTCTCTGCACTTGTGACGTACAAGGGGAGTGGAGTCAAGGTAGCAAGAGCAGCCAGCTCTGTACTCTGGGCACAGAGGCAGTGTTGTTCCTGCACTGGGAGACAGCAGAGCTAATAAAGTTGCCTGTGGCTACTGCTTAGGAAAAGAGAGCTGGAGACTCTAGAGTAGTTGAGAATCCAGGAGAAGCACCTGAAAAAGGCGGCACAAGCCTCTAGCAGTCTGTACTTACAGCTGCATTAATCATGTTTGTTTATTCGTGTGGGGGGGGGGGGTGGGGGGGGAGACAGGATGCTCTGCTATGGGTATGGGTGATGGACATTCAGCACAGCTGTGAGTATCAAGGGATGCTGGCAGTCTCCTAATTACCTTGCAACTGGTTTGCAATAGGGATGTTAGATAATGTTTATTTTAGTAATTGTGTAGCCACAAAAAAAAAAAGTATCAGTTACATGTTAATAAAATAATCTCTGGGGCAGGGCCAGCAGCCAGTGCACTCCCGGTCTCACTCCCAGGGAGCCCTCTGCTACTGCCCCTATATATAAGAGGCAGCAGCACAGAATGGGCAGAGCCAGTCCATGAGGGCTTTAAAAATCAGCTTTCTGTGAAGATCTCAGCTGCTCCAAGAACCCATGGAGCAACCTCTGTCCATGGAGAGCCCAGGCCTGCCACAGAGAGAGGTTGTTCCAGTATCCCGTCTGCTCCCTACCCCCAGCACTGCTGCCTCTGATACTCTCCTCTCATGCTGTTACCTCTGTAACAGGTGCTTTTAAGCCAGCTCCCAACTCTCCCCTCCTTGCTGTCTCGGATACAGAAGCACCAAGGATGGGGGTGCATGTTGTCATTTGATTAACCAATAAGCCCAAGATTATTGGTTAATTATTTAAAGGACTATACCCTGACATGCCTAGTTTGCATCCTTTCCTACTCTGGTTTTTAATCTCTTGCTGCCCGACCACCACTAGTACGGACCTATTTTGGATGTGAAAGTCTAGAAACATGGCTACTTCCCAGGGCTGGCAGCACAGCACGACTCAGTCCACTGCAACCCCTGTGAAGGCCCCCTCTTTGCATTTGGAACTAGGCGTTCTCAGGACACTGAAGCCTCATAGGCTACACAACATTTCATTCTTATACATCCTTGTAGCTCTCAGACCTACTCTAATCTCTGCATTTACTTCTCTCAGCCGTTCTCCGTTCCGATGCTTCCTCTCTGCAGGGAAAAAACCGGTCACTGCAGCAAATAAAGCCTTCAAGTGCCATCTCCTGGCAAGGAGGGCTCACGTTAAGAGTACGTCTACACTGCTGGAGAACGAGCCTCCCAGCGTAGACACACAGACTTGTGTTAACGGGGCTTGCAGCTACTGCACTGAAAATATCTGTGCAGATACTGCAGCTCAGGCTCCAATGCCCGTTCTTCACTCCCTTGGGCTTGAGAGCCTGAGCACCAACGTAAAGCAACATCTACAGAGCTAGTTTGAGTGCACAAGTCCTATCAAAACAACTCTGCGGATCCAGGCTGGGCGGCTCACTCCCAGGTGCAGGGGAGACATATTACCAAGTGTCTGAACTAGCTAGAAGGGCTGGGAAGACATGGGGCAGAACAATTTCCTCCCCACACTCTTGTAGATCACACGGCTACCCTGCTGACTATCCAGGGCTGTAGCTACTTCAGGATTTCCCGTCATTCGTGGCATTTCCAGTCCTGAAATGGAAGCTAACAGAAGGAATGTCTAGACCTTGTCAGGATCATAAATTCCCTTCCAGGGATTATCAGACAACGTTCCACACAGCCTGCTGGAGTGATCCTACAACACATGCCACCCAATAGTCAACACCTGCTGAAACATCCTGGGGCTCTCAGAGGAAATTACTCTGAATGGAAGAGAGATTCAGACCCTCGAGAATGATTGGTGATGATTGGATCCACTTTCCCTTCCCCCTTTTGCACACCAGCTCTCCCTTCCCCTTGCAGCTTGCTCTGCAACAAGGAAATGGGTGCAGCCAAAGGGAGCGGCATTCCATGCAGCACTCGGGTGCAGAGATAGTAATGCAGAACTCCGGAGCCTGGGCTGAACAGAACAGCCGGAGGCGGAGGAGGTTACATGAAAGAGGACTGAGGAGGGACACCAGATAAGGCTGCCCTCCTAATCGGGGTTTTAGTCAACAGGAATGTGCTCCAGACTTGTTCTCTGGCTCTGTATAACCAAGCCTCTTCCTGACTCACCGCCCCACCCGCTCTCTGAAAAAAGTGCAATTAAACACATGCATAATCCTGCAGGGGGAGCAGAACTGCTTGGTGCCTAAAGGCAACATTTCCTGTGGCTGACGCCCTGGGCATTATCTCAGGCAGCCAGGCAGCTCACAACTCAACAAAAGGTGGAAGGCTGGGAGAGGACTGCACAGAAGAGCGGAGTGGGGGTGATAAGACAACTTCAAAGGAGGCCCCTATACGAACATGATAAGAGCCGACTTTGGGGTGTAGGCTACAACAGTGACCACATGCCTGTTCTGTGCAAACAGCAATCTCAGCACATGCTTCATTATTTCTTAGTAGCCCTTTGTATTGCTGTAGTATGCAGGAGGCCCAACCAGGAATCCGGATCCCATGGTGCTAACACTGTACAAATATGGGTCACTGTCCTGAAGAGCTTACGTTCCCAGCGGATACAAAACTAAGAAACAGAAACACCAGATAACAATGAGAGGATAACAACCAGTGCGACACAGTGGTACCAGCACTGACTGACCAGGCATCACAGCACAGGAGAGTTTTTAGAAGGGATCTGAAGGAAGATCATGCGATGGCCTTACCACCTTGCGGTCATTTATGGGGAGTTCCTTCATAGGGTCAGCACAGGAACCTATGTTTTGTTTTTCCTTTTGAAAAGCAGCATTGGCATATTCTCAACACTTTCTGATTTAAACAGACACTCTAGAGCAAAATGAAGTCTTCCTCCCACTGTTAAAACTTCACTATTTATCTCAGTCTTCAATCTGGCATTGGCGGATTCTCTCAAGTGACAGGAAACTATTCACTGCATGGGTTTGCCTTCTCTGAGGTTCTCAGAGAATTCTGTTCTACTGTACGCCTGTTATTCCCTGTCTATTATTTGGTTGTCATGAAAGAAAGTAAATAATCACTGGTCAGAACCAGTCACTGTATGATCTAAAGCACCTTCTGCTATTCCAGCCTCGTAGCCTTACTCTTGCTCTGCTTCTGTACTTCAATCCTAACCTGTAGCATACCCTGCTTCTCTGGTCAGAAGCAAATCCTCTCCACTGTAGCAAATTACGTAGTACATTTTATGATGGGGTGAACTGCCATTCAGTGACTAAAAAGACACCCCAAACAAATGTATTTGATTCCCAGTCTCAAGAGGTGAAAACCCAGTACAAAGTTATCTGTAGCACTGTCTGTCCTTTATAGGCTGTCAGTAATGAGATATTCTTGTCCATTATTGATTGGTATTGGTAATGTCGTATTGTTGGCCAATATAAGTAGGCTTGGCAAAAACAGATTTTTAAATAATGTTGATAGACTAGATCAATGTTTATTTTTCATGGTTTTTTTTTTAGGTTTTAATCATTTAAATTTTCACTTTGTGGGAAATTATGCCCTCATGTCAAACCATTATTTAATGACAACAGACAGATTCAAAACGCTAAAACTTTGTAACTGTTACAACTAGAACTTTCAGCATAATATGCCAAAATACACAAAGGAAATAACTAACTCAAACTAAGTTCTCGGGTTAGATTTCTCTTATATCACCTAATTTTTAGTGTTGTCAAGGGAAATATTTTTCCTTCCTGGCTGCCTATGCAGTGAAATTGACATTAACCAACAAAAATCTAAATCCTTCCATACCTCATGGTGAGGAAAAGAATCAGAGCTGATACTTGACAGTAGCAAAGAGAACACTAGAAACCTTCAAAATAGGACATCAAAATAATGGGAAGTCCTCTGTTTCGGGAGCCAAATTCCAAAAGTGTAGCAACAAGAGAACATGGGTTTTATTTAATATTCACCCATAGAACAGGCTTTCTATGCCAACTATGGATGCTTAAAACCCACTGTCTTATGCAGGCAGAAATATTCATCTTGAGTCTGAATTTATAAGCTAGAATAAATATTAACCATTCTGTAGCCACACAGATACTAACTCTCACCACCAAATGCAATGAGTGGCAAAATTTACATATTCTTTGGGTGCTCCGACAATTTGCTGCAGATTTAAACTTACCACACCCTAGCAGCTGGGCCTCTATGGTCACTGCCAGTATGAGGACCTAGAGGTCAGTCCAAGTGTGGCTCTCTGTACTATGAAGCCATTTGCAAAAACCTCATCTTTAATATGTAGGTGTTGCCATGAATGATTACAAGAGCAAGCCAGGCCAGGATGCGCTGCTTGATGAATCCCAGAGTTTATGGCCTACATTTCTGTGTTAAACAAATATTAAATTCTCTGTATAGCTCCCACTCAGGGATCTCCTAGCATCATTTATTCCTATTTGATGGGAAGTGAAACAAAGGCATTGATTAATAACACTGTGCACCCGCCTGTTCCAGCCAGCCTGTCCACTTGCGTCTTTCAACGATCACTCCGCCTGGGAGACGCCTTGCCGTTGTGGGGCATGCTCCCCATGGAGGCTATGTTCAAAGGATCTCCCCCCACCTCCCTCTGGCCGTGTGTTGAGCTCCAGGTAACCCAAACCGCACTGCAGGCCACAAACAACGGCCCTTCTCTAAGGGCTTCCAGACACCCCAGCCTAAGGATCCGTCTTCCAGGACACCCTCCCAAAACAAGATGCACCAATACATGCAAACATATATCCAGTTGTGTTTCTTTCCATATTTGGCACTTACCAGTCTGTCAGTCCCGGGCTCCAGCTTAACTTCAGCACTAAGGGAATGGGATGCATCATCTATTGCAGGATCTGGGGTTGATGCTTCACCGAGCACTATCAGTCCCTAGAGGAAAGAAAAATAGAACAAGGATTATTACTGCAGCATGGTGGATGGCCTTCTTCAATCTCGTGTCTCTTTCCTCCTCTTCACGCTCCAGAAGCCTAAACCACCACTCCAAGTGCGTGTGCCCCCAGCATTGTTCGAACAGCAAACAGAATCCCAGCCGCATGGATTTTCCCATCACCTAAGCTAAACCGGTGCGGACTCCTCCATAGCACACAGCTGGCTCCCTCTCAGGCAAGGCTGATGAAATGCTGCTGCTCCTCTCCCATGCACTGTACGTACGCTAGAGTCAGCTAGCTATATGTGAGCAAATACAAAGAGAATGTTTCCATGGAGTGGAAAGGGGCATTATTTTTTGTAATAGAGAATACGAAGTGGAAGCCCCATCGCAGCAAGACAAAGGGGAAGGCAGTCACAACTGTGCAAGGCAAAGACAGCAAACCCTGGCTAAAAACCCCAGCACCAACTTGCAGCAGATTTTCATCGTGGAAGCTGCATTCTCAGAGGTCAATAAAAGAAAGAAAAACTCTGATATTTAAATAATCAGCAGCCGCTAACTGTCCAGTAGGGCACAGAGGGCTGTTTTATCTAACGATATTGATTCTCTCCTATTTTTCCCTTTCACCCCAAAGCACGTGAAGTTTAATTTACCATTGGAGAGGGTCCAGCGGAGGGCGACCAAAATGATGAGGGGGCTGGAGCATATGACTTATGAGGAGAGGCTGAGGGAGTTGGGTCTGTTTAGTCTGCAGAAGCGAAGAGTGAGGGGGGGATTTGAGAGCAGCCTTCAACTTCCTGAAGGGAGGTTCCAAAGAGGATGGAGAGAGGCTGTTCTCAGTAGTGACAGATGAGAACAAGGAGCAATGGTCTCAAGCTGTGGTGGGAGAGGTCCAGGTTGGATATTAGGAAAAACTATTTCACTAGGAAGGTGGGGAAGCGCTGGGATGTGTTACCTAAGGAAGTAGTAGAGTCTCCATCCCTAGCGATGTTTAAGTCTCGGCTTGACAAAGCCCTGGCTGGGTTGATTTAGTTCGTATTGGTCCTGCCTAGAGCAGGGGCTGGACTTGATGGCCTTCTGAGGTCTCTTCCAGCTCTGTGGTTCTATGATTCTACCAACCAGAACTACTCTACTTTTATACTAAGCGGATGCTAATAACTCATCATGGCCGCACATGAATTAGGAACTGACAAAGATGACCTATTTAACACTCACAAGGGGGGTGGACAAAGGAGAAAACCTTTTCGTAAGATACAACTAGGGGGAGGTGAGAGGTGGGCTGCGAGGAAGAGGTTGGTTCCTATATGTACAACACCCCATTCCCCAGGTAAACATAACTTAAAGGCGATAACAAGGAAAATAAACTGGAAGGAAAAGGATAACAGCAGTGAAGGGGCAGCACTAATGAGAACAGAAACATGATAAAGCTTGCGAGGGTGGTGGGAGCATGAGGAGCACCTTAAAGGCATGAATGTGCAGTGAGGTGAAGACAAACTAGGACAATGGAGATGGCTGGTCCTTCCCTAGGATGCCAACAGGCCTACTTGGAAGGAGGAGAGCAGTTTTCAGGGATACAACAAGGCCATTAAAGCTAGGGAAGAGCAAAAATGCTCCCCACTTCCACAGAACTCTGTGGCCATGTGCACGGGCCTCCCAGATGCCTCCACAAGCCTTGCATGGACACGTGGTATAGCAACAACTGCCTCTTACAGACACTTGTACTGATGGCACCCTTCCCATATTTGAGCCTAACTAACATCATGGCTTGAAGGAATCCGACCTAGAATAGCAGTCCACTGGGTTTCCAGAAAATCATGGTGGCCACCCATAATCCAGTAATTTATTTAAGAGCCACCAAACAAGATAAGCACGTATAAATAAAAGGAGAGAGGCGGTTTCTGACAAGCGGTGCTGTCTGCCTCCATTCTTCCATCCCCCTGCTTCCTTATTCCCCTTAAGAAAACTCACCAATGTCCAGGGAGGATTTATTATTTTCTATAGATTTCTACGCGTCAGAAGACAGAGTTGGGCTGAGAAGTGATGGGGAGGTGTTGGATACTGGAATTCTATAAATGCTTAATCGCTGTGCTGCTTCTCCCAGCTTCCCAAAGCAGTGATCTACCCAAAGCAACCCATTATCTTCTGCAGCCAGTTCCAAACCCATCCAAGGTTGGGAACCAGAAGCAGGAAGGTAGGTCAGGCAGAGGAAAACTGGCATGGAGCTAGCAAACAGACTGGCAATGGTGAAAGATATGCAAGAAAACCAAGAGCAGTCTCCTTCTTCTCCTGGCATTCACACAGTCGTGTGCCCCCCCCCCCTTTTTTTTTTGCTCGGGGAAAGCAAAGTGAAGAGGCAGAGAAAGTCAGGGTTAATGAAAGGCTTTATTATCTTCAATCCACCCTCAATAAGAACATAAATAGAGGAGCAGAACTGTTCTGGGGATTCCAGGAAAACAGCAGTGATCAGATCTAACACCTACGATATTTATTAGTAAAATGATTTGAAACTTTTTTTTTAGTATCAGTCACCATTTTATTCTCAGTGCCTGAATATTCAGTCATACCTGCCACTGTATTGTTTTTAGCCAGAGCAACTCTAGTCTGATGAAATATAAAAGAGCTTTAAGAATCCCCTACATGAGGAATGCAGGGTAGAGGAAGTCTTGTACTTTAAAAAATAAAATTTGATGTTTTAAATCCTTCATTTAGAAAATTTGAAAGTATATCCTTTTTTATACTTCCATATAGGATATTTATTACCAGCTCTTGCCTTACATTCTCTCTTAGAACACTATTCTGAATTAAGCTGTGGGAAATGGCTAGGTTTCCTTCATCACAAACCTATATAATTTATTACAGTAACCAAATGGAACCCTTCCTCTAGATAGCGAGGTGTTTTGTTTTACTTTTTCAAGCCTCAATGATTTACTCTGCTTTATAAGTAGGGATTCAATCATTAATTAACTTTATAGTTCAACTCTTTAAGCAGAAAAAGTAAAGGGAAACATGTGAGCTCTAATTAGGGACTTAGAATGACATATTTAAAGCACCCAGAAACATGCTAGGTATACTTTACAAACAAGAAATTTGATGGTTCCTTCTTGCATACACTGGTTAGTCTGATTATTTTTTCTCTGTGCAAATTTTATTAACTATGGATGGGATTAACTGGAAGCCATCTGTATACCCCATCTGACAATGCGACATGCCCCAGACACACGGTGCTCATACTACTCTAGTATCAATCAGCCTCTAATAAGACGATATTGGGTAGGAAGAGGGGCAGTAGAACACAAAGCTGTCTCAGAAGAAGGCTGTAGAACAGGGCTACTCAACATGCGGCCTATAGGTGGGAGCCAAAAACAAAAAAGTAGTCAATATAATGGTCTTCTGATGATGTGTGTTTTAGTAGCTACATTCCTGGACTGTCATTGCTCATTAAAAGTGCTGTCATGTGGGTGGAAATCGGGTAAAATACTGCATTTTATTAATATCAGCAGAACTGATTTAAATGGGGCCTGTGTGTTATGTAGTCTTGCCTTAATCTTTGTATTCATGCCCGCCAGTGTGAAAGAAACTATTTGCAGGTACATGCAACCACGCTTAAGCTGTGGCCCTCAGCACGTGCTGTGAGCAACACTGGGGCCCCCGGGGCTTCCAAAGTTGTGTAGCCCTGCTGTAGAGTTATCTTCACTCCTCCCAATATAAACCTGATTCACTGAGTTATCCCAAGTTTAGCAGGAGATGTGTACATAGAAACTGCTGCAAATCACTGTCTGGCAACAAGCTCTTCCCAATAACTGTTTCAGAACTGCCCCCTCTAATTCATAACAAAATCCCTGGGTTGCATGGGTGGGGGTTTAACATCATCCACCACAACCACCAAGCGAGTAGACTAGGAATGAATTTATTGCACACTCTCTCTCTGTCTGAACCAACAAACAATTTGAATCCTGACAGCAGAAGTAAGAGAATATCCCAGCCCTCACCTGCTTTCCAAGAGGCAATTTCGCTGAACACCTTTACACTTGAATCATGCCGATAAAAGCAGACACTTTCAGGCAAAGATCTTAAACCTTAAATTATGCCTTACTACTCCCATTGTAAGGTCTCTTACAGGTAAGAATACTCTCTCTCTCTCTCTCCCTCAAGTTAATTCACTTTCCCTCTCCTCCTCAGGCACAGTGCTCTGCTAACAGTGAAGCTAGTATCCTATATTGGTGCAAGGAGACAAAAGTTGTCAAAAAAATTGCCTGTGTGCCAACAGCTGCTGTCATTTTCTCTAACCTCAAAAACCAAACAGGGGCAGAGATGGCCAAGAAGGCTTTATGAAATGAAGACAGATGGAGGCACATTTATTCCTTCAAACATAAAAAGCAGACACGATATCAGTAAAAATAACCAAACAAAAAACACAAACCCCCCCCCCCCATAAAAACAAGTCTCAAGTTTGCCAGTGACTAGGCCTTTACAAGCCTTTGAATGATTTCACATATTTGAAAAAAAACCCGTAATTAGGCTCGCAGCACCTGAGAGACTAACAAAATGTGTGGATGGTATCATGAGCTTTCATGAGCACAACCCACTTCTTCAGATGAATGGAGTTCAGACTCTCACACCACCCAAAAAACTTTGTTTTTTCAACACACCGCTTGCTACCATGTTTCAATTCAACTAAGCCAAATATGTTAAAAATACATCTGATTGATGCTGAGCTGGCTTGGGCACACTACAGATCCAGCCATCTGAAGAAGTGGGTTTTGCCCACAAAAGCTCATGATACCATCTACATGTTTTGTCAGTCTTTAAAGTGCTAATGGACTATTTGTTGTTTAAGTTTTTCCTTGTAAAAATTGATATTCTGAATTTAACTACCCTGGCTTCTGCTACTTCACTTACACAATTTTGCCCTATTTTGATGCAACGTCCTTAAAAAAAAAAAATGAAGATTTGGAATAAAAGCCCAGAAATTTGATTTTCAAGAGAGTAAAAAAGGAATTCAGGACTCATTCAACAGAAACCATATTTTAAGCCCCACCTCTGTTCTAGGCTCGACTTATGATCAATATGGAATCAAATTATGTTGGCTAAATAATGAATTGAAGCTCAACAATCAAATGTGTAATTCATCATTTTCTAACACAAAAAGTGTAAATATTTAGAAAGGAAATAAATGTAAGTACTGCTCCAGAACTGCTAATTAATATTTGTAAACACATGCTCTTACGCATCTATCCTGGTTAGCAAAAAATAAATACCAAGTTTAATGTGCTACGGCTATATTTAGTTACAAATAGTGAATGGTTGGTAACCGATCAGAATCTAGTCTTCTTTTGGAAAATAACTAAGAAGTATTTTTGCTTAGCATAACATGACTAAAACTGAGTATTTAAATCAAGATTTCCTGCCTGCGGATCTAGATTATGATTAAAATCAGTGACAAATACTTCTGGTTTAAAACACCCTAGACATGTCAGACTATGGGTAAACTGTCACCTAGTTCAGAATAGTTGCCACATCTAGAGTAAGTGCACTACATTTTGTCTCTCTCTCTCTTTTTTTTTTTTTTTTTTTTTAAAACACAAACCACAATACCTGGAGCAGGAAAGGCACTTGATTCTAGTCTTTATAATTATAGTTTTTATTTAAAATGCACTCCCTGCATATATGTTTAAGAGACCTTATGCCCCCTTCACTTTATGTTCTCCTTGGACCGCCATTTGATTTCATTCAGAAGGATAAGAGACGGATGTTACGTTGTGCCAGACCCACTTAGCTAGTTCCCCTGACCAGCGGTAAAGTGTGTTGCCATGCTAGAACCCCTGCCATTGATGCAAAGGGAAACTTGTGGCCTGAACAAAACATGGATCAACACCAGACCACCAGGCATGAATGGCTGCCTCCATTTAACAAGCTGGTTGTCAACAGATGCACTGATGCCCACAGAAACAGTGCATCACATTATGGCAACTGGAACAATAAACTGTAAAGCAGCAAGGAACACACTGGTGTTTCCCACTCTAGAGACCTGGGTTTGCACGTGAACGGGTATGGAGTGTTCCTAGCTCGCTTGGAACTACTGATCAACATGCAGGAGGAGCCCAGGGCTGGAATACCATTGGGAACATAGCACCTTGGGGTCGGAGATGCACCAGAGCTGGATGGGGGCACTGGTCTGGAAGAGGAGGAAATACTAGCAAACAGAAGTAATAGCAGAGCTGATGAGAGGCCCTGGACTTTACTAGTGGACAGAAGTGATTTTTTGGGACCGAATTGGAGGGTGGAATTTCACACAGCCCTCAAAGTCAGAATTGAGTCTTGTTTGTTTCCCAGGAGTATTAAAATTAGGTTCCAAATTGGGGAAGATGATGAAATTGAGGCAAGGGAAGCCCTATGGAAATGCCATCTCAAGCACAGATATTTGTATCGGTCTGAACAGTAAAGAATATTAGTGCCACTCCGAGCACTCAAACATAAAAAGCCTGCTTTTCTCTAGAGCAGCTGTCTGGAATGGAGAGAGAAATCCACCATGTCTCCCATTTACTTCCTGCTTTCACGTTTCCAGGTTTTTTTTTAAATGAGCATGTCTTCTTGTTTACCTCTAAAGTTACATCCCACACATACAATTAGAACCTACGTAAAAGCCCAGTGGAAGTTTTGTATAAAGGTCAAGCATGACACTAGACCCACAGGAAGCAAACTCATGGCTGTTTGAAAACAAAAGTAGTTGCTCTTAAACCTGAAATCTTAATAATTGTATTTTCTTATTAAAGTCTCTTCCTCCCATTTACCTTTTTCAATACACTCTTCATTTCCTCCCATCCTTTTCATTCACGGACATGCTACATACTTCGCTGGATTCCACCGGTGGAATCTTCCCCAACTTCTGAAGCCCCATGTATTGATGCCATGGTACTTTAAGTTTGACACGTTTGATGAGAGTCCAAAAAAGACACACGCTCTAAGTCACATCCTTTTGGGCATTAAGTATAGATAAATTTCTTTTCCCCCAGAATTCTTTGGCTCTGCTGCTCTTTATACTCACCTCCCAGCTACTCTCACAAGAAAAAACAACTATGTATAATCACTTTCCTAGCCAATGTGTAAAAGCAACAACACTAAGCACCAGCTCCGTTCAACAGTTCCAATCGCTGGTTTAAGCGGCACAGCTGTCTTTCTGCTTTGTGTAACCCCAGATGAAAGAATTGTTCCTGACACATGTTCAAATTAACATTAGGACTAACCATATTTGTGCGATATGCCTAGTGGCAGCACACACCAGACATGTTAAGCCTCAACATCTAGAACAATATGTAATACACATGTACACGCTGCCCTGAAAAACAACCATTGACAAAAAACTAGTGCCCCCAATCCTCCCCATTCTTTACCTTATTAGCGCGAATCTGCTTGTAAATATCTGTCTGTTGTCGGATTCGGTATTCCAGGTCTGAGACGTGAGCCTGGAGCCAGTTCCAGCGACTGACTATAGCGGCTCGGTCCGCTGCCCATCTCCATTCTGACCGTCTCCTCCTGAAAGAGGAAAACAAGTAATTGAACACAATTCCAAACAGAGACAAAGCTTTGCTGGGTAGCTCTAAAAGCAGATACATCAAAAGCTTAAAGTAAAATGGCATAAATATCTCTCTCTTAAAGACAATGTTAATCTGCTGCAGAAATACAGAGGCCTATTAGGATAGATTATATTATTCATGTCTGATGCTTCTAAAATCCCATGCTTCAGGGCTTCTACCAGTCATCTGTAGGGGTAAGGAAGGAAATTCATTCGAAGTGCTAGTTTGCTTAGCACCCATCTCCCAAGGCAGGCCTGCTCTCACCAATAGGGTAGAAGCCACTACAAAGTCCTTGTTTCTCAATAGCAAGGAAATCCATTTAGAAAGAAAAAGGGAGAGACTATATTGTTAAGTTTCTTTCATTAACAAGTATTAAAAAATGCAACAGGGTGAGGGAAACTCTTATAAAGTCACTGCCACATCCTTCTTTATCCAACATATACTACTTTTCAAGTGTTCTGACTCTGGGCACAGTGTGTGCACACACCTCATCAGAATACAACAGGGACCTTGACTCGAAGAAGAAAATGAAGCATTGAGGAATGCTATGCTTTAAGACAAGGGCTGCCAAGCAATTTAAAAATTAAATTATTAACTGTGCAATTAAAAAAAAAAAAACTAGTCACACTCTGCATCACCATGCCCCCAACTCCAAGCCCTGAATATTCTTTCCCCCCCTTCGGAAATAGCCTTTTGCCATACTATCAGCGCCACCAGCAGGCTTCCCCGCTGACCAGCCTCTTCGCCCAAAGCCCTGCTGGCTGCAGCCTGTGCGTGCCACCCCCAGCCTCCTCACTCACACACCTGCACCCCCACTTTGCTCAAACACTGTCCTGCCAGCTACGCTCCCCCACCTCTCATCATGCTAACAGCAGGCTTCCCTGCTGACCAGTCTCCATAAAATGGGGGGGGGGGGGGGGGGGGGGGGAGGGAGAGAGACGGCAGCCCTGTCCCTGCGCATCCTCTGGAGCAGTCTCTGCCTGCCTCTGCCCCCCTCCAGCCTGCCCAGCCCACATGCCTACTGCACTGCTTTCCTCTGTGGGGCTCAAGCCCGGCCACAGCAGTGCCAGTCTACTAGTGACTTGGGGCCAGGCCCCTGGCTCAGGTGCCCTCTCCCGGATGTGCTGCGTGCTAGGCAGTGTTGCACCCTGGCAGCTTCCTGCTTTCTTAGGAGCGGCTGCTCTGTGCTCTCTACAGAGCAAAGCTACCCAACAGGCCCATGCGGAAAGCCTGGGCTGGGGGCAGACTGTGGCTCCTGCTGCCCGGCCTGGTGGTGCTCTGGAGAGGAAGGGAGAGGAGAAGAACAGGTGTGGGAGGGGACAGGGTGTGTGTAGGGAGGGAGGAAGGGGGATGGGTGGTGTGCTGAGGAGGGATGGTGGGGGCAAGGAGGATGTAGAAATGGAGGCCGGAGGTGAGCAGTGTGGAGTTGCAGAAGAGGAGGGGTTAGGGAAGGATGGGAGTGTAGGAATGGAGGTGGGGTAGGGATTCAGCAGTGTGGGGTGAGAAGGGGGAGGGATTAGGGAGAATGGTGGGTGTAGGAATGGCTGCAGGGGAATCAAACTGAAGTACAGGTTGCAGTTTCCCTGTTCTTTATAAACACTTCCTTTCCATATGTATGAAAAGAGGGTGTCATTTGCTCACTATGGAGCTCAGTTAATACTAGCTTTGTGGAACTGATTTTACACAGATGTCATGTCTTCATTACAGAAAAAAGTCGCCCCCCCTTCTCCCCCCCCCCATCATAAATATTTTTTTTTCCTGTGGGACACCAGAGTGATGTTATGTCACCCTGGGTCTCGCCTTCCTCGTCCCTCCATCCCACCTCCCCAGTGATCCAGGGGGAGTCGGAGCTGCTGCAACTGGGGGGGAGGAGAACCAGTACTGGCCCAACCCGGCCTCGGCCCTGTCTGCTTGATGAGGGTGGGGGGAGAGCCAGGGCTGCCTACTCCGGGGGGGGCGCGGGGGGGAGAGAGAGACGCGCGCTAGCAAGCATAGCGAGCGAGCAGAGGGCGCCTCTCCCTCATTGTTTATTACAAATATTTGCAAAGTAAAAAAAACCAAGAAGAAATGGGATTTTCCAATTTACCTAATACAAGTATTGTAGTGCAATCTTTATCATGAAAACTGAACAAATGAAAAATTACATAAAAAACCCATGTTCTAAAACAAGTTTGTTTACATTTTCAGGAGATAACGCTCCCTGCTTCTTGTTTCCAATATCACCTGAAAGGGAGAACAGGAGTTCTCATGTTGGAATGCTGCTCTTTTAAAACTTCTGAAAACATGGTCCACTTCATGTCCTACTCCTACACTTCTGATTCTTAAACCTTAGGTCAAGTGCTGTAACTGTGTAGCAATCTCACATTAGTACCTTCTTTCTGACTTGTCAAATCTGCAGTGAAGTGTTCTTAAAAGGAACAACATATGCTGCATCCTCTACAGAGACTGCTATAATATAAAATACGGCAGAAGGTGGGTAAAAGAGAGCAGGGGACAGACAAACAATTTTCCCCCAAAGGAATTCAGTCAAATTAAATTAACTTTTTTTTAAAAGGTCTCAGGAGGTACCCATATTAGTGTGTAACTTTTTTTTAAAAGCACATTAAAAAAACAACAATCATCCTGTAGCACCTTAGAGATTAACCAAAAAAATATACATAGCATCATGAGCTTTCATGGGCACAACCCACTTCTTCAGATGACAAAATATTATATTCATATTTGTCATCCGATAAAGTGGGCTGTGCCCATGAAAGCTCAAGATACTATCTACATATATTTTTGGTGCTAATGGACCATTGTTGTTTTTTTACTTTTTTTTTTTTTTTTTTAAATGAGCATCATCAGCATGGAAGCATATCCCTGGAATGGAGACTGAAGCATAAAGGGGCACATGAATGTTTAGTATGTCTGGCAATTAAATACCTTGCAATGACAATGCCTGTTCTCACTTCCCCTATTGTCTCCCCTATGTCATTACCTCACAGACACTAACCTTCCCCTCTCACCCCCACTCTGTTCTAAAGTTTGTCAATTTCACGTGTTCATTTTTTTGATTGTATCACTTTGGTTTATATGGTTGTGCCGATTTTCTTCCACATATTGATCTGAGGAAGTGGGTCTGGCCCATGAAAGCTCATCACCTAATAAACTATCTTGTTAGTCTTTAAAGTGCTACATAGTTCTGTCTTTTGTTCTCACTTTCGTGTGACATTGTAGAGAGGCAGCAACATTATCTCCTATACATGTGAACAAACTCGTTTTTCTTAGTGGTTGGCTGAACAAAAATGGGGACTGAGTGGACTTGTAGGCTCTAAAGTTGTACTTTGTTTTGAATACATTTATGTACCAAAACATCTACACTAGTAAGTTGCACTTTCAGAACAACGATTGTACTACAATACTTGAATAAGGGGAACTGAAAAAGGCTATTTTTGTTTATCATTTTATAGTGCAAATATTTCTAATACACTGACTTCAAATACAACACAGAACACAATACATAAGAAAATGCAGAACATCCAGAATATGTATTAAATTTCTATTTATATTCTATTTTAACAGTGTGATTAACACTGCAATTAATCATTAATTGTGATTCATTTGAGTTAATTGTGTGAATTAACAGTGGTCTTTCAGACCTATCAGGATTATCCAAATCCCACATAACAGAAACCACGGTAATACTTAAGCATGTTGATTTTGATGGGTAAACACCAAAGCCACTTCTCCAAGGCCCACACAAATGGAAGCAGTCTCTGTATGGGAAGGTCTACACTAGGGAGGTTAAATATCAGTTAATTGAATAGTTGAGTAACCTCATGAATTATCAATTAGTTGACTAATCTATAGCACCCAGGGGCGGGGCCAGCAGCTGCTATATCAGAGGCAGCAGTGCAGGGTGTCAGACAGGAGCTGGTCCTTGAGGGGAGCCAGTTTAAAAACTAATTCCCCCTGTGGACTGGCTGTCTATTGCCCAATGCAGCTGCTTCTGATAAAGAGGCAGCAGCATGGGGTGGCAACAGCCCCTGTCTAAGGTGGGTCTGAGCTCCCGGAATTGAGCTAAGCTGCCTGCCTGGCCCCTCATACACTTCAAATACGGACCCACAGCAGGAGTAGGTTCTGGACCTGGTGCGAGCCAGACTGAATTGGGCTGCTGTGCAACCTGCTAAAAATGTACTGGCAAGTGGGGGGAGGGGGGGAGAATGCATGTAGTCTATAGCATTAATCTATAAACTTTTGCTTATCGGTTCGTCGACTACACTATTGCATCCCTAATCTACACCATGGAGCAATGTTGACCCAAGGAACATAACTCCAGATAGGTGAATACTCCTATTAGAGCTATTATCAACCCCCAGGGGACCGATCAACACAGCAACACACCCCATGTTCCATGGCACTATCATGGACCTCTTGACAGGAGCACAAAGTGCAAGGCACTTCTATCCTCCTATTACAATTTTCCATCTACAAAGTAGCAGTCAAAAAGAGAGAAAGAGTCAACTTTCTGATGGGGGAGCTCGAAGGACATATCCAAAGCTCTGTTAGTCTATGCACCCAAAGCAAGGATATGGATTCAGAACCCTTCTTTACCCGCTCACCCTTTCCAGTGAGACAAGACTACTATATCAGAGGCAGTAGCATAGGGGGCGAGGGGGTGCAGGCTGAAGCTGGAACACACAGGGAGGATATGTGCTGGCTCCCAGGGAGCTGCCTCTCTCCACCCCACCTCTGCATCAGAGTCAGCAGCCTGGTCTTGGGAGGAGGGGGGGGGGGGGGTGAACAAGAGGAGGGAAGGCAGGAACTGACTGCCGCTCCGCATGGAACCATGAAACCAGAGATATTTTCAAAGGCAGCAGAGATGAGATTTTTGCCAATCCCCATCCATGCCAAACTTCATGAAAACCCCTGCAAAAAAGTGAAAGTCCCCAAAACAGGGAAATAAAACAAGATACATACATATGTAGCATATTTATTATTCAAACGTAAAAAGGCACATTGTCAAGAATGAAGAGCTCACAATTGACTGCAATAACCAAATTCCCGAATAGCTCTACTGCTGTCTTGCATCTGCTGTTCAATACAAGAAGCTACCAACATCCCAACATCCCTTTCTTTTCAACACCAAGCCTATTACAAGTTTCAAAAAAACCAAACACGCAATATATCATGAAAATGCAGCCCTAATGTTGAACTCACTGGGCAATAGTGCTAGTTTTGAGGAACTGATGGCATTCTGAATCAGTCATGTGTTCTCTGTGATTTCTATAGTTTTCCACTATTTTGATATAACAAGTTTGACGACCTCCTGTAGAGGTTTGTGAGAGGAGACCTGGACCTTCAATTTTAAATGCTAGAACAGGAGGAGGAACTTAGGATAGCCTTTTAGCAGCCACAGTTCAGCCTCCTTCTCTCTTCCTGTTTTGAACTTGACCCATGATTGACTTGGGATAAAATTATGCTGGTAAGTAAGGGATTCCATAGTTTCTTCAAATCACTTTTTAATTTTGTCTTTATGTGATTCCAGACCGGCTTTGCTAAAGAAAACCAAGCCAGGTTTTCAGAGCCAGACTAACAGTGTCAGCTGCATGTAATCTATCCCCATCCCTTGGAAACCACATTCATTGCTTTTGTAAGTTGAGTTTTTCCTCCCTGGTGTCGCTCATTGTGTAAAACGCATGCTATGTTTTTTGTCAAAGTTGGCCTCATACTCTGTGCGAGTTCAAAACACTGATGGTAGCTGGATCGCAACACAAATAGAAAGAACTTGATCCTCAGCTGCATTCAAATCACACACGAACAAGCCAGAGAAGGATGAAACCATGGCTCAATGCTAAGGCTGAGCAAAGATCTAAGAGCCCATGACAACATAAATCAGAGCAGTCACAGGACTAGCCAGACTGTACTGGCTTGAACAGTCTCCTAGAGACTATTCAGCCATCCCAGCATCAGATCACAACTAGCTCTGGCTCAGCTCTCAAGCTTTGTTATGCTTTATCTTGCCCCAGGAGGAAAGGTTGGTACGGTAACATGTAAGCCACCATGGAACTCCTTTCCAATACAAGATGTTCTATCTACCTCTTCATGGCAGCCTTCATACTACTGAAATGGAGTAAAGGGGACCTTAATGTGGGCAGAGAGAATGTGCCACTTAATGTGTCCACTTTCTTCCAAGTAACTGAGAAAAGACTGATCCACTCTTATCAACTATATATACACAAGGCTGACAGTGATTGCCGAGTATTTTAAATTTCTCACTAGTCCTGAAGTGTGTATGTTACTTTTTTCCCCAGCCAGGTTTAAATGGGACATGAATACTTATGCATCAAAAGTTTAAGATGTTGTGAGCTAGGTTTTGCTAGATTTGGCTTGAGCAAGTGACGAAGACCTCCTTGTCATACGGCTGGCTCTCTGAATTTTTTTGATAGCCTCTTCGACATTCAGGAACAGCGTTCTGCTCTACCCTCCTTCCAGGAATTTCTAGATACTAGTAAACGTTTTTTACCACTGTTCACTCAAACCGTTGTCCTCAAAAGCCAACAGGAAATTCCACCAACTTCTCAATTACCTTACTAACTGCTATCTAACAACCCTACTGGAGCACGGATGGACAACAGAATAGCAATGGTTTGCCAAGGTTTCGTCCCTGCCAGGCTGCTGCCACCATATTTACCTGTGCGTCCACAGATACGGGAGATTGCAGCTCCTGCTGGCTGTGGATCGCTATTCCCAGCCAATGGGAGCTGCGGAAGTGGCGCAGACGAGGACTCTGCTTCCCACACACCATTCATTGGCCAAGAATGGCAATCGACAGACAACAGGAGCTGGGATCACCCGTACCTGCGGAGGTGCAAGTAAATCTAGTGGCAGTCGCCCACCAGGGGCTAACCCTGGGGAACTGGATCTGGCCCATGGTCCGGTGCTTGCCCACCCCTGGTCTGAAGGAACATGTGACCATAGCGTCTGGTGCTGGAATCAATCTGGGATTTTTCCATGGAAGGGGAGATGCAAAACAAAAGAGTCCCATCCAGCAGGAAAGTCTATCTAAACAATGGGAAGCTATCAGCCCTTTGTCTTTGGCTGGCCTGGGAAACTGCCTGGCACACCCAAAAAGGATACAAAGAACTTTAAAGAGGGCTAAGACAAGTCAGAGCTGAAAAGTTTGCTTCTGACTTTTAAGATTATGCCTGAAAGGAGAACAGCCCTTTAGGGTAAGAGTCTGCATGAAATAAAGTTTTAGGGAATTAGAACTAGCTATGAATTTTCCTTTAATTTTCATTTAGTAAAGTGTATTTACTAAGTGTAAATATCTGTTACAGGGAGCTTATGTTGCTTTTCCAGCTGTTAAAAAAAAAGTTCACATTCCCATTCAAATCAGAGCTTAAATTTTCTAGTAGTAAAAAGGGAGTTAAATAAGTTATATTTGTGTACATACTTCAGTGACGTAGAAGTTAAAAAACCCCAACCCACGTTCCATCTCACTGCTCCATCAAGTGGGGAAAAAAAGCAGGTTTTCACATCCCTGCTGAGCAAAAAGCACAATTCACACAGCCACACTCACTCTGATCCCTTGCACCACAGCTGGAAAAAAAATACATATTGAACGTTTAACCACACTTTCTAAAATGTTTAACCACACTTTTTTTTTTGGGGGGGGGGGGGGGGCACTGAACACAGTGTGGTCCTCTATTTACAGTTAAACTTCAATCAATACTAGGTCAAAACTACACCAGGGTGGGGAACCTCAGGCCTGGGGGCTGGATACTGCCCCTAGCTTACCTGAATTTGGCCCCAAGGCTCAGGCCCCCCACCCCAGCACTGGAGCGCCCATGCTGGCACTTCATCCCTCCCCCCATACACACATGGGGCTGGAGCACACAAAATCTACTAGGCTGGGCTCCTAGGCTCTGGTGTAGGAGGGAAATGTGGGGAGCGGACACAATGAGGTGGTGTTTTTTTTCCTTCTCACTTGTATGGGGCCCTCAACTGATTTTTCTCTGAGTCAGTGCCCCCCCCCCAAAAAAAAGGTTCCCCATCCTAAACTACACAGTTGACAATACCCACAGCCACTAGCAACTTCCCTAGTCTACACTAACTTGCATGTAAGACTGCGTGCATCACTGCTTCTACATGTGTAATATCAAACACTTATGTACAGAATTAAATGACAAACATGTTCCTGTAGAATATTGTTGTATCAAAGCAGAAAGTCAATTTAGTTTAGAAGATTGTTCAGTATCTTTCCATTAAGACTGAATTTAAAAAGAGCAGCATGCAGAGATTATGAATGACGCACAGGAACTTGAACACACGGGATTCTATGAAGTCCTCCGGGATCAGGATTCCTATGTACGGCTAGTGAACGGGGGGAGTGAACACAGAGAGCTGGCAGAGCCAAGACACAGCAAGATATGCCATATGACTACAAAACAATGAGGCACCCTAATTAAAACAGAAGCTGGGTCTCACTGTTTTGCAGAGTCAGCTTTGGAAGAAACTGACTGACTCCAGAGAAAATTATGAAACATTTAAAAAAAAAAGTAGGTGACTATCTGGGGCCTGTTCCCTTAAAAGCAGAGTGACACCACCCACCTGGATAGAGAATCTTTCCAGGAAGTGCGCCTCTCTAACAAGCGCCAGAGACAGCAAGCACGGTTGCACAACACAGAGTCCAGAATGCTGCAGGAGGGGAGTTAGTCAGGAAACGTAGCGAAATGGCATCACGCCCACTCTCGTGCGCCTGCGCATGCAAACAGCTGGCAGTACACTCAGTTTGACTGACAAGGACACTGTCCTAGAAACTTAAGCTGTTGGCATTCGTTGTAAACAGTGTGCATGTGTACGCAGAATTAGCAGCCTTACGTCGTCTTGCACATGAACATCACAGAGCGGAATACAACTAACGGGTTAAAATGGGGGGGGGGGGGGAAGCAGGATGAAGAAAAACCAGGAGGAGACTGAAAAGACCCAAGTTCAGCCTGCAGGGTAATAAATACGGCAGTGAATGATCAAATGCCAGGACTTCCAGGTAGGTGGTGTCTTTGCTCTCCCGCCCCCTGAAAGGGGTGGGACAGTGTAGAAGGATCATCCCTCCCTAACATGCTCATGTGACCCAAGGCAGAAAGCCCTCTTGTCCTTTGGGATCTGAGATAGAAAGGGAAAAACCTCAATATGTAAACAACTCTTCAAAGAATTGAGAAACAGGAGCACATGGGGGAGAGGTACCCCATGGGCCAGGGGCACATCACTGCTCTAAAATGAGCCTTGTGCAGCTACTCCAAAGTATGGGATGTAGCTCTCCAGCGACGTGAAAAGAATTCTTCTTTTCGGCAGAGTATAAAGCGAAGGGAAACAGCCCTAGAAGCACATTTCTTCCTGAGAGAGACGCTGTAGTTATAACCCCCCATTTCTGCGCTACAGGCTCCGCCTTCTGCTTCGGGAAGGGGCGGGGCTGGGCCTGTTCGTCACATGTGGGTGCCAGGGCCTGGGCTGCACCAAGCTGCTCCCTGCAAAGGGGGGGGGGGGGGGGGCGGGGAAGTGCCCCTTCCCCAGTGATTAACATGAGCACTCCAAGCTGCAGCCTACAGATGAGGGGCAAGCCCTGGGCAAAGTGACAGGCAGGGAAGTGTGATTGATCCCCCCACCTCAGCTGCAGTGAGTATGCTGAGGGGAAATAGGGATGGGGGGGGGGGGGGGGAGGAGACAGGGTCTGCACTGTGGGGGGATGGGGCAATGCAGGAGATCAGACTATAGAGGGGAAGAATGGGGCTGAGGGGAGCAAGACTGGAACAGAGGGAAGTTGGGGGGGCGGGGGGGAAAGAGATATAAGTTTCCTTTGCAGAAGCTGCACTTGCCTCTACTCCCCACTATTTTGCTCCCCTCTCCCATCACCACACAATCCTCTTTGCACCTTATCATTGTGTGTGAATGAGAATTTCTTCCCATTTGCACAATAATCAACCAGCCACAAAGGGTTTTAATGTGCAGCTATTTGGCTGCATTCTCCCCCTCACCTTTTCTGCATTATTCCCCCAAACTCCTCCCACCCCCAGATTCCTTCTTGTACCCCCACCCCACATCCTCTCCTGCCAACAAATTCCCTTCCAGACCCTGCCCTCCTCACTCGCTCCTGCACCCCCATCCCTATCCCACTCGCTGGTAGCCCTCTCTCACACAATGAACCCCTCATTGTCCCTACCCCAAAGCCTAAAATCCACTAACCCTGGAATCCCAGACATGTAAATCTGGCCTATGGGCAGCCCTGAACCTCAGTCCTCCCTGTCCCTTCTCCTAGCTCTATGGGGTGGGCGCGCTAGAAGAGTGAGGGGGTCTCAGCTGGGGGCCACATCAGGGAGGGCTGGGGTTTTTTGGAGGAGCTTTTGTGTTTCTCACTTGTCTAGTCCCCAACTGATGTTTTTGTGGGTCAGTGGCCCCCGACCCAAAAAAGGTTCCCCTCACCTGCCATAAAGAAAGACAACATTAAAACCTTTTGTATTGGACATAAATTAATATTTTACTTTAGTTAAAATGACACTTGATAAACCAACATGAGAAAGTTAAAAGCGCTTCGTCGGTTTCATAATTTAAATTAAACCCTTCTCCCTAGCTGCAGCACTAGCAAAATGGCTTGGTAATTAATTATGTAATTAACGGTGAGTTTTCATCAACAACGGGTGGTTTGCGGAAAGGTTTGCATTGAGCCAGGTGGTCCCCGGGGTGCATAGTGGAGAGATCCTCCCCCTCCCCCACTCTTCCCCCCCCAGGAGAGCAGCACGGCCCAGGGCAGAAGAGTTAAATCTTGGCACGCCACTTCAGAAAGGTAAATCAGTGATTCTCAAAGTGTGGCCTGAACATCTTGCAGGGGAGTGTCAGGCTCAGCGCTCATCCCCACCATTGCAGTGGGGAGCCTGTGCTGGTGTTCCAGCCCTACAGCCTCTGTTGGAGCACTAGATGCAGGGGAGGGGATGAGCCTCGTGGGCCATATCCAGCTGGCAGGGGGAGGCTCTGCTTACTGTTACTCCTCCTTCTAGCAGTGCTAGAAACTGCTATACCTATCTCACAGCTGGAAGGGATCTTGAGAGGTCATAAAAGTCCAGTCCCCTACCCTCATTGCAGGACCAAATACCATCCCTGATGGATTTGCCCCAGAACCCTAAATGGCCCCCACAAGCATTGAACTCACAGCCCTGGATTTAGCAGGCCAATGCTCAAACCCCTGAGATATCCCTCCTGCTCAACTGGAGGCTTTCCCCACTGCTCCCATTGCCTGAATGATGGCCAATGGGAGCAGCAAGAGGCAGAGAGCCAGGTAAACCCTCCAGTCCCCGCACCCCATCCCCCTCACATACATCCCTCCTGTCGAGACCCTGCACCCCCACTTCCCTCCTGCACCCTGTCTCCTGGCCAGACCCTGAACCCATTTTGTCTGCATTGAGCAGTAGGGGCCGTGGGCCAAAATGTTTGAGAACCCCTCCCCGTAAATTAAACACTCATTTTTTGTATTTAAAAACAATTATAAATGCTGTAATGCAAAGCAGGTTTTGGGGGTGGAATCTGAAAGCCCTTAACCCCCAGTTTGAGAACCGCTGCTGCTAAGGGTAAGCTATACCCAGTGCTTTTTTTGTGATAGTACCAGCACCTCCAGTCAGAGCTTACCTGGTAAGAAAAGGTACTGGCACCTCCGTACGCGGGGTGTGTGCATGTACATGCATGTACTCCCCACATCTTTTCCTCTTGAGTACCGGCACTTTTTTTTTTAAACAAACAAACAAATCAAAAAAAGCACTGGCTATACCAGTATGAGCATGTATATTGGTATTCCTGCATTTATACGATGAGTACTATACTGCTTTAACTATACCGGTTTACTTACTGGGATACAACTGTACGTACACAAGGCCTCAGTTAAGCTAGTGCTTCAACTTGGTTCCTTACCAAAGTAAGCTAAAAAACAAACCAACAAACTAACAAAGCCAGGTTTCAATCAAATTAAGAGCACCCACACAGGGCTTTTGCATGGTTTTTATTAAATTCATTTTGGGCTCCATTGCTCTACATCTATTTCAGACAAATATTTAAATTTTTAAAATACCTGTTTACGTAAGAGTTCAATTATGTTTTCCTGAATTTGCAGGCAACTTGAAACAGCACAGACTGCTCCATTCCATTCTAAATACGGAGCGCTCGAGTAAGCAGCCTGGTTACAGAGGTGCTGAGAACCTGCCCACAATTTCACACAAGTCAACTTTGGAAATAGAAGCTAAAAGTTAAAGACCACCTTCTATAGCTTCCAGTCCACTGCATCATTCAAACATAAGTGTAGATAGACAAACAGCTTGCTGCAGGATTTAAATCCATCTTGCCAGTCTCTTCATTAGAATAATGAAGATGTATGAAAAAAAACAGAAAAAATGCACCTTCTCCTGAACTACAAATGTGCTAAAAACAGCTAATGAACAAAACAGCACTCTGGCAAAAATCAGGACAAACTGAAAAGGATGATGTGGGCATATAACAGGAACTTCAGAATGGAAACAGTGGAACAAAACACGGGACACTAACTCAGTAAACAAAATGATCTGCCAGAAATCAATTCCAACAAGAAAGTGACCCAGAAACCTCTGCACTTGAGAGTTGTAGAGTTAACTTACTGAACGAAAGGAAACTACATCCTTAAACAGAGGTGAGAGGTCTCAGAATATGATTAAGGCCTCTAGCATTCTACCCGGAGCCTATAAACCCCAGGATTACAGGGGGCAGGCCAGGGCAGACACACATGCCTAGTATTTTTTGTAGAGGTCACGCTTCAAGCACTGACCAGCTCCAATTCATCAGAGCTTTTAAAATGAGTTCATTTCTGCATGCCATTAGCTTTAAATATAAGCCAAGGGGAAAAAACTGAGCTACTCTTATGAACTTGAGGAGCAGAGCTCACAGAGCATATGGTGCAGCCTCCAGAAAGTCTATAAACCTATCAGAAAGGTGTGCATGATGCTAGAGATCGTCAGGTCTGAAGTAACGATCACTTCATGCCCATGAAAAAGCTGGATCATTGCATTTTGACATGTTTCCACTCAATCTACTGTACACGCTCAGCCCTCCCAACACAAGTCTCGTTATAGACAGCAATGGTTGTAGTACCCCTTCAAAATTCAAGCCAAGAATGGCATAGTGGACCAAATCCATTAGAATTGGAAACATAGAAAAGTACCTGGAAACGTTTGGATGTCACTCGTATTCTCATCTCAAAGTTCCACTCAAATACCTCAGCTGTGGCCAACCCGCAGCTCGCAAGGCGCATGCAGCTCTTCTCCCCACACTGGGTGCGGCTCTCAAAGCCGCTCCTGCGCCCCTGAAAACAGCCCCCACCTCCCTGTGCTCACCAGGACAAGGGAGCTGTCTGGCACAGCCATTCAAAATGGAGTCTTCGAGATGGTACCAGCCGGTGGGAGCCTGATGTGGCCAAAAAGCCTCTAGACGCGTTTCTTTAAGGGGCAGGCTTCCCCCCCCCCCTTTCCTCAACAACTCTCCCCCTCCCCTCCCCTAGCTCTTTGCACTATATTCACAACTGTTTTGGCTCTTTGCCTGTAACAGGTTGGCCGCCCCTGCAATAACTGGCTCTTCCCTCTCCTTCCCTAGCAGTAACTTATTACCGCGTGTGCCTTTCTTACATGAG
Source organism: Pelodiscus sinensis (assembly GCF_049634645.1). Classification (NCBI taxonomy): domain Eukaryota; kingdom Metazoa; phylum Chordata; order Testudines; family Trionychidae; genus Pelodiscus; species Pelodiscus sinensis. The sequence continues at coordinate 7,034,714 of NC_134739.1, read as the reverse complement.
ACTGACTGCTACTGTCCGAGCAAGAAGCAGATAGTCCCTATTTACACGTTCATAGCCACACTCAGAGGTGATATTTAAGATGAGATAAGCAAGATTTGCCCAGAGCCAGGAAGGCCTGCTAACCAATATGCAAGTATAAAAGGAGGTTCCCATGGTATCATTGATGCACACAAGAAGAAACTAGGTGTAAACTTAGTTGTGGGACAGCAGTGGGTTATTTTTAAAGACACCCCTTTTGTTAGATGCTTTTCTTGCTCCATTCCTCATTTTTGTATGAAGTCAAAATCCTAGTTTTACCCTAAAATATTCTGAAGAGACTTCATGGATAAATAGAACTGCTACTCTCCAATTTCCATGGCAGGACAAGGAAACTATGCATGAAGTACCAGTAAGGGAGAGATCTCTTGAGTCTCAAAAAGATCCCTCCATTTCTGACTGTGCACCTCCTCCTCCCACAAAACTAAGGAGCTGATGCACGCAGATGTGAAGGAAACCAGAGCTCCATTACCAGGAATAGCTTCCTCCTCCTTCACAGTCACATCAAACAATACTGGAGAGCCTGACTAGAAACATGCTCTGCAAAAGATTTCAGAAAGATGCATCCATTTCGTTTCTTCTACTAGAATTGAGGGAGGGGAAGAATTTCCATCTTTCTTTCCTAAGCATATAAATAATGGCATCACCCCGGCTTCCCAGCCCACTGACTAGTGTAGAGACAGTCCTTCAAGAATGATTGTATTCTTTCATATACCCTGGGCTCGAAATCCTCACTTCCTATTCCACAGGGTTTTGATTTGTCAAAGTCCAGCATAGCGACTGTGAGGGAGATGACGACTGTGGCCTGAGGAGACAGAGGTTCATGTTTCTCAGACTATAAACGGCCAACAGTTGCTTACATTGAACAGGCATAAGCATTCTTCAGACTTTTCACACTCAACTAGTCTGGTAAACTTAAAATCACAGGACAAACACCATTTTTTTATTACAATCTCATGCCATTGTTCCATCAATGAGTCCCAGGCACATCCACAAGGTCAAAAACCAAAGCTTCACTACACAACAGCCATCCCGTGGCTTTCCAGTCTGTGGCATGTGGCTCCCTGAACCTATACCAATGAACATCTAAGGAAGTAACATCCCAGTCTGATGTTTGTCAGAAAATTTTGCTGAACCTGTAGGTCTCAGGAACTACTCTTAGGCCCCCTAGAGGTACATGCTGTTAAGCTGCAAAGTTAACAGGACATTCCCCAGCTGTTACTTTTTAAACACACTGTCCTGAAAACTAGAGAGGCTAGTTCCCAATTGTGAGTCAGGCTTACAATTCACATCCTGGGGAAGAGTTGCAATGTTTTAGAAATGTAAAACCAGCTATGTTAGTCAGAGATCTTTGTACGAGGAGTCAATTCACCAGGTCTAGACTTGCCAAACTGACCACAGATTGCATTGCAGTAAGGATAATGACTAGTAAATTGACCACTAGTTGAATAGTTGATGGTATTTCCATAGACTACTCGATTCACATTTCGAAGGAGAAATGCGGAAATGCCTAAGAGCCCCTGCTGGGGCTCTCATACATCTCAAAGGGGGAATGCGGAGCTCCACCTGCAGCCTGGGACCAGCCGAACATCCCACTGACTCTGGGCTGCACACAGGCATGCCAGCTTTGAAATGTACAAGAGTCCCCAGCAGAGTCTCTTGTACATTTCAAAGCAGAGCACCTTCATGGAGCCCGGGTTCAGCAGGGAACTCTGAGTCCCCCGCTGACTCTAGGCTCAATGCTGCACCGCCACTTTGAAATGCCACGCAGAGCCTGAGGTCAGCTGTGCGGCACTGCCTCTGAAGTACCCTCTCTTCCCCTCCCCTTTGCTGCCGCTAATAGAGGCAGCGGGGGGGAAATCAACTAGTTGACTAGTCTAACATCCTTACTTTGCAGGTGAGTTGATGAGAGAGCATCTCCTGTCAGCCCATCTGATGTAGACACCACAGGCAGTCACGTCAACCCCAGCTACACTGACACCAGCTACATGATTCACCTCGCTGGAATTGCTTCATTTAGGTTGATTTACTGAGCTAGTGTAGACCTAGCCTTAGGATCTAGAAGAAACCTAAGCCTGAATTGTGTGTCTGGCCCTGGTACATTGCAGCAGGCCTGTAGACTCTGTATCCGCTGAGACAGGTAACAGTCCCCGCACTTCAAAAAGAGGAGTCTGGTGCATGATGTCAGTGTGTTTGGGGGGGGAGAGGGGGGGACAGAGCCCAAAGTATCAACCCCAGAGAGAAGCTTGCTCCGTGCAGGCAGAGGCTTGCCATGCTGTTATACCTGTACACACTCCCATACCATTCAGGAAGAGAAGATGCTATGCTGCAGTAGAGAAAAACAAGAGAATCTACAGTGCTCTTGTTTCGACCAGAGAGCTGATGAGAGATACAGCTCAAGCATTCCCTTCAATTTCGCCCCAGCCCCACACCCATTTATATGGGGGCAGGGCCATCCCTACCAATATACACCAAATTGCCCCAAACTTTGTGCTGCCCTAGAAACTGCGTGCTTCATACTGGAGCTGGTGGCCCACAGCTCTGTCCCCCAGATGCACCCCTTCTGCAGTTTTTCTGCCAAATGCCTTGTATATGTGCCATGGATGACCCGACCAAAGTCAGAAAGCTCATTCAAAATGCCTGCAAGTATTTCAAGGACACTGTCCCCATTCGTTACCCAGGGAGGAACTAAAGCAACAGTTGCCTGGCAAACATCCTTCACTAAGAAGCGATGACTTGCCTTAACCAACCCAATTATGCACAGACCTGTAAATCTGGGGCACACCACTTCATTTGGAAATGGCAATCTACTTCTGGCCCGATATGTCCCTTCTCCTGTTCATTTAAGGGCTGGAGTGAGCCCTTTGCACCGATTCAGGAAAGCCGTGCCTCTCACACATGCAAGATCAGCACTAAAGGCTGCATAACAAATAGAGTCCTACTGCTCCACTTCTGGTCCTGCTCCAGAACCAGTCAGCATAAAGAATCATCTCTCACGCACACCACAACCCAACAAAAAACACTGAGCAGCTGTCTGCACTCCAGCTTCACAAAGGACTCACACACTCTCCCTAAGGAAGCATGCCACTGCTTTCTCATGGCACCACACCACTGTTAACATGTCCACTACTGCTTCCTCATGCCCTATTTCTCTCTCCCTTTACAAAAAAAATAAGAGTGGCATTAGTGCCGACATCTGATACAAGTCATTGATCCATGCTGGATCAATGCCTTGCCATCAGGTGGAAAGAAAGCAGCAGACAAGAAGTCTAGAATGGGCTACGCTCGAATTAGTTTGCTTATTAAGTTACTGGGTTTGTGTCATTTTTGCTCAGATCTCCAGGAAAGACGAAATTTTGCATAATACACTGAAAAAACATTAAGTGGAATATTACTGGACCCCCAAAAGTCTTGATACCACACAAGCAAGAAGAGTGCCAGAGCAGCATTAAATTAAGTACTCATTGCCCATAGCAGCTAAGCATTACTTTGTAGTATGGCTACTCTCCCTTGTGATAGGCTAGGATAGGGGAAGTAACTCCTGGTTAGTTCAGTATGAAGGACCGTGTTTAGAAAAACTGAAATCCATCTCATTGCCTTGAGGAGAATCAACAAAGACTCAAACCTTAACTGATTTGCAACTACCCAACTTAGCAAAGAAAAAGGATTCAGTACTGGACAGAAAATTCTGACACTGTCCACACTGAACTCCATTACCACAAACACCGCTGTCTAAAAGTTGACAAGTCTGTAAACATGAGATCGAGGGCATATAGTGGGGCTGAAAATCGAAGCATTTCAAAATTATAGCAAGCAGCACCCCTGTTAAGTGTAAAATGAGGCTCCAGAATTCAAGAGGAGGAAGGGGCAAGTTTCCTAGGATTTTAGAAAACTTCAGTACTTCCAGGAATAAATTCTGTAGCAACATACGCTACAGCAGGTTACTGGGAACAGAAGCATGGCATTATGCTTTTTCAGGGTTTTAGCACCTGGGAGAAGATTAACTAGATTGTCAGAGGGGTATGGATAGGGTGGCTGCTTCTTCTAAAGCCACAGAAGGGTAGCTGAGTTAGTCTGTCATGTGAAGTGGGCTGTGCCCACAAAAACTCATGATCCTATCTACATTTTTCGTATCTACACTATGGGACATGGGCAAAAGAAGATATGCAACTTCAACTGCGTTAATTGCGTAGCTGAAGTCGAAGTACTTAACTTTTGGTGCTGTCCAAACTGCAGGAAGTCAAAGAGAGAACACTATCCCTTGGATTTCCCTTTACTCCTCATGGAAGCAGAACTACCTGTATCGACCAGTGCGCCCCTTACAGTTCGAATTAGCATGTCTTCACTAAACTCATTATTTCAAACCCTGGATGATCAACAGCAGCATTTCCAATCTTCTCTGTGGTGTACACATACGGTGCTGCAGGACCATTCGTTGTTTAAGTTTCTTCTAAAGCCAGTTATGGTTCATTCTCAGACCCCACAATAAAGGGCTCTGTTCAAATTTCTGGGACTGAAATATAAATCACTTCTCCATTTCCCTTAATAGACTCCAAGCACTGTACAAATGTTAGGTTTTTTTTTTTTTTAAAAAGACTTCTAATGTCCTTTAGCTTCCATTATATAGCGAAAAGCATCTGAATCCAGCTCAATTAATATTTTCCAGTTTGCTGCTGTCCTTCCATATTCCTAAAGGCTGCCTCTTCTACCGTCTCTCTAATATAATCCATTGAGCCTTTAACCTCTTTCAGTGCCTTTTGAAGAATCAGCTCAAACCTGTGTCCCATGGGTGGAGAGAGTAAGCTTTGTGAAACAAGCTGGCATGAAACTCAAAAAACCCCACAAGTGCTCAGATGTTATGATTTGCTAATGAGATCAGCTTCTTCACAGGCAGAAACGAACTGAACAATTTGTTCAGCTGAACACCCACCCCACACCCCCTCTGGATGGAAACATCAGGTGCTGAAGAACTCTTCTATTCATAGTCCACGCTCAACACTGATCTGAACCAACAACAAGGGTGTTTTTCTGAAAACTTCAATCTAGTCCAAACCTGAAGCTCAGTTCATACGTTGCAATATTCAGAAGACAAAAGAGGTCTTCAGGCTGGAAAGTGAAGAGCTCCACTGTTCCCCACTGAATAGCCCAATGCTCAAAGTTAATGAACAGGGCCTAATGCACTTCAGTTGGTTAGCACTGCTAAGAAAAGGCACCCAAGTTCTACCCAATGGAGGGCTGCAATAGCAACCTGCAGGACCCCAAGGGCCATGCGTAACTGGCATTAAAATGAAGCAGAGCACAACCACCCCCATTTTTAATATCGGGAAACTAACAGGCACTACTGGCTCCAGCAAACAATGAATTAAATCTTGAAGAGAGTGGCCTCTTCTCAAATCAAATGAGACCACTTGGCAATACTGGCCACCTGTAGCCTCCTAAAATCTGCTTTCATGTTAAAGACGAGGTTTGGCGGGGCCAGATCAGCCGACAGACACGTTTAATTAAGGGAACCCTGGCAGGATGCATCTACCTGGCCTGCAGCAAGTAAAGCAGAATAAAATTAAAAATACAGACACTTGAACTAGACAGAAACGGACTTCCAGTCAGCAATGTACTTGCACCAAAGACAACACATAGTCAGCTCAGGGATAACCTGCTGCAAGCCACTACATCTGGCAATCCTTTCCACTGCAATCACACAGGATCTGAGGAAGTGGGTCTGGCTCACGAAAGCTCATCACTTATTAAACCATCTTGTTAGTCTTTAAAGTGCTACATAGATTTTCCTTTTGTTTTAACAGGACAACACGTAAGGATAATGCCACCAAGCCGAGAGCAACAAAATCCCTGAGGCACGGTCTACAACTTGCAGTTGGTCAACAAAACTTATGTCATTCATTCCCCTGCCATGACAAAAGTTCTGCTGCCACAAATGTGAACGTTGCTTTGCCATCAGCAGCACTCTCCTGCCAACAAAGAGAAAGCAACGGGGGGAGAGGTGGTATTCTGTCAGCAAACGTGCTGGCAAACAATATTCACACAAGCTGACTTAGCAAAGGGCTGTGTCGACACAGCCTTCTCACTAAAAGCGGCACTGTGCAGACATACCCTGAGTCTCTGAGACCTAGGTGGAACAGCTTGTTCCCTGCCCCCACCCCTTGCTGCTACAGCCAATGCCTGTCCTGCTCAGTGTCTTATTAGGGCAGCTTCTCACTCCCCCAGGAGCTGGCTCCAAGAAAGGAAAGCAGGGCTTCCAGTCCTGGCACAGCTCTTCCCAATCCTCAGAAAAGAGAGCACTCCTGAATTCCACACACCCCTATATGCACCGTCTCTGATTGGCCACTGAAAATGTAACCTAAATTCCATCATCCTGTGATTCAAGTCCATGACCCTTGGAAATTACCCTTAGACAGGATTTTGGTGGGTGGCAGAACAATTTTTTTCTTGGTTGTTTTATGAGAGTTATGTCCCAAAATATATTGGGTACTAGTGTCCAGGAACACTATTTGATCATGGGGAAGGAAGGAACAATAGGTTAGAAATGGGAGGTGGTTCAGATCTTTAATTTATCATGGGAATTTTTAAATGCATGCATTCCTAGTATCTACACATTGAGCCACATGCTTTTCCGTGTAAAAATTACCACTTTGTAAAGACCATTTGATAAGATACCTCGGAGAAAGAGCCAAAACAAACCACCTCACTAGACTGTTTTTTCTGCCCTTAACAGTTTCACTTTTAACACACACAATGTTTACACTGGAGAGATTTGGCGACAGAAGTACATTTGTCAGTCACAAACAAGAAAGTCGTTAAATCGTGCCACCCTCTGTCAACGTCTCATGGCCACATTCTTAGCTCCGCCAGCGACAAAAAGAGCAAAGCAATGTGGGTAAGTATCCCAAAGTGCCGGGCATCACCTTCAGTCAACTAAGCACTATGGGGATGTGCATCAGAGCACTAGGCATTTTGGGAAATGTGAAAAACATCCTAGCAGCCACCTCTTTGCTTCCCAGTCCTCCCAGGGCTTCCAGCTTACTTTTGCCCCACTTGAATGGCAGTTCTTGCTGTGCACTCCAGCCTCTGCTGTGAAATCTTGGGTCCCAGACTTCTCTCCCATGCTGTCTTAGGACATCACGCACTGCAGTAGAGCTACTTATCCACTTACTATCAGAGGAAGACGACTCAGATGCAGAGGACAATGTGAGTAACAGGGACAGCGGTGAACTTGCGTGGGCTGCCACAGAGCAGGTGTCCACAGAAGAATGTCCCTTGTGAGCTAGGGAAACCAGCACTGTGTTGTGGGATTGCATTGTCACGGAGGAGTGCAGCGAAGAGCAGTGGCTACAGAGCTTTCAGAAGCGTAAAGCAACATTCCTGAAGCTTTGCACTGAGCTGGCTCCTGAACTGCAATGCCATGCCATGCCCCCCGAATGAGAAGTGCCCCCTCCACAGACAAGTATGTTGTCATTGCTCCGTGGAAGCTGGTGACTCCAGATTGCTACTGTTCAGTTTCAAATCAGTTTGGAGTGGGGCAGTTTACCATTTGGGGCAGCACTTATGCAAGTGGTCAAGGCGATAAATGACATTTTGCTGCATGGGACTGTGACCCTGGGAAATGTGGATGATATAGTGGCTGGCTTTGCTGAATGCACTTTCCAGATTGATGGGGCAATCGATGGCACCCACATTCCCATTATAGTGCCACACCATCTTACCAGAGGATACATCAACTGTAAGGGGCACTTCTGGATCACCATGGGCATTTCACAGACAAACGCAGGGTGGTCTGGAAAGGGGTATGACGCACTTTATCTTCAGGAACAGTGGCCTGTACAAAAAACCGCAGGCTGGGACTCTCTTCCCAAGCCAGATAATTATAGTGGGGGGATGCAGAAATGCCCACAGCGATCCTAGGTGACCCAGCTTACCCTTTATCCTGATGAAGCCTTATCTGGGGCTCCTGGAAAGCAATAAGGAGTGGTTCCACAACCAGGTAAACCGACACCACCGCATGGTTGCTGAGTGTGCCTAAAAGATGGACTAAAAGATGGACGGGGATATCTCTATGGCAGGCTGGAACTTTTGGAGGTAGCTGCATGCTGTTACTTACATAAATGTGTGTGAAAGTAAGGGTGACGTGTTTGGCCATGAGTGGAGCACTGAGGCACAGCACCTGGCTCCACAGATTGAACAACCAGACACTCATGCTTCCAGAGGAGCCTCCAGGAACTACTGGCAACAAAGGGCACTGACATTTCTGTGCATTGAGGTTGCTTCCTTGCCTCACCACACTGCCCATCCTGAGGGAGGCGCTCCATGAAACCAAGGGAGTTACAGGCTTCCACAGGGGCCACAGCGATTGGTGTGGGTTGGGACACAAAATATAAACTAACAACACACACACACACACACACACACACACACACACACACACACACACACAATAATGCTTGGTGGCAAGGGCTGGTAAAGGTTATTGAAAAACCTCACAATTGTGTTAGCGACCAGTTAAAGTCACAGCTGGTGAGACGGGGAATGAAGTGTGGTGGGAAAAGCACATTACTTGACTCTGAAAATAGTGTATGGGCGTAGAGGAAGGGTTTCTGTGAAAAGTATTTTGTGTGTGCTGACATGGAGGCCTTTGCTTCTGTTCACTCTGCATCTCGATAAAGACACCTCAGCATCTCAATTTGGTTTTCCATGAGCTTTAGCATGCGCTCAGTGGCTTCTGTTCTGACTTGCATTTCCCTAGCTCTTCTTTGCTCTCTTTTCTCTGTTTAAAGTGTTGAATGCTGCAAAACATCCTTGACTAGATTCCCTTCTTATCCTTAAAGGTTTTTTCCTTAGTTGACAGCGTCTTGTCTGCAGGGGAACGTACTTGACTTCTCAAGGTCTGATCTGGGAAAGCAGCTATTAACGATAGAGTGATTGTACTATTCCTGATAAAGACTGTAACATTCCACTAACATGCACATCTCCAAACAAAGCTTGCCACTTTTCTTGTTACCCTAGAGGCAAACACAGATCTCTCCAGACACACTGATCATGGTGAGTTTTAAAGGTGGAGAGGAGGAGCAATGGGCATAGGGTCCTACAGCAGGTGTAATTTGTAATAATCCTACACTTGTCCACAGGCTGCCATTACCTGCTGACAGTTAAGAGGCAATCCCAGACCCTGCCTCTGGACACGAGAGGGGAGCACTCCCACTCCTTATGCGGCCAAACTCTATGCTGCCTTGGTTCCGGCAGCAAAGTCTGAGGAATGGTTTGGGAAAGAGGTGGTGGGGAAACAGAAACCCTGCCACGGAATCTCTGAGAAAATTAGTAAGTACCCCAGGTAAAGTTTCAACACCATCTCCCAGCAAGATTCTATTGATATCTCTGCGTACACCGATGCTCTGTTTGGACATCACACACACTCAGGTAAGAGCTTAGTCAGCTCATAGAAATACAGCTTCTGGTAGCCCTCTGCCCCCACACTTCTGCTGCAAGAGGAACTTCCTGCACCACTCTTCCCCCGCCCCACAATACACAGCAAATTACGCACCATGCAAATTACGCACCATGCAGCTCTCCTCTGGCTGCAATAGACCAATTTACCACTCCACTTGGCCACCGCCTGCAATACCAGCAATATATCCTGTGTCTCTTCCCCTTGCTTCATGGCCTGCATCTTGGCACTGGACATGCAGCATGAGTCCTCAGGACTGAAGAACAACTTCTCACGGCCTGGCATGCAGGTTGGCCCCGCAGCGAGCCCTTCCTGTCACCTGCTTCCACTTCATCAAGAACGTCTGCTTCTGGGTTAAGTCCTGTTTCTGACTCTGTGCTATGGGTATGGTGACCATATTTTCGGAGCTAAAATTAGGGACACATTAGCTACACCCCCTGTCCCATTAACCACGCCCCTGACCCTCAGCCATGCCTCTGGAGGCAACACTCTTGGGGTCAAGATGGGCACATGACCAGAAGTAGAAGGTATCATGTGATACGCCTCCCCCCCCCCCCCCAAGAACTTTTACCACCATCCTCCTACTAACAGGGATGAGTTTGGCCCCCACCGAACCCCCCTCATGCAACTATCCTGCAATTGCATTAACCCAATTGTGTCACATTAACTCGGGGGTGGGATGGGTGCTCCCTCTAAGAGTTTCCTCCCATGAGCAGAATGAATTTTCTGTTGTGCACCAGTACTGAGTTCATATGGCTTGTTTGGATGTGCCAAAACAAGTTACTAATAAATATCTTATAAACCTCTACCTTTTCCCTCTGCTGCCATGTCTCCTCCCCTTGCTCCATCAGCTCCCCTGGTGCCTGCCCCCCCAACCCCTCACCCTCCTCTGCTGTCCTGACTCCTGCCCTTCTCACTCCCCTCAGCCCTCCTGAACCAGCCCTTCTCTTCCTCCTGTGCCCATTCCTCGAGTAGCCCCACTCTGATCATGCAAGCTACCCCTCCTCATCCCCTCTCCTAACACCTCCCTCGCCTCTCTCCTCTGGTTCTGGTCTCTCCCCTGCAGGTGTCCGCCCTTCTGCTTCACCCCTAGAATCCTCTGGCACCTGAACCTTCCCTTACCCCTGTACCCTCCTGGTGCCTCCACCTTCCCTCACTGCCCCTGCCCCCGTTGCCCTCTTTTTCCATGATGCCCACCTCCTCGCCACCCTCTACCCCCGTTCTCCTCATGCCCCTCTGTGCCCTCACACATGACTTGCTCCATCCCCGCCTCCCTCATGCCCACCCCTCCTTTCAACCCTTCTCCCAGCACCTCCCTCTACCCTCTCCTCACATCTCTGTCCCCTCCCCACTCCCACTGACACCTCCCCTCCTGCTTCCTGTCCTTTTCTTCATTGTCTCCACTTGGCCCCCTTGCAACTGTCTCTCCTCCACCCTCTCCCTTGGTGCCTCTCCCTTTCTTCTCCTTCCCTGCCCCCCTCCCCCACTCAACACAAGCCCCTTCCTCTCCCCCCCCCCCCCCTTCTCCCTGCTGCTGCCCCACCTTCTGCCTTCCAGTTTGCAGGACTGGAGTCTGTGGTCAGGCCCCAGAAGTCCTGGGCCCCAGCTGCTTCCGGGGCAGGACTGCTTGCTGGGCTTGGAGCTGGACCAGGTGGTGCTAATTTTATTGAAGTCTGGGATGGTCCCGGAAAAAAAGGGGTGTATGCTCACTGTAGCTATGGGAAGTATCAACGAGGCCCTTGCCTGTGGGTCTAGGGTCCTCATCCAGGATTGCATTCAATTCCTCCTAAGAAGAACGTGTTGCGAGTGCACCAGACCAGGTGTTTGCCTCCTTCACCTTCTGCTATGCCTGGCAGACTTCCCTCATCTTGGTTCTGCATTGTAGGGCATCCCGCTCATGCCCCTTTGCATAAAGGTCTCAAGAAACATGACCCAATGAGTCCGACTTCCTAGGGGTCACTTGCAGCTATGATTGCACCAATTCTTCACCCCACACATGGATAAGATCCAAAAGCTCTGTGGTGCTACAAGCAGGAGAGCATCTTGAGCGACAGCCACCCCCGTTTCCCTGAGAAGACGCCATGAGGACCACCACACAATGAGCCAGATTCCAGGATTTTCAAGTTCTCAGGGGTTTGCAGGTGGGACATCTGTTTACCTGGTTATGTGGCTGCAGAGGAATGGAATTCAAAGTGCTGGCTAGAGTGACTAATCGAGCATTGGGGGAAACAAACTTGAAAAAAAAACCCACCCCTACTGTGGCACACACTACACGATTTTCAACAGAAAAGGGAGGGGGAGAGACAAAAGTCCCTTGCAGAGGTCAAAGACTTTTGTCATGTCACAATGTGAACACTAATTTTGTCATCAGAAAGGGGTTTTCGGTGACAGAACTTGCCAGTGTAGGCAAAGTTATAGGAAGAAAGCTCTGCCTTTAAGTATCTACTGAACCCTAAAATCCTCAGCAGTGAGGCACAGAACAAGCCAATCTTGTAAAGAAACGCGCACACACACACACACACACACACACACACACACACAGGGAAATACAACCCACCTTCAAGTTTCTTGACATTGCAACTAAATGAGGGACCCGTTTTCATTTCCTGTCATTTCCTAGCAGTGATGCTGAATACCAGTAAAGATGCTTTACCCCAAAAGATGATTATGTATAATTGGTGCACAGTTCTTACATACAACATCCAAGCCAACCTTAGGATCCGCAGGTGCTATATAAAAGGAAGCCAATGTGTAAAGTCCAAGAATGAAACACAGTAACTGCCACTCTTATCTTTGACTATTACATAACACACATTAGTTCCTGTACTGAACCTACGTATAACATTTCAAACTCGCATTCCGCCATTTGACAAGCCTTCAACCTTAAGTACTGCAACGTTCAAAAACAACAACTGCCCCTCCAGGGGAGGCAGCTGTGCAACTCATTCCTCCGTCTCAGAGATGCTGAGTCATTCTACTGACTATATATACACACCTATACCGGCTCTTTTCTTCCTCCCCACAATAGGCAATCCCACAGAAAAACGGTGCATCCGAAGATTAACAGAGATCAGCTTTCATGAAAGCTATGAAGTGGGAGAACTGCCTGTATTCACAAGAGACAAAGCACTATGTGCTCAATAATGTCAGATTCGTCGTTACAAGAAACACTCCCTGCTCACAGGAGCTTACAAGTACTGTTACAGGGTGTGTTTAAACAGCACTGCCATAGTGCTGCAGCTGTGCCACCGTGGCATAGGCACTTCCTACATCACAGGAGGTTTCCACCTATGCAGTTATTCCAGCTCTCCAAGAGGGGAGCAAGTTCGACAGAAGAATGCATCTGTTAACCTAGCTATGTCTGCATGGGGATTAGGTTGACCTAGGGATAGTGCTGAGCAGTGTAGCTAAGTGGATCTAATTTCTACATCTACACTACCAAGTCTGGTCAACAAAACTCAGAGGGTGTTCACACTTGTTCTCGCTGTGGACAAATCTCCACACTGGGGCTCCCAGCCACAGACCGTGAGAGCAGTGCACTGTGGGTATGGAGCCCACAGTGTCTTGTTGTGGGAAGACCGAACTTGATCCTTGCGCATCTTGGGATTCCCCTCAGTTCACCCACAGCATCTTCAGCTGCCTGGAGCGACAACATGAACAGCTCAGAGCTCTCTGTGCTGAAGAATGTCAAAGCATCACAGCACGTCTCCCTCCCCCGGAGCAGCAGTCTGACTGCCACTGCATTCCTAGTGCAGGGCAGAACAGGAGCAGTCCAATGATTTGCTCTTTGTTTGCTCCTCAAATGGAGTACCTCACTCAGACACTTCCTGGAGCTTTGAAAGAGCAGCAGGGATCAAAGCTGAGGAGAGCCATACGGGCAGGCATAGTAGGATACTGGCAGAAGCCAGTTCTGTTGACAAAACAAACAGCAGAGTCTACATTGACCCTTTGTCAAAGTAAAAGGAGGATTAAAGAAAAGTCTTTCACAGGTGCAGAAGTTTTTTGTTGCCAAAACTGGGCGTTTTTCCTGACAACGGTCCCATTGCAAGTGTGAATGCTCTCACTCTTTTGTTGTCAAAAGGCAGGATTTGATAACCAAAGTGTAGCGTAGAGTAGACAAAGCCTCAGTGTAGACTAAAGATGTTAAATATCTGTTCATTTACTAGTCCAGTAAACAATGGAATTTCCATCGACTACTGGACTAGTCGATAGGCACTTCCGCATTCCTCCTTTGAAATGCGTAAGAGCCCCCACTGAAGCTCTTGTACATTTCCAAGGAGGAACGCGGAATACCGCATACAGCAGTGGTCCCCAACCTATAGAGGCTCCCGGGCGCCTGGGGGCAGGGCCACTCACGTGCCGGGCGCCCAAGGGGTGGGGCCGCGCGTCCTGGGGCACGCCAGGGGCAGGAATGCCCTTGCACCCAGCGCTGGCACGTGCCCCAGGGCCACCCGAGCGCCTTGTGCCATGGGCCTGGGGCCGGCACCGGGCGCCGCATGTGCCCCGGGGCTGAGGCTGCCCGAGCACCACGCACCAGGCGCTGGTGCGTGTCGTGCACCTGGGGCCGGCGCCTCCAGTGCGCCGCGCGCCGGGGGGGGGGGGGGGGGGGGGGGGGGGCCCAGGTTGTCGGCAGGTGCACACAAATGCCCCCGGCGGGCGCCATGGCGCCCGCGGGCACCGCGTTGGGGACCACTGGCATACAGCTTGGGGCCAGCAGGGCTGCATGCGGGTGCCAGGTTTGAAATGTACAAGAGTCCCCAGCGGGGGCTCTTGTGCATTTCAAAACAGAAGCGCCCTCATGGAGCCCAGTGTCAGCAGGGGGACTCTCCCCTGCTGACCCGGGCTCCATGCTACACTGCCACTTTGAAGTACCCTCTCTTCCTTCCCTTGCTGCCTCTATCCGATAAAAGCAGCAAGGGACAGAGGGGGGCGAAATTGATTAATCGACTCAACTATCCGATAAGCATTTGTTTATCGGATAGTCAACTAGTTCTTAACATCCTTAGTGTAGATTAGGCCTAAGCAGGCCACGAACCCCTCCACTCCTTCCGCTATGTCTGCAAAGAAAGGTCAGAGTATCTGCATAGGATATCATCACAATGGTCCATCACTATCACCTGTCAAGCCACTCAAGCCACTCCTTGACTAGAACTAGGGAAAGGAGGGAGGGAACATGTACAAATTATTCTAGCAAGTCCCAATTGAAGCAGATGCTCTTTGGGCATGCAACTCCCGCACCTAGTTGCAAGGTTTGAAGTCTGGGTCCCAAATACAGTCTTACGGGGAAAGATCTGACTAACTCGCTTCCTTTTGGAATATGAGGAATGTATAAGCTTCTTCCTCCATCTACTGCAAAGCCTCAGAACAACTTAGAACACAGAACACAGAACACGTCTCCCATTCATGCACACAAATAGGGCTCAGACTGAACAGAGGATACAAGCAACAAAATGGCAGAGGGAGAGCAGACTGGGAATCCTAAGAGACTGTCTATACTGGAATGTTCCTGATTTATTCCAAAATAAAATCATCCCCACAGGCCGGTGGGCTGCCTTATTGTAAAGTAGTTAAATCCACTTCCAAAAAGGAGTAAGACTTTTCTATTCTAAGATAGAAGCACGTATGCTGTCAGCTAATCTGCTTTAAAAATTTACACCCTAATGCAAGGGCAATTTTGCTATTCCACTTCAAAAATTTACACCCTACTTTAACTTTCCAGAGTAGACAATCTGGCAGGCCCCATCTCCCCTCCTACTCACTGTTTGGGCCATGCCACTACATAACAATTTCCTTCCACAGCTGTTAGACACTGTCCTCTCCCTTCTCAAAACATGGACTTCCCACCTGAATTGGCCTGGAAAAAAACCCCTAATGGGAACAGCATATCGTCATCCGACAGAGCAAGAGTTCCATATGGGTCAATTCAATACATCAGTAAAATCAGCCCATAAGTGCTGTGTATACCCCCATAAGTATCTGCTATGGCTCGGTTTCCTCCATTAATGGGTGATTCTATGGTGACAAGGGTGGGAAGAAGCATATGGAGCAACAGGGACCAATATTTGCAGTTTCCCCTCACATGCCTGAAGCTACTGGACCATCGACTAGTTTTTGCCCATTTAGATGCTGCACTTTAAGCAGGACTTTAATATACAATGTGAAGAGATTTTGGTCATTTGTACTGCTGTCTCCTTCCCCATTCACTGTGTTACTGACCTTTTCCCTTTGCTCACAATCATGTTTTGGGCACTTGTCTTCTCAGAGCATTTGTATTCTGCCTCCACTTGGTCTCTCTCTCTACAGCTGAGCACACACTCAAATGCAGCTTTAGATCCCTGCCCCCATAATGTTACAACCTAGCCTCACCTGGCTCTAGCTTTGCTCTGCTGCCATGTTACTGGCTCTTGGGGTTATTTATCTTTTCATGCTGCTAAGGAGACCTTTTTGGGGGGGGAGGAGGGGAGAGAAGAGGGATCGCTCAGTGGTTTCAGCATTGGCCTGCTAAATCCAGGACTGTGAGTTCAAACCTTGAGGGGGCCCATTTAGGGATCTGGGACAAATCTGTCAGGAATGATGGTGCTTGGTCCTGCCATGAGAGCAGGGGACTGGACTCGATGACCTCTCTAAGTCCCTTCCAGTTCTATGAGACAGGATAGATAGGTATATAGATTAGTAAACATCTTATCCTTGCATCCAGTCAGGAGAAAAGTAAACTGCACCAGGGCCTGATTTGTAACAGCTCTTAGTGCTGCAGACAGTCACACTAACTGGTTCCAATCTGGCACAAAATTGTATAGCCTTACTACACTGGTTCTTTCACGCCTTTCTGTTGGGTCATGACTCATCCACATTCACTTGACAATAAGTTGGTAAGAAGGAATGCAAGAGCCAAGGTCCAGAGTTTGGAAACAGATCCTGAACTTACACTGACGGTTCTTCACTCTCTCAGGGTATGTCTACACTACAGCGTTATTTCGAAATATCTTATTTCCAAATAGTTAATCTGGTTGCCCTCACTCGGGACACCAGAGCACTCTGCAACACGGAGCCGGAGCTGCCCCTGGGGACTTTGGTGCTTCTCTTGGCTGCGTTGCTGTGAGCCTGGCTGCACTTTCTGCAGGCTGCCATCCATGAGGTCCATCGGGGGCCTGTCAGTATCCAGGAGGCCCTGCAGGAGAGCTTCCATCCTGAGGAGCACTAAGAGCCTCCCTGGGGACTTGTGCCTCATTCCTCCCTCACGTCCTTCCACTTACCCCTGCCTAATGCCCCTTCCTGATGTCAAATAAAATACATGTCTTTTCATGAACACAAACTCTATTTAACAAAACTGGGGGCGGGGAAACCTGAGAGGAGGGAGCTGGAAGGGGGAAGCAAGGGGAAGGGGAAGCTCAGGGTCTCACCCAACCAACTTGAATGTCATGCAAAACTATTCCTGAGTTCGCATGTGGCCTTTGGTGGCCAGGCTGGCAGCTATCCTGCCATAGACGACCGCGTTCCTCCGTCTAGTGCAGAGATCATGGACATTGGGGGCATCCACCCCAAGCCTGAATAAGGTCCATGATCTCCACCCTGGACCAGGAAGGCGCCCGCCTTCTCCGGGCCCTGGCAGGCTCTTGGGAGCTGGCAGACTGCTCCTGGGGAGCGGTGGAGGGCTGGCTGCCAGTGGCTTGCTGGCTCATGTTTTGGGGCCACTGGGTCAGGGCAGTGACTGCTGGCTCTGGGCTGGCAGGCTTGGAGCTGGCACAGAGAGTCAACCCCTTTAAGGGCTCCAGGGAGAGGGGGAGGGAGAGGAGTGTTCTTGATTGAGGTGGAGTGGCCACCAGAGACACCCTGGGAAGGGCTGGAGGCTCCCTATTTTGATTTTGGCATTATTCCTCGTGGAATGAGGTTTACCAAATTTGAAATAAGCTCTCCGCTATTTTGAATTAATTTCGAAATGGCGGTTTGGCTGTGTAGACGCTAGTAAAGTTATTTTGAAATAACTTTGCTATGTAGACATACCCTTGCTACCTCTTGGCAGCTTTAGCCCTTACCCAAATTCCTCACAGAGGTTGCCAGGTTTGGGTTTGTGATCTCCTGTGATTTCAAGCACCAAACTATCCAATTCTTTACAGTGTGGTATTTGGCTGGCAGTCTGGAAAAATGCCAGCAGTCTGATATACAACTGCTTTTAAAGATTTTACTGGTAACAATTGTTAGGAAGAGCTGTTTTGGAACTTCTGGTTTCGGTTTGCCCTCCTGTGCCCCTGCTTCAGCGTGTAGATCCTTGCGTGACCTGCAATAACTAGGGATGTTAACTATTAGGTATTTGTGTAAACGTGTAACCACTGGAAGTTTTAGAGGCTACATGTTTACATGCTGGGGGCAGGTGGAAGCCAGTGCACATATCTGCTACTGCCTCCTCCCCCACGGGGGGGGGGGGGGGGGGGAGTGTGTGTTGTCAACAGGATTAATTGAGAAGCCCAGGGTTGTCCGTTAATCGTGTAATCGACTACACACTGACACCCCAGCAATGACCTCTGCTTCTACATCGAAGAACTGGAGAGTTAATGACAGGGCATGGGGAAGGAAAAGGACAATATTCCAAGTCAAAGTGATGATTAACTGTTAATAGCTACTTGTGAGTATGATGAGCCAACTATTACTACTTATGACTAGAACACATACCCAGCTTCCAGCTTTGCCTAGATCCAGGCCCCGGGGGAGGGGGGGGGGGGGGAGAAGAGGAGAAGGAAGGGAGCTACTATGCTGGCTGCCTTCTGGGGCACACCAGGGCCAGTTTGGGGTAGACGGGAGGAAGGCCATGGGGAGGGAGGATGCACCCCAGGAGCAGCTCTATGGGGCATGCCAGGATGTCATCTGCTGCCAGCCAGTGGCTTTCTGCTGGAGCACTTGCTGCCCCCACTGTGGTCAGTTCATAGTATAACTCCTTCCTACCAGACCTCTCCCTTTCCATTTTATGAGAAAAATCGAAGTCTACACACATCCCATTGTCCTGACACAAGCAAACACCGATCTTGCTTTAAGTTAGGCTCACTGTGCCCACTACGGGCGGCGCAGCCCCATCCGATCCGCCGGCTGGGCGGAAGAGCGGAGCGCCGCAGGGGAGAGGGAAGTGCAGTGATTCTCGCCGCTGGGCTGCCTGCATGCAGCTCCGGTGCAAGGAGATGGGGCGCGAGCCAGAGGGCCGGACGCCAGCAGACACCAGGACGCTGGCATGACGTGATGTTGTGATGTCACGGCCAGCGACCGCTGGATTCCAAAAGGCTCCGGCAGCCCAGCCACGTAGGGGAGGAGAAGGGTCTTGTGTTTAGGGGAGGGGAGCAGGTCAGAAGAAAGGGGAAGGCACCAAGGGGCAGGGTGCAGGAGAGACAAATGCCAAGGGGCCAAGCAGAGACACGCATGTTTTGTTTTTGTTGTGCTTGACAAAAATTTTGAGCCTGCATGTTTGGTATTTTTTGGGAGAGCATCCCTACGTGCGGCCCGCAGCTGTTTTCTTTGGAGTAAGATGGCCCTCGCCACTTTCCGAGTTGTGCAGGCCTGAGTTAGGATAAGAGGAAGCTGCGTAACAATCTGGTGGTCCTTGCTCTTTTATCTCTTAGAAGTTCGCGAACAAATGGACTCAGACATACTTTGCTAAAATATAGACACACACTAGAACAGTTATTAAAGTTGCTAAGGTAAAACTCTCTGCAATTCAAATAATGCCAAAGTCACTTTAATTTCGCCATTTTGTCCCTGCATGTATATTTTATTGACCAACAGATTACAAAATAAACAGAAATATGCTGCATGATTCTACAGATCAAATCTTGTAAGAAAACAATACTACATGCATGAAAGCACTTTAATATTGCTGTGGAAGCCTTAACACATACATTTCCTGACATTGTAAAGAACTTCAGTTACAGCATGAATATGAAACCCAAAACCTTTAAAAAATGTCAAGTGCTCCTGTGCTCAATGCCAATATTTCTATTCTCTAACTAAAGAATGAGTCAGCTTCACCTCTGCAACCCTCAAATCTACAAACACAGGGGGCAGCCATCTGCAGAGCCCTACTGAAATTAATGGAGTTCCACCAAAGAGCAGGATATTAGATGCATAGCAGTTAACAGGATTCAGGTCAGTGTTGCTAGTGTAGTTTCTTTTGTTAGAGAGATTTTCTGCAGGACTGAGCTAAACAAAGCAGCATCATATTCAACTAAGAGTATTATGCCCATATATTTGTAAGAGAAAAAAACCAGCAAACTTAATAAAAGCTTAGTGAGGCATATTTTTAAATAAGTTATTTTTCTAAGCTTGTTCTCTAATTTTACAGTGTCTCTAGTTTTTTCCTTGTCCTGACACTAAAGGAGGATACTGCTGACTCTTTCAATGAAAGCTTTTTATACTCCTGGGGGAAATTCTACACCAAAAAAATTAAAAATTCTGTGCACAATATTTTAAAGTGCTGCAAATTTTATTTGTCAAAATAATACTTTATAAGTGTTCTGGTTTCAATTATTTCGGTAATTGAATACCTACTGATTCAGCTGATGAGAATGCTCCAGAGAATTTTCACCCTTGCAAAGCTGGGTTCTGCTGGTTCAGCCTGAAGGAGCAGCTCCTTTCTCTGGGACGGGAGAGGAAGGGAAATTATATGCACATGCAGAGAATTAATTTCTGCAAAATTCTGCATTGTGCAGTGGTGCAGAAATCTAAGTAAACTTTACAGTCTGCCTCAGGCAAACTTTACATGCAGCAGGCACAAAGCAGCAACCTATGTACCCTTTTAAGGCCAGGTGGGAAAAATAGTAAGTAGAGGACAGCAGAACTTCACTGAAATGCAAAAGATCGGAACAAAGTTGCTCAAGAGATTTTTCTATCAACTTTATTTTTACTGCCAGCTCACACAAAACTGGTAGTCTTTGGTAGCCGTGGGCTCGGTCCAAGTTCCAAACTACAAGCAAAAGACTCATTCTTTTTTGCTGTAGTTAAAAAACAGATAATGGGCTTGGGTGTATGAATATGGGAATTATAATGGAAATTGGTTTTGCAACTTAAACTACCTGCATAACAATTGCAACCAGCACCTGATATTCTTAGTTCTTCAGGGCCATCCGTTCTGAAAAACCCCAGTGTGCTTTGCAAGCTACAATACAGTATGTAAACCTCTGTATCCGGTTGCTAACAAATGATACTGCAGACCACATACACGTGTGCACACATGCACAATTTTTGGCAAGGGAGGTGGGCCAAACATCCACCACACACTTGTACAGAACCAGGTTCCCCACTCAGAAACTCACTAAAAACAAAAGCTGCTTTGATACTCTTAGCCACATACAGATGAAGTACTTTACATTTATGTCAAAAACTGATCAACTAGGCTCATCAGGAAGAACCCATGAGTTTCACAGAGATAGGATGTCAGCAGGCAGCTCCCTAGCTGCCTCCATTGCCTCCAGGAGACAGCAATATAAAGTCACCACCTCACATGTGACAGCCTGGGAAAAAAACGGAAACGGCAGAGACTGCTATAAACTTAGTTTTCTAGCAGGGATATAGTTGAAGCAGCAAATAGGATAGGGAGAGGCGATGCAAGGAGACTTACATAAATCCTTTAATTACCAATAACTGCACACCAGAGAAAAGAGACAACTGCTGCACAAAGTAAACAGTGGTGAAAAGTTGTTACCCTTGTTCAATAGCAGAGTCTTTTGTATGTGTGCAAACAGAACCGTTTGGTGCATGGCCTCCCACTTGGATACTGTAGAACTTCACTGGCACAGACGCTGGGGAGCAGTGAATGGAGAATATGCAAATCAGGACTATTGTTGAAGGGGTGTATTTATTCACATTCCTAAACAGCAGCATTCCTGGAGCATAACAATTGGTGGGGCCCTTGTGCTGAGGCGTGCATATTTTTACAAGCCACAATAAATCAGTGTTCCGGGATAAAGAATAGGGATGTTAAAGTGTGTTTATTCAAGTCAACGTGTATCCGATGAAAATTTCAGCAGTTCCAGGCAGGGAGCTCCCTGGGAGCCAGTGCTCACAGGGAGCCAGCTTTTAAGCCACAAGCAACAGCTGCTGCCTTCCTCTCCCCTCCCCACTGCTGCTTCTGTTATAGAGGCAGCAGCATGGGGGAGGGGGATGTAACAGCATGGGGGGCCAGCTTCATACACACAAACCAGCTCTGGCTCCCCCCTGCACTGTTGCCTCATGTAACCATGCCCGGTCAACCATAAACACGGGCTCATCGGTCAACCATAAACACGGTTACACTTTCACATACCTAATAAAGAAACCATATTAAATACAGCCTGTGCCAGGACGATGGCTTGAATGCCACTCAATACAAAGGAGTATTAACGGGGTGCTGCTGTCAAAGGGCACTTCCCTGGACTATGTTTTTTAAAACAAAAGTGAGTTTACAGATAGAAGATACAGTATGAAGTTCCCAGGATGTTTAAGTCCTCTGCCTACCCCCACAAGAGGCACAGAACCAGCTTCCCCTGTGCAGTTTGCACTGAGAAAGCTCAACAATAATCTTCATACCTTCGCATGACGACAATCCAGAATCTTGCCGCTACAGAAACTTGCAAACATAACCAGTGGGACTCAACCCTGAAGGAGGTTCAGTTTCCCTGACCCTTTCCATCCTTGTCCTTTTTGCCCAGTTTCCCCAATAAGGGGGTCAAGTCATCTGCAGTGAGCACGTCAGGTGGACAGCTGCCAAAGGGGGCTTAGGATGGTCCACCAACTAATTCCATGTCAGTCATAGCACAGTGAGTTGGTAACGAAGTTCCGATTGCTACCAATCCACAGTGCACTGGAACGAGACTCATCAGGTTTCTGAGCCATCCACTCAAACAATGAGATTTCCCCTACCCCCCCCCACAGCCTTTCCCTTTCCATGGAAACCACTAGTTCCCAACAAGCAGATAATTCTGTTTCTTACTTCCCACATGGTTAGGTACTCCCCAGATCTGCTATTAGAATTTGCAATCAATAACACAAAGGACTTCCCCAGAAATGCAGAAGCTGTTGGAAAGTCTAACTTGTCCCAACAGTACAGATCTATTTCTCTGAACTGTCCAAAACAGCTAGAGCAGGGAGGATCATACCTAGCTGAGATACCTTCTGCACCTGATCAGAGGATCACCCTTTGTCAGACCGGTATGGGTATTTCTGGAACACTTGGCATCTCAGGTAAGCGGCCACCAGTGCAACATGTTTTGTGAAAGCTTTTAAGGGCAACAAGAGACTGAAGGGCACCACTATAAACTGGAAATGGTGCCCACCCAATGTAAAGCAGAGGAAGCACTGGTAAGAGAGAAATGGAAGTATGCATCCTTTAAGTGGAAGGCTCCTGGATCCAGGGAGACTACAAAATTAGAGCATCCTCAGAGACCTGTTGAGGCAATGCAGTTCCAGGATACGTCTGAGGTCCCCTACAGTCTTCAGAAATAGGAAGCATCGGGGAACTGCTGGAGCGGGAGGGTCTAGTCACCATCTCATCCAGGGGGGACGACTAGTTGCTACGACTGCACCACCGATGGGGTGGTGTTGTCCCCTTCTTCCTTAGAGAAGGACTCCCTTTGTGCCAGGCTTCAATATGCGGCTTCAGCCTCCACATCACATTCTGGTGATGGTGTGGGGGTGTTGCAGTTGGCTTGTCCAGTGCAACAAGGGAGGGTTGGGAGCACCGAACCACCTTCACAGGCACACCTCACGGGTTGCCATACTGCCCCGATGCACTGGCACCAAAACAGGTGCTGCCCCGATTCCTGCATGAGTGGCAGGTTGTCCATTCTTGGCAACAGGCTAATGTCACAGTCCAATCCCGACCACTGCCCCTCTGGCAGCCACTGAGGCCTGCATTTGTCTGCTGAAGCTGGAGGGCAAACGATGGGGTGATGGAAAGTAGTGCTGCCTGTCTGCAGAATGGTACACGGGCAAGCAACACTGGCAATAAGTTGCCAAATGAACCCTCCAAGATGGCAACTATCATTGGGATGATCGCTTGAAAGACAGTGACCATCACTGGGTGACATGGGTTTGGATTTTAGCTGGTCCAAGGAATGTTGCCTTGAATCAGGAGTCCCGGGCCTGGTAGGTGAGGATTTTGTCGGGGACCTGGACTTTCTGGCCAGCAAGCTGGGGGCACAGCGCCCAGGAACCAAAGTCTCAGCAAAGACCTATGCCTGCAATCCGAGGACTGTGTTCAGCCAGTCTTTGCTGCAGCATCCTGGCTGACTTGGTCTTTGAATGCTAGAGAGACAGCTGTCTCAGCCCCCTGGCATGGCATTTGCAGAGCCAATCAGCTTTGCTCTTTAGCTGTTTGAACTAGTTGAGGTGCTGAAGGCCCCACTATCATTGGGGAGTGCCTCCCACTGCCTGGAGGGAGGCAAGTTCCTGACTGGGCTTGGGAGTCCAGCCACAGCAGTATGCCCCCACAGTCCCAAAAGCAGGCACATGGCCTGACAGAGACCCTTTGCCCACATTGGCCTTCGATCCTTTAACTTGGAAGGGCTCCACTTCTGCTGCTTCCTGGGCACTGGCAAAGAGGAGTGGCAGTGCCAAATCTAGTGCTAGTGGTGCACACTGCACCGAAACCAATCCATCAGCCACCGATACACGAGCACAGGAAAAAGAGCGAATACCTCGTGCAGGTATTCCACTCCTGGACACAAGGGTGAAACCTCTTACAAATGACATTTGTCCTTAGTGTGGCACTCTCCCAACCACTCATGACCACCGTCATGTGGATCACTGATGGGCATCAGCCTGCTGCAGCCAAAAGTGACTTGAAGCTGGCCCAGTGGGGCACGCCCCACTTCTTGCAAAGTCCCAGCCTGGACTCTAACCGCTAACTAATGACTATAGTGAGTGTTAGTTAATTAGCTGCTATCGACAAGTTACTTACAAAAGTCACTAAAGCACAGAAATCTGTAGAGAAAAGAAACCATTAGCCCTTGCTAAGCAAGAAAATGGGCTTTGACCTACCACAAAAGCGGAAATAGGGAACCGAGAGGGCACAGGGCAAGTGGCACCGCATGGGAGCGCCACGCTAGCGGGTGCCACAGCCAGCGAGACACATCCCAAAAGGCAAAAACTCCAGCTCCTGTGCAAGTGGGTGCACACATACCTAAAAAGGAATCGACATGAGCAAGCACTTGAAAAAGAACCATTGTAAAACTTCACCATCCTTTTAAGGAACAAAAGCTGAAGAGGATGAATGTCCAAGAATCTTCATTCTCACACACACACACACACACACACACACACACACACACCCACCCACCCACCCACCCCTCTATGGGTTTTTACAAACAGCATATTATTACTCTTAAAATAAAACAGCTGCGTAACCACAGGTTTTCTGCAGGACCATGCAAGTTTCATTCTGAAATACTGAACTGGCCTCTCAGCCTCTTCTCCCTCCCTCCCTCCCTCCCCCTCCCTCCCATATTGGGTAGGGCTTTGAGAGAAAAGAGAAGGCATTTCAACCAAGTATTTGAATATTCAGGAATAGGCTATTTAAATTTAAATCCACAGAGGAAACTCAGAATTTTAAGTATCATTAATGTGTTTAAATTATCAAAAGGAATTTAAGGTCAGCTCTGAACTACACAACTAAGCCTAAAAGGTGCCAGTGTCCCTTACTATATGCAGCTTTCTGCACACAAATTTAGAAGCCAAAGAGGAGAGAATGAGCTACTAGATACACTGAAAATGCAGGCAGAAACCTGGAAGGATTTCCCGACAAATGAGAAACTAAGTATTAATTACTTCAGGAGTAACCCTATGAATGTAAATGGTTGGAGTGGGGGACAGAGATCCTTTTTATGACAAAAAAAACCTTAACACAATGAATGGCCCTGCAGCATCTTCCTACAGAAGTGGAGAGGATGATACAGCTCTCAATAGCCAAATGAGAATTACCAGAAGTTAATTTACTTTCAGGTTTTGGATCTTTGCATAGCTTCTTCACTCTAAAAGTTCCACAAATTGCTCCATTCATCTGAAGACGTGGGTTGTGCCCACAAAAGCTCATAACACCATCTATATTTTTTGTTAGTCTTCAAGGTGCTTCAGCACCATTTGTCCGTGTTCCTCCTCCCCCCCCCCCTTTACAAACTAACACTGCTACCCCTCAGACATTTTATGACATGTTAACTGTAAACACAGGGTTGCCGACGTGAATTCTTCACTAATGGCACCAATGCCTCCAAACCTTCTGCCCTTGAAGAGAGAAATGAAAATTCAAATTGTTTATTTAGTCCCAAGTACAAATGTTCAAGGATGTTTCACTGAGAAAGGAGAAGGAGGTAGAAAGCTACATGCATGTGTGGGCCTGCATCTTATGCCCACTCAGTCATGAAACTGCCCTGATTTCCAATGCCTTCAATCTGCCTGTGTCGCATCAGTGCAAAAGTAAAAACAAGAACAGTTTTAGCTGGAAGCACAGGGAGGTCATTTTCAGTAAGGCTCAATGAAGTATTTCAATACTAATCTGTCCAGTACAAAGTCCAAGAAAAGCAAAAGTTACTCCACAAGCTAATATGGAAGGAGAAGCAAGAAACCTGCCTCTCAACGGGATATGATGGTGGTGGTGGACTGGGCTGGTTATTTAAGATTAGGGTGAGTGAAGGCTATTATTTTGCAAAGGCTCCCTGCAACAATTAGCAAGACCAGTGGTTCCCAAACTTTTTGGCATCACGCCTCCCCTTCACAAAAAATAGCAGCAAAACTTGGGGTGGGATTGACTCCCAGAATTTCTTCATGCTCCTGAGGAGGGCACACACCCCCAGTTTGGGAACCCATGAACAAGACCATTCAGTCTCAGCTTGGTCTCAGAGTCTGGCTTTGAAGTTATAGTCTCTTTCTCCCCCCTCCACAAGTTTTGTTCAAAGCAATGGCAGCACCTGATTCTCTAGGATCAAGAGACACAGGAAGTTTCGTATAACTTTTGACATGCGTCTCAGTCCCACAACTATCCTTTTCACACCACCCACCTTTGTAGCCAGAACTATAGAAAGAATAAGAGTTTAAGATACTGTACACACACAAAAAGTTCTACTCCACTCCCCGTAAGCAGCCTCTGATCACCTCCCTTGAAAAAGACTTAGAGGATAAAATGACATCATGTTAACAGTGAAGGTCATTTAGTCTAGGGAAAAGGGTCGATATGCTTTTCTGGCACTGTTCCAAGGAAGCTTTCATCTTCCAGCCCAAACCATTGTTAAAAACTAACATTACAAATACAGTAAATGCTTCTGACTTTCTCCAGAAAATGGGGTGGAAGAGTCATGACAGAAAGGTGTAACAGCATTTTTACTCAACTAGCTAGTCAATGCAACAGTGCCAAGAAGCCTAGAGAGAATGGTGGTAGGAGCAGTGGGAGGAGGAGAGGAGATGGGGATGGGATTAAAGGGAAAGACAGAAGCTTCTGTTGAAAGTCAGTTTCACTTGAGGCCAGGAAAAAAAAAAAAAAAAACACCACATGGCAGAAAGAAACAAGAACATTTAGAAGGTGCTGTTTTGGTCACCTAATGGGGGACAAATGAGGTTAGAAACAGAAGATCAGAAGACAAATTAAGAAATTAGCCATTACATTCTATAGTGAGGAAAGACGACAGGCTTCCTGGCATTAGATCAATTATGAGAACTGAATTGGAGAAACTACATCAGAGTTAATGAATATTTGCTGATCTAGTAACTGGGATGCAAAAGTGGAAATGAATTTTCTCTGTCACAGTACAGGCAAAGTAGACTGGCATACCGTACAAATTATGCAAACACCCAGTATAGAAGGAACAGAGGAAGGCCAAAACTCTACTGACATGAATGTGTAAGTAAAAAGTTTTCCAACTAATAGAGGCAAAACTTTTGTGAAGTGCAAGATTATTAGTTACTACATGGAGCTCAAACATACAAGATGATAGGTCACCTTTCTCCCAAAAAGGAGCAACCCTCAATGTTGCAGCATCTTCAGAAAAAACATGCTATAGCACTCAAAGAGGTGTGCCTGGTTTTTTGTTTTACACAGATTGAATCTTATTTTTCAAATGCATCCCACCTCTGATGGGGGGGAAACATGGGGCAGACTGAAGTGTCTATTTGCCAACGCTGTATATAATTTGTGTGTATGGACCTTATCTCCCTTGAGTGGATCAATACATTTCAGCAAAGAGTAAGAAGGGCAGAACGAACAGGTTTTCCCCATTTCTAAATTTCTATGACTAAGAAAGGTCATTGGAGTCAACAGGAGCTTCTGGATCCTCAAAGTTTTTTCAAACCAAGCCATATTTTAAGATGCTTATATATTTAGGGCACCTAATTTTAGACACCCACTTTCGAAAGTTCTGGCCCCAGACTAAATGCTGCACAAGATGTAAACGTATCTAAGAACAAAGAATGTCGGCCATACTTACATGACGGGGAACCCTATACTGGGAAGGAGAAACTCTGAAAAAGATTTGAAGCTCATGGTGGTTAACCAGTTCCATATGAGCCCACAGAGCAATGCTGTAAGTTCAGTGGGCTAATACGATCCTGGGACACAAACAGTAGAATTTCAAGTAGAAGTAGCGAGGTTATTTTAACCAGTGTATTTGGTACTGATGCAACAGCTACTGCAGGAAATATGTCTAGTTTTGGTGCCCATAATTCATGATGGATGTTGATACATTGAAGAGAGTTCATAGAAGATGCATTAGAATAAGTAGTTTACAACTATAAGGCATGTTTTTTAATCAAACAACTCAACTTCTTCCAGGCATGAGCCATGCAGATATTCTGGACATAGGTTTAAAGCCCTTATTGCATGGTTTAAAGCCCTAAGACCGAGGCATGACCTAATCTCAGGAAAAACACAGGGAGTGGGAGAATCCTCAAAGTAAGGCTTACTAACCCTAATATAGACTACACTAATGCTAAACTATAACTATTTACTAGAGATAGGAAAAGTTCACTCGGGAGATGCTTGTGACTGCAAGAGACTGAACTGCTCTATCAAACAGTCACCAGCACTAAGAAGAAGTGAACAAGCAGCAGGTTGGCAGGGACCCACATATAAATTGTCATGAAGGTGCCACAGCCAACCCAATAGGTACCACTAGGGAAAAAACCTTCTTACCGTTGTGCACATGGCATACACACCCTAACTGGAATGGACATGAGCAAGCACTCATCCACAGGGAAATCACCCCTAATTCACTTTGATCCCAAAAAAATGGGAAACAAAATTTAGCTTTTGATCCCAGGTTTGCAGCATCAACAATTTATTGCAATATTCCACTGACCCATAGAGGCTACCTCCTTCCCCTCTAATTTTCCACATATACCTCCTTTCCCTCTAATTTTCCATATATACAATACAGACAGGGCACCTATATGAATTTCAAAACACTGGTTTCAGCCTGTCAAGTGCCAGATCCAATTTAGGTTTATATTTTACACGATAAAATAGAACTTAGTGCTGGTCTAGAAGTATAAAACCACAATTAGCAAAAATTAATTCAGATCCAGTGTGTAGGATTACAAGCACACAACCAAAAACCTCAAGATGCAGCAACGTGGAGTTCAATTAGTATTCACAGTAAGTAAATTTCATTCCACTTTCCATTTGCACCATACATAGAGTTGCAAATCAAGGCCACCTCTGCATCAAATGTATATAGAAGTAGAAGGCAATAATTACTTCTTCCCCAATCTGGTTGAAATTCATCAACAGTGATTATTCTTAACTCTCAAGTCAATTACAGTGATTCAAACAGGTCTGACAGAAAGTGAGCAAAAGCGTGGCAAAGAGATGTTGGGAACAAAACATGTGTAGCACCTTCCAAAAAGGAGTACCTTAAACCAAACAAAGAAATCCAAGTTATTGTGAAGCTAGAGCACACATACAGGTTAGATGTTCAACATGTACTAGCTGTGCGCCCCCCTGCTCGCTATGCATGCCAACTCCCTCCCGGACAGGGAGGGCCCAGGTTGGCCCCAGCTCTTCCCACCCTCCCCCAGCCACTAGGGAGGGTCCAACGACACCCTGGTCCTGGCCAACGGGAGGCCAGGGCCATGCCCGGCTCTCCCCGCCCCTCCCCCAGCCAGCACAGGAGGGGCTGGGCCAAGATTGTGCTGGGGTCTGAGTTGAGGCTGCGCCAGGCCCAGTTCTCTCCCCTCCCTCCCTCTTCCCCCCAGCTGCCAGGGAGGGCTGGGCCAAAGCCGGACCAGCTACGGCTCTCCCCCTGGACTCTGGGAAGGGAAGAGCTGGGGCCACAGGCAGCCCCAGCTCTCATTGTGGCACCCCGGGGAAGGCCAGACTGGGAGTAGGCATGGCGTGGCTCCTCAGGATGCAGAGTGACATGATGCTGTCACTGTCGTCCCACAGGAACATTGTGTGTGAGTGTGAGTGTGAGTGTGAGTGTGAGTGTGAGTGTGAGTGAAAAAAAATCAGCCTCTTCTATATTCTGCCAAATTTCGAGACATTTGATGCTAGAGTCTCTCCACAGCTCTTGCTGTCCAAAGCATCTTCTCTAGATGGTGTCTGCCTCACCCAGTCCATAGCATAAAGTCTCAGACTCCCCTACCTAAAAGTCTGCCTAACATCAGAGGCCTTTTAATCCCTGCCAATACGGGAGCTCACAAAACCAGGAAATAATTACATTTAAGATTCAAGAACATGAAGTGATGGCAGCGTACAACGCATCTGTATCCAAATCCCACATCCAGCTGTGAGCTTCTGCACTTAGTACTTGCCATAAATTGAAGGATTGCCCCAATAAGTCCTCAATTCTCTGTAGTAACTCAGAGCACTCTCCTCCCTTTCACATCTAATGTCTCCGGCCACTAGCAGTTGCAGACAGCCTCATCATACCAACCCTCTCCATGAATTTCACAAGCTCAGTCTTGAAACTATTTAGGGTTTTTGCCCCTAGTACTCCCCTTAGAAGGTGGCAACTCCAGAACTTCACTCCTTTGATGGTTAAGATGACCAGAAGCTTCTCTATAAAGAACTAAAAAGCGAAACCTAACAGATTAAAACAGTGGTAATATGCTGCACTTCTGTAACATCTCTTACTTACACTTACAGAGCAGTGAAATCATTGGCAGATAGGGTGAAATTTAGGAAGCCCATAACTATAATACTTCAGGGGAAATAATCTTGTGGCAGCCTCTCAGACATGAAACCATGCAATTTAAGGTTATAGGGTGAACAAGCTAGCAACTATAACATGATATTCTCACGTGTGTTGTACAACATTGGTATATATCATCACTTCCTCTTTGCAAAGTCTCAGAGGGGTAGCCATGTTAGTCTGTACCTATAAAAACAATGAGTCCTGTGGCACCTTAGGATATATCTACACAGCAGCGTTATTTCAAAACAACGTAGTGCGCGTCTTCACATCAAGCCCGTTATTTCAAAATAATGGGCTTCTTACCTCGACTTCCCTTATTCCTCACGAAATGAGTGTTACAGAAGTTGAAGGAACAGTGTTCTTTGTTCAACTTCCTGCAGGGCCAAAAGCCAAGTTGAGGTACTTCAATTTCAGATACGCAAATAACGTATCTGAAGTTGCATAGCTTAATTCAACTTTAGCCCATAGTGTAGACATATTCTTGGAGACCAACAGATTTATTAGAGCATAAGCTTTTGTGAATAAAACCCAGGTCATCAGATGAATGGGAGTGGAAATTACAGAAGCAGGAGTTGTGTGTGTTAATTAAGCTAATCAAGTCAGGGTGGGAGTGGGTCATTCACAGCATTTGGTCTGGAGATGTGAATATTCAGAGGGGAAATTGGCTTTGCAATGCGTTAGGTAGTTGAGATCCTTATTCAATCACAAGTTGATCATGTCGAATTTGCAAATGAGACTACACTGTTTACCGTTTTTTTAAACATGCAATCTTTCACTTTTGCTTATTTCACAAACAGTTAGACATTAAAGATGGACATCCCAAAAGCTTCATTAATTGCTCTGAAGTATTAAGAAAAGGCAGCAGAGGGGGAGTTTTCACACTGGGTATGTCTAGATTACATGGCTCCATCGACAGAGCCATGTAAACTAGTTTACCCAACATAGTCGAAGCGAGGATTTAAATAATCTCCCCTTCATTAAACTAAAAATGGCCGCCGCACCGTGCCGACAATCACCTGATCCGGCACAGCGCAGCAGTCTAGACACGGATCGGTCAACAAGGGAAGCCTTTGTCGACTACTCCTCATTTCATGAGGCATAAGGGAGCAGTTGACAAAGGCTTCCCTTGTCAACCGATTCACATCTAGACTGCCGCACTGTGCCTGATCAGCTGATTGTCGGCACAGTGTGGCGGCCATCTTTGTTTTAATGAAGCAGGGATTATTTAAATCCCACTTCATTGACTATATCAGGTAAACTAGTTTCCATGGCTCCATCGAGTCTAGACATACCCATTATGTCAGAATTGCTCATAAAGTTGCACTTCCAAACCACAAAAGTTAAACCTTGCAGGTAATTAAACATAAAATCACAGAATACTAGAACTGGAAGGGACACACAGAAATCATCGAATCCAATGCCCTGCCCTCACAGCAGGGCCAAGCACGGTCTATATATCATCCCTGATAGATGTGTCTAACCTGCTCTTAAATAACTCCAGTGATGGAGATTCCACAACATCCCTAGGCAATTTATTCCAGGGTTTAACCACCCTGATACTGAGGAAGTTTTTCCTAACATCCAACCTAAACCTCCATTGCTGCTTGTCCTATCCTCAGAGGCCAAGGAGAACAATTCCCGCCCCCCCCCCCCCAACTCCTTGTGATACCCTTTTAGATATCTGAAAGCCGTTACCATGTCCCCTCAGTCTTCTCTTTTCCAAACTCAACAAGCCCAATTCTTTCAGCCTTACTTCATGTTTAATCATTATTGTTGCTCTTCTCTGGACCTTCTCCAATTTCTCCACATCTTTCTTAAAATGTGGTGCCCAGAACTGGACACAATCCTCCAACTGAGGCCTAATCAGTGCAGAGTAGAGCGGAAGAATGACTTCTATTGTCTTGCTCACAACACACCTGTTAATGCATCCCAGAATCATGTTTGCTTTTTCTACAACTGATGACTCATTTAGCTTGTGGTCCACTATGACCCCTAGATCCCTTTTACATCTTACAAAGCAGAACACTTTAACAGGAACTAAAGTAAGATTGATTTAATCTTGTTACTCCCCATCACTCTTTCCTCAAGTCTAGCAAAGAGGAACAGTCAACAGCTAGTAGACAAAAGCTACTATTTGAGCTTTTTATTAGCTCAGCAACATGAGGCATCCTCTCTTCAAAATGTAACGGGCTAGGAATGTTCAGCCTTCTCTGGCTGTATGGTCCCAGTTACTTTATAATCATCTCCTTCCCACAACTCAGGTTCTTCTGGTGATACTCCAGACTTCATTAATCTGCAAAACGAGGGGGCGGACACTTCGTTCAGTGCTCTCATTGTTCCCTTGTGATCCATTCCTTCTCTCCAGGTCATCAGAAAAATCTATAGTTAGCCCTCCCCCTTAATACGCTTGCATACATGTTACCATGTCTGATCTGCCAAGGAAAATGTATGATCTGAGCTACCACAGCCTGGATCTAGCCATTTCATTTCCCTTCTCTCCCTCCCCCCCCCCTCCCATCACCCTTAAAAAAAAAAAAAAAAAAGACAAAAACAAACCCTCCTTCCAATACATCTCTAATTTCAGACAGTAACCTTGCCTGCTTGTGCTTCAGAGTGGCCAATCAGTGGTCTTATAAACGAAACTACAAAATTCCCTAGATCTCTTTACAGAGCTATGGCAGGTGCAGCGGAGACAAGGAACTCAGATAAGCTTTCTAAAGTGCACAATCCTTTCAGAACCAGCTGCATTGAAACACTTTAATTACGGGAAGCTGTATTAAATACCCAGGTTGATGGGAAAGCACCAGAGTATGTGTTTGTTTTTGCTCTTAAAAAAAAAAAAAAAAAAAAAGGCTCAAAACTCAAACCCTGCAAGGTCAGACTAAAACGGGACAGAATTTTTAACCCATTCTTACAATGTAAGTGAGGTATTATTGTGGTGAAGTAGGAAGAAAGGGGAGAAAAGAAAAGTGATTATGTGGAACTGAAAAATTTAAGATTTCAGAGCCAGTTCTTAATCTTACTGCATTGGTGGCTGCAGCATGGCACAACTGAGCCTTAATTTTTCTAGTTTTTAAAACTAGAATTAGGTACGTATCAATTCCCATATTCAAATGACACACACTCAACCACGACTGTCCAAAATCGTCTCTTCCTAATGAAAAACAGCCTGGTAAGAAGTCTTCTGGAGCAGTAATGGAGAAGAGCTCCTTGTATAAAATTCTACTTCACTGAGTCTGCCAACATCAACCCAAAACTATGACCTCTCATTACATCGCCTTTATAGCTATATCAAGTTCCTCAAAGTTGTAGTTAGAAATTGTATAAATAAAGGATTCATACTTGGAATTTCCTGGGCCTTACTGGCTTGTCTGATGAGACAAACCATAGGGGAAGAAAGAAGAGAATGAGTGTTAGCAGGACCATCAGCGTATGGCATGGGATGACTGGGAAGAAACTGCTTTATGCATCATGCAACCCCAGGAAGCAAATCAGAGAAGGGGGAACTGATACAGTGGCTAAGGACTTCGCTAAAATGATCAACAGCAGCAAAGTAAACAAAGGTGGGGGATTAGACATTTCTACAAAGAAGGAAATGAAAAAGATGGTGGCTTCAAAAAAAGACTAAGAATTAATCAAAGGGCAGAAACAAGTGATCTTTAAAGGAGGTTATACTACTTCTGAGTGCCAGCTATATGGCTCAATATGGTGCAGATTTCTTTGCTTCTACTAGTTATAGACAACTCTGATTATTATAAAAGCGGTGAGGAGTCCTGTGGCACCTTATAGACTAACTGAAGTGTAGGAGCATAAGCTTTCGTGGGCAAAGGCCCACTTCATCAGATGCATGTCATCTGACGAAGTGGGTCTTTGCCCACGAAAGCTTATGCTCCTACACTTCAGTTAGTCTATAAGGTGCCACAGGACTCCTCGCCGCTTTTGCAGATTCAGACTAACACGGCTACCCCTCTGATATCTGATTATTATGACTCCGATCCAATGGATTTTGGAATTGTCTCCTTAAATCCTCCTGTTGTGGGAGCTGGAGCAGGAAGGAGTCACTAAAGAAATTCATCTCTCATTTTTTTTTGCTTATTGCTGCTCACACGAAGAGCTTATGAACCAAGCACCAAGAAGTTAAAAAAAAAAAAATCACAAGTTTTCCTAAAAAGTCTCAATTCTGAGACACTGAAACCTTACTAAGTTTTGCAATCTACTCTCTCAGATAAATGCTACCACTGACAATACAGGAAAACAGTACAGATCATACGGAGGGTAAGGACCCAGCATCATCAGTCTTCCCAACATATACCAGATTTT
This sequence comes from Pelodiscus sinensis, assembly GCF_049634645.1. Taxonomy (NCBI): domain Eukaryota; kingdom Metazoa; phylum Chordata; order Testudines; family Trionychidae; genus Pelodiscus; species Pelodiscus sinensis. The sequence continues at coordinate 6,999,773 of NC_134739.1, read as the reverse complement.
TCAAAGTTCATGCTTTAGCACAGTACTATGGAAGAAACTTTCTAAGGCTGCTGAAAGGCAACTGATCATTTTCCATGGATGTGCATTGGAGACAAGAACAAGAAACAGGAAAACAGCAGAGGATGGAGGAAGTAGTAGTACAAGCCAACACTCCGCGACTTTGGCACAAGAGTAAGAAGCTATAACTCTCATATTTTACTTCCCTTTTTGCTAGGTTTCCTATACTTTTCAAAGCTGCTGCAGCTGGCTAAAATTCTGAATCCAAATGCAAAAGATAAAGCCAACAGACCCGGTGAAAGACTGAGGTGATTGGCTTCTTCTGCCTGCCTAACAGGTGTGGACTCTGAACCCGGACGGGTGACAGAATCTGAAACTTCCCCCTTATGCCACACATTTCTGAGACAATGAAATCACTGTCCAAAGCTTCAAAAAAATAAAATGCCTCTCTGTGAAAGCAAAGATCCACAAACACTGCTACTAGAAGTAACCCCATCCCCCACACCAGGAACATACAAAGCCCAGGCTCCACACCGGCTGCCATCACATCCTGTCTCCAACCCCTCCTAGAAAATGCTGTCCTATTGGCACAGCCAAACTGATACACCGTAAATTTAGACCTAATGTCACAGAGAGCATGAAAGCCCAAATGATTCTGTCTGGGCAGCTGATAGTTCGGACAAGCAGAATGAAAGGAAAAAAGGAAGCGAGTCTGTTCAGAGTTCAGACACTTTTCTGCAATGATTATATAAAGGGGGTTGTGCCAAATGAGTTAATAAATACACTAGTAAAATGTGCAAGCAAATGAGAAACAGATGGCATTAAAAAAGTAGAGAAGAAAAAGACAACAGTGTCTAAGACAGGGAAGAAAAGTCCAAAGAATTCTTAAGTGGAATCTCTCACTTAGCTTCATCATCATCAAGGAGAACCCCATGCGCTGATAATGTGGATCTTCATCTTCCCTTCTTAACCTCATTTATCAATTTCTTTTGAATTAAAATAGGCTCACAGCTTAGCACACATTACACTGTTTACTTCCAAGACTCTTCAGTTCATGGATGTTAAAAAGCATTCTGTGGAAAGGAATCATTCATTTTAAATTACAGTCTGCATTATATAAATTTAGGACATACTAAACTCAATTCGCAGTGGAATTCCCATTGATTGACTATAGGAAGTCTGCACAAAAACTAAGGTGTAGGAAATGGCCTGTATGTACTAAACTTAATTTCCCACACCCACACCGTAGTGGCTCATTTAGCTGGCACTTGGATCTAAAAGTACAGCCACCTTTAAAACCACTTATTTCCGCCTGTGACGGCGCGTTGGGGGTCCCCCGTCTCCTGCACCCCGAAATGGCACAAACAGACTGCACCAGCCGGTGGAATAGAGGAAGTTTATTGCCTCTCCAGGATACAGCACAGCACAGATGGAATCTGGTCACAGAGCTGGGCTAGGACGCCTCAGGCCCCCTTGAGATGGGGGAGACTGGGCCCCTAAACTCCAGACCCTTTCCCTAGGCTGTCTCCTCCATGCTCCCAGACAGCAACTAACCCACACTCTTCCAGCCCTGCCCCCCAGCCAGGGCAGCATTCCACCTTCCTTTGTTCCTCTCCATGGGGGGTGTCTGGCCATACCGGTTGAGAGATCCCTTTGCATAGTGACTCATCCTGTTTTGCTGGGTCGTGGTACCCATGGCAGCCAGTGGGGGTTACCCCAGAGCCAGCAGCATAGAAACCAGCCAGGTACCCCCACTACGTCACACTGCCTTTTGATACTTTTTTAATTCACCTTCATTGGCTGCCAACCCTTTTCCAGTTACATTGTCTAAAGCAGTGGTTCTCCATGTTGCTTGTAAGTGGGGCACGGCTTGAAATTCAGCACCTCTCATTCCACAGCGAGGACCCTGGGAGGTCGGAACACCAGTGCCAGCTTCCCCCGAGGAAGCAAGCCCCTAGCTTTGCTGTTGATCTAGCTCGTGGGGGGAGCAAGCAGCTTTGCGCACTGACGCTCCCTCCCCCCAGCTAGAGGATGGCAGCGCACAGATGCCCTGCCTAGAGGCTTTTCCCCACTGCTTCCATTGGCTGGAATCACGGCCAATTGGAGAAGCAAGTGGGGATGACTGGGAGTTGTGCCTGGCACGAAGCCGGTAAGTCGTCGTCCCCCTGGCCAGACACCTTACCCAAAAGCCCACTCCTGGGGTTTGTTTTTTTGAGGTTTTTCTGGCTCTCACTTGTGTGGTCCCTGACTGGTTTTTCTGTGGATCAGTAGCTTCTCAACCCAAAAAAGGTTCCCCGCTCCTGCCATAAAGAAAACATTGAAATCTTGTGTTTTGGACATAAATTAGTATTTGACATTATTTAATATGAAGCTTGGTAAACTAACAGGATACATTTAAAGCTCTTAATCTGTTTATTTTGATTGTCAATCATATTTCCTCTCTTAGTAGTTATATACCCTGCCTTACGTTATCACTCCAGTAGCCTAACAGGAATAATTTAGTATTTAAGATATTTAGAGATAAGCAAAGGCATTTTGTCATCATGGGTGGTTTGCTGGTGGCCTACAGAAAGGTTTGCATTAAGCAGGATGGGCCCCGTGTCAAAAAGTTTGAACCACCACTGGTCTAATGTGATCATCAACAAAATAGTTATTCTGACATTAGTGTCATCATTAGGTAGTCAGGTTTTTTGGGTCAATTTCTTGGTCAAGGTATAATCATGGTCCAGATTCCAGAAAAGAAAATAAGTAAAAATTAAGTAAATAAAAAGATTTTGGAGTATGGTTGGTCTAGGTTTGGGGTACAGTCTTCCTAATGACTACCTCAATCTAGAGAATAGAGCTTAACATTTGCACTCAGAGGCAAGTAAGATTTTATCTTTTTCATGGAGAGGGCTTACCCATCTATTTCTGCAGAGGGTAAACTTGCCTTTACAAAAATAAACAAATTTCTAGCATTTAAGATGACCCTTCTCTGACTTACATAAGAACATAAGAACGGCCATACTGGGTCAGACCAAAGGTCCTTCTAGCCCAATATCCTGTCTACTGACAGTGGCCAACACGAGGCGCCCCAGAGAGGGTGGACCGAAGACAATAATCAAGCGATTTGTCTCCTGCCATCTCTCTCCAGCCTCTAACAAACAGAGGCCAAGGACACCATTTTATCCCCTGGCTAATAGCCTTTTATGGACCTAACCTCCATGAAATTATCTAACTTGAGTTTAGAACTCCTTTCTTGGGTTTTTAGCCAGCTGGAGTTTGAATCACTTTCACTAGTCTTAATATTTTTAGCTTATGTTTTATCTTTATTTCTTAAAATTAAGCAAATTCTGATCTTCCTTCCCACAAATCTCAGTTGTGCCTTAGGGTACGTCTAGACTACATGCCTCTGGCGACAGAGGCTTGTAAATTAGGCTACCAGGCATAGGAAAATGAAGCGGCGATTTAAATAATCGCCGCTTCATTTAAATTTACATGGCTCCCGCGCTGAGTCGATCAGCTGTTTGTCGGCTCAGCGCGGTAGTCTGGACGCGCGGGTGTCGACATCAAAGGCATTTGTCGACCACCCAGGTAAACCTCATCCCAGGAGGCATACCTGGGTGGTCAACAAATGCCTTTGATGTCGACACCCGCGCGTCCAGACTACCGCGCTGAGCCGACAAACAGCTGATCGACTCAGCGCGGGAGCCATGTAAATTTAAATGAAGCGGCGATTATTTAAATAGCCGCTTCATTTTCCTATGCCTGGTAGCCTAATCTACATGCCGCTGTCGCCAGAGGCATGTAGTCTAGACGTACTCTTAGGCATGACTCATTGAAAGTAGAAGTAGTGGCCTCCCCATGAAGCAGGCCTTACAACTTTCCTGAATTAATTCCTGTTTGAACTAGTTTTTTTTTTTTTTTGGAGGAAATATCCAATTTTGATTTAAATTAGGGGTGTTAATGTCAATTAGTTGATAAGGGGGCGGGGCGTTTGCTATCCCAGTTGCGCCTCTGCCTTTTAAATGTAGAAAGAGGCACCCGCGGTGCTCTTGCTACATTTCAAAGGCAGAGGCGCTGTGGGGAACCTGGGACAAGCAGGGACTGCTTGAGACCCCGCATGCACCGTTTCCTTGCAGCGCCGCTGCATCCTCTGCCCCTCCACCAGACAGTGCTGGGGGAAACTGGTTTTAAGTTGGCACCTCCCAGCACCAGCTCCTGCTCCCCCCATTGGTGCCTCTAATACAGAGGAAGCAAGGTGGGGAGAGGAGAAACGGCTACTCGATTAGTGACTTGATTGCCTGATAAGCCTATACTTGTCGGGTAGGCACGACTAGTCGCCTACGTCCCTAATTTAAATACAGCCAGTGATGGAGTAAACCACCACAACCTCCTGATTCCAATGGTTAAATAACGTCAGGGTTTTTTTTTTTTTTTTTTTTTTTAAATGCACCTTTTATTTTTATTCTGCATTTGTCCCGCTTCAGCTTCTAAGCACTGGGCCTAGACTGCCCCCTCAATCAAATTTCTGTTCCCACTGTACGTACTTATTGACTGATCAATTCATCCCTTCCCCTTCAATGTTAAAAATTTGGTCTTGTGAGAATCTAGAATATGCCATATTTTCCAATTCTTTAATAATTTTTGTGCCTCTTTTTTGAACCCTCCCCAGCTTTTCAACCTCTTTCTTGTATTGTGAATGTGACCATCGTAATTGGACACCATACTCCAGCGGTGGATGTATCAGTACCATACACAGAAGTAACATAACATCTCTACTCGAGGATGCTATGTTTTCAAGGACTGCATTAGTCTTTTTGGTCACTATTTCACAATGGGAGTTCATGTGGAACTGATTATCTACCATGACCAAGTCATTCTCTTCAGAGTCACTGTTTCCCAATGTAGTCTCCTCCACATCCTGTAAATATGGCGTATGTTCTTTGTTCCTAGATGTCTGGCTTCACATTTGGCTACATTAATATGCATATTGTTTGCTTTCACCCATTATGCCAAGCAATCCTGATTGCTCTGTTGCGGACATGTATTCTTCATTGTTCGATACTTTGGCAGTCTTTGTTATCAGTAATTGTTTTCTTCCAGGTGTCTGATTAAAAACATTAACTAGCATAGGGCCTAGAGCTGATCCCTGTGGGACCCCATGTGTTACGCATCTACTCAGCATCCCCATTTACAGTTACACTGAGTCTGATCAGTCTAGCAACACTGTAAAGCCTAACAAAACATATAGATGGTATCATGAACTTTCGTGGGTACAACCCACTTCTTCATCTTTGTTGATCTTTAAGATGTTGCTAGACTACTTCAAGTTTTTCCAGTTACAGACTAAAACTCGGCCAGGCCTTTGAAGCTTTTGAGACTTATCAGTTAATAATTTTAAGTCTGCATAATGTATGCTATGCTGAGTTTGCATTGTCAGATCATGCATCTGACGAAGTGGGTCTTTGCCCACGAAAGCTTATGCTCTTACACTTCAGTTAGTCTATAAGGTGCCACAGGACTCCTCGTCGCTTTTACAGCAACACTGTTTCCCTTATTAGGCAAATTTGTAATCTAATCTAAATATTATAATTGTGTTGAATTCTGTATAGTTTGTCAGTGTTGCTAGGTACTTTCACAAAACTAGGTAATTGGGCATCAAAATGGCAAATTAATTTTCATGTTGATAAATGCAAAGTAATGCATATTGGAAAAAATAATCCCACGTATTCCTACAAAATGATGGAGACTAATTTAGCTATAGCCACTCGAGAGAGATCATGGAGTTATTGTGTATAGTGCTCTGAAAAGATCCACTCACTATGCAGCAGCAGTCCAAAAAGCAAACATTATTAGGAATTGTTAAAAAAGGAATAGAGAATAAGACAGAATATCTTATTACGTCTATATAAATCCATGGTGTGTACACATCTATCTTATTACGTCTATATAAATCCATGGTGTGTACACATCTTGAATACTGTGTACAGACATGGTCGCCTCATCTAAAAAAAAGATATATTGTCATTGGAAAAAGGTTCAGAAATAGTGAATAAATTATTAGGGGTTTGCAACGGGTCCCATAGGGAGAGAGATTAAAAAAGACCGGGACTTTGTAACTTAGAAAAGAGGAGGCTATGGGCGAGACGGGGAGCAGCTTTTCTCGCCCCGGAGGATGGGGGCGGCAGACCGTGGCGCATCTGGGCGTCCCGCCGCTCCCGTCCTCCGGGGCGAGAAAAGCCCTGTTCGTAACTGCGGATCCGACATAAGTCGGATCCGTGTAACTCGGGGACTGCCTGTACTCTGCTCTAGATCTTTTGTTAAAGCTACTATCTAGGGAGGTACTTTATATTACATTTTTTTTTTTATATATATATATATATATATATAAAAATAAAATTGAAAGAGAGAAGTCTCACAATGAAAAAAGATTTTCCATCTCCAAGTCTATGACAGAATCCAGTCCAAATCAGTAGTGACCAGAATTGCTACCTGACACCTGTTTGGCACCCAGTTTGAAACAATTTGTCCGCAGTTAAGGATGGTGTTACAAAGTCAAACAGTACCAGCGCTTGATTGTCTGGCACAGCTCAAGCTATATGCATGCCAGCTATTTTGCCTAGATCAGAAGTTTCCAAATAAGGTACTTCATAATTTTAAAGCGGCGGTTCGCCAACCAGTAAAATTTAGTAGCCACTGGTCTAGATATTTGTAGCCTGAATGTGTGGGGTATCAAAGCCTTTCTAAACAGACCTAAGCTTATTGACTATATGATCTTGCTTATATTCCAGCCCCATATGCTACATCAGGATCCCTAAGCAGGCCAGTCAATATGCACTGGCACGGTTAGATTTTAGTCAAGGTACGATTAGACTTGAGCATGCCTGCAGCCTGACTTTACTAGAGGACAGGCACACAAAGAAAACAAAGTAGAGATGTAATAGTGTAGTCGAATAAATGATTAACTGATAGGCAGGTGTTTATCGGTTAGTGCTATCAGCTACATGCAATTCCTCCTCCCTTCCTAGCCCCAACCTACGCCCGCCCATGGCTCTGCAAGTAATTTTTTTTTTTTTAAAGCAGGCTGGCCCAGTCCCAGCTTGTGTCGGGTCCTGGCAGCATCCCCCACTGCAGCTCTATAGTATTATGGGACTGGGGAACCGGTGCACAGGCAAGCTGGCTCAGTTCTGGATCGTGCTGGGTCCCAGCATCACCCCGCGCTGCAGCTCCGGCTCAGTCACAGCTCAAACCAAGTCCTGGCAACTACCTCTGCTGCAACTAAGCCAGCCTGCCTGCATACTGGCTCCTAAAGTGTTTCTAATGCACAGCTACAGCGGGGGTGGTTGCTGGGACATGGCTTGAGCCGGGACTAAGTGCTTGCAATGCTAACTCTTATTGATCAATCATATAGTCGTGTAACTGTGAAGGTTAACCATTGAGCCCAGGCTCATCGGTAAACCTTGTGCATTTGCACTTTTGCATTCCTAAAACTTTAACCAAATGAAAGTTTAAAGCTTCAAACTACTAAATTAATGATTGCAGAATGGTTTTAAGAAAAAAAAAAGCACTGGATGTGCTAAGCATCATCAAGTCTAAGACGACTAAGCTTAGCTCTGCTGTAGGTGTATGAAAATTACACAACATAGCAAAGTAAAAGCAACTGGACTCTTTCCAATGCAGGACGCAAAGACAGTCACTTTGCTAAGTAAATATAAATATACCACACACACACACACACACACACACAGTTCAGATGTACTGTAATTGGAAGATAAATCCCAAAACTAAGTTGACTAAAATAGATAAAGTGCTAAATGGTCCAGGACCTCCCTGAAAACCTGGGTACCAAAAACTACCTTGGGAAAAAGTGGGTACTTAAAGCTTTTGGGGAAAAAAAAAAAAAAAAAAAAAACCCCACCATGGAAGACACAATCCAACTGCAGTATTGTTTTTTTCAGCTCAGAGGCTTCCAGAGCATGCCTGAGAGAGTGCCGTTTTCCCCTTAAAGTATATTAAAACATTCTGAAGAACTGGTCAAGTTTTTATTGGCTGATAGATAATCAGATTTTGAACACTCATGAAATCAAAACGCGTCTTCAGATATGCAGACTGTTAATCCAGAACAAATCCAGCCGTAGAATAGATGTTAAAGGTTGCTCAGATAATTTACAGATGCTAACCTATTATTTAAAGAGAATTCATTTTATTTCACACCTGGTCATATGCCTTGAGATGCCAATATTAAAAGAATGAAGGCAGAATTACTAAGCTGGAAACTCTAGCCCCTTTATTTATTTTTCTTCTTAAAAGTAACAAGATCAATACACTTTCTTTGGTTTTTTTTTTTTTTTAAATATAGAAAGCAATCCTGCATCATTACTGCCAGCATCTAGGCATACAGAATGAGACTGCCTCCACACATCTGAATGGGCTCTGCAAACAAAAAGTGAGTAACTAGGCTGGAGATCTCATTAACAAAGCTTTAAATAAATTCTTGCTTTCCTGAGCATTTTGTGGCATTGGGAACTCAGATGAAAACCATGTTCATATGAAACAGTCTCATGAAAGAGAATACACAAAAATGAACGTGGCCCACAGAAAGCTATATGCTAACAAGAGCTAACCATATGCAGAAACAAAGATCTGCCTCTTGCTAAGACATCAAGATAAGAATCCTCCAAATGTCTGCTTGAGTTTGTAGATAACATTTTTCCATTAGATAGAATGTAATGTTTTGCTGAATTTTTGTATTCCTTTCCTGCCTTAATGAGAAGCACAACAGCCAGTCCCGCCCTAGAAGGATGCTCCTTAGCACACAGCCAGTTCAGATAGCCAGGGCTCAACAATTAACATAATCTACTCGCCTGCAGCGAGTAGATTTTAGCCCGGCACAGCCACGCAGCACAGTCTGTGCATGCACAACTCGCAGTAGCGTGCGGCTGGCAAGTGGGGCTCGCTGCCGCTTGGCAAGCCCTGCAGATATCAATCTCAACAGGGGGATGGCTAACAAGGGGGTTGGCTAACTGCAACAGCAACTTTGCCAGGCACTTGTTCTGCCAGAAACTAGTCAGGCCTGGGCAAAATATGGCCCGTGGGCCAGATCCAGCCTGCCAAGCCACCGGATCCAGCCTGTAGATGCCGCAGAGTGTCCCATGGAGGCTCCCTTGCTTGCCTCACCCCACCCCACCCGCATACCGCTCAGAAACACGGCTGCCAAGCAGTTTCACTTTAAAATCTGCAAGCCCAGAGGGAAGGGTATAGGAGCTGCTCCTGCCCCCAGCACAATCCCACTGGCCGGTTTCTGACCAGAAACCTGCCAATGGAAACTGCCTGTTTCAATAACAGGCAGCCATGAAGCAAGCACCGTGCTCCTCCCCTCCAGAGCTGGTAGTAGTTCACAGAGCATATAACTGCAGCCTGTGCAGTGATGGGGCAGGCAGGGAGGCTGCTTCAAGAAAGTACTGGGCTGCTGGCTAGTATGTCTCTTGGCCAAAGCCAGCCTCTGGGACCCCAGCCTCTCCTTCACCCAACCCTCTGCTCCCCACTCCACATACCCAAATCCTCTGCCCCCATCCTGCACCCATATCCCCTATCAGATCTGGCATCTGAATCCTCTGACCCAGATCACAATCCCTTCCTGCCCTAGCTCACAACCCAATTCCCTGCCCTAGGTCACAATCCAGCCTCCTGCACCCTCGTCCAGTGCCCGAGGTCACAACCGCCTCTTTATTCCAAACTCCCTCCCTTACCCCAGCTCCCTTTTGCACCCAACCTCCATCCCAGACACCAACACCTCCTCCATTAATATCATGTAAGAGTGTGGCACTTGACCACTTTCCAAATTGTTGGCGTGCCCCCCCCCCCCCCCATAAAAAAATTATTGCCCACCCTTGAACTGAAGTGAATCGGTTCATCTCAGAATGTAGGAAACAAATTTCACTGACTACAGGCAGTCCCCGGGTTACGTACAAGATAGGGACTACAGGTTTGTTCTTAAGTTGAATTTGTATGTAAGTCAGAACTGGCTCCAGAATTGCTCTGCCCCCAGCTTCCTGGAATCAGCCACTGATCAGTTTCAACAGCTGCTGAATCTGGAGCCTGGGACAGAACAGCTGGGCTGCCAGGTAGGTCCCTGCAGGACCAACCCGGCAGCACCCCAGCTGCTCTATCCCAGGGTCCACAACAAAAGCCTGGTCTTCTGAGGGGAGGGGGCACACTAGCTGCGCGCCCGCCCCCCCCCAGCAGACCAGGGACACGGGGAGCAAAGCCGCAGCGGCGGCGGGGTGCCGCGCCTCTGAGGCTTTGCTCTGGCAAAGCCTCAGAGGCGCGGGACCCCGCCGCCGCTGCAGCTTTGCTCCCCGTGTCCCTGGTCTGCTGGAGACGGTCCCCAGCAGACCAGGGGCACCCCGAGCAGCTTTTCTCGCCCCGGAGGTCGAGGTGGCGGGACCACTGTGCTCTGGGCGGTCCCGCTGCCTGCGAGCTCTGGGGCGAGAAAGCCCCGTTCGTAAGTGCGGATCCAACATAAGTCGGGGACTGCCCATACTTGTTTTTTCTATTCGACCATCAGTGTTTCTGGAGAACAGGAGCCCCTGCCTCCCCCTCCAGCACTAGCCCAGATCCACTGAGGGTGGGGGGCATACCCTGCTGTCCCATACCTGCAGTGGAATCCTCTCTGCCTGCTATAGCCCCAGAACATCCTCCTGCATCCTAATTCTTTCAGTCCACTCCCCAGAGCACCTCATCCCCAGTTCTGAGCTCCCTCCCCCACCTCTACCACATGAGTGGTTATATGCACTGATATCAAAGTCATGTATCAGATCACCTTCACATAGGTTCACATAATTCATACCACACACGAGTGGGAAAAGTTAGAGGGAACACTAATCCTGACCCAAAAGGGAGTTGCAGGAGGCTTGCAGTTTTGCCACCCTTACTTCTGCATTGCCTTCAGAGCTGGGTGGCTGGAGAATGGTGGTTATTGGTTCAGCACCCAGCTTTGAAGTCAGCATCCCACCAGCAGCAGCACAGCAGTAACAGAGGCACAACATGCCATCCCTACTTCTGGGGTACTACTGATGGCAGCTCTGTGCCTTCAGAATTGGCCTTTAGCCAGCAACTGCTGCTCTTCAGCCACCGAGCTCTGATGCCTGCAGCACAGAAACAAGGGTAGTAATATCACAACCCCCTCTACAATAACCTTCCATTACTGCAACACCCCCCCCCCCCCCCAATGACTTCCATGTGGGTCAGGACCCTCTACCAACAGAGGGATGTAAATAAGGCACTTTGAAAGTGCAAATGAAGCGGGGATTTAAAAATCCCGTGCTTCATTTGCATGAGTGCGTCATTGCGCTCTTTCGAACAAGCGCCATTTAGAAAGTAAAACCTCAGGTTTATAGGATCTTTCGAAAAAGCCTGCCATTTTCGAAAGAACCATGTCTAGACCACAGTTTTACTTTCGAAATGGCACTTGTTCGAAAGAGCGCAATGACGCACTCATGCAAATGAAGCACGGGATTTTTAAATCCCCGCTTTATTCGCGCTTTCGAAGTGCCTCATTTACATCCCTCTGCCGAGAGAGAGATATAGTCTAGACTCTAGACACTGGCTGTGAAATTTCAGATTTAAATAGCTGAAAATCATGAATTTAGGATTTTTCAAAATCATAATGATGACCATGAAGTGTACCAAAATGGACTGTCAATTTGGTAGGACCCCACTTAAAATATAAAAACAAGGAACCAGCCAATGAAATTGACATGCAGCCATTTCAAATTGACAAAAGCAAATACTTTTTCCACACAATGCACCAGTAGCTTTAAGAACTGACACAACAATGCTGAAGGTCAGAATTTAGCAGGACTAAAAAAAGGAGAGGGGATTACTGACTTCTATGGATAAGATCCAAGATAAGCCCGTTTTTTAGATGGGGGACCAGAATTCCCTCCCCCCCCACCCCACTGATTGTCTTTTCAATCATCTCCCTTATGCTACCTAAGCATGTTCTCATCACCACCTTTTCCTTGACTATTACTCACAATGGGCAGTTACAGTCTCTGTTTGTAGCACTTCAGAATCACAACTGCAAGCCTTCACCGTTTTGGAGAGGTAGAGGTGGTGGTTGAGAGATTTTCAATGATAAAAACTGCTCCCTTTTTTAGGTTTTTTTTTTTTTTTTTTTTTTTAAACACAGTTCAAGATGAATGAGTGGGAAAACATTTGGATACAGCAAAATTGGACATATCTTGTGGGTTGATTTGACAGAAGGCCAGAAACTTTACATGGGATAATTTTCCATTCACCATTAAATACATCCTCTGGCTTCTGAAGTTTCTAAACAAACCAGTCAAAACAGATTCTTTCCTCTGCTGGAAGCAGACTCAAATGTAATTCTGAAAAACAGAAGCCTGTTTAAATAGCCTGGAGGGTTGCTGTAGTTCTTTAAAAAATGAGCAAATATTTTAAATAAAAAATTACTTACTGCTACTCTCACCCCTTCTTTAGCTTTTAAGAAAAGCAACCAATCAAAAGTTACATCACAGTACGTTACTACACTAGCATCTCAACTTTAGTAACCTAGCTGCAATTTCTCTGCCCAAAGTTTCTCTCCGTTCCCAGGCAAGTGACATGTATTTGGCAATTCTGCACCTAAAACAGATACCTGCTCCATTTTATAGCCATGGCATTGCTTAGTACCACTGATAGACACAGAATTGGAATGAGAGTGGATGCTGACCATAAGCAGGCCTAAGCCTAGCTAAAGCTATTGATTTCCTCATTACCTGGAGTGCTGAAGTTATACATGAACTTAACCAAAAGGCCAGCAACAGTTCATCCAAAACGAGACAGACATTTAGCTGTTCTATTTCTCTGAACTAGAGTAATGCACATGGACATTTCTTCAACAAGGACCAATCCAACATTCCCGCCATACTATTACAACATTCAATCTTGATTTTCAGTGTAAGGATTCCGATGACTAACTTTAAAATGAATGTTTTCCTTCCTCTGAATCTCAGTTATCCCTTCCAAGGCAGATAAATTTCTTTAAACAGAGGATAAGTAATCCACACCACATATTACGCACATGTGGATTATCATGAAGTCGTTGACATAGACAGCAGTTCCTTGACTTCTGCCTCTGAAAATTCATCACCCTTTTAAAACTCTCTTCTGCCTACATTTATGGGAGCCGTCATGGGATTCGTTTATGTGGTTTGGGGGAAAAAAAAGTTTAAATGGATTAGCGCACAGTCTCAATGCTGCTGATAGGTGCAGCAGGGTCTGAAATATCTCTAATACTTTCTCCAAGTCTCTCAGATCCTTCTTGCCACTGTCATGGTAACAACTGAACTTCTCAGAGAAAGTGATGTGAATGGTTAGTCAATAACTTCTCCTTCCATTGGTCCCCATTCCAATGTGGACGAATACCATTTTCCCATCTTTTGTAATATAACCAGCCTATTGTTCCATCATCTTTAAAATGTCTTTTCACTAGTCTGTTTTCTATCCATTCATTTCATGAATTAACTGCTGGATCACAGTATGAAATTTAAGCAAGCAGTAATTATTTAAAAGCGACGAGGAGTCCTGTGGCACCTTATAGACTAACTGAAGTGTAGGAGCATAAGCTTTCGTGGGCAAAGACCCACTTCGTCAGATGCATCTGACGAAGTGGGTCTTTGCCCACGAAAGCTTATGCTCCTACACTTCAGTTAGTCTATAAGGTGCCACAGGACTCCTCGTCGCTTTTGCAGATTCAGACTAACACGGCTACCCCTCTGATACTTGAGTAATTATTTAAAGGTTACCAGAATCAGTGATGGGCAAATTCTCGTTTTAACTATTAAAATATTCAGAAATTACAAGAATAAGAAGTTAGGCCCTGGAAAAGAATGAAAAGTGAAAACCCTACAACCGACAATACCTGAAAGTACTCAAGGAAAACCTCTATAAAACAGAAATCCACTCGATAGGTGTTCCTTCTTACACAGACAAGGCCTAATAACTAGACAGTCAAATCCACACACAATACTTGGGGTTTTTTAAAATGAATTCTTCAGATGACAAATATTTCACGGGTCTGGGAATGAACATCTCAGTGATCCTAACAATGTACTGCCAGACGGCTGTCTGCAGATGCTCTTCTGAATTTCAGAAAGCCACGTGAACAGAAGGGTGAAGCACATGCATGCACCTCCATTTAAAAATAACCCACCCTCCTATCTCAAAAAAGGGAAGAGCATTATAGTATACATCTGTCAGAAAGACAACAAATGGTTGTGTGTAATACCCAGGGCTTGACAAGCGGCGGCGAGCCCTGCTTGCCAGCCGCACGGTTTGGTACACTGCACATGTGCACACTGCGCTGCGGCGGCGTGCCAGGCTAAAATCTACCCGTCACGGGCGAGTAGAACGCCCTAATTGTCGAGCCCTCGTAATACCCAACTGTTTTATTTAAGCCCGGGATGGGCAAAAGGGCTTCCACGGGCCCACCAAGCGGGTAGATCCCTGGCCTGGGAGGCTCTGCTGCTCCCCCGCCCCCAAACCAATTAGGGTCATGGGGCAGGCCAACATGTGAAGCCTCCTCCCGCCCTGCCAGGAGCATGCGGCACTTTGAAGAGCCACTTGCTACTCACAGGGAGGGGAAGGAGAGCGGAGGCTTTGCGCACTCCCCCACCCCCAGGCCAACCAAGCTTCCTTCGCCCTGCCCAGGCCCTGCAAGAAACCTGCAGCACTTCAAAGTGCTAGGTGTTCCTCTCAGGGTGGAAGGAGGCTTCCCGTGCTCCCCCGCCCCCAGGCCCTGATTGGCCTGGGGGTGGGGGAGCATGCCAAGCCTCTTCCAGGGTATGGTGCCTAATGGAAAGGGGGGCAACGGGGCTCCCCCACTGCCTGGACCAATCATGGTCTGGAAGTGCGGTAGCCCCACACCTTTTGGAGTGGCCTGGGGCTACGTCAAACATTTTTGAAGTGGCCCCCGAGCAAAAATTATTGCCCGCCCGTCATTTAAGCCCTTCAAAAGGGCTCCAGATTTAGCACTGGAAAACAAACATGTGCCTGTCCTTATGCTAATCTCAAATTCTAACACACACAAGCCCCAAGCTCACATTTTGCCCTGGGAGAGACGCTCAAGGTAACAGTGCAGCATCTGTCCTACTGACAAAAAACAGATCAATCGACTATTCAACTGAATGAAAAAAAGCAGTGTATTTAAAGTATTTTACTCCTATTCTATGACAAAAAATAAGTTGTATGAGCCCACCACAGCACAAAAGCAGAAGTTACGGCAATACTGTTCGTATTATCATCAACTTCAATGGATAAGAAGAGTCCTTGCTGGTAGCAACACAAAGCTTGAAAGCTTTATGAATTGTGATGCATGGCTAAATATAAGCGCACAACACACACGAGAGAGAAAACAGGAAAGGGATGTAAACCCCAAGACTGGTCACAAATGCTTCCTGATTCACAAGAAAGTCTCTTCCTAAACAAGCTCAAGCCATGTGCACCAGTTCCTCTATTCTATTCAGACAACTTTGTATATGGCACTGTGTGTATTCACAAGATCTTCTGCAAAGAATAATAAAAACAAGTTGTCCAGAGGTTTGTGGGGAGTTTAAACTAAGTGCCATGGACATAGGTAACAATTGCCTTGGAAGAAGTTGTGCTAACCCAGGACAAACTGCTGCACTGATGGCAGTCAAACTCTGCAGAACACCAAATATTCTGAAAGACGTGCTTGTAACAACTTCCACACACTGACGGATGATGTCAGAATACTGACCACAGTACCAAAAGTGTCATCGGCTAGTTGCTATTTAAAAAACTTTGCTGTTCTTATGTAATCTGATTAAAAAAGGACTTCAAGAACCAAGGAAAGGAGAGAAACGAAATACTAATCAGACAGGATATCGTGAAAAGGATTTTTATTTAAAAATAAATTGTTCTCAAGGAAATGCCTTCTGTTCAAAAGGTCCACTGTAGGCCATTCAAATGTGCTATTCTGAAGCAAACATCAACATCAGAAAGGAAGTGACCTATAAATTGAAACAACAGCTTAAAAATTGAGTGACAAGCACTAAGGACTCAAAAATATTGTGCACATACCCTAACAAAATAACTAATTAAGACAGTATGAAGATAAATGGACGATGCTGACAAGATTCCAGGTTCTTATACCTTTGATGTCGTGAAGGAGGTAGGTCCTTCAAATCCTTGCAGGGAAGAGTGCATTATTACTTACTATACAAGCATCCTGCTACAAATCAACACACAGTCATATGACAGTCATGAGTGACCTGTGTACTCTAGGGCAGAGGGGAGCCCAGAAGGAAAGACAAGGTTAAACCATGTCACTAAATCTGCACAGATTTTTTTTAGTCTAGAGTTGCTTCACCTTTTTGGAAGGGGGAAGAAGTGGGATCAAGTGTGAAAAGCAAGACTTGGTTGGATGAGGAGAAGGACACACTCAGTACAAGTTTTCTTTAGAGGTATGGTTTTTCCAAAAAGACTGGTGGCTGAAAGGTGGCACAGAGCAGGCAGCCCCCAACTATAGACAGAACAAGCTCTAAAAATGGATACACTACAGGCAATCCCTGCACTTACAACCTAATTGGTTCCTGGAGAACCATCGTAAGTGGAGGCATCACAAGTCACATCTTTATTTCCCATAGGTGCAATGTTATAAATGGGGGTTCTGTTCCTGGCCCACTTTGCCTCCTGCGAGTTGTAGTCTGCAGCGCGCCAGGCCCAGAACCAGCTGGGACTGTGCCGGGTGGCAGGAGGCACCACGTGTCCCGGAGCCAGTGGCGTGCTGTGAAATACACCCAGAGCTGGCTGGGGCCTGGGTCAGGTGGCTCCGTGTGTCTCCCAGAACCAGCGGTGTGGTGTGGTGTGGTGCGAGCTGCGCCCAGAGCCGGCATGGGACTGTGCCAGGTGATAGGCAGCACCATGTCTCCCAGAGCCAGCCAGAGCTGTGGAAGACTGGCTGACCTTGTGTCTTGCTGAGAGGCCATGCTAGGCTGAAGCAGGGCAGTTGTAAATGCAGGGAGAGGGGGGCTCCTTAAGTCAGGCAGTTGTAAGGATAGTAATATATTCAAATTGTCTTCCAACTTTTCCACAGATACCACCACCCCCTGCCCCCCTCCCAGCAAATAGGTGGCTCTTCTTGTGAAGAGACCTTCAACTGTGCTCTGTCCCTACAGTTTCTTCCAGGCACAGAGCCCTGGCCACGCATTTAAAAGAGAGAGAGAGAGCTTTCAATTACCAATTTCAACCCAATTCATTGATTTTGGCTGACAAGCACTAACCAACATAAATAGCAGTTATGGTTTTTCCTCTTCCTACTCCTGCCATGGCTTGTGGCTGGAACATAAAATCCAACAACCTCTCCAAGGCTAGATCTACTCTATAGCCTTTTTTCGGAAAAAGCTACGCAAACTGCGCTCCACAATTTGTGTAGCTTTTTCCGATTGCTTTTCCGGAAGAGCCTTTTCCGCTATTTGGCCCTGTTTACATGGGACCAAATGGCGGAAAAGCCTCCTTTTTCAGAGGAGCCCTTATTCCTCATGGTACATAGGGTTCTCCAAAAGAGCACATTTGCTCTTCTGCAAAAAAGTGGAAGAGCAAATGCATTCCCTGGTATCCCGGAAAAAAACCCCACAATATAGACATACCCCAAGAAAATATCTATGCAATTGTGATGATAATCCTTTAGTTTTGATAAGCAAGGCTCCCTGCATTTAAAAAAGGAAAAACACTAGCTTCAGTCTTCCAGCCATTATATAAAGAAAAAAGCCCATTTTAAAGTTCTTCACACAAACTAGAAACTAGGCATGTGGTAAAAATGCCACCAATTGAGAATAGCTGTGTAATGTTCCATTTTGACTTAACAGTTGCCAACAGGATGGAGCACTCTAAGCAGTGACTGTTATATAATGGTGAACAACAAAAGTTTTTACATTGCTTTTACTTATCCATCTATGGGCTGCACTCCAACCCATCTCTCAAATAGGTCAAAGAATTTTGACAGCTCATGCTCACTTGGCTTTCCAAAGCTTCTACAAAATTACAGCATGTTTTGGACCCAAGAACTAGAATAGGTTTTGTGAAGCTATCCCATAAAGCAGTGGTCCCCAACCTTTTGGGGCTGCCGGGGGCAGGGCCACAAACTCAGGGGGCGGGGCCACGAACTCAGGGGGCGGGGCCACACATGTGCCACGTGCCCGGGGGCCACAAGAATGGCTCAGGCCGGCCCTGATCACTAGGAGGATGCACATAAATGCCCTGGCGGGTACCATGGCACCAGCAGGCACCGCATTGGGGACCACTGCCATAAAGTCTAGATGCAAACTATCCTGGAACTGAACTCCTAGTCAAGATAGTAACACTGCGTGGGCTCAGCATGATTTTGAGGTTTGTTAAGGAAACCCTAATTTGTTTGCTGCTGCCTGAGAAATTCTGCTTTTAAGAACGGGAAGCCCTTTCTTCAAATATGACATTAACATGACTTTTCCATAATGACTGCCATAGCAGTCACAAGTTAGAAACAGAAATACTCATGCAGCAAAGGCTAAATTTAACAGCCTACTGCATGGGACTATCCCGAAAACCAAAGCTGCAAGTCTGCTAATATTTGGGGCTACCCACTCCGATATCCTCAGAGTGAAGGAATGAAAAAGCAATAACGACAACAATAACATTGTCCTAGGAGTTTATGCTTTCAAGCCAGAAACAGATTAAAAATTGGTTACATCAATGAAAATCTTTTGAGCCCAAAAGTTACCTGAACAGAGCCCCCCTCCAAGAAATATTCTTTAAGAGAAGGTCTACAATTGCTCCTTGAGAGCGAAAAGTACCCCCGTTCATCATAAGCTTTTGGCAAACACTGAGCACCAAGAATCTGTATGTGACACAGATGACTGCTTGTGAGTGGTGCAGCTGAAGAACACTGCCTAATACCCAACTTCGCGCAAGATCGGACACGAGACACAGGACTCCTGCAAGGAGCTTGAGGGAACTTAAGCTCTGGAGTTACACACTCCACATTTTTTTAAAAATGTATGTCTTGATCTTCTGTGATGCAGAACCTTGCTAATCAGACCTTAGGAACACATGGAAGATCCTGGTTCAGGCCACACTGGGAAAGGTTAAACCACATGGGTATGTTTTAGTCACACCTGTTTTTGAATACAGTATAAAACAAACCTAAGTCTCCCCCCTAAACCTCATGCCTATTTTTTCTTTCTAGTCTATTCAAGGTGATAAGCAGGAGAAGGTACTACTCCATGGTTTCATTGTCCAGAGTTAAGTGGGAGGATGCAACTTGGAGAAGCAAGAATTTTGTCATTTGATGTTGCTACCTGTCACATGAGATGACTGGCACACGACCTAACTATTCCAAATCTGAAAAGAA
Source organism: Pelodiscus sinensis (assembly GCF_049634645.1). Taxonomy (NCBI): domain Eukaryota; kingdom Metazoa; phylum Chordata; order Testudines; family Trionychidae; genus Pelodiscus; species Pelodiscus sinensis. The sequence continues at coordinate 6,980,380 of NC_134739.1, read as the reverse complement.
AGATTTTATCTGGAAGCCTCACAGTTCACTCTGGGAGTTCTGGGCTGCCTTAATGAATACATGTAGGTCTATAAAATGCTGGATTTCTGTCATAATGGGCAGAAATATCAAATTCTACAAGTTTTGAGAAGTGACCATAATAAGAGCGTGGGTTTCTTGGTGCCCAGCAGATTAGAAAGTTAACAGTTAAATTTCACTTAAACTTTCAAAAAATGCAGATTTAACTCCTGGATTGTAAAGGAAGCTAACAAGTACTCTGACCACCCCAAAATGAGTACACTTAATTAACTCAATGCTAGATTAAGTACTTTACCCACACAGTGTAGACGCTGGAGCTCACTACCACAGAGGCCAAGAATGCATAAAAAGTCAAGAGGGATGTTTACATAGGTAACAATAGGGATGTTAAATATCAGTTGAATAGTCGAGTAACCTCAAGAATTCTTATCAGTTAATCGATTATTCTACAGTACCCAGGGGCAGGGCTGGCACCCAGTGCACTCTGGCTTCACTCCTGAGGAGTCCTCTGCCACACCATGCTGCTGCCTCAGTATCAGAGAGCAGCAGTGTGGGGTGCCAGGTGGGAGCTGGTCTATGAGGGGAGCCAGTTAAAAAACCAGCTCCCCTTGCAGACTGGCTGCCTGTCACCCAGTGCTGCTGCCTCTGATAAAGAGGCAGCAGTCAGGGTGGCAGCAGCTCTTGTCTAGGGGACATCTGAGCTCCCAGACCCACTGCAAGCCAAGAGTGAGCCAGGCTGCTGGCCAGCCTGCTAAAAAATGTGCTAGGGGGACAGGGAGAGCAGGAAGGGAAGTCTATAGCATTAACCTATACGCTTTTGCCTACTGGTTGATCAACTACACTATTACAGTAAAACTCCGATGATCCGGCATCTGATGGTCCGGCACCATCAGGAACCCGGAAGTGCTCCAGGCAGCCGGACCATTGGAGCCGCTCTGCCCCCAGCTTCTCTGATTCAGATGCTGCTAAAACTGACCAGCGGCTGAATTGTGGAAGCTGAGGGCAGAGCAGCTGGAGTGCTGCCGGGTAGGTCCTGTAGCGCTGCCCCTCGGGGCTGCGGGACCAACCCGGCAGCACCCCAGATGTCCCCGATTCAGCCGCTGCTGATACTCATCAGCAGCTGACTCCAGGAAGCCTGAGGCAGAGCTGCTCTGCTCCAGGCTTCCTGGAGTCAGCCGCTGGTCAGTTTCAGCAGCACCTGAATTGGGACACGTGGGACAGAGCAGCTGGGGTGCTGCCGGGTTGGTCCAGTAGCGCTGAGGAGTGGCGCTGCTGGACCAACCCGGCAGCACCCCAGCTGCTCTGCCCCAGGCGTTCCTGATTCAGCCGCTGCTGAAACTGACCAGCAGCGGCTGAATTAGGGATGCCTGGAGCAGAGCCAGATTATCGAAGGGGGGGCTATGAGGGGTCTGGGGTGGTATCCACCCCACCCCAGATCCCTCATAGCCCCCCCTTCCGATAGTCCAGCATATCTGATAATCCGGCACCCCCTGGGTCCTAAAGGTGCCAGGTTATCAGAAGTTTATTGTACATCCCTAGGTAACAAGAATATCCGGTATTGTAGCAAGACATTTTAGAAAGGGTATTTATTAAGCCTCTTAATTCAGGGCTCAAACCAATCTCTATTAAGATTGGATGAAACCTAAGTGCCGGACAAACGAGCCTACGTGCGGGGTATTATTTACCATCCTGTGAAAGCATATGGTACTGGCTACTGATAGACACAGTGTACTGACTTCAGAAATTACCATACTGGACCAGACCTATGTTCTCTAAGCATCTCTAAAGATGTAGCTGTTGTGTTTCAGTGTTTCTTTTGGGGGTAGGGGGAAAGATACAGTGAAAATTTACAAAAAGCTAAACCTTGTTTAATCATTTCTTTGTTCTAAACCACTTACCCCTCGTCACACACGGTTATGTGCATTAAAAATAAAATGTAACTTCAGATGCACAATGTACATGACTCCTACCTTTTACTAAACACACTACTTCTTTTGCCCATTATGCCATGATTTTTCCTGAATATTGCCAAAACAAAACCATATTCTAACAGCAGACTGGGAGAGATTCTTCTAAGTTCTCTCACTGGCAACTAGATAAACTATTTCCAGCACCTAGAGAGACAGCACTAGGTTCTTCAACAAAGACAAATTGTTGGGACACTACTAAGAACATAAGAATAGTCATACGGGGTGAGATCAAAGGTCCATCTAGCCCAGCGTAGGGACGTAGATAAGTAGCTGGCTGGCATATCGACTACTCGCTTTCCCTCCTCTCCCTTGCTGCCTCAGAGATAGCAGGGTGGGGGCTCAGAAGCCAGTGCTGGGGGGGAGCCAGCTTAAAAAAGCTGTTTTGCCCCCAGCATCATCTCCACAGTGCTGCCTGCCACCGCTGTCCCTCCCCGCTCGCCCCCTCCACACACATACCCCTATCAGAGGCAGTAGGGAGCCTGCTGCCACCAAGCAGCCCTGTTCATGGCAGCCCGGGCTGGATACTGCAAACAGGGGCTGCTGGATTCAGCGCAAGACAGGACCAAGTAGTCCCAGCTCGCGCTGGTTCAGGATGCTGCGCCTCTGCATTTTAAGTGTAGTAAGAGCCTGGCGAGTCGGTCTTTATTTCAAACGCAGAGCCACAGCGTTGCATGGCTCTCGGAGCCGGCACAAGGCAGGACTGCTCAGTCCTGGCTCGAGCTGGAGCCACCCTCACTACAGCTCTGCAAAACGGTCCTTATCGATTAGTTGTGTAGTAATTGTATCGACTACGTGATTATTTGGTAACTACAATTCAACTACAATTCCTTAGCCCAGTGTCCTGTCTGCCAACAGTGGCCAATGCCAGGTACCCCTGAGAGAATGAACAGGGCAGAGAAATCAGTAAGAGAACCATCCGCTGTCACCCATGAGTATACTGAGTTCTTTCTGAACCCTGCTATGTGCATGCTTAGTACGAGCCAGGTGACTGGGGCCTAGGGGGCTGCTCACCTCCTTGCAACTCAGCATGGGATAAATCTTGACACTGGCTGGTGGCCCAGTGGAGACAGCGCTGAACACATTTGGCGCCAGCTTGCACCACAGGAGGGGCCGAGCTTAGCTTTCAGGAGGCCACCGGCACAGGGAACTATGCACCCGCCACCCCAGCTAGGATGGGTGCTGCGCGGCCCCGGCGCTCCCCTCAGCGAACGAGCAGGCTGTGCCTGCCCTGCCGCCACCCTCCCCCAAGCCAGCGCTCGTGGCTCCGGCCCACACTCCCCACACTCTCCAGCCAGCCCCATCCTCCCAACACTTACTAAGCAAGGAGCAATAAATGCAGAACTTTTATTTTTTTATATACTTACTTGTATGCATACACCAGCTATAACGTCTTCCCAACTGTCAACGTGTCCAAGATACGTCTTTAAAGACGTGATTACAGAGATTCGAAGAAGAACCGATTACATATTAAGAGAAAATTAAAAACTATCAAAATCAACATTAGGTCACTTCTAGCATCACAATAGGCGGCGTTGGGACTCAGGACTCCTACGTTCTATTTCTGGCTCTAATATGGCTGTACTTAATGCTGTACTAATGTTCAGGAAATCTCACCACCTCTGTGGCTCGGTTAACATACATAATGCTTATCTACCTTGCAAAGTAACCTGGTGGGAGGTTGCATTCATTATTTGAAAAGTGCTTTTAGAACTTGTAAAAGGAGCAAGATAGAACAGTCTTCATTTGTTAGCCTTGTATAATTGCTTCCAGATTGAACAGCAGGGCAACTTGCAACTTCTGCATCCAGGGAGCCAGACTGAAATCAGAATAATGGGTTTCTGAACATTTCTAGGCTTCACATGGAATACAATTCCACGAATGAAAAAGTTAGATACTGCAGAAATTCAAGAACGAGTGTTCCTTCTCCTTTGAGGCTACGTCTAAACTGCATTGCTTTTTCAAGATACTGGAGTTATCCTGGAAAAACAACGCCACATCCAAAAAACGTGTCTGCTTTTCACAAAAAAGTTGAAAATGCAGACATGCTCTTTCACCATCCCTGTAAACCTCGTTCTACAAGGCATAAAGGATGGCTCAAATGAGCACTTTTTTCCAAAATTTGGTGCCATGTAGAGGTGCCAAGTTTCAAAAAAGCCTCTAAAGTCGGAAAAAGATACATGAGTGCAAATTGCACATCTTTTTCTGACTTAACAGTGCAGTCTAGACATAGCCAAACAGAAGCAGCAACTCCTCTGGTATCTATGGAATTGTTTTACTGATTTCCAACAACCCAAGCACTCAAAAACTCCTCTCTCCAGCTGGGCAAGGTGAATTATAGCAAGAATTCTTCCTTGTCAAGGACAACGCAGAATTGTGTCCAGCAAATAGGTCTAAGCTGTTGACCAACTCATAATTTTGCTTTTACTAATAAAGTGGTAATCAGGATCATCTAAATGACAAAACCACACACACACACAAAAACGAAAATGATTAGATAGTTTATAGGATTGCTAAATAGGCTACAAAGCTTTTTTCACTCTGGACTAATAGTTCAAATCCAACCCAGAATAGCCATCAAGTGACCTGGTTAAACAGGATGGTCAAAAGTGACCATGCTTTCTGAGCAGGCCTGCAAGAATTTTGAGTTCTCTCCCTCCAAACCATAATCAGTTCTGATCAACAAGAGGATTCTTCAGAGTGCACCCCTATGCACAATGGTGGGGTAATCTGTAGTTCTCTTTCCTCAATCCACACCGACTATAAAAATGGAAGACAAAAACTTGTCACTCACCATCACAGCAATCACTGTTTTCCAGGTCACAGAGACCAAAGGCTGGCTGTGGCAAGTAGCCTCTGAAATGAACCCATGATCTCAGGCTGGTGGCGAGCAGGGAGGGTCGTCCCATTTTATTTAAAAATAGTGTCAGGGTTGAGAGGTCGAGGGAGAAGACTTTAAAAAATGTGTTTTCATGGAATACCAGGACAGGAAGGGACCTCAAGAGGTCATCGAGTCCAGTCCCCTGCCCTCATGGCAGGACCAAATACTGTCTAGATCTGTGGTCACCAACCCATCGATCGCAATCAACTGGTCGATCGGGAGGGCTCGACCAGTTGATTCTGAAGCGTTCGCGCCCTTCTCCCAATTCCTCCCACCCCCAAGACAGCCCACTACCTACCTCCAAAAATGGAGGTAGTGCCGGCTTCCCACGGAGTGAAGGGAAGTCCGGCAGCAGCGCACCACTTCTGGGGTTTCCAGAGGTGCACTGCCTGCTCCCCTCCTCCAGGTCTGTGGCACACCGGGAGGAGGTAGGAGTCCCGGAGGAAGGCGCACAAACCTCATCTGTCCGCAGCATCATAACACTCCTGCACCCCACCCCACCCCCCGACCCCAGATTTGAGCCTCTCATACACTGGAACCCCATCCTGAGCCTCTGACATTGCCAAACTCCTGCACCCCCACATCCTGTCTTTTGCCACAACACTCCTACACCATCCACACCCCACAAGTCTGTGTCCTGAGCCCATTACACTCCTAACTTCCCTTTCCTGAGCCCCTCCCATCCCCCAAACCAAACTCCTGCACCCTCACATCCACAAGTCTGTGGCTTGCTCAGTACCGCAACCCTCCACAGCCTGGAGCCCCCTCCCTGAGCCAGCATCCCCCTCCTCCTGCATCCAAATTCCCTCCCAGAGCTTGCACCTCTCATCCCTTCCCACACCCAAATCCCTCATTCCCACCCCAGAGCCCATACATCCTGTCTCAACCCAGTGAAGGTACAGCTAGACTGCAGGAGTTTTTCCGGGATTCCAGAGGTATCCCAGAAAAACTCTTACATATCCAGGGATGCGTTTGTTCTTCCACTTTTTTTAGTGGAAGAGCAAACATGCTCTTTCGGTAACACACGAGGAGTAAGGGGGCTTCTCTGATATTTGGTCCAGTCTAGACATGCCAAATGTTGGAAAAACCTCCTCCTACAGAAGAATTGGGGGGGGGAAAAGCAGCAGTATAAGGGTTAAGGATAGCAAGTGATGGGGAGAAGGAGAATAGAGAGGGCAGGGCTTCAAGGAAGGGGAGGGGCGGTAGATCTTGACTTGTTCTGTCATTTAAAAAGTGATCTTGGGTGTAAAAAGATTGGAGACCACTGGTCTAGACCATCCCTGACAGACATTTATCTAACCTACTCTTAAATATCTCCAGAGATGGAAATTTCACAACCTCCCTGGGCAATTTATTCCAGTGTTTGACTACCCTGACAGTTAGGAACTTTTTCCTAATGTTCAACCTAAACCTCCCTTGCTGCAGTTTAAGCCCATTGCTGCTTCTTCTATCCTCAGAGGCCAAGATGAACAAGTTTTCTCCTTCCTCCTTATGACACCCTTTTAGATACCTGAAAACTGCTATCATGTCCCCCCTCAATCTTCTCTTTTCTAAACTAAACAACCTCAATTCTTTCAGCCTTCCTTCATATGTAATGTTTTCTAGACCTTTAATCATTTTTGTTGCTCTTCTCTGGACCCTCTCCAAGTTTTGGAGATACTTAGGACACTGCCGGCCTTACATATTTATAAATCGTTAGTCAGACACATCTAAGCAAAAGAAATTGGCTTAAAAAAAACAAAATATTTTCAAAAGTACTACATTGTGGACTTATTTGCCTTCTGGTTTCTGAGCTTTGAGAGCACAGTAGGGTCACATTTTTAGGCTCCTGTACAAAAATAAGAGCTAGAGATATTTATTTAAAAGAAAAATGAGATTCTCATATTCACATGACTCCAAAAGCTTGGTATTTTCCTAAAACTACAAGAGTCACAATAAAATCCTGACAGTTGTCAGTCAAAGTTATTTGCAAGACTTCATGAACACAGGAAGTGAATGGAAAGAAAATTCTACAACGCTGACTTGATGAATCAGCATTAAAATTTTATCGTGGGTCATGAAAGAAAGACACAAAATCCAAAAGCATTCTGTAGTGTAGCCATACTTCCTAGGACTGCTGAAAATTTAAAGAAGACTCAAGGCAGATACAATCCAAGGTTCGATAGTCTTGTTATGCAGTGGATAAGGTGATTGATTGCCATACACTTTCCTGAGCCTCTGAAAGGCACTGTGACAGACACCAAAATAATTGGTTCAGGCTGATGCTGATACTGTCCAAGTGTTATCATATTGCAACATGCAGAGATAGCAAGGGCATGAAACATTTAAAACTACCTCTACTTGGAAAGAGGCCTCAGCATTGCATAATAAAATGGATAAGAGAGGTATTAAAATTGGAAACCAAGAACAAACAATTAAAAAAGAATGTCTCATAGAACCAAATGGATACACAGACCTCTCCAGACAGTGAATCATTCCCAGCAGACACACAATAGAAAACAGGGCTTCCCAACCTTTTCAAAAAAATTCAGTTTTGGAAATAAAGCTAGATTTACAGAATGATATTAAAACAAAACAAAAAAAACCATCACAACAAGTGTCTCTTCTAGGACTCCTCCAGGAAAAGCTGAGAGCCTTGAACCTAGGGAGTTCTTTCCCTAACCCCTGCTTTCTGTTAAATGCATCTTGGGGCACAGTAGCACCCCAATTAGAGATTTCAATGAGTAGTCAAGTATACAATTAACCAATAATCCTAGGCTAGTCTTCCTAGCCTTCTTGACTACTTGCAGGGGACAGGAGCGAGTGAGGGGGGGCACTGGCTTAAAAGCTGTTTCCTCCCAGCACCGACTTAACGGTGCCACCTCCTCCCCCTCGCCCAGCTGCTGCCTCTATCAGACGCAGCAGCATGGGGGGGCGGGGGGAGCCGGGTGCTGCAAAGCAGGCAGCTGGCCAGCACCAGGAGCTGTTTTTTAAACTGGCTCCCCTCATGTGCCTCACTGCTGTCTAACCACGAAGAATGAATAGTCGAGTAACCGCATGAAATTACCCAATATCCAACATCCCTAAACCCAATAATCCCAGCCCATTCCTAGACAAATGGTTGGCATGAACACAGGATGATACCCAGTCACTAAAACAGTACAGACCTACCCACTAAACCACACGGGCTCAGAACTACAACCACAGCCATCCCTACCAATACATAAAATATACAGCCACACGAGGATTAGAATGGGGCCAGGACCGTGGCAGGAAGCAGAGCAACCCAGGCCCAACCCCCTCTGCTTCACTGGCTCCTCACCGCATCACTTTGCTTCTTGCTCCTTCCAAGTCATCTCCCCTCCCATGTGGTGAGTCTATATAATGTACAAACCTGCCCATAGGGGAACGTATCTTCTCAACATAGGTCACAAAGTGTCAGTCTTCTGTGCTGAAGTAGGAGAGTCTGTGTCCCCTTTTTTAAATGCAAAAAAAAAAAAAAAGTATAGATGAAAAGACTGTGCTTAGAATGCTGTTTGATTGTCTAAACAAAATTCATCTCAATCCAGTTCCCAGCATACAGATGTCTGCCTCGGGGGGGAAAAAAAAGTCAACTGGCTGTAACTAGTTCCCTATTGGTAGTTTTAAAGAGAACAAGGACAGAGTGAAGTAAACAGCACTCGGTAGAGCTCAGAGTTGAAGGAGAAGACATGGCATAGGAATAGCAGCATTGCCTTTGGAATAAAGGGAAGTTATCAACTGTCAGAGCTGTCATTCTAGCTCCTATCATTAGTATCACAACTCAAAAGTTTTAGTGTCGCTGCATTTCTCTCTTACATATGTTCAAGGATTCTTAATTAAAACAGCTAATGTGTGATCATCCTATCCCAAGATGTCAGGTTGCTGTAGAATATTTCTGCATGTCAAGAAATCCAGGTATTATTCACTGTGCACTTGCATTCAATATTAATATTGTTCTTTTACATGCATTTCTATCTACTGCCCATTCTGGCAACTAACACAACAAGAAGTCATTAACCAGATAAATGCATCAGAGTTGTTCAAATCACTGATGCATGCAAAGTAAAATAGTTCTTTATATTTACAAGTTAAAGATTTAAGAGATTTGACTAAACTTGCGGTATTTACAAGAAAATATGAAAATCAATTCTTGAATAAATTCCACATTCAATCTGCATCAGTGATGCTGCAGTAACAGATTTCTTTATTTAAAACAGTGTTTAAGTAGTATGCATGCTCAGCAGCACCTCCAAGATCAAAATTTGTTAAAAAAAAAAAAAAATCTATTAGAACATAGGATCCAAGTTTTCCCAGATCAATTTGTAATAATTAACTTCATAGTTGTTGAAAACATTCATCCACTTTCAATTCCATAAAGCTGTAAGATGCTCAGGCTTTTCTAAATTCCACAATTTTTTCCCCCCACTAGTGCATCTTGGCACAGTGGCTAACAATGACCAAGATGTAGACATGCTCCCTCCCAGTATGGCTTCACAGGCGGTTTATTTTTCCACTGAAGTGGTTAAAACTTACCAATGACTAATCAAAATAAAAAAAACCCCAGATTATAATGAGAAATTGGGCAGAGTGCACAAGTTTCCTTATCAGCTTAAAGTGTATCATTGGCAACATCTCTCAAAAGAAACTGAGGTCACATGTCAGCTGGTCAGCATTAAGCACGCATCCAATAAAAACCAATTAAGAATGCTACAAGAGAACATAAGAGTCTAAGTGAAGCTGCTATATGTATTCTTTCTTATGCCTAGCTCTAGGATATATAGGACAATAAGGAAAAAAAAAAGAGAAGAACAGGAACGGCTTCACTCTCCACTTGTCAACACTAATCGCTGCTTAGGACAAGCATCTGATGCACTTTCCTTTTCTGCTTTTGGTGCATTGAGCTTGGTCTGGTCATGAGTACAGGGAAGAACCTTACCTAGTCATTGCATTGCTGCATGTCACAGTGCACAGCTTCACTGTGGAGGCGCTGTACTTCCTCTCACTGCCAATGAATACTAACACCATCTAGGGACATTGGCTATCATGTAATTCAATAGTCGTGTAACCATATTAAAAAAAAATCTTAGCAGTTACACGACTTTTATAGTCTCCGAGAGCAGGGCCTGTAGGCAGTGTGCTCTGTCCCCACTCCCAGGGAGCGCCCTGCTAGCCCGCCCTGCTGCCGCTCTATCAGAGGCAGCAGTGCTGGGGTGAGTGTGGCAAGTGGATCCATTGCTCACGGGGAGCCTGCTTAAAGCCAGCTCCTCATGGACACCAGTTCCCAGTCCCCCTCACTCCCCGCTGTAGCAAGCCCTCCATCACTCCTTTCTGTGAGATCTAAACATTGAGTAATAAATATTCCTAGATCAAGGCAATTTAAGTTAGGGAAAGAGCAGGAGGAGAGCACGATGTTAGAACACTACAAATTACCATAGGATATGCTGTTTTATAGATGGGTTTAAGCTGGTCTTGTATTAGCTTAAGCCATTGAGGCTGCTTGGGGGACGAAGCTAGTGACAGGAATGGTTACCAAGTCTATTAAAACATGACCTTGACATCCTTCAAAAGCAAAGGGAAGAAAATGAGAAGCAGAGTGGGATATACGGAGGAGGCAAACAATAGAGGGTAAAGTGTGACTAGTTTTTGAATCTATTAAAAAAATCATGATAGCAAATCTCCATTTAGCTGAAAGGGCAGTTTCCACAATAAACCTCAATACAATCAGCAAAAAAGCACAAGCAAACCTGATTTTTATTTACCATAGATGACTTAGGATTCACTTGCTCAGGTGCAAAGAGTCAATCCTTCCATTTAGCAAATCAAAGCAGGCAGGCCTAACATGCACAATGAAAACAGGAAAATTCAAATATGAACCAATATATTTTAATCCATAAATCACAAATTACTTTGGAAACAGAAGCCAGACACACTGCAAGTTACCGTTAAAACCAGACAAAAAATTGTTTTGGTTTTACATGTTTCACAATCTGTAACATGCATGTTTTGGTTATATCAAAAGAAACAATAAGTTTGTATCATGAAAACTAGACCATGAAAATCCTCATTTATAAGAATATCATTGTGAAAATGGATTCATAACCCACATGTACCCAGAAGAAAGAAATTCTAGGAATAACTGATGCCTTATAACACACATTTCCCATACATGAACACTCAGGCCAGCTAACAGATTTAAGACACACCAAGTGTGTTTGACAAAACAACTGCCCAAACTGTTACTATATTTAGAATGCTAAGTGTTTTGACCATTAGAGGAACAATAAATTTCTGAGAAGACATATAAATGAAGTGTACAGTGGTCTACAGCCACCAGGTCTTCGACGGTTTTTACTATTTAATACAGATACAGAAACCTATCAGTTTAATCGGTCTTGAAACAGGAAAGATGACTAGTGCACTGAACGTTTATCTAATTTCACTGTAGTTTGAGCTATTTTCTATCGTCAGCCAGTTGTTATACAAATATTCCTTTGAATTTCCACATATGCCCCTATAAATTCCAATCGCATGTGAATGGTCTTCTGTCATTCATCAAGGATGCAAAAAATGCAATAATGTCACAGCTCTTGCATCACTTATATGAATATGAAACAAAACAGAAGTCCCGGTGTCTCCTCCAAAGTAGCCACATCAGTTATAGCCAGTGTAATGTAGAGAAATAATAAATAGGTCATGGACTTATGAATTCCTCCAAACCCAAGTAAAACCAAAGTCCAGCCTGCTATGGGATTTTTTTAAAAGATTCAAAAAGAAAGACGGATAACGTTTAGGGGACAAAAAAAAGGGAGAGAATCATAGAATATTAGAACTGGAAGGGACCTCGAGAGGTCATCAAGTCCAGTTCTCTGCCCTCACGGCAGGATCAAGCATCATCTAAGATCATCCCTGACAGATGTTTGTCTAACTGCTCTAAAAAACTCCAATGATGGGGACTCAATCTTCCTAGGGAAAGATAAGCCAGCAGGGGTCAACTAGAGGCAGAAAGCCACACTCTAATGCAGGCCTCACATCACGAGAGGATGCTTCTGCACCCTGGCTACTCCTTTTCTCTCTCAGCCCTATTTGCTCCTGTGTTATGAATGTCAATGAAATTGAAGAACACCAGGTTTACACCTTGGGTGTCAACATTCCTTGTGCCACAGAAATGTAAAAAACTTAAACAAGGTAGAGATTCTCCCTGCACAGAAGGAATTGTCATCAAAGTCAAGAGACCACCTCTGCCAGCTGCTGCAGAAGCATGAAGGAGACATAGTGGAGAAGCGGCGAGGAGTCCTGTGGCACCTTATAGACCAACTGAAGTGTAAGAGCATAAGCTTTCGTGGGCAAAGACCCACTTCGTCAGAGCATCATTACATCCCATCCTCCACAATTAAGCTACAAGAGACCCCAATGAGCTTTCGCATGGCCAAGCTACTATGGATGAGGAAGCTGTAACCAGCTCTTCGTGGCCCCCACCACATCCAATTAGCCCACAGTTGTCACAAGTTACCAATGAAGCCAACAGTTCAGCAAAAGTTCAGAGAATTAAATGGATAGTGAAACAGTTCACACTTACATTAGAATTAAAAAAAACACATACTTCACAGCAAAAGCCAACCTCTAATGAAGTACCTTAGGAAGAAATTTCTATGGGCCATTAATTCCAAAGTTGGTTAGTGGGGGTGGGGGGAGAGGTGTTTCTTGTATTCCCACCTTCCTTCCCCCACATTACTCGGGTTGCCACCATTGTAAGCTAGGATATTAGATCAAATGAGCCACTGTTTTTTTGTCCAGTGAAACAATTCCAATATCAGTCCCAAAGCTCAGAAAGCTAGTCAACAAGCTGTAAAATAGCTTGGCTGCTGGTCAAGCCATTTTACAGTTATGCGCATGCACCTACTACTCTCTAATTCCCATTTCTGTAGGAGACAATCCTTGTGAAATGTATGAGACAAACATGACAAAGCTTCTACACAAAACTCTGGGTTCTCTTACACAGCTCAGGATTGGATTGAGAATGCAATGTAGCATTGTCAACACTGAAGCAGCAAACGCTGCTGCTGTTAAGTCCAGAGAGCTCACTAAACCTGAACAACTCTGAATGCTATATTGGCTGCTGCTCGATTACAAACAGTTTAGAATAGAACGGTCTATTTTTAATCCCAAACAGGATTCTAGGTTACAATTAAAACTGAATGGGCTATGTATCTGTTATGGGATTTGGCTAGAAAGGGTGCACAAGCTAGTTAGGTTTTAAATGTGAATGGGTTGCACTGAAGTGTGCACTTTAGTTACATTGATAAGATTTTAATGGTTTTTACCAAGTAGTAGAGACAGAACACAAGAATCAGCAAGGGTTTAATAGTACAAAAACCAACCTGTGAAACCAAAGCCAGAAGATTAAAAATATGCAGCTACTAGATCCTCTATAAAACGTTGCCATCAAGTTTTCATTAGACACCGAAAGTAAACATTTAGAGGAAAAGAAATGCAAATGGAAGAGGTGAATCCACAACACTAAAAAGCTTGCCATTAGATTGTTTTAAATATTACTTACACTTTCGTCAATCTAGTTTCTTAATTTTCATGCAGACCTCCAATTCACTTTTCTGTTAGTTAATATTGTGGAAAGTTATCCTTTATACAAGTGAAGTAGTTAAACTGCAACTCGTTACTTACAGCCTTATATGTTGCTATGGAAGCTACTGAAATGTCAACGTGCAAGACTATCTCTGCTACAAAGAGAAAAAGAGTAAGAAAAATATCAAGAATACTCACAAATTCAGTGGTTAGATATCTTAAGAGTAAATAAAACTCACCACTTATTAGATTATTAAATCAAAATGAGCAAACTACACTGATGCATTTGTTTCTTCAAAAACTACTTCAAGTCAGATTTCTGAGAAAAAAGTTTCTATATCCAATTCATGCAGAGCCTCTGTCCAACTTTGGGACACTTTAAGCACCAGTTTATGTTATGTCTAGGCTACCCTCAAAACTTAAGTGTTGTCCTCATGACAATTGTCAGAAGTAGAACACATCTGAAAAAGCTGAACTGACATCCTATGAACATGTGAAAGGCAAGTCTCCCTTCATCTGAGAAAACCATCCAACTGACATAGTAAAAGATATGTCTAGTCCACTAACTGGCAATTAAAATGTATGTTCTGTACAAATATAAGTGCCGTCCAACTCCATGTCCAACTAGAAAGATTCCATTCACACCATAATCCAGCACAGAATAATCCACTGCATTTGAGACCTGCAATTCCACCAGTTACCTTAAGCAAATTCTCCATCTACTACAGAATGACCCAAACGATACGAGAAAGGACAGTTTTGCCCATGCACTAATAGACAGTGGGTCTCGTAAGAGTACCAGTTACATACTTTAGGGATGTTAAAAAGCATATATTTTTTAAACAAGTAACCGGTGAAAATTACATCAATTACATGTTTATATGCCATGTACTATTCCATTACTATGTTTCTCATAATAAACACCATACTAATACTGAGTTATAGGTTATATTTGAACAGGTGAGGTAGAATTTGGCAGATGACTCTTCAGCCACAAAATGTAACATCGTTGCCCTGTGACCAGTAGAGACATCAAGAGAAAACACTAATGTGATTCTCTCCCCCCTTAATCACTAGTAGCTGGTTGCAAAAACAAATAGGTACTGCCACAGTAATTCCACTAACCTACTTTCAGCATTATCACCCGGAAAAAAGCCTCAGAGGCTTGATTTCAACTATTATATGGCATGCTTGTGACAGATCATTGGTGACAAAACAGGAACATAGGAAATAAAGTTGGGGGACCAAATCTTCACCTTTTCCCTTATTCAATACAGGTAGCATTCTTACCCCACTCCCATTAATACATACCTTACATGGCTCTCCTCACCCATATCACTAGTCCTACAACAGACACTGGAATTCCACTATGCTCAGTTCTTAGGTGTATTTTTGTCCAAGTCAACAGATACCTTGAACAAAACATTTATTTGTCTACAGTAGGTTCTTGTACAGCGCCCATCCACACAGGATGACCACTGCTCAAGCTACTTACTAGTTACAGTAAAAACTTGAGATGTTCTAAAAGTAATCTATCAGGAGTAAGGTTAAAGGAAGAACAACCTACTGTTTTTGCAGTCTCTAATGTGTAAGTACATGCTTCCACTTGAAATCTCCATTTCATTCAAAGATGCTGAATGTGAGAACTACGTAACATGCCCCAATTCTGCACTGCTATTGCATTTTAACCAAAGATGGCCCAGCAAAGCTGTACTGCTTGCCAAGCATTTAAAATCAGAGTCATCATACTGAGGATGGGCCCAAAACGTACTATGTGGAAAAATCTGCTGGGGGAGTGCCAAGTTTAGCAAGAAAAACATTTTTCCCCCAGCTGGAAGTGAAGTGGAGTGCAGTACTGCAGCTAAGCTAGTGCAACCAAAACATTTGCGGAGAAAGAGAAAGAACCAAAGGAAAAAGGCAAAAATATTCTAGTAAGGAAATCAAATCTCTAGAACATATTTCTGCATTTTTAGAGAACTAGCAAACACAAGCTATGTAAATGGCCAGTTTTTACCTCCTGCCAACAGTATTAGCAGGAAAAGGTTTTTAGCTGGGGAAGAAAGCATCAAAGTGCTTCCCTACAATAAGGCCTCATCTACACTAGGAAGATCAAAGAAAGATATGCAACACTAGCTATGTAAATTATGTAGCTGAAGTCACAGAGCCAGAAGACGCCTCAGGTCAAGTCCAGCTCCCTGATCAAGGCAGTACCAATCCCAACTAAATCAACCCAGCCAGGGCTTTGTCAGGCTAAGACTTAAAAACCTCTAGGGATGGCGATTCCACCACCTCCCAAGCTAACTCATTCTAGTACTTCTCTACCCTCCTAATAAAATAGCTTTTTTTAATATCCAACCTAGATCTCTCCCACTGTAACTTGAGACCATTGCTCCTTGTTCTGCCATCCATCACTACTGTGAACAGCCTTTCTCCATCCTCTTTGGACCCTCCCTTCAGGCAGTTAAAGGCGGCTATCAAATCCCCCTTCACTCTTCTCTTGTGCAGACTAAACAAACCCAAATCCCTCAAGTATCAGAGGGGTAGCCGTGTTAGTCTGAATCTGCAAAAGCAGCGAGGAGTCCTGTGGCACCTTGTAGACTAACTGAAGTGTTGGAGCATAAGCTTTCGTGGGCAAAGACCCACTTCGTCAGATGCATCTAACGAAGTGGGTCTTTGCCCACGAAAGCTTATGCTCCAACACTTCAGTTAGTCTACAAGGTGCCACAGGACTCCTCGCTGCTTTTGCAGATCCCTCAGTCTCTCCTCTTCGGTCATGTGCTCCAGCCCCCTCATCATTTTGGCCACCCTCCACTGGACCTCCCCTAATGCATGCACATCCTTTCTATAGTGGGGGGCCCAGAACTGGACACAATACTCCAGATGTGGCCTCACCAGAGCTGAATAAAGGGGAATAATCACTTCTCTAGATTGCTGGCAATGGCTCCTCCTAATGCAGCCCAATATGCCATTAGCCATCTTGGCTATAGGGACATCCTGTTGTCTCATATCCAGGTTTTCATCCTCTTCTGCAGAACTGCTACTTAGCCAGTCGGTCCCCAGCCTGTAACGCTTGTCCTTGTTGAACCTCATCAGATTTATTTTGGCCCAATCCTCTAATCTGTCTAGGTCACTCTGAACCCTATCCCTGCCCTCCAGCATATCTATCTTTCCCCCTAGCTTAGTGTATTCTGCAAACTTGCTTAGGGTGCAATCCATCCCTTCATCCGGGTCATTAATAAAGATATTGAACAAAACTGGTCCCAGAACCGACCCTTGGGACACTCAGGTAGAAGCCACCTGCCAACATGACATTGAGCTGTTGATCACTATCTGTTGGGCCCGACAGTCTAGCCAGCTTTCTATCCATCTTACATCGTACTTTTGCAGGAGAAGCAGGAGTACCCGCTAAATCAAACCCTGGAAGATGAACCGTGACAGCACTGATCTTCTGCGTAGTGTAAACATGCCCCAAGAGTCTTGAATCTACCATTAAACTCTTATCATTGGGGGTGACTTACCATTGTGACATTTTACAGCTACATGCTTCTGCTAACCTAATTCCATGCCCAGCAATAAACAGAAGTCTTACTCAACATTAGGTCTCTAGTTCTCCCCTTCTTATAAGTTACCCTCACATCCAAAACAAAAAGTTGTACTTCGCTCCTAAAGAAACACAATTGAACTCATGTCACAAATCCATTCTACTGAGAAGGTCATCATACTACTTTAGAATCTGTGCACTAAGGTATACATTCATGTCTATATATGCCATACAATCAGAGTCTTCTACTGTTAGAGTGAAATTTGTATACTGAAAATAGAATAGAGCCTACATATACACAGACTACTTTTAATCATTTCATTCCTCATTATCAGGTGGTGAAGTAGGCTCACTCTTATGACTTCAGAAAAAAAATGATAAAGGGCAGAAATAGCAATTGTTTCTTTTATCTTGGAGCTCTCCCATCACGCCTGCAACTCCTCAAATCCCATTCACTCCCACCCTCTTCCCTATCTTACAGGGTGAAGTGATTAGTGCTGTTAGGCTTTAATCACATCAATGATGAAAGAGCTGGGAAGGAGGGGGAATGGTTCGAGTTCTTCATGCTAGTTGCATGATACTGCAGGTGCCACTGAATCCATTACAAATAGGTCAAATGCTATCGTTGCAACCACACAGTCTATAATTTTTTTAAACAATGTAGTGATTACGCATGTTGCGGGATCTTCCAATTCTCTAAAAATATAATAAGCAAGCTGGATCTAGTCCCCAAACCAGATATTTTGACACTAACTCACCTATCACCACAAACAGCCAGTTTTCACCTTCTCCCAAGGGCTCTAAAGGAGTATGGCTTCTCTTCCTTTTCCCAGCTGTTTTCTCTTCTTCCCTTTTAATACTTTCACTTCCCTTCCCTGATCCCTTTTCCCATTCCATTCACCAATACCTGCAGTCCCATCATCTCTTACTTTTACAGGTCAGCAGTGTTCTGTCTGGTTTCCTTTTCTGTCAAACCCTTTGGAGTTCTGCCCTGGCAGCTTTTCACTCCATCCCCAGCCACTTGATCTTTCGCACAACTACCACCTCCTTTAGATCATATTGTTCCACTCCCTCGTGAAGGCCATGGGCTACAGAATGGAGCTTTTCTAGGTGATATACAGAACTGAAATATAAAAGGAGGAGGAAAACAGCACCACAGGTAAACACACACAAGAATAGTACATAAAGAATAGAGCACTGCAGAGAAACTACTAGTGGGATGGGAGTCAGGCACTAGGAATGCTAACTTTCACTTAACTAATTGACTAGTCAATGGGATTTCCATCGACCATTCGATTAGTCGATAAGGACTAGCCTTAGAAAGGTACAGGAGCACCAGCAGGGGCTCTTGTGCATTTCATAGACTGAAATGCAGTGTGGACCAACACACCCCGCTTTGAAATGTAAAAGAGCCCCAGCGGGGACTCTTGCACATTTCAAAGGTGAAACGCCCCCTCCCCCTCCCACACAGCTGGAGGGAGCCTGCTTCTAACCTCGCTCCCCCCAACTCCACCTCCTTCCCCCCCCCCCCTTGCTGCCTCTTTCTGATAGAGGCAGCAAGTGGGGGGTGGAGAGAGCAACTACTTGACTGCATCCCTATCAAGTACTCACTTTTAATAAGCAAGCTCTTATTACATTAAAGTGCCTCTACATTAAAATTACTGTCAAATCTCACTTGTGTCTGGGGAAATCTCACTACAAGAAAAAGGAAACCCCAGTCCGTTTTTCTTTTTGCCTGTCTAGGAAGGAAGCTGCAAAACCCTAAAATTACTGATCTGAGAGAACGCCACTAAGACCTCCACCATTTAGAGGGACATTATCAAGCAAGCAGTAAAACCAAGGTACCCTGCTATGTCCCCAGAAATCTCTTAGGAATTTTCACCTAGCCTTCTGCAAGAGGGAACCCCATTCTATTTCTTCTTCATGAGAAGACAGCTCCCAGGGTTGGGCTAGGAATAGACATCCTTTCTACTGTGAATCCCAAATTAGCACGCATAGGGCAATCCAGGATGACCTCGTCATCAAATCAGAATACAAGGGACAAGATTCCATACTGTACATTAGGTACGTTAGACACAAGTTGATGGAAATTTCTCTCCCCCATTCCCCATTGTAAACGGACTACTTCAACACAAGAGAAGAAAAACAGGCTCCAGTTTAATCTTGGTAAGTCTCCATATACAGTGGCAGGAGTAAGGTTTATGTTTTAAGCTTCTTCCTCCCCCTCGCTCTCCCCCACACAAATAAAGGCGAGAGAGAGCACACACATGCAATCTGTTGCTTGATACAAACACCATCTTAGATTCTGGAAGTGACAATTCTTCAGTTTCTTGGATATTTTAGAATTAGGTATTATAACTTGTCTCTGGATATTTTAAAGGTAATATTTACAAAATTCGAGCCTAGTTTACTTTTCACTGATGGAGTGACATACTATTATATCTTCATTGCTCAGGTTGTATAATTTTCACTTTCCTAGACTACCTCAATGTCTGAGCCATTAATATTGACTTAGCCCTAGTCTACGCTACAAAATTATGTCAGTACAACTAACATAGTTGTCCAAGCCCTTTGGAGATGTGGAACATCTACACCTCTAAGTGATGCAGCTATATCAACCCAATCCCCTGTGTATATAGCACTACGTCAACAGAAGAGCTTCTCCCATCTTAGGTACTGCCTCTCAGGGAGGTTAAGTACCTCAGCCAACAGAAGCTCTCCTGCTGGCATAGGTTGCCCATCTTCACTAAGTGCTGCAGCTGTGCTGATGCACCACTCTAAGCGTAGACAAAACGTGAGAGAAAGATTGGATTTAAGATGTTCCCCGGGATTTTTTTTTTTAAGTTAAACATGAATATTGTTACAAGTCTTGGGTTCCGTAAAAGCTTGTTTGTTGGAATGAAGTTTGAATAGTTTTTTTTTAATTAAAATAACTTCTATCCAAGCAGCAAAGACTCTAGACTCCTATTTAGACATGAACCATGCTTATTCCATTATCACATCCAAGGCCTGGCTACACTACCAATTGCATTAAAGGAAGCTATCATGTGGCAACCTTTCTGTGCATTAGCGATGTAAAATCCCATTTAATTGGCTAACCAGTTAACTTTCACATCCCTATCGTGCATGCCTCTACACTAAAATTTGTCTCCAGTCAATGCAAGTTTCCCATTACAGCAATCACAGTAAAAACACCTCATATGGTATGGCACTATGGTCAATTTACTCAAGCCAATGAAGCGCTGAGTCAACCCTTGTAGTCTTCTAGCAGCAGCTCACCATTGTGGTGTGCAACTGCCTAACCAGCCATGCCAGCTGCACACAACAAGCATGCTCCTGCTTAGAGCAGACAGGAAGTAAAAGCTCAGGAAAAAGCCGTGCTTGCAAAGTCATGGACCAGCCCTAAGTATGGACATCTACAGAAAGACTGTATGGAGGTGCACACAAAGGGGTAAGATTAGTAGCGGTAACCACGTTAAAAACCAAGGGACTGCAGTTGGCATACCATAAAGCTAGGTAGGTCAATAAAATGTTCAGGACTCTACCAGTCTACCTACCAAGCTTAAACAAGTTCAATGAAGGTGAAGACGCCTCAAATGAGCATGTGCATCCACTCTGCCTTACAGGTTTACATATAAAGATGGCACCTGGCTCATATCCAAGACAAAAAGCACAGGTATCTACTTTTCACTGCTTTACTTGTACAAGAAGAGGTAGATGCGCATCAAAAAACAGAAGTTGGTTTCTGTTTTTCCATTTCCCTGTTGAGTTAGGCCTGGAGGGAGAAAGGCAGGATACATGCACTACACTTTATTTACATACACAGGGCATCCTTATATCCTCCTGAGGTCCCAATGCAACCTCCATGAAGAAACTCTGCGATCCTTTCCCAACAGCTTGAAGGGATGGCTGCCTTATTTCTTCCTCTGTAGTAGTTACTACACTTCCCTACTCCACTCTGCAGTGAATTCAGTTAATACCACTGTAGTAGCACTGTCAGTAACAGCTGTGTTCTTTGTGACCTGCAGGAGTGAGGTATCAGCAAAAACCACCGCCTCCTATTGAAAGTACAGCCTGTCTCCGACTTACGAACCGGTTACGGACCAAGCAACTGGTAGTAACTCGGTTTGTTCGTAAGTCAGACCTCATTAAGTTACACATGACCGCGCTGTTCGTAAGCACGGATCGTGTTCGTAACTCGGGGTCAGCCATTTACGACACTTTTGGTTGTAATTGCGAACGGTCGTAAGTCGACTGTTCGCAACTCGGGGACCGGCTGTAGTGTCAATATTTAGTGCCATTGCCTCACCTCATACCCACAGAATAAGGACTGAAACTGTATTGCTACACACAATAGAAACATTGTTTCAATGGATTACTTGAACAAGAGAGACTTCAGCCCGGTGGGTCATGTTCACCAGTGCTGTGCCAACGTACTACAATGCTGTGCCAACGTACTACAAAGCATTTCTTATTTAGTGTTTATGGGGATAAGGAAAAGGAGTTCTGAAACACTTTCCATTTCTCTTGTGACTAGAAATCCAATGACATCTGTTTATTAGCAGACTCTGCCACAGAAGCAGTGAGGGCGTCCATTCCAGAGCACCTACCAAATATGGAGGGGATTAGAAAGGACATTGTCGTCAAAATTCAGCAAGCCAGTACTTCACTGGACAGTGACTAAAACTCGTGGGACCAATATGGCCAACAGAACAGAGAAGGAAAGAGGGCCGAAGAAAGGCCCAGGAGTTAAAGGAGGACACAGAGGGGAAAATTCAGTGGGTCGCCTCAGTCAACTGGGGGAGGGGGGGCACAAACCCCCAACCAGAAATGCTGCAGACACCAGTTGGCCAAGAGATCCAAAATTCCCAAACTCCACCACCCTTTGCAATCCTCAAAGAACTCTGTGGTAGCTGTTCCCTACACTTCCTTCACATAGGATGCCAGCCATGATGCTTACGCCTACCAATCCATAGGGAGGGGGACACACAGGAAAACCACAGCTTCACATACACTGACCTATGCCCATCACAGCTGATGTGTAGCCACAACTGGCCACATTTGTGTACTGAAATGGACAGAAGTATTTTCTGTCTTTCCAATTTTGAAGCTCCATTCTTATTTGTGTCAAATGTACAGCAAGCACTACATACATTTTAGCAGCATCGAAAGCTCTACACTAGGGATGTGAAAGGTTAACTGGTAAAAGCACCATGCTTACCGGTTCTGGTTAATAGGTGGGGGCTGCAGCAGCTTCCCACCCACCATTGGCAGGGGGCTGCTCCAGCCAAACAGAGGGCTCCCACCTCCGTTTAATCGGTTAAACATCACGTTTAACTGATTAATCACATTAAATGGGATTTTTACATCCCTACTTCACACCCAGGGAACACTCCAATGCTATCGTGGCTGCCCATTAAAGGTCTCTCAAAGCCTCCCTCAACGACAAGAGCTCCATGTTGAGATTTTTTTTTTTTTTTTTTTTTTTTTTTAAAAAGACAGCCCTTCCAGCTCTGCTCTCCACTCTGGTTGCAACTTTTAACCCTTTGGCTCACCGTATGTAATGGCAGCTGTTGTCACTGGAATATTTTATTAACAGAGATCCCATCTTAAGTAATCATTATCAATATGCCTTGAATCTTCCAAAAGGGCATTCAATAGTCATTCTGCATCTCAGACTCATAGACTTTAAGGTCAGAAGGGACCATTATGATCATCTAGTCTGACCCTCTGCACAGTGCAGGCCACAAAATCTCACCCACCCCTCCTAGAATAAGAAGCAGCAACTGCTATTGAGGAAGTCAGTGTACAGTTTCATGAGCAAGGGACCAAGAGGTAGACTAGGCTCCCAACAATCACCACTGGTAATCCGCAGCCAGAAAAGAATGCCCCTGCCTGCACCGTTTTGTACAGTCCTGTGTTCTTAAAGTGTCAAGTACGTTCTCTGAAGTGTCCCTGGACAACAAATAATGCTTGCAAATAAAGGATGTGCACACCCATCTTTCATACCACCACAGTTTGAGAGCCCTATTACTGCAACAGTCCTGCTTATCACCCAGAGTAACAGCCCTGCACACACACAACCACATCCCCTACTAGGGGTTTTCCACTTTCAAAAATGATTTGCCACTCAAAGGTAACAATCCAGCATTTCAAGCTTCCTGATCATGGAAAAGTGAGTGGTGATCACAGTCAATGAAGCCCACGTTCTAGGTCTCTGCCCTGGAGGACTGAAGCAAGCACACAATCACTATGTGCCCTTTGGCATCCAAAAGTTCAGCAGCTTCTACTCATTGTCGCAAACCTGCATGAAAATGCGGTCCCATCAGTCAGTGCTCATTTCTCAGACCCACAAGCAGGGCTGCACTGTCAGTTGCTCAAAGACCACCTACAACCTCGAAATCATCTTCAGTGTCCTTCAAGTTGTCCTTGAAGAAATCATGTCCCTCCATTGTTGCACTACTTCCTGAAAATATGGAAGAAATGTCACATCCTGTATTTGCAAAGCTTATGAGCAGTGCAGAGCTCTGCAGACTCCATGTCTCTCTGTCAGAGATGGTAGACACTGAAGAGTACTGTGCAGGTTTGTGAGGTTCCCCCCCCCCCTCCCAAAAAAAGGTGGAAAAATTAGTGGGGGAGGAGAGGGGTAAATCAATGGCTGCATGAATAAAGAATACTGCATATTGGGAACCTGACTCCCTATGATTCCTGGGCACACAATTTCTATCCCACACCACCTTACGAAGTTTCCCAAAAGGCACTGTGCTGGACAGCAGCATGGGGCACGCAGCTGGTAAGTACTTGCAGCATCAATGCAAGCAGCCAAGTATGCCCATGCCCGAGCAATGCATAAACTTCAGCAGCTACACATCAACATAACCTGCTTGCATCAATCAAGTCTGGAATGTAGACAGTCTCACCGCAACCAAACATGGTGCCAGAACAAGGGATTCAAGGGTGGGCACAGCCAATGACAGACAGAAGCAGCACTGACTGGACAACGATCCTCAAAACCCTCTGAATGACTAAATCCACTGAATGACTCAACTTCAAGAGTTGAAATTACAAGCAGTTTTGCACTGGGTCTTCCATTCTATACTTACAGTTTTTGACAGTACACATGAAGACTTTGCACAACTTGAAGAACATCCAAAAATACATAGGAGATGAGCGATAACCATAATCAATCTTCAGTGCCATTTTCATAAATACACTGCTATTCTCACCTTGAAAACTAGAACCCTCAGGAAAAAAATAAATGGTAACTAAACTGGTAATTTGCAGAATATAAATAGGGGACATTTTAGTACACTTGCACCAAAGAGTCTTAATTCAAGATCTATGCAAAGCTGCGCTTGCTTATATAATTATTACAAACTTGTTTTGAAGATGTTTTACGAGGCTTTTTAGACATCTGTTTCAGCACAGACTCAAATGAAAAAGAATTTACTTACCTTCCTGCAGGGTTCTCACGCCAGGGAATCATGTCTCTTGTGCACAGAAACAAGGTTCAAGAGCTCTACCCCATTGATATGCAGTGACTAGTACCTCGAATGACCCTAAACACTCCACCAGTTTCCTTCTCTTGAAAGGAACATGAGTTTTGCTAAACGTTTCACTTCATGAAAGAATAGTCTTCCTTTTATTTAAAAAAAATAAAAAAATAAATGGATGAGTCCATTGTGCCAGGCCACAAATGGCTTTGCAAGTGCCCCGAAAGCCTCCTCAAACTCTGAAGGGCAAGTCAGAATCCTATTTTGAGATTGTCAGAGAAGCAGTATTACAAAGTCAATAATTCTCCCTTTTTTGTTGTTGTTGTTGGAAAACAACCCACCATTGTGCAGGATTCCTCTACTACAGAATCGGGACAGAAAAGCTTACTTCCTGCAAACACTTCCACACAGTGATGACATATAGGGCCAAAACTGAACAGAATAGGTAGAAGAAAGTAAAAATGTTGCAAAACAGAATGAATATGGCTGTTTTACACATAATGATTTTTTCAATCCTGCCTCTAGCTGAGAGTGGAAGCTGCTTTTTAAGCTGCAGACAACATGGGATTTGATCGCTTTTAATTGTACACCATGATGTCAAAGCCATGAAACCCTTTTGATACGGCCTTCCCAGCAACACCATTGCTCAGACAATGCGATCAGGAGGAGGAAGAGCGGACTGTAATTTTTTAGTTACGCCAAGTTCATGCCTTCCCCAAAGATCTTTAACATCAGCGATGTAGAAAAATTCCTCCTTCAAAAGGTGCATTTAGGTTTGAGACTCATTCACCGGAAACCGACTCCACGAGAGGAGAAAGTCACCACCACAAAGAAAAACTCCACAAACTCAATGCACAGTCAGTGAAAAGGACACTGAGCAAGAAGTTAAGTTTTGGCGTTCCATTCCTAGCTCTACTAGTTACTTGGTTACCAGGAGAATGTTACCATTTCATGCCTCAGTTTTCTCATCTAGAAACCGAATTTTCTGAATAACTGATGGATAATATTGTGTTTAAGAATGTTTAACAATTTTTTCTTCATTTGTGGATAGAATAAGACCATTCCAACAATATTCTAGGAGGCAGCTGGCCCTAATGACTCTGAATTCTGATAATGCTAAGGGTTATCAGGTCCCAATGAACACAAGCATAATGTCAAGTATCAGAGGAGTAGCCGTGTTAGTCTGAATCTGCAAAAGCGACGAGGAGTCCTGTGGCACCTTATAGACTAACTGAAGTGTAGGAGCATAAGCTTTCGTGGGCAAAGACCCACTTCGTCAGATGCATGAAGTGGAAATTTCCAGAGGCATAATGTGTTCATGAGTAGGGATGTTAAATTGCGTTAATCGGCTAATCAAGTAACCCATTGGCTACTTGATAAGGGGGAAAACTGCAGACCCTGCTGGAAATCAGCTGTCCTGGCTCCCACCTGGTCTCAGGTGCTGCGCCTCTGCTTTTCAAATGTATGAAGAGCCTGATGGCAGCACAGTCTGGGACAGAGCCCGAGCTGGGACAGCTGATTCCCAACTTGTGCTCGGTCCACCACTACACCTCTGCCTCCCCTCTGCCTATCATGGAAACGGCACTAGTGGGAACCGGCTTTTAAGTTCCCCGCCCTCTGTGACAGAGGCGGGGGGGAGGGGAAGAGAAACATATGCTTATTGCGAACTCAACTAGTTGTTTACATCCCTAATTTAGAGATGTCACGCTGTCAGCTGAATGCACTAAACAATAATGCGCCATAGGAGTCTGGCTCCAACACTTAGCCCCCATGAATCAACCAGCACTTAGACCTGACTAACACTACTGGGGCAAGAGACACTTTGCCCCCAAAGACACTCAAGGATCACCAGCATAAACAACACTGATAGTGTCTGAAGGCATAATTCCTGTACACTTATTGGCACAGACAGCACTATGGGAACCCAGACCAGACACAAGGACCTGTATACACCAACAGTGATACTTGTGGAAAGTATTGGGAGGAGGTCTTTTTTTAAATGAACGCTAAACCTTTCAGTTTCCGGGGGGGCGGGGGGGGGAAAAACACACACACACACACAAAAAACCACACCACACAACCTCACAAGAATGGAAAGGTTCATCAGGCAGCTCACGCTTGAGACTTATCACAAAACATAGTATCCTCTTCTTCCACATATCCCAATCTTCCCCCCTCCCCCCAAAAAAGATGAAAAGTTTCACTGTGCTACAAAGAAATTATGTAATCTATGAAGCCAGAACTCTAAAGCCGTGGTGTCCAACACGCTAGCCACTAGCCAAATGTGGCTGAGTGCAGCTAGTTCTCTTATAGCAGTAGCCACTTTCGTGGCTATTGCTTCAGAAATGGTTGATATCACTAAACTAGAGCGCTGTGGTATCTGAGAAGTCACAATCTGATGAACCTAAACAATCACTCTTCCTATAACAATTGTCAGGGCTCGACAAACTATAGAATCTACTCGCCCCGAGTACTCGTGGCGAGTAGATTTCAGCCACCCGCCCCATTCACCGGCAGCGCGCACATGCACAATGCGGGTCTTGCGTATGCACAGTACGGGGCTGGCGAGTGGTTTTCGCCATGGTTTGTCAAGCCCTGATGATTGTACTATTTTCATCTTCATGACCAATACTAATACAAATATTGTGTGTGGACATTACAAAGTGCATAAAAGCACAAAGTGTTCCTCTACAATCTATAGCACCAATGTTATGCCCAATCTACATTAATTTCCGGAACAGAAAAAGTTTTTATCTCCATATCAGCACTAATTGTGCTATTTATGTTTAAACCTCATTATGGAAAATTTAGCATGCAACTTTTTTGAAGGTAACAATTCACAAGAAAGTTTACTCTTATGTTCAGTACTCAGTATCCCTTTGGTATATATGGTCATGCCAATTTTCTTCCACAATTTGATCTGAGGAAGTGGGTCTGGCCCACAAAAGCTCATCACCTAATAAACCATCTTGTTATAATCTTTAAAGAGCTGCACAGTCCTGTCTTTTGTTTCAATAGTCATACTGTGTCAGACCAATGGTCCATTTAGCTCAGTATCCAGTCTTCCTACAGTGGCCAATATTAAATTCTTTAGAAGGAATTAAAAGAATAGGATAATCACCGGGTGATCCAGCCTGTAATCCAGTTCCAGCACTGACCACTATAGGACAAAGAAACACTCACCAGTTCAAGAGTGATTTTTTTTTTGCACATTTAATTCACCAAAAATCTGGTGATACTTTTGAACATAATATTTTACTAGACACTGATCTTTACCATTGATAAAAGTACTTGAGGGACCTGTATTAGCACCACACTTAGAGGTCTGAGGAGTCCACTGTGGAGCAATGTGGTGTAATTAACAGTCCCACATTAGGGCAATTATCAAACTCTCTCAAGAGAACATTTTACCTTTTAAAGTACTGATGTTTTCCAGCCACATGGCTGCTTGACTCTGACACTCCAGAGTCATTCTGTGGAGACCAGTTTCCATTTTTAAATTATGGACTAGGGATATAAATTTAGGACTTTATAGGTTCTTCAATCCAAAAGTAACTCCCATTGATGTTAGTAGAAAGTATGCATAGAGACCAAGTTATAATCTAGCTTTTGTTATTTTGTTATTGTGGCAATCACCAAATGAGAAAACATTAACCTTTAGGAAAACCACTACTGGGTCCCTATTTCCTCTTTCTTCCAAACATCTTCCCTGCCCCTCTCCATTTTCACTTCATCAATTCCCAGTGCCTCCTATCTGCTCAAATAGTCCGTGATGACTACAGCTAATGGTCCTATTAACTACACAGCCTGACCTGACTGTCAATGAGATTAACAGTGAACAGGTGGAGTTCAGAGCTCTCAGAGCTATTGTTTCAGGCTTTCTAGAATATATCAGTTTATACTTTTCACAGTTTTAAGGAGATAAATGCTTTTCTTTAAAAAGGAAATTCTGCAGACCCTGAACAACACAGAGATATATAAATATAACATCCCGCCCATCTTTTACAGGTTACTGGCTAAGCATATGAAGAAAGATCTCTATTGCCCCAGTGGAACATATCACTTTGAAGGGACAGATCCAACCAAAGAGCAATTTTAGG
This sequence comes from Pelodiscus sinensis, assembly GCF_049634645.1. Classification (NCBI taxonomy): domain Eukaryota; kingdom Metazoa; phylum Chordata; order Testudines; family Trionychidae; genus Pelodiscus; species Pelodiscus sinensis. Next base: position 6,951,800 of record NC_134739.1, on the reverse strand, counting down.
AGAGGAGAGAAAAAGAGAAAAAAAAAAATCACACACACACACACACACACACAGCAGTATTGGATGAAAAGTATGGGTGCTGTAGGTGCCCTAAACCAGTGGTTCCCAAACTTTTCGGCATCACGCCACCTTTTTGATTTTTGAAAAAACCTCACACCCCCCGCCCCAAAAAAATAGCAGCAAAACGTGGGGTGGGATTGACAGCGGTGTGGGGGGCTGGGTCGCCTCATGCTCCCTCGGAAGTTCTTCACACTCCCTCGGGGGGATGCCCCCCAGTTTGGGAACCCATGCCCTAAACAGTCCTAGTTCTACAGCTTCATGAGGAGACCTTCAATTAGATTCCAAAGGTCAGTAGTTCTCAGCCTTCCCAAACTACTGTACCCCTTTCAGAAGGCTGTTTTGTCTTGTGTGCCACAAATTCCACCTCACTTAAAAACGTGCTTACCCCCCGCAAAAAAAAAAAAAAAAAAAAAAAACCGCAAAGAAAAAAAAAAAGTCACAGCACATTACTGAAAATTGACTTACTTTCTCATTTTTACTACATAGTTCTTAAGTAAATGATAACCCCCAGGAGGTTAAGAAACATGACACAGTTTATACAGAAATATAAGTCAGTCGTTATCTGTATGAAGTTTTAGTTGGTATTGACTTTGCTAGTTTTCCTTGTAGCCTTTTGTAAAATTAGACTAATACCTTGATGAGCTGATGAACCCCTGCAAGATTTCTGCATTCTCCCATATCTCTGGTTGAGAATCACTGTCAAAATACAGTAAATACAGCTGCACATTATAGAAATATAAAACTAGAATCCCTCTAATAATTAAGACAAGATTATGCAGGTTAAGCAAGCCAAACTTTGCACATTGATACTACCAGAACCTTCTATGAAACACTCTTAAATCAAAAATTATCCTTCAAAATACAGCTGGCACATTTTCCTATCCCTTCTCACCTTACTGCACCTCACCCCAATAGAATTAGGCAAAGTTTCAACATTACTCACAGTGGTACATGATGCTGTTCTGGTTCTGCTTTGGTCAGTTCCTCCTCCTCAATGTCAGACTCCCCACCTGAGCTGCTGTCAGTGACATCCGAATCAAATGCTTGCTCACTGGATCTCAAATTGGCCATCCCACTGGCTGTAAATTTCTCTAGTTCCTCTGAAAGAGTGTCACTCTTCAGGAAGCTACTTAGTCCTTCTGACGTACTTGTATCACTTGCAGCTTTCCTCAAGGCAGCTTCTGCCTTGCGGGTGAGCATCAGCTGGCTCCGATGCCTTAGAGAGTCCAAGTTTGGCAGTTTGCTCAGAGTCTCCTCTAAGAAGCCACCCAGCTGTTGCTGGATGTGTCTCTCTACTTGTTTGGCCTGCACCACCTGCAGGCGTTTCTGCAGCCTGCGAGCACGGTTCTCAATGTCCGCCTGCCGCCGTAGCAGTGCCCTTGTCCTCAAGTCAGAGTCCATGGCACCGAAGAGACTAGCTGGCAGAGGAGATTTCTGCTCCTCTGTCTTGCCACTCCCAAAATCAGAGTGTGCATCTACGCCAGACAACAACCTAGTCTCTCCACCGCCTCCTTCAATCACCAACTGCTGCTCTGCAGAATTAAGGGACGATTTGTTTGCAGTGCTATTATTGCTAAATGGAGTTGTGCGCTCAGCATCAAGGCTTCTGTGTGGAAGAGTGCAATTGGTCAAACCCGTCTTCAAGTCCCCTGATTCAGAACCCCCTGCAGTGTTAGGGTCAACACCCTGGAGGGTGGCCGAGAGGGGAACACGCTTCCCGCCATTCAGTGAACTGGAGTTTTCATGGTCTACATTGGTACTTTTAGCCAATTTCTTAGCCAAGCCATTCACAGGTGCTTGTGGAAGAGGTGGCTGACCACTAGTACTCATGTTCTTTAGATTTTCCAAAGAAAACTCCAACACTGGCTGTCTCCCCAACAAATCGTTTGTTTTCAAAAGGGACTGTGATAAGAGAGAATGGGGTTTAAGAACGGTCTGCTTGTTGAAGACTCCTTGCAGCTTCAAAGGGTCTTTTGAAGGAACTGATGTTACATCCGAGCAGAGGTAAGAGGCCACCAGTGGCTGCAGCTTGCCCAGGTCCTCCTTGGTAGGGTTATTACGGAAATCTACACTGGGATCCTCTGCACCAATGGCTTTCCGTTTGGTGCCGTTGGCAGTGAGGAGGATGTTGTTGGCGTTGCCGTTGTTCTCGGCACTGCCAGGTGACAAGGTGGAGGATGGAGGAGCCAGTTTGAATCGGATGTGGTGAGCTTCAGCTGCTGCGTCAGTGAGAGCGGGCGCCATCGCAGCCATTCAGCACAGAGAGACGGGAAATCCAGCCTCTCCCAGTGCGGAGGCCAGCTCCACTGCCTCTTCCTGCCTCGCCTGAAGACAGCCTAAAAAAAAGAAAAAATAAGTCACTGAATCAGATAAATAGTAAAAAAAAATGCTGACGACAGACACAGACCTAGGTCCACAGCCTGTAATACTGCGAAATAACCGAAGCAAGCATGGTCTAGTGGTCTGAATGCAAACTAGCGGTCAGAAAAATACTAAGTCCTGGAGGTGGTTTTGAAACATCAATTTGCAATGAGATCATTTCAGCAAGTCCCTTTCATTCTGTGCCTTAGTTTCCACATCAGCAAAACAGACAAGATCAAGATTTCAGGGGGAATTACAAGGCCACACGTATTTTCTAGAACCTCCATTTCTCTTCCTTTGAGCATGCAGCAGCTCTCCATCTTTGCCTAACTCCGTTCCTATTCAAATCAATACTAAAACTATCGATTTCAGTCAGAGCAAAGTCAGGCAAACACTGAGCACTTATCCTGCCCTATAGTTTGCACTGTAAACAGACACGTATGCTCAATTTTACACTCTAAGACAAACATTAAGTAACTCGCCCAAGATCACACAGGAAGCCTGTAGCAGAGCTAAGAATTTAATCCACATCACCTAAATCTCAGTCCACTGCCTTACCCATAAGACCATAGGTCTCTTCTTCATGATTAGCTCTAAGGAATTTTAAAACAGAGTACTGAAACATCCTCCCCACCCAAACAAGTTATCTGTCTTATACACCTCTCCTACCATACATCAGTATCATAGACCCCCAACGAAGTGTTTGCATTACATCTAAACTACAACCTCCTCCATGACTTCAATTGACAAGCCTACATCAGTGGTAAATTACTGTTTAAGTTTGCCAGCATAGGTGAATATGGTTGTGGGTGAAACAAGTCTCCACCTGCACTGACTCCCAGTGGTAAGAAAAACACATTCCTATCTAGCAAAACCACTCCAGTGGCTTTCTTTAAAAACCTTCAGAGGGTAGCTTTTTCTCTCTGTAACAGACTAACAACAAATGGTCTGGTAGCACTTGATAGACTAACAAAACATGTAGATGGTACAGCCCACAAAAGCTCATGATACCATCTACATGTTTAGTCAGTCTATCAAGTGCTACTAGACCATTTGTTGGTTTTTAAAAACCTTGTCAAGTTAGACCTCTTCAGGTTTCATACTCTTGGGAACCAGCTGTTTTCCAAACTTAAGGTTTAAACAAAACACTATCAACAGTTTAGGCTCTCCTACTACAGGATGCAATACTGAAGCCAGCTGTTTACTTGGTCCCTCCCTTCCTAAATTCTTGCTACATGACAATTTCATCTCCCCCTCACTGTGACAGAATACTTTAACACTTAATAAAAATCACTATTTTTGAATGTAACATTCAACTCAAGAGAAAAAATGAGTTGAGGGACTAATGAGTTTATGGATATTGAAATTTTTCTTCTAAGATTGACTAGATGACCACAAACTTCTGTCATTTACTTGACCATTAAGATTTGTCAGCACTATTACACATTTCTGAAAGTGCAGGGCACTAGCAACTTAGTTTGATCTTGTACAGGTTTTTTTCTTTCTCTTGTATTTGTTTTTATGTTGCAGATACACATGTCCCTGATTTGGTACTGTATTTCAATATTTAAACAATTAAGAGTGAAAGCTGAAAGTTCAGAGCAGTCCTAAATCAAAATGTTTATATCTGATCATATAAATGGATGTAAAATTGAGGGATTAGTTTAATTAAGGTTATAATTACAATGGAAACCAACCATAATGGACAAGGAATAGTAATAAAAGATGTCTGTACCTATTACTAATTCCATTTTAGATTAAGATTAGGTTGCTAGTTTGTTTTCTCTCTATTCCCATTTATACTTTAGATTTACTCATCTAGAACTAAAATTAGTTAATAGTCTGTTTCTGATTTGCTTTCTAGTTCTGCTAAATAGAATTATGTTATGTTTACATTATGCAAACTGCTGAAGAGTTTTATTTCCTTAGCAGAACCTTTCCATATAAACTGAGAAAAATCAGAGAAAGATAAGGTGTGAGGGGTAATATCTTTTACTGGATCAACTTCTATTAGAAGATACTCGCTTGTGAGCTAAAAAAATTGCCTCACCCATATTATTTCTATGTCCTGGGACCAACATGGCTACAAGTACTACTGAAGCAAAAATAAGAAACACTTCTATTAAAGTCCTTAAGGGCCTGTGTATACAAAGCACAAGTATATTATGTGTAGTTTGCCTTCCTAATATAAACAAGCCCCGTTTTACTTTTTTATTTTAATAAATGTGCAAAATACTATATGTAGGTAATGCTCAGCTCTGTTCTTAAATACATACTGATACACTGGTTTCAGTAAACATAACTTCACCCCCACATATTGGGCCAAACGCTTTTAAATGTGCTGATTACAATTCTTGTTGTAGCAAACACTCACTCCACTTGTAGTGAAGATGGGCAGTGGACAGAAAAAGTTTCACTACAGAAGCTTCCTTCCCTTAAATTCCCAACTTGGGCATTCACGGATCAGACTAACACTTAGATCAGCTGTTATTTCATAAGTATTGCTGTAAAAACCATTTACTCACACTTATTCTTTTCGGTTTCCCCCCAAAAAAATTGGCAGAGGGATAGCCGTGTTAGTCGAACTTTAAAAGCAAATAGCCCAGTGGCACCAAAGACTAATAAAAATATATAATATGAGCTTTCGTGAGTAAGCCCAATGAAGTGGGTCTTACCACCCAGGAAAACTCATGATACTATATATTTGTTAGTCTTTACAGTGTGACACAGGACTACTTGTTATTCCTAAAAAAAAAAAATAGGTACCTAACCAAACTGGGCCCTTGCTGTGGCATCTGATACCAAGACCAGGCTTTCAATCTACATCTTTCAGAGATTCCATTTTTTAAGTTTAAAAAAATATTGGGTTCTGACAGTGGAAATCCAAGGCTCTGTCTACACATACATTTCCACCAGTTTAAGTTTAATACTGGCTAATGCTTCCACGGACACTTACTTGGCATTGAGTAATCTGATGTTGTGCATTTTAACCTGTTCCTAATCAAATTAATCGAAATAAAAATAAACCTAGTTAACAGAAATATGAGCATGAAATCACATCTTAAATTAAACCAATGTAACTCTCTTTAGACAAGCCTTAGGTTTACAGGAGGAATAGATAGAGGGATGGAACATTAAGATTTACAATGTATGTCCAAGTTCTCCCTGTTCAATAGATACCCTCTCCATACTTAGTTCCACTAATTTAAGAGGCCTCCAATTGCTCTTAGAAGCAGATCTGAAAAAGGGTTTTTTAATGCAATTATTCTTTTGCAAAAAAAAAAACCTCACAAGGAGCAAAAACAATAGAAGTATTAGTAGTACATGTGAAACAAATTACAGGCAACATTTCCCTCCTTAAAAAGATGACTTTCAAGAGAAAAAATAGCGGTGGGGCCTAGAGAAGGCGGTGTTCTTCCTTCATTTGACTTTTAGAATATAAAACCTCCTCTTCTTTGTTCTTGCTGGCTGATAACACAGAAGTAGGTGCTCTCAGTCCTCAACTTACATGCAGAAATTTTTCCACCAAACTCTCTCAGGTGTTGAAATAAAACAGATGTTTACACTTCCTCTGACCCACCCACCCCCTCAAAAAAAAAAAAGTGAAACAGTGACTAGAAATCCCTCTCCTCAAAATGTTCAAGTTATACTCTTGCAGTATTTGCAATGTCATAATTTTACAGTTCTCAAGTTCACCTCTAGTCTTTCCTGGAAGATGCTGAAGACATAAATTAGCCATTTATTTTTAAAGCCAAGACTTTTATATATTGCCATCTTCTTTCCTCCTTCAGAAAGCCAATTTTTTGGCCTGCAGAAGACATATTTAAAATACCTAGTAGTCCCGGTTGCAAATATCATGGTTTCTCTGTCACTGAAAAAACAATATTAATATTATACAGAGAACTAAAAGAGCCATTAACTAATTCATTTTAAATAATCTTCATCCACATTGTTTACTGCACTTGAATGGTCAGCAGAAGAAACAAGTACAGTAGACTTCCGATAACCCGGAACCTATGGGACCTAGGTGGTGCCGGATTATCAAATATGCCGGACTATCAGGAGGTACTATAAGATGGTGTTGTATTATACACACACACTATACATTATATACTGTATATAAAGTGTTCTTAACCCTTTTTTATTGTACATACTGTATACAGTATACTGTAATGTTTTAGGTTTTTTAAGCCTTTTTTACCCTTTTTGCTCCGTTCAGCTGCTGCCGCTGCTACCTTGTGACTCATTTTTTGCCGAAGCTCACTCACTAGGCTCTTGCCATTTTGATGCCGGACTATCAGGAGTGCCGGACTACTGGATGCCAGACTATTGGAGTTTTACTGCATACAGCTTAGACTTTGCAGTACAGCCGACCCCCGAGTTACAAACGGTCGATTTACGACCACTCGCATTTACGACCAATCCTCCCATTAAGCAGTCGTAAAGGTGGTCCCCAAGTTACGAACACGACCCGCGCTTATGAATAGCGCGGTCACAATGTAACTCAATGGGGTCTGACTTACGAACATTTCAAGTTACGGCCAAATGTTTGGTCCGTAACTCATTCGTAACTTGGGGAGCGGCTGTATACGAAGGCCATGATCATTCAGATACTGCAACAGAGTTTTAGTTAACTATAGGCTGAACCTCTCTAATCCAGCACTCTCTGATCTGGCACAATCTTAATAATCTGGATGTTCACTTATGCCAAGTGTGGCCAAATTTCCCACAGTACCATCAAGTTTGTTTACAACCACCAGTCCTGGCTCTCAGTATTATGTACTGTTATTTAGCTCCAACTGTACTCCTAAATGTCTAAGAGCCCTGTAAGCAGTGGAAGGTTGGTAATGCTGCTAGACAATATTGACCTCACGTGATTCGGCAAATTCTCTGGTTCACCACAAGTCATGTTCCAACAGTGCCAGGCTAAAGAGGTTACAACTCTACAATGGGAAAGTTACAGGTTGATGTATTATCTCAGAGCTCTATAGATCATTTCCTCCATACTTTCACCTTGGACAATGTTATAGCACCAGCTTTGCTATACTTGAAGTTGAGCACCACTTTCAGTGTAGAAGTTCTCTAAAATTCAGATGGTGACTCAATATCCTGAAGCCTGCTGTGATTCATGTAGGTGTGGCATAAATTAGAGGTCCAAGTTTGAGCAGTAGTTCAAGTCTCCCTTTAAAAAATAGGCTGTTCACAAGATTACGGAAGGTTTTGTGCACACCTGGGCCTCAATGTATGGCTTTAATCCTATTTGCTATCCCTCTTCATAAGTTAAGTGTGCTGCAATCACTGACCTTTCAGGAAAGCAATATTGAAAGAACGAAGAATCTTGTGGCAACTTAAAGGCTAACAAATGTATGTGAGCATAAGCTTTCGTAGGCTGGAACCCATTTAGTCACATACATCTGTTCCAGTCCATGAAAGATTATGCCCAAATAAATGTGTTAAGTCTGTGCAGTGGTGCCACAGGACTCGGTTTCTCCTGAAACGGACTAGCACAGACTACTGAAGGAGTTATGGGGAAAGTATGTAACTCCAGGTTGGCACAGCTTGAACTAAGAGGAATTTGTGCTTATGCAGCAAGACAACTATTGAGGCCCACTGGGGGGGGGGGGAAGGGGGTCTCAGAAATTGGGAGGCTTGAAACAATATGCTATGGTCACAACTTGAGTTGCACTCATACCTGGAGATCTGACCCTTACCTTTGGCAATTTTCAGGCAGATAATCTGTGTGCGCATTCTTTGCTCTCTGCCTGCATTCTGTAGCGGCCCTTTTCGGGAGTTTTGCCCCGAGGCTAACAATTCTCACTGAAGAGCAGTATTTTACGATGCTCTAAAATCCACCTGAAACCCTGATAACACTTCAGAAGCATTACCATTAACTAGAGGAAGGATAAACAAATCTAGTGGGCAGTTAGAGTAACAATCGTAGCTTACAATTTTTCTGAAAGGTGAAAAGTGTGAACCGTGTGATCACAGCAAAAAACTCTAGGTCACCTGACCAAAGGGGCTGCGGATACACACCTGTGCCCCCCAATCCATTCTTTCAACAGTAATTGCTCATAACATTTGGGGTTCAGAGCAGGGAATAATGGGGGGGGTCAAAGCAGTGCAGAGACTCTGCCCATAAGGTGCGTGTGCTGGCACTTCTAAGCAGCTACCACAGACGTAGACAGCCTCTTGTATTAGTACAAGACATTATTCAAGCATTGATTTTGAAAGTCCAGTTTGATTAGAGCTTTGACTAAGAATGGGGCTTTCAAAATCTTCTACCTACGATAATCTCAGCAGATAACTATCCAAAGGGACCCTTGCAGTCCGGAAACTCAGAAGGGCTGACAGATTCATGACTGGAATTAGGAATCTTCTACCTCCAGTTATACTTTTAGGAAGAGGAAGGGAACCATCTGCACCCTACCCTCAGAGGTTTGCGTTCTGGATGAGCATAAGACAACAGTGGGCAACCAAGAGGAGAACTGCTCCCCTGCATTGATTATTCAATTAGTTGATAAGGGCACCTCTGACTTTGAAATGTAGCAACAGCCCCAGGGCTGTTGCAACACTTCAAAGGCAAAAGTGCTACAGCGAGCGGAGCAGTCCCCCACTGGCCCAGTGCTGTGGCCTACAGCATTTCAAAGCCGCAGCACCACATGGAGCCCGGCGTCAGCTAGGGACTCCCCCACCAACTCCGGGCTCCATGCGGCGCTGCTGCTTTAAAACGCTGCTGGGAGCTTGACATCAGGCTCCACCTGGCATTTCAAAGTGACAGCGCCACATGGAGCCCAGGGTCAGCATGGGTGTCTCCAGCTGATCCCAGGCTCCACATGGCACTGCAGTTCTGAAATGCCATGTTCAGCCTGTGGACACCCCCAGCTGGCCTGGTACTGCATGTGGTGTTTCAAAGTGACAGCGCCACGTGAAGCCCAGGGTTTGGCCCCGGCTCCATGCGCCGTTGCTGCTTTGACCTTCCCCTTCCTCTCCCCCCCCCCCCCATAGTTAGAGGCAGCGGGGGGGGGGGGGGGAATCGACTAGCATATCAACTATCTGATAAGCATTTGGTTATCAGATAGTCAACTAGTTGTTCACATTCCTAGGCTTAATTCCTTACTTTAAGCATTTCGAAAGCCTGTCCCTACCAATTCATCAAGACTCTGACCCACACCTTCATAATCCATCCAGTGTACTTCAATGTCTTCCTATTTGGTTTACTTGACTCTTGTGTTACAATCCCTCTCCCACGTATCCAACATTCTGCTGCTAAAGTCATCTCCTTCCTTGCCACGTCATCCATCATCATTCGGATGCCCTCAGATGGTTTTGCATCTCCTGTATCAAAATTTTAAACTCATGGTCTTCACTTTCCAAAGTCCGCTTCTTCCTGCCTTGCCCCATCTTCTGGCCAACCACATGCAAACTCCACTGGCCTTCATGCTCATTCTTAGGCCTCCTTTCACAAGGTGCCTCCATCCTTTCCCATATTACTCCCTAGCTTCTTTACCAGGAAGTCCTCCGCTATGCTTCAAAATCCACTTACTTGGCTTTTATCATTGATGTCCATTCCCAAGATTTGTACCATGCCCAAACAGAAGCCTAGGAGTTTCTATAGACTAAGATTTCCTGTTCATGTAAACAGTTATATTAAAACCCAAATAACTTCACATTCATATGCTACGTCCCTCCCACTCCACCTCTCCCTCTGTGTGCACGTGCGTGTAATGACACCAAATATATCCAGAATGGAAGAAAGGCAAGTATACACAGTGCAATCAATCCTGTGTACGAGATTAAAAACAATACTTTAATATTTTTACAAAAATGCTAACAGAAGAGCTATTTGAATCAGTGATTGCAAGCATACAACATAAGCCTCAAGAGGCCTAAAAGCAAGCCTTTAAAACTTGTGTGCTAAGACTTTTTTCCCCTAAAACAAGCTCTCAGTACAACACCCCTTCCCCCCCCCCCACGCGCGCGCACACACACACACTTCTTTTTGGAGAAATGGGGGCAAATTTCTTTTCTAAAAAGGAGGGAAGAAGAACAATGTGTCATCTTTCAGTATTCTGCAATTGGAAAAGATAATTGCCAATTTGGAAGCATATTTCCTGCAAGTATAACTCTCAAAGTAAGAAAAAACGTGATTGGACACTGGATGATGGACTAGTTGAAAAAAATCACACAGTTTTTTCTACTGTTTGCCCATTAAAAAAATATATATTTTAAAAATCTCATGTCTCCCACAGATGTACAACAATTGTGATATGTGCATGAACCATGACACTTAACATGCATACAGTATTCCTTATCTATATTTAGAAGATCAGTGTCTTCTAAGGACTGTTGAGATGGAGTATTTTATAGCCTTCCATGAAAAGCTTTTAATATTAAAGAGTGGTTCTGCACTGAAATGACTAACAATTGCATTGTGGAATCTCAATGATTCAAGACAGTATTTAGTCAGCTTACAAATTAAAGAAAAAAATTAGCCTGCAAATGAACTCTGGAATCTGAAAATCAACATAGACTCTTTCCTTCTCAAGCATCCCTACTGTAATGATTCTAAAAACCAGATTATGTTCTTAATAGCAATTGTGCAGCTCTAGTCTTCAAATGACACGTTATACCGGTCTTACCCCCTCTTGTACGAGTACAGCAACATTCAGAGTCACTGATGGCACAGTTTGGTCTACACACAGTTAAATTACAGACAAAGGAAAAAGCAATCCTGACGATCACTTCCCAGAGGAAATTTGCAGTCTGGTAGTTATGTACAAGAATTAACTGTTATTTGCAAAGTAACCTAGTTTGATATCAAGTCTTTGAAATGGAATCCCCAGCATTATCCTTTTTAAAAAAAAAAAATGGCACGAGAGAAATGGGAAAGCAAAATGTGAAATGCAAGCAAAAAATGTTTGCATAAATGTTTTACGTCTAAACCAAATATCTGAAAACTCAGCTCTTCTTGTATTTTCAAAACAATTGGAAAGATTGGTGTTTCCACCATCATAACGGGCACCACCACAAACCCACAATGCACAGAGCTTTCCTGTACTTGTAAGTATAGTCTGGGCAACTTTCCAAGGCAATGTAGTCTTAACTCAGGACTTAAATGAAATTGGAACAGTCTAATTTTAAAAATATATTCATATTTGATATACATATTCTATTGCTGAGTTAAAGTAACACCTCCCTACCTCATGCTTCTTGGAGAAAGTGTTAAGGTCAAAAATATTAGCATTAAACTTTCAATATTTTGCCAAAATGCGTAGATGTCACAGAACACTTTACATCTCAAAGCACCATACAAACTAATTAAAACCTCAACACCTTTGAAAGGAGTTCTACATTTTCATCATTTTACCAGTGAGGAAACAATTTAAGTCACTTACCCTATGTCACATGGCAAATTAGTGGCAGAGAGACTAGAACACCTGAGCTCCCTAGTCCCATGCTCAATCCACTACACTCTCTCAGGGCATTTAAGTGTCTTACTCAATACTGAATCAATAATCCAGCACACCATTATCCTGACCATACTTCAGAAGCTAAATTTTAGCAAACTGTTACCTGAGAGGAAATAGGTCTCTGTTTTAAGAGCTGATCAGGATCTCTCAGTGAAGAGAGCAATTCATGAGGATCACCATCACAGCATCCATCAATAAAAGAAAGTAAGTTAACAAAGCTATAGTGCTGAATAATTTCTTCTAATAAAACAAACCTGTCATGTATGAATAATTTACACCATAGTTATTATATAAATGGTTGTCACTATTTCTGGGCCTCAAATGAAGATGAACTTCCCAATCAGATTCATGTTACTGCAGGCCTCAATAAGAGGGCATAAAAATCAAGACGTGAACTCAATGAATGTTGGTGTAACTTAGGAGACACTTCATAACAAAGCCAGAATTTATCAACAGACTTTATGCTACCAACTTGACTGAAGTCTACATCAGCTTTCAGTAAAGAAAGAGATTTTAATAAAGCTATTTTAAACAAATCACTTCTCACTCTAAATGCTGCACAGAGCTGGTGGAGACAGGACAGTAATTCTGCAGCAGCAAGTCTAAACTGAGGAGCTGACAAAGATATGGTCAAACAAGTCTGAACAGACTTGCAGTACCCTTTCCTGAATTTAGATTTGTTTCAGCTGTTCTTTTTCAAATCTCTGTTGTTCCTTGTTCATGTAAAAAAGTAAGATGTTTTCATCTATGATTCAAAGAGCAAAGTGCCCAACTTCTACTCTTCAGAATTCGATCTCCTTGACCATCAGAACTTCTATTTTCTGCTTTCATTCTTCAACTTATAATTTGTCAAGAAGCAAATGATGAGAAGCTAGGTTTCCATTCTCTTCTTGGATTCTGAACAGTTTTGCAGTAAGTTATTTGCATTAACCCCCTACCCTAAAGGCCTAGTTTCAGTGTACTTTGAAGAGAATGTATTCATAGCATAACACACTAAATGACTGCATCACATCACCACAACACTGATGTGTAGCAACTCTGTTTGTCCAACAGAGAACAGACAGGAAGCCTTTTCCTAATTGTATAACAAAGCAGTTCAAAATTACATCCTTATCCATATGGCTAAACAATAATTTGAGAGTCTGGAGAAGATTCTCCAACAAAAGTTTTTGCACATTCATTCCAGATACAGTGTATTCAAAGATATTATGGACTGGGAAAATGAAATTTATAAACTGCAACAAAGGGAAATTGTACTTCATACTTACCATTCTAATGACACAAGTATTCAGACTCTATTTTCAGTGTGTTTGTAGTCTCATTAAAGAGCCACACATAGAAACTATGTATTATTTGGCCAAGCCAGCACATTACCAGATACCCAGAAAAAAAGTTAATCGACATATGATGCAACAGTTTGTCCTGATCGCATAGCAAAACAAGGTTTGATTTAAAAATAAAATAATAATAGTCAGGGAGCCAAAACAGCACTGAGGTTTGGTAAGCAAGACAATAATTTGTACACTAAAAAGAAGTTTTCAGAAGAGATTTCAGAAAAAAAATGTATATGGAATAGTCCCCTGCAAAACTGATGTGATTTTCATTATACAACCTCCCTTTAGGATGCATATATGAAGAATATATTTCTTATTTGCCTTATTAGAACATTAAGTCTGATCCTCCCTGGCTTTGCTTGCTGAACTTCCCAATCATAAAAGCATATGCATTATCAGCTCTAAACTGAAAAGATACAGTGCTGAAACTCCAGAGACATGCTTTGTCCAAAGTGTTTATTGGTTGTTGGAACTGTATGTGTTAACAAAAACAGTTTTAAAACTGTGACTAAAGTAACTTCTTTACAAAAAAACTGTTCAGCTTTTACTCTCGACTTTTGCGACATTTTCCAGTCACTGTAATCTTCCAGGATGAACTTTGCTTGCATTTAAAATGTTGAAAAAAGTGCTACAAAAAAAAACACAGAAAAACCAGCTGTTTTGGCTTCCTTTATAAAAGAAGCATGAAACAATATAAGATTTCCATCCTTCCCCCTTTTCCAGGTCACTTTTAACTCTGTTGTAACTAAATCCACAATATGGACTTAGTTTGCAGCACAGACAGGGCCTAATATGGATTTATAGTGATCCCACTGAGATGGTACAGTTAAGGAAAAAATTCCACAACACCTCCGCCCCAAACTAGGCTTTGCCAACAGCTTACCTTAAGAGGTGCCACTATCAAGTCAGGCAACTAACTATTCTCATCTCAAACAAAATAAAAGAAGTCAAGAAATCAATATCTTCTTCTATTTAAGGTAATAAATTTGTGGCTAAAACCTATAAAGCATCATCACTGTCCATAATATCTTTGTTATGAATGGATTTTAGGGAAGCATATACAGAATGGGTATTTTAGGGAAGCATATACAGAATGGGTAACTGGCATTATATGTTTCCCCTCTGAAAACAAAAGTGTGGTATTTAAATAAAAAAAATGTTATTCTGAAAAAAAAACAGAACCTCTTCATAATCAGCATTTAACAAATTACAAGGTAAGTGGGTGTGTTTGTTATATTAGTATATCAACAGAACTGTGAAGAAAGAAAATAAGTTTATTACTAGTCAAACAGTATTATGACTAAAGTACTTTCTCAATTTCACAACAAATATTAACTTCCCTGAGGATGGGCTTTTTACCTTGTTTTATTTTTAGAAATACACATCACACACTACATATCACATGACATGATGTAATTGCTAGCAAGAAAATGGCCCAAACTGTTCAAAATATAGTGGTCAGACTTTAAAAAAAAATAAATAAAAACCCATACCAAATCAACTAACAGTAATTCCTATCATACTATGGCCAGTTTTTATAGAAAATGACCATTCTGTTTGCCACTCCAACTGGTGATATATATAAGATTCTACATAAAAACATACTGGTCAAATTTAGAATATATAGATTTCATTAGCAGGAGAGATTATGCTCCAATGTACAAAAAAGGGTGGGTTTGTTTTTCTAAATAGAAACACTGATAGATAAATTTGTTAAAGAATTTAACAAAGAATTTCCTTTACAAAGAATTTATCTACCATCAGATTTGCTCAGGATCTTTTTAAAAATCGAGCACTGCAAATAATCTAAACCTCTTATCATAACATATATGCAAGAACAGAACAGTCTTTTAAAATGTGAATACAGTATATTCTTCTGTTTAGAGAACAATGAACACGTTTTCCCCAATCCCAAATTTAAAATAACCACAGAAACTTTCAACTGGGTTTAGTGGATCAAACCCATATCTGAGAATTGACCACTAAGTCCCAAACGGATAGAAGGGTTGTACACACGTTTACAAATAAATCAATTACTGCATTTTAAAACCATGAGACGGTGAGAGACACTTACACACATGCCTCACTACACCCTACTTAACTTTGCACTTGGGCCCAATGTCAGTGTGAAGGGGCAAGCACTTCATGCTAAATTATGCAAGGTGGAGATTATGCAACTTTCTTCTGTTTACTTTATAACTCAGGGTTGGGTCCCCCCCCCTTTTTTTTAATTTAATACTCCTATCAGCTTTGTTCTCTTCCAACGGGATAGCTTTCAGTCGGCTTCTTTGTTTTTGAGAGGGCAGACTTCAGATTAAGGCTAATATATAATATTACACACCCTACAAGCAGCAGCAGCACCACACCACAATGACTGCCAGCCACGTGACAGAGATGGCAACACACACGGGAGGGGGGGGGGAAAGAGTGTGAATGGAACTGGGGGCGGCAATGCAGGACTCGATGTTAGAACTTTTGGGTCCGCCGCATTCGAAAAGCCAGGCTCCCAACGTTCCATCCGCAGCCATTCAAGTTTATCACCAAGCCACAAAGGGCTCCCAGCCCTGGTGCAAAGATTTCAATTTAAAGTGGCGCCATCAAAAGCAAGCGAAGCGCCTCGCCGCCACCCCCTCCACGCCATGGATCCGCAGTACTTTGCTAGCCACACGCACCAGGGGAGGGAGTGGAAATACACACACACACACACACACACACACACACGCACAAGGAGAGAGCCCTACCGCGGGAGATTTAGCAGGCGGGGCTCAGCCAGCGCACACGAAAGAGACAAGCACACCAGGAAGGCACGAAAACAAAAAAACAAAACAACAACAAAAAAAAAAGTCAGGCCCTTGCTCTCCCCCCCACCCTGCCTCCCGCACGCGCTCCCCTCCCCCCGAAGGAGGAGAGATCCGCTACAGTCACCCCGAGTACTTTACCCAACACCCCCCACCCGGATCCCCGAGCGTGCCTGGCCCAGGGAGGGGTGCGGGGGAGCCAGCAGCCGGGCAGAGAAGTTCGGGCTGAGGCCAGGACGGGCAGCAACCCACATCAGACACGTTCGGAGGCGGCGGCGCCGGGCACGGAGGCAGCCGCGGGCGCAGATGGCGAGGGTGGGAGCGAGCCCCCCTCCCCGCCCCTCCCCGCCAGTGCCCACGGCGGGAGCGCCGCAGAGGGAGCAGGAGCCATTGAAAGTTGCCTGGCTCCGCGGGGCCGGCGGTAGTTGCGGTAACAAAGGGGCAGCGGGAGGGAGGGAGGGAAGGAGAAAGGGCAGCGGGAGCGGGGCGGCCGCGGCACCTACCACGTGATGGAGCCGAGCGCACAGTCCGGGCGGATTCAGCCCCGCACAAAATGGGCGCAGTTTGCAAACAAGCGCCGACCGAGGGGAGAAGCGGAGCCGCAGCCGGCACAGGCCCCGCCAGCCCCGGCTGCAGCCCCGGCTCCCCCCCCTCCCGCCGGCTCGGGCCCGCCCTGGCTCCCCCGGCGGCGGGGCGCGGGGCTCGTCGCTTTCTCCCTTCCCCGGCTGCAGCGGCTGCAGCCCGGGCTGGGGCGGGGGGGGAGACGCTGGCCCCCCCACCCCCGGCTCGGGGAGCGCCCTGGCGCCGCCGGCGGCGGGTCCTCGGCTGGACGCGCGGTCGCTCCGACTCTCTCCCCGCCCGGGGCGCGGCGGCGGAGCGGGCGCTGCGGTGCTTTTCCCCCCCGCTCCGGGTCAGAGCGGCGGCGGCGCTGCTCGGAAAATGGCGGCCGGGCTCCTTCCCTGCCCTCCCCCTCCCTTTAATCGGAGAATGCACCGGGCGGGGGGGGGAGGGAGGGCCGGCGCAGCGCCCCCGCCGGCAGCCGAGCGCACTGCGGCCGCGCCGCCCGCAGCCAGGGGGCCCCGCCGAGCCGCCGGCTGGAGAGCGCGGCCAGCGAGCAGCCCCCGGCTTGGGCGGCGGGACGCCCCGGGGCTGGGCCCGTGCAGCCAGGAGCGACCCCGGGAAGGGGGGGAGGGGTGCTTGTGAGTCACGGGGGGGGGGGCTTCTCGGCTCGCGGAGCCCGGCACTTGCAGGCCCGGCCCCGCGCCTATTGTCCCGCCGCTGGGGCAAGGCGGGCGCTACCGCAGGCAGCGGCGGCTCCCCTGCAGCGTGCCCGCTGGCCGCCAGGGGGCCAGCCGTGCCGCTGTCACTGCGCACGCGCGCTGCGGCCCTGCACAGGGAGGCGGCTGCAGGGGACGCGGAGCCTGCTGGGAAGTGTAGTCCTGCGTAACTCCAGCCAGGCGTCCCTTCTTTGCCGGCTCAGCCAGAACAGGCACAGGGGGGTAGCCCAGCCTGCAGCGATGCGCGCACAATCCCAGGGACTAACAGGGCTACATTTCTATCACAATCCCAGGGACTCTGTGCAATCCAGCCAGGCGTTCACCAAAAGCCACACGCGCCAGATCCGTAAAGACCCTTCAAAGAAATGCCCAAAGAAATTCTTCCTCCAAAGGAGAGTTTGGGCAAGGCCACGAGGATATTGCTGTAAATAAGTGTTGAGACAAGTCCTTGGAACAAGAAACAGAACTTGCAGTTTTGGGCAAAGCTCAGTCCCTTGAACCTCTTTGCAGCCTTAATGTTTTAAAAACAACCACTGTTGTTGCTGGATCAGAGAGGTGCAATTTATAGTAAACACGTACTATAGAAAACAATAATATCCAACTACCTTAAAATTGCACAGCATGCAAAAACAACAAAAACACCACCACAGCTACTGCAACAACATCCTCCTTACTTCATCCTGCAAAAATAAGTATGGCAGTCCAGAAAGGCACACTAGGGAGGCCCAGTTGGTGAGAACTTATTCAAAGCTTATTTAAACAGAAGTGGGAACAAAAAGTAAAATTAGTAAATATTAAATAAGTGTATTTAAAAAAAAATCCCTAAAGCTAACTAGAGAGATAGCTGGAGACAGTCTTTATATAATAGTTTAAAGGACATGTCTCTGAAATGTCATATTTATCATCCAGACTATTTTCTTTATGCATTGCTTCTCCTCATATTTTGTCTGCTATGTCTTTATAAAAAGAATCTTTGCCCTAAAGCATATGGATTTGACTTCCTATATTTTTAAAAGCTTCAGAGGGGTAGCCGAGTTAGTCTGGAAGTGGAAAAACTTTGCCACCACCACCACACTCCACTAGTAACACCTTAAAGACTAACAAAACATGCAGATGGTATCATGAGCTTGTGGGTATAACCCACTCCTTCAGATGAATGAAGTATTAAAAGTCCAGATCCAAGAATAAATAAAGGAAGAGGGGAAACAGGAAGGGAGAAAAAAAAGTGAATTAGAGTGTTCAAGATTGAGTGTTCAACTTTAAAAAGCTTTTCCTATATTTTTGTACATCACCTAACACAGTGGTCACCAACCAGTAGATCGAGATCTACTCATAGGTCTTGGAGCCTCTAACAGGTTATCTTGACAGGTGTGGCCAAGAGGCTATCAAGAGCTGGCGCTTCAGCTGCTCCTTCCTCTACTGTTGTGCATCTCCTGTCCTTTGCCTTGGAGCTGACTCCCACCACCCCAGGGAGCCTCCTGCTTACTGTGCAGGGGAGGGGAGGGACAAGAAGAGCACTGATTTCAAGGTGCCCCCTCTCCCACCCTGTATCCTATCTCCACAAAGCAGAGCATGGAGCACAACAGGATTTGGGATGGAGTCTGCTGGCTGCCTTTGGGTAGGGTCACCAGATGGTTTCAACAAAAATACCGAACACACTTGACATTACATCACAATCTACATTACATCTTATTTAGAAAATACCGGACAGTTCTATTTTCTCAATTTGTTTCCCGAACAGAAAGCTCAAATACTGGACTGTCCAGTTCAAAACCGGACACCTGGCTACCCTACCTTTGGGAGTGGTGCAGGGCCAGGGTAAGGGTGAGCCTGCCTTAGCCCTGCTGCACCAACACCCAGGAGCCAACTGAGGTAAGCAGTGTCCAGTCAGAACCCACATCCACCCACTACCCCAGTTAGGAACTCCCTCCTGCACCCAACTCCTGCCTCAGCCCCAAGCACCCCATATCCAAACACCCTCCCAGAGCCTGCACCTACAACCCCCTCCTGCACCCCAACTGCCTGCCCCAAGATCAGCTCAGAGCCCCTCACACAGATCCCTGAATCCAAGACCCGAGTCTGCACCCCAATGCACTGCCTCTGCTTGGTGAAAGTGAGGGAAGATGGAGTGAGCAGGAGCAGGGCGTCAGAGAAAGGGCACAAAGGAGGCAGGGCCAGGGTATTTGGGTTTGAGGTAGATCTCGGATTGCAATTAAATTCAAAGAGTGATCTCGTGTTTAAAAAGGTTGGAGACCCCTGATCTAACTGGCCTCAGGAATGGCTTCCTGCAGCTTGTTTGCTGGAAACAACAAACCATGGCCACTGGGAACAGCGGAGAGCCATGCCTGCAGATGGTCAATACCAGCAAAACATCTCCTTGCCCACCAACAGATTACTCTGATGGCCTGCAGGTTTCCCACTACTGGTTTAACTCCTTAAAGGAAAAAAACGGATTGTCCCTCCAAGCCCCTCCTTTTACATGTTATGTCCAAAGAAATCCTTATATTATTTTTAAACCCTTGCTTGGTTTTTTTCTTGATATTCATGTCTTGTCCCCATAGAGTCTCCCAGGAAAAATAGGTAGAACTGACTTATCAATAGTCTACTATCACAAAAGTGGCAAGGAGTCCTGTGGCACCTTAGGGTATGTCTACACTATCCCCCTAGTTCGAACTAGGGGGGTAATGTATGCATACCGAACTTGCTAATGAAGCCCGGGATTTGAATTTCCCGGGCTTCATTAGCATAAAGCCGGCTCCGCCATTTTTAAAAGCCGGCTTGTTCGAACCCCGTGCCGCGCGGCTACACGCGGCACGGGCTAGATAGTTCGAACTATGTAGCCATTCCGATCTATCTGTACACCTCGTTCCACGAGGCGTACAGATAGTTCGGAATAACTACATAGTTCGAACCATCTAGCCCGTGCCGCGTGTAGCCGCGCGGCACGGGGTTCGAACAAGCCGGCTTTTAAAAATGGCGGAGCCGGCTTTATGCTAATGAAGCCCGGGAAATTCAAATCCCGGGCTTCATTAGCAAGTTCGGTATGCATACATTACCCCCCTAGTTCGAACTAGGGGGGTAGTGTAGACATACCCTTATAGACTAACTGAAGTGTTGGAGCATAAGCTTTCATAGGCAAAGACCCACTTCATCAGATGCATGTCTTTCTTCATGAGGTTGATAGATTTCTACTCCATACGGCTAAATGCAGTGCCTTGCATGGTGTCAAGTATCAGAGGGGTAGCCGTGTTAGTCTGAATCTGCAAAAGCGGCGAGGAGTCCTGTGGCACCTTATAGACTAACTGAAGTGTTGGAACATAAGCTTTCGTGGGCAAAGACCCACTCCTCGCCGCTTTTGCGGATTCAGACTAACACGGCTACCCCTCTGATACTCTACTATCACAATTATCAAAGAAGTGAAATCTGAGTGAGAGAAAATTACTTTTAGATACTATTTAAAACTTGGGGTAGGAGAGAGTGGAAGGAGGAGCTGCGCCCCTTTGGTTGTGATACCACTTAATTCCCATTGTTTGTTAGGCATCTAAAACTAAAGTTCTTTTCAAGATTCAGTACCCTTGACCTGTCAATTAAGGAAAGAAAAGCTCCTCGGGTTTTTTGAATTTCCAGGAGATCTCCAACAGAAACCAGGAAAAACAAAGATTTGATATTCCTGTCATCACTATCTGGTGTTCTTTTCATTTTTTTAAACAGAACAGTAATAAAAATATAAAAGGACATATTCATCTCTTTTTTGGGGGGGGGAATGGGGAAGAATAGGCAACTTTTAAAGAATGGCTAGTTTCCTAGGTTTCAGATGAACTGCTGGGGAGCGGAAGGGGTGGCTATGTAAAAAGCTTCTGGTTGCTAGGAGCCAGGTCTCAGACTCTTGGGATGAGTTGATTTTAATCCATCTCTGCAGTCGCTGAGATGTGCTTCCATCCAAATGCCTGAAGCATCCTGCAACTATTGTTTGCTGGGTCCCACACTGTGCCTCAGGCCAGGAAGTGGAATATATCAGCATCTGAAGCCAGGGGTGACCAACCCTTAGAGAGGACTGTCAGAAAATTAAATGAGAAGCCGGCATCTACCCTTTATGGAGTACTTTTCAGTATTTAAAAAGTGGGACTTGGGTCATATAAGAGACATGAAAGGGACACAAGTCAGGGGCCATGTTTAACTTTTCTTAGAACTTTCAGAAAGAATCCTCAGCTGGAACAGATTCTAAGGATCAACTCCTGCATTTGCATCTTTCACACTTATGATGAACTAATGCTAGAAGGACCAGATCCTTAGAAACATATTTTATGAGTCTCAATTACTCTGCTAGATTATTTGGGAAACCCTTTTCTGCTCCTAATGCAAATGAAATACTCACTGACAATGTAAAAAGGCCTTAGTGCAAAATGAGAATCATATCCTCTTGTTATATAACTGCACTGCAAAATCCACTACTATATGGACCACTACAACATCCCCCATACTCCACAAATAAGATACTCTACCAGTATGCAACGCAATCCTGATTCTGGAAAGGAAAAAAAAAAAAAAAAAAAAACCTATATGCATGCTTAACTTTAATATGGATCTATAACCCCTGACTTCAATGAGGCTACTCACATGTTTAACTTTCAGCGTGTACATTAAGTAGTCACAAGACTGGAGTCCTAGTGCATATTTTCATTTGCAGTGTGCCCTGGACCATAATTACCATCTCACTAGCTTAAGTAGCAGATCAGACTCCAGAAGCCACCCAGAGACTGCATGATATACAGAAATTAACTTGGGACCAATAATCATGCTCTTGAATCAGAGGTGGAGCCCAGAGCATAATTTATTGCACTGTACCTGTTTTACTGCTGCATCTCAGTTTCCCCATCTGCAAGTTGATTATACTTAGCCTCTTCACAGGACAATTGGGAATGAATGACTACATAATGCCGAGTAGGTTCAAAGCACTGTACAAGTGCTAATTATCAGTGATGCTTCTTAAATAAGCAGATGGATCACTAGTGAGCAATCAAAATCACACTTTTTCTGACGCCTGATCTACATACAGATTTTGTACTGGTATTATTATCTCACTATTGGGGAGTGTGATTTTTTTTCCCATCAAAACAGTTATACTAGTGTGACTCTCTAGCCATAGATGCAGTATTAAAAAACAAAAACAAAAAAACCAACCCACAACTTTGACAGGGGATTAGTTCTTGAGGATACAGAAAATTACAAGAGAAAGATCAGTGGCAGAATCTAGTCAACATTTTAGCTGTCAACACACAAATGGAAGAAGTATGAGGAATAAAAAGGAAGACCTGGAAGCATTAGTATACAAGATAAATTATGACTTAATTGGTGTCACTGTGGCTTTGAGGGACAAGTCTTGTGATGGAAAATAGAGAGGCATACAGCTTCTTCAGGAAGGACAGCCAGGGGGAAAAAAAAAGAGAAGAGCACGCATTATGCATCAAGAATATATATACTCCTGTTCGAAGGCCCAAAAGGAGGTAGGAAGCACCAACTAAAGAGAAATGGGGAAAAATAATAGGGGGATGGTGTCATGGTAAAGGATTTATTAAAGGCCATCACATCAGGAAAAAAAGAGATAGAGGAGATATTTCTAGAACAGAAAAATCCAAAACACATGCCCTAGTAGTAGGAGAGGGACTTCAACTACCCACACATCTGTTCAAAAAGTGACATGTCAAAACACAATGTTTCCAGTAAGGTCTTGGACTGTACTGGAGACACTTTTTGTTCCAGGCGGTGAAGGAAGTAACGAGGGGGAAGACTAACAGATTTATTAGAGCATAAGCTTTCGTGGGCCAGACCCACTTTGTCACTTTTGCAGAGGGGGAAAGAGACATTTTAGACTTGAATCTAACCAATGGTAAGGAATTGCTAGAAAATCTGAAGATGGACGGCAATTTGGGTAAACATTACCATGAAATGATAGATCTCATGATTTTAAGGCAAGAAAGAACAGCAGAATAAGGATAACGGACTTCAAAACAAGCTAACTTTAACACAGAGATTGTAAATAAAGTTCCATGGGAAAAAAATCTAAGGCCTTCAGGAGAGTTGGAAGGATATAATATTAAAAAGGTACAACTCCAAACTACCCAGATGCAAAGGACAGATACAAAGAAAAACAGTAAGAAGTCAATATGGCTCCATCAAGTGCTCTTTAGGACTTGAAAATCAAAAGTGACTCCTGCAAAAAGTGGAAGCATGGACAAGAGTAAAAAGTTAAGGAGTACAAAAATAGCACAAAATTTTTAGGAACAAAAATCAGAAAAACTATGGCACAATACAAGTTATACCTAGCAAAGTAAACAAAAGACAACAAGAAAAGTTCTTCAAATACATTGGGAGCAAGACAGAGACAAAGAAAAGTGTATGTCTTCTACATAGCTGGGAAGAAGAGCTAATAAACAGGTGATATCCATAAAGCTGAGGTGTTTCATGCCTATTTTGCTTCAGTCTTAAATCCTTTTATTGATGACGACCAGATATTTGATATAATTAATACTTACAACAAGGAGGAAGGAATGCAAACCAAAATAGGGAAAGAACAGGTTAAAGAATATTTAGAAAAGTTAGATGTATTCAAGTTGGCAGGGTCTGCTGAAATTCATTCTACAGTACTTAATGAACCAATCTCAGAACCATTAGCAATTACCTTTAACAACCCCCTGGAGGCCAGGTAAAGACCCAGAATACTGGAGAAAGGAAATTTTTAGTCTTGAGTGAAGAAGACTGAAATGGGACCTGGTAACGGTTGGCAAATACGTTAAGGGCTGTTAGAAAGAAGAAAGAGAATCACTTATTCTCCAGGACCATGGAAGGTAGGTGATGAAGTAACAGGCTTCATCTCCAGCAAGGGAGATTTAGATGTTAGGAAAAACTTTCTAACTATTGGGGTAGTGAAGCTTTGGGATAGGCCTCCAAGCGAGACTGCAGAATTCCCATCATCGGGGTTTTTTTTAAAAATTGGTAGGACTAACATCAGTCATGGGTTGGCTTAGATTTACCTGCTCTTAAACAGTGCAGGGTGGTGGACTTAATTACTTTTCAAGGTCTCTTTCAACACTACGTGTATGTGATTTTATAATCAGTATAAAGGATCTACTAAAGGCCACCATTATAACATTAGCTTATTCTTGTAGAGGAATAAAATTATACCAATATAAGCACTTTTTATAATGGCCAACAGCAAGCACACTATAGTACTAATATTATTACCTACACACTGGTTTAAACAAGGCCTGAATGTACTGCCTCTGAATGTATTGGTGATTTTCTTATTTAAACAAATCTCACCTTGGGTTCACCCATCATTGCTGTTAGTCATAGATTATGTAAAACTTAAAAAACAAATAGTATTGCAGCACCTTAAAGACTAACAAAACTTGCAAATGGTATCATAAGCATTCGTGGGCACAACACGCTTCTTCAGATGAATGCAGTTATTACAAGTCCAGTTTCAAAACAAATAGAGGATGGGGGGGGGGGGGGAGAGAAATAGTCAATTAGGGAAGTTGCAAATTGTTCTTAAGTACCATTGTTTTTTTGTTTGATGTCATTAGGATGTGGAATGTAGTGGGCCATCCAGCAAATGTCTCTATTCATACCTTTGTGATAACTTTATTCACAGGTTTGAGTCCTAAGTTCCAAGGCTTCCCTGTGTGGAACTGACCTGAAACAGTACAGTGACCTTGAGATGCATTAATGAGTAACTCAGCTATACTTCTGAAGCATCGATTATATAGCTTCCTAATTTGTTCAGGACAACATTTTGCTACATATAGACTATACGATTAGTCAATAGGACCATTCTGCAGAGCTGCAGCAGGGGTAGCTCCAGAAGCCCTTTCAACCTGGAACGAAGGATGTTAAATATCAAGTAACTGACTAAACAAATAATCAATGCATTTTGCATCGACTATTTGATTAGTCAGTAGGGCTCCTCCACCTTTGAAGCGTAGCAACAGCCATAGGGTTAAAAGGCAAAAGCACCGCGTGGAGCCTGGAGTCAGCCCAAGGTCAGATAGGGAATCCTGACAACCCCTTGTGGTGTTTCAAAGCGGCAGCGCCACACAGAGCCCAGGGTCAGCAGGGGAGTCCCAAGCTGATCCTGGGCTCTACACGGCACTGCTGCTTTGAAATGCCGCGTGCAGCCTGGGGACATCCCAGCTGGCCCTGGGCTGCACGTGGTATTTCAAAGCGGCAGCACTGTGTGGAGCCCAAGGTCTGGCCCCAGGCTCCATGCAGCGCTGCTGCTTTGAAGTACCTCTCCCTCTTCCCCATGCCCCTCCTTGCTGACTCTTTCTGATACAGGCAGCAAGAGATGGGGGGAAGTGACTAGTCAACCAGTCCTTCAAATCCCTAGCTGGAACTGAACAATCCTGGCTCGTGCTGGCTCCGGAACCCACCAACGCTGCCGCTCTGCATTTTAAATGTAGTAAGAGCCATTTAAAATGAAGAGGCACAGCGATCAGCATGAACCAGGACTGTTGGGTCCCGTCTCACACGGAGTTCAGCTGTCCACTGCAAACAGGGCCTGGTGCCAGAACAGCCTCTGTTCACAGCAACCAGGGTTAGCCACGGGAAGGGGCTGCTCCAGCAGCAGCCCCCGTCTGCAGCCAGGCTTGGCTGCCACAAACAGGGGCTGGTGCTGGAGCAGCCTCTGTTCGTGATGGACAAGGCTAACTGAGGCCAGCCCTGCTGCTTGGTGGCAACAGCCCCTATTCGTGGGAAGGCCAAACTCCCCACTGGAACCCCTGCGGACAGGGGCTGCTTTGCAGCAGCCTCCCCTATCTCCCTCACTGCCTCTGATAGATGCAGCAGGGGGGAGCAGGCGACACTCCAAAGAAGGTGCTGGGGGGGAACCGGCTTTTATTTCATCAGATGCATAAAGTCACACTATTTCATCTTTGTTTCTGCTGCTACTGCTGTTGATCTTGGGAGTGAGGGACCGGACACTCAAGTTCTGCGTGGCTAAACCGCCCTTCTGCTGGCATGCATGTGCGTGAGCTATAAGAAATCTCACATAAGGAGTGACACTAAACTTGGCAGCTATGCTTAAGGATGATGTAATCTTCTACACTCACATTTGCACTGTATGCAAGGATTTTGCATTCGTTTGTTATATCCCAATACAAGTTTAGGGAAACCGATCATTTATTGAGAGAATAAAGCAATCGTGACTAGACACAAAAGCTTTATCAGATACCAACTAACAGAGAACTGGAACCACTAGCCAGCACCAACACAAAAGAGAAGTGGAGCAGGGACAATCCTTACCCTCAGCTAATTGCAGGATTATCCCCTTGCTGAGAAGCCCAGACCCTTTCCAAAAATGCTAGGAATGTGCTGAAAGTCTTAATAAGGTGCTGCGCTTGGATCCTTCCTGAAGAGCTATAATTGCTATTATCCTCCAGGTAGTAAATATCTGATCAAATGAACCACGTGCTTCAAACACATCCTCTCACCTAGACCCTTCTGACTACTGGAAGGTAGAAACAATTCATTCTCCCCATGTCTCGCCTACCTGATTCTCACAGCTTCCTGATTCTACTGAAGGCAGGTTGCCTTCATTACTCTACCCTTTCCATAAAATTCATTTTTTGGTTTTCTCTCAGCCAAAAACAGCTCTGGTGCTCTTTAACAATTTTTCCAAGTAGCTGTATGAAATTGACATGGTTTGTTGGTTTCACTGAAGCCAAATGGGTCCCAATATTAGAAATGAAACTAGCCAGAATCTACTTATAGTTTACTCTTCACTTTTCTTCCTGATTTCCAGGTGGAGAAGCATAGCTAGTTAATATATGTTTTAAGTCAGAACACTAGATGCAGAGAGTAAGTTATTTAAAAAATAAACTTAAGTGTGATATCATTAGTAGATATTGTAAGTCTCCAGTCATAAGGCTGACTGCTTTTAAATGTTATAAGCAAGGATGTTAAGGGGCGGGTAATCCACTAATTGTGTAGCCGATAAAAATGTTAACAACTACACAGTTTAGTCAATACGGGAAGGCTTCCTCAGTCCTAGCTCGTGCTGGGACCAGAAGCTACCCCCATTGCATCTTTGTAGTTTAAATGCTGCCTGCATGCCCAACTCTTACTACACTTAAACTGCAGAGCTGCAGCAGCAGTAGCTTCTGGACTCGGCACAAGCCGGGACTGTTCAGTCCCAGCTCCTGCTGGATCCTGCAGCCCCTGTCCAGAAGGAGTCCCAGCGAGTAGCTGGGACCCCCACAGACAGAGGCTGCTGCCGGAGCAGCCTATGCCCGTGGCCAGCCCAGGCTACCACAGACACAGGCTGTTTCACAGCAGCCTCCCCTTCCCACCCTCCCACTTCTGCCTCTATCAGAGGCAACAGCATGGGGGGGGGGGGGGGGGGGGGAGAGAGCATGCCAGGCAGCACCACATAGATGGTGCTGGGGGGAGCCAGCTTTTAAGCCAGCTCCCCCAACTCTGGCTCCTGCTTCCCCTCCCTTTGGGCATGTGGGGGAAGCGAGTAGTCAAATACTCACTTTCATCCCTAGTTATAAGGTGTCCCAGGTTATCAAAGTCCATTACATACCTATGAAAAACTCTTGCCTACTTAATCCATTAATTAATGTATGGCAATTTCATGATTAGTTAGTCTTTTTAAATATATTTTCCAAACACATATAGGCCATGTTTTTCATAGGTGCCGTGCAAATATCGTTGCCATCAAAAGAAGTTACAGGAGCACAGCATCTCTGGGGGAAAAAAATAGCATATTGCTAAAATGTAGCAGCAACCTCCAAAACTTGTAGCAGAGAACTAACATAAACAGTATTAAATTGATGAAGATGGTGAAAATGTTGTAAATACACATCACAGGATATTACTAACACATCACAGGATATCACTAACACATCACAGGATATTACTATTATGATGACCATCTGGTCAGCATAACTAGTGTGAATTTGCCTAGAGGATATTTTATATTCTGTAACAGAACTGCTTGTAAATTCCATCCTCTGCAATCTCACTGAAGGAAGGGTCTTTCATTTGGCCGGTATAATTTAGGAGGGAGGGAGTTGGCTTTCATAACAACCAAGAAAAATACTTAGTATGGCAAGGGATTGTGACCCTGTCTTCTTTTAGGACTGTTGCCCTTTTTGATTTCTATTAAATGCATACAGCTTGGCCAAATCTATACAATTCTACATTGTAATAATCACTACTACTTATATAATGCTTCTCCCAAAATCAGCGTACCTACATCAGCTAATCCTCAACTCCTTGTTCAGGCATATCAATATTATCCTAATTTTAGAGATGGAAAAAACAAGGCACAGAGAGTTGAAATAACTTATCCACCACAAATAGTAACTAGAAGATTTCCTATGCCAATGCTGAGTACACTAAACCATGCTGACAGATGCATGCAAAATTATAAGCACGTGTAACAATACTAGGATCCACGTAAACAGAGCAAAGAGAATATGGCAGCCATATACAAGCATTTCAGGGGTGTACACAACAAGAAAAGATACATTATTTGGGGGTTATTCAAAAATGGAACCTTGGACCAGTAGAATGAATCTAAAAGGGAGGGGGAAGTAGAATATCAGAAAGTGTTTCTTAATGGTGAGATTAGACAGACTGAAGCTGTGAATGCTCTATTCAATGAGTCAATTAAAAGTAGGCTGGACAAAGTATTAGACAAAATACCTTGAGGATCTGTCCTGCACTAACTGGAGTGATGGGGACTGCATTAAAATATACTAGATGGGACTCAGTAAATGTGCTCCTTTTCTTCATAATTTCTAAAATGTTTCAAATGTACTCACAATATTCTGTCTTCTGTATAAAGTGTTGACCTCATCAAGCCCTATCAAGTGTTTACAAAACACACACAAAAAAAACCAATACGGTTGGTAGTAGCAGGTTATAGCTTCATACAGTCAGAGTGGCGCTGACAGGATAGAGCTACTGTGACAATTCTAATGCATTTGGAAATCTCCAGATAACCTGACAAAGAGGACCAGAAAGTCTTTCAGATTGAATTGATTTACACCCTGGAAAATAATTTCTAACAATTCTGTGAATGATTAAAATATTAAGGAAGTTACTTGGGTCCCACATTTTCAGTAGGAACTACCCAACTTCTAGTTTACAACCAGTGGCGGCCCGTCAATACAGGCGTACTAGGCAGTCGCCTAGGGCGCCAAGATAAATGGCCGTTGAGGGCTTTGGAGGCAGGGGTGCCGATTGCACGTTTCGCCTAAGGCGCCAGTTGCTGGCAGCTCGTCTAGGGCCGCTCCTGTTTACAACATACAGTGACCTCCCAAGTACACTACATCAGGAGACAGTGTCAAAAGCTGATAAAGCATTTCTGGTACCATGCTGAATGATCCTGAAATACTCACCTAAAATTATAGTTATTAGTATAAATGAATAGGTTTTTTAATATTATATTCACACTTAAAATACATATACAAATTCAAAATAAGTTTCATATATATTTAAAAAAATAAAAATTCCAGAAATTAATTGTATTTTTTCCAATTTTACACCACCAATTTTCTTCCTCAGAGAGAGCCCAAACCTAAAAAGTTCACTTTCAGTATTGAGCTGTATTCCTGGAGTTCCTTTTTTGGTTAATTATGTTTCACGAAAGTGTTAAAGAGGTCCTGGATTTTAAACCTCTCCTGAGAATAAATGGTACCATCAGAATTCTAAACAAAGACCTCAACTATCATGGTGCTTTTCATAATTCAGGCATTTTTGTATTGAACAAAAGTTTGTAAACAAGGTACCAGTTTAAAAATGAAGAACTAGAAGTTCCTACCTTGCAGGACATCTTAATAAAATCCATAGTGTCTGGAGCAATTCAGAAAAGACTCAGGATGGAGTTCTGAAGGACTTGTAATCTTTCCAAATCCAACCAAATTCCGCAAATCTTTCTGATTTCAAGAAGTGGAAATCTTTTGTCTATAACAAAAAACAACAATAAAAAAAGAATCAAGGGAAAGAAATATAACTTGCAAACAAAACATATATGATACAACTAGCCTTAAGAAAAAAAAAATCAGGATTTAGAAAGTAGACATTTTATCACCAACTTCACCCAAAAAAGCACAATATATAGCAAACACACAAAACAAACTATGTAAAGAATCACAATAACTGGAAAAATAGACACACCTCTGTAAACTCCTGGAGGACAAAATAGTTGGAAAGTGCAGACAAAAATCTGCACACTATATAGATTAAATAATTCAGTTAAAGAGATGAAAGGAATGTAAAAAAAGGATTGGGATTTAAGCACCTAACTCCCTTAGGCTCTCATGAAAATTCTCTTTTAAGAAATCACCTCCATGAGAAATTACACAATCACTTAATTTTATGCCACATTTATGAATGCCTGCCACCCACTGAAATACATTTATTTTCCAGGATCAGGTCTTTGGGGGCTGGGGAAGGGAATAATTTACAATAACAAAAAAAAGTCATAGAGTTATTTCTGCCAGGATTTTGTTTGTTTTAAATCATTCTAAAACCCACCTTGGGAGTATCAAATATGCCATTTTTTTCAATGTTTGGGTAAAATGGAGGACTGGACAAATAGAAGACATCTAAGAATATTTTCTATCCCATTTCCTAAAACTGAATAGCTAAAGTCTTTACAGGCTCTTTGCCATGTTTGCTTCTGTGACGCCTTTGCCATGTTAGTGCCAGTGCCTCTCCTCGCCTTCTTTTGCTCCTGTCCATGCCTTGGGGATCGTGCATGTCTGTGGTCATTTTGTTTCCCTTAACACAAGTAAACAAACAAAACCCAAACGCCTGAGAAGCCACAACCGATGACTCGCCTGAAAACTCCAAGCCACGGCTCAATCTCGCTGCAGCTCGGGAGTTATAAAGTGTCCTTGCGCAGGCACTGGAAGCCCTCTCCAAATTACGACGCTCACCCCGAGCCCCCTCCAGTGTATCCGCTCTGCGAGGAGACGATCCGGGTGTCTCCCAGCATGCGGCTGGCCCAGGTTAGAGCTCATTCCCGGCCCCCTCTGCGGATGCCCCCTGCCCGATGCCCCAGCAGCTCCCAGCATTTGGCCTGCTCGTTTAGCCATCACCATTGTTGCAAAATGCCACAAAATATCCCCCCCCAATGTGGTGTGTGACTGAGCAGCTGCAGATCCCCCCCCCACCCCGTCTATTTGCGTTTCACGTCTAGCTGCAAAGTTCCTGCTCTCCCCCGACCTCTCCGTCCCCCACCGCCCCCCCAAACTCACTTTCTGGCTGTGCAAGAACCATTCCTCCTTCTTCCCCCGCCCCCCGCCTTGGCCTGGTGAATTAGCTCTGAGCAATCGCTCCTCTCTGCTTGCATGGAAGAGTCACAGGGGGCTGTGCTCACTGCAGGGCAGGCGACTCCACGGCCCGATCCAATAAAGTTCTGACCCTCCCCTCACCACCCTCGCCCCCAGCCCCAGTGACTCCTCGTGCAAAGTTGCAGGACGGGGGCTCCTAGCACTACTTGGCCTGTTGTCTATGGCAGCACCATAGGGGGTGATCGGTCCCTCTGCCAGCCACACGCTCCCTCTCCCCGGCAACATGCCTTTGCAAGGCTACAGCCCCCCCGCTGCCTTGCCCCGCAGCCCCTCGGCCTGCCCTGGCCAGGTGCCCCCCCGCCCAGCCCTCCACAGCTCCCCCTTTTTCCTCCCCCGATTGCACCAGCTCCAGCCTCTGCTCCCACATCCCAGCACCTACCTGCACAGCTCAACCAGCCTTGAAGTGGGGATCTTCCTCCCTCCTCCCCTCTCATTGGCTGTGGGGAGGGCCTGGGCCGGTGTGGTTGGAGGAGGGGGTGTCTGTCAGCGTCAGGGGGCGGGGCGGGAGGGGTGATTGATGCGGGTGTCTCGGCTTGTCCCTGCCTCTGCTTGTGTTTCCCGGAGATGTTTAAGGGAAGGGGAGGGCTGCATGTGGCTGCCAGGCAGGGCCCATCCACTGGATCAGTCCCCCCCCCCCCACTCACTCACCCTCATGCTTGAATGAGATAAGGGGCAAACTACACAGCCTGGGAATGGGGAGACTGTGTGAAATGGGCAGGGGGAGTCAGGGAGAGGGATGGTGAGAAAGAGGGCATCCTGTTGCACTCAGCATCTCTGCTTCTGAGGGGCACGGGGACCACTCTGGACCACAAAAAGACCTCTGCAGCCTCCAAGCTGAGAGAGGCTTTGACACACACCCGCACATGCCATCACACCACATCTGGGCCTACAGGGGGAAGGAAAAGCTGGGGCGCGCCTGTCACGTCGCAGCACGCCGCTCTGAGCTAGGAAACTCACCAAAGAGGGAGAGGGAAAAGCAGGAGGATTCCTGCAGTGAAGGTATCCCTGAATATCATATCCCTGCTGGTTTTAGAAGAAAAACAAAAGTTGCTTTTCCTGTTGTGGGCACACAATCTATTAGCAGTTCTCCCAAAGACTGTCCCCCTGAATAGTGATAGAAATCTA
Source organism: Pelodiscus sinensis (assembly GCF_049634645.1). Taxonomy (NCBI): domain Eukaryota; kingdom Metazoa; phylum Chordata; order Testudines; family Trionychidae; genus Pelodiscus; species Pelodiscus sinensis. The sequence goes on along the minus strand of NC_134739.1, from coordinate 6,919,006 downwards.
TGCTATCATGTGCCGAAAGTGTCCGTCTGCTATGTACATTGGACAAACATCTCAGACACTTCGCCAAAGGATTAATGCCCACAAAACAGATATCAGACAAGATCACAAAGAGAAAACAGTTTCTTGCCATTTTAACCAGAAAGGACACTCTCTCAATGACTTGACCACCTGCATTCTGCTACAAAGACCTTTTACATCTGCACTTGAAAGGGAATCCTCTGAACTGTCATTCATGTTAAAATTCGACACTTGCCAACAAGGACTTAACAAACATTTGAACTATCTCACCCATTACCAAGACAGTTTCCCCAATTATCACCTCTAATACCATTAACTCACAAACATCCCACTCTCCCTACCTCTAATATCATCAATTCACAGACACTTACCTTCCTTTCTTCCCCCCCCCCCCCCGCATCCCCCTCCTGTTCTGCAATGTGATTTGTCCTTTTCATATTTGTTCATTTTTTTAATTGTATCCTTTGGTATATATGGTTGTGACTATTTTCTTCCACTATTTGATCTGAGGAAGTGGGTCTGGCCCACGAAAGCTCATCATCTAATAAACCATCTTGTTAGTCTTTAAAGTGCTACATTGTCCTGCATTTTGCTTCATGTCCCCCTGAACAAACTACTAGCTGAGACAGGGCAATTGTTAATAGGTTAAGTGCAAAAGCCCCACAAGGATGGTCCACTAACATATCTGTCACACATTGGAGGCCCAGATATAATCTTTTTCCAATGATCACACCCCACTGCCTCGTAAACCAAGAGTAGCTGAAACCTGAGTGGTGATGTGACAGCAATGCCCATAGCACTGCCATTGCTGTAGTGTGGGCATGGAGCCAGCTTGCTTGTTTTCCAGGAAACTCTAACCACAACCACAAGGGCCTTCCTTCCTCAACCTGCCAGGATTACAGTTCCAGTGCCAGGGCACCAGGTGTAGCTGCAGGTGGTACGTGCCACCTCAGCAATTAAGTCCAGTATAGTGCACATATTTAATTAGGAAGTTACTTCTGCTCCTGGTTTTTAACATGTTAAAATCCTAATGCAGACAAGACAATTTGCAGTTTTAACTCATTAGCCTGATAGACTTTTTCCTAGGGATTGCTTTGACCTGCTTACATGTTAAAATTACAGCTTGCTACATCAACACCAGGATGCTAACAAGTATTAGAACACACATCTCTTTTTTTTCCTAGAGAAGGCAAGACCATTATTTAATTTTTCCTGTTATATTGTACATTTTTTCATTGTCAGTGGAGTAAGAGTGGTTACTGCTGCTGTGGCAATTTCAGCAAGAATCCATGTCCGGGAAACCCAGATATGAAAAGCTGGTTTCTCAGCGCATGTGAAGTGGGTCTGTTGTAAGTTCTATTCAGAGATTTTTCAGTTGAGGCATAAGTCACATACTGAGCTGATAAACTTTCAGCTTTCAAGAAGTCTTTACATTTCCAGTAGTTGTTACCTCCCCTCCCAGGATCAGAAGACAAAGAAGGCCAACCATTTTAAAGTATGAAGCCCTTCCTGAAATGTAAGACTAAAAATGCTAAATTGTTAAGTAATCGGATTTATTTTAGGCACTTCACAGTGCAATGTTGAGTTCTGTTTATGCTTAATATTCTTTGCATAGAAATGGACAAATTATTATAGCATGCATTATGGTAGAAAGAGTCTAACCCAGGGCCTGAGAGTGATTAAATAATATTACTCAGTACTCTACATTTTGTAAGCACTGTTCAACTATTAGCAGGGTTAATGAGTTAAACCTCATGACCCTGCTATGAGATAGGTATAAATATCCCCATTTGGGGAAACTGAAGCAAAGAAAGGATAAGTGATTTATCCAAGCTGAGCTGATGGTAGAACTAGATCTCAGTTCCTCGTTTTTAGCTCCATGCTCTATCCGCTTGATCACATCTAAAAGAGTCATGTTTTTAACATTTTAAATTGAGGAAAGGTGAGCTGTGCCAGAAGCACCACTGGACTGCAACACAGAAGAAGGTTTGGGCATCCACTGATCTCTTTGCAATGATGGAACCCCAAAAGTCAAGATAGTGCAGTGTGGCAATCATGTAACAAAGCAACTTTTACCTTCTAGATATCTTTAAAAAGGGTGACTAAGTTCAGCTGTATGGATTTGAATTAGATTCTGTGCAAAACCATTCTTCCTTGAGTAGAGATTATTCTTTGCCATAGTGAGTAGGAGTAGTTTTCCTGTGGAGACATGAGGACTAGGTACACTCCAGCTTGTTGAAGTAGGCCAGAACTGTTCTATGTATATCATAATAAGCATAATAAGGATGTGTTGATTTGAATCCACAGTAGACAGGATTTTTCAGACTGCTCTGAATTCTATTACACTGGTGCTGTTCTGTCCCTCTAAGGAGATCAGAATCACTGGACTATTTGAAGTATAAGGGGAAACCCTGGACCCACTTAAATCAATGGCAAAACTCCCACTAACTTCAGTGAGGTCAAGATTTCACCCATAGAGTGGACAACCCCAATCCATGGAGTTCATTCATGGAACTCTGTGATCATTTGTTTGTGTGAAAAACTAGTCATCAGCTTTCCAGGGTGGGAGTCACAGGTGTCTTCAGAGCATCACATTGCACACTATAGCTCTAGCAAATAAGTAGATTACATCAGTGTAGGCATCTTAAAAGAAGATGGCTGTTACAAAACAATTTTTTAAGAACTGCTCCAAGTGTGTTGATTTTTAATACTGTAGGAAAGAACATCTGACAAAGGTGTCCAAAGGTGGCTTTGGCAAAATCCTTGGGGCCCTTAATACAGAAGATCTAAATCTCACCCACCTATACAAGCTCCATGGAGATATAAACTAAAGGCTAGAATCCATACAATTACTCTTCTGAACCTGTGCCGAGAGGAAGAAAATATGGACGTTCCCAGAGGCAGGATGATAATGAATTAAGCATGACCTTTGTTTTTGTTTTTTTATTATTAATTTCTTCTTGTAAGTTCAATAAACAATTTCTGCACTTTCTCCTAGTTTTATTCTTGACTAGTAGCGTCTTCAAACATGAGGAATTTTAATCTGAGGAAACATTTTAATCTAAAAGGGAAATGTGGGACTCCTCACTCCAAATCACACCTATATTGGAAAATTTTAAGGAAAATGTACTTGACTTTAGACATCTTTTTTCTTTGTCTTGATGTTACATGGCTTTCTGTGTCTTCCCCTCTTTTAAGATATTAAAAGTATGAGGAGCGTGATAATGAACTTCCTAAAGAGCCAGAAAAAATGGATGAAGAAGCAAGTCCCAAATGAGAACAATCTGTAACATCAAAAGAGCAGGCGCCTGGGAAATCAGACAGCATAGGCAACAGTAGAATGTTCGTTTTCCCCAAACTAAATAGTATCCATCCCGAGAGAAACTCTATTGCCTGACTTAGATTGGAAACTGCACAGAATGGGAACCAAAGCCCAAAATGTTCGGCTGCTTGAAAGCAGTCATAGAGGCTGGAGCAAGAGTGTCATTACACTTTCTGTCTGTATCAGGGATACTCTGAAAGGGTGTGTCTAGCCTACAGGGTTTTGTAGACAAAAGTGGATTTTTGTTGACAAAACTATACCTGCATCCACACTGCCTTTGAGTTATGTCGACATAATGTCAACAAAACTCAGCAGTTTTGTCGACGTATGTAAACCTCATTCTACGAGGAATAACGCCTTTTGTTGACAGAGTTCGGTCAATGGAAAGCATTATTGCATCTACACTGTCCTGCCTCATTTGCCTCATTTGCAATGTCGACCTGCCTAATCTGCATCCCTCTACCGACAGAGGGATGCAGTCTAGACATACCCTGTACCTTTTCCAAAACCAATATATCTTTTCTTAGATAGGATGACCAGATCTACATGCAGTATTATATAGAAGAAATATGATATCTTCTGTCTTATTATTCCTTTCCTTTCCTAATGATTCCTTTTAGCTTTTTAGATTGCCACTGCACATTGAGCAGATGTTTTCAGGGAACTATCCATAGTGATTCCAAGAACTCTTTCTTGAGTGGTAACAGCTAATTTAGACCCCTTAATTTTATATGTATAGTTGGGATTATATTTTTACATGTGCATTACTTTACATTTATCAACAGCAAATTCCATCTGCCATTGTGTTACCCAGTCACCCAGTTTTGTGAGATCCCTCTGTAATTTTTTGCAGTCAGCTTTGGACTTTAACTATTTTGAGTAATTTTATATCATCTGCAAATTTTGCCACTTCTCTGTTTACCTCTTTTTCAAGATCTCTTATGAATCAGTTGAACAGCACTCTGCCTGGAGTACACCACTATTTATTACTACTCTTTGTTTCCTGTCTTTTAAGTGGAGTACCTGGCAATGTTTTCCTGATCAACTAATGATCCTCCAGTTACTTGAACTACAAACCCCTTGTTATCTTAATCACTCTGCCTCCCTCTGTTTATAAACAAACTCCCTGCTCCAAAGGCAAAGCTGGGAGGCAGAGTACAAGATCTGTTGCAGTTAAGAGTCGTATCTGGGGCTAAGACATGCACTTTAAGCAGACCTCAAGAATGAAATTCAAATATTCAAATTTCACGGAGGGCTACAGACCCCCTAACTCTCCCTTAAATGATGCTCCCGGAAGGTACCTTGAGAAGCCAAGTTCAGCCCCCTGTGCTGAGGCAGGATCAAGTACATCTAGACCAGGGCTACTCAACATGCGGCCTGCAGTGCAGTTTGGATTTGCGCGGTGCTCAACATGTGGCCCGTAGGTGGGAACCAAAACAAAATGTAGTCAATATAATGGTCTTCTGTTGATATACATTTTAGTAGTTAAATTCCTGGACTGTCATTGCTCATTAACTGCTGTCATATGGGTGGAAATTTTATTAATATCAGCAGAACTGACTTAAATGGGGCCTGCATGTTGTGTAGTCTTGCCTTAATCTTTGTATTCATGCCCGTCAGTGTGGATGAAGCTATTTGCATATATTTGCATATAGATTTGCATGTGTATGCAAACACACTTAAGTTGCAGCCCTTGGCATGTACTATGAGTATCATTGTGGCCCCCGGGGCTTCCAAAATTGGATAGCTTTGATCTAGACCATCTCTGGCAGGTATTTGTCCAGCCTGTTCTTTAAAAACCTTAAATGATGGATACTCCACAACTAGGGTTGCCAGGTGTCTGGTTTTGAACCGGACAGTCCAGTATTTGAGCTTTCTGTTCAGGAAACAAATTGAGAAAATATAAATGTCCTGTATTTTCTAAATAAGATGTAATGTAGATTGTGATGTAATGTCAAGTGTGTCTGGTATTTTTGTTAAAACAATCTGGCAACCCTATCCACAACTTCCCTGGGAAGTTTTTTTTTCCTAATATCTAACCTTGATCTCCCTTGCTGTGGATTAAACTCATTACATTTTGACCTACCTTCAGTGAACACGGAGAACAATTCATCACCTTCCTCTTTATCACATTCCATAACATATCTGCAGACTGTCATCAGGTGCCCCTCAGTGGTCTTAGGACTAAGCATGCTCATTCTTCCTAGGCATAGGCGACTGGTGCCTGCGGAGGAAGTGGGTGCAGGGAGGGCCACTCAGAAAATGGAGATGCATGAGGAGGCACCCCATTTAGCAATTAAAATTTTGGTGGGGACACAAGGGGGCAGTGCACCTCCTGAGTGCTACCATGGATCAACTATGCTCCTAAGTCAGGTTCTTTAAACCTTTTAACATTGTTGATAATGGACTGACTTGGGCACAGACTCCTAGGTTCCAGCAAGAGGCGTGGTGGCATTAACAGTGCCATTTTCCTGGGTGCTGTCGATCGCCTAATTCCTTATCCTTAGTGGAACCTGAGCAGGGAAGCCCAGAAGTAGCATTATAAATTTATACCACCCAGGGACTTTCTCTACTCTGGATGCACTGGCTTTATGGCCCTGCATACTGGGCTGTAACAACGGACACTTGGGCATAAGCATGTTTGGTGCCAAATTGAACAAGGATCCTCAAGCAGAAGTTAGAAGACTTTTCAGAGGTAAAAGAATTCTGAGGTAATTTTTTTTTCAGAACAGGGATTAAAAACATCAAATCTCAGTTAATTTTGCAGGGGAGGAAGGTGAGAGACTCCAAAATAAACATTTTAATTGAATTCTGAATAATTTGGGGCCTTTACACTCTTATTGGTTTAAAAAATGCCTCAGAAATGCATGAACTGAATTTGGTGCCAAAATTATTCATTTTATATTGGGAGCTTGATGTTTTTTAATCCCTTTTCTGGAAAAAATTACCTCAGAATTCTTTTCAATGCCTGATGGATTTTTGGAAGGCTCCCCCTGCCCTCCATAAATAACTAAATAAAAATCAAGCTTTGTCAGGAATTTTCCAGGGGCATTTTTCTGTATTAGGGATTAGAAAACACAGACTTTGAGCCCAACTAAACTGAAGAACTTTTTGTTATCAAATTAAATTTGGAGCCTGCAAAAGTCCCTAAAAGGGATTTCCTTAGGTAATTAAGAAAATAAGGTGAAAAGACACACGCCGAGGGGCTCTTTTAAGAATGCCTTCCTTGAAGGGCAGAACTGGCTTCAAAATATCAACAAGGAGGCTGCAGAACCTCAAAAGCCTTCCAAAGCCAATTTCTGAGGTAAAGTGTCTTTAGAGGAAGGGTGGCAAGGCAGGGGAGCTGTTCAGAAGTGGCTTTGTCCATGGAAGCAGCTGTGGACGTGGAACAAAACAGGCAGGGCCTAGTCTGGACCAGTGACTCACAGGTTTCATCTGCAGACCCATTGTTTTGACTGGGCATCTGAGCTGAGTGAGCATTAATGTGCTACACAGGCATTGCGCCATGGCAGGGGAATCCTCAGGTACCCAGCTCTGCCAATTTTGCAAAGCAGCAGCAGTGGGGGTCAGGTCCCCTTCTGGTCATAGCAGCTAGAAAAAATGGATCTTGGGGGTGGGGGAACAGATGGAGTACATTTTATATTTTAAAAAGAGAATTGAGTCAGCACGTCCACCTTCCCCCACCCAAGGCAGTGAGGTTACCCAGAGCACTCCCGTAGCTTTCAGGAGGACGATCTTCCTCAGGCCCTTTCTGCCTCTCTCTCCTTGCTCCCTCTCTCTGCCTCATGCTCTTGTCTGCACTGGATCCTCCTCATGGACAGGCCAGCTCACTTTCTCTCTCCTGCTTTGCAGGGGCTGGAGGGCGTCCTGCTGCTGTCACTGCCCCCGTCTGCTGACCAACAACTGTGGGACATTCTGAAAGATTCTGTTCCCACCCAGCTGCTACAGAACAACCTTGAGCCTTCTGTTCCTGGCCAACACAGAATATCACCAGTCCTACAGCTCCCAACTGCCACGGAACCTTCACTGCCCTTCAAATCCCAACTGCCATGGAACCTTCCCCGCCCTTCTGCTCCCAACTGCCACGGAACCTTCACTGCCCTTCAAATCCCAACTGCCATGGAACCTTCCCCGCCCTTCTGCTCCCAACTGCCACGGAACCTTCACTGCCCTTCAAATCCCAACTGCCATGGAACCTTCCCCACCCTTCTGCTCCCAACTGCCACGGAACCTTCCCCACCCTTCTGCTCCCAACTGCCACGGAACCTTCCCCACCCTTCTGCTCTCAACTGCCACGGAACCTTCCCCACCCTTCTGCTCCCAACTGCCACGGAACCTTCACTGCCCTTCTGCTCCCAACTGCCACGGAACCTTCACTGCCCTTCTGCTCCCAACTGCCACGGAACCTTCCCCACCCTTCTGCTCCCAACTGCCACGGAACCTTCACTGCCCTTCTGCTCTCAACTGCCACGAAACCTTCCCCACCCTTCTGCTCCCAACTGCCATGGAACCTTCCCTGTCCTTTTGCTTCACTGTTGAAACCGGCTGTTGGCTCCCGCTAGGTGCCACATGCCCCTGGCTGGGGGAGGGAGCCACCAGCAGCTTTGAACAGTGAATGACATTGCACACTCAACTGGTCTGGGAGCGGCGGGAGCCAGCAGGGTTGGCTATGGGCCAGATCAAATGGCTTGGCGGGCTGGATCTGGCCCACAGGCTGTATCTTGTCCACCCCTGTCCTAGTGGTACCCGTTGGTTCAGGAATGGGAGGGATTTGGAATTGATACGAGCAACTCATCTCAAAGATCTCAACACATCTGCTTCCTGCTGCCATGGAGAAGCTGAGTACAGTGGGCTGGGAGAGGGCAGCAGAGTGGAGCAGGCTGCCAGGCCACTCTGGCTCCTGCTGTCTGCAGTGAGTGCGGGGTGGGTGGGGATAACCTCAGCTGCTGCCCTGTGCCAGGCCCCCTGTAATCCTCTGGCCTGGGTCCCATCCATAGGACAGTTGATGCAGCTGCTGTAGGACCCCACAAAGTATGGGGCCTGGAATGGCCACTCTGAACCAACCTATAGATAGGACGGCTCTGGGTGAAGGTATGAATGGAGGACCAAGTCGCTGCCCTGCATATGTCCTGAGCGAGGAAGGTGGTTAAGGGTGCCTGGGCCCTGGTGGAGCGAGCCATAATTGCTGGGACTGGAACTCACAATATCGAAGCGCTCTCTAATGCATGATGAGATGCATTGGGATGAAGCTGGACATCCCTTCATCCTCTCTGCTATGGAGACAAAGAGCTGTGGGGACTTACAGAATGGGTTTGTACTCTCTAAATAAAAGGCCAAACACACATCTAACATCTAAAGACTGAAGTGCACACTGTCTGTTGTTTGTGTGGGGTTTAGGAAAGAAGACCAGGTGGAAGATATCCTGGTTCATGTGAAAGTGTGACACCGCTTTAGGTAGAAATGCAGGATGTGGGCATAAGTGCACCTTGTCTTTGAAAAAGATAGGGTAAGATAGGGATGTATTAGTGTAGTTGATTTGCCGATTAACCAATAAGTAAAAGCTTATAGGTTAATGCTATTAAGTTAAGTAAAGATGTGTCAATTCTAATTTAATCAATGATATATATATATTATTTATACTTGTTGTGTTGGAGTTAGTTCCAGATTATTCCTGGAATAATTTTATTCCTGGAGGCTCCCAAGGCACACCATTAAGTGTGTACAGGGCTGGCGAGGTGGAGGCACTACCGTTGTATATTATTTAGGAGCAAGGGACTACCGCAAAGGGATGGATAAGGAAATCCCAACTAAACAACATCACCACCGGGGTACTCAGGATCTCCTTTTCTGTTAAAGCAAATCAGGTGCCCAGGCACACCTGCATGACCTGCTCCCGAGTGACCCACAGAGGAAAAAGGGGGTTACATTTAGATCCACCAAGTGTTCACCTACAATAACCTGCTCCTGCCAGCTACTTTACAGGAGATTTGAGATGATATGCACAGTCATAGAATCATAAAATCATAGAGCTGGAAAAGACCTCAGGAGGTCATCAAGTCCCACCCCCTGCCAAAGGCAGGACCAATCCCAGCTAAATCAACCCAGCCAGGGTTTTGTCAAGCCGAGATTTAAAAACCTCTAGGGATCAAGATTCCACCACCTCCCTAGGTAACCCAACCCAGTGCTTCACCACCCTCCTAGGGAAATAGTTTTTCCTAAAATCCAACATAGACCTCTCCCACTGTAACTTGAGACCATTGCTCCTTGTTCTGCCATCTTTCACTACTGTGAATAGCCTTTCTCCATCCTCTTTGGAACCTCCCTTCAGGAAGCTGAAGGCTGCTATCAAATCCCTCCTCACTCTTCTATTCTGCAGACTAAACAAACCCAAATCCCTCAGTCTCTCCTCATAGGTCATGCACTCCAGCCCCCTAATCATTTTGGTCGCCCTCCGCTGGACCCTCTCTAGTGCGTCCACATCCCTTCTTTAGTGGGGAGCCCAGATGTGGCCTCACCAAAGCCGAATAAAGGGGAATAATCACTTCTCTGGATCTGCTGGCAATGCTCCTTCTAATGTACTTTAATATGCCATTAGCCCTCTTGGCTACAAGGGCGCACTGTTGACTCCTATCCAGCTACTCATCCACTATAATCCTGAGGTCTGTTTCTGCAGAACTGCTACTTAGCCATTCGGTCCCCAGCTTGTAACAGCGTTTGGGATTCTTCTGTCCCAAATGCAGGACTCTAATAAAGAGGCAGCAGTATGGGAGGCAGGTGGCTCTGTGGGAGCCAATATTGCTTGCCCTCCTCAGCTCCCCACCCCCCTGTGCTGCTGCCTCTCTATCAGAGGCAGCAGCACGGGAAAGGGGAGTAGGAGTTAACACGTGTGGGAAACCATCTTTTAAGCTGACTCTCTGCATGTGCTGACTTCTGTGAAGCCGCCTGCCTCTCTGCCTCTCTGTGGGAGGCAGAAAGGGGGGGCAGCAGGTGGCTCCATGGAGCCAGCATGCATGGAGAGCCAACTTTAAAGCTGGCTTCCCGCGCATGTTGGTTCCTGCCTGCTCCCTTGTGCTGCTGCCTCTGTGGGAGCCGGCTTCTCATGGGCACCAGCTCCCACCTCCCCCACTTGCTGCCTCTGTTACAGAGGCAGCAAAGGAGGGACTTGCATGTAGTGGACAGGATAAACTGATAAGCCCAGGCTAATTGGTTAATCATGTAATTGTTTACATGCTAACATTCCTAGTCTTGATCTATGAGTAAGGCTCCTAAGAAAGATAATAACTGAGAGCTCACAACTTTCTGTGTGATTTTATTTTCTGCTCCCATCCTTAACTGGAGTTCTTCAGACACATTTCAGTTCATTTCCCATTAGTCTGCATCAATCCTTCTCCCATTATCTGGCACTCTGTTAACTAGAAAACTTTATTAACTGGCATTGCCCCTAGCCACAATACTGTCACATCTTCAGGCTTGGTTTACCATGATTGGCTTGACAATTTTTTATTTAAGGAGTACTAATCATCTTTAACTCAAAATAGAAATGTGAGACCAACTGCTTCACACTGCAAAACTACCAATATTAAAAGCTTGAGTTTTACTATTATTGTCCATTGCTCTTTCCTAGGTTGATGGGACCCTCAGATAACTGGAATTTTTAGGTAACTGGAATGCCCTAATCCCCAAGGCTACGTCTACACTGGCCCCTTTTCCGAAAGGGGCATGTTAATTTCACAGGTCGTAATAGGGAAATCCGCGGGGGATTTAAATATCCCCCGCGGCATTTAAATAAAGATGTCCGCCGCTTTTTTCCGGCTTTTAGAAAAGCCGGAAAAGAGCGTCTACACTGGCCCCGATCCTCCGGAAAAAAAGCCCTTTTCCGGAGGATCTTATTCCTACTTTGAAGGGCTTTTTTTCCGGAGGATCGGGGCCAGTGTAGACGCTCTTTTCCGGCTTTTCTAAAAGCCGGAAAAAAGCGGCGGACATCTTTATTTAAATGCCGCGGGGGATATTTAAATCCCCCGCGGATTTCCCTATTACGACCTGTGAAATTAACATGCCCCTTTCGGAAAAGGGGCCAGTGTAAACGAGCCCCAAGTGTGCTGGATAACACAGGTTTTTATATATCTATATCTATATCTTTGTTAGTTTCTAAGGTGCCACAGGACTACTTGTTTTTTTAGGAGTTAGAATGTCAATTATTCCATTTTAATAAGCCAATTTTATGATCAATTTTATTTTCTTCATAGGTTTCCACACAATGGGCACATCTACACAATAGCGTTATTTGGAAATAACAAAGTGATTGTCTACACAGCGAGCCCATTATTTTGAAATAATTTTGAAATAGGCTTCTTATTTCAAATTCTGTAACCCCCATTTTAAAAGGAATAACACCTATTTTGAAATAGGGCGTGTATAGATGGGGCAGTTGAAGTTATTTCGAAATAAGTGGCCTCCAGGAAATCTCACAGCTGCCCTGGTGGCCATTCTGTCCACACCATCAGAACTCTATAGTTTCCCTTCCCCTGGAGGCTTTAAAGCTGCAGGGAGAAGGGAACTTGTGGCATGAAGTCTACTGTCATTGAAGAGAAGAGTGCAGGATCATAGCTTCTATATTTAGACCAATACAAACCCTAAAAGAAGCCCCTTCTGTTTGTATATTGTGATCCTTTTCTTTGCTTTGCCGTGTCTTGAAGAAAATCCCACAATTTACATTACATGCCTGTAGTGGGCATCTTTACCTCTGACTGTCAATTATGGCAACTATTGTTATTGGTGAAGGTAGCATAAGAGGTCCAGGCATGGCCCAGGAACCTATTATGCTGAGGGCAGTCCATAAACAGAACAAAGAGATAATCCCTGCCCCAAAAGCATATTGGCTCTTTCTTTTCAAGTCTCAAAGGGTACGGTTACACAGCAACATTATTTTGAAATAACTTAGTCCACGTCCACACAGCAGGTGGATATTTCAAAATAACAACAAAATACTGTCAAGCTGGAAGACTTCTTACTCCAACTCCTATAACTTTCATTGTACGAGGAGTAAGGGAAGCCGGAGGAAGAGGGCTCTATTTCAAAATAAGTGCTGTGTAGATGCTCCCACTTTCAAAATAAGCTATTTTGAAATAAGATACGCAATTGACGTAGCTTAATGTGCAGAGCTTATCTCCAGTTCAGCCCTGCTGTGTAGACGCACCCAAGTGGAATGGTTTGGCAGAGCAGGCAGAGAAATGCAAGGTCTCTGAAAAGAAGTTGGAGGCAGCTACTGAAAATCAGAAGTGACTTTGTGGCAAGATCTTGGTAAGTGGGATAGAGAACATAGCCTGTCTGTGAACAGTAATGTCAGCTGTGTACTTCGCTTGGGTAAGTAGCGGTTTTCAAATATCTAAAAGGGTGTCACAAGGAGGAAGGAGAAAATTTGTTCCTCTTGGTTTCTGAGGACAAGACAAGGAGTAATGGGCTTAAAGTGCAGCAGGGGAGGTTTAGATTGGACATTAGGAAAAAATTCCTGTCAGGGTGGTCAAATATTGGAATAAATTGCCAAGGGAGGTGGTGGAATCTCCCTCTCTGGAGATATTTAAGAACGGGTTAGATAGACATCTGTCAGGGATGATGTAGACGGAGCTTGGTCCTGCCTTGAGGGCGGGGGGCTGGACTCGATGACCTCTCGAGGTCCCTTCCAGTCCTATGATTCTACGATTCTAAGTTGTACATAAGGAAAGATTTTATGCAATAGAGTTGCAGCCATGTTGATCTCAAGATATACAAGCGCTCCAGGCACTGGAAAGCTTCTCTCTTATACCCACAGAAATTGGCACAATAAAAGAGATCACCTCACCCACCATGTCACAAGAGTTAGTTTTGTTTTACAGCTGATTGTTTTACACCATTGTGTAAAATGTTAAGCTCCCTTTTCAGTTCCAACATGCGAACAGAACAGAACAGAAAATGGAGCCAAGATACCAGCAGTGTTGGAATATTCCTTTGTTTCAAAATAAAATCTCCCACGTAAGAAGTTAACTGGCTTTCTAGTAAAGCTACGTTATAATAAAGCTACATTATAAGAAGTTATTATGTTTGAGGCACATAAAAGGTATGATGGTCCTCAGCTGCCACACTGGAGTGGTGGCTGATGTTAAAAGTAGCGAGGGAGAAAGAAAAGTGGCTGCAGGGCCGTTTGTTTTTCACAAACCGTGAGCCAGGAAGTGAGGGGGAAGTGATGCTTTATGGCTGCTCCCGCCCCTAGCACAATCCCATTGGCCGGTTTCTAGCCAATGGAAGATGCCTGTTTCAAGAAAAGGCAGTATGCGAAGCACCAATCCCCCTGCCTGCAGGCTCTTATTCATGGAGCACATGGGAGCAGAGCAGGCTCCTGAGAAATGTGCTGAGCTGCTGGCCTAGAGTCTCACCGGTAAGTTTCCCAGCTAGAGCCTGCCTGCCTCTGGCACCCCTGCTCCTTCCTCTCCCCCCAGTCTTCTATCCCCCCATCCCACATAACCCAAACCCTCTGCCCCCATCCTGAGCCCATACCCCTCTCGCAGACCCTGCATCCCAGTCCCTTGCCCTAGGTCACAACCTCCTCCCGCCCTCGATCACGATCCAAACTCCTGCACCCCAATTCTGTGCCTTGGGTCACAACTGCCTCCTTCACCCAAACTCAGTGGCCTCTGACCCAAAAAAGGTTCCCCACCCCTGCCATAAATACAGGAGGCCCCCAACTTGCAACCACCCAAGTTCCGACCCCTCTCACAACCATTTTTGTAAGCGCGGAAGGGTCCGAAAACCCTGGCTTACGTCCTCGGCCCACATTTATGACTTGTAAATGAGGGTTTGAGTTACAACACCCCCGACTTGCAATGCTTCCCCAGGAACCAATCACATTGCAAACCGGGGGCCTCATGTAAAGACAACATTGAAACCTTTTGTGCTGGACATATTTTAGTTTAGTAAAACTGAAGCCTGGCCAACAAGCCCCATTCGGGGTCCATCCCCCATCTGGCCGTAGCACCATAACAGTCCTGCACCCCCCCCCCACACCAACCCTGAGCCATCATACACCTGAACCCCCTGCCCTGAGTCCCTCATGCTCCCACATTTCTAGACTCCTGCATCCCCACATCCCCAGTCCTCTGCCATAACACTCTTGCACCTGCCACACCCTAACCTTGTGCCCTGAGCCCATCATACACCAGAACCCCCAGAGCCCCTCATACCCCCACATCCCCACTATTGCACCCCCACATCCCCAGTCCCCTGCCATAACACTCCTGCACCCCACGCATAGTCCGTGTGCCCTGAGCCCCTCATGCACCCCAACATCTCCAACCCCCACCATAAGATTGAGAGCAGATAGCCTGAATGTATGCATGAAGCTGGATTTGACCGGTTATGATGTAAACTTCAAAGAAATGCACAAAAAGATGTAGCAGCAGAAGTCCCATTGCAGTCATGCAAATGGGCATTCTTATAGGGTTCTTTGTTGACCACTTGTTCTGAATGTTGATGTAGTTTGGCTCTTTGGTTTGAAAAGGTTGCCAACCCCTGTCTTAGAGATTAACCAAAATATAAAAACCACTTCATCAGATGAATTGGAGTGGAAATAACAGAAACCAAGATTTTTATATATATATATATATATATATATATATATATATATATATATATATATATATATATATATATATATATATATATATATATAAAAACAGCAGAAGTACCTGTCAATTGTAGGACCTGTGTTAATGGGGCTAATTAAGTGGGCTGGATGTGTCCCTTACATTCCTTTTGATGTGGAAATGCAGATGCTTAAGGCAGGCGAAACTGGCTTTGTAATGTGTCAACCAGTTAATGTATTTGTTCAAGCCCAGGGTAAGTGTTAAATCTGTAGCTGAATTCCAGTTCTGCAGACTCTCTCTGTAATTGGTTAGTGAAATTCTTTTGTAGAAGAGATATTTTAAAATCTGTGTTTGCATGACTAGGCAGGTTAAAATGTTCCCCT
Source organism: Pelodiscus sinensis (assembly GCF_049634645.1). Lineage (NCBI taxonomy): Eukaryota > Metazoa > Chordata > Testudines > Trionychidae > Pelodiscus > Pelodiscus sinensis. Next base: position 6,903,668 of record NC_134739.1, on the reverse strand, counting down.
ACAGGTTTATGTGTGTTATCACTTCAGATGTCTGATTTGTGTCCATTTATCCTTTGTCATAGACACGATCCGGTTTGGCCAATATATATATGGCAGAGGGTCACGGAAACATTTGATGGCATATATCACATTAGCGGTTAAATGGTTAAGAAATCCCACTTCAAATTAATCTTTCAGTGGATGCTCCTTAGCAAAACAAGTAAGAAAAAGGGTATTTTCAGTGTTTCTTTAAATTGTCAAACTTCAGAAAGTGGCAAATTAAAATAATAGAGGAAGCTAGAAAGGGAAAATATTAATGAAAAAAATCAGTGCACCTGTGGAACTCTCTGCCACAGGAAAGAGTCGAAGAGCTGAGTGGGATTTTTTTTTAAAGGAAGAGACATTGACATGGATAAAGAGAACATCCTATTAAATTAGATATGCCATAAAAATTAAGCAAACATATCAGCCCTTGTTTATCTGGGGTTAGAAATTGAATTTTTTTTACTTTCAGGTGGGAACATAGTTGTTCATTATGGGACATTATAGCATCTTCCATTGAATAATTTGTTACAGACACCTTTGGTGTACAGATACTCGTCAGATCCAGTATGCAAATTCTTACGTTACTACAAATGAATATAAAAACCAATGAATAGTCCTGCAGTACCTTGGAGATTAACAAAAAAATCTAATAACATTTTTTGTTAGTCTCTAAAGCACTGCAGGACTATTTTTCAGTTACAGACCAACACAGCTCCTCCTCTGAAACTTTTTTACAAATGAATATAGAAAACAAAATCTTGTTTGTTTTTTTTTGCTGTCGAGCTCAATCCTGATGTTCATTTAACTTCAGCCATGATTTTTCCCCAGTGCTGCCCAATACGTAGACTGCTTCAAACCTAAAAGCTCCTTTGGAAATCAAATCCTTGCTTGTATTATTGGGCTGTTCTCTACCATGCAATATTTAAAAATCTTGTGCCAGCAAGCATTAAACAATACGTTTGTAGGTTTGAATAGCCTTGTGCCAAAAATCAATATGTAATCACGTCTACAGGAGCAGAGTATGGAATTTATTCCCCATCAATCATAGAACCATTCCAGCGTATCAGGTAGAAACAAAAGAGAGGGAGGCTTGGAGTCTTTAAATGTTTGGCTGTATTTTGCCATCGTTCAAATGCAAAGTAAGACCGCCAACGCAATTTAAAAATTGCCTCAAATTGGAAGAACACAACCAACTTAAAAAAGAGGATTTGTCTGAAAGTGTTACCTATTGTTCTAGCACACCTCAAATTTCCACAATGGAAAGATAAGAAATATGTCAGGATTTACTTTGTGCATCTGACAGCACTTAGGGTAACCACTCCCCCTTCCTCCCTGTGGATCTTTCATAGGGTTTCAAGGCTGTGTGTCAAATGGGTGGTTTCAGGGCCAGTTGAGTATTTTGGTCTGGAGTACCCTTTCTGGTATATTATTTCTCTTTCCTCACACCACACTTGCTTTATAAATATTGATATTGTCAAGGCTTTACCTCATTATTATTGCTACCCAGTAACTAGCTATCGGAGAATATACAAGCAATAAGTGCAGGATACCCTGGCGTGTCAAGAACAAAAGGTCTCTTGCTCTTGTCTCCTGTCATAAAGGCAGCTAGTACTATCTACTACCCAACAGATCTGGTAAGTAGAGATCTTAGTTTACATCTGTTAATGAGTGGATTGACAGTTGTTATAGATTCCACTTCCACGTACCTGCAGATGGTTTCCATTAACCTTTCCACCCCACCTCCCAAACCAAGCCTAACCCTTCAGACAGATCAAGGATTGAATGGGCAAGATGATCAACATCTGTGAGTTGGTCCTTCTGGGACAGAGAGGAGGAGCTGCAAGTGTATGTGCAGAATTGACAATGCTGCTGGCTGTGTGCTTAAAGAGGGACTATCAAGCTTCAAGGCTGTCACAAAGTGCCAAATACATCACAGAGAAAAACAACCTAGTTTCCTTTATTCCAGCTTAATCGATCAGCCCGTAGCGCACAAATGCAGCCACAGGCTCAACCCTGGCCGGGAGGAGGGGGGGGGGAGAGAAAGACAGTTCCAAGAACAGGTAACTGATGTTCCAAATGTGTTGTCCACATCCCTTCCAATCAGGTGCATGCGCGCCATGTACACAAGCATCAGAAGCTTTTCCCCAGCACCCGGGCAAAAATTTTTGAAGTGGGCATAGGCCACCCCAGAAAGGGCAGGGCCTTGGATGGAAGGGGCGGAGCCTTTAAATAGTAGGAGTTGAAAAGGCTCACACCTTCCTTGTGGCTCCCAGGGATCACGTTAGCTGGAGACGGAGCAGCAAGCCCTTTCAGTTCCTGCTATTGAAAGGGCTCGCTGCTCCCGGCCTTGCGGCTAGCGTGTTGCCTGGGAGCCAGGGACAGGTGAGCCCTTTCAACTGCTTCTATTCGAAGGGCTCGCGCCTTCCCCATGCGCGTTGCCTGACGGGGCAGGGAAGCCACGAGCCCTTTGAATAGAAGCAGTTGAAAGGTCTGCGGCTCCTAGGCAACCTGCAAGCGGCGCCAGAGCTGCAAGCCCTTTTAACTGTTTGTTGAAAGAGCTCACGCCTCCCTGGTGGCTGTGTTGCCTGGCAGTCACCCGGCAGGTGCAAGCCCTTTAAATAGAGGCAGTTGAAAGGGCTCCCATGCACTAGGAGGGTGGAGCCTGGAACAGCCATGTGGGCCAGATCAAAGCCCTAGGTGGGCTAGATCCAGGCTGCTGAAAGGCTTTTGCCCACTCCTGCCCTAGCAGCTCCCATAGGATTGGCTGTGGCGACCCCTAAGGTGGCGCCGCTAAATCAAGGCATATATACCACAGCGGACCTTGCCTTCCCTCGGTTCCTTCTTGGCTGGCTACTCCGACCGTAGGGAAGGAGGGTGGGTCTTGGAATGGACGTGAACAGCATGTCTCGAAGAACACCAGTTACAAGAACAGGTCTTTTCTCCTTTGCATGCTCGTTTACGTCGATTCCAATCAGGTGACTCCCAAGCTGCCACCCCAAGGAGGTGGGAGTTGGGGTTAGGAATCACGGATTGGAGCTCAGCCCTCCCGATGGACAACTTATCAATAGCAGAGTGGGCCATAAGCGTATGGAGAACCATGTGGCGGCCCCACAGATCTCCTGGAAGGGAACTTGTGCCACAAATGCAGTCGACGAGTCACGTGCTCTAGTGGAGTGGCCTGCAACCAGTGAGGGAGGGACCCCTGCTAGGTCATAACAGGTGCGTATGCACCTTACTATCCAAGACAATATGCGTTGTGCAGAGACGAGGTCCCCCTCCATTCACGCCGTTATTGCCACGAATGGTTGTGTGGACTTTTGAAGTGGCTTAGTACTATCTATGTAAAAGGCTAGGGCCCTTCTTCTGTCTAGTGTAGGCAGTACTCTCTGCCTAGCGCTAGAGTGTGGTTTGGGATAAGACTAGGAGGAAGATCTCCTGAGCTAGACGGAATTCGGAGCCCACCTGTGGTAGGAAGGATGGGTGCGGCCCGAACTGCACTTTATCCCTGTGGAAAACCATATGTGGGGGCTCTGAGGAGAGGGCCCCCAACTCAGACACTCCTTGCCAAGGTAATAGCCACCAAGAAGGCCATTTTCATAGAAAGGTGAGCAGAGAGCACTCAGCCATAGGTTCAAAGGGTGGATCCATAAGTTTATTGAGCACCAGGTTTACATTTGAAGTCGGTGCAGGAGAATGATACTACACAGGGCTCGACAAATCATGTAATCTACTCACCCGTGTCGAGTAGATTACAAGCCGGCACAGCCGGCACCGCACGATCTGTGCATGTGCAGCTCGCAGAACCGCGCGGCTGGTGAGTGGAGCTTGCCGCTGCTTGGCGAGCCCTGATAATACGGATACAACCTGTTCAACCCCTTCCTGAAGTGAGCTATCACGGGGAGCCCAAACAGGGACTGCTGGGAGCAACCCGGGCGAAAAGCAGACTCAGCCATTGAGTGCACCTCCATGGAAGAGGGCGCCCGACCCTGTGTCCGTAAGTGCAATAAGCAGGGCTTGACAAATGGTGGCGAAAACCCCTTGCCAGCCCCGTACTGCGCCTGGGCAAGAGCCACATTGAGCATGTGCGCGCCGCAAATGAACAGGGCGCGCAGCTGAAATCTACTCGCCACGGGCAAGTACATTGTATAGTTTGTTGAGCCCTGCAATAAGTATTCTAACACTACTGGAATGGGCATCTGCCTGGGGGGAGGAGAACGACATCCCACTCCACACACCAGGTAGAAAACCTTTTCCATTTGGCCAGGTATGCCACCCTGGTTCATCCACCAGCTGAGAGATGCTACCACCCCGTGGTGAATAGACACCACCACATCCAGACTGTTATGTATGGGTATACAGACCAAGGTGAACCAGCCGTGGAGGGGTCTGAGGTGCAAGCACGCATATCTGATCACATGGCAACACAACACCATGTGACCTAGAAGTCCGAGGCACGTCCTTGCTGTTGTGACAGAGCACTGGGTGAGGGTATATATCAAGTCCTGAATTGCCTGAGACTGGGATGCGGGCAGAGAAGCCTTCCCTTCAGTCAAGTCCAGGGTTGCCCCTATAAACTCTATTCTCTGCACCGGACCCAGGACTGACTTCTCTCTGTTGAAGAGGATGCCCAGAGCTCTGAACAACTCTAGAGTGAGGTCTACGTGTTCATGAAGCTGTTCTCCAGAGGTTGCTTTCAGCAAACAATTGCCCAAGTACAAGAAAACCCAGACCCACCCTGCTTTTGTGCAGGAAGGCCACTGGGATCTGCCACAAGTTCGTAAAGTTCAACTGTATAGTCTTTATAATTGGCAGAGATAGCCTAGATGGTCCTTTTTGTGACAATGTCTACCATAGGGTCCTCTGGCTCCTGTATCTCTGCCCCAGTGAGATTCATGCTTTCTGGGCAACCCGGCATAATAATTCTTGATAAGCCTTATGGTCGACCAGACATGGAGTTGTCCACCACTACTTCGTCATGGGGACGAGGATGAATAGCATCGCACAGCATCCTCTGCGAGCTCTGGGGGGGTTGTTGGCTTGGTGTCTCCCACCCTGTGCCATCTGGTGCCCTGACCTGTGTGGCTGATCCTGGGATTCAGGTGGTGGGCTATCATGTCTCGGTGGACAGGACTCCGTTGCCGAGGGTGTCCTCAAATGGCACCTATCCCATGGGGACCGGGACCTGTGATGCATCGACGCCGTTGACCTAGGCACACCCTGGGACTGATGGTATGGCCCAGGGTGTCCAGAAAGGCCACTGTGCAGGTGGCAGCCCATGCTGCTGCCACAGTGCCAAGTGGTCCTGTCTGCCATGCCCAGAGTGGCTCCGGGGGGAACGGGTCAACACTGTATTTGATTCTGACTCCGCTGACCACAGCAGTGCCAATGAAGTTGGTGTTGACATTGGTGCCACATGTTAAGACCTCCTTGGGTACCTTGAGCAGTATCGGGAAAGTTTGGACCCCAAATGGTGCTGAGCACTTCTGGACTTTGATCTCCTGATCCAGGCCGATCTCAGCACTGAGTGCCGGTCACCCAGTGCTGCCCTGGGAATCTGTGCCGGGCCTTCCGTCAGTGCCGGTGGAGGTGCGCATTGTACCAGCAGAGGCAATCCCCCCAACGAGGATTACCTGTCCACGTGGCATTCTGTGTACTGTGGTCTATGCAGCATTACTGGCTTCCCCTCTTGAGTGGTGGGCTAATCGCGCATCCTGGATGCCTTGGCCTTCAAAATCTGAGGTCTCAGGCTGCCTCATAGGTATCACGCACTGAGGGAGAGTTCAGGATCTGCACTGGACTTATGTTCCTCCGTGACAGGCCACGTGCCGGGCTCGAAGGTGCTGGTCCCAGGGCCAGAGTCAACGTCACGACCTGGATGTCTCGCAATGGGGACTTTCAATGCATTTGGTCCTGCCTCAGCTGAGACTTACGAGAGGATCTACCCAGTCTTCCCTCCTGCCTTGCGGTGCCGGTGAGGTGGACCTGTGCTTTGGCACCAATGTCTTTGGCTCTGGGGAACCCTGGTGCTGGGAGTGCTTGGCTGTGCTCAGTTTCAGCATGATCCATCACACAAGGAGGCCAGACCACTCGGCACTGACCTGGCTCCAGGTGCTGACTTCTCAGCCTGAGGGGTTTTAGCGCCGCTTCCATAAGAAGCTGCTGGAGCCTGTACTACTCAGCATGGTATTTTTCACCCTAACAGTGAAGGCGCATGTCATGCAGATCACTGTTGGGCAAACTGCACGATTTAAAGCCTGGGGTGTTTGGAATGCCCTGGTGCCCCAGAGGGGCTACAGTTTTGGGGCACTTGCCTGCCATCTGCTGACGCTGAAGACACTGCTATTTTTCATGAATGAAGATGACAATGAAGAGCTAGAGCTAGGGTCTAGACACTTGCCAAGGCAAGAGCTAGGATGTTCCAGCGCTATCATGGACGGTAAGAAGGATCCAAGGGAGGGCAGGGTCAGCTGTGGTATATATGCGTGGATACAGCAGCGCCACTCTGGGGGTCTCCACAGCCGACCCTACGGGAGCTGATGGGGAAAGTTTCTGATGCTCATGCACACACCCCTGACTGGAATCGATGTGAACAAGCACTCGAACACCTCACAGGTAAGAAATCCTATTTAACTCAATAAGCAAAGTGTTAACTCAGTGAGCCATCTGCTTCTTGGCAGGGAGGGGAGATATGGGGGAGATCATTCCAGACATTAAACACTGAGCACCTGATTATAAAACTCCTTTTAAAAGTAGTTTATTTGGATTTTCCACATCCTTTAATGAATTGCAAATATATTAACAGAAAAGACTTTTTTCTAAGACTGTACAATTTCTGAAATAAAAGTCAGGAAAAGCAAAAAAATAAAAAGGAAAAAAGACAAAAATTACATTGTTTCAATGCAAATAGTACACACCACACCCACACTTTGCATTTTCTCATGTTTTTGTATTAATAAACGACAATCTCCTAATTCTTCAGTGAACACATTTGCTCTAGTTTGGGTGTCAGAGCGCTGCCACACTTTGCCTCCCTTGCTCCTCAAAGAACAGAGAAGTTAGTTGATGAAAATACTGGTTTTCATGTTTTGTTTTGAAGAAGGTAAAATAGCAGCATGGTTTTAAACATTACATGCAATTCTTGAGAAAAATAAAATGTAAGTGATCATGCACATATAAGGCAGGGGATAATTTAATATTTTGAGCACTAATGCTCAGTTTAGAATTTGCATCCTTTTAAAATCTTATCTGAGTTAAGAGCCCTTTGCCGGGTATTAAAAAAAAAAAAAATCCAATACAACAGTTTACAACTTTTAGAGAACAAAAATGCTAAAAAATTAAACTGAAATAAAGGAAACTCAAGGTATTTCCCCCCATATAGGGGATTTGCTGTTTTCCATCCCTGGTTCCCAAATAAACAAGAAGCATTTATTTTGGGAAAAATCCCCAAATTAGCACATGCTGTTGGAAACCAGACAAAGAATAAAAAAACACCAAATCAAAAGTGAGGTCTAAAACCTTGTCAGGGTCCCTTTAATCCAACAGCAAGACCTAATTGCTTCAAGTCAGCTCAAGTAAATGGGTAATGGGAAGAGAGAGATTACTGCTTTTTGTTTAGAGAACATAAACCAAAAGGTAGCCAATTATACTGTGCAGCTAATGTTCACGCCAACTGTAGGTCTAGACTATACAATGCGCTGTTTCTTTGTAACTCACTCTTGTAGAAACCTATTATGGAAGTGTGAATCTTGGGACTGCTACAGCTGCTTTAAAGACTGGGAGGGAAAAGAAAGAAAACCACATACCCACAGGAAATTTAAGTGAGTAGGACACACGAATGGCAAATGATAGTACTTAACTATAGATGCAGGTTGGCCACTGGGGAATTTCAACCCTGGTGTTTTCCTTTTAAATCATGGTTTATCATGCAAGAGCCTATCCATAATACTTTTTAGCACCAAAATTCTTGCATCTAGTGCACTCTTCACTTAGCTGAAACACTTGCATGATTTATAATGAGACTTAGTTCACTTTCAGAAATAAACAGATTTACAGTATTGACTTGACAAAAGCACAAAGCTTCATCCAATATCAGTCCCCCATATTTTAAAGATTTTCGCTATGACTGGAGTTCAGCCTATTTTTCACTGCTTGTTTATGTACTTAGAATAATGGAGAATGATATTTTTTGTGCAGGTGTTGTGATTTATTTTTTCCTTATGGTTTAAAAAAAAAACAGTCAGTGCTTCTTACAACCAAACAATAGGCATGACAAGACATTGTTTGTACCTATTCTAGGACAAGGACACTAAAAAAAAATATTTAAAAACAATTAAAAAAATTCTACTAATGGTAACTAAAGGTCTTCTAAAAATATACATGAAAAGAAAAGGAAGAGGACACTTTTTAAGACTGATCACAACAAATACATTGCTGTGAATTTTGAATCATTCCCAATTTATTGTGCATAATTTGCTCTTTAAAAAACTGATATCATACACTTTCTTTACGGTCACTGCATAAAGGGCGCCAATCTTTGTTGCAGAGCGCTACCGAGAAGGATAATTTTGGATTCTTTAATATAGCCTTGCTTTCTTCTCACAGAAACAGTCTCCGGGTCACTCAATTCTTACAGACAGAGTGAGAATTTTCTCCAAGAATCTTAAAGAATGGATTAAAAAAATAAGATAATGCACATTTTTGCATCCTGCTCAGACAATACTTTACAAAATAGTTTTAAAAGGATACGGTCTTAGACAAATATTTGATACATCTTACTGTAAGGTTCTGATTGTGTTAAGGCTTACACTGTGTTGGGTCTTTATCTACTTAGAAACAAGTTATCACCGTGGCTTATATTACTTTTATCCTTTCAACATTACAATTTTATCTACCTGTCTCTATTTTGCTCTTACAATAAACTTTTTATTCTCTGAAAATTAGAACCAGATCCAAAGAGGCAACACACTAATGACTTGTTTCTTTGATGTACTAAGTAGACAATTAACATTTTGGAAGTCAGAGGAATAAATTAACCCTTGGCTAGAATATTAAAGCATTGTGTAATAACTGCTATGCTGTAATGTGCTCCTCTGGGAAAGAGCAAGTTTACACTAAGTAGGGACACTGGATATTCTATATTTTGACACACACTCTGAATCCAAAGCATGTGCTCTGTAGTTTGTTCACTGGAGACACTGTAGTTTTAAGGTCATTTACATTCCCTGGCATTTAAGTTACACTGTAATACGCAAAAGTTTTTAATGTGTCCCAGCCTGCACTCAATGCTGTTTTTGAAGAACTTAGAAATGAAGTTCAGCACTCCGCTTACCAAGAAAGAACCAAACTAAGACACATTTCTGGAGAAAATACTAAGGAAGCAATTTCTTGTTCTATTCCCACATCTATTGGCTCACTTTTAGCAAGCCACAAGTCTTTCTTTCATGATAGCTTTCCAACAAAGGAGTTGGAAAAAACTCTTTTTCCTTCTCAAATAGTCATTTTCATAAAGGAACAAGAGCCAACTGGTCAGTCTCAGTAGCAGCTGAATATTGCACTGCCATTAATTCTGTGTACGGTTAAAATCTGATGAGTGGTGCTCTCATGGTCTGTGGAGAACAATGACAATGCTGGCTCAGTGATGTGAAGACTCAGTACGTGAAGGAAGGGGAGAACACAACAGTAGCAGTCCAAGCTCAGACACTGGCTTTTGGAGGTTAAAATTCATCACTTTCAACTGCATGGAGTTGTGTGTCATCTGCATCAGTCATGCTGCTCTCTTGGGATTCATCTGTGCCAACTTCAAAACAAACAAGGGGTTAGGTTCTTTGGGAGAAGACACGCACATCTCACACAAGCAAGTCCACCTTATTAGAAAACAGTGGCAAGGCTCTACCAAAGCTTATAAATACAGACGGTTCCACTTCCCACCCCCTTCCACCAATAACCTTTTCCCACTGCCCCCTCCCTCGATTGTCTTTTCTAACTTCCCTCCTCTTCAAAATCCACTTCCCTCCTCTTCAAAATCCACTCACTTTCTCCTACAGCGAGTGACCCATGCCAGCCTAACGAGAAGTAGAAGAGCTGAGAAGGGACTTAATATGCGTGCACCTTATCTGCTCTCATTCAGCTTGTACACAGACATAGTCCAGAGAATGGTATGGAAATACAACTTACTTTGGTAGACCTAAAACCCCTCTATATTCACGGCAATCACCAAAATAAAATAATTCTCCTCAGTTCTGCCCTTGTAAAAACTAGCAGTAAATCAAGATAAATAGTAAAGAAGGTAGTCACATTCTAAGCAGGTTGATTGTGCTTACAGGTAAATTTTAAGTAGCTCAGTTTAGACTATGAAAGTGCCTTCATCTTTCTTTGAATTTCCAAATTTCTTTATGCCAAGTAAAGTGAGGAGTGAATCATGCGTGGTCCGTGGAGAAGGCTGTCCTTTCTTAATACCCAGAAATATGCAGGGCACTACCCAGAAGCAAGACACGGTCCCTTTCTTAAAGCTTACTTTAAGGACCTTGCCTAGACCAGGATTTCAAGGTGGGTTAGAATGTGATAGCCAACATGTTTTAAAAAGTTTATGCTGTCTTAACTACAATAGCCTCAATACGTACTAAAATGGTCACTTGGGAGTTCAGACCTTTGAAAGAACGACAAGAAGTCCTGTGGCTCCTTATAGACTAACAGATTTATTGGAGCACAAGCTTTTGTGGGCAAAGACCCACTTCGTCACATGCATGACATGCATCTGACGAAGTGGGTCTTTGCCCACGAAAGCTTGTGCTCCAATAAATCTGTCAGTCTATAAGGTGCCACAGGACTTCTCGTCATTCTTGCAGATTCAGAGTAACATGGCTACCCCTCTGATACTAGACCTTTGAAGTCTCTCTCTCTCAGTCTGCAGAGTCAGCAAGATAACATTGGTTTACATTTGGAAGACATTTTTAGAGATGTTATGCGAGTAAAGCAATTGATTGCATTATAAGACAATAGAATACTATTCATTTCAAATATTTTGGAGTTTTTCTACATTTTCAAATTTATTTAACTTACAACACAGAATACAGCATCATTTACTTTTGAACCTCTCTAGTCTGGCACTCTCTGATCCAGCAACATCAGTGGTCCAGCATGATATTAGTTAGTCAGATGTCCACTTGTCATGGGTGTGGCCAAGTTTCTCTCAGTCCCATGAAGTTTTACAGCCACCAGTCCTGGATCTCCTTTGTTCTGTGCTGTTATTTAGCTCTAATTTACCCTAACGTTACATCTATACTGCACCCTTCTTCCGCAAAAGCTTATGCAAACTAAGCGAGGAGCAGAATATCGCCACGCTTTATTTGAATAATTAATTAGGGGCCGTTTTTGTGCAAAAGCCTCTTGCGCAAAAAAGGCCCCTAATTAATTATGAAAATGAAGCACGGTGATATTCTGCTCCTCGCTTAGTTTGCATAAGCTTTTGCGGAAGAAGGGTGCAATATAGACATAGCCTAAATGTCTTTTAAGAGCCCAGTAAACAGTGGAAGTGTTCATAATGCTGCTAAGAAATACTGACATCTCATGGTCCAGCACCCATCAGGTCCCAAGGGTGTGGACAAGAGAGGTTCAACCTGTTATGTATTCTGTATCATGAAAGTTAAACTTACAAATACAGAATTATGTACAAAAAACTGCATTAAAAATACAAATGTAAAACTTTAGAGCCTACAAGTCCACCCAGTCTTACTACTTGTTCAGCCAATTGCTCAGCCAAACAAGTTTGTTTGCATTTGCAGGAAACAATTTGCCTGCTTCTTGTTTACTATGTCATGTGAAAACAAGAACATGTGTTTACATGGCCCTATTGTAGCTATCACCACAAGATATTTACATGCCAAACGCAGTAAGGATTCATATGTCCCTTCATGCTTCAACCACTGTTCTTTAGAACATTTATGATGGGTTGTGTTCAATAACAGTCCAAAGCAGAGTATTTTCATCATCTGAGTCTGATATAACCAGTGGAAGGTTGTTTCTATTTTCCGTTGGTTCAGGTTCTGTAGTTTCTGCAGCAGAGTGTTGCTCTTTTAAGACTTCTGAAAGAATCCCTCTTAAGATTTTGGAAGTCATGTCAGATTCTCAAACCTAGGGTCAAGTGATGTAGCTATCTTTAGAAATTTCACATTAGTACTCTCTTTGGGTTTTATCAAATCTACAGCGAAAGTGTTCTTAAAACAAACATGTGCTAGGTCATCATCCAAGACTGCTTTAACATTACATATATGGCAGAATGCAGGTAAAACAGAGCAAGACACAGACAATTTTCCCCTGAAGAGTTCAGTCACAAATGTAATTAATGCATTATTTTTGTAACGAGCATCATCAGGATGGAATAATGCTCTCTGGAATGGTGGCCAAAGCATGAAAGGGGTATACAACTATTTAGCATATATGGTATATAAATACCTTGCATTGCTGGCTACAAAATTGCCATAGGAATGCCTGTTCTCCCTGTCAGGTGACACTGTAAGTAAGAAGAGGGATGCATTATCTCCCATAAATGTTAATAAGCTTGGTTCTCTAAGTGATTAGAGATAGGAGAGAGTGGACTTGTAGACGCTAAGGTTTTACCCTGTTTTGTTTTTAAGAGCAGTTATGTAACCAAACAAAGAAAAAAAAACCACCTTCATTTGTAAACTGCACTTTCACCATACAAGAGAATGCACTACAGTACGGCTACGTCTACACTGGCCCCTTTTTCGGAAGGGGCATGCTAATTTTGAAAGTGGGAATAGGGAAATCCGCGGGGGATTTAAATATCCCCCACGGATTTAAATAAACATGTCCGCCGCTTTTTTCCCGGCTTGGGGAAAAGCCGGGAAAAAAGCGTCTAGACTGGCCCGATCCTCCGGAATAAAGCCCTATTCCGGAGGATCTCTTATTCCTACTTCGAAGTATACACTGAATTCTGTGTTGTGATCAAAATCAATATATTTGAAAATGTAGAAAACATCCAAAATATTAAATACATTTTAAATTATATTCTATTTAACAGTACAATTAAAACTACGATTAATTTTTTGAGTTAATTGTGCTCAATAGCTCTACTTTTAAATAAATAAATAAATAAATAAATAAATGCTTGAATTCACCAGACATTTTTTTAATTACTAAAAATTTAAGAAGGATCCTAAATTGCCCAATAAAACAAAATGTCTGTGGTGCTTATTTCCCCTCTCAAGAATGTAAGTGCTCTATTTCCACCTGCAGGATGTAGATGAACTAGATCTTAGAATGTTTTGACTAGTTGTGGGGTTCCTTAGGCTCCGTAATGGGGCCAAAATAAGGGGTTCAGGGTACAGGAGTGGGCTGTGGGCTCTGGAGAAGGTCTGAGGATGAGGAGTTGAGACTGCAGGAGGGGGCTCCAGGCTGGGGCCAAGATGTCTGAAGTACAGGAGGGAGTTGAGGGCAGGAGGTTAGGGTGTGGGGCCTGTTTGTGAGTTGGGGTGTGGGAGGAGGCTCAGGGCTGGGGCTGAGGTTTGGGGTGCTTATATGGGGCAGTTCCCCTTTGGTGTGACAGGTGGCTCTGCGCACTGCCCTGCTCTTGTCTACAGGCACCGGCCCCTGCAGCTCCCATTAGCTACAATTCCCTACCAATGGAAGCTGTGGGACGGAGCTACAGGTGAGGGGAGCGTATGGACAGAGCTTCCCAGTGAGTGCTTGCAGCTCCATCCCAGCCCAAGGAGGGGGAAAATGGCAGCACGTGGAGCCACTCACTCGCTCCTTTCCCCTTCCCCTCCCCCAGCCAGGCAGGCCTGGAATGTAGGGAATTTAGTGGCTGCAGCCCAGGACCCCAAACGAAAGGGGACCCCCAGAAAAAATCTGCACTTTTGGCAACCCAGAGGTCTTTTTGTGGGAACTCCCCTTAGCCCAGGATCCTGGGCTGCAGCCCCTAAAGTCCTAATCTTAATCCAGCCCTGAGAGGAACAAAAGAAGAAAGAAAAAAAAAAACCCCAAACCATTTACCATTTCAGGAAAGAAAAAGCAAGTTAAAAAACAAGCTACTATGATTTTACTGGAAGGTGTTGCTAAAGTCAATGGGATACATACCAGCAATAAGTCTGATAAAAACTTGAACACAATGTTACAATGCGCGATAACAATATTAAGTTCTATAGTAACATTTTTGCCTAATGAAGAAAACAAAATGGTTTGTTTGCCACTGTCTATCCTTTTTCTAGTTCTTATCCAAGTCATCAATATTTATGACCATCCATATTTTTGAGGAGAAAGATTTAGGCCATTCTCTTTGGCATATTTTTTAGTGATTTATTCTGATGTATTTTAATTCTGTATTTACTAGTTTAAAATGACAGGGCTTCCACAACTTCAAAACTTTCCCCGAGAGAGGACTAACAGATCTATTAGGTACATTTTCCCTTCACAATGAGCCCAAGTTTTCCTTTGCTTAAGTTACCTCATTACACATACGCTGCTCCGAGCCCTTGAACAAACAATTCGATCATTTCCTTGCTTGTTACACTACTCAGATATCTGAAGGATTAGATGCCCCTTTACTAGAATGTTCAGGCTGAAGAACTGGCTTCCCATATTAACAGTATTTATATAAATTATGGTTTATAATAGTAGGTTATTAGGACCTAGTCCTCACACTAATTTTACATAACTAAAGCTCTCTTAAGAGACGTAACCATTTTTCATTAAGTGCTTAATACAAATAGATCAGCAGTAAGAGAATTGTTGAGTCTCTAACCCACTTGCTGTGCAAATAGGTAAGCAGTTATAGTCTGGACTTTTGCTTTGCTGAGGAACATAAAAATCTTTCTACTTGGAAACCAGTTAATTTAGATTTTGAGCTGGAAATACAAACCTGATTCGTATGGATAACATTCGCTGATCTGCTCTTCTTGAGTTATTGGTTCCTCATCATCTGGAAGGTAACGTTTATCAATAGCCTCTTTGATCTGGTTGTTGGCTCCTTTGGGATCTAAATCCATTGCCCATGAGAAATTCATGAGGGCCAGATGAGTTTGACCCAATTTTTTATAAACCTAAAAATAAAATATTAACACTACATTTTCCATTAAGTTGCTACTCAATAGCATTTTATCCAACAATATGTTGTAGCCAATAGTTACGTTAAAGTACTGCTACTATCATGTAAAAGACTGCTGGATGAATGGATATTAGCATCAGCATTAGTAGTCATCCAGGAAGGAAATGGATGTCTCAAATACAGAGCCTCCTCTTGGTGACTGGATAATATCCATTCCAGATTGGCAGTGACCAAAAAACAATAATTTAATGGCTATTTGGTGCTGTACATGAAATGAATTTGTCTCAGTCCACTTTGTAGCGTCTACACCAGAGGGAGTCTCAGGTGATCCTCTTTGTGCTCTGCAGGACAAGGCTGAGGCACATTGGTAAGTGATGTTGCCGCTGTCCATGTTATATATTCTTCCTCATGAGAACTATCACCAGAACTACTGGCCAGTCATCACCTTTTAATTTAAAAGGGGTTTGTCCTAGGAACACAAACTTGAATTCTCTCCCTTCCTTCCTTCCCCCCAAAAAAGCCTTTTCAGTGATAATCCTTTTATGCCTTAGGTAAGGCTACTGCTATCTTTGTACTTTTCAGAAGGAAGGTTTATACTTTAGTCTATCTGCAGTTAGATCATAAGGCACAGAGTGCAGTATATAGATCTGAAGCACGAGAAATGGAAATCTCTGCAGGACAAAACTTATCAATGAAACAGTAAAAGATAGTTGCACCCACTTAGCTCAGTTAAACATTCTGAATGTTGATACGCTGTGAAATGTGTAGACAGGAGTTTTCATTTAATTAGAAGTAAAAGTGTTAAAAAGGAGATCAAGAGAGACTTCTCTCCAACATGCAAGGCTCAATTACAGAACACTACAGAAATCTAAAATGAGAAACACAAATGAATAGGGAGGGAAGTTGCATGGGGTGGATTTTGTTAGTTGTATTATTGTGTGGCTTAGCGGTGTAAGCATTAGATTTGAAAACCTGTAGATGCCCAATATACAGTGGTTCAAATCTTAGTAAGGCTGATTCAACTCTTCATTCTTCCAAAATAATCTGGATCTGTGAAGTTGTTGCGTAGGCATCTTTAGAAGAAAGAGAAGACCTGCCTATTCTATGTAGGTGTTTTACATATCCTATACCATTTTGCAGATATTACTTTTAGATGGTAGACTAGAATGTGATTTCTATAAATGTACATCAAAGAACAACTAGCTTTGAAGGGTCACTATCCCCAGATAAGGTAGGATTCTATCCAGTGCACCATTCTTATACTGACGAAAGTCTCTGTACTTTTAGAGTCATATTTTCACGGGAAAGTGCGGCAGGCATGCACACAATCATGTACTTGTTTTTATACCAGCATTTGTGTATGAACCTGTTCTACAGTCCTTAGAACACACTTCAAGATTAAACAACAGCGGTGCAGTTATGGTGGGGACAGAGGATGCTGGTGGCATGGTGACATCAGGATTCAGGCTCTAATAACAGAAGTACAAAAGGCTAGAACAGGGTTCAAAAAAGAGCTAGACAGATTCAGCGAGGTTAGGTCCATCAACAGCTGCTAGCCAGGATGGGTAGGAATGGTGTCCCTAGCCTCTGTTTCTCTGGAGGTGGGTGACAGGAGAGGGAGGGATCACATGAGGATTACCTGTTGTGTTCCCATCTGGTATTGGCCACTGTCTGCAGACAGGATACTGGGCTAGATGGACCTTTGGTCTGACTCAGTCTGGCTGTTCTTATGTTCTTAAAACTTTGCCATTCATGGTGCATGCATTCCTGGCACCGCTATAAATGGTGATATTCATGAATACTGTGAGCTGCGGCTCCCAGTGGCCATGGCAAGTTCCCTGAGGCTCCCCTCCAGGACAGGAGACTTCCTCCCATGGATATGCAGAACCGTGAATAACAATTCCATGAATTGAAAGGGTCTCCTGTAATTCTTTCAGAATCAGAGCTTTACCAGGACAAGCTCAAACACCAATTTTGATCAAAAATTCATCTCAAATGCAGCTGCTAGTTTGTATGTGGTGAGGCACACGAGGCTGTGGGAATTTTCAGAACACTATCCAAAATGGAAGCAGCTTCATTACAGTGGGAAAACTAGCACCTCAGCTTATTTCTCTGAAACAAACGGGGGGGGAGGGGGAATCACAGATACTTATGATAACAGATATAGTTCTATGCATTATGTTCAGTTTTTACCTTTCCTATTAAGAAGTAAACAAGAGACTCTTTGGGAACAATCTGTTTCAGTTCTTCAAGTTCTTGTAAAGCAGACTAAAAGAGGAAAAAATAGTTAAATGTTTTTTCCAGTAAGTTTGAGCCAGTATCTGCATCACTCCACTTTTATTACATTGTATTAGGACTGGGTAGCTTAAAAAAGTTAGTTCATGTTTTTTTTGGAAGCCATCTTCTTAACCATATAAAAACCTCAGATGGCTACTCCTCTGTGAACAATCCTGGCACAATCAAATGTAAATGTAATATTCTAGCAAATGCAGGGTGAATAAGAAAAATATTTTAAAATTTAAATAATGACTTTTTTCTTTCAATTGTATATGGCTTTCAAGAGCTATACTGATTGTTTTGGGTTTCTTCAGTTAGTTTCCTACTTGGTAGAATGTGAAATTGACTAGAATGTCATCTACTAGAATGTTAGATTTTCAATTTTTTGTTTTTAACCAAGATCATTTCACACTTAAAAATGTTCATCTGTGCTGAAAAAGATAACTGAAGAGGTTTGTTTACATTCTTACCGTGAGAACACAAACACAAATGTAACACCAGCAGACCCTAGTCATTGGTGGGCAGAACTGAACCTGGGACCTCTGGACCTTAGTGGTTGAGACTCTACCCCATGAGCTATCAGTCTATAAAGTTAAGACAAGGTGTGGGAAACAAGTCAGAGACCCCCTTCAAAAGACCAACCTCCATCACTAAACTGAAAGCAGCATCCCTGCAGGATTTGAGAACACCCAACATAAATAGTATTCCTCAAGACACCTGTGGACAGGAAGTCGGTCCTTTATACAATGCTCAATTGGTTACCAAATACAGATTCTGTTAAGTGGAGTCAAGAATCCCTGCTGATACCAGAAGGCTTCCTTTCAAAATGAAGGAGCTATTTGTATTAACATTAGAATGACTACAACTGCTGCCGTATTACAGTTGGAAGAGGCAGCTCTTTTAAACAGCCACAGCCAGCATGATCAAAGTGAAAGATATATTCTTGGAGACAAGCATGGCTCCCATTATGAAATGATAAGAATCAAGATTCGATTAACTTCTAATGCATCATCATTCAGACAGCTGCAGACCCTAAAGAATTTAGAGAGACTTCAGTTTGTAGCATCTATGATTTACCTTATATTTTTCATTTGCAAATAATACAGAGGCTCTATGGAATTTGCATAGTGGGTTCTTCGGATCAATATTAATGGCTTTGTTTAGAGTATCCAAAGCCTTTTCAGATTTTTTCAGTGCATGCTGGACCTACAACAGAACAGAAATTATGTTAATATAGATTTTTTCCAAATAAATGAGAGGAAGGGCAGAATCAGACCTGCCAGACTACTAAAAGAATTATATTTGACATAATCCAGTGCCTTCAAAATGCAATATTCAACTAGAGAGGCTCATTCTAGACTCAGATAAGACTGCATAATTTACTTCCTGCTAGTAAATTTTTTTACTCCCAGTCCAAAGACTAGCAGAATGGTAATCTGGCCCCCAACACTGAAATAGTTCTACATAAACAAAGAACACTCATCAACATAGCAGAATCTGGGGAAGGAAAAGCCCACCAGAGGGCTTTAATAGTTTGCCACCATCCCACAACTGAGAAAAGTGTCAGTAGATGGCCACATAACCAGTCATCAGGATAATCATCTATCCCTCTTCACTTAAGGATTCATGTATTAAAAACAGCTTTCTATATTAGGACAGAGCATTTGCTCTAGTCGTATAAAATCCCTCACAGGCAAAGGGATAGACCTAAAACAAGATCTTTGTCTTTTCAGTTTCTATACCAGTTTGATCACAGTAACATTTTGGTTGTATCAGCTAGGAAACTGTTTCCTATTTAATTGTGCTAGTAATTGGCACAAGTCGCTTAGAAAGCCCTACTCTTAGAATTAAGGATCATCACATATATGGATGACTAGAAGATGTACCTGGTGTTAATTCAATTAGTTTTTGTTTTTCTTCATTTAAATCATTAGGGAAGAGGGGTTCAGTATGCATGCTGCCCTGGGGAGAAAGGACAACCCCAGTCCTCCCTCACCACAGCAGGGTGGGGGCCAGGTAAGAAGTGCCTCTCTATGGCCGCTGCAGCTTCATGTGGGCACAGCTCAGGGAGGAGTGCATGTGCCCTGCTTAGGGGACAGACACACACACACACACAAACTCTCTGAAAGACATACAGTCGGTCCCCGAGTTACGAATGCATCAATTTACGACCGTTCGTATTTACGACCAACCTCCTATACAGCCGGAACCCGAGTTACGAATGAAATCCTCACTTACGAACAGAGAGGCCGTATGTCAGTGAATGTAATCTGACTTATGAACACACTGAGTTATGACCAAGTGCTTGGAACGTAACTCATTCGTAAGTCGGGGACCGGCTATAGTTGATAGCTGCCCTTTCTCTCCACCCTGCCCCCTGCTGCCCCAATGGGGTTATAGCTGTCCCAGTCCCCATCTCTGGCTCCTTGCTGCCCCCCTGTGGTCATTATATAGTATAACTGTCCCTGCATATAGCAGAGTTCCTTTCTGTTTTATGAGAAGCAATCCTATTCCAGGCATGTCCCATTTTCCAGGCACAAGCAAATCCTTATCTTACTTTTAGTTAAGATAAGAGGAAGCTATATACCTAATTTAATGGTCCTAGCTCTTACTGTTTAGGAGGAGTTCTTGAATAGACAGACTAACGAACTCTCTAAAATATATAGTAGATTAGGAGGCAGGGATGCGCCAAGGCGCAAAACAGACCTTTATTAGTTGAGTGGGGTGGGGGAAGCTTTGAATGCCAGTCAAAAGAGCCCCAACTGCCAGTTCCAGGCCTTGTACCAGCAGTTGAGGACCAATGTGCTAGTTACCAGTTAAGTCTTTTCTCTGGGAGTACTCAATTCCTTAAAACTCTCTCATACAAAGGGCCTCTGCTAAAAGTCTGATCCACAATAAGCTTTTTCTATTGGAACACACAATAAAAAGCAGATTAAACAAGTATAAAATTAATTGCAATCTACTTACTACTCCGATGTGACAGAGTAAGACTGAGCTCTGAGGATTGATATCAAGGGCTTTCTGGAAATGCATTTCTGCTAGGCTGAATTTCTCCTGTTTGTAATAAATCATTCCCAAACCATACCTGCAAGTGCAAAACAAGTTTGTCAGATAAAGTTTGATTTATCATGAACCAGCCTTTATTATTAAGTGTGAACTGGAAGAAGAAAATGGTCTTTGGCACATTAATTTGACAGATTAGATCAATGGAAACAATGAAGTTCTTGTGATTCACATACAGCCATGCAAGTCTTTCCAATAAAGCAGTATGAGTAAACTGACATTGTAACCATAGCAGCACCCAATATATTGTTTCAAATTTTGGCATCTGAGTCATGTAATTCTAGTGCAGAATTAAGACCATTTTCTGCTAAACAGAAGAGGCCAAATTCATTGTTTGTGTAAATGGGTGCAACTCCATGGACTTCAATAGACCATGTATGGCTGGCATAAATTTAATGTTCTAGGCACTAGTGACTACGTTCGCTCAGACAGTAACCCTTTCATTCACAAACTAGCTATAGCATCTACTAATTCACAACTGGGTTTTGGCAACAGTTCACTCTGCCCAGCTGGAAGTTGATTAACTGTAGCTGAAGCACTTTACACTGATTAGACAAGGAAATGTGTCTGAAGTTTAAGTGTATACAGAGCTGCACAGGGAGAAGCAATAGCCATGCACTGGAAAGTGGAATCTTTGGACCAGCAGTATCCATTGGCTTTCACTTGAAGTGCCCTTGCACCTTTTCAACCGACAGCATCAGAAGGTGGGACTGGACCAATCATCTCTTACTACCTGAATTCTGTATTAATGAAGGAATTAATACTCTGTAGCAGGAGATAAAGAAGGTGGGTTGTGAAATATGTTGTAGATCACACATCACAAAGAATCCCAGTTGCTAGAAAACAAATAGCCTCCTTCTGCCCTTTCGAGTGCTTACCCACATGAATTCCACTCTCAGTGACTCAAGTAGGAACCTGATGCTAGAAGATCTAAGTAAGGCCATGGTGGGTCTGCCATGAGAGCCTGTGATTCACTTACCCTGCAAGCTGAAGTAACTGTCACTAAGGAGGCTTTCTTCCACAGAGAGGCAATGTACAGAGCACGATGTGAACAATTCAAAGGTGAGTGCCCCTAATATAGAGAAACTCCGCTAAAAACCACACTAAGATCTAGTGTGGAGAGGAGCATGCTCCCCCCATACAGAAGGGAATACATGCACTACCAACCTTAAGGAATCTAGCCACTCTAGCACGTGAGAACACAGTGAGACTCTGTCTTGGGTGTGAGTGAGCAGGTATGGCCACTAGGTGTACTATAAAGCTAAGAGAATTCTGATCTCTACCGAGAGGAGACAATTAAAAAAGCCAGATGGGAACAGACACTGAAGGTAAAGAGGTAATGATGCTCCACCCAAATACTGATTTTTTTCTATTTGGCCTTGTGAGTCAGATGGAGTCCCTTCTACTGTAAAGCAAAAAGTGTGCTGGACATCTTTAGATCAAGATTATTCCATGTTGGTTAACCAGCCATTCTCTAGGCTCTGAGGTGCACTGAAGCTGGTCTTGGAGGCAACATTAATGGAGGCAATATGGAGAGAGTTTAATCATATCTGGGTACCGACACTGCCTGGAACAACCTGATGCCATAAGTATCATAGATGCAACTTCTGGTCTGAACTCTCTCAATAATTTCAAAGTCAGAGGGACTGGTGAGCCAGCACACATCACCCATTAGATCATGGAATATGGAACAAACTTAATTGGGGAATCATGTGTCTCTCTGGATGGGGATAAAAAGTGACTCAGGGTAGGGGAACTTGAAAAATATTTAGACCCCGACAAGAGAATTGATACCTGTGATCTATTTTCTATAATGTTTGGAGGTATACTGTCTGTCACCATAGTTGCACCAGTTCGAACAGATCTTTGTTAACGGGTTATGTTAATCTCTCCTGGAACAAAGTACACGGGATGTCTAAATGTGCATGCGCGTGAGTGTGTGTGTGGGGGGGAAGGTTTTATGTATGATCTCTACTGCAATCTCTAATGATTCACCTAGCCATTCTTCTAAGGAGATGGTGTTATGTGGCTGCGACAGCAGAGCTAGCACTGCAGCTGTATCAGGTCAGAGTGAAGCAATGGCATCTGTAGGTAAGTCAGCAGAGCGATATTGCTCCTCAAAGGTCAGTACCTGCAGTGCTGGAGCAGGAGGGACCTCAGGATGCTGACAGGGTTGAACTCTTGTAGACTCTACAGGTAATGCTGGAGTGGGTAGAGGAGATGGGATTTCTAATGTGTTGAGGACTACAAAGAACCCAGTAAGACTAGGAGTGAGATCCCTAGGCACAAACCTGACTGGAGAGTAATAAGGAGAATCCTCCCTATGCTGGTTTGGGCTGATGTAGAGGAGGAGTCCTTTACTTTCTTTAGGGAGATCTCTTGCCAGTGCCATGTAAACACACTCAGTGCTGAGGATTTAGTAGAGCTCAATACCAATGTACGAATGGCTTAGAAAAGCATTTGGACACACTCAAATCCCTTAGTAGCACAAAGCTCAGTGCAGACTGAGTTGGTACCTCCAACATTAGATACCTCAGAGGTAGGTATGTGCCTAAGAGATTGGTACTGATTTAGCCCGTACCAATACCAGTCTTGTTGCCAGGAGACAGGCAATACACCATGGCAACAATGTGGGCAACAGCAAGAAGCTATTTATTGGCTGGTACCAACATGTACGCTGAGTCTTGTGGGGGTGCCAGAAGGATGAACACAGGCCTTGTGCTACCCTTCACCTCATTTTCTTAGCAGATCTCTTGGATGGTGCCCTAGTTTTTCATACAGCGGTGATGAGCCCTACGCATCTCTAAGGAAGACCTCATAACAAGAACTGCTGCAGCATGTATCAAAGCGGTAGGAGCCCACAAACTGGTAGCAGAGCCAGTGATCACTGGGACAGTCTTGGAAGAAGAATTTTTATATTTGAATAGATCTTGTTTACCTGGAAAAAAGTTCCAAGCAAGCTTCTCTAGCTTCCATTCATTTTGAAAATGAACAAACAGACATTTGCTCATGATGTGTCACTCACTTAAGCAAAATGGATATTTTGAGTGGCCACCCTTGAAGAGTGGGGGGGGGGAAAGATAGTCTTCTCACAAAATGCAAGGCTTAAAAATTGGGGATTTCCGTTTTATCATGAAAACTGAGTACTGGGCAAGAGGAAACAGAAAATACATCTAAGTTTAAAACGTGTTCCCAATAAAGAAACTTAACATACACTATCAAAACTGTACTACAACTATTCTAAAAGTTAACTATGCAAGTGTACAAGAGCAAAGGACACTACTGGCAGTTTTGTTTCTCAGCCAGGGAACGTCAGACAGAATTGAGAGGAGGGCTGGACCTCTTCCATCCTTTTAGATCTTCAGGAAGAAAGAGGTCATTTAGAGGACAGATTCAGGCATGGGCCAAAGGACATGTCTAATCAGAAGATTAGTGCATGTACATTATTAATTGAATATGTATAGATAAGCACTCAAACTGCTAACTCCTTGACTGTTAATTTGGTTTCAAGATCCTCTAAGCTAGCCCAGACAGTCTGCTTTTCCTATAACCAGTTGCAGACTGGAATCTCATGAAACTTTTGTGAGAAAGTTCTGCCTATATAGGGTGCTGGCTATGTTTAAACTTCCAGTTATTTAAAACCATGACAACTGGATGATGTAGGATACAAAGCAGCTGAAGGATCCCACCATCCCAGAACAGTGTTAAGGATAATTATAAAAACCAAAAAGTGCCTTATTAAGAAAGCACTCTGATTTAAAATCCAATAATCCTGACAAAGGTAAAAGTGGTGGAAAGAGATAAACAACAACAGCAGCAGCAACCAACAAACCCCCCCAGAGAAATTGCTTCTCCTTCCACGGAACAAACCAAACCAACCAATGGGAATATGGTAAGCAGATCAGGCTACCTCCTTCTGTAAGAAAAGGAAAAACTATGTAGACTTTTAAGACGGTTTAATAGGTGATGAGCTTTCGTGGGCCAGACCCACTTCCTCAGATCATATTCTGTAAGGGTAGTCTAAACCTAAAACTTTGTTTTTTTCTGTCCTCTATTTAGCAGTAAGAGGATTTAAATTCACTGTCTTAGCTGGCATAGAGCAGCTCTGGAGAAATTGTTGCAGTACCAGCAAAACAAAAATGTTTAACCACATGGGAGTGGGACAAAATCATCATAAGTGACACCATGTGGACATGAGGCAATGTAGTACATGCATTTAAAAAAAAAAGACTAATTACTGTCCAACAACAGTGATGGTGATATCTATTGTCAGATCTCTCATAACAGACACATACACTTTCATGAGATAAATGGCAGAAATGAAGAATTATCCATAACTTCCAAGGTGTAACAGCAGTCAATAGTATGACACACTTCTTCCTTGAGTGCTCTCATTAACAAAAAAATACTGAAAACTTACCATGCATTATAATGTCGAGGATTGACTCGGATTGCATTTCTAAAACAGGCTAATGCTTTGTCTAGTTCTTCTGTTAAAACAAATTCATGCCCCAGCAGAGTGTAGGCATACGCATAATTTGGATCAACTTGAATGGCTCTCTGGAAGAACTTGATTGCAATGTCATGTTCCCGTTGCAAGCTGAAACAGTTTCCTGCAGCACACCATGCCTAGTTAAAAGCAACATTGCAATATTACTGTCAAATCCCTTCTACAACAGGAGAGTAATACATAATTGATTTAAACTGGTATTCTTTCACTGAGCTGTGTTTTTAGACTATTAGCAGGCTGGATGCCAGCAGGGAGGCATGCCAGCCACTGCTAGGATTAGGGATGTGAGCGTGTACTTGTATACATGGATACATGCAACCCCATCCCCTGGCTGCCTCTGTATCAGAGGCAGCAGTGCAAGGGGGCAGGCGAGAGCTGGCTCCCACAGATCTGCTGATATCTGGGAGGCAGCAGCAAGGGGGGAAGGAAGGAGGGGGAGCAGGCAGGAGCTAGCATATGCCGGGAACCGGCTTAAAAGCTGCTCCCCATGAGCACTGGCTCCCACCTCCCCTCACATGTAAACATTGAAAATTACATGTTTACAAAAATAAATGCATTTTTAACATCCCTAGCTAGGGCGAAACACATAATGGATTATGCATACAACAGTTTTCATCCATAGAGTTCCATGGATTTCAAAGCCCTTTTATAAGACTATTAGTTCAGTTTCACTCCTTGGAGATAGATCAGATGGGATGCATTTTATACATTGTGAAACTGGGATATAGAGGTCAAGAGCCTAAGAGATACAGCAAGGTCAGCAGCAGTTAAATACTACAGGGATTACATAATGTGGAGCTTAAAAACAGACAGTCAACTATTCAGCTCTAGGTCTAGCAACAGCAGCAGGCTGGAGGCAGCTACACTCAAGATTCATCACCCATCGCTCTCCAGCACAGCAATGGGGAACCCACCCAGGGACACCAAATTCCAGTAGAAACCTCTACTCCCTATCCTATACAGCAGCCTGCATCAAGACTTTAGGGTCCCCAGTATCAGATTAGAGGAGGTGGTATTTCTCTCTTTGATTTCCTCTAGCTGCAATTAATGGATATTTGGATCTTTTACTTACTATGTGCTATTCTCCACTTGTTCACTGCCAACAAATAATTCATGTTTTAGGTTCTTGTTTTCCTCCTTTTTTCTCCCCAAGCCTTTCTGCACCTCTTCTGTACTATCCTCCATAACCCTCACTTCCCCCCCAATCTTCTAATATACTAAAGGAATACACTGAAAAGTTCTTACCTTTTCTGATCTCTAATAAATGTAAAGGACAAAAAATTATAAATTAAAATAAAAGAATACTAATAATACATAGGTGTGCAAGTTTATGGGTTACAGCGCTCATTAAAATGTGCAGGACATTTTGGACCAACAGCCTTACACTACCATGTTTCCACACAGTCATAACTGCCCCCTTTATTGACCACTAATTGTTTGAGGTATCAATGAATTTAAGATTAACGCATTACATGCTTAGAAGACAGCTACCAAATTTTAGGTGGCTGGTGAATTAATCACTACAGAAAAGAGGGTGTAATAGAAAGACATTTATATAGCAGCAAAGCAGGCAATAAAAATCCCTTCAATCCTGGATCTCTCTCTTCTCTTCTCCCTAATAGAGAGCACTCCCTTCCACGTATTGGGGTGAACAAATGAAGGGGGACTCCTTATGGATGGAAAGCACTATGAAAATGAAAGTCATAACTGATGGGTTAATGGAGCCGGTTCCTGCAGGATGACATGTCTTTTTATAATTGTTACAGGTATCATCCTTGATCCACACAGTAATCCAGTAGCCTTTATACTAGACACTTCTGTCACACAACTATACCCAAATTAGACTAGCACATACTGAGTTCATTCTGATTAATTAATCATCTTTAACCTTATTTTGGAAGTAACTGTACGCAGAAACATATGCCACCACAAAATATTATACCTCTGGTGAATTTTTATCCATGTCTGTTAAATCTTTTGATAGAACTGAAAGTGCAACATCCTTCTGAAGATGCCATAGCGTTGTAGAGTAAATCTCCATGCCTTCAACTCTGTAGTTTTCAATCCTTCTTACTTCAGAGAATATCCTCTCAGCCTAAAAACAAACCAATTTGAGTAAAATTCTCAGGAACAGTGCTAAGGGCAACATTAGGAAGTTTCAGAGATATATAAAGCAATGGGATGTTCAATCTGCCACCTCCTAAAAGTATAAAAGTCAACATGAAGAGCTTCAAATCTTGTGCCATTTCTAGAAATATGTTTATCTGAGACAAGCAGAAATCCCGCCCCCCCAAATAGTCTGACTCCATCCTAATGCATGAAGATAAAGGGGTAACATTTGTAATATTAAATCAAGACATTATGAATTTCATTTAATGAAGATTTATACTGCATAGCTTAATGGTTTTAACCACATTACCTAGTCATCCAAATAAAGTACACTTCAAAGACTGCATTTGCACTAGTTACTGGAGCCTTTCAAGACACAACCTACCTTGCTCTTGCAGGAGTTTTTTTTAAATGAACTAAAGGAAAGAGAGCAAAGCCTGAGAAATGTCCCTTGTAATGCAGAAGGATGGGTCGGTGCCAGAAGTAGTGAGGCTGTTTACTAGGAAGTAAGGTACCATAAAGGGCTATTTTTTTCTATAAAGAAAATACAGCCTTTGTCTACTCAAAAATTCATTCTTGATTTTGTGTTACTATGTCAACTCAAGTTCCTTTCACAGATTCCAAATAATAGTACTCAGATCAGAAACAAAGGTAAAAGACAAGTAGAAAAAGCATTAAGAAACTGCTGGGGTCCATAGCATTCTTTCATGAAATACTATGAGTGTCTTTACATTCAAAGTACATGGAGGTATTCAGGATGCAAGGGAGGTTCAGAAGGAATTTTTTTTAAACTATATCATATATAGTTTATTTTTTGTTTTATAAGCTGTATACTTTGTAACTACTATATTCACATCTTATAAATTAATTAACAGGTAAGGATTAGGAAATCGGAAATGAAAGGGGATATGGGACTGTTGAAACAAGAACTCAGAATTAACTGGAAAAACTTAAACAACAAATAGTTTAGCAGCACCTTAAAGACTAACAAAACATGTAGCTGGTGTCATGAGCTTTCATGGGTACAGCCCATTTCAGTGATGGAGGCAACAGTCAACCAGTGGCAGGGAAGCAACTGTGGTGTGGAATCAAGATTTTGGCCAAAGACCCTGGAGCAAACCCCTACTCTGATTAAAAATGTCAAAGGATCTTCGCTGATTAGAAAGAACGGGGTGGCCAACAAGGGAGGAGAGGGGAAGGGCGCAGCTGCCTTGGAGCCTTGCAACTAAAAAGAGCCTGGGGCTTTCGGCTGCTGTGGCCGCTACCTTGGCAGTGGCCAGAAGCCTGGGCCCTTTAAATTGCCTTCGGAGCCACATTCCAGCAGTGTGGAAGGGCTGGCTGGGGGAGGCTACCACTCCTTCTGCTTGAGGCCCCACCACTTCTGGGGGGCCCAGAGCAGGGTTCCTTCTAAGCTGCAGGGCAACACAGCTTCAGAGCTGATTAATAAGCCCCGCCTAGTCAGAGGCTCAGGGCTTTGTACATGGAGACGACTGACTAGGCAGGACTGATAAATTGCCCGTGAAGCTGTGTTGCCCTGCAGCTTAGAGGGAACACTAGCCCAGAGCCAGGCTCCCCCTGGGCCCAGCAAAGTCAGTTCTCAGCCCTGAGAATGAATGCTGGTTTTTAATATTTCATAAAAAAGACCCATAAACACAATAAAGAGCATAGAACTCAATTTCTCCACCTCAGAAACTGGAAGGGCTACAATAATCTAGATGAATCTGAAACTGGAGTAAGTACTTCAAACTTGATGCTTACACAGCTATCCGATTGTAGACTCTCCTTAGGTTTCACAGGAAGTCAGCATATTCTGTACAAAACTAAGTAAAACAAACATTTAAAATACAAGTACGTATCTGTTCGATGCCTACCTGCATATATTCTGCAAGCTCAAAGTAAGCTCTCCCAATTTGGCACAGCACCCAGCCAGTGTTGTAGTGGTGAGAAGGTAAATGGCTTAATATGTTTATAGCTTCTTTACAGTTGTACGAACACAAGGCTAAATAACCTTTCCCCATGTCACGAAGAAGGCTCATCAAACCTTCTAGGAGAAAAATACAGTAAATAAAAAGGAGACAAGAACTATGTGTTATGGCAAACAGCATTCTGAGGTCCCTATTCTTATGAAAACCATGCAGGGACTCCAAGCACAGAATCATATACTCCTCCTGGTTCAGCCATGAGGTTTTATGTACCAGGTCTTGTAGTGAAACCTAGGAAACACCACCTGCCAAGCCAGAGATAGAATATACTTATCTACAAAGTGATTATATAGTTAAGGATTAGCCAAGAGGTACACTTGAAGTAGCAGAACCCGTGCTTTATGTATGAATAATATAATACTTCCTCCCTAAAATTACAGCACTTTGCTCTGAGCACAAAATGGATATTCTGAGAATACACAAGGAAATGAAATAACAAAACTAGTTAAGAATTAAAAATGGTTTTAAGAAATTTGGCACCTCACATATGGTAATTTTTTTGTATCAAATGCTTTTTTTAACATGGACTTGAGTGTCAAAGGGAGCGTCTACACAATACCCTAAACTCTAAATAAGATATGCAATTTGCACTACGTAAATTGTGTATCTTATTTTGAATCAGCTTATTTTGAAATTTGGCACATCTACAGAGCACCAAATTTTGAAATAATGCCCTATTTTGGGCCATCCCTTATCCCTCGTGCAATGAGGTTTACCAGGATGGCAAAATAGCGTGCCTGTTACTTTGAAATACCGTGCAGCTTGTATAGACATGAGGTAACTAAAATATTCATGCAGTGTACATGTACCGCAGATCCTCTATATACATAAAGCTTGTTGAGTCTCATGCACTGAATACATTCTGAAGAATATTTTAAAGGGTTTATTGGCTATATTTTGCCATTTTCATCATAGTGTTTGTCCGGATGCTGTTGACAAAGGAGAAATTTATAAGTTTTGCTACAGAGAATTCCATGAACAACTGCTTTAAAAAAAAAAAAAAAAAAAAGATAGCTGACACCTTCTACTCTCAATATGACTGAAGTAGAGCTCAGTGTAGGTCAGCCAGTGACCCTCTCTGGTTAACGTTAGGGTCCATCTTCATCCAGGAAGTCAGGAAGAACAGCAAAAGCGACCATTTAAGTTTTGTTGTTTTTTTAAAAGCTATTTGTTTCACTAGATCTATTTGACAGGATGGGCAGGGGAATGTAGAAGTGAGAAACTGATGGAAACTAGCCAATACACTTGGCTGCTTTGTGCTGGTTCTGAATGACACAAAATATCCACAGTGAATGTGTAAATCACTCTTATAACAAGTACAATTCAAGAAAAAAAACTATTTAGAAGTTTGATTTTACAGTAACTTTGTATTTCGCTGGACTATTAATAGTGATTACGCTTACCCACTTGTTATCTATGATACAATTACATACTTTCAATTTAAATGAAGTTTGGTGGTTACATATTTACGAAGTGGCAGTTTTATTTACTCAGAGCTAAAAGGCACTGCAGTGAAGAGAACGAACATACTTTAGAGTGACCAGTAGTTCCCATTAAACCTTCAAATGCAATGAAAAACAACCTTTGGCTCTATTACATTCTGAGAGCGTTCAGACAAACCTGCCGCTGCTTTCTGTAGTGTGAAAGCCTGGATCTGTGGTGTGACAGTGGAGATTTTCCCTTCTGAAATGATGGATGAGTCCAGTTTGGTGATTTCCAGGCTGTCATTTATATTTGTCTGAGTTATTCCTCCTTTATTTGTTTTACTTTTTGTCTTTCTGTTTGGAATTTTAGGTGGGAACTTCATTTTCAACTTTTTACTATTCTCCTATAAATAGAGGAAAAAGTTTCAAATCTAGATTTATATACAGGCAAGTGGATTGCAAATCAAAGAATACAGACATGCTCGTTTGCAATTTCACTAAAAAGTAAGATGTCTAACAGATGTACACACAAACAAAACAACAAAGATAACAGTGATACAAGGTCTTAAACATAGGCATGAAACATGCACATTAACTCCAACCACAATGTTGCACCGAGGTTCTTGGTTTGGTTTCAAGTAGCTTGAATGAAAGAGTAAACTGACTTTGACCAAAAAGGTTTCTAATCCATGTCGTTTATCAAATATATGTATCTGGACCATACAGAGTCTCTTTACCAAGTATATTGATGATATTGCACCTCTCATCCAGAGATCTAATTTCATTTTCATCGATCAGGAAAGGTAGGCCATCCCTATTTTTTCAAAGGCTGTGGGTGGGAGGCCAGGGGAGGGGAAGAAGAGATATTCGAGTGTTCTCTCTCACTCTGGCTCTCTGGAACTTACTACTGAAAGCAAAAGTTCAGCAAAAATAAGGACGCAAGAAATACAAAGGAAAAAGTATTAGCTTTATTTTTTTCCGGTTTTCACTGCGAGGTCCCCTCCTCCTGCTCTGGCCTCCCAGTTTATTGGTTCAGAGATTATCAGAAGACACATTTGATACTTCCTTTGATTCACTTCACATTTTAGTACTTTGCTTTTCCTATACATTTCAATTCCTGATTAAAGCTCTCGGTATCACTGAATAGCATGGTGATTTTACAAGATTAGCTACAAGTTGGACATCAACCTAAACCTCTACCTCTTTCTCTGATGAGTCACCAGGCTGTGTTCTCACACAACAGCACTTTTCCCCAAAGGTGCCGGGAGGAGTATGAAACTAGCTAGGAACACTTTGTTTACTGTCAGTTTCTGGCTACTATAGAAGCATTGCCATACACTACAGAAGTTGTTGAGTAATTACTTGGGTGGAGTCTCTCATTTTGAGAAGGAACACGCATCATCATCACTGAATTTTTGCAATCCCATATTGAAATGTAATCTGCTTGAAATATGTTCTATTGATGACTATCAGTTACTAATCTGACCCCAGGCACACTCCAGGGTGAATGTTCATTGACACGGACACCTAGGTGTTAAGGCACTAAAGCCATCACCCAATCATGTGCAGCCAAATGTGCTTCATGAAGTCGATATGTTATAAGCCAATTCTTCAGCTGCTTCACACATTACTCAGTGGGAGCTTTGTACAAAGTAGTGAATAATCACAAGCAGAAAGCAAAAACATGGATGAATTATTTAGGGTATGCACCCTTCCTTACCTTTGTTGTAGAACTATCACTAGTAAATAGGCGAGAACTTCTTCGAGGCAGTGCATTAGGTGGAGCAGCAATGGTTGGGCTCAATACCTGAGGCGTCGTACTACAAACAAACAGTTTATTAGAAGTAAAATTCTTTAAAAAGCTATTTTTACTGATTTGTATGAAATTAGCAGATGTCATGTACACTTGGGTGCAGGTGCCTCCATCTCTTTGGGACAGATTTATAACAATATGACAAACCAAAATTTTGATTTAAACCTCCTCCTCTCCTGTTTATGGATCACGGAAGCAATGTGATATTTCTGTAACCAGGACATTTCAATGCTAGCAAGTAAAACCAAGCTGTTCGTTGTCCTCTCCTAGATATAACATATACACATACAGGTGCAATGAAAGCTGCAAGGTTTGGCTATAAGGAAGGGGAAAACCCAAATTAGCAGCCAAGAACAACCAGGTGGATGAAAGTCTCACCTGTCATTAGCTGACTGTCTTTCCATATTTCACTCTGGGGACCCTTTGCCACATAAGAGAACAAGTCCCCAGTACCAAAATTAACTTCATTCTCATGAGAATCAAGATTGAATAGCCATTTGGGGCACATTTTATTTAATGCAAATTAAGCATTTGCACACAAGGAAAAGAACACACTTTTAAATTTGGCAATTTTCTGAACTGTTAAAAGCAGTGGTTCTCAAACTTTTTGTCCTGTAGCCCACTCAATGCAAAGCCTTCCGTGTCCAGTTGCTAATGGAAACTCATCATTAAATATATAATTACGCCCAAGCCATTTTGCTAGTGCTGCAGCTAGGTAGAACAGTTTAATTTAACCAGTAAAAAAGGAAATATTAATTTAAATTATCAAACAGATTAAGAGCTTTAACTTTCTCATGTTAGTTTATCAATCTTCATTTTAAATAAAGTAAAATATTAGTTTATGTCCAACACAAAAGGTTCCCATGTTTTCTTTATTTATGGCAGGGGTGGTGAAACTTTTTTGGGTCGGGGGGCCACTGACCCATAGAAAAAACAGTTGAGAACACCACAAGTAAACCCCCAACCCTCACTCATGTGGCCCCCCAACTGAGACACTTCACTCCTCTGGCATTCCAGCCCCACCGTGGGAGGGACAGGAAGGACTGAGGCTCTGGGCTTCCCATAGGCAGATTTAGTCTTCTGGGGTTCCCGGGTTAGTGGATTCTGTGGACCTCCCCTGGGCTTGGGACAAAAATACGGGGGTGGGGTGTTCAGTGTGCAGGACAAGGTTGTCAGCAAGAGGGATGGAGGTGCAGGATCTGGTAAATTAATAAATTAATGGAGATTGCCTATCTCCTAGAACTGGAAGGGACCTTGAAAGGTCGTCGAGTTCAGTCACCTGCCTTCACAGCAGGATCAAGTACCATCCCTGACAAATTTTTGCCCCAAATCCCTAAATGGCCTCCGTAAGGATTGCACTCACAACCCTGGGTTTAGCAGGCCAATGCTCAAACCACTGATGCTCAAACCTCCCCCCAACTGATGTGTGATCAGAAGGTGGGGTGCAGGGGGGGATGAGGGTGCGAGGTCTGGATGGGAGGTGGAGTGCAGGAGCAGGCTGTCTGGCCAGGGGAGGTGGCAAGAGCGAGGGAAGGTGCAGGAGTGGACTGGGGATAGGATGTGTGGCATGGAGGGGTGGGGGAGGATGAAAGAGTGGGCTGGGGGTGTGGGATGTGTTGGCAGGGTACGTGTGTGAGAGGACTAGGGACACAGGGGGCTGGGCATGAGGGAGTGGGGGGGGGGGGGGGAGGACACGTTACTTGCCTTTGTGCCCTGCGCCACTCCCAATCATGGCCTCCCGCTGCTCCCATTAGCCGGAATGTGGCCAAATGGGAGCAGTGGGGAAGCCTCCAGGCAGTGTGTCTGTGCACCTCTGTTTCCCAAGCTGGTGGAGGGGGAGCACTTCTTCCCAGTGAGACTGATTGCGCAGCAAGACTCGGGGATTTCTTCCCACCCTAGCAGCAGGAAGCCGGCGCTGGTGCTCCAATCTCACGGGGAGGAGGAAAGGTTGGAGTGCCAGCTCAGGCTGCCTGCTGCGGGGAGAAGCTGGGGGGCTGAGCTCGAGCCATGGACTACCTGGAAGGCAGCCACAGACCACTGGTTTGGGAACCACTAAGTTAAAGTGATGAATTTTAAACAAGTTGTTTATCAACATATATTACTGAAATAAATATTGAGAAATCACTCTCTCAAGTAGTAAGAGAACTACTCTTGCCAACAGAACTCCAATACAGTGCAAAATGCAATTAAAAATCTTGTAGAGAGAGCCGTCAAGTCAGGATCTTCATACCAAATTGCAATAAGGCCATTCTACCAAGTATGAGCTGAACAGATCCAATCAAGAATGATGTTTCATGCATAGACCAGACTCAATTTGTGATTGTCGTAAGGACACAAGAAGCAGAACCAGGTGTAAAAGATGCTACTGAGGTAAGTCATTTTTAATACCTTGTCTGTGGGCCAGAACTCTGTGTTTGTGCAACAAGGACTGGAGTCACTTCCCGGCTATTTCCACTCTGTGAGAAGACAGACTTTGTTCCAGCTTGGCTTATCCTGGTGACAGACTGCATGATACAAAGTTTCTACAGGTTTGTTATTATGTCGCTAAGGTCAGGAAAAAAAAGTAAATGTATAGCTATTTAATAATTACAGTAAGTGAGGGGGAAAGACAAGCAGAATTCATTTAGCCAACAAGAGCTAATAGTCTATAATAGCGAATCAGTCCAGCCATCAAAGAAACTGCTCTCTCCAGAGACCAGCTGAGCTCAGCTAGGCATCAAGAACTGGAGTGAGGTCACCAAAAAGGTATGCAGTCTATCTGCTGGCAGGGAGAAACCCCAAGAAACATGTAAAGTGAAAATATGTATTTTATTTATTTAAAGAGACTCCCATACTGGATTAAGGTGGACTACTTGAAATGCTGTGGTCAAATGTACAAAGTAATATTGGGAAAGAGAAATTTAATCTTTCCGTAATTACATTATATTTGCAGAACACAAAGGCCCCAATCAGCATTGGAAAATCATTATGTTAGGCACCGTGCAAACAAAGCTTACAATAACCTTTAGTTAGGAGTGGAATATAAGCGGCTGGATGCAGTTTGCCAGGGTCAGCCCCTGGTGGGCCATCAGACAACTTATCTGCAGGTTCCTGGTGACTCCCAGCTCCTGGTGGCTGCAGTTCGCCATTCCCAGCAAATGAGAACTGTGGGAAGCAGTGCAGGCTGGGCCACCTCTTCCTACAGCTCCCGCTGAAAGGGCATGGCAAACCGTGGCCAGGAGGAGCTGCGAGTGGCTGTACCTGTGGACATGCAGCTAAATAAAGTGTCTGGTAGCCCATCAGGGTTACCACCTGGCAAACTGCATCTAGACCGTGAGCTGCTTAATGCACACCCCTGCCTTAAGTGCTTATTTGTCACCATGTTTAGTAGAGAATCACTATTTCGTTTCACATCGCATAATGTTTGCTAATGAGATTTTGCACATTTACTGCATATATGCATTTGGGGCAGCTATGACGTTAATCTCTGCTACCAGAAACTGGTGACTGCAACATGATACACTAAGTTAATGAGAGAAGTTTAAATGTGGATTCAGAGTGGCCTTTGTTCATATTTTTTCTACATCCAAGGGACGTATTCAGTATTTATTCAGGTTTTTTTTAAAGTTACAAACAGGAAACGAACACATATTTTAAAAATGCATCATTAATGCCATCCAAAATAAGCCTTTCAGATCCACTGAAACCATTATGAACAGAAAAAAAAATGCCCCCAATATCACATACTTCCAAGCTCCTAGCTGCCTAAAATTGAGATGAAACAACATTGGCTATATCAGTTTCTGATGATTTTTATTAATAAATCATCTGTCCTGCGCCCTTCCCCTTTAACCAGTTCATACAGGATGGTACATTGTGCACGCCTAGCAAGTGTGCTTGTCCTCTCAGGTAGGCAGGGGTGCTAAGAGCCATTGAATCAAACTGTAGCTGCAGCCCCCCCTGCACCTCTAGTTCCAGCATCTATGCAGGCAGGACATACTTGGATCCATCCTAATGTATATATATATTTTTTTATTTACTTGTTCCTTAGGAAGCTCTTACTACAAAGCATGCAGTTGCAGCTATTGAGTTTGCAAAAAACAGTTTAAAATAATTTGAGTAGCAGAAATGAAACTGAAAAGCAATTATTCAGATTGTATAGAACATGTACCAGAATACTAAACTGTTTGTTAGAATTATGCTTATCAATGCTTGTTTAGATAGCAACATGAAATGCACTCAAAAGTAGCATGCCCACATGGATTAGTGAAGTTTACACCAATGGATCACTAGACAACTAATAGGTTAAAATATTTTAGAGCCCTATCACAGGACTCAAAATGTACAAAAGTTGTTTCACTAGAAACATAATGAACCTAGATCATTCATTACAAAGAAAAAAAAATCTTAACACTAACACCTTTAAAACTGTACCCTACTAACCAATAAGCATTAAAAAAATATTTAAAGTGATGTTAGTCACAGGCCTCTAAAACCAGCAATAACTAAGTGGGAAAAGTAATAGAGATGTAGCCGTGTTAGTCTGGTCTAGTTGAAACAAAAGACAGGACTAGGCAGCAATTTAAAGACTAACAAGATGGTTTATTAGGTGATGGTTTATCAGGCCCATGAAAGCTCATCACCTAATAAACCATCTTGTTAGTCTTTAAATTGCTGCCTAGTCCTGTCTAAGTGGGAAAAGGCATTTGGGATATAGAAATGCCCAAATACAAGGAGGGTTGCTTTGCAACTCTGTTGTGGAAAACTGGTTAGCAGCTTTGAAATTGGTTTTGCGCTACATAAGGATGGGAATCAGTGAGGCAAGCAGCTTTCCAGAGGATTGAGGGAGTACTTAGCAGACAGTCCAGCTCCAACACAGCAGCAATGGGGATGTGAAACTAAGGGCGGAACAAGCAAGCGAGTTATCTGGGGGAGAACATAATGCAAAACAGAGCATAACTGATGGAGGACACTGAAGAAGAGTGTGTTTTAGCAGCACTGGAATGTCAGTGGAGGTTTTCCAGGGAGCAAGTAATTCCACTGTGCTTGTACATATCGGTGAAAGCGTGACTCCAGCGTTCTGAACAAAGTGAAATGACATCAGGAGGCCACAGAGCAGCTATGCCCAGGGCTCGCCGAACTGCGGTGAGCCCCACTCGCCAGCCGTGCTGTCCGGCGATCTGCACATGCGCAGATCGTTCTGCGCATGCGCAGATCGCCCGAACCCGGCTCTTCCGGGTTACAATCTACTCGCACGTGGCGATGCCATTCAAAAGTGACAAATCCATGAATTAGTGATTCAGCAGAGTGAATGCTGAGTTAGGATTTGATCTAGCTGGTAGATGAACTTATAGTTCAAGTTTCCAGATCAAGCACTCCCAAATTTTGATTTACTTGTAGAAATAAAAAAAACCTGAATTTGCCCAGACCACTGACTGATAAAGCAAGTTCTACTTCGAGAGGATTAATACATTGTTTAAGACCTCCTTTCAACACCTTTAAAATACATTCCTTTATAAAGGTCTCTGAAAAGGGAAGTTATTAACTAGGGATGTTGGTGTATAGTCGTGTAAACGATTAACCGATAAGCCTGGGCTTATTGCTTAATCCAAATGACTTTCTGTCTCTGTCAGAGCTGGGGAAGAGGGTATGGGAGGTGGGAGCTGATGCCCATGGTGAGCCAGCTTTTAAGCCAGCTCCAGCACCCATGCTGTAGCCTCTGAGGGTAAGTCTACACTACCACCTTAGTTCGAACTAGGGTGGTTATGTAGGCAACCGGAGTTGCAAACGAAGCCCGGGATTTGAATTTCCCGGGCTTCATTTGCATCTCGCCGGGCGCCGCCATTTTTAAATGTCCGCTAGTGCGGACTCGGTGCCACGTGTAGCTGTGCGGCACGGAGTCCGCACTAGCGGACATTTAAAAATGGCGGCGCCCGGCGAGATGCAAATGAAGCCCGGGAAATTCAAATCCCGGGCTTCATTTGCAACTCCGGTTGCCTACATAACCACCCTAGTTTGAACTAGGGTGGTAGTGTAGACATACCCTGATAGAGCAGCAGCAATGCGGAGTGTGAGGGTGGCAGGCGGGAGCCGTTACATGTGGGGAGCCAACTCTCAGTGCAGCCACCTGTCGTCCCCCCCCCTTTGCTGCCTCCCACAGAGGCAGTGGGGGAAGCACTGGCTCTGAGGAGCTGCCTGCCCCCGCCCGTCCCCACGCTGCTGCCTCTGATTCAGAGGAAGTGATGCAGGGGGAGGAGGGAGGGAAAGAAGATGGGGAGGCTGCCATGGGATGCCGGCACAGCCTCTGTCTGTGGGGAGCTCAGTCCCCTGCAGACAGAGGCTGCTGCCCCATGCTGCTGCCTCTGATACAGAGATATCAGCACAGGGTGGCATGAAGCTCCCTGGGAGATGAGCCAGGAGCTCGCTTGCTGCCGTCCCCGTCCCTGGGAACCATCGAATAATCATGTAACTACTAAGATTCGGTGCAGTTAAACCAGGGGTGAGCAATAATTTTAATAGGGGGGGGGGCCACTTTGTGAATTTTGGTACGTGATGACAGGCCACACCCCCTGGAAGGGGTGTAGCCTCAGGTGGAAGGGATGGGGGCTAAGAGAGTGTGTGAGTGTGAAAGACACACTGCATGTGTGAGACAGACTGACACAGATTGTGTGCGTGTGGCACAGAGTATGAGAGGCAGTGTGTAGCACACAGACAGTGTGGTAGTGTGTGACTGACAGAGCATGTATGCTGGCTGCTGCTAGGTAAGTTTCTGAAAGAAATCATGTGCTGTCTCTTTAAGAAAGGGAAAACTGTTCTGCTCTGTGGTCTCTTCCCTCCCCCACTCTACAGAGATAGGGCTCTTGTACATTCAAAAGCAGAAGTGCCTGCAGTGGGAACCCCGCTCACACTGTTTCCCTGCTGTGCCTCTGCCTCCCCTAGTCCCTGCAGAGATGGTGCTGGGGGGAACCAGCTTAAAGCCAGTTCCCCCCAGCACAGGCTCCTGCACCCTACATTTGCTGCCTCTCTGATAGACTAGTTGAGTCGCTACTCAACTATACGATAAGCTTTTGCTTATCAGGTAGTCGACTAGTTACTTACATCCCTAGTATAATCTTGCCCCAAAGACTATGGTACAAGGAATACATTCTTTTACTTAAAGCCTTTAAAAAAAAGTAAGATCTGTTTCACTCATGTGTGACATGCATTTAACATCTCAGCTATCATTTGCACCAGTAAATAATAGCCTTAACTCTGATATGAAATGGCCACTCAAGCGATAGCTACCCAAAACAAATGCAAGAAAGTCTGCACGGGGAAAAAAATATCCAACTTATCAGAGCAACAGTTATATACTTGCACACAAGTTTAATTTTATATTCTCTTGTATGTAAACCGAGACAAAACAGCAAACACATTACTGAATGCAAGATACCTTCTTTGAAGGTGCTCCGGTAGATGGCACATCAATTACAGAAGATGAATTAGTGTAGTTTTGTAAATATGATCCATCTCCAGGGCTAGGGGTTTCTAGTGGCAAAATTCCAAAACTGAGAAAATAATGAAATGGAGATGTCAGAACCAGGGTAGCCTCGAAAAGCAGTATCATAATAAAAACATTTCAGGAAAGGCTTGATCTTGTTGTGGCACAGGGAGTCAGGCCATCTGTGTTCCATTTCCAGCAACGCCACTGACTTCCTATGTGAGCCTTTCTGCAAGTCTCTGTTCCTCCATTACTATCTATAAATTAGAGATAAGAATATTTCCTTTTTCCTACCCTTCCTCTGTCTATTTAATTGCAAGCTTTGGGGATAAGGAAGTTATCTTCTATACAGTAGCTAGCACAAGAGGGTTCTGATCTCATCTGGGGCCAATATTCACTGATGCAATACTAAATAATAAATATTTTTTTAAAGGAAAGCCAAGGCAAGGTCATTCATGAGACAGGACATGTGAAGTATAACCGTTGGTATCAAAACAACAACAAAATATAACAATCCTTTTATTATTGACTTTTTTATTACAGAAGTTGTACTAAGTAAAAAACAGACTCAAAATGCCTTTCCTCTAAAGCCATAAAATACTGGTGGCTCATTTAATTTTAGTTACTGAAGTTTGGACAAAAAACTACCGCTACTAAAATGAGACTGGCTACTTTTTATAAATGGTTTGGCTTTGGCCCCAGCAGCATTATCTACTGAGTACTGTAAATATACGTGGTGCTTTACAATATACAGAGAAAGAAATGGTTCCTGCCCAAAGACACAAGGAACAGTGGCAATGAAAATAGTTACAAAGTAGGGTTTTAAATTCCTAATCTTACCTTGGTGTCAATGGGCTTAGAGCAGCTGGGCCTCCCAGTAAACTCCGACCTGTTTTTGGTTTATTTTGAGCCTGTTTAGATAATATGGCAGGTCCTGATCCAAGAGGGACAGCATCTGGTGAAATTACAGCTGAATCAATGTAAGACATAGAGGAATCTGTGTTCAAGGAGGAGTATTTTGAATTGGATGATTCCAGGTTGAGTCTGTTCAATTCCTGAAATGGAAGACATCTTTTATAACATCTACTTGCAAGTAATTCTTCAGTCATTCATTCAAATCCGAGAGACAGCTTCCAAGGTCAGAGGGCTGGGTGAAACTTACAATTGTATCTTGAGGAGTTTCCATAAGGACAGTCTCAGGCTGTCTGTGGGATACATTGTGATTAGACACTAA
Organism: Pelodiscus sinensis; assembly: GCF_049634645.1. Lineage (NCBI taxonomy): Eukaryota > Metazoa > Chordata > Testudines > Trionychidae > Pelodiscus > Pelodiscus sinensis. The sequence goes on along the minus strand of NC_134739.1, from coordinate 6,862,712 downwards.
TGTTGTGCAAGTGTTGGGCAGACAGCTGCTGAAGTTCTGCAAAGATGTTAATTTAAATGTTTGGTCAGGGTCTGGCTTCTCACCTGTAAGAGTGAAGAAAGATTTAACCAGGGTTATTAATGGTCAAATATATTGGGGGCTTGGGAAAAAGCAAAATGTAAGGGACACTTGATATTTTAAGAATAAGGAGTATGTTTTTGTGCATTTGTTTTTAGAAGGCACTAAACTATAGATCCTAAATTATTTTGGATTTCAGACTTAACTCTACCACGTCTATCCATTTCATTTAATCCCCTGGAGAATTAAAGAAATTCATAGAGGATAGGACCATCAATGGCTGCTAGTCAAGGGGGGCAGAGATGCAACCACATGACCTGAGCGTCCAAGCCTTTGACTGCGAGAAGCCAAACTGAATGACAGGGCAATCATCCAACTGATCTATCCCGTGTTCTAGTCAATCCGTCTAACTCATATAGCAATAGCTACTGCTGGAAAACTGGATACTGGGCTAGACTGAAAATTGGTCTGACCCAGCATAGCCATTCTTATATTACTATCATTTGTCTAGAAATCAAGACAAGACTGTAGGCAGGCATACTGATACATCAGCGTTCACTTGTTTCTATCCAGTTCTTCTTGAGACATCTACCAGCTGGCCCCTTCAAAACTGTCTTAAAAGACAAAGTCTGCCTAAGTTGATCAGAGCAGCAAAATGTGGCGATCATCCAAAAATGCATCTCGGAGTAATGAGAGTTAGAGTGCTCAAAAAAAGCATATGCTTGGAGAGGTGGTCAAGTTTCTTTTGTAAGTTCTGGGGAGCTTTGGGAACTGTAACAATTTTTTCTATTCAAGGGAAGATTTATTTGGTGCTTGCTCTCCTCTCTTCCCCCCAGCTCTCCACAAAAGCTCATTTTCAGGAGTCATAAAAGCCAGGCAATCAGGAAGTAAGGAGCAACTCATAAATTAAACAGATCTACAAAATATTTAAGATGTGTATTGCTACTGTAGCTTTATCAAATACCTTTTAAGAAGTTTTTCAGTTAATTATTTACATGGAGAAAATACCAAATCCAGAGGGCAATTAAAAAAAAAAAATCACATCTCATCACACAAAGTTATACAGACCTACCTATTTCACATAGTGATTCAAAAGGGGACCAGAGGAAAGGATTTAAACTAAGGCTCTTTTGGTAACATTCGGATCCTTTGGCAAGCCGATCTGTCTTGCTGTAAGAGAATTAAAACAAACAGTTGAAGGAAAGTTAAAAACAGCATTTACATTAAATAAAATGTTCAAAAGAAAGGGGAGGGGGAAAAACAAGAACATCTTTAGAGCTACAGCAATAGTCTCATTTTGCAGACATCAGCAAGTTAATTTAAAAGCAATTCAAGATTTTGGCATATTTAATATTTGGAGACATTTTAAACTCTCAAAACCCATCAAAGGCTTTAAGAGTTGATGAAAATATAACTTGATCTCTTGTAGAAGACAGGCATCTTCCTGTAATCTTTATTAGCTTTTGCGGTTCTGCAATGATGTTTTGTATTCAATATACAGGTGCCCAGTTCAATGTAACTTTGCTCTGGATAACACCTTTTTTTTTGGGGGGGGGGGGGGGGAGCGAAGAGGGAAAGAAGGAGAGGAACTGTATTAAAAAAAAACCCTATTTTTAAGGGGTTTTTTTTTTTTTTTTGGTAACTGCTAATGCTGAGCTTGAATATTAAAGCCGTTAAATGGAATAAGTTTTTTGGATATTTTTAGGTTCTTAAGGAAAGCAGCATGCTGACACTCTGTTATGTTAAATTTAAGAAAACACAGACACCAAAGAGAGAAGAGAATCAATACTAACCAAACCTGAAATTAACAAGTCACACTAAAGCACTGCAGCACTGCTATTAATTGTAATTAAACAAAAAAATTATAACAAGATGTTTGTTATGTATGGTTTTGCCTTGTTTAATAGCTTTAAAAGAGAAACCTTACCAATATACATGTCCCAGTAATGAGAGGGTAAAGCATGCAGAGTCACCAAACTCTGTAACAACATCATCATGGCTTTTCTGTTTATTTAACACTCCACCAGATAAGATTTGCTCCCCTTCTGCCAACCTTAAAAAACAAAAAACACAAAGAGGCTTAGAGAAGTTACAAGACTCACAACACTAGTGGTCATCCAATGTTTCTATCCTGCTGTAAACAAAAACAAAATGTTATCATTACTAATGGGTTCAAAATTGGACAGTCTCCTCCTGGAGGAGTCTCAAAATGTACAGCCATGGTGTCCAACATGCTAGCCACAGGTGGCTGTTTGAGTGTGGCTAGTTTCCTACAGCAATAGTCACTATAGTGGCTAATGCTCCAGAACTGCTTGGACACCACAGATGTAGAGTACTGCAGCTTCTGCTTGACAGACACACTACCAGCCTGGACACAGAACACTTACCCTGTGAAAGTCAGGCACCTTTAAAGGGTTTTCAAGGAAAACAACTGGATTTGGCTTGGTCTCCTACCTACGCTGTACCTTGATGGTCCCTGGCAGTTCCATTCTTGTGATTTAACATGGGGCTATCCAGTGGGCTTGGAATTTTGATGCATTGCTTACTTACAAGGACAGAACTGACTGGGAGATCAAAGGCCTGGCACAGTGTATTGTACATACAACGTACCATGGATTGGTTTGTGCAGTTTAAAAGCAGGGATTTTAACATCACTGTAACTCTATTTTTGTATTGGGGGAGAGACTTTTTTTGCAGGTCAAGGAGAGGGGAATGGTCAGACTTGACAATATCCCTTTGAGCTTGTCTGTACACGGAAGATTGCAGTCCTTTACCTAAGCCAGTACAGTTCAAGTAGTACAAGCTCCCTAGCGTGAAGGGAGTTATGTTAGGATAATTACTCTACTTCCGCTATAGGAATAAACTATACCGGAATCAAACTTTATACAGATATGACTGTCAGGAGAGAAACAGAACAAGTCACCTTACACTGGTCCCTTGCAAAAAAGATTAAACTTATTTTTATTTCAACAGAACATTTGGAAATCAGATGTTCCACTTTACTACAGCAGGTACATCAAGAAATTAAAGTGGCATTACACCCAAGTCAAAGTCCTATTTAAATGCAATTATTATTTATTTCCCCCCATATTTACTTGCCCATTGCTGATGGGCAAAAGTTTTCCCCTGGATCTCCACCACAAAACATTTCATGCAGCTTGGCTACACAATGTGGATGGGAAGAGACAAGCTTCATCCCTTGAAAAAAATATACAGCATGGGTACAACCTAGAAAACAAAATGTATCAAGTTCAGCCTGCTGACTGGGAACACAGCAATATGCTTTATAGTCAGTTATTTATCTGAAGTAGAGAATTCTCTATGAACCCATAAACCCCCCAAACAACTAGGATACATTCTAAACCAAGACTGCCTTGTTCCCTAGGAACCATTGTGGCAACTGTGTTCAGCTGAAATACTCTTGCTAACTGTACAGTCACTAGGAAGTTAAGCTCAGGGAGGGCATAGAAGGTATAACGTTCTTAGGGAGGGCCCTCAATTCTGAAAGTCACTACAGAATATAGTACAAGCTGTATCTATTTAGTCTGGTTTTCTGTTGTGAAGGGATGAACATCTAATTTTTATACAAGTAGCAGTCCTGTGAAATCTTAGAGATTAACTAATATATTATATCACAAATCCATGGGTAAAATCCAAAAGTGGGATCTAGTCTCTAAGATGCCACAGGACTTCTCATTTTTAAAATTAAAATCTAACCTGGATACCCCTCTAAATCTAATTTTTAAACAGCCTTATTGCTTGGTAAATATTTTAAGACAGAGTCACATTATATGATATAATAATAATAATAAAGTAAAAAACATGAAGTTAAGCATACGTCCAATTTCTTACAGAAGAATACTATTTAGAGAATATGTCCCTCTAAAACAGGGGTTGGCAAAAGGGCCTCCGCAGGCTGGATCCGGCCTGCCAGCGCACAGTATTTCAAAGCGCTGTGCGCTGCTTGCAGGGGGCAGAGTGGAGAAGGCTTTGCGCACTCTCCCACCCCCAGGCCTTAATTGGCCTGGGGTCAGGGGAGCACGCGAAGCCTCCTCCTACCCTGCCAGGAGCACGTGGCACTTTGAAGCACCACCTGCAGGGCGGCAGGAGAGTGGAGGAGGCTTCGTGCACTCCCCCACCCCCAGGCCAATCAGGGCCTGGGGGAGCTGCGTGAAGCTTCCTTCACCCTGCCCCACTTCAAAGTGCCACGTGCTCCTCACAGGGTGGGAGGAGGCTTCCCGCGCTCCCCCGCCCCCAGGCTCTGATTGGCCAGAGGGTGGGGGAGCATGCCAAGCCTCTTCCAGGGCATGGTGCCTAGTCGGAAGGGCGGGGTGCAAAGGGGCTCCCCAACCCCCAGACCAATCATGGTCTGGGGATGGGGAGCCCCGCCCCTTCCTGTTTAGGCCCCGCCCCTTCCGGGGTAGCCCAGGGCTACTTCAAAAAATTTTGAAGTGGCCCTCAGGCAAAAATTATTGCCCACCCCACTCTAAAAATCTGTGTTAATATTCTACCCTTGTAATATGCTCTAGTTTTTGTCAGCCTCCTTCAAGCTGTTTTTCAAAAAACAAATCTGCCTGTGGCTGACCCCAGATTGCTATGCTACCCTCTTTATCAGGATATGTCAGCTTTATTTATTTATATTATTGTAGGGATTCTCTCTACCCTTCATAGTTGACTTTGTAGTTTTATGAGGAATCTTATTCAAATATGGGAAGAAACTTTCATTATAAAGAGCCCACTGCCCACAGAGCAGGCAGAAGATAATAAGGGGACTAGATGATGGCTAAAAATCATCAAGTAGATTCTTGCTTACTCTGTTGCAACTACAGCAAGGTGTCAGTTGAGGTGCTGATTTTGAGAAGTGGCTAGGAAAGATCTTGATTACAACAATAAAACTCATTCCACAGGAAGAACGAACAGATAAAGATCACCATAGATCTAGACCAGATCTGAATCAACAACCTAGAAGCATACTTAGAACACCCCTTATTTTGAGGGAGGTCCCTCACTTCAGTCACAAAGTTCCATGTGTTCCACAAATCCGGGGTCCCCTAATTTTTATTATTGAAAATGAATCAGAAATGCAAAGCCAGGAGTCTGAGGTTATACAGTTAAGTTAATCTAAAAGGAAGGAATCCCACAGTATCGTAAATTCCCTGCACGGACATTATTTCCTCTCCGACACCTCATATGTACCTCAGTAGTTTGAGAGGGCTGCCTAGATGTGAATGGAAAATGGGACTAAAACCTTCCTCCCCAAAAAAGTCTGTTGCTTTACCAGTCTCAATTCTCATCTTATTATAAGAACCAGGCTATATTAATCTGCACATAGAGACAACTCAAGGCCCATACACAATTTATCTCTCACTTAATGTTTAATTCTGAATGCTTATATGGTGCATAAGGCTTGGGTAAGCACAAGGTTCCATGCTAATTCATAATTCTGCCAGCTTCTTCCATCAGTACCAGCTTCATGGATGGTGACTAATTTACTGTTTTAAGGGTTTTTTTTTTTTAAAGTTTAGATTCATGGTAGCAGCAGTTTATGAAGTAAACTACAACAAATTGAGGTGAATGCACTCAAGAGCACAGTTCCCAAACTGGCTTCATAAGTGACTTTTTAAATACAATTTCACAACTCCTTTGTAAAGCACTCAATACCTTTTGGCAGTTTCTGCAATATGGGCAATGCAATGGGTTTCTGCAATTAGGTCCAAATCTGAAAGCAAAATGAATTCCACTTGTGATAATCCTGAAAGCTAAAAGTCCAGTAAATTACCAGTTTATGCATTACAGTTTCCTAAAAAAATGGCCAGAATACTACAATACAATAGAAGCAGACTACTTACTTGCTGAGGTCGACACAACACTTTGCCAGCAGATATTTACATTGTGGGGTGGTACAGCTATGTCCCTTTAGGAGCCTGTATGCTTTATATGCCTTTCCTGAGCGGTAGTAACATGTTGCCAGCAAAAACAGTGCTTCATCTGAATGTACTAAACAAACAAAACAAGATCATTGTTACCCTTTGATCATTGAATATTTTGGAACAAGTGGTTGAGCTCCATAGGACTGCTGGCAACAGGATGTACAAATAATGTGACTCCTGCTGTGAGGGGAAAAAACAGGACAGATTAAAGGAATCAAGTGCATTTCCTTTACTAGCTACAGCACAAGAAATTTCATCATCCCATGATCTTTTAGTAATCCTGGCTGCCCCCAACTACTGTAGTGAATGAACATCCATTTTGGCCTCCATATCTACAAAAATGATTTACTATTTTTCTTAAATGTACTTGCAGAAATAAAGTGAAAAAATAATTTCTAACACAACATAATTATTATGACTGCTTCTTGAACATGATAAGTCAAGGACCTAGAAGAGTATCTGCTAATAGTACTTTATCATCCCTATCTAGATATGTCTAGAAACAAGGAGCACAATTTTTTTCTATTAAGAAAAAAAAAATCAGGTAACTGAGTGGATTTCAATGAGACTTGGGTGTTTTTAAAAATTTGACTTTGTAGTGCTATTTGGGTCTAACAGTTCTTTGAGTAAGGATTACACACCCAGTAAGTCATACTGAGCTCACAACGACGACGTTTAAGTTTATTTATTTCAGTGGATGTGTGGAAGGGGCCTTAATTATATTTTCATTTTTGTCACAAAGTAGCTACACTTTGCCAAACTTATAGCTACAGAGGATCTAAAGGTATATGTATTCGGTTACGACTGAGTTTTTAGAAGGATCATTTAGTACAAAGAGGTCTTCAAGGATGTAAAAATTTCACTTGCTATCATCAAACTTTTTGGGTCCTAAAAAAGTCTTTAGCGAGAAGGCATCTTTTCCTCCTCCCAAGTTGGTTGATGCTGTTGCATCATTGTAAGCCACTTTATTTTTGTCAGTCTATCCATAGTTAATCTGGAAACCATGCACTTGACAAAGATCCAAAAGTTACCATGAAATATTAAAAGCAACAACAGACAGTCATTTATTTGATGTGCAGATATTTTGCATATGAGACTTTATTGTTTACATTTTCTGAATATTAAAAATAGACTGAAATGGATTTATTCACCTCCTCTTTCCATTATTTTGTTTAAGCGTGAGGAAAAAGAAGGGTTTATAGGAGGTTATGAAGGAAAAAGGCACAGGAAAGGGAATAGAGAAGGTAATTTGAGTGATGCTTAGAAGAACAGACCAAGTTAAATAAGGAGATTCGTTGTGCAGCTATGTGCTTTCTGCACCGGATTTGAGAGTCATACCAAATCTGACTTCATTATGCTGAAGGAACAGGAATCCAAATGAACGTGTCTACTGAATTTTATGGTCTGCTGTGAACAACATTCAGTTTCCACTTCTAAATAACTTTTGTCTGCACACCTATCACGTCTGCACAGCATAGGAGGAGCAGAAAACATTTTTCAGAACATGAGGCAAGGTAGCAAAAATTAAAATGTGCATTTTAAATGAACAAGTAGTTTATAAAACTAGAACAGAAAAGTGTTGTATGCACCTTGCCCTACCTACATTAGGTGCTAATCTTTTTTGCATTCAAGTTTTAGGAAGTAGAATTTTAGGCACAGGTCCTTCAGGTTACAAAGCAGAACATCACTCCCATTCCTGCTTTCAAGCTAATTCACTACAGTCACCATTTTAAATTCTCAGTAAGTTTCAATTCACAATTGCACAGGTTTAAACAGGTTATTAATCAGGTTATTGCCTATAACAAAACTTCTCATACTCCATTTGCAAGCCTCAGTATTTATACCTACGTATATTTGCTTTTTAAATTTAAATTGATTCTATTCAGAAGAGAGGCTAAATAATTATAACTTAAGTCAGGTACACTTATGAAGTAATACCACAAATCCTCTTGATGCTCAGGTAATCCTATCCTCCCTCTTCCACCACAGAGTATTACAATTTATGTGGGTAAACTGAGGCTCAGAAAAATTAAGGCAACGTATTTCCATTAATTGTGTATGCAAGGAGAATGGCTTACGGCCCAATTTTTCCAGAGTACTTTGCACTTCATATGTTCAAAATGTAAATGACTTGCCCAGCGTCTCACAGGAACTCTGTTGCAGAAGCATGGATAGAATCCAGTTCTCTAGGACAGTGTTCAACCACCTTAACCATGATGCCATCCTTTCTCTTCCTGACATCCACTACCATGCTCCATAGACCTTCCACTGCTTCATTTGCTGCAGAATTTGGTCCAAGAAACACCCTCCTTCACAACACAACCCAGATTCATTCCAGAATAGATGCATTTTATGCACTGAATGAGGCAAGAGTAATGCAGAACAAATAATGTGTGTTCATAAAATTAAAACTGCATCGTAGCATGTACACACAAGGGGGTTGGATTAAGTTATACAGGTAACCTTAACTCTGGGATTTCCTACTTTTGAGTTCTTGATTTTGCAACCTTAATGTTTTTTAACATCATGTGTGTGTGTAATATATGTAGCCATATACTGAACAAACTCTATGAGGAGATAAATAATGGGGTGGATAGAGGAGAAAGAGAAGATACAGTCTGTAGGTAAAGTTTTTAAAAATACCTAGAATCAAAGAATCCTAGGGCTGGAAGAGACCTCAGGAGGTCATTGAGTCCAGCCCCCTACCCAAAGCAGGACCAATCCCAACTAAATCATCCCAGCCAGGGCTTTGTCAAGCTGGAACTGAAAAACCTCTAGGGATGGAGATTCCACCCCCTCCCTAGGGAACCCATCCCAGGGCTTCACCCCCCCTCCTAGGGAAATGTTTTTTCTTAATATCCAACCTGGACCTCCCCCACTGCAAGTTGAGACCATTGCTGCTTGTTTTGCCATCTGTCACTACTGAGAACAGCCTCTCTCTATCTTCTTTGGAACCTCCCTTTAGGAAGTTGAAGGCTGCTCTCAAACCTCCCCCAGCCTTCTCTTCTGCAGACTAAATAAACCCAAATCCCTCAGCCTCTCCTCATAGGTCATGTGCTCCAGCCCCCTCATCATTTTGGTTGCCCTCTGCTGGACCCTCTCCAATGCGTCCACATCCTTTCCATAGTAGGGGACCCAGAACTAGATGCAATACTCCAGATGTGGCCTCATGAGTGCTGAATAAAGGGGAATAATCACTTCTCTAGATCTGTTGGCAATGCTCCTCCTAATGCACCCTAATACACCATTAACCCTCTTGGCTACAAGGGCACACTGTTGACTCATATCCAACTTCTCATCCACTGGAATCCCCAGGTCCTTTTCTGCTGAACTGCTACTTAGCCAGTCCATCTCCAGCCTGTAACAATGCTTGGGATTCTTCTGTGCTAACAGGACTTGGGCTCCTAATTCATTTGACTTTTCAACAATATGCAGAAACTGTGCATTTAAAGTAATCATATATGCACAGTTTTCAGAAAAGGAAAGGAACTCTTAAGTAGAAGCCAAAAAGAAATAAGACCCAAACAAGTCTCACTTTTTACAGAACTCTAACTTTTAGTACAAGCTGGCTTGCTATCTTGTCAAACTGCTTATCATTGAAATCCACACAACTTTTAAAAAGTTGTGCATAAATTAAGGATATAAAATCCCACTTAATTAATTAACCTCCACCCCTGCTTCTTCTCTTCTCTCCCCCTTTAGGGCTGGTGCAGCTCTCAGCAGGCTGCACACAGGGGGGCTGCTCCCAGGTAACAGTTAACCATTCATATCCCTAATAATAATTTTTAATTTATTTTGATTTATAAGTAAATAAAATAACTAGCTATACACTATGCTGAGCCAACTTCAGTTATTTAACAGTTTGTTATGTAACAAGATACAGTCCAGCACATGTGTTTGTAGCTGTTATGCTGGAGACAGACTCAAAAGCAATTTCTGGACAACAGCTCCTTGATCCAGAGAATTTTAAGTGTATGGAAAAAGGTAATATGTTTGAGCTCAGAGAAAAGGCATAAACCAGAACACTAATTTTTTTTATGACCAATTAATGTAGGAATATTGGTTATAAAAGCCTCTATGTCCAGCAAGAAGAGAGGAGCTACAATTGGAAACTGGATCTGGGCTAGACAAAAATAGCACAGTGATCCCAGAATAAAAATAAAGTCATGTAAATATAAGGAATTTCAAGCCACAAGCAAGCATGACAAATAAGGGTCCTGAAGGTATCTTCATTTTTTTATTTAAATATTTTAAGGTTTTAAATTGGTGTCAATATAGAAATATTTTCAAATAGGCCATTCTGAAGCAACATCTACCCAAAATCTACTCACTTAAATCAAAAATAGTTTCATCTACCACATCTACCCTGCCAAATAAAGATGTTTTAAAAGTTTCTCCCCTGTCGCTCTATGAAAGACCCACACAAAGTAAACTAATATAGTACAGGGCCAACAGTGAAACAGTAGTCCAGGGTATATAGGCAAATTGGAATAAAAAAATGTTTTTCCTCTACTCTTATAGTAAGTTTAGGCAATACCTGGGACTGTTACAAGTAACATTTGATTTTTAACTTGACAGTGTCTCTTCAATCGCAGGGGAGTTTTAGAGTAGAATGAAATAAATGTTTAATATCCAGGTGAAAAAGAGAAGTGAAGCCCCAAACAGTCTAAGCAAACATAAACCATTAATTCAATATTAGTGAGACACATACCTTCTGCATATAGTCTTTCTGCCAGAAACACTGCATCTCGATAAGCATAATGATTAAGTGCTTGCCATATAGCAGCCTGTGGAAGAGAAAAATATATACACCATGATTCATTTTCTGATGCGTGTAAATGGATACACGTGATTCTAAATTCACAGAGAAAAACTTTTTAAAAAATCCATTAAAAATTTAATAATGAAAGAAATACTAAGGACTAGCTTCCATTGCCAAAGGGCCAGGAAAATTAAATTATCTAGTAAGTGTTCTTCAAAGGCCACCCAATAATAAAAGCCTTAAGAAAAATTTTAAAATAACTGCCTGAGAGAAATGCTTATAAAGGGTGGGTCGCTAAGTGCAGTCTCATTATACACTTGAACCTCTTTAATCTGGCAATTTTAAGAAATAGGGTATGCCAGATTATGGAATTTTCCAGACCATGGTTGTTTGCCATAATTAAGGGTGTGGGGGTGGGAGTACAGGTCTTGGAGGCTGTCTACACAGCAGTGTTATTAGCGTGTCTACACTACACACCTTTATTTCAAAATAATGTTGAGCTGGAGGACTTCCTACTCCGACTCAGGGTAACCCTCATTTCATGAGGAGTGAGGGAAGTCAAAGGAGGAGTGTTCTTCCTTGGATTTCCTGCTGTGCAGACAACGCCAAAAGCCGAACTAAGGTATTTTGTTTTCAGCTATCCAACTGAAGTAGCTGAAGTTGCGTAGCTTAATTCAACTTTAGCCTTGCTATGTAGATGTACCCGGAGGGAAAGAGGGTGCAGGAGCACGCTGGAGGTTAAAGGTGCAGGATCTAGGAGGGAAGGAATGGGTGTGAGTGAGAGGGATGGGAGTGTGGGATCTGGAAGTGAGGATGGGGGTACTTACTTGGAACTCTGCTCCTGGGGGCACATTTATTTCTGTACTCCCCTCCACTATGGAAGCAGTGGGGGAAATGTCTTCATACCAGTACTTTGCTGTGCTGCTGTTGTCCCAACTGCAGGGGAAGGGGGAGAAGGAGCAGCAGTGCGCAGAGCCACTTCCTCCGTCCCCTTGCTAGGGTGTGAACCATGGATGTTCCCAGACATGCAGATTATGGAGGTTCAAGTGTATTTTAAAACTATGTGAAGAACCCTCATGTTCTAACCTGGCACAGCTACTTCTCTACTATTAGGCATACAATTGTCATGTCCTTTTGTCATCCCTTTCCTCCCATGTCAAGTGTCTGTTGCTGTAAAATACAACTGTCTATGAACCAGATCCAGCTCTCAGTAAAGTCAAGAGAAGTCTTTTCCATGCATCAGTGGAAGTGGGACAGTGATCTATGTATAATTCAGTATTGCTGTAAGACGTTACTACCAAATTTATATATTGAAAGCAAAGGAAAAGAACATACTTGGGAGCCAATAGTGATACTGAGCAATCTAAATTTGTTCTTGTTTATATTGCTTATATTAAATTAATAAATACTGAGCAAATAAAGTTAATCTGTACCTAGAACATAAGAACAGCCATATTGGATCAGACCAATGGTCCATCCAGCCCAGTATCCTGACTGCCAACAGCAGCCAATACCAGATTCCCCAGAGGGAAGGGACACAACAGGTAATCCTCACGTGATCCCCCAGACCCCCATCACCTAGCTCCGGAGAAACAGAGGCTAGGGACACCATTCCTACCCATCCTGGCCAATAGCCATTGACGGACCTAAGCACCATGAATCTCTCTAGCTCCCCATTGAACCCTGTCAAAGTCCTAGCCCTCACTACATCCTCTGGCAAGGAGTTCCACAGATTAACTGTCCGCTGAGTGAAGAAAAACTTCCTTCTGTTTGTTTTAAACCTACTGCCTATTAATTTCATTTGGTGATCCCTAGTTCTTATATTGTGGGAATATGTAACTAACTTTGCCTTATTCACTTTTTCCACACTAGTCATGATTTTATAGACCTCTATCATATCCCCTCCTAGTCTCCTCTTTTCTAAGCTGAAAAGTCCAAGTCTTTTAAATCTTTCTTGATATGGGACCTGTTCCAAACCCCTACTCATTTTTGTTGCCCTTTTCTGAACCTTTTCCAACGCCAAAATATCTTTGAGATGAAGCTACCGCATCTGCATGCAGTATTCAAGATGTGGGTGTACCATGGTTTTATATAGAGGCATTAAGATATTTTCTGTTTTATTCTCTATCCCTTTTAAAATTATTCTTAACATTCTATTTGCTTTTTTGACTGCCGCTGCACACTGAGGGGATGTTTTCAGAGAACTGTCCACAATGACTCAAAGCTCTCTCAAGTAGTTGTAGCTAAACTAGTTTCCATTATATTGTACATATAGTTCATTTTATTTTTTCCAATGTGCATTACTTTACATTTATCAATATTAAATTTCATTTGCCATTTTGTTGCCCAATTACTTAGTTTGGTGAGATCTTTCTGAAGCTCTACACTAGTGGTCCCCAACGTGGTGCCCGTGGGCGCCATGGCGCCCGCTGGGGCATTTGTGTGCGCCCGCCGACAACCTGGGCCAGCCCGGCACGCGGTGCACTGGAGGCGCCGGCCCCAGGCGCGCGACACGCACCGGCGCCTGGTGCGCGGCGCTCGGGTGACCCCAGCCCCGGGGCACATGCAGGCGCGTGGCTTGGGCGGCGGCGCCGGCCCCGGGCCCACGGCACAAGGCACTCGGGCGGCCCCGGCCCTGGGGCACATGTCGGCGCCGGGTGCAAGGGCATCCCCGCCCCTGGCGTGTCCCAGGACGTGCGGCCCCGCCCCCCAGCACGTGAGTGGCCCCGCCCGCGGGCGCCCGAGAGGCTCTAAAGGTTGGGGACCACTGCTCTACACAATCTGCTTTGGTCTTAAATATCTTGAGCAGTTTGGTATCATCTGCAAATTTTGCCACCTCACTGTTTACCCCTTTCTCTAAATCATTTATAAATAAGTTGAATAGGATTGGTCCCAGGACAGACCTTTGCGGGGGGGGGGGGGGGGGGGGGGAAATCTCACTAGTTACCTTTCTCCATTTGGAAAACTTACCCACCCTTTGTTTCCTGTCTTTTAACCAGTTATCAATCCATGAAAGGACCTTCGCTCTTATCCCATGATAACTTACTTTGCTTAAGAGCCTTTGGTAGGGAACCTTGTCAAAGGCTTTCTGGAAATCTATCCACTGGATCCCCCTTGTCCACATGTTTGCTGATCCCCTCAAAGAACTCTAGCAGATTAGTGAGGCATGATTTCCCTTTACAAGAAACCATGTAGACTTTCCCCCAACAGATTATTTTCATCTGTGTGTCTGACAATTTTATCTTTTACTATGGTTTCAACTAATTTTCCCAGTACTGACGTAAGACTTACCGGTCTGTAATTGCCAGGATCACCTCTAGAGCCCTTTTAAAATATTGGCGTCACATTAGCTATCTTCCAGTCATTACGTACGGAAGATGATTTAAAGGGTAGGTTACAAACCACAGTTAATAGTTCAGCAATTTCCCATCTGAGTTATTTCAGAACTCTTGGGTGAATGCCATCTGGTCTCAGTGACTTGTTACTGTTAAGTTTATCAATTTGTTCCACAACCTCCTCTAATGACACCTCAATTTGGGACGATTCCTCAGCTATGTCACCTAAAAAGAATGGCTCAGGTTTGGGAATCTCCCCAATGTCCTCAGCTGTGAGTACATGTTAATCAAGCTATAAACAAACTTGGGGAATTCTGTGGGTTTTTACTAACAGCTGATTAATTCACTACACTGAGACACATTAGAGATCATGCCAATGGCATTATCAACTGCTGTATGATTGCTGTCAACTGCACAGGATTGCAGAATGGCCTTTTCTGTGAAGTTACAGCTGCACACATTCCACAGTGAGCTAAGGTTAATATGATCCATTGTTAGCTGGCATGTGAAAAAACAAAACAAAACACCAATGTCTTACTTCCATTAATTGGAGCTCTGAGATTCTATACAGGAACACAAAAACTGCAGTAGGATGCCTACAGAATTGCTCTCTCACAAAGATTGCACATATATGTTCCAACTCAGACAGATACTCACACAGTTATCATCCCTAGATCTTATTAACATTAGTTCTTTAGGATTTTTTTAAACCGGTTAAACAATTAACCTGGATTTTATATCCCTAATATTAATAGCATTATTCAGATTGCTGTCACTACTTAGATCAAAGGTGGACAATAATTTTTGAGGGGGGCCACTCCAAGATTGTGGAAAGTGGTAAAGGACTGCACTCTTCCATGATATTAATAGAGGAGGCATGGGGTCTGGGATGCAGATTAGGCATAGGAGGGAACTTCGTGTAATGGATTTGGATGCAGGAGGTGGTGTGGGGTCTGGGAGGGAGTTTGGGTAAAGGAGGCAATTGTGACCTATGGCAGGGTATTGGGTACAGGAGGAGGAGCAGAGATTGGGGTTCTTACCTTGGGCAGGGGATTCGTATGCAGGGTCTGGGATACTCCTGAGTTTAGGAGTGGGACAGAGGATTTGGCTTAAGTGGGGTAGGTGACTGGAGTGGTGACAGAGGGAGGCTCTGGTCGGGATGGGTGATTACTGGACAGCAGCCCAGCAGGTTTCTCAAGTAGCCAGTTAGCCAGCCTGCCTGCCTGCCCCAACCCTGCATAGGCTGCAGAGGCCATGTGTGTTGGCAAATAGGAGTCTGAGGGGATGGGGGAGTGCGGCTTCCCACACTGCCTGTTCTTCAAACAGGCAGCTCCCATTGGCCAGAAGTCAGCCAATGGGATTGTGATGGGGGCAGGAGCAGTGCATGAAGCACCACTCCCCCGGCTCACAGCTCAGAAAGAAAAGTGGCTGCTCCAGCCGTTTCTCTAAGTGGTATGGGGAGAGGCATGGAGCAAGCAGGAAGTCTGCCTGAGGCTCCCTGTTGCGTCTGCGGACCGGATCCGGTGGCTTGGTAGGCCAGATCCAGTCCCTGGCTTGTATTTCACCCAGGCCTGACTTAGATGATGTATTTACTGTGCCAGAGACTGCAAGTTCCTCTAGTTGTCCTCTCAAAAGGTAGGCCAAGACCACATTACAGCACTTTGTTGGCATAGCTACATCAATCAGGGTGACATTGGTGACACTGGATAGGTAGGGCCAAGGCTAATGTGACAAATCATTTTCAGTCTCAGGAGCGTCACTGCTGGTTCTTGCTCACAAGCTCAGGATCATCATGTGTGGGATCAGGATGTAATTTTCTCTCTAAGCTCACACTAGTCAAACCTGGGTTTTTTTGGCCTTCCTCTGCAGAGTACTGGTGCAGGTCACTAGTCAGGATTATCTAGACTGTTCTTACATAATCATTTCCCTGCCATTGCAGGGGCCTCACACACTTATGCACCTTCTTTGCCTGTGGCACATAAATTGAGTCTCCTTTGGGCTGTCATTCTTTGATCTAATTTCAGTTGTTGGGTTTAGTGTATGAGTAATGGGAGACGTTGGTGACCTGTGTTGTATGGATGGTCAGACTAGATCAGGGGTAAGGCAATAATTTTTGACGGGGTGGGCCACTCCAAGTTTTTGGTAAGTGGTCAAGAGTCACACGTTTCTATGGAAGGAGTTATAACCTAGGGAGGGTGCACTGGGTTTGGGTGGTAACCTGGGCCAGGGGTGCAGCAAGGTGTGGAGTGTCAGATGCAGGCTCTGGCTGAAAGGTGCTTACTTAGGTGGCTCCCAGACAGCAGCCCTCGATTAGTTGATGGGGGGAGGGACGATCGCTATCACGGCTGCAGCTCTGCAGTACTACATTTAAAGTGCAGAGCCGCAACGGGGTTGGCTCCCAGGGGCAGTGCAAGGTGGGACTGCTGCGGCGATGCCTCCCTTCCTCAGCCCCTGCAGCACAGACACGGAGCTGGGTGGAATTGGCATTTAAGCAAGTTCCCCCCAGCGCCAGCTACTGCTTCCCCCCACCTTGCTGCCTCTGATACAAAAGCAGCCAGGGGAGGAGAGAAGTGAATAGTCACTCAACTAGTTGTTTACATTCCTAGGACTCCCCCATCAAAAATTATTGCCCACCCCTGTTCTACAGACTAGGACAAGAGAGGAAAAGAACCACCATGCTGTAACAGCTTTTACAAAACCAATTTAACCTGCCTTTAGCCTCAATAAGAGTGGGCAATTAATTTTGCCGATATTTCACCTTTCAGAAACAAAGCAAGGAAATTATAACGGTCAGTGAACACATGAAGGCAGTTGTTACCAAGACAAATGCAACAATTCAGCATGCCCGAACTGCAGCAGTGCCTATGACAAAACCATTCTGGTGCTTCCTCCTGCAATATACCTGACAACTGTAGTTGTAAGTGCATTCTGGGAGATACAAAGACAACCAATCCTCAGGGTCCAGAACTGTTGCTGCAAGCTCCTGCTTTTGGATATTTACCCAACAAAAGCTACTCCATTGGATTTAGAACTGGCTGAACTACTACACTGTGATTTCTCATCTGCAGTGAGAAGCTTTTTTAGGTGGCACCTGTTTATCCAGAGCAGAGGTAGAGATCTCACCACCACCACTTAAATGCTTCAGACAGCCGACCTGTACGGACACAGGGCATTATACAGTAGCTGCAGATTCAGAGTGTTCCAACCAATAGTTTACTTTAACACTTTCCCACTGAGTAGACAAAGCCCAAGAGCTGGTTCCCATTCTTTTCTTACCAACAAATGAAATCTCTGTTGTGCAACAGGTAATGTCAAAAGCACTGCACTTTTCAACAAGAAGGGTCTGTCCACATTACTAATTCCATGACCAGTATAGACAAGAATTTTTTCCCTTTTAAGAAAGATCATTACAGACTGATTTTCAGGCTGGGGTTAGTCTAAAATGAAATGACAATTCTGGTTTCATAGCATGGTTTTGGAGAGCAAGGAAAAAGCCTGACTGGTCCGGGAACCTTAGCTAACAATAATTGTTCATGGCTGTGTCTATTGTGTTATCAGACACCATATGAATACGGCCTTGGAAACCATCCATCATTAGTAGGGCCCTAACAAATTCATAGCCCTGCAAAATGCATCATGGACCATGAAATTTGGTCTCTCCCCTCTGAAAGTTGTTTCTCGAATTGGAGGTCCTGACTCAAAAGAGAATTGCAGGAGGGGTTGTAAGGTTATTTTAGGGAGGATGCAGTACCACCACCCTTACTTTTACACTGTCTTCAGAGCTGGGAGGCTGGAAAGTTGTGACTGCTGACCAAGGACCCAGCTCTGATGGCAACAGTGCAGAAGTAAGGGTAACAGTACCACAGCCCACCCCTACAGTAGCCCTCCCCAACTCCTGTTTGGGTCAACACCCCTACAATTACAGCACTGTGAAGTTTCAGATTTAAATATTCAAAATAATGAAATTTCTGATTTTTAAAAGCCCATAACTGTGAAATTGACCAGACTGAATTTTAAGGCCTTAATCATTAGACCTGATCATGGCAGTCAATACCAGCTATTCAAATATGACGAAAACACAAGGTATTGAAACATCCAAGGAAATAGTTAAGAGCTGTATTAGTGAAACTAAAGATTTTCAGAGATGAAAATTAAAATGCATCTGTTCTAGGTAGGAATATTTGAGTGTAAACGACTAACTGTTCAACCAATAAGTGAATGCTTATTGGTTAACAGTGTTGGTTACAGTCAGTGAAGCCTCCTCCCCCGGGAGCCGGATGAGCAAGGGCAGTGGGTTCTGCTCCCAGGGAGGAGGCTTCACTGCCGCAGAGCCCGCAGTGTGGGCAACAGGGTAACCACTGAGATTTTCAGCGGTTACACAATTACCCTATTACTAGGGATGTTGAAATGTGTGTATTCAGGTAAATGTGCTGAAACTTTCAGCAGTTGCATGTTTACATGCTGAGTGGAAGGCGGCTCCTGGGAAGCTGACTGGAACCCCTGCAGCGCAGGGGGACGGGAAACTGTGTGCAACCGTGAAGGTTAACCCATAAGCCCAGGTTCACGTGTTAACAGTTTATACCAGTTTTTTCCTCAACCAGTGGTATGAGAGTCCCTTTAGGGATACTTGAAAGATGTCTGGGGGGTACGTCAACACAACTGAAATTTACAGCTTTATAATTTTTGAACTTTTTACACCCAAAAATTTCATTGCCCGCCCGGCTACGATTAAATTGTTTAAACAAATGTGTTGCAATGGTAGGAAAAAAAATGCGTGTCTGAAAACTGTAGGTACTGGGAGTACTTTTTTTTTTGGAAAAGGGGTACTTATTAAAAAAGGTTGAGAAACACTGGTTTACACTACCACATCCCTACCTCTTACACTATTTTTAACATCCCTAGTTATAGGCTAACACATGAAATATATATCTTAATAATCAGCAGCTCTCAAACAGTGGGTCAGGAGCCCAAAAGTGGGTTGCAAACCCATTTTAATAGGGTCACCAGGACAAGCATTAGACTTGCTGGATCTGGGGGTGCTGAGGCTCAGGCTATGGCCCATCATCAAACCCAAGCCTGAGCCCTGCTGCCTTTCTCCTTCCTCATTCTGTCCCCCTCTCCAGCCCCACCTCCCGGGTTATTTTAATAACTTTGTTGTCAGAAGGGGGTTGCAATGCAGTGAAGCTTGAGAAACCTGGATTAATTCATCTTTCAAGTTTGGACTTCATTAGGAGATATCAAAGGATACATTGTCTAATTAGGACAAGATTCTGCCACTTTTTACTCACTGCAAGCAGAGGTGTCAAGATCTAGTCCTTAAAATGGAAGCTTTTCAAGGCAAGCATTTGTCATCTTAGACGCTTTTAAAATGCTATTTATATAAATGAAACCACTACAATGCTCCTCAGGATTGTAAAAGTAAGTTTTCCAAATGCTTTTGCAAGGTGGTGAAGGGATAGATGATGAGGTGAGTGAAAGATCTCTTGAATGACCATCAGTATGTGCTATACAAAGGTACATGGGAAAAAATGCGTTTTTACACATACGCACATCACTTATAATGTTGATGAGTCAGAAGTGATGCCTGCTCTTACAGAACATGTGCAAGGAGAATGCTCAGATAACAGGGGAACGAAAAAGTACCAGGAGTCCAGCCAAGCACTGAACACATAACCCAACAACTTCATTTAAATCCATACAGCAAGACAGCCTGAATGTCATAGGCTTATTACATTAGTGTCAGAATGCATCATAATCCTGTGGTTTTACTGCATTTGTTACAACTGCCAGAATCACTGCACCACTGCTGTTTACTTTTAAGTGACTGCAGATGACCAAGGTAGATTTCTATGAGGTCATCAAAGGAGAAGAGAGAAACTAGGCCTAAACAAAGGCTTCATTGAAAATGGCACATTTAGGATCTGCAATTCTCACCACTGCAACCCAGCTAATGAAAGCAATGGCGGAGGCTGTAACTTACACAGAACTCATGTTTTTGCCACCTTGTCATATAAGCTTGTCACTTAAGCTGTGCCTACAATACAACCACTATTACTGCTGCCCCACTGGGGTTGAGATAGAAGCATATCATGAGTCCTACAAAAGTAGACCTAATGATTGTGCATTGAAGTCACACTAACATTAGCTTCTTTGGAGAGCAAAATAAGAGAGAGCTGGTATTTCATGAAGAACACCGAAGCCAGCTAGGGTCTTGGTCTACACTTGGGCTCCCTGTACTGGGAGCTCGTTTACACTGGCGCTTTACAGCGCTGCAATTTGCTGTGCTGGGAGGGAGAGAGTGGTATTTTCACACCCCTGAGAGAGAAAGCAACAGCACAGTAATTTGCTAGTGTAGACAAGCCGTAGGTTTGTGTGATAATGAAAGCAGAGTGTTATCAACAGAACTTCCAAGCTAGAGAAGATAACATTACAAGTGTCCATTTTACACATCAAACAACATACCTCAAATAAAATACTCCATATCTTTGCCAAGGAAATTTCAGAATATCAAATATTTCCCACCTGGTTAGCCATAATCAGGACAGCAGAAAAGATGCTGATTGCATGTATTTGTAAAAATGTTAGTGAATGAAAGCAAACAATATCTATGTAAGCGGGCATTTACTTTCTTTCCATACTGAAGCCTACACTAGCCACTTTTTGCTAGAATTTCCAACTGCTGCTACCACCTGCCCAGCTCGAGATGCTAACTTGAGAGAGTATTACTGGAGAAAGGGCATCAGATGGCCAGAAGTGTTTTCAGCAATGCGTTGTCTAATGTGGTTCAGAGCAGACCTATAGAATTTGGCATAAAGATGATGAACTCATCTACAATAATAGTGCCACCACTGCTTCCACCTTGTTGTGTAGGCTAAATCAGTGGGGTAGATGATGTATCCCACAAAAAGCTACATCCTTCTATCTTTTTAGAGAGAAGAGGAAACAAGAGAAATTAGATACTTTTGTTGTGCTCACTATTGTCATTATGAAAAACTGTCCAGCATGCTAAGCATCTTGGCCGTGTAGAAGCTGGGAGAGTTTACAAGTTACCAAGAAAAAATTTATTTTGCATGCAAGACCTTTGAAGCCCTATGTCCCAATTTATTTCTAAAGACAGAAACCTGAAAAAGATTGGAAGTCTGGTGGAGGGGAAAGGAGAGGAGATAGCATGGGAAAATTGAAGTGGGAGGGAACATAGATAGGATAGCTAAGGCAAAGTTGATATAGGAAAGAGAGAACGGATAACTTCTGAGATGGTATCACTTCTGAAAAGAGACTAAAATAAAAAGGGAAAATATCCTGGAAAAAAAATTAGACTTTAAAAAAGGGGGAGAAAAAAAGAACCTAAAGTTATTTCCTCCTTTGGGTCTTTCAGGCGAGACTTGGTCTCTTTTAGACCAAGTCTACACCAGACCTGGAAGGCCAGGTTAAGGTACGCAACTCCAGCTATGTAAAATATGTCACTGGAGTCTGCTTACCTTAAGCTGAGCTCTGCTCTTGTTGGCCTCCCTCTGTGAAGACCGGTGCCAACGCTCTCATCGGCTTCCCTTCTCCACAACAGCCAGGAGTACAAGTGCCACATGGAGCCACCCTCGGCATTCGATTTACGGCGTCTTACCTACACCCACTAAATCTAACACCAGAAGATCAATATCCAGCAGCAAGTGAAGACCTGGCCTTAGACTGCATGCTCCTTGGGACAATGAATGCCCTTCACTTGTGTGTAATCCACAGTGACAAGCACATTGTGGGTATTTAAATACAAAAACAGCAGCCATGGAGGGTGAATGAAACCAGAAAGGAGAAATCGAGGGGTTCCATAAGGAGTTGGGCTGGAACAGTGGAGATGGGAAGAATCCCTCTTGGACGTGCACTAGCCACTATTATGCTGGCTAGTATCAACTCATTGTTTCCTCATGCCCCCCTCCCTGCCCCCTCGTCCCACCTGCTCTCGTGCCCCCCTCCCTGCCCCCTCGTCCCACCTGCCCTCGTGCCCCCTCCCTGCCCCCTCGTCCCACCTGCCCTCGTACCCCCCTCCCTACCGCCTCGTCCCACCTGTCCTCGTGCCCCCCTCCCTGCCCCCTCGTCCCACCTGTCCTCGTGCCCCCCTCCCTGCCCCCTCGTCCCACCTGTCCTCGTGCCCCCTCCCTGCCCCCTCGTCCCACCTGCCCTCGTGCCCCCTCCCTGCCCCCTCGTCCCACCTGCCCCCGTGCCCCCTCCCTGCCCCCTCGTCCCACCTGTCCTCGTGCCCCCCTCCCTGCCCCCTCTTCCCACCTGTCCTCGTGCCCCCTCCCTGCCCCCTCGTCCCACCTATCCTCGTGCCCCCTCGTCCCCCCTGCCCTCGTGCCCCCTCCCTGCCCCCTCGTCCCACCTGCCCTCGTGCCCCCCTCCCTGCCCCCTCGTCCCACCTGCCCTCGTGCCCCCTCCCTGCCCCCTCGTCCCACCTGTCCTCGTGCCCCCCTCCCTGCCCCCTCGTCCCACCTGTCCTCGTGCCCCCTCCCTGCCCCCTCGTCCCCCCTGCCCTCGTGCCCCCTCCCTGCCCCCTCGTCCCCCCTGCCCTCGTGCCCCCTCCCTGCCCCCTCGTCCCCCCTGCCCCCTCCCTGCCCCCTCGTCCCACCTGCCCTCGTGCCCCCTCCCTGCCCCCTCGTCCCACCTGCCCCCTCCCTGCCCCCTCGTCCCACCTGCCCTCGTGCCCCCTCCCTGCCCCCTCGTCCCACCTGCCCTCGTGCCCCCCTCCCTGCCCCCTCGTCCCACCTGCCCTCGTGCCCCCTCCCTGCCCCCTCGTCCCACCTGCCCTCGTGCCCCCCTCCCTGCCCCCTCGTCCCCCCTGCCCCCTCCCTGCCCCCTCGTCCCACCTGCCCTCGTGCCCCCTCCCTGCCCCCTCGTCCCCCCTGCCCTCGTGCCCCCCTCGTGCCCCCCTCCCTGCCCCCTCGTCCCACCTGCCCTCGTGCCCCCCTCCCTGCCCCCTCGTGCCCCCCTCCCTGTCTCCATCGGCTGTCTTACGAGCTAGGCACATGAGGCTCTGCCGCTGGGGCGGGGATCGTGTCCAGCCCCTCGCCCAAGCGAGAGGTCCCGATCGGCCCCCAGGGCTGTGGCAGGACGGAGCGCAGGGATACCAGGGCCGAGGTGGGGGGAGGGAGACCAGCCAGTGGCGGGCCCCTCTGGGAGATTCGAGGGGAGCCTGGCCGGGGGGGGGGGGGGTCTGGAGGAGGCGGGCCGGCAGGGGGAGGGGCTGCCGGGTCAGTGCGGTGCGGGCCGTGCGGGGCCTGGTCCCCGCTCCAGGGGCGGGGCCTCGGGGCCCCACGTCTGAGGCGGGCGCTGAGGGGCCCCTGCGGCCGGGCGGGCGGGGGGGGCCCCGCCAGGCCGGGCTGGCTCGGGAGAGGCCGGGCCCGCTAGGCCGGGGCCTCGGGGCGGCTGCGGCTCGGTACCTGCACGGGCTCCTGCAGCACCGTCATCCTGTCCCCTCAGCGCCCGCGGCGGGGCGAGTCCTGGCGGCGGCGCGGCGCGGCCCGGCCCCTGCTCATTTAAACTCGCAGCGACCGTTACCGGGGCAGGCACCCGGGAGGGAAGGAAGGAGGCCGGCCAGGCGCCGACTGCCTCCGAGCGGGGACGGGAACACCCGAGGGGAGCCGGAAATAGCCGAGCGGGGGCGGAAACAGCCGAGGGGAGCCGGAAATAGCCGAGCGGGGGCGGAAACAGCCGAGGGCGGAGCGCGCCACAGGCGCGGGGAGGGAGAGCGCCGAACGGAGACGGAAACACCCGAGCAGCGCCCGAGAGGCCCGAGCTGACGGAGAGAGCCGAGCGCTCCCCGCGCCAGGAGCTGGGCTGGGCGGCGCAGGCAGGCGGAGCGCGGGGGGCGTGGTCTGCCCAGCCCTGCCTGTCTGCGTCTCCCAGGCTCCGCCCCGTCAAATCCCGCATCGCCCCCTTCCCCATCCCCTCCTCTTCCCTCCTCCTCCCGCTCCCTCCCCTTCTTCTTCCCCTTCCCTTCATCTTCCTCCTGCAACTTCCCCTCCCCTTCCCTCCTCCTCTCTCTTCCCCCTTCCCCTTCCTCCTCTTCTTCTTCCCCTTCCCCTTCCCTTTATCTTCCTCTTCCCCTCCTCCTCTCTTCATCTTCCTCCTTCCCCTTCCTCCTACCTTCTTCTTCCCCTTCATCTTCCTCCTCCCCCTCCTCCTCTCTTCATCTTCCTCCTGCAACTTCCCCTCCCCTTCCCTCCTCCTCTCTCTTACCCCTTCCTCTTCCCCTTCCTCCTCTTCATCTTCCTCCTTCCCCTCCTCCTATCTTCTTCTTCCCCTTCCCCTTCCCCACTCTCCCCTTATCTTCCTCCTCTCCCTCCTCCTCTCTTCATCTTCCTCCTGCAACTTCCCCTCCCCTTCCCTCCTCCTCTCTCTTCCCCTTCCCCTTCCTCCTGTTCATCTTCCTCCTTCCTCCTTCCACCTTCTTCTTCCCCTTCCCCCTCTTCCCCTTCCCTTTATCTTCCTCCTCCCCCTTCCTCCTCTCTTCATCTTCCTCCTGCACCTTCCTCTCTCTCTTCCCCTAACCCTTCCCTCCTCCTCTCTCTTCCCCTTCCCCCTCCCCCCTCATCTTTCTCCTTCCCTTCCTCCCCTTCCCTCTTCATCTTCCTCCTCCTCTTCCCTCCTCCCTCCTTCCCTTCTCTCTTCCTTCCTCCTCTCTCTTCCTCTTCCCCCTTCCCCTTCCTCCTCTTCATCTTCCTCCTTCCCCTCCTCCTACCTTCTTCTTCCCCTGCCCCTCTCTCCCCCTTCCCTTTATCTTCCTCCTCCCCCTTCCTCCTCTCTTCCTCACCCTCTTCATCTTCCTCCTGCACCTTCCCCTCTCTCTTCCTCTCCCCTTCCGCCTTCCTCCCCTTCCGTCTTCATCTGCCTCCTCCTCTTCCCATCCCTCTCTCTTCCTCTGTCTTCCCCTTCCCTCCTCTTCAGCTTCCTTCTCCCCCTCATCTTCCTCCTTCCCTTCCTCCTTCTTCCCCTTCCCTCTTCATCTTCCTCCTCATCTTCCTCCTTCCCCTCCCCTCTCTCTTCCCTTTCCTTCTTCTCCCCTTTTCTTCCCCTTCCCATTTTTCTCCTCCCCCTTCATCTTCCTCCTCTTCCCCCTTCCTCCTCCCGCTCCCTTCCCTTCTGTCTTCCTCTTCCCTCCTCCTCACCTTCCTCCTCTCTTCCTCGCCCTCCCCTTCATCTTCCTCCTCCCCTTACCTTCTCTCTTCCTCGCCTTCCCTTTCACTCTTCTCTTCCCCTTCCCTCCTCCTCTCTTCCTCCTCTTCTTCTTCCCTTTCACTCTCCCAGTCCCCTCCTCCTCTTCTTCCTCTTTCCTCCTCCTTCTTCTCTATTTCATTCTTCTTCCCCTCCTTCTCTATTCCTTCTTTTTTCCCTACTCACCTTACCTTGCCCTTTTCTTTCTCTCCTTTCCCCTCTTTTCCTTTCCTCCCCTCCTCTTCCTCTCCAATCCCTGCTCTCCTTCTCCCTTGTCTCTCTCTTTCCCCTTGTATGCAGCCCCACTCCAGTCCACCCTTTTTCTAAGGACTATTGGCAGCCGAGTGACCCTTTTCCGTGCAGCAGCAGTGTCCTCTGGTGGCCACTGAAAGCTCCTCCATAACTGACTCCTAAAGTCTGAAAATGTCTCATGTCCCTGGCGCTGCCCTCCAACTGGCAGGCCCCAGGGCTGCAACCCTCACTCCCCCAGCAGCACAGGGACAGCCCAGCAGAGAGAGGAGTTTTTGCAATTAGTGCAAACTTGTCTTCGCAGGGAAATCGCAATGGGCGCCATTTCAGATTTTGGTGGGGGAGTGGCGACCTGTGCATGCCGTGATGGAGGGTAATGAGAGCATGGGGAGGAAAACTGAGGACAGCGGCTTTCAGCAGTGTTACTGAGCATGCTCGGTACAAACCAAGTACCAAATGGGGGAGGAACCAATTCCTTCCACCCTCCCCACCATATCATCTCTGTCCCAGGGCTACTAAGGCACTGGAAAACTCTGCTTTTTTGGCTGACAACTTAGCAGTTAGCAGGAGCACTGAATCTAATTTCAATATACAAGAAAATTAAATAAATATTAGACCCACTCAGCTCTAACATATTCTGACATCTTATGGCACGTCACTTAAGGGACACTATTTAGCCTTAAAATGTTAATGTCTATTCTTACTTAGTTACTAAATCCGGGGATAGAGAAACCCTGTCAGAACTTGTGGGCTGTCTCTCAGCTCTGGAAGGGAAGTGGAATCTAGTGGGTTACAAAAGGGGGAGATAAATTTCAGCTCGATATAAGAGGATCAGAATGGTCATACTGGGTAGGACCAAAGGTCTTTCTAGCCCAGTGTCCTGTCTACCAACATTGGCCAATGTCAGGTATGTCAAGAGGAATAAATAGAAGAGGCAATCATGAGCCATTCCCTGTCGCCCATTCCTAGCTTCTGGCAAACAGAAACTAGGGATATCATCCCTGCTCAGTCTGGCTAGTAGCCATTGATGGACCTATCCGCCTTGAACTTATTTCGTTCTTATTGG
Organism: Pelodiscus sinensis; assembly: GCF_049634645.1. Classification (NCBI taxonomy): domain Eukaryota; kingdom Metazoa; phylum Chordata; order Testudines; family Trionychidae; genus Pelodiscus; species Pelodiscus sinensis. The sequence goes on along the minus strand of NC_134739.1, from coordinate 6,836,111 downwards.
AACCCTGTTATAGTTTTACATCGGCTGCCCATAGATTTAATTGGGTCATCTTCTTGTGTTATGTTAGTGCAGAAATGAATAACAGATCCTTATTCTATTTTTCTATAGCTTTCATAGTTTTCAAGACCTCCAACATATCCCCCTACGCTTTAATCATTTCTTTTCCAAGATGAAAAATCGCAGTCTTGTTAATCTCTGTTCCTTACCCCTAATCATTTCTGTTGCCCTTTCTGTACCTTTTCCAAATCCAATATATCTTTTTTTTAGAGGGGGTGACCAGATCTGCATTCAAGATGTGGGCATACAATGATTTTATACACAGGCAATATGATATTTTGTCTTCTTATCTATTCCTTTTCCTAACGATTCCCAATATTTGGTTAGCTTTTTAGTTTTCAAACTGCCACTGCACACTGAGCAGATGTTTTCAAGGATGCCAAGATCTCTTTCTTGAGTGGTAACAGCTATTTTAGACCCCATCATTTTTATATGTATGGTTAGAATTATATTTTCTTATGTGCATTAATTTGCACTTATCAACACTGAATTCCATCTGCCTTTGTGTTGCCCAATCACCCAGTTTTGTGAGATCCCTTTGTAACTCTTCGCAGTCAGTTGTGAAGTAGTCATTGTTTACCCCTTTTTCTCATTTATGAGAAGTTTAACAGCAGTAATCTAAATGCAGATCCCAGCAGTCCACACTTCCTTCCCCCCAGCTTTTAAGTGGAGTACCTGGCAATGTTTTCATGGTGATCTAATGATCCTTCAATTACCCAAATAACCAGCCGTTTAACAAAACTCTGGTTATCTGAAGAAGTGGGCCATGCCCATGAAAGCTCATGATACCATCTACATGTTTTGTTTGTCTATAATGTGCTACCAGACTATTTGTTGTTTTTTAAGTTTATCCTGTACAGACTAGGCTACCCCCTGAAGCTATCCTAGTAGAGCTGTTCTGGAATTATTCCCAGTGTGGACCAGATTAGAGTCACCTTAATCTGGACTAATTTCCCTATGTAGACAAACCCTTAGGAAGAGGTGGGGAGGACTGTCAATGCTGAAGTGCTAAAAAATTGTTTCTTGCATGTCAGGAATGACTCTTTAGGTAGCATTTCAGCGGCAGATTCTTTTTCTGTTGCCCACAAAGAGCACTGCATTAAAAGAGTATTATTAAGGCTGCAGATGCAAGTGCTCAGCAATGAGAAAACACCAGGGCACTGTTCACAGGTTCAGCTTGGATTTTCTCTCTCCAATAACTGGTCGGCTACATCTACACTGGCATGATATTCTGAAAATGCTTTTAACGGAAAAGCTTTTAACGGAAAAGCACTTTTTGCGGAAAAGCGTCCGTGGCCAATCTAGGCACGATTTTCCGTAAAAAAGCCCCAATCGCCATTTTCGCGATCGGGGCTTTTTTGTGGAAAACAGTACTGTGCTGTTTACACTGGCCCTCTTGTGCAAATGATTTGCGCAAGAGGGCTTTTGCCCGAATGGGAGCAGCACAGTATTTCCGCAAGAACACTGACGATCTTACATGAGACGTCAGTGTAGACAGCTGACAAGTTTTTCCGCAAAAACAGATGATTTTGCGGAAAAACTTGCCAGTCTAGACACAGCTGTCTTGTTTAGCTTTACCTGTTCCCTTAGCCTATTGCCTAAATATTAATAGTGAATACAACAGAACACATTTCGTTTTCTGGGGGCAAACACTGTCAATCTGACGAAATCAAATGCTGATATTGATTTTACATTTGCAATAATGCCAAACTCAAAACTCAAGAGACAGTCTTAAAAACAATGAGATTTTAAGGTTATTTTTGTCTTTTAGTGATGAATAGGAATGTAAAAGAACAGTTAAATATGTAACTGTGTAACTGCTAAACATCCTAGCACCTACACATGCTGTGGGGTCTGAAGTATAAAGTTTATACTGCTGAGCCTGCAGCACAACTGGCTTCACAGGAGAGGGGCCAGCAGCCATGAACCGATGTTGCTATTAGTATTAGCCAGTTTCCAGTATGCACTAGCTCTGGCTGCCGGTCCAATTTACAGGGTATTGGCGATCTCCCCACACAGCGAGCTCTGATTCAGAGCAGGGTTGGAAGCTGGCATGTTACCGTAAAGATAAGCTGACACTTAAGCTACATTTACACTGTGAGTTTTTGTGGCAGAAAATATGCTAATGAAGAACTCATTAGCATAAGTTGCAATATCATTAGCATATTTTCTGCTGTTTCTTTTTGTGCAAGGGGTTTTTGTGCAAAAAGAAGCAGTGCAGCCGCTTCTGTTTTGCGCAAAACCTCCTTATGCCTCTCCTGAAGAGGCATAAGGAGCTTGCAGAACAAGGGGTTTTTGCACAAATAGGAAACGTCCACACTGCTTGTTTTTGCACAAAACCGGCCTGAATAGATTATGCAAATGAAGCATGACAAAATGCTAATCAGCACTTCATTTGAATACTCTCTGCTGGTAAAAGCCACAGTGTAGACATAGCCTAAGAGTACGTCTACACAGCAGTGTTATTACAGAATAACATCCATTATTCCAAAATAGTGTTTTGCGCGTCTACACAGCAAGCCTGTTATTTCAAAATAAATTCAAAATAACAGGCTTCTTACACCAACTTCTGTAAACCTCATCGTGTGAGAAGTCAGAGGAAGAGTGCTCTATTTTGAAATAAGTGCTGTGTAGACATGTCCAAATTCGAAATAAGCTATCTCGACTTCAGCTACGCGATTTGCATAGCTCAAGATGCATTGCTTTTTTCGAGTTTAGCCCTGCTGTGTAGATGTACCCTTAGATCCCTAGTGCTGAAGCATTTAGCGGTCTCATTTTCAAGCTTTTCTTTGCAATCCTGAAGGCTAGAAACTTCCCAAAGAAAGCTCAGCTTCTCGGACAGCACTCTGATTCTGGAAACTGGGACATGAAGAGTAATACCAAATACCAGGGAACTCATAATAAACATCACAAAAGTTGTCTCGGTGGGGAATCATCCTGCAAAATTCTGGGAGCTTCAACCCCCACTGAAATTCCTTTGGGGGAGGGGGTGGCAGGAATGGAGGGGAAAGGGGAATTACTCTGCAGTGCATTGGTAGGGGGCAATGGAATGGCAGTGCGGGAGAGAAAGTGTGAAATGCTGATGCTGGGAGGAGAGGTGGGGAAGAGAATTAAATGTAGAAGCCTGGTTTTGTCCCCTTTTCTCCCTCTCCCCCTTCATCTGTCTGAATTTCTCTTTCTTGCGTGTCTCTCACTGCAGCTGGAAGCAGTTTATGCAAACTCATTTACATCTATGTGACTCTGCAGATTTGCAATCATTTCACTAAGGGCTTGCGCTGAGCATCCTGACTGGTAAACAGGAGGGGATGGTCTCTTTGGTCCTTAGGCTCTCTGCTGCAACTGCCATGAAGATACTCATATTATGGTGGCATTTTTACTGGCAGGTGGAAAGAGACTCCTCAACTCCTTTCCTCTGGGCCCCCAAACAACTGGGCATTGCTTCCAACTGTGTGGTACACAGATACACAGACCCAAGAAGCCTTTTTCCTCTGCTGCTACATCTGAGAGAAGGGCGGGATGTGGGTCTAAAGGCGCGAGATGTAGGTTAATTTCTCCAGCTTCATCTCACAGTCTTATGCCCAAACCAAGCGCGAGTGACTCCTCAGAATGACAGCTGGCTCCATCTGCCTCTTCCACTCCACAGGGAATGGGGTTGAGTCTCCCAGCATCCAAACCATCTTTGGTATGAAATGCTTTCTTATCTTCGTCAGAAAGAGATACTGCCACAGGCTCTCCTTAGAGTGGAAACCTATTTTTACCTCTCCTCAGAGCCCCCAGGACATGAGCAAAGCAGCCGAGCTATAAAAGGGCACAGCATCAACTATTGTCCTGGGACTCGCTTCGGATCGAGTGATGATTTATATAGCCTCCTCCGCTCCAGCTGCAAAGTGCAATTCTGCATGAGGAGCGCTGGCTGATGTTGACGGATGCTTTCTATAAATGCTCCTGGCCTTACGACCACCCACCCTCTGGGAGCCTCCACATCATTAGTTGTGGGGACAGGTGGTGGAATGGGCGGCCGGGACCTGGGACTGGGGGCAGCTGTACAAACATTTGGCAACTGACATTTTCACTTTAGTTTCACATTGCAGTGCTCTTTTGTCCTTCAGGACTTTCCCAAAGACTAACCAGGTGAAGTTTACAGCAGATGCCCCTTGATCCCCTAAATCAACAGTAGTAAGGTATCACGGGATAAGTGGGAAGTCTCTCATGGATTGATAACTAGTTAAAAGACATGAAAAAAGGGTAGAAATAAATGATCCGATTTCAGAATGGAGAGGGGTAACTAGTGGTATCCCACAAGGGTCTATACTGGGACCAATTCCATTCAACTTATTTATAAATTATCTGGTGAAAGGGATAAAGAGTGAGATGGCAAATTTTGCAGATGATACAAAAAGGCTGAAAACTGTTAAGTCCAAATCAGCCTGTGAAGAGCTTCGAAAGGATCTCACAAAATGAGGTAACTAGTCCACAAAATGGCTGATGAATTTTAATGTTGATAAATGCAAAGTAATGGATTTTGGAAAACACAATTCCAACTACATGTGTAAAATAAAGGGGACTAAATTAGCTGTTACTACTGAAGAGAGAAATCTTGGAGTCATTGTGGATAGCGCTCTGAAAAAAAACACTCAATGTGCAGCAGCAGTCAAAAAAGCACACAGAATGTTAGGAATCATTAGAAAGGGATAGAGAGTAATATCTCAGGCTACGTCTACATGCGGTGCTATTATAGCTATCCCGTATCTTAACAGCGTGCCCGTTATTTCGAAATATAATGGGCTCGCTATTCCAATGTCCCTGTAAACCTCCTTCCACGAGGAGTAAGGGACATTTCGGAATAGTGGATTATTTTGAAATCTGATGCTGTGTAGACAGCACCAAATTACAAAATAAGCTATTTTGAAATTAACTTGAAATAAGCGATGCAATTTGCATAGCTCAAATTGCGTAGCTTATTTTGAACTAGAGGTACAGTGTAGACACACCCTTATTGCCTCTATATCAGTGTTTCTCAAAGTGGTCTGTGAAACCACTTTGAGAAAGCTGCTAACTGGCCGTTCTGGTGTGTTTATTTACCGGAGCCGCAGCCACGGAGCTTCACGGATTCCATTGGTTCTGGGTTGCTGTTTGCAGCCAAGGGGAGCTGTGGAAAGCTGTCGAATAAGGAATGGATTAGAGCAAATTGCCATCTTCTCCTGGCTATTTTGTGACCAGAAGTGAAATTAGTCAAATACAGGGCTCATTATGAACTACAGCCGGTTCCCGAGTTACAAATGATCGATTTACGACCATTCGCATTTATGACCAAACCTCCCATTAAGCGGTCGTAAAGGCAGTCCCCGTGTTCCGAACGCGACCCCCGCTTATGAACAGCGCAGTCGCAATGTAACTCAACGGGGTCCAACTTATGAACATTTCGAGTTACGGCCAAGTGTTTGGTCCATAACCCGTTCGTAACTTGGGGACCGGCTGTATTCATCATCTCTATGATGGTGATGCTCGGCATATCGCGAGGTAGTTAGGTAGCCACCAACTTATTTCAGATAGGCTGATAAACAGACGTTATACGGGAATGATGTTGAATGTCTGTCGCCTATGGGAAACAGTCCTGGTTGGGTTCTGTCCCAGAGCTGGAGGGACATTGTCCAAACCCCCAGCTATCTCAGCACCTACAACGCACCCAGACATCCTTAGCTTCCCCTTGGGAATCCTCCAACCAATCCAGATATGTAGCTCTCACCCACTCAGCTGCCCACTTTCTGCCCATTCCAGGAACAGTGTCCCGCCTTGGGCAGGGGGGCTGGACTTGATGACCCCCTGAGGTCTCTTCCAGCTCTATGGTTCTATGAGTGTAAATGTCCCCTGTGATAGCCAATGGCCAGTCTGAACATTACCAGGCAGCCTCTCCATTTTGCTGGTTTTCATCTGTTCACAGTGAGCGCCTGCTTTTAAATTGAAGCTGCTTCTTTCAATTTGACCTGGCAGGTCATTCATCTTAATTTTTGTTTCTTGCAGGTGGCAGTGAAATTACTCTCAGCCCATTCAACAGCAACGGCAGAAAACTGTGATTCCTGAAGATGGCTGGTTAAATACGGGGAGAGAATGGGGAGAGAAGAGATTTTCCTCCCTGCTGGGCAGGGCACAGGGACAGGGAAAAGGGGGTTTGCCATGTGGTTGCTATATTAGCTGCTCTGTAAAAGGCCAGGATCCTAATCCAGTTCCCTGCTGTCAGTGCCTTGCCAAGGAGTTAACGCTTTTCATCGGCAGAGTGAAACTGAATGATTCTTGACAATTTCACTGCTGCCACATGTCCTAAATAGCAGCATTGACCCTAATCAGTCTTGTTTATGTCACTCTGCTGCTACTTGGCAAAGCTAGATTGAACTAGGGTATGTACACCTGATCACAGCCCTCATTCCACATCCTCTGCTCCAGTGGGTGAAGGCTGAATTCTTCCTTCTCTGGGCTGAACCCCAGCCTGCCTGAATACAGGGTGTGATGGTTTGGGGAGTGGAAAGTCCCTAGGCTTCGGAAAGTAGGCTCTTGCCAGCTGAGCTGACAGCTGTTATGTGAATGGGCTCCTATTTGTACCACCTCAAACAGGGTACGGAGCCACATCTAGCTTTAAACAGAGCATGAGTTTCTTTCCCAACCACTTCTATCACTGTGAGCAGCCTGCCCACAAATTTATGTGAGATGATGAAGGCGAAGGCTGTGAGAACATCTGAGGATAGTACTAATTCATAGAGCCCTGCAAATCTGCAGATATCTGTTTTATAACCACGGGTGTCCACATCTGCGGATGTGGATGCGGATATCTTGAGCTCATTTTTGCAGATATGAATGCGGATACAAATATTTTATCTAAAGCCCTTCAAATCTGAGGATATCCACTTTATATCCACCGGTATCCATGTCTGTGGATGTCAGTGCGGATATCCACGGCTCATTTTTGAGGATACAGATGTGGAGATGTCTTTTTTGAACTTTCAAAGCTATATAGAAAAAGCATATTAACATTTCTCACTATGTTGTTGTTGTTTTTAATCTTCAATGAGTCATTTTTGCACCCGTTTTCTTTTTGAGAGCTTATCAAGCTCGATGAAGTAGTATCTTTATATGCACTTTAGATTGAAGATATTTGTCATTGCTTCTTTCAAACACTCCCAGCCCTTTATATTTTGTAAAATATTTTCCTTCTTGCTTTGGACTGGGAAATGTCCTTTTATACTGAAACCCTTTCCTTTCAACTCTGCGAAATGTATTCCAATCCGTATACAGTATTCAATATTCCAAAATAAACTAGCAAGCAAATGGTCTGGTAGCACTTTATAGACTAACAAAACATGTAGATGGTATCATGAGCTTTCTTGGGTACAGCCCACTTCTTCAGATGACCGGAGTTATGACTACGGGATAAGAAAACTCAAAATAAATAGGAGAAGGGAAGGGGGTTGGGGGAGAGAAAGATGCGCTGTAACCCACCCATCTACCTCTTTTATACATAAAGTATCAGGAGAAAGGATGCTAAACCTGAGTAGATAAAGATCAAAGTCAGTGGATAGATTGGGGAGGTAGGAAGGATATCATTCAGAAAGCTGTTAGCACCTTCAGTGATAAAGGGTCCTCCATCCCATATCTTGATTAAGTCCATTAGTAATTGAATTGAATTTGCATATGTATTGTAATTACAAACTTTCCCTGTGTATTTGGCTTGAGGAGCTGGCCTGTGACATCTGAAGAAGTGGGCTGTGCCCACGAAAGCTCATGATACCATCTACATGTTTGTTAGTCTATAAAGTGCTACCAGACTATTTGTTGTTTTTTTCTGTAACAGACTAACTCAGCTACCCCCTGAAGCTCCAAAATAAAATGATTGTATTCAATCCATTTGTGTTCTTTCAGACCTTACCCCGAGACAGTTATTGATCCAGAGTATAACACATTTGGGCTGCGTCTAGACTGGCAAGTTTTTCCGCAAAAACAGCTGCTTTTGCGGAAAAACTTGCCAGCTATCTACACTGGCCACTTGAATTTCCACAAGAACACTGACTTCCTACTGTCTGAAATCAGTGCTTCTTGCGAAAATACTATGCTGCTCCTGTTCGGGCAAAAGTCCTTTTGCGCAAAAGGGCCAGTGTAGACAGCTCAGATTTGTTTTGCGCAAAAAAGCCCAGATCGCGAAAATGGCCATCGGGGCTTTTTTGCGCAAAAGTGCGTCTAGATTGGCACGGATGCTTTTCTGAAAAAAGTGCTTTTGCGGAAAAGCATCTGTGCCAATCTAGACGCTCTTTTCCACAAATGCTTTTAACTGAAAACTTTTCTGTTAAAAGCATTTGTGGAAAATCATGCCAGTCTAGACGTAGCCTTGATGTCTTGGGTTGCAGTCCATGTTTTGCAATATGCTATTCTAAAAATACAATTTTCTTATGACCAAACAGTTTCCTTTTACTCTGCTACACCACTAGATCATTGTGGAGGGACCATTCTAGCACACGGGGCACTCTGTCTCCATGCCTTGGCATTTCAGATCCCAGCTGCCATGTAGAATACAGCCCTTTGACTCCCAAATGGAGCCACACCAATATGGATAGCTCTGGAAAGACTCTCAGATACCAACATTGTGGCCCTGTCTACAGTAGGAAAAAAGGTATGAGCATGACCACACTTTAAAATCCATGTGTAGACAGGACAAATGTAGTTTTAACATGTTAGCTGGGTGAGCTACGTCAAGATGAAAGTACAACTGGCCCTATTTGTAAATGTACCCATTTTCCTAGTATGGACAGCACCACAATGTCACTATTTCAGAGACATTTTCTGAGTCAAAGCACATTTACAGGAATCCTGTGCAGTAGCTGTAGAGGGGACCCTTCTCTGACCTCCTTTCAGGATACCTTTCCTATTACCCACAGCTCTGAAACAAGATCCCGCCATCCACTCCTGTACTCCCCTGACTCCAAGATGGGATATTCCTCCTACTCTCCCCCCGCCCCCTCCCTAGATGGCATAGACATTCAAGCTACCTCTGAACTCTGACCCGTGGGACTCCCTTAGGGTATGTCTACATTAGCTCGTTAATTCAAGCTAGGTAGGCAAATCAGGCAACTGGAGTTGCAAATGAAGCCTGGGATTTAAATATCCCGGGCTTTATTTGCATGTTCCCGTCCGGCCGCCATTTTTAAATCCCCCTTAGTCCGAACGAACTGCTCGCTGCTACATGTGGCAGTTTAAAGTTAATCCAAACTAAGTCCTTAGTTCGGATTAACTGTTACTCCTCGTGGAATGAGGTGTAACGGGATTTAAAAATGGTGACCGGACGGGAACATGCAAATAAAGCCTGGGATATTTAAATCCTGGGCTTCATTTGCAACTCCGGTTGCCTGATTTGCCTACCTAGCTCGAATTAACGAGCTAGTGTAGACATACCCTTACAGAGTATCATTGGGGGTCACCAAGTGCTCATGTCCCAAGAACCATGACTGCTGGAAACAAATGCTACGAACCACATTTTGTTCTTACACACTGAGGTAAATCCAGAGTAACCGCTTCAGGAGATTCAGGAAGTAGCCGAGTTTGTCGGTACAGGGTAAACTTCAAAAAATAACAAATGGTCTGGTAGCACTTTAAAGACTAGCAAAACATGTCGATGGTATCATGAGCTTCATTTGAAGAAGCAGGCGGTGCCCACGAAAGCTCACGATACCGTCGACATGTTTTGCTAGTCTTTAAAGTGCTACCAGACCATTTGTTGTTGTTTTCCCTTCCGGGGAGTGACTCCGATTTGCCCCACTGTGACCAAAAGCAGGATTTGGCCCAGTAAACGTTCTTTTAATTTTGGCTGCAATGAAAGGTGGCAGCTTGACAGCCCCGGAGGCTGACCTCCTAAATCCACAGAGCAAGGGCAGCAGCTGCACGACTTTTCCCCCCTGGCACAGTTCACTCATGAGCTACCTTTTTCAGAGGAGAGAGAACGGAGTTCAACCTCCCAGACTGTAGCGTCTCCTCTGGGTCCCTGTGCCCGTCCTTGTCTAAAAAAAACTACATATAGACTATCCTTCACTTGTGCTCAGAGAAGAGCAGAGCTCACAGCCCCACATTCAGTTTGGGGGCCAGGCCACAGACGCTCCCAGCCCTACAGATCCCATCTCCTGCTTCTCATATAGTTTTCACGGCTTCCCAAAGCTGGCTCTTCTCCTTTCTGGTACTCACTCCGTTTCCATCCTGCTTCCTTGTGAAACCACCCAGTTGACATCGTGCAAGCTGATCATGATCAGCCTTACCCCACCCCTGAGTTTTCCTTTAGTGAGCGAGGATGGTATTTGATCTAGCTTTAAAAAGGACCAAAGCCAAAGACATAACATTTGGGGTATGTGTGCGAAATTTAATGGGTCAAATGCCGCAATGAGGGAAAAAAATCAAAAGAATAAATTAAGATTAAAAATGGAAGGGCAGACGTGTCCTTTTATATACAGAGGTGATTGCACACGATAGTGTAGGGCTGGTAGATTGCGGCTATGAGGACTCTGTTGTGGTTCACAAGAGATACATCTGCAGACTCAGGACATTTTAGGCAGGAAGGGACATGGGTCAAGCATTCTTGCTGTTGGTAAGGCTTACTGGGATGGAAACATTTCAGAAAACCTGGAAGGCAAAACACATAACATTTTAATGTCATGACAAGGATGATCATAATAAGTCTGAAATAGCAGAACTCGCTCTCAGATGGAGCCAAAATATTAATAGCAAGGCTTTCATGGCATTACAGATAATATTCCATTCAAACAGTTGTGTTTGGAATTAAATGTCCCCCTGCAGCAAGATTTGCCCACCTGAACATTGCAGCATGCGAATGCAAGAGAAAATTGTTAGAAATTGATAATAGCAGGGACATAGTTTACCGAGAAATCAGATTTCTGTCAGCAAGCTTTTTTAAAAAAAAAATCTTTCTGTTGTTTCCAGTAACATCTAAAACTGAAAGAGCTTGGAGGGGGAAGAAGTGCTTCTATTTCTTTAGCCTTTGTTTATTTCATTGTTTGTACAGTCACTTTCTCCCCTTTGTTTGTAGGGGTCTTTCACAAAGCAGTAGGAGAGGAAATGTTTACAAACACATGACACTGAGCTAATTAAATCACAAAAATCAGTAGGGGGAGTCAGGGGCAGCAATAACATCTCTCATTACTTTCCATTTTTTTTATTTGTCTAGATTTTAAGTTGATAATGTCTCCCTCTGGAAAGTAAAACTTACTAGTCTGGTTTCTTTGTGCAAAATGAGTGAAATGCAAAACAAACTATATAAACAGTGATTTAGGCATGGTTTCAGCTTTAATAAGAGATTTTTAGTAATACACATGCTTTTTTTGTAAATTAACAACTTTTTAAACATGTCAGCATCCCTGCAGTCATAGATTTTAAGACCCAAAGGGTCACTAGAATAATCTCACTCAGCCTCCTGCAAAACAGGCCAAAGAGCCTCACACAGTAATCTCTGCATCTAGCCCATAAGAGCTGTTTGAGCTACAACACAGGCCAGGTCTACAGTGGTGCGTATATAAATTGTGTAGCTGGAGTCAACGTACTTTACATCGATTTTCTGGGGAGGCCCCACAGCAGGAGGTCAATGGGACAAACTTTGGTCAACTTCTCTTACTCCTTGCAATGGTGAGGAGTACCATGGTAGATGGGGACACCCTCAGTGTTTGATTCAGTGGGTCTTCACTAGACCCATTAAATCAAACTCCAGAAGATCGATCATCAGATCATCGATCCTACAGTAAGTGGAGACATGGCCATATTTTTGGAAAGAGAGCTAGTCTTGACTTCAAGATTTCAGGTGATAGAGAATCCATGATATCCCTAGGAGTTTGTTTCTGTAGTTAATACTTAAATAATTGTTAATAATTAATAATTGTTCCTATAGTTAAAAATCTGTGCGTTATTTCTAATCTAAATTTGTCTAGCTTTAGTTTCCAACCACTGCATTTCAGTGTACCTTTTAGTACTAGATTAAAGAGCTATCTACTGTAAGAAACAGTCATGGAGACCATAATCAACCAACTCTTAGTTGGCCTACAGTGATTCTGTTGATCATTTTTAAATTCTGGGACAACAACATTAGTTTTCCCCCAGTCCTCTAGAACTTCCTCAATAAGGCAAGATATGTTAAAACTCAACAATAATAGCTCAGAGTTGTGTTTGGTTAATTCTTTTAATACTGTTGGGTATCAAGTCCTGCAGCTTTGAAAAAACTCCCCCTTCTCCAGTTACTGATGGGACAGAAAGTATTTCATTATCTCTATAACACATGAACACATCATGCTGCTTATTTTCAAATACAGAGCAGAAACATTGATTGAATATTTCTGCTGTTTCTAAATCAGAATGGACAATCACACAAAGCTCAGCCACTAGAAATCTTTTTTAAAATAACACCATTTTAAATGTAGCTCATTGCCCTGAATGTTGTGTGCGTTGATGATGCAAGGCCACGAGAGTGGGTTGCTTCAAATGTTTTTAGGGCAAACAATGAAAGATCAAGACACACTCACCCTAGAGATTCCTGTTTCAGCCCGACATGATGTGCTTGACAAAAGCTGAGCAGAAAAGAACAAGAAAGGTATTACAAAAATCTGCCCAAAACCAAATGCGAGTTCTTGCCCTTTGGCACAAACAGCTCATCACATCTGTTCCCAGCCCTTTTTTAGTAATTCCAGTCATTAACCAGAGATGGGGACAAACATCCTATAGAGTTCAGGGTTAGATTTCCAAACACTCAGCATCCCCCAGGAGAGCTGCTAAAAATGTTCAGTTCCTAGAGGTTCTTTGTGCCACTTCTGGCTAGAGTCTCAAAAAAACCTCAGCGGCCAGCATGAAACACACTTTTGAAAACCTTGCCCTTGTCTTTTGAAAATTCCAGTCTTAGAGATCAGCTGCACCGTTTAATGCCAATCACCTTCCATTTAATGGAGCGCAACTCAGTCCTCTGAGGGACTTGGTCTTGAACAATCAAGCTCCACAGGGAGTGTAAGAGGGTGGCCACCTTCAAGCACCCCCTTGTGGTACAGGTTGGCTCTGCAGCATCCCTGCCTCAGTTTCCCTCTCCTCCAGATGGTCCCGTCATGGCTGGAGATAGCAGGGCAAAAGGTGGCCTTGAGTCCAGGTCAATACTAGAAACATTTCCCCATATAGTGATGCCAGTTAGAGGTGTGGTTCTTTGTTACCACCTGTCTAGACTGCCCAAATGTAGATGAAACTGTAGTGACACTAAAGGGCTTTTGCTGGGGCCGGTCTAGAGGAGCATTCCAGAGGGTCCCTTTGGCTGCTACTGAAATGGCACAGAGCGAACCTTGGGGCGTTTTGATTGGGAAGCCTGGCAGATCTTGAGTTCATACCATAGCAACAGGGAGCTATTGAACTCACAGGCCCTGCACCCCTGTGCCACTGGCCCACACAGCAAACCACGGTGGGAGTCGGTCCTAGAACTGCCCTCACTCCCCTGCCTTTGCACAAGGCATGTTGCATCCTGGGAACTTTTGCTTGGCAATCGCGGGTGCGTTCTCCTGAGGGACAGGTGTCAGATGGGTTTTCCTCACTCACTGGCCCCCCATTGCCATGCGGTCAGGGGGGTGCATTTAGCATCTCAGAGCAGACTGAAATGGCTGAGGGAGCCCCCAAAGGAATCGTCTCCTCTTACCTTCATAGTTGATGCAGCCGTTGGCATCTTCCTGTCCTGTCATCAATTGCTCCACCTCGCTTTCTGTCAGTTTCTCGCCTAGGAGTGGAAGCAGAAGAACGGTTGATTAGGATGGGGACTCTAACACTGCGCTCCCCCTGGGTCCTGCTGCTGTGGATTATGTCTCCCTTAGCTACTCCTTGAGAGACACCCAAAGTCTCCCCGTTGGCAGGTTAATATCTGGGAAAGGATTCGTCTCTTGGCTAGTCGTTGTTTCTAAGATTGATTAACAGAGCAGACATGAGCCAATGGGCTACATAGAATCATGGATTCCTAGAGCTGGAAGAGATCTCAGGAGGTCATTGAGTCCAGCCCCCTGCCCAAAGCAGGACCAACCCCAAGCAAATCATCCCATATCTGGACCCGCTAGGGGACCTAGAGAAGAGGAGAAAGGAATAAGAGGGCAGCTGTCCGATAGCTGGAAACCAGGCTGGGTCACATCTGAGCTAGTGAACAGGATGTGAAATGCTCTCTTATCCTGGAGCCACACTTCCCCTAAGGCCAGTCCTGGACTGGCCACATGAACATTAAATTGGGGCTAGAGTCAGTATCTGGGAGAGGAGGATTTATCTGTGTCTGCCACGGATAAAAAGGTCTCCCCAATTCATTACACCAGAGTTAAGTCCCACACACAAGACTTCACCTCGACCTGCAACAGAGAGGGTTTCTGCCACCCCACGCTGCACCATTACGGGTCGGCCATGTCTAGGCTTTGTCCCCAGCCCATACCCAGCGTGGCGAGCACATGGCGGAGTTCTGCACCCATGACCGTGCCATTCCCTTCCTTGTCAAAGACACGCAGGCCTTCCACAAAGTCCTCAAAAGTGCCCTGGTCCTTGGAGCGGGAGATGTGCTGCAGGATTGGGAGGAAGGTCTCAAAGTCCAGCATTTTTGTGTTCATTTCTGATGGAGAAGACAGAGAGACAGCATTGCTTAAATAGTCTCTGGCATCTTTTATACCAAAGCACTTTACCAGCTCCCTCCCTCCCTCCCTCCCTCCCTCCTTCTCTCTGGCTATGTCTAGACCGCAGAGTTTTTCCGGCATACCAGAGACATCCCGGAAAAACTCTGCTGCATCCAGGGAATGCGTCCGCTTTTTCGGAAGTTTCCTCATTTTATAAGGAATAAGGGGTCTTCCGAAAGAGGAGGTTTTTTCCGACATTTGGCCCCATGTAGATGGACCAAATATCGGAAAAGCCTCTTCCGAAAAAACAAGCGGAAAAAGGTATGCAAACTGCAAACCGCAATTTGCGTATCTTTTTCCGAAACCCCCTCCCCGCAGTGTAGACATAGCCTCTCTCACACACACGCCCCCTCCCAGTCACTTTGCCCATCACTCAAAGGCAGCCACCTCTGAGGTAGAACCAGGCAGCCCTTTAACCATGTATGTGGGAAGGAAGTGGAGAAGAGCACCATGTCCAGACTGAAAGCACATTGATGGAAGTAGGTTGGTAATTAAACACACTAGCATATGGTTGGGAAACTAGGCTTAGAGTCTACTCTTGGGGGAATCACCATGGACGCTTTAATGGGCCCAGATGGGCAGGACTTGGGCTTTAACTCTTCTTCCCAAAAGTCCAGCATCTGCTAACACGTTGGCTCTGTGCCTACCCAGCGCAAGTAGATGGGCGATACCACTTCCATTAGCACCCTTCCAGACATGGACTCTGAGCTTCAGCTTGTCCCATTCACACTTTGCATGCGACTACACTGGGGCTCGGGATGGCATTTCATTCACCTACATCTTCATTCTTTTCCTCTTATGCATCCCTCCCTCTCTCACCCCCACCCTCGCTGTACTTGCTGAAGGAAGGGAACCTGCCCTACTGGGCTGATCCTTTCTCTTCTCAGCCAATAGGAAGTGTGAAAAAACAAAATGTGCAGCATGTTCCCTCATGCTCTCTGAGACAGACAGTCTCCTCCATGCAGAAACCAGAGCCTCTAGATGAAACTCTTTAGTCCCATTGACAAAAGCTTTTGGATTCACCAAGACCCAGAGTTCAGAGACGTCTGAGAGAGTCGGGTTAGATTTGGGAGGCAGAGTAGAACCAGCAGCGAGTTTCCCTTTGCCCTACCCTCATGTGCAGCCATTTACACCAGGCAAAGTGGGTATAAAAGGCTACTGAATCAAGAGAGTGGAGATGCAGGACCCAGCTCGCTGCTCTGACTCTGCAGGGCTAACAGGAATAACTGTGTCTGGGCCAGTCCAGCCAGAACAGACTCAAAACACAGTGTATAGATCTGCTAAGTCCAATGGGGCCATTGTTATGCAGTTACTTCTTGGATCATGGCCGGGCTTAAAAAAAAAGCAGCAGTACTCATCTCAGTGGCTTTGATGTAGTGTTGCCAACTCTCGCTATTTTACGTGGGCTTTACAAAAGCCCCGGCTTCCAGAATCAGGGGACTGGATGGGAAGCTCAATGTTCATTGAAACAAGAAGTGTGTTTTTAGTCCTCAGCACGGTGGAGACTAGCTGGAAAACGCGAATCTTGTGCAGTCGAAGGGCTCCGAAAGTAGAAGGCAAATACAAATCACAGCCCATGCTCTTTATTTCTTATTTAAAATGTCATGCACTTTGGGGGTCTGACTCATGTTCTTTTGGATGCTTGAGCTTGGTCACAGCGGAGATCAGATGAGCGGCCTTTTTTAACAGCCCGGGGATTTATATTTAAGGCAGTGGGGGCAGAATGTTCTGAGTGGAGAGCACAGGAATTCGCTTCACTTGGCGCCCGTCAGAATCCGTGTTTTCTCCCTCAGGGCGTTGGATAAGTCTCATTGCTTCTGCTTGCCCCTTGGGGGAAAGGCTGCATACAGGGGTGGGGGAATTCTTTTGATTGACAGGGTCCCCCTATTCCTTTGTTAACTGGTTACGGGTGTTGTCCAGGCACCCAGAGAGTTTCCCAACTAGAAGGTCGTTATTAAGCAAAAAGTAAAATCAAGGGGTCCCGTCCCATAAAAGTCAACAAAGCTTCACCGATTTACGCCTCCTTAGGATCTGGCCCAAGAACAGCTCAGTCAGGGATGAATCATACCGTGTGGGTAGTGTGCCCTCTGAGCCGGATCAAGGGTGATATTTGGTAAGGAGGAGGGGAGGAATTATTCAGGCATGAAGCGTCTCTGAGTCATTTTCTTTAAACTATGAAACTGACAGAGCAGGAATTAGCCCCACTAGTTCTTCTCTCCATGGGGCCATCTCCTGTTATGTTATTGGCTACATCGCCCCTGCAAGCCTCCAGGAGGGATCAGAGAGGCTCTGTCCACTAAAGCCCTCCAAAAGACATTGGCAGGCGGATAAAGGAACAGAAGGGGGGAGGTTCTATTCTAGCTGCAGTCAGCTCGCCTGCAAACAGCGCGGGAGGGAGACGGCGGGCCAAGAAGCAGAGCACTGACAGTGTGATGCACCCTGAGTCTGGTTAGCAAGATAAGGGGTCTCCTGGGCATACTGAGCCAGTGGCTCTTAGTGACTCATGAATGGCAACTAAGTGAGCGATGGAAGATTCTGCATCTGGCTTTGAGCCTTCTCTGTGCCGGCCCTGCTTGTCCATGCTCCCGAGGAAGATGTATAACCAGTTTTCCCTGCGGCCACTCAGGAGAAATTCCAATACTGCCCAGCTGATTAGCAGAGCACCTATGGCTAGTTTTTTTTCTACAGGTGGTGCACATTCACACATGTCTTGGTGCACATGACAAAAATTATTCTTCACACAAATGGAAACAATCCACACATCGATGGAAAAGACTGGAGGGAAGATTGTCTATACCGGCTGTCCTCATTATAAGTCCAAGATACATTTAAAAAAACTTGGATGTCTAGCAAAAAAAATTAAAGCAGAGAACTTTTCCCCCAGGGCTGACTACCATTTGTGCAAATGGGGTGGGGCACGGTTGTGCAACTTAAAAGCAGGGAATGGGAGGACTTATATCACATCAGTTCCTACAAGCATCAATGACCGTAGGGTGGAACAGATATATAATGGGGGCGCCCTGTAACCCATTCCCCCAACTTCAGCAGTGAGGCTGAAGCCTGGCATGTTCCCTGAGACCTGCCTGAAAACCCCTCTTGGCCATCCTGCCTCATCTCCAAGGAGGAAACTCTGGCTCTCCCTTCCCTCTTCTCCTGCCCTAAAGTATATTCTGCTCTAAAGAGGAGATGACAATGGAAAGAGGTGTCAAGTTCCAGGGGCTTAGGAGCACAGCGCTGTGGCTGTCCTGACAGCCGTAGGGCGGCCGAATCAAGCTTGCACCATAAGCTGCCTTTGGTGGGCAGAGTCCAAGAACCACAGTGAGCCAGAGATCAGCACAGTGGCCGGGCACAGGACCAGGGATGGTCGTCTCATAGCAACAATCTAGGAGAGATTGTGAATAGAAACCCACCTCCGCTCTGCCCCATGCTCCTGCCTTTGATCCTCTTTCCTTCCCTACTTCTCCTTGTCACTGCCTCTACAGCGTGAACTGCGTGCAGGTGACAAGTATCAGTCAGACAGAAGGCCCAAGTGACCGAAATCAACAAGCTGCCTACAAAACAGTTCAGCACAAGCTTCCTCACTCTGCTGCCCTCCACCTCCTGCCTGCAGGAACGGCCCATAAAGGTAGATATGGGCGCTTTTTTTTTTGTGAGAAAAAACCCCACAGCCACTAGATGGGAATGAAGCTGGTGGTTTAACTCCTACAAGAAACAAAGTCCTATCTAGGGATGTGAAATAGCAATTAATCTTTTCTGCCAAAAAATGGTTGACCAACACAATTCACTCGTTTGGGTTGACTCTGGCCAGTTTCTTTCAGTCCAAAAAATCCTTCTGTTGTGTTTCTGCCCCTTTTGTGTTGGCTTTCTACACATATTTGTGCAATCAGGTTTCATAGCATGGATGCGCAACAAGACTCTTGACTAGACCTTGGAGGTGCTACAAGCTCCTGTGCAGAAACGCTTGTGAAAAGCTCCTTTTAAATTTGCTCTCCAGGAGCATTTGCACCAGAAACCTGATGATAAAGGTGACTTTTGTACAATCCATGCACTGAACAGCACCAGATGACTTACACAACCAGCCACAGCTCGGCAACGTGGCTGGAATTACGAGCGACACGGCAGGGAGCCAATGATGTTTGCAAGAAAATGCCATCCAGTAAAAATAACATAGAGAACAATTAACATTTGCTCCTGGAGGTTTTGCTGGTGGAAGAAGTGAAGTTAGTTAACTAAGTTGTGAATTATTCACTCAGCTCTGGCATGGATGAGGTATCAATGCCTAAACCAAGAGTGGGACTTGTGTTTAAGTATAGCTAGCTAGCTAGCTAGATAGATCAGTTCATTTCACATGGGTCTCTGCACAGCCACTAGATGGGAATGAAGCTGGTGGTTTAACTCCTGCAAGAAACAAAGTCCTATCTGGGAACGTGAAATAGCAATTAATTTACTTATTGAGTAGAGGATGGAATTTCCATTGACTACTCGACTAGTCGTTAAGGAAGGGCACTTAAAGTGCTCACTTCTGGCTCACGCTGGGTCTCAGCACAACTCCTGGCTACCCCTCTGCATTCTTAAAGGGATAGAGAGAAGCAGGCGTGCAAAAATGCCGCTTCAGTCTCTGGTGCCCTGCGGGGTCTCAGGACAGCCCCCATGCTGCCACTTTGTATTCTGAAAGGGACAGAACAGCGGCAGCTAGTCCCTCAGGTCACTGTCAGCACAAGCCTCCCCTCCACGCCACTCTGAATTATTAGGGACGGGGAGCCAGCAGTGAGAGCCGGCAGTGTGTCGGAGTCTTTGCACGCCAGCTCCTCTCTGTCCCTTTAAGCGTGCAGAGTGGCAACGGGGAAGTGCGGCTGCTCTGTCCCTTTAAACATGCAGTGTGGCAGCGTGAGAGCTGTCCTGAGACCCAGTGGGGGACCGGAGACTGAACCAGCATGCACTCTGGCTCCTCTCTGTCCCTATAAGAATGCAGAGTGGTGCCAGGAGAGGGAGGTGATAGAGTAGTCCACGGATGGCCAACCCATGGCTCTTCACCCCTGAAAGTGCGGCTCGTGAAGCCTTCCCCCCCTTTAACCCCTACAAACGGCCCCTGGCTCCCAGATGTCTTTGTGGTTTAAAGGGGCAGTCTCTCTTTTTTTTTTTTTTTTTTTGCTCAAGAACTCTGATGCGGCTCTTCGCATATTTTCCGCTGCTGTTTCGTCTTTCTTTGTTTAATGGGTTGGCCACCCCTGGAGTAGTCGATAGTGCTACCCACTAAGCTCCTGCTTATCTAGTAGTCGACTACTCGACTACCCCTTCATATCCCTAGTCCTTTCCTTGCAGCTATTAACAAATGAACCTCGCGTCTCTGCCCCTTGGCCTGGCTTCTCTTACCTTCTGGTTTGGGCTTGCCCAGCACCTTCAGAACTTCAGCATTGGTTGGGTTCTGCCCAAGCGCTCGCAGGACATCACCACACTGACTGTAGGTGATCTTCATCTCCCCGGTCGGGGTCCTGTCAAACAGCATGAAGGCCTCCTTGAACTCTGCAGAAAGGAAGGAAGAGAATCAGCTGGGAGATTCCTGTAATGCTCTTACATCCCACTGGACAGAGGCCTGTAAAACTGTCCCTGTCCCGAGAGCAGCCACTGGACAGGGAAGGCAGGGTTTGGAGCATGGAGTGTGGGGACTTTCAGTGGGGACCACCTTTAACCAGGTCCTGCAGTTAAATGTCTCCTAAGGCCAAGAGCATCCTCAAGCACAACTGCCTTTCCACGATCTTCCTTCTTGACTCAGTCCTCCCGTAGGCTGCCAAGGCCCGTAACGTCACTCAGAACTAGGGATGTAAAATCCTGTTTAATTGGTAAACCGGTTAAACATATTGCTCCAGCCACCACCAGTGAACCTTAACCTCCCCCCACCATTAAGGGTGAGGCTGGCCGGTTAACCGGATAACCAGTTAAACATTCACATCCCTACTCAGAACATCCCCTCCCACCTCTCTGCCTGAAAGTCTTCCTGGGGCCATTTTAGCAACTCCACCCCCCCCCCACCTCCTTCCAGCTCCACCTCAGCTGAAACTCTGCGTCTTCTGGCATCTTGGTTACTACTGCTCTCTTCTCTGTGATCTCCCCAGCTCTCCTTGTCCCCTCCTGTACAAAATGCTGCCGCCCGATGTCCCTCATATGCAAAGAAGGGGGGCGTGGCCTCCCCATCCACAAGGATCCTGCCCTCAACCGAGCCCTGTGCATTGTGGGATACAGGACTGCCGTTTCCAGGTTCTAGATAACAACCTCCCATCTGCCTAGCACCAAGCACCTCCTTCTACCTTGGGGGATAGGGCCTAAATCTGGAAAGATCAGGATCTGCTTCCTCCTATAAATAATATTCTTCAGTCTCCTGGCCTGCTGCAATATTTTCTCTCTATCCTTCAAGTCCGCCAAGCGAGCAATGACAGTCCTGCCCGTGTCTGGCCCAGGCGTATGCCTCCTGTGTGTTTCCCTGTAGGCTCTCTCCACTACAAGGGGGTCTCCGGGTGTGTCGAGCCGCAGAATGCGGGGCAGCCAATTCTCCAGGAAGGCTCTCAGGTCTCGCCCCTCCTCTTTCTCTGGCAAGCCGAGAATCCTTAGAGTGCGGGCCTGGGCCCGGCTCTCCATTAGCTCCATGCGGGTGCTGAGGTGGCTGTTTTCTCGGGCCAAGCGTTCCAAGGCTTGGGTGCACTGCTGGGTTTTCACCTGCTGCTTTCTGACCGAGGAATCCGTCTGTGCGGCCGACTGGCCCAGGCTGGTGACTAGCCCTTCCAGCACGTCCATGCGAGTGTTGAGAGACACGATTTTCCCCTCAAAAGCTGACACGAACTCGAGGCTCTTGTCCGTTTTCTTCCTGATTTCCATCAATAACTCTCGCAAGGAGGCATCGCCGCTGTTTCTGTTGCCACGGGGACTCGGGGCCTCGGGGGCTCCATGTGGTGACCAAGGCTCCGAGGTCCAAGAGGCACATTCTTTGGTTTGATAAAAGTCCCTCGACAGGATCTTTGGTTTGGTGGGTTTATTACTGGGCATTTTCATAACAACTGCAGTGCTTTGCCTTACTTAGGGTCTGGACTGTCCATGCCCATGGCTTGGTCCTGTCGGCCTAGAAGCCCTGCCAATTGTGTCAGTCCCTCGCCAGCCAAATCCGGCACCTCCACCTTTCTTGAGACCAGCCACCTCTCCTTTCCTACATGGCCAGGGGAGGCCGCCCTGGAGTTGCTGCCTCTGGGAGTGACATCACAATGCCGGCTTCTCTGTCTATGGTTTTGTGCTGAGCTGGCTTTGTGCCTGCGAGAGAGACTCGGCCCACAGGGACCATACAAGGGAGCTGCTGCGATTGTCAGCGAACAGCATCCTCCTTCGGTTCCTGTGGCCAAGATCTAGCTATTTAGAATGGAAGGTGAGTTCTAGTCCTGGCGTCCCCAGAGGAGTGTGTGGTTAAGCTAGAAAGGGTGTCTTGGATTCATTGTAGCTTGTACCCTCTCCCTGCGGGCCTCCAGCCTCTGCAGGGAAGATAGCAGCGCGCATCTGACCAAACTGGATTCCATCCAGAGGTGGGCAAGAGACGCACTGGTACCAGCAGCCCACGAGACCAGCCGAAGGCTGTGCATTCAACGCTCTCAGTGTTGGTGAAACCCAAAGACTGCACTGTTGCTACTTCTTTTACGTTTTTCACTGTATCTCGCTCGTTATGTTTTGCATCACCGTGACCATTTGGGGGCCCAGCCTAATGGGAGCCCTGATCTTGTAATATGTCCACCAGCCTGAATGTGGCCCCAGATCTCAGCTGTATCCAGAGGGGTTGGCCTATCACTCATCACCGGGGGACAATTCCCTATGTGGCGAGGGTGTGCCCGTTCAAAGCCATGCCCTGATTTCAAGCCAAGGGGACATCTTTCAGCACGAAGCGAACATGCTTTTCTCTTGTTCACCTCTGAAGTCAGGGTTCACCCGTTTCACCTCCACATTGGGTGGCATCCCCGTCAGCACAGCTGGGAGCTGAGTTCCATATCTTCCTTCTGCTGCTGTAAGACTTTGTGTCCTTACTGATTCCCTGGCCTGGCTCCCTTTCATCCTCCTCACTCACTTCTCTTTATATCTCCACTTCTGTCCCCGTCCCTTCTCACCGCCCCTGCCATGGCCCATGCTCTGCGCAAGTCTCTGTTCCGAGTGTCCCCCCCCGCCCCGTCCCACCCTCTGGGAAGGAGGCCTTGAATTCTCCTCCCCACTGCAGCCCTGGTCAGTATCATTCCGCGCCTGATTGTGCATTCAAGCCTCGACTGTACTTTCTGCTTTGACATGCCCCTCCTAGCCCCTCTAAAATGGCATGAACCAATACCTAGAGGGAGTGTAATGTAGTGGTTAGAGCAGGGGGCCCCAAACTGGGGCGGGAGAAGTGTTTGGGGGTGGCACGGCCAGCTCCCACAAGGAGTGGGGAAAGTGAGGCACCCAGCCTTGCTCTGTCCCCAGCTCCGCCCTGGCCCCAGCTCCCAGCCGTGGCTCTGCTCTCAGCCCCAGCCTCACCCTCAGCCCCCGATTGCAGCCCTGCAGTGGCTTCCATTCCCAGCCCCTCCCCCAGTGACAGCCCCTCCCCCAGCGACAGCCCCAACCTCAGTCCCCTTACTCCTTCTGCACCCTCCTCCCCAGAGTTCCCAGCCCCGTCCTCCTGGGGTGGCGCATGAACAGCGATGGAGGGGGGGAGGTGACCAAGCAGAGTTTGGGCCCACTGGGTTAGACCACGGGGAGCTGGGAGTCAGGACTCCTTTGGTCCGTCTCCGGGGTCAAGGTGGCAGAGTGGTCTAACGATTCACGTGGGAGAAGGGCTAGGAGGCAGGACCATGCCTCTAGCCTCAGAACGGCAAGGGAGTGTCGCCCAGTGGCTAGGACAAGCCGGTCAGAGTCAGGGCACCCCGGCTTCTCCTGCCATCTCTGCAAGAGAGCGCTGCCTGGTGGTTAAAGCCAAGGGCAGAGCGTCAGGGTTATGGTCTTTCACTCTCCCAGCCAGTGGCCACGCAGCAACCGCTGGTCTGAACGAAGCCAGGCGCTTACCTTCTATCTGGTCAGCGCTGAATTCAATCTAAAGGGAAGAGAGAACAGCAGAGTGGTTAGAGCCCCATCGCTGCCCTTTGCGCTGGGCTCCTGCCACTGGAACCTCACCCCCAGGCCCACCCGCGCCGGGGAGCAGCGCAGGAGCTCAGCAAAACACACCAAGTCCAGCTTCCCCCTGGTCGCAAGAGGAATTCACCCCCCGAGCCTCATTCCCTGTCTGGCGACAGCCCGGGAAAAAGCTGGGGGCCCTGTGACAATGAAGATGCTAAGGGCCCTCCGCACCTCGTAGTTCCTGGGCATAGCAGCAGGTGAGAGCTGGGAGCCAGGACTGTCTAACTTTGGTCCGGCCCATGGGCTGCATCTGGCTGCTTTCAGTTTCTATCCTGCTGCCCCTGCCACCGGAGATCCAGGCGGGGCTCAGGCAGCTGGATCCTATTTAAATGGCTCATGGTTGCGGCACTACCCCCGGCAGGGGGCAGAGCCGTGGGCCCTTTAAATCGCCGCAGCAACCCCAGGCAGCTGCCAGGCAAGGCGGTAGTGGCGGGGCTGTGAGCCCTTTGCCGTGTTTTTAATTCAAAGCCTCCTGCCCCAGACAACTCTGGCGGGAGGGTAGCCCCCAGCCCCGCCCCTTCAGCCCTAGGCACCGCCCCTTCCTGGGTGGAGCCAGCCCATGACCATGTACCACACTTCATTGTGCCCCCCCTCCCCCCCCGCAAAAATTATTCCCCATCCCTGGTCTCAATGAACCGCTGAATTTCTCCCATAGGGGCAGATGGGAGCCTGGGGTGGCAGGGTCTGCTTCTTGTTAGTCTTCCGAAAATTCCGGCGAATGTTTCACTGGGCAGAGGGAGATCAGTGCCAGGGCTAGTTCCTAAGGAGGAGCATTTTGCCCCTCCACACACACCAATAATTAATACGGGGCCCCTTAAGGGGCCTTAAGAAATTGCTTAGTCTGCTTACGCCTCGCGCCGGCCCCGAGCAAGATCACTGGAACACGGGCAATTGGCACCTCCTGCCAGCTAGAGCGGGGCTTAATTGTGCTCTATCCAAACCCAGAGACCTCCTCTGCACTGTGAGGGACAGAGGTCACCTGGGGAAGAAAGTAAAACACTGTCTCCTGTAGGGTGGCCCGGTGTCCGGTTTTGAACTGGACAGTCCGGTATTTGAGGGTTCTGTCCAGGAAACAAATTGAGAAAATACTGGACATATAAAATGTCCGCTGTTTTCTAACGAGGTACGTTTTATTATGATCAGGAGTATCCGTACGAGAGCTCACACTGCAGGAGTGTCTCTACCAGGCAGGCAATACGCAACTACGCGAGGAGGGGGCGGGAGGGAATCCCTGGGGCCAGACTCACTCATGCCCCACTGGGACTGTGTGTGGGACAGGCAGTGCCCCGGGATCTGCGTGCGCCCAGGTCAGTCCCGCTCCCCACAAGCCGATTTTCTCCCCCCGCTTCCCTCCCCAGCCAGCCCCACTCCCCCTGACCAGCCATGCTTCCCGCCGGCCGGTTCTCCTTCCTTCCTCCCCTGGCCAGCTCTGCTGCCCCTGACCCCCACCCTGGCCAGCCCTGCTTCCCGCTGGCCTGTGTCCCCCCCATCTCTCCTGGCCAGCCCCACTGCCCCCGATCACCCCCCCGCCAAACCTGTTTCCCACCAGCTGGTCCCCCCCCATCCCCTCCGGCCAGTCACACTGCCCCTGACCCCCACCCCCGATCTCTCCTGGCCAGCCTGCTGCCCCCAACCCCCACCCCAGCCAGCCCTGCTTCCTGCTGGCCGGTCCTCCCCCATCTCCCCCAGCCAGCCCCGCTGCCCCTGACCCCCCCTCACCAGCCCTGCTTCCTGCTGGACGGTTCCCCCCCATCCCGGCCAGCCCCACTCCCCTCCCAGCCGATCCTCCCCCCCATCTGAGATCATGTCCAGTTTTTTTTTTAAGTCACCTGGTAACCCTAGTCTCCTGCTGTCAGTGGCACTGGAATATTTTGAGGAGGGGGGGTTGCTGAAAGCCAGCCCCCTAACTCCCATCCACCCTCCTTGCAGGGCGGGGACTGGGAGGGGACTCTGACAGAGGGAATCCAATTCCTCTCTGCATGCGGCTGTGTGTTGGGCTCCCTAGGAACTAGCAAACCAGCACTGTCTAGAGGGCCTGGCTTGTTTGAGAAATCATAGGAGTCGAAGCTGAGTCTTCAGAGGCTGACATGTTCCAAAGTGACAAGTAAAAGAGCCTTTGGAAGCCTCAATCTTTGGGGTGCTGGACTGGAGACACCAGAACGGGACCTGCTTTTTCAGAAATTGCCGAGCATGTGCCCTCTAAAAATCCGGCCCCTTTCCAGTCGGGCCCCTGAAATTGAGTTGCAACAAAGTGAGGCTTTTAGTCGCCTTGTTATAGTGCATGTGAGTTCTACTGTCCTATGATAACCCTGTGTGTGTGCCTCAGTTTCCCTGGGCACTGTATGGAAAAGGGGGAGTTTCTAGCCTTCATTGTTGCAGAGAAAAGCCAGAAAATGTGACCTCAGTATTGCCTGAAGGCCCCCAAAATCAGAAAACAAAGAAAAACCCTCCCTTTTTAATTTTTGTAAATCCCATGAATTTAATGTAAATCTCATTATTTGGGTGGGGGTGGTGGCTTCATATAATTGATCAGCTGGGACTGGCAGCACCAAAACTCAAGTCCTAAGTGGAGCGCAGGATCTGGTCCAAGAGGTGAATATAATGTAGGGTTCCTTTGTCTTGTACATAAAAAACATTCACCCCTTTCTTGTAAATTTTGCTCCTGACACTCATACCCAAAATGTTCAGGGCCACACGGAAACATGTCAGTGGTTTTCCATTGTTGGTTTTCTTTACATGCCCAGGAATGATGATCAGTGGAATAAATATTAATTTTGTTGTTAGCTGGATTCCCATAGGCCGCACTGGAGAGAGAGCAATAGTTAGGCTGGGGTGTACTGCTACTACATGCTCGTAGAACCTTTCATCTTTGTTTAGGGTAAAATGTACCAATTTCCACCACGCCAATAATTGTCTCCCCCCTTCTGTAATATTTTTCTTCAACAGTTTTCTTAAGGGAAATTTCCTTGCAGACTTTCCCGGATTATTTGAATGACCAATTGCTGGCTGATTTCCTGGGCCTATGTACAGGCTAACGATAGGGACACATTTTTTTTTATTGATCCCTGCTGCGTGTACTTTTGGTATAGTTCCTGCTAAGAGTAACAAATCCTTCTTGTCCCCCCCCCCCCTCCGCTGTTGCTATACTGGCAATATTCTAGAAAATAATTGCTGTCTCGTTCCTCATGCAGATGCGCTGACGGACTTTCCCAGCTCTTGCATTTCAGCTGTAACACAACTTAGTTTGTTTGCCAATACCTCTGTGATAGTGGCATCCAGCACTCCAACACTGAATCCAGTTCCACCCAAAGCAGTTTCCAATACTCTCCCTGAGGTTCTTTTTCTTATGGAACAAAAGACAGGACGATGTAGCACTTTAAAGACTAACAAGATGGTTTATGAAGCGATGAGCTTTCGTGGGCCAGACCCACTTCTCATCACCTAATAAACCATCTTGTTAGTCTTTAAAGTGCTACATGGTCCTGTCTTTTGTTTCAGCTACACCAGACTAACACGGCTACATTTCTATCACTATTTTTCTTACGGGTTTGTCAATAGACCATAATTGTAGCCATGATGCCCGCCCCTTATGGAATGTTTGATTTTTGTCCTCTTGATTTTTGCAAAGGGCTTCTTCAAAGAGCCGGATTAACTCCCCTGGGGACCCGGGGCTTATAGATTTTGTGGGGCCCCTAGGCTCTGGGGTGGGGACAACAATAAGGGGCTCAGTATGTGGGAGGGAGCTGCATGGGAACAGGCTGGGGTGAGGGTGCACGGTTTAGGCAAGATGGAGGAGCAGGCTGGGGATGTGAGGCCTGGGAGGGTGGAAAGTGTAAGAGAGAGGTGGGGCGTATGGGTGGTAGCTGGGGTGTAGGAGCAGGCTGGGGATGGGGGTGCAGGGTGTGGTTCTTGCCTTGGTTCTCCATTCTGCATGCTAATGGAGCGATGCACTGGAGGTTAGGGGAGTTTTCAGAGGGGTTTAGGTCAGGGAAGTAAGTGAGTAGTTGACTACTCGCATTTCCCTCCCCCTTGCTGCCTCTGTATCAGAGGCAGCAAGGGTGGGGGAAGCAGGAGCCAGAGCTGGGGGAGCTGGCTTAAAAGCTGGTTCCTGTCAGCACCATCTCCACAGTCCACCTGCCCCCTCTTTGCTGCTGCCTCTATCAGAGGTGGGGGGGGGGGACAGACAGGGGAGAGGAGGCTGCGATGAAGCAGCCTCTGCTTTGGTTGAAGCAGAGACAGGGGTGGAGGGATGCCTTTCATGAGTCAGATAGGCTGGATACTATGCCAGGCTGGATACTATGCCCTCATTCCCCAAGAACACAGAGCTGGAATAAAATTTGTGCTATAAAAAGAAAAAAAAAGTACAGTAAACTCCAAGGTACAAATCAAAGTGCAAAACCCACAGCAAGTGCTATAATAGAAACACCGATGGGATTGCTAAACCCAGTAATGTCAATGATTTTGAGCATTAGGTATTAAAATAAAAACAAACAGCGCCATGACATGCATCTCACAATGATAACACGGAGAAATGATGAAATGTTCAGAGTAATACAAGGAGTGGAAATAACATTTATAAAGGCGCAAAACTATAATTAACATGGGTTACAAGGATGGCATTAGGGCAGCTGTACCTTTAAGAGCACAGTCAGGCCTTGTCTACACTGCAATAGTAATTCTGAAATAGCTTATTTTGAAATAATATACTAATATAGACAGGCTAAGTGAGGGCCTTTAGGGGTATTTCAAGAACTTGGTGGCTCATCGATAAGCTCAATGATCTAAAAATGAGTTTGGTTTTTCCTCTGCACCAGTCCTTAGTAGGGGCTGAGAGTCCCCAGAAGAACAGACGTTTCAGTCACCTGATGCTGGGACCCATCTTGGACACTGTACTTTCCTACTGAAAGTCAGAAAAAGTTTAACCTGAATACAAAAGATTCCCACCTTGGGCAAAATCTATATAAATGTGGGAAGCCAAAAGAACAGCTGCCAGATAATAGGACTGCCTTGCTTACCCCAAGATGACTTCTAGAAGCATCTCAGACTGAAGCATCAGGCCCAGACTGGGAGGCTGTCCAGTCTGTGAGAGAAGCTTATCTTACTAACGGAGGGGGAGCTATTCCATGTAACCAGGTTCTTAGTGTATTGCACGTAGCTGGCATGTTGTGTTTTATTTGGCTTTAGTAACTTACTTTGTCCTGTGTGCTATGACATGTAATCACTTAAATCCGACTTTTTATACTTAATAAAATCACTTTTGCTTGTTAATAAGCCCCGTGTAACTAATTGTTCCGGGGGTGGTGGGGGAAGCAGCTGTGCGTCTTTCATTATGTAAGAAAAGGAAGAACATGAGCTTACCCTGAATAAAACTTCATACATCGTAAGATGGATTTATCTGGGATTCAGGCGGGGGGGGGGGGGGGGGAACAGACTTGCCAGGCCCCTGGGCAAGGCAGGGGCTCAGCTCTTCACCCCTGGAAGTGACAGGGCCTTGGGAAGAAGGGGCGGGGCTTGAGACTAGCTGGAGGTTTCCCCCTTTGCCCACCTTTGTTGGCAGGCCTGGGTTCAGATCCCATTGGGACTGTGCACCTGGATGCTGAGGCAAGTCCCTTTAACTGAGCCTGCCCAGAGCTGAGCTGATCTCAGTGTCTGTGTTAGTTTGCTTAGGGCTATGACCTCATCTCTGCATCAATGCTGGAGGAGGCCGAAGGGCTTGGCTCAGCAAGACAGAGTAAAAGGGGTGCCCAAGAAGGTTGGCTCAGTGGTATTTCAGCACATCAAGTGACAGCCAAAGGGGGGTTTCTGTGACTATACCCATCACAAGCATCTTTGAGGGTATCCCCCTGGGAATGCAAGCAAGTTCCCACCGCTGCCACCAACAGGGAACTGATGTACAGCAATGTAAGCTTGCCAGGCTGGATTAGACCCCGATCCCTCAAGTCCAGTGGTGACCAGAACCAGCTGCTTTAGAGGCAGGCATAAAAGAACCTCCCATGGACAATTATCTGTCCACAGGCAAAGTTCCTTCCCAAATCCAGACAGGCAGAGGTTGGCTTGTGCCCTGAAGCAGAAAGTTTAAACAAAAATCTGATGTAACTGTGGGTGCTCTTGTGAGCCACAGCAATGCCTATTTCTTTTTTCTGAATCCTACTGAATTCCTGTCCTTAACAATATCATGTAGCAATGAGTTCCACAGGGTAACAGCATGCTGTTTAAGGGAAAGCACTTCCTTTACTCAGCTTTGAGTACTCCTCTCTTCTCCCCACTCAAGGGTTCCCAAGATGATGGCACCCATTGGAAGCAGGTGGCTCTGTACTTAACCACAATGAGCAAGAATGTTTGTCCCTATGGAAGAAGGGGAACTGTTTCTCATTCCATCAACAAAGACCCAGAGGCAGTAGCAAATTCTTGGCAAGATCAGCTGGGCCTGGGAGTTTGCAAGCAGCGGGGGGGCTGGCAAAGCTGTCCTCTTTGGGAGAAAGGATGTTATTTCAAGGCTCAGTGCTAAAGTCAGGGGGGTCGCCTGGTTAAACAGCCTTCATACCGAGCATGCTATTCTTAACCCTCCGACTACAACACGGGCTTAGAAATGTAACTGTATCCAGGAGCACCACGGAAAAAGTGATCTCCCCTCGGAGAACAACAGAGAGGGGAGACTGAACAGACAATGTTCTCATGCAGGAGACTGACTCAGGATGAGATGCGGCAGGCGCCAAAATACTTTAGGACTGAGACAGCTGGCGGCGGAAAATCGGTTTCATACTGTGGGGGCAGCTGGAGCAAAGCCCCCCAAGGCTGTGCAGGCACGACCATCGCACCAAATCCAACTGCTGGCTCTTATTCCAGTCAGGACCGAGTGACGTCATTGGGCGCTGCATCCCAGCTTTCCTTTGAGGGGGAAATGTTGCTTCCAGCTTTTCTGGTCGCCAAGGGAAGCTGGAAAACATGCCCGGGATGAGGCCCCTGCACTGACCTCTGCCTGAGTTTGCAGAGAGCCTGGAAGGGTAGTTCAGGAAGGGGGGAGCTGCCCTATGCCTCTCAGTGGGGTGTGGCGCCAAGACCCGCTTACTCCTCTGGGGGACCCTACCAAGGCCGCCCTGGCACAGAACTCCACGTGAGGCCCAGCCCTTTCATTTGGACTCATCTACACTCGCCGCTACATTAGGTATTAGGCTCCACGTGAGGCTGTGTGAGAGGGCGAAACCCATCAGGCCATCCCTGCACCAGCATGCTGGAGGGGTGCCCCAAACAGCACTGCAACAGCCCCCGCAGGCTGCTGAACTTCTGGACTAGAGGCCCGGCCATGCCCCCTCATGCTCCGGCCGCGCTGCTGGCACCAGAGATCCAGGCACGCAGGGCACCAGAGGTCACCCCCAGGGCTCTGTGCCTGAACTCGGCGTCTCCTCGCTGCTGCGGTGCTGCCTGAGAACCCTTGGGGGGAGTCGCCGAAGGAGAGGCCAGTGCGGGTGCTAGGGAGCAGCCTCGTCTTGATGCTCGGGGTGGCATGAGGCTGGGGGTTAGAGCCATGGGTGCTCGGAGGTGTGGGGGGAAGCAGCTGGATTTTGCTGCTAGCAGAGGAGTCAGCAACCTGCCTTGTGTGGGGCTCAAACGCTCTTCTTCCAGCAGAAAGTGCAAGGGGGTTGTCACTGGCCCCCCATGTAAGCGCCTGGCTCTAATCTTCCTCCAATTGTTTCCCTAGCCTCACACGGGGATACTGGTTCACTCTGGGCTAAGGGTGCCACCTCCTGGATCACCAGCTCCTCTTTCTGCTCAGCCGCCTCCAGCCAAATACCAGTCCAGGCTCCCTTCTGAGTAACCCTTCAGGGAAACCCTTCACGTTAGGTACATGCCTAAATCCCACTGATTTCAATGGGCTTTCAGCATGTGCTTAAGGCAAAGCACCTGCTTAAATGCAGATGCTTTCCTGAATCAGGGCTTTGAGTGTTAAACGTGCAGCATAAAGTGCTCAGACCTCCCTGTGCAAGGTTCCCTCTAATAGTTTCCATCCATGTGTGGAATAATGTTGTTCTGTGCACCGAGGCGTGTGTGAATGTGCACCACCCATATAAACCAAAAAAATCTAGCAGTGGGTGCTCTGCTAATCAGCTGGACAGCACTGGAATCTCTCCTGAGCGGCTGCACAAGCGCCCAGCATACAGGGAATGCCATCCCTATGTGCCACAGAGCCAGACAGCAAGTGTCCTCTGAGGTGACAGCTTCCCAGGTAACCAAAAAGCCACTCTCAGCAACAGGAGATGATGACTTTGCAGCTCCAGTTTTAGCTGGAGATTGTTTCGCCTAGGGCCAAACAGAGGGGAGTGAAGATTTCCCACTGGAAACCTTTCAGTACATCCCAGCCAGAGCGAACCACCTCAGCACAAGCCACGGTGGCAAGTCGGGAAACGGAGGGCGAGCTGGCTCTGAGGGTAAAACACGACGAACTGGCTCTGAGGGTAAAACGTGTGCCCAGAACAGCTTCAGCTCTGGTCACGGGCTGCCTTTGCCATACGGGCGATGATCCCTGAAGCCTTTGGCTCCCACGGAACTCTACCGCCAGGTGAAGTCTGATGCAAGGAGCAGGTGTTGCTACACCCACCGCGTCTGGTCTTCAACCTCCTGAAGTGTCCAAATGCCCGAGGCTTCAAAGTATAAAAGCCTAAAAGGCAGCCCAACTCTTCAGTAGTATCCCATGGGGGGGCTTTCCTTTCTGATCACTTTGGGTACGTCTACACAGCAGGGCTAGAGTCAGAAGAAGTGACGCCGCTTTAGCTACGTCAATTGCATAGCTTAAGTCGAAATAGCTTATTTTGGCTTTTGGCGTTGTCCACACTGCCCTTACTCCTTGTAAAATGAGGGTTACAGGAGTCAGAGTAAGAAGTCCTCCAGCTCCACATTTCGAAATAAAGGCTCGCAGTGTAGATGCGCACATCAGTTATTCTGAAATAGCACTGCTGTGTAGACATGCCCTTTATGATCCTGAAGCTTGAGAACTGCTATAGCCTGTTCTATTTTATGTCACGGGGCTGGATCTAGCACCATTACCATCAATGGGAATTGTCTTCCATTGGAGCAGGATTGGGCCCCTAGGAGGTCTGAGTTCTGTAATGCATTTTGATGCTGATCAAGCTATTTGCCTCCAGGAATATCCTGTGGCAGCAAGTTCCGCAGGTTAATTATGCAAAGGGCTTCACTTGAGCCGTTCTAAATTTGGTGCCTTTTAAGTCAGCGCAACCCCCCTGAGTGCAAGATGCTGACCGCAGCCCTTTTCATTCAGGAAGGTCCCTGGCTAGGTCACGCCTCAGAAAAACCTTCCTTCAGCTTCTTGAAAAACAAAAGCCAGGCACTCTTATTCTATCTGAAGGTTTCCTAAAAACAGCGTAAGAGCAACAGAAGGCCGCTGCAATTCATCATTTTTCCAAACATTTTTGGCACATTTCTCTCTTCCCCCTAAGATTCTTACACCTGCTCACGTTAAGGTAATTGCCTATCATACAAACAGGTAGGGATGTTAGCTGTGTAACCGCTGAAATTTCATCCGTTACACACACCTGCAGACAACTCCTTGGGAGCCGGTGTGCACCAGGAGCTGGCTTTTAGGCACTGGCTGCGGCCCTGCATTGCTGCCTCTGATACAGAGGCAGCAGTGCAGGGTGGCAGCTGGCCGGTGTGTGCCGGGAGCCAGCTTAAAAGCTGGCTCCTGGTGTGCACCAGCTCCCTCCTACAGTCCTGCTCTCAGGGAGCCGGCTGCCACCCTGTGCTGCTGCCTCTGGTACAGAGCCAGCAGCATGGGGTGGCAGCACGGGGTGGCAGCCAACTCCCTACCAAACATATTTTGCAAGTGGAGTTTCAGGCCCAGATCCTGCATTGCAAATCTGCAAAGGTCTCTTTAACTTACCTGCATGCTCCCCATACCCTGACCCTGGGGCTAGCTGGGGACTGCTTCAGATCCAGCTGAAAATTTACTTTCAGGGCTGATCTAGTTTATGGCTGGCTGCCCCTTGCCCCACAGAGCTGTTCCAGCAGCAGGGGACACCCCAGCCATGCCCCCCTTTATCTGTGCTTTGGAGACTGAGAGTTGGGGTGGCATAGGAGTCACTAGAGCAGCCATGTACGACCAGAGGACTCCCAGGCAGAGGGAATCGTCGGGGACACAGGCAGGATTCACTGGCTTCCCAGAGGTTTGGAGCAACGCTGGCTTCCCCAAGCCAGACACCGGGCCCAGATCCAGTCCTGCTGTCGAAAACAGTCACCCCATTGGGGGGTCCAAAGGGCAGCACCTTCAGAGGGTGCAGCTGTTTATCACAAACAGTCGGAACCTCTTTGGTCTGCAAACCAGGGGGGGAACCTTGGCACATGCCCCGTGCAAGCGCCTGGTTCCAACAGGATTGAGGGAGAGCAGCCCATGAGACTGATTTCGGTGCTAGGAGAACAGTAGAGGAATCTCTGTGCTTCCTGGCTCTGACCCAACAGTGGCAGACCGTGGTCATCTGCAGATGGACTCAAACCTGGGACCTCTGGAGCTCAGGGCATGAACCTCGATCACATGAGCTGAAAGCCAGCTGGCGGCTAAGGCTGTAGAGCAGACTCGTTCTCTCTGTGCATGGACTCGGGGCCACTAGCCAGGACAGGGCATCGCATCCAGCAGGTGTGTGGGTTATACTGGGAAGTCCCTAGATGGGGCTTGACTGTGTGTCCTTGCCTGATGTTGCTTCTCCAGGGCAGCTTTTTGTGTGCAAGTTGCCCATCTGATTGCCAGGCTCTGCCCCAGAGGTAGCTGCATTTTTTCTCTGTGCGCGCGTGTGTCAACCGGCAAAGTGCTGTGGGACGATCCCATGGCACTGTAAGACTAAAAATCCCAAGTTTTAAAAGAATCCCTCCAAAAGAACAGCCGGGGCTGACGTTTGGGTCAGATCTGATTCTCCACCTCGCAGAAGAGGCGGCCAGTTTGCCTGAGCTCCCCGCCAGGCGGAGGAGACACTCACAAAAGAACAGCTACATTAAAGAAGGGTTGGAATGAAAGGAATGTCCCCCCCCACCTCCGTGCTCACTCCCCTCCAGATTCAGCAACAGCCGGGAACAGAGCCCTGCTTCAGACAGGGAGAGCCAGGGGCTCGCAAGAGGAAAAAATTGCCCCATTGACCTTGCTGGCAGTTCTGGGGGTTAAGCACCTCTCAGGATTTGGCCGTTCGTTATTTGGGGATCCCCCCTCCCAGGCTGAACGGAGGATCCCGGTGGGAAGGTTTCTGGAGAGGAATCCATTCCATTGGTGCCAACCCTTTGCTCCCCAGAACCATCCGTGAGAACCAGGGCTAAAAAGGCGCATCCCTCCTCCGGCCAGACGGGTTAGGGAGGGGCAGAGATCCCCACCCCCCACTCCCTGCCCCAGGGTGGACTCCAAATATTTCCCCCTCTGGTTCTAGCGATGCGGGAGGGCGGCTCAGCTGACACGATTCACATGGTGCAAGCACGTGGCAGGCCCCGGCAAGGAAATGGCTAGAGACTGGCTAATTCCCGTACTTACCCTTACGCTCTTGGGGTCAAAGGCGGGTTCCTTGGGTGCTTCTGGCGCCGGAGCTGGGGCAGGGGCAGGGGCTGCTGCAGGCGCAGGCTTGGCTGCCTCTTTCTTTGGTTCCGGTTTCTTGGGGGCCATGGTGCCGGGTTCTTTGCCAAGGAGCTAAGAAGGGTTTTCTCACCCGACACGGCAAGGGACCAAGGGACAAAAGGCAAAGTCTGCAACGCCTTATATACCCAGCCCAGTGCTCGCACCAGAGGGGCAGGCCAGCTGCAGGAGCAGCTGCAACTTACTATAAAAGGAAGAAACTCCAAAGAGAGGGGCCCTGCTCGACAATTGCCCATTGTCATCAGCGCCCCGAGCACCGAGACGCCAGCAGCCATCACGCCCCCTAGGAAGGGGGCACCTGGGTGCCTGGCAGGGGTGGATCCGGGCTGCTTCCTAAAAGATCATCAAAAAACAAGAATACAAATGGCAGGAAAATAGTATCAGGCCGGCTGATAAACCTGCCCCAGTCCCCAGGGGGGAAAGTGGCTTTTTATAGGCCAGCCTGCGAGTGCAAATACTGCAGATTCCTTTTAAGCCCAGGATTTGCGAGCTGCCTCTTCACAGCCGCTCACTGGAATAGCTGATCCCTGCCCCTCCAGCTCAGCCCGCTGCCCTGAACCTTTTAAATAGCCCCTCGGCCCTGCACGTTGCCCCAACCTCTTCCCCCTCCCCTTGAGCCTGCTGGGGCCGGGGGGTTCTGCCTGAGCAGGGCTGGGACCGACAGATCTGGGCCTGCTCGGAAGGGTCTCATCGTTTCTGTCGTTTCGTGGGGCATTCAACGTCACATTTTCCACAATAAATAAAAATTTGAAACAGCGCTGGCCTCAACCCCTCTGCTTTACTGCAGCGGCAGCTAGAGACCCCAGATGAGATCCGGGCCACATGGATAGTGTAGAAAAGTCCCTGCCTCAGACAGCTTGCACTCCAAATAGACAAGACAGACAAAAGGCGGGAAGGGAAACTGAGGCACAGAGCTGGGAGGTGACTGGCCCAAGGTTACCCAGCAGGCCACTGGCAGAGCCAGGAAAAGAACCCGCCCCGGACCCCCCGGCCAGCACTTTAGCCACTATGCCACGCTGCCTCTCTGGACCCATACTGCAAGCAGGCATTGCTTCCAAGCCAGCGCAGGGTGTAACGTTTTCAGGGCTGGCTTTCCCTGGCCCTGGTCGGAAAGGAGGAGGTAGAGCAAGGACGTCCCCCCAGCATAGCAGGCACATAGGAGTCGAGTGACCATGAGTCCAAGCTGCCGGAGGTTCGGCTGGGAGAAAAGGGCCCAGCAGGGACGCTAACAAGGCAGTGGGGGAAGGTAGTTAAGAGAAACTCCGCCTTTGGCATGACCTCGGCACGAGTGTGGACTCCTTTCCAGTTCCTTGCCCCCACCGACTGGACTGCAGCACCACTTACAGCCCGTCCGCCGCCTGTGCGGCTCACACCCCTGGCCCCACCGTGCCTGACGTCTCTTTCCAGCCTGGGTTGTGGCTGTGGGCTGGGATTTGTCCTCGGGCCTGTTGCTCTAGATCGGCCCTGTCCTGCAAACGGGGCTGCCTGTGTCGCCCATGGATGCAAAGCGGGTAACAACCGTGTCTGGCTGTAGTTAGCTGGGTGACCCGAGTGCTCTACTCCCTGCCAGACGGCGCCTCCTTCTGGCCATTCTGGGGAGTAGCCCTTGCAGGCCAATGCCCCTTCCCGCAGGGACACTCGGCCAGGCTCCGCCTGTGGCCCTGCTCTCACTCCAGGGACCACGGTGTCCTCTCTGTGGCTCAGGCCCCCGGTCAGGGCACTGCCCGGTTTCCTCTTCCGGGCGTGTGTATCACGAGCCGTCTCAGGTAGCCTTTCCAATCACTGCCCCAGCGCCATTCTGCAGCGGCTGCTCGGGGAATCTGCGGCCACCCTCTGCTCCAAGTTCCAGCTCAGTGTTCCCTGCACTTTGCTGCTTTTCCCTGTCTCCCTTACCACCCGTGGCCCTCCCCCCTCCTCGTCAGCCTCTCAGCCAGGCACAGGGTGGCCATATTTCCCCAAGGGAAAACAGGACATTCTGTGGGGCTGGACCGAACCCTCCCCCCACCTGCACAGGGCTAAGCCCACAGGCACTGGAATTAGGGGAGTGGGGGTGCTGCAGCACCCCCCTGGCGTGAAGTGGTTCCCATTAAAGAATTGACAGTTTGATTGCATGGATCACAGCACCCCCACTAGAAAAATTGTTCCAGCGTCCCTGGCTACACCGAGGTGCTATCCAAGGCCCCCCCTCCGCAGGTGGGGCTGGCTGGGGCAAACTGCCTGAGCCTCCCTCCCCAAGCAGGGCTAGCGCCGCTGCTCGCCTGCCCCACCCCCCGACCCCTGCCACCCCCGGCTCGATCCCCACCGCATGCTCCTTCACACCCCATTTTTTCATAAAGCTGGGTGTGATGCTTCCCCCTCCCGGGCTTCCTGAACATTGGCTTGTGGCTCGAGATGTGCATAACTCGGCGACGCTCTGGACAAAACACCTCATGCCCCCTGTCCATGGGGATGGTACAGCCGGCTGGGTCTGGGTGACCTTCTGGGTGCACGGGCCACTCTGGTGTGTGCCGCCGGTCGTGTGAGTTTGCGTCTAGTTCTAAATGTGCTCACAAGGCTTACGGGGTCAGGTAACCGCTGCTCCAGCCCCACAGGGGCCTACTGCAAGCAGGGGCTGCTCCGGCGTTCTAGCTGGAGCAGCCTCTGTCCATAGCGGGCCCGGTAGGGGCTGCTCGAGCCGGACACAAATCAGAATGACCAGGACAGGACTTTAAAGGGACCGTCCCAGCCAAAACAGGGCCATGCATACTTGTCTCTGCACCCCCCAACACATCTCCTGCAGCCTCCCAAGGAATAAACACAGCCAACTTCCCTGCACTAGCCTCTGCTGCTGCTTTCCTGACTTTATCTAATCCCCGCCCCGCCTGTTCCATCTACACTGCACGGTTATTTCAGAATAAGCTAATCCAAAATAGCTTGTTTCGAAATAGCACATCTATATTGCAGGGAAGCCTCAAAACTAGTCCAATCCAGGTTTCCCTAATGTAGACGGGCTACCTCGATTTAGAGCCCCAGGTGGAGTAACTTAGAATGGCCTGAGGGGCTATTTCGAAATAGCGACAGTGGAGTGTCTCCCCACGCCTTATTTCGAAATAGCTACGTCGGAATAGGCGTTCTTCCTCGTGGAATGACGTTTACAGAAGTCGGAAGAAGCTGCCCGTGATGTCGAAATTATTTCAAAATAACGGAATGGCTGTGTAGAGGCTCCCGTTGTAATTTCGGAATAACGGGCGTTATTCCGAAATAACTTTGCTGCGTAGACACACCCTAGGTGAGCTGCCTTCTGATTAGCTCCCCCCTCCCCCAACTCCACCCCTGTCCTGCCTCTTACCACCCCTCAGCTCTTGCAGGGCTGGTGTGGCAAGCACACCCCCTCCGGGCTGCGGATGGGACCAAGAAGTGGACGCTTCTGAGAGCAGCCTCACCTGAAGCAGAGGTGTGTTAGGGCCCAGGCTGCTTCTCTGCACTGAAGCAAGGGACAGGCTGTGCTCTCTTTGCGCTCCCTCAAGACAGCCCAGAGGCAGGGGGTTGGGCTCCAACTCCCATCCCCTTCGCCAGTCACAGAGCGCAAGGGGGAGATCATTTCACAGGCCGTGGGCTGCAGCAGCCTCCGCGCCCCGCACACAACACGCGGTGGGGGGTGTCACCAGCTGCGCAGTTCTCCTCTCCCGTGCCCTACCCCCCCCATTGAATAATAAAGCCAATGAGCTCAGCCGACAGCTGGGAACCTCCTGTGCGTTAGCTTTGGTCGTCCATCGCCTTGGCACTTGGCCACGTCTGGCAGTGGCTGATGCGTGGCCTGGTGCCTTTCTCCTCCCCCCACATTGGCTCTGCAAAGTGGGAAGGGCCAGAGACGCAGGGGTAGCACCCGTGCAGCACCCGTGGGGTGGCACTTCCCCACGGCACCGTCTCCTGCGCCTCTCTGTGGCATCGGCATTCCTCCTTCCAACCCTGTCCCCCATGGGAATGGGGTCGGTGTTTCTTTTATCCCCACCATGGAGCCCGGGGATGTGGCCCCAAAAGTGCCCCCTCCCAGGGGCAAACACCCAGCGAGTGGGCTCTGCGCTGGCATTGATGCTTGCCGTTTGGCAGCTGGCAAATTCACTGTGGACAAAATCCATCCAGCGGTAAAGCCACTTGGGGGAGATGAGGTGCAGGAATCTGGAATTCCCGCAGGTCAGTTGAAAGGCATCGGGGCAGCTGCTCTTCAGTTTTATCTAGAGAAGAGAGTCGGCCTCATCCCACTGGCAGAAAGAGATTGTTTTACTGCAGTGGAAGCACAAAGGGAGCGAATGAGACTCCTGCCACTAATCTCTCCCTCCCAGAGAAAGTTTTTGCTTCTGTCTTGACGGCCCGAGTGGCTGATACAGTAAGGAGCAAGAGAAGACCTCGACTACCTGGCTGCCTCACCAGGGAGCAAATCTTCGCCAGCTTATTGAGAAGGCAGGAGAATTCAGGCGCCTTCCCCGCTGCATTTGTGGGAATTAAGCAGCCTTTGCCGCCGTCGCCAGGAAATGGCTCTGGCTGCTCTTGAACCTTGCGGGAGTGTTTCACCAGGTCTGTGGAGCGTTCCCTCGCTTAGGTCAGGTCTACACTGCTCGGGAAGGTCGAATTAAGATACGTCAAGTACGTAGCTGGAGGCAACGTACCTGAATTCGGCCCTGGAGGTTTTTCGCCTTCCTCTGTTGCATGGGGCACAGATCACAGCTGGAGGATTCTCTGCATCTTGGGGTCTTCAAAGTACTTGAAGGCTTCAATATCTGAGATATAGGTGAGAGGATTATTCTAAGAGGGGTGGGTGAGATTCTGTGGCCTGCACTGTGCAGGGGGTCTGACTGGCTGATCATAATGGTCCCTTCTGACCTTAAAGTCTATGAGTTTCCAAAGCAAAATGCAGGACAATGTAGCACTTTAAAGACTAACAAGATGGTTTATTAGATGATGAGCTTTCGTGGGCCAGACCCACTTCCTCAGATCAAATAGTGGAAGAAAATAGTCACAACCATATAGACCAAAGGATACAATTAAAAAAATGAACAAATATGAAAAGGACAAATCACATTGCAGAACAGGAGGGGGATTCGGGGGGGGAAGGAAGGTAAGTGTCTGTGAATTGACGATATTAGAGGTGGGGAGAGTGGGATGTTTGTGAGTTAATGGTATTAGAGGTGAGTTTCCAGGCTGTCCCCACGGTGGGAGGTCGGCGAGAGCAAACGCCCCCATCGGTTTCCCTTCCTCCTCATGAGGAGCAGGAATACCAGCGCTGACAGGAGCATTCCTCAGGGTCTGTGTTCGCAGGTCTCTGCAGCAGTATGGCAATTTGCTCTGAACGCCTGGCTACTTCTCTGTGAGACTCCGTTGCCGTGGCTCTTGGCCACGTCTGGCAGTGGCTGATGAGCTCCAGTGAAAGCAGGATGGAGGAGACCTCCCAGAAGATTGAAAACATGATGGTTGGACGGTATCAACAGACACGTGTCTCTTACAGGCACCTTACCTCAAAATGTGCCTCGGCGGGTTCCTGAAAGAACACTCTGGAGTCACGACACATTCAGTGCCCTCTACTCTGTCCAGATAGCATAGAATCACTGAGATGTAGACCTGGGAGGGACCCCAAGAGTCCATCTAGTCCAGACCCCTTCATTGAGGCAGGGCAGTATGAGAACTAACCGATGTGATGTCCCGCCAGTGAGCCCTGGTGGGTGGAAATGCTCAGACCTAACTGGAAAGGATTTTTCTTGTTCTACTCCTGAAATCATCACATAATTCCTTGCCCCTGGACTCCCTCAGTTTGGACACAATGGGCAATAACTTTCAGTGAGATTCGTGTTCCTAAATCTCTTGGGCACGCTGAAAACACTCTTCCCTGTAGAGTTTTAGTACCAACAGAACCAATAGCTTGATTTTCACACCAGCGTGCTGGAACAGTTTTTATAGCGAGGGGGTGCTGCTAGTTACTAAACCAAACTGTGGATGATGGAAACCTTTTTGAGCCAAAAGGTGCTGTGCACATCCAGCGCCTGTCATTCCAGCACCTACGGCTTCCTACACAACTGCAGCAATGCCAGCCTCCGGAGATCAAAACTCATGAGTCAGACGCCAAAAGCATCAGATTGTTCCAAAAAAAAAACCCCCATGGGATTTCATGTCTTATATTAGTGTTTGCTTTTCATAAGCTGATTGGTACCTCACCCTGGCCCCTCCAGTGTGGGTGTGTGACACTCAGCATTGTCCACTCGCCCACATTCGTTGGGCAAGTGATTCTGTTTCCTGCTAGAGG
This sequence comes from Pelodiscus sinensis, assembly GCF_049634645.1. Taxonomy (NCBI): domain Eukaryota; kingdom Metazoa; phylum Chordata; order Testudines; family Trionychidae; genus Pelodiscus; species Pelodiscus sinensis. The sequence continues at coordinate 6,794,290 of NC_134739.1, read as the reverse complement.
GGCTCTCCCCCTACCTCTGCCTGTTCCTTGCACTATGGTCCTCATGAGGTTATTATCCGGGGTGGGGGGGAAGAGACAGGAACATGTCTCCCAGCTAGCGAGTAAGTCTGCTGTGAAAAGTGATATTAGCAAACATGCAAATGTCACTTTAACATAGTGTTAGCATCAAAAAATGTGTTTTTAATTGGGGCGGGGGGAGAGAAAAATCTCACTTCAGAGACTTGCTGTGTGAAAGGGGGTGGCTGACATACTCTTTGAGAACCATGGGACATTGCTTGATACTGCTTCTCACTCCAGGAACTGCTTGGGACACGTATGTTTGGAGGCTGACGAGCCTCAGAACGATGCGTGGAATAATGCAAATACCCCAAGTTGTTTGCAAAACAAACCCTTTGTGAGCTCAGAGCTGCTGGTCTGATTCGATCCCAAGCCCCTGCTCCCCATCTTTGGTCAGTGCGTGACCTTGCTGGAGCAGCCGCCCTGCAGTAATCCGAGGAGTCTCCTCAGAGGAGCGGATGTGTCAGAAATATCCTGGTCCCCGATGCCTGAGCTGCCCAGCGACGGAGAGAAATGTGGCTTGTTTTGGAAAGGGCTAACCTAAGACTGTTCCCTCTCCTTGTGCACAGGCGCCTCCTCTTTGTGTAGGGACCAAACATGATGCGGGGCATAGAACAGCTGCCAGATGGAGAGATTAAAAAGGCTGGGACTTTTCATCTTAGAAGAGAGGACACTACAGGGGGGTCTATAAAATCATGATGGGTGCAGAGAAAGTGAAGAAGGAAAAGTTATTTATTTGTTCCCATAACGCAAGAACTAGGGGTCATCAAATGAAATGAATAGGTACCAGGTTTAAAACAAACAAAAAAGGAAGCATTTCTTCACTCAATGCAGGTCAACTTGTGGAACTCCTCGCATAGGTTGTTGTGAAGGCCAAGACGATAACAGGGTTCCACAAAGGGCTAAATTCATGGAGGTTAGTTCCACCAATGGCTATTAGTCAGGATGAGCAGGAATAGCCTCTGTTTGTCAGAGGCTGGAAATCGGTGACAGTTGAGGGGTCACTTGATTCCCTGCTCTGTTCGTTTCCTCAGGGGCACCTGGCATCAGCCACTGTGGGCAGACAGGACACTGGGCTGGATGGACCTTTGGTCTGACCCAGTCTGGCTGTTCTTATGTGCTTAGGACCTGGGAAGCTTTCTTCCGCCAGCCCTGGGCACAGCTGGGCCTGCTGGGGATCTCGGCTGGAAAGCACAGGCTCTCTTGCACTCTCTGCTGGGGGGGGGGGGGGGGTGGACCCTGCAAAGGAGAAGCCAAGTGGGGGATGAAGGCCAGCGTGTGGTCCCTAGGGGCGGGCAGGCAGCCATGGGGGGGGGGGGGGGGGGAGGGAGAGACATGCTCTTTTACACGATGCGTTGACATTTAGGTAGAACCTTTCCCTCCCTTGTTTGGGGGGGGGGGGGGGGGGGAAGAATGACATGGGCACTAGTCTGGGCCTTGGGACAGCTAAGCCCAGTTCCTTGCTCTGCCACAGACACCCTGCGTGACCGTGGGAAGTTGTCGAGCCCATCTGTGCCTCAGCTTCCCAGCCACACGAGGGGCTGGCAGCAAGGCCCTGCCTCCCCGGTGTCCTGAGGAAAGCTCCAGTAATGTGGGCATGTGCTCAGAAGTGGGGGGGCCCCTCGGTGCCTCGGGCCGGGTGTTCACTCCAGAGACGGGCATCCCCTCACACATTCCGCACCTCAGTGCCCCTTCTTGGATCCCCATGTAAACGCTCCCTGGGGTTGTCCAGTCTGTTCCCAACAGCCCTGCTGCGGGGGCCGATCCACGTCTTCCCTCCAGCCTTCCGTTCCAAGCTCCCCAGGCCCAAGTCCTTTGGGACTTACCGGGTTGCTCTGGTTTCCAGGTCTTCCCCGCAAGAGTCTCGCACTCTCCATAGCCTCCTAAACTTTCCCCGTCACACCACCCCTTCTTCCTGCCTTTCCTTGGTGAAGCAAACTCGGCCACGGAGCCGCTTTCCCTTGACTGCCCCCACCTTCTGCTCTGTAAGAAACTGCCTCCGGGGCTCTGTGGCAGCACATTGGGGTTCACCTGCCTCCTGCACCCCCGTAGTGGCACGAACAGACTCCACCAGCCGGTAGAATAGCGAGAGTTTATTGCTTCTCCAGGATACAGCACAGCACAGCTGTAATCTGGTTACAGGGCCAGGCCTAGGATGCCTCAGCCCCCCTTGAGAGGGGGAAGACTGGGCCCCTAAATCCCAGCCCCTTGCTCAGGCTGCTTCCTCCATGATTCCAGACAGAAACTAAAACTCTTCCAGCCCTGCCCCCCAGCCAGGTGTTGGTCTCCGCCCTCCTCTCTTTGTCTCCCTCCCTGGGAGGCTGAGCCTGGGTTAATAGACATTTGGGAGAGTCAGTGAGAATCTCCCATCAGAGCGCAGGGGGACCCCGGCTCACAGAGCAGACAGCCCCCCCACTGCACCACAGGCTCATTCTGTAATCAGGAGTTGGCATGGCACCCTTTATCCTTCCTTCCTTCCCAGGGTGCGAGCTCCATCCCTCGGCGGCCTGGGGTGGCTGTCCCCAGGGGTGGCAGGGCTGGCACCCTCTACCTCTGGCTTTGGAGACAGGTACCTTATCCACTGTGCTACTGCAGGGCCCCCCCCCCAACCTCACTACATTCTGGGTCCCCCTTATCCATCCTATGTCCCAAGAGTGCCAGCTCCATCCCTTGGGATCCTGGGTTGGTTGTCCCTGGAGAGGGGTGGGAGGGCGGGACTCAAGCCCTTGACCTCTGGCTTGGTGATGGATGAACCTGGCACCCTTGGAACAAAGGATGGATAAAGGGGACCCAGATTGTTGGGGGCTCCTTCAGTAGCCATGACGAGCTTGGTGATGGATGAACCTCCCCACCCTGTCCCAGCTGGCAAAGCCCTGCTGGCGTACGCTGGACCTAAGATTGGCTGATGCGCTGGGGGGGGGGGGGGGGGACAGTGCAACCGCTCTGGATCCAGAAGGTGGAATGCAGGTGGCTTCTCTTCGTCGGGGATGGTACAGAACCGCAGGGGCAATAAAATACCCTTCAAACAGGGCTGGTGTAGGAAGAAGCAGGTTGGGTGGAGCCCATCCGAAGGGAACTGCGTTCTGGTGAGAGTTCCCAGCCTGCACCGCAGCGCTGCTCCATCCAGCATGAGGCTTTTAAGCCTTTTTGGAGAAATAAAGGGCTGACACACGCCAAGAATGCCACCCGTCTCCGTGCTCCTTAGCCGCGCCTTGGGGGCAGAAAGCTCCAGATGTTACCCCTGGGTCCAAAAACTCTTCCGAACATTTCTCCTGGAGACGCTCACAGGCTGGATGCCAATCGGTCTAAGTGACTTCACCCCAGTTCCCCAACCACCCTCGGAAGAACGGCCACACTGGGTCAGCCCAGTATCCCGTCTGCCGACAGTGGCCAATGCCAGGTGCCCCAGAGGGAGTGAACCGAACAGGTAATGATCAAGCGATCTCTCTCCTGCCATCCATCTCCACCCTCTGACAAACAGAGGCTGGGGACACCATTCCTTACCCAGACTGCCTATTAGCCATTAATGGACTTAACTAGATAAATTCATGGAGGTCCTCTTTTAAACCTTGTTATAGTCCTAGCCTTCACAACCTCCTCAGGCAAGGAGTTCCACAGGTTGACTACACGCTGTGTGAAGAAGAACTTCCTTTTATTCGTTTTAAACCTACTGCCCATTGCTTTCATTTGGTGGCCTCTAGTGCTTATATTATGGGAACAAGTAAATAACTTTTCCTTATTTACTTCTTGTTTCACGATGAGCAAAATAATCCTTCAAAAAATACCCCAATCCCCAAACAACCTTAGGCCTAGATACCTTTACATGGCTCTCTCTGGACGATTGTGACACAAGTTCATCCTTGTGGCCCATTGGGAGAACAGCTGTCTCCATTCTCAACTTCCTGTGCGCTGCTTCCTGTGTAGAGGCAGCGTTTGGGAGCATCTGAAACCCAGGGGACACTGGAAATAACTCGGCAGTGCAGGAAATGGAGGGTCAGGCCCGTGACGGGGAAATGGCCGCGGGTTGCCTGGTTCGGATCTCTTCACTGTGTGGAAAGGACTCAAAGGGGACTGGTGAGGCATCAGGAAACAAGCTCTGGTTCTAGCCCCCTTTGTCCTCTTTTTTGGGTGGGGACCCACAGAAAAAATCAGTTGGGGGGCCACACGCGAGTGAGAAGCAAAAAGGCAAACCAACCCCTCACTGAGATGGCCCCCGACTCAGAAGGAGAAAGACCCTCCCCACACACACCAGAGCCTAGGGGGCCCTGGCTAGTACATTGTGTGCTACAGCCCTGTGGGGGGGATGGTGGGGGCTGGAGCACAAGTGTGGGTTCCCCAATGCTGGGGGGAGCCCGGAGCCCCAAGGACCAGATCCAGGCAAGCTGGGGGCCACATCTGGGCCCCGGGCCTTAGGTCCCCCACCCCTGCTCTACAGAAACACAATAAAACCAGAATCGGTTCCAAATTGGATCGCCCTTAATTGGCATGACTTGTCGGGACAGAACTTCAGACTTTCCCAGAAACTCAGCCTGGGCCCTCTAGTAAGTGGGCTGCGTTTGGAGCGGAATTAGTCTGGGGCTGGTCTTTAGTAACCAAGTGGCTTTCGCTGGTTGCAACTCCATAATCTGGTCACTGTTTGAATCAGGGACTGATGCTAGTTGGGTACCTCAGCTCACAGCGCCACCTGCTGGTTTTGTCCCTGTTGGAGTTTTTCCATCTTCAACCAAACCAAACACACAATTAAAATCCCTCCCTTTGAAAGCCAATCACATGCAAGCATGACTTTGAAACGGGAACCTAAAGCTACTTTAATGGGGTTTTCTACAATCACAAGTCCCTCCTTTAAAACAAAATGGTTTCCGTCGCTCTGTGTCTGGGAGACGGCCCAAAGGGGAAACAGACGAGACCGCAGACACAAGGAGAGTTTTTTTAAACAATGCTGGGCCCTGGCCTTGCTCTGCTCCCACTGAAGTCAGGCCAACCCACAGCACATGGGCTGGAAAGCTACTTGTGAATAACTTGGGGCATGTAAGTACTCACGAGAGTAGTTACTCAAGTTTGACAGAGTTAGGATGTAATGGATTTTACGGTATATACCAAACACTACTCAGAGGAGCGAAGTGAAACAAGCCAGAAAAATAACACTGCTGGATCAATGTTGTCTCCTCTTTCTTGTTTCTAGTCAACCATTCCAACGTCACAATAGACCACGGTGCTATCTACTCTGACCTCCTGTGTAACACAGGCAAAGAAACTCCCTGAACTATCTCTCTCTGCCCAAACTTCAAAATCCACCTTAGACTCATAGAATCCCATTGCTGGAAGAGACCCGAGGAGTCATCGAGTCCAGCCCCCTGCCCAAGGCAGGACCAACCAACGAAATCAGCCCAGCCAGGGCTTTGTCAAGCTGGGACTTAACCTCTAGGGATGGGGATTCCACCCCCTCCCTAGGGAACCCATCCCAGTGTTTCACCACCGTCCTAGGGAAATACAGGTGACCCCTGACTTACAACCCTCCACATTTACAACCATTTTTTTCATGTGAGATAGCTCCTAAACCCCCGCAATTTACCTCTGCAGCTCGCATTTGACAGTGTATGTGACAGACTCCACGCATCATCCCAAAACAGGAAACGTACAAAGTCAGACTCACCAGTCTTCAGCTGCTGCTTGAACTGCACATGTTTCCGCCTCATCGGTCTTCACTTTTAAATTATGTTTGTGCATTATTTGAACTGTTTGGTTTAGTTTTCCTCCATTTCCGTAGTCAGTGTTGGTATTTTTAGGGTATGAAATGGATTTCCAGAAACGGAACTGTCATTTATAACATTGCGCCCATAGGTAATAAGGGTTCGACTTACAACCTAATTGGTACCTGGAGAACCGTTGTAACTGAGGGTTGCCTGTAGTTTTTCCTAATATCCAACCTAGATTAGACGTCCCCCACTGCAACTTGAGTCCATTGCTCCTTGTTCCGTCTTCTGTCACCTTCCTTCATCTCTGAAAATCGCTGTTCCTCATCCAGTTCCAGCAGCCCATCTCCCACGGCTCTGCCCCCCACTGCACCCTCCTGCAGTTCCACACACCTGGGAACTTGCAGCTGCATTTGCCCCTTTCTGTGTTGCTTCCCTCAAGGGAAGGTGAATGCTTTTGGGAGCGTAACATGATCTTAGGGCTACTAGGGCTGCATTTGATTCTTTGGAGCTGTAGGGAGCAGCGTTCCAGCCCCTTTAACCAACACAGGGAGCCTACAGTGGTCAGGAAGCAGCAGAATCAACTCACTGGGATACCACCCAATCCCTGGGGGCAGGAGGGCTCTTGGAGCCAGGAGACGTGTTGGAGATAGTGGTGGCCAAACTGCTCTCACCTGCATCGGGTCCCTGGGGCTGCATCCAGAGTCCTGAATGCCTGTCCCCTGTCCTTCCACAGGACCCAGCTCCAAAACAGGGTCTCAGTCTGAACTGTTTGCATCCATGCTCAGGCGCCAGACTCCCCAGCCGTCACCTCGCTTGGGCAGAGACCTGCATGTCTCTCTGGACTGGGGTAATTTCAGGTTCTTTGCCCACGCTCTGTGGTCCCCAGGCCTGCCTTGCTTTCTCCTCAGAGCGGAATTACCCGAGGTACAAGTCCCCACACAGCTCTTGGAAGCAAGCACTTGGATTGGCATGGTAAAAGCATTAGAGTACAAACCTATTAAAACAACCAAAGAACCTTCACGCCTGCTAATAAGCTCCCCAGATACCTCCCCAGCTCCAGCGAGGGCCCTGGTAGCTGAGCAGTCTTTCAAATCTGCCCCCCCCCCCCCCAGGGGGTTTTCTGTCATGACAAGTTCACAACAGCTGGTAGCTAAGCACAAACCTCCCGAGTCCTGCGCTTATCCAATAGCGTGTCTTTGATCCGCAAAGACTGTGACTAGGTCAGCAGCCAGACAAGGGGTTTTCCTCCAGAGTAAGCTTCAAAATGATGAGACGGAAGGTGGGTCATTTGCATTCGCTTCCCGCCAACCATTTCCCAGGAAAGCCACTCAACTACAAGTGTCGTCCTGTTCGGCCCATTGTTGTCAAAAAGTCCTGTAAAGCGCCTGACATCTTGGGGATTCTATTAGTTCTGTCTTCCCCTTAAAGAAGCTCTGTTCAGTCCCCAGACTACACACAAACACTTGCAGTCACACAATTAACTCCTAAAATACTCAACAGTAATTCAGAGACCTGCACTTGGGATGGAAGAATCCCAAGCGTTTTTACAGGGGTCCGACTGGCTAAGTAGCAGTTCTGCAGAAAAGGACCTGGGGATTCCAGTGGATGAGAAGCTGGATATGAGTCAACAGGATGCCCTTGTAGCCAAGAAGGCGAATGGCATATTAGGGTGCATTAGGAGGAGCATTTCCAGCTGATCTAGAGAAGTGTTTATTCCCCTTTATTCGGCTCTGGTGAGGCCACATGTGGAGTATTGCATCCAATGCTGGGGCCCCCACTACAGAAAGGACGTGGACGCATTGGAGAGGGTCCAGCAGAGGGGAACCAAAATGATGAGGGGGCTGGAGCACATGACCTATGAGGAGAGGCTGAGGGATTTGGGTTTGTTTAGTCTGCAGAAGAGAAGAGTGAGGGGGGATTTGAGAGCAGCTTTCAACTACCTGAAGGGAGGTTCCCAAGAGGCTGGAGAAAGGCTGTTCCCAGTAGTGATGGATGGCAGAACAAGGAGCAATGGGCTCACATTGCAATGGGGAAGGTCTAGGTTGGATATTCGGAAAAAACTATCTCCCTAGGAGGGTTGGGTAGCACTGGGCTGGGTTCCTTGGGGAGGGGGTGGAATCTCCATCCCTAGAGGTTTTTAAGCCCCAGCTTGCCCTGGCTGGGATGATTGAGTGGGGGTTGGTCCTGCTTTGGGGTAGGGGGTTGGACTCGATGACTCCTGAGGTCTCTTCCAGCCCTGGGATTCTAGGAGTCTATAACAAGGTTTGTCTGGGTTGCAGCAGGAAATTGCTCTATCATGCCAGCTGCCTGGGATGGGGGGGTCCCAGCCCTTCCTTCGTGGAGAGGGGGGCTGAGAGCCAATGAACCCCTGTGTATTATGGGAACTGCTTGAAACCTGGGGATGTGGCAGCTTCCCCCTTTTACCCGCAGCCTTAATTCCAACACCCATGGAAACAAGCAGGTGGCCAGTGGGTTTTCCAAGCATTGGTCACTTTACATTTTCTACCTGGTTTTCACTAAGTCATCCTCCTTGTGAGACTCTCTCACTTCTCCTTGTTCCTGAAGATGCTAAAGTGCCCAAACACTCTGGCCAACACTTTGTCGCAAGGGAAGGTACCAGGCTTGGTATCCCAGGAGACAGACCAGACCCATAGTCTCCTCTAGACAACCACCTAACCTCAAGATGATTGTTACTGTCAGGGTGCATGCCCCCACCGTGCCTCAGTGCCCCCTGACTGTCCTCATCTAGCCCCTCTCAGGGCAAGTTACAGTCTGTACAGGTTGCTCATCATTGGCATTGGGGTTATCTCTACTGCCCCGCTTACCTAGGCTGCATCGTGATCTGCCTCCAAACCCAGGGGCTTGCCTCCGGCCCCTAGCCAGGGGGAGTCTTGGCTGACCCTCTCCCAGCCTTAGCTGGCTACCCCCAGCTCATCTCCCTCCTGGGAGCTCCTGCTTCCTCTGCAGTCAGCCCTTCACTGGCCCCATTCTAAGAGAACTGTGCTTCTCTATATAGCTGCTGGCTGGGCCCTCACTCCCCTAACGTCTTCAGCTGGCCTCTTCAAGCAAACTGCATCACTAGATAGCTGCCAGCTGGGCTCTCACTAGCCCTAACAGCTTCAGCTGGCCTCTCTGTTCCCAGCCCCGGCTCAGGCCTGAAACCTGGTCTTAAAGGGCCAGTGCAGGGCAGGCGCCCTATCACACTTACCAACAACCACTGGACATACCACACTAATACCAACCCTGGAACCTTCCCTTGCAACAAACCCCGTTGCCGGCTTTGTCCACATATTTACTCTTCTGATACCATTATTGGACCTAACCAAGTGAGTTATGAGATCAAGAACACATATTCCTGCTCATCCAGAAATATACTTTATGCTATCATGTACTGAAAGTGTCCGTCTGCTATGTACATTGGACAAACGTCTCAGACACTTCACCAAAGGATCGATGCCCACAAAACAGCTATTAGACAGGATCACAAAGGAAAAACAGTTTCTTGCCATTTCAACCAACAAGGACATTGTCTCAATGACTAGATTACCTGCATCCTGCTTCAAAAGCTTTTCAGGCCACACTTGAAAGAAAATCCTCTGAACTGTCAATCATGCTTAAATTCGACACTTTACACCTAAGTTTAAACAAAGACATTAATTATCTTACCCATTACAAAGATAGCTTCCCCAATTATCATCTTTAGCTCACAGACATTTACCTTCCCCCCCATCTACCTTCTGTTCTGAAATTTGATTTGTCCTTTTCATATGTGTTCATTTTTTTAAATTGTATCCTTTGGTATATATGGTTGTGCCAATTTTCTTCCACCAGTTGATCTGAGGAAGTGGGTCTGGCCCACGAAAGCTCATCACCTAATAAACCATCTTGTTAGTCTTTTAAGTGCTACATAATCCTGTTTTTTGTTTCAGTTACACCAGACTAACATGGCTACATTTCTATGATTAATTACAGTGTTGGTTGCAGGGATATTGTCAGGCCACTAGGTGGTGCTGTAGCCCTTTTGCACCAGCAAGATGCCCATGGTACCTGCATAAGAGCTCAGCAGCGTTATTAGCGCGTCGACACTACCAGCCTTTATTTCAAACTAATGGCAAGCGGGAGGGCTTCTCACTCCGCCTCATGGTAACCCTCATTGCACGAGGAGTAAGGGAAGGCGAAGGGAGAGTGTCCTTCCTTCGACTTCCTGCTGTTCAGACAGTGCCAAAAGCCAGTGAAGCTATTTTGACTTCAGCCACGCCATTGACGTAGCTCAAGTTGCGTCGCTTAATTCGACTTTAGCCCTGCTGTGTAGATGTGGCTCAAGGGATTCACTGGGTAGGGTGGATGGGTAACAGCAGGTGGTCCAGGAGGATTAAAAAGATTCACGGCATTCCCCTCCGAGAGGGAACGAGGTGTGTATGTGTATGTGTATGTGTATGTGTATGTGTATGTGTATGTGTATGTGTATGTGTATGTGTGGGGGGGGAGAGAGGCAAAAATAAACATCACGTATCCCTGATCTTTGCAAATAATCATTTTACAGCTGCAAAGGGGAAACCCCTCTTCTTCCCTGCTTCCTGCGCTGGGAGCAGCTGCTCAGAAGTGCGGTGGGAAGCAGGGTGAGTTTGCGCTGTCTCTCTCCTGATAGAAACCACCTGCCCCTTCCCTTTTTTCAGACCACTTTCAGCACTGGGGCTGTGTTTCAGTCTCCCCTGCTTTATTGGACTCCCCTGCGTCTTCCAGGCCTCATTCATGGGCTTTCCACCAACATCCAGCCTGCTCCCCGGGGTTCCTGTGCCAAACTCCCCCAACTGCATTCAGCCCTTTGGGGAGGCCCAGGGAGCTTCAGGCTGTCAATTGCCCCTGCCCCCGTGCTGGGCTGCACATGGTCCTGCATGGGTCAGCACCCAGCAGCACAAGGGTAACGTCCCGTAGCCAGTCTCAGCAGCTCCCTGGCAGGGCATTACAGGGTCTTGCATGGAACACGGCCACAGTGCATCTCTCTGGGAAGGAAGCTCGGTGGCTGGCCCGTAGCTGGTACAGAAGCCTGCTAGTCACCGCCCCCCCAGGGCTGGCCCGAGGGAAAATGGCTCCCCGGGTGGACCTGTATTTTGGCAGCCATTGCATTGCAGCGGCTAGTCGTGAAAATGTCAGAAATAAAGCGGCAATCTCAAACGTTTTGATCAGCTACTGAAAAAATTGACCCCGAAATGTGGCTCGGCATTCTTAACATCATACGCCACGTGTCACGTGAACGAAGCCCCGAACTCCGAACGGATGCAAAATGCGGGTCCCCGAGATGCTCAGATCGAGACGGCAGCGCTGGGAGCCCGGGCTGCTGCAGACGGTGATGTTGCTCGTGACAGACGAGAATGGGAGCCCCGGCATCCTCCACAGACGGGGGGGGTGGAATTGGCGTCTCAGACGATTCGGGGACAAGCCGCGTCCTTTGCTCCCCTGGGCGCAGGGCCTGCTCTTGTCTGTGCCCTTTGCCAAGGCAATGGCCGTTGTCTGTGCTGCTTGGCCAAGCCCTTCCTTTAAGAGCAACATGGGGACTGGCTTATTTGAGATGAAATTCTTACCTAAGCCACCAGGCACAGAAGGCTGCAGAGTGTGAAATGAAACAGCGGCTGGAGTCACTCGCCCTTCAGGGATTCCTCCAGGGCCGGCCTCACCATGAGGAGAACTGAGGCGGCCGCCTCAGGTGCCAGACTGTGGGGGGCGCCACTAGGACCCAGAGAGTAGAAAATTGCGTCTGTTGCCGGTGCAGAGGCTGCATAGCAGAGCAGCGCCAGGAGAGGAGTAGAACAGGGAGAAGGCAGAATTGAGACCTTTCAAAGTTTTGGCCCAAGCGAGGGGGAATGGGGGTCATTTGAGCTCCCCGCCTCAGGTGCTAAAATGTTGTGGGCCAGCCCTGGGTTCCTTCTCCACAATGCCCACAAAACAGATATTAGACAGGATCACAAAGAAAAAACAGTTTCTTGCCATTTCAACCAGAAAGGGCATTGTCTCAACGACTTGATTACCTGCATCCTGCTTCAAAGGCCTTTTAACACCAGACTTGAAAGAGAATCCTCTGAACTGTCATTCATGCTTAAATTCGACACTTTACGCCTAGGTCTAAACAAAGACATTAATTATCTTACCCATTACAAAGATAGCTTCCCCAATGATCACCTCTAATATCATTAGCTCACAGACATTTACCTCCCCCCCCTCCTCCCCCTTCTGTTCTGAAATGTGATTTGTCCTTTTCATATGTGTTCATTATTTTGATTGTATCCTTTGGTATATATGGTTGTGCCAATTTTCTTCCACTATTTGATCTGAGGAAGTGGGTCTGGCCCACGAAAGCTCATCACCTAATAAACCATCTTGTTAGTCTTTTAAGTGCTACATAGTCCTGTTTTTTGTTTCAGTTACACCAGACTAACAGGGCTACATTTCTATCACTTTCCTCCACAGTTTGTTTGAGCTGCTCTGCAGAAGCCCTGGCAGCTCCCTTGCCGCTGCCTGGTGCTTGGCCTGCATCTCAAGGCGAGCTCCAGGCTCTCAGATGTGGGCTCCATCTCATATACGGGCTCCAGAGCCCATGATCCTCCTGCAGCCTCCTGGCCACTCCTGATTCACCAGGGGAGCCATTTCAGATCGTGCTGGGGATGGGGAAGCAATTTTGACTGTGGTTCCAGAGGGTACTTAGGCCCTGGAAATCTCTAGGGTTGTTTTGGGGGGGGTGGGTTTAGCTGTTGATTTCACACAGCACACACACGCATCCTGTGATGTTTCCATCAGCAATCATTAAATTATTCACAGCGAGGGAAAGCAAGAAAAATGCTGCTTGAGAACTTGCTGGAGTTAAAATTCACTGACACAAACTTCTGAACTGGGCTTGTTACAAATGGATGAGCGACCGACGTTAAATCAACACATCGTGTCTGGCTTCAGGAGAGTTACTGCATATTTCTTGACCTGTCAAACCGCTTAGTGCTGTGGTTCTCAACGGGTGGCCCATGGTGACTTTTTTGGTGGTCCACAGCAACATTGTCACACAGCGTGGGCAGGCACCAAAAATCTGCTAGTAAGAAATACATTTCAAACCAAAATGTTCGTTGTCTGCTCTTTTTTATCACGTCTCAAAAAGGAGGTGGTCCACGAAAATGTTTTGAGTGGCCTGGTGGTCCGTGGACTGAAACGAGTTGAGATCCACTGGCTTAGTGGCTTTGGCTGGTCTGCTGGAGACGTGTTGGTACCGGGCTGAGAGCCGCAAGGTGAGGGGGGGGACTCTCTTTCGTGGGGCCACACCTGGCTGGTGAAAGAGGAAACCTGTGGAACCCCACAGAGCTCTTCTCCAGGTCTGGGGAGTAAAAGAGGGCGGATCGCCTCGGCCAACCCACGTTGGTCCAAAACCAAAAGAGGCATCCCCCCCTCCCCCGCCACATGTCTCTGCATGTTCTTATTTCACCTGCCCAGCCCATTTCTCACTCCTGGTGGGAGGGGGCACAGAGGAGAGCTGATCTCACTAACACTCATGGATTTCCTGGGTCTCCACCCACACACCTCACATTGGGATGCAGCAACAATTTCTCCCTCCCATCACCAAGTGAGCAGCAGGGAGGACAGGACCTTCAGCTGCCAATGGGGGGGGGGGAGGCATAATTTAAAGGTTCCCCCAGACAACTCAAGTGTCAAACCGCCCCCGCCCCAGCCAGTAGCCCAGCCCTCCCCTTTGCCCTCAGTTCCTCCCACAACTAACCTCCCCCTGCAGAGCTGAAGCAGCAGCAGCCCTCCCCGCCTCCCTGCTATTTGGTGCACAGGCGCCTCTTTACCTCTCCTGTCCTGGCCCCAGGCTGCCTCCAGCCAGCAGGGGCAGGGGCAGGAGGGGGAGAGAGCTGGGCCAGGAGACCCTGGCAGCAAACGGGGGGGCAATGCGAGCCAGGGCAGAGCACATGCCCCCATGGGCCACTGCTCTGCAGGGAAGGGAGGGCGGGGAGCAGGCAGGCTGCAGGGCTGGCCTGGTGCAGCTCCCTTGGCATTCTGCAGAGCTCAGTGTGTGCCCAGTGCTCCCGTCCAGTCGGCAGAGCCAGGGGAAAGCCGTTTCCTGGACAAGTGGCTCTGCGGGGAAAAGGGGAAAAAGGGGGGGGGGGTCAGACCTGCTCTACACTAACCCCCTCCCAGAGAGCAGGGCTGCTCTGAACCCCAGCCAGCCAGAGCACAGAGCAAAGCTGCCCACTCCCACACACAGGCCTGCTACGCTCACCTCAGCTGCCCACCCCAGCCTCTTCCAGCACAGCCTGCCCCACCCTCTCCCCACAGGGCTTTTACAGGGGGCCCTCTGTCCCAGGGAGAATGGGGAGCAGTCCCAGCGGCTCCCGCCAGAGATGAGTGGGTGACCTGAGATTAGTGGGTGGGGGCTTCTGTCCCTCCCGACCCAGCTGGCTGCTGGGTTCCCCTCCTGCTTAGCTGGCTGGCCCCAGGTACAGTCATGCGAGACTATTCGTTGTGGTAGAAGGGGTCAGAAAAGTCTGGTCTCGTGGGCCCCTGTTTTATCCCCAAGCTATGGGGTCTCTCATGCCAAGGGGCTCAAATGGCTGCGCTTAGGCCAGCTATAATATGGGGGCTACTGCCCGTCTTGGCAAGGTGATTTCAGAGCTAGAGGAAGAAGTGGGGCTAAGAGCAAAGTGTTCTTCTCAGCCTCATTTCTCAGGGGGGTAATCAAAGCCTAGACAGGCAGTGAGCTGGTGAGAGGAAGGGTGATCTAATGGCTTAGGACACTAGCCTAAGACTTAGGTGATTTGGGTTCAATTCCCTCCTCTGCCACAGACTTCCCGTGTGACCTTGGGCAAGTCCCATAGGCCCAGATCCTCCCAGGTATTTAAGCACCTAACTTCCATGGGTGATGGGAGCAGGTAAGTACATTAGATAGCTAGAGGCAGCGTGGTGTTTCTGAATGAGCAGGGGGTTGGCCGTGGAACCCAGGGACTTGCCTTGGGGCTGACCTCATTTGCAAGGGCTGCGTAGCGCTTGGAGCGAGCGCCGGAGCACATGGCCAGCATGGTGTCGCTGCAACTTGGAGGGGGGAAGGCTGCAGCAAAGCCAGAATTATCTAGGCCACCTCAACTCACCCGTCCTGTTAGTTAAAAGGGTAAAGGCAGTGGAAGGGGCTCGGAGGGAGGGAGGGGGGACCAGGCGACCTTTCAGGAGCTTGGGAGGGGGGCACACGGGACATAACGCGGCATCCCCAGTGGTCTGGGGGGAGAGGCGCGTAAGTATGAGTCATGTGGCCTGCTCGCTGGTGGGGGACGGGAGCCACATAGCCTCCCACCTCGCAGCTGGAGGGAGAGGGCCAAGCTCTGTGCTCCCTTCCCCTTCCTTGCCCGAGGGAGAGGGCCAGGCTAGCCTCCTTCCCGCTCAATGTTCCTGACAGCTGGAGGGAGGGAGCCGGACCAGCTCAATAGGAATCAGGGAAACTTCATGCAAAGAACAATCCTCACGCAGCCAAGCATGAAAGCCCTGCGTGTGCTCCCTGACCTACTGACAGGCAAGGCCAGGGCCACTCAGAACAGCAGCTCAGTGACCCACTGGACCCTAGAAGGGTGGGAAGAATCCAACAGGTTAAACTGCCCCAAACCCACCCCGGCCGCTGCCCCAAACCCACCCCCTTCAGAGCACGGTTAGCCCAGGAACACGGTTAGCCCAGGGACTAAGCTGCCAGTTCCCCCTCTCCCTGCCTTTTCCTGGGCTGCTGCTCTTAGGTCACTGGTTTCCAAACGCCAGGTGGCGACCCGGTGCTGGGTGGTGGGATGCGGGGCGCTGGGTCTCAGTGCTGCAGGGGGATCAGGTGAGCAATGGGGGGCTAACGCGGTTCCCTGCCTGTCCTGGCACCGCAGACTGCGCTGCACCCCAGAAGCGACAGGCAGCAGGCTCGGCTCCTAGGTGTGTGGGGGGAGCACACAGGGTTCCCCTGCCCCGAGCACTAGCTCCGCACTTCTATTGGCTGGGAACCTGCCCCCGACTGCTTCTGGGGCGCAGCCTGGTCTGCGGTGCCAGGAGAGGCAGGAAGCTGCCTTAGCCTCCCCGCTGCACCGCTGCCCGGAGCCACTCGAGGTCAGCCCCTCTTGTCCCAGCCCTGAGCCCCCCATAGCTGGAGCCCCCTCCTGCACCCCAAAGCTCCCACCCTCAGCCCACACTCCCGTCAAATGAGGCTGGGTCACAGCCTCAATGATTTTCTTCAACGGGGTGGTGAGAAGAGAAGACTGAAACCCGCCGGTTTGGGAGCGGGAGCTGGCAGAGCGGTGGGCGGGGAACGGTGGCAGCTGACAAATGACCCACCAGGCCCTGGGAGATGCTGCTGAAAAGGGAGGGGTGATCTTCCCTGAGTGGACAGGATTTTAGCACCTAGGGCTAAGCCAATAACCCTCGGCCAGCCCAGCTGCCTGGGAACAAGGAGCCGCAGTGTGAGCCGGAGAGACAAAGAGACCAAACAGAAAGACGGGTACAGGCTGGCGGGGGGTGGGCAGAAGCCCCCGTGTGTGGCAATTACCCCGGCAGCGGGAAGCAGCGTCGTGCTGGCGGGCGGGCTGTGGTGAGCGCCACGCTTGGCCCACGGCTCTGAGAAGTAACATTTCTGGCTTGGTCTAAGCCTGCATCTCTGGGGGGGTCCGGGGCCGAAGCTGCTCGAGACGATGCTCTTTCCTCTCCCCACCTGCAGCCTGGCCGTCCAAACCTGGAGGGATTTGCACTGCTGGCAGGGGCAGGGCTCCCCCACCGGGTCGCTGAGCCCCTGAATCTCTCTTTGCGGCATCTAAGCCAGCCCGACGGCCGCCTGCTCCGGGGGCCATGGCGGGGCCGGTCCATGGGAGCAGCATCGCAGCTACCGTCCTCTGCTGCTCTCTCCTGAGCTGTGTCTGTGCGTTGGTAAGTCTGCGCCGCTGCACCGCCTCGCTCTCCATCCTTTCGGGTCTGGCCATGCTTGGCACAGACACGTGGTCTTCACTCGGGTTCACTTAGCAGTGAAGGCCTGGCAACTCCATGTGTAACTCAGCTTAGGAGTGTCTATATTACAGAAGCCTGTGAAAGCCCTACCCAAGGGCCAGGGACCCCCAGTGCTAGCTGCTGTACAAACACAGAACAAACAGACGGGTCCCTGCTTAGCCACTTGAGTTGGCGTCTATGAGGCTACATCTATATTACAGCACGGGGAGGAGGGGGACTTGCAGTTTGTGTAGGGGTACCTGTGCTGACTTTAATCTAGCCAGCTCATCTACTATATAGCTGAAGGAGTTTAGTGATAGAAATGTAGCCGTGTTAGTCTGGGGTAGTTGAAGCAAAATGCAGGACAACGTAGCACTTTAAAGACTAACAAGATGGTTTATTAGATGATGAGCTTTCGTGGGCCAGACCCACTTCCTCAGATCAAATGTCTGTCCATCGGCCTGTCTGTGTTCAAGAACTCCTCTTAAACAGTAAGAGCTAGGACCAGCAAATTTGTTATGCAGCTTCCTCTTATCATAACTTACATACAATATGATGGGGGCTAATTTAGCTACAACTAATCTGGAAAGAGATCTTGGAGTCATCGTGGATGGTTCTCTGAAAATGTCCACGCAGTGTGCAGCGGCAGTCAAAAAAGAAAACAGGATGTTAGGAATCATTAAAAAAAGGGATAGAGAATAAGACGGAGGATATCTTATTGCCCTTATATAAATCCATGGTACACCCACATCTTGGATACTGCGTACAGATGTGGTTTCCTCATCTCGAAAAAGATATACTGGCATTAGAAAAAGTTCAGAGAAGGGCAACTAAAATGATGAGGGGTTTGGAATGGGTCCCATATGAGGAGAGATTAAAGAGACTGGGACTTTTCAGCTTGGAAAAGAGGAGATTAAGGGGGGTATCTTAATCTACTTCCAGAGTGGATGAAGGTAACTGGGGCAAGAACCCACTAAGGGCCTGTCTACACTAAGAAATTATTTCAAAATAACTAAATTCAAAATGATCCCTCCCCAGATAACAAAAGCGAAGCAGCGTGTCCCCACTACGGGGAAGCCTGGAAATGAGTCCGAAGGAGGCTCTGTTATTGTGGATGTGCTACCTCTGCTTAGAGCACCAGGAAGCATTGGGGAGTAATTACTCTGAATTACTCTGGGGAGTAGTTATTTGGAAATAGCGGCAGTGGAGCATCCACACAACCGCTATTTTGAAATAACTATTTTGAAATGCTTCAGAAGGGGAGCCGAGTCAGGGTATGTTTACACTTGCACCTTCTTTCGAGAGAGGGATGCAAATGAAAACATTCGAAATTGCAAATGAAGCTGGGATTTAAATATCCTGTGCTTCATTTGAATATTCGCATTATGGCGCTATTTCAAAATAGCGCTATTTTGAAATAACACACGCTGTTAAGACACAGTTATTTAGAGAGAAAACCCTTCTCTTGAAATAACCCTTATTCCTCATGCAATGAGGTTTACCAGTTATTTTGAGAGAAGGGTTTTCTCTCAAAATAACCATGTCTTAATGGCGTCTGTTATTTCGAATTAGCGCCATAACGTGAATATGCAAATGAAGCACGGGATATTTCAATCCTGGCTTCATATGCAATTTCGAATGTCTTCACTTGTATCCCTCTCTCGAAAGAGGGTGCAAGTGTAAACATACCCTTAGTCTGTAACAGGAAAAACTTAAAAAACAAGAAATAGTCTGGTAGCACTTTAAAGACTAACCAAACATGTAGATGGTATCATGAGCTTTCGTGGGCAAAACCCATTTCTTCAGATGACCGGAGTGTTTGAAATGACTGTTATTCCCCGAGGAAAGTGGGAGCACAGATTTCAAAATAGCCATCTCGTTATTTCGAAGTAACAGGCTTAGAAGTGTGGATGGTCCGCTTATTATTTCGAAATAACTCCCTAGTGTACACCAGCCCTCAGAAGCTACGTCTAGACTGGCATGATTTTCCGGAAATGCTTTTAACGGAAAAGTTTTCCGTTAAAAGCATTTTCGGAAAAGAGTGTCTAAATTGGCACGGACGCTT
Organism: Pelodiscus sinensis; assembly: GCF_049634645.1. Classification (NCBI taxonomy): domain Eukaryota; kingdom Metazoa; phylum Chordata; order Testudines; family Trionychidae; genus Pelodiscus; species Pelodiscus sinensis. Next base: position 6,775,501 of record NC_134739.1, on the reverse strand, counting down.
TTCCGCAAAACAGCCCCGATGGCCATTTTCGCGATCGGAGCTTTTTTGAGGAAAACAAATCTGAGCTGTCTACACTGGACCTTTTGCGCAAAAGTTTTGCACAAAAGAACTTTTGCCTGAACCGGAGCAGAATAGTATTTCCGCAGGAAGCACTGATTTCTTACAGTAGGAAGTCAGTGCTTTTGCGGAAATTCAAGCGGCCAGTGTAGACAGCTGGCAAGTTTTTCTGGAAAAGCGGCTGATTTTCCAGAAAATCTGGCCAGTCTAGACACAGCCAGAGTGTTTTTGCTACAGTAGCTTAATCCACTTCCAAAGTGGACGAAGATAATTGGAAGAAGAACCCAATAAGAATGTCCACCCCTGGAGTTATTCCATGATTTCTGTTCAAGTGTAACTCATGTGTAGACGTAGCCTGTGGAAGGTAAGGTGTTCTAATCCAACGGAAAATCAATGGAAGTTGTCACCTAATTCCTTTAGGTCTGGTCTATACCTAAAAGATTTGCCAGCATAACTCTGGCAGTTAGGAGAATGAAAGAAATAAAAACACCCCCTAACAACACTGCCGTGCTGGCAAAAGTCAGAGCATAGGTGCAGTTATGCAGCAAAAAAAGTGCCCTTGTTAATATAGCTTGTTTCGACTCAGGGACTGGTGTAAACTATAGTGCTGTGATGGGCAGCATCAGCTAGTGACAGCTGCCTGAGGGCCTCCCTTCGTCTAAGTGGGCTGCAAGGTAGTAACCGAGACAGTCTCCTGGAACAGGGCAGTTTTGCTCACTGCACTTGCGTGCCTAGAATTTGCAGGGTGTGCCGACTGAACCGTAGCAGCGCTGGGATGGGACGCAGAGCACGGCTCTCACGGTCACTGGGGCATGCAATAATCAGCACACAACTTACTTCCCGGGCCCTGGCTTTACGTGTGTGTCATTTTAGTAACACTGGTAGGAAAAAAACCGAGGCGGGCAGAGCCCATAGGCAACAGTAAACACAATGTCTCATGGGCCATACAGACGGGCTGCATGCGTTCTCCAGGCCGCAGGCTGCATGCGTTCCCCAGGCCGCAGGCTGCACACCATGAGTGGCAAAAGAATTCATTTTTACCAGCATAAAATGCATCTATTCTTGGTGGGTTTGCAGGTACAGCTGTATCAGCAAATCATTTCTAAGGTCTTTGACTCCTTGGAAAAGTCCAGTCTTAAAGTAGGTTGTTTCCAGGACAAAAATATCTAGTAATAAAATAAAAATGAATGGTATGCTCTCGTTTTCCCCTAATTGCCTATTCATTTTTCGGCACCTCTCCCTTCCATCACCCTGCTTGCTGTGCAGCCGTCCTTGCAGGTATGGGTCCCGGGACTGGCTTGACAAAGTCCTGGCTGGGTTGATTTAGTTGGGATTGATCCTGCCTTGGGCAGGGGGCTGGACTTGATGACTCCTGAGGTCTCTTCCAGCCCTAGGATTCTAGGATTTGATGACTGTGGTCCATGGAGCATTTTCAGGTTTCCCATAAACAGCTGGCTGGTCATATGACACTGGGGCCTCCTTGTTTCCAGTTGCCAAATTGCCTTCAAAGATAAAGTGGGAGGCACTTACCAGCAGAAACCTGCTGCAGGCTGGTTGCTGCTCCATGTGGCTCCTCTCCAGGCAGGAGAGGGAGGAGAAGAGGGAGGGAGGGAGACTTCCTACACTGCCCCTGCTCCCAGCAAAAATTCTCAGCTCCTATTGGCCAGAAATTGAGAAATTGGCCAATGGGCGCTAAGAGATTTTGGTGGGGGGGGAGCGCGGGAACAGCATGAGAAGTCTCCCTCCTCCACTGTCTGGAAAGGAGAACAGCTGGCTTTTTAAGGCGTGAGCTGTTCTCTGCCTAAGCGTTCCAGCAAGGCAGCTGCAGGCTGGATCTGTTGGCTTGGCGGTCTGGATCCAGCCCTCTGGCAGCCTCTTGCCCACCCCTGTCCTAGCTAATAAGAAGCTACAGAGGGTGCCTGAGACAGTCGGGCTGGGGAGGGGCAGGCAGGGCTGGGGAGGTCTGTCCAGGCAGACTCCCAGGCTGAGGCCTTGCTCTCAAGGCCTGAGGGCACTAGGGCTGTAGGGGGGCTGCAGGAGGCAGCAGGTCCACCCCTTGTCAATGATGAGTGGCCATTTCTGACTGCAGTTTGCCCCGAGGCAGAGGCTAGACAACAGGTCACCGAGGCAAGGTTGGTATAGGGGCTTGAGGTTCCCCGGGAGGGCCCCAGAATGGGGGGGCACTGCTGTGGGGCAGTACCCTGAGGAAAGGGCACCATGGGTGGGAAGGGACGTGGGGCCTAAACCAGCGCAGTAGAGGACAGGTAAGTGAGGACGAGACACCAGCTAGCAGCAGGTGTTCCGAGGCTGAAGAGTTAATTCCCAAGGAGACCAGCAGGAGGTGCCATGGTGATGAGTCATGACCTGTTACAAGCTAAGTATGAGTCAGCAGTGTGATGCTGTTGCAAAAAAACAAAAACAAAACCCATGATTCTGGGCTGCATTAACAGGAGTGCTGTGAGCAAGACACGAGCAGCCATCTTCCGCTCTACTCTGCATCCATTAGACCTCAACTGGAGTATTGTGTCCAGTGCCGGGTGCCACATTTCAGAAAAGATGTAGAAAAATTGGAGAAGGTCCAAAGAAGAGCAACCCAAATTATGAAAAGTTTAGAAGACATGAGCTATGAGGGAAGACGGAAAGATGTGGGTTTGTTTTCTCTGGAAAAGATAAGACTGGGAGAGGACAAATACCTAAAAGGGTGTTACATGGAGGAGGGAGAAAAATTGTTCTCCTTAACCTTTGATGACAGGACTAGAAGCAACGGGCTTAAATTGCAGCAAGGGAGGGTTAGGTTGGACATTAGGGAGAAACTTCTGCAATGAGTTGCCTAGGGAGGTTGTGGACTCTCAGTCACTAGAGATGTTTGGGACACACCTGTCAGGGACGGTCTAGATCAGCGAGGGGCAACCAAGACTAATGAGTGGGCCGCATGAGTGGACTTCCTCTCAGCGGGCTGCATGACCAGTGATGGGCAACCTGCAGCCCGCGTCCCACTGGGGTTCCACCTGTGGCCTGTGCAACTCCTCTCTGACCCCTTCCCCCCACTCTTCTCGTGCACCGGGATGCTGGAGCCCTGTACTTCCTACTCCCCTTCCTCCCCGCATCCATGAATCCACTGATAACGCGCTCCATTCCTGCTCCTCTCCCTTCCTCCCAGCCGCAAACAGCTGATTCCTGGCCTTCCAGCTCTGGCACAGAGGGGGAGGAGTGGGAACAGAGCATGAATCAGCTGATTCGTAGCATTCTGAAAGTGCTGGGAGTGGTGGGAGGAGGAGGAGTGGGGCTCCGGTGCTCCAGTGCATAAGAAGCATGGGGAAAGGGGGCAGACAGGAGTTGTGCAGGCCACAGGTTACCCACCTCTGGTCTAGTCGGTGCTTGATCCTGCCATCAGTGCAGGGACCAGACCTGACCTCTAGAGGTTCCATCCAGGTCTTTGATTCTATGTAACATCAAGGGTACATCTACACTGCAGGGTTTTTCCAGGGTATCCCGGAAAAACTCCTCCACGACCAGGGAACGTGTTCGCTCTTCCACTTTTTTTTGCGGAAGTGCAAAGGCGCTCCTTCAGAAGCCCCTGTATTCCTCATTCCATGAGGAAGAAGGGATCTTCTGAAAAAGGGGGATTTTACAAAATGGGGCCCAGTCTAGACGGGCCAAATTTCAGAAAAGCCTCGTCCGAAAAAAAATTGGAAAAAGCTACGCAAAATGCAGAGAGCATTTTGCGTAGCTTTTTCCGATTTTTTTTCGGAAGAGGCTTTTCTGAAAAAAAGCTGTAGTATAGACCTAGCCTAAGAGACAATCCCAGTCCCAAAGAGATTACAATATAAATAGACAAGACAGGCTATTTATCCTAGTTCTACAGACAGGGAAACTGAGGCACAGATTAAGTGACTTGGCCAGGGATCCACAGGACATCCAACTCAGCAGTCCAGTCCAATGTCTTAGTCACTAAGACACCCTCCTCCTTTCCCTACTGACCTCGTTCAAGGATGGGAAATGGTCAGCCAGCCTAAGTGAGTGTGCATGCACATAGGTACTGACATGTCCCCTCCTCACACTCATCTTCCCCCTGCCAGGGCCTACTCCAGTTCTGTCCATCTGCTCCCCAGGGTCTGTGCCTGTTGGCCTCGAACTCACCACCCTGCGCTGCCCAAGCAAACACCCTACCCGCTAAGCCACTTCAGGATTGCTGTGCTCAGCGGGGCATAACAGCAGATCTCTGGGCCCCTTCGCACCTGCTGGGAAAATCCCTGACTTCTCTGGTGCAACTTCTCACCACATTGCTATCCAGAGCTCAGAGCTGACGCGAGGCGGCCAAATGCGCTGGGTGCGAGTGGGGGAGAGGGAAACAGGCGGATCTCACCTAGCTGCTAAAAGCAGGGAGATCGTGAACTGGAAATTCTTCCCATGTCTCATACCAGCCAGAGGCAGCAACTGCTCTGCCCCTGCCTGGCTGGCACCTTGCAAACAGAAGGCCCCCGAGCATTTATGGCTGAGTGAGTTTAGAGCTTCCGAATCCCAGAGGCTGATGCATTAGCTTGAGCCAAGCCAGGCTGCTCCCTGTGTACCATACCAACCCAGCTGCAAGCTTGCAGCTCTTCCAACACCCCTGGAAACCTGCCTCACACCCTGAAATCCCAGCCCTAGCTCTCCACTGCATGCAGGCTGCCCCCCACTTTTTGCAAGGGGCACAAATTCAAACCCTCGCAGGTGTTCTCTGCGGCTACGTCTACACTATGAGTTTTCTCGGCCAAAAAAAAAAGCAAATGAGGGATTCATTTGCAATGAGTTGCGATCTCATTTGCATACTTTCTGCCAATCCGTTTTTGCACTGGGGTTTTTGTGCAAAACCAAGCAGTGTGGACGTTTTCTTTTTGCGCAAACCCCCCTTTTTCCGCAAGATCGGTATACCTCCTTTTTGGGAGGATAAGGATAAGGAGCTTGCGGAAAAAGGGTTTTTGCACAAAAAGAAAACGTCCGCGCTGCTTGGTTTTGCGCAAAAACCCCAGCGCAAAAAGGGATGGGCAGAAAATATGCAAATTAGATTGCAACTCATGCAAATGAGATTGCAACTCATGCAAATGAGATCCTTATTTGCCTATTTTTTGCGGAGAAATCTCAGAGTGTAGGCATAGCCTTGAGAGGCTGAACCTTAAACATGGAGCCAAATGTTGGTGTAAAAGCTGGGACTAATGACCCTGGTCATTTCAAAGATCTTCCAACCTCGGATGAGCCCAGAAAAATTCCCCATTTTTCCCTCTTTGATCTGCAACCTGTTGTTTTAATTTTATTCAGGAAAAGCACTTGTTTCCCCTCCCTCTCTCTCTGGCAGAAGCCTGGATTCAAATTATCGGCCAAGGCTCTTGATTAGGCCATGCAACTGCCCAGAGGCCTCTCCTCGTTCACTTTCCCCTCGTTTTCTTTGCTTTATGCGGATATGATTGTATTTTAGATCCAGAGCACGAGGCACGTGACTTCAAGGGGAGCAGCTGCAAATGACTGTGATTCTGCCTGGAAACTTGTCCAGCGGAGATGGAGGGGACGGGGTTCTATGCCACTGTGCATGTGCAAAATGAGCCTTGAAAAATGCCACATCTTAATTTTAGTGGGTGGGAGCTGAGCCTGTCACGTGCCTGGCGGATTAACCAGAACCCAGGACAGGGGACAGTGATCAGGAACTCAAATGTCTTACCATAGAGAAAGATTCTTCCTTACTGCATCATTCATCCTCCAGCCTGTGCACCAAGAGCAATCCATTCACCATTGAAACGCAGCCATTCCTGGGGGTAAAGCATGGCAGCTGTTTCATAACTCACACCCGCAGTGTAGGACAGGAACGGAAGTTGCAGAAGGAATTTGATGGAATGCAATCAGTTAGGTTAGATTCCCCAAGATATCACAGGCTACTAAAAGTACCCTGGCCATCTTTAATAACAGGCAGGTGCCCAGGATCTCGGCAGGAATTGGTCCTGCCTAGAGCAGGGGGCTGGACTTGATGACTTTCTGAGATCTCTTCCAGTTCTATGATTCTATGTGTACCACGCAAAAGGCCCATACAGTACCACGGTGACCCTCGCACCACACCGTTGGCTCAGGATATCATCCACTGGACCCTTTCCAGGTTGCTCCTTTTGGGAGGTTTCCCATCCATATGCCAACCTGGCTTAGCTCACAAGAGCTGATGAAGGAGAGCACATGGCGGAGCAGCTGCATAAGAACGATTCGATTTCTAAAACGCCTCTGGCAGGTTGTGGGGGGCCAATGCCAATGCTCCTTCTCATCTTTTCCATCCGTGTGTGGAATAAATGTCCTGTGCTCCAAGGGACGTGCAGGTGTGCACCACCACTAGAAATAAAACCTAGCAGTGGGCACGCTGCTCATCAGCCCTCGTACTCTCAGACTCTGCAGCCTGGGAGCTTCCCCAGCTCTGCTCTGAATCAGGCAGCCTCTAGTTTCCCTAGCTGGTAGGCCCGTCCTGCTCCCCAGCCATAGCAAGAGTGTCTTCCTACAGCCCTCAGCTGGGCCCTAATTGGCTGCTATCTGCTGCAGCTGCTTGCTCCATGGCTTCAGCACTCCAGCCCTCACCCAGGGCTGGGTTTTAACCCCTTAAAGAGCCAGTGCGGGGCAGACGCCCTGTCACAGGGTGTGGATACCAAGAGAGGGAAAGTTGCTTTTGGAGTGAGCCAGCCATTCCCAGTCCCTCAGTGCCACAGAATCCCAGAATCCCAGGGCTGGAAGAGACCTCAGGAGGCACCAAGTCCAACCCCCTGCCCAAGGCAGGACTGACCCAACTCAATCATCCCAGCCAGGGCTTTGTCAAGCTGGGACTTAAACACCTCTAGGGATGGAGATTCCACCCCCTCCCCAGGGAACCCATCCCAGCGCTTCCCCACCCTCCTAGGGAAATAGCTTTTCCTAATATCCAACCTAGACCTCCCCCACTGCAGCCTGAGCCCATTGCTCCTCATTCTGCTACCTGCCCCCACTGAGAACAGCCTCTCTCCATCCTCTTTGGAACCTCCCTTCAGGAAGCTGAAGGCTGCTCTCAAATCCCCCCTCACTCTTCTCTTCTGCAGACTAAATAAGTCCAAATCCCTCAGCCTTTCCTCATAGGTCATGTGCTCCAGCCCCCTCATCATTTCTTTTGCCCTCCGCTGGACCCTCTCCAATGTGTCCACATCTTTTCTGTAGCGGGTGGCCCAGAACTGGACACAATACTCCAGATGTGATCTCACCAGAGCCGAATAAAGGGGAATAATCACTTCTCTAGATCTGCTGGCAACGCTCCTCCTAATGCACCCTAATATGCCATTAGCCTTCTTGGCTACAAGGGCGCATTGTTGACTTATAGTAGCAGAGAAATGGTGGGGCTAGTCCATGCCATGGCCTGTGCTGCTGCCTCTATCCTGCTCTTGTAAACACACGGTCACTAGAACCTGGCGTCCAAACCCTTTTCACTCAGGAGTGTCTAGATTCGGATCCCCAGAGCCAAACTGGTTCCCCGCACATAGGCCCCAGATCAGATCCAGAACACAAAGGAGCCCCTGTCTGGGTCGAGTTCAGATGCCTCCAAAATCTGGCGAGAGCTGCTGATCTCAGATTTTCACCCTCCCAGAGGGCAGAAGTGTCGCCAGAGCCTCTAAGTTGATGAGATTTCCGCCATGTCAGGCCATAAAGCCCCCCAAACGTGCGGCAGGGTTTCCTGATATAGGCCTGGGAGCCCCCAAAGCCCAACCAGCGTGAGAGCGCAGCACGTCCTCAACCCCGTGACACACCCTGGTCTCGCCCAGTGAAATAGACTCAGAGAATCAGGTGAAGGGAGCTCCACAAAGCTCTGGAGCAGGGCAGCACTCACTCTCCTCGCGGCCCTTTCTCCTCCGCCCTGCTGCTCTGCCGGTGTTTGCAAAGCCCGGCCTGTTAACTCTAACAGGGGGCTGTCAAAAATCCAACCTACAGTGGGGTCTATTGTTGCTGGTCGTGCAGCGCCAGGCTCCACCTGCACTGGGATAGACACAGTTTGCTAGCGCAGATGAATAAGGAGCAGGCAGGGCAAGAGAGTGAGATGCCACATGGAACAGAGAAATATTTCTAACTAGGCGTTGTGCGCAGTAGAGGAAAGGCCCACGAGACATCAGACCAGACCTGCTCCGTTGCACCATTTCCTCCCCTGCAGCTCCACCCGCTCAGCTCTCCACCCTGCGCAGCGCTGGGCACAGTCAGGGGCTTGTGGCTGGCAGTTTGCAGGGGAAATCTGACGCTCCGCAGAAAGTGATCAGCAACTCAGCAGGGTGGCACTCTTCCCCAATGAGTCAGCATTGTTGTTCAGCTAGGGCTATGCGCTGTTATTATGAATAGAACAGTAACTTTGAGAGGTCCTATCTGAGAACAGGGTTGACCCTTGCTCTAGGCACTGTCCAAATGCATGGTGAGAGACAGTCCCTCTCCCAGACAAGGCAGACAAAGGCTAGGAGAGAGAGAAACTGAGGCACGGAGAGATGAAGTAACTTGCCAAGGAGCAGGTAAATGGCAGAGCAGCTACAGAGTCCTTGCAATTTGTGCCAGGGTTTCGTAAGGCTGCGCGTCAGCGCCAGTATGCTTGGTAAGTCAGCACCTCTTCCCACTAGGCCACACTGCTTCACGTGCTTTTTAAAATCTGCTGTAGGATGCCTTTCCTGCACCAAAGCGTTTATACTCTGCAGGTTTGTGATGCTGAATCAATGGGCCAGCATGCCGCTCGGATCGTTAAAGACCCCACAGCACCAGGCAGGATAGGCCCCTGGAAAGCCCAGAATACCAGCTCCACGAAGGGCACATCTACCCAGCAGGGCTAAAGCCAAAATAAGCGACGCAACTTGAGCTAGGTCAATTGTGTGGCTGAAGTCACGATAGCTTATTTTGGCTTTCGGGGCTGTCTGCACAGCAGGAAGTCCAAGATAGAGCACTCTCCCGCCGACTTCCCTTAGTCCTCGTACAACGAGGGTTACAGGAGTCAGAGTAAGAAGTCCTCCAGCTCGACATTATTTTGACATGATGTTGAAATAACGGCTTGTAGAGTAGATGCGAATGGGTTATTCCGAAATAACACTGCTGTGTAGACCGGGGGGGTGTGGCGCTTAGATCTGGCCAGCCGGGGGCTGGGCCTGGCCATTGGCAGCCGCGTGGCACTTAGATCTCACCAGCCAGTGGCTGGGTCCAGCAGTTGATGGCCCCTGCGGTGTCGGGGTCACAGATCAAAAAAGGTTGCGCACCACTGGTGTAGACATACCCAAAGTGATAGGGATGAGGATCTTCAAGATACCAGCCCATAAGCTCCCATGGCCAGTCCAGGACAGATCGAGAGCAAGTGTGACTTAGGGGGGAGGACACATTTTTTTGGCCACCTCTGATAGGAGACATTGGGCAAAATTCAACTCTCAGTGACACTAATGTCTCGCTGTTGAGGTCAGTGGAGTCGTGGATTTACACATGCAACTGGGAGCACACGCTGGCACATTTTGTTCCTTCTGCCTCCCTCAGGCGATGACTGAGTAGACTAATTTATAGCCAGAGATTAATTGCACTAGGTACATTCACTTCTGATGCGCGCTCAAGCACGATTGACTCTCTCCTGCCTCGAAGCCATCGCCTCTGTCCCCGTCTCTTGCATCTGGTCCCTGTGGAAAGGGGAGTCGCTCGTGCAGGTTTTAAATAAACAAATCAAATTAAACAATGCCTTGATCTCAAGATGTGATCTCCTGGCAGGAGGCCATCTGGGACCCTGCCAAGGCAAGGAGAGAGGTGGAGCTGAATTTCACTGTGAGCTTTGCTCCCCATTACCCCAGACCTCTTGCTGAGGTTTCAGCTGGTAGGCTGTAGAATCTGAAATCATCAGCCGGAGCTTTGACCTCTTATTCCAGGTCCTATGCCCCCTTCCAAAGGTCTCCAAGTGACTGACAAGTGTTGCTGCATAAAGCCTCCCGCCATGGGCTAACCAGCCCCATCTGACACAGGAGCAAGTGAAGCACAGAGAGGTGATGTGACTTGGCCATGGTTGCGTGCAGAACCTGTAGCAGAGCTAGGACTAGAACCCAGCACGCTTGACTCCCAGGAATTTGACAACTTGATGCTGGCCACATCTTAGGGCTCGTCTCCACTTACCAAGAGATCAATGCTGCAGAGATCAATCTCCCGGGGTTCAATTGAGTGGGTCTGGTAAGGACCCGCTAAATCAACTGCCGATCGTGCCCCCATTGACTTTGGGACTCCACCAGAGCAAGAGGTGTAAGGGGAAGCGACGGGAGCATTTCTCCCATCAACCTTCTGCAGTGGGGACGCCACGGGAATTCAGCCTGCAGTACATCGTCTCCAGCCACGGTGTTCACATAGCTGGGATTCCAGCTACCGTATTGGTTTACCTGGAGTTGTGTGTCTTAGATCTTCTGCCCTAGTGTAGACCTGGCCCTCGTGCTCAGGGAAGAGCAGGACAAATCACACTCAGCCTTATGTCCCTGTGACTGAATCCTGGTCCCGGCGGCTCCCCTGCTCTCACTGCTAGGCCATCCCCTAGTCTGGATCCTTTCCTTGCTCTGCACAAGTGCTCCTAGTTGGTTAGAATTAAAAATCAAATATAATGTAAGTCCGGCTCTCCTGCCACTGGCTCTCAGGGCTCTTCATTCTCCGAGGCTTAACGGGCTACGTCCTACCCATGAGTGGAGGGGAAACCGTGCTTATGGGTCTCAGTTGGGGGGGGTGCAGGGAGGGCAGAGCCATTCCCACAGCATGTCCCCCTCCATGCTGATGGCCCCCTTCCGCAGGGGGCTGTGGCTGGATTCACTGGAGGGGGCAGGGCTGGCAGGGAGACGCTGCCCACACCCTGGGTGGAAGCTGCACAGTTCGATCGAGGGCTGGCACATGGAGCTAGGAGGAAGGGAAGTCCGGTTCATTTTGATAGCATTGTGGTTGGGGGTGCTTGGTGATGGCATAAAACACACACACACGCACACACACACGTATGCATGCACACACGCACGTACGTGCACACACATGCACGTGCACGTGCACACACACATGCATGCGCACACACAAACATGCACACATGCACAGGCACGCACACATGCACACACTGCACAGCCTCTCTCTGGAGCATTCTTAACTCCCCTCTCTTCTGTGGGCAGCCTCGAGTTAGAGAGAAATTGAAACATGCCTCATCTCTCCGGGGGGTCCCCTCACATCATCCATCCGCTGCTTCCTGGGCACTGGATGTGCCATGGTTCCCTGCCTAGACTGCCGCTCTGCACGGCTGCTCTTGATTGCAAGTCCTAGGCTGCCGCCCCATCTCCACTTGCTCATCCACTGCCTGCCAATTTAGCGGGACAAAGGATGGAGCCAGAACCACGAAGCATCTTCCTCCGGTCCAGCCCCTGGTTATCTGCCACTATTGCTAGCCCGTCATTCCTGCAGCGCCTGGCCAGGGCTCTTACAGCTGTGTCTCATCTCGGCCATCGCAGCCTCGTTTCCTCCCCGACTGGCCAGTTATCTTTCCTCATTAACATTTCCATTTTCTCCAGGCTTTATCGCCAGTCTCTGGCACAGGCCCTAATGCATGTGGCGGAGATCAGCCCCGCAGGGCAGTGCAGGGGAAATTGAAGGGTGGCCTATTTAAAACCAAGAGGGAGGGGGATGCTGTTTTTCACAGCACAGCACAGCACAACAGAAGAGAGAGGCCCAGAAACACGGCACAAAACGTTTCTCAAACCCCATGGCTTTGTCAAGAGATCAAGCTCCAATAATAACATCCCAGTCAGTCGTGGCTTGGCATATGCTGCTGCCAGTTGGATTGGGAGGCAAGGTGGCATCAGGTGAGTGGTGTAAGTGCTAACGAGTGACGAAGGCCATGCGGAGCTGTTTGGCTCTCCCGGTGCTTTCAGTGTGATCCCATGTCCCCACTTCCTTAGCAGCGGGTGTGGATCCTTCTGTGAGCGCTACTCGTTGATTTTAAAGTTGCAGAGTCACGTGGTTACCCCCCTGAGATGTCTCTGAGCTGTGAAGCAGGCTCTGCAGATTCATAATCCCAGCCAGGAGTAAGGAAGGCGGGAGTGATTCCCTAGAGAGTGTGAGGATCTAGGGTATGGGCTGAGGTGTCCTGGGAGAGGAGCCCTAAGACCAGCCAAGTCTAGGGAGAAGGCCCAGGCTGGACTCTATATAGGTACATCTAAGCTACATTTTTTTTTCTCGAAAGAGGATATGCAAATTCCATGGGAATGTAGCTTTGCTTCATGCACTCGCCCACCTTCCTCCGCTAGGCCTCGTATGCGGGGGCATGTGCTTTTCCATTCCTCAGGAATTTACGCTGGGAGGGCTTTTGATCTCCCGCCTCAGGAGCCTCAGGGGTGGCCACAGCTGGAGAGGTGACACTGGAGTGGGTGAGCCAGGGCCTGGGTTGGCACCAAGTGGTCCCCGTTGTAGGTGGCTCATTCTTGCCCACGTCCCAGGTCCAATGGCAGGAGACTCAGGGTTTTTTTTTTCACTTTCTTCTGCAGTGTGAGGGTGCAGGTCATGTGCCAGGATTATCGGGGTTTGTCCAGTCACTGCCGGGGCCTCCTTGGGCACTGGCGCAGCTCCCTCCTCCCCTCCTGTTCCATGCATGTGGCGCATACTAGCCCTGGGCTCCAGTGGGCCCCGTCTCCTTTGCTGAGCTTGGTGGGAGGATGCTGGGTGCTGGCGGGTGTTGTACAGAAGATCAGACTTGCCAATCTAACGGTCCCTTCCGGCCTTAAAGCTTGTGACTCTGAGTTACAAAAGGGGCAAGCTGCAAGGTCTTTGTTTTCCTTGTAGGTCAACACAGAGTCACGGCCCCAAGCATCGTGTTCAGACTCGGGATGTTAAATTGGGGTTAATTGACTAGTCGAGTAGTTGACAGAATTTCCATCGAGTACTCGATTAGTCGATAGGCACTTCCGCGGTCCTCCTTTGAAATGTACAAGAGTCCCCGCTGGAGCTCTTGTACATTTCAAAGGAGGAATGCGGAACTCCACACACAGCTGAGGCCAGCGGGAAGTCTCACTGACTCCGGGCTGCACGGGGGTGCCTGCTTTGAAATGCACAAGAGTCCCGGGGGGGGAGGAGAGCTTCTGTGCATTTCAAAGCCATGGAGCCCAGGATCAGCTGACTCCGAGTTCTGTGCAGCATTTCCCCAGAACCTGGGGTCAGCTGGGGAGTTCCCAGATGACCCCGGGCACTCCTGAAGCAGCGTTTTAAAGAGGCAGTGCCACACAGCTGGTCCCCAGCTCAGCTGAGCGGTGCTGCTGCTTTGAAGTATCCCTTCCCCCCCCCCTTTGCTGCTCCCATCTCATAGAGGCAGCAAGGGGGGGAGGATCAACTAGTTGACTAGTCAAGAGATTATCTGATAAGCAAATGCTTATCGGATAGTCAACTAGGCGACTAGTCTTTAACATCCCTAGTTCAGACAGGCCGGGGGAGAGTCACAGGGGATGATGTTCCTGGGTTGAAAACAAGACTAGGTGGGTGGCTGGGGGGAGGGATACACTGTATGGTCCTCAAGGACCTCTGCCTCTAACTGCAGCATGTCCCAGGCCGTTGAAAGCTTGGACTGTTCCCTGCGTGAACCGCAGTCCAATGACCACAGCCCCCTCTCTTTGGTTTCGGCTTGGCAGGTTGACACGGATGACGTCCTCACTAAGGAAGAACAGATTTACCTGCTGGTGGAGGCAAAGGAGAAATGTCAAGCAACCATAAAAGCCCAGCTGGAGAAAGTCAAAGGTACCAGCCGGCTTGTGTCCTCTGTGCTCAGTCTGTGCGGAAAGAACCGGTTAAGCCTTGCAGAGCAAATCCTGCCTCCTTGGCTATGTCTACACAGCAGCGTTATTCCGGAATAACCCAGTCTGTGGGTACGTCTAGACTACATGCCTCTGTCGCCAGAGGCATGTAGATTAGGCTACCAGACATAGGAAAATGAATCGGTGATTTAAATAATCGCTGCTTCATTTAAATTTAGATGGCTGCCGCGCTGAGCCGACAAACAGCTGATCAGCTCTTTGTCAGCTCAGCGCGATAGTCTGTACGCCCGGGTGTTGACTTCAAAGGTATTTGTCGACCACCCAGCTATGCCTCCCGGGATGAGGTTTACCTGGGTGGTCGACAAATACCTTTGATGTCGCCACCCGCGCGTCCAGACTATCGCGCTGAGCCGACAAAGAGCTGATCAGCTGTTTGTCGGCTCAGCGCGGCAGCCATGTAAATTTAAATGAAGCGGCGATTATTTAAATCGCCGCTTCATTTTACTATGTCGGGTAGCCTAATCTACATGCCTCTGGCGACAGAGGCATGTAGTCTAGACGTACCCTGCGTCTACACCCTAGCAGTGATTTCGACATCCTGTCGAAATAGCGGCGAGCTGGAGGACTGCTCCTGTGACCCTCATTGTACGAGGAGCGGGTGGAGTCGGGGGACGAGCGCTCTCTCTCGACATAACTGCTGTGTGGACAGCGCCAAAAGGCAGCGCCGCTGGCGTAGCTCAAGTTGGCAGCTTGTTTCGAGTTCAGCCCGGCTGTGTAGACGCGCCCCTGGATGGCAATGGCCCGACTCCGGGCGAAGGCAGAATTTCAACCTGGGGGCTTCACCCCGCGCCGTCGGGAGAGAGTGGGAGCCTGTCCGTTGTCCTCAGGGAACACTGGGCCAGATTCTTTAGACTGAGGGTTCTTTCCGGGCAGGGACCATCTTTTGGTTCTGTTTCTGCCCAGCGGCAAGTGTGATGCCCTGGGGCTCCATGGGTGAAGGCTTGGCCTGCGGAGGCAAGTTCTAGCCCTGCCCCTTATGTGCCCACCAGAGCCCCGCCCCCACTATGGCCGCTGGCCCCTGCCCTGTGCCCCCAGTCCCCTCCATTATGGCTGCTGGCTCCCCCACCCCCGGCTAGTGCACCCCTCCCCCAGTGTTGGCCAGCCATGCGGCCCCAGCTCCCCCTCTCCTGGCTCCCTGGCAGCCCTAGCTTCTCCCCCAACCCAGCTTCAGCCTCGGGAGCAGCTGGGCAACTGTGTGGCTCTGGCCCCGGGAGATGGGCAGAGGTACGGCCCTGGTCCCAGCTCCGGCCCTGGGAGAAGCTGGACAGCCACATGGCTCCGGGAGCAGCTGGGTAACTACATGGCCCTGGTCCCGGCTCTGGCCCTGGGAGGAGCAGGACAGCAGCACTGCAGCCCCCGCCTTCCCAGCTGGCCAGAGCATGGTGGGTGGGGCCACCCCGGCCTTTTCGGGGGGCAATGCCTTCCCTTGCCTATATCACCTGGGGCCATGGGCCGCCGTGATACAAATAAACAGGCGTAATGCCAGGCTGACCATCGGCAGCTTGCCGGCCTCATGGTGAAATCCCCATCACGCTGGGATGCTGCTTTTCGACCCATTAAAAGAGCCCCTGTACCAGGGAAACCTGGTGGCACCTTCCCTTCTCCGGAGCAGGGGACGGGCTGTGATGCCTCCTGCCTGTGGTAGAAGCCTAGGAACCCGGGCTTCTGTGGAAGAAACCTACAGCCGCTGGGTCCTTTCTAGGGAGCTGCTCTCTAGCACCCAGTGTCCCGGTGGTGGCTAGAGTTAGCCAGGTGACGTGACACGGGTGCAAGGTGCTGACGTGGTGCATACGCACCAAACGCGACCTCTCCTGGAGGCCGGGCCATGTGCTTCAGAGCAGCCTCTCCACCTCTTTTCACTTCTGAGGCGGCAGTGGAAACTCCCCGGCTCACCTGGGCCACCCCAACTGTTTCTCCGCAGCGAAAAAAGCCAGAGCCGGCGTTCAGGAAGCAGGGCAATTGCTCAGGGCCCCTACCCAGTGCTTTTTTGGAGACAGTACGGCCCAGTACGCAGTACTGGCACCTCCAAGGCGCAGTACCGGCACCTCCAGTCAGAGCTTCCCTGGAAAGAACGGAGCGTACCGGCACCTCTGTACGCAAATGTGTGACAATCGGCTGGGCTGCGTGTCTTAAAGGGGCCACATCTGTTAAAAGGGCAATACTGGCCCCTCCCGTTTTGTTGTTGTTGTTGCTCAACTACTTTTCCCCTGGAGTACCGGCACCTTTTTATTTTAATTTTTTTTTCTCAAAAAAAGCACTGCCCCTACCACAGCGGGCACCGCAAAGCTAAGCTGCTCAGGCTTCAGCTGTAGGTGGTGGGTCTTGTGGCCCTGGGCTGCAGTTCCTTGCAGTGGGGTTTGGCTTCCTGCCCTAGGCTATAGAAAGCCTAATGCCGGCCCTACAGGGTGCCCCCCGAAACCTGCTCGCAGCCCCCCAGGACCAGCACAGCAAGTCGCAGGTGCTCAGCCAGCTCTGAACAGCTACGCTGGTGGGGTGGCCCGACTCACGCACGCTGCTCGTGGCCAGGCCGGAGGTGAGCCGGGATTCCTGCCGTGGAGAGGCTAAGAACAGAGCCCCTCCCATTGATTTGTGGGTTTGTTTGTTACCCTCTTCCTCTCACCCTGCCCCGGCCTGCTTGTTTGCCTCGCCCACCTGCTCCTTCCGGTCTGGCTACACCGTAGGGCCTTTGGAGCAGTGATTGCCATCTATATGTTTGTCCAGCACCAGGCAGCATGGGGCCCAGCCTGGGTGTGCCCATGGCATGTGGAACCCCTCCTCTCCTGGGCATCGTACGGTCCCAAGCTAGTGGCATTGAGACCACGTACAGAGAGAAGAATGAGCCTGCTCTACAGCCTTAGCCACCAGCCAGCTGGCTCTGGGGACATGCACTGAGGTCCCAGGCTTGATTCTGCTCGCAGATGACTGGGGTTCGCCAGCATTGCACTTGCAATATGACTACAAAACAGTAGCACCCCCAATAACAAGCAGTGTCTTTGCTTATTGGCTAGATGCCAGCTGCTTGCCGGAATGGGATGGAATTATCTGCTGGCCTGAGGGCTCCCCAAGCCAACGGGTGTCGGCCCCCTGCCCAAAGTACATCCACGACTTCAACCACAAAGGTACGCTCGGACAGCATCTCGGCTTGGCTCGCGGGCTCTGAGCTTTCAATCCAGGCTCTTCGAAGGCGTCTCAGAGGGAGTCGCGCAAATCACTCGAATTGCCCCCCTGAGAACATCCCAGACTAGGGACGAACACAACCTTGTTCACCTGGGATACGTCTAGCCTACAGGCTTTTGTCAACAGATACAGTCGACAAAGAGCATCTAGATTGCATCCAGTTCTGTCGACAAAGCAAGTCGCTTTGTCGACATGAGAGTGTAGACGCAAAGGACAGTGTAGATGCAATAACGCCTTCTGTTGGCAGAACTCTGTCGACAAAAGGCGTTATTCCTCGTAGAATGCGGTTTACCGCCGCTGACAAAAATGTCGAGTTCTGTTGACGTTATGTCGACAGAACTCAGCGGCAGTGTAGACACAGGTATAGTTTTGGCAACAAAAGTCCACTTTTGTCGACAAAACCCTGTAGTCTAGACACACCCCTGAAGCCAAACTCAGACCCGACATAGTTAGTTAGCATGGAGGGAGCTAGGCCTAAGCACGTTCCCCTGGTGTCGTGCATGTGAGTCTGTCTCTAGCACTCAGTTCCCTGTCACTGCAAGAGCTAATGTAAGATTACGGTCTTAGCGCTTGGTTGGCGGGTCCCTCCACCTGGGGTGTGAGCCATGGGTTGCTCCAGGAACATGGGATTAAAAGGGCTGTTACAAGGAGGAGAGTGAAAAAGTGTTCTCATTAACCCCGAGGCGAGGACAATAAGCGAGGGGCTTACCTTGCAGCAAGGGAGATTTAAGATGGACAGTAGGAAAAACTTCCTGTCGGGATGGTTAAGCGCTGGAATTAATTGCCTAGGGAGGTTGTAGAGTTGCCATCATCGGAGGCTTTAAAGAGGAAACTAGACAAACAGCTGTCAGGGATGGTCTAGATAACACTTAGTCCTGCAGAGGACAGGACTGGATCACCTACTGCGCTCCCTTCCAGCCCTATGATCTGATCTGCAGTGGCTGGGCAGGTTGGTTTTCTTGGAGGTCCAGCTGTCCTGACCCTGTCCTTGTTCTCAGGCCGTGCCTACAGACACTGTGATGCACATGGGAATTGGGAGCTAGCACTCAACCTCAACAAGACATGGGCTAACTACACTGAATGCACCGCATTCCTCGCCCCCGCGCGCCGGCGCCGAGAGAAGGTGAACCGCAACGTGGGGGAAGGGGCGCCAGGTGGGGGGAGGGGAGAGGCGCTGCTGGAGACTGGGAGCTCCAGACGACGGTTGACGCCGGAACACTGTAGGGCGATAGTGTCAGCGCCAGGCCCTGCACCGAGGCCAGTGCTCATCACACGACCTGATAAAACACACGCGCCACCTTCTTCCAGGTGCTGCTGGGAGCTTTTACCTGCTTATCTTCCTCCAGCAACCGCCGAAGGGAGCAGCTTGCTGATTTCACCCACCAACTATCCTTCCCCTCGCCACTTCTCCCCCGCCGTGGGTCGCAGCTCCTCCCCTGTCCGCACGGTTTGGGGAGGGGCGGGGGCTGGGACGTGGACTTGTGTCTGCCCCCTGCTGGCCAGATGCCAGAGCCGGCTCAGCAGAATCCCTGGCCTGGAATCTTGCTCCTACGTGCAGTCACAGCTCCAGGTCTGTAGGCACCTGGGAGGCAGATGAGGCCCTCCTCCTTGGCCGAGTTGCACAGGAACTGAGCCGGGCACCTTTTCCCATGGGCTGAGCAGGCTGGAGCCGGGCTGAACTGCCCTTGGCCAGAATTCACCTTTCCATGGCTAAGCTGGTAGGAGACGTGCCAGTTTGGTCTCACCTGGCCGAGTTGGGAGAGTAGGTCAGGGCTCTGCACATCCCGCTTTGCTTACTCTGATGTAGGCAGGGCCGGCTTTAGGCCGATTCCCCCGAATCGGGCCCTACGCTATAAAGCCAGAGGGCCCCGCGCCATAAACCCGGAAGTGTGCCGGACGCGCTGCGGGAGGGGGAGTCAGCCCCTGGGTTTGGCTGGAAGGCGGGACTCTGCCCTGTAGCTGGGGCTGTGACTTGTTTCTTTGTGTTTAAAGGGGCTGGGACTTTTTTTTTTTTTTTTTCCTGCTCAACCAAAATTCGTGTGTGGGTTTTTTTGGGTTTTTTTTTTTTTTTGGTTAACAAAAAAATCCCGGCTGCCGGGGCCCCGTCGAAAGGTTCAAATGGGGCCCCCGCACTTCCTAAAGCCGGCCCTGGATGTAGGTGTGAGCACAGGGCCATTGGGGCCCATCCCTTGTGTCCTTCCCTTCCAGGAGGTGTTTGACCGCCTGCACACCATGTATACCATCGGCTACTCCATCTCCCTGGCCTCCCTCCTCGTCGCCGTGTGCATCCTCTGCTACTTCAAGTAAGGAGCATTTGTCCACTTCCCTTTCATCCTCTAGCCCCTGAACTTACCCGGCACTGCAGGAGAGCCCTGCACACAATGACTGGTCTGCAGGGACAGGCAACCCGATTGGATCCAAGACAACCCAACCCAACCCCCCTTGCTGTCTGGGGGTTTGACCTAAAAAGATCAATCCAGATCCAGATTTTACAAATGGAACCTCTCTTCCTTATGGGCCAGCTCCAGCTCTTGGTTCCAACCACTCCGGGCTCCCGAGTGCACTGAGCCTCTAACGCGTGGCTCAGCTGCGAGTGCGCTCAGGCGACAGGCAGGTGTTTGTAGCCGACTCATTGCTGATTGGGCGGGCATTTGTCACTGACGCGCTCCCTCTGTTGTGGGCAGGCGCCTTCACTGCACGCGGAACTACATCCACATCCACCTCTTCGCCTCCTTCATCTGCCGGGCCACGAGCATCTTCGTGAAGGACATGGTGCTTTATTCCGGCTCGCCGCCCGAGGAGCTGGAGAAGATGCGAGTGGACGCTTTAAAGGGCGAGTTGGGCCCCTTTCTGGGACAACGGACCCACCTGGCAAGTACCGAGTCATCTTCCTTCTTAGCTTACCCCAAGCGCCCAGGGAATAAAGGGGAGTTAGAATCATAGAATCATAGAATAATAGGACTGGAAGGGACCTCAAGAGGTCATCGAGTCCAGCCCCCCGCCCTCAAGGCAGGACCAAACTCCACCTACACCATCCCTGACAGATGTCTATCTAACCTGTTCTTAAATATCTCCAGAGAGGGAGATTCCACCACCTCCCTTGGCAATTTATTCCAATATTTGACCACCCTGACAGTTAGGAATTTTTTCCTAATGTCCAATCTAAACCTCCCCGGCTGCACTTTAAGCCCATTACTCCTTGTCCTGTCCTCAGAAACCAAGAGGAACAAATTTTCTCCTTCCTCCTTGTGACACCCTTTTAGATATTTGAAAACCGCTATCATGTCCCCCCTTAATCTTCTTTTTTCCAAACTAAACAAGCCCAGTTCATGAAGCCTGGCTTCATAGGTCATGTTCTCTAGACCTTTAATCATTCTTGTCGCTCTTCTCTGTACCCTTTCCAATTTCTCCACATCTTTCTTGAACTGTGGCGCCCAGAACTGGACACAGTACTCCAGCTGAGGCCAGACTAGTGCAGAGTAGAGCGGCAGAATGACTTCACGAGTTTTGCTTACAACACACCTGTTGATACAACCTAGAATCATATTTGCTTTTTTTGCAACAGCATCACACTGTTGACTCATATTCAACTTGTGGTCCACTATTGGGACCAGTTAGGAGTGATTACAGGCTGCACTTCTCGGAGGAAAGTTTCAGAGGGGTCGTCATGTTAGTCTGTAACTTTAAAAAAAAAGAGGGGTCCTGTAGCACCTGAGGGTACGTCTACTCTGCAATGCTATTTCAGGATACCGGAGTATCCCAAAATAGCTGCCCCATATCTTCAGAGGGCTCGCTATTCCGATCTCCCTGTAAATCTCATTCCACGAGGAGTAAGGGACATTTCGGAACAGTGTTAAATTTGGTGCGGTGTAGACAGCACCAATGACTAAATAAGCTATTTCGAAACGGCATCGGAATAAGCTACGCAATTTGCGTAGCTCAAATTGCGCATCCTCCTTCGAGTTACAGTGCGGTGGAGACAACCTGAGAGACTAACACCAATAAATAGGGAGCATCATGAGCTTTCATGAGCAAAACCCACTTCCTCAGAGCATCCCAGGGAGAGGTTGGGAAGAGATTTTGAGCTTCTTTTGAGCTGTCCAGATTCTGCCTGTGCAGCCCCACTACAAATCAGAGCAGCCGCTAGGGTGGTTCTAATTTATGGCAGCTTTATCTGCGCTGTGCCATTCTGGGCTCATGGAGGGACAATGTAGGATCCTCTTTTACTGCCCTATGCTTTGCCTGAGCCTGCAGGAATTTCTCCCCTGCCCTCTGCAGTGCCTTGGCCGCCCCTGTACACCACTGAAACGGTGTCTAGACAGAGGCTGGGGTTGTGGGGCACAATCTCTCCCAGGGAGGCAGTGAAGCAGAGGGAGGCAGCTGTGTCTATTTTTTTTTTTTTTTTTTTTGCAAGAGACGAGTGTGGTGGCTGGCAGCTCCCACTTTAATAAATGGGGGGGGGGGAATAAATGAACAAAGAGCTCACTCCAGGAGGGTGCAGATCAGCACAGCTGCCCACAGCTCAGCGAAGCCAGAGCCATGATATGGACTAAAAGGCTTCCATTAGCCCCTTAAGGGGCTGGGAGAAAGGCCACACAGCCACCCAAGTTGGCCCTAGCATTTCTAGCTACGAGGAACACGGCGCATGCCTGTTGTTCCAATAAAGCAGTGAACTATGGGAAGTGCGCAGGCGACCCTCTAGTTGCTGGATTACATGCTGCATCCCACCACTGTGCCACACAGTGGTTCTGTGCCGGCCCCTGCCCGTGCAACTTCTTAGAGGGTGGGAATTTTCCCCGTTCCCACCTGATAACGTCCTCCCTCATGGGCGGGAGAGGTGCCGTCTCATGCAGAAGAGTCAGTGCTCAATGGCAGAGTGACAGCTGCCAGGCAGGAGACTGGCCAGGGGCCTCCCTGATAGGACCATAGCTTGCGTCTCGCAGGACAGGTGGGGGCGGGGAGACGTGTCGAGGTATCATAGAATCATGGAAGGGGAAGGAGCCAGGAGAGGTCTCTTCCAGCTCTATGATTCTATGATCTGGTCCAGTCCCCTGCACTTACCACGGGACCAAGCACCGTCTAGATCAGGCATGTCCAAAGTCCGGCCCGCGGGCCAATTGCGGCCCGTGTTCCGGTTTAATACGGCCCCACAGGTAATTTGGCAATATCTATCTTTTATGGCCCCCAACGAATCCATATGTATTGAGATGAATACATTGTAAAATCTCAGTTAATGTCAGTTGGTCTAAATCAGTTATAAATATATTTGGACACAACATGTATACTTGGTGTTATGTTCCTGTTCATATTTTTTGAACTTAAAAGTTGACAGACAACCTTTATTACCAATAATATGTCATGTACTTTACAATGTTCCTGACATATATTTCAGCTTCCTGGATTTTTTTTTCATCTGGCCTTCAGATATGAAAGGCAGAGTGATTTAACACCTGTTTAGATTTGTCATCCATGTGACGAAATGAAAAGTATGCCGTTTGCAATAAACTTTGCATAAAATAGTTAATTTGCGTTTAATTTTAATGGTTCAAAGAATGTCAGGCAAAATGGTCGGCCCTCACGCATGTTCACTTCATCAAATCTGGCCCTCTTTGAAAAAAGTTTGGACACCCCTGGTCTAGATCATCCCTGACAGGTGTGTGTCTAATCTGCTCTTAAACATCTCCAGTGATGGCGATTCCACAACCCCCTAGGCAATTTAGTCCAGCGCTTCACCCTCCCTGACCATTAGGGATTTTTTCCTGAGGTCTGAATGTGGTTCCCATTTCTCCATGGCCACAGGTGGGCTGCAAAGTGGTGGTGACACTTTTCCTCTATTTCCTGGCCACCAACCACTATTGGATTCTGGTGGAGGGGCTCTACCTGCACAGCTTGATCTTCATGGCCTTCCTCTCCAACAAGAACTACCTGTGGGCCCTCACCATCATCGGCTGGGGTAAGCACAGACACGGCTCCCATCAAAAGTGCATGGCCAGTTAGTGAACTGCGAGAGGCTGCTCTGTAGTGTCACCCCGGTGTGACATGCACTGTCTCCGTGTAGACCAGGGGTCTCAAACTGCCGGCCTGCAGGCCGTCTACAGGCTGGAGAATATTTGCAATCCAGCCTGGGAGACCTGGTGGCCTCGGAGAGGAAATGTCTGAACCCATCCCCCAGACGCTGCCCCTTTCTGCCACCACCCCGCCCCCATGAGGGACCTGGCCTTGGGGATTACTGGGGGGCCTGATGCAGGGTGGGAGCCATGGGGGAAGCGGAGCACAATTGATGGGGTGGGGATGGGAAGAGGCGGGGTTTGGGGGACAGGTTCAGATATGCCCCCCTACCCCAGGCCTCCAGATCTCCCGGGCCAGATTGTCCATAGATGGCCCCCCCCCAGCCAGGAGTTTGAGACCCCTGGTGGAGTCAAACCCTAAAGGAGATTCTGTTAGTTCTAAGCAGTCAAAGGCATATGCCATGCAGGTCAGCAGTTCGGATTCCAGCTAGGAGAGGGAAGTGGGACACCTTATGAACCTGGCATTGGTTCATTGTGCAAACCTGACGCTTTTGCCTGTTGTGTTTCCCTCCAGGTCTCCCTGCTGTATTTGTGTCTGTGTGGGCCAGTGTAAGGGCCTCTCTGGCAGATACACAGTATGTACATTCCATTTTTTCCCCAAAAGACCATTTGGGAGGGTGAGAAATCTGCAGTGCAAATCTCTCTGTGTGATCCTACTGAACTGTGTGGTTGCAATCTGCAGGAGACCAAAATCCCTGGATTGCTAGACCGTTTTGGGGTCTATATGTGTGTGAGCGGGGAGAGGGGAGGGAAGGATCATCTTGGCTGTAGGATCAGCCTTTCACCAGTCCAGACTCGATCTAAGGTGGAAAGGGGGAGCTGGTTTAATTTTAGTAGTTGCCTCTCACCCCTTATTTCAGGTTTCTTCAAAGCCCTTATTTCCTCATTTCTTACTGGTCTCTTCAGATGCTGGGACCTGAGTGCTGGGAATATGAAGTGGATTTATCAAGTCCCCATCTTAGCAGCCATCATGGTAAGAATTCTCCAGCAGACTTGTCCTGATTCGGGTCACCTACAGAACCCAGCTGGATTCACTAGCTATAGAAATGGGCTAATCTCCTCTCTATCTTCCAAGCATTGTTTGCCATAGTGTCTAGGCAATGCCCTCTTTGGCTTCTCTTGGGGCATGTCTACATTAGGAAACTATTTCGAAATTACTTAAATCGACTTAACTCCCAATTTAACAAAATCGAAATTCCGAGGACATGCTATGGGGAAGCTTTGAAATGAGTCCGAGGCAGGCTCTGCTAATGTGGCCGCACTACCTCAGACTTAAAGCCCCCGGAAGCACTGGGGAGTTATTAGTTTGAATGACTCTGAGGAGTCTTTATTTGGAAATAGCAGCAGCAGAGCGGCCACCCTACTGCTATTACAAAATAACTACTTCGAAATTAGCTTTACTCCCCAAGGAAAGGGGGAGTGCAGATTTTGAAATAACTGGGTTGATAGTCTGCACGCTCTGCTTATTAATGCGATCTTGGGGGTTTATTTCGAAATAACGCCCTAGTGTAGACCAGGGCTTATAAGTCTCAATCCTGGGCCTGATTCAACAAAGTGCACAGGGCCAGATTGACAAAGATATATAAGAACTTAACTCCCATGGAATCAATACGAGTTAGGGTCCTAAGCACCATTGAAGATCTGAGCTGTAAACATACAGGTAAAGCTACAGATAGGTATCTAATCTGCCTGGGCACTTTTGTGCCCAACCACACAAACGACCACACCAGAGGCTCATTCAACTTCACACCCACCAATGAGATCCATGCCATCAAGTGCCAGCAATGCCCCTCTGCCATGCACATTGGTCAAACTGGACAATCTCCATGAGAAAGAATCAATGGACACAAATCCGACATCCAAAAAGGCCACACACAGAAACCTGATGGGGAGCCCTTCAACTTGCCCAGTTGGGTCCTGTGATGAAGTCACTAGTGTGGATGGGGTTGACACTGGGGTTGACTGGACCTTTAATAACTGGACCTTTAATAAGGCCATTCATCTGAAGAAGTGGGCTGTGCCCCCAAAAGCTCATGATACCATCGACATGTTTTGTTGGTCTCTAAGGTGCTGTTAGACTATTCGTTGTTTTTTAAGTTTTTCCAGTCCTCTCAATGCTGGTTAGTTTCCCATTACAGACAAGCTTTTACCTGGCCACATTCTGCGTATTTGGATCATAAAGTGATTGGGGGTGTGTGTTTGTATTGGCAGGTGAATTTCTTCCTCTTCCTCAACATCGTGAGGGTTCTGGCATCGAAACTCTGGGAGACAAACACAGGGAAGCTAGACCCTCGGCAGCAGTACAGGTGAGTGGCCACAGAGAGGAACTTTAAGCTTTAGTGTAAATAGCATCTTGGACCAGAATCTGGTCCAGTAGAGGAAATAAGTAGCACTAGTGTCTGGCTCTTAAAATTACCCATTTCAAGCCATGTGAGCAAGGAGGGCTTTCAGCTAGGTTCGACGGGAGGCAGGTGATCAAAGCCCACAGGTAAGGAAAAACATGGAGACCTGGGAGACGGCTCAGAAATGGGAGGGAGCATGGGCTATAATAGCAGAGATGGAGGGTAAAGGCAGAACTGGGGGCAAAATCAAGTCAGTATCTTAGATGCCTGTATACAAATGCAAGAAGTATGGGAAATAAGCAGGAAGAACGTGAAGTGCTAATAAATAAACACAACTATGATAGAGCTGGTATCACAGAGACTTGGTGGGATAATACACATGATTGAAATATTGGTATAGATGGGTACAGCTTGCTCAGGAAGGATAGGCAGAGAAAAATGGGAGGAGGTGTTGCCTTATATATTAAAAATGTATAAACTTGGACTGAGGTGGAGATGGACATAGGAGAGAGACTTGAGCATTTCTGAGTTACATTAAAAGAGGGGGAAAACAAGGGTGATGTCAAGCTAGCAGTCTACTATAGACCACCCATCCATGCAGAAGAGGTGTATGAGGCTTTTTAAAAACAATAACAAAATCACAGGATTTGGTGGTGATGGGGGACTTCAGCTATCCAGACATATGTTGGGAAACTAACACAGCAGGGCACACATTATCCAACTAGTTCTTGGACTGCATTGGAGACAATTTTTTATTTCAGAAGGTTGAGGAAGTTATTGGGGGAAAGTGTTCTAGATTTGATTTTAACAAATAAGGAGGAACGGTTTGAAAATTTGAAAGTGGAAGGCAGCTTGGGTGGAAGTGATCATGAAATCATAGGGTTCATGATTCTAAGGAATGGTAGAAGGGAGAACAGCAAAATAGAGACAATGGATTTCAGGAACACAGATTTTAGTAAACTCAGAGAGCTGGTAGGTAAGGTCCCATGGGAAGCATAACTAAGAGGAAAAAACTGAAGATAGTTGGCAGCTTTTCAAAGGGACATTATTAAGGGTTCAAAAGCAAACTATTCCACTGCGTAGGAAAGATAGAAAGTCTGGCAGGAGACCACCTTGGCTCAACCAGGAGACCTTACATGATCTAAAAATCAAAAAGGAGTCATATAAAAAGTGGAAACTAGGTCAAATGAGAAAGGATGAATATAAGCAAACAACACAGGTATGCAGGGGCACGATTAGAAAGGCAAAAATACAAAATGAACTAAATCTACCTAGAGACATAAAGGGAAACAAGAAGACATTCAACAAATAGATTAGAAGCAAGAAGACGGCCAAGGACAGGGTAGGCCCATTGCTCAGTGAAGAGGGAGAAACAACAACAGGAACCTTGGAAGTGGCAGGGGTGCTTAATGACTTCTTTTTTTTCAGTTTTCGTCAAGATGGATGGCGATGGGATGCCTAACATAGTGAATGCTAGTGGAAATGGGGTAGGTTTAGAAGTTAAAATAGGAAAAGAACAAGTTAAAAACTACTTAGAAAAGTTAGATGTCTACAAGTCACCAGGACCTGATGAAATGCATCCTAGGATACTCAAGGATCTGATAGAGGAGGTATCTGAGCCTTTAGCTATCATCTTTGAAAAGTCATGGAAATTGAGAGAAATTCCAGAAGACTGGAAAAGTGCAAATACAGTGCCTATTTATAAAAAGGGAAGTAAGAACAACCCAGGAAACTACAGACCAGTTAGTTTAACTACTTTGCCAGGAAAATAATGGAGGAAGTAATTAAGGAATTCATCTGCAAACATCTGGAAGATAATAAGGTGATAGGTAACAGCCAGCATGGACTTGTAAAGAACAAATCATGTCAAACCAATCTGATAGCTTTCTTTGGTAACAAGTCTTGTGGCTAAGGGGGAAGTGATGCATGTGGTATACCTAGACGTTAGTAAAGCATTTGATATGATCTTGCATGACTTTCTTATCAATAGGGAAATACAACCTAGATGGAGCTACTATAAGGCGGGTGCGTAACTGTCTGGATAACCACACTCAGAGAGTAGTTATTAATGGTTCACAATCCTGCTGGAAGGGCATCACAAGTGGGGTTCCGCAGGGGTCTGTTTTGGGATCGGTTCTGTTCAATATCTTCACCAACGATTTAAATGATGGCATAGAGAATACACTTATTAAGTTTGCAGATGACACCAAGCTGGGAGGGGTAGCAAGTGCTTTGGAGGAGAGGGTCATAATTCAAAATGATCTGGACAAACTGGAGAAATAGTCTGAGGTAAATAGGATGAAGTTTAATAAGGACAAATGCAAAGTGCTCCACTTAGAAAGGAACAATCAATATCACACCTACAGACAGTGCTTGTGTAACCACCAGCAAGGTGGATTTGAACCTGGGACCTTACTATAGGAGCCTCTGCCCTCTGATCTAAAAGCCAGGTGGCTCTCAGCCCATGCTATAGAGGTCTCTTGATCTTAACTGTTGCAGTGGTCTCAGTGCCACTTCCATTACTCAGTAACCACACTAGGTGCGTGGGTCACACTTGGTCCTGCTGCGAGGGCAGGGGACTGGACTTGGTGTCCTCTCGAGGTCTCTTCTAGTTCTAGTGTTCTATGGTTTTATGCCTGGATCTCCAAGTGCTTTATAAAGGTCACTATTCCCAGTCCTACAGGGGGAAGCAGCTAGGCCAAGGTCCCCCAGCTGACAAATGGCAGAGGCAAGAAAAGAAACGGTCTTTTCCACACAGTGTCCTAGCTAACTTTTTGCTGTAGTAAACATCACACCCCTGAGATTACTGCTACATATAACACCCCATAGTGCACCTAAAACCAGATTTGGACTGGAAACTCAGCTCCACTCCCCAAGATAAGTAACCAAGGGGACACGGCAAGGAAATTCCAGTGACGGTAGTGTCCATGATGCTCTGTCCCAGTGCATCTACTGCTAGGGGGTACTGGGCCGTATATTAGATGCTGAACCCTCATGGGTATTAACTAGCCCAGAGACCTGTGTGTGAGAATAGAGGCACTCTTAGCATCCTGATCTTTTATTTTCCTAATCCCATCGCCCTGCAGTTTCTTTTGGAGACAGGATTCACTTCCCTTTCTTGACCTAAACTGTTGTCTCTGGCTGCCATGTGTTGTCACTCAGCTGCCATGCTCCACCTAGGAGATGGCTGCCTTGGTGTGGCAGGTGAAGTATTTGATGAGACCGTCTGGGGGAGGAAAAATGCTACAAGAACTGTCAGGCTGGTACCACTGTAACCCGGGTATCGTAGGATACGTCCTAGGCAGTGGCTGAACAGTTGAGGAGACGGAGTTAGAGAGAAAAGGGCGGCAGCCAAATCCGGCAAATGGTTTTTTTCCTTTCAGGAAGCTGCTGAAGTCCACGCTGGTGCTGATGCCACTCTTTGGGGTCCATTACGTGGTGTTCATGGCGATGCCCTACACTGAAGTCTTTGGCATCCTGTGGCAAATACAGATGCACTACGAGATGCTGTTCAACTCCTCACAGGTACGTCTGTGGCTCCTGGGCAGCCCTGCTCTCACCCACCTCTCCCCTCCAGTGCTGGCCCCAACGCCAGGCAGATGAGCAGCTCTGCAAGGCACTTGGAGCGGTAGCACTGGGTGGGCATGTGCTGAGGAGCCCTGCAAGGAGCTTTTGCTTCCGTGTGCTCATGGCTTAAGGGCACTTTTGAAAGTGCCCCTCAGTGCCCTGCTGTGGCTGCCACGCTATTCCTGGCGGCCTCTCACAGCACCTCCCTGTGGCACGACACAGCCCTGCGGGTGCACGGCCCACACCCACCTCTCCTAGCGCTGGTCAGAGCTCTGTCCCAGACCAGGGTATTTAGAAAAAACAACGAACAGTCCTGTAGCACCTTAGAGACTAACGATATACACATATGATGGCTATGTCTACACTGCGCATTGTTGCGCAAGAAAATATGCAAATGAGGCATGGCGATGAAGCTTACCGTGCCTCATTTGCATACTTAATGAGCCACCATTTTTGCGCAAGGGGCTTGTGCGCAAAAACGAGCTGTCTGTGCTGCTCCTTCTTGCGCAAAACCCCCCTCTTGCACAAGAGCCGTTCTGCCGCTTATTTTCAGAGGTTTTTGCGATGAAAAGCCCTGTGTAGACGGGGCCATTCGTTGGGAAAGCCCCCGTTTTGCACAAGATCCCTTATTCCTCCAAAAATGAGGTTTACAGGATCTTGCACAAAACGGGGTTTTTCCGACAAATGCTTTTTATCGCAAAAACCTCTCCTGCAAAAAGGATCGGACGAGACTATGCAAATGAGCACGAGATTTGCAAATGAGCGCTCCATTTGCATTTCCTCTTCCGGAAAACTGCCGCAGTGTCGGCATAGCCTTAGAAGCAAGGGGTCCCTGCATTTTCATCATCGGCCAGTCACTGATTTGAAGGGAAAAACCCTGCCGTGGTCCAAACGCCCTTTTCCCTGGTGGCAGCCCCCTGGGTGTGCAGAGGGTTGGGGGGGAACCCAGTTCTGCCCACTTACTCCAGGTTCTGGCCCAGGGCCCTCGGTGGTGGCTACTAGCAGAGCTCTTGCCCTTATCCCCACAGAATAGCAGCTTCTCCCTGGACCACTTCCTCAACCGCTCCCACAATACCTTCTCCCTGGCATCTTAGGAAAAATCTCTTCTGTTTGCCCCACTCTGTGCTTCCTCCTTCACTCCAGTCCCTCCCTCTTCTACCCCTGCCCCCAGGGAAACCTTTCATAAGGGACCAGCAGGCCCTAACTGGCTGCAGGTCGGCTCTTCATGAGTCCCAGGAGCCTGCTTGACTTAATTGCTCAGTAGCGGCCTTAATTGCTCTTCCAGCTGCCTGTATCCCTGCCCTCCATCAGACTCCTGCAGCCTGCTGTCTTTGTCTGCCACACTTTGTAGAATAGTAAGAGTCCCCCTTTATGGGTCTCTTTCATTAAGTCTCTTACAAGATGTTAATGAAGCTCAACCCTCAGATCCAACCTTTCTTCTCCCCTTCATCGGGGTCCCAGCTAGGGTCTGTGCTGATAATGAGGCTGCAGCTAACCTGAGTTCAGTATCTCCAAGCTAGCTCCTTGGAAGTTCAGCCATCTGCCCTGGGCTGGGTGAACAGGCACCTCTGGAGGCTTCCTGTTGGTCTCCAGACCAGGACTGAGTTAAACCCATGATCTGCCCATTCTGTGGCTGCATTACCCTGACTGAGCCATGGGTGGGGTGTACTACATTACCCCTTGCAGGGCCAGTCACCCGATGACCAAGCCCCCTCTTGAGACACACAGCACAGTCTGGCTGCAGCCACTCTGCACAGATGGCACCCGTAGGAGGACCGGTCTGTTAAATAAGCTGTGTCTGTGCCGGGATGGGGAAAAAGCCAGGTGAGGGCCGAGGGAGGCAGTGGTCCCAGGGGAACGGACAACAGTTGTGCATAAACCAAAATGGGGCCAAGGTGGCTGGAGTCCTGAGCTCTCCGGACCGGCCGGGGTGAAGGGCACTGGGTACACGCTGGGGAGTTCGTGTCCAGCCCTCACAGTGAAATCTGTCTCTCTCTCGATCTCTCTGCAGGGTTTCTTTGTGGCTTTTATCTATTGCTTTTGCAATGGGGAGGTAAGTATGATGGGCTCCATGCTGCACTCTGTTCCTGGCTCTGGCGGGTACGTGGTTGCCTTTCCAGTCCCGTCATCGGGTGTGGGAGCTCAGCCTGAGCTGTGGGAAGTGCAGCTCCAAGCCCCCCCCATAACGCATGGTGACCCCTGGGATTTCCCCCTTTGGGGCTGTTCGGGGGGGGAGCCTCATTTTCCCTCGGACCTCGTGGGCCCCCTTTCCTTGGAACAGATTGTGAAATAACCTTGGAGACAAATGCCTCGTCCCAGTCCACACGGAGCAGGAAGGGAGCAGCCCTCGACTTGTACTGAGCTGTGGAGTCAGCCTAGTGGGACCCTAACTTGGCCCTTGCTGGGAAACCCTGGGACCCTACAGGGTCTCTCACAAGACCAGAGGGGAGGATGTGGGAGAAGAGGGCTAGGCCAGGGCCGTGAACCTGGCACCCTCCTGCTGCAGGACATTCCATCTCAGTCTGAGCAGAAACACTAGACCCACTGCCTGAGCGGGGAACTCTCACCCTGGCCCCACTGCTGTGCACCAGTGGGAGAAAGACTGGGCCCACACTCAGTTCTCTGGGTCTGATCCAGGCAGGTGCTGAGTGCCTGCTTTGACATAAAGCCAAAGAGCAGTAAGGGCAGTTGGCTCCTCCTGGGAGTTGCTCAGCACCTTGCAGTGTTTCCCTCTGGAGCTGCGTTGCTCACTGCTCATTTCCCAAGTGATCGCTAAAGCCACAGTGAGCTGCAGGCCTGGACTCAGGGCTCCTCGCACTCCAGCTGAGTCAGCCGACCAGCCTCCTCCTGGTCCTCAGTGTGGGAGCAAGAGCCCCTGAGCGACCCCTGTCTCAGCCGTTTGGAAAGGTTGGATGGCACAGAGGCCAACGAGGTGGGTGGGGTTAGAATCACAAGGTTGGAAGAGACCTCAGGAGGGCCGAGTCCAACGTCCTCCCCCCACTAAAAGCAGGGCCAACCCCAACAAAATCATCCCAGGGCTTTGTCAAGACAGAACTTAAAAACCTTTAGGGATGGAGATTCCACCCCCTCCCTAGGGAACCCATCCCAGTGCTTCCCCACCCTCCTAGGGAAATAGTTTTTTCTAACATTCAACCTAGACCTCCCCCACTGCAGCTTGTGACCATCGCTCCTCAATCTGTCATCTATCACCTCTAAGAGCCTCGGCCCTCTTTAGAACCCCCTTTCAGGTAGCTGAAGGCTCCAATCAAATCCCCCCTCGCTCTTCTTTTCTGGTGACTAAAGTCCAAATCCCTCAGCCTCTCCTCATAAGTCACATGCTCCAGCCCCCTCATCATTTTTGGATTCTCTCCAATGTGTTCACATCCTTTCTGTAATGGGGGCCCCACAATTGGATGCAATACTCCAGCCGTGGCCTCACCAGGTACCAAATAAAGGGGAACAATCGCTTTTCTAGATCTGCTGGCAATGCTCCTCCTAATGCACCCTAATATGCCATTAGCCTTCTTGGCTACACAGGCGCACTGTTGCCTCATATCCAGCTTCTCATCCACTGGAATCCTCAGGTCCTATTCTGCCAAACTTCTGCTTAGCCAGTCGGTCCCCAGCCTGTTACAATGCTTGTGATTCTTCCATCCCAAGTGAAGGACTCTGCACTTGTCCTTATTGAACCTCATCAGATTTCTTTTGGCCCAATCCTCCCATGTGTTCAGGTCACTCTGGACCCTATCGCTGCCCTCCAACGTATCTACCTCTCCCCCTACCTAAGGCTATGCCTACACTGCATTCCTCTCTCGAAAGAGGAATGCAAATCAAGCAGATCGAAAACTCAAATGAAGGGCGGATTTAGAAATCTCACGCTTCATTTGCATAATCGTCTCTAGGTGCTTTTTCAAAAAAGGGTTTTTCGAAACTCTCACCCCTGCTCCCCCCCCCCCCCCGGCAGTCTAGACGGGGTTCTTTCAGAAAAGAACCCTTTTTCAAAAGAACCCGTACACCTCATTTTTCCAGTACGGGTTCTTTCGAAAATGGGTTCCGCCCCCCCCCCCCCCCCAAGAACCCCATCTAGACTGCAGGTTTTTTTTTCCAAAAGCCTTTTTTCGAAATAGTGCCCGGTCTCAATTATGCAAATGAAGTGCAAGACTGGTAAATCCACGCTTCATTTGAATTTTCGATCTGCTTCATTTGCATTCTCTCTCCCGAGAGAGAGAGGAATGCTGTCTAGAAGAGCCCTTAGTCTCATCTATGAACTTGCTGAGGGTGCAATCCACCCCCTCATCCAGGTCATTAGTAAATATGTTGAACAAAACTGGCCTCAGAACCAACCCTGGGAGCATTCCGCTTGATACCAACTGCCAACCAGAGTCGGCGGGACATGCCCTTTTCCCCACCACAAGGCCTGCTGTGAGCCCTGGAATCCTTTTGCCAGCTCTGTGCCCGGGTTCCTGGGAAGTGTGTGCCAAGAGGGCCCGGGGTGTGGCAGTACCTGAGCTGTCGTCTCATTCTGTTCCCGTGCTCTGACAAGCTGGCTCTTCCCCCCAGGTGCAGGCGGAGATTAAGAAGGCCCGTTTTCGGAGGAGCCTGGCGCTGGACTTCAAGCAGAAAGCCCGAGTCACCAGCATGGGGGGGAGCTGCTATTACGGTGGGCTGGTGTCACACACCACCAACAGCGTCAGCATGAGCATCACTGGACGGGGGATGGCAGGGATGCAGCAGAACGCCAAGTACCGGGTGCCGCCGCTGTCTGCACACACCAGCCTGCTGGGGTATATCCCAAGCTCCTCTGCTTCCGACAACTCTTTGCCCTTCCCAACCCCAGAGATTCCCCAGAAGGAGAATGCCAAAGACTTCATGTGTTCCCCAGACCTGGGTGAAAGTCACTCCAGCCTGAGCAAAGAGGTGGAGACCATGCTATGAAGCCAGCAAGCACGTCTCCAACCCGACCCTCTAGACAGATATCAGAGGGGTAGCCGTGTTAGTCTGAATCTGAAAAAGCAGCGAGGTGCCACAGGACTCCTCGCCGCTTTTCCTCTAGACAAAGTTTGTAGTGGGATGTGGCTGCCAAAAGGGTGACGGGTTTGGGGCCATGAACAGGTGTTATGCTGAGCAGAATGGTAGCGATGCTCCCTCTGTCAACAGCTCTGCTGTGACTCAACCTGGAATGCATGGTTCAGTTGCTAGACAACATGCTAACCCATTAAGATGCAGGTAAACTGGATGGTCAGAGAAGAGCCAAGAAAAAGGACCAAGGGATTGGCCGATGAGGAAAGGTGTCAAGAGCTCAGCTAAGTGACTTGGGGACAGGAATGTGCTGGATGGGGACCACAGGGCCTGAATCAAAGAGAGGTTTGTCCTTTTCTGCTCCCAACGTATAGCTTTAGGCACAAGCAGGCCCCATGAAAGTGGCTGAGCGATCGATTTTACAGAGATGCCCGTGTTCCAACGTTTTGCTGGATCAGGGCCTTTGAGCGCAAGTTAGTAAAGGTTGGTCATTCCCCGCCCTGTTGGTTTTTTTTTGCTGGGTTGTTGGCTTGGCTGGGGATCAGAGGAACGATTGACAGGGGGGAGGATAATCCCAGCACCCTTGGCAGCTAAGTGCCACAAGACGAAATCCAAGACGAGTAGGCAGGAGGGTGTCAGGTCAGAGCTCCTGACGAGGGCCGTCAGATGGGCTAGTCTGGTAAACTGGACAGGCGTGGACCTGCGCACCGTTTGGCTGGAAGGCTCTTGGGAAGATCAATAGCAGTCTGTTGGCCAACCCGAGGGAGCAGCGACCCCAGAAACACTGCTCATGTGCAGTTCTGCAGACAGCAGAACACCTGGATGGGGAGGGAGCTTCCCCACAATTTAAAGTCCCAAGCTGGGACAACTGACCTGCAAGTGATGGCAAGCGCTGTGGACTCTGCTCGGGGCTGGAAGCCTACAGACACGTCTTAAAATTGGCACAAAATAGTGACTCCTTCGCTGCTTTCTGGGACGGGGGAGGCAGTGTCTGGTGCTCCCTGGGGGCTATGAGCAGGCTTCGGGGGTCAGCCAAAATAAACCAGAGGGGGCTGGCTTTACATTCCCTGGGGCACAGGGCAGAAAAGCAAAACCTGAGCTAGAACAGCTTCCCTGATCCCTGGGCAACAGATCCTTGGACAACTGCCCTGCTTGCTACCCCCTAATGCCCACAGCACATCAGTTGTGGTGAACAGGTGGGCCATGGACGTTTTTTAGCAGGCTGGGGGAGGCCTCAGAAAGTAAAGGGTTGAAGATTCCTGGGGTGAGGCGCTGCACAGGGAGTCAGTTCTGTTCACATCTCAGCCACTGACCTGCTGGGTAATCCTGCTGGGGGAGAGATAGCTCAGTGATTTGAGCATTGGCTTGCTAAACCCAGGGTTGTGAGTTCAATCCTTGTGGAGGCCATTTGGGGCAAAAATGTATTCGGGATGGTACTTGGTCCTGCTGTGATGGCAGGGGACTGGACTCAATGACCTTTCAAGGTCCCTTCTAGTTCTAGGAGAGAGGCAATCTCATTAATTTAAACCCTAATCAAGTCCCTCTCCCACATGCCTCTTCCCTTCTGTTTAGTCTAGTGGGATGGCAGAAAATGTCTGGGCAGGGCATTTGTGTTTCTACTGTGCCTAATACAGAGAGGCCCTGATTGCTCTACCTGTCACCAACATATACATACAAAATTGACCCAAGCCCTCTTCTCATGCAGGTCATTCGCCCTGCCTTGCCAACTGACACTTGCAGGCTCAGTTGAACATGAGATTTTCTTTACTTGCTGTGTCTGTTGTCACCGTTTCCCCCTGCAGGTGGTGGCAGGTCAGCAGTAATTCTTTACCTCTCTCCCAAGGGATGGTGTAATGCTCTGAGCTGCTGCAATCAGCAGTGGTCTGTTTTGCTCTTGCTGCACAAGTGGGGAAAACGTGGCCTTTTTAACCCAGAGTTATTAAATGGCCAGTTTGCTCTGTACCCTTGACAATCAGGCACATCTGTATCACATTCTGTAGGAGGAACTAACTGCTGCACAAATAGCAGTGGAGCCTTCACATCACAACTAGCAGGTAAAAGTGCTTATCCCCATTTTGCAGACATGGAGACTGAGACACAGTGAGGGGAAGTGATTGCCTGCAGTCACAGAAGCAGGAGTGGAATCCCAGTGCTCAGATTTAGACACTGGCACACGCTCCTAGCATAGGTTTTCTTCTAACCCGGATCACGTTCCCTCTCTGTTGGAAGACACAAGTTCGTAGACTTACTCCAGCAGGGCCTTCTGTCTTACAGGCATTCTTTTCTTGACTGGCCAACACACAGCGCACTAAACATACGGACACTTTGTTCTCTGAAGAAGGCAACAACCCCTTTGTGGATCTAACACAAGAGTGAAAACTGACTTTTATAATTCTCTGGCACTGCTCAGTGTTTGCTCATTAAAATCGGAGAGGCCTCTGGTAGCCTAGAGCCTGCAGTGAGGAATTTCAATAAAGGTATAAAAAATAGTGAAGGGGGCCAGATGAAACAAAAGGCCCTGACAGATCCACTGCTTGGGCCTGTACCCACAAGCTTAGCTGCATGAAGGGAGGGCAGCCGAGGGGTAAAGCTTCATAGCTATGCATAGCACTGATTTTTTTATGGCCTGTACAATACTCCACAGCTGCACCATGTGATAAAGCACTGAGGAGCATTAGCAAATGCCAATCACAGTGCAAACTCCGGCATTCCAGGCATTACGCCCATCCACCCCTGGAGCACCAGATCTTCACTTTCTCCATACCGATCCTTCGAAATGCTAATTTCCTCCTGCAGCTGGAATCTGACCATGCAAAGCTGGACTCTAGGGCTTCGATTTAAGTGGTCTGAGAGGCCATGCCCAGGCTGGTGCTCTCTTCCGAGCAGAGCCATGGGCCCTGAGGCAGAGCTCCAAAGAGGGGCCCAGCTTGTCATCGGGTTGAGTTTGATCTCTGTCAGCTGGCAGGGACAAGGAAAGCATTGTGAACTCTGCTTGTCTTGATAAAACAGAGAATTGCGGTTTGAGATGTTCTCTATCAGTAACTATTCTAACGGCCATGTCAGATGGGTTCTGCTCCCAGCTGACGATTAATGGCATGGGCAAGTTAAAGCCACTTTGTTCCTCAGTTTCTTCAGCTGTAAAACGGAGACCAGGCCTGCCCTAGCTCATAGGCTTTGAGGCTTAATTAATGTTTTTACAGTGATTGGCAGCCTTCACCAGAATATTGCAAGAGAATTAGTCCTGTGCAACTTTACTAAACCTTGGGGAGGAAGGGGCCATACTGAACAGCCATACTGGGTCAGACCAAGCCCAGTATCTGGTCTCTGACAGTGGCGAATGCCCAATGCTTCAGAGGGAGTAAACAGAACATGGCAATTGTGTGAGATCCATCTCCTGTTGTCCTATCCAAGCTTCTGGCAGTGGAAGATTTAGGGACACCTGGATATTGGGTTGCACCCCTCACCATCTTAGTCAATAGCCTCTGATGGACGTATCCTCTCTGAACTTTACTTTTGGCCCTCACAACATTCCACTGCAATGAGCTGATTGTGTGAAATAATTCTTTATGCTTATTTTAAACCTGCTGCCTACTAATTTAATCAGTGACAACTAGTTCTCAGGATATTGGAAGGGTTAAACACTTCCCCATTCACTTTCGTCATTCCATACCTTTCTTGATTTTATAGGCCTCTATCATATCCCCCTACAGATGTCTCTTTTCTAAACTGAACAGTCTTTTTAATCTCTCCTGGTATGCTCCATCCTTCTAATGATTTTTGTTGCTCTTCTCTGTCTCTTTTCCAATTCTGATGCATCTTTTTGGAGCAATCAGAACTGTGAATAGCATTCAAGGTGTAGGTGTACCAGGGATTTATATAACAGCATTATGATTTCTCTTTTATCATCTAATCCTTTCCTAGTGGTTCCTATCAGTTAGCTTTAACTGCTGCTGCATGTTGAGTGGATGTTTTCAGAGAACTATCCATGATAATTCCAATATCTGTTTCTTGAGTAGTAACAGCTAGTTTAGACTGTTATTTTGTATGTACAGTTGGGATTATTTTTTCCAAAGTACAATACCGTGTTCTTGTTGACACTGACTTCAATCTACCATTTTGTTGCACATCTCCCAGTTTTATGAGATCCCTTTGAAACTTCACCCTCAGCTTTGGGACTGAACTGTCTTGAGTAATTGTGTCATTTGCAAATTTTGCCACCTCATTGCTCACTCCCCTTTTCAGATAATTTATGAATACGTTGAACACCACAGTACTGATCCTTGCGGTACTCCACTTAACTCTTTCCATTGTGAAAACTGACCATTTATTCCTACCCTTTGTTTCCTATCTTTTAACCAGTTACTGACCCATGAAAAGACCTTCCCCTCTTATCCCATGATTTCTTAGTTAGCTTAAAAGCCTTTGGTAAGGGACCATGTAAAAGGCTTTCTGAAAGTCTAAGTACACTGTATGAACTGGATCATCTTTATAGGCATGCTTGTTGATTCCCTCAAAGAGTTCTAGTAGATTGGTGAGGTATGATTTCCTTTTGCAAAAGTCAAGTATACTCTTTCCCAACACACTGTGTTTATCTATATGTCTGGTTTTTCTGTTCTTTGCTCCAGTTTCAACCAATTGCCTGGTACGGAGGGTAGGCTTGCTGGTCTGTAATTGCCAGATCACCTCTGGAGCCTTTTTTATAATCAGTGTTCTGTTATGCTCGAGTCACCTGGTACAGAGACTGACTTAAGCGATAGGTTATACAGTAAAGTTAGTAGTTGGCTCGCTGTTTGACAGGCTTCCTGCTTCTGATGTACTTTAAAAAAAAACCTGCTATTAAGTTTTTGTCTCTTTAGATAGTAATTTCTCAAATTCTTGTCCTGCCTTATCTGCTGTTTAGATATGGAGCACTTTTGGTCCTTTTGGTATTTTTTATTTGGAGTATACTTTAGTTTGAGCCTCTATTATGGTGTTTTTAAGTAATCTCCGTGTAGTATGCAGGCATTTTATCCTTGTATATGGTTTCTTTTAATTTCTATTTAACTAACTGCCTCTTTTTTTAGTAGTTTCCCTTTCTTAAATTAAATGCTAGTAGGGTGGCATTTATTTGGCCTTTTCTCCTCTACAAGGATGTTGAATTTAATTACATTATAGTGTCTACTGAGTGGTTCAGCTACATTCACTTCCTGGACCAGCAGTCATTACTGGCATCAAGAAGTTTTCTCTCTGCATTCCATCCTGATATGCAGTCAATATGAGATTAATTGAAATCCCCCATTATTTCCTTCCTTTGTAGCCTCTCTAATCTCTCTGAGCATTTCACAATCATTCTCCTGGTCAGGTGGTTGGTAGTATATTCCTACTGTTATACTCTTATTAAGCATGAAATTTATATCCATATACACATTATGGTACAGTTTTTAGACTCATACACTTTAAGGTCAGAAAGGACCATTACGATCATCTAGCCCAAGGGTTTCAAACTCTGGGTCATGACTTGTAAGGGCAAGTCACTAGCTGACTGTGAAACACTTGTTTTACCTGCTCCTCTGCAGGCACAGGCAAACGGAGCTCCTGTCGGCAGCATATCACTGTTCCTGAAGAATGGGAGCTGTGGGAAGCAATGTCGACTGGAACACTGCTTCCTGCAGCTGCCATTGGCTGGGAACAGCAATCCATGGCCAGTGGGAGCTGCAATCACCCATACCTGTGGACGAACATGTAAACAAAGCATCTCATGGCCAGCTAGCGGCTTGCCCTTACAAGCTGCGACCCAGAGTCTGAAAACCCCAATCTAGCCTGACCGCCTGCATTATCAGGCCACATAACACTTCATTCACCCACCCCCGTAAAAGACCCCTAAACTCTAGCGCAGCCATGACCAAACCGTGGCTCACGAGTCACATGTAACTCTTCCCCTCCCTCCCAAGGGTGCGGCTTGCAAAGTGTCCCCTCCCTCCCCCCCGTGCCTTCCCAAATGGCCCTCTCCTCCCAGATCCCTGTGCTGACATGGGCAGGGGAGCCATCTGGCACGGCCATTAAAGATGGAGAATTAAAGATGGTGTCAGCTGGCAGGAGCCATCTAAAAAAAGCTTCTAAATGCATTTTCTCTTTTTTCCTGCTCGACCAAACACGACCGGGGGCTCCTTTTAAAGGGGCAGTCTTTTTTTTTTTTTTTTTGGCTCGACAACTTTGCCCTGGCTCTTCACACTGGATCCACTGATCTCAGCTCTGCCCAGAACGGGTTGGCCACCCTTGCTCTAGCTGAATTACTGATGCCCTGAAATCAGGATTTAAAGACGAAGTTAGCAGAGAATTCACCATTTACCCTAATTTAAACTTGACCTATGCCCCCTGCTGCAGAGGAAGTCAACCCTCCCACCCCCAGTGTCTCTGCCAATCTGATCCAGGGGGAAATTCCTTCCTGAACCCAAATACATCGATAAGTTAGACCCTGAGCACATAGGTGAGACCCACCAGCCATTCACCTGGGAAAGAATTTGATTAATTTAGAACTGTGGTATCCAGCACGCTAGCCACTAACCACATGTGGCTATTTGGCCAGCAGCTAGTTCACTACTGCTTCAGAAGTGGTTGGACACCACGGATTTAGAATTTTGACTTCATTTAACCTTATGCTTTAAACCTGACCTGGGGGAATGCCACTCTCTCACCAATGTGACCCACTCGGTCATTTCTTTCTATTTTGAATCCTGGTGTTATCCAGTCCCATTGATTATCCTCATTCCACCAAGTTTCTGCAATGCCTAATTATACATCAATATCCTCTAATGCGAGGCACTCTAGTTCATCCGTTTTAGGATTTCGATAGGAAAGCTGTACAGAAGTCTGTAGTTCTCCTTGGTCTCTCTCCAAACTCCAAAACAGATGAAGAGGAACAGCTAGGTTGGAGAGGGGGAAAAAAAAAAAGCACATGCTAGGTACGTATCCCAGTAATAAAACATTTACTAGAGCAAGCAGAAAGTAAATGCGCAGCTGATAAATTTTACAACGTCACAAAAACTTGACAGTTTCCAATACTTTTCTTTGTAGAAACAAGAAAGATGAGAATAGAACTGTTTCAGCAAATTTTTTTTCCTACCAATATGGAAAAAAAAAAAAAAGAAAAAAAAGGAAAAAAAAAAAAAAAAGGAAAAAAATCCCAGGGAATACACACAACAGCAGTTAGAGTTAAAATCAGTCAAGCGAGATTTTACATTTTGACTACACATCTCCGATATGGGGCCATTTTTGAGCCATCCCACTTCACTACTTACTTCTATAGGTTCTTCCTAAAGGCTTATCAGCAGCAGGTCCCTGATTTTAAGAGCAAGTCGCCTATTAGTCTTGTCTGTAAAAGGGCATTGGACCATGATTAACATGGCACATACGAAAGGGCTTCCCTTTTCTCTGAGAAAGCAATTAGCTCTCTCACAACAGTGAGCAGACGGGCACAGTACAGCTACATGTTCACTCCTCAGGCTTCCATCAAAATGATTGTTGGTACATAAGAGGGGTTCTTTAAAAAATAAAAGCCACCAGGTGCAAAGGCATCAGTGTATTTGATACAAACTGGCTAGAGAGTCTGTCCTACACTACTTGCAGAATTATGGTAAAGTTGACCAGACAAGAACATGTTAAGCTTCCTGATGCAATAAACCTTTTATACCTGGCCATTAGCAACACATGAATACATTCTTAATTAGGAAGATGATTTTTGAGGCCAAATTAGCTGGGGGCTGGAAGTGAATATGGGGGAGGAATAGATCGGAGAGCTGGTATCACGCAAATCGTTGAAAGATTATGCTTAACAGTTGGGTCCAGAGCATCTCTAGATGGACTGGCTTTTAACATCTACATTGATTAAAGAAAACAAACTACCTTAAACTTCTCTGGATGACAGTTTCTTAATGTTCAGTGTGTGGAACAAACGGCCACTTTCCTGCTAATAAAATCTGTTTTTAAATCCAGCAGAAAGGAAAGTCACTTGAATGGACCAATTTTTAAATGCAGAACCCAGGAGCTTTATAAAAATGATTTCTCTCTGACAAAAGCATTGTGTTTACATGTCATTAGAGTGAAGCTGTGTGCTGATACACAGACACGGACTCACATGGGGACTTTGCTTGGTTTCCTCTTTCCCCTCTTCCCACTCAATAACCAGTTGGCAAAAACCAAGATCTTCCTTAAAAACATATCACCGCCTGCACAGATCCCCGATTGTGATGCCTCAGCTTCTAACTGTCCCATCGGCTCTTCTTGCGCTTTGGTGGCTCAGGAACAGCAAAACCATCTGTCTTGTCCCGGTTGCTGCCGTCTTTTCTGTTCTCGCTGATCCTGCTTTCGTTGTTTCTACCCTCGTTGCTCCTACCATCACCCACGTTGCGGCCGTCACCATTATTGCGGCCGTCACCCACGTTGCGGCCGTCACCATTATTGCGGCCGTCACCCACGTTGCGGCCGTCACCATTATTGCGGCCGTCACCCACGTTGCGGCCGTCACCCACGTTGCGGCCGTCACCCACGTTGCGGCCTTCGCCATGCCGGTTGGTGTTGCTTCCACCACTAGAATGGCGACCTTCGTTATGACGGTGGCTGTCCCCGTGGCGGTTGTCTCCATGGCGGTAAACATCGCTGTGGCGCCCACCACCGTCTCCATAGCGCTGACTGTCACTGTGACGACCACCACCATCCCCATGGCGCTGACTGT
The DNA here is from genome assembly GCF_049634645.1 of Pelodiscus sinensis. Taxonomy (NCBI): domain Eukaryota; kingdom Metazoa; phylum Chordata; order Testudines; family Trionychidae; genus Pelodiscus; species Pelodiscus sinensis. The sequence continues at coordinate 6,732,723 of NC_134739.1, read as the reverse complement.
CAACGTGGCGATTGCTTCGGTTGTCAACGAATCGTTCCCTGCTGCCACTGCCGCCGCCGCCACCACCACCGACACCCACACCGACACCACCACTTCCGCCAACGCCTTCTCTGCTGTTGATGCCAGCACTAGTGCTGTTAAATCCCTGAATTCCAACATTTGGAAAGCCAGGTACACTGCTTAGGTTCCCAGCGCTGGTAAAGCCTGGGATCCCCTTTACCGCAGCAGCAGCTGCTGCAGCAGCAGCAATTGGACTGTCAGGACTTGCAGCATTCTGCTGTGCTGAATTTGTGGGTACTGAATTCAAGCTCCCAGCGCTGGTCCATCCACTGGCCCCAGCAGCAGAGCTACCAGTCTTTTGGTTGTTTAAGCTGGCAGCAACAAAGTGGCTCTTGTATTGTGACTGCAGGAAGTAGAAAAAGAGTGTTAGCTCTGACCTAATTCTGGGGAGGTGCACACGTGAAAGGGACTCTGCTAAGAAACTGGTATTCGGGAGATAACATTAGTTTTGTGTTTCTTTAAGTGGGATTGGTCCTGCTCCTACCAGGGGGTTGGACTCGACCTCCTGGGGTCTCATCCAACTCCATGACTTTATGATTCTAAGTGCGCTCCTGCTGGCAGTGCATATGTTGAGCTAAACAAGGGGACTTCTCTATTGTGGGATTTTCTGTATACTCTGCAGTGTAGAGACTCATTAGCTCTTACAACTCCCAGTAGATTACTGGTGCCACACAAAAGAAAAGGGACTCCTTTAATGATGCAGGACAGGTCTGATACTGGGAACAGAGCCCACATGAGGAACGGAATGCAAGGGCAATCCTGTAATGCAGTTGCACTGGACAACTGAGGACCAGCAAACAGGAGATACATGATTAAGGAGCTCTGTATAACTTGTGCATTTAAAATCTTGAATTAGCGCAATTGCGACAGTATGCCAGAGTGTTCCCAAGGATTTAGCTAGATGAAGATGATATGCTGAAGATTCCAGTACCCCAACAGCACTTCAACTGCAATACTGTGCTACTAAGGAACAGATGTACAGAGTGCTCAGATCATAGAACAAAATGCAGGGAATGGAAGTTTTTGCTACATGATCAATATTAATAAAATGCAAGAGGCACTGAACTGTAAAAGCATATTTTAAAGTTTCCAAGAAGAGGTTGCTGGTTAAGTCTCTCAATCTGTGACAGCATCACAATTTTACCACACAGGGAGACTAAAGGCAGGAAGAGGTAGAGTGAATAGAACAGGACAGGGATTCTGCTTGCATGACAGCCAGTGTGTCTACTCAGAATTAAAAATAGATACGGGCATGATTTTCAGGTATTAGGTACCCAGCTTTGCTTCTGCTCAGTAGTGAACAGTTTAACTTTTACTTCATGAGCTCCTCTTTTCCTCTGGGGAACACAAGTGATCAAACAAACCTGAAATGCTGCTTTCATTGCAGTCAGTCTGTCTCCCATTGCCCCAGTGGATGGCTTGTATGCCTCGTAGTTACTCATCACATTGCTGCTGTTCCCACGATCCTGAGGACAAATCAAAAGAGAAACTGAACTTGTCAGACTACACCCTTTTCCCCTCATCCTACCTCCAATCTCAGGGACTGGCTGCTTTTCCCTAAAGATCACAAGATGTCACAACAACCCTGAGGTCGTATGCAATGTATTTGTAGCTATATCCGTCCCAGTATATAGGAAAGATAAGGGGGGGATGAGGTAAATGTGTTTTACTGGACCAAATTCTGTTAGGAGAAACAAGTTCCAATAAAAGATATTATCTCACCCAAACTGCTGTTTCTTCAACAGCCTTAAGAGCAAGGTCAGTGCTAATCACACTTTACTGATGGGGAAATGGCTAAGATTAGAATGCAAGACATTCCCCCCCCCCCCCACACACACAACCACTAGGCAACATTACCACCAGATGGGGCTGTTCATAAGGAAGAAAATGGGAAAAGGGAAAGAAAATTTGTATCTGAAGGTTCACCCCTAATTCAGGCACACAGACATTTATGGGATATTCTGATCTCCACCCTGCAGAGGTGGGCATGAATCCAGGGCAGTGGAGTCCACTTCAAATGGGTCCCTGCCTCTAAGCATGAGTGCTGCATATGATTCAGCTGGGAGAGCAGCCGAATGCAAGCCTTCAGTAGCCAAGGTTATATGCGGACCAGGCCTTGACCTTGGCTATTGAACTGATGTTACACGGGGGTATTATCAACACTTCTCAAGCGTATTTGTGCTTGGTGTTCATTCAGTCACAAGTATTGAAAACCCTCTGGACCATAGTGAGTAGTTTTTCTAGCTCACACAGGGCTCTAAAGATGTTCTCAACCAGTCTAACTGAATTCCAAACATTTGTGGTGCCAGGAACCAACCAAGCTTCAAGGTTCAACTATATCCTATTCTTGGGGAGCAAGCCCCACTCACAGGACATGTTGGGATGCACAATTTTTGTGCTAAATGTCAGCTTCAGAAAAGTCAAGTCAAATTAGAAACCCATCTCTCTCAGACCCATTGTGTGGCTCTGAACAAAGCCATCAAGGCCTCAAGGTGAGAGTTCAGTACAGTTTTAAGGCTTTGAAAATAGCGGTTTCCTACTTACGGAGCCATCAGAACCCAGGCCAGGGCGTTCGCGGTATCCCAAGCCACCCCCGCCGATGTTCAGCTTCTTGCCTTTCCCTCCTTTGAAACGGGATTTCCGGAACCAGGCATTCTATATGAAACAAAGACAACTGCTTGAAATGCAAAACAAGAGCCTAATAATGCAGGGGTGGGAAGAGAAAGGTTTTGTTTCATCGTTTTGAAAGAAAACTACATAAATGTTTTATTTACTGTCCCAAGCAGCCCTTGTCACAAGCTGATGGGTTAGGGGAAATATCTGTACTGAAACTAAACTCTAGTCTAGATGGAGTTGTGCTGTTTGTGACTGGGTACTTCCTCTAGGTATGCATTTTGTGAGCACTGGTTTTATTAAACTCTCATTCCAAATTAATGGTGTGTCTTTTCTCTTGTAAAAATACAGAACCAAAGACGTTCTCTATGCTCTTTACCATGGGAGGTCTATCGCCTTCCATTCTTAACTTTTAGGATCCACTGACCCTATCAATTCACCCTAGTAATGGGATAAGGAGAAAATAAGGCTGACTGGAACACCCTGAATATGCAAAGTTTTATGTCTACACCCAAACACTGTTCCCAGGGTTTTCTGAGCATTGGTTGCATCTGCCAAATGTCTGGCTTGGTTTGCTCAGGTCTGGGGGAACTAGTAATGTAAAATTTTCAAAAATGCCTAAGTGATTTAAGAGCCTAAGTCCTAGTTTCAAAAGTGAGCCTACAAACCTAACCTTGTTGAAAATCAGTGGACGTAATCGCCCATCTCCATTGGTTCCCAAACTGTGAGGCACCCCCCCATCCTGTTGGCGTAGAAAATCATGGGGGCCGCAGTGGGGCCTAGAGCAGCCCCTATGAGGGGGTGGATAGTGAATGCCATGCAGCCCCACTCTGACCCTGTCCCTAGCCCTGGGCTGCAGCTCTGGTTCCTCTCTTTGCCCCCACTACCAGCTGTGACTTGACCACCCCCCCAACCCTCAGCTGCAAGCCCCCGTTCTCTGCAGCCAGCCACAGCCTCCAGCCTGACCCAAAACACATTCTATTCGTGGTAAAGGGGACATGTTGAGAGGAAAAGTTTGGGGATCACTTTTAAAATTGGTCCTTTAAGACACTTTCAAAATATTTACCCATCCAATCTCTACCTTTTGTACAGCTGAAGCCACAAGAATACTAGCTCCATCCTAAAATTACTCTGCACCCCCTGCTCCCCAGCAGATGTGCTGGGCAGTATGGGAAAGTACTGAAGGAATCCTAGAATTCAATGGTACAACCTTATCAAGCATGCTACGTGTGGGCATGCCAGAGCAGCTTGGACAGACAGTGTTGCTGAGCAGCTACGCTGAATAAGAACTATTTCACAGAGCAGATGTGTCTGCAATAAGCTGCCCTGCTAACTCTCAATTAAGCCACATTTCTAGGTGTCTGCCGTAAAGACAGAACGCACGTGAGGATTTGACTGTAATAAGCCTCCTCAAAGCCATATAGCGTTTAGCTGGAATAGTAGAATCATAGAACACCAGAACTGGAAGGGACCTCGGGAGGTCATCGAGTCCAGTCTCCTGCCCTCTTGGCAGGACCATGCATTGTCTAGACCACCCCTGATAGATGTCTGTTCAACCTGCTCTTGAATATCTCCAGCGATGGAGATTCCACAACCTCCCTAAGCAATTTATTCCAGTGTTTAATCACCCTGACAGTTAAGAAATTTTTCCTAATGTTTGACCTAAACCTCCCTTGCTGCAGTTTAAGCCCATTGCTCCTTGTCCTATCCTCAGAGGCCAAGGAGAACAAGTTTTCCTCCCTTCTCCTTGTAACACTCTTTTATAGTAGGTCCTGGCTTTCTTGGCACAGTCACTCTTTTTAGCAACAGACTTCAAAACAGACCCTGAGCTCTGCTCCAGGGTATCCATTTCCTCCTGTGAGGACGGATTCTCTTGAAGGCCCCGGAAAAGGTGGAAGGTCAGACCTTGGCACTGCAACTGCTGAAAGCCCACACTACTTGACGGCTGCCAGACCATGTGTGAGAGACGATATGCACTGTAAATCAGTGCAGTGGGAACTAGGGAGTCAAGAGGATCCTGCAGACCTGAAACCGAGGCTACTCAACTGAAGATTCATTTAGATTGTTTACACGTTAACGGTGTGCATGCTGCGCTGCAACTTGATACATGCGTCTTGAGCATTGTAGAAAAAAACCTGACTTGTTTCACAGTAAGGAAACTGAGACATAGTCAGACCAAAAGGTAATACAGCAAGTCTGTGACGGAGCTAGAACTACAGCCCTGAACTCCTGATTTCCCCTTTGCCTAGCTCTAATCATTGAATGATGCTGCTTCTTCTAGCTGAGACACATCTTGTTTGTTTGTACCTGCATTGCAAGGTCCAAGAGTTCTTTTGAAACATGCTGATTGGCTCCTTCCAGATTTCTGACAAGATCGCCAGCAAAATTACTGTCCTTGGGAGTGAGTAAAGTGTAAGCTATTCCTTTCTCGCCAGCCCTGCCGGTACGTCCAATTCTGTGAGTGTGGGTGTCTATGTCCCGGGCCACATCATAATTGATCACAGTCTTAATGGAAGGAATATCCAGACCACGAGCTGTAATGCAGAGCAACATGACAATCAGCTTAACTATCCTGAATGAACATAAAAGTCCCATGAAGATGAGCTTGGTCATCTTGACACAGCTCAAACTAATTAGAGAATGACCCATTTAAGCCAACCTTGTTATAGCTGACAGTGACACACAAATCCTGCACATCAGGTTAACAGGATCCTGGACATCAGAGATGGAAGAGAGCCGCTGAGTTGAGTATATCCCTAATCAGGGCAGTGTCTTAACGGAGGATACAGCAGACAAACACTTAGTTTTAGACAAAATTCCAGGATCTAAAAGCTGTTTTCCTGAAGGTTTTCTATGTCTGTTTCCCCGCTCCTAGCAGCCTATGTAATATCCCAACTGATTTTAAGCTACCAGAGTGTCAATACTTCTAAGGGAGCAGTTAACTTTCTCTAAGAGAAGATGGCAAGCAGATCTCTAGTCTAGTATTGACCAAACTGAAAATCAGACTGTGCTTCTGGTACAGCGTACTTCTGAACAACAGTTATTGTTCCGAAGGCTGTAGAAACAAATCCCACCACCTTTTGTTTACTTCTATTTCTGTGCATGGAAAAGGATCATCAACAATGCACATAACTACAGGGTGCTATGCTTCCCTCAGTGAGCGTGTTAGCTGGCATGAACACTGTGCACTGCTCCATCCCCTTATCTGCTGTTCTCAGAGCTTCACAGTTCCCTGAGGTGGGCAGTAGCCATTTTACACAGACAGTAACTGAGGCAAGAAAGGCTAAGCGGCTTGTTCCACCCCCAACGAATCTGGCACAGCAGTCCCCCATGCAGCGGCCCTGACTCTGGGCCAGGAGTTGTGCCGTTGAAAATGGCCCGACTGGAAACAGGCCCTGCCCTGGGTGCTTCAGACTGGGCTGCGAGAGGCTGCAGCGGCTTCAGGCTCCCACAGTGCCCAGAGTGGGAAAGCCACTTTCTCCTCTCCCGCCCCCATTTTGGGAGGGAAGGCCTGAGAGGTGACACTGGGGATGTGAGCTGGGATCCTGGTGCTTCTCCCTCCTGCAGGGGTGGGGGGCATTGGGAACTCATCTCATCTCTATGGGATCCCCAAGATCCAGCCTTGCTGGGTGGGCGCAGGTCAGGTGAGGGGGTGAATCAGGCTCAGGCAGATGTATGGGGTGCCCCAGCGCACTTGGGCCACTCTGTTCTTCCCACACAGAGGCCAAGAGGGGAGGGGGCAGGTGGGACACAGAGTGGTGTGATTACATCACTCTGTTGTCCTGCGCACACACGCACGCACTTTTCAATGAAGGCAAAATGTTTGGCGGGGGGGAGCGGTTAGGTTAGGGTACTGACATGGGATGTGGGAGACGTGAGACATCCAGATTCAAGTCCCAGCTTGACCTGATTTGAAGTGATCTGGGATGAAAAGTTCTGCTCTGAATTGGGCAGAACGGGGCTTTGAATTGGAGTCTCTCAACACAAGCCAGTAACCTAACATCTGGGCTATGACAGGACATCCTCACTCCCCATTGCAATGTTCCAAAGGTTTTGTTTTCATTAAATGCGGAACAAAAAAAGCCAAAGGTTGCTGCCAAACAGAACAATGATACTCTGGGTAGTTTGTTTATCATACGATATTAAAACATCCCATCTTGTGTAAGATACTTGGCGATAAGCTAGAAAGGTCTCTTGTTCAGCTGCAGAATAGATAGGCAGCTCCCATGCAAGTTTCTGCCATGTTGCTCTCACCAGAGCCTGCTGTGCCTGTACCAGGCATAGTTTCTATGTGATTCAATAGCCTTTCTGGTGAGGCAGCCAGCTTGTATATATTAGTTCTAATGAGAAACTTGTTCCCTACCTGCCACATCAGTAGCAACCAGAATCGGGATCCCCTTTTTCTTAAAGTCTGAAATGACTTTATTCCTTTCGCTCTGGTCCATGTCACCGTGAAGCAGCCCTAGATTATGATCCTCCTGCTTAAGATTGTTGGCCAGCTCCTCTGCATTTGCTTTCTTGGTGACAAAGAGGAGAACACTCCCAGAAGAAGTGAACTCCACCAGGTGCCTGGTCAGCCAGTTCCACTTGGTAGGACCGGAGGGGAGAATCTCCACAATTTGCGTAACATCTTCATTTGCCTAGGGGAAGGAATGAGAGGACAACGGTTATAATCCGGGGGGGGGGGGACGATGGTACAGTAAGCACTAGGCAGACACTGAATGCAACATAGAGAGTCAAGTCAGGAGGGCAGAGAAGAGAAGGAGGCGGCTGAAATGGGGTGAGATTCCCATTTGGAAGAGGTTTCAATTTGTATTTAATTCCTTTGCCTCGTCTCTGAATACACTGACCCAATGGGGCACAGAAGGCTGGGACTGGCCGAAACATCAGTGTGGGAGAGGCAAGGTGCACACATTGCCAGGAAGCCCTCTGATGTTCTACAACAGGGGTGGCCAACTCATTCCGGGCAAAGAGCCAAGATATCGGGGGATCCTGCGCGAAGACCCGGGGCAAAGTTGTTGAGGAAAAAAACAAACAAACCTGCCCCTTTAAAAAAACACGTTTAGAGGCTTTTTGGCCACATCAGGCTCCCGCTGGCAGGCTCCATCTTTAATACGCCATCTTTAATGGCCACGCCAGACAGCTCCCGTGCCCCAACGAGCAACAGGGAGCTGGGAGGAGAGGGCCATTTTCAGGGGCGCGGGGGCAGCTTTACAAGCTACGGAGGTGGCGGGGAGGGCAGGGGGGAGCTCACAAGCTACAGGTTGGCCACAGCTGTTCTACAGCACCATATTTCCCATTTAAAACAGGCAAGTGAAGCAAGGGGAGTATGAGAGCAGGGGAACAATCAGGCCTCAGGACATGGAGAGGAGCACTCATCAGAAACATAATTTGTGCAGGATCAGAGGAGAAAGCTCCCTTCAGGAGTGAGGTAATTTCACCCGAACAGGGTAAAACCTGGTGTTGGTGAGAATCACTATACACACTGCGCACTGAGCCAACAGCAGAGGGGACAGGCACCATTGGGTGGCTCTTGATTTTTGCGCATGTGTGTTCTGATATAAATTGTCTCGAGGAGCAGAAAGTTTTGCCCAAAGAAACCAGGACACTGTCCAGCTGCGCTAGCAAAGGGATTCCTTTTCTCCAAGGCAGACTGTTCGTCTAGGAAGCTGAAAACCTCAGGGCTTTAACCGGCCATTAATTTTCTTTATTAATAAAACATATGGCAGGATACATTGCCTTTGGAAGGGATGCCTACAGATTTCCATAGGGAAGCATTGTCTCGTAAATGGCCTGCTCTACAGTTAGAGCTCAGCAATCTGCTTACAATGCAGGTTGGACCTCTCTGGTCCGGCACCTTCAGGACTTGAGCAGTCCCGAACAAAGGGACGCCCCTCCACAATGCCTCGTGCTGCCCTGCTGCCCCCGGGGCTATGGCTCCAGCCCAGCCCTGCTGCTGCCCCAGCTCCCCAAGGCTCCCTTGTTGCCCCCGGCTCACATGCTGCCAGGGCTGGAGTGCCACAGCAAGAGCTCTGCAGCTGGGGCTGAAGCTCCGTAGCCCTCTGGCTCCGCTGCCAGGACTGGAGCTTTGCAGCTGGCTGGCTCCACTGCCAGGGCTGGAGCTCCGCAGCGGGGCAGGGGGCTGGAGCTCCCTGGCTACCACTGGCGCTGGAGCTTCCCAGAAGAGGAGTTCTGGCCCCAGCGGCAGCCAGGGAGCTCCAGCCCTGGCCCTCTGGTCCTGGCTGCAGAGCCCCAGCCCTGACCACCTGGCTCCAGGGCCAGGGCCAGAGCTCTGGAGCTGGGGCAAGAGCTCCCTGGCTATTGAGGCCAGAACTTCCCACCACACCACCTGCCCCCTCAATTCAGGACTCCTGGTTGAGTCACCAGCCCCGTTACCGTGCTCCTGCCCCACCACCAGACCTCCCTGTTCCTGAGCTCTGCGGTCCAGGAACATCCATGGTCTGGCAGGACCACAGATGTTGCTGGACCAGAGAGTCCCAAATAAGGGAGGTACAACCAACCGGTACTAGCAAAATTTCTTCAAAGCAGATGTGCCTGTCACCTATTTGAACAATTAATTGACACATAGCTGGTATGCTGCTGCCAGGCAAGTAAATGGCCAGAATGCCCACATAAACCAGCCGCAAGCTGTTATATTACTAATTTTATAAGGAATCTTAGGATTGCAAAACCTGTGCAACGGGTTTAAATGATCCTGTACATTTTCAGGCCAACACACGAGAATTCATCCATTCAAGTCTGAGTGTAACACAAACAGAAACGCCTGGCACGGCACTGAAAATGTACATGTGTTGCCAGGATAAGACACATACTGACGTCTAAAAAATCTTTTATTAGAACAAAATTTCACGAAGTTTTATGTTAAAAAGGGGGGGTCTAGTTTTTTTTCGAGACAGTAACAAGCCTGGTAACCTGTTAATTTCCAGGCCATCAGTCTACAGAGGTAATGGTAAAATGATCTACTTTGATGGGAGCAGAACTGAACCCTAGGATAGTATTAGCCTACAGCTACATGGACAAAATAGTATCATTTCTTTATTATTACTCTTGTTTTGATTAAACAGCTGTATCTAAACCTTGGGCATCTAGATCTGTGACAGTGAGCACAATAAATAGCCAAACAGGGAAAGACTTTAATGTAGCAATTTATCAGAGTTATTTTTTTGTCTAGAGTAATTTTCTTAGCATCAGCATTGCTCCTGGCATTAAACACAACTCCTATCACTGTGAAGATACTTACTGATACAGAGAATTACTACAGATCGTTTTTCCCCAGACATCTGGCTCATGAATCTGGCCCACATGCTCTGAATCTAACTCATCGCCATATTTGGGATCAGAAAAGAACTTCCCCCCCAGATCAGACTGGCAGAGACCCTGGGGGATTTTTACCTTCTTTTGGGACATACGTCACTAAGGCTACATCTAGACTGCAAGCCTCTTTCGCAAAAGAGCGTCTAGACTGCAAGCAGTACTTTCGAGAAAGCAAGCCGCTTTTTCAAAAGAGAGCACCCAGGCAGTCTGGATGCTCTCTTTTGAAAAAGCCCTGTTTGCATTCAAGAACGCCTTTTTTCGAAAGAGCACTTTCGAAAAAAGGCGTTCTTCCTCGTGAAATGAGGAGTACCGCCGTCGAAAGAAAAGCTGCGTTCTTTCGATTTAATTTCGAAAGAACGCGGCTGTAGTCTAGACGCAGGTGAAGTTTTTTCGAAAAAAGGCGTTCTCAAAATTAGAATACAGGGTTGTTGGTTTTTAAAATGGCATTACTTATTTTTTCCAGACATTATGTTCCAGAATGCAAACTATTTCCTCTTGCTGATCAATGACCACAGCTACAATCTAAGCCTTAATGTAAATAATATAAGGCAATATAAGAAGTCGGTTTTCTCCATCATCTTTGAATACTTTTTAAGAAACAATGTTGCAGGATTACCTCTCCAATGTCCCCCTGCACCACTCGAATCGGGTCGATCAGGATATCTCTGGCCAATTTCTCAATCTTTTTACGAAAAGTGGCACTGAACAAGAGAGCTGGAAGGAAAAGTCTATTTGAACTCTCTGAAGAGCATACTCTCTTTCTGTACCATGAAAACAGTTCTGTATAGATCTTAGTAACAAGCTATGTACCACAGAAATATAGGCACTGTGCTAGATATTAGGGATTCTGTTTTATACTCAAACTTTCACCAAGTTTAAGGCAAATTTCTGTCAAATCGCTTAGCAAAAACAGCTCAGGTTCATATTAATTTACCAGAATTTTTTTAACACATGTCTAGGAAAATGGTTAGAATAAGAGCATTTATTCAATTCTCCAAAAGCAAGATGTAGAAAGAAGGTAAATGCCACTTTGTATTCCCATGGTAGATTCCATCACAGCATATTAAATCTATCAACTCCCCTCTGAGCTAGGGGTTAAACAACACTGAGAATAACTGGAGCTGAACTGTTTAAAGTCTGGCTCCAAGTGACTTACCTAAGGTCACACAGAGTCAGTGGCAAAGCTGGAAATAAATCCAGGAATTCTGGCTCTAAGACTCTTGGTCTACCTACTAAACATCAATGCTGCTTCCCAGCTTTTACCCTGTGGTAATTTGTTTGGAAACAGGCTTGTACTTACTTTGTCTATCAGGGCGCACATGGCTGGCAACTGATCTGACCTGGTATTCTGAGAAAACAAAAAGAAAAACCAACATAAATAGTACTAGGTTTTGCATTCATTAGTCAGTGAAAGGAAATTGTCAAGATTTTTGTGCATTCGGTGGACTTAAAAAAAAATCAAAAAGGATCCACAGTACTTTTTTTTTTTTTTTGCCATAGCAAACAAAAATCTGAAGAGGTTTCTTTCTGTTCAGACTTCCTAATCATCAGTTTATTAGAAATAAGCCTACTCCAACAGAGACTGCAATGTGCAAGTGTTTCAGGTCAGCTGATGAAATAGATGAAGACAGTACATGGTTTCAGTTACTTTTGCTCTGCAATTTTCTATATGCCTCTAGGGGTAAAACAGCATTCATTAAAACTTCTGAGAGAGCTGACTGACTTTCAGCCTAAGCGATAGTGTAGAGCTCACCTGAGATTAGGGAGGTTAGAGTATAACCTAACCGTTTAATAGATAAGTTGATGCTTATCGGTTAATGGCTTCGGTTACACTCAGCTAGCTTCTGGGGAGGTGGCTTGGGCAGTGAAGCCACCTCCCGGGGAGCTAGGCAGACAAGGGCTGACTAATGGGGAGGAGACTTCGCTGTGACAAAGGCTGCCTGCTCCATTCCTGGGAGGCTACACTGCAGGATCTGCAGTATAAAGTTAAGCTTTATACTGCAGCACCCACAGCACGGGTAACCATGTAACCGCTGAGATTTTCAGCAGTTACATGGGCACATTATTACATGATTTTTAACCTCTCTACCTGAGATACAGGCTAAGTAATGCTGCTGCCCCCAACCTGAAGGTACAGTGTATGTAATGCTCAAATTTCTTCCACTCCAACTCTGAAAGGCCCTAATCTCTGGCTTGGGAATATAAGGATTCCAGTTCAATAATTTTTTGACTGGGGGAACAAAACAAGGGCACCCAGGATTGAAGCTGCAATATAAAAAGAAAAATAACTGTCTAGGGCCACTGGGTCTGCACAGATTTTTTTAAATGTAACTTATACTCGCCAAATTGTCACAGGAATTTACAAGCACAAAACCTTCCCTGATCTTTCCCATGATGATTATCGTGGGGGAAAAAACAAAAACATTTTACTCATCCAGAAAAAGACCCCAACACCACAACCAGTTTTTACTAAAAATCTGAGGCTATCAAAATGCTCTGATTAACTTAATTTGCTCAATAATCAGCAGAACACCTTGGACAGCAACTCCATAGCAAATTTTATGCCCCATATTTAAGTCAATCGGATTCAAGAGTTGTCTAATTTCATTGTTGCTTCCAGGCTGCATCTGTTCGCTGGCAACGTGCTATTTTGTAATTCCCTTCATAATGCTCAAAAAAATTAATCTGCGTAAGTGTCCCTACACTTCCTACAGTATACTCAGAAGCCTCTTTCCACTCTTTGGTTTGCTTCCACCACCTGACAATCAAGCTGTGCTATATCCAGGCATAGGCTTTCTTTAATAACACTGCAGAGTTGTCCACATATTCAATGCACCATGCAAATATTAATTGATCAAGCACATAACATCTGTCAGTCAGATGTTACAACAGCATCCTCACTTATACATTCAGAACCAAAACACAGAGGTAAAGGGACTTTCACAGCACCACCCAGAAAGTTGGTCATGGAAGTTGGACATAAAAATCAGGATTTCTAGGCAGCCAATTCAGATTGAAAATAGTGTACACTCTATGGAGGCTTTCATTCAGTACATACCGAAACCCATGTCAAACATTCTGTCTGCTTCATCAAACACAAGATAAGAGACTCTTTGAAGATTGGTAGCTTTCTTCTTCACATGATCAATCAAGCGACCCTATCAGAAAGCAAAAATTAAAATCCACAAGGCTTCAAATGTAACAAGTGGCATCTTTGAATGTAAAGTGGGTTCTGTTCTGATATCTAATCCTCACTCAGTATAAATAATAATACTAAAACCAGACTTGTAATAGAAAATGTCTTAATGTTTCAGACTATAACAAACTGTTGCTGCACACAGCAGTTCTGTATCCATTATATTTTCAAGTCAGTGGAAGAAAGATTCCAAATGTATCTGGTTAGTGTAGCTGGTAGACTAAGTTTTAAGGCTGGGATTTTCAAAAGAACCTTAGGAGTTGGACACCTAATTCTTTGAAATCTCAGCACTTAAAGACAAGAATACAGAATGAACCTCTATTCTTAATTTCATTCAATTTTAAACATATACTAAAGAGCCCACATCCAAGAGAAAACCCAGTGCTTAAACTAGCTACTTTCTTATCACTATACAAATGCCAGCATTAATTTTCTTGGATCCTAAAGGCTTAGCTATCTGGATCATTAATTTTCCCCTATATTTACCCACTTGAGACTTATTTAAATATAATTTTACTTGGGGACACCGATGACTGAATTCTTGCTTGTATGATGAGACAAAGCCCAGTGGTCTATAGTTTCTTAAATAAAGCTCCTTTCAGACCATTAGTTTGGTAATGACTAAAGTAAATGTAATATTGCTGACAATCATTACATTAAAAACTGTTTTGCAATAAACTAGCTTGTTTGTTGAAAGTCAGTAAATTACAATGTGGCACTATGATCATTATGACTGCAACCATCTCCATTCTGAAACTGAATGATTGTTGTAACAATCTGGATTACCTAAAATGTATCCAATGCTAAATTATTCATTTTTAATGAGAAAAAGCCATCTATAGCAGCTGCCTAGGCTAATGTGTCATGATGGCTTGGTACAATATAGAAACAGAATGGACATCTGGGAGAAAAACCTGCTCTATTCAGAGAAATATGCAACATCCATGCTTTAAAATATACTGCAACTATGAACATATTAGATAACATATTTAAATATAGCAACAGATCCTGCAGAACTGTTCCATGAATGATCTCTGCTGTACACAGAAGAGTACAGAGGGCTCAGAGCGGTCAAGTGGTCATTATCAAGTTTGGATATTAGATGAATATTTGAAGCATATGCCAAAAAGACTCCAGGAAACTTTGAGAAAAGGGGCCCAATTTTGAACTCTCAGGCACCATTGAGAAGATCATAAAAGACTTTCTCTGGATACAAAGTAATGGGAATAAAATGGAGGAAAACAATAGATCTTTTGATGGGCAATACAAAAGGGCTCCCTGTATATTTGAGTACTCATACACCAGTGTTAAATTACTCCAATGAAGTGATTTCTACCACTTCCACAATGTAACAGATCATGTTAGGAAATGTTCCCTGAAACTCCACCTTCAGTTTCCTCCACTTAGCACATCCCTTGACAGACAACTTAATTGTGCCAGCATTGATAACTGTTGAGAACATGTCTACTCTCCTTATTTTTCAAACTGTAGACATGTATCTTTATTAGATAGTTGTATCTGCAAACACACACTGAAAAGTACCACAGGGTCAAATACTCTGTGCTTTGCTTCAATAATTGACCCCGCAATTCTTCTTGTTTTCTTTTCACTCTGGTTGTCCATAACAGAGAGCCATTAGTGCTTCTTTCGGTTTGTGTTTTCTCATTTACCCAGATTTCACCAATACTGATCTCCATTATCAAAATGTAAATCATCAGACCTGTGAATACTTTTGACATACAATGGAGTATATTTTAAAGCAAGGATATTTCATATTTCTCTGAATAGACCAGGTTTTTTCCCCAGATGTCCATTCTATGTCCCTATTTCTTCCTTTTCACAAACCAGTGTAAACTACGTGGTGGGTACACTGCTCAAAGTCTACCCACTAAATAGGTAGCTGTTTCTAACTGATCAGCAGTAAATCAAAGTTAACAATGGTGCAACTTCAAATTACTATCATTACATTTCAGAGTCAACACACAACCAAGGTAATGGATTGTTCACGCCTTTCAGAATTGCTGTTGCCTGGTGATTCAGAAGCACAGCCTGGGAGCTGGTCACTTTCAGAAGCTTTTCATCACAATCTCAGGGATAAGAAATCAATTGCTGGTACCTGCCTCATACTGACGCAATCTGACTTTGCTGTCTCTCATCTTTCCTATGTAGAGATGACCCCTTTCAATGTTTCCGGTTCAACAATGATTTCACTATGTTGCCTATAGAGCCTCCTGGGCCTTTGGTAGTATGGAAAGCTTTGGGGCTTCAATAGTTAGAGAAAGAGTTCCCCATCACCAGCTTTCAAAGAATGTGTCTCAATTTCAATTTAAAAGAAAGCCAGGTCCTTAAGCCCCAGTGCAGGCAGAAGAGAAAGATTCCATCATCGTTAAGATATACTTACCGGTGTGCAGACGACTATCTCTGCCCCTTCCTGCAGAGCTTTCGCTTGTTCCCACATACTTCCTCCTCCATACACTGCTACTGAGCGCAGGTTATAAGCTTTACCAAAGCGTTTACATTCAGCGTGAATCTAAAAGTTGCAAAAAAAAGCGTAGCTCAGGTTAGAGACACAAACAGGTCTCTTCACTCTTGGAAATACCATCTAATTCTTAAATCCCACCTCCTCAAACCTGGGCTTAATATAAGTCAAGGCAACATATTTACAAGCCCTCAGGCTTGAATTCTGCTCTCAAATATAAATATACATTAACTTTGATTGGAATTTTATCCATGCATCCAACTGCAGAATTTGGACTACAGTATTCATACAGAACTTTTCAGCTTCAAACCTTTTTCAAACATTAACTAACCTCAGCAATGTCCCTTTGAAGTATATATTGGACATATATTGTTATTTTGTATATTCAACATATAGGAACAACACAACTGACATTTTTATTAGTTATGACATTTTTAATAGTACTAGTAGTATTAGGATATGTTAAGTGTCAATAGGGTACAATACAGGTCAGTTCTGGTACCACTGTAATTAACATACACAATTTTTATAGATTTGACACCTGTGTCATGAGGCTCTTCACCAACCGCTTTCAGAAGTATATCAGATAATTAGTTCATATAGGTGGCACCTCCCAAATCTGGGATTCTCTTGTCTGGCAACATCCGTGGTCCGGCATGACCACAGATGTTCCTGGATGAGAGAGGTCTGGGACAGGAGGGCCAGCAATTGGGAGCACGGTGCAACCCTGTAACTCTGTTAGCAGCAGTGCTGCAGCAGGCTGGGCAGAGCACGATCAGGACTATCTGTTACCCAACAGTGGGGCCAGTATGACAGGAGCCCAAGAGAGGAAGCCTGCCCAGGCCACGTCAGCCTAGGAGGCGGCGGCAGCGTGACTGGGGTGCTTGCCCCCCCAGGAGCGAGGCCGGAGCTGCAGCCACAGCAGCCTGGGAAAGGAAGTCAGCTGCGGCAGCCCAGCAGAATCAGAACAGCCAGGGCCACGGGGTTGGGGCTGCGGCAGCCCGATCAGGCAACATGCCATTCTGCAGTGGAGCTGGAGCTGCCCAGCCAGCTAGCAACAGAGCTGAGGCTGGCCTGCAGACAGTTCAGCTGGGCTGAAGGAGCCAGCAGTGGGGAGGGGCAGCAGGCCGAGTGGGTGGAGTCAGAGGACCTTCCATTGTTTGGGAAATTCCCTCATCTGGGACTGGTCAAGTCCCAAGGGTGCTGGACAAGAGAGGTCCAACCTGTATCTATGAAGTTGGTTGAGATCCCAGAAGGAAAGGAGTTGCAAGTGTAAAGTATTATCTTAAATTATAACTAGGGCATTCATACATAGATCTCAATGCAAGAGAAATTAGCTGATAAACTGCAATAATCTGTTGGTAAAGATTGAACTGTCATGTTCGAAGAGGAAACAGTGCTAACAAATACTTGTATATGATGTGCCTACCTGTTGGCAAAGCTCTCTGGTTGGGCACACGATCACTGCAATAGGACCATCCCCTGGCTCCAGCTCCTTTTGATCCATGATGTGGATTAACATTGGCCAGATGAAGGCTGCAGTTTTCCCACTGCCCGTCTTGGCTATGCCAATCATGTCTCTCCCACTCAATGCAACCGGCACACCCTGAAAATAAAAACACTTTCTAAACCCACGCGCTAGCCAACACATAAAGAGCCTGAGAAAGGAGAGAGATTGAAAGCCCACAGAGTCAGGGGGACAAGATAGTACAAGGGGAATTGGTAAGACTATATGTGCCTCCATATCTAGGTTGCAAATTCAGATCTAGGTGAACTTGATAGAGAATGAAGTTATTAGCACTTCAGGGCTGTTGTGTGGCCTGTGTGAAATTAATGGTGGGAATTCAGTACAGTATTCAGTGGATAGATAAACATACATTGAAATTCCTGCTCAATCTTAGCAGAGGGGTCAAGTGACTAAACAGCTCTAAGGGATACCCTCTCCCTCTTGGTCCAGATGTGGGCACACTGAGGGAGTGATGAAGGGAAGTTTTCACTGCTCCAACCAGGCTGTAACAGAACTAAGCAATGATGACTCAATTAGTCTCCAAGTGCTAATCCAGCATTTTTCAGCAGCAGATGTTTTATACATCCTGGGTTTAAACTAGGTTTGATGGGGGCAGGTGACAAAAGCCCACAGGTAAGTGAAAAACAGAGACCTGGGAGATGGGTCAGAAATGGGCATGGGCTATAACAGAGATAAAGGAGGGACAAGGTAGAACGGGGGGGGGGGGGGGGCGGGAGAAATCAAGTCAATACCTTAGATGCCTAAATACAAATTCAAGAAGTATGAGGAATAAGCAAGAAGAACCTGAAGTGCTAATAAACACATCTGTGACACAGTTGGTATCAGTTGGTATCACAGAGACTTGGTAGGATAATATACACGATTGGAATATTGGTATAGAAGGGTACAACTTGCTCAGGAAGGATAGGCAGGGGAAAAAGAGGAAGAGGTGTTACCTTATATATTAAAATGCATACATTTGGTCTGAGATAGAGATGTACGTAGGAGACAGACTTGTTGAGAGTCTCTGGGTTAGGTTAAAAAGGGTAAAAACCAAGGGTTGTGTCATGTTAGGGGTCCACCCCTACAGACAGAAGAGGTGGACAAGGTTTTTTGTAAACAACAAACAAAAGCATCCAAAGCACAGAATTTGGTGGAGATGGGGGACTTCAACTATCCAGACATATGTTGGGAAACACACACAGCAGGTCACAGATTATCCAATAAGTTCTTGGATTGCACTGGAGACAATTTTTTATTTCAGAAGATTGAGAAAGCTACTAAGGGGGAAGCTGTTCTAGATTTAATTTTAACAAACAGGGAAGAACAGGTTGAAAATCTGAAAGTGGAAGGCAGCTTAGGTGAAAGTGACCATGAAATTACAGAGTTCACAATTCTAAGGAATGGTAGAAGGGGGAACCGCAAAACAGAGACAATGGATTTCAGGAACGCAGATTTTAGTAAACTCAGAGCTGGTAGGTAAGGTCCCATGGGAAGCAAGACTAAGAGGAAAAACAATTGAAGATAGTTGGCAGTTTTTCAAAGGGACATTATTAAGGGCTCAAAAGCAAACTATTTCACTGAGTAGGAAAGATAGACAGTATGGCAGGAGACCATCTTGGGTCAACCAGGAGACCTTACATGATCTAAAAATAAAAAAAGGAGTCATAAAAAGTGGAAACTCGGTCAAATTACAAAGCACGAATATAAGCAAACACCACAGATATGCAGGAGCAAGATTAGCAAGGCAAAGACACAAAACGAACTAAATCTACCTAGAGACATAAAGGAGAAAAAACAAGATGTTCTATCAGTATATTAGAAGCAAGATGACGACCAAAGACAGGGTAGGCCCATTGCTCAGTGAAGAGGGAGAAAACAGGAAACTTGGAAATAGCAGAGGTGCTTAACGACGTCTTTATTTAGGTTTTTTCCCAAGATGGATGGTGACAGGGTGCCTAACCTACTGAATGCTAGTGGAAATCAGGTAGGTTTAGAAGTTAAAAAAAGAATAAGTTAAAAATTACTTTGAAAAGTTAGATGTGTGCAAGCCACCAGGGCCTTATGAAATGCATCCTAGAATATTCAAGGAGCTGATAGAGGAGGTATCTGAGCCTTTAACTATCATCTTTGAAAAATCATGGTTGTCGGGAGAGATTCCATCTATAAAACGGGAAATAAGAACAACCCGGGAAACTACAGACCAGTCAGTTTAACTTCTGTGCTAGGGAAGATAATGGAGAAAGTAATTAAGGACTTAATCTGCAAACATCTGGAAGATAATAAGACGATAGGGAACAGCCAGCATGAATTTGTAAAGAACAAATCAGGTCAAACCGATCTGACAGCTTTCTTTTACAGAATATCAAGCCTTGTGGATAAGGGAAAAGCGGTGGATGTGGTATACTTAGACTTTAGTAAGGCATTTGACACAGTCTCGAATGACCTTCTTATCAATAAACTTGGGAAATACAACCTAGATGGGGATACTATAAGGTGGGTGTATAACTAGCTAGGGTTACGCAGGGGTCTGTTTTGGGACCAGTTCTGTTCAATATCTTCATCAATGATTTAGATATTGGCAGAGAGAGTACGCTTATTAAGTCTGCAGATGACAGCAAGCTGGGAGGGGTTGCAAGTGCTTTGGAGGATAGGGTCATAATGCAAAATGACCTGGACAAACTGGAGAAATGGGCTGAGATAAATAGGATGACGTTTAATAAGGACAAATGCAAAGAACTCCACTTAGGAAGGAACAATCAATTTCACACATACAGAGGTGATTGTCCATGATGGAGTACTGCAGAAAGGGATGTAGGGGTCATAGTGGACCACAAGTTAAACATGAGTCAACAGTATGACACTGTTGCAAAAAAAAGCAAACATGATTCTTGGATGTATTAACAGGAGTGTTGTGAGCAAGAGCCAAGAAATTATTCTTCTGCTCTACTCTGCGCTGATTAGGCCCCAATTGGAGTATTGTGTCCAGTTCTGGGCACCACATTTCAAGAAAGAAGTGGAGAAATTGGAGAAGGTCCAGAGAAGAGCAAGAAAAATTATTAAAGGTCTTGAAAACATGACCTATGAGGGAAGACTGAAAAAACTGGGCTTGTTTTGTTTAGGAAAAAAAGAAGACTGAGGGGGATAGGATGGCAGTTTTCAAATATCTAAAAGGGTGTTACAAGGAGGAGGGAAAAAATTGTTCTCCGTGGCCTCTGAGGATAGGACAAAAGGCAATGGGCTTAAATTGCAGAAAGGGAAGTTTAGGTTGCACATTAGGAAAAACTTCCTCACTGTCAGGATGGTTAAACACTGGAATAAATTGCCTACTGAGGTTGTGGAATCTACATCACTGGAGATATTTAAGAGCAAGTTGGATAGACATCTATCAGGGATGATTTAGACAGCGCTTGGTCCTGCCATGAGGGCAGGGGACTAGACTCAATGACCTCTCGAGGTCCCTTCCAGTTGTAGGATTTTTTGATTCTTTAAGTAGAGACTATCCTCACATACACCACCCTCGAGACCCAGCAAAGTCTGAGGAATATTACATTTAAATTCTAGACATAACTTTAAAAAACCTCATCAAAAAATGCAACCATAGCATGGTTGGTGCTAACCTTACCCTAGTGATGGTCAGCTTCTCTCTTCTGTTCTAATCAGCTACATGTGCAGAAAAATCACTTGCACATACACCCCAATACAGGCACGACCACTTCACTAAAATAATGGTTATGGGATACACGCCAATAACTAAAAAACCCAAAACAAAATAAGCACTTTCCATGTAGCCTACCCATCCGACACATGGTGCCAGCTAGGTATGAACTGTTTGCTAGTAAAAGGTGTCCAATGTGCTATTCTATGTTCATTTTGTGCAATACTTATTTATAAAGCAAGAATTAAAAATATAAAAGGGGACATCTATAGACCCCTGAACAACAGAATAATTGGCTCACACCTGCTACAAAACCTATTGGGTGGGCCAATGGAGTTGATTTACAATTGATATTTAAGTAAGGAATTTGCATGGATGTATGTGTATTATTCTTGAGGATGGCTTTATATAGGTGATCATAATTGCTCTCAGCTTCATGTGGCCTATGGGCCATTTTTGCCATCAGCTCTTCTGCTGATAGAACTAGGGGAAAAGGAAGTAACAGTACTCACCTGACACTGTATAGGAGTGGGTTGGGTATACTCTGATTTCCGAATCTGATGCATAAGCTGTTCATCAAATCCAAAATGAGCAAAACTACTGGCAGGTCTTGGTGGAGCAGCACCAGAGACCTAGAAGTAAAGAGATACATGTACAGTAGGAAATAAAACTTTGGAACGGGAAAGAGAAAACAGAGAAGTCTTTATATAAAATTAACATAATGTTTTTACACCAGAGAAAGGCCCATCTTCATTTTGACAGGCATAAGGTTAACCTAAAGCATTCTGGACTACAGGAACATGAATAGCAGCGTACACCACAGTTTTGTCTTGTAACTCTTCCAAGTTATGTAGTCCATGGTAGTCTCCTCTGGGGGAGTTACAGCAGAGCACTTTGGCAGTATGCTGCTATTCACATCCCCGTAGTCCAGAACTGAGGACAGCATAGACAAGTCCTGAGACTCAACACCCCTGTGTGGAAGCTGGATAATATAACTATTTTACAAGTGGGGAAACTAATGAAAAGAGAAATTAAATAGTCTGCCTACGTCACAAAGTGAGTTAGGTGGGACTCGTATCCAGGTGTTCTAACTCTCAGAGATAGATCTTCTCAGTTATTTGTTATTTACTATAGAGGATAAAAATGCAGAGCTGGGCATATACAGCATGCCAAATATTACTGCTCTGGATTCAATTCGGAACATAATTGCATAATTAAGGAACAAGTCTCAACAATAAATTAAATTAGATTTTAAATGGTCATTTGTATTTAATATTTTACAATTACAAAAATCTCAGAAGTGACACTGAGCATCTGATTTCCAAAGGTGCCCCAGGAGAGAACAGAAATAACACAGGATGGATTCCCTTATCAAACATCTATAGTTCCATGGTGTCCAACAAGTTCTGAAACAGTAGCTAGGAGATTGGTTACTGCTACAGAGAACTAGCCACACTCAACTGGCCAAACAGCCACATGTGGCTAGTGGGTTGGACACCACGGCTATAGTTTCAATTCTGCATGATACAATAACTCAGTCTAATTCAGGAAAATGTGACTATGGTACCTTTTTTCCCCCCCCTTCCCTATGGCAAGCAAACTACTTCCTTGGGAACGAGTTATTAAACTCCTTCATTTATAAACACAAAGCAAGAACCCTAAACCTAACTATGCCACTAAAATAGTGTAAAAACAATGAGAAGTCCTGTGGCACCTTATGTATTTAGGCGTAAGCTTTTGTGGGTAAAAAGCACTTCGACAGATGCATGGAGTGGAAATCAGAGGTAGGGAATCTACTATATATGAGAGAGTTTGTGCATCTGTCCGTCTTTAAGTCCATTTGTTCAAGAACTCCTAATTTCCACCAAATTTGGTATGCAGCTTCCTCTTATTAAAACTTAAAGCAGTCAGGGTTTGGTTGTGCCAGTATAATGAGATGTGCCTGGAATTCAACTGTTTTTCATAAAATGTAAAGGGAGCAGTCTAGTAGGAGGAACAGTTATACTACAGAATGAACACAAAGGGGCAGCAAAGGGCCAGAGAAGGGGACCAGGACAACTATACCTCATTGGGCCAGCAGGGGTGGAAAAGGACCAGCTACCTACTATATATTTCAGCAAGTTTCTTTGTGTGTCTGTCTTCCAGCCAGGAGACATGCACCTCTCTCCCCAGTTGTGCCCGCAGCAGTGGCCATGGACAGGTGCTTCTCATCTGGCCCAAGTTGCTGTGGTGACAGAGGGCTGGGCTGACTACTCACCCCAGGGCAGCATGCATATGGAACCCCCTCATCCTCAGCCCCACCCAGAAAAATGGTATAAATGAAGAAAAACAAAACTTATTTGAGTTAAAGAACCGAGCCAAAGCCAGGTAATTCTAGAGTGTGTGCGTGTATGAACACACACTAGCATATCAAAAGAAGAGAGTTACTTATCAAGTGTGGAACCAGTGTTCTCGAGGCCAATTCAGTCAGGGTGAATGTGGCTCACTCCCAGAAGCTAACAGGGAGGTGTGAATACCTTTGCAGTGAGATAACTCTTCTAATTCACAAAAATAATGCGGAACTTGTGAAATCATATACTAACACATTTTATTTTATTCCTCTATGCATAGGTTGAGTGAGCTAGATAGTTTTCATGCTGTTAGTTAAATGAGATGGGTTTTGAATAAAGTGTCGAGACCAATGGACCAGCACGTTTAATATACTCAAATAAACGAAGGACAGTTTTTCTCTTACTTGCAGACAGATCCCATACCCATACTGAGCACATAAAAACCCTTTAGGAAATATAAGCTGCACATTAAATACATTGGCCAAGATTTTCAAATGTAACTCTTGATCTTGGGTATCCAACACAAGATGCCTCAAATGGACCCAACTTTCAGGAAGTACTGAGCACCTGCTCTCTGGAGAAAAAAAAACACACACTTCTTTACAGTGTTTCTAGCGGTCTCAAAATTGCTTGAGGAAATTTGGGGCATAATTACTAAAGCAATCCCAATGGGTGGAATTGAGGGGTTCTGGGAGCATGGTTATGTTTCCAGCTTACCCGTAGATTCAACTTATGTCGTAGTTCTACTATCTGCTGAGGAGTGAGGCTGCTGATTTCCTCATGCTCATCATAGAAGTTCTTCTCAAATGGAGGGTATTCAATCTGCAGGTTCAATTATTCACAGTTAGTCTACAAGTCAAGAATCCACTCTGTACACTGGATTTTGGCCAACAGCTGGTCTGGGAGGATGATGGGTTTTTTGGAAATAATTTCAATGTAAAGAGACAGAGAAAACACTTTAAATGGCATAGCAGTGAAATGCTGTCTACCATAATCGGTTGTACATGAGAAATTTGTTTCCAGCAGCCTTCTTCATACCACCTACACCTCACTAAGGGTACGTCTAGACTACAGGGTTTTGTCGACGGAAGTTTTGTCCACAGATACTGTCGACAAAACTTCTGTTGACATAGAGCGTCTAGACACATTCAGTTCTGTCAACAAAGCAAGCTGCTTTGTCGACAAAACCCTGTAGTCTAGACGCAACCCTACAGGCAATAACACCTTCTGTCGACAGAACTCTGTCGACAGAAGGCGTTATGCCTCGTAAAATGAGGTTTACCAGCGTCAACAAAACTGCTGAGTTCTGTTGACATTATGTCGACAGAACTCAGCAGTAGTGTAGTTTTGTCAACAAAAGTGGACTTTTAGGTATAGTTTTGTCGACAAAAGTGGACTTTTGTCGACAAAACTCAGTAGTCTAGACACACCCTAAGAGGCTCTAATCAGTCATTCTAGTCGGTGAGG
Organism: Pelodiscus sinensis; assembly: GCF_049634645.1. Lineage (NCBI taxonomy): Eukaryota > Metazoa > Chordata > Testudines > Trionychidae > Pelodiscus > Pelodiscus sinensis. The sequence continues at coordinate 6,708,078 of NC_134739.1, read as the reverse complement.
TGATAACACAGTCAACAATTTTTAACTGAGTTAATCCATGCTTCTTGACTGCACTACCGTCCAGACATCACTGCCACATATGCATAGTTCATTAAAATACTCTCTTAATTTCTTACCATTCTTTATCTCATAGCTCTGTAACCCTCGTTCTGTTCTGCTCAATTACCTCAAACAGATCCAGATTAATTAGCCAATTTAAACCCTTCAATCAGATACATATTTTGAGGTTCTCCACTGATCTTGCTCATTAGACTGAGGAATACACAAATTTCTGAAGTTAAAAGATAGTTAGAAGAAACTCCGTCCCAACCTCTGAATGATCAATAGGTGGTAGAGGATCAATTATTTTTTTGGACGGTGCAATTGGATTCCCATCACTATCATATTCCAAGTTATCCTCTTCCTCTTCTGGCACCACACCAGCAGTAGGGTTTTCTGCCATGTAGCGAAAGTAAGCTTCCTGCAGCAAAACACATCAGTAAAATCACACACAAATCCAATGGGGGAAATACTATTGTATTTTTGCTGAACTGGTGCATATATTAGATGCTGCTTGCTTGAACACCTACCATTGAGGGACAACATGTTCACTAGAACTGGCTCTTCTAGTAAACAGCAATAGTTGTAAAGTCCAAAGGAAAGACTCAGAAGAAATGAAGAAAGCTGCTTTAATGTCCACTAATACCAAAATGCTTTAAAAACTTTTTTCTTCTTCAAAAGACTGATTAAGAAATGTTTGTACCAAGAAATGTGTTATTCTTTATTAAATGGCACAGCCTATTCTTACATCCACAAAGACTACAGATCAAATGCTGCTGCCTTTTAAACATGGAAGTTTGAACAAGAAGTCACTGTACATTCAATTTTTAACACAACCCCTAGCATGCCTCAAATGTTTATTTTCCACTTCCCCCCACCATCTCCTGAGTGATGAAAAGGTGCTTTGCTTCAACATACTAACAGATAATCAACACCCCACTTCAACGGGAAAGAAACAATTCCAAAAGAACACTTGAAGAGAGGCACAAGTTGGAAGTCACTGAAGGCATTGGAAGATCCCACCCAAGACAGCTAACAAAGATGCACATATACTGTAGAGTCTCTCACTGTTAATCTGCAAACCATAACAATTTCATGTCTCACCTGACTCCTCAGAAAAGATTTAGGGTCAGATTTCCAAAGTCCTGTGCATGTACCTGTGTGCAAATGTTTGCACTTGTCTAATCTTCGTATGTGCATTCACCAGACCAATTAGTTCTCTAACCATTTGTGCATAATCTCAGGTATTTGCATGCATAAACTAGCTTCTCTCAAACATATGCAGTTACAGAACTTTGGTGTTGTCCTACATTACTGAAACTAACAGAATAGTTACCAATAAATCACAAAGTATCAAATAATTAAGACTACATATCACATGAATGAATACATTTTGAAATGAAGGCTCTTTTCCTCATTTACGATGTGCACTAAGGCAGGTCTACAAGTAGACTTACCACGCAGCAAGCTAGGGTGTAAAACTACAGCACGCTGCACACTTAGTGTCCATGTAGACCCTACTGCAGTCACAGTACAGCAAAGCATACTATGGCACAGCAGCTTCGTGTGTTGATTTAAACTCCAGCTTGCTGCAAAGTAAGCATTCGTTTAGACATGCCCTTATTGTATTGCCTAGATGCCTCATTTGGGATTGGGGGGCCTAATTGTGAGTACAGAGTAAAAGATGATCTCTGTCCCAACAAGACACAAAACTTGGCTGACAAGTGATCAGTGATTTCCCAAGGTTCCACTGTAGCTCTGTGTTAGATTACTATGCTCTAGATGGAAGAACAAACAGTCTCCAAGGATAGACAGAGAAGCTTGGCACAGCAACTTGGCTGACCTAGCAGCTGAAAAGTGGGTAATGTTTCAGAGAAAAGGGACTCCAGACAAATTTTAAAATATTTGGTCTAACCTTCTAGAAGCGTTTCATTAATTCCTAACAGATGGAGACTGAGATGTCACTCTCCTTTCCCTTCCCTGCTCCCCTTCCTTCCTCTCTTCTCTCCCCCATTTCTTTTCCTTTCTGTTCTTTTATATGGGGAGAGGGAAGAGCGTGGAACCAATATAAACAAAAGATATTACTATAATTACTTTAGATGAGACCCAGATGTATTGAAAACTCCATGTGTGTATTTTAAATTTAATCAGCTGAAAGATCCTCTAACCTACAAGTAAGGAACTGTGACAGTTTTTCTCCTAATATTCTTTATTTCTTTTCTGAAGCATCTGGAAAGACAGTGACAAAAGGGAAACTACTAGACTCTCTTGATGAACTACCAGGATTAATTAAAATGCTATTCAAGTTTTCCTTATACCTAAGTAGCTAAATTTGCAGGGGATAAAATAGATAGAAAGACTGCATAGGAACTCACTTGGTCATCTTCCTCTTCAATGTCATCTCGAATACCCCTGGAAAAACAAGCGGAGAAACAAACTTCCCTGCAAATGTTCCACATACCCAGCTCTGTACTTTCACTTGATTAGTGCTGAGCTACTTTAGTGGAAGACACAACACTAACAATATCAAGCAGCAATTAAATCAGTGTATAATCCCAACCCACAGGAGTTTTCATAATGCATAATTTTGCACAAGCTTAATTTTACTTCCACAAACATGGCTGCAGATTAGGAATTTTACTGATGTGGATTCTACTGTGAAAGTTTCTGAAAAGTGAGCATTTTGGTTTAAGTCCCTGGTGTTACCAAAAGAGGTTATTACAAGCCCCATAACTGGAAAGAGACAGGAGCAGGAAGAATCCAGTTCAGAGCTTCCCCAAAGTCAGTGGCAGTTTGGATTCAGTGTTCTGAGCAAACTCTGTGCAATACAGTCTACATTAACACGTGATCCCTTTCACAGTAAGTAACAATAGTACATAGTTATTTCATCTAATCAAGATAGACAGGCAAGCTACCCACATGTAAATCTCCTTCTGATCCTGAGCTCAAAATTTCTCAATTGCAGGGAGCAGTAAAGAGCACTGTTCTTAACCTCTGAACTAGGTTTGGAAGAATCTCAATATTTATTACAAGGTTTTGTTTGTATATTTCTAAATTTGTCTGTACTGCAACAGGTTCTTTCACCAGATGATCCTGAAGCAGCCATCTACTCCAATAAATATGGTTTAGACAAAACCAAATATTCCTAATCACCGGAGAACAAAGAGTTTGATCTGGGCCATTCTGGAAATTTAGTAGCAATGTAATGCATTGCCATGCAGGGGATCTCAGTTTAATCTCTCAGTCTCAAGATTTCCATGGCCAGGGATTGCTGAGCAAGGTGTACCTGAACCACACTTGGGAACAATTTTCTTTGGATAATGCGCAGGAAGGCAGTGACTGGTTCTGTAGAGCTCTCTACTTTGTTTTACTGAGCTTCTGTGGAGGGACTTTTTAGTGCAGGGAGGGAAGAAAAGTTGTCAGTGATCCTTCCCAAATAAAATAAAAGCATGTTTTGTTTTCTTATATGTGAATCTTTTAATGTTTTGTTTTGCGGTGCCTCAAAGGGTTCTGCCTATCTACCACCTGATGCTATTTTAGTGCACAGAACTTTAGATTCCATGCTCTGATTATTCACTATATGTAAATTACATGGATCCAATGAACCAATTAAGTATAATGTAATATGGAGAAGATGGTTTTTAAAAGCCTTGAAATGCTCTAACCACCCTTACAAAACAGAATATGAGAGATACTGAAGAGAGCTTACTTTAAATTCTTTCTTTCCTTGTCTTTTTCTTCAAGTCTCTTCATGTCTCGAGCTGCTTGATCCTAAAAGGACACAGAGTCATATCACATAATCAACAGCAAGGATAAGGCTTGGAAAGGAAAATTCCTTATTGCAAAGTTTATACAAAGGAATGAATGACCTTACAAAACATGATAAATCTGAAGGGGGAAACTCTGTCATATTGTAATAGGAATGAATTAAATAAGAGGTAGGTCATTCCATCATGCCACAGAGACAACACTTTTGGGATTCAACAGTCTCTCATTCCATGACCTATTATGTTAACCATATCACACCACTGACTAATTCCTTGGGAGTTTCTAGCTGTTGTGGACAAGGGCTGCTCTGGCTGGTTGGAGCAGCCCCTGCCTCCGGGGGCAGGGGAGCTAGGCCAGTTGCTCCAGCCCCTACCGGTTAACCATTCACATCCCTAATAAAAGTTATAGAAAACCTGACCTATGAGGAAAGTTTAAAAAACAACAGGGAATGTTTAGTCATGAGAAAAGAAGATTGAGGAGGGACCTGATAATCTTCAAGTATGTTAAGGGATGTTACAAAGAGAACTGGGATGAATTGTTCTTCAAGTCCACTGAAAATAGGACAAGAAATAATGGGCCTAATCTGCAGCAAGATAGTTAGATTTACATTGGATAACAGGAAAAACTAAGGCCAGGTCTACACTACAGGGAAAAGTCGAATTAAGATACATAACTCCAGCTGTTAATTACATAACTGAAGTTGACACACCTTAGAGTTTCTGCGACATTCCCACTGTGGGACATTGATGGGAGCAAACGTTCCCGTCAGCTTCCCTTACTCCTCACGAGAAGCAGGAGTACCAACATTGACAGGGGCAATTAGTTCAATTTAGCAGGTCTTGACTAGACCCGCTCAATCGAACTCCAGATCGACCACAGCAGCGCTGACAAGCCCTAAAAGTATAGTTAAGCACCACAATAGGCTTCCCAAGAGAAATTGTGAAATCCACGTCACTGGAGGTTTTTATTAATAGGTGAGAGAAATCAGGGATGGTCTAGGTCAGTGTTTCTCAACCTTATTTTTTTTTTTTTTAAAGTACCCCTTTTTCAAAAATAAATAAAGTATGTAAGTACCCCCCAGTACCTACAGTTTTCAGACACACCATTTTTTTCCCCCTACCATTGCAACACATTGGTTTAAACAACTTAATCATAGCCAGGCAGGTGATGAAATTTGTGGGTATATAAAGTACAAAAATAATAAAGCACTGTAAAACTTAACACAAAAATTCAGTTTTCTCCAAATTTTAGTTGTGTGGACGTACCCCCCCCCCCCAACTGCTCTTAAGTACCCCTAAGGATGCTCATACCACTGGTTGAGAAATACTGGTCTAGGTGTAATTTTGTACTTCCTCAGTGCAGTATATTGCACCTCCAGCGGTCCCTTCCAAACTAACATTTCTATGAGTCTTATAGAAAATTTTATTTTGGCTTTAGTCACTCAAATGGTTTTTACATATTTTGGGATTATAACAAAAATTCTCATGAAGACTCTAATATACCAAGTACAGCTGTAGCTGTATCAACAGTTAGCAATATTACTGTGAATAGCACATTGAAGAATACTAATACAACCCTTAAACTATTGTATATTTGGTTAGGTTTCTGGCTCCTGATTAGGGATGTTAAAATGTGTTTATTTTTGTAAACATGTAACTGCTGAATTTTTCAGCAATTACATGTTTACATGCGGGAGGGAGAGGAGGGCGGGGGAACAGGGATGCAGGCAAGATACAGAGGTAGGAGTGGAGAGTGGGAGGTAGGTGGCTTGGCGGGAGCCGGCTCCCCATGTGCATTGGATCCCGCCTGCTCGCCCCCACCACCTGCACTACTGCCTCTATCAGCTCATCAGTTAACTGTGTGCATGCGTACACATTCACATCCCTACTCCTGACTGGAGAAGATTTTAACATCTAAATTCATAAACACTTAATGAGTTGGGGCTTGCCTCCACTTCAGCCATGAATGCTTCCAAGGGATCATCTTCACTGTCAGAGTCTGCAGATTTGGAATTAAACTGCTGGCGAGTGGGTGAATTCTCTGCAGGAATGTATGGCAAATCAACATTGCTGGAATCTTCCTCTTCATCCTCGAAGTATCTGATAAGTAAAAGAGAGCAATTTAAAACATAGTAATGGACCAAGTCAGCACATGGCTATACCATGTCATGCAGTAGTCTTGCAGGACTTCTATTTGTAAAGCCATTGATTTGAGTCTCTGTATAACTGACTGGATTGAATAACAAAACATTATACTCATCTAGTTCTTTCTATTACAAGACTTTGAAGTGTGTTACAGGTATGAATGCATTGAGCTCATAGCTGAAGTAAGACAGGCAGCTGTGATCAACTGTTACTCTTCCCAAACCCACTCCAGAGCCAGCTCCTGCTACAGGGCACCATTCTGTTACCCTCCTCAACCACTACAGTGTCTGACAACCTCACATATTTTTAATGTTTAAATATGTTCTACAGACAAACCGTGACAAAGAGAATAAATGATTTGCCAAAGGCCAAACAGGAAGCCTGTGCCAGAGCAGAGAACTGAACCTGGGTCTCCAAAAAGTCCCAGGCTATGTCTAGACTACATTCCTCTTTCGAAATAGGAATGTTGTCTAGACATAGCCCCAGTCTAGAGCTCTAAGTACTGGACAATCCTTTCTTTGATAGAAAAGTCAACTTCAGACCATTTGATTGAGGAGTATACCAACCATCAACTGTTAGGGTTTGTAACTTGGGGGTGATTTTAGACCCCTAGATGTCAGTCAGTTTTTTACCACATGCATATGGATAAGAGTTGACACTTTTCATTCCAGATAGAGACTTTGCCACTGTCATCTACATTATCATCACCTCCAGATAAGACTACCACAAAGGCTTAACCTTAAAACTATTGAGAGACTGCGGTGGGTGCAGAATGCAGTGGCTCCCTTACTGAATCGGCCATCTTGCTCGGAATATGCGACAGCCGTACTCCCGGAACTGCACTGGCTGACTGGAATTTCGGGTGTTGGTTCTGATCTATAAAGCCCTAAGTAGCCTGGGACTGGCCTACTTGAGAGTTCACTGCTCTCCCCATATCATCCTGCCACAGCCGTAGTCAGCAGGGATGCTTAAGCTGGATTGGTCCTGCCTTGGGCAGGGGGCTGGACTTGATGACCTCTTGAGGTCTCTTCCAGCTCTATGATTTCCCTCGGGGGAAGCCGGCAGGGGGGGCAGCCCAGGCGCGCCTGGGATGTCCCGGCACCGGAGCCCCTCCGCAGCTTTGCAAAGCCTCAGGGGAAGCCGGTGGCAGGGCATCCCAGGCGCGCCTGGGATGTATACCCGGCGTACAAGACAACCCCTGATTTTTGGGGGATGTTTTTTAACATAAAAAGTCATCTTGTACGCCGGAATATACGGTAATTAAAATAAGTTTCACAAACCTCTCCCATGGATATTATTTCTTTTTCAAATACAAAAAAACCCAGGCTAAGGGAATTTGTAACTTCTCTGCTTGTTAGTTTCCATCAACGAAATTTGCTCCCTGAAATCTCTAAAACAACCAAACCTAGAACAGAATACACAAAAGAAAGTAGCATAGCTTACGCATTCTCCTCATCAAAGTTGGCTCGTTTTGACCCAATTTTGTAGAAAGAAGGGAGCTGAGGTGGTGCTGACTTTCCAAATGCAGCTGAAGAGCCAGCTGCTCCAAAAGCACTATGGGACTGCTGAGGGAGTTTTGGTTCTTCTTTCTTTCCAGGGGTTATGGCAAATCCTCCAAAACCAAAGCCTCTTTTGGTACCAGGTCCACCTTTGTTCCAGTTCATGATGTCAGCAGTATCTCTGTTAAGGTCAGGATATACCAGTTAACCAGATACAAAAGGCACAAATCCCTTTGACCAGGGATTCCTACAGTCATCTGGAGAGGGATGTTTGAGAAGACAACCTGAACTGTTTCCCAAGCAGAATTGTGACTTTGTTCCTTTACTGAAAACATTAATATATTCACTTTGCATTAAAGAGAAATGAGCAGGTTGCTTTCCAAAATGTTGTATCCCTCAAAAAGTTCCATCAATAAAAAAAAAATACATGTTACTAAGTTTATGAACAAGGCCTGGTCTACACTTTGTGCGTGTGTGTGGGAGGGGAAATCGATCTAAGGTATGCAACTTCAGCTACGTGAACAGTGTAACTAAAGTCAACTAACTTATACTTACTTACCATGGTGTCTTCTCTGCAGTGCATCGACAAGAGACGCTCTACCATCAACTTCCCTTACACTTCTTTGAGGTGGAATATCATAGCTGACAGGAGAGTGATCAGAGGTTGATTTATTTACTTCATAAATTAACTCCCACTGGATCGATCAATGCCCTGTCACTCTGGCCAGTAATGACAACAAACCCTCAAATACTCTATCACTGTTCATTAACACAGTGCTTAACAAACATTCCTGCCCTGTAGATTTTACAATCCAAGATGCACAATAAACCTAAGGCAAGGACCCTGAACACAAGAACCTATGTTGGAAAAGAAGTGAAAAGTCAACTGAATAAATATTTTGCATTTCTATACACTCCCATCTCTGAATGTTTTACAGCTCTGTAAATACTGCACAGCTGAAACCCAGCTACCTTGAGAGAGGAAGGCAATAAGCAATTAGCACACAGCAAACCACAGGGTGAGGGGAAATGTCGGTCAAGAACAAAAACTCAAACCTAATTTCTTAAGAGACGTGCTTTGGGATATTTAAGATACACACAGAGTAGATAGCACTTCAATTTTTTAGGACATATTTGAAAGATTCTTATCCAATCTGCTTGCTCAGAATTGTTTTCTACATCTGGAGAGATAAAGGCCTGAGTTGTTAATGCTACTAAGATTTGACCATGATTCCATTAAGTTTAGTATTTCCCAAAGCTTGGACAACTAAAGACAGACCTTCTTCAAGGCACGCACACGCACACACAAAAACAGGCATGAGGGTCCTAGATTAGCAGTTCTCTGCATTCACTGGGACTCTTTCAATTACATTGCAGGTCACAGGTAAGAGAAATAACCAGCAAGTCTGAGTAAATCCTGTATACTATTTTCTACACAAAGCAGTTACCAGTTTAGAATCTGCTCAACAAATCTGAAAGTCTAGAACATGGAGCTCACAAGGTCGTTTTTGGAAAAATTAATTCCTCTGCGCTCCATGGTAGAAGCTGACTCGAATAATCTATTCTCCCCACTTGCACTGACACACTTCCCAGGCTCCAAACCTACTGATATTTCAAAAACACCTGAATCATGGAACACTTATATTACAATTCATCAAGTTCAGCAAAAGCTGTTTTAACTAAGAAATCTGGGAATTAAATAAAGTGTATCTTTTAAAAAGACAACTGGAAAAGCAAATATCAAGTATAAGAAGAAGAAACATTCTCTGTCTGTTCTGCAGACACCAATCTATCATACTTGATTACAAAGTCCACTCAAGTCTTTGCTATTGATTTTTATATGGATGGTGCTCAGCCACCACAGTGACAAGATGCAGGAGAAAACCCTAAAGACAAACAGAAATCTGAATGCACATTTCCCAATCGACATCATATGGGGGAAAAGAGACACTGAGGCCCCCATCTTCTCTAGAGGCTGCCTTGTCTTTAAGAGTGGGGATACTACAGTAGTTGCCCCACCCCCAGGTTCATCACACTTCAGGAAATGTACTGGTTAAGAGAAGAGAGGGGATTATATGCCTTGCAGATTGAGAAGGAAACAGACACTATGGCTTCCTAACACCACAAGATCATTTTGTCGTGTAGAAGATCCTACTCTGGGTGAGTGGATGGAGAAGAATCCCTCACCAGATCACTCTGCTGGGAACAGACAGGAAAGAAGGAACAGTGCAGCCTCCTCTCTCTGGATCATTTAAATTTGAAGGAGTGGGACAAGCTGCACCCTCCTCTTTTCCCCATAAACCAGTCAACGATGGGCAAAGTGAGGAAAACACTGCAGTCTCATTCTCCCAGAAATCACCCAATCAGGGATGGTGTGTGTATGCAGGAAGAGTTAAAAAAAAAAAAAAAGAAGAGAACCACTCTGCCCCCCTTCACATCTCCTCCCTACCCAAAATCACAGGGACTGGGTGTGGGAGGGAAGACTGGGGAACCACACTTGCAGCATCTTTCCCCTCCAGGGGGAAAAGCTACATGCAGCTCTTGCCCCCTCTCTCCCTCATGAGCCAAGATTGTGGGGCAGCAAGGATGAAAATATCCTGATACCCCCATATCAAGCTACAGTGTCCAAGCCCACCAGGCAGCATGATTGCTTGGGTGGGGGGTAAGCCCCACCATGCCTTAGTAGGGATGAAGCACACTACTTCAGTTTGAGGGTAAGATCCATTCTTCCTTAGGGGATAAGCATGAGACTGTAGCTTGGTTTTGGGATAAGCTCTATGCTGCTCTAGAGAAAGGGGAGCCACTACAGCTCTGTGGGACCGGGGGGGGGGGGTCCACACTGCCCGGAGAGGGGACATTGTAGCTTGGTTTTTGGTCCTATTCATGCCACTCTTGGAGGAGGGGGGTCTATCCTAGCTTGAGCTGGGGGTGAAATTCACACCATCATGGGGAGTCACTGTCTATAGCTCAGTGTGTAGGTTAGGGATGTAAACAATCATTAAAATGCTAACCAGTTAAATGGAAAATTATACCATTTAATTGGCAAGCAGCAGCCAGGGCTGGATTCCTGCCTGCCCTCCTGGGCCATGTTAGAGGGTCTGGAGTCCACCCGGATGGCCTACTGCGGCCAGGACCCGGGTCCCACCGGCCTGTCCAGCATGGCTGGGACCAGAATTCCACCAGCCCACAACAGCACAGCTAGGAACCCACCTGCCCGCCAAGATGGGACTCCTGTCGGCCTACCTGCCCAGGCAGCCGGCCCGGGGCCAGGAGTCTACCAGCATGGACAAGGTCCCACCTGGCATGGCCGGACGGGAGGGGGAGGGGGGGGTCATGCCTGCTGCCCCCTTGCAGCTGGACACACTCAGCCAGAGCTGCTCCAACCCGGCACGTGCTGCCGTCCAACCCGTTCCCAGGGAAAGCGGCCCCCTAGCCCAGTGCTTACGGTTAACCGTTTGCATCCCTAGCGGGGGTGCACGGCAGCCGGGGGGGGGGGGGCTGTGGGACCCGCGCTTCACCGGAGGGAGGGGCGAGCCCCGCGCGGTAGCCAGGTGGGGGAGGGGCGCTGTGGCTCGGTGCGGGGGGAGGGGGAGAGACCCGCGCTGCCAGGCGAAGGGGCTGAAGAAACAGCAGCAGGCGGCCCCTCCCCCCTCGCTTTGGGGCCCCGCTCCCGGGGGGGGGGTGGCCGGGGGGGGGCGAGGCCTGGAGGGCCGCGGGGCTCCTCGCGCAGGGGGCGGGCCCTTTGTCCGGGGCAGGCCCGAGCTCCGCCAGCCGCGCTAGGCCGCCGCCACAGGGGGGCCCCCGCCCGGCCGGGCCGCGCGGGGAAGCGAGCTGCGGGGCCGCCCCTCCCCCACCTTTCCACTCACTGGCTCCTCGGGCTCCGCTGGCTCCAGCCGCCTCTTCCCCCGTTACCGGGAGGGGGAGGGGAACGTCCGTGCGTGGGTGACGCGGTGAGGTCACGGCGCGCCGCGGCGTGCGCATGCGCACGAGAGGGCGCGGAGGCCGCCGGAGGACGGGCAGGGGCGACCCAGCCGCCAGCCCCTAGAGGGCGGGGCTGGGGAGACAAGCTCAGGTCCCGCTGGGGCTGGGCGAGGCGGCAGCCTGGAGACTGCCCATTGGCCCCCCCCCGGTGCATGGGGGAGCAGCCGGGCCGCGCAGCCCTGGTGACACAGACACCCCAGAGCTGCCCTCCGGCCTCGGGGGGCTGCCAAGGCACGTGAACCCCAAAGGCTCAGCTCTGGAAGGCGACACAGCTGTCACCCTTTGAGACCAAGCCCAGTGCTGGCTGGGGGAGCGGGAGAACCCCAGGACCCTGTGTCCCTCCGCCTTGGCTTAAATCATAGTCGCACGAGTTCAGTGTTTCCCAGCTTTTTTCTTTTTTGTAAAGTGCCCCTTCAAAAAAAATTAGAAGTGCCCCCAGTACCTACCGTTTTCAGACACACGCATTTTTTTTCTACCATTGCCACACATTTGTTTAAACAACTTAATCGTAGCCAGGCAGGTGATGAATTTTTGGGGTGTAAAAAGTGCAAAAATAATAAAACGCTGTAAAACTTAAAACAAAAATTCCGTTTTTTCCAAATTTCAATGGTGTTGATGTACCCCCCAGACTTCTCTCGAGTACCTCTAAGGGTACTGGTATCACTGGTTGAGAAACTCTGTACCAATTAACTGGAGCATATGGCTGGACTTGATGACCTCTTGAGGTCCCTTCCAGTCCTATTATTCTATGATTCTATGGCTCCATAGGTTTATTGTAGGGCAAGCCAACCACATTCATAAACAATCAACCATATACTTGAGTTTAGGTGCTAGTACCTCTGTGCATGCATCTGTCTGTCTGCTCAAGAACTCCTAAACAATAAGAACAAGAGCTTCAGAGGAGTAGCTGACTACAGAGTAGTCTGTAACTGGAAAAACTTAAAAAACAACTAATAGTTTAGCAGCACCTTAAAGACTAGCAAAACATGTAGTGGTAGATGGTATCATGAGCTTTCGTGGGTACAAACCACTTCTTCAGATGAAACAAGGACCACCACATTTGGTATGCAGCTTCCTTTTCTAATAACTTAAACAGAGGTGAGCATTTGGTTGTGCCAGAACAACAGGATGTGCCCAGAATGGGACTGCATCTCAGAAAACCATGCGCAGTGAGAGGGCAGTGAGCAAGCATGGTGAGCAGGCATCGAGCAAAGGTGGCGAGCAAGAAAGGCGAGCAGGCAGCGAGGGAGATGAGCTGGCGCAGCAAGTGAGGGCAGCAAGTGGGTGGGGGGCAATTGGACAGTCAGCAACGAAAGAGCGGGCAGTGGGCGGCAGTCAGTGAGCAGTCAGGCAGCGGGCATGCGTGCAGCTAACAAGTGCATGTGGCAGGTGAGCGGGCAGCGAATGAGTGGGAAGTGAGTGAGCGGATGGTAGGCAGGTGGGCAAATGGGCGGGCAGTGGCTGGGAGTGCAGTGTGTGGCGGGCAGGCGGCGAGTGCGTGCGGCGAGTGAGCAAGTGGCGAACGAGCAGGCAGCAGGTAAGCGGGTGGCAGGCGAACAGGTGGCGAGCGAGCGGGTGGGCATCTGGCATGTGAGTGGGTGGGAAGCGCGGGCGGGGAGTGGGCAGAAGGGCAGTGAGCCGGCGAACGACCTCTTCAGTCGGGTGTCAAGCCATATCGGGAAGGCGGCAAGTGGGCGGGAGAGTGAGTAGGTGGTGAGTGACGGGGCAGTGGGCAAGCGGCGAGTGGGCGAGCGGTGAAGTGGGCAGGCAGGAGGCGGGTGGACAGCGGGCAAGTGAGTGAGTGGACAGCAGCGGGCGGGTGAGTGTGGCAAGCAAGCAGCAAGCGAAGGGCACGATCAAGGGTAGCAAGCAAGACCCGCAACCAGATGGAGAACGAAAAGGCATAGAGCGGGCGCGGCGAAGGTGCGGCAAACAAGTGGGGACTGGGCGGCAAGTTGGCGGCGAGTGAATGTGGCGAGCGGGTGGTAGGTGAGCAGGTGTTCAGCAAGTGTGGCGAGTGGGCATGACAAGCGGATAGTGAGCAGGCAGGCTGGAGGCAGGCAGCAAGTGAGCAGGCAGCAGGTCAGTGGGTGGCGAGCGGGCAGGAGAATGGACGGTGGGCAAGCGGGTGAGCAGCAGAGCATCCAGTGGATGGGGGCAGACAGCAAGTGGTGGGCGGTGAGCAGGCAGGTGGCAAGTGGGTGAGCAGCAAGTGGGCGTACGGCAGCGGGGACCGGGCAGTGAGTTGACAGTGAGCAAACGTGCCGAGCAGGCGGGTCGCAGGTGAGTGGGTGGTGAGCGAGTGTGGCGAGTGGGCATAGTGAGTAGGCAGCGAGCGGGGGGTAGGCAAGTGGGCAGCAAGCAGGTGGTAAGCAGGCAGTTGGCAATGGGTGGGCGAGCATGGTGAATGGGCAGTGAGCAAGTGCAGGGTTCGGGCAGCGAGCGAGGGGGTGAGGGGGAGCGGGGTCGGCGAGTTGGTGCTGCGAGTGAGGGCAGCAAGCGAGTGGCAGGAGAGTGGGCAATGAGCAGTGAGCAGGTGGTGAGTGAGTGGGCATTGGGCGAGCAGGCAATTAGTGGGCAGTGGGTGGTGAGCAGACGGTGGGCAGGTGGGGAACGGGCAGCAGGTAGCAGGCGAGCGGGCGGCAAGTGGGCGGCAGGAGAGCAAGCACTTCAACCGGGTGTCGAGCAGGCATCAGGAGGGTGGTGGGTGGGCAGTGAGTGAGCAGTGGGCGAATTGGCAGTCAGTGGTGAGTGAGCAACGAGCAAGCGGGCATGCAGACAGTGGCCAGCGGCCAGGGGGAATGCGGATGGGTGACAAGCAGGTGGCAAGCGAGCCGGCAGCGGGTCAGTGGGCGGTGAGTGAGTGGGCAGGTGAGCGGGCAGGCAAGAGGGCGGCGGGCGAGCAGGTGGGTGGCGGAGCCGCCAGTGGGCAAGCAGGCGGGTGACAAGCAGGCGGCAAGCGGGCGAGTGGGCGGGCGGTGGAGAGGCCAGTGGGTAAGGACAGGTAGCAAGTTGCAGGCGTCGAGTGGGCGATTGGCAAGCAGGCAGATGGCAGCAGGTGGTGAGTGTGGTGGGCAGCAAGCGAGCGCGGTGAATGAGGGCAGCAAGCGAGAGCCTCAAGCAGATGGTGAGCGAATGGGTGAAGAGTGGGCGCTGCGAAGGTGCAGTGAACAAGCCAGGAGAGCAGGTGGCGAGCAAGTGCTTCGATCGGGTGTCAAGCAGGCATTGGGAGGGCGGCGAGTGGGTGAGCAGGCGGCCAGTGCGCTGGGGGCGAGCAGACGGGTGGCGAGCGGGTGAGGGGCAAGTGGGTGGCGAGCGGGCAGGTGGGCAGGTGAGCGCTGCGAGTGGGTGGTGAGTGGGCAGCAGGCTGGTGGCAGGAGAGCAGGTGAGCAGCAAGCGGGCAGGCGGGAGATGGGTGGGCGGTGGGCGAGCGAGCGGACAGCAGCGGGCAGGTGAGTGCGGTAAGCAGGTTGCGAGCGAGAGTGGCAAGCAAGAGAGACGATCAAAGGCCGCAAGCAGGTGACAAGCGAGCGGGCGGAGAGTGGATGCGGTGAAGGTACTGCAAACAAGTGGGGACTGGCCAGCAAGTTGGCAGCGAGCAGGTGGCAGGTGAGCGGGTGTTGAGAAAGTGTGGCGAGCAGGCAGTGAATGGGCATGACGAGTGGGCGAGCAGCTGGCAACGTGCGGGTGACCGCAGCGAGTGGGCGGTGAAGAAGCGCGGTGAGCGGGCAGCGAGTGAGAGTAGTGAGCGAGGGAGTGAGCGGGGGCGGCAAGTGGGCGCTGCGAGTGAGGGCAGTGAGCGAGCAGCAGGAGAGTGGGCGGTGAGCAGTGAGCAGGCGGTGAGTGAGCGGACGTTGGGCGAGCGGGCGGGAGTGGGTGGTGAGCGTGTGGCAGGTGGGCGGGGAGCGGGCGGCGGGTAGCAGGAGAGCGAGCACTTCGACCGGGTGTCGAGCAGGCATCGGGAGGGTGGCAGGCAGGGGCAGCAAGTGAGCAGCAGGTGAGTGGGCGGCAAGTGAGAGGAAGCAAGCGTTGGACACACGGGCGGCGAGCGGAAGGGGGTGTGCAGGTGGGTGACAAGCGGGTGGCGGGTGAACAGGTGGCGAGCAAGTGGGCAGCGGGTCAGCAGGTGGCAAACAAGCGGGCAGAGGGTCAGTGGGCAGCAAGCGAGTGGGCAGCCGGTCAGCAGGTGGTGAGCAAGCAGGGGGGTAAGCGGGTGGTGGGCAGGCGGGGACTGGGTGGCAGGCAGCAGGAGAGCAGGCGGTGAGCAGGTGGCAGGAGAGCAAGCGCTTCGACCAGGTGTCAAGTAGGCATTGGGAGGGTGGCAGGCAGGGGCAGCGAGTGAGCAGCGGGCGACTGGGCAGCGAGTGAGAGGAAGCGGGTGGTGGGTGCAGAGGCAGCGAGTGGCTGGGGGTGTGTGTGGGCGGGTGACAAGTGGGCGGCTGGCGAACGGGCAGCGAGCAAGCGGGCAGCGGGCAGCAAGTGTGCGGGCAGCGGGGCAGCGGGCGACAAGCAAGCGGAGGGGGCAAGCAGGTGGCGGAGGGGTGGTGGAGCAGCCAGTTGGCAGGAGCCGGGAGGTGAGCGGGTGGGTGGAGGTCAAACAAGCGAGCAAGCGGACAGCAGTGCATGGGTGAGCACGGCGAGTGGGCGGCGAGCAAGCGCGGTGAGTGATTAAGCAGGTGGTGTGCAAGCAGGAGGTGAGTGAAGGCGGTGAGCAGGTAATGAGGGTGGCAAGCAAGCAGGTCGAGTGGGCAGCGAGCAAGCAAGTTGAGTTGGCAGCAAGCAAGTGGATGGTGAGCGAGCATCGAGCGAGGGCGTCGAGTGAGGGTGGCAAGCAGACAGTGAGCAGGCTGAGTGCGGGAGTGGCAAAGGTGCAGCAAATAAGTGAGGACTGGGCAGTGAGCCGGCAGCGAGTAAGTGTGGCGAGCGGGCAGCAAGAGAGTGCAGTGAGCAGGTAGAGAGCACGTGGCAAGGGATATGATGAGCAGGTGGCCAGCGGGCGCAGTAGGTGGGCGGCGAGCGAATGCAGCAGGCGCAACGAGCAGGCGGCGAGCAAGCACTGCGGGCGGCAAGCGAAAGGCAAAGGGACATTGAGTGGGTGCAACGAGTTAGCAGTGACCAAATGGCAAGCGACTGGCGGCTGGGTGCGGCGAGTGGGAAGTGAGCAAGTGGCAAATGAGCAGCGACCAGATGTGGTGACCAGGTGGCAACTGGGCAGCGAGCGAGCGGCAACTGGATGCGGCAGAGGTGTGGCTAGGGACCGGATAGCAAGTGAGCAGGAGGCGAGCGGGCATGGAGTGAACGTGTTGAGTAGGCGTGGCGAAGGTGCGGTGAAGGAGTGGAGACCGGGTGGCGAGCCAGCGGTGAGCAAAGGGCCAGTGGGTACAGCAAGTGAAAGGCAAAGGAACGTTGAGTGGGTGCAGTGATCTAGCAGTGATCAAATGGTGAGTACGAAGGTGCGGTGAAAAAATATGGGAACCGGGCAGTGAACGGGCGCAGCAAGTGAGCAGGAGACGAGCGGGCATGGCGATCGAGCAGGTGGTAAGCGGGCACAGCGAGCCAACAGGAGACAAGTGAGGGATGCGAGCGAAGGTGGCAAGCAGGGGCAGAGACCCGTGGGGCGAGCGAGAACGGAGACCGGGGGCAAGAGAGGGCAGAGACCAGAGAGCAAGCAAATGGCGAGCCAAGGCAGTGAGTGGGCTTGCAACCTGGCTGCGAGGAGGCTGCAAGGGGCCGGTGAGCGGGTGGCGAGAGAGTAGGGAGGGGCCAGCAAGTGGGCGGTGAGGGGCTGATGTAGGGGGCGCAGGGAGGCCAGCATGGGGGCCAGCGAGCAGCTGGCAAGAGGCTAGAGCAGGGGTGGCAAGCGGGAGGCGTGGGGCCAGCGAAGTAGCAGCAAGCGGATGGTCAGGGAGCAGCAAGTGGGTGATGGGGGAACAGCAAGGGGTCAGCGAGGGGTCGGTGAGAGGGCGGCAACCTGGCTGCAAGGGGCCTGTGATTGGACAGCAAGCAGGTGGCAAGTGGGCAGCAAGATGCTAGTGACACGCCATCAAGTGAGCGGACGGCGAGAGAGCAGTGACTGAGTGGCGATGGGCTGGTAATTGGGCAGCGACAGGACAACAGGGGGATGGCAAGAAGGCGGGTGGTGAGCGAGCTGCGAGGGGCCAGTGAGTGATGGAGTGGCGAGGGAGTGGCAAACGGCTTGCAAGGGAGCAGTGAATTGGCAGCAAGTGAGTGGAAGGGAGCGGGTGAGCAAGCCAAGGAGCGGTGAGGGACTGGTGAGAGGGCAACAAGCGTGCAACAGCGCAGCAAGCAAGCAAGCAATAAGGGGTCGGTGAAGGAGCAGCAAGGGGCCAGTGAGCGGTGAAGGAGCAGTGAGGGGCAGGCCAGCAAAGGAGCGGCAAGGGGACTATGAGCGAGCAGCAAATGGCTGGCGAGTGGGTAGCCAGCGATGAGAGCGGTGAACAAGCGGTGAGGGCACAGCAAGCAGTGACTAGGGAGCAGCAAGGTGAGGGAGTGTCAAGCAGGCGGTGAGAGGGCATCAAGTGGCCGGCAAGCGGGTGGCAAGGGAGCAGTGAGTGGGCAGCAAGGAAGCTGTGAGTGGGCCACAAGGGGCCCTCTAGGCAGCAATGAGCAGGCAGCGAGCGGTTAGCATGCGAACATCAAGAGGATGGCGAGTGAGTGTCAAGGAACCCATGAGCAAGCGGCGAGGGGCCAGCGAGCAGGCACAGAGAGGCCAGCGAGCAGGTGGAGATCAAGTGGAGAGCAAGTGGGAAGGGGCCGGCGAGCAAGTGGCGAGGGGATGGCAAGTGGGCAGAGGGGCTGGTGAGCACGCAGTGAGAGGCCAGCAAGCAAGCGGGAGGAGAATAAGTGGCAAGGGGCTAGCAAGCAAGTGGGTAGCAAGGGGGCAGTAAAGGGGGCGGCGAAGGGACAGCAAACAAGAGGGCAATGAGCAAGTGGCAAAGGACCAGTGAGCAAGCGGTGAGGGACCCATGAGCGAGCAGTGAGAGGCCAGTTACAGGAAAGCAGCATAATCCTGGCAAGCTGGCAGCAAAAGGGCAGCAACCTGGCTACAAGGGGCCCGGTGAGCAAGTCTGGCAAGCGAGTAGCCAGGGGCTAGTGACATAGGAGTATCTGGTGAGGGGCTGGGAGTGGGTGGTGAGGGGCTGGTGAACAAGCAGTGAGAGAGCGGCAAGGGAATGGCGAGCAAGCAGCAAGGGGAAGGTGAATGGGTGGCAAGCGAGTGGCGAGCAAGTGGCGGTAAGTGAGCTATGATGGGCCATAACTGAGCGGTTATTGGCTAGTGAAGGGCCAGCAACTGAGTGGTTACTGGCTGGTGAAAGACTGGCGAACAAGTGGCGAGGAGCCAGTGAGCGGGCTGCGAGGGGTCTGCAAGCAAACGGTGAGGTGCTGGCGAGAGGGTGGCAAATAAGTGACAGTGGGCCAGTTATGGAGCAGTGAAGGGCCAACAAGTGAGAGGCTGGCAAGTAAGGGGGCAGCAAGCGAGCGTTGAGTGGGTGGATGATTGTGGTGAGCGAGCGGGAAGGGGCTGTCAAACAAGCAGCAAGCAAGCGACCGACAGGTTAGTGAGCAGACGGTGAGCAAGGGTCTGCCAAGTGGTCAGCAAGCAGGCGACAAGGGGCCGGCAGTGAGTGGTCAGCAAGCAGGTGGGCGATGAGCAGCCGGCGGCGAGGGGCTGGCAAACAAGCGGCGGCAGAAGTGGCAAGTAACTAGTGGAGGGGGCACGAAGGGGTGGCCAGCTGGTGAAGGGGTGGCGAGTTGACTGAGGGTGTGGAGGCCAGATGGTGAGGGGGTGGGCAGTGGGCTGTAAGAGTCCAGCAAGGAGTAAACAAGGTGTGGGTGCTGAGGAATTGGTGGTAGGCAGCAAGCGGTCAGCAGGGTGGGGCGTGGCGGCGAAGGGACAACATGGTGGCAAGGGGTTGGCAAGTGGGCGGATGGGCAGGCAGTGAGGAGCTGGGCAGTGAGGGGACCATGCCAGACAGTGACAGGACGATGTAGTGTGCTGAGATGGCCATGGCAGGCTATGGTGGGACAACGTAGTGCGCTGAGGAGACCGTGCCAGGCCATGACGGGACAACATAGTGTACTGAGGCGGCCATGGCGGGACAACGTAATGCGCTGAGGCGGTCATGGTGGGACGACATAGTGCATTGAGGCGGCCATGGCAGGCCCTAGCGGGACGATGCAGTGTGCTGAGAGAGCTGTGCCAGGCCATGATGGGACGACCAGTGTGCTGAGGCAGCCATGGCAGGACAACGTAGCGCATTGAGAGAACCGTGCCAGGCCATGGCGGGACCACCCGGCGTGTTGAGGGGCCGTGGCAGGACGACATAGTGTGCTGAGGGAACCGTGCCAGGCCATGGGGGGACCACCTGGCGTGCTGAGGGGCTGTGGCAGGACAGCCTGCTGGGTTGCTATCACCTCTCAATCCTTTACATCACAGCTCTGCTTGAGGTGACGTCACAATACCACGGATTCTGGAGCAAGGGGATTGGCTAGTGCCCTGCTGTCAAGGAGTGACCTCACGCGTTGTCGCCTCGTTGCCTGGCAACCCGACGGTTGCGCTGTACGGGCAGTAACGCACGAGGACGTTTGGGGGTGGGACGTCCCCGGCCTTACCCGCCTCCCTCCCGCCAGCCCGTGGCAGGCGGGGAGCAGCAGCCGCCGCCGCCGCCCAGAACCCCTCCTAGTCCCGCCCGGCTCCTTGCTCGCACTGCGCCTGCGCTGAGACACGCAAAGCGCGTAGGGGGCGCAAGCAGCGGGGAGCGGAGCGCGGCGAGGCCGGGCCTAGGGAGCGCGAGCGCCGCCCGGATTCAGGTGAAGGCGGCGGCTGACGCGGCTCCCCGCTCTTGGGACCCCCCCCCCCCCGCCGTGTGGGGCCAGGCGGTGACCCCGGGGCTGGGAGGTGTGGGGAGGTGAGCGGCTCTGGGGTCCCCCCTCGTGGGGCCCTGCGGGGGGGTGCGGCTCTGGGGTCCCCCCCTCGTGGGGCCTTGCGGGGGGGTGCGGCTCTGGGGTCCCCCCCTCGTGGGGCCTTGCGGGGGGGTGCGGCTCTGGGGTCCCCCCCTCGTGGGGCCTTGCGGGGGGGTGCGGCTCTGGGGTCCCCCCCTCGTGGGGCCTTGCGGGGGGGTGCGGCTCTGGGGTCCCCCCCTCGTGGGGCCCTGCGGGGGGAGCCTCTCTGGCGTCTCCCCGGGGCTCCCTGCGGGGGGAGCGGCTCTGCCCCCCCCGTGGGGCCTTGCGGGGGGGTGCGGCTCTGGCGTCTCCCCGGGGCTCCCTGCGGGGGGAGCGGCTCTGCCCCCCCCGTGGGGCCTTGCAGGGGGGGGTGCGGCTCTGGGTCCCCCCTCCCCGTGGGTCCGTGCAGGGGGACCGGCTCTGGAGCATCCGCCCCAGGGGACAATGGCTCTTCCCCTGCCAGGACGTAGTTTAGGGGCCCCCTGGAGCGGCCCCCTCTCTGCGTGTGGGGGAGCAGCTCAGAGCCTCCTGCTGTAAAACCGGCCCGCCCCCTGCCTGTGGGGGAGCAGCGCAGGGCTTTCAGGGAGCAGCTCTCCTTGAGCCTTGCACCGGGCTGTGGTCTCCCTGACAGGCGGGGGGGGGGGACAGGCCCCAGTTGACCCCACTTCTCTGATCCTTTGAAATAAATCTCCCCCCAGCAAGGCTAACTTCCAACTCTCTCGCTGGGCCTTGTGTGGCAGTGGCAATTCCCCTCCCCCTTAAAGGCTCTGGAGTTCTCCGCCATGGCAGGTGTGCCCTGGGCATGCAGAGCCTCGTGCTGCTTGGCTGCTTCATTGGGGTGAGCCAGCAGTGTCTTTTGGGATGGTGCCTGCTCCCAAGAACAGAGCTGACAGGTGGATCCCGGTTGAAGAGTGTGGTGTGCACCCAAGAACTAGGGCACAACTAATTTTAGCGGCTCTAACCTTGAGTGTGTGTCTTTAAGGACTTGTCAGTAGTTTCTGCAAACTCCTCTTGTTTGAAGGGGAAAAAGTTAATACTGGAGCAGTATGTGCTCCCTGCAAGGAATAGTAAACAGCCCATAACATAAAGTCCTAAATTTGAGATAGCACAGCGGCTGTGTGCACTGCATGGCATTGTTCGTAGCCAATTTTCAGTGGTGGGAATTGAGAGTTACAGTCATCTCTGTGCTTACCACCAGAGAGGCAGATCAGTGGGTGAACTGCCTTCTTTCAAGGGGGAATGCACTACATGAATTATGGTGCCCATGCAGGATCCACTATGAAGTATGATGCTTGAAGCAGTTATTTGTGTTTAGGCCTCCATTGCTACAAATATATTCACAGTGGACACCCAAGTCTGTTAGATAGATACCACAATCTGTTGTTCATATCGTTTTGCAGAAACTGCAGGGTACTTGGTAATTCCTTATTCCAGAAGAAAGGGGGATCATATAAATTTAGGAAGAGAATGTTTTTATTCTTATTGTTAGGACCCTGCCAAATTCATGGTCCATTTTGGTCAATTTCACAGTCACAGGGTTTAAAAAATGGTAAATGTCATGATTTCAGCTATTTAAAGCTGAAATTTCACAATGTTGTAATTTAGGGGTCCTGACCCAAAAAGGAGTTCTGTGGGGATTATGATCTTGCTACACTTCTGTGCAGGTGCTGGCAACAGCATTGCTTTCAGAGCTGGCAGCTGGAGAGTGGCGTCTGCTGGCCAGGAATCCAGCTCTGAAAATACAGCTACTGCAAGTAGCAGCACAGAGGTTAGGATGGCATGGTATGGTATTGTGACCTTTATTTCTGTGTGGGTGCTGTCTTCAGAGCTGGGTACATGGCCAACATTATAGCCACCATTCTCCAGTTGTTCAGCTATGAAGGCAGCCAGGAAGTAAAGGTGTCAGTACCAAGACCCTTCTCAAATAAACTTGTGGTCCCCTTGCAACTCCCTTTTGGGTGTCTGTGAAGTGCTGAGGTTGACTTAATATTGCTTATTGAGGCCCCAGTTCAGACCTCATTAGGCTAGGAACTGTACTGTTTTAAGAGTATATGATCAGTAGGAAAAAAAAGAGAGGCAGCCAGGGTGAAACTGAAGTAACTTGCTCATAGTTACACTACCATATGCTAGTGGTAGAGCTGGAAACAAAATTCAAGTTTACTGAGTCCCAATTTAATCCCCTATTCCATGGGTGGGCAATAATTTTTGACCAGGGACCACTTCAGAAAATTTGAAGTGTCCTGGGCTGCCCCAGAAGGGCCTCCTGCACAAGGGGCAGGGCCAGGACACTTCTGGGCTTCCCCACCCACAGACCCTGATTGGTCTGTAGGTGGGGTAGCATGTGCAGTCTTTGCCCCCGCTCTCCCCCCCAGAGAACCACCAGCTGTTCTGAACAGCTGGCTGTTCCCTCTAGGTGCCTGTGCCCTTGGAGATAGGAGGAGACTTTGTGCACTTCCCCCTCCCCGCCCGAAGTCATTCAGGACCTTGGAGGAGAGGGAGGACTATTTGAAGTCTGCCCCTGCCCTACAAGGGAGCGCTGCACTTAGTCACCGGCCAGCTGAGCAGCAGCTGGCCGTTGACTCTAAGCGCACTCCTTGCAGGGCAAGGGCAGGTGAGAGGAGATTTGACATGCTTCCCCTTCACCCCCCACCCTTAGGGCCTGATTGGCCAGGGGGCCTGGGAGCAGTAGGACCTCCATGGGCTGGATCAACCCACATGGTTGGCCGAATCCGGCCTGCAGAGGCCCTTTTGCCCACCTCTATCTTAGTCAATGGTCCACACAGCCTCCCAGTGTAACATACTCTTCTCAGTTTTCTTGTTAAACACATAACAAATCGGTCCATTAAAAAGCAGAAATTGCTGAACAGGGCCTGTTCCTGAAGGCATATGTTGGAAATATGCTGTTTCAAAGTAACAAAACAGGATTTCTGCCTTACCGTTTGAAACTATTAGATATTTGTGATATTGGTGGTGGTGCTGCCTATTTTTCCATTAGTGACCTGACTACGTGGGTAATAACCATAGCAGGTACAGTCTCTTATGTTCTTTAAAATGAATAAAAATTTGAGTGTGATGGTCACTTAATGAGTGATACTGTTAGAGTTAGTCTTATTAGGAGTACACAGTTGATAACTTTGTCCATCATTTTATACTGTCCTTCAGATACTTTTTCTAATCTAAATATTTTGTATTTGATTTTTTTCTAGTGACAATGAGACCATTGTGTGTGTTCCTTGCTGTTTTGTTCATCCCATGGGGCTTTTCTTTAGCTAAGTTTGATGAATTTGAGGATGGGGATGATATTGTGGAGTATGATGATAATGACTTTGCTGAGTTTGAAGATGTTACTGAAGATGTAACCACAGAATCTCCACAGAGGATCATAACCACAGAAGATGATGAGGAGGAGGCCACTGTCGAACTTGAAGGTCAAGATGAAAATCAGGAGGACTTTGATGATGCAGATGCGCAGGTAATGTCAAATTCATGCTCTTGCTCCTTTTAGCCTCTCATTTAAATTATCCTTTTACTTATCAACCCAGATCCATGATTGTTCTTGTACTATACTGTACTGCAGTACTTATGCTGCGATCCCATCAGATCTCCCAAGCTATGTGGGATCTGGATCTGTCAATATTTGGCTGGAATATTTCAAGGGAACACCTATGGAATTCAGACGGCGGTACGCTTCTTTCAGATTCAGTAGTGAATCTATTGTGGTGCTAGGCAAAGTTGTGCTGTTGGATAGAACAACTTCCAAGTGAATTATAAAATGGAGATTCCAACTAGTTGTGGTAATTAAAGATCCCATGGCACGTCTATAGAAGTAAAGATGTTAACTTCCACAGCCTGGTCCACTTTTGGTGATTCTATATTGCCTCCCTAAATGTCCATGCAGTTTCAATGGCATCTAATCATCTCCTCTTCTGATCACAAACTTTATAATGCTTTGCTGTGTCCTGTTTTGAGAATGTTGTGATCCACTGCAGAGGTAGGTGCATTTCTGTGATAGAACTGTCCTTTGAGAATCATCTGGGTGTCAATATATAGACGTCTGTGAGATCCGTGGAGTTGAAAGGCACTTTATGCATGCAAAAACATGGCTGTTGAGTCTTCATAAAATTGTGAATAAACATTTTATTGCGGAAGTGTTCCAATTAAAAAAAACCTTTGCAATTTTCATTTATTTTAACTTTAAAATCTCAGCTGTAACATTGTAAAAGAGATTGCTGCTTTAGAGAGATGATGCAGATGGCTTTATTTTCTGTCTGGGGTATGTTTGTTGTGCTTAAAAGAAGCACCCAGGATCTTTTTCAGAGGGATAAGGCAACACGCCACATTTATTGAACATACATAGATCAATCAATACTTATCATATGCATATGATACATTACACTCATGCACACACACAAGAACGCTCCATCTTGTTGTTACCAAAAGTTGCTCCCCCTAACTGCACTGGCCAGGTGAGTTAGATGGCGGGAGGAGTGGAGCCGGGCTCCTACCTATCTAGATCGATGCTCCCATGTTGACAAGACAAAAACCCAGGGTCCCTCTGCAAGATGCCTCATATTTATCTCTCTCATGCAGCCAATTAGTCATCACCTTGCCTTTCTTAATGCTGCTTCAAAGAGTTCTTCCAAGGGCAAGCACTTGCTGCTTGACTCCCATGGCATCTGTATGTCCAGTCTTCTTAATGAGCTCACTTTCCAGGTATTGGCTTGGATCTGGCTCCCAGACCTCCACCCTTGCAACTGCTGCTGGAGGTGCTCACCTTTCATTCTCCATTCACACCTCATTCATTTCAACAGGGCAATCAAGGAAATGGGAGAGCTCAAAAGACATTTTTTCTTACAATATCCATCTATCTATCTATCAAAAGGAAAGTTTCTCTTAATACAAAGTTATAGGAGAAATGATAATATTACAGGGATTTATCCACATGTTGTGTTTTGCCACTTATCAGGCTTGAGATGTTTAGGCTGCTTGTACTTACCCTTAGGAAGGAGATGCCGAGAATGAGCCATATGATGATGAAGAATTTGAAGGCTATGAAGAAAAAACAGATGTATCTCCCAGCAAAAGCAAAGACCCCATAACCATTGTTGATGTAGGTATAAATGTCTGGATGTCTTTCCAGTCATCATTTTATGATTTATTTCTGGTATGATTGAGCCTAGAGGGCCCTACAGAGAACAAGACATCATTGTGTTAGCTCCTGACCCAGGTTATAGCTCCCTCCTGCCCTAGATCACAACCCAAACACCCGCTCTCCTTCCAATACCCTTCCTCCAGGTGAGAATCTTTTCCTGCACCCAACCCCTCTCCCAGATCAGAACCCTCTCCCAGACCCCTTCCTGCAACCTAATCCCCTAGCCTGAACTCCCTTCTGCATCGAACCTCCATCCTAGACTAAGGAGGTAAGCTTCCCCAACCCTTTGCTGCCTCTGTCAAAAAGAGGCAGCAAGGGAGAGGGAATGGGGGGCTGCTGGGGAGAGCCAGCTTAAAAGACAGCTCCCCCCAGCTCTGTGGGAGGGGGAAGAAATCCCCACAGAGGCCAGCAGGGGACTGGTCCCAGGCTCCATGCACCTTTCATCTTTGAAATGCAGTATCAGCTGCATGGGCTCTTGTAACATTTCAAAGCGGAAGTGCCCTTATCGACTAATCGAAAAGTTGATGGAAGTTCCATCGACTATTAGATTAGTTGATTAATATAATTTTAACATCCCTAGCCTAGACCCCACATCCGGTCCATTAATATCACGGGAAAGTGCGGCCCTTGATCACTTTCCAAATTCTTGGAGTTAATAATGACCCCAGGCCTAAGGTCACAGAATACTGTATCAGCTATGCTCAGCATGATTGTTGCTGACAAAGAGTAACTCATGTCAGTGATGAAGTTGGCCCTAAGTATCCTCAACTCTATAGCATAACTTTAGTAAACCGTATCACGCTCATTCAAGGGCGAAGCTTCTCTGGTAACTTATTTGTTCCAAAACAAATGATTATGCAGGATCCATTACATCCAGTAATAAAATAACTTCCTTCACTTACTACAGGTCCCTGCGCATCTTCAAAACAGTTGGGAGAGTTATTACATGGAGATCTTGATGGTAACTGGCCTTCTTGCATACATCATGAACTACATCATTGGGAAGAATAAAAACAACCGGCTAGCTCAAGCCTGGTTCAACACTCACAGGGAGTTGCTGGAAAGTAACTTTGCCCTTGTTGGTAGGTTTTTGCAGTTGCTGTGCCCAACTGTTTGCTTCTTTGGATGTGACTGGCTTATATCATTGTGAGCCTGGGCTGGAGGTGAGGGGTTCAGTATGTAGGTTATCCTGGGGAGAGAGGACAGTGTCTTGGGCACTGCAGTGGGCACAGCCTGGGGGAGGGATGTATGTCCCCCAGCTGGGGGACAGAGACATACAGACAAACCCTCTGAAGTATATAGTAGATAGCGGTAGGGATTTCATAATACATTTAATTAAGCAACTATGTAACCCCTGAAAATTTCCATGATTACATACTATACTAAAATATATAGTAAGAAGATATATTGTTGTTTTCAGGGGATGATGGCACAAATAAAGAAGCCACAAGCACAGGGAAGCTCAACCAAGAAAATGAACACATATACAACTTATGGTGCTCTGGCAGGGTGTGCTGTGAGGGAATGCTTATCCAGCTAAAGGTAAGGATGGAAGATCTTGCAGGATTGTTCCACTTACTGACAGGTGGAAATTGAAAATTTGGTAAGGTGCCGTGCCCCTTTCTCTCTCCAGGTTGGGTAATCAGGGGCCTGGTTAGGATTTTTTTTTTAATCTGACTAGATTCTGAATACATGCAGGAAGCAGATATGCTGAGTGAGCAGTGGCCATTTTTACATAGTCCTGTATCTTGTGATACCAGCATTTTAAGATCTAGTCTGTGAGTAGCAATGAATACTTCATACTTCTGGAAAATTGAGAACTCCTGGCTGGCCCTGTGGGGCAATTGTTCCTGGTCATAATGGTGGATAAGAGATTGGGAGTAATTGGCAGTCTAATAGTGCTTTTTGGGGAGTGGAAGTTACTGAATGTGTCAAGCCTGGGCTTTGAACCAGAAGAATGTTCATCCCCTGAAGAAGGGAGAATTTGTCTTATTTATATTAGCTTGGCAGAGCGATACAACCAAAGATCAGTAGAAATATTTCCATGATTTTTTTCCCCCCCTATTTCAATGGAAAGTTTTGTGCTTGGATGTAAGTACTTCCCTGCAATATTTACAAGCTGAGCACTACAGCTTAGAGCTAGCACATGAGAACCAAAAAATGAAACCTTGCGACTACTTGTAATGAGCACTATGCTGTGCTTGGTGGGAAGTGTTTGCAGCATCTGTGTTTAGCTGGGAGAAGGAAAATGATGCAAAAAATAGCAGAAAGTGGTCAGAAGTAAACCAGATATTTCAAATTTTACATTTTAACTGACTTTGCCGTCATGATGGTTTAGGGCCGTGGTCACCAACCAGTAGATCGCGATCTACCGGTAGATCTCAGGGGCTCCAAGAGTAGCTCTTGAGCCCTCTCTGAACTGCCCACCTGCACAGTACATTTACATTAGATTTCCTCATGTAATGTAGGCGGGGCTTCAAGGAAGGGGCGGGGCAGTAGACCTTCACCTGTTCTGAGTCTTAAAAAGTGATCTTGGGTGTAAAAAGGTTGGAGACCACTGGTTTAGGGTTTAAAAAAAAAAGCTTTTCAGTCTTAGAGGAAGTTCAGACTACAACCTTCCTATCCAGATGCTATGTATAGCCAGTCCCAAATTATCTGTCTGTTCACAACTTGAGAACTACATTTATTCATATTAATGTCCATTTACTTCCATCTTAGCAGAAGGAGTATTAGAAAAAAAAAGATTCCAGTGAAGAAATTTAGATGTCTTCCATATCAAAAAGCAGAATATTTGATTGTCTGTCGTGCCAAATAGGTTCTTTTGGTGATAACTGGAGCAAATGCAGAATGGAAAGCTTTGTAGTTTTCTAAGACCTGCCTGGTCTTGGTACAAAGTTGTACCAGTTTAACTAAAACTGATTTTTATACCAGTTAGATAAACTGGCATAATTTTTGTGGCAGAAGCTAAACTGATATAGACGGTTTTAAACCAACAATCATCACACAAAGTTACAGTTAACTAAGCCATTTTAAGTTAATTCAGAGAAGGCCTTAGCCATACTGTAGATTCTACTACATTCCAGTAAACTGCTAAATACATTCTCTCTTTCAGTTTCTCAAGAGGCAAGACCTTCTGAATGTACTTGCTCGAATGATGAGGCCAGCCTGTGACCAAGTGGTATGCTCTGAATTGTTTAGATTTTACTGTGCATCCTTCTCATTGCATTCCTTCAGCTCTATGGGGCTTTATGTCTTTCCCACAACTCACCAGGAGAGGGCTTCAAACAGAAATGCAGCTTTCGTCTGTCTTTTTTTTAAAATAAAGTAACTCTGAAATGATCTTCAAACACCATTCATGTACTTTTTCTTTCCCTTTTTTTATGATGCACTAAACTTCTGATGATTAATTCATTGTTTGTGTGTCTGTGGGTTTTTACTATTCATGGAGTTTTGTGACCCAGGGCCCTCACACTTTGACTTAATCTTGACAAAACTTGCTTTTGTGACTTGCAGTCTCCAACAATTGATTTGTCTTTTGGACCCTTTTATAATCACACTAGGTAGTCTGTTACATGCCTGGTATTCTGCTAGTTGTAAAGCTAATTGTTGTCTATCAGCTGTGGGGTTCCCACTGTTCCCAACACTATCTCCCCATATACAACGAGAAGTCCTGTGGCACCTTATAGACTAACAGATTTATTGGAGCTTAAGCTTTCGTGGGCAAAGACCCATTTTGTCAGTTGCACCAGACTTCTCATTATTTATGCAGATTCAGACTAACATGATATTATAACCCCTCTGATATTATATCCCCATATGTATGTCTAGGGTTGCCAGGTGTCTGGTTTTGAACTTTCTGTCAGGGAAATAAATTGAGAAAATACCAGACATATAAATGTCCGGTATATTCTAATTAAGTTAGTTTTATTATTATGAGTATCAGTACATAGTTGTGTACTGCCTGGCTGGAAGACACGCTCACGCTGTGTGCACATGTCTACCAGCCACGCAGTACGCAGCTACACAATAGAGAGGAGGGGGGCAGAGCTGGGGTGGGATGGAATCCCCGGGGTCGGACTCGCTTGCACTCTGCCAGGACCGTGTGCATGATGGGCAGCACCCTGGATCTGCGTACACCAGGGTCAGCCCCATTCCCCCTGACCCTTTCACAGCCAGCCCTGCTCCCTGCCGGCTGGTTCTCCCCCTCCCGGGTCAGCCCCGCTCCCCCGACCTCCTCCTGGCCAGCCCCGCTCCCCTCCCCTCCCCTCCCGGCCAGTCCCCCCCCACCATCTGAGATCAAGTGTGTCCGGTATTTTTTTTGAAGCCATCTGGTAACTCTATGTATGTCTTGTCAAAGTGTAAATGCCAGTACAGGGGACACAGGAGCCGTAAGGAAAAACGGGGAGGAAGGGGAGTATTTTAATTAGTTTTATAGTTTGTTGTATTCTTCAGTCTATCTCATTTAGAAGTGGTAAATGCATGCAAGCAGTACTGTTGGCTATCTAGTATGCTTTCAAACCGAGTACTCCTACAGCTTTGCTTTGATGCCCATTGTCAGTGAACACTAGGGACGTTAAAATGTATTTATTCAGGTGAATGTGTAACTGCTGAAGCCATCTTCCGCTTCCCCCATCCCTGCCCTGCTGCCTCTAGGCAGCAGGAGGGGGTGGGAGGTGGTCTGCATGTGGGAGGTGGTCTGCATGTATCTGTGAAGGTTAACTGATGAGTCCAGACCATTTACACTATCGTATCCTTAATAAACGCTGAGATTGGGAACCCAGCTTTCTAATTTTTAGATGTTTACCATATGGTTTTAGGAGTGAGAAACAAAGCTATTAAATCCAGACATAGATAAAATGGCTTTATCCCCGTTGAATAACACCTGAATATAGTAGCTGCACTTGGATTTCCTTTTTGATATTTTCAAAGGAAAAGGTAGGGTTAACTTTGTAGTGAAAAAAATGTTTGCACAGTAAGACTTGGAAGTGCTTGTCCATGGCAAGTGCTCCATGTCTTAAAATCTTAACTGAGTTAAGGACCTGAGCAACAACAGGTAAATGTGCTAGTAAGTAATAGTATAAATCCAGTCACTACTAGTGTCTCTCTTTTTCTCAGCAAATAAAAGTAACAATGAATGATGAAGACATGGACACTTACGTGTTTGCTGTTGGAACAAGAAAAGCCTTAGTGCGACTTCAGAAGGAAATGCAGGACCTGGTATGTACGCGTATGTGAAAGTTGGAAGTAAATGGATGGTTCATGCAATTGGTAATGGTTTATAAAGCTTTTCATCTCTTGGTTATTCAAGTCCAGAGCCAGTTGGGAATAACTGAAAGTTATCTGAAGGTTGAGTGACCTATAAGAATTAATTATAGACCATGCTCAGTCCAGTTCCCAATGAACCGATATCTGCATCCTGAAGTAACCGGCACTCATTGGCTTCTGTACTGGCAATTTTAGCAGCAGGTCCAGGGAAAGATAACTTCTTTGTCATCTTTACAAGAGGTGTCTCAAAATGGAGGTTTAGATATGTTGACAGGTTTGCAAAATTTTTGCTTGGTCTCTCTTAGTGCAACACCAATTACCTTGTCAGATTTTGAAAAGTCTACTCGCTAATGATGAATGCAGAACTTTCTCTGGCAAGTCAGCAAGCCTAAGCCATCACTTTCAGCAGAATTAAAGAATCTCCTAGTATCAGGGATGTTATGATCTTGTGAAGAGTGTACTTCATACTGAAAATTTCTGTCTCTGGTCAGCCGGGTCTAGCCTTACCATGAGGTGAACTGGGGCGGCCACCTCAGGTGCCAGACTGTGGTGGGGAGGGGCGCCACTAGGACCCAGAGTGTAGACAATTGTGTCTGCTGCTGGTGCAGATGTATTCTCTCTGCTCTAGATGCACAGAGATGGGGGAGTGCTGTGCTGGAGGAAGGAGGGCACAAGAGACATAACAGGCAGGCAGGAAAAAAGTGGCATGGGGGTATCATTTGAGCTCCCCACCTCAGGTGCCAAAATGTTATGGGCCGGCCCTGCTGGTCAGATGGAATTAAGAAACATATCATATTTATTTTTATTTCAGTACTAGCCAGGATCCTGGCTGTGTTAGGCACTGTCCAAACACAATAAAAGATACACACTTTTTTTCTCTCTTCTCCTTCTAATAGAGTGAGTTCTGCAGTGACAAACCGAAGTCTGGGGCAAAGTATAGTCTTCCGGAGTCACTGGCTATCCTGTCAGAGATGGGAGAGGTCACAGAGGGAATGATGGACACAAAGGTAGTGAAAGAACCAGTAGAAACTCTGTCATTTTCTTGATAAGCTAGGTTGTTTTAAGGCTGGAGTTCTGTGTGAAATCTCTCTCAAAAGAGACAGCATGGGAGTTGAATGCCACATCTTTCTCTCCCTTTGGGAATCCTGAGAAACAAAGATCCCAAAGTATTAGCAAGAGTTAACATCTATACAATTGTCAATGGAGAAAACATCTGTATTGATTTTATATATTAGTATATCCATTGTAAATGTGGGACTTAAGCTGTTATTTGAAGTAAGCAAGGCAGTATTGCCAATGTGGTTGAATGTTACAAGAGCCTCAATATATACCTTTGAAGTTGTGGCTGATCACTGGAGGAAGTGTCATGTCCCAAATGAGAACTTTGTCCTACATCTTTAACTTGCTAACATTCACTAAGTGTCAGGGCTTCTGTTTATTTGCATGGACTTTTTCTCTAACAAGAGACACTGGTGGTAACTTGAGCACAAGAATTTTCCAAAATCAGGACACAGAGGCACTATCAGTAAACCGTATCAGGACAGGTTGGAGATGAATTGGTTATACAAAAATTAATCTGTTTCTCTTTCAGATGGTACATTTCCTCACGCACTATGCTGATAAGATCGAGTCCGTCCATTTTTCAGACCAGTTCTCCGGTCCAAAACTTATGCAAGAGTATGTATGAAACTAGACATCTTCTAATGGCTATTGTAGCAGACAAAATATAGACTAGCATACTTGTGTATTATAGCAGCTACATGTTGCATTGGAGGAGATGTATAGACATGAAGAGGTAAAGATAAAACAGATAATCAGAATTTCCCAAAATGTAAAGCAGCTGTACTAGTTTTCTAAAATCAAAGTGTCTGCTGCCTTCATTTCAGTTTTGTGATCTGACTGCATTGGAACTTGGGCTACTCCACCCAAGAACTGCCAGGTATAGCATTAACTGCTGCCTAGGAAGTGACTAGCTGCTAGCAAAGGGTCTAAGTAAAGTAAGGATGAAGAACCTAGAAATACCAATGACAAACTAAGGATGTAAAATCCCATTTAATTGGTTAACTGGTTAAATGTATGGTTAACTGGTTAACTGATTAAAGATTCCCCTGCCACCACCAAGGGCTGCTTCGGCCATCCAGGAGTGCCCTCTACCAGTGGTGGGCGGGAAGCTTCTCCAATCCCCACTGGTTAACTGGAACCAGTAAGCCTTACCCATTATGAGTGAAGCTAACCAGTTAAACATTCACGTCCCTATCACAAACCTTAAACTTTAACATTAATTTTATGAATATCTTTTGAACGGGAGAAAAACATTTCATTTCAGGGATCTATTGCTTGAAATCTTGTTTTATGTCAATGAAAAATAATTTAGTGTCAGTTACATTGCTTTTTAAATGCTACCTGGTGTTTGCAAG
Organism: Pelodiscus sinensis; assembly: GCF_049634645.1. Classification (NCBI taxonomy): domain Eukaryota; kingdom Metazoa; phylum Chordata; order Testudines; family Trionychidae; genus Pelodiscus; species Pelodiscus sinensis. The sequence continues at coordinate 6,674,849 of NC_134739.1, read as the reverse complement.
TGGCTGTTAGTTCTGCACTGGCCTAGTGTGTGTTTGTCCATATTTTGTGTTCTCTTATTCCAATTCCTTTATTTCCTCTCTTCTGCCAGGGAGGGTCAGCCTTTAAAACTGCCTGACACTAAAAGGACACTATTGTTTACATTTAACGGTAAGGAAAGGTTTATGATTAATCAGATTTTGCAGATAAGTTGAGTGCTAAAGCCATGCCACTTGGGAGATAGTAGGCAGTAGATAAAGGCACAGGATCCCTCAGTAATGCAACAGGATGCAATAATGCACAGTAAATAACTGAGTGGCATATAGCATTGGTAGTGGGATAAAGGAGCCTTGATTCTTTAGATAAGTAGTTCGTATCCAGCCCCGGGTCAACAATGATAAAGTTATTCTAGTTTGATTGCAGTATTTGGGGAAGGAATTTGTTTTGTGTCTACTTTTTGTGGGCAGGTGTCCATCTCTCACAAGTCATCAGCACAAGTGGCCATGATGGCTAAACGACCAACTTTCCACAAGTCAAGAATTGGGTGGGTCAGACCCTATCATTCCTAATGATTATCCCAGTAGATCAGCCTTGGGATGGCGAGGGACAGTTTATGGTCATGCCTGTTGCTGTGTATGCTATATTGTTTTTCTCAATTAATAGAAGATGTCAGAGCTGCCAGGCTTAGTGACATTGAAATTGAAAACACCCGTCCCTCAGGGATTCCAGTTATTTTCAGCAGCAAAGACCATATTTTACCTTCTGATCCATACACATGCCTCCTAATGACTAAAGTGGAAGCCGTGGGCATGTCAGAGGGCAAAACATGGCCTTTAAATTGCATTTTGCAATGATAAAAGCAGAAATTTGATATCAGTATAAAAACATGGATTCAGTCTGGAAGTATAGTAAGAGAAAAATGTGCCTACTGCTATCTGAAGAATCTGAATTTAATTTCCAGAAGAAATGTTTGTTAATTAACTCATTTTAAAGGAGAATTGGAGTATTGTTCTTTGTGGACTTCTATGAACAGGCTGAGCAATGTGTAGAGGTTCTTCTAATTAATATAAAAAACCTTATCAATGTCCCTGAATTAATCTGATGAAGATTTCTTTGCTTTACAGTGCCTGGTTCAGGCAATACTTCCCCAAAAGATATGGAAGCTCTGTTGCCTTTGATGAACATGGTCATTTATTCTATTGACAAAGCGAAAAAGTTCCGTCTAAATAGAGAAGTAAGTCACGTGCTCCTGTGTGTGTTATAGTCAGTTAACATATAAAACTACTTATGGTTAAACATCCCAAGGTAACTTTTTTGTAAAGCAAGGAGCCTTAAAATTCAAATCACCATCTATGGTGATTATTCTGCTTGCCTTAAATCATCTCATGATTATCATTTGGATTTGGTATTCTCTGCTTCCTGTTGCATAAGAGAGGTATTCAAACTATTGTATGCTTAACTCAAGGGAATTGACTCAGCCATAGTCTTACTTGGTCATGGGAGGCAGGGAGGTTGATCAGGGAAGGGTGATAAGAGATGGCAACAGTGATGTACAGTTGAATAGCTGCAAAAAAGAGGTAGTTCAGTCTGAAGAGAAGGAGAAGAGTTCAGATGGTAGAGAACCAGAGGCCACAGGAAAGAGTGTTTGCAAATAACTTTTTAAAAATGGTAATTAGATGAAAAGTGGTTTATAAGACTATTGCATTTAATGCCTTTAGATGATCCTCCATACCTGGGATGCATATTGAAGAAGAATTTTCCTCATCAAGTTTTTAAAGGTTTCTTGAAGTAAGAGACAATATACTTGCCCAAACTTAGTAATGTGTGGTTCTTTCACTCTGAAAAGTTACTATATTTTTAAACACCCCCCCCAGTTGATTCAACAGCAGATCTGCTCCATACATGCATTAATCAGACCTGCTTACTTTAGTACTTAAATTTGTTATTTTTTTTCACTCAGGTGTGTGTGAAGTGGCTTCTCTTCCTCCTTGTACAAGGCCTACAGAACTAGGTTCCAGTTCCCTGTGCTGTGGGATTATATTTGTGTGAATGTGTGCCTAACTTGACTTGTAGAATCTTTGCTGCTGAAATAATGAGGAAGGAATCCAGTTTCATATTTAGGTCCTGGGCTGAGTTTGTACATCTGACTAATACTGTAGAGGGTGAGGTAACAACACTTCTTACATGTAAACCGGACAGGTTTAATTTGAAGGCGATACATGTGGAATCACTCTTTCAGATTAGAACTGCCATTTAAATCCTGAGATAAACTGTTTTTATTATATGTAGCTATTCCAGATGCTGTCTCTGGTACATTGCCTTAGTACCAATTATTTATTTATATTAACTGTTTTTATTTCTTTTTTTGTGGGAAAGGGTAAACAAAAAGCTGATAAGAACAGGGCACGAGTAGAAGAGAACTTCCTTAAATTGACTCATGTGCAAAGGCAGGAGGCTGCCCAGTCCCGCCGGGAAGAGAAGAAAAGGGCAGAGAAGGAGCGAATTATGAACGAAGAAGATCCAGAGAAACAGCGTCGGCTGGAGGTATAATGGATTTTCAGAACAGTTCAAGAACTAATAGCAGGTGTCTCTTGTACAGTATGAGGCACACTTGTAGGTATTCCAGAAGCATGGCAACGTATTATCTTCTGTCGTGCTGGAGATCTGACACATACGTGGAAAAACAGCTCTACTTTTGTATTGATTTTGTTAATTGTTTGTTTCCAAAGCAAGCTGGTGTGAAGGAATGCCAGTCTGTGTCTAGAGGAAACTGCATCCTGGACACAGTACCTTAATTAGCCCTGTTACCTTGATCTTCTCAAATTGTCGACTTGCTTTTCAGTAAAAGTGGTGATGTTCATTCAGTTCTCTATATCCTTCCTCCAGGAAGCTGCTTTGCGACGTGAGCAGAAAAAGCTTGAGAAGAAGCAGATGAAGATGAAGCAAATCAAAGTGAAAGCCATGTGAAACCATTGTGGAAAATTTCTATGCCACATGTAGACTTTAATTCACAGGGTATAAAGAACTAGTCAATTTCATAACCTTACACTTCTTCGAACACTGTCGGCCATTAAGAGAAATGCTTTTTGCATTCACACTACTTAACAATTAATTTGGGTATTACAGCAACACACTGATATGTATAGAGGATGATTTGTCTCTGCCACTTTCTTCCATACGGTTGGATTATTTGCTACTTCTGATGCTTTAAAAAAAATCCTCAAACTTGCAATATCCCTTAAACTCCTTTTGTGATCTTTTTTTTTTTTTTTTTTTTTTTTTTTTTTAAGATTAAAAAACTTTTAATCTTTGCCTGTAACACATCAGTGCTTTGATTGAGATTTTTAAAGTTACAGGCAATTTTTTTCCCACTTACTTTAGGGAGCGAGGAAAATAGCTTCCCCATGTTTGTGAAATTGCACAATAAATGTTGGTGTGTTTCTATGTCTGCATCAAGCTTGTAAAGGTGCAAAGCATAGAGCCTTCCATATACGGTATGGATACTTCAGGGATTTTAAAATAAGTATAGTTTAGAAAGATTTTCAAACACAGGGCACTGAAACAGTATTGCACAATCTATGCTATTGGTGGCATAAAGATAAAAGCTGTAGATTGGTTAGATATCAGGGAATGGTATACATGAACACTGTTTCCTATCTGTAGTTGTGAATGTTGCAAGCTTAATACAATGTGAATGCTGTATTTTGTGTTTTTTCTTCAGAAATGAATGCATGGTGAGTTGGCAGTTTCATCTAGATTTGAATATTCTTAACTGTACAAAATTGCCTCTTAAATACTTTTGTCATTTTTATGGCAGCTGCTGTCTATTTAATGTTCAGGAAGAGGCTAGATTTGCAATTAAACATCTGGGCAACTTCCCTTTTCCCTAAGCAAGGAGAAAAATGTTAGAAGTTATATCTTTCTGATTCATTGAAATATTTATTTCAGGATTTTGAGCTGAAGGTGGGGGAGAGGTTGGGATGAAGAAAAGGAACACAACCGCACAAGTATCATGCTTTCTAAGTTCTGTATTTTATAGATGTTTCCTACCTAGAAGGCATTTTATTGTTGCTTGTAACATACTCTCTGCAGTTATTCTGGGGAAATAATTTGGGTTTCTCTTGCATTTTCTTATTTGAGGCTTTGTATAAACTTTGTTCTAAGGCAATAACAATGAGCTGCTGTTGAAACAGCATGTGCTAAAAGCCTGTGTTACGGCATGAGATTTTACTCTGATTTGAATGCAAAAATATGTAATATGATAGACATACAAATATAATTTTATAACAGCTGGTGAAAAGTAATTTAAAGCCAAAAATAGCATAAAATTGTGTAATTTTACTTTTAGTTCTATTTAGCTTTAGAGAGTGAGTCATACAGTTTCACAAAGTTCTTTAAAAAGAAAATACAGGCAGTCCCCGAGTTACGAACGGGGTTTGCTGCCCGTCTCCCTGGTCTGCTGGAGACCAGCAGACCAGGCAGACGGGAAGCAAAGCCTCTGAGGACGCCGGCCACGGAACAGCCGCGGCGCGTCTGGGCTGTCCACTGCCCGCGTGCTCCGTGGCTTTGCTCCACGTCTCCCCAGACCAGGGAGATGGGGAGCAAAGCCAGGGAGCACGCGGGCAGCGGACAGCCCAGACGTGCTGCGGCTGTCCTGCTGCCGGCGTCCTCAGAGGCTTTGCTCCCCATCTCCCTGGTCTGCTGGTCTCCAGCAGACCAGTGAGACGGGGAGCAAAGCCGCGGAGGACCCGGGCGGCGGGACGGCGGTGCGTCTCAGTCCCCCGCCCATGTCTCCCTGGTCTGCTGGGGGGGGGGGGGGGCGCAGCTAGTACCCCCCCCCCCCCCCGCAGCAGTCCAGGCTTTTCTCTGGATGCCTGTGGTAGAGCAGCTGGGGCACTGCTGGTTGGTCCCGCAGCGCCGCTCTGGGCGCTACTGGACCAACCCGGCAGCACTCCAGCTGCTCTGCCCCAGGCGTCCTGATTCAGCCGCTGCTGAAACTGACCAGCGCTGACTACAGGAAGCCCGAGGCAGAGTTCCTGGAATCAGCCGCTGATCAGTTTCAGCAGCAGCTGACTTGGGGACGCCTGGGGTTCTTAAGTTGAATCTGTATGTAAGTCGGAACTGGCGTCCAGATTCAGCCTGTTGAAACTGATCAGAGGCTGATTCCAGGAACCCCGGGGCAGAGCGACTCTGCCTCGGGCTTCCTGTAGTCAGCTGCTGGTCAGTTCCGACTTACATACAGATTCAACTTAAGAACAAACCTACAGTCCCTATCTTGTACGTAACCCGGGGACTGCCTGTATAGTTAGTTTGCACACTCTTTTGAGTAAATAGAATGCTTTTGCTGAAGTTCCTTACACTTTTGGGCCATGGCAGCTACTTTTGTAATATGAACATTCATACAAACTATCTATGAAAAGAGTAAAATATAATAGAAACACTCCAACTGTCTTCTTTGCTTTGGACTCCTTGTTCCTTTTGAGTATGGCATCTGTTAAACCTTCATGAGAATTCCTGTTATGTTTAATATTTACATTGAAACAGCTCTTTAGAGTTTTGTCATTAAGACTGCTGTCTTCTAATAGAAGCTCTTACCTTGCTGTATAAACCTGTCTAGCATTCTGGTTGGAATGTAATTCCCATTCTTTTTACAAAGCGAGAACAAGCAAGTTTCCAATGACTTCTGGAGCCCTTGATTGCCACAGATTAAATGCCCTTGTTGTAGCCCTTTCCCTTTGTAGTATTTGAGTTGGGGAATTCATCTCAGCTGAGATTCTGACACCAGTTTAACTCTACTACTCACACCTATTCCCATCTTCTACATATAGGCCCACCCGTGCCTCTCAGATTTATCTGTGATAGAAATCCTGAGGCACATGGAGTGTCTTACTTGCCCTCTAAATACATGTTCATTTCGCCTCTTCTGTTATCTAGGTATGGGAAAGAGAACATAAACTGTAGCCTTTTAAACATCAGAAGCTAGGAATCTGTAAAAAGCCAAGAATAGCAGTCCTAAAATTATCCCCCATGTGTTAGTCCCTGGGTACAAACCAGGCTACTCTTGTAAGTAGGCAGAGAACTGGAGGATATTAATTTTTTGCTTCTTGAAGACACGTTGTATATTTCAACATTGTCATAAGCAAATGAGGCAGCGTAATCTAGATGAAATTAATATAAGGTAGAGGCACAACTGGGTGAAAAATGGTGTTCCAAAAGTAGTTATCAATATGTTGCTGTCAAACTGTGAATATTTAGCTATTGGAGCCCCACAGCAGTTGGTCCTGTGTCTGGTTCTATTCAGTATTTTCATTAAGGACTTGAGTGGAGAGAGTGCAGATAAAATTTCTAAATGACACCAAGTTGGGAGATGTTGCAGGTGTTTTGTCAAAATGACTATGACATATAGGGAAATTGGTCTGGATTTAACAAAATGAAATTCAGTAAAGATAATTGCGAAGTATTTCACTTAAGGAGGCACAATCAAATGCAAAACTACAAAATGGGCTAAGTGGTGGTACTGCTGAAAAGGATCTGAGGATTAGTTAATGCTAAGATTTTGGCATAGACTTTTAGTAAAAGTCATGGACAGGTCACAAAAGCAATAAACAGAATTTCACAGGAGCCCATCACCTGTCCCTTTCACTAAAAATATCACTGACAAAATAGGGAGGTGAGGAGTCCTGTCATCCACTGTGTGTAAGAGCTCCAGGGTTCCACTTGTCCCTGTGGTGATGGGGGAGCCGTGAGGTCCTTTTGCCTGTCACCTGCTGTTATGGCTGGGTAGCTGCAGGGGTGCCCCCCACTAGGGCTGGGAGCTGAGGCAGGGAGGGCAGATGGGAGCTTCAGTCCCTGGGCAGAATGTCGCAGAGGTCAATGGAAGTCACAGATTCCATGATATTCATTACGTAATCGTAGCCTTGCTTGTAGTAGATGGCAAATTGAATGAGTCAACAATGTGATGGAGTTGTGAAAATGGCTACGTTCATTCTGGGGTGTATTAATGTGTGTCGCATGTAAAACATGAGAAATAATTTTCCCGTTCTGTTCAGCACTGGTGAGGCCTTGCCTGGAGTGTTGTGTCCATTTCTGGACTACAGACTTTAGGAAAGATATGGATAAACTGGAGAGCCCAGAAAAGAGCAACAAAAATAAGAAGTATCAGAGGGGTAGCTGTGTTAGTCTGAATCTGCAAATGCGGCGAGGAGTCCTGTGGCACCTTATAGACTAACTGCAGTGTAGGAGCATAAGCTTTCGTGGGCAAAGACCCACTTCGTCAGATTCGTAGACATGCATCTGACGAAGTGGGTCTTTGCCCACGAAAGCTTATGCTCCTACACTGCAGTTAGTCTATAAGGTGCCACAGGACTCCTCGCCGCTTTTAAAAATAATAAGGTTTAGAGTACCTGACCTATGAGCAAAGGATAAAAAGTCCTGTTTAGTCTTGAGGAAAAGACAGCTGGTCAGGGTAGGGGAACCTGATTACTCTTCAAATATGTTAAGGTCTCTTATACACAGAAGAATGATCAATTGTTCTCCATGTCAATTTAAGGTAAGTGGAAAAGTCATGGGCCTATTTTGCAGCAAGAATGACTAGATCCTGGGGAAAACTTTCTACGGGTATGTCTACACTGCAGAGTTTTTCCAGAAAAACAACCATTTTCCCAGAAAAACTACACTTACATCTACCCTGCAATTGCATTATTTCGACAAAGTCCAAACAACACGGGTTTTTCGACAGCGGTAAATCTCTTTCTACAAGGAAGAAGCCTTCTTTCGAAAGAAGAGGCCTCTAGGAAAAAGCACAGGTGCACTGGTGGCCACTCTGTCCCTAGTAATCACAACTTAAATGTGAGAGAGTGTCCTTTTCAATGCGCTTTTGCTGTGTGGACGCTCTCTTTCTAAAGAAGTTTTTCCGGAAGATCTCTTCCAGAAAATCTTCAGAAAGAAGCCTGCAGTCTAGACACAGCCTAAGTGTAAGGATAGATAAACTCTAGGGGTATGTCTAGACTACGGTGTTTTGTCGACAGAAGTTTTGTCGACAGATACTGTCAACAAAACTTCTGTCGACAAAGAGCATCTAGACTACATCCAGTTCTGTGGACAAAGCAAGCCGCTTTGTCGACATAACAGTGTGGACGCAAAGGACAGTGTAGATGCAATAATAGTTCTGTCGATAAAAGGCATGTCGATAAAAGGCATTATTCCTCGTAGAATGAGGTTTACATACGTCGACAAAACTGCTGAGTTTTGTCGACGTTATGTCGACAAAACTCAAAGGCAGTGTGGACGCAGGTATAGTTTTGTCGACAAAAGTGGACTTTTGTTGATAAAATCCTGTAGTCTAGACACACCCTAGGATAGGGTTCCAGAAGATTCCTATTATTGGAAGTTTTTGAAAACAGTTCAACCCGTGCCTTCTAAACAATGGCACCAAACTAATGGTTGACTTGAACATCACAAGATTTAAAATAATAGTTTTGGGGTGGTTATCTCCTTTTAGGTACAGTTAAATCCCACGTTCCAATTTTTTTGTTTGTTTTGTTTCCACTAAGCTCAAAGGGGCTGGACGTTTTTTATTTTAAATGAAAACTGAAATTCTCCCATGCGCCTCTTCAAAGCTGAGCTATAAGAAAAGTTGGTAATTCTGAAAACTAGTAGGTTGCAGTAGTTACTGCATTATTTTGGACTCCTACCACATAAATCATGCACAACACATTACGAGGCTGAGCTGGATTGTCAACGTCACGTTTTGGCAATATTGGGTTTCAGACAAAGAAAGATGGAAAATCCTGCTATTCTTTCTGTGACAAAATGCTGGATCTTACTGGAAGCTTCACGCAAAGGCTGTGTCAACATTGGGGTCTGCTTTTGTGCAAAAACTTGCTGCCTGTTTACACTGGTCACGAGTTCTTGCACAAAAACACTAACATTCTAATGTATGAAATCAGGGCTTCTTGTGCAAGAACTATGATGCTCCCGCTCAGGAATAAGCCCTCTTGAGCAATTGTTCTTGTGCAAGAGGCCAGTGTAGACAAGCAACATGGATTTCTTGTGCAAGAAAGCCCTGTGGTTAAAATGGCTATCATAGCTTTCTTGCGCAAGAGAGCGTCTACACTGGCACAGATGCTCTTGTGCAAAGGCATATGCCAGTATAGATGCTCTCTTCTGGAAGAGTTTTTGCACAAGAACTCTTTAGCAAAAGAGTTCTTGTGCACGATCATGCCAGTGTAGAGGTAGCCAAAGTGTTCTATAATGGGGTGCAAAGCTTGGATCTCTTTCATTCACTCTGCTGGAGAGAGGTGGATGGAGTTATTTGACTGGCTTAGGGGTTCTCTTTGCACCCACGTAACTGGGGACTTGTTCTCCCCCTCCCTTGTGGGTGTGTGCATGAGTCAGTGAGGGGGCTAGCTTGGAGAGGGCAACCCAACCCACATTTAGCCTGTGGGGGCAGGGGTGGTTCAGAGATTGCCCCCCCCCTTATCCTATGTGTGGGGGGAGGTGCTCGGTGATTACCCCCCCTTACCCTGTTGAGGGGGGTTGATTTAGGGATTTCCTCCCTTACTCTGTGGGGGGAGGGGCTCGAGGATTGCCCCCCCTTACCCTGTGTGTGGGGGGGGCAGTTGGTTTAGGGATTTCCTCCCTTACTCTGTGGGGGGAGGGGCTCGAGGATTGCCCCCCCCTTACCCTGTGTGTGGGGGGGGGGGATGGTTTAGAAATTGCCCGTTTACCTTGTGTGGGGGAGGGGTTCGGACCGAAGCGCGGGGGGGGAGGGGGAACTGCTTCCCCGCCTTACCGTGTGTGCGGGGAGGGGCTTGGCGATTGCCCCGCCCTCACTTTACCCGGTGGGGGGGGGGGTGGCGCGGAGATTGCCCCCCCCCACCATTAACCCTCGGGCTGGGGGTCGCGAGGCCCAGTGCGCATGTCACGCAGCAGCGCGGTGACGTCATCCCGCCAGGCACGCAGCGTCTCCCCCCTTCTCCCGGTAACCGGGGATTCGGGAAAGCGGCGCCTGGGGCCAGCGGAGCGAGTGAGTCGGCGGGGCCCCTCCCCCCCCCCGCTTCGCTTCGTCCCCCTGCAGCCCCCTCACCGGCCCCGCCCCTTCCTCGCCCCGGCGGGGGCCGTCCGTTGTGGCGGGGCCGTCGCTCTCCCAGCCTCCGCTGAGGGGCGGGACGAGGCTTCGCGCGCCACAGGCCGGGGGGGGGCAGCCCCGGGGTCTCGGCTGTGCCGGGCCCTAGAGCGCGAGGGAGTCACCTGCAGGGCAGGAGGCGCCTCGCAGCGCAGCGGGGACGAGCCGGTTTAGTCCCGGGACGCAGGCGGGCTGGGGAGCAGCCCCCCATGGTACGGCCCGTGACTACGATGGCTCTGGGCTTTGTCATTGCTCGTAGGGTTCTTCAGTTCCCCGGTTCATCTTAAAAAGTCCCAGAGAGGTGGCCGTGGCCGTCTGAGCTTGGTAAAGCAAAAAAAAAAAAAAAAAAAAAAGTCATGTAGCACTTGAAAGACTAACAAGGTGGTTTATTAAGTGATGAGCTTCGGTGGGGCAGACCCACTTCTTCAGCTTGTGAGTGTGTTGCGCAGGTTTCCTTAAAGGACAAGGACCGAGCAAGCCGATACTGGGTGAAAAGGGATAGAAATGGAGCCGTGTTAGTCTGGGGTAGCTGAAGCAAAATGCAGGACAACGTAGCACTTTAAAGACTAACAAGATGGTTTATTAGATGATGAGCTTTTGTGGGCCAGACCCACTTCCTCAGATCAAAAACTTTTTGATCTGAGGAAGTGGGTCTGGCCCACGAAAGCTCATCATCTAATAAACCATCTTGTTAGACTTTAAAGTGCTACGTTGCCCTGCATTTTGCTTGGGTGAAAAGGATTTGCCCGCGGGAGATGGGGTGTTACTGTCTTTTTTTTTTTCTCTGTGTGTTCGTTTAAGAGCAGTCTTTTTTTCAGCCAGGTTGTTGTTGGGGCATTTGATGCACGGGAGGAGGTATGCCACATATTGTGATAGTCCCGTGCAGGATTCATGGGTCTTTGAAAGGTGTATTATGGGGGCGGGAGGAGTGGGTTGATCATCATAGCAGCAAAGAGATGTCTGCACGTTTTGTGTCTTGTTCGGGCAGCATCTGGTGTTGCTTTGAATTCGTGTGCTCTGGTCTGTGAGGAGCTTGCTTCTGAGTTGTGAGTGTGGTAAGATTGTATTTAAGGGCCAAAAGGGAGTGTTTGGGAAAGAGTTCTTGCAGGATATGGAGGCAGTGGGGAGAGGAAGTGTCTGTGTGTAACCATGCATGATGAGCACAGGCTCCTTAGTTAACCGTGTACATGTTTACACTTTCACATCCCTAGTTATAATCAAGTAATTTTGTGGGTTTTGCCCCCTGGGCAGTGGCCAATTAGATGATTCTTTTTTCTTGTAATTGTCAGTGAGGATGATGTAGTCTGGACATCTCATTCTGGTCCAACTGAGACACTGTAGCAATTTCATTTCATACAACTTCCTTTGTGCACCCCTACAAGATAACAATACTTTATTCTTATACAGCATCTTTCATCTGAGGTGCCTTACAAAGGTAAGTGTGTTTTAATCTCCATTTTGCTGATGGGAAAATGATGACCAGGGCAAGTGAGTGAGTTGCTAAAGGTCATGCACAATGTTTCCTCTAATCTTTTCCATCCATGTGTGGATTTTTCCATCCATGTGTAGAATACATTTTTATGTGCACCAAGGCATGTATGAATGTGCACCCCAAGTAGAAACAAAACACCTAGCTCTGGGTGCTCTGCGAATCAGCTGGCTAACATTCGAATCTCTCCTGAGTCGCCACACAAGCGCGCACAGTTTACGGGGAATGTTGAAATGCACCAAAACAGTAGCAGAATTAGAACTCAGATATTCCTATTCTCAGCAACGTGCTTAACAGCTGTGTAATGTGGTGTACTTTTCTGTTACTATTCTCTCTGGGAAATTATTTACCATTTGGATTATAGTAGGACTTAGACACATTAAACGACTTTGATAAAAAGCATTCGGGTTACATTATGCGAGGTGCTGTACAGCCAGAGCAGAGTGAAATTTTTGAACAAAAGTGATACAAATTTCAGGTTATACAGAAACGTTTTGCAGGTCAATGTGGATTTAATTTTTTTGATGGTGGGAGAGAAACCCTTCAATAACAATCAAAATATTTTGGTTTTGACAGTTTTGAAATGAAATGTTTGAGGCTTTTTATTTGAAAAACTTTTTATTTAGAAATTTCCTTTAATTTTATTTTTTTAAATTAAAAGCTTTTTCTGAATTGCTAGAAAACTAATCTGTTATTTACACAGCTGTAGTACAGAGGTAGGATAAAGGTTCTTGCCCTGTGGTACTTGTTGTCTACCAGATATTGCATTGCATATCCACCTCTGTGAAATATCTTTTTCTAAAGTTTTTTTAAATGGTTTGTGCAGATATTTCTGAACCTGTTTGGGAAAATTCATCTTGAAAAACTCTTGTGCTCTAATCTTTCAACAGTCAGTGGGGCTACCTAGTATTCATGGTACTAACTCGGCTCCCCCCTGAAGCTAGTATTCATATGTGCACCTGCTATGTAGAATGCAACCAGTTAAACAGCAGTAACACATTTGCTAGAAAGGCTGATTGGGGGCAACTCATTGGCTTTGCATGCTTAAAACAATTGTCTTGCTCTCATTTTCAGGATATTTTTTGATTTCACGAACTTGGAGTAGCATTACAAATCTGGATTCCATGTCTTTTCTTGTAAGTAACCCAGAACGAATTAGGGTGAGTGTTTAAACAGTGTCTAGCTTTAAAAGCACTGTTATTGTAAAACTTTCCTTTTCGTACATTCAGAGAAGCCCTGTTTCTGTAATAGCTATTGTAGGATGGAGCTCACCTCATTTACTTTCTTGGAGCTCCACAGGGGGCCCTGTTCACATGGTTTTTGTTGCAGGATTGGGACTGGCCCATTCTCTAGCTTGTTACTGGAGAACAAGATTTGTAATAAAAATAAAATTATTTTGATTTATGAGTTAATCTACCTCTACTTGAAGTAACGTAAGGGTAAGTAAATTTGTTGGTTGCATCAGCAAGCTGACCAAGATTTTTGCCATAAATGAGTAGTAAAATGGCTAGTATTTACTGGGTGCTAACAGTGTATTCAATACTATGCACGCTTATGATGACATAGTCAATGCCCTCAGGATTTTAGTTTATTTCTAACATCTAATCTACTTTAATATAAATCAGAAAATTGAACTAAAGAGATAGAGATCATGTCACGAGCAGGATGTATGGCTACTCTGAGTTTTAAACATTCTTTGACTTATTCTTTGGTGTTCTGGAAGAAAATAACAGTTTATCAGTATGTCTGTTACTATTTAAAAATATTAATATTTGCAGCTGCTGAATGCATTTTTTTCTCATTTTCCCTAAATTGCAAAGGAGATGTATGTTAGAATGGTCCAAGTAATCTATGTAAATTCTGTTTTGCTTAACATAAAATAAATATGAATGAGCTGTGAAATACATCTAGAGGATATAACTAATTGGCTTTGGGCTTTCTCCTTTAGCGGTGGGTGTCCGAAAAGTTCATTGTAGAAGGCTTAAGAGATTTGGAACTGTTTGGAGGTAAGTACTCTATTCTTTGACACTTCAAATAGAAATCTTCTGCTTTAAACTTGAAAGCACCCGTCAGTTTGGTATGTATAAATGTGCTATAGGAAGAACAAATCAATTTATAGCACTGTCATCAAGTTGGCTAACAAAAGCAAATTTAGAAGTTATTTGCCAATTTTTTTATAGCCTTTCATTTTAAAGTCAGTAGTAGTACCAACCTCAGAATGTTGTCAGTAAAATAGTACAGTCTTGTCTTTCCTGAATAACTAGCTTTTTCCTCTTTTTAAATACAGCTTTTGAACTTGAAAAGGATAATTACAGAAATTATCAACTCAAAATTCTCCAAGTGTTTGTTGCTGAGTCTAGTTCAAATATTAAAGCTGATAGAAGAGAAGCCTTTAAGTGTAACTGTGGCCAATAAAGTAACTATGTAAATATGGTGCCACTTCACACAATAGATCTTTCTCCTTGAGTGTCTTTGAATCAGGCCTACTGATTTCACTGGCAAAAACTAGTTTTAAAACAGTAACACTTTCTCTTTCCGGGGTAGAGACAACCACATAAACTGGATTTTAATCTGCTTTCATCACTAGCAAAATTGTCAGCTAAATTCTGATTGCAGAATCTTTATGACAGATGAGGCAAGAGAACCTAGCTCTGGGCTTAGTTTCCAGGTAGAGCTAGTAGTTAGCAAAATCTTCTATTAACACTTGTAAATTCTGCGGATTTGCCCTTCTACACTGAGCTTTGTAGTCACGTTGAACCCCGTTTCAATTGTGATTTCTATCAAATCTTTTTTTATACTATCCTTTCTCACCATGGTTACAAACTTTTACTATGTTAAGGAGATAAGCATGGTTTTGGCTGGCACTGGTTTTTGTTTTTAAATTCCTGCTTATAATCAGATGCTAATAGTTTTTGAAAATAACTGTAATGTTTTAATGTACAAATCTGACTAGAAGCTCTGCTCTGAAATGAAATTCAACCGCAATATAAACAGTGCAGTTTTATTTGATTTCAGTGTGGATTGTACTTGCTTACAGCAGGGCTGAACGTGGACCATTTTATCTAAGCCTCTAGTTACATAGAAACCCTATGTTATACGTGTCCTTGTTGAAATGTGAATTTTTACTTTTGGAAACTTGGCAGTTAAATTTTACATAATTCCACTTTCTACGTTGGTTGCGTTCCCTCTTAAACTTCCAAAATAGTTTATCCCAAATATTTAAATTCATGAAATGAATTTATTTTTTTTAAAAAAGGGGTTTACGTTTACAATCTAAAATTAAAACAAATCTCCAAAATCTGTTTGGCTTGGTAAATGTACGTAAGGCTGTTTGAATCTGTGTAACTTCTTACTTTTAGAATTAGGTTTAACCTATAACATTCCTGATGTTTTTTAAAGTTTGTTGCTTACAATTAACATCACAGCAGTAAATTTTATCAATTAAACTTGATAAAACTTGATATTTTGTCTGGAAATATATCCTTATAATTGTCCAGTATCTAAACTATGCTTTGAAGCTATTTTAATTTATTTTTTATAAGTCTCTCCAAACTGTGTTTTGAATTGGGTATCTGTTTGTTGAAGAAAACATGGTGAACAATTAATTTCTTTACTCCAGAGCAGCCTCCGGGTGACTCTCGGAGAAAAGTAAGTGATTTTTGCAGGCTGTAGTGCTGTGGTCCATTGCATGGAGATTATTCCTCATGGAAGTTTGATTTTCTTTCTACCTTATTTGTACTCCATCTATATATTTATCTTTACATGTGTGAAAACAGGTTTCACCCTGGAAAAGAGATTTTGGTGTGTGGTTTTGAAGCTGTTGCATGTGATGTCTTAGCTGTAAATCAGATTTAATTCCTTAGGCATACACTTCCTAAAGTGACTATCGACAGGGCTCGACAAATAATGCAATCTACTCGCCCCTGGCAAGTAGATTGCAACCCGGAAGAGCTGGGTTCTGTGCGCACAATCTGTGCGCGCGCAGCTCGCCGGACAGCACAGCTGGTGAGCCCTGACTATCGGTATGTCTACACTTGCACCCTCTTTTGAGAGAGGGATGCAAAGGAAGACATTCGAAATTGCAAGTGAAGCCGGGATTTAAATATCCCGTGCTTTATTTGCATATTCACGTTATGACGCTATTTTGAAATAACAGATGCTGTTAAAAACGCAGTTTTTTCGGAAGAAAACCCTTCTCTCAAAATAACTGGTAAACCTCATTGTGTGAGGTTAACAGCGTCTGTTTCGAAATAGTGCCATAATGCAAACATGCAAATGAAGCGCGGGATATTTAAATCCTGGCTTCATTTGCAATTTCGAATGTCTTCATTTGCATCCCTCTGTCGAAAGAGGGTGCAAGTGTAGACATTGTTTCAGGTTTGGCATTCAAAACCAGTGCTCACTTTTTTTTGTATAGTTTGACGTTTTTTCCTTTCTCTTCCCTATGCCATGTTCCTAAAAGGGATTCCAACATCAAACTGAAGATTATCTAATACTCAATTTCAAATGGGACTTTACCTATTGGAATAGGTGTTACTGTGGCCTCTTGGGAAACAAACAATTTTGTGCAATCAAGAGGTGCTGTTATCTGCCTAGAGAAATCTTTTCCACTTGAGGATTAATTCCCTAGAGCTATGAAATGCCCATCTGAAATGCATAGTGTTGTCCAAAACAGGACAGTTTGAAACTTTACCTGTAATCCCTGTCATTTTCCTCGTCCTGATTAAAGTGCTAGTGGTATGCAGTGTAGATATATGTAGCCTAAATGGGAGACTATGCTAGGATTTTAAAGATCTTTGTGATATTCATACTCTTTATTTTAAATGGGAAAAAAAAATCTTATTCCCTTATGTAGTTGTAGAGAGAGGGTCATAGTTGGAGAAAGGGAATTTTTGTAGCTGGAGTCAAAAGTGAGCAAGAGAAACCTGGAAAGTGTTTAAAAAAAAAAAAAAAAAAAAAAAACTTCTTTTCCTTCAAGCATTGAATCAGAAATCTTAGCCACAGGAGTTTGATTTGGCAAGTAGAAATCATTGTTGACATTGCATAGTTCTGGTTTCCTAGTGGCATTGACAGAACAAGTAACTTTCAAAAACTAATTTCCTTAAACATACATCCAATGTAAAACCTAACCAAAAAGCTTGAAATGCCATCCCTTAATGAATGTCATACTTCATAGAGCTAATCACGTTTCTTCATATTACAGCTTTCCTGATTTTTAACTGCACACCAAAAGTTATCCTGTGTGAAACTCTTGGGGAGCTTTTTTGCAGTATTTCATAAAAACATTTCAGTTTAACTTGGTTCTTTTATTTTTTTCAATCTCATACAGTGTTTAACTTTTCAATAGAGCTCCTTCTGTATAATGTGGTTAATTGTAGAGTTTTCAAACTTAATGTTTATCTGCAGAGAAGTGAATGAAGGTCTCTAATGTACTGGATTATTTCTAAAGGGGAACAGATATTCTGTTTTGGTTGAAACAGCCTGCACTATAGTTAAAAAAATAAAACCTTAGATTTATTTCATTTTTGCATCTGTTTTGTTGGCTTCTGCTAAATTTGAAGTGCATTGAAGTGTTTGTAAAGCAAACTGCCTACATAATGCAGTTTCAGAGCAGCTGTCATTGCTACAGAAGAATTTTAATTTCCTTGGTGGTGCCTTTCGGCTTCAAAGGCTTCCATCTGCTTGTGTGTCAGTCTTGCCATTGACAGGGGTGAGTGGAGATGATGGAAAATGTGATGAACTGGGCATTAACTGTGAAAGTCACAATTGGCAGGAATATTTAAATTAAATCTAGAAATAAGTATGGGTTGTAGCCTTCAATTCATAGCCTGTTGATTGTGTTGACACACATAGCGGCTAGAGCAAAAGATTTGGAACTGTTGGGATTCTAGATTCCAGTTATGTTGAATCAGAGATTAGTTTTTACCTCCTTGTGCTTCAGCTCCATGAGCTGAAATAATGTAATGCCTTTCACTGAGGTGATTATAAATATTAAACCTTGCTCTTCCTCTCATTTGGGGCAGGCATTATCCCCATTTTACTTGCCCAAGCTCCCTCTGAGTCAGTTACAGAGCTTGGATTAGAACCGAGGAACTCCTCGCTCCCTCCCAAGATCTAATCACTAGATATATCTACATTCAGGAGAAAAGTAGAAAGCTTCTAGAAAACTAGATGCTTTATCTGAACTGAGGCTGATTTATGGCAGAAAACCATCTTTCAGTGGCCAACAATAGTGGCTCAATGACCTGATGAATCTTTACCATCTATAGTTTTTGTGATTCTACAGTTCCTGACTTGGAAAATATTCTCTAACACTTTGAGTCATTAATTCAGCACTGATTGCCCTCAACAGCAAGGATAGGAGATTTAATTTTTGAAAGTTAAAATGATCTAAGGGTTCAGTGCCCCTCATAATAATTTGTATCTTGATAAAGCTAGTTGGTTTACATTTTAAAATGTGCAGCTAACTGGAACAACTCAGATTCTTCAATTTCTATTTGTAACAGTCCCTCTTGATCTGTTGATTGATGTGGGGTTTTCGATTCCAAGTAGGCGTTGGATTGAGCTAGTACTGTGCATTTTTCTGGTGGCCCCATTAATTTCTTCAGTATTCAAGCTTTTTTAAAATTTAAACTAAGCTTTCAGCCCTTTGAGACATTATTTTCTTGAGTAAGGATGTTAAGAAGTGGGTTATTGACTATTTGTGTACCCGATACCATTTGTATTGAGTACATGATTAGTCGATAAGGGGCCCTACTGCGGCTCTGGAGTATAAATGTAGTAGGAGCCGGGCACCCAGCAAGGTTGGGGTGGGAGGGAAGTAGTCGACTCCACTACCTGATAAGCCTAGACTTATCGGGTAGCTGACTAATTGACTACTCTTTTACATCCTAGTCTTGAGTATGTTGGCTGACTGAAACAGTAGTTCTTTGAGGTTTATACCCTCCTTTGCCTCTAGTAGAGCATTGGCTCTGATGTTCAATTTTACTGTTGATGATATTGTCAGCTGTTTCTCTGTCAATCATTTTAGCAGAAACAACTAGCCTATCTGGAATACTGAGCAGAGCTTGAATACCATACTACCAACTTTTTTTAAATCCAATTCCTGATATCAAGTAAACTTCCAGCACTGATCTCTTTACTCTAATTTGAAGTATCTAATCTGTTCAATTCTCATTTGATTGAAATACAGCTTTAATCTTTGAAAAGTTTTAGTCCTAATTTGATTTTCATTATAGAATGGAAGGTGTGAAATTGCCCATTTTGTAGCTTCCTCTTTTGATTGTTTATCCATGTCTGGAAGTATTCTCTCCTATAAACATAGTGATGAGTGTCTGCACTCATGTAGAGTATATAATTTATACAATCTGCCTACATCTTGTAAGTGCACTGAAGCAGGTTTTACAAGATACAGCCTAGTCACCCATATTCCTAAAATTAGAATTGGAGCCCTTGGCATTTCTCAGTTGAGTGTATTTACATATCCATGTACTGAATGACCATGTGGCCGAAACACAGATAAGGAGTACATAGTGCGGGTGTTCTTCATTTCTCTTCAATGCCCGTGGAGACTTCTTGCAAACTTTTACCCTTTGCTAAACTTACTCTGCCTGCTTAAGATCAAACTGCTGGTTTCCTTGATTCCCAATCCTTTAATTGTGGTAGAAAAAAAATGGGGTCATATGTTCATGTAATTAACATAATCATCAAAAAAAGTTGAAGTTTGCCAAAAGCTGTGGTGTTGCCAGCAACTTTCTAGAGATTCTGCCTTGCTAGCCAACACAATTGTCTCAGAAGTTGTCAGTTATTTTCTAGTTTGTCCCATGCACATTTTATGCCAAATAGGATTTTCTTAAGGCTTCTTCAGACCCGAGTCTAAAGCCACAAATCAAGATAAGCCACAAATTCAGTAAATTTGGTCTAAACCTAATTCCTAGAGGACACTTACCAATGTTGCTGAAGTTTCTGTCAGTTTGCTGCTGGTTCTAGCTCTCTGCTTAGGAGAGCCCCACAATTGGAACACAGGGACTGTAGGTTTAATAGAATTGTGAGAAGGAGTCTGCAGAACTGGAATAGGTGGTGGAGCTACAACTCAGGAAGAGGGTGCATTAACAGAACCTAGGACTACAATATTAGAGAGTGCTGCACTCAGTAATGAGGGAGCCCGGTAGAGCTGAGGGAAGTGAGGTCAGGACTGGAATAACAGAGCATGCTGCAGATTAGAACTCAGGCATATTGATGGAGTTGGGAAGTTCATGCGTCCAGTTTCATAAACATTAAAATAATTTACCAGATTCAGCCAAAATATTTTGTCCATTTTCTAATACATAAGTGGTGTCGGCTGTTAGGGTTTTGAATCAGCCATTGGTCTTAAGGACACTACTGAGTAAAAGGATCCTAATCAGCTGTTGCTTAAAGAATCAAGTATTTCATTTTTGCATCAAGAATATTTAAAAACAATCATTAGGAGATGGGGGTGTTTTGTTTTAAATACTTAATAATTAAAGTGTTCAGAATTTATTTTGGGGCATGTCTATGCTATGGAGCTTTTTTTTTTCAAGAATAGCTATGGTGGCAAAAGCCTACGAGTGGAAGTGCAGCATATACCAGCCAAAGGAGCTCTGCTGGCATAGCTCCCCCATTTCCCCAAAGGACATTAGCTATGCTGACAAGAAGTACTCTTCTGTAAATATAATTGCTTCAGCACTACAGGGTTTGCCAGCAGGGCTATTTTGACTAGATGGTGTAAGTTTTTCACACTTCTAGCTAAAATAGTTATGCCAGCAGAACTTTGTAGTGTAGATCAGGCCATAGTGTGGCTTAGGGACGTAAAATCCCATTTAATTGGTTAACTGGGATTAATGAGGGAGCAGGTTCCAGCACAGCTGGGCTAGAGTGACCTCCCTCACCACCCTGCTGCAGACAGTGACTGCTCCAGACCAGACAGAGCAGTCCCTGCCAGCGACCCCCTCTGCCATGGACACAGGAGCTGCTCAGGATAGTCAAAGCAGTCCCCTGTCTGTGGCAGGTCCCATGGGGCTGAAGCAGCCCTAACCGGTTAACCTTTCACATCTTTAGTGTAGGTCTGATTAAAATGGCCCTTGTTACTTTACGGCTCTTTGTCATTGCATTATAACCTCCTTCCTTCAGTGATAGGAACAAGTGAGTGTTTTCACTTCTATTGCAGCTACCGGAGAGAGAGTTGTGAGTTTTTTCCTGCTTCATGCATCAATTGCAGAATAGTCAGGAAAGTCTGATTTGTAGAATATTTATGGCTGGCAAGATGAGGCAGGAAGGACACAGCTGGGTTTTCATATCCCAGGTGGAGTTAGTGTTTCTGGCAGTTGAAGAAAAATTCACCTAATTCAAACATGACATAAAATGAAAAGATCTGTCTGTCTTCAGAGAGAAAAATGTGGAGCCTCCCAGTGTCGCTCATCTACGTCTATAAGCATAACTGAAGAACAGAATACATTGCAATAATGGAACATGCCTGAACACTGTCTATAGACTTTTCTCCCTCCCCTGAAACCCCCGCTTCCCCCCCCCCCCCCCCCCCCCCGAGGAGATCTGGAATGCAGCTGTGCTTCTAATGCTACCAGAGACTACAGCCTCTTTTTGCATCTAGAAAATCACCTGTCAGTTTTTGTGACAGGCTCCTGTAATGCAACTTGGACTGTAATGCCTGTGCCTTGATTTGCACAGCTTGTTTTTAATCAGTTTTTAGCATGAGTGAGCATGAACAGAGAAGAACATTTGTCTTTTCAGCTTGTGCATGTGGATACAGCAGGGAGCTCTCTTGGCCGTAGCAAAAAGATGTTGCCTCTTTCAAGCAAGCTGGCAGACATGGGAGTGCTGCCCCAGTGTTCGTTTGGACTAGCTGTTTGCTGCAGTAAATTCTTGCTCACATTTGGAGAATGTGTGTCTGATCTGTGCATCTTGGGCTTTTCTTAGTTGGTTCATCACTCCTTCCTGCAGCAAACAAGTTCGGTTCTGGTGGCTCTTGCTACTGAGAGCATGAATGAGTAAGTGACTGAAAAGTAGCACACTCAGACAGGAAATGCTTATTGCCAGAGTGCAACCCCTCCACCACCGATGATACAGAAGTTTGTAAAGGGTAGGAGAGAGCTGGCTATTGCAAAGCAGTGGAGTAACGCTGTTATGTGGTGAAGTAATTGTCTTTGTTAAATCAGAAGGCCTTTTAAAGAAGATTTATAGAAGATGGCAACTTAGCTTGTTTGGTTCTATGTTGTAGGAAGCAGATGTCTGGGTTTTCTGAAACAAGACATTTCCTGGGTTTCAAATTGTATGAAAGTTATTTACAGCAGACACAGAACTTAACTATGTCCTGATAATATGACCATGTGCAAAAATATAACGTGGAACAGCTGCTCTCTCTAGTAGGTGTAATAAATATGTTTCTGATTTTTATCTTGCTTTTCTAGACCAATGATGCAAGTTCCGAGTCGATAGCATCTTCCCCTAAGAGGGACACCATGAGCAGTTTTTTACCAGACAGTAGCTGTTATGAGTTGCTCACCATAATAGGTAATATTCCAAGAAAAACACCTCATTCTCATTCTTCATTAACTTTTTCCTTTGTAAGATACCATTTTTTTTTTGGGGGGGGGGGGGGGTGTTATGGTGTGTTTTGGAAATGTGAAAAGTAAAATGCAAAATATCCCTTCTTCCTTGGGAGTAGTATTAAAACCACTCTATAAAAATGTAAATTAAGAGAGGCTTTCTGTGGAGAAGCTCTTGCAATCAAAGTAAAAGACATATACTGGATAAGAGGAGGAGTGGTTATGAGGTTAACGGAAAAGGGAGGCAAGCTAGGGTCTTTTCATCTAATTTCTGGCTTTGCCATTGGCTCCCTGTATGGCTTTTGGCAGGTCACATCACCTCTGCGTCTCTATGTCCCAATCTGTAAAATAGGAATATTACAGACCTACTTTCCAGCAGGTTTTTAAAGTAGTTGTTCTTGTATGCAGGGTGCTTTCATTTGGAAGATGATGTAGAACAGGCATATTTGTGTTAGTCAGGACTAGGGGCAGTCCTGCCAAGCATCCAAATCTGGCCCTGCCAGGATCCTCAGACACAGAGCAGCCCCATGCCACTTTAAGCTGGCTGTTCCCTGTGGCGCTCTGCTCCAGGGGGAGAGGGAAGCTTTGTGCGCTGCCCTCACCTCCAGCCCAGTCCCTCAGCTCCTGTTAACTGGTGTGTTGGGGATGGGGGCAGCACGCAAAGCCTCCTTCCACTCCAGCACCCGGAACAGAGAGCAATGTGGAATAGCCAGCCATTTTGAGCAGTGGGGGCTTGCAACAAGTAGGGAGCTTGCCTCTGGCTCCTGCAGGGCTGCTGGCTGGGAGGTGCCTAAGTAAGTGCCTCCTGGCCACAGCCTGCTTCTGGCACCCCAGCCCTTTCTCCTGCTCACCACCCTCTCCTGCACCCATACTCCCTCCCAGACCCTGCATCCCAATCCTCCGCCCCAGATCACAACCCCTTCCTTCACCCAAACTTTCACTCAGATCCCGCCCTCTCTCCTGCACTCCAATTCCCTACCCTAAGCTCCCTTCTGCACTCAGGCCCTGCACCCCTCTGCCCCATAGAAAAGTGCAGCCCTTGACCACTTACCAAATCTTGGAGTATCCCCCACATTAAAAAGGATTGCCCACCCTGGACAAGACCATAGACAACAGTTAAAAGTGAGAGTAGGGATGAAGATCATTGCGAAGGAGAAGGCTTAGTGGAAGCTTTCCGCAGGCCTGCTGGCAGTGGGGAGCAAAGGGGGTGACTGTCCCAGGGCCTGGCAATTCTAAAGCGTCCAGAGCTCCAGGCCCTTTAAATCACTGTTGGAACACCATGTGGCACACTCTAAAGAGCCCTAAGGGCTGGATGGCACTGAGGGCTGGGGAGGGGCTGGCATGATAAACTTGCTGCCCTGACCCCACCCCTTCTGGGATTGTGGACCTGGGCCTCCCACCTTGCTTAGGGGCCCAGCATTGCTGGTCAGTTGTGCTGGCTCTCCCACAACCCACTTCCCAAAACAGTCAATTATATTCATGCTTACAGGGTAAATCTTTCTCTTTTCAGGCCAAGGCTTTGAGGAGCTGATGATTGTGAACCTGGCCAGGTATAAACCTTCAGGAGACTATGTCACAGTCAGAAGGATTAACCTGGAAGCCTGCACCAATGAGATGGTGACATTCTTACAGGTGATGCTATAGTTTTTAGAATGGGGCACATTCAATTATACTGAAAGAATGTGACTCCTAGGACTTCTGTTTAATGTTTCCTAAGGTACCCATTGCAAAGCATCTAGAATGCCGTGCAACTTTAAAACAGTAGTTGCAATACTGGCCCACAGAGACCAATTTTCCTAAAGAAGAAACAGTCAAATTAAAAAATCTACTGATGTAAGGATCTGAGTTGTCATTTTGTAAAAGATAGTTAGCTGATACTGGAGTGTTAGGGAGAGTGTTCTAGGTTCTCTAGACCCAGCTGTGTCGCTGGCTGGTCATGAGCAAGTCCTTTAACTTCTTTGGGCCTCAGTTCTCTGAAATAGGGGTCTTTGTCCACCTCACAAGCATGTTGTGAGGTGATTCATGTTTGCAGAGTACTTTGAGATCTAAGATGGAAGGTGCTATAAAGTCAGAGCATTAATCTAAAGCAGTGCCTCTGAATTCTTCTAGACTACTGTGTGCCTTTGATGAGTCTGATTTGTCTTGTGTACTCTCAAGTTTCACCTGAAAAACTGCTTGCTCCCAAAATCAGACCAACACATAGAAGCATCACAGCATGCTAGTATTGGAAAATTGCTTATTTTCCCATATAATTATAAAATAAGTCAATTGGAATATTAGTATTGTATTTGCATCTGAGAGGGTAGTGTATGGAGCAGTATAAACAAGTCATTGTATGAACATTTATGTTTCTACTGTCTTCACAATACCTTTTTATGTAGCCTGTGCTAAAACTAGGCAAATATCTAGAGGAGTTTATGTACCCCCAGAAGACCTCTGCATACCCCCAGAGATGTGTGCCAGGGATATAAACGATTAGTTGACTACCCCATAAACCTATCCTTATCGGGTAGTTGAGTCACTGCTCGACTAGTGCCCTCCCTTGCTGCCTCAGTATCAGAGGTACCAAGTTGGGGAGAGCAGGAGCTTGTGCTAGCGGGAGCTAGCTTAAAAGCTGTTTTTCCCCCCAGCACCGTCTCTCCAGGGTAGGCAGAGGTACAGCAGGGGAAACAGCACGAACGAAGACGGAAGCAATCCCTGCTCATGCGGGGTCCTGACTGCTGTGCCTCTCCCCCTTTGAAATGTATAAGAGCTGCCCACTGCACCTCTTCCTTTGAAATGTACAAGAGAACACTTCCTAGCATATGTGGATTTTTGCACTTATTTCACCCATCTCTGATTCGAAATATCCTTTTGCTTTTAGGGTGAACTTCATGTTTCCAAACTCTTCAATCATCCTAACATTGTGCCATATAAAGCGACCTTCGTAGCTGACAACGAGCTATGGGTAGTGACATCCTTCATGGCTTATGGTAGGTGGAGAGGGAAATACATTTGCTATCCGACCAGGCTGCTCAAGCTTCTGGGAAATCATTTCAGTGAAGCGTCCTGTTATTCCTGCTCCGTTTAAAAACCATTTCTTTGCCTTATTAGGGTCTGCGAAGGATTTGATCTGTACCCATTTCATGGATGGAATGAGTGAACTGGCGATTGCTTATATTCTCCAGGGCGTGCTGAAAGCTCTTGACTACATTCACCATATGGGCTATGTACACAGGTAAAAAGGAAATGCTCTCTTTATCACTGAGTCTGCTTACAAACAATATCAAGCCAGTTGGGACTAGGTATCTCCAGGGATTCGGAATAAGAATATGATTTGCCAGCGCAGGGGAGCTTGCCCTGCTGGTGCTGTAGAGAGCTGTGTTGTCCATGCCCTCAGTCCCGGACTTGTCTCTGCCACAGAAGTAGTTTCTGAGGCAAAGTGTAGTAGTATCTTAAGGCTAGATTAAACTTTTGCTGAAGTGAACCCTTCCACAGGATCCCCAAGGTGGAAGGAGGAGAGGAGGGAGGTTGTGAGCAAGGCTCCCTCCAAACTGCGTGGCTGCCTAATAAGCCCCGCACAAGGCTCAGGGCTGCTGCGGCCTGGGGAGAGGCTATGGACTCAGCAGCAAGGCCAGATTAAGAAAGGAACTTTAGGGGCTGCAACTTGCGGCTCTCAGACCAGAGCCCTGGGCTGCAACCCATAAAGCAGTGGGGGAAGGGAAGGCAGCTCTGAGCTGCCCTTCCTTCTCCCCACCCCACCCCCAGCTGGAGCCCTGTCTCTGTGAGCCCCGGGAAGCTCTGTCCCCGCAGCTCCCATTGGCTGGGAATTGCACCCAGTGAGAGATGCGGGGGGTAGCACAGAGCTACCTCTTTCTCCATACACACCCCCCAGATGGGAGCTGCTCCAGGTAAACACCCCATCACCTGAGCCCACACTCCAAACCTGAGCTGCCTCCTGCCCTGAGCCTATTCCCACGCTCCAAACTCCTTGGCCCCAGCCTGGAGTCCCCCTTCTGCATCCCAAACACCTCATCTCCAGAGCCCTCATCCCCCCCAACCCTGATCCCTCCCCCCTCCCACAGTGTGAACCCTTTGGTCCCAGCGCCACCATAGATCATCTGTGTGCAGAATTAATTTTATGTGCATCAATATGGAGGTGTTGTGTTGCACATCATCTGTGTTGGTGCACATAATAAAATTCATTATGCACATGGATATAAAAAATGGAACACTAGTTGTGACAGCAGAAAACAGCGACATTCTTCCTTTTTACCAGGGGAATTGGAGGGACTGGGACGAGGCTAGCTGGGACAAGGACATGCTGGGGGACATACTAACTAGCATGGAGCCCCAGGTAGGAATTAAAGCTGCCCTCTCTAGTGCATAGGCCAAAGGGGAGAGCACATGGCCATCCACCCACTTGCCTTCCCTCGAGTGATTATTCTTCTCTACCCCTGGCATGCAGTTTACACCTCTGTACTGAGGTTTCAGTGAAGCAGGACCACCTGTATCCTATAGTGGTTGGAATGACATCATACAATATCCAGGCACAGCCTTTAAGAGAATGAGCAGGTTGCTTTATTCCCATCCTTCCATTATCGTTCCCTGAACAGTCCCAGTGTCATGTTAGGGAGGTGATAGCCTGTTCCTTCATCCAATAGAATGACCAATAAATTACGGTTTCATTCTTCCCAGGCACGCTCACTCTTAGTTCTCTCTCCTAGGTTGTTTTAGATAAATGCAACTTGGTACCATTAATTTTAAGTTCTGAGGCTTTATTTATGTCTATGCAAATCTCACCTGGCTAAGCACCACCTGTTAATCTCTCCCCTGAAAGCATTGCCTCTAGAGTCTGGATCTTTAACCAGATATGTTTTTCCTGATAAACGCTAACGTAGCTGCCACACATACTTCCAAGTAGGTTTCAAACTGTGATACTTCTAGGCTATTGATACCTGACAGAGTGAATATTTTCACTGGATGCTAGGTATGCTTAGGGTTCAGAATATGCATTCCTTAAATCCTCTACAGAAACCCGATAGAGTGATCTCACATGGATGCTGTTAAGGGATTTAGCTTCCTTCTAAGGTATAAGACCCTGGTCAAGTGTAGACCATCAGCTGAAGGGAGGTTTTCCTTTGCTTTAAGGAGTGTGAAAGCCAGCCACATCCTGATCTCTGTGGAGGGGAAGGTGTACCTCTCCGGCCTGCGTAGTAACCTAAGCATGATCAACCATGGGCAGCGGCTCAGAGTTGTCCACGACTTTCCCAAGTACAGCATCAAGGTCCTACCATGGCTCAGTCCTGAAGTCTTACAACAGGTAAGGTATAAAGCCACTGTTACAGACACCCCTTGTGGCCAGACCCCCCCCTCTCCCCGGGTCCTTCACTGTTGCTGGGATTTCTAGCCAATAAGCAAACTATTTCCAGGCTGATGTAGCCTGAGAGTATCTGATTGTGGGGGGGGGGGGAGTGTGTGTGTGTGTGTGTGTGTGTATATATATATATATATATATAAATAAAATAAATAAATAAATAAGTTATATATAATGTTTCTTGGGAAAGGTAGAACAGACCTTGACAACTGGTTCTCACCCTGCTGTGAGTTTCAAAGGGAGTGACTCAGATTCTGCAATCAAGAAAACTGGGCCCTGGACATTTAATGACACAACTTGCCTGTTGGCCTTCATGGGGCATGCTGCTTTGGACCCCCACCATTAACATCTGCTTAGCATTTCCTATGCCAGTGGCAAGCACAGCACATTAGCCTGGCTGCCACCGTGACACTGAGTGTGAATCTTCTGAGCTGCACGTAGAGGCACCTTTTCATTCCATAGGGCATTGTGTGTAGTGGGAGGAAGGCGGTTTACTTTCCTACAGACAGGCACTCAGGTGACGAGAGCAGTGAAAACAGACTTCTTAAAACTGGCTGGACTCCTGAATGCCAGGTCTGTCAGTGAGCCCTTGTTATCAACACTCCTGCTGGCAGCTTAGCGTGATCACCAGCATAATAATGCTTGTCTCTGATCTTGTACACATTCCTGTGTGCTGTCAGTCTGTTCCCGTGGCTCTCCATGATGCTGTTCAGTGAGAAGTGGGTTTCTGGCTACTCACTGTTTAAAGTCACTGTGCATTGCTTCAAAGAGTTAAACCAGCGGAGACTATTAGGCTATGTCTAGACTGCATTCCTCTCTCGAAAGAGGAATGCAAATGAAGCAGATCGAAATTTCAAAAGAAGCACGGATTTGCAAATCTTGCGCTCATTTGCATAATCGTGGGAGCGATTTTTCGAAAAAGAGCTTTTCAGGAAAAAAAACCCTGCAGTCTAGACGGGGTTCTTTCAGGGGGAAAAAAACCCCTTTTTTGAAAGAACCCGTACTCCCTATTTTTTCAAGATAATGAGTTCTTTTGAAAAAGGGATGTTATTTCCAAAGAACCCCATCTAGACTGCGTTTTTTTCTGAAAAAACCCTTTTTTGAAAAAGCACTCATGCAATTATGCAAATGAAGTGAGATTTGTAAATCTGTGCTTCATTTGAATTTTGATCTGCTTCTTTTGCATTCCTCTTTCGAGAGAGGAATGCAGTCTAGATGAGCCCTTAGTGTCACTTTGCCTCCTGATGAATTTTTTTTCTTTCTCTATCCCTCCTTTTTTCCTTTATAAACAGCAACTGTGTGATCAGCCCAGCCCAAGGGGGAAGTGCATGTTCACTGGGGGCAAAATAAGCTTTCAAAAAGGCCCATATTAGAGCATTGGTTGTGGGGTTTTGTGCCTATGCAGGGGCTAAATTCCAGAGGGGAATCTGCATAGTTATGTGAAATGGAGGGGAACTGGATAGAGCATGCCCGGCTAGTACCCGAACCACCGGGCAGGCCTTTTTCTGTCTCCTTCCAATGAAACAAATGAGCAGCACTGAGCTACATTTTCATACAATTAAAGTCTCAACTCTTGTTGCCCTGCTTGTGTGAAACATCTATAAATACTTCAGTGTGGGCACCAGGGTACTTTGGGTTAAGTGTTCTTTGTTCTTCCCCTTCAGATACCTGATCAGATTCCCACAGACCTAAGCATAACCTTAGAATGAATGTATGGCTAATTCTCTCTCCCCTGTGGTTCTAGAATCTCCAGGGTTATGATGCAAAATCCGACATTTACAGTGTGGGGATAACAGCCTGTGAACTGGCAAACGGACACGTTCCATTCAAGGACATGCCTGCTACTCAGGTAGGCTTCGTAAGCGGTGTGGGCTCTACTTGCATCCCAGCCGTACAGCTGCATGCTGGCTGTGTGTGTCAGTGATACTTCAATGAAAACCAAGTTACTGGCAGCAGCTGTGTTTGTAAAGAGATGTAACCCACTCTGGCCTCTTGACGTCATGAACAAATCAAGAGGCACTCTTTGCATAAAAGTAAGGGTAACAACCCTAGTCTCCTGGTCAGATTGCAGGTTGGTTAAGTGGGTGCGGTCTCTGCCTTATTCCTGCTGTTTCTTTCCTTTTTTACCTCTTAAACTGCTGCTGACTTCCGCTCCAGTGGAGGCTCCGTCCCAGAGGTACATGAAGGCATACATAGAAATTCATGCTAGAAAAAGACCTATGGGGTTTTCTCCTTGCCAGTGCAAGATTGTTCCCTGCAATACATTTTCTAGTGCTCTATTCCCAGTAGGGATGTAAAATCCCGTTTAATGAGGGCAGGTGGGGCATAGGCTGCTCCAGCCAGACTGGGCCCACCACGGGCAGGGGCTGCTTCAGACATGGCTGGTTAACCATTCACATCCCTAATTCCCAGTTGTCTTTTAAATGTTTCAAAATGTGGAGTTCCCTCTGAAAGACTCTGTGGTAAGATTATTATTGATTGACTTAATATCTTTTAGCATTTTTAATGTGTACAAGTTGCTGGCACTCTTTGGTCCAGCAACATCCGTGGTCAGGGATGATTTAAGTTAGCCGGATGTCCACTTATCATAGGTGTGGCCAAGTGTCCCGCAGTCCCATAAAGTTTGTTTACGGCTGCCAGTCCTGGCTCTGTGTTCTGTGCTATTTAGCTCTAATTTATCCTGAATGTCTAAGAGCCCAGCAAGTAGTGGAAGTGCTGGGTAATGCCACTAAGGATAAACATGGTTTTGACTTTGAGTAAATGCTATTAGTAGCTCCTTGCAACATTCAGTAAAATTGCGTAACAACACTTACCGTTATGAAGAGAGCGGATAAGCCTTGGCTAGGCATAGGCCCATATATAGTATTAGTCAGACTAAGCAGCATTGCAAGTATTGTTCCTCTTTTTAATTTTTATTTCGCTGAGGTGAATAGAGACTCATTCATCATGTTTCCTCTGATTTTTTTTTTTTCCATCCACATGCAGAATACATTTTGTTGTGTACTGAGGCATGTGCACTACCAATAGAAACATGTGCTGCCGATTGTGGGCACTCGGCTAATCAGAATTTGAATCTCTCCTATTGGATTTTCTCTCAAGCACTCTGCTTACAAGGAACACTGGCCAGTCACCACGATATTGATCTCCTGTGGTTCGGCAAATTCTCTGGTCCCGAGGGTGCCAGACTAGGGAGGTTCGACCTATAGTAAATCTTACCCTTTTTTCCCCTGATAGAACAGCAACTAAGAATGGTAGTATCTCGATCCTGTGGCAAGAGCAACGCTGAGTGAATATACAACAAATGCAGACCCTGAATCACTTGCAGGACACCACTGAAGATTGTTGCATAGAGTATTTAAATGTCAGATACTTTTATTGTAGGGAGTCCTGCTCTCTTACGTGTGTCTCGTCCATGCCATGCTTGTGACATCCTTTCATCTCGTTCCATTTCAGATGCTGTTGGAGAAGTTGAATGGAACTGTTCCATGCCTGCTCGACACCACCACAATCCCCGCTGAGGAGCTGACCATGAAAACCTCCCGCTCGTGTGCCAACTCCGGGATTGGGGAAGGCATGGCAGTTAGCAACGTGAGGGCATCCAATGGGGAGTCAATGCTGCACCCCTATCATCGGACCTTCTCGCCCCACTTCCATCACTTTGTAGAGCAGTGCCTGCAGCGTAACTCAGACTTGAGGTACAGCCATAATGAGAATGCTTGAGTTACAGGTCTGGGCCAAACACCACTTGGGACTTGGTGACACTAATACTGAATCTGGTTCAAGGATCTAGTTAATACTGATCTCTCAACATGGCTTCTGAGTTGGGTCCCAGTATTTGGCTTTTTGTTCAGTGATTTCTGATTTAAAATCTCAGTGGCATGAAATCGTGCCCCATACGTACAGCAAGAGAGTTGTCTGGAATACCTTTAAATATATCTCCTGAAAGCAGTACGAGTAGGTAGCACTTTGATAGGCCCATGCACCAGAGACCCCAAAGAATTTCAATTAAGCCTCCCAGCCACCTTGGGAGAAGTTGTCCTCATTTTACAGATGGAGAAACTGAGGCAGAGAGGTTTCATTATCCATCCAGGAGAGCTCAGCTGGAGACTTCAAAGAATAAACGCTGAGAACAGAGCAAGACCAGCATTTTATAGTTAGCCATGACAGTGTATTGTTATCTTGCTCTGTGGTACTCAACTCTTCATAATCTGGGCTAGCAGAAGCTCTTGCTGTGTCCCTGTGTACAGCTTCTTTCGCTGTCCAGGAGAGAGGAGTATTCAGGGCAATGATTGTCCCTGTGAGAACTGCCTCACACAGGTTGTCCGTGAGAGCCATCACTTAAATCATACAGCCGTCTCATCGGCTACTGACCCCAAAGCATTTTGAGAAATCTTTAGGGGATAGCCTGGCCGTCCGCCCACAGCTTTGCCTCTCATGGAGCAGGTTTGAATGGCAAAGGTGCTTAACTCCTTCCCTTGTTGGGCCCCCTGGGGATGTGTAGAGGATAAAACTTGCTACTGCATATAGAAGTGGGAGGCCTGTGGCTGAGGTACAGGACTGAGTCAGACTGGGATTCTGTTTCACCCTTCACCCCTCGTTTGCTATGTGAGTGGCCCCTGGCTGTGCCTCGGTTTCCCCCTCGGTAAAATAGGACTCCTCCTGACCCATCTCACAGGGTGGTGAGTGTTTGTAAAGAACTCTGAGGCCCAAAGGAGAGCTTGTTAGGTCAGCATCATTTAATCACACTCATGTCTGTTGTACGCTGACTCGTTCCCTTCTTATTCTCTTCTGTACAGGCCAAGCGCAAGCACCCTGCTGAATCATTCCTTTTTCAAGCAGGTAAAGAGGATCCTTTCATCTTCTGGTAGAGGGCCGGAGTGACCCCTTGCTGTGCCACTGCTGTCCCCTCAGCTGTGGGGTGCAGCGCTCAGAGGGTGGGGGTGGGAGATGTTGCTGTTGACACCTCCCCTCTCGGTAGCTCCACTCTGAAAGCACCTTTTAGACCTGAAGCCAAGAAGGACCAAGGTCCAAAGGGCTTGTTTCCCTTCCTCCTTCCTCTCCCACTTTCCTAATGAGGGTTTTCTTACTTATCTCATTGAATCCTGGGTCGGCGCCAAAATCTTGCCCTTTCCCAGACTCTGCCATCCTCTCTTAGTAGCCAAGGGCATTAGCACTTCCTCTGGATTGGCCACTAGAGGGGGCCACTAGATGAAGTGTGAGGAGGTTTATTCCCGGTTTAGAGGGCACAGTGCCAAACACTGCAGCACTAACTCAGGCAAGGGAAGAGTGGGTTAGACGTGCTGACATGTTGTGCTGCTGTTCTTAGACCAGTCCATATTACAGTGTCATGCACATGGTGCAAATGCTAGTCCTGAGGTAAAACCTATCTCCGTTAGAGACTCAAACCAAAACAAACTCTTCTTCCACCCTCAGATCAAACGTCGTGCATCTGAGGCACTTCCTGAACTACTGCGCCCTGTCACCCCCATCACCAACTTTGAAGGTACGCGGCCCCAAGATCCCAGTGGCATTTTTGGACTGGTATCCAGTCTGGAACAGCTAGAGATGGATGACTGGGAATTCTAGGGCAATGTGGCAAATACACAGTTCTTGAAAGAGCTTTCTGGACATAGTAATTTATTGACCCCTCTCAAATGAAGCAGGGATGAATGTTACACGCAGAAGAGTTTACATGACCATGGTAAGGAACGTCACCGAGCCATTTACTTGAGGGAATCGCCAGTGGACAGAAAGGAACTGGAAAAAGGGATGGCCGGAAATGTTGAATGTTTCCTGCAGAATGCCAGAAACCTCCCAGTTCTTGCGACTGAGAACCAGGTGGTGGCTGTATTAGTAGTTTTGTTCGCAAGAATTGAGTTGGTCCCACTCTGGTCTCTAAATGTTGTTTTTTCTCATGTTGTTGATTCTCTGATGCCCCTAATTCAGAGGGCTCTGTCTTGAGCCTATTTTTAGGTAGACCCTTTATTTTTTTCCTTTACAAGGGTGCCTTTGAGACAAATGTGAGGGAAGGGGGAAAGGAATGCATGGGCAGGTTATCTTCTGTAGCATTCTTCTGGGGGGGGGGTCCCATTTTTGGCAATAATGAATTTAGCCTGCTACTTTGGGAGGAAAATGGAAGACCAGACAGTATTGGAGAAAGGTGTTCCCTTCTATTCCCATCATGTTCAGAGGCGAGGAGATTCCTCTGCACAGCTTGATTGGTCTCTTCAGGGAGACCTGTAGATATGTTGTTTTGTTTAGTTTTTATAAATGAAACTCTTGCCATATGGTGCTGAATGCCCTCAAGTGCAGGTGAGAAGGGCATCCCAGGCTTCTGGGACTAACCAGCTGCTCCTGTCTTCTCATGTAGCCACCTTCGGGTCTGGTGGCATTTTTTTTTTAAAGGTAAGATGTAGTTTTAAAAGTCTTTGAAACTGCTCCATACTATATGATAAATGCCATTTACTTGGCTGGCCCCATCCTGCAGCAAGGCTAATGTCTCTGCACACAGCATGCTGTTTTTGAGAACCTACCATTGGAGGGGAAACAGTAAATTGGAAGCGTGCGTGCTCCCGCTCGCTCTCATATCCTCCTCCTTCCTTGCTCCTGTTGTTTGGATGTTCTGTGCAGAATTCTCCTCCTGAACAGGTTTATTGGTCTCCCTTGCCACTTAGAGCAGCTCTCAGACCCTTTCTAGATCATTTATACAGTTCCGTTGGACTGATGCTACCTTGTGCCCCACCATCGACAAACTGCTACTGTAGCAGCTCCTCCCTCGCTGCGGTGATCAGGTTCTCCAAGCTGCATTTGAAGGCCTTTTGTTCAACCTTTCTAAGCACCAGGTGCATCGTAGATCTTCCTTCTCGCTGATGCACCAAGAATCTGGTCCTGTCTGATGGTCGCCGAGAGCAGTGGTGTGGGCAGCAGGTCCTTTTTGTGTTTATAAACTGTACTTGAACCCAAATAAAGTTTGTTACTATAGTTTTGTTGCCAAAACAAATAAACATTTAAGTATTTCTGAAGTATCCATAGATCTGTACAGATGCTAAAGGGACCCGGTCTTCCTCCACCAGCCTGACTTAGCCTGTGTGGGTATGCAAGTTGTCACACAAGACTGTCACAATTGTCCCTTCTGCCTTAATCTGTTAATCATCTGCAGTAGCATGTTACACTGAGAAGGCCTGGATGATTGCTGTTATGAGGCAGCAAAGTTACTGTAAAACAAGGACTGGACTACTGACCTTCCTTTGCAAAGTGCTGAGTTATACAGTGATGAAAAGAGCTAGGGATTATAGTTCTGTTTGGGCCTTTTCTTGGGTGCTTTACCTACACTAATGGCTTCGCCCTTGCTGGGTGAAATACTAGGAAAGGATAACTTGGGCCATTTAACAGGGCCACAGCGAAGGACCGGAAACAAGTACAGCACCACTGAACCTGAGGCAGAAGGTAATGACATGAATTGAAATATGCCTGGGACAAGTGCCAGGGTTCCTGGTGGATCACAGATATGGTTAGCCAGCAGCTTAGTGATGCCTGAAAAGACGGCAGCTTCGGTAGCAGAGCCACTGTCATTAGGGCCAGTGTCGGTGCAAAGGAAGAGCACAGATCCCTGGAAGCATGGGCTACAGGAGGATCTCAGGGGCGATCTAACCTCAAGGACTGGCTGAGCTTCATTTTTGATATGTGTGTGTCATAGTACAGCCTAGGAAGGGAGGCTTTTCCATACTGCTTCCAATTACCCAAGGGCTGTGTTCTCCCAGAGTAGGAATGGGCTCTGTGCCTATGGAGCAGTCAAGTAGGCACGTCCAACATTTCTAGTGACCACCTGTGGGACCCTTGTCCTCTATTAGCAATGGGCTTCCTTGAAATCAAGACACTGCTGCAAGGCTCTAACAGGGTTGGGGTGTGGGAGGCTCTTCCACGCACACGCAAAAGAAGCCTTTGACGATATCAAGGGGAACAAAGCTCTCGGAAATTACATCTATTAAATTGTTTAGTACAGTACATGCTAGAAATAATTCCTTGTGCATGACAAATCCAGTCCTCTTCACCCTCCGTCACTTCTGTAGGCAGGGTGAAAACCTTCGGCTACCCAGCCCCTATTTTCAGAAGCTTAAAGCTCCCCAAAATAGCTGAGTTGAGGTGGTGACACCATGGTTACCTGAAGCTTTTCACTGCTCAAAGAAACTAGTGCAGCATGGGGGCTAAGCAAGCAAATCAAAGCAGAAGGAGGCTGCAGTCTAAGCTTACTCTCAGTGCACTTAGGACAGGACAATAAGAGCACGGGCTGTTTTCAGCTACTGCTGTGCTCAACAGGTGGGAGTCTGAGGTGGAAAGCTGGGCCGGCGAAAGGCAGGCCTACCTGCTGTAGGATGACAGAACATAGGGGTGGTAAAGAAATGCTACACAGGCAGCAGGTAGAATAAATAAATGTGAGACTAGCAGCTCTCTTAAAAGCAAGATTAATGGACAAAATAAAATCCTTTCACTGCCCTTCACAGTAATGCCAGAAAAGGCGGCGGGGGGGGGGGGGGACGACATCTGAAATTTCTTGGGGTTGAGGTTTTAGAAAGCTGTTTTGAATGCTGTGAACTGGAAACTTCACATTTGTGAAAGTCTTTCCCTCCTTCAGTCTGCTTCCCTGGACCGGTTTAGCCTCTTCTAAAGGAGCTGGTGAGCATCTAGCTCCTGGGCTCTCCCCCTGTTGGTATAACTATTTTACAAAATCTCACTAGGACAAGCTGATGCAGAAACTGGGCTGGTTTCGTACTTGCCAGGGAGCAGAGACCACCCGTAACAGCTGCGTCTTGTGCTCAGCGGGCAAACCAGGACTGCCTTGTAAAATGAGCCTCACTCTGACAAGGCATTGTGTGATTACTATGCAGTCTACTCTGCTCCAGCCTGGGGGTGATGTAGTCTCACCAGAGCCTGGGGTGGGGGTGGTGTTGCAGCGTGAGTATTGATCAACCACAGCCCTGTAAGCATGAGCCGTCTCAGGCCCCTGCTCCTTCTAGAATCATAGAGCTGGAAGAGACCTCAGGATTCATCAAGTCCAGCCCCCTGCCCAAGGTTGGACCAATCCCAACTAAATCAACTCATTCAGGGCTTTGTCAAGCCAAGACATAAAAACCTCTAGGGATGGAGATTCCACCACTTCCCTAGGTAACCCATTCCAGTGCTTCATCACCTCCTAGAGAAATAGTTTTTCCTAATATCTACACTAAACCTCTCCCACTGTAACTTGAGAACATTGCTCCTTGTTCTGCCATTGTCACTACTGTGAATAGCCTTTCTCCATCCTCTTTGGAACCTCCTTTCAGGAAGTTGAAAAGGCTTCTATCAAATCTCCCCTCTTCTGTTCTGCAGACTAAACAAACCCAAATCCCTCAGTCTCTCCTCATAGGTCATGTGCTCCAGCCCCCTAATCATTTTGGCTGCCCTCCACTGGACCCTCTCCATATCCTTTCTATAGTGGGGACCCCAGAACTGGACACAGCACTCCAGATGTGGCCTCACCAGAGCTGAATAAGGGGAATGATTACTTCTCTGGATTTGCAGGCAGTGCTCCTCCTAATGCACCCTAATATGCCATTAGCCTTCTTGGCTACCAGGGCACACTGTTGACTCTCATCCAGCTTCTCATCCACTATAACCCCCAGGTCCTTTTCTGCAGAACTGCTACTAAGTCATTCAGTCCCCAGCCTGTAACAATGCTTGGGATTCTTCTATCCCAAGTGCAGGACTCTACACTTGTCCTTGTTGAACCTCATCAGCTTCCTTTTGACCTAATCCTCTAATCTGCTCAGGTCACTCTGGACCCTATCCCTGCCCTCCAATGTATCTACCTCTACCCTAGCTTAGTGTCATCTGCGAACTTGCTGAGGGTGCAATCCATCCCCTCATCCAGGTCATTAATAAAGATGTTGAACAAAACCGGTCCTAGAACAGATCCTTTGAGCACTCCGCTACAAGCCAACCTGACATCGAGCCATTGATCCCTACCCATTGGGCCGACAGTCTAGCCAGCTTTCTATCCATCTTTCAGTCCATTTATCCAATCCATACTCCCTTAACTTGCTGGCAAGAATATTGTGGGATTGTATCAGAAGCTTTACTAAAGTCAATGTATATCACATCCACTGACTTTCCCATGTCCACAGAGCCAGTTTACCTCATCATAGAAGCTAATCAGATTGGCCAGGCACGACTTGCCCTTTGTGAATCCATGCTGACTATTCTTGATCACCTTCCCCTCTTCCAAGTGCTTCAAAATGGATTCCTTCAGGATCTCCTCCATGATTTTTCTGGGGACTGAGGTAAGGCTGATGGGTGTTGCCTTATTCCATTATCATCAACAGCAGCTTTGCCTGCACATTCTCTCTAAAAGACTTGGATTAGCCTTCCTGGGAGATCTTGCCTCCCCCTCCCTCCGCTTTCCAGTGTCCCCTGCTTCCTAGTGTGCGAGACTGAAGAGAGCAGCTCCTTCCGTGCACAGAGCTAGAGAAGCTCACGGGGGTTTCCTAGTGACCCTTGCCAGTTAGGTTAAACTAGTAACAGACCTGGGGCAGTTGCCTAGACACAAAATGCAAGGTGGACAAGTTTTTTCTACAAACTTTTATTGGGATAATTACAAAACCTGGGGGGTGGAGGAGGGAGGGACAGTCGTGCTACTGTGGCTCGTCTTCATGTTCCGAAGGGTCCGATTCCTCCCCCTTGTGCTTTTCTAGTTTTGCCATTAGCTCTGGAAGAGACAAGAGGAGAAGGGGTGAGACTCTGATTCTGTGCTTCATGAGCACTGCTGCTCCCCCACATGACACAGGTGGCATGGAAAGCCATTTAAAGGCCAGAAGCAGCTACAGAGGGCAGATTTGGCTGTGAGGAGGTGCAGCTGGGTTGGAATGAGCCCTGGAACTGCTGCTCTGCTCTGCTCTCAGGCAAGGATCCAGTAGGGTGAAGGGGCATCAAGATGGTCAGGCACAAGAAGAGCGAGCATGATGCCAAAACAGGAGATGGGCAGCAAGAGGCAGCTTCAGCTGACAGCTGCGATCCCTCAGGCAGAGTGAGAAGTGGGAGCAGGCGCGCTCGCCTCCAGGCCTTGCGGCTCCAGGCTAATCCCCAGCAGAGCAAGGGAAATGTGATTTCTAGAACGTTCCGCCACCGCCTGCTGGAATGTGACTCAAATGCACACGCTGCACAGCCCCTCTGGATGCTCGTGGTCACTGTGTCCAGTCTGGCAGCTGCCCTGTCTCCCCCACTCGTGGCAGAAGAGGAAAACTGGATCCTGCCCATCACAAAACCCTCCCCACCTGGCCCCCCTTGGCCAGCTGTATGCTGGGGAAGAGCAGGCAGCTCTTCGTGGTTACAAGTTGATGGAGGCTGGAGACCTGCTCAGAGCTTGGGCATCAGTATTTTCAGATCTATTTAGCAAAGGGAGCGATCCAGGCTGCGCTGAACCAAGCCCCGCCACGTGGAGAGAAAGCCCTCCCCACCGACTGCGGCCCTCCCTACTCAGTAATCTCCACCCCTCGATGGCACTAAAGCCCTGTGTCTCCTGCAAGGGGCAGGGTAGGAGGGGAGAGGCACCTTTGGCCGGGTTGAAGACACCATTGGTTTGTTGGTCGCACACGTAGCAGCGCTTGGACTTGCGGTAATGCTGCAGGGCGCAGGTCTCGCAGAAGTAGTGTCGGCACCTACCAGGAAGGCACAAGGGGACCGAGTTAAGGCTCGCACAAAGGACTATGG
Organism: Pelodiscus sinensis; assembly: GCF_049634645.1. Classification (NCBI taxonomy): domain Eukaryota; kingdom Metazoa; phylum Chordata; order Testudines; family Trionychidae; genus Pelodiscus; species Pelodiscus sinensis. Next base: position 6,635,576 of record NC_134739.1, on the reverse strand, counting down.
CCATAGGAGATAGGCCTAAAGTCACCTGGGACAAGGGGGCTCTGCCTCCTCTCACTCCCATGGGACCCCCAGGGGAACTTCCAGCCAGTGTTCCACCCCCTACAGCAGCAAGCAGGCAAGGGCATTACAGCCTGAGTGGGACTGTTACAGTACAAATACAGAGAACCTACCCCAGCCTGGAGACAGGAATAACCCCAGCCCACCCTCACAAGACCTGGGCATCTTGGAAAGCCCCTGCTCCCAGGGGCGGAGTTTGCTGCTTCTGCAGAGTTCCAGGACAGGAAACATGATAAGAACTGCACCCAAGAGTCCTGCATGGCAGCCGGGCTGCTTCAGAGACCAAACCCCTGGACATGCCAACGGGACCTTGTCAAACCAGGGGAGACACTCCTCATCCAGACAGAAAGACCTTCCTGCTCAGCGCTGCCGGGGTGGTGTGTGTACCCATCACAACACTTGGAGTCTATTTCTAGCTCTGCCACCAACTGACTCTTTGACCTTGGGTAAGTTCCTTCACCGCCCCGTGCATCAGTTTCTCATTTGTACAGTGGGGATAATGATGCTTATGAAAATCTAAAGGCTGGTGAGAAAAGCCAGAATAAATCAGCTGCTGTTCCAATGGACAATGAGCACACTTGGGGAACCTTGGAGGGGAGGGGTTTAAAAAAAAACACCACACCACACACCACACACCCAGGAAGCATCCAGGCAGTTAGGAACTTAAAGGCTCACAGGTGTGTAATAACACCAGCCACCGAGAGCGAGAGGTGGACTTGGACTGATCCAAGCCTTGTGTCTCCATCCCGTAGCCCAGACAACTGCTTACTTGGTAACCACGGGGTTCTTGAAGGAGCTTCTGCAGATGAAACACTTGAAGGGCAGGTCCTCCTCATCGCTGCTCACCTCATAGTTTTCCTCATCTGCAGGAGAGAAAACAATTCCCCATGGCCAGGCTGCAACAAAGGGGCACCCAGGTCATCCCGTCACAATCCAAGCCCAGAGCATGAACCACTGACAGCGCAGGAAGCCCCCAGCAGGTGGGCCTGGGCCATAAATAATCCAGTTCTGGCAGCTGGGCGTCTCTGATGCCAGTAGCGTGTGAGGGAACAAGATATAATTAGGCCCAATGAGCAGACATGCTTGCTGCACATCTCACAAAGGAGCAGGTTCCTCTTCCTCGCCCACTCACTGCTACAAGCAGAGACTTCAGCAAGGCCTCCCTGCTCGGATTCCTCTCAAACTAGCTGCCACTGAACCACTCGGCTTCAAACCCAACTGCAACTCAGCCCCTTGCGTTTTCTGCTGCTGATCCCAAGCGCTGCCCAGGCTGTGGCCTTGGGACACGGCAGGGAATAGCACCGGGAGAAAGCCAAGTGAAAGGGACACAGCCAGAAGTGAGCGAGATGTCACACCAACCCCACTCCACAAGCTGGGAGATAGCTCACTCATAGCGGGGCAAGAGCAGGTCAGTACCCACGAAGGAGAGACGTTTTCAGAAAGCAGAGGATTCATCAGAGAAGATCAGCCTGCTGATTCCTCTTGGCCACAGTCTGCCTCTGGCATACCCCACACTTCAAGGAAAGCCTAATTCCTCTGTTCCCTGGCCCACTGGGCAGTGCTGCTCATGGAAGAGGTATTCATTGCAGCCCCTCTGGCAGTCAGCATCATCCTGAGGCTGCGCAGCTCAGTCCTTCCTCATTCTTGCAACAGCAGCGATTACTGGACAGAGTGACCCAGCTGCAGGATTGGGTTCTACAGTCCTGCAAGAGGCAGGTCTACGGTTTGGGGATCCACTGCCATGAAGAACTGTCCTTTTATCTTCAACTTAACCCTGTCACCTGCTCTGGAGCGTGTCGTTTGAGACAGGAAAGGAGTCGCTGATCACTTCTCCTTTACTCTTCATCCCCAGCGAGCCCAGGCCATTCTAAAGGACCAGCGCTGCAAGACCTCATTAGAACGGGACTGAGGGAGAGAAGGGAGAGTCCTGCTATTGTACCGTTGACTCCGTAGCGTCCTTCGTCCAGCTCCCGTTCAATCTGCCAGCCGTGTTTGTAGTCAGAGCGGTCGTGGAGGAACTTACAGCTGTCTGCAACAGGACAAACAGACAAGGAGTTAGCGCTCCCGCCCACCACTCTTCAGTTACCGCCTTTTGCAAGTGGGTGTTGCGCTGCGGGGCTGCCTGCACTTTGCCCAAGAGGAGCAGAGCTTACCAGAGTGCAATGCCCGCTTGTGTTTAATGCAGGTGCGTGGCTCATGGAGACTACAGAGGCCTGCTTGCATTTGATCAAGGGGCTGATGAACACCGAGAATCATACTGAACAAGGCCATGGGTGGGACACACACACACACACACACTAGGGCAGGGCTACTCAACACGTGAACTGTTTGTTTGCAGCCCGCGGTGGGGTTTGGGTTTACGTGGGGCTCAACACGTGGCCTGCGGGTGGGAGCCAAAACAAAAAAGGAGTCAATATAACAGTCTTCTGTTGAGATGCTTTTTAGTAGTTCAATACCTGGACTGTCATTGCTCATTAAAAGTGCTGTCAAGTGGGTGGAAATCAGGTAAATATTGCATTTTATTAATATAGCAGAACTGACTTAAATGGGGCCGGCGTGTTGTGTAGTTTTGCCTTAATCTTTGTATTCATGCCCGTTAGTGTGAAAGAAGCTATTTGCATATGTATATGCAACCACACTCAAGTTGCGACCCTCAGCATGTGCTGTGAATATCATTGTGGCCCTCAGGGCTTCCAAAGTTGAGCAGAACACATCCCCTCACACATTCCCTGCTAGCGGGGGCTTGACTAACGTTACAGGGGATAGTCAGTGCTACAGTTGGAAATAGACTGTTGCCAGGAATACACTAGACCTGGCAGCTTGGCTTAAAGTACGCAACATATTCTACACAGCTTGAGTTGGCTTACTTTAAGCCGAACTTGGCGGCGTCCCCATCGTGGGAGGCCAACAGGAGCAAAAACAGGAGTACCGGACGCCGGCTGAGGCATCCTCAAAGTTTGATTTAGTGAGTCTTAACTTGCGCCTGCCTGAAGTTCTCTTTTCAAAGAGGTAGTTTAGAATTCAGGGTGGGATGGGGGTGCTGCAGAAAGGAAGAGATCCATTCACCTCCAAAGCCACAGAAGCCCGTCTCCTTGTAGTCTTTACAGATGTCAGGCTGATAGTCCCATCGCACAGTAGCCCTCAGGTGCTCTGGCGCACGGATAGGGCCTTTTCTGAAAGGGATGCAAGAACACTTAGAATGGGCGCACGGAAGCTTCGGAGATGGGGTCTGGTTTGAATCCGTCTTCTGAAGAAGAGAAGTGCTGGTGAAAGGGACCAGCTCGCAACTCTGGAGACTGACACGCTGTCCCCAGAATGGACACTTCTGCTGTTCATGCCACAAGCACCTCCATGCCCTACCCACACAATGTGGCTCGCCCAGTGACAAGACCAGGTCGGAGATCATCGTTCCGGTAGCACCTACCTCACCATTCCCGAGGAGGCGTTCCCCATCGATGTATCTTTGGGCTTCACGTACTTCTGATAGTTATTGATCCCCCGGTAAATTTTATCGTCCTCCTTCCCTCGGAGCTCCTACACCAGAAGAGCGATGAAACAGACCAGAACGTGGAGTTTTCTGTCTCCGAGATCTGCTTCCCAGCCCCCCACCTCTTCTGCTCTCTGACTTCCTCCCCCAGCTCCCTTCTACACTCAGATGGCCATAGAAGCCAGGAGGTGCCCACCAGAATTGGGAAGGGATTTATACTTGGCTCGCCAAGCTTAGGGAAAATAAAGCTTCTCCCCGTTCCCCTGTTTTGAAAACGGCAGGTGAATTTGATGCTCACAGAAGAAAGGGATGGAACAGGACCGGCTCCCACCACAGCTCTGGCAAAGCGCTTCAGTCCAGACCCGACTCCCTCCTCCAACCTGCTCTTCTAGCCGAAGGCTCCCCACTCCCAGATCTGCCAGCGCACCTCACTCCTGACCTGCAGCCCTTCTGCTATCCTAGTCCTGAACCAGCGCCACATTCACACAGAACGCTCCTCAGCCAGCACACCCGCCGAACCCTGCCATTCCAACCAGTGCAGCCTCACTGGCAGCATCCCTTGCTCCAGTCCGAGACCTCTCAGCCATAGGTCCCATGTGAACCGCCAGGGATCATCTGCATCTGACTGCTTGCACTAAGCAGGTAGATTGGAACCTGGTACCTTCTCGTCTACCAATCCCCCCCCCCACCCCAGTTCTGAGGCAGCCCCTCAGGACTCAGCAAACCACCTGATGGGATGGACAGGCAGGAGATGGGGTTCGGCACATGATTAAACGCATGAATGTAGCGGCTTTCCCCACAGAGCTCTGGCTTTACGGGCCACCGCTGACTGACCTCCTGGATTTTCTGGCTGCGCTCAAAGATGGCCTGGGCGTCTTTCTCTTTCTCGGTGTCCAGCTCATACACGGCCGTGGCTCCCATGTCCTCCGGGCCGACAGGTTTCTGAAATGCAAGAAGCACGTTCTCCATTCAGCCAAGAGAAAACACCCACAGTATGAAAGTCCTTAGATCCCATGGTCAGGAGTGCAGGACAAACGCACAGCGCTGAAGGAATGGGGACAGTGGCTAATCGCTGATGCCAGTTGGCTGCTTGTTGCTCTGCACTCTTGCACCTTGATGATGAACCGAGCCAGGCTGGTGTCACTTTATGTTTCCAACACATTGCACTTTCCAGGTTCTCTGGCATTTAGGTCTTTCTAGCACACCTTGAACTCAATAATGGGGATAATGGCACAGTCCTTCCTCATGGGAGCGTTGTAAGGATGGGTCCATTAATGACTGGGAGGCGCTCAGATCCTACGGTGATGGGGGCCAGATACCATAGACTTTAACGAGAGAGGGAAAGGCACCATCTGGGCACTAAACAGAGTTTCAATAACAAAACCTGACCATGGCGCCCAATCATAAAACCAACCAATGACATAGTCTGCATAACAGAGACCAGAGTAAGTGATCTTAGTGTCCCTTCTGATCCCTTTTAAAGCCATGTGGCGCATTGTGCTTACCGCTGATCTCGTTGATTTGTAAGCGACACCAATTCCTTGCGATTCCCCCTCATCATCACTGCTGCTTGCCCCATACGAGGTCTTCTCTTTATCACTTTTCCTGGTCTGAAAGATGGAAAGGCAAATATCTGAAGAACTGAGAAAGATCCACACAACACAACACCCAGACATGTTCTCCTGGTTGGCCAGAGACAGTGTTGCAGCCCAGGAAAGCAAATCAGTGGAGTGAAAAATTGTCAAAATCAGGGCCCATATCCACAAAGCATTGGTTTAATGCAGCCACCGCTGGGCTGGAAGGAGGGCAGAGCAAAACTCCTTTGATTCTCCTAGATCAAGGGGCATCACAGAGTAAAATTCTTGCATTAAGAGAGCCAAGTTATAGGTTTAATTTGGATCTGTGAGCCTACAATGCCAGAACTTTTCGTTTCCCTCAATCTGCCGTGCATCTCCACTGGATAACAATAGGAGGTCTGAGAAAAATCAAACAAGCCATAGAATCCTTACACAGCTTAACTGCTTCAGGGGATAGCCATAGCTTTAGAATTCTGCCAGTATGCTTCTGTCATGCCAGGGTGTGATCCCTGACCCCTCCTAGCAGTGCCAGCAGATACTACTATACAGGCAAAACTTCACTGATGCTGATATTACTCTTTCTTGGGGTGGGGGATGAAATAAGATATACTGGTAAAATCAATAGAAACTGCATCCACACTAGAACCCCTTTGCTGACATAATACACCAGTATAGTTATACCAGCAAAGCAGTAGCCTAGATTTTCAGTTACTGAAGTTAACTGAAGTTATTGTGGCATACTGCATCACACTGGGTAAAAGTCACACAGGATACTTTTAGATCTTTTAGATCTTCCACTTACTGCCCTATGCTGGCCATTTTCATATGCATTTACCCAACCTGTGCATTTATGCTCACAGATTAGTAAAATCTAGTCCTTTGTATATCCTCATTAGGCTTTGAAACATAAATTACCCCCTTGAGAGGAAAGTTCACCTCTCTGACCGTGGGGCATTGCATACCCCAGAAGTCACTTCTGCATCAATTACTGTCTGCACATTTGAAAGAATTTTCCCATAATCAAATGGGCTCAAAACAGAGGGATGGGTTTTCTTTTGTTTTTGGAGGCAGGGGGGCTGTTAGGTGAGAACCTGAATTCTGTATAGTCTGAATCTGTCATGAGCCCAAATAAAATGTATAACTGGCTGGATCCATAGGCTGGGTGTATGACACTGCAACAGCTGAGGGAGGGTGCTGGCAAACCAGCTGCTGAGCAGTTTCATGGTGTTGGCACCCCCCCCCAGGGATTTCCAGGGGCCGAATGTGGGACCCATCCCACCCCCACTTGACCAGGAGTTTGGTCCCACACAGGGTGGGATGCAGTAACTGGACAAGGCATGGAGCTGGGCATCTCTGTGATGGGCTTGGTCACCTTCTGGATCATGGGGTTGTGGGTGTCCCGCCGCCTCTCCTTCCTGACCACCGTGCTCCCCTCATCGCTGCTACTCCCTGCGGAGGACAAGACGCCATCAGTTCAAGGGCCCTGAGGGGCAGGAGCAGCTGGGCTGGGTCAGGCCCTGGCCCCATGTCCCTTCACCCCAAGGGGCACCCCCACATGCCAGGGCCTGAGCACGGGGCTTTTGGGGGCCACTCAGCCTGCGCAAGAGGCTGGGCACCAGCCCTTGGGGGGCCCCCGGCCCCTCCAAGGGAAAAAGGCACCATCAGTTCAAGAGTCCCATGGGGCAGGAGCAACCAAGGGGGAGGGGTGAGTGGGGAGGGCGCCCCCAGGCCTCTCCAGGATGTCAGGGCTCCCCCACCCACCAGGACAGTGGCACTGTCCAGACGCCTTGCCTCTCCCATGCCATTAGGGCAACCCAGAAACCCTCAACCCCTTCCCCAGTAATAGTGGGACAGCCCAACTTCCCCTACACTTCAGGGCAGCCCAGAACCCCCCTTTCTCCAGTAACAGTGGGACAGCCCAACACCCCTCCCCCCCCACACTTTAGAGCAGCCCAGAACCCCCCTTTCTCCAGTAACAGTGGGACAGCCCAACACCCCTCCCCCCCCACACTTTAGAGCAGCCCAGAACCCCCCTTTCTCCAGTAACAGTGGGACAGCCCAACACCCCTCCCCCCCACACACACTTTAGAGCAGCCCAGAACCCCCCTTTCCCCAGTAACAGTGGGACAGCCCAACACCCCTCCCCCCACTCTTTAGAGCAGCCCAGAACCCCCCTTTCTCCAGTAACAGTGGGACAGCCCAACACCCCTCCCCCCCACACACACTTTAGAGCAGCCCAGAACCCCCCTTTCCCCAGTAACAGTGGGACAGCCCAACACCCCTCCCCCCCCCACACACACACTTTAGGGCAGCCCAGAACCCCCCTTTCCCCAGTGACAGTGGGGCAGCCTACCCCGGAATCTCCCCCCTTTCCTACTGATAATGGATCAATCCAGAAACCGTCTCCAGTGATAATGAGACAAACCTAGAAACCCTCCCCCCCCCCGAGTACAAATGGCATAGCCCGAAACGCATCGTTCACCACCACCCCTCCCCGCGATAATGGCACGGTCCGCGGCAGGGGAGCGACCCCCCAGCCTCACCCTGCTCCTGGTCGCTGCCCGGCCGCTTGCGTCGCCCCCTACCGGCGGCCGGGCCCCGCTTCTTGAACAGGAAGCTGCAGACGGGGCTTTCTTCCGCCATCTTCCGCCGCCAACGAGAGGGGCCGGCAAGGAGCGGAGAGAAGGACCCACCGGCGCCAACGAGACGGGCCGGGCTGGAGCGGAAAGGAAGCAGCCGGCAGCAGCGCCGCGCTGGGCCCCCTGGCGGCGGGGAGGGGGAACCGCAGCCTCTGGCTCCGCTTGCTGTGTCTGGGAGAGGAGCGGAGCAGGGCCCCCAGCACGGGGGGAGGGGCAGGAGCGCCCAGGAGGGGAGGAGGAAGCAGGGGCCCCAGGATGGGGGGGGGGGGGCAGGAGCGCCCCAGGAGGGGAGGGGGAGGGGTAGGAGCGCCCCAGGATGGGTGGGGGAAGCAGGGGCCCCAGGATGGGAGGGGGAGGGGTAGGAGTGCCCCAGGATGGGAGGGGGAGGGGTAGGAGTGCCCCAGGATGGGAGGGGGAGGGGTAGGAGTGCCCCAGGAGGGGAGGGGGAGGGGTAGGAGCGCCCCAGGAGGGGAGGGGGAAGCAGGGGGCCCCAGGAAGGGGAGGGGCAGGAGCGCCCCAGGAGGGGAGGGGGAGGGGGAGGAGCGCCCCAGGAGGGGAGGGGGAAGCAGGGGGCCCCAGGAAGGGGAGGGGCAGGAGCGCCCCAGGAGGGGAGAGGGAAACAGGGGCCTCAGAAGGGAGCTTTCCCTTTTCAGGGGCTGCCCAGAGAGAGCAGCTACCCCTCCCAGCTAGGAGAGGGTCTGATGCCGCCCCCCCTGGGCTGCTCTGCTTCAGGCAGTTGTGCTGTGGCTCCTGGGGGCATTAATGAGACTAGCCCGAGGGCCCAGGCTGGGAAATGCTTCCCTGCCCTGCAGGTGAGAGGCTGGTGCAAGCACCCTGGCCTGCTGGGTGCTCCCTTCTGAACGGGGGAAAGCCGAACACTGCGGAGCCCCACGCACTCCTAGGTAGTATTGGGCATTAGCCTTTCTTTCCTGGCCAAACTCCACCTTTGGCTGTTACAGTACAGCAGGTCTCTTCCCAGACTACTGTGCCCTGTTAAACGCCTCCCACACCCCAGCCTAGAGGTGCCTGCGTTCCCATGGTAAAGCTCTTTGCAATCCCTATGTCTGAAAGGAGCTAATAGAAAAGATTATTATAAGCTACTCTGAGTCAGTAGCAGCTGTTTCTGAATACCAAGAACACTGCTCTTTTCCAGCCTGCCAACAAAATGCTTAGGAAGCATGTGTATCCCCAAGCTTATGGCACCTGAAAGGTTAATTCCTCCTCGCACCTGTGTCTCATCTTCTTGCAACCTTGCTTTGCTTCCTGTGAGCAGAAAGCGTCCCCAATGCAAATCATTTGGCTCCCAACTTTGAACTAGCCAAGCAAAGAGTGTGGTTGGCAGCATGGGGTATCACCATTATCCTCCAGTAAAGAGGATTCAGTGTATTTGGTGGGGGATTTATTGGTGATCCTGGATGGCTCAAAGGATTGGGAGTGGGATGAGTTATATAGTTCCCTTTGTGTCAGGGTCAGGAGTAACTAGGGTGACCAGACATCATGATATTATCAAGACCATTCTGAAATTAGGGGCTTTGTCTTAAAAAGGACCATATTACCCCCCCTTCCATTACTCCCCTGCATCCCAATTTTTCACATTTGCTCTCTGGTCACCTAAGAAATAACCAAAAGTCTTTCTCTTCTTTAGTGGCTGGTGTGAAATGATTTGGCATGTTCCGCTCAGAGTGGATGCATCTCCAAATCGTACCAGCCTCCCTGTGGGTAGCAGAAGCCACCTACAGGCAGTGTCTCATTTCTAGAGGTGATGCCCAGTTTTCAAGTGTGTTAGTGCCCAGTACAGGAAAGACTGGGAACACTCTCTTCAGACTGTATGGTCAGACAAATACAGTTATAGAGTCAGAGTACTAGAACTGGAAGGGACCTCGAGAGGTCATCAAGTCCACTCCCCTTCCCTCATGGCAGGACCAAGCACCGTCTAGATTAGGAGTGGGCAATAATTTTTGAAGGGGGCCACTTCACAAATTTCAGAAGTGGCCGCGGGCTGACCCAGAAGGGGTGGGGCATTGGGCGGAAGGAGTGGGATTGACGACTACCCTGTGGAGAGCTTTGCTTGGCCTCGGGTCCCGACCTCCTGACTTCTGGCCAATGGAGGGTGCTGGAGGCTAGCCTCCTCCCAGAGTTGTCTGGGGTGGAGGCTTAGAATTCACATAACATGGCTGGCAGCTCCTGGCCCTGCTGCTAACCTGTTGCCTGGTAGCCACCCAGCACTGACCCACAGAAAAATCACTTGGGGACCACACAAGTGAGAAGCAAAAAAACTCCTCCAAAAATCTCCAGCGCTCACTGATGTGGCTGCACCTGAGGGTATGTCTACACTACAGAGTTTTTTTCAGAAAAACGGCCGTTTTCCCGAAAAAGCTTCATTTTCATCCACACTGCAGGGAGGAGGGAGCGCTCTCCAGCAGCTTCATGGGGGAGGAAGGGCAGGGCTGAGCTTCCTCCCACGTGCTGCTGAAAATTGATTTGCTTGCCATAAGTTGCCCACATGCCGTAGGTTGCCGACCCCTGCACTCGGGGGTGGGGCCTGGAACTGCCTTGCAAGCCCGATCAAAGCCCTAGGAGGGCCAGATCCCACCTGCTAAGAGGCTTTTGTCCACCCCTGGTCTAGATCATCCCTGACAGATTACTATCCAATCTGCTGTTAAATATCTCTAGTGATGGAGACTCCACAGCCTCCCTACACTATTCCAGTGTTTAACCATCCTGACAGGAAGTTTTTCCTAATGTCCAACCTAAACCTCCCTTATTGCATTTTAAGCCCATTGCATCTTATCCTCTCAGTCTTCTCTTTTCTAAACTAAACAAGCCCGATTCTTTCAGTCTTCCCTCATAGCTCATGTTTTCTAGCCCTTTCATCATTTTTGTTGCTCTTCTCTGGACCTTCTCCAATTTCTCCACATCTTTCTTGAAATGTGGTGCCCAGAATTGGACACAACACTCCAACTGAGGCAGAATCAGGGCAGAGTAGAGCGAAAGAATAACTTCTCGTGTCTTGCTCACAGCACTCCTGTTAGTGAATCCCAGAATCATGTTTGCTTTTTTTCTGTAACAGTGTTACACTGTTGGCTCATTTTTAGCTTGTGGTGCACTATTAACCCTAGATCCTTTTCTGCAGCACTCCTTCCTAGACCGTCACTTCCCATCCTGTATGTGTGAAACTCATTGTTCCTTCCTAAGTGCAGTACTTCGCATTTGTCCTTATTAAACTTCAACCTATTTGCCTCAGACCATTTCTCCAGTTTGTCCAAATCATTTTGAATTATGACCCTATTCTCCAGAGCACTTGCAACCGCTCCCAGCTTGGTATCAATGCACCTCAAGTTCTGCCAATGCACCTCAATCCTGATCTACAATGACCTCTGGCATTCCCGTTCCAGTGCCACCCCAGCTCTGCCCATGCACATAGTCCTTATCTACAGTCTCCATCACTATTCTAATCCCAAGGCCCCTGCTGATGCATCTCATTCTGGTCTACAGCATCCCCAGCTATTCTAAACATGAGCTCTCACTCTGTTCAGCCAAAGCACCTCATCCCTCCCTCTCTGGTACTTATACAGCCCCACCACCACCACTGCAATAACTGAGCAGTTCCCTTCTGAGCTTTTCTCATGTCATGTGGATCATGTCTGCTAAGGACTAAAAGGGGACTAGATTCTAACGTGAGCTACGCAGGCATCCTCTGGAATAACCCCTGTTGCGGGGCATATGTGACTGAGAGGAATTTTGCATGGTCTCTTACAATATGGCTATGTCTATACTAGCGGCTTCTTGCACAAGTAATATGCAAATGAGGCTAAGCGTGGAATATCGCCGAGCCTCATTTGCATACCTAATGAGCCACCGTTTTTTTCAGAAGAGGCTCTTGCACAAGAAGGAGCGTCTACACTGCCCCTTCTTGCGCAAGAAAAACCCTCTTGCGCAACGCCATTCTTCCTGAAAAGTAATAGGTGTAACAGCATTGCGCAAGAGGGTTTTTCTTGCGCAAGACGGGGCAGTGTAGACGCTCCTTCTTGTGCAAGAGCCTCTTCTGAAAAAAACGGTGGCTCATTAGGTATGCAAATGAGGCTCGGCGATATTCCACGCTTAGCCTCATTTGCATATTACTTGCGCAAGAAACCGCGAGTGTAGACATAGCCTATGTGTTAACTACTTATGCCAAACAATCTGTTCCACCTTGTATTTAGCGGTGACATATCTGAGTACCTTTCCCAGACCTGAAGAACAGTTCTGTGTAGCTTGAAAGCTTGTCTCTTTCAAGAGGTTGAACCAATACAGAGGTTGGACCAAAACAAGATACCGCTTCATCTATCTTGTCTCTGTAGCAACCCCACCATCCTTTTCCATTTTGCTCTCAGATAGATTTACACTCGGTTCTTTAGAAAAACATGTTGGGTTCCCCACGGAATATTGACCTCGGTCTTCTTTTAACGAGATTAAATCCTTTCCTCCTGGCCTTGTTTTGATGTAACGAAATGTATACGAGTCTGTCCTTGTCACTGTTCAGAAGGTGCAGCATGTTCCCGCTAACTGATGTTACAGGCTTGAGCTATTTAGAGATTGAGCAGGTTTCTGATCAAACAATGGGCTGCCCAGGACCATCTGTCGCTCCCTGATTCTTCCTTTTATCATCCTCCTGTAATAATCAAGCGGGGCCATGTTCTATAATTACATCCCCACTAGCTGCAGAGCCAGACAATGCACTCAGATGCTCTGGTTTGTAGCACTCATGGGCCTGAAGTGGGGGATGAATATTGTTTGAGTGAGGGTCTGGAAGACCCTGTCAAAAGCAACCAGTAATAATGTCTGTTCCTAGGAGAGTTGTGTCTGCTGCTAGCAGCTTCCCCAAGCTGTTGGCTTCCTCAATGGGTGCTGTAGAACCCATCAGTGGGGCTGGGGAAAGCAAACAAAAGGGCTATGGAGTCAATATTTTCTTCTCTGTGTGTGTGTGAGAGAGAGAGATAGAGAGAGAGATCGATCGATCGATCCACAGCATGTCTCCCTAAGCAGCGCCCCAACTCCATTTCTCTCTCTCTCTCTCTCTCTCTCTCACACACACACACACATGCAAATGAATGCTTGCACACAGATTCCCAGCGAAGAGGAGGGCACAGGAAAGTGAGTCACGCAAGGGCTGGGAATTTCTGCTCGGAAGCTGCACGACACCCTCAAAGCTCACACTGTCACCCAGCTTCTGAAGGGCCATGATAAAGGGAGAAACACTGTCCAAATCTCCCTCCTCCTCCTGTACATACACACCTGTTGACTTGACAGAATCTGTCTCTGGCCAGAGCTATGGCAGCTCCAAGCCTGCCTGATTTCCCCAGTGTGACCAGAGGGGAGAGCAGAGGGGGGAGGAAACAATCATAGTACAAACAAGAAGGAGCAAGAGAGAAGAGCACATCCCCTGGGCTACCTTCTCCCCCTCCTCCCCTGCGGTTACATCAGCCTGAGTAGAGATCAGGGATGCTCGTTGGCCAGTAATAGTGAGGGAGTGTAAATGTAACCCATATGCCTAGTGTGGTTCGCTGTCCCACCACTTAAAGCGAGTGATAAGAACAAGGGAGCTCTACTGTCTAGGTTGAATGCCAGTTGGCTTTATAGTTCAAGCTGTAGAGGCTCCTACTCTAAGCTTTAGAGGTCCCATCTTTGAATCCACCCAGTGGTGGTTACATAAACCCATAGCACCATCTACCCCAAGCCTGTCTAAGCTTTGTTAATCCTTTGCACTCAAGGACCTTGCCAGCATTCACTGGCAATTCTGTTCTACCCCAGATTTCTCTGCTGGAGAAACTGAGGCACGGGGAGACATGGCAGGGCAACACCAAGTAGTCAGTCAGAACCCAGAGGTCCTGACTCTGTCCTGCTTGCCCTTTCTCTACTGGAAGCCACACAATATGGATCTGGCTCTGGGCAGGGCAGGGAGTTCTCTGACCAATACCAGATCCTCGACATGGATGTTGAGGTTGTCCGGCCTGCTCGGGAGGGGGAGATGCTGGGACAGGGCTGTATCAGGCAGGCAGAAGAAGGAGCAGGTGTAAGTGGGATGTGATTCCCCCTCCCCCGCCTTCTCATAGCTCTGCTGTTCAGCATGCACCCGCACTGGTGCCTTGCTTGTCACCATAGCAACAAGTAATAGCGCTGAGCATCATTCTGAAGCTTTTCTGGGTGTGGCAGAGGCTGAGATGGAAGAACGAGTCTCGCTGGGGCTGCGGGAGGAGGGCAGGAGCCAGGAGTTGCCATGGAGCACGAGAATCCAGCCTGGGACCCTGAAGGGCAACAGCGCCAGGTTACCAAGCACTGGCGGATCCCCTGTTACGGAGCAGATGCTGAACACCCTTTGTCATAGAGGCAGTGAGACAATCCCCTTTGTCTTAGCTCTGAGGCTCCTTTGCCCCAGTTCCTGCCTAATTTCCCAATTTGGAGCCTATCCTCTGCTCTTCTGGTCCTCCACCCCCTCCCCCATTTCAGTGCCCCACCCTGCTATGGGAGACATGGGCAAATCCCTGCCCCCGTGGTTATGCCAACCCATCTCAGAGCTGACCCGCAATATGTCTCCCTGGCGCAGCACCCCAACTCCTTTAGCTGTGGCAAAGGGAGGGTGTCCTCGCATAGAGGGGTGTGGAGCAGAGCATGGCAGGTTTGCTGCTACGCTTTCTAGCTAAGAGCCTTCCCACGCAGACAATATAAGCTGGTCCCCTCGCTGCCCTTTGTGCAGCTGTTCTCTTAGCATGAGACCCAGGCCACCACCCAGATATCAGGTTAACGTGGTGAGGAGGGTATGAATGCTCCCAGTCTTTTGGGGGAGTGTAACACAGCCGATCTGGGTTCTAAGCCTGCCTCTACCGCTGGCCTGCCAGGGGACTTTGGGCAAGTCCCTTTCCCTCTTTGTGCCTCTGTAAAATGGCGCTAATAACACTGGCCTCTTTGCAATCCTCTGATGAAACATGCTGCGTAAGAGCCTGGTGTTTTTATGTTTTACTCTGTTTCCATATCTCAGTCATGGGTCAGCTCAGGGTTAAAAAATGTACCCCCTGAGCACACGGCAGGGGCCTGTTCCCACTCACTTCAGTGGCTGCCCTTCCAGCTTCCTTTTTTTATTTTATCGAACATAAAAGCTAATACGAACCAAAACCACGACCCTCTGATTGACCCGGCCACGTAGTGCAACCCAGCCAAATACTGTACACGTCTTTGTATGCAGCGCTCCGGCTACTGCACAGAGCCATGGGGCCTGTTTCTTCATTGCCCTGTAGCTTGTCTCATGACGCATGGTGCAGTGGGAGTAAAAGGAGAGTGTAAAAGGCTACGGAAGGGTAACAATTTACACCCTCCTTTGCCCAGGTGCAAATGCTGACACAAGGTCAAGCCAGCTCTGGAATTTCCCTATTCTGACTTGTAGTGGGTGGCTTGTCGGTAAAAGCTCTCACTGCAGCTCAGTGGCTTTCTGATCAAACAGCTGCTGCTTTCTCTTCAGAGCAGCTCCTTGTGCTGTGCTCCGTTCCCACGCCGAGGTGGAGGCACTCCCTGGAGACTGTGCTTGCTGTTTTGGCAGTTTTCTGATGCTGGCGTGTGTGTGTGTGGGTGGGGGGCGTGCTCCTCTACGAAGCACCCAAGCACAGTCACCTGCATTCTCCTCTCCTGGTTCTCTGGAAGGCCTCAAGAACCAGAGAACCAGGAGAGCAGGCCCAGCCCTAAGGCATGGCGAGCAAGGCAAATGCTTTGGGCCCCCCACTTTGAGGCCCTGCACTGCTGAGTATTCACCATCCACCAGCCAGGCCTGGGGACCCTCTTCCAGCATCCTGCCTTGGGCCCCGCAAACCCTTTGGCCGGGCCTGTAGGAGAGGAAGGCCTGGTGGTCAGGGGGACAGTTGGAAGATCTAATTCTGTTCCCTCCTCTGCCATGGAGTCTCACGGCAGTATGTCTACACCGCATTGTAAACCAAGGCTTAGACTCAGGGTCTGATCCCAACCCTCCACACATAACTGGTCAGCAAGCCCTCTGGGTCCTAGGCCATGCATCCCAGGCCTGTCATTTTGGCGCGTGGATGTAGGACAAGCCGCAGACCCGAGTCAAGTCCACGTAGTGCAATGTGGGTATGTTGCATGCAAAGCCATAGGAAGGTTTGGGGCCGTCACAGGCCTCGTGCGCTGCAGGGCTCCACAGCGGCCACGGCAACTGTCCCCCAGGATTACAGAGGGGCCTGTAGGTGCAGCAGAGGACTCCCCACCCCTTGCATATACCACGGCAGCAGACACTGGAGAGGCCTGGCAGCCTGCCCCACCCTGCCGCCCTCTCCCAGCCCCCTGCGCTCAGCGTCTCCGTGGCAACAGGAAGCAGAGAGCCCCAGCCCCAGGCATGCCACTTCCTGCTGCCACGCAGACGCTGAGCGCAGCGGGCCAGGAGGGGGCAGCAATCTCGGTAACCCCCCCGGCTTGTGGGACAAGGGGGCGGAGCAGGGGTGGAGCTTAGGGAAAAGGGTAGCTCGGGGCTTGTGGCGGGGGGTTGTCCCGGGCCTTACAGCTGGGGGGGCTGCCCCACAATCCCGATTACATGGATACAATGCAGTGCGGATGCTCAAGCATAGACTCGGAAACACCCATTTCCACAGAGCCAGGGGTACAAGGCAGTGTAGACATACTCCCTGTGCCTCATTTTCCCACCTGTACCATGTGGACAGCAGCACTCCCCTACCCCACGGGTGTTGTGGGCAACAGCTGACAGCAAGGCAAGGCGGGGGGGGGAGGCCCTGCTCTGTGGCCCTGGAAAGGGTGGGGCCTCAGGCAGAAGGGGCGGGGCTGGGGGTAGGCAGCCCTCAGTGCTGCCGGGACCATGCCACGCGGTGCTCCAGCAGCGATTTAAAGGCCCCAGAACTCCCGGCTGCCGCTGCAGCTTTGGGACCCTTTGTATCACCGGGGCCCACAGGAACGTCTCCCTTTGCCTCCCCTATTGGGGGTCAATATATGAAAGGTTGAGAGTAGGGTTGCTGGGTGTCCGGTTTTGAACCGGATAGTCCAGTATTTGAGCTTTCTGTTTAGGAAACAAATTGAGAAAATAGAAATGAGAAAATAGAACTGTCCGGTACTTTCTAAATCAGATGTAATGTAGATTGTGATGTAATGTCAAGTGTGTCCGGTATTTTTGTTGAACCCTTCTGGCAACCCTAGAGAGATGCTTGAGTAGTATGGTCATGGGAGTCACACAAGTACCATGGATAGATCCCGTCTCCTGAACTGTGCTTAGGATGTTTTCCGAGGGGCATCCCTCAGCCACGGGTGACAACACATCACCTGGGTGTGGGCAGATGGCTCAGCACTGACTTTTCCCGCTTTCTGTGGGAAACCCAACCTCCTCTCTCACTCCCTCGGCCTGGCATTCTTGTTGTTCTTTTGCTCTACTTTCTGGGCATACGTTTCTTTTCTAACTACTGCAGGCGGATTGTCTTTGGCCTGAGAGGCACATTCAATGTTGGTAATAAGGGGTTCCTCCTGGCCATGAGTATC
Source organism: Pelodiscus sinensis (assembly GCF_049634645.1). Taxonomy (NCBI): domain Eukaryota; kingdom Metazoa; phylum Chordata; order Testudines; family Trionychidae; genus Pelodiscus; species Pelodiscus sinensis. Next base: position 6,618,297 of record NC_134739.1, on the reverse strand, counting down.
TGAGTCATTGAATCCCAATAAAAACATCATGGGGAGTGCTGTGATATTTGAACACTGGGTTAGGGGCAGTCTTCCCTGTAAGCTGGGTACTTATACAGATGCTCCAGAGAAATCCAAATGCTGCCCAGCTGATGAGCAGAGCGCCCCCAGCTAGGTTTTTTTGTTTCTCCCGGTGGTACACATTGGCACGTGCCTCAGTGCACACAAAAATGTATTCTGCACACGGATGGGAAAAGTGAGGTTGGGGAGGTTGTTTTTTCTTAATTATTCAAAGATGAAATCAGCAGGAGTTTTACCATTGACATCAAGGAGGCCAGGGTTTCACCCCAAACCTGTGCTTTTTGTGTTGACTGTCCCACTGGCTGTGTGATGAGGCTGTCCCCAAACTGCTCTAGCCAAAGGACTTGCCAAATTGAGTTGTTTTGGAATTGTGGGGCATTTTCTACCATGGACTTATCTAGGATCCCCTGATGAGCAAATGGTACCTTGCTACCCAGCATGATTTGCAATAGCTCAGTTGCATTTTTTTTAAAAGGTGTGGTAGTCACTAGTAAGAGATCTAAAGAGTTACGTTCCTGTTTCATTCCCATAGCTCAGCACCAGCTTTGGACCAAGGGCAACAAGGACTTACATGCTTTCAGTGATTCTTTTCCGATGTGTTTCCTGTGCTCATTATAGCTTTCACACTCTTTCATGGCAGCATTCATAACGAGGCATCTCCGGCTTTCTTCTTGCATGTCTCACTACGCAAATGGGCACTGTGGATTATGCATAGTATTTCTGACCTTCTGCTGTGTGGACTTTATTACAGTGATCATATTCTGAACAAAGTAATTTAGTGTCTGTATTTGTTCAACAACCTCCAATTTTACCATCCAGTCAAGTTCAGCTGTGTCAGTGATAATGAGACTTTATGTATGCTGTGTTGTTGTACTTAGGTTGTTCCCAGGATATTAGGGGACTAGTGGCAAGGTGGATGAGGTAATATATTTTATTGGTGCAAAAGACAAATTTAGGAGCTTACGCAGAGCTCTTCTTCAGGTCTGGGAAACATACTTAGATTATCACTGCTCAGTATAACTTGTGAACACGTATTTCAAGGGATCATTCAAGGTGAAGAGAAAATTCACAGATAACACTAAGGTAGAGAGAGAGGGTACATGCGAGGGTAGGGACAGCATCCAGAGTGACCTGGACAAATTGGAGGATTGGGCCAAAAGAAATCTGATGAGATTCAACAAGGACAAGTGCAGAGTCCTGCACTTGGGACGGAAGAATCACAAGCATTGTTACAGGCTGGGGACCAACTGGCGAAGCAGCAGTTAGGCAGAAAAAGACCTGTGAATTACCGTGAATGAGAAGCTGGATATGAGTCAACAGTGCGCCCTTGTAGCCAAGAAGGCTAATGGCATATTGGGCTGCATTAGGAGGAGCATTGGCAGCAGATCTAGAGAAGTGATTATTCCCCTTTATTTGGCACTGGTGAGGCCACATCTCGAGTATTGCATCCCATGATAGGGCCCTCCATTACAGAAAGGATGTGGACGCACTGGAGAAAGTCCAAAGGAGGGCAACAAAAATGATTAGGAAGCACATGAAGAGGCTGAGGGATTCGGGCTTATTTAGTCTACAGAAGAGAAGAGTGAGGGGGGATTTGAGAGCAGCCTTCAACTACCTGAAGGGAAGTTCCAAAGAGGATGGAGAGAGGCTGTTCTCAGTGGTGACGGATGGCAGAACAAGGAGCAATGGTCTCAAGTGACAGTGGGGGAGGTCTAGGTTGGATATTAGGGAAAACTATTTCCCTAGGAGGGTGGGGAAGCACTGGAACAGGTTACTTAAGGAGGGGATGGAATCTCCATCTCTAGAGGTATTTAAGTCTGGGCTTGACAAAGCTCTGCTTGGGATTTAGTTGGAATTGGTCCTGCTTTTACTAGGGGGTTGGACTGGACGACTCCTGAGTCTCTTCCAACCCTGGGATTCCATGATTCCAAGAGGCCCCTTACTGCCTCTCAGTAACAGGGAGGAAAGAAAGGCAAGGGATGGGACTTTATGTAATACGTTATGTTTGTTATTGCCTCCCAGCCCTTTAAACACCTTTGGAAATTCATTCATGTTTTGGTATTTTGTTCTGTAGCCCAGTTCTGCACATTAGTTCACTTGTTTGCAGACTTATGTTTCATCCAATCACACCTGGGGCTTCTTCCACTTCATCAAGCTGTACTTCCATGGCATGCAGCCGTGTAGAGAGATATCAGTGGTACTGTGCCACAGGGACTTATGGGAAACAAACTTCATTTTATCATTCTTAAGTGGGGTTCCAAAACAAAATCCCACAACAGGTTTCTGACACTGGACGGACGTGTGAATTTCAAAAGAGATGTTGGAGCTGAGTGCAGCTTCCTCATAGACTTCCTGAGTGCCCTTGGGCAAATCACTTAGTTTCTCAGTGCCTCAGTTCCCCCTTCTGTAGATGGGTGATAACCAGTGTTCCCTGGAAGCGATGGTCACCTGAGACTATTGCTCCTCGTTCTGTCATCTGTCACCACTGAGAACAGGCTCTCTCCATCCTCGTTGGAATCTTCCTTCAGATAGTTGAAGGCTGTTATCAAATCCCCCCTCACTCTTCTCTTCTGCAGCCACACAGGAGAGATTCACATGATGCCCCGCTGATTAGCAGATCTCAGTCTGGTGGTTCATATCTGTACATGCTCTGGGACACATACAATTTATTCCACACATGGGTGGAAAAGATTAGAGGGAACTTGCTTCCTGTCTTCACAGGGCAGTAGTGAGGGTGAATGAATTAAAGGCTGTGAGATGCTCAAACATACAGTAATGGGGCCAAGTAAGTACCTTTGAGGGATGCCTTCTCTGATCCTTTGGAAGGGAACATGTCTGCTGTGAACCTTTGAGCAGAGAGATCTCCCAAGGAAATACATCGCCCCCCCCGAGATCTAGTCCTGTGACCCCTACAAGCTTTAACAACTCTTGGGGAGCTTGGGGAGGGAGGGAACTTCTAGGGGCAAGGGGGCTGCAGCGAGCAGAGGGAATCTTGCCCCACAGCTCTGCTAAGTGAGCCTCCCGCTGCTGACCTCATGTCCACAGATGGCTGAGCCCGAACCCCACCGCTTTGCCAGGGGGTAGAGATGGAGACCTGCAGAGCGGTTTCTTCCATGTGCCCTGGGGGTTCGGCTTGGCCAAGCGCCCTATGCTCAGGCCAGGGAAGCAGCTGGGCGTGTCGCGGTGCTCCTGGGGCGGCGGCGGACCCCGGTGGGCAGAGGAAGGCGGAGGGGGGGGTGCAGGGGGGGGGCCGGCAGGAGGCGGGGGTTATAGGTTGCTTCACACAAAGGAGAGAGGCGAGGAGCCAATCACAGGCAGCAGCCGGGCGATAAAAGGAGCCGCGCGGCGGCGGGAGGGAGCCCGCAGGAAGCAGCTCCCGGAGCCGGGTCTGGGCAGAACGAACCCCAGCCCCGCTCGCCGGACGGACAGACAGACAAGCGGGCGGACGGACGGACAGGCGGCAGCCTCCCCCCCTGCGCTGCCCGGGCCTATGGTGAGTCCCCGCGCGGCGCAGGAGCTGCCCGGGCCGGCGGAGCAGACAAAGCTGCCGGCGCTGGGGAGGGGCCGGGGGCCCAGGGCGAGCGAGGGATGGAGAGAGATGCCCAGAGGCAGGCGCCGAGCCGGGCAGAAGGAGGCGCGGGGGGGGGGGCGGATCAGACAGGAGAAGGGGCCTGCAACTTTGCTCCCCGAGGGGGCTGGGGGGCAGGTCGGGGGGGCCCTGGAGGCAGAGTCTTTAGGCTACTGGATCCCCAAGCGGGGGCTGTTGGGGGCCACCGGTCAGGACTGAATTCGTGCCAGGGCTGAGCCCGCTCCGGGCTGGGCAGGCAGCTCAGTGCCCCGCACCTCTGGCTGGACAGCGCCCCGGCCCCTCTGCGCCCCGACCTCCCGAACCCCCGGCCCCCTGGCCCCTCTGCGCCCCAGCCCCTCTGCGCCCCAACCACCCGGCCCCTCTGCGCTCGCTACAGCAGTTGTGAAAGTAAAACAATGTCTCCAGCCCCAGCGCCTCTTCCGTTGCAAATTCAGCCCTGCCAGAGGTGCAGGCGAGGTCAGCCGGGGTGAGACAGGGTGCAGCGTGCGCCCTCTGGGGAGATGGGTTCCCAGCCCTGCCTGGGCTTGCAGGGTGAGGAGGCGGCCTGGAGGTGAGCTGAAGCCAGAGGGAGCCTGCTGGGTCCATGCTGGGCTGGAGCCTCAGCCCAGCAGCCAACTCGTGGCCCACAGGAAAGGCCTCCTTGGCCAAACGGAAGCCTTTGGTGGCAATGCTGCAGCCACCATGGAAGTTTCCGCCGGTCCAGGATGGCTTCTCCGGTCCCCCCACTCTGGCTAGGACACGCACGTGGGCCGGGCAAGATGCCACTTCTTGGTGCTGCTCTGCCCAATTCAAAGCAGGGAGCTGAATGTGCTTTTCCCACACCCAGGAAATGCCATAACCACTGGCCTATTGAGTGTTTCCCGTGCCCTCCCTTCACCGCTCCCCACCCTTCTTGTTTCTAGCTAGCACGCCTCACCCCCACTCGCTGCGCCGCACGGTTGTTTTGTTCCTCCCTTCAATTTCCCAGCTTTGGTCGGGCTGTAACTTCTTCAGCAGCTCTTTGTCACATGCTGCAATACACACCAGGGAGGGGCTGGAGGGGCCCGTTTTTAATGTGATCAGAGCCACCAGAGATGGAAGAAGAGCTGTTAGATCGCAACGACTTTATCCCCCTTGGCGAATACAGGATTACTCCCGTGCATCCAGCCCCCTAGGCTAATACCGTGCATTTCCTCCTGCCTCGTCCAGTCTGGCTTTAAACCTCACCCGCAAGGAGATTGGGAGATTGTTCCAGGTCTGAGTTTTAATAATAAAATCTAGCTCTGATCCTACACTTTGCATCCATCGATCTCACAACACTTTCCCACCTCCTCAGGATGCTCCATGCTACAGGTGGGGGAAACCAAAGCACAGAGAAGTGATACACTGACCTGTGCGATTCAAACGGATCATTCAAAACCTAGTCCAGTGGAATCCGACAAGAAATGATTTGTAGGCCACACTCTGCTCCCATTTTACTCAGTGGAAATTGTTTCTGCTGACCACTGCTAAGACGCGGTATTGTCTCTGTGGGTGTGCGTCTGGTAGTGAAGTACACAGTGATTGTGGATTTCTGATCTAGCCACAGAAATCAGGTCTGCTGGAGACTGTGGCAAGACTGTCTTCAGGGAAGATCTAAGCTGTCACTTCTCCACGGCAGGAAGAAATATGTGGATTTATCTGCAATTAGTGACATGGGCTTATAGAATAATTGCAGGGCAATTGATCAAGCCTAGCTCTGAATGGTGCCATTGTGCAATACTATTTACTCAGGAGTCCTCTAAGAAACCCTCAAATGGTGCAAAAACCAAACCGAAAATCCTCGTTGTTGATGTGATAGGAAGTGCTCTCCGCCAAGTCAAGGTGCTGGGCTGAGGGAGATGTCGCCTTTTCTCCTGAGACCTAAAATGAATCTCCCAGCCATATGTGGTCACTAAAGATAATATGGCACTTGTTGTCAGAGAAGGGTTTTTAAGCCCTTGTTTTCCTTTCCTGATTCTATTTGGCCTCCCTAAAATGCCTTCTGCAGTTTGTCAGATGTGGGATTCCTCTTTATTTCCTGTCCTAAACTTTTGCACAGCGTTGCTGCGTGCTGTTAAACAGCTGCTTTGTCCCACCACAGAGATGGCTGCATTTCAGTCATGGGCTATTTTACATCTTAGGAAAGTTGCCACGCTTAGCTAGATATTTGTAAAACCTCCTTAGATGGAAGGGCAAAGGCTTGTTACAGCAGTCAGGAGTCAGGGCCCCATTGTGCTAGCAGCTCTGCAGACCAAAAAAAAAGACAGCTCCTACCCATTAGAGTACAGATTGCATGTTAGACAGGATGCGACAGATAGATGCAACAGACCCATTGGGTGGGAGGGTGAGAGAACTACAAAGCAGAGAGTTTTGTAGATGACGGAGAGCAGCAAGATTGAAGGGAATAGTGGAGTTTCCAATGAATTAAGCCTGTTTATAGAATGACTGGATTTCCTTTAAAGTCTCCTACTTTTTTTTTTTTAATTTCTTGTCTCCAAATCACCTTGATCTAGAATTCCCAAGAGGTCTGTGTTAGGTCTCACCAACACTGACACCATTCGGTATCAGAGAAGTGTGGGAGAGGGCTTAGTCCAATAATCCTAGCCTTGTAAATTGTGAACCCTCTGAGACCTCTCATCAGAGACTGGTTGAATTCTTTGCATTTGCTAGGAAACATGCTAGCCTCTGTGGATAGAGTTCTCTGGCCTAGATTAAGCTATAGAGGCAAGATGGCTCAGTGGCTTCTGCTAATGCACCTTATGAGAATGTGGCAGTTGATTTATTTTTTTAATGCCGGAAACCCAGTACATTTTATCTTAAGACAAATGTCAAAAAATCTAGCAGAATAGTGGATTCCTTGTTTGTTCAGTTGTCTTAGCCATTCACCTGTACCTAACTACCATAGGTCTTCTAGTTCTTCATGTAGCTATTCACCTACCTGTGGAACTCCCTGCCTCAGTATGTTGGGAAGTCAAATACTATTGGAATTTATGTCCAGTATAACTCGAGCCCAATGAACCCTATGCTTCCCCTACACAGCAGCATATGCCATGCTGGCTGCATCTATTGCTTTTGCCAACCCCTGCAGCATCAGGTACTGATTGTTTCTAGGAATAGGACACCAAATGGACCAGTGTTTGGCTGGGCAATGCGAATGCTCCCGTGGACTGTCTGGCATCTAATTAGCTGAGCTACGTAATAAGGGCCTGATCCTGAAATGAGCCAAGTGCCCACGACTCCCACTCACTTCAGTGTCAACTTGCAGGATCGGCCCAGTGAGGCTGCAGCCGGTTGGCGATCGTCCCCTGAGCCACTATTATTGCGCTCTGTAGCTTGTGGACCCTCCCAAGGAGATGGCAGTGATGTGCAAAGGCTTCTGGGAGGCTTTAGCGAGCAATTGCTCCTGAGGGAATCTTTCTCCCCCACAATCAGCCAATGAGCCTGCCCTGGGCAGCTGCAGGAAGTCTTGGGAGCCAATGGGTCTAGAGCAGGGGTGGGCAATACCTTTCATAGGGGGGCCACTTACTGTGTTTTGGTGCGTTGTCACGGGCCAGATCCACCCTGGAAGGGGTGGGGCCTGGGGCAAAGGGGTGGGGCCTGAGGTGGAAGGGGCGGAGCTGGGGACTAGCCTCCCCCAGATTTGTCTGGGGCCAGAGGCTTTGAATTGAAAACACAGCAAAGGGCTCACAGCTCCCTTCCCTGCTGCTGCCACCTTGCCTGGCATCTGCCTAGGGTTGCTGCGACTATTTAAAGGGCTCGCAGCTCCAGCCCGTGCGGGGGTAGCGCCGTGACTGGGAGCTGGGAGCCATTTAAATAGGATCCTGCTGTTTGAGTCGCCACCTGGAAATTTGATGGCAGGGGCAGCAGGATATAAATAGGAAGCGGCCAGATGCAGTCTGCGGGCCGGATCAAAGTGTTTGGTGGTCCGGCTCCAGCCCCCGGGCCGCATCTTGCCCAGCCCTGGTCTAGAGGGAGCCGGAGGGAGGGTCACCGTGATGCATGGAGGAGTGAAAATGGAGCAAAGCTGTCTAGTGTTTGTGGGCTTGTCTCAGACACAGCCTGATCTGAGAGCTCTGGGGCACCCAGGTTGGAGCGGGCCAGTGTCCTGATGCTTATCAGACACGCGCCCAAAAGTGTCAACCCCTGCAGAAGATTCTCCTCCAAACCCCGTGGGGCCTCTGACCTGCCAGGGAGAAGGCTGGAACTGGGATGGGGGGTCCCTCTTTGCTCCACCCCCCTGCCTGGCCACGGGGACAGAAGACCCGTCTGCTACCTCAGTGGGCGGATCAGGCCTCTCCCCAGCAATACTGTAAGAAACAGACCTGGCCTGGCACCCTCCAGCCAGTGCGGTGTTTAAGGGCCTCCCTCCCACGGGCCTCCCTCCCACTGAAATCAATGAGTGTCAAGTGCCTACCTATCTCTGAGGGGCTGGGCCTTGTGGCAGGGACCGAGCTCCAGTGCCCTTCGTTGTTGTCTTAATGAGAGTCCGTTAGCCACAGTAATTCCCACGCTGCTGCTCATGGAGGCGCCTCAAAGGAACTCAGCTTCCACCAGTCACCAGACCGTCCCAGCCATCCCTCCAGCCTGGCAAAGGGCCCCTCTTTGCCTTCTGGCATGGCCAGCGTGCTGACTTGGGGCTCCCTCGGCAGAGAGCTGGGCCTCTCAGCCTGGCGGCCGAGGGCAGGTGTGGTGCTCCCAGCTCCTCTGATTCCACTGGCTGCCAGCTGAGTGCATCCATCTGCTCCGTGGGGCCACCCACAGCACTTCCTCCAGACCCGCTCTCTTCCAGCACTAACTCCTCCGCCCTCTTCCCACCCCAGTATTTCTCTTGTCCTGTCAGCAACCTACACTGGGACCTCTTCTGACTGCCTGTCTTAGCACCTAGCAGTGGGGCCGTCTCTGATCTTTCTGTGCCTCAGTTTCCCCTTGCCATACAATAGGGGTGTCTCGACACCCACCCACCAGAGGCGGGTGCTGCGGGGCTTGTACAGGGCTTTGAGACCCCACTATTGCAAGGCCGTTGCTACAGAGTAGCACATTCCCATCTTCCTGGGGTCATTCTCAGGATACCTGCTCCAGCCTCTCCTGTTTTGCTTCCATAGATGCAGTAATGCTGTGGGTGGAAGGGTGTTTCTCTCTCTGCTCCAAAGGGGTTCGTGCATTGTCACCCTGACAAAGGCAGTCCTGTTTCTCCTAGAAACTGCTTCTCTTCAGCAGCTCCTCTGCAGATTTCCTTCCCACGAGGCACGAGGCAGCCCAGCAGCAGCAGGTGGCTGGAAAAGGGGCTGGAGGGATGCACTGGCAGAAGTGTGATCGGGGTGCACTGAGAAGGGATGGGGAAGCTGTAGCTGCACCTGGATGCTCCCAACCATTCAAGAGGCTGAAATGGGAGCTGGAGGGCTGGCATCTGGGGAAGGTACTTCTGTGGCCCCAACACTGTAGTGTCGGGAGGGGAGAGGGGAAGTACTGTTATCCCCATGTTATAGATGCAGAGCTGAGACACAGCAAGAGTAAGTGACTTGCCCAAGGTCACACAGGGGAGTTAGTAGCAGAGGGACCTGAGCTCACCCGTTCCCAGTTCCAGCTAGGGCCATCATTGGTGTCTCCACCTTGCCCCTAAAGGCAAATCACCGTGTGCTGTTCATTCCTGGTCTGTTTCCCAGTGTCTCAAATGCAGTACAGGTCAGAGACCATGAGGAGCTCTCCTCCACCACAGACCTACCCCGCCCTTCAGCAGCCTGCCCTCCCCTGCTCTTCTCCCCTCGCCTGCCCCACCGAGCTTCCAGGGAGGGCTCGCAGGTGGGCCCTGGGTGTGCTCAGACCCAGGCTCTCCGCACTAATGGGCGGCCAGGAACACGTCACTCCCACAGACACCCAGGTCTCAATCCCCCTGCCAGCCCCTAGCTGGGCCCACCAAAGCGAGTGCTCGGGCTAGTGCAGCCTCCCGGCCCTGCTGTGATCTTGGTGGGACAACCGCTTCCAATCTAGCCCGGGTCTGTCAAGGCCCTAAAGCTGTTGCTATAGGAACAGGGGCCCCGTGAGTTTGGTGGGTGTCAGATCAGCTCCCCATGGACAGGCCTCCACATGGCAAAACAAATCCACAGTTGGTGCCCTGGTTGTCGGTCATGGTGCAGAGACCAGGGGCTGAATGGGCCATGGACACAAGGGAGGGGGAGTCACACTGGGTGGGTGTGAAACTTGCACCGCCATTGCTCCCACACGATAGCTACGTCAGGGCAACCAACACCAAGGGGCACTGGCTGCTCTCTTTAGCTGCGTCTCCACTGTGGTTTTTTGCAGAAGAGGAAATGCAAACGGAGCGCTCATTTGCATAGCTTGTGCTCTCGTTTGCATATCTTCTTCCAATCCTTTTTGCGGAAGAGGTTTTTGCCCTGTGTCGATGGGGCCATTTGTCGGGAAAAACCCCTTTTGCGCAAGAGCCTGTAAACCTCATTTTTTGCTCTAGCGCAAAAGGGTTTTTTTCCGGACAAATGGCCCCGTCTACACGGGGCTTTTTATTGCAAAAACCTCTTCCGCAAAAAGGATTGGAAGAAGATATGCAAATGAGAGTGCAATATATGCAAATGAGCGCTTCATTTGCATTTCCTCTTTGGCAAAAAAAATCAGTGTAGAAGTAGCCTTTCACAGATGCTTCCCTGGTGCAGAGGGAAGAGCTTTGTCTAAGGTACCGAGTGCAAATCCTCCCTTGCTCTGGCCGAGCATGTGCGGGGGGTGGGGGTGGCTCTCCTGGCACTTCTTCCCAGCCAGAAATTCACTCAAAGGAGGATAGCAAAGGAGGCCAGGCACCTCCTTGGGGCTGCTTCTCCCAGACCCGCAGTGCGCGGGAGACCTGCCCTGCCCGTTACCCTTGGGAAAGTCTGACGCAGGCACAATTATCCCACTAGTAAACACCCTCCTCTCCATGCTTGTAATGGGAACCATCTGCTTGAGAGGGGCCCGGTTCACTAGCTGTGCAGGAAGTCGTTTGGCTTTCTGAAGGGCCGCTCACCATCTGGACAGAGATTGCTCCACACCGGTGGGGTGTTTCAGTAGAGGGGGTTGTGAGCCGAGTGGCTGGGAGCAGAGGAGGCAGGGACGGAGGATCTCTGCTTTGTGGAGAGGTACCATTGCTCCTCACGAACGCTCTGCAGAACATCTCAGTCCCCTCTGGGAAAACGGCATCTAGATTGCACCGGGATGGGGCAGCGGTGAGCGGAAGACGGAGTCTGGGTGTGCCTGGGAGGGTGTTGGGGTTGGTGGTTGTGACGATCGTGTACTGTTTCTTTAACTCGACAGCAGGATACTGGGCGGGGGGAGAGGGGTGCGGAGCCGCTTAAGGGAGCCTGCTGTTTTCCTTAGTTGAATAGAGCTCCTTGTTCAGTGTCAGCAGAAAGGGACTCGTTTTGATGCTTCAGCATTGTCACATGGCCCCGGGGGCTGCAGGTGGGTCAGGGATGAGTCCCTCCCACCCTGCAGACCCCTCGCTTGGCAGCAGAGACAATCAATCATGATCGAAGGGAATGGCTGGGTGCTGAGGCCGGCACACACTTGCTGAAGTCTGTAGGACTCCGCCCTAAGGAAATCCAGGGTTGGCGAATGGTCATGGAAGGGCGCAGGGTGGTTAGTAACAAAGCAGGCTGTGGTGTCCCCTCCATCCCATGCCCTGCCCTTGGGGAAACCCAGGCCTGGAGGGGCACCCTGTAGTGGTGAGGGAGCAGCTCGTTCACTGTGATCTCTTCCCTTCATCATCTCTGACCCTGCTGGCCCGGGGCACGAGCTGCCTGCTCCACCCGGGTTCTGCGCTGAGTACTCACCAGCTCATTCCACGCAGGGCCCCACAGCCGTCAGCCAGCAAGCGCTGGCCTGGGAGGAGGCTCCAGCTGGCAGAACTAAGTGGGAAACCCGGTTCCTCGCCAGGGCATTTGCTCTTTGACTTCAGATGCCTCAACGCCAGGATGAGAATCCCAGCAGGAGGCATTCCCCATGTCTCCCCTTGGCAGCCTCGCTCTCCGACAAGCTCGCCGGGTGCTGAGTCAGCCCCGAGTACCCCCACCTGCGGGGACTCCACCCCCAGAGGCAGCAGGGTGACAATGCTCCATCTCCCCTGAGTGTCAAGAGGGGCCATGAGAAAGCAGCCCTAAATCGGTTTGGTTATTAAAGTCACGCCTTTTGTTACTGCTGGTGTGTCGGGCTGCAGAGAGGGGTATCAGGGCACTGGATCACTGATGATTCATTAGCACAAAGTGCTCTGCATTACCGCTGGGAGGGAAAGTGTTTTCCTGTCCTATGAAAACACAGAATCCTAGAACTAGACGGGACCTGAAGGAGTCCAGTCTCCCGCCCTCACACCAGCACCAAGCACTGTCTACAGCATCCCTCGTAGATGCCTCGTAGATGCTCTTGAACATTTTCAAGACTTTGACATTTTCCCCTGTCTCAGACTGGGATGAAAAGTACAAACCTCAAACATATCCGTGAAACAAAATCCTGATTTCCCTCTCCCCCGCCCCCTCGGTTGAGTCAGTCAGAACCTTTTGATCATTTCAAAACATTTTGTTTCAACATCAACCCTTTTTCTATGAGCGGGAGGGGAATGAGTTTAAAAAATTCCTGACCAGCTGTAGTCTACAGACAGAATTATCCTTTGCCTCCCCCCCCCCCCCCCATGAGGTCCACCTGGTCAATACCACAAACTTCACTTTGCACATGGGGAAACTGAGGCAGAGGGCAGCCTGATGTCATGACCAAGGTGTCAAAGCGAGTGTGTAGCAGAGCCAGGAATAGAAATGACAACAGGATTCAACAGAAATCACTGACACACCAGCCGTGAGCACTGGGATGCAGGGGGCTTGAGTCTCTTTTACACTTTAAGGGGGTGTAAATGGCACTATCAGAGCGGGGTAGCATGGCCCCTAATGTACATGAGAATGAAGGCCAGTGTCTTCCGGGGGAAGGAGGGCAGGGAAGGAAGCAGACCTTTGTGGGGACCCTGCTGCGTTTTGTAAATCCTGGTTTCCTGTCCAGCCAGATCTCATCAGGCAGCCTCCTGCATTCAGAGACCAGCCCGGAGCACCTCGCTGGCTGACACCCTGACGTCAGGGGGCAGTGCTGGGGATGAATCTGGCTCGGTCACTGCAGCCCCTTCCCCCCTCCGTGGCCCAGCTGAGGTCAGCTGGTTCCTGCGTGAGCACTGAGAGGTTTCGTGTCGGCTCGGGCTGGAAACGGCGAACCAGAGCCAATGGGAGCCGCGAGGCTCTGTGGCTCTGGAGCCTTCGGATAAACAAACTGGAGCAGCCCATGAGCTGCCTTCTCATGGTCGGGCCGTGGCTCTAGAGACACTGGGAAACACCGAGACAGCTGGGGCTGAGACAACCCTTCTGGGTGCATCTACACTGGCCACGCAGTGCGCCATCTGTGCAGCGCCCTGCAGGAGGGGTAGTAGTGCAGACAGAGCGTTCTTCCCACAGGATCCTGTGGCCTGGGTGGTTGTAAACTCCTGCGCCTATGCGAGTGTCTCCTGCATGGCTGGGATCCGCCACCCGGCAGGGTCTGAGCTTTCTGAGAGAGCGTTTGACCCAACTGCAGTGTGCGAGCCGCGTAAGAACGCTCTGAAGCATGGAGAGGAAGGATAGCCTAATGGTTAGGGCACCTGCTAGGCAACCTGGCTTCAAATCCCTGCTCTGCCACTGTGGCTACGTCTACACTGCCGGGTTTTTTCGGCAGAAGCGATGCGCCTCACGCTTTGTAACGTACGTGCCCTCCCGCGGAGGCAGGGCCGTGCTGTTACCTCCACTGCAGCTGGGGAACTGAGGGACTAGCCAAGATCACACTGGCTCGCAGGCTGTGTCTATGCTGCCTCCCCCCTCCTATTTGCGCTCCTATTTGCATCTCTTCTGCTGCTCTCTTTTGCGGAAGGGGTTTTGCTGCTAAAGAGCCTGGTGGAGACGGGGCAATTTGTCGGAAAGCCCCTTTTTTGCAAGAGCCCTTATTCTTCAAAAAATGAGGGTTCTAGCAAACGCTAGCAAGCGAGGGGCCTGGTGAGTCCCTAAGGCGGAGCCGTCTGCTCCTTGGGGGAGGCTTGTGTTAGTGTGGAAGGCCCTGGGATGGATTCCCTACGGCCTAAGGGGAGGCGATGGAAACAGCAGAGAGCCCCTCTTGGGAGCCTCTCCTGTGGCTCTAGCCTCCTATCTCTAGTATCTTATCTCCGGCGCCCACCCTTCCCCTTGCGGCTGTCACGGCTGCCTCCTGGCCTCTGGCAGGAAGGATGTGCAGCAACTTCTCCTATTTGAGCCACGCAGAGCTGGGCACCGAGGGACCTGCCCTGTGCCTGGGTGACTGAGAGCTCTGCTAGGTGAGGAGGGTCTGAGCCGGGTGTGTGTCAGAGGGGAGGGGCTCTGACATGGGGCCGTGCAGGGCAGGGGGCGCTGGGGAGCGTTGGTGGGGGTGTGTGGAAGGAGGGGAAGAGGGGGATAGAGATGGGTAGGGAGGGGGATAGAGAGGTGCAAGGGGAAGGCTGAATGGGGTTTGTGTGTGCACACGCGTGGGTGGGGGGGGAGCTGAATGAGGCTGTTCAGAGAGGCCAAGTACCATCGGAGCAGGGCTTAAGAGGTGTGTACGGAGGGGGGTGCCAGGGAGATGGGGTCAGGTTGAGGGGTATGTGGAGGGGGGTGTGTAGGTGGGAGGGGGATGATGGGTTGAAAGAGAGGGGGAGGAGCAGGCTGATGGGTGTGAGCTGGGGGTTGATGGGCGTGTGGGGTTGAGGGGCAGTTGGCAGCGTGGGGGCATGCTGAGAGGGTGTGGAGGGTGGGTGCAGAGGGGTGCCAAGAGGGGGTAGTTGGGGTGAGTGTGAAGGGGTGTGTGGGAGTCAGTTGTTGGCAGTTTGTGGAGGGCGGGGTTGAGAGGGTAGCTGAGTGTGTGTGTCAAGGGCAGGGATAACGGGGGGAGTGGGGAAGAAGAAAGAGGGTAGTTGAGAGGTGTGTGCAGGGGGCGGGGATGAGTGGGGGGCTGAGTGGGGCATTGGGAATGCGTGGCTGTGGGGAAGATGCGGGGGCGTGCGGAAGGGTGGGGATAGGTGAGAGTCTCGCTCTCTGGACATGTTTTGGGGCAGCAGGATGATGTTCCTGTGACCCATAGACCAGGCTGGGCAGCTATGGACCCGCCGTACTGGAGGGCGTTAACAGCTGGACAGCGGGGCACTGGGCAGTGCCAAGCAAGGGCGGTGTAGGTTGGCCATTAGAAAAACTTCCCAGCTGTCCGGGTGGCTGAGCACTGGGATAAATTGCCTAGGGAGGTTGTGGAGTCTCCATCACTGGAGATATCAAAGAGCAGGTTGGACACACACCTGTCAGGGATGATCCAGACGGTGCTTGGTCCTGGCGTGAGGGCAGGGGACTGGACTCGACCTCTCGAGGGCCCTCCCAGATCTATGATTCTAAGTTCTCTCCCCCTCCCCCAGCACTGGTGCTTGCAGCTCACTCCCCGCATGGGGGGATGCAGCCTCCGCTCTCCCATCTCCGCTTTCTGACGGTCTCCCCAGCCTTGAGCGTCCCCTTGGCGCTGACAACGGCCCATCTCCGCGGGGCGACGCAGCCTGTGGAGCCTGGTCAGAGCTTAGCGCTTTTTCAGCCTTGGTTCTGGAGGCCCAAAGCCCCTTTGATGGCCTTCAGGAGGGAGGGGGCCTGGTTCTCAAGGGCCGGGCCTTAGGACAAGCCCAGGAAAGGGTCTGAGCCCCTCGAGGTGGGTGTGGCTCACGAGCCCCCTTGCTAGTGGGTGTTTGGAGCCAGGTTTGGGTTCCGGCGGGCAGTGGGTGGCCTGCGCTGACCCAGCCGGGTACGCGTCTGGCCAAGTGTAACTCCGGCTGTGCAGCTCGGTGGAGCAGGAAATAACAAGCAAACCACAGAGGAGACGGGAAATGAGTTAGGTAAAATCGGAGCTGTGCTCTCAAGGGCAGCAAACCCTGCACCCTGGGCCTGAGACCGCGCAGAGCTGGGGGGGGGGTCTTGGCCACCTGGCCCCTTCTAGAGCTAGAGCCAAGAGTCTTGCAGGGGCTGACCCCAGCTCCTCCTGGGCTAGAAGGGCCCAGGGTGGGGGGTGAGCCCAGTTTTCCTGGTGCTCTCAGCACTAGAGCTCTTACAGCCATACACAGCGTGTCCGCCTGCCTGCTTTCCCCAAGGCTCAGCACCCCCTGGGCCTGTCGGTCTGCAAGTCAGCCCGTTCTCCCCCCAGACAGATCACTCTCTCCCGGGAGGGGGTAGTGTCCCATTCCTCCCTGGGCTCCCTGCCTTGGCAGAAGGTCTGGAGTCTTTACTCTCCCCCCTCTGGCGCTGCAGCCAAGGGCTGGGGAGGGCGGGGGGAAGGGTTTGGAGTGTGCGGGGGACTCCTTACCCAGTCTGGTAGCAGACAAGATGATGGAGCCCCCAGCCCACCAGCTACTCTCTTGGTTGTGCAGCTGCCACAGGGGTCGCTCTGCAGGGTAGCTCACCCGGATCAGCTCGCTGCCCTCAGTGGCCAATCTCAGTATTGCATCCCTCCGCTCTGTGCCCCTCCCTTTCCATGGTATGGAAACCAGTCCCATTCCTGGCACTTCCTGTTTTCCTGGCACAACCAAACCCTGCTCTTGCTTTAAATTAGGAGAAGAGGAAGCTACTTCCCAAATTTGGTGGCCCTTAGTTCTTCCCGCTTAGGAGGAGTTCTTGAACAAATAGAGACAGACAGACAGACGGACGGACATTTCTAATTTGTAGCACCGAGGAGCCCCAGCCATGGAACAGGGCCCCCTTAGGCCATGTGCTGTGCAACTGGCCCCCCAAGTGCATGTTGGGAGGCTCCTATCAGGAGCCACTGTGTTTTCCCAACACCCCAGGAAGCTGGCTGGCTATAGGAAAGGCCAATGCAGCCACAAAGGGCGCCCCCATTCGGCCTGGTTCACAGGCTCTGTTCATAGGGTTATTACAGACCCATATGCCCAGCCTGCTACACAGCAGCTCCCCGCTCATAGGCAAGTGCCCGGCCACTGGGCTAAGCCCCGCTCAGGGTGGGATGAAGGTATTTAGGCCCCTAACTCACCCAGGGATTAGGTGCTCAGGCTGGGACTTTCAGAGGAGCCTGGGAGCCTGCATCGCTCAGGTTCCTTCGCCAGTCCCAGCTGGGAGCCCGGGCGTGTGAGCCGGGGGGCTGGACCTGGGGAAGGAAGAAGGTGTTGGCAGGAAAGGGACAGTGGTGAGCACCCCCACCAAGCGGCTCTGTTTCCACTACCATTTCCCCATGCCACGCCTGGAGCTGCGGCTCCACATATGTCCCTGGGGACCCAGCCTGCAGATTGCCCCCGGTCGGTGTCAAGCCCACGAGCTCTGAGCCCCACCCCTGCCCAGCCTTGAACGCACGGCAGCTTGCCCAGGGCGAGGGCGTGGGGCTGCCCTCACGAGCCGGGTGCCTCTTGCTGTTTCCTTCCCAGCGATCGCAAAGGGCCGGACTGAGCCCCCCACAGCCTGGCAGCATCCGGCCTCCACCGCCGCCCTCAGGACTCAACCACCCGCAGAGGGAGACGGAGCCATGTTCCAGGCCAAGGGACCCGCCAGCACCACCCCCACTCACGTAAGTTACTCGCTCCCCGAAGTTACTATCTCACAGAGCAAGTGTCAAAACTAACCTCCCCTCTCCCCGCCCACCCAAGGAGCCGCGCATCCGCCTGTTCCCAGGGCAGGGAGCCGGCTTGGAAACAGGCCCTGGGATCAGCTGGTTGAACTGTTAAACCCAACAGGTGTAATGCAAACCCGCTGGGTCTCCCCCGCCGGTGGAAGCTGGGTTAAGGTTGATGGGGCTACTACAGTGGGTCTACTAGATCAGGGCTGGGCAATACTTTTCGTACAAGGCCACTTACTGAATTTTGGTACATGGTCTCAAGCCAGCTCCACCCCAGAAGGGCTGGGGCAAAAGGGGCGGGACTGGGGGAGTCAAGCCTCCCCCCAGAGTTGAATGAATAACTCAGCAAAGGGCTCCAGGCTCCATCCCCTTCCTGAGACTTTTCAATAGGCTCCTGCTGCCTGAGCCACTGCCTGGGAATTCGGTGGCACAGGCAGCAGGATGTAAATAGAAAGCGGCTCGCTGCAGCCTGCAGGCCGGATCTTGCCCAGCCCTGTGCTAGAGCCAGAGGTTCCTAGTTCGGTGCCTGTTGCCCCCCCCCCCCCCCAACGTGGGTGTGTTACGCAGGTGAGAGATTTTGGGGAATGCAGCCTGACCCTAGAGCAGTGGTTCCCAGAGCATGGTCCATGGACCACGCTGGTCTGCAACTGTCCTGCAGGCGGGCCCTGGGCGTGGGGCTCCCAACCTCACAAGGCTGGAGCACTCATTGGCTTCCTGCTGCGGGGGGGGAGCCTGGAGCCTCATGGGCCAGATCCAGCTCGCTGCGGAGAAAGCGGCTCCGTGCACTGCAGCGCTAGAGGAACGGCAGTGCAGGAAACCACTCGCCTGAATCCCAGCCAATGGGGGGAGGAGGGGGACGGTGCCTAGGAGGAGAGGAGCCGGGTAAGCGCCCCCCATCCCTCTCCTGCTGACACCCTGCACCCGGAGCCCAGTCGTGCACCCTTCCCCACCGCCGACTCCCCACTCCACCCCCTTCTCCACCCTCCCTCCCAGCTAGACACCAAACCAGCTCCCATCCCCGGCCTGCTCCTCCCCCCTCTGTCCTGGCCAGACCTCCCATCCCCGGCCTGCTCCTCCCCCCTCTGTCCTGGCCAGACCTCCCATCCCCGGCCTGCTCCTGCACCCTCTGTCCTGGCCAGACCTCCCATCCCCGGCCCGGTCCTGCACCCCCCCCTTCTGCCTGGACGCCCCACCCCCACCGCTTTCAGCTTCCATTTTGTGACCATGGGTGGCTGGCTGGTGGTCTGCAGAAAGGTTTGTGTTGAGGGGGGGTGGGAAACATTTGAGAACCGCTGCCCTAGAGGCTCGTATGTCTCACGCTGGAGGTGGTGTGGTGGCCTCACCGTGTCGTCTTCTACAGCCGCATCTCAAAGCCATTCAAAATAGTTCAGTCGCCCAATCAGGGAGCAGAGGTGATGCCACGTGACTTAGGTGACCAACCAGACCTCAGGGATGGTAATTAGAGCAACAAACTCGTGCGTCTCCTGCTGGCCCCGACTGTCTGGCGGATACTCACCACTAGCCACCTTGTGAGGCGAGAGTCGAGATCAGCGATGTCTTACGGAGGGTTTGACCAGAGCTGGGGCCTTCTGGCCAGGTTTTCACAAGAGCGCTGGGGGGGAGCCCGGATGAAAATCGGGCCATTAAATGTCACAGTAGCAGCTGCTGGGTGCTTTGGAAAATCTGCCCTTCAGCTGCAGCCGACAAGCAGTCGGAGACTTGACCCCCACGGAAGCAGAAACCTGATTAGCGGGTTCTGTGGCCCCGTCGTGGGACCTGCCGTGCGCTGCTGAAGTGCTTTTTAGCGTTTCCATGGCAATCTGTCACCTCCATCCGGAGTATCTGTATCCTTTAGGACGGGGTGGGGAACCTTTCTAGGTTCGGGGGTTCTGGCCTATAGAAAAATCAGTCAGGGGCTGCACACAAGTGAGATGTGCCAAAAAACCCCAAACCCCTAAAAAACCCTAAAAAAAACCCCAAACTAATGCTCTCACTGAGATGGTCCCCGCCTGAGAAGGAGAAAGACCCTCCCCACATTCCCCTCACGCTGGGGGCCTGGGTTAGCAGATTTTGTGTGTTCCAGCTTCATGGAGACACAGTGGGGGAGGGATGCTGGAGCACCAGCATGGGCTCCCCAACGTAGGGGGGGAACCCTGAGCCTCGGGGGTCAGATCCCCACCCCAGTTTAGGATCAGACTAAGTAGAGATGGAAAAAACCTGAGGACACCCCCTCCAGGACAGGGCTAGGCCTTCCCCCAAGGACGACGGGGAGGGTATTAAACGTGTAATGCCCTGGACCGAGGCTGCTAAGAGGTGAGACCCTGCAGCTTGCTCTGGCCATGGGTGTATTTCAGCCTCAGCATGACGGTTTTTCTGCTAATTTGTCCCGGGGGCACTGAGCATGCCCAGAGACGTCTGAGCAGACTCTGCCGTGTCTGTGCAGGAACCTGGCATGGAGCGGGCTGGGCCCGTTTGCCCATCAGTGCTGGGATGCGCAGGGCAGTTCCCCGGGCGTCCGTCGGCCTGCACGGACGCTTCGCGCTGCCGTTGCCCCCTTGCAAAAGGGCGGCTTCTTTTCCAACCCCTGCAACTGCTTCTGCCCACTCGCTGAGGTTCCACGGGGCTCGATGCTCTTCTATCTTGCTCCAGTCACGGCAGCAGGTGACGCCAGGCTAGTGCTGGTGGGAGCGAGCGCTGCTCGTCACGTACAGCGTGACCGCGGCGCAGCCGTCCCGTCGGCGTGGCTAATCCACCTCCCTGCGAGGCGGTGAACAGGAGATGCCCTCTGCTCGGCGCAGCGCTGGCTAGGCGGGGGATAAGGTTGGTCCCGCTGCGTTGCTCCCCCCAGTGACGTGGTTCTATCTGTTTAGGGGCTGACCCAAAAGGAGAATTGGGTCGCCTGGCCTCAGCCACATTGTGACAGGCACTAACAGCTGGGCTATGTCTGTGGTGTAGCCCCTGGAACCGGGCAGTTCCAACCCGTGTTGCACAGTTTCCCCTCAAAGGCGAGAGAGGGAGGAGGGGCGGTGCTGGGGAAGGAAAGGGGATGGATGGAGAGGGAGGCTGCTCCAGGTGCCCCGCAGACTCTGGCAGGGGCAGGCTCCCGTGGGGGGACAGAGAAGTGACGAGAGGGGGCGAGGCGGTCGGGGTGTCTTTCAAGCAGCAGCCACGCCTGCAGTTCCAAAGCGAGAGGCCGTTGTCATTGCACAGCTCAGTGAATTCAGGGCTCCTGAGCTGGGCTACGCGGCTGAATCACTTGCCAGAGGCCCATTAACCCCTTTGCTCCCTAGAGAAACCCTGAGGGCCTGGTTCTTCGCCTCCCCCTGGGACACCCAGGTCAGACTGGGCGCTGTTGTCCATGACAAGCCAGGGTGCAGGTAACCGTGTCAGGCCCCTGGGTGGAGCGGGCGAGGCGATGGGGTAACTGCCGCAGGGGCGACTGGCAGCAACCTCTGGCGTAACTGGGGCTGGGGGGGATGATGCCACTGAACTTGGCAGTCCCAGGGGGCCGGGCCCCAGGTGCCTCCAGGGTCGTGAGGTGTGAGGCTTCCTGCTCGTGCTGGGAGGTACCAACTGTGAGTGGCACCCAGCTATGCACCTGGATCTCGCCCGGCACCCTGGCTCTGAGCCTGGCCGCCGTGGGGCACACGCGATGGAAAAGGCAGCGCCCCCAGCCCAGATCTGGTGTTTGCAAGGGCAGGCCCGACAGGCCAGCACTCCGGTCACACGCGGACGACCCAAGTCGGGCCCTGAGCAGGGCCTTGTAGAAACACTCGTCTTCCCTTACCCGCCCCGTGGGGAGGGAGGCTGGTTCACACCCTGCAGCAACAGGTCCTCAAACTCCATCCCCTTCTGCCAGTCTCCCCTGCCCCCGGCAACGGGCCCGCACTAGAGGACAGCAGCTGGGGCCAGATGGGAGCCCAGCACCCCCTTGCAGCTGGTTTGGCTCCCAGGGGGTTCCTAAGCTGCAGTCCGTTCCCTGCGCCCCTTCCCCCACCCCCAGAGGAAGTGTTCGGCAGGGGCTTGTGAAAGCTTTTCTCCCCTGACTATTGCGCAGGCATTTCCTGGCTGATCGCAAGGCTGTAGCCAAGCAGCAGAAGGCAGCGGTGGGAAGCCTGCCTAGCGTGTTCAATCCACGCCTGGCCCTTTTACCGCAGAGGGCGGGTCAGACTCCTTGTCCGCCAGGCAGTCACGCAACAGCTCCGTGCGGTGCCAGTGGGTGCGAATCCAGGGCTCTCTCTTGGCTTCACCATTCCCAAGCCAGGCGGGACCAGCTCATCCGACCCCCCGCCTCACACGGAACAGCCCCGCGCGAATTCCTCGAGCGGGGGGCTGAGAGAACCATCTGATCTCCATTTAAAATGACCCAGGAGGGAGACTCCCCTTGGACCCCTTGCCAGTTGTTCCAGCGGTTAATCTCCGTCTCTGTTAGAAACGTCTGCCTTCTTTCCTGGCTGAACTTGGCTGCACCTTCTGGCCGTTGGGTTGGGTCCTACCTTTCCCTGTGCGACTGAAGAGCCCAACTGCATGTTCCCCATGTAGCTAGCGACAGGGATCAAATCACCCCTTAACCATCGCTTTGCTAAGCTCCTGAGGTCTGTCACGGTAAAGCAGGTTTTCTAATCCTTTCATTGTTCTCACGGCTCAGCTCTGCCCCCGCTCCCGTTTATCCTTTGTGAACCCAGGAACGCAGCCGTGGTGCTCGATACAGGGGTACAATGACCTCGCTGCGCCTGTTTGAGATTCCCGGGTATACACACCCCAAGAGCGCAGGCTTGCTTTTAGTCACCGTGTCACACCAGGGCCTCATGCAGCTTTTCCGATTTGCTGTTTCCCAAGACAGATTCCCACCAGCCTATAAGCCTGGGCTAGATTCCTTGTGCCCAGATGTGCATGTACATACAGCTATAGTAACACACGTGGGCCCTGTTTGCCAAGCGATTCAGCGACCACCCTGCCATTATTCACCACGTCCCCCGTCTGTTGTGTGGTAGCTACTCACTTTATCAGGGACGATTTTGTGTTTTCTTTGAGGTCAGTGATAATAAAAAACACTTTTAAAAAAATTCTTTCTAAAAGCGCATCAAAAGACTGAAAATAAGAACAAAGGGCGCTAAAAAGTCAAAAATCAAGTTTTAAGCTAGCAATGTAGGAGAAAGATTGGATGGCTAAGTATGTGCCAAGGTAGTTGCTAACTGTTAGTTGAAAATCCCATGACAGACAGACACGACCAGTGGCCACTTAATAGAAAGATTGTCTAATCACAATATTAAATAGCGGAGCGCCAAGAGCCAGTTCCCATGGCAACACACCCACCCCGTGACAAGTCCCCGGGGACGGTTACATTGGGTGACCTGTCAGTTGGCCGGGTGTTAATTCACACAGTGCATGCCAGGTTATTATTACAGTGTTCTAGTTTGTAAATCGGCCGGTTGTGCAGGTAGGGTTGCCAGATGGTTTCAACAAAAATACCGGACACACTTGACATTGCATCACAATCTACATGACAGCTTATTTAGAAAATACTGGACATTTAAATTTTCTCAATTTGTTTCCTGAACAGAAAGCTCAAATACTGGACTGTCCGGTTCAAAACGGGACACCTGGCAACCCTATGTGCAGGTCACATGCTTTAGCAAAGGCTTAAGAGTGGTTGGTGCGGATCAGGGGATGCCGAGGGTGTGGCTTGGGCAGACGTGCACCCCAGTGATTCTGCATCTCTACAGTATCCTGTAGGGCACACTGAGGCAGCGGCGCACCATACGAGAGCAGTCTGGGCTGGGTTGGCCTGGCCAGGGTCGCACTAGTCCCTGAGCTGTGTATAACTGGGCCTGTACAAAACTGGCCACATCCTCTTTGTGTACTGGCTCCTACACCAGTGAAGGGGTCACACCAGCCTTGTGTAGCCACCGGTTGTTGGTTACACGCGGCAGTACTGAAACAGGGAGCACACTGAGCGGAGTGTGGTAGTTACGTAGTGGTGATTGCAGCAGATACAGCGTAAAGACCTGGGGGTAGTTGCAGCAGATACGAGCTGGTGGTTATGTCAATGGGGTCAACTTGCGGGCCGCATGCGGCCTACAAGACATTTTGTTACTGTTGCCCACGTGCGGGGTTGCCAGCTTCTGCTTACTGATGACTTGTCCGTAAAGCCAGGCACGTGAAGTGAGGGGCGTGCCGGTTGCACACAGCGTTGGCTGCAGATTCTAGGCATGCAGGCACAGTGAGCAAACCTGTCCTGTCCCGGGAGACTGTCTTGGTTGGGGCAAGCTTGAGGCCCACAGACCTGAAGGAGGCCGCTCACGCAGCCTGGGGTTCCCCATTGCTGTGTTATAGCCACAAACACTATTGAGCCTCCTGGCCCGCTAGTTAGTGTCGTATTGAATCTGGGGTCGTTATGCGTCAGGTCCCGGCGCTCTGCTTTCACCCCGATTATTCACCTGATTGAGCCTTTTGGGGGCAGTCAACGGGATCAGCACAAGTAACGCTCCAGCACAAGCCAGGGAAAACGTCTGTTGGTGTCTGTGCTGGGGAGGGGACGCAGTCAGAGAGGAAGGTTGGCTCTGTGGCTGAGACAATGGTGTGGGATTCAGGAGTGCTAGGTGCCACTCCTGGCTGTGCCACAGGCTCCCTGGGTGACCTTGGGCATGTCACTTGACCTCTCTGTGCTCACTTCCTCATCTGTAGAACGCAGATAAGGAAACTTCCTTTTTCTCACTCTTCAGCTGGCTTCTCTAGTCAGACTGGGAACGCTTTGGGGAAGCCGCTGTGTGTCTGTGCAGAGCCTGGTGCAGTGGGCCTGAGCTCAGGTGCTGGAGCGAGGCACGGCTGTAATACAACTAACCAGTAAGTGCCACTTGCCTCCTTATGGCTGCAGTAGTGAGTGCGTGTAACACCAAGCCTCAGTCCTGAGCCATGGGTCCAGGGTGGCCACCATACCAATGTTCCCTCTCATTTTTTCCATCCATGTGCAGAATAAATTTTATGTGCACCGAGGCATGTGTGGACGTGCACCACCAGTAGAAACACCTGCTGCCGGCTGTGAGCACTCTGGGGTGACGCATCTAGCCCCACCACGCTAGCTGCGGTGCCCGAGAATGTGAGGCTGAAGGATTTGTCTGTCCGACTCTGCCTGTCGCGCCAAGTTGCATTTTCCAAAGCGCTCACCTCCCACTTAGGGACGGGTCAGACCCTTTACAAGTGAAGACACCGTGCTGAGCCCGGGAGAATCTGACCCCGATTGTGCGGGGGCGGAGTTTTTGAAAGGTCTGGCCTAAGCATGCCAAGGGCATGGTAGTTCCAGTGGTAGTGCTACTTGGTACAGGAAATGTCCATTAGACTGGTGGACTACATTACCCAGAAGCCCCAGGGAGAAGTTGACTGTTTCTGAATGGACAGTGAAAAATTAAGCCTGGAGGGCTTAGAAAAATGCCTCCCACCCCCTCCACACACCTCATCCGCCACAGTCTCCCTGCTGCCCAGTCAGACGCGGTGTCTCTTTGCCGGCTGTCCTGCCCTTCTCGCGCTGTGCGCCGGGCAAATCGCTCATGTTGTTGGTTTCTCTCCTTTCAGGAGGCAATGAGCAATTCTGGAAGCAGCACGGTGCAACGTTCCAAGGTACCTGACCTGCCGGATTCCCCACGCCGGGGCGGCCGCTGTGGGGGCAGAACGAGGCGGCGTAACGCAAAGCCACTGCATGACGATGGCAGGGGGTCACCGGCTGAACGTGGAAAGAACAAACCACAAGGCAGCTGGTGCCCGCAGCACCTGGGTGCCGACAGCCGCTGCCGGTGGAAATGGCCAAGGAGGGGCTAGCCGGCGCAAGGGGTGGATGGCGCTGATGTCACAGACCGGTGCCCTAGCATACAGGATAATATAAAATGCTAAGAATGACCTGGTGGGCGGGTTGCCATGGCGACCAGATACCTGTGCTTACTCGATGGCGTCAGGCGCCGACCCTTCAATGGGCTTAAACTTCAGCCAGGGAGGTTTAGGTTGGACATTAGGAAAAACTTTCTACCTGTCAGGGTGGTGAAACACTGGAATCAATTGCCCAGGGAGGTTGTGGAATCTCCATCTCTGGAAATATTGAAGAGCAGGTTGGACAGACACATAAGAACGGCCGTACTGGGTCAGACCAAAGGTCCATCCGGCCCAGTATCCTGTCTGCTGACAGTGGCCAGCACCAGGTGCCCCAGAGGGGGTGGACCGAAGACAATGATCAAGCGATTTGTCTCGTGCCATCCCTCTCCAGCCTCTGACAAACAGAGGCCAGGGACACCATTTTATCCCCTGGCTAATAGCCTTTTATGGACCTAACCTCCATGAAATTATCTAGCTTCTCTTTAAACTCTGTTCTAGTCCTAGCCTTCACAGCCTCCTCTGGCAAGGAGTTCCACAGGTTAACTACACGTTGTGTGAAGAAGAACTTTCTTTGATTAGTTTTAAACCTGCTCCCCATTCATTTCATTTGGTGTCCTCTAGCTCTTCTGTCGGGGATGATGTAGACGGTGCTTGGAACTGCCGTGAGGGCAGGGGACTCAATGACCCCTCAAGGTCCCTTCCAGTTCTAGGATTCTGTGATTCTCTGCATGATTAGGGCCCTGCCAAACGCCCAGCCATGCAAACTGCATCACGGCGTGTGAACCCTTCGCCTCTCCAATACTGATTTCACGGGGGAGACCAGGATTTCCCACCTCGGGGCCCTGACCAAAAAGGGAATTGTAGGGGTGGTTGCCAGGTTATTTCAGGGGGGTCATGGTATTGCCACTCTTCTGTCTGTGCTGCTGCTGCTGAGCTGGGCTTCCAGCTAGCAGCTGCTGCTCTCCAGCTGCCCGGCTCTGAAGGCAGGAGCAGCGCAGAGGTAAGGGGAGCAGTACTACAGCCCCCCCCTACAATAACCTTATGACCCTCCCCTCCCTACAAATCCTTTTTGGGTCAGGCCCCTACAGCTACAACTCTGGGACGTTCCCGACTGAAATAGCTGAAATCACGACCTCTGTGATTTTTGCAATCCCATGACCTTGATCTACGTGGGCTGTGACTGGGGTAGGGCCCCGCTCCTGACCCTTGCTTTCCGTGTCGCGCAGTCGTTCAGCCTGAAGGCCCAGGTGAAGGAGATGTGCGCTGCCTGCCAAAAGCCCGTCTACCCCATGGAGCGGCTGGTGGCCGATAAATTTGTCTTCCACAACGCCTGCTTCTGCTGCAAGCACTGCCATGCCAAGCTCAGGTGAGCAGCGGGTTAGGCTGGGGGAGGGGGTGGGCTGAGGCTGAGCCCCCTGGAGTCCCAGCCCGCTGCTGAGCCTCGGGATCAAGTGCTCGAACCCTCCGAGACGCCCTGCCGGGACGCAGGATTGAGAGGCAGCCCTGGGGCAAGGCCAGGCAACAGCCTGCGGGCCCCGGGTGCCACGGTCAGGCGGCCCAGCGTGGTGGGTCTGGCTGTTGCTCGGGTAGGAAGGGAGGAACCGTGAATGCTGGGTGAACGCAACCAGCGGGTCTCAGAGCGTGGCCATGCCCCACGTCCCAAGCCAGCCTGCCCGGGGGCGCAGGAACAGCCGGGAGCATTGGGAGCGTGGCTGCTTTGGCTCCTCCAGAGGCCCGGTCACAAGTCTGGAAGGAACTGCCCCCGAATCCTGGGAGGCTGCTGAGAGCCTTGTGACAACGCAGAGACGGCGCAGGCCTTCCCCCTCAGCCGTCCTGCCTCCTCCGCTCCCCAAGCCCCACTCGGCCTGGCTCTGCCCAGCCCCCTGCCTCTCATTCTCCCCTTCCAACCCTGCTGGCTGCTCCCGGCGCCCCACTGAGCCCTGTGTGCTTCCTTCCAGCCTGGGCAGCTACGCTGCGCTGCACGGCGAGTTCTACTGCAAGCCCCACTTCCAGCAGCTCTTCAAGAGCAAAGGCAACTACGACGAGGGCTTCGGGCGCAAGCAGCACAAGGAGCTCTGGGTGCACAAGGAGGTGGAGAGCGGGACCAAGTCGGCATGAGGGGGGGGGCCCTTCCCACCTCTCCCTCCTCCCCCCCGCTCCCAACCCAGCAGGAGACAGCGACGAGCTGAACCGAGGGCTGGCTGAGCTGATGTAGAGCAAAGACGACCTGCCGGCGCTGCGGGGCAGCAAAGCACAGGGCCCAGTGGGGACGGGTGGAGGGGCCTACCTGACCTGGGCATAAGATGCTCGGGGGGGACAGAGGGTCAGGACTGGCCCAGGCCTACATGGGGGGGTCTGCTAACATCTATAGGGGCCCCCTTGCAGAAATGGGGGCAGAACCACTGGCTCCCAGGGGGCAAAGCGCCCGCCCGCCCTTTAACTCCGGACCCCAGTCACGCGTCCCAGGAGGGCCAGCTACCCGAAGTGGGCAGCTGGGGTCCACGGAGCCACGTTGGCAGCTCCTTCTCCCCCCATCCCGCCAACTGATGCTGGGGTGGGGAGGGGGACTCGCTCTTTGGTCTGCAGCAGCTCAGGGCAGCTGGGATGGTTCAGCCTTCCCGCCCTTGCCCCGTGACCGTTTAACGTTGTCTGTCTGGTTTTTCTATTTGCCTTTTGATTGGTACGTTCCGCGCCAGAGCCCAAGCGGGCGGCTGTGTGCCCCAGGCTGCGCCCATGCGCTGTTTTGGATTATTTTTGTAATACAAGGTTTCTGAGCCTGGCCTGCCTCATTTTGCTTTCCGGGGGGAGGGGGGAACAACTTGCCTTGGATCGGGGGCCACTGACCCACAGGAAAATCAGGCAGGGGCCGCCCACAAGTGAGAAGAAAAAAAAATCCCCAAACTATCCCTGACACAGCCCCCAACTGAGGAGGAGAAAAGACCCCCCCCCACCACACACACACACACACACACAATCCCTTCGCCTACTACAGCCTAGGGGCCCAGGCTTATATATTTGATGTGTTCCTGCCCCATGGGGAGATGGCGGGGGGACTAGAGTGCCAGCAAAGGCTCCTCAGTGCTGGGGGGAGTAGCCCCACGCTTAGGGGCTGGAGCCAGGAAAGCCCGGAGCCACATTTTAGGTTCCCAGCCCTATGAGGTGTCTGAGCTGATCGTGGCTGTGACTGCCCCCTGCTGGCCAGATGCGAGAGCAGCCTGCCTCCAAGAGTCCCTGCTTTGCCTGTCACAGGGGCAGGGCAGCTGTGCACCCCCTTGCCTGGGATTCATACCAGGACCTTTCAGGCAGCCGTTTTATCCGTGAGGCACACAACCAGCTCAGCCTGCAGGGGCCACAAACAGCGAGGGGTGGAGGGGGGGATGATTCTAAGCCAGCCTGGCTCCAGCCCGGCGGCCAGGGTGGCTGAGCAGGGGACAGGCAGCAAGCGACGTGGCAGAGGCTGCAGAGCGTGCACTTGCACAAGTGCGTGTGCACAAGTGTACACGCATGTGGCAGACGGCGGGGGCAAGCCCAGCAGCACAAAGGGGCTGAACATAGCAGCCTGCCCCGCAGACCTGAGACCAAGCCTTGACACGAGCACAGCGATGGGACGAGACAGGCTCCTGCCCCAGCCACAGTCAGCCTGTCCTGCGGTGCAGAGCAAAGCCCGTTTCCCTCGGAACGTCTCAGCCCCTGCCGGGAGGCGGAGGGGGGATAGGCCGTCCTCGCCCTGCGCTCCAAAGCTGTCTCCTACAGACGCTCACCAGGCCCCCGGCTGCTTTCTGAGGAGCCCGGGTAGATTAAGCCCTGTGCTCGGCCCATGCCCTGAAGGCGCTAGGGCTGTGTGGGCCGAGGGCCCCAGCATACTGGGGCTGGGACACGCTTGGGGAAGTGGAGCTTTAAACAGCACCTTCCCCACGAGGCACCTGTCTGCCCGCCCACCCGTCCTTGCTGGTCTAGCTCCACTGTGAACACATCAGGCCAGGGCCCCCCCCCGCCTAGTCACAGCGACCTGCGACCATAACGCAGCTCCACACAAATGCTGGGGCGTAGGGGGAGGGATAAAAGTGTCACCTCAGATGGGAAGTTTGGGTCTAGAACAAATAGCAGCCACGTGCCCCGGGCACCCCGACCCCGTCTCTAGAGAGGGGCAGAGCGAGATGGGGAAGAGGCCACATTGGCTTGTCACTTCCCGGGGAGCCCGTTTCCTCGGCTCGCCTCAGATGAGGAAAGCAGCCGGGCGAGCAGGTCAGTCTGCTTCACTGCCTCCTGCCTGGCGCGCACACGGCACCAAGGTCGGCTCCCAGCGCAGTGGAGGGAGGGAGGGAGCGGCCAGCCTGAAAACCCCTAGTCCAGCGGTTCCCAAACTTTTTGACATGGGGACCAGTAAATCCATTCACAGGCTTTTGGAGGACCGGTAACATATATTTGCATATTCAATAAGCAAATGATGAATATTAAAATAAGTTGTTTCTGGTCCTCCCAAAGCCCCCAGTGCCAGCATTAGCAAAGCTTTTGATACGGTCCCCCACAATATTCTTGCCAGCAAGTTAAGGGACTATGGATTGGATAAATGGACTGTAGGATGGATAGAAAGCTGCTAGATCAGAGTTTCCCAAACTTTTTACTTTAGTTGGAACCTGTTCTTTTTCAGTGCTGTCTTTTGCAGCCCAAAAATATAAACGCATAGAAAAAAAAGAATGAAAAATGAATAAATTTTCAGTGTTTCATCCGGCCGCATCCTCCACCCAGCCTGGGCCAGGGCTTGGGGGACCGGGTGCCACATGAGCACTTTAGGAGGCGGGAGCAGGAGCAGAGTGGGGGTGGGGTATCTGGCTAGGAGGGAGGGTGCAAGGAAGGGGAGGGTTGCCAGGTGTCCGGTTTTGTACTGGACAGTCCGGTATTTGAAGGTTTTGTCTGGGAAAGAAATTGAGAAGTTACCAGACACATGAAATGCCTGGTATTGTCTAATGAGGTGGATTAGTCCTTAGCTGCCTGGCTGGTAGATGTGCTCGCGCTGTCTGAGCGTGTCTACCCGCCGGGCAGTTCGCAACTACTCCAGGGAGGGTATGTGGGGGGAGGGGGCAAAATGGAATCGCTGGCCAGACTCACTCGTCTGCCAGGGTCTGCATGTGCCCAGGTCAGTCCCGCTCCCCCCCCCTTCCTCTTCCCAATCTCCCCAGTCCTGCCCTGCTGCCCCCGTCCAGCCCTGCTTCCAGCGGCCGGTTCCCCCGCCACCCGCCAATCTCCCCCGGTCAGCCCTGCTCCCCCGAAAACCACCAGCCCCGCTGCCCCCGTCCAGCCCTGCTTCCGGCAGCTGATTCTCCCGTCCTCCTCCTCCTGATCTCCCCTGGCCAGCTCCCCCCCCCCACGTGCAGCCCTGGTTCCACCGTCTGCCCTCTCCGATCACCGCCAGCGGACAGCCCCGCTGCCCCCAGCCCTGCTCCTGCCACCCCTCCCCCCATCCCTGAGGGACAGCCCCGCTGCCCCCAACCCTGCTTTGTCCACCCGCCCAGATCTCCGCCGGGACAGCCACGCTGCCCCCAGCACTGCTTCCCGGCAGCCGGTTCCTCCCCGCCTCCTCCCAGCCTGCCCCGCTCTGCTCTCCTCCCAGCAGCCATGCTGAGGCCCGGTATCTTTTTCCCACGGCCTGGTACCAGGCCACTGCCCATAGTTTGGGAAACGCTGCCCTAGTCACTTTAGATTTTTCTGGAGAAGGGGGGAGGGTCGGGAAGTTGAGCAAAAAACCCAGCAAGAGCGGGGGTAAGAACAGAGCCAGCTCCTCCCTCATCCAACAGAGCCCTAGACCTTGTTCTTAACCGCAGCGGAAAACGCAACCCTCTTAGCCATGTCCCCGCTGTGGCGCTGCCCACCCTGTTCTGTGTGGGCAGGGCACGGCCATGCGGCACGAGGCGCCGGGCAACTCACGTCCAACTGAGGAACAGCAGGGCCCTTTGGTGCCCCCCCAGACCTCATTCCATGGCAGCTTATTTGAGGTACGAGGTCTTTATGTCGCAACTCAGTACAAGCCTCACGCTTAGCCCTCCCCCTCTCCAGGCCTGTGCTTTTTCCCGGCTGAGGGACTCGGACAGACCTGAGGTGGAGCTAAAACGTGAGAGACTCTCTGGAGAGAAACATGGACGTGCTCCAGTTCTCAGCCACGTAGGGGTCAGAGGGAAAACACAGTGAGCCTCCACCACATGTTTACATCGTCAAGGCTGAGTCACAACAACGGGCAGGCACCTGGCGATGATCACAGCAACACGTGAGAGGACAGTACATGAGACGAAAGCCTTGACGTAACAATACACACCACACACGCCAGAAAACAAGGGCCCCACAAATTCAGGAGTTATTGTCCAACTAGGAACAACCATTAAGGGCGCATATAACAAAGATTTATAATGTCTGCCTTCATCTCCGCAATCAAATGCTCCTTTCCAGTACTTCCCCCCCACCCCCCAAAGAAAGGTGTTGGTATTTCAGGGGAAAAGTTGAGAGAAAAAAAAAAGTCCGGCATTGCCCTTTTCAGAGACACAGCCCCTTTAAGACACACAGTCCAGCTGACCATCGGACATTTCCATACAGAGGTACCAGTACCTGCCATTCTTTCCAGGTAAGCTCTGGGCAGTACCATCACAAAAAAAGCACTGCTCCTTTCAAAGGGAAACAGCCATCTCAGCGCCACCCCACCGGCATACGTCCCTGTTACTCTTGGCATTTTACCCTTTGTTTCTCATGAAGGGTGAGAAGTCACTAAATCTATCAGCACTGTGCTTAGTCACCCCCCCACACACACACACACCCCACCGCAGCCAGTTATTTTCCTCTATCTCCACCACCACCACAAGCCAGAGAAGGGAAACTATTTAAGAAATAAGACAACGATGGGAAGAGCCACCTAGACTTTGGCAGAAGACTCAGCATGCAAGGATGTTTGTTGGGAAGCGTGTCAGTGTTATGTGAGGGACAGAAAGTATCTATTGTTCTAAAAGGGGAAAGAGAAGGTGACACCTGATTTTAGTGACTCCCCCGGAGATGCCAGGCTCTTCATTCTGCAAGACCAGGAATCAAAGGATCCAGATAAAAGGGCTCAAATTGCAGCAAGGGAGGTTTAGGTTGGACATTAGGAATAATTGTCAGGGTGATTAAACACTGGAATAAATTGCCTAGGGAGGTTGTGGAATCTCCATCATCCGAGGTTTTTAAGAGCAGGTTGGATAAACATCTGTCAGGGATGATCTAGGTCAAGGGTGGCCAACCTGCAGTTCTTCACCCCTGAAAGTGCAGCTCATGAAGCCTCCCTTATAGCTTATGAAGCCACCCCTCGTGCCCCTACAATCGGACCCCGGTGCTTTCTGGGTGCAGGTTTTTAAAGGGACAGTTTTTTTTTTTTTTGCTCAATAATTTTGGTGCAGCTCTCCACATTTTTTCTACCGCTGTTTCAGCTCTTCTCATTTAATGGGTTGGCCACCCCTGATTTAGGTGGTGCTTGGTCTTGCCATGAATGCAGGGGACTGGACTTGAGAACCTCTCAAAGTTCCTTCCAGTTCTAGTGATCTATGATTCCCTATGAAAGAGAGTAAGGAGATGTGAGGTCATTTCTAGCATTGTATGAGAACTGTGGCTCCAGCCAGCCTCTGGTCTCTGGGTTGCAAATGCTTTGGGACTGTAAGACCCTTTAAAAAAAACCCTCAGTTGTTTCACTCTTAGGGGTTGATATTGCATCAGACTGTTAACCTGCCTTTACTCATGTCCCACCATACTTCACTACAACCAACACCTAAATATTAGTAACTAGCTACTCTCAGTCTTGAGAAAAGTATCCTGGAGGCACGTGAGGCTCAGGGAAGCCAGAGGTTCAAAGGAAGAACCTGGCACTGTTCAAGTGACTAAGGCAAGAGCAGAACCAATTTGAAAAGGCCCCAGAAAAAGCCAGTGCGAGTTTGAGGAAAGTGGTTCCCAGGGGATTGAGGGAAGCACTATTGATTTGTGCTTTCTCCTGGGATACCACAAATGAGTCAGGCTTGGAGAGACACGGGACAGTGGGAGTTGGCATCTAAATCCCCGAAGCAACTTCCCCAGCCTCACCACAGTTCTGAGCAACGAGACTGATGGATTCCTCCTCACTTTCAAGCCCAATGTGTCTATTTCCATGACATGCCCCATACACAACAGACTGGTTCTTGGATTGGTTTATTTTCAGGAAGGACCAGCTGGCAACACTCAAGGGAAAATAATGTTGACTGCCATTGTCTCTGGTTATTTCCGTCAGGGGTGCAGCTGGCAGCATCTGACTGCCCTTTGTAGGTGAGAACTGCCATAGAGGTTTTCATGGACTTCTCCAGGTTACTTCCCCCAAGAGCTCCACAGCCAAACACACCACTTTGCCAAAAGCACATCACCCCAGGTCTACGCACGGTCTCACCATCGATCTGAATCCAGTGCTGCTTCTGAGTCCTCCATGGGATTGACCGCAGGTCTCCAAAAGACCCTCTCTCCCCCTTCCCCACAATGACCTCCTACCATAGCCATGTTCCACATCAGCCGTAACGTTCTTACACAGCGTGGGACACAGAGCTTTCGCAGGAGTCAGCCTTAGATCCTGGAACTCCCTGCTAAAGGGGGCTGGAACATGGGGTTCACCGCCCTTCAGAGCAAAAGGCAGAGCCTTTCATTGACTCTGCTCTCTCTCCAAACGCCTGATACATCAATCAAGCTGTTCTCTGGCAAGCTGGAAACGGAGAATGGCATTTCTATTTTCAGTTCTCTGAGGGCATTCAGTTGCCATTGTGACAGGGGGCCTTGGAAGTACCCAGAGAAGCACAGACACTTCCATCCTATTCTGTGGTCTCCCTTAGAGTTGCACAGACGACAGGAAGAGCTGATGCTCAGAGTCTTCTGCAAGGGGAGAGATTTGGCGACAGCCCTGTGCGTGGAATTGCCCGCCCAGTTACCAGAGACCCTCAAGGCAAGGGAGTCATTTGAAGGTTGTCGTCATCATGTTAGACCTTGCACACAACACACGAGGTGAGAAAGGGAATACTAACTGGAGAGGCAACTTCTCTTGGTGGAAAGGACAAGTTCCGTGAAGCTCCACAGCTTCTCACTTTCATCAGCAGAAGCTGGTCCGATCTGATACTGGTCCCCCGGGCGTGTTCACATCAAAGCAGCCAGCTTTCATATAAATGATCATTTTATTGTAAATAAACGATACATTGGTCTGGCTTTGCACTGCAAGCCCCTGGTCAGAATACATAAATCAGATAAACTACTGGTTCAAGGTCTTCTGCACAACCCAGGTTAAGACCGTAACATCTCCCTGCTCCCCAGATGTGTAGTTATGGACTCCAGAGTCCCCTAAACTGCCTCTCAGGTACGTCTCCCTCCCAGTGGGGAAATTCAGACCTAGTATGCATGATCAGCTCCCAGCTGCACCTGGGATGGTCACAGGACTTCTGGCTGTTGGTGCCCAAATCCCAATGGCAGGCCTCTGGAAAAAAAAATCGAATCTTGATTCCCAATTGCAGGGAGTGCTTGGTGCTGTACACAGGTTTCAGTTCATATTCAGACACTCAAAACCCCTCCCACCCAGCAGCAACAGAGACTAAGCACCAAGCTACTGTATGGTGTGGGGCACCTTGTGGTCATATACCCGACAGCGGTTACACAGGGGGATATATGGTTCCTGAGGCAGCACAAGTTAGGCAAGCCTGCGGATACCTCAGAAAGAATGTACATCAGCAAAGTAGGTACCAATTTCCCCTAGGGCCCACTTTGTTTTGCAAAGTTAGGGAATGGGTTTTGTGATCTGCAGCCCTTTGGAATACCCCGCCCCCCACCAAGAACAGAAGCCAAACTGCTGCGATTTACAGTGACTGGGAGAGAAATCAGATCTGCTGGAGAGCAAGTGGATAACCTGGAATGCACAGAATCGTCACACCAAGACCAAAATGCCAAGTGTTTGTTTCCCCACAAGCTCAATGAAAATTAAATCCCCTCTAAACTGGATCCGTTCCAAGGCTAAGTGGATTGCACGGGACATAGCGGTGAGGCAATCTCCTTTCCAATGAGGATTTTGCAGATTCTTCACCTTAAATGAGTTGAGGCCTGAACTGTCCCAGGAGCAAGGGTTTACGACCGGGTAATCCCTCAGAGCTTCTAATTCTCTTCATTACTACAGGGCCTTTAGCCTGAGGATCCTAGAGCTCAGAACAAGCACTGAGTTTCCCTCCCTTGCTGGCCGGAGCAGCTGAAGATGTAAAATAAGATTTGGAATAGTCACCAGTACTTAATGTTAGGCAGACAAGCCCCCAAAATGGGTTCTATTGTCATTTACACAACACTGGCAAAGCCAAGAGATCTTGTAGTAGTGGGCAAATGCAACTGCTGCTCCCTTTAAGGCCCTTTCTACAGACAGGACTCAGTGCGAACGAGAGAGAAGCCTCATGGTTGCTTTAATTGGGACAGAATAAGCATTTTAGATTTTCAATTTGTATGAAGGGGGCGAGGGCCTGGCAGGCCCCGTGAGGAAGCAAAGGCGGCATTTGGACCGGCACTACTCGTTATAAACCATCAGCAAATACTCTGCAAAACCAGCTGCTTTTTCCTTTTTAAATTCATAAAGGTGTCAAATTTCCCCCCCCACCCCGTAACAGTCAAGTCGCTATATATAAAAATCACCAAATATGATTTTACGATATAAATAAAAGTATGAGGCAACAATGTTTACATGATGTAAAAAGAGCTAAAAAAGAGCGATATAAACTACATTCATAAAAGTGCATCTCCAAACATACAAGTAATGCTTTGGCTTGTACTTGTGCCAAGCAGGCGGCACTGGGTCAGGTACTGGAATACAAGAAGTTCAAGCTGGCTTTCCATGTTCTCAGACAGAAGGCTTCTGTCACTGTACAATCACTCCTCCAATAATAGAAACTGGAATACAAGTGTATACACAGAGTAGGCACATTTCAGTACTGGCAGGGAGTTCCAGGGCTCTGGATAAGGTCAGAGTGCCGGCAGGGTGAAGGACTTGGCACGTCAGTGCAGGATGCTATTTGCTCTGCTCCAGAACAGCGTTCCACGGATACGTATGAGGTAAAAGCTACCACAGATCCTGAGGTTTAGTTGCTTTGAAACGTTAAACCATTTACACCATCTCCTCAGCCCCCTATTGTGTTCTCCCAAAGAGAGGTGTGCTGGATAAGGAGTAAAGACCATGGAAGCAGGCCTTGTGAGAACAAACTAGGTAAAAATGGGCCAAATCAAGACAGAAATGTTGCACTGGTTCTCGTGGCTGCTGGATACCTGCAAGTTAAATTCTGAAGCAGGAAAAGGTGCTAATCTTTGGTATATTTTGAAAGTTAAGAGCTGGCTGCAAGTGATAAACCACGGGCTTGAATAATGCTGCCATTGGCAATGGAAGGACTATTCAGTTCTACTTCTATTGAGAACGAGTCCAGTTTTCCATTGTCCTGCACTTGATGTGGTCATTCACACCAGAGCAAAGAGTGTGTAAAATGCTCCCAAAGCAGAGTGGTAGCATCTAACTCCACTTTTCACTGGTGCAAATGATGACAATGCATAGTGAGGCCATATGTTGATAACAGGGATGCTGTCTGGAAAAATGTGGCTCAAAATCTAGGTTTTTGTAAGATCAACAGATGTGTGTCCATAGGAATTAAATAATTCCCAGAAAGATGCTCCCACCCTTGGATAGACATCTGTCAGGGATGGTGTAGACGGAGTTTGGTCCTGCCTTGAGGGCGGGGGGCTGGACTCGATGACCTCTTGAGGTCCCTTCCAGTCCTATTATTCTATGATTCTAAATACTGCATTCTTATGTTAGAGGCTGAGAGCCTGAAAGTGAAACGGATAATAATCACTAGCCCACTTTCACTGCTTATACATAGGGTCTTATTGAATTCACAGCTATGAAAAACACATCACAGATCATGAAATCTGGTTTCCCCCCTGTGAAATGTGGTCTTGCGGACTTTTACGCTATGCTATTCAGATTGCTTGTGACAAGACCAGTGTTTTTCAAACTGGGGGTCCTGACCTAAAAGAATTCTAGGACAGCCACAAAGTTATTTTAGGGGGCATGTCTCAGTATTGCCACCCTTACTTCTGTGCTGACTTCAGAGCTGGGTGGCAATATCATACCATGCTACCCATACGCCTGTGCTGCTGCTGGCAGTCTTTCTGCTTACAGAGCTGGGTTCCCAGCCAGCAGCTGCCACTCTCCAGCGCTGCCATCAGCAGCAGCACAGAAGTTTCGCAAAGCCCCCTACAATAACATTGTGACCACCCCTCAGTTCCTGTTTGGGTCAGAACTCCTACAAATACGACACTGACATTTCAGATTTAAATAGCTGAGATAATGACATTTACCATTTTTAAAATTGTGACCATGAAACTGACCAGAACGGACCCTCTCAGTCTGATCCCTGAAACCACTTTAGATTACGCCTTTACAGTTTTATTAACCCAAGGTCTTATTTATTCCTAGGTGAGGAGCCTGTTCAATAAAAAACATGACAACCTGCTTCAATAGTGCTTTTAAATTGGATCTTATTGCCTTCAGTCCTGTCACTAAGACCAGGTAGATTAGTAGTGTACCAATCATAATGCAGCATTTTGAGACTAGCAAGCCACAAGGGGCACAGATATCAGAAACTTGGTATGTATCCATGACTAGATACTATAGAGCAAGACTCATTTTTCCAGTTGCTTTCAGACAGGCAAAACAAATGCTCTTTACCTTTGCCTCACTGACTGACATGGCTCAATTAGAAAAGCTTCTCTAATATTTTTTAAAAGATCATGGAAACCTGAATTGAGTATTTCTGCACACACTGAAACATGCAGGGAAAGATCGCCTTTGGTTTCACCCTAGAAGACCCAGGAAACTAGTGTCCAGTAAACTCATTCCTATGCAGGAAAGGGCAATTTCTCCGCATATCTGTGTCAGTCTGGCCTAATGCAAATATGTAACCTTTCCCTGAAGTAAGTTCTCTGGCAGCATTGAAATCATCTTTGGTTAAAGGGATTGGTAAAAATAATGTATCACTTTGAAAAGACAGGTACGGCAGAAAGAAGAGTTTTGTTTGGAACTAGCAGTCTTAGGGTTGTACAATGAGGATACCATGTCTTGATGCTAGGATAAGTTTGGCCTTGGGAATCAAGTATGGACTCCCTAACCTCACTGGGAGAGCCTTCTAGCCTAGGCCCTATAGAGCATATGTTCTGCTGGAACCTCCTTTCTGATTATCTTGACAGTTGGATAGCAAAGCAACCCCCCCCACCCCTGGTTTCACTATAAAATAATACTATTCACATATTTTTGAATCAATATTTTCTGAACACCTTCAGATGCTGAATACTTAAGAAGAAAAATATATAATTATATATAGAGCGTGTGCTCAATGACACATGGCTTTGCTGGATTCTTGTACTGCAGAAACCTGGCAGCCCTAGCAGTCTGGAAAGGAGTGCAATCCCCACTGTAAAGCCCCTGTGGAGGGCGGGTTTGGACGGCTGTCGTAGGTTTCTACTCTGAACATAGCTCCTCCAGTTCCCACTTTGGTCCAGATTGCTGTTGCCTATTTACATTCAACAAGAAGCTTCCTATGTCCCTCTGCTTGTGCCTGCAGAAAACATGCAGCCAGCTGCAACCTCACCACAAGATAACAAGGCCAAAATGCAGCTCGGTGCTGCGCAGCCATTGGTGGAATGAGCATCAGTCCTGCAGAACAGAACAGACCCCAGGTTCCTCAGCATCACGTGCCCAGAGGGCTACGACAGCTGAGACAGCATTCTGAAGAGGCAGCTCCGCAATGGTCACTTGCATGGTTTCGCCAGACAGGGGCGCTGAAAGCCCTGCGGGATGGCTGGCAGAGGAGGTAATTCAGTACAGGAGCTGTGCAAAGTGATGTCTGAGCAGCTCTTCGGCTGAAGGTCTCTGCCTGGCTTCCACAAAGATTCTCTTTAGAAAGTCCCGGCAATGTTCCGATATGTGAGAAGGGAGCTGGGGATTGGTTGGCTGTGTGGCAATTTTGAAAATGGCTGCCATGGCTTCATATTCTGCCCAGGGGGGTTTCTCAGTCAGCATCTCCACGACAGTGCAGCCGAGGCTCCTGGAGAAGCAGACAGAAAAAAAAAATGAGATGGGGCTTCATACAACAACGCTTCACATTCACAGAGGAATTGCTAGCAGCTAGGGGCCAGGTACTGCTCTGCTCTGCTCTGAAAAGGGATGATAAAAACGGCCTCATACACAGATCTACTCCCTGCATGGATTCCAAGCCAGACCTGCTGACAAGTGATGTCGCTACTTTTTCGTACTGTGCTAGGTGTCGGCAGCTCTGGGAGAGCGAGCTGGGTTCTACTGTGGCTCACACATCTCCAACAATTTTTTAAGTTACACCTGTAGAAGCCTATGACTTCAAACTCTGTCCTCAGTTAACACCTGTGCTACACATTGAAGGCAACAGGTCCACACAGATCCCACTGAAAGCATCATTTGACCTTCTGAATTGGCATCACAGGTGCTTGTGCACGACAGGCTAACACCCAGCCAAACTCACACATCCCAGGGGCAGGTTTGCAGGGCTTCAAGACAGAATAAGACCTCTGTACCCCTACAAGCAGTAAGTCAAACATGTGGAATCACACAGGGCCATTTTGAAAAAAAAAATCACTCTTCAGAGTTGGAAGACATTAGGGCTATGCTACACTGAGTGTTGCCGAACGAGGCAATGCAAATGAAACGCGGATTAGCATTTTCAGCAGATTTTTGCGCAAAAACGGACCGAAAGAGATTATGCAAATGAAGCGCGAAGAAATGCTAATCCGTGCTTTATTTGCATTGCCTCTTTCAGCTAAACTCGTAGTGTAGACAAAGCCTAGGAGCCTTGCTGTCTGTGTGTGGAAGGAAAGCTCATTATCCCCCTCTTACAGAGCAGAGCACCAGACTTGGCAGGGATTCGAAGCCCATGTAGCTGTGGTATCTCATGTGCCTATGCATAATGGCAGTGAATTTTGCTCAAGAAGAATGAAGTGACCAGCCCAAGGCCAAGAGGGAATCACTCACAGCCGAGAAGTTCCTGGCTCTCCAATCACACTTCCCGCTTCCCTATTAAATAGGGGGAAAAGTCCTATCCACCTTTAAGTTAAACTCTCTGATCTGCTTTGCGAAGAATAAGACGTTTCATCAAAGGCAGATTCCCAGCAATCGCTAAAGCAGGGTAGGAAAGGAATTAAATCTGATGCATTCTCAAGTACCAGTTGTTTGACGGGGTTTAAACCCAGCAAAAACGTTTAATACTGGTTTCCCCGCAGTTTAAAATTTAGTAAGAGAACAGAAAATGCAAACCATGTGTGCTGATGTGCTGGGCTTTGCTCAAGACCAAGCAGGGATATTTTACTATTTAGACTGATTTATACCATTTAAGCAGATCCAGTTTCTTTAACATATTCAGCAAACAGCAGGAATGTTTTTTATGTCAAGTTTTTCCAGAAATAACAAATAACTCACATATTTTGCTATAAAAAAAACTGGAGAGGTCGGCAACGGAGACTGAGCGCCAGATTGGTTACAATTCTGTCTCTCTCCCATACACATCTACTCTGAGACTAACATGGGATTGGAAAATTCTGACCTCAGAATAAGCATCAGGATTGTAAAACCTGGAGGTCAGCCAACAGCAGTGCTGCTCTGATGGGAATGGACCAGTGTCAGCACCAAGAGGAAATTTACAACTGCATCAATCCTGGGGGAAGCACACAAGCTCCATTCTTTCCCAGAGCTTCCTAGTTGGGAGAGACCACTGTATAATGGGCAAAATTATCAGTTACAATTCTGTTAAGTAGTTGTAGGAAAAATAATCCAGTCCTCATTTATTTCAGGAGACATAAGCATTGCTTTTAAGGGTAACTCTTATTAAAGCTACAAAACTTAACTATGGCGCTGGCCAGCCCACTGTCTCTAAAAACTAATACTTCAGGGATTTGGGACTGTTAATTCCTCTATTGCGTGAGTACAGTTTCCTGACTTGTGCTAATCAGAATGTATATCATTTCCATATGCCTGTCTGCCAATTCACCTCAATCCCAACCTACAGCTCCCCTACTTTCCTAGTCCAACGCATTCCTACCCCACGGTTCTGTATACACCAGTATGCATATTTATGGCACTGTAGACCAGCTAAAGTCAGGACTGTATCCCAATTGGCTTTCTGTCTAACTTAGGGTGTGTCTAGACTACAGGGTTTTGTCGACAAAAGTGGACTTTTGTCGACAAAACTAAACCTGCGTCTACACTACCACGGAGTTCTGTCGACATAACGTCGACAGAACTCAGCAATTTTGTTGACGCTGGTAAACCTCATTTTATGAGGAATAACGCCTTCTGTTGACAGAGTTCTGTCGACAGAAGGCGTTATTGCATGTAAACTGTCCTTTGCGTCTACACTGCCATGTCGACAAAGCAGCTTGCTTTGTCAACAGAACTGGATGTAGTCTAGATGCTCTTTGTCGACAGAAGCTTTGTCGACAGTATCTGTCGACAAAACTTCTGTCGACAAAAGCGTGTAGTCTAGATGTACCCTAAGATATGACACAATTAATGGATATGTGAAGGATGGAAATACAACAACAGGAGAGAGTGTGTCTTGGAAAAACATCTCCGTAGCTTCTTCCCTCCTGCCTCCATGCAGTGATGCAATAGTTGGGGACCACAGCTTTGAGGAATGGATTTCTGAAGATGAGATTGCACAACAGTCCAAAAGCTCCAGGTCTCACACTATCAGCTAGCCCATATTGCGTCAAATTCATTTTCATGTCTGATCCAGGCTAAATCTGAATCCAATTCTATAGAGGCAGGGCCGATTCATTAACAACTGACCGCACCACCTTCGTCTCAAGGAAAGCTGTAAATCTTTGCATGGAATATTGATAAAGCTTGAGCAACTTCTCACCAAACATCTGCTTTCCTTCCATAACCTTCTCCACTGATCACCTCTGGGCTCATCCAGTACGGCGTGCCGGTGACAGAGCGGATACCGGTTCCAGACATGCAGATGGTCTGCAGCCGCTTGCTGGCCCCAAAGTCTCCAAGCTTCACATTCCCAGCAGAGTCACGGAGAATATTGGCTCCTGGAAGGAAACGAATTCAGGCAGCTGATGTACAGTCCTGCTGCTGGATTTCCAAGCTGTACATCTCACCCATATGTGCCTGGGACCATGATAGGATCTTCCCCAATTAAGCCTCTGGTGGCCTGACAGGCCACCATCTTTGATCTACAGGCTGCAAACAAGCCTTGTGCCAACAGCTGCCACGTTAGGGAAAAACACAAGGAAGTGAAGGGGTGTGTGTGTTGCGGCCAGGGGGTGGGGTGGGGGGAGGGGAAGAGGGAGAGCGCTGAGTCAGTGTTCTCATTGTTGTGGTGTCTGCTAACAGGTCAGGCAGCCTATAAAGGGCCCCTCTAGTCAATGGCTGAGACTGTACATAGCTCTGCAGAAAGGGGCCGTTTCGTGTATATTCTGCTTGCCAGAAAGCAAAGATTAGCAGATGGAACTAATTAGATGACTTTGAACTCATGCAATGAACAAGTTAGCCCATGTTATCTGCTTAGAGGTCCTGTTTACTCTGGCCAAAGGGAACTGGCAGATGGGGGCTTGCTGTACAGAGCTATGCTAGAGCCTAAGCTGAGGCCTTTTTCATTCACAGTGGAATCACTGCTGCTTCGTATACCTGCTCTGCCCCATTTCGA
The DNA here is from genome assembly GCF_049634645.1 of Pelodiscus sinensis. Classification (NCBI taxonomy): domain Eukaryota; kingdom Metazoa; phylum Chordata; order Testudines; family Trionychidae; genus Pelodiscus; species Pelodiscus sinensis. Next base: position 6,575,370 of record NC_134739.1, on the reverse strand, counting down.
GTGCCCTCTGTTGGGCAGTCTTAGGTTTGCAGGGCCCTATGCAGAGTATGACAGGGATCCAGCCACTTCCTTGGAGACAAGTGTGTAAATGTGGCATTGAGAATGGGGGTGAACAACCTGCTAGAGAAGATCAGTGCTCATGTGAATAGCATGAAGGTGAACATACAAGACCCAGTAGAAAGAGGCTGTTTTAGTACCAATGACTCACACATTTTTATCAGTCTGGTAAAGATGTGATGTGGACTTACAGGCTTGGACAGGAAATTTCACCCTCATCAGAATACTCGTCGTCCTCCACTGGATAACCAAACTGTGTGACAACTACTGTTAACCCTAAGGAGACTGGCTGGCTCCTAACAGGATAATACTGGGAACTGGCGGCTTAAAGGTTTTGTGGGTCACATAAGACAGTAGTGCCCAAGGTCAGAGAAGATTTTCCGCATAGGGGAAGTAAGATACGTAGAACAGCAGCTTCAAGCAATACCTGCATGGTATTCTTGAGCCATCCTGCCTGTCCAATGAAAAGATACCAATTTGACCAGGCACAGACTAATCTAAAAGGGAACCAAAAAAGAAGCAAAACAGGTGACGGCAGATAGGAGGCAAGTGGGAGTGAGAATCAGCCAGGGACAAAGCCTCATTTTGTTGCGATGTGGGAGAAAGATCAGCAGTTGCAGTTGAGATATTTTAAAGACTAGAGCGCCCCGCAAAATCATCATTACAACCACCAACCCTCAGCTCCTCCATATACTGCTGTCCTCTTTCTCAGATAAAGGTTCCTATGCTCAATGTTCTGGGCCCTCAGAAAGCCATCATAAAGGAGACATCACCCAGACAACTAAAGCTCAAACAAACCCCAAACCATGACTTGCAGTCTCTTATATAAACACTCAGCCCCCCCATCTTCACATCCGTGCCCAAGACTGGCCTGGTGCTCTCACCCTTTATGTCCCTGTGCACAATCATGTTGCTGTGAAGATAGGAGACTCCCTCAAGAATCTGGCGAGTGTACTTTCGTGTCACGTTTTCTGTCAGTGCACCATAGGCCTTCAGCTGGTCTTTCACGGAACCCTATACCAAAAAGCAAACAGGAAAGATTTGCTCAGAAATAATCCACAAGAACAACAGAATCTACTTATTACCCAAGAGTTTGTGCTTACCATATGGTCAGCTCTTCTGAGGTGCAAACTAGCTGAAAACAAATTCTTTTCTACCAAGGAAAAAAAAGCTATTCTAAGCTCCTTGACCCCTGTGGTAGAGGGACTAGATTGCCTTGACTTCTCCTTGGCAGCAGCCAGAAATAATGATCCTGTGGTAGGATGGAGTATAAAACAAGATTTTAATCCCTTTGCGGAGACCCACTATCTGAGGTCTGTTTGGATACTACCAACATCACTGCAGGACTACCAGCTAAAGTTTTTTGCCAACAGGATGTGAAATTAAAATTTTAAAAAGCTAACTACAGTAACTACACTAAACTTTGGCACAAGAGAGACTCCAATAACTAAGAGGAGACAGGAATTGATAAATAGGGCTTCGTATCTGTTACGGAGGTCGCGAATTCCATGACTTTGTGAATTCTGAATTCTGCAACGGCCAATGTGGTTGACCCCAGATGCTCAGGTAACCCCCAGCCAGCCACTGCTGGAGTGGCCCTATGACCAGCTGTGGTAGTCCTTGGCAGCTGGCTCCAGGGACCACTGAAGCTACGGCTGCCCCTACGGGCTGCTGGAGCAGCTGCTACTCAGCGGCTCCTGGCAACGATCTTGGGGTAGCCTGTGGCAGCTGGCGCCTCTGGTCCCAGAACCCTGCCAGCAGTGGCCTCCCCATGAAGATTTAGTCACGAGTATTTTTGCAGTAAAAATCATGGATGGGTGATGGGCCTGTGAATTTATGTTTATTGCCCGTGACCCATCCATGACTTTTACTAAAAATACCTGTTACTAAATCGCAGCCTTAGTGATAAGGAATGGAGTGGAGGTTGGTGTAACTTAACCCTTTATGTCTTGGGAGGGGGAGTGTGAACATGCAGAGCACATACATGACCCCAACAGAAAATGCTGGTAAAGAAATTCCAATCCCCTGCACATGGGGCACACCAAGAATGGCATCCAGCCATGCAAGGGACTTAGGGAATTCCAGTTTCTCAAAATTATCCCACAGGTAAATATCATGGCAGATCACACTGGGCCAAGTTTCAACTGCCCTGATCGGATTATTTCCCAGATCTTCCAAAACAATGTCCTTTAAGCACCACATAATATGCACGTTTGCCTCAGATGTCAGTGGCTAGAAGCTATTGTTCCAACACTGAAACTATAGAGCCATCCCATGTCTTTGCATACTTCTGACCCGTGAATTTGTATGTATTCTCAAGGCACCTACAACACGGTAAGCACTGTCCAGACACACAGGAAGAAACAGTCTCTGCCCTAAAGGGCTTCCAATCAGATGCAGTGAGAGGGCAGGGAAAGGTTTAAAAATACAGTATCACATGTTTTAGTTATATAATAAATCCTTGATTCACTCCAACTGTTTATTGCTCATCTGATTGCTTGAGGGCTTTGTCAGAAGAGGCAGGCATAGCCTCAGAGAAGAGTGTTCCGTGCACAGAGTCCAGGAAGACATGTGTGGGACAAGGACAAGTGGGTGGTTGAGAATGGGATACCTCCATAATAAAAAAGGAGACGTGGGGGGAGGGGAAGGACGGTAGTGCTCTGACAGGCTGTCAAGGTTGAAATGTTCAGAATTAGAGGGTGGTTTGGTCAGAGTAAACCAACAGGGACGGCGTTTCTAACTCAAACGTTGCTTGCTCACTTAGGGTGTGTCTACATACCAGGCTTAACTCAAAATATACCACGCAAATTGAGCTACGTAGCTTATTTTGAAATAGCTTTTATTTCGAAAGTGGGAGTGTCTACACAGCACTTATTTCTACATAGAGCACTCTTCCCCCGGCTTCCCTTACTCCTCGTACAATGAGGGTTGCAGGAGTTGGAGTAAGAAGTCCTCCAGCTTGACCGTATTTTGATATTTTGAAATAACTGCCTGCTGTATAGAAGCACACTAAGTTATTTTGAACTAATGTTGCTGTGTAGGTGTACCTTTACTGTAGACTTACCCCAGGCATATACTCCATGAAAATGGTCAAGGTCTTCTCTGCTCGGTCCCGCAGGCAGCCATAGTACTGAACAATGCGCTCATGTTGGAGATTCTTCAGCAGCTGGATCTCACACTCCAGAGCGCTCACCTCCTACAGATGTTGAGAGCAGTTTAGGTATAATGCACAAGGAGAACCTTATTTCAACAACCCTTGCCCATGATACAACCAGGATGGCACTAATGTGACCCCTTGTGCCTGTGGGCTTAGTTTAAAGCTGTCCTCTGGATGGCATTAATTAACGCAGACTCAGGGAGAAGCTAATGTCTTAATGCATGGCTTTGGCCAAGTCATTAAAAAAGATTAATTATTTTACCCTTCCCTCCCATACTGGAGGGCTGTTTTTTGTTTAACAGTGACTGAATATAAAACCCTGCAGATGTGCTAGGAATGAGCATGGGTATCCCTCAGCCCTTTAGATACCAAGGTATTTCTTAGACACCCTAATCACTGGTACCCTGTCTCGATTTATGCTCAGGAGTATTATTCAAATTCAAGCAGAAGAGGAGATGCAGATGTTGTAGAATCTAAAGCATCTGCACACACACAAATGATGGTTCTTTCCTTCATCCAACTGCCACAGGGTTTCACAATGCAATGCAGGAGGGCTACCCAACAATTTCAGGCTGAATCAAGAGATCCTGATTGTCAGGTCCTCCCTTAAACTGGAACCCATTGCTCAAAGCAATCAAACCTTCATGGATCAGTTCTCCAGCCTCAGTGAACTCACTAGATGTTGGGAAGGTGGCATGTTAAATTGGCAGAGTCACCCAATGGCACTGAACACTAGAGTCATGGTGCAGGCAGCAGCAAGTTACTCTATAATTCTTGCAAGGCCATGCACCCCATGTCCCCATGCTCCCATTTCAACAGCAGTGTCAGTTAAAATTGGGAAGACAGACAGACAAGTTTTCAGCATGGAAATACAGTTTTCCTTTTAGCTAAGAAGTTACATACCCAAGTTCAATTTAGAGATCAATAAATCTTTAGATGCTTCCTGAAATGGACACCAGACTAGGTCAGTAAACCAATCCAAGATTTACCACTTTACCCTTGGTAAAGGGGCTTAGCAAACACAAAATTGTATGTCAACCCCCCAAATGTCTCAATGTTGTTTTTCACATGCACTTTTGCCCAACAAGGCTAATGGTAGCAGCTTAGCACCCACAATAACTTGGCAACCAGCCACAAGGGGATGGAGGGCCAAAAGTAGAGTAAAGAAATAGATTTCAATTTCAAGCATAAGCTAGATAAACACTACCGTAAGAGCAATTTTTAAATGACTCCTTGCAGCCTGGATCCTAGCAAAGGCAGAAGACATTAGCTTTCAGAGAGACAGGCACATTACAAAACTCTCCAAGTCTGCAGAGTTAGGTTTGGCAGCACTGAGGCGTTCTTTCAAATACCTTGCTTGTTTCAGGACTGTCTGGGTCAAACTGGACCTGCTTAGCAGCAAGCTCTCTGCCAGTGTCCACATCGTAGCACAAGTACACACGACCAAAGGCACCCTGCCCCAGAAGTTTCCCTCGTCGCCAGTTTATTGGGGCACTCGGAGCTACAAACACAACAAAGTTTGCCCTTTTATAGTGTTATTTGAGGATCACAAGTTGCTTAAACACCAGACCCTATTACGAAGCAATTTCAATACCCATTTTACAGTGCGTCAGTGGCAGAATCTTGAAGAGAATTCAAAAATCCAACTTGCACTCCTGGATCCGTTCTAATCACTGAATCACATTTGTGCGACAATGAACACACGGAACCCAATTACAATGAAATACTATTGTGCAGTTCCACTTGGAGCATATGTCACAAATTGTTTCACTGAACTTAGTGATGCTTCACCCCACCATCGACGTTCCACGGAGATAAATCCACTGGAATACAGCAATTGTTTCTGGCCAGGTAAGTGATCTATTGGTTTGGAACACAGCACTTCCTCCTCCCAGCATCTGCTCAGTAGAAGTTGCCATTACCTCAGGGGGAGGGAGGTGAATATCAAACCCATAATCTCCTAGTATCTTGCTAAGATCGCTTCTTTCCCGCTGCAAATGGCAGTAAGGACAAGATGTTTTGACACCATTTCCAGGGGTCCTTATCAAAATTCTGGCTAGAAGAGTGTTTTGTGAGGGAACAAAACCGCTGGGGGTAGATTCTGATAATTTAGCTCAGTTTTCTACTGAACTACATATTTTGCAGCCATTTACGCCAGCACAGAGCAAGAAACAGGAACTCTAAATCAGATAGTCAGTGTTTTACCTCCACTTTGCATCCAATTACAGTACAAAGAAGCATCTAAGAAAAGCACCTTCACTATAAAAAAACAAAACAGCCAGAATGCAGCCAGCTGGACAATTTGAAGATGCAAAGAGGCATAAAGAATTAGCGTTGCTATATGGAGTCAATATTTTAAGGAGATACATTTGATCTAGTTAATTTGTTTTAAACAGTTTACTGACTCAAATTTAGGGGGTTAACTTTCAAAGCCGCTGCACAAGGTCCTTGATGCTCATTACATTCTAACATTTTCTGCTTCTGTATCTATTATTTTTTTATGAGGGAAGAATGTGGATATCTGTATTCTTTACCAACTGAAACATTCCCCAAAAAGTCAAGGGTTCCATTAACATGGAAATAAATCTTACTACCAAGAATCACAAAACCAAAAATAATTCTTAATAACGAGCTGTACTTGTCAACCCTTATTCAACACAACAAAACCAAGACAGAAAAACAGCTCTTTAAAACCCTAGTCATCAACTGGATTCAGCTGTTTACCTTGTGGCACAGTTGTCAATGCTATTTAATAGGAAAGAAAATTATTGTAGCATGAGCTTGCAGCAAACAGACCACTGCTGGTATGGATCATGGAGAGGGACACAGCACTGGGTATTTTAGGGACTGCTGTCAAAGTATTTTTAAATCCAAATATTCTTATTTAGTGACACTGGAGCTATTTCAGGCATAGTCAGCCACTGACATTTCTCTTACACCATCGGATCATAATGTACTAAAAAAGGATTTGCTGAATAGTATGATCAGAACACTGAGAAGCCTGATATTCTAAGACTGGAAATGCTTTCCTAGCACGATACAAACTAGCTTTCCCCACCACAGGTGGGAGCTAAAGGCAATCCAGCAGGAGGAGCACCAAGTTTTCAGACAATTATTTTCTAAGCATCAGGACCAGTCTACCAGAGGAACCAGAGTAGACAGCTATGTTCACATTCAACCCTGAGGCTGCATGGTTCTGGAGCAGTGTGTCCTAATGAGGCTCTTGGACAGATGGACACCAGCTCCACTGAATTAGGAGTCTTCTCCCCTCATCCACGATACCTCCCCTCAGTACCCATTGTCCCAGATAGGTGCAAAGCAGCCAAACACTTACATTTGGTTGGGATGTTCCTTTCCTGCACAGTAAGAGCATTCTCACTGTCAGCACTCCGCAGGCGTCCGCGGGGGTCCAGGTACTGCACTGCTAGGCCCAGATTCTCCCCATTGGTGCTCAGGGAGCGGCTTGATGGCACTAGCGTGAATAGATTCCCTTGGTGCCGTCGTATCCGGGGAAATGTCCTCCGGCCTAAAGATATTAACAATGGGGAAGAGGGAGAGAGGAGAAAAAGTTAAGTGTTGCCAAATAACCTAGGCACAAACAGGAAAGTACGGTCAGAGCCTAAATCCCAGGAAAAGGGGAAACCAGATGTGAAATCCACCACAGTACAAGTCACACATGGAAACAGACATTTGGAGAGTACGCTAGCTGAGCATTGGACAATTTAGCTGAGATCTTCTGCAGCATCACCAAGCTCCAAACAGGAACTTACTCTTAAAGTGAAGACTGAGGAGCCCTAGTGGGGAAACTGCTACACAAGCTCCTAGGCTTGCTAATGGTCACATAGGCTGCAGTAAGAGGATTGAAAGTCTGGCTTGCCAGATAACTCCCCAGGGCTTACAAACATAACAAAACAAGGGGGAGTTCGATAGGGTTTGCAGGCTAAGACTCACTTAATCTCTAAAATTACCCAAGCAGCCAGCAGGTCATCTAACAGAATTATTCCTTTAAATCCATTAGTGTCTTAGGAAAATGAAGCTTTAAAGACTCTTCAAAGAAAGCTCACTGAGCAGGACAAGGTCTAACTGGTGCCAAAGATCCACACCGGGTAAAGATATACAGTGGATTCCCAAGGTAGAAGCCTCTTTGGCCACAGTCTGGAGCCTGGAACCTAAAGTGCTAATTCATTATCCCAGGAAGGCACTGTTCAGCAGGGATGCCCTCAGAGGGAGCAAAGGATGGTAAACCCGCAATAAGAGGGGAACCTGGTCCACACATGTCAGCATTCATCTTGAGTTACCGCCATCATGCAAGGCGCGACGTGTGCACAAGGAAGCTGTGTGTAGTGTCTCTCTCCAAGTAGAGGAGTTACATTTGTGCCCTAGTTGCTTTCCTACCCACCTAAAGATGCTTTTCACTTATGGAGCTGCTGCCTCCTTCAACTCCAATTTCAACCCAAAAGGTTGAAACATACTCACCGTCGCTGTAATCTTTGTGTTGCATGGAGACATGGTAGCGCCGAGGGTATGTCCCCCCTTTCCCTGCTTTGTCATAGATTTGATTCTCACGATCTGAGAACAAGAAGGAGCCGAGAGTGAGACTCCTTATGCAATGTACACAAGTTCTTATAGCAGCACATTCTACCACCAGCAGACTTAACAAGAAAAGGCAGTAAATGCATAGCTAGATTTAAGTTCTCTAGATGTACCCAATAAATAAGGGGGATAGTCACCAAAAACAACAGAAAATAAGGAGTGAGTCTCTAGTGTAGCTAATGTGTTTGTGCAGGTATTAAAGTGAAAACCGGTATTAATATCTACAACAGATGCTTTTTATACTGGATGCTGACATACCTGAGAATTCCTGTCGGTTGTCGGGGAAACTTTGCGCTCTGGACATCCGTGATTTCCGAAAAGAAGGGCTATTTAAAGAAGAGCACAAGCCATTTCAGACAGATAGCAGTGGCCAGTGCAAGGAATGCAAAGGAAGTTAATTCAGCTCCAAATGGGTAAGTGCAATTCTCAAACCTCTGGGCCCATAAGCAACAGAAAGACAAGATACTACAGAGCAATATGATTGATGCTGGAGTGATTTATTCTGTACATATGTGATGTGAAAATTAAGACCAGGCTTAACCCAAGTTAGCCAGGTTTAATCTTCCAACATGTGCCATCACTTCTGAGGGTCCAGCTTTTGCGCCTAGACAGTTCTCCTACTTGTGCAGGTCAACATACACTTCTCTCTATATAACTTAAAGCAGCCACCTTGCCAAGGAACATAGTGAACAGCATATTTTGAGTCTCCCTCTTACTCTTCCCCAACATGTGGAATTCTTGGACTACGCTGAAGAATAGCATCTTCATTGACAGCAATTGCAGAAACCTTTTTCAAAGTCTTCCAAGAGGTTAAGGAAGGTGGTTACACAAACCTCGGCCATAAAACCAAGCTTCTCACACCCATCTCTCTTACGCAGCTGGAGTGAGGCTGACCCACCTTTCAGATTCCCTAGGAAGATTTCTTATTTAGTCTTCCTAGATCCTGGTGACCCTCCCCCACCATCCCAGGAGCAGCCATGCCCCTCTATTGCCAGCACGGTTAGGATTAGAGAGGGGAAGGGAGAGAAATCCCTCAATTCCCTTTGAAATAAAGGATACAATTTATAAATTAAGGGTCTAATGTAATGACATGCCCCATATCATCACTATTTGAGTGTGTATTTTTTGAAAGTAGCGTCTTGTCAGATTTCAATGTCATGTAGTCAATGTTCTGACAGTCCAGATCCCACACAATCTGCATGCTTTGAAAGGTGGTATTTTAAACAAACTACTTAAGTCCCACTTGATTGGTTTAGGATTTTGCCAGAAAACAGAACCACCTTAAGATATAGTTAAATCTCTAGAGAGAGTATTGGGAATTATGCAGAAATATGATCTTCTTATCTCCAAGTAAAAATAAATTGATCTTTACACAATCTCATCACAATCTGATCAGGAAAGCTCTTATCAGTCTGTACCTGTCTGCCGATCTATCCAAGGACTGACAGCTTCCTGATATGGAATTTTCAGCACTGCTTAGAGGATCCAACATCTGTAAAACAAGGTAATAAACTGCAAATAGGAAACTGAGTTGATGTTCCCACAGTAAGATGCTGCATAGAAGGATGCAGACAGTCACCGTTGCTTATCCAGAGTGAGTGACTGGGGCAAATCCAGAAGGGGAAGGGAACTATTTACAAATTACACCCGTTAGGGGCTGGTTAGAATTATGGTTGCACCAGTTTGGAGCCACTGTGTTATTTTAGATAATGGAGTGTCCTGACATGCACAATATGGTTAAAGTCCTACAGCCTGTGTTTGCATATTTGAGGAAGGAAAAGTGCATCATACTGGAAGCCAGTAGCTTCCACAGAATATAGGGGTGTCCCACTCCCCAGCTTTGCCAATGTAAAGTGCCACTGCAAGTTCATATCCGAGTGCTCCATTTGACTCCAGCAGCAGCAGCAGAGATTCCGTTCCCTAACTGACCTCTCTAGTTACAAGAGGCACTGTGGTCCTACTACCTGATGTGTTTGAGCATCTGCTCAAAGGAGTAAAAGATGATAGAACCAGGGGATGGTGACCCAGAGTATCTGTGTCAAGCATGCACAGAAAAGAGCTCACTGATAGTGACGAACCTGACCAGTTCATGCATAGCGATTGCTGTTGGCAGTGCAGCAGAGGGTTTCTAGGGCTGCTCAGGAGAGGTACATAAACAACATTTATAGATGCATAGTTGAACGGAAGCAAGCAAGCAGTGGTTGTTTGCTGTGACTATTCTAGGACAAAGGCAGGCGCAAGAAAGTGCCAGCAATGTGGGATTTATTCCCCATTCTCCACACGTTTATACTCACACACTGTTCATTGGTCTCTGGGATAAACTCGCCCTCGCTGTTTATGCTGGTGTAAGAACCCTGGCGAGCAATTCGCTGTTGCCTCTCTGGAACATACCCAGGGGGAGGTGAGCTTCGGCCTGTGTTCTGAGAACCTGGTTCACAGATACAGAGGAAGGTTTATTATCCAGATGCTTGCTGAGAGATTGTGTGCACATAAATAAAGATAAACAAGGAAGCCAAGAACAGGAAGTCAAGAATTCTGGACCATTCCCGGTGGGGAGAGCAATTCTGGAGCTAATGTAACGGATGCACAGAGACTGAACTCAGAGGTGCTACATGGCTGCAGTGCTAACAAATTAATCATTCAACAGAAAGACTGCTATTTAAAAACCACGGCAGGGTCACTTGTGAGGCTCCAGATTCCCAACAAAGCACAGCTATCAATCCTGTCCTCCTCTTCTTGAGACAGACTACTTGAGACTAGGTGCAGCTTCTAATCTCAGTGCTTGCTGGAGAGTACAGAGCATTCGAAGGCAGAGAGTCTCCTTGCTACCCTGAACAAGTAATGGAAGCATTATCCCTTGCTTCCTGACCAGCTCCTGCCTATGCAAAAACATTCCTGTCAGGACCCTTATTAATTACTACATGCAAAATAGAGCACCATTTCATTTGAGTAATGGCATCATGCAGGCCTACTAGCATCACACGTGCTAAATATTAAAACATTTAGTGTTTCATTAAATACACTTTCTGGGAGACCTGCAGCAATGTTGGGTTGCATTAGTAAGCCCATCCAGCAATCTCCTCCCTGCCATGTGAGATTGGTACTGTATAAATAGCTTGAAGACTGCACTGCAAAGATTAACAGTTTAGTCTTAACCAACCTGAACAGGTCAATGACTACAGGCCAGGAGAACAATTTCTATGGAAAAATTAAGAGCATGCCACATTTTACCTGAACATTAAGACATTGTGGTACTTACTGTAAGAGGTTTCTGGTCAAACAGATGTTTGATTAGAATGTATGTGTGTGCAGTGTGCATTGCCTACTGAGGATAGCTTAAGCTCTAGTATTCTTCTTTCTGAGCATCTCAGTATTTCATTGAGGATACAGATTAACTTCAGAGGGGGGAAAACATGCAAAACTAGGGTAAGAACCTGATTACCAGAAAGGCTAGGCTAAGTACTTACAGCTCCCCTTTGACTCAAGGTGTAAGTGCTCAGGACCTTTAGAAGAAAATATCAAGACCAAGGTGACTTAACTAAGGTGACAAAGTCAGCAGCAGAACTGGGAAGATAAGACTCCTAGACTTGTGCTCTTATATGGTGCTGTCTTTAACCTATGCAATATGCCCAGCTGCTACAACAGCACATAACTGGCAAATGCATTCCTAATGACATTATTTCATACTACTATTACTACTCTGTTTCTCTAGTTTATTACACTTGCGATAGTAAACTGAAATTAAAGTGAGTTTTCTTTGGACAGCTCTGGAATGGAAAATTTATGCCTTGGGATAACTTGGAATGTATTGGGTGTCTGAGTATGTGCTACAATTTACATCTGTTTTTTTAAAAACAATTACTGCCTTATTTTCCAAACAAATCTACAGGGGTCAGAAGCCAATCAGAACCCAGATAAACAGGAGAGCATGCTTCATAGGTGGGCGGAGTCAGGACAACACACTTTCACTTTTTCCGATACAATGTCCTGGCTTGATGAAGGGAGCCTGCGACCCACTGGCTTCATGCCAGCTGCTATTGTGGAAAGGTCACCATCACTGGGCAGGAAAAGGAAGTCGGCTCTAAATCAATGTATATCAAAGGAAGTGAGTGGAAAAAAACACAAGTGCTGCCAGACAGCGCTTAGCTCCATTTTCAGTTTTGTTTTTTGTTTTTACAAATCTTATCTTTACTCCAGAAACCTCAATTGCATAGCAGGCTTTAGGCAACCTGCTTAGTTTTATTTGATGGGTACCTACACAGGTGTATTTTGCACAGCTAAACCATCACAACAGAACATTGCTCTGTATTATGCCAAATGTAGAGAGGAGGCTAAAAGCAAAGCTTGAAATCCTCCAGGAAACCGAGTTACATTTCGCAACACAAATTAAAGGAGAGGATGGGGAGGGGAGAAGCCACATTCCAGAGATCTAGTCTGATCTACAGGCTAAGTACATCAGTGACAGAAATAGAGTCTTCTCCACATTTATTTCTGGGCTACAAATGAGGTGCCTGCTAGCCACCTTGATGTGGTCTGAAAAGGAAGTAAAAGTAGTGAATCTTCAGGATGCCATAAAGAAGGAAAAGGGGGTTGTCTGTCTAAGCTTTTTGAAACTTGAGTCTGTCTTTTGAAAAAAAAAAAAAAAAACCATCACACTCAGGGAAGCATGGCTACTACACTTCCTCTACAGAACTAGACTGCTGCCCTATTTTAAAGTTAACATGCACAGAAAGAAAACCCAGAGAATGCCCTTTTTGTTCCGGTTGCAGCTACACATGCTACACAAGTTGCTTGGGCCCTCAGTCCTAGATACTGTGTTAATTTCTAGTGTCTTTTTTCACTAAAACAAATAGTTGCTTTTGTTCAAACACTCCACAGAGGTGTTAAAAAAAACCCACAGCTAACCCAAGCAGGGTGGTTGCAAACCTTTACAACATTCACAAATCCCAGACAGACAGCCCCTGCTCCAGTGATTTTCATTGTTTTAATCCCAGTGTTTTATAAACATTCTTCCTAGATTACCACAATGGTCTCTTCTAGCTTTATAATTCGTGAACACTGAACTGAGAAGATCCTCCCTGTTTGCAAATGGTGAAATTAAAGAATAAGGCAGAGAGGTAAGCAATTTGTCCAAGGCTACAAAGGCGCTTCATTGACCTTATATTTGGACTGAAATCAACAAGGTGAAATTCAATCAAGACAAGTGCAAAGGACTTCACTTGGGAAAGAAAAAAAAAATCAAATATATAGACACAAAATGGGGATTAACTAGCTAGGCAACAGGGCTGCTGAAAAGAATCTGGGGGTTTGCAAGGGGTCGCAAACTGAATGAGACATCAATGTGATGTAGGTGCAAAAAAGCAAATACTCTGGGGTGTATTAACAAAAGTGTCACAATGAAAACATGGAAGGTAGTTGTTCTACTCTACTACAAACTGGTGAGGTCTCAGCAGTAGTAGTGTGTCCAGTGCTGAGCACCACTTTACAGAAGATGTGAATACATTAGAGAGTATAGAGAAGAAAGAGAGAAAAGATTTAGAAAAATCTAAATTATGAGGAACAGTATGAAAAACAGCATGTGTAGTCTTGAGAGACTATCAAGGGGGACCTGATTACAATCTTCAATTACGTTAAGGGCTGTTAAAAAGATAATTTTTCCCCGTGTCTACAGAAAGGTACAATAAAAAGTAATTGGCTTCACTGCTGCAGGGGATATTTAGGTTAGATATTGGGCAAAAATAAATCAAAACAAAAACAGTTAAGCTCTGGGGAAGATGTGGAAACCTCATCACAGATGCTTGGTAAGAATAGTCTAGATTGAGGTGGACAAAATCCTGCAGAGTGCATCTGGCCCGCCACGATGGATCTGGCCCATGCTCCAGTGGGTACCTCAGGCAGGATCCTTGCCTGCCCCGCTGCAGGGGCCGGCCAATGGGTGCTGCCTGAGCTGTGTTTGTGGTGCAATCAACATAGGACATATCTCCCTTGTGAGCTTGCAGCACTCCGAGAAGCACATGGCCCCTGCAGCCATCCACTGAGCAGCATTCAGAGACTTGGAACGCAGGGAGCCTGCCTAAGAGACCAGATAGGTTGCTGGCTGGAAGCCACCTAGGTTAATACCTTCTGGCCAGAGTCTGCTCCTGCAAACCAAGTCTCTCCCTCCCAACCCTGTGTTCCCCATCTACACTCCTGCCCCTGCTCACAACCCAGACCCTGCAACACCTCCCAGACTCCACCTTTAGGTCAGAATTCTCTCCTGGCCTCCCACACCTTGTGCCCCTCCTCCTGCACCCTAGTCTCCTGCCCCAGGTCACAACCCCCTCCTTCACCCAAACTCCCTCCCAGACCCCACACCCCTTCTTGCATGCCAGGTGAATGTGTGTATAGGTAAGGGTCTGCATAGCAAGAACTTCCTGTGAAGTACCAAGCACCCAGAACTGAAGATGAATGAATGCAAGTTGATACGCAACATCTCACAAGAATTAAATTTTCATTACTGAAGTGACCTTCAGTGCTCTGTTATGGCTGGCCTACTGCTAAGTGAAATGCAGCTGCTTTGGAACTCATTACAGAAAAGTGTATGCCTGCTACAGTCAGCAGCCCTTACAAAGATCTTTCAACTGGAACATGAAATCATTAGAATAGCAGCTATGAATAGTTCACAGAAGTGGAATGAAGGTACATTTGTTTAGTTTGATTTTCTCATTGTTTCGAGTGGGGCAGACCCTAGCTACCCATTGTATTTACCCTTAGCCTGATCATCGGATACTAACCATTATCAGAGATATCAGAATATTGTCTGATTTGCTATGGCAGCTCCTAGACAGGGAAAAAAGGGAGGAGGGGTTGCCTTGTATATTAAAAATGTACACACTTGGACTGAAGTGGAGATGAACGTAGGAGATAGCTGTGTAGAGAGTCTCTGGGTTAAGCTAAAAGGGGTAAAAAATGAGGGTGATATCATGCTAGGAGTCTACTACAGGCCACCTAGCCAGGTGGAAGAGGTGGATGAGGCCTTTTTTAAACAATTAACAAAACTATCCAAAACCCAAGATTTGGTGGTGATGGGGGACTTCAACTATCCAGACATATGTTGGGAAACTAACACAGCGGGGCACAGGCTATCCAATAAGTTTCTGGACTGCATTGGAGACAACTTTCTGTTTCAGAAGGTTGAAAAAGTTACCAGAGGAGAAGCTATTCTGGATTTGGTTTTAACAAATAGGGAGGAACTAGTTGAGAACTTGAAAGTGGAAGACAGTATAGGACAGTGATCATGAAATAATAGAGTTCATGATCTTAAGGAAAGGTAGAAGGGAGACCAGCACAATTGAGGTAATGGATTTCAGGAAGGCAGATTTTGATAAGCTCAGAGAACTTGTAGGTAAGGTCCCATGGGAAGCAAGACTGAAGGGAAAAACAACTGAGGAGAGTTGGAAGTATTTCAAAGGGACGTTGTTAAGGGCCCAAAAGCAAACAATTCTGCTGTGTAGAAAAGATAGACAATATGGCAAAAGACCAGCTTGGCTTAACAAGGAGATCTTGCATGATCTAAAAATAAAAAAAGGAGTCATATAAAAAATGGAAACTAGGACAAATAAAGGATGAATATAGGCAAGCAACACGGGAATGCAGGGGCAAGATTAGAAAGGCAAAGGCACAAAATGAGATCAAACTAGCTACAGGCATAAAGGGAAACAAGAAGACCTTTTATAAATACATTAAAAGCAAGAGGAAGACCAAGGACAGGGTAGGCCCACTGCTTAGTGAGGAGGGAGAAGCAGTAACAGGAAACTTGGAAATGGCAGAGATGCTCAATGACTTCTTTGTTTCGGTCTTCACCGAGAAGTCTGGAGGTGTGCCTAATGTAGTGAATACAAGCAGAGAGAGGGTAAGTTTAGAAGATAGGATACACAAAGAACAAGTTAAAAATCACTTAGGAAAGTTAGATGTCAGCAAGTCACCAGGTCCTGATGAAATGCATCCCAGGATACTCAAGGAGCTGATAGAGGAGGTATCTGAGCCTTTAGCTATGATCTTTGAAAAATCATGGCAGACAGGGGAGATTCCAAAAGACTGGAAAAGGGCAAATATTGTGCCCATCTATAAAAAGGGGAATAAGAACAACCCAGGAAACTACAGACCGGTCAGTTTAACGTCTGTCCCAGGGAAGATAATGGAGCAGGTAATTAAGGAAATCATATGCAAACACTTGGAAGGTAATAAAGTGATAGGGAATAGCCAGCATGGGTTTGTGAAGAACAAGTCATGCCAAACTAATCTGATAGCTTTCTTTGATAGGATAACGAGCCTTGTGGATAAGGGAGAAGCAGTGGATGTCATATACCTAGACTTTAGTAAGGCATTTGATACGGTCTCGCATGATATTCTTATTGATAAACTAGGCAAATATAACTTAGATAGGGCCACGATAAGGTGGGTGCATAATTGGCTGGATAACCGTAGTCAGAGAGTTGTTGTTAACGGTGCTAAATCCTGCTGGAAAGGGATAACAAGTGGAGTTCCGCAAGGGTCTGTTTTGGGACCCGTACTGTTGAATATCTTCATCAATGATGTAGATATTGGGATAGAGAGTACGCTTATTAAGTTTGCAGATGATACCAAACTGGGTGGGGTTGCAACTTCTTTGGAGAATAGGGACATAATTCAAAATGACCTTAGCAAGTTAGAGAAATGGTCAGAGGTAAACAGGATGAAGTTTAATAAAGAGAAATGCAAAGTGCTCCACTTAGGAAGGAACAATCAGTTCCATACATACAAGATGGGAAGCAACTGTCTAGGAAGGAGCATGGCGGAAAGGGATCTGGGGTCATAGTGGACCACAAGTTGAATGAGAGTCAACAGTGTGATGCTGTTGCAAAAAAAGCAAATATGATTCTAGGTTGTATCAACAGGTGTGTTGTAAGCAAAACTCGTGAAGTCATTCTGCCGCTCTACTCTGCTCTAGTTAGGCCTCAGCTGGAGTACTGTGTCCAGTTCTGGGCGCCACATTTCAAGAAAGAGGTGGAGAAATTGGAAAGGGTACAGAGAAGAGCGACAAGAATGATTAAAGGTTTAGAGAACATGACCTATGAAGCCAGGCTTCATGAACTGGGCTTGTTTAGTTTGGAAAAAAGAAGATTAAGGGGGGACATGATAGCGGTTTTCAAATATCTAAAAGGGTGTCACAAGGAGGAAGGAGAAAATTTGTTCCTCTTGGTTTCTGAGGACAGGACAAGGAGTAATGGGCTTAAAGTGCAGCAGGGGAGGTTTAGATTGGACATTAGGAAAAAAATTCCTAACTGTCAGGGTGGTCAAATATTGGAATAAATTGCCAAGGGAGGTGGTGGAATCTCCCTCTCTGGAGATATTTAAGAACAGGTTAGATAGACATCTGTCAGGGATGGTGTAGACGGAGCTTGGTCCTGCCTTGAGGGTGGGGGGCTGGACTCGATGACCTCTCGAGGTCCCTTCCAGTCCTATTATTCTATGATCCTAAGTAAAACTTTAATAAAGGTGGTTGCTAGATGCCACAACCCAAGATGCATTTCTTGTTAGTTTTGTGGACAAAAATGCCAATCTAAATAGAAAAGTTTAATGGACTAAATATGGCCTTTGCAAACCTCTAACCTCAATGAATCTCTAGGATACTCCACTTAGCAACTCTTAAGCTGTTCAACAGATCACATCAATATTCCTTATTATTATATCACAAAAACAAGGGGCTTTTGATAAATTCTTTTGCCATAGAAATATTTCTAGGATGAGTCAATTATCTCCTCTGATAGTATGAATACTAATGCCCAATGGTTACACTTGGTCAAGAAGATGAAGATGTTTGGAAAATGCAGAGAAATACTCACTGACAGACAGGTGCCTATTTCTGGGCTCTGGTGGTTGGTAGGCTGTGTTCACATCCCCCACAGATTGGGAAGTTTTGATCCTGACTTGTTTTGGCAGCCCCGAATGTGGTGAAGAACTAGTCTGTTGGGAGAGACAAGAAAGCAGAAATTTGAGCAGCCTGAACACATTTTCTAAAGTATGAATTTTACTGTTAGCAAGAAGGTGCATGGAGGACAGCCCTGAAGACTGAAGTGTTCATGCAGAGAGAAGGAACAATACATGTAACAACAGGTCAAGCTTCCCAATTAGAGGATGAAACAGGTGCAGACGTATCCGACTACTAGAGAACTTTCCTCCTCACAATCTGAAATGGAACCAAATGTTGCCCATTCCTTTAGTGTCAGCCAATGTTTGAGCCCACTGGCAAAGTGTATGAGGGCTAAATACGTTGATTTAGTTCTGCCTGATGAATCTGGTGTGGGGGTGGCTGGATGGTGTTTAGTAGGCTGTAATACACAGGTGAGACTGGATGACCTGGAGATCTCCTAAACTATATCTTGTCCTCACTTTAGTAACTACAGAGGATGACAACTTAGTATTGTTATCAGTTACTCCACCAACTCAAGTGCCAGAGGCTAAGCTATGGATTTAAAGGTTCCAATCCTGCAGCCAAACCATGTCTATGATTCCACATGGAGGTTTTTTTTTTTTTTTTTTTTTTTTTAAAGACAGGAAATTGCACACAAAAATCTACATTAACATTACATAATCAAACACATAAGTTAGGAAATGTCAGACTTAAGATTGCTTGGCTAACCTGAATCCAGCCCCCTTGCACATGTGCATTATGATAGTCTTTAATTACACATTATTTTTTCCAAAGGACCTCTAAGTTAGTCAAAGAATAGATGGAGTAACTTATTAAATATTTTATTTTAACCTCATTGTTCATTGGTGTCACTCCAGGACTTATAGCACAGTATTCAAATACTGCTCGGAGGGCAGAATTTTAATTTCCTTGTGGCCTTTTCTATGGTGCTTATCACTATAGTATCTGAGTGCTTCATAAATACTAACTTAGTCACATCAATGTGACGTGAGGATATTATTCATAAATGGGAAACTGAAGCATGGAAAAAATAAGATAAAAAGTGTCCACTAATTCAACAGGCACTCTTTTTGAGACACAGAATCTGATCTGTCAGATACTTGGCATTAACATAGCAATTTATATGGTCATAGCCTTCAGCTGCAGCTGTGTGTAATCAATATTTCTGCTGATTAGATCCCAGGTACCAAGCTGGGGATACAGAAAATGAGAACACAGTAAGTGACCACATAGGAGAAGTTGGGTTAAAGCATCTTACTTAGCATCATTCAGGAATTCTTCTGGAGAAGCAGGGATCAAATTCACTTTACCAAGAAAATTTCAACTTCCTTAAATTTGAGACCATTCTTTCTCTGCCTGAAATCCCCTGCCTGATATACACCTTCCAACTTCTGCAACAAGTGAGGAAGAGCTCTTATGAGCAACCATCTGACCTCTGAATGAAGCATTAGTCCTGAGGAAAACCAGTATGTGACCACATAATTAATGCATATGCAGTGCAAACCTATCTTTATATTCTCACAGGCAATCTTTTGAGTGGTTCATTTTACATTAGAAGACTATGAACACTGCAGTGTGTAACCAGTATATAAAAACCTGATGAGGCTAGTATGCAGGGGACTAGACTCGATGACCTCTCGAGGTTCCTTCCAGTCCTAGTATTTTATGATTAAAATCAAACCATCCAAGCCAATGGTTTATTGGGCTGACAGGTTTAAGCCATCTCACAGCCAATGATACACAAGGAAGTGATGAGGCCAGCATTACAGCAGGCCATCTTTCACTGCCCTAACAATAGATCTGGTATCCATTTTGCAACAGGATGAATGGGAGGTGGGAGACTTGAACCCACAAACTTCAGGATTGTAGTTGAGTATCATAACTACCCAGCCACTGTAGCTTATGTTACCATACACAGCATGGAAAATATTAACAAGGAATGGCTTGAGTTTAAGGTGAAAAAAGAGGGAGTATAGTTGGGCCGAATCTGAGACCTTCTGAAAAATCCAACCATGTATCTACCCAGCTATTCAAGGAACATGAAGAGTATGGTTTTTGGGGACAGAAGGGACAGCAAGAGTGAAGGGCACAGATGACTCAATAGGAATAGATAACCATACTAAGAATGCCACCAATACATCTGACTGAAGTTTGATACAGACAAATCTAGTTCATAAGATCTTGTGAGGCTGTATATTCAATGGAAGGGAGATTAAACCAGTAAACTCCAATGCAGTTATTGGTGTAACACTGGTAAGGATCTAGCCCTACTACTCAATCCTCTCTACCGGTTTATTTATACCGGTAATGGGCTATAGCAGTTCTTACCATCAGCATTTGTACTGTTAGAAAGAATCAAAGGCTAAGAGTTTCAAAGAAGATAAGGGGTATATCATATTGCAACTGGCAAGTGACAATATTAAACGAATACAAATATTGTCACCAAAAAAGTCACAGCGGGTGCAGAGAAACTAATTAGTTTTACAGACACATTTGTGCCAAAGCCACTGCACCATCTTTCCATCCCCAAAAAAGAAAAGAGCCCAATCAAAACAAAATCTGCATCCTGTACTTCAGGAAAAAATGCTTCCCGCTGGGATGAGATCACGCAGCCAAGAAGCCTCCTTTAGATTCATGCACTTTTGCTTTATCCCATGCAGGGCTCTCTCGTCAAGCAGCTTGGAGATGAAGAGGAAGTCAGAGGAGAGGGGAAGTAGTGGCACCTTCTGAAGCCCTTGTGATGCAACAATTTGCTTCTGCTTCCAGCAGAAGAGGAAAAACAACTAATAGAGGACACCGTGACAGCACTGACTAATGGCTGGTAAGGGACGCAGAATTCATTGTTTACTGCAGAGGGTTTTATTAGCTATTTGCATTTAATCATAAACTTCCACTTTAAAAAAGTTCTTTGAATCTAATGCTGATGGAAGCACTCAGAACTACTGACTCAGTGTACACTGACAACAGAAACAACCCTCCCACACTCACAGTCCTGCCAGTGCGGCTTAGGCTTAGCATGGAGAGAGTGCAGGGAATTCTTCCAGGAGGAAATAAGGGTATGACAGTTTTCATGTTCTCTCAATGCATAGCACAGCAAGTTTCTGATGTGGGAATTGGAACCAAGAACCTTCAAGCTCATAAATAAAGGCAGAAGTAGACATCCATCAAATGGAAGCAGCTTCCTGTTGAATTAGGCTGGATTCAAATAAGAGACCTACAGACTGAAAGGCTCTGAAGCTCATTCAGCAATTTCATGAGGCATTCAGTACCCCAAAAAGTGCTAATATTATACCTTCAAGAGTAAGGCTTGCTTTCTGAAATGGTGATGTAAAAATCAAGTTTTGACCATTAAGGAATTTACATTTGCGGGCTCTTCTGTTCTCTGGGCTAGCAGGCAAAGTGTCCCTCATATTGCACTCATTTTTTTTTTCAAATACCTCACAAGTGCCCGACCTTGTTCTTATAGGGACACTGCCTACTCTATTCAAAATACTGTCCAATCCAGCCAAACAAATATTAACTTATAAAATTCATACTGTATATGTCATCTAATCAAAACCAAAAGTCAATTTATCTATGAATGAAATCCACTAAGATCACCTGATCTAGTTTTCCAGGGAATGCTTCTGAGGCACTGTTTATACTTATTTTTAACTCTTAAAAGTCTGCTGAACCAGGAAAAAAATTAAGCCAATACTTACTAGCAAAGTCCAAGCAAAGAGGCTATTTGAATGTGAAGCGTGAAGCAGAGCAGCCTTACTACTTTTTATTACTTCTCCTATTGGAGTATCACTGCAGTGCAAGGCTCTTTAACTAGGGGACAAAGATCTCAAGGTGAAAAATCTCAAGCATTTGACTTAATTGCAATGTCACAGAATTGGTTACCTACATGGGTTCTGTCCTGGGACAGCAGTAATATTCTAAGGCTTTTCACATTTGAGCTTCGGTCCAAGAGATCTACTGCTTTATCCAGGTCATCTTGATTTTTCAAAGGAATAGATAACTGCAAAATGTAGAACAAAAAGAAACTCAGTTAGTAGAGCTATACATTTATCATGTATTGTCCAATAAGGAATTTAAACAAACACTGGAAGACACAGAATATATGATAGGATTCCAAATGTTTCATTATCCTTTCCTTGGATTTCTACTAATGCTCTGCATGATGCCTTCTTTCTGCATGGGACATTCCTCCCACCCATTTCCCAATATTGGCTGGCCTCACAGAAGATTCCTCACGGGAATAAGCTGCAAAGAGGCTGAGATTTCTACATGAATTTGCTCTGTGGATATCACACACACACACACACACACACACACACACACACACACACACACACACACACACACACACACACACACACACACACACACACACACACACACACACACACACACACACACACACACACACACACACACACACACACACACACAGAGTCTGGAAGAGGTTCCTCACTTCCTGATACAACAGCAGTGTCCTGAGTGATATTTGTGAATCCAAGATTAATGGGACAGATGGAAAGTGGCCTCAGATAACAGGCTAATGTAGGAAGGAGGAACAACAGGGTTTTTAAGACAGATTAGACAAGATTGAGCACCTGTGGGAGAGAATAAAAAGAAGAATGTGCACCTTGCTACAAAGCCATGAGATTAAGCACAGAGGCTCAGGAGCATCTCATTAGGGGGGAAAAATGACAGACTCCTGGGGAAGTTATGTAATGTATCCAACTCTTCTAAGTGTTACATACTAATTTCGCTTGCAGTCTAGACGCTCTTTTTCGAAAGAGGCTTGCAGTCTAGACATAGCCCCACAGCCTGCCATACATCCAAAATTCAGCCAATAAATTATCTTCACCTAATAGGATCTGCCTCCCTGGATCCTCACTTGTCCAAACATCTTGTGCTTGCCTCCATCTTACACTGGAGACAAGGTCTTACACTGCTCCATCCCAGCCTGCATCTTTAAAACCAACTCTTATCAGGTGGTCTTCTCAAGGTCTCATTTATCTCCTACTACTTTTTCCTCACAGTGCGCCGCTTTCTGCCATACTTCCTCCATAGCATAACTCCACCGTATATATGATAAAAGTAAAAGTGAATAGCCCACAGGAAAGATGCTATCATTTGAGATGCCAAAAAATTAATCAAGCTAATTAAACAAACAAGCAAGCAAACAAAAATCCAGCACCTTACTTTTGCCTCTTTAATGCATCCTGTCTACCGTTTCTATCTGATTGTAAATTCTTTTGGGACAGATATTATCTTCACTGGATATCTTGTGCAGCACCTAGCACACTGGTGCTAAAAAGCAATCACCGTCCTCTGAATGTTTACAGAACGTTGCACTTTCATGTTTATCAGACACAGGATCTTTGCCCCAAGGAAAGTTCTGGAGAACAATTTGCCTTAAAGAATGTCAAATCATATTCCAGCACGGAAGATCCACTTATTCTCTTAGTTTTTTATGGCACCATTACTGGTAAGGACAGATTTTTTTTTAATCCATCCTTTAGGATACAGTATGGATAAGGAAAAAGAGGAAGGCCAGTAGCATGTTAGGATTGGTCCTGCTTTGGGCAAGGGGGCTGGACCCGATGACCTCCTGAGGTCTCTTCCAGCCCTAGGATTCTATGATTCTATGTTCCTGGAGTGGGGGGAAGGGGAGACAAAAGGGAATTTCAACAGAACCAGCATTTGGAATGGATAACACAATGGGAAATTACTCCAAATTTCTTCAGTTTCCCCTGAAACCCTCCATCCCCTCCAAAAAACACGTACAAGAGAAAGTAAGATGTCAATGTTCCCAAAGCAAACAATTAGAAGACAGGTGATTTTTGCTAGCAGTGCTGTTTCCTCCCCAGAGCTAACAGTAACAGCTTTCCAGATTCTATCTGAAATTAAATTCAAATTCAGTCTCTGGAGTAGCCAGTGTTCACTGCCTGGCAAGTGTCTGTACCTCATTGTTCATATAATGGAGATCCAGTGGTTGGCCAAAGGCTGTTTTCACTTTCTGCTGTACATCTTCATATCGCACAGGTCGTACAAAGGGAATAATTCTGGAGAGCGAAAGAGAGAGTCACTGATTGTCCAAACTAAAAGGATGCACTGGCTCAATGATGTGGTTAGAACTGGGTAAATAATTCTAACACATGAATCTGTTCGTTCATTCATTCAAATGTTGCCCTTTTCTGTCAAATTATTTTTTAACAGTGAGCGATTTTCTCAATCATTTGTTTTTGCAAGGGATTCTTGGCTCATAGCTTCCTTGCAAGCAGTTCATTCAGAGTACATATGACAAGTTAGAGCTGTCTGACAGGACACAGACATCACAGTATGTTTCTGTTCCTTGATTAGATAAATATGTAAATTATACTGGTAGAGTATCTCCCTCTACAGGCTGGTTCCACATAAGATGATAAGTCTACTACTATAGCTGCCAGATAAATGAGTTATTTCCTTAGCTCAAGAGGTAGAGACTCACATTTCATTCTAAAGGTCACAAGTTCATGTCCTGCTGAAGGCCAATATAGGGTCATTTCACTTTTAGAATAAAAGTTTCTGGTGCAAATACTCAAGTTTATGAATTTAAGAGCTACTTCCTGATATTTTCCAACATTTGCTTAAATTTAGCTGTTTCCATGAACATTCCCACAAGTAAACTTGTTCCCTGGAAGTGTTTTCTTTCCTCTAGCAGAGACGGGGACAAGCACAGTTGACAAGTGAAAATCCCAGATTCACAAAAACTGCTTTGCAGTGTTCGCCCTGCCATCCAACCCTCAAGAACTTGAACTGCAGCACTAGCCAGGACTGTACAGTCTTTGTTGCGGTTATGCAAACACTTGCAATACTCAATTTTTTTTGTCAACGAATATAGCTGAATTTAACTGATGCTGGACAATGCTCACCATTATTATTTATTATTTGCATTATTGTCATGCCTAGAAGCCCTCATCATGGAACAAAAAGTGCTAGAAGCTGTACAGAAAGAACAAAATGTTTGCACTTTGTGCTAAACAAAGCAGACACTTCAAAGCTTAAAAGGTGGCCACCACACTGGACAGGAAGGACACCCCTCACTTCACTGTGTCAAATATTTCACAACTGGCCAGGTGGTGGGATTTTGTTTGGTTACCTCTGAACTGGCATGGGAAGTCTCGTATTCCTATGTTTCAAATAAAATATTGTAAAAGATATGAGACTCACCCTCAAGTCCTGAAAGAGCCAATACAAATAAGCATTTCAAATGAGCTCCTAGTGGTCTCAAGCTCAACTACAGAAGTGGGTTTTTTCCCCCTACCAAAGCTTACGAT
Source organism: Pelodiscus sinensis (assembly GCF_049634645.1). Taxonomy (NCBI): domain Eukaryota; kingdom Metazoa; phylum Chordata; order Testudines; family Trionychidae; genus Pelodiscus; species Pelodiscus sinensis. The sequence continues at coordinate 6,550,298 of NC_134739.1, read as the reverse complement.
ACTATACATATTGTTAATCTCTAAGGTGCCACAGGACTACTCATTTTTAAAGTTACAGACTAACATGGCTACCCCTATGAGACGCCTAGTGGACGGAAGTCCACATCACAAAAGCCACAACTTGAACACTAATTGGTAATCCTGGTAGGCCCCTCAACTCCTGTTCTAACTGGAGGCAATCCCTTCAGATCAGAATAGAGACACTGTTGCTTGGAAAGCTCCAAATTGTACTGCTTCTGCTTGCCCGCCCTGTGAAATTGGACTCCAGCAGTGATATTCTAGCAAATTTCACTACCACTAGATATCCTTTAAGTATACTGTATAGTGGTTTTATTTTAATAATTCCTAACTTCAGTCTGCTTCCTCAGCCCCTTACTACTAGACCTACAACATTTAGCTATGTAGAAATAGCCCTTGTTAAAAAAGGCAGCCCACAATAACATTTTCTGCATATTACCAAGAAACCAATCCATGAAATTATAGTACTTTGGCACTGGGCAAATGTAACTTGGCTCTCAGCTGCAGTGAAGCCCCTTATAAAGACTTCTATTCTACACACACTGCACGGAAAAACACACAAGATTTGTGGCACCCGAAACAGCTCTATTAGAGGAGTGCACAGTTTTTAAACTAACACAAAATCATGGAGTTTAGGGTTTAAGGAGTCCATTCCTGCCTAACCACCTTAAATATTTGTGGTTTTATCTGGCAGCTTTTCTGAAATGAAACACACACACTTACATTCTCAGTGCAAGCTTACTGTCTGTAACTGCATACCACTTTGGGAATGGGGAATTGGGACAAGCATAACTGCATAATTAGACTAACATACAATCAAGCTTTTCATTTCAATGTTACTTAAAAAACCCAACTTTCTGCTCCCCTGAGCTCTGTCTCACCTTAAATATAAGCACTTAGGAAGGAGATATGAAAGACAATAGCACTGATTATGAGGTTTCACTTCCAAAGTTACCTTGTGACAACACTGTGTATCACAAAATATTGTAGCATGTTGCAAAGTGGCTCTGCTGTATCCAACAGCATTCTTGTGTGCCATTCAAAGCCAAATTGCGTCAGCGCTCTATTAGGAACGACTATGGCTACTTTTTGGATTTTCTCTTTGTGTATCAAAAAAATTAGTGTGTTGTATGCCTGAATTCCTACAGTGACTTTTGTGAGTGGTATGATCCAATGGCTTTAAAAAGGGGTTATGCAATTGTTGACTCTTCCCTGCCTTCTCTCTACTGTCTGTAGTATCACGGAATTGGGTGAAATCTTGTTATGGGTTGCAAGAAACCCCCTTGAGATTGGTAAATTTAATTCACTCCTGAATTAACATAACTGTAAGCATAAGCCACATACAAGATAAAAAAAGGTGTGTGGAAACACATCCAGGGGCTTTTGGCTGTGTATGGTTTTGGCAGTGTTTTGTATCCCTCCCACACTGAAGTCTGACACGAACAGATAGCTGGAAAGTGCATGGCGGTTGACCAGGGATGAAACCTGAGAAGAGGTTTTTGGGTCATGGGTGCAGGCTAAAAAAAAAAAAGAGAGCTCTTGGTGCTGTGAACAAAATAAACTTTTTACTATTTGATTCCTCCTATGTTCAGAGACACAGGACTTTGTACATTTCTTGTAAATAAACAAGATTGTGCCAAAGAAAATACTACACTATCATTTTTTACTTCCAACAGGAACATTCCTAGGGACCTGAACTTTGACTAGCCACTTGGATTAAAAGGGAGCTACAGTACTCTCTTCTCCTGTAATCCTACGACAAAACTGAAATAATTTCAAGATTCATCCACCTCTTAAGAACATGAGAACAATGTTCTTAAACTGCAAGAACCCTCCCCCCTCCTCCTCTATATCTATAAATTGTGCCCCCAGAGTGGGAACAGCAGGACTTTAATACATTTTAACTGCTGGAACTTAAATGGTACATATGGGAATGCCTTACAGTGTTAATTTTGGGGTTTTGTAAATCTTTTCCTGCAGTGACTACAACTCACAAACTGCTGTGCAGGGATAATGCAAAGACATCAGAAAGTAAAGCACTGGAAAAATGAAGTTGACCAAGCCAGTTTCACTATCCTGAGCTAAGTAAAATAAGTACTAACACAAACAAAGACACTGCCAACTGGAAGTCACTTCAGGCTAGAATGACTTTTTTTCTTATTGCTATAAAACATATAAATTGACCAGAGCTAAAAGAATAAAGAAAAAAAAAATCTCTATTTTAAGTTTCTTTTGCACAATGTACAGCACTTTGTGTACAGCCAATTTCACTGCCTGCCTTGAAGAGTTTCTTTTTGTGAAAGTCTTTCATGCAGCAACAAGGAAGAGAGAAAGTTTTAAAAATAGAAAAATTACTGCACAACCATAAAATTCAGCAGTGAAACTCAGGACAGGTATGAAACCTGAATCTACTCTAAATAGTCAATTTTAAAAAACAAGTTAAGTCATCCTTAATGACTCAAAGGTCCCACTGAAGTTGATGAGACCAACCTATTTACATGACAACAAGATGCAGGATCGTGACTGAGGAAAGCCACTTATGGTGGAATTCCTTTGCTTTTTGATTATTTCCAAAGGCAAGCCATGTTAGCTAAATAAGTACATTGAGGGTTACAAAAAGGGGTGATGTATGTAATCTCCACTTTCCACTAACAGTGATTATATATCCATAGCACAGCACAGGGCCCCTACTCAATTAGGGATGTTAAATTTAAATTAATTAACCAATTTAATAGTCAATGGGATTTCCATCGACTATTTGATTAGTCGATAAGGACTAGCATGGCGTTCTCTGCCTTTGAAGGGCTCTTGTGCATTTCAAAGGAGAAGCACCCACATGGAGCCCAGGGTCAGTGGGAGACTCCCTGCTGGCCCCGGGTGCCACACAGCAGCATTTCAATCTCGGAAATGTACAAGACCCCCAGCGGGGGTTTCAAATGTGGAACATAGCCATTGCACCCCTGCTCCCTCCCATGGAGCTGGAGGAAACCAGTTTTTAAGCTGGCTCCCCCCAGTACCCTCTCCTCTTCCCCCCCACACTGCCTCTTTCTGATAGAGGCAGCAAGGGAGGGGAAGCAACTAGTCGATTAGCGTGTCGATTATCTGATAAGCTTTTGCTTATCGGATAGTCAACTACTCGATTACATCCCTAAATTCAACTAGGTACTTCGAAACATGTGTAACATAGGCCTAGAGTTGCAAGTGTAATCGGTTAAACTCTGTGAAGCTACCAAGCCGGTAGAAAATTACCAGTGTTTAACTGTGTAACTCAGGAATGGGCAATAATTTGAGACAGTGGGACACTCCAAGATTTTGGAAAGTAGCTGAGGGCCGCACTCTTCCATGATATTGCTGGAGGACGTGCAGGGACCAGGATGAAGGATGGGTGCAGAAAGGAGCTTGGTTGGGGTAAGGAAGGTAGTTTGGGTGAAGGCAGTAGTTGTGACCTAGGGCAGGGGACAAAGGTAGAGTTTTGGAGTGTGGCCTAGGGCAGGAAGGGGTTGTGACTTAGGGCAGGAGACTGGAGTACAGGGGTTTTGGTTGTAACCTAGGCAGAAGGGGACTGATCTGGAGCAGGGCACTGGGGTGCCAGATCTGGGAGGAAGTATGAGTGCAGGAGGGGGACAGAGGGTTTGGGTATACAGAGTGGGGGAAGGGGGTGGAGGAAAGGGTTGAGATGTCAGAGGCAGGCTCTGGCTAGGAGACTTACCAGCCAGCAGCCTGCTTGCCTGCCGAGCTAAATGCTTGCAGAGCTTAAAAAGTTTTAGCCAGCCAGCCTGCCTGCTTGCCCTACACCTGCAACTGGCCATGTGCTTGTGTGAATAACTGAGACCGAGGAAAGGGGGGCATGGTGCTTTGTGTGCTGCCTGTTCAAACAGGCAGCTCCCACAGGCCAGTTTCTGGCCAGAAGCCAGCCAATGGGGAGTGGGGGGGGGGGGGGGGTGCAGGGTACAGGAGTTACAACTGAAGTCTTTCCTGCTCTCCCCTCCGAGCTCACAGTTTTTAAAGAGACATGGCCCTACAGTCATTTTTCTAAGTGGCGGTGTGGGACTGCAGGGGAGTCTGCCTGGGGCTCCCTGCTGCTTCTGTGGGCTGGATCCAGTGGCTTGGTGAGCTGAATCCAGCCCACAGGCCGTATTTTGCCCAGGCCTGGTGAAATTGATTAAATTGTAATCAATTACATGGTTAGTACTTTTAACCCTTTTTACATCCCTGCTTAGGTCATAAGTAATCCTATTGGCTTGAGTGAGACTACGCATGTACTGAATCAGAGCCTAGAAGAGGAGGAGTTAAAGCTCCCACACTAGTCAAACCAGCTTATCTGTCTCAGTACATTTTTGCCCAGCAGTACATCAGTGAGGCATTAACCTTCAGATTTTAGGTAAGGTTCACAGATTGGAAAGCATATTTAGAGGTTAATTCAATTATGACCAAAACAAAGAAGGAGAGGGTAACTCTAGGTAGAATATACATAGATAAGTTCCACTACAGCTACTGGCACTCTATTTTCACCCATGTCATCTTCTGGTAGGATTTGCCAAAACTGTGCATTCATGGGTCCCTTCTCCCAGTCAATGATGCCAACACAGAGGCACTGAAGGAATATTACAGCTGCTCTTCCAAAACACAGGTCACTTCCAACAGGTTATCCTGACTCTGGTTTGCAAAGGCAATCAACCAATCCAGTGATTTTCAATTTAAGATTCCTTCTCCCTCTTTCCCTAAGCTACAAAAGCATGTGTTGAGGGGGAGAGAGAAAATCCCTGCCTTCTTCCAAAGGAGCCCCTCTGACCACAATAAACACTACAGACAGAACCACAAAACTTCAAATAGGATTTTTAAAAAAGGACCTCAAGGAAGTGAAAGTGAAAAACAGGAGTTTGGGGGGAGCACTAAGGGAGAACTCAAGAATCCAAACAGGAGATACCCTTTACCCCACCCTGGTTAAAGAACTCTCTTTAGTCAGTCAGCCATTTCAAACAGAAACCCAATTAAGCTCAAAGTCATAATGTCATGCACTATGTGAAACTCCTTTGAAGTCCACATCCATGTAGCCTGACTAGCATACTTTAACAGAAATACTGTATATGAAAACATTGAAGGCCAAAACTTACCGTCTTTCCCCATTATGTTCAAACTTTATCCTTACGTCACTCTGCTCAAGAGAGATGAAACAGAAGATTAGTTCATCATCCAACTCTTTGGCATATTTCATAAGTTATAACAATGCATATAATGAGGACCTGTGTGACAAAATATGATTTTTTTGTTCTCTGTTCTCGTTCAATACATTGTAGTTTTCAACCCTCTTCCCTCTTTAATCCCAGAAAAAGCCTTATTTTTCCAATAATCAGGTTGTTTCTTATTTAGTAAGTTCTCACCTATCTGATGACAAATAATAAAGCCTGGTTTCTGGTAGCATCCATCAGAAATCAACAGATGGTCAGTCTATTCTGCCTTGCAATAAGTATGCTCACTGAAGCATCATTCTTTGTTGCTCCTTTCTCTCAAATGATTGCACCCAAGCAGAACCATTGCTCAACTAGTGTCTCTCTCCCAGTATAACCACCTGCAGACTACAAATTTATAAAGCAGCATTAATTTTGTAACATCTCAAACTTACTATCTGGTTTATGTCAATGAGATGTGTATCTGGAGCACACAAGCCAGGTAGAAGGATCTGACAACAAAGCAACACAAAAGAGTAAGGAACATATCTAATTCTTAGTTTGAAATTGACATATTAGCTTGGTTATCTGGGACAAAAGGTAATTTTTTTTAAATCATAGAAGTTTACTTGGTAAATTTGCCTAGGACACAACTGTGATGTGTCTGGCATAGTTATAACCATATTCTCCTCTTCTACCAGCACCAACAGGAACACTGGGCACCATGAGGAGCTAAGAGGAGGGTGAGGAAGCACCCATATATGGGGAGAGCATGAGGTGGTGACAAAAGATATGAAAGGGGAGGATTGTGGGGAGTGAAGGAATAGAGAGAGGGGCGATTCATTCCCTCATGCACCAGAAGGGAAGACTGAGCAAGTGCATGTGTTGATTTTGTTCTTTTACTCACTGATGGTCCTGGGAACTAGGTTGTGGCCTTGGAACTTTTAAAGAGCAGCAACAGATATGAGGCAAGTAAACAAACCACAAGAACTCCTTACTAAGTAAAGCATTGCTTTCCTGACATCTCTGTTTCAAATGACTGCAGCATGCAAATTAGTTGGGAAGAAGTGATCATGACTGGTAGAATTACTTCTCAAGTACTTAGAGAGATGGGTGCTATTAAATTGGTCCCTTTCTAGGAATCTACAGTTATAATTAGATCATGAGAGGGAACATCTACACTGCTATTTTTAATCCTATAGCACAGTGGTCCCCAATGCGGTGCCCGCGGGTGCCATGGCCCCAGCCGAGGGATCATGCTCACCGAGTGATCATGCATGGGTGGCACCTAGCCCGGGCGCATGGGCAGTGCTGGTCCCAGGCACACAGGTGGCCCTGCCCCCGAATGTGCAGCGCATGAGCGGCCCCACCCCCCGGGGCACCCGGCATGTGCGCGGCCCCACCCTCTGGCAGCCCCAAAAGGTTGGGGACCACTGCTATAGCACAAGCCCAAATCAGCTGACTGAAGCTTTGAGACTCACTGCCATAGGTTATTTCTTTTGCAATGTAGCTATAATAAATGCTTATCGGATAGTTGTCATATTAGTTGCTCCTGCACCCCTGGCTGCCTCTATCAGAAAGAGGAAGCAAGCAGGGGAGAGAGAGAAAAAAGGGGGTGCTTCAAAGCATCAGTACTGCATGGAGCCTGGAGCCAGGAGCCAGACCCTGAGCTCCATGCAGTGCTGCTGCTCTGAAACATCACAGGAGCACAGGGCCAGGGGGGACTGCTTGAGTCCTCCGCTGGCCCCGTGCTTCCCACAGAGCTTTCGCCTTTGAAGTGTAGCAACAACTCTGGGGCTGCTCCTACACTTTAAAAACCAGGTGCACCCTTATCGACTATTCGATTAGCCAATTAATCTAAAATTAATATTCCTACTATAAAAATGAGGGAGGATTTGCCATTTTATTTATAAAAAGACATTAAATCCCTGCTTTTATATACAGCCTCTATGATGAAGTCACAACCAATACTTTCATAATACAAGGAATTTGTAATGTCATTATTTAAAATGTAGGTTTGCAATCCACGTTATCTAGGGTTTATTAACGTACCCACCAATGTGGTACCTGTGAACTAAAGTGTAAACGGAGAGGATGCTAGATAGCACAGGGAGTGAAAGTACAGCACATTTAACCACTAGAGACTGAAGTTCAAATCCCAATTTAGATCACAAAGATTAAAAACTAAAAAGGAAAAAATCTGCTCTGATAAGTTATTATAATTTCTGCTGTGCAACCCTAAGTGATTAGAGTGGATGAAGCCAGCTGTGAAAGCCATAAAGACAATAGGCAATCATACATCTAGGAACTTTAAAAAAAAAAAAAAAAAAAGAAGCCAGGAAATGCTCTTTAAGGTAGCGGAAATATCTGGCAGACCCAGTGGTCAAGAATGCAGTTCAAAGAGACCCATGCATTCACAGTCAGTACACAGTATTCCCACAAAAGTCCTGTAGGTACATAACTGATCATGACAAATGGACTTCCTGACCAGAAGAACAATGATCTGCAGCCAAAGTAATTTACATATGATTTTCCTAAAGTTTGCTCAGGTATGGGGGAAGTACGAGAGGCGTGCTCCCCACACTGGCTCAGTCCAAGGGCCAGGCCCAATCAGCTAATTAGGTTGGAAATAGGAGAGCTTTATGCTGGAGAAAACTAATTAGAGAGAAGTTCACCTGGGAGAGAGAGGGCTTTTACAAGAGACAGGAAACTGAAAGCAGAAGGGCATGGTGGGCTGAGGAAGGGGAGGAGTTGCAAAAATGAGTTGTCTACAGTTACACTGGAAGAAGGGAGTAAAGAGATTGGCTATAGGTGGTAAAGGGGTATCTTGGGGAAAGGCAGCACATTGCAGGGAATAGACCTTGGCTGCTGTATAGAAGATCCCTGAGCTGGAACCTGGGGGTGGAAAGTGGGCCCAGGTTTACCTGCAAACTACTGCAGGAGTGGTACTGTGATACAGTGATTGCCAGAGGGCACATCTATACTGCTTTCCTCTTCTGAAAGGGGAAATGCAAATGAAGCACTGATCAACATATTTTTGCGCTTCATTTACATATCCTCTTCTGACCCTCTTTGCGGAAGAGGTTTTTTCGCCAAAAAACCCAGTCTAGACGTGCCTTTTTCATGAAGCACTAGAGAAGGTCTTGTCTCTATAGGTCTATGCACTATAGAAAAATAAAAATCTCTTTTAAATCTGTAAATAAGGGGAAGGTTTTTCAAGGGTCAAAAGGCAATCAAACATTTACCTTTCATTTTTGCTTTCAAAAGTTTCTCTTTACATCTTTGGGTGCATTTACACAGCAACATTATTTCAAAATAACTAGCATTATTTCAAAATAACTTAGTCCACATCTACACAGCAGGCAGTTATTTCGAAATAATGTCGAAATACTGTCGTCAAGCTGGAGGACTTCTTACTCTGACTCCTGTAATCCTCCTCATTGTATGAGGAGTAAGGGAAGTCAGAGGAAGAGTACTCTATTTTGAAATAAGTGCTGCACAGACACTCCCAATTTCAAAATAAGCCATTTTGAAATAAGCTACGCAATTGATGTAGCTCAATTTGTGTAGCTTATTTCGAGTTAAGCCCCTGTGAGACATGAAAATGACTAGAGATTTTCAAAAGCCTAAAGGGGTTCAGCATCTAACAGCCTTAGTTTCCTCTGAAAATCTCAGCATTGGTGCATTGAATGCCTTCTGCCTTCCTTCAGAGTTGAAGTTTTTAAAAAAAACAACCCACCTTTTATTCAAAATTCCCTTCCTCTGCCTCATGGCTCGTGAAAAAAACCTTTAATTCTGGGCTTTGGTGTTTTGATTCTACACTTGGATAGCACGGTGATCAGTACTATAAAAATTCACAACATTTCTGAGTCTAAAACATCTATGCCTGAGACTGAATCAATAAGAACTTCACAGAATTTCATCTGTGGATTGGCTAAAGAATTCAAAGAAATCCTGCCAGAGCAGATGATAGGCAGACAGAGTTCAGGGAAAGGAGCAGGCAAGAGATTTGCACCTTCTCACAGCACAGTCTGAGGTTGCATTAAGCAAGCTAAGAGCATTTTTCAAAAATGCTTATTTCTCTTCACAGCTGCATTATTTATGTTAATTTCAAAGACTTGCCTCACATACCATCACTTGACTTGAAGTCAATTTCAACAGAACGTAGGATTCTGAGGACTCCAATAGAAAATGTATTCATTTGCATATGAAAAGAACTTTTGAAAATGTCACTCATTCGCAAAAAAACTTTAAAGCAATTAATTTAGAAATCTAAGTCCAATTTTTAAAAATAAGAACTTCTGTGTTGTAGCTGAAAATTATTTTCTCCATAGAAGCAGCAGCAGCTGGGCTAATCGGTATAGCAAAACTTCAACTGCGCTGTAGACAGAGGGATCTAACTCTCAATCTCCAATACATGCTGAGAAACAGGCAACCCCCTCCCCCCACAAAAAAAAACCACACAAGAGAAAATGAGCACTAGCTGTGGGAAACAAGAAAAAAATTCAAGTGTATATCCCCATAATAAGCTTGAAGAACAGATACAATGTAATGAGCAAAAGAATAAAGGATGTTAAGACCTCCACCAAAGAAAGGAATGTTTTAATAGATGTAAAGACAACACGTGTGTTAAATAATATTTTGAGGGGTGTAAGGCAGCCAGCTCAGAGCTGGAAAGGAGAGTTTGAGACACCTAAGAGCATGTAAGAACACTTGTGTGCTCCTCTGGGTCCTGTTTCCCAGCCCAATCCTGGGCTCCTTGGGATCCCGCTCTCACCTTTGCCCTACCAGGCACACATGAGTTTGTGAGGACAGTACCTCCACAATATATTCATTGAGTGGACACTAGACACCCTCCGATCTCCAGTTAGGCTGGTGCACACAAGATAACCTACTATTGCTCTCCATTCATTAAGTTGTTCCTATAGCATTAAAGGACAGACTCATATGAGAGCCAAAGATCCTAGAATTTTATCTCAACTAATAACGCCAGGATGGGGATAGGCTACATTTCAGCAACTGGCAAAAAACTTTCTGGGGTGAAAGGTGGTAGCTGTCAAGACACTGCACAATAAAGCTGCACAGGAGTGCAGGAAATATAGTGCCCATCTATAAAAAGGGAAATAAGAGTAATCTAGGGAATTACAGATGAAATTAACTTCTGTACCAGATAAGATAACGGAACAAATAATTAAGAAATCCATTTTCAAACATCTAGATTGGTGGTTCTCAAACTTTTTGGCCCATGGCCCACCTAGTTCAACGTCAACCTTTCCTGGACCTCACCCCACTTAGGCTCTACATTTTAAATGTAGCAAGAGCAGGGTGGCTCTTACTACATTTAAGGTGTAGAGGTGCAGGACCCGGCACAAGTCAGGACTGCTCTGTCCCAGCTCATGTCAGGTCCCGGACCTACCCTTGCTATGGCTCTGCAGTTTAAATGTAGTAAAAGCTGGACTGCCTGTGTGCCTGGATCCTACTCATTTAAACTGCAGAATCTCAGTGGGGGTAGCTCCTGGACCGAGCAGAAACAGAGCACCTCCCCTTATCTACTAATCATGTCAATACAAATTGTACTGACTACATGATTAGTCAGTTACCTGATTCTTAACATCCTTATTCTGGATCATTCCTTCAATGCCTTCCTAAGCACCGTGGATGACTTAAGAGCTTCTCCTGACACTTGACTTCTCATTAAGGTTAGGATGAACATCTCAGAATTTATCTATGTTTCAGTAGAACTATATGGAGCTGAAAAGCTAAACTTGGGAACTACAGATCCATAGACACTCAGGGACAATATGAGAAATACTGGAAAAGAGAGCTGGATTCCTGACAATTACCTGCTATTCTTGTCAATGTGACCACAAGAACAGTTGATTTCTGGATACTCAGGTAAAGTTAGGGTATCCAGACAAAAGGCAAAAACCAACAGATTCATTCCTACAGACCACATTCACCCTGAAATACACACAGCTTGGACAGTAGGTTATGAAAGCAGATCTAGTCTGATGCTCTGCAAAAACATGCTGCTACGGGTGCAGCACTTGGTAGTTTCTTGAAATCCATCCTCCCTGTTCTAATGAGTAATCCATAGGGGTAGCTCCTGCACACAGGACTACAGCAGTGAGAGGTAATCTAGGCTAGTGAGTGGGTTGCATGAGTGGCCCTCCATCTTAGTGGGCCTCAAGACTGTCATAACCAAGACAGTCTCCTGATATACAGTAGCTTTGCTAATTGTGCTTGAGTACCTAGAATTTGTGGAGTGTGCCAACTGGATGCAGAGGGAGCACATAGCTCTCACAATGCTATGTACAATCAGCATGCACCTCACTTCACGGGTCTTTGCTTTAAGTGCATGTCACTTTTGTAATACTGTACAAAAGTACAGGGGAAAAAAAGCTATGTGGACAAAAATCAGCAGAATCTGGCAACTGTGCACATGGGCAACAGTAAATGTCACATGGGCTACACATAAAACCTCAACGTGCCACATGAGGTCCTTGGGCTGCAGGTTGCCCACTACTGGGCTACGGACTCTGGAAGCAACTCTCTGGCTCAAACCATCTATGATCTCACAACAAACAGCTTGGCTCCAAAGAGCTTCCTAAAGACTCCCCAACTCTATGGTGCATGTAGCTTTCTAATGAGCGAGGGAACACAGAGGGGGAAAAAACTAGGATAAAAGAAAACAAAAATAGGATAATATATGCTCAGGGAGACAGAGAGGAGACAAAGGAATGGAAAAAGGAAAAAAAAGACATGGCCACTATGATATGGAAAAGCATAAGCAGTTCCTGGAATGGGCACTCAATCTGTTGAACACCACTGGACTAAGCACTAGCTTGAGAGGGGCACAGATAATTAATTCACTGCACAAACAGTCTGACACTCACACCCCTAGTCCTAATCCTCTTCTGAACAACGTGCTAATTGTGCTCAATGGAGGTGAAGATTCCGCATGATGGACAAATCAGGTGTAGATCAGGAAACCAGGTTCATTCCCACTTGCTGAATAAGCCAAGATTTGATCCTTGGTGTCTAGCTGAAATAAGAGTGAACTAACTCTTACCCCACTGAGCACCCCTTGCTTGGGCAATACAATTCCATGAAAAATAGACCAGTGAATTTACCATGTATCAGAGACCAAATATGACAGGCAGTCTGACTGTGTCCACCTAAGAAATAATAGGTGTTGAACTCTGATCCCACACCAGCAGGACATCAAAGTTCAAAGCTGATCAGGGAGATTTAGGAGTGCTGCTCATCTTTGATTGTAGTAAAATGTGGCTTATTACACATTCAGTCAGCCAGCCACACTTTGCTACAATGGAGGTTGTCCTCTGTTGACCCTGGGTCAGTAGTGAGGCAATACATCCAATACGGACAGAGATCAGGGGGCAGGAAGGAACTTAACTAGATATACACAACAGTCTCAAAGTTTAAACTGGGTCCAGTCCTCTAAAGCCATCTGACATCCTGTCTTTAAGCCCAGGTGACTTGAATTCTTTGAAAGTACTGGACAAATATTTGCAAATTAAAAGCTTTAGGGGGTATTGCTGATGTAACCTATAAGCAATGAGACCACTGAGAGGGAGAGTGATGTTTGCCCTATATTCTTAGCTAAGAGTCAACTGGCTTTTAAATGATGTAGTGGCCACAACTCAGGTCCATTGGCAGGTGGGATTGAACCTGGGACCTTAGGGACTAAAGCCATGAGTCTCTACTGCATGAGCTAAAAGTCACTTGGCTCTTAGCTACAGATGTACAGAAGACTTCACCCTTCCTCTCAATGGTCCCAGCGCCTCTGGGTTACATTGAGTTTGGGTTGAACTGGGATTCACCTAAATGACACACGGTGGTCTTCCTAAGTTAATGTGGTCTTTCTGAATTCACTAGTCTTAGCCAGATAAGACCTATTTGTTATCCTGTTCTCTCCTGCTTAGAAGTCAGTGCAGGATTCATCCCTACAAAAACAATCCCCCGAACTTTGTCTAGATTATTTAAATTATTCAAGTAATGGAGCCTCCAATGCTCTCCTGGGGAAGGTACATTCTCCTGCAACAAGATAAAGGCAATAGAAAAAAATGCCACACCTTTCTCGATCTCCCACATCTGCTTAAATGAGCTCTGTAAACGTCACGGACGATGAACATTCTCTTAATTTATAATTCTGAAACGGAAACCAGTTTTCTTACCGGAATTTTTTTTTCCTCTACTGCACAGGCACACTGGTTTGTTATTGTAGGGTTGCTCAGGAGGGCCGGACTGCTGGCATTCTGCCTTTTCTTAAAAGAAACATTATTAAAATGTTAGGTCATAAAAATAACGAAAGCTGGACTGTGTACGCTAAAAGAAAAAAAAACACTTGGTAGCATTTTCAGCCAATCTACTCAGATGTCTTTCTAGATATACCAGGAAGACAGATCATGGAGTGGCTCTAAACAGGTCACAAAACTTTCTTTAGTCCAAAAGAAGGAATAAATAACCCCAAAGTGAAGTTAAAATAATGACTAAATTCAAATTAGGGGAGAATAAAGCCAATGAAGTGGGCACATACCTCTGCAATACTAGGACTTGCATCAATACTGGTGCTCTATTGCAGTTGAAGCAAATACATCATAGAATCATAGAATAATAGGACTGGAAGGGACCTCAAGAGGTCATCGAGTCCAGCCCCCCGCCCTCAAGGCAGGACCAAGCTCCACCTACACCATCCCTGACAGATGTCTATCTAACCTGTTCTTAAATATCTCCAGAGAGGGAGATTCCACCACCTCCCTTGGCAATTTATTCCAATATTTGACCACCCTGACAGTTAGGAATTTTCTTCCTAATGTCCAATCTAAACCTCCCTTGCTGCACTTTAAGCCCATTACTCCTTGTCCTGTCCTCAGAAACCAAGAGGAACAAATTTTCTCCTTCCTCCTTGTGACACCCTTTTAGATATTTGAAAACCGCTATCATGTCCCCCCTTAATCTTCTTTTTTCCAAACTAAACAAGCCCAGTTCATGAAGCCTGGCTTCATAGGTCATGTTCTCTAGACCTTTAATCATTCTTGTCGCTCTTCTCTGTACCCTTTCCAATTTCTCCACATCTTTCTTGAAATGTGGCGCCCAGAACTGGACACAGTACTCCAGCTGAGGCCTAACTAGTGCAGAGTAGAGCGGCAGAATGACTTCACGAGTTTTGCTTACAACACACCTGTTGATACAACCTAGAATCATATTTGCTTTTTTGGCAACAGCATCACACTGTTGACTCATTCAACTTGTGGTCCACTATGACCCCTAGATCCCTTTCTGCCATGCTCCTTGCTAGACAGTCGCTTCCCATCTTGTATGTATGGAACTGATTGTTCCTTCCTAAGTGGAGCACTTTGCATTTCTCTTTATTAAACCTCATCCTGTTTACCTCTGACCATTTCTCTAACTTGCTAAGGTCATTTTGAATTATGTCCCTATCCTTACATCAGGGCATAATTTTCAATCTCCATTAAATGATCCTTTACCTGTTTGTTAGAGTGAGCAGTATCTTTACTTTTCATGGTATCAAAGCCAGGCATTCTATGACGTCGGCCCATTTGAAGTGCAACCAAGTCCTTCATGATGGAGTTCAATGCCTCCTGCTCATCTGCAATTGACAAAATGCAAGTTTTCAGTGAGTATCAGGGAACTGTCAGGAATTCAAAACTATAGTTTTGTTCTAACTCAGGATTAGCCAGGATGAGCAGGAATGGTGTCCCTGTATGGGAATGGGTGACTAGAGATGGATCACATGCTGATTTCCTGTTTTGTTCGGGAAGCATGGCATCGGCCACTTTTGGAAGACAGGATATTGGGCTAGATGGACCTTTGGTCTGACCCAGTATAGTCATTTTTTATGTTAAGAAATCTTTAAGTGCATCAAATACATCCTCATCTTCATCCACAACCACAAATCCCTATGACACCTGTATGACATATAAGCCCCATTTCAGAGGTAGGTAAATGGAAGGGTAAAATTGTCCAATGTCACAAAACTAATGAGGTCAGAGCCAGAGTTAGAAAATAGTAGTTCCTACCTCCCACGACCATGTTCATTCTACCTAGCAAAATTTGCTAGTGGGTGAATCAAGTCACTCAGAAGGGCTGGTAGGAGGAATTTTGCTGTAACAGGAAAGCATCTGTCCTGCCCAACCTTACATTCTACTACTCCTGAGAACTTTTACTTCTTGATGACAGAGATAGCCCTGCATAACAGCAAGAAAGAAACCCACCAATCAATTATTCTGTATTATTACTGTGTCTCAAACTTATGTGATTATTTTGGGGATATGGAAAGAAGTGCCCCAACACAGGTTCACAGAACAAAGTTTCCTAAGGAAGCTAAAACATCTTCAGGACAGAAGTCAGAACAGGGCATCAGTGAGAAGACCATGATTGGGATGCTAGCAACTAATTATGTCATTTATACTAGATTTGTACCCGGAGGCTCTAATTGGGATAGGTACCACACAGAGTGCCCCGATGTGGTCTCTGCCCTGGAGAGTTAACCATGAGAAACCAGCAGCATTTATTTCCAAAGCTGAGCAGGTAGAGCAACAGTATTAAGAACTCTGGTATTGTATTAGACACTATGAGCCCAGCATTATGAATAAACTGGGCTCCGCAATGTTGCCTGTCACAACTACAAGGAGCTCAACTTTCAAGTGGAAGTGAGATGACTTGTACTGCCTTTCCTCATTAACAAAAGAATACATTGGCTCTGCCTGCTAACTTCAGTCTCAGTTCTCACATCAGCAAATTTTTCATCATCCATGCTGCCTGCTAACTACAGAAATGTAGCCGTGTTAGTCTGGTGTAGCGGAAACAAAAAACAGGACACTGTAGCACTTTAAAGACTAACAAGATGGTTTATTAGGTGATGAGCTTTCATGGGCCAGACCCACTTCTGGCCCACGAAAGCTCATCACCTAATAAACCATCTTGTTAGTCTTTAAAGTGCTACAGTGTCCTGTTTTTTGTTTCTGTTAACTACAGGACAGTAGTCAAGTCAAGTGACCTCATGCTTTGCTACAACAGTGAAAAGTGTTGATTAATGCAAGTCCCAGCCTCTGAATCAAGGTCATGGATGTCCTTATCCTAGTTACAACTTGGTTTAAATTTACGGTGTACACCAGGGATGTTAATCATGTAAATGGGTAAATGCTAACTGATAAGCCTGGACTCATCAGTTCATCCTAACAGTTACACACCAACCCCTTTACTTCCTCTATCAGAGGGAGCGGGGGGGGAGAGGGAAGAGGGGGCGCACGCAGCAGGCAGGAGCTGGTGCTTGGATAGAGGAACATAATTTGTCGGACAAAAGCCAACACGGTTTCTGTAAAGGGAAATCACGTCTTACTAATCTATTAGAGTTCTCTGAAGGGGTTAACAAACATGCAGACAACGGGGATCCAGTAGATAAACACTTGGAAAGTGGCAAGGTGATAGGGAACAGCCAGCATGGATTTGTAAAGAACAAATCATGTCAAACCAATCTGATAGCTTTCTTTAATAGGATAACGAGTCTTGTGGATAAGGGAGAAGTGGTGGATGTGGTATACCTAGACTTTAGTAAGGCGTTAGTATTCTTATCAATAAACTAGGTAAATACAACTTAGATGGGGCTACTATAAGGTGGGTGCATAACTGGCTGGATAACCACACTCAGAGAGTAGTTATTAATGGTTCACAATCCTGCTGGAAAGGCATAACAAAGGGGGTTTCGCAGGGGTCTGTTTTGGGACCAGTTCTCTTCAATATCTTCATCAACGATTTAGATATTGGTATAAAAAGCTTATTAAGTTTGCAGATGATACCAAGCTGGGAGGGGTTGTGACTAATCTGGAGGATAGGGTCATAATTCTAAATGACCTGGACAAATTGGAGAAATGGTCTGAGGTAAATAGGATGAAGTTTAATAAAGACAAATGCAAAGTGCTCCACTTAGGAAGGCACAATCAGTTTCATACATACAGAATGGGAAGCGACTGTCTGGGAAGGAGTATGGCAGAAAGGGATCTAGGGGTTATAGTGGACCACAAATTGAATATGAGTCAGCAGTGTGATGCTGTTGCAAAGAAAGCAAACATGATTCTGGGATGCATTAACAGGTGTGTTGTAAGCAAGACATGAGAAGCCATTCTTCCGCTCTAATCTGCGCTGGTTAGGCTTCAATTGGAGTACTGTGTTCAGTTCTGGGCACCACATTTCAAGAAAGATGTGGAGAAATTGGAGGGGGCCCAGAGAAGAGCAACAAGAATGATTAAAGGTCTAGAGAACATGACCTATGAGGGAAGGCTGAAGGAATTGGGTTAGTTTAGTTTGGAAAAGAGAAGACCGAGGGGGGACATGATAGTTTTCAGATATCTAAAAGGGTGTCATAAGGACGAGGGAGAAAACTTGGATAGAACAAGAAGCAATGGGCTTAAACTGCAGCAAGGGAGGCTTAGGTTGGACATTAGAAAAAGTTCCTAACTGTCAGGGTAGTTAAACACTGGAATAAATTGCCCAGGGAGGTTGTGGAATCTCCATCTGTGGAGATATTTAAGAGTAGGTTAGATAAATGTCTATCAGGGATGGTCTAGACAGTATTTGGTCGTGCCATGAGGGCAGGGGACTGGACTCGATGACCTCTCAAGGTCCCTTCCAGTCCTAGTATTCTATGATATAGTATACTTAGATTTTCAGAAAGCCTTTGACAAGGTTCCTCACCAAAGGCTCTTGTGTAAATTATATTGTCATGGGATAAGAGAGAAGGTCCTTTCATGGATTGAGAACTGGTTAAAAGACAGGAAACAAAGGGTAGGAATAAATGGTAAATTTTCAGAATGGAGAGGGGTAACTAGTGGTGTCCCCTAAAGGTCAGTCCTGGGACCAATCCTGTTCAACTTATTCATAAATGATCTGGAGAAAGGGGTAAGCAGTGAGGTGGTAAAGTTTGCGGATGATACTAAACTGTTTAAGATAGTCAGAAGCAGACTGTGAAGAACTTCAAAAAGATTTCACCAAACTGAGTGATTGGGCAACAAAATGGCAAATGAAATTTAATGTGGATAAGTGTAAAGTAATGCACGTTGGAAAAAATAACCCCAACTATACACACAGTACGATGGGGGCTAATTTGGCTATGACAAATCAGGAAAGAGATCTTGGAGTTATCGTGGATAGTTCTCTGAAAACTTCCAAACAGCGTGCAGTGGCGGTCAAAAAGGCAAATAGGATGCTAGGAATTATTAAGAAAGGGATAGAAAATAAGACACAGAATATCTTACTGCCCCTGTGTAAAACTATGGTACGCCCACATCTTGAATACTGTGTACAAATGTGGTCTCCTCACCTCAAAAAAAGATATTTTGGCCTTAGAAAGGGTTCCGAAAAGGGCAACTAAAATGATCAGGGGTTTGGAACGGGTCCCATATGAGGAGAGGTTAAAGCGACTGGGACTTTTCAGTTAGAAAAGAGGAGACAAGGGGGGATATGATAGAGGTATATAAAATCACGAGTGGTGTGGAGAGGATGAATAAAGAAAAGTTATTTATCAGTTCCCATAATAGAAGAACTAGAGGACACCAAATGAAATTAATGGGTAGCAGGTTTAAAACTAATAAAAGAAAGTTATTCTTCACATAGTACGTAGTCAACCTGTGGAACTCCTTGCCAGAGGAGGCTGTGAAGGCTAGGACTATAACAGAGTTTAAAGAGAAGCTAGATAATTTCATGGAGGTTAGGTCCATAAAAAGCTACTAGCCAGAGGATAGAAATAGTGTCCCTGGCCTCTGTTTGTCAGAGGCTGGAGAAGGATGGCAGGAGACAAATTGCTTGATCATTGTCTTTGGTCCACCCTCTCTGGGGCACCTGGTGCTGACCACTGTCGGCAGACAGGCTACTGGGCTAGATGGACCATTGGTCTGACACAGTACGGCCATTCTTATGTTCTTATGACTACTCACTTCTCCCTTTCCTCCACTAACCTTGTATCAGAGGCAGCAAGGGAGGGAAGGGGGACGCAGGAGTGGGCACTGGGGGTAGCCAACTTAAAAGCTGGTTCCCCCCAGCACCATCTCTGCAATGCGGGGGAAGAGGAGAGATGGCAGAGCCACAGCAGTCTTGGAGCTAGCATGAGCCAGGACTGCTCAGTCCCAGGAGCTAACACCACTGGGACTCTGCACTTTAAATGTAGTAAGAGTCCAGCAGCTCTTACTGCATTTAAAATGAAGAGCCACAGTGGCTGTAGTGAGTGCCCCCCCTTACTGACTAATCGAGTAGTCAACTACTCAATTAGTTAATTAACCGCTATTTAACATCCCTACTGTTATTGGCACATACTATATCAGATGTGGCCAAACTGGCTGAGGAGCCACATGTGGTTTTTACAGTTAAAGTGTGACTCACATAGCCCCCTACTCCTCACATCGTTCACCCACTAGACTGGGTGGGGGAAACTCAGGGCTTCTGCCCTGCAGTAGAGGTGATAGAGGTTGGGGCGTCTGCGCTGTGGGGTTTCAGGACTATTCCTGTGCCATAGCAGGCACCAATCTGCAGGGCAGGTTGCACGTGTCTTGAGTATCTCAAACTTCTGAAGATTATTGTATGCTGCTCAGGAGGTCAGTAAGATTGGCTATTCCTGTACTATATTCTTGGACTGCCATATGTCAAGCTCATGAGAACTTGTTAGTTTTTCACTCCAGGTTTTTGTTTCTTTAGTAGACACTCTATCCAGTTAAATCTCCTCTAGTAGAAGTGTAACCTGCTCTCAAAAACTGAGCCAAAGATAAACTCTACTTTGGACAAACTGAAAATTCTGTAATATCCTCTGAGAATCTTGCAGAAATTTGATGATCTTGGGCAGAAGACTGATGAGGTGATGAGGGAGAGAGACTTGGGTGAAGGGAAACCTATTAATGTAGGTTTTGTATTTGGAAGCATTGTAAGAAATACTAGCAGAACAGACAAGGTAATCAAGTTTTACTATCCAGTTTTAGGCTGTACTGTTTTAAGATCAGTCATATACCTGAGATCAGAATTACTTAGATGTGCAGACCTTGATATGTAATTTCCCATCCTCTCTCAATGCATTTAGAGTTTTAAGTTTATCATGTGGTTAAACTAGAATCTACAGCTGTCTCAGAGGCTAATTTCTGAACAATTTTAACAAAGCCCAAGTCATTTGTATCCACTCTAGCTGCATGTTATTGCTGTAGGATATTGATTTACATAGGTAATGATTATAGAGACTTAGAATCAATGGGAACATGAGACTGTCAATATTACAGTACAGATGTTTCTTACATATACACACATCTTGTAAGAAACCACTCTGCTTCATCAAATGGTGCACATTTATTCCTCATATTTCATCTTACGCACTTGATAAAAAATATTTATTCGTGAATTTAAGCTACTTTTTATAAAGAGACTAGGTCACTAACTGACTTACTAATAACAAAACAAACTTATATTATTACACCCAAAAGTGGCATTTGTGGAGGGGTGAATATATTAGACTTTTCAAAAGAATGCAACAAATCATTACAAGTTCAAAGCAAAAGAAGGAATTGTATGTATTATTTGTAATAGTGCAGCAGCCAAAAGCTCCAGTCAGGGTCAGTGTTACTGTGCTAATCTCTGTACAGACTACAGTTCCTGCTATGGAAACTTTTGTAGGATTTCCAAAAGTACTTAGCACTGACTTAATTCTGCTCTAATTAATGTTACTGGTAGGATGTAAAATCCCATTTAAATAGTTAACCAGTTAAACATTAGGTTTAACCAGTTAACTGATTAAATGGGAGTGGGCAGGGGCTGTCGCAGCCCAGTAGGCTGGATTGGCCCCTGTACCTGCCAGAGTCAGGCTGGAGCAGCCCTCGTACAGTGGGCAGGGGCTGCTGGTTTCCAGCCTGTGCAGACTGGGAGCTGGCAGCCTCGCATATGCTGGGGGAGGGAAGGCTGTTCCTGAATAACAGTTAGCTATTACACTGTAAACAGTTAACCATGCACATCCCTAGTTACTGGTAAAGCTTCTACAGACTTCAACAAAAATAGTTAAGCCAATGTCAAAAAAAGCTAACAGAATGTTAGGAATCACTAGGAAAAACAGATAAGACCGAAAATATCACAATGCCACTATATAAAATCCATTGTACACCTACACGCTGAACACTACATCCAGTTCTGATAGCCCAATCCCAAACAAGATATATTAGAATTAGAAAAAGTATAGAGGGAGCAACAAAAATGATTACGGGTATGGAGAAGAGATTTAAAAGACCAGGACTGTTCAGCTTAGAAAAGACATTGTTAAGCAGGGGTGGAGAGGGATAATATAATATAATATACGTCTATAAAATCATGAATGACATATAGAAAGCAAATAGGAAAGAATTTACCCCTTCATAAACATGAGATCCAGATATCAGCAAATGAAAATAATAGGCAACAGATTTAAAAAAACCCTATAAGTAGTATGTCACAAGATGTATAGTCAACCTCAGGAGCTCACTGCCAGTTGACAAAGAAGGACAAAAGTATAACTGGGTTCAAAAGAGAATTAGATAAGTCTATGGAGGATAAGTCTATCAATGGCTATTAGCAAAGATGGTCAAGAACACAACCTCGTGACCTGGGTATCCCTAAACATCCATCAGCCAGAAACTCAGACTGGATAACAGGTAATGGAGCACTCAAACTACTGTTCTCTTTACTCCTTCTGAAGCATCTGGCACCAGACACAGTTGGATGACAAGATACTGGTCTAGATAGACCATTGGTCTGACTATAGATGCTCTTATGGTCCCCCCCCCCCCCCAAAGTGCATTACTCCAGGTGCCACTAGGGCTGTAATAGTGTAGTTAATTTACCAATTAGTCTATAGTATCAACCTATAAGCTTTTACTATATGCATTTTCCCCCACTCACCGCCAGTAAACGTTTTAGCAGGCTGGCCAGCAGCCTGACTCAGTCCTGGCTTGTGTCAGATCTGGGATCTACCTCTGCTACGGCAGTGTATTAGGAGCTAGGTGGGCATGCAGCCCGGCTCGAACCCCTACCCCATACAGAGCTGCTGCCACCCCACACTGCTGCTTCTGTATCAGAGACAGCAGAAGAGGGCAACAGCTCTGCTAAGGGAGCTGGTTTTTAAACTGGCTCCCCTCATGGACCAGCTCCTGCCTGGCACCCCATGTTGCTGCCTCTGATACAGAGGCAGCAGAGTGGGGTGGCAGGGGACTCCTTGGGAGTGGGGCCAAAGTGCACTGTCCACCAGCCCCACCCCGGGGACTATAGAATAGTAGGGTAACTAATAAGAATTCACGTGGTTACTCAATTATTCAATATCTAACATCCCTAGCTGCCACCATGTAATCTAGCCCTAGGTCAGCGATGGGCAAGCTAAGATAGTCAGTAGGCTGCACAAGTAGCTCTCCATCTCAGTGAGCCGCAAAATTGTCTTTACCCTGTCCTGGGAGACTGTCTTGGTTGTTTTGCTAACTGAGCTTGTGCATTAGAATTTGAGGGGTTGTTGTCCGCAATCCATAAGCACCTCAATTCACTTGTCCTTGGTGTACGTGCATGTCACTTTAGTAATATCAGCAAGAACAAAACTACATGGACAGAAACCAGTGGAATTCGGCAACCCTGAACATGGGCAACAGGAAATAAAATGTCTTGTGGGCCACACACAGAACCCTGATAGGCCACATGAAGCCCTTGGCCCATAGGTTGCCCACCACTGCCTTAGGTATTTCTTAATATTGCCTAAAACTGAAACCTTATATTCCGTGAAAAAATTTAAAAAATTAATCTACCTTAAAATTGAGAATCAAGTACTCAAAAGTAATTAAGCCATGATGGCTGCCTGCTGCCTAAGTGGGTCTCCTTTCTTCCATGCTGAAAAATAAAGATTTCTGTCATCATGTTTGTTTACATTTTGCATCTGACAGCACTTTGATTGTGTAAGAGAAACAGTAAAATTAACTGCAATCTCTTTACTCTTGTTAGTATTGGCATTTCATACCCCAACGAAGAGATGAAAGTGTAAAACTACAAGAAAACTTATGGAACTGGGATACTACTTGAAAGTACAGTCAGCAGCACCGAGGTGGCTAGGGTACATTCTGGTGGACCATAGGGATACAAATATTAATATCTAGTATCAAAATTTGCTGTGTGTACATGCACAGTAATAGTTATATAAACACTGACTATGGGTATCATGCTTTCAACCATAAACACTGCCATTAAAAAGGTTTATATTTCAAATTGTCTTTTTAAAGTATATTATAGAACTAGGCTGCAGAAGGAAATTTCAAAGTCTTGCATGTGTCCATTGCCTTTATAACAGCAATTTAAAATGTGATCTATTTAATATCCTGACACTTTCAAGTCCAATCATGCAATTTTGAAACAGGTCAAGAACACTGAGCTCCTTTTAAGTTCAAATACAACACTGTTCTGCCATTTTAACTACTGACTATTTATTTTTATATCCTTCACAGACACATAACCCCAAGTTAAATAGTGACAATGCTAGGAACAGTCAGCTAAACAGGCAATTTTGATTGGCTGAATAATCCCTAGTGCTAAAAAAAAGTCATGTTATAAGTTCATTTTAGTAAAGTGGAAAATGAAGATTAGATACCATTCCACATTTTTACAGCAAACAAAATCAAATATTTGATATTCAAACTCATTTTATATGAAAGTGTAGCTTCAGATAAGATCTGTATGGTCATGGAAATACAAATTTGAAAGGCTTTGTTTCTTTTATGTATACCAACAGGTATGTTAATATGCTCAGGATTTCATAGCCTTACTTTGAAAAAAAATCAAGTATTTGCAGTACTATCTGTTTTATGTCACAATGCAGAAGTTATTACAAATGAAATCTACGCAACTTCTGAAGAACACAGAGACTCTGTTTTTCTAGGTCTCCAGTAGGTCTGGGAAACACAGTTCTGCTTTTGTGCAGGAAAGATGTTGTCCAGGAAATGCTTTTCATGTTTTAAAAACTACACTCCAGAATGTTATAACATTGATAAAGAGGAATTGCTACTTACAGGGAAAGTTATTCCTTGTGTAAAACATTTATTTCAGTTAAAATTCACTCAGACTTGTGTAATAAACCAAGTCAGCAAATTTGCTATGGCAGGGATTGAAATCGTTTTTTAAAAAAAATCAAAGATCAACAAACAGAGCATAGAAGCATCTGCACGTTGGTTAAAAACAGGAAGCCTGTAAACCTCTGTAAACCAGTTTGCATGGTATGAGAATGGGAGGGATGGTGACAGTAGTGTCTGCTATTTACTTGTAAGAAAGATGCACACCTTTTAAGACAGAGGCATCTAGTCAGTTTGACCCAGTGACTGGGAAATCCATAGCAATCAATGAATTTCAGGCTCTAAAATAAAAAAGCTTTAGGATGTATTTTGATAATTGGACAAGTATAATTTACTGCCATTCAGTGCACACTGGTCAGTGTAGCCTATGATATTTTGTAAAAGTAAATTATTAATGATATAAAACTGCATAACATTCAGGAGCTGTTTTTAACTACATGTCTGTAAGCATCTAGCATGACTGACCTCAATCCCTGAGTCAGACTTCTGGGCACTATTGTAATACAATTACTACTAAACAGTACAATGTCTTACATTAGAGACATTCTATGCTAATTCGTTTATCTTACTTTTAGAAGCTTATGTCTCCACATTTGCCAATGTCTCAAATTAGAAATGTCAAAAGCCAGAGCTCCTCTACTTAACTTTAAAGTACAGAAAAACTGTTAAGAATTAAAAACTGGTTGTAGACTTATTTCTTCCCCCTCCCCCATAATGCAACAGTGACTGTCAATGCAGCAAAGCCTAAAAGCTCTGCTTACGGGTAAGCGTGTGAGCCAAGGGAAGGAAATGACACAGGCAGGAAAAAAGCAGATTGAGGGAAAGACTCAACTGCAGCTGGGCCTGCAATGAGCATTTCAGTCTAGGTCTAGCACAAGCCATTCAGTCTCAACACAGCTCTCCCCACTGCTTCTCAAATATACGCACATGTTTCTCTTTAACAAAAGCAGGATCAGCTTCTCTAATGGTGCTGAATAGCTCTGTACAGAAATTAATGCTTAGTTGTAACCTCCTATAAAGTGCAAGAGAATCAACTTTAATGTGCTTCAGCAGCATTAATGGAGTAACCTCAAAATGCAAACCTAATATCCCTTTAACTTTTCATTATATTAACTTTAGGTCTTTTAGAGCAATTTATGAAGAAATGTACAGAGCTAGATGAAACAGTGTAACGAATAATACAGTATAACCTAGACTATCCAAAAATCCATCAATGTCGTCCCCTGATGTCTATCATACTGAAAATGCCCTCCATTATTTGAATCAATTATCTAATTTTATTTTCTATCCTCAAAGACATTTCAATAATCATGGCTGCCTCATAATCAGTGCTCTGCTCATAATTTAAGAACAATTATCCAAAGGTGGAGAGTTTAACAACCTGTGAAATCACCCCTTTTCTTTCTGCAACTCCTGAATGCAAACACAAATATTAGCTATATGAGTGTGATAAGTAAGCATTTTAGTGGGAGGGAAACTTTCACTCTCAAGTATTGTGTGTTTAAAGACCTTCAGGTCTGTTACTATAGAGAAAACTCCAGATTAGAAATACAGTGAAAATAATCATGACCTAGTCATGGAGTTAAAAGCATGAGCATCTGAATTTACAAGAATATTAAACCAAATTCTATACATCATTTTAAGCCTTGGTAGTGATGCTGCATGGATTTATATTTTAACAAATTATATGCAAGGAGAGTAATAGCAGAGTTTTAAAACAAGATAAACGTCAGAAAAAAAAACCAAGTTGCAACTTTTAAAACAGTGCAACTAGACAATGTTGCATTTAGGTATATAGTAGTCTTCACCAGCATACAAACATGGCTAAGTGTAATAAATTCTGGCTTACATAAATTAAATTCTTCTCCTGGTTTACAACAGACTAAACAAGAAACTAGGTAAACCAAGAAAACGTTGTAAGGTGCTTCCTTCTATAGTCCATGCCTTCCTAAAACATTAACTCAAATAGATCAGATTTAATTACTACAGCCTGTAGAAGCAACATCAGTTATTCAGCTCCATTATTTGTCTAAAAATGTTTATTGTCCAAATTAAGAAAAACAAATGATGACTGAATGGAAGCTTGCTTCACCCTGGGACTGAAGATTCTGATAGAATTCCAAGCTACAATCAGTGCTATGGCCGGAATTTTCACATTTGGATGTCAACAGTGATGCACCTAAATCCGTATTTCAAAATCCATGGCCTGATTCTCAGAGGTGATACATTTCCACCATCTCAATCAAAGTCAGAGGAGCTGTGCATGCTCATTCACCTTTCAGACGTGCCTGACTTTAATCAGAATTTGAAAATGTCTCCCTATTATTTTTATGCTACTGAAAAAGCCTCCAATCTCTTGATCAAGTTTTTACTATAAGTATTTTACATTACCAATCAAAAAATCAATATTGGTTTTTAAAAAAATTTACAAAATGTTTACATTCCTCAAATATCACTAATTGTCAAGTACTACTGGGCAGTAACAGAACCACCATAACTTGTTCAAAACATAGGCCCACAGACACTGCAGCAAGAAATATTACTTCTAACCATGCTCAAGAATGGTTTTCAAGCAGGATTTAGAATCAGGATGAGATTAAAAGGGGATGTGACAAAGATATACAGTAAATAATATCAGGAATGCTATTATTTAGTTTTTTATAATGCAAAAATTAAAGTAAACATGTATGAAAATGAGCAAACACTTCTCCAAACAACACCTAATTAACTAATGGAACTCTGCCACAAAACAAAGCAGTTGGTAGAATTTAAAGAAAAGTTATCCCTAGAAATCTCTTATGATTACATTCATTGTTACAGAAGACAAGGAAAAAGAAAACTATAAGGGATACAAATTCATGTTTAAGGGCATAAGCCAACTACTACCTGACATCACCTATCAAAGTCTCAGAAGGGTAGAAATGTAGCTGTGTTAGTCTGGTGCAGCTGAAACAAAAAATAGGACTGTGTAGAACTTTAAAGACTATCAAGATGGTTTACTAGGTGATGAGCCACCTATTAAACCATCTTGTTAGTCTTTAAAGTGCTACACAGTCCTGTTTTTTGTTTCAAGGGCAGCCCTGTTAGTCTGTAACCTAAAAAAACAACAGTAGCCCGGTGGCACCTTAGAGACTAAATACAAATACACGTATAGTATTGTGAACTTTCACCGGCTCATCTGAGGAAGTGGGTTTTGCCAAGGAAAGCTCATGACACTAGAGATGTATTTTGTGTTAACTTTCACAGGAGATAAGAGCCTGTTACATAACAGCACGGCAGGGTTTTTGCACCTTCCGTCAGGGTCTGTCTGATTCCGTATAGCAAGCGTGCGCTAACCGATCGGGAATAAACACTCGCTCTGTGTGTGTGTGTGTGGGGGGGGGGGGGGGCGCTCTGCACACCAGGGTGGGGGGGGCTTGAGACCAGGCTGTGCCCACCAGCCCGCTGTTCGAGCTACACGCCCGGCGGATCACGCGAGCCTGCCCTAGGCGCGCGGGGGCCAAGCCCCGCTCCCAACTCCCCCCCCCCCCCGTGCAGCGGGCCCCAGCCGCTACCGCACCCCAGGCTGCGCGTGGCCCCCTCAGCGGGGAGGAGCCCAACCTGCGGGGGGGGAGGGGCTCTCAGTCGAACCCCGGAGCTGCCAGCCCCCCCCCCCTCACAGCGGGGCCCGAGCGCGCGCGCGCAGCGCCCCCCCCCCTCACTCGAGCCAACGGCCGCCCCGCCGGACTCCTACCCATCTCGGCGGCGGCCGGGCCCGCTCCGCGGCGGGAGGGGAGTGTGCGGCTCCGGCGCGCTGTCTCCGGCCCCAGGCTGTCACGGCCGCGGCTCCATGGCGCAGGGGAGGGGGGCGGGCTCAGAGCCGCCGCCGCCGCCGCATTCCCAGGCCGCAGACGACGTCTCCTCGCAGCCGCCCCTCCCCCCGGCGGCACCGGGATGGCGAGAAGGAGCCCGGCTCGCTGCCCCTCCGCCGCCTCCGCGGGGCGCGCGGACCCCTCAGCAAAACAAACGGCTCAGCGGCCGCCGCCGCCGCGCACGCACGCACCCGCCGGCGCCGCCGCCGCCTGCCAATCACTGGGGCCGGCCCTGCGCTGCTCTGCCAATCACAGGGCTCCGAGCCACCCACCCGACGTTGCCGTCGACCAATCACAGGCGGCGACTGGAGCCCGCTTCGCCCCTCCTTCCCAGCCGCGGGGCAGGGGGGAGGGCGAGACGAGGTTCTGTACCGCCCCCCGCCAATCAGACTGATGGCCCCACCCCTGTGGCGTCTCGGGGCGGGATCAACTAGCCCCCGCCCCTACAGCGTGCCGATCATAGTGATGGATGGCTAGGCCCTGGGACCCGCCCCCTGCACTCTGGAGCTGGGCTGCTTGGCGGAGGGATCTATGCTGAGGTTGGCGGAGGAGGGGCAGTGTTTGTGTGTCTCTATAAAAAGTAAGCAAGGACCTGGACTTTTCCTGCCTTGTGGATTTGCCTAGCTTTGCACTGGGAACAATGTGGCACAGGTCACTTTAGTTCCATAGTGTCCAACACACTTGCCCTAGCAGCAATTTGGCTGGGTGAGGGTGGCCAGCTGGCTATCGCAGTAGCCACTGTAGTGCTACTGCTTCAGAAGTGGTTGGACACTACAGGTTTAGTTAAACATAACTGAAGCAGTGGGGGCAAAGAGGGATTCTGCTCCTTGCAGTATTCATTACATGGCTGCTGTAGTCCTTGCACATCAGCTGCCTTGCTGCAGCTTATGCACCGACCAGCGTGGCCAGATAGCCAGCATGAAAATTTGGGAGGGGAGGAAGAATATAAAATCAGGATATAGGGTCACGTTAGCACCTCCTTGGGCTAGATTCTTCAGCTAACCTCTATACATTGTGGGGCATCTGCAAAATGCTCCCTCAACAGTTGTACTGTACTGTGTCCAGTTCTGGGCACCACATTTCAAGAAAGATGTGGAGAAATTGGAAAGGGTACAGAGAAGAGCAACAAGAATGATTAAAGGTCTAGAGAACAGGACCTATGAAGCCAGGCTTCATGAACTGGGCTTGTTTAGTTTGGAAAAAAGAAGATTAAGGGGGGACATGCTAGCAGTTTTCAAATATCTAAAAGGGTGTCACAAGGAGGAAGGAGAAAATTTGTTCCTCTTGGTTTCTGAGGACAGGACAAGGAGTAATGGGCTTAAAGTGCAGCAGGGGAGGTTTAGATTGGACATTAGGAAAAAATTCCTAACTGTCAGGGTGGTCAAATGTTGGAATAAATTGCCAAGGGAGGTGGTGGAATCTCCCTCTCTGGAGATATTTAAGAACAGGTTAGATAGACATCTGTCAGGGATGGTGTAGGTGGAGCTTGGTCCTGCCTTGAGGGCGGGGGGCTGGACTCGATGACCTCTCGAGGTCCCTTCCAGTCCTATTATTCTATGATTCTATGATATACTTTTCCCAAGTCCAATAGATCTTCTTTGGGATTGGGCTACCAGAACTGCTCCCTCTCTGTTACAGGATTGCTGGGTCCATGCTTTCAAAAACAGCTTCCAATTGTTGTGGGTGTTGCTTAAAAATCTAGAGATTAACTGTACTTAAAAAATACCAGTCTAGTAGCACTTTAAAGACTAACAAAACATATAGAGTATCAGAAGGGTAGCCGTGTTAGTCTGAATCTGCAAAAGCGACGAGGAGTCCTGTGGCACCTTATAGACTAACTGAAGTGTAGGAGCATAAGCTTTCGTGGGCAAAGACCCACTTCGTCAGATGCATGTAGTGGAAATTTCCAGAGGCAGGAATAAATATGCATATTTATTCCTGCCTCTGGAAATTTCCACTACATGCATCTGACGAAGTGGGTCTTTGCCCACGAAAGCTTATGCTCCTACACTTCAGTTAGTCTATAAGGTGCCACAGGACTCCTCGTCGCTAAAACATATAGAGGAGCTTCAGGGGATAGTCGAGTTAGTCTGTAACAGAAAAAAACAACAACAAACGGTCTGGCAGCACTTTATAGACTAACAAGACATGTAAATGGTATCATGAGCTTTTGTGGGCACAGCCCACTTCTTCAGATGACCGGAGAAATGGGTTTTTCCCCACGAAAGCTCATGATACCATCTACATGATTTGTTAGTCTAGTAGCACTTCAAAGACTATTTGTTGTTTTTTAAGTTTTTCCTGTTACAGACTAACTCAGCTACCCCTCTGAAGCTTTTGTACTTTAGAATGGGATGGGATTTCCCCCACGCTTCCAGCATTCTCCCACACCACCAGAAACTTACTTAATATAAAAAATAAAGACTAAGATTCTCTCGTGACTCCAAGAGCTGGGGCTTGAAGAACCACTCCAAACTTGCTTCTTCCAGTCCACATCCTCAGACATTTTGCTCTCTTCTCCCGCAGCTGAACTCTCTCTTTGAAGGACCCCAAAAGGCATTGTTGACCAGAACAGCCCATCCCCTCATTATTTTGTTCATTAGTTAGACTTACTTGCCAATACACCAACTATGGCCCATTAATTTCCAGTTCTGTTCTCCTCTTGTTTTCCAGACACTGTCTTAGCATAGTCTTTTAGCTGCACATGGATCTTTACTTGTTTGGACTAATCCAATCTGTTCTCCTTTTGTATCTTTGTCTACATTTTATATAACAGTCAGAACTGGATTTGTTACCTTGGACCGCTCGAGAGTCCAGACAGGCCTCTGCCCAACAAGACACCAGAACCGGACACCATATTCCAGTAGAGGTCTCGCTGACACTGCATACCGAAGTGACATCTTCCTACTTCTATTCCATAGTACGTGCCCTCTTCTGAGCACCAACACTGGTATCTCAATTGCTAGTACAGTCCTTTAATCCCCACCCAAGTTTCTTCTTGGGAACATTTGCCAGAGGATATTGGACAACCCTGGCTGCTTTTCCTAATTATTTTGAGGGCCCTCCCAATCTCTTCAAAATCCCACTGATTGTCACCATGTCCAAATTGAAAAAACCCCAGACTTCTATTTAGCTAGATTAAATATAGTTTTCAATAGCTCTTCTACTGCTTACTCCCAGAAGACAAGCCTACTACAACAGCCCCAAAAGAAGGACCATCTCTAATTAGCTTGGATCCATCAGCCCAGCAGAGGGTACTCTAAGCCTTTTTATTTAAAGAATTAGGAGCTGTACCCTCCTATTTGGGAAGGATCAAATAGGCCATGAACTCCCTAGGAATATCCCAGGTGAGCCCCAGCATCTGCCACACCCTGGCTGTGGGAGCACCCCCCTCATCAGTGATAGGTGAGGGAAGAGGATGGGACTGTCAAAAATGGCATTACCTGTTTCAGACACACACAACTCAAAAACCAATGCCACATCGTATGGTGGAGGGGTGGGAGGTGGAATGGCACTCTAGCCCAGCGGTGGGCAGGGAGGGAGGGTGCTCCAGCCAGGGTGGAGTGATGGCCCCTGCCCACCCTCTCCTTTAATCAGTTAGCCTGTTAAACAGGAGTTTACAACCCTAATGGAAAGCAAAGGCAGGGGAGGGAGCTGGGTGCTGAAGCCAGGTGTGCAAACAGGCACACTGAAATATACATGTGAGGCTGACAAGGAATGGGAAAGGTGATCAAGGTGACAAACTTTTCTCGCTGCATGTCTGGACGCACAAGCTAGTCCTCTAAGAACAGTCATTTGTCCGGGCTTTGCTGGATCTCTCATAGCCAGAGCATGAAGCTATACAAGGCAAAAGTCAGAATGAGTTAAAAAGTCTGAGGACAAATGTGCTTGTTGTAAGCGGGAAATGGCTGACTTGCTACACTCTGATATGCCAACTAATTGTTGACATGACACTCCACCAGAGATAGTGGAGACAGCAATGAGGGGAAGGCAGTTGGGAAAGGTTTCTCTGGAGAACAGTGAAGTGTAGCTTCTGGAACCAGCACTTTGGGATGTAAAAAATCCAGTCTGATAGTTTTCTTGGACAGGATAACAAGTTCTGTGGTTAGGGGAGAAGCTGTGGACATGATATACCTAGACGTTAGTAAAGCTTTTGATAGTCTGGCATGACCTTATCAATAGACTAGAGAAATACATAGGTGGGTGCATAACTGGCTGGATAACCACTCTCAGATAGTAGTTATTAATGGTTCAGTGTCATGCTGGAACAAAGTGGGGTTCCACAGGGGTCAGTTTTGGGACTGGGACTCTTGAGGTTCCTTCCAGTTCTAGTATTCCATGATTCTCTAGAGGTAAAACATTTCAGACTGACATTATGACAAATAGAAACAAAAAGGTCATTGTCAGTATTTTCCTCTCAACCTTGATTAATGGAACAAAGTACTTGAGTATCTTAAGTGTCTTCAGAGGTAACTCCTTTCTTTAGAACCATAAAGCTGGGGTGGGGAACTTCCGGCCCACAGGCCGGATCCGGCACGCCAAACAATTTCATCCAGCCCTCAGGGAATGGTGGAGGGAAGGGGGGGGGGAGGGTCCAGTGGCTGTCAAACACCTCGGGGAGGTCCTGGAGGCCACTTTAAAAACTTCCCCCAGCCTGCCCTGAAGCTCAGTTGGATACTTCTGGTTCCTCTCCTGCAGTGGGAGAGGCGTGCGCAGGAGACCTGGTGGGAGGGAGAAGCTCCATGTGGTGCAGCCCTACGGCATTTTGGGAGGCAGCAGCAAAAAAAAGAGGCTGCAGCTGCTTTCCAGCCTCCAGCAGCTGCAGAGGCTGCCAACAAAACTCCTTTTGCTGGTAAGGAGGCATGCAGGACCAGAGGACAGGCGAGGGAAGGTGGGGGAATCCATTCCCAGAGTGGGAGGGAAGGGAAGCCCCCAAATCCCTCCCTGCATGGGACACCCTTCGGGAGGAAGGGGAGGCCACAGCAAGGCCAGCTTTTCTCCCCCACCCTTCCCTGAATAGGCTGGCTGCATCAGGGAACAGCATCTGGCAGACTGGAGCCATACGCTGCCAGCAATGCCTCTAACAGTTAAGGAGGCATGCAGGACCTGAAGGAGGGGGAATTCCCCCCCTCCTGCCCTGCAAAAAGCAAATTCAGACATCACATTAAAATTCAAAATAAAAATGAATGCAAAAAACACCCCAACACAACAACGTGTGTGTGTGTGTGTACGCTTAGCACTTTTGTGCAGCCCCCAGGACTGATCTCTGCGGTTGGTGGCCTCTGGCCCCCAAAAGGTTCCCCACCCCTGCCATCAAGTTTAGTAAGCCTTTCATTTGAAACCAAAATTCTAAGAATGAGAGGGCAGATAGAGATTAAGTAACTAGTTTATTTTCATGGACAATAGATAGTTTATGGAACTGCAGCCAATCAGAATGCTTTTATTTGTATATGAGAGCTATCAGTTTAACGCCAACACATCCTCTTCTACTCTGCTCTTATGAAGTCAAGTAAGAGCTTCAGTTTAGACACGAATTAACTTCACCATATTATACAAAACAAATGGTTCCATCTGAGAAGGGGCAGGGTGCCTGTTTAGAAGATAATCTAATTGGAAAGACACAGTGATGTCCACAATTAGACTAGAGGATGATTTTGTCCTAAAGTTACAACTAATCTAAACGTCAGGGATCATTTAAACCAAAATTAATCCCATGTCCAAACTTTATTTTGATCACTGTAACAGGTACTAGTGAATTATTGTGCTTTGAAATGCCATTTAGTGAAGGCCAAAATCCTGAAGGAGAGGAGAATCCAAAGAACCAGGTTATGTAGTATTGGGGGCTGGTGGGTATTTACCTTAACTGGTCATTCAAATTTAGCTGTATGAATTGATGTGTTGGTATGTAGTTTGTCACGTGTTACTAGCAACCCAAATTGGTCAAGTTCTGTCTGGGACCCGACACAGTAGAACAGAGATGATCACTCAACTCCACTAGCTCAGGAAGCCCATTACTCCTTTCTCCGCACATCAGGGACCTTGCAATAAGACACAAAACAAAACAAAAATCGAAAACCATTTTAAGCAGTTTCCTGCTCACATGAAATCAGTTTTAACTCACCACACAGCAAAGTGCAATCAATCTATAAATGTTCCATTTTTATTACAAAGTATGAAAGGCAGAAAATACTGTACCTAATACACAGGTGGTTGAAACTTAAAAAGGTTAAAAAAATTGAGTAAAACTACATAGGAAGCAGGAAATAGCATAAAAGGATGCAATATTCCACTTTCAAGTGGTTTCATAAAAGATTGACTTAATTTACAGAGTTTCAATAATATGGTTTCAGGGTTTGGGTGTTAAAATCCATTGTAACAAAGCCTTTTACACTTTCTCTTCATAAAAATAATAAAAAAGGAATACCAGGACACTGCAGTTACTTGTGGCAACATGTATGGGTCTCCTGATAACGAGATGCTATGATTCCTCTAGTACAGTATAGTAGTAAAGTTGCAAATCTCAAGCACTATGAAAGAGGGAGGAAAAAAGGGTGCAAACACCCTGGCTATGCAGGACAGTAGTAAAAAGTCACTATTGCTTTAACATTTTAGTGAGAACAAGAAATCTGGATTTCATATGTATGTTTGTACAATCATGCTACAAAGATCACACCTTCAGGAAGTTATCACAATGAGACTTTAAATGGGAACAGCAGAAGGGAATACACGCAACAGAAGCGAACATCTCCTACTTAACTACTAGTGGTAAAAAAGCTTGGGCTCAACAGATTTAATCATTACATTGCACACTGCTGGCAACCGGAGTAGAATCAGTTCCTTTTAAATAGCAGTCGCCACAATTTGTGTCCACCAGGTTGTCAAAAACCGAACCAAACCACATGCTTCACAGCAGCTCTATTTACTACTAGAGTCTTTCCCCCTTTATTTAGCAAGCTCTTTATGCCTTCTTTCGATGTGCCTGACCAGTTATACTCTCGCATTAAAGGAAAACGTGTGTATTTTACAAATAGGAAAACTGAAATTCCAAGAGATGCCGACTACTGGGTACAAATAAGAGATGGAACTACAGGGCCTGCAGTTTGTTGTGGCGACAGAATCTTACAAGAATTAGAAAAAAAACAAACCCTGTCCTTTGTTTGCTTGTCTGAAAAGGAAACCATGCAGGTCATTTTTCTCAATAGCAAAGAAGTTCTAGATTGATGCTCAGTATCTGTGCGCCTGAGGAGGCAAATATGAGATATTGGGTAGACTAAAGTCTTTCCAGCAGTCCTCTTAGAACTGCTCTTGCCTCTATGCTCTGCCTCCAAATGGCAGTTACTATTTCAGTGCTGGTGAAAGGTGCAGGATCAAAAGTCTTAGGCATTGAGACCCTCTGACTACAGCACAGGCTATGCAAATTTCTCCACTCAATCCCTTTGCCAGTTTGCCTCACCTATGACCTAGAGATACCTTCTCTACGGGAATCTGGTAGCGAAGCAAGCATGGAAAAGCACCACCTACTGTTAAATCCCTGGGCTTCCCTGCAGACATTAACAAGGGGGCCCATCCAGAGCCATATGTACTCCTACCTATTAGGAATCAGATTTGAAAACAATTTCAATTCATACAGGCCACTGATCAGCCAGTCAAAACAGTGTCTAGACTGGGATTTGAACCAATGATCTTATAGAGAAAGGCAACCAAAATCAGAGATATCCTGACTGTCCACTGACAGATACTGCTCCCCTTGGGTTTGAAGTGGCAGAACCATTTTGTATGGAGGTAGTGGACTAACTCTTTCAATACTTTGATTGGGCTATAAACAATTGAACAGCCCTGTTGTACACCCAGCTGCACACTGTGATTTATCCATTTCTGCCTGTGCTGTACTGAAAGAGTTAAACTAGTCAGTACCAAAAAATTTACAAAGTTAAAAATCTTTGAATTCTGCATCTTAAGTTGCAGAAAGCTACGTCAGTTTTACTGACATTACAGAACTGACAAAGACAGCAGAATTCATCTATATCCTATACCACCTATCTACCCAAACCACCTCTTTACTGCTGTATGTTTTAAAGGGCACCTAATTCCAGTCTCCCTCCCACCCCCCCCCTCGCCCTCCAAACACAACTAGGCAATAACAGAAGTACCCCAATGAAGCAAAGAAAGTTTTGTTTGGGCAAAAGGCAAAGTCAAGTGCTTGAGTGATCCCTACTGGACCATACTGTTATCTGAATATAAAGCCTCACACTTCATAGTGTTAATAGCATTTTCAAGTGCTCACATTTTTGGTGTTGCTTTCAGGTGGCGGTGGTGTGAAAGAGGTCACTATGTGCTGCCAACCAGAACCAGTTTGGAACTTCAGCAATCGTGAAATTCTCACACTGTATTTAATGTTTTATGAATCAGACACAGGGTTCAGAGTCAAACTCCAACCTTAAAGGACTGGATAAGAAGAGGTTATTCCCTTCCTAACAAAAATACACCTGCTAAAGTGCCTTTTCAAGCATATAACCAGGCATGTTCAGTTTCCTTAACTTATTGTTTAAACTTTAAGTTCAAAATGTATGTGTGGGTCAACATTAATCTAAACACAAAGCCACAGATCAAGCACCTGCATATTTATCATCTCAACACTGAATCTATTCTGGTTGTGGACCTTTATTATCCAAGGTGTTCAAAAGACCAATGCAGGTGTGTGATCGTAACTAAATTTTGAAGAGTTCATGAATTTTGATTCATAACAGGCTCCTCGTAAGTGTCCGGGGGCATTAAAGTAAGGAACAACTTGCACTGCAAACGTCTTCTCTTTTTGCACTTTGAGACCTGAATTTCTTACTCAGGAGATTGTCAAAACTCTCAGCTTCTTGCCTATTAAATAGCACATGGCAGGGCAAGTTTACTTGCAACAATTTACCACAAACAAATTTAATTCTATGATATCCAGATTTAACACATTCATTCACAAGCCCATCCTTCAGCTAATGTTTAGAGTCTCACCACACATTTTATATTAAGATGGAAATCACATCTTTGGATTGGGTGCCAAAACACATTAGCTGCCCCTGTGATCATTGGTGACCAGGGCTGTTGGATTTTCAAAATGCAGCCCAATAGCTGGAATTAGCCAGCCAGAGAAGTTACACAAAACTGGTGAAGTGGGAGGAGAAATGGCACTTCAGTACCATTAGGCAACTTCTGTGCCAAGCTCACAGATACTTAGGAAAAGTTTGCACTTGTGGGTCTCAACCTACTAATCATTGTGGGCCACACATGCAGTTCTCTGCATTATGTGGTTTGCATCCACACTACCCATATGGCCCCGAGGCGGTCACATGGGCTGCAGCTATGTGCTGAATGGGCCACAAGCAGCTTGCAGGCTGAGAACCACTCGTCTAAAGTCCCCTCTCTCCCCTCGCCAGGCAAAATTCTGTATAGACATTGTAGATATTACCCAAGGCAAGTAAAGAGGCCAAAGGTAGCCAACTGGTCAGGTGAACGGCAGCAAGGATATAGGGCCTTAATTCAATACTCACTGAGGCCTATAGGAATGCTTCCACCGTGTTCCAGGAACTTTGGATCAGGAGCCTAATCCCTACAGACAAAGCCACAAATGTTTGACAAGAAATCTTATGGAAGAAGTCCCCAAGCTGAGGTCTCCTCATTGTATGAAATAGTACCATTTCTGCTGGTAGTGAAAGGTATACAACTTCATACAGTTATTCATAACAGCCTGTGAAAATGAGATGCGTCGTCACAAGCTCTTACTGCTCAATTCTCATTGGTCTAAACGCTGTTCTTGGTTTAGGTGGGATTATATTTTTGGAAAATCCCTTCAACTGTTAGTTTATTCACCTTCCTTAATGCAAAAAAGTTCATGCTCTCTCTCTCTCACTACATCAGCTAAAACAGTTCCATGAAAATCTCCCTTCCTCAGCTGGGCAGGAGGAAGAGAGTGATGTAAAGGTATTCAGATACCACAGTAATGGGCATGGTACAAGACTCTACAAAGAAGAATCAAGACGCATGTTCTATACCTCTCTGCATAATACCGTCAGTAATGGGCAGAGAAACCATAAGCTCAATGCTTGGCCCGATTCTTAGCAGTTTGTAGGAAATTTCAAGTTTCTAACTGAAACATGAACCTGTCAACATGAGAGACTAGAGAAAACGATAGACAAGAAATGGTTAAGATCATGAGGGCCACCGTTTTTGATACATTCTTTGTAATTCTGCAAATATTAAGATTTCAGATGAAAGTATATTGTTACTATAATTTTTTACTGCTGAAACCATCAGCTAGAAACAGATGAACAGCTATATTTTTAACTGAGCCTTGCAGAAATCTGTCTGCAGCCAAGCAGCAGCAAACTCAGCCTTTACCCACATAATTTACATCAACAAACTTCAGAGCCTAATTGGGACTATTTAAATACAAAGCAGTCCTTCCCCCATCTCTTCCAAAATCCTACTTCCCCAAAAACAAAATGCAAAACTTATTGCAATGTTATGTAAACACATTTAGTCTGCACATTAGTCAGGAAGCAAAAAGTTTACACTTTTGAGATTAGCTTGTTTACGCTGGGCCTAGTATTTGCATTTGCAAGAATTTTTGTACAAGCAAAAATTTTTCATGTAATAGTGTTACAAGTGCAACAAAAGAGGCCTACTCAATAAGTCAATGTTACTACGAGAAATGCAACTTCGTTTTTTGGATGTGCTTGTATATTTAAGTTCTAATTTTAAAGGCGCAGCTCTACTCTGAAGAGTGACCAAGTTTCACACCTGTGCAACAATGATTTCCAGAGCAAATTTGCTTAGAAAACCAGAGATGCACATGGAAGCTAACTGGCAACCATGCCAACCGCTAGGAATCTGAACACAAGACAGTTCTTTCTGGCTCACAACAGTACAATTTTGTAATCTGAATGTAATCAATTTTATTGACGATGAGTGAGACTAAACAGAATGCACCTCATTCTCCCAGAGAGATGTTGGCGCTGCACTGTTAACAGAAGTAAATCTCTCTCGCTAATGAGAGGTGATCAGATAAATTTGATTGTGCATTTGTATACTCAGTTTTCCAGGGGCGTGGTTAAAGTCACCAGAAGAATAATTTTTTGCCTGTTATTAGAAACATCCAAGATTACAAATGGAAGAGGAGACATCTCTTTTCCCAATTTAATTGGTCAGCAGGCAAGACTGAGTGTTTAATTGACTTCAGGTGGCTAGTTTTCCCTGTTTGTCCTTATATCAGAACAAGAGAGACAGCAGCTGTGGTTACAAGAGAGTTGGCCAAGGACTCAGGAGAGAAGGTGTTTGTAACCAAAGCTACTTTTAATTCATTTTTCTAAGAATATCAGGTTTCCAGTATGATATTATCTTTAAGTATAATGCTGCCTTTGGTTTTCACTCAATATCAAGACTGTCTTTCAAGGTATCAATTGGTGTCAGCTGATCTGGATATTGATCTCATCAGCTCAGTCTACCATTACAGTACGTAGACCTCACCACAGTGTTGTGTTCAGTTTGTCACCTTCTCTTCTGAAGGGTACTGAAGATAGCTCATCAAATCAAGAGAATGACAACATTCAAACTACCACATGGTAAGATACACAGAATTTTGCTAACCTTCAGGAGCTTTAATCAAAGGATTATGGTGACAGAAAGCTGATACCACCCCCCTTTAACCTTTCCATTTCAGAAAGGGAACCTGGATGAAAATAGAAAGTTCCCTCCACACCACACCTATCCTGCTCCTTTTACAAAAGAGACAGTACTTAAGAGTGATAACTAGAGCCAAACACAAGGTCTCCATTTGAGAAGCACATTAGGCATCTTCTTTTATTTTAGATCAAACCCGGTATGTTACTTTAGGAAACTTTTCCTTACAGGGGCAAGACTTGCCTTTGGATAGTAGCCCCACTATTGTGACTGTTTCTATCATATTCATCCAACAAGATCTGACAGTACGATGCTAACGCTTCTCTCCTTGCTTTTAGGGACAAAGGCTAGCTCTTCACTTTCTTGAACTCCCAAGAAGATGCGCTGAATGCAACAGAAATTCCGTGCTAGAAGTTAGATACAGAATTTTGCTTAGATTACGGTAGCCAATCAAAAGGAAACTGGAAAGTATGAAACCATTTTATGATGATTCCAATTGGAAGCGTTCTAGAGGAATCATTTGACTGGATGTGTCGATCCAAAATCTGTTGCAAGTTGCATTGTTTTCCAGAAAGATTTTCAAAAATAGCTCTAGTTATGCTAGCATCTTTTCTCCATGAATCCTATCACCATTTAGTTAAGTAATACAGCTGTGAGAGACTCAATAACTCAGTTCTGACCTAACTAAAGGCCCACCACAGTAACAACTGCCTCTAGCATCAGTTAAGCTGAAAGAACTGTGCAACAAGTAACAGTAATTCACAGCACCAGGTGATTCTGACCAAATGGCCAGGGGCACATATCCAAGGCAATAGCTACAGCCACAGTTATACTGCCAGGAAGCCTACAATGATGCTTATGGCCCAGTATCAGCAGATCCCACTTTGGGCTTTATAGAAGTGGATGACATATCAAAAAGAAGTGGGATGAAGAATCTACTTAAGAGAAACTTAGTCCAATATATAAAAACATATAAACCTTCCAATGGTTTAGGGACAGTAACAGGAATGATTAACAATTCCTGCAAAGGTGGTGGTTAATATTAATATTTTTTTCTTTCCACCTAGTTTTGCACTTCCAATTAGTTGGATAGATGTAAGTGCTGCCTCAGCTGGCTGACAGACACATGAACATATGCAACAACTTAAAACAGTCATATAAAGTCTGTAATGCTCATTAACACAGTCAAACAGATATACAGAACTTTTTAATTGAGAAAAATATTAAAATCAAAACCCAGAATGTCCAAGAGGCTGGGTGTGTCCCTTCGGCTTCTGAGTCTTGTAGGGACAGCCGACACCTGCCATTAACTCCTGTAACAGTTTCTTGGAACAGTAGATGCAAAGCAACAAAAGATACTGGCCACTTGAAACATGTTTGTTCTTACTTTAGAGGGGAGGGGAAATTATACAGCCCTGCCTCAGTTTGGCACAGACCAATAGTGTTACACTCTCAAGATCTCCAGACAGTTGTTGTAGCAGATAGCTATCCAGTCCGGTTGAGTTGATGCCCACTGTACATTGTTGATTTCCCCTTCTGCTGTGTAGGCCAAGATAGGGTCCTCAATGGCACGAGGCATTTGCTGGATATCCCAGATGAGGGCCTGATGGTCATCCGCTACAAAAAGAGGTAAGACAAAATTAGAACCAGTCATCTCAGAACTAGGTACAGGCATATTACTGAGGCTAGTTAGCAGGACACAGTTGCAAATGCAAGCTAAAAATACTCAGTGAAAAATCCAACTGGGCAATTCCTGAATATGGAGGAAACCAAGATCTCATGAAGTGAAACAACCCCACTCCACCCTTATTTGTACAGGTCTTTAAATCACTACCCCTTTGTAATACGGTCTCTAGAGAAATGGTGGAAACAACAATAGACACATTAAGAAACAGGTTGGAGAAAGCACTGAACATACACTGACAAGAACAATCTTGCATTAGCCAAGGGGATGGACTAGACCAGGGGTTAGCAACCTCTTCTGGAGCCCCTCCCCCCTAACTCCCCCAGCAGCAGGTGCTACAGCCGTACGGCTCCCTGCACGACTGGAACGCTAGCGCTGGCTTCCTGTGGCGGTGGGGGAAAGAGGAGCCCCAGAAGAGTAAATCTGGCCTGAGGCTTTGAACCTCAGTGCTCCCTGCCCACAGGGCTGGAGCACCAGGCAAGTGAGGTGTTTCAGTTGGGGGGTTTTGGAGGATTTTTTTTTTTTTTGGCTTCTCACTTGTGTGGTCCCCGACTGATTTTTCTGTGGGTCAGTGGCCCCCAACCCAAAAAAGGTTTCCCACTCCTGCCATAAATAAAGACAATGTTGAAACCTTTTGCATTGGACATAATATTTTACTTTATTTAAACAATGAAGCCTGGCCAACAAGCCCCAATTAGGGCCCAGCCCCCAGCTGGCCACAGCATCATAACATTCCTGCACCACCCCCACACCAATCTTGAGCCCATCATACATCTGAACTCCCTGCCCTGAGCCCCTCATACTCACACATCACCAAACTCATGCACCCCCATTTCCTCAGCCCCGCCATAAGAGTGACAGAAGACAGCCTGAATGTGGCATGAAGCTAGATTTGAACAGTTATGATGTAAACTTCAAAGAAATGTGCAAAAAGATGCTGCAGAAGTCCCATTAAATAAAGTCAATGTTTCATTTATGCTATTATTAATCATGTCAATTATCAATTTATATTAAGTTGTATATTTTCAGTCAAGCAAATGGGCATTCTTAATTGACCATTTGTTCTGAATTTTGATGTAATTTGGCTCTTTGGTTTGAAGATTGCTGACCCCAGTACTAAATGGAACCTAGGAGACCTTTCCTATCTTTAATGTACGTGGTTTTAAGCTGTGTGTGAAAGGAGGCTTGCACAATTTTCTTAGAGAACTGCACAGATTTTCTGACTACAGACATGGGTGCCCAGAAGGGATGTTATTGTGCACATGACTACATGATTAACCAATAAGACTGGGCTTATCGGTTAATCCTGTTGTCTGCATGCATTTCCTCCCTCCTCCGTCCCGCTGCCTCTGTATCAGAGGCAGCAAGAGGGAGGAAACGGGAGCCAGTGCCCATGAGGAGCTGGCTTAAAAGCACCAGATCCGCCTGGCCTTCCTCTCCCCCACGCAACACTAAGGGTAAGGGGTGTAGACTGGAGCCCATATGTACAGAGATCCGGCTTTCAAACAGGCTCCCCCCTCATACCGGCTCTGCAGCGCCATCTGCCTTCTACCCAGGCAGCAATGGCTGGGTGGGGGGGAGGGGGAAGAGGGGAAAGGGGAAAAGAGGAGAGAACCGGACACGACACAGGAGAAGCTGTGCCAGGAAGCAGCCTCTTTCCACGGCAGGGAGCTCGGGCCTGCTGATAGAGGCCGCTCTGCATCCCACAGAGCAACCAGCCTCTGTCTGCAGCAAGCCTCGGCCCACTGTGGACAGAGGCTGCTTTGCGGCAGTAGCCCCTGTATCAGATTCAGCAGCACAGGGCAGCAGGCAGCCCATCACCTGGTTTAAAAACCAGCTCCCCTTGTGGACTGGCTCCTGCCTGCCACTCCACACTGCTGCTTCTGAAACAAAGGCAGCAGCATGAGGTGACAGGGGGCTCCCCGGGAGCAGGGCACTATCAAATCGTTGTGGAACTGATAAGGTTTTCTGCAGTTACATGACTATTCAATTACACAACAGCTAATGTCCTTAGTGCCCAGTTCCCAATGGCAGCCCATGTACACAGCCAAAATCAAAGTATGGTCTAATGGATTTGAAGTAGCCATATACTGAACCTCTCTGCAGTGTGCGCAAATATATTACACCTTCGCCAGAAAAGGGCTCTCCACAAGACATTCAGCTAGTAGCCATACTTAATTCCTCACAATCTAAAAATGCAGAAGTGAGGACAGTTAGTAATTATAGTTTTATTACAAGGAGAGAAAACAACCCACAACTGGATACATTAGAGGTAATGGAAATGAATGCAGGAATCCCAGGCTAGAAGTTCATACATTCAGAAAGCTCCTGGGGGAACAGAAAGCCCAAAGAGGGAGGAACTGAGAAGCAGAACAGATCTTCCCTTGCTCACCTGCTGTACAGATATGGCAGGAAGAGTGAGGTGCCCAGGCAATGCCATTCACACATGCTCGGTGGTTGTTTAACCTGGCAACAGGCGTGCAGGGAACTCTGACGTCTAGAATCACCACCTTCGGAAGCAACAGGAAAAACATTTGTTTTCTGAAGAAAAACCCTTGAAAGAAACAAGACATTTTGGCAGACTGCTATGAACACAGCAGTCTCCAACGATATACACGACTGACCAAAAGCAGTTTTAAAAATAATATCTGGTTAGTTAGGTCTTTTGAAAGCAGCTACAGAGCTCACTGTGTACACCTTGTGTAATATGTAACAAGGGCAGAGTGAATTATGAAGTTACAGTTCCAGGCAAGGGAATCGGTGATGTCAAACTAAACAAAACTCTGTGCCTTTTGGAGTCACTGGAGCTAG
Source organism: Pelodiscus sinensis (assembly GCF_049634645.1). Lineage (NCBI taxonomy): Eukaryota > Metazoa > Chordata > Testudines > Trionychidae > Pelodiscus > Pelodiscus sinensis. The sequence continues at coordinate 6,505,963 of NC_134739.1, read as the reverse complement.
ATGGATCTTGAGTATGAGCGTGACAAAAACCAGTGTCAAAATCAGCTGCAGGTTAGAGGAGCCTTTCAACTCCTCAAGACCTACAGCTGCATATTACAGACGCACAGACCTAGTAGACATACGAAATCAAGCTGGCTTTTATAAAAAAAAGTGTTAACACTGAAATTCAACATGAGAACTGAAGTGAACAGTGTACAATGCAGTGAACAACTCCACAGAATAGCTCATCCAATACTGCTCAGAAGCTAGGCTTCTTGCAAATCCGTATCTACAACCCTGTCCTGGATACCCAATATTAAGCACTTACATACCATTCTCCTCCTGCAAAATGTTTTCAAGCATTGACTGAGCAATAAACACATCTAAAAAGTCCAACTGCTGAAGCCTATAGGGCAAGTAGTCATTGCCTCACCTCCATACCATCCATGGCCATTGTTGCAAGATAGTTGGGATCCTGTTTGTTCCAACAGAGACGCAGCAATGGATGGTGCTGTGGATCCTCATAGATAATGGTGCTGTGCTCCAGATGACGAAGGTCAAACATCCGCACTGAGCCATCTGCGCCAACTGAAGCAAACATGTCTCTCCCGCCACCCGCGCGGCTAAATGCAATATCATACACCTGCTCAGTGATAGAGGAGAGAAGACGGCATTATTTTAACATTCCAGTTGGGTTCCTATTTCTCCATTTTCAAGGAACGTGTCCTGTTAATTCTTCCTCCTCCCCACGTGGGTTAGTGTTAGTGGATGCACAAAAAGCACACCATCATGTCAAAGTCTCTTGCAGTTTGAGATGGGAGCATGCTAGGAGTGCTAACCACACCGCTGTAAAAGCAGTTCCAGCTCTTATCTGCACCTGGGCCTTTATCACTCCAAGAAAAATATCACCATCATGTAGCACATGTAGCTCAGTGTGTATGCTTATTTACAGAGAAACATACAAAAGTCTTATGATCCAGGGTGGGATCAGTTTCTTATCAGATGCGTTCTGTCTGGGGAATGCACTAAGGGGAAGTTTCCATTTAATTAGAATGGCATCGCTGACTATTCATCATGTTACCAGGCATATGATTTTACTGAGAAATGCAACAAATTGTACGAAATATCGCCAATCTCTTGGTGGAATATATAATATAGTCTACTGACCAATGATGCAGCTAGAGACAGAAGCCTGTTCCCTAGCTCAGAATATGGTTATCCCCGTAAAAGGGAAATTTAGAGGAACATAACTTTTTAAGAGGGGGGTCTTTAAAAATGTATCAGTTCTAATTCCATCTTCTGAGGCTTTAGGAGTTGGAATCCAGAAACTAATACAACTTAACCAGAATAGTGGAGAGATAAGAAATTTACTACTACTACTATATATATATAATTTTTTTAGAAGCTTGAAATGAATAAAAAGGTCCTTTATAGGACACAGGTCTTACAGGTTTTGTTCAAAGTCTAGAATGACCTGCACCCCAAGATGACTTTTATACCACACATTTAATATAGTATAAAACAAAACACTTTTCATGTTATGACAACACTTAAGGAAGAAGGGAGGGGAGAGGAAGAGGTTGGTGGAAACTTTGCTGGGGAATACAGGCTTCAAGTTTAATTCAAACTACTAAAGATGTTAATAATGCTCCCTGAAGTAAAGGGGCAGAAAGTCTCAGGGAACAAAGAACCCTTTCCTTTCTTTCCCCACATACAGCAGTGCTCACGGGAGCTTCCTCTGAGAGGCACAGTCAGTAAAGATTCCCTGCTCCACTCCCTCATAAATGGAGCTAGGGAGCAGAATAAGTCTACCTTAGGTAGTACACTGACACCTCCCTGGTCCAGCACCCTCAGGACCTGAGTTGTCCCGAATAAGGGCATTTGCCAGACCAGGGGAGGTCAGGTGTCTGGGTTCTCCTGGGGCTCCTCCCCTGACTGCTGCCCTGGGAGAACCCAGAGGCCTGACCTCCTCTGGATCACGTGCCTGGCTCTGCTGCTCCCTGGCCACAGCCCTGTGCAGGGCAGCAGCTACTCCTGGGGTTTCTTGACACTGGCCGCCTGGCCCTGTATAAGGCAGCAGCCATTCTTGGGGCTCCCTGCTCCTGTTGGTCAGCCGCCTGCTGGGCCACAGCTGTTCCTGGGGCTCCCTATCCCTGTCCCCCCCCCCAAAGGATGGCAGTTTCTCCCAGGGCTCTTTATCTCCAGGTCACTGGCTCTGTGGGCTGCCACCAATCTGACCGGCTCCACTCCCAGCAGCTCTCAATCTCTGCGGCTACGGCTCTCTGGTCTAACATCCGTGGTCCTTCCAGACCACAGATGTTGCCAGATCAGAAAGTCCCTGTATAAGCATTTTTCCATTCAGGCCTGATCCTCCAAACCCGTAACTGAATGAGAAAGGACATTCAGTATCAAGTTTAGAATAGGGGTGGGCAATAAAAGGGTGAGTGGTTCACCAGGATTAGCCCTTGGTGGGCTGCTGCTGCTATATTTATCTGTGCCTCTGCAGGTACAGGTGACTGCAGCTCCCATTGGCCAGGAATGGTGATCCATGGCCAATGGGAGCAGCGCTCCCCAGTACTTGCAGAGGCATAGGTAAATATGGTATCGTGGGGACCTGCCAAGGGCTAACCTCAGGGACAGGATCCAACTCGCAGGCCAGTATTTGCCCACCCCTGGATTAGAACAAAACAGATGGTAGAATATTCTACCATCTACAGTCTAAAAGGAGCACAAGCAACTATGGAGAATTTCAGATTACAGGCAACTTAATTTTAGACAAATATATAATGTACAATCCAACTGTTTTCTAAATCCTCAGATTTTTCTGGACAAAAATTGGAGAAATACGTTTCAGTTATAGATTTCAACAGATGTAATGCAGATAACTGTATGAATGAGGAAAGGAAGAGCAATATTATCACCTCTTTGTCATGTGCAATAAGCTGGGTCTTGACATGGCCCGATACCAGATTTACTCTTCCCAACACCTGCCCAGTCTCCAGGCCCCAAATAGTACAGGTTGTGTCAATACTAGAGGTACCTAAAACAAAAAGGTTGGTAAGTGGTGGCACTAAGATCTGTAAAAGTGCAATCTAATCACTTACAGAAGTAGTCTCATGTGTACTTTGAAATCTATGGGTAAACATGACATGAGCAAAGTCTTGATTAAAATGATGATTAAAACGTTTGACATGCCTGAATTAAACTATGGTCACAGATTGAATCTCGCCTGCACAATGTGTGGCCCATGACTCAGGTTATAAAGAAATGTTTAAGTCTCTAGCCCTCATAGCTGCAAAAACCCTCCCAAAGATGAATCAAGTATAAAGCACGCATGTCTGCCTGTCTACACAGATAGCCTAAGATAACCCACTGGGGTGAACTCCCCTACCCTATACGAAATTGACTGGAACATCAGCTCTAAAGCCCGACAAGGGTAGAAGTGAAGCCTTTGAGGGGTGCAAAATTCTGCAAAAAAGGAAACACTGGAATAAATAAAAGTTACTACAGAAGGGATACATGACCTCCTTGATCTCTCTTCACACTTCAACCTGATCTTAGTGGAGGTATGACTATGCACCAAAGGGAGTATACATCATCCTGGATTCACACCTCATCCCACACATTAGATTTAGACAATGCTCTGCTTTCAATGGTTTAAATCCTGCTGCTGCATAAGCATTTCATTGGAACAGACATGGGGTAATGATACTACCGGGGCTATGTTCTGTCCAACATTTTCAGCCGCAGTCAGATGGCTGAAATGTTCTAGAAGAGTCTCTGTACAAATTTAGCACTAACAAAAGGGGCCAGTTTGACTGCCCTGAAGACTGAAACCCTCTCTATTCAATATGTAGGTTCAGTTCAAAGAGCAGCCAGGGAACATCCTCAACCCCTGTGCACAACCCTGACCTGGAAATGCCTCCTCTATTTGGGGCAAGAGGAACGGGGGGGAAGAGTTCAGACTCCACAGTCCACTCTTGTGACACTTAAGGCAGCAGGGGTTTTGTAATGTAGAAACCTGGCCACAGAACACCCATCAGCTGTTAGTAAGTTCTAGTCACTGTGCACCTGGGCTAGATTCAATATGGTCAATTTTATACTGAGTAACGTTTTAGCAGTCTTACCTAGAAGATAAGGATCCACTTCATTCCAATCAAATGACGTTAATGGAGCACAAAAATCAGAGTTCTTATTATTGTTCAGCAAGCATTCCAGTCGGGTCTCAGTTTCACCCACCTTCAAGGAGAAGTTAAATACACAATCACTGCCTTATTGAATGGCCTGGCTGCAAAATCTAAGAGGTGCCCCACAGGCTTTCAGAACTGCAATTCTTAACTGCATTTAACACTAGTTTCTTCCATAAATCTCTCTTTTGTGAAGAGCTCGTAGCCGGTTGGAACCAAAACTGAGAAAGGGAAGAGCATATATACCTAACAAGGCTTTGTTCCAACAGCAACTATTGAGCCTTGCCATCGCATTTCATAAGCCACTTTCATCATTCTGACACTCCCAGAATTCTTAAGACAGCTCACAACCAGGGTATTTTTATTGAGAAATTCTGTGCTACTTTGAGAAGGCAGGTAAAAGACAAATTATCCACTATGCTGGCTTTTAATTATATCCCACACCCCTGCAATATGGTGAGCACAATACTGGAGATAATCCACCTCAAAAGAAATAAACTGGGAGAGAAGGGAATCAAAATGCCATGAAGTTAATGGTACACATGTAATCCTTCTCAAGAGGCTATTTACTTACTCTCCATACACGCAGGTAGTCACCACTGGTTGCCAACAGGTCCGGATACACTCCTTTGGTGTCAGGAATCCACATCAGCTTTGTAGTAGGATATGGATGATCAAAGGTGTTCCTGCAAATGAACTCTGAGCTCTCCTCATCTAAACCAACCAGCTGGACCTGCAAAAAAACAAAATGTCTATTAATTTCAATTTTCTGCTTAGCAAAATAATCATGTACATAACATGATCAAGACAATGTGTATAAATGACATACTAGTTTTAAGAGTCTACAATTGGCTATGACAAAGGGGAAAATCTTGGGTATCTTTGTGCATTGTTCAATGAAAGTTTCTACTTAGGCCATGGCCACACTATAAACTTACTAGCTGGAGTTCCCCGGCATTGCTTGGGAAATTGGAGGAACAAAATAAAGAAAAACCGTAGTCCATCATCTTTTTTCGAATGATAGAAAAGTTGCACTGATTTCTATAGGGACTAAAATATAGGTCCACGTCATCCCCCGGGTGGGCGGGGGCTAAGGGGGGGGAACGACCCCGGGTGGAGGGGAGGTTACACGCGGGAGGGGCGCCCCAGCTCGCGCCCGGGGCTGCAGGTGCCACAGAGGGCAGGGTGGGTGCCCGAGCCATTGTGCACATGGGGGTCGGGGCACTGTGTGCCAGTGTGGAGGAGGGTGCATGGGGGAGGGGAAGGGGGTCGCTTATGTAACCTCGCGGGCGGAAGGGGGCGAGTCCTGGACAGTGCTGGGGACCTCATGCGGTGGGCAGGGCGGCCCCTGCAGCGCAGTGTGTTACTTTTTGATTTTTACAGCTTGAGCTTGGGTCCAATCGGGTACAAAAGTACCTTAAAACCTTCTCCTGGATGAAAGGTTATCCTATGCAAAGTTTGGATACGGTAGCTCTTATAGTTTCCAAGTTATTAGCCCACAAACTTACAAACATTCTCCTTTCTATATTAGACTAGCTGGACTTACCCGGCGTTGCTCAGGAAACCGGAGGAACAAAATTTAGAAAATTTAGGAAAGGAGGGAACCCTGGGGGCTGACGGCTCCTGACCCACACCAGACCCTCTGAGAGCAGCAGGACCTTCCTCCCCCCAGGACCGAGCAGCCAGCCCCCAGGAGAACAGTCCACAGTCATGCGGCTGGTAGCAAGAGGACTTCTCTTTGCAAAGTTGGCTCAGGGATCCACCTGCCCTGCCTTGACAAGCAAAAGCTCAGAGCTCACATCTAACCCCAATGGAACCAGACACAGAAGAGCCCCACTCACAATACGAACAGCAGCCAGCTAGCTTCACAGTAAAGTGAGGGTTTAACCCGGCCATTCCGTCGTGCGCTGCAGCAAGCACACGGATTCCTTCTGCTCGGATAAGCCCAGTGCAGGGGCAGATGACGATTTTGTGGGGTCCAAGGCAGCACAATTTCGCAGGGCCCCCCTTTGACACGGCGCATGCACGGAGCTTCTTGTAGAGCAGGGCCCGGGGTGGCTGCCCTGCTCGCCCTGCCCTATATCCACCCCTGGCCCAGTGAGCTGAGCAGAAAGGCTGGACGGTTTTGGTTTCCGGGGGGGGGGGGTGGCAGGTGGGGAGCGACCCCGGGTGGAGGGGAGGCTACACGAGGGAGGGGCACCCCAGCTCATGCCCGGAGCTGCAGGTGCCACGGGGGGCAGGGCGGGACCCTAATTGGGTCCAAAAGTACCTTAAAACCTTCTCCTGGAGGAAAGGTTATCCCATGCAAAATTTGGTTGTGGTAGCTCTTATATTGTCCAAGTTATTAGCGCACAAACTTACAAACATTCTCCTTTATATATTAGATAAGGTGGTACTTGGACAGATGTGGTGGAAGATTATTAGATTCTCTATGTGGGGCACAGGCTGGCAATTAGGGAGATGGCAGGAGAGGGGTGGGGAGCAGAGGGGCACTGTACGTGGGGCACAGGGTGACATTTAAGGAAGTGGCAGCGGAAGGGTGGAGAGGAGCAGGGCGCTCTCCAGTTGGGGCACAAGTTGGCAGTTGGGAAGTGGTGAGCAAAGAGTGGGGAGAAGCGGGGCACTGTCTGTGTGGGACACAGGCTGACAGTTTGGGAAATGGCCAGAGAAGAGGGAAAATTATGAGTAAAGGAAGTTAAGATCGCAAGACAACTTGTGCCTAATTGAATCATTGCCAAATGAACTCAGTCATAACAAATTCAAATGGCTTTACACAGCCATAGAAAAAGGCTATTTCTAGCTTAGAACTAATCTGAAACAGACTTGAGTGTAACAACGTTAAAGAACATCTTGCTGCTCTAGAAGGCAGAAATACTTTTTCCACTCCTAGGTTGTCTACACTACACTGTTCTTCCGGAAAAAGCTACGCAAATTGAACAGCTTTTTCCAGAAAAAGCTTTTCCAACATTTGGCTGGTCTAGACTGGGCCAAATGTTGAATCCCCCCCTTTATGAAACATCCCTTCTTTCTCGTAAAACGAGGTTTACAGAGATGCCGAAAAACGTGTCTGCTCTTCTGAACATTTTTTTGGAAGAGCAGACACGTTCCCTGGATGCGAAAGAGTTTTTCTAGGATAGCTCCAGTATCCCGGAAAAACTCTGTGATGTAGACATAGCTCTAGTGAAGAAGACAGAACTGCCTCCCACCGCAGCCAGGCCTCTTCTCTGAATACTCCCACGCCTCTCACCTGATTACTTATACCAATGTTGTTTGCCAGAAACACATAATGGTCTCAACAGAACAGAAAATAAAACATTTTTAAAGTGTGAATACATGATGTAGGGAAAGTGTGAATTGATGCTGACAATCTGGCTAGTTATTTACTAACATCACAGCTTCAGTTTTTTATTCTGGTTGCAAAGACGACTGTGATAAGACAACCGCCTACACCAGGGGTGGGCAATTTTTTATGAGGGGGCACGCCAAGATTTTGGAAAGCAGTCAAGCGACACAATCTTCCATGATATTAATGGAGGGGATCGCAGGGTATGGGATGGATGTTGGGTACAGAAGGGACCTTGTGGTAAGGATTCGGGTGAGGAAGGGCCTGTGAGGTCTGGGAGGGAGTTTGGGTGAAAGAAGCAGTTGTGACCTGGGGCACAGGATTGGAGTGCAGGGATTTGGGTTGTGACCTACGGCAGAAGGGGACTGTGATCCGGGGCAAGGGTCTGAGAGGAGATATGGGCTCGGGAGGAGGGCAGAGGGTTTGGGTTATGTGGGGTAGGAGTGGGGTGTCAGAGGGTTGGGAGGATGGAAGGGTTGGGGTGTCAGAGGCAGGCTTTGGCTGGGAGAATTATCTGAGACACTCCCGGCCAGCAGCCCAGCACAGTTCTCAGGCAAGAGCCTGCCCCGCCCCTACACAGGCTGCAGGGCCATGTGCTATGAATAAGAGCCTGAGGGAATGGGGGAGTGGTGCTTTTCTTGCTGCCTGTTCTTGAAACAGGCAGCCCCCATTGGCTAGAAACCACCCAATGGGATTGTGCTAGAGGCGGGAGCAGCACCACTCCCCCGGTTTGAGCGGTATGTGGCAGTCAGTGAGCTGCCCAAGGTCCCACTGGGCTGCTGACTGGGAGCTGCCTAGGTTAAGTGTCTCATGGCCAGAGCCTGCACTTGGCAATCCACTTCCTCCTGAACCCCTACCATAGGTCACAACTCCCTCTCAGAGCCTGCACCCCTTCTTACACTCCTCCTCCACATCAGAATCCTCTCCTGCACCCATACCCCTTCCTGGACCCCACACCCCAATCCTCTGCCCCAGGTCACAACTTTCTCCTTCACCCAAACTCCCTTCCAGACCACGCACCTCCTGCACCTCAACCCCCTACCCTGAGTTCCCTCTGCACCCAACTCTCATCAACATAGAAGAGCTCAGCCCTCAACCACTTACCAAGTTCTGAGTGCCCCCCAAATTATTGCCCAGCGCTGCCATAATACATGCCTTTGTCACCTCAAGACCGATTACTGCAATGCAGCCTGTGTAGAACTACACATTTAATCAGCTTTTCCAAGTTTATCTCCAGATGAACAGAGACTGGTCTGTGCCATTTTTCATAGTAGTACTTCCTTTATATCTGCAGTGTTGCCTAATGGCTAAAGCACTGGAGATCTGAGTTCTACTCTGCCTCAGTCACAGGCCTGCTGGACCATCACCTATGCTTCAGTTTCCCCATCAGTAACATGGGGATAGTGACATTGCTGGTTTGAAATCTAGGTATTCTATGCTTTGGAGAGTAATGAAAGCTTACAGTGGAGTGAATAGCATTTGTGTTTGTACCCACTGCAACAAAGGGGATAATTCACAACTCTATTACTGCACCAAATTCCCTGCAAACTCAGGTGAAAGCCTTGGAAGTGTGACTGAAACATCTCTTTATGAGGGATGTTAGATAAAGTGTGATTGAATAGTCGTGTAACTGCATGAAATCTTATCGGTTACATGATTATTCAATAGTCCCTGCCTCTGTATCAGAGGCAGCAGCACAGGATGGCAGGCAGGAGCTGGCCTGTGAGGGGAGCCAGTTTACAAAAACTAGCTCTCTTCAGTGGGAGGCAGCAAAGGGAGGGCAGGTGGGTTCATGTAACCAGCATGTGCAGAGAGCCAAAAGCCGGCTCCCCACGCATATTGGCTCCAGCTTGCCCCTCTCACTCTCCTTGCTGCTTCCTCTCTATCAGAGACAACAGCTTGGGGGTGGGGTGGGGCAGGCGGATCTGGTGCTCATGGGAGTCCTGCTTTAAAGCCACCTTCTCATGGGAACTGGCTCCTGCTACCCCCCCCCCCCCAAGAGGGGAACATGTGTAGTCGATAAGATTAATCGATAAGCCAAGGCTTACCGATTAATTGTGTAGTGGACTACACATTGACATCCCTACTCTTTATAACTTTGACAGCTAAAAATCTTATTTATTTATTTTTAAGTGAAAGCTGAGACTCTGGAGAGAAATTGAGAGTCCTGTCTGTACCCCTCGCTAATTATTCATGCCCCCTACTTGTAAACTGTGCCTTAAACCAGTTCAGAAACTTCTTGGGTGCAGAACGTAGCAGACTACTGGAGTGGAGAAACACTACTGAACAACAAGCAGCAGCACAGACCACTGCTTTAGTTTCCAGTCTAAACCTGAACTGTTTACCTACAAAGCCCTAAACCAGCATCTTTTACAGCAGGCTACGTAAAAAGCACCAGCAAAGTCAGTACAAATTAGAATTTCATACAAACAATGACTTATTTATTTCCTGCTCAACATACTATATGCTGAGATGCAATTACAATATTTATATTCTGACTTAGAAAAATGAGAATGTTAGTGATTTTTCAGTAACGTATGTTGTGACTGTTGCATTTTTGTGTCTGATTTTGTAAGTAAGTAGCTTAAGTGAGGTGAATCTTAGGGGTACATAAGACAGACTCCTCAAAGTGTGGAAAGGTTAAGAACCTGCCACTGCCTTAAATGATTTGAAATCAACAGTGACACCAGAGAGACTAACACATATATATATTATCATGAGCTTTCGTTAAAATCCACTTGATCAGATGGGCACTAAATGATCTGAGATATTCCTCCTTTCAAAAATGCCTCTCTCCTAATTCCATATGCAACAGATGCAATCAGCTAAGCTGCCTGGATTGGAAATAGCTCTAGCCAGTTGGCCATCATGACATGCTGCAAGAAGTACACTTATTACTGTAGGGCACTACAGATGGTAGGGCATGAACTGCCTCAGTTAGAGAAGTTATAAATTAGACTTTGTAGAGGGGTCTATGTTATCTGTCAAGGATGGGGGAAGAAATGCTGTTGTGTTTTTGCTTATCTATATTGCATGAAGGATGCCTGCACAGAAGCTCCTTTTTGAAGACATCCAAATCAAAGCATTACAAACCAGATAAGAATCTGTCCCACACTTCCCTCACAGTAGGCAGTTCTGCTGTAGCGAATGTGAGGAGCATTGATCTTTTTAAAAACAGACTTATTTTTCTTGTAATTAACAACGAGATAAGAATATTGGTGTGTTTTTAGAAAATCTACCTTCCTAAAAATAGTAACAAAATGGATGATATTCATTACAATTTTGATGTGTAATGAATTAGAAATACAGGGGAAGCAGAAAAGTCAATGTTTTCCAAAGCAAGGGGAGTAAAATTGGTAAGAAACACTGTTTTGAAACATCTAAGATAGGGATGTTAAATTGTGGATAATCAGCTAATCGAGCAGTTCGATTGGGGGGGGGGGGGAGGGCACTTGCTACCCCTGCTGCGGCTCTACAGTTCAAATGTGATGGGAGCCTAGTAGCTTCTATTCTTTTACATCTAAGAAACTTTGAGGTTTAAGAACATGAAAAGCCATCTTAATTTTAACTTTTCTTTTAAATGTTACTGACTGTACCTCACAAATTTTTTTAGGTCATTAGGCTCCCTTATGTGATTATCAAGTAAGTTTGCTAGCTGAGATAAGGCACATGTAAAACAACAGTTTTCAGACCTGCCCTGCAAAGCTGTCCTCATGTCCTTGAAACTAACAAATTATCAAACCAATGACTATTACATACTCTACAGCTCCACATTACAGATTTGTTTGCAATCAGGAGTGCAGGGGCATCTGTGCATGGTCACCAAGTTCAGAAAACACTACCAATACTTAAGCAGTAGCTACAGCTTTATTTCATGAACACGACAACCTCCCTGTCTCCATTAAGTATCTTTTTACATGGATAACCATCAATATCAGAATTTGTTAGCATCATGCAACCGAAAACCTGCACATGCTGTAAACAAGTCTGATAGTGTTTGCTTAAGATGCCTTTTGAGGAATGTGAAATCTGAAGGGCTGTGGTGCTCCTATGGATAGGAGTCTGGGATAGAAAGCCAAGTGCCTAGAGAATACTTCTAGCTTGGGCTGCTCGTGGGCAGACAGGTAAAGCTACCAGAAAGTTAGAGCCGTTTCAAAACACTACCCAGATGTAGAGCACTGTCTCCTCCAATCCCCTCCACATAAGCTGCAGAGTCTGTTAACAGTCAGGAGTCACACCACAGAACCTTACCCATGCTCTACTAATCAACCTCACCTCAAATTTGTTATTTTAGGTGCTTTGCATACACAGTGCTAGAGCATCATGTTTTGAATAGATTGTAACCTGACAGGATGCAGATAGCTATGGGATGCAGCCACTTTTTTAATCAAATGTTTTGGATTTTATTATGATACCCATTGTTCTTTTAGCCTCTCTGTACCGTGGAAAAATGCTGACTGTCACTGCATTTTTCAGAGTGTGTTTCCCTTCTGACATATAAAACTTTAACCTTCAGATGTTTTTGAATTACTCACTACAAGGCGCTTCCAAAGAGAGTCAGTGTTTTCCTCCCAAATAACTCAATCTAGCAGAGTATAAATAGTCCCCCCCTCCCTTTTTTTTGGGGGGGGGGGGAAGGTAAGAGAGAGAAATAAAGCCGGAAAGTTTCAGGTCAAGAGAATTTTTGGAGGAAATTGCAAGCGAGAAGGTTTTTAATGGCAGTAAACTGTCATTACATTCCTTTTTTAATCTGTCACTCTGACAAAAAGCCTGGCCCCCCAAAAGACCATTAACCCCAAACTTAGTTTATTTCCCATCCTACCACCACACTACACTCTTAAAAGGGAAACATATATTTCTCTCTGCAAGTTTCCACCTGCTCTGACATCACCTAATCTACTTTATATTTGAGAGTTTGTCTTTGTGTGTGCATCTGTTCAAGAAATCCCTCCTAAATAGTAAGAGCTAGGACCATCACATTCGGGATACAGCTTCCTCTTATTATCCATAACTTAAAACACAGTAAGAATCTGGTTGGGCCTGGGACAGGATTGCTCCTCATACAACCATGAAGAGAGACAGAATCACCAGGCATGTGGCAAGGGGCTGACAGGGTTCCCCACACCCAGGACTGCCCCAATTTGTGAGGGAACATTACTGGCTGTTCCCCTTCCTCATGCAGTGGAACATTCAGTGTTTGCTACATTCCTCACTCAGGCTGCAGAGCACAGAGGACAGACAAATCTGCACCTGCTCCAGTCAGGGGACATGCTACCCTCCCTCAGCTGTGTCCCCAGAGCTGTATCCGCCATGGATTGCTGCTTCTCACCTGACCTCAAGCTGCTACAGTGATCCTCTCTCCCCAGGGCAGCCTGCATATTCAACCACTCATTTCTAGCTCTACCCCAAGGCAATGATTCAAATGAAACATGGACAGTTGCATGATATTTTCCAAAACCCAAAAGTTAATTGAGTTCAGGACTCGAGCAACACGAGGTAAATCTTTAAGTATTATAACTGAAATTCACTTTTTTCAACAGCACTCTGTAGAGTTCATTTCCTCCAGTTTGTGTGAGGTCTTTCACGGTTGATGATTTATATTGGAGGCACAAATGGCACTAGGATTGTCAATGGGAAAACCACTCATTTGTTAAAAATTAGTTACAATTATCTTATGACTCTCCACTCTCCCTTGTTCCGATGCTAACTTTTGCCATTTTACAATTGCATTTCCTTGTTTAAATCTCCTATGTGTGTGAAACTGGCACGAACAGCCTGCTGATTAAAGCTAGACATCACATTTGGATAGCACATTAGATGCGTGGGTAATAATTTAGTCAGTGTAAGATGCCACCACCTCAGCCACAGGACTGTCCCAATCTTGTTACGGTTCTCCACAAAGTTATAAGCCACACCACTCTCCTATGCCATCTCCCCTAGGAGAAAGAAAGAAGCCTGGACACTCACTGGCCCCACAGGGCAACTATACAAGGCCCTGCGCAGCGATGAAGACGCACAAGGGGCAGTGGCAAAGTCTCTCCTATGGGCTTTCCGAGGAGCACAAGGCCAGGAAGGGGGTGGGGGCTCGCAGCAACAGGCAGTGACACATTTCCACCACTCTCTTGGAAGTGCCGCACAAAGAACTCCGTGACTGGCCTACCGAGTGTGGCAGCCACCTTACCCTTAACTCCAACCCATGATCCCACACTTCCTGCCTTACCCTTAACTATACCCCTTGGCTCACAACCCCGCTCTCCTTACCCTTAACTCTGCCCCTTTTCCCACAACCCCACCTTACCCTTAACTATACCCCGTGACCCGTAACCCCGCCCTCTCCTTACCCTTAACTCTGCCCCTTTTCCCACAACCCCACCTTACCTTTAACTATACCCCATGACCTGTAACCCCACCCTCTCCTTACCCTTAACTCTGCCTCTTGGCCCTCCTTAACCTTAACTCTGCCCCTTTTCCCACAACCCCACCTTACCTTTAACTATACCCCATGACCGGTAACCCCGCCCTCTCCTTACCCTTAACTCTGCCCCTTTTCCCCACAACCCCACCTTACCCCATGACCGGTAACCCCGCCCTCTCCTTACCCTTAACTCTGCCCCTTTTCCCACAACCCCACCTTACCTTTAACTATACCCCATGACCGGTAACCCCGCCCTCTCCTTACCCTTAACTCTGCCCCTTTTCCCCACAACCCCACCTTACCCCGTGACCCGTAACCCCGCCCCCTCCTCACCCTTAACTCTGCCCCTCCCCCGCACCTTGTTGTTATACTCTTCCACGAAGCTGCCGAGCGCCAGGCGAAAGCGCTTGTCGGGCCGGACGCTCCAGTTCATGGCGTACACGGTCCATGGCGCCTCGTACTTGTAGATCTCCTTCCGCTTCCCGTGCAGCGACATGGCGGGGCCGCCGGGTTACCGGGGTGGGGGAGGGGCCGGGGGCCCGGGTGAGACGCGCGGGGGGAGGGGCTGTCCCGGGCCGAGCGGGGCCTACGGAAGCCGGGCACCGACGGGCCGAGCGGGGCTGCGGGGGGAGACCGCGGCCGGCTCCGAAAGGCGGAGACGCTCAGCGCTCGCCGCGGCGGAGACCGTTTGGGATTCGGCCCCCTCACACAACGGGAGCGGAAACCACGCGGGCTGCCCCGCCTCCTCCGCGTCCGTTGGCTGAGTCCGCCGCCACTCAGGGCATCGCGGACAGCCGCTGGGTGAGGAACCTGCCCGTCAGAGCCGTCCCTGCCTCTTATTGGCCCCTGTGCCGCTCGTTCTAAGGAGGAGCGCGCCGCCGTAATAGAATCCTCCGCTCGATCCCGCCCCCGACGGATGGGATGCTCTTTCTCAGCAGCTCATTGGCTGCGACGGGTCGCAGTGGCTTCGCTCCTTCATGAGGCGGGACCTTCTAGCACCCTGTCATTCTATTGGCTGGCCAAAGGTGTCAGTAAGGGGTGAGCTGGTGGGCAGCGGGCGGGGCTTGGGGCCCCTGTAGGGGTTAACAGAGCTCTTTGAGCTGTGTAGAGTTACAGGTTCGAATCCCAGGTCTTATAACTGGGTGGGGTATAACTACCCTGAGCAGGTCAGCTCGGCAGTGTTTAGGCTGGTAAGTTTTTCTGGAAAAAGATTTTTTTTTTTGCCTAAAAAGATTGCCAGCTGTCTACACTGGCCGCTTGAATTTCCGCAAGAACACTGACTTCCTGCTATCTGAAATCAGTGCTTCTTGTGGAAATACTATGCTGCTCCCGTGCGGGTAAAAGTCCCTTTTGTGCAAAGCTTTTGCGCAAAAGGGCCAGTGTAGACAGCTCAGATTTAACCAGAAAGGACACTCTCTAAATGACTTAGCCACCTGCATTCTGCTACAAAGACCTTTTACATCTGCACTTGAAAGGGAATCCTCTGAACTGTCATTCATGTTAAAATTCGACACTTGCCAACAAGGACTTAACAAGAATTTGAACTATCTCACCCATTACCAAGACAGTTTCCCCAATTATCACCTGTAATACCATTAACTCACAAACATCCCACTCTCCCTACCTTTAATATCAGCAATTCACAGACACTTACCTTCCTTCCTCCCCCCCCCCCCCCCGCATCACCCTTCTGTTCTGCAATGTGATTTGTCCTTTTCATATTTGTTCATTTTTTTTAATTGTATCCTTTGGTATATATGGTTGTGACTACTTTCTTCCACTATTTGATCTGAGGAAGTGGGTCTGGCCCACGAAAGCTCATCATCTAATAAACCATCTTGTTAGTCTTTAAAGTGCTACATTGTCCTGCTTTTAGCTCAGATTTGTGCAAAAAAGCCCCGATCGCGAAAATGGCCATCGGGGCTTTTTTGTGCAAAAGCGCATCCAGATTGGCACAGACGCTTTTCCGCAAAAAGTGCTTTTGCGGAAAAGCGTCCATGCCAATCTAGACGCTCTTTTCCGCAAATGCTTTTAACGGAAAACTTTTCCGTTAAAAGCATTTGTGGAAAATCATGCCAGTCTAGACGTAGCCCTCCCGTTTAGGGCCCTGAAATAAGGGCCAAGCAAGCAGTCCCTATGCTCTGCTCTTTTGGAAATTATGCTCCAGGCCAGCCCTTGCAGGTTCATTGAAAGAATTGGTGTGGCAGACTGCCACAGCTGGGCTACCCCAGGAAAGAGTGCCGTACTGTGCACAGTCAAAGGGTGCATCCCATAATGGATAGAAAAACAAATGAGGTTTCTGAAGTGTGGTGGTGATCATGTTTGCTTAAGACGCAAAAGTTCCCTCTTTCAAAACCAGGCAGAAACACAGGGTATCTGTTTTTGAACCACGTCTAGAGACAATCTGTACGGGCTCGTGCTCCACATGTTGCATTTCCTCACCCTTGTGTCCTGCACCAAGAGGCGGGACTATCCAACATCAGTTGAGGGTAAGGAACCCCAATGGGCCAGTGTTCATCCCACCTTAATCCCACAGCCCGTCAGGGACATCAGTTGGCCGCTCCTTCACCAAGCCGTGAGCATAGGTGTGTACCTGGCATGGTTCACCCCATCCCAGACGCCTGCCCTTCTGCGGCGTAAGGGAAAACCTGGCACATGCATATCTGGAATGTGCCAGGTTGCAGTCCCTATTCCGGCTCCTTTCCTTTCCCCCTTACCTTTTTATTTACGCACACCCCATCTGTGGCCCCACAAAGTCGCAAGACCTCCTCGTCAGCCTCCTCCTGGCCCTGGCGAAAGCTCATGTACAATACCAGGAGGAGGATGCTGGATGATGGGGTGCACTGCAACTGGGGGGGCCTACGTCCATTCCTCCCTGGTCTCATGCCTCTAGTCAGAATTCTTCTGGGTGGTGTCCACTGGATCCCTGGACAGCTTTGAGGAGCAGTGGATGCTGTCCAAGGTTCTCTGCTCAGTGTTCCCATCTGTTTCCCACATTTTAAACCTTTGACCTGCACCCCTTGACCCTGTTTTTCATCATTTTTCTCCCAGAATCAGTTGAGTCCTGGCTCCAGTCGTCCGTCCTGCAAGGCTGGGGGAGGGGCTTTTAGAAGTGGGTGGGCGCCCCCTGGGTTCAAATAGCAAAGTTAATATGTGTCTCCTTGCTCAGGCACTGACTCTGGGGCTGCAGATACAGGTGCCAACTTTCCACTGCTCAACTCCTGGCTCCACCTCCTCCTCCTTGTTCCTTGCCTCTCCCACATAGCCTCCTGAGGGTCATGAAACAGCTGATTGCAGGAGGAACGGGGCAGGAAGAGATGGTACTGATCGGTGGGCCAAAAGATGCTGGAGATGGGAGAGGAGGCACCTGATGGGGCCTGCTGACAAATTACTGTAGCTCTTTGGTAAACTGTGGCTCCTTCTCAGGCTCAGGTTGGCCACACCTGGCCCAGTATGATCCTCACAACCAGCCGAGGTGCAGGAAGCACCATTATGCTCATCTTGCAGAGAAGAAAACAAGCACAGATGGAGGTAAGTGACCAGGACAAACTCTTGCAGCATTCCTGACTCAGAAGTGACTTCCCTGAGGGGTTTCTGCAGTGGCCCCTGCAGGACGGATTTGGGCATGTCACTTAAATAGAGATGGGAGCCATTCACAGGCACTACACATCCACAAGGGTGAGGCCCTGGGAGACCATAGGGGTGCTGCAGCCCACTCCAGCAGAGAGACGGTTACAGAAAGCCAGGGGAGGCGTGTGCAACCTTGGCCTATTAGAGCAGGGAGCTGTCAGCTGATTACGGCCAGGCTGGGCCCTATAAAAGGCTGCCTGGGCAAAGAGGCCTATACTCTTGCTACAGCTATGGATTAGGGGGGACCTGGCTGCTTGGGAGGCTACAGAGGCTTCCTGAGACAGAGCAGGGCTGGGGAAAGGCAGGTAGAGCTGGGGAGCCCTGACCTGACACAGGGGCCTGAGGGGTACTAGGGCAGCAGCCAGGGCAGAAGGCAGCAGGTCCACATTCCCTTACCAATAATGAGTGGCTGATTCAGACTGCAGTTTGCTCCTGAGGCAGGGGCTGGTGGATCACTAAGGCTGGTGGGTCCAGGGGATTGGGGTCCCCTGAGCGGGGAGGACCCCGGAGTGCAGGGGCACTGCTGTGGTGTAGTACTTTGAGGAAGGACACTGTGGGCCAGAAGGGACATGGGGCCTGAAACAGCACAGAAGACAGGTAACGGAGAGCAAGACCCTAGTCAACAGGGGGTGCTCCTGGCTGAAAGAGCTAATTCCTGAGGAGACCCAGCAGGAGGTGCTGCGCCAGGGAGCTGACCCTGCTACAGAGACCTACAGTCTGTATCTGGTAGCCTGCATCCCACAACCATCCCTGGAACAGATCCCTCTGTTCTAGGCAGGCACCTTTTGTCCGCCGGCTCTAGTCCTTTTTCCTGGCACTGTGGATGTTGGCACTGGGTTCAACGGGTAACTGCAGCTGCTGAAAATCTCAGCAGTCACCTGCTGCAGGCTCTGCCGCACAAAGCCTAAATCAGTCTGAGACTGCAGAGCCCACAGCGAAGCATTCCCTGGAACCATGCCTGGGAAAGAGGCGTCGCTGCCCTGCTGCCACGCAGCTGCCCCCCAGGGCTATCAACCGCTAAGCTTGGCTCGTGGGTTACACACTAACATCCCTGCCTGGGGCTACAATTCATTTCAGCTCTGCGCGATCTGCCGCTGGCAGGGGCAGAGCGGCCTGTGCAGGATTTCCGGTGTGTACGGCAGGATCCTCGAGATGCTTCTCGTCCCCGAGCGATGCCAGGGAACGGAGGAATCGGGTCCAGCATCGTGTCCGTGCCAGCGCCCAGCCTCCTTTGAGGAAGGCCCAAGGAACTTGGCGGTGCTTCATTCTGGGGTACAAACTGCCCTGCTGGGCACTTATCTAAACGCATGAGCTGTGTCTAGACTGGCAAGTTTTTCCGCAAAATCATCTGCTTTTGCGGAAAAACTTGCCAGCTGTCTACACTGGCCGCTTGAATTTCCGCAAGAACACTGACAAGCTCATGTAAGATCGTCAGTGTTCTTGTGGAAATACTATGCTGCTCCCGTTCGGGCAAAAGCCCTCTTGCGCAAATCATTTGCGCAAGAGGGCCAGTGTAGACAGCTCAGTGTTGTTTTCCGCAAAAAAGCCCCGATGGCTAAAATGGCGATTGGGGCTTTTTTGCGGAAAAGCGCGTCTAGATTGGCCATGGACGCTTTTCAGCAAAAAGTGCTTTGGCAGGATGCTTTTCTGCAAATCTAGATGCGCTTTTCCGTTAAAAGCATTTCCGGAAAATCATGCTAGTGTAGACATCGCCATGGGGGAGGAGGGAGGTTTGTTGTTCTTCCAATGCAACTGTTCTCGGTGTTCCTATAAATGGCTGATCCTTGGGGGGGGGGGTGCTGCCCGTGCCGGTGGAGAGGAGCCCAGTGTAGCTTGCTGTCTGTGGGGCAGTCCGGTCAGCTGTTCATGCTGTGGTGTGGATTAAAGACCTGGCCCTGTGCCAGGCCCCAGATCCTATGGAGCCCGGTTGCCTTTTGCCTCTCTGGGCAGAAACCTTGTGGGCGGGAAATGCCTGCGGCTGGAATGTCCCTGCTGCGGGAAGATGAAACCGACGCCATTGCCCTGAAATAGAAAGGGCTGGAGGGGGAGCGCGTTGGGGTCCGGGGCTGGAGGGAGGCCCCCCGTGACAGGTGCTGCGGGGGAGGGGGAGAAGCAGTGGCAAGCGCTGCTGGTTTGGCAGACTGGCGCAGGGTTCACCCACCCTGCAAAGGGAGTGGGGATGGCAGGGCGGGCAGGCATTGTGCCAAGGACTCTCATCTAGCTGGGGGCGGGGAGGGCAGTGTGAGCTCCTAGCCATCCCACCATAAGTCTGCCCCACTCACCCTGCACAGCATCTCCTCTGCTCTCTTGAAGCATGCCCAGCCTACAGATCCCCCTCCCCCAGCCCTGTGCACCCACCTGGACTCCCCCACAACATACTTGAGGGGCTGGAGCACATGACCTATGAGGAGAGGCTGAGAGATTTGGGTCTGTTTAGTCTGCAGAAGAGAAGAGTGAGGGGGGATTTGAGAGCAGCCTTCAACTTCCTGAAGGGAGGTTCCCAAGAGGATGGAGAGAGACTGTTCTCAGTGGTGACAGATGACAGAACAAGGAGCAATGGGCTCAAGTTGCAGTGGGGGAGGTCTAGGTTGGATATTAGGGAAAACTATTTCACTAGGAGAGTGGGGAAGCACCGGAATGAGTTCCCTAGGGAGGTGGTGGAATTCCATCACTAGGGCTGTGTCTAGACTGGCCAGTTTTTCCGGAAAATCAGCCGCTTTTCCGGAAAAACTTGCCAGCTGTCTACACTGGCCGCTTGAATTTCCGCAAAAGCACTGACTTCCTACTGTAAGAAATCAGGGCTTTTTGCGGAAATACTATGCTGCTCCTGTTCAGGCAAAAGTCCCTTTTGCGCAAAGATTTTGTGCAAAAGGGCCAGTGTAGACAGCTCAGATTTGTTTTGCACAAAAAAGCCCCGATCGCGAAAATGGCCATTGGGGCTTTTTTGCGCAAAAGTGCATCTAGATTGGCACGGATGCTTTTCCACAAAAAGTGCTTTTGCGGAAAAGTGTCCGGGCCAATCTAGACGCTCTTTTCCGAAAATGCTTTTAACGAAAAACTTTTCCGTTAAAAGCATTTTCGGAAAATCATGCCAGTCTAGACGTAGCCTAGAGGTTTTTAAGTCCCGGCTTGACAAAGCCCTGGCTGGGTTGATTTAGTTGGGATTGGTCCTGCCTTGAGTAGAGGCTGGACTTGACCTCCCGAGGTCTCTTCCAGCTCGGATTCTGTACTGCCTGCCCACCCCGTGCTCCCCAGCGCTTTATGGTGCGGAGCGAGCACCATCCTCTTTGCAGCTCAAGCATCAACACGAGCTTCCCCGTCCCATCCCCTTCCTCCAGACCAGCTCCCCAAGTGGCTGAGGGGAAAAGCCAGAGGCCGGCGCACGAGCTCCCCTTCCCTTGCGCCCAGCTGCAGCTGCCCTCTGCTGGGGGAGAGGCCTGGACGCCGGCGGAAGCCTGAGGCGGAGTTTCCGTAGCGATGCTGCTTAGGTCTGAGGGCGTTCGGCAGCCGGGGGCTGACTGGGAGGGCACAGGAAAGACTCCTCCAGGCTGCAGCGTGGCGAAGCTCTTCTCCACTCTACCCCGTGTTTTTTTCCGCGAGATCTGCCTGTGCTCCAGCTGTGGCGGCGGAAGTGTGTTGGGGGCGGTGCTTGAATGTGCGGGTGGTGACCCAATGCCCCAGCAAGGGGCTGCAGCACCCCAAGCGTTGCCCTCGGCCAGAGGAGGGCTGCTTGGCTAATATTTCTGGCCTAGCTCAGTGTCTGTCTCTCCACTTCCCCAGGCCTGGCCTGGTCGTTTACTGCTGCAGAATCGGATGGCGACCCCCAGGCAGCACAGGTGTGAATGCCAACCAATGGCACAAGGAGGGGAGACTCCGATCCTGTTCACCCCCATCATGCCCGACCCACCACATCCAGGTCAGGTTCTATCCTGCCCAGAGACAGTTCCACCCGCCCGCTCGGTGGGAGATGAGGTTTTTCACTTCCTGTCCTAAACTCTTGAGGCACGTTACCGCTGCCTCGTTCCATCCTGGCGGTGGCTGAGTTTCGTTGATGTAGGTGCCTCTATGCAGGGTGCAGCGTGTTTGGGGACGAAAGGCAGCACGTCTCGTCGTCCCATTCCAAAAGGTGGCACATCTCCAGTACTGTGTTGTTGTGCACGCATTTTCTCCTACTTACTGATCCCCACGGACAGCTGAGCGGCGGGGACTAAACCGAGGAAGCTTTAGCTCCAGGAGCATGAGTGTCTGTCATGGGAGTTAAAGAAGAAAGCATCTTGGGACAAGGGCCGCAGCAAAGTCGCTCTCTTCTGTACGTTATCCAGCCCTGATAGCAGGGGCAGGCAAAATATGCCCAGCAGGATGGATTTGGCCCGCCAGCATCCCAGAAACCTCAGGCAGGCTCCCTACCGGCCGTGCCCCATATGCTGCTCAAAGTGGGCGGCTGTGAGAGCCATGTGCTTGCTACGCATCCTTGGGGGCGGGGTGTGCACTGCCCCCACCCCAGCACAATGTCTCAGCTCCCATTGGCCAGAAACCGGCCAATGAGAGCTACCTGGGCCCTAGAGGGCCCCCCCATCAAAGATTTACTGCCCACCTCTGCCCTATGGGGTGACAAAGCTCCACCTCCCTGTACCAGGACGCGTCACCGCTTCTTACGCATTGCGCTGGGTTTTAGATCATTTTGATGCATCGTAGGTGCCGCTGTTCCTGGCGTTTGCCTCAGCAGCGTCCTGCCGTTACACCCCGTTACTGAACGAAATGAAAACCGTCTCTCCTGGCTCGTTCTGGCCTCTGGCCAACGTGCCTTTTACAGTCTCCCTCCCACTGCTGCTTCCAGCGCAGGTGTTTTACAGCCCTGGCAATTTAGTGGGACGCTTCATTTTTACAACCTTTTAAATGCGGCCGCCTCTGGAGTCGTGAGCGCCGGAGCCTTGAAGAGGCAGCAGCGGTCAGGCAGTTCCCACGGGGTCTAAGACAAGCACATCCAACCCATTTCTTTCCCCGGGGGGGTCACACTTGGAGTCCGTTCTTGGCCTTGTGGTTGAGACCATCGGCGTTAAGGTCAGCCAGGTAATGGCCCAAATTGGGACATTTGGCCGAAAGCGCGAAGGCAGCCAGTGAAAGGCCTGGAGCATCCAAGCTGGGAATTTTCTGTTGGGTGTTTAATCCCGTTAGGCGCTAGCCTTAAAGCCAGCTCGGAGTACAGAGCCCAAATCTCCCAAGCCCACTGCTACACAGAGGTGGAAAAGCCACCCTGGGTGTGGAGAAGAGGCCCAGGAGTTTGCAGGGGGTTACGGTACCGCTTTCATGCAGCTGTTTTGTGGTGACAGGCAGGTGGGAAGACAAGGCCTGGGAAAGCGGGGGTCCCTCCCTACCTCAGGGCTAAGTCGTCCGAGTGCTCCCGAAAGCTCATTTTCTCTCTGGATGAAGGGGAGACCAAGCAGACTAGGGGCCTCTGTCATGGTTCCAGGCACCGAGACATTGGCCTGGAGTAACGCTTGCCCCGTGTGGTGGCTGCTCTAATCGCCACCCTCAAAGATTTCTGCCCGGCAAGGCCGTTGTGAAGAGCTGGGGCTGAAGAATTACTGAGGTCCAGCTGCATTTTGTTTCTGCTGAAAGGGAATTGACCTTGACAATGGCCTCCAGGGCCCAGTCCTGGAGCCGTAAGCGCTGCGCGCTGAGCTCCACCGGCCCTGCCGAAGGCAGCTCCTAGGGCAGAGACTTCGGCGCAGGACTCTGAGGCGGGTCCAGAATGGGGTGGAGATAGGGCAGCGCTCAGGGCAACGCAGTCGCAAGGTTGCTCCATCCCTCGACAAACCACAGGCTCAATCCGGGGGAGGTGCCAAAACCGTATTTATTAGCAAAGTGGACACGAAAGCTCCAGAGAAAGAAACGCTCGCAGCCTCGCTGCTCTCACTGGGAGCTCCGCAGTGCGAGAGCAGGCAGCGGACTAGCTCTACAGCGTCTAACCCCGTGGCAAGGCGGCAGTGCTGGGTTCCCACAGGGGAGCTCCGGGATCCCTCAAGGGGGTGGAGCAGGGGCAGAGGGATGTACCTATGGAGCCCCTATGAAAAGGGATGCTCTCCAGGTGAGGGCTGGAAACGTGTCAGGGGGCTGGGGCTGCTTTTCTGCTTGCCATGAGTGTGCTGTGAGTTTTGTGCTTTCCGCCCCTGCCAAGTAAAAGTCGAGTCGGTCTGGGAAGCTAACGGGGCTTTGCAAGAGCTGGATGCGGCCTGGAGCGAAGAGCCTCGAGCCTGGACTTGCTCTAGGGGCTGCGGCCCAGGGACCGGCGGTGAGAGCGATAGAGAGGTGGAAAACTCCACCTTCACTTCTTACTGCCAGCCAGGGTGACTCCTCTCTTCTGCCCGCCCCTGGACTCCCCACCTCCTGCTCCTTCATCCTCCCACGCGCCAATGCCATTGACTCCTCTCCTCCCCCAGCTCACACCTCCGGGACGAACAGACCCGATACAGGCGCGCACAAAGGCCCAGGTGTGCCGGGTGTGATAGACACCGATGTGGCGGTGGTCCCTGCCTCGGCGGGCTTGACTGTCAGGTGGCCTCACAGCCCTGCATCCTCTCTCCTCTTGCAGTCAAGGTCCGTTTTGGTGGCACCAATAAGGGGAGGAAGGCGTGGCGAGGAAGAGGAGGCTGGCTGGCTCCACGGTGGCCATTCAAAAGATCTGGTTTGGGTGCACTCTATAATGTGCAATTTGAATCTACTCTACGTAAGCCTTTGGAGAACACTGATCTCTGAACCCCTCCGCTCTGGACTCGCCTCCCCCGGGGCAGAAGACAACTACAAAATGTACCCCTGAGCCGATAACATTGCCCTCTGCCTCTCACTGAAATCAACGAGACCAGTTCTCAGTCGCGGTTCCTCTTGGCTTGGTTCCGTGCTCGCGCGTCTCTAACTGCCGGGAAGCACTGGGTCGGAGAGGTGTCTCTGAATGTCCAGGTGCTCGGAAGATGCTTCAAGATGCTCGGGGAGGGAAGGGAAGCGAAAGCCCCGGTAGAGTCCCCGGGTGTTTGTCACCCTCTGGTGAGGCTCTGGGGTGGGGAGGTTCTGGGAACGGGGCTCCAGCTGGGAGTAGATTGTCACGGTTTTTTCCGAGGCTGCCGTCGGGTGTACCCCACTCGGCAAGGAGTCCCTGGATTTCAGCTGGAACTTTTCGATCTCTGCATAGCTTGGGCTCTGGCGGAGACGGGGAAGAAAAGGAGGAGTAAGGGCGTGTTAGTGGGACCAGCCAGGGTTTTGTGGTGAAGGGCCCAGAGAGAGAGAAACCCACTGAGTAGGCGGCACCAGCCTATACAGTGGGGGAGCTTCTTGCCTGTTCCTGGGGTTCACCTCGGAGCAGAAGAGCCCTGCCTCATTACTGGGGAACCCCTTCTGGCTCGTGGGCACTAGGTCCCCTCCAGACACTCCCACTGCTCAAATCCTGCTGCCCTAGTGATGGGGCAAATCCATGGGGGAGCCATGTCTCGGCGGGTCCCCAGGGCCTGGTCTGCGCTAGAGACTCAAGTTTCTTGAGCAGGGTAGTTGAGCCGACCTGCGTGCCGGGGGGGGGGGGGGGGGGGGGGAGGGAGCTGCGCTCGCTACCGCTGACATGGCTGCCGCTCGCAGGGACGACGATCGCCCACACTGACGGGAGACTCTCTCCCATGGGGATGGGCCAGCAGCGCTCCCGCTGGGGGACCCTACAGACCCCATGTTACTGCTTGGCTTAGACTCGAAGCAGCCGAAGCCGAGCTTCACCCCCTGGGGCCAAACCCTGCCCTGGGCCCACCTGGGCTCAGATCACAGGCCCTCTGGGTGGTGGGGCTCAGGCTTTGGTTTCAGCCCCCCTGCCTGGGGCAGCAAGGCTGGGGCGGGCTCAGGCTTCGGCCTCCCCTCCTAGGGTCGTGCAGAAGGGAGCGCAGGGCAAGGATGCCCAAGAAGCCTCCACTGAAGCCCTGCAGTGGCGCCATTCTCCAGTGTGGACAAGGCCATGTGGCATCAGCTCCCCCGGCGATGGGGGGCCAGGCTAGGACGGGTCAGCTGATCCATGCTCTTGGACAGGCACCGCCACACTTTTCCTCCAGCACCCCAAAAGAATGGCTTGGGGGCTGGGTGATCTCTGCCCAGGCCTCTGCTGGGCTTCATCCCCTCTCCAGCCCCGAGTGTGTGACCTGAGGCGCAACGCGTTTCGAGACGGCTCTGGGTTAATCCAGGCTAAGGACGTTCAATACAGGCACTTCCGCATTCCTCCTTTGAAATGTACAAGAGCCACCACTGGGGCTCTTGTAGATTCCAAAGGAGGAAGGCGGAACACTGCAGCCCGGGCCGGTGGGACGTCCCGCTGACTCCGGGCTGCAGGCGGGTGCATGTTTTGAAATGTACAAGACTCCCCATTGGGGGCTCTTGCGCATTTCAAAGCCTCAGCGCAGCATGGAGCCCAGGGTCAGCGGGGGACTGACTGGGTGCAGCGCTGCCCCTTTGCAGTACCCCTTTCCCCCCCTTTCCTGCCTCTATCTGATAGAGGCATTAAGGGGGGGAATCGACTAGTCCTTAACATCCTAAGTCCAGGCCCGCACTGCCAAAGAGAGGAGCAAGGGGCCCACACCGACCCCCCCCTGCAGCGAGAGGCTCCAGGGAAAGTGGGAACCAATGTTCCCTCTAATCTTTCCATCCATGTGTGGAATGCATTTTTTACATGCACCGAGGCATGGGTGAATGTGCACCACCCCCAGCAACAAAAAACCTAGCCGTGGGCACTCTGCTCATCAGCGGGGCATCCTTTGGATTTCTCAACACTGGGAGAGGGGGACATCTCCTGGCTTTCTCCATCTCCCACCCTGGTGGGGGGAGTTGCCCTCCCTCCTGGCCAGACCCTTCCCCACACAGTGAGGGGAAGGGTGAAGGGAGCAGCCCCTGTCCTGGACCCTCAGCCCGGACCTCTCTGCCCCCAGAAGGAAGACGCAGCCTCAGAGAGCCGAGACTCCGTCCTTCGTCCCAGGCTCTCTCATGCAGCGACCTCCCGGGGCACCCCGGCCTGCTTCTCTGCAGGAGGAAGCTGCTGAGACAGCCCCATCTCCCGCAAAGTCCTCTCAGCCCCCGCCTCAAGACTGGGAAACGCTGGGACTGGAGCTGCCAGGTGGCTGGAAGCAGAGGGACATGATCTCAGTCCCCGGGGTCCGCGATTTACCTGCCCGGGAGGGGTCAGGTCCTCCTCTTGCAGCAGGGAGCACGGCGGAGCAGGCTCCATGCCCCGGGGGCCCAGGCTGTACATGGCCAGGCTGTGGGAGGAGGGCGAGATGGGGCTGTACGCTGGCGGCACCTGGGACAGCTGGCGCTGCAGGAGCTGCAGGATTATGTTAATGTCCGAGGACATCCTGGACTCCAGCCTGTGGACAGATCAGCCAGCGTTAGCACGACACGTCCCGGGAACAGGAAGCATTGAGACCCCAGCCAGACCAAGCTGTGCGGCCGCTGAGGGTGGCGCAGGAGCCAGCAAACTCAGGGAATGGCCGGAGCGCGGGGGAAGGGGTTCAGCAAAGCGCCATCGCTGGCCGTTGGATTGTCCAGGGTCACTGCAGCTCCTCCCAGCTCAGGCTGGTGAGGGTAGGAGCAGACAGCCGGCTCCATCAACCAAGAGAAGCTGCTGCTGTCACCCCAGCCGCCCTGGCAGAACCATCCCAGGAGAAAAAGCTTTTCCCAAGCAGCCGGGCCAAGTCGTTCTCTTCTAAGGCAGGAGCCTGGTTTGTCGTGTGCGTGGGCCACGGGAACACCCTGCGTTAGGCTCCGGTGTTAACGGAGAGAAACTCAGATCTGGGATCCCACAGGGCAGACGAGCTGGCTAGTGAAGGTTTTCTCCCATGGCCCTTGGAGGCGGTGGCTGCTGGCCACTGCCAGAGCCAGGACTCCGGGCTCGGTGGGTCCTCGGGCTGATTGGCTCCAGCCTGGCAATTCCCACCTCTGTGGATTTACACCCTTGTATGACCAGCAATTAGAGGCAAGTCGAGCTGCGCTCAGGCCCCATGGTGCAGCCCCACAGTCAAAGACAGCACCTGCCCCCAATCAGCGCAGACTGAGGGGAAGGTGGGAGGGGAAACAGAGGCAGGTGAAGGAACTGCCTTGGGTCAGTGGCAGAACCGGGGACAGAACCCAGCTGTGCTGGCCCCTAGCTCCCGACATACTGCTGCTGCCGCAAGATCCGAGTCCTAACCAAGAAACCGACCTCCCAGGAGTCCTGGGGAAGGCTGGCTGTGGATTTGACCCTGAGCTTTGGGGCTGGCCCTGTCTCCACATGGGCCTGGCAGGGCGCAGTTCTGGGCCCCCTCGCTGGATGCAATTGGATGAGAATGTTTGTCCCTATCCCAACCCAATGGGAATTTTATGTAGAAATGTGAACTGCAACCTTAACAGCGCCCCTTGCTCACGGCCACTAGGGGGCGCACCATGCCTGGCCAGCACAGCACCCCGTAGTAATGAAGCCAGTGGGAAAAAGGCTGCAACCCTTAAGTGAGACACCTACATCTGCACGGACACGCCTCGATCGAAGCGGCCTGAGTCCTAGAGCAGCCCCAACGCCCGCGGCACTGAATGGGGTGCAGGCAGCCTCTGAGAATCGCGTCTGCATGGAGGCGTGTGGCCCGGCGCTGTGCCCATGCCAGCCGCACGACTGCAGAGGTCTGGCCTCCTTTTCCTTCTCGTTCCAATGCCGCCCCCTTCCTATGTCCCTGGTGACTCTCGCCAGTGACCAGCCTGGCAACAGTTCACCTGCCCGGGATGGTGGAACGGCCCAAGGCAAATGCTCAGGTTCCTGCCCCGGGACTGAATTTGGGGGAGCCCTTGTAACTTGATCCAGGCTGGGCCCGGCTGAGGAAATACTCAAGTAGCTGCTCCCAGATGTCACCACTAAGCCCCGCGGGGCGGGATCGCCGACGTCCAGACTAAAAAATTGCGTGGGGGAATGTGGGGGGGCTCGGGGCAGGAAGTGGGGGTGAAGGAGTCAGGGCTGGGGGTGTGGATGTCAGGGGGTGCAAAAGTCAGGGCAGGAGGTTGGGGGGCAGGGTGCTCCAGGCTGGGAGTGCAGCCATCATGTTGCCTGAGCACCAGAGCTAAACTCAGGCTAATTATTCCAAAGGTCTTTGATAGTTGGTCTGTGGAGAATCCAGTAGACGTGAGTCTCTCTCCAGGTGGTAGCACCTCTCTAAAGGCCTCACAGCCTGAGTGAATTTGTCTAATTACCCGCACGGTCACAATTCCTAGAAGGCTGAGGTCTCCCTGCCCCATGGAATTTCATACACATTGGGTGTGTCTAAACTAATGGCTCCATCGATGGACCCATGTAGATTAGGCTGATTAGCAGAGGGAAATGAAGCTGTGATTTAAATAATCGCGGCTTCATTTAAATTTAAATGGCTGCCGCGCTGAGCCAACAAACAACTGATCAGCTGTTTGTCGGTTCAGCGCACTAGTCTGGACGCTCCCGTGCCGACCTGAAAGCCCTTTATCGACCTCCCCGTTATGCCTCGTAGGATGAGGTTTACTGGGGAGGTCGATAAAGGGCTTTCATGTCGACAGGGGAGCATCCAGACTGCCCCAATCTGCCGACAAACAGCTGATCGGCAGAGCGGGGCAGCCATTTAAATTTAAATGAAGCCGCGATTATTTAAATCATGGCTTCATTTCCCTTTGCTGAACAAACAAATCTACATGGCTCTGTCGACGGAGCCATGTAGTTTAGACGTACCCTTTCTGTCCCACAATGATACATAAACTTAATGCAGTAAGATCTCCCAAACATCACTAGTCACTTTGGAAAAAATAAGGCCACAAGATCTTGTTGGGAGCAAGACACGAGAAGTCATTCTTTCGCTCAACTCTGCACTGATTAGGCCTCAGTTGGAGTACCGTGTCCAGTCCTGGGCACCACATTTCAAGGAAGATGCGGAGACATTGGAGAAGGTCCAGAGAAGAGCAACATGAATGACTAAAGGTCTAGAGAACATGAGCTCTGAGGGAAGGCTGAAAGAATTGGGCTTGTTTCGTTTGGAAAGGAGAAGACTGAGAGGGGACGTGATAGCAGTTTTCAGGTATCTAAAAGGGTGTCACAAGGAGGAGGGGGAAAAATTGTTCTCCTTGGCCTTTGAGGATAGGACCAGAAGCAATGGGCTTAAACTGCAGCAAGGGAGGGTTAGGTTGGACATTAGGAAAAACTTGCTGTCAGGGTGGTTAAACACTGGAATAAGTTGTCTAGGGAGGTTGTGGAGTCTCCATCTCAGGAGATATTTAAGAGCAGGTCAGACAGACATCAGGGATGGTCCAGACGGTGCTTGGTCCTGCCGTGAGGGCAGGGGACTGGACTTGATGACCTCTCGAGGTCCCTTCCAGTTCTAGAGCTGCTAAGCTGATGCGTCCCATTCGTGGGCTGCCCCCCAGACTTGCCATGGTCGCAAGGGCCAGCACGGGGCGCCGGTGTCACGCCGCAGAGCCAGGGCCAGCGGGCGGTGGGGCTCTCAGAGAGGAGGGGCGGTGCCCCGAACCATGCAAGCACCCACCTGCTGAGCTGAGCCTGCAGGAGCTCCAGCCTGGATTCTAGGGGCCCCGGCGTGCAGGCCGGGGGGCAGTGGACCAGGGATGCGTGCTGCAGGGGTGCGGGGTGGGCATGTGGCTGTCGGTCCTCCCAGAAGGCGAACATGTTCGGAACATCCACGGGAGTGGCTGCAGAGAGGAGAGATCACAGTGGCGGTTGGAGCAGACCTGCTATGCGCCCCCCAACCACCCCCAGGAATTCCTGGTCAGCGGCCCCCACCCTGCTGCGACCCCTCCTCCACCCTCCGCCACGCTCACACCCTACCTGGCGTGGCCTGTCAGCAGGAGGCCTGCAGCCCCAAGGGGACACAGAATCCAGCAGCGGAGGCTGCCCGTGCTCTGTGCGGGGGCCAGGCAGGCTGCTATGGGGCGAGCGCAAGGGGCAATGGCAAAGCCGAGTGGGAGGAGGGGGGAGCAGCTGGGGTCGCTGTGGGGCTGGGATGTGAATTACCCCAGTGTCAGTGCAGTCCCATGGCCTCCCCCCCCAGAACCAGTGCTCGTCTCCTGCCCCGCTCCCGCACTGTGGCAGGGCGAGAGGGACGCTCACAGCCTCTCTGGGGCAGGGGCAGTGTGACGCCACCAGGACGCAGCCGGGGGAACAAACCTCTCCCCCAGGAGGCCCCTGGAGCCCCCAGGCTGGGGAGAGCTTAAACCAGGGGTGGGGAAGCTTTTTTGGGTCGGGGGC
Organism: Pelodiscus sinensis; assembly: GCF_049634645.1. NCBI lineage: Eukaryota > Metazoa > Chordata > Testudines > Trionychidae > Pelodiscus > Pelodiscus sinensis. Next base: position 6,475,148 of record NC_134739.1, on the reverse strand, counting down.
CACTGACCCACAGAAAAAAACCAACAAAACCCAAACCCTCACTGACGGCCCCTGACTGAGGAGAGACGCTCCTCACATCCCCTTTGCAGAGCCCCCAGGCTGGTAGATTTTGTGTGCCCCATGAAGGGATAGCGGGGGGCTGGTGCACCAGGGCGGGCTCCCCAATGTGTGGGGAAAGGGGAACCCCAAGCCTCAGGGGCCAGACCCAGTTAAGTGGCCCCCAGGCCTTGGGTCCCCCACCCCTGGCTTAGACTGAGGTTTGTGTTGAGATGAGGGCTGTCCAGCGAATACAAAATGTAATCGCGATTAATTGCGTGCGCTGCCGCTTTGAAACGCTCCAAGGGGCAGCGCCGCGGGAGCCCGGGATCAGCTGGAGTCCCCCGACCCCGGCTCCGTGCAGCGCAGCCCCTTGGAAAGGCCGCCGCGGCGTTTCAAAGGGACAGCGCAACAGCGGGGCGCTCCAGCTGACCCTGGGCTCCTAATGCGTTGCCCTGTCGAGGCACCAGGCAGCGCAGCATTAGCGAATGAAGGCGTTAATCCCGCCTTGAGTGAATCGCGGGCGTTCCCACACATCAACTGAGAGCCCTCGCGGAGACTCTCACTCTCTGGGCTCCCCCCAGAGCTGGCCCCCTTCCCACTGGACCCCGCTAGACCCCGCTACCGGCGTAGGCCTGGCTGTCGCCCGCCGCCTGCTTGCTGCCGTCGGCGCCACCGGCCACCAGGCTGAGCACGGCCGGGGCAAAGTCGTCCTTTTCGGCGGCGGAGCAGGACTCGGCCAGGGTGGGGCTGGGGGGCTTGGCCTCCTCATCGCTGGTCTGCGAGCAGGGCGTGGTGCTGCTGCAGAGGTCGTCCCACTGGTCCTTGCCGAGGGGGCCCGGCAGGTTGGTGAGCTCCGAGTAGGTGTGGTATTGCTCCGCGTCCGAGATGCCCGTGTCCAGCCCGTCCGGGTCTGTGGGGCGCAGGCAGGTTAGTGCGGAGACGCCAGGGCAGCGCCGTCAGGCCCCACCCCCACCGGGATGCCCATGGAGGGAGGAAAGGGCTGGCGGGCACCTGCCTTGTGAGGGCTGGATCGTGCCCCGCGTGAGGGGCCGGCTGGTGCCCCACGGAGTGGGGCCAGGCCAGCCAGGTCCATGCCTTCGGGTGGGCACGTCATGGTCCAGCCAGAGCCCTGCTGTACCCCCTGGGCAGTGCCACAGGCCCTGCTGCTCTCCCGAGGCACCGCCGAGGCTCTCAAGCCCACCCACCCGTTCTCCTGATGCAGGAGGAGAAGGGTGCTGCCTCAGGGCGCCCAGCTGGCAGGACCCTGCCCTGGCAGAGCACAGGCCGGTTACCTCCCCCCACCACAGTCCCCCACAAACTCCAGATACCCAGCCACCGAGACCCAGCCACACGGGCCTGCCCAGGCCTTGGTAGGGGAGTCTGTGGGGGCAGGGGTGGAGGGGAGACTGTTGCTGTCTGAGGCAGGGGCCCAGCCGCGAACGGTGGCTTCTGTAGTGGAGGCACCACAGTGGCGGGAGGTGGGGCGGAGAGAGGGGGATGGGAGGAAGCAGACGAGGGCGGAGCCGGGGAGCTGGGGCAGACGGTGGTTCCCACCCTCGGCAGCCGGCACAGACGGCTGCAGCTCCAAGGGCAGGAGACAGCTCGGAGCCTCCCCTCAGCCCAGCCAGGGGCAGCAATGCTGATGTCAGAGCTGGGCACGGCCAGGCCCGCAGAGTTACGGGGGGAGACAAGGCAAAGGGAAGGAGGCGACCGAGCCCGGCCGGCCCCCACTCACCGGGCTTGGGGGGCCGGCAGAGGGAATGCTTGCGGCGGCGCACGCGGCGGTAGGTGCAGTCGTACTCCTCGCTGAGCGGCGAGCGGGGGATGCTGTCTGCCTGAGAGAGAAGAGGGCACCGCGCGCGGGAGGGGACTGTTAGTGCAACGCAAAGAAACCTTGGCCCGAGCGTCAGCCGGAGCCCAGCGTGCCCCTGGGGCGTCTCTGCAGGGCAGGACAGCCCACGCCCAGCTCCCTGTCCCCTTCCAGCCAGGGGCTCCAAGCCCTCAGGCAGCAGACACTGAACTGGGCCCTCCGGAGACCCTGAGGCTGTGCGCATTGGGGCTGGGGGTGGCACCGTGTGAAGGGGGGTTAGGGTGCCTAGGACACTCGCGGAGTTGGGGGCTTCCTCACACACCCATCAGCCAGTGTCTCTGGGAAAAGAAAACAACAAAAGGGGGTAGCCAATCAGATCACTGGGCAGGATTTAGTGATAACGTTTAAGGGGGAAAACAATTATTCCAGAGCCTTCAGCCAATCACAGCCTTGATTATTCATGAAAGCGGGACGTCTCTGAATAAGCTTGTTTGTGATTGGCTAAAGGCTCTGGACTCCGTTTTTTCCTTTGGCAATTTGACCAGCTGTGCAATGCGCTGAAGCCAATTGAGGTTAAGCTAGGGTTGCCAGGTGTCCGGTTTTCACCCGGAGAGTGTGCTTTTCACTGCCTCTGTCCAGTAAAAAAACCCAGAAAATATCAGACATGTAAAATGTCCGGTGTTTTTTGTTTTCCGGTGGGGATGGTCTTTCCCTGCCACGCCTTAAAAGCACAGAGTGACCTTTTTTTTTTTTTTTTTTTGCTCACCCAATTTTTTCCCGCTATGTTCGGTATTTTAAAGTATCCGGCAACCCCAGGTTAAGCCTGTGGTTAAAAGTTCAGAGAACTCTTCTGGATTGGTGACAAAGTCATGACATTTACATGGTGATGTCATTGCATCACCATGGCAATGACATCCATATGGGACAGTCTCTTTCATCACAGGGTTGCAACAATGTGACCCAAGTCACATCAGGTCAGGACAGACCATCCCTGCACATGGCAAGAATGTGGCACGTTGTGACAAGGAAGCCAGGTCCTCCCTCAAGTGTTTTGTCAGTCACAATGACCTGATGTCAGGCTGAAACAACACCATCGCATTCCATCACAATGTAAAGCAAAGCTTTCCCATGGCGAGAATGGCATCATGTCAAAACCTGGGACAACAGCCCCATGTCGCCATCACAACACTGCCACCTGGACATGGGGTTGCATTTTGCCAAGGCATCATGCCATCACTCTGTCCTGACACAACAGGGTCTGGTCACAGCACGCAGGCATCTTCTTACACCTGTACATGCCCCCAGGCTGTGCGCTGTCATGTCTCCCAAATTCCCTCCCATCACAACGTCAGGCTGGCACAGAACTGCAACACGACGACCTTGCATCAGCCTGAAATAACCTCTGAGCTCTGGAAACGGTGCTGAGACCCTGCAAAACGTGGGGCGTTTTGGGGAGGGGGGTGTTAGCTGCAGGACTCAGGAAGCCAAATTTCCAGAATAGCTCCGGGTCAGATTTTCCAGTTCTCAACACTGACAATCTGAGCCAGATTTTCAGGACTTAGCTCCTCACATGCCCCCATGGGTTGGGCTTCTGTGAAAATGTAGGGCCAAAGTCAGGATGGTCACTATCCCTGGGGGAAAAGGGGGGCTGAGCTTTTCTCCAAACCTCTCTCTGGACTCCAAAGCAGTTAGTAGCTCAGACAGCATTGTGAAAGCGTAGCCCTGGGTGCTTAGCGGACCTGTGAGTGACCTGAGTTAGGAGGACAGAGCACTTGTCATTCTATGCTCCCCCGCGCTGTTCCCTCCTGCACCCCCTTCCGCTCCCTGGGGCCGACCAGCAGCCGCTGCCTCTCTTCTCCCACCTACATCTGGGACTCACATCTCGCAGGTTGAAGGTTATCTCCAAGTTGCTCCAGAAGTTGTCGGAAAAGGCCGGGTACATGTCCAGGACCTCCAGGAGGTCCTCCCGCTGGATCTTATGCAGGTCGCAATAAGTCAGTGCCCGGACGTCTGCGTTGGATTTCCCAGGTCGGGCATAAAGGCTGATGGGCTCCCCAAAAATGTCGTTCTTCCCTGCGCAGTGGAGAGAGGCTCATTAGGGGTGTGGGCAGCGGAGCTGTCCCTAGCGGCTCTAGGGCTTTCAAGAGAGCTCTCTGCTAATGTCCTGGCGTGTGTCCCCTCATCTCCTCCTACTCCCTGCCCTCCTCTGGGTCCTATCCCCTGGCTCACCCTCTGGACGCCTCCTGCTCCCTGCTTAGCCCCTTCCGTCACACCTCCCTTCTGCAGCGCCACCCCGGCCCAAGGCCCCCTGTGCCGACCCCTTTGCTACTTGCACTGGGGCTGATCTTTGCAAGCTCTGTAGCTGCTCTGTAACCTGGGCCTCTTGAGGGCTCAAACACTGAATTAGAAGGATGCCCTCCCTCCCCACCGCTAGGCCTGGCTGCTGAAACTGACCCGCGCTCACTGAGGCCAGGGCTAAGGATGTCAAAGACCAGTCGACTAGTCGACTATCTGATAAGCAAATGCTTATCGGATAATTGAGTCGACTAGTCGCTTCCCCCCCTCCCTTTGCTGCCTCTATCAGATAGAGGCAGCAAAGGGTGGGGAGGGGAGGGAGTACTTCAAAGCGGCAGTGTGCCTGTAAGGGCTCCATGCGGTGCTGCCACTTTGAAATGCTGTGACGGCATTTCCACGGAACGCGGGATCAGCTGGAGATTTCAGAGCATGCGGAGCTCGGGGTTAGCTGGGGAGTCCCACGCTGACTCCGGCTCCGTGCGGCATTTCAAAGCAGCAGTGCTGCATGGAGCCTGGGGTCAGCGCAGGACTCTGAGTCCCCCACTGACCCCGGGCTCCACGTGGGCGCTTCCACTTTGAAATGCACAAGAGCCCTTCAAAGCACATGGAGCCCGGAGTCAGCAGGACTTCCCAGTGGCTTGGGCTACATGCGGAGTTCCAACTTCGAAATGCACAAGCGCCCCCACTGGGGCTCCTGTACATTTCAAAGGAGGAATGTGGAAGTGCCTATCGATTAGTCGAATAGTTGATGGAAATTCCATCGACTGGTCAACTAGTCAATTAACCGACATTTAACATCCTTAGTCCGGACATGCGAACCTCACACAATGGTCAAGTTAGATTTCTAGCCTTGCTAGTTCTCTCTGCTACAGCAAGGCTAAACCTATGTGGAGATATGGGGCAGCGTGGGCTGGGAGCGAGGGAGAACCCACAGGAGAATCCCCTTGAGGTTCGTGGCAGCTACGTCCTGCCTTTCCTCTGCCCACAGGGGCCTGGTAGGAGGAAACATTTAATAGAATCATAGAACTGGAAGGGACCTCGAGAGGTCACCCCATCCTCCCGACAGGACCAAGCACCATGTAGACTAGAGCATCCCTGACAGGTGTCTGTCCAACCTGCTCTTAGATATCTCCAGTGATGGAGATTCCACAACCCCTTCTCCCTAGGCAATTTATTCCAGTGTTTAACCCCCCTGACAGGAGGAAGTTTTCCCTAATGTCCAACTTAAACATCCTTTGCTGCAATTTAAGCCCATTGCTTCTTGTCCTAACCTCAGAGACCAAGGAGAACAATTTTCCTCCCTCCTTCTTGTGACATTCTTTTAGATACTTAAAAACTTTTCTCATGTCCCCTCTCGATCTTCTCTTTTGTAAACTAAACAAGCCCAATTCTTTCAGTCTTCCCTCATAGCTCATGTTTTCTAGACCTTTCATCATTTTTTGCTGCGCTTCTCTGGACCCTCTCCAATTTCTCCACGTCTTTCTTGTAATGCAGTGCCCAGAACTGGACATAATACTCCAAGGCTATGTATACACTGGCGTGGTCTCACGCAAAAACTCTTTTGCAGAAGAGTTCTTCTGCAAAAACACTTCTACAAGAGAGTGTCTACACTGGCATGTGCTTAGACAAATTTGAGGATTGGGCCACAAGAAATCTGATGAGGTTCAACAAGGACAAGTGCAGAGTCCTGCACTTGGGACGGAAGAATCCCAAGCATAGTTATAGACTGGGGACCAACCGGTTAAGTAGTAGTTCTGCAGAAAAGAACCTGGGGGTTACAGTGGATGAGAAGCTGGATATGAGTCAACAGTGTGCCCTTGTAGCCAAGAAGGCTAATGGCATATTGGGCTGTATTAGGAGGAGCATTGCCAGCAGTTCCAGAGATGTCATTATTCCCCTTTATTTGGCTTTGGTGAGGCCACATCTGGAGTATTGTGTCCAGTTCTGGGCCCCCCACTACAAAAAGGATGTTGACGCATTGGAGAGGGTCCAGCTGAGGGCAACCAAAATGATTAGGGGCCTGGAGCGTATGACCTATAAAGAGAGACTGAGGGAGTTGGGTTTGTTCAGTCTGCAGAAGCAAAGAGTGAGGGGGGATTTGATAGCAGCCTTCAACTTCCTGAAGGGAGGTTCCAAAGAGGATGGAGAGAGGCTGTTCTCAGTAGTGACAGATGGCAGAACAAGGAGCAATGGTCTCAAGTTATGGAGGGAAAGGTCCAGGTTGGATATTAGGAAAAACTATTTCACTAGGAGGGTAGTGAAGCGCTGGGTGTTTAAGTCTCGGCTTGACAAGGCCCTGGCCGGGTTGATTTAGTTGGGATTGGTCCTGCCTAGAGCAGGGGGCTGGACTTGATGACCTTCTGAGGTCTCTTCCAGCTCTATGGTTCTATGATTCTATGTGCTTTTGTGCAAGAGCATCCATGCCAGTGTAGACGCTCTCTTGCGCAAGAAAGCTCTGATGGCCATTTTAACCATTGGGGCTTCTTGCGCAAGAAATTCATGTTGCCTGTCTACACTGGCCAATTCTGGAAGAGCTCTTGCGCAAGAGGGCTTATTCCTGAGCAGGAGCGTCAGAGTTCTCGCACAAGAAGCCCTGATTTCATACATTAGAACGTCAGTTTACTTGCGCAAGAACATGCGGCCAGTGTAGAAAGGCAGCAAGTTTTTGCGCAAGAGCGGCCACTTTTGCGCGAGATCGTGCCGGTGGAGACACAGCCCCAGATGAATACTCCATTGGCTAGGTCTACACTGCATGCTTATTTCAAAATAACAGAGTGCGTATCTACACAGCAAGCCCGTTATATCGAAATAGTTTCCAAATAACGGGCTTCTTACTCCGACTCCTGGTACCCTCATTTCACGAGGAGTATAGGAAGTCGGAGGGAGAGTGTCCTTCCTTCGACTTCCTGGTGTGCAGCCAGCGCCAAAAGCCAAGTTAAGCTACTTTGATGTCAGCTATACAATGAATGTAGCTGAAGTTGCTTAACTCGACTTTAGCCCGCAGTGTAGACGTGCCCTTAGAGTCTCGTGGGTTTGGAGGGCTGGGAGAGCAGGTCTCCTGATCTATGGTACTTCCTGGTTTAGGCTGCGCCAGACATCACAAGATCAGCTGCCGGGTGTGGGATTTTGGGGCCCTGGCCCTGATCTGCAAGGGGCAGGCCTTTGGGACAGAACAGGTTTGGGGGTGGAGGAATTGGGACATGCCAGTTTATTCCCAAGCCTAGAAACAGGCAGAATCTAGGGGTGTGAGCTGGGTTTGCTTCAATTCCAATTTGATGAGAGTTGATTCTCACACTGTAATCCCTGGCAGGGCTGGATTGAGGCTAAATGAGGCACAAATCTATTCGGCTGCAGGCATCTTCTAAACACAGCCCAGCCCCCTGCTCCCTCCCAGACCTGGTGGATGCTTCTTCCTGGCCTCTCTGCAACACAGAGAGGATCCGGTTCTTCTGTTGGGCCTTGGCTCCCAAGTGAGGCAGCACTGGGTGCTAGTGGCCACCGAGAGGAGGGGAATGGGGACCAGGATCCAGGCCAAGTGACCTTGTGGGGTCTCCCACCCACAGCGGAGACCCACTGCCCAAAGTGGGGCATTCTCGGACACTGGTATCAGCTTTCTTCTGGCTCCTTCTCTCTTCCCCATCTCCCATTTGCCCCACGCCCTGGCCGGGAAGGAAGGACTCTCCCACCTAGAATGGCCACCACAATGTCCTCCCGGAGGATCTCGATGGAGCCGCGGGAGATGAAGTAGAGGGTGGTGAGGACATCTCCGTAATGCACCAGGGTGTCTCCGGGAGGCGCGTGGGTCGTCTTGAACTTCATGGCCAGGGCTCGGAGGCAGCCCTTGCTGGCCCCCCGGAAGGCCTTGCAGTTCTGCAGGAGGGTGCGGTTCAGGTGGAGGCAGATGTCGGCCTGCAGGCATTCGGGGAAGCCTTTCAGCACCTGCAGGGGGAAAAGGGGGCAGCCAGTCACACAGCAGGGCCAGAGGGAGAGCCCGCCCGGTCTATAGGCAAACACAGACTGGGCCGCCCGGCCTGCATTCCCATCCAGAAAGGGATCCGAGCCATCACACCCAGCCAGAAGCTACCAGTGACTAATGTCCATAATGGGCCAACTCACCCTGTTGCACCACCCCAAGCATTGGGGAGGGGCACTCCAGGTCCCTCGGACCTGCTGGGACACGGAGTCGCAGCGCTTAGGATCTGGTCCCAGCTGTGGAGAGGGTGGGAGCCAGAGGGGCAGAGAGTGGATGTGGGGGGAGCGTGGGTCTGGAGAATTCTGAATGGCCTGCAGCAGCCTCCACACAAGGGGCAGAAATCCCTGCCCCTCCCAGTCCACGTGCTGGGCTCTGCCCTGTGGATCCTGCCCTCTAGGAGCACGGAAGCCCGGTGCCTTCAGTAGAAACGGCCCAGGGGAAGGAGCTGGATGTCGGGTGAGGTCACTGGAGCATGGCGGGATGGGGAGCGCTGGGAGGCGCTCTGCTCTGGACTGGAGGGATAACTTGCTGTGATGATGGAGCATGGTCCCCAGCAGGTGGCAGCGCGGGTACCACCGGGACAGGGAGAACAGGGAATTTCCCCAGCGGGAATTGAGCGAGGCAGGGCTCCCCAGCAGCCGCTAGCTTGGTCCCGGCTGCTCTCTCACTCAGTAATAATCTAGTGACTCATCCAGCCGGCTCCTTCCTGGTTCTAGAAGCTGCCTCCTCGCTGAGTCCCAGACCAAACGGTTGTTCATGACACAATAAAAACACATGGGAAATTCCAACCCCCGAGCCAGCCCTCCCTCCTTTCCAGAGCCCGAGCCCTGCAACGCGAGGTGATGAATAGCTACGGGGCATTCTCCATCCCACCGACCGCGGGACAAACACCTTCTCCTCGCGTCTCACGGGTCACCGGCCGCACACGAGCCGGCAGAGCGATGCCGCTGCGAAAAAGGCTAATACCACGCTGGGCCTTATGAACGGGAGTGTCATGAGCAGGACATGGGGGTTGTAGGGGAGCCTGGACTACCCTGCCTTGTCCAAAGTGTGGATTTCAGGCCCGTCTCAAGTCTGATGTAACAAAGCACGCAGACAGGGTCCGAGAGCCAGCAATTGTTTTGCATAACAACGCAGATTAAGCGAGGTTTGCGAGACGACGTCAAGAACACAGAACAAGCAGCCTTGTACTGGGACTTGTTTCTGATGAGCAAAAAGTACAGCCATGAAACTGTTAACTGTGCACATAACAGTTGGAGTAGCAGGATGTACCCCAAATAGGGGCATTGGGCATTTGACGTATCCTACACAATACGTATCAATCGGTAAATATTATTAGAACGACCACGTCTCTCCCTGCTAAGAACAACTGGTGGGAGGGAGTGGGCAGGGTTGGCCCATACGTCCTGCTCGAGGTAACTAGAAGCGATTAGGCCCTTCACACTGGCTACGTCAGTGGTGGCGTTCCTATGCGTGGGAAAAGACGGAACCACGACCTCCTGCCTGGCACTGTAGGTTGCATACGAGTGAAGTGCAAGTGAATTAGGCTTTATTCTTGTATATAGCAGATCTTTTAGTAATTGCTTTTGCACTGCTTTGCGCTGTATTAATTGCTTTAGAATGTATCGTATTTAAGGTTTAATTGTCTAGTAATTGTTCTTCAAGCTTGTAAAACTTAAACAACTGTATTAACGGCTTAACGCTCGCAATAAATAAGCAAGTGGTTAAGTAGCCCTGAAGTGTCCTGGTTTCTCTTGGATCTAAAATAAATCAAACCACACAACAGGGGTCTTTGTCCTGCTCCACTCGGCACTGCCAAGGCCTCCGAATTTGGTGCCGTGTGTCCAGGTCTGGGCGCCGCGTGTTAGGAAAGACATGGGTGTGCTGGAAGGAGTCCAGAGAGCAACAAAAATGAACCAAGGCTTAGAATGCCCGATGAACAGAAGAGTGCGAGGCGACCCGATAACACCCGGCACGTGTGCGAAGGGCCGGGAGAGACGACAGCCATCAACAGTTCTCCCTGTCCACAAGGTAGGACAAGAAGCAATGGCAGGGAGATGTAGGTTAGATATTAGGGAAAGCTTTCTAAGTTAACTTTGGCATAGGTTTTCAAGGCAGGATGGGGAATCCCCATCATGGAGGTCTGCTGGCCAAATGTCTGTCACAGATAGTCTAGGTCTATTTGGTCCTGCCTCAGGGCTAGATGGCTCCTCAATTTCTCTTCCACCAAATCTCCGTCGCTGTGATTTCTATGACAAAGGCATTTCAGACAAATGACCTCCCTTCAGACCCACTGGCAAAGGACAAACCCGATTCAAAACCCTTCCTCAGAGCAACGCCGCATCTTCCTACAAATCCCTTCTTTAAATTCTCCTTTGCCAGGAGGCCAGCCAAAAAACGTTAAAAACCAATGCACAGTCCTGTAGCACCTTCGAGACTAACAACTATATAGAGATGGTGTCATGTGCTTTCGAGGGCACAACCCACTTGCTCAGGTGAGTGAAGAAAAAAGGGGGGGACCCTCACAATTTATAACAGAAAAAGAAGGTGGGGGGGCTACCTGTCAATTGTGGTGCTAAGGAGGCGAATTGAGCGGGCTGGAAATGTCCCATACTTAGCTTTTGATGTCAACTACGTGTTGAATATAACGGCCCTCCCAGTTCATGTCTTTGTTCAAGCCACGAGAGATAGTGTCACATTTGCATACGAAGGCCAGGTCTGCAGTTTCCCTCTGTAGTTGGTTTTTGAAATGACTTTGCAGAAGAATGGCTACTTTGAAATCCATGAATGAGCGCCCAGGCAGGTTACAATGTTCTCCTACAGGTCAAAAACCTTGACAATGAAGAGGTAGTTGCTGTGCTGAGACCAGTTCCAAATCATACGGACCAGTACAGCCTCATGAATTTCCTTGAGCTCCCCTGTCTGGCTGTAGCCACCTGCCATCTCTTGTCCTCTGCTTAGATTTTTGGGCAAGGAGCCAGCTTTTTGTTCTGAGTTTCCACGGCACCTAGCTGCATGGGGTTCTGGTTCATAACAGGGCTACCTGGGGCTATCGCAGCACCACGCAGTCGTAAGTTAGATGTGCATAGTTGGGTATGTCTAGAGTGCGTTGCTATTTCGGGATACCAGAAGTATCCTGAAATAGCAATGCTGTGCCTTTAAAAGTGCCAGCTATTTCCCAAAATAACAGGCGTGCTATTTCAGTGTCCCTGTCACCATCATTCCACGAGAGATAAGGAATTTGTCGGAATGGTGCCTTATTTTGAAATCTGGTGCTGTGTAGACATCAGCAAATTTCAGAATAAGCTCTTTCCACTTAGACTCGGAATAAACTACGCAATTTGCATAGCGCAAATTGCGTAGCTTATTCCAACAGAAGGGGGCTGTCTAGACGCACCCTGAGTGACAATATTCATCAACCCCAAAAACCAGCCCACAGATCCATACCGAATTAAGCCGGAGACAGGCTATCCTAATTAAACTCTATATACATGAGTCTGAGGCAGTCGAATGATGAACGGTTTGCCATAATGGTCTACTGCCAGACATAATATTTCCCATTTCGCTGTATTTCTTAAAGCAAAGAGCGAGGCCCTGGAGACGGGAGAACGAAGAGCAGTAACAAAACACTCCTCCAGCAATCGCTGGGCCCACGTTAGAGCCATGTCTGGAGACTGTAAGGCCGTGTCTGCGCAGCCTGCGGCAGCAACCCAGGGGGAGACGGGCTGAGCCCAGATGGCTGCCCAAACCACAGCTCCAAAGCTCTGTCTGCGCAACTGTGGTTAGTGCAGTAGCGTGAGACCAGCTAGCTCAAATCCCTCTGCCGCGGGACGCCACTGGCCGGGCAGCCCGCAGCCTGTAAGAGCAAAGGGGTTGTGTGTTACATGGGTGGTGTGAGAATGTGTCTTGTCTTTGCTCTTGAATGTGTCTGCTCCACCGGGGGAAATCGGGCATATGGCTGTCCCTTAGCATGCGCTGAAGCACTGGCAGAGCCCCACTGGGACCAGGCTAGGGCTGGGAGAGAACAACTCCTTCCCACACGTGGCTCCGGCTAGTCCTAGTGATTGTGGGTTTCTCCCCATTTCATCTCTCAGCCAGAGGGATGTGGGACCGCGGGTGCTTCCCCTAGTAACTGGCTTGAAGGTCCCCTTGGTTTTGGGCTAATGACTGAACACGGGGCTAGAATTCCTAGGTCCTATTCTGGGCGTTGACACTATCTCGCAGTGCGGCCTTGGGCTGCCCACCCTCCCCTGGCTCTGTGCCTCAGTTTCCCCACACGTAAAATGAGGATAGTGATACTAATATTTGTATAGCACCTTGAGAATATAAAACACTCAGGGTTCTGATGAGAAACAGATGTCAGCCACGAAGCCTGGGGTGCTTGGACTTGCAATTTAGTTTGGCTCATTATAATGCAAAGGGACCAGGAGCAAAATTTGAAAAACGATCTGAATTCATCCAGAGCTGGGTGTTGTGTGTCCCTAGCATCCCGGTGTAGACCCATCTCTAATTATCAGTATCAGTGTCCAATCTAAACTATTGTCTTCAGTAATATCATGTGGCAGCGAGTTCCACTGGTTCATTTCACGGTGTGTTGCTTGGTTTCCATTTCACCTGGATCTGGTGCTTGTCAAGGACATGGAACAGGGTGAAAACCCACAAGCCGACTTGGTTATGTCATAGGCCATTTAGGGGTCACTCCCGAGTGGGGAATAAATTCCTCTCCCGAGGGGCGAGATGGACTCTTTGTTATAATTGACTGTCCTCTCTCTCCTCAGCTTCACAGGACCCCCTCCAGCCAGCGTGTGTCCTCCAATGGCCGAGGCTCTTTCCTTCCGCAGAGGGGTCTGAGCGAAGGCCGGTCTCTCACATTGCTGCTCTCCCATGATCCCCTTGGCTCCCTCCGAGCAGCCTTTCCAGATGCTAATTAAACCAGGCTGAAGTTTATTGCAATGCTGCCCTTCCCCCATCACCGAAAGCACAACCTGCTCTGCTTAGCAACCGGCTGCACAGAGAAGAGGCTGGATCGATAAGCGCCAAGCGCTCCCAGAGCCTTTCCCCAGCAATGGCCAATCAGGGCTACCCTGACCCACAGGCAGCTCGGTACGCGGCCGGCCAGCCAGCCAGGGAAATCCTAGGCTAGCCCACCCACCCTCCTAGATCCTCCAGCCCCCAAGCTAAGCAGCAGGGATCGGGCTCTTTAGCGAAGTGCTGGGCCTGCACGGAGACAGATGGACACCAGGGCTCGGCCCCCCATGGCTCCAACCCTGCACCCAAGCGCTGTTGACATGATCTCATCTTACCTGGCTTTCTCCCCGCCCGAACGGAAAGCACCGGTCCTGGGACACAGGGCAGCGGAGAGGGGCTCCGGATTCTGCGGGCTGCCCGCCACCCAGCCAGGAGCATCTAAGGTGCATTCTCATCTCCCTCCCCACGGAGGCCTCAGGGTTATTGGCAGGGCTGGGGACCCAGATCCCTGCCTGGCAGCGGCTCAGCCCGGTAGGGGAGGCAGGTCCCCTGCGCCAGCCAGGCACTCACCGCGTTCATGTCGATGCCGTTGGTGTAGGACCAGGCGTGCTGGAAGTACTCCTCCAGGCGCTGGCGCAGCGGGTTGGGGATCTGGTGGAAGCGAATGAACTCCTTCACCCTCAGCATCTGGGTGTGGTAGCGGGCCGTGCCCGAGTACAGGCGCTGGATGATGGCGGAGACATTGCCGAAGATGCTGGCGTACATCAGAGCTGCAACGAGAGGGCAGGGTTCAGGGATCCCGCAGGAGGCTCCGGCGAGGGGTGGAACTGCTCCTGCGGCCCCAATCCTCAGGCCTTGCTCCCTTGCTCCAGCTCTGACCCCCTCCTGATCCTGCTCCAGCTCCAACCCCCTCCCCGCCTGCCCATCAAGACACCTAATCCCCTCCCCCCCCCCCGCAGCTCCCATTTGTCATGGCTGCTTCCCTTGTCGAACCCCATGGACACACGTGCTGCAGGTTCGCAGCCTCAGTTGGGGGGAGCTCATGCTTGGGATTGGGGGACATCTGGCAGCGTGCTGGGGGGCAGTAGGGCCAAAGCACCCTGGCATCTCTTGCTGGGGATCAGACTGGGGGGTCAATCCATGCAAAAGTCCCTGTCTCTGGTCTAGTGCCCTGTCTGACTCCTCATAGACTCATAGACTTTAAGGTCAGAAGGGACCATTATGATCATCTAGTCTGACCCCCTGCACAGCGCAGGCCACAGAATCTCACCCACCCCTCCTAGAATAATCCTCTCCCCTATATCTCCGATATTGAAGCCTTCAAATACTTTGAAGACCCCAAGATGCAGAGAATCCTCCAGCTGTGATCTGCGCCCCATGCTACAGAGGAAGGTGAAAAACCTCCAGGGCCTCTGCCAATCTACCCTGGAGGAAAATTCCTTCCTGACCCCAAATATGGCGATCAGCTAAACCCTGAGCATGTGGGCAAGACTCACCAGCCAGACACCCAGAAAGTTCTCTATAGTAACTCCTATCATCCCTCCAGTGACCTATTTCCCACTGATAATGAATGGTCAGTTAGTTACCAAGATCATGTTATCTCATCAAATCATCCCCTTATCATAGAGCTGGAAGAGACCCCAGAAGGTCATCAAATCCAGCCCCCTGCTCTAGGCAGGACCAATCCCAACTAAATCAACCCAGCCAGGGCTTTGTCAAGCCGAGACTTAAACCCCTCTAGGGATGGAGATTCCACTACTTCCCTAGGGAACTCATCCCAGTGCTTTACCACCCTCTAAAGACCGACCCCGGTTGGCACGGATCTGGGAGCTGGCCTGACTCACTGGCCTTCTCGGGAGCCTCCCCGAGGGAAGCTGGGTTCTCAGCGCAGCAAATGCCTGCTTGGGCAGCTCAGTCCCCCGCCTGCACCCCAGCGCTGGGCTGGGCAAGTTCTCCCCACCCTGCTCAACCTGAGCTGCCCTGCTCCTCTCCCCAAGCAGCCTCCGGCCCCCACGGCACCCCAGGAGGGCGAGTGGGAACAGGCTGCAGAACAGGCCCCTCAACTGAGGGCCAGGTGGCCCCCGAGGGCGAGCGGGGACCATGCCGGGGGCCTGGGCAGGCACTCACAGCCAATCAGCATGACGCAGATGGAGAAGATCTTCTCGGAGTTGGTGTTGGGCGAGACGTTGCCGAAGCCCACGCTGGTGAGGCTGCTGAAGGTGAAGTAGAGCGCCGTGACGTACTTGTCCTTGATGGAGGGGCCGGAGGAGAGGTCGCTGTCGTTGTAGCGCTTGCCGATCTGGTCGCCCAGGTTGTCCAGCCAGCCGATCTTGTGCTCCATGTAGGGCCGCTCCACGTTGCCGATGGCGTACCAGATGCAGGCCAGCCAGTGGGCGATGAGGGCGAAGGTGCACATGAGCAGGAAGAGCACGGCCGCCCCGTACTCGGAGTAGCGGTCCAGCTTGCGGGCCACGCGCACCAGGCGCAGCAGCCGGGCCGTCTTCAGCAGCCCGATCAGCGTGGTGGTCTGCAGGGGGGCCAAGCGGGAAAGGGAGATCACCCGGAAACCACATGGAAACCTCCGAGGAGGCTGCGATTAGAATGGGAGCCTAGGAGCCAGGACTTGGGGTTCCCTTTATGCCTCTGAGATACAGTGCGGTCTAGTGGTTAGAACAGAGGACTGGGAACCAGGATTCCAGGGTCCTCTCATCCCAGCTCTGGAAAGGAAGGGCCGTTAGCCCTGGTTTACACTAGGGCTTTATTTCAGAATAACCCCCCTTAGGTCAAATGTATAAGCGTCCACACGACTAAGCCCGTTATTTTGAAATCTGGACTCCTGCTTTTCCTAGAATCATAGGGTATGTCTACACTACCCCGCTAGTTCGAACCTCGAGGTGTACTGGTAGTTCGGAATAGGAACCTAGTCCGAACTACCTAGTTCGAGCCCCGTGTAGCCGCGCTGCACGGGGTTCGAACCAGCGGGGTTTTAAAAATGGCGGCTCCCCGCTTATGCAAATGAAGCCCGGGAAATTCAAATCCCGGGCTTCATTTGCAAGTGCGGTATGCCTACATTACCCCGCTAGTTCGCACTAGGAGGGTAGTGTAGACATACCCATAGAGCTGGAAGAGATCTCAGGAGGTCAAATCCAGCCCCCTGCCCAAGGCAGGACCAATCCCAACTAAATCAACTCAGCCAGGGCTTTGTCAAGCCGGGACTTAAAAACCTCTAGGGATGGAGATTCCACCCCCTCCCTAGGGAACCCAGCCCAGGGCTTCACCACCCTCCTAGGGAAATAGTTTGTCCTAATATCCAATCTACACCTCCCCCACTGTCACTTGAGACCATTGCTCCTCGTTCTGCCATCCATCACTACTGAGAACAGCCTCTCTCCATCCTCTCTGGAACCGCCCTTCAGGAAGTTGAAGGCTGCTCTCAAATCCCCCCTCACTCTTCTCAGGGAATAACGCCCATTCCAAAATAGTTATTTTGAAAGAGCATCACTATGGCCGCTCCCAGGCCGCTATTTCAAAATAACGACTTCCCAGAGTCATTCGAACTAATGACTCCCCCGTGGTTCCTGGGGCTCTAAGTCGAGGTAGCGCGTCCACACTGAGGGAGCTGCCTCACACTCATTTCGAGGCTCCCCCGTAGTGGGGACCCGCTGGTTGGATCTTGTAGCATCGGGAGTTAGGAAATGGATTTTCGTTTTTTCAGGTTTCCTCGTGTAGACATGCCCCCGGCGGTTAAAGCAGAAGCCAAGACTGGGTCTCATCCTGGCTCCGAGGAGGGAGGAGCCTATTCATGTGAACAGAGGACTCCTGGATCCGTTCCCAGACTTGCCACTCTCTGTGCTCAGTTGAAGAGAGATGAGGGCCCTTCCGTAGGGAATGTGTCAGAGTCACAAGGCTCCTGACACTAACGAGCAACAAGACTCCAAGCTGAATGACAGAGGTGCAGTGACACAGGCCACACCATCCGCAGCATCTTTCCCCCAAGCCTCCACTTGGGGAAACTGAGGCAGAGGGGTTTGGCTGAGGTGACACTAGGAGTCGGTGGCACAGCGAGAAATAGAGGACAATGGCAGCCCATCGAGAGGCTTAGAGACCCCCCCCAATGGCTGGAGACTAGAGACAGCATTATCAGCCCCCCACCCTGGCAGCATGCCGTCCTGCCCCTCAGAAGCTGCTATTTCTGGCACTACCTCTGGCCTGCTGCAAGTCCCTTCCCCTCCTGCCCGTTCTCTGTTAGACTGGGACAGGGACTGTCTCTTGACAGGGGTCTGTACAGCACTGAACACAATGGTGCCCCCATCTCTGTGAGCGCCTCTGGCCTAGGGATGGTGTAGTTGATTAACCAATTAGCAAAAGCTTATCAGTGAATGCTATTGACTACACGCATTCCCCCGTCCCCGCCAGTAAATGTTTTGGCAGGCTGGCCAGCAGCCCGGCTCAGTCTCAGCTCGCGCTGGGTCCAGGACCTTCCCCCGCTGCGACTCTGCATTTAAGCAGACAGGCAGCCTGGCTTAGTTCTGGCTCGCGCCGGGTCTGAGAGCTCAGACTGCCCCTGGACAGGGGCTGCTGCCACCCCTCACTGCTGCCTCTTTATCAGAGGCAGCAGGGCAGGGCGACAGGCAGCCGGTCTGCGAGTTTTTAAACTGACTCCTCTCACGGACCAGCTCCCGCCTGGCACCCCGTGCTGCTGCCTCTGATAAGAGGCAGCAGTGTGGAGTGGCAGGGGGCTCCTCAGGAGTGGGGCCGCAGTGCACTGGCTGCTGGCCCCACCCCCGGGGACTCTAGAATAGTCGAGTAACCAATACGAATTCTTGAGGTTAATCGACTATTCAATTAACCGATATTTGACAGCCCTACTCCAGCCTCTACCAAACACGAGGAAACATCCAGAAAGGTGTCCCCAGGCATTCCCTAGAGCATCGCTTAGCACGGCCACCCTGATCCAGCTGGTCTCGCAGCCTCCTTGAAAGATGGGGCAGACCACTGGTTCCAGCCAGCCGCCTGCCGTACTCAATGGCAAATCTCCTCGTCCTCATTCCTCCCCAGGGAGCCGTGGCTTCTCTGGGATGGAGCGGCCGGTGCGTGGACAGTGGCTTGTTATTGTGGAGCCAGACGCACGAGGCTGTCCCCCAAAGTGCAGCTGCAGTGTCAATACAGCCTGGGGGGGTTATACTGTGAGCCAGTGACCTCAGCTCACGGCTGCTTAGCTTGTACCAGGAAAACGATGTTTCTCTGCTGCTCTCTGATCAATCTGCTCCCTCTCTCTTGCCCTCCCCTCTTTCCAGCTCCCTCCTTTTCCATCTACTCCCCTGTATGCCCGTTTCTCTCTGTCTGTCCGTCTGCACCAGCCTGCTCAGTGTCTCTGCCAGTCCTCTAATGGCTGCTTATAGCTGGACTGAGACTTCGGCTGACTTGCAAATCAGCTCCAAACACAGCAACCGCTTGGCCGCCTCACCTTGACCAAGGTTCCCTCTAACCTTGCCCATCCATGTGTGGAATAATTGTTATGTGGACCAGAGGATGCGCACCACCAGTGGAAACAAAAAACCTATTGGTGGGTGCTCTGCTAGTCTGTTGGGTGGCATTTGCATCGCTCAGCTTACAGGGAACTCTGACCATGGCCCGGCTCCTGGGCTGGCCCTGAAGCGCTCTTCTAGCCAAGCTTCTCTGGACACTCCCCAGGAGATGGAGCCCGGAAGCCTTATTAACTCGCCTGCTGGTTGCTGATTGGGTATTGTCCCTTTCCGGCCCTTCCAGGCCCTTGGAGGACTAAGTCTTGTTGGTACCCTGCCCGGAGTGGGCTTCTCCTAAGCAGGAGCTTGTCAGGGTGCTGACGTCTCCAGCAGAGGGCAGAGCAGGCCAGGTACAAAGACAGAGCCGTCTATCCACCCATCCGTCCACATCTCTCTTCCCCACATCTGACGTGCCATCCGTTGTGCGGTGTCGGGCACCAGAAACCACAGGCAGACTGGTCCCTACTCTACCCTCCCAGGCCTCGGCCTAGGTCTCTGCGTTCTACCCATTAGCCCCACTCACCTCGTCAGAGCCGGAGCGGAAGATAAGCAGGTCGAAGGGGATGGCCGCCACCATGTCGATAAGGAACCAGCCCTTGAAGTAGTGGATGGCGATCTTGCCGGGGTGGCTCACCACCTCGTCGTTGATGTTGACGTAGGTGGTGCGGAAGTTGATGAGGATGTCCACGATGAACATGATGTCCACGATGAGGTCGATGATGTTGAGAGGGTTGCAAGAGTAGCCACAGTCCCAGCGCCTCTCCTCCTGCTCCTCGTTGAGCAGGAAGGCGGCCGAGTAGGGCGTGAAGACGGCCGTGTAGATAACCAGCAGCAGGATCAGCCAGTCCCACACCGCCTTGAAGGGGCTGTAGTGCAGGATGGTCCATCGGTGGATCCGCGGCGCCTGCAGCTTGTACTCCGGGAGGACATCCGCGCCCAGCGACAGGACCTGCCAGGGAGACGGGTGTGTGAGGGGCACAGGGTATGCAAGAACCGGGGGACGGAGCTTAGAAGGTCCAGG
This sequence comes from Pelodiscus sinensis, assembly GCF_049634645.1. Taxonomy (NCBI): domain Eukaryota; kingdom Metazoa; phylum Chordata; order Testudines; family Trionychidae; genus Pelodiscus; species Pelodiscus sinensis. The sequence goes on along the minus strand of NC_134739.1, from coordinate 6,455,517 downwards.
AGCCCAACTTTGCCCAATGACACCAAGTGTTTGCAAGATCTCTTTGCTCTGCCTTTCCCCAATCAACCCTCTCAACAGCTGATCCCTCCGCCAGGCACCTTGACTCCTTCTAAGCTGCTGATCCCTCCTTTCCCCACTCACAGACGTTCTCCCAATGCACCACCCCAGCTTGTAAGAGGCCTGGGGTTGAACCAGTCCCGGGTTGAGGTGGGCTCCCACCATGGGACAGTACGAGACAGACGGCAGCTGGGACCAAGATGCCAGACGAGCTGTCACTCCATTTATCCAAGGGCTCCTGACCCCCTTTTCAAGGCAGGCAGCAATCCCTGGGGAGAGGCCAACTAGGGGCCTAAAGAGAACCTATGGCATCCATAGTTAGACACCAAAACATCTGGCCTGAATGGCAGAACAAACTGCATGGAATTCAGGTCAGATTTATTCAGACGCCTAACCATGGAATTAGGAGCCCAATGGATTTAGGAGCTCAAAGGATTTAGGAGCCCAATCTCAGCCACAGTGTAACAAACTGGCCAGTGTAGGTGCATCCTGCTGGAAGCCATCCGTGGCATGTCACAGACCCTCTACTGCTAACAGCAAAGGTGATTCTCCGTTAGTGGGCATGGCAGTTGCCTCTGCAGAATATGTAATTGGGTAGAGCACCTGAACATTTGGGGCACCACTGGGTCTTAGTGTCCACCCACCTCTGGGTCCACCCACCCATTGGGTCTTAGTGTCCACCCACCCACCTCTCCCTACCCCTGGTCTGAGGCTCTGCCTCCTCCAGAGAGGGTCTCGCTAACGTAAACGTGACAAACCCTGCCAGGATGCTGAACCTGTGATGGAGCCACTTGAGTGGTCACAAAGCCATTTCCCAGGCATTTGCTGACTCCAGCTACCTACTGCCAGTTTCTGAATGTACTGTGTTAGCACGGGCGTGGGGTGAAAGGCCAGCTGGGGAAGGCAAGCCCCAGCCCCGCCCCTTTCCACCTGAGAACCCGCCCCTTCTGCCTGATGCCACGCCCACTCCCATCCAATCCTTCTAGGCCACGTGGAGAGCCACGGCTGCCGTGCTGCAGCCCCAGCCCAGCTCTCCTTGGTGGCCGGGGAGAGTCGGGCTGCCGAGCTGCGGTCCCGTCCTTCCTTGGCGGCTGAGGGAAGCTGCGCTGTGGCGACCAGGGAAAGCCAGACTGCCTTTTCCGGCAGCCAGAGCCAGGCTGCTGCGCCGCAGCCCCAGCCTTCCCCGGTGGCGGCCCCAGCCTTAGGCTGTCGGAGGCGTAGGCAGTTTGGGACGGCTGTGCCCACCCTTGCCTGCACGCCCGCCCGCCCATGTGTGTGAGTCCACACAGGAGCTCCCTTTAAAATCTGCTCTAAAACCATTGCATGGGGGTGAGTCTACAGTCACCTCTGTGCTGCATGGGGCCCCATAAGCCCCAAGGGCAGCCCGGGGACAAGTCCAATGGCCAGAGTCCTGCCTCAGTTCCCTTCTCCCTCACTAGGGACCCTGAGGTTTGGTTGCTGATGGCAGCAGGCGGACGGGGAGAGGTGGAGCCAGGCTCCGAGCCCCCAGCTGCGGGGGGGTGGGGCATGCAAAGCGCTGGGCACAGGCACCCGCGAGGCCTGCCTTTGTGGGGCCCCCTGCCCGGAGGCCGGTCTAAGGGGGCAGCAATCGACGTGGGTGTCAATCCCACAGTCCTGGCCAGGTGTGCAGGGAGTCCCCGCTCTGGCCTCACCGCTGCGCGGGGCTTAGAAAGGTGCCAGCCGCTGAGTAGGCAACAAGTCCCATCGCGGAACCAGGCCTCGTTCCACGTAGCAGCCTCGGAGAGCCAGTCATGGGTTCACTGGCCCCTCTCAGTACAACGAGCTGATCTCTCCAGGCAGCTCAAAGCTTAGCAGCCATCACCGCGCTAGGAAGAGAAGGAATCACCCCCCTGCTACCGCAGCCCCACAACCGGCTCTACCGGTGCCCCTCACTCCCGACACGCAGCCCCTGCTATTCCAGCCCTGGCTCCCCACAACCGGCTCTACCGGTGCCCCCCACTCCCGACACGCAGCCCCTGCTATTCCAGCCCTGGCTCCCCACAACCGGCTCTACCGGTGCCCCCCACTCCCGACACGCAGCCCCTGCTATTCCAGCCCTGGCTCCCCACAACCAGCTGTACCGGTGCCCCCCACTCCCGACACGCAGCCCCTGCTATTCCAGCCCTGGCTCCCCACAACCAGCTCTACCGGTGCCCCTCACTCCCGACACGCAGCCCCTGCTATTCCAGCCCTGGCTCCCCACAACCAGCTGTACCGGTGCCCCCCACTCCCGACACGCAGCCCCTGCTATTCCAGCCCTGGCTCCCCACAACCAGCTCTACCGGTGCCCCTCACTCCCGACACGCAGCCCCTGCTATTCCAGCCCTGGCTCCCCACAACCGGCTCTACCGGTGCCCCTCACTCCCGACACGCAGCCCCTGCTATTCCAGCCCTGGCTCCCCACAACCAGCTCTACCGGTGCCCCTCACTCCCGACACGCAGCCCCTGCTATTCCAGCCCTGGCTCCCCACAACCGGCTCTACCGGTGCCCCTCACTCCCGACACGCAGCCCCTGCTATTCCAGCCTGAGGCTCCCCACAACCAGCTCTACCGGTGCCCCCCACTCCCGACACGCAGCCCCTGCTATTCCACCCCGGGACTCCCCACAACCAGCTCTACCGGTGCCCCTCACTCCCGACACGCAGCCCCTGCTACGCCAGCCTGAGTGTTTGGAAACTGCAGTGCCTGGAGTCAGCCCGGGCTCAGCTCAGGGCACTGGGGCTGTGTCTACATTGGCCCCTATTCCGTAATAGGGATGCTAATGTAGCACTTTGGAATAGGCAAATAAGCTCTTTTCCGGAGGATCTCTTATTCCTACTTTCAAGTAGGCAACAAGTAGGAATAAGAGATCCTCTGGAAAAGAGTTTATTTTCTGGAGGATCGCGTCCAGACTGGCGCTTTTCTCCGGCTTATCTACAAGCCGGAAAAAAGCGGCAGCCATGAAAATGCAAATCCCGCGGGGGATATTTAAATCCCCCGCGGATTTGCCTATTCCAAAGTGCTACATTAGCATCCCTATTACGGAATAGGGGCCAATGTAGACGTAGCCTGGGAGTTGGGCTTTTAAAGTCAGGCCTTAAGTGTAGCTGAGATCCTGACTGACACGAGACAATACACAGCGGGCACCTGCCCATCTCATCCCCTTGCGCGCCGGACGGTCTGCAGCCAGCCACAGGGCTGCAGGAGCGGGGGAGTGGGCAGCTGGCATGGAGCTGCGCCAAGGAGGGGTGAGGGGCAGAACAGCAGGGGCTGCAGGCTGGGCAGGGGGTGCATTGGCGGAGCGGGCGGGCGAGTTCACAGGCTCCGCACATGCTCGGCCTGACTCTCAGAAATGCCTCTAATTTTAGCTTCGCTTTATGTTTAAGGTGCTAACAGAGCCAGGCTAGTGACTCATGCGCTGCCACAGAGGAGTTTAGGGAGCGTTTGGCAGGAGTTTGGAAGAAACCCCCAGCTGCTCTGCTGCCCACATTGCCAGCCAGGCCTGGCTGCGCAGTAGCTGCCTGCTGGTGTCACTCACTCGCACCCACAGGAAGCAGTGGGGAAATCTCTCCTCTCTTCACCCTGTACAAACTCATCGAGAAGGATTCCCCCTTCCGGTAAACACCCCCTGACATTGTCCATACAAGGAACAGTCTAGCGTCTGCTGCTCTCAGCTGTGTTTCAAATGCCCTGTACTGCTAACAGCTAATGGAGATTCCCCATTCGTGTATCTGGCAGGGCGCTGGGGACCCAGGATCTATACCCGCTGCCGCTATGGGACAGAATGCCGTGAGAGCCATGAGATTCCAGAGAGCCCTGGCTTGGTAAAACCTAGAGAGCGGATGTTGTTTACATCCAGGTTTTCACCCTCAACATCCTCCAGCCTCTCTCCACTGCGGCCAGGCTCTGACTGGTGGGGCGGCACAGGCGTAACGGGGGGCAGAGTCCGGCTGGGGGTGTCAGAGCAGCAACGGCACAAGCTAAAACAATAAGGAATGGACATCCAACCTCATGCTTCAGGGCACTAGCTGGGGGTCGGATCAGGAACCAATTTCCTCACCGTGCCCCCGTCACATCAGCTGCCCAAGGTAACAGACCTACAGTTCAGACGATTCCATCACGGTGCTTGCAGAAGCCAGCCACAATTAAAGACAGACAGAGCAAGTCAGCCCAAACAAAACTGCTTGCTGATAACCCCCAAGGACTGCACTGAGGTCGTGGCTGGCAAACAAAGCAGAATGGGATCAGAAATGGGTCCGACGTGGCGTGTTGGACTGAGCCCTGCTTGGTGGACACGAGAATGAGCGGAATAGGCCATTCTGCTCACCAGCCCCTTGTAGGGTGCTTATAGCTGCTTTGGCAGGGGTCCAGACAGCTGGACTGAAAGGAGCGAGGTCCCCCACCATGGCTGCCACCCCCGCCCTCTGCTGGGACCCCGAGATCATAGAATCATAGAACCATAGAGCTGGAAGAGACCTCAGAAGGTCGTCAAGTCCAGCCCCCTGCTCTAGGCAGGACCAATCCCAACTAAATCAACCCAGCCAGGGCTTTGTCAAGCCGAGACTTAAACACCCCTAGGGATGGAGATCCCCATGACACCGCTGGGCTTTCATCATCCTGATCCTGAGAGATGCGCTGACTGGTCTGGGCCAGCGAGAGGCACCCAAGTGACACTGCCACTGGCTCTGGCTACATCCCCCACGCCATGACAGGTGAGACTTGGCTTCCTGCGTTCACACCCCCTCCTGCGTCCTTCTCCTCTTCCCGGGCCTCTCTCCTTTGGCCGTCTGCTTCCTAAGAGCTGGACAAGCCAGTCTCTTTCCCAGCCCGGCTTTGAGGCCAGCGCTGGAGCGGCAGCTCAGAGCAATGGTACAGACACTGGGGCACTGGAGAGGTCACAGGAAGGGGGGAAGCGACAGCGTCAGGTGCTGTTGGCCACCGTGGCCCAGAAGGCCCCAGGCTGGGAGCCGGGTCTCTGATTGGTGCAGCTCCCATACATGCCCCCATCTCGCTGTGCCACTCATCCTGGAACTCACGGGGCCTGGGCGCAGGCAGCCGCAAACGCGATTCCCAGCCCCAGCTCCTTCCCCTGACCCCGTTCTTCTCGCCCCATTCGGACGTCTGCACACAGGAAACACCAGCAGGCTGACTGCCCATCAGCCCGCAGCACAAGGGGGAGAGCGCAGGGGCTTGGATCCTGGTGGGCCCGGCCGCACGTGCTGTCTGGCTGCAGGGGAGGGGAAGCTATTTCTCCTGGCGAGACAAGGCTCCGGTGTCCCATATATCACCCCGTGGGCCTCCTGATACTGTCCACAGTCCCCTCTGTGTGCTCTCCCCTTCCCCCTCCCCAGCCACAGCATTAACAAACCCAGGGGAGTCCACACGGGGGCACCCCATTCAAACTGACCCTCCCTCGCCACCCCTGCAAACCAGGGACTCGCAGCTGCCCAATGGCCACTCAGTCCTTCCACCCTGCCTCCGCCAAAGCCTCTCGACCCTCAGCCCCTTGCCTGCTGCCCCACACGTAGGGTAACTCCTGCCTGGCCCCACCCCACTGCGACCTGAACCGCCGCGGGACCAGGGTGTGGTTGGGAGTCCCCGCACCCAGGCCCGGCAGCCCCCCAGGCGGGGCGACAGCATCTCTCACGCACCGGCACAGGCATGCGCAGAGCCACCCGCGCGCCTGCAAAGGGCATTCGGGAACCAGCCGCACCAGCATCGCCATCAATCAATGCCCAGGCCCCGGGTCGGGAAGAAGCCGCCAATCAAGAGCCGGGAAGGCCAAAGACGTGGCAGGCAGAGGAGGGAGAGGGAGCGGAAAAAGTGACCGAAATCCACTCGTTCCGAAGGGGGACGTGCGGACGCAGCGCTGGTGGGGTCGGGGAACCGGCCTCCTCACCCCAACAGGAGCACGTCGGGGCGAGGGGAGGGGGCCTGAGGCACCCCCTGCCAGAAGCAGTGCTAAGGGGGCTTTAAACCGGGCAGCAAGCTCAGGGAATGATCAGGCTTGCTGGTGCCACAGGCAGCCCTCCCGCTGACTGCAGTAGGTAGTGGATCAAAGCCTGCGTGACAAGCACAGCCAGCAGGACGTCCATCTGAGGGGCCCGATCTTGAGCAACTCCTCCCTGCCCAGCTGCGGCAGTAAGAGGCGGGTGGTTCCAGCCCCCCTTCCGTGGGTCTAACCTTTGTGGGGGGAGCTCCCTTGCCCTGCTCACGTGCCAATCTCCGTGTTATCGCTTTGTGCCGGCTACCCGCACATCCGAGCTCTGGCCTTTTGGTGTCAAGGCTGTTTGAACGGGCGTCGGCGGAGCCGGCGAAGGAGAAAGGGAGGCTGGAATTAAAAACGCCCCTCGGTTGGCTGGCCCTGCCCAAAGCGGAGGAGTTTGGGGACCCTTTGGACGGAGCACAAAACACGAGAGAGAAAACATCCCCCGGAATCACAGCCCGGAGACAGGCCTCTAGCGCCAGCTCATTTGCAGCTCTGTTTGGCCTCTCCAGCTCCTCTACCCTGGCCATGCATCCATCCAGGGAAGGACTCCGTCCCCATTCAGCTGTGTAGCCGATCCAGCCAGTCACTGGGCTACGGCTCTACGGGATCGCTAAGGCGCCTCCTGCTTAGTATCCAAGACCCCTTGGTACGACTCAGAAATCTGAAGTCACGTCTCTGGCTGTAGATTCTCTGGACTCTGAATACTCCAGATTCGCTCTGGATTCAGGATGCAGCCAGCCAGGGGGGCTGTTTGCTTTTAGCGGCGGTGAGACCAAAACGGCCCAGAAGAGGGGAGAATAATCATGTCTTCCCCTTTGCCCCTTCAATCCTGCCTCCCCCCCAAACCAGCCCGCTCTCCTCTGAGTGGGTGGCTGCCTGGCCCGAGGCGCCCCGTGCCAGAGGGGATGCTGCAGGGACGGGCCACGGCCATGAACTCCAGGCTCGTTCCAAGTCAGAGACTGGCACGTTCATCACACAAATGTGCGGCCGACCCCTCCGTGGCTTTAGAAGCCCAGGGCACCCTCCCCCCACCAGCCCTGCCTGCAGAGAAAGTTGGGCCTCCCCAGAGAGCAGCATGAGCTAGATGAAGAGGGAGTCACTTCCCAGGGAAGGGGCGGATCTCCCCCTTCCCCCGAACGTGCCCTGCTGCCCTCCTGGGATTTAATTCACTCCAGGGACAGCCTCCCCTCCGGGGATCCCTCCTCCCTGCCCCCATGGCAACAGCAGGGACTCCGCTAACAACCCCCCATCTCAGCCATGCCCCCCCCGTTCGTCTGTCTCAGCGCTTACCGGCTTGAGCTTCAGTTTCAGACTCATGGTGGGCTGGAAGGGAGGCTGCGCCACGCGCGGGCAGGGAGAGAGCTGGGGAAAGGGAGCCGAGCTCCCCAGCACAGACCTCTGGCGCTGACACCACTCCCGGGGGCAGAGCTGTGCTCGGAGGCGGCCCTGCCTCCTCCCCACCCCACGAGCAGTGTCTGCCGCATGCCAGACGGTGCACGGCTCCAACCTGCGAGACAGGGCACTTCCCGCCCCGCCTGGCGCCTCTGCCAGGGAATTCACACCCTCCCCTGCACACTGCGGGGAGTCGCTCTGCTCAGGGCTCGCCCTGCCCTGGGCGCCTCCGTCCCCACCGGGGCAGGCTCCGGGCTGCCTCTGCTCGGCGCGCGGACAGGGGGCAGGGGGACTGACCGGCTGAGGTCCACTCAGACCCCCGCAGCTTAGTGGAGGGGTTCAGGCCCTGCTCGCCCCCGCCGCTAGCCCAGGATTGGGGAGCAGGTAGTGTGGTGTCTGCCTGTGCCCCTCAGTCCTGACCGGCAGCCCCCTCCTATGCCAGCCCTGGGCGCCCCACACACAGCTCTGCCATACCCCTCAGTCCTGACCGGCAGCCCCCTCCTATGCCAGCCCCGGGCACCCCACACACAGCTCTGCCATACCCCTCAGTCCTGACCGGCAGCCCCCTCCTATACCAGCCCTGGGCGCCCCACACACAGCTCTGCCATACCCCTCAGTCCTGACTGGCAGCCCCCTCCTATGCCAGCCCTGGGCGCCCCACACACAGCTCTGCCATACCCCTCAGTCCTGACCGGCAGCCCCCTCCTATGCCAGCCCTGGGCGCCCCACACACAGCTCTGCCATACCCCTCAGTCCTGACCGGCAGCCCCCTCCTATGTGAGCCCTGGGCGCCCCACACACAGCTCTGCCGTGCCCCTCAGTCCTGACCGGCAGCCCCCTCCTATGCCAGCCCTGGGCGCCCCACACACAGCTCTGCCCATGCCCCTCAGTCCTGACCGGCAGCCCCCTCCTATGCCAGCCCTGGGCGCCCCACACACAGCTCTGCCATACCCCTCAGTCCTGACTGGCAGCCCCCTCCTATGCCAGCCCTGGGCGCCCCACACACAGCTTTGCCATACCCCTCAGTCCTGACTGGCAGCCCCCTCCTATACCAGCCCTGGGCGCCCCACACAGCTCTGCCCATGCCCCTCAGTCCTGACCGGCAGCCCCCTCCTATACCAGCCCTGGGCGCCCCACACACAGCTCTGCCGTGCCCCTCAGTCCTGACTGGCAGCCCCCTCCTATACCAGCCCTGGGCGCCCCACACACAGCTCTGCCGTGCCCCTCAGTCCTGACTGGCAGCCCCCTCCTATACCAGCCCTGGGCGCCCCACACACAGCTCTGCCGTGCCCCTCAGTCCTGATCGGCAGCCCCCTCCTATACCAGCCCTGGGCGCCCCACACACAGCTCTGCCGTGCCCCTCAGTCCTGACTGGCAGCCCCCTCCTATACCAGCCCTGGGCGCCCCACACAGCTCTGCCCATGCCCCTCAGTCCTGACTGGCAGCCCCCTCCTATACCAGCCCTGAGCGCCCCACACGCAGCTCTGCCCATGCCCCTCAGTCCTGACTGGCAGCCCCCTCCTATGTCAGCCCCGAGCGCCCCACACGCAGCTCTGCCCATGCCCCTCTGTCCTGACTGGCAGCCCCCTCCTATGCCAGCCCTGAGCACCCCACACGCAGCTCTGCCCATGCCCCTCAGTCCTGACTGGCAGCCCCCTCCTATGCCAGCCCTGAGCGCCCCACACGCAGCTCTGCCCATGCCCCTCAGTCCTGACTGGCAGCCCCCTCCTATGCCAGCCCTGAGCGCCCCACACACAGCTCTGCCCATGCCCCTCAGTCCTGACTGGCAGCCCCCTCCTATACCAGCCCTGAGCACCCCACACACAGCTCTGCCCATGCCCCTCAGTCCTGACTGGCAGCCCCCTCCTATGTCAGCCCCGAGCGCCCCACACGCAGCTCTGCCCATGCCCCTCTGTCCTGACTGGCAGCCCCCTCCTATGCCAGCCCTGAGCACCCCACACGCAGCTCTGCCCATGCCCCTCAGTCCTGACTGGCAGCCCCCTCCTATGCCAGCCCTGAGCGCCCCACACGCAGCTCTGCCCATGCCCCTCAGTCCTGACTGGCAGCCCCCTCCTATGCCAGCCCGAGGCGCCCCACACACAGCTCTGCCCGTGCCCCTGAGTCCTGACCCCCAAGCGCCTCCTATGCCAGCCCTGGGAACCCCACACACAGCTCTGCCCGTGCCTTGACAGCTAGGACAAGAGTGCCCAGAATTCCTTTCTCCCTGGAAAATGCATCCGCATTTGGACCCAGGTCTCTAGTGGTGAAGGCCTGACCCAGGCACCAATAACCCACCTGCCAGGTTGGGGCATTTGGGGCACACACAAGCCACCTGCCAGTCTCCTGCTGCTGCCAGGCTGTGCCAGGGGGCCTGGTGTAGTCAGGGGCCAAACCTCTGGAGCTGCCGGTGTCCGTGGCTGGAGAAACACAACAGCTGGGGCCCTGGTTGGGTCTTTGTCACTCTGCACCCCAAGGCCCACGATACCCCGGAATTCAGAGCCTACATGCCGTTGCGAATCTGGCCCCAAGCCACTGCACCCCCAGCCCGCTGCTCTGCCTGCCTCTTCTCCAGGCCGTGCGCCAGCCCCGGTTTGCGCCGCAGCTGGGCACGGTGCCCTGCGGGTGCTGGGGAGGAGGGCTCCTCAGAGTCCTGGAGGGAGGCCCACTGAGCTCACAAGAACAGCCATGTTGGAGCAGGCCTAAGGCCCGTCTAGCCCAGTATCCGATCTCCCGACGGGCTGGGGCCAGATGCTGCAGCTCTCTCCTGAGCACTGGGGCTTTTGTTACCTCGCAGGACGGGCCCTGAGCCTGACTGGGGCCGCCAGCACCCACGGGGCCTGATCACGGGATCCCAGGGCTGGCAGAGACCTCAGGAGCCATCGAGTCCAGCCCCCAGCCCAAAGCAGCTTCCCCCCGGCTCAGCCATGAGCATGAGACTCAGAGGCCTGATAACAACTCCGCCCTGCCGGCCGTGGCCTGGGAGTTTGGGGGGGGGGTCCCCTCCAGCACAGCGCCTGTGTCCACCTCCCTCTTCTGAGCTCAGCCTGCTCCCACGGCCACCTCCGCCACGTTCCCCTCCGCCCCCAGCCACCTCCCCATGCCCCCACCTCCTCTCGCCTCCTCCCCTGGGGCCGCCCAACCCTCCAGGCCTCTCTGGATGCTCCAACCCCAGGCTGGCTCAGGGCAGGCCCAAGGGGCCTGGCTCTCCCTTGCCTTCGGGAGCAGTGCACCCGGGGCTCCCTTTGTGCTGGGCTGGGGGACGAAGCCGTGGGCAGCGCAGCAGGGAACGGGGCCCCCAGCGGCCCGCTCATGTGCCACTGTGCCCAGGTGCAGGGGACACCCTGTGCTTTCCACGGCAGGGCCTGGCCCAATGGCAGAGCCCCTGGGGCATGGAGCCAGCCATGACTGCCCGGAGCTGGTGTGACAGCAGGGCTCACCTGAGCAGGCTCTGGGGGCGCTCGTGGGACCCTGCTGCACAGCACACGTGTTCCCAAACAGTTACCCCCAGGCTGGGAGAGGGGGTTAGCCCTGGACTGCTCAGCTCTGCTCCCCCTGTATCGCTCTGCCCCCTCCTCCCATCCCTTCCCTCTCGGGGCTCATCAATCTCTCCCCTCCTCTATTTCTGCACCCTCATCCCCAGCAGGCCGGATCCAGGGCACCCAAATGACTCAGTCGCCCTTCGTGCTGGCTCCGGCTGCCACTAGGAATGCCAGATACTTTCACAAAAGGAGGGGAGAGGGAACCAAAGCTGTTGAGCAAAAGAAAAAGGGTCATGGCGCCTTTAAATCCCCCCGCCCCCACCACACGCGGTAGGGGAAGAATGTCCCAAGCGACCTTCCGTCCGAGAAAACCAGAAAATACCGGACGGTTTGGTTTTTTTACCAGACAGAAGCTGCAAATTCCGGACTATCCAGGCCAAAACCAGACACCTGGCAACCCTAGCTGCCACCCAGCCTAGGCTGCTGACATTTCCATGCCTGCAAAGGGCCGGGGGGGGAGGGGGGGCGAGGAGGAGGTGTATGTATGTGTGAAGAGCCGCTCCAGGGAAAATGGTCGCTGCTCACCAGACCTCCCACCGCCTCTCCCTCAGCGTACACAAAGCCCCCCAGCTCAGCTGAGCCCCCCCAATACTTACCTGCTGCTCCCCTGCGCTCTGCCAATGTCGCTTTATCCCGGCCTGCCCCCACCCCTGTTATTCCAGTCCCAAGTAACCCCCCGGGTATCTCGCCACCTGCGCCAATCAGACGCCAGCTCCCTGAGGCGGCTGCACATCCAGAGGGCACACTGGAGAGCGGCAGGCTTGTGACGCAGTGGGGGGTACCTTGCTGGTTACTATGCTGGACAGTGGGTTGTGAGTGACCTCCACTGGCTGCTGGCTGCAGCACGGCCCAGCAGGGCAGGGGATGAGTCATTATGCAAGGGGGCTCCGAACCCGTCTGACCAGTTATCTCCCAGGGAGCGGAACAATGGGAAGAAGGGGAGTGGAGCCCTGGCTGGGGGCAGGGCTGGAGGTGAGTGAGTGAGGTGGCTGTCGGGGAAGCAGGGGAGAAGGAGCTAGGGAGGGGGGCTGGGATTGTAGGGTCCAGCCACCCCCCATCTCAAGGGGGGGCACTGAGGCCTCCTAGCCCCACTTCCTGTAACCAGATTACATCTGTGCTGTGCTGTATCTTGGAGAAGCAATAAACTCCCTCTATTCTACTGGCTGGTGGAGTCTGTTCGTGCCACTACGGGGGTGCAGGAGACGGGAAAATCCCAACGCGCCGTCACAAGGCTAACGCCATGCTCTAGTGGCCGTTAGCCCCTTGGACGCTGGGTGTGTGTTGCAGGTGGTGCCCACGCAGCACAGCCAAGCCAGGCAGGGTTGCCAGGTGTCTGGTTTTGAACTGGACAGTCCAGTATTTGAGCTTTCTATTTGGGAAACAAATTGAGACAATAGAAATGAGAGATATCAATGTCCGGTATCTTCTAAATCAGCTGTCATGTCAATTGTGCTGTAATGGCAAGTGTGTCTGGTATTTTTGTTGAAACCATCTGGCAACCCTAAAACCAGGGCCCGCCTAAAGGCTAGTAGAGGGGCAGCAAGATCGGCTGGCGAGCTGGGTCCGGCCCACCAAGCCTTTTGCTCCAGCCTGAGGCTGCTCAAAATGGCTCCCTTTGGGCGTGGAACTTTGCGCACTGTCCCCGCCCCCAGCCCAATCACTGCAGCTCCCATTGGCTGGTTTCCCACTGGGGTCCCACTGGGCTGCTGGCCGGGAGCCACCTGGGTAAGCGCCTCCCAGCCAGAGCCTGCCTTTGGCACCCCAGCCCCTCTCTCAGGTCACCACCGAAACCCTCTACACCTCTCGTCCCCCAGGTCACAACTCCCTCCCAGCCCCTGCACCCCCTCCTACACCCCTCCCCCAAGTCAGCATCCTCTCCTGCACCCAGACCCCCTCCAGGACCCTACATCCCCTCCTCCCAAACGCCCTCTCTGACCCCACACCTTCTCCTGCACCCCAATCTCCAACCCTGCACCCCCTCCATGGAAAAGTGCAGCCCTTGACCACTTACCAAAACCTTGGAGTGCCCACCCCTGGCCTAGTGGTTAGAACAGGGGTCTGGAAGTCAGCACTCCTGGGTTCTGCCCTCCCTGCTGGAAGGAAAGTGAGGCTTGGAGGGGGCTAGGAGTCAGGAATCCTGGGTTCCTTGCCTTGCTCCGGAGAAACACGTCTAGTGGTTAAACACGGTATTGAGGCCGATCAGCGAACCCAGGCGGCTTAGAGATTTAAAGTGGGGGGGGGGGGGGGGGGGGGGACTGACGTTTCCCAGAACACTCGCTGGGGACCCAGGCCAGGGACGCTGGGGAGAGCACAGGCTCGGTGCTGGCCACCCTGCCCGGAGCAGGGACCTGTCAGCTTCAATCCCATCACCTCCCAGCTGGCTAATGACCCAGTATTGACAGGCTGGTGTGGCCGAGCCAGCGTCAGCCCTGTTGCCTGGCAGCGGGTCCCTGTGCGCGGTGGCTGGCCATGCTGGGCCCTCCGGCCCTAGGGCACATGGAATCCAAAGTCAATGCGCTGCTCCGGGTGGATGCTTTTAGAGAGCAGAGAATTACGCCCCTTGAGATATTCCTAGGGGACAGCGGGTGCTGGAGGAGGCTTCTCTCCCACATGCCAGCTAGGAGCCAGCTAGCCTAAGGGCACATTACCAATGCCTCTGGGGCCTAGCGCACTGAACGCCAGGCCGGGAATCACAGAATCATAGACTCCTAGGGCCGGAAGAGACCTCAGGAGTCATCGAGTCCAGCCCCTTGCCCAAGGCAGGACCAACCCAACTCAATCCTCCCAGCCAGGGCTTGGTCAAGCCGGGACTTAACCTCTAGGGATGGAGAGTCCACCCCCTCCCTAGGGAACCCAGCCCAGTGCCTCCTAGGGAAATAGTTTGTCCTAATATTCAACCTAGACCCCCCTCACTGCAACTTGAGCCCATTGCTCCTTGTTCTGCCACCTGCCACCACTGAGAACAGCCTCTCTCCATCCTCTTTGGAACCCCCCTTTTCTGGAAGTTGCAGGCTGCTCTCAAATCCCCCCTCACTCTTCTCTTCTGCAGACTAAACAAACCCAACTCCCTCAGCCCCTCCTTGTAAGTCAATCAGGAAACTGCATTTTTTTTCACCCAGCTCCAGGAGGGGAGTGGGGTCTAGCGGTTACAACACGGGACTAGAACAGGGGTGGGCAATAAAATGGCAGTGGGTCACCAGGATTAGCCCCTGGCAGGCTGCCACTACAGTGACCTGTGCCTTCACAAGTACAGGTGATTGCAGCTCCCGTTGGCTACAGATTGCCGGCCCCAGCCAATGGGAGCTATGGGAAGTGGCACGGACTGGGACGCTGCTTCTTGCAGCTCCTATGGGCTGGGAATGGTGATCCGCAGCCAATGGGAGCTGCAATTGCCCATCCCTTCAGAGGCGCAGGTAAATATAGCAGTGGGGGCGAATTGTGTCTGGGCCATGGGCTGGTATTTGCCCTCCCCTGGATTAGAAGGAAGGATTCATGAGCTCTGGGAGCAGGCATGGGATTGAATTGTTAGAGCAGGGCTCTGTGAGTCAAGATTCCTTTCCCAGCTTAGGGAGAGAATGTTGTCTAGTGGTGAAAGCAGGCAACCTGGGGGCTTGGACTGCTGGTGTCCTTTTCTAGGTCTGGGAGGCAGGTCCATAGTAGATTGCTCATGGGGCCAGGAAGCCATGACTTTGGACAAGTCACTTGCCCATCAAGTGCCTCAGTTTCCCTGTCTGTAAAATGGAGATAATGAGACTGACCCCTTGGGAGCACCTTCCAGACATTCTTTTGGGCCCAAGGAGTTCATAGGCTAAGAAGCCTTGCAAGATCCTTGGATGAAATGTGCTCTCTCAGTGCAAAGGATAACAGAGTAATGCTGCCACACAATTATTAATAATAATTATTATTCCCACACCCCCCACTGGGCAATATCTGCTTTCACTCCCATGGGCCCGTCTGCACTACCCAGCACAGCAATGCTTAATGATTTTGGTTCATTCAGTTAAAATTAAATAACATCCTATAGGATACTTTAAAACCGTTCTCTCTTATTTGCATAGGAGGTGGAATTCAGCCTGGTACCGAGTCCTGCACTCACCCCCATACTCCCTGTCTCTCTTGGGCTGGGTCCTGGGGATTGTCAGCCCTTGGATAATTTGCACCCTGCAAATTAGTGACTCTTTGGCGTCTAATTCCTTCTTGGCTGCTACTGAGCTATTAGCCTCAAGCACATCCTGCAGCAATGAGTTCCACTGGTGACCCAAAGGCGTGCTAGATGAAAAAAAAGCCGGGCAAAACCCTAGCTTGCTTTGCACAGGTGAGCTAGTGGGTGTGGAAAGGGTGTAGGAAGTGCCTCTGCACAAGCAGGACAGGAATGTGAGCTACAGCAACACTCGGGGCTCTGGCTGAGGCCCAGCAGTTCTACATCCCCAGAGATGTGGCTTCCTTTGCGCATTGTGCCATGAGCTGGCGCTGCCCCTGGGCCCATCCCCCCAAGCCATCCAGGACCCTCAGCTCGTCCACTCCGGACTGGTCTCACTCACTGAGCTAATGGGCTACGGCTGAGCCATTCACCTCTGCACCCCAGAGCAGGGACCCCTGCAGGTGAGGGGCACCTAAAAACCCACAGACCCCAGGGAGGCGGAGTCCCTGTCTATGGATTAGAGGCTCCCAGGGACTGGGCTCTCTCTTGTAGGTGGGAAGGAGGCAGCCGGGTGTTTCCCAGTTAATGTAACCGCCCCCCCGCACCCCCCACCTTTCCCTTCCAAGGCGCCTGCGAAAGGGACAACCACCACCTGGCGCTGCGTCCCATGTGATGAAGGGACGCTGCCACCTGGTGGCTGCCACAGGAACTGTCACCAGCTCCGCTCACCAGGGTCCCCTCCACCAATTCCTACCCTCCACGCTCAGAAGGGAGGTGTTCACAGCGCACACAAACCCGGCCGGCCATGTGTTTGGCTGCGGGGTGGGAGGGGGGATCTCTTGCAGAATGGGGGTAAGGAACAGCCATGCCAAAGGCAGGTCCCCCCCCTTCCTCCTGCAGCCGGGCAGACAAAGGCGCCAGACCTTCGGCATATTCAACAGGCCAAAAAAATTCAGTCTGGCTTAATTGAGGGGTGCAAGCAAAGATGCAGATTTCATCCCCTCTCCCCCACCCTGCGGGCCTGCCCCCTCCCCACTGGTATGGAGATACAAACAAGAGTTTTCTCCCTGGAAAAGGCGACGCTTTGCTGCCGAGAGGAACAGCTCCGAGGTGCAAGGAAAGGACAAGAGCGCGGTGCCAGCCTCCCGGCAGCGAGGGCTCTGCTACTGCTGGCACGGAGCAGCAAAGGCTTCCCCGGAGCGCCGCTGCTTTACACCAGCTGAGGCTCTGCCCCACGCCCTTCGCCAAAGCTCCTCTCGTTTCCACCTGCAGAGGGCCGGGCCCACGGGCCGCCTCTCAGCCCCTTGTGCTCGCTCTCTCCGAAGTGCTCTGTCTGGCCCGAGCCCAAACACCTCCCAGCCAGTAATGCCAGGAGGCGAGCAGATGGGAGAGAGGCAGGAGGGGGGAGACGGGGATTGTTACGGGCTAGATTGTAACTACCATCTGCCCCAGCAAATCCCCATGGTCTCCCTGCTCCCCCTGGCTCTGGGGGAGGAGGAATTAATTCACCCCTTGGTTCAAGCAGCTCCTGCCCTCCATGTGCCCACCAGCGACTCTAGCCAAGAAGGAAGGGGGAGGAGCCAGCGGCCAGTCCCCTCCCCTCCCTGCCCTCCAGCCCCACCCCCCAGGTGCTTGTAGCAGAGCGTGAAAGGCATCACAAGGATCGGAGCAGGGGCGTAAGGGAGAATCGAGCTCCCTGTGATTCTCCTGCATGGCCGAGGAGGGCACTGCCAGTCTGGCTCCGTGAGATGACGAGGCACGTCTCAGTGAGCGTACCGCACACGGGGACAGCAACCCCCCAGTGCAACCCCCGTCCCTCCGGCATGCTGGTTCCCAGTCACTTGGGGTTGCCCAGAGCAGCCCCCTGGACAGACAGTGGCATGGGCAGCATTCTACAAAGCCGGTAGGGCAGCCTGCCGCAGTGGGTCTGGAGCCCAGCTTGGCCATGAGCTCTCGCCGTCTGGGCAGCCACATGCAGGCCCTGAGCGAACATGGGCTCTGGGAATGGCTTTCGGTGGGGCGGCCGCACGAGAACCCAGGTGTGAAGAGCAGAGTGGGGCCAGACAGAGCGAAATGCTGCCCAGCCCCAGGCGCGGCCGGGGCGGAGGGGACGTGTTGAACGGAGTCCCAAGCAGGCAGGGACCCGCGCCCCACTCAGCTGCTTTGGGAAACGTGTGACTCTGCCCCAGACATTCACCACCGCATTACGGACGACGGGGAGCGGCCTCCCGCAGCCCACGGCCGCCTCCTTGGGAAGGGCGAAGGATCCCGACTTCTCCCCATGGGAGACGCAGACCGGCCCGGGGGATCAGGCCACCAGGGAAAATGGGGACGTGAGACACCCACCCCGCAGCTCCTGCCTGCAGGGAAAGGCCGTTTACCGCTGAGTAGACCCCAAAGCAACACCTCTCGCCCTTTCCAAGTCCACACCTTCCCCAACTTTTTTATTCCGTGAAAATCTCAAGATTTCAACCCAATATGGGACAAAAGAAAAAATGTGGTTAAAATACGGCAAGTTCTTGCAGGACAGAAATTCCAGTGTTTGCGCCGCTCCGCAAATTGGTATGAGCTGCCCCTCCCCCCCACCAATCTATCTCACAAATTAGTGTGAGCTGCCCCTCCCCCCCACCAATCTATCTCACAAATTAGTGTGAGCTGCCCCTCCCCCCACCAATCTATCTCACAAGTTAGTGTGAGCTGCCCCTCCCCCCCACCAATCTATCTCACTAATTAGTGTGAGCTGCCCCTCCCCCCACCAATCTATCTCACTAATTAGTGTGAGCTGCCCCTCCCCCCCACCAATCTATCTCACAAATTAGTGAGCTGCCCCTCCCCCCACCAATCTATCTCACTAATTAGTGTGAGCTGCCCCTCCCCCCCACCAATCTATCTCACAAATTAGTGTGAGCTGCCCCTCCCCCCCACCAATCTATCTCACTAATTAGTGTGAGCTGCCCCTCCCCCCCACCAATCTATCTCACTAATTAGTGTGAGCTGCCCCTCCCCCCCACCAATCTATCTCACAAATTAGTGAGCTGCCCCTCCCCCACCAATCTGCCCCCAGGCCTGCTGAAGGGGGTGGGATGGGGAGCAAAGGGGCCAGTTGCCCCCGGGCCCAGCAATTCACAAGGGCCCAGGGCTCCCAGCTGTCGCTGCTGCTATTGTAGCAGCAGCATCACCCGGAGCCCCTGGCCCTTTAAATCACCGTGAGGGCGAAGCGCTCGGCTCTGAGGCCTGGGGGGAGGTGCGCCGTGGTCCAGGCAGCACTGACGGTTGGCTGCCCCCAGCCCCGCCACTTCCCCCCAAGGTTGCCCCTCTTCCAGGAGCATGGAGCTGACCTCCCCCCCCCACACACCTTCCCCAGGGGCCAGGCGAGGCTGTCAGCTCCCCTGTCTGCCCCACAAAACGTGTGTGATCTGCCTCTCCCCCCACCAATCTGCATCACAAAATGAGTGTGAGCTGCCCTTCCCCCCACCAATTTACTGCACAAATTAGCATGCAACCCTCCCACCCCACCCCACGACTGCTCCACGAATGAGCATGATCATTCCCTCCAGCTGCCGCGAGTGCCCCTGGCCTGGAGAGGCGCTCTCCCCCCCCCCAACCGTACCTGCGTGACTTTCTCGGTGACGTTCTGCGTGCGCTCCGTCACCTTGTGGGGCGCGATGATCTCGATCTCGGTGGTGGAGCCCGAGCGGTGCTTCTCCAGGTTGAACTCCACAAAGTTGAGGGTGAACTGCGGGATCTGGCTGATGGTGCGGTACCTCATGAGGTCGGAGTCCGAGGTGGAGTTCTGGGGGTTGGGCTTGGCTTGGGAGGCCTCTGGAACAAACCCAGGCAGGAGAGACACGCTCAGGAGAGTGACACACAGGGTACGTCTAGACCACATGGCTCCGTCGACGGAGCCATGTAGATTTGTTTGTTCGGCAAAGGGAAATGAAGCCGCGATTTAAATAATCGCGGCTTCATTTAAATTTAAATGGCTGCCCCGCTCTGCCGATCAGCTGTTTGTCGGCAGATCAGGACAGTCTGGACACTCCCCTGCTGACATGAAAGCCCTTTATCAACCTCCCCGGTAAACCTCATCCTACGAGGCATAACGGGGAGGTCGATAAAGGGCTTTCAGGTTGGCACGGGAGTGTCCAGACTAGCGCACTGAGCCGACACACAGCTGATCAGCTGTTTGTCGACTCAGCGCGGCAGCCATTTAAATTTAAAGGAAGCCGCGATAATTTAAATCGCGGCTTCATTTCCCATTGCTGATCAATGGAGCCATGTAGTTTAGACACACCCAAACTGATTAACCATCAGCGTCCTAGTCCCTGTGGACAAGGTAGCCCAGGATGAGCCGCGGGAGAGAAGCTGTCTGGAGACACATGCTATTTCGACAGGCCCGTTTCGCATGGGCCAAAATTCCCCAAAGCCACTAGTGATCTTGGGGGCACATGGAAGGGGCTTGGTTTTCAGAAAGAGCCCCTCAAAACCAATCCCCTTTCAGGCGTCTCGAGATTGGCACCAAAAAACAGCAGCACCTGAATCCCTAGTCACTGCAAAAGCATCTTGCCAATCAGCCTCAATCCTGGTAGCTACTCGCCACCTATCGGTGGTGGCAGGGTACGAACGTCAGCAGCATCCAAAAACTGTGTGGAAGCCCCTACAATGACAGATAGGGCCCCTCAGGCCACAGGCGTCCACTGGCAAGACTCCTGAAGCTGTTTTTACCTCACCTGCTCCCACCCTCTGAGCTGGGTTGGTCATTAGTCCTGACTTCTCAAACTAGCAGCTCCTAGAGGGACGGGGAGCAGAGTCCGGCTTTGGTAGGGCGAAGACATCACCGCTGGATTTCTACGATTTGGCCCCAAAGCCGGACGGCATCCCATCCGATCCAACTCAATGGGCCAGGGCAGGGTTGGTCCCGGTGGGGCAGTGTCTCTCAACCCTTTTTTATAAAATACCCCCTTTTCAGAAAAAAATTATAACTACCCCCAGTACCTACAGTTTTCAGACACACATTTTTTTTCTACCATTGCAACACATTTGTTTAAACAACTTAATTGTAGCCAGGCGGGTGCTGAAATTTTGGGGTGTAAAAAGTACAAAAATAATAAAATGCTGTAAAACTTAAAACAAAAATACTGTTCTCTCCAAATTTCAGTTGTGTTGACGTACCCGCCCAGACTTCTCAAGTACCCCTAAGGGGACTCCTACCGCTGGTTGAGAAGTACCCCTAAGGGGACTCCTACGGCTGTGGGGGTATGTTCTAGTGTTCTTCCAGACTTGTTTAATGTTCCAGACCTCTGGGACCTGATTCCCCAGCCCAGTAGATCTCACCAGCAGGACATATTTCCGAAAGCACCCTCAATTTTTCAAATATAAACACGTCCTTCCAGGGGCAGCCCGTGAGCCTAGGCAGTTGCCTAGGGTGCCGCCGGCCCGGGCGCCTGATAATGACATCGCGCCCTGTGATTATGTCACGGTCATTGACAGCCGAACAGGCGGGGGCGCTGATCGTGCCTTCCACCTAGGACGCCAGCTGCCGCAGCCGACCTCAGGCTGCTCCTGCGTCCTTCATTCCATCCCCTGTTCTCCACTGTGAGCCTTATTTGTCTCTCTCCTCGCCTTGCAACCTTTCAGTATCTGTGGACTCTCGTGTTCCTCTGCCCGACTGTGGCTGAGCCAAGCAGCAGATACGTACCTTGTTCCATTTTGGTTGGATATGAGGAAAAAATATTTCCCTAGGAGGGGGGTGAAGCACTGGGATGGGATCCCTAGGGTGGGGTGGAATCTCCATCCTTAAAGTTTTTAAGGCCCTGGGTGGGATGGTTTAGCTGGGGTTGGTCCTGCTTTGGGCAGGGGTTGGACTCAATGACCTCCTGAGGTCTCGTCCAGCCCTAGGATTCTATTATTCTAATTTTTCCTCCTCAAACGATCCGTCCAACCACTGAGTTGGCAAAACGTGGTGGCCATTTTTATGCAAATTAGGCACGAGATATTTAAATCCCTGCCTCATTTGCAATGTTGCCCTGCCTAAATCTGCATCCCTCTGCCAACAGAGGGATGCAGTCTAGACATACCCCTTCTGTGAGGAGCTTTTTGAACATGCCCAGCACGCGGAGGGCCTGTCGGGCATTGAGCTCCTGGACAGGCTAGATGCAGATCTCTCTAGACGGGGGGCTCTTGAGTGCATCTTTTTGGGGTCTCAGTGGGAACAGAGCCCTTCAGAAGAGCCAGCTACAATTATGGGTGCTGAACACTGGAAAATCGAGCGACTGAAAACTTAGGTCCAAGGCCCTGTCTCAGCATTCCTGGATTGTTTCTCTGTCCTCGCTGCAGGTCTGTAGTGGAGCCGGCTGGACATTTTTTGGAGCAGAAAATGCCAGTTTGCCAAATCCAAAACTCACTGCAGAAATGTGCCAGCCTTGGGCAGCACTGTGCTCCAGGATGGCACTTCTGGTCCAACGGTGAGAGACCCATATCAGGGGTCCGGGCACACACCTGGCACGTGGAGGACCCAGTGTCAAGACCCTGCTCCGAGTCAGCTGCCAGCCGAGTGCCCGAACCACAGAGCTATTGGCTACGTCGGCGCGGCTCTCTCCCATTTGCTTTAAATCTCAAAACCTCAACCTTGTTCAAGCACTGGAGCTCTTGTTTTCCCACCAGCCCTGGAGTGCAATGCCCCCCGACTCAGTATCCGCTGCAAAGGTCAGTGGCTCGCTGGGGCAGGATGGGGTTTCCGGATTAAATATGTGGGCCCGAACATGAAGCTTCTACGTACTATCTCGACTGCAGCCACGAATCTGAACTGACCTCTCCCTCTTCGGGAGCTGAGGGCCAGGAATCAGGCAAGAACCCGGCAGGGTTTGGGGATGGCAGATTTATAATGCAGACAAAGACAGGTTCACTCAGAAACTTTCACACACAGGCCTCCATCACCAAAGGCACACAGGTGCCTAACTCCCCTAGACTCCAATGATTTCAGCTCCCATTGGTGGCAGCTCCCATTGGTCTCATTTCAGGATCCGGGCTGTAGAGAGACAGCCAGATCTACAGCTGAGATACATTCGGAGACCCGCCCACCCGGCACGTGGAAATGTACCGGAGTCAGTTTGTGCCCTAGGAGACACACTCCTCATTGCTGCTTCATTTGGGAGAAGGCAACAGAGGGTGAAAACCTGCCCCGAACAGGTGAGAGGAGGGCCGGCCTGCTGGAAGAGCTCTGTGCCGCCTCCCCATTGGTAGCGACATGTCTGCCGGTGCTGTTCCCTACCTGAGTTTGCCCTCCTCTCCCTGAATTTTCTCTGGAACTCAGACCCGGTGACCTCAAAGTTGTCCAAGGAGGAGACCCTGCGGAGGCTGTGGAAGCTGCCCCCCGGGCGAGCCCGAACCAAGCCCCAAGCAGCGTAGGACCCCGGTGGGCCCAGGAAGGGAGGCTCTCGTTTCGGGGACGAGTGATGCACGGTGGGGACGGGCTCCAGGCTCGGCCGCCTCTCCTTTTCCAGGAGGGACTCGGTCTCTGACTGGACACAGTTCTCCTTGGCAGGAGTCTTCAAGTCCCTCAGAATCAGGGAGTCGCCCCTGGGCTTTAAGACAGCCAGGAGAAAGCGTGTGGTTAGGAGGCGCCCTGGAATGCTGAGGTGGGAGGGGAGGAGGGTCGGGAAAGAGGGAGGACGGAGGGCTGGGGTAGCGCTGCTGTGTCACGGGTTAAACACCGGCTGGGACCGGAACTGAGCATGGCTATGGAATCCCACCAGCCCTGACAGCCTGCGAGGCCCCCGGTGCCCACCAACAGAGTCCTGGGGTGGCGTGCGACGTGTTGCTGAGCCGCTAGCAGATAGGGAAGCAGGAGGAAAGAGGCAGACCCAGAGGTGGATTTATCTGGCGCACAGGCCACGAGGTAGCTTCTGTTCACAGTGATTCTAGGACCCCAGGAAACTACATGCTCCCTTCCCTCTCCCCACTGCCTGCTAAGGGTGGGTCCATATAGTGACTCCTTCACCCGTGGTTGACAGACGATGCCTAATCCATGCCAGAGAGCAAGACCATGCCACTGGGGGCGCTGCTGCTATTCTCAGGCTTTCCTCTCCCACCCTCTCCACAGTGCCTGCGCAACTCAGTCCTCTGGAAACTGAGCAGAGGCCTCCTGACTTAAGAGACTCCTGCAGTGACAAGCCTGAGACACAACCACCCCTTGCATGAAACGCACGCTGCATGAAATCCCAGAGCCCCAGCAGGCTCACGTTGCTGCACATGTGCCCAACAGAGACCAGGCCCCGAAGGGGTACAGCGTTTCCCACTGCCAGCCAGGATAAAAAGCTCACATTGCACATTTCAGGCTGCCCCTGGGCTTGGGCTCCCAGAAATACAGTGCTGGTCTGTGACTCTTCTGAGGGAAACCAGCCCCGCTCCACCTCACTCCGAACACCCTGCCAAAGCGCTGGCACTAGCTCAGCTCTGCTTTGTCCCCAGAGGCTCTGCAGGCTGCTGCTGGCCTCCGTCTATCAACAGGCTGCTCCTCCAAGATCTTCACTCAGCTTCTGATGGAGCTGTGCTTTTCTTCTGAGGCTCGCAGCCTCCTCTGAAAATGAACCCTGGAGATCTGAATGTTATTACCCCCCACTCTTTTGCTACTGGCCACTTTGCTCTTGCTAAGCAGCTATCACTCCGGTAAGACACCACTCAAGGCAACAGAAAGTCAGCTTGTCCTGGGAGCACTTGGCGACACTCCAGATAGTCTATGTTTGACAGCCCAGCAAGTACGTTCTACCTGTATGTCCCTACAGCCTTTGACAGCCCAGCAGGTACGTTCTACCTGTACGTCCCTAGGGCCTTCGACAGCCCAGCAGGACGTTCTACCTGTATGTCCCTACAGCCTTTGACAGCCTTACAGGTATGTTCTACCTGAATCTCCCTAGGGCTCTCAGCAGCACAACAGGTGCCTTTTACCCAAATGAATCTATACCATCAGTCAGCACAGCTGCTGTATTTTATCTTGACATACCAAGTATTCTTCAAAAGTGACGAGGAGTCCTGTGGCACCTTATAGACTAACTGAAGTGTAGGAGCATAAGCTTTCGTGGGCAAAAGCTTATGCTCCTACACTTCAGTTAGTCTATAAGGTGCCACAGGACTCCTCGTCACTTTTGCAGATTCAGACTAACACGGCTACTCCTCTGATACTTGACAAGTATTCTTGACAGCCCACCAAGCACCTTGTACCTGGACATACATAAAACATTTTGCAGCACAGCAGATGCCTTCTGCCTGGCTGAACTTAGAACATTTGGCAACATGGGTGCCCTTGTACATGGACATGCCTGGAACATTCAAAAGCACAGCAGGTGCTTTCTACCTAGATATACCTAGAACTTTTGGTAGCACAGAAAATTCCTTCCACTTAGATGTCCTAGAATATTTGGTAGCATAGCAGGAGCCTTCTATCTATATGTACCTAGAACATTTGGTAGTAGAGAATGTGCCTTCTATGTAGATGTACCTAGAACATTTGATATCACAGAAAGAGCCTTCTATGTAGATGTACCTAGAACATTTGATAGTAGAGCGCGTGCCTTCTATGTAGATGTACCTAGAACATTTGATAGCACAGAAAGAGCCTTCTATCTAGATATACCTAGAATATTTGGTAGCACAGAAAGTGCCTTCTATCTAGCTATATCTAGAATATTTAGCTGCACAGCATGTGCTTGCTACCTATGCATAACTGGAACATTTGTAGTAGCCAAGAGGATAATGAGAACAGCAATCTCTTCTTAAGTTCTAACATTAAGAAGCCAATAACCTTTTCCCTCTCCCATTAAGTTGATGAAGCCATCATTGTTGCAGGCCCTCATGCACAGGAACAACGTAATCTTTGTTGGCCCAATAGCAGGGAAGAGACGAGCAAGATGACTTGTTAGAATGTATTTGGAATCCGGAGCCCATGATAATGCATGAAGGCGGCACGGGGACTGGCAGGAAAATTTTAAGAAATGTGTCATTTCAAGGAAAACTTGCACCAAAATTCTGGGGTTTAACTCATTGATTTATACCAGATTCATGTAGCTCCCAGTGAAGCCATCTCAAACCAGCACAATGTCCCTTCTTAGGAGCGGTATATCTGTGCCGTCCTTCCAGGCTTTCTTCCTAGCTGAGGAGTTCTAGAATCAGTTAGGACTTTCTTTGTTGAGGTTACCCCTCAACCTTAATCCAAGCCCCCTGCAGGTTTCAAAAGCCATGCCTATCACTGCACAGTCTGTTGCCAGCCACGGGGTGTGTGTGCATGCACATGGGGTGTGTGTGTGTGTATGTGGACCCACTTCTTTCTCCCAGCTGGAAACAGCTGTTCAACTGTGCACCACGGGCTACATACGGCCACCAAGAGATGGGAATTCTCCTTTAGTTCCAGTGGTGAGGACTGGAGCTCTTCATGCAGGACCAGGGAAGTTCTGAGCAACAAAGGCAACGACCACAAAGTCTCTACCTCGCCAAAGCTTTGGCTCAGTGTTTAACCATTAAAAGAAAGACGCTAAATCCAGACACCGCACCAGCCACAGCAGCTACCGAAAGGGACGGGTGGGGGAGAGCCAAGGAAGGGCACTGGGTCCTGGCCTAAGGTATCAGCTTATAGTGTACAAAGTCTATGGTTACCTTTCCATAGTCAATGGCTACTCCATCAAACTCACTGGTGGGCAGAGATTTCCGCTGGATTTTGAGTCGCTGCAGGGACGGGAGACTAAACTTCAACCTCTTACCTTGACCTTGTTAAAAAGAAAAACACAAACAAAACACAAGAGACACACATGTAACCTAGCTGCACGTGGACCCTGAGAGAAACGTGTGGGGGGCCGTGGGGGGACGGGGACGCAGCCAAGCTGTGCCAGCTGCTGCCTGTGGCTGTGAGAAACCCTCAGCTGTTCTGGATTCTGCTGTCGGTTCTAATGCCTGGCTGGGCCGTGCCAGGGCCTACATGAGGTCGCTATCAGTCCAGCATGGCTGGACTGGGTGTCCTAGAGAGGAACAGTTCTGTATCTCCACCCCGTGGGACGCCGGCACCCAGCTGTGTCGCAGGCCAGTGCTTAATTGGTCTTGCTTGCCTCATCCATTAGGAAAACCGCTTGAGCCCCGGCGCCTCTTTCATTATAATTAAGCCCGGATCCCGTCCCTACAAGCGTCACGGAGACCAACTCCTGACCATTCGCAATGCGGCTCTCACCCACAGGGAAATCCAAGCCTCCCAGCGCCGTGCCAAGCCACCCAGAGAATGCCACTGGTACCAGGACCCAGAGCTCTGAGCGCTGACTCCATCCCACCTCCGCGTCCCGTTTACAAGCCCACAGGCCTCTCCAGAGCGGGGCAAGCACATCAGGTCCCCTCTCAGCCTGCCTGCAACGCCATGGCTGGCTCAGTCAGACCTCAGTAGCTCGTGGGACCTTCTCCTTGTCCCTGCCGGATCAAGGAAAATCCCGGTGTGCATCATCCCCCCCAGGAAGCAATATCACTTGCTCCCGTGTATTTGGTCCACGTTTGACTACAACATCCGGCCCCCACTGGGAAAGACACAGATGGGAATTTCAAAGCCATCTAAGGGATTCGGACAGAATGGGAGCTGAGCCTCTAGATCTCCCAGGTGGGTTTTGGCAACTAGGCTCTACAGATACCACGCACCCCGTGGCAACATTTTTAAGAGTGGGGGGTGTGCTGACATCCCCTCCATTACTCTGCCCTGCCCCCTCCCCAGCTGAGGCTGGAAGCAAAGCTCTGGTGTGCAGGCAGCAGCCAGGACCCAGGGCTGGCAGCAGACCCCACAGCATGCAGGGCCAAAGCAGAGCCCCCGGTGCACAGGGCCAGCGGCCAGGACCCAGAGCCAGAATCAGCCCCCCGGCGCACAGGGCCAGCAGCAGAGCCTGAGTACCTGGGACAGCAGCCGAGCTTTGTAGACATAGCAAAATGAAGCGGCGATTTAAATAATCGCCGCTTCATTTACATCAAAATGGCTGCCACGCTGTGCCGACCAGCTGTTTGGCGGCACAGCGCAGTAGTCTGGACACTCGGCGGTCGACATCAAAAGCCTTTGTCAACCGCCCCGGTAATCCTCATCCCACGAGGCATAACAGGGCGGTCGACAAAGGCTTTTGATGTCGACCGCCGAGCATCCAGACTACCATGCCGTGCCGCCAAACAGCTGATCGGCACAGTGTGGCGGCCATTTTTATGTAAATGAAGTGGCAATTATTTAAATCGTCGCTTCATTTTGCTATGTCTACAAAGCTCATCTACATGGCTCCGTCGATAGAGCCGTGTAGCGTAGACATACCCTTTAAGTCATATGACAGAGGTCTGTGCGGTGAATCTAGAGGTTTCAACCCCATGTGGGTGCCAGTATGAAGTCACAGGGTGGAATTCCTGTTTTTTCCATTTGCTCTTTTAAAAACCTAGGAAATTACAAAAATGATGTGAACCGAGCTTTATTTTGATCGTAAAACTCTCAAAAGCTAAGAAATGCCAGCATTAAGGTTGCCTGTGTAACCTTAATTCAGCCCCCTTGTGCATATGCATTATGATACAGCCTTTAATGACATGATCACACACTGTTTCTTCCAGTGGACACCCTGCCTCATTCAGTGCACAGAATGGACATGCTCAGGGTTGTGTAATGAAGACAGCTGGCTGTAGGACCTTTGCCTCATTTGCTGCTGAAGTTGGAAGGTATAGTGGATAAGATAGGGGATAGTAGGCACCAAAAGGATGGTTTAATGAATAAGGCAACTGAATGTTGTCCTGGAGACCTGGAGTTTACCTCTGCCCATGTCACAAAATTCCTGTACGATGCTGGAAAATCACATAAAACAAACTTTTCGCAAGTGGTCACTAAAGGCACCTTCCTCATTTCCCAGGCATCTGACGCGTGACTCAGGCTTTGCAGAAGCACAGAGCGCTCACAGCTGCATATGAAGGTAATGGGAGCTGTGCGGCGAACATCTCAAGAGCTAGATGCTGTTAAGCACTCTGAGAAGTCCGGTCCTCTGAGCCTCAATGGGGCCAGGGGCAGTTTCGACCTTCCTATCTGTGTGTTTCAATTCCTGTCTGAAACACAGAGATCACCATGTCTCCTCCCAGGACCGCCGTGCGAATCCGTGCACTGGAATACTGGGTGGAGCACGCAGACCTAGACTGCA
The DNA here is from genome assembly GCF_049634645.1 of Pelodiscus sinensis. NCBI lineage: Eukaryota > Metazoa > Chordata > Testudines > Trionychidae > Pelodiscus > Pelodiscus sinensis. The sequence continues at coordinate 6,427,227 of NC_134739.1, read as the reverse complement.
GTGAAGTTAGATGTTTAAGTAGCTTGGAGCACGCGGGCCACAGAGAGTCCCGTGTTAAGCACCCTAGAAAATCCAGGAGTAAATGACTTTTCCTGTGTTTACAGCAGGGTGTGTGCTGTGCGCAGATCAGAAAGCCCAGGGCCACATACTGAACAGGGAGAAAACAAAACAGTGACTAGCTGGGAGGGCCAGTGGGGAACGGAGCAAAACTCCAGATTGCCCCATCCCTCCCTGCCCTTAGGATGGGGGGACAGGAAGAGTAGGGGGGTCCCAGGCTGGGGTTGGAGGCACGTGCCCCCCCCTTAGTGGATGTGCTCTCCCCCTCCCGTATGGATAAGAACTTTCATTTTCTTGCAATAATACAATGCATAACATGCATACAAGTTGTGACGTAGTGGGGGTAACTTGCTAGGGCTGTGGGCGACCTCTGCTGTCTGTAGCAAGACCCAGCAGGGCAGGGGGTGAGTCATTATGCAAAGGGGGCTCCAAACCTGTCTGACCAGCTACCCCCCAGGGAGAGAAACAAAGGAAGGTGGAATGCCACCCCTGGCTGGGGGGCAGGGCTGAAGGAGAGGTTTTTTTAGTTTCTGTCTGGGATCATGGAGGAGACAGCCTAGGGAAAGGAGCTGGAATTTAGGGGCCCAGTATCCCCCATCTCAAGGGGGGCTGAGGCATCCTAGGCCACTCCTGGAACCAGATTATATCTGTGCTGTGCTGTATCCTGGAGAAGCAATAAACTCCCTCTATTCTACTGGAGGGTAGAGTCTGTTCGTGCCATTTCGGGGGGGCAGGGGACGGGAAAACCCCAACGCTCCGTCACACAAGTCTAGCGAGACACGCAGCATGTAGGTCCCATAGAGATGTACTGGAGGATTTCAAAGCGTGTACGCCAGGGGTCTCAAACTCACAGCCCGCAGCCCAACCCCATCCAGAGCAGTTGTGCAATCCCGCCCAGGAGTCCTGGCGGGTGGGGGTGGGGTGGTCTGGTCCCAGCCTGCAAGCCCTGCCCCTTTTTACCATTGCCCCGCCCTCTTCTCCCCGTGGCATGCCACCTCCCACTGCATGTGGCCCCAGGGCGGCCTGGCATGGCGCCACAGGATCAGCCCTGCCCACTGCTCGCGGCGGCGGGAGCTGCAGGGAAGTGGAGCGCCCTTGGTGAATGCACTCGTTCCACCAGGAGGTGTGGGGGACCCAACCACTGCTGCCACGCAGCTCCAGGCCCCCCTGGTAATCCTTAATGCAGCCGTGTACACGTCCCAAACGTGTATTGAGATTGGTGTAGGCCAGTGGTCACCAACCAGTCGATCGGGATCTACCGGGAGATCTTGGAGCCTCTGACAGGGGATCCCAACTGGTTTGGCCAAGAGGCTGTCAAGTGCCAGCACGTCAGCTGCCCCTTCCCCCACTGCTGTGCACCTCCTGCCCTTTGCCTTGGAACTGACCCCCACCTATCCCGGGAGCCTCCTGCTTGCTGTGCAAGGCAGGGGAGGGAGAGGAGGGGCACTGATTTCAAGGTGCCCCCTCTCCCACTCCGTATCCCATCTCCACAGAGCAGAGAGGGGGCGCAACGGGACTGGCGATGGAGGGAGTTTGCTGGCTGCTTTTTGGGAGTGGTCCAGGGTCAGGACAGGGGTGAGCCTGCCTTAGCCCCACTGCACCCCCACCCAGGAGTCACCTGAGGTAAGCAGTGCCCAGCTGGAGCCAGCATCCCAAATCCCTACCCCAGTCATGAACCTCTTTGTGCACCCCGAACCCCTACCCTAGCCCCGAGCATCCCTGCATCCAAACACTCTCTCAGAGCCTGCACCTAGAACCCCCTCCTGCACCCCAATGGCCTGCCCCAATCCCCCCTCACACGCCAAATCCATTAACCCAAGACCAGAGCCTGCCCCAGCCAGATGAAAGTGAGAGGATGGGGGCGGGAGGGAGGATGGAGTGAGCAGGGGCGGGACCTCGGAGAAGGAGCACAAATGAGGCAGGGCAAGGGTGTTTGGGTACAAGGTAGGTCTTGGATTGCACTTAAATTCAAAAAGTGATCTCGTGCTTAAAAGGGTTGGAGACTCCTGGTGGAAGATGATTTGTAAGGAGGTACCCAGAGTACGAGAGCCCACAGCCCAACACGGCAATTTAAATGTATTGCCATACTGCGTTTAGAAAGCATAGAATCATAGAACCACAGAACCGGAAGAGACCTCAGGAGGTCATCAAGTCCAGCCCCCTGCTCTAGGCAGGACCAATCCCAACTAAATCAACCCGGAGGGATTGATTTTTCAAAGGTGCGGATCCCTTGCACCTCTCTGTGCCTTTAGGTGCCTAAATATCTTTCCAAATCTGACCTTTCATTTCTCCTTGCCTCATTTTCCCACCTGAACCAGGGGCGTTCCAATTCTGCCTTCTTTGTTTAAGCCCCTGCAAATACTTATCACAGTCCAGCTACGCAGATCAGTTTCCCCATGCAGACAATCCCTTAGGCACTCGGCTCTCCAAGGCAGCAGGTGTTTCTTACAATGCGTTGGCGCTGCTGAGCCTAGGACAACGGGCCCTGATCTCCGGTGGGTCTTCTGGGGCATAGAGGACGACAGACGCTGTCATAAATCAGACTAGCTGTGTGCCTATTACAGAGCGCTCCAGCAAACCCCTCTGAAATGCTGACACGTGGCATTTCGTCTGGTTTCAGCACAGGGACGGATTGCCGGTTTGGGAACCAGGAAAGGAAACAGAAGCCTCCAAAGAAGCCCATCCCTGGAGTTTGTTTGTTTGTGCACTCAGACTTGACTGCACCCCCATCAACAGAGTCCAACCCCGCAACTTCTAACTCGCACGGCTGGGACCGGCCCACCGACTCTGCTACCGCTGCTGTGGTAATGGGCCCCACCCCCTGATCTCAGAGCCACCGGAGATCAGTGGTGTTTGGATCGCAGATGCGTCCATCTCTGAAAGAGCCAGGAAGGAACGGGTCATGTCCGTGTTGGCTCCAGGCTAGTAGGGAGACCAGGCAGGTGACAGAATATCTGTTATTGGACCAACTGCTTTGGGTGAAAGAGACGTGTTTTCGGGCGAGTCCCTTTCCTACGCCTGAAGAATTCTGGGAAGCGCCAAAGCTTGTCCTTCACCCCGGAAGCCGGCCACTCGTCTTGTCGAACAGACGGATGGGTGCTGTGTAGGGGTTGTGTAATGAGTCTGGGACAGTAACATGGCCTCCCTCTGACCCGCAAGAGGAAGGGTCCTCTAAGACCCCTTGGTGGGCGGGCCCAGCCTCACGTAGCCCTGCCCTCAGGAAGCAGGGAGGCGGGACTAGGAGTATAAGAGCTGAGAGCTCATTTGGCGTCCAGTAGCTGAACAGGCCAGACGCTTGGCCCCAGCTCCTGCAGCGAAGGGTCCAGCCATGGGAGGTCCCCTGCCGGCGCTTAGGGTTGCCAGGTGTCTGGTATTGACCCGGACAGTCCGGTATTTTCGCCTCCTGTCTGGTAAAAAAATTCAGAAAATACCAGACACCTAAAATGTCCAGTATTTTCTGATTTTTTTTCCCAGCCAGGAGGCAAAAATACCGGACACCTGACAACCCTAGTGCTCCTTTTTTTCCCCCTCAACAGAATTTTTTCCCTGGTGTTTTTTTTTGGGGGGGGGGGGGGGTGTATTTTTGGTTCAACCATCTGGCAACCCTACTGGCCCCCGACGACTGGCCCGGGCCGCTGAGACTGCTGCCACAGCCTGAAGACATGCCGAGATCTCCAGGACCCTCAGAGGGCCCCAGTGACGGGGCTGGCCCACTTAGGCCCCTGCCTGAGCCGGAGCTGGAACCCATGGACACATTGCCAGCAACCTCCGTTCCCAGCCGATGCCACGGAGCAGCACCCGAGTCAGGGAAACTGGGAAGCATCCCAGGGACAGCTGATCCCAGGGCAGCTGAGGAAATGGAGGGCAGGTGGGCAGCATGTTGCGACTTGAATCCCCGCTGTTGCATAAATTGCAAGGTTCATCCCCTGGAGGCCAGTCTAATTTGCCCACAGAAGAGAGTCACACTTTCAGGCTGGGTCCAACTCCATTTTATTGTTTGCAAGCAATGGTCAGCCAAGGAGCTATTGCTCAAAGCAAAGCTGACCCTGGGCTTTGGCTAAGCATCCTTTTTTATACTTTCTTTAACTTTCTTATCCAACTTGGCACGTCTTGATTTGTTACCTTAGCTTCGTGTTGCAGCGTTATTGGTTAGCATATTTCAACTCTATTCCACTCAGTAACAACCACCAGTACAGCTTACTTAAGCAATAGCAATTAGCAAATTTTCCTAACTCAAGTAATACGTATAATCCAGTCCTTGAGAAATGGGTCTAAACAGCTAGTTCCCCTTTTTACTACAGCTTCTAAAACATGCGCAATTAGATATGTGCTGTTTCAAGCTTAAGTAATGGAAGGGGGAAGAAGCACACATAGTTTTTACTATATTTTACTACAATTCCCTCCTCAAGATGCTTTCTTCGAATTATACTTAATCTGTTTCAGCCATTGCTAGATTCTGGTAATGTACATTTCACGTTTTACAATTGACTGCACAGTCCGCTGTACAAGAGCTATAAGACATGGTGCTAGACAAGGCAATAAGCATAACATTATCATAACAAAACAGAACTAAACAGGAATGTGTACCAACATAGCACAATAAGATTCGTGTTCATGTTCTTCTTACTAATTTTCAGTTTTAGTCTCTTTGTAGTCAGAAATCTTTGGGCTTTGGCGGTGTCCTAGAAGCTGAGTTTTCCTCTTTTTCTTTGCATGCAGGGGAGAGGTTACTAGCACATCACCCTGTAATATTTTATTTTGGTTCTTCTGGTATCCAACAGGTGGGAAAGCAGGACCAGAAGAGAGAGGCTTATCAGCAGTCGGGGTAGGATCATTTTGAGATGGAAGGATCTTTTTGCAGTGAGAAGCCTTGGCCAACAGTCAGTTCTTGGTACTTCACAGCGGTGTTGGTGGTTAGCAAAACTTGGTAAAGGTCTTTCTAGAGTGGTCTTTCGCTGATGGACATAAGAGTATTCTCTGAGCCAAAAGCCAGCTAGCTCTTTTAGAACCAAGGTTATTTCCTAGGAATGAAGCAAACCGTAAAAACAATCCCGCGCGGTTGTTTGACACCGGCCTTATCAAAGTGAGGCCTTTTTGGCATGTGGTTGCCAGGGGAACCAGGGTCACAGTAACTGCTGTAGCATATGCTTCTCAGGCTGACTTAATGATTTGAGTTTGTCAGTCCTCAGCAAGATACCATGGACTGCCTCAGCTTACTCCTATAGTTCTTTTCTCTTGACTTTGGGGTTCTTCTTAATCTACTAGGTTAAATACAACAATTTAAGGGGTTTTAATTTACTCTGGAAGTGCCGGTACAGCACTAACATTATTATAAATGTTAAAATCAAAACTCCTCACATAATTTGGCAAACATTATTCAAATCCATTCCCAAGATATTTCGTCGCCTTACTGGCGCTGCCCATGATTATAGGTTTGACCTCTACTGCCTGGTTGAGTGCTGCAGAGATAGGTGTTTGGCATGGTCCACGGTGTTTCCCCATCTGTGCGTACCTCAGACAGCCAGCCCCGATATATCTTTGGGCATTGGCCACCAACTTCTTGATCTTTGCCTGCAGGGCCAGTAAACCCTCCTCTGGTACTTACTTCCGCCGTGCCACTCAGCATCTCATGTGAGGTTATCTCCACTACCGAAGTGCGATAAAGCCACATTCTATTGACGGTCAGGCCGCTTGATGAGGGACTGTTATGCACACAGACGGATATATAGAGGGGCAGGATGGAGTGATCAGTCTGGGTAGTCAAACACCAGTAGGTACCGTTCATTTGGACCAGCTCGATGTTCATTTGTTTCTCTGAGACAACCACATCAAACCTAGGCAGATTCGTCATGATGTTAAATGGGCAGATACATAAAATTTCCTTATCAAAGTGGGTGCAACAATCCCTGGGTATAGGGAGGCTCCCACACCTTCAGAATAAACAATGCTTCTTATTTATGTATATGCCCCTGCTTTGGTACAGGCAGGGAGGTTACTATTCTGATCTGATCTGAGTGAGGAATCCCCAGAGAGGCCAAAAACGAATGGTTGTACTATGCCCTGTCCAGGTGGGCCTTTGGGTCCTCATGGATTCTTTCTTTCCCCACTCCCATGGGTAGGCACAGGGGAGATAATCTCCAGTCCAAACATCAGGTTAGGTCTAGTGAAGTAGACACAGAGCTGGACAGATCCTTCAAACTATTTAGGATCAATTGATTAGCTTGGCTGGTGTGTAGGCCTTCACGGGCACTGGATATTACTGCATTTACAAGCCTGGATTCTTATACAATTTCTGGGCTATGACATAAGTGTTGCTGACAGAGTTTCCAGGCTCAAACCAATCTGCGATGGTATCTGCTAAGCCTTGTCATTGCCTACTCAGGCATTTGCCAATTTGATTAGCCAGTTCTAGCACACAGCTGGTCTGTACCAGTGTGGAACATCATCAAGGTAAAGATCAGTGACAGTTGTCCTGGTTCTGGGACAGGGGCCTGTTCAGGGCATGATGCACAGTTGGGAGGTTCTATTTTGTCCTTAAAGTCCTGGTTGATGATATCCAAATGAGGGCAAGTTAGCAATGGCCATTCATTAAAGCAAAACCAAACCAGTCTGGTGGGAAGGGGCTAGTACCCATCTCCCATCCTTCTGTTCACGTGATGCACTCTTTGCTTCCTTCCAGTTCTTTTTGTTCACCTGTGGAGACATTGTTAACATTCTCCCAGCCTAAACAATTTTCTATACACATCATTTGCAATACGTATTACAATTACGACATACAAGACAAACTTGGACAGAACACAAACTTATTATGTCATGACACAGAACCATGGTTTTTTTGTTGTTGTTGTTTTTCTTCAACTGGCACCAGCACTTTCTGATGATCTGAAAGACAAGAAAACATTTCTCCCCCATCGGGGTGGCCTATTATAACTTAAAATACTGCCTAAGATCTGTTAGGGGAACCGGTTACAGCTAGTTCCTTACCACTTTCATGTGCGAGTGAGCTGCAACTTTCTGAGAACAAGAGCGCTTCATCGGTACTCGTGACCTTCCACTCCCTTGAATTACCTTAGAGTTGCTAGCCCTCCCCAACAGTGGCATGGCTCAGTTTCCCTCTTGTATTGCAGACCGGACTTTTTTTTTTAATCTTATGATCTGTCTTGATCCTGCTAAATGACTTTTCTTAATTACACAGATTGTCTAGCATTAATTTGGTAAGGAGAGTGGGCTTTCCAATTAGCCCCCACACCTCCTAATTCTTTTCAGTATAAGATTTTCATAACATCCAGGCTGCAGCAGTTGATTTATGCTGCTGACTCTGGGGTGGATCACTTACTCATGCTCTGTAAGGAGATTTATGTGTCTCCTTGTTAGGGCAGATTTAGCTTTTAGTGATTACATCTTTACATCCAATGTCTACCGGTTGACATTAGGGTGGCTTTTAAGTTACCTTCCCCCACGCCCTCGAACTAATTATAACGGCGTGTGAGGGAAAGTTTTTAACTTTTTTTTTTTTTTTTTCTGGACGGCCCCTACTCATGTGTTGTGAAACATCCTTGGGTTGCCTGCGATTCCAGCCGGAGAGGCTGTCGTTATCTATTTGCTAAGAAGGGCTTGAGAATTTCCTGAAGTTGCTTGGATTCGATCCTTGCTCAAAGCTCGCACTCTCTTTTTAATCTCATAGCCTAAGAAGGTGACCTTTGGCTGGGGCTTTTTCTTGTGAGACTTTATATCTCCCTTTTTCCTAGGGCATCCAACAGGGACTCCATTGCCCTTTTCTAGTTTTCTAAGTCTTTCTGCAATGTGATCTCAAAGACATGGGGGAGCTGATACAAAACCCTGGGGCAACACAGTCCACAACAACTGAGTTTTGTCATGGGTATGTGGGTCCTCCCACTCAAAGGCAAATAGTTTCTAACTGTCTTTATGCAAAAGGATAGAGAAGAAAGCATCTTTTAAATCTAACACTGAGAACACCTTTGCATCTGCCAGAACTTGTGTTACAATGGTGTGTGGATTTGGGACCATAGGTGATCCACAAGAACCTTCTTATTTACAGCCTTCAGGTCCCGCACTAATCTATACGAGGTGCCATCTGCTTTGCGTACTCCTAAAACCGGGGTGTTAAAAGGGGAAGAACCCTGTTTCACCGGCAGCTGCACTACAATCCGACCACCACGGAAGAAAATTTCAGCCTGCAGCTTAGTTAGCATATCTCGCCCTAGTTAGGCAACTGGGCATGCAGATGAAACTACAAAGGCATGCTCCAGCATATTATCTCTAATCTTCGTGAGGAGGGGCTTACATACAGGTAGCTTGCTTCGCCTTCTTCCTTCCCCTCCTCATGTTGCTCCACCATGGGAGTTTTTCTACGCCTGCCTTGAGTCAGATCAACTTCACTACTAGAATCATTTAAAACCTTGGGGCACGCTCTCTTGCCTCCCGTGGCCTTAGTTTTTGCTATCATAACTCTACAAGCTCCTATACTACACTTCAGCAGCCACGCAGGTCGCCTCTGCATGTGATTCAACCAACAATTAATATTTGGGAACTAATCTCAGTGCCTATCTCGAGTAACAATACTATGCACAGAGGCAACTAGATTTACATTAAAAGACTCTGTATCTAGCCAGCCTATCCCAAAGGTTGGCCACTCTAGCTGACAGAACTTGATTAAATAATCCTTTGTCATTTTAATCCCAAAATCACCCTTAAATTTACTGAAATTGCGCAACATGCATCCCAATGGGGTTACGGAGTTTTCTACCCGGGAGCGACCTGGACTCATGTCTATATATTTATTACACACACACACACACACACACACACACACAGTCAACACGCTTTTACCACGGCTCCGTATGTCGATAGAATGACACCACACCAGCTTTTAGCGTCCGAACTCAGAGAGGGTCCAGCGCTTGGCTGCCTCACTAGAGACACCGGTGTGCCCTTGTGGAACCGTGACACTTAAGACAGGTCTATCAGACAGCAACAAATATAGACAAACAGGGGGCTTGGAGACTCACTGGGTCACGAGGTTCGGCTGACCCCCCTTGCAATCAAGAAATCCTGGTCCTCGGGTTTCCCCTTGCAGGATTCTTGGGGCGGCTGGAGTCAGCTTAAGTCTCAGACCTGGTCAGCGACAGTCATTCTTACACACAAACTTTTAGTTTAACAATTTAGGTTTCTAACAAATCATTAATATCAAGAACAGAAGTACTCCTACTAAAAACAAAAGCAATCCCCTGGGGTTTTTCTAACTCCTCATAATTTCCCCACGCAACCCACTGGTTCGTGGTGTTCCTTCTGGGGCTTACAGAGGTTTTTACCATTTGGGTGCGACCCAATTCCACAATATTGTGTTCTTTCCAATGTTCAGACCTATGTGCTGAACGCAACGCCCCCGGGGGACAAACAAATACTCAGACCTCTGTGCTGAGTGCAAACTTACAGATCAATATCTACAAGAACACAGGAATAGGTATACTCACTCCGTCTATACCCCGGCGCCTTCCTCTTTTCTTCGGACCTGACAGCCTCGTGTGACTCATTCAATAGAGACTCCTTTAACTTTCCGGATGTCCCGACTCACGCTTTCGGTGCCGTGACGGACTCAAACAGTCCGGTGCGCACTTCACGGTCACCTACGGCGAATCTTGTCGTCCGACTCCGGAGTAGTCCAAGGGGAGTCCCATCTGGGTCGCCAATTTGTTGCATAAATTGCAAGGTTCATCCCCTGGAGGCCAGTCTAATTTGCCCACAGAAGAGAGTCACACTTTCAGGCTGGGTCCAACTCCATTTTATTGTTTGCAAGCAATGGTCAGCCAAGGAGCTATTGCTCAAAGCAAAGCTGACCCTGGGCTTTGGCTAAGCATCCTTTTTTATACTTTCTTTAACTTTCTTATCCAACTTGGCACGTCTTGATTTGTTACCTTAGCTTCGTGTTGCAGCGTTATTGGTTAGCATATTTCAACTCTATTCCACTCAGTAACAACCACCAGTACAGCTTACTTAAGCAATAGCAATTAGCAAATTTTCCTAACTCAAGTAATACGTATAATCCAGTCCTTGAGAAATGGGTCTAAACAGCTAGTTCCCCTTTTTACTACAGCTTCTAAAACATGCGCAATTAGATATGTGCTGTTTCAAGCTTAAGTAATGGAAGGGGGAAGAAGCACACATAGTTTTTACTATATTTTACTACACCGCTGACCCACAGACCTGGTCAGCGTGTTGCAGCCTGGATCCCAGCCGACCCAGTGGCTGCCGCGCTGCCACTATCAGGGCCCTGGGCTGAGACACAGTGGAGCGGGTGGGCCTGCATCCCCCCTGCCACTCCTCTCCTCAGGTGTCAGATTCCCCCTGTGGGGGCAAAACCCCTGTGCTTGTCGGCTCTCCGCCAGCGAGGAGACCTGAGCCCTACTCGGCTGGGACCCGCCCGGAGCTTTAATGTTGAACTGCCTAGCTCTGACCCAGGACTGGGCCTTATAAACAGCTAGCCCAGGCTGTGCCCCAGGCTGGGCCTTATACACGGTCGTTCAGCCTGCAGCTAGGCTGAGATGTGCCGAACAAGCTTTTTAGCAACTGCGGCACTGCCACTGCCCTCTTGAGGGGCAGTCTAGGGAGCCAGCTTGACTTCCTGCTGGCCTGGACCCTTTACAGGCTGGCAGTAGGGTTGCCAGGTGTCTGGTTTTGAACCGGACAGTCCAGGATGTGAGCTTTCTGTTCGGGAAACAAATTGAGAAAATAGAAATGAGAAAATATCAATGTCCGGTATTTTCTAAATCAGATGGAATGTCGATCGTGATGTCATGTCAAGTGTGTCCAGTATTTTTTTGAAACCATCTGGCAACCCTAGCTGGTAGCAGCAAGAGCCCATCTCCCTCCATGCCATGGGTGGAAGGAATATGATTGCTGCAGAGTGGTGCAGGGTCCCAACCATGATGCATATTGCGGGGGGAGCAGTCCATCCTTAATCCACCACCATGCGTCCCCAGGGACCAGACGCGGGCTGTCCCCTATCCTGCGGCCACCGTTACATGGCTCCCCGGCTGATGGTTGGAGCCAGATGGCTGGGCCTTTAAATGCTTTGCTGCTGCGATAGGTTGGCTGGCTTGGAAAGCGCGAGGAGGCTCCGGGACTGGACACACCTTGTGGGCTGCATTTCTGCCACCAAGATATGGAGGAGGCTCAGTGCCCCTTTGTTTGCAGAACCCCCAGTGCTCCCTGCTAGCACAGTGATGTGGACGCAGGGCCAGCCGGAGCCATTTCGGCGCCCTGGGCCCCGGGTGGGCGGCGCCGCCCCAGGCGCACGGCACATGCATGGGCCTGCCCCCAGGCGCACGGCGCATGCGTGAGCCTACCCCCCCGAGGCACACAGGCGCCTGAATCTTGTAGTGCAAATAATCCTCATGTTGGAGAATGTCCGAGACCAGGTTGATAATGTAGTAAGATGAAGGCCTAAAACAAAAGCCCGTGCAGCACAGGCCTGGTTTGAGGCCTGAGGCCTAGCTAACAACAGACAAAACGTGGCTAACATAAAGCAAAGCTAATCAGTGAGCAAGAAGCAGGCGCCTACTCACAGAACTTGGCACAAACAGGGCTGAGAGAGCAAAACGCGAATTGGTAATACACCCAGGTGTAGAACAGTCATTGGTACTGGTCAGAACTTGAAAGCACATGGCATCACCAGCTCATTAAAAAAGACCTTGGTACCCACGCCTAGGGTTGCCAGGTGTCTGATATTCACCTGTCCAGTAAAAAAATTCAGAGAATACTGGACACCTAAAATGTCTGATATTTTCTGAATTTTTCCCCATCCAGGGGACGAAAATGCCGGGCATGTGGCAACTCTACAAACACTCAGCACCCGGCCTCCCCCCGAGCCTCCCTCTGGCCCCCAGCACCCCCAGGCTCCTGGCTCCAGCCCCCATGCTTACCTGGTTCCCCAAGGCTGCTGGCACAAAATGGCTGCTGGCCAAAAGACCTAGGGGAAGCAGTGCTCAACTCTTCCCCTGTTCCTATCCCTGCACTTAAAGGGGACATGCTGTTTTAATGCTGTTTTATTTTTATTTTTATTTTTTTTGGCTTTTCCAGGTAGGGGAGTCATCCTTGGAGTCCTTTTTTTGTTTTGGCTCAATAACTTTGGTCTCCCCCCCGCCAACAGAATTTCTTCCCCGGTGTTTTTTTTTGGGGGGGAGGGGCGGGGGGGATTCGGTATTTTTGTTTCAACCATCTGGCAACCCTACCCCTTCCTCACAGATACCAACCCAGGTTCAGGAAAGGGTCTAAAATGACAACATGATGGATAGAGATGATCTAATCAAACCATGAGGTACAGGGCGATGAGTGGTATCTAAGTAGCATCAGAGGGTGGTAACCTGACAACGTCAGAGGGTGGCAACTTGATACTTCAGCAGTGATGTGTAATTTGTTTGTGACTGTATATAAAGTGATGTTTTGGGGGGACAGTTTTTGGATGACCTGGGGGGCAGTAGAAATTTCCCACTGATTGAGTCAGTCCATTGTTACGGGGTACAGATGCGTAGTGGTTCAGTAGAGTCTACTGACAACTGTTACTGTACGTTGCTTAACAATAAGCCTGGCCTGGCACCTTCGATCCTTATCTGGTTTGTGGTCTTTGGGGGCTCTCTTGGGGTTTGTTGTGGAGACTAAATCCACAAGTCGACACGGCCCACATCACTGAGCACACATGCAAGCAGCCTTCTGGTTATTATCATCAACGGCGCCAAAGACCTGCGAGGACACCTCAGCTGTAAATCCTGGCCCCTCCTGAATAATTGCACATAATAGTCAGATGAGACTGAAAAAAACCACTTCTGACGATATGCATCTTGTACCCAGTTTCTATGTCACATCTATAGCACGTCCAGGGCGGACCATGGGACTGTAAAAGTCTTTGGCTTCACTACTCCTAATAAGTCAATAAGATGTGTCAATATAGTCAGGTAACAATGGGAAAGGATCTCAGAAGGGGTCACTTTCTTCCAACACTAAACCAAGAGCTTTCCTGGAATCAGGAAAACAGGAAAGGGTTCTCACAGCTTCACTGGAGAGCTCCTTAGCTAGAGCAGTGGCTCCCAACCTTTCAAGACTACTGTTTCCTTTTCAGGAGCCTAATTTGTCTTATGTACCCCTAGGTTTCCCCTCACTTAAAAGATACTTGCTCACAAAAATCAGACATAAAAATACAATAGTGTCACAGCACCCTCGTGCTGAAACATTGCCGACTTCCTCAGTTTTACTACATAAATACAAAATAAGTCAACTGGAATACAAATATTGTACTGACATTTCAGTGTATTGTATGTAGAGCAGTATAAACAAGTCACTGGCTGTGTGAAACGTTAGTTTGTATTGGCGTTGCTAGTGCTTTTATGTAGCCTGGTGTAAAAGTGTGTAAATATCGAGATGAGCTGACATACCTCCTGGAAGACCTGCGAGTCCCCTCACGGGGGCACCCACTCCTGGTAGAGACCCACTGATCCAGAATTTTACTCTAGCTCCTCTTGCCCGGCTCCCAGCTACCTCTCTGAGGAAACAGTGCACATGTCCTTCTCTAAAACACTGCACAGCAGGAATATGGAGGACTCAGACACGGGGCTAGATTCTCCATTCTCCTGCATGGGGGCTTGCCATTTAGAATCCTAGAATCACAGAATCCCAGGGCTGGAAGAGACCTCAGGAGGTCATTGAGTCCAACCCCAACTCAATCATCCCAGCCAGGGCTTTGTCAAGCCGGGACTTTAAAACCTCTAGAGATGGAGACTCCACCCCTCCCTAGGGAACCCATCCCAGGGCTTCACCCCCCCCCCAGGGAAATAGTTTTCCTAATATCCAACCTAGACCCCACCACTGCAGCTTGAGCCCATTCCTCCTTGTTCTGCCACCTGCCACCACTGAGACCAGCCTCTCTCCATCCCCTTTGGAACCCCCCTTCAGGTGGCTGAAGGCTGCTCTCAGTCCCGCCCCCCTCTTCTCTTCTGTAGACTAAATAAGCCCAAATCCCTCAGCCTCTCCTCCTAAGTCATGTGCTCCAGCCCCCTCATCATTTTGGTTGCCTTCCACTGGACTCTCTCCAATGCATCCACATCCTTTCTGTAGTGGGGGGCCCAGAATTGGACGCAATACTCCAGATGTGGCCTCACCCCAGTAGTGAATAAACAGGAATAATCACGTCTCTACATCTGCTGCCAATGCTCCTCCTCATGCACCCCAATATGCCGTTAGCCTTCCTGGGCTACAAGGGTGCCCTGTTGGGTCATATCCCCTGTAAATCCCAGGTCCTTTTCTGTTGAACTGCTGCTTAGCCAGATGGTCCCCAGCCTGGAGCAGTGCTTGGGATTTAAATCACTGACAATGCATGTCAATATTTCCTCTTTGGCATTCTACGCCCACTTTGCACGGAGGTAAATAACTTCCCGAGGTGCAGGGCTTTGGAGGAGCAGGCCCACAAAGCACAGCACCCTGCGCTTCCTTATGGGACACCTGACACCTGGAGCGATCTTGATGGAGAGGCTCCCGCTCCTCCTGGGCAGGAATTCTGGCCCGTTGTTGTTGGCTCACACTGTGACCCGCAGAGGAACCCCTGACCCTACTGATGCTCCCCTTCCCCCAGCTATTGCTGTAACTCTGCACAGGCTCAGCTGTTGTCTCCGTTCCCTGCAGCTCACATGCCGAATGCCAAGGCCAGAAGCTGTAGATGCCACACCTTCTACATCTTGAACAACCACAACAGGCTCAGGGTATTTCTGGGCCTAGAAACCAGCACCTTGGCAGCTCCTAGGTCCCTGCTGGGAGTCCAGGGTGTCCCCCATCCTAGCACGGACCGTGCTTAGTTAGTGAAACAGGCGTGATCGCGCTGTACTGAAGAGACAGGCCACCTCTCGCGGGGAAGGGAGAGAGACATGCAAACCGCCTGGGGCTGTCAGTTTCTTAGGAGAGGAACATGCTCTGAGCACCAGTCGCTGATCTTGGCCCCCCAACGGGCAGCTGTGGCACATGAGCAATGCAGAGCAGGCCTAGGAGTGGAGCGTTCGAGCATCTAGCTAGGCGTTAGATCCATCCTGTCCAACACGCAGGGGCTAGTGGGCCGGTTGAGTGGGGCTAGTTGGCTCACAAAATGATTTACATTTTTCAGAATATTGTGGCTAGTTGGCTGTAGCCGCTGTCGTGCTACTGCTTCAGAACTGGTGGGACACCACGGAGCGCGAGGAAAGGAGTTTGTGATGTGTCCCTCGTGTCTCACTCCGGCGTCCAGGGACAATGTGGCTAACGTACAGCAGGGGGCAGCTTTTAGGGCAGCTGCAGGACACAGGTCGAGCCTGGCTCCCACCCTAGCACAGGCCATGCTACCTAGCGACGGCCGAATCCTAAAGCTGGCCTGGAATCAGACCTCCTGGGAGGGACATACTCTGACCCCAAGGAATTACAGGCACCCACACACTGGCGCCACCTGCTGGAGCAGCCCTGTATTTCATTTGTACAGGGCAAAAATGTTCCTAGCTCAGTGCGTCGGAGGGAGGATGTTTTTTAGGGTATGTCTACACAGCAGAGTTATTTCGGCATCACAAAGAGCGCGTCTACACAGCAAGCCGTTATTTCAAAATCATGTTGAGCCGGAAGACTTCTTACTGCAACTCCTGTATCCCAGGGGTTGTGGAATCTCCATCACGGGAGATATTGAAGAGCAGGTGAGACAGACACCTGTCAGGGATTGTCTAGACCTGTGGTCCCCAACCTTTTGGGGCTGCCGGGCGCCCAGGGGCGGGGCCGCGTATGCGCCGCGTGCCCGGGAGTGGGGCCGTCCATACGCCACGCATCCGGGGCCGGCACAGCGCATGCACAGCACGCCTGGGACAGGGGCCGCCCATGTGCCACACACCCGGGGGTGGGGCCAGCCCCGATCACTTGGCGGGCGCACATAAATGCCCCGGCGGGTGCCATGGCACCCACGAGCATCACATTAGGGACCACTGGTCTAGACAGTGCTTGGTCCTGTGGTGAGGGCAGGGGACTGGACTCGATGACCTCTTGAGGTCTCCCAGGTCTATGATTCTATGATTTCACGAGGAGTAAGGGAAGATGGAGGAAGAGGGTTCTTCCCTCGACTACCTGCTGTGTAGACCGCACCAAAAGCCGAATTAAAGTATTTTGACTTCAGCTATGCAACGGCCGTAGCTGAAGTTGCATAACTTAATTCGACTTTAGCCCTGCTGTGTAGACGTGCCCTTAGAGACTTGCTTAATCTGATTCTATTCAAACGAAAATGAATCCAGAACCTGGCATACATGTGAGCATATGCAACAGTACAGCAGACGCCTGTAAAATTGGCTGGATGTTTAACACACACAGCAAGGACACATGATATAGTGAAATACCTCCACGCATATTTAAAGGCCAGTGTCATGCCTCCAGATCCCTGAAGAACTCAGCCAGCTCTGCTGGACCTCACATCTCGATTCTCTACCAGGGACAACAGAATTCACAGAAAAAAACCAACAAATGGTCTGGTAGAACTCTATAAACTAACAAAACCGGTCATCTGAAGAAGTGGGCTGTGCCCATGAAAGCCCATGATGCCATTTACATGTTTTGTTAGTCTATAACGTGCTACCAGACCATTTGTTTTTTTTTCTGTAACAGACTAACTCGGCTACCCCCTGAAGCGTCTAAGAATTCACAGAGATGGCCAAGCCACCAGACTGGAAACATTTTAAACTAGCGAGAAGATGGAAAATACTTTGGAGATGCGGGTTCTGTTCCTGACGCGGCCTATGGGCTGCTGTGAAACTTTTGACAACTCACTTTCTCCCTCCAAGCCCCCGACGACCTTCCCTCTCTTGATCTAATCTACTTAGCCGACAAGCGCCTGCCTGTTATTCTGTGTCTGTACAGTGCCAGGCCTTGAGGGACTCTGCTCTCAGCTGGGAACCCTCAGAGCTGCGGTAAGAGAGGCAATAAGAATAAAACATTCATTCATCAGTCACAGAATCCTGCTCCCTGGCTGCCAACGAGCCTCACCTCCTCCCTTCCCCCAAAGGGGGAGAGACGGACCCCCCCACACACACATCGCAAAGGGCTCCTGCGTCCAGCCAGAGCAGCGTTTCTTAAACTGTGTTCCGCGGCACACTGGTGTGCCTCGAGGCAGTCGGAGATGTGCTGCGGAGAACAACAGAGTTCAAAATGGCCACCCTTAAAGGAGCAGGCGACCTTTCTTTTTTATTTTTGCTCAGTAACTTCTCCCCCAACCCTTTGTATGCTGTTCCTCATAAAAAAAATGATTGTTTGGTGTTCCTCAGTCTTAAAAAGTTTAAGAAACACTGAGCCAGAGCATAGAAGCAATGGGGCCGCAGGGCCCCGGGAGATGACGTCAGAGCACACACGTCAGTGCTGGGAAACAGGGCAGGCAAGGGGCATTGTCCCCTGAGCAAGCGGTGAGCTGGGGAGCGGGACTCAGCCTCCAGAATCTTCCTCCTGGCCCCTAACGCAGATGTCCCAGGGCAGCCCGTTCCGCAGGGTTCAGGGACACCCTGGAGTCCAGTCACGGAACAGACGGGTCTCTGTGATCGGAGCACCACCCAAGGCAAGGGACAGCAGCCACTGCCTGCCACTTCATACCCCCTGGCCCCAGTCCCCAGCAGGCACCTGGCTCCTTGGGCCATGCTACAGGGCAGGGCGGGGGGAAGGGAATCCTGCCTGACCAGCTGAGAGTCTGAAGCAGGAGAGCGGCTCCCCACTGCCGCCAGAGCCTCCAGACCGGTGTCACTCCACGCCCTGGAGAGCAGCGTCTCCTGAGACTGGTGCTGGCACGCCCGGGTGCGTCTCTCCAAACCAACAGCCCCTCAACCCCGGGGAGCGTCGGGCCGAGGGCTCAGCAAGGGTGGAGTGGATGGGGCTGGGGGTGGGACTTCCCTCCATGCTTCCAAGTGCACGAGCGCAGGCTGGAAGCAGGCTCTGCCCGAGGGGGATGCACGGGGCAGGCAGCAGCCATGCAAACGGGCGGGAGAGCAGTGGGATCCTGGGCAGGAGGCTGTCTCCGGGCAGCCTGCTGGAAAGAAAGGGCTGAGATAGGGCCCGCGGCCCTGGCAGTCCATGGAGGGCAAGGGGCCCTGTTGCGGATGGGCAATGGATGGGTGGGACGGGGCACAGGAGTAGTGGGGGGTCCAGGAGAGGCCTGGCCGTGCTTGCAGGACAGGCTCTGCTTGGCTAGGTGAGAGGGGTGGGCGTGGCAAGCTATCAGGTGTGGGGGGGGAAATCATTGGTTGGGGTTGGGGTTGGTCCTGCCTTGGGCAGGGGGCTGGATTTGATGACCTCCTGGGATCTCTTCCAGCTCTGTGATTCTGTGATTCCATCCGAGGGCAGCTGGGGCATAGGACACACCTAGGCCAGGTGCAGCCGTGAGCGCGCAGGCGGCGGCAGATGCAAGGGGTCAGGGAGGGCTTAGGAGAGGATGGGTTTCGCCTCCCGACCCCCAGCCCCAGCACTCAGCTCCCTTTCGGCCAGGAGACTGGGCTCCATCCGCCTCCCTCTGCGGAGCTGCCTCCTTCTCGCTGGCATTTACTCTCTACGGGTCCAGGCTCAGCGGCAGCTCAGTCTTCATCGAGATCTTCCTGTGGCACCATGCGGCCTCCCAGAGCCATTGGCAATAAGGCCGCTGCTTGGGCCGGAGCCCCGGTGCCGAACCAGGCCTCCAGCCCCGCAGCACAGTGAGTTCCAGAGAAAATTCCAGCCTCGGATTCTCCACGCAGCCCCTACACAAGCCCACACCCCCCCTCCCTGCCCGGGGACCCCGCGTCTGGCTCACCTTGGCGCCAGCCCTGGGACAGTCGCTGGTGGAGACTCCGGCTGGCGCTCTTAGCGATGAGCTCGGCCAGGTCCTCGAAGTTCAGGATGAACATGATGACGGCTGCTTCCTCGTTCTTCACCGGGACCACGTCCACCAGGCACCGGAGACACGACGCTGCCACGGGAAAGAGCAGGGACCGGATCAGAGCAGGAGGAGGGGGGCCTGGAGCATAGCCCACCCCTGCAAACTCCCCCCCATGTGGATACAACTCATGCCCTAAAACCTGGGACTCCCCGGGAGAGAGAACACCAGAGCGGGAGCCCCCTTTGGATATTAAAAGTGTCGCCATGCTACAGTTGGGCATCCCCTCTCAATGGTGAAGCCCCAGGATTCCCTGTAAGCTGAGCACTTGGGCGGCCACCCAGGAAAGATCCAAATGCTGCCCAGCTGATTAGCAGAGCACCCACAGCCGGCTGCATGTGTGTCTACTGGTGGTGCACATCTGCACATGCCTCCGTGCACATACAATTTATTCCACACATCAATGGAAATAAAATTAGAGGGCACATTCTGAGCCCCACGCAGGCATGCCCCCAGCCTGTGACAAGCCAGAGCCACCTTCTTGCAGATTGCTGCGGGTGTCAGCCTGCCGCTTGCCCACATCACCTCCCAGATCTGGCCTTGGAGCAGATTCTTGCTGCTGGAGGGACGGCTGCATGCCCAGGTCTCCCAGGAGGCAACAGCCACTTGCTGTGATTGTTTCACTCAGTGATGGAAGGAGCAGCAGATGCTCGGGGGGGGGGGGGAACAGGATGGGAAATTAATCCGTATAGATCAATATGGTTTCATGGTCCATGGGGCCTGGCCAGGCAGATCTAAGCATTGCACGATGATGCGAGTACAACCTGGGTTGATAGAAGTAACTGTGCTGGTGTAACACTCGCAGACGTCTGTCACGAGATTTGGTCTCTCCGCTAGATATTCTGATGCAACAATCAGCACTATACCTGGATGAGGGGATGGGTTGCACCCTCAGCACATCTGTGGATGACCCTAAACTAGGGGGAGAGGTAGACAGAGTGGAGGGCAGGGATAGGGTCTAGAGTGACCTGAACAAATGGGAGGATTGGGCCAGACGAAATCTGAGGTTCAGCAAGGACAAGTGCAGAGTCCTGCATTTGGGATGGAAGAATCCCAAGCGTCGTTACAGGCTGGGGACCGACTGGCTAAGCAGCAGTTCTGCAGAAAAGGACCTGGGGGTTCCAGTGGACGAGAAGCTGGACACGAGTCAACAGGACGCTCTTGTAGCCTCAAAGACTAATGGCACATTGGGCTGCATTAGGAGGAGCATTGCCAGCAGATCTAGAGAAGTGATGATTCCCCTTTATTCGGCACTGAGGAGGCCACGTCTGGAGGATTGCGTCCAATTCTGGGTGCCCAGTTACAGAAAGGATGCGGACTCATTGGAGAGGGTCCAGCGGAGGGCAACGAAAATGATTCGGGGGCTGGAGCACATGACCTACGAGGAGAGGCTGAGGGATTTGGGTTTGTTTAGTCTGCAGAAGAGAAGAGCGAGCGGGGATTTGAGAGCAGCCTTCAACCAGGGCTGGCTCGAGCCATTCCTGTGCCCTGGGCAGTGGGTGCACGACGCATGCGCGGCCCCGCCCCCCGGCGCACTGTGCACCTTACGGCTGCAATCGGGTGCGTGGCGCCAGGGGCAGATGACCGTTTTGCGGGGCCCTGGGCAGCATAATTCCGCGGGGTCCCCCTTTTGCCACGGCGCATGCACAGTGACGCCATGTGCATGCGTGGCAGCGCCACGGTGCATGCGCGGGGCTTTCTGAAGCGCGGGGCCCTGCCCTATATCTGCCCCTGCGTGGCGCCTGATTGCAGCTCTAAGGGGCGTCGTGCGGCCCCTGGCCCAGGGTGCTTGGTGCCTGGTGGCAGCTCTAAGGGGTGCTGTGCGGCTGGGCACGCGGTGCCCCTTACAGCTGCCATCAACCGCCCCCCATAGGTTGGCACCCCGGGCAGCTGCCTGGCTAGCCCCCTGCTTAATCCGTCCCTGCCTTCAACTATCTGAAGAGGGTTCCAAAGAGGATGGAGGGAGACTGTTCTGACAGGTGGCAGAACAAGGAGCAATGGGCTCAAGAGACAATGGGAGAAGTCTAGGTTGGATATTAGGAAAAACTATTTCCCTAGGAGGGTGGGGAAGCGCTGGGCTGGGTTCCCTGGGGAGGGGGTGGAATATCCATCCCTAGAGGTTTTTAAGTCCGGGCTTGACAAAGCCCTGGCTGGGATGATTTAGTTGGGGTTGGACCTGCTTTAGGCAGGGGGCTGGACTCGATGGCCTCCTGAGGTCTCTATCAGCCCTAGAATTATATACAAAATCAAAACAGAGCTCATTAAAAACTGGCTAAATGATGGATCTTGAAATATAATTAGTCCCACAGAATCATCATCAAATGTGGAGAGGTCTAGGGGATCCCACCGAGTCAGGTCACAGCTCTGTGCGATTTTTCTCAGTGATCGGGGTCAGGGGGAGTGTTTTTTAAAGGGCTCAAAGTCCTGAATGCATACTGGGAGCTGAGCTCTTGAGTGTCTGGCTCCAGCTGGCGGTGCTGAGGACCTGGGTGTCCGCCTCGAGCTCTGGTCGACATGCAGGTTTGCGTGGCGTGTCCCAGCCGATGCAGAGTTGACGGCTCTGGTTTTCCAGGGCTGTTATTTCCATTCGTCGGCACGGAAAGCCCCAGTAATTAAACATTCAGAAAGAAATACGAACTTACGCTCAGGTCTGTGTTTGCCCCCCGGAGACATGCCGTTCAGAATCAATGAATAGCTCCTTGCCATGCAATACCGACGGCAGCGCTAACGACTTAATTAAAACCAGCCCTTTTATCAGCCTGGCGCATCAGTTCTGTGTTACTCATAGACTCATAGACCTTAAGGTCAGAAGGGACCATCATGATCATCTAGTCTGACCCCCTGCACAGTGCAGGCCACAGAATCTCACCCACCCCTCCCAGAATAATCCTCTCCCCTATATCTCCGATATTGAAGCCTTCAAATACTTTGAAGACCCCAAGATGCAGAGAATCCTCCAGCTGTGATCTGTGCCCCATGCTACAGAGGAAGGCGAAAAACCTCCAGGGCCTCTGCCAATCTACCCTGGAGGAAAATTCCTTCCTGACCCCAAATATGGCGATCAGCTAAACCCTAAGCATGTGGGCAAGACTCACCAGCCGGACACCCAGAAAGTTCTCTATAGTAACTCCTATCATCCCTCCATTGATCTATTTCCCACTGATAATGAATGGTCAATTAGTTACCAAGATCGCATTAACTGGCCACCCTCGCTCACTCCTTGCCCAGGGCTCTGTGCAGGGCAGCAAGGGGGATAGAAACATCCTGCCTAGAGTGAGCTACAACCATCGCTTGTCTGGGCGGGCGGGGAGGGAACGGCAGCTGGGGTGAGCAGAGACACCCAAGGATGAAGGGGGAGCAGGTACAGCCTGGCTCCCCCCTCCCCTCCCAATTCACGGGTTACGCAGCTGAGCCAGAGCAGATGGGGAAATCAGTCCTGCCAGCTCTAAGGCCAGCTGGTGCAGCCTACGCCCTGCCTGGAGGAGGCGGGGCCCACATGGTGGCTCTCAAGGCTCAGTTTGGGCCCCGGTTCGTTATTGGGGCAGTGTCGTGGCCCCGCCCCCCGGCTCTTCGAGTTCCAAGTTCCCAGGAGCCGTCCCAGGTATTTATAGAACTTTGCACTTTTACAGCTATCTGGGAGGCACGTTACCAGCCGGCCCCTGCCCCGGAACAAAGCCAGGGCCACCCAACCGCCGAGCTCTTGCTCTGACCAGCAGCTGCACAGAGACGGAAGCCTAGGCCCACTCCTTAGCCCATCAGCTGTTCCGCCTCCATGCAGGAGCAGGGCCCATGTGCATTTGCCAGTTCATTACACCACCACACGACCAACCGGGGCACAGAGCCCTGCTTTACTCCGGCTCAGGAGACTCTGCAGAGCCTGACTTGAGCCCCTAGGTAAACCTCTAATAACTGCTCTGCCGCCTGGGAGTTTAAAGAGCCTTTAAACACGCCGATCCTGAAGGGTCACAAATATTTGACTCTGTAAATCAGCAGGCTGCTTGCCAAACGCAGCAAGGTGACCCAGATCGGGGGGATTTCAAGGCCTGCAAGGACTGCCACGTAGCGATGCAGACAGACGGAGACGGAGCTAGGACAGCCGGACACGCCCACGATCACAGCCACGCTCAGCACCAGCCTCGTACCTTGCTGTTGAAATGCATACTAAGCACATGCCCAGGCCCCAGGAAGTGACATGGTCCTTGTTTGCCAATGCCTGACTGCCACACGCCCCTGTCATAACACGCCAAGGCCTCACGGAGCGGCTTGGCAGCAACGGGCGAAGACCCCCTGAAATTCGGGCGTGAGTCCCTGCAAAGGGACGGCGCACGCCTGTGCTAGGCCACTCTGAATTAACGGCGTGGCCATGACAGAGTTCTGCCGATGACAGCCGGTGCACTTCAAGCCGTGGTCGCCAGCCTATCGATCGGGATCTGCCGGGAGATCTTGGAGCCTCTGACAGGGGGTCCTGACTGGTTTGGCCAAGTGCGGGCACTTCAGCTGCCCCTCCTCCGACTACTGCGCATCTCCTGCCATTTGCCTTGGAGTTGCCCCTCCTGTTTGCGGTGCAGGGGAAGGAGAGGAGGGTGCTGATGTCAGGAAGCCCCCCCTCCCACTCTGGATCCTGTCTCCACAGAGCAGAGAGGGGGCGCAATAGGATTTGGGATGAAGGGAGTTCGCTGGCTGCTTTGGGGAGTGGTGCAGGGCCAGGACCAGGGTGAACCTGCCTTAGCCCCACTGCACCACCACCCAGGAGCCACCGGAGGTCAGCAGGACCCAGCTGGAGCCCCCATCCCAAAACCCTACCCCAGTCATGAACCCCCTCGTGCACCCCAAGCCCCTGCCCTAGCACCCCTTGCATCCAAACACCTTCCCAGAGCCTGTACCTAGAACCCCCTCCAGCACCCCAACAGCCTGCCCCACGCTCAGTTCAGAGCCCCTCTCGCACTCCAAATCCCTTAATCCAAGACCAGAACCTGCACCCACAACCCTCTGCCCCAGCTTGGTGAAAGTAAGGGAGGGAGGGAGGATGGAGTGGGCAGGGGCGGGGCCTCAGAGAAGAGGCACAGAGGAGGCGGAGCAAGGGTGCTTGGGTTTGAGATAGATCTTGAATTGCACTTCAATTTAAGAAATGATCTCGCGCTTAAAAAGGTTGGAGACCCCTGCCTTAAAGCCACTGACAGGCTAACTGCAGTTGACCTTGTCTAGAGAACACAGTTACATCTTATGCAAGCCCTTTCCTAGAGCAACAATTCGGAAGATTCCCGAGAAACAAGGCCCGGTTCTTAACCAGAGCTAAATTCAGCGCCCCAGAATGGTTCTAGGAGGCTCTGTGCTTCAATGAGCAATAACCACGAGGCCTTGAGCACTAGCAGTTATTTAAAAATCCCACCGTACCTTCCACACGATCTGGGGTGTTAAACACGACGTCCTGGCCAAACTCCGCTGCGAGGGATTACATTGCGCCTCCCTAACAACAACCGGATGCAGAACTCTTCTTTGCTTTCAAGGGACCCTTCCAGCTGCTGTGTTAAACAGCAGCTCTGTCCTACCCCAGAAGCAGCTGCATTTCTATGTGTGCTTTGCATGAGTGCAGTCCCTTGGGATCCTCTAGGATGAAACCTACTGTGGTAGCACAGGCTATAACTGTTCGGCGAGAGGATGCACCCTCACAATGCAGCACCGCGCTGGAACTTTCCATCCTCATGTGTCAGGGCCAGGGTGCCAGGGTGCATCAGGAAACCCCTTGGCACACTAGCCCTGATGCGGCCAATTTCCCACTTAGATCCCTTGTGTTTGGTTTTTTTTTAAAGCTCTTTCACGTACTAGCGAAGCCTGAGAAAAACTGCAGCAGTCACTCCCCACAATTGCGATAGGAGCGGGGCACTGTGTAACGTGGGAAGGCGAGCGAGAGGTTCTGCGCCTGTTCTTCAAACCCTCATCTAGGCATGTCTCTGCCGCACAGCTGCTCCCAGCGGCAATTAGTTTCCGTGGTGGAAGGCACCGATTCCTTATCTCCCTCATTCCGCTCTGTGATTAACAGGCCAGCAGCTCACAGGCCAGGGGATTAACACATCAACAGGCACCGCGTCGTGCTGATGCTCCTATCAGGAGCTGCGTTCCTTGGCAGAGCCGGCATTGCGGCTGGGGGAAAGGGAAGGGAACAATCTCTTCTGTGCTGCAATTTTAAAGCGCTCAGGCTGCTCTAATCAGGAGCAGATGGCCAGCATCTCAGAACTTTAAAATCTGCCCTGACGTCAGTTACGCACATACACAAAAGAACGGGAAAGCAGTGGACACAGTTAAATCCTTTTAAAGGGCCAGACAGCTAGGATTAGTTTTTCAGTAGATATAGGATAAATCCAGTTAGAGAGGGAGGTGGGGAGGAGACAGGGCTGGAGTAGGGTCAATAGCAAAATCCTTTGTGAGGGACGGGCTGGTCACGTAAGAACCAGAACTCATGAAATAGGGAAAAATAGTAAGCCAAAAATCCAGCCTGCTGTGCCATTCTTTGTATGAATCAAACAGCACCACAGGGTTTGCTGGGCTGTCAAATCCACACTAAGAAGTTAAGTTGGCCCAACGACATCAACCGGGGGCAGTGTTCCCTGTAAGCTGTGCGCCTGGGCAGCCGCGCAGGAGAAATTCAAATGCCACCCAGCGGATTAGCAGAGCGAGGTTTTGTGTTTATATGGGTGGTGCACATTCACACATGCCTCGGTGCACATAACATTTATTCTGCACACGCAGAGAAAAAATCTGCACATGGATGGAAAAGGTTAGAGGGACCCTTGGCAACCTAATCCCCAGAGCAGACAGTGCTAGGCTGATGGAAGAATCCACTCAGGGTATGTCTACAGCCCTACAGCCGATGAGAGAGGTTCTCCTGTCAGCATAGGTGCTCTGCCTTCCTGAGAGGTGGTAGTTACATCCGTGGAGGAATTCTTCTGTCAATCTAGAGCTGCCTACAGTCGGTATAGCTATGCAGAGGAAGTGGATTTTTCCATTGAGAGAGGTATCTGTACCGCTCCCAGTATAGACCAGCCCTTAATTACCACTTCTTAGGGAACTGGATTCCCTACAGCCACAAGAAAACCCCTTCCGCGGGGGGAGTGAGTGTCTCCACTGAAGCACGACAGAGCTGACGCGGTTTAAGCGTAGATGTAGCCAGCATCCCTGGATATACCCGAGAGCTGCCAGGCATGCACGACGACATCTGCAAAATCTCAGACCTTTCCCAACCGTTTGCCCGAATAGAGGCGCAGGGGGCGATTCCAGCCCGGAAGCACCGTATTCACTCGCCCCCTTTCGCCTTGGAAAGCGTTTCTAGCCACGCAAGGAAACACAAAGCCACAGGCCAGAGCCAGGAAAAAATAAGCCGTGTTCACTGGAGCCCCGGCCTTGCAAACGACCAGCTTGCGGTGAATTCTAATGAATAACAAACACCGACAAAGAGACTTGGCAGCAGGCTGCTCTGTAAGAAACGCATGGCTGTTATTCCTCCTCCCAAAGACGCCAACCAGGGGCGATAACAACACTTTGCAGTCACCTGGCGTCTTTCCCCCTGGGAGTGCAAGGCCCTTTCCAAAGGGAGGGAAAAACGATCACCCCCATTTTACATCAGGAGAGCATGAGACAGGGCGGGTGGCTGGCCTGTGGTGACGGGAGGCTTAGGGGCAGAGTCAGGCACAGAACCCAGGAGCCTGCTTCTGTCACCTGCCTCTGCTTTGACCACTAGACTACACTCCTCTCTCCCCCGCCCCCAGCCCCAGCTGGGAACAGAACCCAGGAGTCCTGACTGGCAGGCTCCTGTGCAGTGGTTTTCAGCTGGGAGTGTCTTGTGGGCCAGACTACGGCATCTCCTGTCAACGACACGCTGGAATCCAGCCACGTCCCTCCGTACGAGAGACCTCACACCAGCCTGCTGCGTGGGTGGCAGCCCCTCTGTGCAGGGCGTCAGACTCAGCTGAGCCCCGAGGGAGGAGCGAGTCGTTCCGGCTGTTGGCTGGGGTGCGGCGGGAAGTCGGAGGCCACCCCAGAAGCGACTGGGATCTCAGGAGAAGAGCAGGGAAAGGAAAGCAGCTTTCGGGGGCCCAGCTGGCTGAGCAGGGCCAGCCGCTGGGTCCCTTTGTTTCTTCTCCTTTTTCTCCCGCCTTCCTTCCCTCTCCCCCTGTGACAAGCTGTTTCCAGGAAGGCCGAGATTTCCAAAGGCACCTAGCTCTGCTCCGTCATTAATCAGGCTGCCCTAGCCCACACCCTCCAAGCTATTGAAGCCCCGAACTCCCCGGTGCCAAATTGGCTTTGGCAGCTTTGAAACATGGAGCTTGGATACTAACCCAGTGGCCTTTGCTCCTCCGCTGTCTAGCCGGAGCCGGGGCCCTGACCCCAGCGGGCTCCAGACCAGACTGTAGGCAGGGGGCTGGGTCCGAGTGGACCCAGCTGATCCGACCTCCTTCACAAGGGGCAGCTCCCCCCCCAGGCCTCTGGCTCCAGCCCTCACGGGGGGAGGGCCAGGCAGGGGAGGCAGACGCTGCAGCTGCACATGGCAGGAGCTGGCTGCTCCCGGCAGGTTCTCCCTGCCAGACGAGTGCAATGAGCCATCTGGGCCCCCGGCTGGCAGGGACTTCCTGAGTCTCCCTTGGCTTGCAGCAGCGAGGGGAGGGGAGCACCCGGCCGTCGAGCTGGGACTTGCCTTCTCTTCCCTGCACCCATTCGGTGCGGTGGCTCCCGAGAGGGCTGCTTGGGGCTCCGGGAGCCCCGGTGCGGCCTGTGCCACCCCCCTTCCGACACAGCATGCCCATGCCAGGGCCTGTGAGGAGGCAGCCAGGGCCCCTTACAGCAGCCCTACACAGTGTCTGCCCCAGTGAATCCTCTCCCAGGCTGCTCCAGCCCATTAGGGGCGGGTTCTCAGTCCATCTCCCGAGCTCAGCGCATCTTCTCTGCTGCCTCCCCTCCCGCCTGTGGCAAGACCCCTGGGCAGGGGTTAGACTGGGCCGCCCGGCTAGGCCCCATGCTGCCCTCGGTCACCCTACCGCACGGCTGGATCAGCTCCCGCAGGGCCTCAGGACAGGAGCCCGGCGGCAGAACAACCCAGCATGTGTGTGACTCAGCGGGGCCCGCACAGCTGCTGCCAGCCACACAGTCTCCTGGGGGGCGCAGGGTCTGTAACCCAGGGGGAACAGAAGCCGAGGGGCAACAGAAAGGACCTTCCAGCCTCCCATTCGCCCCATGCCGAAGGCCCCGAACGTGGCATGCAGCCTTCCCCTCGGCCACCCTCTGCTGAGCACCTGGAAGAGGTGGGAGCTTTGCTGGCGTTACCCTCTGGCTCGTTGCTCCGTCATGTTTGAGCGCCTGTGAGGGCCATTCCCCTCCTGGTTTCCAAGCCAGATGCAGCTGCCTGGTCAGCAGATGATTTCAAGCCCCTCTCATGCTCCAGCCCTGATCAAAGTTAGGCCTTGTCTATACTTACCCCATGCTCCAGAGTTTGATCTTCCGGGGTTCGATTTAGCAGGTCTAGCAAGGACCTGCTAAATCCACCGCTGATAGTGCCCCCGTGGACTGTGGTACTCCCCTGGGCCACGAGGAGTAAGGGAGGTCGATGGGAGTTTCTCCCGTTGATCTCCCACAGTGGGGACGCGGCGGTAAGTCGAGCGAAGATACGTCGTCTCCAGCTACGCTGTTCATGTAGCTAGAGTTGTGTATCTTAATTCGACTTTCTCCCCCAGTGGAGACCTGGCATTAGGGGTGTTTCCCTGGGAACAGGAGGTGTCTTGCTAGGGTAGAGGGTAGCTGCAACATCCCTCTGGTTACAGGCCTCAGCTAACCCTTGCAAAATGTGGAGCGTGTACGTCTGCGTCTGCGTGACTCTGCTTTTAGCAACAAGGCTGTAACGTCGGGCAGTGTAAACGCTGCGTGTTGGCAATCTGGCAGAGAAAATACTTCGACCTCCCGCCCGAGCAGCGTTCACTTTGTCAGCAGGATGGCGCTGTTGACAGCGCGCGCTTGCACTTGCCGTGGTAAAGCTTTTGTTGTGCGAGGGGAGGAGATTAAGCCCCCGTGAAGGAGAATTTTTGTCCCTCAATTGCAAGCGTCGAGGTAGAATCAAAGCCAGTGCCGGGGTAAAGCAGTGGGAGCTGCACCGGCCCCCATCTGGCATGAGTTTGTCCTTACCGCTCAGATCCGGACACCGGGCTGAATTCATCCCTGCTGTAACACCACTGGCGGGGCGCAGAGCCGCGCCATTCCCGGCTAGTCTCAAGCTCACAGGCAGACGGCCGGGGGGGAGCCAGCCGTGTGAGCACAGCTGAGTGGGTTCGCAGATCCAACTCAGGCCCCACCGGTCAGCCACTGTTCCAGAGCCAGGCACCGTCTGCCGGAATGCCAGGACGGCTGGGCGCTCTCCTCAGCCCCACAGCGTAGCCCGGTTTGCCAACAAGCTCAGCGCTGGATTTATGTGGACTCAGCCCCCCTGCATCTGGGGCCAGATTTTGCAAAGGGTCCAGCTCCTCAGATGGCTCTGGGGGGGTATGTCTACACTACCCCACTAGTTCGAACTAGGAGGGTAGTGTAGACATACCCGGGGAAAGCTGGTCACTTGGGGGCTGAGCAGGTCAAAAGCTCCGTGAGGTCAGTGAGACACTGACCACTGAAAACCCAGCTCTGTGCCTCAGTTTCCCTGCCAGCATAACGATGGATCCTTCCCTGCCTCACACACGGGCCTAATGGCGATTCATAAAGAGTTTGGAGACCTGTGGCTCAGAGGAGCAGTCCAACCACAGAGCTGCAGCAGAGGTGGGGGAAGGGCTCTACAGGGCTTACAGACCAATCGATACAGGCTTTCAAAGGTCACAGTCACATCGGGCCCATTTTAATGAGCAGATTCGTTTGCTCGAGACCCAGGTGTGCCATACCCTCCTTTCCCAGCATCACCAGGGTCGGGCGCCGTGGCCGTAGAGTAAACACATACCGATGATGACGAAAAAGCCCCAAAGAAATCCCCCCTCCCCATCCTCAGCAAAGCTTTGGCCCTCGAAAAGAAAGGGGGCAAAGATTCCCTGAGACACCCGAAGGACCGTGCTCCTGCTAGTGATTTGACAAGGCAGACTAAAACCCAAAGCCAGAGAAAACAGACAACCGTTTTCCATGCCACAGCTGGGGCCAACCAGACCAAAATGCCAGCTGGCTGCAAACCTGTCGAGTCACTGCCAGGAGGGGGCCGTCGCGACCGGGGGTGGTTCTGAACTTCCCAGCCATTGCAAGACGGGCGCAGCTGTCCAGCCTGCGGCCGGAGCCAGCCTTTTCCTGCTCCTCGTGCCCGGCAGCCCTGGGGCAGGGGAAAGGCCAACGGGAGTTTTCAAAAAGCTTTGCACAAAGTATCAGGAGCTGGCTGGAGTCTGGCGCGAGGCTCCCGAGCCACGCAGAGCCAGGAGAGACTAATGGGCTTTGGCAGAGAACGACCGACAGAACTGGAGCGTGCCTGGTGGTTCCTCTCAGCCTGCAGCGGTTACAGATCCCGGGCACGGCCTCGTCTGCACGGGAAATCCTTCAAGTCGCATTATTGCCGGCCCAGTGGCCTTCTGGGAAACGCACCGTACCAGCGCGGGTGTCCCCCACAGTCCCTGCTGAAAGCAGCCGCCCCAGGCTGGGCAGACCACACCTGCCCCCACACCATTTGGGCCACTCGGGGAAGGGTGATCTGCAGCTCCCAGAATGCACAGCACCGGAACCGAGGCCACGTGCTTCTCCCGGCCGTTCTGCCCTCAGGACTTGGGCTGGGCGGGGGGAGGATTACACTTTGCCCTGCGTTCGGCCAGGGATGGAGCGCGCCTCACAGGCATGAGCTCACGCCGTCCCACCCCACGGGCAGGCAGGGATCAGGAGGAGATGGAGACATGGAGGTGCCCAGAGGTTATATGAGGACAGACCCCAGGAGTCGTAGACTCCGGCCCACAGCCCCAACCACCAGAGCGAGACACGGAGCCCAAGCATCCTGCCAGCCATGTTCTAGCCACTAGGTCACACTCCCGTCCCTCACCGCAGGCAGGAAGGATCTCCGGCGCCTGTGCTCTGGGACGCTTCCATCCCAGGACGGGGGCCTATGGAGCTCTAGGGAGGTGCGGAGTTGTCAGAAGGAGAGGCTAACGAAGGCCAGCTCTCTCCACTCTGCCCCCAGGGCCTGGTTTTCCCCGGGGCGCCTGGGCCGAGGGAACCCTTGGGTTTCAGGTGTAACTCAGCCTCTGCTGTCACAATAGCAACCCCTGCATTGCAGCACGTAAGGGCCTAAATGGAGACCCTGGGACTCCTCTCCGAAGGGAGCTCGCTGCGGGCTGGCAGGCTGCACGGGGAGCCGCAGCCCTGGGCAGGGGGAGGGCGTCGAGCTGCCCTGGGAATAAGGGGAATGGAGAATTCCACCGTCCCGACTCCAGAACGCCAATGGTGCCGTAGCGGGGCCGGGATCGGCGAGACTCCGGGCCGAGCGGCATGAGCAGAGCAAGGGGGTGGGGGTGCCCGCAGGTGATTTATGGCAGGACAGGGAGATGTCCCTGAGATTAACCACGTGCTTAAGAATTCAGCTCTTGGAGCTTGAATGCAGCCAGGCGCAGAGAGAGCTGAGCTCCCGGAGGGAGGGAGGGAGGGAGACGTGGGGAGGTTTCCCGGTGGGGGAGAGCTAACGGAGCAGGGGCTGCCCTTGCAAGGGAGAGCAGGGGGAGGGGGAAAGAAACCGAAAGGGGGAAATGAGGGGGGACTGGAGGGGGGATGGGGAAAGGAGTTGAGGAGAGGGAAAGAGCCGGGCTGGGGGGCAGAAACAGGGCAACACTCGCATGGTTGCACGTTCCTTCAAATCTGATCTAACGCTGGTGCCTTGGGCCTGTGACCCAGGGACCCTTGGGGATTCAGGCAGCCAGCGAATCGCCGTCACCTCCTGCTTCTGACACCACTGAGCTTGAAAGCGCAGAAAAAAGCAGCTGCCCTAGAGACTTTGGCATCTGCCCGGCTAGATCTTGTGTGCTCTGAGCCGACACCCCCGTCCCTGCCCTTCCACAGGCCCAGCCTGACACCACCTCAGGGAAGAGGGGTCCCTAAAACTTTAACATCACACTCGCAGGCCAGTGGCCTCCTGCCCTGAGATCCAGCCCAGGCCGGGATGAACCGAGACTCATGCCCACGCGACGGCTCTTCCAATTCCTAGGTGTGGAATGGGTGCCGCCCTCGTTAGCAGGCTCATTGCACAGCCCAGGACTGAGCGGGCCCGGAGACCCTCCCGAGCCTTGCGTCCCTTCTTGGCCAGGGGGGCGGAGCAGCATGTGCGAGGAGACTTAGTCCAGCGCTGCCCCCCACCCCCGTGCTGCTACAGACTCACGCCGCTGGTGTGCGGGGGTGGGAAGAGAAGCAGGAAGCACAGTCCCTCCCCCAGAGAGAGGGGGACCCGCAGGAGCGGGGAATAAGTTGCTCAGCCCTTATTTTAACTTTCATCCTCTGCCAAGTTTGACTGTTCCCCTGCGCTCCCTTCCATCCCCCCGCTGGGCTCCGTCTGCTCTGTGTAACGGCTCATTAGCACGTCAGAGCGATCGCGGGGAGCGGCAATTACCCTCCCCTTCACCTCCGGTGCTGTGGGCAGCCTGTGACTGGGAACCCGCTGGGGTGCGCTGGGCGACAAGGGGAACCAGCATAGGAACGGTCACACTGGGTCAGGCCAGAGGCCCATCTAGCCCAGCGTCCTGTCTGCTGACGGTGGCCAATGCCGGCTGCCCCAGAGGGAATGAAGAGAACAGGTAACCATCAAGTGATCTATCCCCTGTCTCCCATGCCCAACTTCTGGCACACAGAGGCCAGGGACACCATGCCTGCCCATCCTGGCTAATAGCCTTTGATGGACCCATCCTCCATGAAAGTCTCTAGTTCTTTTTTGAACCCTGTTCAAGTCCTGGTCTTCACAACTTTCCTCTGGCAAGGAGTTCCACAGGTTGATGGTGCATTGACTAATGAAGGGAACCATTAGCAAGTGCTGTCTTCTCTGTCCACCTCCCTGCGCTCTCTTTTCACTAACCTCCTTACTGTCTGTCTATCCAGCTATATATCTTCTCTGCCCCTCAAACCTAGGCCTATTCCTCTAACTTCTCTGCCCATCACATCTTCTGTATCCATCCAGTCTACTCTATCTAGCTATCTAGGCTTTTATGAGCTGCCTGCACCTGGTCCTTATGCACCTAGCTGGGAGCAGAGCTCCTTTGAAAATCTGGTCCCGAGCGCTTGAAATTCTGGGCCTAAAGAGTAGGCGGATGCATGGCCACATGCTTAAATGGTGAGAAGAAAAACTGGACATCAGGCCTGAGCAGAATAGCGGCCTCTTCCCCTGGGTGTTGTGAGGCAGAATGCATTAAAGAGTGGGAGGTGGGAGGTGGTGGAGGCCCTAGGACGGACTGATCAGGTGTGGCAGGAGATGTGTATACTGGAGAGCGGAGCTGTTGCATTTTCTGCATAAGGCACCTTTAAACATAGGGCCGGCTCTTTGCTTGGCTCAGGACAGCGGCGAGTCTGGGAAGTTCAGATGCAGACTATGAGCGTCCCACACTGGGCTCTGCCTCTCTCTCATGGGACCTTCGTAAGGCACCTCGTCCGCTGATTGCCCGGCCGGCAGCAGCCTCCCGTCCGCACTGGCTGAAATCCAGCAGCTGTCTCGGTGCTGACCATGGGCTGCTGCGACCCGCTCAGCGATCACAGGGATGCCCAGAAGCTTCAGTGGCACAAGATGACGGACAGCGCGCAGCAGGACTCTCTTACGGCCCGAGGGAGAGGTCGAGCCGGGTTGCGTCCAGTTTGCACGGAGGGCCCGTCCCCTGGGACTCGCTAGGAGGAGGACGACATGAGATGGCCTTCATCTGAAGTGAGGCACCACGAGTGAAGGCTGCCGGGATGGGACATGGGCTGCACCGTCATGCATACACAAAATGGCCAGTGGGGGACTGGACGTGGGACTAGGGATGTTAACTATCGGTTAACTGAATAGTCGAGTAACCTCATGAATTCTTATCGGTTACTCGACTATTCTAGAGTCCCCGGGGCGGGGCCGGCCAGTGCGCACCAGCCTCACTCCCGAGGAGCCCCTGCCAGTCTGCGCTGCTGCCTCTGTATCAGAGGCAGCAGCATGGGGTGCCAGGTGGGAGCTGGTGCACGAGGGGAGCCAGTTTAAAAACCAGCTCCCCTTGCAAACTGGCTGCCTGTCACTCACTGCTGCTGCCTCTGATAAAGAGGCAGCAGCGCGGGGTGGCAGCAGCCCGTTTGGCAGGGGGTTGAGCTCCTGGACATGGTGTGAGCCAGAACTGAGCCAGGCTGCCTGCCCACCCGGCTCCTAACACACTTTACATGCAGAACTGCAGCGGGGGTAGGTCCCAGACCCATCAGGACTGAGCCAGACTGCTGGCCAGCCTGCTAAAAAATATACAGGCAAAGGGCAGGGAGGAATGCCTGTAGTCAATACGCTTTTGCTTATCAGTTAATCAACTACACTTTTCCATCCCTGCTGGGGTCACTGAGCACCAAAGGCCTTGCTCCTGACTACTTGAGCTAAAGAAGCCATCCTGCTATGGCTAGAGAGGGAGTAAATCACTACAGTAACTAGGGCGAGCCACTGGAGGGGGGAAGGAAACAAGACGACATGCAGAACGGAGAGAGGAAAAGGACATTAACTGGACACACACCAGGGTCAGAACCAGCAGCAGGGAGAGACTCAACGTTTCCCTTCCACTGGGTTAAACCAGCTGATGTTTCCCTTCAGTTTCGCCCCATGATTTAGAAGCCAGGCTGCAAACACGCCATTCTCAGGAGACCCCCCAAGTGCTTCCCGATTCAGGTCATGTTAGAAACACCACCGGGCTTCAGTGCTTCCCTTTCCCCTCCCAAAGGAGAGCAGGCTCGAGCGAGGTGGTGGGAATGTGAAACACGTGGATAATTATATCCATGCCAGCCCGACACCCTTCCCAAGCAAGATAATGAGGCAGTTCAAACAGGCCCCCAAGAATTAAAGGAGAGCAATGCAATTAACACAAATCAACACGGGTGTGTCAGGGCTTCACCTTTAAGGGTAAAGCCCAGCCCTGGGAGAGAGTGGAGCCCACAGCTGAGGCAGAGACAGCCAATTAGGGCCCAGCGGGGGCGGTATAAATAAGGACTCCTGGAGGGGAGGAGAACAGACTCGCTCTTGCTCTAGCAGTGGAGCAGGAGGGACTGGGCTGCCAGGGAAGCTGGAGGCTTCCTGACCTAGAGCAGGGCTGGGGAAAGGCAGGCAGGGCTGGGGAAACTCTGGCCAGGCAAGCTCCCAGGCTGCAGGGTCTGAGAGTACAAGGGCTGTGGGGAGGCAGCCAGGGGAGGCGAAGGCAGCAGGTCCACACCCCCTTGCCAATGAGAAGTGGCCGTTTCCGACTGCAGCGTGCTCCTGAGGCAGGGGCTAGATCGGGGCGGCCAACCAGTTAGACATGAAGGCTGTGTCTACACTGGCGCAATCTTGCACAAAAACGTGCTGCCTGTCTACACTGGCCGCGCGTTCTTGCACAAGAACACTGATGTGCTAAAGTGTGAAATCAGGGCGCCCTGCACAAGAGCTATGATGCTCCCGCTCAGGGATAAGCCCTCTGGTGCAACTGTTCTTGCACAACTGTGTAGACAGGCAACATGAATTTCTTGCGCAAGAAAGCCCGATGGTTAAAATGGCCGTCAGAGCTTTCTTGCGCGAGAGCGCGTCTACACTGGCACGGATGCTCTTGTGCAAAAGCACATGCCAGTGTAGACGCTCTCTTGCACAATTACTTTAACCCAAGAACTCGTGCGCTAAAGAGTTTTTGCACAAGATAATGCCAGTGTAGATGTCGCCGAAGAGCCAAAAGAGCTGTGGATAGTAGTGCAAAGAGCCACTCATCCCTCCCCCAGAGCCAGGCAACCCCAGCCCCCCCCCCACACACAATGCCCTCCCTCTTCCCTAGACCCAGCCCCCCCGAGTTCCCCCCACTCTAACCCAATGCCTTCCCTCTCCCTCTCCCCCTGAGCCAGGCACCCCCAGGCCCCTCCTATTCTTGGTCTCACCTGAGCTGCCACTGCCACAGCCATGCACTTCTCCTTCCAGGGGGGTGTGCACAAAGCAGGCATACGGCTCCGAATGAGCCGTAACCCTGAGAGCCACATTTCTGTGAGCAAAGAGCCATATGTGGCTCAACAGCCATACGCTGGCCACCCCTGGGCTAGAAGAAGACTGGCCATGGGTCACTGAGGCAAGATGGGCATAGGGAGTTAGGGGTTCCCACAGGGGGAGGACTCCAAAGTGTGGGGCACTGTGGTGGGGCAGTACCCAGGAGGGAAGGGGGTGCCACAGTCTAGGGGGGGAGACTAATAACACAGAGGTGGAGGAAAAAGAGGTAACAGCAGGAGTGACACAGGCCAAAAGGGGGCGCTCCAGAGTTGAAAAGCTAATTCCCAGAGGCTATGTCTAGACTGGCATGATTTTCCAGAAATGCTTTTAACGGAAAAGTTTTCCGTTAAAAGCATTTTCGGAAAAGAGCATCTAGATTGGCCCGGACGCTTTTCTGCAAAAGCACTTTTTCCGGAAAAGCATCCGTGCCAATCTAGACGCGCTTTTGCGCAAAAAGGCCCCGATCGCCATTTTCGCCATCGGGGCTTTTTTGCGTAAAACAAATCTGAGCTGTCTACACTGGCCCTTTTGCGCAAAAGTTTTGCACAAAAGGGACTTTTGCCCAAACGGGAGCAGCATCGTATTTCCGCAAAAAGCACTGATTTCTTACAGTAGGAAGTCAGTGCTTTTGCAGAAATTCAAGCGGCCAGTGTAGACAGCTGGCAAGTTTTTCCGGAAAAGCGGCTGATTTTCCGGAAAAACTGGCGAGTCTAGACACAGCCAGAGTGTCCAGCAGGAGGTGCCCGTGGCGGAGAGTCCAGCTGCGCTACAATGGGTTTATGGAAAATAGATCCTGTCAAAGTAACTTGATTTTTTTTTAAAAAATGAGATTACCTGATAAAGATAACAGGTATCCTAATATACTCGGCCTTCTGTAAGGTTTTTGACTTGGTACCACACCACATTTTGACTAGAACACGGGAGTGATCTAAAATGAATACGGCCCACATGAAATGGATTAAAAACTGGCTAACTGATCTGTCTCAAAAATGTAACTGCATAGGGAGACCCATCCTCCAGTGGGTACGTTTCCAGTGGATCCTGCAGTGATTGGCACTATGCCCTATACTATTAACATTTTTATCAGTAACCTGGAAGAAAACAAAACCGCTGGGCTACGTCTGCACTGCCCAGTCTTGCACGAGAACATATGCAAATGAGGCACGGCAATGAATATCGCCGCACCTCATTTGCATACGTAATGCGCTGCCATTTTGCACAAGGGGCTTTTGTGCAAGAAGGAGCCGTCTACACTGCTCCTTCTTACACAAAAACCCCCTCTTGTGCAAGAGCCGTTCTGCCTGAAAATAAGCGGCAGAATGGCTCTTGTGCAAAAGCCCCTTGCGCAAAAACGGCGGCTCATTACATATGCAAATGAGGCACAGCGATATTCATTGCTGCACCTCATTTGCATATTTTCTTGAGCAAGACTGATGTAGCCATAAAGTTTGCAGATGACACAAAACTTGGGGGAGTGGTAAATAGCAAAGAGGGCCAGTCACTGACTCAAAGTGAGCTGGATCGCTTGGTAAACTGAGTGCAATCAGAAAAAAATGCATTTTAGGGTTGTCATGCGAATATAAAAATGAATCACACTATGAATCGTGCTGCTAAACAATCACAGAATACCATTTAAAATGCTGTGGATGTTGTCTACATTTTCAAATCTATTGTTTTCAATTACAACACAAAACACAGTGTATAGTGCTGCATTTATATTTGGTTACAAACAAATACTTGCATTGTTAAAACAAAAGAAATAGTATTTTTCAGTTCACCAAATGCACGTACAGTAGTGCAATCTCTTTACCATGAGAGGCCTCAGAGGGGTAGCTGTGTGAGCCTGTAACTTCCAAAACAAAGCGGAGTTGTGTGGTGCCTTAAAGGCTAACAGATATAGTTGGGCACAAGGTTTTGTGGCTATGTCTACACTGCGATTTTTTGGCGGAAGAGGATATGCAAATGGCGTGCTCATTTGCATATCTTCTTCCGATTCTTTTTGCTGAAGAGGTTTTGCTGCTAAAAAGCCTCTTGTAGACGGGCCCATTTGTCAGAAAAAAACCCTTTTTTGCAAGATCCCTTATTCCTAAAAAATCAAGGTTTCCAGAATCTTGCAAAAAAGGTTTTTTTTCTGACAAATGGCTCCGCCGACACAGGGCTTTTTAGCGGCAAAACCTCTTCTGCAAAAAGAATCGGAAGAAGATATGCAAATGAGCGCTCCATTTGCATATCCTCTTCCGCCAGAAAACCGCAGTGTAGACATAGCCTGTGAGTAAAGACCACTTCATCACATGCAATAGATCGGATAGCTAATCAGATCATATCTAATCAGATCCAATATATCTGTTTAAAGTGCCACATTCCTCATTGTTTTCTCATGAAAGCTGAACTTACAAAATGTAGAATTATGTACCAAAAAAACCCTTCATTAACATAAGAACATAAGAACGGCCGTACTGGGTCAGACCAAAGGTCCATCTAGCCCAGTAGCCTGTCTGCCGACAGTGGCCAGCACCAGGTGCCCCAGAGAGGGTGGACCGAAGACAACGATCAAGCGATTTGTCTCCTGCCATCCCTCTCCAGCCTCTGACAAACAGGTCAAGGACACCATTTTATCCCCTGGCTAACAGCCTTTATTTAAAAATAAAATAATGTAAAACTTTAGAGCAGTGGTTCTCACCACCGGCAGCCCAATCAGCACACAGCTGCAATACAGGCAGTATATAGTCACGGCGGCCCAAGGCAGGCTGCCGGCAGCTGGCGCCCCAGGCGGAATGCGCGATCAGCGCCCCCGCCTCCACAGCCCTCAATGGTGTGATGTCATCATTGGGCGCCCTGTTTAACACGGTGCCCTAGGCGATGGCTGAGTCAGCCTATATGCACAGGCCGCCCCTGTATAGAGTGGGGTATGGTCCATATAACAGAATTGCCTATATATCCCACAAGAGTAAATTGGTTGAACAAGGAGGACGGCTGCGTGGACTCGCAGGCTCTGAAGCACCGCTGCTCAGACAAACAAGCTCAGTTTCAGGAGATAAAGTTTCCTGCTTCTTGTTTCCAATGTCATCTGAAAGCAAGAGCACTGGTGTAGTCACAAGATATTTAGGTGCCAGATGTACTAAGGATCCATATGTCACTTCATGCTCCAACCACCACTTCAGAGGGCATGCCTCCAGGCTGATGCCAGAGTCGGCTTGACAACAATTGAAAGCAGAGCGGGACGACATATGTTTCATCAGATGCCACCAGCAGACGGCTGATTTTCTTTTCTGGTGATTTGGGGTCTTTAGTTTCCGCCACAGAGTGTTGCTCTTTTAAGACTTCTGAAGGCACGCGCCATGCCTCGTCCCTCTCAGATTTTGGAAGACACTTCAGAGTTTTAAACCCTGGGTCAAGCGCTGTGTCTATTTTTAGAAATCTCATATGGGTGCCTTCTCTTTGTCCTGTCCAATGTGCTGTCAAAGCATTCTTAAAACCAACCCGGGTCCTCATCCGAGACTGCTGTATCAGGAACTATACGGTAAAACGGAACAGGAGACGTACAAATCTCCCCCAAGGAGTTCTGTCACAAATTGAATTACAGGCAAGCCCTGAGCTATCTGACTTACGAACATCCGCACATACATACAAAAGCTCGTCTGCAGCGTCAGGCAGGGCCATCTTTAAGATTTATGGGGCGCTATGCAGTACTATTGAAGCGGTACCCCTGTGCCTGACAGCAGCCCAAAGGGGGGGGATGAGGATTTTTTTGAGAGATGTGATAGTATAATCACTAATAAAATATTTTGAAAGCAAATTTTAAACCAAGGTCCTGTCGACTAGCACAGTCAATTCAGAAACTGACAGTCTATGTCGGGGGTTGGCAAAGGCTTCATTCCCACTTAAGTGTCTCTTTCACAGATTCAGTGCCCTGCTAATAGCTCTGGCAGTCTCTGTTAAGTTAACTAGATCCTCTCCGGAGGAAGCAGAGTCCCAGAGCAGCGATAAGAAGAGATGGGTGGACATTCAGACCCAGCGGTGCCCCAAATCTTCAGGTGCCCTACACAGCTGTGCAGTCTGTGCATGGGTAAAGGACAGCCCTGGCCTCAGGGGAGCAGGGAAGAGGCCCAGTGGTGACAAGCAGTGCAGGTGCTGGCCGGAGGACTTTGGAGGAGTAGGGGGCGGTCGTGCTGCCAGCGGCTGAAGAGAAGCGGTGTCTTGAAGTGGAAGCTGACGGTTTTCTCCAGCCACCGGCCGCGCGGCCTCCCCTGCTCCTCCGGAGTCCTCCAACCCACACCCACGCCTCTTGCTACCTCCTGGTGAGTGGAGGCTCAGTGCAAACGGCAAGGAGCAGCTGCCGGGGGATGTCCAAAAGTCCCCTTCAGAATCTCCACCTGTCTCCTTCTCCTCCTCTAATTAACCTGCCTTTCCTCAAGCACCCACATTCAAGGTTAAATAAAAACTATTTCTACAAGTTTTCAGTACAAATATACAGTATTTCAGCAACATTATGGGTTAATTAGGCTTTTGTGGGCTAGCCTGAGAACCTAACTGCCATTTATAACATTGTTTTCACGGGAAAATGTGTTGTGAGTTCTAAACAACCGACTTTCAAACAAACTTTTGGAACACAACTCGTTCGTAAGCTGGGGACTTCCTGTAATGCATTATTTTATAAATGAGCATCGTCAGCATGAAAGCACATCTTCTGGAATGGTGGCCGAAGCATGAAGGAGAATACAAATGTTCAGCATATCTGGCATGTAAATATCTTGCAATGCCAGCTACAAACAGTGCCATGTGAACACATTTTCTCACTTTCAGGTGACATTGTAAATAAGCAGCAGGCACCCTGTAAATATAATCAAACTTGATTTTCTTAGCAATTGGCTGAATGAGAAGTAGGACTAAGTGGACTTGTAAGAGTTAAAATTTTACATTGTTTTGTTTGAGTGCAGTTAATAGAACAAAAAAAATCTACATTTGTAAATGATACTTTCCCTGTAAAGAGACTATGCTTCACTACTTGGAGGAGGTGAACTGAAAAATACCATTTCTTTCATTTATTTTTATAGTGAAAATACTTGCAATCAAATATATAAAGCGAGCACTGTACACTTCGTGGTCGTAGTTGTAATAGAAATCAATATATTTGAAAATGTAGAAAAATATCCAAAAACATTTAATACATTTCAATCGGTATTCTATTGCTTAACGCTGCATTTAATCACAATTCATTTTTGAGTTAACACAGGTGATTAAGCGACAGCCCTAATGCATTTTTAATATGGCTAAATGTAAATGCATACATCCAGGAGCAAAGAAAGCAGGCCATACTGTTAAGATGCGGGACTCATCCTGGGGGGCTGTGGCTCTGAAGAAGTGGTCTGAAGATGGTCCCGTAGATGAACATGAACTCCTAATGTGACACAGCAGCCAAAAGGGTTCACACATCCCAGGAATCTCTAGTAGGAGCAAAGAGGTTATTTTCTCTCTGTATTTGGCACTGGTGCAACCATTGGCAGAAAACTGTGGCCAGTTCTGGTGCCCGCAAGTCAAGAAGGATGTTGATAAATGAGAGACAGTTCAGAGAAGAATGATTCAAGGGTTAGAAAACTTGCTCAGTCTATGCAGCTTCACAAAGAGAAGGGGAGAACAAATATTTATCAACAGTCTCATCAACTGAGTAGAAAAAGACAGAACGAGGTCCAGGGACTGAACTTGACGCCAGATAAAGTCTGATTGGCAATAAAGCATAAATATTTAACAGTGAGAGTAATTAACCATTGACACATTTTATCAAGGGCTGTGGTGGTGTCTTCCGCATGGACAATTTTAAAATCAAGGTTGGATGTTTTTCTCTAAAAGACGGAACTTCCCCCAGATCATTCCTAGCATCTCTGGTCTGTGTTTTTCCAGACGTCAGAGTAGATGAAAGAGCTGCTGTGATTAATCTATGAACCTCCCCCCTCTCCAGCTTTTTCTTGGAGATTCTGAAAGGGTTCACATTCTAGGAGCTGGTTTGGATCAGTCCTTGTTTGCATCCCAAACATGTCAGCCCATCCCCAGGACACAACTTGGCAGATCTGCTCCAGCTTGCACACGTTTTAAATGTGTCGCCACAGCGTTTCTGACAGTCGTGCAATCACAGCTTCCATGCAGCACCCACCCCTCTGTCTAACACATGTGGTGTGTGTAAAGGTGTTAAGTCGCTACTTTTCCTTCCTGTTTTGATCACTGAAAAGTGTGAGCAGCTACAATGTAGAATTGTCATCTGGGCCTGATCGACACGTGGGGAACCGCAAAACAGAAAGGCCAGTTCTGCGCTCACACTTTGGAGGGAGTGATGCCAGATTTACGCCAGACAGTGAGTCAGGATAAGCCCCAGAGGCCGCAGCAGCAAATAATTCACTATGCATTAGCATTCCCTCTCCATATAGATCCAGACTCCCATTCCTGCATCAGAATCATACAACATTAGGGTGGGAAGAGACCTCAGGAGTCACCGAATCCAGCTCCCTGCCCAAGGCAGGACCAACCCCAACTCAATCATCCCAGCCAGGGCTTTGTCAAGCTGGGACTTAAAAACCTCTAGGGATGGAGACTCCACCACCTGCCTAGGGAACCCATCCCAGGGCTTCCCCATCAACTTCTGCCTACAGCTTCCTCTAGGATGAGGTGGGCAATAATTTTTGATGGGGGGGCCACTCCAAGATTTTGGTAAGTGGCCAAGGGCTGCACTTTTCCATGGAGGGGGTGCAGGGTCTGGGATGGAGGTTGGGTGCAGAAGGGAGCTTGGGATAGGCAATTGGGGTTCAGGAGAGGGTGTGGGACCTGAGAGGGAGTTTGGATGAAGAGGGGAGTTCACCGTGATGTGTGGAAAAAGTGAATAAGGAAAAGTTCTTTACTTATTCCCACAATAGAAGAGCCAGGTGTCACCAAATGAAATGAATAGGCAACAGGTTTAAAACAAACAAAAGGAAGTTTTTCTTCACTCAGCGCATAGTCAACCTATGGAACTCCTTGCCGGAGGATGTGGTGAAGGCTAAAACTTTAACAGGGTTCAGAAAAGAGCTAGATA
Source organism: Pelodiscus sinensis (assembly GCF_049634645.1). NCBI lineage: Eukaryota > Metazoa > Chordata > Testudines > Trionychidae > Pelodiscus > Pelodiscus sinensis. The sequence continues at coordinate 6,383,982 of NC_134739.1, read as the reverse complement.
GATTCATGGAGGTTAGGTCCATCACTGGCTATTAGCCAAGATGGGTAGGAATGGTGTCCCTAGCCTCTGTTTCTCTGGAAGTGGGAGACAGGGAAGGGATCACGTGAGGATTACCTGTTGTGATCCCTCCCTCTGGGGCATCTGGCATTGGCCGCTGTGGGCAGGACACTGGACTGGATGGACCTTTGGTCTGACCTAGTATGGCCGTTCTTATGTTCTTAAGCTACCCCCTACCTTCCCTTCCGGCACAGAGAGGCAGATGAAGCAGCCAGCTGCTCTCAGCCCCCGGGCTGCTCCCTGCCTGTGGGTCCAGTGGGGTGGGCCACGGGCCAAACTGAAAGGCTTGGCAGGCTAGATCCAGCTCCCAGGCCGTACCTTGCCCACCCCTGCTCTAGGAGCTGGTTATACCAGAATTGTCTATTGCAAAGATTCTTGCGCCTAAAGCATTGTGTCTTTCCACTGTGGAAATGCCCTTGGGCAATACAGTCCAACAGGCCATTTCCTGTACTTAGAAATACCGTCATTTTAATGACCACCCAAATCCAAATCCATGGAAAGTAGCCAAGCACTGAGTTGGATGGTGCCGACCCTACAGGAAAACAGGCTGCTCTCCCAGAAGCGTTTCCCCCGCAGCAGACTCCAAGAGGTGGCCGGTGAGAGCGTGTGGAACACTCAGAACCGCGGGGCCGTGCATGGTGCGCGCTCCCTTCTGCCGTGCAGGGTGGACGGGTGCAGGGGCGTCTCTCTGCACTCCCCCCGAGTTAGAGAGAAGGCAGATGGCAGGGTGGTTCTATAGCAGCTGCATGCGGCTGTTAGGAGGGGCATGAGAAGTAGGTGAAAGCTGGCCCCCGCTCCTGCCATGGCCAAAGAGAACATGGCACATGGGTGGGAGCTAGGGACGTAAAATCCCCTGGAATCACTTAACCGGTGTGGCAAAGTCAGGCCAGAGGGCAGCTACAGATGGGGGAAAGGCAGCCCCAAAGCACAAAACGGCCTGCTAATTAGGGGCAGAGGGCTGCAGGGCAATTAGGAGCAGCTGGCAGGGAGCTGGCCAGGGCAGATTGGGGCCAGCGGACTCCACTTCTAACTGGGGAAGCTTTTAAAGGCCTCCAGCAGGCCTGAAGGTGGTGGACAGGCAGACAGACGAAGGGCCAACAGTTACAGAGCCAGGCAGGGGAGGGTGTCCCAGAAAGAGCGTCTGGGCTCCCTCCCCCAGAAACCAGCTGCAAGCCCAACCCCTGGCAAAGGTGGGGGGAAGGCTGCCGGCCCAAACACTGGCCAGGGAAAGAGGGGCTCGTGCCACACGGGTTAGTCACTTAAACGGGAGGGGCGGGTGAGGCGCCAGCCGGGCTGGAGTGGGCCCCCAACTCAGGTGGGGGCCTGACTGGAGGCCTGACGCAGGCAGGAGCTACTCCAGCCCGGCTGAGGCACCCCCCTGCTTGCACAGCAGCAGGCCTGGCAGGGCTGGAGCAGCCCCCGGCCTGCGTGGGGTAGTGGGCTGCGGGTTAATGATGATCACCCCTCATGGGAGCAGAAGGAAAGCGACAAGGAGCGAGTTCGGCTGCCTCCACTCCATGGTCACGGAGCCTTCCCTCTCCTCAGGCCGGGCCCTGGCAGGGGAAGGGCGGCCAGGACCCAGGCTACCGCCCTGCTGTTTATTTAACATTACTTCAAAGAGGATGCTGGGAAAATCTCTGGACCAGCTGCCCTGGATTTTATCTGCAGGGCACAGCATGGGCAGCAGCAGCACACGCTCCCCCACAGGCCGTGTCCCTGCCTCAGCCGCCTCAGACCCAACGGGATGGGCCCACAGCAGGGACAAGGGAGGAGTCTGGGGCCAACAGGGACCCTGGTGTAGAGGGAAGGGCTGGGATGTGGCCTCCCGGCCATGAGGACTGCAGAGAGCTAATCTGCGCCTTTTGCTGGAGAAAAATAGGGGGCTTGCATTTCCCTGCCCCACTTCTCCCTTGACCTTGATAAAGGCAAACATTTAATAACAAGACTATCATCATAATAGTAGCTGTCCTCCCCTCCGCCCCCCGGCTTATCCCCTGCAGCAGCTAGAGTGGTTAATGTGTTTGGCTGTATCCTCAGTATTAAACTAATCAAGAGGACATGGGGTTTTCCAGGAGTTGGAGACAAAAGCAGCATTGTTATGAATATTAGACAAAGCCAGCTATTAATCTGCCCCCGGCAGCGATCACTGAATCCCTCCCTCCCCAGCCTGGTGTGGTTTTAATCTGCAGGATCTCATAGCAGAGTAGCTAAATCTACAGCAGGGTTATATAACGGAGCCCTGCGCCTGCAAGGGCATGGAGGGGAAAGGGACTCCGGATCTCCGTTGTGGGACCAAACTGACGGAAGGGTGCAGGGCCAGGGCTTGGGTTTCCCAACCACCCCGCACTGCAGAGAGCTGAAAAAAATCAGGCCTACAATTTCAGTGCCTGGTGTCTCCCTGCAGCAGGCCCACCTGGGGCCTGTCCCAAAGAGAGAGTGTTTGGTGCAGGCTGGGCTGGATGGGTTCAGTCTTTCCCTGCTCCCCTCTTGCCTCCTTGATTTTCCACCTCAGCATGGCCACTGATGGGCATGCGCCATGTCCGATCCCAGCCATGCTCCCTCTAGGATGGTGTCTTCTGTGTAAGCGTGTTCAGACTGAGAAAGGAACAGGAACTACGCGGGGAGTTCACCTGAGCACCTAAATAGCATCCAAGCACGTTTGCAGAAGTGATGAACCTGGTTTCACGAGGCATACCTGTGCCGATCAAAAAAGGCTTCTTTGTTGGCGCGGCGCGTCCAGACTGCCCCGATCTGCCGACAAACAGCTGATCGGCAGAGCGGGGCAGCCATTTAAATTTAAATGAAGCTGCGATTATTTTAATCGTGGCTTCATTTCCCTCTGCCGATCTGGCTAATCTACATGCCTCCGTCGACGGAGGCATGTAGTTTAGACGTACCCTAGGTGACCAGCAGGGAAGCCAGGAATGCGGGCTCCCAGGCAGCTCCCCGTAAACTCCCAAGCCTGTTCAATCACATGGATTCAGTGATCTTTGACTCCTAACACACTGGGAGTTGGGTGACCCCGTTTTCCAAAGGGGAAACTCTGTGGGCTCACCTGAGCCCTGCCCGTCCCCCTGTACAAGACCAGCAATGGGGCTGGCATCACAACTCCCCTTCCCCTCATTTGCCAAAAGAGTCTCAATGGCTGGGCCAGAGCTTAACCAAGGGACAGTCCCACCCAAGACCAGACACGCGGTCACCTATTTGGGGGCGTTCGGTGCCAGCCTCTCAAGAACACACGTCAACGGCCAAGAGGCCAAAGCGGAGACCTTCACGCGGCTCTCCGGACAATCACCTTTCTGCTGACCCTTGGCGCTCCCTTCACTTTGCTGGGGGGGTTTGGCTGGGATGGGCTGTCCCAGGCAACGCAAGTGGGGTTCATCTAGCCAGCCCCCTCAGTACACACAGGGCCCTGGGCAGACAGCACGATAACCGGCCCTGGTCCAACCCATGCAAACTGCCCTGGATATGGGCAAGGGTGGGACAAGAGGAATTCAGATTTTCAACCTCCCCCCCCCCCGTCCCATGTTCTCCCAGTCATACCTCCTCAGTGCAGCCCCCCCAAACCTCCTGTAGCACCCAGGGCTCTTAACCCCCTTCCCAGGCCTGGCCTCGTACAGAGGGAGGGGGGAGCAGAGGTGCCCTCTTGCCCCTGCTGCTTACATGAGGGGGGGTGCATGGAGCTGCTGGGCTCTTCCCTTCTCCCTCCCCTCCTGTGAAAACAGCATCGGGCTGGGAGAGGGGAGTGGAGGAGAGGGGCTCCGCCCATATCCCGTAGCAGCTTTGATTGGTTGCTCTGCCCCAGGAGGCGGGCATGTGGGGTGGGCAGCCAATCAAGAGCTCATAAGGGAGCAGGCACTTCTTAGCCCAGCCAATATGAAAAAAGGAGCAAGAAATGGCAACACTGAGCTCTCTACTTCCTCCCCCCTCGTCTTTTTCTCCCCCTCCCTTCTCCCTCGTTGTCAGCAACGATGTGCTTGAGGTCACAGCTGGTTAACCGGCCTGAGGGCAGCAGAAGTCCCCAAACGACTGCAAGGAGCCAACCGGTCTGCCTTGGCACTCAGCAATAGGTCGCTAGCTGCTCACACGGGGCACTCCTGGCCCAGCCTCGTTCCTTTGCCTCGAACGTAAGAACATAAGAACGGCCGTACTGGGTCAGACCAAAGGTCCTTCTAGCCCAGTGTCCTGTCTGCCGACAGTGGCCAGCACCAGATGCCCCAGAGAGGGTGGACCGAAGACAATGATCAAGCGATTTGTCTCCTACCATCCCTCTCCAGCCTCTGAAACAGAGGCCAAGGACACCATTTTATCCCCTGGCTAATAGCCTTTTATGGACCTAACCTCCATGAAATTATCTAGCTTCTCTTTAAACTCTATTATAGTCCTAGCCTTCACAGCCTCCTCTGGCAAGGAGTTCCACAGGTTGACTACATGCTGTGTGAAGAACTTTCTTTTATTCGTTTTAAACCTGCTACCCATTAATTTCATTTGGTGTCCTCTAGTTCTTCTATTTAGGGAACTAATAAATAACTTTTCTTGCTCTCGTGTCCTGCTCCTGTCTCCAGCTCTGGCCCTTGGCTTGTCTTCTGGGTTGCCCAGCTCTAACAACGAGGTCAGACTGTCCGCAGTCTGGTCCCTGCCATCTGTCCCCTTCCCTGATATTGAGGGGGAAATAGTAAGCGAAGGCGAACGCATTTTCCTAAAAATATTTGCCCAGATCTAGCTAGTTTCTCTCTCTACTGCGTCTGCTTATGAACCCCAGCATAACACCCCCATTTCTAGCAGGGGGAGCTCTCTCGGTTTCCCCAGTGCAGAGCAGGCTAGAGGTGACTGAATTTCCGTTCCACGGGAGCGCCTAACATTTCAATAGCTCCCTCTCCCAGCCCGAATCCGAGCGAAAAGGCAAAATTTTGACATTTACCAGAACACGAACATTCGGAAAGGTTAGTTTCAGAAACATCCATGTGTCTCTTTTCAACCTGCTTGTTAATTAGACAATAGGCTCTAAAAGGTGAAGCAAATCCAGCTGGCACGAAACGTTTGGGTAACTGCCCTTTGACATTTGGACCAAGTTGATGCGTTCCCACAAAACATTAAAAATTTCAAGCCAATCCAGTGGAAAACGATCACAGAAAACAGGCTGTGGGTACCTGCACCACTTTGCCTACTGGAACATCTGCCAGTCCTTAATGCAGATGCCCAGGGCAAAAGGCTAGGAGCCATTCGGAACACTTACCAGTCTCCTCTGGCTTCTCCCTGAGCCAGCAGCCCAGTCAGCTGGCTTTGGATGTGAGAGCCTGGTGGTTTTACACAGCTCTGTGTAATGAGCACCAGGCTTCTGGAGCACAGGTGCAACTGCAGCTTCACACTGTTTAAAAATATCCCAGTAACATGAAACCAGCGAGAAAACCGGAACTGTGCTCGCCCTGCTCAGCACAGACGCCCCATCGAGTCTCCCACTTAGCATGCTGGTACACACAACACAGTGCAATATTCTAATGGAATATGTTTGTGCGACACATCCACACACCATGAATAGTCTTATGGAATATGTTTGTGCAACACACATCCACACACTGTGCAATATTCTTATGGAATCAGTTTGTGCAACACACACACACACACACACACACTGTGCAATATTCTTATGGAATATGTTTTTGTGACACACACACACACACTGTGCAATATTCTTATGGAATATGTTTGTCACACACACACACACACACACAGTGCACTATTCCTATGGAATATGTTTGTCACACACACACACACACACACAGGGCAATATTCCTATGGAATATGTTTGTCACACACACACACACACACACACACACACACAGTGCAATATTCTTATGGAATATGTTTGTGCAAGACACACACAATCCCATGCAACATTCTTATGGAATATGTTTGTGCGAGACACACACACACAGTGCAATATTCTTATGGAATATGTTTGTGTGAGTCCTTCCTGCTGGATGTTTTGCCCAGAGAGGCCCAAAAGAGCATGGGCAACTGGATGAAATCAAGCCGAGGAAAGTCGACGCCACCACGAAAACAGCTGAGAGAGGTGGCTAGAATCTGGGAATGCCAGAGATCGACTGGGAGCAGAAGCTCTGTTGCTTAGTCAATGAAGATTAGGAGTCAGGAGTATTGAAGACTCCATGTTGGCCAGGGAGCAAGAGCAGGACTAGGGCCTGGAGGCTGCATTAGTCCTTGTTTTAGGCTCTACCCCAATGCACAACACTCCAAATGAATCTGGTAGCTGCTTACAAACTCACTCGCCACCCTCGTTTTCGCAGTAAGAGCTGCCTAGGTATCTATTTTTCTGCTTCTATGCCACCTTCCTCTATGTGCCTGGACGAGCCGTAGCCCATCTCCCAACGAGCCATAGCCCAGGAGAGATAGGCAGCCGAAGAGCTAAGTCACATATAGGGCTTGATCAATAGGCAGCCTCTGAGCACACCTACAAGATCGGCCCCTTCAGGCAGGTTCACACAGAAGAGCCAGGCGAGAGGAAGAGGAGGAGAAAATCCCTCAGAACTGTTAGCCCAGTGATTGTGGTGCTCACGTGAGACATGAGACCTCTGGTCCCAGTCCCCGCCTGCTAAGGAGGAGAAGAGATTTCAGCAGGGAGTGAAGTCCAAGGCAGACTGCAAAGAGTTACCAAGGGACCTCACAGAGCTGGAGGACGGGCTACAAAACGGCAGATGAAATTCAGTTGATAAATGCGAAGTAATGTACCCTGGAAAACAATCCCAGCTATACATAAAACGATGGAGTCTAAATTAGCTGTACCACTCAAGACAGAGTTCTTAGAGCCCTTATTTATAGTTCTCTGAAAACCATCAGCTCGATGTACAGTGACAGTCAAAAAAGCTAACGACCTTAGGAACCACTAGGGAAGAGAGATAATAAGACAGGAATCTCTCATAATGCCACTCTATAAATCCACGGTACACCCACACCAGGAGCAGTACATGGAGTTCTGCTCAGCCCATCTCAAAAAAGCTAAATTAGAAGCGGAAAAGGTACAAAGAAGGACCATAGAGATGATTAAGAGGACGGAGCAGCTGCCATGTGAGGAGAGATTAAAGAGACCCAGTCTGTTCAGCTTGGAAAAAGAGATGACTTATCACCCGTCTGTATGATCACGAATGGTGTGGAGAAAGTGAATAGGTAATAGTGCTACCTCTTCACATAACACTAGAACCAGAGGTCCCACAGTGAAATTAAGAGGTGGCAGGTTTAAAGAACATACATCGGCAAGTACTTCGTCCCACAGTGCACAGTCAACCTGTGGAACTCACTGCAAGGGGATTTGTGAAGGCCAAATGTATAACGAGTTAAAAAAAAGAAAGGGTTAGTTATGGTCACGGAGTATAGGTCCACCAATGGCTATTAGTCAAGATGGTCAGGGATGCAACCTCAAGTTCTGGGTGTCCCTAGCCAATGATTGCTAGAAGCTGGGTGTGGACAACAATGTTTGGATCAACTGTTTGTTCCCTCGGAAGACAGGAGACTGGACTAGACGGACTATTGATCTGCGCCACTGTGGCCATTCTAATGTTCTGGCACCTTTCAGGTGAGTCTTCTAACCATTGTGTAACCTCCACACATGGGCTACATCTACACAGCAGGCTTCTTGCGCAATAACTTTTTGAGGAAGAGGACTTTTTGCGCCTGCCCACCGGCTTCAAGAGGCGTGTTCCCAGCTTCAGGGCTGACCTACCCACATCTAGGTCGCGGGGCGTCCGGACCTAACGCAGGCTTTGGGAATCACAGGCCTAAGCATCCAGCATGATGCTGCACTTGGGTATCCAGACCTGATCTAGTCTGGGATGACTTAGTCTTCCTCATTCCCAACCGCAATGGTCCACCTCGCTTCCCACTGACCTCAGGCCTGCCCTGGGCCAGGCCTCCCTAAGCCACAGCCATAGGCCTTTGATGCCATGTACAGCTGATGGGGCAGTCGAGTGGCTTGGGCCGCAGGAGAAAGGCGAGGGAACGGATCCCCCATTAGCCCTTGGGCCCCCAACCAGACCTTTGGGGCTGGCCAAAGGCAGCCTAACGTGTGGTCCTCCAGGCAGTAAATGACGCTGGAGAACCCTTTGGCCTTTCCGCACTAAACCCTTGCAGCCCGCGGGCATTAGTGCAGCTTAGCTGAAAGCTGGGCACCGAAATCTGCAGCAGTGGAACCGTGCGCCGTGATGCCGTGGCCTTGCCAAGTGCCCAGCCAGGCACCGTGCTCCCGTGCGCCAAAGGGCTGGGGGCCAGAGCCTTAGAGCGCATGCTGGGCTGTCCGCTTCCCACGCCCCCGCACACAGCTGGGAGGCCTGCGCCAGGAATTCACAGGGCTGAGTGCCACGGAGAACCCTTGGCTCAGCGAGTGGTTTGGGGAGGGCTGGTTTGCTGCACGCTGCTGATTTGAGTGCATGGCTTTTGAGGCCAAATCCAGGGATCCAGGGCCAACAATCCCGCTGTTCTCTACAAGTTTTTGGGGGCTCTCTGCCCGTCGGGATCTGGGGAAACTGAGTGCACCCACTTCCAGCACTATCACCTCTCGGTCCCCAAGGAGAGGGAGTTCCACAGTCCCCGTGTTACGGCAGCAAATGGAGACCAAGGGAAAATGACTCACCTAAGATCACCCAGCAAAGCAGACTTAAGGCTGACACGCGGCTGCCAAAACAGGGAGAGGCAGATTAGTCCTGTAATGAACCAGCTAGCGCACGTGTGCAGTGCTGTCTACAGGGCCCAATGGGAACGGCCCAGCTGCGTGTCAGACCCCCTGCACGGCTAACAGCTCACGGCTATTCTCCCTCAGTTCAAACAATAGGTGCCAAGGGCTTTTAGATCAGATTTCTGTCCCATTGACCATTGTTTGCAACACGGCAACACATACCCTGGCTAGGCAGCCTTAGAAGAGTTTTGGTAACCTGATCCTGGTTTTCCAAATTGGGAAACTGAGGCACAGAGTGCCAGGCCAGATGCGGCAGTGACCAGAACTCTGCTCTCCCAACACTACTAGACCTGATGCGTGTTTCATGGCACGCCTGCTCCTCCTATGATTAAGGAAAGAGGAATGTCACTGCATTTATACTGCATTAACCTAGCCCTGTACGGCTGGAGCCGAGCGGGTTTGTAACTCAGCAGGTCCCCATCAGCTGCACCTGACAGATTCTGTGCCCGGCAGCAGGAACCTGTCAATTCTTAGTCCTGTTTTGCTGAGGATGCTGGAGTCAGCGGCTGTATCAGTCACAGCCGACATGCCGCATGGGAAGAGATGAAGGCAGCCGCAGCCCCAAAATGAGGTCACTTCGCATGGGGACCTGCCTCAGGGACAGAAGTGGGTGTTTCTCCATGACAGGCTCTGCCTGCGGAAGTGTTAAAAGGATAAAGATGCTGAGTGTGGAATTTGTGCCCGGCGGATGGGCAGGTCACTGCGGGGCCTGCTCCCATGGGCTGTCCCGGAACGGTCGGAGCTGACTCTCTGCATCCTGCCAGGCGGGGCACAGGAAATAGCCGGCAGCGCCTTTCCATGCACATCTGGCAATGCCAGGGGCACACAACTGGAGGCCACAATGGCAGCGCAGGGACTGCACCCAGAGGGGCAATTCTCAGACTCCAAGTTCCTAGGTGCATCACTGCTGGGTCACTGACCAAGCTGCAGCACGGCATGCTGGGAGCTATAGCACACACAGGCAGCACGGCATGCTGGGAGCTATAGCGTGCACAGGGCAGCACGGCATGCTGGGAGCTATAGCGTGCACAGGGCAGCACGGCATGCTGGGAGCTATAGCGTGCACAGGGCAGCACGGCATGCTGGGAGCTATAGCGTGCACAGGGCAGCACTGCATACTGGGAGCTATAGCGTGCACAGGGCAGCACGGCATGCTGGGAGCTATAGCACACACAGACAACAGGGCTTGCTGGGAGCTATAGCATGTACAGGGCAGCACTGCATGCTGGGAGCTATAGCATGCACAGGGCAGCACGGCATGCTGGGAGCTATAGAGTACAGAAGGCAGCACGGCATGCTGGGAGCTATAGCGTGCACAGGGCAGCACTGCATGCTGGGAGCTATAGCGTGCACAGGGCAGCACGGCATGCTGGGAGCTATAGAGTACAGAAGGCAGCACGGCATGCTGGGAGCTATAGCATACACAGGCAGCACGGCATGCTGGGAGCTATAGTGTGCACAGGGCAGCACGGCATGCTGGGATCTATAGAGTACAGAAGGCAGCACGGCATGCTGGGAGCTATAGCGTGCACAGGGCCGATGATTTAATATGCCTGAGAAGGGGGCTTGGCAGAGAAGTTGCCTCAGAGCTTGCAATGTGGGAGCTCCTACACCACCCAGGGAACGACAAACATAACAATTATTTACATTACAACCACGCCCAGGGCCGCCCTGCACTTGGTGCTGTCCAAACTAGGGCATGTTAAATTTCGATGACTCATAGAATCCTAGAGCTGGAAGAGACCTCAGGAGTCCTGGAGTCCAGCCCCCTGCCCAAGGCAGGACCAATCCCAACTAAATCAACCCAGTCAGGGCTTTGTCAAGCCGGGACTTAAAAACCTCTAGGGATGGAGATTCCACCCCTCCCTAGGGAACCCGTCCCAGTGCTTCCCCACCCTCCTAGGGAAATCGTTTTTCCAAATATCCAACCTAGACCTCTCCCACTGTAACTTGAAACCATTGCTCCTTGTTCTGCCATCTGTCACTACTGTGAACAGCCTCTCTCCATCCTCTTTGGAACCTCCCTTCAGGAAGCTGAAGGCTGCTCTCAAATCCCCCCTCACTCTTCTCTTCTGCAGACTAAACAAACCCAAATCCCTCAGTCTCTCCTCGTAGGTCATGTGCTCCAGCCCCCTCATCATTTTGGTCGCCCTCTGCTGGACCCTCTCCAATGCGTCCACGTCCTTTCTATAATGGGGGGCCCAGAACTGGACACAATACTCCAGATGTGGCCTCACCAGAGCCGAATAAAGGGGAATAATCACTTCTCTAGATCTGCTGGCAATGCTCCTCCTAATGCACCCTAATATGCCGTTAGCCTTCTTTGCTACAAGGGCACACTGTTGACTCATCTCCAGCTTCTCGTCCACTGTAACCTCCAACTAACTGAGTCGTCGATGGATTTTCCATCGACTGCTCGATCTGTTGATAAGGGGGACACGCGCTACCCCGCAGCTCTTGTACATTTCACGGAAAAGGCGCAGCAGTCAATTTCAATCTCTGCTCATGCCACTGCATCTCTGTCTCCCTGCACCCCCCCCCCCCATGGAAACAGTGCTGGGGGGAAACCAGCTTTTAAGTTCCTGCTCCCACCCCCCTTGCCTCTCTCTGATAGAGGCCCGCAGTCTCCCCCAGCATATGCTTACTGGGTAGTCGACTAGTCGCTTTCATCCCTAGTCCAAACCCACACAATCAGCCCCACCGTCCCTAGAAAGCTCAGCACCACCGCATTCCCAAGCCTTAAAAGATTGCGAGTCAGACCGCGCCCCAAATCATCAGATTGGCACAACAGCCCTGAGATCACAGACAAACCATGGCGAAGGCTGGGTTCGTTTCACTGGCCTGCTGAGGTCGTGCGCAGGCCACGTGTTCCAGTTTTTCTGCAGCTAGAAACTCTGTTTTTGGAAACAGGAGCCGAGATGCTCACACACGACTCCAGGCCCTGGGGCTTGAAGGAAAGCACCAATCAGCTGGCCACACTGTTCTGAGCACCACAGGCACAGCACGAGGGCTCCCTTGGGGGAATGCACGGATGCTGGCAACTGCTGTGAAAGACACGGCCAAGGCACCCAAATTAGCCCCACCAGGCGCTCTGTGCTGCCAGGTGGGTGTGACGTGCTCCCCCTGGGCTGAGTGACCTGGGAAGGCAGCATTTTAACTCTCCCACTGACAACACACGGCGCAAGCCAGAGGAGAGGCAGGCCCCAGGGAGGAGTTAGAGATGGAAGCATCAGGCTGGGTACCGGGCCCGGCTGCTTCCCAGAGCTCTGGCAGCTGTCAGATGTGCCCAGCATTAAGGGCCTTATGCCCCCCATTCAAAGACACCTGTGCCCCAGTGTTCCCTGGAAGCCAAGCACTTGGGCGACCTCCCAGGAGAGAATTGGGGGCACCCAGCTGATTAGCAGAGCACCCGCAGTCTCCCCCAGCCTGCAGCCTGTGTTACTATGTTGGTGCACATGTCAGTGCATATAACAAAATGTATTCTGCACATGGATGGCACCCATTAGAGGGAACGTGGCTGTACATGTCAGAGGCTCTAGCTCAAGGGTCATATCTCTGTCCCCTCCCACTGAGTCTGCCTGATCTCCACTGCCCGCCAGATGGTTCTTTACACCTCCAAACAACCCTCTGTAAAATGCTACCAATCCCGAATCACCTGGCCTAGATAAAAACAGCTGCCCAACGTGCCAGGCAATGGAGCCAGGTCTATTTTCGCTCCCAGAGTAAATCCAATCCCCTCTCCTCCCCCTCCCCATGGCTGGAATCCAACCTCCTGGCTGTGCGGGGGTTCTAGCAATGTCTTCAAACCCGCCGGGGGCCATCCAGAGAGCAGCACCAGCGGGAAGGGTTTCTCATCCTTGTGCGTCACATCTCGGGGCAGAGGGATTTTGCATTGGCACAAGCTTCAACCCAAGGGGGCAGAGCAGCCGTCAGGCCCCGCCTGACGCACGGAAGCATTTTGCACTTGCTTTGCACTAGTGCAGAGGATTGCACGAGGTGCACGACAAAGGAGAATCACGCCCTAGGACCCAGCACACTGAAAGTATTTAGATGCCTAAGTCCCATTGATTTCATGCGAATGTGCACCACCAGTAGAAACAAAAGCCCTAGCTGTGGGCACTCTGCTAATCAACTGAGCAGCACCTGAATCTCTCCTGGGCAGCTGCCCACGCATACAACTTCCCGGGAACACTGGCTCCCATCTCTCATTTTCCCCAGCCCCCGTCTCCCCGAGTCCCGTGGACACACTGTGGAGCAGGTGGAAAGTGAAAGGAGTTTGCTGGGCTCATTGCAATCCCCAGTTCCCTTAACGAGGCACCACATGACTGACGGTCGCTGCCCAGGTGAGAGCCACACCTGCGGCCTTACTGCAGCTCGCGGCGGAGGGCCAGGGGCCAGGCCTGTGCTGTGAATTAGAGCTGCTTTAACAGAACTGCATGAGGGACGCGGACACACCAGCTGCCGGTCACTGTAGCTGGCGTCGCCAGTTTCATATTCATAAGCACCAGCTGCATGCAGATTAAGAGAGACCCACGCCAGGCTAAGAGGCAGCCAGCTGCTGCCCAGGGCCATGCCAAGATCTCATCCCGGCCCTGCGTCCCCCTCAGCAAAGGGGAAACAGCCCCAGTTAGGGGCTCCCTGCTCCCGCCTTGGGGCCTGATTTGCCCAGAGTTGTGAGTTCAATCCTTCAGGGGACTGTTTAGGGCTCTGGGGCAAATCTGTCCGGGGTGGTACTTGAACCCGCCATGAGGGCAGGGGACTGGACTCGATGATCTCTCAAGGTCCCTTCCGGCTCTAAGAGATAGGTATAAAGCAGGTGGATGAGGCAATGCAATGGTCAGGTCAATGGAGCCCCTCTCCTCAATGCAGAGCTGGTGCCCTGTAGCCTAGGGTGCTGTCTGACTTGGGATGTGCCCCTGAGCAGGCCATAGTCCCAGGACCTGGGGGATTCTGTGTGCATGCCTCAGTTTTGAGGTCCTGGAGTCACAGAATCCCAAGGCTAGAAGAGACCTCAGGAGTCCAGCCCCCTGCCCAACGCAGGACAGACCCCAACTCAATCATCCCAGCCAGGATTTAAAATCCTTTAGGTAGGGAGATTCCACCCCCTCCCTAGGGAACCCGTCCCAGTGCTTTCCCCCCTACCAAAAGAGTTTTTCCTGATATCCCACCTAGACCTCCCCCACTGCAACTTGAGACCATTGCTCCTCGTTCTGCCATCCGTCACCCCTGAGAACAGTCTCTCTCCATCCTCTTGGGAACCTCCCTTCAGGAAGTTGAAGGCTGCTCTCAAATCCCCCCTCGCTCTTCTCTTCTGCAGACTAAATAAGCCCGAATCCCTCAGCCTCTCCTCATAGGTCATGTGCTCCAGCCCCCTCATCATTTCTGTTCCCCTCCGCTGGACCCTCTCCAATGCATCCACATCCTTTCAACAGTGGAGGACCCAGAACTGGACACACTACTCCAGGGCTATGTCTACACTCGCGGCGTCTTGCCCCAGAAATATGCAAATGAGGCTAAGCGTGGAATATTGCCGAGCCTCATTTGCATACCTAATGAGCCGCCATTTTTGCAGCCGAGGCTCTTGCGCCAGAAGGAGCTGTCTACACTGCCCCCTCTTGCGCAATGCCCTTCTTCCTGAAAAGTAATGGGCATAACAGCATTGCGAAAGAGGGTGTGTGCTGCACAAGAAGGGGTAGACAGCTTTCTGGCGCAAGAGCCTCTTCCGCAAAAATGGTGGTTCATTAGGTATGCAAATGAGGTTCGGTGGTATGCCACGCTTAGCCTCATTTGCATATTTCTGCCACAAGAAGCCGTGAGTGTAGATCTAGCCCATTGCCGAATAAAGGGGAATAATCACTTCCCTCGCTCCAGCCCATTTGCAGCCCAAAGCCAGCAGTGCTGACCCACAATCCAACATGGCGGCTGCCTCAGAGGAGAGAAGACTGGGCAGCAGCCATGCGCTTGTCCCTTCATGGCTCAGGAAGGAAAGCAAGTGCCAGCCTGCGTCCAAGAGCATGAATTGAGGCCGTCCTGGTCCTGCGTCTATTTGCATGTGTGACGTAGTGGGGGTACCTGGCTGGTTTCTATGCTGCTGGCTCTGGGGTAACCCCCACTGGCTGCCGTGGGTACCAGGACCCAGCAAAACAGGATGAGTCACTATGCAAACCAGTATGGCCAGACACCCCCCATGGAGAGGAACAAAGGAAGGTGGAATGCTGCCCTGGCTGGGGGACAGGGCTGGAAGAGAGTTAGTTAGTTGCTGGCTGGAAGCATGGAGGAGACAGCCTAGGAAAAGGGGCTGCAGTTTAGGGGCCCAGTCTCCCCCATCTCAAGGGGGCCTGAGGCATCCTAGCCCAGCTCTGTGACCAGATTACATCTGTGCTGTGCTGTATCCTGGAGAGGCAATAAACAACCTCCATTACACGGTGCAGTCTGTTTGTGCCATTTTGGGGTGCAGGAGACAGGGGACCCCCAACGCGCCATCACAGCATGGAAGCCAGGCCTCTGGCCACCGCCGCCTTCTCTTCAGCCTCTCCTGGTGGGGGCACGCCGGAGCAGGGCGACAGCCCAGGCTGGCAGCCTGAAGGGCAAAGCCCTGGGAAGAAACACAGTGCGAGGGGGATGGATGGGTCTGGCGCCCTTGGCAGCTGCCTCCCTGCCGTGGGAGCTGGCTGAAGCAAATGATCTTGTAATTAACTTCCTGGCTCTCCTGCTCCGTCACTGTCAGGCAGCTTGTAAGGAAATTAACTTTTGACTGATCGCTCGGCTATGAAGGGGGCGGATTAGGGAGGCTGGATCTGCCATGTCCAGCCTCAGCTGCTTCCCCCGGTGTCCCCGAGCGCTGCTGTGGTACAGAGGGGGAAGGACCCCTCCCCTACACACACAGGTGTCCCTGTGGCCCCACTGGAACAGGGTGTCACTGGGCCCCTCTCAGCTCTGCACCCACAACCTCTGCAATCAGCGGTGTGCTGTATTTTCACAGCAGACCTTCCCACACCCTTCTAGCTACAAACAGCACCAGTAGTACAGCCTCAGGGGCTACTCCCACCTGTGGGCAACCCAGCACGCCGGCTCTCTCGGATTCTCTGGCTTCCCTTTCCTTCCCTCTTGGCATCTTTCCTGCCGGCCTTTATTCACCCCAGCTAATGAGGCCTGCAGCTGCTCCCTGTGTACCCATCAGACCTGGGCTTACTCAGCCGCCTCCAATTCCCCTAGCTCGATTGCAGCTGGTGGGATGGAGGCCTGGCTCCAGTTCCTTAGCCAGCCTCGTGTCACGCCCACTGTGTGGTGCCCACAAGCCCCCTCCTCTCCTTGGTTACTGCCACCGCTCACCCTGTTACAAGGGGGGGGGGGATTGTTCTCCTTGGCCTCTGAGGATAGGACAAGAAGCAAGGGGCTTAAACTGCCACAAGGGAGGTTTTCCCAATGTCCAGCTTAAAACTTCCTGCCTGTCAGGGTGGTTAAACACTGGAATAAATTGCCCAGGGAGGTTGTGGAATTTCCATCACTGGAGATATTCAAGAGCAGGTTGGATAAACATCTATCGGGGTGATCGAGACCAGGGGTGAGGAACCTTTTCTGGGGGGGGGGGCGCTGACCCATTGAAAAATGAGTTGGGGGCTACACACAAGTGAGAAGTCCCTGACCCAGAAGGAGACAGACACTCCCCGCATTCCCCCTCGCACACCAGAGCCTAGGGGAGCCCCGGCTAGTAGATTTTGTGTACAGGTGAGGGGCTGGAGCGCCAGTGCGGGCTCCCAGTGCTGAGCCTCAGGGGCCGGATCCCGGCAAACCAGGGGCCACATCCAGCCTCCAGGTCTGAGGTTCCCTATCCCTGATCTAGACGGTGCTTGGTCCTGCCGTGAGGGCAGGGGTCTGGATTTGATGACCCCTCGAGGGTCCCGTCCAGTTCTAGGTTCTACATTAGCTCGCTGGCTCCCGAGGGCACAGGCCCTGGTAAAGCAACTGAAACTCCTGGGTGTGACGAAAGCATCTCAAGCCACCCAGGTGAGTCTGCAGATGGACAGACAGCACGGAACGGCCTCCAGAGCAGCCTGCGCGCCTACGTCCCAGCACGGAGGCCAAGCCCCGCGACAAAGGGCGTGTCAATGCCGCTCAGTTATTTCACCGACGACACATTCTGCTGCCGTTCCATCTAGAGGAGGCTCCCCGCTAGCAGACATGGGGGTCAGCAGCAGCCCCTTTCCATGGCCAGGCGCCACAGACAGGGGCTGCTACCAGCTGGGCAGGCAGCCCCGCTCGGTCCTGGCTTGTGCCGGGACCAAACCCTGCTGCGACTCTGCAGTTTAAAAGGCAGTAGGAGCCAGGAGGGAGGAGGGGAGGCGAGCAGCCTACCCAGCTCCTAGTGCATTTGAAATGTCAGCGCTGCAGCGGGGTTGTGTCCCAGCATGAGCCAGGACTGAGCGGGGCTGCCGGCCCCAATCGAGAAATCGATACAAAGTCTATCGACTACTCGATTACTAGAATAACCTCAATTTAACATCCCTAGTCTAAGCCCCGTTAAAAGAGGGTCACAACCCACTTTGGGGCCCTGACCCACCGTTTGAGAACCTCTGTCTTCACTATTAGATTACACATCCCCGAGAAGACGAACCAACCAGCCTTGACCACGGCAACCTTCCTCTGATGGGCCAGGACCATCTCCTGAGCTACCTCGTGCAAGTTACACACACGTCTATGCCGACGTGCACGTAGAGGTGCACACAGAGCCCCGCCCACTGGGTGCACCTTTCCGTATCGCTTCCCAACCCACTGCCAGTCCCATACCCCTCCCTTGCCGTTCTGATGCTCCCTGCAGTTGCCTTGGTGGGTAAATGGCAGCAAGAAGCTCAAGGTCTAGCAGCGGCTTCTCTCTATTCAAGGGAGCATCTCTCCACTAGGGATAATTGTGTCTGTGGCAGGCCGTAAAAGCAGGCGAGCTGCCGGGCTGGCTGCGCCGCGCCCCAGCGGCGGGGAGAGCCTGGAGATTGGCGGCGACATGCTGAAAAAGGGGATTATCGGGTTTGGAGCCTCCTCTGTGTAATTAAGCGGCAGCTCCCTGGCACGCCGGCCCTTTCTCTGCCGATAAGCCCGTCCATAATGGGCTGACGGCGCACAGGCGGAGAGCTGCGGGCAGACAATGCGCACCTTGAAAAGCCGGCTGCCAGTGGGGCCGGCGTTTAAAAATAGACATGAATGGCTTTCTTCGAGGCGTGGAAAAGAAGCAGGCGCAGCTCTCCCAGGGGCAATGCAGAACTTGTCGAGGTTCCCCTGTGGCCAGAAGAATGCCGCTCGGGGAGGGAGGAGAGGGTGGCTCACAGCACCGGGCGGGGGGCACCCCACTGCTCCTTCAAGGGAGACATTCCAAGATTATCTGTGCCGTGTGGTGGGGAGCATGGGGGGCTGGGATGCGAGGTGGGGGGGGAAGGGCTTTGCCGTCCCAAATTGCCAGCCTGGTCCTGCCCACACTCCACTGTAGGTGTACTAGGGTCAGACTGTTGCTACCCCCAAGCGCCTACCCTCCCAGGGCTCCGGGGTTGGGGACCGTCACCCGCCCGCCCTGTGATGGGGGGCGTGGCCTGAGCAGAAGGGGCAGGACTGGCCTTACCATGAGGCGAACTGAGGTGGCCGCTTCAGGTGCCAGACGGGGAGGCGAGGGGGGGGCACCACTAGGACCCAGAGTGTAGAAAATTGTGTCTGCTGCTGCTGGTGCATATGGGGGCGTCATCTGAGCTCCCCACCTCAGGTGCCAAAACGTTGTGCACTGGCCCTGGGAAGGGGTGGGGCAGGGTTGGGGTCTTGCCTCCCCCACCCACCATCACCACCTGCCCATGCGAGGAAGCTCTGCTCCTGGCCCAGACCCCTGGAGGGAGGTGTTGAGCAAACACGGAACAAAACGGCGAAGCTCTTTGGCAAACAAACGAAAGGCTCCCCGTTTAGGGCTGGATTTCCAGCCATGAGTCCTGTGCGCTGGATGCGGAGCTCCCGGGAAAACGCAGCCCTGAGGGTGGGGGCTGGGCAATTGAGAATCTGGCCCTCTTGGCTTCTAGCTCTTCGTCTCCTGAGGAGAGGGTTGGTGGTGCCTCTGTGAAGCGAGTCAGCACGGATAACTCCCAGGCACTTTCTATTAGGCAGGGGCAATTTTCCCTCTACTTGTTTCCATCCGTGTGTGGAATAACTTGTGTCATGTGCACCAAGGCATATGCAACTGTGCACCACCAGTAGAAACACCTGCTGCTGGCTCTGAGCACTGCGGGCGCTCTGCTAATCAGCTGGGCGGCACCTGAATCTCTCCTGGGTGCCTACCCACTGGGCAGAGGTCCCCTGGTAACTCAGCAGATGCCAAAGGAGCGAGCTGCCCAGGAAGGCTGTCGATCTGGCACCTTCCACCAGTATAAAGTATCGGGGGAGGGGATGCTGGGACCCATGGAAAAGCAGGGGCCAGGATGTCAGGGCTGGACTCTCGGCGTGTCCCCTGACCTGGGAATGCAACCGACTGCCTAGACAGCCGAGCACCCAGCTCTGCCTCCAGACCAGAGCGTAGAACCCCCATTAAAACTCCAGCCCTTTGTCCCAGCCAATGCGGCGGCTCGGCTGGGCGTTTTGCACCAGTCTGGCCTCCCACGTGTCTCTGGGCTGCCTGCAGTGTGACCGTCGCGGGAGCCCTCACTCATCCGCCGCGTGTCAGTTTAATAGGCACCCAGGATCCTCTCTCTCCCGGGGGTTACAGCAATCAGTCTCCAAGCAGGGCTGCCTGGGCAGACTGTCCCTCTCGAAGGAGCCCCGGCAGACACTGAAGGCAGGAGGGAAAAAATAATCATGGTCTGCAGCCGCTGAGCAATTCCTGCCCCCATCCTGTCATACCCCCCTTCCCAGCCTGCTCTGCCTCCTGCTGCCCCGGCTCACACAGGCTGCCTCCCCAGGGACGCCCATCACCCCTGTCTTGCCAAGATGCTGAAAGAACTCAGTACTTTACAGGATCAGGCCCTTTTAAGTCACCCCCCCACCCCTGCTCCATGGTGCTTCATAGCCTGTGTCCCTGTCCCCGATGTCCAGCCCCGTCTAGGGCAGAGGGACACAGCAGATCCTGCTGAGAGTCTCAGCAAGTCCCTGGTCCCCATTCCATGCCCTCCCCCCCCCCCCCCCGCTCACTACAGCTGCGTGGGGAGACAGATACGTCTCTGCCCATTGGGCTTGAAAGTTTCTGAAGGAGAAGAGGAGCCATTAGCAGCCCTGCAGGAAGCGGGGCGCTTTGTTCCTGACGCACCGCTCAGCATCAGTAGTGGAAGGACCCAGGAAGGGAGGGGAGAGCTGAATTCAAAGCCGCTCGGGGGAAATGTTATTTTTCTCTCAGTAGGAGAGAGGGGAAAGGCGGCTGTCTGCAAACGGGGACAGAACTCACCGGCTCCTAATCTGGGCCATCAGCCTCCCGGCGCACGTCGGCTCTCACTGACCTACCCCAGCGCCAGGCAGAGTCACCTCGGCAGTGACACAGGGACAGAGATGAGAGGTGCGGTGGCCGATGGCAGGTGGGACCCCAGGGACCAAGTCTAGATACCCAAGCACTTCTACATGCCCCGTTACGGTTGCATCGCAACCCCCCTTTCAGGCCATAATGCGTTTATTTTCACATCCCAGGGTGAGGCAGGGCAGTCCTACTATCTGCAATGTATAGATGGGAAACCGAGGCACGGGGTGGCTGACTGTCTTGCCCAAGGTCACACAGGCCGACGTCCTCATGACGCCTTGTCTATTCTGAGCTCGGACATGCTGCTTTGCTCTCCCTCCTCTTCCTGGTCTGTCTAGCCTACGTACGCCGGAAGGACTTCAGGCTCTGTGTTTATACCTAGGTTCCCCTCCCCCGCATCCGCGCTGGGGCTTCAAGGATAAAAAACGAGGACTAAGGTGCCTCAGGCAGTGTAGAAAGCAATATTTGCATTTCCAGCGTGCTCCGAGCCCTCTCCCAGGGGACTGACAGCTGCACGTCGGGCTCTGCACGCTGCCCGTCTGCGGCAGATCAAGGCTGAAATGTTTCACTAACTCCCTGCAGTACTAGAACTAATCACCGGCGTTTCCCAGCAAAGCCTCATTTTCATCTTAACACGAGCCCATCTGCGCCCGCACACGCCGCGTTCTGCTGGGGAGACGCAAAGCTCGGATCCCGCCAGCGGAACGGACGCTGGGACCACGCGGGCTGGGGGGAACCAGAGCCTTGAATGAACAGCCTCGTTACAGCCGAGCCGAGCTCCAGCCAAAGCCAGAGCAGCCAAGGGGTGTCTGCCCACTGATTTCCAGGGGCCTTGGTCAAACGAGATCAAATTCTGTGGCTTAGACCCTAACCAAGGTGGGGCCGTGGCCCATTCGGTACTGTGCCCTTGGGCAGCCACCCAGGAGAGATTCAAATGCCACCCATCTGACTGGCAGAGCCTGTGTTTCTACTGTTGGTGCACATCCCCCGGTGCACGCCAAATTTATTCTGCACATGATGGAAAAAAATAAGAGGGTTCACCAATGGGAAGCCTCGATTCCCCTCCCCCCAAAAGACGCTTGGCGGAGGAGGCCTGGCTTGCCACAGCTGGCATCCGAAGACAGGCAGTGCAGCCCTTCTGAGTTGCCATCTCCCCCATCAGGCAGCCTCGTGGAGCAGGCAGCTTGGACCTGGAGCCCTCCCTGACCCCAAGGAGCCCTGCTTTGGACACTACACCCGTGGGCACGTTCAAAGGGGCCGGGGTGGGTGTGAGCCTGAGCGCCAGCTTCTCCCGCCTGCTCCTCCCGGGCGCTCGTGAGAGTGACCTCGGTATGTCGGGGCCTGCAAGCAGACGCCCCCTCGGCAGGGCGTGGCATAGCAGGCTCCCTTCTTCCAGGGCTGACAGCCACTCTGGCCCAGTAGGGGTCTCCCTCTTCTTGGGACATGGCCCTGTGGGCAGGTTGCTTTTACCTCCACGCCTTAGTTCTGGGGTAACCAAGTCCCGCAAACTAGAGTCCAGTCAGGGCCCTGACTGCAGGTTTTCAGCCCCACACTGGGCCTTCAGCCCCCACCTCAGGGCTTCCAAAGTTCTTACCTCAGGGCTCTGCACCCCCTTCCCCTCAGCTGGTGGGGTAACCCCAGCGCTCCCTCCCCTCTGAGTTCCAGCTCAGAGCCCCTACCATGAGCAGGCAAGGCCTGTCAGGTCCAAGCCACCCCCTGCAGGCTTCTTCCCCCCTCAGGCTGCCAGGCCTTTCCCACAGCCCCTTCCAGCCCCCACCTTGCACCTGCATTCTCCTCAGGCACCAGGATTTCTCCCGCTCTCGGTTCTCTCAGTGCTGGGGTCACAGGGCTCTCCAGTGGAGCCCCCCAGCGAGTCCCAAATGCCAACACAGACTTAACCCTCTCCTGGCCTCCTTTGCACCATTCCTCACTCGAGCACCTTCCTGGAGGCCTAGGGCCGGCCCTTTGGCCAGGGCTCACTGGCAGAACTAGCCACTCACCCGGCTGCTTCTCCCCTGCTCCTAGCTCCCTGGAAGAGAATTCGCTGCTCCAGATCTTCCCCCAGGTGTCCTCTTCAACCTAGTTTCCTGCCTGCTGCTCAGAGCGGAATTGAAGCGTTACCTCTGCCTCCAGCTGGGACTCAGTGTCATTGGGCCTGGCCCACCCACCCTGTGTCTCCGCTAATTAACCTCCCAGGGCTCCCCTTAACCTTTTCAAAGCCAGCACGAGGCCTATGCCCCAGCACGGCGCTTCAGGCCCCCCTCAGGACCATGGCGGTGATGGCCCTGCCCTACCTGCCACAGGGTTCTGAGGATGAAGCGGTGGTGGGCTATTTGCGGCCCGAGGGCCACGTGCAGCCCGTCGGGGTTCTCAGTGCGGCCCACGAGACACGTCGACTGTTGCCCACGCGCGGGGTTGCCAGGCTTTGCTGGTTTCCAGCCACGTAGTTTGGTTCCTGTGGGGGTTACTCGCGTGACGCTCTCATAAAGCCAGGGGACGTGAAGCGAGGGGCACCCAACGCTGTCTGCCAGCGCCGTGCGTGCCCCCCGTGGCCAATCCCGGCGCTGCTACGGGTCAGTCGGCACCACCCGCCAATTCTTGGTACTCAAGCGCAGGGAGCAAAACTGCCCCGTCCCGGGAGACCATCTCGGTTAGGACAATCCTGCGGCCCACGGAGAGGAGGGAGGCCGCTCACGAGCCGAGGTTGCCCACTGCTGGCATAATCTCCGTGACTGCGGATGCTCAGATACGACGGGCCGGGGTCCAGACAAGCACCCACGGGAGACAGCCGGGGAGGTTCCGATCCCTGACAAACGGGGCCGGGTCAGACCCTGGGATCCCAGCGCCACCAAGCACAGCGGGAGCTCAAGCCTGAAGCCTGCTCAGGACCTTCTGTCACTTTAGAAACAGCCTGCGGGGCATGCGACGGGGGATGTTCCTCAGCCCCGTCTCCCGTGGGGCGGCCAGAGCAGGGACTCCCTCTGCCCAGACTCACGCAGGGAGGTCTCTTTAAAATGGGCCATTGAGCCGAGCCTGCCGCTTGGGTAGTGTGGGCCTGATCCTGCCATTGGGTCTGATCCTGCCGCTTGTGCAGTGTGGGCCTGATCCTGCCATTGGGTCTGATCCTGCCGCTTGTGCAGTGTGGGCCTGATCCTGCCATTGGGTCTGATCCTGGTGCTTGGGTAGTGTGGGCCTGATCCTGCCATTGGGTCTGATCCTGCCGCTTGTGCAGTGTGGGCCTGATCCTGCCATTGGGTCTGATCCTGCCGCTTGGGTAGTGTGGGCCTGATCCTGCCATTGGGTCTGATCCTGGTGCTTGGGTAGTGTGGGCCTGATCCTGCCATTGGGTCTGATCCTGCCGCTTGTGCAGTGTGGGCCTGATCCTGCCATTGGGTCTGATCCTGCCGCTTGGGTAGTGTGGGCCTGATCCTGCCATTGGGTCTGATCCTGCCGCTTGTGCAGTGTGGGCCTGATCCTGCCATTGGGTCTGATCCTGCCGCTTGGGTAGTGTGGGCCTGATCCTGCCATTGGGTCTGATCCTGGTGCTTGGGTAGTGTGGGCCTGATCCTGCCTTTGGGTCTGATCCTGCCGCTTGTGCAGTGTGGGCCTGATCCTGCCATTGGGTCTGATCCTGCTGCTTGTGCAGTGTGGGCCTGATCCTGCCATTGGGTCTGATCTTGCCACAAATCAGCAGGGTGACTCTCACTTTGCTTTGGCATAAACAGTACGACAAGGTGCACGAGAACCCAGCCTCCTGGATTTGCTTGTTTGCTGGAAGCTCAGAATGGGTGTAACCTGCTCACCGAAATCCCCCTCCCACCTCCTGCAAGCTTGGGCTGCTCCCCGACCTCTGCATCTGGCCCGACCCTCAAGTGAGGGCAGAACCGGGGCCAGCTCCTTTCCAGGGGTCACTTTTAGAGAATTATCGCCACGAACGAAAACCATCGGGTGCCGGCAAAGGAGCCAGCGCAGGAGCTCCCTGGGCTCGCCATGGCATGGCTGTCTCATCCCCGCCCGCTCCAACTTCATCACCCCCAGCCCTGGGGTCTGTCATCATGCCTGTTGTGTTTTCAGGCCAGTCCAAGGCCTGATCTTGTGTGAGCGTCTCCCAGGACAATCCATTGGTCAGGGCAGAAGGGAGCCCCCCTCCCCGCAAGGCAGGGACTTGGGGGCTGATTCTGCTCCCGTTCATCCTAGCCATGCTGGGCCCCTGGGCTGGGGGTGAGGAAGGGGCAGGGCCTCAGGCAGAAGAGGTGGGGAGAGGGGGCAGCTAGTTCTCTGCACTGTTCAGAGCACGCCTTCCCCGCTTCCCCCGCAGCATGGCATTCCGTCCGCGATTTAAAGGGCCCGGGGCTTCGGCCACCACCAGTGCTGCAGAAGTAGCCCCTTTGAATCACCAGGCCCCAGGGCAACTTCCACCTTTGCCCCTCCCGCCCACCTCAGCAGGCCTGGCCCTCATGGAAATCAGGCCCAGCTCGGGAGAAGGCCGTAGGGGGCAGTCAGGCGCCGTGGCTGCACAGAGGGAGGCCAATCCAGGGTGCTGTATCCGTAGCAATCATCTCCCACCAGAAATAATCTCTTAGGGTGGCTCCCATGCGTGCATCCCCCCCGCCCCCTGGCCCAGCAATCTCGGGACCGCCCGCAGGGGGATTCTTACTGTCTTTCCTGTAGTAGAGGATCTCCAGCTTGCACTCCTCGGACCCCAGCAAGGCCTGGCTCAGCTGCGCGATGGAGTTCTTGGTGGTCTCGGGCCCGGTGAGGAAGTCGCAGGTGCAGGGGCGCTGCATGACCTCCACCCGGGAGTAGCCGAACATCTCGCAGAAGCCGTCGTTGCAGTAGATGATGGCGCAGTTCTCCATCTGGGCATTGGCGATGAGGAACTTGCGGTCTGCAACGACGTAGGGGGGCAGAGGGGTAGCATAAGGCGCCTGCCCAGCAAGCGAAGGCCCTAGCGGAGGCCCTGCCTTGCCGTCTCCTTGTTACCCGGGTGCCTGAGGGCCAGGCACTAAGGGTATGTCTACACTACCCCCCTAGTTCGAACTAGGGGGGTAATGTAGGCATACCGCACTTGCAAATGAAGCCCGGGATTTGAATTTCCCGGGCTTCATTTGCATAAGCCGGCCGGCGCCATTTTTAAATGCCGGCTTGTTCGAACCCCGTGCCGCGCGGCTACACGCGGCACGGGCTAGATAGATCGGAATGGCTACATAGTTCGAACTATCTGTACACCTCGTTCCACGAGGCATACAGATAGTTCGGAATAACTACATAGTTTGAACTATCTAGCCCATGCCGCGTGTAGCCGCGCGGCACGGGGTTCGAACAAGCCGGCATTTAAAAATGGCGGAGCCGGCTTTATGCTAATGAAGCCCGGGAAATTCAAATCCCGGGCTTCATTAGCAAGTTCGGTATGCCTACATTACCCCCCCTAGTTCGAACTAGGGGGGTAGTGTAGACATACCCTGAGAGAGGCAACTGGGGGCAGTGGCTGAGTCGCAGGGGGTGTTGCTCAGAAAAGCCACGTTCTATTCCTGCTCCCTCCCATGACCTCTGGGGAGGGGGATTGTTCCCCCAGGGAACAGGGGAGGCCCCATCAGCTGTTACATTGGAACTAGACGGGCCCAAGCACAAGCACACACCCAAGGACTAACCGGGCATTTGCCCGGGGAAGGATTACATGATCTGAGGGGTCTTTGCGCCCCTCGGTCTCTGGGCCTGTCTCCCGACACGGGGCAAAGCAGGAGCGATTCTTGAAGCCGGCCAGTGCGTACAACGGGCATAAGCGAGACCACATCAGAGCCAGGAAGCCACTGACACGTTTCCCTCTGCTCTTTTTTCCTCCCGTGGCCTCCCTAGCTCTGCAGTTCCACCTCCTCTCTGGGGCTGCAGGCCTGCACACACTGGTGGGGGGCTAGTTCATCCCCCCCCCACCTGACAGGGACGCTTCCCCAGCCTGACTGGCCCTTTTAAAAGTTTGCCCAAGTCCGGCATTGACTCTTGGTGAGTGCAGGGAGCCCAGCCGGGCCGAGACGACTCAGGCCCTGAGGCTGCTGCAGGCACAGGGAAGGTAACCTCAGCGGGTGTGTCTATGAACGTCCCTCGGCAGGGCTTCTGAATGAGCTACGGCACGTGCTCGGTGTGGGCAGGAAGAGTGAGCCTGCACTGAGCAGCTGGAGCGGGGAGTCAAGAAACCGAATCGGGCACCTAGCCCAGTGCTCCCAGGGGTAGCCCGACGGCCCCTGGCACATGCTTGGCTGACCTGCTCTTCAAAGCCTCCGATGACACAACCTCCCTAGGCAAGCTGGTCTAGTGCAGAACCACCCTGACCTCTGGCCAAGGGACAGCCAGGGCTCAGGGCAGCATTGGGGTGACTCAAGGTGACTCAAGGTGCAGTGGGGGAGGCCTAGGTTGGATATTAGGAAAAACTATTTCCCTAGGAGGGTGGGGAAGCCCTGGGATGGGTTCCCTAGGGAGGGGGTGGAGTCTCCATCCCTAGAGGTTTTTAAGTCCTGGCTTGACAAAGCCCTGGCTGGGATGATTGAGTTGGGGTTGGTCCTGCTTTGGGCAGGGGGCTGGACTCCATGACTCCTGAGGTCTCTTCCAGCCCTGGGATTCTCTGAGTCTACGACTCCACAGCAGGCAGTGGGGAAGGGAAGGGAAGGGGCTGGCCTGCTCCAGCAAGGAAGCTGCCTCTGTCCCCGTGGCTTGCACTCTCCCGGGAGGCTGTCCTGCAAAGCTCAGGCCGATGACATGGTGGGATTAGAGCCGCATCTCATCTCCTGTCTTTAATGTAATCTAGCAATTTAGAGGCCGCGGCGTGTGGCTGCCGTGAAGCGCAGCTGCTCAGCCCAGCAGCGAGGGGGAAGTTTATGGCCAAATTCGGCTGCTGCTTCTGCCCCATTGAAATCCGAGGGGAAGCCAGGCCCGGGGGGTAATCGAGTGGGAAGTGCCCTTAGCAGGTGTGCGGGAACACGGCTCGCCCACACACTGGCATCGCTTTGGCTGGAGCCGGAGCCAGGTCTGAAACACAGAGAGGCAGCAGGGGGGCTAGCTATTAGTGCACTCCCTAATTAATCTCGCTCATTGCACAGGAGGGGCATCTGCAGCCTGTTTATTCCAGTTCTGCCGTTTGACTCCTTTCCCACCGTACACGGGGAATGCGCATTGGCAAAGAGCCCCACGCGCTCCTGCGACCCTCGACGCGCCCCACGCAGCTCCCGGACCCCTGTTTGCAGTCCTGCCACATCAGAGAGGGGGGAGGAGCCAGTCTCACTGCCCTAGGACCTTTCCACGGAGAAGGCACGTTGCAAAAATTCATGAATGTGCAGCCCCGTCCGCGAGCTAGTGACGCGATACTAGTGTTACCCATTTTCAAGCCGGCTAACCTGAGGGACAGGCCTGGAACCCAGAATCCTGGTGGTGTTTTCTGCTCTACCCCCCTGCAGGACTCTGACCCCAGGCGCAGATCTAGACTCTTGCTCAGGGGATGAGATCACGCCACGTCGCCCGGTGTGGTGGCCAGCCACTCTCCGAAGCAGCCGGTTAGAATCGGTGGCCGGGCAGAAGCACTGGGAGAGGATTAGTTTTAGTGAGTCGGGGCTTAGAGCAGAGGTCGGGAGGGGAGTGGGCAGCTGGGGAGGTGGGCTGAGCAGAGAGGACAGAGGCTGTTGATTTTAACTAGGCGGGGCCGCTTTGCTTACAGGGGATTGGAATTAAACTCCTGGATTGTTTCCCGCAGCCACAGCAGGCCGTCGGGGAAATACAGTTCAGATCAGAATGGCGCGCTCCTGGCTTTCTCTGAAGGAGCATCCAGCCCCATGGGGGAGGGGGGAGAATCCATGGAGGAGACCCCACATAGAGAGAAGAGGGGTGCCGAATGGAAATGTTATTAGCTAGCAGCCTCCAGCCCAGTCCCCTCTCACTCACCCCAGCGGTTATCAGGGGGGGCTGCTGTAAAACTGGGGTGAGTGAGAAGCAGCCCGTGCCCCCAAGTTAAAGCACATGCCCCAGGCTCTGCAGAGTGAGGAATTAGCACCCAGCAGCGCCTGGCTCTCGGCTCCATGCCCAGTTCATCCCAGGGGGATGCCTGTTAGAAGGAGATGAAATCCTGCCTCCCACAAGGGGCTCAGGGATGGGCTGCTACAGCTGGGAGGAGAGCGAGCGAGCTTTTATTTTTGTGCACCTGTCACTTTAAGGGGTAGGCACAGCTGAGGAGGACTCGGGCATTGTTTCAAGAGGAAGATTTGTAGCAGCAGCAAGTTATCAAGTTCAGACTGGCCCGGCCACGGGTTTGGGAGCTGGCGGGGGAAGGGGGAGGTTGTCTGTTTGCTGATCAGCCAGTGCCTCCCCCCCCCACACCAGCTGGCACTAGGGCTGGTGTCGTTGATTTAGGGGGCTAGACAAGGCAGGTTACCTGAACTTCCCAGTCCCAGGGGTGCCCCTTCCCTTCATTTAGCAACCACATAGGGAGGAAAGGAGCAAGTTGGCCCCCCCCAGCAAACTCTGTCATGGGAGCCAGGCTGAGCCAGGCTGCTGGAGGGAGCCCGGGGTCCTAATTCTCTGGTGCCTCGCCGCTGGCGTGGAAAGTGATCCCTGCTCTAGTAACACTGGGCACCCACTGAGCATTGGGGCGAGTGGCCCCCTAGGGAGATTCAGGCCCCACAGCAGCTCCTCTTGAATCAGCTGCCTCCAGAGAACGGCTCTCTCTCCAAACCGTGAGAAGCAGAGACCTCCGCCACCTAGTCATTGTGTTAAGGGTTAAAACACAACCCACCCAGCCAAAATTCATGGCAAGGGATTATTTCCAGCAGCAGCAAATGGCAGCACTTTATCAGGGGAGGCTGCCTGGGAGCATCCGATGGTCTAAAGGCAAATAGCCGGGCAGCCCATTTCGCACAGCAACAAGCCCTTCTACCTGGCGTCTTCTAGCTCAACACTCTGCCCCCTAAATCACAAAGGCGTCACCCCCTCCCCCCAGCAGTTACATTTTAATCAGCTCCTGATCTCGGATATGGGAGAAAATCCAAGGTTACTCTGTTGGCTTCAGTGGAATCCCTCCAGAATTATGCTGGTGGAACTAAGATCAGAGTCCACCCCATTGGGTTTACAGTCTTGATTGAGGGCTTCTGGGCAGCAATATCAATCTGTCTCCATATGCTCCCTCTCTCTATCCATCCCCCTACACTCCCTCTCTCTGTCCGTCCATCCATCCTTCCCCTCTGTCTACCCATCCCCACACAGTCCATCCATCCATCCATCCATCCATCTCCATACACCCCATCTACCGAACTATCCAGCCTGTCTCTCCCTTCCCCCCACTCTCTATCCCTCCACCTACCTACCTAGCTAAGCTGCCGGTGCAAGTTGCCTGGCTGCTCCCAGCCTGGCCCTGCCCGAGTCTCTCAGCCTGGCTGCGCCCAGCCTGGCCCTGCCGGGTCCCAGCGAGTCCTAGCGCGGCTGGCTCGCTGGCAGGAAGTTTTGCAAGTGCCGGAAAGGCCCCGCGGGAGGAAGCCGGCGCGGGCGGGCGGGCTGTACTCACTCTGCCCTTCGAACTTGCGGATGATGGTGTCCAGGTAGGTGTTCTGCGGGGCCACGTGGCCCCTCCGCACCGGCATGCTGGGGCCGGGCCGGGCCGGGCGCCGCGGAAAGTTGCTCCCGGCTCCTGGGGGAGCGGCCGGTCGGTCCCGGGCTCAGCCCAGGGAGGCCCCGAGCGCCCGCTGCGGCTCCCGGGGGGGGCGCCCCTGCTCCGCCGCCCGCCGGGGGAAGCCCGGTCCCCGCCCTGCGCTCGCCTTCCCGGCCGGCTGGTCACTGCGCTCCTCGCCCGGGCTGGGCTGGGCTCGGGGGCAGGAGGGAGGGGCGGAGGCGCGGGGGAGGCACCGGGCGGAGGAAGGAGGAGAAGCCCCGGGGAGCCGCAATGTGCTTCGTCACCGCTGCCCGCCAGCAGCAACAGCTGGGACCTGCCGGGCTCCGGCCGCCCCCCGCCCTGCCCCTGCCGGGAGCGGCCGCCTGCGCGCCGGGCTGCGGCTGGAGGAGCCGCGGCCGGGGAGGGGCCCGCCGGAGCGCGCCCCCTCCCTTCCCAGGCTGCTCCGGCGCCCGGGCTCGGGAGCTGTCCGCCGGCCGCGGTGCTGAAGCGCCGGGCGCCTGGCAGAGCCGCCCACCCGCGGGCGGGGATCCCCTGCCCTGCCCCCGCTTTCCCTGCGGGCGCGTTGGCTCCGGCGCTGCAGGCGGAGCTGGGGGGCGCAGCGCCGAGCACCGAAGCCAGGCGCAGCGCCGGGTCCCACCGCCCGCTCCCCCAGAGGGGCCAGCGGGGAGCGGCCTCTGCCAAGGGCCCTGGGCGTGGGGGTCGGTGACCCCCGCACCTCTCAACAGGGCAGCCCCTAAACACAGCGACCGAGGGCGTTGTTTTCTCCTCCAGCACTAGCTCCCCGGGCGCGGAGCAGGGCCCCATGGGGCTAGGGCTGGCTACGTTAGCTGGGGCTTGCTAAATGGAAGGGGGGGCTGGTTCCATGGGGGGGGGGGGTCCCTGGAGGGTGGGGCGAGACCCAGTATGGAGAAGGGGCTGCTCTGTGGGGAAGGCGGAGCCCCCCTGTGCCAGGCACTGCTTTACCTGCCCTCCCCCATCAGCACAGTCCCTGCCCCCCCTCACCCTGGCCAGTGGTTCTCTAGGGGGGGGGGTGGCTGGCACAGAGCTGCTTTCACTGCAGGTCAGCCAGTCTCAGCACAGAAATACCCCCCCCTCCCCCGGCTCTGGATGTGCCAGAGATCTCCCCCCCCCCCCCAAGAAGCCCACAGTGCTGGTCTCCTCCACAGTGACCTTCCTGGAGATGCCCCCCCAGAAGTGCACAGGACCATGGCCCCCGAGGGGGTCTGGCTTTCAATATGCACCATTTTCCATGCGTGACATTGGACTAAGAGGATCACAGGCCGCGGCCAGCAGCCTTGGTGTGGTGCGGGGGGGTCCAAGGAGCGGGCCCGCTGCACCGCCCCAGCAGGCACCGAGGGAAACAGACAAAGCCCTTCTCGCCAGCCTCAGGTGACAGCTCCCGATACAAAGCAGCGACCAGGGAGCGGGGCCTGCCCATTGTGCGGCGGGAACCCGAGCCCGAGGAACGGAAGGAGATTGCAAAGCCGGTTTCAGAGGGTGGTTGCAGCTTTCATCTGTGGCGCCCGTGAAATCTGACCCCGCCCCTCCCCCGCGCAGAAAACTTTTCCATTGTTGAAAACTCATTTTCTCCCGTCCCCTTTCCGGTCCTGATTCACTGTGATTTATTGCGGAGGCGTAGCTCTGTGTGACATGGCTGCAGGCTTCCTAGTCTGAGTAGAAGCAGGGCAGCTGAGAGTCAGGACTTCTGGGATCTGTTTCAGCCCTGATGGGCTGGGAGACCGGAGGTGAATGTATCCGTGCCTCAGTTTCCCCATCTGCAAAACAGGGATAATAGTCACCAGTGTTTACAAAGGCATTTTGAGATTCCCAGCTGGAAGGTGAGTCATGAGACTGTTCAGTGTTCCTGTGTATGAATAGGGTCAGTAGACAGCATAGTGAAGACAGACTGAGTTTGTTGTCTCCCAGATTTTTTTAAGGTCTTCTTTTTCTGCCAGCCAATGCTGGATAGTTAAAAATGAACCCAACCAACACGTGTTAGCTGTTATGACTGTGTTAGCACCGAGTGGCCACAATCAAACGTCATGGCCCCATTAGATTCTTAGATTCCAGTCTGGAAGGGACTGCTGTGATCAGCTAGCCCGGTGGCCTGGATAACAGGCCAGGGGATTTCTGTCAGTTAATTCCTGCCTCAGGTCAAACAGCTTCTGGTTGAACAAAAATGGATTTTTTTACCTGAGAACTCAAGAACATCCAAGCTGGGTCAGACCAAAGGTCCATCTAGCCCAGTGTCCTGTCTTCTGACAGTGGCCAATGCCAGGTGCCCCAAAGGGAGTGAACAGAACAGGGAATAATCAAGGGATCCCTCCCCTGGCAAACAGAGGCTAGGGACACCATTCCTACCCATCCTGACTGTGAGGGGGTCACTCACCACCGTAGCGGGGGTCCATCATCTGTCCCCGGAATCAGTCCATTCCACCCGCATGGGCCTCCGCTCACGTGGCGTTTCCCCTCTGGAATCCTCCGATCACGTCGTTCTCTTCGCCACACTGCCCTCCGGCAGTGCCCAAGTCACTCGCTCTGAGCCCCCCTTCCGGGGGTTGGTGTCTTTCCAGCAGGCCTTGCCACAGGCCTAGCAGGCTGGCCGGTTGGCTGTCCAAGCGCCCTGGCCCAGCCTAGCTCTCTAGCCCTGCCCTAGCTCCAGGGAGCATCCTGCTCCCTCGGCAGCCAGGCTCACACTTCCTTTGCTGAAGCAGGTCTTCCCTTTTATAGCTCCCAGCTGGGCCTTAATTGGCCAACGCCGCCCAGCTGGGCTGAACTCCCCGGGCCTGCTCCAGGCTGGGGTTTGGCTCCTAAAGGGCCAGTACAGGGCAGCTGCCCTGCTACACTGATTAATAGCCATTGATGGACCCGTCCCCCATGTATTTATCTAGTTCTTTTTTGAATCCTGTTATTGTCTTGGCTTTCACAATATCCTCTGGCAAGGAGTTCCACAGGTTGGCTGTGTACTATGTGAAGAAATGCTTCCTTGTGTTTGTTTTAAACTTGCTGCCAATTAACTTCATTTGGTGACTCCTCCTTCTTGTGTTATGGGAAAGATAATCAAGCCAGGATTTAAAGATTTCCAGTGTTGGAGATTCTACCTCAACCCTGATAAATTGTTCCATGTTTATTTACCCTTCGTACTGAGAATGCATGCCTTATTGCTAGCCTGAATTCATCTACCTTCAGCTTGCAGCCATTGGATCTTGCTCTGCTTTTGCTAGATTATAAAAGGCCCCTAACTATCAAATGTATGATCCCAATATAGGTACTTCCAGAGGGATCAAGTCACCACTTAGGGTGACTTTCTCTTTGAGAAGCTAAATAGATGGAGTTCCTTGGGCAGGCTTTCCAACTCTTGAATCATTCTTGTGGTTCTGCTCTGAGCCCTCTCCAATTCTTCAACATCCATCTTGAAGCACAAACAATCACAACTGAGTACTGGGAACTTTACATACATTTAATGAAAAACCAGAGGTTACAGCCTAAGGCTCCGACTCAGGAACACAGTCAAACTCATGTCGAATTTCATCCCTGCTCCGGAAAGCCATGCTTAAATAAGTTCCATGGCCTTCCATGGGAATTCAGCATGTACGTGAAGTTAAACTTATTCTTAAATGGTGTCCAAATAGGGAATTGTGGCTAACGGGCTTGGTCCTGTTCCCATTCAAATCAATGGGAAAAATATCCCATTAACTTCAATTTTGGAGGACCATAAGTAACCGTTTTTCTAGATCTCCTTTTCCTGTCACGTGTTTTTGTCTTCATTTTCTTTCTTTCTTTCTTTCTTTCTTTCTTTCTTTCTTTCTTTCTTTCTTTCTTTCTTTCTTTCTTTCTTTCTTTCTTTCTTTCTTTCTTTCTTTCTTTCTTTCTTTCTTTCTTTCTTTCTTTCTTTCTTCTGCTACTTCTCCACATCCTTCTGGAGAGGGAGAGCATAAGGAGGAACCAGTCTGATTTCCTGTGTAAACAAAATCGGAGAGGGGGGGCTTATCAGTGATCTCTTCCTATCTCTCTAGTAAATGAATAAAAAGCTATGTGTGTGGCTGTGAAAGCCAGTGCAAGCCAAGCACTGTTTAGTTTGGAAGGGATGTTAACAAAAGGGGTGGGGGGTCTTCTGTATCCACATAATAGAAGCCGGATGTCGAATATTTACATTTTGCCGGGAGTTATAGGCCACACTGAATATGGGATATGTGTTACCATATTTACGGCAGCTGTGATAGTCACTGAACAAGGCAATGCGCGGGAGGTGTATTGAGCTGTGATTACATGTATTTAAATAATAAGACCTAGATTTTTAAAGGCATTTCAGTGTCCCTTTGCTCAGCATTGTAGCAGCTGATGGATTTAGGAGCCTAAGACCCATTTTCTAAAGTGCCTTATGACAAGATATTCACTATGGCCCAGATCCTCAAAGGGATTTAGGGGCCCAACTTCCCTTAATTTCAATTAGGACCCTGAATACCTCTGAGGGTCTGAAACTCTGCCCCTTTTAAACTGTTGGCCGTTCAGGCTGATTCACACCCAGGCCACGTCTAGACTGGCATGATTTTCCGGAAATGCTTTTAACAGAAAAGTTTTCCGTTAAAAGCATTTTCGGAACAGAGCATCTAGATTGGCACGGACGCTTTTCCACAAAAGCACTTTTTGCAGAAAAGTGTCCATGGCCAATCTAGACGCGCTTTTGCGCAAAAAAGCCCCAATCGCCATTTTCACGATCGGGGCTTTTTTGTGCAAAACAAATCTGAGCTGTCTACACTGGCTCTTTTGCGCAAAAGTTTTGTGCAAAAGGGACTTTTGCCCGAACAGGAGCAGCATAGTATTTCCGCAAGAAGCACTGATTTCTTACAGTAGGAAGTCAGTGCTTTTGCGGAAATTCAAGCGGCCAGTGTAGACAGCTGGCAAGTTTTTCCGGAAAAGCGGCTGATTTTCTGGAAAAACTGGCCAGTCTAGACACAGCCCCAGTGAAACTATGCTGACGGGGGTGTGATTTCTGTTACTGACAGTTACACTAGTACAATCCAAGGGATTGGTTCAAAGGTGTCTTGTTCTGGCAGAGCCTGTTTTGCTTCCCATACAGGAATGTCTTCCAGTATAACCCGTGTGATGGTCCACACTATGCAGGTGGTACCACATTAACTACATGGGGCTATTTAATGCAGCACAGATCTGGGAGAAGCCCGGAGGATTCTCAGGCATTTCACACTAGGGTGCTCCTTTGAGATGTACAGGAAGGAAACAGATTTCCCCTCCCGCAAATGCTCGCCAGGATCTGGGACGTGTATCAATGATCACCCGCCGCACGTGGGAACCAGCCAGGTGGCTGATGCCAACTTTCCGAGCTCCACGAGCCTCCAGTCATTTCACGCCCCTCGTCCCCAGCTTCTGAGCTGACAAGTTTCCAGTGCAGGCATCACTCCAGCAGGCCAAGGCCTTTGCGAGGAAGGCAGCTCCGCGGACGTAATCAGTGGGAAGAACTTCCCCGGCGGTGTTTTATCAGCCGCCTCTATTAGAGTCGAGTTTGGCCGCTCGCCCGGCTTGCAGACCCAACTGGCTCGCATGGGTTTTCCTGCCTTTCCCCCCCACCAGCTGTGTTTGGACAGTTGTGTGCAAGCAAACTCAAGTGGATCGACAGCCCTAAAGGCTGCAGGCCCCGCAACCTTCCCTCCCCCAGAACACACTCACGTCCCAACAGACCTCGCTCCTGGGTTGGAGAGGTGAGTTCAGGTGCCAGCAACCCGGGTGGATTACTTGTGGGGTGGTCCTTGGTAATAGACACAAGTGCCTGTAGAGTCAGGCAGCCCATTCCTCTTGAAAGTCAGCAGGAGTTGAACACATGTAGATAAATAATTTTGACTGCTCAGCCTCTTCCTCAGTCTAGCAGCTAGGGCAGTTGGGGGCTCACTCCGCGGCTAAGGTACCTGCCTTCAAAGCCATAGGGAAAGGGATCAAACCCCGTCCACAACCAATATCAATCTGGTACCCTTGGGACAGAGGAAAGACAAGGGGGGCCCTGAATATAAGGAACTTGGGGGGCTCCTTCAGGGCACAGTAGATAAGGGTTGGGGGGGCACACTCCCTAAGGCAGATGAGGGATTGTGGGGAAGGAGTCCCTGGGGGGGGAGAGGATAGGGCCCTGTGGCATCCTTACCCGTGTCTGACAGCCGTGCACAAGAACTGCCTGCTGAAGGGCATCTAGTTGCTCTGTCACAACTGAATAAATTTTGAGCCCTCTCCACTGGGTAACACCCACCCTGCTGCTGCTTCCTCTGGAGAGGATTTAGTTAACTTAAAAAGATGTCTGCTAGAGCTATTAGCAGGACACTGAATCTGCGGAAGAGCCAAGTAAGGATGCCATTGGGGACCCCAGGTATGGACTGGCACAGTTTGTGAATGTGTGACGTTAGTTCACAGAACCTCAGTTTACAATTTGCTTTAAAGCTATTTCATTAGTGTGTTGCTGAGGATCATAAGAATGGCCACACTGGGTCAGACCAAAGGTCCATCCAGCTCAGGATCCCTGTCTGCCAACAGTGGCCAACACTAGAGGGAGTGAATGGAACAGGTGATGATCAAGCGATCTCTCTCCTGCCATCCATCTCCACCCTCTGACAAGCAGAGGCTGGGGACACCATTCCTTACCCATCCTGGCTAATAGCCATTAACAGGTGTCGCCAAACCATGACGAGCCCCGCTCGCCAGCCGTGCTGTCCGGCGATCTGCGCGTGCACAGATTGCCGAAACCCGGCTCTTCCGGGTTATAATCTACTCGCCATGGGCAAGTAGATTGCATTATTTGTCAAGCCCTGGCCATTAATGGACTTAACCTCCATGAATTTAGCTAGCTCTTTTTAAAACCCTGTTATAGTCCTAGCCTTCACAACCTCCTCTGGCAAGGAGTTCCACAGGTTGACTGTGAGGTGTGTGAAGAAAAACTTCCTTTTATTTGTTTTAAACCTGCTGCCCATCAAATCACATACAATCACATCTCTAAAAAATCATCAACCCCTCCGGTCAGGCACATGGGTACCAGTTTAAGAGACACTCCCTAACTCTTTAGGGTGGCCCTGCCTCTGTTATACTCCTCACCTGTGAATCCTCAGCATTAGCTGGAGAAACCCAGTCAGCTGATGATCCCCAGGATCTCTCTGCCAGGCTCTTCCCCAGAAAAGGGCTGGATACAGCTCAGCCTTCCAGGGCTTTGAACGGGCAGACTCAGCTGCATCCTCAGGAGTTTCTGAAGTCTGCTGGGAGTTAGGCTGAGACCAATCAAGTCATGTCATGTTGGCCACCACCCAGCTGCCTGTGGCTTTTGGTCACCGCTCACCTAGGTCTGGATTTGAAAGGGCATTTTCTTTCCTCCCACTGTTGAAGTTTGGCTTTCTCGGGCTGAAGATCATTTTCAAAGCGCTTTTAAAAATTGGGCCCTTTCTACTTTTTTTTTTTAAACTCTCCTTTATGACAAAGTCATGACAGTGGATGTGTTGATTTAAAGACTGTTTTTTGCTTAGCCTATTAACCCAGGTCTCTCCTGGCTTTTCTGGGGAACTGTCAGGAGGCCCCACAGATGTTTATGAGAGGCACTTGATCTCAGCTTGTGCTGAGCTTTTAACAAAGACCTCTTTACTCCAGAATGTTCAGGAGTTGTAGGAGTGAAATAAGTGTTATCTAGAGTTGGTTGGATTTTTCTGTCACAATCTTCTGACAATGCAATGCAAATTTTTTGAGCAATGCACGTTTTTTCACAGGAAATTTTCTTATTTTAATTCCAAGTCGATCCAAAACAAAAAGAATTTTTTTTCCTTTGTCCCCCTTTCTTCGCCTTTTTCACAGGCACAAAACAATCATAATGAAGTCTTAGCTCACAACAGCACTTTGTATTGGTAGATCTCTATGCGCTTGACAAAAAGGTCAGTATAATTAGCCTCATTTTACATATGGGGAAACTGAGGCACAGAGCAATGTGACTTGCCTAAGGTCGTCGAGCAGGCCTGTGGCAAACCCCAGACCAGTGCTCCAGCCATTAGACCTTAAGAAAGGGACAAAATTCAACTTTTCATTTCGATAAAGACGTTAGAAATGCCCTAGATCAGTGGTCTCCAACCTTTGTAACCACAAGATCACTTTTTCAGTGTAAGTGCAATTTAAGATCTACCTCAAACCCAACGACCCTTGCCTGGCTTCTTTCCCTTCCCTCCCCTTCTTTGAGTCCTCACTCCAGCTCCACCCCTTCTCTGAGGCCTCACCCTGCTCACTCCATCTGCCTTCCTCCCTGAACCTCATTCACTGTCACCAGGCTGGGGTAAGGGTGCAGGCTCTGGTCTTGGGCCAAGGGGTTCAGAGTGTGGGAGGAACTCTGGGCTTAGCCCAGGGCAGGGGGCTGGCACTTGATAGCTTCCAGGCCAAACCAGTCAGGATCACCTGTCAGAGGCTCTAAGATCTCCCGGTAGATCCCGATCGACTGGTTGGTGACCACTGCCCTAGACAAATTATGGGGAAACACAGTTGCTTTTAATTTTGTTTTAAAACACCCATTTCCAGCCATCCACAACAAACACACAACCTCCCACCCCCCCTTCTCTCAGCTGCTGCCCTTGCTTGCGCTTGACACTTCCGACATCATAATTTCATGAGCTCTCCAGTTGCGCTAGGATTTTCCAGGGCAGAGGAAACTGAAATTGCTAATGTAAAAAATAAGCAGGAAAAAAAATCTTTACAAAAACCCAAACAAATCATCGGCCTCTTGGGGCATCTGCTCCAGCCTAGACATATGAAAAAAGCCTCTTTTTTAATATCTTCCCAAGTTGCTTTTAAATGAGCCCTCTAATTGCCCCGGGGTGTTTTTAGTGCAGTGTTATGGCTCCCCTGGGGACCGTACCGAGCCTGAGTCTGCTGCCACTTACACCAGGCCAAGCAGGAGTAATTCCATTGAAGCTGGGGGAGTCAGTCGGTGGAGTGGGGGCAGGGGGATTAAATAAAAGCCGGAGAGTTAGGCAGCCGGTTTCCGTTTGAGCCTCCTCCGTGGCTGAAGCAGGCTCCCATGAGCCCAGCGACTGCAGCTCTCGGCTGGGTGACTTATTGGTGTCTCTGGCCCGTCACCGGCACTCGGCACAGCCTGTCAGGCGGTATGATGGAGGATGCCATCTCCCTGGAATAGTCTCCCAGCAGATGAACTCATCCTTCAAAGCCAGGAGCCCATCTGTCAGCAGGGAGCCGTGCAGAGGGGCTGACGCTAGACTGGAGCACTGAGGACAGGCGCAAGAAAACAGCGCTTGCGGGATACAGGCCCGGCGGGGCAAAGGGGAGGGTTCCGGTCTCTATATTAGGGGAAGCGTGGCCACATGGTTAGAGCAGGAGATTTGGTGCCAGGACTCTTGGGGTCTCTTTCCATCTCTAGGAGCAGGCTCTGGTCCACCAGTGCAGCACCACCTGGCAATTAGGACTCCTGGCTTCTCATCTCTGCTCTGGGAAGTGTGGCCAGAACTAGGAGGCAGGAATCCTGGGTTCGCTTTGCACCTTTCAAGGGAAGGTGGCCTAGTGGTTAGAGAAGGGGGCCCCAGATCTCAAGGTTCAGGGGTGGGCTTTTGGGACCGATCCTGCAACACTTCAGTGCTGTGATCAGTAGCGATGCCACGCTGGGCCAAGCTCAAGAGCCGTAGTAGCAGATCTTTGGCAAGTCAGCTCGCCTCCCGGCTCCCTCGTCTGCACCACGGGGAGGAGGCTACAGCCCCACCGAGATCTCGCTCGCTGGAAAGCACCGAGGCTGGATTCCCACGTGGGTCTGGAGTTATTAAATGGGGGGAGGTTGGTTCCTAGTCCAAGGCCATGAGCCCTTCATAGCTCGTCAGTAGCGACATGCCCAGGTCCAGAGAGCAGGTGCACGCCTGACCCCATTGCCCCGAGTTCTTGCTCGCAGCCCAGCAAGGGCTCGGCTCAGCTGGGGTCACTAGCGCGGCCACGCAAAGGACAAGCTGGGAAGCGTCAGCCCCTCCTCCAGGCTCACTGGGGCAGCTGCTAGTGCAGGTATG
The DNA here is from genome assembly GCF_049634645.1 of Pelodiscus sinensis. NCBI lineage: Eukaryota > Metazoa > Chordata > Testudines > Trionychidae > Pelodiscus > Pelodiscus sinensis. Next base: position 6,344,044 of record NC_134739.1, on the reverse strand, counting down.
AGGGGGGCCCTCCAGCCAGACCCACGCCCCCTGCCCCACACAAGGCCGCCTCAGCTCACACCCCCTTGTGGCACAGCTTGGTGCTGCAGCCCCCCCGATTCCTTTGGCTTCTCAAAACCCCTCGCTCACACCCCAGGCTGCTTAAGTCAGCCCCTCCCCCGGGGTACCGCCTTGGCCCCTCTTCCTCCCCCTCACTCCTTGGTCTCTCTTCCTTGCCTTGACCCCGAGTCTCCTTCATGGGGCCAGGCCTGCCAGGCATTTTCCAGCCCTGTTTCTCAGGGCACCTCTTCCCCCATCCCCCGTCAGCAGGCCAGCTGTCTGAGGGGCCTGGCCCCCTTTTGCCTCCCCAGCTCGGGGAAGCTTCTCTTTTATCTCCCCCTCTGGCCTGACTGAGCCACCTGACCTGCCGGGCACGGGACGGTGATTAGTCTCCCCACTGGGGGAGAGAGTGAGTGTGTCACAGGTGGGGCAGGAGGAGGGGGGCCATGTTCCCCAAAGGACAAAGACCGAGCCTGAGTCCTTCCCCTCCCCCATGCAGGGCTAGCAAAGCTGTTCACCTTAGGCCCTCCCCCCCCAATGCAGGGCTGGTCGAGCCCCCTCCCCACACGACGCTGGGGCTGGTGTACTGCTCACGGCGCCCTGCCTGCCTCCTGCCCAAACTCTGCCTTCCCTCCCATGCTCTCCAGCCTTGGGCAATGGGGCTGTTTAGCTCGCTTGCTCTCCTACCTCACCCGCTTTTGCCAAAACAGTCGGGACAGGTCTTTAAAAAGGGGACTGTCCCTGCCAAAACAGGCTGTAAGGTCACCCTAGGCTGGAGCTATTATCCCTCACAGGAACCAGCCCCCCTGTGACCCGCCCACCACCCCAGGGTGCCATGAGGGTCCCTTCTTCCCTGGAGCTGTCTCCTGCCCATAAGGGAGGCCATATTGGAAAACATAATCCCAACTCTCTGTACAGAATGATGGGGACTAAATGAGCTGGTACCACTCGCGAGAGATCGTGGAGAGGACTTTGAAACCTTCCACCCAGTGTGCAGCAGCCGTCAAAAACACAAACAGGATGTTAGGACTCATTAAAAAGGAGCTAGAGGATAAGACAAAGAACATCCTATTGCCTCTGTATAAATCCATGGGACGCCCACAGCTTGAATCCTGCGTGCAGATGTGGTCGTCTCCTTTCTAAAAAGATCTCTTGGCATCGGAAAAGGTTCAGAAAAGGGCAACTCGATGATGAGGGGTTTGGAGTGGCTGCCGTATGAGGAGAGATTAACGAGACGGGGACTTTTCAGCTTAGAAAAGAGGCGACTAAGGGAGGCTATGACAACGGTCTATAAAACCATGACGGGTGTGGAGAAAGTGAAGAAGGAAAAGTTATTTACTTGTGCCCATAATATAAGAACTAGGGGTCAGCAGATGAAATTAAGAGGGAGCAGGTTTAAAACAAACAAAAGGAAGTTTTTCTTCACTCAGTGCACAGTCAACCTGTGGAACTCCTTGCCAGAGGATGCGGTGAAGACCAGGCCTTTAATAGGGTTCAAAAAAGAACTAGATGCATGGAGGCTAGGTCCATCAATGGCTATTAGACAAGATGGGCAGAGACGGTGTCCCTGGCCTCTGTCAGAGGCTGGGAATGGGTGACAGGGAGAGATCCCTGGAGGATTCCCTGTTCTGTTCCCTCCCTCGGGGGCACCTGGCCTTGGCCACTGTGGGCAGATGGGACACTGGGCTGGATGGACCTTTGGTCTGACCCAGTGTGGCCGTTCTTCTGTTCTTATGCCGCAGCCCACAGAGACCACGCAGGGCCCCCCCAGACCCTCCCTGTCGCCTGATCCCGAATCACTGGCTCCATTGTCTTGCGCAGCTTTGGCCCTCAGCATTGGGGCCTCAACCCCTTGCAGGCGGGTGGAGATCAGCTGCCTCTTAGGGCGCGTTTCTGCCCAGCTGGCGCCTGCTCCTGACGTGCAGGCTCTCCCCGGCCCGAGGCAGGTATTTCTTGGGCAAGGAGGCTCAGCTGCAGCCCTCAGTGGCAGAGTCTCATTCCAATCAGCTGGCCCGCTTGGGGCCCTTTCCCGGCTGCTTTGGTGGCCGTCACCCTTCTGTGTCCCCTGCCCTGCACGTTGGCAGGCTGCTGTCCCCACAGGGCAATTTGGCTTGTGCCGAAAGAGCCCAGCTGGCCCTTTTTGACCAGACTCACCTCCGGGGCTAACCAAAAGAAAGACCCCAGCTGCGGGGAGATGGCTGTTAACCCCCTGCCTGCCAGGAGCAGGGCTCACCAATGTTTCTATTTTGCATAAGTGAGACCCTCCCTCTTAGACCCGTTCACGGCTCCCGCCGGCCACGGTGCCACTGACTCGTTCTCGGCATGCCCAGGAAAAGCTGGGGCGGGGGAGGGAATCCGTACAGCCCAGCCACTGTCCCTGGACCAGGCAGGCCGTCGAGTGGCAAGATCTGCTGTGGGTGGAAGGTGTGTCCGGACCCACGTCAGTTGCAGGCCACGGGGGGCAGGAGCACATGGCCCGTCCTGCAGGGGCGGAGCATCTCTCGGAGATGATCCCGGAGCGAACGGCCTCCAGCAGCTGCCATGCGGCGCTTTCCATGGTTAGGAAGACAGGCTAGTCAGAATCAGATCCCCTCCCGGGGACATGAAGGAGAACCATGCTCGAAGAGTGGGACTCTACTTTGAACCCTCTGGCTCTGAATTTTCAGCCTTCCAAGCACTTTCCAGTCCCACATGAATTAAGCCGCCCAACATCCCTGTGAAGCATTTTGCTGGTGGAGAAACTGAGGCACGGAGCAATGTGTTGGCTTCCCAGGGCTGGGAACAGAGGCCACAAATCCCACCTCCTGCTCCAGCTACATTCCTGCCACAGCCCATGAAACGCTCCGCTCCGTGGTGAAGGAAACACAAGCGGCAGCGTTATCTTTACCCGCGTGTTGACACGTCCCATGGCTGTTGCAGTAACGCCTAGAGGCCCAGGGGGCCCTGCCAAAGGATATGGCATGCGCCTCCCACAGGGGGGCTTTTCCAGGGCCCAGCAGGCGGGTGGGTGCGTGCCGGGACCATCCCATTTCACTCCACACGAAGCCGGGAGGAAAGCCAATGGCCCAGGCTGGGGAAAGGTCGCATCAGGGGCTTCGCGACACGCTTCTCTGTCGAGCAGTAAACACGGAATCGCTTTGGACTCCAGAGCAACTGTCTCTTTCTTCCCTGCCGCTTACAAGGCCGTGGCGCAGACAGCTCTTAGCAGCACAAATGAGAGCTCAGGGGCAGGCATTCCAGAGCCGCACGCCCATAGCTACGCCGTGACTCCACGCCTCCTGGCACGGGGCTCAGCTGACTCCTCGTGCGTCCCCAGCTTGTGCCGTGCTGCCCGCGATAGGCAGGGTCAGGGCCACAGGAGTATTTAGCGGACTAGCGGCTCTCGAGACCTGACTCCAGTGCACACAGATGTTTGTAGCAAGGACAAGAGCCCGTATTCTGAGCGTGTGTTGCGTCAGTGAGATTTACATTGTCCGGATTTACACTGGTGGGAGTGAATTAGCCACACACACCCCCTCCCATACACACACACACACACACACACACACACGCACACTTCCCTTTCACTCACTCTTCTCTCACACGCCCGTCTCTCTCAGGCGCACGTCACACACATGAGCTTTGTCTATGTAACCCACATACCTGCTGGGTGTGGCGTATTGTGGCACTTAAGACCACTCATAGAGGCTGTGTCTAGACTGGCAAGTTTTTCCACAAAATCATCTGCTTTTGCGGAAAAACTTGCCAGCTGTCTACACTGGCCGCTTGAATTTCCAGAAAAGCGCTGACGATCTCACGTAAAATCATCAGTGCTTTTCCAGAAATACTATGCTGCTCCCATTCGGGCAAAAGTCTTTTTCCGAAAGACTTTTGCGCAAATGGGTCCTGTGGCGGGGTCCTCCCTGCCCCGTTCCCTTCTCCCCGAGATTACAGCGGTGGCAACAGGCCCGGAGGCCTAGTCCACGGTCACAGCAGGCCCCCGAGGCATAGTCCACGCCCTGAGGGGTTGGGGTAGGGGGGTCCGGGCCCTCCCTCTCCACCGGACCCCAACCCAGGGCCCTAACGGTGGTGGGTGGTTCCCACCACTGGCTCAGCAGGGGGGGAGGTCCTCCCCAAAACGCGCTGAGCCCACTGGGGTTTTCCCTGCCCCTTGCCTTGTGGCTGACGGAGGTCCCACCTGGCGATGCTGGGCTGGCGGCGGCAACGTCAGCTGGTCCTGTCTCTGGGGCAGCAGCGCAGGGGGTGTCCACTGCAGCGGGGCGGGCGGGCGGCCCCCCGGAGTCAGCGTTGGGGACATGCTCGCCCCGGGGATGGTAGCAGCAATAGCGGCGGTCCCACCGGCTCTGAATCCGGCGGCGGGCCTGCAGCTTGAGCCAGAGCTCCTTCCTCCCCAGCGGTCTGCCCCAACTGAGCAGCCCGGCAGCCTTTTATAGTGAGGCTGCACTTCGAGCATGCCCAGTAGGGCTGTGGGGGAGGGGCGCGCTCTACCCAATAAACGGGCTCCTCTTCCTCCTGCTCAGTGCGGGGCAGGTTAGCCCCGTCACAGGCCCATGTAGACAGCTGAGATTTGTTGTCCACAAAAAAGCCCCGATGGCGAAAATGGCGATCGGGGGTTTTTGGCGGAAAACCGCGTCTAGATTGGCCACGGATGCTTTTCCGCAAAAAGTGCTTTTGCGGAAAAGCATCCTGCCAATCTAGACGTGATTTTTCCGAAAATGCTTTTAATGGAAAACTTTTCCGTTAAAAGCATTTCCGGAAAATCATGCCAGTGTAGACGTAGCCAGAGAGAGAATCATAGAACCCTGGAGAGGTCATCAAATCCAGTCCCCTGCCCCAAGGTAGCACCAAGCACCAGCTAGATCATCCCTGGTAGGTGTCTGTCCAACCTGCTCTTCAATATCTCCAATGATGGAGGTTCTACAACCTCCCTGACAGCAAGGCGGTTTCCTAATGTCCAGCCTAAACCTCCCTTGCTGAAATGTAGAGTCATAGGATCCCAGGGCTGGCAGAGACCTCAGGAGTCATCAAGTCCTGCCCCCTGCTCAATGCAGGACCAACCCCAACTCTATCAACCCAGCCAGGGCTTTGTCAAGCCGGGACTTAAAAACCTCTAGGGATGGAGACTCCATTACTTCCCTAGGGAACCCCTCCCAGTGCTTCACCCCCCTCCTAGGGAAATTTAAGCCCATTGCTTCTTGTCCAAGCCTCAGCAGTTACATTGAGAGCGAATGAATCTCTGCTACAGTCTTAGCTGAGAGCCAGCTCTGCCAAGGTTCCTGTACTAAGCTCTAGAGGTCCCTGGTTCAGGGCTGCGTGTCGGGTGTTACTGGCATTCCCAGCTTGTGTTGCTCATGAGTGCTTAGCGCTTCCCATCCCCCCATGACGAAAGCATTGCTGTGGCCAGCAAACAGCGCTTTAAGCAAATCTCACTCGTGGGGGGCAAAAGCTTTCGTCTGCAAGCGGGCAAACAGCTTTTCCCCGGCCTGCCTCTTAGCCACGCAGCAGTGTCGGCGCAGCCCTGGGCCTAAAAGCTGGGTGAGGGGGCTTGGTTAGATCCCAGCTTCCCTTCTGTCCCTCTGCTAAATCATATCCAGGGGTCTCAGCCCCATGGTGCCCTGGGTCCATTAACAGCACAGGCAGCTGGGAGAGATGAGTGGGGACCTCTGCTGGCCGTGGGGAGAGTTACACCCCGTGACTCACCTACCCACTCCCAAACAGCTGGGGGGGGGTCGCATCCCCTCTCCTGTCCCCACGTACCTATGGGAGTGCAGCTTGTCTCATGAACGCGGCGTGTTCCTGGGGCGCCTTGCAAGCCACCCTTCCTTGTGCTGACGGACTCTTGCCCTGCCCCCCCAGCACTGCCCCCCCAGGGCCAGTGGGAGGAGGGGAATTCGCCCCCCTTGTGTTGGGGCAGCACCTCGCCAGAGGAGGCTGCGCGAGTGCAAATTGGCTCATGGAGCCACGAGCTAGAATCCTTCCCGCCTCTCTTCTCCACGCGGCGACCCCCGCCAGCAGTAAGTCCCATGCCAGAGACAGGAGGCAAAGCCCCAGGGACCCTGCTTAGGATCAAATCTGCCCCCCCGCTCCGGGTTCTCCGGTTCGCTCTGCACTTGGCTTCGGCCTCCCGCGTGTGCTGCCCGCCCGGGTATCAGTGTCACTCAGGAATTTGATCACCGAGGAACGTGCGCTAGGGAACTGACTGATGAGAAAGGACATGAGGCAGCTGCTCAGGGCGGCGACGGAGCTGTCTGGAGCAGCGGCATGGCATTGCTCCGTGCACTGGGCTGTCGCCTGGCGTGCGGCGTTGTGTTGCACGATACTGCACAGTTCTGGTGCAGCGTTGCACGTGGGGCACGGTGGCCTTAAACGGGGCTTTGCCCTGGGAAACCGCCTGGTGAGGTAACACGGATGGAGCTTGGTTTAGATCCCAGCTTCCCTTCTGTTCCTCTGCTAAGTCATATCCGGGGGGGGGGGGGCCTGATCCTAGCCCCATGGTGCCCTGGGTCCATTAACAGCACAGGCGCCTTCCTGGGTCCCTGTGTGACTAGCCCTGAGGAGCCGCTGGTCTTGCCCGGGGCCAGCAGCCTTTTTCCATGAGCTCCCTGTCCCTGTGGGAGGGAAAATGTGAGGAATGTAGCACGGCTCAGCCCTGTGCCGCCTCTCCCCCCCCCCCCCCCCGCCCTCTGCTCCTGCCTCAGCCAGGGGACCAGGGCCAGCCTCTCACCAGCCTACTACTAGAACACCCAAACCAGGGCAAACGGGCTGGGCCCTGGCTGGCCTCAGGGCTGGGACCGCAACGAACTCAGCCAGGGCTTTGCTCTCTGCCACAGGGGCAGAGGTGGTTGGGCCTGGATTAGGGGCGGCAGGCCTGGGGGAGGGATTTGAGTAGCCCCCTACCCGTGCTGGACCCTCACTAGCCAGTGCTGCACCATTGGTGGCCCTGGCTCCAGGAGAAGAGGACTCCTTAGAGTTTGAGCACGACGGCCTCCTCTGGGTGCAGAGGCCAAAGGCAGAGAAATGAGAGAAAATCCGGTTGGAAGGGACCTTGGGGAGTCATGAAGTCCAGCCCTCCCCCCCCCTCCCCGGGAAGGGGGTTTCACAGCCCCCCTGAGGAGCCAGTCCCAGAGCTTAACCGCTGGGGGAGTTAGGAAGCTTTTCCTAATATCTAACCGAAATCTCCCTTGCGGCAGATTAAGCCCGTTCCTGTCAGCAGGCGTGGAGATTAATCGATCCCAGGCCTCTTTCGAACAGCCCTTCACAGAGCGGCAGGCTGCTGTCAGCTCCCCCCACAACCTCCCTTTCACCAGAGGCCGGCTCCTAACTCTTTGAGGCTCTGGGTCGCTCTCCTGTGGCGCGCCCATTTGTCCACATCCGCCTGGCACCCAGACCTGGACGCACCTCCAGCGGGGCCCCACTTGCAGGGCTGAGGAAAAAATACTGGGCCCCCGGAAAAGGGGGGTGGCTGGCTATGGGCCATCGCAGAAGGGGCAAGGCCTGGGGAGATGGGGGACTGGAGGCACACCTCTTCCCGCCAGCCCTTCTGCGCTGCCCCACCCGCCTGGCCCTGGGCGCTGGCAGTGAGTTAAAAGGGCCCAGAGCTGGCACAGCTGTGGTAGTAGCAGCTGGAAGCCCTGGGCCCTTTTAAATGGCCCGGTCCTGGTCCGTGTTCCCTCTACATTTTTCCATCCATGCGTGGAATAAATGTTAGTTGCACCAAGGCAAATGCAGATGTGCACCACGAGTAGCCATGCTGTGGGCGCTCTGCAGATCAGATGGGCTGCACCGGAGTCGCGCCTGGGTGGCCACCTAAGGGCTCACAGGGGACACTGGTCCTGGGGCAGCTGCCCCTGTTCCCCCCTCCATTGGTAGTCCTGTTCTCCCCCCCCCCCCCCCGTTGGTGGCCCTGCTCACCAGTGCCACATAGAGCAGGCCCGTGAGTTCCCACGTCTTACCCCGACACGCCTGGCTGGCGTAGAAGGACAGCACGCCCAGCCGGCCCTTCCTGGCTACCCCACCAGGCTGACTCCTGTTCAATTTGGGATCCGCTCTGAGCCCTTTTCAGCGGCACAGCCACCTGGCCAGGCAGTGCACTTTGCTTTTTGCCTTGCCTGGGCTGGTTTTCCTCTTGCGCTTTCCTGGGGAGGAGCCATCTCACTGGAGCAGGGTGGGGAGAAGGACAAATCCCCCCTCTTCCTGCACAGAGAGCTGGGCTAGGAGCCGTGGCTGAACCGGGCCACGGTACCACGCTCCTGTCATCGCCCACGGGAGCTGGCTGCGCTCAGCAGCGCCCTGAAGATCCTCTGCCATCGCCCTGCTGCCAGCCGGAGTCCTCCCTAAGCCAGACGTAACAACAGGCCAATGCATGGGCGGCAGGTGAAGGCCCAGATGGGGAAGGAAAGCTGAAGCCCTGCCCCTTCCACCCAAAGCCCTGCCCCTTTCCCAGACCACGCCCCTTCAACAACCTGCCCACCCAGCTAAGCCCCGCCCAACTCCAGCTGAGGACTGGGGCTGCCATAGGGCATGGTCCTAGTCTTCCCATGCCGCCAGGGAGACGCACAGTGAGGCCCCAGCCCCGCCCCCGGTGGCTGAGCAGTGTAAGCCGTGAGAAGGCAATGTCTTCCCTTGTCTACATCACTCACTGCCCATGGGCGCCACGTGACAGGCCCTGCAACATCAGGGTACCCCATAAACACCCAGCCTTCCCTACTCCTTCCTCCATAATCCCTGCTGCAAATTCCTGCCTCCGAGCGACAACACCCCCCCGGGGAGAGGTAAAATCACTCCCCACAGAGAAGGAGAAGTGAGCCACGCCTATGAGCCTTTCGGGGCGTCCTTTGAGCCTGTCCCTGAGCCAGCACCAGCGTTCCCTGGAAGCTGAGCGCTTGGGCAGCCACCCAGGAGAGATTTAAATGCTGCCCAGATGATTAGCAGAGCACCCACCGTTGGCAGCCTGTGTTTCTTCTGGTGGTGCACATCCATACATGCCTCGGTGCACAGAATAACATTTATTCTGCGCATGGATGGAAAAATTCAAGGGACCATTAGCCCCCGGATCCAGACAGATCCTGCTCCCTGCGCAGTGAGAACCAGGGCCTTCCGCAGCAAAGCCCTTTCCCAAGCCATATAACTGTGGCATCGGCTCGCACACCTGCTACCGCATCTGCTTTCCTGGCTCCCTCTGTGGGGATTCAGGCTGATAGCTGCAGCCACTTTATCCAGGCGGCCGACTGTGTCCTCCAAGGGATTGTGGGTTTCTTGGGGGAATGTAGCTGCTGAACAAAGCCGCCCGAGTTGCAGCCTTCCCAGGCTCTGCTCCTCCCGTGGCCCTCTCCCTCCACCCCTGCTCTCAGACCTAGGTCAGTACTTGGCCTTGATGGGCTCCCAGGCACAACTGGATCGCCTGGTTTAGGCCACCGTGCAAGAGGCAGATCCTTCCCAATACTGAGTCGCCCCCCTGCCAGCAGCAACCCGGCCCCGGCCCAGCCCTCCTCTCCTTTGGCTGGAAACAAAATGAAAAATACAGCTCCAGGCTGCCCGCCTGCATTGCTAGTGCCCGGGCCATGCGGCTTAACATGTGGCGCGTCATGTCTCCGTGCGCGGCTGCGTTGCATGCGGGGCACAGTCGTAGCGCTGTTCAGCCTGTGACCTTGCCCTGTGATGTAACCCCGATGGCATCACTTTGCTGCAATCATCCATCTCGCATTGAAATGGCCATATGGCGGCACCCCTACAGCACCATTAATCAGCAGACTCCTGAAAATAATTGTCTGCTTAATCCCCAGGCTTCCCAGTTCAGCCGCCTGGTCGTCAGACTCACGTTCTTTCAGGAGACAGAGGGCTGGAGGACTGGGCCGTGTCACCATCAGAAAAGGGATCGGAGTTATTGGGGTGCAGAAACCTGGATGGGTGGCAGATTGCCAGGTAGGCAATTCCCTCCAATCCTGTTGTCAGATTCTCTGCATCCATTTCCCTGAGATTGTGGTCCACAGCCTGTCAGATCAGGCAAGGAGTTGAAATGTACATGAGCTATGTCTGCAATATAGCTGTGGGAGGAATTTTTTGGTTCCCTGGCACTTTAAGAGAAAGATAATTGGGTTGGTTTGAACCAAAAAAGCAACATTTTAGCAAGTAAAAAAAAAAACATTTTAAGTCAAACAAACTGATTTGTTTTGATTTCAAACTTTTAAAAACCCCTTTTAGGTTTTATGTTTTAAATTAAAACTGAAGGAAATTTTGAAACAAAATGACATTTTGAACAAAAAAAAAATGCAGATTTACAGAATTTATACCAGGGGAAGGGGAAGTTTGACGTGAGTAATTCAAAAGTGACACCAACTTGAATTCACAAAACTTTCTGCCAAAATAAAAAATCTTGTCCAAAATCCACTCCTCCCTCCCAGTTCTAATTGCCAACATTTATGAGTTCATTATGAATCTTGCTCTATTTGGTGGTTTCCATAAAGCCGCAGTGCCTGGAGTCCTGTGATTTCACGATAATCTCAGTTTTCATTTAAGAGAGGGAGATTTTAGCTCAGCAGGTAGCCCAGAAAAGCTTGTCAATGGGACCCAAATGCTCAAAGACCAGAAAGCAAATAAAAATAACCCACCAGTTATTCTTTTTTTTTTTTTTTTTTTTTAAATCACGATTTTTAAACCACTTTTGTAAGGCTCGGATGCTTTGGGTTGGCCATTCAACAAGAATCTTGCTCATAAGCTAGATGCTGTGGAAGGACCGAACCAGACCATGCAGCTTGCTCTGCCGTTTTACCACCTCCCTTGATTTGATTTCAAGTCTTGCGATATTTGCTGTTCTTAAATTCCCAGCTCCTGGAGTCCCGTGATTATACTTGCTTTTGTTGTTGTTGTTATTAAATACAATTTTCTAAGTTCCCCTTGGTGACAGAGAAAGCTACAACGGGGATTGTACAGAAGGACGCGGCAGGGCCCAACTCTCTAAAGACAGTCAAACATGTGCCTCAGCTTCAAAGTTTTCGTTAAGACTAGCTAAGCCCTCCCTCCCCTTATACAAAACCCCTTCAGCGTGCGACCAGAGTGTCACTGAGGCAGGAACCTTGCGCTAGGCTGCAGTCGCTTATCTCATTGGTGCGATAGGTTCTGTCTATTTTTTAAGCTCCACCCCCTTCCATTTTTATCTACATTTTCCATGTTAAGCTCCACCCCCTTCCATTTTTATCTACATTTTCCATGTTAAGCTCCACCCCCTTCCATTTTTACATTTTCACAGTGGCAAAAAATGATCATAGAATCATGGAATCCGAGGGCTGAAAGAGACTTCAGGATGGCGATTGAGTCCAGCCTCCGGGCATCAGGCAATGATGATTTAATGACAGCGGATGCTGAGATTCAACACGTCCAAGCTTTATAGCTGTTAAAATACAAGTTGTCAGCATCACACGCTCAATCTCGAGTGGACGCCCGTCTCTCAAACGGAGTCTCACGCAGCACGTTGCTAACGTTGCCTCGCTGTTAATGTTGATGAGCGATGGAAATATTTCCCCTCCTGTTTGTGCCTGTGCGCTGAGACTGATGTTTGCTGAGATTTACCAGTGAAAAGCGAAAGTTTGTAAGTAGAGCCCTTTGCAAATCCCGCGAGAGCCGCTTTGCATCCATGAGTAGCTGCATTCCCCCACGTGGATGCAGATTTCCGCAGATCCTTTTTGCGGATGCAGGTAGGAACGCAAATTCTGTATCTAGAGCCCTGAACATTTGCGGATACCTGCTTTACAGCCGCGGGTCCCTGCCGCCGTGGATGCGGCTATCCGTGGACCATTTCTGCAGTTGCAGATGCATATTTCAGTTTCAGATCCAGGCAGGAAGCTATTTCTAAGCCTCATTCCACCTCTCTGGTGCCTCCTTGGAAAGGATGGGCGCTGCTCTCATGCCACCCACCCTTCCCTGGACAGTAGCGTTACCGTAGACGGGTTTCAGAGTCCACGCCAGCAGCCTGCCAGGGTGTAATGTACCCAAATGAATTAAAACAACCCTTCCTCAGCCACAAGGGGCAGGGCCCTGCAGGCCCACACAGTGTGAGGAAGAAGCAGTCCTTGGAAGGAGAGGCAGACGCTTAGCCCCTGTGCATCCAAATAACCAGTTTGGGTGGCCCAAGTTCTTAAGCAGTCTCCCCAGTATGGTACCTCAGCTCCCTAGAGAACAGGGAGCCTGTGTGTTCTAGTCCTGCCTGCTCCGGGTGTCACCTCTCACTGGCTGGGCTCCTCCCCCTTTTGCAGTCCCATCCTCCCCAAGCTTGTCAAGACTCACAGGTGTGTCAGGCTGGGGCTACATGTGATCAGAGGAGCACTCTTCTCCTGCCTGGCCAACGTGGGGAACTGCCCCAGCATGCATTGCTTTGTTAACTCTGGCCCCTAACAATGTCCATTCCGTTTAAAGCCAACAAGCTCCTTCCTGGCCAGTGTGGGGAACTGCCCCAGCATGCATTGCTTTGTTAACTCTGGCCCCTAATGATGTCCCTTCCTTTTAGAGCCAACCAGCTCCTGCCTGGCCAGCATGGGGAACTGCCAAGTATACATTGCTTTGTTAACACTGACCCCTAATGATGTCCCTTCCTTTTAGAGCCAACCAGCTCCTGCCTGGCCAGCATGGTGAACTGCCCCAGCATACATTGCTTTGTTAACTCTGGCCCCTAACAATGTCCCTTCCTTTTAGAGCCAACAAGCTCCTGCCTGGCCACCGTGGGGAACTGCCCAGTATACATTGCCTTGTTAACTCTGGCCCCTAACAATGGCTATTCCTTTTAGAGCCAACAAGCTGTTTACTGCTATAGCGCCCACTATGACATCCCATTGTAACAGCTTTTCCTTTGGTCGCCCTATTTTTATAAGAAAGGGAAGAAAGAGCCCCTAAAAGTAGAGCAAGGAGCATTTGCACGTGTTTTGATTTCCATAAAAATGGGTTGCTCTTGCTTTGGCTAATGCCACATGTTTTACCCAAACCTATCAGAGACAGCTGAGAGTTTGGACCAGGATTCCAGCTGTGCAGGTCACAGAAGGGGGCAAATACTGACTCCAGCTTGGAAACCTGGGCAATACATGTTCAAAGCTCATTTCGCTTTAAAGCCTGGTGTTCTCTTTAAGGACTGAGATCTCACAAACTACCCCAGGCTGCCAATAAGTGCATCATCTTAGTGTCTGTGCATCCAAACACCACTATAGGAGAAAACATTTCTAGCACTGGAGGGTTCTAGCCCTTACACTTGACCCCAGCCTAAGGTGAAATCTGGCACCTTGCTTTGGGGACTCAGGGAGGAACATTTTTGGTGCTTCCCCAATTTTTTTCCATCCAGGTGCAGAATAAATTTTGTCATGGGCATCATGTACACCGAAGCATAGGCGGATGTGCACCACCAGTAGAAACACATGCTACTGGCTGAGGACATTGTGCTACTCAGCTGGGCTGCATTTGAATCTCCCCTGGGAGACTGCCCAAGTGCTCAGCTTACAGGGAACCCTGGCTGTGTAGCTGGAATGTCGGAAGTTGGAGTGGATAACAGCAGCTTGTCAGATGGTCTATCCCACATCCTAGCACAGAGCTATCACTCTTACCCCAAATGTGTGGCATAGGGCGCTGTCTGGCAGAGAGATGCGGGATTTAATGCAAGTTTGGCAGCCGGGATTCCTCAGCTCCATTCCCAACTCTGCCACAGCCTCGCTTTGGGGGAGGTGTGGCAGGCCTGTGCCTCAGTTTCCCTATCTGGAAGGGGCTTGATCCTCGGAAGGAAGATGCTCCGGCAACTCCCATCAGCTAACTCTGGAGGCTGTTTGAGGTCTTGACTGTTTAAGGCTGCAATAATCCCTGGTTCGGGATTAGTTTTGCACCTAATCACCAGAGAGTAAACACTGGTCTTGTTTCCAGAGGCAGGAGAAGAAATGGGGGGGGGGAGCCTTAGTGTGGCTGATGCAGAGATAAAGGGGGGATGGAGGGGGAAGAATGACCGGGAGACATGCAGCTGACTGCTGACTCCAGTGCCCTTCTTGCTCTTACATAAACACATGGCAGCTGGGTAGCTGTAAACCTCAGGCAGAGCAGAGAGCTTGGATCAGCTAACCGGGGTACCACTCCCCTCCCTCCGCCTGGCCCACGCCTGGCAAGCGGAATTTTCCACTGGCTCCGAATGAGCACAGGCCCCCCACTACCGCCCATCCCCCCATCCTTCGCGCGGCTCCAAGCCTTTCGGACAGAGCAGCCTTCCGTCGGCCAACTCAGGCGCGTGGAAGTGGAACCGTTTCACAAGAAAGTGTCGCTGCCTCTGACGTTTTCTCGGGGAACGCGTCCGCACGAATCGCAGGGATTTTCTGGTCTTGATAAGGCAAAAATAGACCATTGACTAATTGGAATGGAAGAGATGCAAGTCAAACCCAGATAAAGCGATGTCAAATAAAGCAACGAAGCCTCTCGCCTTATGCTGAAAACAAAGCAATGTGATTTGTTTGGCTCTTTTCTCAGGAAAACGTCCAATACGCTGTGTTATTGCTGAGGTCTGTGGGCCCATGGGGATGTGCAGACCATGTCTAAGAGGGGCACAAAAGGGTGATGTTAGCATAGAATAATGTTTTGCAATCTGTGAGCCACTGCCCCGTGGGGGTCGGCAGAACACAGCTAAGATTTCCCAAAGGGGTCCAGCCTTCACCCGGCCATTTGAATTGTTTTAGGAGTCCACAAATGAAAACTGTTGAAAAGCATGTAATATAACTGGGAAATGTACCTTGCATTGCGTAGGTCTTTGACTCAAATGAGTTTTGTTTTTCTTCACTGAAATCGTTGCTCTGGGGTGGGGCCGGGGAGGAGGGCATCGAGATGCAGGCTTCCCTGGGAACAGAGGACAAACCCCAGCCCTCTCTCACTGTAGCAGCTTGGGAGCAAGTGAGAAGCGCCTCTCCATGGCTGCTGCGGTGGGCATAGCAGGGGGAGGGGTGCATGTCCCCCAGCTGGGGGGACAGACTGACACTCAGACAAATAGACACACAAACAAATGCTCTGAAATATATACAGGTTGAACTTCTCTCGTCCAGAACTCTCTGGTCCGAAAACATCCGTCGTCCAGAAAGATTTGACTTAGCCGGATGTCCACTTTTCATGGGTGTGGCCAAGTTTCCCACGGTTCCATAAAGTTTGTTTACAGCCTCCAGTCCTGCCTTTCATTGTTCTGTACTGTTGTTCAGCTCTCATTTACCCCTAACAGCCCAGTAAGCAGCAGAAATCTTGGTAATGCTGCTAGACAATATTGACTATCCATGGTCCAGAAAATTCCCTCGTTCAGAACTGTTGTTCCCAAGGGTTCTGGACTCGAGAGGTTCAACCTGTAGGAGATAGCTGTCCCTTTCTCCACCTTTGCTCTCTGCTGTCCCAATGGGGTTATGTCTGCACTGGTCCCCATCTCCGGCTCCCTGTGGTCATTCTATAGTATAACTGTCCCTCCTACCAGACCCCTCCCTTTCCATTTTAAGAGAAACAATCACATTCCAGGCACATCCCATTGTCCTGCATACTGAATTTGGTGGTCCTAGCTCTTAATGTTTAGGAGGAGTTCTTGGACAGACAGACTCACAGACAGACAGACACACACACACACACATTTCTACAATATATAGCAAGAAGATATGTACTTAGGGTTCTAATTTAGGTTTTAACCAATGACCATCAATAAAACTCTCCTGATACAACTAAAATCACATAAAAAGAAACAAGTGTCTATTGCAGGGGTCGGCAACCTTTTCAAACCAAAGAGTCAAACGACATCACAATTCTGCACAAGTGCTCAACGAAGAGCCTGTATAAGAATGCCCATTGGCCTGACTGAAAATATCCAACTTAATATGACTAATAGCATCAATGAAACATTGTACTCAAGGACTTTATTTCATGGGACTTCTGCTGCTGCATCTTTTCACTCATTTCTTTGACGTTTACATCATAACTGGTCAAATGGAGCTTCATGCACCCATTCAAGCTGTCTTCTGTCAGTCTTGAGTGCAAATTACCTTTGATGTGATTCAAGTAAGGGCGAGTCCGCTCACATGTATAGATGCAGCCAAACAATGAAAGTGTGGCCAAGCTAACATTCTGCACGGGGTGGTATGTGACGGGAAGTTCTCTCCAAGTTGGCAGAATCAGATTATCATCATGCTCTAATTTCTCCACGTCAGCCCATTTGTGCAACTTTGCCAAGTGTGCCCATTGTCGAGCAAGGCGTTCCAAATCAGAATTCAGCGTGATGAATTTTTCCACCCAGACATCCAACTCCTTGAAATCCGCTATTTCCATTTCCAGCTTGCTGACTGAGATGGCTGGAATGACGGTCAAATCCAGTTCTTCAAGGGATGCTTTATATGGATGAATCAGAAACGTAAACAGAGCGCTGTGTTTGCAAAAGCCAACAAAGCGAGACTTGAATGCCATCAGGAGCTCAGAAACAAACCCAGCAAGCTGCTGCAAATCAAGACTGTTACTAGGATTCTCTCTCCGATACGAATCATGAAACATTCGTCATCTTTCAAAACGTGCCAGTCTGACTATCTCGATATCTCTGATGAAGACTGTCAAGTTTGACTCAAATCCAAACCCTGCCTGCTGCAGAGTGAGGACTGTATTTTTCTTGCCCTTGTAGCTTAAGGTTCAACTCATTCAAATGACCGGAAAGGTCAACAAGATAGTACAACTTGAGCAACCAGTCACAGTTTGAATGCTCAGTGTGTGTGACACCCTTCATATCCAAAAATAACTTAATCTCAATGCAGGCGACAAAGCAAGACAAAACTTGGCCTCAAGATAATCAGCGAACATGGTGCATTAGTAGATCAGGGTATTCGGTATTTCTTTCTTGTTTACAAAGTTCATTGCCATTTTAGGGATGTCTTTGCCCTTTCTTTAATTTTTCTTTGGTAATATCGCAATCATTTCTTCGTGTGCAGCATTCCCACAAATATATCACCCCAGAATACATCATTGATTAACGTCACGTGTCGGTTGCCTTGTCCAAAGCAAATGAAAAATAAGTAGCTGTACTCAGATTTTGCATTGGTTTCTTATCGACGTGTTGGGTCATTTCCACTGCTCTGTCATGAACTGGTTTTGCCGATAATGACATGTCTTGAATTTTCTGTAAGATGCTGTCCTTGTGAAACTCATCAAATAGTTCATGACCAATATTTGGCAAGTATCTTAGCATGAAGCAATGGGCTTAAACTGCAGCAAGGGAGGTTTAGGTTGGACATTAGGAAAAAGATCCTACCTGTCAGGGTGGTTAAACACTGGAATAAATTGCCCAGGGAGGTTGTGGAATCTCCATCTCTGGAGATATTTAAGAGTAGGTTAGATAAATGTCTATCAGGGATGGTCTAGACAGTATTTGGTCCTGCCATGAGGGCAGGGGACTGGACTCGATGACCTCTCGAGGTCCCTTCCAGTCCTAGTATTCTATGATCTTTTCATGTAATCCCCATGCTCCCTCTTTTTTTGGACCATGCCATCAGGCTATTTTGTCCAGTTTACATTTTTCACAGCAGCTCCTTATAGGCTTTTTTGCATGTGTCACCCTCGAGGTATTTTGTAGCAAATGCTACATGTTTTGTCATGAAATTCGTTTTTTTTTGTTTGTTTCTTTGAGAACAGTCTCTCACTACAAATAAGAGACCCACAAGTGCATACAAGTCCCTCCACTTCTTTTGAAAATTTTCGTACTCGTCTTCTCTTTTTCTCTTTGTCATATTTACTGTTAGGGTACGTCTAGACTGCAGGGGGGGGGAGGGGTTCGGGATACCAGTATCCCAAAAAAACTCCGCCACATCTAGGGAATGCGTTTGCTCTTCTGCTTTTTTCCGCAGAAGAGCAAACACACTGTTTCAGAAGCCCTGTCTTCCTCGTTCCACAAGGAAGAAGAGATCTTCTGAAAGAGGGGTTTTTTCCCCAAAAATTTGGCCCAGTGTAGATGGGCCAAATTTCAGAAAAGCCTCTTCCCCCCCCCCCCCCAAAAAAGGCGGAAAAAGGTACTCAAATTGCGGTGCGCATGTTGCGTACCTTTTTCTAAAAAAAGTTGTAGTCTAGACATAGCCTTAGGGGGTTACAGAGTTCACCAGCACATATAATGATGGAAAGATTTCTTGACCAAGCAAATAAAAAGAGAATATGCACAATCCCCAATGAGCGGCAAGGACGGATGGTTATTAAAATGAATAGTTAAAGGTGAAACAGACAAAAAAAATCCCTTCCTGACATGAGGAATTACGTATCTTTAAATTTTTGAATGAATTTTTCATTTCTCATTTTAAAAGTTGTGTGTGCTTTGCGACAAAAGAGCCCCGTTTGGTTCTGTTCTGAGCCATATTTAAGCTTAGAGCAGTAGGTTGCAGACCCCCTGGTCTATTGGCTAAGAACTGGGACTGTTTTCATGAACAAGGATTTGTCTACGCTGCCTACAGCTACCCTGCCGTTTTTTTGCGGAAGAGGCTATGCAAATTGCACTCTCATTTGCATATCTTCCGCTGATCCTTTTTGCGGAAGAGGTTTTGCTGCTAAAAAACCCTGCGCAGACGGGGCCATTTGTCGGGGAAAAAACCCTTTTTTGCAAGATCCCTTAATCCTCAAAACTCGAGGTTTACAGGATCTTGCGAAAAAGGGGTTTTTCCCGACAAATGGCCCCGTCTACGCGGGGTTTTTATTGGCAAAACCTTTTCCGCAAAAAGAATCGGCGGAAATATGCTAATGAGAACACAATTTGCATAGCCTCTTCTGCAAAAAACCGTCAGTGTAGCTGTAGCCTGAGCAGCCAGCGATGCACCCAGGGAAGCCAACAGCTTCTGCAGGACACTGGGCAGGGTGGGTGGGGCTGAGGCACTCCCACAACAACTTAAAGGGCCGGGATCCCTAGTCCCCTTTGAATTGCCCAGCTCTGGGGCAACTGCCCTCTTTGCCCCTCCCCTCGTTGGCAGGTTTGACTGCCCAGTATGGGGCTGTGATTGCTAAAGCGCATTCAGGCGTGGCACGTTCATTGGGTTGTGCAGAGCCTGCCGGTGCGCACCCACGGTTCCCTGTGAGTTTTAACGTGGGGCAGTTTGCAAAGCACCCTCGGGACCCGTGCAAGGAGATTTCATCTTGCCATAGAAAGCGAGAAATTCCCACCGCTCTGCCCCCTGTAGGTTTTGGGAAGCTACAGAAAACTCAACAATTGCTAAACAGAAACCCCACAAAAGAAACCTCCCCATAGCCCGTGCTCTCTATTCTCTTGCAACGGGCTGACCTTAGCAAAATGGCACGCCCAGGCTCCAACCGGGCCCTTGTCAGCATGTCTCCTTGGCGGGCCATTCCCACCCGAGTGTCTGAATGAAGCATCGACATTTCAGCGGGCGTGGAAATGCCATAAAAAAATCAGAAATTTCTGTGTCTCGTTCAAACGCAGAATCAGCCCAAATTTCCCCGTCAGAATTCCCCCCAGCCTGGAAATCCCATTGCCTGACCTGCTGGACATCAAAACTGGCTGACCAGGCTGCCTTTTCAGCTCCAGCTGATTGGCCTAGGTCGGGGGAGGAGGGGGATAATTTTTGATGCGGGGGCATTCCAAGAATTTGGTAAATGGCCCATGATATCAATGGAAGAGATGTGGGGTCTGGGTGCTGAGGGGGGCTCGGGGTAGGGGACTGGGGTGCAGGAAGGGGTGTGGGGTCTGGAAGGGAGTTCGGGTGCAGAGGTTTGCATTGCAACCTAGGGCAGGCAGTGGGGAGGCAGGGTCTGGGAGGAGGTATGCGTGTAGGAGCGGGGACGCCGCGGGTTTGGCTTGTGACCCGGGGCAGGCAGTGGGGGTGCAGGAGTGGGGTGGATGCAGGAGCAGGCTCTGGCTGGGAGGCGCTCAGTAGCCCAGAGGGATCCTCAGGCAGGACCCTTGCCTTCCTCACCCCCCGCCCTCATGCAACCCAAAGTGGCAGGTTTCCAGCCAATGGGCAGCCCACAAACACCCGCCCCCAGGTGTGCACATGCCCCCCGTAGCAAGTGTGGACTTCCGGAGGGGGGGGGGAACAGCAGCCGTGCACACCGGGACACAACTTGCTTTTTGACCCGTTGCCTGGGCTACCAGGGACTGAGGGGAAAGTCCTTGAGTTCCACGCACGCCCCTCGCTCGTGGCTGGCGAAGGGAGGGGGGGCGCCCGGGCGCCCTCCCGAAACTCTGCCCTTGCCTGGCAGCTGGCTGCGTCGAGCAGTGTGCAGGGGCGCAGCGGGCAGGGAGTCTGTCTGAGGCTCTCGCTGGGCCCTGTCTAGGGGGTTCAGGGGCCTGTGAACCCCTTTCCCCCAAGGGAACTAGGGCTGCCGGCCTATCCGCTTATGCCTACATCGAGCATATGCTGTGCTGTATCTCTGAGAAGCAAGAAACTCTATTCTATTGGCTGGCGGAGTCACATCTTGCTGTGGATGGGGATGCAGGGTTGGGGGTCCCCGACGCACCGTCACACTGACATCAGCACAAAATGGGTGGAGGGACTCCTGTGTCTGTTGCCCCCTCTTGCCGTGGTGGGAGTGACCGTCCAGCCCGCCGGGCAGTGTGAACAGGGCCCGCTTCATTAACACCGGTGCAAGCAGAACACGAGCAAAGGGGAATGTTCCATCCGTTACATTGGGTAGAAGCCTTCCGCACACACTGCCAATGTGCAACGGTGTGTGTGTGTGTGTGCCGTGCAACATGCAACATTGTGTGTGTGTGTGTGTGCGCGTGCGCATGTGCAACATGCAACAGTGTGTGTGTGCACGCGGGACATGCAACAGTGTGTGTGTGTGTCTGTGTGCACGTGCAACATGCAACAGTGTGTGAGTGCACGCGGGACATGCAACAGTGTGTGTGTGCCTGTGTGCACATGCAACAGAGTGTGTGTGCCTGTGTGTGTGTGTCTTTTCTGTGTTCTGCAAAGTGCAGTGTCAACTTCTAACTACCTAATAATGGGAGAGAGCTGTAGCAATGGGACTGGATTCTGGGGCCATACACTGAAAGAGTCAAACTGGAAATCAGTCTTAAGGCAGAGCTGGAAAACCACACAAAAAACCAAGGCCCCGCTTCAGCAAAGCACGAAGGCGCACACTTCACTTTAAGCACAAGAGGTCCCATTGACTACAGGGAGAACGTGTGAATTTAAGCACATTGCTGAATCCATGTCAAAAGGTCGAACCCATTCACTTCTGAGCAGTAAAACAATCATCACATGGAAGGTTTGATGTGGCATCTCCCAGAAGTCAGCTTGGTCCACAGGGAAATGGGGATCGTTTGATGGGTTAGAGACGGTTGACTTTGTTTCCTCATTAAAAAGACTTGGACTTTTCAGTTTAGAAAAGAGGAGACTAAGGGGGATATGATAGAGGTCTATAAAATCATGACTGGTGTGGAAAAAGTGAATAAGGAAAAATTATTTACTTATTCCCACAATATAAGAACTAGGGGTCACTAAATGAAATTAATAGGCATCAGGTTTAAAACAAACAAAAGGAAGTTTTTCGTGACTCAGCACGCAGTCAATCTGTGGAACTCCTTGCCAGAGGATGTTGTGAAGACTGGGACTTTAATAGGTTTTGAAAAAGAGCTAGATAGATTCATGGAGGTTAAGTCCATCAATGGCTATTAGCCAGAGTGGGCAGGAATGGTGTCCCCAGCCTCTGTTTGCCTGGAAGTGGGTGACAGGGGAGGGATCACGTGAGGATTACATGGTGTGTTCCCTTCCTCTGGGGCACCTGGCATTGGCCACTGTGGGCAGACAGGACACAGGGCTAGATGGATCTTTGGTTTAACCCAGTGTGGCTGTTCTTATGTTTCTAACCAGCTTTTTGGCCCTGTAGTGTCTAGAGATAAGAGTATTGAAAACTGTAATAAAGTTACACTTTAAATGGGCAGGGGTTTCCCAGTGCTGCTGGCGGACTGAAAGGCTCTGCAGGGAAGCATGTGCTCAGAAGCAGTTTGCAGAAAGCCAGCCACGTGGGAGGCAGGGTAACAATAGAGAGAGACATGCCTATCTCATTGAGTCCAGTCAGCTACCCTCCAAGCAGGACCAAGTACCATCCCTGACAGATTTGCCCCAGGTCCCTAAATTGCCCCCTCAAAAACTGAACTCACAACCCTGGGATTAGCAGGCTAATACTCAAACCACTGAGCTACCCTCTTCCCTTGTTTCCTTTGGGAGCAGCCAGTTTTCTCTCTCTGGTTTTGTGGCTGCATCTCAGGCTTCCAGAGGCTAAGAAATCCAGTCCTGTGCTATTGCAGGCATAAGCCAATTCACGTTTCAATCTGGCCTCTGTGCGGGCGCATGCTCTGGGTCTGACCGAAGCCTCCATCTTGCCCCCACTCGAAGAAAACAACAAAGACGTTTTAGTGGGGGGAAAACAGGATGGTTTTTATTTTTCATCTGTGCGTGCCTGGGGGCCGGGCTTGCCCTAAGGAGGGACGGCCCCTTTCCCACAAAAAGCTTCCCACGGCTAACATGGAGCCCTTGTGGTGTTCCCAACGGCGCAGCGGAGCTGCAGAAATCAGAGAGCGCTAGAACTGGAAGGGACCTCAAGAGGTCATCAGATGCCATCCCCCGGCCTCCCAGCTCCCAGGCACAGTGGATGGGATGCAAACCAGCCCCCCTGCCCAATTAATTAAACCTTTTCCAATCACTAGGGAATTGAACAATGTTACTTTGATTCAAACTGGCCAATCCGCACCGGGGTGGATAAGAAACAAACCCCACGGTCCCACTCCTCATCTCGGGGGTCTGGGAATTCAGACATTGGCAAATAAATAATTATTCTCTGCTTTGGCTCTTGCATAGTCAAAAAGTTTTGACCTGATTGGAAGGAAGAGTCCTATGCATCCGACTGCACTCCTGCCTCAGCGACACACGAGGCTCGCGAGCATGTCCCCGACACACACAGGCCCAGATGCGTGCGGGCACACGCTTATTAGGCCCATGTGCAAACATTCTCATGCATACACACACGGCCCATCCATACACGCACAGAGACACGTGGCCCATGCATGCATACACCTTGCACTCACACATCCCCATGTACACACTCATGCACACAGACACACGTGGCCTGTATATGCATACACTTGGCACTCACATCTCCCATGCATACACACACACACCCCATGCATACACACACACACACACACACACACACACACACACACTCACACTCCCCCGTGGCCCATGCGAGCACCCACAGCAAAGGAAAGGAGTGAGATGCAGCATTATTTCAGTTCCATTTCTGAGCTGGATTTGTGAGCCCTTCTCCTGGAGGAGTGGAATTTGACTCCGAGGACGATCGAGACAAGGAGCAGGAGAACGCCGAGGAACAGCAGGACCCACTGGCCTGCGACGGCTTGGCTGCTATCCAGCGACATCCCCAGGAAACTGGCTCTGGCACTGGCACTAGACGGCGCTTGACCTGCGTGAAAGCAAGAAGAAAACGGGGGCTGGTAGAGCAGGCCGAGCTGCTGCGGGCCAATGGAGCCCTCTGGACCCAGGGCCAGGGAAACCTCTTCCACAGCGGGCGGGCCCTTGGCAGGGCTCGAACGTTTGACCACAGGCCCCTGGCTCGTGGGGAATCATCTGTTGCGAACGGTTTGCTGGGGCCGGTGTCCGCCCCACGGTGTCCTGCCAGCACCTTGCGATGCCTCGTGCTGGGCGAGCCAGCGTTCGCTGGCCTTGGCTGCTGCTTCCCCCCTCCCCCGGTCTAAGACATTGCCGGGGGGTGGGGAGCCCTTCACAAACCCAGCAGCCTCCGTTGGATCCTTTCCAACCCCGCCCATGCATGGCTCTGGTCTTCAGGGGCGAGCATCATCCCGGGGATGACAGGCAGCCCTGGAGACTGTATCCCAGCAACGCACAGAAGCTCCACCCCCAGGACCCCGTTCGCCCGGTGGTTGGGACCGGCTAGGGACCCCGTGGGGGCTGGCGTACCCGCATAGGGCGTCCAGTTGTACTCGGGCCAGCCCAGGCTCTCCCCGGTCTTGGTGTTCTCAGCAGCCAGCCAGTCCGTCAGCGGCTTGAAGTAGGTCATCAGGGCGTCGGCCGACATGTTGGGCTGCCCGGTGATGAGCTGCATGGCCTCCGGCCAGGGCTTGCTGAAGCCCAGCTTCATGGCGTTCCTGCGGGCGGGAGCGAGCGGCTGCAGACACACGGGCCCCCGCTGCCTTTGCGGACGGCCCCGGCCTCCCAGCCCCGGGCCTGTCCCCTGCGGGCTGGCGATGTGGCTCGGCGGGGGCGGTGACTGCAGCATAGGTCGGCTTATCCCGGCTGGCTTTGGGTACCACAGGCAGGGAAGCCGCAGCCTCAGGGACAAGCCGCCCAATGGAGGACCCCGGATTCGGGGGCACCGCAGCAGCTGCACCACCCGCGGAGTCCAGGTGAGTGGGGGAGCGTCACCCTGTGCCGACACCCCCGCACTCAGCACCCCTCCCCAAAAGGGCGACGCCGTCACCTGCCTGCAAGGCCAGCAGGGTACGGACGCGGAGGGCTGAGGCTGAGCCCTGGGCTGCAGCCGGGAGGGGGTGGAGAGGGAGGTAGGACTGGGCAGGGCTGACACAGGGCACTCTACTCTCTTGCGATCTGTGCAGCAGTGAAAGGGTTAAGCTTTGCTGGGGGGTGGGGGCCTTAATCAGCCGTAATCCATGCAGGAACCGAGGTGCCACCTTGTGGCAGCTTCTTGTATTGCACCAGCTCGCTCTAGCGCAGGGGTCCCCAAACTTTTTCTGTCACCCCCTCCCTCAGCAGTAACGGAAACTCCCCCCGGCCCTGGGAGCTGCAGCTGGGAGCCAGCCAGGGCGGGGAGCGGAGCCACAGGCAAAAGCCAGGGCAGCTGGGACTGGAGTCATGGTTGGGGCGGGAAGACGGGGGCCCAGGCCCCTGGGGGGGGGGCTGGCCCAGACCCCGCTGCGCCTCCTTGGACATTCCCTCCTGCCCCCTCGGAGGGTGCGCCCCACAGGCTGGAGACCTCTCTGTCCGCGCAAAGGCCAAGCCCCTTCCCACAGACCCGGCCACCTCCCTTCAAATAGCGACGGATACCGATGGCTCGAGTGCTTCCGCTGAGAGGACAAGGGGACTGCAGCTGCTCTCCCCAACACCGTCACCTGGCAGGGAAGGGCGCAGGCCCCGGTATTTCTGCCTGGAGCCCCTCGGGACTCCAGAGCGGCGTTAGAGCCAACTGTGCCCCCGGCAGGGCGGGGGGAGGAGAGTGCAGGGGGACTGGAGACCAGCCTGCTCACTGCGCGGCACGAGGCTCCCAAAGCACCTGACAGTCACTAGCGCGGCCCTCGGAGAAGCCGCTGGGGCTGCCGATGGGAGACAGGAGGGTTAATGGACTCTCCCGTTTGGGGAGCTGGGACCAATTCTGGCCCCCTCCCCCGTTACAGAAAGGATGCGGACGCATTGGAGAGGGCCCAGCGGACGGCAATGAAAATGATTCGGGGGCTGGAGCACATGACCTATGAGGAGAGGCTGAGGGATTCGGGTTTATTTAGTCTGCAAAATAGAAGAGTGAGGGGGGATTTGAGAGCAGCCTTCAGCTCCCTGAAGGGGGGTTCCAAAGAGGATGGCGAGAGGCTGGTCTCAGTGGTGGCAGGTGGCAGAACAAGGAGCAATGGGCTCAAGTGACAGTGGGGGAGGTCTCGGTTGGAGATTAGGAAGAGCCATTGCTTGTTTTGTTTAAAAACAAGGTGCCAGTACTAGGGTTGCCAGATGGTTTCAAGAAAAAATGTGATAAAAATTTGTCCAGGGGAAAAAAAAAAAAAAAAAAAAAAAGCGCCGGGGAGTAACCAGGGAGACGTGGCAGGTCGGGGCCAAAATCCAATTGCGGCCCCTTTGATTTCTGCATGTCCCAAGCAGGCTTCCGTCCGGCGCAGCGCTCACGCTCCCCAGGCCAGCTGGGGGCTGTGCCGGGGGAAACCAGCTCCCAAAAGAAGGTACCATCCCAAGAAAAGCACTGGGAAGAACTATTTCCCTGGGGGGGGGGGGAGCCCTGCGATGGGTTCCCTGGGGAGGGGGTGGAACCCCCATCTCTAGAGGTTTTTAAGTCTCGGCTTGACAAAGCCCTGGCTGGGATGATTGAGTTGGGGTTGGTCCTGCCTTGGGCAGGGGGCTGGACTCGATGACTCCTGAGGTCTCTGCCAGCCCTGGGGTTCTGAGAGTCTAACGGAAGGCAGGCGCCCCGCCATGCTCCCTCCCACCACCCCAGAGTTCGGAGGCTGCCAAAGTCCCGGGTTAAAGGAGAGATGGGACATGGCGCTAGGGACGGGAAAAGCTCATCCGGAGAATAACTCATCTGCCAGGCCTCCTGCCCTTCTCACTCCCAGCACCAGGCTCCGGAGGACCCCAGGCGCCTCTCCCCGATGTCCCACTCACCCCAGCAGGGCTCCGGCTTCCTTGGACTGGTAGATGTCACACTTGTGCAGGGGCCCGGTGTGGCCGGCCGCTTTGCAGAGGGCCTGATGGAACTGGAACTGGATCACAAAACTGACAAAGTACCTGGAGTGGGGAATGGAGGGAAGGCGACGTTCTCGGGCCTGTCTGGACACCCAGGCGTGGAGAGCCGCCGCCGCTGTCAGGCCCACGACGACAGGCTACCGTTGGGACGGGCCCGCAAGGCCGGGGTTAGCTCCCCTGTCTGACGCCCGGCACCACGGGGCTGCGAATCGTTCCAAGCGCTCAGAGCAGCAGGTGAGCTCCGGCGGGAACGACCACGCGGTGAACTTCGTGCGGCGGCATCATGGCGGCTCCCCGCAGCTCCCTGGCCTTCCCAGAGGCCTCGCCCCCCAAGCAGCAGGCACATCCGGCCCTGCTCCCGAGCTGCCGTGATCGGCTAGCCGACAGCACACACGGGCTCCATGGTTGGCACCACCGCCCGGCCCACCCACGCCCGTCTGTTGCCCCACCCCTCGGTCTCTCTTCCCATCATGGCCCTTGTCCCAGGCTGGGGCCCACGGCGCACACGGGTAACCCCGGCCCAGCCTGCCTACCTGACATAGGGAACGTTGGCTGGGATGTGAAACTTCGCCCCAGGATCAAAGTCGTCTTCCGACCTGGGCACGGGCGGGCACAGGCCTTGGTACTTCAGCCTGCAGCCGGCAGGGGAGAGTAGTGGTTAGGGACCCGCAGCTGGCATGGCCCCACGGCAGGTTTTTAAGTCGCGATGGATGGCAGAACAAGGAGCAATGGGCTCAAGTTGTGGTGGAAGAGGTCCAGGTTGGATATTAGGAAAAGCTATTTCACTAGGAGGGTGGTGAAGCACTGGGACGGGTTCCCTAGCGAAGTGGAGTCTCCATCCCTAGAGGTGTTTAAGTCTCGGCTTGACAAAGCCCTGACTGGGTTGATTTAGTTGGGATTGGTCCTGCCTTGGGCAGGGGGCTGGACTTGATGACTCCTGAGGTCTCTTCCAGCTCTATGAGTCTATGATTCTATGCCCTTGGGCAGGGGTGGGGGTGTAGCAATTAGCAGAGACCTTGTCAAGGGCAGGGAGGGGCCGGTGGGTCAGAGGGCTCGCAAGAGGAGCACGCTACAGGGAGACGGAAGGGCTGGCTGCGGGGGGGTGAAATCCCCAGACTGGACCGGGGCTGGACACCCTGGGGTGCAGTCCGACGCGCCTCCAGCGCCAGGCAGGAACATCTGACTGACCTGAGGTTCCACCACTGCTGGTTATATTCCTCCTCCTTAATGCGCCCGTCAAACACCTTCCAGCGCCACTGGTCCATCAGGTACCCGAAGGGCAGGAAGGCGATCTTGTCCAGGGCTATGCTCAGCAGGTAGTTAATGTCACTCTCTGCGAAGGAGGGGGAGGGGACGGGAGGTGAACAAAGACGCCTGGCTAGCCCCATTCCCTGTAGGCTGTGCGCAAGGGCGGCCACCCAGGAGAGAGTCAAGCACCACCCCAGCTGGTTAGCAGCGCGCCCACAGCTGGCAGCATGGGGTGGTGCGCATTCCACACATGCCTCAGTGCATGCAACAAAATTCATTCCGCACATGGATGGGAAAAGTTCGAGGGAACACGGGGGCCCTCCAGCACTGGAAGGCGGGTAGGACACGGCCCCAGAGCTGTACTATCCACACCCCTTTCTTGCCACGCCCACTGGCCACCAGCCCATCCACATCACTGGCCACTGACAGGCCTCAGGAGGTTCCCAGTGCTGACAGCAGGCAGGCATCCCACAGGAATGTACACTGGATCCCTCCCCAACGCTATCTCCATCGCCAGCGGGCCCCCCAGCTGCCTCCATCGCCAGCGGGCCCCCCCCAGCTGCCTCCATTGCCAGCGGGCCCCCCCCCAGCTGCCTCCATTGCCAGCGGGCCCCTCGCTAGCAGCAGGGAGCGGCCCAGGCCCTGGCCAGCTCACCGCTGTTGTCCTCCACCTGGTCCAGCAGGTTGATGCTGTGCAGGTGCTTGGGGGTGGAGACCGACAGGGCCATGACGTCGCCGATGGCCTCGTGGAAGCCGGGGTTGGCCCCGTCGCGGAAGGAGATGGGCTGGTCCTTGTACTGCAGGAAGTACTGCACGTGGCCCATCTCGTGGTGCACCGTGATCAGGTCGTCCATGTTCACCACCGTGCACTGCTTGATCCTGGAATGCAGCGGGGGAGGTTAAGGGGGGCAGGGAGAGAAAGACGGGCGGGCGGGCAGCCCACGCTCCCAGGCAGGCCCATGGCTGCGAGTCTCAGAGCTCGGGTCAGTCGACTCAGGCTCACACGGTGGGGCTAAAAAGAGCAGGGTAGGTTGGGGGCTGGGCCCTGACACCTGGCAATACGGGAGGGTCGCGGCGCCTCAGCTGCTATTTCCAGCCCCCCAGCAGGAGGCCCTGGGTCGGGGCAGGCTGGTTGGCCAGGCAGACGTAGCCGTCGGGACGCAGGCCTGGCACCCCGGGGCAGAGGCGGCTCCGTGGGATTATACCCTGCCTGCTGCCCTGGGCTGGTGCTCAAAACACTGGGCCGTGTCTTGCCCCAGCCTCCCTGCCACGGGGCTTGGCAAACCCCCCACACGAAAGCAGTGGGCACGTGGGCCTGGGGCCAGCCTGGGGCTCGCTGGGCTGGGTGTCCCAGGGTGGGGGACCAGCTCGGGGGCAGGACGGACTGTCCCTCTACGAAGGCCCCTCTGCTCTCTCCCAGCACTGGCAGTGCCGCAGGGCCCGGGGCCAGCCCGGGGGATGGCCCAGCCCGCTCCCGGAAGCACCTGAAGTCCTTGCGGTTGTAGAAGTCCCAGGCGGAGGCGTGGCACACCACCTCCCGCCCGTCCGACGGCTTCTCCAGCATGGACCTGGCCCAGAACTCGGGCGGCATGGGGATCAGGCCCAGCGAGGTGAAGAACTTATCCGACTGCTCGAACATCTTCTGCGGGGTCCAGCCCTGTGCAGCCAGCAGAGAGCACATGGGAGCCGGCGGCAGGAAGCCAGGCGCGGTGACACGGCAGCGCCTCTCAACTCTGAAACCCAGGGCAGGAGCCGGCTCCCGTCAGGGCCAGGCCACATTCTCACTGGTTGCAGCGGGCGCAGGGGGAGGAGCAGGGGAAGGAGTCCCGCTCCGGCGACAGACGTGAAGGAAGGACTCCGAGCGGGTCCTCACTGGGAACCAGCTGAGCTGCCTCGCTCAGGGGGGTGAAAATCCAGCTCCGGCGACCTAGTGCAGCCGTCTGAACCTTGGTGTGGGCAGCGCGAGGTCGAAGAAAGAATTCATCCACCGGCTCAATTACGGCCTCGGGGGCGGGGCTAACAACAGGAAGCGGGGGGCTAACTATGGCCTTGGGGGTGGAGCTCACTGCACCGAGGGGAGGAGCTCACTGCACCGAGGGGAGGAGCTCACTGCACCGAGGGGAGTCTCTCCCATCGCTGCAGCCGGGGGCTACACTGAGGCACAGCAGCTGGGCTGCTGGAGTGTCTCAAGCATAGACAAGCCAGGATCTGGCTCCTTACCCCGGGGGCAAAGAGGGAGAAATGCTAACAGAGGCCTCCATCCAGGGCCGGGAGGGGAGATTCAGGGATTAGCTCCTGGGCGGGGGACAGCCTGGGGAGCACTCAGAATCAGGTGGCTCTGGGCCAGCTCTAAGCAGGGGGGCTCTGGCTGGCTCCTTACGCAGCACCGGCTCCCTGGCCCCCGAAGCAACACAAAACACAAACCTCCCTGCTTATTCCCCACAAGACTGGTCCCTGCAGGACCCCTCTGGCCTGTTTCCCCCGCCCCCAATCCGGACGTATGCTGCTCTGACCGGACCCAGTTCATGTTACACCCCCGGAGGAGCGGGGGGGGGGGAGCGATTTGACCCACGGCTGGGCATGGCGGAGCAGGGCGCAAGGGGAAGGAAATTCAGCCCCTTTTCAGCCCAGGGTGGAGCTAACAGGACCCACCTGGCCTGGATCCCAAGTGGTGCCAGCAGCGGCACCGAGCACGTCCCTGCAACGGGCTGGCTGGATTCTCTGCCGTTTTACCGCAGAGCGTCTCACGGGCTGCTGAGCTGCGTGAGGGCCTGGGGCCCCGGGCCCAGGGGTTGCCGGTTACTGTGTTTCCCAGGGGGCGGGGAGTCGGTATCTCCTGGAGAGCAAAGGGGCTCCCGAGGGGAGAGTCTCGGGGACTGTGGTGGCACTGACCTGTTTCTGCATGGCCGGGGTGGCATCCACTTTAGAGGCAGAAGGGAAGGGCATCACCAGGTCAAAAATGTTGGACCAGGACTGGGCCCACATGTTGCCTAGAGCCCCCCGCAGGGGGTGGGGGCAGGAAGGGGAGGACAAAGGGAGAGCAGAACAAAACCGAAGTTAATCCCAGCCAGAAATGCCCCTTCTGTCCTCAAATGCTCCCCGCTCCCCGTTCTCGGGGTAACACGTGACAGAAGGAGTCCCCGTTTCGCCCTGATAGCCCTGACATAAGCCAGCATAACTCAGCTGCCAGCAGGGAGAGGAAGGATTTCCCAGTGGTTAGAGCGTGAGCCTAGGATTTACCAGACCTGCGTTCCAGTCTCTACTCTGCCTCTGATTTGCTGGGTGCACTCGGGCAAACCTTTTACTTTCAGGGGCTCCTGCCTTCCCTGAGTTTCTACGGAGGTTTGGAGCTTACCTGCCTCAGTTTCCCCTCTATACAAGGGGCAACGCCCTCCTTCATATCAAAGCTCAGGAGGAGCCGTGATGGAGCCAGAGAGGAATCACAGAAAGGGAGCGGCCCTGGCTTTGAAACCTGGCTTCAGCTTGGGCCCAAGGGTACAGCGAGGGGGAACAGGTCCCTGAGTATGTAGAGCTGCAGGGCACGAGGCAGAGATCCTGCCTGGGTAGCCGGGACTCAGGGTAGATCCGGCACTCAGGGTAGATCCGGCTGGCTACAGGTCTCACCCTTAAGTGCCTAACGTTCCTAATGTTTGGTGCCCGGAGCTGGACTTTCCAAAGAGCTCCAGGCAATTTCCCGTACACGGCACCCAATGTGCTGGGCTTTTCACAAGGCCGGACCTCCCCAGGCCAGGAAGTCTGGTCCCTGTTCACAAGCCTTCTTTTTCACAGGACGGGGGCCCTTCCCCTGACTAGCACCGTCACCCCCACAGGGGCCCTTCCCCTAACTAGCACCATCACCCCCACATTAACAGCCTGATTGCCAGCCCCAGGCCCAGCCGTAACACCCGCTGAGAGCATCCCAGGGGAAACACGAGGGCCCCGCCGGGCCTGGCAGGGCCTTACCGAGCAGGTGGGCCGGGATGGGGCCCTTCAGGTTGACGTGCTCCGGGCCATACTTGTTGTGGAGGGCGCGGCGCACGTAGGCGTGCAGGTTGAGGTACAGGGGCTGCAGCTGCTGGTAGATCCTCTCCAGGTCTGCTTCGAAGGTGGCCGTCTCGTAGAGGGATCTCCAGAAGGCCCCGTTGTCCGTGTGGCCTGCCCGGATGTGGGAGAGCGGGGAGGGTTGTTGGCACCCTGCCTCCCCTCCCTCGGTGCCTGGCAGCTGCACTGCCCCGGCCCAGGGACGTCCCGCCCTGCCCTGCCCCCTCGTGCCAGGGGCCGAAGTGTGGGCCAACGTCGGCTGACTGGACCTCGGTCCTGCACCATCGTGCCTGGCTCCAGGCGGCCTCCATTGTCCACTCAGCCAGCTCCCCTCACGTTGGGCTACCCCAGGACCTTGCTGGCAGCTGCTGCTTTTTAGCCCATTTCCCTTCAGCCAAGTGTCCACAGCACCCCAAGTGGTTCACCTGGGGCTGCCGGGAGATTCTCCAGGCGCCTAAGGACACGCGAGGCCTGAATTCCCACTGGGCAAGCTGCCAAGGGGCAGCTGCCTGAGTAGGGGGGGATTGAGCCCACGACCCTGTGCTCCTGATGCTCTCTCCCCTAGTCCACTCAAGGACCGCATACCACCTCCCTACCTTCAACAGGTCTCTTCTCCTGCCTTCCTAAGAAAGGGGTGGGCAGAACTTGAACCCACCACCCTGTGCATCCCAGGCTAACGCCCTACCCCTAAGCCACACTAGAACCCACAGAGTAAAAGGGAGGTCACGCCTCGAGCTCAGGGTTGGGCGCGGGAAGCTGAGGCCCATGAGAGATCTGCAGGGTAGGGGCGGGGCCAGGGGCGTGTCGACAGGGCGGGGCTAGGAGTGTAGCAGGATGGGGGCACAGCTGGGGTGAGGCTGTTTTAGGAAGTCGGGGCCCCCCTCCCCTTTGGGAAGGCCGCTCCATAGCAGGAACCTGACCATTGAGTCTGGCTGCCTTGTTGCTCAGCTCCACGTATCTCTTGAATTTGCTCCGGATTTTCTTCCCGGAGGCGTCCCGCCAGCCCTTCCAGGAGAAGAGGAGCTCGTCGTAGTCCCGCGACTTGGCCAGGGTGTCGGTGAGGTCTAAAGGGAGAGGAAATGATCAGGGGCTCCCTGCCGTGCCACGTAACATCGCGGCCCACGGGTGCCCCGGAGCGCGCTGCTGAACCCGTGGCCCCAGCTGCTGCTTCTCCCACCCACAGACCAGCCACCACTGAGCGGTTCCCATTGCTCGGCCTTCCTTCACCTGCCCAGGCTTTCTTAAAGCTCTGCTGCAACAGGCCCTGCTTGCTCGCCTGGCAGCGCCAACTTCCGTGACCCCGCTCGCTCGCTCGCCCGCCCGCGCCAACTTCCGTGACCCCGCTCGCTCGCTCGCCCGGCAGCGCTGACTCCCACGGCCCTGCTCACTTGCTTGCCCAGCACCACCAACTCCCATGGCCCCTCTCGCTTGCCTGGCGGCGCTGACTCCCGCGTGCCTGCTCACTCGTTTGGCAGCACCCATTCCCATGTCCTTGCTTGCTCGCCCAGCGGTACCGACTCCCACCTCCCCGCACGCTCACCCAGCAGGTCTGCTGCACCCTGCCATAGCTTGGACTCTGCTTTTCCCTCTAAGTCACCTTCTCCCAGAGCCCTCCTGGGAGAACCCTTGTGGGTCCCAATGTTCTCTACTGCCCCTGACGTAACCAGGCCTCCATATTTCCTGTGCTCTGGGGCGGGAGCGCCTCCTGCTGGGGACATCCAGTCCTAGCGAGCAGCGTAGCGCGCCTGATAAGGCACTGCTCCTAGACCGGGTTTGCTACTTGGCTCCTGTGGGTTCTACCCCCTCACAGCTGAGCTCAAACGACACCAGAGTTACGTGGGCATTTGGGCACCGTCACGCACTTGCTGCTCAGTTTGCTGCACGCGTGCGCACACACACACACACACACACACACACACACACACACACACACACACAGATCTCAGCCACAATTGCGGAGCCGCTGTAGAGAACTCCTGGCGGTGCTGAGCACCGGCTGTTCGCTGGAGGCCGGGCTACAGCTCACCTGGATCCAGGGAGTAGCATTTGTCCTGCCCCTTGCAGACCTTGGCTACGCTGTACGTGGTCTCCATGTCCGAGAGGAGGTTGTTGTACTGGGAAAGAAATCGTATCCACTTAGGTGCCTGCTCGCTGCTCTGCGCCCGGAGACAGGACAACGCCACCGCCTGTCCCCATCCCCCTTCGCCGCCCTTCCACCCAGATCTCCAAGCGCTCTACAGACATGAGTGAATTCACAGTTCCCGGGGAGGTGGTGGGGGGAGGCACAGAGAGAGGAGACTGGCCCACGCTCTATCCACGAGCCAGTGGCAGCCCCAGGGCCCTGAATCCCAAGCCCACAGGATTCAAATCCCTCTCCAGGGAGTTCCGTCTCTCCTGTAAGTGAGGCTGGAGCCTGGCGATTCGGAGTCCCAGCCCATCCTCCTCCCCGGCCCGCGCACACAAACACCCTCCATCTCTTCCAGCCCGAGGGAGACCATGGGAAACCAAGGGGTTTAATCGTGGCACGCCCAGCACAGCTACGAACGGAGCCATTGAAAAATGAGCCATAGGTCAGGAGCCTCATGCCCCCATTCACTGTATAGGCTGAGCTCCCATGTCAGACCATCTCCCATGATGCACCAGGGCTTCCTTCCCCTTTTTGCCAAGGGAGGTATTGCATCATGGGAAATTGAGTCCAACTGGGGAACCCGAGCATGGAGGCGTGAGGCAACAGAACTACAATTCCCACAAGGCACCACAGCAGCAGGTCTAAATTGAACAGTACTGATTCCATCCAACAGAGGGCAGTGGTGTGCAGGCAACACCTCCCTCCCCCTTGGTCTGCCCCAATAGCACAGACCACAAAAGATCCCTCTTAAAAACGGGCCAGTCACACTGGGAGTCGGGAGGAGCATTTCGATTGGGAGGAACTTCGTAAACTCTCTTTATTGTCACTAGGAATAATCCATGTTCTAATGGGGACGTTTGCCGCCTGCCCAAAGCCACTGGGAACCCACCATCCCATCCCTCCTGTGAAGTTGCATAGAAGATTGCAGGGCCCAGCATGCAATGCTCCAGCTGCATTTGAAGATCCATGCCACGCTGCACGCTGGGTCACGTGGCCTTTGGTTGGTGAACCCCGTGGGCCAGGGATGGTGCCTTCCTGCGTGGTTAGCACCCAGCGTGTGGTCTCAGACACAGGAGGACCAGGGCCTTCTCGGTGGTATCACAGAACTCTTTGCCCGCCCACATCTCACCTCCTTCAGCTCCTCCTCCGGCAGGGCGGCTCTCTCAATGTCGCTCAGTTTCTTCAGGATGCGCTTGACGCTCTGGTCCTGGAAGTCAGAGTAGTCGAACTGCCGGGCCTGCACGCCATGCTTCAGGGTGTGGGCCGACATCTCCAGGTTCTTCTCCAGCTGCAGGACCATGGGAGGACAGGGAAGGAATCACCTGGTTGAGGTCCCCCGTCAGGGGCAGATGACCGTTTTGCGGGGCTCAGGGCAGCATAATTTTGCGGGGCCCCCCCTTTGCCACGGCGCATGCGCAGGGCCCGGGGCGGCCACCCCGCTTGCCCTGCCCTGTATCCACCCCTGTCCCCAGTGTTCCCTCTCACATTTTCTATCTTTGAGCGGGCTGAATTTTTATATGCACCACCAATATTGAAGTAGTGTGTGGATGTACACCACCAATCACACACACACACGCGCACACACGCACGCACACACATGCACACACATGCACACACACACACGCTCACACACGCGCACTCTGCCTCTGTCGCTCTCTGACTCTCTTATCTTAAGCCATTAACATCTATATGCAAACTGTTTGAAATGTAATCACGCAAACGTCCTCCCAGCGTATGCGCGCACGCACACGCACGCACACACACACACACACGCACACGCACACACACACAGGCTTTCCCGTCCTCCCTCCAAGCCAGCCTAACAGAGAGGATTGCAGAGAGTCAGACATCCCAAACAACCTGCCCTGACTCCACTCCACTTCACAGATGCCAGCTCTCAATCACTCCCTCTTCCCCCCACCTACCGCATGCAGTCAGCCCCTTTGCCTGCCCTTTCCCAGCCCAGGAGGATTGAAGAGACGGCTGGGTTTCTGCCTCTGCCCTACCCCTCTCTCTCTCCTCCAGCAGATGGGACTTTCCCCCAAGCCAATTAATTACATTCAGCCGCGCAGCTTAGGGGGAACTTTGGTGATCCCCCTCTGGGCACGTGATGGGCAGCCAGGGTGTGCGCTCACTGCGGGCTGCCCACAGACCTAGCTCGAGGTCTAAAGTACCAATCTAACAGTTCATTTAGGGATGCCAGGAGAAAAGCACCTCCCAGCGTACGAATGCTACCCTCTGGCTACCAGATGTGTCCCCCCCGGCAGCCACCCTGGTTTTCTGCACTCCCCTGCAATGGACTTTGGGTACAGCCTGCTTGGCTTTGCTGTCAGCATCACTGGCTGGGGGTCTCATACCATGATCTGCTTGTTGTGGTCGGTGATGTTGGTGTTGTACACCCAGGATGCCTCAGTGTAGGCGTTCCACACCGCTTCAGCTGTGCTGTTGTACTCTGCCAAGAAGTCTCTGGCTTGTGCTTCATCGGCTATTTTATCTAGAAAGGCAGAAAGCCCAATGGGTAAAGCAGTCACACGAGTCCTTCCCCTGGTGCAAGCAGAACCTCCTCGGAAAATCCATGACTGAGCCTTTGCCGGCACCACAGTCTCTCCAGGAGCCTGAACTGGCTCCCCTTCCAGCCCTGGTGCCCCCTGAGAAAGATGTGACAGGAGAAGCCAACAGGTAAGTGGCCGGTGAAACATCGACCGTTCTTCATCGGGGCTGGAGGAGGAGTACCGGTAACCGGGAGGAGCCTGGCATTCTAGACTCAACCAGCCAGCCAATCAGCAGGCAGCACAGAAAACCTCAGGGATTGTCTGTTCCCGAGGGAGCGCAGGAATTCTTATGCCGGAAGAGACCATTGGTCAATCCAGGTGTGGCTCAGCTGTGTGGCCATCGGGGAAGGCGCGGTGCCCCGAGACGCACGAGCGTGTGCGGCTATCCGGAGCCCCGCCGGGGCATGGTGCCGTGCTGTCTGGGACAAACCCACTGCACTGCCCTCTGGCAGAGACTTCGCCCCTCGCCCATGTGCGTTCTGAGGAACCATGCCACATGGCATCCGCCGGGGGACACCTCCCCCGCCTCCCCGAGACCCAGCGCTGAAGCGTTACCGATGCCGTCGGGGTAGCCCTCGGGGACAGGCGGGCGCCACTCAAAGTCCGGCCAGCCCAGAGTCTCATTGGTTTTGCGGTTCTCACTCTGAAGCCATTCGGTCACGGGGCTGAAGTACTCCAGGAGGGCCCCAGCGTCCATCTTCTCCGTGCCAGTCAAATTGAAGAGGATTTCTTGCCATGGCTTGGAAGAGCCGGCTTGCAGCACCTCCCTGCAGAGACCCGGGAAAGCAAATGCCAGCAAGAGGCAATCAGGTGGACGGCCCCGAGCACAACGTGTGGAGTTCTGTGCATCAAGACACGGCGTGACGCCGGCAGAGCGGGTGCCAGCGCCATTGAACGCTCACACACACACACACACACAGCTAGAATCCGCCTGGCACACCTGTATGTTAGTACTAACGTCGATATGAGCATTAGAATAAAAATGTCTCGACTGTATTGAACGCTCGTGTGTTGCGGCGTGCATTAACGTCTCTGACGCTGTCGGTACCCAGAGTGTCATATCTGAGCAGTTATATTGTGAGCCTCTGTGACAGTGGAACTCAGACGGAGAGAGACATTCATTACAAGCAAGTGCTGTATGCCCACCCCAGTCGGAAAAGTCCGTCATCGCCAGATTCTTTTGTCCTCTTTAACGTCCCACAATACTTTGCTGTTCTGCCATTATAGGATGGAAGAGACCTCAGGAGTCGCCGAATCCAGCCCCCTGCCCAAAGCAGGACCGACCCCAACTCAATCAGCCCAGCCAGGGCTTGGTCAAGTTGGGACCTAAACTTCTAGGGATGGAGACTCCACCCCCTCCCTAGGGAACCCATCCCAGGGCTTCACCCCCCTCCTAGGGAAATAGCTTTTCCTAATATCCCACCTAGACCTTCCCCACCGCAACTTGAGCCCATTGCTCCTTGTTCTGCCACCTGCCACCACTGAGAAGAGCCTCTCTCCATCCTCTTTGGAACCCCCCTTCAGGTAGCTGAAGGCTGCTCTCACCACGTGTGCCAGGGTCTCTGCTTCTCAGGCAGCCACGCTACCTCTGGCGCTAAAGGCGAACCCTCTCCAGCCGGTGTGAGACTGAGCTCCCCGGCCCTCCAGCCACACCGAGCCGCCTCATGAACCCACGCACTGGACCGAAGAGCAGCCACGCCGGCTCAGACCCGTGGTCCCTGTGGCCCAGGGCCCTGCCTTTGGACGCACGGGCGGCCACTTATCTTGGCCCGTGGTGCCCAGCACAAGGGATATTCCTGGCCCGGGGCTGAGCTCCACAAAGTCAGGTCTCTGCCCAGCCCCACCTGCCACCTCCATGTGCTCCCTCCAGGTGCGTCCCCCTGCCCCTGCCTGCTGCCCCATGCACTCTCCCTCCAGGTGTCCATCAGCCCCTCCTGCTGCCCCCGGGCAATTTAATACTCCCTGGGGGCCCTGGTGGCAGCAGCAGCAGTGCAGCGGAGCTAGAGTGTCTTCCCGCCGCTCGCTCCCAGCCGGTCGTACATCCCTGTGGGCCAGGCAGGGGGCTCGTCTGCCAGCAACATGGAGACACCCCCGGGCTGCAGGGACGTGCACGCTGGCAGCCAAGAGGAGCGAGGGGTGGGAAGCCCCACGGCGCTCCCGGTGGTGTTTGAAATCGCCCGGGAGCTGGCAGGCAGGGACCGGGAATGTATGTGGGGCTGGCAGGCAGCAGCGTGCGGAGACCCCCTGGGAAGTGAGGCTCCCCCCCGCCTCGCCTCATGCATCCCACTCCTTTGAAAGCCTGCACCTCCCTTCTGGCCCCCCATCCTGTCCCACTCCAGCCCCCAAACTTCCTCATAGAGCCCGGCACTCGCACCCCCTCCTGCATCTCTGCCCCGGTAAGAGCCTGCACCCACACTCCACCGCAGAGTCTGCCCCCCTCATTCCTCCTGCCCCCAAGGCCCCAATTCCCTCCAAGAGCCTGCACCCACCCTTGCTGCACCCCAATACCCCAGGTTCCTCCCAGAGCCTGCACCCCTCCCCGATCGAAACACCCTCCCAGATTCTTAGGCAGGTGGGGGAGGGGATTTGAGCGGGGGAGGGGTGCGGGCTCTGGATGTTCTGGGCACCACCAACATGTCTGCAAACCAGTTGCTTCAGAGGGAACAAGTGAGAGAGGCCGGGGGGGCATGAAGAACATCCCCCTCCCCCGGCCTTCCGGGCGCCCTGGTGGCCTCTCCCAAGCCCCCTGCTCGGGCCGGGCCCCTCCCCCTGCCTTCGGCGGCCCTCACCTGAGTTTGGCTCCGGCTTCTTTGGACATGTAGATGTCGCAGGTGTGCAGGGGGCCGGTGTGGTTGGCGGCTTCGCACAGGGCCTTGTGGAACTGGAACTGCAGGATAAAGCTCACAAAGTACCTGGGAAGAAAGCAAGGGCCACAGCCGCAGGCTCAGGGCTGGGTGATGGGAGCAAGGAGACAGCCGCCGATCTCCCCTGTGGGGAGGAGCCCCCCCGACCTTTTGTCCCCCCCTGTCTCTTTGCCCCTCCCCCCGCTGTATACGTTCGGCGTATCCCTGGATGTGTTCTCGGGCCCGGCCATAATGTGCCCAGAGTCGGAGCTGGGTTTCTGTGCTGACAGAGGGGAAGGGAGGAGG
The DNA here is from genome assembly GCF_049634645.1 of Pelodiscus sinensis. Taxonomy (NCBI): domain Eukaryota; kingdom Metazoa; phylum Chordata; order Testudines; family Trionychidae; genus Pelodiscus; species Pelodiscus sinensis. Next base: position 6,304,416 of record NC_134739.1, on the reverse strand, counting down.
GGAGCAGACGGAAGCACCAGCTGCATTTCACCTGCTCTCCCTGCACATCTGTCTGGTCTCCTGTCACTGCACAGCTGGGTCCCCACGCCGCACCGTGCTCCAATCCTGCCCCACAGCGCCCCCTGTCACTGCACAGCTGGGTCCTCAGGCTGCACCGTGCTCCAATCCTGCCCCACAGCGCCCCCTGTCACTGCACAGCTGGGTCCTCAGGCTGCACCGTGCTCCAATCCTGCCCCACAGTGCCCCCTGTCACTGCACAGCTGGGTCCTCAGGCTGCACCGTGCTCCAATCCTGCCCCACAGCGCCCCCTGTCACTGCACAGCTGGGTCCCCACGCCGCACCGTGCTCCAATCCTGCCCCACAGCGCCCCCTGTCACTGCACAGCTGGGTCCTCAGGCTGCACCGTGCTCCAATCCTGCCCCACAGCGCCCCCTGTCACTGCACAGCTGGGTCCTCAGGCTGCACCGTGCTCCAATCCTGCCCCACAGTGCCCCCTGTCACTGCACAGCTGGGTCCCCACGCCGCACCGTGCTCCAATCCTGCCCCACAGCGCCCCCTGTCACTGCACAGCTGGGTCCCCACGCCGCACCGTGCTCCAATCCTGCCCCACAGCGCCCCCTGTCACTGCACAGCTGGGTCCTCAGGCTGCACCGTGCTCCAATCCTGCCCCACAGTGCCCCCTGTCACTGCACAGCTGGGTCCCCACGCCGCACCGTGCTCCAATCCTGCCCCACAGCGCCCCCTGTCACTGCACAGCTGGGTCCCCACGCCGCACCGTGCTCCAACCCTGCCCCACAGCGCCCCCTGTCACTGCACAGCTGGGTCCCCACGCCGCACCGTGCTCCAACCCTGCCCCACAGCGCCCCCTGTCACTGCACAGCTGGGTCCCCACGCCGCACCGTGCTCCAACCCTGCCCCACAGTGCTCCCTGTCACTGCACAGCTGGGTCCCCAGGCCGCACCGAGCTCCAACCCTGCCCCACAGCGCCCCCTGTCACTGCACAGCTGGGTCCCCACGCCGCACCGTGCTCCAATCCTGCCCCACAGCGCCCCCTGTCACTGCACAGCTGGGTCCCCACGCCGCACCGTGCTCCAACCCTGCCCCACAGTGCTCCCTGTCACTGCACAGCTGGGTCCCCAGGCCGCACCGAGCTCCAACCCTGCCCCACAGCGCCCCCTGTCACTGCACAGCTGGGTCCCCACGCCGCACCGTGCTCCAATCCTGCCCCACAGCGCTCCCTGTCACTGCACAGCTGGGTCCCCACACCTCTGCTGGTGACTGTGCTCTGCCATTACAAACATGGAACACCTTCAGGTTTCCTGGGCTCTTTACGAAAATCTCCAGGAGCTGTCACTAATTTTAAGGCTTTTAATTCTCACTAGGGCCCAGCCACATACACCTTAGCTAGTACACGGCAGGTTCACCCCTTATTATCCAGAGTGGGGCCCACCCAGCGTAGCCAGCGGGTCTCTCTCCTGGCCTTCAGAACTCCCAGCTGGAAAGGCAGCAAGGTACGCTGAGCTCTGCGCATACCCCTCGCTGTGGATCTAGGAGACCCTGCCTGATCCAGACAGCTCCCCAGAGGCACTCCCCGGGGCTTATGTGACACAGATAAACGTGCCCCACAGAACTTGACTTGAGCCTTGTCAAATTCAGGCCAGCGGACTGGCCCAACACGCCGCCCCCACCAGTGGTCCAAGTCACAGACAGCTCCAGTACCTGATGTAGGGGGTGTTGCCAGGGATGTGAAACTTTGCACCAGGGTCGAAGTTGGTTTCGTTCCTTGCAATGGGAGGACAGATGCCCTGATATTTTGTTCTGTAAAACACAGGGTTTGGGTGGATGGACAAAATGAACGGCATTAGCAGGAGCATGAAAGAATCAGACAGAAGAGCCACACTTGGTGCATGAAGAGCAAATAGGGAGCAAGAAGGAAGAGGGGTGATGAGCAACCGGGGCTTAATTCAAGATACTGCTGTACATCTAACCCCCCCCCGCCCACAAAGATACCCAACCATCCACATATCCATCCGCCTGCCCACACACACACCCATCCACCCGCCGGCCCACATACGTACCCATCCATCCATGCATCTTCACCCAAACATACGCATGCAAGTATCCACATGTACACCTCCCTCCTCCATCTACCTACAGCTGTACCTGTCCGCCCATTCCACTACCAGAGTACTGGCCTGGTCCCAGGGCTAGGAACATGCTCCCTTGTGAGAGATCAGGTCTCTCCCCTCTCAGCAACATTACGGGAGATGCCTTTGTCACAAGGCTTCTCCCCTTCTGGTTCCATCAGCTGTACTGGCTGCTCAAGGGTATCTGACCCACCCATATCAAGGACAGATTTGGGTCTGGTGCTTGGTCAGTTTCTCCAGCCACAGCCCCAGTTCTCCAGGGTAAAATGCTAGTGACCCTGCTTCGGTTCACGTCAGCCCACTCTGGGACCGAGGGTGAACTAATCCAGCCCCCCCCCCCCAAGCGCTCGCCAGCTGTTTGCACGGTGCATCTGCCAAGCCAGAAGTAGCACACCACTCTTCACGCTTCCCACACGCATGTTCGCACATGCACACGCACACGTGTGGGAAGACACGGACCCGCCCACATTCATGGGCCCATGCACCCGTCTGCCTTCCCCCCAGCGAGCCCAGTACCTCAGATACCACCAGTCGTAGTTGTAGCGGCTGGGAGGGGTGCGGCCGCTGAAGACATTCCAGCGCCACTGGTCGATGAGGTAACCGAAGGGGAGGAAGGCGATCTTCTCCAGGGCCATTTTCAGCAGGTAGTTGATGTCACTCTCTGCAAGAATCAGAGCCGGAGGGAAGTGGGGCAGGAACCTGGGGGCTGCAGACATTAGCCCCAGGTCCCTGCAGGTGGGAGATACACACAGGCAGCTCCTGGGCTGGGAGGAGTGGGGACTGAAATGGCCTCGTGACACAGGTGCAGGGCTTTTTCCCCACCAAAAAACCCCACATATTTGGACCCACGCGGGGGATAGAAGAAGTCTTCTGTCAGCCCGGGGGGTCTCCACCAGGGCACAGGCTGGCTTTGGAAGTCGGCAGGTCCCCGAGGGTACGTCTACACAGCAGCGTTATTCCGACACCGCACAGTGCGCGTCTACACTACACACCGTTATTTCGAAATGGTGCCGAGCGGGAGGACGTCTTACTCCGACGCTGTAGCCCTCGTTTCACAGGGAGTACGGAACGTCAGAGGGAGAGGGCTCTTCCCTCAACTTCCTGCTGTGCCGAGAGCCGCATAAGGCTATTTCGACTTCAGCGACACCATTGACGTAACTGGAGTCGCGCCGCTTCATTCGCCTTTAGCCCTGCTGCCTCGACGTACCGGGAGAGATGTAAACAGACCAACCTACGTGGCAGGCACATGCCAGGCTAGAGACTCGGGCTGGCGGGTGCAGAAGCAGCCAAAGCAGGACACTGGGGACTTTCAGGGAACTTTCTACTGTTTTGATTGGACTCTCTCACCTCTGGGTATGTCTACACTACCCTTCTATTTCGAACTAGGGGGGTAATGTAGGCATACCGCAATTGCAAATGAAGCCCGGGATTTGAATTTCCCGGGCTTCATTTGCATAAGCCGGGCGCCGCCATTTTTAAATCCCCGCTCGTTCGAACCCCGTCCTGCGCGGCAACACGGGGCACGAACTAGGTAGTTCGAACTAGGCTTCCTAGTTCGAACTACCGTTACTCCTCGTGGAATGAGGAGTAACGGTAGTTCGAACTAGGAAGCCTAGTTCGCACTACCTAGTTCGTGCCGCGTGTAGCCGCGCAGGACGGGGTTCGAACCAGCTGGGATTTAAAAATGGCGGCGCCCGGCTTATGCAAATGAAGCCCGGGAAATTCAAATCCCGGGCTTCATTTGCAATTGCGGTATGCCTACATTACCCCCCTAGTTCGAAATAGAAGGGTAGTGTAGACATACCCTCTGAGACTGGCTGATGGCTCCAACCTTCCCTCAGTCCTTTCTCTCCACACCCACCCTCTTCCCCCTCCCCTTTTCCCTCCAGTTCGTGGATCCCACAAATCGCATCCCAGGAATGTTCCTTCCTCTGCAGAGCAGCTGCCTACAGGGGCGACACTCTGGGGGGAAGGAGAAGGGCTTGCTTCAAGCCTGAGTCCTGGTTCCCCACTGGCCTGCGATGGAGCACCCTGTGGTGCTACTGTAGGAGTCCATCAGAGGCGCCGATACTGGCATCCCGATGTCTGGGCAGGGGGCCAGTTGGCTCCCTGCGCTTCCCGGAGCTTGCAACGCCAGGGGCTGCTTTGGGGCCCCTTTCAGAACGGGGCATCTGGCTCTGCACATGGTTTGGGACCCTCCCGCCCCCGGCTGGGGCAGCCCCACGAACCCTGCTTGGCATCAGAGTAAGCGAGGTCTGAGCATTCCCGGGGCCGTGCCAGGCTTAAGGACAAACCCAGATTCCTTATTGTGGGGAAACGTCTCCTCGCGCCCCTGGGCTGAGCACACCAACCCCCACGGGAGCCAGAGGGCTCAGGCCCGGGGGCAGATTTCCCTGGGTAAGGGCTGCCTAGGTCCCAGCGTTTGACCCACAGCGCACAGGGCCCGGACTAGACTCTCAGGCTCCGAGATCACAGGCAGCGAGGCCCCAGCGACCAACCCCCCCCACAGCAAATCATCCGTGCTCATCAGAAGAACTTAATTGCCAGTGACCTTTGCTGGACCTAATCACACCAGCTCTCCCACTCCTCCGCCTCCTCCCCGCAAAGACACTCCCTTCGCTGGGCAGCCTGGAGCTGCCTGGCTTATTGAACTGAGCTGTTTGTCCTGCTGGCCCCTCAGTGAGCAACTGCCAGGACTGCAGGGTGGGGGAGGGCCAGGCGAGCCCTGAATCTCCCCCCAACAGGCTGGAGTGGGATGGGGATGGGGGCAGGAAAGGAGCATTCTTTGGAAGGGAAAGAGAACAGCTGCCCTGGAGGATGCCAGCCGGGTTCCTTAGATTCATGGCCCCTCCCTGCTGCCCACATCTCTGGACTGCCAGGCCCAGATCCTCATCTGGTGTCAATGGAGTCAGGCCAAATGGCACCCGCTGAGGCTCTAGGCTATTACTTTTGGGTGCAGCCAGGGGAGGCAACATGAGCTAATTGTTAGCAGGAGGGGCCTGTCAGTCAGAACTGCCGGGGAGTCCTGTAAGCTCTGCCACAGACTTGCTGGGTGTCCTCGGTCACATCACTTATCCCCTCTACTCCCTTCGTTTTTCCTTTTGTCAAAGGGCGGCAAAGGTGCTCATGCACCTCTGGGATGTGTGTGGAGATCTCTCCATTTAAGAATGCTGCACAAGTGCTGGGGTGGATGGAAAGAAAGGCACCGGTCTAGGATGTATGTGCTGCACCAGCCTGGAAAGCAGGAAATGAAGGTGGTTCGAAGCTCTCGGAGGCAAAAGGGGAAAATCCCACCAGAGCTACCTCTGGGCTCGGACACTCACACAGACCAGCCCACGTGCGACAGGCTTAGTGCACAAGAGCTGGCACGACAGGGCAGCTGGGAGCCCAGCCCCCTGCAGCCTAAAGACACCTGTGCATGAACGGGAGCTCTCTGCTCACGCTGCTGCCCCTGCCCACCCTGCCCTCTCCCTGCCGCCTGCCCGGGGTATCCAGATCCCCGCTAGTACCTGTGTCCTGGGTCACGTGGTTGAGGAGCTGAATCTTCTGGAGGTGGCCGGGGGTGGAGACCGACAGGCTCAGGACATCGCCGATGGCCTCGTGGAAGCCGGGGTTGGCCCCGCTGCGGAAGGAGACCGGCTGGTCCTTGTACTGCAGGTAGTACTCAACGTGCCCCATCTCGTGGTGCACCGTAAAGAGCTGCTCCATGGTGACCGTGGTGCACTGCTTGATCCTGCAGGGCAAAGGGCAGAGTCCTGGCTGCAGGCACCCTTTGGAAAGGGCCTGAGCCGCCTGTCCCCACACACTCCCAGGATACACCCCGGGAGGGAGGGAGCCAGCTTTCCCAGCAGGGAGAGTCACCAACCCGCGCAGCCCCCACGCCCGCTGGGAATGCTGGCCTACGGGGGATGGAGAATACCCCATTGCTCTCCCACACCCCCAGGGACCCTAGGGTGCTGGGAGGGGGGGGGTCACTGCAATGTGGAACCCAGGAGGGTGATGTGGGTGGAAAGGGGAAAACCTGGGTTTCTAAGCCAGATGGGAACACGACCTTCGTTGGCAGCTGCTGCGAAGGTGGCAGCTATGGGACAGCCCGGAGCATAGGCACAGGACAGGGAGTTCTGCTGGGATGGGAACACGGGAGCCATGCAGACAGAAGCCCCCCCACCCCATAACTGCATCTGTTCTGGGGGCATTGCTGTCATGGTTATGTGGCTAGGAGATGTGGGGGGGCCACTCATGGGGGTGTCCACCATGGTTATGTGGCTAGGAGATGTGTCACCCATGGGGGTTGCTGTCATGGTTACGTGGCTAGGAGGTGCAGGTGGGGGGTTATTCATGGGGGTTGCTGTCGTGGTTACGTGGCTAGAGCTGCAGGCGGGGGTTACTCATGGGGGTTGCTGTCATGGTTACGTGGCTAGGAGGTCTAAGGCAGGGGTTACTCATGAGGGTTGCTGTCATGGTTACGTGGCTAGGAGGTCTAAGGCAGGGGGTTACTCATGGGGGTTGCTGTCATGGTTACGTGGCTAGGAGGTCTAAGGCAGGGGTTATTCATGGGGGTTGCTGTCATGGTTACGTGGCTAGGAGGTCTAAGGCAGGGGTTATTCATGGGGGTTGCTGTAATGGTTACGTGGCTAGGAGGTCTAAGGCAGGGGGTTACTCATGAGGGTTGCTGTCATGGTTATGTGGCTAGGAGGTCTAAGGCAGGGGTTATTCATGGGGGTTGCTGTCATGGTTACGTAGCTAGGAGGTCTAAGGCGGGGGTTACTCATGAGGGTTGCTGTCATGGTTACGTGGCTAGGAGGTCTAAGGCAGGGGTTACTCATGAGGGTTGCTGCCATGGTTACGTGGCTAGGAGGTCTAAGGCAGGGGTTACTCATGGGGGTTGCTGTCATGGTTACGTGGCTAGGAGGTGCAGGTGGGGGGTTACTCATGAGGGTTGCTGTCATGGTTACGTGGCTAGGAGGTCTAAGGCGGGGGTTACTCATGGGGGTTGCTGTCATGGTTACGTGGCTAGGAGGTCTAAGGCGGGGGTTACTCATGGGGGTTGCTGTCATGGTTACGTGGCTAGGAGGTCTAAGGCAGGGGGTTACTCATGGGGGTTGCTGTCATGGTTACGTGGCCAGGAGGTCTAAGGCGGGGGTTATTCATGAGGTTTGCTGTCATGGTTACGTGGCTAGGAGGTCTAAGGCGGGGGTTACTCATGAGGGTTGCTGTCATGGTTACGTGGCTAGGAGGTCTAAGGCGGGGGTTACTCATGAGGGTTGCTGTCATGGTTACGTGGCTAGGAGGTCTAAGGCGGGGGTTACTCATGGGGGTTGCTGTCATGGTTACATGGCTAGGAGGTCTAAGGCGGGGGTTACTCATGAGGGTTGCTGTCATGGTTACGTGGCTAGGAGGTCTAAGGCGGGGGTTACTCATGGGGGTTGCTGTCATGGGTACATGGCTAGGAGCTGCAGGCGTGGGGGTCACTAATGGGGGTTGTTGGCACGGTTACGTGGCTAGGAGGTACAGGGGGTCACACTCCTGACGGATGTAGCTATGCCAGTATGCGCTGACCAGGACTAACTCCTACCTCGGGAGCTGCTAGGAGGAGAGCACCCTGGGGCAGGACTGGGAAACTGAGGCCAGGCATTCCCTGGCGGGTGGCATACCCAGCTCCCTCCCCCTACCAGATTCCTTGCAGAGCTGCACTATGGGTGGCAGGTGAAGGCCCAGCTGCGGAAGGGAAGCCCCAGCCCCACCTCTTCTGCCTGAGGCCCCGCCCCTGGACTCAAGCCCCGCCCACCCCTAGCCCCATCCTTCCTAGCCACCTGGAGGCCCGGGGTTGCCGTGCTGTGGCCTGGCTCCAGCCCTCCCTAGCAGCCAGGGAGCAGGGCTGCCACGCTGCAGCCCCAGCCCTCCCTGGTGGCTGGGATGCACATGCAATTTTGGGAAGGCTGTGCCTTCCTTTGCCCGCATTACCGGCCGCCCATGGAGCTAACGTGGCTCTTGTGCCCTTCCCCCAGCTGCGTGGGGGCTCAAATGGCCCCCTAGCTTCTCTCGCTGAGGGGCCTGGCCTCCCGCACCTGAAGTCCTTGCGGTTGTAGAAGTCCCAGGCGGAGGCGTGGCACACCACCTCCCGCCCGTCCGACGGCTTCTCCAGCATGGACTTCTCCCAGAACTCGGGCGGCATGGGCATCAGGCCCAGCGAGGTGAAGAACTCCTCGGAGACCCGGAACATGTGCGTGGCGTTCCAGTTCTGGGCGGGCAGGGCCAAGGAAGCAGCGTTACACGCGCTAGGAGGAGGCTGCCCGGGGGCCGGAGCTGGGGCTCTCCGGGACAGTCACCCGGCACCCGCCTCAGCAGCGGGAGGGTCTCCTGCTTCTCTTCCCCCCTTTCTCCGTTTTCTCACTTGTTCCTCTGGCTTGGGCCATATTCCTCCCTGGGTCCGATCCCCAGAACGGCCACACAGCTGCCCCCAGCAGGAGTTTGACCCAGTCTGTGCCCTCGCCGTGCACCGGACGTGACGTTCCCTCGCCTGGATCTGGCCTCAGAGAGTCTGGGCGGGCAGCCAATGCGGCTTGATCCTTGGCAGCCTTTTATCAGCCCCTCCCCAGAAGAGGAGATTTGCCCTGGGCTCCGCCACTGGGAACGGGTCACTGCTGGGCTTCTGGGAGCAGTGACCGCAGGAGGAAAGGCCCCCGGGGCACTGGCTTCCCGGGGCAGAGCCGCCAGGAAGGAGCCGCTGGCCGCTGATCGCCAGCCCCAGAGCACAGGCCCATTGCTCAGGGCGGCCCAGTGATAAACCGCGGCCGTGTCCTCAGACCCCTCCCCCGCCCCGCGCAGAACTGTTCCTCCCAGGGCCCGGCGAGGGCTGACAGCTCCCTTGGGGGTCGGGATCCCGCTGCCTTTGCCTCACTGCCTCCGCGGGCCAAGGGAGAGATTCCTTGCACCGCCCCTAACTGCACACTCCCCTTCCCCGCTTGCGCCTGCTTTCTCCTGGCCTTGGTCACTCCCCTGGGCCTCGGGTCAGGCTTACGGCTGGGCAAACGGGCCCATGCCCAGGGCGCTGTAGCCAGAGGGCGAGGGGCAACTGGGCGTGGGTGTTGCTGGCAAAGGGGGTGCAGGGCACTGGGCGGGGGGGCAGTGTAGCAGGGCTGGGGGCAGGTGGGAGGACAGTGCAAGGGTTGGGAGGAAGGGGGCGCTGCGCAGAGGTCGGGCAAAGGGGCACAGTGCAGGCACAAAGCAAGCACAGCCTGGGGGTGCCGGGTTGGGGGAGCCCATGGGTGCCCGGGGCAATGGGGGGTGCTCTGCCCACAGCGGTCAGGGGCCACGCTGGATATGAAAAGACCAGCTCGGCTGCAGGGCGTCCTCCGGCCCGTGCGACGCAGGCCCTCGGCGATCACAGTGCTCCCTTCTGGCCTTGGAGTCGCTTGGAGGCCGCCGGGGAGTTGGCACGAGGCCGTCTAGGGAGCAAAACGCACCAGGCCTGGCCCGGCAACCCGGCGAGCAACGTGGCTCGTCCTCACTCCGGGCAGCAGGGGGGCCTCCTCCAGCCTGCCTGCCTCTACCTCCAGCCCCCGGCCAGGCCTTGGGGGCGACCGGCTAAGCCGCGGCCGCGAGGGGCAGCCAGGCCTTACTTGCTGCACCATGGTGCTGGTGACATCCAGGTTGGGCTTGTCCGGGAAGGGGACCATCATGTCGTAGATGTTGTTCCACTGCTGGGCCCACATGTTGCCTGGCGAGGGAACAGAACTGTTTAGGGGTTTGCTGCGGTAGCAGCCGGGCCAGGCCCTGGGAAGCAGAACAGAGCGGAGAGCGCACAGGGCCCCTCCGCACACTCACGGGCTGGGTGTGGCTGAAGCCAGCGGCCCAGAACAAGATGGCTGCCTGCACGGGCTGGGCGTGGCTGGAGTCAGCAGACCAGAACAAGATGGCTGCCTGCGTGGGCTGGGCGTGGCTGGAGCCAGCGGCCCAGAACAAGATGGCTGCCTGCGTGGGCTGGGCGTGGCTGGAGCCAGCGGCCCAGAACAAGATGGCTACCTGCACGGGCTGGGCGTGGCTGGAGTCAGCAGACCAGAACAAGATGGCTGCCTGCGTGGGCTGGGCGTGGCTGGAGCCAGCGGCCCAGAACAAGATGGCTGCCTGCGTGGGCTGGGCGTGGCTGGAGCCAGCGGCCCAGAACAAGATGGCTACCTGCACGGGCTGGGCGTGGCTGGAGTCAGCAGACCAGAACAAGATGGCTGCCTGCGTGGGCTGGGCGTGGCTGGAGCCAGCGGCCCAGAACAAGATGGCTGCCTGCGTGGGCTGGGCGTGGCTGGAGCCAGCAGCCCAGAACAAGATGGCTGCCTGCGTGGGCTGGGCTGGGCGTGGCTGGAGCCAGCGGTCCAGAACAAGATGGCTGCCTGCGTGGGCTGGGCGTGGCTGGAGCCAGCGGCCCAGAACAAGATGGCTGCCTGCGTGGGCTGGGCGTGACTGGAGCCAGCAGACCAGAGCAAGGTGGCTGCCTGTGGGGGCTGGGCGTCGCTAGAGCCAGCAGACCAGAGCAAGGTGGCTGCCTGTGGGGGCTAGGCCCGGGGAAAGCGTGCTTGGGAGAGCAGCAGGAGCCCTTGGGATGGGACGTCTCCCTCAGGTTCCTCTCGCGTTGCCGCTCCTTTCGGCTTCGCTGCGGCAACCCGAGGGAGGGGAGGTTTCCTTCCTTGTCTCTGGGCAATGAAAAGGCAGGGGCTCAGCAGGGTGAGCCCCTGGTGGGCCGCTGCTGCTAAACGTACCTGGGTCTCCGAGGTACGGGGACTGCAGCTCCCATTGGCCGCGTGGCAGCGTTTCTGGGTAACGGGAGCTGCGATCCCCCCGTCCCTGCGGAGGTGCAGGCAAATACGGCTGTTTGGGGACCCGCCAGGATGGACCAAAGCTGTTTGCCCAATCTGCTCTTGCAGCCGGACGAGGAAGCGCCGTCCAATGGTCAGAGCACGGCACTGGGAGTCTGGCTGGCCCGGGGTTGTGGCCTGCCCTGCCATGGACTCTCTGGGTGATCGCAGGCAAATCGCTTCCCGAGCCGTGTCAGGCCATCCCGGGTGTGCGGGTTCCTAGCGCCAGTGGGGGTGGGTGGAGATGGGCAGGGTGGCATGGTTGGCTTCCATCCTCTGAGCCAAGAGCTTTCCAATGGCCGGGCTTCCCGCCCCTGCCCCCTTTGGCCAGGCTGGGGTCATTCACTGCATCTGTGCAAGCCCGAGTGCAGAGCGGGGCTCCATGCATTTCCCCTCCCCCAGCCAATCGCATGGCCCGCAGCCAACACCCCAGCCGTGCAATTAGCACAATCAGGTGGGAGGGGGAATCTGCCCAGCGCGAAACAGCTGGGAATCCTTCCTCCAGCTGCAGCCCCAGTGCTGCCCGGTCAGACCCGGGGCTGGGGTTTGCGTGGGACGTCCCCCTGCTGTTTTCCTCTCTTGGGGGAGGCCTGGAACGGCTGTGAGCAGCTGCTCCCGGCTGATAACAAGCCGAGCACCGTGTGCTCCCCGCACGGCAGCTGCACCGCTCCTGTGGCCTGATTGCCACCAGCACCAGGGAGTGGCCTGCAGCACCATCGGAGAAAACGAGGCCCCTTTAGCTCAGGCAGGGGAGGCGCCTGCCTATAGATCCAGAGGCCCTGAGGTCAATTCCGGCTGGTATCAACTCCCTCAGGGCAGGGCCACCCTTACAATGTATGGAACCCCCCATCCTGCCCCCCGCCTTCTGCTGCAGCTCGGAGCTTCCCCTGTGCCCCTCCATCCCCACGTGGCTCTGGCTCGGGCTTGGGGCTTTCTGGAGGGTCGGCACGGAGTTGAGCCTACCCCTACCCCAGTGTGGCAGGAGGGAGCCCTCAGCTCAGCGCTGGCTGACCAACCCGTGGGTGGGGAGAGGGCAGCCCTGCTGCCGGCCAAGGGAGCAGCGCTGGGGTAGGGACTAGGGTTGCCAGATGGTTGAAACAAAAATACCGAACACCCCCCCCCCAAAAAAAAAAAACCACTGGGGAAAAAATTCTGTTGGGGAAAGGGGGGGGGGGACCAAAGTTGTTGAGCAAAAAAAACCAAAAAAACAAAAACAAAAAAAACTCAGCATGTCCCTTTAAGAGTGAGTGCAGGGATAGGAACAGGGGAGCAGTTGAGCACTAAGACCCCAGGGGAAGCCTAGGTCTTTTGGCTGTAGCCATTTTGTGACAGCAGCTTTGGGGAACCAGGTAAGCATGGGGGCTAGGGTTGGGGGGCTCAGGGGCCAGGAGGGGCAGGTGCTGAGTGTTTGTAGGGGTGCCAGCTGCCCAGCATTTTCACCTCCTGGCTGGGGAAAAATTCAGAAAATACCAGTCATGTCAGGTGTCCAGAATTCTCTGAATTTTTTTTACTGGCCAGGAGGTGAAAATACCGGACTGTCTGGGTGATACCGGACACCTGGCAGCCCTAGCAGGGGCTGGGCCAGACAGGGGCCTGTGGATGCGGTCAGCGCTATCCGGAGGTGCACCCGCACATGCACCTGCAGAGGGGCACCCCACGCTTGGTGCCCCACCTTTTCAGGTGGCCTACGCAGCTGCATGTGCTGCATACACCTACGGATGGCCCCGTCCCAGGGCGCAGCCTTCCTTGCACATGCAGTATCCAGAGCAGGACAAGCAGGCCTTCCCCACATCCTGCCTCCCCCTCCCCAAACACGTCTCGCTCCCCGCCCCCCCTCGCCGACCTCGTGTCTCCCCTGTTCCCTTAGCACACCGTCAGCCCCCCCAGATCTGCAGGGCACCCCCAACCTTCCGAGACAGCTACTGCCCTCGCCTTTGGCCCACTTACCCAGTAAGTGAGCAGGGATGGGGCCCTGGAGGTTGATGAACTTGGGGCCGTAGCGTTCATACAGCTTCCTCCGGACGAAGGCATGCAGGTTCAGGTAGAGGGGCTCCAGCTGGTGGTACAGCTGCTCCAGATCGTCCTCGAAAGTGGGCGAGTCGTACCAGGAGCGCCAGTAAGCGCCGGTGTCCTTGAAACCTGGCAACGGAGAGCACGGCGCCCGCCGCGGTGAACTGCCGAGTCGGACCCAGGGACCGCCCCTCCTGGCCTTTCTACCCAGAATTATCCCGGGGGAGCAGGGATGCCTGCTGACCCAATGGGTAGAGACGCCCAGCCCTCCAGGTGAGGTGCAAGGCTGGGGGCATGAGGGAAATCCTCAGCTGGTGCAGAGCCAGCACTGCATCCCTGCTCAGCCCCCATGTCCTACTGATCAGGGGCGTGGCCAGAGGGGAAAGGGGGCGTGGCCATGACCCTGCTTGGCTATGTTAGCACCATCCTAAAGTTCCCTTTGCTGTACACTCTCCAGCTCTGCTCCGAGCAGAGCCTGGCCAGACCCCAGGATCTCGCGCAGTGGGATAGAGTCTGAGGTCACTTCTCTTTCCCTCGCTAGTCTTGTGCCACCTCGCAAATGTCTAGCGGAGCAGGAGGGCAGCAGGAATGAAGGAACGGAGCCCCGGCAAGCACCCCAGGGCCGAGCGGCCGCCATGCGGAAACGGACCGGGGGCCCACCGAGGCCGGCATCCTGCCGCCTGTGCCGCCCGGTGTCAGCTGTGGCGTGGGAAGGGGCAACTCAGCACTCTCCTCGCTTTCAGCAGCAGGGTGCCAGGGGCGCCGGTTGTGCACCCGGGCGAGAGGCGCCGCCCCTCAACGCATTCCCTGCAATGCAGCACCGCGGATGGGGGGGCGTGCAGGGAGGAGAAGTTCCTGACCCCCGGTAGTGATCAGCTCATGCCCTGAAGCATGAGGGTGCTTGTCCCTCACTGGCGTGGCTACGTTGGGGCTGCTTTGGGAAGCTTTTCCACACGCAGCCCCGTCGCGACTGGGACACCTGCAATAGCAGGGGACCCGACTCGAGGCTCCAGGCCCCTCTTACCGTCCATCCTGTAGGCCTCGTTGCTCAACGCCACAAACGCCTCGTACTTGGGCCTCAGGGGGTTCCCGGCGGCGCTGTGCCAGCCCTCCCAGGCGTAGAGCAGCTTTTGGTAGCTGCGGGAGGTGGCCATGATGTCAGTTATCTCTGAGGCGGGAAAGGGAAACACGTCAGAGGGCCAAGCCAGCTCTCACGGGGGGAGCGTCTTTCCACCCACAGCCGATCTCCCCAGCATCCTAGGGCTGGCAGGTCCCTGGCTGCTCAGGCACAGGGGGGAGGGGAAAGGGGGGAAGAACCCCCGTCAGGATCAAGCAGAGACGGGCCTGAGCTTAGAGCCCCACGCTCACGTGTCGGGGTGCCAGAAAGTCTCCCGGCTTCACAATGAGCCACAGCCCAGCCCCCGGGAATGGGGGGAGGGGTCTGCAGGCCGACCTCCAATGGCCCCTTTGACTGTGGCATGCTGAACAAACCCGCCAGATCCACACAGCCCCCCACATCGGGGGCGCTGGACATCTGGAAGCGGAGCAGGAGCAGGCCGCTGTGGAGGGCGCCGAGGTTGGGATGCAGCCAGGTGTGTCGGCTCTAACACCCGCCAGGAGCAGCCCGACGCTCCCTTTCTCCTCCCTCACCCCATCTCCGGTGGGGCGCCACCTTCCAGCTCCCCCCCCAGCAGCTGGCCCCCCAAGGTGCATTTGGGGCTCTCTAGTTAGACCTTGTCCTGCCCAGTGCCTGAGACGTCAATGGCCCACAACATACCCAGCCACCTGTGCACCCTGCAGCAAAGGGGGGCGATTCTGCCCTGCCCGCCTGGACCGAGGAGTCTGAGCCTCCACCAGGACAACGGGGCCAGCGAGCGGGAGGCAGCGCCGCCTCGAGGAAGGGCCTGAACCTGGGAGGCTCCCACTGGCTGCAGCAGAGCCCCATGCAGGTTCAAACCCCCTTCCTGAGCAAGGGGCCCCGAAGCTCAGAAAGCGACTGAGTCCCGGGCCGAGGGCTCCTACCCCGGTGGGACGGGACGGCGCCGTACCTGGATCCAGAGCCCAGCAGCTGGCGGTCTGGTTGGGAGGACACACCTTGGCAGTGGAATAGATGTTGTCCATCTCGCTCAGGATGGTGTTGTACTGGGGGGAGGAGGCAAAAGCGGATGTCAGGGGTGGAAGACGGCGGAACTGGGGCGTCCGTCGACACGCGGGTGGTCTGGTCAGAGTCAGGCACAAGGGGAGGAGGGAGGGTAGCGACAGCCCCCCTGCGGCTGTCAGCGGTTCTGGGAGCACGTCCCTTCCGAAGGGAGGTTGTGTATGCTCGTACTGTGGTGCTGGTGGACTGGAGGGGGGCACCGTGCAGGAGGCCGTGGTGGTTAGGGATGTTAAATATCGGTTAACTGAACAGCCGATTAACCGCATGAATTCTTATCGGTTACTCGACTATTCTAGTGCGCTCCGGCCCCATCCCGAGTAGCCCCCTGCCATCCCACGCTGCTGCCTCTGTATCAGAGGCAGCAGCACGGGTGCCAGGTGGGAGCTGGTCTGTGAGGGGAGCCAGTTTAAAAACAAGCTTCCTGCACAGACCGGCTGCCTGTTGCCTCACACTGCTGCCTCTGATACTGAGGCAGCAGCGTGGGGTGGCAGCAGCACCTGTCCAGGGAAGGGAGGGCTAAGCTCCTGGACCCAGCCCGAACCAGAACTGAGACAGACTGCTGGCCAGTCTGCTAAAAAATGTACTTGCAATGGTGTGTGTGTGTGGGGGGGGGGGGGGGGGGGGGTGACGTAGTGGGGGGTACCTTGCTGGTTGCTATGCTGGGCAGTGGGTGACCCCCACTGGCTGCTGTCTGTAGTACGGCCCAGCAGGACAGGGGATGAGTCACTAGGCAAGGGTCTCTCAACCTGTCCGACCAGCTACCCCCCAGGGAGAGAAACAAAGGAAGGTGGAATGCCGCCCCTGGCTGGGGGGCAGGGCTGGAAGAGAGATAGTTTCTGTCTGGGAGCATGGAGGAGACAGCCTACGGAAAGGGGCTGGAATTTGGGGGCCCAGTCTCCCCCATCTCAAAGGGGGCTGAGGCATCCTAGGCCTGCCCTGGAACCAGATGACATCTGTGCTGTGCTGTATCCTGGAGAAGCAATACACTCCCTCTATTCTACTGGCTGGTGGAGTCTGTCCGTGCCATTACGGGGGTGCAGGAGACGGGAAAACCCCAACGTGCTGTCACAGGGGGGAATGTGTGTATCTGTAGCATTAACTGGTTTTGCTTATTGGCTACTCGACTACACTATTGCATCCCTAGTGGTGGTGGGGAAAAAAACTGTACGTGCAGGTAGATTTGTCAGTGAGTTTGTGAGGGTGAACAGGAACGCAGGTGGGGGTGTCTGTGTGTGTGTATGTGAGTTTAATGTGTGTGGGGGGGGGAGGTTGGGCAGGCATGTGGTTTGGGGGGGATGGGAGCACATGACTTGGCAGAAAGGGGGCATGAAGGGGGCATGTATGTTTGTGTGAGCACATTGTTATTGCACCTTAAAATAAGGGGCAAACGGGGGCGCCGACCTGGCTGGTTAGAAGGTGCCAGGCCACGTGTCCCTCAGCCTGCCCGGGCAAAACCCGGGTCAGCGCCCCACAGCGAGGGATGGTGATGCAGGAGGTTTCAGAGGACACAGAATTAGCTGCGTCAGCGTAACGCGCAGTGACCCTGGGCTCCTGACTCAGCAATCCTGCCCCGACAACCGGCCGCCATGGCGAGCCTAGGTCAGGCCGCAAACGAGGGCCGCCCACCACTAACCCTAGCCCCCCTCCCCCGGCACACACAGCTCTTCACTAGTGCACCCGCGTCCCGATCTACAGCAACAGCCCTCCTCGCCCACTTTTCACACCCACTCCCCATCTTCACCGATGCCTCTCCAGCACCCCGAGGACCCTGCCTCACACCGCTCTGCCAATGCACCTGTGTGGACACTCGCCCGTGGGCCAAGGAAAACCCCACGCCCCATAGTCCCTATCTCTCTTTGAGCAGGGAACCATTTGGCAGGCTGGCCAGTCTAGCTATTGCCTGGGACCGTGGCCCACGTAGCTACGCCCAGTGAACCCCCCCACCGTAGGGCTGACTTTAGCGGCACTCAGATGTCCAGGAACTGGATTGACCAGGAAGCTACGGGAGTTGCGTTCAGCAAGCAGGGGTCCATGCGGTCTAAGGATGAGACACTGAGACCGAAAAGTTGGTCTGTATTCCTGGCCCTGCCAAGTTGTCTCCCTTCCTATGTAGGTGACTGGCTCTTTAGAGCAGGGGGTGTCTCTCACCATGTGGACGTGCAACGCCTGGCACACTGATGGGACCCTGATCCCAGCTGGTCCCTCCTGCTGCTGCTGCTAAGGCCTGAGACCATTAAAGATCCCACAATGGTTTTTACAGGAGTAGAACTGTTAGTCTCATTGCTCTGGCCACATTCCAGTTTGGGAAATCCCACCCTGCTTGCTAAAATTCTCCTTAAGCTTTCAGTGGCCTGGTCCTCATGGCGTCTGATCCTAAAGCACTGGGTGGTATCAGCTGCTGTGTCCCACCCCAGAGGGGGTTGCATTCCGGTGGTGGGTAAAATGATTTGCACTAGCCATGAAGCACTTGGCAGGACAGGCATGCTCTGCGAAGACACCATCTGAAAGTCCTTTGAAAAGAAGCTCTTCCGATAGCCTAGAGTGCGGCTATTTATAACATCATTCCCTCTTCGGCAGCAGCTGGCTTGGTTTCGTTAACGAGTGAAGATCAAAGTTTGGGGAGACGTTCACATTGGTTGTGGTCACTGCCAGCAATAGAAAATAGCAACGGGGCATTTTCTGCATCCCGCAAGCGACTGCAATTCCTAGAAGAGGAACTTGCCCGGGTTTGGCCCTTCCTTCAGCTGAGTGCAGACGGGCGGTGGGAAACCTTTGCATTCACTACAAGCCTTATCAGCTGGGAACCAATAAATACCGCCAGTCTGCAGGAAGGAGATGTCAACAGCTGTTGCCTCTGTTCCTCCTGCGGAATGTCTGAGGCTGCGGCTTCTCTCGCAGGGAGAGCTGTCGTGAGTCTCAGGACTCCCGGCCTTCGGCTGGCGCACGGCTGCAGCACTAGCTCCGGTCTGTGGGATCACCGAGTCACTTCTACGCAGGATCGCTTCCTGGCGCTTCCCAATGCCCTCTGCAAACCGGACCCAGGTTCTTTGGGGAAGCTCAGCTCCCAGTCAGGCACCTAACCAAGTGGGCAGATTTTCAGCTCTCTGGGGGCACGTGGAGCTCTCCTCTAAACCACCCATGGTGGGCAGGGAGCCCATGAAAATCAGGCCCTGAGCTCCTTGGAAAATGTTGCCCCTGTTTGCAGAGGAAACCTATCCTGGGCCGTCACCAAAATGCGACTGTCTCTGGGGAGGGATGAAAGCAGCCACAGCAGCGCACCACAGGGCATTTAAGAAGGGGACATTTTGCGGGTGTGAAACACTCCCACCAGTGCAAATAATTTCACTATGGCCCAAGCGAGCGTGTAAGGCTCTCCCCTGTCCCCGTGGGTGCGGGTTTTGGCTTTAAACCACTTTGCACCTGTGGGGCAGAGGAGGCTCAAGTCCTTCCCATTCCTACCTGACAAGCCCCTGCGCAGTGCCCACCCCTCCCCCCCACTCCCGTCTGCCTCCCGTTCGGCCGTGCGTGGCGCTTGGCAGGGCAGGCAGCACTCCGTGTGAGCTGGCTCTGCCTGGCACGGGGAGAAGGGGGTGCCCTGGAGGTCGGGTCTCTCCTTAAAAAGCCGGGGGCGACTCCGGATTCCACTTGTTTGCCTGGGTTGTGTTCTCCCCCTGCAGCAGTGAATGAACGGGTGCGGGCAGAACGAGGGGATTAGCTGGGGTAACAGGGTAACAGGACCCTTTGGGGCCAGCCCTGGCTAGTAAACGCTTTTGCCAGGGCGTCGCTCCGTGGCAAGGGCTCCGTGGGGCAGCCACTCGCCCTGCCTCCAGTGTCAGAGCCCCGCGCTGCTCCCTTCACAGCCTCCCCCCAGCTCCACTGCCCCCGGGGGCTCTTCCCCCTCCACAGCCCCGGCGCACCCAGCACCTGTGGACAGGCGGGAGGCAGCGCTCTTCTCGCCAAGTCATCGCTGACTAATTCCACCCGGAGCCCCCTCACCCCTGCTGCCTGGGTGTGCCCCTCGCCGCGGCGTGGCAGACGTGGTCTGACGCCTGGCCTGGGAACTCGCCGAGCGCCTGAGGGTCCGATTCCCCAGCGCCGCCCACCTCGCGCCGCCGCTTACACCAAGGCAAAGGGCTGCCCGGTCAGCGCCGCGGCCTTGTGCGGCCACGCTGAGCCTCTGCGCGAACTCAAGGCCCAAGCGGCGGGGCCCGTGGGCTCGGGCCGGTGTTTCGGCAGCCCCTGAGGGAAGGGAGCGGCTGTTGTAGCTGCTCCAGCCTGGTCTCCCCCACTTGGCTGCCCGCCTTGCCAGCCAAGGGCAGGAGCAGCCATTTCAATAGAAGCCCCAGGAAAGGTGCAAGCTGAGGTAGAGGCCCCTTCTGGTGTGGCCACAGGGGCGCCATTTCAGGAAACAACCTTGGGGGACGAGGGGAAGGTGCATCAGCACCTCGACCATTAGCTGTAGTTCTCGGATA
Source organism: Pelodiscus sinensis (assembly GCF_049634645.1). Taxonomy (NCBI): domain Eukaryota; kingdom Metazoa; phylum Chordata; order Testudines; family Trionychidae; genus Pelodiscus; species Pelodiscus sinensis. Next base: position 6,284,780 of record NC_134739.1, on the reverse strand, counting down.
CCCCAAAGGGGCACGCATAGACCTCAGGGAAGTCCAGGAGGGGGAGCTGCCCGCCTTGTCCCATAGCAAATTAAGGTCCCATTCAGCATCTGGACCAGGGTGAGCAATAATTTTTGCAAGGAGGGGCCACTTAATGAATTTTGGTACGTGGTCACAGGCTGGCTCCATCCCCTGGGAGGGGCGGGGCTTGGTGTGGACAGGGCGGGGCCTGGTGTGGACAGGGCGGGGCTGGGGACTAACTTCCCCCTAGAGTTGTCTGGGGCCAGAGGCTTTGCTTTAAAAACACAGCAAAGAGCTCGTAGCTCCCAGCCCTGCATTGCCCGGCAGCTGCCCGGGGTGGCTGCGGCTATTGAAATGGCTCGCAGCTCCGGCGCCTGCCGGGAGAACACCGTGACTGGGAGCCACGAGTCATTTAAATAGGGTCCTGCTGCCTGAGCCACCACGTGGAAATTCAGTGGCAGGGGCAGCAGGATATAAGCAGAAAGCGGCCAGATGCCGTCCGCGGGCCGGATCAAAGTGTTAGGAGGCTGGATCCGGCCCCCAGGCCACATCTTGCCCAGCCCTGGTCTGGATACTGCAGCTTTGTAAGAGAGTCAGGATGGCCCTGCTCTGCCACAGCCCTGCACAGCCTTAGGCAAGTCACTTAACTTCTCAGTGGGGAGAAGAGCCCTGCTCCCAGGGGGGCTGTGAGGCTGCCCTCACTAATGACAGTGACTGGCTCAGATGCGGTAGGTCTGCGGGGCAGAGAAGTACAGCAGGGGCCCTGCCTTCCTTGCCATGAGACCTTAAAACCAGTTCTCAGGTGGGGGTCGCATCTCCCCTCTCCCCATCTACTCCCTGGCCCCACAGGCGGCCCTGGGCTGGTGCCACGAATGGCCATTCTCGGCTGGCTGAGCGGGGCTGGGGAGAAGGCCACGGAAAGCCGGCTGGCGCTGCAGGCCGGGACGCTGGGCCTGCGCCTCGTGGGGGTGCAGAATTCTAGACCCTAAATCAACCTTTCCTCTCCGGCCCCCTACTAAGCTCGAAGCCCAGGGCAGAGCCTGCTTGGGGGTGCCTTAAAAGGGCCTGACTCCCAGGCTCCACCGAGCACCTGCCCCCTGCAAACCTTTAAGGCGGATCTCGGCTTGGGACCCTAGTGACTTTGGAAAACCTGAGCCTGGAGCCCGGCCTCCCTCTGGTCTTCCCAGTGTCTCGCGGCTCCCCGGCACTGGGATGCGTTGGTGTATTTCGGGCGCGCCTGGTTCTCCGCACACGCTTCCCTTGCAATGTCGGCTCCTTGCGAGCCGCTTCCCAGTCACGTCTGCCTCTGCGGCTCCTCGGGCGCTAACACGCCGCCCGGTCCAGAAGCATCTCTCGGCCTCTCTGGTCCGCTCACGCTCCCCCTGCCCCCAGAGCCAGTCCTCCATTTTAACATCAGCCTCCCTCCAGCTGCTGTGACACCCCCGGTCCCCGCTCCTAGAAAACTCCCCTCTGTCTGCTGCCTCACCCGCATCTCTGCTCCCCCCCCACTGCTTTTGGATCGTCCCGCCACATCTGCTTTGGCCCGACTCTTATCGCAGGCAGGGGGGAGGGGGGGTGTCCTGGTGGCATCACACAAGCAGCCACTGACTTTAAAGGGCAACCACGGCGACGGGCGAAAAGGGCGTCTGCATGTTTCAAGGGTCGGGGCCTGACTGGCCAGCCAGCCCTGCTTGATTAACAAGCCCAGCTGCAAGAGGGCGGTTGGCTGACTCCCTGGCCTGGCCCCGAGGCAGAGACCCCTCTGGCCAGGGACACGCTGCGTCCGGGTCCCTTTGCAAGTTCGTTCCTGGCATTCCAAGCCGAGTATTGAGGAACGGGCCTGCCAGGAACCAGGGCTGGTGTTTGATCCTCCCCGGGCGGGAGAAACAGGCCCCCGCTGGCTATAAATAGCGACTATTTCCTAGCTACGTGGGCTGGACAAGGGAGCTCAGCAGAACCCCCGACCTGCCAGGCCTGGACTCAGAGACCCGGCTCCCACCTGCCTGAGTTGTGCTACGGGGCAATGCGGGGACACCGAGTCCCTGGAGCACAAGTCCAGGAGAGCCGGGTCTCCTTCCCCTCCCCGCTCCACCCTGGCTGTAGGGGATCATGGCAGCCCTCCGGAGTGGCACCGCTCCCCTGCCTCTGCCCAAATTCTAACTGCTAAATGGGGTGCCCCCTCCCCGCCCCTCTGAGTGGCCCAGTCGCCCGCGGCCCCGGCCGACACCCGGCACACCTGAGCCTGACTCCCCAGCCACCAGACTCCATGCACAAACAGAAAGATGGATTTTCAGCTGACCTGCGATGTCCCAAGAGCCTGCCGGAGACACCGCCCGCCCTGCCCCAAGAACCTGCCCAACCGCCCCCCCCACACACCCCCCCGATCCTTTCTTGCTCTTTCCCCAAAGCTCAGTGACTTAGAGCCACGGGTGGTGGGGTAAGTAGGGCTGGGGGAGGCAAGCCCCCAAACCCTGCCCCAGTCCTGCCCCAGCTGCCCAAGCCCTACCCCCCAGGATCACAGAGCGGGGCAGTGTGCAGCCCCAGCCTCCCCCGCCCCAGTAGGTGTTCTGGGGCAGAGCGTGGCCGTGGCCGTGGCCAGGCTGGCAGTTTGGCAAGGCAATGCCTTCCTCCGCCTAGCATCCCCGCCACCCACGTCAGGGGCGTGTCTGCATTCAGCCACACCCACGGCCGACTCGGTTTCATTGCCCTGTAGACCTTGAGGCTCAGCTCTGGGACCCTCCCACCTCACAGGGTCCTAGCGCCTGGGCCCCACACCCGCTGGTGTCTAAGCGCAGCGTGGACAGACCGTAGCATCACTGGGGGTCGCCTCCCCACCCGCTCAGACCAACCCTGCACGACGCTACCTGCTGCCGCTTGTCCAGGGGCAGGTTGGAAGGCCCCAGGGTCTGGATGGAGCCAATGATCTTCTTCAGCTGAGTGTCTGTGAAATTCTTCCAGATGGAGCCATAGAGTTCCTTGGCTTTCTTCCCCCAGGCCTCCGTGAAGTTCTGCTCCTCCAGGGAGGCCAAGATCTGGAAGGCAGGAGAAAAGACTCTTCTATGACAGCTATTCCCTTTCCCTGGATCACCACTTAGCCATCGCCCCTGGGGGCCGCCAGCCCTGCAGTCTCTGTACCCCGTCCGGGTGGGGCGCTAGGGAACGGGGCCCCGCCCCAGTGTGGGACACAGACTGGCAGACCTACACAGCTCCTACAAGACATCCAGCCCAGCAGCAAGACAGGCCCTCTATGCCCCCCTGCCTTGCCGCCACGCCTGTAAAATGAAGACAATGAGACACACCTGGCAACGTACAAGTGAGCCGTGGTGCAGCAGCATCAGAAGACAGCATGCACCGGCCAGGGCCCACCCCACCGTGCCCTAGTCATTTGCACTAGTGCACGGGAAGTGCTAAGAGCGTGTGAATTGTTACCACTTCGATTTGATGGCATTTTATACCCCTGGGGGACCAGTGTTCCCTGGAAGCTGAGCACGTGGGCAGCCACCCAGCTGATGAGCAGAGCAACCACGGCAGCTCACAGTGGACAGCATGTGTTTCTATTGGTGGTGCACACCTGCACATGCCCCCGTGCACATAACAAAATGTATTCCGCCCAAGGATGGAAAAACTTCAGGGAGAAGCCTGCCGGGGCTCCTATTCTCTCTTACACCACAGCCCCTTCACACCAGGCTGGCTGCGGGGAGCTTGGAGTCAGGGATGGCGACGTACTCCCACTTTACAGACAGTGAGAGCAGTGTCAAAAGCCTCAGGATAAGCGAGAACCGGGCCCATTCTGCACAGGTGTCTATGGGTGCGTGGGTGGGGGAGGAGGGGAACGCAGCATCAGCCACGCGTGGAGCTCACATCCACGGACGTGGTCAAAGCACAGGGCTGAATTCAGAGCTGAACCCCCAGCACAACGTTTGGAAATGTCTGAACCAGAATTCTGGGCAGTTGTGGAGACAATGAAAGGGGGAAGCATGAAGTTTGGAACCAGGTTCAGGTTCCAGCTGCCCAGGGTGTTGAAAGCCGGGGTCTGTGCAGACGGAGGGCAGGAAGGGGCAGCCGTCCACACTCAGCAAGGAGTGTCCACAGGTCCTCTCAAGCAGGATTGCTTTGTTCCCAGTTAGCAGCCGGTCCCCCCCCCCCATTATCCTGGGTTCCTGCAGCTCCCCCCGTTCATTCACTTGCTGCATCCCACTCACGTCTGGCCACTGACCGCCTGGGCACCTTGCACAGACACGGCAGGTAACCCTGGCACCGCAGCCGTGCAGGTGAAACCCCCCCCCCCCCGCCCCCCGGCCCAGCGGCTCACGAGGAAGTCACCGTGTACCGACTGTGCTTCCCAGGCACGCTGGCTGGGGAGAGGCCACATAGGAATATCAGAGGTCAGGGTGTCCCTAAGCGGAGACACGTTTCCAGCCAAAGCGGAACTCGCTCCGAGCCCCACTCCCTGCCTGGAGATTCTCCAGCTGGCAAACAAACGCCAGGGAGGGCAGCCTGCGAGCTGCATGGAACCAGCAGGTGGATTATGAAGTGGCTCGGGGGTGTATCTGCAACAGCTGAGGCTGAATAAACCACACGCTTCCGGGGGGGAATGTACGGGTCACACGAGGGCGAGGCTCCATTTATAAGTGGGCTATAAATGATTAATGGGAAATTATGAGACGTTTTCATACATGGTTAGAGTCCAACAAGTCAAACTTTTGCTGCTAACTGTCTCTGGCGGCTTCTACTCGTGCTTAAAATCATCAGGACACATACAGCTCATGCCCATAGAATCACGGGGCTGGGCGAGCTCTCAGGAGTCATTGAGTCCAACTCCCTGCCCAAAGCAGGAGCAGCCCCAATGAAATCATCCCAACCAGGGATAATATAATATATGGAGATATACCATCTCATAGAACTGGAAGGGACCTTGAGAGGTCATTGAGTTCAGTCCCCTGTCCTCTCAGCAGGGCCAAGTACCAAGGATGTTACATTGTGATGAATCAGCTAATCGAGAAGTCGATGGAATTTCCATCGGCTACGCGATCTGTCGATAAGGAGGCACTCGCTATCCGGCTGCGCCTCTCTCTTTGAAATGTACAAGAGCCGTCCGCAGCTCCTATATTTCAAAGGGAGAGACCCAGCCGGTTCCTGCTGTCTCTTTCCCTGTGAAACATACAAGAACCACAGGTGTGATAGAGGCAGCAAGCAGAGGGCAGGGAAGTGACTAGCCAAGTTCCTACTCAACTATCCAAGAAGCAGTTGCTCATCAGGTAGTCGACTGGTCACTTGCATCTCTATCATCAAGCCAGGACTTAAAATCCCTTAGGGATGAAGGTTCCACCCCCTCTCCTAGGGAACCCATCCCAGAGCACAACCTCTTCCTTACATCGTCCATCTGTCCTGCGCTGCTAATCAGCAGGACATGCCATGCGCCCTCCAGGAGGGATCTTTCAAAGTGCAGCGCCTCAGCCCCGCTCCTACTGCCCTCCAGGAGTGCCAAGTTAGAGCCAGGCTGACAACTTTGGAAAAACCCCACCTTTGATTCCAAGATGGCTGCATATTGTCCATGCTTGCGATTCTATCCCAAATCACCCAATATTTGGTGGTTTTCTGAAAGCACCAACTCCTGGAGTCATGGGATGATGCTAGAATTGTGGCTTTCATTTCATTTTTTTTAAACGAGCTTCTAGCCCTACTGGCTGCAGAGAAACACTTGAAACGAAGGCAAGTGACCCCTAAAAGCCAATGGGCGGTAAAGAAAAAAAGAACCCTAATGTTTATTTTTTTAAACTCTTGCTTTTGAACCCCATCTCCTGAATTTTGGAGCCTGATTTTGGAATGGCTAAAATTGCTACTAGTGAGACTTTTAATTTAGCCTAAGAAAAACAACCAGCACCACCAAAACCCCCAACCTCCAATGGAGAGAGCGGAGTGTGCGCATTTCACTTTGGAACAGGCTGCAGTAAATGTCTCTGCACGCCAGGAGAGCTCCGGGAAGTTGAAAGGCAGGGTGCACTGAAAACAAAAGGCAGCCGCCTTTCCTGGTTACATCTCCCCTCTAGCCATTTGTCTACCAGAGGTATTTCCAACCTGTCCATCACTCGTCTGGGCACCAGGAGCATCAGATGTATCAGGCAAAAATCCGTGGCATATAAAAAGATTCACGGACGTCAGCGCCACATGGATCTTTACAGTGTGTGTTGTCAGAGCAACACGCAGCCAGCAAACTCCCATTTGTATTCAGGAGCCAGCGTGGTCTAGAGCAGTGGTCACCAACCAGTCGATCGGGATCTACCGGGAGATCTTGGAACCTCTGACCGGTGATCCTGAGAGGTTTGGCCAGGAGGCTGTCAAGTGCCAGCACTTCATCTGCCCCTCTCAGCACTGCCATGCTGCTCCTGCCCTCTGCCTTGGAGGCACCCCTCATTCCTGGGAGCCTCCTGCTTGCTATGCGGGGCACAGGAAGAAGAGGAAGGGGGGTGCTGATGCCAGGGTGCCCGTCCCACCACTTTGTACCCCCTCTCCACAGAGCAGAGGGGGGCAGGGATGGAGAGAGTTTGCTGGCTGCTTTTGGGAGTGGTGCATGGCCAGGGTAGGGGTGAGCCTGCCTTAGCCCCCTGCACCACCACCCAGAAGCCACCTGTGGTAAGTGGTGCCCAGCTGGAGACAACATTCTGAACCCTGGCCCCAGTCCCAAACCCCTGCCCCCAGCCTGATAAAAGTGAGCGAGGATGGGAGAGGGAGGGAGGACAGAGTGAGCAGGGGCGGGGCCTCAGAGAAAGGGCAGGAAGGAGGCGGGATCAAGGTGTTTGGGTGTCAGGTAGATCCTGGATTGCACTTAAATTCAAAACGTGATCTCGTGCTCAAAAAAGGCTGGGGACCACTGGTCTAGAGACCAGTGCATGGGCCCAGGAGACCTAGGTTCTAGTCCCATCTCTAGGGCTGACCAGCCAGGGGGCCTTGGGCAAGTCTTTTTGCCATCGTGTGCCTCGGTTTCCCCATCTCTAAAAGAAGAACAACGACACTGGCCTCTGGTAACGCATGATGGAAAGTGCTAGCTTAGAGCTTGGTATTAATGACAATAGTATTATTACTGAAGGGGGGGGATGTAACAGGTTGACAGGGGAGGGATCACGTGAGGATTCCCTGTTGTGTTCCCTCCCTCAGGGGCACCTGGCATTGGCCACTGTCGGCCGACAGGACACTGGGCCGGATGGACCTTTGTTCTGGCCCAGTCTGGCCGTTCTTATGTAGGGATGCAAGCACCTGCCTGCTGGGCAGTCCCACTCTGAGGTCACCCGGCCCCTCTCAAGTGGCAACGGCCTGCGAGTCTCTGGCATCAATGGGGGAAGAGACCCGTAGATCCTTGCAAAGCCGGCATGAGCCCGGGAGGATTTTCGATGCTGCAAACACGCCTGTCAGAGTCGCTTCACGCAGGGGGCCCGACGACGAGCAGAACGACACCCCTTTCGCCTCCATGAGCCTGGCTGCCAAAGCCGGCGCTTGGCGCGAGCCTCACACCCACGTGCCAAGCAAGGCAGCGGCCAGCCCCTCCCCTGGTCCCTTGCCTGGCGGTGCGGTGGGAGGGTCCAGCTGGCGCTGGAGTAGCTGCCAGGGGACAGGAGTCAGGGGGTGGGGCTGGCAGCAGGATGGAAAGGAGCCATCAGAATGGGCCGATTCCCACTCTTAGGGACAGGTCTGAGTCGGGCCTTTGGCTTGGGAGCTTCTGGGGGGCGGACGTGGCTTTGTATTCCTGTCGCTCCACGGGGCGCTAGTCACGACTCATTTCCCCCTTCCCCGGCCCTGCCCCGAGCCCAGCGAGGCCGCGATTTGGCCCGGGAAGAGGAACACGTCCTAGGAGCGCCAGCCCTGAAAGCACCAGGTTGTTCTGGGCCCGGGTAGAGAATCCGGAGCCTTTCGCCTTGGGTCCTGCAGGGCACATCCAGCCGGTGGCGCTACCCCTCGCGGCAGAGACTTGCGGGCGCATCTCCTTCGACCCTTTGGCGGCATCACGCACCGGCGGGCAGGGGCGGCCCACGAGGCTAGGCAAACCAGGAAGTTGCCTAGGGTACTGCCGGCCCGGATGCCCGACAATGACGTCATGGGGCGCCTCGTGATTACGTCACGGCCATTGACAGCTGTGCAGGCGGGGGCGCCGATCGTGCCTTCTACCTCAGGCGCCAGCTGCTGCAGCCGGCCTCAAGCCACCCCTGCCCACAGGCAGCGTCAGCCTGTCAATACAGGCAAACTAGGCGGTCGCCTAGGGCGCCAAGAGAAACGGCCGTTGAGGGCTTTGGAGGCGGGGGCACCGATTGCGCGTTTCGCGTTGGGTGCCAGTTGCCGGCAGCTCGTCTAGGGCCGCTCCTGCCCGCAGGCAGGTGCGTGCCCACCTCCCTCGTACTGCTCTGGCACTGGGTGGTCCCTGGGCAGGCGATCCCAGGGGCTGGATGGGCCTCGGAGACAGGGAAGGGGCGAGCAGAGACGGGCAGCTCGCCCTGTTGGTGCCCTCGCTGCAGGAGAAAGAGAAGACTTTCGGTGCCAGCCTGACACGTTCCCCGGCGTCACGCCCACCTCAACGCCGACCGCGTCCGCCCTTCACGTTCCGGAGTCTCCCTGCTTTCACTTCTGGGGAGAGCCCCGTTCCGATCCCCTCGCCCTGCTCCGCCATCCGCAGAGGGGTCTCCTGCGTGCTCGGCGGCTGCAGGCAGAGAGGCAGAAATGGGGCGAGGCGAGCGGCTGCCTTTTATTTCTTGGCCAGATTCCTCTTCCCAGCGACCTGACACCGGGCCTAGGGAAGGTGCCCGGTGGAGAACAATCAAGGCCGTGTTATTGGCAGGCCTGAGCCACTCAGCAGCTCTTGGAACAGATGCAACCCGGAGCGTTCCCTGCTCAAAGCTGAGCTCTCAAAGCAGTGACGGGAGGGGAGGGGGGTCTTTGCAGGGACTGAACCTGGCAGCTCATGCTCGAAAATCCGGGCCTGGCTGAGGTAAAGCAGCACGTTTGCTCATTAGAATCCGTACCAGGCTCAGAAAACCTCTCACCGGGTGCAGCTACGCAGAGAGCAACAAATGGGTTGTTTAAAAAACGGGAGGAGAATTTTGGAAGAGGTCTCAGGTCTTTTTACTTCCTCGAGTCCAGGGCCCTAAGGGACCACTGTGGTCACGTGGCCGGGCCTGCAGCAGGACACAGAACTGCCACTCAAGCACGTGGGCGGACCTTTTAAACCACATCTGACCTTGACTGACCAGTCGCCAGGCATGGAGCCTGCGCCGTGACCCTCGGTCAATGGTGCTAATGGGCAATTGCGAGGAATTCGCCGTCCGGTCTGTCGCGAGGGTCTCAGGGCCTGACTCGCTGACTTCACCCAGAGGTTGGTCTGAGTCAGGAGTCCGGGTTTCGGCCCAGTCAACGCCGGAGAAGCTTCACCCACAAGCGTAGCTGAGCAGAACGACCACGGTCACGGGCTGTCAAGCCGCGGGGCTGAAAGGCGAAGCCGCTTCCTGGTGGCTGTGCTTGCGTTTGGTGGGGCCTGGGTATCTTGCTGGATGGGGCTGCTGACTTCACGGAGGCCCAAAGCTGACACCGTCGCGGCAGAGGAAGGTCCTGGCGCTAAAGGCCTGTTCTCTGTGCAGTCTCTGAGTTTCACTGATTGCTCGTTAGCAGCCGGCACAGGAACGGGGAGGGAACGGATGCTGCAGCACCCCAGGACTCCCTGCCGCCATCCCAAGCACCGGGTTCTTGGCTGCCGTCCCGTGTGCCGGGGCTCTGCTGCCAGCCCCCCTCGCTGGGGTCCTGGGTAGAGCCCCACGTGCCAGGGGGTGACAGAACCCCGGGCCTGGGGCTTTGCTCTCAGCCTCAGCGGGGGTGGGGATGGACTGGGGGGGGAAGGGAGCTCCGCATCTCCCCTTTTAAAACACTCCCCTGCCTTGGCTGTTGCTGACGCCTCCTCCCAGGAGGCCGGGTGGTTCCTCCGAGGGACTCCTCACCTCCCGGCCAGCAGAGACGGGCGGGTGCGGCCGAGCCCAGGCAGGCGGAACTGCGCTTTGTGTCTGCCCCTTTGGAGCCGCACATCCAACTGGGGAACCCCGATTTCCTCCTCCCCTTCCCGACGACCGATCCCCGAGCAGAAAGGCGACCAAGCGGCTCAGGGGACCCACCACATAGCAAGGAGCTGACCCTGAGGGTGAAAGCTTAGGGCTACCAGGTGCCTTAAAAAAAAATACCGGACACACTTGATCTCAGATGGGGGGGGGGGAGATTGGGGGCAGCGGGGCTGGTCGGGGGAGATGGGGGGAGACTGGCCGGCGGGAAGCAGGGCTGGCCGGGGGCAGGGGCAGCGGGGCTGGTTGGGGGAGATGGAGGGAGACTGGCCGGCGGGAAGCAGGCTGGGCGGGGGCAGCGGGGCTGGTCGGGGGAGATGGGGGGAGACTGGCCGGCGGGAAGCAGGGCTGGCCAGGGGCAGGGGCAGCGGGGCTGGTTGGGGGAGATGGGGGGGGGAGACTGGCCGGCGGGAAGCAGGCTGGGCGGGGGCAGCGGGGCTGGCCGGGGGAAATGGGGGGGGGGAGACTGGCCGGCGGGAAGCAGGCTGGCCGGGGGCGGGGGCAGCGGGGCTGGCCGGGGGAGATGGGGGGGGGGAGACTGGCCGGCGGGAAGCAGGCTGGCCGGGGGCAGGGGCAGCGGGGCTGGCCGGGGGAGATGGGGGGGAACTGGCCAGCAGGAAGCAGGACTGGCTGGGAGAGAGTCGGTGGGAGCAGAGCTGGCTGGGGGAGATCAGGAGGAGGACGGGGGGAGAACCAGCAGGTGGGAAGCCCCCCCCCCACCCCCCATCACAGCTGCCTTTTGAAACGACCTGTTACTCATCGCTGGCCTGGTTCAAAGTCTCACCAGCCCAGCCCCAGCGCTCAAGCCAAGAGTCTCGCAGCCCTGCCTGTGGCGAACGAAGCAAGGAGGGTAAAGGGGAGAGCGCCAGGCAGGGCGCTGCCCCTATGGACTGTCTGAGTCGCAGCTCTGCAGGCGTGGGGAAGTGGGTCCTTCTCCCAGCACAAGCCCTGCTCCTTCAGGTGGGACGCATGGGCCTTCCCAGCCGCGCTCCCTTAATCACAGAGGGCTAGTGCGGGAGGTACAGGCACTCCCTGCTGTCCCGACCCCCCCCCCCAATCTTTGCAGGACACCCCGCCCAGGAAGCTCTCAGAAAATAACTGCTCTTCCTCATGGGCTGTCCCTTGTAGTGGGGGGGGGGGCGCTCTAGTGTCACTAGCAACTGGGGTTCTACAGCTGTGAGTTTCCAAGAACGTCCATGGTGTCCCCCGGGCACACATCTTGCACGAATGGCGGCACGATCCCCATCCCCAGGCAACCCCAAAGAGTTTCTGCTCAGCAGGTTTCCTGGGGATGGAGGGGCAAGAGCAGCTTCAGTGGAAATTATTTTTTTTATTATTATATGGAGCTATACCCATGTCAGAGTCAGAGCTGGAAGGGACCTTACAGGTCAAGTTCAGTCCCCTGCCCTCCCAGCAGGACCAAGCACCATCCCTGACCCACGTGCCCCAGATCCCTAAATGGCCCCCTCAAGGATTGAACTCACAACCCCAGGTTTACCTAAGCCAATGCTCAAACCACTGAGCTATCCCTCCCCCTCACTGGCAACACTGGAGAAGAGCTGTCATTTAGCCAGAGCCCACAGACATGCAGATTAGATAGACAGATATGTATGGGGAGGGATGGATGGATGGATAGATCGGGTGTATGAGGGTAGATAGATAGATAGATAGATAGATCGGGTGTATGAGGGTAGATAGATAGATAGATAGATCGGGTGTATGAGGGTAGATAGATAGATAGATAGATAGATAGATAGGGTGTATGAGGGTAGATAGATAGATAGATCGATAGATAGATAGATAGGGTGTATGAGGGTAGATAGATAGATAGATCGGGTGTATGAGGGTAGATAGATAGATAGATAGATCGGGTGTATGAGGGTAGATAGACAGGCTTAACACTGCTTTGTTACTGGGGAGTTGCTATTCAGTGCTGAAGACTGATTTTCTTGCTTTCTTGTAAAAAACGTATTATAGGATTTGCTTTGGAAAAATATATACACTGATCTGGGGCCCTGGATACGCTATTTGAAACAACACGTTAACCTGTTTGTCAGGCCAGATCTTACCAGCCTTCTCACTGGCTGCCCTCTGCATAGCTGATTTTGCATCAATGTCGCCGATTTGCTAATTACCAGGAAGAAAGGTAGGGGGGAGAATCTAAAGTGCTCTATTCCCCTCCCCCCACCCTGCCCAGACCACTATCAGCCAGGCCAATAGCACATGGGGTTAGACTCTCCCCTGCCCTGCTGCCATTTACATCTTTGCAAGTGGGGGGGTCAAGTGCTGGGGGGGGGGAATGGCACTTTGCCGTGGTGCCAGGATAACGCAAGGCGGGGAGGGGAGGGAACCCAGCCCGGGGTGCACATATCAAAGCAGGAGGCACCACGCTCTCCCCAGGCCTGGGCCCATGGCTTTGTGGGGAAGGGGGGCATGAAAAATCCAACCAACGGACACACCTGTGAAGCTCTCGTGGCTGCTCCTCCATCAGTATTTCTGGCCCACTGATTGCTGGGTGGGGACTGCGGAAAGCAGATGCAGCTGGGAGACCCGCCTAACTCACTCCTGGGCGGCGCACGAGGCTGCCGTTGCGGCCCTTTCCAGCTCTGCCACTGCCTGCTGGGTGGCCTTGGGCAAAGCCCTTAGCCTCCCAGCCCTTGTCTTGGCTCCACTGTAAGCTCTTGCAGGCCGGCTCTGCCTCTTGCTTTTCATCCAGCACCGTGGGGCCCTGGCTCAGTCACAGCCTGTGGGGAATACCGTAATGCCCCGGCACTCAGGGAGCCCTTCCCACCCCGGCTGGGAACCTTCATACCACAGCAGTCTCGCCGCGTAGCTACGGCCTGTCCCACGTACCGATGGGGGTGGGGGGGCAAAGGGGAGAGGTGCCCTGGGGCCCTCTGCGCCAGGCCCCTTAAATCGCCGCCGGAGCGTCACGCCCCTCGCTTTGGGCGGCTCCGAGGGCTGGCTGCCCACCCCAGCCCCTTCCTCCTGAGGCCCCGCCCCTTCCAGGGACACAGCTGGGCCCCCCAGGCCGGCAGAGACCATTGGCCCCTCCCACTGGAGATTTTGCATCATCCCTCATGGCCCCTTTGCGCTGCTGTTCGGTGCAAACCTAGCTCCCCCGCCTGCCCCTTTAAGCCCCGTCGGCCCGCCCCCGTCCTGCACGTGGACGCAGACCACGGCTCAGCTCCATCCACAGACCCGGGCCAGAGTCCCTCCCCCCTGCGACGCTTCCAGGCCATGGGAGCAGCTTTAAACCCCAAGCCACTGCTGAGATGGCTGCCCTGGCAGACTAGCCCGGCCACAGCAGCCCACCTATAGGCTATTTTTGGTGTGGTTCCTCCCCCCAAGAGCCGCAGGGCCCTTCCAGTCTCCGGGAAGCATGCAGGGTCGGCCTCAGGCCAAGCTCCCTCGCCTCTTCTGTGCTGCACCTTTGGCGTGTGGGCAGCGGGGAACAGGGTCCTATTCATCCATCAGCCCCTGCCCGCTGCTGCCCTACACGTCTCTGCCCAAGCTGCCCCCCCCCCCGGCTAACGCTTTCCTGGCCAGGTCCCCCACGGGGGTAAATCAAACAGCAGCGCTCCCGGCGGGGTGTGCTGGAGAGGAGCCAGCTGTTGTCGGTGTTCCTGTTGTGCTGCGGGCAGGCACCAGTCGTGCGGAAACCCGGAGGGCGGGGGCAGAGGCCACTTGCTGCGAGCTGGGAGAAGGAAAGCGACGGGACAGTCTGGCGCGTCCGCTTCCGCGAGGCAGTTCAGACCCCAGAGGGAGCCGTGGGCTCTGGCAGGCTGGGGAGAGCCCCACTCGATGTGCCCCTCCCTTCTGCTGGCGTGGCTGATAAGAAAAGGCACCTGCACGGCTCCGCCTTGTGTCACGGCTCCGTGACAAGGGCTGTGGGGGGCGGGGGAACCCCCGCCTCCGTGTGAGAGAGCTGGCACCCCTCCCCACCACGCCCCCTGCCAGCCCCCTGGGCTAACCACTAGCCCACATGCCAAGAGCCTGCAAAGCCGTGTGGTGCCTGGTACACACGGATCTGAAACCATTGGGGCTCAGCTCGCCTGCCGGGTGGATGCCGCTGACATTCTCCCCCTCCGTGCATGAGATCGTGGGCCGAGGTCTTGACTGAGTCTCGTCCCCTTGTGCCGGACATCCCAGGGAGCCAGCGGGGCAGCCCCTCGGGAGGGCTCCCACCGGCTTAGGTCAGACCAGCCCTGGGGCGGCTCCCATATACGCTGGGTGCAGAGCGAGCGCGCAGCTGCCCCCAGGATTAAGGGAGAGAGAAAAGTAACCGAGGGGCATCTTTGACCTCCCAGCTCGTCCAGGCTGGGCGTGATGTGGCTGGATCCAAGGTTTCTGACCCCGCCTTTCCTTTCGGCAGCTTGATTTCTCCACCGTATTGTGCATTTCCCCTGGTGTTCTCCTCGGAGCGGGACATTTCCCCTGCAGAAGTAGGAGTGCCCAAAGGTGAGAGCAGGGGAAAGCAAGTCACTTTCCCTTTCGTGTGCCATTTAAAGGGGCACGAGTGCCGTGGGCAGCGGGGTTTGGGAGCCTCGCGGGTGCTAGATAGCTTCTTATTAGAAGCACTGCAGTGAGAGCATTTCACAGCTGCCGCTGGGCAGCGGTCAAGCAGTGGCATGACGTCCCTTGCACTGCCCCCAGCCCTGTCGGACTCGGAGAACGCCAATGGAGGAGGGATGTTAAATATCGGTTAATTGAACAGTCAGTTCACCTCATTAATTCTTATCGGTTACTCAACTCTTCTATAGGCCCCAGGGGTGGGGCCGGCAGCCAGTGCGCTCCAACCCCCCTCCCAAGGAGCCCCCTCCCACTCTGCACTGCTGCCTCTGTATCAGAGGCAGCAGCGTGGGGTGCCAGGTGGGAGTTGGTCCGCGAGGGGAGCCAGTTTAAAAACTCTGATACAGAGGCAGCAACGCAGGGTGGCAGCAGCCCCTGTATGGGGCGGGGGAGGGCGTAGGGCTGAGCCCCTGGCACACGCCAGAACTGAGCCAGGCTGCCTGCCTGCCTGGCCCCTAATGCACTTGAAATGCAGAGCTGCAGTGTGGATAGGCTCCGGATCTGGCACAAGCCAGGACTGAGCCGGGCTGCTGGCCAGCCTGCTGGCAGGGGCCGGGGGGGAACAACGTGTGTAGTCTAGGAGCATTATCCAATAAGCTTTTGCTTCTCGGTTCATCGACTCCACTATTCCACCCCTACAACGGCGTGCAGGATGGTCTCTGCGTGAAGAACTGCCCGTGGTCTCTTGATCGCTCTGGCAGGGCTGTACGTGGCCAAGCCACATCCCCAGCCGGGGACTTGGTCTGGTGATTGAGCTGACTCTGGACAGTCCCCTCTGACATACAGGAGGCCCCCGACTTGCGACGAGATTGGTTCCAGGGGAAGCGTCGCAAATCGGGGGCGTCGTAACTCGAACCCTCATTTACGATTGGCGCCGTTGTAAATGGGGGCCAAGGACGCAAGTCGGGGAGTTTTGGGGGGTTACAAAAATGGTTGTAAGTGCGGGGGAGAGGGGTCGGAACTCGAGTGTTTGCAACTCAGGGGCCTCCTGTACAAACAGCTGCCTCACCCGCATGGAGATGAGACAGTCGGTGCTTTGGCAGAGACGCAGATCTCTCCTGGCGGGAGAGGATCGCTGCCCGCCCCGGGCCAGCTGGAGAAGCCCTTCAGCCAGAGGACTGGAATCTGTGTGCCATGGTGGCTCTGGAAACACCCCCGGGCAGGCACTCCCTGCCATCTGCAACACCACACAGGAGACAGAGTGGCACCCAGAGCCGGCCCCAGCACTGGCCTTATCAGCGCACAGCAGAGCCGGAAGAATTGCTCCCCACGTCTTGGTTACATCACACCTGATGCTCCAGCTCAGAACGTTTGCTTTCTGCAACAATCGAATTGCGCTTGTGATGCGCCGTGCTCATTCCCACGCAGGCGTTTCCCATTTCACACGGTGTGCAACTGACCGTTCCTTCCGAAGCGGAGATCTTGGCATTTGTCCATATTGAATTTCATTCTAGTTACTTCAGACCTTTTCTCCAGTTTGTCCAGACCATTTTGAATTTTAATCCTCTCCTCCCAAACATTTGCCCCCCCTTCCAGCTTGGTCTCAACCGCAGACTTCACAAGAGTACTCTCCATGCTGTTATCTAAATCACTGATGAAGATATTGAACAGAACCAGACTCAGAACTGATCCCTGCAGAACCCTCTTGATAAGTCCTTCCAGGATCACTGTGAACCACGGATAGCTACTCTCTGGGCTTGGCTATCCAACCCGCTATGCACACACATTACATAAGAACATACAAATGGCCATACGGAGTCAAACCAAAGGTCCATCTAGCCCAGAGTCCTGTCTCCTGACAGTGGCCCATGCTAGATGCCCCAGAGGGAGTGAACAGACCAGGGAATCTTCAAGCAATCCCTCTCCCATCACCCATTCCCAGCCTCTGACAGATTTTATCTAGTTCTTTCTTGAACCCTGTTACAGTTCTGGTCTTCACAACCTCCTCTGGAAAGGAGTTCCACAGGTTGACCGTGCGCTACATGAAGAAAAATTTCCTTTTGTTTATTTTAAACTTGCTACATGAGATTACTATATGGTGACCCCTAGTTCTTATGTTATTATTGTAATTTTATCTAGGTCAGAGGTGGGGAACCGTTTTTCGGTCAGGGGCCAATGACCTATAGAAAAAATCAGTCAGGGGCCACACACATGTGAAAAGCAAAAAAACCCAACCCAAACCAAAACACGTCACTGACCTGGCCCCCAACTAAGAAGCAAGGAAAAAAGTTGCATCTGATGAAGTGGGTCTTTGCCCACAAAAGCTTATGCTCCAATAAATCTGTTAGTCTATAAGGTGTCACAGGACTCCTCGTTTAAGGAAAAAAAAGAGACACTCGCCTCACTCACAACTTGGGGGTGCCGGGGTTCCCCTTGTGCCAAGGCTCATGGCTTCCCCCAGGGCTGGATTAACTCTTCTGGAGGCCTGGGGCTAGAAGATTTTGTGGGGACCTCTTAGGCTCTATGATGGGACCAAAATGAGGGATTCAGTGTGGTGGAGGGGGCTGCTCAGAAGCTGGCTGGGTGTGAGGGTGCAGGGGCTGGGTGGGAGGTAGGGTGCAGGAGTGGATTGGGGGTGAGGGGGCTGGGTGGGAGGTTGGGTCTGGGTGGGGGATGGGGTCGCTTACCTAGCACAGCTCCCATTTAGCTCCAGGGGGACACAGGTGGCTCCGTGCAGCCCTGCGCTTGCAGGCACTACCCCTGGCTGCTCCCATTGGCCACAATTCCCAGCCAATGGGAGCCACTGGGGCAGAGTCTGCAGGCAAGGGTAGGGACAGAGCTTCCTTGCACTGCCCTCCCCCCAGTTGTCTCCTCCCCCCCACCCCATGCTAGGCAAAGCTAGCCACACAGGGGCTTTCCTCCTGCAGCAGGGAGCCAGCATTTGCACTCCAGCTCTGGTGTGTGCCAAGTCCTGGAGATTCGCTGAGCCGCCAGCTCGCCCAGCCATGGGAGGAAGCCCCGAGCCTTGTCGTGGGCCAGATCAAGACCCGCAGGGCCTGGATCCAGCCCGTGGGCCAGAGGTTCCCCATCCCTGCTAGGCTGTATGTTCCTAGCTGGTTTACGAGACGGTCACGCGTGTCAGTACCAAACAGCCTTACTCAAGTCAAGACATCCACACGTGCCGCTTGCCAGAGACTCCACGAGCACATGTATAACCGTTGACAGGAACAGAGTGACTGTACATGCAGGTCTCACCACCCGCACACTCACACTTAGATACACCACGATGGCCCGATCTATACGCTGCACACACACGTCCACCTGCACACGCATAGGTGCACACACACACACCTACATACACCACTAGCATTAGATTCTTCATCAACGTGCCTGGTGCAACCCAAGAGAAGCTGGAGGGACCACAGAAAGGTGGGCACCCTCGTGCCAAGTTCCAAGGTGTGCCCGTAGCCGCCCTTCCCAACACACCAGCCCACACGTTCAGGCATGCCATGGTACTCACGGGGACACCTGCATGCCAGACATGCCGGATCCTCAGCTGCCCAGCACACCCTCCCCTGCTGGGCAATGGGCCACCCCCAGGCACAGCGAGGGGCTTGGCACACGGGGCGCGGGCGCAGAAAGGAAACTTTTGTCTGCGGCAGACGCCAGGTGCAGGCTAGAGCAGCCTGAGGGCTTCTTGTGGCAGCCAGGAGTCCCCAGGGGACCCCACCCCCGGGGCAGCCAGGGGGGCAGATCCCCCTGCAGGGAGACACCTGGGGCCGGGGAGCCAGGGCAAGTCTCCTGAGCAGCCAGGCAGGGACACGCGGCTCCAGCGAGGGAAAGGGCCGCACCAGAGCGAGGGAAGAGCCGGGCGCTGCTCCCTGCCGCCCATCCCCGCCTCCTCCAGCCGCTCGCTCCGTCTAGTTTCCAGCCCCTCCCCCCCAAACCCGGCGGCTCGAGTCAGCGGTTTCACCCCCCCCACACACACACACACCCTCCGCGGCAGCGTCTGCGCCCCCCGATCAGCTCCTAGGGGGGCTCCCCCCGGGCCAGCCCCAGGCAGGAGGGGCGCAGTCAGCTGGAGCCGGGCCGGGAGAGGGGGCCGGGTGGGGGTCCCCAGTGGCCGGTGGGGGGGTCCCCAGCCGTACAGGCACCTGTCCCCCCGGGGGGGGGGCTGCCGCGGGGTGCCCCGGCCGGGCTCACCTGGCGCTGGGAGTTGGCCTGGGTGAGGTTGGTGTTGTAGTCCCAGCTGGCGGCCACGCTGCGGAACAGGACGCGCTCGGCGGAGCTGTTGTAGCCCTGCGCGAAGAGGGCAGCCCCGGGCTCGTCCGCGCTGGGGCTGGGGGGCAGCAGCCCGGCCTCCAAGGCGACGGCGGGGCCGAGGCAGAGCAGCAGCAGCCGCAGCGCCGGGGGCATCCTGGCAGGCTCCGAGCGCGTCTCCCGCCGGGCTCTGCCCCGAGAACCTGGCCGGGAGCCGCCCGCCGCGGCCGCGGCTTATAAGCGCTGCCCAGACCCTGCCCACCGAGCCGGCCTCGCCCCGCGGCTCAGCGGCTCCATGTGGCTGGGGCGCGGGGAAGGACCCGGCGGCGGGGCCAAAGTCCTGCCGTGCGCCAAGCGGGGCGCACCGGGGTGGAGAGAGGGAGGCCGCCGTGGGCAGGGGCACCTGCTGGGCTGGGCGCCATGCGCTCCGCTCGGTCTCCAAGGGCAAGCCAGGCCTGCCCCCTCTCGCTCCCCATGTGGAGTCCAGCGTCTCCCCTGCCCCCTCCCACAGCTGTGGGCGCAGGGGGAGGGGGCTGTGCTGCTCGGAGCTGCGGGGATCCCCAGCGGCCTGTTTGCCATCCCAGCAGGCACGTGGGGAGTCCCCCGCTGCAGCCTTTGCGGGCTGGTCTCACCCTGGAGAGCTGCAAACCCAGGGCTCCCACGGAATCCCACTGCTGCCAGCAAGAGACGCAACAGTCCCCAGCCAGAGGCTTCCCCACCCGGCCGGGGGAGTGGCTTTTTCCTGTGGATCCTCCAGGCTTGGCTAACCCCCTTTCCCTTCTCAGAGCGCTGAATGGAAGCGGAGTCTTGGCTGGATCCCAGCGAGGAGGGAGGAGAATGACGGGGAATATGGAAAAGCCTAGCCTGCCCGATCAGGCATGGGTGGGTTTCCCTAGCCAGGTAAGGCGCAGGTCGCCCTGGCAGGAAGGGGCTCACAAGCAGGAGCAGGGACCCCTTGGCTGGACCGTCTTTGAAATGGGCTGCAAGTTCTGCCGGGTCCCCCCACCCCGAGTTCTTCCCAGCTGCCCCTAGAGCAGCTGTGGCCAGGTGTGTTTCTGTCACTGGCCGGGCCTGGGCCTTGCCCATGCAGTGCTCGCTTAGGATCGCTGCGCCGTTCCACCCCGGCAGCTCTTTTGTTCCCACGTCTCCGCGCGCTGACAGCTGGCCGCGGTCACCTTGGCACCAGGCCGCCGACCACCAGCCACATCACACATCCTGGATTCGTCACGGGCCTTCCCCCGCGGGACAAAGGCTGCACAGCTGGGGAGAATGTAGCAACATAAGAACGGCCAGACCAAAGGTCCTTCTAGCCCAGTATCCTGTCTGCCGACAGTGGCCAACACTGGGTGCCCCAGGGGCAGGGAACACAACAGGTAATCCTCACGTGATCCCTCCCCTGTCACCCATTTCCAGACAAACATAGGCTAGGGACTCCATTCCTACCCATCCTGGCAAATAGCCATTGATGGACCTAACCTCCATGAATCTATCTAGCTTTTTTTTAACCCAGTTAAAAGTCCTAGTCTTCACAACATCCTCTGGCAAGGAGTTCCACAGGTTAACTGTGTGTGCATACCCACACCCAGGAGCCAGGCTGTATCCAGCTTACCGCCCCCTCCACTGGCAGCAGGACATGGCCAGCACCCGTCTACACAGCCACCTCCTTCCACCCTGAAATGGGAACCAGGCTAGAGGTCCCTGTGCCGGGGCGGCTGGCTCTTTAAGGGGCTTCCCCTCCTGTGACACTATTGGCTCGCCTTCCAGTTGGGGAAGATGAAGAGGGTCACGGCACTGAGGGAGTCAGGCCGTGAATCTGCAGCTCAGTCAGGGAGGACCTCCGGGGACTTGAAATAAGTAGGAGCAGGGAAGGAGAGGGGGGAGAAAAAGAAAAAAAAGGAGGGGGGGTGAGACACAGCATCACCCGCCCCTTCCTTTTTCCTTTTTTTCTTTTTCTCCACCCCCTCCTTCCCCGCTCCTATTTATTTCGAGCTTTCATATCCCCTACTCATAACTCCGGTCATCTGAAGAAGTGGCCATGCCCACGAAAGCTCATGATCCCATCCACATGTTCTGTTAGACTAAAAAGTGCTGCCAGACCATTTGTTGTTCTTGTCACCTGATTGGAAGATGCTCCACGAAAACAGGGTAGCAGATTATTGGCCTGCGCAGAGAATTAATGGCAAAGAAAAGAACATTTACATTGAGCCAAATGTTGGAAACGTGCTACCCCGCGTCTGTAGCAATCGTAGCTACTTTGAAGGCCCCTGTTGCCATAGTATCTGAGTGCCTCGCACACGGGAATGCGTTGGCCCCCTAGGAAGCAGAGCAGTTCTTCCCATTTGACAGATCAAGACTGAGGCAAGGGAGATTAAGTGACTTGCCTAAGGTCACACAAGCAGCAAAAGAACCCACATCTCCCCCAGTCTTATGCTGATACCCTGCCTGTGAATGGATCCGCCCTCCACTACCAATCAGGCTGGCAGAATTGCCCGATCTAGCTCATTCTCCCAAGCTGGCTATGAAAGGGTTAACCTTGCTGCTTCCTCTTGAGTCAAGAGTTTGATGGGGTCTCCGGTTACCCCCCTTGATCACACCCAAGCCAGCCGCACAATGTTATGTGGGTATCCATAAGCCACCCACAGAGCTGTGAAAAGTCCTCTCATGGCAGACTGAGCTCTGGGTGGGTCAGTAGCACTAGGGGGGAATGACAGAAGCCCCTAGACCAGTGGTCACTAACCAGTCGATCGGGATCTACCGGGAGATCTTGGAGCCTCTGACAGATGATCCTGACTGGTTTGGCCAAGAGGCTATCAAGGGCCAGCACTTCAGCTGCCCCTTCCCCCACTGCTGCTCATCTCCTGCCCTTCGCCTTGGAGCTGCGCCTCCCCCTGGGAAGGCTTCTGCTTTCTGTGCAGGGCAGGGGAAGGGAGAGGAGAGGTGCTGATGTCAAGGTGCCCCCTTCTACTCTGTATCCTTTCTCCATAAAGCTAGGGGGCATAACAGGACTTGGAATGGAGTTTGCTGGCTGCTTTAGGGAGAGGTCCAGATCCAGGGCAGGGGTGAGCCTGCCTTAGCCCCACTGCATCACCAAGCAGAAGCCACCTTGAGTCGGAGCCCACATCCCAAACTCCTACCCCAATCATGAACCCCCTGCTATACCCCAAACCCCTGCCCTCGCCCCGAGCAGCCCTGCATCCAAACACCCTCCCAGAGAGTGCACCTAGAACCCCCTCCCGCACCCCAACTGCCTGCCCCAAGCTCAGCTCAGAGCCCCTCCTGCATTCCAGATCCCTCGATCCAAGGCCAGAGCCTGCACCCCGACCCACTGCCCCAGCCTGGTGAAATTGAGTGAGGATGGACAAGAGAGGGAGGCCGGAGTGAGCAGGGGCAGGGCCTCAGAGAAGTCTGCCATGGGTGGTGCACTAGGTGAAGCCAAGGGAAGGGCTGTGAGGTGCGGAGGGAGTTAGGCGCCTTCCGCCCATGGATTTTCAATGCTGGGAGGCTTAATGAAATCGGACCAATTGGCTCCATCTTGGGCAGGCTAGCGGGCAGGTTGCAGAGCTCACGAGATCTCCTGTGCGGTGCCACCCGGGACGAACCTCCCGCCGCTTGCTCACCTGCGACAGCTTCCTCGACGAAGGCGGCGCCGCTATGGTCATCCACTCCGCCTCCTGCCTAACCCGGGTGGAGGACGTCACTGCTTCTTGCCGCCAGCCCGTAACTTCTGCCAGCCATCGGGCAGGACAGCCAGGCTGGGCCTAACGGCCGGTGATGGGGACTCCGCCAGCCCCCTAGTAGCATCCCCTGCCTAGACTTAGGTTTTTCACTTGCCCTGGGGCATGTGCTGGCCCTGGCAACAAGCAGGTTGTTGTTTATCTACAGGGCTGCATGTCCTGGCAGAAGCCAAGGACGCGGCGTGGGAGAGCCTGATGTTCCAGTTAGGACAGGCAAGTAGGACCTTGGCTGAGACCGGACACCGGCTCCTGCCAGGCCTCTGGACCGTGGGACAGTCTTCTCACTGCATCCTGCGCGTTCTAGCGAGCAGTGGTGCAAGTGGGCCGGCACACGGTACCAACCAGTTATTTTGGGCAAGTTATTTTTAGCCGGTACCGAGTACTGGAAAGACCCCCCCGCCCCCAGCTTTTCTCCTGAGCTGCTGTATCTCTGTGTACAGCTGAGGTCTGGGGGTGGGGCTGGGAGCGCCATGGCCGCCGGCAATTTGCTCCTTTCCCCCTGCCAGCCCCTCCCCTTCCTCTTCCACAGAGCTGCCACATCTGTGTACCGCAGCCATGGGCAGCCGAGGCCTGTCGACGAGCCACGTGAGGCCTCCTCTCATCTCCGAGGGCCACAGGATCATCCCAACCAAGACGGTCTCCCGGGACGGGGCAGTTTTGCTCCCCGCGCTTGCGAGCCTAGAACTTGCAGGGGGCCGACCAAACCGTAGCAGCGCTGGGATTGGCTGCGGAGGGGGCGTGTGACTCTGGTAGACAATGTTGGGTGCAAGCCGCTTGCTCCTTGCTTCACGTGCCCTGGCTTTACCTGCCTGTCTCTTTAGTAACACCTGGGGGGGGGGAACAACGTGGACAGAAACCAGCCACGGGCCACGTGTAGAACCCGGATGGGCCGCAAGTGGCCCGTGGGCCACAGGTTGCCCATTACTGACGTATAGGGCTGGGGGGGAGGGGCGGGACTGGCAGCAGTTCTGCTCCTTTCTCCATTGGGAGGGGGAGCAGGATGCCATATTGCCCCTGCCCCTCCCACCCAGGCAATGTGGGATGAGGATGGAAGGGGAAGGGAGGGGAGGGGAAAAGCCTGGAGGTCCCAGGCTGGGGGCAGGTGGAGTCATGTTGGGGGGTCATATCCCCCCTGGCTGGTGTTCCTCCCCCTCTGGTGCTGGTAAGAACTGTGGTTTTCTTGCACCACGGACTGTGAGGCGCCACGGGGCCGAGTTTGCAAAGGGCCTTGAACGCCTCCAAGACTTGGTGCTGTGGACGTTTAGTGCAGCTCCCGGTGCAGCCTCTGGATGGCACCGGCACTTAGCCGTGCTGAGACACAGCTGCGGCTCCCGGGCAAGGCAGGCAGGCCTAGGGCAGCCCTGAAGTCCTGCTTTGCCTCGCCCGGCTGGTCCATTCCCTCCCATCACGGGGAGTCTTCCTTCCCCGCAAGGCTGCTGTATCCGCTCAGCTTCTCCCCACTGCCAGTGGCTCCCTGCGGATCCATGGGGGCTGCTGGGGGCTGGCGGGCGGAGATGGCCCTCAAAGCGCCGCCTTCTCCGTGAGGGGATGAAGGTGGCGTTGTCCCAGGCGCTGGAGGAGCTGCGCCGCAGGAGGCAGAGCTGGCCCACCAGCAGGGGGCGCTCTTCCCTATGGGTCCATACAAAGCCCATGGCGCTGCTGCTTGTGGAGTCCCGCCCACTCATGCGCCAGGAGGTGCCTGGGAGGCGTTTCCCAAGAGTGGAGGTGTTAACCGTGGGGTCCTACCCAAATTCTGTCCCCAGGAATCATGCGCTGCCTCCCAGAATCCCCCCCATGCCCTCAACAGGTTCAGCTTGGGGAAGGGGAGGGGGCAACATCCGACACTCGCCTCTGCCCTGCCTGGGAAGGGCTCTAGCCTAGAGGTAGGTGCATGCGGAGCTTGCAGCAATACATCACGGGACCTGAAATATGCTAGAGCAGGGGGTCTCGGGCTTACTGCTCGACCCCAGCCTGAGCCTGCCCACATGGAGCCAAAGGCAAACTCTGAGCCCCCCTGCCCTGGGGCTGAGGCCCAGCCAGTCTAAGCCAGCCTCGGGAGACCCGCCGGCGGGGAGGGGCAAAGAGGGCAATTGCCCCAGGGCCTGGTGATTCAAAGGGGCCCAGAGCTCCCACCACAGCTACTGCAGCAGTGGCAGCAGCCTGCGCCCCTTTTGATTGCCTCTGGAGCGCAGCGCCACGCTCCCCGCCTCCCTGAGGGCTGGAGGGGCCCCAGTTCCTGGCAGCGCTGCCTGGCCTCTTCCACCCAAGACTCTCCCCCTTCCGGGGCACGCAGCCCCCCCACCTGGGGCCTGCTGCGACTGCCGGGAGCCCTGGCAACCCCATTAAAACAGGGTCCTGACCCCCGTTGGGATCCTGGCCCACAGAGCCACGGTGCTGAAGAAACGTCTGAGGTGGAGTAGTAAGGAAGGGCACAGAACCCTCTCTCCTGGGCCTGACTGCGGTGCCGGGTGGCGGCCCATCCAGGGGACGCAGAAGACCGGAAGGGACAGGAGCGTCCCGGGGCTGGGCGGAAGGAGTTGGTGGATTTGCCGTTCGGACCCAAGTGCCAAGACCCTGCTGTGCCCAGCAGATGGCAACGCTCAGAGCAGGCTCCTGCATCCCCGCTGGGGCCCTGTGCGCGCCTGGGAAAGCGGAAGCTCCCTGAGAAAGTCCCAGAGGCGGGAGACGTCTTTGGAAGCTGTAATTAATGAGGTAGGATTTGGGAGAGCTTGGGAGTGTTCTGGAAGCAGGGTTCTCTGGGGCCTTTAATCCAGGCTGGAGACGGGCCAGCTGAGGGGCGAGCCGCGCTCGTCGTCGTTTCCAGCCACGTCATGCTGTGGAACGCCACCAAAAAGCCAGGCCTGAATTCCGTGTCCGTTCTCAGCTGCTCTGGTGTCGGTCATTCCACGGACCCCGGGGCAGGACGCCGGCTGAGCGGGGTCTGGGTACACCCAGGCGTGGTGACATTTCCTGGGGGCTGCGAGCCCCGGGAAGCCCCTGGAGGCATCCATGGGAGTCAGACACTTTGGGAGGATACGGGCCCAAAGCCCTCTCTTGTTAAATTACAGCTTCCCCACAGGGCATTGCCAGAGCCGCGTCCAAGGCAACCTGAGCTTCTATGGTGTCTCTGCTAGCAAAGTGCCAGTCAGGGTGGAGCTCTCAGGGCCAGGGGCCTCTCTGCTTTCCGCAGCTTCACCTGGGACCTGGAAGAGACTCACTGAAATGCCATGAAACTGGGTTCCCAGTTCCCCTAGGCAAAAACAAGAAGCGGGTGAATCACTGGAGGAAGCTAGTTCCCGTTTGGTGTCCTGCCCAACTAAGGGGGGAGGGTAGGTCCATCACTGATGATTAACCAGGATGGGCAGAGATGCAAAACCATACTCGGAAGCTGGGAATAGGCAGCAGGGGATGGCTCACTTGATGATTGCCTGTTCGGTTCATTCCCTCCGAAGCGCCTGGCACTGGCCACTGTGGGCAGAAAAACACTGGGCTAGATGGGCCTTTGGCCTGCCCCAGTGTGGCCGTTCTTCTGTTGTTATATTCTCCCAAGAGGAGACTCCGGGGGGCTATGGCAGAGGTCTATAAAAACATGACGGGCGTAGAGAAAGTGAAGAAGGAAAAGTTGGTTACTTGTTCCCATAATATACGAACTAGGGGCCACCAAATGAAATTAAGAGGTAGCAGGTTTAAAACAAACAAAAGTTTCATGCAACACACAGTTGGCCTGTGGAACTCCTCGCCACAGGATGTTGTGAAGCCCAGACCAGGACTTTAATAGGGTTCAAAAAAGAACTAGATAAATGCATGGAGGACGGGTCCATCAATGACTATGAGTCAGGATGGGTAGGAATGGTGGCCCTAGCCTCTGTTTGCCAGAGGCTGGGAATGGGCGACAGGGGAGGGATCCCGTGATGATCCCCTGTTCTGTTCACTTCCTCTGGGGCACCCGGCATTGGCCGCTGTCAGAGGACAGGACACGGGGCTAGCTGGACCTTTGGCCTGACCCAGCGTGGCCGTTCTGTTCTTAAGACATCAGAGCTCCATTTGGAGAAATTTGCAAGATCCAACCGCTGAGCTGCCTGAGGTTTGCCTGTCGCTGGTCTTAATGCTCAGACAGATACTTATGTGGATTGCGCATTGCTCTGTTCCCATGTCTGTTTATGCAGCATGGCAAAGTAAAGCCAAGCGGAGAGGGTGACACACATACAAGGATAATGCATCTGCATCAGGCAGACAATAGGGCAGACACAGATGGGATACTAGCGGTGTCTAAAGAGCGCTCAGCAGCACTAGCACTTGAGCGGAAGGGAGCCGTGCTGTAGCAGCACTCTTAATGGATCTTTTATCCTCTGTACCCAGTTGGGAAAGCGTCAGGGATTATTCATTCCTGCAAATCCAGACGGTGACAATTGGCTGGCTGGGTTTTGTGCCCATGCTGAATGTATCCTGAATTCCGCAGCTAGTCCCCCCTCCCAGCCCCCCACTGCAACCCCACGCCTTTGGGAGGAAGCTGATGTGCTGCCTCTCACCTTCCATTGAGAGTCTCAAAGCGTTGGGCAGAGATTAATGAATTACGCCAATTAATGGTCCCGGGATGTAGCTGATGTTCAGCTCCTCAGCAGTTCCCAGGCCTGGGTCAATGTCGTACAAGGTTGCATTGGGTGCAGGGCTGAATTCTGACGGGGGGTACCTGAGCCCCGCTGGACAGGACAGGACGGTGATGGCTTGGCTAGGCCGGGACTTAGCACAGTCCCCTCATCTGTCATAGGTGTCCCATAGGTAAGTCCCGCAGGTGCCTCTACACGGCATTGTGAGCCTGCAGGTGGCCTGTGGACTCAGTGAAACCTGCCCTGTGCTTGAGCATCCTCCCTGCATTGCAAGCCTGGGCCTATGGCCGCCACCCCTGAGTTTCACAGCTCTGCTGACGCGTCTGTAACTGCCCCGCGCAGACCTTCTGACTTGACATGCATCCACATTGCCCAGTGCCAGGGGGACCGACTGGCTAAGTAGCAGTTCTGCAGAAAAGGACCTGGGGATTCCAGTGGATGAGAAGCTGGAGATGAGTCAACAATGTGCCCTTGTAGCCAAGAAGGCGAATGGCATATTAGGGTGCATTAAGAGGAGCATTGTCAGCAGATCCAGAGAAGTGATTGGTCCCCTTTATTGGGCTCTGGTGAGGCCACATCTGGAGTATTGTGTCCAGTTCTGGGCCCCCCACTACAGAAAGGATGTGAATGCATTGGAGAGGGTCCAGAGGAGAGCAACCAAAATGATGAGGGGGCTGGAGCACATGACCTATGAGGAGAGACTGAGGGATTTGGGTTTGTTTAGTCTGCAGAAGAGAAGAGTGAGGGGGGATTTGAGAGCTGCCTTCAACTCCCTGAAGGGGGGTTCCAAAGAGGATGGAGAGAGGCTGTTCTCAGTGATGGCAGAACAAGGAGCAATGGGCTCAAGTTACAATAGGAGAGGTCTAGGTTGGATATTAGGAAAAATTATTTCCCTAGGAGGGTGGGGAAGCCCTGGGATGGGTTCCCTGGGGAGGGGTAGAATCTCCATCCCTAGAGGTTTAAGTCCCGGCTTGACAAAGCCCTGGCTGGGATGATTGAGTTGGGTCGGTCCTGCCTTGGGCAGGGGGCTGGACTCGATGACTCCTGAGGTCTCTTCCAGCCCTGGGATTCTATGATTCTGTGTTTCTAAGCCTGAGCCACATGCACACGGGCAGGGCCGGCCCGAGCCATTCGTGCGCCCCAGGTCCCAGGAGTGCAGCGCCGCCCCCGGGAATGCGACGTATGCACGGCCCCGCCCACGGGCGCACGGTGTCCCCCGCCCCTGGGTGCCCAGCACATGCACAGCCCTGCCCCGCCCTGGGCACGTGGCACATGCGTGGCCCAACCCCCAGGTGCCGCCACCCTGGGAGTGCGGAGCATGCACAGTGCCGCCCCCGCCTGGCCCAGCAGCCCCGCATGGTGCCCCCTACAATGGGGCACTGCGGGATGTATCCCGGTCAGCCCGTAGCTTGGGCCGACTGTGCAGATGGGAGCTGCGACCCGCACCTCCAGCAGGATCCTAGGACTCTGGCAGTCCGGAGTCAGACTGATTTAAGTGTGGCCAGGAAGGGGCTTCAGGTGCCGACCTGCAGCATCGACAGACCCTCCGGGCATCGCTGCTCAGTAGCCGGAAGGTTACGCCCCAGGGTGGCTATTTCTTTTTGCCATAACACCTAAAAAGAGCCATGTGACCACAGCAGCCCTAGCTAGCTGGCCGGGCCCATGCCCAGAGAGCAAGACGGGCAACTTGCCCGAGCTCCAGACATCCTGCTCTTTCTAGTGTCACGTACGTGTGTCTACCCACTCTGGGAATGACATCTCCCCTCTGCTGCGCAGACATTGCCTGAGCTTCCGTGCCTCAGTTTTCCACCCACAAAGCAGAGCCGGTTGGACGGCTCGTGAGGATAAATGCACTGAAGATTGTCAGATGCTCTGGCAAAAGGGGCCACGTAAGCACCTTTAATCTCTGCTTCCCTCTAAGCGATCAGAGATAAATTGCAGTGTTCGCCGGCCTTCTCATTTCATGACCTAGAAACCCCCTGTTCCACTAAAGAACTATCTGGCTCTAATGAAAAAGACCCCTCGGCGTGCTGGGCCGTAACAGCGAGTGAGTTAGGATGCTGGCATGAGAGCTGGTCCCCATCTGTGGGATCGCTGAATGAATCCCTTCCCTGCAAGAGAGATGCTGAACTGCTGCTGCAAATGGACACAAAGAAGCTGCCTCATATCGCAGTGACCCTCAGATCAAGACCTAACGAGATAAATGCACAAGTGATGTCAGGGCAAAGGGGTCGTCAGGTGTCTAACTCCCAGAGTAGGTGCCTAAATACCTTCAATGCTTCTGTGTCCCCCGAAGAGATGAGCGCAGCAAGGGAAGGGGACTTGCCACGTGGTGAGTTGCTTGCAGGGGCAGAAAAAGAACCCCAGTGCCACGCGCTAACCACTAGATGCCACTCCCTTGAGCACCATGTGAAAGACCCATCCATGGGCTCCCCCAATGGCAGGCTGAGAACTTGCACGGATGGCGCCTTCCGAGGACGTGCTCAGAGCAGCTTATCCAGAGAGAGGCTCTTCCCGTTGCCTTCTCTTCTCCTTTCCTCTTCGCTGCTACCAGAGCCCTCAACCAGGGGGCCTCAGTCCAGCTGCCTGGTCCCTGGAACAGCTTCGAGCCGCCCTCCTCTCCCGGCTAAGGGGGTCATGTCCTCACCTGCCAGAGCCGCGGGTGCCGAGGCCGCCGGGGTTCTGCTGTAGCTGCGCTCTGGGCCAAAGAGGCGCGAGGGGCAGGCGGTATTAAAGGACGTGAAAAATGTGTTGCCACGGAGACAGATGAGAGGCCGCTCCTTGGAGAGCCAGCCGGCAAGACAGAGAGAGGTAGCTGTGAGGTCCGTGTGTGCATCCACACGCAGGTGTGTTTACACTCCACACACACAGTTACACACTAGTGCAAACAGAGCCCCAGGAAGTCACGCAGAGGTGTGCACGGAGGTCCGTGTTTGCACGCACATGTGCCTGCCTTTGTGAGTGTGCACGCACACGCCCTGCCCTGACACAAGGCTAACCCCGAAGCCAGCACGCACACAGAGATTCATTCCCCTGGTTCACACACTCGGCACTGTGTGCTGCACATTTGCTGGCTATTGTAGACATTTACTGGGTCAAGCGGCATTTTGCAGATTGCTGCTGTGCTGTGGTGAAGCAGGGACGGAATATATTATTTCACCCCCTTACGGTTACGCTTTTGCTTTTGATTAATATCAAAATATGTCCCTGGTGCAGCCAATTTAGCCTGGTCACCTAGGGAGAGGGATAAGATCTATCACTCCCAAGTATAACGGGAAATGTAAAAGAATAACAAACCTCCTCACACACATATACCCACCCTCTCTCTCTCACACACACACATGCGCACACACACACACACAAGCACCCATATGCAAACACTCACACACATGCATATACCCACTCTCTCTCTCACTCATGCACACAAGCACACACATGCATGCATGCACACATACACACACAGAAACACACACACATGTATGCGCACACACAAAAACACACACAAGCACATACATGCACGCACGCACACATACGCACACACACATAAACATAAACACACATGCACGCACGTATGAACACATACACACACCCAAACGCACACGTGCACGCACGCACACATACACACACACACAAACACATGCACAAATTCATTCTGAGACTTCTTGAAGTACACAAAGGTCTAGGCCAGCCCATGCATGGCCCCTGAGATCCTCACCACCATCCTCTCCAGTGGCCAGGAGCTCAGCTTTCAGATGGAAAGTCCAGTCGAAAAGGGCACCTGACGTTGTCCAGCCCGATCCACTGACCGGACACCCTATGCCTGGTTACTGTGGTTGCAGGAGGTGTGGAGATGCAGAGGGTAGGAGACAGAGCCTTGGAGAGAAGGGATGGGGTAGGGCAGGCCTTGGGGGAAGAGGTAGGACTGGGGAGGTTCTGGCACTCTTGGTGCTGTGTCCATTTTTTAAATATTACCAAGTTGCCAACCCTGTCACCATCCTCTTCCTCATCGTCATCATCAAGCATGTTTTTTACAGTAGCACCTAAGTGACCGGCACAGTACAAACACATGGTGCTAGCAGGCAACACAGCCACAGCCTCTGTGAGTCCTAGGGCAGGAGGATGAGGCGGGCGGGGGGGGTTGTGTCCTTGTGCGCCCAGGGAGGGCTCTCTCCCTGCTTACTGTCGTGCTGCTGAACCCACAGGACATCGGGAGGTGACTGTTGCCATGTTTGAGGTGCAGGAAAGCCGGAGCGGGGAGAAGGCTCATGGGCCCGGATGTCTGGAGAGGAGACTCGAAGGCGTCTGATCGTGGGAACCTGGGTGTTGTTTAGATAATCCTGTGTTTAAAGCACTTGGTGGAACCCTGGGGAAAGGAACGTGTGTGTGTGTGTGTGTGTGTGTGTGTGTGTGTGTGTGTGTGTGTGTGTGTTGTTCTGCCAGGGAATTACTACGGCAACCTCAGGAAGCGTGACACTCTGCACACCCTGGCCCATTGTTTTCCAGGGGGGACTGACTGTGTGGGAGTGGAGAGGAGGCTGCCTGCTCTTTTTCAGAGTAAGATTGTTTCACGCTGGCTCCAACGTGAAAACCTTGGGCCCTGTGGAACGACGGGGACTTTGGCCATTAGCACCAATAAAGCCAGGATTTCCCCCCTTGATATCTGTTTCCTTTGGGACCCCCTTTCCTGGTCCCAACACCTAAAGTAGGGCTACTTGACTTTGGAAGCCCTGGGGGCCACAAAGATACTCAAGGGTCATGGGCTGCAGCTTAAGTGTGGTCGCATATATATGCAAATATATGCAAATAGCTTATTTCACACCGACGGGCATGAATACAAAGATTAAGGCAAGACTACCCAACACACAGCCCCATTTAAGTCAGTGATAGAAATGTAGCCGTGTTAGTCTGGTGCAACTGAAACAAAATACAGGACTATGTAGCACTTTAAAGACTAACAAGATGGTTTATTAGGTGATGAGCTTTCGTGGGCCAGACCCACTTCCTCAGATCAAATGGTGGAAGAAAATTGTCACAACCATATATACCAAAGGGATACAATTAAAAAAAATGAACACATATGAAAAGGACAAATCACATTTCAGAACAGAAGGAGGATGGGGGGGAGGTAAATGTCTGTGAGCTAATGATATTAGAGGTGATAATTGGGAAAGCTATCTTTGTAATGGGTAAGATAATCAGATTCTTTATTCAGACCTAGGTGTAAAGTATCGAATTTAAGCATGAATGACAGTTCAGAGGATTCTCTTTCAAGTGCAGTCTTAAAAGGCTTTTGAAGCAGGATGCAGGTAATTAAGTCGCTGAGACAGTGTCCTTTCTGGTTGAAATGGCAAGAAACTGTTTTTTCTTTGTGATCCTGTCTAATATCTGTTTTGTGGGCATTGATCCTTTGGCGAAGTGTCTGAGACGTTTGTCCAATGTACATAGCAGACGGACACTTTCGGCACATGATAGCATAAATTATATTTCTGGATGCGCAGGAATATGTGTTCTTGATCTTATAACTCACTTGGTTAGGTCCAATAATGGTATCAGCAGAGTGAATATGTGGACAAATCTGGCAACGGGGTTTGTTGCAAGGGAAGGTTCCAGGGTTGGTATTAGTGTGGCATGTCCTGTGGTTGTTGGTAAGAATCATCTTGAGGTTAGGTGGTTGTCTATAGGAGACTATGGGACTGTCTCCCAGAGCCTCTTGGAGTTTAGTGTCCTTTTCATATGTGTTCTTTTTTTTTTTAATTGTATCCTTTGGTATATATGGTTGTGACAATTTTCTTCCACTATTTGATCTGAGGAAGTGGGTCTGGCCCACGAAAGCTCATCACCTAATAAACCATCTTGTTAGTCTTTAAAGTGCTACATAGTCCTGTTTTTTGTTTCACCATTTAAGTCAGTTCTGCTGATATTAATAAAATTCAATATTCACTCGATTTCCACCCATATGACAGCAATTAATGAGCAATGACAGTCCGGGAGTTTAACTACTAAAATGCATCTCAACAGACGACCCTTATAGTGACTTTTTTTGTTCTGTCTCCCACCTGCGGGCTGTGTGTTGAGCCCCCCGGTCAGTAGACCTGACCTTAAGCAATCGCCTGGGAGCTCCATTGCTGCCGTTTGTGTCTGTGAAGAGCCTGGTGACCCGGAAGGGGCCTGGAAAACCACCAGACTGGGCGTGGAACATGCATCCCAGGGCCCACCATGTGCCAGGCCATCGAGCTGGGGAATACAATTTCCCAGCCGCCAGCTGAGTCGTCGAGTGGGCACGTTTTTAGTACCGCAGAGGGAAAACCCTCTCTGATTGGCAGATTTCCCCACTGGTTTGCCCATCCGTCAGGGAAGAGCAGCCAATCACAGCTGCTGCAGAAGTTGGCAGCGCTCTTTCCCCGCCCTTCAGGAGCTCCCACCATTTTCATGGGCGGGGGGAGTGTAGAGGGGAGGAGAAAGTGCCCAGCTGCTCAGAGAAGGGCTGTGAACATGGGGGTGGCTTCCCTTTGTCTTGCCCAGCTTCCTTCCCTCCACCCTTCAGGCCTGGGAAAGGGGAGGGAACCATTCTGCATTCCCACCCTCTGGCCCAGCAAGGGGGTGAAGGATCCACACCAGAGCAGAGATGAGACGAGGAGCAGAACAGCTGTCAGGCAGAACTGATGCTGGCACGGGGGGGGGGGGGGGTAATGAATTGCTGGGCATAAGTGGGGGTGATGCGGGACCCCCCCCCCCCCCCGTTGCAGGATGGACCACTCCAGTCCACCTGAATCTCGTTCACAGCCTGATAGAGGACAGGTCGGGAGGAGGAGGCTGCAGAGACTCTCTGATGGGCGAAGGGCGTGGGCCTGGCAGCCAGAGTCCGAGCGCCAGTGGGGAAGGGCTGGGGGTGGTGACTTTGGGAAGACCAGGTGGGTTCAGAGCTGCGTGTGCGAGCGACGACGGCAGAGAGGAGCGAGCCATTTTGGGGTGCGGAGGGGGACGATCGTCGGGGGCCTGGAGGATTGTTTGGAGCTGTTAAACCAGCCCCACGCAGGAACACAGGGTGAGGGGGTGACTTAGGAGAATGGCTATGAAGCATTCTGAAGCTGGACCGGAAGAGGGCACACCGAGGGGTGCCACAGTGGGAGGTTACACACACACACTCCCCACCCACATGCACTTGGATCAGGTCACTTGAGGCAGGGCGCATTTGCCCACCGGCATCTCACGCGCCACGAGTGAAAGTCTCCCCTAAGCACTGGGCCTAGAGGAGGACACTGACCTGAGTCACAGAGCGTGAATTGAGGTCTCTGTTTTTCTGACAGCCACTATTATTATATCTGTGCCATTCGCAACCCTGGCTCCTAAACAAGTCTGCACGCTCCTCTGTAGCCAGCAGGCAAGCCCCTGGTTGCTCCCTGGTGTCCTCCATGATGACATTTCTGGCTATCAGCAAATAACTTGCCAATACACAAAGCAGTCCATTCCCTCACTGTCCGACATCACACACAACGTTTGCCAGCTAGGAGCAACAGCGAAAGAACACATATCCAGTCCGTGGGCGAGGAGGTGAGCGTGTGTGTCTCTGTGTGCGTATGTGTGTGTCTGGGGCTACCTCTACACTGCAGGATTCTTGCGCAAGAAGCTTTTTGGCAAAAGAGATCTTCTGCAAAAACGTCTTGCACAAGAATACGTCCACGCTGCAAAAGCGCACTGGAAAAGCGATGCGCTTTTGCGCAAGAGAGCGTCCAGACTGCATGGGCGCTCTCTCGAAAGGACATTCTGATTGCTGTTTACAGAATGGCCACCAGGACACCTGTGCTTTTTTCGATTGCCTCTTTTTGCGCAAACCGCCCCCCTCCCGTTCCCCGTCCACACGCACATTTTTGCACGAGAAGGGGGAATACTTATACTGCAAAAACCCCTCTTCTGTCAATTCACTGTACATTTTCAGCGTGACTTGGAGGAAGAGCAGCCCAGAGGGACGGGCTGCAGAGAGGAGGGAGTTCTCTGCTGACATCTCTTGGTGAACATGGGAAAGTGATGGAATGGGTTGGGTCTCATTTGCATTTCAGGGATGTGATCGTTTGGGCCATTTTGCTTCAAATACCGTTAAGTTTTGAGGTTGGGGGCAGGGTAAAGCTATTACCCCTGGTGGGAAAGGAAAGAACCAAGCTATTGCTCCAAATATGCTTGAGGCAGGGGGCTCACCCTGACCATGCTCACAGTCAAGCACAGTTGTGTAAGGGAGCCTGGCACATGCCAAAGGAGAGAGAAAAGAGTTCCTGGGTTATTGCTTTGAGTCCCTTGTGGCAATAAGGATGCTGATGCAGGTCCCTACTGCTGATCCTTTTCTGAAGATGTGGCTCAAGATAGTGGATGGTCCTGAGACAGTCCATGGTGCTGAGGTCAATAGGGCTGAAGCTGCAGCAGCTTACCTGAGTTTCCCAGATGCCGCTCCCAAGGATTTCAGTGCAAGGTGCATTAGTGGGCTATATCTACACTCGTGGCTTCTTGCGCAAGTATGGCTGTTCTTGTGCAAGAATCCGCAGAGCATCCACACTGCCCGCCCACTCTTGTGCAAGGAAATTTACAGTACGATGTGGTAAGAGAGGGCTTCCTGCACAAGAGCTACGCTCTTTTTTAACAGGTGTAAGCCCTCTTGTGCAGGAGCTCTTGTGCAAAATGGCAGTGTGGACACTCGGCATGGATTTCTTGCGCAAGTAAGCCCTACAGCTAAAATGGCAATCAGAGCTTTCTTGCGCAAGAGAGCGTCCACACTACCATGTGCGCTCTTGCGCAAAAGCACATCTCACACATGGCAGTGTAGATGTTTTCTTGCACAAGATTTCTTGCACAAGAACCCTTGCGCAAGGTGTTCTTGCACAAGAAGCCGCTAGTGTAGCCGTGCAATGTTTCTCAACCAGTGGTATGAGAGAAGTCTGGGAGGTACATCAACATAATTGAAATTCGGAGAAAACTGAATTTTTGTTGTAAGTTTTACAGTGCTTTATTATTTTTGTACCTTTTACACTCAAAAATGTCATTGCCCATCCAGCTATGATTAAGTTGTTTTGCAAATATGTTACAATGGTAGAAAAAAATGTTGTGTGTCTGAAAACTGTAGAAACTGGGGGTACTTATAAGTTTTAAGAGGGTACATTATAAAAAAAGGTTGCAAAACACTGCACTAGTGTCCTGGGAGCCAAAACTCAGCTGTGGATGAGAAGGTACCCGCTGGGTACTTAGCACCTGCAAGCCTGGTCCTGAGCATTTCTGCCAAAGGAAGCGATGACGCTTCCCAGCTTTGCAAAGAGCGTTGTGATCCTTGGATGAAAAAGGGTTAATCCTGCTTGCCATTGTGGTGCTGCAGTTCTGCTCTTCAGGGCTGGGCTGGTTAACGATTTAGTTCTTCCCCAACACTGGGCAGGGCAGAGGTTTCCTCGCACACAGAGGCTAAGCAATAGCCCAGGGTGGGGCTGCCCAGTGTGGTTTTCTCATAGGCAGCCTGGAAGGAAGGACCCCAAAGAGACTCTGGGCTTGATTCTCCTCTCACGTCCCCCCGTGCAATGGGGTTGCACCAGTGACAGGCGGCGGGCAGGCAGACGCATTGAATCTCGCTGAGCGTGACACAGACAGTGACAGTGACGTGTTGCCGTTTGTGTTGTGGGCCGATGATCCACAGGGCTGCCGGCATTGGGGTGTTAGTGTCAGGGTTACCCCACGCTGGCCCTGCTGCCAGAGCTTGCCTCACCCCCGTTCAGGAGCTGGCAGAGGTATATACATCTCCCACCTGTGCCCTTTGGAAGGAAAGGCGGGTGACATGATAGAAAGTACGTGGAGGCATTGGAGAGGGTCCAATGGAGGGTGACCAAATTGATGAGGGGGCTGGAGCACATGGC
The DNA here is from genome assembly GCF_049634645.1 of Pelodiscus sinensis. Classification (NCBI taxonomy): domain Eukaryota; kingdom Metazoa; phylum Chordata; order Testudines; family Trionychidae; genus Pelodiscus; species Pelodiscus sinensis. The sequence continues at coordinate 6,247,695 of NC_134739.1, read as the reverse complement.
CTATAATGAGAGGCTGAGGGATTTGGGCTTGTTTAGTCTGCAGAAGAGAAGAGTGAGGGGGGGATTTGAGAGCAGCCTTCAACTCCCTGAAGGGGGTTCCCAAGAGGATGGAGAGAGGCTGTTCTCAGTGGGGGCAGGTAGCAGAACAAGGAGCAATGGTCTCAAGTTGCAGTGGGGGAGGTCTAGGTTGGATATTAGGAAAAATTATTTCCCTAGGAGGGTGGGGAAGCCCTGGGATGGGTTCCCTAGGGAGGGGGTGGAATCTCCATCCCTAGAGGTTTTTCAGTCCCAGCTTGACAAAGCCCTGGCTGGGCTGATTGAGTTGGGGTTGGTCCTGCTTTGGGCAGGGGGCTGGACTTGGTGCCTCCTGAGGTCTCTTCCAGTTCTGGGATTCTGGGATTCTATGAAAGTCAGCAGCGGAGAGGGGAATGTCGCTGCTTGGTCAAAGAATAGAAAGCCCCCTTATCCCAAATGCAGCCAATGCCTGGCAGGATTGCAGGGCTTTGGCCTCTAGCGATAACCCAGCTTGAACAATTGATTGCAGCTGAATAAGGAATCCATAAGGCACAACCACTGACGCCGAGTAAAATGAGTCTTATGGGCGGACAGGAGTGACGGAGCCGCATCCTCACGAGTCTTCCCTTCGTGTGCCCTGTTGGGCTGGGTTTCGGAGGTGGTGAGTACCCCCATTAAGAGCTGCAGTCCCCTGTAGACGTGGGTGCCCAGTACCCATGAAACTTAAATTGGCCCAAAAACTGAAGCAAACACATGCTGGAAAATACTGACCATGCGCCATGTGGCCGTGACGTCAGGCACTGGTACAAATGGGGGGGAGGGGAGAGAGGGCAAGGCTGGAATAGCACGGAGATGCCAGGGTGGAGCTGGCAGGGAAGAAAGGCAGGCTTGGCAGAGCAGGCAGGCTGTAGCCAAGGAGAGAGGTGCAATGGCACAGCACAAGTTTGCAAAATAGACGCTGGGCTCCAGCCAGGTTTTGTTCCCCTCACTTTCCGCTTGCACTTTTTATTCATTGTTTTGCAAAGAACTCCCTGGGCTGGGCTCCCCACGGCCCTGCCCCGTTCCTCTGTGAGCACCCAGGCAGAGTGAGCGGAAAACACGAGCAGGCTCACTTTGCACGGGTGTCAGTGACGAGCACGGGGGCAGGAGAATGGAAGAGCAGGTCCCCAGTGTCTATAACCTTTTACACCCACCTGCCTCTGCTTCAGCCAGGACTCATAGAATCATAGAATCACAGAGCTGGAAGAAACCTCAGGAGGTCATCAAGTCCCGCCCCCTGCTCACGGCAGGACCAATCCCAACTAAATCAACCCAGCCAGGGCTTTATCAAGCTGGGACTTAAACACCTCTAGGGATGGAGATTCCACCCCCTCCCTAGGGAACCCATCCCAGGGCTTCACCACCCTCCTAGGGAAATAGCTTTTCCTAATATCCAACCTAGACCTCCCCCACTGCAACTTGGGACCATTGCTCCTTGTTCTGCCATCCATCACTACTGAGAACAGCCTCTCTCCAGCCTCTTTGGAACCTCCCTTCAGGTAGTTGAAGGCTGCTCTCAAATCCCCCCTCACTCTTCTCTTCTGCAGACTAAACAGACCCAACTCCCTCAGCCTCTCCTCATAGGTCATGTGCTCCAGCCCCCTCATCATTTTGGTCACCCTCCGCTGGACCATCTCCAATGCATCCACATCCTTTCTATAGTGGGCAGGGGGCCTAGAACTGGACACAATACTCCAGATGTGGCCTCACCAGAGCCGAATAAAGGGGAATAATGACATCTCTGGAACTGCTGGAAATGCTCCTCCTAGTGCACCCTAATATGCCATTAGCCCTCTTGGCTACCAGGGCACACTATTGACTCATATCCAGCTTCTCATCCACTGTAACCCCCAGGTCCTTTTCTGCAGAACTGCTCCTTAGCCAGTCAGTCCCCAGCTTGTAACAATGCTTGGGATTCTTCCGTCCCAAGGGCAGGATTCTACACTTGTCCTTGTTGAACCTCATCAGATTTCTTTTGGCCCAATCCTCTAATCTGTCCAGATCACTCTGGACCCTATCCTTGCCTCGAGCGTATCTGCCTCTCCCCCTAGCTTAGTGTATTCTGCAAACTTGCTGAGGGTGCAATCCATCCCCTCATCCAGGTCATTAATAAAGATGTTGAACAAAATCGGTCCCAGAACTGAACCTTGGGGCACTCCGATAGAAACCGACTGCCAACCTGACATCGAGCCATTGGTCACTACCCGTTGGGCCCGACAGTTTAGCCGGCTTTCTATCCATCTTACTGTCCATTTATCCAATCCATACTCCCTTAACTTGCTGGCAAGAATATTGTGGGAGACAGTATCAAAAGCTTTGCTAAAGTCAAGGTATATCACATCCACTGACTTTCCCACGTCCACAGAGCCAGTTACCTGAAGCTAATCAGATTGGTCAGGCATAGAAGCTAATCAGATTGGTCAGGCACGACTTGCCCTTGGTGAATCCATGTTGGCTATTCCTGATCACCAGGGCTCGCCAAACGGCGGCGAGCCCCACTTGCCAGCCATGGGATTTTGTGCAGTTCTGCGCATGCACAGATCGCTCTGCACCGGCTTTTCCGGGTTGTAATCCACTCGTCACAGGCGAGTAGATTATATCATTTGTCGAGCCCTGCTGATCACTTTCCCCTCTTCCAAGTGCTTCAAAATGGATTCCTTGAGGATCCCCTTCATAATTTTTCTGGGGACTGAGAGTTCTCTGTAGTTCCCTGGATTGTCCTTCCCTTTTTTAAAGATGGGCACTACATTTGTGCAGTGTTTCCTGTAAGTTGTGCTTGGGTGGCCACCCAGGGGAGATTCACATGCCACTCAGCTGATTAGCAGAGCACCCACAGGTGGCAGCGTGTGATTCTAGTGGTGCACATCCACACGTGCCTTGGTGTATGTAACAACATTTATTCCGCATGTGGAAGGAACACTGGTCAGGACTCACGGCACCAACTCTTCCCTGTATCAGAGTCCGGGGTTTTGCTCTCCCTTCCCTGCAAAGGCGCCGCGTGGGACTGTGCCAGCATCTGCTGCTCCCTGGCATGACGTTAATTGGGTTCAGCGACCAGAAAACAGAGGACACGTAAGAGCTGCTCCCTGCACGTCCGGGGGCAGGAAGCTGCCCAGTCTCCTTTCATCACCCGCCCGGGCAGAGCTTCATGGGCTTTGCCGTGAATCCGACCGACAGGGCTAAGCAGAGCAGGCGGCCGTGCTGGCTGCGGATCCCTCCCCTTCCCCATGGACAGCCACTGGGACGCGAGGCTTAGAAGAACGCGGCAGGGCCAGGAGGGAGCATGTCAGAAGGAATCAACCTGACGCCCCTTATCGACTCGCCCCCAGCAAGGCAGCAGTGCCAGGGCGCGAGGAAGCTTGGGGCGGGAAGGGGAATCAGGCGGCAGGATGCGGGGCCACGTGCGGGCTCGGCTCGGCACCTTGCAGGGTGGCTTTGGTAGCCTGGCTTGGCCATGGTTGCTGGAAGGGGTCCAAGGTGCGGCCCTGTCCCAAAGACCCCACTGCTGCCCCCTCTCAGTACCCCAGCTCATGGGCAGGTGGGCCACACAGACTGCCCCCCCCCACCTGGGAGGGTGCCTACAAGTCAGGCCAGGTGCAGCCTGGGCACAGCTGGCATGGCCAGATCGCAGGCAGTACGTGGGCTGTGGGCAAAGAGCTCTCAGCAGCGGTGTGGGAACATTTCTAAAAGTGGGGGGTGCTCACCCCCCCTTACCACTATCCTCGCCCCACAGCCGAGCCTGGGAGCAAAGCCCTGGGGTGCAGGGCCAGCAGCTGGGAACTGGGGTATGGCACAGGCAGCAGAGTCCTGGGCGCATGGGGCAGCAGCTGGGACCCAGGGTGTGGAGCTGGCAGCAAAGCAGGGGAGGCAGTCGGGACCCTGAGTTATAGGCCGGGAGCCTGGGGGGGGGGTGCTGCAGCACCCCTTACGCCCCTAGTTCTCTCACCTATGGCATTGAGGATCCAGGGCTGCGGCTCCGGGACCCTCCGGCAGCACCAGGGCCAGGGAGCAATTGGACAAGGAAAAGAAAATCTGTTTCTGGAAGGGACCTGTCAGGACCGTGGTGAATGGCTCCACGGTGCCCTGGCGAAGGGGAGCCTGGTGGCAAGATTGCAAGGGGGGACTGAAGATACCGGAGTCCAATTCCCTCGTCTGCCTCGGTGACCGGGGCACCTCGTTTCCGGGCAGGTTCCAACTCATTTCAGTGCCTACGGGTATTTTCAAAAGGGCCAAAGCCGGTTCGCTGCCCAATGGGCGTGAAGTGCCCGGGCACCTCTGCCAACCCCACCCGGTGCCCATCGGCACCTCTTGGGGCCCACACACCATTCCGTGGCTGTCTAGCCCAGAGCCTCAAGGCCACGACGCTCCCACCTTCCCCCCGTTTGAATGGACTTTGAAACCAACGGAAGCCAAGCCGCCATGACAAGACACTTCCTCGCTTGCCCGGGGGGTAGGCCGAGGGCGTTCGGCTCCTGTGGGAACAGGGACCGGATCAGCCGCACAGGGGCCCTGCACGCTGGGGACGCGCTTTGGCGCGGAGCGCGCAGCTGAGTCATTCTCCCCTTGGCCCCTCGGTTTTCCCCGCCTGGACCACGGAGCGGATGACCCTCACGCCCTCCACCAGCGCCTTGAGCGGGACGCTCAGAGACAGGGGCAGCTGTTACCACACTGATGTGCCCAAGTCCCGATCGTTTCCAGAGGAAGCTGGCGCTCACATCCCCCACGAGCTGGGCAGAGCTCCCCTCCCACGGTGCTCTGGTGGCACCGAGCAGTGACCCAGGTAAGAGACTGGGTGAAATGCCTCGTTTTCCCTGGACTTGTTCCCACTGCCTCTGACCCTTTCCGGGGACACCAGCCCGTCCCCCCTGAGGGCAGTGGTTTCACTGTTCAGTCACAACGCCCCCCTCAGGACCTGGTCAGACCAGCGCCGGCTGGAGCGTTTTCCTCTCTCCGGACCCCGGTTTGAAACGAGCCCTGTTTCTTTGCCTAGGAATGCAATCGATTACCCGGCCGCCTAATTCGCGAAGCTGCTTTCCCAGATGTTGGGATCTTGCTGGAAGGAGGAAAAAAGTCTATTCCTAATTTTTCATAAAAGCAGCCCTTTCCTGATCCTTTTAGCCCCCTGCCCACTCGCCCTTTCAGTGTTAATATTAGGCCTGGGATTACTACAATGATTAGGGAACATGAGACTGACGTGCTGTACCCAGTGCAGGCAACACCCGTGAATTAAACAAATTCATCTGAGCATTCTGGCCGAAGCGTAGGACGAAGAAACAAACACACAATGCGGCCGCTGCTGTGCTGTCTCTCTAGGGCCGCGTGACGCCAATGTTCAAAGCGCTTCCTTCCCCGTTGCTGCTTTTACAGCCAGAGCCCGACTTTGTATGGGGAAGGGAGGTGTGAGTGTCCCATGGGGAGCGATGCTCCGTGGGGATACAGGCTCTCCGGCACAGTCACACCTGGCCTGGCTTAGCCCACCAAGCCCAGCCGCCTACATGGCCATCTTTCAGCCCTGGGGCCCCAGCCCTGCCAGCAGGAGGGGGCGTGAGAACTGGGGCTGGCTGGCGAAGCGAAGCAGAGTCCTGACAGACAGGGCGCAGGGACGGGTTCTCCCTCGTCTCACAGCTGCTAAAGCCAGTGCCGCTCTTCGTAGGCTTGGCTGCAAGCGCGCAGGGCTGCCGGGCTGCCAGCTGTGTCCCTGGGGGGCAGAGGCTGGCAAGGCCTAGGGGCCAGGGCATGGGAGGTGGGGGAAGGTAAGACTGGGGAAAGCCAGCCCACCAGCCCTGCCCTGACCCCGCCCCTTCTGCTAGGCCCCGCCCCTCCTGCACCACAGGCAGTCCCAGCCTCCCAGCCCCAGAGCATGCGGAGGGCAGGTGTTGGGGGCAGCAACGCTGCAGCCCAGTTTGCCTACAGCAGGTGTGCTGGGGGCAGAGTGTGGGTGGGGCCGAGCTTGGCGGGTTGGGAAGGCAGAGCCTTTCCCCGCCTTGCGTACCCTCCTCCCCTGGCCCAGGGCCTCCTGGTTGGAGCTTGTGCCATCAGCTGGCGCAGGGCCAGGACACTGTTCTGAGGGTGTAACCGATCTGGGACCAGCTCACCCCTTCGGGCGGGATGCCCCTACTGCAAAGCAGATGGTGTGTGCTAGGTTCAGGCCCGGGCCAGGAATCTCGTCTCCAGGGCTTCCTGGTTCCCATCTCCCTCCCCGTGCCGACTAGCATCTCTCGATTAGGGCTGTCAGAGTAAGCCTAGGCTTTTCGGTTAGTTGAGTCGACTACTCACATCCCCCCAACTTGCTGTCTCTAGATCAGAGGCAGCTTAAAAGCCGGTTCCCCGCAGCACCGTCTCTGCAGGGCGGGATGGGAGGGGACAGGGGAAACAGAGGCACAGCGGTCTGGACCTGGTGTGAGCCGGGACTGCTTCAGTCCTGGCTCTCACCAGATCCTGCCCTGCACCTCTGCCTTTTAAATGTAGCGAGAGCCAGGTGGCTCTTCCTACATTTAAAAGGCAGAGCCGCAGTGGTCCGGACCCACCTACCCCCGCTGCGGCTCGACAGTTTGAATATAGGAGCCAAGCTGCCTCCACGCCCAGCTTCTACTGCATTGAAATGGCAGAGCCACAGCTACTTAACATCCTCACGCTCGACCCGTCCTTGGTGTTTCACGAGCTGCGCCCACGTGCTGGCAGGAGTGTCCCAGCAGGGCTGAAAAGCCGCCGTCGCCAGATCGGCACTCGGAACAGCAGGCCGTGAAATTGCCAGCCCGTTCCATGGCCGGGGTCTCAGGACAGCCCCGGTTAGTTACACTGGCTTTCTGTGACTTCCCAGAAATAGCAGGCGTGGTAATTTGGTGCCAGCTTCTCTCCACTGAGGGAGAAATAAAATCTCATTAAAATACAGATTGAAGTCCTTCTTTAAGAGCCATCGCTCACGACAGAGCTGCTTCCTGGGTGCCGTCTGTAGCTTAATGGGACAAGCTGGATTCCAGCTGGGGGGTTAGGGGCCGCAGGAGCAGAACTAATCTCAATCCTAGATGGGCGGGGAGGGGGTCTGGCCTCGCGTGAGTCAGGGGTCTCTGTGGCACACGCCTCGTCTTGCTTCGGCGCGATTCTACTCCGGTGCATCCGTCAGCGCGGCACCTGGGCCCCTCCCCATCTCCTCCAGGATGCCGCCTGCCGGGGGGAGAGGAACATGAGCGGGGCACAGAACCCAGCGCAGGGTGGGCATTGAGCAGAGCTGCCCCCTGAGCCAGGGTTCCCCAGGGGTGGGGCCGCATCAGAGCCCCTCCCGCTCTAGGGATGTGGACAGCCAGTGGGGACAGGAGGCGGGTGCCCCTTTTGAGAGGGCAGCAGAAGCCAAGATGGGAGGGGATCAGTGGTGCCTTGCCCTAAAAAGAAATGCTCTTCCCACCTCCAGCGATCGCTCCCCTCCATGCGCCAGACCAGCCACTGGCCCCGCCTGTCCTACCCTCCTGTAACCCCTCCCCTCCTGTACTCTCTTCGCCCAGCTGCAGCCCTGTGTACGCTGCTGTGTGCACCTGAGCGTGGGCCATCTAGGACTCCGGGTGCTGGCCAGACGCTGGGGCTGTTGTACTTGTGAACGTGCGAGGCAGGTGGCAGCAGGGTGGTGCGTACAGCCTGGTGTGCACAATGGCTTTGCACAGGGCGAGGAAGGTGCGTCCTTCGACGTCCCCTCCTGTGGCTTTAGGCAGATCCCCCTGGATCCACATGGGTTTTGGTTCCATGGGGCTGTGAAACGGGCCCTTCCGCTCAATCCTGTGCCTCCGGACGTCCCTGGGTGAGTCCGGCTCTAGGTGCTGGCCTCCCCGGCTCCCCCCATCCAGAGGTGGCCGTGCGATGGAGGCAGAGCAGCACATGCTCATCTGATGGTGCCCTCGCTGTGGCAGAAGGCGGAGGACTGGAGGGTCTGCCAGGCACCTTGTGTCGAAATGGAGGTGACCTGCTGCCAGTCTGATGCACCCTGCATGGGGCAGTCTGGCCCCCAAGTCAGAGTCTGCCTGGGGGACCCTGAAACGGGGATGGATCCGGTCCCATCTGGCCTTATTCCACCCCCTCCTGGCTCTCTCTCGAGCTTATCACGCCCGCCTGCCTGCTGCGAGGGAGGTGTTGGTACCTGGGTGAGGGAGGAACTGGGAAGGATTTGGAACGGCCAGCATTGCCAGGCAGGCACATGGGCTGTGTCTAGACTGCATCCCTTTTCCGTAAAAGGGATGCAAATTAGACACATCGCAATTGCAAATGAAGCGGGGATTTAAATCCCCCCCACTTCATTTGCATAAACATGGCTGCCGCTTTTTTTAAGAGTAATAAGGGATCTTTCAGAAAAGGCTTTATTTTCCGAAAGATCCACGTCTAGACTGGCGCTTTTTTCCGGCAAAGCTCCGAGCCGGAAAAAAGCGGCAGCCATGTTTATGCAAATGAAGCGGGGGGGATTTAAATCCCCGCTTCATTTGCAATTGTGATGTGTCTAATTTGCATCCCTTTTACGGAAAAGGGATGCAGTCTAGCCACAGCCATGGAGGGCAGTCTGCCCTGTGCCAGCTGTGTGCTGCCCTTTGCTTTTCCATATACAAGGACATAAGAGCATAAGAACAGCCAGACGGGGTCAGACCAAAGGTCCATCTAGCCCAGGATCCTGTCTGCCAACAGAGGCCAATGCCAGGTGCCCTAGAGGAAAGGAACAGAACAGGGAGTCAGCAAGTGATCCACCCTGCCACCCATTCCCAGCTTCTGACAAAGAAACACCATTCCTACCCATCCTGACTAATAAGTATTGGTGAACCTCTCCTCCAAGAATGTATCTAGTTCTTTTTTTAACCCTGTTAAAGTTCTGGTCTTCACAACATCCTCCGGCAAGGAGTTCCACAGGTTGACTGTGTGTGGCATGAAGAAAAATGTATCCTCTTCCATAGTGTGGTAAATCAATGCTATCACCAAAGCCCCCTGGGGTTTGGGCCAGTATTAGGAACAGAACCCAGGCATCGTGATGGCCAGTGCCCTGCCTGCCAATCAGGGTTGTCTCAATACAATGCTTATTGGTGCCCACTCCCACCTCTTCCTTTGTCACAGACTCTGGGAAGCACCAAGATCTGGCCGAGAGCTGGGTTACCTGCAGGTCACAGATATTAGAGCATGTTACACTGCAATTAAAACACCTGAACTGGCCTGGCCCAGCCAGCTCGGGCTGGAGGGACTGTTTAATTGCGGTGGTGTAGACCAGTGGTTCTCACCTAACAGTACATGTACCAGAGGGGTACTCAGGGGCCTTCCAGGGGTACATCAATCCCCAGATGGTTGCCTAGTTTTACAACAGGCCACATAAAGAGCAATAGGGAAGTCAAAGCAAATTAAAATGTCAGACAGCAGTGCTCTAAATACGACACGCTGAAACGTACGGACGCTATTTGTGTTCCAATTGATTTATTCTATAATTGTATGGTGGAAATAAGACATCAGCAGCTTGTCCGCCCTCGCCTGCTGTGGCACGGCTCTGTGCTTATAGCTGATGGTGAAAACAAATCGTTTGTTCGTGAGGGGAAACTCGGGGTTGCACAAGACGCATCAGACTCCTGGAGGGGATCCAGGGGGCAGAATCCCTGGGGCAGATGTTTGGGACCCTCCCACCTTGCAGAGTTCAACTCCCCCTCCTCCCCCCGTCCCCCGGTTTCAGCTGCTGTTGCAGAGGCTCGTGGCCTGAGCTCAAGTCAGCGGGCCCGGCCGGCGGTGGGTTTTGAATGGCAGGGCAGACAGAGGCCACGGTACGTCTCCATCTCCTTCTGTTGCTGGGGGCAGAGAGGCCTTTCAGCTGCAGCTGAGATAGGGTTGCCAGGTATTGACCCGGACAATCCAGTATTTTCACCTCCTGTCCGGTAAAATAATTCGGAAAATACCAGACACCGAAAATGTCCAGTATTTTCCGATTTTTCCCCCAGACAGGAGGCGAAAACACCGTGTGCTTACTTGGTTCCCCAGGGGAGCTCTCTGGCCTGGAGCAGGGAGACAAGATAGCGGATGGCCTGTTAGGGCTGAAAAGCCTCAAAGTCATTTCTTAAAGGGGCCATGCTTGTTTTTTTTTTTTTTTTTAATGTTGGGGGTTTTTTTGCTTAATAAGTCTCAGGGTCCTTTGTTTTTTTGCTCAACAACTTTGATCTCCCCCCCTTTTCCCCAGTGGGTTTTGGGGGGGCTGTTTGGTATTTTTGATTAAACCATCTGGCAACCCTAGAGATGACTCATATATGCGGCGTATTGCCTCCCCTCACATCCTCCCTGCTCCCTTCCCGAGGGGAGACCTCACAGTCCCGAGCTGCAGCCACTTCCCTCATGGCTCTGTCTGTGAGGCCCCTTCCAGCCTCTGGCTGCTTTCCGGCCCAGCCGGCTTGCAGCGGTGTGGTGAAGAGACAGTCTCTGTTCCACGCCCGGCCCAGGGTACAGGGCTTCGGGGCCATGGGAGGTGCAAGGTCTGAGGCTCCCTTGGCGCTGCTGATTTCCACTGGGCATTTAAGGGTTGAGGTGCTGCAGGGTGCTGCCAGTGGGGGAAGGGAGCATGAGGGGAGGGGCTATGCTATGGGGGCGTCCCTGGCCTCTTGTGGCCCAGTGCCCCCCTCGTGCCCAGCTGGAGCAGCCTCTAAACGAGAGGGGGCAGAGCCTGAGCGACGGGAGCCAAGAGCCAGCTCTGAGCACAGGCCGGGGCGGTGGGAATGTGGTTTCCCCGCCCACCTCGGCGGGCTCTCGGCAGTACAGACGGTGCCCTCTGCTGGCGAGGGCTGCAGCGGAGCCCGGCCCTGCAGCACAGCTGGGCAAAGCCGAGCCAGGGGCCGAGCTGCGTCAGACTCCGTGGCTCCCCAGCGTGGCTGTGCCCAGGTGCCCGGCGAAGGGCTGAGAATCGTTTTTCCTTTTCCGGAGTTCTGTGAAATGAAGCCGCTCCAATGGGGGGGAGGGGCGAGGCCTATTCGGAGGCTCCCTTTCAAGCCAAGTCTTCGCCCCAGCCTGCCCATCACCAGCCGGCTGAGCCGGGATTGGATCCCACCATCTGCCCGAGCTGTTCTTCCGTCCAGATACAGCTCCAGTGGACCCCACCTGCCCCGGGCTCAGGCCTTTCCCTACGCAGAGAGCAACTGTACGGCCCCAGACGGAGCAACCTTTGCATCCAGGAGCAGCCACCCAAGCGGGGACCAGAATGGTGTCTCCTCTGCACATCCTCTATCCATTGAGAGGCAGACGCCTCCTTTTAAAGGGGCGGTTCTCAGAGCCCAAGTCACTGGATGCTCCATCCCCAGCAAGAGCCACGGTCCTGCTACATCATACGATCCCACGGGGCTCGCTCTGCGTGTCACTCTGAACCCACGGCGGGGCGCTCTTTTGGGTCGGACCATCCCTGGCTCTTGCGGTTTGTTACCAGCCGGCGGGTAAGTTCTCAGCGGTTTTAGAATTAGATCTGTGTGGTGCCCGGGGTCTGGATCTACCCCCAAGGCTCAGGGCTCCCCTCCGGCATTGGGGAGCCTGAACTGGCACTCCAACCCCGCCCCCCGCCCCGCCACAGGGCTGGAGCACACACAATCTACTAGCCTGGGCCCTCCTAGACTCTGGTGTGTGGAGAGGGTCTTTCTGCTTCTCAGTTGGGGGCCATGTCAGTGAGGGTTGGTTTTTGGTTTTTTGCTTCTCGCTTGTGTGCAGCCCCCAACTGATTTTTCTGTGGGTCAGCAGCCCCCGACCCAAAAAAGGTCGTCCGTCCCCCCGCTCTAGGCCATGCCACGACTCCTGTTAGCAGAGGAAACTCAGCTGATCGCTGCCCTTATTGTACTGCTAATTTGCATGCAACAAACTCATTGGTTGTAAGAGCGAGCACACGGATGTGGGTTACTTGGCCCGGCTGCCACCCGACACAACTCGCCTCGCATAACCCCTCCCAACACAACTCTACTCAACACCCTGTGCTACCGAACCCAGACCCAAACAGCGCCTCCTGCAGCACGTACCATGCGTCCACCACCCACCCAAATCAACATGACTCTCCCGGGACAAAACAACCCCTCACAAATCCACACAATTCTCCCAGCCCTACACACACTAGTCACCCACCTTCGCTCATACTCAGCACAAAAACCTAGCGGTGGGTCATCACCAGGTTCAGTCATAGCTGGGATTTGCAATCTGCCGTCGTCCAGTTTTTAAGCTCTCGGCCGTTTGGGGCATTGCTGTGTAACTTTATAAACTGTACCCATGCGCCAGTCGGGGCTTTCAGCTACTAGTTGGTTATAATGTGAACAGTGGCAAGAAATGATCCCGCCCACAAACGATCTTATCTTTGGGGGAAGGGCGTGTAGAAAAGTGGTCATCAAGGGCTTAACTGGATTACTCAGAGTATTAGGGGTTGGAGATACGCTCTACCCCTCCAATACATCCTGTTTGTCAGTGGGTGTCGTCTCCCCCTCCCCCCCCCCCCCCCGTTGTGACGCACTTTGAGAAAGCAGCAAGTTCCTGGCCGGCAGTCCTATGAGTCAGTGAATTTTACCAAGCGGGCCCTTTACACAAAGGGGATTTCCTTGGCACAGGGAAATTCCAAGCTATTCCCTGCAATCTCCAGTCCTCTGGGAACCCTGGTGCTGAACAGGTGGCGGGAGCAGCCGGGGAGGTGGAGCTAGCATCGGGAGGGCCTGCCAAACCGTGGCTCGGCACCCGCCGGCCTTCCCTGCGCCTGCTGCTCACTTGGCTGGCTCTGTGCGCGGCAGGCAGCGTGCGGCGGGGGCGGCGCTGGGTGGTTTGGCAGCTCATCGTTGTGACGCACTAACCTCGCGGAGGGCTTGTGCGCTGTCTGTCGGCACTAGGAGGCCCGGTTGTGAACAGCGAGGGAGCTGGCTTTCCTAGGCTGTCGCAGCCACGGTCGATACGAGTTGTGCATAGAACAGTGGCCTTAGAAAACGCTCCTGTACCCTCAGGAGAGACGGAGACTGAACCGTTCCTTCTGGGAGCCCGCCCTGGCCTCTACACATCACTTGAGCGATGTACAGGGCACCACCGCCAGCCCGGGGAAATTCCCCCCAGAGCAGACACGGCCCATCGACCAACACCCATCGCCCTCAGTGAGGTCCTGGGGGCATGTTGGGGTAAGTGAGTGAATCCCCGTAATGCTGCACAGCAGCATTTCTGGCTTGTAGCCTGCACGAGAGTTGGCCAATCAAGTGGGGAGAGCCACCTGCTTCCCGAAAGACCTGCGGTGAGTGCATGTCAGCACAGGCCCAGTCTGTGCATGTGAGTCACCCACCTTCCTTGCATCCCTCTTGCGCAAAAGTCTATGCAAATGAAGCACGGATTAGCGTATTGCCACGCTTCATTTACATAATTAATTAGAGGCTGTTTTTGTGCAAGAAACTTTTGCACAAAAAGGAGCCATTTACACAGCTCCCTTTTGCGCAAAAACTCCCTCTTGAGCAAGAGCCGTTCTTCCTCAGAGCTGTGTAGATGGTTCCTTCTTGTGCAAAAGCCTCTGGCGCAAAAACGGTCCCTAATTAATTATGCAAATGAAGCCTGGCAATATGCTAATCTGTGCTTCATTTGCATAGGCATTTATGCAAGCGGACGCAATGTAGACGTAGCCAGAGGTTAAAACAGTGTATGGCTCTGTAGGGCTGAAAAATGAAATTGCCCTTTTAATGAATTATATCTACCAATGTGACCTGGCCCCTGTGGAGACAAGACCCCCTCTTATCACTGAAACTTCGTTTTAAAGTGTTCATACATTGGAACTAGCGTGACTCCAGATTGTGACTGACTGCCTTAACTCTGTTTACACTTAGGGGTGTGTTTGGGGTGCGTCTGTCCCATGTAAATGTGTGTGGGGGGAAAGACAGGGGAGGTGGCCATGCCTGATGCCAGCCCGTCTAGGGCCATGTCTACACTAGGCGATTATTTCAAATTTACTAAATTCGACTTCTGGGCACCTGATTTTACAAATTCAAACTTGCGTGTCCTTACTACAGGGAAGAATTGGATGCAGTCTGAGGACTCTCTAGCACCCTTAGCTTGAAATAAGCTACGTAATTAGTGCTACGCAAATTGCGTAGCTTATTTCCATTCTATTTCGAAACAGCTTATTGCATAATTTGGCACTGTCTACACAGCACCGAAGTTTGAAATAACTCACTATTCCAAAATTCCCCGCAACATTACTGGAACGTCGGAATAAGCCACCCATAGAATTGTGTGTGTGTGTGTGTGTAGGCTGGTAATTATAACCCATCCATAGAATTGTGTGTGTGTGTGTGTGTGTGTGTGTATGTAGGCTGGTAGTTATAACCCATCCATAGAATTGTGTGTGTGTGTAGGCTGGTAGTTATAACCCATCCATAGAATTGTGTGTGTGTGTGTAGGCTGGTAATTATAACCCATCCATAGAATTGTGTGTGTGTGTGTGCATGTGTGTGTGTATGTAGGCTGGTAGTTATAACCCATCCATAGAATTGTGTGTGTGTGTGTAGGCTGGTAATTATAACCCATCCATAGAATTGTGTGTGTGTGTGTGTGTGTGTGTGTGTGTGTGTGTGTGTGTGCGTGTGTGTTTATGTAGGCTGGTAGTTATAACCCATGCATAGAATTGTGTGTGTGTGTGTGTGTGTGTAGGCTGGTAGTTATAACCCATCCATAGAACTGTGTGTGTGTGTGTGTGTGTGTGTGTGTGTGTGTGTGTGTGTGTGTGTGTGTGTAATAACCCATCCATAGAATTGAGTGTGTGTGTGTGTGTAGGCTGGTAGTAATAACCCATCCATAGAATTGTGTGTGTGTGTGGTAGATAATTGTAGTAGCTAGGGACAAGAAATGACTTCTGCTTTCACGATAAACGTGGCATTGCTGCCTTATCCCCTGAACAAGATTCTGCTACTTCTGTTTCTCGAAGTGCCACAGTACCTCTCAAACAGTGGCCGGCGAGCTCTGTGCTCAGAGTCAGGCCTGAGAGACCCAAGCGGCCGCTCCGCTCCGTGAATTGTCTCATTACGCGAAGAGGCTGCCAATTACTAACAGGAATCGCTGACTTATCACCTGAACTGCACGCTCAGCTGTTGCTGTGGGCTGAAGGCAGCAAAAACATTCCTTATCCTAGGGAACTTTTTCTATCCTCTCCTTTTCTTCCCCTGCAGCTCCTTTGAGCAAGCACCTGTCGCCGGCCACTGTTTACTTCACGCTCCTTGGTGGGTTCATCGTCCAGGGGAAGCAGAGGGCGCGTCCAGATCTAACACGGAGATCGCGGTGCTGTGGAGCGTGCCTTTGCCTCGCCTTCGCATCCCGTACCGCACGCTGGTGCGGGAATCCTGTGGTGCACATGGAATACTGCCCCGAGGCCCTTTCGGCAGGCTTGTGTGGGCCCACGCAGCGGCTAGACACAGATGCCGCTTTGCATTTCTCCGGCGCCTCGGCTGGGACATGCCTCCCATGCGGGGCTGAGCTCATTCACCCAGCCTGGGAGACACAGAGGCCTGCTTCCTCCATCCGGCCTCTCATTTACCCCCTGCATCAGACACGAGGCAAAAGCATCCTCTGAACAGGGCAGTGGGCGTTGCAGGGTTCTTAGCCAATCCGTTCCTCCTTTCCAAGGCTGCAGGTGCTAATGGCCGCGCGCGGCTGTGTGTAAACACCAGATGCTGCACCATTCCGGAGACAGTGGTTTGGGCCGTAAAAGCCCTCCCGAGCCATTGCTGTCGAGGCCGGCCAAGTGGAAGCTGCAATCATAAATCCCGGTGTCAGATGCCTGACGCTGAGCCCATGCGGCTGGAGCTGGGTTTGTGCGCGGAGGCCTGTACGAAACGTCCTCTCTCTCTTCGGGCTTTTTCCTGCCGCGCCTGCCTGTGGTACCCGCGTACTTGCATGGAAAAAAATCACCAGTGGCAGGGGAGTCCCTGTGGGCCCATCTGCTCTGCAATTAAGTGCCGTGGTGGCCTATGTCAGGCTCGTGGGGCTCCGGCTATGGGGCTCTTTAACTGTGAGGTGGATGCTCAGGCTGGAGCCAGGACTCTGGGCCCATCCCCCCTCCCAGGGTCCCAGCTCCCAGCTTTCAACCCCTGGCTGCACAGACGCACTGCAATAAAGAGCCCTGACTCTAACTGGGGGCGGGGGAGAGAGAGCAGTGGCCAGCGGTGGGTGTTTAATTGTAGGGTAGGCAGAGCTATTGTCCCTTTGCTTCAAGACGCCGGGGTCTGGCAGATTCCCTGGGAAGCCCGTTTTGCCCGGTGCCAGTGATGCTAGTAACCTCTGAGGCTTGGGGGAGGCGTCAGGTGCAGCCTTCCTAGCCCCTGCAGCTGCCGTCATACGTGTGGGTCGCCGATAACGGGGGCAGGGGCCTGAAGCTGCAATGTTCAAAGCCCGATGTGGCGCGCAGGTCAGGAGCAGCAGATCCCGCCGGTGGGATTGGCCCTGCGGAAAGCCAACTCCCTTTGCCAAGTTTGAAGCAGGGCTTGGGGGTTCCTGGATCTCCCCCTCCCCCTCCAGTAAGGGGTTGTCTGGTCCCTGCTTGTGTCTCAGCGCCGGGACTGTGCATTCAGGCAGCGTGGACAGATTCCCTTGTCCAGGGCCATGTGTTTCTAACTGATGGGTCACAACCCTGGGGGGAGTCACAGAGGCAATCAGGGTGGGGGTGGAGCACGAACTGAAAGTTTTATTGCAATCTCAAGCAAAGAAAACCTCCCGCTCTCGCCTCCCGCACACCCCAGCGCTTCAAGGTCACGTCTTCTCCATCAGCACCCGTGCCGATCCGTGAATATTGGCTGGGCGCAGTGGCTTTTACTCCTGTAGTTAATGGAAGGAGGCTGGGAATGTGTTTGCCTTTAAATAAGAGGGTGACCCAAACAACGTGAGCTTAGGTCAGGCATGTCCAAAGTCCAGCCCGCGGGCCAATTGCGGCCCGTGTTCCGGTTTAATACGGCCCCACAGGTAATTTGGCAATATCTATCTTTTATGGCCCCCAACAAATCCATATGTATTGAGATGAATACATTGTAAAATCTCAGTTAATGTCAGTTGGTCTAAATCAGTTATAAATATATTTGGACACAACATGTATACTTGGTGTTATGTTCCTGTTCATATTTTTTTTAACTTAAAAGTTGACAGACAACCTTTATTACCAATAATATATAATGTACTTTACAATGTTCCTGACATATATTTCAGCTTCCTGGATTTTTTTTTCATCTGGCCTTCAGATATGAAAGGCAGAGTGATTTAACACCTGTTTAGATTTGTCATCCATGTGACGAAATGAAAAGTATGCCGTTTGCAATAAACTTTGCATAAAATAGTTAATTTGCATTTAATTTTAATGGTTCAAAGAATGTCAGGCAAAATGGTCGGCCCTCACGCATGTTCACTTCATCAAATCTGGCCCTCTTTGAAAAAAGTTTGGACACCCCTGGCTTAGGTAATCTCGGTCGTCAAAACGTCCCCTTGAGAAGTCATGCCATGCCATGGCAGACTGTGGGCAGAACACCTCCCAAGATGCAGCTGCTGAATTCAGGGTGGTGTGGCACCGGCCGGGGGCGGGACAGAGGAGCCCAGCAGAAGCAAAGCTACAAAACTTCAGGCTTCAAGCCCTATAAAGAGAGAGCCGGGCAACAGAAACAAACTCACGCAGAACGTGTGGGTCTGTGTTGCTGCTGGCAGGAATCCCAGCCATGAGGAGATGGCTGCTGGCCAAGCCGGCTGCTGCTTTGCCTTGGCCTGAAACAAGTTTTCTGTTCCCTCACCCTGGCCTGTGCTTCCAGTGACGGGAGTCGGCCAGATTTTGCACTGTGCCGGGAGTTTGGCTGAGCGTTAATGGACCCTGGGCCCGTTTAGTGGGAGGGTGGTTTCGAGTTTATTCGGGTCTGCATACGGGCATGGTGAATCCCAGCAGGCGCTTCTGCTGAATAACCAAGCCATAGGGGAGTTGGCTTACGTGGCAGAGTGCTCGCTTAGACATTTATCAGGGATAATAGACAGTGTGTGGTCCTGTCCTGAGGGCAGGGGACTGGACTCGATGACCTCTCAAGGTCCCTTCCAGTTTTAGGATTCTGTGATTCCATGTGTTCATAGAGCTGGAGGGGGTGGAAGGGACATGTCGAGAGCAGAGACACGCAGAGGGCAATAATTGGGGGAAAAACTCAGCCCCCCTGATTCCCGGTGGGACAGCTCCAGCAGCGCTGATGGGGACAGGAGTGGCAGAGGATGGAAGGTGCTGGAGTCTTTGCTGCCCAGCTCTGCATATGGACCCTTGCAGAAGCAGGCTGCAGTGCAGGGGTTCGCAAAGTGAGCTCTGCAGACCACTAGTGGTCCTCGACCGTCTTGCACGTGGCTCAGGGATCTGCCCCTCTCCACAGCAGGAAGCCTGCACTGGCGCTCCAGCCCTACGCCCCTCAAAAAGGTTGGGGCGCCAGTGCCAGTTGCCGGCTGAAGGACAGGCCTTGCGGACCGGATCCAGCTTGGCTACGTCTACACTGTGTGTTTTTTGCGAAAGAGAACATCCAAATGGAGTGCTCATTTGCATATCTCACACTCTCATTTGCATATCGTCTTCCGATCCTTTTTGCGGAAGAGTTTTTTATGATAAAAAGCCCCGTGTAGATGGAGCCATTTGTCAGAAAAAAAAAACCCTTTTGCGCAAGAGCCTGTAAACCTCATTTTTTGAGGAATAAGGGCTCTTGCGCAAAAGGGTTGGGGTTTTTGAAAAACGGCCCCATCTACACGGGGCTTCTTATCGCAAAAACCTCTTCCACAAAAAGGATCGGAAAAGATATGCAAATGAGAGTGTGAGATATGCAAATGAGCACTCCATTTGGATTTTCTCTTCCGCAGAAAACACACAGTGTGGACGTAGCTCTTGTGAGAAAATGGCAGCACAGGAAACCACTCACTGGAGGCTTTCCCTGCTGCTCCCATTGGCCAGAATCACAGCCAATGGGAGCAGCGTGGGGCAATGCCTGGAAGTAGTGGAGTGCGTGGAGCCAGGTATGTGCCCCCCCATCCCTCTCATGCTCAGACCCTGCATCCCCCTTGCCCTCACACACCTGACCACCAAAACCCTGCATCTCCACCCCTCTCCTGCACTCTACCTTCCTCCCTGGCTCCCCCCCAGCCCACTCTTGTACTCTACCTCCTGGCCAGACCCCCCCAACCTCAGCCCATTCTGTCATCATGGCGATTGGCTGGTGCGTTGAGCAGGTGGGCTGTGAGCCAAAAAGTCTGGGAACCACTGAGCTAGAGTTATAAACTCGTCTCCCAAGAACTACTCTGAGTGCGTCGTCAGACTGTTGCTGCGAGGAGACCTGCAGGAGCGCTGAGAGGCCTCACCGGACATTGTACAATCCCAGCTGCTGCATCAAACTGCTAAGGCCCAGGGTTTCCAAGGTATTTAGGCACCTAACTCTCAGTGCGTTTCGGGCTCAAAGGGAAAGGAAGCAGAATTAGAGAGGGGCAAAGCGATCATAAGAACATAGGAATGGCCATACTGGGTCAGACCAGTGGTCCATCTATCCCAGTATCCTGTCCGCCAGCAGTGGCCAATGCCACGTACCCCAGAGGGAGGGAACACAACAGGTAATCATCATGTGATCCCTCTCCTGTCATCCATCTCCAGACAAACGGAGTCAAGGGACACCATTCCTACCCATCCTGGGTATTCGCTATTGATGTACCTAACCTCCATTAATCTATCTAGCTCTTTTTTGACCTTGTTAAAGTCCTAGTCTTCACCATATCCTCTGGCAGGGAGTTCCACAGGTTGCGCTGAGTGAAGAAAAACTTCCTTTTGTTTGTTTTAAATCTGCTGTCTGTTAATTTCATTTGGTGATCCCTAGTTCTTATATTGTGGGACTAAGTAAATATTTCCTTAGTCACTTTTTCCACACCAGTCATGATTGGATAGACCTCTATCATAGTCTCCTCTTTTCTAAACTGAAAAGTCCAAGTCTTTTAATCGCTCTTCATAGGGGACCCATTCCAAACCCCTCATCATTTTTGTTGCCCTTTCCTGAACTTTTTCCAGCCAAGAGATCTTTTTTCAGATGAGGCGACCACATCTGCACATAGTATTCAAGATGTGGGCGCACCACGGTTTTATATAAAGGCAAAAAGATATTCTCTGTCTTATTCTCTATCCCTTTTTTAATGATTCCTAGCATTCTGTTTGCTTTTTTGACTGCTGCTGTACACCAGGGGATATTTTCAGAGAACTTTCCACAATGACTCCAAGATCTCTCTCAAGTAGTTGTAGCTAAATGAGTCCCCATCATCTTGTGCGTATGGTTGGGATTGTTTTTTCCAATGTGCATTACTTTGCATTTATCAGCATTACATTTCATTTGCCATTTTGTTGCCCAATCGCTTAGACCAAAGATTGGTAGCAGGAACAGCACTCGAAACTCCCGCATCCTTATCTAGTGTTCTACCCACAGCCTCTCTGAGGCCTGCAGTGACAGCAAACTTCTGCAATAGCTAAACCCAGGTGGGACAGGTTAGTTAAAGCTGAGTGGGGAATCTTCCAAAGGCTATCAGCTTTATGAGCCTATAAAAGATGACAAAGTTCGTTCTGGTATTTTCCATTTACAAAAAAATAATCACCTCCCAGGCTAATCAGCGTGACTGGTGCTAAAGCAATAATCATCTGTTCGAAAGCCCTGGGCACATGAGGGTGGTTGCCTAGCCGAGATTAAAGCCTCCTTAAATGGCACTTCAGTCCTGTTTTGCAACAGATTAAATATCGCATTAGCCGTGTGTATCTTATCTCTGACCCTTCCCGCAGAGGCTAAGACACATGCTGGAATCGATAATTGCCAGCAAGGTTCAAAAACACTTTCTAGTCATTCAAACGTAGCCTCCTGGGCAAAGCAGAGAATTTCCTGGATTTCCCCATTTCTCTTATGGGACACCCTCATTAGACAGCAGTCTTGTCAGGGCAATCATGGTGTTCTTAATGGGCCGAGCTGCATGGGAAGCTAAAGTTGACATGTCCCAGTAGAGAAGAGGTTAACTGAGCATGCCCCAGGCTACCGGGATAACAGCTACTGTGGGCCAATCTGGCAATGAGAAGGAGCATGCGTTAGGACGCAGGACTCCAGTCCTGGCGTTTATTGGTGGCTCTGCCACCTAATCCCTGCACTGCCTTGGTACAGTCACTTCTCCTTTCCATGAAAGAGGGCGGGGGAAATGCCTGCTGGGGGACTGAGAGAATCCCATTGTTGTCTGTGGCTGAAAAGGCTGAAAAACGAGTTATCACTCTCTTCAAGAGGGAACAGCCAGCCTTGTGTCTGCACCGGGAGCTAGATCTGGCTGCAGTGTACTGGCCAGAAATGGGCAAGGCTTTTCCTACTGTTGGAAGACAGGCCCCTGGACCGGAAGGACCATTAGCCTGGCCTTGTGTGGCTGTTGTCACATCGCTCCTAGTCACGGGAGCAGATCGCGCAAAGCCAATGACACCTACGCTCTCTCCGGCTCCCCTCCGTCACTCTCAAAGCATAGGTATCCATCCCTCCTCGACAGACAGAGAAACAGAGAGGTCACTTCCCCGGCAAATCTCCCAAGCTCTAAGCGGGTACCCCGTAACCTGGGCTACAACCCCGTCCATCAGAACATGGGAGCCACAACTTGTTAACATGACTGGGCCGTGTCCAGTCGCCTCTGCATGGCCTGTGTGCATTGTGGCAGTTCTGGACAGTAATAGATCTGAAAAAAATCCACTGACTTTCCTCTGATCTGCCTGAGAGCATGTGGGGGAACCTCCAGTCCCCCTGGGGTCACAACCAATGTTCCCTCTAATTTTTTTCATCTGCATGTGGAATCAATTTTGTTCAACACACCAAGACATGTGCAGAGGCGCACCACCAGTAGAAACACATGCTGCCATCTGTGGGCTCTGTGCTAATCGGGAAGGGGGGGCAGCATCTCTCTCCTGGGCAGCCACCCGAGCGCTCAGCTTACAGGGAACATTGGTCACAACAACCACTGCCCAGCAGTAGAAGAATACAACCCAGCAGGGCCAACCCATCCCAGGGCAAGACTAGTCAGTGCTGGCAGCCTAAGCGGATGGGGCTGATTTATGGGGAGACGTGGGTTCCGGCCTTGTCTGGATTTCTGACACCAGACTCTGCCTCCTGCAGCAAACTCCGAATATACCAGCCCTGTCATGTGAAATCAGGCATATGTGCCAATTCTGCACTGGGGCCAGGGAGAGGGGCCCGTTCTGCATTCGGCCTTCGTCCATGTGGCTGGTGAGGATCTCTGGAGCCAAGATAGAACGTCCCACCGGCTCTCATTGCCATGTGTTTTGGGTTAGGACTCAGAGGCCGAGGCCAAGTTTCTCAAAGGTTTCCTAACTTCCTAAATCCATGGGTGGATCTGGGCCCGCGTGTTTAATGGCGTCTCGCCTGTCCTGATGCGAGCGGCTCCATTGCCATCCAACGAGCTGATGGGCGTCGCGTCAGCCCCACTGCCCATCTGCCGCTCTCAGTGCCTGCTGCCGGGGGCTGGCTGGCCGTCAGCTCTGTCTGTCTGGCGCACCTGTCTCTGCAGAAGTGGGTGCAGAGGCTCCGGGGGAGGAGAAGCTGCCTGACGGTTTATAACCTGGCAGTAAATGCAGAGCTTGATGAGGGATTTTCTTACACTAATGTCACGTTACTGGATCTTGAGGGGAGCAGCCAGATCACTGATGCACCCACAGGTGGGGGTGTTGGCCCCAAAAATGGTATAGAAGGGGGCCATGTGAGGTATTGAATAGAAGATCACTGTCTGCTAATCCTATGTACGCAGTTCATGTGTTTGTATAATGTCTGTGTGTGCAATTATTAGCATGTACTTGTATGGATACTGAAGATTTCCCTGCATGGGGTTGAGCATTGGGCAGGGCAGGGCCTGTGGACATGCTAATTAGCGAGGCCCTGTGGGACAATGGCTCTCAATGGGCCAAGGACACACCTAAAGAATGGGGGCTGTCACCTGACAGCTGCCAGCAGGGAACACAGAGATTGGCCTCTGGCCAGGTGACCTGCTACAGCCAAGAAGGAACCAGGAAGGAGGGATAAATAGGCCATGTGGTCGACGCCATCTTGTTCTCAGCTCAGCACTTCATCCCAGAGGCAGCAGTGCAGGGATCGAAGAGCCGGAAAGACCTGTGAACCCATCCTGATTCTAGGATGTGCAACAAAGACTTTTAAACCAGCAGCTGTAACATCTCTGCTAGAGCCTGCATCGAGAACTGGGAGATTCGGTGCATGTAATGTACTATTCTTTAACAAGCTTACTCTCATGCTTTTCTTTCTTGTGATAATAAACCTTTAGATATAGATTCTAAAGGATTGGCCCAGCGTGATTTGGCCGGCTGGCTCAGGCTCGGGCTGCGGGGCGATAAAATTGCAGTGGTGAGGCCTGGAGCACAAAAGTCTGAACCGCAATTTTAAAGCCCCACAGCCCTTGCCAGCTGACCCAGGGCCTGAGTCTTGGTGCCATGGTTTTTTTTTATTGCAGTGTAGACATACCCTAGGCCCATGCTGGAGCTCGGTCTACACGCGCCATCTCCTCGGTCCCCCATCCGACCTTGCTCCTGCTTTTCCCTTCTGAAGGCCCCCGAGCAGCTGATGTGCTTGAGGGTGGTTTGCTTGGGTCAGTGATCTGAACTGGGACTCTGCTTGAGTTTTCATGAAATTTCTGCACAGCTTACTGGGTCCGGTTCAAGAGGAGGGTTTTCCCCTTCTTCCTCCACCCACTTTGAACTTCTCATCGTGATCAGCCCAGCTACCGCAGTAGTCCAACCTAATGCACCTTCTTCCACAGCATGAAGGCGTCCTCTCAGTGCAAGTGGTTTGGTTCGGAGCACTCAGGTGCCAGGGTCCTGACCCGTGTTCCCTGGAAGCTGAGGGCTTAGGCAGCCACCCAGGAGAGATTCAGGTGCCGCCTCGCTGATTGGCAGAGCGCCCACAGTGCCAACAGCCGGCAGCTTGTATTTCTATTGGTGGTGCACATCTGCATGTGTTGGTGCACAAAACAACATTTATTCTGCACATGGATGGAACTTATAGAGGGCCCATCCTGACCAATGTTCCCTCTAATGTTTCCATCCATGTGTGGAATAAATTTTGTTGTGTGCACTGCTGTGCTGGCTGTGGGCACTCTGCTAATCAGCTGGGTGGCATTTGACTCTCTCCTGGATGGCCACCCACATGCTCCGCTTACAGGGATCACTGGTCCTGATCCTGTTGCAGCCCCAGTGCTTTCTGAGTTTGCCTCCCAGAATCAGCTCCAGCTCAGCTTTGGAAGACTGACTAGCGAGAGGCTCACCCTGAATTGATTCATCACCTGTCAGGGAAGTGCAGCGAGAATTTCATTACCGCTTGGCGGAGAGTCATCAAGAGCCTTGGCAGATTTAATAAACTCATTACGCCCACGGCAGCCACTTGAGTTAAAGAGCTATTTGCAAGTCCCTCTGTAGTGCTAGTTGCGAAGCCATCGCTAGTTCAGGCTCCCTGTGCTGCGGAATCTGTTACTAACAAGTAACAATTCGGAGTTAATGCGCCTTTGCCTCGAAGGCTCAATCCATGTGCCCTTCGTCCTGCAGACGCGGGTACTGCCAAATGCTGCACTCAGAGGCAAACACAGCTCCAAGGACTGGCCCAAAAAACACATTGTCGAGAGCACGTCAATTTTTTTTAAAAATTACGTTTTGGGACAAAATTGCTGCATCTCATTATTATTATTTGTCTTACAGCCGTGGCGACAGTTCCCATTGGAAAGACGTGCCACATTGTGTTTGAGACTTTACTTACCAGTGAAAGCAGATTTTTAAAAGGCTCAGTTCCCATTTAGGTTCCCAAACATGCGCCAGGTTTTGAAAAGTGCTTAGTCTGCAATGTGCACAACGCTTTGGACAGTCCATCGACTTCTTTTGGGAACTGCTCACTTTGAAAATCGGCACTGAGAGCCAGTCCCTGGTCACAGAATCACAGAACCCCAGAACTGGACGGCACCTCGAGAGGCCATCATGACCAGCCCTCTGCCCTCATGGCAGGACCAAGCACCATCTAGATCAGTGTTTCTCAAGCAGTGGTATGAGTCCTCTTAGGGGCACTCGAGAGAAGTCGGGGGGTAGGTCAATACAACTGAAATTTGCAGAAAACTGATTTCTGGTTTTAAGTTTTACAGCGATTTATTATTTTTGTACTTTTTACACACAAAAATTTAATTGCCCACCCAGCTACAATTAAGTTGTTTAAACAAATGTGTTGCAATAGTCTGGGCTTGACAAATAATGCAATCTACTCGCCCGTGGCGAGTAGAAGGCAACCCAGAAGAGCGGGTTCAGGCGATCTGCGCATGCGCAGAACGATCTGCACATGCGCAGATCGCTGGACAGCATGGCTGGTGAGCGGGGCTCGCCGCAGTTTGGCGAGCCCTGGCAATGGTAGAAAAAAAATTGTGTGTCTGAAAACTGTAGGCACTGGAGATACTTATAATTTCTTTTTTTAAAGGGGTACTTTATAAAAAAAAAAAGGTTGAGAAACACTGGTCAAGATCATTCCTGATAAATTGACGAAGAGTCCTGTAGCACCTTAGGGTATGTCTACACTGCCACCCTAGTTCGAACTAGGGTGGCTAATGTAGGCATTCGAACTTGCAAATGAAGCCTGGGATTTAAATATCCCGGGCTTTATTTGCATGTTCCTGGGGGCCGTCATTTTTAAATGCCCCGTAGTTCGAACTCCCTGCCCATGGCTACACGCGGCACGGACTAGGTAGTTCGAATGAAAGCTCCTAATTCGAACTACCGTTACTCCTCATTGCATTCGGGATCTCGCCTTGGACTGACACCAAGGGATTAGAGTTGTGCTAACGGTAACCCATCTCCTGGGTGCAGGCTGGATTAATGGGGGGGCTAGTCGGGCAGCTGCCCGGGGCGCCAACCTATGGGTGGCGCCTGATGGCAGCTGTAAGGGGCACCATGCACCCAGGGCTGGGAACCGCACAGCGTCCCTTAGAGCTGCCATCAGGTGCCGTGCACCCGATTGTAGCTGAAGGGAGCGCAGTGCGCCGGGGGGGCGGGGCTGCGCATGTGCCAAGTGCCGGGGGGCGGAGCTGCGCTTGCGTCACGTGC
Organism: Pelodiscus sinensis; assembly: GCF_049634645.1. Lineage (NCBI taxonomy): Eukaryota > Metazoa > Chordata > Testudines > Trionychidae > Pelodiscus > Pelodiscus sinensis. Next base: position 6,221,531 of record NC_134739.1, on the reverse strand, counting down.
CCGCTGGCCGGGGGCACAGGAAGTCTCGAGCTGGCCCTGCCTGGGTGGGACAACCAGCAGCTCCTGCAGCCCAGCCCAGAACAGCCACGCAATGGCGTCGGCTTTCCAAGAACTTGCCCTGATTCGGAGCTGGACGAGTTGGATCCAGCTTCTGAATGCGTATTGTGGAATCCTGGCTCATCCCGTTTCAAGCAGCCCTACTTTTTCACCTTCGCTCCTTATCCGAGCTAGAAGGAGACGGCCCTTCTCACAACACTGGCTCTGCCACGGGCTCCTGTCGCGCTTGAACAAACAGCTCACTTCCCTGAGAGCGCGAGCCACCTCTGAAGGGAGTTCCGGGATCTCTCAGCGGCGCCGGAAGGGGCAGAAGCAGCGTCTGGATGGAGTGCTCCTCTGCCCCGCACCCTCGGACCATGCAGCACTGTCATAATCAAGCCCCAGATGTGTGCAGCTGTTACACCTCTTACCTCTGGCAGCCCGATCTCTGGCATTGCCATTCCAAAGGGGCAGCTACCAACCCGCCCCCAGGTGAACACAGTGCCCCAGAGGGTGGGAGACCTTGGAGGACTGACCCACCCCTGTGTAAATACCAAGAGAGAAGAATTTCCTGGGGGGGAGGGATTGGACGTAAAGTCGAAGGGGTGTAGAGTCAGCCCCAGCAAAAGTTTCCAGACTGGGAGATTTCTTGGGCTGCAGAATAGGGAGACTAGACGTAAGCAAAGCCCTGGGGACAGGCCGGCAGGGACCCACATGGGACGTACCTGCTGGCGATCTTCCCCTTCCTTTGACCATTTTGGCTTCATTGTGGGAGAGCAGCGCAGCCGACCGTTTATGGAGCCCTCTCACCAAACACGGCCAGCAGCCCCCATCGAATTACAAACACTAGAGACCAGGCAGGCTGAGCTGTGTCCGAGGGGGTGACCACTAGTGGCATGTGGATCTCTGCCTTCGTGGCTCTCCTGACTCACGTGCTGGGGGGAGGGATGAACGGCACCTGGGAGGGACTAGTGAATGCTAGTTTCCCGTAAGCCAAAAGTAGACAATGGAATAAACCTTTGAAGGAGAGAAATCCGCTCCCTGCATGTGCTGTGACCATACAGACTCTACGGGAAAGAATTCATGGACACAAATCAGATATCCAAAAAGGCAACACACAAAAACCTGTTGGAGAACACGTGAATCTACCTGGACGCTAATTAATGTTTCTCCAAGTCGCTGTTCTGTTTCAGGCCAATTCCACAAGCCAAATACACAGAGAAGGGTTGGAAATTAACTTCATTCACAAGTTTAATTCTTATGCAAATGGTATGAGTAAAGACATCAGCTGTCTCACACATTACCTTCCACATCCTAGCACTTAACCTACCAACCAAACAATGGAGGTGCTAATTGTTTTTATCAGCCTGTTGTAACTATTTGAACCATCCACTCACTGTCTCTCTCTTTTTATTGAAGCAAAATGCAGGACTATGTAGCACTTTAAAGACTAACAAGATGGTTTATTAGATGATGAGCTTTCGTGGGCCAGACCCACTTCCTCAGATCAAATAGTGGAAGAAAATAGTCACAACCATTTTCTTCCACTATTTTCTTCCACTATTTGATCTGAGGAAGTGGGTCTGGCCCACGAAAGCTCATCATCTAATAAACCATCTTGTTAGTCTTTAAAGTGCTACATTGTCCTGCATTTTGCTTCAGCTACCCCAGACTAACACGGCTACATTTCTATCTCTTTTTATTGTTTTCTCCTTTCCCCTTCCTCCTCCTCCCCCCTTCCCCCCACACACTCTCCTTCCCTTATTTATTCTTGGATCTGGCCTTCTAATACTCCAGTCATCTGAAGAAGTGGGTTGCACCCGCAAAAGCTCATGAAACCATCAATATGTTTTGTTAGTATTTAAGGTGCTACCAGGCTATTTGTTGTTTTTTAAGTTTTTTCTCTCTAGTCTGGCACCCTCCAGACCTGACAAGTGCCGAACTGGAGTATTTGCCAAACCACTGAGATCAGTATTGTTGAGCAGCATTAGCAACACTTCCCCTTCTTACTGGGCTCTGAGACAACACTGAGGGGTAAATTGGAGCTAAATAACAGCACAGAAGACAGAATTAGGACTGGTGGCTGTAAACAAGCTTTGCAGGACCCTGGGAACCTTGGCTACACTTGTGATATGTGGACATCCCAGCTAACTCAGATCATTGGAATTGGTCCTGCCTTGGGCAGGGGGGCTGGACTTGGTGGCCTTCTAAGGTCTCTTCCAGCTCTATGATTCTATGATTCTATGCCGGACCACGGATGTTACTGGGCCAGAGAGTACCAGACTAGAGAAGTTCAACCTGTGCCTGTTTAATGCAGTGAAAAGCCTCGTTGAGTAGACATGCAACCAGCTGGGTCTATGCTCTGACTTAGCCGTGGCCCAATCTCTCCAGCAGGCACAGGTGATTTGTGGTACCATCCAGGAGGTACACTGCTCCCTGTGGCCCGACTAAAATATTGATTGCTAAATGGGGTACCCCCTCATGCCCCTCTCTGTGGCTCCCTGAAACCTCTCTCTTCTCTAGGCAGCAGGCGTCTTGTGCTAGTGAATGGGTGGGTAACCATTTTGGGTCATTGCTGCCCTGGGCTGATTCAAACTTGTGGGGAAACTTTGGGCCCATTTCTGCCCTTTGACACTGAAATCAGGGGATTGCAGAATCCAGCCTCCTCTAGCTCTCTGAAGACCCCCGAGTCATTTTCAATTCAGAGGGCAGGGGCGCTGCCAAGGCCTCGGGCAGGTGGCAAAGGAAAAGCATTGGTTGGTGCTTAGGGCTGCCCGGGAGGCTGAACTGCTGCGCAAAGCACAGGGTGGAACACGTGGGGTGGCACACGGACCTGCCGGCTCCAAAAGCCCTGAGAGGAGGGAGGGATTTGAAGTCAAGGCAGGGGATTGGCCAGAGCTGGATCTGTTAGACTCCCTATGTGACCCCGGACAAACCGCCACCACCCAGATCCGATGAGACGCCCCCTGCCTGCTGAAACGAAAGGGGATTAGGCATCAAAATAACAGAGCCTGAGTGTCTCCAGAGCTCAGTTCCCCATCCCTAAAATGTGCTTTACATTCTTTCCCCCACCCTTTGCTATTCTTTCCCCCACCTACTTAGACTGTGAGCTCCTCAAGGCAGGGACCAGTGTTACCTTGAATTGTTTCCATTCGTGGGCGGAATAAATTTTTATATGCACCGAGGCATGTGTGAATGTGCACCACCAACAGAAACACAAACCTCGCTGTGGGCACTATGCTAATCAGCTGGGTGGCACTGGACTCTCCTGAGCGGCCGCACAAGCACACAGCTTACAGGGCACACTGGTAGGAGCTGTCCTTGCCAGGTGTATGTACAGTACCTAGCACAATGGGGCCTTGATCTTGCCTGGAGCATCTGGGCACCACCTTACTACACACACCGGGTAGGTCTACACTAGTCCCCTAGTTTGAACTAGGGAGGCTAATGTAGGCATTCGAACTTGCAGATGAAGCCCGGGATTTAAATACTGTTACTCCACAAGGAGTAACAGTTAATTTGAACTAAGGACTTAGTTCGAATTAACGTTTGCCTGCCGCGTGTAGCCGCGGGCAGTTAGTTCGGACTAGTGGGATTTAAAAATGGCGACCGATTGGCAACATGCAAATCAAGTGCGGGATATTTAAATCCTGGGCTTCCTTTGCAAGTTCGAATGCCTACATTAGCCTCCATAGTTCGAACTAGGGGGCTAGGCTAGACATACCCACTGAGAATAAAAGCACAGGCCCACAAGGGAGAATCTCTGTTAGTGGTTTGACAGGTGGGCAGGGAAGTCTATTAAACGCAGCCTGAGATGTCAGATGCTAGGAGCTCTTTGCCGTACTGGGCAGTGATGCTCTCCCAGCGGTTCCATGGGCCTGCCTCTGTAGCAACAGGGACGTCACTTAGGCCCAGCTCCAAAGTATTTAGGTGCCTAAAGGGTGTTGATTTAGGTAGGAGTCAGGCACCGAAATGCCTTGCAAGAGCCGAGCCTCAGGCTTCAGACAGTGGGGGGGAGGAGAGGTGTCCCTCTCTCTTCTGCAGCTCACAGTGGTCCTGGTCTGAGAGCTGGTTCCTTACCCAGCAATACAGCTCAGCCTCCTGGAAAAATCCTCTCCCGCCCCCAGCTCCCAGCCTATTAAACCATCCCTGCCCTTCGAACCCGGGTAGATGTTTGCTCAGCAACATTGCTTTTTGTATCAATTGCTTCTTTACACTGTATGGTGGCTTTTATCTTGCTGATTAGTACTAAGGATATGATTCCCAATAATCTGTCTATTAATGAGTCCCTATCTTGAGATGTGGGCAGATGGCAGGTTACACTCTGGACCTTAATTGCATTCCTGCTAGCGGTGTTGTTTGTCCTGAGCTTCTAGGGAAGAAGAGGGATTTGCATGATGTTCTAGTTGTCCAGCTTCCTCTTGCTTTAGGGCCCTAACTCTCTAACACAGGAATAAACTCTGGCTCCTAGCTAGTGATAAAGTTTGGTGAGTGGCATTTTTCAACCAAGGTTCGTCTGCCGACAGGGTTGATATGGCGACAGCTAAATTGCTTTTGCAACAGGTAGCGTTAAAGTGAGAAGAACATAAGAAGGGCCCTACGGGATCAGACCAACGGTCCAGCCAGCCCAGTGTCCTGTCTGCCCTCAGTGGCCGATGCCAGATGCCCCAGAGGGAAGGAACACAACAGGGAATCCTCACAGGATCCCTCCCGTCACCCCAGACAAACAGAGGCGAGGGATACCTAGTGTGGACTAGGGATGTTAGATATTGGGTAACTGAATAGTCATGTAACTGCATGGAATCTTAGCGGTTACACGACTATTCGATAGGCCCTGGGGGTGGGGCCGGCAGCCTGTATCAGAGGCAGCAGCGTAGGGTGCCAGGCGGGAGCTGGTCTGTGAGGGGAGCCAGTTTAAAAACCAGCTCCCTGCACAGACTGGCTGCCTGTCAACCTGTGCTGCTGCCTCTGATACAGCACAGGGTGGCAGCAGCCCCTGTGCGTAGTCTGAGCTCCCCAGCGACAGAGGCTGCTCACCGTGGACAGAGGCTACTCCATGGGATGTGGAGCAGCCTCTGTCCACGGGGAGCTCAGGCCTGCCATGGACAGAGGCTGCTTTGTGACAGCTTCCCCTGCCTCCCCGCCCCCGTCTCTAACAGAGGTAGCAGCATGTGGGGGACAAGGTGGCACCACAGAGCTGGTGCTGCAAGGAGCCGGCTCCCCCCAGCACCTGCTCCAGCTCCCCCCTTGCTGCCTCTGATACAGAGGCAGCGGGGGGTGGGGGAGTAGGGGGAGACGCGTGTAGTTGACAAGAGTAATGATAAGCCCAGGCTTATGAGTTAATTGTATAGTTGACTACATGTTGACATAGTGTGGACATACTTATATCCCAATAAAGGTGTTTATATATACATACATTTGAGAGAGTCAGTCTGTCGGTCTGTCTGTCTGTCCATGAGTCTGTTTGTTCAAGAACTCCTCCTAAACGGTAAGAGGTAGGGCCACCCAATGTGGTATGCAGCATCCTCTTATCATAACTGGAAGCAAGGTCAGGGTTAGGTTGTGCTAGGACAATGTGTGTGTGTGTGTGTGTGTGTGTGTGTGTGTGTGTGTGGTCAGGGTTAGGTTGTGCTAGGACAATGTGTGTGTGTGTGTGTGTGTGTGTGTGTGTGTGTGTGTGTGTGTGGTCAGGGTTAGGTTGTGCTAGGACAATGTGTGTGTGTGTGTGTGTGTGTGTGTGTGTGTGTGTGTGTGGTCAGGGTTAGGTTGTGCTAGGACAATGTGTGCGTGTGTGTGTGTGTGTGTGTGTGTGTGTGTGTGTGTGGTCAGGGTTAGGTTGTGCTAGGACAATGTGTGCGTGTGTGTGTGTGTGTGTGTGTGTGTGTGTGTGTGTGGTCAGGGTTAGGTTGTGCTAGGACAATGTGTGCGTGTGTGTGTGTGTGTGTGTGTGTGTGTGTGTGTGGTCAGGGTTAGGTTGTGCTAGGACAATGTGTGCGTGTGTGTGTGTGTGTGTGTGTGTGTGTGTGGTCAGGGTTAGGTTGTGCTAGGACAATGTGTGCGTGTGTGTGTGTGTGTGTGTGTGTGTGGTCAGGGTTAGGTTGTGCTAGGACAATGTGTGCGTGTGTGTGTGTGTGTGTGTGTGTGTGTGTGTGTGTGTGTGTGTGGTCAGGGTTAGGTTGTGCTAGGACAGTGTGTGTGTGTGTGTGTGTGTGTGTGTGTGTGTGTGTGTGTGTGTGTGTGTGTTGGTCCTTCATTCAATTCAAGTTTTTCTTCATTTGAATCATCGCTGGAGGGGTTTGGGATGCAGGCTGCCCGGGGACAGAGGACAACTCCAGCCCTCTCTCACCATGGCAAGTTGGGGCCAGGTGAGGATTGCCTCTCCATGGCTGCTGCAGCTCCAGTGGACACAGCTGGGAGAGGGATGGATGTGCCTCCAGGTTCATCTGCCTCCTGCACTCCCCAGCCAGAGTGAGGAATGCAGGGATCTGTGCACTTTCCCCTCACTCCCTAACAAAGGGGAACAGCTGGCAATGTTCCCGTACAAATTGCCCTCCCTAACGAGCACTTGGGGGTGGGGGCGTAGCGAGGGAGTTATGCACCCAAAAGCAAAGGCAAATTTTGTGCCCCCTCCCCCACTGCCGATACCATGTGGCGGGTCCCCAAACCTGGTGCATGGCTGAGCCCAACCCTGGGAAGGAAGAAGGGCGCATGTACCAAGTCTTCCCCCACCCCCTCCAGTTTGGGGTCGGGCCCCTGCATGCATTAATTCGCCGGCGGAGATGGAGGAGGCTTCAGCTGGCGGCAGCATGCGGAGGAGGAGCAGGCGAGCCGAGGGACGACGGGGGAGTGGAGGGAGACTAAATTGGCACGCCCTTGGCATGGCACCCAGGGGCAACTCCCCCCCCCCCCCTCGCTACGCCACTGCCTGGGGGATGGGAGGATCAGGGCTGGGGTAGTCACCTGCCTGGTGATTCCATCTCTTTTCTGTAAGGTTTTATGTATCCCTGTACATATTGGAGCCGGGGGAAGGGGAGAACTTCAGCTCTTCCCACCCCCACAGAACTAAACCCTGACCTTGCTTTAAATTATGATAAGAGGAAGCTGCATATCAAATTTGGTAGCCCTACCTCTTACCGTTTAGAAGGAATTCTTAAACAAGCAGACTCACAGACAGACTTGCTCACTCACTCACAAACAAACTCTCTCTCTTTCTCTTTCAAAAAATGTGTACACACACACACACACACACACACTAGCAAATGTATCCGGCATTTGTTTAGGTTCTTAACTTTTTTTACATAAAAGGAAACTGAACCTGTTTTATTGAAATCATTCTATTTTTCAAAAATACAGTATTATTTTTATGAAGTTAATTTTTACTTTGGATTTGTTAAAAAGGGGGATGTTAACATTTTTCTGTTTACTTTTTTTACTAATTTTTTAAAAATGGGAATTCCATCAAGTGTATTTTTAATTCATCCTATAAATTCTTACTATTTGCTTTTTTTTAAAACCAAAAAGCACTCTAGTCAATTTGGTTTCTAATAGCATTTTCTTCTAGTTTTCAAACCTTTAGCATTGATTTAGCTGTGCCAAAATAGAGCACTACTCCAAATTTCTCCATTTCCTCTCTTTTCTGTAAGGTTTATTGAGAAACAATCCTTAATCCTATTATTCTGGCTCATTTTAGTTCAGTCTCTTTCAACATTCGCTCAGTTATGTCAGGTGTGAGGACTGTACTTTATGGCTATGCCTAGACTACATCCCTTTTTCATAAAAGGGATGTAAATTAGACGTATCACAATTGCTAATGAAGCGGGGATTTAAATCTCTCCTGCTTCATTAGCATAAAAATGGCTGCCGCTTTTTTTCGGCACGGAGCTTTGCCGGAGAAAAGCACCAGTCTAGAAGCTGATCTTGCAGAAAATAAAGCCTTTTCCGAAAGATCCCTTATCCCTCTATGAAATTATCTATGAAATAAGATAACCCCTGAATGCACAAACCACTGAACTACTCCTCATCAAAGGGAGACACACAGAGCGAGAACTTATCTGAGTGAATTTAACACTCTGGTCGAGTCCTGCAAATCTTCACATGTTTACTTCATACCCATGTAGATTGGATGCATATACAAATTTTGTGTCCATGCCAGAGGTGAAAGCAAACGGGTGCACCCTGATGCACAGTCCCTACAAGAGCTAGCAGGGACCCGGGTTGCAATAAGACAGTACCTGTCAGAAATTTTGTTACTTTCACAGCTGGTGCATGCAGAACTCTGCACTGAGGATCCGCATTGCTTAAACTATGTCAGTTGTTAAACCAATGGAGTCATCATGATACAGAATCTGTACAGAGCACCTCCAGCCCCCGATACAGAAACATGCCACACATTCACCTCTGGGAAGAGACACTGAGTGCCCAGTTTTATCACACCACCGATGAATTATCACCAACGGAACTTTGCTATTACTTGGATCAGCAATTGTGTAGGAAAACAGTACAGTTATCTTGCACGGGTTACTATCCTGCACCTTGCTCGTTAGTCATGTGCTTGGTGGCCATAAAACATTGCCACTTTGGTTTGGTAGCATTTTACATTCACGTTGCTCTCAGTTTTCACACGTGTAAATGGCCATACATGGTGCATGGCAGTAGTGAATCAGGCCCTGAGCTGGTTTCTGTCTCTGGGCTGTCTCGCTGGGAGCTGTGTTCGAAAACTTTGTAACAAGGGTTGAAAAGTGTAAAAACCAAGTTGGCGTTTTGAATGTGATTCCAGATTGTTACTTTAAAGGGCTGTTGTGGGAGGAAGGAAGATCTGATTGATCAGGGTGCTAGTCAATGTTACCTTTCATTTTTTCCATGAATGTGAGGAATAAATTTTGTTAGATGCATGGGGGGTGATCTCAGCTCTGTGCCTTGGCTGGGGGGAGACCAGGTGAGGTGGCCTATCAAGAAGCCCCAGAGAGGTGGTGAGAAGCCCCAGAAAGGAAGGAGGCAAGTGTCAGTGGCTTTGTCAGCACACCGGGAAGCCCCACAAGGGGTCTTCTGTGACTGCCCCCCGTCCCAGTGTCAAGTTTTGATTGCATTCGCCTTACGTAGCACTTGAGATCAGCTGGCAGGATGCGTAGGAGACTGCACGTAAAGACACCAGGGTTGGAAACAACAGCTCATCCTGCGCCCTGCCAGCTGCCCCTTTGAAGCACCTCACAGGCACTCACCGACCAAGGCCCCAGCTGGCCGTGAGCTACCAATACCCAGAGCAGAGCGCAGCGCGAGAGAGGCGGCGCGGAGGCTGGAAGGCGGGTTTCCTCGCCCCGTCGATCACTCCGTTGTGCCTTACAAACACTCACCACGCTGCGATCACCTGGAACGGGGGGTGGGGGGGGAGCTGAGAAAGCCAAGGTCTCTGGCACCTCCCCGTGATGGCAGGGGTGATTCTAGCCTCTTGCTCTTCATCCCCTTCTCATCCCGCATCCTGCAGGGAGAAGAGCCTGCTGCTTCACCCCAGTGGGGGGCTGGGGTTTGCTGGGCTCGCTCTGACACCTAGTGGCCTGCAGCCCTAAGGACACACGCACGAGGACGTCTCACAGAGACGGAGCGTGGGCACCAGTGGGAGTGGCTGGGTTTTTCTGCTCCCAGTTGCGGATGTTAAGGGCCAGATTTTCAAGCGCTCAACGGCCCCTATCCCAGCTCTATACTCAGGGGCGGCAGGTATCATAGGCAGGGGAAGGCTTTGCCTTCCCAAACCGCCAGGCATGGCTCTGCCCATTCTCTGCTCCAGAACACCTACTGTTGCTGCCCCCAAGGCCCATCCTCCTGGGCTGGGGGTGGCTGGGGCCGCGCACCGCCCCAGCTCCCTGTGGTGCTGGGGGGCGGGGCCTGGGCAGAAGGGGTGGGACCTTGCTGCTCCTGGGGTCACTGTCTCGGGCCACTGCAGTGCCTCTACCCTAGTTGTGCAGGAAAATGGAGGTGTAAAGGAACTGGGACAAGGGGGTCTCTCCCACCGTGCCTTCCCACGGAGCAACGTGTGGGCTCTTCTGTCAGCAGAGTTTGGAGTTTGTTCAGCAGGCAGCTGCTTGGTACCCTGGCTGGACAAGGGCAATGGGTTCAAACTATCGAAGGCGTTCCAGGAAAGGCCTTATTCGGCGCATCATTGTAGGAGGATTTGGAACGCTGCAGGCCTGGCCTTGCAGGTTATTGCTGGGTATGTGGAGACTTTGGTAAATGTGATGCCATACAGGGCAGTGGACTAGAATCCAGATCTGGATTTCTTCCTGCCACTGCCTTGCTGCATGAACACCCAAAACCACTAATCCAGACTGACCGATGACGTAGTTTACCTCCCGCTCCCCCAGTTTCCAACAGCTTCCCGTCTTTCCCCGGCTTTTACTTACTGTAATCTCAAACACACACCCGTTCTCACAATCCCTCAACTACAAATGCGCACCAAATCCATCTGAAACTACTCATAGAATAGCCTAGATTGTTATGACCCCATTTACAAACCAGGCCCAAGTTTTGGACGGGTAACAAATGTCCCCTGGTTTTGTTATGCTATGGATAGTTTATTCAAAGGGAACGTGTATGTAACCCATGCACCTACTGGGTGTGGTTCACTGTCCCATGTAATGGTGCTTGCCCCACTTACAGAGAGAAAGAATGAGTTTCCTCTACAGTCTTAGCCCATGTTCACTCTATTTTTTGCATCCACATGCGGAATCAATTTTGTTGTGTGCACCAAGACATGTGTGGATGTGCACCACCTGTCGAAAAATAAACTGCTGGCTGTGGGCACACTACTAATTAGAAGGGTGGCTTTTGAATCTCTCTGGGGCAGCCACCCAAGTGCTCAGCTTACAGGGAACACTGGACTTAGCTGACAGCCAGCTGGCTTTTAGTTCAAGAGGTAGAGGCTCATGCACTAAGCTACAGAGGTCCCACATTTGGTTCCACTGGTCAGTGTTACAGTTAGGCTATGTCTACACTGGCATGATTTTCCGAAAATGCTTTTAACGGAAAAGTTTTCAGTTAAAAGCATTTTCGGAAAATCACATCTAGATTGGCAGGATGCTTTTCCGCAAAAGCACTTTTTGCAGAAAAGCATCCGTGGCCAATCTAGACGTGGTTTTCCACAAAAAAGCCCCGATCGCCATTTTCGGGATCGGGGCTTTTTTGTGGAAAACACTACTGTGCTGTTTACACTGGCCTTTTGTGCAAAAGTCTTTCGGAAAAAGACTTTTGCCCAAACGGGAGCAGCATAGTATTTCTGGAAAATCACTGATGATCCTACATGAGATCGTCAGTGCTTTTCCGGAAATTCAAGCGGCCAGTGTAGACAGCTGGCAAGTTTTTCCGCAAAATCAGATGATTTTGTGGAAAAACTTGCCAGTCTAGACACAGCCTTAGATTCTAGGCAGCAGGATGATCTTCCCAAGGGGATGGAATGTTTTGGCTTTTATAAATTGCCTAGGGAGGTTGTCGAATCCCCATCTCTGGAGATATTTAAGAGCAGGTTAGATAAATGTCTATCAGGGATGGTCTGGACCAGTGGTTCTCAACCTTTTTTTAACTCATGGCCTCCTTCTGAGCCTCGTTTACCTCTGTGTCCCCCCTCATAGCTGCTGTTAGTTGGAAAAAAAGGTCCATAATTTACCAAATATTCTGTTTTTTCCATGTGGCCCCCTAGAGGTAGGGCGTGGCCCCTGGGGAGCCATATGGCCCACGGTTGAGAACCACTGGTCTAGACAGTACTGGGTCCTGCCACGAGGGAAGGAGACTGGACCTGATGACATTTCGAGGTCCCTTCCAGTTCTAGTGTTCTAGGCTTAGTTACATTCTGAGGACAAGAGAGTGAGAATTGATAGGGGCAGGTCTCCATTTTGATCACCAGGGGGCAGCAGATCTTCAGAAATAGCAGCTGGCCCTGCCCTTGGGTCCTCAACTTCCAGTGTAAACAGACACTACAAAGTGAACTCATGTATCAAATAGCAGTTGTAAATGAGAGCAACTCCAGCGTTTCCACCCAGGCTGGACTGAGCCGAGTAGCTCTGCCAGCAGAGCTTTCCTCATTTGTTGCATTGTGGTCATTTGTAGAGTCCTAGCCGAGATGAGCACACACAGACAGTCCTTTCTCCAAAGCACCTAGGCTGTGTCTACATTGGCACCCCTTTCCGGAAAAGGGATGCTAATGAGACACTTCGGAATTGCAAATTCCGCGGGGGATTTAAATATCCCCCGCGGCATTTGCATGAACATGGCTGCCGCTTTTTTCCGGCTCGGGGTTTTGCCGGAGAAAAGCGCCAGTCTAGACGGGATCTTGCGGAAAATAAGCCCTTTTCCGGAAGATCCCTTATTCCTACTTTCGAGCGCCAGTCTAGACGGGATCTTGCGGAAAATAAGCCCTTTTCCGGAAGATCCCTTATTCCTACTTGAAAGTAGGAATAAGGGATCTTGCGGAAAAGGGCTTATTTTCCGCAAGATCCCGTCTAGACTGGCGCTTTTCTCCGGCAAAACCCTGAGCCGGAAAAAAGCGGCAGCCATGTTCATGCAAATGCCATGGGGGATATTTAAATCCCCCGTGGCATTTGCAATTCCGAAGTGTCTCATTAGCATCCCTTTTACGGAAAAGGGTGCCAGTGTAGACACAGCCCTAGAGTCTAAACAGGCAAAAGGAGGGAGGGGAATGGATTTGAGCAAGATCTCGCAGTGGCTCAGTGGTAAAGCAGGAAATAGAAGCCATAATCCAGTCCGGAGTCCTACCTGTGAGCCCACGCAGCACCTGACCCCATCATTTAAATACTGGACCCAGGCACGTGGTTGCCTAGAGAAGGTTCTGACTAAGGAAACCGTTTCAGGGACACTTCCCCGTCTCTTCTCTGCGTTCCTTTGAGGCTCGTGCAGAGGCTGTTGCTTTCTGTGAGATTTGATTTGGTTGCGGTGAGCTTTTCCCCTGCTCTCTGTGCTCTGATCCCTTGCCAGAAACAACTCTTGGCCAATCGCTTCAGGGATAGCACAATGGGAAATCAATTTGAACAAAGGAACACATTTAAAAAGGGTTAATGGCCCTGCCGTTCGAGCGCAGGATCTTAGCCGGATACGCACATAGACCTTTGCAGTACAGCTTATTATTGGAAGGGCTAAGGCAGATACCTGAGCAGTTGATAGAGCTGAGGGTGGGTGGCCAGCATCCTGGTGGATTTATTCTCAGCTGGAAAAGGGGAAATGGGCCTATATCTACAGAGGTACTTAGATGCCTAAGTCTCAGGTGCCCAAGTGCCAGTTTTGATTCCAGTGATCTGCCAAACCCTGTAGGGGTCTAAATTCACTCAGCACCTACATTTTCAGGGTAGAATTTCCCACAGAACCCATGTTCTTGCTTCCAGGCATGCACACCATCCAGAAACCTATGTCCTGCTTAAGGCCCTAAGCAATTCACAGCCTGGTGTTGGTGGATGGATTGTGGGCACAGATCTAGTAGGTGGGCACTGAACATGGCACCCAGTCTGGGAGGTATGCATGGTGGAACAGACATTTGGCATGAAGAGTGGAGAGGAAAGGCTCTCTGTAGCCTCCTGGTTAGGTCTCCAACCTGGGACTCTGGGAGAGGCCACTCCATATATCCATATATTCAGTCACTCCATATATCCACAGTAAGGGAGCCCTGTGATACTCTGGGAGTTCACCAGACCAGTAAGGGGTTCCATCAACTGCCCTGAATTTCTCGGTGCTTTCCTGTATAGCTGTGGCTTAGAACCCTGTCACGTATATGCCTGCTCATAGCACTGTGCCCTGAGCTGACTTCCACCAGCTTGATTACTTCTTGTAGGGTGACACCATCAGCCCTTCCAGGCCTAAGGCTCTCCAAAGCTGTCTTCCGGCAGTGTCCAGTTCCTCTCACTAGACTCGCTCAGAGGTTATTAGTTGGCTGCCTCTAAGCAAAGCATACAGCAGCCTGTTCATTTAGCTGAGGATGTCACCTTTCGGTTTCATGCAGAACAGAGGTGGATGTGTAATCAAACAAGAATGATTGCTAATAAGAGAGATTTAAGTGATAAGAACACAGGACACAGGTAAAGCTAGAAGTAAAACAAAACACACGTTCTAGTGACTAGAAGCGAACTTCAGCAAGTTACGCTCTTTGTCTAAGTAGGTTTCTCACCTAAAGTCAGTTTCACCAACTCCTGATTTTCAGGCCAAGAGAATCCACTTTTCGGGAGCCCAAAGGGGGCTGCTCCCCCTTTGTCCCTTAGGTCAGTGTTTCTCAAACTGTGCTCTGCGGTGCCCCAGGGCTGCGTGAGACATCTCCAGGGGCTCGGCGAGGCTGACAAACTGGAAACATCGATAGGTACAACACACACAATCAGTGGACCGCTGGGGCTCCGCATAAATTTTTACACATATAAAGGGCTCCGGAGCTCAAAAAGTTTGAGAACTGCTGCCTTAGGTGAGGGATGCCACATGGCTTTTTCCTTTGGTTATATTGGTTACACACTCCCCTGCCCCGCCCCTTTCTGCTTGCACACTCTAGCCCCTCCCCCTACAGGTGCACACCCCACCCCTAGAACGTTACATATTCCCCAGCCCCGCCCCCTTCCTGCTTTCACACTCCAGCCCCTCCCCCTACACGTGCACCACCCCACCCCTAGAACGTTACATATTCCCCAGCCCCGCCCCCTTCCTGCTTTCACACTCTAGCCCCTCCCCCTACAGGTGCACACCCCCACCTCTAGAACGTTACATATTCCCCAACCCCGCCCCCTTCCTGCTTTCACACTCTAGCCCCTCCCCCTACAGGTGCACACCCCCACCTCTAGAACGTTACATATTCCCCAGCCCCGCCCCCTTCCTGCTTTCACACTCTAGCCCCTCCCCCTACAGGTGCACACCCCCACCCCTAGAACGTTACATATTCCCCAGCCCCGCCCCCTTCCTGCTTTCACACTCCAGCCCCTCCCCCTACAGGTGCACACCCCCACCCCTAGAACGTTACATATTCCCCAGCCCCGCCCCCTTCCTGCTTTCACACTCCAGCCCCTCCCCCTACAGGTGCACACCCCCACCCCTAGAACGTTACATATTCCCCAGCCCCGCCCCCTTCCTGCTTTCACACTCCAGCCCCTCCCCTACAGGTGCACCCCCCCCAGAACGTTACACAATTCCCAGCCACGCCCCCGCGCCCGTTGGCGTCACGGCCGGTACCTGCCCCCTCCCCGGCCGGCAGCCAGTCAGCGTGCCCGTTGCCGGGGCAACGCCGCGGCCCGGAGCGCGCCCGGCCCCTCCCGCCGGAGCCGCTCCCCGGGCACCGGCAGCAGGAAGGGCCGGGCCTGTCCGGCGGCGCCGACCCAGCCAGCGGCTCCTCGGCCCGCCCCCCCGCAGGTAGGAGCCCGGGCCCGGAGTGCGGGGCGCGCTGGGCTCTGACACTGCGCCCGTCGCCGCGGCGTCTGGGCGGCAGGGGCCGGGTGTGGGCGGAGATCCCGAGTGGCGCCCCCTCTGGGGTGGGGACTCCCCCTCCCCCCGGACTCGGTGCCTCTGAGCCCCAGATCCCCCCTCCCCCCGGACTCGGTGCCTCTGAGCCCCAGATCCCCCCTCCCCCCGGACTCGGTGCCTCCGAGCCCCAGATCCCCCCTCCCCCCGGACTCGGTGCCTCTGAGCCCCAGATCCCCCCTCCCCCCGGACTCGGTGCCTCTGAGCCCCAGATCCCCCCTCCCCCCGGACTCGGTGCCTCTGAGCCCCAGATCCCCCCTCCCCCCGGACTCGGTGCCTCTGAGCCCCAGATCCCCCCTCCCCCCGGACTCGGTGCCTCTGAGCCCCGGATCCCCCCTCCCCCCGGACTCGGTGCCTCTGAGCCCCGGATCCCCCCTCCCCCCGGACTCGGTGCCTCTGAGCCCCAGATCCCCCCTCCCCCCGGACTCGGTGCCTCTGAGCCCCGGATCCCCCCTCCCCCCGGACTCGGTGCCTCTGAGCCCCAGATCCCCCCTCCCCCCGGACTCGGTGCCTCTGAGCTCCCCCTCCCCCCGGACTCGGTGCCTCTGAGCCCCAGATCCCCCCTCCCCCCGGACTCGGTGCCTCTGAGCCCCAGATCCCCCCTCCCCCCGGACTCGGTGCCTCTGAGCCCCGGATCCCCCCTCCCCCCGGACTCGGTGCCTCTGAGCCCCGGATCCCCCCTCCCCCCGGACTCGGTGCCTCTGAGCCCCGGATCCCCCCTCCCCCCGGACTCGGTGCCTCTGAGCCCCGGATCCCCCCCTCCCCCCGGACTCGGTGCCTCTGAGCCCCAGATCCCCCCCTCCCCTCGGACTCGGTGCCTCTGAGCCCCAGATCCCCCCTCCCCTCGGACTCGGTGCCTCTGAGCCCCAGATCCCCCCTCCCCCCGGACTCGGTGCCTCTGAGCCCCAGATCCCCCCTTCCCCGCAGAATCGGTGCCTCTGAGCCCCAAAGCCCCAGATCCCTCCCCCCAGAATCGGTGCCTCTGAGCCCCAAAGCCCCAGATCCCGTCCCCCCCAGAATCGATGCCTCTGAGCCCAAAGGTCCTGATCCTCCCTTCATGCCCCTCCCCCCATGTCTCTGCGCCCCAGCAGAGCTCTCGGGGTGTTCCTGCTGCATCTCACCTGCTGAGCCTCAGCTTCTCAGGTCTACGTCCCACCTCTCCACACAGCACGCTGCATGCTCAGGCCCCATTGCCTGGGCCAGGGGGTGGCTCTCCCGGTGCCCTGGCTCTGAAGCGGTTTGTTTGCCTGGCATGGGGCTGGCACGTTGTGCTGGCAGAGCGCGCTGATCCATGCTGGCAGCATGCAGAGCTCTCGGGAATCCAGCTTTTCCTACACTGCACCCCGATTGACTCACTAGCTCTCAGTGGCTGGCACCGTCCCATGGCAGGCAGCCCTGAGGGGAAGCTTGGTTCTGGAAAGAGCAAATACCTGTGTGGTTTGTTTGACCCCCCAAGGGCTCAGGATGGGGTCTCCTGTGTAGGGGGGTAGCTGGAATGTCCATACTTAGGCCTCTAGGGGGCCAGGTGATTCCAGCAGGCATGCCCAGAAATGCTCCCACCCAAGAGAGGCGCATAGGCAGTCCCGACCCCATGTTTGCATTAGTGGGGGGAGTGAATTCAGCTGCGTTAAGGCCGAAGCCACCGGTGGGGTGCAGTTCGGTGCCTGCTCCCAGCACACCTCACCTGGACAGGGCCACGGGAAAGAGCTCACCTCGGGGAGCTGGGTGAGACTCAGCCTTTCGTGGCCATCCCCGTGAAGCTGGGTTCTGCGCCTAGGCCCTATGGGATTGCAGTGCACCTCTTGTTCTGGTTTGGGGTTGAATGGGCTTCTCTTGGGAAGGCGGAGAACAGTGAGGACAGTGTTTTGGCAGAGAGGATCCACTCACTTGCCTTTCTCAAAGCCTGGTTGACTTTGTTGGGGCTGATCCTGCATCAAGCAGGCGGTTGGACTTCCTGAGGTCACTTTCAACCTAATCCATGACTCCGCTGTGCTTTTGCTGTCCTGTTACCTCCCAGTCCTCCCTCACTCCTGAGCGTATCTGGCTTTCTAAGTGCCAATCCTAAGCCAAAGAAAAAGTATTAGCAGAACAGATTGGTCTCTCAGTTAATTGATGCCAGGCCCTTTCTCCCTGCCGCATTTCCTCCTCAGCAGATGGACCTTTTTGTCAGTCAGTGCTGAAACAGTGTGATGGCTAAGAGGTGCATTTAGCCATGAGGTGGGACAAAAAGGCAGCGACCCTCAGAGAGGACCTTAAGCCAGGTTCTACTTGCCCTGCCCTTTGGCTGTGTCTACACTGGGCCACTTATTCCGGAAAATCAGCCGCTTTTCCGGAATAAGCTGCGAGCTGTCTACACTGGCCCTTGAATTTCCGGAAAAGCAACGATGCTCTACTGTACAAAATCAGCCGCTATTCCGGAAAAACTATTCTGCTCCTGCTCGGGCATAAGTCCTTATTCCGGAACACTGTTCTGGAAAAGGGCCAGTGTAGACAGCCCAGTAGTCTTTTCCGGAAAAGCGCATCTACATTGGCCACAGACGCTTTTCCGGAAAAAGGGCTTTTCCGGAAAAGCAGACTGCCAATGTAGACGCTCCTTTTCTGGAAAAACTGAAAACGGAATAGTATTCCGTATTAATCAGTTCCGGAAATTCATGCCAGTGTAGACGTAGCCTTTGTGTTCTCCAATCCAGCTGCCTTACGCTTGCATTTGTTGCCAAGAATGTCGTTGTTACAGCACCAGCACTTGAAGAAATTGAAGAGGAGAACATTTTCCCCAGGGGGACTGGACTGTTTCTCTTTTTTTCCTGTTAAGATTCTACAAGCCTGTAGCAATTGCCCCACATCTGTTTACTTAGCCAACTTGAAATAACTTCCTTTTCTTTTAACCTGCCCTTGGGTTTGGTTGGGGGGTTATTGACACTTGGTTCTTGAAGAGATTCAGATCTGATACACATGTTTTTGATGCAAGAGAAATACCCAGGCAACAGTAATGACAAATTAGATCTAAGGGCAAGAGTGAGCAGCAAGTTAGACAGAACTTTGCAATGGGATGTGTAATCCTGGACTGCAGAGAGGAAGGATGGCCCAGTGGTTAAGGCACTAGTCTAAGACCCTGCTTGGTTACTTCTTCTGTGACCATGGTCATGTCATTGAGTCTCTCCATGACTCAGTTTCCCATCTGTAAGATGAATGTAGGAGCATTTCATCTGTAAGATGAATATAAGAGGATTAACTGCATTAAAAATGATCTCATATGCTGTGGTAATGGGGGCCAGATAAATTCCTAAAACAGACATTGCATTTCCAGAGCAGGGAGATAAGAGTTCTTTGCAAGGAGCACCCACCTAGAATATTGCATTCCATTTTGGGCATTGAGTTACCAGAACATTATTGACACTGGAGGGAGTTCAGAGAACAAACAATTGACTTGACCCAGAGGATTTGATTTATAAGGAAATGTTAAGCCAAGGGCTTGAATTCCCAGGGCTTAGTATCCACAATCAGGACTTAATTTCCAGGAGAGCTGGTTCCACTTTTGCTTGCTTAGCTGTCAGATCTGTAAACATGTCCAGCAGCTGCCACTGTGACGCTTACATCTAGATTTTCACAACAGTTCAGCACCCAGCATGCATCTGATCTCTGAGCTCTCGCGAAAAGCTAGCCCTACAAATTCTAGCTGGGTGTTTTATAGTTTGATCAGTGATGACGAAGGAAGGATATAACACTGCAAATATTTGCAGACTGTTTAGGCCAAGAAGGAAGGGAATTGGTTTGTGTAGTAACCTGAGGTTTACCTAGAAGTAATGGGATGAAATAATGGAAAAGCTAGGCTGAATATTGGGATATAATCTCCAGTGTGAGAACTTTATTTAACTGTCCAACAGTGAGTAATGGAAAGGGTAAAACCCCATTACTGGGGACTGGACAAGGGTAGCAAATGCCAGACTGGATAGTTAGCTAGGGTTTTTCCACCTCTAGCCTGAATTTGTTAAATCACCAGCTGTAAAAACTCTTTTAGGGAGGCTGCATTGTTTGTTGTCAGTTGCTTTATTTCAAAGCCCCAGTGGGGTGTGAGTCTCCCCTGTTTCCTGGGCCTTTGGAGGGATTGCTTCAGTGCCTAC
This sequence comes from Pelodiscus sinensis, assembly GCF_049634645.1. Classification (NCBI taxonomy): domain Eukaryota; kingdom Metazoa; phylum Chordata; order Testudines; family Trionychidae; genus Pelodiscus; species Pelodiscus sinensis. The sequence continues at coordinate 6,201,891 of NC_134739.1, read as the reverse complement.
ATTATAGGAAGTAGAGGTGGCACTGAAGTGTTATGCCCCCTGCGTGCAGTGCCCAGGAGAACACAGATCTTTACAAGTGCTGGTTGCTTTACCCTTTCCTACAGTTGCCCTGCGAGGCGGAGGGAGTTAACTGCTTCTGGACCTCCATTTCCCAGCAAGCAGCAGGGATCTTAATTAGGCATCTTGCCTCAGGTTGTTACCAGGTTAGCTGAGGATGATTGTCAGGAGGTGATTAACTTAGCCTGAAATATCAGGTGCAGCTGAGAGCACTGGGTGAACAGCTTTCACTTGGCGGCTGACACGGAGCTGCAGAGAGGCTGCTTTCCCTGCTGTTGGAGACTGAAGGGTGTGGACGGACTTCCCCAGGAGCCCATGTGAGTCTTAGTCTGACTAGCTTAATGTGGAGGCGGTAGGCTTTAATTTTGGGAGTACCCTGACCAGCACCACTGATCAGCCCCCGTAGCAGGGCGCTTGCTGGATTCTTGCTACTGAGTGTTAGTGAGGTGGGACTTGTGTATTTTCCAGCAGAAGTTTATTATTTATTGGGGGCTGGGGGTGCATATGCCTGTTAGACCGTGGGTGGGAAGTAGCAGCTCTAGGGATGTGTCTTGTTTTTCTTTTTGCGGTTCAGAACCTCTCTTATTTCTCTTATGCTTCCCTGGGAGCTGCTGGAGATAGTCAGTGGAGGCAAAAGGGGTGGGGAACTGGGATGAGGGGTCCTTGGCTTGGACTGCACAGCTGGCAAAGAGGGTGAGGAAAGCTGAGGGAAATACGAGGCGCTGCAGTGCGCGGTCTCACATTGTGTGTTTCCATTGCTGATTAGGTGAGGGGAGGGAGAACGACTCTCTTGATGCCATGAAGCAATAATTAAGGATAAGATTATGTCATGGATTTGTGACCTTTTCCGCTTCGGCCCTGGGGCAGCGGGGCTGGAGCTGTTGCCAGCAGGGACTTGAGAGCCCCCAGGTATCTGCAGTGGGCTCTTCTCCTCTCCCTCCTGGGGCTCAGTCCTCCTGTCAGCTCCCTTTATTTTTAGTAGAAGTCACAGGCAGGTCACAGACTTCTGTGAATTTTTGTTTATTTTCCACAGCCTCTCCGAGACTTCCAGTAAAAATAATGGTAATGACAAAATCTTAACCTTAGTAACAAGATTTGTGAAGGTGTTTTCCCCTCCTCAATAGAAAATGGCCCCTGTGCGGTACCACTTAGAGGGGACCCCGAACAGAAGGAGACACGGGTCTCTGTTCTCTCATACTATCAAGTTAGTCTTCATGCGAACTGTTCTGCTGCCTTGGCCCTGCCTCGTGTTACTTTTTTCCAGGCCCAAAGAGCAGCCATGAAGTTAAGTCAGAGTAACCTTTATTTTAGATTAAGAGAACAAAAATAACGTCAGCGTCAGAGCAGAGGATGAGGGTTTCCTTCCTCTGTGGCAGTCTGCCCTGAACACACAATAGCTGCCGTTCTCTGGCAACCAGGAATCCCTTAGAAGGTAAGACCCAGATTTCCAAGTATACAGCACCCACAGCTGGGACCAGGGCCTAAAAGGGCTCAGCTCTCAATGATACTGGCAGGGTGTTAGCAGCCAGCATGCTGAGGAGTCCTGTAAATGTAGCTACTCAGAATGGTACCTAGATAGGAGCTGAGATTTCTGGAAAATCTGGTGGTTAAAGGGGCAGTGTACAACCTATCAAGTCAAAACAGTTACAGCCGGATTCACTTCCAGACTGACTCCTTTTCACAGCGTTGCCGTGTGATTGTGGCTAGTTCCTGAACCAGCTGCACATGAGGCCTCTAAAGCTCATCTTACAAGCAGAGCGATGCAGGATTAAAGTCTGGTGGAGTTCTTCCTCCATGCATCCGTAGGAGGTGTCAGGTCCCACACTGTGTGCTTTGCTGCTTCCCTAGTGCCTCTTTCTGTCTGCATCCATCTGTTTGCCTGCCTTGAACCTTTCTATGTTCCTGGGAGAGGGAGGCAGGTTGTAGCCAGGGCCATCTGTGTTCCATCGTGCTGGGGGGAATTTCTCTTGTCCCCACCATCATGTCCTGCTTTTTCCCAGCATGGCACCCACCCTCTGCTGGAGGCACCTGGATTCCACATTCTGTGCCCTAGAAATAGCTGCTGATGCCAGTTCTGGTGTCGGCTGCACTGGGGTTGGAGTCAGAGCCTGGCAGACGCCTTTTGTGGGGTGGGGGTTGGAGAGATGGCAGTTCAAGTGGTGTTTGTACATGGCTTTCCAAGGCTTTTTGTTTCTCTTTGTAGGATGGGGGGGCTGACAACCCCCCAGCCATCCAGCCGTTGGTCCAGAGGAGGCTTAATTTAGGGCTAGGAATTTTGGGATCACCTGTGAGTAGGGATGTAACTATTTAACCAGTAAGCATCCCCCTTATTAGATGATGCTTATCAGTAACTGGTTAGCCATCAGTGTGCACAGGCAGGGGGCCGCTCCAGACTGGTCGGCCGCTCCAGACTGGTCTGCCGCTCTACAGGGGATCCCAGTTAAGTGGTTAACTGGGACTTAACATCCCTACCTGTTGGATGAGGGGACTGCATCTCTTTTCTTTTTCCCCCTTCTCTCTTGGGCAGGGGCAGGATTTCCCCTGATGAAGAACTCTCATCCCAGCCCTGCAGGTGCCTTGATGTGGCTGCTCTGTATTCACGAGGAAAGTGCTGTTCTCGGGTTTGTGAGTGTCTCATGTGCCTCCTGCCTCCATCATCCAAAGGCAGGCGCATCTGTTCTCTCCCATGACCCAGTCCTTTAATATTCCCAAAGGGACAGTGCCTGCTGCTCTCCTTGAGACTTTTTGGTTGCTGATGTTCCTTCCAGAGCCTCTTCTGCCCTCGGGCTGCAAGTGCCACACGCACACAGCTGGCATTTGCAGTGCAGTCTAATAGAATAAGCCAGTTGTCTTAATCCACTTATCGGTTATGATCCAATAAAGCCTGCAGCTCTGGCTGGGAGTGAAGTGTGTGTGTGCTTAATAAATCTCCCCTGTTTCAACTGCCCTCTTTAATCTGCCTCTGTCACTTGCATAGAAACCGCAAGGAGGAATTAAGGGAGCTGCCTGCTGCTCCCCGACCCTTTCAGACTGAGCGACTTTGAAGCCTCAAACCCCAGTGCTGGGAGTTAGGGCATAGTTAGATTTTCTCCAAAAGACGTTTGTGTGACATGAAAAGAAAGGCCACTCGTGCGGAGACACCGACACCTTGTCCTGTCTGCCTTCAGTAATGGGGAATACTTACCTACCTGGCAAGGAAACTAACTGCCGAAAATTGCTTTGTGCGTCTTTAGGCCTTTCCTTGTGCATGTGAAACTGGCCACACAAAGGAAAGGCAGCACAGTGTGAGCTGTCAACCCCCAGCAGCAACCTTCTCCCCCACCTGTGCTAGGGCTGCTGCTCAGACCCTGCCGAGAGTCCGGTTGGACTGTAAGGAGGGGTTCTGTCCCAATGGGGTTACAATGATTCTCCTTATCCGCTGAGGATAGGACAAGCAGCAATGGGCTTAAGTTTCAGCAAGGGAGGTTTTGGTTGGACTTTAGGAAAAACTTCCAAGGGATAAGGGATCTTTCAGAAAAGGCTTTATTTTCCGCAAGATCTGCGTCTAGACTGGCGCTTTTTTCCAGCAAAGCTCCGTACCGGAAAAAAGTGGCAGCCATTTTTATGCTAATGAAGCGGGGGAGATTTAAATCTCCGCTTCATTAGCAATTGCGATACGTCTAATTTGCATCCCTTTTACGAAAAAGGGATGCAATCTAGACATAGCCAGGGTGTTTAAACGCTGGAATAAATTGCCTAGGGAGGTTGTGGAATCTCCATCTTGGAATGTTTTTAAGAACAGGTTAGACAAACATCTGTCAGGGATGGTCTAGATGGTGCTTGGTCCTGCCGTAAGTGTAGGGGACTCTCACCTCTCTGTCTTTACTGCCTTGTTTGATTTTTTTTTTTTTTTTTTTTAAATGGAGTTCTTGAGAGGAGTCAACTAGGTTTGAAACAAACTTAGCTGCAGCCTTAGCTGGAATTGAAGCTCTGTTTGTGGAAGCATGATGCCCCTCTCTGGAGTCAGCAGCAGGGGTGAACGGGGACCTTCACCTTTCTCTCTGGAATTAAGACCCTTTGCAAATGGCTTATCCAGCAAATAGGATTCCTGATTTTCACAAAGAGATGTGCAAAGCAGCTGGTACAGAGGCAGCATGTAGCGTTCACATGCTTATCCATTCATTTGCGTAGCCTTTAGCAATGAGGCTGCAATATTGGAGTCTAATTAAAGTGACCTTGTGCAGTCTCCATTATCTTATCGGTAGCACAGGGAGATTGATAGTTACCAGTCCCCGAGGCCGGGCTGGGTCAATAAAAACTGTTGCAATGTGTGCAAAAACATTAATAACAGCTGGGGGAAGACTGAATGAATGGTCTTCTCGCTCGCAACCCCCTGCTCCTTCACCCAGCGATCTGGATACACGTGGGGGTGGAGTAAGCTTCCAGCAGAGCCATTCCCCTGGGATAAGTTCCATATGGATCCTGCTGGTATGTTCTTCCCCCTCTGGCTTTTTTTAAAAAAAGTTGAAATTCTACAATGGGGTTAGGGTGGGGGTGAGGGAAAGGGTCTATGAGATAATGATATTAGAGGTGATAACCGTCATTGGACCTAACCATGTCAGTTACAAGATCAAGAACACATGTTCCTGTTCATCCAGAAATATAATTTATGCCATCATGTGCCAAAAGTGTCCGTCTGCTATGTATACAAACTTCTCAGACACTTCACCAAAGAATCAATGCACACACAATAGGCATCAGACCGTTTCACAAAGAAAAAACGGTTTCTTGCCATTTCAGCCAGACTGGTCATTGTCTCAATGACCTCACTACGTACATCCTGCTTCAAAGAGACTTTAACACCAGACTACAAAGGGAAGCCTCAGAACTGTTATTCATGCTTAAATTTAACACTATGAATGGGCCTTAACAGAGATGCTAATTATCTTACCCATTACAAAGATAGCTTCCCCAATTATCACCCCTAATATTATCTCATAGACACTAACCTCCCCCCTCACCCCTCCTCTGTTCTAAAATCTGATTTGTCAATTTTATGTGTTCACTTTTTTTGATTGTATCTCTGGTATATATGGTCATGCCAATTTTCTTCCACAATTTGATCTGAGGAAGTGGGTCTGGCCCAGGAAAACTCATCACCTAATAAACCATCTTGTTAGTCTTTAACGTGCTGCATAGTTCTGTCTTTTCTAACTGTCAGGGTGGTTAAACACTGGAATAAATTGCCTAGGGAGGTTGTGGAATCTCCATCTGTGGAGATATTTAAGAGTAGGTTAGATAAATGTCTATCAGGGATGGTCTAGACTGTACTTGGTCCTGCCATAGAATCATAGAATAATAGGACTGGAAGGGACCTCGAGAGGTCATCGAGTCCAGCCCCCCGCCCTCAAGGCAGGATCAAGCTCCGTCTACACCATCCCTGACAGATGTCTATCTAACCTGTTCTTAAATCTCTCCAGAGAGGGAGATTCCACCACCTCCCTTGGCAATTTATTCCAATATTTGACCACCCTGACAGTTAGGAATTTTTTCCTAATGTCCAATCTAAACCTCCCCTGCTGCACTTTAAGCCCATTACTCCTTGTCCTGTCCTCAGAAACCAAGAGGAACAAATTTTCGCCTTCCTCCTTGTGACACCCTTTTAGATATTTGAAAACCGCTATCATGTCCCCCCTTAATCTTCTTTTTTCCAAACTAAACAAGCCCAGTTCATGAAGCCTGGCTTCATAGGTCATGTTCTCTAGACCTTTAATCATTCTTGTCGCTCTTCTCTGTACCCTTTCCAATTTCTCCACATCTTTCTTGAAATGTGGCGCCCAGAACTGGACACAGTACTCCAGCTGAGGCCTAACTAGTGCAGAGTAGAGCGGCAGAATGACTTCACGAGTTTTGCTTACAACACACCTGTTGATACAACCTAGAATCATATTTGCTTTTTTTGCAACAGCATCACACTGTTGACTCGTATTCAACTTGTGGTCCACTATGACCCCTAGATCCCTTTCCGCCATGCTCCTTCCTAGACAGTCGCTTCCCATCTTGTATGTATGGAACTGATTGTTCCTTCCTAAGTGGAGCACTTTGCATTTCTCTTTATTAAACCTCATCCTGTTTACCTCTGACCATTTCTCTAACTTGCTAAGGTCATTTTGAATTATGTCCCTATCCTCCAAAGAAGTCGCAACCCCACCCAGTTTGGTATCATCTGCAAACTTAATAAGAGTACTCTCTATCCCAATATCTACATCATTGATGAAGATATTGAATAGTACGGGTCCCAAAACAGACCCTTGAGGAACTCCACTTGTTATCCCTTTCCAGCAGGATTTAGAACCGTTAACAACAACTCTGACTACGGTTATCCAGCCAATTATGCACCCACCTTATCGTGGCCCTATCTAAGTTATATTTGCCTAGTTTATCAATAAGAATATCATGCGAGACCGTATCAAATGCCTTACTAAAGTCTAGGTATATGACATCCACCGCTTCTCCCTTATCCACAAGGCTCGTTATCTTATCAAAGAAAGCTATCAGATTAGTTTGGCATGACTTGTTCTTCACAAACCCATGCTGGCTATTCCCTATCACTTTATTACTTTCCAAGTGTTTGCATACGATTTCCTTAATTACCTGCTCCATTATCTTCCCTGGGACAGACGTTAAACTGACCGGTCTATAATTTCCTGGGTTGTTCTTATTCCCCTTTTTATAGATGGGCACAATATTTGCCCTTTTCCAGTCTTCTGGAATCTCCCCTGTCTGCCATGATTTTTCAAAGATCATAGCTAAAGGCTCAGATACCTCCTCTATCAGCTCCTTGAGTATCCTGGGATGCATTTCATCAGGACCTGGTGACACGAGGGCAGGGGACCTCAATGACCTCTCGAGGTCCTTCCAGTCCTGGTATTCTTGTTTTCAAGAAATGTAGAATCATAGACCACAGACTCCTAAGCTACTTTAAGGTGTCCTGCAGACTTGTAAAACTAGCACATCTTAGCCCCTCCTTCCTGCATTTTTATTCATAAGCTGGAAGAGAGAGAAGTTTTCCTGCTTTTTCAACTCCCAATCAGTTACTCAATTTTGACTGAATTAGTCCAAAGAAGAAATTATTTTTTGATAACTGCTGAAGAGTCTATTGCTATTGCTGTCAAAAGCTGGGCTAGCCCTTCAATAAACTCTGGTTCCAGGGTTTAGCATGTGATTTCCAGTAAGTTTGTGGTTTTGACTCTCTTTAGAACGTCATCAGCAAACACATACTGCTTGAGTGGTCACCTCTAGCTCTGATCTCTGTTATGGTTGTCACGGGTGATTAGTAGAGGCCCAGCAGCATCTTCTTCAGCACTTAGGTATCTACCCTGGCACTTTTGAGTTGAGAATATTGGCAACCAAATGAGGCGGAGTAAGTACTTAATCCACCTGCTTGTTGACTGACTGCAGCTTAACTTTGTTGTTGGGTTGTCTTCTCGAATGTCTTCTGAAGTTCTCTCCAAATTCCTGCAGCATCAGCTATGCTGCAGCAATCTTTGTGCAATTTGTCAAAGGCTAAGGCAATAGGTTTCAGTACGTTCAGCATGTCTCCAGGACTTCTCCTTCGTCCAGCAATGATTACTTTGGCTTTTTATCACAATTGTCTTCAGTAAGTGTTGTCAAAATAGCCCAATTCTTAATACATTGCTCAGAACAGCCAGCCCCTGAATTCCATCATCCACATGGGGAGAGAATTAGTTTGTCTGAGTGCCCCTCTCAAGCAAAGTAGAGTTGTACTTACATCTTTGACTACAAGAGGCATCAGATGAGAACTGCACCCAGGTTAAAAGTTTCAGCTTCCTTTCGTTATCTTCTAGATTTCTTCTCCTCCTTGCTGCATGTGCAGGATTGTGATACTTGACACTTGTTCAGTATGTTTATAGCTGTTTCAGTTAATACTTTTAAATAGTCTGCTCTATGGGCATTTCCTGGCATATTGTTTCTGTGAGGGAATACAATATGGGGTTGGCTGTCACACATGCACTGTGTACACTGCTCCACCCATCAAGACTCATATTAATGAATTTCCTGTCAGTGTTTTTTACACACTCTTCTATTTCCTTCTCGCTCACTGTACCCAGGATCCTTCTAGCAAAGTTGGCGCAGCCTGTAGCCTGCTCATACTGATTAGGGTTGCCAGATAGTTTCACAAAAAATACCGAATGTATACTGAAAGTTGTTGAGCACCAAAAAAAAAGTCACTGCGCCTTTTAAATCTCCCTACTCCCCCTGCCTCCATCAGATGCGCAGGGGAAGATTGTCCCCTGCGGCCTTCTGTCTGAGACAAACATTAAAATACCGGGCCAATACCAGACACCTGGCAACCCTAATACTGATTGAACCACGTCAATGTTCTGAGCACAATGACACACGATGGAGAATGCGTTGATTAAGTGAACTGAGAAGTCTCTTAGCCTATGGACTCTTGCTGGAATTGCTTGTCTTGATTCCAAACTCAGTTATACATGTATTGAATGAAGTTTTGTTTTTTTAATAGCAGTAATTTTCTGTCTGACGTGTAGTTGCAGCAGCGTTGGAAGGACCACAGGTGACTCTGAAGTTGTATGCCTTGCAGATGGTGGATGTTCATAGCTCCTAATCTGTAAAGTGGACACTGAAGTGGTAAAAAAGTCACACTCATTCACAGAGTGTTATTCAGTGCATCACTTAAAAAAAAAATAGAGTATAAATGAAATATTCCTCCTATTGCTACTGTTTGTACTGCTGTTTCAATGAAAAAAATGATTCTAAAACTTTTTAATAGGGAAAATAATGATTTAAATTATTAAAACCTTTATCTGTGGCAGCATTCCATATGACTTATGGGGAAAATATTTTAAGTGTTAAAATTAAGTTTATTGGGCATTTTTTAATCTAAGGCGTTTGATTACACTGAGCAAGAGTCAGTTCAGAAATGTAGCATTAATAGTACAGATGTAACTGATAAGTACTCCCACAATAAGCTAACATGACATTTACAGTTTGAAATTCATAAGTAAATTTTCCACTCAGAACACGTTTTACGACTTGGGGCCACAACAGCCCTGCCTACAACAATCAAAGCTGTCAAGGGTGGTGGGGAAATGAGTTTACTAAGCAGCTGATCCAGATAGTTCAGACATGTCCATGTCATCATCAAATTCAGAATCCTGTGAAGAGTATTTTTTTTCATATGTCAGTTCATTCACGAAGCATTGGGCTTAAATTGCAGTAAGGGAGGGCTAGGTTGAACATTAGGAAAAACTTCCTATCACTCAGGGTGGTTAAACACTGGAACAAATTGCCTAGGGGGGTTGTGGAATCTCCATCATTGGAGATATTTAAGAGCAGATTAGGCAGACAGCTGTTAGGGATGGTGTAGGTGGTGCTTGTCCTGCTGTGAGGGCAGGGGACTGGAGTAGATGATCTCTTAGAATCATAGAACTGGAAGGGTCTTTGTTCTGACAACATGCCTTGGATCTCTTCTTTACACAGTTTACATTTGGCCCATGTTCCTTTTTTCCACCCAGAAGAACAAGATTTTCTTGAAAAATTCCCAAAGAGGATTTTATTTATAACCTGCAGCTATGAGAAGTTCCCCAGTGTAGGAGAGAGAAAGAGGCTGAAGCATGGGGCTGGTGCTTGAACCAAAGTAAGCAAGAGATATACAATGAGTAACAGACAGGCCATGTCAAAAGCAAATGTTTGCGGGCAAGACAGTGTGTCTCTGCACCGGAACTGCGAGCACTGATAAAAGTACATGAAATATGTACAAACATACCATCAGGACAGTACAGGACACCCAGCTGAGTACATGATAAAATAGTTTGAAACAACAAGAGTGAAAGCAGAACAATGAGCAGTGACTGCTTTGGAGGAAAGTCCAAGGGGAGGTACCACACATGTTATTAATGCATAAGATGCTACGTATGGTGGGTATCATAGATTGTTCATTTCTGTCTGTAAATGTTTGGGTACCTCACTTAATTCTTTGGCCGGCCTAGGGGGCGATAGTGAACTCCATACTATCGATTGAGCCATGCCTATTGTCCCGGGTACAAATATGTAGGGGCTCAGAGACTATCTGGCTACCGACAATAAACCTGACTCAGGTGCCTTCGTATCTTATCTGAGTCTGTGGCCTTTAGGGGCTCTTGTGAAGTCTATTGTGTTAGCTACCTGCGCAGAGCTGGCAGGATATACTGAGGGAGCATATGAAAACGCACACAGCCGAATGTTCAGGAGCAGGAGATGTGTCAGGGTGCCACACTAGTGAATCCTAAATTTACTGTATCGCTGTCCTGAACTGCTACATTGGTGACCACGACGTGACTTGGAAAGTAAGCGAGCGGTCTGCTGTAAGAATCGCCATCTAACATGGCAGAAAGCCACGAGTTTGGGAACCCCCTAATCTTCTCCCCTGAAAATCCCCGTGAGGTTGAGGAAGCATGGACCCACTGGTTTGCCAGTGAAGGGGGTTCATTTGAATTTAAAAAAGAAAGTGTGGGAACATGGACAGGCATTTGTAAAGCAATGGTAGAAACTGAAGCTCTAAAGAATACCGTAATTTAGCGAATGTATCCCACACCCGAATATACCCTGTAGTTTTTTCTATTTAAGTAAAAAAAATCTTGTATCCCCCAAGCACAAATATAACCCACCGGCTATACAAGACTTTTCTGTGCCAGGGGTATATTTGCTGGGGGGTATATTTATGGTGCAGCGGGGAGCGGGGATTAGCCACTCACCGCCCCAGGTTCCAGTACAGCCTCCAGCCTCTGGGGGAGAGGGAAAGGGGGGTGCAGGGTTTGTAAAAATGAATATAAGAGCAGGGTATATTCGCTAAATTACGGTAGTAATACAAGTAAAAGAGCTAGAACTTTGCAATTGATGTCTATGGCCGTAAGATGGCTTAAACAGCATTCCACTAGACTAGCTTCCCAGCTAAATGAAAAAATAGAGAAATAGAGGAAGCAACACAGGCTGTCGAGCATTGGAAGGTTCGGGCTCTGCTGGCAGGGCAACAGGCAGGCCAGACATGTGATTGCTCGAACAAGTAAAGCAGGAAAATATAACATCAGAAAAAGCAGTTCAGAAAAGGGCAACAAAAATGATGAGGGGTTTGGAACGGGTCCCATATGAAGAGAGATTAAAAAGACTTGGACTTTTCAGGTTAGAAAAGAGGAGACTAAGGGGGATATGATCGAGATCTATAAAATCATGACGGGTGTGGAAAAAGTGAATAAGGAAAAGTTATTTACTTATTCCCGCAATAAAAGACCCAGGGGTCACCAAATGAAATGAATAGGCAGCAGGTTTAAAACAAACAAAAGGAAATTTTTCTTCACTCAGTGCAGTCAACCTGTGGAACTCCTTGCCAGAGGATGTGGTGAAGGCTAGAACTTTAACAGGGTTCAAAAAAGAGCTAGATAGATTCATGGAGGTTAGGTCCACCAATGGCTATTAGCCAGGATAGGTAGGAATGGTGTCCCTAGTCTCTGTTTCTCTGGAAGTGGGTGACAAGGGAGGGATCACGTGAAGATTGATTACCTGTTGTGATCCCTCTCTCTGGGGCATCTGGTATTGGTCACCGTGGGCAGACAGGACACTGGGCTAGATGGACCGTTATTCTGACCGAGTATGGCCATTCTTAAGCTGTTAAAAACCTGGAAAGCACCATCCCCTGTTGTTAAACACCAGATTGCAAGCACTTGTACAGTGCCTGAAGAATGGGAAGAGAAATGGACAAAGGTGGCCCTGGCAAATTTAAGATGAGACGGCATCCACTGCTTTGGAACCACAGTCGGATGAGGGGCAAGCCCAACGGGACAAAGCTTAGCATCTCCATTCGACCCTTGTTTAGGGTCTGAAGGGTACAAAGCAAATAAGAGTAAAAATGGCTATTAAAACCAAACGGGGCGCATGGGTGCGAAGATGCAGAAAGAGACCCCTCCTGGAAAGGAGAAGTAGTAAAGTACATCCTTAAAACAAATATTGCAAAAGTTTGGGCATAGCTCATGGTCTGAAGAAGCTTAGCTCATGTTTATACCATGCAGACCTTAAAAACAAATTGGCGAAATATTTACTGGTTTACAAGCCCTTAACCTCAATCAAGAGAGCTACTGCCTCAGTCTGGCTGTTCTAAAAAAAACCCTGTAAGGAGGTGTTTTTAAAAAAATAGCTGACTGCCGAAATGAACATTTGGATTTACCTAAGAAAAGGAAGCAGGAGGGGTGGGGGCTCGTTAAAGAGCCCACCCTGCTTGCTAAATTAGTAGTGGAAGAAGCCTGTGTCCATGGAAAGGGGCCATTCAGCAGGGAAAGCAGGATGTGGCCCAGATAAGCAGGCAAGTTTGGATCCCTAAGGACACAGTGGCAAAAACAAGGGAAAGCAGTGAGTACAGGCACTGGAAATTTAAATTCTTGGAACAATACTTAAAACGGTGATATCTAAGCTTTTCCTTTGAAGGAAAAATGAAGTGACTTAAGTGAGAAGTTAACTCGGCGGAGTCTGGAAGTAATTGGGCAATTAAAGTGTTGTAAAAATGCTAAAAAGGAAAAGTGGTATAAAAAAAATTCTAAGCCTTTCCAAAGAAGAAATGAACCTCTTCCAAAGGAATGTCTGTAAATAATCTAGCAAAGTGACAATCTAATAATCATTTAAGATGCATCCATCGTTCTGGGTACAAATATGTAGCGGCTCGGAGGCCATCTGGCTACCGACACCTATGAACGTGCTTCATTCAACAATAAACCTGACTCGGGTGCCTTCGTATCTTATCTGAGTCTGTGGTCTTCGGGGGCTCTCATGAAGTCTATTTTGTTAGCTACCTGTTCGGAGCTGGCACGATATACTAAGAAAGCATACAAAGGTGCACACCGCTGAATGGTTATCATTGCTGACGGAGCAGGAGACCTGTCAAAACACCACACCAGTGAGTCCTGAATTGATTGTATTGCTGTCCTGAACTACTACGCTCCCCACATCAGATCCCTGATGTTGAAATCGAAACGAAACACAAGACTCCGAAGGCACAACATTCTTCATCCCATTGTGTCAATGTTGCTCCTTTCTGGGTGCGTGTGTGGCTGCTTCTCCCTTGTTACATAACTCCCCAGGCTAACATCAGAAAGAGAACTAGCAGCAATCCAAGATGGCTGCTCACGTAACCCACATGCCTGTTGTGCTGCAGTATTTTATGTCTGCAGATGGAGCGAGGCAGTTGAGAAACAAAGGGTTTTCTCTCTCTTTGTGTATCTGTGTACACATGCGAAGAGGCAGAGTAAGGCTACTTACTTGAAGTGCAAGACCCGTCCAATCAAGGGCTGGTAGGCAGCGGGCCCGTCAGCGATTCTCCGTGATCCAGAGAGTTCTTCTGGGGTGGGTGGAGCCATAACTATTTGAGAACTGAGCCACGCAGACCTCAGGTTGGGAGAAGCTATCAACTAGGAGGATGTGACCACCCAGGCAGGCTCAGTGGCTGAACCTGAGATACACGACGGTATCTCTTGGTGTCCGAGGCCAGGTCCCAGTGCCCGGTGATGACTTTTCCTATTTCTACCATCCCTGGGCCCCTCTTAGGAGCAAGCCTTTAATACAGAACATGATCTGTTGTGTCATGTTCATAACCCTTGACCTCCAAAGTTAGATATTTCCAGCCTGACTCCTCCTTTATATAGAAAATCAGCTTTTTCCTCTAAATCTTGGCTAGAGGTCCATGGTCCCAGTGTTCATTTTTATTCACATGTTTTGCGTGATTATAATGTGTATTGTATCAAAATGGATTAAACTGAACCGATTTATTAAAAAAACCAAGAAATGTGGTGTTTAAATAACCACAAAAATCCAATATTCTCTTTTTTCCCCCCCTCCAAAAATGATTGTTTTATGCACCCTGGATTGGCTTAAATCTCCTCAGGTTACAGTTTTTATGTTTTGAAGCCTTTAGGATTCAGGTTTTCAAGCTTTTTCTCTGCATTTGTGTGCTATCAACTTGCTTTGTAAAAGAAAGCTGGGAGTCTCACCCCGAGGCCAGGAGCTGGGCTTTAAGAAAATCACCAAATTGCCACCCCAGTGAGACCCATTCATGTTACGCTTTATAAGCCCAGTCGTATGAATGTTTCCCTGCAGTCCTACCTCAGAGTCCAGTCATGGCCTGGGACCCTGTCATAGCCAGCTGCTGTACAAACAGAACCAAAGAGTCCATGATATAAATAAGACAGACATGAGGCATCAGCTGGAGAGACGGCACGAGCAAGCCCAGTGAGGACAAAAGGGAGCGATTGCTTGACGAGAGAAGGCTCTGGGCAGGATACAGCGGTGGGTAAGGAAAGGAAAGTTAGTTCAATTTCATAATCCTTAGCCGTGACTGTTACCACAGCTGGGCTGAGTCATGTAGCCAGACCTGCTGCACCAGGTGAGCATGTGAGCGATCAATTGATCCTCTTAACACCCCAAGCTAATCTGGCCTGGTTCTAGGCAAACCAGGAAGCTTTTGTGCATCTCCTGGCAGATCAGGGCTGGAGCAGGGTTGGCCAATGAGGGCTGATACTGAAAGCAGCTGCTAAGCTGGTCAAGAGAGACTCTTCTGCCAAGCCTGCCTGTCCTGTTCCTGGCCGCCTCCCTTCTCTCTCCAAAAGGAAAACCAGTGGTGGGGGATCCTGGCCAGGCATACGGTAAGAGCACAAGGAAACCCCCTGGCCTTGAGTCACTGAGCCTGGACAATTGATTCAGGCTTGTGCAGACGGGGCTGCCGCAGGGATAAAATGGCAGCGCAGATGTTCTGTTGTTATGTTTAGCCCAGCAGCCCAGGCCGGGTTTGGTTCCTGGTCAGAGAACGTGGCCTCGACGTTGTGAAAACCTACAAAGTCAGTTCTGCCCCAGTTCTGTGATGGGACAGAACCGGCCTGGGCCTTGGCACCGTGGGTTTGTCTTTGCAGTGTGGACATCACAGCCAGCCTGCCTCCCCCTGGGGCTGCGTCCTTCCCGTTAAATGTCGTACAAGGCCATCCACTCCAAGAGCTGGTGCTGCCTGTTGCCATGCCAACAATGCAGGGATGTGGCTGCGCATCGCTAGGCCCAGCTCGGAGCAGGACTGGCATTGCAAAGCTCAGTGGGTGAAGGCCTGGACCCAGGGCCTCTGGGCTGGCCAGCTCTGTGGGCACTGCTGGGGCTGTGAGCGGGTCGGGATTAGGGGTCCGAGGTCCTGCCTGAAGCAGTTGCAAGCTGCTCTGGGGAGACTTGTCTCTGAGTCCAGGTGGGCTGGGAACGAGGGATGGGCCTAGATAGCAGGTTTCTGATCCTGCCCCCTCTCGAAATGCAAATGGGCGCCAAGTCCAGGCTGGTTGAGCGGAGCCCGCAGCCCTGGAGAAGTGGCGTGAGCGATGTGTCTGGTGCCTGTGGGCAGCCCGGTGCTCCCAGCTGCTGGCGTTCTGCAGGCTCATCTCCGTCTCCATCTTCTTGCAGCCTGAGCTTCCATCCCAGGACGGCCACTGGCTCCACCCAGCATGGACGACAGTCTCTCCAGGCCTCCAACCCCAGCAGGGCTCTCCTGTTACCTGGCCATCTCTCAGCTCTTGGGTCTGACCGTGGTCGCCATGACAGGAGCCTGGATGGGCCAGTACCGGGGCGGGATTGCTTGGGAAAACTTGCTGCAGTTCAACGTCCACCCGCTCTGCATGGTCATTGGCATGGTCTTCCTCCAAGGGGACGGTAAGCGGGGCTCCGGATGCTGAGGTGCCGGAGGGCTAAGAGGAGAATGCGACCTGCCTCCACCAGGCTTCTCAGCCCCCTGCCACAGGCGCCTCCGGCTCCTTTGCTGGAAAGCCTGCGTGTGCCAAGCTTGAAACGTGGAGTTACTCCTGGTTCCCACGGCCTCTGGCTTTTGGCCTTCCCTTGCCCAGCTGTGGTTCGGCAGCAGCAGGGCTGTGGGGCTAAGAAGGGAACTGGGGCCAGGAGCAGCTGCCCGGCCCGGCCAAGGACAAAGCTGGCCCCCAGTGTTAGCAGCGGGGCCTGCAGCTGTGGTAACAGGTGCACCGATCCTGGCAGCACTGGGTCTGGACAGGTTCTTCTGGGGTGCTGGACTAGGGTGCTACCAGACAGGGCTGGGCAAACGGGCCCATGCCCAGAGGGCGAGGGGCAACTGGGCTTGGGTGTTGCTGGGCAAAGGGGGTGCAGGGCACTGTGCGGGGGGCAGTGCGGCAGGGCTGGGGGCACAGGTGGGAGCACAGTGCAGGGGCTGGGCGCTGTGCAGAGGTCGGGCAAAGGAGCACAGTGCAGGAGTTAGTGGTAAAGCAAGCACAGCTTGGGGGTGCCGTGGTTGGGGAGCCCGTGGGTGCCAGGGGAAATGGGTGGTGCTCAGGGCCGGCCCGAGCCATTCATGCACCTCAGGAGCGCAGCCCCACCTGGTCCGGCAGCCCCGCGCGGCGCCTCCTACAATGGGACGCCCGGGCGGTAGCCCAGTCAGCCCGTAGCTTGGCCCGGCTCTGGTGGTGCTCTGCCCACAGGGACCAGGGGCACCGAAATACACATTTGCCCAGGGCACCATTTTCCCTAAAGCCAGTCCTGCTGCCAGATCCCCCAGCCCCCTCTCTGGGGCCGGTGCTGTGACTCCGTTGGCGAGGTCTCTGCTCTCAGCGCTGTGGCTCGCGGAGCACTTCGGACTCAGGCCTGGAGGCCGACCTCATTCCCCGCCCTGTCACACGCTGATGTGATTGTGCAGAGCCGGGGGCGGTAATTGTCTCCCAGATGGCCGCTTGGGCTGCGTCTGGACAGAGCCGGGCTGGGGAACGTGCATCAGCAGGTGCCCCCGGCCGGTCCCCGTGGCGCAATGAAAAGATGAATCCCAACAAATTCAATCTGGACACGGCAGCGGGGAGAGCAAGTGCTTACGCTCCCGCAGCACGAGCCAGCCGCCTCCTCCAGCGGCTCCGAGACATTCGTTGCTCGGCTCTCCCAGGCTTCCTGTGATGGGTGTAGCTTGCCTGGTCCGGCCGGTGCCCTTGGCTGGGGGCTGCAGAGCCGAGGAGGCTGGTCCCTGCCCGCCCACGCGCCCTCATGCCCCTTTCTCTCCGCCAGCTCTCCTGGTTTACCGGGTCTTCAGGAACGAGAGCAAGCGCTCTGCCAAGATCCTGCACGGGCTGCTCCACGCCTTCGCGTTGGTCATCGCCCTCGTGGGTGAGTCTCCGCGGAAGGTGGCCTGGCAGGACCGTCCCGGCTGCGTTGCCTGGAGGGGTCCCAGAGCTCAGCGGTTCCCGCATGGGGAAGCTTTTCTTGCTCCCCAGGCTCGGGGCCCGTGGCTGGGGCTCCGCTGCCCACGCTGGGGGCGGGGGATGTCACGCGACTGCGCCGATAACGAATTAGGCCAGTGACGTACCCACAGCTGACGGGGCCGTATCCTGCAACTGGCCTCGTTAGCCCTGAGGGAGGCGAGGGGCACATGGATAATGCAGGGGGGCCCTTCTCTAACCAGCCACCCCTTCCGCAGGTGTGATCGCCGTGTTCGATTACCACAGGAAGCAGGGCTTTGCGGACATGTACAGCCTGCACAGCTGGTGCGGGATCACCGCCTTCAGCCTCTACTTCCTCCAGGTGAGGAGGGGGAGGAGGTGAGCTCCATCCTGCCTCGCAGGGGGACCCGTTTGGGCCTGACTGGCAGCGCGCTCCAGTGGTTAGAGCAGAGGCTGAGGGGCAGGGCTCCTTGTTCAGTCATTGGGCATGTCACTCCCTGGTGGATTTGTTTTGAATCCCCTGGGCTGCCGGCAGGAGCTGGTGCCGGTGTCAGCCTGCGGCAGGGCGAGGCTGGACTGGCCCATGATCCCCGGGCCTTGTGTGGTTTGCTCTGCTACCCGAGGCCTGCTGTACTAGCACCTAATTCCAGTGGAGAACCCGGGGGAAGGTGCCCTCAGCCCCTCTGCACTTCTCCCCCCTCCAGTGGCTCTTGGGCTTCAGCTTCTTCCTGTTCCCTGGAGCATCCTTCTCGCTCCGCAGCAAGTACAAAGCCCAGCACGTCTTCTTCGGCGCCTTCCTCCTCGTCCTCTCCATCGCCGCCTGCCTGCTGGGCATCCTGGAGCTGCTGCTCTTCAGCATCAGGCAAGTGACAGACGCGTCAGGGCCGTGGCCCCTGCCTGTGGGAATTCACAACCCCCCCATGAGCTTGGAAAATGAACCCTGGGCACGTGCCGCTCTGGACCCAGACTTCAATCCACCCTCAGCGTTCGGGCCCTCACACCTCAAAGCCTTGGGGGGGGGAGGGTCCAGCCCCTGCCTGGTTCAGCCCCTTAGAGGCCCTTTGTGGCAGATACACAGAGGAGACTGGCCAGCGCCAGCAGAGCCTGACTGGGGGGAGACCCACCGGCCCCTAGTGACGGGAGCTACGTAAGAGCGGCCGGACTGGGTCAGATCAACGGTCCATCCAGCCCGGTGTCCTGTCTGCCAATGCCAGATGCCCCAGAGGGAGGGAACACAACAGGGAATCCGCACGTGATCCCTCCCGTCTCCCACTTCCCGAGAAACAGAGGCGAGGGGCACCATTCCTACCAGCCTGGCTAACAGCCACGGATGGGCTTAACCTCCCTGAATCTATCCAGCTCTTCTTGGACCCTGCAGCTGGAAGCCGACACACGACAAGCGGCCGTCAGAAAATGCAGCTTGAAGTGTTCCAGGGTTGTTTGACGGACAGAACTGCCCTGGTCTCCTTTCTGCAGGCTGACGCCAGGGGCCCCGGTTGCAATGTCTCTCTCTTGCCTGGGTTTAGTTTTCCTGGTTGGGATTCTCAGCCTGACTTGGAACAAAGCGATTTCCAAACGTTGCTGATTCCCCCAGACAGAAAACTCTGTTAGACCTTCTCTAGCCAGTGCGCTGAGCCCAGATTCTCTTCTCAGCTGGCATCCGCTAGCCCGTGGCAAAGCTGAGCCCAGATTCTCTTCTCAGCTGGCATCCGCTAGCCCGTGGCAAAGCTGGGGCTGTTTCCTGGTTTGCTCCCCCTCGTGGGTGCAGGCTGGGTGGGGTCAGATCTGTTACCAGCAGCCCCGGAATGGTTGGGAGCTGCAAGAGCCCTTCAAAGCCCTTCTCACTGCAGGCCCCACCCCCCCCAGCTCACCCCTCTGAGCTGGACCCAGCTGTAGGAAACCCTGCTGCAGTCCGGCTCCATGTGGCTCTGCTGCTCCCCCCATGCACACGCTGCCGCTGGGGTGGGAGCCGCCCGTTAGGACAGGCCCTGGCCATCTCACACCAGAGGGTGCCAGGAATTCCTGGCCCTGGCCCCTAGGATGCGCAGGAGAGAGGGAAACGCTCCCGTAAGTGGCTGGGGGCAGCCCGGTTGCTGTAGTGGGGGGGAGGGTGGTACAGGGCAGCGCGGCCATTTTCCTCCTCTGCAAGTTGCCCGAGGGAGGGAACCTCTGTCCTCAGCGCAGCCCCTCTCTGCTCCTGCAGGACCACCTACAGCTCCTTCGTGCCTGAAGGGATCCTGGCCAACGTCCTGGGCCTGCTGCTAGTCGCCTTCGGGCTGGTGATCGGCTACATCCTGACGCGGGAGGAGTGGAAGCGGCCGCCCGCAGCTGAGGAGCTGGCCTTGTCCATGGACTTTAAGACCCTCACCAATGGGGAGAGCCCTAGCAGCAGCCAGTGACGGCTCCCTGAGCTGGGGCCCTGCCCGCAATGGCAGGACTCGGCTCCCTCCTGCATGTACTAGCCCCACCGTGTCGCCGTTCCTGGTGTGTTGCTGTCGCTGTTACCTCTCTGCCGGGGGCCGGGGGCCAGCAGCTCGCTCAGCCCCGTCCTGGCACTCGGGGTTGTCATATTGTCCCTGGGCCCTTCTGCCAGGCCCCTCCGGCACAGGGCCAGGCTCGGTTTGGGGGTGCTCTGTGCAAGAGCCAGACGCGGGGCGTTCCCCTGGCGCTGGGGCTGGCCGGGGGGTGGGCCCTTCTCCACACCCTGCGGCCTGGCTCCCTCCACCACCAGGAGGGACGTGATTCCGTGTCCCAGCGTGCCTGGCCAGTGCGGGTCGTGCGCCGCACGAGCAGATCCCGTGTGGCTGAAGGCGGGTGCCTGGTGCCTGGTGGCTTCTTCCCCCCTCGTGCTTGTGACTGCAAAGCGGCGTGCTCAGCCACGGCCGGCCTGCGGGGCTTCGTGCCACGCGGCTGGGCCCGCTCTCTGGGCCCGTGGCTGCCAACCCCGGAGCCCCTTTCCCTCTGGCGAATGCCGAAGCAGGGGTGGCTCCGGCCCTGGGCTGTGCAATGGTCGATGGGTGTTTGTCTAGCCCGCGGGGCGGTTAGACACAGGCCGGAGCCGTCCTGGGCCGATCCCGGCCGGCGCGTACACGTGCTGCTGCCCGCCCCGGTAGGCTGACCCCCTGCCCGCCCCTCCGCCCAGCCTCGGGCGAACGGTGTGAGAAACGTGTCCCTCCCCCGCGCGGGGAGCCCGGTTCCCGTCTGCACCAGTGACCCTGCCTCCAGCTGCTCTTCCTGGCTGCCCCGCAGGTCGGTCCGTCCACCCGCCCGTGCTGGCTCTTCTGTGGGGCGCTGCTGGCGCTGGGCTGCAGGGGCTGAAAGGCTTTGCAGACGCCTCCTGTGGCAGCAGCACAACCCCCGCCCCCCCCCGCCTGTGGGCCTGTCCAGTGAACACTCCCTCGGCCTAGCCCCACCCCTGCCTGCAGCCGTGGGAGGCGGCCAGAGCAGACACCATGGCCCCGGGGGGCGGAGGAGCAAAGGAGCCGCAGCCTCGTTTCCTTTAGGCTGCCTGGAGCCTGCTAGCAAACCCCTGGAGCCCCCCTCCTGGTCCCACAGGGGCAGAGCGCACCCCATGGGCTGGCGAGGGGCGAGGGAAATCATGGCTCTGCTAGAGCTCCCCTTGCCCCATTGCAGGCCCTGTGGCAAACCGCCCTGCGAGGAGCATTGCTGCGGTGGCAGGGGCCGGGCAGACTCACCCCAAGCCCGAACTAAGGCTGAGAAATCCAGCGGAGGGTTTGCTTGACAATACGAACCCAGGCACGTGTGGCCCCAGCAGGAGCAAGCGGGGGGGGGGGGGGGAGGGACAGTTCCAGCCTTTCCCAGCCCCGCTGGTGGCGAAGGGGAGGGCAGACAGCAGGCAGCCCTGGTGGGAGTGGGGGTGGGGGGGCTAGGGCAGGTGCATGGCCCCAGCCTTCCCCAGAGCATGGGGCCGGCAGGTTCCCAGCCCCAGAGTGCAGGCTGTCTCCCTGCCCCCATCCTCCCCAATCCCAGGAGGGCGGGTGGCCCAGCCTCACAGCCCGGCCTTGGCAGGTTGAAGCCGACAGCCCCGGCAGGCCCAGAGGCTGAACAGTTTGTGACAGGGCCCGGCCTGGGGCCTGATGTTTAATTCTGCACTTTCTGCAAGGGGGTCGGGCCCATGCTGCTCCCTTGTGACCCCCCTTCGCTCATTTTACTTCTGCCAGGAGGGACGTCAAGGGCCGTTTGGAACGTCTGTAATGAGGGAAAGGTGGATGCAGCTTTGTCTAGCAATGCCAGAGGGCGTGCCCCCCCCCCCCAGGTTTTAAGCCTCGCTCTAAGGCCGCCTTCCCTACATTAGAGGTGCAAACGAGCAGGGTGCACAGAATCCTGGCCAAGTTGGTGCAAAACTGTGAGCTGCGTGGATTGAAATCCCCTGCACCTGACAGGATTTCAACCTGTTGCCGGCCATGGGACAGCCCAGTGCCCGGTGTCCTTACAGACACATGCCCAACGCTGTAGTTTGTTCAAAACAGCAACCCTCTGCTAGCACCGGGGGGGGCCCTCCCAGAGGCGCGTGCACCTCAAACTGCCAATAGACAAGCCTGTCACACACGCACGTCCCAGGCAAGCAGCGCGAATCTGCAGCCGAGTCTTGCCCTGCCAAAACCTTTCCTGCGCCAAAGGCAGGCGCCTGACTTGCCCGTGGCTGAGCAATGCCCGGCTGGGTCTGTTTGGGGGGAGGGGGAGGCAAAGCCCTGTCAATGATCTGCTGACCTACCGGTCTGTGTGTAAGCTGTTGGCCTGTACTGTGCTGCACCTGAGTCAATAAATGGTGGGAACGAGCCTGGGCCACACGTTCTAGTTTTGCCAGGTGGGCAGAGCATCCTCGGGCCATCAGCCGGCCTAGCACGGCACGTGCTGTGCATGCACCCAGCAAGGGCTGCGCACCGGGGGTGGGGTGGGGAGCACTGCTGAGACACTGGATGCGACTATGTAGATTAGGGCCCCCGGTGCGTGGGTGTGAGTTTGGGCTCCAGTTTCGTTGAGGCAGATATTGAAAGGCCGCGAGGTGGCTGAACAGGGGCACACACCAGCTAGCTCCTGTTTACCACGCTGCCCCATGGAACGTGCTGGCCAGCACAGCACGCGCTAGAACTGGGCCCCGGACTCAACCATGTCAGGGCCATACCGCCATGGGCGCTTGGCTAAGGGAGGGTGGGGCTGTTTGGTGCATATTGGCAGGTGATGCATTGTCCTTGAGTACCCTGCTCTGATTTGAGCTAACGTGCTGCTCCCGGAGAGCCCAGCAGGGGGCAGTCTGACGGCGGTTTGCTAAAGAGCAGTCAGTGCAGCCAGGCGCACCGTACCAGCCAAGGCACTACACCCTGAGGCCGCAGGTGTCAAACTGGGTTATGCATCGTTCCCCCTGGTATAATGCACCCCATGATCGGGTGGCTTGGCAGGGCTGCGGGAAGCAGGCGTGGCCAACAGCAACCCCACAGTGTGGCTGACAGGCTTCGGCTGGGGCTCATTTGGTGAATGCCAACCCCCATAATGCCTCGGCCACCCCATTTTTCTCTTCGAGGCATGTTATTTATCACCAGCTCAAGGCGCTGGAACATGCCTTTTCCTCGTGGGGGCGCCTTGGTCGTGCTACAAGCAGACGAGAGGCAGCCTATGTGTGCCACAGACAAGCTGCTCTGTGGGGGAGAAAATTCTCCCAGGCAGCAGGCGGGTCTGGGCAGCGGACTGCTTAGGACAAGCCTGGTCCAGTCTCTTGCATCCCACACGAATGACAAGAGGAGGCAGACTCGCCCCAGCCCATCCACACAGGCTCCAGCAGTGAAACACCCAGTGTTGTACGGCTGGGCTAAGTCACCAGCCAATGCTCTTAATTTCAGGCTGCAGTGTGAGGAAAACACCAGGCCAGACTCTCTTTCCAAGTGTTAACCATTTATAAATAAGTACATTTTTTTCATACGTACAGGTCATTGTACAGATTAGAATCTGTATACATTGGGAGAAAAATGCATTCGTTTGAACTTTTCACATCTATCTCACAGCTCACATGTACAGACAAGAAAACTCTGCTCAAGCAAATACAGCAAAGGAAAAAAAATAGTTTTCTTTCCTTATACATCAGAGGCTGAGGGCCTCCATGGAGTGCAGGAGTTGCCTTCCCCCTACACAATATCACAACTGTGTCGTGTTCAATATATCAGTAGCGAGAACAGAACATGCATTGAGTAATATACTGTACAGAGAAAGTCCTTTACATCAGAATTATAGAAAAGCTAAAGGAAAATTAAGTGTCTTAAAGATCTTCCCAGCAAGTGTCTTGAAGGAGAGCAACTAGTACTATTTCTTTAGTACAAATCATCCACATGTATAGACTGTACATCTTTGTACTAATTCAAATCCTCTTGCATGTGGACCAGTCAGAACAGACGAACATGCTGTAATGCGAAGGAAAAGAAAAGGCTGGACAGACACGACACCATCACATTGGAATCTCTAGGTTACTGATGGATTGGCCAAAAGGACGTGCGCACGGAGCGTGGCTCCTAGTTTGGCAGGGCCCAGCAAGGCAGCCTGCGGCGAAAGTGCCCTACCGCTATAGCCATGGTGGCCAACCCGCTAGCCACATGGGGAGATTTGGCCGGTTGAGTGTGGCTAGTCACTACAGCAGTAGCCACGCGGGTGGCTACTGCTTCAGAACTGGTTGGCCACCACAGCGCTAGGGGCTTGAAGCTTTCCCACCAACCCATAACAACCCTCTGTTCCAGCAATGGCCAATCCCCATCTCCTTTGTAACTGACCAGGGAGCCTGAAAGGGCAGGGCCAAGCTCCATTCCAGGCTGTTACCTGCTAAGTGGCATGAGCACAGCTGACTAGGAGGTAGAACTGAAAGGATACAGTGTATTGATCTGGTGTCCAGTCCCTCGATTGCGTTAGTTTTGTGGTCTCATGGGTGTGGTGTATTCCTCAGGAAGGTTCCAGTGTGATTCAGTGGTTGTCAGGCGTTGCACACAAATGACTCTTGCTAAATAATTCAGCCCTTAGTGGTTTATATTAGAAAAAGAGTTTGATTGAGTACAAGTCCATCAATTATTCAAGTAATTCTGAAAAAAGCAGATCCACCGTCGCCATTGTGCTTGTGTCCACATGCATTCCCACCCCCTTTTCCTTTGAGCAGCCAGAAGGGAGGAAAGGCATTTTGCTATGGAGGCCGCTGCAACATTGCACAGTAAATACAGTCGCTGGCACCCTCAGCCCTTGTTTAAAGATCAGTAATTGTGGTAGATGAATTGTCTGGAATGTCCAAAGGAAAAAATAACGACCACAGCCAAAGCGCTTGCAATTGATCAGTAAAGACCCACCTTAGCAATTAAGGTAAAACACTCACAGGCGTGCTGGGTGCTCTAAATAAGGCATAGCTGGCACTTCGGTTGTAGCTAGACTGCGTCTAGGTCACCCTGACTAGACCCTAATCCAGGAGTGGGGAACCTCTGGCCTCAGCACTGGGGAGCCCGCGCTGGCAATCCAGACCTCTCCGCCACCCGCCCAGAGCACACAAAAGCTACTAGCCTGGGCCCCACTAGACTCTGGTGTGTGAGGGGGATGTGGGGAGGGTCTTCCTCCTTCTCAGTCAGGGGCTTCTCTCTTTACTTCTCAATTGTGTGCAGCCCCGACTGAGTTTTCTGTGGGTCAGTGGCCCCCGACACAAAAAGGGTTCCCCGCCCCGCCCTAATCTTTGGACGAGGGGCCCGAGTCACTGGTTCTTGGCAGCCACCCTTCCCAGGACTTACCGCATCCAAGTGATGGTTTAGGTACATGCACAAACACGTCTACAGAAAGAAAATTCTAGGACCAGTCTTCAAGTCACCCTGTTCTAAGTTACTGGGCACGTGATTCCAGCAGACCAGGTCAGCCAGCAACTGGCCCAGGCCACCCCTACACAAGAGCAGCTTTCTGCACCCTGCAAGCAAAGGGGGTAAAGCGCTGGCCCTCCAAGTCTATTCTTCCTCCGACATGGGTTCCCAGGGCCTCACTCCTTGAACCCTTCCCTCCGCTAAGCGCCATCCCTTCCCGTGCTGTTCCTAAACTGGCCGGTAGCAAGCACTTGGGAGCCCCGCACAAAGGTCGCGCGCTCTCCTGGGCTTGGGAAGCAAATGGTGACTCCTGCGCTTCACAACTGGGAAAGACATTTGCGCTCAGGGCGCTCTCCAGATGATTTTGAGCAGTCACAGTGACATCTAGTGGCTAGTTTAGTTGCAACGACTTCAGGAGTATCCCACATTCCAAGGCATCAAGATGCTGTTTAATGTGGTGCACCTGACGGCTCCTACTCCCAATGGCAGTCTCTAATGCTTGAGGGGCAATGCTGGTAGTCTTAATGATTCCAACAGGAAAAAGGTACCGTATCGAGTCTACTTCGTCTGGACATCCTGAACCAGCTGGGGATACTGCCCTGCTGTCCTCAGCAGACAAGCTTCCAAGAGATGCAGCTAAGCTTAAGGAGTGAAGTGAAATTTCACTCTTGTGCTCTACTGAGTTGCCTTTAGACAGGGTCCTCTACAGCCCAGACACAATGTGACTGCAAATACAAACTGCTCTTCATTTTGTCCATGCCAGATACATTGCAGACACAAAAGATCGCTGCAATCAATATTGATTCTCAATTGAGAAGTGTGTTCCTTACCGATCCAGTAACGAAAAACTCACAAATATGCTTCAAGTGTCCTAAGAAAATTGCTGGGGAAGTGCTTTAAAAATCACTGCAAATATTTTTGTATTTAAAAATTACTCAATCTTTTGATGCTTATATACAACAGTTAGTTCTTGTGCTATAAATGTGATGATTCATTGCTTCATTTCTTTTTTCTTTTCTTTTTTTTTTAAAAATACACTGAGACAAGAGCTGTTATGCTATTTTTCTAATGAAGACGCTACTCACGCTTGAATATCCAGTATTTATCATAGTAACAAATTCAAACAGTAAAGTGCACCCATTTACAGAGAGAACAGATGGTAAACCATTAGTGCAAGAATCCTGTGAAAATGTAACACACGATATTGTGGCAAAAAAAACCCTGCACGCTACAGTATCTAAGCGTTGTTTCACTTTTGTATTAGTGTTAAAGTGTGAGCTGCTTTTTTTTCTCCTTAAAATATCTTCATAAACCCAAAGTTGTACATGTAAGTGCTTTTAGGGGACATTTCTAAAGTACAGTACTGGAATCACATGGCAGTGAATAGCAAAGCAAAGCACAGTCAGAGAAATTACAATGGCATTATTTTCAACAAGGATCGTTAGGATTCTCGTAGCAATCAGATGGGAGATGACTGACTGGTGGCAGCAGCATGTCTCACTTTACTGTATATGAAAAAGGGATGGGGTGAAATTTGATTACTTTTTCTTTTCAGAAGAAATGACGGAAGCTAGAAAGCCATTGGTTTGTTCAGGAAAGGCGGGGTTTGGAACAAAAACATGACGCTATTAAAAAAAAGATGAGTGGACACAATCTAGCTAGCTTGGTGCACTATAGGCAGATTCAAACAATCAGGTGCTCCTTATAAGGAATAACACGCTTAAAAAAAAAAGGGAGAGAGAAACAATACTGGTCAGTATCCTTTTTATGACAGAAACAGTGCATGCAGCTTCCTTTCCTCGTGGCCCAGTTAAACGTGTCAGGAAGGAGGCCTAGGTAACTAAGAAAGCCACTGCTTTTATAACCTGTGTAGAGATCCCTGTAATAAAACAAAGGGAGAAAACTCTGAGATGCACCTTCTCGCCCGGGCGGAAGAGGGGGGCGGGACACAACCCTCCAGTATAAATACTGGCTGGAAGCAATATAAAAGTGTCCCACAAATATCCGAGTGGAAGAAACACAATCCCCAGAGAACACAGAGGCAAAACCAAGAGAGCTTTCCATCTGTCCGTGAGACACACGCCTGACCTGTCCCAAGCATGGTGCCTCTCAGTTTGGTCTAAGTAGTGAAATTACAACAAATGGCGCTGATCCACTTTACAACTTCACACAAGTGAAAAGCTAATTGAAACCGGGTTTGCTAAGAGTTTTAGGGCTGGATCCTCAACTGGTTTAAAATTGTAGTGATGCTAAAGAGCTGAGGAGGGTGCCCTCAATTTGGTTCGATGCATGTTTCCTTCTATGACTAGATTCATGTAGCCCTTTGGAAACAGCGTTAATTCTTTCTTAGGACCGATTCCCTTTTTAAGAGTTGATATGAGATTCACTATTGGGCAGCAGGCACTGTTTTGCTTTAAAACAAGCTACAATATTAATGCTCTTCCCATCCACCTGGCTGTTTGCGCTCAGTTACTGAAAAGGCAGATTAAAAACATAACCAACGCGAAATGAAAAATATGCAGAGAAAGCTCCTTCTATACAAACAAAATTCCAGAAAAGGCCTGGAAAGTTCTGTAAAAATGTTTTTTGGAAATGTCCCCTTCTTTTCACACACTTGGTTGCATCTGATTTAAAAGAACGAAAGAAACCAGAATCAAACAAAAACATTTTCCTGAAATAGATCACATAAATTAATTATAAATATCTCTCTCTTAACTACAGGTCCTTAAAGAGCAAAACATTGTCTCTAACATTTACAGGCATGGAACACAGCAACCGCTTTCCAAAATCCCAGGAACAAATCTTGCAGCTCTAAGAAACACCCATTTACTCATTAATCCCTTGGAGGCGGGTGGCCCCTCACTCCAGCACACAGCTTCCAAAGAGCAAACACAAAGGAAACGGCCCGGCGAGCCGGTGTTTTCAGAAGGACTTCACTAATGTGACTCCTTGGACACTTTCTTTCTGGCTTGGAAACCTCCACGTCACGTTTGCATCATGATAAAAAAAAAAAGATTTAAGGTTTCTTCCTCCATTACGGTTTTCCTATTCAAATATTCCTCGCAAGCAAAATGAAAACCCTTTCAACTGTCCTGGTGAAAACGGGGCGGTGTGTGTCAGACGCACTCATCGGCTGGAGAGGTGCAGAAAAACGTGGTTAATTCTGCTCACAAAATGCACAAGAAGTTGCTAGCCAATTCCTGTGGCCGATTAAAATTCGCAAAAGGGGACGGAGTTTGATTTCTTGCTAAATATTTTGAAAATGCCTCAGAGTAAATCGATACTGTGGCATTTGGACCGCAGCTGTCAACGCAGTAAAGCAGCGCATGGTCCTCGCGCATTGCAACAGGCTACGTTATTGAAAACAAACAACAAATCTAATTGAGATGAAAATGCTATAAAACCAGCTCAAGCAGGATGGTTATTATGCATAGCTCCTTGTTATTAAAAGCAAATAACGCCCCACTTGGTGCAGATAACGAGCTCTTTTTGGACAAGAGACACCTGGGGAGAGGGAGGCGCAGGTTGTTTAGAGGAACACTGGACAATGCACATTTTGAAAAGGCGGCCAATTCCAACCAGTTTCCACTAGGAATTTTCCTCGTCATTTCCCATGAGAGCTCCTTTAGAACCAAAGAAAGCCAATCAGATTGCAATGTGCACTCTTGCAAAGAGCTGGTTACCTCCCACTGCACAGGGCACCTATCGGGGAGAACCCACTCCACGTGCTAACATCTCTCGATCGACAGCTGAAGCCTGTGAGGGAACTCAGTCCGAATTGGGCCAACGGTACTGGCTTGTTCGTGGTTGGCTTCCCCGTCGGCTGGGTACCCAAGGGTTCTGAGCGCGTGCATGGCTGTTTGATCACCACACAGAAATTACTGGAGAAACTTGCTCATGTAGCTACCAAAGAGAAATAATAGTAATAATAAAACTAGAGGTGGGACTCAAGCCTGGAAACGTGTGCTGAAAACAGAAGGGTCTCACTCCAACAACTGTCTTTTACACATTAGACTCCACAAACGGTCTCTTTGGTTTGATAGGGGATGTCTGCCCTTGTCTAGAGTCCCTGGAGAGCTGCCTGTACAGGTTGTCCTGGTAGGCCTGTGCAACAGGCAGTGTCCTAGCCACCTTAACATCTGGATATGAGGAGGGCTGGCTGACTCTTTCCAAGAGGTCTCCCCGGGACCCATTGGCTAGCATCCCATGGGGGCTGTAATAGTCTTCCTCTAGCAAATGGCCATTCTGTGCATTGTTGGTTTTGTTATAAAAGGCAATGTTGCTGATTGAAGAAGGTGGGCTAAACGATTCTGGCTGGGGGAGGTTGCCAGGAGATGTAGGACTAATAACAGTGTCCACTGAAGACACAGCCCAGGTCCGGGTCTGTTGGTGGAGATGGGGGTACTGCTGAGTCCGAGCAGTTTTATCTATAATTCCCATGAACGGCGTGGTCCGGGAACGGGCTGGTTCACTGGGGTAACTCCCCTGAGGTGGAGAGACTGGAGAAAGTTCATCACATGCTCTGTCATAAGCTGGCTTGAGAGGGATCTCCATTTGCTGAATTGAAGCCGAAGGGCGGAAGGTTTGCGTCAGGTTGGAGGTGGAGGAGATGCTATTGCTAGAAGGAGAGAATCGGAGGCCAACGCTTTGAGAATGAAGCAGCGGCCTTGGAGTTGGCGGGTGAGGCTTTATTTCGTTGGGGTTGATCGTAATGGGCCGTCGGATTAGGTGAGACACATCAGGAGAACCAAGCTGGCTGGAGGGAAGGGAAGAACGTTCCAGATCGAGCTTTGAGTGACAGACCGGATAATAGGAAGCTGACTGACTGCGCCCAATCTGAGGGGTCTGACTGTATCTCATTCCACCCCTGTATGCTGAGGAAGGCCGCTGAGGAAGATCTTCTTTCGTGAGTCCTCCGTGCTGGCAGATGGCTCCCGCACTGAGGCTGGCTTGGACATGCTGCACTGGTCTACCGTCGCCTATTATGCCGCTAATTGAACCCTGGTAGACCAGCCGACTCTGGCCAACTCCCATTTCCCCTGATGCAGACTGGTATTTGCTGGCCATCGAATGGGCGACTTGGCTGTACGCGCCAGTTGGAATCACAGTACTGGAATGCACCGCAGAGCTCGGCTGGTTGCTCCTCACAATCTGCGCCTTGGCTGGCTGTAGCCGGAGCCCTTGCTGGGGGACTGCAACAGGAAGCCGGGGGATCTGGAAGGACCGCTGTGTCATTTTTGATAACGGCGACTTGGGCCTCCCCGGGAGTTGACTAACGCTAGGTTCCTGCTGGTAGCGCACTGGGGAGCCAGACTGGGACCTATAGACACTTATGCTTTCGGCAGGAGGGCTGGCTCGGTACTGAGGCCCTCTACGGAGAGGTGAAGGTGGCGGACTCTGATATTCTTTGCCTTGCCCTCCAACGGGAGGTGGACTGAAGCGGTAAGAGGAGCCCTGGTGAGCAGGGGGAGTGTGCGGCGGACTAGGTCTGTAATGAGAGTTCTGGTGCGTTGGAGAGAGCGCAGGAGAGGTGGACTGGTACCCTTGTCTTGTGGGGGAACCCACAGAACTATTGGACCTGAAATCAAAACCTTGGTGGGACCCAAGAGGCGAGCCAGAAATGTAGGCTGAATCCCGGTGAGCGGGGGAAGGGGGTGGGCTCTGAATGATGGGGAGCCCTTGGCTCGGCCGCGACTCTGTCTGTAAGCCGATGGAAACGTTTTCTACATCCTGCTCAAGATACTCCTCTTCAAAGAGATCTTGCACAGAGTACAGTTCTTCCTGCTGGGCTTCAGGCTCCGGCTCCGCCGGGGGCTGCTGCTGCTGCTGCTGCATCTGTCTGCATTCTTCCTCCACTCTCATGAGCAGCCGCTGGATCTCACGATTGTTCGGACACAGCTTGATGGCCTCGTTCAGATCCTCCAGGGCTGCTGAAAACTGCCTGCTTGACAAGGGGACAGACACGAGAAGTGAAGTTACTCTGGAGTGGAAGGAAGCCTTTGGGGGAGTCTAGGGAGCGGAAGCAGCTTGTCTTGGCTTAGGAAGAGGCTGTGATCTCTCCTGGAAGTGCCTCTGGCAGGTTACTTTACACCACCCAAAGGAAGCCGCTGCTAGTCATTCTGGGGCGGAGGGAGACATGGGACTGGGGCAGCACAACCCAGCCCAGGAATTATCCTTTCACGGGGAAAGTGCTTTGCGTGTTCATTACCCCTCAAAGCACCCGGGCGCTTTGTCAGCCCACTGTCCCCTTTCTGAAGCACGGAGGTCGCCACTGGAGGAAGCAAGAGCAACTCGGTCCACATTGACGGAGCTGCAGCTGCTCATGCCAGCGGCCCAGGTCATATCCTGGCAGGGGCGTCTCTAGAATTCCCACAGGCCATGCCTCAGACAAGGCTGCCTCTCGGACTTTGCTGGGTCCTGGGTTTGTCTCCTCGGGATGATGGGAACAAGGCAGGGAGAGGTCCCAAGAGTCGCAAGCTCGCAAGGCCCCGTGGAAGCTGCTCGTTGGGTCTGACGCTGTAAAGGCGAGCCTAGGAGGAGTGAGGGGAGGGGGTACTCAGGGGAGGTGGGTTGTCATTTACAGGGACACTGTTAGCGTTTGAACCAAATTGGATCTATTTGAACACGACTGTGATCTGGCGGTGAACAGCCTCCAGAGTCAACGTGTGACTTTTTATCAAATGCTCCAGTTCACTGCTCCATCATAGAGACACAACCCTCCCCCCCATGCCTCCCAACACTAGTCAGTCCTGTGGTAAGACCCTCTCCAAAGCAGGGGAGGGCAGGGAAGAGACCTGAGCTCCCCAGACCTATGCTGACCTCAACGGTGATGCTGGCGCACAAACAAGGAAGGAACCCAAAAGAGCCATGCCGAGCCTGTTTCACGAGAGACGGGGCAATACGGGGAGGACTAACCCCTCTGCAAAAAGGCAGGGGAGGGATAATGCGCTGGAGCCTGCGGGCAGGAAGGCTACAAAATGTCAGTCTGGTTCAACTCGCAGGGCTCGGCTCTGGAGGAGAACGTCGGGGGTTGGCTCCCTCCGAAGACGGGAGCTCCCTGCCGTGCAGTGGCGGTGAAGCGTCGTCTTTGGGACGAGCGGTTAGGCGGCAGCGTCTTCTCCTCCGCTCTCAGATTTACACAAATGGACATTAAATGGCCTCCAGCTAGAGGGGAGGCTCCGCGCTGCCAGGCAGGCCAAAGTGGCGCTGCACGGCCCTGACTGGCGCAGTGACAATGTGCTCAAATGCAAACCCTTCCGCCAGCTCGGGGTGGGCACTGAGGGAGACGGAACGAGGGAGCCCTCAGAGCTGCATCTGACATAGGGGGAGAATTCCCAACATCGCACCTCTCAGCAGAGCTTCCCCTCGTGCCCAGCACGGAGCAAGAGCCACTGCTGAAGGCACCAGCGCCTGGCATTTGCCCACAAAGTCACTGCAGCAGCTGTAGCCAACTTTTTGCCCTGAAGAAGAATGCTTTAGGATGGACAGATTCATAGATTCCTAGGCCAGAAGGGACCATCCACAGGCCTTAGCAAGTCTATGAATAAGTCTCTGCTTCAAGTCCAACCCTTCAGTCGTGATCGGAAGCTTTCCAGGGATGGCAGGTGCTGAGCGTATTCCAACAACTTCAACTACAACGAACGTCTCAAAAGTTCACTTTAACGTGCTGCAGAGGGATTACGAAATACGAGAGGATGTTGATTTTGGGGCCTTTTCCAGGCGCCCTAATCAATGTTCCTTTGCGATTTGCTCGTACGGGAATACTCGTGTAGTTTTGCCCAGTCAGTTCCTACACCACTGTGCCCAGGCTTGCGGAGAATAGCCCCTCTCACTTCTCTCTCTCTCTCTCTCTCTCTCTCTCTCGCCTCACCTGCTGCTGCGTTTGGCCCTTGCTCTTGCATAGTAAGCTTCATAAGATTTCGGTTTCAGCTCCAGTGCTTTAGTGGCAAATTCCTCCGCCATTCCAAAATCCTGTCATTACAATAGGTGTGCAGATAAGTAATTGAATAGATAGAAATAAATAAATAAATAAAAATATATACAACTTGGGAACAACAAAAAATTATCTGGACAAGGTTTTTGCATGAAGAGTTGGAAAACCTGGTGGTACTTTTAACATGGATCAGACAGCATTGATCGCAAGAGAGCTACAACGGTGTCCGCAAGAGTCAAACCCATTTCATAATGTTAGACACTGTATGGCACCCACACTAACGCACAGGGACATTTTCTCTCATTCTACCTCTCCTTTCTCTACCGCTTGGATCCCAATCCGGCGCATGCAGTCCCTGCCCAGGAACCTACATCTGCTCTCACAGAGACAGGCAGGTCATCTCCGGAAGGGTTTTCCACAGTTGAAACCATTAGGAAGCCCTTCCCCCATCCTTCCACTGCCACGGTGACTTGTCTCTGACACACACGCTGACCCTCGGGCTTGTGAATAAAACTTCTTTGGGAGGAACGGGATATTGGTGCCTACATAGCTGTGGGCATCAGCGTATAGGGAGCACTGTGGGACCCATTCCACAGTTCACTCTCTCATGTGCCTCTTTTTGTCTCTTTGAGGGTACGACTACACTGCATGCTTAATTCGGAATAAGCTATTCCAGAGGAAATGCTCCGACATAGCTTATTTTGAAATAGTGCGTCGATACTACAGGGAAGCCTTAAAATGAGTCTGAGGCAGGCTCCCCTAATGTGGAGGTGCTACCTCGATTCAGAGCCCCATGATACACTGGGGAGTAATTGCTTTGAATGGCCCTGGGGAGGAGCTATTTCGAAATAGCAGCAGTGGCGCGTCTACGCTCCCACTATTTCGAAACAACTATTCCGGAAGAGACGGTCTTCCTCATGGAATGAGGTTTACAGAAGTCGGAATAAGCCATCAGCTAGTTTGAAATTATTTCAAAATAATGGAATTGCTGGGTAGCCGCTCGCCCTGTTATTTCGGAATAAGGGCTGTTACGCCGAAATAACGCTGCAGTGTAGACGCACCCCTAGAAAACTTGGGATGAAGGGGAAGGGTGTGGAACAGAAGGTAGATCAGTGAAAATGCTTATGTAGGGCACTGCCATGAACAGCATATTAGTGGCTGTAATTCCCTTCGCTCGATCTCGCGCCAATAGGCCTAGCCACTGAGCTCAGATGTGAGCACCCAAGGGGGCCCACTCCCCATTGGGATGGCTTTGGCACAGCCCCTGCTTGGCCCTCATGCCTGGCAGTGGCTTTGAGCTGTACCAGTCAGCTGCTCTGGGATGCACTGGTTAAAACAATTCTGTTTTGCTTTAAAAAACAAGCCAGGCACACCCTGCTCGCCTGCACATGGAGTTTAGTGCACATTGCCGTCACGAAGGAGGGTCACTTGGAAACGCTTTTGGTCTCCTATACACGGGGAAGGATTTCTGCGACCCACGGCTGTGTGCTACTTCCCCACTCAATACAGCGTTCCCAAGGAAGGATGCACTGTCAACAGGACTTTCATTTTGACTGGGTTTGGCTCCTGCACTGCCAATCACAACGCACCAACCAGTCATCAAACTAGGGATGTTAACTATCAGTTAACTGAATAGTCGATTAACCTTGTGAATGCTTCTCGGTTACTCGACTATTCTAGAGTCCCTAGGGCTGGGGCTGGCAGCCAATGAGCTCTGGGCCCATTCCCAAGGAGCCCTCTGGTACTCTGCGCTGCTGCCTCTGATACAGTGTGGGGTACTAGGCGGGAGCTGGTCCGCGAGAGGAGCCAGTTTAAAAACCTGCTCCCCTCACAGACCAACTGCCTGTGGACCTGTGCTGCTGCCTCTGTATCAGAGGCAGCAGTGCAGGGTGGCAGAAGCCCCTGTCTGAGCTACTAAACCCTGTGCAAGCTGGAACTCAGCCAGGCTGGCTGCCCGCATGGCTCCTAATACACATTAAATGCAGAGCTGCAGCAGGGGTAGGTCTGAGACCTGGTACAAGCCAGGGCCGAGCCAAGCTGCTGACCGGCCTGCTAAAAAATTTACTGGAGGGGGTAGGAAATGCGTGTAGTCTATAGCATTAACCTATAAGCTTTTTCTTATTGGTTAATCAACTAGACTTACATCCCTAATTCAAACAGAAGTTAGACAATTTGTATTTTATGAAAGCCATGTCTTCAGAAGAGAAAGCTGTTCAGGGAAGCTCACTGCATTTCAGTTCTATTCTCAGATACTTGCGGCCTTTTGTTCAAGTATCTTTTGTTTGATTTAAAACAGATCAGCTGTTCCTTGAACGTCTCAAGGCTTCTCATTAAGCAGATTTCTGTGGCCAAATACACAAAAATTGCTCAGAGTGGCTCTGCATGGGCTGATTTTAGTTTGCATCTGCAATTCCAGGCACTCAGCTAAGTCACTTATCTGAGGGTGCAATCTATGATTTAGACATTCATGTGAGCGAACTTTTGGGTGGCATTACATGCCCCTGCCATTTTGTGCCAAAAAAAAAAAAAAAAAGAGGCACTTTTAAGGCTTGGCTGAACATTTGGCCCTGAAAGGGCAGGCTTAGCAGAAAGTTGGCTTGTTTAAAGATGAGTTGAACATCTCTGTAGTGTTCTCTGATCATTGTGTTGTTTGCTAGCCAGCATTAAGATCCCTACCCACATCACCTTCATCTCTCTCCTTCAATAGCTTCAAGCAGGGCTACTGAACACGTGGCCTGTTTGTTTGCGGCCCGCGGTGGGGTTTGGGTTTCCGCGGGGCTCAACATATGGCCAGCGGGTGGGAGCCGAAACAAAAATGTAGTCAATATAATGGTCGTCTGTTGATATGCAACCATACGTTGAGGACCTCGGCATGTGCCGTGAGTATTATTGTGGCCCCAAGAGTTTCCAAAATTAAGTAGCTCTGGCTTAAAGAAAAGAAGGCAAAGTCCCTTCCCTTGCAACATAATCCTGGCCAACACTTGGATCTAATGCGGACTTTTCTCAAGTCTGTGGAAACTGGTCAGGTTGTGGAGATGTGTGGCTTTCAGAATCCACAGAAGGGGAGAGGTGGCAGGTGTCTCTTTTGGAAGAACAGAGAAACTCTGGAAGGTTATCCCTATGTACAGCTCAATTAGAGCAGGAGGAAGAACAGGGGCATGGTGTTCTGGGAGGAGGGAGAGTGTTTCTGGAGTGTTTCATGGCCTTGGGGAAGTGGGAGCTCTCTAAGCGTACGTTCCCCAATTTCAAATTCATTAGTATTCAAATGATCACATCTACCGACTCCATCCCTCACCACTGCCCTGGATCTCAGAGAAATCCTATCCTCTGTCTCCACCCTCACGTTCCTATTGTCAACAGGAGGGAGTCATAAAAAATTCAGAAAGCGCTAAACACGGCAATGAATTTTTAATAGTTCGAAATGAATCTTAAATCTCTACTTCACTTCTTCCGAATTGTAAATGCCAGTGCTCTGTGAAGGACAACCAGGTTACAAAGAGGAGAGATTTCAGAGGCCGTAGCAGAACTATGGGAGAGACACACTGTGTTATGCGCAGGCAGGAAGCTGGCAGCTTGCTCTAAAGGCACTTGAAGTGGGAGTGGAACTTACGTTCATTTTCCTTCGACAGCGGGAGAGGTTGAGGAGCAGAGACACCTTCAGCTCGCGGAAGGTTTTCAGGTCTTCTCCAAACCCTTCTCTGGGGAATTTCTTCAAGGCGTACTGGTAGCGCTGGGCGGCTTCCTTCACTTTACCTTTCTAATAGAAGGGGGAGAGGTCAAAATGCACCACTTGGTTGCGTTAAAAGCGGCAGCTGCGTGTTAACTGCTGAAAGGCAGCCCAGTGTCCATGTGGACAAGGGAATCCCGCTTAGGAGCCGATCTCCCCCCGGAAATAGGAGCCAGCACGCATGATCACGGAAGCAGTTTCTAAAATGGGGACATGCTCTGCAAGAGCTGCTCTCCCAGCAAGCAGTGCTCTCCTGCGGCACCACAGGCCAGAGGAGGAATGCGCTGGCAAAAAGGATCCATGTGAGAGTGAAATTGAGTTTGGCTGCCACTGCCCTGGCTATGCCACCAGTCTTAGGTGTAGCCCTTCACTCAGGCCTGCAGCACCACATGGAAGCACGAATCACACAGCTTTCCAAAAGCATTACAGACGCTGTTGCACTGTGGCTGGAAAGCTGCTTCCCAGCCAACCTCTCCTTGGGACGGCAACTGCATCGATTTCTGAATTTCCTGGGCTAAGCAAGCAGGCCATCCTCTTTTGAAAACTCCTGGGAACTGTTAGAATCGAAGCACGTTTTGCAGGTGCAATGCTGTGCTCCTTGTGGGAGATGCAGCCTCAGATTAGCCCGTCATGGGCAAATAGAACTCTGGGCCCTTATCTTCGGCACAGGGGAGGCCACATCTGGAGGACTGCATCCAGTTCTGGGCCCCCCACAACAGAAAGGATTCTAAACACAGCCAACCCATGTCCTGACAATTTGCTTTTATTACATGGACATTTTTTCACCGTGTTTTCCCGTGACACCCGAATTGTCTTGTCTCCAGACTCTGCTTTGTAACAATGACCCTGCCGTGCAATTACATCAGTGCTATCAAATCCCTGAAACATGCTTGGGTTGCGGAGGTTTTAAAAGGGAAAACCAATGAAGTCTCATTTTGAATCCGCACAACACAGTCATATTTTGCGGAGTTTCAGCCCAGTTTAAATTTAGCAGTCGGAAGAAGGTAAAACTCTTCAGCGCTGCAAGAAATCCCGTAAGCATTCTTTCTGACAGAAGTTTTGCTATCTTGGATTAAGGGATCAAGTGTCCCCTTGCAAACAGACACCTGAAGAAGAACAAGCCCTCCCACAAAGTAACTCTGTAGCTCCCACATTCTCATCCCTTTGAAAAAATCTCTGCTCCCCCCTCTCACCTTATAGAACATGTCCCCCTCCTCCATCAGCTTGCTCAACAGGATGATCATGATGTCTGGCTTGGAAGTGGCCATCGCCCATGTTGCGGGACCTGTAGTATACAGGATGCATGATGGGTAAAAACTTATACAATGCAAGGGTGGTAGGAAGCTAGGTGGAAAAAATATCCTGGGGTTGGAATTTCTGCTGGAGAGAACAACTTGGCGTGGCCAAGGAGCAGATTGCTCCAAATGATAGGGCCGGCAGGTTACCTTGCATGTCTTAGCACCGTCTTCACCACAGTCTCTCCTTGGTATGCATTTAAAAAATAGCCCAGTCTTTCTGAGTGACCACAAGAGGGCAGTACTGTTCCAGAACAAGTTAGAAAAAGGTGCAGTTGAAAAAATCATGTTTAAAGAGGAAATCAAAGTGGTTACATAAAAAAGCACTTTAAGTAAAAATATTATAGAAATGTAACAGAACTGATCCATAATTCAGCCACCTAGATATTAGGCTGAGGGGTTGATTTAAAACTTCACATGCTGTGAAATATTAAAGAACAGAAATTTCAATAAACCGGAGAATAACACGGCATCTTTTAGGCAGAGCCCTCGATGAAGCAGTTCCTCCGCAGATCAAGTGATTCCTCGCAGGCAGAGACTGCACCAAGGCGGGGTCTCACTGACCTCAGTGAATGGAGAGTCAATTGACAGATCAAGGTCTAATACAGCTAGGGAGCAGTGGCAAAAATCTTAGCAGAGTGCATTAGTCTGGGTGAAGAATGAGTCAACCATCTTTTACAAGTGTAGTGTTCAGGTTAGGGTCTGAGTTCAAGTTATTCTCTGCAACAGTCATTAAAAAATATTTTAAGGAGAGGAAAATTAAATGATTAGAATTAAGGGGGAATGCGTGCAGGCAAAATCAACCAGGAGAAAGCAAAGCTGACAAAGCCATCAGATCAAGCCTGATGCTGAGAGCAGTGAAATATACCTCGAGGACGACTTGGTAACGTCTGACAACCTTCAAAGAAAGGAGAAAACAAAAAGTTGTGGGGGGCGGGGGGATGGATGAAGGTGAAAAAAAACAAAAACAAAAACAAAGAAAGGAAAAAGCAGCAGTGAGAGGCAGGCAGCGAAGAAGCCAATGCACCAGCAAAATCCCCTCCACGGGCAGGTAACGTGAGCGGCTGGGGAGCAGCGCAGTTAACGCTAGAATCTGAAAGCATATACAGAGCACGTGAAAGCAGCAGCTCACAGCAATGCATGAAGACGGCGCTCTAGAGAACGCGCCTAGCCTGATAGAAAAGCATCACTGTAGGAAAGGCCTCGCCAAAGAGACAGCGGCTCACTGCCTGAGGTTGCTAAGTCGCCCGGCAGTAAAAACAGTTTACCAGACCGAACATGGCCGTCAGAACTCAAGAGCTGCCCTCCGCATTAACACTCACACCAAAGTTACGTTTCCGTTGCAGGAAGCCCGACCCACTCCCCAAACGTCCAGCACAAAGGGGGGTGCCCCCTTCTCCCTACCTATCTTTGCTCCTTTTTTCAGAAGAGTGACCACGACGGACGTGTTGCGGCATCCCACGGCCCTGTCAAGGGGCCGCATCCCACTGTAGTCCACATGCTCAATCATGGCGCCGTGGTCCACCAGAAACTGAACCTGCAATGACAAATGCCAGAATCATAACTGCCCTGGTCCAGACCACTGGGACAGAATCCGATGCACCGGGTATGGAGCTCAGTTCTGGTCCATCCCGGGGCGCATCACCACGGTATCCCAGATAAAGCGACTCTCATGTTGCTCGAGTCTGCAAGTCAGGGGTGCTACGTGAATGCCGGCAACGTGCTTGTGATTAGCAAGGAGACGAGGGAGACGTTTGGTATTTCTGCTCATTTCTTCCTTGCTCTGCAATTATTGCCACGGCACTTACCACTTCTGCATCACCATAAAAAGCCGCCAGGTCCAGGGGGGTGCGGCCGTTTTTGTCAGCATGGTCAGTGGCGGCTCCATTCTCCACCAGGGAACGCACCACAGCAAGGTGGCCCTTCAGACAAGCCCAGCTCAAGGCAGTCAGCCCTTCTTTGTCCATCAGGGAAATGGACGCACCTGAAAGAGCAAGTGCAAGTCCAGGTAAGAGTTCTTTCTCGCTTGTGCAGCATAGGGAGTATGTCTAGACTACATGCCTCTGCCGACAGAGACATGTAAAATAGGCTACCCGACACAGTCAATGAAGCGGGGATTTAAATATCCTCGACTTCATTAAAATGAAAATGGCCGCTATGCTGTGCCAGCTCAGCTTATTGTTGGCCCAGCGCGGCAGTCAAGACGTGGATCGGTCGACAGGGGACGCCTTTGTTGACCACTCCCTTATTCCTCGTGAAATGAAGTTTACAGGAGTGGTTGACAAAGGCTTCCCCTGTTGACCGATCCACGTCTTGACTACTGTGCTGTGCTGACAATCAGCTGAGCCGGCACAGCGCGGCGGCCATTTTTATGTTGATGAGGCTGGGGATATTTAAATCCCTGCTTCATTGATTATGTTGGGTAGCCTATTTTACAAGCCTCTGTCGGCAGAGACATGTAGTCTAGACCTACCCAGGGTGTGTAAATACTCAATACCACGTAATCACCCTTAGCATGGCCACACAGCACCTCTGGTTATTTGCAGAGAGACAGGTAAATATTAGCTGCTTCCCCCATTTTACCAGCCTGACGACCCCTGTTTTTCTGGTGGAGCAGTTAGCTGCCATGCTCAAGGTCCCAGAAGCCATCGGTGGCAGAGTCAGGAGAAGAACTCAAGGGCTACGTCTACACTGGCATGATTTTCCGAAAATGCTTTTAACGGAAAACTTTTCCGTTAAAAGCATTTTCGGAAAAGCGCGTCTAGATTGGCAGGATGCTTTTCCGCAAAAAAGCCCCGATCGCCATTTTCGCGATTGGGGCTTTTTTGCGGAAAACAGTACTGTGCTGTCTACACTGACCCTTTTGCGCAAAAGTCTTTTGGAAAAAGACTTTTGCCCGAACGGGAGCAGCATAGTATTTCCGGAAAAGCACTGATGATTTTACAGGAGATCGTTAGTGCTTTTCCAGAAATTCAAGCGGCCAGTGTAGACAGCTGGCAAGTTTTTCCGGAAAAGCTGCTGATTTTCCGGAAAAACTTACCAGTCTAGACACAGCCAAGGAGAATTCTTCCTTTGGTCACTGGACTAACGCTGCCTGTGACGATCAACCAATCAAACCTGCTTTACACCCCGTCAGCACAATTAAAGGGGAACCCAACGGTGGTGTCAGCACGGCCCCCACCCACGAGTACTGAAGAAACGAACGACGTACAACTTCTTGAGGTCCCAAGTGATTGTGGGCCAAACCCTGAGAGGCCCGGGAAAGACTTGTGCCTGGCAGTGATGGGAGGGGTAAGCAGAGCAGCTGCTCACTGGAACCTGCTTCGGCACAGCAGCTGCAGCGCCCATGCAACCGCTGCAGCGGTGCCGCAACCAACACACTGGCTCCAATGCGTGTGCAAAGCTCACCAGCTGCACATGAACGGCCAGTCTCAGAAAACACAGGCCAAGCCGCTTGCCGACTGGGCAAGCCCTGGCTCGGGGCGTGGCATTTCCACAGGGGCGAAAGCAAACAACTGCAATAACGAAAGCAGAGTCCCCTGCTCTGGCCAGGGGCTGCAGGGGGGTAATGGACCCTGAAATCCCCACCGAACGGCAAACTCGAACAGTTGTTCCTCACTGAGCACCAGCAGCATCTACCACACAGTGAAGGACTCAGCCCCTGCCTCAAAGAGCTGGATAAATGCCGGGAAAGAGCTTTATTTTATAGCAGCAAACGTGGCGTCGGCCCTACTGAGACATTCTAGTGACGTGGGGCTAGACCGGGGAGGGGAGGGGGGCGGGAATAATCTTTGATAGGGAGCCACTGCGAGATTTTGGGAAGTGGTCAAGGGCTGCATTTTTCTGCGGAGGGGGTGCAGAGTCTGGGATGGAGGTTGAGTGCAGAAGGGAACTTGGGGCACAGGACTGGAGGGCAGGGGAGTGTGGGGTCTGGGAGGGAGCTGGGGTAAAGAGGGGGTAATAACCTGGGGTGGGGGTAGGGTCCTGGAGGAGGTGCAGGTCAGGATT
The DNA here is from genome assembly GCF_049634645.1 of Pelodiscus sinensis. Taxonomy (NCBI): domain Eukaryota; kingdom Metazoa; phylum Chordata; order Testudines; family Trionychidae; genus Pelodiscus; species Pelodiscus sinensis. Next base: position 6,159,805 of record NC_134739.1, on the reverse strand, counting down.
TGGCCTGCGGGAGGAATGTTGGAGGGGGCAATGGGTTTGGATAATGACCTGGGGCAGGGGATGGGGGCACAGGAGAGGATTCTAGCCTGGAGGAGGGGTGTAAGAGGGGCTGTAGGGGCTGGGAGGCAGTTGGGGTATGGGAGGGGATGGCATGCAGAGTCCTGGAGGGGGTGCAGGAGAGGTTTCTGGCCTGCGGGAAGAGGGGCTGCAGGGTCTGGGAGGGAGCTGGAGGAAGGGGATGGGGCGCAGGGTCCAGGAGAGGGTTCTGGCCTGCGGGAGGGGTCTAAGAGGGGCTGCAGGATCTGGGAGAGAGGTGGGGTACGGGAGGGGATGGGATGCTAGAGGCAGGCTCTGGCCAGGGGGCACTTACCTAAGCAGCTCCTGGCCCACAGCGCACTCAGACAGGCTTCCCTGCCTGCCAGCAGCCCCAGACTGTTCAAAGCAGCTGGTCAGTCTGGAGCAGCTGTTCCATGTGTCTCTCTGTACACTGGGGGAGGCTTTGTGTACTGCCCCGCTCCCCAGCAAAATCTTTCAGCTCCCATTGGCCGGTTTCTGAGGGTGGGGGCAGAGTGAGAAGCTCCCCCCCCCCCCCCCCCCCCGCAGAGAGCCACAGGGAGCAGCCAGCCGCTTTGAGCTGCGCTGCTCTGTGCCGTGCAGGGCCAGGTCACAAGCCCATGGACCGTATCATGCGGGCTAGACTCACCAAGCATTTACAGTCACTTGTAACCTAATGCAAGGTCATGGCAACTGAAACCTACCAGAGAGGCGCTGGAGCATGTTTGTCCCCACTTAGCTCTGGAGGTTTTTCTGCCAAACTCCTGAATAGCTGGTCAGATTTGAGATCCCTCCCCACAGACATCAAGAAGCCCATTCTCTCCCTCTTCGGAGCCACATGGACAGGGTCTTGAATAAAATGCAAAGGCATCCTGCAATAATCAGCCATAGTGGCTCTGTCTACACAGGAAAACCAGGTGCTTTTCCAGTTGAGTTAGCTTAATTTTATCAACCCAACCGCTCACCCTCCGCAGCGCTCACATAGTCACAGTTTAACACCTTGGAGACCCTCTGGGCCGGTGCTGCTGTAATTATGAAATTAAACTAACTCAACTGAGCTCACTTGATATTTACCTGGCAAAGAGACACGGACGAGAGAAAAAGGAAATGCATCGACCTCCCAAGAGAGATGCATGCTAGATAAACGGTAACATTTCTATTGAAAAATACGTCAGTACATGAGATAAGTAAGAGGGGCTCTAATTCAACTCTCAGCCAAACAGGCCAAGGATCAGCTCTAAGATCACCAGGCCTGGCAGAGTGACATGCAGGAACAGAGAACCGAAGGGTTACACACTATCTGTACACAGGAAGGAACCAAAGGGGCAGCTACAAACCAAAATGCCCAGGCAGGTGTGTGCCTCTGCCGAGGAAGGAGAGGTGGGTGATTTCCATAGCTTAGAACTCAGTGCTATGAAACAGAGAACATAAGAATATAAGAACGGTCACACTGGGTCAGACCAAAGGTCCATCTAGCCCAGTGTCCTGTCTGCCCACAGTGGCCAATGACAGGTACCCCAGAGGGAAAGAACAGAACAGGAAATCATCACGTGATCCCCCCGACACCCATTCCCAGCTTCAGAAAAACCGAGACTAGGGACACCCTTTTCTACCCAATCTGGCTAATAAGCCATTAAGGCCTTTTCTTTATGAATTTATCTTGTTCTTTTTTGAACCCTGTTAAAGTCCTGGTCTTCACAACATCCTCTGGCAAGGAGTTCCACAGGTTGATTGGGCACTGCATGACAAAGTACTTCCTTTTGCTTGTTTTAAACCTGCTACCTATTAATTTCTTTTGGTGACTTCTAGTTCTTATGGGATCAAGTAAACAACTTTTCTTTACTCACTTTCTCCACACCAGTCATGATTTTATAGACATCTATCATATCGCCCCTCAATCTCCTCTTTTCTAAGCTGAAAAGTCCCAGTCTTTTTAATCTCTCTTCACATGGCAGCTGCTCCAAACCCCTAATTATTTTTGTTGCCCTTTTCTGAATCTTTTCCAATGCCAATATATTTTTTGTGAGATGAGACAACCACATCTGTACGCAGTATTCAAGATGTGGGTGCACCATGGATTTACACTGAAGCAATAAGGTATTCTATTTCTAAGGGTGCGTCTAGACAGCACCCTTCAGTCGGAATAAACTATGCAATTTGCGCTACGCAACTCTGAACAAACTCAAAGGAAATTGTGTAGCCTATTCCGACTCTAAATTGAAATAGCTTATTTTGAAATTTGCGCTGTCTATACAGCACCAAATTTCAAAATAAGGCACTATTCTGACAAACCTCTTAGCCTTCCTGGAACAGAGCAGAATAGTGCACTCACTATTTCAGGAAATAGCGGGTGCTTTTAAAGACGTGGCGTTGCTATTTCAGGATACTTCCGGTATTCCGAAAGAGCAATGCAGTTTGGCCTTCTCCCTATTTTATTTCCCTTTTTAATGATTCCTAGCATTCTGTTTGCTTTTCTGACTGCTGCTGCACACTGAGGCTATGTCTAGACTATGGCCATCCTGGAAAAACTCTGCTGTGTCCAGGGAACACGTTTGCTCTTCCGAAATTTTTTTCTGAAGAGCAGACGTGCTCATTTGGAAGCCCTGTATTCCTCATTTTATTAGGATGATGGGCTTCTCTGAAAGTGGAGGTTTTCCCAAAATTTGGTCTAGTCTAGACTGGGCCAAATTTCGGAAAAACCTCTTCTGAAAAAAGAATCAGAAAAAGGTCACAACTTGCGGCAGTCTAGACGTAGCCTGAGTGGATGTTTTCAGAGAACTATCCTCGACTCCAAGATCTCTCTCTTGACTGGTAATAGCTAATTTAGTCCCCATCATTTTGTATGAATTGAGCAGTGTTTCTTAAACTTTTTAAGACCGAGGAACACCAAAGAATAATTTTTTTTTATGGGGAACACCAATGATTTTTTTGGTTGAGAAAAAAAAAGAAGATCCCCGGGAAAAGTTGTTGAGCCAAAAAAAATAAATAAAACCAACCCATGAAAAACCAAAAAAAAAAAAACCCGAAAACAAAAAACACCACAATAAAAAAATGGAGGCTTGTCCCTTTGCAGGCGGTCATTTTGAATTCAGTTCTCTCCGTGGCACACCTGCGACTGCCTCACAGCACACCGGTTAAAAAATGCTGGTATAGCATTAGAACAAATAAAACTTGCACCCTTGGAAAAACAGTTATTATGAGGGATAGATTTTTGCAAATGGCTTTTAAACTAGTGTAGTATAACAGTTGTCTCTGCATTGCCAGACAGAGATCATGCCACTACCTGATTTGAAAGTGAAATTGAAACACACAACTTCTCCATGCTAATCCAAGCTGTAGTTTACCATGTGACCCCAAAGGCCTTGCCTCTGGAATCTTGGCATCAGTGGGACCCATGTGGATCAAAGCCAAGTTTTTCCAGATCTGGGTCTGCCAGCACTTCAGAGCTGAGGGAATGGAAGAGAAAGTTTATTCTGTTGGCTGGTAACTCTCTTACCATCCTGACACTTTACTGTCCCCTGAAGAGATGGGAAAACAAAAGCTGATCTACAAGTGAAAGATACATGGATGATTCAAGGTCCGGCCAGGAAGACACAGCGTTTAGAGATCTTTTGTGCCTGCTGAGACTATTCCAACAGCTGTTTGTATATAAAGGAAGCGGCTTCATTTCTATGCTAATGGTCCTCCAATGTACTGTGTTGGAAAGCAGAGATTGCCGGTAGCATAGGGATGGTGTCCCTAGCCTGTGTCTCTGGAGGTGGGTGACAGGGAAGGGATCATGTGAGGACTCCCTGTTCTGTTCCCTCCCTCTGGGGCATCTGGCATTGGCCACTGTCGGCAGACAGGACACTGGGCTAGATGGACCGTTGGTCTGACCCCATAGGGCTGTTCTTTTGTTCTAATTCTAAGCAAAGATCAGCCCAAACCACTGAGTTCTTCCTTTCCTCTAACTACCCTTTGCACCACGCATTATAAGATTGGTGACTGAAAGACGCAAGATGCGCTGTGTCTGCTGAAAAGTGTAACCTATGTCCGATATTTCAGATATCTCAAAAGAGATCTCAAAACTGAACGCTCATGTCTCTGTGTACCGCAGTTCCAGCCCACCATCCGACAGAATTTCAACCAGTGGCAGCCAGAGAATGTCAATGTAACATCCACATGCCCAGCAATTCTGGATAGTATTAAGAGCAGCAGGTAATTCTGGAAAGGGGAATTTCAAACTGATTGATGACAGTAACTCTGTTAATAAAAAGTGTTTGCAAATGTTGGCTCTTCTAATCAAGTTCAGTTAAATAAGATTTGCTTTGCAACATACTAATTACCATTTATGGTTTCTGATTCGCAGTTTGATTTTAATGAAATGTTAACAGAATTGTCAAAGCCATTTGAATTAAAATACACCGTCGAGTGTTGTATTTTACCTGAGCTTGGTTTAGGTTTTCAGCTGTATGTTTTATGCTCGTGAAAGCTAATTAAGCTATTGTACTGCAGAGTGAATGGACTTATGAACTCTTATGTAGCAACTCTTATGAACATTGATTTTCATGTTTTCAACCTCTCTACCTCGCCAGGGTCATGAAGCTCAGGGGCACATTATACATGGACTGGACTTTTCTGACCACTTTATATCCAGGAACAGATTAGCTGATTTGGCTCTTGCATATTTGCCTTGCTATGGAAAGCGTTCCCTCCCCTGCTCACCCAGGTTTAAACAATGTGCATCTCTCTCCTGTCTGGTAAATAATACTGATTTTAAGATGGAGAAAAGTGAAGGTCAGAGTTTTAACAGGGACAAAAAGAAAAACGTGATTAATATGAAAAATCTCACGAGCCCACATTTAACATGGCTCATTTCACTATGCAAGTCATAGCACTGAACAAGGGAGAGCCCTCTCAGAATGGACATGATGGGCAATGGAGAACTTGCACTCAAATATCTGGGAACCCTTCCATGCAAAATAATATTTTAAATGGCTCCGTCAATAATTCTATTCAAGAGTCTTGCAATTAATATTGTGGCCAGCTCCCATAACAGCCTCAGGCAGGCTCCCTGCCCCCGCTCAGCACTCAGAAAAGCCGGCTGCGGGGCCATGTGCGTTTTGTGATCGCTGCGAGCCCAGGGGAGGGGAAAGAGGCTTCTCATGCTGCTCCCATCCCCAGAAAAATCTTACAGCTCCCATTGTTGGTTTTCTCTCTACACCCTATCCCCTCCCAGACCCCGTATCCCAGTCCCCTGCCCCAGGTCACAACCCCAAACTCTGCACCCCCTCCTGGATCCCTACCCCAGGTCACAACCCTCTCCCAGCTTCTGTACCACCTCCTACAACCCTCCTCCAAGTCAGAATCGTCTCCTGCACCCACACCCTCTCATGGACCCTGCACTCCCTCCTGCACCCATAGCCCTTGCCCCAGGTCACAACCCCCTCCTTCACCCAAACTCCCTCCTTCCAACCTCCCCCCCCCCCCACACTCCCAATTCCTTACTCCAAGCTCCTTTCTGCTCCCAGCCTCCTCCCCAGACTCCACACCACCTCCATTAGTATCACGGAAGAGTGTGGCCCTTGACTACTTCCCAAATTCTTGGTGTGGCTCCTCAACAAAATTATTACCCACCCTGAGAAAGACACAGCTATTTATGTCAATAGGGAAAATATTCCTCCCCAAATCACTTTTGGTTTAGAAATCAGATCTGAAAAGAAAAAATATCAGGACAGAAACTGGAGGAAAATTAAAAACGTCTGAGGCCTTTCTCCAGTGCTGGAGATTTTCCCTGCTCTGTGCCACAAGTGTGGATACAGCTTCCCTGTCAGTGTGTCATGTGGCTATGCCCATCCGACCCACCACTGCAAGGGCAGGCAAGTGTAGACAAGGTCTAAATCCTTGTCCGTGCTAGGAATTTCCCAGGTGCTCACACTAATGTGAGCAGGAGGAGCAGCTAAAATAGGGCAGAAATGGTTCAATTTCAATCGTTAAACCGTGTCCCAAACTATGTTCAAAACGGTTTCATCGCCATGATTGAGTCTCAAGATTTGGTCTTGCCAACACCTGCATTTACATGGTTTCCAGCTGTAGGTTAGCCGCATCCATTGTTGACACTCGTTATTATCAAGAAGTAAGTTTCCATTCCCCGCTCGAGTCGCACAACTCTCCCCCCCAAATTTGCGCAAATGGAATTCAGCCAGGGGAAAAAATTCCCTGCTTTAAGTTGCTTCGCTGTAAGTCTATGTTTTTTGGAACGTTTCACGGATTTATAGTGAGGACGGCTTGTAAAACTTGATGGCTAAAGTTTTCACTGTGTGGAGCTCATTAAGCGGCGAGGAAGTGGGTCTTTGCCCACGAAAGCTTATGCTCCTACACTTCAGTTAGTCTCTAAGGTGCCACAGGACTCCTCGCCGCTTTTGCAGATTCAGACTAACACGGCTACCCCTCTGATACTTGGAGCTCATTAAGGCTCTCAAATGAGCAAATGGCATTGAGGCTATATACATCCAAAACAAAACCAAAATTAACAGCCAAGACTAAGACCGGGACTACTCCAGCCTTATTTCCCTAAAATTACAAGCCATCACTTCCAACAGTGAAGATCCACTGATGGTAGCAACTTTGGGAGCCCTAGTGTAGATAGTGCCCCCAACCCGCAGCATCCCCTAGACTTGCTTCCAGCAGGCTTAGATGACACGATGGGTAAAATTCCAGCTCCCAATCTGCATTAACTTGCCAACCACTGTTACCTAAGGCGGAAGTGGACTGTTAGTAACAACAGTGAAGAACTTTAGGAACAACAGTCCAATGCAGAGACCCTCCAATTAAACTGGGCAGGACAACTCTGCCGTACCACAATGCATGCCATTTGACTAGAGGGTCACTCTACATCAGCTGCACTAACTCTTACTTTTTTAAATGTGAGCTTCAATGTCTTCAATGTACATTGGGGGAGGAAATTGGAGGAGTCCTGTGACTGCCAAACCCCGTTAGCACTTACGCTTTATCTCACCTTCGCCACCAGACAACAGACTATCAGGAGCCCCCATGATGTCATCAGACCAAATGATTGTTTCATTTATGCTGGCCAGTTTCACACACAAGCAGCTCGGCGCTGGCCTCTAACTCAGCCTCGGCTAAGATCTAACCTTGTGTCAGTAAGAATTCCACAGTGTCTAGATGTCCCTCTGAAGCAGCCATCATCAAAGGAGTGCGACCCTGCTTGTCGGCCATGTTTACATCGGCACCATGGGTAAGTAAGAGATCCACAATCTGCAGACACATAAAACAAGGATACGGTTCATAAAAAGAGGGTCTGCTGGGATGAGATGACAGCTGAGATAAAACACAGCAGCCCCCGTTCCTTGGAACCTCTCACCTGACACAGAGGAAGAAATGACTTTTTTAGCTGTATGTTTTTTCCTGCTAACTACAGACTCATGAGTGTCCGGTACCTAACCCATTGCGTAGGCTTTATAGAATACTAGATCTGGAAGGGACCTTGAGAGGTCATAAAGTCCAGTCAGTCCCCTGCCCTCACAGCAGGACTAAGCACCTTCTAAACCATCCCTGATAGATGTCTGTCCAACCTGCTCTTAGATATCTCCAGAGATGGAGATTCTACAATCCCCCTAGGCAATTTACTCCAGTGTTTAACCACTCTGACAGTTAGGAAGTTTTTTCCTAATGTCCAACCTAAACCTCCCTTGCTGCAATTTAAGCCCATTGCTTCTTGTCCTATCCTCAGAACACAAGGAAAACAATTTTTCTCCCTCCTCCTTGTGACACTCTTTTAGATACTTAAAAACTGCTATCATATCCCCCTCTCAGTCTTCTCTTTTCTAAACTAAACAAGCCCAATTCTTTCAGTATTCACTCACAGGTCATGTTTTCTAAACCTTTAATCATTTTTGTTGCTCTCCTCTGGACCTTCTCCAATTTCTCCACATCATTCTTGAAATGTGGTGCTCAGAACTGGACACAATACTCCACCTGGGGCCTAATCAGCGCAGAGCAGAGCGGAAGAATGACTTATTGTGTCTTGCTCACAACGCTATCTGCCACCATCTTTTAAAGTGAGGTGTGGAAGGGTGTTGTATTGGATTGATCACTTAGAAGATATTATTGTTCTTAATCTAAACAAATGGAAATGCACCAAAATAACATGGTCCTAGCTGCATAAGAAAGAGTATAAAAATAACCACACAACAATCCAAATAATAATAGCTTAGTTTACATCAGCAGTTTCTGTCTTGCAGGTAGTGAGCAGAGAATGCACTGGGACAGCTACTGGTTCGTTTAAGACAGCCTTTCATTCTAACTCAGGTTACACTTTGATGCTCAAAGCCTTTTCTATTTAATCTTAAGTGTGAGAGTATCATACTTAAGAGAAACCACTCACATAGCACTCTGTTATTAGGGTGTGTCTACACTGCACTGTTATTTCAAAATAACGGACAGTGTATTCCAAAATCTGTAAACCTCATTCTACGAGGAAGAAGGCCTATTCTGAATGAGCTATTTCACAATAAGACGTGTGTAGATGCTCCACTGCTGCTATTTTGAAATAGTCCCTCACCAGGGCCATTCTAAGTTATTCTTCCCCAATGCCTCCTGGGGCTCTAAATCGAGATAACACGCCTGCATTAGGGAAGCCTGCTTTGGACTCATTTTGAGGCTTCCCTGCCGTGTAGACGTGCTATTTCGAAGTGAGTGTGCAGTGTAGACATAGCCTTACATATGACACATGCACCTGCAACCCCAGTTAAATGAGAGGATGCTGCAGTCAACTCATTTACCTGCCAGTGCCCTTGTCTCACGGCACTGAACAACGGCACCACCCCACGCCGATTTGCTTGGGCCACGGCTGCGCCTTGCTCCAGAAGCAGACGACACACTTCCAGCTTGCCCCGTCCTGCAGCAGCTGTCAGAGCTGAAAGGGGGAGAAGAAGAGGGAGAGTGAGGGCCTTTTGAAACAGTGTAGTCACAGTAGTAAGAACAGTATCTGCTCTGCTGCCTTCAGGGATCAGAAAATAAAACGTGCTTTATGTGAAACAGATTTTCTTTCAATGTCACCGAGCAAAAGGAGTGGCTCAGCTGGCTTGAACATTATAGTAAACTAAATCATGATAAAAAATTCAAGGAAAACAAATGAAGAACCAGGAATAAAAAGCCAAGTTCACCAAAAACTCAGAGCCAGCGAAATTTGGTTGTTCTCATTCATGGCAACGTGTAAGGAGCTATTACCATGGTGATGATTTCTGCCAATAATTTCAAATCTCTGTCCTTCCTCCAAACATCTGCATTCCGTTTTCCCCTGCCTCACCAGCTCTCCTTTAAAGTCTCACGATGAGCAGAACTAAGAACACAGTCCTGCTAGAATGACCCTGAAAGTTGCAGTTACTATATTTGGGGCCTAGATACTACATATCAACCCTCATAGACAGGATTAAAAACAAACAAACAAAAAAACAGAGAGACTATGATACTTTGCTTGTTCTAATTGTTACTAGTCATTTATATTTTGTTGTCAAAAGTTAGTTCTTTCTGTAAAAAGACTTGATAACATCCCGGCAAAAGAGCACTGGATGACAAAGACCTTTTCCCTGGTCCTCAAGTCGCAATGGAGCAGAAAACCCCACCCCCAGCTATGATAATCACCAAATAATCTACCGGCTTGTGTAACTATGAAGTTCAAGGCAGTGTCATTTGAAACCTTAAACATTTCCCCTTGTGCCTTTTGCAGTTTTTCTGCTGCACAGTACAGCGTACAAGCCAGGAATTCTAAAACCAAATACATCATTGCATGGCTAGAACACACAAAATGGGTACATGCTTTCTTCCCTTTAAAGGCCTTCCACAAAATTTAAAGTTGCATTTGTCTCATTTCACTAGGGAATCTGAATATGTGGGTTTCTTGAAGACAGAGAGAGAGATGGAGTGATTAAAAGATTATTGCCAGATAGCTGGAAGTTAGCAGAATTTGTGCTATTCACATAGGGTTGCCGGGTGTCCAGTTTTGAACCAGACAGTCCAGTATTTGAGCTTTCTGTTCGGGAAACAAATTGAAAAAATTTAAATGAGAAAATATCAATGTCCGGTATTTTCTAAATCAGCTGTCATGTAGATTGTGCTGTAATGTCAAGTGTGTCTGGTATTTTTGTTGAAACCATCTGGCAACCTTATTTCACATGGAAGAATTTTTTTAATTATCCCATTTTAGAGTGTAAGATTTTGAAACCCCATCAGGGAAACTACTGGAACACAATCCATACGATCAAGCAATATTCAATTTCAATGCTAATTCTGCCCTTTGTTTCCGGGCCAGGGCAGATCCCACCTGCAAATGCCTTTTTATGCAAAACCAAAATTATCTTTAATTTTCAATATTTCAAGTCCCCTGGTAACATGAAAGTCCCCCTCCCTGGCAAAATGTGCATTGTAAACTCTGACAACATGGCTGGGTTAGAAAAGAAACACGGAATCTGAAAATAGATCTAAGTGTAGGACTTGTCTTTTACTTGTCTTCAGTATTAATTTTAGACTTTTCAGCTCCTCCCTCTCCTCCTCAACTCCATGTGTATCTCAGCACAGCTTCACTGGCTCAGTGGTTTGCTCCTTTCAGTAGGAGTTTGAGCAGAAGGTGGGAGCCTATTTCTAACTGATGCCGCTTGTTTCTTCTTCTTTGAAGTTCATTTCTGTAGGATGGCTGATTTAGAGGTGTTGATGTGATTTTAGCTGAAACTCTGTTAATATATTCAACTTCTCTCTGTTCCCAAGTGTAGTTCATTATCTTCTCTTGGGCTTGAGGGACATCAAGAGTTAAAACAGAAAAAACTCTAAATGCCACAAACAGAACTGACTGTAAAACCTGTAATCATATAATTAAATCATAGAATACTAGAACTGGAAGGGATCTTATAAGAGGTCATTGAGTCCAGTCCCCTGCCCTCACAGCAGGACCAAGCACTGTCTAGATCATCCCTGATAGGTGTCTGTCTAGACTGCGCTTAAATATCGCCAGTGATGGAGATTCCACAACCTCCCTAGGCAATTTATTCCAGTGTTTAACCACCCTGACAATTAGGAAGTTTTTCCTAATGTCTAACCTAAACCTCCCTTGCTGCAATTTAAGCCCATTGCTCCTTGTCCTATCCTCAGAGGCCAAGGAGAACAATTTTTCTCTCTCCTCCTTGTAACACCCTTTTAGATACTTGGAAAACGCTATCATGTCCCCTTCTCAGTCTTCTCTTTTCTAAATTAAACAAGCCCAATTATTTCAGACTTCCTTCGTAGGTCACGTTCTCTAGACCTTTAATCATTTTTGTTGCTCTTCTCTGGACCTTCTCCAATTTCTCCACATCATTCTTGAAATGCGGTGCCCAGAATTGGACAAAATACTCCAATTGAGGCCTAATCAATGCAGAGTGGAGCAAAAGAACAATTTCTTGGGTCTTGCTCCCAACACTCCCGTTAATGCATCCCAGAATCATGTTTGCTTTCTTTGCAACAGTGTCACACTGCTGACTCATGTTTAACTTGTGCACGATGACCCCTAAATCTCTTTCAGCAGTACTACTTCCTGGACAATCGCTTCTCATTCTGTATGTGTGTAAGTGGAGCACTTGCATTTGTTCTTATTAAATATCATCCTATTCACCCGTATCCATGTGGTTTTGTATGTAAGTTACAAATGTAGAAGAGAGGGACTGTGTCTAGGGGTCACAGCAAGGAGGACTCAAAGCTTCAGGGTTTTACTCCTGGATTTTGCCTTCAATTCATGATGTGACATCTCTAACCTTAAGTATTATGGAAAATACCATAACTGTCAATTATGTAACGTGCATCACTTTTGCATTCCCAGTGAGCTCAGTAACAATCTACCTTTAAATTCAACTGAGCTGTTTGCAAGGAAAAAGTCAACTTCTCTATCTCGAGAAAGAATCACCCTTTTAATGTGTTTTCGATCTTCTGTGTTGTACAATCATTTATTTCATACTCAGTACCAGGAGGATACATTTTGATGCATTTATCATCACTGTATTTGCACCTTCATCTCTGGCTGCATTATTACTGTTGACACAGACATTGTCTGCTCGCTTTTGATATTAGTCTTGTATCAGAGGTAAATATTTCATCTGCAACTGGCTTTATTGCACTGTCACCATTACCTAGGTTATGATGTAGCTTGGCATGACAATTCAGATGACAGTAGGATAATCTCATTAATACAGGCAGTCAATTCTATTCCAGACAAGATCAGAGAGACAAGCAACAGGTATTGAAACAGAACAGTAGAGAATATGGAGTTTCAAAGCTGACTAGCAATTTTAGGTTCTGGCGTCACTTTCTGCTACACTTCTCTTTATTTTTCATCTAGAATTGCAAAGGAGCTTTTGGAAAATAAAACCAGACCAAGTAAAATGGAGTGTCATGAGCCACACAACAATCACATTCACTTGCAAAACAGGTAAAAAGTAGATACTGAGATTTTGTCAATTTACAATATTGCTGGCTGCTCATTTTTCCATCTTCCCCAAGGGCAATTTTAATCAGCTATTGGGTATTCCTTAACCATGACTTTTCTATCTGAGTGCAATTTAGCATGTGACTCGATGCCATTCCAAGCTATCTTGATGTACTCTAAGAGCTCTCCACAAACAGATAAAAATGTCTAATAGTCATGGCCATGCAAAAACTGGTTGTGTGAAGGGAACTTTTTGCCAGGAGCAGTAAGACACAGAAGGAATAAGGCAAATGCTGGAAGTCTCTTTTAGGTCGTGTCTACACTGCCCCATAACTCGAAATAAGCTACGCAATTTGAGCTATGCAAACTGTGGGTCTTATTTCAGTGCTATTTTGAAATAGCTTATTTCGTCATTTGGCACTGTCTACACAGCACCAAATTTTGAAATAAAGTGCTATTCCGAAACATCCCTTACTACTCGTAGAATGAGATTTATAGGGACGTCGGAATAGCCAGCCCAAAATAATGAGCTTGCTGTGAAGACACAGGATAGCTATTTCGGGATACTCCGGCATCCCGAAATAGCATTGCAGAGTAGACGTACCCTCTGGGAATAGTGAAGGAAAGTTGCATGGGATGTATGGAAATGGGACCTGTTTGAGTAGAACTTGAAATGGCTGGAACCTGTCAGGAAAAGGTGCATGGATGCAGAGCCTCTAGGCGGCAGATGTTTGCACAGTGTCAGGGATATGAGAAAGCTGTCTGGATGTGACGGGAGACTGCACCGCAAAAGGGGAGAGAGTTAGACCCTAGTCCAGAAAATCTGTGTGGCTTAGTATCAGAAATCATCAGATTTATCCAGAAAGCAGTGAGCTATCTTAACTGGTATCCAATGACATCATGTAGTGTCTGATGCTGCTTACAAAGATGAATGGAACAGAGGGACATTTTAGTGTTTTTTGACCAAGCCTTGAAAATATTTTGGATTACCATCCTCGATGCCACAGTTTGTCTTCCAATCAGTAGCATAACATGTTATTTAGGCCTTATTTCTAAAGGAAAAGAGAAGAATCATAGAACCATAAAGCTGGAAGAGACCTCAGAAGGTCATCAAGTCCAGCCCCCTGCTCTAGGCAGGACCAATTCCAACTAAATCAACCCAGCCAGGGCTTTGTCAAGCCGAGACTTAAACACCTCTAGGGATGGAGACTCCACTACTTCCCTAGGTAACCCATTCCAGTGCTTTCCCACCCTCCTAGTGAAATAGTTTTTCCTAATAGCCAACTTAGACCTCTCCCACCACAACTTGAGACCATTGCTCCTTGTTCTGCCATTCATCACTACTAAGAACAGCCTTTCCCCAGCCTCTTTGGAACCTCCCTTCAGGAAGTTGAAGGCTGCTATCAAATCCCCCCTCACTCATCACTTCTGCAGACTAAACAGACCTAATTCCCTCAGCCTCTCCTCGTAGGTCATATGCTCCAGCCCCCTAATCATTTTGGTTGCCCTCTGCTGGACCCTCTCCAATACGTCCACATCCTTTTTGTAGTGGGGGGCCCACAACTGGACACAATACTCCAGATGTGGCCTCACCAGAGCCGAATAAAGGGGAATAATCACGTCACTGGATCTGCTGGCAATGCTCCTCTTAATGCAATCTAATATGCCATTAGCCTTCTTGGCTACAAGGGCACACTGTTGATTCGTATCCAGCTTCTCATCCACTGTAACCCCCAGGTCCCTTTCTGTAGAACTACTACTTAGCTGGTTGGTCCCCAGCCTGTAACAATGCTTAGGACTGTTCCGTCCCAAGTGCAGGACTCTGCACTTGTCCTTGTTGAACCTCATCAGATTTCTTGTGGCCCAATCCTCCAATTTGTCTAAGTCACTCTGGACCCTATCTCTGCCCTCAAGCGTATCTACCTTTCCCCCTAGCTTAGTGTCATCCGCAAACTTGCTGAGGGTGCAATGCATCCCCTCATCCTGGTCATTAATAAAGATATTGAACAAAACCGGTCCTAGAACTGAACTTTGGAGCACTCCGATAGAAACCGACCGCCATCCTGACACTGAGCCATTGATCACTACCCACTGGGCCCGGCCTTCTATCCAGCTTTCTATCCATCTTACCGTCCATTTATCCAATCCACATTCCCTTAACTTGCTGGCAAGAATATTGTGGGAGACCGTATCAAAAGCTTTGTTAAAGTCAAGGTATATCGCATCCACTGACTTTCCCATGTCCACAGAGCCAGTTACCTCATCATAGAAGCTAATCAGATTGGTCAGGCACAACTTGTTCTTTGTGAATCCATGCTGACTATTCCTAATCACTTTCCTCTCTTCCAAGTGCCTCAAAATGGATTCCTTGAGGATCCCTTCCATGATTTTTCCAGGAACCAAGGTAAGACTGACCGGCCTATCGTTCCCTGGATTGTCCTTCTTCTCTTTTTTAAAGATGGGCACTACATTTGCCTTTTTCCAATCATCTGGGATCTCTCCCGATCTCCACAACTTTTCAAAGATAATGGCCAAAGGCTCCTCAATGACATTTGCCAACTCCCTCAGTACCCTCCGATGCATTAAGTCCGGACCCATGGATTTGTGTATGTTTAGCTTTTCTAAATAGTTCCTAACCTGTTCTTTACCCACCATGGGCTGTCCATCTTCATCCCATCTTGCGTCACTTAGCGCACTAGTCCGGGAGCCGATCTTGTCCATGAATACAGAGGCAAAGAAAGCATTGAGTACTTCAGCTTTCCCCACATCATCTGTCACTAGGTTACCTCCTTCATCCAGTAGGGGCCGCACACCCTCTCTGATCACCTTCTTCTTGTTAACATGCCTGTAGAAACCTTTCTTGTTATCCTTCACATCCTTTGCCAGTTGCAATTCCAATTGCGCTTTCGCTTTCCTGATCACCCCCCGGCATTCTCGAGCTATTAGATACACTAATAGCTAAGATATGTTAGAAATACTACCTCTGCACTGGGCAGCATACTGAACAAGAGCTCATCTGGAAAAATGATCAAAAGCTTCAGAGGGGGAGCCAAGTTAGTCTGTAACAGGAAAAACTTAAAAAACAACAAATAGTCTAGTAGCACCTTAAAGACTAACAAACATGTACATGGTATCATGAGCTTTCGAGGGCACAACCCAGTTCTTCAGATGACAGGAGTGTTAGAAGTCCAGATCCAAGAATTCTTGGACACTTCTGTCATCTGAAGAAGTGGGTTGTGCCCACCATCTACATATTTTGTTAGTGTTTAAGGTGCTACTAGACTATTGTTATATGATTGTAACAAATACTTTCTCAGTGTTCAGGGACAATATATAGGTAGCTATACACTCTATTCCTTTTCCTTCTCTCTCTAAAGTAACATTTACTAGTAGAAAAATTCAGTTAATATTATCATGACATCTTTCTTCGGTATTTAGGTTGCCTCTGCTGATTCTGGGAGCTGCACCTTGCACCCTTTCCTGCTGTTACCCCACACCATTATCGTTAACACTTTCTATGCCAATTTTCATTTCCTTTTTTGGTCTTTACCAGCTGAGTATGTGCAGGGGAGGTTCTTCCTGGTAGGTTCAAATTTTGCTGTTGCCGTGGACATGAAAACTCTCAGAGGGTCGGTTACATGAGTACACATTCCAAACTATAAATCAGTTTGAGATGTATCCAAGCATACGTTCTGTTTACCAAAAACAATTTAACCACACACAAAACTACACACCATCCAGTGTTTGCATTGGGGGCGGCTTCCCAGACAGGAATATCCCGGTGGCAATGCCAGTGGTTTAAACTGAGCATAGACACTGCTGGTTCATCCAAGTTAAAGGCCAATGGGTCCATTTTGCAGATCTCTATTTGACGCAGCACAAATGCACATATAAAGTACATGGATTAAAATGCTGCCTTTTTCTAGTAGACACTTATAGATTTGCATCCATGATTGCCAGATGGACCACTCTCCCTCAAAGTACGTTTGTTTATTTGCCAGGCATGTTTCAAATACAATAAAGCAATTATCATCATGCAGAAAATCAAATGCGAATTTACTATTCAGGAGTTTAAGCTGCAGCGTTGAGTTACTTTGGGGTGGGCAAACATTCTCTTTGCAGCTTTGCCAAATATCAATGGAGAAAAGAATTCTGTGCTCATCTAGCTCAATACAGCAGCAGACCTCCCAGAAGAGACTGCTGGTCTGACTTTTAGAAGTCCTGCCCGCCTGACTATTTCAGGGGCTCAGCGACCCCAAAAATGAGGCCATGCGCTTTTTGGAAAAATAATAAAGCAGGTTGGCATTCGCCGGGAAGTTCCAATAAAAGCATAGATCCCCCTCAGTAACTCTTGACATGCGCAGGTCTAAAATGTATAGCAGATATTAATGGAATCCACAAACACGAAGGAGAGAAACTGCAGCAACTATTGAAATTACCTGTCTCTCCCCACAGGCTGTCAAAGCTGTTGATCTGTGCTCGCTCCACTTCCTCTTCATCTTTTTCTGGAAGATCGAGCAGGTAGGAGACAATCTAAACCAAAGAGACATGTCAGCTCATGAACCTCAGCATGTTATCTATAAACTGCTGACATCTTAACATAAGCCCTTCTGAATAAACACACGAAAATGAACAAAGTCTCGTCCTGGCACCTCAGTGTAGGTAAATATTCTTCCCGAGATCAGCAACTGAGCCCACTGCCCTGTACAAGGGAAAAAACAAGTCTCTTGAGACGACTGCACATGAGGAGTCTTTATAGCGGTGCTACTTAACAACTCAGAAGCGGTGTATGTTTTGTATACAGAGCATACTATGCAGGCAGGGAATGTTCCACAGCTCCTGAGTTACCCAGAGCGATGGCTACCAGGGAAGAAATAGCGCTGTGGTGACTTTCATCGTTAGGTCTTGAAGGTGAGTGAACACGAACAACATTATCGAGGGGGACAAGTGATGTGAGTTTCCTATGGCTAAAAAGTGAGTCAAATGACTGTAGACCAGAACTCCAGTCTCCTGATTGTCTTGCGTTTCAGCCACTGGTCTGAGCTGCCTGTAGACACGGCCCCTTCCTAGCATGAATGACAGTTAATCAAACTGCTAGAAAGGTACCAACTTGGTTTCTCTGGCCAGTGTAGACTCACTGTCAGATAGGGATGCAAATATTATTTAAAACATTAACCAAAGTCACTAGGGTCTCTTGAGGGGAGGGTTCAATGTGGCTGGGGCAGTGATTCCTCCAGCCAGCCGGCTCAGAATGGCCCAGTTTACAGTCTCTCTGGCTGGCCCAGCGTGGCTGGGGCTGGAGTCTCTCCAGCAAGTGCAGGGCTGGAGCTGCTCTGGCTGGCCAGCCTGGGCTACGGTTCCTTTGGCCGGCCATCCCGGTGTGGGACGAAGGCCACTCCAGCCGGCGTGCAGGAGGCTAATGGTTCAGGTCAGGTAACAGTAAATCTAACACTAACCGGTTAACCTTTTATGCTTCTTTTACAAAGAAATGAATTAATTTCCTCCAAGGGCAAATTTTTGAAACTGGCTCAAATCTCCACGTTGCTTGATAAGATGATACGAGAAAGCAAGAGATCAAGGAGACGACAGAGATAGAGACTAGAGACAGCTGGAGGTGCATTTTGTCATGCTAGGTGGGGGATGCTTACCAAGAGCGACGCTAAAAGCAAGGCTGGGGTATCTGTGCCCGTTGTACTTAGCACAGCAACCCGACAGCAGAGCCTGGCATACTATCCCTCTCTTGAACACAGCGCGCAAGGGGTTTTCAGTTACAATTGCCATTTCTAAGCTGCCTGCTGTGGCTGTCCATTACTGAAAAGCAACGGCACGAACAACATGGGCCCTGGGGAGCCTGAAGTCACAGACCAAACTAATTATCAATCCGCTTCAATACTTGTTTAACCTCTAAAATGGGTAATGCTTACTATGTCAGCCAACTGCTTAGTCAGTTGAAGTAACGTTCACCATACTTTATCATAATTGCAAATGATATACATTTTAATTATTGCATAATTATTAATTATAACACTGCTTCTCCTGGCTTTCCAGCCCTCTTTCAGAGCGCAGACTACACATCTTCAGCTTGTTTTGAAAGTACCCTGCCCATTTATAGCACGACATACACAGTACATTCAGAAACCACTTTTTAAAAAATTACAAATATATCAGGAAACTTCTGGGGACGTTTCCCATTCAAATACTAATCTGGGCTGCTTGGAATCACGTGACCAAGTTCTCTTGCTTCAAAGGCACATCTGTTCCTAAGTAATTCAACTTGTGTTCACATAGTGTGATTTACCCAGCCCCCTTTGATTAATTCCTCTGATCTGATCACACTACTTATGTTTTCATGGATTGAAGTTTCGTGATTAATGAAATTAATGAGTGTGGTTTTATTTAAACAGAAACATTTTTTTCAGCCAAATATTACGTCCCAACTGAAAAATAAACAGTATTTTACATATCATCATCTCTGCGCATACAACCAACAACTGCCTGATCTCAGAGTCCCCTACTTTCACTGGGGAATTGGCGTAAACAGTACAATTAATCAGGGGCTCTTTACAAGTCCTCTGGTTGGAAGCCTGCACTCATTTTACCCAGGCCTCCAAGGTTGCCAAGAAATCAGTGGATCCTGCTGACTTGGGGGTAGGGGTGGGAGGAAGTTACTGGCTCCACCTCCTCCAATAGTGGATGAGCTGCGGCCCATAGGCTGCACGTGGCTCCTCAGAGTAAGCCGCTGGCGGGCTGCCAGACAGGTTGTCTGCCTTGCATCCACAATTCCCAGCCAATGGGAGCTGCGGGAAGTGGCAGGACGCAGGTTGCCCACCACTGTCTTAGGCCCTCTGTGCTCAGCCTCGTGATCAGGGAACGCAGCTAACCTATTATTTCGGTCCCCCCCGAGATCCAGAACCGTGTCGTAACGTCTTACCTCCGTGTAGCCCATGCTGGCTGCTGCAATCAGGGCCTGCTGTATGGCATGGCTCTTCTTAAACACGCCCTGCTGTTGCCCAGCCATTGTCCAGTCGCACTGAATCAAGAACTTCACTACCTCCAGGTGACCTCTGAGTGCCGCATGAACCAGGGCACACTGCCCGTTTTTGTCCAAATGATCCACCTTTAAGGGGAGCGGAAAGACAAACTAAAATCAAACCAAACTCCTGTCTGAAGAGCCCTGGCTTTCTCCGTGTTTCCAGCCCTGGTTTTGTAACAATGCCACATGTGCAGGATGTACATTCTCCGCATGCTTCTAAATAACCACCCATCCACAACCGGTCAAAGTTCATTCCCAAAGAAACAGTGCCCTGAGGACAGACAGCCTCTTGGCCACAGCTGGTTTCTTTGGGTCGGTCGCCGCTTGGCAGCTGCAGTTTTCTTCACACTGAAAGCGCCCTGGCTTTTTATTCCCGCCAAAGCACATTTCCACTGGGTTCGTAAGCACACTGCCTGCCGTTCCTTTTGCCCGGAAATTCTGCCCATTGACTCTGTCTCAGGGCAAAGAGTCAGTGAGTCGAAAGAGAAACAAGAACATCCTAACCCTACCAGTTCACAAATCTTCAGAATGAGCAAAAATACCTCATTACAAGCCCAGCCTTAGAAAGGTTCGTCCACCCGTTTTATGCAGCTTTGCTTTAGTCTGCCTCACCAGAAGGGGGCAGCAGAGAAACATTAATTAAAGCAGAAATTTCAGGTCCTGGTATTACAATCTGCTATCCTACTAGGGGTACATCTAGACTCTGTTTTATTTTCGAAAGAGGATATCTTCTTCGCTTTTTCTAAAGCAGGTCTTTTGAAAGTGAAAGCAGTCTGGACATGGCTTTTTTTTTAGAAAAAAAGCCCCTTTTTCAAAAAACCACTCTTCCTTAAAAAAGGAGATTTACACGGTTTTTCGAAAAAGTTTTTTTTTCCCCAAAAAACCCCGGCGTCCAGACTACATTCACTTTCGAAAGACCCGCTTTCGAAAAAGCAATCGGAAGAAGGAATTTGCATATCCATGGAATTTGCATATCCTCTTTTGAAAATAAAACATAGTCTAGACATGCCCTAGGAATTGGAGGGCTGCTTTCTATGTGTTTGTGCACAATGTCAGCTTTGCTTTTTAGGTCCCATCATTACACAAGTCATATTAGTAGCATAGGAAAACATTTCAACTAAACCATCTTGTTAGTCTTTAAAGTGCTACATAGTCCTGTCTTTTATTTCAACTGGATTCCTTCTACCCATTAACCACTTCACTGCTGAGTAGCATATCACTTTGTTCAGGAAATACATAGAAGCACTGCTATTTTATGTACCCACGACACAATCTAAACACAAAACAGCTGCTACTAGAACGCTGCATATAGTCTTGCAGGACTGGCAGGGGATCCTCATGAAAGCTAGTTTCTTTTTTTTCCATTTGGGATGCAGATTTTTTAAAACCACATTCAGGGCCCTGGGTTTCCCTCCCACTCCCCCTGCACATTGCACAGAGGAGATAATGGGACTCCATTGGAGGTTTATTAATACTACTTATCGGTCAGTGTTAGGGAATCATCCAGCTGATTTTTTTAAGCCTATTTTTTTCCTTTCTGTTGTTCTGACAACTCAGAAAGACCTAAAAGGGTCCCTTAGTCATCCGGACATTCATACTAAAGCCACACATGCTTTTCCTTGGCCTTCAAAACTGAGGAAAATATTTACAGAAACCACAAATTGTTTCCAGGAGGCTGCCATTTCATTTCTGAGAGACATTTTTCTAGTCAACAAAATGTTTGAAACTAGACTCATTACACACAATTAACCCTTGAAGCGCTCACCACAAAGCTAAACAAAGGGTATTCGCACTGGACAACTATTACCGACGTGTTCAGAGAATATTTCCAAATGCTTCATTGGGTGTTGCAAAACAATGTTGCTATTTAACACTGTGGAGGTTCAAGGACTCGTAGAGAAATGACTTCAGCAAGCCATTAGCAAGGCAGAATTCCACTGTTCCAACATCTGGCCTGAATTCCCAAACGCTAATTACAAACCCTGCAGATCTGTTATGCCTTTTGTGCCAATGACATGATTCAAAGCAGCACATTCTCAAAGAAAAGCAGGTCTAGCCGGCATCGCAGATTCACCTTTGAGCAACTACAAACAGGATTCTGATCTTTTTTCTCACAAGAACAAACAATGGCAATCACACATGCACACTGGGAGAAATGGAAAATGTGAGACTTGCCAATTAAGGCGTGCACAGTGCTATTTTTAGTACAATGCTTGAAATACCATGGAAATAGGTACCTTAGATAGAAAAGAGAGAGAGAGAGAGAGAGAGAGAGATTAAGACAGGATCCCAAATCCCATTGAATTCAGTGGAATTTGGGATTCTAACTCTCTTAGGGTATGTCTACGCTAGCCCCCTAGTTCGAACTAGGGAGGCTAATGTAGGCATTCAGAATTGCAAATCAAACCCGGGATTTAAATATCCCGCACTTGATTTGCATGTTCCCGTCCGGTCGCCATTTTTTGAAATTTACAAGCCTGGACTAACTGCCCATGTCTACACACAGCAGGGAAACGGGCATTCAAAATAAAGCCCCTAAATTGAACTACCTGTTAAACCTCCTTGCACTGCTCTAAACCTTGCAGGAGGTTTAACAGGTAGTTCGATTTAGGGGCTTTATTTAGAACGCCCGTTTCCCTGCCGCGTGTAGACACGGGCAGTTAGTCCGGGCTTGTAAATTTCAAAAAATGGCGACCGGACGGGAACATGCAAATCAAGCGTGGGATATTTAAATCCCGGGCTTGATTTGCAATTCCGAATGCCTACATTAGCTTCCCTAGTTCGAACTAGGGGGCTAGTGTAGACATACTCTTAGACTCTTGGAAATCTCAGCCTAAACAGACAGGTAAGACAGCTAGTATGTGTTGGTAGGAGAGAAATCCTCATAGGCACAAATGGGAGTTAGGCCAGGTCTACACTAGGGGGCAAAGTCAAACTAGCTCCAGCTATGTGAGTAGCTTCCCGCAGATCCCCCTGGCTGAAAATTGCGAACTGGAGCCAATGAGAGCTGTGTGGCTCCGTGGCTATAGACTTGGTAGGTAAACAACAGTAGGTACCTACCCCTAGTGGGTTTTCCAAAGTGGGCCCGCAGAACAACTGGAGAAACACTGCTCTAAACCAGTGGTTCTCAACCTATTTCCCAATGTGACATCCTCAGGGCCATACCAGTAGGGTGTGTGTATGTATGTATGTACGTTTATATATATATCTACACACACACACACACACACACACACACACCCTACTGCAGTGGTCCCCAACGCAGGGATTTCTGTGAGCCCGCTGAAACATCTGGGCTGGCCCCGTCCCCGGCGCGTGACACATGCATGGTGCCGGCTCCAAGCGCGGGACGCATGGGCAGCCCCTCCCCTGGGCGCGCGGCACATGCGCAGGGCCAGCCCAGGGCGCATAGGCGGCCCCAGCCCCGGCCCCAGGGCACATGTGCAGTGCCAGCCTGGGGCGCATGGCTCGTGGGCGGCCCCGGGCGCACGGCCCATGCGCGTTGCCGGCCCCTGCCCCGGGGGCGCGGCACATGCGCAGTGCTGACCCCGGGCGCATGGCTCGTGGGTGGCCCCGCCCCCGTGTGCCTGGCACGTGAGTGGCTCTGCCTCCGGGCACCCGGCAGCCACGCAATATTGGGGACCACTGCCCTACTGGTATGGCCCTGAAGATGTCACATGGGCCATATCTGGTAGTTAGTGGGCCACAAGCTGAGAACCACTGCTCTAGATAGAGACATAAGAGGGCAGAGCTGGCATCTCGGCAGATATTTTAAATTGCTGGTGCTGCACTTGTGGTTTACAAGAACCCAGGGTTTGACATACCCGATCATATCAGAGACTCCCCACATTAAAGCAATAATCAGTCCCTCCAGAAGGTGGAGAAACCTCACCACGACACAAATAGGCTACATCTACACTGCACAGTTATTTCGGAATAAGCTATTCTGGAATAGTTATTCTGAAATAGCTTATTTTGAAATAGCACATCTACACTGCAGGGAAGCGTCCAAACTAGTCTGAGTCAGGCTTCCCTAATGTAAACATACTAACTCGATTTAGAGCCCCAGGAGTAATAACTTACAATGGCCCAGGTGAGGGGCTATTTCGAAATAGCAGCAGTGGAGCATCTACACATGCCTTATTTCGAAACAGCTATTTCAGAAAAGACATTATTCTTCGTAGAATGAGGTTTACAGAAGTCGGAATAAGGTATCCGTTATTTTGAAATAATGGAATTGCTGGGTAGACGCATAGTGTCCAGTACTACGTGTGGTCCAGCAAACTCAGCTTCTAATGAGTTCACATGAGATGTCCAATCCCTTGCAGGATTGAGCATTTAATAAGGAAGGCTAACCGCAGGCTTGGTAAGAAAGATGCTAGAGTGCTGAAACTTCTATAGAATGAAAGCACATGGTAACTGTAGGGGTTGGTTTTCACTGTACAGAAAATATTGCAAGAGAGTTGACAGTCCGTTTGTATCATGTAGCCTATTTTCATGTGCAAAAGGAAAGGGCGATGTTAAGAAATATTATATGGCAAAGGAAAAAGCAAAGAGTGGATCAATTTCTTTTATAAGGTCTGCTCTCTACTCTACATGCTACGTGCTTTCTCCTCCATGTAACGATGCAATTCCTGGCAAGTCAGAGTGCCATCAGATAAATACAGTCTCATTACCTGAGCCCGCTTCTTGCACAGCAGCATAACAATGCTCAGATATCCAGCCGCAGCAGCATAGCCAAGAGGAGTCAGGCCACTTTCCGAAGCGGCATCGACGTTGGCTCCAAACTCCAGCAACAAAGCCACCATCTCTGCGTAACCAAGGTGAGACTGGACACATAAAATGGGGGCATTGTTCAGAACTTCCGTCCGGTAGTTCACGTTTGCACCTCCCAAAATTAGCAAACGACTGACCTACAGGGCAAAAGAGAAACACGTCACCACAATGTTTCACAAAAAGACAAGCCCCAATATGCTTTTATCTTAGGTGGAAGGCGAATGGTCAAATCTCTTTGATTTTCAGATTAGGCTTTGTTCTTGTTATTTGGCATGGTGCTGGAGCAGGCTGGCTTTAGCCAGACTGCCAAACTTAGGGCCAAAGGGAGCCTCACCTGGGGAAAGACAGTGGGTAGTTTTGTAACTGATCATCCATCAAACAGGGGCCTTGCGATCCTTACTGGTCATTCAGTTGGAGTTTTCTTCCCTGCTCCCTGCTTGGCTGTGCTCTCTCTACACTGGGCTGTAGCGCGGAAGAGAGAGCAGGTCCCTGACAGGGGCTATGTCTACACTGCTGGTTTTTTTCGGAAAAAGGTACGCAAATCGCAAACTGTAATTTTTCCAATTCTTGCTCTTAAGACATGGAATAGCTAGCTCCACTGTGTAGACGTAGCCTTAGAAACCAAGGTACCAGTTCAGCAAGTTACTTACATATCTGTGTAATTCAATGTGTGTGGAGACCCATGGACTTCAGTGAGACTACTCACACACTTAACGTTACACACGAGTGAAGGACTTTGCTGAACTGGAGCCTTGGGAAATCTTTTGTACTTGGGATCACTGCAGACAGAAAGCACTGACCCAGCTCGCCTGGTGTCTTTTCTCGACAGTACCTTTATGTTAGGGGTGTAGAGGTTTC
Organism: Pelodiscus sinensis; assembly: GCF_049634645.1. NCBI lineage: Eukaryota > Metazoa > Chordata > Testudines > Trionychidae > Pelodiscus > Pelodiscus sinensis. Next base: position 6,134,633 of record NC_134739.1, on the reverse strand, counting down.
GTAGAGATGCCAATGCCATTGAAAGTCCCTCTGTGCTGTAGGAGATCCAAAGCCCTTGCAAGATAGACGAGGACACCCCTACTTTTTTACTCAGCCCCTAAGGAAAGAGATTGATCCATTTAGTTTTCGTACTCAAACTATTTGCTTTATGCTACACAGATGGAATTACTACATGTAATAGAAAATATTCATTAGCAAAAGAATTTCACAGATCACAGCCCGTAGAATCAGTATCCTGCGAACAGTAAAAAGCCAGCTAGCTGAGAATAACTTCAAGCATTTATAATAATCACACTCACTTACAAATGCAGCCTTTAGCCACAGAACGTTGGCAATACAAAAACCTTCTTTTAAAAAAACCACTAAGACGTGGCGGGGACAGATCCTCATTTGGTGTGAAACGTCCCAGGAATGAGCGGCTGACGACAAAATCATGCAGCTATAGCTCACTGGGAAAGGCTCGCATTCCCGCCGCAATGCAGCTTTCTTTAATGGAGAATGAGAATGCTAACCAAAGTACTCTTCCCTGCCCGCTCAGAATCATCTCTACAGACTAAGGTTGCCATGAGGCCATCTGCATGTTAGACCTCTGCTGAGAATCAATAAACATGTAGCCCCACGAAAGAACTGCCAAGTTATCACTGACTGGTAGAACTGATTAAAGGATTCTAGTCATTCAGAGAGCTAACTCAACTTGTACTACAAACTCCATCACAGCAAGCCACATCAAAGGAAGTTTTCTCCAAAGAGATAGACATTTTCCTATCTAATATTAGATTACCTCCAGCCTTCTTATAAGGTTAACAGAGTTATTTTATGCTTACTAGATACCAAATATTACAGTGTTTTTCAACAGCACTAAATTATAGTCACGTAATACACAAGTGAGCTTGCTTTGCTGCTACGAGAATGATAATTTCTTCATAACAAACAGATTTTGATCAGTGGCCTGCTGATAGGCAGAAGAAGAAAAAAACCTTCTATATTGCTTTACAAATTATTTCTATTGTTGTCTCCATGGCATTGTACAGATGTCTTTAAGGATGTTAACTTTTATTACATTATTGTCCCTATTACCAAGGTGTTCAGCTGTATTCATCTCCTGGACCAGATGCTGTGCTCCATTTAGGACTAAATCAAGACATGCCTCTCGCCTTGTGAGTCCTAAGACAAACTGCTCCAAGAAGCAGTCATCTCATGGGCTACGTCTATACTCCATCCCTCTTCTGCAAGAGGAAATGCAAATGAGTGCTCATTTGCATATGTCACGCTCTCATTTGCATTTCCTCTGTGGATTCCTTTTGCACACAAACCTCTTGCGTAAAAGGGATCCGAAGAGGAAATGCAAATGAGAGCGCGACATATGCAAATGAGCGCTTTCCTCTTGCGGAAGAAGCTTGTACTATAGACGTAGCCTAGGTGTCTGGAAACTTTCTCTCTGCATCCCGTCATGAGGGGACGTGTACCCAGTCAACTAAGGGAATAGCTGAAATCAGCCATTTGCATTGGATTTTCTGTTTTTGTAGCTTGTCTAATCTGCCCGAGCATTTCACAACCACCATCCTGGTCAGTGGATCAGTAACATAGCCCTATGGGTATACGCTTACTATTCAAGCTCGGGATTTCTATCCATAGAGATTCTGTGGTGCAGTTTGATCCATTTAAGATTTTTACTTTTTTTGACTCTGAGCTTATAGAAGAAAACTGTGTGTGTATTTGGGGGTAGGAATCTATCACCTCAGGATTTCTGGCAATTATCAGTCCTTGCTTTTTATATATCATACTACAAAACAATGACATGTCAACATTGATTTCAGTTCCTAATGGGAGAACTATATAATTGGGACTATTTAGAAGCAGCAATTTAAGAGAAATACTAAACACGCTAACTATATTATTACATTAATAAATAAGCTTCTAGAAGAGGGGCGAGCAAGAGGTGGCTAGCAGGCTGGATCCGGCCCGCCAAGCCACTGGATGTGACCCGTGGCTGCCTCGTCGGCACCCTTACTACTGAGCAGCTCACGCTGTGTTACACAGCTGGCTGCTAATTGCTCTGCAAGCTGGGGAGGGATGGGAGAATTTGCATGCTGTCTCTGCCCTCAGCAAAATCCCTCAGCTTCCATTGGCCATTTTCTGGCCAATAGGAGCTGAGAAATTTTGCTGCAGGCAGGAGCAGAGCGAACCTCCTTGCTTTCTCACTGTACTAGAGCAGACCCTCATAGAGCAGTCCTCCCAGCACACAGGCACAGAGCCTGTCTGAGATTCCCACAGAGCTGCTGGCTGGGAACTGCCTAGGAAAGTGCCTCCCAGCCACAGCCTGCCTTTGGCACCCTTCCTCTCCTGCAACTACCTGCTCCAGGTCATAAGAACATAAGAACGGCCGTACTGGGTCAGACCAAAGGTCCATCTAGCCCAGTATCCTGTCTGCCGACAGTGGCCAGCACCAGGTGCCCCAGAGAGGGTGGACCGAAGACAATGATCAAGCGATTTGTCTCCTGCCATCCCTCTCCAGCCTCTGACAAACAGAGGCCAGGGATACCATTTTATCCCCTGACTAATAGCCTTTTATGGACCTAACCTCCATGAATTTATCCAGCTTCTCTTTAAACTCTATTATAGTCCTAGCCTTCACAGCCTCCTCTGGCAAGGAGTTCCACAGGTTGACTACACGCTGTTTGAAGAAGAACTTTCTTTTATTAGTTTTAAACCTGATACCCATTAATTTCATTTGCTGTCCTCTAGTTCTTCTATTATGGGAACTAATAAATAACTTTTCTTTAGCAGCCCTCTCCACACTACCACTCATGATTTTATAGACCTCTATCATATCCCCTCTCAGTCTCCTCTTTTCTAAACTGAAAAGTCCCAGTCGCTTTAACCTCTCCTCATATGGGACCCGTTCCAAACCCCTAATCATTTTAGTTGCCCTTTTCTGAACCCTTTCCAAGGCCAAAATATCTTTTATGAGGTGAGGAGACCACCTCTGTACACAGTATTCAAGATGTGGGCGTACCATAGTTTTATACAGGGGCAGTAAGATATTCTGGGTCTTATTTTCTATCCCTTTCCTAATAATTCCTAGCATCTTATTTGCTTTTTTGACCGCCGCTGCACTCTGTGTGGAAGTTTTCAGAGAACTGTCCACGATAACTCCAAGATCTCTTTCCTGATTTGTCGTAGCCAAATTAGCCCCCATCATACTGTACGTATAGTTGGGGTTATTTTTCCCGATGTGCATTACTTTACACTTATCCACATTAAATTTCATTTGCCATTTTGTTGCCCAATCACTGAGTTTGGTGAGATCTTCTTGGAGTCCCTCACAGTCTGCTTCTGTCTTGACTATCCTAAACAGTTTGGTATCATCTGCAAACTTTACTGCCTCACTGCTTACCCCTTTCTCCAGATCATTTATGAATAAGTTGAAAAGGATTGGTCCCAGGACTTATCCTTGGGGTACACCACTAGTTACCCCTCTCCAATCTGAAAATTTACCATTTATTCCTACCCTTTGTTTCCTGTCTTTTAACCAGTTCTCAATCCAAGAAAGGACCTTCCCTCTTATCCCATGGCCATGTAATTTACACAAGAGCCTTTGGTGAGGGACCTTGTCAAAGGCTTTCTGAAAATCCAAGTATACTATATCTACTGGATCCCCCTTGTCCTCATGTTTGTTAACCCCTTCAAAGAACTCTAACAGATTAGTAAGACAGGATTTCCCTTTACAGAAACCATGTTGACTTTTGTCCAACAAATTATGTTCTTCTACATGCTTCACAATTTTATTCTTTACTATTGTTTCGACTAATTTGCCTGGTACTGAAGTTAGACTTACCGGTCTGTAATTGCCAGGATCGCCTCTCGAGCCCTTTTTAAATATTGGTGTCACATTGGCTACCTTCCAGTCATTAGGTACGGAAGCCGATTTAAAGGATAGGTTATAAACCACAGATAATAGCTCAGCAATTTCCCAAAGCCTCTGTATCCCCTTTCCCCATCTCCTCAAGGTCATAACTCCCTCCCAGACCCTGAACCGCCTTTTTTACTCCTCCCCGAGGCTAGAATCCTCTCCTGCACCCATATCCCGTCCTGGACCCTGCACCCCAAGCCTCTGCTCCATATCATAATCTCCTTCTTCACACAAACTCTCTCTCAGGCCCCACAGCCCCTCCTGCACTCCAACCCTCTATCCCAAGTTCCCTCCTGCACTCCACTCACCGTCCCAGACCCCGGACCCTCTCCAGAGAAGTGCAGCTCTTGACCACTTACCAAAATCTTTGAGTTGCCCCCTATTAATAATTATTGCCCACCCCTGTTCTAGAATCCCTGTCACTTATGAGAAGAGAAAGCTTATATGCACCTTTCAAAATAGCCACCTGAAGATAAAATACTATAGCAAGCCTGGTTAGGAAACTGTCCCAAAACAAGTATCCTTGATTATGCAAGACAGTCTGATCCACCAAAGAGGGCGTTTGTTTTAGATAAAATAAATAATATTGTGTCCAGTTCTGGGCACCACATTTCAAGAAAGATATGGAGAAACTGGAGAAGGTCCAGAGAAGCTCCACAAAAATGATTAAAGGTCTAGAAAACAGGAGCTATGAGGGAAGGCTGAAGGAACTGGGCTTGTTTAGTTTGGAAAGGAGAAGACTGAAGGGACATGATAGTGGTTTTCAGGTATCTAAAAGGGTATCACAGAGAGGAGGGGGGAAAATTGTTCTCCTTGGCCTCTGAGGATAGGACAATAAACAATGGGCTTAAACTGCAGCAAGGGAGGTTTAGGTTGGACATTAGGGCTACGTCTAGACTGCGAGGATCTATTGGAAAAAGATGCGGAGCACATTTTGCGTATTTTTTTCCAATACTTTTGTCGGAAGAGGCTTTTCCGAAATTTGACCTGTCTAGACTAGGCCAAATTTTGGAAAAAATCCTCTTTCGAAAGCCCCTTTCTTCCTTGTGAAATGAGGAATACAGGGGCTCTGAAAGAACGCGTTTATTCTTCTGGGGGGAAAAAAAAGTGGAAGAGCAAACGTGTTCCCTGGATGCGGTGAAGGTTTTCAGGATACCAGAGGTATTCCAAACCCGCCCCCGCAGTCTAGTCGTACCCTAGGAAAACTTCCTAACTGTCAGGGTGGTTAAATACTGGAATAAATTGGCTAGGGAAGTTGTGGAGTCTCCCTCACTGGAAGATATTTCAGAGCAGGTTAGACAGACACCTGTCAGGGATGAAATACATTCAACACAAAAAGAGTTCAGCAGAAGAAACCAAATTGTATTTCTCCTCAATTCATAGAAAGTGTCTGATTCTTCCCTCTTCTTTTCAAGGCCTCAGTTGTAAAGTCTGTCAGCCCAAAGAATCCTACTTTCAGACAAGCTTACACTACTGAAGTAAGAGGAATGGGTTTAACCTCATTAGCAAGTTCATACACAGGAACAGGACTAGTAAAGCCTGATTTTGTGCAGCTTTTCCTTCAGGCAATGCCAACAAAGTACAGTTTTGGTATCAGGACCGCTGAGCAATGTTTCCTGTAAGCTGAGTGTTTGGGTTGCCACCCAGGAGAGTTTCAAATGCTGCCCAATTAATTAGCAGCCAGCAACATGTGTTTCTACCGGTGGTGCACATAACAAAATTTATTCCGCACATGAATGGAAAAAAATTAGAGGGAACATTGCTGCTGAGCTAGTTCAGTTCTCCCTAAGCAGCTCTGCTAATGTGCCTCAATTCTCACCAGCTATAGTTTGAGCTGTTTCAGGCCAGGCTCATTCTTTGCCAAAGCATCTCAATCCTAACCTCTTACATCCCCGGGCAATTTCAAAACCAAATCATACTAGAGCTTATGGTGACTCTTTGATACAGAAAAATATCCACCAGAGAGCAGATGGAAACCAAATTATTTTTTTGTGACCCATGAAAAGATTAGAACTGAAATGCAGATGGAAAGGGCCTCTGCTCTAAGATATTTTGCCAGCTACGTTCAATATGATTATCTTTTGCATGCTGTTTCAATGCAACTTTTCGTTCTACTAGCAGGAGTAATGCGTTTTCATTGCCTGTGATTTTAATCAGTCTCTTAATTGAGGGAGAAGGGATGTTCATTTCTGCATCACTAACATTTTAGGCAGGAGAGTTCTTTCTGAAATTAAGGATGTCCCATTGCTTGATGTTTAAAACATACGTTACCTGGAAGTTTAGATTTGCTGGTGTTATTTTTGTAAGTTTCTCTTGATGCCTTTTCATTGTATGCCATGGTTTCCATGCTAGCTCCTATCTGTTAAGATCCCTTCTTAATGTTTTAAATCCATTTCCCAAGATGTTTATACTTTATTTTTAAAAAAACTGCACAAGTGTATTTGTGCTCATAAAAGTGAGGAGGCTAAGGCTACGTCTAGATTGCAAAGAGAAGTCGGAAAAAGATGCTTTTTTTTCGGAAGAGGGTTTTCTGAAATTTGGCCCATCTACACGGGGCCAAATTTCAGAAAAATCTCCCCTTTCAGAATATCCCTTTTTCCTCATACAATGAGGGATACAGGGATGCTGAAAGAACGCATCCACTTTTTCAGAAACTGTTCCTTGGATGCGGCATAGCTTTTCTGGGATACTGGAGCTATCCCGGAAAAGCTCTGCAGTGTAAACATAGCCTAAAAAGACACTTGCTTGAGCCATGGTGCAAACAGGCGGTATGTCAGTATTCTTGCACAAATCTGTGAAAACACCTCTATGTGATTGTTATTCAGTGATTTTGTGTATCACACGCTGAAATTCGAGACCTGGGACTCAAACAGAGACTTGAATGATAGGATCCTTTGGGGATGTGACAGGAATTAGTATTCGGACACACACAGTTTTTACCTTTTAGTTTATTTCCCAAAATACCATCTGTAAATAACCTTCAGCACCCCCAGTCTTATCGAGGTATTGCAGATGGGTGGCATGTAATGGAAGCTAAGCCTCACCTGACCTCGTGCCATGGGTGGGAGGACAGGCGGCCGTGGCAAATCATCGCAAGAGCCCACGGGGTCCCGGCCAGTTTGGGTCTCCTGGAAAAATCTCCTCCAGCTCCAGGGACAGGGCTGCTTGTCTGCTCTTGGGGTAGCAGTGGAAGGGGGTGAAGGGAGTGAGCGGGGGAGGGAAGGTCTTGAGGGAAGAGGCAGGGTGGGGGCAGAGCTGTAGGGTAAGAGGTTGGATGGGGGGCCCATGAGTATGGCTGGGGATGGAACAGGGGAGAGGCTCCAGGCTCAGAGCTCTGGAAAGGGCTGAATTCACCCCCAAATTCCAGCCTTGGGGGGAGGCTGAGAGCAGTGAGCAGGGGTTACTTGGCCAGAAAAGGCAGGGCTTCGGCTGTGAGAGGCAGAGGAGGGGCTAGCCTCCCCAAGGGGAAGCTTCCCCTGTTCCCATGATTTTGCACCCAATTCTCCTTACACAGCAGTGGAAAAGGACACTTCAATGGGATTATGCTGGCGTAAGACCAGCGTCAACTTAGAATCAGGGCCTTTGTGTTTCAACACAGCAGCTCTTCCAACACAAAACCGCTACGCTGACTTTATGATCTGCCATGCATCCCACTTGGCAGAAGGCTCATGCCATATTTAGAAGACAATGATTTCATCAGACGGCCGGGCAGAGTGAGATGCCATGATGGAGAAAGTATTTCCTCACAAACGTACAGTATCTGCTATAACAAGAATTGAATACAGACACAAGATACTTCTTTTTCTCCTTGACATGTTTCAGTTTGAAAGTCTCTTTCAAGAAACAGTGATGCTATAGTTCAGTTTGGTACAAAACACAAGCAGATCCTCTTAAACAACACCTACTGGAAATAGAGGAATAAAACCAAAACTGTTTAAGAAACACCAAAGGCTAATCTTTTACAGTGCTTTTCACACACACACACCCCGCCTCAAAACTTTGTAGTACTTCTCTGTAGACTGATGTTACACTGATCTGTCACCGAGGCAAATCCTTCTTACTAAAATCATACAAAAAGGACTTTTGCCAAGTAATTAGAAACAGAAAGCAATAGTGACATCTTTCATATGTAAATAGACACTTTCAGGATGGTAAATATTTTTTAATTAAAGTTGGAATCTATTGGCAACGCATTCATTAATGAAAAGCGAGGTTTTGAAATCCTGCCATTTTCTTCATTATAAAATGTAAAATGACAAAGACTAGGATCCAAATTCAGCTTTGGCCTTGTCATCAACAGGAACTGGCCCCATTAATATCAGGGCTGAATCTTGCACTCCTTAAATGTGCTAACCTCTGAAAACGATATGCTGATTGGGATTCCTCAAACTGACCCAGTATATCTCCCGACATACTGCAGGCCTGCAGGGTCATTAATGCGGTGGATGCAATTAAATAAAGAGCTCTAGCAGGATGTTTATAAGGCTGGATGAGATACAGAAGCCACCCTGTTGCTCTCAAAATATTGGCAAACTGGGTGCCTACGTTTAAGTACCCGAATTTTCAGAAGTGCTGAGTACCCCTAGGTCCCATTAATTTTAAAAAATGATTGATTCTCGCTGTGTCAGTTACAGGGACCAAACCTAGTCATACGCTGGTCAGTGAACATTCTTCGGGTCTGAAGATGTGACTCAGTTTGTGGGTGATACTGTTCCTAAGCTCGAACTTGAATCTTAGCTAGCGACCGCTTGGCTACTTTGTGTGCAGGGTAGAAGCGGATCAGTCAGGAGCAACGACCAGATATTTTTTAAGCTCAGTTCTGGGAAAATGTACATTATCGCAGCTTTGGATCATAAACAGACAATACTTGGCTCTATACATTGTTCTTAATCTGTACCTCTCAAAGCACTTTACAAAAGGAGGGAACTCATCCTCATCACACTCAAGGCCCTGGTCTACACAAGGGCACTATTTCGAAATAACCCCCCTTAGGCTCCCTTAGGGAGCATCCACACTACTGAGCCTATTATTTTGAAATAAGGGGCTGCTTTCTTTCGCAATCTGTACTCCTGCTTTCCTCGGGGAATAATGCTAATTTCAAAATAGTTATTTCGAAATAGCGGTAATGTGGACACCCCGGTGAGGCTATTTCAAAATAACTACTCACCAAAGTCATTTGAACTAATTACTCCCCAGTGCTTCTTAGGGTGCTAAGTCGAGGTAACACATCCACATTAACAGAGCCTGCTTCAGACGAATTTCAAGGCTTCTCCTTAGTGCTATTTTGATTTTGTAAAATTGGGAGTTTTATCAGGAGTAAAATCTCCATCCCTAGAGATTTTTAAGTCCTGGCTTGACAAAGCCCTGGCTGGGATGATTTAGTTGGGTTGGTCCTGCTTTGAGCAGAGGGCTGGACTCAATAACCTCCTGAGGTCTCTTCCAGCCCTAGGATTCTATGATTCCATGAGTTTTTAAGTCAAATTTGGTTATTTTGAAATAATTTCCTAGCACAGACATGCCCCAGGAGACTGAGTCAGACAGAAGAAGAAATTTGTCCAAAGCTGGTGGCAGAGGCAGAAATAAAACCCAGGACTCTTGACAGCCTGTCCACTGCCCTGTCCATTTATGGTACCGTCAATCTGAACATTAGGAAAGTTTCAGGAGGAGCTGTGGGGGGCTGAAATAAAAACCCATGTAACAAGGACGACATTGCGTACTGTGAACAGAATTCCATCCCTTGTCTCTGGCAAAATGTTAAGGTCAATGAAAACTGTAATGTCATTTATATGTAAGTCAGGAGCAGAAGTACTTGGCAAGGAGCATTTTAATCTGTTGTCCAGTGTCCGGCAGTTTAACAAAACAAGACATGATGTCTGATTCTGATTTTTCCACCCTTAGAATCAAAGGAGATTTCCTCAACTTTCCGGTCTTTTAGAATTCCACGTGTCCTCTCCTCAAGAGCTAACTTTCTTCATGTGTTTTGGAAGCCTGAAGCAAAACCCCTTCTTACAGCCACACTGCAACAAGAACAGAGGGGACTGCCGTATGACTGTAGCTGTGTTGGTGCCAGGAAAGCTTGTTTCTCTCACCAGCAGAACTTGTGCCTTAAAAGATACCACCTCCCCCACTGTGTCTCTAAAAACGAGTATCAGCATTGTCTGTTAGGGGAGAGGACAGTGGGAGCCTTTCCCTGACTTCTGATTACCTTAAAGATGTGTGCTTTGAGAATGTGATGTCCCAGCTCAATAGTCTGTTGTCGGTTTAGCTTCCCATCCTGACGAGAAAACCAGAAGGCAAGCAGCGTGTGGCCACTCCTAGGAACAAGGATAAAGAAAAAGTTAGTATTCTAAAAATGTCACTTCATTTTTAAATTCCAACTTGGTCTTCCTTTAGGTGGATGTCATTCAGCATCGCCCATCTAGATGTATCTTGAGGTAAAACAATATTACAAGTGGTTTTCAACTTCCCTGTTAAAATTTACAACAACAACAACAACGATGGTTTATCAAGGGAGAAGCTAATTAACTGTAGTTCGTGAACTTTTTTCAGTTGTAGTGATCTGTATATGAAGAGAGGTTAAAACGACTGGGACTTTTCAGTTTAGAAAAGAGGAGACTGAGAGGGAATATGATAGAGGTATATAAAATCATGAGTGGTAGTGTGGAGAGGGCGAATAAAGAAAAGTTATTTATTAGTTCCCATAATAGAAGAACTAGAGGACACCAAATGAAGTTAATCGGTAGCAGGTTTAAAACTAATAAAAGAAAGTTCTTCCTCACACAGCATATAGTCAACCTGTGGAACTCCTTGCCAGAGGAGGCTGTGAAAGCTAGGACTATAACAGAGTTTTAAGAGAAGCTAGATAATTTCATGGAGGTTAGATCTATAAAAGGCTATTAGCCAGGGGATAGAAATGGTGTCCTTAGCCTCTGTTTGTCAGAGGCTGGAGAAGGATGGTAGGAGACAAATCGCTTAATCATTGTCTTCGGTCCACCCTCTCTGGGGCACCTGGTGCTGGCCACTGTCGGTAGACAGGATACTGGGCTACATGGACCTTTGGTCTGACCCAGCACGGCCGTTCTTATGTTATCTTAGGTGTAATTTGTAACCATAACGCGCACACATTTCCAGCTGAAAATGTTGGTATTTGAAATTGACAATGATTTAAGATTTAGGACCCGGTTCTCTCCTGCTTTGAGTCCGCTAGTCATTTAACACCCATGCAAAGCAGGTATAACGCACTACCCAACCAGAATGGAGATATTTTAAATTCACTTTGAATTGGTGAAAGTGACAGCACAAGATGTAAAAGGATCAGGCTCCAGAGAACATCTGATATTTGAACTTGCATGGCCTGAGCACAGTGTCTCCTGGGAAAAGAATTGTTTCTGCCAGATGCACTTCTCCTGAAAGCAACACCCCTCTCTCATTTCACATTTAAATATTCTGGATTTTTAAAAGGAAAACCAACCAACCAACAGATCTTGCCTGGAACACTTTGAGATGCAGAGTTACGAAAAGCAGGGCCAGGATTAATGTCTGAGCAGCCCAGATACAGAGACCTCCCAGGCTGTTTGAGAGCCAGCTCGGCGAGATTCTACATTGCTCAAATAGATTAGAAAAAGAAATAAGACCGTTAGAACTGCTTTCTTTGTCATACTGTACAGTAAAAACCCATGTGAAAGGAGAGAATTGACTTTAACATCTCCTTGACGCTACAGATAAGGAACAAAGGCATGTGTGTTGCATTATTTTGATTTTCTAAAACCTTGGAAGCCTGAGGCACTTTTTAACCAATTTCTTTTCTGGAACTAATGTAGCTGCTCACCCCCCATCCTTAACAAGATTCAACTTGTAGTTTTTATAGGGTATTTCAGGACAGAGAACACCACTATCCCATTAGTACCTTATCAAATGGAAAAACAAATACACCAGTGGTTAGAATGATCTAAATGTAACTAAGTAATCTAGACTAGAGGATCTATGTTTCCACAGTGCTAGGGCTTATCAGCACATCTAACTCCAAAGAATGATCGTCCTTTGAGACAAAGCTTTCCAAAAAGGAAATCACGACCCGTCCTTTTGTTAAAGCGTAACACGAAAAGCGAAGGGTTTGTAAACTCATGGCCATGCGTGCAGCAAGCATCTTATACAAGCCCTGCCAATGAACCTTGATTCTGACTGGCAATACAGAGACGGATGATTTCGTTGCCAGACTGAAGAAAGGTTTTAGAATATGGACACATGGACATTAGATTAGGGGTGCAGCAACAATTTTTATGTGAGGGGAGAGGCTGAGAGCCATTGAACCAAACTGTAAACCCTGTATATACTGAAAACCCCTTCAACCAGGGGCTATGGCAGCTCCTAGCACCAATGCACTAGCAGAGCAAGGTGAGCAGCAAAACACAATTGGACTCAAAGCCTTTTTTTCATGTATCAAAGGCCCGAACACTAAACGTATGCAGAATTCTACTGAACCTCCCCCAAAACGCAATGAATGTAAAGGTACAACATCAACCGAAATCTCACACTGCCCTCCAAAATGTTTGTACCGACTGCTGTTACAAATAACCCTATAGATGATTAGAACTAAAAAAGATTCCAGAGAAAATATATTGAATCCTGTTTATTCCGTTTATGTATTTTGTTTATTTGGCAGCATTTTGCTTATGAGTCAGTTTCACCACTGTCCATGTGTACCCGTGTAGGTTAATCAGCACACTTCCTGTTCGTGTGAGTCTTTCAAACAGCAGTGATGGGCAGAAAATCAGGTGCAAAATACTGAAAAGCCATGAAAAATGGCAGTGTGTGCTGATGAGATTGTAGCACTTAAAGCCCATTTAAGCTTTTTTTTTTTTTTTTAAATGGAGTAGATTTTCAGACAGCGGTTTCCCTTTAAAGAAGATAATCTTGCAAATGTAATGCTCTCAGGAGCGGCGGTGTTCTGAAATACACTGACAAAAGCTGCAAAGCACGATCATTACTGAAGATTAACCTACAGAAACGCCCATGCAGAGACAGAGGAAAGAAAACGGATTCAAAGGAAACAGAGACCCTGTGATGTTCTGCTTGAGTTTTGTAGGATGTAGCTGCTACGTAAGCAGCACAGCAAATGCTTAGATTTTATCCATACCATTTCAGAGGACTATGAAAACACACAACCTGCTTACCACACCAAGTACATCTACTGGCTAACCTGATTACACTGTTTATCTGTTCTACATTTACCTCCATCATATAGTTGGAGGTTTGAGTCCACTCAGCCGTGGTCTACACTAGGGAGTTATTTCAAAATAATAAGTGGAGCGTTCACACTACCAAGCGGGCTGGTTATTTTGACATCTGTACTCCTGCTTTCCTTGGGGAATAACGTTAATTTTAAAATTATTATTTCGAAAGAGCGTCAGGTGTGGACAATCCGGTGCTGCTAATTCGAAATTATTGGCCTCCAGAGGCCTCTGACAGCTGCACTTGTGGCCGCTCTGGCCATACCTGCCAGCTCTACTGCTCCTCTTCTGCAGAGCTTAAAACACAGGCTGCAGGAGAAGGGCTTGTGGCACATGGCCAACCTGGCAAGTCCCGTGTCACACTGCAGAGGCCGACGGAGCCATGGCAGGACCCAACGCTCCCTCTGAGCCCACCAAGGCTGCCATCACTCCTGCCACTGGACGCAGCTCTGGCCTGGTGTGGAGATCCTGGACCTCATCGAGGTCTGTGAGGAAGAGACCAATCTCCAGGAACTCCACACCAGAAAAAGAAATGCCGACATGTACAGCTGGATGGTCACCAGCCTGGCCGACAAAGGCCACATCTGGATACTCAATCAAGTATGGATGAAGATTCAAGAGCTCTGGCGGGCCTACAACAAGGCCAGGGAGCAGAGTGGATGCTCTGGGGCAGCACTACACACGTGCTGCTACCACAAACAAGCTCAATGTGAGGCTGGTCACCTTCCCACCCCCATTATTGAGGCCAGCCAGGACATGCCTGGCATCAGCCTCCATGAGGGCATGGTGGCAGATAAGGAGGAGACGACGGCCAGCCAGGTGACCATCCCACCAGCCAAGACCTGCTCCTCATCCTGGTGCCAGTCCCCCTCCCAGGATGTCTCCCGGGCTTTGGAAGGCACTTCAGGTGAGTTCTATAACTTTCCCTATTTGCACATAAAGGCAGGCGATGGCTGCAAGGGGCTGCACATTCCTCGCACAGCCTACTCAGAGGTGATCACACAACAACTTGTGCACACGGAGTGTCAGTCCGGAGCACTCAGCCCCATGATGTTCTCACACGGGAACCCCTCAATCCTTCACACGAGGTTCCTGGAGATGCCTGCTTTACTCTGGCCTCCGTGGTGGGACATCTTCTTACGCCCCCTGTGGTTTCCCCTCCTAGCCCCCCCCCCCCCCACGGGGTCTTCTGGGGCCCAGAACACATGGTGGTGAGACCTCTCAGGCAGCTAAAACCTCCCCCAAGCTACCTGGTCCAGGTGCCAGTCCCAGCCCCATTCCTAACCCTCCCTCCCTCTTCCTTCCCTTTCCCTCAATCCTGGTTCTTTCTCCAGACCCTCCCCTGTTGCATATCCCCCAAAGAAACAGTCTTGGGATTTTTTCCACAAAAAAGGTATTTTTATTTTCTCTGCAGGGGGGGAGGTGAGAAGGGAGAGCAGGAGAAGGGAGGGGTGGGGAAGGATAGGCATACAGAGGGAATGCAGGGGCCCCTTGTGGAGAGGCACAGCGGAGAGTCTTTAAGATGATCTTGGCTGAAACTCTCCCTCCTCACATCCCTGATGAGCACAACCCCTTCATGTGCTCGCCAAATGGCACTGGTGTCCAGCTGCTTGTATGTCCTGGTCAGCCAGTCAACCTGTGCCCCCACCCTGGAAGGAAAGTCTCTTCCTTGCTCTCACAGAGGTTGTGGAGCACACAGCTGGTCGCCATCATGAAGGGGATGTTACACTTGCTGAGGTCCAGGCGGGTGAGGAGACTCCTGAATCTCCCCTTTAATCAGCCAAATGCACATTCGGCCACCATGTGGCACTTGCTCAGCCTGGCACTGAAGTGCTCCCTGGAGGGGCCCAGGCTGCCTGTGTAGGACTTCATGAGCCAGGGGAGCAAGGGGTAGGTTGCATCACGAAGGATGCAGATGGGCGGTCAGGGAAAAAAGTACCAGCGTGCATCTTTGGGAACAAGCATGAGTTCTGGAAGATGAGAGTGTCTGCACCTTCTCCAACCAGCTGACTTTGATGTTGGTGTAGCACCCTTGTGATCCACGAGGACCTGCAGCAGTATGGAGAAATACCTTTTCCTGTTGCTGTAGTCTGAGGCATGGTTGTCGGGAGCCAATATGGGGATATGAGTGCCATCTATAGCCCCGCGCCCCGCAGTTGGGAAAGCCCATGGCAGCAAAGCCATCAGCTAAGCTGTCCACATTCCCCAGAGTGACGGCCCTCTGCAGCAGCACGTGGTTGATGGCCTTGGCTACTTGCAGGAGCAAAGCCCCGACTGTGGATTTCCCCACACCCAACTGGTTCCTGACAAAGCGGTAGCTGTCCAGTGTGGCAAGCTTCCACAGGGTGACGGCGACTTGCTTCTGCACAGGGATTGTGGGTATCCTTGTCGCCTGAGGGCAGGGGAAAGCCACTTGCAGAGCTCGAGGAAGGTGGCCTTCCACATGCAGAAATTCTGGAGCCACTGCTAGTCATCCCATCGCTGCAGGACAATGTGGTCCTACCAGTCCAAGCTAGTCTCCCTCTGTCAGAAGCAGCATCTGTTTGGCATCCTGTGAGGGAGTAGGCAGTGGAGGAGTGGCATGTGAGATGTGGCCGTAGAGAGGAGTCGCTGAAAGAATGTGTCGCAGCCACAGGAAGTGTTCACCCTCCTGGTGCCCTCCCCGGAGTGCTTCTGGGGACTCTAAACCTGAGGCCGGCGTCAATCAGCGTGGACGTGCTATTTTGAAATAATTCTGATGAATTTCAATGCTCCCACATAGCGGGGACACACTCTTTCGATTTTATTTCAGGAGTTATTTCAATGTTATTTATTTTGAAATTATTTCCTAGTGTAGACATGCCCACAGAGACCGCGGCTGCTGGGGTTCCTTGGGAAAGATGTCTGGTCTTTATGCACTGGACTGGAAATCAGGAACTCTGGACCTTAACTCTGGGCTCTGACACAGACTCCATACATGAGCCTGGTAGCTTCATGTGTCAGCCTCAAATTTCCCATCTGTGACACAAAGCTAATAACGCTCCCACTTGCCTGCTGTACAGAAATGACTGAAGAACAGTAGGAAAATCTTTGGAAAGAGCTTTGAACACAAAGCTCTCTCTGCTAGTGGTCATAGAATCATAGACTCCTAGGGCTGGAAGAGACCTCAGGAGTCATCGAGTCCAGGGCCCTGCCCAAAGCAGGACTAATCCCATTTAAATCAACCGAGCCAGGGCTTTGTCAAGCCGGGACTTGAAAACCTCTAGGGATGGAGATTCGACCACTTATCTAGGTAATCCATTCAAGTGCTTCACCACCCTCCTAGGGAAAGAGTTTTTCCTAATATACAACCTAGACCTCCTCCATTGCAATTTGAGACCATTGCTCCATGTTCTGCCATCCGTCACCACTGAGAACAGTCTCCCTCCATCCTCTTTGGAACCTCCCTTCAGGAAGCTGAAGGCTGCTCTCAAATCCCCCCTCACTCTTCTGTAGACTAAACAAGCCCAAAACCCTCAGCCTCTCCTCATAGGTCAGCCCCCTCCGCTGGTCCCTCTCTAATGCGTCCACACCCTTTCTGTAATGGGGGGCCTAGAATTAGATGCAATACTCCAGAATATTCATGGCAGTATCCAGGCACCTCTAAAGTGGGCTAGTTGCATGTAACAAAAGCCAGGGTACAATTCTTAACCCATGCTGCCCAAGGTACCAGTTAGTTCCTTATTGCTTTCCAGCTGTGGCTGGTAGAAAGTACGAGTGTGTGTAGTATAGCTGTATGCATGGTTCTGGCTGGTATGAATAAGACATGCATGCATTTCAGAATAAAGTATAGGACTCATGAGCAACACACGTAACCTTTGCAGTATTTCTTATACCCAAAAGCCCTGGCATTGGGCTTGTTGATAAATACCTGTAGTCCCTTGTTCTGTCAGTGGTAATTGCACACTAAACCCGACTCTAACGGCAATGTCTCTTTTAAAACCACAGCAGAGAATGACAGTAATGATTGCTACAACAGGGAGCCCAGTGAAATGATTTGCTTTGAATTCACCAAAGTAGGGCTTTATCCTTAGTGGTTTTCTATTTTTAATGTAAGATTTTTTGTGTGAACAATTAATAGCGCTGCTAGGCCTGTCATCCAAGCTTTTGTTCACTCTCCTTGGTGGTACGTGTCACCACATGCTAATGCTGCGGAGTTTATCACAGAATACTCCCATACTGAGAATGCATAGTCTAGAGAATATGGCCTTAGCTCTGCAAGCTCCGGTACAGTGTGCAGAATGCACAGCTGCTGCTAGGGCTAATACAAGTAAGGGTTACATGCAGACACTGGAAAAACTAAGTGTGATGCATAGATCTCCTGACTGACCAAAGTAACACCTGTTTGCCTCTTCCCTTACTGACCAAAATGCAGGATATGAAAGGACTGGAGCACGGGCAGAGAAAAGGAAATCCTTATCTGTATTCCACTGCATGTACTCATGTGCTCCAAGTGCCGGAGACTGGAGAATTCCTGCAATTGATGTCTATCAGTCTATGCCTACACCCTGATCTCCTCATGCTCCGTTAAAAGGTGGTATGGACTGACCTCTTCTCCAGTTCCTTTTGTGCCATCAATCCAGATATAACCAAAGCAAAGGGGTAGGAGAAAATGTACCTGGATATAGATAGGAAACACCTTACTAACACTGGAGTTCTTTGAGGTGTAAGTCACTTCACTTTCTTTGAATACTGGTCCCTAAGGGTGCGACTACACAGCAGGGCTTAACTCGAAATAAGCTATGCAAATAGAGCTGCATCAATTGCATAGCTTATTTCAAAATTGGGAGTGTCTACACACCACTTATTTCGAAATAGAGCACTCTTCCTCTGACTTCCCTGACTCCTCGAACAATGAGGGTTACAGGAGTTGGAGCAAGGAAGTCCTCCAGCTTGAC
Organism: Pelodiscus sinensis; assembly: GCF_049634645.1. Lineage (NCBI taxonomy): Eukaryota > Metazoa > Chordata > Testudines > Trionychidae > Pelodiscus > Pelodiscus sinensis. The sequence goes on along the minus strand of NC_134739.1, from coordinate 6,116,574 downwards.
AGTATTTCGACATTATTATGAAATAACTGCCTGCTGTGTAGACGCGGGCTAAGTTATTTCAAAATGTTGCTGTGTAGACATACCCTAAGTGTATTTCATTATGGGTGACTGACAAGAACACTGTGACAAGAAGAGGGGGCGAGGATGCAGGTAGGATGGCTGCTTGTAGAACCTCTATCCCAAAAGATGTGTCAGTGGAGGATACTTGGACCAAGATATGATGTCTCGTGGATGTCTGGATGGAGCTCCATGTTGCTCCCTTGCACATCCGAAGCAGGGATACGATGTGAAGTGAGGCTACTGCAGTTCCTTGTGCTCTTGTAGAGTGATCTCATGTGGGAAAGCAGATGTGCCAACTGAAACAAAACAGGATATAGCGAGAGATCCACTTGGAGAGTATCTGGGAGGAAATAGCTTGCCCGCAGGCTGATTCTGTTAATGCAACAACCTACATGACTTTCTGATCTGTTTTGTTCTCTTCAGGTGAAATACCAATGCTCACCACACATTCGGCTCTTCACTAGGCGCATGGAGCTTTGGGAAGAATGCAGGCAAGTGGATAATTTGATTTTTGTGAAATCAGGGGTGAATTTTGGGTGGAATCATAGAGAGATTTTCTCTTTATGGAATAGTGGGTTTGGTTGGTACGCCATGAGGGCCCAAGGGTGGACATCCTTCACTGACAGTGAGACATCAAACCTGTAGCTATGAGATGGAAGGAGCCACATGATCTAAATTGAAGTCCTAGTGATGGGTTGGCTTTGTTACTGGTGGAAAGGTTCTGATACCTAAGGACAGAGTGGCTGTCCTTTGGGAAGTGACATGCACTGACTGTCGCCAAGTGGACTCATGGCAAGCTAAGGGAAAGACCCATCATCTTGAGGATAAGTAATTGAAGATACCAGGACTACATGCTGTTTCTGGAGACAGATGAATGCTGGCCCCTGATAGAGAATGCTTCTGCGATCCATAATTACATGGTGTGGTGCTCTGTCCCCCCGCTAGTGGTTCCTAACCCACCCAGAGATTAATGCTAGGGTCTTAATTAAGAGACTGATGCACTGTTAAGAGGTCCCAGGTTTAATCCTGCCAATTGATGACCGGAAGCTTGTCAGTGTTACATTTCCACTTGGCAAGACATTTTCTGGTGGACTCCTTGCTGCTATCATTAATAACTGCTTAGTTCCAGGATCCAGAGGTCCCCAAAGCATGAGGTACCGCCAGTTCCAAGGCAGGTGTCCAGGTTTGGGTGGATAAAAGCCTGGTTCTAGATAGCTCTAAATCTCTGGCATGGACTGGTCTCCCCATCTCTGCTCTGGTACTTCTAATTCCCCCAATGATATGAAAGTTGGATCTGGCTCAGTGGATGGTGTCATCAGTTTTGCTGAAGGAAAACCATAAGAGATGGGATGGAGGATGGACTTCTTTAAATCTCCTGGGGTGTATCTACACAGCAGGGCTTAACTCAAAAAAAGCCATGCAAATTGAGCTACATCAATTGTATAGCTTATTTCGAAATCGAGAGCAACTAAACAGCACTTATTTTGAAATAGGGCACTCTTCCTCCAACTTCCTTTACTCCTTGTACAATGAGGGTTACAGGAGTCGGAGAAAGAAGCCCTCCAGCTTGACAATATTTTAACATTATTTTCAAATAATGCTGGTTATTTCGAAATCATGTTGCTGTGTAGAAGTACCCCTGGTTCTGACAAAAGGGAAGACTCCAATTCAGGAGAACAAAGACATCCTCTAAAGTGGTGAATATCTCCATTCTTCCCAGGGTGCGCAGGATTCTGTCTGCTTCTCCCTTCAGAGCTGATGTGGAAATGTTCTTGGCTGGTGAATCCATCTAGGGTCTGTGGCGATACTGCTGGTAAATTAGACTGTTCTTCATTGGTACCAGTGGTTCTCAGTCCTTTGACCTGGATGATAACACAGATCCCCTTTGCTGCTGCTGCAGAGTCTTGCTCTTTTGTGCCCTTTGTCATGGACCTGGGGCTAAGGATGTGCACATGCCTATGGCACAAAGCTTGGTCTGATTTGGAGAACAGAGTTAGGGAGGAATTTGTCCTCTTTGGCATGGACTTGATCCACTGTTGTGGAATACACATGGAGACCACAACTGGAAGAAACAAGGAGATATGAGGCACATGTTTGAGCTCCTCAGGCTATTAAGGTTCTTAACATCATGCTCCTCTCTCAAGTCTCCCTCCTGCCAGCAGGCGGGCGTGGCTTGGCTGTTGCGTAGTAGCATTCTTATTAATTCAGGACTGGGCTCCCTATCCTGCTCCTAATTATACTATATGAGGGGTCCTGCGGCACTTTAAAGACTAACAAATGTATTTCAGGAAAAGCTCGAGGGCTGGAGCCCACTCTCTCCACACTGCTCTGGACAGGGTCAAGCCCTGTGTGCACTGTTTTTCCGCAGAAAGCAGGTCTTTCCTTGGATCATTTAATCCAAGATTATGCCATCACCAAGTAGCACTGAATGGAGACTGTCACATTTAACTCTCTCAGGACAGCGTGGCTCAAGGTCTGATCCGGGGAGAAGAAACACGGTGCTCCCAGGGTTAGATATTTATAATATAAGGGAGATGGGAAGTGGCAAAGGAGAAAGTAAAGGAGATCGGAAATAGACAAAACAGGGGATATCCTGGCAAGGGACAAGTGCAGGGCAGAAACATTTGACCCAAAGGAAACACAATTAAATGGCTGGAATAAGTCTTCCTAAATGCTTTGCTTATGGTCCCCACCTTTATGGCACTTGACACTCTGACAGTCCACTCCAATGACAATGAAAACTCACAATCCTGTATTGGGTGTAACATGTCTGGTGTATTTTGCCCAATGTACTTGAGGTATTATTGCTAAATACACATTTGAATCCCTATTTATTTTGGTCGTCTGGTATTTTCCTTTGACTTCTTGATATTATATCAGTGCTTCATGAGAGATAAGGTATGGCAGGACTTCTGTATGGGACTGCTACTAACCACATTTCATCCTTTTGTTTTTAGTCTTGTCTTCTATTTTCGGCAGTAAGTTAAGCTGGTCTTGAAGAGTTTACATTGGAATTTCTGCATGCCTTAAAATGTTTGAATCTGTTTAACAGTGACACCTGTTGGCTGAGAAGAAAAATAGCAGAAGTGGAAAGGGGGGTTATTTCATTGTTATATAGGTGTGCAAACTGGAGAAATTACAGAAATTGCCAGGGCAAATGTAAAGGGGCCTTTATTTAAATGAGAATGAGGTCTGTATACACAGAGCAGAACATAACTTAAGGGGAAAGATAAGAATTAGATTCCTCTAGAAATGCTAAAATAAACACTTCTACAAATATTCATTACAAATAATAAGCATCAATTATGCATTTAGGCCCAGTAACTTTTGTGTAACTGATCTTGCTTGGAGCTTTGAAGGGTTTACAAATCAGTAGGAGGAATGCTCAGTGCCATGTTGTCTTATTTGTGCCATCTGATAGGGATGAGCTGGGATTGCGTCAAACATTCCTCGTCACAGTTCCATTTCAAGAGGAGGAGGGGAAACCCCTTTGAATTCCCATTATAATGATTTACCATAAGAGAAAACTACATATGAAAAAACATATCAGCTCGGGGTAGGTTGCCTCTCCAGACCCTGACCTTTGGTGACCAGAGTTCAAATACAGATTGAGGGCACCAATGAACATGAACTGGGGGTACGTCTACACTACAGCGCTAATTCGAACTAACTTAGTTTGAATTAGTTAATTCGAACTAAGCTAATTCGAACTAACGCGTCTAGAACTAAAAACTAGTTTGAATTAGCGTTTTGCTAATTCGAACTAGCGCGTCCACATTAAGTGGACCCTGAACTGGGCTTAAGGATGGCCAGAAGCAGTGCCGGCAGGGCATCAGAGGAGGGCTTAGAGCGTGGAGATGCTGTCTCAGGCTAGCCTAGGGCTGTGCTTAAAGGGTCCCGACCCACACCCCGGACAGACAGTTCTCAGGGGTGCCCCGCTTGAAAACCAGTCCTGGCTTGGAGTGCCCTGAGTGCCCATACTGGGCACATCACAGCACTCGGCCATCAGCCCGGCTGCACTTGCCACAGGCTGCCATCTGGGGAGAGGGGGCAAGTGGGGGGCTGCAGGAGAGCTTCCATCCCCAGAAGCCCGCAGAGCCAGCCCAGTCCTCCCCATCGGGGGCTCGTGCCCCATTCCTCCCTCACTTCCTTCCACTTACTCTTCCCTAGCCCCTCTTCTTGATGTACAAAATAAAGATAACGTGTCTCACAAAATGGAATCTGTCTTTATTGAACAAAACTGGGGGAGACTGGGAAAAGGAGGTGGGAGAGGGGAAGAGAGAGGCTGGGAGAGGGGAGGGCAACTAAAATGATCAGGGGTTGGGAACAGGTCCCATATGAAGAGAGGCTAAAGAGACTGGGACTTTTCAGCTTAGAAAAGAGGAGACGGAGGGGGGGATAGAGGTCTCTAAAAGCAGGAGTTGGGTGGAGATGGTGCATACAGAAAAGTTCTTCCTTAGTTCCCATAAAGAAGGACTAGAGGACACCAAAGGAAAGGAATGGGTAGCAGGCTTCAAACTAGTAACAGAAAGTTGTTCTTCACAAAGCAAAGAGTCAACCTGTGGAACTCCTTGCTGCAGGAGGCTGTGAAGGCTACAACTAGAACAGAGTTTAAAGGGAAGTGAGATCAAGTCATGGAGGTTGGGTCCATGGAGTGGTATTAGCCAGGGGGTAGGAGTGGTGTCCCTGCCCAAGGTTTGTGGAAGGCTGGAGAGGGATGGCACGAGACAAATGGCTTGGTCACTATCTTCGGTCCATCCCCTCCAGGGTCCCTAGGGTTGGCCGCTGTCGGCAGACAGGTTACTGGGCTAGATGGACCTTTGGTCTGACCCAGGACGGCCATTGTAAGCTCAGGGCTCAGGGTCGGGGGTCTCAGTGGACCCCCTTGATTCTCTTGCACACCTGCTCCTGGGTGGCCAGGCTGGCAGCTCTCCTGCCCAAGCCGGCCACTTTCCTGTGCCTAGTGCGGAGATCGTGGACGAGGTCCACGATGTCCGCACTAGTCCAGGCGGGTGCCCGCCTCTTGCGGTCCCGGGCAAGCTCCCGGGAGCCGCCAGCCTGGTCCCGGGAAGAGGGGGAGGGCTGGGGGGCATCGGGTGGGTGGCTCGATCCGTGCCAGGTGCAGGGTCTGCTGGCTGGGTGCTGGCAGACTTGCACCTGGCACGGGCACCGTAGCCAGCCCATGCCCCTTTAAGGGGTCCGGGGCCGGGAGGGGGCCACCAGGGAAACCTGGGAAGGGCTAGCCTCCCACTAGTTCGAATTAAGGGGCTACACACCCCTTAATTCGAACTAGCTAGTTCGAACTAGGCTTAATCCTCGTGGAATGAGGATTATCTAGTTCGAACTAAGCGCTCCGAATTAAATTCGAACTAACGGAGCGCTAGTGTAGCGCCTATGAAAGTTAGTTCGAACTAACTTTGTAGTGTAGACATACCCTGGGTGTTTCTAGTTTAATCCCCAGAAAACAAAGAAGCATCACACAATTAATCCTGGGTGAGGCCCAAAAGTGAAAAGCGACGAGCACCGAATGTCAGAGGAGTGAATAGCACAATTCACATGCTCTTAGAAATCTGGGGTATGTCTACACTAGACACCCTAGTTCGAACTAGGGTGGCTAATGTAGTCATTTGAACTTGCAAATGATGCCCGGGATTTAAATATCCCGGGCTTCATTTGCATGTTCCTGGGCATCGCCATTTTTAAATGCCCGTAGTTCGAACTACCTGCCGGCAGCTGCATGCGGCACAGGCTAGGTAGTTTGAACTAAAGCTTCTAATTTGAACTACTGTTACTTCTCCTGCAATGAGGAGTAACGGTAGTTCGAATAAGGAGCTTCAGTTCGAACTACCTAGTGTAGCCGCGGGCAGGTAGTTCGAACTACGGGCATTTAAAAATGGTGGCGTCCTGGAACATGCAAATGAAGCCCGGGATATTTAAATCCCGGGCTTCATTTGCAAGTTCGAATGACTACATTAGCCACCCTAGTCCGAACTAGGGTGGCTAGTGTAGACATACCCTTGGTCTTCAAGCACATACACTCCAGGGATGTGATTGGTTAACCTTGGCGGGTGATGCTTACTGGTTACAGTTAACTTGGTGGGTGGGAGCAACTCCCCGCCTGCTGCGGGCAGGGGGCTGCTCTAGCCCAGCAGGACCAACCATGGACAGGGGTGCTCCAGCCCAGCCAGAGCAGCCCCCGCCTGCAGTGTGCCCTGCCCGACTGGAGCGCCTCACCCGAGTTGCTCCAGCCCAGCTAGAGAAGCCCATGCCTGTGGTGAGCCTGGCCTGGCTGGAGCATCACAAACAGGGGTGCTCCAGACTGGCCAAAGCAGCTCTATCTTGTGGCGGGGGAAAGACGGGGGAGCTAGCTCCTGCCCACCCCCATTTAATCGGTTAATTGGTTAACTAGGAATTTACATCCCATTTACATCCCTACTATTCCACTGTTCATTACCAAATATAAAAAGCAAACCAAGGTGATAATTTTGATCTACAAAGTCCTGGATATCTTAAAGATATCCACTCCGGTTATTCACTTTCCAGGCAGTTAAAATTCACTAACAAATTCTAGTTAGTACTGCCATGCTGGTCACAGTGTTTTCAGAATGAGGGAGAAAATTTATCTGCTGGTCCAAAAAAGCATAGATTTGGGAGATAGGATGCTTTTTTTTGGTTTATACTCTTTTGAGACATAGAATCATAGAGGATTAGGGTTGGAAGTCATATGATCCAACCCCCTGCTCTAAGCAAATCCAGCTCTACCTAAAATCATGTCGGTCAGGGCTTTGTCAAGCCTGGCCTTAAAAACGTCTCCTATGGAACCCATTCCAGGGCTTCATCACCCTCCTAGTAAAATAGTTTTTCATAGAACCATAGGGTTAGACGAGACCTCAGGAGTCACTGAGTCGAACCCCCTGCCCAAAGCAGGATCAACTCGAACTAAATAATTCCAGCCAGGGCCTTGTCTAGCCTGGCCTTAAAGACTTCTAGGGATGGAGATTCCACCACCTCCCTAGGAAACCTAGTGCTTCACCACTGTCCTAGGGAAATACTTCTTCCTAATATCCAACCTAGACATCTCCCACTGCAACTTGAGATCATTGCTAATATCTAAAGGCAGACCTAAACTACGCGGAATGGTCGAAAGTGGATAAGCAAATTCTGCGGGCATTTGCGTATCTTCTTCTGATCGCACTTTCGAAAGCAGAGCTTTTGAAAGTGAAAGTAGTTTAAACGTGGCTCGAAAGAAGTGAAAGAAGTTTAGATGTGGCTCGAAAGTGGTTTATGCGGCTTTTTGACAAAGGGGAGGTTTGCTAGAAAACGCTGGGTCTAAACTACTTTCACTTTTGAAAGCTCTGCTTTCGAAAGTGTGATCGGAAGAAGATATGCAAATTCCCGCTGACTTTGCATATCCTCTTTCGACGGTTCCACGTAGTCTAGATGAGCCCTAACTTAGACCATTTTTCCTAATATCTAACCTAGATCTCCTCTACTTCAAATTGAGACTGTTGTTCCTTTTTCTGCTATCAGCCACCACTGAGAACAGTCTGGCTCCATCCTCTTTGGAAGCCCCCTTCAGGTAGGTGAAGGCTGCTATCAAATTCCCCCTCACTCTTTTCTTCTAGAGACTAAATAAGCCCAAATCCCTCAGCCTCTCCTCGTAAGTCATGCATTCAAACCCGCTAATCATTTTCGTCACCCTTTACTTGACTCTCTCCAAGTTTCCCACATCCTTTCTGTAGCGGAGCCCCCAAAACTGGATGCAATACTTCTCACCAGTGCTGAATAGAGGGGAATAATCTTGATCTGTTGGCAATGCTCCTAATAATGAAGCCCAATATGCCATTACGCAGCAAACCAGGTTTATTCAGCTATTTCTTGAACACATTGTCTGGACGGGGTGAGTCTCTCTTGTGGGTGGGGGAGACACTCCCCCCGCCCCCGATTGATTTGACAACCTCATTATGTTATGTGACAACACAAAAGAATTCTAGGAAGAACAGCTTTCTTCTAACACTGACCATCACTCAAGTAAGGAAATCTGTTTTATCCCTAAAGCAACTTCTCCCTCTCTTCTTCCCTGCTTTAGTAGAAATCATCTGTCTACTATATTCTGTGCCCACTCACTTATCCTCACATTCAGAATTCCAGTTCTGTGATTTTTCAGTAATTCGAAATGTGCCCAAAGGTTATGATGGATGATGAAGATACAAAGCTAATGGGCCCGATTCTCTTTAAAACAAAGACACCTTTCCATCACTCTGGCAAAGTAAAGGGGATTCCAGATAGGTGTAAATTACATTTACTCTCGCTTTAAGGCACTGGTACCCCGAGTCCCCTTTACACAACTCTAGCAGTGTAAGTGAGAATCAGACACAATAGATTTTCTGCTCTATGTATTGTAAAATTCCAGGCTCTCTGATTTATAACCAAGTCCCCTTTCTTGTAGCTAATTTGATGACAATATACAAAAATCTGACAACTGAACTGGGCCCAGTCAATCCCAGGAGACTCGTGTTCATATTTGATTCAGAGCTGCAGAGCGCAAACAGTTCTTTCTGTTCCAGCAAAGACAAGTGTCTTTTCTACTAGCCTTCTTTGAAAAAAAGTCTCTCTTAAAAGGAACTCTGCCAAGTCAATATGCAAAAATGTCTCCTGAAAAAACCAAAAATGCTCTAAAGCCAATGTCCTGCCTAACAAACACAGAGCACAAAGGTTCGTAACTCATAGCATGCATTTTGGAAAAAATCAGCTGATAACTGAAGTTCATTGATTGAATTTTGCACCAATGATTTATCTCATATATCAGTTAGGAAGTGGAGCTTTGCTGTGTAAGTGTATGGTAAATGTGAGTGAGGGTGGGGAGGTGTGCATCTATCTGGTAATGGGGACTTTGTGCTGATTTGTATGTGGGGAGAATGAGGGGTGTCTACTGTGGTGAAGAACTATTTGTTTGGAGTTATTGTGTGTGTTAGTTGCATTGTGTCACAGGGGTCATCCTACTGAGATGATGGTGGTGAACAAAAGGCAGTTGTGTTGACTTGTGTTTGGGGAGGTTGTGCTTTGGGATTTTGTGTTGTACATTTTATAAAGTCAAAGTGGTTGAGAACTTAAAAGTCCATGTTCCCCAGAGTTTGTACATAGGGCGTCCCCTTGGCTAGAGGCACAACCACCTCTTTGTTCCCTTGCACAGCTGTTACTCCCACCTTCTGATCAGCTGCCACATTCCAACTACCACAGAACCTTGGGTACAGAACACTCCATCTGGTTCTTGCAGTCAGCAGGAAGGAGGTGGGCAAATGTGTGTGCGGGGCTGGGAGAGTGGTGCCGATTTGTGTGGGGGTTGTTCTGGGCTGGGAGATTTGCAATTTGTGCAGGTGGTGACTGACGGGTGGATGCTGTAGGGAGGTGCTGTGTGTGTTTGGGGATATTGTGTGCGCTGGTTGTTGTGTTAGGTGGGTGGTTTTGAAGAACTGTGGCAGCTGGGCCAAGTAATCCACCATCTGTGCAGTCTCCCTCACATAACCAATGAAATTGTTGCATGTAAATTAGCCATAGCCTAAGGGTATGGATTGACAATGCAGGACTTTAGGCATGGCATAGGTACAACCCTTGCTATGGCTGTACAATTCGTGGGTGTAATCTGTACATTAAAATGGTTAAAAACTGTATTGCTACCAACCACAAAGTCCTGTGATGGTTTAACTGAGTGATATTCTGCACAAGGACAACTTGTAGCTGTCCCATCACCTCAAACTGACTAAGCCGACATTGTAGGTTTCAGAACAATCATCCTTGGAATGTTATCATAGAGATTAACTGTGTGAACAAATACTGTGTGAGTCTGTTAAACTTAATGCAAGAAATAACACAGGCAAAACAGATATACCTAAACATGCAATATTGCACACTATAGAATAAAACACTGATCAGCTTAGGTTGTAAAGCAGGAGAATTCACAGCCGTAATTATATCCTATCTAATGTCACTACAGATGCTATGGATGTATTAATATCCTACATTTTTTTGGACTCTGTCTCTTTTGAAGCTAGATACTTCCGTAATACCCTGAAGCAGTAAAGTCTGAAGGCGAGAAAAACGGGTTTATCGATTATGCCATGCAGAGATGAACAAAGATAACCTCAACCACAGGAGTCACCTAGAAATCTAAAAGTAACTGAATATCCAGGAGAAGTGTGACAAGATTGCAAATGTCTTTGGAAAAGATAGGCACAGTCCTTAACTCTGGGGCAAGGTACCTACCGTGTCGTGTTCTATAGTTACTTTCCTCAGCCAACTAAAATCAGATCCCCTTATTGCCTTATCTAGACTGTCAGTCAGTCATAGGAACATAAGAACGGCCATACTGGGTCAGACCAAAGGTCCATCTAGCCCAGTATCCTGTCTGCCGACAGTGGCCAATACCAGATGCCCCCAAGGGAGGGAACACAACAGGTAATCTTCACGTGATCCCTCTCCTGTCCTCCATTTCCAGACAAATAGATGCTAGGGACACCATTCCTACCCATCCTGGCTAAAAGCCATTGATGCACCTAACTTCCATGAATCTATCTAGCTTCTTTTTGAACATTGTTAAAGTGCTATGATTATTATAATGATTTTGTTGTGTTGCAGTAGAGTCTAGGAATCCTAATCGTACACCAGGACCACACTGTGCTAGATATTAAACAAATCACCAAAAGTTAGTCCTTGAGACAAGGGATAGATGGGATCATTACGATAATCCACTTGGATCATCTGCACAATCTACACCAGTGAACTTCCCCCAGTGATTTCTGTATCAAGTTTAATTTGTGATTTAACCCTGGAGCAGGTCTTTTAGAAGGACATCCAGGCTTACCTGCAAGCCTGAACCAAGGTCCTATCTCAGCCGAACAGATATGTCACACCCTGGATACAAGTCACATGACAGCACATAACATCTATAGACTGGTGCTATAATAGCCCAGTCTGCTTTCACTATAACTCGGTGGCTTGACATGTATACTGAGCAGGAGAAATGGTGAAACAGAAAACTGTGGAATCCCATACAAGAGAGCGCAAGATGTGACTTAGTAAATGCTCAATGTCACACTCTGGGATTTCTTTTAGAGACCGGAATGGAATAATTCCGACGTAGCCTGGTCTATCTCTGCAAGGGTCTGCAGTCAAATCAGCAAAATCTGAATCAGAGAATCACAGAATACTAGAACTAGAAGACCTTGAGAGATCATCAAGTCTAGACCCCTGCACTCACGGCAGGACCAAGCACGGTCTATATTATCCCCGGCAGATGTCCTAATGTCCAACCTAAACCTCCCTTGCTGAAGTTTAAGCCCATTACTTCTTGTCCTATCATCAGAGGCCAAGTAGAACAATTTTCCTCACTTCTCCTGGTGACACGCTTTAAGATACCTGAAAACTTCTAACATGTCCCCACCCAGTCTTCTCTTTTCCAAACTAAACAAGCCCAATTCTTTTAGCCTTGCCTCATAGTTCATCTTGTGAGCAAAGATTTCCAGCAAGGTCATTTGACCCGTGTCTCTTGCGAGGAGGTGAACAACTACCATTAAAACCACCAAAGACTTATCCACATATAGGCTAAAATCTAGGTCAAATACAGAGACAGTATCAAAGAAATTTGACTCTCAAAGGCTATGTCTACACTGTGTTTGTTTTCTGGAAAAATCGCAAGTTGAGTACCTTATTCTGCTTGTTTTTTCGGAAGAGGCTTTTCTGACATTTTGCCCATCTACACAGGGCCAAATGTGGGGAAAACCTCCTCTTTCGGAAGATCCCTTATTCCTCATAAAATGAGCAATAGAAGGATGCCAAAAGAATGCGCCTACTTTTTTGGAAACTGTTCAGAAAAAGCGGACATGTTCCCTGGAAGCAGCAGAGTTTTTCTGGGATACCTCTGGTATCTCAGAAAAACTCTGCAGTCTAGACATACCCAAATTGTCCTGGAACCATATACTCCATCTTATTCAGAAAGGGAAGGAAAAGTAGTTAGCTAAATCTTCACACATTAAGAGATGTTTTACTGTGTATCTGTCTAATGACCCTCTCATTTGGTGAAAGTTGGCACCCTAATCTCCTTTAACAGGATTTGACAATCTCTACCGATGACATGATTCATAATAGAAAGTTACCAAGTTTCTTCTGTTTCTGCTGATTAAATCTATCAAAGTCATTTCATTATTAAAACATGCTGCTAATGATTCAGTTGTAATAATCAAATTTCTCAAGGTTTCTCTTTTAACCGTCTGTTTGCACCAGCAACATTGTGCCTGTATTTTACTACATAGTTCAAAGTACTTGCTTCAGATTATATTTATTATTTGGCTATCTCAGAAAAAACGGAACATCTCTAGTATACTCAGGATATTGTAGATAAATTCTCATCAAGAACTCATTCAAGTGAACTTCTGTAATGTACAGAAGCAGCCAAGGAAGGGAAGCATCATGGAGGGAACTGGGAAATCTCTGGACATCCAATAGACCTAAAGGCAACAAAAGTTATTAACTATGTTAAAAAAGGATTTACAGCCCCTGTTTTAATATGAGTTTTGACACGGTGAATCTCTGATAGCAAAGAAGAAATCCTTATGTCCTAGATTAATTTATAAGCATTTCAGCGGACTCACTGGCTAAGCATACATTACTGGTTAAGAATACATTACTTTGTATTTTAAGTAAATAAGTGTCGCCCTAAGAGAGTATGAAATCTCAGGAGTATTAAGAAATATATGTGATAGGTAAGTTAAGACAGGCAGAGTAAATAACCCTTCTCTAAATTAAGCACTCCAATGATCTTGGATTTAAAATAGATTTAAGCACCTTAACCTGCTGTTTGTTGTGCCTGATTCTTCACAGCACACCTGTTCTTCTTTGATCCCATGTAAAGTACAGAAGACAAAGATTCTGCTTTGAAAGTGTTTGCATAAGGGTAAATTGTTGCAGAAGGTCGTAGGAGAATCAGGCCTTTTATTAAAGATAATTTTGGTCATTGTAGGTTTTTAGATTTGAGGCATGGTCATAACAAGGATGCTTTAAGAGGCATTTTTATGTATCACATTTTTGTTCTCTTTGATAAATTTGTGTTAAGATGCAGCTTTTTCCTGTGGCCAACAATACAAAATGGATCTTTTCAGTGTGCATTTTCAGTACTCAGATATGAAAATTATACCACATACAGAGGTGTTTAGTTCAGAGACTAAAGAATTATTTGATGGTAACTGAACTCAAGATACAGAGACACACGGTTATGCTTTTGTTCTTCAATGGTTTTGGAGGAGGAGTCTCCCTCTACAGAGACTCCACACACTTGCTCATTCCAATGTTGCTTGTCCCTTACTGTGATCAAGGTTTATTCAAGCAAATACACTCAGTAAAAGTAAAACTCAGGGTATGTCTACACTACCAAGTTTCGTTGCTAAAAACTGCTTTTTGGCAACAGAACAGTGAGATGTGACTTTTGCTGGGATAACACTAAGTTTCAATGACAAAAAACTTCTACCCCATGAAAGACTTTTTTCTTCCCCCCTTCCCTTACTGTCTTCAAAGAGCCAGTGTAGACACTGCTGTTTGTTTTGCTGAGCCGAACTGGCTTCTGCCAGTATCCCACAATGCCTACTCTGATGGCTCCACTCAGTGTTTCCGATCTCTGCTGCCCTGCAGACATGTGCCCCTCCCGGCATGTGCTGCTCCCTTTGCGGAACAAAAAGCAAATTATTGGAGTGCTCCTGTTCTTCCCTGCACTAGGAACATAGCCGCAGGCATGTAGCCGCGTCTCGGGAAGGGGCAGGCTGCTATGCTGCTTTGACATTTCTCAGCAGGGAGACCTCACAGATGATGCACTCATGATGCTCCCAGCAGCTGAAGAGGCTTGGGAAAACTCAAAGAGAACCAACAGATATGATTATCTCTGTCTTCCCACAGCAATGCACTGTGGGATACACATCCCCACAGGCATCACTCACGCTGTCAATGATGGTGCCTCCAGAGTGGACAGGACTGTTGTGTAGATACAGATTTTGTTGTTATAGTAACTGAGTTAGGTCACTAGGGGTCAACCCATCCAGTTTGGGCTGGTTCTAGTTAGTTCTGTGTTATGAAATAAAAGAACACTTGCAACTGCTCAAGCTCTCTGTATTTCCAGTGATTTCTTTCAGAATTGTGGAACTCCAAACGATATAACAAAGATGTGTCGACAGTGGGAGCAAGTGTCTACACTAACAATTTCTGTTTTGGTGTTTTTTGCATGTCAATGTTAGTTTTGTCAACCAAACTTTGTTGTGTAGACACACCCAAAGTCCCAAAAATCTGCCATAAGGCAAGGCTGGATGTGACAAGGGATTCTTCACAACATCCCTTTTTTAAATGAGTATTTAGGATGTGGCACAGGGGCATGAATTTGCAGCTGTCCCGATCTGAACTGACTCCAGGCAGAGTTCCCTGAATCAGCTTTCTCAAACTGCTTCCGCTCTCTTATACGAATCAGTTACTTGATGTTCCTTCCCTGTGTCGGATGTCTCTGGTCACCTCAATTAGCAAGCCTGCTCCTGGTTTCAAGTCTCCTGTAAGCAGCTCCCTGACACCCTCTGCTCTCTCACGCCAATTGCCTGATCAGTAAAACTAGCTGGAGTCAGTTATAATTCAGGACACAATAAAAAGCCCCAAACAGTTTTAGAATAACAAGAACATCTTGGAGACCGGTTGGCAGAGAACGTGGGTCAGGACAGAAGCCTGTTCTAAGCAAGACAGGAATTCAAAGGACTTACGAAAGCCCTGGTTCATCAGATATTTTGATATTAATGGAACTACTTCTGTACTTAACGTTAAGCACATGCTTAAATATTTTGCTGGACCAGGCCAGAGGGAGGAGGCTTGAGAGAAAACAGGGATGGTGTTGAAATGAGAAGCAGCAAATGAGAGGTGTACTTGAGATCATTAAAACAGGACCGTTACCATACACAAAATACACAAACAGCACCGGATCCATCAGTGTCTGGGCTGCAACTAACACAAGCCAGTTACAGTGAGCTACTTCATTCATGGTCAAGTCTTTTTGTGGTGGCAGCTATTATTCCAGCTCTCCAGGACATCAGTCACAGTGTAGAATCAGCCTGGGTGTTGATCCCCATCTTCTGTTCAGACTGACACCCTTTGTGTTCAAACATGCATTTCAGCACTTCATTAAAGAATAGACCAGCACCTGAGACCAAGTCAAACCATCATCTTTCTTCTGGCACATTTACCATCAATCCCACAAGTGTATCTAGTGCAACGCTTTCACTCTCTCTAATTATTATTACAATACCAACTTATCCTGCCCTCAACAGGCCCTGTCACATTTGCTACCCTGTTTAGCAGCATTTTTTTTTTACTGTGTCTTGATTCTACATTTCTGAATGAAATTAAACAGAGTGACTCAAGTAACAGTAGCATTTCTTTATGACTGTCCCTACTAGAGATGTAATAGGGTAGTCGATTAACCGATTAGCAAAAGTTTATAGGTTAATGCTATAGTCTACACGCATCGTGCGCCCCCCCCCCCCCCCTTGCCAGTAAACTTTTTAGCAGCCTGGCTCAGTCCTGGCTTGCACCGGATCCGGGACCTACCCCCGCTGTAGCTCTGCATTTAAAGTGTATTAGGAGCCAGGCAGGCAGCCTGGCTCAGTTCCGTCTTGTACCAGATCTGGGAGCTCAGACCCACTGCCCCAGACAGTGGCTGCTACCACCCCATGCTGCTGCCTGTGTATCAGAGGTAGCAGTGCAGGGCAACAGGCAGCCAGTCTGCGAGGGGTGCTGGTTTTTAAACCCTCTGATACGGAGGCAGCAGCATGGAGTGGCAAGAGGCTCCTTGGGAGTGGGACTGCAGTCCACCCCCGGGGACGATAGAATAGTCGAATAACCACTAAGAAGTCATTAGTTTAACCGACTATTCATTACTGATATTTAACATCCCTAGGCCGCAAGGTTACTTGCACAAGGTAATGGCTCTCCGATGTTCATTTTGTTAAGCTGTGATAAATTCCCTCACTATTTTCATAGCAATTACACTGAAAGTAGTGGAGTTCATGACCTCTATTTATTCCAGGCACTCCACAAAACCTGACAGCACTATTCCCAATGACAGCAGCACACAAAACTGACTATGCTTCAATACAGGTAACATTTGTCAGTTTCATTAACTAAAAGACTGATAATGAACTGTCATATTTTGCAACCGAAGAACCTGGAATTTATCATAATGAAGAAATGGGATTTTGCAATGAAAATATCTCAGATGATTACCTCGATTACTGCATGAGTACATCAGTGCCCCAAACGACCACTATTGTCCTTTGTCCCCACTTGGACTGACATTTTATCTGAGCAAAGTTGGTGTAATATGCTAGCATTCGGATTGCACAGCATTTTCTACCCACCTTCTTTGGCTGTGTGCAGGTAAAAATGACTGCAGAGTGCTTGCTAGGGGAGAATCTGGCCTCATGTCTTTTTATCTGTGATGTACAGCATCCCTTCAGGCACTGTGAAATGACTATGCACAACACCATATCCCTGGGGTCTGCGTCCTAGTGAGCTGAGTGCCTTGGAGAACATGCGTCATTAGGCAGTGCTCAGAACAGATGAGTGCAGAAAGGGTTGGGCTAAAAGAAAATCCCAGAGATTTGATTTCCTGAGCTAAATCTGTGATTAATGTATTTGATTTCTTGTCTCAATGTGCTTTAACAAATGAGGTGGCAGCCACAAACCACAAAAAGAATAATGATGACAGGGAGTGGTACATTTTCTCTGTATCGATCAAAAAATAATTGGGGGTTCAAACAGAATGCGATATTGAGCATGGAGAGAGGGATGCATTGGAGAACTAATTTTCTTACTAGCAAATAGATAATTGGGGTGTGAAACAGAAATTGGGGTATTAAGCTAGGAAGGAGAGACCATTTTATAGATGAAAACAGAAAATGTCACAGCATGTAGCCCAGTAGTGGCCAGATTTTCCGAAGTGCTCAGTTCACATTTAGCTTCCTAAAGAAATGGCACTCAGAACCAAATTCAGCACTTAAATGGGAGCTTTTGGGTGTGAACTTTTAAAAAATCTGGATGTGTGTATATGTGTGAGAGAGAACGAAAATGTGTATATATGTATAGTATGTACATGTGTTATTTATACACACAAACATGCATGTGCACAAGGGATTTAAAAATTCTTATTCAAACAAGAATTTTTCGCTTCCTCAAACTGAAATGGCATTTCTCCTTCCCTGAATAAAATCCATCAAACACACAAACAAAACCAAGGTTTGTCCCCATCTTTTATCAGAAATCTCTATCCCACCAGCTAATTATAAAGAAGAATATATTATTTAGAGACTTCAGGTGCTCTCAGGTTACTGAAATGCTATCAACAATTAAACTTATCTTCCCAATGACAAATCGAGAAATGCAATTTGAAGCTAAAATCAGACAATTAACAAAAGCCGATGTGTAACACAAGAAAGCAGCAGGATATTAAGAAGTTTGCAGTACTGAGATGTAACTGAATTTGTACACAAATCATTTACACTATCTTCTCTTTCTTGTCTCCAAACTTTCCACATCAGTTTCCTTTCCATTCTCAGAGAGACTAGGCTTTATATCAAAAACACAAACGTCATATTTTTGCTAATTTGCACAATCACACAAGTTTGCTGGGTAATATATAAAAATAGATACTTTCTGAACTGTGATTATCTAAGAGCTCCATCTGCAGCATGATTGTGTTGAGATGAAAGGAGAGAAAAAAGAAAGTAAGATACTTACACTGCATGATATTATAAGGTAATTCCCCCGGAAACCATAGCAACGCAACATACCATTTTTAAGTTTCAGGTATTCAGTTTAGATTGCTACTGCACACTGATTCTTGCAAGATGTTATTACCATGCTACCTTTACTTGAAGTTTTTAAGGCTGATATTAACTGACTTGATTCTGCAAAGGTGAAATAAAGACACTTGTATCTCTCATTAATTTTATAGAGCTATCCTGGAGCATTAGCCAGAAGTCTCCTATTAATTAATATTAATGGACAGAAGCTCTTTGCCTAATTCTCTGTGTACTGAAGGGAAAATTTACTGCAAAAGATTTATTCCTCTGCATTGTGTTCAAAATAAGTCTCCAGTGGCCTTATTTTCAAAGATACTGAGTGCCCATAGCCCCTTTTATCTTCAAATGCATAGCACCTCTGGGAACAGGACTGCAGAGGGCCTTAAGAGGATAGAAACGCATCCCTATTTAGTGAAAATGTACCGTGTACAGCGGGCCATTTCCCCTAAAAAATTTCAAATGAACAACATTCTGCTCCCTCGGATTAGTACCTGTCTTCTGTATTTCTTATTTAAGAAGGTGACATGAAAGTGCTTGTTCCTCCAGTGGACTTGCCACACACCTTTATAATTTTCAGTGTGGTGCAGCGTCTTTGTCAGGGGGATATTGGCTCATTTAGCTATGCCACTGCCTTGTTAATGTAGCTACAGAGCATTTCTCATGATTCGTATTCATGGGCCAGAATTAATGAATACAAATGCAGCTGAGATTTCCTACCTCTGCTTTGCCTATGCAACATAATAATTACTGGAAGGAGATAACGCTTCTGATCATACATCAATTCACTCCCTTCTGCGGATCACACTTTGCAGGCGCAAAGCTGTGACCTCTGTAATTTTCACTATTTAAATCTGAACAGATATACTATGAGAGCATTTATGAGGAGATGAAAGCAAGGCCAGGCTGATGTGCAGGCAAACCAGACATGGGCACAAAGCCTAAAGGCATGTGTGGGATGGCGTGGGGGAGGAGGGAAGGATTTTAGTTTAGTTTAATCGATGTATGAGCAGAAATAATGTCACTCACTTGAGTGAATGGTATTGGGACCCAGCACGTGTCATGACAGAGGGGCAGCTGGGCCAACTTTTAGTCCCGTTGTGACCCTATGTGCCAGGCTGCAACACTGCTCACTCAGGTAAGTGAAGTTCCTTCAATATCTGGACAAATTGCATCAGAGGCAGTTTTTACACCGGGGGTGGGCAATAATTTTTGGCTGGGGGCCACTTTGAAAACGTTTTTGAAGTGGCCCCGGGCTGCCTGTGAAGAGGCGGGACCTAAACTGGAAGGGGCGGGGCCAGGATGCTTCTGGGCTTCTCCATGATTTGTCTGGGGGTGGGGGAGCCCCTTTGCCCCCACCCTTTCCCACTAGGTACTCATGCCCCCAGGCCAATCAGGGACTGGGGGTGGGGGAGTGGTGCAAAGCTTCCTTCACCCTGGCCCCGCCCTGTGTGAATGTACGGCACTTTGCAGGGGGGGAAGGGGAGGAAACTTCGCACAGTCCTCCCACCCCCAGGCCAATCAAGGCTTGGGAGCAGGGGATCTCATGACGTCTCCTCCTGCCCTGCGAGGAGCACGTGACACTTCAAATCACTGTGTGCTCCTAATTGGCCTGGGTGGCAGGGGAGCAGCAGGGCCTCTGTGGGCCACATCCACCCACTTGGCAGGGCAGATCTGGCACATGGAGGCCCTTTTGCCCACCCTTGTTTTACACACAGCTGAAGCTCTCTTTGTGGTTCCCAACAGAGCCAAGAAGATAGGGGCTGCTGCTTAAGGAAACCACTTCCTAGAAGTGAACAGGCTGGAATGGGAATTTATTGCCATGGCATATAGTGAAATGTATTTCCCCATCTCCTATCTGTGGATCAGCTGTTATTCATATCTGAAGCCAGAGGCCCAGAAGTATATGTTTGCTTTGGGCCCAGCAATAGGCTAATCCAGTCCTGGGTGAAGGCCCAAATGCTCCCTTACCCTAAAAAAGGAATCTCTCTTACCCTGCATCTGACGAAGTGGGTCTTTGCCCATGAAAGCTTACGCTCCAATACACCTGTAACTCTATAAGGTGCTACAGGACTCCTTGTCGCTAAAAAAGGAAGTGACTCACCTTGTGCTGTAACAACGATTCTTCAAGCTGACAGTCCCTGTGGGTGTTCCACGGTAAGTGTCGGGTCACCCCAGTGCCGCAGAGCAGAGTATTTCTATAGCAGTAGCTGGCTGGGCTGCACATGTACTCCAGGGGCCTTGTGCTGTTCATGCCCTTTGTTTCATGCGCTCGGCCCAACCCCTCCTCAGTTCCTCATGGACGCTTGAGCATCTGAGAGAGGAAACGATAAACTCTCCGAAGTAGAGGGGTGGAAGGTGGGTAGCGGCGCACCCACGGGGACACACATCTCGAAGAACCATTGTTACTGCACAAGGTAACTTCCTTTTCTTCTTCAAGTGATGTCCCTGTGGGTGCTCCACTGTAGGTGACTTCACAGCAGTGGTCCACTGGAGCAAGAATGGTGGGCTTCGGAGTCACCTTTTATTAACTGGAAGGCACTGCGGTGACTACTGCAGCATCGCTGGAAAGGTGCTGGAAGATGGCATAATGTTTCATAAAAGTATGGTCCGAGGACCATGTAACTGCACAGCAAATGTCTCAGAGCGGAACCCTCGCAGGAAAGCCATGGATGTAGCTACTCCCCTAGGGGAGCGTGCCCAAGTTGAGCAAGATGAGGCTTATGACGTAGAGTGCAGCACCGTGTGATACAGGAGACGGTGATGTTAGCTATGAGTTGTGATGAAAGTGCATTGCCCTTATAGCGCTCTGTAGTTGTGACAAAGATGCTGTGAATTATGGAAGGGTCTTGTGAGGTCAATATAAAAGGAAAGGGCCCCCCTGAGCTCTAAAGTGTGGAGGAGCACTTCCTGTGCTGATGGTTTTGGGTAGAAAGTAGGTGTATGATTGGCTCATTGATATGGAAGTCTTAACACACCTTTGGTAAAAAAGATGGATGGGGGGTGTAATATAATATTGTCCTTGGTAAAAAAAAAAAATGTACGGTGGTGATGCTGTGAGGGCTGCTAGGTCACTGACCTTGCGGGCAGATGTTATTCCTAAAAGGAAAGCCACTTTGGAGGTCATTAGAGACAACGAACATGTCACTAAGGGTTCAAATGGACGTTGAAATAATGTGTCCAACACCAACTCCAAACTCCACAATGGTGATGTAGGTCTACAATGTGGGATTAGGTTTTGGAGGCCCTTAAGAAAATGTCTAGTGACGGGGTGTCTGAACACAGAATGCCCATCCACCAAGGGATGAAACGCATTAGTGGACTTGAAGGGAAGGGAAAGGTAAGTTTTAGATCAAGGTTGTAGTCCAGGATCACGTGGAGTGAGGCTGCATGGGGGTCAGCAGACTTCTGCATGCTCCATTGTGAATATCTCATCAGTTTATACAAGTAAGTACCCCGTCTGGTTCTGAGTCTACTGTGCAAGAGAACATGTTTTACTCTGTCTGAGCAGAACATTTCTGAGTCCTAAAAGCATCGAGAAGCTGTCAGATGCAACATTTGGGGATGGGGATGAAGCACGGTTCTCCCATTCTGGGTGCGTAGGTCTGGACAGCAGGGAAGGGGACAGGGAGGTTGAAGAGACATCTGAGAGAGATAGGGAAACCAGGTCTGTCTGGACCAGGAGAAGCTATGAGAATTACTAGGGCATAGTCTATTTTGATCTTGTCGAAGACTCTTGGAAGAAGTGGGCTCAGGGGAAAGGCATAAAACAGGTGAGCCTTCCAAGATATCAGGAAAGTGTCCCCTAGAAAACCATGTCCTGGACCTGCTCTGGAACAATACTCCGGACATTTGGCGTTGGTGTGAGTGGTGACAAGATCAATCTGGGGATACCTCCCGTTTTGAAATACGGTCCTGAGTACCTGTTGATCTATTTTCCATTAGTGGTTTATATTGAAAACCCTGCTTACAGTGCTGCCGCGGTGTTGTTGATTCCTGGCAGGTATGACACATCAGGGTTATTCTGTTAGCAAAGCAACAGTTCCAGAGACGCAGTGCTTCGATGCATAACGAACGGGATTGAGCCCCACGTTGGTGGTTGATGGAGTACATAGTTGTTATGTTGTCTGTCAGTAACCTGACAGAAGAATTGGCTATGGTGACTGGAAGTGTTTGCATGCATTGGCAACAGCACGGAGCTTTAACAGATTTATGTGCAGAGATGTTTTGTGGTCAGACCGCTGACCCTGGGTAAAAAGACCGTCAAGGTGAGTTCCCCATCCAATCATGGAGGTGACGGTTGTGATCTGGGCTGATGGTTGCTCGCGGTGGAATGGAACCCGTCAAAAGATTGGACGGGATGGTCCATCATTATGATGTGGGGTGGGGGAGAGACTTGTTTGCAAACATGATGTTTTGAAGGAACACAGACCAACGCTAGCCAGTGCTGAAGGCAGCAGAGGTGTAGGCGAGCATGCTGCACTACATATGTCAGTGCTGAGGTAGTAAGCATGTTGGAGCTGCCATTGTCAGGCCTTCAGATCCACAGACTTAGTGGAATGGGTGGTCATGGTGCCAGAAGTGCCTGGTTTGTCACCGGTGCCGATTCAGGATGAAGAGGCCGGTAAGGAGCACGTTGGAGAGCCTCTCTTCTTCATTACTTTCAGTGCGGGCGAACTGGCTCATCTTTCCTCTGGCCTAGGAAGCTCCATACGAGAGCCAGAGTCCCCAGTGTCAGGAGGTTGAAGAGCCTTGTCAAAGAGGAGCATGTGGAGCCGCATCTCCCTGTTGCAACGAGCCCGGGCAGTGAGTTTGGTGCAGTGAGGGCATTTTTGAGGGATTTGCGCCTCACCAAGACATCTAATGCATGAAGAGTGCCATCCGATGTGGGCACAGCTGTTGCACTTTTTAAAACCTGGTGATCCTGGCATGTTGAGGGTCCAGGTTAAGTGTCTTCATGTGTTTTCAGGGTTTTTTTTGAGACCGCAGCTGGTTGGGCTTTGCGACTCCATTAATTTATACGATATCTTTCTTCTTCTTCTTTTTTGGCATTAATGAAAGAACTCCTATTGACTAAGATAAATACTAATTATTAACTGTACCCATTATAAAATTAACACTAGCTAACTAAGTACATCTCTCTGAGGTAAAAGGTCGGAGGAGCGAGGTGAGTTTTGTCTGCAGGCAAGGGCAGCAACGAAGGAACTGAGGAGGGGTCAGGCTGCGCACATGAGGCAAAGGGCACAAACAGCGCAAGGCACCTGGAGCCCAACCCGCTACTGCTACAGGAAAACTCCGATCTGCGGCGCTGGGGCGATCTGACACCTGCGGTGGAGCACCCATGGGGACATCACTCAAAGAAGAACTGTTCAGATATTAGAGCAGCAGATAATGCCTAAGGAGACCTGGATTTTACATTTGATTCCTGATGTTGTATCCTGTCTGCTGACAGTGGCCAATGCCAGGTGCTTCAGAGGGAGGGAACACAACAGGGAATCCTCACATGATCCCTCACGTGATCACTTCAACGTTCTATGCCTCGGTTTCCCCATCTACAACAGAGATAACAACACCCTCCTTTCTAATTATGTGAAACACTTTGGCTGTGTCTACACTGGGCCACTTACTCCGGAAAATCAGCCGCTTTTCCGGAATAAGCTGCAAGCTGTCTACACTGGCCCTTGAATTTCCGGAAAAGCAACGATGCTCCACTGTACAAAATCAGCCGCTATTCCGGAAAAACTATTCTGCTCCCGCTCGGGCATAAGTCCTTATTCCGGAACACTGTTCCGAAAAAGGGCCAGTGTAGACAGCCCAGTAGTCTTTTCCGGAAAAAAGCCCCGATCGCAAAAATGGCGATCGGGGCTCTTTTCCGGAAAAGCGCGTCTACATTGGCCACAGACGCTTTTCCAGAAAAAGGGCTTTTCCGGAAAAGCAGCCTGCCAATGTAGACGCTCCTTTTCCGGAAAAACTGAAAACGGAATAGTATTCCGTTTTAAGCATTTCCAGAAATTCATGCCAGTGTAGACACAGCCTTTGAAATCCTTGCACAAAAGATTCTAAAATAAACGTCTATTTAAAAAATGCCATAGAATTATAGCAAGATTGAAGTCAAGCAGTGCAGAGGTAATAAGAAATGCACAGCGATAAGTTTGACCTCCCACCTTTGTGTGTGGCCCTTAAAAATGGCCCCCCTGTATACAGTTTTGTATCATATGTCAAATAATACAATTGGATAAGTGCTACACTGACAGTCTGCAGAAGTCATTACTGGTTACAGTGCTAGTTAAAATATCAGGCTAGAGCTTTTCTTGTGTCCTATTATTAAACAGTCAGCACTGAGGGGCTCCGTTGTAGGAGCCTCTAGAATCACAGTATTTCCTTTCTATGCCAATTAGCCTTTGCGTTGCTTAGAAAACTCACGCGGCGCATTCAAGGAAGGCGGCGGCGAGTAAGTCAACAGGCTAAAACAAAAACCTGGAGGGCAGGAGGTTTGTTGCTTTACTGCATGTAGCTAGAAGAGCCGCTGTTCAATTTGAGACAATACTTGGCTTTGTTTGTTTGTTTGTTTTTCCTTTTCTGTACTGCTGAGAGGATGGGACAATGGATGTTCCAGTCTCATTAATGGAAGGAAAAAGACCAACCCAGCTGCTGACCCAGGGTCCATTATCTCAATTTCCTCCATAACATCCTCCAAATCTGTTCACTTCTCTCAGGGAAAGTCAATTAAGAGCTGTTTCACATGGTCACACTTCAGTTTTAAAGCTAGTCTCCAGAGAGAATCAGCAACCACTCTCTCTACAGTATCTTGGCAAAGTCAACAAGCCTAGGGTTAGCTGCTTGTTCCTGAAACTCAGCACTAGGGAGCTGAACGGTGCTTCACACCCTTTTCAGTTCCTGTTTTAATAGGGAAAAAACAAGCAAAATGCAAGCAAGTTCTTACAACTTGTCCCATTGTTAGTCAAAGCAGTGGTCAGCTGGCTCCTGCTAATGTAGTGAAAATACATCTTTTTTTTCATCTGAATCGTTGAGGAGGGCTTACAAGGCTCTGAGTTCAACATTCATGTCAGCTGTACTCTGACATCCCACGATAGTTAATTCCCAAGGACCTTGACGACTTATACATACCCTATTTTATTACCTGCCCTCTCCACTGACGACTAATACATACCCTATTTTATTACCTGCCAGGGATATAAGAACCTTTCCCAGACCTGAAGCAAAGTGCTGTGTAGCTCAGAAGCCTGTCTGTTTCATCAGCAGAAGCTGATCCAAGAAAACACATCACCTCACCCACATTTTCTATCAGGATACCATATCTAGCATGGGATGCAATTAGCACACATAATGCCTTAGCACAGGCATGGACAATAACTTTTGATGGGGGCGGGGGCCACTTCAGAAATATTTGAAGTGGCCACGGGCTGCCCTGGAAGGGGCGGGGCTTCAGGCAGAAGGAGTGGAGCCAGGACACTTCCGTGCTTCCCCACCCATAGACTCTGATCGGCCTAGAGGTGGGGGAGCATGCAAAGTCTTTGCCCCCCCCCCCAGAGAGAACCGCCAGCTGATCTGAACAGCTGGGGGTTCCCTCTAGGTACCCGTATCCCTGGCAGTGGGAGGCAGAAGTGATGTGCGCTCCTGGCAGGGCGGAAGGAGACTTTGTGCGCTTCCCCCCGCCCCCAGGCCCAGATTGGCCTGGAGGGGCGGGGGGGAGTGGCAGGGCCTCCATAGGCTGGATCAACTTGCTTGGTGGGCCGGATCTGGCCCGCGGAGGCCTTTTTGCCCACCCTTGCCTTAGCGGACTTTAGTAGTCCTTCGGTAGGAGCCAGCGCTACTGTTTCTGTCCCGTCCATCAGAGCGCTTCATCTTCGTTTTGTCTCTGGCAAAAAAAACCTGGAAGTGCGAGAAGCCTGGCTCACTCTGGTGTAGGATTTCATATTTACAAATGTCCTCCTGCCACCCTGCAGTGCTTTATCTGTTTAAAATGGTAAATGTGGGATTAAAGTGATGCCTGAAAACCCAGAGAAATGAACTCTGAGTATTACAGCATGTCTGAGCACGGAATAGCCGGTTCGGAGGTGCGGGAAGGTTGGATCAGCAGCCAATGGGTTTCATCTCACTATACGAGTAAGGATGAACTCAAGGTCAGGGAAAGTCCAATAACTAAAATTATCAACATCGTTAGAGTCCAGGGATTCAGCCCGCCAGATGACATGTGCACATTGTGATGCCTGTGCAAAACATTCACGCTGGGCATAAAGGTCATGAAACAGCATGAAACCTGAACCTCAGCACAAACTGTTTGCCACCTTCGGAGTGAACCATAGCTGATGTACAATTTCATGCCAAAACCATGGGAAATGTCTGGCAGTGCATGGTTTCAATGCAAAGCCCGGCAAAAGAGCCGTTGTGACTGAGTTCTGCTGTGAGTTTGTGAGTTCATTCAAACTTGCAGCCGAAAGAAATATTCAAGAGGCATAAAACCATGTGGACCAAACCCAAGGAGAATCCAAACTGCTCAGATTTCCACAGCTTTACATAGCTGCCTATTTTCTAGAGCACCTACATAGTGTAAAAGAATAGTAGTCTAATCCACCAGATAAATCAAAATGCTCTGGTTAACTTTTATTTGGGTAGAGAAGGAAGAAAATACATTTGAATTTCATGCAAAATGTATGCTATGACTAAATTAACCACCACAAGTACCAAAGCTTGCACCTAAACCCACACTTTTGCCCGATCCGTGATAAAATAGTAAAATGACAGTTCTGCAAGAGCATTAGAGATTCACATCTGATGATGAAATTGTGTACATAAACTCACAAATTACTATGGTCAGAAAGCAGCTGGGCTGAGCGAAAGTGGCTATTAGGGAGAATGTTTTCAGGACAGTAGGTTAGGATTAAAAATAAATGAGATACATGCATTTCAATGGCTTGGCAAATAGCAACCAAGGACGGTGAAAGCCAGGGTGGGAAAAGCAGTGCGTGGTGAGAAGTAGCTAATGTCTCTGAGGAAGCTATAATAGGTAAATAACTAACACTGATACAAAAATAACTCTGGTGAGGTGGAAAATGCACTGCCAGGGTTAAGCCACAGGAGAGCTGTGCAGAATTCTAATAAAGCAGACAGGGTTTCCACTTGGAGCAGCTGCATGTTGTTTTTCCTACTAAATTCTGTTTACCACAAAGCTCCATACCAGAGGTGGTAAATATATTCTTTACCTTGACGATGCTAAGAGCAACAACTTGCCTTAATGAGGTGAGTGGCTATCACTTCGGCTGACTATTCCGTTTCAGCACAGACTATATACTGGCTGTAGGTTCAAGGAGATGCATTGCAGGAGCTCAGAATATGAGTGACTTTCAACTGCTTATATACTCGGTTTAGGGAATGGACTAATAAAAGTGAAACTAGAAATGCTGGGATGAGCAACAAAAATGATGAAGACAACACCTGTGCCCAATCTGGAATTGAAAGATAGGAGATATCTTTTAATAGTGTAGTACAGGGCTACTCAACTTTGGAATCCCTGGGGGCCACAATAATACTCACAGCACATGTCAAGAGCCGCAACTTAAGTATGGTTGCATATATATATATATATGCAAATATATGCAAATAGCTTCTTTCACACTGATGGGATATATACAAAGATTAAGTGTTAAGCCGCAGCGCCGGACCCAAACATGGCCAGTGTGAGCCAGTGAGAACCTCTCAAGCTCTGCCCATAAGGCTAAACAGCCAGCACTTCCCACAATGCCCCACTGCTCTCAGTACCTCCTCCTTGGGGGCTAAAAATGCCCAGACCCAGAGCCAGCCGAAGCTACGGGCTGACTGGGCTACCGCCCGGGGCACCCCATTGTAGGTGAGGGCGGGGCCACGCATGCGCTGCACTTCCGGGGGCAGTGCCACGCTCCCGATGTCCAGGTGCACGAAAGTCTCGGGCAAGCCCTGCCCAGACCCTGTATCCATCTATTCCCGCCAGCCCATCCGCTTGCGGCTTTCAATGCTCACCATGCCTGGGAGACACCTCTCCCTTGTGCAGCATGTTCCCAGTGGAGGCCATCTCCAAAGGATGTCACCCGTGGGCAGCATGTTGAGCCCACATAAACCCAAACCTTACCGTGGGCTGCAAACCAATGGGCCGTGGGCTGTGTGTTGAGTAGCCCTGGTGTAGTATTATTCAATGCTATCAATGCATTTACATAGCCATCCATATGCAATCCCATGAAATCTGATTATGAGGATCAGCCAACATGCAATGCTGGAGAGATTTTTATGGCAACTACTTACCGAGGGTCACAGAGAAACTTGGTCTTTTCTCCTTCTTCTCGCCAAATAAGCCATTCTCGAAAAGACGGGTGAACAAACATTCGTGTCATGTCTCTGCGCTTGATAAGAAACATGGAGAGGTTCTCCATCCTCTGCTGAAAGTCATCCCATTCCAGTGTGCCCTCAATGCTACCAGCATTAATGGCCTGAAAAATATGTTCATCTGTTAATGGATGCAGAGATGCCACTGCCACATTCAAGAGAGGCATAACCCGATCAAAGGAAGATTGTGTTGGGAACTTCATATTGCATTGCAATAGGTAAACCTCTGAGAGCGAGACTGGGACTACTTTATAGCTGGAGCTCTTTAGTACCAGGTAGCCCTTCTCTATCAGATCAAAAGTGAGCTTTAAGTATAGATAGGACCCTTGGCTCAAGGTCTTGAGGTGAGAACTGAGTTTGCCAAATGTAGTGTTGTCCATTTTGCCATTAAGGGAGATGTTGTTCTGGATCTCAGAGCTGCTGTGTATTCGATGAAGGATGTATGCCTGGAGGTCCTGATCTATGGCTTCATTTTCTTCCAGTCTATCCAAAAAAATCCTATGGAAGGGCAACAACTTAATTATTTCCTAGGTAGAAAAGAAAAGAAATTATTCGTGTTGGAAGTGAGTATTCTTAATAAAAATAAACATTTGTATTTCAGCAGCACCCACAGGTGCTGGGCAAACACCTTCAATGACACAGCCCATGCCCCCCAGACCTTGCAATCTAAGAAGCAACAGTAGTGGGTTTCTTTGTGAAACTAAGTGGCTACAATAAAATGGAGGAGGATTTTTCCTTGCAGAGAAAAGGGGCTAGGGTATTCACAACAAGCAGTACCCTTTGAATCCACAATTCCATCTCCACCAGCTATTGGACATGCCATCAGCTTTCTTCTATGTTATGCAGGTGCCCAGGTTAGGGAATGACTCGTGGACAGCCAATAGTGCACAGTGAACGCCATACCGACATACTATCTATGCCACTGATTTGCTCAGAGCCAGTAGTAGGTTCTCTCTTTTCTTAGCCGAAGGACTGGTTCTTAAAGTGCATTGAGTGGGATTGCACATCTACTATATATCACAAAGACACTGTGGGCTGGCATGTCTGATCTGGTAAGTTTAGTTCACACTGCTCATGCAGTACAAAATGAATGTAAATCAGATGGCAGTGTCCTCTAGAGCAGTGTTTCTCAACCTTTTTTTAATAAAGTATCCCCTAAAAAAAATTATAAGTACCCCCCAGTACCTATAGTTTTAATAAACAATTTTTTTTCTACTGTTGCAACACATTTGTTTAAACAACTTAATCGTAGCCGGGCAGGCGATGAAATTTTTGGGTGTAAAAGGACAAAAATAATAAAATGCTGTAAAACTTAAAACAAAAATTCAGTTTTCTCCAAATTTCAGTTGTGTTGACGTACTCCCCGGATGTCTCTTGAGTACCCCTAAGGGTACTTGTACCACTGGTTGAGAAACACTAGTCGAGAGAATTTGACTTTCTGCCAGTATAGTGCCAGGGTAAGCAATTCTGTTGCTTCTGCTGAAAATCCCACCCTGTGCCAAGGGAATGAGCCGATCCGTTAGGTGTACTGTGGTGGGGTGGGTACTGGGGGTGAATCTGGCATAAAGTCTGGGAGATGTTCATGTCAGCATGGTTTATGAAAGTTGCCCTTTGGAGCTGTGACTTGCACTGGAGCAGAGTAACTGAGAATCAAGGAGCAAATACAGTTTGGGCACAGAGGAGAATCAAATCTTACAATTTTTAAAAAAAATTAGGGCTACCAAAGACCTAATCAATTAAATAACTGAGAGGTTAAAACACCAGGCATGCGATTTAAAATATCTCACCGAAACAAATATTTACAGAATTCTTCCTTTCCAAAACAAAAGATTTGAATTACCCTAAAATAAAGGGGAAGTAAGAAAGTGTGGCACTGAAACAGAAAGACTGTGCAGCCAGCCATGGTAACAAATATGAAACTTGCTAGTGAGAACTGCAAGTCCCTGGAATTCTTGATTTACAATAAAGGGATCTGGCTAGCAGAAATAGATCGACTGGTATTTTCCTGTCCATTTTCACTACACTAGAGAAAAATACAGTACAGGTTCTGAACAGCAAAGATGTTTGTTAATTCATTGGAGAATGTTTACATATATTGTCTAAATTTCCTTCTGTGCATTCATTGAGTTGTGAGTCCAAAAGTCACTAGAATTATAACGTAAGTTAGCAATAGAAATTGAGCTGAAGTTGATATAACCTAAGATAAAAATATTCACTCAAAAACCTCAAACTGCCTAAAATCAAATGCTCTAATGGAGATAAAGAGCTTCTTGGACCTATGTTCCAACTCTTTCAGATTGTTTCAAATAAACACACAGACTATGATTCTGTCTGCCATGATTATATTCTTATACTGATGGGTCGTAAGTTATTAATGAAATCCCTCCCCCTGCTTCTTCCCGTTTAAGGGCGAATATACAGAGCAAAGCTCCCATTTCTTGACAGCCCAGCCTCACAGTCTTTGGGCCTGGGCTTCTAAACACTCAGCTGGGGTATGTCTACACTGCACGACTATTTTGGGATACCCGAGGTATCCTGAAATAGCTACCCCACATCTTAACAAGCCGCCCATTATTTTGAAATATTTTTCAAAATAATGGGCACGCTATTTCTGCATCCCTGTAACCCTTGTTCCATAAGGCTTAAGGATGTCTCAAAATAGCATGTTATTTCAAAATTTGGTACTGTGTAGATGCGCCAAATTTCAAAATAAGCTATTTTTAAATAGAATTGAATTAAGATACGCAATTTGCATAGCACAAATTGCGTATCTTATTCCGAGTTGAGGGTACCGTGTAGACACATCCCTGGGGAGTAACCCTCTCTTCTATGAATAGTCTTGCTGAAGTTAATGGAACTACTTGCTGAATAAGGATCACTGATATGAGTAAAAGTACAGGATCAGACTCTTGCACTGTATTAGTTTCCAGAGAAAAAGTCTGGGGGACATAAACCAATGTGACTCTATTACAAAAAGACTGGTGCACAAGAGGGCTAAAATGAGATAACTTCCAAAAAATCAATAATTAAATCAATATGACACTGGTTAAGATTTTTAATAAGAAAACCCATTACGACAAAACTCCTGCGTTTGTGTGTTTAATAGGACACGCAGTCTTTATATACCTGTAGACTTGTCCTGACGGTGACTATCAACTTTAGCCAGGATGGGAATTTTCCAATCATTTTGCTCAAGAATGATACTATAGTGTCCCCGTAATCTGGTTTGTGAAATTCAGCTTCATTTAAACCATCAATTAATATGATGTAATCTTCATCTGGAATCTTCCTCTCTGGGATTGTAAGAAAGAGAAAAGGTTTCAGGCTACAGCATGGCTACAGCAACGGTACTCACCTCATTGTTTTAAATGGAAGATAAAATAAGATATGCAGAGAGGAGAAGAGATAAAATATCCGCACTCCTCGTTTGCATAAAGTGCCCAGTTGATTTACAATATCTGTACAATTGTGACAACTGTTCATTAAAATTATTAAGGCTATTAGACAAATTATCTTCTCCCCAAATTATAATACATTTGAGAAATGTGAATCAAGATCTCTCAGTAAATTTTGACATGAACACTATTATACGTACTTTCATGGGTGATATCCTGTTGGCCAGGAATGGCAATCTGTGGCCAACGGAAGCTGCGATGGCTGGTACCTGGGGCCGTGTAGGTAAATTTAGTGGCGGTGGCCTGCCCAGAGCTAACCCTGGTGAACCGCTGCTGTGTTTTGCCCACCCCTGCTTAGCTCTCCGCCTGAAACCTCCTTGCTGTATCTTCCCTTCTCAGGGTCCCATATGAAGCAAACCAAATGGTTCACAGACAGCAAACAAGTTAAACAAAAATATGAAGAAAAAGGAAGAAAGGAAAACGTAGCTTCAGCTTTGGTCAGGATGTTGGCCTCTCTTACTTCAGAGGGCCATGGCAGTATCCCAAGCCCCTTTGGAGTCGCCTGGGTCTCCAGTCCAAGGGTACGTCTAGACTACAGGCTTTTGTCGACAGAAGGCGTTATGCCTTGTAAAATGAGGTTTACCAGCGTCGACAAAACTGCTGAGTTCTGTCGACATTATGTCGACAGAACTCAGCAGTAGTGTAGACGCAGGTATAGTTTTGTCGACAAAAGTCCTCTTTTGTCAATAAAACTCTGTAGTCTAGACACACCCTAAACCTCAGCCTCATTCCCCTTCTTAGCTCAAGGGATTCATGTCTTCTGCCGGCAAGAGCAGGGGATCCGCTGGCTCTCAGCCTCTCTGGAAGCTGCAAAGCACAACAGCCCACCCACACTCCAGAGTTGCCTCTAGGGCTGTGTCTAGACTACATGCCTCTGTCGTCAGAGGCATGTAGATTAGACACATAGGCAAAGGCAAATGAAGCCGTGATTTAAATGATCGCGACTTCATTTACATTTACATGGCTGCCGCGCTGAGCCGACAAACAGCTGATCAGCTGTTTGTCCGCTCAGCGCGCTAGTCTGGACGCTCCCCTGCCGACATCAAAGCCCTTTGTCGGCAGCCCCGTTATTCCTCATGGGATGAGGTTTACCGGGGCTGCCGACAAAGGGCTTTGATGTCGGCAGGGGAGCGTCCAGACTAGCGCGCTGAGCGGACAAACAGCTGATCAGTTGTTTGTCAGCTCAGCGCGGCAGCCATGTAAATTTAAATGAAGCCGCGATCATTTAAATCGCGGCTTCATTTGCCTTTGCCAAAACAACAAATCTACATGGCTCCGTCGACGGAGCCATGTAGTTTAGACGTACGCTAGGTGAGCAGAGCTTCTTCTTTTTATCTCCTCTCCAGGCCTGGGATCACTGCCGCCCAGAGCACTTCCTTAACCTGCTTCCATGCTGGTGTAGCATCACAAGGGGATGTCTGTGTCAAGTTGTTCTTTGCACCAGCCAAGGTAACTTCTGGAATCACAGACGTTGGAGACTTAGGACTTGTCTACACTTAAAATTTAGAGGTGACACAGCTTTAGTGCTTAGGGGCATGAACTCACAGCCTCAAGCCCCACGGATACGTCAGTGCAACTCTGCTGTGGACATAGCTAGACTACAAGGAGAATTGTTCCATCGCTCTAGCTACCGCCAGTCAGGGTGGCAGACTATGTCTAGTGATGGAAAAGTCCCGTCCACTCCTGTCCTATGAGTCTATTCTACAGCACTATAATAGCAGCTACAGGGTGGACCTGGTCTCTCACACACATCCTTTCCATCACTGACTCTTTTTAATGAGAATGCCACACCTATAAATCACACAATTTTTGTTTACTCCCAGCCAATGCATTCCACTGTCTGTGATGTTCACAGGAGTCAAAGAAAGTTGGGTACCCAAATATCACAGACATTCAAATGGCTTTGAAAACCCTACCCATTACAGCTCACTCTTGGAGCAAGAGAGACAGTCTTCCTACCACCAATTCCAACTGCTGGTGTTTCCTTTGGTGGCCACTTAAGACACATTTCACTGTATAATTTTGTCTAGTGAGACTATCAAACAATTCTGACCAGGAACATATTTAGGGCACTACTGTACATGTACAAAAGGTGTTGCATTTGTTCTCCAAAAGTAGACCCTGACTGCAGGACAAGACATCTTCAAACCATTAGCACATCAGATAGCAGCTCAGATTACTTTTTGTACTATACTGCATTAAAGACAGCCAGTTTCTGTGGTCATCTTGCCACAGCTGACATTGGTAGACAAGAAACAGGCAGGCAAAGACGGTGTAATAGAGGTGGGACACAGGTGCTAAAAAGAAACCGTTGTATTTCCTGGCTTCAATTTTCAAACCTGCTTCAGAGCTACAAAATAACCACGGCACACAACAGTTTCCACTGACTTGTGGCTATTTCAAGAGCTGTGAACTGAGGGTACGGGTTATGACCATGGATCAGCTCAGTATGGGGCCACTTGAATGAGACAACTGAGGTATCCTCTTTGAAAATGGGGACACACTAATTTTCTCTCCTCCAAAGGGAATGGACCTTCTTATACACCACAAAAGAAGAGAAGCATTAAATTTCTAACACTGTTGAGACTTGCATCAGCTCCTTATAAATCATTCTTTTTATTCTTAGCAGTAAATTAAATGGAAGTTTATATTTAATGAGCAGCCTTTTAAAAAATTGCTCCTTTTAATTAGATTATTTGCTGTTTTTAACACTTGATCGCCCATGTGAAATTGGTATCATGGCAGATAAAAATAAATGGCCCAAGATCAGTTCATTTCAGAGCAGGGCTGGGCAACAATTTTTTACTGGGGGCCACTTTTACTGGGGGCCACACTGGAAGGGGCAAGGCCTCAGGTGGAAGGGGGGGAAAGCAGGACACTTTTCTGCTTCCCTACTCACAGACCAGGACTGGTCTAGTGGTGGGGGAGCGCATGAAGTTCCCCATAGGTGCCCATGCCCCTGCTGGTGGGAGGAGACTTCGCATGCTCCCCCTTCCCCCAGGCCCTGACTGGCCTGGAGGCGGGGGAGTGCACGAAGTCTCCTCCCATTCTGCCAGGAGCACATGGCACTTCTAAGCATCATGCACTTCTTGCAGGGTGGGGGCAGAGTTAGGGTTGCCAGGTGTCTGGTTTTGAACCGGACAGTCCAGTATTTGAGCTTTCTGTTTGGGAAACAAATTGAGAAAGTAGAAATGTCCGGCATTTTCTATATGAGACTAGCCAATTAGCCCGATGGGATTTTCAGGTCTCTCCTCCACGTTGGTTTTCTCTCCTAAGCCTCCGGTCTCTCACTCCGTCCGTCTCTCTCTCTCTCTCTTTCTCTCTCTCTCCTCCTCCTACTACCTCCTCCTCTCTCTCTCTCTCTCAGCTCTCCTCCGCCTCCTGCCTCTCTCTCCGTCTCTCTCTTTCTCTTCTCCTCCCCCTCCTGCCTCTCACTCGGGGGACCGCGGAGTCCAAATGGTCACTTGCACCACCTGCTCCCATGCAGCGGCCTGGCTGAGCGGTGCAGAAGTCAGCTGAGCGCCACGGCGGGAGGTGAAGGGGGGCAGTGACGTTCACAGCCAGGGGGCGGGGCCTAGAGCCGCTGTCATGCCACACGTCACCGCCCGCCCCCCCCCTTCGCCTCCCATCGTGGCGCTCGGCTGACTTCTGCGCCGTTTAGCTGGGCTGCCACGGGGCAGCATGCAGCTGTTTGGGCTTCCCCGTGGCAACCTGGCTGAGTGGCGCAGAAGTTAGCTAAGCACCACGGCAGGAGGGGAAGGGGGGCGGGGCGGTGACGTACATGGGCAGGCCCTGCCCCCTGGCCATATACGTCACCACCCCTCTCCCCTTCCCCTCCCACTGTGGCCCTCGGCTGACTTTTGCGCCGCTCAGCCGGGCTGCTGTGGGGGGAGCAAGCAACTGTTTGGGACCCGCACTCCCCATGCAGCACAGGCCGCCCAGAGGGAACAGCCAGCATTTCAGGCAATGGCGCCACCCAGAGGGAACAGCCAGCATTTCGGCGTTACAGACTCTCAGACATTGGGCTACTATATATATGATGTAATGTAGATTGGGATGTAATGTCAAGTGTGTTCGGTATTTTTGTTGAAACCATCTGGCAACCCTAGGCAGAGTGGAGGAAACTTTGTGCACTTCTCTCCACCCACAGGCCCTGATTGGCCTGGGGACGGGGGAACTGCAGGGCCTCCATGGGCCAGATCAACCCACATGGCGGGCTTGATCTGGCCCATGGAGGCCCTTTTGTCCACCCCTATTTCAGAGGGAACTCCATATATGCTCTGTCATGGCAACTACCAGGGACTAGATTGCAGGGCATTCTTAATAAAGGGTCCTTGTGCAATAGAAGATTCAGGGCCTGGCCATGGCTGGCCCATGTCAGCTGACTCAGGCTCCTGGGGCATGAGCTGAAAGGCAGTACACAGTGAGCTCTCAGAACACAGGCTCCAATCTGAGCCCTAACACCGACACCACAATAATACAGCCCCACAGCCTGAGCCTGAGGCAGCTGACCCAGGTGATGAGACTTGATGCTGCAGGTTTTTTACTGCAATGTAGATGCACCCACATCTCAAATTTGTTTATTCTTGCTAGTCCACCAAAGCCTTGTCCAGCCACCTCACGGATGTGGTGCAAGCCACATTTTTCTGGGAGTAGTGTTGCCTAGTGAATGTGGCACTGGACTGGGAGTAAGGAGACCTAGTTCTATTCGCCTTGGTCTACACTAGGACCTTATTCCAAAATACCTCCCTCTCCCCCAGTTCCAATGTATAAGCAGTTTGTCCACACACTACAAGCCTGTTATTTCACAATAACGGGCTGCGGAATTTGAACTCTGCTCTTTTCACGCAGGGTAATGCTAATTTCAAAATAAGGTTAGTGTGGACATGCCGGTGCCACTAATTCGAACGTATTGGTCTCCAGGAGGCCTCCCTCAGTTCCCCAGCGTGCTTCCTGGAGCTCTAAGTCTGTGGTAGCGCGTCCACATTAACAGAGCCTGCCTCGGACTCATTTTGAGGCTTCCCCGTAGTGGGGATCTGCTAATTCGAATTTGTTACATCAGGAGTTCTTAAGTCGAATTTAGTAATTTTGAAATAGTCTCCTAGTGTAGACGTGGCCTTCCTGAGGAGTGCTACTGATTTGTATGCGCAATACCCTCATGGCCTCCACATGTACAATGTTAACCCTCCCTTTTATAGCACAATCCAATGTAGTGCTTTACAAGTTGGCAAATTAGCTTTTTTTCTAATCACGTAAGGAAATATTTCATTAAATTTAAAATAAATGGTTCAGTGGTGACAAAAGTTGCCCATATTGTGTTTCAGGGAATGAAGAAATAAATGTACCTTCAGAGTAGCTGCACATTAAATCTCATCATCCTATTATTCTCTCTTCATACATTTACTATTAATATCTGCCCAGAAGAGGTGTTTATTTTACATTACAATTGTTACGTATATTTTTTTCCCAAAACTTTTAAGCAGGATGACAGAGCACACTAGGAAATAGTCCTTACGACTCTCTCACCTTGGAGCAAATACAACGGAA
This sequence comes from Pelodiscus sinensis, assembly GCF_049634645.1. NCBI lineage: Eukaryota > Metazoa > Chordata > Testudines > Trionychidae > Pelodiscus > Pelodiscus sinensis. Next base: position 6,079,262 of record NC_134739.1, on the reverse strand, counting down.
GCCTGATTTTGACATCCACATCTCATGTTTCTCACACAGCTTATATGGAGAATTGTGAGAAGGAAATTGGGTCATTGTTCCTCTACAAGTTGTTTAGATTACTTGAAACTCAAATACATTTGAAAAATGTAAATCTCAGTTGGTCAGCAATATTCAACATTAATAACAATGAAATTACTTTTTCAAGTTCCAACAGCAACTTTGAAAGCATCTGTGCTATCTTTACAAATTCTTGTATATTACATATTTTTTTAAACCAATTTCCATGTGATGTTCATTTTGCTACAAATCGCTTGGTACATGTTAATTTGCCAACAGTCTTAATCAGCAACACTGAAAGATTATGGTCTTGATCCCTGAATCCAGCTGAGCTGTGCTCAGAGAAAGGCCCAAGAGTTAAAAACCAGCTTTACTTAAACTTTGATTTTATCTGATCTGGGAGACCAGATAGGGATCAGTTTATCTCCTGGAATAATTTAAAGTATCCCCAGAAATGTCACGGAGTGTGGGGAGCCACCATGCCCTGCACCCCCATCCACTGCCAGATGTGACTCTCAGGCAGCAGGTAGACCAGAAGGGTTATTGGTTCACAGGGATAGAGTGTAGTATAGTCTTGTTGATCACACAGGAACCAGAAGCAGTCAGTACAATCCAACCTAGGGAAAGGAGGTTGAGAACCAGGGCTCTGGGCCCCCTCCTGGCCTCCCAAGCCAGCTGAGACTAACACACACACAGCAACCAGCTGTGCCCTGCAGGCAGTCCCGCCTCCTCCTTTATCCAGCTTTGGGGGAGGACTGGGTGTCGTCACACGATTGTATCTCTCATGTAGGCTCAGGTTACAAGAGAGTCTGAGCCATTGTGTCCATGCTGGGCTGGGCAGGGCAGCCTCCCCTCAGTGAGGGTGTGTCTAAACTACACGGCTCCCTCGACAGAGCCATGTAGATGAGGCTGATCAGCAGAGGGAAATGAAGCCGCGATTTAAATAATTGAGGCTTCATTTAAATTTAAATGGCTGCCACGCTCTGCCGACCAGCTGATGATCAGCTGTTTGTTGGCAGATCGGGGCAGTCTGGACGCTCCCCCGTCGACACGAAAGCCCTTTGTCAACCTCCCCAGTAAACCTCATCCCACGAGGCATAAGGGGGAGGTTGACAAAGGGCTTTCATGTCAACGGGGGAGCGTCCAGACTGCCCCGATCTGCCGACAAACAGCTGATCATCAGCTGGTCGGCAGAGCACGGCACCATTTAAATTTAAATGAAGCCGCGATTATTTAAATCACGGCTTCATTTCCCTCTGTCGATCAGCCTCATCTACATGGCTCCATCGACGGAGCCGTGTAGTTTAGACACATCCTGAGAGTCACACCCAAAACTCCCACCCCCAGCTGGACACCAGTGCAACGCCCAGGGAACTGAGGCAGTACACACACACACACACAGTTACAACAGAGCAGCACAGGACAGTAGGAAATAGGAATCACATACAACATAACAAGCGAACAGAGCGAACACAATCCCCACTACGTCACAACTGCTCTATGTTATGTCAGCTGGAGTGGCCTCGAAGGCGCCATTATAACAGCTGTAGATTCCTTCTCTTCCTGACAGTCACATCTCCAACATGCCATTCATGCCAGGGGCGCTTGCCAAAGGTGGAGAGAATTCAGATTTTTCCCCAAGCCAGGGGAAATCAACAGCTGGACTGGTAAGCCAGCTTTATAGTCCTTTGTGTCCGTTGGTTAATAGGTACCACAGTCAGTACAAGAAACCTGCGAAATACGCCTGCAGTGCTGCTGCTATCACTTTGATCCATCTATTGCATTAGGGGTGAAACATACAATCCTGGTGAATGATTTCCGCAGCCAATAACACACAACTTAGTACAGGTCGAACCTCCCTTGTCCGGCACCCTCGGGACCTGAGAGCTCTCGAACCACAGAATTTGCTGGACAAGGGGAGGTCCAGGCTCCCGACCCGGGGGTAGGGTTCTGCTCCCAGCTGGGGCTGCACTTCACGCTGCTTGCCCCATTGTGTCCGGCCCATCCTTCCTACACACTGCACCAGCCCTAGATGGGGAAATCTCACTGCCTCCAGCCCCAGCTGGGGTGTGCCCTACATAGCGCCGGGCCAGGCTGCATGCCTAGGTGCTGACCTCACTGACTTCAACCTTGGCTGGGACTGCCCTCCTGGCGGCCAGCTCTGCTGCCTCCAGCCCTGACCGGGGCTGCACCCCCAACATTGCACCAGCCCCAACCGTGGCTGCGCTCCCCACCTTGCCCTCCCCCAGCAGTGCTCCCTACCTCGCCAACCCTGGCTGGGGCTGCGTTTCTGAACCTGGCCAGGTGGGGATCTCTGGTCCAGAAATATCCGTGGTTGCCGGACCAGATAGTCCCAGATTTTAAAGGTTCAAGCTGTATTTGTATAAACACAGTTCCGAGAGGGACAGAGTTCTGATCTCTAGCCACACTTGAAGAGAGTCTCCGACTATGATGGTCAAAGGTCTTGCAGTTAGTCACTTGATTAAGAAAAACTAATCACATCTTACTTGTATACGAAAGAAAGAGGGAGTGAGTACAACTGACACGGCATGCGAGAAAATGTAAACCTCTGGAAGGGTTTTTGCAGTATCTCCAGAGTCAGTAATTAGGATATGGTCTGTTACCCAGTTGCCCAAAGCAGCAGTAAGTTATCTACTGACTTGTCAGCATTTCTGTTTGGAGGCTGAGAATTCCCAAGAGCAGATTAAATAATGAATTTCGGAGGGGTAATTGAGTGGAGGAAGAAGCTAGTGACCTAACAAATGAATGCAAATACACTATTCCAAGCAGCACTGTGCAAGGCAAATGTTGTCAGGATTCATTTTCAGATCTTTTGGTCCAAATTTTGAATAAAACCAAACGTGTTGAGGATCAAGTGTTCTCTAACAATAGCATCCCCTCCATGGCCTGGGAAAACACAACTGAAGGACAGGGTTGGAAGAGGAGTTACCACCAAAACAAGAGTCTTTTGGGTATTCTCAGCCTCCTGAAGTACTACTTGCTCTTCTGCAGCTCTTGAATTGTCCTGGTGCAGTAGGGAGTCGCACATGGAATCCGTCCACTCTTTCACTTGGTGGCCCACGCCCAAAGAAAAGCTAAGTTAAAACTTCTTAGGCTGATCGGAGTTAAAAAACGTCTCATTCATGGTACCTTTATGAAGATTTTCCAAGGGTTCTAGGACTCCCCTCCGGAAGGAGGCCATGGGATCCTGGACACAAGATCTCAAGCTGAGCATACTCTGTAAATGTGGTTCCCGCAGTAGTTGTTCTCTGTAGGCGACAAACTGTGGCGAGCGGCAGAGCAACGCTGCCACATTGTGTACAAATTCGGGCACTAGACAGGTGTAGGCATTATCAGCCTGGCAGTAGTGATAAGCAACAACCTATCACAGGGAAAAGAACAAAAATATATCTACATCAGACAACAGTCAGACAGATGTTAAAGTAGCAGCATTTCTGTGAATGTCACTTACTCCCTCAGGCCAGGACTTCACAAGACCCTGTACTAAAAACCTCCGACATTGATCCAGACGAATCTGATATAAAAGCAGGTACTGATCTTTAAAAATTATTAGATCTGCCACTTGTGGAACAAGTGAATTAAAGTGCAGCCATTCACAAAAACAGGTAGTGACAACAACTAATTGATCTGGCTGACACACTGTTTGGTATACTGCATAAATAGACTTGTGCTTCACTTAAAAAAACAACAAGGAGTTCAGTGGCACTTTAAAGACTAACAAATTTATTAGGGAATTACAGGGTAAGCTTTCGTTTCAGGGCTCCATGTCAGCAATAAGCTGTGATTGTTTTTTGCTACCAGATTATTTGTTGTTTTTTTAATTTTATTTGGTGTTTTTAAAACATTATAAGCAGGGAAACATATGTACGGTCTGCAGCGTTACATTCAAAAGTGACATTCACCTCTGCAAAATTACAGATTGTTCTGAACAAAAGGGCTGCCAGATTGACTGTACCTTCCATATTCTTTTTCATAAAGGTCCTCCTGCAAAGAACTAACTAAAGAAATATCTCCCATTCCCCATGACGTCCCCAAGTTCCAGCTCTTTGGTCTCACTGCTGCCAATCTTCTCAAACAAACAGTAGTGCAACCAGATCCTCCTTCCCCTTTCCATTAATTCTCCATTCCTCCAGGGTCAGATTAAAAATTCCTTCCTCCTTGAACTGATTTAGTTGGGATTGATCCTGCCTTGGACAGGATGCTGGACTTAACCTCCTGAGGTCTATTCCAGCTCTATGATTCTAACTGCGTGACTCTGTATGGAATTGTGAGACACTTTATATTATTGTTAATACTAATATTAAAAAATTGGAATGAAGATACACCACGCAAGGTATCAATGAAAATGATTTACTAGGTATAGTAATCTTGTTTATGTTTGTATCACCTTTGGATTGTGAATATATCTGTACTTCCATACTTGTGCTGTGTTTCGGGAGACATCCTGAGATATACTGCCATCAGCACTGTTTGATGGCCTATCAAGGAACATCAGCTGAACTATGGACCCACTGAAAGGAGCCGGGAATACATTTTATGAGTCAGCAAGGCATGTAGGAGTAGGCTGGTGGACAGAGAACTCTCAGGCTTTTCCATATCATGTGCTGTGGAGCTTGTGTTTGGGACACAGGTAGTACAAACCATGTGGCAAAAGGAACACAAAAGGCAGCTGCATCATCTCCATTTTGTCTTCAATCCTGCTTCTTACCTTTGAAGCAACTTTTCTACAAATGAACAAAGGATTGAACAACCAACCCATCCTCGCTTAAGATGTGTTGCAGAGGGACTTCCAAGTCAGCAAACTCACCAATACTGCTAGGAACCTGAAATATGGACTTTATAGTCTCTGTATGCTTTAGCATTTAACAACTCTCTTCTTGTTCTTTTCCTTTCTAACAAACCTTTGGTTTTACATGTCAAAGGACTGGCTGACAGAGTGGCATTTTGGGTGAGATCTAGACTGATTCTGACCTGGTAATATGACTGTCTCTTTGGGGTCAAAAAAATATTTTGTATAGTGAGAAGAATTCTTGAACAATTTCTCACTTTTCTGGGCCTTTGTGCTAACTGGGAGGCTGAAAAAGGGAATGTAATAAAGGGGGCTGGGTGTTTTCTTTTTCTAGCTTCTTGGTAACCAGTGTGGGGGATCAGGAGCACAGTATGTGAGCCTAACTTCAGCAATAACCATCTGGTTAGGGAGGATTTGCTCTCTTTTTTCAGCCTGTCCTGATCTTTGCATATTCAGGGAGGGCTCCACTAGGCAACTATGCAAACTGCTTCATTTCTGTAGAGGGCAACTCTGGTCCCTCCACCCTCTCTCTTTCTCTACCACATCTGGCCACTGGAAGGTAAGTCTCCTCTTCCTTCCATTTCCAGTCATCTTGGTCAGCCTTTCCATAGCACACTTCTCCATACACTCTACTTATTTTAAAAATTCATTAACAACGTCCCTTTCCTGTAGTTCTTCATTTTAAATCTATTTATTTTATTCTACAGTGGATTTGGGGGCCCATTTTGTATAAAAGTCATGATATAGTGAGGTGAAGTCGTACTGAAATTCAGAATACAAGGCGCAGTTTTGATCATGGGGGTTAGGAGGGAGAAGCAGATGGAAATTTGAAAAGCTGATTTCTTCCCTATTCATCATGTAATGACCTTGACCCCAGTCATGGCCTATGCTGCTCCACTAGTGCAAAGTGTTCTTAATCCCAAAGGAGCTAGTCCCTTGGGATCTACAGGCTGATCCTTGGGGCCACATGAGCCTCTACTCAATATTGCTCATGGCTGCTTGTTGAGGGTTGGTATGATTTGGGCTTTAATGCCTCTGAACTGCCATATTGAGCCCTTGGTTGGCAACAGCCAGCTGGACAACTGAGATGTCTCAGTTCTGAGATGCTGTCAGGTGGGAACATTCATTTTCACCTGTACCAAGGAGATATGACTTTGTAAGGCATCATTTTTCTGATCCAAACTGTGCTTTAAGCCTTGGCATCAGGAAGTGAAAAGGGGGCTTTAACCACTACTATGGTGCATCTATACTGCACCAACTCAAAACAAGATATGCAGCTTGAAATACATAAATTGTGTATCTTATTTCAATTTTATTTCAAAATACAGCCGGTCCCCGAGTTAGGGATGCGCAATCCGTGCTTACGAACAGCGCGGCCACATTTTAAAAGCATGTATTCCAACTTACGAACAAATCAAGTTAACAACAGGTGTTTGGATCTTAACCCGTTTGTAAGTCAGGGACGCTAACGTAATTTGGCGCTAACCCGTTATTCTGAAACATCAATTACTCCTCATGGAATGAGGTTTACAGGGACATCGGAAAAGTAAGCCAGTTATCTTTCAAAATAACGGGCTTGCTGTGAAGATGTGGGATACTCTGGTATCCTGAAACAGCGTTGCAGTATGGATGTAGCCCAAGAGATTTTTCACTTTACTTCCGTTCTTGTTTTTGGTGAATGTCACATCAATGCTGAAGGAAGCACTGAGAGTTCTCTGCAGAAGTTCAGTTTAGCCAGATTCAAATGCTTTCTTTCCAGCACCTTCTACACATTATGCTAAATCTCTAAATATAGATTACACAGAAGAGAAGAAAAGAATAAGCAAGCAATGCAAGTGAGTTTGGAATAAAAGATTCCATTAAAATGTATTTATATTATTTTCTTGAGGATGGAGCAAGTAATTACTATGTGAACTTTTTAAAATCAAAGTCAAGTCATTTCGTGTAAAATATGAAGGAGTCAAGACATTACACTCTTTACATTAAAGAGCAAATATCAATGGCTTTTCTTTGTAAAGACAGTTTCAAAGTAATTTAAACTTGTTTCATACATATTTTACTTCAGATGATTCCTCATGCTGGTGCAAGGGATCATGAAACCAATCAGCCATGACATACCATCTGTACAGTTCTGTGTACAGTAGAATTAGGGCTCTTAAGCAATTTGCAAGTTTCTATTTTGAAATTTGGAAAAAAACAGAAAATATTTCCGAGTGACTCGGTTCAAAATTTTGTGGATCCTGAAAGAGAGAGACCTCTCTCTCTCGCTCCTTCTCTGTAGCTCAGAAGTATGAACTCAGAGCTCTTCCTTCTACCTCTCATAGGGTATGTCTAGACTCAAGTTGTGGTGGGAGAGGTCCAGGTTGGATATTAGGAAAAACTATTTCACTAGGAGGGTTGGGAAGCACTGAAATGGGTTACCTAGGGAAGTGGTGGCGTCTCCATCCCTAGAGGTGTTTAAGTCTCGGCTTGACAAAGCCCTGGCCGGGTTGATTTAGTTGGGATTGGTCCTGCCTAGAGCAGGGGGCTGGACTTGTTGATCTTCTGAGGTCTCTTCCAGCTCTATGGTTCTATGATTCTACATGCCTCTACTGACAGAGGTGTATAAAATAGGCTACCCGACATAGTTAATGAAGCAGGGATTTAAATATCCCCGGTTTCATTAAAATAAAAATGGCCGCCGTGCTGTGCCGGCTCAGCTGATCGTCAGCACAGTGCATGAGTTAAGATGCGGATTGGTCGACAGAGGAAGCCTTTGTCAACCACTCCTGTAAGCCTCGTTTCACGAGGCATAAGGGAGCAGTCGACAGAGGCTTCCCCTGTCGACTGATCCTCGTCTTGACTCGCATGCTGTGTTGATGATCCGCTGAGCTGGCACAGTGCGGCGGCCATTTTTATTTTAATGAAGCCGGGGATATTTAAATCCCTGCTTCACTGACTATGTCGGGTAGTCTAATTTACATGCCTCTGTCGGCAGAGGCATGTAGTCTAGACATACCCATAGTGCTCAAAGTAGCTAAAACAAAGTGCTAAAACTCCTCATAGTGCACAGGTTGAATCTCTGTGGTCCGGGACTCTTTGGGCCAGCGACATCTGTGGACCAGAGAGCCCCAGGCACAGAGGTTGCCAGTGGCTGCCAGCCCTCATGGCCAGTGGCCTGGGAGCATGGAGCTCAGCCAGTGTGCTGGTGAATTGGAGCAGGGAGTCCCGCCGGCCGGGGTGCAGCATCCCAGTGGCCAGAGTGAGGCCGGTGGCTGGAGAGAAGCCCCACTGGCTGGGGGTAGGGAGCCCTGCTGTCTGGAATGAGGCCAGCAGCTGTAAAGAAGCCCCACCAGCGGGGGTGTGGAGCCCTTCTGCGTGGTGGTGCAGAGCCTTGTTCGCTGGAGAGAAGTCTTGCCAGCTGGGCTCGAAGCCCTGCCATCCGGCAGCTGGCAGCTCTGCTGGCCAGAGTGAGGCTGGTAGCCAGAGAGAAGCCTCACCAGCCAGGGACAGGGATCCCCGCCTGGGGACAGCAGAGCCCCGCAGGTGGGTTGGGGGATACGCACTGGCCGGGCCTGCAGCCAGTAGGGGAACCCCGGGATAGGGTGAAGCCTGACCTCCCCTAGTCCAGCAAACTCTCTTGTTCAGGACCAGTCAGATACCAATGATGCCGGACCAGGGAGGTTCAACCTGGACTTGTAATTTAGTTTGTGCACCCCTTGAAAAGAGATTTTAGTAAGGATCATTTCATCAAATCAACCTGGCTCTTCAACTTGGCTGTATAACAAAGAAACATGGAGATCACAATTTTTGTAGCTTTTTTTTTTAACACATTACAAGGCTGAAAAAAATACCTGATCTGTAGAAGCTAGAAAACTGACTCCAGTAGCCAAATGCCAATAGGAAAGGTGCTACCATTTCTGAAGTGGGGTAAAGGAGTGACTCATTTCTCAGTTAGTGACAGATGCTTTGTGCATCGTCTTTCTGGCTACCAAGAGTGCATGGTTTGGGCCTCCAATTAACATATTGCCATTGAATCTTACCCAGACTAATCACATTGCTCTAGGCTTGTAAGTGTCACAAAAATGAAGGTCTTCTGCTCTATTTTCCTATTCTGGCCTCTCAAACATCTTTGCTTTCCTCCCTAATCCTCTGCAATTGCTCTATTACGGATGTATGCAACTAGTCGAATAGTCAACTACGTAGTCGAGTAACTACTTGACTAGTTGCTCCTTCCCCATGCTGTATCAGAGGCACCATGGGGGGGGGGGAGGCAGGAGCCGGTGCTGGGGGGAAGCCGGCTCCCCCCTGCACTCGTGGAAACGGGGTGAGCAGGGAAGATGGAGGTGCAGCAGAGAAACAGCGTGAGCAGGGACCGAAGCACTCACCGCTAACACGGGGTCCTGACTGCTGCGCTTCTCCCATTGATATGTACAAGAGATGCCGGCGGCTCTTGTACATTTCAAAGGGAGAGGTGCCACGGAATAGCGAGCGCCCCCTTATCGACAGATCGAGTAGTCAATGGAAATTCCATCAATTACTTGATTAGCTGATTAATAGAAATTTAACATGCCTACTCTCTATTGCGGCCCAACCTTTGTCAGTGTCTTTTTTAAGTCAACCTCAAACAAACACCACCACTCATCCTTTCAACATGCCATTCTTTTCCCTCTTCAATCATCCTTTTCCGGGTGTTTAGGTTTCAGCAGGAACATTCAATCCTGATCACTCAAGAGGAGACACAGATCTGTATTTCCCCCTGCAAAGAATGGGGTTTCCGAGCTCTGTATATATGTATATTACATGCACTACACCGCCAGGGTCAAGCCACTGATCTGATCAGACCTATACAGCATAGTGTAATAATTAAGTTTTACTTCACTTGAATTGGGTTTTGCATCTGATTAAATATGGTGGAGGGATTACAAAAGATTAGAAGAAGAAAGGAAGATTTCCTGGGATAGGTGGAATTTAAGGAAGCATTTGACAAAGGAAAGAGGATGGTTAGTAGACAAAAACAGGAAGATGATTCCAAACATATCAGGCAACAAGAGTAAAGGAACGAAGCTGAGAGAGGAAAGAGATGAATGCAACAATAAGGAGAAACAGGTTAGGAAGGTGCATATAGAGCAGGAAAGATGAGACCAGTAATGTACATAAGGGAAGATTATGAAGCACCTCGGAGGTGACAAGAAGTGAAAAAGGAGGCTGGGAAGTTAGGAGCAGTAGTAGATAATGGTCACCAAGAGTAAAAGAAGAAAGAAGAGCTGGACCGAACAAACCTCCAAAGAGGAGTATGAAGAGAAGAAAGGAAGAGTTAGGGGATGTCGCATTTAAAAGCCATGTTTATGTAATAGGATGGGTAAATTTTAAGCAGTTCCTGGGCACTTTGTGTGAGATGTAACATCTTCTACTCAGGACAGAATTCTTTTGACATTGTGCCAATAGGCACGAATTTGTCTGTTTAATTTTGTAAAGAGCCTTAATTAACATGAGGAGGCTGTTCTGTCTTAGGTCTTCTTATACAGCAAAAAGATGTCAATATGGTGGGCCTGTCACCTCTGACACTCTCAGACAAATGTTCAAATCCCTACAGGGCGTCCCTGCTTTTAGTACAAGGCTACAAACCTGGGTTTTAATCGCATCTTAGTATCTAACAGGATTTCTCTCTTTTTCAATCATATAAAATGGCTTGGAAGTAAACACAGGGTAATCCATTTATCTGCCAAAAGACCATTGGCCAAGTAATATTTTAGTGTTAATAATGGAAATCAGCATCACTGCATTTTAGTATTTCCTGACTGTGCATGTCTGTGAGGAAGCTGTTTACAGGGAAGGCTCTTTCATTACCTCTGCACAGCTGAGAATGCTCGGACATGCCTGCTGAAACACATCATTTACATGTGTTACGAGGCCTCAGGTCTCAGCAGCAGCAGATTTTCTTTCCATCCCTGCATCGGATGGCAATATTCCCATTCTCTTCAGGTGCCCCAGCAATCATAAACAGCTCTTATCTGTGGAGACGGACCCTTCAAGTCAACACTAATGCTGTGGCCAAGTGTATTAACACTATGGGGAAAGAAGGAACTGAAACCCAGTTCTATGTAGTGCCCCTTGGGCTGGTGCGAAGGGCTAGCCGGCTTAGTGATGTGTACAGAAGATGGGTTCGCCTATGAAAGGGAAACATGATTGGTTTCATTTTCCTGGTCCACTTTCTAAAGCTATGGTAACCTCTCTATAGAGCAAGGGCTTTCAACCGTTTTTGTTTTTTCATTTTCGAATGGTGGTGTGGCCCCCTTTGAAAATTTAACCTGTGGTCTGCAGATCCCTGCCACAGACTGAAAACAGACTGAACTACAAACACTGTAGCTCAGCACGTCATTTGATGCACTGGAGAAAGGACATTAAACTATGCTAATGACCCCACTTCTGGGTTTTGATGTCACGTACATCTGATTTATCAGAAAAACGGAATGCCTTTTCTGGGCTGTGAAATGTTATTTTCATAGTCACCCTTCACTAGCCCCTGTGGACTTCATGTGGCAAACAGGGTTGCCAACCCACAGAAATTTCATTTATGGACAAAATGGGAAACATTTATGGACAGACAAATTTTTTTACAGACATAATTTTTATGCTATATTAAGATGACATAAATGGCCAAAAGTGAAAAAAATCACAAGAACAATATGCTATTTCATTTAGTTAGTCATGGTCCTGGATCACATGATTCACATTATGTCACCTCAACCATTGAGCTAAATAAACAATTAAAACATCCGATTTCCGCTGCTCTGCAGTAAAATGGCTGAAGCAGCACAGAAGAAATTTAATTGCTATAGAATAATTGCTGTTTTTTGAAATTTTATTGCACTTTTACGAAATTTACGGACACCTACATTTTTTTACGGACTTCACGGACATGCTCAATTTTGGCTAATTTTTTATGGACTGTCTGTAAATTTACTGACGGTTGGCAACCCTGGTGGCAAACGACTGACAGAGGCCATGCACGTCCTATTCAGACTTTTGCAAAGCATTTGCTAGGAAAGCTGCATTGCCACTTCTCACTGAATTTTGGAAAATTGCTAAATATTAGTGTGATGGCTTGGTTATTGGGTGATTGTTGGTACAGGCCCCTTTTTGCCCAGCGGGTGTTAGAAGAAAAAAATACATACACAAAGCAAGGGAGGGTGGTAGTGGGGGGGGGGGGGGGAGAATCTGCTGCACCAGCTTCTCCCTGGGGCCCGGCAGCCTGGGGCAGCAGGGGCTGCATGGTCTGCCTGCTCTCTGCTCCTTAGAAGTGGCCTCAGGCAGTGGCTGGCTGGCATGCTGGTGTGGTGGAAGCCATGCTGCCGGCCAGAGACTGCTCCCTGGGGCTGGAGTGCTTGCTGCCTCCTTGCAGTCACTCATGAGTATAACTGTCCCTGCTATCACAGGAGACCCTCTCTCTTTCTGTCTGCTGATAAACTCCAGGCACATCCCATTGTCCTGGTGCAACCAAACCCTGACTTTGCTTTAAGTTACGATAATAGGAAACTGCCTACCAAATTTGGTGGTCCTAGCTCTTACCATTTAAGAGTTCTTGAACGGATGGAGTCACAAATGGATGGACACACAGACAGACGCACAGACTTTCTTAAATATATAGCAGATAAAACACAATCCCACATAATTTTCTAGGGATGGGGGAGTGTTCCTCCCCAAGTGTCAGAAAGCAGAACTGCTGGGTGTGTTCAGGTCCATGGAAGGTGGGAAGGAGACTGAGGAGGAAGCAGACAGGAGGGATGAGAAAAGAATTGGGAAGGTGGGGGACACATGGAGGACAAGAGGCTATGGAGAAGCACAAAGGGGACAGAACTGGCCCAGGATCAGAAAAGAGCAAGAGACTGAGAGGCGTATAGGACGAAGAGGGATGGGATGGAGTGGCAGCTCCATTGTCCTCCAGGAGCTTGGCGCAAAAGTAAATGGAATCCCTCAACCGGTAGCCAATGGTGAAGCTCCCATTTTTGTTTGTACAAAGTTGAATTTTGAGCCTGAAACAGTCATGGGAGTGGGCGGCATCCACCCAAAGGCTCAAAATCAGAAGGCTGATGAAGGAAAATATGTCTTTTTAAAAGGTCATGATGTTTCTAAGCTTGTCTCATGATTCTGAGCAGTCTGTTCCATGCTTTTGGAATGCCTATACAGAATCTTCTGTCTCTTTCTCTGCTAGCCTCATCTGTCTTTTCTTCCCACCTCCCAACATTTCACATCGCAGGAGGGTGGGGGAAGGAAGCAGCGAACAGGCAGCACTCTGAACTTCATTACCGAGACAGGCCTTGGGGTCTGACAAACCTCTCGAGAGAAAGGTCCCCTGCAGTTCACTGCTCTGAAGCCACCACTGGCTGTCAATGCCAGGCTGGTGAGGTGAAGGGGGAAAGAAGTAAGAAATGTTCTGATTTCCATGGAGGGGAGACATTTAATGCTACATTTAAAGAAAAGTAGGAAATTAATTCACAGAAATCTTTGTTGGGAGCTAAGGTTGCAACACACCTAACAAGCTTCTCTAAACTGCCACAGCAAGGTAATAGAAGTGGAGCAGTTTAACCTAGGAATGTTAGATATCGGGTAACGAAATAGTCATGTAACTGCAAGAATTCTTATCGGTTAAACGACTATTTGATAGTCCCCAGGGGCGGGACTGGCAGCCAGTGTATTCCAGCCCCAATCCTGGGGAGCCCCCTGCCACCCGCGCTGCTGCCTCTGTATCAGAGGGTATGTCTACACTACCCTGCTAGTTCGAACTAGCGGGGTAATGTATGCATACCGCACTTGCTAATGAAGCCCGGGATTTGAATTTCCCGGGTTTCATTAGCATAAGTGGGGAGCCGCCATTTTTAAATCCCCGCTGCTTCGAACCCCGTGCAGCGCGGCTACACGGGGCTCGAACTAGGTAGTTCGGACTAGGTTCCTATTCCGAACTACCGTTACTCCTCGTGAAGCGAGGTGTACCGGTAGTTCGGAATAGGCACCCTAGTCCGAACTACCTAGTTCGAGCCCCGTGTAGCCGTCCTGCACGGGGTTCGAAGCAGCGGGGATTTAAAAATGGCGGCTCCCCGCTTATGCTAATGAAGCCCGGGAAATTCAAATCCCGGGCTTCATTAGCAAGTGCGGTATACATACATTACCCTCCTAGTTCGAACTAGGAGGGTAGTGTAGACATACCCAGAGGCAGCAGCGTGACATGGCAGGAGGGAGCTGGTCCCCTCATAGACCAGCTGCCTGTCACCCTGCACTGCTGTCTCTGACACAGAGGCAGTAGCGTGGGGTGGCAGCAACCCCTATCTGTGGAGGTCTGAGCTCCTTGCAGAGAGAGGCTGCTGTGGCGGGGGAGGAGGCAGGGAGATGCTGCCACAAAGGGAAGGGGAGGCTGCCATGGACAGGGGCTGCTACTGGGGTCCAGCCTCTGTCTGTGGCAGGTCCAGGCTCGCTGTGGACAGAGGCTGCTTCGCGGCAGAAGCCTCTCCCCCTCCCCACTGCTGCCTCTGATATTGGCAGCAATGCAGGAGGGGGGCAGGTAGCATCACGGAGCTTGTGCTGGAGGAACTGGCTTTAAGCCAGCTCCCCACGGCACCAGCTCTTGCTCTCCCCCTTGCTGCCTCTGATACAGAGGCAGTGCTGGGGGGAGGGGGATGTGTGGAGTCAGCAAGATTAACTTGCCTAGGCTTATCGGTTAATGGTATATTGGACTATATGCTGGCATCCCTAGTTTAACCCTCTATGTCACCATCCAAAGGAAGACAAAACCACAAACCACACACCCCAATCTTCCCTATTGTGGAAGAGATGTCAGCCTTCTAGCACTCTGTTTTCTAAAATATCTTTCCAAACATACCAAACACTGATAACTAATGGTGTGTAGGGGGCCACCGAATGCAATACTCCTAGAGAGGGTGTAACATGGATACCCCATGGCATTACATTTTCAGAATTGTTGTCCATGAACATTCCAGAGAGGTGATCTCACTGTTTCCTCTTGCAAAGACTTAGGTGAATTCAGTGAGCCTGTTTCAGAGAGGTTTTTAGAGCCAAACAAATACCTTTTGTAGTTTGCTATTTCTAATACTCTTTACACGTGGCTTTAGATCTTTGTTTCTCCTTAATTATTTCAGGGAATCACTGTAACCCTCAAAAGGAGCAACCTCTCCCTCCATGGTACTGTAGTCATTCCTATGCCAAAGTCTCAATTTTATGATCAAAGCATGGGATTGATGAATCAAAGACGTCAGTGGCAGTCTTGCCAGAACTCAAGGGGAAACAAGTTTATGCCCATTGCTTCTGATCATTTTTGTTTTTGATAACAGCATTGTAATCGGTGGAGTTAATTTCAAGTAACTTCTGTGTAAGTGCTGAGGGGAAAGAAGCCCTCAGAAGGCAATAACTCATTTTCTTCTGCAGTTTTCCATGGGAGATATTAGATCTGCTTGCTAGTTGTCTAAATTGGCTTATTTCTAAGGATTTTTCTTCTCCCTGATGACTGCTGAACTATAAATCATGAAAGACTTCAAGCCGTTCCCTCAGAGTACGGTAAAAAGCTGCTCCCTAATAGTATGGCAAAGCAATAAACTACAGGCTTACACAGACCTCTCACTGACAGCTTTTATTATTAATTTAACACTGAATGTGCTAAGCATTGGCACAAAGCCAAAGATAAAGGCAGCTGCTGCCCCAAAAAGTTCACAGTCTGAAAACAGCCATAGAGAAGACAGTGCACAGTGGCCTAGAGGAGGGAATCACAGACCTATTGCTTCTATTATTATAAACTCACAGTCTGTGAGCTCCAGGGGAGAAGTCGATTTGGAGAAGGGATTTGGAGGAGGTGAAGCTGTTGGCATATTTCAACTTCTGATATTTGTAGCCTACATCCACAATGACTTCAACCTTTACTCTTTACTCATGGACTTCCATAATGGGCAGGGGATTTTTCTTGATTGTTCTGTACACTGAAAACACCCTTCACACCCACCACCAGCAAAGAGACTAGGACTGGGGCTATTTAATCTCTCATCTCTTCTGTATATCTTTAAAAATTACTCAGTATAATGATACATACATAGTATATCACCAGAATTGTTTCATAAAAGATTTTCAAAGTTTTCCATGAAGCATGAGCTGGCTGCTGCCAAGATATAAAGGTTAACTAATCAATCTAAGCACTGGTCACTTCAGAGAGGACACAGGATGCTAGGGAATCCAGTGGTAGTTTTGGAATTAATCCATGTTTACAATAGTCAAGATAAGATTTATTGTCAGATTGCAAACTGATTGGGTGTTAAAAGTCCTTCCAAATGGGGCTATGGCCAATGTACTGCAGGTCAGAGTTTTGGGCATAAAACCATGACTTGTTTCCCTTTTCTCCCTAATTGATCAGAAATGAAAAAAGTCACAGTCTTTGGATGTGAAAGGGGATGTCCCACACTGGTTGAAACAAAGCCACACCCTTTAGCTTTGGCTTTTTTTAAAGTTATGTTCTTTTTAAGGAAAGGAGCAGATTGGAGCTAAAAATATCCACATTTGTCAGATACACATCCAGCAGGGCTATAAAAAAAGGGATAGAGAATAAGACAGAGAATATCTTATTGCCTCTATATAAAACCATGGTACGCCCACATCTTGAATACTGAGTACAGATGTGGTTGTCTCAAATCAAAAAAGATATATGGGCATTGGAAAAGATTCAGAAAAGGGCAACAAACATGATGAGGGGTTTGGAACAGGTCCCATATGAAGAGAAACTAAAAAGACTTGGACTTTTCAGCTTAGAAAAGAGGAGACTAAGGGGGAATATGATAGTGGTCTAAAATCATGGACTGGTGTGGAAAAAGTGAATAAGGAAACGTTATTTACTTGTTCCCACAATATAAGAACTAGGGATCACCAAATGAAATTAATAAGCAGCAGGTTTAAAACAAACAAAAGGAATTTTTTCTTCACTCCACGCACAGTGAATCTGTGGAACTCCTTGCCAGAGGATGTTGTGAACACTAGAACTTTAACAGGTCAAAAAAGACCTAGATAGTTTCATGGAGGTTAGGTCTATCAATGGCTATTAGCCAGGATGGGTAGGACTAGAGTCCATAACCTCTGTTTGTTTGGAAATGGATGACAGGAGAGGGATCATGTGATGATTACCTGTTGTGTTCCCTCTCTCTGGAGCATCTGGTATTGGCCACTGTCGGCAGACAGGACACTGGGCTAAATAAACCTTTGGTCTGACCCAGTATGGCCATTCTTCTGTTCTTATTTGGGAACTCAGTCTTTTGATAAATGTGATATTTTAGGGAGAGATAGCACTCACTTACTAGCCATTTTGACGGAGTACGATATGTAAAATGTACAAGGAATGTACTGGCTAACGTGTACTGAACAATGCAGAGCTGGCAGTTGCATTCCTTTCCTAGGGTATGTCTACACTACCACCCTAGTTTGAACTAGGGTGGTTAATGCAGGCATTCGAAGTTGCAAATGAAGCCCGGGATTTAAATATCCCGGGCTTCATTTGCATCTTGCCGGGCGCCGCCATTTTTAAAGCCCCGGTAGTTCGGTCTCAGTGCCCGCGGCTACATGCGGCACAGAGTAGGTAGTTCGGATTAGGCTCTCTAATCCGAACTACTGGTACATCTCGTTCCTAATCTGTTCCTCGCTCCTAATTAGAGAGCCTAATCCGAACTACCTACTCCGTGCCACGTGTAGCCGTGGGCACGGAGTCCGAACTACCGGGGCTTTAAAAATGGCGGTGCCCGGTAAGATGCAAATGAAGCCTGGGATATTTAAATTCCGGGCTTCATTTGCAACTTCGAATGCCTACATTAACCACTCTAGTTCGAACTAGGGTGGTAGTGTAGACATACCCCAAGAGCCATACGTGGAAGAAGAGAACACTTGTTAAAAGTTCTAATATTTATTTATTTAGAAACTCATCACATACTCTTTGCCGTGCCATCTGGGTGCTACATAAAACAAATCTCAGGCAAAAGTATACCTGATACAAAAGCCAAGCAAAAGAAGTGTTGGCACTCATTTAGCACTAATTCTTTGCTGGACATTTTCCTCCCAAGCACTGGAGCAGGAAATAGGAAAGCCCAAACTGTGTGTATCCTTGAAAAATTGTAATAGCAGTAAAGTGCCTCAGATTTCTTAGCAGTACTGTGCCACTTTCACATATCACCAAAGCAAGTCTGTATCTTAAACTGTCAACCTATGGTAACGTGATATATAATCCTTTCCAGTTAATATAGCAATTGATTTGCAAATCACTTCATAAAAGAGTTATGATATCTTTATGTAGACTTTTCCCAAAAAGATGCAAGTGTCCCACAAAGCAGAACCATTTGCATATTACATCTTTATCCAATAGGTCATGCAACCCAAGCAATTATCTCTTATACAAGCAAGCACTAGACTCCTACTAAACAGTATCATCTGGAATTCACTCCCTTCTTCAAGAAAGAGGAATAATTACTGTGGTAACCATTTTGTATCATGGCATACTTTACAGCCTTCAATATGGTGTCTGGTGGCTGTGAAAGATGAACCCTTAGAATACACAATGAACTCTTGATGTGAAGGGAATTTTATTGTGAACAGAAATAGCTTTTCTGGGGTAATAAAACGGCTCTAGAAGGTCTTCCCCATACTCTCTCTTGTAAGTATTTGCACACTTACTATCTTCTGTCAATACACACATTATGTGATGTTTACTAAGACCATTTCAGTAATTAAACAGGACACATTCCCACACAAGGTCATCAAGACAGGGTTTCAATACCTGTGCGGCGAGTCTCCGCATGACCTCTTCTTGGCGTCTGCGCATTTCAGGTGTTCCAGGGCAGCTTCCACTTGTGATTGACGAGTGAGCAGAAGGTGGCTGGTTTAGGGATAGCTCTCTATTTGCATCCACATCTGTACGAAACAAAGAGGATAACAGATGACTACAGGCCAAGGATGGCTGAGATGTTACAAAGTACATGACAAGGTATCTTCTAACAATCCATTTGAGCAGTTAATACATCTTCTGTAAGTAGTCTAAGACATTGAGTATTACAGGGGTGCACGCAGGGGAAAATCTCCAGAACAAATTTCTACCAGATCTAACAGGGAAAAAACAGCAGAGATAAAGGATTAATCTCATCTTACTCATTTTCTTCATGGTAACATTAATTAATAAATGAACACAGGATTTAGTGCAATTGACACAGTGGTTTTTACCCATGAAAGCTAATGCCCAAATAAATCTATTAGGGTGTGTACACAGCACAGTTATTTCAAATTACTGACATTATTTCAAAATACCCATGTGAGTGTCTACACAACAATTCCACCATATTTCAAAATATCGGGCGGCTTATTTAGAAATCTGTAACCCTCATTTCACGAGGAATAATGCCTATTCCGAAATAGCTATTTTGAAATAGTTGTAGCATAGACATTCCACTGCTGCTATTTTGAAATAGCTCCTCCCAAGGGCCATTCGAACTAATTACACTCCAGTGCCTCCTGGGGCTCTAAATCGAGGTAGCACGTCCACATTAGGGAAGCCTGCCTCAGACTCATTTTGTGGCTTCCCTGTACTGCAGATCTGCTATTTTGAAATAAGCTATTTCGGAAAAAAAAAAATCCGAAATAGTTTATTTCGAACTAAGCATGCCGTGTAGACGTACCCTTGGTCTTTTAGGTGCCACAGGACTCCTCATAATTTTTGAAGAAATAGAGAAGTCAGAAGAGCATGAGGATATTGAGATGGATCTGCAAAAAAGTACAGGCTGCCCCTGACTTGTGACGCGATCAGCTCCGGGGATAGCGTTGCAAGTCGGGGGCGTCCTAACTCGAGACCACATTTACGACAGGCAACATACGCCATCAAAAATGCGGAGCTGAGGACGTAAGTTGGGGGATTTCGGCCCCTTCCACACTTACGGAAAAGATCATAAGTGAGGGGGTCATAAATCGGGCCTCCTGTAATGATTTATACTGGAATCATTTTTAAAGTGTAACTAAATCTCAGTCTCATTTTAATCAGATTTGCTTGCCTGGGTAGGGAGACGCAGGATATATGGCATGTTTTTATTGTTAATTCTTTCAAACTACATTACTTTGCAACTGGAAGTTAATTTCATTTTTTTTTTTTACTAAAAATTTTACTTATCATAGCATAACCATTGATCCCAATGTGTTAAGAAGATTCTAACAGCAACAGCCTCTTCAAACATAGACTCTACTAGCACAGAATTTTCCTAAATGTACCCTTGACTATGGCTTGAAATCACAACTCAAACTATGATTCATTTGTGTGCTGGTAGAAACAATAAGAATGGTAGCCACTGTCTACCTACTTAATGCACACATTTGATTAACAAATTCATTTTTTGCACATATGAATGTATCAGCAACTCTATCTGCTTGAGTTATGAAAAAAAATGTATGGGGGTTACATTTACTTCCAGCTCACTAACATCAATAATATACTTCTTATAGGATTTGGGGGTCACGCGATCAACACTTTAGGTATTAAAAATATTAATATGGTTTATTTTTGAATGTGTGTAAACGAAGACAGATACATGGCTTTTTTCAGGATAAATGTGCTATTTCATATCATGAGGAGCTGAGAGTTCCTTAGCAAACAAACAACCCCAGGCATAATTTCTAATTTGTTCAGTGGGGCTCTATCCAATTTACTGCTACTTCAAGGAAGTGCTGGAGTAAGAACTGAAAGGCTCTGTGTTTGACTGGGACAAGGGTCTCTTTGCTGTGCTTTGCATTTGAAATTTATAGAACATTTGCCTATTCAGAGCTGCAAGTCTCTACTGCGTGTGCAGTTTTTAGTTTGAAAACATTTAAACTGTAGCTTCTTTAATCTCCCTCACAATCTCTCTAAATAGACGGAGAGACACACCCAGCAGGTGTGTTGCAGGCGTTTAGTTAAAATACATAAACAAACCCTGCTTTTCATTACATGTGGTCCATTGAGGTCTGTCAGGTGATACTGCTCAGAATTTAAAAAACCAACATTCTGTCTCATTTCATATGTTTACGCGGATGGGAATATTCCATTCTAGCAAATGGCATTTGTCCAGCAAGAAGTTTATCTATAGTTTCAGTAGGACAGAGTGTTTCTGCATTTGTGTTTCGCTCTTTTAAGTGCCCTCTGGGTGCCATTAAGTTGCTGCTGCCTTCCACCTGCAAGGTGGCTGCGTTTCAGTGGTGGGTGAAGTGATTTCTGTTGCTGTGCAGGAGGAAAAGCAGGGTCAGTTCAAACCTATGGGAGGTACTAGTATGTGCACCCCGTTGTCAGGCACAAGATGCAGTGTATGACTCATGCCAAGCCCTATACCAGAATAGATGGTGATAGATCAATCACAGAGGAAGGAATTGGTAATGTTATAGAATCACAGAATCACAGGGCTGGCAGAGACATCAGGAGTCATCGAGTTTAGCCCCCTGCCCAAGGCAGGGCCAATCCCAACTAAATCAACCCAGCCAGGGATTTGTCAAGCCAGGCCTTAAAAACCTCTAGGGACTGAGATTCCACTCCCTCCCTAGGGAACCCATCCCAGGGCTTCATCCTCCTCCTAGGGAAATGGTTTTTCCTAATACCCAACCTAGACCTCCCCCACTGCAACTTGAGCCCATTGCTCCTTGTTCTGTCATCTGTCACCACTGAGAACAGCCTCTTTCCATCCTCTTTGGCACCTCCCTTCCGGAAGTTGAAGGCTGCTATCAAATGTGTCCAGAACAAATGTGTGTGGTGGTAACAAGTTAGGGGAATGAAGGTTTGCCATTAAGGAGGCCAATGGGAGAACCCAGGATATGTCCAAGCCATGGGGCAACAGAAGAAAAGACTGATTCCCGAGGGGGTCTCAGTTGGCATGAACCAATTCATGCTCCACATTGTTCGGGTCTGGCACATGAACAATAAAGTTTAATGGGGGCTCCATGAGGGCAGATTTGGCAAGAAGCTCTGGTCTATTGGGGGATGGGAAGAAGTTGTAATGGGATCCTTATGGGTGAAAGGTGCTAAGCATAAACCTATGAGATTCCCACATTTCAGGGCTCGCACTGTACTTACGTTTTGGGGAGGCATGTGGACTATCGGAAGCAATCTGTCTCATCCGGGTGCCATGGCAGCTGAGAGCAACCAGTCTAGAGATAATGGCAGTTTTACCAAACCCGATGTTCCCAACAATCACCACGCCTCTGTTCACACTGGCATTGGCGCTCTGCAACTGTGCATCTATCTCATGGAACACCCAATCCCGTCCAACGAACACAGACTCCGTGGTGATACTTGGCACCTCAAAGAGCAGTGGTTTCAGGGAGATGTCTGGAGGTCTATAAGGTGCAAAGCGTACTGTAAAGAAGAAACACAGGGAAAGAACATACAAGTTAGGACTGGATGGCAACACAGCTATAGTTATGAAATCACTTATAATTAATTAGAAGGCTAGCACGCTCACACCACTGGGCTTGCATTTATTCCTCAGCAACTTATTACAGATAAGACCCTGTCAACAAGAGCAAAAAGGTGTGTTTTTCAGTTGTTAGCTCAACTCCACAGAAAACCTCTTCACCCTCATGTGCATATAAGCCAGATAATCTGAGCCTGTCCTCTTGTACAGTGCAAAACCAAAACTGTCTTAAAGCAGTTAAACTGTGTTCACATGGATAGCAAAAAGGGGGGTTCATTCAGCTAAATGAAGTTCTTTGAGCCATTTCACATGGACAAAACACAACAAAATGTTTTGTTCTTCACGAAGAAAAATTCTAATGAAATCTCATGCAGAAAATGTGAATTCAGATAACTCCACTGTTCCCCATGAAAATGTTTTCTTCTTACTGTTCAGATCAGCTCCTGTATACAGATGTTACCAGCAGGCATTTGGAAAGGCTGCAATACCTCTTACTGGTGAAGCCAAAAGTTAGCAGAGCAGCTCATTGCTAGCGAATGCCAGGAAAGCCATTCTGCCACAGCTCTCTGCATGTGTTTTGTATATGGCACATCTGCCTACAGAACGATTTTGATAACATTCAGCATTTTTAACTGGCACCATCTTTACAATAATTTTGGGGGTAAGAAAAATAACCAAAATACCACAAAATAATGTTTTTCTGTCACTATATTAATATCAAATAATCCATAAAATACAAGGCATAAATCCTAATGTTTTATATTAACAGAAAAGAACAATTACCATCTCTCTCTCTCTCTCTCTCTCTCTCTCAATACTAACATTATACACACTTGTATCAATCAACAGATCAGCACATCTGACGGTTGCACTTTCCTAGTATTTGGGACAGTAATCTGCTCTAACATTGCCAAGGTTGCTATTAAGGTTTGATGAAGTTGGGTTATTTTTTACTATCTTGTGGCATGTCTACACTGGGGAGTTATTTCGAAATAACTCCCCTGATTTTGAAATAGCAAGGCGAGCGTCCACACTACCAAGCCTGTTATTTCGAAATAATAACTCCTGCTTTGGAAGAGGAATAAGCTTATTTCAAAAAAACTATTTCAAGAGTTATTATATTGAAATAACCTGGTAGTGTAGACTTAGCCTTGGAGATGAACCTGAAAGTCTTATTGAGAGCTGGCACATGTCAACTGATAATACTGGACACAGTATAAAGGTGGCAAGGAATGCAGGAGACATTTCCCTTAATTTCTGATTTAAAGCTTTGGGTAGAAAAGGTGGGTTGTGATGTGAATTCTCTGTCATGAAATCTAGTATATATTTGTGTTAACTTCCTAGTTTTAATCGAGGGTTGGTGCCTCATCAGTGTTCTCTCTAATTTTTTTCCATCCACGTGTGGAATAAATGTTGTTATGTGCACTGATGCATGTGTGAATGTGCACCACCAATACAAACATATGCTGGCAGCTGCGGGCGCTCTGCTAATCAGCTGGGCAGGATTTAGAACATTATTAGGTGGCCGCCCACTCGCTCAGCTTACAGGGAACACTGGTCGCCATGGTCCCAGAAGGGAGACAGGAAGAAGTGGAAGTGCACCTGGCTGGAAATTAGAGGGAGAAACAGAGCTTCTGAAGCCACTCCTGGCTGCATCAGCTTTCCTGAAGGAAATGAGAGGCTGCCATGTCACTCAGTTCTTTATTTCTATAACATTTATCTCTATTTAAAGGTTACTGAGTAAGTAGTCAAACAGCAAATCACCATATTTTGTGTTAACCACAAACCTTGTCAGCTAGAGAGAACCTCCAAAAAAACCTGTGTTGTCACTCTTTCCTGAAACACAAGGGCTTCTGAAAATGGAGACAGCAAGGAGGAGCAGCAGCATCTGCCAGAAGGTTTGTTTACCATGCTCACCTTTCCTCTAGGTTCCCTGTCCCTGCCAGTGTGAAACCTACCTCCTCACCTTCAAACTTGCCAATAGATAACATCAGCAAAGCAAAACAAGTGACAAATCGATGAAATATCAAATACCGGTTTCTTGGTGATTCATACCATGATTTACAGATTGTCACAGTTTGTAAAGTATAAAACTTATTTTAAAGATCTCTTCTTACTGTGAGAATTACATAAAAAACCAACATCCCCCCTACCTAGGTCATCGGTAACAAGGTTTTCACACTAGCTCTTCAGAGCCCTGGTTCAGAACACTGCCAATTTTGCTACAACTTAAATTGCTAGGCTCTGTATAAAGCAGCCATTACAGAAGGACTCAATGCATATTTTCTCTTCATTTTTTATTAACAAACTACACCTTCTCCATTAAGAGAGATACCGAGGGATGTTTGCTTATTCATTGAATTCTGAACATTTAAATGTTTGCTTGCTGGTAATACAAGACTTATAGGGGAGCAGCACAAACCACTGTCTGCAGATTTACTGCATAGCTCCCTTGCTGTGGTTACAGCAGGATGCTGAAAGCCCATTTTTTCCACAAAGGGAATAAACTGTCACAATTTGCTTTTAAATGCACAAGATGCTCAGTTCAGTTCTCTAGGGGGAAAAAAAAATTAAAACATGTCTGTAGAGACACAGGCCCAAGGGTGACTGTTCTCATTTTAAAGAGCTAACATTAAAATCATTAGGCTTTACAATTAACTTGCCTTGACAATTTTATGTGTGGGTCACTCCCACTGGGTACATGATGTAACGCGGCAAGAGGGCACGGAATAAGCGCACTGGGCTTGGGCAGCACGTTACTAACCTTGCTCATTATGTACCCACCCACCTCCCAGCCCAAACTTGTCCCCGGATTCTCTATTCACTCCATAACTGTTAAACTTGTAACTCGAACTTGCTTTCAAACATGCGCTTCATAAAATTGGTCAATCTGTTACCTTTAATGATCGGAGAGACAGCCTCCTTCAAACCAAGCCCTGCTGCCCTTGAAAATACAAAATCTATACTGGAAATTTTGCTGCTGACGTGGAAGGCTTAGAATGTACCTTGACAGTTGCAGAGGATCTGATGCAGCTATAAGCTCCTCTACACCAGTGACTTTTACTGCACTTCTGTCTGGAGACTTCTTGGCCAAGGGTAGAGAGAGGGCAGCCCACCCTCAAACACCAAGAATTTATGGGCCATTGTGTTTGTTTTGTTGCTTCCCAACAGAGCAAGCAATGAATACAGAAATGTGAGTATCCACAATACAGCGTAAATAGATGGCTTTAATAAATTGGAACAATAAAACAGAAAACGCGGTACCTCAGGTATTATGCCATTAACAGAAAAGCATAGAGATGTTATTTTTTCTATGCTTACCAAAATAAATCTACCCCCCCCAGAACTGTAAAAGATTGAACTTATCTAGCTCACTCTCTTGCCTGACAATAAGCATAAAAATTCTAAACTTTATGTGCTTTGTATCCCTAACATTTTAGAGCGTATTTTTGCAACCATGAAGATTTTCTAAGCCCAGTATATGATTCGATTTAGAATAATACTGTAGAAAAGCAGACATTTAAACAACAAACACTGCCTTTTCAAAGAGCTCACAACACACACAGAATAAAACTGAATCCAGCCAGGCAATAAGATTTATGTCTCACTTTTACGCAGACCTCAGCAGACTTTAAATAGCAAACCAATGGCACTAAATGTAAGTAGCTCAAACTGCTAAGAAGCTATAGATAGGAGGAAAAGGAATGTGGTATCTGATCCAATTAACTCAAGATATGAAGATTAGTCTCCTGTACTTTGGGTTCTTGAAAATGACCTCCACACCTTATACCCATTTTCCTCTGAGCCCTAATTTCAACTGTAGACTCAAGGAGGCAGTGAAGGGTACAGAGGTGGGCTGGCAAGTCATTTTTCTCCCTAAACCATTTGTACTCAGAATTCCTCAGAATATTTAAGACCTTTGTTTTAAGACAAACAAAAGGAATTATAATTTTACACAGGAGAATATAGCAATAGTTAAAGGGCAAGTCTCTTTTTGTTGAAACTTAGCAGGGTGGAAAGATACAGAGACTGACATCTGTTATATCAGGGGTGGGCAAGAGACTGCCAGCAGGTTAGATCAGGCCTGCCAAACCACCGGGCCCGGCCTGCGGCCATCTTGCTAGAACCCTTAAGTAGAGAGCAGCTCATATTTTTTAAA
The DNA here is from genome assembly GCF_049634645.1 of Pelodiscus sinensis. NCBI lineage: Eukaryota > Metazoa > Chordata > Testudines > Trionychidae > Pelodiscus > Pelodiscus sinensis. Next base: position 6,052,825 of record NC_134739.1, on the reverse strand, counting down.
GAGCCAGCTGGGGAGGGAGAAGGGAGTCTTTGCACGCTGCCCCCGCCTGCTCTCCCAGCAAAATTTCTCAGCTCCCATTGGCCAATTTCTGGCCAATAGGATCTGAGAAATTATGCTGGGGGTAGGCACAGTGTGGGAAGCCTCCCCCGCCATGCCCGGAGCGGAGCCATGTGGAGCAGCGAGTAGCCTGCAGCAGACAGTCTGTCTCAGGTTTCTGCAGGGCTGCTGGCTGGGAGCTGCCTAGGTAAGCACTTCCCAGCCAGAGCCTGCCTCTGGCACCCCACTCCCTCTCACCCCTCTGACTACCTGCCCCAGGCCAGCACCCATACCCTCTGTAGTACCCCTTTTGCCCCTTCTCCCAGGTCACAACTCCCTCCCAGATCCTGTACCCTCTCCTACACCCTTCCCTCAGGCCAGAATCCTCTCCTGCACCCATAACCCATACCTGACCCTGAACCCCATTTCCTTGCTCGAAGTCACCACTCACTCTCGGCACCCCCTTCATCCAGGTCACAACTCCCTCTCAGACCTTACACCCCCTGCTAGAGACCCTGCCCCAGGCCAGAATCCACTCCTGCACCCATACCCCCCCCTGGACCATACACCCCAAGCCCCTCCCCCAGATCACAGCTCCCTCCTTCACTCAAACTCCCTCTCAGACCCCTCCCCCTGTACCCCAGTCCCCAATCCCAAGCTCCCTTCTGCACCCAACCTCCGTCCCAGACCCTGCACCCCCTCCACAGAAGTGCAGCCCTTGACCACTTGCCAAAATCTTGGAGTGGCCCCTCCCATTCAAAATTATTGTCCACCCCTGTGCTAGATCCTCTCCTATAGGACGGTCTGCATGGAAATCAGCATTTGCTTGTACTCTGCTTGATGCTAATCAGTGCCAGGGTCCTGACTTTGACTAGAATCACTCCCCCATGAAAGATTGCGCCTCATGTCTGGATTCAGCTCATAGTTACATTTTATTCAGATCTAGAACAAGATCTAAACCAATAAACACTGGTTTCTAGACTGTTTAGAGGCACAGTCCAAATTTGGCCTTATTTATATTCAGGACAACATACACAGGAAGCACAGACCTAGAATGCACAATAATTGTATTCATACTTCATATTGAAAAAATTCCACCAGTGTAGTTAATACCATGTGTACAAGAGCTGCAGTTTGGAATGCTTCAAATAAACCTGCACAAATTTTGATCGACGCATACGCTGGCACTGACCTTCTTTGCATCTTCACAGGTTATTGCTAAAATGATCTCTTAAGTAAAACATTTCATAACGTGGCCACAAAGGCAGCAGGTAATTCTTCCTCCCCTCCCCACTCAGAAAGGTTAGTCACACAGCATGACTCATGCTGCTGTAATCTTCATCTTCACACTACAGAATTATAACTCCAGTGGGGGAGGTTTTTAAAGATATATATGGTAAGCATCTAACTCCCAGTGAAAGCACCATTTGCATCTTTGAAAATATCCCAATCTGTGTTAAAATAAAGCGTTGTAAAAACTTTATAATGATTTCAGATTATGCAAATGTGTTAATAAATCCAAGAGCTAAGACTGCCTCTTTTATATCACACACACCATATTTATTAACACCTGTTTGATACTTATTTAACTGTGCTTTTTACATTTTGGTACCAATTCAAAACAAACATTTATATCTTCCCGTAAGGATGCCAAAATCCTCTCACTGAAGATTTCTCCAGAGGCATTGTATTAGGTTAATGACACCTTAATCCCCAACAAACCCACTTTAAACCACCACTACAAAATGTAACAGTGATGCAAATGTACTGTGTGGTCCAATCAGAATACCTGGTACTGGGCTCTTATTCAGTTTACCTACAATAAAACAAGTGGCATGACCATCAGTTGTCTGGACTCTGCTGTAAGCTTCATTTATTAGATAAAAATCTTGCTTCCTTGGAAAATAATTTCCTGACCTTTAAGGGAGGGATATTATCATTTTATTATTATTATCACCACTTAGCAATGAATAATATTGCATTATTAGTTGGGGGAATCATCTTATTACTTAATTACACATGTATTATTATAACAGTAACAGCATGACTCCTCTGCTTTCTTCTACAATAATCTGAGTAGTTCGATCAGAGGCTAATCCAGGACAGGGATAGCACTACTTATTTACTGTATCAAACATTTAGGGTACATTTCAACTACGCTTTATTTTCGAAAGAGGACATGCAAATTTCTGCAGGAATTTGCATATCTTCTTCCAATCTCACTTTCGAAAGCGGAGCTTTTTAAAGTGAAAGTAGTCTGGACGTGTTTTTTTCTGGAAAAAGCCCTTTTTCGAAAAAACCACTTAAACTTCATTTTTTAAGGAAGAGCGGTTTTTTAGAAAAAGGGGTTTTTTCCCTGAAAAAAAAATGCTTCCAGACTACTTTCACTTTCAAAAGCTCCGCTTTCCAAAGTGAGATTGGAAGAAGATATGCAAATTCCCGCGGAAAAATACAGCGTAGTCTAGACATAGCCTTACATTCTCTTTTTGTTATAGTATTTTTAAATTTATAGTGGAAACCGATCACATGGAAACCAAGTTGCACTAAAATTGTCTTAAAAACATGTCTTATTAAAGCAAGTCTGCATTCAAAAGGACAGTACTATTTTAAAGCCAAATTCCTTGTGTACACCCATCTAACTCCCATGCTCACACTTCTGCTATAAATGATGGGAGAATTTGTCTTTTATGTATTACTCTTTATACAAAGAAAAAACCTGAAAATCCTGGATTTTTTGACTACGACATGGAACGTAAAAATTGCTAAAAAATAAATCTTGGGGGAAAAAAAAGTAAATTAATAATCCCAGACAAATCAAAGCTGTGACGGATTCCTTCTCCCCTCTCCCCCCATGCTTTATGAACTGGACTCATGGACATGAATATACATATCTCAAAAGTGTTTTGAGCAAATCATTTTGTGTAACCCATCAATCTTCATGTCACGATCCACTGATTCTCTTTATCTTACTCTGTTGTATGTATCATTAGTGTGTATAAAATTAGACACAGGGAGTGGGGAATAATTTGTGAGTTTCAAATGTATGAATGAGAGACATGGAGGTTGTTACCCTCAACTGTTAAATTATCTCTTTTGTCCTTCAGCCTGAGCAGTGGTTGGTAGGGAGGGACCTCAATCCTTTAACAAAAAGAATAGGAGAGGAGAGGTCTGAGTCTTTTGGCTGGGCTGCACCTGAAGAAGGAAGGAACCTGGGACCCCAGGGTGAGGAGGAGAGCCCTGGTTTAGAGTGGCAGCTGGAAGAGAGGTTTTCGGGTGAGTTTTATTAAGTTGGTATTGAGGTTCCAATGTGACCTCACCGCCTCACAAAAGCCTTATGTATAATTAAATCACACAGCAAGCTGTAAAAAGATTGGAGCCGCTCACTTTGACAGTTTGAATGCCAAGATGCAAATGAAAATGGCCACGTGAACCTTATATGCCTGTATTGCATATTTTAAGGAAAAACATGAAGAGGTGCAGAGGAGGGCAGTTAGGGAAGCAGACTGAGGGAGATCGGAGACTGTCTTAGAGGCAGAATCTATACCTCATTCGCATAAACTGTCTCCAGTTAAGATTGTTTTGTTTGTTGGAAAGGTTGTGGCTTCCAGATGCCTCAGCAATAGCCATTACACCAAACGCACACATAGATAACTGAACAGCAGCTTAGGTCAATAGGAAAAAAGCCCTTTGTAGCATTTCTTTAGCTGCTTCCTCAAATGCTTCCCCTCCTATCTGGGAAAAGTAATAGCAATTCAGCCCCATGCAGATCTAGTGTTAGCTCTTGAGGGCAAAGTATGATAGTGATAATGGTACGAACAATGCCTTCTGCTGGGAAATGAAGTAAGAAAGTTAAATTAACTTTAAATAGTACATCAAATTACAACAGTACTGAATTTAATTACACCGAGCATTTTTTACGGTTATCCTACTGCTCGTAAACCCCTCCAGCACGTCACTGACAATCCACAACCTATCTTGGAAAATGATCCCTCACTCTCATAGACCGTGGGTGACAGTCTAATCCTCCTCTACACGCAGCCTCCCAACCTTAAGCAAATACTTACCAGCGGCCTCACACCATACCTCGGACACACTCATCCAGGAACCTACCCCTACAACAAACTCCGTCGATACAAGCAGCACCATCACAGGACCTAACTACATATGCCACAACATCAGGGGCTCATCTACCTGCACATCCTCTACTGTGATCCATGCCATCAACTACCAGCAATGCCCCTCTGCCATGTATAATGGCCAAACTGGACAGTCTCTATGCCAAATGGACACAAGTCAGACAACAGGAACGGTAACACATAAACCTGTAGAGGAACATTTTAACCTCCTCAATAATGGATTTAAAAGTAGCCATACTCCTACAAAGGAATTTTATCACCCACTTACAGAGGGAGACTGCTGAACTGGAATTCATTTACAAGTTTGACACTATTAATTTGGTCTTGAATAAAAATATTAATTGGTTAACACATTACATAGGCAATTTTCTCTGCCTTTGATATTTAAATGTACACATCAAAAGCTATGAAAGGGACACATCCACCCTGGCTCAATTTGCTCCATTAACACTGGTCTTACAGTTGAAAGGTAACTGCTTTTGCTGTTATATATACCCTGGATTTGTATTTTCCAACTCATCTGATGAAGTGGGTTTTACCAACAAAAGTTTGTGATATAATATATTTGTTAGTCTCTAAGGGTGTGTCTAGACTACATGCCTCCTTCGACGGAGGCATGTAGATTAGCCAGATCGGAAGAGGGAAATGAAGCCGCGATTAAAATAATCGCGGCTTCATTTAAATTTAAATGGCTGCCCCGATCTGCCGATCAGCTGTTTGTCAGCAGATCGGGGGAGTCTGGACGCGATGCCCCGACAAAGAAGCCTTTCTTCATCGACACAGGTAAGCCTCGTGAAACCAGGTTTACCTGTGTCGATGAAGAAAGGCTTCTTTGTCGGGGCATCGCGTCCAGACTCCCCCGATCTGCCGACAAACCGCTGATCGGCAGATCGGGGCAGCCATTTAAATTTAAATGAAGCCGCGATTATTTTAATCGCGGCTTCATTTCCCTCTTCCGATCTGGCTAATCTACATGCCTCCGTCGAAGGAGGCATGTAGTCTAGACACACCCTAAGGGTAGAGCTACACTGAGCTTATTTTGAAATAAACTATTCCAGAATAGTTATTCTGAAATAGCTTATTTTGAAATAGCACATCTATACTGCAGGGAAGCCTCAAAATTAGTCTGAGGCAGGCTTCCCTTATGTAGATGTGCTATCTTGATTTAGAGCCCCAGGAGGCACAGGGGAGGAATAACTTTGAATGGCCCTGGTGGTGGGCGATTTCAAAATAGCAGAAGTGGAGCATCTACACATGCCTTATTTCGGAATAGGCGATATTCCTCGTGGAATGACGTTTACGGATTTTGGAATAAGCTGTCCATTATTTCAAATTTATTCCGAAATAACAGACTAGTTGTGCAGACACTTGCACTGTTATTTCGAAATAATGCTAGTTATCTTGAAATAACGGTGCAGTCTAGAGGCATCCTAAGGTGCCACATGACTGCTCGTTGTTTCTATCATTATATGATCACTTTCATGCAAGCTGCCTTCCACTTTCAAATTTTCAACCAGCTCGTCCTTAAAATTAAAACTAGAACTATATTCTTACACAGGGAACAAGTTGTGAGTAAGGACAGTTCCTACCACTGTTATGGAATCTACATTAAAATGTTTTTTATATGAGACAATGTTAAAGACCAAAACCTCCCTATAGAGGTAGATCCTGAAACAGGACTTTTCAACAGAGCACACAGCAATAGGATTCTGGGAGCTCTATGCACTGTTCACCTCCTTAGAATAAAACTTTCACCTTAACTGCTTCAGGAACATTACACTTTTTAACCCCTTTCATGTCTTTGAAAAAACTCTTCTCATAGTAGGAACATTTGTATGACACTTGTTATATTCAGGAGTGCTGACTAGGGGTTAACTAATGTCTCCTGTACCTAGCCAGGTATCTGGTGGTCAGCCAATAACAATGCAGGTCGGAATTTCAAACTGGAAGCGTTTTTTTTTCCTTTTTCTTCTTTGTTTGAAATTCAGAGCAGTTTCTTCCAAGTACTGAGGGAGATTGTTTTCCTTGTTTGGGGATGTGGAAATAATGTCTGAGCTTGTTAAGTGGTTTTTTCCCTTTTGTAACTAAGCTTTTAGCCCAGGACTTTCCCTGAGTATCTATATCAATTGGTGGCTCTTTCCATCTAGCCACTTTAATATTCTTGCAACTGTAGTTTTGTTTTGATAATAAAGGATTGTTTTCTTTTGTAATTAACCAGGATTGGTTGATCATTGTGTCCTTAGGGCTCAGTGCCTAGTTACAAGGGCAATGTCCATTGTTGTCTGTGGATCCCCTCTGTTTTTCCCCACTCCAAGCAAAATGAAGGTTGGGGCAGGGGGAGAGTTTTACCTTAGGGAAGAGATTTCCCAAGTGATCTCTTCCCTGGTTTGCTTGGAATTACTTGGGTGTGGCAGCAGAGTCCCCAAAATCTGGGTATCAGGATTTGGGGGGGGGGGGGGGGTTGTACCAGAGCCTGTAGAGGTAAGGTTTTGGAGTGCTCTTGCGGGACCCCACTTCTGCATTCGTCGTGCCAGAGTGGGGAACAGCCTTGAGAGCACTAAATATGGACCCTGTGCTCACCAGTTCTCTTGAAAACAGTGAACATGTCTTTTCAAGGCTATAGCTATAAGCACACATGGAGGTTTATTATATTAAGGGGCAAGTAAAGTTACTGACTAATTACTCAGCTCTTTGACTGAGTAAACTGACTAAGGTGGTAAGACTGTCAAATACAAAGTCAATACATGTAAATAAAATATTCTAGAGATATACCTGATGAGACAATTAAAAAAAATTTTTTTTTTGCATTCGGGCAGCAATGCTGTTATGAAATAAAAGTTTCCATTTGGAAAGCATTAGAACAAGCTCTAAACTTTGCCAAGTTGCAGAGATTTATTATTTCTTCCCATATATATATATATATATATTACGGAATAAAAACACACTGGCTGCAATGGGGCCTTTCCAAGTAGCAAACCAGAAATCTAACAAAGACAGTGAATGATCACAAGACTCTAGTGCAGGGTTTCTCAAAGTGGTCCGCGAAACCACTCTGAGAAACCTGCTGACTGGCCGCTCTGGTGTGTTTATTCACCGGCTCTGCAGCCATGGAGCCTCATGGTTCCCATTGGCTCCGGTTTGCTGTTTGCAACCAAGGGGAGCGGCATGAGCCAGGACACTACTTCCTGCAGCCCCCTGTGGCAGCAAATGGCAAACCTGAGGAGCTAGTAAATAAACACACTGGAGTGGCCAGTTAGTAGGTTTCTCAAAGTCGTTTCGCAGACTTTGAGAAACCCTGCTCTAGTGTATTAAAGACAAAGAATGACTAAATAGATGTTCTGTTTATTTACTAGGTGGTCCAGGAGGCTACTACAATAATTTTAGCTTTTAGAGACCTAGGCTCAAATTGTGACTTTCTATCACAAGCAAGAACAGATGATCTCAGGATGAGCAGCAATGGGCATTTGTCTACATTACCAAACAACCCTGCACTGGACGGGAGATGGAATAATGGAGAGCACCATAAAGCAGACCAAGAAAGCTCCTGGGGGTGGGAATCTCATCTATTTCTTTCCTGAACACTCCCCATACAGGTAAAACGTCCTAGATTATTTGAAAAGATGGCTGCAAAACTCAAAGTTTCTTATGGTTAATTCTCCACCACAAGCCTCATATCTTTCAAATCAAGGATACATTACTTGGATCATCTCCAACAGTCACAGCTACTGTGATATGCTATGAGGAGAGGTGGGATTTCATGCAGGCAGATGCCAAGACATTAAGGCTTCATACGTGAAAACCAACATCTTCAGTTCTACTTGGAAGAATACAATTGGCAGCCATCACAGTTCCTGGAGTCCTGAGATACACCACTTGTAAAGAAGGTGTTTTCTAGCATAAGTTGTCATGTTGACTTGAAGTCTAGCCGTATGGAGGAGAACCCATTGCGGTAAAATCCAACCTTGAGTTGACAAAGTCATATATCAGCTAAAAGAAATGTTATACCTTCCTAGCCAGATGTGGATGGTTAAATATGTTTTTAGGGTACGTCTACACTGCAAGCTTATTTCCAGATAAGCTATCCCATAAGAAATACTCCAAAATAGCTTATTTCGACCTAGCACGTCTACACTGCAGGGAAGCCTCAAAATTAGTCGGAGGAGGCTTCCCGTGTGTAGACATGCTATCTCAAGATAGAGCCCCAGGAGGCACTGGGGAGGAATAACTTAGAATGGCCTTGGGGAGGGACTATTTCGAAATAGCAGCAGTGGAGCGTCTATACACGCCTTATTTCAAAATAGCTATTTCAGAACAGGCCTTATTTCTCATAGAATGAGGTTTACAGATTTCAGAATAAGCCGTGCGTTATTTTGAAATTATTTCAGAATAAAGCAATGGCTGTGTAGATACTCGCATTGTTATTTTGAAATAACCCTAGTTATCTTGAAATAACGGTACAGTGTAGACACACCCTTAGCATCTGCAGCCTATCTGACTGTCATAGCAGCTAGGATCCAACACAACCCCAGACTTGCAAACACATATCACAAATGAGAGATACCACTGTTCTCTCCAGCCTACTGACATCACTTCATGTTTTATACGTGCTAGCTCTCATGCGTGCCCAATCTCTTCTGAACACTGGGCCACGTGTTCAACAGCTCTGGTGAGATCAGGGGAGACAGAGTTGAACAGATCAAGAAGATCTGAAACATCTAAGTACTCAGAGTTGTCTCTCCACAACTTTGTCTATAATCTGTATAGTGATGTCAAATATTTAATCCTCAGCAGTTACATTGCAAAAGATATTGTACATCTAACTATACTTGTTCACAAGAGTTCAAGATTCAAGCTCAACCTTAAACACCCAAAGATCAAAGACAAAACTAAAACTTCTAAAAGGATACAGTATCTTCCATGGGACAACGTACCACCGAACTGACTAGCAGAATGTCATTAGTCACAGGCATTGCAATCTGTAGCTAGTTTTGATCATTTCAAACAAATTTACATGCCACAGTACAAACCAGCTGGTGAAAGGAAGCTGGAGAAAAGGTGTTAAAATGGCCAACGATAACAGAGATGGGCAAGAAGATAAACAATGACAAAGACATCTTGACTCCTATAGAAAATTCAACATCCAAGCAACAAATTCTAATGCAGAAGGCTCCAGCATTAAAATGTGTTACTTGTGTCTTGATGTAAATTTGAATGTTCAGATGCCCCCTAGAGAATTCAATAGTCCAAATACAGCTAATTAAAGCAGCAACATCTGGTCAAAATGAGACAACTTTCCTGCACTCACCTACTAAATCTAAAAATAAAGTTTTTTTTCCCCTGTGGAGTGATGATAAATTTACAGACAATGGCTAATCCTGTCACATGCCCAGAACTCCCCTGTCTGCATTACTATACAAACAGCAATATGATAGTGCTCACAGATCACATCTGTAAGCCTCATGAAAGCTGTGGTCATTGGGAAAGAGACGGATGGGCATATTTATATCTCAACAGCATAGAGTATACAGGTCTTTTTACTTAGGTAAATACATTTTCCTTTTGAGCATATAACTATTATATTTTGGTTTTAATTGATCTCACGCATTACCTTGTTTGGAATGGAGACTAGTAGATCTTTTTCAAAGGCGTTAAAGGGAATTGGACACCAAATGGGAATACACTTTGCTGCATAAGGCACAGCATTGTAGGACGACATTTAATTGTCTAAATTTCTTAACCATTGACTGTTTGACATTTGAAATAAATTCTGCATATAGTTGCTTTTTAAATGTAAAATAATAGTTATGATGACAGTAGTGGTTTATTGGTGTTCTATGGCCAAAAAAGTGAAGGTCATGGAAGGGAATCAGGGGGCATCTTTTCAACCAAATAGCTGGGCCAGTGTGCTAGGCAGCTTCACTGCTGTCCGAAACGCCTCATTCTGATGGATAATCCAGAATTGCATTAACCACATAGACTGCCTTCAATTCAAGATTACACTCTCACTTTCCAACTGTCGGGAATTATATACGGCCAATGCTGATAATCATGGGTAGTCTCTTCTGAGAATGCCTCAATTCACCCCAGGGACCAAAGACATGAGGGGCCCACACCTAGAAATTATGGCTTTCAAAACTAACATTAATAAAAACAAGGAAGGTTGATTCCTGACAGCCATCCAGGCGTTTGCACACTATCTGCTTCTGATTTTTAGTTAATTTGTCAGCTGTTTTTGAGATAGAGTATTATTTTCTTAACAGAACAGGTTGCTATCCATCCCCCACTCATTTTATGATGGTTTTCTTTCCTTCCCCTTCCAGCATTTTACTAATCAGACATGAATTCCAAACTTTTACCCCAAATCCCTCCTCAGTGCCTAGTAGAAGTGTTTACCTGAGACCTCTCTATGAATCCTGTACCTATCAGGCAGAAACGCCTGACAAAGGCTACGTCTAGACTGCAGGCTCCTTTCGGAAGAACCTTTTTTCAGAAGAGATCTTCAGAAAAAAACTTATTCTGAAAGAGAGCGTCCACACACAAACGTGCATTGAAAAAAAGATCTGCTTTTTTTGAAAGATAGCGTCCACACTGAATGGACGCTATCTGGCATGTAAGCTATGATTACATGGACGGGGCGGTCACCACGGTACCTGTGCTTTTTCCTCTTTCCTCTCCTTTTGAAAGAACTCCCTCTTCCCGTCCACACATGCCTTTTTCCAAAAGAGCTCCTCATAGATAGAAGCTTATCAACACTGGAAAAACCCCTCTGTTCTTTCAATTTACTTTCAGAAGAACGCAATTGCAGTGTGGATGTAACTCAGGTTTTGTCGGAAAAACAGCGGTTTTTCTGACAAAACTCTGTAGTATAGACATACCCTAAGAGAAGAACAAATTACGTGAAACCTTTCCCCTATAACTGGATGTAGTCTGAATGGTCTATTTACAGTATGCAACGTCGGTAAATACCTTGCCAGAAAGAAAACATTTAGTGCCACAGCCATTTGGACATCAGTGCTGAGGCTATGTTCTTTGTTTCATTAGTCACCAAAGTTATATTTGTACCAAATGCTAGAATATTAATTCCATGTGGTCCAAAGGAAAAGGCCCCAAATATTTCATTTTACTGTGCTGACTAAATTGAATCCGGTAGTGTTCTCACACCATTCCTCAGAACGAACTGGTTTGTACATTCTATTAAATTGATGCCTGGTCTATTTTAAACGACACTATGAGGCTAAAGCTGCATGTCTTCAGAGAAGAAAAGAGCACGGAGACGTTGCTAATACGTCTTTCAAAAACATTTAAAAATAATGTAAAGGGTCACCGACTAGTAATCAATGATACATGCCAGATACAGATTTAACCTCCTCAGTTCTTGATATTGGCTGATGAGCCTCTCAAAAGCCCCTATTAACATTTACAGTAAAACTCCAATAGTCCGGCATCCAATTGTATGGCACTCCTGATAGTCCGGCATCAAAATGGCAAGAGCTTAGTGAGTGAGCTTTGGCAAAAAAATGAGTCACAAGGCAACAGTGGCAGCAGCTGAACCGAGCGAAAAGGGTAAAAAAGGGTTAAAAAAACTAAAACATCACAGTAAACTGTATACAGCATGTACAATAAAAAGAGTTAAGAACACTTTATATACAGTATATAATGTATACAGTATATATATAACCATCTTATAGTACCTCCTGATAGTCCGGCATATCCGATAATCTGGCACCACCTCGGTCCCAAAGGTTCCGGATTATCGGAAGTCTACTGTATTTGCTAATTCTCAGCAGACAGCCCCCTCCAAGCACATCCAAGCAAATTACAGGACTATGGGAGTTATCAAGAGTCAGACACAAACGACTGTGCCACTGTCCACATCACAGAAGGACTTCAATGAATTCCCAACTGCAACCTTTGCATTCTAACTTTTGCAAGAGGACAATGATCCTTCATCTCTAGAGCCTATTAATAGCAAAGGAGAAGTATGGGGAATGAGAAAGTAGGGAAAAACAGATTAGGGCATTGAGACCAGGGAGACAGTATCATGGTCCTTCTGTTTTAGACTAATTCATTGGTGGACAGATGTTTGGGGAGGGCTCTGAAGGAAAAGGACAAAAATCTGAATAGTTAGCTGGCCACAGTGTGTGTGCACAATTTGGAGGGCTCTGGTTACTTGCTTGGCTTACTGAAATTCACAAAATGAATTAACAACTTGCATTTTTTATACCTGACAAGTTGTTAACCCTTCCCTAGATTTTCTATTGACTGTTAATGAAGAATTTTACAGGATTCAGTCCCATGGTAATATCCTGAACTTGAGAGACAACTTGCTGAAGTAAATGTAAACAATATTTCTTTGGAAAGAAATAGGGGAGCAGATATAGCATCAACCTTTAGTGCTAAATGAGAGACTGACAACATTCTCTGGAGGATTCTCTGCATCTCGGGGTCTTTGAACCATCGTTACAAGGACTTCAATATCTGAGATATAGATGAGAGAATTATTCTAGCAGTGGGTGGATGAGATTCTGTGGCCTGCGTTGTGCAGGGGGTCAGACTAGATGATCAAAAAGGTCCCTTCTGACCTTAAAGTCTATGAGTCTATGAGAACATATAAGGTTTGCAAACTTCGCCGATAGAGCCCTACAAACACATTTCAATCCTGATCTGAAACATGCTTATTATTCCAGTCCTGGGTCCCTCCAAAGCAGAACAAGTCAATCATACCAAAGTTAGGCTGATTAAATAATATGGACAAATGCACAAAAACTGCTCAGCTGAGAGTCAATCATTTATTTCACTTCTGAGCCTAACCTTCAGGAGACACACTTCTATACTGTGCAGATCACTCTCCCCTATAAAAACTGAATTCTTAGCTGTAATTTAATTTTGTTGACATGCCCAGTAGGAAATTATTTGGCTTGCAAACTCCTTTCTCTTCAAAGAGCTACGCTGGCAGTAAGCATCTACAGTTCATTATTAGTATTAAGCTAGTTTCCATGTTAGTACCAGCAGCTAAAACACACAGATATCTTGCTGTCCAATATAAAGTCCCTACGGTACTAAGCCACATAACCAGAGTATTGCAAATATCAGGAGAGCAACACCTGGACAAGAGTGATTTTATACTTATTAAAACTGAAATGTAGCTCTGAAGAACACAATAATGTCAACTGTCATCTCCTACCTGATGTTAACAGCAGCATGCAAAGGTTGGCACATTAAACACTGGAGAATCGTGACCCTATCTTTTTTATTCCAATAAGCTTGCAAGCGCTTCAGAGAATTCTCCTGTTTTCTGTGAAGAACCTAGCATACATTTAGCAGTGTATCAATATCTATTTTTATTGATCACATCCTTGGAGATGACTGAACAATTTTTTATCAAGTTTTCAGAAAAATCAACGAAACATGGAAAACATACAAGCACATGAAAAAGAGGAATTTGAATGGAAATTATTGGATTTAACAATAGGCGCTGTGGCAGTGCCTCTGAAGCTTTTGATGTATTAATCATGGTTAGGGTTGCCAGGTGTCTGGTGTGGTATTTTTGCCTCTTGTCTGGTAAAAAAATTCAGAAAATACTGGACACCTAAAATATCCAGTATTTTCTGATTTTTTCCTGTCCAGGAGGCAAAAATCCCAGGTGCTTACTGGTTCCACAGCGAAGCTGTCCGGACTGGAGCAGGGAGACAAGATGGCAGATGGCCGCCAGCAGCCTGTTAGGGCCAAAAAGCCTCAAACACATTTCTTATAGGGGCCACACAGTTTTTAATTTTTTTTTATGCTTTGGTCTCCCCCACTTTTTTTCCCCCTCAACAGAATTTTTTGCCAGGTGTTCTTTTTTGGGGGACAGAAAGGAGGGGGGGTTTCAGTATTTTTGGTGAAACCGTTTGGTTAATCATAGTATCCATACTTTAGTACTCTAAAGCAAGAGTTGTAGCACTCCGGAATTCTCCAGCCAATCCTTTGTCCCCAAAATATTTCCTAGAAGAGGACAACAAGAATTTTGTACATAGTAAATTACCATTGATTTTCCTTTATTTGGGATGGAAACATAATGGCAAATCTGGGAATGTTTTAAGACTCAGTATTTAGTTCTCCAACAGACTTCTGCTTCAGGGTACCTTGTAACTATTACCTTGCAGGGGTTAAGCTATATTAAACTAAATTAGCCTTAAATTCCCCTGGCTCATGACAGTAAAATGAAAAGAGCACTTAGTATTCAGTTTAACACCTGCCACTTATACAAAATATTTTACCTACTTTTAGCCTTTAGTTTTAAGCTGGAGAAGAAATGCACTTCCCCTTTTCAAACAGGTTAGTTTAACAGACAAAATGAACAGACAGGAAAAATCCCTTGTTTAATTAGGCTTGCCAGATGCTTTCAACAAAAATCCCAAACATGGCAAACTTGGTTGGGGAGGGGCGAAGGTGCTGCGCCATTAAAAAGCCCCACGCTCCTCACTCCCCTACCCTTGCCAGACGTGGCAGGGGAAAACTGTCCGTTTTTTTTAACTGGACGGGGGACCAGAATACCAAACTGTCCGGGCGAAAACTGGACACCTGGCAACCCTATGTTTAATGTCCACCTTTCGATGAAAAATTAAATTTTGGGCATGAGGAGTTAGTGGGTTAAACAGCAGTCATAATCCTTGGCTCTCAGAGCAGAAGCTGCTACTTGCTCCACTAGAGACTGGAACCATCTCTACAAATCCCCAAGATGTGTCATATTAAGATTGGGCCCAAGTTTAGGATTTCCAATTGGCACACCAGCTCAAAGACCTGCTCACTAGAACAGGCCAGTTCTATGCTGTTACACAGAAACATTTGGAACTTTTTAACTCTCAGAAACAATCAATCAGATATTCTAGGGAAAAAAGAGGCTTCCAAATAGTGGTATTATCTATAGTGCTTTCCCTCCCTCCTCTTTTCTTGGGTTAGCATGTCATTACAATTAGAACCAGAAAGAGACAAAAATATGGAGCGGTGCTGCTATTCACATGGAGGCCTAACTGCAAAAGAAAAGAAACTATGTGGTGCTGCATGCTTTTTAAAAAGTGTGTCTGGAAAACAATTTGATTCTGTTCCTACAATAAAGTTGAATGTTTTGGATGCAATCACTTCAAATTATGAAGGCTTGGCAAGCTGCTCAGTTTGAACATATGGAAATTCTGTCTGTCAAAGTTTGCTTTCTTCGCTTGCTGCCTGCCAATACATTTTTATAACTATCACCAGCCAATGTGATTTCAGTACAAACTGTGATCCGAGATGACACAAAATGACTTTTCTCTTTCAGTCAAGGGTTGTGTATTTTGTACAAATCCCCATCAGAATTAAAACTGGCCAAGCCTGCAGTGCCATAGGATTGCTACACAAGAAACCAGTCTTGCATGGACTGATGAACACATTCCAGACGACCTTACTTGAGACAGTAGGTCAGCTCCTCAAAGTAAAAATAAGCACATCACCCAGCGGAGAAGAGGAAAGACTTATGGACTCTTAATAAGCACCATGTGCCTTGCAGATACACAAACATAGGATGGCCCTGTGGCAAACCAACAGCAGAAAGCTGTCCCACACAGCTGAAACCAACAACCCATGACTCAAGCATCTTTTCAGCATATGCTCATTCAGATACTATGATTACACTATGTCTGAGGGCACAAAAAATAGTTAAAAAGACCACAACCCAAACTTTGAACCACAAGCAGTAACTGCTGAAACGCAAATGAACTGAAGTCTAATAAAATGGAAAATAATAGGTGTAAGAGGTTGCAATGCTGAACACATATGCATAACCTGCCAGCACATAGTTCTGTATATAGCACATTTACTTCTAATCAAACAGGACAGCTAAAGGAACTAGAAAGGATACTTCAGCAATACTCTATCTAGCTCCCTTTGCACTGCTGGATGGCCAAGCTACCGACAAACAATCGGTACTTGATTTCCATCACAGAAGTATGAATAAAGACATTGGCTGGCTAGCACACTACCTTCCACATCCTAATGACTTAACCAACTAAACAATGGGTACTTAGAGAAGGTGCACACTGTTCTTATCAGCTTCTTGTAACTTGAACACTCTAATTCACTTTTTATCCTCCCTTCCTTTCCCCCACTCCCTTCCCTTATTTATTCTTGGATCTGAACTTTAAAGGCTCCAGTCACCTGAAGAAATGGGTTGCACGAAAGCTCATGATCCCATCTACATGTTTTGTTAGTCTTTAAGGTGCTGCAAGACTATTTGTTGTTTTTTAAGTTTTTCCAGTTACAGAGTAACTCAGCTATCCCTCTGAAGTAGCAGTACTTGAGTATATTGCTACACCTTCTCTCAAGATTTCTTTCCCAGGAAGTCCCATATAAAGTCACAGCCATGTGGCCATTACCGATGGTATGAGGCAGCACAAAAATCCTTCAGCTGATCCTTACCTCTTAGGTCTTGTTGCATGCGGGCCCCTGCCATGCTCTGCCGAGGCATTCGAAGGGACGTACGTAGGGGAGTATGTCTCTGCTCATCCAGGTAAGCGAGATCCTCTAAGTGGGCTGAGCTAGTGGCTGCCAAGAAAAAGCAAATAATTATCAGACCTGACTCCAAGTCCTGGCATTCATATGCAGCTGAGATGAAGTAAATCTGTATGTTATGTGATATTATAGATGATGACTTTTGACCTTGAAGTGTCATAGATCCTATGGTGGACAAAAATGTAAATGTAAAATATTAGAGAAGCTGTATTCACATTGCTTAGACCTATATGAACAATGTATGTTTCCTTCCAGTTCTTTGGTTTCTTAAAGGTTGAAGTTACTAGAAATTTGAATAGATCATGCATGAAATGAAAGTTTGGAAAACACAGGGTGCAGTAATTGCACACAGCTAGAAACAATGAGGTGTTTTGGTAACACTTCTCTCATGCCTCAAAGACATTTGTACTAGTTTGGTTTCCTGCTGATGGTCAGAAACGATAAGAGGAATAGAAATGGAGATGCTTATAGATGCTTTTCCAATTGAAAGGATTATTTAATTGCTTGTACAAAAACTTCAGCAGATACAGTCAAAGACTCCAGCTATATAACTGGGATTTTAACAATGTATTTTAAGTGAATATTAACAGATCTCTTCTTCAATTATGTTAGATCTCCCTTATTTGGGCATTACCATCCATATATTCAGACAGTTAAAATTGCTTATAGAAAATTTAAATGTTCAGGCAAAAAGGATAAAGAGAAACAAGTCTCAGTTCTAAAGAAGATAACGTCACTAAAACAACATTATTTGTCCATGGCAGAAATTAGTTTGCATTATAACAATAGATTAAATCTGTGATGTCCAACACACCAGCCACTAGTGGCTATTTGGCCAGCTGAGTGTGGCTAGTTCACTATAGTAGTAGCCACTATATTGGCTACTTCTTCAGAACTGGTTGGGCACTACGGGATTAAATAGTCTACTTTTTTTGCACTCAGTTGAAGGTAGGTGACTCCACTGTATGTAAATATGTGGGTGCTAGAAAACACATCCCTACCCTTGTGGAAAGTAGTGATAGAGATGCAGCTGTGTTAGTCTGGTCTAGATGAAACAAAAGACTAGACTAACAACACCGTCCCTCAAGGAAAAGTCTGGGGAGTCTAGGGATCATCTCAGTCCTGATGTCTGTTTGGTTTGACTGAGTGGGCTAACCTCCCTCCTGATGATTAGACTCTGTTTCTTTGGCAATGTGATAATGTAACGTGCTGAGCTTGCCCTTCTGGCAGAAGGGGACTGTGCTGCGGTTCTGTTCTCGTTATGCTAGAATGAATGTAGTTTTTAATCATATGCACACATAGCATCTCATTTCCTGCACCATGCAGAGCAATGTATCTATGGTAACTTTAACACACATTGGCTTTTCCACTGTACAGTGAGCACGGGTCTTTCAAATGCAGCATTTATCAGTGCTTCAGTTTGGCTTTTAAATGTAATTTACTCATTGTTTAACATGAAGCACTTTCTGCAGAGATGGTTACCTGCAACCAACTGAAAAGTAGGACAAATAGAGCAATGTATGTAAGTAACAAACAATGAGACTGGATCACACTGCTATGAAGAAATTAGCCCATTTTGCTTGACAACCAATAAAGCGGGGCTTTAAAAGCGTGATGTGGTTACAAGACACTGAAAACACTTACAGTACATTTCATCTGGTCATGGGATAAATGGAGTAGCACAGAATTTTCCTGGAAAAAGCCAGATCCCAAAATAGTTCTGTTCTTTGTAACAATAGAAACCAGAGCACACTTGTTTTTGATTACCAAGAAAAGCACTGGGAGGGATTACATTTAAAAATAATCCTGTTGGCTACACATTTCATTTGTTTCTCATTGTTAACCAATGAGTATGATCTGAAATTCATTTTTGGATAAACAAAAACAAGAGCTGACATGTCGCATAGTGAAAAGCTCAGAGCAGTTTGAAACAAAACTTCTGAGGAAAACAATTGTGGGATGGCATCCAGGAAAAGAGCTCTCACATTTTATTATCAAGTGCCCAGGACAGCATTCAAACACTCAACATGTTTTTTCCCCTGGAGTCTTTTCCCAGCTTTTTGCACCAAGATGTTACATTAGGGGAAGAAGAGTGATACTGGAATTGATGCCTTTTTGCTGAATGTTTACTGCAGACCAATCCAAATGGTTACAGTCTCACTTAAATGGTATTACAAGGCAGTTCCTTGATATCATCACACACTTTAAAACAGCTGGAGCATGTGGGTGGCATTTCAGCAAGAGGTGGAGCTATGTGAGATTATCCATCGTGTGTATTCCAAACGAGAGGGTCAGTTTTAAGGTTGCCAATTTTAATTGAACATATTCCCAGAGGTTTCATCACATGACATAATCTTTAATTAAAGATGAATCCTTAATTCCTGGAGACGCCAGGACAATTGTGGAGGATTGGCAATCCTTGTTTTGAACCATTTAGGGCTAGTCTGTACTCTCAGGGGGCATCTACACTGCACCCGTAGGTCGAAATAAGATATACAATTGAGCTACACAAATTGTGTATCTTATTTCAATCTAATTTTGAAATAGCTTATTCCGAAATGTGGCGCTGTCTAAACAGTGCCAAATTTTGAAATAAACCGCTATTCCGAAACGTCCCTTAACCCTCACGGAAAGAGGGTTACAGGGATGTTGGAACAGTGAGCCCGTTATTTCGAAATCTATTTTGAAATAATGGGCTGGTTCAAAAGATGTGGAATACCATTTTGGGATACTGGAGGTATCCTGAAATAGCACTACTGTCTAGCTGTACCCTCTAGGCTCTGGTGGTAAAGCTGTATTAGAAGAGACCTCTACTGGAGATGCTGCACAAACTAGGAGAAAGAACTCCTGCTGGTATAGTTAAACCAACTTGCTGAACATCACCAACTATTCTAACAAAAGGCTCTTTAGTAGATAAGAGCTACATCTACACGAGGGGTTTATACCCCTAGCCAACCAGCCTTTTTTCGCAAAATGCTGTACTGCAGACCTGGCCTCCGTTGTGGAGGTATATCCTCCTCTGCACTACAGGGGGCTCTCTAGCCCAAAAAGGTGTTTGTGCCACTATATCGTGACAAAGGCCTCTCTTACCTGGACCATAACCAACCCACTGACACTACTCCTGTGAAGATAAGCATTTGCATACTTTCTATTAATTACATATAAATGGAAATTACATTGCTTGCTATTCAGGATTTTGAATATTTAGTCTGACATATTCAATGTGTTTATTATTTTAGTTGCTTAGCATCATGATGGTCTCAGTTGGAGAAGTAGCTGATAAACAAAATTATTACAGTCGAGCATTTTTATTCACTTAATATTAAGTGAATAAAAGTGCTATTTTTAATGTAATGTAATTAATTAAATAAACGTCTCCTCCACAGAGTTCCTGCATGGGCCTGTGCAAGTTCTTTCTGTCAACTGGACAAGTAAATGGACCCAGCTCAGCAGTGTGTTGAACGCAAGACTATTTCCCTTCTCGTCATCTTAGCACCCCAAAAACGGACATTAAATGAAATTAAATTGAAAGGTGGCAAATTCAGAATTTAGGAAGAAATACTTTTTCATACAGTGCATAGGTAGAATGCGTAGCTCATTACAATTGCATTGTGATCAAGAATTTAGAAAGTTTCAAAGACTGGATGCTATAGCTAATGTTGAAAGGGATGTCAAAACTCATGCTATGGAGCTTAAATTCATCTCTCACTATTAGGCATAAGGATGAGACTGCCAAGGACGGAATGCCGATTAGTCCATATCTGCCTACTGCGGTGTTTCTTGCATCTTTCCCTGACACATCTGGTGATGGCCATGGTCAGAGACAGAGGCTATGTCTACACTATACTGATCTATCGGAAAAAGGTACACAAATAGTTTTTTCAGCTAGGCCAAATTTCAGAAAACCAAATTTCAGAAAAGCCTCCTCTTTTGGAAGAGCCCTTGTCCCTCATGAGAGGAGGAAGACAGGGCTTCAAAAAAACCGTGTCTGCTCTTCCGCAAAAAAATGTGGATGAGCAGACGTGTTCCCTGGATGTGGTGGAGTTTTCCCGGGATGCTGGAGGTATCCCAGAAAAAACTTATTGTGTAGACATAGCCAGAAACATGATGAGATAGCCATTCTAGATAGTCCTGTACTAAAGCCCTTCTTTAAACTTACCTATTTTTCTATAATTTCATTCTTGGAAGTGGCTGAATCATTTTCACTGTCACTTTTCAAAATATTTGAGGCAAAGAGCTAGCACGTACCATTTCAATCTGACTTTGACAAAGTTATAAGCAACTAAAAAAGGGAACTATTGTTTTCATGGTGAATATAAAATTTAGACAAAAGATAACCGGGGGGGGGGGGGGGGGGGGAGAGGGAGGGAGAGAAAAAAGAGATGAAACAAAAAAGAAAATGTGATTTTGAATAAGTTTTTCTTAAATTCTGAAATATGCTCGTCATCCTTCGTGCTCCTCCATTCTTATAGTTGACCAAAATCAAACCTTTGCTGCCAGAAAGAAGAGGAATAGTTGTTGAGGTACTGTAATTAGAAAGAATTGAATTTACAATGAATGAAAGTTATTCACATTAAAAACCACTGAAATCTGCTCAAAATCCCTTAAAAACATGGGGCCTGATTCTCATTTTCCTTATAGACTCTTTACACCACTCTGCAAGTGCAAAGTGGCCATTATGTGTGATAGTACATGCAATTAAAACTCACTTTACAGCCATGTAAATGAATACTGAAAAGGGACCTCTGTGCAAATGCTAAAAGCCCCTTAATCTGCAAATAAAATGTTTTTCCAACTTGTTTGCTCTGCAAGATGTAAGAAAAAAAAACAGACAAAATTTAATAGAATTTTAGTCTTTAAAGTATGCTATACAACCAAACAAGAAACTCATCCCTCAGAGCTCTTTAGAAAGTTTAACAAAGAAATATTCAAGCAAAGGAGATTGGTTATTTAAAAGTTTGAATGCTTCCTCCCTTTCAGATTTGTAAATTATACTTCAGGAGTTTATGCAGATCACATAATTAGGATAAGGATGATTATCCTTTCCAGGCATAGCTTTTACTTCAAAGGGAGCTATTAATGTTTTACACAGACAGCTCAATGGTTCTCCTGCACTGAAGAATTTAAGAAATACACAAACTTATTAGCTAAAAGAACTACTGTTTTTGTGACAGCGACATAGCAGATTTTGTGTGGAATTCCATTAAATCCTTTAGCACACTCATCTTTTCATTACCTGGTTTAAAAACGGCTCCTGTTTCTTAAGAAAATGGGCAGCTCTGAACATTATACAAGCAGAAGTGCAGACCCATATTATAGTAGAGTTGTTTATGAGCTTCATTGCTAACACTCTTACACTCTCACACACGACTGACAACAGCTGCTGCATAGCAAACATTTCTTAAATTCAATCCCCCTGTCTAAACTGCACAAATCTCATTTTAATTCTTCCAAGCACACACAGCCATCAAGGATGGCCACAAACATGAGTTTCCTTGGCAATGTAAATGGTTTATATAACCCTTTCACTGCCAGGCCAAATTGATAGACATTTCTTTTTAGTTCTATATATTCTCTCAGTTAAAAGACAAAACTGAATGAGTTCCTTTCGATTACTCATCCACCAAAACCAATGGGGAAAAACCTTGTTATGAAAACTGACATTAGTGCTCAAACAGATATCAGTCTTATGATGTTAGTAAATCCTTTTATCCTTCAGTCGAAGGGAAGATATGCTTATACAAGCTAAACTTGCAATCGAGACAGTAAGGACAATGAACTATAGTTGGGCCTCCCTTGTCCGGCCCTCTTGGGACCTGACTGGTCCCGAACAAGGGAATTTGCGGAATGAGGGGAGGCCCCTCCCTACATGGCCCGTGCTGCCCCCGACTAGGACTCCAGCTGAGCCCTGCTACTGCCTGCCCGGCCATGGCTCCCCAGGCTGGAGCTCCTGGGCTGCTGGTACTCCGTGGCTTCTAGGGCTGCCAGGGATCTGAGGCTGCCGTGGCTTCTGTGGCTGCTGGGACCGAGGCTCCATGGCTGTTGAGACTCTGTGGCCACTGCCAGCCCTCCGGTACCGCCCAGCAGCAGGGTCCAGAACTCTCTGCTGCGCCCCCTTCCCTCAACATGGGGCTCCTGGCTGAATCACGTCCTCTCTCCCCCACAGCCCGACCTCCTTATACCTGGACTCTGGCCAGGAACATCCATGGTCCTGCTGGACTACAGATGTTGCCAGAGCAGAGAGTCCAAGCTAAGGAAGGTATAACCTGTACTGAAGTGTACAGTTGTTGCATCCCTAGCTGTTTGGCCAAGCATCCTCTGAGGAGTAACAATTTTATGTTGTTAAGGTTTTATTTTATTAAGTATATTGGTATCAATTATTAGGAATTTTAGGTGTTAAATTGGTATTCTTCAGAGGCACACTTTTCTACATCTGTTTTTGTCAACAGTCCAGGTACAATGGTTTTGCCAGCAAGTGGCAGTTGGCATGAAAGGGTAAAAACATTTCTTTAAAATGGTGGTTGAAAATGCTTCTTCATCAATTGTGTCTTAATATTTAGTACTTGAGAATAGTTAGAATCTTTTTTTCCTTTTTCTTCTGAAGGAAGGAATAACTTTATTAACTTACAATCAGCTTTTTTTGGATTAATTTCAAATGACTGGAGAGATGTTTTATGTGATCTCTCAGATACCGGAGAATCTCTCAGCCACATTACACTTACCTCTACTCCAAACCCACATATTACAAGCAACAGAAAGGATTTGGAGAAGGAAGCTAAATTCACAGGCCTGAGGAACAAATTGTTGTTTGTCACTCAGGTAAGGGCAATGAAGGATTCTTGGAGGGCATCTTGCACCATGGCCTTTCGGCTCAGTCCGCATTACAATAGTTGATAGCTGCTGAGAAGGTTTCCAAGATGGATTCTTGGAAACCATTACAGGTCATGGAAGTTTGCCACTTTGTGATGACCCGTGTTATGGGAAGACACTTTTTAAATGGAGCTCTGAAAACCCTTTTAAATAGCCCTATCCTAAAGAATGAAGTGTAATGTGTGGGTTTCGCTTAAATGGCATGTAAGTCTGACACACACCAGTCATTCCCACCCAGGACCTACGGCTAACAGTACCATATACAACACCGTAGTCAGTAATTTCCTATGAATATAGAAAAAAATCATCAATTTGGTCTGTTCCAAAAGAGTGGCTGGAAAGGGACAAAGAAGACCTGATTGTGATGATGTCTCTCAGGGCACGTCTCCACCGCAACTATGCCAGCTGACTCGGACTAGGGGACTGTTTAACTGCGCTATGGATGTTTCTCTCCACCATGCAGGGTCCTAGAGCCCAGGCCCAAATAGCTACAGCACAATTAAACAGCCGCTCAGCTTGAGTCAGCTGTCACGGGCTAGACACAGGGATTTTAGCTGCAGTATAAACATGTCCTTAGTGTGTTGGTAACAGGGACTGGACAGAGGTATTTTGCTGGTCACTGCCATAGACAGCTGGGTTCTTCATTCAGCTCTTGATGTGCATCATGTGGCAATCATCAATCATGTTGCCAGATCGCTTTCAGAATCAGCATATAAAGTGCATACTATAAAGTGTATCATGCTTCTGTGATGGCTGTTCACCGCCCAGTGTTACAACAAAGCCTGCTGCAGATCTGAGAGGGGACAGGACCAGAATGCTGCCCAGAAAGCGACACCATGGGGGTTAGATAAGCTGGAGGGCCGGGATAGGGTCCAGAGTGACCTAGTCAGATTAGAGGATTGGGCCAAAAGAAATCTGATGAGGTTCAACAAGGACAAGTGCAGAGTCCTGCACTTGGGATGGAAGAATCTCAAGTATTGTTATAGGCTGGGGATCGACTGGCTAAGTAGCAGTTCTGCAGAAAAGGATCTGAGGATTACAGTGGATGAGAAGCTGGATATGAGTCAACAGTGTGTCCTTGTAGCCAAGAAGGCTAATGACATATTAGGTTGCATTAGGAGGAGCATTGCCAGCAGATCCAGAGAAGTGATTATTCCCCTTTCTTGGCTCTGGTGAGGCCACATCTGGAGTATTGTGTCCAGTTCTGGGCCCCCCACTATAGAAAGGATGTGGACGCATTGGAGAGGGTCCAGCGAAGGGGAACCAAAATGATGAGGGGGCTGGAGCACATGACCTGTGAGGAGAGGCTGAGGGATTTGGGCTTGTTTAGTCTGCAGAAGAGAAGAGTGAGGAGGGATTTGAGAGCAGCCTTTAACTTCCTGAAGGGAGGTTCCAAAGAGGATGGAGAGAGGCTGTTCACAGTAGTGACGGATGACAGAACAAGGAGCAATGGGCTCAAGTTACAGTGGGGGAGGCCTAAGCTGGATATTAGGAATAACTATTTCACTAGGAGAGTGGTAAAGCACTGGAATGGGTTACCTCGGGAGGGGGTGGAATCTCCATCCCTAGAGGTTTTTAAGTCTCAGCTTGATAAAGCCCTGGCTGGGTTGATTTAGTTGGGATTGGTCCTGCCTAGAGGAGGGGAGTGGACTTGATGACCTCCTGAGGTCTCTTCAGCTCTATGATTCCAAACTGGTAGCTACCTTGATTCAGACACTGAATGTAGTTACCCTCACCCTTTAGCCTCGTATACACAGCTTCTAGAAATGGTGGGCATGCCTCAGCTACATAAACCAGGAACATCTGCACCTCCCTCTTCTCCCAAGGCCTCTGAATGTGGATTTACCACCCAGTTACACTAGCAATAAACTGAACCCAGCATACAAGCAACAGTATATACATCTTATATGCCCCAGTGGATTATTTCCCATGTCAATAAAATCACACTTTCCCCATTATGCACCAATGAACTGAGGCATTTTTTCTAAATCAGACAGCTAAAATAGATGTAAGGAGAAAGAAACCATCAGAATTTTGTACTAGAAATGTGTTCTAGTTCTTAAACTATGAAAATGTGGGGAAAAAAATTCCTTTGAACTGCAAACCTCATTCCACCCAACAGGATTCAGTGACCATGAGATAAAACACTAACACTGCCAAATCCCTTCCCGATAATAGCAATAGCTGCATATAGGAACCACTATTCATTTTCTGCAAATGCAAATAAAGGTGGGGGGGGGGGGCACTTCAGCTTTAACGTGGTATTTGAAAAAAAAAAATCCCCATTGTTCCATAGCCTACATTTTCCTTTTCATTCAAATCAACAAAGAACCAGAAATAAAAGAAGGGCATTAAAATTGCATAGGACATGGAGGAGAAAAGCAAGATAACTAAGGGTATAAGTCCGTCAAACACTTTTTCAACTCGGTATGCTTAGAAAAATTGTTATCCATACAAATGTTATAAGTTTCAACAGCATCCGAAATAATAAATGCAACTGTTTTCATTCTAGCAAACCACCTATACAAACAATAGTGCTTTTCTTTCAAACTGTTTTAAAATCCAAAACTGTTTTTTCAAAATGGATCACATACTTTATTTTGAATGTAATCCAATTTTGCACAAAACAATTTAACTCAAGCGCATGATCACTTCACATAAAACACATTTATGTTAAAGCAAAACATGCCACTTACATGGCCAAGAGTCTGTTATGCATAAATCCAGCATATTACTGTATTACTAAAATGCTGGTTGACAGAGGAAAATATCTGGAAGTGCTGGCTAAAGGCCAGAGAGATGTCAATGTTCATTCCACAGAGAGGATACATCCATTGTCTATCAAAGACATCTGCACACTTATGGTCCTTTAGAGCATCCCTTGCTGTTCCTGGATTCTCAGGTATCTAGTGACACATAGCACCTTTGTTTCCTCTTTCCAAAGCTAAGTCTGGTTTTGTTCTTAGTCTAAACTTCCCATTAATGGATGAAAAACAGCGAAGAGTTGATGTATGAAAAGTTAAAAAAAAAAGTGAAAATGTAGACTAGTGTAAAACTGCACTGCCCAAAACAAATGATTTTCTATAGAAGATCAATTCAATACTCACGTGAACTGCACAGCGGGGTGATGAGTTAAGATGTAACGGTGGCATAAATGGATTAAATTACTATTGCCTGTCTTCCATTTAAACCATCCATTTAAACTATCTCTCTACAGGTAGTTTGGGGAAAAGGTATCGGGGAAGGCTAAAGAAAAGTTTTTTCCATAGATAACTGGATACTACCGTGATAGAGATTTAAAACAGTACCCAGTTCCTAGTTGTGTTAACTCCTTTACGTCCAAAGTCCTCTTCAGTGTACAGTACTTAAAAACAAGACTCTGGAAATATTCTTGTGTCATTATTTCGTCATTCCTAAATGATGCAAGTGGCTCTTTCATTTTGCTTATTGGTATGTGGTAATAAAAGCCAGAACACCAACATCAGACGCCAATCTGTGACAAAGCAGCCAGACATGAAACATGTCTTCAAAGTTCCTTGTCAAATCTGTGAAGGCGGTGTTCAGTAATCAAAACAATCATATGTTAGTGCTACAAGCTTTTTATCTGCTTCTAGTGATGGTAGCAAGAGTGAAGCCTTCTGCTGAATCCTACTCGGTCCTGTTGTTATGATGTGGTGTTCAGTTTTTGGGACAGGTACTTGTAGAGGTTAGGCTAGATGGTTTATTTTGTGTATTTCACTATGAATTGACAATTATTTTAGTTGTTATTCCAGCATGTATTCTGTGAAAAGAAACTTTTGTTGAGCATGAAGTTGACACCAACATTAATAACAGCTCCCAGACATGGGCAGAAGGGATAGTAAGGAACATTTAGTCTTTGAGCTACCAGCTGATAAATCAACGTAGAACAACATTTAGGAAACAGGACTATGTAGCACTTTAAAGACTAACAAGATGGTTTATTAGGTGATGAGCTTTCGTGGGCCAGACCCACTTCCTCAGATCAAGTAGTGGAAGAAAATTGTCACAATCATATATACCAAAGGATACAATTAAAAAAAATGAACACATATGAAAAGGACAAATAAAATTTCAGAACAGAAGGGGTATGGGGAGGGGAAGGTAAATGTCTGTGAGCTAATGATATTAGAGGTGATAATTGGGGAATCTATCTTTGTAATGGGTAAGGTAATTATATTCTTTATTCAAACTCAAGCGTAAAGTGTCGAATTTAAGCATGAATGAGAGTTCAGAGGATTCTCTTTCAAGTGCAGTCTTAAAAGATCCTTGAAGCAGGATGCAGGTAATTAAGTCGTTGAGACAATGTCCTTTCTGGTTGAAATGGCAAGAAACTGTTTTTTCTTTGTGATCCTGTCTAATACATGCAGTCCCCGGGTTACGTACAAGATAGGGACTGTAGGTTTGTTCTTAAGTTGAATCTGTATGTAAGTCGGAACTGGCGTCCAGATTCAGCCGCTGGTAAAACTGACCAGCGGCTGACTACAGGAAGCCCGAGGCAGAATTGCTCTGCCCTGGGCTTCCTGGAATCAGCCGCTGATCAGTTTCAACAGCGGCTGAATCTGGACACCTGGACAGAGCAGCTGGGGTGCTGTTGGGTAGGTCCCCGCAGCGCCGCACCTCAGCGCTGCGAGGACCAACACGGCAGCACCCCAGCTGCTCTACCCCTGGTGTCACCAAGTCAGCTGCTGTTGAAACTGATCAGCGGCTGATTCCAGGAAGCCCGGGGCAGAGCAACTCTGCCTTGGGCTTCATGTAGTCAGCCGCTGGTCAGTTTCAGCAGCGGCTGACTTGGGGACGCCTGGGGCAGAGCAGCTGGGGTGCTGCCGGGTTGGTGCAGTAGCGCCCCTCCTCAGTGCTACTGGACCAACCCAGAAGCACCCCAGCTGCTCTGCCCCAGGCGTCCTGATTCAGCCGCTGCTGAAACTGACCAGCAGCAGCTGAATCAGGACGCCTGGGGCAGAGCAGCTGGGGTGCTGCTGGGTTGGTCCAGTAACGCCGAGGAGCGGCGCTGCGGGACCAACCGGGCAGTGCCCCAGCTGCTCTACCCCAGGCGTCGCGAGAAAAGCCTGGTCTGTTGGGGGCGGGGGGCACGGTCCCACCCGCATCCTCCGCGGCTTTGCTCCGTGTCTCCCTGGTCTGCTGGGGGGGCTCCCCCAGCTGACGCCGAGCAGCTTTTCTCGCCCCGGAGGACGCGGGCGGCGGGACCGGGGAGCGTCTGGGCGGTCCCGCCGCCTGCGTCCTCCGGGGTGAGAAAAGCCCCGTTCGTAACTACAGGCAGTTGGGGACTGCCTGTATCTGTTTTGTGGGCATTGATCCTTTGGCGAAGTGTCTGAGACGTTTGTCCAATGTACATAGCAGATGGACACTTTCGGCACATGATAGCATAAATTATATTTCTGGATGCGCAGGAATGTGTGTTCTTGATCTTATAACTCACTTGGTTAGGTCCAATAATGGTATCAGCAGAGTGAATATGTGGACAAAGCTGGCAACAGGGTTTGTTGCATGGGAAGGTACCAAGGTTGGTATTAGTGTGGTATGTTCTGTGGTTGTTGGTAAGAACAGGATACGAAACTCCAAGAGGCTGTGGGAGACAGACCCAT
Organism: Pelodiscus sinensis; assembly: GCF_049634645.1. Classification (NCBI taxonomy): domain Eukaryota; kingdom Metazoa; phylum Chordata; order Testudines; family Trionychidae; genus Pelodiscus; species Pelodiscus sinensis. The sequence goes on along the minus strand of NC_134739.1, from coordinate 6,023,634 downwards.
AGTCTCCTATAGACAACCACCTAACCTCAAGATGATTCCCCCCCTCATCTTCCTTCTGTTCTGAAATGTGATTTGTCCTTTTCATATGTGTTCATTTTTTTTAAATTGTATCCTTTGGTATATATGGTTGTGACAATTTTCTTCTGCTATTTGATCTGAGGAAGTGGGTCTGGTCCACAAAAGCTCATCACCTATTAAACCATCTTGTTAGTCTTTAAAGTGCTACATAGTCCTGTTTTTTGATTCAGCTTCACCAGACCAACACGGCTACATTTCTATCACTATTCAACATTTAGGAAAACATTCAGATTCTAGTAAATGGCTATCAGATGCGTAATGAGACCATTCAAACTTGTGTTACATGTGTTTGGTATTATTTTATATTTTAGGGGCAGTGGGTGCTTGCAACAGTAATCTAATAACTGTTTTGATCTTTTTTTTTTTTACTCTAAAGCTATGCTAGTTTTCAGCTATTTGTTAAATGTTGATAATAAATGGACTGAAAATACTTCCTTTGATTAACAAATTAAAACAATTTATCTCATTCTGCATTTGAATACATGGCTGTAGTCATGTTAATATTAAAACCTCTGCAGTACTAGGATTTTGGCTGCCAGTGATTTCTAGTGTCACTTTGATTCAGCTTTGGATTTTACTGATGATTTAAAGACCTTTTAGACTTCAACAGACTTGCTGAAGAGGTGACTGTGGGTCCCGTCATTTCTAAAAGTTTATATACTTATGCGGACGCGTGTCTCTCCCAAATATTATCCGGCTTCTTCTTTTGTTTTTGGCCACTCATCGTCCTTTAGCATCGCATCTCTTTCCTGTTTGCAACACTGCATACTTTGCATTCTTTCCCTTTGGGTTCCATGATTTTTTTTTCTTCTGACAGGAATCTTCAATGCAGCGCACAATTCTTGATGAAACCATACATATTTCTACGTTTTGAAGTGCTCTGAACAGGAAAATTCAATCTTTTTTCACTCATGTTACTTTTTTGGCACAATTAGGTTCAAATCTTTTTTGTTTGGCGAAGTATGAGGTTGTGAGTCACAGAATAAAAGATAGTTTTTGTTCATTCTGATTGAGAGCTAGATACACAAATACTGGTAAGATTGTTATGGCCAACCACAGCATCACAATGAATTCAGAAGGATTTATTTTAAGCATCTTCCTAATGCAAGTTCATGGGATTGTGCAGTCTCAGTCCCTCAGTTAATTTTTATCCTGTTCACCTTAAAACCTGGCAGCCTTAACATCTAGTTTGCCTACCTGTTGTTGAATGGGAGGTGGGAGTCTCATCTGACTCAGTCGGATCAATATGATACTATTAACATTCCTGTCCCAAAAAGCATCACCTTGTTCTTTGCAAAGTGACTAGCCTAGGGGGATCCTGGTTAATGACTAGGGCTTATATCAAATATAGTAATACAAAGAATAGTAATAAAACCATAACAATATTATTCATACATAGAATCATAGAGTTATAAGGGACCACAAGAGCAATCCATTCTAATCCCCTGCCAAGATAGGGTATGTCTACAGTACAGCGCTAATTCGAACTAACTTAGTTCGAATTAGTTCATTCAAATTAAGCTAATTCGAACTAACTCATCTAGAACTAAAAACTAGTTCGAATTAGCGTTTTGCTAATTCGAACTAGCGCGTCCACACTGATTGGACGCAGGGGCGCATTTAAGGGCAGCTGAAACCGGTTCCGGCAGGGCATCAGGTCAGTAGTTGCGTTGTGTGGCTGCTGTCTGAGGCTATCTGAGGCTCGTGCTTAAAGGGACCCCCCCGGACAGCCGGTTCTCAGCTTTTCCTGCTTGCTTGCCAACCTCGCCGAGGGACAGCAAAGCGTTGGTCTCTGTGCCCGTCTGTGTCGGTGCTTCCCTTCGGGGCCACCGCCGCAGGTGGCAACATGGAGCCAGAGCTCGCCCTGCACCTTCTGGTGCACTTTCTGGACTTGCTGCTGCAAGCCTGCCAGCAATGGCTTGAGGCTCCCTGGATCCTTTCCAGCTTCTCTACCACCTCCTTTCTAGGGATGGGAACGACTAGTCGACTATACGATAAGCAAATGCTTATTGGACAGTTGACGCACTAGTGAACTAGTCGCTCCCCCGCTTGCTGCCTCTATAAAAGAGGCATCAAGGGGGGGAACAGGAGGGAGTGCTTCAAAGTGGCAGCAAATTTAATTTGCCTTTTTTTTACCACAGCATCACCTGGCTGATTCATGTTGAGGTTGTGCTCTCCTAGATCCTTCTCAGTAGTGCTGTTGCAAAGTTAATTTTTTCTCCATTTGGTAGTTGAGTGTTTGGTTTTAATTCCCCAAGTGCAGCGCCTTAACATTTGTCTTTGCTGAATTTAATTTTGCTGTCTACAACCCAGTATCAAGATCCCTCTGATTTTTGCTCTATCCTCTAAGGTGTTGCCAATAAATATGCTACAGATATTGCAGAACCACCATCTATTAGATGCCTGATTGTGGGTGTGAGAATTGTCCCTCAAACTTACCCAGAAACATTGAAATTCTAATTCTTAAGCCTAAGTCCCTCATGGTTTCACCTATCTTTCCTGTACGACTCACGAGCAGAGTTATAGATATATTGGAGTTGAACTGGACCCAATTTTGAAAGTTTAAAAAAAAAGGAAGCCAGATTCTTGTAATGCTGCAGTGAAGTCCAAAGTCTGCAGAGCACAGAGGGTCTGTCTGGAAAAGTACAACTGAAGTAAACACAGTGTGTTTCCTTTAACTTTATATTTATCTTTCTAACCTCTGTATTTTTCTTCCGTTAGGGATGACTGACAAGAGATCTGAAAAGTGTTCAAAGTTTCTATTGTGCTCACTTCTGTCTCAGCTGATCTCAAGATTATTTCTGGGAATTTTTTCTGCAAGACTAGACCATCATTCTTTGTTGCCTGTGTGATAGTCCAGAAAATGGCTGCTGGGTTCCTTAGAGAAGAGTATGCAAGAAAAAGAACAGTGAACGTATTCCCACTTTAAGAACCCACTTTATTGGTGATCAGTCAAACACTGAATCTATCATCTAATTGCTTTTGCTCTGAAAAGCATTTTCTAGGGCTCAGTCACCTGGTAAAATGTCTCTTTTTAGCTCTCTATGTTGCCAATCTTTCATTGTCAGAAAGATTTTCTATTTTTAAAGGTCCCTGCTCTTACATCACATTTTAAAACCTTTCAGAAGGAGAAGATGCAAGGTGCCTAGCCAAACTTAGGGAAGTAACACTAGCAATCCTTGGGCTTGGGAGAGCACAGCAGCTATGCCCACCATGCTCCTTACTTGGGGAACATCACCTCAAAGTGGATGATGGGAGGCAAGGCCATGGACGGAGGGTATAGGCTGTAGTCTCTTCTTTACCCGCCTGAGGGCAGTAATACCTTTCCAATATCAGCTGTTGGGTTTAGAGTAGGGGTGATTATATAGTATTGGCGACCTACAATGTATGGGAGGTCAGAGTAGATGACCTGGGGGTCCCTTCTGGCTTTGCATTCTATGACTCTCCCCAGCACCAATGAGCTTGAATTGCATACCCATCCGGGTAGTGGCTAGATGGAAAAACTTAGCCTGTAGATTTCAAATTGCCAAAAGGGAAATGCAAAAGCTACTGCTTCAAACTGCATCTGTATTCCTTGTGCCCACAGGAAAGTCATTTGTATGTGCTCACACAAACACCGGCCATATCTTTAAAAATACACCTTTCACTGTTTAAAGAATTCAGAATTAATATTTCCTATATATTTTCATTTATGCTTATTTTATCCTTTGCAAAGGAGGAGAATGGGTCTTGAATTTGTCTGGAGGGTTTTTTTAAATTATTTTTATCGTGGATTTGTGCTTTTAACAGGCATCACTCAGCTATATACATGGCCGAAATAATACAAGATCTGGGATTTCATCTCATGCATGGTAGAGATATGGAAGAGAAAAACCCAGTTGTCAGATTTTTTTTACAACTTCAATGCAAGTTACCTGAGGCGATGAGCCTGAAAAGTACTACAGACTATAAAATAAAATGGATTATGTGCATAAATGGATGGGATGGGATAGGAAGAAAACATGTTTGAATGCACAGCTTTCAATTCTTTGGAACAATAAACTAGCAAACTAATAGGATTTCTATGGTTCTGAATTGTTAATCTATGCACAAAAGATTTTTCAGAGGCCGAGGGACAATTTTAATAGTGGTCGATCTCAGATCATAACCTTTCCTTTGGTCAAAAATGGCAGACCTTTCATTTCCTACAATATAATGGAACTCATGCAATCTTTCCAAACAGGTGAAATAGTCTGCATGGTGACGGAGGAAAGGTCGCACATTTTTAGCAGTCCTCCCAAAACTGTAATTTACTTGGGGACCAATGAGTAGAAGAGAAATGGAAATGTGCTTGTTTGATGGCTATTGGCATCTCTTTATGAAAAGGTCTTGGTCACAGTAAAATGACTATATTGTATCAGAGGAATAGGTCTGGTCCACACACAGATTTTGCACCAGCATAAATAGGGCTCTGATTTTTTGAACTCAGCACCCTCTCTTTTTGTGTGCTGCTGCTGTGAGGACTCTGCCTCAGTTTCCTTCAGCCTGTTAACAATCATTTGGCTTGTACCAAGTGACTTCCTCTTAGGACTCCTTTATCAAGAAGTCTCCTCTTTCAGGTGAATAGAGTCTGACATACAAGGAGTGCAGTGACCTTAGAGAAGGATCCATAATCCTAGGCCCCCACAGAGTCCTTGCCCCTTTGTACCAAGGGATTTGACTATTCTTTTTGTTGGGGTTGGCAGAAGGATCCTAGACCCACCCACTCTCCTGGGTTCTAGCTGAGGGATCCCATGTTAAGCAGCTCCGCACAATCTCTTGCTTCCTATATCACTTCTCCTGAAGGCCTTTTCCTGATTCATGTTCTCTGATTCTCCCTGTCTGGGGGTATGTCTACACTCCTGTTTTTCTGGAAAAACTACATTTATGTCCATACTGGGGTTTTTCCGACAGCGGTAAGCCCTTTTCCAAAATCTGTACTCCTGCTTTCCTTGGGCAATAATGCTTATTTTGGAACAGTTTTTTCGAAACAGCATTAGTGTGGATGCGCCGCTGCTGCTATTTCAAAATAACTACTCTCCAGAGTCATTTGAAGTATTTACTCCCCAGTGCTTCTTTGGGGTTCACAATAACCGAGCCTGCCATGGAAAAATTTTGAGGCTCCCTCATTGTGGGGACACGCTATTTCATTTTTGTTATTTTGGGAGTTATTATTTCAAATTTAGTTATTTTGAAATAATTTCCTAGTGTAGACATACCCTAAGAAAGGGGCAAGCTAAAGTGCCATGACACTAAAAGTGATTCTTACAGTAGACATCTGCAATGCATCTGTTTATCCAAAGAGGCTACTGAGCCAATTTTATTCCAAGTTCTGCTTAGGGAATAAGAGAAACTGAAGAGATTATTAAGAGAGGCCCACTATTCTTTATCTGCCAAAATATGATTGGGTTTGAGGGTTATTTTGGTTTCTGGGGAAAGACCTACACTGAGACCTCTTCTAAACTTAGCTCTCTGTTTATAATGTAGCTTAATTGATGAAATATTGGATTTCTCATAATTTATTATACATTTAAACATTCTCTCAGAAGATAAAATAAATACATCTAGAGACATTTTTCAAGCAAGAGAAGAACCCCAAATCCGCCACGGCATCAAAGGACACCTACTGGAAAACTCTGTCAGGGCCTTTTAGAAAAAGAATTTTTAAGTGCACAAGCAGGATTGGGAAATTTGAAAATACAGCCAAAAGGCTTCAGAAAACTGCAAAGAGACTGGGAGTTCTGCAGAGGGAAAAGAAACCTGTGATCATGACTCAAAAAATGCAAAAAGATGTTTAGCTCCATTAGTCTGCAAGAAAGAAGCGGAATGATGAGACAAAGGGTAATTTAATGAGGAAATCTGAAAAAGATTCCCCGAAGGATTTTGGGGATGAGAAATATCTTCTCCCATGTCAAAATAGGTTGGGTTTCTTTCTGCATTTATAAAGGCAGCTTGAAAACGGCCCTGTGCACTTTTTTTAGTCACTAAATTGGACTTTTAACTCTGCAAAGACTTGAGAAAATTCAGAGTGGACAGGTTTGATTGGCTGGCATGATGAACTGCTCTAATTCATCTCAAAGGACATGAAAGCTGAAGCATAATCTACTTGTCACTGTAAATGTTCAATACTGTTTTTAAGAAGAAAAAAATCAGCTAATTTGGTGGCAAATTTTGGATATTCTACCCTTTATAAAGCAAAATGTTAATATACAAATATTACATTCATGTGTTACATTCTTTCTTCAAACCCAGGAAAATGACACTAAGGAAGAGGAGATAATAGCACTCAGAAGTTGCTGGAATGGCACTGAAGGATCACAGCTCAGCTGAAACAACAATAATAAATCATCGTCAAAACTGTCCCACAGATGTCTCCATACTGCAAAAAAACAAAACAAAAAAAAATCCCATAACAGCAAATCTCAGAGCCCAGGTCTACAGACTGATTCATGCCATGAGAAGCACTGGTACTCCACCCAGGCTAAAGCCGGGTCTGAGGCCTGACTCCTTTGCCAGGTTCCAGAGACCCAGCTGGAGCAGGACTGCCTGTCTACTGGTAATTTTAGTACCCTAGCACAGGGCTGGGCAAAATGGCCTCCATGGGCTGCATCCAGCCTGCCAAGCGGGTTGATCCTGCCCATGGAGGCCCTGCCGCTCCCCTGCCTCCAGGCCAATTAGGGCCTGGGGGCAGGGGAAAGTGCAAGAAGTTCTCGCCACCCTTCAAGGAGTGCGTGGTGCTTAGAAGTGCCACATGCTCCTGGCAGGGCGGGAGGAGGCTTCACACGCTGCCCCACCCCCAAACCCTGATTGGTCTGAGGGCAGAAGGGGGAGCGTGCAAAGTCTCCTCCCACCGCCAGGTAGGGTTTTCTACCAGACAGTCCGGTATTTGCACCGTCTGTCCGGTAGAAAAATTCAGAAAATACCGGACATGTGCAATGTCTGGTGTTTTGTGAATTCCCGGCTGGACGGAAGCCTGGCAGGGGCAGCAGAGCGACTGGGAGGCGGAGCGCGATTGGCTTTGGGAGCCCTGTGGTCGCGTGCAAAAGCCGAGTGGAGCGGGACGGGGGCTGGGACTCCCAGCCATCTGTCTCCCCCCCCCCTCCCCCCGGCTATTGCAGGGACCAGAGGCTCCCAGCGCCAATTGCGGCCCCGCCTCCCAGCTGGGAGCCTCTGGTTGCGAGCAGAAGCCAGATGGGGGGTGTGGCTCCCAGCCCTGCCCCGCCCCTGTCCCCCACCTGGCTTCTGCTGGCAAGTAAAGGGAGTGCCTGCTGGGGGCGCGGCCAGAAGAACTCCGACTGCGGCCAGTGGCTGCACCCCCCTACTCCCCCGAGCTGCTTCCTGCCCCCCTTCTTCCCCTCCAGCCCCACGGCCCCGATCCCCCCCCCAGCTCTGCTTCCTACCCCCCCTTCCTCTCCTCCAGCCCCACGGCCCCTGATCCTCCCCCAGCTCTGCTGCCCACCCCCTCTTCCTGCTGGCCAGCCCTGCAGCCCCCGGACACCCTTCCCCGCCAGCTCTGCTTCCTGCCCCCCTTCTTCCGGGCCCCCCCTTTCCTGCCGGCCAGCCCCCGGAGGCCCCCCCGCCAGCTCTGCTTCCCCCCCCTTCCTCCGGACCCCCCATCCTCCCCTCCAGCCCCCGATCTCCCCCCAGCTCTGCTTCCTGATCCCTCTTCCTGCCGGCCAGCCCCGCAGCCCCCGGACACCCCCCCATCAGCTCTGCTTCCCACCCACCCCTTCTCCCATCTAGCCCCATGGCCCCTCCCCGCCAGCTCTGCTACCCGCCCCCCTCCCGGCCGGTCCTCCCTCCCGCCCCCCTGACAAGTGTGTCCGTTTTTTTACTAGGGTCTACCTGGCAACCCTACTACCAGGGGCATGGGTGCCTAGGGGAAACCTCTGGGGGAGGGGGGGGGGCAAAGACTTCACACACTCCTCCACCCCCAGACCAATCATGGTCTGTGGGTGGGAAAGCAGGGAAGTATCCTGGCCCCGCCTCTTCCGCTTGAGGCTCAGCCCCTTCCAGTGTGGCCCAGGGCCACTTAAAACATTTCTGAAATGGCCCCCGGTAAAAAATTATTGCTCACCTCTGCCCTAGCCTGAGCTCCATGAACCCGAGTCTTGACCCAGGTTCTGCACACTTGTTGTCGCCTATGTTCTTTTGCAGTCTTGACATGTTCCCAGATGCTCTCCAGTGCATTCTGGTTTCAGTGATTTCTTGTTTATCTTCCCTTATTTTTTATTTGCTTATCAGTTTCCCTTTTAAAGCAAACAGTACCCTTTAATTATAAAGCCATATCCATTTAGATTGGGGATGTTATTTTTATTAACCAACAGTAGATGAAGAAACCATTTTTTGTCAATAAACTGAATCAAACCCCAATCGCTTTAGTGTCCTTCGCTCAACGAGATGACAAATATTTCTCCCTTTCCTTTCACTGCTCAACCTGGCTTGTTCTGCCTATTAATTATTTCTTAATGGTTACTGCATAGCAAAGCAGCAGCGCCCTTCACAGCTGCTTCTGTCTTACTGCCATAAAACTGCTTGTCAATGTTTATACTCCGTGCAGCGAGGCACCCATAATTGGTCACCATATATGCTCCTAGTGAGCTCATGTGAAAGAAGCCCTCTAAGTATTCCCACAACTGGACCTTTGAAAAAAATGTATATTGTATGTACAATAACCCATTTATTTGAGTGATCTGCTAAAACACTGAATGTACAGCTCTACTGCATGTAACACTTTGAGCAGTGAATTATACACAGGAGCCTTCAGTGGTCTAGGTGATTATTTTTTATTCAAGTTTCCCTTCAGTAATTGTTTGAATAAGTAGCATTTCTGATCAAATACAAAGATGAGGTATACAAAGTACTGAAAGACGAGGGCGATGTTTTATTAAGAGAATTACTTTGCTTTCCTGAGTTGTTCCTTTTCATTTTGTGCTTTCCTGGCAGCATGAAGGATTCATTAAATGATGATAAATGCTGCTTGAAAACAAATGAAATCAGAGAATGCTTTCATGCAGAGTTTTGTAGACATGCAAAGGGAACTTTTTGAAAATATATTGTAACACCTCCTGAGACAAGGATTGCCACACACAATGCTCCTAGAACTACAGTGAAGTGCTTGCTTACAACATAAATCCAAAGCTTGTTCAAAGAAGACAAAAGGTGCCTGCTTTAGTTATTTAGGGAATCTAATGCTGAAATACTGTATTTAGGGTTGCCAGATGCTTTAACCAAAAATACCGAACACTCCCCTTCCCCCCAAAAAAACAAAAAACGAGGAAAAAACTCTGTTGAGGGAAAAAAAGGGGGGAGACTAAAGTTATTGAGAAGAGGGGAAAAAAAGGACCCCAAGAGTTATTAAGCAAATAAATAATTAAATAAATAATTAAATACATCAACAAAATAAAACAGCATGGCCTCTTTAAGTGCAAGCAGAGTCAGAATAGGGATAGGAAGAGAAGAGGTTGAGCACTAAGACCCAGGGAAGGCATTGCTTCCCCTTGTTCAGGTCTTTAGCTTTTTGCTGGTGGCCATCTTGTTTTCTTGGTCGAGCCAGAAGGGATCTTCCCTGTGGAACCAGGTAAGCAGGGGGTCCAGGAGCAAGGGTGCGGGAGTCTGGGGGGTGGCGCAGGAGGGGGGGCAGTTGCTGAGTGTGTCGTAGGGTTGCCAGGTGTCCAGTATTTTCGCCTCCTGGCAGGGAAACCCCCCCCCCCGAAAATACCAGACTTCTTAGGTGCCCGGTATTTTCTGAATATTTTGTACTGGACAGGAGGCGAAAATACCGGACTGTTTGGGTCAATACCGGACACCTGGCAACCCTAACACATGCCTCCTCGCTTGGGCCAAAACTTTGAAAGGTCTCCATCCTCCAGCACAGCACTCCACCATCTCTGTGCATCTAGAGCAGAGAGAATACATATACACCCGCAGCAGACACAATTTTCTACACTGTGGGTCCCAGTGGCACCCCCCCCCCCCAAGTCTGGCACCTGAGGCCATCTCAGTTCGCCTCATGGTAAGGCCAGGCCTGCAATCCTGGATCAAGGCCCGTTGTGCTAGGCACTTCTATGTACAAACAATGGCAACATGAAGGAGGAACTCAGGGAAGCAATGGGAGAACAAAATGCTTTTTAACTATCCTAGGTGATTCTTAATTGAAATGATCCCTGCCCACAACTCCACCAAGTAGGCCACGTACGCCATGGTATGACCTGTAGCCAAAGTAAATCATGCAACAGAGATGTTTAGATTTTATACGAACTAACCAATTTTTCTTTTTCTTTTCCTGAAGTGGGGAGATTTCGCATGTGAGAGATTAAACCTTTCCATGACAAACTTAGTTGTTAACCAGTCTCTAGTCATGTTCTTGCCACCCTGATGTACTCTGATATCCAACTTTAATTCCCAATTGGGCAGCAAGTTCTTTTGGCTGTAAGTAAACGGTGCTAGGTCATACCACACAACATTCACTGCCTCCATGTGTTAGCTGCTATAAATTCTTATGTCCACAGCTGCTTTTAATCTGTAGCATCCATTATACTCCACTACAAAGGAGTTTTAGGCCATAAATATTAGTCAGTTATACAGTACAGCCTGCATTGGCATGACATGTGGTTTTGATGCATGGTATCCCAGGTTCTATGCACTGCATGAGTCCCTCACTGACATTTTGCAAGCCATTTGAAAAATCCTGCAGGGATCACAAGACTGACAAAATATATATGTTTGCCACTTCAACACAAAACCTGTATGTATTGCATTGCCAATGGGTTTCCAACTCCAACATCTTTTCACTAGGATATGGCACAACATCCAGCAAATGAGGCGGAAAACTTATAAAAAAGCTTTTAAATTAGGTTAATATATTTTAAACAGTATCCTTTCTTTCCTTCATGTGTGTCAATGAGACAATTCTAAGGGGCTGAGAGGTTATTAAATGCCATTAAAATATTTTGTGACACCATTTAGGTATCTTTCTAACATAGATCTTTAAGAAAACAGAGATGATTCTGGTCTCTAATTTTCAATATTAAGACTCAGACATGCTTCAGCAGCACCCATATGTTCCAGGAAACATTAACAGGCAACATAAATATCCATGTATTGTGGGGTGAAATCCTGTGTAATTGTTTTACCAGTTAACCAATTAAATGGAGCTGCTCAAGCCCAGACTGCGTCGGCCTGAAGCAGCCCACTGCCTCAGGCAAACGCTGCTCCACGAGGCTCGAGCAGACCCCTGCCCAAGGCGAGCGGGGAGTTGCCCCAGCCCCCAGTGATTAACCGGCGCAGGTAAGCATCACTCATTAAGGGTGATGCTTACTGGTTAACAGGTCAAACTTTTACATCCCTACTGTATTGTTCAATGGTGTTTCATAGATTTTCAGGCTGAAATGACCCTCTTCATCCAGTCTCAACCTCTCCTGCACACTACAGTTCATTGCATTTTACCCCAGCGAAAAATCCAACCAGGAAAGCTAGGATAGTTATTTGTAGATGGAAACATTTATGGCAAGATGCTTGCTTCCCAAAATAGGACTGTAATGCACATGTTTATTAAATGCACAAAGTTGTGAAAACTGAAATTAGAAATGAAATGTAACTTGTTGTTTTTAATGAAGGTAATTAACCATTTAGGAAGTTTGATAAGTAATGTAAATCCGTCAACACCAGAGAATTTAAGCTGTAGATGTTGGATGTTTTCTCAAAAGTTCTGTTCTGTTCTGTTAGCCTTGAGTGAATCCATTTATGCACTAGGGAAAAATCACTGGACTATCCTGAACAGGAGAGGTCAGACTAGATGGTTGTCCCTTTATCTTTGAAATTTAAAGAAAACTATTAAGACATGCAATTTGTGTCCTAATTCTAATTTCTAATGGATACTTACACATCTTGCTGTATGCTCACTCCTACTGCAGCCAATATAGAGGAGAGACTAACATTTTCTAAAATGTATTCTTATATTATAATGCTTTGCTTTTTAAGTGCCAGCCCACATCTTTCCCAGCCTCCTATGTAGAATTATGAATGACAGAAAAGACTCTCAATATTATTATTGATTATTAATTTGGAGTTGAAAAGTTACACCTTTTATGCATTATTTTAGAATGGAGGCCCATGTTAGTAATGGGATGCCACATAATCAAAAATAATAACTAGCCAGTTTTAAAGCAGGTATTTTTAAATTCTTTCAAATCATCTGATGGCTATGAACTTCCAGATTTTGGGAGCCAAGATTGATGGAAACTGTGTGGGAAACGTACTCCTTCTTTGGAGGTTTTCCCTTTACACATGATATTTCAAACAGAAATGGAATGTTGTCACACCCAACAGCAGTTTCCTGATGTGGACAGGAAACTTCTCTTTGCATAAACACATTGTACGAAAACAGAAAATGAGAAGACTGTGTTGGTGGCTTATTTTAATCTGATTTAACAGTAAATAAATTGTTTCTTACCTGCTACTGAATTTGGCCGTGGCATAAGGTAAAGTGGAATAGACTGCACAGATTGCGATAAAACCGTTTCTAGGTTCCTTTCTGGGATCTTGTTTAAACTGTAGGTGGAGGCTGTCATATTTTCATCTACGCGATATAAACAGGAGTCCATGCTGGATTTCTGAGACTGCCATGGTTTCAGGTTTCCTCCAGATCCTAATTCTTTGCTGCTCTCCCCTCCATATTTAGTGCGCTCCATGTTTTCAGAATAGCTTGTCAAAGTAGCTTGAAGGAACAAATTAAAAAGATATGAATAACAAAGAAAGAAGTAGCTGCATACATAACAATATAAGATGATATGTACAATAAAAAATAAAATAAAGCTGATCATGTTTCCCAGCATTCTCACATAAATCAGAGATTATGGAACCTAGAGAAGTTGTCCTACTTACTGCTTTGAAACGTTTTGTTATTAAGTTTTGGCTGACATTACTAAAAGGCATTTGCAGTTAGCAATAGTATTAAAATGCTACATATAACAGTATTTGTTCAAATACACAATCTCACAGATTTACAGTAAAGGCAATTAATAATGAAAACAAAGTCAGTTTTGGTCTCACTGTCTCCATTTTCTTATAATATGCAACAAATCATAAACTGTATCAGTTTAAAGTTTATAAATATTTTTGTGATAATCAACTACAGAATATAATAAATGACAGTAGCATATTTGTTCTAGAAAATCAACTTGGAATAACACATCTGATTTTGAACAGAAATTATGAAGCTTCGAATGTAATAAAAAAATTCCCCTTTTTACCATTACAATCCTGGTGCTACACTGTTGGGGTTTATTTCATGGTCCCCCTCCTTTTTTTCTTTATGTCATGTCAAATTTAGGAATTACTTCCACTATGATACTGCCAATGCAATACTTTTCATCAACCCTTTCCTTTAAAAAAAAAACAAAAAAAACAAAACCACACTTTGGTCAATATCAAGTGAATGGGACAAATTTAGATCTGATATAAATGCATGCTACTCCACTTACATAAGTGGAGAGGGAGGCATTTGCTTACACCAGGTCTAAACTGGCCCCAAACTGCTAACCTACTAATTGAGAAGCAGAGAAATTTCAGCCAAAATACATCACACTTTTCAACTCACCCTCCATCGTGCTTGTGCTGCCAGGAAACTAGATGTAGAAACTGATTGTGAACTTTCATTTGCCTCAAATGTATTCTAGGTCTACAAATATAACTAGTATATATTTCTAAACCATTCCTCCATTGAAATTCTAATGCTTTCATTTTCATTTAACCACTGTAATTAACTCTCCAACCTAATGTGTCTAAAATTCAACAAGCTATTTCCACATATCTTAGGACAACACAACATGAATTAATCACTCTCTGTTTACAGTGCAAGGATCACACATCTGTTTTCCAAAATAGTCTAATACAGTGGTCCCCAACACGGGGCATTTGCGTGCGCCCGCCAAGTGCTCAGGGCTGGCTGGCCCCGGGCACGTGGCGCATGCACGGTGCCGGAGCCGGCCCCGGGCGCATGGCGCACGGTGAGCGCCGTGGATAGGCTGCCCGCGCTCTGGGCGCGCGGCACATGGGGGGAGCGCTGGCCCTGGGCGTGCGGTGCTTGGGGGAGCGCCGGGCATGCGGCACTTGGGGAGGGAACGCCGGCCCCGACCTCGGGCGCGCGGTGCTTGGGGGAGCGCCGGGAGCATGGCGCTTGGGGGAGGGAACGCCGGCCCTGACCTCGGGTGCACGGTGCTTGGGGGCGGGCACTGGCTCCGGGTGTGCGGCCCTTGGAGGGGGCACTGGCCCCGGGCATGCGGCTATGGGGGGGCCCTACCCCCGGGTGCGCAAGTGTCCCTGGCGCCCAGCGGGTGAACGGCCACGCCTCCTGGTGCCCGGCAACCTCAAATGTTTGGGGACCACTGGTCTAATATAATGCTCTGTCTTCTGAAATAAGCCTTTCGCCTTGCATTCAAACAAAGAACCATTTCTAAAGCAAGAGATATGTACAGCCATAATGGCTTGGATTTGGTGTGGTCTCGTTAACAACCACAAGAGTGTTTTAATTTTTTTTTATAATGGTAAAAACAAACACAAAATTACTCCAAACAAGCATATGCTTTGTGGCTAAAACTCTTCCTTTGCCAAGTTTCAACTTAAAGCTCAGTTCATAAAGAGAACAGTTCACCTCACAAAATAGGATTTTAAGGAATTTTCCCACACAATTTGAACCACAGCATCCCAAATAATAGCATTTTGAGCATCCATTAGTTTCAGTGGAAGTACCCATGGATTAATCTGGCCCATTGTGTCTGCTGACATTTAATATTTGTAGTGAGATAATATGAAAACCAGGGCTTTATATTTTCATATATAAAGTCACAAGCATCCTAATAAGGGGGAAAAAGACAACTGAAGGAATGCATAGGGAAGCTATTGTACTCTGAACAAGACAAGAGAGATGCCATCCCAGCAGTTACTGTGCCTGTTAGTTCACAAGAACTATTTGTGATTTGATTTTAGGTATTTCACTGATTTTTGAGAGTTTCTAGTGTTCTAAAACCAAAAGGAAACGTGCAAATGTAACTGCCACTGGGCAGATCTGAACCTGGGACCTCTAGAGCTTAGTATATGAGCCTCTACAACTTGAGCTATAAAGCCAACAGGCTGTCAGCTTGCACTACAGACCTCCCTTGTTTTTATATCTCACTTTAAGTGGTCTAAGTGCCATTACATGAGCCAACAAACTACAATCAGAGTATGTCTATGCTACAGAGTTTTGTCGGGAAAATAGCCATTTTTCCAACAAAACTTGAGGAATGTCCACACTGCAATTGCTTTCTTCCACAAGAAAATCAAAAAATCAGAGGGGGTTTTCTGGCATTGGTAATCCTCATTCTATGAGGAAGAAGCCTTTTTGCGAAAGCTCTTTCGGAAAAAGGTGTGTGTGGACGGGGAAGAGGGAGTTCTTTTGGAAGAAGAGGAAAGAGGAAAAAGCACAGGTGCTCTGGTGGCCATTCCGTCCATAGCAATCACAGCTTACATGTGAGAGAGTGTCCATTCAGTCTGGACACTCTCTTTCGAAAAAGCAGATCACTTTTTCTATGTACTTTTGCAGTGTGGACGCTTCTCTTTCGAAAAAAGCTGCTTCTGAAAGCAGCCTGAAGTGACGACATAGCCTAGGTGCGTGGATTGCACAAGAAGACCATCTCATACATCTACAAGTGCGAAGAGGAGTACAGTGCACCATGACATAGTAGAATGCCATTATTCTGCAGATTCCACTTGTCTTTGAACAGAAGAAGGACACAACAGCTGATCGTCTTTTTAACAAGGAGAGATTGAAGTCCTTTTACAAATAAACATACTGCAAAACGAGTGTACAAAATCCAAGAAAAATGCCAACCTGGTTTAAAGAACCACTGGATTATTTCAGAAGGAAACTGGAACTACTAAAAAGGTGTGGCCATGCAGTTTAAGCACAGGACAGTGTCAGAAACAGTTGAGTTCTAATCAAAGGTCTTTACTGGGATCCTTGGGCAAATCACTTTACTACTCAGTGCCTTTAGTATTTCCCTCTGTAAAATGGGATCAATACTTCCTTATCTCAGAGGTGCTGCAAGGATGAATGTTTGTAACACATTTTGAAATTTGAAACAACTACAAGAGAGCTGGCATTTATATATACATTATCTGTCAGGAAAACAATTTTATATGCTAAAATATGGGAAAATGAGATGAAGAAACAGGTGTTTTAACAGATCCCTTCTCCTAAACACTGCTTAATTATTGGGAAACATGTTTTCAAATGTCTTTTCTAGAATCTCCATCTCATAGTCTTAGTTTGTATTGTTAAGAAACACTGTGCTACATATTTGTGTAAAAATTAATTTGTGCCAAAGATGTATCTCAATGTATTTCCAATCAATCTTTGCAGAAACATCATCAATAAAAAGAAATAATCTCCAAATAGCACAAATTGTGGACTACAAAACATCTTTACAGAGAGGAACTTTAGCAATAATCTCGCTTTAAATGTGCCAGCAACAGAAAATTAAAAATAAATTCTGAAGGTCCCCTTCCTAACTGCTAATATGTATTTACTTGAAATGTAGTTTTTACTGATTTAAAATTAAGCTGTTTTTATGTGTAAATTCATCATTCACTCAGGTATTTGGGATTGTTCCCTGTGGGTTAATTTACCTTCTGAATGACCTTGGATGATCTAAGTACTACTATGCAGCCTAGAATCAGTTGCTCTGTGGCTTCAATCTATTCTGGGATCTGTTTTAAACCAAAACTGTTTTAATTTTATTTAAAAGGATAAAAAAAAACCTGCTAAAACTCAGCATTCTGAATTAGCATGCAGTGCAAGTCCCTGAGAAGAACTAAAACGTAAGTAATGGCACAATGAATGAGTTGTGCCTATTGCAGGCAATCAGAGCTATAAAATTACCACTTCTCAATAATCATTTTAGAGAACATGGGTCTGTCTACATTAAATGAGTCTGTCTCAATGTAATATTACATGGAGAAAAGTTAATAAAACTTGTATATGCAGGAAGGACAATGACTTCTTAATTATTTAGGTTTCAGGATATATTAAGGCAGTGTTTCTCAACCAGTAGTATGGGTACTTGAGAGAAGTCTGGGGGGTATTTCAACACAACTGAAATTTGGAGAAAATTGAATTTTTGTTGTAAGTTTTACAGTGCTTTATTATTTTTGTACTTTTTATACCCAAAAATTACATCACCTGCCCAGCTACGATTAAGTTGTTTAAACAAATGTGTTGCAATGGTAGAAAAAAAATTGTGTGTGTCTGAAAACTGTAGGTACTAGAGGTACTTCTAATTTTATTTTTTTTAAAGGGGGTACTTACAATTTTTTTTTAAAAAGGGATACTTTATAAAAAAAAAAAGGTTGAGAAACACTGTATTAAGGCACTAGCTGAATACGTACAACCAAAAAGAGAAGCATTTGTGCCAACTCTTCCCCCAAAGCTGCCGAATTCAGTCTAAAATCTCATATGGGCAGGGCTTCTGAGCAAGGTCCTTCCAGGACAGATTCTATGTTTCGATGGTGTGTGTGTTTGAGCACGTACCCCCATGATCTCTTTACAGTCGTCCCTGCTGCAAATTAATTGTACTTTGTAGGAGTAATCTCCATATGCAGTTGTGTGGGGACTGGGTACCCAATGTTAGGCTTGATGTAATGCAGGCCCACAAAAGCACTGCCTTTGCATCATTAAAATGCAAATATGTCCATGCTAAAAATACCAGGCCTGAATTTGGCCCAAGGTATTTATTTTTCTGTTTTGGGGAAAAGATACCTGGAAGCAGTTTGAAGAGGAACTGTACTACAGCAAACACAGAATGACAAAATGATCTTTATTTGTAGATCTTTATTTTTCTGCCAAATATTTTATACATATGTACACGGATATATAAATCCTGTAATAAAAGCATCTGATTATAGTTTAAATTATCCTCCAAATTATGCAAACAATTTTCCCTTGATAACATTACTTTGGTTAGATTCAATGAATCATAAACAAAGTAGTTAGTGTAAATCCCTAGAGATTTAGTTGCTCTGTAAGTCTGAACTGTGAATTCTATAACTCTAATAGTGGCAATAGCCAGTGAGTAGGAAGTCCTAATAATGAAGAATCTGCTTTCTCGAGGGACACATTTTTATATTAAATTGCCTGTGTTCGTCATTTGATGGTGGCAGGAACAGCCATGTGTTCTAGGACCTACAAACTGGAAAATGGGATAATGGAGGAGCAGTGAATTTCACAAATATAACCAGAGAATTTACACCGCAAACGCCTTAGGACTGGAATCTTGTATTAAAAAATGTCTGTACAGAGCTGAGCAAACCGATGCTTTATGCCAAATCTATGTGCTTTGCTATACTGCTCGTAACTGCTGCTCTGGCCACTTGACAGCACTTCCCTTCAATAGCCAGGAAAAGAACTCAGGAATCCCGAGTTCTGGCATTCTATTGCTGTCTAGCATACAATTATGTGAACCACTCAGAAAATGTGTATCAATTTGCTTCTAATGCTGCTGCACATAGAAGACAACAGTAATGCCCGGAGCTCAACTGAGAAAGGTTTCAGCTAAGCATATACAGATGAAGGTTACAAATTCTGCTGGTGATCCATGCGAGTCCTTAGGGTTGCATACGATATAACTAGAAGATTTACTCAGAGTTGCTTGGGTCCTCAACTCAAATAAAGTTTGCTTTTCTTCATTTAAATCGTTGTTCTGGGGTGAGGTTAGGGAGGAGGGGTTCGGGATGCAGCCCTCTCTCACTATAGCAGCTTGGGGCCATGTGAGAATTGCCTGACCATGGCCTGGGCACCGCCAGGAGACTGGTGTATGTCCCCTGATGAGGGAAATGCAGTCAGACACACAGACAGACTCTCTCAAATACATAGTAGATAGCTGTCCCTTTCTCTATTCCTGCCCCCTTCTGGCCCAATGGGATTACAGCTGTCCGGGTCCCCATCTCTGGCCTCTTGCAGCCCACCTGTGCTCATTCTACAGTAGATGTCCCTCTTCCAGACCCCTCCCTTCCTATTTTATGCACAATAATTGAATTCCAGGCACATCCAATTGTCCTGACACAACCAAACTCTGACCTTGCTTTAAGTTATGATAAGAGGAAGCGGTATACCTCTATTTAGTAGGATTTCTTGAATAAATGGACTCACAGACGGACGGACAGACAGGCAGATGCACATTTCTAAAATATAGAGTAAGACTTCTATTTTTCAGGTTTTCTTTTTTAAAAACGCAACAAGACACTGTCTTATTTAATTCAGACCCTAAATTAAAATCCATTAAAATCTGTCACTTATGGCCTGACATGCAACAAACCCGTTCAATACTTTGGTCATTCATAACACATTTCAATTGTGTGTCATCCATTGACAAGTTTGAATGGTGAGGAATTTAATGGCTTTAATAAGTAGCCTGTGGTGTCAGTACCATTGGAAACAATGGAAAATTAGACACACTTTCCAGGTCTACCCTAGGCTAAGATCTTGCCTAGAAGATTTCAGTCTCAATGTAGTTTAGAAACTTCAGAGCACAAGGAACTAGAAGCTTAACATGCAAAGTGGCATTCAAATACTATGGTGAGCATTACCAGCACTGGCTATAATAATGAAACTTACGCTGCTTCCTGAAAATGAAAAACTATTGTTGTTTTTTAAAGAAAAAGTGAACTCTCTCAAGGTACCTAAGCCTATGCGCTGCATTTCAATTTATGTTAAAACCATAGAGCCTAGGAGACCAAACCTATTTTAACATGTAAGTTGGTAGATGTGATCAAGTAAAATTTGCCTTGTGTCATGCTACAGTTTTAAAACATGTTCACTTGCACATTATGTCTGAGTTTAAGCAAGCCTTCAGTGGATCAGCCACAAAAGGATCCATTTAAGGGCATCAGTGTCACTGTCTCATGTGAACAAGGCTGCCGCATACAGAAGTTGGTAGATAGAATGTATGGCTGTACCCATGGGACAGGGGCAGTGTTGGGCAGCTACATGATGCACCCAGAGAAAGTGTTCTTCAGAACAGTAATGGCTTCCACAGCAATGCCACATAGAGCATTGTGAAGTGCTCACAGGACAGGACGTGCAAAGACTTCTCTCTGCTAAGCAAAGCCAAAGTTTAAACCAACATTAGTTAAGAGAGGGACTTAAAAGTTCCCATAAACTCTCTGTGTGTGTAATTTCCCCTAAAACAAGTGATGTAATGGTCATGTTGTTAAAATGAAATAAAATGGCTGTGGCTAATACAAAGAAGAAATCCCGTATGTGACAGCAAGTCCATGAGAGAGAGACAAGCAAACCAATTTCAGTTTCAAGTCGCAAGGCAAACTTATAAGCGGCAGGAAGTAAATAAAGGATTTTGAAATACAGGCAGTCCCCGACTTACGCGGATCCGACTTACGTCGGATCCGCACTTACGAACGGGGCTTTCTCGCCCCGGAAGTCGGGGCGAGAAAGCCCCGTTCGTAAGCTGCTCCGGTGCCCCTGGTCTGCTGGAGACCGTCTCCAGCAGACCAGGGGCACCGGGCGGGTTCCCGCGCTTCTGAGGCTTTGCCAGAGCAAAGCCTCAGAGGCGCGGGGAACCGCCGCTGCTGCCGCTTCAATCTGGGTGCCTGTGGTCTGCTGGGGACCGTCCCCAGCAGACCACAGGCTCCCGGACTGAAGCCGCAGCCGCGGCGGGGTCCCTCCCTCTGAGGCTTTGCCAGAGCAAAGCCTCAGAGGCTCTGCTCCCCGTGTCCCTGGTCTGCTGGGGAGGGGGGGGGGGTGCAGCTAGTGTGCTCCCCCCCCCCCAGCAGACCAGGCTTTTGTTTTGGACTCTGGGGCAGAGCAGCTGGGGCGCTGCCGATTGGTCCTGCAGCGCCCGCTCTGGGCACTACTGGACCAACCTGGCAGCACCCCAGCTGCTCTGCCCCAGGTCCTGATTCAGCCGCTGCTGGTCAGTTTCAGCAGCGGCTGAATCAGGACGCCTGGGGCAGAGCAGATGGGGTGCTGCTAGGTTGGTCCAGTAGCACCCAGGAGCGGCGCTACTGGAGCAACCCAGCAGCACCCCAGCTGCTCTGCCCCAGGCGTCCCCAAGTCAGCTTCTGCTGAAACTGACCAGCGCTGACTACAGGAAGCCCCAGGCAGAGTTGCTCTGCCCCGGGCTTCCTGGAATCAGCTGCTGATCAGTTTCAGCAGCAGCTGACTTGGGGACGCCTGGGGTTCTTAAGTTGATTCTGTATGTAAGTCAGAACTGGCGGTCAGTTTCAGCAGTGTCTGAATCTGGACGCCAGTTCCGACTTACATACAGATTCAACTTAAGAACAAACCTACAGTCCCTATCTTGTACGTAACCCGGGGACTGCCTGTATTACAAATACCTTCACAGTGGCATCATCATGACCCTTTACTTTGTCTGCTCTAAATTTTAAATTTACAAATGAATCAGTAGGTGAGCAGAAAACTTTTTATGCATCAAAGGCAGCAGGGATTCATGCTTGATATTGAGACTGGAAATATAAGGCCTGGCTAAAATAGCACTACTGCATGAAAGACACACCCATGCTTATATCCTAGATTACTTGCTGCAAATGTCATGGTAATGGCATAAAATAGTCCTTACTTTCTACTTGCATTTGTCTCATGAAAAAGCAAATACATAGGTTAAGCATTTTTTTATGTCTATTATATATTTTGAACAAATCTAGTACAAAAAGCCCAAACTTCAAGCAGGAGTCAGTGCTAATGGCAATTAAAGGGAATCTCTGGCAGAGTACAGCAAGTGAACAGGTAAGCCTGCATTCTGATGCCAATTAACCCCCCAGAGAAAGCTGGCTGAGGTAAACAGATAATCAGGCTGGTGGGCTGGCTGGGATATGGACCCAATTAGGAAGAAAGCGCTGGGGTGAAAGGGGAACAGGGCTAGTTGAGTCCAGTCACACAAAGGCTTCAGAGAAGGGAGACCTCTATTCCCCTCAGGTTCTGAAGAGAGGGCCAAAAGTACAGAAGATACTGTAAATAGACTGTTGCAAGGGTCTATGGTGGTATTAATGGGGAGAACTCAAAATAAACGGCACTGTGAAAGCACAACTAGGGCATGTCTATACTAGGAAATTATTTTGAAATAAATCCCAAAATAGCTATTTTGTAATAGCATGTCCACACTAAAGGGAAGCCTCAAAATAAGTCCAAGGAATTCTCCCTTAAAATGGGTGTGCTACCTCAACTTAGAGCCCCAGAAAATACTGGGGAGTAATTACTTTTAATGACTCTGGGGAGTAGTTATTTCAAAATAACAGCAGTGGTAACTATTTCAAAATAAGCATTATTCCTCGAGAAAAGCAGGAGTTATTATTCTGAAATAACCAACCTGTTATTTTGAAACAATGGGCTTGGTAGTGTGTACACTGCGCTTCTAATTTCAAAATAAGGGGAGTTATTTCAAAATAAATCAAGGGTTAATGCAGTACACACGATTTTTGCAGGGCAAGAAGGTAAAAGCAAAAATGTGCCTGGTTAGAGAAAAATTAAAATTAAATACCATATAAAATTAAAAAGCCTATGATTTAAACGTGTCCTTAATAAATACAAAATCTGAACCAAGGGCTGTATCAGAGCTAAATCTTCAGTACAGTAATTCACCATCAAATTATCCAGGGCACAGAGTTTGTTGCATTTGAAGAGGTGTGTTTGTGTCATGCACTACACTTCTACTCTCTGTCGACTTCACACCCTCTATTTATTATGGGTGGATGGGAATGTTGGACTCTAGCAAAGGGGCAGCCACCCTTTTAGAAGGATGACCACAGCTACAAGGGTCATTTAGACTAATATCATTCCACTGTGATTTAACCACATCACTCCCCTGATTTAATTTCTGCACCAGAGGAATTACTTACCCCTGTACCATCAATAATCCTCCTAATTTCTTCCTCTTTCAGAAATGTCAACCCCGAAATGTTCAACAATCGTGAGTCACATCCATTAAAATAATGAGTCTGTCTAACATTTCACAAGATTTTAAATAAATGTGACTAATTTTTATTTGCCAATTTGGTTTGGGACCTTCAGGGTTCAAGTGTTTCTTTGCAACCAGGAATGCTAGAAATTCAATTAAAGCTGAGTTGCCCATTTAATCACGTCCCTACCACTGGGACTTTAAGGAAAACATCAAACACTGCAATATTCAGGATAAAAACATCATTGCTGGCAGCATTGCTTCTGCCCAATCCACTCAATTTACTGCTTCATTCATAACCCTTTCCCCACTCATCTTTGTTCCTTCTATCATGCTTGTGCCTAGAATAATCTCCCCATGCTAACATGCTACCTGACCTATCCCTCTTCCTTGAATTCTACTCTTCATGCATTCTTCTTCCCTTCTCCTTATTAAAATAATCCTTCCAATTTCACTATGTTGATGTGTTGACACATTTGTTTTATTAATGACCCGATTCTGCCAGCCTTACTCATGATGAGTAATACCTCACTCCATAAGCAGTCCTGCTGACTACACACGAAGCAGGGCATTACTCAATGTTAGGAAGAGGCAGAAACTGGCTCTTAGACTACAAACCCTTTGTAGGCTCTTCATCTATGTTTGGAAGCATTTTGTAACTGGACAGTATTATAGACATATTTTTCTTAATAAACGTTTTCGTTTTATAGTAGATTAATTGTTTAGGATGTTCACCTCTTGATAGTTCCCCCAAACGATGCCATACATACACACAAATTAAACACAGTTTTCTTTCCAGTCAATCTGTGCTTTTTAATTTAATAGAGAAAGAAATGAGTATCTTCAAGGGTGTGTCTAGACTACAGAGTTTTTTCAAAAAAAGTGGTCTTTTTTTGAAAAAAACTTCACCTGCATCTAGAATGCCGTCACGTTCTTTCGAAATTAAATCAAAAGAATGCAACTTTTTTTCGAAATCGGTAAACTTACTTTTACCAGGGAGAATGCCTTTTTTCGAAAGAGGTCTTTCGAAAAAAGGCATTATTGTACACAAACAGGGCTTTTTCGAAAGAGAGCGTCCAGATTGGCTGGGTGCTCTCTTTCGAAGAAGTGGATCGCTTTTTCGAAACTCTTGTGTCTGTCTAGACGATCTCTTTCAAAAGAGATTTGTAGTCTAGATCTACCCCAAGTGATATGTGTTGTATTTAAGTCGATAGTAAATCCATTCGACCCTTTACATCTCCCCGTTTCCTTCATCGAGGTGCTCAAATTGATGGCACATTTACATAAGAACATAAGAACGGCCATACTGGGTCAGACCAAAGGTCCTTCGAGCCCAGTATCCTGTCTACCGACAGTGGCCAGCACCAGAGAGGGTGGACCGAAGACAAAACAAGCGATTTGTCTCCTGCCATCCCTCTCCAGCCTCTGACAAACAAAGGCCAAGGACATCTTTTTATCCCCTGGCTAATAGCCTTTTATGGACCTAACCTCCATGAAATTATCTAGCTTCTCTTTAAACTCTATTATCGTCCTAGCCTTCACAGGCTCCTCTGGCAAGGAGTTCCACAGGTTGATTACATGATGTGTGAAGAACTTTCTTTTATTAGTTTTAAACCTGCTACCCATTTACCCATTAATTTACCCATTAATTTGATTAAAAGGATCTAGACTGTGCAGTGGTAGGAAATTTACTGACCATTAACAAACAGTAATCACAAAGCAAGAATTAAAGCATTTTTAGGGCTAGGACTACAAACACATTTAATATCTTTTGAGTGCCTCTTTAGTCCTTAAGGTATTTAATTATTTCCAAACAAAGCCAACTTTTTATACTGTCAGCATTATCTAACTTGATGCAGACTCTTTAGAAGAATTCATTAACATGCAACTAGATATAAAGAAGTCAGAGGACACAACGAAGCAAGCATGAAAACTGTTACATCAGAGTAACTTTTGGAGCAAGGGCCCTTCGCTTAGGCTATGTCTAGACTCCATAGAATTTTTGAAAAAGGATATCACTTTCAAAAGAGAATCTTTCGAAAGTGAAAGTAGTCTGGACGTGTTTTTTTCCTCCGAAAAATACTCCTTTTTTAAAAAAAAAAAAACGCTCTTCCTTAAAAAATGAGGTTTATGCAGTTTTTTTTTCAAAAAAGGGTTTTTTCCAGAAAAAAAGCACGTCCAGACTACTTTCACTTTCGAAAGATCATCTTTTGAAAGTGAGATTGGAAGAAGATATGGAAATTCCTGCAGAATTTACATATCCTTTTTTAAACCTTCCCCCTCCCCGCCCCCGCCGTTCAAACATGCCCTTAGTGTTTAAGCTGATTGTTTAGACAGCACAGTCACAAAGGTTACTTCTCCCAGAAAGAGACAAAACACAAAACAACAGTTTTAAAAAATATTTAAGGAAACAGTGAGTTTGTACAATGCAATGTCCCTAGAAGACTACTACCAATTTGATAGGCTTTGCATGCCATTAAAGATGTTTTACATTTTATTTTGTAGTCTTGCATACTGTTTCATTGTAGTTAAGGTGTTAGTAGATGAACTTGCTGGAATGTGATGTACAAGGTTTCAAAAGCACATGATTCTGTTACCAGTAGCAGTCTTTGAAAATTAACATCTGACTGCTTTTATACTGTGAGAGCCAGAAAAACCGCTGGGAACTAGTCAGAGGTTAAAATCAGGTCAACATTTTCACCAGCTACTCTGTCACTTAATGAAAAGGGTTTAGTGGTTCACAGGAGAAAAAGATTACCTGTTCCTCTCACTGGTTTCTGCATTCCCTCCCATCATTCTGACCCCGATTCTCTCTTTTCTCTGCAACTTCATTGTTGTGTACTAGGTTTTGATGCTACTATAAAAAAATGCAACTGAAGGAAAACTGGGCATTGGATGGTAAGAGAAAGAAAGAAAGAAATCTTTCTCTGGAATTTTTCCTACAACTGCAGGACACAGTTATCTCTGGGTATGTCTACACTGTGGAGTTTTTTCGGGAAAATGAGTTTTTCTGAAAAAATTTCACTTATGTCCACACTGCAATTGCGTTCTTTTGAAAAAAAATAAAAAGAACAGAGGGGTTTTTCTGACATTGATAAACCTCTTTCTATGATGAAGAAGCCTTTTTACTGTATAGACGTTCTTTTTCAGAAGACTTTTTTCAGAAGATCTCTTCTGGAAAAGCTTCTTCCGAAAGAAGCCTTCAATCAAGATACAGTCTCTATCAGCTGTGGCTGTACTTAATGATGGTGAAAAATATATGTTTTGTTGTGCTCGTTCAAAGAAGGGGCACACGATTTTGCCATCCCAGTAAACCTTGTTGCACAAGGGTTAAGGGATGGCTCGAAATAGCGTGCAATTTCAAAATTTGGTGCTGTGTAGACACGCCAAATTTCAAAAGACGCTATTTCAAAATAGATGTGAAATAAAATACACAATTTGCATAGCATAAATTACGTATCTTTTTTTGAGTTGAGGGTGCAGTGTAGACGAATCCTAAATGAACATCTTATGCCCACTGAGCCCCTGAATAAATTGTATTGCTGGCATTAGAGTAAGTTACTTTGAACATATCTCCAGTGAATACAAGGTTCAGTCTGTTTAGTTTTTCAGTGTAATGAACCTTCTTTAAACTCAGAATCCTCCAAGCTCCAGCCCTCTGCTCATTTTCAAGACATATCCATTCCTCTAAATATCAGTTTTGAAAATGGAGCTCCCTCACCTTTTCATGTAGATAAGTAATGGTGGTAAGACTTGTAATAATTTCACTGTCAGTTGGAATGTTCCAGTCTCGTCGTATTTTGTATGAAGGGAAAGAATTCCTTTATCAGCAACCATATATATTTGAAACATGCCAAAAGAGCTACTGAGCTAGGAACATCCCATTTGATTTTACGTAGAAATTCTTTTTCCTCCAACTGTGTCTTTGCAGATGTTGAGTTGAAATAAAACATACATTTGTACTGTAAGTTCTTCTACATAAACAGGTACCAATATGCAGGTGGCACTGATGAAATAATTACTAAAAATAAGCTAGACCAGGGGTTCCCAACTTTTTTGAGCATCCAGACCTCTTTTCAATCTAGTAAAATTTCACGGAGAGAAAAAAAAAGAAAAGGAAAAGAAAAGCAAGGAAAGAAAAAGAAAAGTAAGGATCAGACTCTCAATCCTTATTTTTAAACTTTCCACGGATGCCCTGCAGTACTATCACAGACCACCAGGGATCCATGGACTACAGGTTGGGAGCCACTGTGCTAGACAGATACACACAATTATACAAACCTGTGTTAAATCCACCCTGGCTCTTCACTGAGATAAGTCTTGCCAACGGTGGAGCTAACGAAAACGAGACAGACTTTTGGGGGCACAAAGGGGAGCTTGCTCTCCTAAAGGTTCAGAAAAGTCACATGTATGTGCTACCCAGAGTCAGTCATAGGATATATAAACTCTGCAGCCCAAAGTACTATCCCATTGTTAACATTGTCCTTTCCATAACCAAACACTAGGGCTAGAGGCACTGAATATCAATTATTTCCTTTTAAAGCAGAAAGAGGATTTAAGTGAAAATAGCAGCAGCCTCATAGGAAGGCTCAGGCCTTGTCTACACTGGGAAGGTTTGGGGACAAACGTGCTGTCAACATGCAGAAAATCACCAAAAGCAAAAATTGGTCAAACCCGTTTTTCTGCTTCCTATTGTCCACATTTCACGGCCGCATTGCTAGCACACTAATGACACAAAAGAGCAAAGCATTATGGGGAAGCATCCCACAGTGCAGTGTTGTGGGAAGGCAGAGCTGATCCCTGTACTTCATGGGATTCCTTCCTAACTCTGTGAGCTCCCCGTGCTGAGGAATGTCAAAGCAGCATAGCAGTCTCTCCAGCCCTCCTTGATTCAGTCTGCCTGCTGCTGGTTTTTTAGTGCAGGGCAGAACAGAAGCATTTTAGTGATTCGTTCTTTGTTCCCCAAATGGAGCAGCTCACTTAGCTGTCAGATACTTCCCGGAGTTTTGAAAGGGGAGGGGCACATGCCTGCAGGGCAGCAAAGATCACAAGACACTGATCACAGCCAT
Source organism: Pelodiscus sinensis (assembly GCF_049634645.1). Taxonomy (NCBI): domain Eukaryota; kingdom Metazoa; phylum Chordata; order Testudines; family Trionychidae; genus Pelodiscus; species Pelodiscus sinensis. The sequence goes on along the minus strand of NC_134739.1, from coordinate 5,995,502 downwards.
TGGGGCAGGCATTGTGGGATATTGGCGGAAGCCAGGTCTCCGGACAAAATAAACCACAGAGTCCACACTGGCTCTTTGTCTACAATAAAGAGAGGGGAAAAGACAAAAGACTCTCAAGAAGTGTAGGCTTTTGTGGACAAAACTTGGTGTTTTCTCTAACACAAGTTTCATTGTAGTGGGTGTGCTCTGTTTTGTCAACAAAAGGCAGTTTGTGGCAACAAAATGTGCCAGTGTAGACAAGGCCTCAGGCTGTTGTAGGGAGGAAAAGAGGCTGGCTTATGAAACCAGAACATCTCTGCCCCCAGGCAATTCTCATAATCCCTCTAAAATGTGAGACACAACACTGCTAGGCTAGGAATATTAATTCAACTCTGATGACTTGAGGAAGCTCTGTACAACTTAAATTCTGGCATATATTATGAAGTTATTATGCATTTATTACTATGGAAATTGCTATTTAACAAAAGTCTGTCTTTATATATTCACCATTGCTAACAAGCCTTTAAATATTTGGTACCAGGGACAACGGCAGGTCATTAGAACTCAATCACGGTCTATTTAGGTAGAAATAACTGAATGACAATGAGTAGGCTGCTGTCTAGAAGTTACTTCCTCCTACTTATCTCCAGGGTGGGGTAAGTGGAGAGCGTGCCCATGAAAGCTCATGATACCATCTACATGTTTTGTTAGTCTGTAAAATACTACCAGACCAGTTTTTGTTTTTTAAGTTTATCCTGTAGAGACTAACTCGGCTACCCCCTGAAGCTTCTAATCCAGTGGTCTCCAACCTTTTTACACCCAAGATCACTTTTTAAGTCTCAGAACAGGCGAAGATCTACTGCCCCGCCCCTTCCTTGAAGCCCCACCTACATTACATGAGGAAATCTAATGTAAATGTACTGCGCAGGTGCGCAGTTCAGAGAGGGCTCAGGAGCTACTCTTAGAGCCCCTGAGATCTACCGGTAGCTCGCGATCTACTGGTTGGTGACCACAGTTCTAATCAATGCACAGTCTGGCTCTCCCAGCCTGGATCTGATTGGGGTCTCATGGCTTTCTCTGTGAGGTGCTTCTTCAGTCAGAGCTTTCATCCCTCTCAGGTTCAGGTGGGAAAAAGTGAGACAGACAGCACTTGGTGGAGATACCCCTTCCCAAAGCACTGCTGGTGGCATAACTGACTAAGGAGGAACAAGGGGGCGGGAGCACATGACCTATGAGGAGAGGCTGAGGGATTTGGGCTTGTTTAGTCTACAGAAGAGTGAGAGGGGATTTGATAACAGCCTTCAACTTCCTCAAGGGAGATTCCAAAGAGCAGGGCCGGCTTTAGGAAGTGCAGGGCCCAGCTCGAACAGTTTTGTCGATTTACTTTTTAAATAGCAAAAATGGAGTCTTTGTTAAGAAAGTGTCAGTTCTGTGGTCAAATTCCAGTCCTTAGTCATTTCAGCACCAATGATTTCACTAGGTAATATGGTACCTCACCACCATTGCCTCCTTTGCACTGCCCTTCAACACATATTGCCTGCATGTTGAGTCCAAGGTCAGTCTACACAAGATTTTATCAATGATTTTTGCTCAAGCGATCACTGAGGCAAGACAAGGACTCTCGATTGATTCTAGTTAGCTCTGCCTTTAAACACTGGATGTAAAGTGTCAGATATAATTGAGGACTCCCAAATAGACTCTACACCACCAGAAATAAAACCTGTTTCCATCTTCTGTGACTTTCAGTTAGATGTGACACACTATCCTCTGCTTAGTGTTCAAGTTATGGTAGACTCTAAGCCAGGTCATATTAAGTTCAGGTCTTTTACCTTTTAATCATATAATATGGATTACAACATTTCATTCCCTCAGCTCCAAGTCTTAAGTGAATTTCAACCCAAAAGAGCCAAAATTGAGCACCTTGACACAGCAAGTATGTCTACTGATCTCTGTGGCAAAGTAGGTATGTCTAAATAAATAAGGTCTGATCATGAAGCCTTTTCCTACAGTTGATTAACAGATGGCAGTAGATAGCTCATTCAGACCACTGGCTGATAATAATCAGTCACCCCGACCAGTTATTAACCATAGTCATGGACTTACCCTACTCTCCATTGTCTCTATGATTCTCTGATGATCTGTGACAAAAAAGGAGGGTGGAAAGGAAAACTGAAGGGAGAGACCTCTCTAAATTCACCAATCAAAGAGCAGTATTGCCAACCCCAAAATCACAAGGAACACCTACACAAAGTTATGAGAATGGTCTACAAATCATAGGATATTTTAAAAATAAAACATGTTTATTGGCCTTTTGTTTCTTGAGTATTTAGGGTTCATGTTTTAAAGCTTTCCTCCTTAGCTGAAGGCCCAGTAGTATAGAGAACTTTTTTTAAATGAAAGCTGAGATTCCTACATAATCAATTGACTCCACACCTTTAGAAAAACACCAAATGTTTTGAGACTCGTGGTAAAACAATGGAGGAATTCTTGTGAGCCCATGCTTTGCACAAAGTATAAATAAATTAAAAAAAACCAATATCTTCTCCACTAAACATCCTAATGAGATACTGCAAATGGTAAACTGAATTCAACAGCTCCTGATATGAACAGGTATCAACCTAATTTTTCATATTTGAGATGGGTTACCAGGAATCATACATGACAATATGAAATCTTTCCATTCTCAAGTCAGCATATTCACAAAGCACCTATAATTTTGATCCATGCATTTACTGGGTAGTGAAAGAGAAAGGAGGGGAATTAGTGTAGATAAATGTTCAAATTAAAAAAAAAAATCTGAAGGAATTAGGACTGGGCTCCTACAGCTCACGTTCAGGAATGACTAGGACACTTATGACCAGATTTTCAAAGGTGTGTAAATCAGATACATATCTTTGAAGATCTGAGTTGGCAACTGTCTCTTTAGGAGCTTAATTACCTTTGAAAATCTGAGCTTAGTCATTTTCAAAAATGACTTTAGTCACTCAAGTGCCTTTGAAAATTGTAACCGGGGGCCTAAAGAGACTAAAATAGACAAAAGGCAGGAGATATGGTATTCCTTTTAAAGACATGACACATCTATTTTTAGCTAAATTTTATATTATTTTTCTCCCAGGGTCAACTGACCCCTCCGGCACCCTCACTATACCACTGCTCCCCCTTCTGCAGATCTATCATCTTACACATGTGCAAGATCCGAGAGAGCCGTCCCATGAATCTGCAGTTAGTGTCTGTGGCGCCTGCTTCTGGGTGGTGTCTCAATGCTGCCACATTCACCTCTAAAGGCTTCCCAATGCAGGCTCTTGCTGCTGACCCCCAAGGCATCCACATGTCCAGTCTCCTTTCAATGGGCCCACTGATCTTGGCTCTGGCTTCCATCCCCTCTCCAACCCCCATCAGAACTACTGTGCCCTCCTGGCTTAGGAAAAGAATAAACAGGAGAATTGGAAATTAACCTGCCCAGTCTCATGTCCCCTAGGCAGGGAATGAGCCATCTACATTAGGCCCCAGCTGGAGTATCATGTCCAGTTCTGGGCACCACATTTCAGGAAACATGGAGAAAATGGAGAAAGTCCAGAGAAGTTCAACACAAATGAGGAAAGATCTAGAGAACATGAGATATGAGGAAAGGCTGAAGAATTTGGCCTTGTTTACCTTGGAAAAGAGAAGACCAAAAAGGGACATGAGAGCACTTTCAAGTATCTAAAAAAGTATCATAAGGAGGAGGAAGAAAAATTGTTCTGCTTGGTCTCTGAGGTTAGGATGAGAAGCAATGGGCTAAAATTGCAGATATTTAAGACCATGTTAGACAGACACCTGTCAAGGATGAGCTAGGGCAACTCAACTTTGGAAGCACCAGGGGCCACACTGATACTTACAGAACATGCTGAGGGCCTCAACTTAAGTGTGGTTGCATATGCAAGCAAATATATACAAATAGCTTCCCTCACACTGACAAGCATGAACACAAAGATTAAGGCAGGACTACACAACACACAGGCCCCATTTAAGTCAGTTCTGATGATATTAATAAAATGCAATATTTACCCGATTTCTACCTGATTTTCTTTTTATGAGCAATGACAGTCCAAGAATTTAACTACTAAAACACATATCAACAGAGGATCGTTACACTGACTACTTTTTTGTTTTGGCTCCCACTCGCCGGCCATGTGTTGATCCCCACATAAACCCAAACTACACTGTGGGGTGCAAACAAACTGGCCGGGGGCAGCATACCACATTATTAATAAATATTTTATAAACTTTTACCTTTTCTCTCTGCTGCCATGTCTCTTCTCCTTGCTCCATCATCTCCCCTGGTGCCTGCTGCCCCCAAACTCCTCACCCTCCTCTGCTGTCCTGACTCCTGCCCTTCTCACTGCCCTCAGCGCTCCTGCAACCTGCCCCCCTCCATCAGCCTTTCTCTCCCCCTTGTGCCCACTCCTCCAGTAGCTCCACTCTGATCAAGTGAGCTACCCCTCCTCATCCCCTCTTCTAACACCTCCCTCTACACACCTGCCCTGCCTCTCTCCTCTGGTGCTAGTCCTTCCCCTGCAGATGTCTGCCCTTCTGCTTCACCCCAGAAGCCCCTGGCACCTGCACCTTCCCTTAGACCTACACCCTCCTGGTGCTCCCCATCCCCTCACTGCCCCTACCCCCTTTGCCCTCTTTTTCCCTGATGCCCATCCCCTCACCATTCTCCTCACACCCCTGTGCCCTCACACATGACTATCTCATGCCCACCCCTTCTTTCAAGCCTTCTCCTAGCACCTTCCCCTCTAGCCCCCAATGCCCTTCCCCTCTCCTCTCCTCTCCCAGCATCACCCAGTCCCCCCTCCCACTGACACCTCCCCTTCTGCCCTTTTCCTTGTTGTCTGTACTTGGCCCCTTGGCATTTGTCTCCCCTTCGGCCTGTCTCTTGGTACCTTCCCCTTTCTTCCTCCTCCCCCTCCGCACAAGCCTCTTCCTCTCCCCTCCTCTCCATACAAGCCCCTTCCACTCCCTCCCCGTCCAAGCCCCTGCCTCCGCTACCCCTCCCCTACCTTCTGCAGGGCCGGACTGCGAACCACGTGCACCGTGGTGGCAGTGTGGTACTTTTCAGTTTTAAAATCCAGGGCATGACCTTACGTCACGCCCGGGCGTCTCCCCGCCCACCTGCGAACGGCGCGCACGGCAGCAGCAGCAGCTGGCAGTGTGCGCAGGTAAAGGCGGGGGGGAGCCAAGCGAGCCAACTTCTGGGTGCAGGGGCACCTGAGGTCTCTTCCAGCCCTGGGATTCTCTGATTCTATAAGGACAACAGACACTGTTTTTAAATCCTGGAATTCTCCCAATCCTATTCTCAAAGGTGGGGGATGGGTCCCCCAGGACGAGGAAAACTAAGTTATACCAACTGAGTAAAATAAGACACTAACAAGCTATATGCAATTATATTGTCAGAGATGAAGACTATAGAAGGCTAAGCTTCAGAGAATTCTGACTCACATCATTTAGTGTTAAGAAGGAACTGGAGAGTGTCAGTCTGCACATCCCCATATACCCTTGGTGCTGAACAGAAGGAGATCCAGGGTGCAGGCAAAGAACCACGGACACTACTTGCAAGTCATAGGCATATACATATCTGCATGAGGAATTCCCATAGGAATCCGCACTCGAAAAAGAAACAATCCTTCCCGCCCGTTTAGATGGTATAAATGTGAATAATGCTAACATGTCTTGTTTAATAGCAAAAAGACATATATATATAAAGACACTTCCAAAAAACTACTCTCAAGCAGCACCTACTAGACAAATATGCAGAATCATCTCCTAGGTTAGTGCTGGAGCAGGGGAGAGAGAAAGGAAGAACATTACTCACCTATAATACCACTATCTCTACTTTCCAGAGTGGACGTAGGGCTGGTAACAGCCCCATAGTTGCAATCCTTGGCTGTAACATTTGTACTGACGGGAGGCAGGGTGGAGCAGGGACTACTGGCTGGTGGTGAGGCAGTGCTGCTGGTCAGCGTGGAGCAGGGACTTATCCGCTGTGTTACTGCTGAGGTCTGAAAAACCAAACCAGGAACACATCACTCATCACACTCAATTACCGTGAAAAAAATGTATCGATAGCTCACACTGGGGAATGTGCCCCGTACAATAAAGAACAACATATGCTGTACTGCAAAAATTGAAACTACCATGTTAATTTCTTTCTGCCCTGAAAAAATGAAAGATCCTAACCCTGAATTCAACAGGAAACCTGGTGAAGTTTGCACAACCTGAAATTTACTACAATGTAATTTTACTGTTTATATCAAAGTTTGTCAGGAAATTTGTAACATTGTGTTTCCAGTTTGTAATATGCTGTGATTAAGACTAAAAAAAAAAAAGTTACCTGGAAGGAATGCTGAGGTAAAACTTTTGCTTTTCCACACGATCAAAGAAATTCCTGGTGACAATTATAATGCATGATCTCACCTTTACTCAATGCTTATGGCAAGAAATAACACAAGCAGGAAATCTATGCCATTTCCAGCTGGCCAGAAATCTCAGCTGGATTGCAATTTTTGTTATGTGAATGTTTCTTCCATTCAAGAAAAATAACAATGCTATTACACAGGAAGAGGAAGTGCCAAGTCCCAAATGTAAATGAAATAAATTCTTTCCCTAGACGAAATACTTTCAACACAAGAGGCAGACTTCTCAGAATTTACAGTAGTGAAATGTTGGCTTTGCAAGACAAAAATAAGGCAGTATGTAAAAGGCTGCATGTTACAAGTTATTTATGAAAGAATCAATAAGAAATGGTACAAATGAATGCCACTAAAGTTAATCCATTTAATACTATGCACAGAGATCACCTAGTTGTGATGAAGAGGAAATTTTCTGCCAGGTTACATATTGCAAAAGTGAGCTACATGCTTTCTTGACAAAGAAAGATCTCTTTTTCTCAAAATAAAAATTTACTCTGTCCCATCTCGTTTTAGATTGTCTGTACATAAATCAAGACATATTGCGCAGAATTATTGAGACTTGGGACAGAGCTCATTGACCATAATCAAGTTAATGTGGTCACAGCTACCAAATGTAAAGACTTATTAAATATTTAATAGTGCCAGCATAAAACCATGAACATACAACTTTATGATTTCTTGAAACAAATGCAACTGTAGCTAGCATATTTTCCACAATAAATGAAAAATCCAACTTTCAGATCTGTTCAGATCTTAACATTGATATTGATAAACACTGAACATTTTGCAAAATAAACAAACTTAATAGACTGAGCATCACTAAAGTGAGGTTTCATATTTCAAGTGCTAGTGGTGCTCATGGGCATTGTAGTCCATATGAGGCAGCTAGAATTTGTGTTACAGGACATAATTCTGCACCGAGACTCTCACATGCATCTCCCATCAACCTTGCTATGAATGTGTGCACCAATAAGCATCTATTTCCTGCGTCTATAAAACTTGCCTGCTCAAATCTGTTGGTCACAGGTGATGATAGCAGCAAACCCATGCCATTTGGGTTGTAGATTAGCCTTCAATCCTTGTCCGCAAGGTAAAGTTCCTGTATTATATCCACTAAGTCACTGAGCTCTCATTTAGCTTTTAGACACAAAGGAACATTTAGTTCCAGCTCAGAATAAGCCAACTGCACTCAGCAGTTCAGCACCGTCGATAGCCTCTGAACAGACTGATTCTCTCAAACCATGTCACTACAATAAGGGAAAGTGACTTCATTTCCTAATAGCTTACTAAGCAGTGCAGAAACGGTTACTTCTCTGCAATTGTCTCTGCTTTCTAATTGAAACATTTAGCCCCCTTGTACTAAAACATCTTGCTTTTAGGTAAAAATATTATTGGTGTGGAGGAAATCTCAATAGGAATTAACTTTAACGAACATTTGCTTATTTTACAATGGATACTTTTATAATAGATATAGAAAACTGTCCCTAACTTTCTAAAAATATCATTGATCACTGGGAACAACTAAACATTGAAGCACAGTGCTTGCAAACTACAGAAGGCCTCTGAAGTCTAACTTTTTCTTTTCAAGCATGATATACTTGAAGCTTGAAAAAATGATTGAGACTGACTTTTATAAGTAGGACCTTGGAAAGATTCATTGTCTTCTAAATTAGAAGGCAGATCCCATGTGTAGCTAGAAGGGAGCTATCCAATTTGTCACAGAAATCCCACTGTGGCTTGTGAAAATGCTTGCTCACTCAGAAGGCAATCACCAGACATTTGATGAAAAATGGAGCACCGGGCACAAGAGGTGGGATTGCATAACTAAAAAGCATGAGGACCGATTCACCATTTCATTACTCTAATTCTATGCTCGTATAACTTCAATGATTTCATCAAAATCATATACCACCATAGAGCTGGAGTAATGCAGAGGATAATCAGGTAGATGGTGTTCATTCAGACAGACCCCCAGAAGCATGCTTTTATAATCATTCATGGAGACTGCTATGTAGTGGAAAGGAGGACTCTCCAGGCACTTCTAACCAGTTTATCACAAAAGGTAGTGGGGAGGTTCTCTGTTAGAAAATGTTGATTCATGGAAACAGAGACCACCCCCATCCTAGAAAAGCCTACAGGACACTCAACAGGGATATGAGAGCATGGCAGAGCAGAGACATGAACTTGGGTCCCCCACGCCCTAGTTGACTTTCCCCACCATTAGGATATTGGATATTCCAGTGTCTGTCTTGCTGGTTTTCTGGAAAAACTTTAAAAGGACTGTTTTCAAGTCCTTGTGAAAAAGGAGCGTTTCTGAAATCTTGACACATTTTGCAGAATGAGAACACCATCTCCCATACAGCTTTGCTTATGAATCACCTTATGATCTTCTGATTCCTTATAAAAGTAGTCGTTCACGGACGTTTATTAAATGTTTGCATTCTGTTGTTAGTCCTTTATCTTTTTAGGCTGCCACCCTCAAATTATCTTTTGAAGCATTAGGCACAACCCACTATGGCTCCCCTACTCTCCCTCTAAAAGGCACATGCACATTGTACTACATAACCATGTAACTGGAAAGAACCTTGAGAGTTCATCAAGTCTAGTGTCCTCATGCCAGGACCAAATACCATATAGACTATCCCTGAGTGGTATTTGTCTAACATTTTCTCAAAATATGAGCTGTAGTTGGATATAATACTCCAAATGTTGCAAACTAAATACTTTACACTCTGGAAATAACAGTACTTGACTAATGTGTCAATTTTATTTATGTCTAAGGCCACTGGTCTTAAAATATTTAGTCTCCTAGAAACTACAGATTTAAGGTCTGGTCTACACTAAGACCATAGTCCGAAATTAGCCTCTAAGGTCAATTTCGCAAGCAATGTCTCCACACTACTAAGTCTGTTGTTCCAGAATAAGGGGCTATGGAATTCTAACTCAGTAGTCCCACTTTTCATGAGGAATAACGCTATTCCCGAACTATTAAGTCCGAAATAACTTTAGTTTGAACGCTCCAGGTGCCTCTAATTCGAACTAATTGGCTCCTGGAAGGCCTTCCGCAGCTCCCCAGAATGCTTCCTGGGGCTCTGAGTCTGAGGTAATTGGTCCACATTAACGGAGCCTGCCTTGGACTACATTTAATTCTTCCCCGTATTGAGGGCACTTTGAATTTGTAAAACTGGGTGCCCAGAAGATGAATTCAGTAAATTTGAAATAATCTCCTAGTGTAGACATGGCCTAAATCTCAGCAAGACTGAGATAGGTTATAAGAAGCACGTACACTCCATACCATAGTTTCCTATACTACCTTTCTGGATTACATTTTTAAAAACTAAGTGTATTTATTTTATGCCAATAGAAGACAGGCATTGCAAGTAGTCTATTTAAACTAATATCCTATCTCTAACAGTGATCAATAAAAGATGCTTCTAATCAAATCACCTAAGTGATTATGTAGCAACATGCTCACAAAGATAATTTTTTTTCTAACTGATATAGCTAACTGCTGAGCACAAAGATTTCTTTTACTTTCTCAATCCTAGTAAATTTATTCACATAAATGTTAAATCTTTGAGATCTATGGCTTTCTTTGCCTTAATATCCTGTGACAATGAGTTCCACATGTTAAATTATCCATTGTGAAGAAACATATTTTCCTGTAGTATCTTTTAATGGACCAACTGCTGCTGTGAGAAAGACAAGCTTTCAAGCTTATAGAGATCTGGGAAACATATTCAGTGTCACATCGAAACACAAGGTGGAACAGATTGTTAAGCATAAGTTGTTAATGCATATTCAATTGTAAGTGTCCAGTTAACACCCCTCCAGTCTCTGGGGGATGGGATATGCTATTGGGTTACAGATTGCTGTCATGAATCATAAACTCGGTGTCTCTATTCAGTTCATTATTATTACTATCTAAAAAAAGGTCTCAATTTAAGATCCCAGAATTATCTTTTGAAAGTGTGGTGCACATTTCCTTTGTATATGAGGAGTGATCACTTTGTGAAAGGTATTCACCCACAGGTGATAAAGGTACTTTACTCTTTTATTGATTCTCTGGGTTCACCCTCATCAATGTTATTGGGACATCTGGAGCACTGAATGAGGACTCTACCTCTTACTCGTCTGCTCTCTAAATGTTACTTTTCTTTTCAAGCTTTTCTCAAAAGGAAATACTTCCACACCTCAAAATATTTTAATTACTCTTCTCAGGATCTTTTTTGTTTCTGATAAATCCTTTTTGACATGAATGAATAAATCTGAATAATTTGATCTACTTAGATACATCTATTGCCCCTAGTCACACAATACCTGTATGTTAGCATTCAAGGGTAGGGCACAAAATGATTTTATACGACCTAATATCTGGCTCATGTTTTGGATCACTGTTCCATGTGACATTTTCTTTGAACTGTCCACAATATTGCTGTAGTGGGGCAGAGTAGCCACCCACTGACCTGGAGGAGGAGGAACCCCCGGCAGCCATGTTCGGCACAGCCTGACCCCCAGAAATCTGACAGGAAATCAGGAAGCAGGACCAGAACTATAAAAGCCCAACATGAGGGCTCAGTCAGGGCCCAGCCTGTGAAAGAACCAGAGGCCTGCTCAATGCTCCCTGCCTGGGAGGCTCAGGCTTGTCCCGGGCCTCTGACCACACCCGACCCAGAGGCCGGCTCTGCGCTCCCCGTCTGGGAGGCTGAGACTTGGCTTGGACTGTCAACCGCGACTAACCCAGAGGGCCAGTCTGACTACCTGCCCTAGCCTGCACCCCGGAACTGGGAGAGATCGCTGCAGCTGCCAAGGCCTGAGGCTTGCTCTGGAACCCCTACTGTGCCTGACCCGGAGGACCAGCCTGGACGTCTGCACCAGCCTGCACCAGAGGACTGGTTGAGACCCCTGGACCTGCAAGCGGCTGAGGACTGGCCCAGACCACCCGGACCCCAGCTGGACGAGACCACCCGGAGCTCCTCGAATGACCAGCCAGAAACCCAGGTACTGGCTGAAGAGACTGAAGGATTTGGGTTGTAGTCTACAGAAGCGAAGAGTGAGGGGGGATTTGATAGCAGCTTTCAACTTCCTGAACAGAGGTTCCAAAGAGGATGGAGAAAGGCTGTTCACAGTAGTGATGGATGGCAGAACAAGGAGCAATGGTCTCAAGTGACAGTGGGAGAGGTCTAGGTTAGATATTAGGAAAACAACTATTTCACTAGGAGGGTGGTGAAGCACTAGAATGGGTTCCCGAGGGAGATGGTAGAATCTCCATCCCTAGAGGTTTTTAAGTCTTAACTTGACAAAGCCCTGGTTGGGTTGATTTAGTTGGGATTGGTCCTGCCTTGGGCAGGGGGCTGGACTTGATGACCTCCTGAGGTCTCTTCCAGCTCTATGATTCTACAAGCAATAGAAATGTTTCCTTGAAATGTGCAATACCTTGCCCTTACCTACAGTACTTTCTCTAGAGCATATGGCATTGGCCACAGTCGACAGACAGGATACTGGGTTAGATGGACCTTTGGCCTGACCCAGTGTGGCCGTTCTTATGCTCTTACTTGAATTGCATCTGCTACCATGTTTTTCAAGTGAATAGATGTGTTAGGGACTTTCTGAGTTCCAAATGGTTTTCTCTGTCCCTAATTAGATTAAATAAACAAAGTTTATGGGTGACACAATATTATCTCATCTTTAGGATCTTGCAGAATGAAAAGAGATATACAAATGTCAAGTGCATTAATTTGGTATATTTTCTCCAAAGTATAGGGTTTCTATGCCACTTTTTCAACTGTTATTTCCAGCAAATGTTTGCTGAAATTCTAACCATATAACTAAAAAAACCCTACTCAAACACCTTCATGTATAGGACCACATTTATATTTACAAGCAAATTAAAATGCAGCAAAATAATGGTACTTTCAGTTTTCCTCATCTGATTATCACATCACACTTGCATGAAGTGCTACAGCTTTTACCAGATAATATTCTTATTGATTCTTTGATTTATGTCATTACTACAGCCAGTTTGCAACAAAATGGTTGATTAATGGAAATATTCAAACTTAAAATATGCTACTTTGCATATGTAAGATTTTTGTATTGATAGACAAATATATGATGAATATATTTCTGTATGTCAATTTTAAATACAGTATACATCTCCATTTATAAGACAATTATGTGTTTTCAATGTTGCTACATTCACTGGTATATTTTTACTAAATCATGTGAAAAAGTAAACTTTCCCACACTGCTTTCGTATTCCTTTGGGCTTTACCGGAGGCAATAAAGCAAAAGAGAGGTTGTGAAGAGCAGGAGAAAAAGGCTTCACATTTCTCATCAAGGAAAACATGATCAGCTAAGGCACAGCATATAAAAAGCTGCAACTTCTTAGCAATTTGGATAAGAAAATGTGTCCCTTACTACAATCAAAATCAAGCACTTGAGTGGAAATGCAATGTGGTAGATTTATAGATTGGAACCGTTTTAGTGAAAGCAGCTCTATTCCTTATCTCCATTTTATTTCAACATTGGTGAGATCACAGATAATTATATTCTCACTTCAGAGGGTAAAGCATGGTCAGACTAGCAAGCAGCCACCTAGCCCTACCTTTTTACACAGACACACTTTCACTGCTCAGGCCACAAACTAATGAATTGAAATCTAGAGCAAGCCTTTCTTTTTTACAATTCAGATACATAATGGTAGTTAAAATTTCAATCAGATGCCAACATCTCTACAAATTAATCGTTGCAAACCCCAGTCACATCCCTACATTCTGATTTACACTGAAGAATTAACTCTCAGAAGGCTAGTTTAGTGGGATAATGGCAGCGGTGTGACAGGTGCTACTGTACCGAAAGTACTCCACGTTGTCGCTCAGGGATGTGAAAAATGCTCTCTTCTGCACAACACAGTTATCACGACAAAGCCTCTGAGTGGACAGCACTAGGCTGGGGAGAGTGGCACTGCTCACAAAAATGAAAAAATACAATAAATTTAACTTGGTGAATTAAGGTAACTGGGGAAATGAAGAGCCTGGGTTTTCTCTATCTTCACTAAGCACGTGTATGGTGTTCAAAGGGCCTCAAACTTTTCCAAGCAAACATTGGAGCAAAGCTCAAGATATCAATCTGCTTCCGAGTGCAACTGTCACTGCTGCCTCTGTAAAGATATTTTCTTTTACTTGTTCTTAAAAGGCGTACTTTCAGAAAAGATGGGTTTTTAATTAAAAAAAGCCTACAACCAAAGGAACCATTTATAGTGGGAATCTCTATTCTGCTTTGAAGTATTCAATTCAAATAAGTGCCTGTTAAAAATACACTTTCTAGCACAATGTATTATACAGTGCATTTCAAAGGCAGACAACAAAATTTACACAAAAAACTATGCGAAATCATAAAAATCTTAATAAACATGTTGCAGAATAACCATTTTACAAAACCCCATTTCCTTTGCTCCAAAGAGAAGAGCGTATTAGTCCTTTGTCTTACTGGTGCCACGGGCTACTGAAAAATACTCACAGAAGTCTATGAAAACAGAGTCAGCCCTCCACTCCTACACCAAATTCTCCATTTCTCCCGCAGACATGGGTGACTGGTGCCTGCAGGGCAAGAGGGTGCAGGGAGGGCCACCCCACCTAGCAGTTACAATTTTTGCAGAGCCACACCTCCCGGGTGCTAGCACAAGTCACATGGAGGCCAATTTCTTCACTCCCTTCTGGTGAGGGAATATAAAATCCGTCCTCTCGCAAGGTTCTATAGCTGCCTCTCTTCTTTGGACAGCCAGAACTCTGGCTACTAACTTTACCTCATTTACCTACCGCTTTCCATTGCTTCAGCTTTTCCCCCACCTGATGCAGTCAACCTCTCTTGCTGTGGCACCTACACTACTCACCTATCTGCAAGTAATAGCCTCCTATAATGCCGTACCAAAGTTCAGGATGAGTTAAATTGAATAGTGATTTTCACTGCTAAAAATGATAAGAGTATGTTTTTACAAATTCTGCTCAGGCAGCAGTGTAAGATCAAAGAGCAAAGAAGAGTGCTGAAAAATTCAGCCTGAACAAGATGAGCCTACCGGAATAACCTGTGGGCAGAGGCTGTTTCGCAGCAACCTCCTCTGTCCACATTGCACTGCTGCCTCTATCAGCCCAGTGGGGGTGGGGGAGCAGGCAGGACCATGGAGACTGTGCTTGGCGGGGAGAGGGAGAACCAATTTTTAAGCCAGTTCTCCCCATCACTGACTCCTGCTTCCTGGACACTTGCTGCCTCTGATACAGAGGCAGTGGGGGTGGGGGAGGAGGAATTGCAAGTAGCCGACGCAAGTAGCTGACTCAACTACTCGACTCCTTGCTTACATCCTTAGCATAGAATACAAATAATTTTGATCACTACTATCTAATATGATAAGAAAGGATATTATCCCTTGGGAAGTTTGCAGCTCAAGCAGGAAAATGGCAGAAACTATTACAAATGATATCAGCTGATCCCATAAATATGTATCGCTAATGTGTAATTATGACCCGCAGTTTAATAATGTGGCATTATTGTCTTGTTCCTCTTTGAAAATCATTCCATCTCTACCACACACACAGCTGTCATTTGCTATAACACAACCAAGCCAATTATTGTTGTACACTTGTAATGCTGAAGGAGATCTCATACCTGATTCTCATCCTGTACCTCCATGCTGTACTGGGGCCCCGACTGTACCTCTGTGACTTTCTCTCCAAGGAGGAAGCCCAGGCGAGTCATGAGTGTGTTTGCTGCCTCATCTACGGATGGAGGGGGTCCCAGCTCTTGCTCAGCTTCACCTGAACAACAAGAAAAACATAATTTATGATGGAAACTCTGAAAACCCACTGTTTTAATTGGTAAAATATAGCCAAATTTTCACACAACTCCAAAGTACAGGTTTTCAGGTCACACACATCATCTCGGTTTCACTCAATACTATTTGTTGGGCATTCATTGATTTAAATGGTCACTAGACATTTCTTTTAATACTACCCTTTACTCCTCCTCTCTAGGCTTATTAGCTGTTATGTGCGACATCTCATTTTAAACAAGATGTAGAGAGTTTGCCCTCTTCTCCTGAAGTTCATGACAAAGGCCTGTAGGAGTAACCAAGAGAAGGGACTTTGCTAAAACCCAATTCTGAAACCTCTCTCACACGCAAAACCAAAAGTGTCACCTCCATGTCACTTGCAAAAAACTCCCACGTATACATGAACCATATGATCTTCTGTTAGCAATGCACTTTTAGTAGCATCTGCACCAGTAGACTCACAATGTTAAGTAGTTGAAATTCATTATTTCACAACACAAAGGGTCTTGTGTAAAGATCTTCCACTGAAAATGCCCTCCCTTCCAGTCACCAAAGAGCTATGATGAATGGAGGGCTGTGTCTGAAGCAGAAGCAGTGTGATTCCATCTGCAGAGAGGGTGTGAACCCAGCTCTGTGTGTCACAGTACAATGGGGATTTCCCATCACACAGCCTAGGTACTCATGTGCTGCCTTCACTGATGAAAAAAGTCTGTCTTTAAACCCCGGGGGTAACTAACACATGACATGCGAGTTATCCTGAAGTAAAAACACAGTGAAAAACCAGGCATTTCAGTTTCACAAGCTAAACACAGTGGCTAAGTCTACACTGGCATGATTTTCCGGAAATGCTTTTAAAGGAAAAGCTTTCTGTTAAAAGCATTTTCAGAAAAGAGCGTCTAGATTGGCACGGATGCTTTTCCGCAAAAGCACTTTTTGCGGAAAAGCGTCCGTGCTAATCTAGACACGCTTTTGCGCAAAAAAGCCCCGATCACCATTTTAGCCATCGGGGCTTTTTTGCGCAAAACAGTACTGTGCTGTCTACACTGGCCCTCTTGATTTACGCAAGAGGGCTTTTGCCCGAATGGGAGCAGCACAGTATTTCCGCAAGAACACTGACGATCTTACATGAGATCATCAGAGTTCTTGCGGAAATTCAAGCGGCCAGTGTAGACAGATGATTTTGCAGAAAAACTTGCCAGTCTAGACACAGCCAGTGAGGTCAACTTCTGGAGGGGGTATAGGATTGCTTACCTCAACAGTAAACTAAACTGCCTGGTCTTGGTTGTGAGTGTACCTCTGAAAGATCATGCATGTATACTTCCAGGGGTAAATATGTATTGTACTGGAGTCTGGTTTGGGGTCTAAAAGTGCAAACGACCACCTCAGTTAATTTCACTCATTGAAGTGGTGTGTTGGGTATCAGTAGCAAAGTCTAGGGTATTAAGCTCTTTATAGATCAAACCAGTGCACCTTGAATTGCACTTGAAAGCAGTGGGAAACCAGTGCAGCTCACTACACACAGGTATAACGTTTTCATGCCACTATGCAAGCAGATTGCTGTACTGGACTCCCTGAATGAAACAGGATTGAAATGTATCAGACTGAAGTGTACTATTCTGATTAGCTAGTTTCAGCAGTACCCCGAGTACACTAGTACTTTGTAGAGTTTGTGGCAGAACAGCTGGTTTAATCAGTTTCAAAGAGAAAATTGCTCGCTATACAGTCAGAGCAGCTTGCTTATTTGAGTCTGTCGGTTTAAACTTGCACACACTCTTCTGTTCAATATTGACTTTAAGAAGCCTGCAAGCCATATAAAATTGTCATGTACCTCTCAAATAAACAAACCGGTGACCTTAGTCTAGGTCACAGCACCCTGAACCTCATTATATGGAGGATAACAGATGGCTGCACACTGATTACATCACTGTAATTCACTTGAAAAGTTCTGCTGATGTCTCAAGACATGAAAAAGCACAATACGAGCCATTTATAAATAGCAGCCGAGACCTGAGCGTGTCAAATTTACCACATAGTCACCAAGTGTTACTTTATTATCACTTTTGAAAGCACAAAAAACTTGGAACTGAAACAAGATAGCATGGTATCAGGTTATTCTGCCTTTGGGGTTCATGGATTTTCAAAAAAGTTTGAAGGATCTAATTAATTTGATATCCCAGAAGAGACAAACCAGCTCCTGGACATTTATACAAGAGTAACAAAAAACAATCTGTAACTTCCCTATCACACAGGACAGTAAAATATAATGCCCATTCAATGAAAGAGCATAACCATTTTATTCACAATCATTATTTTTCTATCCATTGATAGGATGGACCAAATTTAGTAAGCAGTAACAAGATCTCTAGATCAGCTATATTCATGCAAAGCCAATGAAGTCAATGGGAATCCATGGCTACTGTTTAGACTGCATTGCTTTATGGGATACCGGAGGTATCCTGTAATAGCTTTTTTTTTTCTTCACTTCCCCTTTGCCCTCCCCCTCCCCTTAATGGAGTGTGTGCTGTGATTGGCAGGTGGAAACTGTTGGCTTCTAATTAAAATTTGAATTCTAGAAGCCTCTGCTGATTGGCTGAGCCTTGGTAGGGGGAGGGACTTTCAGGCACTCCAGGGCTTTATAAGGCAGTGGGCAAGCAATGAAGGAGCTTGCGAACAGGTGAGTGCTAACAGGGAGTTTAGAGAGGGAGTTAGGAAGGGGGTGAGGTTCGCTTGCCTTTCTTTTTAAATTCCTTCTCCAGGACAGCAGCGATGGATGGCGATAGGTCTGCTGTTGTTACCTGCACGGAGTGTGCTATGTTTGTCTTCCTCCCGGAAGAAAGAACAGATTTCATCTGCACTAAGTGCAAGCTAGTCGCCATTTTGGAAGAAAAAATTAGAGGACTGGAGGTCCAAGTCTCGACCCTATGCTCGATCAGAGAGGATGAAGACTTCCTCGATAGAAAGCAGTGTTTAATCCTTCAAGTACAGCAGGCGGAAGAGCCAGAGAGGGCAGTACGGGACCAGGAAGAGAACTGGCAGCATGTAACTTCTAGAAGGGGAAAAAGGCCAGCATGGGAATCCCCCAATGCTTTAGAGGTAAGTAATTGCTTTGAGGCTCTCTCCACAGGCTCTGCAGTGCTGAATGCTTTGGAAGGGACCTCACAAGGAAGAAACCGGAAGGGAATACCATCTACTGGAAGGCATGGGATGCGTAGTCCTAGGGATGGAGGTTCCACGGCCACTACCCCCAAAAGAAAACGACGGGTGATGGTGGTCGGGGACTCCCTCCTAAGAGGGACTGAGCCATCCATCTGCTGTCTGGACCTGGAATCTCGAGAGGTGTGCTGCTTACCAGGAGCTCGCATTCAGGATGTTACTGGGAGGCTTACCAAACTGATCAAACCTTCGGATCGCTACCCCTTCCTGCTTCTCCATTTGGGAACTAACGATACAGCCAAGAATGACCTTGAGCGGGTTACTGCAGATTATGTAGCACTGCAAAGAAGGATCCAAGAATTCGGAGTGCAAGTGGTGTTCTCGTCCATCCTCCCTGTTGAAGGGAAAGGACTGGGCAGGGATTGTCGAACTGAGGAAGTAAATACATGGTTGCGCAGGTGGTGTCGATGAGAGGGCTGTGGTTTCTTCAACCATGGGACTCTGTTCCAGGCACAAGGATTGTTAGGAAGAGATGCGATCCACCTAAGCAAGAGAAGATGGAGCATCTTCGCGGGCAGGCTTGCAAACCTAGCGAGGAGGGCTTTAAACTAGGTTCGTTGGGGGATAGTGACCAAAACCCTGAGGGGAGTGGGGAAGTCGGATACCGGGAAGCCGTGCGCAGCTTGACTTTCTGCTCACAAACAGGGAGGAACTAATAGGGGAAGTAGAGGTGGGTGACAACCTGGGAAGCAGTGATCATCAGATGGTAGATTTCAGGATCCTGACCAAAGGAAGAAAAGAGAGTAGTAAAATATACACCTTGGACTTCAAAAAAGCAGATTTTGACTCCCTCAGAGATCTGATGGGCAGAATCCCCTGGGATGCTAACATGAAGGGGAAAGGAGTCCAGGATAGCTGGCAGTATTTTAAAGAAGCCTTATTGAAGGTACAGAAAGAAACCATTCCGATGCGTAGCAAAGGAGGCAAACATGGTAGGAAACCGGATTGGCTTACGGGGGAAATCCTTGGTGAACTTAAGCACAAAAAGGAAGCTTACAAAAAGTGGAAACTTAGGATTTTGATACAATCTCCCACAATATTCTTGCCAGCAAGTGAAGGGAATGTGGATTGGATAAATGGACAGTAAGATGGATAGAAAGATGGCTAGAAGGCAGAGCCCAGCGGGTAGTGATCAATGGCTCGATGTCAGGATGGCGGTCGGTTTCTAGCAGAGTGCCCCAAAGTTCGGTTCTAGGTCCGGTTTTGTTCAATATCTTTATTAATGACCTGGATGAGGGGATGGATTGAACCCTCAGCAAGTTTGCGGATGACACTAAGCTAGGGGGAGAGGTAGATAAGCTAGAGGGCTGAGATAGGGTCCAGAGTGACTTAGACAAATTGGAGGATTGGGCCACAAGAAATCTGATGAGATTCAACAAGGACAAGTGCAGAGTCCTTCACTGGGGACGGAAGAATCCCAAGTATAGTTACAAGCTGGGGACCAACCAGCTAAGTAGCAGTTCTGCAGAAAAAGACCTGGGGGTTACAGTGGATGAGAAGCTGGATATGAGTCAACAGTGTGCCCTTGTAGCCAAGAAGGCTAATGGCATATTAGGTTGCATTAAGAGGAGCATTGCCAGCAGATCCAGAGATGTCATTATTCCCCTTTATTTGGCCTTGGTGAGGCCACATCTGGAGTATTGTGTCCAGTTCTGGGCCCCCCACTACAAAAAGGATGTGGGCGCATTGGAGAGGGTCCAGTGAAGGGCAACCAAAATGATTAGGGGGCTGGAGCACATGACCTATGAAAGAGGCTGAGGGATTTGGGTTTGTTTAGTCTGCAGAAGAGAAGAGTGAAGGGGGATCTCATAGCAGCCTTCAACTTCCTGAAGGGAGGTTCCAAAGAGGATGGAGAGAGGCTGTTCTCAGTGGTGACAGGTGGCAGAACAAGGAGCAATGGGCTCAAGTTGTGGTGGGAGAGGTCCAGGTTGGATATTAGGAAAAACTATTTCACTAGGAGGGTAGTGAAGCACTGGAATGGGTTACCTAGGGAAGTAGTGGAGTCTCCATCCCTAGAGGTGTTTAAGTCTCTGCTTGACAAAGCCCTGGCTGGGTTGATTTAGTTGGGATTGGTCCTGCCTAGAGCAGGGTGCTGGACTTGATGACATTCTGAGGTCTCTTCCAACTCTATGATTCTAATTCTAATAGCGATGCTGTGTTCAAGGACCACGTCCGCTTTTTCGAATTTTTTTTGAAAGAACAGAACGTGCTCTTTCACCATCCCCGTGAACCTTGTTCTATGAGGAATGAGGGATGGCTCAAAAGAACACTTCCTTTCATAATTTGGTGCCATGTAGATGCACTAAATTTTGAAAGAGCCTTTTTCAAAAGTAAATTGAAAAAAGATACACAATTTGCGTACCACAAATTGCATTTCTTTTTCCAATTTAACAGTGCAGTCTAGACGTAGCCCATGTGTGAGAGATCAGAATTTGGCTCAGAGATTGTGTGTCATATCAACTCTCAGATTTCTACCTAATCTTTAAAGTAATACTATAGAGTTAGACAAAACCAAACCATCTCTCAGTAACTTAGTCTATGTCTACACAGCAGTGCTATTTTGTGATACTAAACATATTCCTCATCTTTTGAGCGCACCTGTTATTTTGAAATATACCGGGCTTGCCATTCTGACATCTCTGTAAACCTCATTCCATGAGGAGTAAGGGACATTTCAGAATAGTGATTTATTTCAGAGTGCTGGGTAGACAGTGCCAAATTTCGAAATAAGCTATGCAATTTGCGTAGCACAGATGCATAGTTTATGTTGAGCTCTGGGTGCAATGAAGACACACCCTTAGAAGGGAGTTGGAAGAGGGAGGTCTAGAAGATTATGTAATTTTTTGTCCCATATGCCATGGAGTATGTGTTCAAAAAGAGACAAACTAGAAAGAGATTCCCATCTCACTGTGTGGTTGGAAGGGGGTGTAAATTATGACACCATGCTAAAAAGGTAAACTTAATTTTTCCCCCAAATGCAGTACACTAGGCAATGTACTTGAGCAGTCTCAGTCTCTCCCCTAACACCAGCACTCTTTATAGACTCTGCCCTTTACATTTTGTGAATCAATTTTAGAGCAGCAGAGTATTTTGCAGATGGGTTTTCCTGTGTTTTTTGGAGTCATGGCCTCCAAAAAGTGCAATAAATCCAACTACAAAAAGCAACCATTAGCTGTGATCTGACAATGAAAATGTTATATTAACAATGGTGTCTGTGTCCTGCCATCGGACAAGCATAGTGTAGAAAGTGAATGGATGTGGAACAGTATATATGGTCTGGAAATGAAAAGACATTTGCAAAGACATGAACGGGAAGATGGGAATGAGCCGTGAACTTTCCGCACGCCGTTCTAGGAAGGCTGAAGAGAGGAGATGCTTTTTAGTCTCCTTGCCTCCTTTTATTTTCATCACTTTTTGAACCTTCCATCAATCCCCAATTTTCCAAAAACTCCAGGCACACACCCACCCACCTTAAAGTGGTAACCTGGCTGCTAAGTCACCAATGGTCCATCACCATTCTGTTTCTGTGATACTAGGAGACTCAGCCAGCATAACTTAGGTCTTTCAGGGCAGGGGGCTGGCGGTGTAGGGGTGCAGGAGGCAGGGCAGAGGGTAGGGCTGGAGGAATCAGGCCAGGGTGGTGGGAGGTATAGAGGAGCTCAGGGCAGGGCTGTGGGTGCATGAGTAAGGACAGGGGGTAGATGCTCAGGGCAGGAGGCTGAAAGTATGGAGGGGGCTCACTCCCCCTCCCGATGGGGAGGATGACACTACAGCCAAGCCCAACCTTGGCTGCCAGCTCCTCTGGGGGAGGGGCTGCCTCGCCTGGTTCCGGCCGCTGACGGGGCTCCTTGGGGGGAAAGGATGGCTGGGGGGCTGGAGCTGCGTGTCCCAGTCCTGGCTGCTGGAGGGGTTCTTCAGGGTGAGGGGAAGCCAGGGGGCCATTTGTAATTGAGAAGCTACCATAACAAATGCATTTATTTATTTCACAAACCTTTCTAGTATGATGGTAAAAATAATTTAATTTTTCCCTCACTCAAAGAAAAAAGGCAAAACTGGGCTGTGATAGTATTATGATTCAATATCTCAAAAATAGCTAAGATTTTTGTGCTCAACTGCCAATTCTGAAGAAAGGAGCTATTATTCAATATATAAAAATATAACCAAAAATGATCTTTCGGGAATAAAGAGCATTTATCTGAAAACAATGGAAAAATATATATGGTACAAGCAAAAAAATAGTTAATAACATGATGAAAAATGCCATCTGCCATTTCTATTTTGAAAAGCAAGGTTACTCATTTAGTACAGTCCTAGGGTTAAAAATTACATATCTAGCTCTAGAAGAATATGAGCTTCTAAAGCAGGACTAAACTATGGAAGCCTGGGGGCCACAACGATACCACAGGATATAATGAGGGCCACAACTTAAGTGTGGTTGCATGTACTTGGAAACATATATGCAAATATATGGAAATAGCTTCTTTCACACTAATAGGTATGAATACAAAGATTACGGCAAGACTATGCAACACGCAAGCCCCATGTAAGCCAGTTCTGCTGATATTAATAAAATGCAATATTTACCCAATTTCCACCCATATGACAGCACTTTTAAAGAGGAATTTAACTACTAAAATGCATATCAACCCAAACAGCACAGTAAACCCAAACTGCACTGCTGGCTACAAACAAACAGGCCGCATGTGACCCAAGGGCCACGTGTTGAGTAGCCCTGTTCTAAAGAATGTCTCGAAACACTAGCACTGGTAAGTGTACTACAGGAATATTCACATAGTGAATTTCAAGCTACTCTTTCTTTTCTGCTATAGAAGCAGATTTTGCCCAGAAACATGAGAGCAGTAGATTTACTGAGTGGTTAGGGTTCAACTACTAGACCTAGAGATCTAGCCAGAAGTCTTCTGCAGTCTGTGGACATCGATTAGCTTTTCTGTGCCTTGGTTCCCCATGGAAGTATCTTAAATAGAAAGTTTCTGCATCTTTATAGAAGTAGGAGAAAGTGTTTTCTTTCTCCTTAAAAGTTACTAACTGAAGCAAAAGTAAAAAGGCCAGGGGTTGAGGAACAATTCTAAGCTTAGGAATTTCCATGCCCTGAGACAAAAGGTTCATCTAATTTGGTATACCATCTCTGAAGACAGTCAATTCTAGATGCTTCAAAAAAAGGAGTAACATCATCCACGTGTACATAATGTCTCGTACTGTGCAATACTCATTAAGCTCTGGGATGATTTTTCTTATTTCTGCTAGTTATTAGTACGTGCTCTAAGTCGGATGACTAATATCCCACTAGAGTTGTCCTAGCTTACATTGCTGCAGCTTCTATTAATATTTGCACAACAACTTAATCTTTCTTAAATTATTACTAAATTGTTTGTCTCCAAAATATTGTGTACTAATGTTTTGCCTAGATTAATAACTAAAGGTGGCATAAAATGACATTTCCTTTTATCCTCTTTGAATATGTTACCTTTCAATTTCAAAAATTAAAATGACTCAGACGTGGGGTCTTCCAGCTAGTGGATAAGGGCTCAGCACTGAGAGAGATTGCTATTGGTGTCTGTACTGCCAGCCCAAAGGCTTTGCTATTGATCAGGGTTTCTCAAAGTGGTCCCCAAAACCACCCTGAGAAACCTGCCAACTGGCCGCTCCAGTGTGTGTGTTTGTTTGTTTATTGGCTTCGCAGTCATGGAGCCTCACGGCTCCTATTGACTCCAGTTCGCCATTTGTCAAGGCTCCTTCCCATAGCTCCCCTTGGCTGCAAATAGTGAACTGGAGCAATTGGGAGCCATGAAGCTCCGTGGCTGCGGAGCTGCTAAATAAACACACCGGAGCGGCCTGTTAGCAGGTTCCTTGGAATGGTTTCACAGACCACTTTGAGAAACACTGCTATGGATGTAGGTGGGAGACTTGACATATGAAGCTGAGTTGCGGAGGGCTCTTATCTCTCACTGTGACAGTAAGACAAAAAAGCAGTCATGGAGCACTTTAAAGACTAACAAAATAGTTTATTAGGTGATGAGCTTTTGTGGGGCAGTAGGGTCGCCAGGTGTCCGGTATTGACCCAGACAGTCTGGTATTTTTGCCTCCTGTCTGGTAAAAAAATTCAGAAAATACCAGACACCTGAAATGTCCGGTATTTTCAGTTTTTTCCTGGCCAGGTGGCGAAAATCCTGGATACCTGGCAACCCTACAACACACTTGGCAACTGGGCCCAGCCCTCGTCCCCCCGGACTCCAGCCCTGGCCCCCCTGCTTACCTGGTTCTTCAGGGAAGCTCCCTTGTGGCTCGACCAAAAGAAAAAGGTGGCCACTGGCACAAAACCTCAAGACCTGAGCAAGGGGAAGCAATGCCTTCCCTCGGTCTTAGTGCTCAACCTCTTCCTATCCCTAGTCTGACTGCATGCAATTAAAGGAGCCATACTGTTTTAATGCTGTTTTTATTTTTTTTAGCTTAATAACTCTTGGGGTCCTTTTTTTTTGCTCAACAACTTTGGTCTCCCTCCCTCTTCCCCTCCCAAACAGAATTTTTCCCCCGGTGTTTTTTTTGGGGGGGAGGGGAAGGGGTGTTCTGTATTTTTGTTGAAACCATCTGGCAACCCTATGGGGCAGACCCACTTCTTCAGATCAGTAAGAGTCATTAAGAATCCTCGCCGACTTGCAATCAGTCCCTCAAAGGGGAGGACTGTGGCTGGAGAGAGAAGAAAATTGTGCTAACTAGTATACTTAAGAAAAAAAAAAAAGGCAGGGAAAGGAAAACTAGCATTCCTGATTTTGTGCTGGAAGAACTTGACAACAATCTTTGGGATTCTCTGATACTGAATGTTCCCTTGTTACCATAATATTATAGTCAATTAGATGAGACCAGGCAGTATTCAAGAAGTTACAAAAGAAGCTTAGCCCAACTCTCACAGGATTGATGAACAAGAAAGACACATAAGAGGTTCTGGCTTTTGTCCTTAATCTCCAGAAGTGACAAGTATCTGTGCTCTGTACAACTCACACTGCTTTATGTAAGAGAAATAAACAACAGCTTTAACACAGATGTAAAACAGGTTGTCCCCGTGTAGATTAAAATACCACTCATGTTTAGACTAGCTGGTGTTTTACTGGCCAGGTCAGAAGACTCTTGGAAGAAATAAATCAGAGCACTGACGTCTTAACTTTGCTGAATCCACAGATGGAATTCAGGAGCAGAAAAAATAAAGTAATTTCAGAATACAGCATGGTACTAACATCCAGTTGTCTAGCATAGCAACATAAGGGCTCTGAGTGAAAGCCTTGCAGTACTAGCTACATAGACTTCTGTAGTCACAAGTGTCAAATTCTATCTTGCAGCTGCTCCTCTGCCTACCGAATTAAGTCATTGGGGTTGCACAGCTGGATCTGAGGGGGCAACAGCAACTAAGAAACCCTGTGAATGAAAAACAGATCTGCCCCCTCCCCCAAGTCTCTGCATCTGGTCACACTCCCTGTTTTGTTGCAGCAACATGGCAGTGCTCCTCCTAGCCACCTGCCAACAAGAGGGTTAGACATAGAGGAGAATGCAGCACCATGGCTATCCTCACTGGTTGGCTTTGAAAGCTTCAGAGAGCCTATGTGTTATTGAGAGGCTTATGGGGAAATTCTTAAAGCCCCTCATCCCCGAGTCAAGTAATTATGTGGGAACCTCAGTTTTCTTTAAAAAAAAGTAAGATTCTAGGGCTCATAGTGGTGGACAGGTGACTCCAATCTCCTCCCCATCGAGCCATCAAGCATTAATCTGGGAGGAGGAAGAAAGGAAATACTGGAAAGCTGGTGAAACATCTGCTGCTGTGTGGGAGGGATGCTGGGGTAGACTGAAGGCAGAGGTAAAGACGTGTCCAGGGAGTAAGAGAAGGTTAATTGGCTCAAGCATCTGGAAAACCTGAAAGTCAATTAGCTGGGGAGAGTCTGGGCTGCCTGAGTGAGGAAAAGGTCAATCGGATGGGATTGGTTATAGCAAAGAGGAACTGCTGGGTTTAGAGAAGCAATTTATTGATGGGGGTACCTAGAGGGCAGATGGATTGAATGGCAACTGCCGCAAGGTTCCATAGGACAGACTCTGGGGGAGCAGGCTCTGGGAAATGGAGGAAAAGGGAGCAGAAGCACAGGGAAGAGGCACATTTCAAAAGCATCAAAGCAACTTCGGAAACTTAAGCCCCATTAACTTAGGTACTTAGGAGTCAAAGCCCCATTCACTTAGAAGCCTAAGTCATCTGAAGTTGGCTGTGCCCACGAAAGCTCATGATGCCACCTACATGTTTTGTTAGTCTATAAAGTGCTACCAGACTATTCGTTTTTTTTTCAGTTTTTCCAGTTACAGACTAACACAGCTCCCCCTCTGAAGCTCTTGAAAATTGGTTAGGCTCCTTAGAAGTGTAGGTGATTTTGATGATTTTACCCTTTGGAGTTACACAAATACTGAAAAGGGAATCTATTTTTACACACTCGCCAACTTTCCCATTACTTTAAAACACAGAATATATATCACACAACTCAAGTGCAGCAGTATAATCCAGTATAACTCATCATCAGCAAGCCAACCAACTCGAAAGCCCACATCCCCTCTCCCTCCTCTTGCAGCAATTCATCCTATTTAAAATGTCTGGGGGAAAAAAAGATGAGCTTAGCAGCGTGTCCCAAAGGTCACTAGACTCAGGCTGAGAATTTACAGCCATAGACCCCTCCTGGAAAATGTCATGCCTGCAGCCTGTATACATTTGTAATGGTACCGGCATGACTTCAACTAAAGTGCCTTTGCTGATTTCAGCTGCGGCAGTATGACACAGGTGGAAAGGTGGTCTCTCAGGTCGGCAGGTCTTAAGACACATCAAACCCATCATCTTTACCCAGAAACCCACAGATCAGCGGGGATCATGGAATTCTGGCAGGAATTCTACTTTACTCTGCAGGGGAAAATACATTCTGCAACGGTTTCAGTTGCTGGATGGTTGCAAGGTCAAGCACTCAGAAATCTGAAAATGACAGAAATAAGGATGCCTGTGAAAACTTGTATCAGCCTCCTTGTGTATCTGTATTATGGCAGTTTTTTAAATTATATGATCACATCTTTTATTTAAGATACACCAAGATCCAACAAGCAGAAAGACCTCTGGAGAATCTCAGCTAGATCCTCAGGCAAAGTCCTCCTATTTTGTTACCTTGATTTTTGTTCCTGTCAGCTTCATCTCATTACGGATCCTTAATGTTCACCTGACTTGCTGTCAGCCTTGGGATCCTAAGTGATTTATCTAGGTCCACAGAAGCTCATGCAGACTTTAGACTTTGGGAGTAGGCATGAAGGGGCCCTCAATAACATGGGGGAAAGAGAGGAAACCAGCTTTGTAGGCCCTCTTCTTGTAATCAAATGTGGACCTTGCCATGCCAGTTTGCAGCAGTTTCATCAGGAAAGAGCAGAACTTTCAGACCACCTCAAATCTCGTCAAAGGGCCATTTATTAACGGATGTGCGACATCTGTAGCTGCAGTGGCATGCAGGATCCTCTCACTGGTCTTAAGTGCAAAGGCTGGATGTATACAGACCCTGGCCATTCAAAGTCAGTTCATAAAGGACCCCTCCAGCAACTGGAAGGGGCAAGGCTAGAGCCAGAGAGGAAGGGATGAGGCTTAAGGCTCTTCCATCCATGTTGGTGTAACCAACTGGCACATCCCTTCCTGGTGCAGTGCAGCAGCTGCCTGGCAGAGCGCCTGGCACTGACGAGGACCTGCCTCACACCCAGGTTTGGCTTCCAGGGTCAGCGGCCAAACAACTTGGAGCCCTACCTCCCTGCAGGCATGTTTGGCCCCTGTCCCTGAAGTGGAGCCTGAGCAGGGAATGAGCTGCTGCCCCTCCCCCCGCTAGGCTTTCTCCTAGGCAGCTGGCAATGCTGGAGAGAGCAGCAACTAGGAGCAGCACTATCCTGGTCCATGGCCAGGCCTGAGGCAAGGAGGCAACTGGGAAGCCAGCACAGTGGGAGGACAGAGTCCCCACCCCTCTATAGGTTACACAGGGTGAGGGGAAAGTGCAGGACCCCGAGCCTGGGGGCAAGGAAGAGACATGTGGGGAGGTCAGATGTCCTCTCCTTTAGTTGGTGCCACCCCAAGGAAGCAAGGCCTACAGAGCAACTGAGCTCTCTGGTACTTCCCTTGACCCCAGCTTAGAGGGTCTGAAGAATGATCTGCAGAGATGTTGTCAGAAACCAGTCTCTTCTACCTGATCTTAGCATGGGTGTACCTTGGCCAAGAGGCTGATGTTTCAGAACATCAGACAGTATAAAAAAACTCTCAATTAATGCAATAAAATGGTACACAAATACAATTTAATTTTAACAACAAGATGATACTGCTTTAGACACTTTTGCTAACAGAAGGGAGAAGGTGGTGAACTGTGAAAAATTAGCCGCAATATTCAAGAGCCATAATTACAATGTTTTCTGAAGTCTGGTTTGGTGGATTTTTTTTCCTGTATGCAGAAGGAACTCAGACAAGAACAATCTATCTTAGCTGTTTACTCATGAAGCCAATGGGCTTTAAAAAGATAGGAAAACAAAAAGCATGAAAAGAATACCACATGGGAGAAACCAGAAAACATGCCATTTTTTTGCTTCATCAACTATGCTATCATTTCACTGTTTGCATTTAATTCATTTAGGATATTATATAAAAAAATTAAAAGTTAGGTTCCTGGAGTAAAGCTCTTTTTAGGTTTTCTAGCAACCATCAATCTAAATTAGTATTTCAATCCACTGTGATCTCGTTACAAAGCTTTTCATGAGACACCTATTATGCGAAATGGAGTTAATTACTGCATTGGTTCAAAGTAACACCACCAATTAAACTAGTAACTGCAGACACTCCCCAAGTTTAGGCATTTACTGATGTTATTCGGGATGGGTACAAATGGTGTTGGATTTTCATTACATTAAAAACTGCTGAAAAGCAAAAGAGGTTATTTTTGTAACCTACACTTTGTACATCAGATCATTTCAAAAGAAGTCACTGTTAATACAAATTTATCCAACATAACTAGGGGTGTTTAGCTGTCTCTGTGGTTCATCCTTCTGCAGCATATAAACCAGAATGATAGGATGGAATAGTCAACTAGAAGTAGCATGGCTCCAAAAGCACAACAGCAGGGCATCCTTCCTATCAAAACGAAAAAATCTTAAGAGAAATGCTGACAGAAAAAGAGATCTAATTTCCCAAAGCCCTCCATTTACTGTTTGCTGGGGAGAGAGGAACAAGTGCCGGGGGGGGGGGGGGGGGGCGTTCCTCTCTCTGATGTGCAAAGTGTTCATGATCAGCAACAACCCACATTTAGGATAATAAATTTAACAATACAGTTTAGCATCCAAATATTTGGGTACATCACTCATGAAAAGTTACAGAGGGTGGATTTTAGAAAGCAAATATAGCAATGAGTGTAGATTGTCCCTCAGTAATCGAATATTTAAGGTAGATTAGACCAGTGGTCCCCAACCTTTTTGTGACCAATAGCACACTCATGTTTTCAGAAGAGTGTGGCGGGCGCCAACAAAAAAAAGGCGTCAAATGTGAAACTGAAGGCTATTTTCATATTAAATGTGAATTGGGTAATTTTGATAGAAACTTAACTTAGTTGGATAATTTTTATTTTAATTATATTGTAATTAATTTTTTTTTAATTCTGCATTAATAAAAAGGGGGGATGTCCAAATGTTGAGCAAAAAAAGCACCCTCCCCCCAAAAAAACCATAGCGCCTTTAAATCTCACACTCTCCATCCCCACTATGGCAGGGGGAAGAATGTCAAATTTGTGCCCCACCCTCCCATTGGAGAAAAAAATAGAAAAAAGGCGTCAAATGTGAATTTGAAGGCTATTTTCATATTAAATGTGAATTGGGTAAATTTGATAGAAACTTAATTTAATTGGATAATTTTTATTTTAATTATATTGTAATTCATTTTTAAACAAAATTCTGCATTAATAAAAAGGGGGGATGTCCAAATGTTGAGCAAAATAGCACCCTTCCTGCCCCCGAAAAAATCATGGCACCTTTAAATTTCTCACTCCCTTCCACATGGCAGGGGAAGAATGTCCTAACTGACTTTCTAGCTGAGAAACTGAAAATACCAGATATTTTACTGGGGGGGGGGAGGGGGGGTTAGGCCAGGGGTTTGGATTGTGCCTCAGGGCAGGGGATTGGGGTGCAGGGTCTGGAGGGAGGAGAGTTCTGTGGGTGAAGATATCGGAGTGGGAGTAGCTGGGGGGCTGGACACTTACCAGCGAGATGTGCTACTCTCCTGTTTCTCCCACAAGACCTGCCTGGCCATGTGCTTGGGGATTGGTAGGTTCCCGCAGCTGCCATTGTCCAGGTCCGGCCAATGGGCTTGTGAGGGGGGGCAGAAGTGGTCATGAGGGACCCTCCTCTGCCGGCTTGCAGCTCCTGAACCACAAAGGGCCCCGCCGCAGCTGTTTTACGTTGGGGGAGAGGGGAGGAGGCTGTTGCTGCCTCGCAGGCGGACCCGACCAGCGTGGGATTTGCGCCGGCTACTGAAGCGCCTGCGCAGGCTGCCTACTGTGGTGGGGGCAGGGATCAAGCCTCCAAAGCACCGTGTCGGGCTCCCTCGCGGGCCCCAGGCTGCCGACCCTGCTCTAAGCAGGGGTGAATGTGAGTTGTTTTAAAACGCCGGCACGGGCGCATATAAATGCCCCCGTGGGTGCCATGGCGCCCGCGGGCACCATGTTGGGGACCACGGGATTAGACTGTCTACCGAGGGACATCAGAGAAGTCCCAGCCTGTAGCAGTGCATGGGATTCTTCTGTCCTAAGTTCACTTCTCTTTGTTGAAGCTCATCAGATTTCTTTTGGCCCAATCCTCCAATTTGTCCAGTCATCTGTCCAAGTTTCTACTTCTTGTCAGCTTCCTTTTTGTCTTTAAGTTTACTGAAGATTTCTCTGTTAAGCTAAGCTAGCTGCCTGTCATATTCGTTAATCCTTCTACACATTGGGATGGTCTGTTCTTGTTCTCTCAGAAAGGCTTCTTTAAAATACTGCCAGCTCTCTTGGACTCCTTTCCCCCTCATGTTAGCCCCACAAGGGATCCTACCCATCAATTCCCCAACAAAGTCAAAGTCCTCTTTTCTGAAATTCAAAGTCGTATTCTGCTCCTCTCCTTTCTTCCTTTTATCAGAATCAAGAACTCAACCATCTCTGGGTCACTGCTGCCCAGGCTGCCACCTATATCTACTTCTTCTACTAATTCCCTCTTGTTTGTGAGCAACAGATAGAGAGGAGCATGGCCCCTAGATGCTTCTTCCGGTATTTGCACCAGGAAGTTGTCATCAGCACTTTCCAAAAACTTTCTGGATTGTCTGTGCAGTACTGTAATGCTCTTCCTGCAGATGTCAGGGTGACTGAAGTCTCCCATGAGAACCTGGGCCTGGGATTTGGAAACCTCTGTTAGTTATCCAAAGAAAGCCTCGTCTACCTGATTCTCCTGGTCTTGTGGTCTATAGCAGACACTCACCTTTCTTGTTGCTCTCGCCTTTAATCTTCACCTAAAGACTCTGAAAAAAGCTTTTCTCTAGGTTCATACTGCTCTTTTACATACATAAGGTGCAATTCCCCCATCTTTTCTCCTCTACTTGTCCTTCCTGAACAATTTATACCCATCCATGACAATGCCAGGACTTAGAATTCTTCCCGCATAGCATTGCGGGCACAAGTCCAGGGAAAAGCAAAGTCTCCCCTGTGTCTTGCAAATTCATCTTCCAGAGAGCCACGCAGGTAGGTGGCAACATCTTGGTTGGCAGGAGTCCTGGCAATTCTTTTCCTGATGACATCATGCCTAGCACTCTCTGAGATGTTCTTTACATGGAAGCCAGGCACATCAGACAACAGAATGCGTAAGTGATCACTGCAACTTTGCACAGAGCGTCCATTTGAGGGACACTGGCACCGCCCTACCTATGTAAGATGTGCATCAGTTCATTGCCAGTCCTCTGAGGAAGAAACATCCACTTCTTCACTAACTGCCTTATAGAATCAACTTCCTGAAGGGAGGTTCCAAAGAGGATGGAGAGAGGCTGTTCTCAGTAGTGACGGATGGCAGAACAAGGAGCAATGGGCTCAAGTTGCAGTGGGGGAGGTCTAGGTTGCATATTAGGAAAAACTATTTCCCTAGGAGGATAGTGAAGTATTGGAATGGGTCACCTAGGGTATGTCTACACTACCACCCTAGTTCGAACTAGGGTGGTTAATGTAGGCAACCGAAGTTGCAAATAAAGCCCGGGATTTGAATTTCCCGGGCTTCATTTGCATCTTGCCGGGCGCCGCCATTTTTAAATCCCCGCTAGTTCGGACTCCGTGCCCGCGGCTACACGCGGCACATAGTAGGTAGTTCGGATTAGGCTTCCTATTCCGAACTACCGGTACACCTCGTTCCACGAGGAGTAACAGTAGTTCGGAATAGGAAGCCTAATCCGAACTACCTACTCCGTGCCGTGTGTAGCCGCGGGCACGGAGTCCGAACTAGCGGGGATTTAAAATTAGCGGCACCCGGCAAGATGCAAATGAAGCCCGGGAAATTCAAATCCCAGGCTTCATTTGCAACTTCGGTTGCCTACATTAACCACCCTAGTTCGAACTAGGGTGGTAGTGTAGACATACCCCTAGGGAGGAGGTGGAATCTCCATCTCTAGAGGTTTTAAAGTCTCGGCTTGACAAAGCCCTGGCTGGGTTGATTTAGTTGGGATTGGTCCTGCTTGGGCAGGGGGCTGGACTTGATGACCTCCTCAGGTCTCGTCCAGCCCTATGATTCTATGATTCTATAATTCTAATCCTAGAACTGGAAGGGACCTCGACAGGTCACTGAGTCTAGTCACCTGCCGTCATGGCAGGACCAAGCACCATCTAGATCATACCTGACAGGTGTCTGTCTAACCTGCTCTTAAATAACTCCAGTGATGGAGATTCCACAACTCCCCTAGGCAATTTATTCCAGTGTTTAACCACTCTGACAGGTAGGAATTTTTTCCTACTGTCCAACCTAAATCTCCCTTGCTGCAATCTAAGCCCATTGCTTCTTGTCCTATCATCAAAGGCCAAGGAGAACAATTTTTTCCCTCCCGCTTCTAACACCCTTTTAGATACCTGAAAACAGCTTTCATGTCCCCCCTTAGTATTCTCTTTTCTAAACTAAACAAGCCCAATTGTTTCAGTCTTCCCTTAGAGCTCATGTTTTCTAGATCTTTAATAATTTGCATCTGATGAAGTGGGTCTTTACCCACAAAAGCTGATGCTCTAATGAATCTCCTCGTCGCTTTTGCAGATTCAGACTAACACAACTACCACTCTGATACTTAATAATTTTTCTTGCTCTTCTCTGGACCTTCTCCAATTTCTCCATATCTTTCTTGAAATGTGGTGTCCAGAACTGGACACAATACTCCAACTGAGGCCTAATTAGCGCAGAGTAAAACGGAAGAATGACTTATCGGGTCTTGCTCACAACACACCTGTTAATGCATCCCACAATCATGTTTGCTTTTTTTGCAGCAGCGTCACACTGTTGACCCATATTTAGCTTGTGGTCCACTATGACCCCTATATCCCTTTCTGCAGCACTCCTTCCTAGACAATCACTTCCCATTCCGTATGTGTAAAACAGATTGTTCCTTCCTAAGTGGAGTACTTTGCATTTGTCCTTAATAAACTTCATCCTATTTACCTCAGACCACTTCTCCAGTTTGTCCAGATCATTTTGAATTATGACCCTATCCTCCAAAGCAGTTGCAACTCCTCCCAGCTTGGTATCATCTGCAAACTTAATAAGCATCCTCTCTATTCCAACAGCTAAATCACTGATGAAGAAATTGAACAGAACTGGTCCCAAAACAAACTCCTGTTGAGCCTCACTTATTATGCCTTTCCAGCATGACTGCAAACCATTAACCTTGCCTTACAGTAGCCCCATCTAGGTTGTATTTCCATAGTTTATTGATAAGAAGGTCATGTGAGACCATTTCAAATGCTTTACTGAAGTTTAAGTATACCACATCCACTGCTTCTCCCTTATCCATAAGACTTGTTATCCTATCAAAGAAAGCTATCAGATTGGTTTGACATGATTTGTTCTTTACAAATCCATGCTGGCTGTTACCTATCACCTTATTATCTTCCAGATAATGCCATTGTCGGCCTTGTTAAGAGGTACCTTCACCACAGCAGAGATGGATGGTTTCTTGCCTATTTACTTCAGAAACTTAGCCCAGCTTCCTGTCCTGGCTGCAGGAAGGTAGCACAGCATCATTTTGTCTGCCTGGCCCTTGCATAATGTTCCTGCTGTTCTTAGCTCCAATATGGATTCCCCCTGCTTCTCTTCTCTCTGGTGATAGCTACCTGCCTGTCCTCATCTGCCTCAAGTGGCCATGTAGAATCCTGTCATGATCTCTTGTCTATGGTGGTTACAAAGCTGCAGCCCTCCTCTCTGACTTCCTCTCTCTGATTCCTTGGTGGTCATCTCCATTCTTCCTTGAGTATGAGGTACTGGTATTTCCTGAATCTGGCTGTCTTAAAATGCCTCAGCATCTCTGATTCTTATAGCACTTACTCAAAATCAAGCAGCAACATACTGAGTCTGCTAAGAGTCTGCTATCCTACAGCTATTCTACATTTGTGACCGATGCTGAATGCAGATTCCACTCCTATTTCCAGATAAATTCTTGGAATATGAAAATGAATACAATAATATTTAGAAAAGATTTTCCCCACTAGAGACTGTGGCCCCAGTCCTCTAAACATGATATTTCAAGGGCTTGACTTTACTACAGTGAAGAACTCCACTGACTTTCATTCTGGGACAATCAGCAAGATGAAATATCTATTTATCCCATTGTGTAGTTTAATGTATGTTACATACAGCTCTGGCAAATTCATTATTTACAAAATAACCATTTGCTAATGAAACTATATCCAACCCAATACTGTCACTGCAAACTAATGATTCATTAGAGCTGATTGAAATTTTAGGTTTTGGTTGCAAAATGGCTTTTTTCAAATACCTTTTTATCCTGTAAAAATATTCACATTTTAAAAAGTTTGTTTTTCATAAAAAGTCAAATGCTTTTATACTTTATTGAAAACATTTTTCACTTTTCTTTGTTATCAGGACATAGCTTTTAAGGAAGAGAAAAAAATGATAATGATAAAAAATCATAGAAAGCATTTTTTAAAAGCCATGATAACACATCAGTGCTAGCTTAAATCTAGCTACTACAGGTACTAGTAGCAGGATGACACAGTGCCGAGCACAGGAACAACCAAAATATAGACCCAGTGTCTCTGTGGAGCTTAAACTAATTAGACTAGACCACACTGCCATGTTCTCACTACCCTAGATACCCACACCCGCTAGATTAAAGCCATCACGTGGCAATCACACCCTAATTTATGATGCCAGAGTACCTTAACAGGTGAAGGGGATGCTATTTGGGGGGAGGAGGAGATAGGGGAATTCATGAGAGAACCAATAAATATTTACGTGAGCCACATATTATCTTTCACAAAACTAACCTCCCTTGAAATGTCTGACACTTGACAGCACTGCACAAAGATACCTCATATTTAGGCAGAATACACAGGGATTTGAGCCATCAACAGAACCCTCCCAAGAAATGTCTGACATTCAAGAAATGTCCAAAATTTAGAACATTCACTATGTAAAATTCACACAGATGGTTGATGTTGAATCCCACGCTGTGATCTTAAGTAAATACAGAATCATTTTTGCAGCCTCCACACACCCTCAGCTAAAAAATTCTTGAAAGCCATTTATATTATATTGACAAGCTTAATAATGAACTACCTGTTTTCAAAGAGTTTCTAGTCCTAGGCTTGCTAGTCTGGTACCATACATGAAAGCAAATAACGCAATTCTGATTCCCTCGAATGACAGGAGTAACTCCACGCTATTCCCTAAATAACACACATTTATTAATTTTCTCTTTTTTAAAGAACATAAAATGTACAGTCTTTCTAACACATAGTACAGTCTAAAAATCCTTTCTCTTAGCCTTATAGTCCTATATTAAAATTTGACCCACAGATTACAGCACTATTTACTTTGAAACCAAATGAGGATAATGATTTCTGATTAAGTTTTATGATTTAGTGTGAGGTTACAGTGTATCATTTCAGATGCAGAATAATGGCTAAAAAAGAGAGCAATTCTTACATTGCAACCTCATACCATAGAACAATTATTATTCCTTTAATGGTAAAATTCTTGCTTCTGAAGAAAGACTAAAACAAAATTTGAAATGTGAATCAATTCAAGTCTAACCTTGATGAATCAGGATATTGGTTTACGTCATGACATTCATCGTATATTTTTACTTTTGAAACACTGAATACTTAATTGAGTTATTGTAAATGGGAAAATTCTGGTTATTTTAGAAAATACAAAATAGCTGTTTCCTACCAGTGAACACACAAGTGACAGAAATAAATCTGAAAACTACATTGTCAGTAGTTCTGATTTCAGATGATGTTATTTGCTGGATTTCTGCACCAAGAATGGACCTGCATTCTTAATACATAAATCTTCTTTATTCTATTCTCTGTGTATTTGAGACATGACATCAAACATCATCTAATTCTGGTTTTGGCGCTGCACATTCCCAATCGTTTCAGTATTAATGGAATGCATTTTATTAATTTTGTTTCTGGCCAGCAGAATTTTTAAATTTTAACCCAATAATGTCATTAATTGTGTTGCTTACATGGCTTTGCATACTCTTACTGGAACATATTCTTTGGCTGTTCATCATTCTCAATGAAAATATTGTGTCAACCTCACAATAGTGTAATTTGTGTGTAAAAGGCTTTAAGTGTCTAAACATGATAGAGGGCAATGGTGAATCAAACCCACTAACTTAAATTTTACACAAACAGACCAGGTACATTTCTAGAGCTTACCAACATCAAGCTCTGAAGACAACCCAAATATTTATGTAATGATCCTGGAGGCTGACTTTTGGTATGGGATTTGGGAGAGTTCTACAACTGGCAAGAGGAGATATTACCCCTGGTCTACACTAGGGCCTTAGCCCCCCAACGTCAATTTTATAAGCGATGTGTCCACACTACCAATCCCGTTATTCCGGAATAAGGGGCTGTGGAATTCAAACTCTGTAGTCTGACTTTTCATGAGGAATCACGCTATTCCCAAACTTGTAAGTCTGAAATCATGTTAGTGTGGATGCTCTGGTGCCACTAATTCAAACTAATTGGCCTCCGGGAGGCCTCCCATAGCTTCCTAGTGTGCTTCCTGGAGCTCTGAGTCTGACGTTGTGCGTCCACATTAACGGAGCCTGCCTTGGACTACATTCGATTCTTCCCCATAGTGAGGCCAGGGAACTTTGAATTTGTAAAATCGGGTGCCCAGAAGTCGAATTTAGTAAATTTGAAATAATCTCCTAGTGTAGACATGACCTAAATGACTTAAAAGCATAAAGACAAAAATCCTAAATCCAGCACTTAGTTTGAAAAGCAGAGCAGGAGTTCTACAGAGCAGAATGGAAGGAATTCTGTCTGACAGGACATGGGACTACTTTGTAACTTAAATTGCTTTGCTATCCATGGCTCATAGACATGCCAATCTAAAGGGGAGAATAGCCAGTGGATTCTCTGGCCCTACCCTCTTCCCTCACCTAAAGCCCCTCCATGGCTGGGCTGAAGGGGTCCTAGTATCCTATCCTATTTTCCAACCTCAAATCCCATACAGGATACACACCGGTTCCACTGCAATCAAGTCCCTCTCTGGTTGGGGGCTTGTATGAGCTATAAGACCATACAGATGTTAGTTCAATAAAACACATTACTTAACCCACCTTTTCTCTCTCGTATTCTAGGACCAACATTGCTACAACAACACTGCAAAAATGGCTCTCACAAAATTGTGTGCAATCAGCACGCACCTCCCTTTACATGTCCTTGCTTTAAGAGCATGTCACTTTAGTAATAACAGTAGGAAAAAAACTGCCAGCAGAATCTGGCAATCCTGTGTGTGGGCCATAGTAAACAAAATGTCAGAACCCCAATGGGTTGCAGCCGCAGACTGCCCACCACTGCACTAGACTGATGTTCCCCTCCAGTGTTCCTTCTTACACTGCCGCTGAAAGACAGTGAAGAAGTTGTTCAAAAACCTGAAAACAGATCAGATTGTTGATGTTATCACAAAAATCAACATCCACTGTGCTTTATGCTCAGTATTCAAAACGTTTAAACAGTTCTGGGGCTAGATTATCAAGAAAAATCAACTACCAATTAGGCACCAAGTATCACAAATGGGAGCAGCTGGCTGCTGTGCGCTTTTGAAACACAGGTCCTTTATGTAGATTCCTAAAATGGCAGCTGAACTCTTTGGAAAATCTTCTACATGTTGGATGAAGGCAGAGGTGGAGGAAGCCAAAGGACCTACTGGAACAGACTAGCTGATGTAAATCAGAACCATATGGTCTCCTATAGAGCATCACACTGAAGATTAAATTTGGGTCTATTCGCCCATCTTTGAACACACAACATCTCATCAGTATTAACGAGAGTTACACATGTTGATGGAAGAATTGACTATTTATAATGTAAGATAGGTTGGAGGATGTTATGTTAAATTGCTTTCAACACTCAGTGCTTCGTGGGGCTCCCAATCAAAGAAAGAACCCTCACTTTAAAATTAAATTGTTTGCTAAAAACCAAGCAGTAAGATTACCTTAAACAGTGCTTCACATATTAATTGTGCTATATTAGACTTGTCTCACGTAAGCCACCCCAAACACTTTTTAATTTCAACAATTGTTCTCCAAAATCTCTCCCACTCCCTCCTCTTTAAAGTTTCTCACATGTCAGGAATCTGATGCAAGTCTCACGATTGCATATTTTATAGCTCAGTTATGCATCACTATTACTGAGAACTGTGGAAAAAAATGAGCCCAGTAATACCTGATTTAGCTCAATGCTCTAGCAGCTCTAGTGGGAAGTTACAGCTGTTGACCAAATTTAATTCTGATGGTGCACTCTGCCACATGAAACAGAAACAAGACTAGAGGAAAGTCAGCTGGGTTCTATTTTCAGCTCTGCAACTGACCTACTGTGTGAGACAATGGGCAAATAACTACCTCTGTACTCATTTTCCCACATATATCATGATTCTTAACCTTCTTAGTAAAGAGCTTTGAGATCTATTCTTTGGCTGGGTGAGCTTGAAGGTGACCGTGGCTAATTTCTCTATGAACTTCTGTGGATATGGAAGCTTTGAGTGTATGTGATCACTAGGTCTGCTGCAGTTGGATGAGTTCAGTTAAACACTGACTGGACTGTTGCACATTAAAAAGGGAAGGGTAAGGCATTTTTGCTAATCAGAAAGGGCAAGGATCAGACACACAGATGTTGCTGAATTTTTTTAAGGAGGTACAAATATTTTGGTGTGAAAGGGCTAAACTGAAGGAACGATGGAAGACTAATGGTTTGCTGGCATGAAATCAGGACATTATAACCTGAGTATCCTTCCTAAATGCAGATGATCTTTTCACTGAAAGAGGATTGTTGATTGCATCTGTTGTGGGGCTGTGTTGTGGACTACAGCAGGCAGTATACATAAAGGCTACGTCTACACTGGCCCCTTTTCCAAAAGGGGCATGCTAATTTTCAACTTCAGAATAGGGAAATCCGTGGGGGATTTAAATATCCCCCGCGGGATTTAAATAAAGATGTCCGCCGCTTTTTTCCGGCTTGGGGAAAAGCCGGAAAAAAGCGTTTAGACTGGCCCGATCCTCCGGAATAAAGCCCTATTCTGGAGGATCTCTTATTCCTACTTCAAAGGTCACCTTCAAGCTCATTCCTTTGAAGTAGGAATAAGAGATCCTCCGGAATAGGGCTTTATTCCGGAGGATCGGGCCAGTCTAAACGCTTTTTTCCGGCTTTTCCCCAAGCCGGAAAAAAGCGTCGGACATCTTTATTTAAATCCCGCGGGGGATATTTAAATCCCCCACGGATTTCCCTATTCTGAAGTTGAAAATTAGCATGCCCCTTTTGGAAAAGGGGCCAGTGTAGATGTAGCCAAAGGGGATTACCACACTCAACAGTTCCCCAAAGCATGTTTTGATGTTCTGTGGAGACAGAAAGGGAAATTGTCTTGGCCTGTAATACAATTTCAGCTTTGGTTTGGAAAAAAAATTCTTTTTCTTAGATAAATTAGCCAGATTTCCACCTGCAGTTTGGGGGGAGGGGACGGACCTCAAATTGCAGCAAGAATTGTGTATTCTTTTGCTAGATGCAGAATGTCCTCCCTGTTGGTGACAAGGTATATAGAGGGTCAAAAGGCTGGGCTACTTATCATCCTCTTTGCCTTCCTCTTATTCCGAATGGGAAAACTAACTCTCTTCATTAAATTACCTGATCAGAGTATCTGCATTTTCCCGCCACACACCCTAGCCCTGTACAGGTGAACAAAGGTTGATGCAGGTCTTTGTGCATGAGTCTGATCACTGGGAACACAAATCCATGAATCAGCCTTGTTTTCAGTTCAGACTATCTACTCATATGTTTAATGTACACTTTTACACAGTTAACAGTTAAAGGCCAGATTTTGCTCAGCCCAGAGTGGCAGCAACATTAGACGGAATCCTTCCTCCTTGTACATCTATGTAGCACTCAGCTAGAATTCCAGCAAAAGATGCACCAAGTGATTGTATAGCAAAAGATGACCCCTAAGAGTAAATGGAAGCAAGGGCAAACATGTTGAGCCAAATCCTTAGCTAATAAACAACAGGCATAAACTCCTGTAATAAAAATGGAACTGTGTCACTTTACATCTGCAGCGGCTGTGGCTCATACAATTATGTGAGTTAATGATGCAAGACATTGAATTGCATAAGGAAGACAAATAGGCAGAATTTTTACTCCACCTGATAATACACAGACAAGTTTACAGATCTAATGAAATTACAAATCAACACACAGAATAGATTCCTACTACAGAAATGTGTACACCTTGGATAATCAACTCTTAAAACATGCTGTTATTGAAATAAACACCTTAGGGTACGTCTACACTACAACGTTAATTTGAACTAACTTAGTTCGAAGTAGTTAATTTGAACTAAGCTAATTCGAACTAACGGATCCAGACTAAAAAACTAGTTGGAATTAGCGTTTTGCTAATTCAAACTAGCATGTCCACACAGAGTGGACCCTGAACAGAGGTTAAGGATGGCCGGAAGCACTGCCGGCAGGGCATCAGATGAGGACTTAGAGCGTGGAGCTGTTGTCTCAGGCTAGCCGAGGGCTGTGCTTAAAGGGACCCGACCCCCACCCCGGACAGACAGTTCTCAGGGTTCCCCGCTTGCAAAGCAGTCCTGGCTTGGAGTGCCCGGAGTGCCCACACTGGGCACATCACTGCACTCGGCCATCAGACCGGCTGCACTTGCCGCAGGCTGCTATCCAGGGGGAGGGGGCAATCGGGGGGCTGCAGGAGAACTTCCACCCCGAGAAGCCCGCAGAGCCAGCCCAGTCCTCCCCATCAGGGGCTCGTACCCCATTCCTCCCTCACCTCCTTCCACTTACCCTTCCCTAGCCCCCCTTCCTGATGTACAAAATAAAGAAAACGTGTGTTCAAAAATAAAAACTCTCTTTATTGAACAAAACTGGGGGAGACTGGGAAAAGGAGGTGGGAGAGGGAAAGAGAGAAGGTGGGAGAGGAGAGGACAACTAAAATGATCAGGGGTTGGGAACAGGTCCCATATGAAGAGAGGCTAAAGAGACTGGGACTTTTCAGCGCTTAGAGAAGAGGAGACGGCGGGGGGATATGATAGAGGTCTATAAAAGCAAGAGTGGTGTGAAGAGGGTGCATTCATAAAAGTTCTTCATTAGTTCCCATAATAGAAGGACTAGAGGACACCAAAGGAAAGGAATGGGTAGCAGGCTTCAAACTAGTAACAGAAAGTTCTTCTTCACAAAGCAAAGAGTCAACCTGTGGAACTCCTTGCTGCAGGAGGCTGTGAAGGCTAGAACTAGAACAGAGTTTAAAGAGAAGTGAGATAAATTCATGGAGGTTGGGTCCATGGAGTGGTATTAGCCAGGGGGTAGGAGTGATGTCCCTGCCCAAAGTTTGTGGAAGGCTGGAGAGGGATGGCACGAGACAAATGGCTTGGTCACTGTCTTCGGTCCATCCCCTCCAGGGTCCCTAGGGTTGGCTGCTGTCAGCAGACAT
Source organism: Pelodiscus sinensis (assembly GCF_049634645.1). NCBI lineage: Eukaryota > Metazoa > Chordata > Testudines > Trionychidae > Pelodiscus > Pelodiscus sinensis. The sequence continues at coordinate 5,952,746 of NC_134739.1, read as the reverse complement.
GATACTGGGCTAGATGGACTTTTGATCTGACCCAGGATGGCCATTGTAAGCTCAGGGCTCAGGGTCGGGGGTCTCAGTGGACCCCCTTGATTCTCTTGCACACCTGCTCCTGGGTGGCCAGGCTGGCAGCTCTCCTGCCCAAGCCGGCCACTTTCCTGTGCCTAGTGCGGAGATCGTGGACGAGGTCCACGATGTCCGCACTAGCCCAGGCGGGTGCCCACCTCTTGCGGTCCCAGGTAAGCTCCCGGGAGCCGCCAGCCTGGTCCCGGGAAGAGGGGGAGGGCTGGGGGGCATCGGGTGGGTGGCTCGATCCGTACCAGGTGCAGGGTCTGCTGGCTGGGTGCTGGCAGGCTTGCACCTAGCATGGGCACTGTAGCCAGCCCGCGCCCCTTTAAGAGGTCCGGGACCGGGAGGGGGGCAGTAGAGTTTCCTTGGTATTGGCCAGAGTGGCCACCAGGGAAACCTGGGGAGGGCTAGCCTCCCACTAGTTCGAATTAAGGGGCTACACACCCCTTAATTCCAACTAGCTAGTTCGAACTAGGCTTAATCCTCGTGGAATGAGGATTACCTAGTTCGAACTAAGCGCTCCGCTAGTTCGAATTAAATTCGAACTAACGGCACGCTAGTGTAGCGCCTATGAAAGTTAGTTCGAACTAACATCCGTTAGTTCGAACTAACTTTGTAGTGTAGACATACCCTTAGAGACAAAACCAATTATATCTATATTTGAAAATCATCACCATCTATAATTATACTTGCTAGAATATATATTATAAGAGCCATTATTCTTTATGTTTCAGATCATAAGATTGTAGCCAAGAAAAAAAAATACCTTCCATCCTGCACAATTGTCCAGGTGCATGATGGGTTATTTGCCTTCCTTTAAAGAATCCAGCCTAGGTCACAGTCAGAAATTGTCTAATGGTCTACAAGAATCATCACAAAATCATTTTAAACCACTAAAGCATTTGATGTACACAAATGTAACAAAGTAAAAGTTCTGAAACCAAAATATCTCTATTTTAAATCTTGAAAATATGGTTTATACACCTCCTGAAGTGTAATGATGCAAGCGGTATCTCTGTAATAGTTGTTTAGATTTTTATTCAATAATGCCATATTCATTTTATCATAAGCATCATATTTGTGAAGTGGAACAATACAGATATAATGCAATAGCCCAATATGGTCATCTTTAAATTCTTTTGTTTTTCTAATACGTCTAATAAGTCCGCCAAACACATTCTTCCTTCAACTTCAGCAAACATGAATGAATGAATGAAGCACATAGCCATATACTTCACAGTATGTGCATACATTATAGTATTCATCATGAGTAAATGATGGATCACAAAGCTTATTACAGGCAGTCCCCGGGTTACGTACAAGATAGGGACTGTAGGTTTGTTCTTAAGTTGAATTTGTATGTAAGTCGGAACTGGCGTCCAGATTCAGCCGCTGCTGAAACTGACCAGCGGCTGACTATAGGAAGCCGGAGGCAGAGTTGTTCTGCCCTGGGCTTCCTGGAATCAGCCGCTGATCAGTTTCAAGAGCGGCTGATTTTGGACGCCTGGGACAGAGCAGCTGGGGCGCTGCCGGGTAGGTCCCTGCAGCGCCGCACCTCAGCGCTGCGGAGACCAACCCGGCAGGACTCCAGCTGCTCTACCCCAGGTGTCCCCAAGTCAGCCGCTGCTGAAACTGATCAGCGGCTGATTCCAAGAAGCCTGGGGCAGAACAACTCTGCCTCCGGCTTCCTGTAGTCAGCCGCTGGTCAGTTTCAGCAGCGGCTGACTTGGGGACGCCTGGGGCAGAGCAGCTGGGGTGCTGCCAGGTTGGTCCAGTAGTGCCGAGGAGCAGCGCTGTGGGACCAACCCGGCAGTGCCCCAGCTGCTCTACCCCAGGCATCGTCGGTGAGAAAAGCGGGTGGCGGGAGACGAGGAGACCAGGGAGACGCGGGTGGCAGGACCGCTGAGATGCACCGCGGTCCCGCCCGCATCCTCCGCGGCTTTGCTCCATGTCTCCCTGGTCTGCTGGGGGGGGCTCCCCCCCAGCACACTAGGGAGACACGGAGCAAAGCCGCGGAGGACGCGGCCAGCGGGATAGCCCAGATGCGCCGCGGCTGTCCCACGGCCGGCGTCCTCCGAGGCTTTGCTCCCCGTCTCCCTGGTCTGCTGGGAGCCCCCCCCCCCAGCAGACCAGGGAGACGGGGAGCAAAGCCTAGGAGGACGCCGGCAGCGGGACAGCCGCGGCGCATCTGGGCTGTCCCACTGCCCGCGTGCTCCGCGCCTTTGCTCCGCGTCTCCCTGGTCTGCTGGGGGGGGGCTTCCCCCCTCAGCAGACCAGGTAGACGCGGAGCTGCTTTTCTCGCCCCGGAGGACGCGGGCGGCGGGACCGCAGCGCATCTGGGCGTCCCACCGCTCCCGTACTCCAGGGTGAGAAAAGCCCCATTTGTAACTGCGGATCCGACTTAAGTCGGATCCGCATAACTCGGGGACTGCCTGTACTCTGCTCCCACCCCCTACTGGCAGATCCGGCTCCTGGCAGCTCCAGGCAGGCTGAGGGGGCAGGAGATGCCTGTCAGAAGTCCCACAATGTCTGACTGGACACATGGGAATCAGGTGCGCATGCTGGAAGGTACGGCGGTATTGTGGCTGGAGGCAATGGGGATTAACGAAGTTTTCTGGTTAACAGCATGCTGCATAACAAAGCTTCCACTGTGTAAATAGATGGAAAAATACTAACAATCCCTGAAACTTCGTCTTGTCAAAACCCTGAAATGTTATGACTTTTTCTGAGGAAGGATCTTGCTTTCAAGTAAGATTTAGACTAACAGGCTCTAGGTTGGCAAAGGCCAAACACATAGCAGATATAATATACTACACTTAGTATTTGGAATAGGAGGACAGCTTCTTGAAAGCGCCACACTGAGTTGTCAGGGAAGTGCACAGGTGATGACTATGTTGGTAACCGTGCACAGTCACTTCTCATCGGGGAGCAAACAGTATGCCAAGAATAGAAGAGGATACAGTGGAACCACACACGCACGCAAAGCACAATATGTGTTTTCAGATCTATACAGCTGGACAGTTAACAAAATAGAGATACAGTCAAACTGTTCCAGACACAAACAGCTGCAGAGGGGAGAACTGTTGCACTAGGATGGATTGTGAAGCTGGACAAAAGGTCAGGGCCAAAATGAGTGAAGAGAGTACAGTAAAAAAGCAGAGAGCGAAGGGAAGCGTTTGTGTGGTGATCTGACACAAACCCATTGAATGTTTTAAGAGGGCAATTTTTAAACTGGGCCTGGAAACTGATAAGGAGCCAGTGGAGGCTTTTGAAGATGGGGTGATACAGTCATGCTTCCTAGCAGGTTGTAACAAAATTCAGCCTCAAATACAGGGCTGTGCAAAATTCCACAACTTGCCTGTGGACACTAGTCCTGCAGTGCTCATTGATCAATAATGGAGAACCACGGCCAGTAGAGGCTGTGGGGTTGGGGCCTGTAGATGAGGGACAGCACAAGCAGTGCCTGCCAGCTGCTTTGGGAGTGCTGAGGGGCTAGGGTAGGAGTAAGCCTGCCTTAACCCTGCTGCTCCAGTGTTGGCTGTCCCACTGCGGGCGGGGCTTGAACCCACCAACCACCCTGTGCTCCCCAGGCAAATACCATATCCTGTAGGCCACTCCCGAATCCTCCCGACTTTCAGCAGGTCCCTTATCCTGTGCTGGCTGTCTGGTCACTCCTAGGGTGAGTGGGTGGGACTTGGGCTGCCCAGGGAGAGTGGGAGGGGGACTCCAACCCATGACCCTGTGCTCCCCAGCAAATGCACCATCCCCTAAGCCATTCCAGAACCCACCCCACCTCCCTTCAGAAGGCACCTTATCCTGCTTTCTTAATGCAAGAGCCAGGTCCATCTCTGGGGCAACTGGTATTGGCTGCCAGGCTGCTGTCTGGGTGGGGAGTCAGGGGGTACTCGAATCCACCACCCTGTGCTCCAGATGTTGAGGCCCTATCCCCTAGACCACTACAGCACCCAACCCACCTCTTTATCTTCAGCTGCAGACCTGTATCCTGCTTTCCAAATGGTGAGAGCCAATGCCATCCCTGGGGCAGACCACATTGGCTGTTTGGCTGCTTCCAGGGTGGGTAGAGTGGGGACAGGACTCGAACCCACCACTTGTGGTCCCCAGGCGCATGCTGTAGCAACTAGCCACTCCAGAACCCGCCCTACCTTCAGCTGGTCCCTTGTTCTGCTTTCCAAAGGCGGGATTCAGGTCTATCCCTGGGGCAGCTGGTGTTGGTTGCCTGAGTGGGTGGAGGAATGTGTGCTCCAGAGACTGATGCCCTATCCCCTAGTCCATTCCAGAACTATCCTACCTCCAGCGGGTCTCTTATGCAGCCTTCCTAATACAGGAGCCAGGCCCATCCCTGAGGCAGGCTGTGTTGGCTGTCCAGGCCACTCCCCAAGTAGGCAGAGAGGAGTCGGGACTCAAACCCTCCATCCCATGCTCCCCCGGTGAATGCCCTATCCCCCAGTCCATCTAAAAATGACACATTGCCAATGGAAAAAGATCAGAAAAGGGCAACAAATATTATTAGGGGTGTGGAATGGCTGCCTTATGAGGAAAGATCAATAAGACTGGGGCTTTTCAGCTTGGAAAAAGGAATGACTAAGAGGGGATACTATAGAGATCTATAAAATCAAGACTGGTATGGAGAAAGTGAATAAAGAAGAGTTTACTCCTTCCCATAACACAAGAACTAGGGGTCACCAAATGAAATTAATAGATAGCAGGTTTAAAACAAACACAAGGAAGTACTTCTTCACATAATACACAGTAAACCTGTGGGGAATTCCTTGCTAGAGGATGTCATGAAGGCCAAGATTATAACAGGGTTCAAAAAAGAGCTAGATAAATCTATTGGCTACAATGGGCAGGGATGGTGTCTCCCTAGCCTCTGTTTGTCAGGCCTGCAAATGGGTGATGTGGGATGAATCGCTTAATAATTATCTGTTCTATTCATTCTCTCTGGGGCACCTGGCATTGGACACTGCCAGAAGACAAGATACTGGGCTAGATGGACCTTTGATCCTACCCAGTGTGGCTGTTCTTATGATATGATGTAGCTCCAATCTTTTCCTATCCCTCTGTGATACTCGTCACCTCTGTCCTCTGGCTAAATTTGATCAGGCAATCTGCAGGCCTGAATGGTTCTTCTCCTAGGAAAGCTGGTGGCCTCATTCCTCACTCACTTCTGCAGTGTTTTCAAACTAGTATTTTGTTATTAACAATGAGGTTTCCTAAAGAGAGGCAGAGATAAACGTACCCATATAGACTTAATTACAGCCATAACCTTCTGGGTCAACAGTTCTGCAAAAGATCATTAAGAGAAAGATCTTTATGCTTTCCAGAGTGCTTAGTCTGCACCGTACTTTAAAGCACACCCCACTTTTTTTAAAAACACATTTAATTGCCAATATATCTTCATAGAAAATGGTAGAAAAACCTTTAATTATTAATAGGATATTGAAGCAGAAATGTCAGGACATCTGCTTAATAAAAACTAGATGGTCTGTCAGCAGTAATATGCCACCACGTATTAGGATAACAAAAGTAAGGGTACGTCTACACTGCATCCCTAGTTCAGACTAGGGATACAAATGGAGACAACCAAAGTAGTTAATGAAGCGGGGATTTAAATATCCCACTCTTCATTAACATGATCGCGCCGGCGCGCTAGTTCGAATCACAGCTGATTCGAACCAGGAAGTGCGCGCCGGGATGCGTTAGTTCGGACTAAAGCCCTTAGTCCGAACTAACGTTATTCCTCAAAAAATGACCCCATTCGAACTAGTGCGCCGGCGAGATCATGTTAATGAAACGCGGGATATTTAAATCCCCGCTTCATTAACTACTTCGGTCGTCTCCATTTACATCCCTAGTCTGAACTAGGGATGCAGTGTAGACGAACCCATAGACATTAACCACACAAAATAGGGAAGGTGATATCGAACTAATGATATGCTTTGTGAGGTTATGAGTCTAACTTGGTTTTTTACTAATATATTCTTACAATATATGAACAGATATGTTACATGTGACTGACTAATTTCTATTTAATTTTTCTCATATTTCACCATTCCAAAAATTAGATATTCAGTACAACCCACCTGTTTAATTCATGTGTGGGTAGCTGTATTTTGGAGACTTGGACTTAGGACTAATTGAGGAATGATATGCAGGTTGAAAGGCAGAAGAGAAAGTCATGGATAAATGTGAGGGGGTGGACTGGCTCCTTTCAGGCCCCCTGCTGGAAGCCTTGCAGTCCTACCCCACCTCAGAAAAGGAGCACGGAAGGTGGGTCTTCCTAAAGAGGCTGCAGAAAAGTAGCCAATGACAGTGCAGCAGATCCAGTTAAAAGAAGCTGCAGGGCCTGAGCAGATTAGTTCTTGGCTGGAACCAGAAGAGAGAGGAAGACTTGGAAGGCTGTGAAACTCGCCAGGTGAGGAGGCCTGGGACAGACCCTCCGGAAGCCAGGACTGGACAGAGAACGTCAGCCCTGGGGTCAGAGTGAAGTGGAAGGGGCCTCATAGGAAGTGGCTCAGGAACACCAGTAACTATTGCTACTTATAGGTTGCGTGCGATTGCTATTTATAGGTTGCTTGGTCAGGACCCAGAATAGTGGGCAGCTCCAGGTCCCCCCTTCACCCCAGCCCATTGGCTCAGTGGCCACAGCACTGAGAAGTGGGCAAGTTTCATTCAGAAGTCCAAGGTTGGGGCGCCACTGTCATCTTCCCCCTGCGATGGGGGAAGCCCCGAACTTCACTGGATCTGACTTGCAGGGAAGAAGTGGAGCCAGAAGCAGCTACGCACACTGCTGCTCCCTCTCCCCCAGCTGGGGGAACAGCAGCACATGGCCACACTGCCTGGAGGCTTTCCTCACTCCTGCTGGCTGGCTGGCTGGCGGGCGGGCGGGCGGGCGGGCGGGAGAGACACCACATCCCCATTCTCCTTGCATTGCTCCACCATTGAGACCCCACACCCTCAGCCTGCTCCTCCTGCTGCCCTCCCTTCCCGGCTCCTGTCCAGACACCCTCCCACCTCAACCTGCTCCTGCACCCTCCCTGCTGGTCAGACACCCTCCTCCCTAGCCAGACACTCTATCCACCCCCCTTGTGCTCCTGCATCCTCCTGCTGGCCTGACACCCTACCCTCAGCCTTCTCTTGCACCCTCTCTCGCATCCAGGACCTTGTACCCTAACCCGCTCCAACACCCCATCTCCCGCCCAGATTATGCACCCCCTATCTCACTCATTGGCAACCCTGTCCTGCACATTGAACCCCTCATTTTTGTCCGCACCCCAGAGCCTATGGGGAGGGGTTCACAAAATCCACTAACCCTGGAACGCTAGAAAAGTTAATCTGATGTATGGGAAGCCCTGAACCTCAATCCTTCCTAACCCTCCCCCCACCATGGAGTTGGACCGCCAGGGGAGTGAGGTGTCTCAACTGGGGGGCCACATCAGTGAGGGTTGGGGGTTTTGAAAGAGGGGTTTTTTTTGGCTTCTCACTTCTCACTGATTTTTCTGTGGGTCAGTGGCCCCTGACCGACAAAAGATTCCCTACCCCTGCCTTAAATAAAGACAAATGTTGAAACCTTCTGTGCTGGACATAAATTAATATTCTATTTTATTTAAAAATGAAGTTTGGTAAACCAATATGAGAAAGTTAAAGTGCTTGTTTAATTTTGATTAATATTTTCTTATTTACTGGTTAAATTAAGCAAGGGTATGTCTACACTGCCACCCTAGTTCGAACTAGGGGGCTAAGGTAGGCATTCGAACTTGCAAATGAAGCTCGGGATTTAAATATCCCGGGCTTTATTTGCATGTTCCCAGGCGCCGCCATTTTTAAATGCCCCGTAGTTCGAACTCCCTGCCCGCGGCTACATGGACTAGGCAGTTCGAATTAAAGCTCCTAATTCGAACTACCATTACTCCAGGTTTGCTTGTATTTCTTTTGCTGCATTGCTTGTATTTCTTTTGTTTTATTGCATTTTTAAAGAAAAATTGAAGAATTTGTTTTGAAAACCTAACCTGAGATCCAGATATGAAGAATTATATGAACTTTATATATTGAAAATTAAGAGGCAGAGCAGGCAGAAATCTTAGTTCTAATGTTTCTTTAAATTAAAGAGAAGAAAAAATCTCATAGTAGGTTCAACATGAACAAAACAGTGATGGTGCATTGCCTTTCACTGTTAATGGAAGAAATACCCATTGGGATATCTAATTCAGTTATAAATCTGAACAGATGACTTTGATCTTACTGTGAGGCAAGCAAGTCATCCACTGACCAAGCATTTAAGATTTGTGTCCCAAAATTTCTGAAGAATGAATTAAATTAAAAGATAATGCTATAACATGGTTAGCCTTTGAAAGGCAATGACAAGATAATAAATCATGCCAAATGCAACTGAAAACACTGATCTAGCACAAAAGGCAAGACCTTGAAAGCACTATCCATCTCAGACATCTAATAGGTTTCCTGAGCATTTACAAATAAAAGAGGGAGCATGTTTTAGATGCAAAGATCAAAACAAAAAGTAATCTAAAGACTGAAGTCCTTAAAAACACCAGGTGGAACCAAGTGATCAGCACTCCATACACCAAATAAACAAAGCTACATCTAAATGTCAGTTTTAGGGAGACACAATCAAAACAAATAACTTCTACTTTCCATCATTAGCTGTTGAGTCACAAATGCCAAAGTCAATATCAAAATAATTCATACTTGAACAACAGAGGCCTGAAGATAAAATCTTGCTGGGGCTGTGCAAGGTGGGGAAGAGGAGAAATGCTGGCTGTCCACTGGGTCCCTTTAGTGATCCTGCCTGTGCAGCACAGAATGGCTTAGGAAGGTTGAGGCAACGCTTTTGAGTTCACCGATGATTTGACCGAGATTATCACACAAACCCAGCTATCAGTTGATGAGCGTAGCATACAAATGGCATTCTGGCAAGGCAGAGGACTGGTTATACTGAGTGTATCCTGCCTATGGAGATACTGGCAAGAAGGTAAAGTTAAATCCTCTTGCTACAAAAAATGCATATTTTTTTTCTCTCTCTCTCTCTCTCTCTCACTCACACTCACACTCACACTCACACACAGAAAAATCTTCTTGCTACAAAAAATGCACACACACATACAAACAAAACAAACAAGGCAATATTTAACTCTAAATTAATAACATTATCATAAATGTGATACTACCATTTGGGGGAATATTTGCTTTCCAAAAATTCTGAACAACTCACTCACTGTCATACTTTTGATTGGATAATTTTGAAATATTGTGATATCGCTTTTTACAAACTGGACCAAATTCCACTCTCACTTATAATGCTAACTTCAGAGTAGTAGCCATGTTAGTCTGTATCTGCACAAACAATGACAAGTCCTATGGCACCTAAATGATCACAGGATTTTATTTGGGAATTAGCTTTATGGTCAAAAACCCATGTCAGATGCATCTAAGAAAGTGGGGTTTTGCCCACAAAAGCTTATGCCCAGGTAAATCTGTTAAGTCTTTAAGGTGCCACAGGACTCCTCAATGTTAACTTTGCTACTTCTTAAAGAAGGTAAATATATAGGACAGAATGCTCAGATTATAAAATCTTTAAATAGACAGTGAACGTTTGTAGCCAGACATGAACCCCAGCTTGGTTTCCGCCTCTCCCCCCCGCCCAGAGAGCAAGAGAAAGGTAGTCAGCCTTTGATGCTCTGGGAACGCAGGTGTGCTGCCTGTCCCTGACTACCATAAACAGAAACCAGACAGTAAATGGGCTAGCTGACGACCTGGGGCCTCCCGTCGCCCTGATGGCTAGTATCAGTAATTGACACGCCTGCACTGTCCCAGGAGAGGAATCTTCGCCCATCACATACCAGAGGTGCCCATTGTCTGCATTTTCCCAGGTGTGAATTATGCTTTGCACCCTTCATGGGAAACTTAGTGTTCAAAGCCATTTTTCCTTTGAAAATGGGACCTTGGACCAGGAAGAAGCCTACGTGACCCAAGGGGTATAAAAAGGGGTTTAGTAGCTCACCCCATTTGAGCTCCAATCATCTACACCTGCTGGCAGGTATTGATTGTCTCCCGAGGCCTGTGGGACGCTCAACCTCGCCCTACTTCTTTCCGAGGGATTGAGAGAAAGACACTGGCCACGCCAAGTCTGGAACGCAGGGGTGAGAATATATACCTGCTAGGTGTCTATTTTGCATGCATTTAATAAGAGCTCAGAGAACCAAAAGGGTTTCATGGTACCTGTAAGTGACTTCTTAGTGTAATTTCTGTCCTGTCCTTTGTAGTGGCTGTGTTATCTGTAACACAGTAGTAGCATTTAACAGCTAAGTTTACCTTGTAACAATAAAATAGTAACTGTTTAAGCTTTAACCTGACTCCATCAGTTGCTGTAACAGAAGCAAGCACAATTTTAAAAAAGAACTTCAGCCGGTCATAAGGGAGAGCTTGGGCGTTTTGGATCGTGTCACTCCCAGGTGACAGATCCGTTGGGGCGTCTCTCAGTCTTCCCTAGACTGCCCGCTGTGAAGGGATCCAGTATTCTAGCAGCTAAAATCTGAGGTGTAATAAGCTCTCCCTGTAAACTTCTTGGAGCACCCGTCAACCTTCTCCAGGTTGCCCGCTGCGAAGGGACCCCGGTCTCAGCAGTTGAAGTCTCGGGTGTATAACACACACACACACACACACACACACACCACTCACTGCCCTGACCATTGACTGACAACGTTTTCGCTACAACAGCCCAATTCCTCCCCTACTAATAGAAACACATCTTCCTTCAGGGGTTCCTTATTACCACTTCCCCCCTTGCTCCTTTCAAAAATTTAACATTCTACAATGATCCATAATGCAACATACCAGAAGAAATACTTCATGATACAAGCACAAAAAGCAAACCACATGACAACAGTTACTCAGGAAACCACTTCCTAGTAATGTGCCGAAACTGCCTGATGTTTAAAAATAAACATTTTAAGCATGGAACAAAATTCCATCTCTAGGCACCACAAATCAAAATGAGTATCTGTATATGCAGAGTAGGCAATGTTCTCCTTTCATCTCTATTTACCATTTTAAACCTCCTTTTAAGTGCAATATTAATTAGATTACCTGTTGCAGATCACATTACAAATTATTTCTACCCCTACTCAAATGTCTCTATCATATTTCTTAATTTTCTTAATCTTTTTCTTTACTCTTCAGGGTTATCTATGTTTTAGCAGCATCTGGTAGAGTCCTTCAGAGAACAAAGGCATATTAGAGGATGGCTAAAACAGGTCAAATATTAATAAATGGTTTTAAATGCCTTTGAAAGTATATTGTGCATGAAAACTGCTTGTATTCTTATGGGGGCTGAGCTATCTCTTAAATGTACCTTTCTGTACCACCCCCTATAACTCTGGCTTTGGTCAATCATTTTCACTATATATTCTAACCATCCCCGAGATGATGTACCAACTTTCATATCTCAAAAAAGGGAGGACATGTCAAAATTAAGGTTGCCACAACTAGGGTTGCTAGATACTTTCACAAAAAATCCCGAACATGGCGGGGGAAAAAATTGGTCAAAGAAAAAAATGGGGGGGGGAGACCAAAGTTGTTGAGCAAAAAACCCACCAAAACCCAAAAATACCAGGAGCCTTTAAATCCCCGCACTCCAGCTCCCCCCACTCTTGGGGGTTTGTGGCTATGTGTAAGGCTGCTACACTGAGGGTACGTCTACAATAGCCCCCTAGTTCGAACTAGGGAGGCTAATGAGGGTGACCAAAATTGCAAATGAAACGCGGGATTTTTGGAAACTGACTAGCCTGGAATAACTGCCCGTGTCTACATGAGGCAGAGAAGCGCAATTCTGAGATAAACCCCTTAGTTCGAATTAACAGTTAAACCTCAGCCCGGAATAACTGCCCGCGTCTACACGCGGCAGAGAAGTACGATTCCGAGATAAGCCTCATGGAATGAGGTTTAACTATTAATTCGAACTAAGGGGTTTATCTCGGAATCGCGCTTCTCTGCCGCATGTAGACGTGGGCAGTTATTCCGGGCTGAGGTTTAACTGTTGGGGTTTATCTTGGAATCACGCTTCTCTGCTGCATGTAGACGCGGGCAGTTATTCCGGGCTAGTCAGTTTCCAAAATGGCGACCGCCCAGGAACATGCTAATGAAGCACGGGATATTTAAATCTCGCGCTTCATTTGCAAGTTTGGTCACCCTCATTAGCCTCCCTAGTTTGAACTAGGGGGCTAGTGTAGACGTACCCTAAGCTCCAGAGGTCCCAGGTTCAAATCTGCCTGGTGACAGATACACCTGCATTATGACATATACACTCCCATATGATATAGGGCAGGGGTTCCCAAACTTTTTGACACAAGCTTTTGGAGGACCGGTAACATTCATTTGCATATTTGCATATTCATTAAGCAAATATGAATATGCAAATAAGTTGTTTCTGGTCCTCCCAAAGCCCCCAGTGCCAGCTTTAGCAAAGCTTTTGATATGGTCACCCACAATATTCTTTCCAGCAAGTTAAGGGAATATGGATTGGATAAATGGACTGTAAGATGGATAGAAAGCTGGCTAGACCAGGACTTCTCAAACTTTTTACTTTAGTTGGGACCCGGTTTTTTTTCAGTACTGTTTTTTGCAGCCCAAAAATATAAACGCATAAAAAAACGAATGAAAAATGAATAAATTTTCACTGTTTCACCCGGCTGCATCCTCCGCCCAGCCCAGGTCAGGAGTTGGGGGACCTGGCGCCGCATGGGCACTCCAGGAGGTGGGAGCAGGAGCAGACTGAGGGTAGAGTATCTGGCTAGGAGGGAGGGTGGTAAGAGGGGGCTTGGGTAGGAGTTGGACCTCCCTGGTCTGGCACCCTCTGGACCTGACTGGTCCCAGATGAGGAATTTTTTGGACCAGGGGAGGTCATTTCAGGGTTTCTGGTTCCCCCCCTCCCCACTAGGCTTCTTTGTACCTCCCTCCCCTGCAACCCAACTGAGCTGCCCACCACTGCTGGTTCCCTGCACCTCCCCCAAAACCATCCCTCACAATTCAAGGGAGTGCAGCATCAGTTCCCTGCAGCCCCTTACAGCCCAGCTGAGCTGCCCTTCTGTTCCCTATGCCTTCCCCCATCCACCTTAGCCCAGTTGAGCCCCGCACTGGTTCCCTGCATGCCTCCCCCACCGGGCCGCAGCCCATAGTTTGGGAATCGCTGATATAGGGCAAGACTCAGAACAGTTTGCAAACTGCCTCTGGACTTCTGCAACCCCGCTCCTGCTTGGAGATAAGGGGCATCTCTCTCATTGACCTGCTCCCAGCCCTGTCAGTCTTTGTGTAGACTTCCGCCTCTCTAGAACTCCTTAACTTTCCACTTAAACATTTTGCAAAGCACTTTCTCCAGCCATCAACTCCTTCACAAGGTTTTATCTCTCAGGTTCTCTACTCCAGCCAAGCTTTTTCCAGAACCAATGAAAGGTCCTGCCCGCTTCCTAATCTCTTACTACAGTGAGCTCATCTTCCATCTTTCCCAGTATTCCTTGCGATAGCCTTTAATCTCGGCTACCCCTGAAATGCAATCTCAGAAGTCCTTGCTTCTTTAAGAGAATCAGAGTTGAACTGAACCATAAGCTTGCCTTAAAGGGCCCAGAACACTGACTTACAGTTTCAAGGATTTGCCTGTGGTTTTCTGAGGGGCAGAACTAATAAGGAGGAATAAAATATCCAACATTAGCCTTACTCAGTGTGTGCCTGAGAGGGGGGAAGAATGAGGTCTAGCTAGTTGAAACTCAGTCCGCATAAGAACTGTGGTGATCCTGGTTGACAAAGGCAGGCAGCCATAGGGTCTGAGCAGGATAATATCTGTCCCATAACTTAGACTGTGTGTGTTCATCTCTTGTTGTACAGGGTTGAACTATATGGAATATTGTTAGATGATCAGGTTTCTGCCAGATACAGGATGGCTTTTTATCATTTATACGCCATCAGGAGTCTGTCACTGTTACTTACAATTGCAGACATTGTGACGGTCAGCCATGCCTTTGTCAGCTCAAGATTACATCATTATAACATGCTTGATGTACAGCTACCTCGTATAAAACCTGAAACTGAGTCTGGTGCGGGGTTCAGATGTCTGTTTCTTATATGGGAGTGTCATGCAGTGAGTCTATTTACTGGTATTCCATGATCTGCACTAGTTGATCACAGGTTTTCAGGTGAGATTTCAAACGGTATTTTTGACTTCGAAATTTCTACATGTCTGCTGACCTTCTTACCAGGAAGACAACATCTCTGAGCTTCAAAGCTTGTGCTGGAGACAGTTTAGATGGATTGCAGACACCAGCATTGAGTCATAGTGACAGGGCTTTTTGATTATTTTAAGTTCTGTCAAGGGCACCTAGAATGAAGGAACTGGTGCTCCTTTTACTTGGTATAAATCTACAGACAAAATAAAACACACCAGCTCACCCTGTTATTACATATGTATACCTCTATGCCAATGCCAGGCTCTGTGATTTTTATGTTCCTAACTGCAAACTAATATCTACTTTAATACAGGTATTTTCTAAGAGTCTATATTTGGGGCTTTCCACCCTCAATTCCTATGTTCCCAGCACACAGAAATTTAGGGTTGCCAAGTGTCTGGTTTTGAACTGGACAGCAAAGTATTGAGCTTTCTGTTAGGGAAACAAATTGAGAAAATAGAAATGTCCGGTATTTTCTAAATAAGATGTAATGTAGATTATGATGTAATGTCAAGTGTGTTCGGTATTTTTGTTGAAACCATCTGGCAACCCTATGAGAAATTTCACTAGAGCATGGGACAGAACAGAATCAGAAAGTTTACAAATGCTTTAGAGGGCTTTTCAGTTCCTCTCCTGCAGTACTGTATTTGTTAGGCATATAATAGAGTGGGCTAATTACAACGCCCCAGTACAAGCAAGGGTTCTATTCTATCAAGAAGAAACTCAGGGAGAATGAAGAGTTTTTACAAATTTATTGGGCAAGAGCTCCAGCCTTCAGGTAACTGCTGCTTTTATAGCAGGAACTCTGGATCCAGATAGTTAAAGCATAACCCAGTTCTACCACAAAAGAAAAGAGCAAATACCCAGGAAGTACTGTTTGCATGTACATACTTCGCTTTAATGTTCTAAGACATGGGGGGTGGGAGAGGGAGAAAACAGTGAATCACACTATACCAACTCCCTATTCTCTGGGAATGGCTGCCTCAGTCTCAGAAGTCCTTCCTCAATAGATTGTTCTATTCCTAGTCATAAGGATTTTTCATATTGACTGCAAATAAACCTAAGGAACTACTCATTTCAAGTCTGCATAGCCATTCAAACTCTGCATTCTCTGGGATCCAGGGAAATGCAGTTCTTCTGCTAAAGGAGCTGCTGGATGCCAAATGTGCAACCAAGCAGCAGGGGGTCAGGGACCCCTGACGGATACTGTATCTTGACATGTGGATTTACACACAAAACATCTTTTGGGCCTCCCATAATCTACTTGCTCTGTCTTTACCCCAAACCAGAGCCTCCCATCGACCTCCCCAGAGGCTTGCCTTTGTTGTTTGTTTATAGTTGAAGTACACTTTACTGTTGTTGAGGTGCTGAGAACTGTCCCACGTTTGTAACATTAATCCACACTATCAATGAGCTACAGAAGCAGAACAGAGGGCAAAACAGACTCTACTGTCAAAGCAGTATTTCTTGACTGTTTCCTGCTAGGCCTCTGTGAGAATCTGCATCTTCCAAAGGTTGTGTAATATTAAATTTGAGAAATTGGGGGGGGGGGGAGGGGGGAGGAGAGAGTAGTCCTTAATTTTTAGACAGTTCAATTACAGTTCTTTATAAATATTGCCATGACAGTATTTTTTCCAGTTGGGATGATCAGAGTAGAAGATACAAGTTTCACAGAAGGGGCACAAGTTATATCAGTAAAATCCTGTTTGTAATACATGACTGAAACGTTTAGAAAGAATGATAATATTTCACGGGAAATACAGTCTCAAAGAAGGCATTCTCTGAGCATACGGATCCATATGCTAAACATCTTTCTCTTGAGAATTTTATTCTGTTTCAAACATACTGCAGTAAAGAAAGTTGCTCTGTGCAATATAAGGCTTTTCACCAAATCATTCTTTTGCTTTTAAACACGGCTTAGTCAATGGACTTTGATACTGATTCAAGGATTGGCACCTTCTCTACCTTGACATGATTCTAAAGACAAGATTCCATGGTCACATACTATTTGGAAGCATTTGATATCATTTTACTCTGTCATAAGAATATGTCAATTATGTGACTGTAATTTATAAACTAACAGACCACCCAGAAGAGAAAACAGTAGAATTCAGCAAAGGTCTGAATACAAATACTTCCTGCTCCTTTAAGCTGTGATCTGCAGCCTACTGTAACTGTAACATCTCTGACATAGTTTTTGGAGCTATCTTCTCAACCTTAATGAGGTTGCCAAGCAACCAGTCCAAGTTCAGAAGAATCTTGGAAATGAAACTGAGTCCTCAGCAGCTATATAAAGATTTAACGGAATTCACACATCTGTATGCAGTCAGTGCTTGAATACATTTACCAAAGGAACTGACCAAGACATCAGGAAAATACAGCTTTCATTCAGGGAAATAAAAATACTTCAGTTAACCTGAGTACGACAGAGGCCTCTAACAAGATGCATACACTTGGAGTTCTTACATTCTGCAGTGAACATACATTAATGGCAACCTCTGAAATAAATGTGATGCTGTTAATAGCAGATATACAAGAATTTGTGCTTATGTATGAAATTATTTAATAATGGAACACACGAGAAGTATGTTTTATACTGGCATTGCTGAAGATACGTGAATAACAAAAATCAGCCTCAAGCTAGTATGTCTGCTTGATCAGCTGTTATTCACTTAAATTCAATGCTATAGACACTTTTTTGTATTTTTAGGGGGAAATGTGCACACAACCACGAGTGACAAATAAAGTACAGATTATCAATCAGAGACTGCCACCCAGCCAAATGGACACATTCTTAAAACTAGGTTGGCGAAGAGCCAACCAATCATTCAGAAAAAAGGTGGCACAATGAATATGAAACTGCTGTGCTGGAAGGGTCTGTCCTCCCTCTTCTAAGGCAGAGGTTTTGCATGCATGCTTACCAGGGCAGTATGCATCAACGTCCAGTTTCTGTGCTGAAGTGAGCGTTGGTGAGCCAAGCTCAGACTCTGGGATTCGAGGGCTCTCAACAAACTTTGCCTTCCTCAGGGGGGCTAAGGAGAAGGAGGGGGAAGAAAGAAAGAGAGGTCAAAAGTAAGGGAAACAGCAGGCAACAGATGGAAGCACTTAACTAAACGACACACTGTGTCAGACTCATATCAAGTTACCCCTTTTCTTTGTGCCAGAAAAAAAATTATCTGCATTCCTCACAAAAGAGATGGGCTTGTTCAAAAACTACAACAAACTGCAAAGTCTTACTTTAAAGTGCATAAGCAATGAGGCACAGTTCTTGGTTGTCCAAACACTGGCTCTCTCTCTCTCCTCTAAAATTAATCTTTTTATGAGGAACAAATGAATTTGGATTAAACAACTACAGAAAGACTAAGATCACAAAGGAAAACAGAGCCTATATATTTAAAGTAATTTAAATAAGAACGGTTAGATAATTATAATGCTTCCTTTGAGCAAAAAACTTCAACTTTAAAATATCATTGTCACACAGTGTCTTCTGCTCTGGATATTCAGTATTAAATATAAGTTAACTGACTACAAAGCTTAAGAAGGAAATTGATCACCTCACTTCTTAGCTGTAAAAGCCCAGGAGGTTCTTCAAGAGAATTAAAAGAAAAAAAGAGGCTAAGATACAACCAATGCTGATATAGTAAAGAAACACTGACTTCTACGGTAATGTGACTGTAGGTAGAAATTTGAGCTGCAAGCATTGAGCAAGACATTAAGCTCTAGGACATTTGTGTGTAATGAAATTCAATTTATAAAAACACTTTCAAGACTGAAATTCTCGCCAGCCATGGCAAAGAAATCTAGGAAAATAGTTAATATATGCAGAAAATATTTTATAAATATTTCATATTGTATAAAGTTATACAATGTGGAAACAAAATGGAACTGTTATGAAACAGAACGGAACTTTCCCATATGCACTGAAGTATGAGAGTAATCTGAAAAATTACTTTAAAAATAATCTCATGGGTCACCAGGAAAAACATCTCTCAGAAATTCAAAATACCATCAATTTACAAGTTAAAAGATTGTTTATACCTTTTAAACAAATTTTAAATCTGGGAATTAAAAGTCAAGTTGGGTTCTTTCCTTGTCATGCACATCACCCATATTACAGGTTCTATAGGTCACATTATATCTTCAATGGCAGTTATGAATCCCATTGTTGCTAATACATATAACTGTAGGCTTAACTGACTTGTCACGTGACTGTAAATTAATTAATGGTTCTGCTGATGCAAAAAAAGGAATACAATCCAGCTCACTTTCTCTAGCTGAGCTGTTTCTACAGTACTAATAGAAATAAAAGAGATAAACTGCATTAGTCACAAAAGCAAAGAGCTATGAGATTGGATACATGCAGGGGACCAAATTCTGCGCTCTCCTACTTTGCTGTAAATGCTGAGCAACTCCAGTGACATCAGTACAATTACTCAGAATTTACACCGGTGTAACTGAGAATAGTGTGTGTTCCAGGGGAGTTGATCTGATGACTAAGAAGGTGCCATTTCTATAGTGTCACTTTTCTGAAAACAACCACACATTAGGTGATACTGAATATATGTACTACAGTCATTCTGGGCTGTTAAGAGTATGCTGTGCAACACAGCCCACACCATGAGCTATGAACGTTTAAAATTCCAGTTTATTAGTATGGAAATGATAAAAATGTCTTCAGTTAGCCAAATGCTTGAAAAAAAACCCAGCCAGCAATACATACAATATTCCCAGAATTCTGATACGGTGATAGAAGAGAGATTTTGAGAAAATGGTAACTATAAGGAGAATATTATTGTAACATTCAGAACAACCCAGATAATCATCCCACACCAACAATTTTACTAAAATTACAGTTGTAGTTGTACTTTTACAAAGGCATGTACTGAAAATGTAGATTTAATCCTACCGAGAAGAGTCAAGGGGTATGTCTACACTACCCTCCTAGTTCGAACTAGGAGGGTAGTGATGTAGGCATACCGCACTTGCAAATGAAGCCCGGGATTTGAATTTCCCGGGCTTCATTTGCAAGTGCGGTATGCCTACATTACCCCGCTAGTTCGAACTAGGGGGCTAGTGTAGACATACCCCAAGAATGTTATTCCTCCTATTCACTAAGATTTTGTATGGCATGCAACACATCTTTAGATGAGATAAAGAATATAAGCATCATCTTGACACTGTTTAAGTAAACACTGGAAGGATTTTATTAATACAGCTTATAAATAGGTAATAGCTTGTCTGCCTCCTTGTAATAGTTCCTGGCTAACCTATTTTAGAGCCATGAGTTATATAAAACTACATTTCCATGACACTGAATCAACAGGAGTTATTACAGTATTACATATATAGCATCCTCATATGAAGACAAATAATGTACCTCAACTGCACATTTATCAAGGAATTTAGGTAGCACCATAACTCATAAGATTGAGTCTTACATGATTAGTTTGTGTCATAAGGACCACAACATGGAATAGCTGATTTAGTTCCTGTACATTTGTGGGAGGCAGAAGTAAAATATACAAATCACATGCATTCTTTTTCTCCATCATTCACTGTGTACTCCTTACCAGCCTTACATCTGCTTTCTGTAGCTCAGAGGTCCTTTTTCTTTTATTAATATATTTATTTAGAGTTTAGTTTTACATACATTCCACAAAAACAGAAGCACATGTAAAAGTGTGTGATGACCTTGATATGCAATTTTTTTAAAAAGTTTTGCCTTCTTCCCAAGTCTAACATTCTGATCTGCTTCGTTTTAACTTCCCAATCTTCAGGTGCTTACTTATTCCCAGTTCTGCCTTCCTGTTTTTCCCTTTGATATTTCCATACCCCCTGCTCCTTGTTTCCCTCCCCCTCTTTGTTTCCTTCCGTCCCCCTTCCTTTTCCCCTATTTATTTTGGGTCTGCACATCCTAAACTCAAAACTCCGGTCAGCTGAAGAAGTGGATTGTTCCCACAAAAGCTCATGATGCCATCTACATGCTTTGTTAGTCTATAAAGTGCTACCAGACCATTTGTTGTTTTTGAAGTTTACTCTGCTTCTTGTCCATTTTTCATCTTCCCCGCTTCCTCATTTAGGAGAAAGCCGGGAAAACATATTAGTACATGTATTAGTCAATGCCTGTTCTGAACAACACTTATGCATATATATGCCACTGACTTCAATGGGATTTAAGCACTGTAGTGCCCATCTTTAAAAAAGGTTAGAAGGACAATCCAGGGAACTACAGATTGCTCAGCAAATTGCTCAGCAAATTGCTCAGCCATTGATCTCCCAAAAAATCATGGAGCGGATCCTCAAGGAATCCATTTTGAAGCAGTTGGAAGACAGGAAAGTTATCAGGAATTGTCAACATGGATTCACCAAGGGCAAGTCATGCCTGACCAACCTGATTGCCTTGTATGACACTATGTGGTCTAGAGGAAGGCAGTGGGACATGATTTACCTTGACTTTAGCAAAGCTTTTGATACATTCTCCCACAGTATCCTTGCCAGCTAGTGAAGGAAGTATGGATTGGATAAATGGACTGTAAGGTGGATAGAAATCTGTCTAGATTGTTGGGCTCAATGGGTAATGATGAATAGCATGATGTCTTGTTGGCAGTCAGTTTCAAGCGTAGTGCCCCAAGGATTGGTTCTAGTGCCGATTTTGTTCAACATCTTCATAAATAACCTGGATGAGGGGACGGATTGCATCCTCAGCAAGTTCACAGCTAGGGGAAGAGGTAGATATGTTGGCAGGTAGGGATAGGATCCAGAGTTACCTAGACAAATTGAAGGACTGGGCCAAAATAAATCTGATGGGGTTCAACAAGGACAAGTGCAGAGTCCTGCACTTGGGATGGAAGAATCCCAAGCACTGCTACAGGCTGGGGACAGACTGTCTAAGCAGTATTCAGCAGAAAAGGACCTGGGGGTTACAGTGGATGAGAAGCTGGAGATGCACCCTTGTAGCCAAGAAGGCTAATGGCATATTAGGGTGCATTAAGAGGAGCATTGCCAGCACAGAATCATAGAATACAAGAATTGGAAGGGATCTCCAGAGGTCATCATGTCCAGTCCCCTGCCCTCATGGCAGGACCAAGCAACATCTAAATCAGTGTTCTCAGTCCAGCAAACAGCAGATCTAAAGAAGTGATTATTCCCCTTCATTCAGCACTGGCGAGGCCACATCTGGAGTACTATGTCCAATTCTGGGCCCCCCATTAAAGAAAGGATGTGAACGCATTGGTGAAAGTCCAGTGGAAGGCAAAACAAAACAAAACAAAAAAAAAGATTAGGGAGCTGGAGCACATGACCTACGAAGAGAGGCTGAAGGATATGGGCTTGTTTATTCTACCGAAGAGTGAGGGTAGATTTGATAGCAGCTTTTAACTACCTGAAGGGAAGTTCCAAAAGGACAGAGAGAGAGGCTATTCTCGTAATGGCAGATGGCTGAATGAGGAGCAAAGGTGGGTATCAAGTTGGATCTAAGTTGGATATCAAGAAAAACTAATTCAGTTGGGGGGTGGGGAAGCACTGGAATGTGTTTCTTAGGGAGATGATGTAATCTCCATCCCTAGAGGTTTTTAAGCCCCGGCTTGACAAAGCCCTGGCTGGGATGATTGAGTTGGGGTTGGTCCTGCTTTGGGCAGGGGGTTGGACTCGATGACTTCCTGAGGTCTCTCCCAGCCCTAGGATTCTATGATTCTAAGTGTTGTCAGAAAAAAGGAATTCTTTCCTGAATCAGGGCCCAAGGAAGTACATTTTAAAATACGTTCCATGCAGCATACACAACTGTTTGCATTTTGTCCTGTTCTTGACACCTTATGTTTATCATAACTAGTACAAGTCCCTATATTGCTAGCAACAGCTGTGTGGATACCATGGATTAAATATATATATAAAATCATGTGAAGCAAACAAAGGGAGAAAGGTGAACCATTATAATGACTATATCTCTCTTGCTTATTTTAAAATGAACTTGGTGAAAATTGCTGGACTGAAAACAATGCAGCCTGAAGGCCTTTATTTGTCTGAAAAAAAAAAAAAAAAAAAAAAAAGCATAGCAGATGTGTATGTTTCTCTCCCTTCCCACTCAGGAGCATTCTGCCACAGTACTTCAGCCTTGTCCTGGAGATACTACTAATGGAGAAAAGAGAGCTGTACGGTCTCTGATTTTACTCAATTCAATGCTGATTTTACTGATGTGAATCTCAGTAAGGAAACAGACTGAGAACACGAAGTGCTGTCAGATCACTTTAGGTCACTGCTACCCTGGATTGGATTTGTTTCAGTGACAATAAATGAAAGGCTTTTTACTCCATTCCCAGTTCCCTGAGCCATCTGGTTTCTATGATTCACTTTTTGTAGGGAAGAAAATATTAGTCATAACTTTGTATAATGTACACACCAAATATAATGTTCAGTCAGAAAAACTGTAATATGTATGAAATAGGCAGCCACAATCAGACAGATAAATATGAAAGTTCTGGAGTCATTTTAAATTCAATTTCTTCAGCTCCACATCTTGAAACTTTTTTGATTTTAAAACTACATGTAACCTGCCTATACCTCAAGGTGCTGAACAGTAAACAGGGAGAAGAAAAGAAGGGACATGGGAGGATGAAAGGGTGCCGCAGATGGAAGACTACCTGAACTGAACTCTTTCATTACAAACATGTGAAATACCATAACAGACCAAACTTGTGCAAGGTAGCCCCTGAGGGGATGCAGTAAAATTCTCTCTGACATGCAGACAACATAACTTATACCAGGACATAAGAATTTGGTCAAGCACCTGTTCTGAACCCTAGCTCTCTGCCATGACCTAAGTGCCCTCTGCTATTCTTAGTGTAGTTAAGTTGAGTCTTTCATCACAAGTATGTTCCTTCATGTACAACTTAACAGACATGTACTTGCCTCTAGGCACCCTTTATTGGAAAAGTTAGTGCCTTTCGTGCAGATATAGTTACAGCTGTAAAGACATCTCTGCCCAAAATGAAGTAGCCAACTGTAAAGAACTTTCTTTAACAACTTTCAATGACTTCCAAGTTTTAAAAAAATTGCTTCTGAAAGATTATGTCCTAGCCTTGAAAATCCTTGCTAACTTAATTCAGCTTTAAGGAACATTACAAGGGATTATTTTCTCTAAAGGAGTCACACAGTCTTTAATGAGCTCCTGTTCATTTCTTAGCTAATGTTACACACTTGGGATACTAATTTCTCTCCTTTTCCATTTGATACCTAGTACTGGTGTATTGTAATATGTTGGGTAAGAGAAAAAATGCAATAACACTAATTAAAAATTATCTATTGTTGTTATAGCATGGATAAAAATAACACGCTTATGTCACTGACCACATAAACTTGCTTAAAGTTTGTATACATACAATCACAAGTAATTCTTTGATGCTTGCCTATGGTTTTAAACAATAAAATGTGTACATATAGTAAAAAAGAAAAGATTTCGCATACTTAAAGAAATCATCAAATCTTCAGTGAAATCTGAATGGAGCACTTCTGCTTAAAAAGGTTTAAAAAAGAAAGCACCCAAATAGTCCAGCTTAAAAATTAACCTAGTAGGACAAGGGAACACAGCAGGAAAAAGAACAATTTCGTAATAATGAGAATAATTTGCTACTGTAAATTCCTAACACTATAGCACTAAAAACCAGAGAAGAGCGAGTTACTCACGTTGTGCAGTAATGGAGGTTCTTCTAGATGGTTGTCCATAAGGGTGCTCCATTTTAGGTGTCTGGCGCATTGCTGCGTTTCTAGTTGGAGAATTTAGGTAGCAGTGATCTTGGTAGGCTGCGCATGTGGGGAGGCTGGAACATACCAGTGTGGTAACTCAGCATGTGCAGTCAACCGTCCCTTCAGTTCTTTCTCTGCCCCAGAAGCAGAGGGGAGGAAGGGCAGGTGGTGGAGTACCCACAGGGGCAACCATCTTGAAGAACCTACATTACTGCACAAGATAAGTACTCTTTCTTCCTCTTCAAGGAGTGTCCCTGTGGGTGATCCATCTTAGGTGACTATGAAGCAGTACTCGTGCTCGGAGGAGGGAGCTTTGGTTGATCACTAGTATGCACAGTAGCTAATACTATCTGGCCAAACCAAATGTCATGAGATAAGTATGTTTCAAGAACATAGTGCTTTGTAAAGGTATGAACGTGGCAGAGAACCACGTAGCAGATCTGCAAATGTCCATGAGAGGTAAGCTGTTGACTTCACCATTGCTCCTGCAGAATGGACACATAGCTTTAGCAGAGGGTAGTGCCTGAAAATACAGTAAGCCAGTCTAATATAGTCCCCCTGGACAGTCTCTGTTTGGAAACTGGCAGGCCCATGGATCTTTCCAGAGTTGACACAAATAATCTTGGGCTATGTCTACATTGCAGGCTTCTTGCGCAAGAAAACTTTCGCGCAAGAGTTTTTGCGGAAAAACTTTGTGCGCAAGAGCACGTCCACGCCTCAAAGCGCATTGCAAAAGTGATGTGCTTTTGCGCAAGAGAGCACCCACACTGCATGGACACTCTTGTGCAAGAAAGCTCTGAGCACCTGTGCTTTTTTCCTATAGGGGTTTCTTGCACAAGAAAGCCCTCTAGAGCATCCACACTTGCCTTTCTGCACAATAGCTGTAGTGCAAAAGGGAGTTATGCTTTGTAGAAGGAGGTTTACCTACACCAGCAAAAGCCCTCTGTTCTGCCATTTTACTGCTGATTTACTTGTGCAAAAGAGCATTTGATTCTCCACAGGTTTTTTCACAAAAACTTTGCAGTATAGATGTAGCCTTGGTGATTTGCATTAAATCGCTTCCTCTGGCCTCCTCCGTCCTTCCTTCAGCTCAGAAAACAGAATCCATTTTGGGAGGCGCTGATCAGACATCCAGACCACGTGACCAGTCCAGCAAAGTTGTTGGTAAATGATGATAGTTTCAGTGCTGGTCATATTCAACTCTTCCAGGACACTAGTGTTTGTGTGCCTGTCCTCCCAAGGGATATTTAGGATTCTCCTCAGGCAGCATTGATAGAACAGGCAGCGAGTGGGTCAAAGGGCTTGGGGTGAGTGCCCTAAGTATTAAATTGAGATCCCAAGGTGGAGTTGGGCTCCTTGTGGGTAAGTGTTCTGAATTCCATTTAAAAAGCGTTTAGTGATAGGGTGGGTAAAAACAGATTTGATGAAATGCAGTTGGGAGATGAAATGCAGTTGGGAGATGAAATGCAGTTACTTAGGTAACTCATTAGGGAGACCTCTAGCATGTCAATCACCCTCTTGAAAAGTTCCTGAAACGACTTAAAGTCGTCTCCTGATGTGGGTGGACGAGGCATTATAGTGTCATCAAATGATGAGGATGAAATATGGGTGGGAGATGGCAAGGAAGCAGAAATCTCCTCCTCACTTGAAGCCAACTCCTCCTCCTCTGGAATGCAGACTTGTCGAGGGAACGCAGAGATGGAGCCTGAGATGTACCAGAGGGCAGCAGCTGTGGCTGTTGTTGTTGCTGCTGCATGCTATATATAAAGCCCAGGAATCTCAACGGGGCCCGTTGGTGGGCAGTGGTACAGGAGGAGGCAGCCACTGAGGTGGTTGCCATTTAGGAGGTTGTCGGGATTGCTTGGAGGTATGAGCACCCACTACAGGTTCTTCGTCTTCGTCACTGGAGAGCAGTGGTGCCGAGCTTGCTGGCATGGAGAGGCTAAGTCTGGCCAAGGTCAGTGTACCAAAGAGTGAGGTTGCCGGTACCAAGGTGACTCGCAGCTTCTCTGAAGTCAAAAAAGGCTGTAGTGCCATAACTGTCAGTGCCAAAGGTGGTGTGATGGTCGGTGGCAGCGGGATCTGTGGTGCTGTCGGTGCCACGTGGTTATGTTTCTTTACTGCCGGGGGCGGCATGGACATGATCAATGCTAAAGAGGGGCCTGGTTTCTTCAGTGCCAGTGGCGAGTCGGATGGCTTTGGTGGTGCTGACTTAGATTTAGACTTTCTTGGTGCATTGGAGTTAGTCTTAGGGAGGTCCTTAGATTCTGGGGACCCATGGGTACCTGACAGTCCCTGCACCTCTGTCTCCAGTGCCTTACCTGCAGCATTATATGAGGTGATGTCTGTTTCTTTGAAGGGGATTCACCTCTAGCTGCCGAATGGGCTCACTTCCTGGACAGCTGGTCTGAGGCAAAGTCCTTGGTGCCAAAGCCTAAAGGGGCAGCTTTGTCAGACATTGCCACTGGGGCCAGTTGTCTCGGTGGTGCTGAATACTCAGGGTCCAATGCTAGATGGTATTTTCTAGTAATAGCAACATCAGTTGAAGTTCTCTAACCTTTCTCGTGCATGTCGTAAGTTGTTAGCAGTGCTGGCACTGGGAGGTAGCGTGAGCTTACTCCAGGCACCGAATGTATGCGAATGTCCATTGGACATTGGAATTGAAAGCTGACAATACAGGCAGTGCTTAAAACCTGGGGAACCAGGCATCCCAGGAAGAAAAAAATGGCCAAATAGGGGCCTCAACAGGAGAAAAGGAAAAACAATTTTTTTAAACTAACTACAACTATTTAATGCCTAACAGCAATAACTATAAAAGCTATCAACACTAACCAACGAGATTTACAAAACTATTGGGAGGGCAGCTCTCGGTTCTGACGGAAGCTGGTGGTGGCAGAGAAGGAACTAAAGGCTGTACATGCAGAGTAGCTGCACCGGCACATGCCAGCTGCCCCATATATGCAGCCTACCAAGGGCACTGCTATCTAAATTCTCTGACTAGAGGTGCAGCAATGCCTTAGACACCTAAGGTGGAGCACCCAAAGGGCCACTCCTGAAAGAGGAACCAGCTAACGCAGCTGCAAATGTGAGCAATCAAGTACAAAAATCATTCTCTTAAGAGCCAGTTATTATAGTGGCTACAATATAACCAGTGTTTATATGATAGTTCCCAAAAAATATGTTAGAATTCTATCAATTACAGCCTGTAAAACCTACTAAAATGAGTAAGCTGAAGGAACCAGTCCTAAGCAAAATCAAACAAATAGTAATAGTTGTTCCTGGGAATTATTTGTTGTGTCTGTACTGTTAGTTTTCATGGATAGCCATAAACATGAACTTTGAAGACTCACCCACAATATCACTGTATAAAGTCACAGCAGAAGTATGTCAATATCCTTAAATGAACTCCATGCGGACCAAACCACAAAAATACTGCTTTACAAATGTACCAAAGAACCACGTGTTGAGAACAACATGAAAACAGCAATCCCTGGACTTTTGTTGGGTTTTACAGCGAACCGTATCATTACTTAAGATCTAATAATATAATATAATTTGTTTACTAGAAAGATGTAATCTTCATAATTACTCCATCAAACACTAAATGTTATTTTTAAATCGTGTCTATTGATAGTACCGTTGTTGCCTATCATTATCATTTGAACCACATGTTAATCACTGCCAGTTTTTGACATTTTTGATCAGGAATGAGAGTGACAGTGTTTTAATTTGGACATCAGAAAGGTGATATATCACACTCTCTGATAACTTTACCGAGCTTTATAAGCCAGACTTTATATTTTTGGTTCAGAATCTCTGATATCATCCCTTTAACTGAGGGAAAGCAGAAATAATTCTAGGACTGCTTCTGGTAGCAATACAGATAACACAGCTTTGTACAACAAACAGCAATGAAGCAGTTTCAGATTCACTATTCTGTTATTACTACTATGGAACAAAACAAATCAACAGTCGTATTATGCACATATGAAGTGCTATGAAAGGGGCTTCATAGAAAATTTTGTGTGAAGAAAACAAAATACAAACTTAGTGCCCTCTTGACACAATTGATCTCTCAACTCTGTTAATAGCCCAGAAAATAGCTTTGCCAAACATAACATCTTCTCAGTACCCATGTATTCAAACTGGAAGATCTATATTTAAGAGAAGAGTTAGATATAAAGACTTAAAATTGCTATTTCCTTTAATACTAAGTTGGAAATCGAAACATTTTTAACAACTTGTTGCTTCACAGATTTTGTTTGGATACTCAAAGGATCTTTTTTTACCCAAAATGTGCCTCTTCTATACTTAGTTTATTAATGATCATTGTAGTCTAAATTTTTGAGCAGGTCTGTTATGGCCTGCTTCTGCTTCTCCAAATGCGGAGTGTTCGTCAATAACTTCAATGAGAGCAGCCAGAAGCTTACAAACGGTATTGAGTGAGATAACGTTTAAAACACCTTAGCACTTCTAGCCCTCTGATGTTTCAATTGCTAGAGCCTCACACTTTGAAATTATTTCCATAACAATGGCTTGCTCCATTGCAGTTAGACATCAAAGAAAGATTTCTGCTCGTTTTAATTTGAAGTTGCAAGATATTTTTGTTAAATACAATAAAAAAAATGCACCAAGGCTCATTTTATTGGGATGGGGGGAATGCACTAAACAAAGCTACAGTCTGAACCTCTTTGGTCCAGGACTTTCTGGTCCGGCAACATCCAAAGTCTGGGAAGCCCACGGATGTTGCTGGATGAGAGAGTCCCAGCCACAGAGGTTGCAGGTTGGGAATGGAGCCGATCTGGCAGTGGGAAGCCCATGGGGCCAGTGGCCTGAAACAGAGCCCAGCCAGCGGGCTGGCAGCTGAATCCTGCAGGCCGGGGGTAGGGAGTGCCACACTTGACAGCTGGCTGGCAGCAGGGAGCCCCATGCAGGCAGCGGAGCTCCACCAGTTGGGGGCAAGGAACCCCATCTCGGCAGCTGGAGCCGACTGGTGGCCAGGAAAAACCAAGCCCAGCAGACAGGACAGGGGCTACATGCTGGCCAGGGCCGGGAGGTAGGAGGGAAGCCTCAGAGAGCCCAGAAGCCTGATCTCCCCTAGGCTAGCAAACTCTTCTTTGGGATTTCTCAGGTCCTGAGGGTGCCAGACCAGGAACATCCTACCTGTGCTATTTCAGTTTGGGTTTTATTTGTATTTATCCATCTGATTTTATTCCCTCACATTCCAGCTGGCTGACAAGATTAAACATCTCCTGACAGCCTCTACTATACAAATCTACAACCATTAAAACAGCTTTTCCTGTTTACCCGTCTCTGACAATTATTTGATCAGGTAATAATTTTTCATTCATGCTTGGTACAATCCTTATAACTGTAAAATTTGACCAAGAGAACTGATATTTGCAGTAACCCATTACGGCAAGGTGGCAGACTCTAAGGCTATGTCCACACGGTATCCCGGAAAAATTCCGCCGCATCCAGGGAATGCCTCTGCTCTTCTGAATTTTTTTTCAGAAGAGCAGATGCGCTCTTTTGGAAGCCCTGTATTCCTCTTTTTATGAGGAGTAAGGTCTCTTCCAAAAGGAGAGGTTTTTCCGATATTTGGCCCAGTGTAGATGGGCAAAATGTCAGAAGCCACTTCCGAAAAAAGAATCGAAAAAATAAACAAACACAGCAGCACAGCCAGTTAGCAGCTTCACTGCATTAGCAAGAATTTAGAGGAGAAATTTCAAGGATTAATTATCTGGAGGTGCACACAGTTCCCACCCCAAACAAGATATAGGTCTCTATGTTGAAGGAGGAAAGAGTAACTTTATCATCTAATGTGTTAGTTGTGTGTGGATTTGTACTCTTAAAAATGTAGTTAGAATTTATATATATATAAACATTTAGGAAAATACTGTAAAAACAAACAGTAGTAAAAATATGTTAGAACATGCAAAAAAACCAGAGCCAGTGTGATTACTAGAGCTCTTTAAGAGCATAAAGATCCATGGTATTACAAATGAAAACCCCTCTGAAGATTAGAAGCTGTCAACCCAAATTTATAGTATTTTTCTAAGGCACAGACTGGGGATCTC
This sequence comes from Pelodiscus sinensis, assembly GCF_049634645.1. Lineage (NCBI taxonomy): Eukaryota > Metazoa > Chordata > Testudines > Trionychidae > Pelodiscus > Pelodiscus sinensis. The sequence continues at coordinate 5,922,610 of NC_134739.1, read as the reverse complement.
TGTTCTTTAAGCATGTGAGTTATTTCTGAAGATCTGCTCATTGAATCACAAAGACAAGGATAAAATGAATGGAATGGAATGGTATGGTCTGTGACAGCCACCCATTCATTTTCACTGCTGTGCTATCAACACATTCCAATCAGGCATAGAAAACATTTAGAAATTAAGGTGCCACTGAGGGTTCATCCTGTATTTTTGTGAACTGAATGCTAGGATCTATATTGTTTGTGAGTGCTTAATTCCAGGATTCCAATCTAATATAAAATAAAATTTGAACAAAACCATAAGAAATTATCTTTTCTTTTAGAGCAATCGCATTTTCTTTGTCTCCTATTATTAGCATCTATTGCGGCTTAGCATGAGGTAATTATTATCTGTGCAGCTCACTAATTCCATTGCATTTGCTATTTATGTCATTATATCTCTGTCATGTAGTTTATGACTGAGCTAGCGTTTAATTAGGAAAGTTTTTCATCAGAATAAAGGAAAGGCTGTGATTAAAGGGCACTGTAATGGATTAGTGCAGGACTTACAAATTCAGTTTCAGCTCTCTAACTCAATGTTTAGTTTTGGTTCAAAGGAGAATTAAAGCTGAATTACTTTCTTGTGGTGTTTTGCGTAAGGTGTGCTGTGCATCTGCTTCCCACCGATATGAACATATCCTGTACATTTTGTATGTATATATCCAAGGCATTTGATATGGCCTTGCATGACCTTCTTATCAATAAACTAGGCAAATACAACATAGATGGGGCTACTATAAGGTGGGTGCATAACTGGCTGGATAACCATTCTTAGAAAGTAGTTATTAATAGTTCACAATCACGCTGGAAGGGCATAATAAATGGGGTTCCACGTAGGTCTGTTCTGGGACCAGTTCTGTTCAATATCTTCATCAACAATTTAGATAGTGGCATAGACAGTATGCTTAATAAGTTTACAGATGATACCAAGCTAGGCAGGGTTGCAACTGCTTTGGAGGAAAGGGTCATACTTCAAAACAATCTGGACAAACCAGAGAAATGGTCTGAAGTAAATAGGATGAAGTTTAATAAGGACAAACACCAAGTGCTCCACTTAGGAAGGAACAATCCATTTCACACATACAGAAAGGGAAGACACTGTCTAGGAAGGAGTACTGCAGAAAGGGATCTAGGGGTCATAGTGGACCACAAGTTAAATATGAGTCAACAGTGTGACACTGTTGCAAAAAAAAGCAAACATGATTCTGGGCTGCATTAACAGGAGTGTTGTGAACAAGCCACGAGAAGTCATTCTTCCATTCTACTATGCACCGATTAGGCCACAACTGAAGTACGGAATCCAGTTCTGGACACCACATTTCAAGAAAGATGTGCATAAATTGGAGATGGTCCAGATAAGAAAAATGATTAAAGGTCTGGAAAACATGATCTATGAGGGAAGACTGAAATAATTGGGCTTGCTTAGTTTAGAAAAGAGAAGGCTGAGAGGGGACATGATAGCAGTTTTCAGCTATCTAAAAAGGTGTCACAGGGAGGACGGGTGAAAAACTGTCCCATCATCACAGGCCAAGGAGAACAAGAAGCAATGGGCTTAAACTGCAGCAAGGGAGGTTTAGATTGGACATTAGGAAAAACTTCCTAACTGTCAGGGTGGTTAAACACAATTGCCTAGGGAGGTTGTGGAATCTCCATCACTGGAGATATTGAAGAGCAGGTTAGACAGACATCCATCAGGGATGGTGTTTGATCCTGCCATGAGGGCAGGGGACTGGACTTGATGATCTTTCGAGGTCCCTTCCAGTTCTATGATTCTATAGATGCACACCCGTACGAACAAAAATGGACCTGAAGACAAGGAAAAATACAGGAAGAAATACTGAATTCATTTCCAGACTATATTGATAAAATAGAGAATTTGGGATCTTTAACAATCTGTTTTGCATCAATTATTTATTTCAGGAAAATAAAATAAACTATTATGCTCCATCTTCATATGCAGTCAGTTGCTAATCAATTTATTTCAGATGCTCCCATGACCAGAAGAATGCCACAATATTTAGGTTCAGAAGTTCATGTCTGCTTAAAAATGGTTTTGTTTCAATTGGAATTAAAAAACAACAGAATAGGATCATTTCCATTCCCTTTCCCAAAGTCCTTAATATACAAGTTAGCATGAGAGTTGGAATCCTCACATCCAACCAGAGACAAAATAAAATATAAGCCATCATGTGCCACCCTAGAAATCTTTTAAACAGATGCACACAATTCATATAACCATTGGTCACACACACACTTGAATTGCCTGGATCAATTAACCCCAAGGAAGCTTAGTTCAAAGTATCCTTGAGTGATCCATACTTTCTGGCTGCATTATGTATAAAAGAACTGCTGAATTTCTACTGTGTTTTGGCTCATCCAAAGTCACAAGAGGAAGAACCAAAGCTTAAAATCTGCATCTTTCTGAATGATGTCAAGGTATTGTTATTTCCCACTAGAGGGAAATAATACCACTGTACATGCTAGGAATATCCCTTAACAGCTATCTATCTTTAATTGCCCACTAACTTTTTATATAAACCTTTCAGATACGCTTGAGCTGCATTTCAAAACAGCTCAAGATTAGACTCAGATGGGAAAAACCAGAGTATGAGCTTAAAATGGAAACTTGGTAAATCCACTTTTTGAAGATAGCCACTGTGGCAATTCTGCATTGTGCTTTTTGCACATCATATATTCTCCATCTTTCAGTTAACAATGAAACTAGCCCTGCCAGAGGCTCATTCATGTGTTGGACGCTGCCCAATGACTATGTAATGCTGAGCAGCCTTTCTTGATGTTCCCTAGTGGTAAAATGTTTTAAGTGCTGCAGCGTTATTGATCCACAGAACTCCTGAAATAAATAACTATCAGTTTCAAAAGTAGCTGGATCACACCCAATAAAGCTGTGGCTATAGCTTTCAGTCGCCTCTGAAGTCTCAAATGAGTCTACACTGCTGAAGTCAAAGCCATATAAATACTACAATACAGAACACATGGTTGTGACTTCTATGGCACTAATATGATTTAAATAATAAATAAGAATAATAATTTATAGAAGGGATTTTTGCATGATTAAAACCATGATTAAAATGGGAAAATATTTGTAAAGGTCAATAAATATTTTTTCTTAGAGCACCTATTACAAGAAAGAGACATGCCAATGCTTCTTTTTTTAAGAAGATTTTCTTGTGCAACAGCAATGGATTGTTACTAGCGAGCATGAAAGCATTCGTCAGTTGTTTGTAAATGCAAAACATCAGTGGGTACCTAAAAATTTATTAAGTGAACCTGCCTCCTTTTGTAACAAATGTAATCACATTTTCAATCCTGACAAGACAAAATTTTGCATGGAAGTTGATTTCAACCAAAATAATATAGGTTGAAGGTACAGATAGCAATATACAGAAAAAAATAATACTTTCAATGCTGCTCAACATAGAATCACATTAGTTCAATACATAAAGAGCTATATGACTTGTTTATCTTTGGCTGTACCTCATTCCCTTCAACCACTGCACCTCTAAAAATCCCCTACAAAACAAAAGAAAAGGGAGGCACAAATTAAAATAAGCCACAACAGTAACATGTTATATAAAAATCTTGAATGACAGAGAAAAGTAAAAGCAATGTGTCTCTCAGAAAAGCAATTTATTAAATCAAATTATAATCATCCCACTTAGAGACATGATTACAATCTCCTTCAAATCATAACAAACTGATCAAAATCTCTTCCTCTATAAACAGGCAGCACTAATTAATTTCCAAGGCAGAAAGTGACTCAGTCAATTTGAAGAAGGTTTGTAAGTATGAGAACGGCTACTAAACAAGAAAAAAGGTAACTAAGTACAGCAAAATGTATATAGCACATGTGTAAAACAAGTGTTTAATAATTATTATTTTAACCTTTCTAAAAAATGGTTTACATCAAATGTGTGCTCAGGAAGAAAAGGACTCCTCCTAAAAATCCTAATCTATATCTTCCTGTACTTCCAATAGGAATAATAGCTCCATTCCAATTTTGCTTACAACAATAAGGCTATTTACAGTTAATTATAGCAAATTAAATGACAAGTCTGATGCTTAATTACTACTACTGGAACCAATAGGCAGAAAACTGATCCTCCAGTTGATCAGGATAACTGCCTTTAGTTTAGATAATACAAGATTGGGAATCCCACCAGGAACGTATTGAACAGCTGTTGTCTATAATACTCTGGCAAGCCTTTGAGAAGAAAGATGTTGTAACAAAGGCCCCAGGAAAAACTCCTGGTTTCAACATGCACACGTTCATTTTCAATGTGGATTGCCAGAAGGTCTCCAATATATACGATGGAACAGATTTTGAGAAGTGAAGCTAATTAAAACAAATTTATGCAAGTGAAGATATGTTGTTGTGATCTTCCCTTCAAAATTACTACATTTCTTTAATGCTTGACTGCCTAAAGGTATGGTGAAAATTCTTCAGAAAAAGTCACAGGAACCGATTTCCAAGATCATTCCATTCTAAAATCCATGTTTTCAGCTCTGGATAAAGCTTTTCAAAAACCATCTCTTTTGGCAGACACTTCTCACAATTGGTTGCAACCCAGAAGCAATTGTGTGTGGGGAGGGCAGAGGGTGAGAGGAGAGTCAACACTGTCAACTGAGTGATCTAGTTTTGACTAAGTAATTTGCCAGTTGATATTTTTCACAAATTTTCATCCTTGTAAGATTACTTTCAAAACTCCAGAGGTAGCATATGATAGGCTCTGTTGAAGAAGGACTTGTGTCACACAGGATATACTGGACTTCCAAGTTATAAGCAAAACTCTCTGAAAATGGATGAGTACCTTCCTAACTCTTGAGAAGAGTCCTGGAGGCCAGGGCTGTGGTGAGGTGCACTTCCAGTTCTTGTCCCCCAACAGTTTCGCTGGCATTATTTAATGTTAAATTTCAGTTGGATGAGTGGGAGACATCACATAATGTGAGTGCTGAGTAGGATGCATCTTGTTGCAGCCCCGTTGCGTACCATACAATAATCCCTATTTTCAGCAATTCAAGAAGTTACAAATACTGCACAGGCACGGAAAGTAAAAATAAATAAAGGTTGTTATGTTGTGTCTGTCGCTCAATGGTGTGGATTTGATATGGACTTTTCATACTGTTGAGCAATGTAATTATACCGATGTAAGTTCATAGTGTAGACTTGGCTTAAGAGGAGAAACAGAAGTATCCAAATTAACAGGGCTTGACAATCCGCGGTGAAATCTACTCGCCAGCCCCGCACTGTGCATGCGCCAGACCCGCATTGCACATGCGTGTGCTGCCAGTGATTTGTCGAGCCCTGCAAATTAAAGTACAGCATACTGATTCTGTGTGTATTAATTAACCTTACCACAACAAACCAAAACTTGTAGGTATGATCTGAGCTGGACTTTGGATTCCATGGCTGAATCTAGACAGAAAAAGAACTAATTGTGGGAATGCCAAATTCCATAGCAACAAAACCTACAGAGTCCTAATCTATTTTTAATAGAGCTCCTAAATTCTGTACCTAAACAAACAATGTAACAATTTAAAAGGCCCAAATTAAACTGTAAAAGACACTCTTAATATCCGAAGTTCAAACTAAACTAAGCAGATGAAATACATGTAGACACACATATGTGTGCACGCGCGTGCGCACACACACACACACACACACACGGAAATAGAGTCTTTCCACCATAGCTTTTGTCTCAAAGTAAGATCAAATCATTTCGCAGAGGAAGAGATTAGCTGATGGGGAAAAATGTAGTTTACACGACAGAGTTTGTTTTCTTAAGTACTTAATCTTCACATAAGAACTTAAGAGCGGCCATAATGGGTCAGACGAAAGGTTCATCTAGCCCAGTGTCCTGCCTTCCAACAGTAGCCAATGCCAGATATCTGTGACGGCGTAAACAGAACAGGTTATCACCAAGTGATCCCTCTCCCAGTCTTTTTAATCTCTCTTCATATGAGACCCATTCCAAACCCCTTGTGATTTTTGTTGCCCTTTTCTGAACTTTTTCCAATGCCAATATATCTTTATAGAGATGAGGTGAGTGACCACATCTGTACGCAGTATTCAAGAATGGGCGTACCATGGATTTACAGAGAGGCAACAAAATATTCTCTGTTTCATTCTCTGCCACTGCAGAGAACTATCCACAATGACTCCAAGATCTCTCTCTTGAGTGGTTATAGCTAAATTAGTCCCACCTTGAGCATACAAACTTTGTATCTTGTTACTCTTGCTGATATTCTAGAACAGTATCATTTGTTTTCAGGTCCTCTGGTATAACCTACATGGGTAGAAATATTGTTTATATGTTCTTGGTGAAACCTTTTCCCCACTGTTTCTCCAGACTGCTAGTCTGTACTGTCAGCTCTTGGTGGGCAAAACTGGGAGGCAAATCATGATCTTAGATGCATATATACAAATGCGAGAAGTATGGGAAATAAGCAGGAAGAACTGGAAGTGCTAATAATAAGTACAATTATGACACTGTTGGCATCACAGAAACTTGATGGGATAATACACGATTGGAATGTTTGTATACAAGGGTACAGCTTGCTCAGGAAGAATAGACGGGGAAAAAAGGGCGGAGGTGTTGCCTTATACATTAAAAATGAACACACTTGAAGTGAGGTGGAGATGGACATAGGAGATGGAATTGTTGAGAGTCGCTGGGTTAGGCTAAAAGGGGTTAAAAACAAGGGTGATGTCATGCTAGGAGTCTACTACAGGCCACCTACCCAGATGGAAGAAGTGGATGAGGCTTTTTTTAAACAACTAACAAAATCATCCAAAGACCAAGATTTGGTGGTGATGGGGACCTCAACTATCTAGATATATGTTGGGAAAATAACACTGAAGGGCACAGACTATCCAATAAGTTCTTGGACTGCATTGGAGACAACTTTTTATTTCAGAAGGTTGAAAAAGCTACTGGGGGAAAGCTGTTCTAGATTTGATCCTAACAAACAGGATGGAACTGGTTGAGAATTTGAAAGTGGAAGGCAGTTTGGGTGAAAGTGATCATGAAATCACAGAGTTCACAAGTCTAAGGAAGGGTAGAAGGGAGAACAGCAAAATAGAGACAATGGATTTTAGGAAGGCGGATTTTGATACGGTCTCACATGATATTCTTATCAATAAACTAGGTAAATACAACTTAGATGGGGCTACTATAAGGTGGGTGCATAATTGGCTGGATAACAGTACTCAGAGAGTAGTTATTAATGATTCACAATCCTGCTGGAAAGGCATAACAAATGGGATTCCGCAGGGGTCTGTTCCGGGACCGGCTCTGTTCAATATCTTCATCAACGATTTAGATATTGGTATAGAAAGTACGCTTATTAAATTTGCAGATGATATCAAGCTGGGAGGGATTGGGACTAATCTGGAGCATAGGGTCATAATTCAAAATGACCTGGACAAGTTGGAGAAATGGTCTGAGGTAAATAGGATGAAGTTTAATAAAGACAAATGTAAAGTGCTCCACTTAGGAAGGAACAATCAGCTTCATACATGCAGAATGGAAAGCGACTGTCTGGGAATGAGTACGGCAGAAAGGGATCCAGGGGTTATAATGGACCACAAGTTGAATATGAGTCAGCAGTGTGATGCTGTTGCAAAGAAAGCAAACATGATTCTGGAATACATTAACAGGTGTGTCGTGAGCAAGACACGAGAAGTCATTCTTCCGCTCTACTCTGCGCTGGTTAGGCCTCAGTTGGAGTATTGTGTCCAGTTCTGGGCACCGCATTTCAAGAAAGATGTGGAGAAATTGGAGAGGGTCCAGAGAAGAGCAACGAGAATGATTAAAGGTCTAGAGAACATGACCTATGAGGAAAGACTGAAGGAATTGAGTTTGTTTAGTTTAGAAAAGAGAAGATTGAGGGGGGACATGATAGCAGTTTTCAGATATCTAAAAGGGTGTCATCAGGAGGAGGGAGAAAACTTGTTCATCTTGGCCTCTGGGGATAGAACAAGAAGCAATGGGCTTAAACTGCAGCAAGGGAGGTTTAGGTTGGACATTAGGAAAAAGTTCCTAACTGTCAGGGTAGTCAAACACTAGAATAAATTGTCCAGGGAGGTTGTGGAATCTCCATCTCTGGAGATATTTAAGAGTAGCTTAGATAAATGTCTATCAGGGATGGTCTAGACAGTATTTGGTCCTGCCATGAGGGCAGGGGACTGGACTCGATGACCTTTCGCGGTCCTTTCCAGCCCTAGTATTCTATGATTCTATAACAGTAAAATAAATGATATTGTCTGTTTAAGGTGCCTTTGAAGCTCTTTGATTGGTTATAACTGAGGGCAAATAGCTCTTCAATACCCTGTGTGTTCTCTTGAATATATAGCCAACTGGAGCACAAGTTTTAAATCTTTAAAAAAACAGATCCTAGAGGATTTTTCAATTTAAGATTGTACTAGAATGAAAATACTTGGCTGGCAAACCAAAAGGTACTAAGGGGTTGAAAGCATGGAGAGAAGAGAACAAATGACTATAAATAACAAGACAGGTGAAGAGAACACGCCACACACATTTTAAACATAAATGATGTCTCTGAGATGAAATAGAAAAGAAACTAGCATTAATAGCTGATGAGGAGTGATTTACTCTGTCCACAGGTTAGAACTAGCCTGCATATCCCTGGTCTTCAGCTATGCATTAGCTTTAATGCCAAAGTGAGAAGAGCTCCCTATATTTCATAATAGATATAGCCAGATACTAGCCAAAAAGGGACACTTCATAGACCACCATAATCTAAATCCTACAACACATGAGATTTCTCAAGTGAAATATTTATTATGTGAAGAGGTAGTAGCACAAGCACATATATCCCTTCTTATCATCTTCCGGAATTAAAAACAAGCAAGATGAAACTAAAGACAGTGTATAGTTTACAGCCTTCATTACTAGTTTAAAGGTCTCTTGCTCTAATAGTGCTTCATTGGTTCATTTGTACAGAAGAAAAGCTAAAATCTGTTTACTCTCTTAGCTATGAATATCTCTAATAAGGTCTTGAGAGACGGGCAAAGCCAGTGGTGGTATCATGCTCTCTGTCTCAGGAGATAAGTGGCCAAGATGAGCATTTCCAAGTGAAATAACTGTGGAGCACATTTCCACGAAGGTAGAGGTACCGCACATATATTCAGCTTAGCTACCCAGCAAACTGAAAAGTGCAAACAATAAAAAATGAGGTTAGCAACCAACCTTGACCTTTGTCCTTCCCCTACACAGGCTGGATAATGTCCTCACAATACACACCTACATTTCTATTCAGCCTGTTTTTCTGAAATCTGAGTCTCCATTATGATTGTTAATTCAGCCTGCACTCTGATGCAGCACTAATTGCATTTCTGTTGTTATTAGGCTGTCGCAGTTAGAGAAATAAATTTGTCAGTACAGTGGCACCTGATTAAGTAAACTGTCCTGTAGACTGGAAGCAAAATTTGTACAAAGAGATTAAGATAGGACTCACTCTGCATTATTATGTGCCAAATAAATGGAACAGGACTATTCGGTCGTCCATGAAAAAACAATAGGATATACCTGTGTGAATTCTTTTCATGGTAACATCCCTTCCTAGCTGTCTAAATCTGCTCCCACTGAAGTGAACGGGAATTTAACCATTGACTTCAGCGAAAGCAGAGTTAGGCCAATGCTGAATGTATTAGAAAATCCCACTGAGAACGTACAGTATATACCATCCTTATATGTACTTATTCCCAGACAAAATCTAAGTTGAGTTAAAGTGAGAATACATATACATAATTTAGAATAAAAACATTACAGGGTAGTCATTATTTCAGAAATAAGCAAAAAATCAGGAACGATTTAGTGATTCTACGCAATAAAGACAAACAGTTGGGAGCATAACTAATTTTGTTACTTTGTGCATAATACCTAGCACAATTCATTTTCTGATGATTTACAAAATAAAGAATCGAAGAGCATTGAGGTTGGAAGAACTCGGTACATTAAGCTTAATATTATTTGTAACAGGAAACACGCCCACTTTCAGCAGCAGTCTCTCTCAGAACATGGAGCATGTGAGCATTTTAAAGCAATCAGCTAAGGAAGTGTCAAACCCTTTTCAGTCATAAGAAACTGACAATTCAAATAAGACAGAGGGTATGTCTACACTACCCCGCTAGTTCGAACTAGCGGGGTAGTGTAGACATACCCAGAAAGTGAAGTTAGAACTGATTTATAAGCTAACGACTTCTGCCACTGCTGTATATTTGGTTAAAGTGTTCAAAGAGCCTACAGTAATTGTGAAACACCAGAAAAATTAGAATAGCTTTAAAATGAACAATCTGCATAATATATTTGGGACTTGAAGTGCAATATCACATGGTAAAGGAAAAAAATGTGTCTAGAAATTTCACCTGGGCAAGGTAATTTTGAATTGAATTAACTTAACATTTCTAATCATCACAAAACTACGTTTGTAAATCTGAACTTCAGGGGTCAATAACATACATATACATCCATGTACTCTCCTGCTTTTAAAAAAATTGGTTTCATTTTTCAATAAAACACATCAAAACTGTATTATATTACTTAAATATGCAGTGTGTACAGATGGTACTTTACAATGTCATTTCCAAGGAGTATCCAAATATTGTTGTTTTTCCCTATAAAAGATGGCATTAGCACTTTGATACTAATTAGACAAATGTGAGCAATTTCTACTCTTGTAAAAGTCACTCTAGCAGCAAAATCACTGGTATTTCTCAGGTGAGCAAAGCCATCATCGATTGTGGCACGAATGGCAGACAATAGGGAAATTCATTCTTCGATAGAAAGAAACTGGGCAATCTGGTCTCTTTTCTTAAGCTATGCTTATACTCCAGCCCATGTCAGTGAAACTTCTGTTGCTCAGGGGTGTGACTATTCCACCCCTTTGAGTGATACAAGTTACACTGATATAAGCACTTGTGTGCACAGAGCTATGTCAGTAAGAAAGCTTCTCGTTGACAACACAGCTTCCTCTCCTGCTGACATAGTTTCTGCTGATCTTGGAAGCTGTTTCTTATGTCAGCCGGAGAGCTCTCTCCAGTCACCATAAATCGTCTTCACTTGATGTGACACTGCAGTGCTGCACATACAGATATACCCTTAAAGAACTGTGTATTCCTGCAATATAGCAATTAGCAATCGGGAAGGGAGAGAACAGGAGAGAGCAGGACAGGAGGAGCACATCTATAAAAAGGGAATAAGGACAACCCAGGGAATTACAGACCAGTCAGCTTAACCTCTTTATCAGGAAAGATAATGGAGCAATTAAGGAATCCATTTGCAAACGTCTAGAATGTTATAAGGTAATAAGAAATAGCATGGATTTGTCAAGAACAAATCATATCAAACCAACCTGAGAACTTTCTTTGACAGGGTAACAAGCCTTATAGTTAGGAGAGGGAAGTTGTAGATGTGGCATACCTAGACTTCAGTAAGGTTTTTGATACAGTCTCGAGGGACAATCTCATTAATAAAACAGGGAAATACAACCTAGATGGAGCTACTATAAGGGTGCATAACTGGTTGGATAACTGTTCCCAGAGTGTACTATGGATCACAGTGATGCTAGAAGGGCATGAATGAGTGCAGTTCTGCAGGGAGTTAGTTCTGGGTCTGGTTCTGTTTAACATTTCATCAATGATATAGACATTGGCACAAAGAATACACTTATAAAGTTTGTGGCTGATGCCAAGCGGGGAGGGTTTGCGAGTACTTTGGAGGCTAGAATTGTAATTCAAAATCATCTGGACAACTGGAGAAATGGTCTCAGGTAAGTAGGAGGAAATTCAATAAGGAAAAATGCAAAGTACTCCGCTTAGAAAGGAACAATCAAACAAAATATTGCAGACATACAAAATGGTAAATGAATAGCCTGGGAAGGAGTTTTGCAGAAAGGGATCTGGAGGTCATATTGGACCACAAACTAAATATGAGTCAACAGCATGACAATGTTGCAAAAAAGGTAAATGTCATTCTGGAGTGTTGTAAGTAAGAAACAAGAAGTAATTTTCCCCCTCTATTCTGCACTGGTTAGACCTAAACTCTAGTACTGTAAAAAAACCAACAAATGGTCCGGTAGCACTTTATAGACTAATAAAACATGTAGATGGTATCATGAGCTTTCGTGGGCACAGCTCACTTCTTCAGATGACCAGAGTTATGAGTTTAGGATTTGTACAATTCAAATAAATAGGAGAGGGGAAGGGGAGGGAAGAAAAAGAAAGGGGGGTGGGAGACAAAGAGCATCTCTGTCTCCCATCCCCCTCCCTTCCCTTCCCTTCCTTTTCTTCCCTCCCTCCTGTCCTTCCCCTCTCCTATTTATTTTGGGTGTACACATCCTAAACTCATAACTCCGGTCATCTGAAGAAGTGGGCTGTGCCCACGAAAGCTCATGATACCATCTACATGTTTTGTTAGTCTACAAAGTGCTACCAGACCATTTGTTGTTTTTTTCTGTAACAGACTAACTCAGCTACCCCCTGAAGCTCTAGTACTGTGTTCGCCTGCTGGCCACAGAGCAGATCCTGTTGTGAGCTTGATGCCAGTCTCTAAACAGTTAAACAAAGATCACATAACTCAAAATTTGGCTGGCTTTGCCTTTAAAGAAACAAAGAAACTAAACAAACAAAAATTCAAATCCAGTGACTGAAAGAACACCCCTGACTTGGCCCTAAGGTACTGAGCTAGCACTGAGGAGCACCTCCCATCTCCTAGTCTCACTGCCCTGGGCTTGGAGAAGAAACAAGCAAGTCTTACTAACTGGCCTGTTGGCTCCTGATTGGTCAGTGTCATCTCCTGGACCTTGAAGCATCTAGATGACTTAAGTTTTATTGGTGGTGGCCTGATCTGAATTGCGCTTCCTGAAGAGGGAGAGGGAGGGCAAGCACTTTCAGCAGGGGTCTGATGGGGTCTATCACTTCTACCCATCATAGAAATTTTGAAGTGGGACCTTGCTGTAAACAGGCAAGAGAAAGTTATATCTGATGTGTATGTTTAAAAATACCAAGCATTTTAGCTGAAGAAATGCTTGGCTCACTAAAACAGAGACACCAGCCGAAGTTAGTTCAATAAAAGTTATTACCTCATCCACTTTGTCTCCCTGAAACACACATACACACACACACACTAAAATCCACACCACTGTCTTCCAACATGTGTTATAGAAAAACTAATTTAGAAATATTCTAGAGTTTCAAAAAACATTATTGATTCAAATTTTCACACCTTTATGCCCATACAACTACACAGACTTTGTAACATGAATCCATTTGTACAGGTCACAGAAAGTGTAAGAGAATTTAAAACTAAACATTTTGGAAATCTCTAAAATTACTGGAGTTGTGAACTGGGATAATGAGTTATAGATAGGAGTAGCAAAATCAGTTTCAATGTCTTTTTACAATATATACATGTCCACAGCAAGCATTGCAGAAGTAAAACATATAGTGATAGTGTATTGTATATCATTAATTATATGTAAATGTGTCTGTTCGGTTACTATAAGCTCAGAGGACAATGCTCCCAATTAAATTAATAAGACAAGTGAATTTTTCCATGTGTACATCCTCTATTTGGAAGACGCTACATTACATAGTAACAATAATTCTATCAAAGTAATGATTAGTCTTTTAAATGATGTAGTACTTTGATGGTGAGTTTCCCTTTACCAAGTACAACACAAAGAGATGTATAATACTGGTGGTGAGACAACAGACCACCACAACAAAGACTATTTCTCTGCTGTAATTAAGAACATGCAGCTGGCCTGTGCCAGCTGACTCAGGCTTATGGGGCTGTTTTATTTCAGTGTAGACTTCTGGACTAGGGCTGAATCTCAAGCTCTCAGGCTTCCCATGTTGCAGAGTCATAGAGCCTAGGCTCCTGCTGAAATTCCAGAGCCTACATTGCAATAAAACAGCCCTGCCACCCAAGCCCTATGAGCCCAATTCAGCTCCAGCCGGGGGTGTCTAGTTGTGGTGTAGGTATAAACAAGAGTCTAATCTGCTACACAGTGATCAAACATGCACATAAATGGACTAAAAAAGAGAGAATAAAGCAGTAGAGATCCTCTATTAGATACCTTTGTGATGAGACCAATCTCAGTGCAACCTGCAACAGCTGCTAGAGACTAGTAACAAACTGCTAGGAAACTGGGTCCACTTGAAATTAGGAAGTCATTTGAAAGACATTCATTTGACAATGTTGACCTAGATTGCCGTCCACATCTAATCAGATGTTTCCATGTCTGTAAGGCACAAAATGCTAAATACAGTATGTGGAATGGCACTGAGGCAGACATCACAAGCCCCTGCCAATCTCACACAGCTCTGACAGGAACCAGTGTCCAGAAATCATATCAGAGGCAATGAGGGAGCTTACAAGGAGAATATTAGCAAATTGTCATAAAGGGCATTCATTGTGCTGTGTCACTTTTCATCTTTCTGAAACATTTCATCACTCTGAGTAGCTGGATTTTTTTTTAAATAGCAAACTACTTCTCAAAATAAGAGTTAAAGTGGCAAATACTGTGATATGCTGGATACAGGAGAAAATGCTGATGTTGAGGCATGCTAATTCTTACAAAAATCAAAATATTGGTATAAATTAGCTAGGATAATATACTTATTATTACTCAGTAAAATATCTTTACTTGGAGGCAGGAAAGGTTTTGCTCTTTATTCTCCTTTCATCTAGTTGTGTGATGTCCATTCTGTGCTGATTCAGAGAAATGCAAAATGCAGCATATGCACATATAAATATTTCAAGGCAATAAGAAATAACAATATTTCCACAATAATACACCTACAAATATCTAGTTTATTAAACCATTAATATTAATGTTGAAATAAGAAAGCATCTGGTAAAGAAACATGCATGTACAGTGGTTGCCATGAAAAAAAAATCAGGATTTACCACATCTTGGCACCAGATAATATTTAATGAGACAACATTTAGAATAGGAATTAAATATGGTACCTCAGATTCCATGGTGTGATAACGATAGGTAAATGTCGGTTTCTGACAAAATGTGTGGGCATGAACATAAATAAATTATATCCTGGGTCAAATATCTTTGATGTAATTCCATTCACATTAGTGTGACTATATCATGTTACATCTGACCCTTTATATGTGTTTTACACACATCACACCACACACACGGTACGTCTACTCTACAGCAGAAGATCAAAGCGGCCACTATTGATTTTTCAGGGTTTGAATTAGCAGTCTAGTGAAGATAGCCAATTGGAAGTGAGAGGGGCACTCCTGTCGATGTCAGTAACCCTTCTTCCATGAGGAGTAAGGGATGTTGAAGGAAGAGTTCTTCCTTCAACTTCCTGCTGTGTATACAGCACCATAAACCAAGTTAAACTTTGGGCAGTGGGCTGGACTTGATTACCTCCTAAGGTCTCTTCCAGCCCTATGATTCTATTATAAGCTACTTCGACTTCAGCTATAGAATTAACGTAGCTGAAGTTGCATATCTTAATTCGACTTTGCCCTGTAGTGTAGATGTACCCTTAAATAGGCTGAAAGGTCAAGCACTCAAAAGGTAGGCAATAATGGAAGAATAATGGTTGTCAGTGCAAACTTTATTTTACCCCCTTGTGTGTCCAATCTTATGCCCTGAATGAGGGAGGAATCCCATGAAAACAACATATGATTATGTAAATTAAAATGTTTTGTAGTGTATAAGCACAAAGGGCTAACGTTCCACAAGGAACAGGAAACCTGACATTTCCTAATTTCAGAGAGCTTGACTTTACGATCTTAACATTCTTTCAGTGAAATGTTTAATTTTCCAAGGAATTTTTCTTAAAAGGAAAAACAAATTCTTTTAAGTGAGACTAACTCCCGCCCCACCTCCAAATCAAGCATCTGTAGCAGGGTTTATATATATATATATATATATATATTCTAAATATCCTGCACAGGAGTACAGATTTCTATCACTACATTAGCTAGCGGCAGGAGAAGAATGCTATCCTAGAGGCCATGCTGAGTCCAGGGGATGAGTTCTGTTGGAAGTCTGTCTTGGGTGCGTTTCCCCCATCTTTCTCTTTTCCCATGTAGTTTTCCTAGAGGGCGGGGAGAGCATAGTGGAATGCTGGGGCTATATAGCTAGGGGAAGCCCGGCCTGGTTCTCTCCCCATTCCCCAAATCTACAGCTGGCCATGGCAGCTCCTAGGCATTTCTAGTCCAGTGTGTGCTGCGGCTGTGGCAGCCATGGTGCAAACCCTGCTCTTTAGAATGCTTGTGTTCAGTTATTCTTTTGGCACGATGACAACATTTTTTCCTGATGACTGCAAATCACAAGAGGATAATGACCAGTTCTGGTTTATCACTCAGCTAAACCTGAGCAGACTTACATGGAACAAAGAAAAGGCGCGTCTGCAGCTACAGGATAGCGATAGTCTATTTTTTTCACAAGTTCCAAATTTCATGGTCAAAGTATAGTCAAGGTCTAAGCTCCAAATAAATTTAATGAAACAGCATCTGTCAGTCTGGATTTGGCTTGTGGTCCACTTATGGACTACCCTCCCCCAGGATTTTCTCCCTCCAAATTTCAAAGGCTTATTGCAAACAACAGAGGTTTGCATCATTACAGCTTCTTCAAAAAATTCAAAGAAATCTTTTATAATGGAAAGTTCTAGGCATCCTTTAAATAATTTAAAATCAAATGCACAACTACAAAGTGGTGAATAATTGTCTAGGAGATAGTACTGCTGAAAAAGATCTGTGGATTAGAGTATATCACAAATTAAATACGAGTTGTCAGTGCAATGCAGCTGCATACAATTCTGGGGTGTATTTACAGGTGTGCAGTATGTAAGATACAGGAGGTAAATGTTCCACTCCACTGAGCACTAGAGTACCATGTCCAGTTCTGGACTCCACAATTCAGGAAAGATGCAGACAACTTGAAAAGAGTCAAGAAGACAGCTGCAAATATGATGAAAAGTTTAGAAAACCTGACCTATGAAGAAAGGTTGACAGAACTGGGAATGTTTCACCCTGAAACAAGCAGACCAAGGGGGAACCTGATAACAATTTTCCAATATTAATTCCTCCTGAGGAAACTCAGAGCCAAAAAAAATCTGTGCACAATATTTTAAAATTCTGAACATTTTGTCAATAAATACATGGGGAGGCTCCAGCATGGCAGCAGGGAGCACAGGCTACTGCAGCCCCCAGCCTCCACTGGAACTTGAAAGGGAGACTGCACCTGATCCAAGCACAGCACAAGGGCTGGGCCTGCCCCCAAAATCACACTGAGGCACTGCCTTCCACACCATATGCATCAGGAGGGAGTAGGCAGGCTCAGCCCAGCATTCCTGAAAATGGTAATTCTATAGCCCCTAAGGGGGTTGTGGAAGGAGGGAGGAAATGCCTGTTAATATTTAGTATGAAGTAGATACAAATCAGGGTATATTGTTCTTTTTAATATCCTGGGTCATATAGTACAATACACACCCATAGAAAGTTATCATTGTGCTTCTTCACATAAGTTCTTCTTGTTCCCATAATATAAAAACTAGAGGACACCAAATGAAATTAATGGGCAGCAGGTTTAAAACTAATAAAAGAAAGTTCTTCTTCACACAGCGCACAGTCAACCTGTGGAACTCCTTGCCAGAGGAGGCTGTGAAGGCTAGGACTATAACAGAGTTTAAAAAAGAGCTAGATAAATTCATGGAGGTTAGGTCCATAAAAGGCTATTAGCCAGGGGGTAAGGAATGGTGCCCCTAGCCTCTGTTTTTCAAAGGCAGGAGAAGGATGGCAGGAGACAAATCGCTTGATCATTGTCTTCGGTCCACCACCTCTGGGGCACCTGGCACTGGCCACTGTTGGCAGATAGGATACTGGGCTAGATGGACCTTTGGTCTGACCCAGTATGGCCGTTCTTATGTTCTTAATATAACTAGACCAGGATTAGGCAAAATATGGCCCACCAAACCCCTGGCCTGTCCCATGACCCAGAGGGAGCCTCAGGCTGGCTCCCTGCCTGCCATGCCCCTACACACCACTCCAAGGGGCTGGCTGTGGGGGCCATATGCTCCCTGCACACTGCACACCCCTGGGGGGGCTTTGTGCAGTGCCCCCACCCCCAGTACAATCTCACAGCTCCCTTTGGATGGAAAGCAGACAATGAGAGCTGTCTGGGCCGTGCCTGCAACACAGGCAGCATGAGGAGGGCCTCCCCAAAGGGGCGCATGGTGCATACAGAGCACATGGTTTTCACAGCTGGCTGCTTTGAGCAGCGTGCAGGGGCATGGCAGACAGGGAGCCTGCCTCGGGGTCCTGCTGGGCTTCTGGCCAGGATTCACCTAAGGTAAGCATCTCTCAACCACAACCTGCACCTGCATCCTCCCCGCCCGGCACTCCAACTCCATGCCCCAAGTCACAAACCAAGCCCTTTGCACTCTTTTCCCAGGTCATAATCTCCTCCCAGACCCACTCCTGCACCCCAGTCTCCTACCCTGTGCTCCCTTATGCACCCAACCTCCATCCCAGACCCCACACTCCTCCGTTAATATCATAGACGAGTACAGTCTTTGACTACTCACCAAATTCTTAAGAGTGGCCTCCCCATCAAAAATTAATGCCCATCCCTGAATTAGACATTTCTAGGAAGCAAAACAATGTGTGTCCTTGAAGGCTATGCATTGAGTATAACCCCAAAATACAAGCATATGCAATAAAGATACAGAAAACCCACATCAATGTTATACTGTAAGCAAGAGAAAAAATGCAACACATTACCAGAACATTTAGCACATCACATATAAGGTGGTAATACTATGAGTTGTGTGAGAACAAAGTTTCCTAAATGACTTGAGGCAAATGGATACTAATCACAGTGAAGATTAAACATGTAGTTGCAATGGTAATTGCCAGTTGGGGGGACATATAATTCCCAGCACCCTGATACAGAGAGACGAGAAAAAGAAATCAGGAGCAAGGACTAAAATCAGGGTCAAACTCTAATATGGAAGAAGAGGAGACAAAGAAAACGAATGAAGCAGTTTGACTTGAAACAATCATTTACACAATATAGCTGTATTATGAAATCCTCTTCCCCTCATGAAGGAACAGAGCAATGAAGCATTTTTAAGAGGTCACTCCAGGAGCATGAGGAGGAGTGACGTATCAGAAGAGAGAATTGATGGCATGGTATAACAACATTCCATGCTAAGTCTCACACCTCCACTTTCTTGTATTTGAGAAAGTACTTCAATTGTGTCCAGGAAATATAACAAACTAAACACAAACTGTAATCTTTACATACTGATATTATGCATCAATACCTTGCTAGAACAGAGTAAATGAAGACATATGTTCAGACTTAAACCACTAAAAACTAAGGAACTGTAATATTTACTTGTTACCTGAATTACAGATTTAGTATCTTTGGTATTCTTTTTCTTAGTATTATTATTAAAAAAAAAACAGATCTGAAAAATAAATCTGGTATCAATCTTTTTCAGGGATTCTCTAGGATTCTGTTATTCCATTTGCTGGGATTTTGAACAGCTACACAGTATATAAGCAAAATCCTGGCAAAGAGTTGACTCCGAAGGCTCTAAAGGACTGTCAGACTGTTAATCTTACTATGCAAACACCCATAAAAATCATGAGGGATTTTGTACTAATCTCTGTTATGGGGCCCTATTCTGTCAATATGCTGGGCAAAAATGTCTACATATGAGAGAAGAGTAGCATCTTTAGTTGGAAAAACATTTTGAAATAATGTATTAAAATTGTAAAATATTTTAAATCAAACTCGGCATTTACATTTTTCCTTTTTTAAATTATAAAGTTTCACTCACATTGTGGTTTACAGGCTTGCTAAATAGAACATTACTTCTAAAATAAACTGAAATGTTATGAGTTTGGTACATGTTTATTATTAAAGAAAAATCGAGTTGATTTAAGTAATTAGCTGAAAAAATGTCTGGTTTTACAAATGGAGTGGTCCATTTCAGAATGCTGAAAATTTAGACAAGTAATTTATGAACCCCTCCAAAATGGAGAAGAATACAAGCATGCTAAAACATCTGCTGTGGTTCTAAACATTTTCACTATCTGTTGATTTACACATCTGGTGAATCAAATCAGGAGATACATTAAAATAGATAAAAACATTAGAAATCAAACTGTAAAAAATGGCACCATACAAAAATAACCAACAGAATTATGTAAATGAAAAATTATTCATCTCAGCAACCTGCATTCTTGGAAACAACATGAAATTAAATAACAGCAGTTCAACTCAGGAATAGGGCCTACTGCGAAAATGTGGGTGCCAAAGCTCAGAAAAAAATATTTTTTAAAAAATGGGAGATCATAGTTCAAGTCTCTTTATTTGGTAAAAAAGCAAGTTTATAATTTATATTCAATCTCAGGATAATTATGGCTTACAATATAGCAGAAAAATTAAATGGAAAATAAATTAGTCCCAATGGAAATTATGTATTTTTAGAAAATAAAATCTAATGAGACACTTTTCAGAAAATCCAATTCTTGTAATTATGTAGTTTAGAAAACAAGAGAGATTGGGCCTCTAATCCTATCTCCACTCCCACATGTCACTTGCAAAATGGGAATATTTAAACAATTTTAAAAAGAAAAACAATTTAAAATGTTATTTAAAACATCCATGTTACATTTGTGTGACAAATGCCTAAAACGACATTACAGATTTTAACCAAGACCCACCCCCCATAAATTGTATGTCATATCATGTCCCAGAATGACATTTCTTTGTATTTTTATATTTAAAACATATTCAGTAAATACAGCTATCTTTTGCCAGTGGCACTGACTTAAAATTCCCATTTTACTCATGAGAAGCACATTCATTAGTAAAATCACAAAATATATGTAGTTGAAGCTTCCACAATCCACATACAAACATCAGATTTTGAAGGATTTTGCAATGTACTATTTTGCTATCATGGTCTGATTAAGGTAAGTGTTATGACCTTCAATGGTTGTACTATTTTTTTAAACACAGTTACTTATAACTCTTCTGCATAATAAATATACATATTAAAACAGTGGATTTTTTTCATTGCAATACATATTATGTAAGAAGTACTGCATATTTTTTCAAGGAAAAAGAAACCACATTATGTAAGTTTCATAACAGGCAACCAAAGGAATAATAATTAAAACAGAACACATCTGATTTATTATCAGAGCAGTGTTCTAATGGCTTCTCTGTATAATACAAGTGTCAGCATCCCTTACTCTGCATTGATTTTTCTATAGAGTTTAAATTAGGCATGAAAAGGCTTATATAATTTTAATTCAGAGTCCATGCAAGACACAAAATTGTCCACTGCACATACTCACAGTGTTTCGGTTTTCCTCTCCATCAGTCGGTAGCATGCAATCTTTGTATCATTAAGTCAAAATGCCTGTTAATTCATAGGTAATGTTGCCATGAGAGCAGCACTTCAGTAAAAATCCTCCTCTAGCCCACACCTCACACTTTTCCTAGAGCTAGCTCCATATTTCTGCTCAGAGCGTCAGTGTGATGTTACAGGTGACACCTCCTGCAGCTGATGTCAAGCTTGGTCGCAAAAGCACCACAGCAACCTCCCTACGGCACTTGCAGTCCCTAACAAACATCACTTTTGCATCTTCTGGGTCCCCAAGGGAGCTGATTCAAGGATGATTTCAGAAAAGCTTACACAGACCCTGAGCTCTCTCTTCATTAAGTCTCTCAGCATTAAACAGCTTTTCTTTCCAGAATACCGCAGCATATGTAGACTGCATCCCTCCTTTGGGGAAAAAACGAAGTATTTTTACACAATCTCTCTCTGTGGCGCAGTTAAATTTGCCTTTTTGGTACAGCACATTGCTGAAGGAACAGGTAACTAATGGCGCAGTATACCAGAGTGAATGATTCACTATGTTCTCCTTAACATTCAGGAGTAACACCAAAGGCTAGCAATGCAGCCCAGGTCCAGAGCTGATGAATGGTGCAGTGCTGCTGTTGTCATGGCAACTAAGAGGAAAAAAGCAACACCATATAAGGAGTTGTGACATGGATTCCGGGAACAATTTCTACTAAAACGCTGTGAGCCCTTCAATGCTTTAAAGCGGCAGCATCCACTCTCACAAGCTTGTGTAGAGTTTGCATTGTTTATATTTGAGCAGTCATAACAAATAGTCACATACACAATCACATCAACCGAGGAAACATTTGTATTGGGAATACTACACCAAAGCACAATGCAAGTGAATGTGCTTTTGCTCTTATTTCTAAGGTTCTGCTTGAGACGGTTAAGCAAAACATGTGACAGCATTTGGGCTAGAACCTGGGTTCCTGTCAGTCAAGAACCGCAGGGAAGGATGCGACCCTCAGGAAATGATGGAGCTTCATGCAAAGTAGCCTTTACAAAAGCAGGAACTGGAATAACCAAACTGCAGCACCATCAGCTGGCTGACTGACAGAGCAACAGTGGTAATGGTTAGAGATAACAGCCACTCCTTCCAGAGACAGAAAAGATCCCGAGGACAACCTGTAAATCAGTCACTGCTGTGCAATGAAGGCTGGCAGCACTATAAAGTACCCCGAGGCAGGTTCCAATCAGACATGGACACTGCAGCAAAAGCCAAGCCATATGTACAGTTATATAATAAACCGTATACTGGAAAAAAAGGTTACACTCCATATGGACACTAGTAATGCAACAGTAAAAAAATTCCTTTCACACTTCTACATGTCCCCTAATATGTAAACACCATAACCACAAAGAAACAAGCAAATATGAAAATTGTACCTCTTTAAACACTATTCTGCTTGTGCATGGGCGACGAGTGGGTGGAACAGTGCCTCTATAATTATAAAATCTTCAAGTGTTTCTATTATTAACTCTGTTGTATTTTATTGACCACTAATTTGCGAGCTCTCATTCTCCCACAGTAGGGCTTGAGATGAGACACTAGCCTATGAGGAAACAGCATCTTAAACTTGTTCCAGCATGTTTGGGGAATTTCTGTTTCCTTGTTCCATACACTAACACACCACCTCATTCCTCTCACCCTAAATAGCCAGAGGAATGATCAGTTTTTCAAAATATCAAACTCAAAAGTGTTTGTGGTCCCTCAGGTGTTCCACTATGAGGCTGTTTTCCTGCATCTGGGGATATAGGGAAGTCATTGCTGAGGTAGGCTCTCAACAGCATCTGGATATTGCCCATTATATAAACAGTTCCGTCTTTCTCTGCTTCTCCAGTTCAGCTCTCTGGCCTCAAGATGCTGTAAAGAAGGAATTTTAGAAAGCGTTTTGTTTTTTTGGTTGTTGTTGGTAAGGGTGTAACCGCTGAAATTTTCAGCAATTACACGCTTACACATGGGGGTGGGGGAAGAGGTGGCTCTGCGGAAGCTGGAGGTTATGGGGAACTGGCCCCTCATTCTGTGTGCTGCTGCCTCTATATCAGCAGCTGCAAAAGTGGGGAGAGGGGCAGGCAGGAGCCGATGCTTGTAGGAAGCCTGCTTAAAAGCCAGCTCTCCACGTGCACTGGCTCCTGCCTGCTCCCCACACGCTGGGAGGGGGTCCTTATGTGTAACCACAAAGGTTAACAGATGAGCCCAGGCTCATCCATTAACTATTACTCACGTATGCTGACACATCCCTCCTTCACAGTCTTCATGCCCCGTAACCTGTTTGTATGGGGTACACAGTGCTGTCACTTGATCACAAGGCAAGTAACCATACATTTTGCACTCTCAGCAATTAATTGCATAGCACCCACTCTGATTACTTTGCTGCTCATCTTCTCTCTCCATCATTAGACTGGAGATAGAAGATCACTTAGATGGTTTTGTGCGCTAGATTAGGTTAAATCTATTTTATTATTTGGGATGAGGATTTAACTACTTAGGCTAGTCAATTTACAATTAAATGTAGACATCTACTGCACCTCTATGCTGATCTGCGACTTAGTATGAGTGCAGGAACATACAGACTATCTGTTGTCTTCTGACTTGGCCTGGGGTCTCTTCTTCTTCCAGTTTCTGACAAGCAGTCTCTTTTAAGGGTTAACCCACTTCACAGATGGCAGAGGTACTCTAGGCCATGATTAAAGAGCATCAGTAGAACTGTGTACAGAAGATGGCACAAGTCTTCTCTGCACTTTAAGGTCATGAGAAATTCTTGAAGAAGATCTGAGAGAATTCAGATAGTGCTACTCATTCATAGGGGTGAGTATATTGATTTGTTGTTGAATTCCTCTATACATGAAATTTAGTTCCTCATCTGTAAATTTGTGGCTACCTGGAAGATTTACAGCCCTGAAACTGATCCAATTTCAGCCAAGAAATTGACAAGCCTCAGGCTAACTGAGCTCTGACTCCTGAGGGATACAGAAACCCTGCAGCAAAATATGCCTCTTTAATACAGACATAGATCCACTTAGCCAGGATACATAGAAAAAATATGTCACTGGCAAACAGCAACAATTACCATGGTAAGGAACTTGAAGATGACTCAAAACACCAATAAAAAGCATCAGGGCAAAGATGAGTAATGGTCACAATTTGGTTACATGAAAAAGTTCACATCTGTCTTCTCTAAGGTTATCTATACTACTCCCTCTTGCACAAAAAATATGCAGATGAGGCAAAGCGTGGAATATTGCCATGCCTCATTTGCATAATTAATGTGGCTCCGTTTTTGCACAAGAGGCTTTTGTGCAAAAAGGAGCCATCTACAGAGCTCCTTTTTGCACAAAACCCTCCTCTTGCGCAAGAGCCAGTCTTCCTCCTTTTTTCAGGAAGAACAGCTCATGCGAGGGGGGGGGGTGTTTGTGCAAAAACGGACCCACATTAATTATGCAAATGAGGCATGGCAATATTCCACGCTTCGCCTCATCTGCATATTTTTTATGCAAGAGCAGGCAGTGTAGCCATAGCCTAAAGGTGTTTGGAGAGAGCCATCTTTAAGATCAGTGCAAATGAGAAAACTATCTGCTTCCCCACTGCTTTGATACTTTTCGTGATTTCTCACTTGAATTCCATGCAGGCTATGAAAATCTTGACATTTGGGCATTCTCCTAACCTTTACTGGACAGAAGACTGGTATTTTGGCATTTTTCTGTATCAGCTTTGCTGTTGAAACACATCACAGGTGCTGCAGAGCTGCCATTAACACCTTATTTTTTTCTTGGATCTGATAAGATGAAGAAAGGGAAGAAATACTTCACAGATGGAGTTAGTTTAAATTATTTGTGATACCTGCTTTAGTCAACAGTCAGCACCTACTGATGGTTTGTGATTTCATGGGCTAGATCGTTTAATTCCTTCCCCTTTGGGACAGAAGGCTCATTTGCCTCCCAATGGCTTGAGTAAGCAGAACTATGTGAAACAGATCTGAATCTGGACCAGCTGCTAGAAAAATCGCATTTACCAGAGGAACCCCATGATACGTCACAGACTGGCTACTTCTGCAACTCCTCCTATTACAATGAAGTATGGAGGGAGAGGAAACCCTGACCAAAAAAGCCCAATCCCACCAGGCATCCTATTAAAGGACCTCACTGTAATGGTTTGGGATGCCTGGGATGACAACTGAGGAACTGAGATACCACTGTGTCATTCTATTCTGCCACCCTGGGCCTGCCTTAAACTCTGCTTGCTGAACCAGACAATAAGGCCTGCTCTAGCAAAGCACATAGGAAGGGCCACCCTCAGGTACAGAAAATACAGAAACTCTGGAAAGACACACTGCTTAAGGGATTTACAATAGTATCCAGATGTTCATCTCCCTCTTGGAGTACAAAGTTCATCTTCTTCTTCAGTGTGAAGTAAAGTGGTTCCAGGTTGCCTCTGAGTTTGAAATTACATAAACTGAGTTATATTATAAACCAAACATATATTTATTAACTATG
Source organism: Pelodiscus sinensis (assembly GCF_049634645.1). Classification (NCBI taxonomy): domain Eukaryota; kingdom Metazoa; phylum Chordata; order Testudines; family Trionychidae; genus Pelodiscus; species Pelodiscus sinensis. The sequence continues at coordinate 5,896,642 of NC_134739.1, read as the reverse complement.
AAAAGGTGTATTTGAGTGGTCAAAGAGGTAGCATACAGAACAAAGCAGATTATGATGAAAATAATACAAAGAACTCAATCTAAGGTAGATTCATTAAAACTGGCTACAAATAACAATTTATCACCCTAGATACTAGTTAGGAAGAGTCTACCATAGGCCAGATATATTTTTAGTCTGGGTTCAGCAGTTCATCTTGACCCTCAATTACAACCTTTAGTTTCTAGATATTTTCACGTATCTCATTGTAGCGGGAAGGCAGAGATAAGGTAAGCTGAAGACAATCATTATTTTCCTCCCATGCCTTATAAAGAATTTCCATAGGGTGGGAAACCTTTGTTCCATTTCTCCAAGACCTTTGTGGAACATTTCATCAGACCAAGGAGTTGGCTAACATGGGGTGACCAAATCTACTGAATCCATCATGTATGAGTGAGTACCAATATGGAATGTCCCCAGCAAAGCCAAGCTTATTCATAATCTATTGTACTAGCTGATGGGCCATCAACCCCTGGCTTTTGCATTGTTGTACCTGATGGTGTCAGCAGTGGGGGTTACACAAAGCTACAAATACGAAAAACAGATACACTTCTAACTTCATCTACATGTACAAACAAAAGGGCTAATCATATTTAGTAAATCATAACCTTTCCAATGACATCTTACATGAGCCATCTTGCATAAATCATACATCATTTATATACCACTTTTTCACAAAGCATATGGAATATCATGTCACACTCATCACAATTAATCCAGAGATTCCACAAAGATTACCACCGTGCCTTGTTTGAAGGCCCAGAACTTGAAGAAGAAAAGATCTTTCCAGAGTGGGAAAGATCTGCACCATGTTGGAGGCACAATCTTCCTGACTTTCTATGCTCTGAAAAGACACATGATCATCAGACGGCCCAGAAGGAATATCTGGTCTAATAATATCAGGAGAATTTGGAGCTCTAAGTGACACTAAGCTCTGAGGGTGGTCCAAGGAGCAGAATTATCTTCAGATACTCATGTAGGGAAGAGCGCACTAACTGTGGATCCAAGAAGTTTCAAGCAAATGCAGAATTTGTGTCCCCTGCAGATTTCTTTCCTTCCCCACAGAACTGACTTTCTGACAAGCAATTAACAGGAAGCTGAAAAAGCAGCCATGTGCCCCTCCCCAGAAGCATGGACACACCATTTTGAAGGAAATCTTTGGGTGGCGGAAGGGGCTAAGGATGTCCCAATCCATGGTTCCTATCCTGCAATGGGCTCAGCTGCTAGTAAAGGTTTTGGCTTATTGGATCATTTTGAAGTGTTCTCTACTGAAAACCAAAAATTTCTGTTTGTTCTTTTCAAATATACAGTAAACACATATTAAAACCTGGAAATATTCTAATGGACTGTCATAGGATGAGGTCACATTTCATGTAGATTTAACTCTTAATTTTGGCCTGTAACTGATTTTGTATCAAGTCAAGGGAATTACGGAATTTATAATTCAGGTTCCATTGATGTTACAGAAGTGAGAACAAGGCCTTCTGGGGAAGCAAAGCTATATAGAGGCAAACTACTTTTCTCAATAAATGGAGATAAGACCTACTATCGATGGGCCTCTGCAGTGACCAAAGTTTGGGCATGATCTCTGGTGAGTGCCCAACTCAGAAACAGCTGACAAGGTGCCTGAAAGGGGCTGTGCTAAGGAATGTCTGGCAAGGAGGCCTTAGAGGTCAGCCAGTCTGGGAAGCAGTTCTAAAGAAATGGTAAAGAGACTGTATGAGGTGGCAGTGGGTAGCTGCTTCATACCTGAGGGCCTCTGGGCCAAAGCAGATGGGCAATATTTGTCCATTATCCAATATACTGATTTTTCCCCCAAAATTTTAAAGACTTTCAACTAATTAAGTACCCAGGTCAAGTATTTTAAGTACCTGACTAATTTCATGGTTCAATCATATCTATGTCAGTATTTTTATCCGTGAAAATCAATGAACCAACCTCAACTATATTATTACATGAGACCCTCATTTGTTTTGGAGAAGGTAGTTTTTAGCTTGCTAGCCTCACCTTTCTTTACAATAGCTTACAAAGATTCTAAGGCTTTGTCTATACTACAGTTTTGCCAGCAAAAGACAGCTTTTGCTGACAAAACAAAGGAGACATACACACTACAATACTACTTTTGTCAGGAAAACTCTCCTATTCTGCTGATGAAATAAGACCATCTTGACAAGAGGCATAAAGCTTTTTTCATCTAAGTTAAAGCTACAGAGCATCAGTGTAGATGCTGCTGGTGGTTATTACAATAACTGGCATGCCCCGATATCCTACATTGCCCATTGGGACTGCTCACGGTTTTGAGCTCAGGCCAGGTCTATACTTGACCTGGAAGGTCGGCTTAAGGTACGCAACTCCCGCTATGTAAATAAGGGTTTGTCTACACTACAGCACTAATTCGAACTAACTTAGTTAATTCGAACTAAGCTAATTTGAATTAGTGCATCTAGACTTAAAAACTAGTTCGAATTAGCGTTTTGCTAATTCGAACTAGCATGTCCACACTGAGTGGACCCTGAACTGAGGTTAAGGCTGGCCGGAAGCAGTGCCGGCAGGGCATCAGATTAGGACTTAAGAGTGTGGAGCTGCTGCCTCAGGCTAGCTGAGGGCTGTGCTTAAAGGGACCCGACCCCCACCCCGGACAGACAGTTCTCAGGGGTTCCCCGCTTGCAAAGCAGTCCTGGCTTGGAGTGCCCTGAGTGCCCACACTCGGCACATCACAGCACTCGGCCATCAGCCCGGCTGCACTTGCCACAGGCTGCCATCCAGAGGGGGGGAGGGGTCAATCAAGGGGCTTCAGGAGAGCTTCCACCCCGAGAATCCCACAGAGCCACCTCAGTCCTCCCCATCGGGGGCTCGTACCCCATTCCTCCCTCACCTCCTTCCACTGACCCCTCCCTAGCCCCCCTTCCTGATGTACAAAATAAAGGACACGTGTGTTCAAAAATAGAAACTCTCTTTATTGAACAAAACTCGGGGAGACTGGGAAAAGGAGGTGGGAGAGGGAAAGAGAGAAGGTGGGAGAGGAGAGGGCAACTAAAATGATCAGGGGTTTGGAACAGGTCCCATATGAAGAGAGGCTAAAGAGACTGGGACTTTTCAGCTTAGAAAAGAGGAGACTGAGGGGGATATGATAGAGGTCTATAAAATCATGAGTGGTGTGGAGAGGGTGCATAAAGAAAAGTTCTTCATTAGTTCCCATAATAGAAGGATTAGAGGACACCAAATGAAATGAATGGGTAGCAGGCTTCAAACTAATAACAGAAAGTTCTTCTTCACAAAGCAAATAATCAACCTGTGGAACTCCTTACTGCAGGAGGCTGTGAAGGCTAGAACTAGAACAGAGTTTAAAGGGAAGTGAGATCAAGTCATGGAGGTTGGGTCCATGGAGTGGTATTAGCCAGGGGGTAGAAATGGTGTCCCTGGCCTCCGTTTGTGGAAGACTGGAGATGGATGGCACGAGACAAATGGCTTGGTCAGTGTCTTCGGTCCATCCCCTCCAAGGTCCCTAGTGTTGGCCACTGTCGGCAGACAGCCTACTGGGCTAGATGGACCTTTGGTCTGACCTAGTACGGACATTTTAAGCTCAGGGCTCAGGGGCGGGGGTCTCAGTGGACCACCTTGATTTTCATGCAAACCTGCTCCCGGGTGGCCAGGCTGGCAGCTATCCTGCCCTAGACGGCCACTTTCCTGTGCCTAGTGCGGAGGTCGTGGATGAGGTCCACGATCTCCGCACTAGACCAGGCGGACGCCTGCCTCTTGCGGACCCAGGCAGGCTCCCGCGAGCCGCCAGCCTGGTCCTGGGAAGAGGCAGAGGGCTGGGTGGCAGCGGGTGGCTGCCTCGAGCCGTGCCAGGTGCAGGGTCTTCTGGCTGGCTGCTGGCAGGCTTGCACCTGGCACGGGCACTGTAGCCAGCCCGTGCCCCTTTAAAGCTCAGGGGCCGGGAGGGGGGCAGACGAGTTTCCCTGGTGGTGCCCAGAGTGGCCACCAGGGAAAGCTGGGGAGGGCTAGCCTCCCACTAGTTCGAATTAAGTGGCTACACAGCCCTTAATTCGAACTAGTTAATTCCAACTAGGTGTTAGTCCTCGTAAAATGAGGTTTACCTAGTTCGAATTAAGCGCTCCGCTAGTTCGAATTAAGTTCGAACTAGCGGAGCGCTAGTGTAGCGCCTATCAAAGTTAATTAGTTAGCTGTTAATTAGTTAGTTGGCTGTTAGTTCGAATTAACTTTGTAGTGTAGACATACCCTAACATAGCTGTAGTTGACATAAAAACATAAGAATGGCCATACAGAGTCAGACCAACAGTCCATCTAGCCCTGTTTCCTGTCTAATTAGCTATTACGACTCAAGAGAGAGATCATGGAGTCATGGATAGTTCTCTGAAAACATCCACACAGTATGCAGCGGCAGTCAAAAAAGCAAACAGAATGTTAGGAAATCGTTTAAAAAGGGATTGAGAATAAGACAGAGAAAATCTTATAGCCTCTGTATAAATCTGCCACCAAGCTTGGCATTATCTTCCCATCAGGAGGTCAAAGGGAAGAAATGCTCCTGTAGGCTTCCCTTACTCCTCACGACTGTGAGCTGCACTGTATACAGCTATGCAGACATGCACTCCTCCGTGTTCAAAGCTCTGGGAAGTTCTGACAACACAGTTCTCACTAAGGTGCATGCCTGCGCCGCTGCACACAAAAAATTCTCCGCCCACCCATCTACTTTGTAGAGCTGCGCAGCAGCAGTCACCTTCCTGCTGGTGAGGAGGTGTGCGTGTGGGGGGTCGCTGGGGAGACGGCTGAAGTGGCACGGTGTTGGAGCCACTGGGAGAGTGTGTCTGAGAGTGCAGTGCGGGGGGTTGGGGCTAGGACCTGCCACATGGTGACCGAGGCCGTGTCCTACTGCTTGGAGGGGGTGGGGCCTGCTCCAGTGACCAGGTCCTGCAAAGTTGTAGTGGTGGGGGGGGGCTGCTTCAGTGGCCAGGGCCGGGACCTGTCATGTGTTAGGGGGTGTCAGGATGTGCTCAGGGTACTGGGCCCAGCTTAGGAGGAGGGAGATTGCTTGGGGGGGAGGGAAGGGACCTTTTTGGGGAAACGGGGCTGGCTTAGGGGGCTGGGGGCCTGCTTGGGGAGCCAGCTAGGGGGGGCTGGCATCCTGTTTGACAGGATTTGCTGGCTCAGGGGGCCTACTCGGGGGGCTAGGGCAAATCAAGAGCCTGCTTGGGGGGCTGGGGCCGCTCTGGCAGCTGGGGCCACGCACACAGGCTACACAGGGAGCAGCACTCCCCGAGAGGGGGCAATGTCTCACCTTCTTCCCAAGAGGTGGGGGGGCTGCTACCCTGGGAGAGTCCCTTAGGGTATGTCTACACTTGCCCCCTAGTTCGAACTAGGGAGGTTAATGTAGGCATTCGAAGTTGCAAATGAAGCCCGGGATTTAAATATCCCGGGCTTTATTTGCATTTTCTCGTCCTGGCGCTATTTTTAAATCCCCCTAGTCCAAACTAACTGCCCGCGGCTACATGCAGCAGTCAAACGTTTACTCAAACTAAGTCTTTAGTTCGAGTTAACTGTTACACCTCATTCCATGAGGTTACAACTCATTGCACGTCATTCCACGAGGTGTAACAGTTAACTCGAACTAAGGAATTAGTTCGAGTTAACATTTGACTGCTGCGTGTAGCCGCGGGCAGTTAGTTCGGACTAGGGGGATTTAAAAAAGGCGCCCAGATGGGAAGATGCAAATAAAGCCTGGGATATTTAAATCCCGGGCTTCATTTGCAACTTCGAATGCCTATATTAGCCTCCCTAGTTCGAACTAGGGGGCTAGTGTAGACATACCCGTGGAGACCAGCACCACTGGTGGGTGCCACAGTGGCACCCTTCCGAACAAGTGCACGTGACCTCATTGTTGGCACATAAGGCAGCTCACTCTGCCCAGGGATGGAAGATCTTGGAGGGAATACTGTCTGACAGCTGAGCATGAGGGTTTGCACCAACAGCAAACAGCAAATCATTAATTCAGAAGCCTCCTCTCTACCCCACACCAGGAATGCAGGAGCAGGAAGACTCCAGCTGCAGGGGGGAGGAAGGAGGAGGCTCCGCTGAGCTGAACAGAGCCAGGGAGGGAGGTGGTGGATGAGAGACAGAGGAAGGGTCCTGCTCCCTCTGCCTCAGAGCTGTTTGCTTCTGGCTGCTGTCCAAACTTAAATGGACCAACAGCTAACACACCCTCTTCCGCAAAACGCAGGCTGTCTCTCGTACACACTCCCCCAACCTGCACTGGTTTCTAGCTCTCCCCCCTGCACACGCACACACTTTCACACACTCTCCTCCCTCCTCCCCACACTTCAATTGAAAAGCAGCTGGAAATCTACTAGGATGCCCAGGGACCAATGGGTTTGCCTGCACCACGCGGCACTGTGCCTAGCCCATGAGCAGTGCGCTGCCAAGTTCACAGCAGTGAAAAATGTGGCATGGACTAGGGATGTGAACGACTAGTCAACAATCCAATAAGCAAATGCTTAGTGGACAGTCAGTAACAGAGGGGTAGCCGTGTTAGTCTGATCTTGGTAAAACAAAAAAAGTAGACCCATTTCTTCTGCCCCACAAAAGCTCATCAACTAATAAACCATCTTGTTAGTCTTTAAAGTGCTACATGACTGCTTATTTTGTTTTAGTAGATAGTCGACAGACTAGTCGACTAGTCACTTCCCCTCTCCCCTTGCTGTCTCTATCAGATAGAGGCAGCGGGGGGGGGGGGGGGCGGGGAGGAGGGAGGGAGTGCTTCAAAGCAGCAGCAACGCGAGGAGCCTGGGGTCAGTTGGTGACTCAGTGTCCCCAGATGACTCCAGGCTCCATTCAGCAGTGCCGCTTTGAAATGCTGAGGGGAGCATAGGGCCAGTGGGGGACTGCTTGAGTTTCTCGCTGGTCCCATGCTCCTCGCAGCGCTTTCGCTTTTGAACTGTAGCAACAGACCCAGGGCTGTTGTTACATTTCAAAGGCAGAGGCGCCGTCATCGACTAATCGAATATTCGATGCAAATTCATAGTGATCAATGGCTCGATGTCAGGTTGACGGTCGGTTTCTAGCGGAGTGCCCCAAGGATCGGTTCTAGGACAGGTTTTGTTCAACTTCTTTATTAATGACCTGGATGAGGAGATGGATTGCACCCTCAGCAAGTTTGCAGATGACACTAAGCTAGGGGAAGAGATAGATATGCTGGAGGGCAGGGATAGGGACCAGAGTGACCTAGACAGATTAGAGGATTGGGCCTAAAGAAATCCAATGAGGTTCAGCAAGGACAAGTGCAGAGTTCTGCACTTGGGACAGAAGAATCCCAAGCATTGTTACAGGCTGGGGAGTGACTGGCTAAGTAGCAGTTCTGCAGACTGGGATTACAGTGGGTGAGAAGCCGGATATGAGTCAACCGTGTGCCCTTGTAGCCAAGAAGGGTGCATTAGGGTGCATTAGGCGAATCATTGCCAGAAGGTCTAGAGGAGTGATTATTCCCCTTTATTCGACTCTGGTGAGGCCACAATTTGAGTATTGCGTCCAGTTCTGCCCCCCCCCCTCACTACAGAAAGGATGTGGACGCATTGGAGAGGGTCCAGTGAAGGGCAACCAAAATGATTAGGGGGCTGGAGCACATGACCTATGAAAGAGGCTGAGGGATTTGGGTTTGTTTAGTCTGCAGAAGAGAAGAGTGAAGGGGGATCTCATAGCAGCCTTCAACTTCCTGAAGGGAGGTTCCAAAGAGGATGGAGAGAGGCTGTTCACAGTAGTGACAGGTGGCAGAACAAGGAGCAATGGTCTCAAGTTACAGTGGGGAAGTCTAGGTTGGAAATTAGGAAAAACTATTTCCCTAGGAGGGTGGGGAAGCACTGGGATGGGTTACCTAGGGAGAGGGTGGAATCTCAATCCCTAGAGGTTTTTAAGTCTCAGACTGACAGAGCCCTGGCTGGGTTGATTTAGTTGGGATTGGTCCTGCCTTGGGCAGGGGGCTGGACTTGATGACTCCTGAGGTCTCTTCCATGATTCTATGACTATACAATTAGACAATTAATCAAAATTTAACATCCCTAGTATGGACTATGAAATCTCGTCTCTCCATGAAATGTAGCTACAGTGGCAGAGTTGCACTATTATCACCCTTACTTCTGTGCTCCCCTCAGAGCTAGATGTTGGGAGAGCGGAGGCTGCTGGAGTGTCCAGCTTTGAAGGCAGTACCACTAATAGTAGAAAGGCAGAAATAAGGAGCGGTTGTCACTTTTGTGGGAGGTTGGGCTGGCCTTATGGCTGGGTACTGTTGGCAACTGCCCAGGATACCAGTCAGGAGAATACCATGATCACAGCCCCCTTGCAATTCCCACACACGACACACAAAGTCAGACTTTAACCCAGAGCACTAGGTCCAGAGCTGGGGAGGAGCAGGACAGGGGGTGCCCTGACCGGAGGCTCTTGCTGCTACTCCTGGCTGGGCTGGGGAGGAATGAGACTCTCTTTTGCAGCTTGGCTGCTCCCAGGGGTGGGTCAGACCCATCCCAAGGAACCTCTCCTGGCTTCAGAGAGCTCTGTGGATGCTGGCTGGGAATCCAGCTCTGAAGGCAGTGCCACTGCCAACAGCAATCTAGGGGTAAGGGTGGTAATATTGCCACCCCGCCACAATAGCTTTGCAATCCTCCCACAGCCCACTTTGGGGTTGAGATCCCTACAATTACAATACTGTGAAATTTCAGATTTAAATATATGAAGCTGTGAAATTTAAGATTTTTAAAATCTTATGACTCTGAAATTTACCAAAAAGGACTATGAATTTGGTAGGGCCCTTCCCATGAGGCATTGCAAACCCTTCCCAAAGCACCCTGAAGCCTGTTACACAGTGGGATAGCTACCCACAGTGCACTGTTCTCTGTGTCATTCAAAAGCTGCTAGCGTGGATGCACTCTGACAACACAAGAAAGCATAGTGTGTATATGCAACATCAGTTTAATTAAAAGTTTAGTTAAAGAATCATAACTTTCATCAGTAAAACTCTGTAGTGTGTATAGTCTACATTGTCAGTCTTAAATTACTGCAATAGCATGCTATTTTTTTCAAAATATATATTGAAAAAGATATTGTGCCTGAGTACAAGGCAAATATCAAATGTTAACAATTCTAGCCTGACAGGCAACATTTTGCCAAAGTTATATGCAACCAGCAATGGACCTGAATGAAAAGTATTAAACTTAACAGATATTGTTCATACACTGTAACTGGTGTATATTAGACTAGGGAAACCTCACTAAAATAAATGAATTTACTTAATTGTAACAGATTAAAATCTGGTCAATAAACCAATTTGTAACTTTTTCACTGTTGACAGTATGGCTGAATAGGGCAAATCATATCATAGCAAGGTCTTTATAAAATAAATAAATACAAACAGCTTTGTGTCAGACAGTGCTAGATAAGAATGACTTGCCACTCACCATCAGTATAAAACAAGAGAATGAAAAATTATTCAATAGAAGAAGGCACAAATAGCTTATGTAATAAATGGGCAATGTACAAACAAAACAAATAGGCTGCAAAAGGCTTCAGTGACATGTGATGCTAGACAGGTCAAACCAATCAATTTCATGTATTAGACCTTGTTCTTACAATTATGATTTATCCTCCCATATTCTGCCTCACCTGTACATGGAAATATGCAATTATCCCATGCAAAAAGCCCATTTCAGAATATAACTAGTATTTTCATCAGTACTGTCTCAGTCTCACAGGACAGCTTCCTGCCATTTGATTTAGTAATTATAGCTAATTAGAAAATATAACATTCTTTAGAAAATGGGGCAATACTAATTGTCTATTCATTATTACATCATATGACGCACAGAAATGCCAGGAACATGAAAGTGTTAATATAAATGGCTATATTCCTTACAGCACTTGTGAAATGCATTGACAGAGACAATGAATACATTCCTAAAAGATGGTAAACGTTTCAAATGCACATTGATTTTCAGTCAGATTTAGGATCCTAAGTCCTTACATTCCTAAGTCACTTGAGTGTTTCTAAAAATGTTACCTATAGGCCTTCAACAAACTGGTAAGTTTGTAGTCTCTGAGTTGAATTAAAACAATATAACAAAAATTATTAGCTATCCTATATTCAATAGGCAGATTCTAGCAGCTAATGTTCAGCCACATTTCCCAGGCTATTTGTCTCATGCCTTTTCTCAGAAGTCAAAGAACTTTAGAAATCAGAGTTGGAGAAAGCCTACTAAGCCACTTAAATCATTTTGTCTCCCATTGTAGGTACTGTCGCTGTGTTACATTTAGTAGCACAGTCTCCAGTCTCATATTTATTCCTTAAAGCACACACTTCAAAATACAGTTTTTCACAGTTAAGACAAAGTGATCTGTGGTTCCATCTGGAAAATCTGACCTTATCTTTCCCCGCACCTGATTTAGTCTCAGTTATAATTTTAATTTTTAGGGGGGATGAACTAACAATATACAATAGGGATGAGTACAAGGAGCCTTACCAAAGTCCATTTTTATTCATTTCTTTACCCAGGTAAATGTTCTTTGAATTAATTAGTAATTTGTATGAGTGCGGTACCTAACTAATAAGTAAAATCTAAGTACAGACCTCAGAGTTTAGCCTCATGGCGGAAGAGAGAGCATACTGGGTTTATTGTTTAACTGAGAGTCATGCATTGGATGTTTGTTAAAAATTACAGTGAGGGGAACATTGATTAGAAATAAATGCAGCTTTAGATTCCAGACTGTATGATCTTCTAAATAGATATATACGCAAGAATATGTCAGGGTTAGACCACAGGATCAGGAGTCAGCATTCGTAGGCTCTTTTCTGGCTATGATTTGCTGTGACAACTTGGCCCTGGCACAAATTCTGACTCAATTCACCTATCTCTAAAATAGGAACAACATGACCTTCTCATGGTGGCTATTAGGCCCAATTAAATCATTCTGGTAGGGTTACCAGATGGTTTAAAAAAATACCGGAAACACTTGTTCTCAGATCCCGGGGGGGGGGGGGGGGGAGGAGGCAGCGGGAACCAGAGCTGGCTGGGAGGGGGTTGGAGGGAACGGAGCTGGCCAGGGGAGATCGGGGGGGGGGGGGGGAAGAGGGAGAACTGGCCAGAGGGAAGCAGGCCTGGGTGGGAGAGGGTCAGGGGGAGCAAGGCTGGCTGGAGGAGATCGGGAGCGGGGGGACCAGCTGGCAAGAAGCAGGGTTGACTGGGAGGGGATTGGGGGGAGCGAGGCTGGCCGGGAGGGAGTGGGGGAATAAGGGGGTAACCAGCCGGCAGGGAACGGGGCTGGCCCGGACGCACGCAGATCCCAGGGTGCTGCCCGTCCCACGCACGGTCCCGGCGGGGCACATGGGAGAGACCAGCCCCGGGGATTCCATCCCGCCCCAGTCCTATCTACATAGTTGTGTATTGCCTGTCTGGTAGACACGCCCACACACTGTGAGGTGTGTCTATCAGCCAGGCAGTACGCAACTACATACTGATACTCATGATAATAATAAAAGCTTAATTAGAAAATACCGGACATTTATATATCTGGTATTTTCTCAATTTGTTTCCCAGACAGAAAGCTCAAATACCAGCCTGTCCAGTTCAAAACCGGACACCTGGCAACCCTATGTTCAGGTAAAAATGAGATACTTGTATGGAAGATCATTCAGAGATGCAACATTTTATACAGGTTGAACCTCTAAATTCTGGGACTCTCTGGTTCAGCAACATTCGTGATCCTTCTGGACCACAAATGTTGCTGGACCAGAAAGCCCTGGCTGGCCAGAGTCAGAAATGCAGTACAGCCCAGGCCAGGCTGGTTGTGGGGAATGCAGCCTAGCAAGGCTGCCAGTGGAGAGCACAGCCTAGGCTGGGGCTGGAGGCAGTGGGGCTGGCAGCCAGGAATGCAGCCCAGGCCAGAGCTGTGTGGGACGCAGCCCTGGCTGAAGCTGGAAGCAGAGAGAGCAGTCCCAGCTGCGGCTGGAGGCAGTGGGGCCAGCCCTAATCCGGGCTGGCACAGTGGGGGCCTGGAAATAGCAGGGCCAGCAGCAGGGAGTACAGCCCCAGCAGGGCCTGGAGCAGAACCCAGTGGCAGGGCTTGTACCCAGGAGCAGGGCAGACAGCTGGGCAGGGAGCCTTAACCTCCCCTGGTCCAGCACACTCAGTGATTTGGGAGCAATCAGGTCTCGAGGGTGCTGGACTAGGGAGGTCCCATCTGAACATAACATCTACACATACTGTATATATTTACTTCATTCTTACCCACTATTTTTGGAATAACATTTTTCTTTTTAAAAACAAACGATTTCTTATTATTTTTCCATATAGAATCCTCAAATGATGTAAAAATGCATAGCAGTAACAGACGTTTAAAATTCAACTCTCACTTAGTAGACTATTTTTCAGAAAATGGTCAGGATTCCTAAACAGATTTCTTTCAGAGGTACAATCCTGAAGGACTTCTTGGAAATGAACTGAACATTGCAAATACTGTAGTATTGTAAGAAAAGGGAATAAAGATACTGTTTCCTTTTCAACACAGACACACTACAACTCTTTTAGCAATTTCAGGACTCACTTGCACATAAGCAGCACTAAGGTTTATGTATTCAAAGCACAGCTATGCAGTATACATAATAAAAACATCAGCAACTGTATTACTGAAGATTTCTCAAGATCTTTCCTGAACAAAAAACCATTTCAAGTATGTGCTTATGCAAACATCAGTCTCAATAATCAAAGCTCAGAAAACCAGGATGATGAGAGCAATACAAGAATCTGGACAGATTAGTTAGATTAGACATTAAAGGACAAACAATCACTTTTGAATTTTGCCACAAAAGGAATGAAACAAAGGGAAAACCCTGCACAGATGAATTTGGGACGGGTCAAATTAGGTGTTGAGCCTGAGAACAGTCACATCACTCCTCTCTCAAACACACAGGATACTCCCTGACATAAGCTATGAATGTTTTTAGGTTATGTAACTGCTTGGTAAATATAAAGGGAAATACATATGAAAACTCATATGGATCCCATCAGCTGTCCCACTCTTGTGACATCCATGAAGAGAGGATTTTTGACCCAAGAACAGGCACAGAGTCCATAGTAATGAGGCTTCTGATGGATTGATTGGAAATTCTTGACACTAATACTGTTACTTAGTTTTAATTGCCAAGGTAACACACACAAATAATTTACCCCTTTCTAAGGCTTCACTGGAGTCTTTCAGTTTGACTTCAGAGAGTTTGGGTCATGCCCTAGTAGAGAACTATACATGGTCAGAATAATTACACGGGTAATTGTTTAGGTCTCAACTAGGACTAATTACCATGCAACCACTATGTAGCTACTGCATTATACCTGAATATATTCCGATTACCACAGTAACTTAAATATTGTTAAATTGGAAAGGTCTATGGTTCCATGATGAGAATAGTGTTTTGGGGTCCAGAGACCCAACTTAAATAATTTTTAATACAACAGCCATGAAGTTAATTCACATAGCTCAGTAACTGCTTAAAAATTACAACCTACTTGTTGTAGGTATATTATATATGTAATATACTTACCAACACCTAACAAATTTTTCTCATAATTATTATAAGATGTTAAATAATGGTTAGTATATAAATGAATTACTGTAAGTATCAGACTTTACTAAGCTTGTTTTTAAAATCATCATGTCCCCCACCCTGATGTATTTTTCCTATGCCCTTCCTGGTGCCTGTCCAGTCACCTGGCATGGTCCCTTAGCATATGTTCTAATCCTTTATACTAAACTATCTGTTTGATCTAGAACTTAGCTGTGATACTCTTAGTAGCCTCCCCAGACTAGACAAGGAGCTTTGTCTAGCATAAAAACTTCTCTGTCACCAACAGAAGTTGGTCCAGTGAAAGATATTACTTGAGCCACCTGGGACTGAGATGGCTACAATGCTGCCTGTATGTTTTTATGACAGTTGTTCTCTGTGTGCTAAAGGTATTTAAAATATGCTCCTTTCATAGATAAAGTAAAAGAATTCCAGGTACAGCTGAGGTGTATATAGAGAGGTAAGCATTAGCAGTTATTCCTGTACATTCATGCCATGCTATTGCCTTTTTCTCACAACCCCCTTCATAAAACATTCTCCTTATTTGGATACTGCTCACCTATCTGTACTCCACCCACAGCAGACTATTTCTGTGATTTACGTCTCCCTCTTTTCCCACCCTCACCAATCTACTGCAGACTCTGAGTTACTTGGCAAAGGAACTGGCTTCAATCCAGTCTTTTACAGAAACAGCAAAAACACCCTCAAGTGCTTTTCTCAAGGACAGTTTTGAACTTTGAGGAATCTTCTTTACCAAAAAGAAAAAAGTCTCCAGTCCATTTCCAGTGTAAATATTGGTATTAGACATGTTAGTGTCAATCTGATAAAACTCTAATCTACAAATTGTATATCTAATCTAATCTTTATATTTACAAAGTATATAAATATAAAATGTAAAGCAATCTAAGAACTAGATAGGCTGTTGAACTAAAACACAGCTTTTTCAGTTACAGAAATCTGCATTACAAATCCTTCTTTAGACATGAAAATTGATTTGGTGGTCTCATTCCTAATTCACATCTCACAAAACATACCTTTTGTCACAAATGACACTCTAGTTAATGAGGGCCCAAAACTGAAATCACAGCTGAGTGTTTTCAGTCACAATTGCAATTCAATGGCTAGTTTGTTTTATGAAGCCTGAAAAATACTTACCAGCACAAGTGCTGTACTTGTAGCAGACAGCATTAGAAATGCTTCACTTTCATCATTCCCAAATTCACATAATTAAAGCACAGAAATGAGCAAGAGATTATCTGCTACAGTAACTACAAAATGGCACATGTGCACGCACACACCCCTGCACACACGCTTATACAAAGCTCTGTGCATGTATGTTGGGCGGTTGTGTTTGTGGTGTTCGCTACTATCATCTCCCTTCCCTTAATATCCTTCTACTTGTCTCTGTCCTTAGGTTTGCTCTGTCTACATCAGAAAGTTTTACTGGTTATACAAGTATATGTATACTATACTTGTATATACTATATTTATACTACTGCAAGGTACTCAGGACTGAGAATCACCTTGTCAAACCCAGCCTCCAGAATGAGGAGTCTTGTTTAATACAAACAAATTATTCCTCAAACATGACCAGTACAAGTAACTGGGGCTATGTCTAGACTGCCCACTCTTGCACAAAAAATATGCAAATGAGGCAAAGCGTGGACTATCGCTATGCCTCATTTGCATAATTAATTAGGCCCTGTTTTTGTGCAAACCCTCCCTCTTGAGCAAGAGCTGTTCTTCCTGGGGGGAAAAAAGAACAGCTCTTGCGCAAGAGGGGGGTTTTGCGCAAAAATAAAGCCTAATTAATTATGCAAATGAGGTGCAGTGATATTCCACACTTTGCCTCATTTGCATATTTCTTGCACAAAACAGCACAGTGTAGACTTGGTGTTAAGTCCTTTCAGTCACTTAAGAACTATTCTCTTGTATATGCCACCACTGTATTTTCCAGGCCGGAATAGGTGCACCCCAGTCCCTAGCCCCTTGGAATTGTTCCTGTGTGACAGCCAACCTCTGACACTGACTATTAAGAGAAATCTCAGCTGATCTGCCCCCAGTGGAGCAGTATATTCCAGTTAAGTAGTTTTACCTTAAATCACCTCTTCTGTTAAATCACATAGTACTTGCAAGCACTTATAAGACAACTAAAGTAGGTTTATTCACATGGAATAGAGAGTTAACTAGTAACAAGAGTGTGTGGTGGAAACAAATGGTTACAATAAAAAAGCAAAATCATGAAATATGATCCTAGCTCTACATGTATTAATAGTTCAGTCCTGGGGCAATTCTGCAATTTTACTATGGCTCCAAATGCAACAACTGCAGAATTCCCCCTAGGATAACAGTTACTCTTTCCGATCTAATAATGTTGGGGTTCCCCATCCCCAAGTTCAGTCTATTATAGACCTGGCTGATTTCTTAGGAACAAGGATCCAAATTTTTATGAGAACTCCGCTCCTTCAGATGTCTTCTCAGTGAAAGGATACATACAATCTTTCTCCCTTCTGTCATATAGTGAATCAGGTCTTTTGCCCTTAGTCACAGACAGGCCAATCTCTGTCTTTTGTAATCTTCCTTTTTTATCTCCAAGTGATTTAGACTGTTTGCAATTGTCTTTGATGGTTTTCAGTTAATAGTCTTGCGATGGAGGAAGGGTAGACAACTGAGCCTTACATTACACCACCAGTTAATGTGGACAGGCTGGAATCCCCGGAAGCCTGAATTGGGCATCATCTAAATATCTTGTCCCTTGGTGACTAACTTTAAGTTCAAGTCCATAAAGCATGCTTACAATACAAATACATTATTCCTCAAACTTTACTAGTACAAACATCTCTGAGTGTGAATCTTGGCAAGTTACATGACATGTATTTAGTGTAGAGAGTTTGTCTGGTCTGAGATGAGTTGTAACAAGGAACAGGATCCGTTGCTAAGGATCTTTGCCACAAATTGCCATGTCGACATTTATTCTGGTATACAAGTTGTTTTAGTGACATAAGCTGCACTAAAAAAAGGCCCTCAGATCTGGCTGTCAACCTAAAAATGTTGAGAAGCATTCATATGGTACCAACATGTACTTAATTATTTTTTCTAGTTTGAGAGCCACAGATGGGGTAATGGCTCTATTCTTCCCCCTCGGCCCCTGAACTCTCTGGCTGACTCCCGGGTCAGGTCCTCTGGGATTTGATAGCACAGGCAGAAGTTTGTGGGGGAAACTGGCAGGATCAACATTAATTTGCATCAATATTTTTCCATGGTTTGAAACAGAATGATTTCCCCTCCCACAAACCAACCAACCAACCCACTCACCCACCCATCATATAGAATTCCAATCCCAAGAGATTTCTGCAGAGTCAGAGGGAACAAGGATGGTGCCACTTAAGATCAATTCCTATCCCCTACTCTGATTTAGAGCCCTTTTAAAAAGAATTGTTCTTCTACTTTCTTTCCCTTCATGGCACAAACAGGAGGGGACGCTCTTGCCCCCAGACTCCCCATCCTGGCGAAGAGATACAAGGCTCAGTTAGATAATTATAAAGTAAGGTAATTATAAAGTAATAAATATACTGATAAATGTGCAGGTCACGCTATACATTTGTGCTGCTGCTTTAGCACATTCTGAAAAATGCTATTCATTTCATTTCCCTTTAGTTAATATTTTTCTTTGTGAAAACTGACGAGATGAAGTCATGAGAACAGAAATCTTTAAAATAGACCACATAAGGTTTGGCAAGCTGCAGTGCCAGGTTCTTCAAGCTGCCAAGGCAATAAACTCAAGTCTACCTGTCGAGAGCACATGCTCCAGGAAATCAGCACTATTTCAATTTTTGTATTAGCCGCTGCCTGGAATTAACAAACAAAGACTGGCAAAGTTGTTCAAATTGTGCATTGTGTTTTTTGAAGAATACTGAAGTTATCGAACACTGCATTGCAGGGACATAATGTGCTATGGTGCGGGGAGGCACATGTCTCCCCAATCTTGGTTTCCCTCCTTCTGCCTCCCTCTGAATTTTGTCTTCCACTCCTACCCCACCCCCTCACCTTTGCAGGACCCAATATAAGCGCATATCACATTCTATATGCTGATACAACTACCCTTGCATTGGACTTTTCTGAAACGATGCCTCTGCTGCAATGCTTTCTTCCAAGCTTCATCCACAACACTTGAAAAACATAAAAAAATCCAACCCAGAGGTCTTTTGCCAGACCAGCACAGCCATCACCTGCTTCAAAAGTTACACCTCGAGATACTAAAAAACGTTTACGGTACTGTCACCTAAACACTGATCAAAACAGTAGAATCAAAATCACTGAGGCTACGTCTACACTGGCAGCTTCTTGCGGAACAGCCATTCTTCCGCAAAAACTTGCTGGCTGTCTACCCTGCACGAGCGTTCTTCCAGAAGTAAATTTACAGTATAGTGCTGTAAAACAGGGCTTCTTCTGGAAGAGTTATTCCTCTCCCCAGGAGGAATAAGCCCTCTTGCGCAAGAGCTCTTCCAGAAGAGGCCAGTGTAGACTGGCAACATGAATTTCTTGCACAAGAAGCCCCGATGGTTAAAATGGCAATCAGAGCCAGGAGCCACAGCAGACCAGACAGAGAGTACTGAGTAGTCAGGACCCCCGGAGCAGTCAGGACAGCAGACCTGTCGCTGGTGTCATCTGAGGCCAGGGAGGCAACAACAGGTGAGTGTCAGCACTGTCCCCTTATGTGGGGGAAGGGAAGGAGAGGGGAAAGAAACCAGGGACTGCGTGTGTGGGCCTTGCTGTCCATGGATCATGCAGCAACCTGTGCATGTGCGAGCATGTGCCATGCCACCCCTGGGCATGCGGCCCCAGCTGGCTGCCACATAGGGGCCTTACCCTCTTAGCCAAATGTGTGTGTGAAGAGGCATGACATTCTCCTGACTCCGGGGTGGGACACAGCAGGACGCCCTCCCTCCGCAAGGCCACTCTACACAGAGGCAGGGGACATCTCACTCCCACCCCACCCACACTATATATAGCACAGGGGCATGGGTGCAGTCTCGGGGCAGCTCCCAATCCCAGGGATAGCAAGACATTACGAACATGGCCTCTGTGCAAGCACATGAGCTCTCATGGTGCAGGGAACAGTCATCCTCACCTTGCAGGGGAGAGAGGGGCTGGGCTTCACCCACTGTGTCTCCAGGGATAACTGACCACTTCTCTTGTTTCTCCACAGCTGTACCAGCTGTGCATGCAGGGTACAACACACCACCCGGGACATGCTCCCGCACCCGAGGGCTCCGCAGGACCACCCGTGCAGTGGAGGGGGTACCAACAGCAGCACTTGGGGGCACTGCAAGCCCTGCACGGCACCCTCCAGCACTGAGTGCAAGAAGACCTGTAGCTCCAGCGGGAGCAGCTTGCTCAGGGCCGTGCCATCTGCCAGACCCTGCAGACCCTGGTGCGGAACATACTGCCTCCTGCCGCTCCAGCGGCTGCTGCTTCCCCAGCTACCGCTCCTCCTCCCTCTCCTTCTTCCCCTCCCACTTCTCCCTCCATCCCCTCCCCATCCCCCTGGGGACACTGAGGCCCCTGCACCCGCGGTGCTGAGAAACAGTTGGCCCAGTGAGACCCCTAACCCTGAGCCCTGAACTTCCCCTCCCCCTTGTTCCCCTTGCTTCCCCCTTCCAGCTCCCTCCTCCCAGATTTCCCCCTCCCTTCTCTTGGCTCCTTTCCCCAGTCTCACCAGAGTTTCATTCCCCCCTTCCCATTCCCACAGTGTTGTTAAATAAAGAGTGTTTGTGTTCATGAAAAGACGTGTATTTTATCTGACATCAGGAAGGGGAGTTACGGAGGGGTAAGAGGAAGGACGTGAGGGAGGAAGGAGGCACAAGCCCCCAGTGGGGCACACCAGGGAAACTTTTAGTGCTCCTCAGGGTAAAAGCTCTCCTGCAGGGCCTCCTGGATAATGACAGCCCCCCGATGGACCTCCCGGATGGCAGCCTGCAGAAAGTGCAGCCAGGCTTGCAGCAACACATCCAAGAGAAGCACCAGAGTGCCCTGGGGCAGCTCCGGCTCCATGGCACAGAGTGCTGTAGTGTCCTGAGCGAGGGCAACCAGAGCACGCTGAGACAAACATGCTTTGCTGTCCCTCATCAAGGTAGGCAAGCAAGCAGGGAAACCTGAGAACTGGCTGTCCGGGGGGAAAGAGGAGGAGGGGTCCCTTTAAGCACAGGCCTAAGATAGCCTCAGGCAGCAGCCACACAAAGTAACTCCTGATCTCATGCCCTGCCTGAACTGGTTCTGGCCGGCCTTAAATGCAATTCTCGGTCCACTCAGTGTGGACGCGCTATTTCGAAATAGCATTTTGTGTGTAGACGCATTATTTCAAAATATCTTATTTCGAATTAACTATTTCAAAATTAGATATTTTGAAATAACGCTGTAGTGTAGACATACCCTTATTAAGTCACTGCTTTTGCTGTTATATATACCCTGGATTCTGTACTTTCCAATCCAACTCATAGACTTAGACTTTAAGATCAGAAGGGACCATTACGATCATCTAGCCTTACCCCCAGCACAAACTCATCTGATGAAGTGGGTTTTACCCACGAACGCTCATGATATAATATTTTTGTTAATCTCCATGCCCTGGTCTACATCCCCTTATTTGAAAATAACAAGCAGAACATCCACCCTACGAAGCCCATTATTTTGAAATAATGGGCTGGCTGTTTCAAAATAACTCCTGCTTTCCACAACGAATAATTCTTATTTTGAAATTTTTATCTTGAAATAGCAGTAGTGTGGACACTCAGCTGCTGCTATTTTGAAATAATTGGCCTCCAGAGGCCTCTCATAGCTGCACTTGTGGCTGCTCTGACCACATCTGACATCTTCAGTGCTCCCCTTCTCTTGCAGCGCTTAAAGCAGCAGGCTAAAGGAAAAGGGCTTGTGGCATGTATGGACCTTTCACACCCCTGTGGCACACAGCATCCATCCAGGAGTCATGTCCAACCCCAGTGCTCCCTCTGAGCCCCCCATAGCTGCCAGCACTTCAGCAGCACCCTCGGCTGCCACTGGCTAGGGATGCAGGAGAGCCGCAGCTTGGACTGGCGCAGAGACCCTGAACCTCATTGAGGTCTGGGGCAAGGAGACCATCCTCCAGGATCTCCACCCAAGGAGGAATGCCGATGTCTACGGCTGGATGGCCACCAGCCAGGCCGAAAAAGGACATATGCGGACCCATGACCAGGTCCACATGAAAACAAAAGAGCTCCAGCAGGCCTACAAGAAGGCCAGGGAACAAAGCAGACACTCTGGGGTGGCTCCTCACACCTGTGTGAGACGCAGCTGTAGAGAGAGCTGTAAGTACGTGTCTCAGCTAGCCTTAGCAAACAGCCACAGGAAGTGTCTACCCTTCTGGTGCCCTCCCCAGAATGCTTCCAGCAGCTTTAAATCCTATGCAGGCTCCAATCAGAGTGGATGCGCTATTTCAAAATAATTCTGAGCTATTTCGATGCGGTCTTGTAGTGTGGACACGCTATTTCAAAATAATTTCTTAGTGCAGACATGCCCCGGGGTGCCACAGGATTGCTCATTGCTTTTTGAAGTTACAGACTAACATGGCTGCCCCTCTGAGACCTTTTACAACAAATAGGAATAGTGAAAAATAAAATGGTGGACAGTAGGAAACAGTGAAGCATAGGACCAGAGATTCTGTCCAGATTCATCTGTGTGGAATTGCATCACTGAGCAGCTAAGTTCACCTTTCACACAGCACAACCATCATCTGCCTAGCTATTTTAGCCCCCCCACTCCTCTTCACTCCATGGCAATGACTATTTTAACTTGAGCAGACTGCTCTAGAGCTCCAGTATCCCTTCATTCTATTAATGCAATTCCTAAAGTTTTGAGTTTAGTTTTGTATTTTGTTTGCTGAAGCAGCTGAGGTTATGGCATTCTCCACATATAAGGCCAATTTCCCAGATTTGCTCACCCAATCTGCATAGGAAGATAGCTATCTGGGTCAGACATATCACTGAGGTTCAAATTAAGGGATTACCCCTTGTACTGTATGTAGTTTGGATACTTTCCATTGATGTCCCTACAAAGTGGTTTGTTTTGCTTAATAAATGTATCACTAATTTTATCTGGGTGGGGAACGAGACAACTTTAAAGTTACTACATCTCTTTCACATGGTGGACCCTTTGTGTGACAGAAAAGCTTAATGTCAATATTGCCCACTTTAAGGTGATACTTCTTTGGGAAACTGGGTTTTACGGACAGTCATTGGGAAGAAATGGAATGTGGTTTCCTAGATGTAGGAAATGTCATACAACTTTTTTAGACCAACATGCATAAACCTGTATTGTTTTGCTTGAACATCAGCATTGACAGGTTTCTCAAATGTGCCAAATTTTACATAATGTATCATCTTTTACCTTCATTTGATCTAAGTCTCACTTTCCCCTCCTAATTTATATGTCTGCAAAAAGAGAATGAAGTTTAATTAAGGGGAATACTTTGGGGGGGTTTATTTTTCCAATAGAAATAAATTATTTAGAGAACTTAGACACAAATAGATCGTGTTTCATATGGTCTTGCAATGCCAGCTACAAAACTGCCATGACCAGGGCTCGACAAACCGTGGCGAAATCCACTCGCCAGCCCCGCACCGTGCATGCGCCAGACCTGCACTGCGCATGCATGCACCACTGGTGAACGGGGCGACCAGATGAAATCTACTCGCCACGGGCAAGTAGATAAACGGATATGTTGAGCCCTGGCCATGACAATCTGTTCTCATGGGGGAAGCACTCTAACCTCCCTGGACTCACAGTTTTGGACTTGCAATTTGGCAATCTCAGGTAAAAAAAATTTCAAAAATAGACTGCAAGGGGGAACTGCTGAGCTGGAATTCATATGCAAATTTGACACTCTAAACAAAGGTTTACATTGACATATTGTGTGGTTCTTGCATTACAATGGGTAATTTCCCAATCAGGTACTCTCACCTTCTCATCGCTGTTGGAGATGAGCCACAACAGCTCTGATTTAATTAGCACAGATGTCACAAAGCCTTATCTGTATCTTTCTTTCTTTCTTTCTCATCTGATGAAGTGAGTTATAGCTCATGAATGCTTAGGCTCTAATACTCTCTCATATCCTGACATTCATTCGTCTTTTAAAGTGCCACTGGACTGGTATTTTTCTTGAACCAGACTAATACGGCTACTTATTTTAGGTGACATTTTAAATAAGAGGTGGGCAAAATAATCTTCCATAAATGTAAACAAACGTAGCTCTCTAAAGGTATGTATATATCGCATGCTTATTTCGAAATAAGCTATTCTGGAAGAAATATTCCAAAATAGCTTATTTTGAAATAAAACGTCTACACGACAGGGAAGCCTCAAAATTAGTCTGAGGCAGGCTTCCCTGATGAGGATTTAGAGCCCCAGAAGGCACTGGGGAGTAATTACTTTGAATGGCCCTGGGAAGGAGCTATTTGGAAATAACAGCAGTAGAGCGTCCATACTACTACTATTCCGAAATAGCTATTTCGGAAGAGGCGTTATTCCTTATGGAATGAGGTTCACAGAAGTCAGAATAAGTCATCTGTTATTTCAAAAATATTTCAAAATAAAGGAATTGTTGTGTAGAAGCTTGCATTGTTATTTCGGAATAACGGCCGTTATTCCAAAACAACACTGTTGTGTAGATGCACCCTTAGGTTATGTCTATACTTCATTCCTCTCTCGAGAGAGGAATGCAAATGCAGATACCCGAAATTGCAAATGAATCTGGGATTTAAATATCCCGCGCTACATTTGCATAATTGCGTCATGGCACTATTTCGAAATAGCGCTATTTTGAAATAGTGCCATAACACAATTATGCAAATGAAATGCAGGATATTTAAATCCCAGCTTCATCTGCAATTTTGGATGTCTGCATTTGCATTCCTCTCTCTCTCTCAAGAGGAATGAAGTGTAGACATACCCTAACTGATTGCCTAAACAAGAAGTAGGATTGAGTAGATTTGTAGGCTCTAACGTTTTCCATTGTTTTGTTTGAGAATGCAGTTATGTAACAAAAAAAAATCAACATTTGTAAGTTGCACTTTCATGATAAAGATGTTGCACTACAATACTTGAATGAGGTAAACTGAGAAATACTATTTCTTTTATCATTTTTACACTGCAAATATGTGTAATAAAATAACAAAGTGATCACTGTACTGTGTGAATTCTGTGTCATAATTTAAATCAATATGTTTTAAAATGTTGGAAAACGTCCACAATATTTAACAAATTTCAACTGATAGTCTATTTTTAATAATGTGATTAAAACTACAAGTAATCGTGATTTATTTTCTTAACCAGGGCTACTCAACTTTGGAAGCCCTGGGGGCCACAATCATGCAGCACACGACGAGAGCCACAATTTAAGTGTGGTTGCATATATATGCAAATATATGCAAATAGCTTCTTTCACACCGACGGGCATTAATACAAAGATTAAGGCAAGACTACCCAAGACACAGGCCCCATTTAAGACAGTTCTGCTGATATTAATAAAATGCAATATTTATCCGATTTACACCCCCATATGACAGCACTTTTAATGAGAAATGACAGTCCAGGACTTTAACTACTAAATACATATCAACAGAAGACCATTATTATTGACTACTTCTTCTTTTGGCTCCCACATGTTTCGCGTGTTGAATAGCCCTGTTCTTAATCAAAATTCATTTTTTTTTTTAGTTAAGAGCATGAGTTACTACAATTAATCAACAATTCTAGTTGCTTTCTGTCTTAATGACTAAAGTACTTGGCCATTCACTGCTTATCCTCTATCTTGAGTATTGAAATCTTCTGCTCGGATACTGATGACCTACTGATGAGATGTTCTTTGTATCTATTCTTCGAAGGATTTAATTTAATTTATATTTTTCTTAATTTTAATAAATATCACTATTTTCCATATAATTTACTTTTCTATTTTTAGCAACCTGAATTTCTACACAAGTAGGGCATTTAGAAAATAAACATTCTTTAAATACAAATTGTTCTGATTGTGGAAATCAATATTCTTAAGAGATTCAGAAATAACATGATATATTTGACAATATTAATTTATTAACTCAGTGGAAGACAGAACTGCTGACAAAAAACTACAATAGCCATCTAGAAGTGTAATGTATCTATTAGCTCTCTTCATACTGTGATTAGCAAACAGATTATTTTTTCATTAGCTTTTGGGGGAAGGAAAAATATATGATTGCTGACTTACACAGATTAAAATTGAGTAATTCCAAACTATCAATAGCTATTACCAATTCCATAGTCAATCCAGTACAACAACCTTTAAGTTAAAAACTATTTACTTACCATACATGAAAATGTCCTGACATCAATAATATCAGTAGAAGAATCTATAGTGTTTCAAGAAAGCAAATAAGGGCTTTATAATACAAACTAATCATGTTTCTTAGTTCCTACCACAATATCCATGTGTGCATAATTTAATGAATACATGATTAATTTACTTGTTTCATTTGTCAGCATGTTTTCCTTTTATAAACAGGGTTTCTATTAAGATCATGTTTGAATGTGAAGTTGGAAAGCCAATAATGAAAAAGTCTGTACAAAAGCAAAAAGTTCTAAATTTCCCCAGTTGGAGTCAGCACAAGGCCCTGCCTATTAATTAAATCCCTTAAGCCCTCGATACTTGGCAACTTTTACCAGAAGAAAATGAAGTTTCAGTGGCTGACATTGGGTGGAAAGTATCTCATATTTTTAGTTTAGTCTTGGCCTGTTACTATCTATGGCCCTGACTCTGGAAAGCCCTTAAATACACATACAAATCCATTTGCTCAAGTGCTGTCCAGAACAGTGAGGCTCTCCTGAATCAGCGCCAGCACAACTTTTTTTTCCAAATGTGGTTCTGAGTCACTAATATACTTTAGGCACATAATGAATATTTTAATGAAATGTATTTGGAAAGAATGTGCATGTGCAGCAACTATTCTAACTTTTTAATGATAACATTTTCTCCAAGCAGCAACCAAACTTTCCACGTGTCATCCAACCAATCCCTGTTGTATTTCTATGGATATTTATCCAGTTTTTTTACATTATGTTTCTTAACACAAACACTTGTTTATAACACAATCTCAACAAATGTACCGCCCGTTGTGATTAGATATGTTCATCTAAAACTCACTCACAATAACTATGGAAACTATGTTCATTTGAAAGAAAACAGTGGGGGAAAATGCCTATTACCAATAGGGATGTTAGATGTTGTTTAATTGAATAATCATGTAACAGCACAAAAAGTCTTATTGGTTACATGATTATGCAATAGTCCCTGGAGGTGGGGCTGGCAGTCAGTGCGCTCCTGGCTCCACTCCCAGGGAGTCCCCAGCCACCCCATGCTGCTCCTCCCCTCCTAAGCACCAGTTCCTGCCTGCCCTCCCCAACCCTCACTGCCTCTGTGGAATGCAGCAATGGGGGGGAGGCGGCTCCATGGAGTTGACGTGCGCTGAGAGCCAGCTTAAAATATGGCTCACCAGGTGTATCAGCTCCCACCTGCCCCCCTAACCTTCGGTGCTGCTGCTTCTGATAGAGAGGCATCAGCAGAGGAGGGGGGAGGGCGGCTTTGTGGAATACGGTGGAATCCATCTTCTGTCCCAGATTGAAGTGTCATTAGAGGAGGTTTTGGAACAAATAGAAAAACTTAATGTTAACAAATCTCCGGGACCGGATGGCATTCATCCAAGGGTTCTAAAAGAACTCAAATGGGAAATTGCTGAACTATTATCTGTGGTTTGTAACCTATCCTTTAAATCGGCTTCCGTACCTAATGACTGGAAGGTAACCAACGTGACACCAATATTTAAAAAGGGCTCTAGAGGCGATCCTGGCAATTACAGACCGGTAAGTCTAACTTCAGTACCGGGCAAATTAGTTGAAACAATAGTAAAGAATAAAATTGTAAGGCATATAGAAGAACATAATTTGTTAGACAAAAGTCAACATGGTTTCTGTAAAGGGAAATCATGTCTTACTAATCTATTAGAATTCTTTGCAGGGGTTAATAAACATGAGGACAAGGGGGATCCAGTAGATATAGTATACTTAGATTTTCAGAAAGCCTTTGACAAGGTCCCTCACCAAAGGCTCTTGTGTAAATTACATGGCCATGGGATAAGAGGGAAGGTCCTTTCTTGGGTTGAGAACTGGTTAAAAGACAGGAAGCAAAGGGTAGGAATAAATGGTAAATTTTCAGATTGGAGAGGGGTAACTAGTGGTGTACCCCAAGGGTCAGTCCTGGGACCAATCCTTTTCAACTTATTCATAAATGATCTGGAGAAAGGGGTAAGCAATGAGGTGGTAAAGTTTGCGGATGATACCAAACTGTTTAGGATAGTCAAGACAGAAGCAGACTGTGCGGAACTCCAAAAAGATCTCACCAAACTGAGGTATTGGGTAACAAAATGACAAATGAAATTTAATGTGGATAAGTATACACATCGGGAAAAATAACCCCAACTATATGTACAGTATGATGGGGGCTAATTTGACTACGGCAAATCAGGAAAGAGATCTTGGAGTTATAGTGAATAGTTCTCTGAAAACTTCCACGTAGTGTGCACCGGCGGTCAAAAAGGCAAATAGGATGCTAGGAATTATTAAGAAAGGGATAGAAAATAAGACACGGAATATCTTACTGGCCCTGTATAAAACTATGGTTCACCCACATCTTGAATATTGTGTACAGATGTGGTTTCCTCACCTCAAAAAGATATTTTGGCCTTGGAAAGGGTTCAGAAAAGGGCAACTAAAATGATTAGGGGTTTGGAACTGGTCCCATATGAGGAGAGGTTAAAGCGACTGGGACTTTTCAGTTTAGAAAAGAAGAGACTGAGGGGGGATATGATAGAGGTATATAAGATCATGAGTGGTGTGGAGAGGGCAGATAAAGAAAAGTTATTTATTAGTTCCCATAACAGAAGAACTAGAGGACACCAAATGAAATTAATGGGTAACTAATAAAAGAAAGTTCTTCTTTACACAACCTGTAGTCTACCTGTGGAACTCCTTCCCAGAGGAGGCTGTGAATGCTAGGACTATAACAGAGTTCAAAGAGAAGCTAGATAATTTCATGGAGGTTAGGTCCATAAAAGGCTATTAGCCACGGGACAGAAATGGTGTCTCTGGCCTCTGTTTGTCAGAGGCTGGAGAAGAATGGCAGGAGACAAATCGCTTGATCATTGTCTTCGGTCCACCCTCTCTGGGGCACCTAGTGCTGGCCACTGTCGGCAGACAGGCTACTGGGCTAGATGGACCTTTGGTCTGACCCAGTACAGCCGTTCTTATGTTCATCTTAAAAGCCAGCTTCCCACCGGCACCGTCTCTTGTCTCTTCCCACCCGCCCTTTACTGCCTCTGATACAGAGGTAGCAAGTAGGGGTGAGTGTGTGTAGTTGTTAGAATTAACTGATAAACCCAGTTTATCGGTTAATCATTTCCAAGACTATACACTGACACCCTTAATTATTGATAAGTTTTAGTTTCTCAGGGCCAGAATAATCTTAGTCTTTTTAATCCCTCATGTTATTCAGCAGAATGAAAATTGTGTCTCTTTTGATTATTTATGGGCTTTCCTGAATTTGGCAGCTTTAGAGTACACAAGACAGAAAAATCAAAGAGTTTCCTCCTCCTTTCCCCCCCCCCCCCCGAGAAACTGAGGACAAACTACCACCATAATGCCATGTGATCCTATGGCCCCACACCAGAAATGACTGGAGATTTATTCACTGTATCACTGACAGATAACAGACTTTTGTTGATAAAGATGATTCAGACAAGTTAATTATAAAAGTTCAGTTTCTGAAAACAAGAACATTATAACATTTAATTCTTTCCTCTACTGGCTCTGGCTTGAACCCAGCCGCGAACTGTCCCAATGAGTTCTATGCAATAACTTCCTTGTTTGTCAACAGACCCAGATCATGACAGGTAGAGAGACAGATTGAAGTGCTCTTGCACCTTGCCCCAGGTTTGGCCCTTGATGAGCCAGTTGTTGAGGTCTGGATAAATCCAGACACCCCAACTCCCCTGGTACCATGTGCTTTGTAAACACCCTCAGGACTGATGAGACACCAAAGGACAGTGCCGTGAAAAGGAAATGATGCTGATCCAGCACAAAATAGAAGAACTGTCTGTTTCCTTGGAATATGGACTTCAGGACAAGGATGGTATACCAGTCTGCTGGAAGCAGTGAGGAATAATGGAGACCAGGGACACCACAAAGAACTTCACCTTTTTGTGATGGCTCTTTAGACATGGCAGGTCTAGATGGGTCACAGGCCTCCTTTCTCTTTCTGGATTAGAAAATATTGGGAGTAGAACTCTTTCCGTCTCGTTGTCCAAGGGAACTCATCTACAGCCCTCAGACACAAGAGGGACTCTGCTTCTTCAGTGAGGAATTGCTCATGAATGCATCCCTGAAGAGGGATGGGAAAGAGAACTGGAAGGGAGGGACAGCTGAGAACCGTAGGATGAAGGCCAAAGATGAATTGTTGAGCACCCTA
Source organism: Pelodiscus sinensis (assembly GCF_049634645.1). Taxonomy (NCBI): domain Eukaryota; kingdom Metazoa; phylum Chordata; order Testudines; family Trionychidae; genus Pelodiscus; species Pelodiscus sinensis. The sequence continues at coordinate 5,867,405 of NC_134739.1, read as the reverse complement.
CGAGCTGAGGTTATTCTCAACTATGCCAACTGGAAGGGGAGCAGGGAATTAAGAGAAAAAAAGGAGGGAGGATCCTGAAATTTGATTGGTCCTTGAGCACACCCTCAAAATTCCTGTCTCTGGCCCCCCTTGTGTCCTGAAGGGTGGAGTTGAACAGGCAGATGGGAGGACAAGGGAAAGTTTACTTTAAACCCCGTCTCTGTCCTTTTTCTTGTCGGTGACATGTGAGGAAGGCCCCCAGGATCTAAGAGGAGTAGGTCGGGGTCAAAATGGCTTTTTAACCCATTATGGAGTGTGAAAGTCCAGAGACTGCAGGGTGACATGGGAGTCTTTCAGGGCATGTAGTCTAGCATCCATAAGCTCAGAAAAGAGCCCTGCTCCCTAAGGTCCTGAGTAGTGGATAAACCCAAGAAATGATGCCAAGAGTTGCACCTTATCACCACCACAGAGGCCATAACCCTGGCTTCAGAATCTACAGAGACCCAGGTCACGGGAAGGTTGTCTTTTGCCACTGCTTTTCCCAGCTCTATTATTTTGCGAACCTCCTGGGCACAGTCCTGAAGAAGGGCCTCCTTGAACTTGCCAAGGGAGACCCACTGGTTAAAATTGTACCTGCCTGTCACAGGGCGGACTCACCACCACGGCGCCTCCTGCCGGTTGCACTGGGAATTAGCTCTTGCCAGCCTGCAGGGCCCTTCCCTCTGGCTGATGTCTCTCTGTCACTCCGTTCTCCAGTGCTGGACCCTCAACTTTCCCAGACCGCGGTTTCCTCTTCAGAACACTTCCCTCTGGCAGTGCCCACACTTGCTGTCTCTCATTCCCCTTATGGCGGTGGGGAGATGTTTATCAGTCTCCGCATTCTGGGGTCCTCTCCTCCAAGGCAAACCCCAATTCCCCTTGAGTCATCTTGCCTCTGTGATCCACAGCCAATCTTCATCTTGCCCTTGCCACAGGGGCAAACTGCAGTCTGTAATGGGTCACTAATCATTGGCAAGGGGGTGTGGACCTCCTGCCTTTGTCTACCCTGGCTAGCTCTCTGCAGCCCTCCTGCACTCAGGTCTGGCCTCAGGCCCTGCAGCCTGGGAGTGAGGTCTGGCCAGAGCTCCCCAGCCTTGCCTGCCTTTCCCATTACTGCTCTGTCTTCGGAAGCCTTCAAGCTTCCTTAACAGCCAAGTCCTTCCTGCTCCCCAGCGAGAGCAAGTGTGTTTCCCCTCCTCCCTCCAGGAGCCCTTATTATATAGCCCCCTGCTGGGCCCTAATTGGCACTACCTGCCTCAGCTGCAGACTTTGCTCTCAGCCCTCTCCCAGGGTTGGGCTTTACCCTTAAGGGGCCAGTGCGGGTCAGATACCCGGTCAGAGTGCACAATAGGGCCTGATGATTAGATACCTGAAACTGCTGGCTGACCATCAAACATAACTGTCCGTCAAAAAGCTCCTGCTCCTCTTACACCTCACTTTCCAAGTCTAGGTTGGCAAGCATGCTCTTAAGGCAAGCATGATGGGGCTATCAGTTTGGGAAGGTCTTGGGAAGTTTGCCTTGCTTGGTCCAGCAACAAGGATATTGACAGCATTGCAGGAGGAGGACCGGGTTCCCTTCTGGGAATGGCTGCCTAGGCATCAGGACCTGACGTACTACTCTGTCCCATGATCCAGTGTTGGTGGTAGTGTAACCGCCACCAGACAGATTTGAACCCGGGACCTCTGGAGCTGAGTATAGTAGCCTCTACCCTCTGAGCTAAAAGCCAGCTCGCTCCCAGCCCATACTGTAGAGGTCTCTTAGTCTTAACTGTTGCTGTGGTCTAGGTACCACTTGTGTTGCTCAGTAACCACACTAGGTGTGTGGGTTACAGTAGCTCGTTCAAGGCTGCCAGGAAGAAGCAGTGAGAATATGGAATCGGCATCATCAGCATTACTTCCGGGTTCCTACAATCCCATTGAGCAGATGATTGGCCCTGCTGCCACATCAGTGCCACGGACGTCATGCCAGTTTCCAGGGTCAATAGAGATCAATGCACTTTTGGTGAGGAGCTGAACTCCTGCTCTGACTTAGACTCTTCCAGTGACCAAGGTGAAGCTATGGAAGCCTGGGTCTGCTGGTTGACCCTTGTCAGAAATTGCTGCCTAGAGATCAACATCTCTCCATTGAGTGGTACCAGGGAGGTGGAGACCAGTAACATGATGGCAAGCAGTTCCATGCCAGTGGGGACCAATACCTGGAAGACTGTCTAGGCGATTAGGACCTGTGCCAAGGTGTTCAAGAGTTTGGGGCCTTGATAATGTTATTTCAAATCTTGTGGAAAGACAGTGTGGTGCTGGAGACCTGGGTCTTCTGGATGGTGACAGACATCATGTTCTTGGGGTCATAAGTTGTGGGGACAGGGACATAAATCTTTAAGGTGCCACAGGGCTCCTTGAGGCTTTTCTTAAAACAGACTAACACACACGACTATTCCTTTGAAACATTGTTTTTCACCTATATAATTCCAGAATTCCAGAACATTCCAAGTTATTTAAATAAAGCTGTGCTTGTAACGTAAGCATAATTATGTCATTAAGATGCTGAAAGTCCATTCATATTTCAGTTTTCCTTAGTGAAGAGTCCTTTCAAATTTAAATCTTCTTTTGGATACACTTATATTTTGCTGACAGCAGTCTTAAGAAATGAAAGCCTCCTCAAAGGTACCTATGTAATTACGTAAGACAGTGGTACCACTACTGCTATCTGGTCACCGCACAGATATGGAAATCATTTCACGAATGGGTTAGCCTCATACAAATGTATACAGGATCCAAAGAGTATGAAATAGCACCCTGCAACTGGTTAATTTGAAATTATTAATTTCTTAACAATTTGCTCTGCTCTGAAGGTCACATTAACAAATCCACGTGGCAACTGTCAGCCGAACAAGAGCCTCTCTTTGTAATACTTCAGTTTTCCAGAAATAACCTCCCACCTCTTTTCCAAAAGAATCACACTTTTATAGGGTGGTATTAACACCTGGAAGTAAAATATCAGACAAAAACAGAGGGCAAACTGAGACGCACAGCAAGGCAAGATTGGTGAAAAAAATTATTGGGATTCTGGTAACTATGCAAAATGTCCCCCTACATTTACTGTCACGTTATTGGCATCGGGATGCAAGCTTGCCAACCACTGGGAGATTTTGAAACAAGTTGTTTATCAACACTGATATACATGGCACTATTATACAGCAGCGTTTAAAAGACATCTATAAAACTAGAATAAATTTGCATTTATATACTGTATGTTAAGAAAAGAAAAGGTGCAACACTGTGAACTGTTCCTCATGAATCTAGGGCTAACCCAATAAGTAATAAATAACATTTACCTTTTCTTTAATGAGACAACACATTTGACAGAATAATGAGCAAGAAGGATGAGGATCTCCACGCATGAGTTCACATAATGCACCCCATAGGACAATCCCTTTATTTTTAAATATAAGTGAGTTGTCATTCAACAGACACCTCTTTTTTTCTGAGGGATTCTTTTGCTCTGTAAATTCTATGCACCATAGTGTGGTATGGTGTTTTATGGAATGTTTGCTATGGACGTCAGCTACATATGATAGAAGTTATGGATAAAATATGGAAGAAAACATTCTTTTAATCATTATCTTAATAAATAGAAAAGAATATAAGGTTGTTCTTACAACAAAGATTGGATTAGATTTGAGAAAAATACCTCCTGCCTAATAGCTATAGTAAATCGTGGGTAAAAACACCATCACACTGGACCAGCAAAGCACTTAACACATACATAAGTTTAAGCATGTGAAATGAAGTCAGTATTCATGTGCTGAAAGCTGGTACCTATTTATAGGCATGAATCAAGACCTGCAGGAACAGGAAATCTGAACAACTAGAAATTGCAAGATAAGCAAGTATAAAGACAAATTTATCCACCTCCTCAACTGATATTCAATATCAGCCATTAACATTTATGTGCCCAAAATATAACTCTGACCTGACAGAGGATGCCATGTTTTCTTAATTATTACTGCATTAAAATTATCAGTGTTAGTTGACAGCTTAATCATACTACAGGGTACTTACAAAAGTGACTTAAATATCACCTGGTTTCTTCCTGTACTTTAGAATTTAAAATATCTACCCAAGCTACTCTTTGACTTTTTAAGCGAATGTGTCAAGGGCTCTTACAGTTAAAGTAAGTTTGCTAGTATATATTCTAAAGTAAACGAAATGTTACTAACTTAGCTCTTAATCAGTGGAAGAGAGTCCAGCTGCTCTCTAACTAATACATTCTGAAGCTTCCTATACATTCTGAAGTTTCTATTATTCAAATGGAAAGAAACATTCCTTAATCCTCAAAATAGCTTTCTGAATATAAAATCATTCCTACTAATTACTATTTTTACATATTTTTAGACCTTACCTCCATAACAAAAGATGTCATCCATCCATCCATCCATCCATCCATCCATCCATCCAAGTGTATCTGTCTCCAAGTGTGTTTGTTCAAGAACTCCTCTTAAATGGTAAGAGCTAGGGTCACCAAATTTGGTATGCAGCTTCCTCTTCTAACTTAAAGCAAGGTCAGGGTTTGGTTGTGCCAAGACCAACAGAAGCTCCAGGAAATGGACCATTTTCCATACCAAGTGTTCTGTCGACAGAAGGCATTATTGCATCTACACTGTCCTTTGCGTCTACACTCTCATGTCGACAAAGTGGCTTGCTTTGTCGACAGAACTGGATGTGGTCTAGACGCTCTTTGTTAACAGAAGCTTTGTCAACAGTATCTGTCGACAAAGCCTCTGTCAACAAAAGCCTGTAGTCTAGAAGTATCCGAAGATATGCAAATGAGGTGTAGCAATGAATATTCCTGTGCTTCATTTGCATACTTAATGAGCCGCCATTTTTTGCGGAAGGGGCTTTTGCGCAAGAAGGAGCTGTCTACTCTGCTCATCTTGCACAAAAAAACCCTCTTGCGCAGGAGCCATTCTTCCTGAAAATAAGCAGCAGAATGGCTCCTGCACAAGAGGGTTTTTTTTGCACAAGGAGCAGTGTAGACAGCTCCTTCTTGCGCAAAAGCCCCTTCCGCAAAAAATGGCAGCTCATTAGGTATGCAAATGAAGCGTGGCAATGATTTGCATATCTTCTTGCACAACAATGCGCAGTGTAGACATAGCCAGGGAGAAGCCACACACCACATCTAAAGTACACTTAGCCAGGAATTTACCCCTGCACCAAACCCGGTTGCCAACTCTGCTCACATATCTATCCAAGCGACACCATCACAGGACTTAACCAAATAAGCCACAATATTAGGGGCATCCTCTAATGTGATATATGCCATCAAGTACCAGCAATGCCCCTCTACCTTGTGTAATGGCCAAACTGGACAGTCTCAGCAACAAAGGACAAATGGACGCAGCTCAGACATCAGGAATGGTAACACATAAATTTTAGGGGAACATTTTAACTTAACTGGATGTTCATTATTGGATTTAAAAGTAGCTATTCTTCTACAAAGGAATTTTATCACCCAATTACAGAGAGAGATTACAGAACTGGAATTCATTTACAAATTTGACACTGTCAATCTGGGCTTGAATAATTATTAACTGGTTAATGCACTAAAAAGACAATTTTCCCTGCCTTTGACATTCACATTTCACATCAAAAGCTATGAATGGGACACATCCAGCTTACTTAATTAGCTTCATTAACACAGGTCCTACAATTGGCAGGTAACTGCTTCTGCTGTTATATATACCTTGGATTCTGTTATTTCCAGTCCAACTCATCTGATGAAGTGGGTTTTAACTACCAAAACTCATGATCTTATTATATTTGTTAGTCTGTAAAGTGCCACAGGACTACACATTGTTTTTAAAGTTACAGACTAACATGGCTACACTTCTGAGATTCGTGCTCTATAAATAAATAGAAAAGTTACCCAGCTTTGCCTGGTTCCACCTGGGGACAGGGCAGAGGCCACACAGGTCTCCCATTGGGCTATGGAGGCCACCTGCTGATGTTTCCAGGACCCAGCCCAGTGGTGGAGAATTGGGATGGCTGTGCAGGCTGGCCAAGGTTGGTTGTGCTAGGCAGCCTGGCGGTGCTGGGGCGCAGGCTGTGGCTCCTGCTGGAGGGGCAGGTCCATGCGACCCTGGCAGTGCTCCCAGACGGGCAGGAGGGGTGCTGTAGCAGTGGGGTTAGCAAAGCTTCCTCTCCATCCTAGCACTGCAGCTGAGGGCTGGGGATGAGGGAGGGAATTTGGGGCGGGGGGGGGTGCTTACCTGGGTTGGTGGCTGGTAAGACGGTGAGCCTTGTCCCCAGTTGGCCACTCCTTTCCTGTTCCAGCTGTCCCCAGTGGTCACACTGCAGTATCATGTCCCTCCTATCAACTCCCTCCTTTTCCATGTCATAGAAAGCAGTCCCATTCCAAGCAATTCCCATTTTCCTGGCACAACCAAACCCTGACCTTGCTTTAAGTTAGGATAAGAGGAAGCTGTGTACCAAATTTGTTGGTGCTAGCACTCACCATTTTGGAAGAATTCTTGGACAAACAGATTCACAGACAGACAGATGCACTCTAAAATATGCACACTAATATATATATTACTAATTCATTAGAAACACACAGTGTTAACCATTGATAACTGGAAACCAATCATAATAAGTATCAGAGGGGTAGCCATGTTAATCTGAATCTTCAAAAGAAACGAGGAGTCCTATGGCACCTTATAGACTAACAGATTTATTAGAGCATAAGCTTTCGTGGGCAAAGTCCAAGTATTGCATCTGACGAAGTGAGTCTTTGCCCACAAAAGCTTATGCTCCAATAAATCTGTTAGTTTATAAGGTGCCACAGGACTCCTCGTCAATCATAATAAACAGACTAAGCTAAAATGAAATACATTCTAAGATTGTTTTTATATTTTCTATAACACTTCTTGGCTCTAAAATTAATACTTTAAACTAACCTTATTTTTAGTATGTTACTTTACTGTAGAAAGTCATATCTGCATTTGAAGACTTTTTAACATGGAATAGAAAACCTCACAAGACTACAGAATAACAGTTCTAAGCATCTCAGCAGAGTCGGAGGGAGGCAGTTGAACAACAGTGCAGGGTATTTTTGAAGGAAAAACAAATATTTCCAGGAGGAATGGGAGACAATTCCTTTCAGGTAAAGCCTAATCCTCTCACAATCTTTTTTCCAGAAGAACATGCATATGATAGTTAACTCTTCTTAACATGAGGCAGTTTAAAGATTCCTCCAAAAGACTGAATTTGTCATTGCTCTAATGCTTTCTTTTTCAGAAAGAATTGTGTCTTTATTCCCCTGCTACTGTACTTTGTTGCTCAGCTAAAAGGTGCTTTTCAGAGCCCAGAATAATTCACATGTTGAATGTGAACCTTTGGTTCAGTCCTATAGTCTTCATTCATGCAGAATTCACATTCAAAACAATAGGATAATAAAGTTGACTGCATTCCCGTCTATTCTTTCAAACCTTGCCATTGTCTGTTTCTCTTTTCGACTACAGTTCAATCATCCTTCTCCCCTTCAACTCAATACTCACTGACGAGATGCCTCTAAACATGGTGTTTACCTTCTCAACTCAAAACTTACTACTGGAATCAATGGTTATCAGTGTCTACCTACTTGGACCAAATTCTGCTTTAAGTTATACTAATGAAAATACCAAGTTATTCTGAATATAGCTCAGTGTAAATTACAGGAGAATTTGGCCCTATCTGTGTTATAATACCCTCACAGCATACCATAAGTGTGAATTAAATATTTGGGGTGGCCTGAACTCAGAGATTTTCATGTTTTATTTACTGTTAGCCCATGCTTTACTTTCAATTACAAAATCAAATCCAAATTAACTTTTCTAATGAAGGTCATTGGTTTTGTCTGTAATGTCATATGATCTAAATATGGCCTACACTTATATAATGTTCTCAAACTGAGGTTCATGGATTTGATTCCATTACTCTCAGTTTACTGTCTTCTCCTCAATACGGAGCAACTCCCTGGAACGTCGTTATGCCTCTGGGTAGCTTTGTGGCAAAAAAAAAAAAAAAAAAAGTTTGTGAAGCTTGGTACAAGCCACATTTCTTCAGACTTCATAAGTGATTGGTAATTAAAAATAAATCCTCGCATCCGGAGTTTACAACTTGCATATCAATTTGCAGGTTGCGTCATTTTTAAAAATCAGAGATATTAAACACTGAAAACCAGGATATTCAGTGGAATTTATAACACAACTTAAGCAAGTTCATTATTTCTGATGGCCATTTATTAGAACTCAGAAAACAGTATATATACACAACTGAAGAATTCTGCCAAACACGGATATTTATATGTTTAGTACCTTTTTATGTGATTTGTCTTTGTAGAACTAATGTTCATATGAAAATACTGAATAAATAGAAGCATTTCTTACGTACCAACTATTGCTACTATTATCTGCTGCACAATTAAGGAACAGGTTCATTTAACACAAACTCTTCCTTATTTCTGCAAACATGTCAGATCACAAAAATGCTTAAGCTCACAATCTTCACACGTGACAGGAACACACCAGTAGGTAGGCCTATGCATTTTACAAAGCAACTACTATGTCACGCTCTACATCAGGGCTGGGCAAAATATGATCTGTGGGCCACATTCGACCCACCACACCACCAGATCCATGCCGAGAGAGCCTCAGATGGCTCCCTGCCTGTCCCCGCTTGGCACTCAGAAAATTCAGCTGCAGGAACATGTGCTTCTGTGAATGCTGAAAGCCTGTAGAGAAGGGGCAGAGGCTTCTCACACTGCTCCCACCCCCAGTAGCTCCCATTGGCCAATTTCAACCAATAGCAGTTGCCTGTTTCCATGACAGGCAGCATGTGAAGTGCCCTAGGCTCTCCGCTGGGCTCATAGCAGCAAACATGGCCACTGTAGCTTCTGTGAGCAGTACAGGGGCATGGAAGGCAGGGACCCTGATTAAGTAACCTTCTGGGGTGATGGCTGAGAGCCACCCACGTAAGGTCTTCCAGACAGAGCCTATCTCTGGCACCCCATCCACTCTCTCTCCCAACTCTCTACCCCCCTCCTGCATACCTACTCCACATAACCCAAACCTTCTGCACCCCCGCTCCAGACATCTTCCCAGACACTGTATCCCCTCCTACACCTCTCCTCAGGTCACAGCCTCCTCCCAGACCTTGCACCACACTCCGCTATCCCTGGTCACAGTCCAAATCCCTGCACCCCCTCTTCCACTCCTGCCCCAGGTTACAACCCTCTCCCAAATTCCGCATTCCCTTCTGCACTCCTGCCCCAGGTTACAACCCTCTCCCAAATTCCGCACTCCCTCCTGCACTCCTACCCCAGGTTACAACACTCTCCCAAATTCCGCACTCCCTCCTGCACTCCTACCCCAGGTTACAACCCTCTCCCAAATTCCGCACTCCCTTCTGCACTCCTGCCCCAGGTTACAACCCCTCCTAGACCCTACACTCCTGCATGCACTTCTGCCCCAGGTTACAACCCCCTCCCAGACTCTGCAGCCCCTTTCTCCTACACCTCTCCCCCAGGCCAGAATCCTCTCCTGCATTATATCCCTCCCAGACCCTGCACCCCAATCTCCTACCCCAGGTCACACCCACTTCCAGACCCTGCACCCTCTCCTGTACCCCAGTTCACTGCCCCAGGTCACAATCTCCTCCTTCACCCAAACTCCTTCCCAGATCTCACACCCCAATCTTCCTTCTGCACCCAACCACCATCCCAGTCTCCTGCGCCTCCTTCATTAATATAATGAAAGAATGTGGCCTCTGACCACTTACCAAATTCTTGGAGTGGCCCTCCCATCAAAAATTATTGCCCACCCCTAATCTACATGATTCAGGACTTTGTTCTTGGTATATAAAAGGGATGTTAATTAGCATGTAATTGAATAGTCGTGTAACCGAGGAGCCTGCAATCAAATGTTAACTCCCATGTGCAACCAACAAGGCATATTTGTCTTTATAATCTCATTCCTGAAAGCAAGGTGTCTAGAAAGACTAATAATTCCATTACCATCACTCCTTGACTCATTAGAAATGCTCATTTGGGAGTATTCTATATTCATTCTCCTGAAAACAAGGCAGGTAGACTAGATTTCAGTTACAGAATTACAGGGCTTCCTCATTAAAATTATATCCTTCTTTGTAATATGATTTTCCTGAACATAAGGCCGCTTGTAATCTGACTCTCAGTTCTAATGTGGATTATATATCATAAACTGCCTATATAACTTGTAAAATACTGTTCTAAAAGAAGCTTCAAATAAAGTAGAATCCCAATACATTAAAAATGAGACTAGTTAGCTATGAAAAATGAACAACTGGTATAGTATAAAGTGGGGAGGGGAACAACTGAATTATCTGCCTCAAATTGTACATTTCAGCGTGTGAGGTGCTGAACATGATCTACTCCTTTCAGTGAGCATAGAGGGTACTTAATATGGATCAGAAAACTGACTCAAGTTTTCTTTATTAGATATCACATATTGCTTCTAACAAATTCGAAAGCAATTCACTTGTAGCAGCTCAGTAACTCCTAACAGCAAGAACTGAAAGAAGTTGGTGAATTCATGCACTGTGTAGTTACCAATTTAATCAGTACTTTCAGATTAAGTTTGTAGCCAACAGTGACATAGTATCAATATTTAGACAATGAAAATACTGTAGCCACTACAGTATTTGTATTTCACAAGATATTTGTCAATATGTTGGTAAGTTCTAATGTTTAGTTCACTGTCCTTTCCTTTCCCCTGTGAAAAAAAACTACATTAAATGCAAATCTTGAGTCTGTTTGGGGGACTTTGCCAATAAAGGCTTTGAATAAGCTATAGTGCCTGTTTTAAAAAGGATTAACTTTTTACTGTATACCTCCTCAAATGATGTAATACAGTGCAAGATTTATGGCTATAATTATCTAAAGAAAAATTATACTGATGGTAACCTTTATATTTCAACTGAAGTCCCTGCACAAAATCATAAATTTAGATAATACTGACATTTATCTATATGCAGAGATATTGTCTTGGTAACCACTGTACTCACCCTGAGAAGCAGAGGATAAGTGTTTGGGAGAACAATTATATTTATCTATCATGATATTAAAATTTACTTTATTAAAAGAACAAGGGAGTAGCATACAGACAAACTACTATATGAATTTTACAAAAAAGACATTGTATGTTCCTCATTGTGTCCTTACAAATTCAAACCCCTGTGAGTGAAATCTACCCAAGTATGCCAAATCCTGTGCCAAATCCCACTTTCATTTTCCATGGGGGAAAGAGATAGGCAGTGCAGACATTTTAAGGACGTGGAAAGACAGCGACTGATATTTTCAGCCTATAAGCAAGGACAAAGGCCATGCACACTAAAGGCTTGCTGTGATTTGTGATAGTAAATTCTGTCTTTCCATCTCCATGGAGCTGCACACAAAGACCAGAGAGTTATTCCAGTTTTGTAAAGGTTGAAACGTCTTAAACCCTGAGCAACTTGGTCATTGCGGCACTCTCTGAAGGTCGATAGCCTTGGGCCACATCTAGATCAGAAAAATGTATCTTTAAAAATGTTAGCTAACACATATTAACTAATCTCACTTTTAAAAACACTAACATAGATAGGGCTTAACACACATCCAGTGTGTCATCTGATCAATTTTTGATTCCCTTTGGGGATGACTATGAGCAGCTAGCATGTTTTAATGAGCATTAAATTGTGCATGAGGTAGGTGAGGCCAGGGTTGGGTGGGGTGAGGCATGCATGGCTAGTGTTAGCAAGTGGAAGAGTGCAAGGGGATTTGGGGGGGGGGGCAGTGGATAAGCAGGTATGTGGTGAGGGCAGGAAAACATTGGGAAGTTGTAGATGTATATGGTATCTGGGGGAGAACAGGGCCATGTGCAGGGAGTCCCTGTGATGGTGACACCACAGGAGTAGATTGGCCATGAGTTTGGTGTGGGGAATTCAGTCTCTACGTCAAGACACTACCACCTGAAAGGCTTCTTCTGGAACTGCTGTCTCAGCTCCACCCTGTACCAAGGCAGTTCCATGCAGGAAGCTGAGGCAGGAGCAGGAGTTCCCAGAAAAGGAGATACATCAACACTTGGGGACTGATCTCTTTCCCCAATCCCCATGTTGAGCCCCTTTTGAATACCACAGGTCTCCCTAACACAATTCCCCTCCTGTACACACAGTCTTCCTCAGCTCATGTCCATCCACCTGTCCCACCAGCATCCCCACTTCCCCCAACATCAGAAAGCACCATGGTGAGGAGCAGGAAAGTGTCTGCATGTGAGAAGCGTATCTAGTTGAGCAGTTAGGGAATTAGGGACAGAGACAGCATCTTTAGTTTGACCTTTAATTTGCTCTCTGGTTCGGGACCACCGTATTATGCGTTCCGAATTCATTCCACCACAGAAAATATTGTTGGGTTGTAAAGAGGGTCATTACTTGAGGATGTAGGAGACTGTCCCTGAGCTACTTCCAGACTCCCTCTCCAGGCATACCTGACTCCAATGCAGATCCTCTGGGGCACTGAGGGATGAAACCTCTGGCAGCGTTCACAGTTCCTCTACAATCAAAGTCTGTCTGCAGGCCCGGCACTCCTGGCCCACCTTGGCTTCTTTTAGGTCCACAGCCAGGCATCTGGCTTCTCTGACTGGCCTCCCAAGCTGGCCTTTTGTAGCTCTAGCCCTTCCTCCTGGATTCCAGTTAGGTGATGGGATGGGACCAATCTCCACCCACCAGGGCTCTTGAAGGGCTCCTTCCTCTCCAGGTCAGTGAGTGGCCACTCCACCTCACTTCATTGCTGTTTTTTAATTACTATACTTTTTGCTGCTTTTCTAGTTTCAAGTAGACCTTCATGATTATCTGCTAGATATTCGAGAGAAAACAACAAGGAGTCCGGTGGCACTTTAAATACTAACAAATTTAAAGTGCCACCAGACTCATTTTTGTTTTTGCTGAAATAGATTAACCTGGCTACATCTCTGATATGTGAGAGTTTGTCTGTCTATTCAAGAACTCCTCCTAAACAGTAAGAGCTAGGACCACCAAATTTGGTATGTAGCTTCCTGTTATCATAAATTAAAGTAAGGTATGGGTTTAGTTGTGTCAGGAAAATGGGATGTGCCTGGAATGGGATTGTTTCTCATAAAACAGAAAGGGTGGGCTGTGCTATATAACAACCACACGGGGGCAGCAGAGGATATGGGATGGAAAGCAGGGATAGTTATATTGTATGATGATCACTTGGGAGCAGCAAGGGGCCAGAGACAGCTAAAACCTCATTGGGGTAGAGAAAGGTTCAGCTATCTACAATATACTTGAGAGGGTTTGTCATCCTGCGTGTGTGTCTGTCCCCCAGTCGGGGTCCATGTACCCCTCTCCCCAGCTGTGTCCACTGGAGCTGCAGCAGCCATAATGAGGCGCTTCTCACCTGGCTCCAACCTGCTGCAGTGAGAGAGGGCTGGGATAATCCACTCTTCCCTGGGCAGCCTGTGTACCATATACTCCTCATCCCCAGCTCTACCCCAAAGCAATGATTTAAATGAAGCATGTACATTTTAATTTTATTTTCCAAAAAAATACAATTTAATTGAGTTAAGGACTTAAGCAACACTGGGTAAATCATCTACTTATTAATAAAAGTAATGTACAAAGGACAGTAAATTTACACAGAAGTGTTCAGAGTAAGAAATGCAAAAGCGACGAGGAGTCCTGTGGCACCTTATAGACTAACTGAAGTGTAGGAGCATAAGCTTTCGTGGGCAAAGACCCACTTCGTCAGATGCATGTCTGAGTAAGAAATATTATCTCTCTCAAAAAACCAGCATATTAATTTGTACCCACCCAAGATGATTATATCCTGTATGCTGCCATAAATGAGATATAGTTTAGCCCCAATTTTTCTCTGCCTCGATGACCTCCTGAGGTCTCTTCCAACCCTATGATTCTATTATATGATCTCTAAGTTGGTCTGTAACTCTGCATCTATCTGTTTTCAAAATGTAGTCATATGGAGATAAACCTTTAGGGGTATAACAGAGAAAGAGCATATTTTATACTGATATGAGATGTTGAGTACTTTTCAACACGGTTATTACTCAAGGACCTAAAAACCTTTAATATGGAGATTCTTACTGAATCCTCTGCCTCAGCAGTTCTCAAACTGTGGGTCAGGAGCCCAAAGTGGGTTGCAACGCCACTTCAGAGGGGTCACCAGGGTTGGCTTAGACTTTCTGGAGATGAAGGCCAGAGAGTCCCAACACCCAAAGGCCAAAGTCTGAGGTTAAGATGACTGAAGGAAGAGAAATTCAGGCCCAACTGAAGTCAAGAGAAGTTTTGTCACAGTCATCAAAGCAGCCATTATTTCACCCAAATGGAGATACTGCCAGAACTGCACAGAATTTCTGCTCCGAGTACCTTTGTCAAAATTTGGCATATGAAATAGGAAAAAGCCAGCTCTCAATTGACTCTAAAATGGCTAATGCTGCCTAAGCCTAACCCTAACCCTAACCCCCCAAAATGAGGAGTTCATGATCTTTTGAAAAAGGCTTTTCTTTTCGAAAGAACCGCATCTAGACCACGGTTTCACTTTCAAAATATCAGTTTTTGAAAGAGCGCCATGACGCAATTATGCAAATGAAGCACGGGAAATTCAAATCCCGGCTTCATTTGCAATTTCCATATGTCTAATTTACATCCCTCTTTCAAAAAGAGGGATGCAGTTTAGAAATACCCTAAGATTAATAATCTTCTGGGACTAGTGTCCTATATGCTGAATGTTAGTCCAAAGAAGAGTAGCTCCTTGAGTGTAATAATTTTAATATTCACCCGCAACAAAAAATCATTATTTTAAGCATTTCTTTGTTTTCAGTCTTGTGCAAGCAAATATCAGTAATATGGTAACAGCTTTGAAGTACCTGAACTGGTGTTACTGGAGGGATAAAAAATATGCTCCTTAACCTCTGATGACAGGATAAGAATGAATGGGCTTAAAATGTAGCATAGAAGCTTTAGGTTGGACATTAGGAAAAACTTACTGTCACAGCGTAGTTAAGCGCTGGAATAAACTGCCCAGGAATCTCTATCACTGGAGATTTGTAAGAACAGGTTAGACAAACACCTGTCACAGATGATCTAGGTCATGAGTTCCTAAACTGGGGAGCATGCCTCCTGGGAGGGGGGAGGAAGGGAGCGTGAGAAAATTCCAGGGGCAACCTGGACACACACACACCCCCGTCAATCCTACCCCAAAGTTTTGCTGCTATTTTTTTGAGAGCGGGGGCATGAGAGTTTCTCAAAAATCAAAAAGAGGGGCGTGATGCCGAAAAGTTTGGGAACCACTGATCTAGGTGCTTAGTGCTGCCATGTACTGTACTGTCAATCAGCGACGCAGAAAGGAAAGTTACTCATCTGCAGTGGAGTTCTCAAGATATATTGCCCGGGAAGACCCACACTCACTCATCTTAGTTTCCTGTCTCTGTGGAGTCCTCATTTGATATTCTCAATTGCTGCAAAAGAACTAAGGGAAGAGGAGAGATGGCCCCTCACATGTCTTCACACAACTCAGCAAAGGCAATATACACTCACTGCTCTGATAACAGGTATGGAATTGCTCTTTTTTCTTGCGTGTATCTATCTCTGTGGCAGCAAGGATTTTTAAATAGTCCTATAGTAAAACGGAAATGGGGAAGAGGGGTGGAAACCAAACTGAAGGACGGGATGACTTTTAATTTGCTTCATTTTTTTGTTGACCACAAGGGGCATAGCTATCAGTGAAAAACCACATACCTAATTTAGAGAAGCAGTCTTCAGTTTTGCACTCACAATTAAGTATATATATAAGCAGGGCTTGACGAACGGCGGCGAAAGCCACTCACCAGCCCCGCACTGCGTATGCGCAAGACCCGCATTGCGCATGTGCTCGCCGCAAATGAACGGTGTGCCCGGCTGAATTCTACTCACCACGGGCGAGTAGATTCAATACTTTGTCGAGCCCTGTATATAAGAGTGAGGAACCTAAGGCCTGGGGGCCGGATCCCGCTCCCAAGGCTCAGGGCTCCTGCCCAGCTACCCTCCCTCAGGACTGGAGCACACAAAATCTACTAGCCTGGGTCACCCTAGGTTCTGGTGTGAATGCAGAACACGGGCAGTGTCAGTGCCTTTCAGCTTCTCAGTCCGGGAGTCAGGGGCCACATCAGTGAGGGGTTTAAGTTTTTTTAGGTTATTTTGTTTTGTGCTGCTCACTTGTGTGCAGCCCCCATCTGATTTTTCTGTGGCTCAGCACAAAAAGGGTTTCCCACCCCTGGTATTCATGCTGTGCTGCAATACAAAGATAGCTGTCCTTGAAGATAATGGAGAACTGCATGCTGCTTACCAGAGCTTACAACTAAACTGAACCCACAGTTCCAAGGGATCAAGTCAGCACTGATATTACAGCAGTATACACTATAGTACATAGTTTCAAATACGGGAAAGTTACATTACTATACAGAGGACCAGTGATAACAAGGCCAATTCAGTCAAGGTGGATGTGGCCCACTCCCAACAGCTGATAAGAAGGTGAGAATACCGAAAGAGAGAAAACTACTTTTTGTAGTGAGCTAGCCTTTCTAGGTCTCTATTCAGGCCCAGTTTGATGGTGTCAAGTTTGCATGTGAATGCCAGCTCTGCAGTTTCATGCTGCAGTCTGTTTTTGAAGGTTTTTTGCTCAAATATGGCAACTTTCAAATCTGTTGCCAAGTGAGTGCTCTCCCTCTCAATATACATGACAGAGGGGCAATGCTGGCATTTGATGGCATAGATCACATTGTTGATGTGCAGGTATACAACCCCCTGATGGTATGACTGATATGCTTAGGTCCTATGATGGTGTCCCTAGGCTAGTTATAAAGACTGAGGCTATGTCTACACTACAGGGTTTTGCCAGCAGAAAGTATGGCTCATTAGCATTTGTCGCACTGTCATTAGCGTATTCTCCACCCAAGGCTTTTTGCGCAAGAGGTTTGTATGCAAAAACAAGCAGTGTAGACCGATCCTAGAGCAGATCTTTTAGAAAAAACATCTACTCTTGATTTAAAAGTTGTCTCCAGGACACTTGGTAAGTTGGTCCAATGGATAATTATTCTGATTGTTAAATATTAACACCTAACTTCCAGCCACTGGATCATGTTATACATTTCTCTGCTAGACTGAAGAACACTTTATTAAATATTTTTTCTCCATATAGGTACTTCTAGTCCAGGGTTCTTCAATTAGCATCCTACAAGCCAGATGTGGCCTAAAAGGGCCTTTGGTTTGGTCTGCCAGGAATGAGTGGCTCCTGCTTCCTGCCTGCTGCTCTGCTCCAGGATCCCTGGTGGCTTCAGCCCTTGCATTTCTCCGGGCTGGATTTGGTTCACCAAGGTTAGCCCCCCGAGGGCTTCCGCCACTATATTTATGTGTGTCTCCACAGGTAAGGGTGTTTGCAGCTCCCATTGGCTGTGGATGGCCATTCCCTGCCAATGGGAACTGCAGGAAGCAGCATCCTGGTCCGCTGCCATTTTATTGCCCATCCCTGACTTAGGTACTTTTGAAACCCCATGAGGTGCCTATCTGCATCTTTAAGCACCAAAATACATTTACAAATCTGGTCCATAGAAACCAAATACATCACTTAAAATAAACTTGTTTAAAAACATACATGAAAAGTCACTCTATGTACTGCAACACATAATGTACAGTTTGCTGAAGTCTCTTTCTCTCAGCATGCAAAAATTTAACATAATATTACTTAAACGGCTTCATCTTTTGGCCTGCCTTGAACAAACCAATTCATGAGGAGACTGGAATTATACCATATTCTGGCACTACTAAAAATTCTCTGAAAAATCAGAATGTGTGTAAGCCAGTTGATTATTTAAAGGCTAGATAGACTGTGCTGTAAAAACTGAAATCCAACATATTTCCCAATGGTAATTTAATATTGCAAACATGGGTGCATATTCCATCTGAAAAAAATTTATGACTCTAGCAGGCCATGTAGTTAACTAATGAAGATTTGTGCAAAGAAACTTGTTTGGCGAGTTTTATCTAAAATGTTGCACTGACCAATTTTTAAAGCCCCACTGAACTTATTTAAAGTCCTTACCAGTTAATTTCTTCATAGGTTGGAGCCGAACACTGATAGACTGATGTGTGAGTAAGGGGGAGGATGGAAGAGAGCGAGACATGCCCTCCATAATCCGAATGTGCTGCATACCTTCGGTCACTGGGAGTGGTGGAATAGCGTAGTCTGGTTCAAAAGCACAGTCGTTCTCTGTGGAGGTGCCTGATAGGAATGCAAAAATAAAACAGAACAGCCTGTAAAAAAAAAGGCAGCCTACTGTTTTTATCATTTCCTAGGCTCAGGAATTTGCTGCATTAGGTACTAGATGCCTCCTAATATTTCCAAACGACTTCTCACAAAAATCACACAAACTTTTTAGTGTTGGACTGCTCTTCCTGATCATATTACAAAAGGTTTATGCTTCCCATGAAGAAATTAAATTTATACAATAGCAAATAGGTGAATGTCTGATACTGAGTAACAAACAACATCAGTAGATTTAAAATTATATCATTTTGCTTTGTTAAGCATTCTAGAATCATCAGCTTTAATGTAATTACTACACCTGGACAAGTTTTTTTTCAGACAGCAAACCAAAAAAATCAAAACAAATATTCATTTTGGTTCTGAAAATGTTTGGAATTTGTCAGCAAATTGAAAAAGTCCACTCAGCTTGAAAAACCTTTGTATCCGTGTGCACATGTGCATGGATAGCCCAGTTGTTAGTACCGTATTTTCCGGCGTATAAGGCGACTGGGCGTATAAGACAACCCCCTAATTTTTTAGTTAAAAGATAGGGTTTCGTCTTATACCCCAGCGCCCCTCCGCCTCCTTTGCTCCCGGTGTTCCTGGTCTGCTGGAGATGGTCCCCAGCAGACCAGAGGCACCGGGAGCAAAGCCGCAGCAGCGGCGGGGTCCCGCGCCTCTGAGGCTTTGCCAGAGCAAAGCCTCAGAAGCGCGGCACCCCGCCGCCGCTTCGGCTTTGCTCCCGGTGCCTCTGGTCTGCTGGGGACCATCTCCAGCAGACCAGGGACACCGGGAGCAAAGCCTCTGAGGACGCCCCGGCAGCGGGACAGCCCCGGCATGCCTGGGCTGCCCCGCCGCTGGAGCCCCTCCGTGGCTTTGCAAAGCCTCGGGGGAAGCCGGCGGCGGGGCATCCCAGGCGCGCCTGAGCTGCCCCGCCGCCGGCTTCCCCCGAGGCTTTGCAAAGCCGCATACCCGGCATATAAGACGATCCCCGATTTTGGGGGGATGTTTTTTAACATCAAAAGTCGTCTTATACGCCGGAAAATACGGTATGTCACTTGCTAACATGGGGAGATACATGTTTTAGGGATGTTAGCATATTGTTGTTTAAAGAATTAACCAATAAGCCTAGGTTTATCGATTAATCCAAACAACTACACACGCGCACACCCCGCTGCCTCTGTATCAGTGTAACCCTCACACCTCAGCTATGTCTACACTGGCAGCTTCTTGCGCAAGAAAATCTTGTGCAAGAACTCTTGTGCAAGAAAACGTCCACACTGCCATGTGCGAGATGTGCTTTTGCGCAAGAGCATCCATGGCAGTGTGGACGCTCTCTTGCGTAAGAAAGCTACGATGGCCATTTTAGCCACAGGGCTTTCTTGCGCAAGAAATCCCTGCCGAGCGTCCACACTGCCCTCTTGTGCAAGAGCTCCTGTGCAAGAGGGCTTACACCTGTTAAAAAAGAGCATAGCTCTTGCACAAGAAGCCCTCTCTTACCACTCCATACTGTAAGTTTCCTTGCGCAAGAGCAGGCAGGCAGTGTGGACGCTCTGCAGATTCTTGCGCAAGAATGGTCATACTTGCGCAAGAAGCCGCCAATGTAGACATAGCCCTAGCGTGGTTACTGAGCAAAGCAAGTGGGACCTAGACCACAGCGACAGTTAAGACCATAGACCTCGACAGCATGGGCTGTGAGCCAGCTGTCTTTTAGCTCAGCGGGTAGAGGCTCCTATACTCAGCTCCTGAGGTCCCAGGTTCAAATTTGTCTGGTGGCAGTTACACCAGCAGCAGAAAGGGAGAGGGGAGGTGGAAGCCAAGCTTTTAAACCTGCATGCGTTGCTTCCTGTGGAGCCACCTTGCCCTCCCCCTTCGCTGCCTCCCACAGAGGCAGCAACACGGGGGTCAGGTGGCAGTTGGTGCTTGAAGGGAACCGGCTTAAAAGCTGGCTCCCCACAAGCACTGGTATCTGTCCCGCTCCCCACACGGCTGCCTCTGATACAGCGGGGTGCAGGATGCTGGAGCAGCTTCTGTCCATGGCGAGCTCAGGCCCCCCCGTGGACAGTGGCTGCTGCCCAGGCAGCAGGCCGGAAGCAGTCTGCACGGGGAGCTGATTTTGAACAGAGGCAGCAGCATGAGCCACATGAGGCAGAGACAGCAGCACAGATACAGAGGCAGCTGTGTGAGATGGCAGGGGCCTCTCTGTAAGTGGGGCTGGGAGCCGGGAGGGAACTGGCTGCCAGCCCCACCCCAGGGAAAGGATTTTAGTAACCGTGTAACAGCTAAAAATTGCTGTGGATACACGATTACTAAAATAAGCGATCTCTAACGTCCCTACCATGTTTCAGTCCTCGCTCTGGAGCAAGTACTAGAACTCAGAGCTATCTCCTTGTCAGGTGAGCATTCTAATCACCAGGTTTACAGGTTACTTTGGGATTGGTCTTCTCAGTGTCTCCTTTTGAAGCTGTTCTACATTGCCCAAGTATTGAACTAGCCATTGGAGGAGGGGCTTGAATTCAGATCTCTCTTCTACCAGGCAAGTGTCTTTACCACTGGCCTGTGGGTTATTCTGCAGTCAGTCTTTCTGGTTGAAGCTGTTCCACTTTCTTTAAACACTTAGGCTATGTCTACACTGGCGGGTTGTTGCACCAGATGTATGCAAATGAGGCTAAGCGTAGAATATCGCCGAGCCTCATTTGCATATCTAATGAGCCACCATTTTGCGGAAGAGGCTCTTGTGCCAGAAGGAGCTGTCTACACTGCCCCTTTTTGCGCAAGAAAAACACTCTTGCACAATTCTGTTATGCTGATTATTTTCAGGAATAACGGCATTGCGCAAGAGGGTTTTTCTTGCACAAGAAGGGGCAGTGTAGACAGCTCCTTCTGGCGCAAGAGCCTCTTCCGCAAAAACGGTGGCTCATTAGATATGCAAATGAGGCTCAGCGATATTCCACACTTAGCCTCATTTGCATACTTCTGGCACAAGATTGCACCAGTGGAGACATAGCCTCAGAGTGTGTCTAGACTGCTTCCCTCTGTCAACAGAGGGATGCAAATGAAGCATATCAAAATTGCTAATGAAGCTAGGATTTAAATATCCCATGCTTCATTAGCATAAACATGGCCACGGCTTTTTCCCCGATAGGGAGTTTTGTCACCTAAAAGCGGCAGTCTAGACACGGATCTATCAATAATAAACCCTTTTTCAACAGATCCTGTAAACCTCATTTTTTGAGGAATACAGGATCTGTTGAAAAAGGGTTAACTGTCGACAGATCCGCATCTAGACTGCTGCTTTTTGTCGACAAAATTCCATGTTGGAAATAAAAGTGGCGGCCATGTTTATGCTAATGAAGCATGGGATATTTAAATCCCGGCTTCATTAGAAATTTCGATGTGGTTCATTTGCATCCCTCTGTTGACAGAGGGATGCAGTCTAGACGTAGCCTTAAGTATTAATTGGGCCAAAGAGCAAGAAAGTGTGTGACATCTCAGCCTATTCAGAAATCCTTTGCTTCTAAAAACTAAAGCATTTTCAGATCTTACTGTGTATTTCATACAATTCTATAGTACCACACAGAAACAGATCCCTTATATTTCTATTTGTCCATTGATGCTACCTTTTGCTCTTTTCACTTCTCCACTCTTTATTTATTATTGATAGTGGAGCTGTGAAATATGGAGTCTGCTATCTTACTACTTCTTTGATTAACATTCTTGTAGAACAGAAAATGTGAGCTAAATTGCTATCTTACAGATGAGAAGTTATTCTTACAAGGTTATCTAATAATGGATAGACTCGATTCACTCAGAGCAAGTACTAGGTCAGAGTCTCAAATGCTGTAAATCAGCATAGTGGAGCTATGCTAACATTCAGCATCTGAGAATTTTCTCTGACTCAAAACACTTTATTAAGATAGAGATCTTCTCTAATTTTTCTGCAGTCTTATCTCTAGACAGTAAAGAATCTTTGGGCTTAGAAAAACAGCTTTACCCAATAGAACTGTTGCCTTATTTGAACTCAGGTGATAATTTTAGAATCTATTTGAAACTCCTCAAGGAACAGTACAGTACAGTCAAATGCCTCATTTTATTTGTCCTTGTTCTATTTTCAAGTTCTAAGTTTATTCTGTATCTCACTGCCACGCATTTCTGCAATTGCTCTTGAACCCTTTTTAAGAACATAAGAACAGCCATGCGGGATCAGACTAAAAGTCCATCTAGCCCAGTATCCTGTTTGCCAACAGTGGCCCATACCAGATGCCCCAGAGGGAGGGAACAGAACAGGGAATCATCACATGATCCCTCTTTCATCATCCATTTCCAGCCTCGGACAAACGGAGGCTAGGGACACCATTCCTACCCATCCTAATAGCCATTGATGGACCTAACCTCCATGAATCTATCTAGCTTTTTCTTGAACCCTGTTAAAGTCAAACCTTGTTAACCACAAACCCTACCAAACAAAAACAAGCAAACAAATCAAGAGGAAATTAATAAAAGCTTTCGAAGAAACTCACATCTAAGTCAAGGAGAGGGTTAACCCTAAAAGGGGGAAGTGAGAGAGAAGCCCCACTGAAGTCCATTGCAGACTTTGCTATTGATTGTCTGAGAAAGGCAGTTTGATATGAAGGTAGGGGTGCCAGTAACTCAGTTATTGCAAATAAGAAAACTGAAAACTGATGGGGATTATTTATTATTATTATATAGACAACATCTGGAGGCAGAATTAATTTCTCCCTGCAACATATGAAATAAGCAGATCTTTCCCTCTGATCAGGGTTATTTGATGCTTCTTCTCCAGTTATTAACTTGACCAGAATTTGTAACCTATTTTTCTGCCTATTCAATAAATTGGGACAAATTACTAACAATTCTACTGAGAAATTTGAATTATATTACAGATATGTATATTTATCATACCGTATGCAGAGATGCAAAAATATCTGGACACTGAGTATTACAGAAAATGATGATGTATTCATTAAGAGTCTCTTAGTTTTGCTGCATGATGGTCAGGCTCTTAATTAAACAGTAGAAGAAAAATCAGAAATGATGCATGTGAATGTCACCCATTTCTTTTACCTTTATGGGCATTACAAGTGCTGGGAAGGCTCAAGGGATCTTGAAAAGCCTTGAATCGAGCTGGGGGAGGAGGCAGGTAGAATTTCCTCAAATATAAGAATTAAGGGAAATTACTTCAGGACTCCCTCACAAACTCTAACCCAGGGGTATGCTTGGGATAGGAAGAGCACAGTACACAGAACACTTCAGAGACTCTTAGAAGCACATCTGCCCATAAGGCAGCCTGCTGTAACTTCAACTATGGCTGTGAAAATTACATCACTCTGCCGTCCCACAGCACAACTGGGTAGGCATGAAGGTGAATCGTCTTAAGAACGTAAGAACATAAGAATGGCCATACTGTGTCAGACCAAAGGTCCATCCAGCCCAGTACCCTGTCTGCCGACAGTGGCCAGTGTCCCAGAAGGAGTGAATCAAACAGGTAATGATCAAGCAATCTCTCTCCTGCCATCCATCTCCACCCTCTGAGAAACAGAGGCTAGGGACACCATTCCTTACCCATCCTGGCTAAGAGCCATTTATGGACTTAACCTCCATGAATTTATCTAGTTCTCTTTTAAACCCTGTTATAGTCCTAGCCTTCACAACCTTCTCAGGCAAGGAGTTCCACAGATTGACTATACGCTGTGTGAAGAAGAACTTCCTTTCATTTGTTTTAAACCTGCTGCCCACTAGTTTCATTTGGTGGCCCCTAATTCTTATATTATGGGAACAAGTAAATAACTTTTCCTTATTCACTTTCTCTGCACCACTCATGATTTTATAGACCTCTCTCACATCCCCCCCTGAGTCTCCTCTTTTCCAAGCTGAAAAGTCCCAGTCTCTTTAATCTCTCCTCATATGGGACCCGTTCCAAACCCCTAATCATTTTAGTTGCCCTTTTCTGAACCTTTTCTAATGCCAGTATATACTTTTTGAGATGAAGAGACCACATCTGTATGCAGTAGTCAAGATGTGGGTGTACCATGGATTTATATAAGGTCAAAAAGATATTCTCCAACTTATTCTCTATTCCTTTTTTAATGATTCCTAACATCGTTTGCTTTTTTGACTGCCGCTGCACACTGCGTGGACATCTTCAGAGAACTATCCACAATGATTCCAAGATCTCTTTCCTGATTGTAGCTAAATTAGCCCCATCATATTATATGTATAGTTAGGGTTATTTTTTCCAATGTGCATTACTTTACATTTATCCACATTAAATTTCATTTGCTATTTTGTTGCTCAATCACTTAGTTTTGTGAGATCTTTTTGAAGTTCTTCACAGTCTGCTTTGGTCTTAACTACCTTGACCAGTTTAGTATCGTCTGCAAACTTTGCCACCCAACTGTTTACCCCTTTCTACAGATCATTTATGAATAAGTTGAATAGAATTGGTCCTAGGACTAATCCTTGGGGAACACCACTAGTCACCCCTCTCCATTCTGAAAATTTACCATTTATTCCTACCCTTTGTTTCCTGTCTTTTAACCAGTTCTCAGTCCAAGAAAGGATCTTCCCTCTTATCCCATGACAACTTAATTTACGTAAGAGCCTTTGGTGAGGAACCTTGTCAAAGGCTTTCTGGAAATCTAAGTATACTATATCTACTGGATCCCCCTTGTCCACGTGTTTGTTGACCCCTTCAAAGAACTCTAATAGATTAATAAGACATGATTTCCCTCTACAGAAACCATGTTGACTTTTGCCCTACAAATTATGTTCTTCTATGTGTTTGACAAGTTTATTCTTTACTATTGTTTCAACTAATTTGCCCGGTACTGACGTTAGACTTATCGGTCTGTAATTGCCAGGATCGCCTCTAGAGCCCTTTTAAAATATTGGCGTTACATTAGCTATCTTCCAGTCACTGGGTTCAGAAGCTGATTTAAAGGATAGGTTACAAACTATAGTTAATAGTTCCGCAATTTCACATTTGAGTTCTTTCAGAACTCTTGGTTGAACACCATCTGGTCCTGGTGACTTGTTACTGTTAAGGTTTATCAATTAATTCCAAAACCTCCTCTAATGACACTTCAATCTGTGACAAGTCCTCAGATTTCTCACCTACAAAGGAGGGGTCAGCCACGAAGACTGAAGCAAAGAATTCATTTAGTTTCTCCACAATGACTTTATTGTCTTTAAGTGCTCCTTTTGTATCGATCGTCCAGGGGCCCCATTGGTTGTTTAGCAGGCTTCCTGCTTCTGATGTACTTAAAAAACATTTTGTTATTACCTTTTGAGTTTTTGGCTTGCTGTTCTTCAAACTCCTTTTTGGCTTTTCTTATTTCAGTTTTACACTTAATTTGGCAGTGTTTATGCTCCTTTCTATTTAACTAACTAGGATTTGACTTCCACTTTTTAAAAGATGTCTTTTTATCTCTCACTGCTTCTTTGACATGGTTGTTAAGCCACGGTGGCTCTTTTTTAGTTCTTCTATGTTTTTTAATTTGGGGTATACATTTAAGTTGGGCCTCTATTATGGTGTCTTTGAAAAGTGTCCATGAAGTTTGCAGAGATTTTACTTTAGACACTGTACCTTTTAATTTCTGTTTAACTAACCTCCTCATTTTTGCATAGTTCCCCTTTTTGAAATGAAATGCCACAGTGTTAGGCTGCTGAGGTGTTCTTCCCACCACAGGAATCTTAAATGTTATTATATTATGGTCACTATTTCCAAGAAGTCCTGTTATAGTTACCTCTTGGACCAGCTCCTTCGCGCCATTCAGGACTAAATCAAGAATTGCCTCTCACCTTGTGGGTTCCTGTACCAGCTGCTCCAAGAAGCAGTCGTTTAAGGTATCAAGAAATTTTGTCTCTGTATCTCGTCCTGAGGGGACATGTACCCAGTCAATATGGGGACAGTTGAAATCCCCCACTGTTATTGAGTTCTTTGTTTTGATAGCTTCTCTAATCTCCCTTAGCATTTCATAGTCACTATTATTGTCCTGGTCAGATGGTTGATAATAGAGCCCTACTGTTATATTCTTATTAGAGCAGGGAATTACTATTAATAGCAATTCTATGGAACATGTTGATTCATTTAAAACTTTTACTTCATTTGATTCCAAATTTTCTTTCACATATAGTGCCACTCCCCCACCTGCATGACCTGTTCTGTGCTCCGATATATTTTGTACCCCGGAATGATTGTGTCCCATTGATTGTCCTCGCTCCACCAGGTTTCTGTGATGCCTACTGTATCAGTATCCTCTTTTAACACAAGGCACTCTAGTTCACCCATCTTATTTTTTAGACTTCTAGCTTTTGTGTACAAGCACTTTAAAAACTTGTCACTGTTTGTCTGTCCTTTCCTGATGTGTCAGATTCTTTTTTATGTGAATGTGTTTTGTCTGATCTGGCCCATACCTTATCCTCTTCTGTCCTCTCCTCCTGACTAAAACCTAGAGAATCTCTAACAATAGACTATCCTCTAAGAGACATCTCTGTCTGATGCACATGCTCCTCTGCACCAATCGGCTTTCCCGCATCTCTTAGTTTAAAAACTGCTCTGCGACATTTTTAATGTTGAAGTGCCAGCAGTCTGGATCCACTTTGGTTTAGGTAGAGCCCATCCTTCCTGTATAGGCTCCCCCTATCCCAAAAGTTTCCCCAGTTCCTTATAAATTTAAACCTCTCCTCCCTACACCATCGTCTCATCCACACACTGAAACTCTGAAGCTCTGCCTGCCTACCTGGCCCTGCGTGTAGAACTGAAGCATTTCTGAGAATGCCACCATAGAGGTCCTGGATTTCAGTCTCTTTCCTAGCAGCCTAAATTTGGCCTCCAGGACATCTCTGCTACCCTTCCCTATGTCATTGGTACCTACATGTACCACGACCACCGGCTCCTCCCCAGCACTACACATAAGTCTATCTAGATGCCTCAAGAGATCTGAAACCTTCGTCCAAGACAGGCAAGTCACCATATGGTTCTCCCAGTCATCGCAAACCCAGCTATCTACACTTCTAATGATCAGATCTCCCATTACTAACATTTGCCTTTGCCTACTGACTAGAGTTCCTTCCCCCGGTGAAGTAACCTCAGTGCAAGAGGATACCCCAACGTTTGGAAGGAAGGTCCCAACTATGGGAAGGTTTCCCTCTGCTCCCATTGACTGCTCTCCTTCCCTGAGCCTTTCATCCTCCTTAACAGCACAGGGGTTGTCTGACTGGAGGTGGGACAATTCTACAGTGTCCCGGAAAGCCTCATCTATGTACCTCTCTGCCTCCCTCAGCTCCTCCAGTTCAGCCACCCTGGCCTCCAAAGTCCATATGCGGTCTCTGAGGGCCAGGAGCTCCTTGCACCGAATGCACACATACGCCATCCACCCATAGGGCAGGAAATCATACATGCTACACTGAGTGCAATAAACAGGATAGCCCCCACGCTGCTGCTGGGCTTCTGCCTGCATTCTCTCCTACAGCTACCTAGGTTATTGATAGGCTTTCTAGTTAAATCAGGAAGTTTTGATTAAAACTCTTAAACTAATCTATAAAGAATGGCACGTGTACCTTGGCCCCTTCCCAACTCCTACTCAAAACTCGCTGTTTGCTGCTCCTGTTCTCAAAGCTCCCTGGTCGCTGACTCACTGCTTTATAAAACCCTGGCCTTCCTGATAGCCCTGCCCCCGACTAAGGCTCAGCCAATTAACAGAGGCTTCTAGATTTCAAACCTTTAGAAGCTCACAGCTTCCAACTGCCAGCCACAGCACAAGCTCCTCAAGGGTCCTGTATTTGCTCCTCCTTTACCTGGAGAACTCCCTCTCAAAACTCTGTTTGCTGCTCCTGTTCGTACCTTAAGACCAAGTCTACACTAGACCTGGAAGTTCGGCTTAAGGTACACAACTACATAAAATAGGTAGCTGGAGTTGGCTTACCTTAAGCTGAGCTTGGCAGTATCCACACAGCGTGAGGCCAACAGGAGCAAACACTCCTTACAGACATCATCCAGAGCTGCCTTCAGCTTTCGATTTACGGGTCTATAGTAGACCTGCTTAACTGAATGCCAGAAGATTGACCCCTGGAGTGCTGATCCACCAGTAAATATAGCCCTGGCCTTCATGATTAGAATTTGGGGCAACAGAAAACAATTTGTCAAAATCTGTGCTAGCCTCTGCTACATGAAAGTTGCAAAAGACTACATCAACCTTTAATTTTACAGTGAAAAACTTCCACATATTAAATGCCACATTCTCTCTCTCCCAAGTAATGATGCCATCTGAGAATTGTTCCAAAATTAACTGTTTGGCAACATGTGCTCAAAGGACCATGGGTTTTTGAGGCTTCATAGTTCACTTTCTTAAATTACTGGCTTGTGCAAAGGAATCTCAACTTCCCTACGTGCAAAATGAAACATCAGATAAAAAGTACAATTCATTGAGTTGCTGTTTTTCCACAAAGCAATGGAGTTACAAAGACATAAATCAGGGTATAACTTGGGTCAGTACAGGCAGTCCCCGGGTTACGTACAAGATAGGGACTGTAGGTTTGTTCTTAAGTTGAATTTGTATGTAAGTCGGAACTGGTACATATTGTAGGGGAAACTCTAGCCAAACATTTTTTTTAGTTTTGGATAGCATAGGGAAAGGTTAACTCCCCTCTAATGTTTGTTTTGCTGTCTGTTCCCCTGTTCAGAAGATTTCACATCTATTTCTGTCCCTGTGACAAACTCAGGACTAAAGGAGTAACTCATCAAATACCAAACAGCTCTGCACCATGCTTTGAGCTAATAGCTTTATTTCCACACACCACCCAGGGTTCTAGGAGGAGGGTCCTTTTTTTGCTAACACAATGAGGCCAGCACTTTGTTTGTTTTGGTGGAGTCTTTGTTTGCCCAGGGAGCCCAGCATGTATAGGGGGAGGAGGGGCGGAGAGGCTGCTTTTGTCTGCTGTTCGGCAGCCTGTTGCTCAGGGGAGGGGGCAGCCTGTTGCTGGCAGGGGGGGAGGGGGAAGGCGTGCAGGATGCGATGCCGCGGGGGGTGGGTGGGCAGCGGGCGTGGGGAGGCACTTTTCCTCTGCCCGGCAGCTCTGCGGGATCCCTGTCCCTGTGGCCAGCTGCTGCAGGCAGAGGCCAGTTGGAGCCGGCCGAAGAGGAGGAGGAGGTGGATTCTAGGACCCAGGTGAGCGAGCCCCGGGGACGCTGCTGCGCTCCAGGAGCCCAGCATGTATAGGGGGGAGGAGGGGCAGAGAGGCTGCTTTTGTCTGTTTGGCAGCCTGTTGCTCGGGGAGGGGGCAGCCTGTTGCTGGCAGGGGGGTGGGGGGGGGCAGCGGGCGTGGGGAGGCACTTTTCCTCTGCCCGGCAGCTCTGCGGGACCCCAGTCGGAGCCGGCCCGAGGAGGAGGAGGATCCTAGGACCCAGGTGAGCGAGCCCCGGGATTGCTACTGCGCATGTGCAGGAGTTGCCTCACCCCGTTCGTATCTAGGGATCCGACATAAGTCGGATCCACGTAAGTCGGGGACTGCCTGTATCTTCACATTTTTAACTAGCTTCTTGAGGGGTCAGTTTTGAGATTAGGAATGGATTAACTGGTTTCTTTAAAATAAAAATGGATCTAAACTGTCAAATATCACTTGCAACAAATCAGTTAAAACATTGGAAAAGAATTACTTAAGGACCCTCTGTTTCCAGAGCTATCTAGAGTACACTGGGGTTCACTGATAACAGCTGTAAATTTGGAGACAAGTTATCTTTTATATTTTACTGAAAATATACATTACTTTATATACGATGTATAAACTGTACTTACTGAACAGAGAATTATGATAGGTGCATCTAAATGTCTCCCAGATTATCTCATTTTTTGATATTGCAAAAAATCTGCTAGATTTAGCCCTGAGCTCTGATCACCTTTGCCCCTATGTTATAGTTTTCTTCCCTGAAAGCAATTATTTGATTTCCACTTGATAACATTGTGTGACATTCAGTAATTTATGTAACTAAATGTAGGTTTATAAAATCTCATTAATAGAGGATGGATAACAGAGCTGAAATGTGGATAAGGCAGAAAAGATAAATGCCTTCAATACATTATATTTGAGAAGAGACAACATCCTACATTTATTGTAGCTGTCCAAAAAAGGCTATATGAACAGTGTAAAATAGTCAAGTGCACACATTATTCATTCCCATAGCAGGAAACAAATTTAAATTATGCTGAAGCTCTCAAAACACCCTTATCAGAAAACTGATAAGAAAGTGATACATTTTACAGCTAAAATAGAAGAAGCCATGCCCAATCTCACAGTCATGAATACTTCACAATATAAGTATCATTTTATAATGAAAAACAAAACAAAAATTAACTATTATTATATCTGCATACACAAGTATAGCACTGGATGGTTACATGCAGGATTCTTAACATCCATCTGACAACTAACATCCATCTTATTTTACTGTGCCCATGTACTGAAGATTTAATCCTAAACTGATTTTTTTTGGGTGGGGGTGGGGGTATTTTTTCCTTTTTAGACTTTAATAACCTCCAAGTCGTTATACAGTACTACAGTTTCTTTGATATACGAATTTCCAATTAATTCATAATGGATATTGATTTTTGCCATGATTGCTAAAAATATTTTGAGCTGGATTCTTTGGTCTGCTCTTTTCACTTCATGCTGCTAAATGTTAAGTGTCTGCTTAAATGCTTTGCTGGATTGGGACCAGAGCATTTTACAGCTTACAGGACGATGTCCCTGGAGGAGATAGGTTAGACTGCTATGCACAGGTTTAAAATCCCCAGAAAACACAGGTTTAATGTCCAGCATTTGTAGACAGCTTTAGTAAGTATAATATAGTTTACTGCAGGTGGTTCTCTGGAAGAATTGTATATGCTTTGCATCTCTGCTTGGCTCCATTATTATAGGTCTATAACAGAATCGGTGGCCATATCTGGTAGCTGTCTAAAGTATATTTCTATACAAAATGAACAATTAAGTAAAAAAATATATAATTGACTTTTTCTAAAGTCGCACAGAACAAGTAATTGGAAGAGCTGGAAAGAAAATCTAGAACCACTGGATTCAGGTCTCTTGTTCTAAACACACTTCGTTTTTTAAAAAAGTAATCTAATAAAACTTAAATTAAATTGCTTTATATAAGGGTTACCAACCAGACTTTAATTTTAACAAGAAATGACTCTGAATTCAATAAAAGCAAAGAAATAAGTTTGGGGTGGAACAAAGGGAGAAATCATAAGTTATCTTTTTACAACTGCAAAAGTCAAAATGATTTGAACAGATTATTCTGAAATGTGCTTCAGTCAAAGGGAATATCTTTGTACAGGTTGCACCTCCCAAAATCAAAATTCTCTAGTCCAGCAACATCAGACCATGGATGTTCCTGCATCAGAGAACCCCAGTAGCCTAGTGGCAGGAGGGCAATCCAGGAGGGGCCGGGCTGATGCAGCAGGGTGGGGCAGAGGATAGGGCTGGCAGCAGTCCCCAGCAGCCTGCAGCAGAGGGGCTGGAACCGGCAGCAGCCTCCAGCAGCCCCAGCAGCCTGCGGCACTGGAACCGGATCAGAACAGTGCCTGACAGCACAGGATTGGGCTGGTGCCCCTGATAGCTTGCTGAAGTGGGGTCAGAGCCTGTAGGCTGCTTGGGGCAGAAGCCCGAGCCCTCAGCAGCCCACAGCAGTAGGACCAGGGCCAGGCCTAGCGGCAGCTCCAACAACCCATGGAGCGTGGGGCTGGAGCCCCGGACAGCCTGCAGAAGTGGGGCCAGAGCCCGTGGGATGCTGTGAGGCTAGGACTGGAGCCCGAGCCCTCAGCAGCCCCTGCCAGCCCAATGAAGGCCAAAGCTAGCCCCTAGAAGCCTGTAGCAGCGTGGGACCGCCCATGACAGTGCAGGCTGTTGGAGCACTGCAGGCAGTCTGGCCAGGACAGCAGCAGTAGGGCCAGGAACCCAGCAGGCAGATCAGCAGAGGCTGGAGGTAGTCCCCCCACTTTACCCCTACACCCGGAGCTGGCAGAGTCCACAGCTGGGAGCTGTGCCAGGGAACATTCTCTAGTCCGGCAAAATAGCTGGTTAGTTCCTGAGTGTGCCGGATAAGAGATCTCTAACCTGTACTGGTTTATAAATGCCTGAAACAAAGGATTTATTGTGACCGACCCACAACTTCAACAGTATTGCTACAATGTATATTAAATTGACTTATTGACTAATTTCAATCTGATAAAATGCCATAATGGATACAATTTTGTGATATTCCAAACTGTATTTTGATTTACACTGCAAGAGTCTGATGTGCTCATTAAATTCTATGCAAAACAAAATCTCTAAGCTCCTGTGGTATACTATGTCTATGATGTTAGCAAACTCTTATGCACTTATCTACACATGTTTATGGAACAAACATGGGTTACGGTTAATGATAATAATCACATGAAGCTGCAACACCCTTCATTTTTCCCTATACAGAAGTCTCCTCTCCTGGACATCTCTGAACCAATCTATTTTCATCTTCAGAACTCAATGCCAACATGATGATGCTTCTCCTGTCGGTAGCAACCCACATATTTGGCCTGCAGCCATACTTAGATTGTGCTCATGCCAGCTGAGAGTTAGGGTAAGTGGTATTTTGATACTTTTTCTGTTTGGTTTCTCTCCCTTTCCTGTTAATTGTGACTATTCAAAAGGCCACACTCATAAGAGCTCATTTCAAGGATAAAAAATAACAATTTTGATGTTTACAGATAGAACATGAACTGGTGCTGGCTCTGCTGTGTTTCACCTAAGGAACGAGAGGAGGGACGTGAGTCTTGGAGCTACAAATGGGGGCATACACTAGATAAGGGGGGCAGGAGGAGCAGTCACACACTTTCGGCATTGCCAACTCCTAATTTTTTTCATGAGTGAGGAGGTTTCAGAGAGGGCTGAAGCTTATCTTGTGATGCCATGGAAGCTCTAGCCCTGTCACGAAGTTCAACCCTGCAGGATGCAGGTAGATTCTTTCCCTTCTGCTCACTGTTTTAAGCGGAGGGGACGCAGGAGGAAACAAAGTACCCATCAGCTCAGCAGGCCTCTGCTCCTTCCTCCCCTCCTATGAGCAACTGAAATTGCTCTCCCTCTTCTCTATGCAATAACCAGATTGGGAGTAGGGGAGGAGGCTATGGGCTTTGGTTCAGCCTCCCAAGCCAGTGATGGTGTGGAGTGAAAAACTCCACGAGCTGTAATAGGGCTGGGGGAACTGATGAGGGAGATTGGGATGGCTGGGCAGATGAGAGGGCAGCCCTGATATATGGGATAAAGACTGAAACCGGCACTAGTATGAGGGCTGTCTGCAGAAGCCCTGGAGTGAAGTCAGATCAAGCGTGCAGCCTGTGTGACAGGCAGATGTGGTGTCAACATGGGTGTGGGAACTGTGCTTTACCACAGGTGGCCAGATCTAATAGTAACAGCTAGAGTTGGCGGGGTCAGGATACCATGAAGGTAGAAGCAAGAGGCAAACCGGAGATCAGAATCACCTCAGGAACTAGAATCCACCCCGGTCAAAGGCAGGGACATGAGAACTACAAGCCAGATGCCAGGAAATCAAGCTGCAGGAACACAAGCAGTACCATGAGGCGCATATTCCAGAGCAAGGTGGGGCCCAGTTGTTCATGCAGCTTCCTGTTCCTACTGGTGACTTAAGTAGGGCCAGCAGGTCAATCAAACACCCTGAGACTGCACCAACAGGCCATCAGGGCAGAGCCTCACACTGTGGGGATGTCTACACTGACAGTTGGATCAATAGGCAGCAATGGATCCGTGATCTATCAAGTTTAGTTTAGACTTTTTGAATCGATGGCTGATTGCTCTTGTGTAGACTTTGGTATTCCACGAGAACAAGACGCATATGGGCAGTTCATGAGAGAACATCTCCTGCTGACACACCGTTGTAAGTGGATCTAAGTACATCAAGCCCAGCTATGCTATTCATTAAGCTGAAGTTGCATAACTTAAATCAATCTCTCCTCTCTTCCCCAGACCCCCGCCAATGTACACCAGCCCTGTGGCTCATCTTCATGGGACCCAGACAACACAGACTGTCAGAAAGTTGCCAGCTGAAGGGTTCCAAGGAACTCTGTGGGCCTGGGCTTGAGACCAATGAATCACAACAAATTAGGATGACAAGACTGCTTGTGTGTTGGGTGTTACAGTTCCTGCCTCAGGTTTAAATCCATCTTTTCAATACATATTAGAAAAAGGGGGCAATACTCATTGTCACCCACACACACTGGGGCTGTGTCTCCATTGGCACCCTTTTCCAGAAAAGGGATGCTAATGAGACCAGTCGGAATTGCAAATGCCCCGGGGATTTAAATTTTGCCCACAGCATTTGCATGAACATGGCTGCCGCTTTTTTCCAGCTCGGGGCTTTGCCAGAGAAAAGCGCCAGTCTAGACAGGGATCTTGCGGAAAATAAACCTTTTTCCGGAAGATCCCTTATTCCTACTTAAAATCAGGAATAAGGGATCTTCCGGAAAAGGGTTTATTTTCCGCAAGATCCCTGTATAGACTGGCACTTTTCTCCGGCAAAGCCCCGAGCTGGAAAAAAGCGGCAGCCATGTTCATGCAAATGCTGCGGGGAAAATTTAAATCCCCGGGGCATTTGCAATTCCGACTGGTCTTATTAGCATCCCGTTTCCGGAAAAGGGTGCCAATGTAGACACAGCTGGGAATTGGCAGAGGAGTTCAAAAATCATAAGACAGAATCCAAAACACAATACAGTCTTTCATAAAAATAATTCTCATTATTTTGGGGCCATATTTCATTATTATTGGGGATGTGATTCACGATTTTTGATCTGAGGTTTGCAATGCTGCACTTTCCAATTATTCCTCATTTCAAAGGACATCACTCCTTTCAGTCTCAAAGCTATCTTAACTTCCACACAAATGTGGTGTACCCTTCATACGTGTAGTTTCAAAATTATGTACTTGAGAAACAGAATCATGATACTGAGGCTATGTAAGAAAGAACCATTTACACTAATGGCATCTTAAGCTTACGGTATAATTAACTTATGTGTGTCTTTCATTTGGGGTTTTTGTGACACTGAATTGGACTCTGAGCCTCAGCAGGCTGGAAAGTATTGAAAAGTGGAATGAATAGACACCACTTGGATTTGGAGAGAGAGAGCTTCTAATAGAGGCAGCAGGAGGGGCAAGAGATGGGAAGTTCACGAGACAAAGGGGAACGGAGAGGTTGTGTCCCATAGAGGAGAGGGATGAAAGTGAGGCAAGGAACAATGGAAGCATGGGTACGTCTACACTACAGCGCTAGCTTGAACTAAGCTAATTCGAACTAACGCGTCTAGAACTAAAAACTAGTTCGAATTAGCGTTTTGCTAATTCGAACTAGCAAGTCCACATTGAGTGGACTCTGAACAGGGCTTAAGGATGGCCGGAAGCAGTGCCGGCAGGGCATAAGAGGAGGACTTAGAACGTGGAGATGCTGTCTCAGGCTAGCCGAGGGCTGCGCTTAAAGGGTCCCGACCCCCACCCCGGACACACAGTTCTCAGGGGTGCCCCGCTTGCAAAGAAGTTCTGGCTTGGAGTGCCCAGAGTACCCACACTGGGCACATCACACCACTCGGCCATCAGCCCGGCTGCACTTGCTGCAGGCTGCCATCTGGAGAGAGGGGGCAATTGGGGAGCTGCAGGAGAGCTTCCACCCCCAGAAGCCCACAGAGCCAGCCCAGTCCTCCCCATCGGGGGCTCGTACCCCATTCCTCCCTCACCTCCTTCCACTTACCCTTCCCTAGCCCCCCTTCTTATTGATGTACAAAATAAAGATAACGTTTCTTCCAACATTGACTCTGTCTTTATTGAACAAAACTGGGGGAGACTGGGAAAAGGAGGTGGGGAGAGGGGAAGAGAAAGGCTGGGAGAGGGGAGAGCAACTAACATGATCAGGGGTTGGGAACAGGTCCCAGATGAAGAGAGGCTACAGAGACTGGGACTGTTCAGCTTAGACAAGAGGAGACGGAGGGGGGACAGGATAGAGGTCTCTAAAAGCAGGGGTTGGGTGGAGAGGGTGCATTCATAAAAGTTCTTCATGAGTTCCCATAGAGAAGGACTAGAGGACACCAAAGGAAGGGAATGGGTAGCAGGCTTGAAACTAGTAAGAGAAAGTTGTTGTTCTTCCCAAAGCAAATAGTTAACCTGCGGAACTCCTTGCTGCAGGAGGCTGTGAAGGCTACAACTAGAACAGAGTTTAAAGGGAAGTGAGATCAAGTCATGGAGGTTGGGTCCATGGAGTAGTCTTAGCCAGGGGGTAGGAGTGGTGTCCCTGCCCAAAGTTTGTGGAAGGCTGGAGAGGGATGGCACGAGACAAATGGCTTGGTCACTGTCTTCGGTCCATCCCCTCCAGGGTTCCTAGGGTTGGCCGCTGTCGGCAGACAGGCTACTGGGCTAGATGGACCTTTGGTCTGACCCAGGACGGCCATTGTAAGCTCAGGGCTCAGGGGTGGGGGTCTCAGTTGACCACCTTGATTTTCATGCACACCTGCTCCTGGGTGGCCAGGCTGGCAGCTCTCCTGCCCTAGACGGCCACTTTCCTGTGCCTAGTGCGGAGATCGTGGACGAGGTCCACGATGTCCGCACTAGCCCAGGCAGGTGCCTGCCTCTTGCGGTTGTGGGAGAAAAATCAAATAACTCCAATTGTGTCTAAGGGGAGACTGTGCAGAAATCATAACTTTCTAAAAGAAAACTGCTGTAAGGGTTAAAAAGTTTTCCAGGCCTCTCTCCCTGTAACAGAGAGAAATCAAATTAGCTCTAATCAAAGACCCTTACAAATGACTATCTCAAATTCATGGATACTCCTAGTCTGTCACAATTTGTCATGTAAACCCTTATCTTTGTCACAGTTTGCCTTGTAGACTCCTCCACTCAAGTTCTCATGTGGCTTTGTGTACTGTAAAAACTTACTTCTAGCACTCCTGGGGTGAACAGAAGTCTCAAAGTACTTCTGCTGAGACTCTGATATGTTAAAGAAGAACAATCCACAACTGAGCTGTCTAAGCATTCTGTATAAAGGATACCTGAATCTGTCTGTCAGGGCTGCTGCTTCACTCTTGGAAGTGACAGCCTGCATGCATGCATCATAAAGTTTTCTCTTCTAAGTTTCTTTCCTGCCTCACTGATTTGACCTCCGGCCTCGAACCCTTCTGGGGGCTCTGTACCCCAGGGGAGCGAGATTTCCCCCTCAATTTGGTGTCAGAAGTGGGATGGCTTGGAACTCCAGTTGGAAAGGCTGATGACGGGGAATGGGAACGGACTACAGCGCGCATCTGGAGGGTAAGGGATCCATTTAAAATCCCCCGGTCCGCCTCCCTGTTCTCGTCACCAGCTGGACCGGCTGGCGGTAAGAGTCATCTTTTACTTAAAATTTTTTGTTAAGAGGCTTGAGGGAAACTTAAAATGAAAACACTGGGTATAGCCAAATAGGGGTTGGATTTTGTTGTTGTTGTTGTTGCTGACTGATTGGTGGCGAGTCCAAGCGCATGGTTTTGAGTGAGTGAAGTCCGGAGGGGGACCGCAGCCGCACCAGCGCTGTCAGTGTCACTGCACAGCTGCTGAAAGCAAGGGCGGTTTCCCCCGGCACATAAGGATTGTGAGTGAAGCTGACAGTTTGTGTGGACTCCCACACTATCCTTGGAGAGGGTAGTGTTGCTGGACGCCTGTACTATCCTTGGAGAGGGTAGTACTGTTGGGCTCCTGCGCTGTCCTTGGACAAGACAGTGCTAACATGGATAAGATTGCTCCCTCAAGTCTGTCTCCTACTGAGGGGAAAGGTTTCTCACAGCCTGGGACTCCCTTGTCTCAGATGATCAGTCAGCTAGGTATTGCCTGCAGGTTTGAAACTAAGGAGACTTAAGGAATTATTGAGCATTTGGAATGGCTATACTCAGGGGAATTCCCAGAATAAATGGCAACTAGAACTTTGACTTACAAAAGCTTGCTTATCTTAGAGTTTTCCTCGAGGAAAAACATCCTAACCAGATGGAATATTGGTGCCTCTGGGAGGATGTGGCAGTAAAAAAAATTAATCAGAGCATTATGGCTAGCAAAAAAAGATTCTATTGAAAAGCTGCAGCAAGAATTGGCTTCTCTAAACAGCTTGATTCTCCAGATGTGCCATCTGCACCCCCACCCCACTTTGGACCCTTGTCAGCTGAACATTCTTTCCTGTTATCTCCCTGTTCTCTTGTAAACCTTATGGGACATGACTTGTTGTGTAAATTGGGTGCAAACCTTCTCTGTAGAGAGGAAGGGATATTTGTTGACCTTCCCCCCCTATCAGGCTCCAAATTTGATGGCATTACTACTCTCAGAGGAATCTAATGAGACCTCAGGACATACACCCCTCCTGGACCTCTCAGATGTCCCAGAGACATTGTGGGCAGCCCATGTGAATGAAGTGGGGTTGCTAGCCTCTGCAACACCAGTGCAAATAACATACAGACACAACAAGCCTTTCCCAAGGGTAGCCCTGTACCTATTGGCTAGGGAGGCACAAGAGGGCATTAAGCCTGTAATCTCTCCCTCCTTAAACAAGGGATACTTGTTTATACAACTTCACCATGTAATACACCTATACTACCTGTGAAAAAGCAAATCTATAGATTTGTAGAAGACTTAAGAGCCATTAATAAGTTTGTAATCCCTAGATTTCCAGTAGTACCTCACCTGGTTTTCTGTAATAGATTTATGTTCTGCCTTCTTTTCTATTCCAGTGCATAAGAATTCCCAATTTCTCTTTGCCTTTTCCTTTCAGAGTCATCAATTAACCTGGACATGTTTTTGTAAAGTTATTGTAAAAGCCCTACTCTGTTTTCTCAGTTTTTAAAAAGCTGACCTTAATTCTCTCTCTCTTCCCTGCAGTTCTGTGTTAGTTCAGTATGTTGATGATGTGCTAATTGCTAGTAAAACTGAGGAAAGATGTAAAACTAATACCTCTATGTGTTAAAGTGTCTTGCTAAAAAGGGTCACAAGGCTTCCAAAGCCAAATTGCAATTTGTAAAACAAAGAGTTCAGTACTTAGGACCTTTACTTTCAGGAGATGGCCGTCAGTTAACACCTGAGCTAATCTCACAAGTTTTTTCCATTCCTCACCCTTTCACCAAAGTCAGGTACACAAATTTCTGGGTGCAGCAGGATATTGCAGACAATGGATTCCTAACTTTTCTGAACTCACCAAACCCCTTACTATTCTACTCTTAATCTTAGCTCCTGACCCAGTGACCTGGTCCCCAGAATGTGAATCTGCTTTCCTTTCCCTTAAAACTCTTCTCTCACAGCCACCTGTTCTAGGCTTACCTAATTATAGCAAGCCTTTTACTCTGTTTTGTCATGAACAGGATGGAATTGCAGCTGGAGTTCTCTGTCAGCCCCTTGGGCCCACACCTCGTCCAGTAGCTTATTTTTCTGCAACACTGGACTCAGTAGCCCGTGGGTTCCCACTTTGTCTGAGGGCAGTTGCAGCTGCTGCTGAATTACTTAAAAAAGCCCAACCTGTCACATTAGGCCACAGCATTATCTTACAGGTCCCTAATGCTGTCTCTGCTCTCTTACAGCGACACCGCACTCAGCACCTATCTGTTCAGAGACAAACCCTGTATAAGAATGTTATCCTCTCTTCCCAAATGTGGTAATTCAAAGATGTAATGTACTTAACCCAGCTATTTTTTCTCCTTTACCCTCTAATGGTAAAGCACATACCCATAACTGTGAAGAATTGCTTGAGCACTGTGTAAAGCCTCCCCAAGATTTGTCTGCTCAACTGCTGGAAAATGCAGTTCTTGTATTGTATACTGATAGCTCATGTAAAAGAAATGCAGTTGGTAAACTAAAGGCTGGATATGCAGTGGTCTCAGATAATAATGTTTTAAAGGTTTTTTTTCTCTTCCAGAAATCAAATCAGCTCAGTCTGCTGAGCTCATTGCTTTAATTCGTGCTTGCCTTTTAGCTTCCGGACAGTCTGCTGCCATTTATACTGATTCAAAGTATGCTTTCTCTGTCTGTCATGCCACAGGACAAATTTGGAAACAACGAGGTTTCCTTACCTCTTCTGGCTCTGCTATCTCACATGGTCCCCTTATCTCCCAACTCCTTGATGCTATTCAGCTACCCACATCCCTTTCTATTACCCATTGCCCGGCCCACACAGGTGCCACTGATCCTGTTTCTCTGGGTAATGGGAATGCTGATGCAGTGGCCAGACATGCAGCAGCACATGGACCTCTGGCTCCCTTTCAGATTCTGGTCTCTCTTTCCCTCCCTGTTTCTTTGCAGGACCTGATAGAACTACAGCAAGCTACTCCCCCTGCGGAGAAGAACCTTTGGGAGAAAGCAGGCTGCTCCTTATCCCCAGCTGGGATAATGGGTGCACCTGATGGCTGCCCAGTCGCCCCAAAAATCTCTCACACGGCAGCTTGCTCAGGTGTCTCATCAAATGACACACATGAGCAAAAGGGGGGTGGCCTCACAAATCCCAAAACAATGGTACGCCCCAGGCATGCACCTAGAAGCTGTCTCAAGAATATCTAATTCATATCTAATTCATGTGTGATTTGTAAGCAGTTTAATGTTGCAGGAGGCCCACAGGCTAGCAGCCACACAGAAAGAAGAAACCTAGACATAAAATGACGGTTAGGAGAGCTTGCACCTGCAGGTAAAGGAAGCCCTCCCAGCACCTACTGATGTGCCGTGCCACAACATCCAACCAGGCGACTACGTGTTCGTGAAGGAACATCGCAGAAAGAATTCCCTGACAGCCCGGTGGAAAGGACCGTTCCAATTGCTGCTCATCACCCACACAGCAGTAAAGGTGAAGGAGCGCCCCTCGTGGATCCACGCAAGTCATGTATGCCGAACTGCAGATCCAACAGAGCTGATTGACCCCGTCACCCAGGACCCCTCCCTGGAGGAATCACCTGAGGACGAGGTTCAGCGGACCGAGGCGGCAGACTCTCAAACCAGACTGTTACCAAACCGGCCTCCACCAGGAGCTTCGAGGTACAACCTCAGAGGTAGGACTGTGCCAGCAAAGACCTACAGGTGAGCCTGGTGCCCCATAGCTCTCACAAAGGGGAATCCATTCCAGTATTGAGTGAACTAAGAGACTACGAAATCTCGAAGAGTGCCTGCAGAGGCAAGCCAAACAATACTAACTGATTAAGTTTAGTTAAAAGACTGCTTTGCTAGTTGCTAGATAATTACTATATTATTATTATCCTTTCTACTTTAGAGACTTAAGATACTATAATAAGATGGGGATTGTTTTCCTTCTTTTAGTAGTCAGAATAGCCTTAGTGTATAACTTTCCTCACCCTTATTGGGAAGCCCTGCAAAAGGTTGTGTCCCTCACCAATACCAGTGACTGTTGGATATGTGAACAGCTTATAAAAGGCTCTGAAGGCCTTTTACCATTACAGTTTATCCCAACTCCTGCCTCCCTGTGGACCAGACCCCTAAAATTCAGATTTACTGGTAGTCAGTACTCTACAGGAGAGCGGGAGTGGGTAGATGCCCAGAATGATAACACTGTGCCAGAAGTACATAGTCATGGGGGGGAACCGGCAGATTTGGCATAAAAAGCTGATTGCCTCAGGGATTCCCCTTACTCAAGCATTACATCCATCAGGGACTATGTTTCCCTTATGTTTCCCTTATGTTTTAAAAGCAATATTGGCACTGGTAAAGATCTGGGGGTGAATGGGCAGTGGATCATTTACCCAACTGATAAAGAAAACCTCCCTCTAAGATAAGAATTCATCCTAGCAAAAGAAGAATACTTAAGAATGTCTAAAATAACTTTGAGTAATACTCCAATAGGAGTATTAAAGGGGGGAATTGTGGGAGAAAAATCAAATAACTCCAATTGTGTCTAAGGGGAGACTGTGCAGAAATCATAACTTTCTAAAAGAAAACTGCTGTAAGGGTTAAAAAGTTTTCCAGGCCTCTCTCCCTGTAACAGAGAGAAATCAAATTAGCTCTAATCAAAGACCCTTACAAATGACTATCTCAAATTCATGGATACTCCTAGTCTGTCACAATTTGTCATGTAAACCCTTATCTTTGTCACAGTTTGCCTTGTAGACTCCTCCACTCAAGTTCTCATGTGGCTTTGTGTACTGTAAAAACTTACTTCTAGCACTCCTGGGGTGAACAGAAGTCTCAAAGTACTTCTGCTGAGACTCTGATATGTTAAAGAAGAACAATCCACAACTGAGCTGTCTAAGCATTCTGTATAAAGGATACCTGAATCTGTCTGTCAGGGCTGCTGCTTCACTCTTGGAAGTGACAGCCTGCATGCATGCATCATAAAGTTTTCTCTTCTAAGTTTCTTTCCTGCCTCACTGATTTGACCTCCGGCCTCGAACCCTTCTGGGGGCTCTGTACCCCAGGGGAGCGAGATTTCCCCCTCACGGTCCAGGGCAAGCTCCCGGGAGCCGCCAGCCTGGTCCCGGGAAGAGGGGGTGGGCTGGGGGACATCGGGTGGGTGGCTCGAGCTGTGCCAGGTGCAGGGTCTGCTGGCTGGGTGCTGGCAGGCTTGCACCTGGCACGGGCACCGTAGCCAGCCCATGCCCCTTTAAGGGCTCCGGGGCCGGGAGGGGGGCATAGAGTTTCCCTGGTGTTGGCCAGAGTGGCCACCAGGGAAACCTGGGGAGGGCTAGCCTCCCACTAGTTCGAATTAAGGGGCTACACGCTCCTTAATTCGAACTAGCTAGTTCGAAATAGGCTTAATCCTCGTAAAATGAGGTTTACCTAGTTCGAACTAAGCGCTCCCCTAGTTCGATTCAAATTCGAACTAGCGGAGCGCTAGTGTAGCGCCTATTAAAGTTAGTTCGAACTAACATCCGTTAGTTCGAACTAACTTTGTAGTGTAGACATACCCCATGAAAGTGAAGTGAGGAAGGAAGGGATTCCAGTTTATAAAAGAGGCTTGGACCCTTCAAACACAACCTTTGAGTAACTGCATGTGAATGGGGAGAGACAGGAAATACGCACTTAAATTATTGGGATATTTTTACAATATTCATCTCCTTTCTGATCTATTTAGAGGACTTTATGTGCTTCGTCTCATGGCTAGAATTATACAATAATCAATGTGTACAGTTTACAAAGAACAAAGAAAAACATTTTAAATCTAAAAAAATTAAGGCAACCACATCAGAGGGCACACTCAAAGAAAAAGGACTAGCTACTCCTTTACAATATTACCAATAATAATTTCTGTATATTAAATGGATGATTGAAAAGAACAGGGTATAATTTACTATTGTTAATACCCTAGCAAAACTCCAGAAAAGCAAAATGGCTCTGGGAAGGGATACAGTCATTGGAATCAATCAATCAATCAATCAATCAATCAATCAATCAATCAATCTCTTTCTTTCTTTCTTTCTTTCTTTCTTTCTTTCTTTCTTTCTTTCTTTCTTTCTTTCTTTCTTTCTTTCTTTCTTTCTTTCTTTCTTTCTTTCTTTCTTTCTTTCTTTCTTTCTTTCTTTCTTTCTTTATCAAGCCACAATTCTTATTATTTAAAATTCCAAATAAAATAAATCTATGAAAGGCAGTAAATGTTTATCAACAGAT
Source organism: Pelodiscus sinensis (assembly GCF_049634645.1). Classification (NCBI taxonomy): domain Eukaryota; kingdom Metazoa; phylum Chordata; order Testudines; family Trionychidae; genus Pelodiscus; species Pelodiscus sinensis. The sequence continues at coordinate 5,823,370 of NC_134739.1, read as the reverse complement.
GCCATTTCTGGAGGTTCTATAGTTTGAATTCTAAACATCATCCCCCTAAATTTGTCTGCAGACATCAATCACTCAGAATACTTTTGCCAATACAATATTCTGCTGGCAACATTGGAACACAGCCAAAGAACAGAACAATTGCTCGAAGTCAATGTCACTTCAATAAATTATTTGGATTTGACAACAACAGATTTGAGGAGGGAAAAAAAAACTGAAAGAACTACTCCGGGAATCTGGTGCAGAAAACCACAAAGTGAATGAGCAAACACACTATCTATTGTAGTGACGTATGTTTTAATGGAATCCCTTCTTAGTAGGCTGATGAGCTGCATTTAAAACTCCAAACATCAGGACTTTCATGGCCCCAGATAATGACCTAGAATGTTATTTAACGGATCCACATTCTCTTTTCTACTCTTACTGTATTTACTGCTCTCCACAAATAAAACATGGGCCTCCCACTTTATTTTCAAATGATAGAGAAACCTGCCCAAAGAAAATGGTGTTCTGTTCCATTCCAGAAAAGGACAGGCCCAGAGCCAAACTAGATGCTGCGCACTTTTCCTGCTTCTACCCAGGCATTCCTCTCCAGAACTGGGCACTGAGGACAAGGTGCCCACAGAGCGCCTCTGCCTCTGCACAGAGGAATAATAGAACTCCTTCAATCCCAGCTTCCAAGAGCATCCCTGGTTCACAGCATGAGGAACCGAAGATGTGAAACCCATTTATGTAAATTAAGAGAGATTACAGTATTGGTTTGAAAGGCTTCCACAAAAATATTGTACACCATACATGATTCCAGCTTCATTTCAAATTTAAAATGGATCATTTTGTACTTTTCTGATTGTTAGTAAATTCGTGAATGTCCAAATTACAATAAAAGCTCCCAAAACTCAAAGAGAGGGACATTTTACTAAGATAGAAAAATGGTGCACAGAGTCTTAACATAAGAGAAGTAAGCCCTTGCCAAGCCTTACCTTGCCCAGATCGGCTCTGGCGGGAGTCTACACTTGCCTGTCTTCGGTCTGGTGGCTCCTCGCTCCCTCCATCTGCATGAGAACCAAAACAGCATAAGTAAATCAGCATAGCGGATAGGTCAGGTAGATGCAACTTTTCCTCAAAGACCATCACTTATCTTCTAGGAACACCAGAAAAAACCATCAATCTTGTTGTATGTGTGACAGAATTCAAAAAGAGGAAAAACAATTGATTATATCCTTTCTGGTATTTTTTTTATTTCCCACTGTAGCCATAATACATGAGGGCATTGAAGATGAACAGACTAAAAAAATTAAATAGCTCTGCATTTAATTTTCTTCTGCTGTTCCCAGACTTCTTAATAAATCAGAATCAAACTTGTGCTTTTTCCATGAGTCAATTAATTCTTTTGTCTTGAACGGTTTTGTAAAAATACAAAAAAATTTAATATATGTGAAACAAGTCCATAGTCAGCAATAAATTGGAATACTGTGTTACATGTTCCTTTCCTTTGGAAATTATTCTTGAAACAGATCAGCAAAAAAAAAATGTTTTTTAAGTTATCGCCTCCTGAAACTGTTTAGTAAAGCTGCAGCAGTAAATAATAACAAGTAAATCTTGCTAGACAGATGCTGAGAGGAACATGTATATATTTTACAGTTAATTACATGCCACTCTTCATTGATCAACTGACCAGATTAGCAACAATAGATGAGCACATCAATAGAGATGTTTCAGTACATGTAGCAAACACATGCTGAAAGCAAAAACACGGAAGTAGGAATTAAATGAATCATAGTCTGAGAATTATTTTAGCCCAGCTGTACAAAATATTGAAGACAATAACAACATTAGTCCTTACTCAGGCCAAACTTCTAATGAAGAATTATAAAATGATGAAACATCTTAAATAGGACGTTTTCATCAATAGGTACTTCAGGACTGGGTCAATAGCTTTGAGTGTACAGAAAGGTAAAACATACGATTGAAATAAAAGCATAGTATTATATCAACACAAAATTGTTATGGAGAAATCAAGTGAAGTTTGTCACAACCTGCTCAGTTATCATATGCAAAAATGGATGTTTTTCCGGTAAAACTACACTTACACCCACACGAGGAAGAAGCCTTTTCCCGAAAGAGCTCTTTCAGAAAAAGGCATGTGTGGATGGGGAACAGGGTATTTTTTTTTCCAAAAGAAGAGGAAAGAAGAAAAAGCACAGATGCCTTGATGGCCACTCCATCCATAGTAATCACAACTTAAATGCAAGATAGCGTTCAATCAATACGCAGTGTGGATACTCTTTCAGAAGAAGCTTTTCCAGAAGAGATCTTCTGGAAAAACTTCTTCTGAAAGAAGCCTGCAGTCTAGACATAGTCCAAGGTGCATACAGGAACTCCAGCCATGACAGCTTCCCCAGTCACATTTCTATTCTGGCTGCAAGGAAGTGGTGTCATAGTAGCCATTCTAGCAGCTCTATATCCCTGAATTCCACTATTCTGGGTTACCCTCCTGGCTTCCTGGGGTTGAATACAGTGGCTACGTCTACATTGGCCCCTTCTCCGGAAGAGGCATGTTAATTTCAAAGTTCAGAATAGGGAAATCTGCGGGGGATTTAAATATCCCCCGCGGGATTTAAATAAACATGGCCGCCGCTTTTTTTCCGGATTGGGGAAAAGCCGGAAAAAAGCGTCTCGACTGGCCCGATCCTCCGGAATAAAGCCCTATTCCGGAGGATCTCTTATTCCTACTTTGAAGTAGGAATGTAGGTATATGCACTATGAAGTAGAAATGTAGGTATATGCAAGTAGGAATAAGAGATCCTCCGGAATAGGGCTTTATTCCAGAGGATCGGGCCAGTCTAGATGCTTTTTTCCGGCTTTTCCGCAAGCCGGAAAAAAAGCGGCGGCCATGTTTATTTAAATCCCGCGGGGGATATTTAAAACCCCCGCAGATTTCTCTATTCCCACTTTCAAAATTAACATGCCCCTTCCGAAGAAGGGGCCAGTGTAGACGTAGCCAGTGAGTTTAGGGCTGTATTGTACCACTGAAGTGGCACACGGCAGCACTAATACAACTGAGAACAAGGGATGCATATATCTACATTTTTCACTATAGTATAAACTTCTTATTGGAAAATTCCTTCCCCTAGTTTTCGAAAAAACTGTTGTACATGAAGACAGAATGAAAATCACCAACAGCCCCCAGGCAACAAGCCCAGATTGACAACCTCTAAATTAGTGGTTCCCAACATTTTCTACACTGGGGGCTGGCAAACCCATTCACAAACTTTTGGCGGACCAGTAACATTTATTTGCAGATTTTCATATTAATTATGCAAATACTGAATATGCAAATAAAATGTTACCAGTCCGCCAACAGCCCCAACTCCCACAGACCCCCACTGCCAGCCCTAACCCCTAAAGCCCCCCACCCCTCCACCTACCCCCCCAGTGCTAGCCACTGACCCCAGAGTCCCCCTGCATCCAACCCCCTTAGTCCCAGCCTCCCGCCCTCAGAGCCCCCCAGTACCATCCCTGCCCCCAGAACCTCCAGACTACTAGCCCCACCCCCAGAGCTCCCCAACCCAGACACCCCAGTGATCTCCAGTGTTAACCCCCTGCCTCTTAGAGCCCCCCAACCCCCAAACCACCCAGCACGAGCCCCACCCACCTCACCTAGCCCTGCACTGCCTCCCAGCTGCTGCCTAGGTCACAGCTGCTCTAAGGCTGCCGAGCCAGGCAAAGCGCTCTTCCATGTCCAGGAAGACACCCTGCCTCGGCCTAGCGCTGGTTGGCTAAGAAGAGGAGCAGGACATACCTCTCCCAACAGCTGCGGTGGGAGCGGTGTACCCTAGCCCCAGCCCCCAGAGCCACTGTGGTCCAGTCACCAGATGTCTGTGGCCCAGCAGTGGGCTGCAGACTGGCAATTGGGAACTGCTGCTGTAAGTCATGGAAGTTTCAAAAGACCGCTTACATTCACAGCATGAAAATACAATTCAAGATGATTATTTACTTAACTTGTTTTTTTATAATGGCCTCTAAAGAAAAAGGAAAAAACTGTATGGGTGAGAAAGGGCACACATTATTAAAAAAGTCAAAAAAGGTCCACTTATTTTACTTTTATGGCCTGTACTCCATCATGTAGAGCATGCAAATAAAACTCAAAATCTTATTACAGTTCTTTAAAAAACTGCATTAAAAGGAATAGATTAAATATTTGATGTGATTAAATTAGTTTTTAGGTTTTTGGAATATCAGCTAGTACCTCTTTATACACTTCATCTCTACAAGCATTTAGGTAACAGTGATATTAGTCAGTTTGTTTACATTTGAGTTAGCTTATTGTGTTGATCAAAAGTGCTTAATATGAGTTGTAGTAAGTGTACATTTTCACTGGCTAGCACAGAAAAACATAATAAATTATCTTTAAAATGCATCCCTCTATAATTTAATTTAAATTAAAGCATTGCATAATCCTTAAATACCCTAAACTATGCCTATAAAACACTATTTTAAAGGGTACTGAAAATCTGAACTAAAATATGGGACCCCCCGGCATGAGCTGGAACTAAGCAAGTGCAGCTCAGTCCTGGCTCGCGCTAGTTTGGGACCATGGTGGCTCTGCATTTTAAATATAATAAGAGCCAGGCAGCTTTACCTCATTTAAAATGCAGAGCCGCAGCAATCCTGGCTCTGTCCCAGCGTGCGCCGGTTGGGGACATACCCCCGCTGCAGTTGAAATGCAGTTTAATCGTTTCAACTTCACAATTATTCAGTTACTCTCGTCTTAACATCTTTACCTCTGATCAATACCAGTGTTTTCACAAACTAACAGAAATCTCCACTAACAAACGTATTTAGTGTATACTGAGACAAAGAAAAATCTTGTTAATCTTTAACTCATTAAAATAAAAAACAGATGAGAGAAAGGAAAGGATGAAGAGGAAAAGGAAAACATGAAAACTGTTCATTCCTTCTGAGTCACCTGGCACTGACCACTGTCAGAAGACAGGATACTGGGCTACATGAACCATTGGTCTGACCCAGTATGGCTGTCCTTACGTTTATGTTATTCAAAACTTTTACACACCATATACTATATGTAAAGGTACGGTACACAGCAACATTATTTTGAAATAACTACAGGCAGTCCCCGGGTTACGTACAAGATAGGGACTGTAGGTTTGTTCTTAAGTTGAATCTGTATGTAAGTCGGAACTGGCATCCAGATTCAGCCGCTGAATCTGGACACCAGTTCTGACTTACATACAGATTCAACTTAAGAACCCCAGGCGTCCCCAAGTCAGCTGCTGCTGAAACTGATCAGCAGCTGATTCCAGGAAGCCAGGGGCAGAGCAACTCTGCCTCGGGCTCCCTGTAGTCAGCCGCTGGTCAGTTTCAGCAGCGGCTAACTTGGGGACGCCTGGGGCAGAGCAGCTCGGGTGCTGCTGGGTTGGTCCAGTAGCGCGGCCGCTCCTCGGCGCTACTGGACCAACCCAGCAGCACCCTAGCTGCTCTGCCCCAGGCGTCCTGATTCAGCCACTGATCAGCTGGAAGCGCCGGGGGTCCGGCCCTGGGTCCTGCGCGGCTTTGTTCAGCGTCTCCCTGGTCTGCAGACCATAGAGACGCTGAGCAAAGCGGCGCAGGACCCAGGGCCGGACCCGCGGCGCTTCCAGATCAGCTTTAAATATCCCGCGCTTGATTTGCATCTTCCCAGCCGCGCACCATTTTTTTTTTAAATTTACAAGCCCGGAATAACTGCCCGCGTATACATGCGGCAGTGAAACGGGCGTTCAAAATAAAGCCCTATTTTGAATTACTTGTGATTCCTCCTGCAATGAGGTTTAACAGGTAGTTAGAAATAGGGCTTTATTTCGAACACCTGTTTCACTGCCGTGTGTAGAGGCGGGCAGTTATTCCAGGCTTGTAAATTTAAAAAAAAAAAAAAGGCGCCTGGCGGAGAAGATGTAAATCAAGCGCAGGATATTTAAATCCCGGGCTTGATTTGCAATTCCGAATGCCTACATTTTCAGCCCTATTCCGAAACAGGCTGCAAGTGTACACATACCCGAACTGGAAAAGCTTTTAAAAAATGAATAGTCTTGCAGCACCTTAGAGACTAACAAAATATGTATATGGTATCATGAGCTTACATGGGCACAACCCTGTTCTTAAGAAGAAAAAAGTGGGTTGTGCCCATGAAAGCTCATGATACCATCTACATTTAATGTTAATCTCTAAGGTTCTACAAGACTATTCATTGTTTTTCAAGTTTTTCCATATACCCAAATGTTTGAGCACACTCTATACTAAGCCCCTGTGTTATATTCCTGGGAAATCCCTAGCCCAAGGCTCCCCTCCAACCCTATAATCTCCAAAATGAACAGAACCCTCCTTTTGTGCAATTACTCTGCAATACAAATGAAGCACAGAAAAGTCTAACTTCCCAGACAACAAACAATGCTTTTGCATACTCAATAACCCCAATGACGCTTTCAGGGCATTTACTTCAATATTTTACAGTATCTACTTTTGTGACACAATAGTTCAGATCGGGACGTACACAACTCGATGTTGCAGCCCTGTAACAGGGACTTACTTCAGACAAAGTAAGATCCTGCCACAGCTGTGGTGGAAAGCAATTGGCACAGGAACTTCTGCTAACATGTAATATTCAACAATAAATTGTTGAATCCATCTAGAATTGGTTTGGAAAGACAGGGTATGATTCATGCTATTTTAGCATAAAACATGAACAACATACATGGATTTATGAAAACTTTTAGTTCTATTTTAATAACAGGAAAGCTCTGCTTATACCAGGATTCTGTACCGGAACCAGTTGGGTTCAACTTATTCATAAATAATCCATATATTTGTATATTCATAAATAATCTGAAGAAATGGAGTGGCATAGCTTGCAGACAATAGAAAATTCACTCAAGATCATTAACTCCAAAGCTATCTGCCAAGAGTTAAAAAGGGATCTCATGAAACTGGGTGACTGGGCAACTAAATGGCCGATGAATTTCAATCTTGATAAGTGCAAAGTAACACACAGTGGAAAACAATCTCAACTATACATACAAAATGATGGGTTTCAATTAGCTATTAGCACTAAAAAAATGTTGGAGTCATCATTCAGAGTTCTCGAAAAACATCCGCTTAATGTACAATGGCAGTCAAAAAAGCTAAAAGAATGTCAGGAACCATTAGGAAAAAGATAGTACAACATTATAATGGCATTATATAAGTCCAGGAACATACACAACTTCAATACTGGTTGCAGTACAGATCCTGGTATAAGCAGAGCTTTTCTGTGTTATTAAAACAGAACTAAAAGTTTTCATTAATCCATGAATGTTGTTCACGTTTCATGCAAAAATAGCATTAATCACAAACCGATTCTAGATGGATTCAACAATTTTGGTGGCTATATCTCTAACAGTATAAGTTAGAAATGGAAAAGGTACAGTGAAGGACAACAAAAATGAATTAAAGATACTGAACAGATTCCATGTGGGGAGAGATTAAAAAGCTAGGATTGATCGGTTTTGAAAAGAGACCACTAAGGCAAGGTATGACAAATGTTTATAAAATCATTCATGGTGCGAGAAGAGTGTGAATCATGAAGTATTATTTTTCCCGTAATATAACCTAAGAACTAAGGGTCACTTAATGAAGTTCATAGGCAACAAGAAAAAAAACAAACTAAAGGAAGTATTTCTTCGCTTAATGCGCATTCAACCTGTGGTCAGATGATGTTGTGAAAAACCAAGCCACGCTGAGCCCCTCACCAGTTAACCAAGTAAACATGCTGGTATGGGGCATACTTACCAGTTAACCTTTTACATCCCCCTACTCACCAACAGTGTCATAAATGATAAGATCCATTGATCGATGGCTCAGTCATAAGGCAGAGATCAAACAAAAATAACAATAAACTGCCATAAGCCTGACACTGCTATTCCTTTATTTAATTGCAACAGTCCTTAAAGCACACATGGTGCCTATTATTTTTTTTTATAATACTTTATCTCCTTTTTATCTGACAAAGCAATCATTACTAGCAGGAAAACACAAGGGTGGGTCACGTTTCTCAATGGATGCTGGGAAAACTGCTGCAAGAACAAACTGCATTATATATGCCAGAGCTCTATAAAGCTGTTAACAAAGAACACTCCAGCATAATAGCTTGAGTCAATATTTGTAAAAGTCTTAACTATACAGTGTACTACACGGTATACAGACTGTTAGAAAAACACAGCACACCCACAATAAACCAATCCAGTAGTTAGAAACTGATTTTATTCCACCCCAGTCTGTCATGCCTTCCAAAATAAAAGTATAGTTTGGGGATACTATATCTGATGCAATATGTCTCAAAAGGCTCAACAACTGTAAAGTCAAATTACAAATTGGATCAAAGCACGTTGATTACAACACGGGACTGTAGCAGGATCAATCGCAAGGCCTTAGGGCACTGTTGCCATGTGAATGACCAGCCCAGTTCCCTTTCTAGACTGCCTGTGTCTCTCTCATATCAAGGGCTTGCAAGTACCATGGAGATTCAGCATCCTAGAGAATTCAGGTCAGGCTAATGACATTCTCTATACGTAGTGTGACCCGGCTGGACAGTAAAACAGACATTAGGAAAGACTGGACCAGAATAGCACAAATGCATCACTAAAAAAGGATACTTTTTTATATTAGTAGACAAAATTTCTTCCTAATAACAAGGCTTACATAGAATTCAACAACACTTCGAGTCTTAAATAAGCATGTTCCTTACAAAATAACTGTATTTTCTAATAAGTGAATATTGCTATTGAAATCACTCAATAAAGGAATGTAATAAAAAAGAAGACAATATCATCGGAAACAATTCAATCCCTCCATGCAGGAGCTGCTGTACTGAAACTGTGTGTGATGGAACCCGGCTTATACAGCTCATATACAGAGAACTGAAAACTTTAATACTGCTAGTATCCTGACTCCTTTGTAAATACTACTTTCACCATTTAAATAAGAAAGCCATTAAGGAAAAAATCTTCTATTTCCATTCACCATCACTCCTATCTATTACCGTAATTTTAGAAAGTATTTTTATTTTGTTTCAGATGCACTAATTTATACTTTATTCTGTTCTTTATAGTAGAGTAACAGATGGATGCCTAGGCTCACATAACACAGCAAGAAACGAAACTAAACATAAAATGGCAACAACAAACTTTACAGTAGTAAGTCAATGGAGTGCAAAAGCACAAAATCAAAAAAAGAGTATCAATACCCCAACTATAATATTATTGCCTTAATGTGAAAAGCAATCGAATAATAGCTTTCAAACTGTGGAAAATTTATTATGCAAAGTAATGGGGAGTTATAAATAATAGCAGTGTGTTCATGAACAAGCTACTACATTTGATAATTTCTAATATATTGGTTTCCAACAGTCAGAGAGTCAAGGCATGTTAGCAACACAAAAATGTTAATAATTCAGAAAATATAATCAATAGAGATACTGCTTGATCTCATGTTTGAAATGAGTTTAGAAAAGCAGAGAATTCATATTCAGTTAATATGGATAGTGTTTTCTCCCTATTATAGTTTTAAATAATAAACACATTGGATATATGACCAGTGAGAGAGAGGAAGATCATTTGATTGAAGTATGGTACTTATGGTGTTATTGTTCTAGGGATAACTTTCTATATAATAAAATCTGAAGCATCATGAATGAGAAATTATTTATGGAATTATGGTTATAATGAGAAAAGTTACCATCCAATATTTAAGAATTAGCACTGATTAATATACCCTACAGACTCAGAGTGGGTAACTTTTAAGTATCTCTATTTATATTCCTGTGATGGATAGGAAGAGTGCTGGTCAGCACCCAGTGATTAAAGAGTTAGGGTACGTCTAGACTACATGCCTCTGTTATCAGAGGCATGTAGATTAGGCTACCAGGCATAGGAAAATGAAGCGGCGACTTAAATAATCGCCACTTCATTTAAATTTACATGGCTGCTGCGCTGAGCCGATCAGCTGTTTGTCGGCTCAGCGCAGTAGTCTGCACATGCAGGTGTCGACATCAAAGACATTTGTCGACCACCCAGGTATGCCTCCTGGGATGAGGTTTACCTGGGTGGTCGACAAATGTCTTTGATGTCGACACCCGCGCGTCCAGACTACCGCGCTGAGCCAACAAACAGCTGATCGGCTCAGCGTGGCAGCCATGTAAATTTAAAAGAAGCGGCGATTATTTAAATCGCCGCTTCATTTTCCTGTGCCTGGTAGCCTAATCTACATGCCTCTGGCGACAGAGGCATGTAGTCTAGATGTACCCTTAAAGTCAGGTAGGCTAGCGGGAATGTTGGCAGAAAGCCAGGAAAACCAACGGGAAAGACTGTTCAAATTTGATACCTTGCCTGCTCTCTTTGGCTACGTCTACACTACGAGTTTTGCTGGAAGAGGCATACTCTCTTCTAATCCATTTTTGTGCTAGGGGGTTTTGTGCTAAAACACGCAGTGCGGACTTTTCTTTTTTGCGCAAAAACACCTTTTTGCGCAAGATATTTATACCTCAAAAAAGGACCAAGGGCTTCTGACAACCGCTACTGCAGAAATGGTGGCAGCTAGAGCCCTGGGCCCTTTAAATTGCTCTTAGGGCTCGCTGGAGAGTAATGGGGCCAATGTGGTACACTCTGAGCAGTGCTGAGGGCTGGATACCACCAGCTCTGCTTCTTCTGCCCAAGGCCCTACCACATCAAAGTATGTATTCACTTTACAGTTATATAAAGTTTTGCAAATTAAGAGCGGTTGAATGACTTGCTCACCATTTGCTGGTCTCATGAGAAACACCTATAGAGTCATGATTTACTTTCATTTCAGATGTGGAATCTGATTCCATATTCAGTAAGGTTAATGATATTTACCTCCTTTGTAAAGTATTTCGAGATAATTTGATGAAAAGTGTTATATAAGAGCTACATATTATTATCTACTATATATTTGAGAGAGTTTGTCTGTCTGTTCAAGAACTCCTCCTAAATGGTAAATGCTAGGACCACCAAACTGGGGTAAATAGTTTCCTCTAATCATAACTTAAAGTGTAAGGGTTTGGCTGTGCAGGAAAATGGGTGTGCCTGGAATAGGACTGCTTCTAATAAAACCATACAGAAAATCAGAATCACCAGGCAGGTAAAAACGGGCTGGCAGGGGGTGCCCCCCCCCCAATCTGGGACTGCCCCAGCCCCGAACCTTCCACTCCCTAGGCACCCTTTCGGGGCGGGGGGGAGGGAAGGACAGAAAGAGCTCAAGTCCGAGTTTGGATGCCTGTGATCCTTATCCTGTGGAGAGTCCTCAGAAACCATGGAGAAATGTTATGAAACTGCTGTAGCCAAGGTGGGTGCTTGGCTCATGGAAACAGCTCTGGACTGTAATAATAGGCCCAAGGTGTCCAAATGGCCATTGTACAGGATCCTACCACTGGGGTGGTCAGGATAACATCAATACAGATGAGTCCTCTCCTGTGCAGTGCCGAGACCAGTACCAGGAACATGAATTTTACCAGCTGTGTTGAGAAACAAAAGACTCAGCCTCTGACTTGGAGGTGTAGTCTGAGCCCAACTGCGCTGGCGGTGACCACACCAAAGCAGGGGAGAGGCATGACAAAAATGAAGCAAGAGAGCACATCATTGTGGTCTTGCCCCAGTGCTGAAAGAGGACTAGGGCTGCAGACAGTGCTGCCATTGGTGCCAGAGATCATGCCACCATCGATGTTGTAGCTGGTATTGGGATTTGCACCAATGCTGGAACAAGTGCCAGTGCTTGAGACTGTGGGGCGAGGGACCATATCATCCTGCACAGCTCCAAAAGCAGATCAAGATCTTCGTCCAATTCCTCCTTTGATGGGGAAGCCACTGGCACCAGACTCAATGGATTCCCCTTGAGGCCAGAATCAATGGTGTCAGAACCAGAGAGGCAGGCCTTGCATGTGCTGTCGGGGATGAACCCTGCTGATACTGCCTCACTGCTTCTTGCTGAGGCAATAACTCCCCTTTGCCTTTTTCTTCTCTGTGGCACTGGGCATTACCATCAATGGCACATGCTGAAGCTGGCTTCCTGAGCTAGGGACTGGTGCAGTGTCCTGAACAAGCTGAGAGCAAAGGTCCAATTCCAGTAAGAGGAACTTCAAGCAATAATCCCACTCCCTCTTAGTCCTGGTGTGACGGGGTGAAGCAACCCCGCCATTCACCAGCTGCGCAAGGCACGGGTCAGGGCGAAGGGTCCGCAGCCGCAGCTCGAGTGGCGCCAGAAATGCCGGGCGCCGGGGGAGAGGCGCGTCATCAGCATGCGCCCGAGAGTGATGCAGATGTCACGGGCGCGCGCGGACAGGGCCAGGAGGAAAACCCGGAAGTGGGGAGAGCCTGGGAACGACGGGGGGAGGGAGGACGGTATAAAGGGGGGACGGGACACCAAGGAAGGGGGAGGATACGAACGAGGACTCCGGAAGGAGAGGGAGTACGGAGCACGGGACAGTAGGAGGGGAGGAGAAGAGAGACGCCGGGTCGTAACGCCGGCGGAGTGGAAGCGGCCCAGGGAGGGCCGTGAAACCCAGGAGCAGGTGTGTTTGGGGTACACACACCCCTGCTACTGCCAAGAGTCACGCTCTTGGCGTTAGGGCCCTGGGTCAGGGTCCGGAGAGAGGGTGGGCCCTATAAATCAAGCACTTGTCTGCCTAATATCGCTCTCCCAAGCACTTAAAACATGTGAATCTCCTCTGGGCACAGGTTTTCCACACCTATTGCATGACTTATGTCCTGGTTATTGGGAAAAAACAAGGCGGGGACTCCCCCTGCCACATAAACTTACTAACAACTAAACTACTAAAACAACAAGAAAAGACGGTTACTTACCTCGTAACTGTTGTTCTTCGAGACGTGTTGCATGTCCATTCCGTCTAGATGTATGCGCGCCCCGTGCACAAGTTCCGGAAGCTTTTTTGCCCTTAGTAGTACCTGCTGGGCCAGCAGGGAGGCCCCCTGGAGTAGCACCGGCATATCCTAGCATATCACTGCTCGCCCTCCACCCCCTCAGTTCCTTCTTGCCAGAGATTCCAATGAAGGTGGAGGTGGGAGTGTTCGGAATGGACATAAGCAACACATCTTGAAGAACAACAGTTACGAGGTAAGTAACCATCTTTTCTTCTTCGAGTGCTTGCTTATGTCCATTCCATCTAGGTGATTCCAAGCAAACCCCTAAGTATGTGGGGTTGGAACAGAGTGAAATGGACTGCAGCACAGCCTGACCTACTGCTGCATCCTGACTAGCCTGCTGTGTGATGGCATTATGTTTGGCGAAGGTATGGACTGAGGACCAGGTAGCTGCCCTACATATGTCCACGACTGGCACCTGGGCCAGGAAGGCCATGGAGGATGCTTGAGCCCTGGTCAAGTGGGCCGTGAGAGGCAGAGCTATTTTCCCTCTAAGGTTGTAATAGGTCCTGATACATGATGTGATCCATGACAAAAGGCATTGAGCCGATATCGGGGAACCCTTCATCCTGTCTGCTATGGAAAGAAATAGCTGAGTGGATTTGCAAAACAACCGTGTCCTGTCTAAATAAAAGGTGAGAGCCCTCCTAATATCCAGCGAGTGTAGCACTCGCTCTCTCATCCACATGCAGCTTAGGGTAAAACACTGATAGGAAAATCTCCTGCAATATGTGGAACAGGGAAACTACCTTAGGGAGGAAAGCCTGGTGGGGGCGCATCGTCACCTTGTCCCTAGAAATCACCGTGTACGGTAGTTCCGAGGAGAGGGCCCGTAGCTCGGAGACCCTTCTTGCTGAAGTAACGGCTACCAGAAATGCCACCTTCTACGAGAGGTGGGAGAGAGAACAGGTGGCCAGTGGCTTGAATGGCGGGTGTGTAAGTCCCCACCGCACCAGGTTCAAATCCCACTGTGGTATAGGCTGCCGGACATGGGGGAATAACCTAACCCCTTCAGGAAGCGCTTTACCACGTCATGAACAAAGACTTACCTGCCACCCTCTCCCTGGTGGAAGGCCTCAATGGCCACCAGGTGGATAACCCCTGGCTCCAGAGGTCGAGGAAGTAGTTCAAAATAAGGGGGACTGTGGCCCTTTTTGGGGCTTCCCTTGTCCGGCCGACCAAAATAGAAAAACTTTTCCATTTGGCTAGGTAGGAGGATCTAGTAGAGGGTTTCCTATTTTCTGTGAGCACCCTGCTTACCAGGTCAGAGCAAAGAAGCTCTCCCCCCGCCCAGCCACTGATCCTCCAAGCCTTGAGGTGGAGGGACTGTAGGTTCGGATAGCACAACCGACCCTGGTCAAGCTCCTGCATTAGGAGGTCCATGACCATCGGGAGGGGGATGGGCTCCTCCACCAACAGTGACACCACAGCCGTGTACCAATGTTGCCTGGGCCAGTCCGGGGCTATGAGAATGAGCGAGGCCCTGTACCTCCTGACCCTCATGAGCACCTCGTGGACCGGGGGGGGCGGGAAGGCAGGCATATAGAAGGCCTGTCGGACAAGGCGTCCCCTATGGAACCCCTATCCTGATCCCTGTAAGAGAAGAACCAGGGGCATTTCCTGTTGGCCTGGGACATGAATAGGTCTATCAGGGGAGTGCCCCACTTGTGGAAGACAGAGGAAACCACCTCCCCTTTGACAGACCACCCGTGACAGACCACTGCAAGAGCCTGGCAGGTACGTGTCCCCTGTGCAATACACAGATCCCAGAGGGCTATCACCTCCTGTCACAGGGGAGAAGAATGAGCACCACCTTGACGGTTGATATAATACATCGTCGTCGTGTTGTCTGTGAGAATGGACACGCGTGTCCCCCTCAGCTGGGGCATAAACGCCTGGCAAGCCAGCCGAACTGCCCTCAGTCCCATAACATTGATATGCAGGTTTCTCTGTCTCCGACCACGTACCTTGGGTTCGGAGATCCGCCAGGTGGGCACCCCATCCTGTGTCGGACGCATAGGTCACCAGTTGGGCTGTGGGGAAGGGCTCATGGAATGGAACCCCCCGCACACTTCTGCGTCCTTCAACCACCAATCCAGGGTCGTGAGGATCGCTGGTGGGACCGTAACTACCATATTGATACAGTCACGGGTTGGCCTGTACACTGTTGCCAGCCAGTTCTGGAGGGATCTGAGATGCAGTCTGGAGTAGCGAACCATGTATGTGCATGCTGCCATGTGACCCAGAAGCCTCGTGCAGTCCCGTGCCATGGTCATGGGAGCAACCTGGAGGCCACATATGATGTCGTTCAGGGTCAGGAACCGTGCCTGGGGCAGGGACACCCTGCCACTCACTGCGTGCAAGTGAGCTCCTACAAACTCTATCTCTTGGGTGGGGATAAAGGTGGATTTCTCTTCATTCAGTATGAGTCCCAGTCATAGGAACACCTCCCTGGCCAGCCTGACGTGGAACAGCAGTTTGTCCCTGGACGAGGTCTGATCAGCCAGTCGTCCAGGTAAGGGTAAATATGTAGCCCCTGCCTTTGGAGGAATGCTGCTACTACGGCCATGCACTTGGTGAACACCCTGGGTGACATGGAAAGACCAACGGGCAGCACCACAAACTGGTAATGATCCTCCTCCACCATGAACCGGGAAGGTACTTCCTGTGGTTCACACAGCGTGTAGTCAACCTGTAGAACTCCTTGCCAGAGGAGGCTGTGAAGGCTAGGACTATAATAGAGTTTAAAGAGAAGCTAGATAATTTCATGGAGGTTAGGTCCATAAAAGGCTATTAGCCAGGGGATAAAATGGTGTCCTTGGCCTCTGTTTGTCAGAGGCTGGAGAGAGATGGCAGGAGACAAATCGCTTGATCATTGTCTTCGGTCCACCCTCTCTGGGGCACCTGGTGCTGGCCACTGTCGGCAGACAGGATACTGGGCTAGAAGGACCTTTGGTCTGACCCAGTACGGCCGTTTTTATGTTCTTATGAAATATGGAAGTACGCGTCCTTCAAATTAAGGGCGGCGTACCAGTCTCCTGGATCAAGGGAAGGAATGATGGAGGCTAAGGTCACCATCCTGAACTCTGACTTTCTGATGAAGGTGTTGAGCCCCCTGAGGTCCAGGATGGGGCAAAGGCCCCCTTCAGATTTTGGGATCAGGAAGTAGCGGGAATAGAAACCCTTTCCCCTGAGGGATGGGGGAACCTCTTGCACCACCCCTAGGGATAATAGCACCAAGACTTCCTGCCTTAGCAGGGTCTCATTAGAGGGGTTCCTGAAGAGGGACAGGAAAGGGGGGTGGGAGAGTGGGGGCGTAAGGAATGGAATAGAATATCCCGAGTACCATGTCTAGCACTCAGAAGTTTGTGGTGATAGAGCACCAGGCCTGGTAAAAAGGGGATAATCTGTGGCAAAAGGGGTGATCTAGGGAAACGCCTGGAATGCCATTCTCAGGCATAACCGCAAAACCCTGGCCTGGGGCCCTGGGACTTACTGGAGGGCCCAGGGTTTTGCTCCGAGGGTCCCTGAGACCTCTTCCTATTTTCGCTGGCGGAGGGAGTCCTAGGCCTTCTCCTACTGTCAAACCTCGGCCCTTGATAACCCCTCTGAGGTCTCTGGTAAAGGGGGCAATGCCGTGGGGCTAAGGTGTATATGCCCAGGGACTTTAAGGAGGCCCTGGAGTCTTTCAGGCTATGTAGTTTGCCATCGGTTTGCTCTGAGAACAGCCCAGAACCCTCAAACGGGAGGTCCTGCAGCATCACTTGAACCTCCTGCGGTATACCAGAGACCTGTGGCCATGAGCACCTCCGCATAACTATGCCCGTGACCATGGCTCGAGCTGCCAAGTCCATGGCATCTAGGGCAACCTGCAACACCATTCTGGAGACTATTTTCCCTTCCTCCAGAAAGGTGGCGAATTCCTGCTGCGAGGCCTGAGGGAGTAGGACTTGAACTTGTCCGCCACCACCCAAGAGTTATACGCATAATGGCTGAGCATCACCTGCTGGTTTGCGATCCTCAGCTATAGGCCTGCTGAAGCGTATGCCTACCTTCCTCCCCAAGAGGTCCAATTTCTTTGGCTCTTTATTCTTCGGGGTAGGGCCCCACTGCCCCTGCCTCTCTTTCTGGCAAGCCGCTTGGACCACCGCGGAACCCAGCGGTGGGTGTGCGAAGAGGTGCTCGTTCCCAGCCTGAGGCACGAAATACCTCCTCTCCACCCCTTTCTGTGTTGGGGGAATGGAGGCCGGGTGTCTGCCATAAGGTTTTAGTTATCTTCGCGACCGTCTTATTAAGCGGGAGGGCAATTCTAGTTGGGGTATCTGCTGTGAGAATGTCCACCATCGGGTCCTCCTCCTCAACCTCTTCTGCCTGAACCCCCAGGTTCTGCGCAAGGCATCTGAGAAGGTCTTGGTGGGTTCACATGTCCATGGTGGGCATGCCCGGAGAAGGGTCTGCCAGGGCCTCATCCAGTGACGAGGACGACGATTCCTCTGGCTGAGGCTGGACTGCAATCGTGACGGCCAGCTCAGCCCTGGGGCCCAGGCTCTGCACAGTGCCTACTGTCGGAGGCTGATGTAGTGCTGATTCACCTCTTGACCCCAGAGGGCTAGGCCTAGTCTCTGAACCTGGCTCCCTGGTCAGAGGGGTGGCCGAAGGGGAAGACCTATGGCTCGAAAGTATTGAGGCCGCCCTGGGCCCTGATCTCGACGGTTCATGCCTTGCACCTGATGATAGGCCTAAAGTGTCCAAAAGGGCCACTGCATAGGCGCCTGGAACTGTGGGGGACACATCTGGACCATAGGTGGGCTGCGACGCTCAGAGCGGTGCTGAGACTAGAAGCGGTGACCCAATCTGGAGCAGTGCACCAACCTTCTACAGAAGTGAGAGACCCTGGAGGTAACAGACTGTCGTTAGGAGAGTAATGAGGCGAAAGACTCCACGTCAGACGCGGAAGAAAGCTCCGACGCTGACCACAGTGGTGCCAAAGACCCTTGTTCTCCCCGCGCCGCACGGTGAGCCATGGCAGCTGGTTTCCCCCTATGGGGTACAGGCGGTGCCAGTGGGGGCGGCATGGCATGTGCTGCCGGTGCCAGTGGAGGCGGTGTCAGTTCCATGAGGACAGGCGTCCTCCTCCATGAAGTCTCTCGTACCAGAGACTCCGGTACTGGTGGTGCCGTGCCCAACTCCTGCCTGGGTGATGGCCTAGGAGGTACCTATTGAGGTGCCGGGGTCGACTTGGCCACCTGGCTCTCGTGCCCCACGTGGTCTTCCGTGCTCTGCGGTACTGGGCCTGAGGAGGCTGTGAGCTCTATCAGCTCCCTTGCCACAGAGAATGTCTCCAGCGTGGATGGCCTTCAGACGTCTGCCAGGGACAGGTCTTGGCCCCCTGGGGATCCCGAACTCACAGGCTTTTCCCCTGACGTCCCGGCTCCCAGGGCCAAGTGCTCCAGTCCTGCTTCCCAAGTGTTCATCGACGGCACCGGAGATTGAGATTGGTGCCTTGGTGCTGACCGGTGCCAAGATGCTCCAGTGTGCTTAGATGCCTGCTCCATGTCCCTGGATGATGCCGGTGCGCTCCGTAACAAGGGTGCCGGCTCCGGTACCGGGGGTTGGAGTGCTGACTCCATTAGCAGGAGTTTTAGCCAGGAGTCTCTCTCCCTCTGCGTATGTAGCTTGAAGGAACTGCAGATCTTGCAGGTATCTGTCAAATGTCCTTCACGTAGGAACTTTAGACAGTCTTTATGCGGATCCCCACAGGGCATGGGTTTAAAGCCCTGGGGCCCTGGAATGCCCCCCTCCCATGGAGGGAAGTGGGGAACCAACTGCTACATTATCTATTTACACTATCTACTAACTAACAACTGCTATGCTAAGTACTTCTAAACAGAGTTGTTGACTCGAGTCCCTCGACTTGAACTCGAGTCCGACTTAAATTGCCTAGGTGACTCAACTTGAGACTTGACTTGGGTTCATTGTTTGTGACTTGAGACTTGACTTGAGAATTGCTAATTTTGTTAAATCGACTTGGTGAAAAAATTGTCCGAAAATGCTGATATTAATGGCTTCTACAAAAGTGACTTGACATTTTTTAAATTAAGACTTGAGACTTTACTTCGGACTTGACTCGAAAGTGACTTTAGGGACTCGAGACTTGACTTGAGACTTCATAGAATCATACAATACTAGGACTGAAAGGGACCTCGAGAGGTCATCGAGTCCAGTCCTCTGCCCTCATGGCAGGACCAAATACTGTCTAGACCATCCCTGATAGACATTTATCTAACCTACTCTTAAATATCTCCACAGACGGAGATTACACAACCTCCCTGGGCAATTGACTTGAACTGTAGTGACTTGAGACTCAAATTGGACTTGACAATTGAAGACAACACAGCTTCTAAAAATCAACTATCTACACAAGAAAGGCTAAGGGCTCACTTGCAAAGGCAAGCAGAGCGTTCCAGCAACCTCACGGGCGGAAAGAAGGAACTGAGGGGGTGGAGAACCAGCAGGGGTATATGCTAGGATATGCCGGCACCACTCCAGGGGGCTCCTTTGCTGGCCCAATGGCTACTGCTAAGGGCAAAAAAGCTTCTGGAGCTTGTGCACAGGGCGCGCACACACCTAGACGGAATGGACATAAGCAACCACTTGAAGAAGAACTATTTCCGACTGATTAAAGAGAACAGCTAGGGAGGCATCTCTGAACACAAGAGACTGAGCTGTTCCAACAACTGTCACTGGTGATAAGAATGAACTGAACAGGCGGCCAGCCACTAGGGATTTATATGCTCAAAGAGGTTCCACCACCAACCTGACGAGTATTGCTAGGAGAAAAGTCTTCTGACAGTTGTGATGCGGTGTATGTGCACACATCGACTGCAATGTACGAAGTGCAAGCTGGTCGACATTTTGGAAGAAAAAATTAGAGGACTGGAGGCCCAAGTGTCGACCCTACGCTCAATCAGAGAGGATGAAGACTTCCTCAATAGAAGGCAGCGTTTAATCCTTCAAGCACGGCAGGCGGAAGAGCCAGAGAGGGCAGTACAGGACCAGGAAGAGAATTGGCAACATGTAACTTCTAGAAGGGGAAAAAGGCCAGCATGGGAATCCCCCAATGCTATAGAGGTAAGTAATTGCTTTGAGGCTCTCTCCACATGCTCTGCAGTGCTGAATGCTTTGGAAGGGACCTCACATGGAAGAAACCGGAAGGGAACACCATCTACTGGAAGGCATGAGATGCGTAGTCCTAGGGATGGGGGTTCCACGGCCACCATCTCCAAAAGAAAACGACGGTGGTGGTTGGGGACTCCCTCCTAAGAGGAACTGAGCCATCCATCTGCCGTCCGGACCTGGAATCTCAAGAGGTGTGCTGCTTACCGTGAGCTCGCATTCAGGATGTGACTGAGAGGCTTACCAAACTGATCAAACCTTCGGATCGCTACCCCTTCCTGCTTCTCCATGTGGGAACTAACGATACAGCCAAGAATGACCTTGAGCGGGTTACTGCAGATTATGTAGCGCTGGGAAGAAGGATCCAAGAATTCGGAGTGCAAGTGGTGTTCTCGTCCATCCTCCCCGTTGAAGGGAAAGGACTGGGTAGGGATCGTCGAATTGAGGATGTAAATGCATGGTTGCGCAGGTGGTGTCACAGAGAGGGCTTTGGTTTCTTCGACCATGGGAGTCTGTTCTGGGCACAAGGATTGTTAGGAAGAGATGGGATCCACCTAACCAAGAGAGGATGGAGCATCTTTGCGGGCAGGCTTGCAAACCTAGTGAGGAGGGCTTTGAACTAGGTTAGTTGGGGGACGGTGACCAAAACCCTGAGGGGAGTGGAAAAGTTGGATACCAGGAAGAAACGCAGAGAGGAACGAGCAAGAAAGGAGGATCCCTGGTTCGAATGGAGAAGATAGGGCGATCAACTGGGTACCTGAGATGTTTGTACACTAATGCGAGAAGCCTGGGCAACAAACAGGAAGAACTGGAGGCCTTGGCCCAGTCCAAGAAATATGATTTAACTGGGATAACAGAGACTTGGTGGGATGACTCGCATGACTGAAGCGCTGTCATGGAAGGGTATAGACTGTTCAGGAAGAACAGGCAGGGGAGAAAAGGAGAAGGAGTTGCACTATATGTAAGAGAGCACTACGACTGCTCTGAACTCCAGTATAAAGAGGGAGAAAAACCTGTTGAGAGTCTATGGGTTAAGTTTAAAGGAGCAAACAACAGCAGTGATGTTGTGGTTGGTGTCTGCTACAGGACACTGAATCAGGTGGAAGAGGTAGATGAGGCTTTCTTCGGACAACTGAGAGAAGCTTCCGGATCGCAGGCCCTGGTTCTCGTGGGGGTCTTTAATCACCCTGACATCTGTTGGGAAACCAATACGGCAGTACACAAGCAATCCAGGAAGTTTTTGGAGAATGTTGAGGATAACTTCTTGACACAAGTGCTGAAGGATCCGACCAGGGGCCATGCGCCGCTTGACCTTCTGCTCACAAACAGGGAGGAACTAATAGGGGAAGCAGAGGTGGGTGACAACCTGGGAAGCAGTGATCATGAGATGGTAGATTTCTTCATCCTGACCAAAGGAAGAAAAGAGAGTAGTATAATATACACCTTGGACTTCAAAAAAGCAGATTTTGACTCCCTCAGAGACCTGATGGGCAGAATCCCCTGGGATGCTAACATGAAGGGGAAAGGAGTCCAGGACAGCTGGCAGTATTTTAAAGAAGCCTTATTGAAGCCACAGAAAGAAACCATCCCGACGCGTAGCAAGAGAGGCAAACATGGTAGGAGACCGGATTGGCTTACAGGGGAAATCCTTGAGGAACTTAAGCACAAAAAGGAAGCTTACAGAAAGTGGAAACTTGGACAAATGACCAGGGAGGGATCTAAATGTATAGCTCGAGAATGTCGGGGGGTTATCAGGAAAGCGAAAGTGCAAATGGAATTGCGACTGGCTACGGATGTGAAGGATAACAAGAAAAGTTTCTACAGGCATGTTAACAAGAAGAAGGTGATCAGAGAGGGTGTGTGGCCCCTACTGGATGAAGGACGTAACCTAGTGACAGAGGATGAGGGGAAAGCTGAAGTACTCAATGCTTTCTTTGCCTCTGTATTCACGGACAAGGTGGGCTCCCAGACTAATGCACTAAGTGGTGCAAGATGGGATGAAGATGGACAGCACTTGAGTAAATAACAGGTTAGGAACTATTTAGAAAAGTTAAACGTACACAAATCCATGGGTCCGGACTTAATGCATCCGAGGGTACTAAGGGAGTTGGCAAATGTCATTGCGGAGCCTTTGGCCATTATCTTTGAAAAGTCGTGGAGATCGGGAGAGATCCCGGATGATTGGAAAAAGGCAAATGTAGTACCCATCTGCAAAAAACGGAAGAAGGATGATCCAGAGAACTATAGGCCGGTCAGTTTTACCTTGGTTCCTGGAAAAATCATGGAAGGGATCCTTAAGGAATCCATTATGAGGCACTTGGAAGAAAGGACAGTGATCAGGAATAGTCAGCATGGATTCACAAAGGGAAAGTCATGCCTGACCAATCTGATTAGCTTCTATGATGAGGTAACTGCCTCTGTGGATGTGGGAAAGTAAGTGGATGTGATATACCTTGACTTTAGCAAGGCTTTTGATACAGTCTCCCACAATACTCTTGCCAGCAAGTTAAGAGAATGTGGATTGGATAAATGGACGGTAAGATGGATAGAAAGATGGCTAGAAGGCCGGGTCCAGCGGGTAGTGATCAATGGCTCGATGTCAGGATGGCGGTTGGTTTCTAGCGGAGTGCCTCAAGGTTCGGTTCTAGGACCAATTTTGTTCAATATCTTTATTAATGAACTGGATGAGGGGGTGGATTGCACCCTCAGCAAGTTTGCAGATGACACGAAGCTAGGGAAAGAGGTAGATATGCTTGAGAGCAGAGATAAGGTCCAGAGTGACTTAGACAAATTGGAGGATTGGGCCACAAGAAATCTGATGAGGTTCAACAAGGACAAGTGCAGAGTCCTGCACTTGGGACAGAAGAATCCCAAGCATAGTTACAAGCTGGGGACCAACCACTTAAGTAGTAGTTCTGCAGAAAAGGACCTTAGGGTTACAGTGGATGAGAAGCTGAATATGAGTCAACAGTGTGCCCTTGTAGCTAAGAAGACTAATGGCATATTAGGTTGCATTAAGAGGAGCATTGCCAGCAGATCCAGAGATGTTTATTCGGCCTTGGTGAGGCCACATCTGGAGTATTGTGTCCAGTTCTGGGCCCCCCAGTACAAAAAGAATGTGGACGCATTGGAGAGGGTCCAGAAGAGGGCAACCAAAATGATTAGGGGGCTGGAGCATATGACTTATGAGGAGAGGCTGAGGGACTTGGGTCTGTTTAGTCTGCAGAAGCGAAGAGTGAGGGGGGATTTGATAGCAGCCTTCAACTTTCTGAAGGGAGGTTCCAAAGAGGATGGAGAGAGGCTGTTCTCAGTAGTGACAGATGACAGAACAAGGAGCAATGGTCTCAAGATGTGGTGGGAGAGGTCCAGGTTGGATATTAGGAAAAACTATTTCACTAGGAGGGTAGTGAAGCACTGGAATGGGTTACCTAGGGAAGTAGTGGAGTCTCCATCCCTAGAGATGTTTAAGTCTCGGCTTGACAAAGCCCGGGCTGGGTTGATTTAGTTGGGACTGGTCCTGCCTAGAGCAGGGTGCTGGACTTGATGACCTCCTGAGGTCTCTTCCAGCTCTATGGTTCTATGATTCTATGATTCTAAGTATTCAAGGAAGAACCTGAGTTTCATGAACTTTCAATAGGATACAGGATCCTAAATCAGTTAGTAGTTAGTAGTTTTAAAAAAACATTTATCCATCATGCACAGTTCCACAGTTCACTAGAAGAATCTTTTATACAATATTTAGCATCACCTTAACAGTGATATTTGTTTTTGAAATGTATTTTGATGAATTATCTTCATATGGAATTATGGACAAGGCAAGAAGATATCCTAAAATGATCATTTATTATCTGAATCATTTAAATAAATGTGATATTGGTCTTTGTGGAAACACAAAGTTAATGGGGCAGTGTGGGAAGTAATCAGCTGAACATAATGTTTACTGTCACTAAATTAGAAAGGTACTAATTTGCTGTAATCCAAGAGCATGAACTTACAATTATTTTTATGAGTTTAAATTTCAAGCTGTTTTAAAGAAATACAGGATCATCCAATACAAACTGAAGATCATCTACAGAGAAGAGGGAGGGGCAAAGCCAGCATCTTCGGTACGTACATGGGTACCCTATCAGCCAAGAAAGCGGAGCTAGAATTTTTCTCTCTCATTATGTTGAGGATGAGTTATCACAATTGGTGGTTTGGAACCCTACTCTCAGTGCATCAAATTCAGTAATAATTTTCCTGAAAGTGAAAAAATTTGAAAAATTAAATATTGATTATTGTGATATCAGAACTAAAGTCCTAGACAAATTTAATTAACTGGAAATTGAATTGCTTTTGGGGATGGTAGGCAATGTTGGGGATGGTAGGCAATGTTTTTCACAAGTATTTAGTGACAAATAAATTACAAAATTACCATCTATTGCTCAAGGAACTTGGAACAAACATCTTTAGATCACACTCTTGCTTTGAAGTTTGCAGTAGAAGATGGAAATATTTTCCCTCCCACATTATGAAACCTGCTATGCCATCAAAATTGGAAGAAACCAGAAAGTAAATGGTTTGTACCAGATTACCGTTGTATCACTCAATTCCAACTAACAAATTATAATTAATGGCTAATTTTAGCATCTAGTTCTAATTTTCATTTTTATTCTTGATAAACTTATGCTAAAGCTCTACTATTAACTGTATCATAGAACACTAGAAGATAAATGTATAACTATTGGCATGACAGAGAGACTCTCACCTGGAGTTTCCTTCCCTTGCATATTTTTGAAGACTATCAAATCTTATTGAAAAAAACCAGAAGATTTTTCCTAAACATTTCTCTCTCAGAAACCACCATCTGCAGAACAGCAGTGTGGTAAGCAAAGCAAAAAGGATTTAGGGTTATGGAATGGGCTTACATCCTAGGCATCAAAATATCTGAAACTTAAAAAATGCATGCTAAAAGACCCAACTCGCATGTCAAAACAAGTGTAGCTAATCCGTCCTTAAGTATCAACTCTATTGTCAACTCAGGAAGCACTTATGATCACCCACTATGTGAGTTAAAGGAGATTAAAACTAAGGGGGCAAGGGCATTCTACTCCAGCTATGTCTGTACTACTCATATCACTCATAGGTTGCATGGCCTGTGAGAACTTTGGTAGGTTTTAGAACTAAGAAGCAATCTGAAATTCTAATAGGGAAGCCAATTTAATAGCTGTAGGTAAGTTGAAGCAATATTACAAAAGGGAAGCAAAGCCACCTGTTACAGGGTGATTAGCCAAAACATTTGCACAGCAAAAAAAAAACAAAAAAAACCACCACTCTTCTCCAGGCAATGAGCCAAGCAATTCCGAAATAATTGTCAGCACTGTGTCCTGTTGCTATGCAAGCACATCTGGGAGGATAAGAAAAAAACCAAGCCTTCCCGCTCTCCCTTTACCAAAGAATCTGCAGAGCTAGTGCTGCTATTGCTCCTAGCTTTCTCAGACAGGCAATGGGAGCTTGTCTCAAGGATTACAAATGCAATCAAACACCAGACGAATCTCCAAATGCTCATATTTAGCATCCTGAGCAGATAGAACATTTCTACCAATGGATGCGGATATCCACAGATAGAAATCAGTATGACAGTCTATTTCATATTCTTTATGGAAATATGCTTAGCAATAAGAATATGCTTAACTCAAATATGCATTACACAAATTACTGCATGTGACCTATCACTGTAAAGCTTTAATCCTCTCTGTTTGTATATTTTATTTGTATGCATATACCATTCCTGTATCTGAAACTGACAATACTGACTGCAGATTTAGTGTCAATGTGTACATGTAGAGAAAAGCCTAATTTACAACCCATTCACAGAATCATTCACAGAGCCAAAAGCCCATTAGCAAGAGATAACTGTATGGGGGAGAACTATCTCCCTGGAGGCCTATTACAAAGACATGTCTCCTTGTCACCTGATGCTAGAGCTGGTCTTGAAATTTGTACTTTCCCACAGAGGTTTTAGGAAATCAAAGGCTATTCTATTCTATAGAAGGCAAGGGAAGTAAACTATAATGGCCTTCAGCCAGATTTACAGATTGCCTCCCTACCTCAAGAAGATACATGAAAGCACCTGGACTATAAACAAATGGACTGTAACAACAGTGGTGGAGGAGAACTTCTGGACCTAGGTCCTTTAGGGTATGTCTACACTACAATGTTAGTTCGAACTAACGGACGTTAGTTCGAACTAACATTCATAGCCGCTACACTAGCGCTCCGCTAGTTCGAATTTGAATCGAACTAGCGGAGCGCTTAGTTCGAACTAGGAAAACCTCATTTTACGAGGATTAAGCCTAGTTCGAACTTACTAGTTCGAATTAAGGGGTGTGTAGCCCCTTAATTCGAACTAGTGGGAGGCTAGCCCTCCCCAGGTTTCCCTGGTGGCCACTCTGGCCAACACCAGGGAAACTCTATGCCCCCCTCCCGGCCCCGGAGCCCTTAAAGGGGCACGGGCTGGCTACGGTGCCCGTGCCAGGTGCAAGCCTGCCAGCACCCAGCCAGCAGACCCTGCACCTGGCACGGCACAGAGCCACCCACCCGATGTCCCCCAGCCCACCCCCTCTTCCCGGGACCAGGCTGGCGGCTCCCGGGAGCTTGCCCTGGACCGCAAGAGGCGCCCGTCCACGATCTCCGCACTAGGCACAGGAAAGTGGCCGTCTAGGGCAGGAGAGCTGCCAGCCTGGCCACCCAGGAGCAGGTGTGCATGAAAATCAAGGGGGTCCACTGAGACCCCCGACCCTGAGCCCTGAGCTTACAATGGCCGTCTTGGGTCAGACCAAAGGTCCATCTAGCCCAGTAGCCTGTCTGCCGATAGCGGCCAACCCTAGGGACCCTGGAGGGGATGGACCGAAGACAGTGACCAAGCCATTTGTCTCGTGCCATCCCTCTCCAGTCTTCCACAAACTTTGGGCAGGGACACCACTCCTACCCCCTGGCTAAGACTACTCCATGGACCCAACCTCCATGACTTGATCTCACTTCCCTTTAAACTCTGTTCTAGTTGTAGCCTTCACAGCCTCCTGCAGCAAGGAGTTCCGCAGGTTAACTATTTGCTTTGGGAAGAACAACAACTTTCTCTTACTAGTTTCAAGCCTGCTACCCATTCCTTTCCTTTGGTGTCCTCTAGTCCTTCTTTATGGGAACTCAGGAAGAACTTTTATGAATGCACCCTCTCCACCCAACCCCTGCTTTTAGAGACCTCTATCCTGTCCCCGCTCCGTCTCCTCTTTTCTAAGCTGAACAGTCCCAGTCTCTGTAGCCTCTCTTCATCTGGGACCTGTTCCCAACCCCTGATCATGCTAGTTGCCCTCCCCTCTCCCAGCCTTTCTCTTCCCCTCTCCCCACCTCCTTTTCCCAGTCTCCCCCAGTTTTGTTCAATAAAGACAGAGTCAATGTTGGAAGAAACGTTATCTTTATTTTGTACATCAATAAGAAGGGGGGCTAGGGAAGGGTAAGTGGAAGGAGGTGAGGGAGGAATGGGGTAGGAGCCCCCGATGGGGAGGACTGGGCTGGCTCTGTGGGCTTCTGGGGGTGGAAGCTCTCCTGCAGCCCCCCAATTGCCCCCTCTCCCCAGATCGCAGCCTGTAGCAAGTGCAGCCAGGCTGATGGCCGAGTGGTGTGATGTGCCCAGTGTGGGTACTCCGGCCAATCCAAGCCAGGACTGCTTTGCAAGCGGGGCACCCCTTAGAACTGTGTGTCCGGGGTGGGGGTCGGGACCCTTTAAGCGCAGCCCTCGGCTAGCCTGAGACAGCATCTCCACGCTCTAAGTCCTCCTCTGATGCTCTGCCGGCACTGCTTCCGGCCATCCTTAAGCCCTGTTCAGGGTCCACTCAATGTGGACTTGCTAGTTCGAATTAGCAAAACGCTAATTCGAACTAGTTTTTAGTTAGTTCAAATTAGCTTAGTTCGAATTAACTAATTCGAACTAAGTTAGTTCGAATTAACGTTGTAGTGTAGACGTACCCTTAAAGAGAAGCTTTTGAGCTGCACAGAGTTCTTCTACAGGTTTGTACAGCTCAAAAGCCTAGCTCTTACCAACATAAGTTGGTGCAACAGAAGACACTCCCACACCCACCTTGTCTTTCTAATATCACAGCTACAAAAACAATAGAAGGCTAAAAAAACACTGCAAACATTGATGTCAGTCAGTTTGAATGACAGTCTCCTATATTTTCCAATGTAGAAACTGGCTTTTCCATTACCTCCTGGTTTTCCCTCAATTAGCACATAAATGTTTGTGGTATAAGCTACACAAACAAAATGACTCTTAGGTTGTCACACATCTTATAAAGTATTTAGGTGTATGGTGTATTTATTCATTAGGAAGGGACTGAAAGGCAAGAGAAGTTGAGAAAGAAACAATACGTTTCCTAGCTTTACAGAGGCAGCCAAGAACAGCTTAATAACCAGAACAGACTCATTCACATTTTACATACCCTTTATAAGTAAGGAAGTCATTTTATTGTCATTATGAGAGAGTTTCTAGTATGATAAGGAAGCTGAATTGGGAAAGGGAGTGAGGGCCAAAATGACAACAAAGAAGGATTATTGAGTTTTTACTTCTGTCATTAACTCAATCTATGACAGTAGGTAGGTCCTGTCTATAAAAGAGAGTTACTTGTTCTCATAACTAATGATCTTTGAGATGTGTTGTGCAAGTCTATTCCAATTCAGGTGTATGTGCGCCAAATGCACGAACATCGGAAACTTTCTCTCTAGCAGAGGGTTGGCTGTGGAGATCCCTACAGTGGCGCTGCTATATCAGTGCATATAAACCACTGCTGACCCTATCCTCCCTTGGTTCCTTCTTGCTGGTTACTCCGACAGACGGGAAGGCAGGTGGATATTGGACGTGAACAACACATCTCCAAGAACACTAGTTACGAGAACAGGTAACTGTCTTTTCTTTTTCGAGTGCTTGTTCATGTTGATTCCAATTCAGGTGACTCCCAAGCTGCTGTCCCAAGGAGGTGGGGTTGGAGTTCGGAATCACAGACTGCAGGACTGCTCTGCCAACTGCTGTGCCCTCCCTGGAGGACTTATCAATTGTGTAATGGACCGTAAACATGTGAACTGAAGACAACTTTGTAGCTGCCCTGCAGTTTTCCTGCAAGTGGACATGTGCCACAAAGGCTGCAGACAAAGCCCGGACCCTGGTTAAGTGGCATATAACTGGTGGGGGAGGGACCCCAGCTAGGTCATAGTACTGTGCGGACACAGATCTCCCCTTAACTGTTCTGCTATAGCCATAAACAGCTGTGCGGACTGTCTAAAGGGCCTAGTGCAGTCTATGTAGAAAACTAAGGCCCTCCTTACATCTAGTGTGTGAAATACGCTCTATCACTAGTATAAGGCTTAGGATACAAAACCAAAAGGAAGAGCTCTTGTGACAGGTGGAAATCGGATACCACTTTTGGCAGGAAAGCTGGGTGCAGCCTAAGCTGCACTTTGTCCTTGTGGAAGACCGTGTACAGTGGATCTGAGAATAGGGCCCTTAACTTAGACATGACCTAACCCTGACGTGACCGCTACCAGGAAAGCTACCTTTATAGACACATGTAGCAAAGAACACTGAGCCATCAGTTCAAAGGGTGGACCCAAAAGATTACTGAGCACCAGTTTCATGTCCCAAGCGGGTATAGGTGGACAACAATACGGGTGCATCCTGTCCGACTCCTTCCTGAATCACATCACCATGGGGTAGCCAAACAGGAAATGCTGGGAACAACCTGGTTGGAAAGCAGACAACGCCACCAAGTACATCCTGACTGAGGAGGGCACCAGCCCCTGAGATTGCAGGTGCAACTGGTACTCCGATAGGTGCCTGTCTCAGGGACACATCCCACTCCTCACACCAGTTAGAAAACCTTTTCCATTTTGCCAATTATGCCACTCTGGTAAAGGGCTTTCTGCTGCCCAATAGAACCTCCTGTATCTCGGCTGAGCACTGAAGCTCTAACAAATTGAACTGTCCAGCTTCCAAGCTGTTAGATGGAAGGAGCACAGAACTGGGTGCCTGAGGCATCCCCAAATGCTATGTAAGAAGGTCTGAGCACAGGAGAAGGACTATTGGGGTTTCCACCAACAGGCTGATCAGGGTGGAGAACAAATGCTGACACAGCCACGCTGGTGCCAACATGATTAGATGGGCCCTGTTCCTCCAAGCTTTCAGTAGGATCCAATGTACCAGGGGAAAATTGGGGGGAAAGCGTATAGGAGAGGTGCCGTCCTCCAGGGGAGAACGAACACATCTCCTCATAGACTTTAAGGTCAGAAGGGACCATTATGATCATCTAGTCTGACCCCCTGCACAGTGCAGGCCACAGAATCTCACCCACCCCTCCCAGAATAATCCTCTCACCTATATCTCAGATATTGAAGCCTTCAAATACTTTGAAGACCCCAAGATGCAGAGACTCCTCTAGCTGTGATCTCCTGTGGAACCCTGATAGTGATTCTGGAATGAACAAAAGGCTAGGCATTTTTTTTTGTTTTCTGGGGGGGGAGGGGCAAAACCAGGGACTTTTTTGTTTTTGGGGAGGAGAGAGCAAAAACTGGGGAGTCCCCAACCTGCAGAAGATTGATCTTATCACATCTTCCCTGACCAACCACTCATGGACCATAAATGTCCTGCTATGGGCATCTGTCAACGCGTTCTACAGGCCACGGAGGTACTGGTCTTCAAGATGGAGTCTGTGTTAGACACAATTCAGCACCACCCTGTGCAGCAACTCTTAATATGCTCTGTGGTCCACAGGCAGGGGCCCTGACATCGAGATGCCCACCACTACTTCATCTGAGGAAGACAATGAATAGGCCTGCACCTGGGCAGTGTACTCCACAGGTAACTGGCTCTGTCCTCGGGGCCCACCCAATGGGCTTTCCCTGGTGGCTGTTCCCAAGCCCCAGGATGTGGACTGCTCACTCCAGGTGGATGGGATTCCGCCACGGACAGCATCTTCGAGCTGCGCCTATCCTGAGGGAAACGGGATCTACAACTCATGGACACCAATGACCAAAAAGCGCCCTGAGACTAATGGTGCACCCAGGAGGTCCAAAAGGGCCATTGCGCTGGCGGTGGCCAATGCTTCTGCCACTGTTCCGGCCGGTCTCTTGTGCTGTGTGAAAACCGGTTGATCGAGACCTGTCCGACACCGCATCCAACTCTAATTACGACTGGGATGACCATGGCAGTGCTGATGATGGCTGTGCCGGTGCTGAGAGTCGGGACTTTGTTTATCATGAGAAAACAAAGTGAGACTAGGAAAACGAGAGCTATCATTAGGGATTAGTCACTTACTAAGACGCCACAGACGGTAAGAATAAACTGAGGGAGGGTAGGGTCAGTAGTGGTATATATGCGCTGATATAGCAGCGCCATTCTAGGAATCTCCACAGATTACTACACAGGAGCTACTAGGGGAAAAGTTCCCGATGTTTGTGCACACAGAGTGCATACACCTGAATTGGAATTGACATCAACAAGCACTCAAAGAAGAACCATTATGTCCCTCTGTATGGAATTGTGAGTCTCAAGGTTTCCAAAGAAATCTGAGATTCTCAAATGAAAAGCATTATTAATTTGCAAAGCATTATGATTGGGGAATCTGTCAATACATAATTCACTGAAAGTAACTAACATTTATGAACACAATTGAAAATAACTTTTCTTTCGCAAATATCTAGACAGAATATATTTCTTTCAGGCTTCTGTCTTAAGGCCAAATTCTGCACTGTGATACATGTTCCAATTCAACGGGGGCATTCAAACAGCATTTTAAGAAAGCCCAAGGGTACACAAAGGTTGTTCTGGTACTTAACAGTTAGTTGAGCAAGTGGCACAATTAAACAAGGAGATGCCAAGCCTAGGTGATTAAAGGAGAAACAACTCCCCATGGAATGTTCTGCAGCCTTAGCACTGTTAAACTAGAAAGCACTGGGAGTGAGACCCCACACAGGAGAGAGATTTACTGTGGGTTCTCAGCATTGCAATATGGAAGGGAGCTTTCAAAAATTTCAGTTAAGGGATCCTCAGTCAACCTGGACATAATCTAACCCTACACATCAATTTCTCAGGTGAATTGCTGGTGAATTGTCCCAATAAGATACAAGTGCAGGATGCATAATTGTAAAACATTTAATTTAAATAATTATCTTTAAAATTAAAAAAATTAATTCAAATAATATTTCTTATTTATGTGTTTCTCTTTACTGTCTTCTTATTCTAAAGTCTTAAATGGCAATGGTGGATGCTTTTGCTTGTCTCTTTAATTAGTTACGTACATTATTAGTTACTGTTAGCAGAATTTCAGATTTTACACTTCTAATAATTCCTCTCTAAATTATTTCCCCAAGGTCACACAGGGTATGTTTATACAGCAGGGCTAAAGTTGAATTAAGATACGCAACTTCAGCTATGTCAATTGCGTAGCTTAAATCGAAATAGCTTAATTCGGCTTTTGGTGCTGTGTACACAGCAAGAAGTCAAAGGAAGAAAATTTTTCCTTTGACTTCCCTTGATTCCTTGCTGTGGTTGAATAAAGGTTCATAATATGTGATGAGAAATTGACTTTTTCTGTAGTTCACAAACATTTTTGTGCTACGTACTTTCAGGGTATTTTGTCACTATTACTGCATATGCAGTTCAGAATTAAAACCTTGACTAAACAATAAGCACATAAAGCAGAGAGGGTAGGTATGTTCTCCAAATATCTCACTACTGAAAAATTCAAGGAGACCCAATTATGTTACTGTTGGGGTTATTTAACTATCCTCTGGGTAGAAATCTGCTACCAGAAAAAGGTAACTAAGGAATAACAACAAATGGAGAAATATAGAAACCTGTCTGAAAATCTTGCCTTTGTCAACATTTTGCTATTTCTAAAAGATATATCACATTAGGCAGTGTTTTCCAGCGTCAGATGATGTGGCATTCTGCCCTCATATAATGCTGCTGAAAATCGTCTTTTGACTGCTAATCATTCACTCTGCATTCATTATACATGTTTTTAGAAAAGCATTACTTTGTAATGGGACAAGGGGTTTGTCTAAACTACACCCCTCTTTCGAAAGAGGGATGCAAATTAGACTGATCGAAATTGCAAATAAAGCCAGGATTTGAATTTCCTGCGCTTCATTTGCATAATGGCAGCCTCATTTTTTTAAGGAGTACAGGATCTTTTGAAAAAGGTTTTTTTTTTCCTCGAAAGAACTCCATCTAGATGGTGGTTTTACTTTCGAAAAGCCCTTTTTCGAAAGACCGCGTGGCAGCCATTATGCAAATGAAGCACAGGAAATTCAAATCCCGGCTTCATTTGCAATTTTGATCTGTCTAATTTACATCCCTCTTTCAAAAGAGGGGTGTAGTTTAGACATACCCAAGGTCTGAACTAACAAAGCTGATTCACACTGTAACTATCTCTGACGACAAAGAAGGTAAATACCTTAATTTCAAAAGGCTATGCCTGAGCATTAAAATAGTAATAACAAAGTCCTTGATGCTCCAGTGCTATTTCTGTTATAACCCTGGAGGTTCTAAACAATAAAGGAAATTTGCCAGCAGATTTATATAGTTACTCCTTATAGGATTTTCAGTGGCCTTTGTCAACATGTCAAATTCTTAAAAGCAATTATGTAGTAACAAAATAAAAAGTGATTCAGTATAACTGGGAATAATGAATAAATAACTGTGAAGGTTCAGTTGCTAAGTACTACTCTACCACTCAAAAATTAATGGTCAATAAAGACCTTACAAACAGAAATCAAGCTAGCCAGAGGCAGATTTACAATGAAACACATGGTGCCCTGGCACGGGGCCCCCTCAATGACATGTGGCCTCCAGGACCGAGCAGTCCAGCACTGGGTCTGGCACCTCCTCTCACCCAGGGGGCGGATGCTCTGAGGGGTGGGGGAGAAGTCCCTCTGTAGAGAGAGCTGGAAGGAAGGGGAGGGGGAGCAGAAAAGCAGAGAGGATCACCTACAGGAGAGCCGGCAGAAGGTGGCAAACTGTGTGAGCACAGGCTGGAAGGCTTCAAAGAAGCATGGGGAAGCCGCACAGGCAGCCAAAGAAAAGCAGCGCTTTGAAGCTGGAAAACACCTCTTCTCTCCGGCCGCCAGCTGAGCAGCTACCCATTACAGCTCGGAATCCTTCCAGCCAGTTCGTGAAACTAGCCGCAACATGGTAAGTAGCAGTTGCCCATGAGTGAGGAGGAGAGGGGCCAGGGGATGAAGAGCCTGAGGCGCTCAGGTGGCCAGTGGAACTGTGCCCCCTCACCTGTAGGTAGAGCACATGTGGATCTCAGCCCACATCTTTGGGTAAGCTAGCACAGGGCCACTGTCCTCCACAGCCATGAAGATTATGGTGTTGTTGTTTTTAATAAAGCACCCTTATCCAAAGCACTTTACAATAGTTAGCTAATGGTACAAACTATTTTTGGAAAGATCTTTAAGTGATCCACTGAGACCCTCAGCAATTTTCAAGTGGTCTGTGGAAAAAAAAGCTATACTACAAAAACAATCAAGGCACCTCACTTTTTTCATTTACTTTTTATTACTTACAATCTAGAAGGCGGATGAAGAAAAAAAGAATGAAAAAAGGGAGGGGCAGGAAGAGAATGTTCTTTTTCTTGGCTGGGTCCCTGGGGCGAGGGGGGGGGGCAAAAAGGACCCCACTAATGCTAAATCGGCCATTGATGCCAGCATTTTAAAACAAGAATTTTGCATATAAGAAATTCCCAACTTCACAGGTGATTAATCATCCCAGCCTGGTCAGTCAGCTCTATGCACAGAGCCCTAAGCTTCTGACTGGGAGGGGCTGATTAATCACCTGTGAAGCTGTGCTGCTGTGCAGTTTAGAGGGAGAACAGGTCCCCGGAGGTGGGCCAGCAGTGAGTGTATTCCCACCCCCATGGAGCCTCCTGCCACCCCAAGCCACTGCTTCTCTATCAGTAAGAGGAACCCCGAGGGAAACCTGAGCCTGATAGATAGAAGCAGCAGCGGGATGGGGTGGGGAAGCAGCACCACGGAGCCAGTGCTGGGGGGAAAAGAACGGTTACTTACCTGTAACTGTTGTTCTTTGAGATGTGTTGCTCATGACCATTCGAAGTAGGTGTGCGTGCCGTGTGCACCACATCTTCCGGAGCGTTTTCCCTAGCGGTACCCGTAGCGCTGGCGGGGCGCCCTCTGGAGTGGCACCGCCATGGCGGGGCATAACTACCCCTGCCGGCGCTGCTCCACCTCAGTTCCTTCTTGCTGGATACTCCGACGAAGGGGAGGTAGGGTGGGAGTTGAATGGACTTGAGCAACACATCTCGAAGAAGAAGAAGTTACTCACCTTCGTGCAGTAACGATGGTTCTTCGAGGTGTGTCCCCGTGGGTGCTCCACGTCTGGTGTCGGGCTGGTCCCGGCGCCACAAATCGGAGCTTTCCAGAGCTGTATTCAGCCAGACCGCGCGCACGAGCCGGTTTCGTGCCTTTCATCTGCCGTGCGCAGTCCGGCGCCCGCCAGTTCCTCTCACCGCCTATCTGCAAGACAGAAAAGACAAGATTCCGAAGCGGGGAGGAGGGCAGGTCGTGGAGCACCCATGGGGACACACCTCGAAGAACCATCGTTACTGCACGAAGGTGAGTAACTTCTTCTTCTTCGGGTAGTCCCCGTGGGTGCTCCACGTCTGGTGACTCCGAAGCAGTAATCCCAATTAGACATGGGCTTCGGAATCACGATTCTGATGACCAGGCAGTACTGCTAGAGCTACCGCCGAATCGGAGGCGAGATGCTGCACGATTGCGTAATGCTTTGAAAAGGTGGTGCTAGAAGACCAGGTCGCCGCCCGGAAAATGTCACGTAAAGGGACTCCTTTCACGACGGCCACTGACGCAGCAACTGCTCGTGTCGAATGAGCCCTAGGGTGCGATAAGAGCGGCTTTTTACGAATAGTATAACAAGTCGTGATACAAGAGACAACGAGTTTGGAAATACGTTTGGCCGATAGGGGCTGACCCTTGGAAGGCCCTGATGTGGAAACAATGAGGCGATCCGTCTTGCGAAGAGTGCGGGTTCTATCTATATAGAATGCCAAGGCTCGACGGACATCCAGAGTATGTAGGAGAGCATCACGGTGCGAAGCATGAAGTTTTGGATAGAAACATGATAAAACGATTGGCTCATTTATATGAAATTCTGTGCAGACTTTAGGCAGAAAGGCTGGATGGGATCTTAATATTACGGATTCCTTATTAAAGACTGTATAGGGGGGCGTAGACATCAATGCAGCTAACTCGCTCACCCTACGTGCCAATGTTACCGCAAGGAGGAAGATTACTTTCATTGTAAGCATTGGCATAGGCACCGTAGCCAGTGGTTCAAACGGTGGCCTAGTTAGGACATCGAGAACCAGGTCAAGACTCCATGTAGGTGGCGGAGGCCTACATGGTGGGTTAAGGTTAGCCAGGCCTTTAAGAAATCTAGTCATCATGGGATGGGAGATAACCGACCAGCCTTCGATGGGGTAGTGAAAAGCAGTAATCGCTACCACATGGACTTTAAGTGATGACATGGAGAGTCCAGTCGCCTGTAGATGGAGTACATAGTCCAGTAAAATATGTAGTGGTGAAATAACAGGATCTAGGTGCTTAGGAGCGCACCACGAGCAAATCTGGAGCACTTGGACTGGTAGGTTTTTCTGGTGGAGTCCTTTCTGCTGTGTAGCAGGACGCGCTTCACCTGGTCTGAGCAAAGATTCTCAGATGTGCTGAACCATCTATCATCCACGCTGTTAGGTGCAGAGTGTCCAGCTTCAGATGAATAAGGGAGCCTTTCTGTTGTGTCAGCAAGTCTGGCAGGTAAGGAAATCGGTACGGTGCTCGGACAGAAAACTGTAGGAGAGTTGAGTACCATGGCTGTCTGGGCCACGCTGGGGCTATGAGTATCACTCGTGCCTTGTCCATCACGATCTTCTCGAGTACTCTGGGAATGAGCACAACAGGGGGAAATGCATACAGAAGTGATGTCCCCCAGTGGAGGAAAAATGCATCTCCCAGGGAGTTACTGCCCACTCCTGCTCTGGAGCAGTAAGCTCTGCATTTCGCATTGGTACGTGTGGCGAACAGATCTATCGCCGGACGACCCCACCGATGGAAGAGAGGTAAGAGGATGTCTGTGCGAATTACCCACTCGTGGTCCTGATGAAAATGTCTGCTCAGCGCATCCGCAATGGTATTGTTCACACCGGGTAAGTATGATGCGACTATAAAAATGTCATTTCGAATGCACCACATCCAAAGGCGGATCGCTTCTGCGCAAAGGGTGCGAGAGCAGGTGCCTCCCTGCCTGTTCACATAATACATCGCCACGATGTGGTCGGTGAGAATCCTGGTGACAGTGCCCCTTATATGCAACTTGAAGTGTCTGCAGGCCTGAAACACCGCTCGGAGTTCGAGAAGGTTGATATGGAGCATCATCTCCGTCGTGGACCAACAGCCTTGGACTGTTTCTACGCCCATGTGGGCACCCCAGCCGATGAGAGAAGTGTCTGTGGTAATGTCCCTTGACGGCTGTGGTGTACAGAAGCGGACTCCTGACAGCATGTTGTTGGGGTTGGTCCACCAATGCAGGGAGTCCTTGACATGTACGGGTAGCGCTACAGTTTTGCTGATGCTGTGCTTGGCAGGATTGTATACTGTGCTCAACCAGTGTTGCAGGCACTGCAGATGTAACCTTGCGTGGCGCACAATGATTGTAGTCGCCGCCATATGACCCAAGAGCTGTAGGCATTC
Organism: Pelodiscus sinensis; assembly: GCF_049634645.1. NCBI lineage: Eukaryota > Metazoa > Chordata > Testudines > Trionychidae > Pelodiscus > Pelodiscus sinensis. The sequence goes on along the minus strand of NC_134739.1, from coordinate 5,785,400 downwards.
ACGCACTGGGAGCATCAGAGACTGCAAGACCGTTCTTACCAAGTCTTGTATGATTTGAAAGCGCTTGGCTGGCAGGTGAACTCTCTCTGACCGGGAGTCGAGCTGTGCTCCTATGAAGGTTAGGGTTTGTGGGGGTTGCGGACGTGATTTTTGAATGTTTACAATTGTCAAAGTCAGACAGGACTCACAGATTTGTCAGACCGCTCTGTTTATTCAGCAAAGCTCTGCTAAAATGCATCCAGAAAATGTGAGCACCATACAAGGTTCAAACCCCTTGATTTATACAGTCAAAAAAAGTCAAGTTAACAGGATCAAAAGGAGGGGCAAAACTTCACGTGATTAGTGTGAGACTTAGTCAAGTATCTTCATTTCCACATCAAGCACACAGCAATCTCCTGTCCATATCCACTTGGTTCTCAATTGCTTTCTCCCTAACACCTAATGTTCCTTTTCCTATTAACTCTGGCTAGCACATTGATCTGCATACCTACAAACAACATTAACATATTTTTCTTCTTCCTGTTCAGAGACAAACAGTATTCCTTTCAACTTATTCAATTATTACAGCACAATTCATCTTTCTCTTACATTATAATTCTTTCTACTTTCACACAATGAAGCCGAAGGAGCCGAACAGATGTAGAGTTGCAGCTACCTTGTGATGAGTCTCCGACTGAGTGCGGCCCTTGATGAGGCAGTCGTCGAGATAGGGGAAAATTCAGACCCCTGTTCTGCGCAGATGAGCAACCACTACCGCCAGCGTTTTGGAGAATACTCTTGGGGCTGAGACAAGACCAAACGGAAGTACCCTGTACTGAAAGTGGTCGTCCCCCACTACGAATCGCAGAAATCGTCTGTGAGCTATGTGTATTGTCACATGAAAATATGCGTCTTGTAAATCTAGGACTGTGAACCAGTCTCCTCTGTTTAGTGCTGGTATGATCTTGGCCAGCGTGGTCATTTTGAAGCGCTGCTTCCGTATGAAACGATTTAGGCCTCTCAGATCGAGGATAGGTCTCCACCCCCGGACTTCTTGGGAACTAGGAAATACCTGGAGTAGAAACCTTTCCCCCGGAACTCTGCAGGTACTCGTTCTATGGCTCCGATCTCTAGGAGGTGAAGAACTTCTCCTTGAAGAGCGGCCCCGTGAGATGGGTCCCTGAGCAGAGACGGGGTGGGAGGGGTAGTGGGAGGAACTGAGGTGAAGGGGATCGTTAGGCCTGATGATATGACCTCTAGGACCCATCGGTCCGAAGTAATGGTGGCCCATTGGTGAAAATATGGCCTCAGCCGGTGATAGAAGAGGCCGTCGGCAGGCTTTTGTGTGTTGACCACTGAAGACGTGTTTGAGTCCTTCACACAGAAGTCAAACCTGCTGTTTCTGAACAGGGCGAGCTGATGGGCGATTCTGTTGCTGGCGTTTGCGTTGAGGACGCTGCCTAAACCTAGATTGGTCAGGTCCGTATTGCTGTTGCTGCTTGTAGGATGAATAATCATATCTCCTCTGAAAGCGGTAATACCGCCTGCATTTGAAAGGCAGCGTGTACATCCCTAGAGTTCGGAGGGTAGTACGAGAGTCCTTTCCAGAATGAAGAATGTCATCTGTAGTGGAGGCAAACAGCTTTTGGCGGTCAAAGGGCAAATCTTCCACTTTAGACTGCAACTCCTTAGGGGCTCCTGCCGACAGTAGCCAAGAGGCTCTACACATCGCAATACCTGTTGCCATGGCCCGTGCGGCTGTATCCGCGACATCAGCGGTGATTTGAAGCAATGTTCTGCATGCCGTGAACCCCTCTTGGACGACTGCCCTAAGAAGAGGTCTCTTGTTCTCGGGAAGGTGCTGCATAAGTTCCAGAAGCTTGGAATAATTGTCAAAATTATGATTTGACAACAGGGCAGCATAATTGGCAATTCGGAGGAGCAAGGTTGAGGAAGAATAAACCTTACGCCCAAAAAGGTCTAATTTCTTAGTATCCCTATCCGGTAGGGCGTTCTTGAAGTGGGGCATCTTACTCTTGTGGCGAACCGTGTCCACTATCAATGAATTAGGCTGTGGGTGATTGAAAAGGAAGTCTAAACCCTTGGATGGAACAAAATACTTTTTATCTGCTTTTTTGTTGGTAGGCGGTATTGATGTTGGGGTTTGCCAGATTTCCTCTGCTACCTCCAAAATAGCATCATCTATAAACACCTTCGCTGCTGTTTAGGGTGTAAGTTCTTGAACAGCTTATGTTGTTTCACCTGGTCCTTGATAAGTTGTACTTCCTGAGATTGCGCGACTCGTTTAAAGAGATCTTGAAATTCCTTCAGGTCGTCAGGAGGTGTCGTCTCCACCGGAGTTACCGGTTCATCCTTGGCCGGCACAGATGAGCGGGCATCAGGAGAAAAGTCTGGGTCAGTTTCTGAGAGTTGCCCTTCCTCAAGGTCTGACATTTGAGATCTAGGGAGCGGAGAACGTGGAGGTAGCGTATCCCGGAGCGGAGACTGCTTCCGAAGCTCGGAATGTACGGAGCGTGGGCTGAACGACTGACAGGAGCAAGGCGATCTGTGGTGAGATCGAGAGTGCCTGTGATGAGATGACTCAGCGTAGTAAGGTCCATGATAGTGCAAATAACGTCGGTCAGAGCCTGCAGGTGATGGCCGCCTGGGAGACCTAATGCTGCTATGCTTGTCATAATAAGCACCCCGCGGTGAACGGATCGGTGAGCGCGAACGAGATCTAGAGCATCTGTGGAGTGAGCAGCTGCGGTCCCTATAATAATGACGGCGAGATGACACGCTTCGTCCATGGTATTCCTTCTGAGCCCTTCTATGGTATGTGGACGTAGAAGGGTGAGGGGACGGTTCAGGAGGAAAAACCGGGGAGGGAGAAAGAGAGACCTCCTGGATATTTGATATAGGTGCTGCTGAACGCTGCTCTGAGCATGCAGAGTGATCTGCTGGCTGCAATGGAGGCACCTGGGCAGCAGCATGCTCCTTCGGTGCTGGTGCTGTGGACAGCTCCTTGTGAGGAGGAGTGACTGCAGGGATCCCCGAGGCAGATGCGGAAGTCCTCGGTGCCATTGCAACTGGCCCTTTAAGAGGCTCTGCTGAAGGCTTCTGTGCCGAGGGCTGTCGGCACTGGGAGGAGCCAGCTGGCTTTTTTGAAGTAGGTGCACGGATCAATCTGGAGCCCGAGGTGCCCGGCTTATCACCTGCGCTGACCCGCGATTGCGGAGCCATTGGCAGGGAACGAGCAGGAGAAGCTCTCTTCCTTTCAGGGGACAGCACAGCTGGGGAAGGAGCTCTCCGCTTTTCTGGTGTGGGGTCCTAGGCAGACGAGCCTGTTACGTTTGCAGGCATGAGAGCCTTATTAAAGAAGACCTCTTTCAGACGTCGCTCCCGCTACTTGCGGGCTCTCATCGTCAGGCTGGCACAGTGTGTGCACTTTTGGGGGATATGAGCCTCCCCCAGGCAGCGGACACAAGCAGAGTGCCCGTCAGAGACCGGCATTGGCTCTCCGCACGTAGAACATTTTTTAAACCCAGGGGAGCCCGGCAATTTAGCACCGCAGAGGAGTGTGCGTTCGCGGCTCCTATGTGCTGCCGCTTGAATCTGCCGGTTTTTTTTTTAAACTACTAAGTTAAACCGCAACAGTAATGAAACAAAACAGCGTAAACTCAAACTGAGAGGAAACATCTGTCTTCCCTCCGTCTGTTAGATGTTTCAGGTTCTCTCTATTTTTTTTTTTTGAAGAGCCCGCGACTAAGGGCTAAACAAGAAATGGGATAAGCAAAGAAATACTAATTAAATGGTTCTAAACTTCCCCTCAGGTAGCTGCCTGAGGAGACAGGGGGAGCTCCATGTGCGACCCAAGGCGGATGAGACGAAACTGGCGGGTGCCGGACCGCACGCGGCAGATGAAAGGCGCGAAACCGGCTCGTGCGCGCGGTCCGGCTGAATACAGCTGTGGAAAGCTCCGATTTGCGGCACCGGGACCAGCTCGACACCAGACATGGAGCACCCACGGGGACTACCTGAAGAAGAACAACAGTTACAGGTAAGTAACCGTTCTTTTCTTCCTCGAGTGGTTGCTCATGTCCATTCAAAGTAGGTGACTACCAAGCTAACCCCATGGAGGAGGGGTCGGAACAGTCATAGCACCAGAGTCATAAAGGAAGGTGAACAATAACCGATTTATTGAACAATTACACAGTGACAAGTCACCAACCCAGAACAAAGACAACCGGATACATATATTTACATCACAGATTCGAGGACTGCAGAGCCCACCCTTGCATCCTCCCTGGCCTGTTGAGGTAGCGCATAGTGTGTTGCAAACGTGTGAAGGGAAGACCAGGTGGCTGCCCTGCAAATTTCTGTGATAGGTACCTGGGCACCAAAGGCTACCGAGGACACCTGCGCCCTGGTAGAGTGTGCCTTCACCCAGGGTGGGGTTTTCCCAGCCAGTTGATAACACTCTGCTATACATTGCACCACCCATCTTGATAACCTTTGCGTAGAAATAGGTGAACCTTTCCTCCTATCCCCAAACGCAACGAACAATTGTTGGGATTTACGGAAGGGCTTGGTTCGGTCAACATAGAATGCCAGCGCTCCCTTGGCGTCTAGGGAGTGTAGAACACGCTCCTGGTTTAGGGAAAAACACCGGTAGATAAATCTCCTGAGACAGGTGAAAAGTAGAAACCACTTTCGGGAGGAAGGTCGGATGAGGCCGTAGCCTTACATTATTATGCGAAAAAACGAGGTAGGGCGGTTCTATAGTCAGCGCCCTTAGCTCTGATACCCTTCTAGCAGACATAATGGCTACTATGAAAGCAACCTTAAATGAAAGGTGCTTCAACGAACATGTAGCCAATGGCTCAAAAGGAGGGGACATAAGCCTGTGAAGGACCAGGTTGAGGTTCCAGGCAGGGTATGGAGCCCTCACCAAGGGGTACAATTTCTCCAAACCAGTAAGAAACCTTTTAACTACCTGGTTAGAAAAAAGAGAGGCTCCTGCCGTACCAACATGGAAGGCGGAGAGAGATGCCACATGGACTTTAATAGAAGAGAAGGACAGGCCACTAGAACGGAGTTGAAAGAGATAGTCGAGAATAGTTGGAATAGGGGCCGAAGACGGTTGTACTCCTCTCCGGGAAGCCCAAGACGAGAAGCGCCGCCACTTGGCAGCGTACGACCGTCTAGTAGAGGGCTTCCTGCTGCTAAGGAGCACCATGTGTACTTGTCGGGAACATTCCCTTTCTGGTTGGTTCAACCACGGATAAACCAGGCCGTTAGGTGAAGAGACCAGAGATCTCCCCCCGTCCCAAGGTAGGGTTAGCAGATCCCGAACTGGAGGGAGTGCTATAGCGTCTTGAGTCAGCATGTCCACCAGGAGAGGGAACCAGAACTGTCTGGGCCACCTGGGGGCTATGAGGATGATCGAGGACCTGAAAGTTCTCGCTCTGGTCAATACCCTGGAAATTAGTGGAAATGGGGGAAAAGCATAGAGAACGCCCTTTAGCCACGTGGTCGTTAGGGCGTCTCCCTTGGAAAATTTCCCCAGCCCCAGCAGGGAACAGTAGTTCCTGCACTTGGCATTGCGTGCCGAAGCAAACAGGTCTAGGTGGGGATAGCCCCACCTGCAGAAAACCTGACTGAGGACAGAGTCCTTGAGCGACCACTCGTGGGCTCCAAAGGATCTGCTCAGTGTATCTGCAAGTAGGTTTTTGCACCCGGGGAGGTACTCTGCCTGAGGTGTGATATTGTGCGTGACACACAGGTGCCAGAGACACAAGTCCTCCTTGCATAGGGGTGGCGAACGCGCCCCACCCTGCTTGTTGAGGTAAAAAACCGCTGCAGTGTTGTCCATACGCACCAGGATGGAGCGGTGGGAGAGCCTCGGCAGGAATGTTTTGCAGGCCCTCCTCACCGCCCGCAGTTCCCGGACGTTGATGTGCAGAGACCGTTCGGAAAGGGACCAGAGGCCCTGAGTTCTGTGGCACCCAAGGTGTGCACCCCATCCCAGGTCGGACGCATCGGTGACCAGCATCAGCGAGGGGGGAGGGGCATTGAAGGGAACCCCGCTGCGCACCACGGATTCCTGGGTCCACCAGAGTAGGGAGTCCAGAATGTCCGGGGGCACTGTGACTATGGAGTCCAATAGACCCTTGGACTGGCAGAAGACCTTCGCCAACCACGCCTGCAGAGGTCTCATCCTCATCCTGGCATGTCGCACCGTGTAAGTGCATGCCGCCATATGGCCCAGGAGCCTGCAGCAGACCTGAGGTGTCGTGATGGGGGACCGAATTAGCCCTGAGATCAGCTCCACTATGGAGAGGAACCTGCTGTGGGGCAGGAACGCTCTTGCCACCTTCGCATCGAGGAGGGCTCCCACAAACTCTGTGCTCTGGGATGGGGTCAGGGATGACTTCTCGACATTTGTCATGAGCCCTAACCTTAGGAAGAGAGCTCTTATGAGTGATACGTGAGCTTCTACCTGCTCGTACGAGCGACCTCGGATTAGCCAATCGTCGAGGTACGGGAACACGTGTATCTCTCGATTGCGCAGAAAGGCGGCAACCACAGCCATACATTTTGTGAATACCCTTGGTGCAGTACATAACCCAAAGGGGAGTACCGTAAACTGAAAATGGTAATGGCCCACTATAAAGCGGAGGAACCTCCTGTGACTGGGCCTGATAGCCACATGGAAGTAGGCGTCCTTTAGATCGAGAGTCGCGTACCAGTCGCCCAGTTGTAGCACTGGGATGACCGAGGCCAACGTCACCATTCTGAACTTGTGTTTTACAACCGCCTTGTTTAAGTATCGAAGGTCCAGGATAGGACGAACTCCCCCTTTTGGTTTTGGAACAACAAAATAACGGGAGTAAAACCCCTTGCCCCGCAGATGCGGGGGGACCCTTTCTATTGCTCCTTTTTCGAGGAGCACCACCACTTCCTGAAACAGGATGTTTTCATGAGGGGTGTCCCTTACTAGGGACAAGGTAGGGGGTTTTGAAGGCGGTGGGCCCAGGAATGGGATAGAATAGCCCGTATGTACAATGTCCAGGACCCAGGCATCTGATGTTATCAGGGCCCATGCCTGGGCAAAACGGGATATCCAGGCCCCAATCGGGGGGCCAGGGTGGCAGACTGGTACAGGACTCTCGAATACCATGTCAAAACTGGGGCTTGCCCTGATTGGAAGGGCCGTGGGGACCTGCCCGCTGGGGATCTGACCTGGGGAGACGACGTCGACCCCTAGTTCCCTGAGGGTGCGCAGCCACCCCAGAACCTCCACCGGAGGCCCGGGAGCGGCGCCTCCAGAAATCCCCATGGGGGACCTGGGGTTGCGCTCTACCCTGCTGCCTATACGGCAGTTGTCGCCGCTGCGTGTCCGGCGTATGTATGCCTAAGGACTTCAAAGTTGACCTAGTGTCCTTTAGGGTATAGAGCCTGGAATCGGTGTGCTCCGAGAACAAGGCCTTCCCTTCAAAAGGCAAGTCCTGGATGGTATGCTGCAAGTCCGAGGGAATCCCCGAGATGTGGAGCCACGCCCCGCGGCGCATAACGACGCCAGTCGCCATGGTGCGGGCTGCCAAGTCCACAGTGTCCAATGACACTTGGAGGGCAGTTCGTGTAATGACTTTACCCTCGGAAGCCATAGCCGCAAACTCCTGGCGGTCCTCCATCGGGAGTCGGTCTCTAAATTTTTCGACCGCCTGCCAGGTGTTAAAAGCATACCTGCTCAGCATCGCCTGCTGGTTAGCGATACGGAGCTGTAGAGCACCCGTAGCGTAGACCTTATGGCCCAACAAGTCCAGCTTCTTTGGCTCCCTTGCCTTTGGAGAAGGCCCGGGCTGGGGAAGCCTTTCTTTTTGGGCTATGGCCTGTACGACCAATGATCCCGGGATGGGCTGGGAGTAAAGGAATTCGTGACCCAACTGCGGGACGAAATAATGCCTCTCTACCCCTTTTAGGGTAGGGATCAGGGTTGCTGGCGTTTGCCACAGGGCATTAGTAATCTTTGAAACGGTTTTATTGAGCGGTAGAGCGAAACGCGTAGGGGTGTCCTCAGTGAGGATGTCTACCATTGGATCGGTATCCTCAATTATGGGCTCAACCGGAACAGCCAGGTTGGAAGCCATGTGCTGCAGGAGGTCCTGATGTGCTCTGGTATCCATTGATGGTAGCCCAGGCTCTGGGTCCGCCAGTGCCTCATCGGGGGAGGACGACGACAATGACTCCTGAATCAACACGGGAGCGGTCGTGACCAACTTTGGGGCCGGTTGGACGGTCTGAGCCTCCGGAGGGCCTGTCTCCAGTACCGGTGGTTGCGGTGCCGCAGGATCTTGTTGCGGCACTCTAAGGGGGGAGGGAGGCGCCCTAGACAGGGACGCAGACGGACGGGAATGGTGCCCTGAAGCCTCCGACCCCATAGATGGTGGCGGTTGGCCCTGCCACTGCTGATAGGCCCTGGGAGTCCAAAAAGGCCACTGCGGATGAGGGGGCCACATCTGCTGGTTGTGGTCCCTCCAGTGTCTGGATCTGGACCTGTGGGTCGAGGATGCTCCTGAAGACCCTGACCAAACCGACACCGCGTCCGAGTCTGAAGAGTAATCGGACTCCGGCCAAGGCGGAGCTGACAAGGAGTATGGTGCAAACTTGGCCATCAACTCAGGTTTGCCCGCATGTGCACGGCGAGGATGTGCCGTCTGCGGCACCGGGGGACCCATGCCCGGTGCGGCGAACTCTGCCGAGGGCGAAGCAGTCAACTGTGGCACCGAGGTGCCCAGGCCCGGTGCCGGTTGCGACGCCACCATCTGCGGCACCGAGGTGCTCAGGCTTGGTGCCGGTTGCAATGTTTGCGGCACCGGGGTACCCAGGCCCGGTGCCGACTGTGTTGCGTGAAGTTGCGGCACCGGGGTGCCTAGGCCCGGTGCCGGCTGCATCGCCAGTTGCTGTGGCACCGAGGTGCTCAGGCTCAGTGTCGGTTGCGATGCCTGGATTTGTGGCACCAGGGTGCCTAGGCCCGGTGCCGAGTGCGATGTGTGAAGCTGCGGTACCGGGGTGCCCATGCCCGGTACCGATTGCGTTGACTGGAGCTGTGGCACCGGGGTGCCCAGGCCTGGTGCCGATAGTGTGGCCAGCAGCTGCGGCACCAAGGTGCTCAGGCTCGATGCCGACTGAGTTGCCGACTGAAACGGTACCGGGGTGCCCAGGCCCGGTGCCGGGGTAGACCACTGGGTCAATGCCGGTGCCGATGACGGCACGGAGACGGACACCGACTCCTGTGAGGCCACATGGCCATGGGGGTACGGCACCGGTATGGCCAAGCGGGGCCCTGGCAAAGTGGAGAGCAGCGATCTGCCATGGCTGGAAGCTCCCTGAGACTGATGGCTCGGCACCGTAAAGGGTGCCGTAGTAGCAGCGGGAGCCGACCCCACCAGGGGTGGTCCCGACGCATAAGCCACCATAGCATGCCAATCCGGGCCATGCATGGGCGACGGCAATGCCCTCCGAGCCTCCAACGGGGGCGACCTCGACCCGTCCGAGTCGACCGACGACGGCGGGGAGGTCGTAAGACTGATTAGGTCCTGCGCTGCTTCAAAAGTGTCCGGCGTAGATGGACGATGAGAGGGCAGGTGACCAGGGCTCACCAGGCCCCCTCGGTGCTGACGGTGCACCAGGGGGGAAACACGCACCGGTGAACTGCCGGTGCGGTGTCCAGCCGACGTTGGCTTTTTAGACGGAGACCTGCCCTGGGACTTCTTCACCCTCTTAAATGGCGGAGAGTGAGACTGGTGCTGGGATCTTGACGTCGATGCCCGGTGCCGGTGTGCGGCCTCGTTCATAGAGGCCGGTGCGCTGTGCACCGCAGGCTGGTCCGGCGGTACCGGTTGAAGCGCCGTCTCCATCAGGAGAAGCTTCAAGCGGGAAACTCTTTCTTTCCTCGTACAGGGCTTGAAAGACTTGCAGATTTTGCAGGCAATTGCCAGATGGGCCCCACCCAGACACTTAAGGCAGCTGTCGTGTGGGTTGCCCCTGGGCACAAACTTCCTGCAGTCAGCGCACGCCTTGAAGCCTTGCGGTCTTGGCATTCCTTACCCCCGAAGGGGGAAGGGGCAAAACCAAAAAACCTAACTATCTAACTACACAAACTATTTACAATGTGAGAAACGGGAACCATTAACTATCTAATCCTAACAGACAGAGAGAGAGAGATGCTCCAACAACCGACACGGCGGTAAGAAGGAACCGAGATGGGGCAGCGCCGGCAGGGGTACTTATGCCCCGCCATGGCGGCGCCACTCCAGGGGGCGCCCCGCCGGCGCTACGGGTACTGCTAGGGAAAACGCTCCGGAAGACGTGGTGCACGCGGCGTGCACACCTACTTCGAATGGACATGAGCAACCACTCGAAGAAGAACCAGCTTTTATGCCAGCTCCCCCCAGCACCGGTTCCTTCCTGTCGCCCCCTCCCCTCACACTGTCTCTGTAGGAGGCTGCAAAGGGGGGGGGAGGGAGTAGGCAGGACTGTGGAGCTGGCACAAAAGCTGGCTCCCCGCGCATATCGCCTCCTGCCTACCTCTGTATCACAGGCAGCAGCATGGGGAGGGGAGAGGCAGATCTGGTGCTCGTGGGGAGCCAGCTTTAAGCTGGCATCCCACGGGCACCGGCTCCCACCTCCCCCACCCCCAACTGCTTCTGATACAGAGGCAGCAAGGGTGGGGGATGTGTACAGTCCACACATTAACTGTTATTAACAGATAACCTCAGGCTTATTGATTAATTGTGTAGTCATCTACAAACTGACATCCCCAATACTCCAATTCAATAATATAGTACAACATGTGCAATCTAAGAATATGTGGTTATCACTGTGGCTTAAGACATAGTAAAGCAAGTTTTTTACATCAGGCATTTGGAAATGGTCATTCTAGGCCTAAAATTATTGAAGTAAAATAAATGTATTTTGTATTATGCAGTAATAAGTTTACAATATAGCAGAGCAGATAGAATATACACACACAAAACTACAGCTAGCATTATATATCAATAAAAAGATGAAGATGCTGGCTTTTAGCCAGAGAAATATAATTAAATTTTGTAAATAATAACTGTCTCCGTATAAATTTCCTACTCAGTTTAAGTCTGGTTCACAGAACTGCTGAACACTCATCTTCAATTAACATCAATGGGAAGGGTGAGTGCAGTAACAAATAAACCCCCTTGCACTTTAACACAGGAAGACATTCCCAGCAATACATCAATACAATGCATTCATAAAGATGTAAAAAATTGGTTACAAATATGTATCTTCTTGGATGCTAGAAAAATCCAAGGTATGCCTTTACACCTAGGGTTGCCAGGTGTCCGGTTTTGAACTGGACAGTCCAGTATTTGAGCTTTCTGTTCACGGAAAAAAAATTGAGAAAATATAAATGTCCAGTATTCTCTACATAAGATGCAATGTAGATTGTGATGTAATGCCAAGTGTGTCCGGTATTTTTGTTGAAACCACCTGGAAACCCTATTTACACCTGCTTAACAACATGAGTGGGATAAATATTCTCATTGTGCAATATTCAACATCTCCTGCTCCTTTAATCAAAGCTAAGAAAGCCCCAACACCAGATCTTTAGTCTTTCAAGGAGAATGCCAACAAAATAGGGAAAACAAACTTTGTTGTTCCTGATGTTACTGTGGTGAGAAACAAGCAGAAACATTTAAAAAAATATATAAGTAACCTGTGGGGCCTCCTTAATAAGTCACAATGCAATAGAAAAAGGGGACAAACGTTTTTTTTTTTTTTTTTTTTGTAGGTCAACTTTAACAATTGTAGATTTGTATTTTTGGAAATTGATTATTTTGAAAGAGTTGCCCCATTTTTACCAACTCAACAACTGTTCCCATGGAAACAGAAGCAAAGGGGGGAAGCTAACAGCAGAGAGGTTTCAACTTATTAGCTATTAAAATATCTCTTGAACAGTTCACGTGTGTTGACTTTTATTTGTCTCTCTTGTCTTATTCATAGATACTTTATGGCACAAAATGCTTATTAAATTAAGGGTGCTACATATATTTTAGAACAATACTGAAACTCCCTCCCCCCCCCCCCAAACAGTACTAGATAAGTTTAGCAACTCAACAGTCTCCTAGAACAGGGGTGGGTAACCTTTTCTGGGTCACGTGGCTATTGACCCACAGAAAAATCGATCGGGGCCACCCCGATCAATTGACACAAGTGAGAAGAAAAATAAAACCCCTCACTGACCTGGCCCCAAAATGGGGGGAGCCCTAACACATGAGACCCCCAACTGAGAAGCAAGGAAAAAAATAAACTCCCCTCACTCACCTCAAACTCCAGCTCTATGGAGGGAGAATGGGGAAGGGGATTTATTTCCAGGATTTATCTCCTGGCCCAGATTAACTCTTCTAGGGGACCCCCCAGGGCTCTTGAGTGGGGCAAAAAATAAGGGGCTCAGTGTGCTGCCAAGGGAGCATGCTGGGAGTAGGGGTTTGGGGTCTGGGCAGGAGACAGAAAACAGAAGTGGGCTGGGGGTGTAAAAATTTAAAATTGTGAATTTAAATAGATAACTTATCAGATGAAATCCAAGCAACAAACAAAACAAAAGTTAAACCATCATTACAAAGCAAACAGTATGCATAATATATTAGCTTTAGCTAATAAAAAACTCAGATTACAGCAGGCCATGAAGAAGAGAGAAAAAATAATATTCTGGTCAGTCTTGGAGATTTTAACATCAACAACCATTATTTAAACCATCCCAGTTGACAGCTACTGTGACAAGACCTAGTTGGTGGTTTCTGAGAAAACCAGTCTTCACAATTGTCAAGGATTTTTTTTTTACATGTTTCATGTGACAAGATATATAATATTCATGCATTACTTTTTTTTGGACACTTCTAACAAATGCTAATGTCTGCTATTTAGAGTATATTGTAATGTGTTACAATTACCACAGAGCTAACAGAGAAAGTGTTTTCATGCAAGGGTCCTCTAATTAACCATAATAATTAATATCCAACTTTTATATATTGATTTTCATCCACGGACCTCAAGCCACCTTACAAAAAAGAAGTCATTATCATTAACACCATTCTGTTAATGGGAAAATGGAAGCACGAAAAGTGAAGTATTTGCCAATGGGCAACTAGCCGGTCAATGGCAAAACTAGGAATAAAACTAGATCTCCTGACTTCAGTCCAGTGCTTTAGCCACTAGAGCACACTACCTCTGGCTTGTCCCTCACTAATATATTCTCCCTGGAGTGGATGGTGTACACAGATGACATCTACTTTTCATAGTGATCATGATGATCTAATTTTCATAATGATTTTAAATGATCTCTTAACTGAATTTCCTTTGCTCTTCATGATCATAATAATCCAGGGATTTTTTTAAATTTGTTAATTAATTTATATAATGGTGCCATTAAAATGGCTCTAGAGGCATGAGAAATATTTTGTTCACAAACATCAGCAAAAGTAATTAAATCCCACACTTACTCCCTCAAGTAAAAATATGAGATAACCTTCACATGTGCCTTGAAAGCTAAATGATTAGACTTCATTGGACCACTGAAGGATAACAAATCCACAGTAGAGAAGCCTCCACTAAGAATCCTGTCATTTGGATTTGGAGAGAGAAGAGAGATATCAAAGGATGGGGACTCAGCCCCAGCCATTCCTCCCCTGAAAAATAAATTAATGTTGTTCCCCATAAATGAAAATTTCTGAAGCTACCTCTAAAACCTCACTCTGTCTCAAACCACTATATGTCACAAAGCACTTGACAGAGACCACACATAAATCTTTTCAATTAATGCAATTATTGAGGTTCTTTTTTGTACAGTTTCTCACTGTATAAGTAAGGAGATGCCATTAACTAGTACCACTGTATTATATATGATTGGCAAAAATGTTTTAAGCTCTCTAAGGCTATGGATCAAATTATTGGCAAAAGAAGGTAAAAGCAGACGTCCCTCTCAATTATGTTTGTAAAAGAGAAACACCACCCACATTTCCTGCCCAAATAAGAAGCTGTTGGAGTTATTTTAACTTAAACATTTTTTCTAAAATTGGAAAACAGCAGAGAACATTACTTTTCACTCACCACTCCAATAGATTTCTGTTACATAAGGCTAACTGTGCAAAAGAAAGCTCTGCATGGTAACTCAGTAAAAACCTCCTAATATGCATGGCCCAGAATATCTTAAATAAGTTGTTTCACTACATTTTATTCAAACAATGACAAGATAGAGCATGGAGCAGTGTAACCACTTTGGCATCCAAATAACCCACAGGTTTACCGGGGACCAGACAATGCTATTCATATATTCAATGATGTTATTTATGTGTCTCCACTATTCAGCAGAATCTAAAAACTACCTTTCCTGAGGGTAGATACTTTAATAATGCCTGAAACATTTCACAAGACTATATGTTTTATTTTTGGTTCATCTTTCATCAAACATACAGTCAAATCAGGCTCAGAATATCAAAACAATAAGATTATTACACAGTAGAACTATCAAACAGACAAGGTCACTCAAAGTACACCCCGATATTTCTTTCTTTATAAAAATCTAATAGAAAATCATTTTAATGGCAGAAAATACAAATTAAAATCCTGCAAATATTTTTTCTTTAAAAGCCAGCAAAACATACAGAATGCCTTGTTTTATCTCTCAATTATTTAAGCTTACCTTCAATGTACTGTTACAGAAGCATGAGACTGAAGGTTATCATCATAAAGATGGCGCAAAATTCAAAACAAGAAATAATGTAGCAAGTTTAGATGAAACCTTACAATGTCAGAAAGCTTCTCAAGGAAGAGCCAGAGGAAGAGATCACATGGTTTGGATGCTTCAGAAGGAGGTAAAAGAGTTAACGAACTATGATCAAATTCTGTGTTCTGTAAAAAGTGTTAAATTACCTGACAAATATAAGAAACAAGAGAAAAAAATGCATTAACTTTCTAAAAGATAGGCTGACTTTCTTCCATATCTGAAGCAGACTTAGAAATAAAAGATGCATCCACATCATCAAGAGCTATCAGTCACTTGAAATATTTGCCACGTTTGTTTCCTCTCCAGGCAAATAACCTTATTTGTTGAAAAGGACTAGATTCTGAATATATCTACACTATTAAAACTACTGCTGTTTCTACCAGTTGAGTTAGGTTATGTCAGCAAAGCCCCATAGCCTTAGAATAGTGATAGATCCTTTATGCCTCCTGCAAGGAGGTTTACAGGATCTGTCGAAAAAGGCTTTTTTTCTCGATAGATCCCCCTCTAGATTGCCAATTTTTGCCGACAAAGTGCAAAGTGAGTTTGCAAAATGCAGTGTCCATTTTTATGCAAATTAGGCGCGGGATATTTAAATCCCTGCCTCATTTCCAATGTCGACCTGCCTAATCTTCATCCCTCTGCCAACAGAGGGATGCAGTCTAGACATACCCTTTGACATAGACCTCTTATGCCAAAAGAAACAAAGGGAAGTATTTTTTCCACACAAAGCACAGTCAACCTGTGGAACTCCCTGCCAGAGAATGACGTGGAGGTCAAGATTTTAACAGGACTCAAAAAAGAACTAGATAAATTCATGGAAATACAACAATGGCTAGTAGACAGGACAGTGTCCCTAGCCTCTGTTTGCCAGCTGGGAATGGGTGGCAGGGAATAGATCACTTGATGATCACCTGTTCTGTTCATTCCCTCTGGGGCACATGTCACTGGCCACCGCTGGAAGACATGATACTGAGTTAGATGGACATTTGGTCTAATCCAGTATGGTTATTCTTATGCAATATAGCTGTATCTTATCTTCAGAGTTTTGTCAGCAGAGTTTTGCAAGTCAGGGGGATGGTGATACAATTTTTCAGGCCCAACAACATCATTGTGCAGATTATTACCTTCTAGAAAACCATGGACATGACTCAGATGCTTGGGCACTTGAAGAGTCTACGTAAGAAATTACCCCATTTTTGCTGTACTGCAAATGCAACACCATAGTGAGCTGTGCAGGACACTGGCATTTTTACCACTAAGTATCTTAGATCTGCGTCGAGCAAGGCCAGATAAGAAATCACACAAAATGTCCTGATTCCTGAGGAGGGATCCTTTGTCCCAGAACAGGGGGATGATGGTGCAACCTTCTAAGTGAAAGGAGGCTAAAGAGGAGGACTTGGCTGCTTTCGAAGGTGATGCTGGAGAGGGGGACCAACATCAGATGGAAGATTTTGGTGACCGAGAGTGCAGGGAGTCCTTTTACAGTGCTAGACATGGGACTGAAGGTGGTGCACTATGTCCTGAAGCATGGGTGCCACGTTTTGTCATTGTGTCCACAAGGCAAACTTTATGAGGAGCTGCCTAAGAGGAAAGTCCTGCTTCTTTGTGATCTGAGGCTTCAGGGCCTGGCAAATTTTACACTCATCTGCTTGGTGAATTTCCCCCAGGCATCGGAGACAGGAGTTGTGGGAGCTGCTCATCAGCATAGATGTCTGGAAAAAGCTGCAGGACTTGAATCCCTGGGACCTTAGCATACCCCAGGTCCCAGAGGGAATATAGGGGAAAAGGGAAAATCCCTTTGCTTCCCCTGCTACAAATTAACTGCTAACCATTAACTGTCAAACTAACATTAAACACTAGGAACATGTGGCATTTGCAATGCAAGAGAGCCACAGTTCCAACAACTGTCATTGGGGGTAGGAAGGACTGGAGGGGCATTTGGGTCAATGGAGTCATATAAAGGGTGTCGCACTGGCGCCACTTCATTTACCAAACACTAGTGAAACCATTATAATCCACATTGAAATTAACTTTCTATCTGACACGGGTACAACTATTGCTGGAATACTATGTCTTGTTCTGGTGCCCATAATTAAAAATGATGTTGATAAAGTGGAGAGGATGCAGAGAAGAGCAACAAAAATTATTAAAGGATTAGAAAACATGGCTTATACTGATAAAAATCAAGAAGTGCAATCTATTAAACTGAACCAATAGAAAGTTGGGGTGACTTGAAAAATGAGTACAAAGGCATAACAAGATCCATCGGTTTGAAGTTAAAACTGGAAAAATTCAGACTGAAAATAAGGCACAATTTTTTAACTGTTAGGGCAATTAACCACTAGATCAATTTACCAAGTTCTGTGGTGGATTAGCCATCACTAGGGATGTTAAATATTGGTTAACTGAATAGGCGATTAACCAGATGCATTCTAATCGGTTACTCGACTATTCTATAGACCCCAGGGCAGCTAGTATGCGCCGGACCCATTCCCCAAGGAGCCCCCTGCCACCCCGCACTGCTCCTCTATATCAGCAGGCAAGAGCTGGTCTGCAAGGGGAGCCTGTTTCAAAACCAGCTCCCCTTGCAGACCAGCTGCCTGTTGCCCCGCAATGCTGCTCCTGTATCAACATGGGGTGGCAGCAGCCCCTGACCAGAGAGTGGGGGGGCTGAGCTCCCACACCTGGTGTGAGCCGGAACAGACAGGCCGCTGGCCAGCCTGCTAAAAAAATTGTGGTGGGGGAAGGGAGAATGTGTGTAGTCTATAGCATTAACCTGTAAGCTTTTGCTAATCGGTTCATTAGTTAATCGACTAATTACATCCCTAGCCATCACTGGACATTTTAAAATCAAGACTGGATTTCTTTTTTTTTTAAATGGTTCCCTTCTTTGTGATGTGTTGTTCATGTCCATTCCAATCAGGAGTGTGCATGTGCAAGAGCATGGTAGCCAAAACAATTTTCCTTAGCAGGGTCAGCTTGCACATTCATTAGCCTAGAAAGGACCAAGTTAAGGTCCCAATTGGGAACAAGTTGATGGAGGTCAGGGTACAGTCTGTTGAATTCTTTTAAGAACCAATTGACCAGATGGTTTGCAAACAGACAGCGGCTCTCCATTCCCTGAGTAGAATGCTGCTATAACAGCTAGCCAACCCTTACCGATGAGACTGAAATCTCCTGCTACTTCAGATGGAGGAGTTAGTCCAGAATAATCAGCAGTGAGGGGATGAGTAGTGCTGTACCTACCAGATTGAAAATCTCTTCCACTTGCCCATGTAAATACCTCTTAGAGGGTTTCTTGCTGCCAATGAGAAGTTGTTTGACCTGAGCCAGGATGTACACCATTAGATCTGCATCCTCCATTATCTCATCCACCTGGATGCCCATTCCCTGGGAAACACACTACAGAAATTGTCCTCTACGGCTAGAGCAGTGGTCTTGCCTGCCAGTGCCTCATCTGGTAAAGAGAAGGAAGAGAGCCCCTCTCCCCTCTCCCCCGCCCCCCCGGGGTGGCTGCTCTCTTCCTTCCACACCCAACGGGTCCTGCAGTACCTGGGGTTCTTGGGCTGGTACCCCATCAGATGGTATCATGTCTCTCGGTGCCAGAAGTGTATACACCGATTCAAGTCCCACCATTGCCAAGAAAATGATCAACATCAGAGCTGCCACTGGTGCTGAAATGAACAGGGCTGAGCCTCACTGTACTGGTATCGGAGGTGTCAGTATGCTGGCAACAAGTGGCTATGGTACTACCCCAGATCCCCTCGCTGCTTGAAGAGTGTATAAACATGGGAAACTCCATCTATGTTGCCCTGAAATGAGGCCTTTGGTTATAACTTTGCCTTTGATGTAAAGCCCGGGGAAGGAGAGGGGAGCAAAAGGGGCAATCAACTGTGGGCTGTCATTGAGCAGGCCATGCTACTAGGTAAGCACTTCGGTCCTGAGTCAATGAAGACCTTCTGCTTGTAACTGTAGTGGTCTTGAACCAAAGAGACATTATGGACAGATTGTACAGGAGGGGTGTTGTAGTACTACCAGCTTGACTTTGGTGCTGCTGTTGATGGCGGCACAGCCTCCATAGCTGGGCGGCTGGAGAGCTGCTGGTGCTAGCCAAGATCCCACTTCTAAAGGCAGAGTTGCCACCAGCAGCAGTGCAGAAGTAATAGTGGCATGCTATGTTATGCTATGCTATGCTCAGTTAGCAGTCGCCATTCTCTGTGCCGACACCCTGTGCCGAAGGCAGTCGTACATGGTAGGAAATTGCCATCCATACTTCTGCACTGCTGCTGGCATAGTATTGCCTTCAGAGCTGGGTGCCCAGCCAACAGTAGCTGCTCTCTGGCTGCCCAATTCTGAAAGCAGCACAGAGGGAAGGATGGTAATACCACAGCCCTCCTAAAATATCTTTGCAATGCCCTTGCAATTCCCATTTGAATTAGGACCCCCAAGTCTTCCCCATGAAATCTGTATAGTTTACTGTAAAAACACACACAAAAATCAGATCTGACAGGGGAAGACCAGAATTTGCTGCCTGTGACTCATTTTCATAGCCATGAATTTGGTAGGGCCCTGCAGATATATATGTTTAAAGAACTGATTTGGAAAACTGATTTCTGCTCTAAATTAAGTTTTTTCTTCAGGACCTTGCAGTTATCTTGATTTTGATTCAAACGTCAAATTAAAATGAAAACAAGAAGATCACAAACCTGAAAGCTAATATTCTCTACAGAAAAACAAAATAATTACTCATAAAACTAGCCACTTATAGTCTCCAACAATACTACTGCTCTCCAAAAGGGTTGCACATTTTATTAAAATTAATTAATCAGTGGAGAGCTTACTGAAAGGTCACGGACAATATTAACAATATGATGTCCTGAACAGATTCTAAATTCGGACAATAGGAAAAGCATAGCCAAAGTGGACCTTAGGAGCTTATTACATAAAAGTATTTCTCTGATCATATGGACCTCCGTAAGACCTGTGCAGATAAGATAGCTTGGTACATCTCTGAACTCCCCAGATCATCAAGTCCCACAATTTGGCATTTAAATATAATCTGGCAACAAAACAAAACAAATAGGCTCAGATGGTTGAGAGAGGAGAAGAAAGCCTAGCTGTGAACTTTTCATTTCAGTGACAAGTAAATTAATATTATATATTATAATATTATAGTATATATTATAATATATATATTTACACATGATACACATGGGTAAGCCTATAAAAACAACCAGCAGTCCTGTGGCACCTTAGAGGCTAACAAAAATAAATAGTACCATGAATGGGCAAAACCTACTTCATCAGATGATGAGCTGGAGTAGAAATAACAGAAACCAAGTTATTTATAACAGGGGAAAAAAAGGTACCTGTCAATTGTAGGACAGGTACTAATGAGGCTAATTAAGTGGGCTGGAAGTGTCCCATACTTAGCTTTGATGTAAAAATGGAGTGTTAAAGGCAAGGGAGATCGGCTTTATGAGTAAGACTGTGTGTGTGAGACAACGTATGTCACTTCCTTCTGGACTGATGGCCCTTTGTGAACTATCCTTTACAAGGAGCAATTAATTGTTGAGGACAGAACACTTTGTGCCCCTGAAATATTTCTGCAAGCCACCTCTCCTCCACTCAACAAAAGAGTATGATGTTTCCAGCTCAGCTGAACTATGCTTTCCTGCATAGTAACATGCCACTCTACCTACCCACCCATCAGGCTGGCTATCCTATGTAATCTCTCATATGAGTGAAACCGTGTTCAGAGTAAATAAAGATGGACAACAAAGACCCAATGGGAAAACTGTCAGTTGGCTAGTTGTCAGCAACTGAAAAAAAGAGCTGGCTACTATGCCACAGAGGGAGTATTATTTTTCTAATGCATTTATTAGGTTGTGGTGTATGCTTACTTTTAAGACATTCATTCTTCAAACCACCTGGTATCTTTACCTACTGTTTCATTTGCTTTGTCAGGGTAAAATCTTTTTAATGCTTTTCTTTTAATTAAAAAAATGTTCACACAAAACCCCCAATTTTGCTTATTAATTGTTAACGGGCTGTGCTCCACTGAATTAGAGTAAAAGTTAAGCAATCGGAACTAAAATATCTCATGTAGTAAAATATAGTACTTTAAACACATCACCTTTCTTGCCCTTAAAATGTAAAACTTACCCATTCTGTCACCTTCCAAGAAGTTGGGCAAACCTCAAGTAAACAACATAAGCTCAAATAATGGTGAAGCTGTTGCTATCCTAAAAAGCGAGAGAAAAACCCAACTCCATTTAACTTTAATGGAGTTAAACTGCTTATAAAGTGTACATGTTCAGTAATCCGACTGCACTACTATAGTGTTGTGGTCCAACTGCTTGCCTGAGAGACAATTCAGTTCCGAGCAGATAAGACCTCCCACACTTAATCCCTGCATCTACATTTATGGACAAAACAGAAGACAGTCTGTTGTCAGGCAAGTTAAACTATTTGCATAAGAGTGATTACCTCATTCACTTTAGGGTGCAGAATGTATACCTAGTCTGTTTTCATTATTGCGTGTCCTTTAGGAAACAGCAGCTAGAGGAGTACATGCACCATGGCCTTTAGGGTTTGTTGTTATTTTTTTAAGCCACTGCATTAAAATATATTTGTACTGATGAAAGCAAGTGATATGACAGATAGGAGAAATCAAAGAGAGAGAGGTGACCTTGGCCTTTTCTCTCAATTGCCACTTGTCAGAATGTGAATGAACTATTTTCTGTCAGAACTTGAGATCCCAGGATTTAAATGTAGCAGACTAGTCATAGCATAACACCTTTAATTATAACTATGCCAAATTACAAATGGCCTCCTCATGCTTATACCACTGTGAAATGCATAAATGAACCGAAATATACAGAAGTCTCCCTCACATACACCTTTTGAAACAACAGCACAACAGAACTTTGAGCAACTAATACAGACAGAAAAATAAAATCAAGTAATGGGGTGGGGAGTTTAAAGGGGGGCCCCCCAAGTCAGCATGAGGGGGCTCCGTGGCCACCTTCCTGGTGGTCGGTGGCTTGAGCCCCACAAGCAGGGAGCCTGCACTGGTGCTGCAGCCTCGCCCTCCCTCCCCTCCCATCACACGGTTGGAGCGCCAGCACCAGCTTCCCATTTGCTGGGGAGGACAAAGCCCCGAGCCTCGCTGCATGATCCAGCTCACAGGGAAGAAGTGCTCCCCTTCTTCTGGCTGGGGGTGGGGAAAGAAAAAGGGGAGCACTTCTTCCCTACAAGCTGCAGCAGGAAGCCTGCATTCCGACGGAATCAGGACAATGGAAGCAGCAGGACAGTGCCTGGTACCGGAGAGCAAAGGCAAGTAAGTGCCCCCTACCCCCTCATGCCCATCCCCCACATCCTCAGCCCCCCTCACACACAATCACCCCGATGACACCCCACAACCCTAGCCTGCTCCTGCACCCTCCCTCCTGGCCAGACACCCCCCGCACACCCTGCTCCTGCATTCTTCCTTGCTCCTACCTGCCCCTCTCCCAGGCCAGACACCCTACCCCCAGCCTACTCTTGCTCCCACTCTTGCTCCTGCATCCTCTCTCCTGGCCACACAATGCACCTTCCCTTGCTCTTGCTCCATCCCCCAGCTAGACACCCTACTACCAGCCCACTCCTGTACACTTCCTCCCATCCAGAATCTGCACCCCACCTCCCACCCAGACCTTGCACCCTCATCCTCTCTTGCCTCCCATTTCACTCGCTGGCAGACCTGTCCCGCACACTGAACCCTCCCCCCCATTTTTGTCCCAATCCCAGAGCCTAGAGAAAGGGTTCACAAAATCCACTAAGCCCAGAATACCAGAGGAGTAAATGTGGCCTACTGGAAGCCTTGAACCTCAGTCTTCCCTGTCCCGGTCCCTCCCCCTCCCCCGGTAGAGCTGGCACACCAGAGGAATGAAGTGTCTCAGTTGGCGGCCACATCAGTCGGGGGGGAAGGAGGGGTGTTGGAGAGGGTTTTTTTTTCTTCTCACTTGTGTGGTCCCCAACTGATTTTTCTGTAGGTCAATGGCCCCTCAAGTCCAAAAAAGGTTCCCCACCCCTGCCAGAAATAAAGAAAACATGGGAATCTTTTGTGTTTGATATAAATTAATATTTTATTTTATTTATAATGAAGTTTGATAAACTAATATGAGAAAGTTAAACCACTTAGTCTGTTTAATAAATTAAATTAATATTTCCTTTCTTACTGGTTAAATTAAACCTTTCTCCCTAGCTGCAGCACTAGCAAAACGGCTTAGGTGCAATTATGTAATTAACAGTGAGTTTCCATTAGCAACTGGTGGTCCGCGGGAAGGTTTGCTTTGAGCCAGGTGTGTCAGGCCAAAATGTTTGAGAACCACTGCGTTAGGGGCATGGGAGAACTTTGTGCTACGGGGGAGATGGGCAGGCAGGGCTGGTGGCAGCACAGCAGGGCCAGGGGAATGGTATAAAAAATGTACTACTGTATAAATGTTTAGTATGGTATAACAAAATCATTTCACCAATCACTGTTTCCACTCAAATTTTTCATTAATCTCTCTTATGTACACTCATTGCATGACTATTTTGAACTCTTTTATATTTATAAAAATTGTGGTCCACATTTACAAGAAAAGCACCTCCCCCCCACACAGAAATTCCTGCATATGGGCCTGAGTAAACATTAAGTCCCAGATTTAATATGTAAAAGAAATGATTTAAGACTTTTCTCTGGCTATTTAAAATCTGTTTTTATTTTATGTAGAAATTTGTTTTTCTGTTTTCTTTAAAATACGCAATAATGTTTCTCTGAAGGGGCACACAGTTGCAACAAGAAGTCACTAATTTTAGTACTGTTCTTGAGTACCAGACACAAAGGAGGAACTTAAAGAACGTGTATTCCTAGGCCAGAGTTGGGGAATCTAAGGCCCAGGGGCCAGATGCAGTCCCCGGCTTCCCTGGATCCAGCCCCTGAGACTTGGGGCTCCCTCCCAGCATTGGAAGGCCATGGGGCTGGAGGACACAGAAACTACTAGCATGGGTCCCCGTAGGCTCTGGTGTGTGAGGGGAACACAAGGAATGTCTCTCTCCTTCTTGGTCCAGGACCAGATCAGTGAGGGTTGGG
The DNA here is from genome assembly GCF_049634645.1 of Pelodiscus sinensis. Classification (NCBI taxonomy): domain Eukaryota; kingdom Metazoa; phylum Chordata; order Testudines; family Trionychidae; genus Pelodiscus; species Pelodiscus sinensis. The sequence continues at coordinate 5,761,482 of NC_134739.1, read as the reverse complement.
TTTTTTTGTTCTGTTTTTTACTTCTCACTTACGTGTGGTCCCTGACTGATTTTTCTGTAGGTCAATGGCCCCTGACTCAAAAAGGTTTTCCCACCCCTGTTCTAGGCAATGAACTCCTAAAGGGGATATTGCATAATATCTTTGAAGTGGACTGCTTGTTAGTACTTCCAGGCAGTAAATAAAGATTTGGAAATATGTGACAAAAAGATTAGAGAAAGATTAGAGAAATCTCAGCTCCAAGAAGAAATTAATGGAAGAGGGATCAGCTAGACTGTTTTACAGTTATAAATCTCAAGATAACCCTATTTACAAGTAAATAATTCTTTGTTCTCCAGTGCACCCTCATTCTTATAGATTAAATTTATGAAACTTTAGTAAAAATATTGGGGCCTAAATACAAAGTGAACATACCTTGATAAAAATAAATATACAGTTCAAAATTACATTTATTTTGATTTCTAAAGAAAGCAATCATCTGGACATAGCTATAAAAGGTCTGGCATCAACTTAAATTATGTTATATAGTATATTGTACCATGGCAAAGATCTCTTTCAAAACCATTAATATCCAATTATATTGTTTGCTGAATTGCATTTCTACTCTGAACAGAGATTTTGTAAAAATAGCATCTTCTGATTCTAACATACTTTTGAATTTTTCAGTTTTGATGCTTACTTCTATCTGAACTAGATTCCATCCCTTCTGCATCACCAGAATTATCAGGCCAATAATTAGACTTGCACAGCACCAGAGCAATGGGACTGTCTTTTTGTCACAGAGGCTATGTCTAGACTGCAGGCTTCTTTTGGAAGAAGCTTTTCCAGAAGAGACCTGCTGAAAAAACTTCTTCTGGAAGACAGCATACACACTGAATGGATGCATTTAAGCTGTGATTACTAAGGACAGAGCACCTGTGCTTTCTCCTCTTTCCTCTTCTTTTCAAAGACGTCCCTCTTCTCCGTCCACACACGCCTTTTTCTGAAAGAGCTCTTTCGGAAAAAGGCTTCTTTCTTGTAGAAAAAGGTTTACCAATGTCAGAAAAACTCCTCTGTTCTTTCGATTTTTTGTTGTTGAAAGAACACAATTGCAGTGTGGACATAAGTGAAGGTTTTTTGGAAACACCTGTGTAGACATAGCCAGAGAGCGTAACTTGGCCTGCAACAACCTTATTACTAAAGACAATGTACAAGAAGGAAAGAATTAGGACCCTACAATACCATTTTTTACACTTCCATTATTTTCCTTCTGATTCTTTTTTGGTACAATTTACAACATGCTCTCTGTCTTAGAACATTCCAAAGAAAAATTAATAATGGGTGCCACTACTTGTTGATATGGCTTAGTGTTTTATGGTCTTTACAGAATAAATGAGTTTTGAAGAAATATTTGAAAAAGGGAGACTGAGTTCCTGCATTCAGGACCACATGTTCAAATTTAGCATCATCTCTAGAGTGCTGAGAGATAACATATTGAGAAGACACAATGATCAGGTTGCCGCTTTGCAAATGTCCAATATGAAAATGTTATCAAGAAAAAAACCACGGGTTGCTTGGCACTTAGTCAAATGACTCAATCTGGTAGTTCACATTATCTGAGAGGTGACAAGGGAAGGACAGGGATGGGAAGATGGGCATGTCAACAGGGGAAAGTAAGACTAGTATACATTACTGAGTGAATTTAAATTGATATAGTTATACTGTGTGAACTGTCTTATTCCACTATAAGCAGGTCTTTTTTCCAATTTAGCTTATGTCAGTTAGGAAAGGGATTAAGCTAAACCAAAACCAGGCTTTTTATAGCAAAACAAGCTTGTTCATATAGTGATTTATATTTGTATAACTATATCATTTTAATTATGCCTGGATAATTCTTTCTGATAGACAAGTCATTAATCTGTATACAGGCTGTGAAACATCAATAAACCAAATCTTTGTTTTCATCTTGTAAAGGACTCCAAGATGTTTCATTAACATGCATAGAGAACACCATGTGGTTGTACCTGAACTGAAATTGAACAAATGTTGCTAGACTTTGTGAACTGAAAGCTACAGCTTGTAACAAAGCAATCTGAGAAACATTCAAACATATTTCCCGTGGAGACTGCAAAAGAAAAGATTACTAACCTTTCTGTAACTATTTTTCTTAGAGATGTGTGGCAAAAGTCCATTCCACTCTAGGGCTACATCTAGATTGCATCCCTTTTTCGTAAAAGGGATGCAAATTAGACGTATCGCAATTGTTAATGAAGCAGGGATTTAAATCTCCCCCGCTTCATTAGCATAAAAATGGCTGCCGCTTTTTTTTCGGCACGGAGCTATGCCGGAAAAAAGCGCCACTCTAGACGTGGATCTTTCAGAAAATAAAGCCTTTTCCGAAAGATCCCTTATCCCTTATTTTAATATGCAGGCATAGAAGACAGAGCTACCCCACTTCCCTTGGTTCCTTACTGGATATTAGGAAAAACTATTTCACTAGGAGGGTAGTGAAGCACTGGAATGGGTTACCTAGGCAAGTAGTGGAGTCTCCATCCCTAGAGGTGTTTAAGTCTCGGCTTGACAAAGCCCTGGCCGGGTTGATTTAGTTGGGATTGGTCCTGCCTAGAGCAGGGGGCTGGACTTGATGACCTTCTGAGGTCTCTTCCAATTCAATGGTTCTATGATTCTATGATACTACTGGAACACAGATAAAGAAGGGAAGGTGGGCTAGCAGGGAGGGAAGAATAATTAGCTACATGGAGCTGAAGGATTGAGGACAAATACATTGCTCTGCCAAATAGATCCATGCACTTAGATTGTTTATCCTGGGAAACATTTCTGTTTTGATCTGTGTTGCGCCGCATCCACTACTAATGAATTGGTTTGTGGGTGAGTGAACAGAAAGTCTAATCCTTTGGCAGGAATAAAGTACTTCTTGTCCATGCATTTGTTGGTGGAAGGGGCAGAAGGATCTGCCATATCTCATCTGCAGTTTCCATAATCACTTCAACAATGGGTGGTGGAATCTTGGCTCTCTAAGTTGGTTGGAGATTCTTTAAGAGACGATGATGCTTCTCCTGAACCTCCGTGAGCTGCACATCCAGACTGGAGGCTATTCTCTTGAACAGTTCCTGGAACTGTTTCAAGTCATCTACCAGGTACAGGTCCCCAGAGATGACTGCCTCATCTGGAGAAGACGAAGACTGGCCACACTAGAAGAGGCGTCCTGGTGTTGAGGCTCGATCTCTTGTATTATTTGACCCTCTTCTGTGTCAGGTTGTTCAGGAGGAAGTGGGCTATTCTTCTGGAATGAGGATGGTGGTTGCCTGGTAAGCGCTGTGGATGGGGCACTGGATTGGTGCCTGGAGACTGAACAATGACAACATGGTGACATAGCCTAACCAATGTTGTTGACCACCAACTGTAAATCTCAGAAATATTCTGAAGTCCTGATGATTTGCCATGTAAAACTAAGTGTCTTTTCAGCTGAGAGCAGCACATCAGTGCCCTGGTTCCAAGGAAGGAATAATGGTAGCTAGAGCAACCATCCAGAAGTTTGATTTTTTTAAAAATTTGTTTAAATCTCTTCAATCTAAAAATAGGCCTAAGAATTTCTTTTGTTTTCAGGATCAGGAAGTGTCAGAAGTAGAAGCCTTTTCTTCTGAGCAAAGGAGAGGCTTCTCCTTAAAAAGGCTTAAGCACTGGAATAAACTGCCTAGGGAGGTTGTGGAAGCCCCATCATAGGAGCTATTTAAGAGTGGACTAGGCAATCATCTCTCAGGAATGACCTAAATGGTGCTTGGACCTTCTGTGAATGCAAGGGAATGGACCTGATGACGTCTCAAGATCCCTTCCAGGTCTAGTGTTCTACAATTTTACAGCTCCTACAAGAAATGATTGCATCTCTTGACGTTACACTGACTTATGAGAAAGGTCCCTGGAAAGGCACAGGGAAAAGTGGAAACAGAATGAATTGGAGCATGTGCTTACAAAAACTTCCCTTGGATCCAACCACAGGGGAAATGGGACAAATGATTTGCAAAAACTGGAGAATAAAAAGATGGTACTTTTAGAACTGATAGTCTGTATGACCATTTGGGACCCCTGGGATGCCAACTGAGTCTATGTATACACTTAAGACAAAAGACACATACAGGTACAATTTTTACCCCCTTCTGTGCCTCTCGACTCCAGCGTATCAGGCCAGGGCCGGTCCCTCAATTCCTAGGAAAGACAAATACGAGGTGGGCGTCCCCATGGAACCCTGGGAGGCCATCACCTAACCCGACCAGCAGATAGATGGTAGATTGCCGCTCAGAGTAAGTGTGCTGCTGGACCCATCTTTATCCTCATAGGGGCCCGTATCCTCTTTCTTACCTAAGATTGCAAATTGTATTGGTCCGTCTTTGTGACGCCAGTTCTTACAAGGGAGTTTCAACTCAATTTACACTTGCAAGAGAGATAACTAAACTGTGAATACTGGACATTCTATACTGAGCGGGAGATTCCTTCCCCCCCGGACGAGTGTGTGTTGGTATCAATATGGGTTTCAGTCAAGGGCACTACTCGGCAGCCTCTAGGTCAACAATTGGCGTATCTGTTTACAACCATCCAGGGTCACAGCAGCCAACATATCCGGGCCTTCTGTCAAGGCTTCAAAGACTATGCTGATTTTACTGCTCTGTGTGCCCTGTATGCTTCCAGGCAAGCAAAGATGGATGTTACGGGGGGGTTCCTGTCTGGCTACAGCCTGGTGATGAGAGAAGGCCATGTTGCAAGCTGCAGAATCTGCTTCATCCAGGCACTCATGGAGAACTGTTTTGGCAACCAACTTGCCTTCCTTGACTGGTATCTGGAACTCTTGGATTGCATCAACCAGAAGCTTCCCTCTGAACTCTGAAATTGTATCCCATCGGGTAAAATTGTAGCATCCCAACCAAGCTTTCTGGTTTGCAATACAAAGTTATAACCTGCCTGTTGAATAAAGCTTCTTCCCAAATAAATCCAGATTATTGAACTCTGTTCTTCAAGGTTAGTGCTTGGTGGCCTGATTTGTCTTCTCTCACTGGCTGTTGACACAACCAAGGACCCTCAAGGGAGAGGACTACAGCGGGTACATAGTACTTCCTCGCCACTCATTTTGCAGTCGGTGGCAGGGAAGTTAAGGTCTAGGGAAGTTATCACAGAAGGACTTAGTTTAGGGAGGATCAGTCACAAATGACTCAAGCTCACTCACTCTATAAGATGAAGTACCGTCAGCCAGCTAAGCTCACAAATATCAGGTGGCTTAAAGGGGCTAGCAGATTTTATGTATAGATGTTGTTCCCTGACAGACACATTTTCCATGTAGGCTCTATCATGTTTAATGAAAAATAAAGATTCTTTCCTCATTGCATATCATCTCATGCCTGATACCAAGTTAATAAAAAGCGTCAATGATAGCACAGCAAATTTCAACCCCAAATGAGGCAAGTCTATTGGTGCAGATACCAGGACTCAATACTTCAAAAATCAAGATACTTTTCAATTCTAATGTACCCACAAGTGCTCAGAGGACACTTGGCTTTGGCCAGCCGAAAGCAGCTAATACATACCTAATTTAACAGCAAAAGAGATGTAGCCGTGCTATTCTGGTCTAGTTGAAACAAAAGACAGGACTATGTAGCACTTTAAAGACTAACAAGATGGTTTATTAGGTAATGAGCTTCGTGCTTCGTGTGTTGAGCAATTTGATCTGAGGAAGTGGGTCTGGCCCACGAAAGCTCATCACCTAATAAACCATCTTGTTAGTCTTTAAAGTGCTACATAGTCCTGTCTTTTGTTTTAATTTAACAGCAGTGTCTCAAACCCAAGGTGACTCATTATCTAAGGTAACTCATCATGTAAGACTGAAGTCACTGGAGGCATCAACTACTTGCTTCTAGGAGAGGGGAATAGGAGGTAGACATATTGGGAATGAAGACTGATTCTTTCAAAGCAAACCCTGCTATACAACTGAAAGGAGGTGAGGCAGCCTACATTGCTGGGGAAATACATCAAGGTATTCATACCATTGACATTTCAATGCAGCCCGTCAACACCAGTGTAATGGGATTGCCTGGATATTTCAAGCAAATCAAAATAAAATGGGGTTTTAGTCACTGGATTTTTATACCGAACAGCATGAGATTTCTGCCTTTTATGCAGTTTTACTGTTTTTACTTTATATATTTTCAGGTGTGATAAGATGATGCTGTCACTTACAAAACTCTATTTACAAGTGATTTGAGTGACAAAGAGTAGCTATGAGCAAGATAGTTTTCGCTTTGTCTTAATGCTTCAGGTGAAAGACCAAGAGCAAGTGAATAAGCAGCTTTCTGAACACAGATGTTAACACCACAGCCTTGGTTCCTGTACGTTACCACCCTATCCAAAGGCAACAAGTTCCTGAGGCTTTGTGTAAGCTAGTTTCCTTCTCAGATCAAGCAGAAAAAAAATATGTCATTCAAATTGTTCTGATAAAGAGATAAACAGCATTGGAAAGAGAATATAAAATAGTATATAGATTACCAACCACTTTTCCACAGAATTTTAAATTTATATTCAGATTTTATTTATGGATTATATTTTAATCATTTATTGGTCTATCATTCACTGAACACTCATTTTAATCAGTTCCTAATAATTCAGATAATGTTATTTTCAACATCACCAAGATATTTTTTAATATAAATAAAAATTCAGCTGCTTATTTCTTAGATGTCTTATGATGATTATTATTGGCTTTCTATTATAAGGTTACTCAAGAATGAATATCTATTGGAATTTTCCCTTTCCAGAAAAAGAGCACTGAAGCATTTTCTGGGAGCAAAAACATTCTCCAAAGAGAATTCACTAACTTTGTAAACCAGAAGGAAATCTCAAACAAAAACCAACCAACCAAACAAAAATAGATCATATTCTGAGTCTACAAAACTTATCTACACTGTTAAAAATGTTGAGCTCCACAAAATGCTTTCAAGAAGAACCTATCAAGGAAGAATTCACTTACCAGTATAGTATAATATTATCTTCACCCTAGAAACTTAAGGGGAAACGTTTTCTGGTCATTAAAATGTTAACACTGAACTGTCGTGATAAAAAGTATAAAATGATTATTTTCCTTTGAGCTTCCAAATGAAAGCCCTTCTATTGTTAAAAACATTCTAAAGCCCAGTATCCCTATTGGGAGCCCATTCTCCTTCTAATATTAATATTAAGTTTGCAACCATTAATTGCAACAACCCCACACAAACTTATTAAACTTCTTAGGCCTATACCACTCCCTCTTAGGTCCTTTACAATCTAACCAGAAAGGTAAAACTGATGGAAATATGCATGTTTTCACAAAAACAGAAGTACAGGCAGTCCCCGGGTTACGTACAAGATAGGGACTGTAGGTTTGTTCTTAAGTTGAATCTGTATGTAAGTCGGAACTGGCATCCAGATTCAGCCGCTGAATCTGGACACCAGTTCTGACTTACATACAGATTCAACTTAAGAACCCCAGGCGTCCCCAAGTCAGCTGCTGCTGAAACTGATCAGCAGCTGATTCCAGGAAGCCTGGGGCAGAGCAACTCTGCCTCGGGCTTCCTGTAGTCAGCCGCTGGTCAGTTTCAGCAGCGGCTAACTTGGGGACGCCTGGGGTAGAGCAGCTTGGGTGCTGCTGGGTTGGTCCAGTAGCGCGGCCGCTCCTCGGCGCTACTGGACCAACCCAGCAACACCCCATCTGCTCTGCCCCAGGCGTCCTGATTCAGCCACTGCTGAAACTGATCAGCAGCGGCTGAATCAGGACGCCTGGGGCTGAGCAGCTGGGGTGCTGCTGGGTTGGTCCAGTAGCGCCAAGGAGCGGTGCTGCGGGACCAACCGGCAGCGCCCCACCTGCTCTACCACAGGCCCCGGGCTTTGCTCCACATCTCCTTGGTCTGCTGGGGGGGGGGGGGGGGGGCACTAGCTGCGCCCCCCCCCCCCCCCCCCAGCAGACCAGGGAGACACGGAGCAAAGCGGCACAGGACCCGGGGCCGGACCCGCGGCCGTTTCCAGATCTGCAGACCAGGGAGACACTGAGCAAAGCTGCGCAGGACCCGTCCCGACCCGCGGCGCTTCCAGCTGATCTGGAAGCGGCCGCGGGTCCGGCCCCGGGTCCTGCGCCGCTTTGCTCCCCGTCTCCCTGGTCTGCTGGCTCCCGCAGCAGACCAGGGAGACGGGGAGCAGCTTTTCTCGCCCCGGAGGAGGCGGGCGGCGGGACCAGGCGTAAGTCGGATCCGCGTAACTCGGGGACCCCCTGTATATAAAACAAAAACAGGAAAATGAACTGTCGTATGGTAAAATTATAATCTGCATTAGCTAACCAAAAGTCATCACATAGATACAGATGAAACGATCTATATCCTAACAAAACCTTTAGATCTTTTGATCAACTGAGGGCAAAGGAGGCCATCACCCATCCCTTTGGAATGGCACTCATCTATCTCTCAGGACTGACTGCCCCATGTCCAACTACTGTTCACATAGAACCCTTTTCCAATTCAGCCTCCCACATTCTCATTTGAATATTTGCTACTACCACCAAGATGAACACCTGCAGTGGCTACACCTGAACTTGTGCCCTAGATTTCAAGGTGCACCACAGAGGCCCTCCCACTCATTGTGGCATAAGCCCTGTGGCTCTCGTTGCTGGTGACAAGCTTCCCAAGAAATGTTTTGGTTCCCATGGTGTAACTATGTGTCACTGCTAATGACTAATATCAGGAATAAAGGTAAGTTACTTGTTAATTGCACATGTAGCAAGCATCTATAGTCAGGCTTACATTAAAAAGGTGATAATGCATCTTTCAAAAAGAGATAAATGAAGTGTCAAGCGCAGCGCTGAGTCAGATCAACACATTGTACCTCTTACTGATCACATTTAATGGCTAAATTTTACATCTGTTTCTGTCTTCATTATTTTAAAGAGCAATATATATAGAGAGAGATCTACAAATCTTTTTTAAGGTATAAGAATATAATAATCTGAATGGTGAGTGAATGTTTCCTTACTAATGAAGCCTCAAACCAGGAGATAGCATAAAGTGGTCTGACTTCAAAAAAAAACAAGTACATTTGCTACAGTAAATATGACTCTTGATTGAAGTGGTGTGCATATAATGCAGTTAACTATAGAATTAAGGCATTTATTCTGTAGTGGAAAACCTGCCAGCATGGACCTAAGCTTCTGAACTGGTTTAAACTGCAACTTTCTTCTGAAGAAACAACTGCTGACACCCATTGTCATCAATCAGTAGTTCTTGTATCAGGCTTTGAGAGAGAACTTTGAGACAGGCTTTGTGTTTTTTAAAGTTTGCTCTTAATAATGAAGTTCAGCCACACTCACTCCAATCTGAGGCAGATTTTGAGTGAAATTTTTTGCTTTTTGGAAAACACACTTTGAATTCCTATTTCTAAATGTAAGAGTGTTTTCATGAACACTTTATATATAGGGGTAGTTATTTCCAAAGCAAGTAAACATTCTGTCTGTAAAACACACTAGTTTCCTTATAAACAATTCTTTGATATAGTACTTTATGTATTTTATACATAGTGTTATCAAAGTGAAAGGTTTAACTATGTTTACAGAAATGAACAGTGATAATAGTTTATTTTTGTCCATTCTTGCAGTTGAACTGTGTCCAGCAGACAAAACCAAAACTTTACAATCACCTAATTTTTCATATAAAAAAAATATGTCAATTAATACATCCACAGGTTATTAAAAAAAGTTTTGCCACATGAAGCATAAATTTCAGTTTTATATATTAATATAGGTTGAGCTGGTAGCACAGCGCATAGTTAAAGTTGCCTGATATTTTCCCTTTACATTATCCTGTTTTCACTTGCTTATAATTTTGACATACTTAAATTGCTTGGGCTGAAATTTTCACTGCCAACTATCTGCCTCAGGCTGAATTTTTTTGGACAGTTTCAGCATAAGTTGCTCAGCAGAGATTTTTATAAGAACATCCATGAAAAATTGTTTTTGGTTTCTCTATGTTAAATTCCCACAAACTTTTAGGTGAGAGTGCCTCTATGCTCTAGAGCTGGGAATTGAGGTTTGGAAATAGGGTTGCTTTGAATCAGGGAAATCCATTAAAATTTGCTCATATTTATAAGTCTCTAAAAAAAAATCTGTTGACATATGCTTAGGAGAGACCTGTTAGGGATACACAACTGAAAACTCAGCAGATTCCGTCCTCAGACAGTTCTATCACACTTTTCACATCTTACATGTGACTGGATCACATATGTGCCATCGCCACAGAATAACTGTGAATAGTCCAACCCAGGGCTACCGCTCAGCCAGACTTTCTTTGCAATTAGAATCATAGAATCCTAGGGTTGGAAGAAACCACAGGAGGTCATCAAGTCCAGCCTCCTGCCCAATGCAGGACCAAACCCCAACTAAATCATCCCAGACAGGACTTTGTCAAGTCAGGACTTCAAAACTTCTAGGAAAGGACATTCCACTATCTCCCTAAGTAACCTATTGCAGTGCTTCACCATCCTACTTGGGAAACAAGTTTTCCTAATATCCAACCTAGACCTCCCCCATTGCAACTTGAGACCATTGTGCCTCGTTCTGTCATCTGTCACCACTGAAAACAGCCTCTCTCCATCCTCTTTGGAAGCCCACTTCAGGTAGTTAAAGGCTGCTATCAAATCTCCCGCGTTCCCCTCCCCCCTTCACTTTTCCCATTTGTAGACTAAATAAGCCCAAATCCCTCAGCATCTCCTCATAAGTCATATGCTCCAGACCTCTCCTCCCCCATCATTTTTATTGCCCTCCACTAGACATTCTGCAATACGTCCACATACTTTCTGTAATAAGGGGCCCCAGACTTGGACGCCAGACATGGTCTCACCAGTGCTGAATAAAGGGGAATAATAACTTCTCTAGATCTGCTGGCAAAGCTCCTCCTAATGCAGCCCAATATGCCATTAGCCTTCTTGGCTACACGGGCACACTGTTGACTCATATCCAGCTTCTTATCCACTGTAATTAAGGTTGCCAGATAGTTGAAACAAAAAATACTGAACACCGCCCCCCGCCCCACACACACACACAAAAACACCCGGGAAAAAACTCTGTTGAAGGGGAAAAAAAAGGAAAGAGACCAAAGTTGTTGAGCAAAAAAATTTAAATAAAACAGCATTAAACATGAATGTACCCTTTAAGACTTAGTGCAGGGATAGGAACAGGGGCGCGGTTGAGCACTAAGACCCAGGGGAGGCAGAGCTTCCCCTAGGTCTGTTGGCCGGCAGCCATTTTGTGCCAGCAGCCTTGGGGAACCAGGTAAGCATGGGGGCTGGGGTCGGGGGGCTGGGAGCCAGAGAGGGTTCGGGGGGGAGGCCGGGCACTGAGTGTTTGTAGGGTTGCCAGGTGCCCGGCATTTTCGCCTCCTAGCCGGGGGAAAATTCAGAAAATACCGGACATTTTAGGTGTCCGGTATTCTCTGAATTTTTTAACCGGACAGGAGCCGAAAATACCAGACTGTCCGGGTGAATACCAGACACCTGGCAACCCTAACTGTAATTCCCAGGTCTTTTTCTGCTGAACTGCTCCCTAGCCAGTCAGTTCTCAGCCTGTAAAAGTGCTTGGGATTCTTCTATCCCAAGTGCAGGACTCTACACTTGTCCTTGTTGAACCTCAACAGATTTCTTTTGGCCCAATCTTCCAATTTGTGTAGGTCACTCCGGACCCTATCCTGACCCTCCAATCTATCTACCTCTCTCCCTACCTTAGTGTCATCTGTGAACTCGCTGAAGCATCCCCTCATCGAGGTCATTAATAAAGATGTTGAAGAAAACCAGCCACAGAACCAACCCCTGAGACACTCCACTTGACACTGACTGCCAACCAGACATTGAGCCATTGATCACTACCGGTTGAGTTCAACAATCTAGCCAGTTTTCTATCCACCTTAGAGTCCATTTATCCAAGCCATACTTCCTTAACTTGTTGGCAAGAATACTGTGGGAGTCCATATCAAAAGCTTTGCTAAAGTCAAGGTATATCACATCCACCACCTTCCCAATTTCTACAAAGCCAGTTACCTTGTCATACAAGGCGATCAGGTTGATGTGGCATGATTTGCCCTTGGTCAATCCATGTTGACTATTTCTGATCACTTTCCCCTCTTTCAACTGCTTCAAAATGGATTCCATGAGGATCCCCTCCATGATTTTTCCATTAACTTGAGTTGAGGCTGACCTTCCTATAGTTCCCTGGATTGTCCTTCTTCCCTGTTTTAATGATGGGCACTACGTTTGCCTTTTTCCAATCGTCCGTGACTTCCCCCGATCACCACGAGTTTTCAAGGATAATGGCCAAAAGCTCTGCAATTACATTTGACAACTCCCTCAGCACCCTCAGTTGCATGAAGTCCGGCCCCATGGATTTGTGTATGTCCAACTTTTCTAAAAGTTCTTACCCTGTTCATTCTATACTGTGGGCTGCCCACCTCCTTCCCATACTGTGTTGCCTAGTGCTGTAGACTAGGAGCTGACCTTGTCTGTGAAGACAGAGGGGGGGAAATTGAGTTTTCCCACATCATCTGTCACTAGGTTACCTTCCTCATCCAGTAAAGGTCCCACGCCCTTCCTGACCACCCTCCCTGACCACCCTCTAATTGCTAAGATCCCTTTAGAAACCTTTTTGTTTGCCTTCGCATCCCTTGCTGGCTGCAATTCCAGTTGCATTTTGGCCTTCCTGATCACACCCCTGCATTCTTGAGCAATATATTTATCCTCCTCCGTAGTCATGTATCCAAGTTTCCACTTCTTGTCAGATTCCTTCCTGTGTTAAATCTCACCAGGAAATTTACTGTTAAGCCAAGCTGATCACCTACCATATTTGCTTTTCTTACTGTGCATCGGGATGGTTTGTTCCTGTGCCTGCAATAAGCCTTCTTTAATACAGCCAGTTCTCCTGATTCCTTTCCACTTCATGTTAGCATCCAAGAGGACCCTGCCCATCAGTTCCCTGAGGGAGTCAAAGTCTGCTTTTTTAAAGTCCAGGGTATTTTGCTGCTCTCCTGCTAACATAGTACTTCTATTAGTTGCTTCATTAGCTCAAGTGGCAAAGGTTTATGCACTGGATCTAGAGGTTTTCTCGACCAAACGCGGTGGCAGGAGCTTTTTTGCTCCACCACTATTTTGGCTCTTTATCTGTAACAGGTTGGCCACCCCTGACCTAGAGGATTCAAACCTGCTGATGTACCATGTGCACGTCAATATGATGCCACAATTTTTTTTCAGTTTTCTTTTCTAAAAACTAAGAAATTATATACAAAAAATGTTAAATTATTATGGTTTCACAGTCAAGAAATCAAACATTAGGAAATACCAGTTAGTTAAGGTTGCCAGTCCAACCTTCACTCACCTCCTTTTTGCATATATCCTATCCTACAGTGTATAATTAATCTCTACTAAAAGTTCCCATAAGATGTGATGCAAGTCACTTAAGTAATATTTTTCAAGGTGGTCACTAACAATATGTTCAACAACTTCTGAAGGCCCAAAATGAGACCCTGGGGTCTAACTTACAGGACTGCTGAGCCCTCACAAACAACTGCAACTGAAGTCAACAAGAGATTGCTTTGAACTATAATGTTAGTACAGTACTCTGAAAAATCAGGTCCCAGACATCTCAGATTGGACACCCACAATTAGAGGACTCTATTGTATACTGATTCTTTGTGTCTTCAGCTGTAAAATGGAAATACTATTATATTATCTCACAGGTGGATTCTGAAAAGAATGTTTGTGAATCACTCAATTATTATAATCATGTGTGCCACAGAAACACCTATTAGGAAATTAAGCAAAGCATTTGACTGATGTAGAGTAAATACAGCCTGGGGCCACATATTGCACAATGAGGGGGAAAAGTATTTTAATAGCTATTTATTCAGTGAGCACTGTCCATCATTGTACTGAATGAGACAGGGATCTTGTGGAAAAAATAGCATGTGATCATGTAATAATAGACTGTATCATAATTCATATCCATGAGAGAGAGTATATTAAAAGTGGACAAACTCCCCTAATTTTGGGATTTCCTAACTTTTGTACACTTGAATTTGCAATGTTAATACTTCATTAATATACATTTGTATGGGCAAATATGAAAAAGATTTTCATTCTTATGGACAAGTTATAGCACAAATATAAGGTATACAATTGTCTGAAGGATAGAAAGGAAACTTAAAATATAACTTGATAACAACACATTGTATAATAAGAAATTATTAGTTATATTTGGCAATTAAACAGTTGAATGTTGGAGCCATCAATATTAAAATAAACACTTCTCGTTATCGATTTGTGACGTTTTAAACAAAGAATGAATACAGAAAATAGTTCAACATCACATTTATTCCAAAACTCGTTAGATGTGACCCACTATAAATGGTCTAGAAATAATTTTATTGCCTTCAATAATTCTTAAATTATCTTACTGAGATGTTTAAATATTGAAATACATCAAATATTGATGTCTGACCGTCTTGGTAAACCCTTACCCCCAATTACTCTAGTACTCTAACCAATGCGCTTTTTAATTTGCAGATAAAAACTGTGTTAAAATGTAATTAAGCTCGGCTCTTCTCAAAATTGGGGGTAAGAGGACATCTGCAGCAGACCCTTGATTATCCAAGCAACTCCCTCAGGCAGTCACCCTAGTATGGGCGACCTGGCCCAAAACCCTGAAAAGGGTATCCGTGGGCTCCTCCACTTCCTCCTCTTGGAGGTCCAAGTTTGCTGCCACCCTCTTTAAAAAGCGTTATTGGGCCCTTGTGTAATCCTGTGGCATCAATGAAGGGGTTGCCACAATGGCCTCATCCAGGATGAGGTGACTTGACATGACTGTCATTTCTCTATCACTGGGGTTGGCCCCTTCTTCTCCATAGCAAAGGTGGCTGGTCTGACTGACTCTGGTGTGGGGGGCTGTGTATGGTGTGTGTGGGGGGAAGAGAGTAGACGGTGCCTCTGATGCCTCTGCCACCAAGCAACTGATCTGGGGATGGACCAGAAAACTCCCAGTGGTTCACAGGCACTTCTGGAGGCTACTGTGCTATCGCAGAACCATCTCCAGATCTGGCTAGGACGCGGTGACAAGGATTGTGCCAGAGGGAGAGAAAACAGTCCTGACACGGCACTAAACAACCTCACATTGGCTGATGCCCCAGATGGTGTACGGGCACTTTACTTTGGTACCAAGAGCTCTCTGATGAGGGCAATCTTGGAGGCCTGAGGGAACAGACACATTAGCAGGTGGGGAACCAACAATGATCTCTTAACCCATGCCAGGGAGACAGAGACTGGCTCCGAGAGGAAGATGCTCAGTGCCCTAATGACAACTGGGACCTGGAGACTGCACTCACATCCTGAGTAGTGAAGAGCTGGTGAGTATTGGCAGAGTGTGGATGGGAATCTGTCCCTTGAGAGATGGCATGCACGTGGTAAGCAGTTGGTTCTCTCGTGCCTAAGCTGCTGAGGGGAGCACGCCTCTGAAAGTTTATGCCCAGCCTCTGGAGACACGTGGCCCAAAGCATCAGACCACGACTTTTCCTTCAAAGGTGCCAGACTGAGGGAAGGTCTTCTCGTTGATCTCACAGGAGAAAGTGAACGCCGGACGCTAGGTGACTAAGGAGCTAACAGAGAATTCCCCCTGTGGTGGGGACCGGCTACCATTAGCAGTACCTATTTTGACACAATAGCCTACGCAGCCTTGAATGCCTCTGGTGTGGAAGGCACCTGAATGTCTAGAGACAGTGGCAGCAAACTAGGAGAACTAGCCTGCTCAGCCCACACTTGTGCCTTATCCGCTCTGCAGTCTCTCCCCAGATACCCCATTTGTTTGTGCTTCTCTTTACGAAGCCAGGGGACTTGTCAGTACCGTCAATTAAGACCTATTTGGTGGGACCACTGAGGACTCCCAGTGCCAGCTGGTTGACAGCGATGGAGGGAGACTATGCACTGAAGCACCGGTGCTTGGCACCAAGTCAGTGTGCTGGTCTTCTGGAACCAAGGCAGACTCCATTAACAGCGCTTTTAGACAGATAAACATGTCTTTAATACTTCTAGGACAGAAAGATCTGCAGATCCAATAATTCTCCTTGATGTGAGATGCTCCTAGGCAGCAAACATAGTCCCTGTGGGGTCACTAACAGTCATGGGCCTACGTAGTTAGCACATGATTTAAAGCCAGGGGAGTGGGGCATTCCTGATCCCCAGGCTAGGTCTCTGAAGGGGACTTATTACTACTATAACTAACATACAGAAGGAACCATTTACAATTGAAAGAAACTATTAACACTAGTTGAAAAGCTGCAGCTAGAGGTTGGAGCAAGCAATTCCAAGCACTGTCACTGGTGGCAAGAAAGAACTGAAGAAGGGAGAGGCCAGGCAGTACTCTATATATTGTGGCATATGCACGTCACTCTAGGAGGTGCTGGAGCCAATTCACTACAGACACTGCTGGGGAAAATTTTTCTGGCACCGGTGCATGTGGCGAGTAAACACACCTACTCTGAATGGACATGAGCAAGTAAGAAGAATTCTCCATTAGAATCAAGACAAAGATTCAGAGAATCATAGAACTGGAAGGGACCTCAAGAGGTCATCAAGTCCAGTCCCCTGTCCTCACAAAAGGACTTAGCACCATCAGGATAATCCCTGATAGACGTATATCCAAACTGCTCTTAAATATCTCCAGAGATGGAGATTCCACAACCTCCCTAGGCAATTTATTCCAGTGTTTAACCATCCTGACAGGAAGTTTTTCCTAATGTCCAACCTAAACCTCTCTTGATGCAATTTAAGCCCAATAACTCTTGTCCTATCATCAAAGATCAAGGAGAACAATTTTTATGCCTCCTCCTTGCAACACCCTTTTAGATACTTGAAAACTGCTATTATGTCCCCTTTCAGTCTTCTCTTTTCTAAACTAAACAAGCCCAGTTCTTTGAGCCTTCCCTCATAGGTCATGGTTTCTAGACCTTTCATCATTTTTGTTCTCCAAGTTTTCCACATCTTTCTTGAAATGTGGTGCCCAGAACTGAACACAAAACTGCAACTGAGGCCTAATCAGTATAGAGTAGAGCAGAAGAATCACTTCTCGTGTCTTGCTCACAACACTTCTGTTAATGCATCCCAGAACCATGTTTGCTTTTTTTGCAACAGTGCCACACTATTGACCTACATTCCACTTCTGCTCTACTATTACATCTAGATCTATTTCTACAGTACTCCTTCCTAGACAGTCGCTTCTCATTCTGTATGTGTGAAACAGATTGTTCCTTTTTAAGTGGAGTACTTCGCATTTGTCCTTATTAAATTTCATCTTACTTGCCTCATACCACTTCTCTAGTTTGTCCAGATCATTTTGAATTATGACCCTGCATTCCAAAGCACTTTAAACACCTCCCAGATTGGCATCATCTGCAAACTTAGGAAGCGTACTATCTAAACCAATATCTAAATCATTGATGAAGACATTGAACAGATCTGATCCCAAAACAGACCCCTGTGGAACTTCACTTGTTATGCCTTTCCAACATGACTGTGGACCATTAATATCTACTCTCTGAGAATGGTTATCCAGTGAGTTGCACACCCAACCTTATAGTAGCTCCATTTAGGTTCTATTTGCCTACTTTACTTATATGAAGCTCATGCTAGACTGTATCAAATGCTCTAAAGTCTAGGTATATCGCATCCACTGCTTCTCCCTTATCCATAAGACTTGTTATCCTATCAAAGAAAGCTATCAGATTGGTTTGACATGATTTGTTCTTTACAAATCCATGCTGGCTGTTACCTATCACTGTATTACCTTCCAGATGCTTGCAGATAGATTCCTTAATTATTTGCTCCATTATCTTTCCTGGCACAGAAGCTGACTGACTGGTCTGTAGTTTCCTGGATTGTTCTTATTTCCTTTTTTACAGATGGGCACTAAATTAGCCATTTTCCAGTCTTCTGGAATCTCTCCCGACTTCCATGACTTCTCAAAGATGATAGCTAAAGGCTCAGATACCTGCTCTATCAGCTCCTTGAGCATTCTAGGGTGTGTTTCATCAGTCCCTGCTGAGTAGAAGACATCTAACTTTTCTAAGAAATTTTTAACTTGTTCTTTTTTTATTTTAACTTCCAAACCTGCCCCATTTCCACTAGCCTTCACCATGTTAGGCATCCCGTCAACATCAACCTTCTTGGCAAAAACCAAAACAAAGAAGTCATTAAGCACCTCTGCCATTTCCAAGCTTCCTGTTTTGTTTCCCACTCTTCACTAAGCAATGGGCCTACCTTGTCCTTGGTCATCCTCTTGCACTTCTAATATATTTATAAAATGTTTTCTTGTTACCCATTATATCTCTAGCTAAACTAAGCTCATTTTGTGCCTTTGCCTTTCTAACATTGCTTATATTCATCCTTTTTAATTTGACCTAGTTTCCACTTTTTATATGACTCATTTTTCATTTTTAGATCATGTAAGATCTCATGGTTAAGTCAAGGCAGTCTCTTGCCATTCTTTCTGTCTTTCCTGCGCAGTGGAATAGCTTGCTTTTGGGCCTTTAAAAACATCCCTTTGAAAAACTGCCAACCATCTTAAGTTGTTTTTCCTCTTAATCTTGCTTCCCATGGGACCTTACCTACCAGCTCTCTGAGTTTACTAAAATCCACCTTCCTGAAATCCATTATAAATGCATTTCCAATACAGTAAGCCATTAAATAACTATCAAATAGAAATCACTTTTGATCTCAGACAAATTTGGTTAGACTGATAAACATAAAGGAATTCATATGCAGTTACTAATCTACTGAGTCAACTAGTCCTCCCAATATTGCAATAAATTTTTATTATCCAGTTCACAATGGCAGAAAGGTCTGTTCTTTAAGTGAAAGCAGATACTCTAAAATGTATCTTATTGGAGCATGGTCCAGGAGGAAGACAAACCTATGTGTGTGTAAACTCATAGGTACATTCTGAACTGTAACTTTAAAAAGATACAATTTATTCCATGGAGTGCTCCCTTCTTCCTTAATAAATAAAATCTTTGGTAGGCTTTAAACTGAAATTTATATCCTGATCCAAACAGCTTTTCTTGTAACACATACAACACTTTCTGATTGAAAAGGCTCTTATGTGTGCCAACTTGCTTTTTTCTAAAAAGCACTGAAGCATTTACTTCAAAGAATTGCGTACGGCATGCTGCACATTTGCAAAGAGACATACCACTAAAGTCTGGGTCAACTATTCTTAACAAAATTCCTTCAAGGAACACTAATAGTAGTCCCTAGATGCATAGCTACAAATTTATCCAGTATTTAATTCTAAATTAAAAACTTTGTTTTTAAGGAGCAATTGAAGATTTGTTTGTACATTTTCTTTAATAAAAATTGTTTTCCTTTCTGCAATCTCAATAACATCTGGCCCAACAGCTTTCAAATAATTGTATTTAGTTTAATTCCCTTTCAATTAAAAATAATCTTAATTGCAGCCAACTCCTCATCTGCAATTTTGCAGCACAAATATCCACCAGCCATTTTGTTTTCAGCATGTAACACTAGCAACCAGCTGTCTCCTGACTGCCTCTCTATTAGCATATCAGATAATTTAGAAAAATCAGCTCCAAAACAGACTGTACCAGTAATGGCTGATTTTTATCTTGGGGAATATATCTATACATATGCTGTTGATACCTGATTTTTTCCATTTTTTTCCTGGTTCTGTTCTTCCAGCCTTTACTTAGCAAGATTTCTTATCTTTTCTTTTTAAATCTTAACCACTAATTTACCTACAACATTTTCACATATTCACTGTAACTTCACTCTCAATTGCATAAAACAAAGGTTGAATTACTCTGGTCTCATTACATAGTTTCAGAGTATAGCTGACCTTTTAAATATTTTAAAGGGAAGAATGCATACATTTGGTTAGGTAATTATAACTGTATTTCACTAGACTAGCTATCCATGAATAATAAATATGTAAAGGTTAGCATGAATTATTCTCCTCTCTCAAGGGTGTCCCTAATAAGTATCAGACAGAAGACAATTCTCCACCTGTTTTGACTGCAACACCCTGCTGTATGAATGCCAATTACATTTTCTCATAGAAAATGTCACTGAAGTCCAACATGACAAGTTTCTACAGCCTTAATGTACTTTTGAGTGAGGTTGCCAATGCTTTTTTCAACTCATCTTCTGTCTTCAATGTAAAGCTCCTCACCACCACATATTTCCAAAATCTCAAGGAGTTGTGATTCTCTTTGTTCTAATTAGAGAAAATTTAAGCTTTTCCTTTAAGAGCAATTTTAAAACTTTTACCTTCATTTTAAATATACCTATACATGGAAATCCTTTATCTAATATACTTTGCTACTGTACAATATGTTAGAATCAG
This sequence comes from Pelodiscus sinensis, assembly GCF_049634645.1. Classification (NCBI taxonomy): domain Eukaryota; kingdom Metazoa; phylum Chordata; order Testudines; family Trionychidae; genus Pelodiscus; species Pelodiscus sinensis. The sequence continues at coordinate 5,741,042 of NC_134739.1, read as the reverse complement.
TGCTTAATTTGTAATGAAAGAGGCTCAAGCATTTTTTTTTCTTAACTCACCTGGCAAGCCCAGAGCTGCTGAGGCTATTAACTGCCAAACCTAGAGATGACAGGGCTCAGCCCTGCCAAGCCTGGACACAAATTAAGAACTGGTTACAATGCTATGGGTATGTTACTAAGCAGCAACAAGCAACTTACAGATCACTTCCTTAATTAGAGAATAATGACTGGCTGCGAAATATATCAATCTAAAGGAAATATCTAACAGCTGTCATCAATATAATACAAAACTCATTTTAGAATGCTTCCACTCTTATTGTTTCTCCACACTGACATGGGAGCACACAGGTTGAATGGCTCTCACTAGTGCTGTACCTTGTAAAAAACCCAATCAGATTCTTTTGTTTCATCTGCAAAGCTCCGTCAGAGTTATGTAACATTCTAGAGACATAAAGAGGCAGAAGACTATTGTATAGCAGATCTGTTACAACTACTAGAGTACATACTGAAGCATAGTGTTACTCTTTTAACATCTATAGATCTCAGACATTTTTTCTGAATATCATGTTAGTTAGGAGAGATTAGCATCTGTGAAGAGCAATCCAAGGTAAACTAGGCATAAGAGGAAAACGGGGATGTGCTCCTTCTTCCCAGAAAATGTTACAAAACATATAAAACAAAGTAGACGTTACTATTACTTCAAGACTGACGTTGCTTGTGCCTTGTACTAAGTTTTTCTGCTACCATAAAAAGGGTGTGGGAATTGTGCACATAAAAGAACAAAACAGAAGAATACATTACTAAACAAATAAAACAAATAGTAAAACTGAAGTCAAATGTGAAACTGTTCATGCTCAACCCTTAAAAAAATCAGTTGTATCTTTCACAATATATTATTTCAACTTCCTGGTTAGACACTATTTTCTTACCCAACAAAAACAGTGTAAGTGATAGAATTCAATTTCTAAAAACATGCAAACACAAAAAAGCCCGAAAAGCTAAGCAATAACAGCATAGGTGGCTATGTATTTTATGTACATACTTAAGTTCTATTTGTTAAAGTATAAGTCCACGGTATCTCTCTTATCTTATTAAGTTTACTAACACACCTTCCTGTCCTCTCTCTCTCTCCCCCTAATGATAATGCACCACTGCTGAAAATTTTGCTCTGTGAATGATTTTTTTTTTCTTTTTTTTGTGAGGGGAGGGAAGGAATGGTGTACCATTACATTAACACATTTCAGCCCAAGCTATCAAGAGCACACTCAGCTGTGACTGGTGAATCCAGACTCTTCGCTACACTCTAAAATCAGCAGCATCCCATTACCAAAGCTTGTGAATCAGCAGTATGTTAACACAGATATTTCATACATCAGAAGCTAAATAGAAATCTAGGTGAATTTTTAAAAAATGAAAAGTTCTAAATCTCCAGCAATGTAACAATGATAAGATTATAAAGTATAATTACAAGATCTAGTCTGATCAAGCTGTATTAAAACTACAATTTTTGTTAATATGTTTTTAATAGTAACATACTTCTGATTGATTTAACGGTCTTCACTTTTAAATAGGCTTAAAAATAAGAAAGCTATAAATGAAGATCATTAAAATATAGGGGTTTTTTTAAACACTCGCATTTGTATCCTTGGTTTCTTAATGACTCTGATCCCAATTTCCTATCCTCTTTCACACTGTGTGCAACATGGCTGATTTTTACAAACATTTCAGTTTTTAAAAAGGTAGTTATTTAAAGCTTAGTTATTTGCAATATGAACTTAACAGTGTATTACGGTCATCAACAAAAATGAAATGACAACTCTCATATTCAATCCCCTGATTTTTTAAGTCAGCTCAAATTCCTCTACTAATGCTCTAGAATATCAAAAAAACAAAAACTAGAAAAAACTGACAGAAGAAGTTGTGGTACAGTTTAAAAAAGGAAAAAACATATTTGCTTACTACATCAAATTATTCAGATGGCACATCTATAATATTAAAATGAAAATAAATATTTATTTAAAACTGCTACAAATTAAATATTTTAGCATATACATGGAGACACATGCATGTGTGTGTGTCTACACACACACACACACACACACACACACACCAAACATAATCCATATGTACCACATATCACTATTCAAATGCCCACAACTGCATTAAGAAACAGATAGGGAAGCATAATGCATCCCGATTTCTATCCAATCCCTTAATCTTGCAAACAATCTCTTCTCCCACTCTATGTTACAAACCCACCTCTGGATCATATTGAAGATTTTTCTTTTCTAAATCCAGAATACACTGCACCATTTTATTCATCTTCTGGACAGCAAGACACCGGCAGAACAGCAATGAAGGAGTGTACTGGAATCAGCAGAGTCAGTGCCTGCCTCATACTGCAGTCTGTATATTGAACGCAATGAAACCCACAGGTGCCTACGTAAAACACTCCAGCTGCAGACAGCAACTTAATGCTTCCTCAGCAGCATGTCTGTGCTCTACTTTCACTTTTCATTAACTCATCGCCTGCTCAGAATACCACTTCTTAAAATGTTCATGCAAATATACATCTCCATACACATGAAAAAATCTTGACTTAGGCAGACAGGTTTTAGATCAAGCAGCTTAATATAAACTGCATTTTCTTAAATCAAAGTACATTCAGAAGGTTGTATTCAAACCGAAAATGAGAATTTCAAAAAGAATACAGCCAGTATATCTTACTATAAAAATAATTGCATGGCATATTAATATTATGCATGCTCACCTTGCTTTTCTTAATTACTAGTATTTAAAATAATCAAACTTTAAAAAGCTTTCCATTTTACGTTTTTTGTATTTCATTATGATGTTTTGTATATGCATACATACACACGCAGTATAAGCAATAATGTGCATTAAGGTGGCTGAACAGTTATTTAGTACTTCTGCATGTTTTCTATACTAAAGTTCCCTATAGGGAAAGCCATCTGCCTAGAAGAGAACCCACCACTGTTTGCAATATGCAGACATTCTAATTAGTGAAGAAAAAATCAAAATTTGGCATACACAACGGCAAAAATAAACAAAGTTAACTCCACCCATTTATCATAAATTCTTCCTTAGCAAAGAAAGGTCACTCAAAATACAAACAGAATCAATGAGGTTCTTTTGCAGTTTTTTTGTTTTTTAAAGAAAACTGCAGGAGAAAGTTAACTTGCACATTAATCTAAATATTGTCAGCTTAATAACTTAGTGGCTCTTCCTACTGTTTAAAAAGTCCTCTATTGTCTCTTCCACTAGACTTCTTGTGACAATCTCATCTATTCTCTCAAATATACCCATTAGTAACTTACTATAATTAACTTGTCTTATGAATATATTTCAACAATTAAAGTCTCACTAGGAAAAGAAATAAAGTAGAATTCTGAATTTTTCAAAGAAAAAGTTCTAGTGCAACTGGGATAAAGGCAGCACAATTTATTTTGCAAGTATGTATAAAGCCATCTCAAAAGATGTAAAATCTTATCCCTGCTGCAGCCACTAATAATAGTATTCATATCTTATGGACTTATCTCCAAATTTAATAGGACTTGGGTTGAATAGAGGAAATCCTAGTTAAGGTAATATTATGGTTTATTATGAGATACAATATTAAAAAATGTGCAGCTACAATAAATGAGAAAAGCAAACAGTGGAAAATCAATGACTGCAGGGAGAATAAACAGTACAAAAATGTCATTTGTCCCCACTCAGATTTTTTTGTGAATATTTATTATTTCTATTATGGCAAGGCCTAAAGGTCACAACTGAGATCATAGCTTCTTTGTACTTGGCAGTGTTCATAAGAAGAAAAAGTACCTTTCCAAAGAGATCATAGTCCAGGCCCCAAACCTTCATGAAAAAATACCATTGATATCTTACTACATATTTTAGAAAAACTTAACAACCAATAGTCTAGCAGCACCTTAAAAACTAACAAAACATGTACATGGTATCATGAGCTTTTGTGGGCACAACCCACTTCTTCAGATGACTGGAGTATTAAAAGTCCAGATCCAAGAATAAATAAGGGAAGGTGGGAGGAAATTTAAAAAAAGGAAAAACAACACTGAATTAATTTGTTCAAGGTATAAGAGGCTAATTGACAGGTCCTTCTCCCCTCACCCCAAAATGCTAAGGTGAGAGGGGGCTGGAGCTGTCTTCCCTTACTGGGGCAGCCTGCATACTCAACCTTTCATCCCCAATCCCACCCCAGAACAATGATTTAAACAAAGAGTTAAGGACCCAAGCAATGTCGGGTAAATCTTCTAGTATGTTAAATCTACAAATGTTTTACGCACACTTGTGTGTTTGTGTAAGTGGGGTATGTATGTGCACACTTTTTTTCAAAAATAATTACATAATTTAATTCATAAGATAAGCCTTATTGGGGTGCTTAATTACTTTGGGGCTGGGGGTTGTGGGAAAAAGATGGAATGAGATGAAAAATGGAGAAGGTAGAGAGAACACATATATTATAACATGGATATAGCACCTTTTATTAATGAATCTGAAAGCATTTTACAAACGTGTTATCCCCAAAACATGCACAGAAACACACCACACACATATCCCCCAAGATGACAAAACTAAGGAAGGCAGAAGCTAAGTTTTTCAAATAAGCACTTTTGTGCTTTCTCTGACACTACTCTCACTGTTCTTCAAATCCAGTATCAAAACTCTCCTTTGCTGTAATGCCTACAAAAAAAACTTGACAGTAGTTAGGCAGGTGTATACACAGACTACTGCCTGTCATGTTGACCAATGCTGTGTCATTGTTTATTTGTACTTCCTCGCCTGTCTCTCTCCATCTGTTGTTTCTTGTTCTACAGTTAGACTGTTGGCTCCCCGGGGGGTATGGGCTGTACTTTTTGTTCTGTTTGTACAATGCCAAGTACAGGTAGCCTTCCGGTCCATCAGTAGGGCTCATAAACACTATGTTAATACAAACAGTAATAAATAATAATAAATGACTTCCAACATCAGACAAGGAAAAGCCACAACTATGAGAACAGACTTTAGGTTCCAATATTCAACCCAGTATTCCATCCATTAGATTGCAATTTATCTGAGGCAAGAGTTTAATCTGCAACAAAAGATTCAGTTATTTATTTCACACAATAGTTCCGTTACAAAAAGAATAATAATTTAAAAAATGAAAAATCAAATCAGTGTCTATGCTGGATCACTGGTAAATTAGGATGACACATATAGATAGCTCACACATAAAATAGAAGATTACCACAATTTAAAGCACCATGAAATAACTATGGGGGGGGGGGTATAAAGAGACTACAAATTTACATGACATGACAGTAAGTAGTGGTCACACGTCAGGAGACAGCTTAGATAAGAATACTTTGAACTCATACAGCAATATTCATCTTCAAAACACTTCACACATGTTAATCAATCCTCAAAACACCTGTGTGATGACAAGTTACCTGTCTTAGATGGTTAGACCAGAGATGGGTAAAACACAGCCCACAGGCCAGATTTGGCCTGCCAAACATTTGGATGCAGCCCACTATGATCCTCCAGGCTACTAATGTCCCGCAACTCTGCAGGGCGATCAGGCAGACTGCCTGCCTGCTGTGACCTCTCACACTAGTAAGAGCGGGCAACTGAGTGTCTCTACATGCGTGCCCCTGGGGGGAGGGAGCAGTGGGTCTCTGTCCACCGTCCCCACTCCCAGCACCATCTTCACAGCTCACATTGATTGGAAACCTATGGTAAGTGCCTCCCGAACAGAGTATGAACCTGTCACCTCCTCCTAAACACCACCCCCGTCTCAAGTCAGAACCTCCTCCCTGCACGTAAACTCCTCCCCAGCCTCCACATTCCTTCCTGCACCCCAATCCTTGGCCCTGAACTTGCTCCTACACCCAAACTCCATCCCAGACTCTGCACTCCCCATTAATATAGCAGAAAAGTGTGCCCGACATCACCTACCAAATTATTGGCTCGCCGCCCGCCCCACAAAAATTACTGTTCACCCCTGGTTTAGACAACTAATCCTGCATCTTGGCAGTAGTTGGACTAGATAACCCTTGCTGTCCCTTCTAACTGTTTTTATGACGGACAGTAGTATCCTAATTTCACAGAACAGGAAACTGAGCCAAGGGGAGATTAAATGACTTGCATAAAATAACAGGAGACGTCAGTGTCAATGACAGATTCTTCCATTTGGTCCACCATTTCTTTATGACATTTCTCATAGGAACTGAGCGCACCTTTTCAATGTCATTGATATTTTAATCAATTTTTACTGTTGTTTTAACAGACTCTATGCAGGCATTTGCTAAATGGGAGGGAGGGAGTAATGCATCTGAAAGGGTTTCAGCATATCATTTTCTATTTCATTTTGAATTCAAGGAGAAATAGTGTAGCTAATACCTTTTAAAATGTTCTTTTGGAGATTGTTAACCAAAGGAAAGAGTGTGAGGGGAAACAATTAAAATGTTTCCATATACTGCACAAAAACAAGTTTCATATTGTGATTGAAGGTGGAGGAGCAGAGAAGGGGAAGGAAGTCTGTGGGTATGTGTGTCTATCGTATGGTAGAGTTGTAAAGTCTAATGTATAACATTTTGGGATTACTTTACCCTTTAGGCAGAGGGACAAACAACATACATTTTTGTTTAGAAATGAAAAGCCATCTTGGGCCCCAGAGATCAGAGCAGTGTGACTGTATCTCCCTATCATCCATTAATAGTTGTCCCTAAGGTCAACACCCAGGTGTCCAGGTTCCATTAACAGTTCTCTTTCACAGAATGGACCTGGCCCTTCTTTAAAAATATGATTAATATAATGTAAGCCTCAGACAAGAAGCTGAATTAGTTCCTTGGCAATAATAAAACTTGCTGAATTCCAGAAGTTGGACTACTAGCTTAAGGCAATGCAAGTTTCTGACAGAAATGAAGACCTATTGATTTTCTAATAAAGCTACAGTCAAATATAGTATGAGGAGAAATATCCAATAATAGTACAATTTCTACAAACGGGGACAATAATAAGAACATAAAATGTACTAAACCACTGCCTGCCAGTATCTGACAGATTCAACTGATGAGGCTTGATTTATTTATATTGTAGTTAATATACACAGGGGGAGTACAAAACATACTAAATTCTAGAGAAACTGTGTCACATGACTTTTGTTCTAACTTTTCTGAGCACAGGGGATGAGACTCAGCCAGTTATCCTGTAACTACCATTCACTAATCCAATACAAAACTTAAAGTGCAAAGTAAAAACTTTAGTCAAATGTTGACAAATATCCACTTGGTACAGAAAACATTGTCCAATGCTGAAACAAGTTTAATGGACGCAAAACTATTGCTAACCCAGCAGTGCAACTATGCTGTGTTCCACAAGATTTGAACAGGACAACTGAGAAAGCATTAGTTGATTCTTACATTTATTCATATGAATGAACTTTCTTTTTTTAAACACAATTTATTTTTTCCATCAATAGGCACCTATTTTGTGCTTTAAGCATACACAGAACAATAACCTCTTAATTATCAAATATAATAAACAGGCTGCTCATGACTGCTACAATGTAACATATATATATTTTAGAGAGTTGTGAGTCTGTCTGTGAGTCCGTTTGCTCAAGAATTCTTCCTAAATGGTAAGACCACCTCTTTTCTTAACTTAAAGCAAGGTCAGGGTTTGGTTGTGTGAGGACAACAGAAAATACTGGGAAAGGGAGTGTCTTCCATAACATGGAAAGGGAGGGGGGCTGCTGTTCAGAGGCAAGTGATACTGAAAGCAAGCCCACAGGGGAGAGCTATCCTCCAGTGTCCACTGAGGGCAGCCATACCACCAAGGGAGTAGCCAGTAGGGGGTGCAGCTCCACTATTTTGTCAGCCAGAACACCAGGTAAATAGACCCTCTGTCCTTTCCCCCGCCTGATCATTGGCAGCAGTCCTGGGGAGGGAGAGCTGGTATCTGGAAAGGAGAGGACTGGGGGGGGGGGGAAGGCCCCTGGTGGTCTTTGGGGGGCTAGAGGCGGCCAGAAAAGGTCCCTGGAAGTGGGGGGGAGGAGATGGAGGGGAAGAGAAAAGGAGCCTGGCAGCCGGGGGAAGCTGAGGAGGAGCAATAAGATCTCTGGCAGCCGGGGAGAGGTGAGGAGCAGAGGAGAGAGAAAAAGCCCTTAGTGGCCAGGGGAGGGATGGGGGGAGAAAAAAGGCCCCTGGCAACCAGGGGAGGCTGGGGGGAGAGGAAAGGTCTATGCTGGATGGGACACTCCACCCTGATCCCCTCATCACCCCCTAATCCTCACTCTCACAGTCCCCATCCCTAGCCTCCTGCACTGCCCCCCAACCCCAATGCCCTGCCATGACTCCTGCACCCCTACACCGCCAGCTCCCTGCCATGAAGAATCTGGGCATTGCCAGTTAAGTCTTCTAGTAGTTGATAGTTTAGCAAGCAAATCAGCTGATGGGCAGTTTTTTCTGTGGACTGGTTGCTGGCAGATCAAATTAGACAAAGAAAGTTCACAATGTTCACTGCTAGCCATGTTTAATACCACACAGCTTCACATGTTTATCCTTTGGTACTTATTCCCACTAATAAGTGTTTTAAAAGTAGACACAACTTTTGCCAAACTTTAAGGAGTTGCAGAGCCATTGCAGATGACCCACTGGTGTCAGGATCTACAATGTATCAACATGCCAGTCTGTGTTCCATTCCCCACAAATCTAGATATAAGGAGCTCAACAATTAAATTCAAAAATTCGTTTTCAGAGTAACTGAATTGTAGCCACATTCTCTAAGGGTGTGTCTAGACTACCTAGTTTTGTCGACAAAAGTGGACTTTTGTCGACAAAACAATACCAGCGTCTACACTACCGCGGAGTTCTGTCGACATAACGTCGACAGAACTCCGCGGTTTTGTCGACGCTGGTATACCTCATTTTACGAGGCATAACACTTTCTGTCGACAGAACTCTGTCGACAGAAGGTGTTATTGCCTGTAACACTGCGTCCAGACTACGGAGTTCTGTCGACAAAGCGGCTTGCTTTGTCGACAGAACTCCATGTGTCTGGACGCAAATTGTCGACGGAAGTTTTGTCGACAGTATCTGTCGACAAAACTTCCGTCGACAAAACGCGGTAGTCTAGACGTACCCTAAGACTGTCGAGCCGAACTCTACAAAAGTGAGATCAATGACTGCTTTTCAGTCACCAGCAAATCATGATGAACTAGAAAAAATATTCAAGATGTGAGAGTTTGTTACATTTAAACAGCTAAACAATCACTTACAGCAATACAAATAAACAGATTACTCCACTGCCTCATCAGTATGCATATGGTAGCCAAGCCAAACTGCTCTATGTTTTTTGGAGACGAACATAGGGAAAATGCATGCTGCAACACTGCCAAAGCTACTGTGAATGGTATTGCACCGGCATTAATTTCAGTGCAGTGGTTAAACCCAAGTCAGGAAAGAGTACAATACCTGCTGACAGCTCAAACACAGGGTCTAGTGGTAATATTTCACTTATTTGTGTCCTGTTTAGTTATAACAGACAAGAAAATGACAGAAATAACGTACGCAGCTAAGATCCTTAGCATTTCAGGTTGATGGAAATGCTTATTGATGGTTGTGGCGGGGCAGCCCCGCCACTCCCGGAGACGGCCGTGGCCCGGGGGCGCCTCGAACCCGGAAAGACGCTGTTAGGGCCGGCCGGCCCGAGCGCCAGGGAGAATCGGCACCCGCCCAGCCCCGCACCGAGCGTGACGTCACCAGCTCGACGGAGGGACGTGGCGCCTGCGGATGACGCAGGGCGAGACGTCATCGGCCTGCGTCGAGCGGGGGATTTAAAAGTAGCCGCCGCCCGCCCTGGGGGGGAGGAGGCGAGCGGAGAGACGGAGCAGCCCCGGAGGAGCCAGGGGAGACCGGGTACTGGCGGCCCTGGGTGCGGTTAAGCCCAGGGGGCCGAGGATAAGGGAAGGACGGACTGGGGAGAGAAAGAAGTAGCCCAGGGCGGGGCCGCGGAACCCGTGAGCGGGGGAGTTTAGGGTTCGCAGACCCCCCCCCGTTGTGAGTGAGGACCAGCGTCCTGACTCTAGGGCCCTGGGTTGGGGTCCGGAGCGAGGGCGGGCCCGGACCCCCTTCCTCTCCCCCTTTCCCAAGTGTGTGGCCGCTGAATAGGCGGCGGGGTAATCCGTGCGTGGCATAGCACGGTGAGACTAGCGAGGAGTACAAAACCCTTGAGCGATAGGAGGGGCGCGCCCGGCAATAGGACGGTTAAAAGGGGGGGGGGTTTCCCCCTCCCCCCTCTCCTTCCGGGACGGGGCGCCTTACAATGGTTTTAAAAAAACGTGCATCTGCTATATGGCAGAGAATATTGGTCATTACCACAAGGAAATACCAATTATAGATGATCCAATTTTAATGTGAAAAACCTCTGATAACATGATCACCAAGACCTGAAATAACAACAGAGTATGAATTCAAGATTCATGGGAACACAGAAACATAAGCATAGAGCAGAGATTTGCTGCTGTCTTGAAGAGGCTCTGTAAAATGCAGTTTCTTCACAGCATCTTATATATTGTAAGCTCATGATACTTCATATGTCACCCATGGCAGAAAGCTAGATAGTTAAAATTATGTACATATAGTGGATTATTTCACTTGCTGAGACTAATTCTATCCCTTTATTAAAATTATGTACATATAGTGGATTATTTCACTTGGTGAGACTAATTCTATCCCTTTATCTCATCCCTATGAGTTACATAAGAACTAAGAAAAGAAGCAATAATGGGAAGGGGTGGGAGATATCTCTAATATAGAAGCAGCCTGGACTTATGTAAGTGTACCTGTGCTGTCCCCTTCTTGGCAGGTCCCAATGTACCGAATACATTAGGGATGTTAAATTTTGATTAATAACTAATGAAATAGTTGATGGGATTTCCATCGACCATTCGATTAGTTGATAAGGACTACTGTTTTCTGCCTTTGAAATGCTGTGTAGAGCCCAGGGCCAGCGGGGAGTCCCACTGACCCCAGGCTCCATGTGGCGCTTCCTCTTTAAAATTCACAAGAGCCCCCACTGGAAATCTTGTACATCTCAGAGTTGGCATGTCACATGGAGCCTGGGACCAGCAGGGAGTCCCCTACTGGCCCCAGGCTCCTTTCGGAACTTCTGCTTTGAAACGTACAAGAGCCCCAGCAGGGACTCTTGTACATTTAAAAGTTGGCCACCACTACACCACGCCCCCTCCTACGGAGCTGGAGCTAGGGGAAACCAGCTTTTAAACCGGCTCCCTCCAGCATCCCCTCTTCTTGCCCCCCTTGCTGCCTCTTTGTAATAGAAGCAGAAAAGGAGGGGGGGGAGTGACTTGTCAACTAGTGTGTCAACTATCTGATAAGCTTTTGCTTACATCCCTAGAACACATCAGGACCAGGAGTGGAAGGAGCCAGGCTATAATGCTTAGTGCCATAGTGATTCTGGGCTTCAGTGCAGCCCACAGACAGCCAGGGGGAAGCTATGAGCCCCTTCCAGGGTTGTTCTAATTTATGCCAGGGAGATGTTTTGGCCCCTGTAACAAAATCAAGGCAAAAGAAAGATGGCCACCTTTACCACCGACCCTGCCCTGCATCTTATGCAGTTGCTTTATTCTGAGCAAGAGAGACTGAGAAACACAAACACTGGCACCTATTGCTAAGCATAAAGGAATTCTACTTGACACAAAATACCGAAGGAGATGGTGTCAAGCAATGAACCCCAGTAAAATTTGCACAGAGGTATGATTTTGTTTTATGACATTAAGTCTTATAATTTAAAGTCAAATGGGCAAAGAGAAAAAAGAGAGTATAGCCAGAAAATGCCAGTTAGTAAAATCCAAGCAGACTGCAGAAAGATTGACACTCATACCTTGCCACCTGGAGGAACAGGATAAGACCAAATGATAGCAGAGGACTGATCACCTCCAGTAATGAATCATGCTGATATTTCATTTTGCCTTCCAAAAATCAGCAGCAGAATCCAAAAATCATCAACATAGGAAAACACAAGGCTGATCTGCTAATCCACATATTACAAGAACACTGTACCTATTTAAGGACAGAAAGTAGACATGCAATACAAAATCACGATGGTCAGCGATAGCCTAACCCTATTTAAAGCCAAGTTACAACACACTGAAATACTCTCTGGTACAGACAGAACAGAGGAATGTTTAGATAGAACATAGACATTTGCTAAAACTGCAGAAGGTACATTTCAATCCAAATAGTGGTGCCTACAATTCAAGAAATTCTATTTCCAGGCAATAAGTCAGTTTTGTTTACCAAGAAAACTTACGCCTCTTTGGTCACACCGAAAGACTCAAAAGAGGCAAAAACACAGACATGTTACTCATGCTGGCCATGGCATAAAGCCTTCTGAGACAGCATGTATACAGTATTTGTTATTAAATTCATATTTTAATTTAGTTTGAACTTAAATACCAATTTTATGAAACATGTAATTAGGACATTTCTAGTCCATATTAATTATAAAATTTACATTTACTTTTTTTTTTCTATAAATTCATTGTTGGTAGTCACCAAATGGCACACTCACTGGTTGCTTAAGCAGAACCTGTAAAATTAACATAAAATAGTGATATCCCAAAAAACACTGTTAGTAGTAATGACATTTTTTTCTTTTTATGCATATCTCCAGTTACAGCTGTCTAATGCCTAAGCCTCGATAACTGGAAATGTTAGTTACAGAGCTATTGCCTACAACCAATACACAAACAAAAATTGTACATAGTGTCAAAATTACAATTGACAACATCCCTAAAAACATTTACTAGGTTGCACACAATTCTTTGTTGAAAAATCCCCAAAAGAATCATATTCAGCTATTAAATCAATTTATATTAAATCAGTATTATGCTACTTTACATATATTTTTATTAAGAGTACATTATTATTAAAACATACAGAGTATGTATAAAAGAGAAGTGGTGATAGCCAAGGGAAATGGGTAACAAATGAAACCTAAAAATGCAAGCATTCAGTGCATACGCAAAACATCAATGAAAAATAGGTTGCCCCAGATTCAATCTTTTCTAACCTCTGACAAGTTTTCTTAGAAAAGAAGGCAAGACAAGGCATATTTGGCCACAAGATTTGAAATACAAATAATTTACTTGACACGCCATACACATGAGTACCTCCTCTCTAGCCCACTAAAAGAGATTAAACAAATTTACATCTTTTTCATACAGGTTTTATAATTAATATAATGAAATGATTCCACATTTTGTATTTAAAAATCCCTTCAGACAGACAGATCTGACCGCCATTAAGGAAAATGAAAGGTGGTAAAATCATCAATCATTATATCCAATTAAATTACCTCACCCACCTTGTCTCTCCTGCATTAGGAAAGTATACTGATTTGATGAAGGTCAGCTGTAAGGAACATGGAAAAGAACCTAAGAGGTATCCATGCAGTTGAATCAATCATCTTCTAATTTTTATTAAAAGATCCTAAAGACAAAATAGGAATAAGAGTGGTGTGGGAAAACTAGGCAGGAGCTAGGTAACAAGGCAGTTAAGGTTGGTAAACACATGCTCACATTCCTCTTCGTATCTTGGAACAGAACCCAGAATTCTCAAGTCGCAACACTCCTCTGCCACCTAGCAAATAGCTTCAAAACCCACTGGCAAAGTGTTTATGACTTCTGTCATCCCCTTCTAGTGTCTGGTCCACAGAAGCACAGCCACGTTAACTCTTCTTTTACTATGCAAGGTATTATGTATGCATGGTGGTACTTTTTTCCCTTTTTCATTAACATCTGGTCAAGAGAAAAATGGTGCCACCCAGAGCATCCACTTTCCTGCATGTTGTTAAGCAAAGCTGTAATCAAAAGAGGGGGGCAAAGAAAAAATCCTAGATACTGATTGCTCATCTTCCTGTCAGAGCAAGTAATGAGAATGGCCCTGTTACAAAACCAAGAATCAGACTACTCATAACCTAAGTAAGAAGAAGTTTTGAAGCTCAGCACAAAAACGTACATTATGCCTGGACACCAGTGCCTAGAAATCCTGCCAAAAAAGTCAGCCAAAACCAAAGGGAATCCAAAAAACAAGCCTAAATCTCAGCAATCCATGGCTCCTTTCAGGAGCCATCCAGTTCCTCCTCTTTCCCACCAGACTGCAGGACTCTTAACGTCACTGACTAGAAAAACAAAAGGAATTCAGTTAAAACTGTCTACTCTGGAAGGTACACTTGATACTATCTACACAAAAATAAATTTCCTGGATGGTCATGTAACTATAGTATAGCAGCAACTTAAAGGAGTAGCACAGCATCTACAGTAAGTAGAAGGGATTTAAATCTTCTTAAACCGTTGCACTCTGAGTGGAGCATAGGTCATCTACAAATCTCCTCCACTTCACTCTGTCTTGAGACAAAACTTCTAGCTGACTCCAGGAGTACCCCAGTTGTTGTCCTTGAATCTCAGTAGATCTTCTCCACGTTGTCCGAGGTCTTTCTCTTTTGCATTTTCCTTGCAGGTTCCATGTGAGAGCTTGACGGACTATGCTGGATGATGATTTTCTGAGAGTGTTGCCTAGCCATCCCCACTTTCTTCTCTTGATTTGAACATCAAGTGGTTCTTGTCCTGCTCTGTTCCAAAGCTCCTCATTTGTGATGAAGTCTTGCCATTTGATGTGAAGGATATACCTCAAGCATCTGTTTATGAATGTCTGTAGCTTGTGATTTGAAGACTTTTTAGTATGCCAGGTCTTGCAACCATACAGGAGCACACTCTTCACATTTGTGTTGAAGATTCGCAGTTTTATCTTCACAGATATTATTTGTGAACTCCATATGGGACTAAGAGTATTTGGTAAATATAGAACAGGATCACACAAGTAGATAAACACAAGTTGATAATAATATCCAAATTTGTGGGGTGGCTGCTAGAATGAAAAAAATCCTGATTATTCAACTTCTTTAAAGCAAAAAAGTCTCTACACATAAGATTCTGAAATTCAAGAGTTATATTAAATATTAGATATTTTCAAAAATGCCCAAGTGACTTAGAAACATAAATCCCATTTAAAGTCAACAGAATTTATTGAGCCTCACTCACTAAGGCCTGGTCTACACTAGTTTAGGTAAAACTTGGCTGCATTCTGTAGATTTTCTAAACAATGAGTTCACAACCAAGCTCATTCCACCAACTTTAAGAGCTGTTAAAACCTATTTCATTACTCCTGCTTTTCACAAGGAGTAATGGTCAATTCTACCTGACACAGTTGACTTTAGGGTTGTGCAGATGCCGTGCAGTCAAAGTCTACATGTTTAGCTACTTCTGGGAGGTGTCCCACAGTGCTCCAATGTGACTGCTGTGGCCAGGACTTTCAACTCTGCTGCTCTCCAGGTGCATGGGAAAAGCCCAGAGAAATTTTGAATTTCATGTCCTGTTTGGCCAGTGTGGCACCAGAAGCAAGATGCACAACTATCATATCACAATCTGGCCATTCACAAAGCTGTTTTTCAAAGACTCTGATTTGCAGTGCTCCTCTAGGTGTTCTCCTTACTGCCCAGATGTCTGGCTATTCATGATTAGCCACTATGCCCTTGATGCCCCAGCCTGGCATAAAATATTGTCTCTTACTTCCACAGATATTATGGAGCACATAACAGGCTGCCACAAAAATGGGAATGCTGCTTTTGCTGAGGTCTAACCTAGCCAATAAATTGTGAAACTTTCCCTTTAAACATCCAAAAGCACATTCTACCACCATTCTGCACTTGCTTAGCCTGTAGTAAAACTGTTCCTTAGTATGGTCCAGGCTGCCTGCATATGGCTTCAAGAAACATTCGATCAAGGTGCAGGCTGAATCTCCAAGGATCACCGTTGGAATTCCAGTGTCTCTGAAAGTAATTTTCTGGTCTGGGAAGAAAGTTCCATCTTGCAATTTTTTGAAGAGTTCCTTTCTCCACCAGGCCACACTGATGCTGGTGAAACAGTCATTGTGATCCACCAGCATCTGCAACATAATCAAGAATTACCCCTTCATGTGATGGGGTTCCATCAATTAGGGAACCCCATCGCAGCAAAGCACTCTACTATGCCCTGAACATTTCCCAGAATCATCAAATCATAGGTTTGGAAGAGAGCTCTGAAGGTCATCGAGTGCAACCCCCTGCTAAAAGCAGGACCAATCCCAACCAAATCATCCCGGCTTTGTGAAGCTGAGACATAAAAACCTCTAGGGATGGAGATTCTATCACCTCCCTATGTAACCCATTCCAGTGTTTCACCACCCTCCTAGTGAAATAGTTTTTCCTAATGGTCAACCTATACCTCCCTCACTACAACTTGAGACCACTGCTTCTTGTTCTGTCATCTGTCACCACTGAACAGCCTCTCTCTATAGAAGAAGGGTATTGATTGCCTCGGATACTTGGATCACAGTAGTCCCCACTCCAAATTGATTCCCAACTGACTGATAGCTGTCTGGCATTGCAAGCTTCCATAGGGCTATTGCCCCTTGCTTCTCCACTGTCAGCTGCTCATTCTGGTATTGCTGTGCTTCAGGGCAGCGGAAAGCAATTTGCAAACATCGAATGAAAGTGGCTTTATGCATACATAAGTTTTGCAGCCACTGCATAACTGCATAGCTATGCAGTCCCACCAGTCTGTGCGTATCACTCAGCACCAGAACTGGTGTTCCACTGTGTCAAGAGGCTCGATTGCTGTCACCATCTGCCAATTACTCCACTCAAGTGCTTCGTACATGTGTCTGTCCATGGCCTCCTCACATTCTTTGTCGCTCCATCAACTTCTGCTAGGCTCTGGACATACTGCAGCATAAGGTGTGAGATGTTTACTATGATTGTCATCGCACTTTGCTTCAGAATGGGGTTCATGCACAGATAAACGGGAAAAAAGGCACAAAAAGATTGTTTGCCATTACTTTCAAGTGTGTGTGGGGGGGGGGAAAGAGATGACTGCATTATGGGATGCTGATGACATGTACCCAGAAACACCCACTGCACTGCCTTTGTTCCATCAAGCACTGGGAGCCTAACCCTGAATACAAAGGAGTGGCAGAAACTATAGGATAGCTACCCACTGTGCACTGTCGTTAAAGTTCATAGAAGCCACTATATTGGGGATGCACAACATCAGACTCTTGTACCCAGTAGGGACATGAACTCTAACTTTACAAATTCAGGTGCTAAAAAAATCAACCTTAATAATTTCAACCTTATCTTGTAGTGTAGACAAGGCCTTAGGTGCTATTGAAAATGTTACCCCTCAAACTCCTGCCAAATAGGAAAAACAGAACTTTAGCACGAGGTAGGGAAAGAGAAACAACATTTAAAGAAAATTTCCTGGACTGTGCCCCAAGCAGACTTGTTGGATAGGAGGAGCACATTCAGAGATCAAACAACACTTGCAATTCTGAATCCTCCAAAATTCAGAATGGTATAAGTGAAGCTCACATTATTGGAAACTCAATATTGACTAGATGCCATTAAAATTATTCAAAAGCTTCCAAAGAATAACATTTGCAGGCATAAAATGAGTTCAACTAAGAGTTCTATTGTTATGTTTTTATAATGCACCTATTACCTTTGGTGTCTAGGTGCCCACAAATTTAATAAGCCGAATCCAACACTATGTCTGAATCTCTCTCTATCTTTCCCCTATTCTGTATAGAGTATGGGTAATTTGCCTCTTTTAGAATATATGATGTATTTGTATTAAATGTTGATGAGGTGACTGAAGGCAGACAGCAGCAGATTAGACACTGGGCCAACAGAACCCAGCTAATTGAGGGCCATGGAAAAATGGGCACTCCATTCATGTGGCACTCCTGCTGAGGAGGAGAGAAAGCCCACACAATGTAATTATGTTCGTTCTGTCTGGAGCACTGGATGGGGAGGGGAAGACACCTGTACCACTAATCTGGCCCCTGGCAGGAGCAAAAGGGAGGGGAATGGGGCGATGACTACAGATGGAAGGGGTGAGGAAAGGGCCCCCACTTGCTCTGGCCCAGGGCCCCCACCTCCCGAACAGTAATCTGCCTCTGAAGCAGACTATCTTGAAGAAATGGGCTTTTATATGTTGTCCTAGGTAGACACAGTTAGTCCCAAGTTCTATTTGCATGTCTTAATGCATAGCTCTGTAGAGCCTTTTGTCACCTGAAATAAAGCCTACAATGCTATTGTTACTCAAAGTGTGGCCGTTCAGTCATTTATCCTTTCAAAGACCTTGAATAATTGGTGAGAACATTAGTTCTTCTTAATACATTTATCTGACCAACTAACCACTTTACCAGAAGTGCTTTCTCTTCTCACCTACACACACACACGCTTTGCCCCATCCCCTGCCCCCAGTTCCCATTACAAATATTTGTCTGATATGAATATGCTTATAATCTAATACAAATGCCCCTTCAAAGACAGATATCACACTATACTCTTTTTTAAGCTTCCTCCATTACTTCTCTCCTAAGTCCCATGTGCTGTGTGCTAATTTTTCACACAATTAAAAATATATAGGGCTAAAACTTAACATGGTTCTGTTTCATCCATCTCACCTAACAAATATACTAGGATTTCTATCTCTGAAGGTCATTTGCAAAAATGCTGGTTTTAATGCTAATGGAAGTGTGCAATATCTTTTCTGTTAAACCACCATTAAAAATAATTTCATAATAAAGGGCTTCTCTTTTTACTGATCTTGACTTTGTTTCTCACCAAAGCTAAGGATTAGTTTTATTATACATGTTTTACTTCACTTGTACAGAACTATGGGCGTGACCCTGCAAGGAACCATATATACTTAACTGAAAGATAATGGATAATCAAACACAGTAAGGCCAGGACATAGAGTCATCCAAAAATTTACCTTCTCCCCAGAATTTCTTAATCACCTACCTCTAAAGCTTCATTTGTGACCTTCTCACATGATTCTTCCCACAGCCTCTCTCAGGATCCTTCCTTGCCTTCTCTTCTGAGATGGCATTATCACCCGCCTTACACAGACATGAGATCTCAAAGAAGAAAATTCAAATGCACAAGTTCCTCACCCAAGTTCTCCTCCACACTTGGGAAGAGAATGTGCCTTTTATATCCTGTATTCTACTTTCCAAAAGGTTTCTGTTATTGTCTACAGTCACAGAATTCCTGGGACTTCTGAGTCTCAGAACACCTACTTGTTTGAACGAGGTTTGAACGAGGTTGAACCAAGTCATAAACCTGCCTCTAAAAGTCCTACCAATTTTGTTACAGCAGTTCTTCTTTAAGATTTATAATTTTACCTGTTAGCAGCATTTGAATAATTAGACACGGGAAGAAGGGGGAAAAAAATCTAACATACCATGCAGAAACAAGTAATCCAGAATAATCGTGTAGATAATCAAGCATTAATCATTAGAAACAATCATTCTAGACAGGGTCCCTTTAAAAGAAAATCAAAAGGAACTAACCCATAGGAACATATGCTTGGCATACAAAAAAATCCTTTACAGAAATTTGAAAGCCTTTGACAAAGTCCCTCACAAACGGCTTTTAAGTAAAGTAAGTTGTCATAAAATGGTCCTCTCATGAATTGATAACTAGTCTGTACTGGGACCAGTCCTAATCAACACATTTCTAAATCATCTGGAAAAAGGGGTAAACAGCTAGGTGGCAAAATTTGCAGATGATACTAAACTGTTCAAGATAATTATGAACAAAGCAGACTGTGAAGAGCTTCAAAAGGATCTCACAAAACTAAGTGATTGAGCAACAAAATGGCAAATGAATTTTAATGTTGATAAATGCAAAGTAATGCACACTGGAAAATATAATCCCAACTATACATACAAAATGATGGTGACTAATTTAGCTATAACCACTCAAGAGAGAGCTCTTGGAGTCACTGTGGACAGTTCTCTGAAAACATCCATTCAGTTGTCAGCAGCAGTCAAAAAAAAGCAAACAGAATGTTAGGAATCATTTAAAAAGGGATAGAGAATAAGACAGAGAATATCTTATTGCCTGTATATAAATCCATGGTATGCCCACATCTTGAACACTGCTTACAGATGTGGTCACCTCATCTCAAAAAAAGATATATTGGCATTGGAAAAAATTCAGAAAAGGGCAACAAAAATTATTAGGGATTTGGAATAGATGCCATATGAAGAAAGATTTAAAAGACTGGGACTTTAACAGGGTTCAAAAAAGAACTAGATAAATTCATGGAGGGTAGGTCCATCAATGGCTATTAGCCAGGATGGGTAGCAATGGTGTCCCTAGCCTCTGTCAGAGGCTGGAAATGGATGACATGATCCAATCACATGATGATTACCCATTTCATTCACTCCCTCTGGGGCACCTGGCATTGACCACTGCTGGAAGACAGGATACTGAGCTAGATGGACATTTGGTCTGACCCAGTATGGCTGTTCTGTACACTATTCAGAATCATATGAAAAGTGTAAAAAAACCCTCACGGTGGAAAGCCACTAAGTAAAAAGTTTGAAATAATAAATATTAAACTCCACAGCACTTTTTGTTTCTCCCGAGAAGACCTCTGTGATTTCTTCCACGTGTTCCATGAAAAGGCAACACTTTCCAAGCTAATTCACAAAACATTACTGTTTTCAAGATTCCCTGTTAGCGTGTCGCTTCATTTTTTGTCAGTCATTATGAACATAAGAATGGCCATCCAGACTCAGATCAATGGTCCAGCTTGCCCAGCATCTTCCCTCCGACAGTACCAAGTACCAGATTTTAGAATGAGCCGAACCGGGCAATTTATTGAGTCATATATTTTCTCTTGGCAAGCAAATTCCAGCTTCTAGCAGCCAGAGATTTAGTGACACACACAGCATGGGTTTGAGACCTTGATCATATTGACTAATAGCCATTGATGGACCTAGCTTCCATGAACTTATCCATTTTTTTAATCCAATTATACTTTTGGCCTCTACAATGTCTCCTGGCAACATTTTCCACAGATTAATTGTGTACTGTGTGAAATAGTACTCCTGTTTGTTTTAAACCTGCTGCCTGTTAATTTCATTGGGTCAGTTCCTATGGTGTAAGAAAGAGTAAATAACATTCCCAATTCACTTTCTCCATACCATTCATGATTTTATAGCTCTCTATCATAAACTCTTACTCGTCTTTTTCCTAAGCTCTACAGTCCCTGTCTTTTGAATCTCTCCTAACATAAAAGCTGTTCCATACCCTCATCCTTCTTATTGCCTTCTCTGAACTTTTTTCAATTTGAACATCTTTTTTTAAATGAGGCAACCAGAACTGTATGCAATATTCAGGGTGTGGGTGTATTGTTGATTTATATATTATATCTAAAATATTATATTTTCTTTTCTTTGTTATTTTAATATTTTATTATATTATGTTTATAATAATAAATATAATGATATTTTCTGTCTTGTTTTTCCCCTTTTCTAATGTTTTATTACATTATGTTAAGTTTGTGGACTGCCACTGTAAACTGATCAGATATTTTTGGAGAACTGTCCAGGATGTCTCAAAAATTCCTTTCTTGAGCAGTTACAATTAATTTAATCCCCATCATTTTGTACGTATAGTAGTGACCATGTTTTCTCAAGCATACTATTCTGCTTTTATCAACACTGAATTTCATTTGTCACTTTCTTGCCAAGTCACTGACTTTACTGAGATCCCTTTGTAATTCTTCAAAGCCAGCGTTGTGCTTAACTATGTTAAGAAATTTTGTATCATTTGGCAACTTTGCCACCACACTGTTTACTCTTTTTTCTCAGACTGTTTATGGGCATGTTGAACAGAAGTGGTCCCCTTACAGATCCTTGGAGTCCCCCACCATTTCTCTCTCTCCACTGTAAAAACTATTTATTTTATGCTTTGTTTCGTATCTTATGACCAGGAAACCACTGACCAATAAAGGTGTTTTCCTTTTATCTCTTGACTATCTAGTTTCCTTTAGAGTGTGTCTGCACAGCAAAGTTATTTCGGAATAACGGCCATTATTCTGAAATAACTATGTGAGCGTCTACACAGCAATTCTGTTATTTCAAAATAATTTCAAAATAATGGATGGCTTATTCCAACTTCTGTAAACCTCATTCTATGAAGAATAACGCCTATTCCAAAATAGCTGTTTTGAAATAAGGTATATGTAGACACTCCACTACTGCTATTTCAAAATAGCCCCGCACCAGGGCGATTCTAATTTATTCCTCCTGGAACTTTAAATCAAGATAGCACGCCTACATTAGGGAAGCCTGTATTGGACTAACTTTGAGGCTTCCCTGCAGTGTAGACGTACTATTTTGAAATAAGCTATTTCGGAATAACTATTCCAGAATAGCTTATTCTGAAATAACTGTGCAGTTTAGATGTAGCCTAAGAGCCTTTGGTAATGAACCACCATCAAAGGCATTCTGAAACTCCACATATTCTATATAAATTGGATCGCCCTTGTTCACGTGCTTCTTGACATCTTCTAAAGAATTCTAATAGACTGGTGAGGCATGATTTCCATTTATAGAAGACATGTTGACACTTCCTCAACATATAATGCTCACCTATGCATCTGAAAATTCTGTTCTTTACTGTAGTTTCAACCAGTTTGTCTTGTATTGAAGTTAGGCTTACCAGTCTGTAATTGCCAGGATCACTTCTGAAGCTTTTGTTTTGAAATCAGTGTTACAATTTTCCTGTCATCTGATGCAGAAACTGATATAAAAGTGACAGGTTACACACCATAGTTCTGCAATTTTTAATTTGAATTCCTTCATAACTCTGGGGTGAAACCTTCTGGTCCTAGTGACTAATTACTGTAGAATTTATCAATGTGTTTAAAAAACTTCTCTACTGACTCCTCAATGTAGGACACTGCCTAAGATCTGCCATCTAAAAAGATGGGAATCTCCCTCACAGCATATGCAGTGAAGACTTATGCAAAGAATTCACTTTGCTTCTCCACAAAGGCCTTATCAACCTTGCATGCTTCTTTAGTACCTCAATCATTCAGTGGCCCCGCTTTCTTCCTTTGATGTACTGTAAAATTTTTTGCAGTTCATTTTTTTATCTTTTACCAGTTGCTTTCAGATTCTTTTCTGGCTTGCCTAATTATATTTTTACACTTGACTTGTCGGAATTTATGCTTCTTCCTATTTTCCTCAGTTGGATTTGATTGCCAGTTTCTAAAGGATGTCTTTTAATTTCCATTTAACTAGTCTCCTCATTTTTGTGTAGTTCCCATTTTGGAAGTTAATACTACTAAGATGGATTTCTTTGGTACTTCCTCCTCCCCATTATGTTACATATAATTACATTATGGTTGCTGTTACTCAGGAGTTTAGTTATATTCACATCTTGGCCCATGATTAAGTCAAGACTTGGCTCTCTACATGGTAGTTCCAGGACAAGAAGCAGTCATTAATGGCATCTACAAATTTTCTCTCTGCATCCCATCCTCAGGTGACATGTACCTAGTCAATATAAGGACAATTAAAATCCCTTAAAAGTTATTATTACTGTGTTTTCTCTTTTTGTACCTTGCTAATCTCCTTCTGTATTAAACACTCACAGCCACCAACCTGGTCTAGTGGTTGATAATGTATTTCTATTGTTATCCTCATATTATTCAAGCACAGAATTTCTACACACAGAAATTCTATCCAATTTACTAACTGCAATTGTTCAAATCAACATAAACCCAAGTGTAAATATTTCTAATATTTTATTTCCCCTTTACTATTATCTAGATCCGTGGTCCCCAACCCGGTGCCCGCAGGCGCCATGGCGCCCGCCGGGCTCTTTACATGCGCCCGCGGAGCCGTGGTCCCCAACCCGGGTGCGCCGCGCGTGCCCTGGCCCCGGCGCCGGCCCCAGCCTTGGCTCCGCCCCCGGGGGCACTGTGCGTGCCCCTTGCCGGCTCCGGCCTTGGCCCCGCCCCCGGGGGCGCTGCACGTGCCCTGGCCCTGGCGCTGGCCCCGCCCCTGGGTGTGCTGCGCTTACGGGGGGGAGCGCCGGCACCGGGCGCGCGGCGCTTACGGGTGGGGCGCCGGCCCCGGGCGCGCGGCGCTTACGGGGGGGGTCGCCGGCCCCGGGCGCGCGGCGCTTACGGGGGGGGTCGCCGGCCCCGGGCATGCGGCTGGGGGGGCCGCCCCCGGGCGGGCAAGTGTCCCCACCCCCTGGCGCCCGGCGGGCGAACGGCCACGCCCCCTGGCGCCCGACAACCTGAAAAGGTTGGGGACCACTGATCTAGATGTTCCTAATAACAGGGATCTCCCCACACAGAGGTATCCTCAGTGCAAGAGGATACCATGACATCTTCTGGAGAGAGGATCCCAACTGTGGGACTGTTTCTCTCTGCTCCAGTCACTCTCAACTCTCTGAAGCCACCATGAATAGAAATAACCATACAGCGGTTTTCTGCCCAAGCCATAGCCTCAAAGGAATGAATCCAGAAGTGGTTCATTTGCATTCTCCTCCTTCCAAGAATTTCTTGAGAATCCCCATGATTTCTTAATCCAGCACATTGTTTCCACAAGCTTTTTGAAGTGCATACATATCATAGGATTTACATCAGCCATGCCTTCTCTTTACAGAAGTTGCATACAATCGCACAACATAAAACATTTGCACTGTTGTCTCCAGGATGCCACAGGACTCCTCGTTGTTAATTCAGCAAGGTTCAACTAATATTTTACAGGTATTATCATATCTGTCACAGATGGCACTTCCATTTTTAATTTGTATTTAAAATACATTGTACTAATTTCTAACAGGAATCTAAAAACTCGTTTTAAAATATAACTATGTAACCACTAAAAATCTTAGCGGTTATATGCGCAGCAGGTTCTTCGGTATATATATTGCACCTATTAAGGATGAGGCTTACCGGTTAATCCAGTGGTATAGCGAGGGGAAGGCAAGGGCACAGTTGCCCCCAGGTGCCACGCTGGGGGGGGGCATCAATTTAGTCCCCTCTGCTTCCCCTGTCATCCCTCCGCTCGCCTGCTCCTCCTTCACCCACTGCTGCCAGCTGGAGCCTCATCCCTGCCTCTTCACCTCCATCGCCGACGGCGGATTTGTACGTGCGGGGGCCCAACCACAAACTGCAGGGGACACGGGAACACGTGGTATAAGCTCACCACTCCTCCCAGGGTTGGACTTAGCCATGTGTCAGGTTCGGGGACCCGCCGTGCAGCAGTTGCAGCAGTGGGGGGGAGGGTGTACAAATTTTGCCTTTACCCCCAGGTGCATAACACCCTCGCTGCGCCTCTGGATTAATCAGTTAATTATTTATATCCCTAGTTTCTAAAGGCTTTGAGAAATATTTTATATCCCAGACTCACAAACTACAAGAATTCATTTGAAAACAAACTTTGGAAATTTGTACAAAATTGTTAAAGAACTATGTTGATTATGACTACACAAAGAGTGCAGAAAGCATGGGAGCTGGCAATCCCATGTCAATTGTGTATATTATTTTAAAAGAAAAAGGGAAAAATCATAAGTTAATGAAGTATGACTACCCCATACCTCCTCTGGTTATTTGCTGTATTCAATCAAAATTAAATACACATGCTTACTCCTAGCAGGAGTGACTCGTGCACATTAGTGGTAGAATAGAGACACATTTTCATGAAGATGTTGTCTTAGTTATAGCTCTTATGACATAAAATCTAAAAATTATTGCTAAACTTACCTGCAAACACATGTGAGTTAAAGTATAATCACAAAGCAGCTGAGTTTGATAATCAAATCCTTGAACAAGTCCTTGACGAAATACACAATCACGATTTATAGATCTCTCCAAAAGAATCCAGTACTTCACCTCTGCACGAAGAAGCCTATTTATATTAATCAATAAAGCTTTTTTATCATCAAATAGGTAAAATGCAGGAGCACTTTCCTGATGTTCTTATGTTATTTTGTTGCTTCCATGATCAACTCTGCTACCCAGGCATTCCTTTCTGTACTCAGCCTAATACTTATCCACATCATATGCCAATGCAACAGCAACAGCATGAAGCAGAAAGCTGGCTAGTAGTTAGCCAAACTGAGTCCTCAAATAGTCTCCTTCCCCTTTCTGGCTCCTCCTCTTCAAGTCTCTAAATAATTCCATTCACAGGAGAGCAATAGGGATCTCTAGCCCTGAGCCGTTATGCTATTAATCCTCTATGTTGCAGAAGTTGAACAAAGTCCAGCAGCTTGGATTTCTATCATGCATAGTATCCAATAAAGAGACATTTGGAATAAAAACTGTGATAAATCACTCCTGTTGCCAACTGTCATTACAGAATACTAACAGACCCAGTCTCTTTTTAATCAAAGCTCATATTAACCTTTTCTAAACTGCAATTCTATACAAAGCTTTCTGTCAAAAGACATAAAAACAAATGTAAAACATTGTCATAGAATCCTAGAACTGGAAGGGACCTCAACAGGTCATTGAGTCCAGTCCCCTGCACTCATGGCAGGAACAAGCATTGTTTAGATCATCCCTGATAAACGTCTCTCTAACCTGCCCTTAAATATCTCCAGTGATGGAAATTCCACAACTCCCCTAGGCAATTTATTCCAGTGTTTAACCTCCCTGACAGAAACTTTTTCCTAATGTCCAACCTAAACCTCCCTAGATGCAATTTAAGCCCATTGCTTCTTGTCCTGTTCTCAGAGGCCAAGGAGAACAATTTTTCTCCCTCCTTCTTGTAACACCTTTCTAGATACTTGAAAACTACTATCATGTCCCCTCTCGGTCTTCTCTTTTCTTAACTAAACAAGATCAATTCTTTCAGTCTTCCCTTATAGGTCATCTTTTCTAGACCTTTAATCACTTTTGTTGCTCTTATGTGGACCTTCTCCAGTTTCTCCACATCTTTCTTGACATGTGGTGCCAAGAACTGGACACAATATTCCAATTGAGCCCTAAACAGGGTAGAGTAGAACAGAAGAATGACTTCTTGTGTCTTGCTCACAACACTCCTGTTAATGCATCACAGAATTATGTTTGCTTTTCTTGCAACAGTCTCACACTGTTGACTCACATTTAGCTTGTGC
The DNA here is from genome assembly GCF_049634645.1 of Pelodiscus sinensis. Lineage (NCBI taxonomy): Eukaryota > Metazoa > Chordata > Testudines > Trionychidae > Pelodiscus > Pelodiscus sinensis. The sequence continues at coordinate 5,713,968 of NC_134739.1, read as the reverse complement.
TCCACTATGACCCTCAAATCCCTTTCAGCCGTACTCCTTCCTAGACAGTCATTTCTCATTCTGTATGAGTGAAACTGATTGTTCCCTCCTAAGTGAAGTACTTTCCATTTGTGCTCATTAAATTTCATGTTATTTACCTAAGACAATTTCTCCAGTTAGTCCAGATCATTTTGAATTATGACCCTATCCTCCAAAGCACTTGCAACCTCTCCCAGGTTGGTATCATCTGTAAACTTAATAAGTGTACTCTTTATGCCAGTATTTAAATAGTTGATGAAGATACTGAATGAAACCAGTCCCAAAACTGATCCCTGTGGAACCCCACTTATTACGCCTTTATAGCATTACTGTGAACCATAACTATTCCCTGAGGGTATGTCTATGCTGCATTCATCTTTCAAGAGAAGAATGCAAATGCAGACAAAAGAAATTGCAAACGAAGCACGGATTTGAATTTCCCGTGCTTCATTTGCATAATCGCAGCAGGCCACTTTTTCGAAATACCCTATTTCGGATACAAAATGCTGTTGAGACGCAGTTAGTTTGAGAAAAAACCCTTCTTGTGAAATATCCCTTACTCCTTATAAAATGAGGTTCACTCAGAGTACAGTCAACCTGTAGAACTCCTTGCCAGAGGATGTGAAGACTAGGACTTTAAAAGGGTTCAAAGGAGAGCTAGATAGATTCCAGGAGGTTATGTCCATCAATGGCTATTAGCCAGGATGGGTAGGAATGGTGTCCCTAGCCTCTGTTTGTCTAGAAATGGATGAAAGTAGAGGAATCACATGATGATTACCTACTCTGTTCCCTCCCTCTGGGGCATTTGGTACTGGCCACTGTCGGCAGGCAGGATACTGGGATAGATGTACCTTTGGTCTGACCCAGTATGGCTGTTCTTATGTTATTGTTTATATTCATCCTAGTACTTTTATCTAGTTTCCATGTTTCATAAGACTCTTATTTTTAGATAATTCAAGATCTCCTAGTTAAGTCTCTTTTTATCTTTGCTATGAAATTAAATGCTGTGCTCTTGCACTCTTAATAATGTTCATTTGAAAAAATGCCATCTGTCTGTGTTGTTCCTTAGTCTTGCTTCCCACCGGCGCTTACCTACCACCTCCCTGAGTTTAGTGAAGTCTGCCTTCTTGAAGTTTACTGGCCTTTATTTTGCTGTTGTCCCTTCTACCATTCCATAAAATCATGAACTCTGTCATTTCATGATCACTTTCACTTATCCTACTTTCCACTTTCAAATACTGAAACAGTTCTTCCTTATTTGTTAAAAACAAATCTAGGACCATTTCCCCCCTACTAGCTTTCTCACCCTTCATATAATCATAGAACCACAGAGCTGAAAGAAACCTCAGGAGGTCATCAAGTCCAGCCCCCTGCTCTAGGCAGGACCAATCCCAACTAGATTAACCTGGCCAGGGCTTTGTCAAGCTGAGACTTAAACACCTCTAGGGATGGAGACTCCACTACTTCCCTAGGTAACCCATTCCAGTGCTTCACCACTCTCCTAGTGAAATAGTTTTTCCTAATATCCAACCTGGACCTCTCCCACCACAACTTGAGACCATTGCTCCTTGTTCTGCAATCACTACTGAGAACAGCCTTTCTCCATCCTCTTTGGAACCTCCCTTCAGGAAGTTGAAGGCTGCTATCAAATCCCCCCTCACTCTTCACTTCTGCAGACTAAACAGACCCAACTCCCTCAGCCTCTCCTCATATGCCATATGCTCCAGCCCCCTAATCATTTTGATTGCCCTTCAGATATAAAAAATTATCGCCAATACACTCCATGAATTTGTTGGATAATTTGCGCCCTGCTGTGTAATTTTCCCAACGGATGTCGGGAAGGATGAAGTCCCCACTCACCAGTGCTTTGATGATTTTGTTTTAAAACAATCATCCAGCTCTTCTGTATTGTTTAAAGTCTGGTCTAATGAACATCAATCTTCTCAAAGTTTTACATTTGGGTAATATTATAAGTAGTTTCTTATTTCTGAATGTGTATCTTCATAGATTCTTTAAAAAGAAGCACTGTCTCTGGACATGAATTTCTGACCTACAAAGTCAGCAACAATGCATACCATGCTTTCCATTGTCTTATCATTTCATTAAACAAAAGATGACAAACCACAATCATTGAATCATAGAACCATAGAACTGGAAGAAACCTCTGAAGCCCATCAAGTCCAGTCCCCTACCCAAGGCAGGACCAATCCCAATTAAATCAATCAACCCAAGGTTTTGTCAAGCCGAAACCTAAACACCTCTAGGGATGGAGACTCCACTACTTCCCTAGGTAACCCATTCCAGTGTTTCAGCATCCTCTTACTGAAATAGTTTTTCCTAATATCCAACCTGGACCTCTCCCACCACAACTTGGGACCATTGCTCCTTGTTCTGCCATCCATCACTACTGTGAAGAGCCTTTCTCCATCCTCTTTGGAACCTCCTTTCAGTAAATTGAAGGCTGCTATTAAATCCCCCCTCCCTTTTCTCTTCTGCAGTCTAAATAGACCCAACTCCCGCAGCCTCTCCTCATACGCCTTGTGCTCCAGCCCTCTAATCATTTTGGTCACCCTCCGCTGGACCCTCTTTAATACATCCACATCCTTCCTGTAATTGGGGGCCCAGAACTGGACACAATACTCCAGATGTGGCCTCACCAGAGCCGAATAAAGAGGAATAATCACATCTCTGGATCTACTGGCAATGATCCTCTTAATGCAACCTAATACGCCATTAGCCTTCTTGGCTACAAGGGCACACTGTTGACTCCTATCCAGCTTCTAATCCACTGTAATCCCCAGCTCCTTTTCTGCAGAACTGCTACTTAGACAGTTGGTCCCCAGCCTGTAACAATGCTTAGGATTCTTCCGTCCCAAGTGCAGGACTCTACATTTGTCCTTCTTGAACCTCATCAGATTCCTTGTGGCCCAATCCTTCAATTTGTCTATGTCACTCTGGAATCTATTCCTACCCTCCAGCATATCTACCTCTCCCCCTAGCTTAGCGTCATCCGCAAACTTGCTGAGGGTGCAATCAATCCCCTCATCCAGGTCATTAATAAAGATGTTGAACAAAACCAGTCCCAGAACCGAACCTTGGGGCACTCTGCTAGAAACCAACTGCCATCCTGACATCGAGCCATTGATGAATACCTGCTGGGCTCAATCTTCCAGCTAGCTTTCTATCCATATTACCATCCATTTATCCAATCCACATTCCCTTAACTTGCTGGCAAGAATATTGTGGTAGACCGTATCAAAAGCCTTGCTAAAGTCAAGGTATATCACATCCACTGACTTTCCCATATCCACAGAGCCAGCTACCTCATCATAGAAGCTAATCAGATTGGCCAGGCATGACTTGCCCTTCATGAATCCATGCTGACTATTCCTGATCACCTTCCCCTCTTCCAAGTGCTTCAAAATGGATTCCTTGAGGATTCCCTCCATGATTTTTCCAGGGACTAAGGTAAGACTGATTGACCTATAGTTCCCTGGATCGTCCGTCTTCCCTTTCTTAAAGATGGGCACTACATTTGCCTTTTTCCAATCATCCAGGATCTCTCCTTATCTCCACGACTTTTCACAGATAATGGCCAAAGACTCCTCAATGACATTTGCCAACTCCCTCAGTAACCTCGGATGTATTAAGTCCAGACCCATGGATTTATGTACATTTAGCTTTTTTCAGTAGTTCCTAACCTGTTCTTTCCCCACCAAGGGCTGTCTACCTTCGTCCCATATTGCGTCACTTAGCACATTAGTCTGGGAACTGACCTCGTCCGTGAAGACAGAGGCAAAAAAAGCATTAAGTACTTCAGCCTTCACCACATCATCTGTCACTAGGTTACCGCCCGCATCCAGTAGGGGCTCCCTACCCTCTCTGATCACCTTCTTCTTGCTAACATGCCTGAATGAGAAATTTTACTGTGAAAAATGTAAGTAGATTTAAGATCTTTTATATGATCAAGTGAGTCATTCACTTACTTTTTCAGACAAGAACAAAAAGATTAAATCAAATAATCTAAGTTCATATTATATTACTTCTTAATGTAGCAAGGGAACAAAGTATTTTAATTCAAGTTAAAAACAGACATTAACATTCAGTACAGTAGTATATCTAGTTATAACTTTTTGTTGCCAATTATAAGAAATACAATTGTAACAAATTAATTAAACTTCCTTGCTTAGAGAAATGTTTGAACCATGAGCTCATCTTTTATCTTTATTTCAGCAAACCTTAAAATAGAAAAGAATCTATAAAATATACATTATAGAATCCATAAATATACAAACTGTCAAAAGAGATCAAACCAACTGTCCACCTGATTTACCTTATGTCCAGAAATAGTCGATACATTGTTCTTCAGAAGAAAATAAATGTCCCTTTCCCCTATGTTGGGCAATTTACAGCAGAACTTTCTTCCTGATCTCAGACTCAGAGATTGGCTTCTGCCCAGAAGCATAAGGGATCTTGTGAGGGATGTAAGCAAGTAGTTCAGTCGACTACTCGAACACATGCATTCCCCTCCCCTTGCTGCCTCTGCATCAGAGGCAACAGGGGAGAGGGGAAGCAGGAGATGGTGGTGGGGGAACCGGCATAAAAGCTGCTAATGGAACAGATAGTGTTTGCGGCCAGCCCAGGCCACAGCAGATAGATGCTGCTGCTGCAAAGCAGAGCCAGAGCGGTGGATCGTACCGCATGAGCATTTTAAATGAAGCAGACCCTATTCGTGGTGGCTGGGGCTGGCTCCGAACACAAGCTGCTGGACCCAGCGCTAGCCGGAACTGAGTAAGCCCGGCATAGTCCTGGCTTGCACTGTGTCTGGGAGCTACCCCCACTGCAGCTCTGCATTTTAAATGTAGTAAGAGCCCTATCTCAGCTCTCTAGCTGACAAATCTAAAACAAACATGGAAAACCGGAAACAAGCATTATTGCACAACTAGAATTCAAACCAATAGTTTTCCAACAGGGTGGGATTAACTCTTCTGGGGCCTGGGGCCAATGGGACGGAGCCTCCAGGTGTGGGCAGTACAGGGACAGAGTCCTACCAGGTGCTTCCAGTGATGTGGCTCCCATCTGGGGTGAAGTGGGGTAGATGGTGGGAGGAGGAACAGAATTCCTTATGTCTGATTTGTGTCCATTCATCCTTTGGTGAAGAGACTGTCTAGTTTGGCCAATTTACATAGCAGAAGGGCATTGCTGGCACTCATCTATACCTACAACAAATCCCATTGCCAAGCCTCTTCATATATCTATACAAGAGACACCATCAGAGGACCTAACCACATAAGCCACAACATCAGGGGCTCATCTACTTGTACATCCATTAACATGATATATACCAGTAAGTGCCAGCAATGCCCCTGTGCCATGGATATTGGCCAAACCAGACAGGCACCTAGGCACCCAGTCTTTATTCCTCAAGCTCTATCCAGCAATTAAGTTTTTCTACTCTGGTGCTTCTCTTATATAGGACTCTTCTGGCACCAGACTGGGTGCTCTGTAAGCCCCCTCTGCGGCCACTCTAGCCTGCCTGAAAGTTTTCTATCTGCTCTGTTATAAGGGAAGGGTGAGGTAGGGCCACAAGGCCTCCAGCAGAGGGCCTCCAAACCTAATCCACCCTGCCACAGGTAGGTTTAATTTCTAAAACATATGCTGTATGAAGATTTAAGTGCTAGAAAAAAAAATCAATGATCAACTCTAAAAATACTTCCCAAATTATAAGAAAAAGAGGAGTTTAGCTTCGCTGTAATCATTCGTAAGGAGAGTATGTTCTGCAAGAGCAAAAGTGTATAAAGAACTGATTAATTTCAGATGAATGCATTTGCACAGCAAAGATATTAAGTTCTCCAGTGGAAGAATTAACTTAACTCCCCAACACTTTTACTTTTCTATATGGGAGAAGTATACGGAAAAGCATGTCAAAAATATAAGCTTTGTCATGAATCATTTAATAACTGACTTATAGACCACAGTTTCTGAACCAGAAACACTTGTTCAGGTGCTTAACTTTATACATATGATTAATTCATTAATATTAAGAGACTACTTACATGAATAAAGGTAAGCACATACTTGTTTGTTATATGTCGAGATAAAATTTGTTTATAAATATTGAAATAATTCTTGTAATTAAACACACCAGCTAACCTCCTACCAAATGAAATTTAAAGTTGATATAGCTAACAAAATTGTTAAATATTTATATAATACCATAACTTTTCATTGTGGGTAAAAGAAATGTAAAAAAAACAACCCTCCATTACTTTAAAAATGTATTCGCTAACTTTGACAGAGTGCAAAGCAAGTAGGGAAAGAATGAATAAAAATAAAGAATATAAAATAATCAAAGTCATATTACACAGCAAGCAAATCATAAATCCTGGTAATTTTTAAATAAATGGAGTTGGCAAGTATCATTGCGGAGCCTTTGGTCATTATCTTTGAAAACTCGTGGAGATCGGGAGAGATCCCAGATGATTGGAAAAAGAGAAATGTAGTGCCCGTCTTTAAAAAAGGGAAGGACAATCCAAGGAACTACAGCAAAATGCAGGACAATGTAGCACTTTAAAGACTAACAAGATGGTTTATTAGATGATGAGCTTTCGTGGGCCAGACCCACTTCCTCAGATCAAATAGTGGAAGAAAGTAGTCACAACCATATATACCAAAGGATACAATTAAAAAAAATGAACAAATATGAAAAGGACAAATCACATTGCAGAACAGGAGGTGGATGCGGGGGGGGGGGAGAGGAAGGAAGGTAAGTGTCTGTGAATTGATGATATTAGAGGTAGGGAGAGTGGGATGTTTGTGAGTTAATGGTATTAGAGGTGATAATTGGGGAAACTATCTTGGTAATGGGTGAGATAGTTCAAATGTTTGTTGAGTCCTTTTTGGAAAATGTCGAATTTTAACATGAATGACAGTTCAGAGGATTCCCTTTCAAGTGCAGATGTAAAAGGTCTGCCGGACCATCAGGAGTCCCGGAGCATTGGATGCTGGACTAATGGAGTTTTACTGTACTTGGATCATGAAAAGAGGAATAGCATTCCAGGTGTAGGGAGTACTGTATGAAAAAAATACTGAATGAAAATGCAGGAGGAGGAGATAAATGGAGTTATAAGCCAAGAAGAATGAACAGTGTTTAGGGACCCAGTTAGGAAATAACAGGAGAGAACTGAGGTTCTATAGTCACTGCACAGCATGAGAGGTAAAGGTGGGGAGCAACCAAAGAGATGCTTCAAAAACAGTACCCAATACATGCAGCTCTTCTGTTTACTCTTTGTAATTAAGAGTTTTGTTTTTCCCCACTCTGACCCAATCATTAAATAATTGTTTTCAAATGGAAAAACACTTATTTTATAAGAAAAATGAATATTATGATTTGTTTGGGGCAACTAACATTGATGTCATTGATTTCAATAAACCTACTTTCATAGGGTATGTCTACAGTAGCCCCCAAGTTTGAAGTAGGGAGGCTAATGTAGGCATTCAAAGTTTCAAATCAAGCCCAGGATTTAAATATCCCGTGCTTGATTTGCATCTTCCCGGACGGTCGCCATTTTTGAAATGTACAAGTCCACACTAACTGCCTGCATCTACACGCGGCAGGGATCTGGTAGTTTGAAATAAAGCCCTAGTTTGAACTACATGTTATTCCTCCTGGAATGAGGTTTAAAAGGAGTACCAACTAGTGGTATTGCTGTCAAAAGTCCCTGATTGGAGTGCATTGAGCATACAGGTACTAGCAACAGAAATGGTATGTGCACAATCATTTGAAAAAAGATGTGTCTCCGCCTTAGATACTGTTGAATAGTGCTCACAGAAGTACTGAAATGAGCTCTAACTTTCTTCTCCTGTATAGTATTTATTGCTATTAAATGCAAACATAGAAACAGAATTAACAAAGAGTTTGCAGAACATAGCCAAAGAAACAGAGAAGCAAAATTACAGGGTCCTCAATGTTTCTGTGTTTGCAGTTCCCTAATCTGATCCTAAAGCAACTTCTTCTCAGATTTTTAATGTGTTTCGAAACATTTATAATTAGTGATGCCATTTATAATCAGTGATGTCACCAGGCAAAACTGAACTCTGCTAAAAATCTCAATAGATGCCACTAAGCATCCTCAGAAATTATTTCTAATTCTTAGAAAAATGTAATTTCCCTTCCAAACTCAGCAAAACCATAAATCCTTAATTAAGACACTAGCTTCGTGACAAGTTTCAAAACATCACCCACCTTGCTGAAAAAGTATGCTTAGATTTTTGCTGTCGTTTTTAAACACTGAGTTATGGAGTATGAGGAAAAACTTTTCTAAAACATATCTGAAGGAATTGCACTCAGATTGTCCAGTGGGTCTTTAATTTGGCTTTTCTCTGAACTTCAGTAAATTTCAGACAAACAGGTGATTGCTTCAAAGAGAGAAAACAGATATATTACAAAAGAAATCGCTTTAAAGGCTTAACTATAGAGGATGCTACAGTGATCTGTTTTAATGATTTTATTTTAGTTAATTTCTCTATATATTAATAATTTGCCTCTGTTCAGATTCCTCATGACTTTCATCAGTACAACCAAAGTTGTATATATTAGTTTGCTGTATTTTACAAAGAGATTGCATATTTGGCAGGAGTAGGGAAAGCATATGCCATTCAAAACTTCAGCTTTCAGAACTTCTTGAAGCAACTGCTAAATGAAATCCACAAAATATTTGTTCTATATTATTCTATATAAAACTCCACAACACAGTAGTTATAAAAATAGGTCTACATATCTCTGCCAAAATCATCATCTACAACAAATGGGAAAACTGCATAGCAAAGTAAAAAATTATTACTAGTCACTATCATTATCCCTCCACCTTCCCGCACACCATTTTTTTAACTACCTTGTCAGGAACTTACAATAACATTTCTTTTCTCATGTAATCCCAAGCATTGCATATAGGAACATAACCAGGTGCTGTAAAAACCGACTATGAGTGGCATAATTTGAGGATGGAACCTAAATTTGACATGATTGTGCGGTCTGAAGTCAGTTTCTTCATATTCTAGTTTATATCTGCAAACAATATTTCAACAAATATTATGTCCTAATATAAATTAATGGCATGCCCTCCCTGAACAATACATTCAGTTCTGGTCACCCCTTAAAGACCATTATAGAAACAGAAAAAGATCCAGAGATGAACAGTAAAAATGAAGTAACTACAAAGTTTAAAAGTCAAACATACTGAAAGTCAAAGTTAATAGTCACAATCTACTCATCTTCTTTCCCATCCAGCCTTTGGCAGATGTCATCTAACAGTTTCACCCCTAAGTTTAGATGCTTAAATATGAAAATAATATGAAATAATGAGAACATTTATATTACATTTATAAGGCCTTACAAAATAATAAGTGGAAAAGAATAACTTTGCAGAACTTTTATCATATCCTTCTTGATGATTTATGATTCTCTCATCTGCCCAATTTCGTGACATTCACAAGCACATAAAAGAGGACGAACATCTTCTCACCTGATATTACCAAGTTATAATATTCCTTGTTTTGTTTATTAAATATCTATTGTAATATTCTTCATTTTGTTTATTAAATATCTATAAACCTGGAAACTGTAGACATGAGCCAGGGAGATATTGAGCAGGTGTAATTCAGTAAAATGAGAACTACAGGTGCTTAGTACCTCTCAGGATCAGGCCATGTGTTTGAAAGGATGAGAAGTGACACATTTTGACTGCACATTAGTCTGAAAGCTCACATGACTCACCAGTCATAAACTGCAAACACACTTACAAATATACAACACTGTGAAGCAACTAGGTCTTCAGTGACAACTTGTTAGCAAACTAAAAGGGCAGCATCTAATCTCCATGTTGTTTGCAAAACTTCTATAATGAAAATGATAAAAAACCCAAAGGCTACATCTACATTGCTCTCTCTTGCACAAGAACATATGCAAATGAGGAGTGGTGATGAATATTGCCGCACCTCATTTTCATACTTAACGAGCCACCATTTTGCACAAGGGGCTTCTGTGCAAGAAGGAGCAGTCTACACTGCTCCTTCTTGCGCAAAAGGCAGTCTGTCACTTATTTTCAGGCTTATTTTCATCGCCGCGCCTCATTTGCATATGTTCTTGCGCAAGAGAGCACAATGTAGATGTAGCCAAAGTGTTCTACGTAAAACTGCAGGATTTTTAATACTTGTTCAGTCATGGGCTGCTTTTGTGTTATATTCTTCATATTATCTTTATTATGTGAGATATTGAGTACTGCTACAAATATAGACATTTTGGGGACATATCATCCATATTATGAATATTAGCAGAGTGGGTCACAGTTCCTGGAGATATGACATGTTCTAGATACCGCAAAACATTTTCTGATGCAACAGCCATCCCAGTACTGCTGAATCCAGGCTTCCTTAATCAGTTCTCATGGAACGCCCATCAATCTAAACTCCGAGAGGCTACTAAACTCCGAGGCTCTGGAAGACAGACCCATAGTCTCCTATAGACAACCACCTAACCTCAAGATGATTCTTACCAACAACCACAGGACATGCCACACTAATACCAGCCCTGGAACCTTCCCTTGCAACAAACCCCGTTGCCAGCTTTGTCCACATATTCACTCTGCTGACACCATTATTGGACCTAACCAATTGAGTTATGAGATCAAGAACACATATTCCTGCTCATCCAGAAATATAATTTATGCTATCATGTGCCAAAAGTGTCCATCTGTTATGTACATTGGACAAACGTCTCAGACACTTCGCCAAAGAATCAATGCCCACAAAACAGATATTAGACAGGATCACAAAGAAAAAACAGTTTCTTGCCATTTCAACCAGAAAGGGCATTGTCTCAATGACTTGATTACCTGCATCCTGCTTCAAAGACCTTTTAACACCAGACTTGAAAGAGAATCCTCTGAACTGTCATTCATGCTTAAATTCGACACTTTACACTTAGGTTTAAACAAAGACATTAATTACTTACCCATTACAAAGATAGCTTCCCCAATTATCACCTCTAATATCATTAGCTCACAGACATTTACCTCTCCCCCCCCACACACTCCTTCTGTTCTGAAATTTGATTTGTCCTTTTCATATGTGTTCATTTTTTTGATTGTATCCTTTGGTATATATGGTTATGCCAATTTTCTTCCACTATTTGATCTGAGGAAGTGGGTCTGGCCTACGAAAGCTCATCACCTAATAAACCATCTTGTTAGTCTTTAAAGTGCTACATAGTCCTGTTTTTTGCATCAAGCTATTAGTGCAACTTACTTAGGGATCTTTTTCCTTTGGTGCTCATGAGACTTCTAAAGTCATTGAAGAAGGAGTTGGAAAACTGTCTGTTAGACAGTAATGAGCTGGAAACATCAATTTTTTCTGCTACTGGTTGGGAAACTGCTATTATTAAGAATGAGTAACTAGGAAACTTGTAATGCCCCTCCCTTTAGTTGAAGAAAAACACTTTAGTCTCCATTTAAACAGGAAAGCTGTCCACTTCCTTTTCTTGGATTTCTTCTTAACAGGCTTACTGACCTATAACAGGTTGGCTTCTTCCACTCCTCCCTGCAGCTTGCCATTTTTGCATCTCCGCACAGAGTTCACAGAATCACAGACAATTATGGCTGGAAGAGCTCTCAGTCCAACCCCGCTGGTTGAAGAACGACCAACCTCAACGAGATCAGTACTGACCCTCCAAACTCTTCCTGGAGGCTAGGTTCTACCCAAGCCACTGACCCACTTCTGGTTCTCTTATTCTCAGTCTACCTTCAGGTAGTCTGCGTGGGAGTTGTCCTTCTCCCAGACCTGCCACAGGCACCACTTTCTTCCTGACACCCTCTCCATTCAAGCCCCATCTCTTGCTCAAATGAGAGCACACCAGTTTAATTGCCATTTGGGGGTTTAGGACAGACCGAACTTCTATAACGCCTGGGAGAATATAATCCATGAGACTTGAGTAAAAAAAATATTCCTCCTGGGCAAGAGAAAACAGGCTGCTCATCAGGATAGAGGGGGAAAGAGAACTCGATTTGGGTAATTATGATAAAGAGGTTTGGCGGTTATCTTCCTGGCAGATTGTCAAGGAAGCCCATAATTGGGCAAATATGAATGTAAGTATTGCCATTTTCGCACTGGGGTTTTTGTGCAAAAACAAGCAGTGTGAACATTTTCTTTTTGTGCAAAACCCCCTTTTTCCACAAGATCCGTAATCTTTTCCTTAATCTTGCAGACATAGCCCTAGAGACTGCTGCCATGAAATGAAGACAAGCAGACACCTGGGGCTAGTGAATAATTTGCCTTAGAAAGCAAGCTATTAAACACCTGCAGCCAATTAAAGCCTGGTGGGGCTACTTTAAAAGATTTCCCCCAGGTAAGGAGAGAGGGAAGACAAAGAGTGATGTACTGGAAGGAGGAAGTATGGTACAGAAGAAGTTGTGTGAGAGAGCTGGGGACTGGCTAGCAAATAAGAGGGAAAGGCACTTGGATTGATTGCTTGGGGATTTGTTCCAGGGAAAGAGCTGCCAAATTGGAAGCAGAGTCTCTTTCAAGTCTGGTGTTAAAAGGTCTTTGAAGCAGTATGCAGGTAATTACTGATTACCTGCACCCTGATTACCTGCATCCTGCTTCAAAGACCTTTTAACACCAGACTTGAAAGAGAATCCTCTGAACTGTCATTCATGCTTAAATTTGACACTTTACAACTAGGTCTTAACAAGGACGCTAATTACCTTACCCATTACAAAGATAGCTTCCCCAATTATCACCTATAATATCATTAGCTCACAGACATTTACCTCTCCCCTCATCCCCGTTCTGTTCTGAAATTTGATTTGTCCTTTTCATATGTGTTCATTTTTTTTTATTGTATCCTTTGTTATATATGGTCGTGCCAATTTTCTTTCACAATTTGATCTGAGGAAGTGGGTGTGGCCTACAAAAGCTCATCACCTAATAAACCATCTTGTTAGTCTTTAAAGTGCTACATAGTCCTGTTTTTTCTTTCCTATGTTGAGTACTTTGCATTTGTCCCTATTAAACTTCATTCTGTTTACCTTAGACCATTTCTCTAATTTGTTCAGATCATTTTTTGAATTTTGACCCTATCCTCCAAAGTACTTGCAATCCCAGCTTGGTAACATCTGCAAACTTAATAAGTGTACTCTCTACGCCAATACCTAAATCATTGGTGAAGATATTGAACAAACCAAACCCAAAACAAGCCCCTGTGGAGCCCCACTTGTTATGCCCTTCTAGCATGATTGTGAACCATTAATAACTACTCTCTGAGTACGGTTATCCATCCAGTTATGCTCCCACCTTATAGTAGCCCCATCTAGGTTGCATTTCCCTAGTTTATTGAAAAAAAGGTCATGAGAAACCGTGTCAAATGCCTTACTAAAGTCTAGGAATACCACATCCCCTGCTTCTCCCTTATCCACAAGGCTTGATATCCTATCAAAGAAAGCTATCAGATTAGTTTGACATGATTTGTTCTTTAGAAATCCATGCTGGCTGCTACCTATGACCTTATTATCTACCAGATGTTTGCAAATAGTTTCCTTAATTACTTGCTCCATTACCTACCCTAGCACAGAAGTTAGACTGACTTCTCCTCAAGTACACAGTACAATAGCATTTGTACATAACAGAAATAAGGGGAAAACAAGAGAAAGTTACTCACCTTGTGCAGTAACGTCTGTTCTTCGAGATGTGTGTCCCCATGAGGTGCTGGGCTCGTCCCGGTGCCGCAAACCGGAGGATCTTCAGTAGCAGTAGCCCCCCCACCGGACCGCGCATGCGCGACTGCTGTTTCACGCCTCTCAGCTGAGCGCGGTCCAGCTAGTCAGTTTCCTGCCAACTGGAAGCATCTGAAAAATATAGAAATATAACTTTGAAGCAGGGAGGAGGGTGGGACGTGGAGCACCCATGGGGACACACATCTCGAAGAACAGACGTTACTGCACAAGGTGAGTAACTCTCTCTTCTTCATCGAGTACTGTCCCCAATGGGTGCTCCACTCAAGGTGAGTCCACAGCAGTGGTCCGATGACAAATGCGTGCTTCGGAATCATCGGTTCTGCGCTGCAGACAAGACCGCGTGAGCTACTTCTGAGTCGGTGTGATGGCCCGTGTGGGTGCGAGCGCCCCCTTCCGGCGGGGGAAGGGGGATTCAGCGGACCCGCCGTCTGGCTGTTTGAGTGTGATCACCCGGCCGCGAGTCCGGACCGGGGATCAGCGAACTCGGGGTTCCTTTTCCTCAGGGCTGGTCCGGGGTACCAGTCCGCCTGGGGTCCCGGCGAGGGGACGGGGTCACCTCCGGCGGCCTACCCGTAAGTCGGGTCCCCGTCGGGACAGTCAAAGTGACGGGGTCCTTGCCCTTTTATCTAGTCACCCCAGAGGGGTTCTGTGGGTTGGGGGTCTCGTGGTAGGGAGGGGGGACGTGGGGGACCCGGGCCCACCCTCTCCACCGGGTCCCAGCCTGGGGCCCTAAGTGGGGGGAGAACGAAGTGGACGTTCCTCCCACGACAGGCGGGGTTTATCCCCGTAACGCGCCTGTCCACGGGTGCCAGAAGGCCCCCGCCCCAGGCTGCTTCCACTCCCCGCTACCCTCCTCCCTGACGGGGGGGGTCCCGCAGTCACTTACCCCGCCCGAGGCGCCGGTCTCGTCCCGCGACCGTCGTGAGGGTTCGGGGTCGTTCCCTCTCCTCCTCCAACGCGGGGGGGGGGGGTTCCCCTTGGCGCCTGGGGCGGCGGTGGTGGCAGCAGCTCCCCTGAGTGCCGCCTCGTCCTGCTCCCCCAGGCCGCTTTTCAAACGGCCCGGGTGATGACGTCAGGGGCGCCCGTTCCGTCCCCCGGGCGTCCTGGCGTCCGCTGACGTCACGGCCGGGGCGTCCCGGCCTGACGTTGGTTCCGCGCGGCTCTGGCCGAGCGGAACGCCGTTCGGGCTCCTCGCCCGTCAGCTGGGGCTGTCCCTGGCCCCTCCTTCCCCGCCAGGGAGTTAGCCGCCCCTCCCCCTGCGGGGTTTCCTCCCTGGCCCGCTCTCCCCTGCTCCCAGGGCTGCCTGCCGGTCCGTCCGGCGGCCTCCAGGGGGCGTCGGCGGCCCTCGCTCTAGTGCGGACCTGCGGCGGTCCGTCACAGTCGGTCTTCAGAGAGTTTACAAGAGCGTAATGTTTAGCAAAGCTAAGATTAGAGGACCAGGTAGCTGCTCGGCATATGTCCTGTAATGGTACTCCGCGAAGATAGGCAGTGGATGCTGCCATGCCCCTAGTAGAGTGAGCTCGAGTTTGGTCAGGCAGGGGTTTGTTCCGTAAAGCGTAACAACGTCTAATGCAGGAGATAATCAAGCCTGATATGCGCTGTGCAGAGAGCTTTTTGCCCTTGCAACATTCAGCTGTAGACAGGAATAGTCGTTGAGATTTTCGAAAACTATGCATCCTTTCGAGATAAAAAGCCAGCGCTCGTCTAACATCTAGAGTATGCAGACAGGACTCCTCCGGAGAAGAATGAGGCTTTGGAAAGAAAACTGTGTGTACAGCAGGTCTGCCGAGAGAGCTGCTAATTCACTCACTCGCCGCGCGCGGATGTAATAGCCAGGAGGAACACCACTTTCATTGTAAGCATCTGTAAATCAGTCGATGCTAACGGTTCGAAAGGAGGGTGAGTGATAGTGTCCAATACTAACGCCAAGTCCCATGGCTCCGGAGGAATCCTATGAGCTAGATATAGGTTGTCCAGGCCCTTAAAAAAACCTCTTGGTGAGGGGGTGTGCACACAGTGAATAACCGCCGATGGGCAGAAGGAAAGCGGAGATTGCCGCTAAATGCACTCTGAGGGTACGTCTAGACTACAGGGTTTTGTCGATAGAAGTTTTGTCGACAGATACTGTCGACAAAACTTCTGTCGACATAGAGCGTCTAGACTACATTCAGTTCTGTCGACAAAGCAAGCTGCTTTGTCGACAAAACCCTGTAGTCTAGACACAATCCTACATGCAATAACACCTTCTGTCGACAGAAGTCTGTCGACAAAAGGCGTTATGCCTCGTAAAATGAGGTTTACCAGCGTCGACGAAACTGCTGAGTTCTGTCGACGTTATGTCGACAGAACTCAGCGGTAGTGTAGACGCAGGTATAGTTTTGTCGACAAAAGTCCACTTTTGTCGACAAAACTCTGTAGTCTAGACACACCCTAAGAGAAGAACATGCCAACCCTGTCGTCTTCAGGTACAAAATATAATCCAATACCTGCTGGATAGGCAGCGAGAGAGGGTCGAGATCCTGTGCCGCACACCAAGCTTGAAAGCGACACCATTTCTGCAGGTAAGTCTTGCGTGTGGTGTGGCGTCTGCTGTTAATTAGTACATATCTTACTTCGTGAGAACACATGAACTCCAACCCTTGGAGCCAGCTAGGAGCCACGCCATCAGGTGCATGCGGTCAATGCACGGGTGGATCATCGTGCCGTGCTGTTGAGATAGCAAATTGAACAGTACCGGTAGCCGTATCGGTTCGACGACTGACATCCTTGACAACTGAGTTAGCCATGTCTGCCGGGGCCAGAAGTGTGCTATTAAAATTATTGTTGCCTGGTCTGCCGCTACCTTCTCCAGGACCCTCGGGATAAGCGGGAGAGGGGGAAATGCGTACAACAACTGGTGACGACTCCAGTCCAGCAGGAAGGCATCCCCCAAGGAGCCTGCTCCGGCGCCCACCCGAGAACAGTACTGATGACATTTCCTGTTGCTGCAAGTGGCGAAGAGATCTATCTTTGGGAATCCCCATGGTTGGAAGAGGTTGCGGGTGACCTCCGTGTGTAGCTCCCATTCGTGCTGGGAGAAGAAATTCCTGCTGAGAGCGTCGGCCCGGACGTTGTCCTTGCCAGGAAGGTAAGCTGCCGTCAGGGTGACACCATGACGGATTGCCCAATTCCAGAGGCGGACTGCCTCTGCACAGAGGGAGCGGGAACGCGCACCCCCTTGCCGATTGATGTAATACACCGTGCAGATGTTGTCGGTGAGGATCTGTACTGATTGACCGCGAATGACGTGGACAAAATTCCTGCAAGTGTTGAAGACCGCTCGAAGCTCAAGAAAGTTAATGTGTTGCAGTGATTCTTGGGGAGTCCAAAGGCCTTGCGCTTAGCTGTCCTGTAAATGAGCACCCCAGCCGAGCAGAGATGCGTCTGTTGTGATTTGCAGGGATGGTCTCTGAGCATGGAAGGGAACTCCTAGCAACATGTTCTTGGAGTCACCCCACCATAACAGTGAGGTCCTGATCTGGTTTGGGATAGAGACTGCCCTGTTTGTGCTGTGTATACCGGGGGTGTACACTGTGAATAGCCAATGTTGGAGACCACGGAGATGAAGCCTTGCTTGAGGAACTACAGACGTGGTAGCTGCCATATGCCCTAGGAGCTGCAGGCAGGTAAGTATTCGAGATTTGGGGGAAATTGAAATAGTCTGTACCAAATCTCGAATCAGTTGTAACCTTTTCATGGGTAAGTATGCTCTTGCAGTTGAGGAATTGAGCCTCGCCCCAATGAACTCCAGATCTTGATTTGGAATGAGAAAAGACTTCTCGGCGTTGATTATGAGACCGAGAGCTTTGAATATCATGGTAGTAGTGGTGACCGCCCACATAGCTTCGTCGAAGGTGGGGGCCTTTAGTAGACAGTCGTCCAGGTACGGGAAGATGGTAATGTTGAGATGGCAAAGATAAGCAGCCACCACTGCAAGGGTCTTGGAAAAAACTCGTGGAGCCACCGAGAGGCTGAAGGGTAGTACTCGGTATTGGTAGTGATCGACTCCTACCACAAACCGAAGGAATTGCCTGTGAGCCAGATGAATTGTTATGTGGAAATAGGCATCCTGGAGGTCGAGGGAAGCCAACCAATCCCCCTGTTCGAGAGCCAGAATGATGGAAGACGTGACCATTTTGAATCTCTGCTTCCGCAGGTAACGATTGAGGTGACGTAGGTCCAGGACTTCCGGGTGAGGAAATAACGGGAGTAAAACCCTCTCCCGCGAAACTGGGCTGGTACCCTCTCCACCGCACCTAACGAGAGCAGATGGAAAACCTCCTGTCATAACAGGTTCTCGTCAGAGGGGTCCCTGAAAAGGGAGGGGGGGGAAGGCGGGGGCAGAGAGTTGAAGGGAATGAGGTATCCTATGGCAACTATGTCGAGGACCCACCGGTCGGTGGATATACGAGATCAACGATGTTGATAAGGTCTGAGGCGGTGATGGAACAAGCCTTGCACATTGTGTGGAGTCTCTATCAAGGGGATGGTGCAGAGTCCCTCGACCCACACATCAAACTTGCTGCCGACCTTGTTGCTGAACAGGCACCTTGTTAAAGCGTTGTCGACGCTTTTGTGGGTGCTGTCTAGGTCTTTGTTGTTGTTGCTGTTCAAAAGGTCTGGACTGAGGTGTAGCATAAGAAAACGGTCTTTGCTTGTTATAGGGCGTGTATCTCTTGCGTTTATAAGGAGGCATGTACATGTCCAACGTTCTCAAAGTCGTGCTTGCCTGAGTGGAAGACCTGATCGGTGGATTGAGCGAAAAGTGACTGCCAATCAAATGGTAGGTCCTCCACCTTAGACTGCATGTCTTTTGGGACCACAGCCTGGTGCAACCATGACGCTCGGCGCATGACTATGGCTGTAGCCGTAGCTTGAGAAGCTGCATCAGCCGTGTCAAGCGCTATCTGCAACGCCGTCCTGGCAATGGTGTAACCCTCTTGTATCACTGCCTTCAAAATCTGGCGTTTAGAGTCCGGCAAATATTCAAATAGGGGGACCAGTTTAGCATAATTGTCGAAGTCGTGATTTGCCAGTTGCGCTGCATAATTGCACATTCTTAAGGATGCAGTGGCTGAAGAGTAAACCTTCTTGCCTAGGAGATCAAGGCGCTTAGCTTCTTTGTCAGTTGCTGCATTTTTGGCTTGAGAAGTCTTTGCCCTCTGTTGTGCCACGTCCACCACGAGGGAGTTGGGCTCAGGGTGCGTAAATAAAAAGTCCGTCCCCTTTTGGTTTATAAAGTACTTCTTGTCTGATTTCTTATTAGTCACCAAGGATGTAGCTGGGGTCTGCCAGACGTCATCGGCAATCTCTAGAATGGCTTCATCAAAGGGAAATGCCATCTTTGACTTCTGGGACGGTTGCAGGTTCTTCAACAGCCGATGCTGCTTTTGTTGCACGTCCGTTGTCTGGATCTCTTGGGACTGGGCTACCCTCTTGAAAAGCTCCTGGATCTGTCTATGGTCCTCCGCAGGAGACAAGTCCCCAGGGACCACAGCATCATCAGGTGATAAAGGTGAGTTGGGAGCCGGTGAAACAAGGCTTTGATGGTCCTGGTGTGCGTGGTCATCCTCCTGATAGACGGATGCTGAGTCCTCCGCCGGAGCCGGTGGAGCAGCCGAAGTTGAAGATTGTACTGGCGGCTGTGGAGATAGAGTCCGGCTGGATCGCGGTGAGTGCGAGCGGAGACGTCGTCTATCCCGAGGACAGTGGTGGTCATAATAACGTCGGTCGTAATGATGTCTGTGGTATGGACTCAGAGAGCGCCTGGAAGAGTATCTTCCATGAGTGTCATAACGGCGAGAACATTCTAGGGTTCTTGGGGACCCTGGAGAAAAAGATCTCCGGGAGTAGTGAGGAGATCGGGAGTAACGCTCTCGGCGATATCGGCTTGACGGTGAGTGGTGGGATAACCGGTAGTAGTAGTCTGGGGCCGATGAGTAATGATAATGATGATGAGGAGCATGATGATGTGCAGAGTAAGATGACCTAGGAGACACCGGTCCCGGTGAAAACATTGCACAGTCGGGTGTCAAAGACGGTGTCCAGAGCTGCGCTGACTTGTGTTGTGCTTTTGTCTGCACCACGGAGTTGGAAGCAGGCAGCGGTGCAGAGTATAAGGGACTAGGGGATGATGAAGCGATCCGCACAGCCTGGTTGTTTATTAGCCGACCCGGTGCTGTAGGCTGCAGGTCCGGTGCGGGTAACGCCGGTGCCACCGGATGTGAGGCAGAGGCACCCTCCTGCGGTGCCAATCCCAGTGCCGCTGATTCCGGCACCGGGAGAGAAGCCGCAGCAACAGCTGGGGAAGACGCCAGCACAGCCGCTTCTGCGGCTACAGTCATCTACGCATGCGCAGGAAAAGCCGGTGCCGGGGCGTCCGCCGGTGGTTTTAGAGCAGCGGTTTTATACGTTGCCGGCACCGACTCCACTTTTGAGCCCCCCACCGGTGCCGGAACCAGTTCCTTGCGGTGGGCTCTGACAGGAACGGAGGAGCTTTGGCCCTTGCCCGTTCTATCCACAGGAAGCCTCAGCAAATGGCCAGAGGTTCCTGGTCTGTCCCCACTGCTTACTCTGCTCGCCATGCTGTGGGGACTGTCCTGAGCCATCCGGTCATCAAGCTGCCCAGTTGGGCGCGGGGCTGATGTGTCCGGAGCCTGGAGGGCTTTGTTGAAGAGAACTCTAAGTCGGAGCTCTCGATCCCTCCTGGCGCGAGCTGTCAATTTGGCACAGTGACTGCACTTCAGGGGAACATGTCCATCCCTGAGACATTTTATGCAGCGAGAGTGTCCATCTGATACCGGCATGGCATCTTGGTACACTTTTTAAAGCCAGGTGATCCTGGCATCCTTATTGCGACCTGAAGCTTGACAGACAAGTACAGGCAAAAACTTCTTTTTTTTTTTTTTTTTAAACTAAGAACTACTACTACCACTATGCTAATATTAACAATTTATAACAGAACAGAAGAAAAGGCTAAACTAACTAATTTTCCTCACTCCTCAGAGAGGAGGGGGAGCCTAGGGTAACTCTATCTGCGGCTGCGGACGGTTGAAAGGAAACTGACTAGCCGGACCGCGCTCAGCTGAGAGGTGCGAAACAGCGGTCGCGCATGCGCGGTCCGGTGGGGGGGGGGGGCTACTGCTACTGAAGATCCTCCAGTTTGCGGCGCGGGGACGAGCCCAGCACCTCGAGTGGAGCACCTATTGGGGACACTACTCGATGAACAATTTAGACATACATTTGTTAGTTCTACAACCACTTCACATCTGTGAATGTCATGCATTTTTTGGAAAACCTAACTGAAACGATGCCAAACCATGTGATATGAAAGTTCACTAGTTAACTAACTACTATGGCAGGGGTGGGCAATAAGAATCCCATGGATTGGACATGATATTCAAGAGTTACCCCCTGCAATGCCACCAGACATTGTATTTACCTGCGCATCCACAGGTACACTGCTTGCAGCGCCTACTGGCTGTGATTCACTGTTCCTGGCCAATGGAAGCTGCAATAAGCTGTGGCCTGGCCCATACCGCTTCCTGCAGCTCCCATTGGCCAGGAAAGGCGAACCGCGCCAATAGGTGCTGTAAATGCAAGATAAATAAAGAATCTGGCAAACCACCAGGGACTAGCCCAGGTGGTCCAAGTCCCTAGGAAACTTATTACCCACCCTGTACAAAGGGATTGACTTCTATTAGTATGTGTTCCTTGTGGGCAGAAGTTGGATGCAGCCTAACTCAGCAGTTTCATCTTTCAAAACTTGCATGAAAACAAAGCCTAATGCAGTATTTGAGTTCATTTACAGATTTTTTTAAGGCAAGCCATGCTTTTGCTGCATATCGGGATCTGCTCACAATTAAATATGCCTTGCATTACACAAATTCAGTTACAGGACCTGAAAAAGGCTCAATAATTATATATTAGTTTAAAATTAGGCTAACACTTCTATTTATTTGTTCAGAAAAAAAATGAATTTTACTGCTTATTCACAAGTTCCACCACTATAAAAAAGCAATGTTCATTCAGTAGCTCATACACAAATCAATGAACCATTTTTACAGCATAGATTATAATAGACTTCATTTTTTTTAAAACATGGTTTCAGATTACAGAATCAAAATTTGTTTGTTAAACAAGAACAAAAGACAAGACTATGTAAAATATAAAGCTAAACATTATACACTGTGTATATCTATGCTTTTATTGATTTTTACAGATGAAATAGCTGAATAAGTAGACATAATCCTCTCTCAGCTAATTTTAACTTTTAAAAATGTTTTATGGATGGTTAAAAATGCACTAAATCTTCTTGATATCTTAAAGGGAGACATGGTTTGTAATAGGCAGTTTTGAAGCAAATATATATTTACTTTCCTCTCCATTTCTTGTGGTACATAAGAATAGTAACACATTTTACCCTTCTGTTCTGTAATGTGATTTGTCCTTTTCATGTGTGTTCATTTTTTTTTTTAATTGTATCCTTTGGTATATATGGTTATGACTGTTTTCTTCCATTATTTGATCTGAGGAAGTGGGTCTGGCCCACGAAAGCTCATCATCTAATAAACCATCTTGTTAGTCTTTAAAGTGCTACATTGTCCTGCATTTTGCTTCAGCCACCCCAGACTAACACGGCTACATCTCTACCACTATTTTAGGAATAAGAAGAGATCATATAAAGGCAAAAATTGGAGTTTGCCATCTCCTTTGCATACCACCATCATGAATATTAGCATGACCTCAAGTACATCATTTGTTAGGCAACTTGTACTCCCTCTTCTGGTACTTCAATAGTAAAACATAAAATTAAATTAAAATTGAAATATAATTTAAACATTTGATACATGCTTGTAAAACATATAAAAATGAAAAACTACATTAAAATATCATTATTCAAGTTAAAAGTTAAGCTCTCAAAATTTAGGAAAAGCCAGAATTAAGATTACCTATGCAATCTTTATTTGTTTCATCTTTATTTGTGTGTATGCATCATGATATAGTTTTTTATTTTAATTTTAGTCTGTTTTTTCCACAAGATTCCTGTCACATTCAATGATAGGACAAACAGTGCTCATTTGAAACTGCAAACCCAATAGCAAGGATTAAATTTGGGGTGATAACTTTTTCTCCCCTTTCTTAAATATAGGAACTATATTTGCAGTTTTCAAATCATAGGTTATCTGAGAAACTACAGACCCATTATTTTTACCTCAACCATATGCAATGTCTTTTTTTTTTTTTAAGAGTACTTAAGGTCATAGAGTTAAATGGAATAATATGGTTTTAGAAAAGATGGATTATGACTGACCCATCTCAAAAGATAACCATTTTTCTAGACAAAGAAAGTGTGGTAGATCTAATTAATCAAGATTTCAGTAAAGCATCTGATACAGTTCCATATGGGAAATTATTAGTTAAATCAGAGAAGACGGAGATCAATATGACAACTGAAAAATAAGGGACTGTTTAAAAGGGAAACTATAACAAGTCATGATGAAAGGTGAACTGGGTGAAAGGAGGTTACTACTGTAATTGGATGACCAGGAAATTTGGTGTAATAGAAATGGGATGAAATGTAACAGTACAAAGTGCCAGGACAAACAACAAGGATTTTGGAATATGCTGGGATGTATAAGCTGGAAGCAACAGAGGAGGAGAAAGTCAACCTGTGATTATCCAATATACCCAGGGCTATGAGCCGTAAGGTGATGCGGTCACGAAAAAAGCTAATGCAATCCTCATATGTATAAATAAGATATTGCCAGTAAGAGATAGGGAACTGATAAGGACCATTACAAAAGGTATGGTGAGACCTCATTGGACTAGTGGTCTTCCATATTTAAGAAAGAAAAATTCCACCTGGAACATGCGCAGAGAAGGGCTGCTAGGATGATCAAAGGAACAGAAAACCTACTTTACAAGAGGAAACTTAAGAGTAAACAAGTCAATCTCCTTAACAAAACAAAGGCTAAGGGAAGATATAATTGCTTTTTACAGATACATCACAGGGATCAACACCAGGGAAGGAGAGAAGTTATTTACATTAAGATCCAAAGTTGGCACTAGAACACATCAATATATAAACTACCAATTAGTTTAGGCTTGAAATTAGACAAAGGTTTCGAAGGAGGAGCAATGTTCTGAAACAGCTTTCCAAAGGCAGCAATGTGAGGGGGTGCAAAATCATAACATTTTTCCTGACCATGCATGATAAGTGTATAGAAGCAAGGGTATGATGAGATTGACTATATTTCATGGTAGGCAATCCATGACTACTATTAATACATTTCTCCAATAGTTGGAGTTTAGAGCACTCCCCCTCTAGTAATCTGTATTATTACAGGGGATTCTTTCCTAGGTGTCTGGCTGGTGGGACTTGCCAACAAGCTCAGAGTCTAATTAATGGATATATTTGGACTAAGAAGGAACTTTCCCCCATGTTAGATTGGCAGAGACCAGGAATGGGAATCACCTTCCCCTGCTGCATGCATATCATTTGATGATTTGAACTAAAATAAATGGTGGATTCTCTGTAACTGAAAGTCTTTAAATCAAGATTAGAGGACTTCAATAATTTAGCAAGCAGTTATATACCTACTACAGCAGTGGGTGGATGAAATGGTAAAATGTGCATGTCAGTCTAGATGATCTAGCATTAAAGTCTCATTGAATGAGCACTTATTCAATATTTTCAATTAATTCTTCAGTATGTGGCCCTATGTCTTAATTACTGCACACTATTCAAACCCTCCTCTGAAGACGGAATTATTAATTTCCTCATGGGTTTTTCTATGGTTCTCATCATTACAGAATCTGAGTGCTACAAAACAGTTAATTTATCTTCACATGAGCTCTGAAAAGTAAGAAGGTGGTATTATCTCTATTTTAAACACAAGGAGCTGAGGCACTGAGATTAAGAACAAAAATATCCACTATTTTTGGATGTCCAAATCAACACACCTAGAATTGATTTTTCAGACTATAGAGCATCATGAGTGGCAGGTATAAAAGGCAGGGGAAGGCAATGCCTTCCCAAACTGCCAGCCCAGTCCGGCCCCCAGCCTCTACCCCTCTACCCTCTTGAGTCTGTCTCCCCCAGCTGTCTGGGATTCAGCCCTATGAAGACTGAGGCTGTGCCACCAGTTCTCAGAGGACTAGAGAGTTGAGCTGGGCACAGCCCCTCTCCCCCATTCCCATAGTCTGGCTGGGGAAAGCTGGGGTTACATACCACCTGTTCTTCCCACCCCCATGTTCATGCTGGGGCCATGAGCTCTTTCCCTCCCCTCATGCTCTTAGGTTGGGGGAGAAGGCTGGAACCATGCACCGCTGCTGGGAGAAAGGTGCCCTGCCCCTCCAGTGAGGGGAAGGGGCTTGGCTTACGCAGGGCCCTGGGCAGCAGGAGTAGGCCCTTGGGCAGCAGGAGCAGTGCTGGGTACATACCTCCCTCAGCCCTAAGTTCACCCAGTACCCATGTATAGCATTATATGATAATAGGGGCAGTGCACCCAGTCACTACGCTCGCCTACCTACCTCTGTCTGGCCATCCTGGTGGCTCTCTCCCCCTAGCCACCAGGATGGCCACTGTACCAGACCCAGCTCTTCCCATCCCCACAGCCAACCAGTCCAGGCTGCACCAGCCCCGGCTCTCCCCCCACCCTAGCCTGGGGAGCAGGGGGAAGAGCTGGTTCCTGGAGCTGCATGGCCCACAGCCCACCCCAAATCTCCATCCTTCATTCCTATAGTCCCACCCCCCGGCCTCCGTTCCTACACACATCCATCCTCCCTAAACCCTCTCACTCCCCACATTGCCTATAACTACCCCCACCTCTTTCCTCCATTCCTATACCCCATTCTTCTCTAACCCCTCCCCCTCCGCACTGCCACACTGCCCATCCCTCTGCCTCCATTCCTATATTCCCTACAACCCCACCATGCCACCTTACTGCACCACCCATCCTCACATATACCTAATCCCCCTTCCTCACTCCCTAAGCACACCCTGCCCCCTCCCACAACTGGGGAGCCTAACCAGCAAGGAAACAGCACCAGCAGGTTGGCAGCTGCTCAGAACGCTGCTGGGTCAGGGGTTGCTGGGCTGCACTGGCAGGTTCCACCAGGGCAGCTCAGCAATGAACTCTGGATGCAGCCACTTGGGACATGGTGGAGGATGGGGTTGTGGGCAGCTGGGGACTCAGGTTGACAATAAAATAATTCTTGTCTACAAACCTATTTCAACAGCAACATTTAACACAGTCACTGGAATTATCAAAGAAGCCAAGGGAATTAAACACCCAGCCATTTTAATAGGATCTGAACGCCTAATTAGTGTTCTTTGAAAATTTCAGCCATAGCAAAACTGAAATCAGACTAACATCTAAAGCACAATCCACTTCTTTTTTGGGCACAACCCTTTTCTTCAGATGACAAACACAGAGTAAGAGGCACAGAGGGTCAAATATAAAGCAGAAAAAGAGGGGCAATGGGGAGCAGGGGGAAAAAACATTATTGTGAGCTCCACTTCCAGTAACAATGTCCTAGCACAGTTAGTCCCAGCTCCCTGATCTTGGCTCCTAAATCAGATGCGTCTCCCTCCTTCCACCTCCTGTTCTCCCCTCCCCTCCAACCACTGCCCATCCCTAGTGGTTTCCAAACTCCTGGTCAATTTTAGCGCCCTTCTAAGCTTGTTGTCCAGTCAATCCCAGTTCTCCCTCTGCACCTGGGTTCTTCAATGGTTCTGTCTTCTTGCCTCCCAACTTTCCTTTCACCCACCACACTGTTCTTCAGTCCTAGGATCCTTGTCCCACCAGCCCCAGTCTCTGCAACCATTCTCAATTGTTCTCCCACCTATTGGCTCCCAGCCTCCTCCACTCTATGTCCCTTTCCTGTTCCAATTCCCAGTCCCAATTCCCTTGCCCAACCTGTCTCAGTCTCCATCAACTCTGATCCTAATTTCCTATCACACTTTTCTATGATCTCTGAGTCTCAGTTTCCCTTTGTTCTACTGTAGTCCCCACCCCACACATAGGGCCAGGTCTTGTTCCCTCCACATTGAAATCAGGCAGTTCCGTCCTCCATGATGTAGGGGACTCATTGTGAGCTCAGAAAAGGCAGGCTCCCTGTTTTCAGTTTAGGAGTCTGGATCCAGCACCGCACGCAGCAGCCCTGAGCTCCAACTGCAGAGAAAATCCTACTCAGTCCCAGAGAAGGGCATGCCCAAGTACAGGAGGAATCTTCAGTGAATTTGTTTGCTACAATTTATTTAGCATGTTCATGTTCTGATTTTTCAAAGGCTTATAGCTTGATTAAATTTGGACAGAGTTTCATTGGGATGGCAAAGAGCACATGCTTGACACAAAGGCCATCCCTGCCAAATTTTAAGCCCCTGTTCCAAAGCATAGGGCCACTATAGCTTTTCAAATAAAAGGTCACCATTTCTCAATATGTGCAAAGCTTTGTCAGAAGTGGCTGTACAGTTTTCCAAAGAAATTCATCCAGGCGGTGATACACAGCATGGAAAAATTCAGCCCAAAAGTAAAGTTTAGCAAAGTGGTAAGCAACTGAAAAACAGGATTGTATAAAGGGAAGAGTTAGGCAACCTTAACAAAAGGCTGTGCTGTTATCTCTTCCTATAATTAGGGCCCTCAAATGCATAACCATTAAAATTATGCTACAGACTGTGCAATGTGGTCTCCCTTGATGAAATCTGGTTGTTGCGTGCTTTTTCCCCTATAGTACACAGATTTCACAGGGAAGATGAGCATTTCTCAAAGTGGTGGCCGTGTCCAAAAAAGGAATTGCAGCGGAGGTGTAACAAACTTATTTTAGAAAGTTCACAGTATTGCTACCCTTATTTCCAGTGTCTTCAGAGCTGGGTGGGGGCCTGAGAGCAGCAGCTATAGGACAGGTACCCAGTGCTTTAGGCAGGACCCTACCAGCAACAGCACAGAAGTAAGAGTGGCAATACTATACCATGCTATCTTTACTTCCACAATGCTGCTGGCAGTGGCTCTTCCTTCAGAGCTAGTCTCCCAGCAAGCAGATGCTGCTTTCCAGCTGCCCAGCTCTAAAGGCAGTGCCACCAATAGCAGCAGTGCAGCGTTAAGAGTAGAACTACCGCAATCCCCTCTCCCTACAATAATCTTGGGGGCTGATCCCCACAACTCCTTTCTGAGTCAGGACATCTACAAATACAACACTGTGAAATTTCAGTTTTCAGCTGAAATAATCTAATTTATAATTTTTTAAATTCTACAGCAGTGAAATTGACCAAGTGAACCATGAATTTGGTAGGGACCTATCGATAATACGTTTGCATTACACTGGTTATCTTCCCAATGTAGAAAAGGAAGCTTTGTTCACCTAAAATGCAGAAGAACCTCCAAAGTCCCCTACATTTCAGAGCTCTGGAGCTTCCCCCCTCTCTTCACTCACTCCTTCCTGGTCTTTCACTGATATTTGGGTTTTCTTTGTTTTAAAGAAACAAGGGGGGGAGAGAAAGTAATTGGTAATGTTTAATAATTAATATGGTGATATACCCATCTTGCAGAACTGAAAGGAACCTTGAAAGGTCATTGAGTCCAGTCCCCTGCCTTCATGGGTGGACCAAGTACCATTACTGACAGATTTGCCCCAGATCCCTAAATGGCCCCCTCAAGGACTGAACTCACAACCCTGGGTTTAGCAGGCCAATGCTCAAACCACTGAGGTATCCTCCCCCCTCTGGTAGGCAGACAGAATTAAACTCCCAAAGATCCTTATTTACAGGGTTGGTTTTATTAAAACAGAAGATAATTGTCACTGTCAGACGACAGGATACTGGATTAGATGGACCTTTGGTCTGACCCATTATGACTGTTCTTATGTTCATATAAAAGTCAGGATTTAATAAACTATAAATATTAATCACCTGAGGCTTTCCCAGCCTCCACCAAGAAGGTGGGCAGGGGATACACCTTTCCCCTTTAGTAACCTTCCTGACTGCTACTCACATTCTTTACAGTCCTCTTTCAGAGCTTCAAAGTCCTCCCCAGCTAAAGTTTCTTCCCAGCTGGCTCCTACTCCTTAGATCAGTGTTTCCCAATTGGTGCTCCGGGGACACAGCCAAGGGGAGGGAGGAAGGCAGGGGCAGGGAATGAGCACTGGCTCAGCATGTCTACATGGTTTGGGGGAAGGTGCAGGGAAATTGAGCTTAGCTGGGTTGCAGAGTGAGGAGGTGTGGGGAGCTGGGCTGGGCTGGGCTGGGCTGTGGGGTGGGGTGTGTGTGTGGAGCTCAGAGCTCAGTTTGACTGCAGGAGGAGGGAGGTGCCGGGAACCAGGGCTAGACTCAAGGGGAGGGAGGGACAGGGAATCGGCTCTTGCCTCAGCAGTTTTGTGGGGCTTGGAGGAGGTGCAGGGAAACGGGGCTCAGCTGTGCTGTGGGGTAGGCATGCAGGGAACCAGTGCAGGGCTCAGCTGGGCTGAGGTGGATGGGGGAGGGCATACAGAACAGACGGGCAGCTCAGCTGGGCTGTGAGGAGCTGCAGGGAACTGGTGCTGCACTCCCTTGGATTGTGAGGGATGGTTTTGGGGGACATGCAGGGAATCAGCAGGGGTGGGCAGCTTAGTTCGGTTGCAGGGGACAGAGGTGCAAAGAAGCCTAGTGGGGAAGGGGGGGAGGAACCAGGAGCCCTGAAATTACCCCCTCTGGTCCAAAAATTCCTCATCTGGGACCAGTCAGGTCTAGAGGGTGCCAGAGCAGGGAGGTCCAACTCCTACCCAAGTCCCCTCCTCGCACCCTCCCTCGTAGCCAGACACCCTACATCCAGCCTGCTTCTGCACCCTACCTACCACCCAGACCTTGTCCCCTTCTGCCCCCAGCTTCCTCCCAGATACTGCACCCCATCCCTATCCTGCTCCTTGGCAGCCCTGCCATCCACCCTAGCACCGCCCTGGCCCCAGCATCTTGCCTCACACCCCAGGACTCAGCACCACCCTGTTCCTTGTCCCAGCACTCTGCCAGTCACCCTAGTGCCCAGCAGGACCATGTCCCTGACCCCAGCAATCTGCCACCTGCCCGTCCCAGCACATTGCCCCAGCACCTTGCCACCTGAGCCAGCATCCTTCCACCCAGCAGCACCCTCTCCCCAGCCCCAGCACCCACTAGCACTCTGTCCGCTACCCCCACCAGCACATTTGGACCACATTAGTGAGGCTTGGGGGTTTTTGGAGGAGCTTTTTTTTGCTTTTTTTTTGCATCTCACTTGTGTGGCCCCAACTGACTTTTCTGTGGGTCAGTGACCTTTGACTCAAAACAGGTTCCTCACCCTTCATATATAAAGACAATGCTAAAACCTTTTGAGTTTGACATAATATTTTATTTAAAAATGAAGCCAGGCCAACAAGCCCCCAATTGGGACCAAACCCCCATTTCACTGCAGCATCATAACACTCCTGCACCACCTGACCCCAAATCTAAGCCTATCATACACTGGAACCCTCTGTCCTGAGCCTCTTACAACCCCAAACTCCTGCATCCCCACATCCTCAGTCTTCTGCCATAACATTCCTCCACCATCCACACATCACAAATCTGTGTCCTGAGCCCATCATACTCACAATCTTCTTGCCCTGAGTCACTCACATATCCAGCCCAAACTCCTGCACCCTCACATCCATAAGCCCTGGCTTGCTCAGCACCCCAACCTTCCACCTGAGCCCAACACTCCCCAGCCTAGAGTCCCCTCCCTGAGTCAACATCCCTTCTCCTGCATCCAAATTCCCTCCCAGAGCTTGTACTTCTCACCCCTTCCCACACCCAAATCCCTCATTCCCACCCCACACCTCACTCTCACTAGGTTGAGACAGGGGGGTCTTGGGGAAGGAATGAGATTTTCATGAATTGGTGGGCCCCCGCCCCCCCCTTTTTTTTGCTTGACAAACCTAGGGGTTCCTTGAAATTCTGAAAAGCTGAAAAGGGTGGTGGAAAATGTGGCCACACTAGCCCTTTTTTTTTTGTGGCAAAAAAGGAGAAAACTTGACTATCCACCAAACTTGACAGTCCAGAGGTCATAGAAAATTGGCCCATGGAACTGTGAAATTCTTCCAGTAGACTCTCATTGGGGCTACCTCTACACTGAAAAGGAACAGGGCTTGAACCATTGATCCTGGCTACACTCAGACTCTCACACTCCACTTCCATGAGTTCCCTGAGCTCAAACCCGGGATTAGCACCATTTATGTGTAGATGGAATTGGGGGTTATGCTTGAGCCTAAGTTTGAACCCTGGACTTCTAATGTAGAGTAGACATATCCTAAGAGACAAGAGGCCCTATATGTGATTTTTATAGGCTATATACTTAGGAACAAGTGCATGACCTACTACTAAAGCTCCTCGTTTTAAACAACTGAAACAAATAACACAAGATACACATACATCACAAGGCCCAGCGTTCCCTTAGCATCTCATTAGCCCCATCACTGCACTAACAACAACATTTGTGTATCTCTACGAAAAGTAAATAATGGTAACCAAGAATTAAGTGTGCAGGAAACCCCCACCTTATGACAGCCCGAGTTGCGACCCGCCCTCCCATACTTATGACCATTTTTGTAAGTGCGGAAGGGTCCGAAAACTCCCGACTTACATCCTCAGCCTGCATTTACAACAGCGCACGGCACCTATCGTAAATGCGGGTTCAAGTTACAATGCCCACGACTTGCGATGCTTCCCCAGGAACTGATTGCGTTGCAAGTCAGTGGCCGCCTGTATTATAAAATAGCTCAGAATCAGGTCATCTTTAGATTACATTCTTTGGTGAGCAAAAGACGCTCAGTGAGCCACTCACAAAAACCTACTCTAAAATTGAAGAATTTGTCAATAAAATTTAATTTGTTTTTTCCCCAATATGTATTCCTTTCAAAGTTCCATAGATATATGGTGTCTGTTTCCAGAGCAACACAAATGAAAATCTGTACTAATTCACCCAAAAACTAGCTCATTCCAATTCTTGCTTATCTCCCAAATATGCTACCTTTCTTCCTTCTAGATTGAGTAACAATTCCTGTGAACTAGAGATGTACAAGAGTAGTCGAATAGTCAACTATTCGCATCACCCCCACACCTTGCTGCCTCTGTATCAGAGGTAGTGGTAGGAAGGGAGAAGCAGGAGCCCGTGATGGGATCTCCAAGCCAAATCTGAAATATTAGTACTTAAAATGAGGAGCCCTGTGGCACCTTAGAGACTAACAGATGTATTAGAAGAAAAAGTTACTCACCTTGTGCAGTAACGGTTGTTCTTCGAGATGTGTCCCTGTGGGTGCTCCACTCTGGGTGCTGGTGCGTCCTCGCGCCGGCGACCGGAGACTTTTTCTAGCTGTTTCTGCCGCGGCGCGCAGGCGCCGTGGCGCCCTCTAGTGTTGTTCGAACTGAAGGGTGCCTGCGCGCGGCTCCTCCATTCCTTCTCTACCCACCAGAGCATCAGGCTCCAAGCAGGGGAAGGAGGGAGGGTAGTGGAGCACCCACGGGGACACATCTCGAAGAACAACCGTTACTGCACAAGGTGAGTAACTCTTTCTTCACCTTCGAGTGGTCCCCGTGGGTGCTCCACTCTGGGTGACTACACAGCAGTTGTCGGCTCGCGGAGGTGGGTTTGGAGCCGTGTGGTAGTAACTGTAGACAGCACTGCTTGTCCAACCGCCATAGAAGATGCTATCGAGGTGGAGAGAGCATAGAGTTGTGCAAAGGAATGGTCGGATGACCAGGTAGCGGCGTTGCAAATGTCTTGTAATGGCACATTATGGAGAAAAGCGGTCGTGAAAGCCACTGCTCTAGTCGAATGAGCTGTGATAAGTCCAGGTAAGTCTTTGTTATATAAAGTAAAAGAGGTCTTGATGCAGGATGTAATCCATTTAGAGATTCTTTGAGATGAGACTGCTTGTCCCTTGGATCTATCCGCGTATGAGATGAAGAGTCTAGGCGAGGCCCGCCATGGTCTCGTACGATCTATGTAAAACGCCAAAGCTCGTCGGACGTCGAGAGTGTGCCACACGGCGTGGGTCGGTTCAGTGTGTGGTTTAGGAAAGAATGCAGGTAAGTATATGGGTTCATTCACGTGGAAGGGAGAGAGTACTTTAGGTAGGAACTTAGGGTGGGGTCTAAGTACCACCCTGTCCTGTAAAAACACAGTATATGGGGGGTCAGCCATCAGAGCTGCAAGCTCACTCACCCTCCTACTGGAGGTAATGGCGACCAGGAAAGCCACCTTCATCGACAAATGAGAGAACGAGCAGGTTGCTATTGGCTCGAACGGGGGTTTTGTGAGGCTCTTGAGGACATTTTTCAGGTCCCAAATGGGGACCGGTGGACGAACCGGAGGAAAGGTGTTCTGCAGGCCTTTGAAGAAGCGCTTGGTTATTGGGTCAGCGAGGAAAGAAGAGCTTGGAGGGTGATGGTGGAAAGCTGCTATGGCCGCGGCATGGACCTTAATAGTACTAAGTGCTAAGCCGGAATGTTTCAGAGAGAGTAAGTAGTCCAATAAGTTATGTATTGGAGCAAGGTGTGGTGGGTCTGCATGGGTCTGAGCATACCATTGGGAGAAACGCGTCCACTTGTAGCGGTAGGTCTTCCTAGTAGAGCGTCTGTGACTATTAATTAGTATGTGTCTTACTTGTTCTGAGCAGGCAGTTTCGGCATCATGGAGCCATGAAGGAGCCAAGCGTGGAGCTTCAGCCTGGTGATGTCCGGGTGAAGGGTTTGACTGTGATCTTGTGAGAGGAGGTCGCAGCGTGGAGGGAAGGGATACGGTTCTGCTATCATCATCTTGAGGAGGTAAGGATACCATGTTCGTCTGGGCCAAGCAGGTGCCACCAAAATCACGCGTGCCTGGCTCAATCTGATCTTGTCCAGGACTCTGTGCAGGAGTGGGAGGGGGGGAAAGGCGTAGAGGAGGGAGGCGTTCCATGCGATGGAAAGGACGTCTCCGAGGGAATTCCTGCCCAGGGCTCCCCTGGAGCAGTAGAGGTGGCACTTCCGATTGTTCTTTGTGGCGAAAAGGTCCACTTCCGGTTGGCCCCAAAGACGGAAGATCGGTGTGAGGGCGCGTCTGTCGATCTCCCACTCGTGCTGGTCCATGAATGTGCGACTTAAGGTGTCTGCTGTGACGTTGAGTATTCCGGGAAGGTATACTGCAGAGGGGGTGACCCCATGGAAGAGGCACCAGGTCCAAAATTTGGTGGCTTCCGAGCATAGAGAAGGGGAGCGAGCGCCACCCTGATGGTTGATGTAATACATGCATGTGGTATTGTCCGTCATAATGGTGATGGTCTTGTGAGCTATGTGCTGAATGAAATGTTGGCATGCGTATCTGACTGCCCGTAGCTCGAGAATGTTGATGTGGAGTGCTTGCTCTACGAATGACCATTTGCCTTGGGCTGTGATGGTTCCCAGTTGAGCTCCCCATCCCATGAGTGATGCGTCTGTTATGAGTTTTAGAGTAGACGCTGGACGTTGAAAGGGGACACCGTGTAGCATGTTTCAAGGGGTTGTCCACCAGAGAATGGAATTGATAACGCGAGGTGGAATCGCAACATGCTTGCTCATTTGGTCCCTGAAGGGTTTGTATACCGTAGCGAGCCAGGACTGAAGGGGTCTCATGTGGAGTCTGGCGAGATTGACGACGTAAGTCGTAGAGGCCATGTGCCTGAGGATTTTGAGGCAATGGCTGACCGTGACAGTAGGTGCCGCCTGTGTTGCTTGGACAAGGTCGCATATCGTCGCGAACCTGTGATCGGGAAGAGTGGCCCTTGCTGTGATCGTATCGAGGAGGGCGCCTATGAATTCCAGTTTCTGTGTGGGACGCAAAGTGGATTTTGCGTAATTTACGTGAAACCCGAGACTGAGTAGGAGGGCTACTGTGGTGTCTGTCATGGCCTTTGCTTCGTGGAAAGACGCAGCTTTTATGAGGCAATCGTCCAGGTATGGAAATATTATGATGCCTTGGCGTCGGAGAAAGGCCATTACGACTGATAGAGTCTTGGAGAATACCCTGGGAGCCGTAGAAAGGCCAAACGGGAGTACTCTGTATTGGTAGTGCTGGGTACCCACTATAAATCGTAGAAAGCATCTGTGAGCAGGATGAATTGTAATATGGAAGTACGCGTCTTGAAGGTCGAGAGCCGAAAGCCAATCGTGTTGGTCGAGAGAGGGAATGATAGTTGAAAGGGTAACCATCTTGAAACGGTGGTATGCAATGTATTTGTTGAGGCGCCTGAGATCTAAAATGGGGCGCCAGCCTCCTGTCTTCTTCTGGGTTAGGAAGTACGTCGAGTAGAATCCCCGGCCGCGGAATTGTGTTGGTACGTGTTCTACTGCGCCCAGTTGAATGAGGCGTGAGACTTCCTGTAGGAGTGCGGTTTCGTGAGAGGGGTCCCTGAAAGGGGATAGGGTAGGAGGGTGGTTGGGCGGGGTAGACGTAAAGGGGATGATGTAGCCAGACTGGACTAAATTCAAAACCCACTTGTCCGAGGTAATGAGGGACCATTGGTGGAAAAAAGCTCGGAGGGGGTAGTGAAATTGTAGGGTAGCTGTCGGGAGGGTCGGCGGATTGGCTTCCTGGCTCTCGACCAGGCCTTCAAACCTGCTGCTTGCCAGCAGGGGGATGAGGTGTGACATGTTGCTGTTGACGTTGAGGTCTACGACGATGTGGTCTTTGTTTACGGAAATCGTATTTGGGCTGTTGACGGAATGGTTCCCTGGGTCGTTGGTAAGGCTGATATCTATTCCTTCTAAAAGGCGGAGTATACATTCCTAGAGTTCTAAGGGTTGTACGGGAGTCTTTCATAGAATGTAGCACCTCATCGGTCTTGGATGCAAATAGATTGGTGCGATCAAAGGGTAAATCCTCGACCTTTTGCTGAAGGTCCCTAGGAACGCCAGAGGGTTGTAGCCATGACATTCGGCGTAGGACTATTGCGGAGGCTGTAATTCGAGCCGCAGTGTCTGCCACGTCCATAACTGACTGTAAAGCTGTGCGTGAAATGGCCAGGCCCTCCTGCATAATGCTACGCAGGGCTGGGCGTTTATGCTCCGGGAGATGTTGAAGAAGGTCCTGGAGCTTCGAGTAATTGGCATTATTATAGTCTGCCAGCATAGCGGTATAATTGGCCGCTCTAAGGAGTAGTGTGGAAGAAGAATAGACCTTTCGGCCCATAATGTCCACCTTTTTGTGATCCCTGTCCTGTGGGGTTGATCTTAAATTAGGCTGTTTACCCTTGTGTCGGATCGAATCCACTACCAGGGAGTTAGGGGGTGGATGGGTGAACAGAAAGTCCATATCCTTGGGAGCGATGAAATATTTGCGGTCTACTCTCTTGTTTGTTGGTGTAATGGACGCTGGCGTTTGCCAAATGTTGTTGGCTGGGTCCATAATAGCCTCATCCATCGGGATGGCGATTCTAGTAGCTGTTGGGGGTTGAAGTGAGCGGAGAAGTCAATATTGTTTGACCTGGACCTCCTGAAGATCTTTTTCTTGAGCTAGTGCTACTCGTTTAAAGAGCTCTTGAAACTTTTTAGTGTCGTCTCCCGAAGGTGGGGCATCAGTGGTGACCGCTTCGTCTGGAGAGGAAGAGGAGTTGTGCATCGGAGATCTGGTTTCGCCATCAGAAAGTGAATCATGGCCATCCGAAGGAGCAGGAGAGTTTGGCTCTGTAGCTGATGTGGTAGCAGGGGGAGAGGCTGGAGGTGGCCTAGAGACTGTAGATGAGGGCCGGTGGTGAGACCTCTTTGGGTGTGGACTCCACGGTTGCCATTGTGTGGCGTATGGCGGTGGTGGATAGGGGTATTGGTGTGGATACCATTGGTGCGGAGGGGGAGGGTATGCGTACTGAACCGCAGGCATTTGCCAAGATGGAGGTCTTTGAGACGGGCTGGAATGCTGTGATGAGAATCTGCTTCTAGGTTCAGTTCCGATGCCACTAGCTGAAGAATGGTGTGATCTGGTAGAATGGATGGAGGAAGCCGGGGATGGCGGTGCCGACGAGGTGTGACTCCGCACCGGGGATCGGTACCGGCTTCGGCTTTGAGAGGGTGCCGAGCGGTGCGGTTTCGGCGGTGATGTCGGTGCCGACGTACATCTCGGCACCGAGGTTCTACTGGATAGGCTTTCGGTGCGGGCTTTCTTCGGTGCAGGGCCCGGTGCCGTTAGGTGTTGTTTCGGTACCGAGCGCTCCATAGACGGCGCCGTCGGTGCCGATGACGGCTTAGGTGCCGAAGCGGCCAGTGCCGTTGCCTTTTGTTTCGGCTCAGAATGAGCTCTCTTGTGCGGTGCCTGCGCACCGGAGGTTCCCGGCATGTCCTGAGGACATAGCTGAGGCCGGAGGGAGAGCTGATTTTTATGTCGCAGAGGAAGAATGGGTAGGAGGCTGATCTTTCTCCATACCCTTAGCTTGCTGAGTCGAATCGTCTGAGGAGGGACGGAGCGACTTCTCATATAAGAGAGTCGTGAGTCTGTTGGCTCTGTCACGTCGCGCTCTGGCTGTTAGCTTAGAGCAGTGCTGGCACTTCTGCGTCTGGTGTGCCTCCCCCAGACACTTAATGCACGCAGAGTGTCCGTCGGATGCGGGCATGGCATCCCGACATGATTCGCAGAGCTTAAAGCCCGGCGAGCCGGGCATGAAGGGCTGGGGAACAAGCGGCGAACCGCAACCGGAGAAAAAACTTTTGTTTTTTGGTTTTTTTTGTTTTAACTGGTTGGGGGGGGGGGTTAAGAACTTGGATAATGAGGGAAGGGGGGGGTAAAAACAACAATTTTAACTGTTTTTCTCTGACAGATTTGGCAGAGAGAGAGAGAGCTCCGTCTGCTGCCGAGGACGGTAGAGAAGGAACTGAGGAGCCGCGCGCGCGCAGGCGCCCTTCAGTTCGAACAACACTAGAGGGCGCCACGGCGCCTGCGCGCCGCGGCAGAAACAGCTAGAAAAAGTCTCCGGTCGCCGGCTCAAGGACGCACCAGCACCCAGAGTGGAGCACCCACGGGGACCACTTGAAGGAGAATATAAGCTTTTGTGCGTAAAATCCACTTCATTAGATGAAATGGAGTGGAGTTTACAGAGCCATGGATATATACAAGAATTCACAGAATTGCAGGGCTGGAAGAGACCTTAGGAAGCCATCAAATCCAGCCCTCTGTCCAAAGCAGGACCAACCCCAACTAAATCATCCCAGCCAGGACTTAGTCAGCTGGGACCTCTAGGGATGGAGAGTCTAAGGACAACAAAAGAAAGAGGGTACCTGTGTAACTGAGGCCAATTAAGTCAGGGTAGCTCATTCACTGCAGTTGATGTGGAAATGTGGATAATCAAGAGAGGAGAAATTGTTTTGGGTGCTACTGCTATTGTTTGACAATTCTTTGCAATGTCTTCTTTATATTTATCCTTGAAGTAAGATGGCAGTTATTTCCTATCCATAACAGTATTATCTGTGGTAGAACATTATTCTTCCACCTCCCCTGAAGAAACTTGCAGAACGATTAAAGGCAACGACAAAAAATACTAGGTACTAATTCTAAAATAAATAAACACAGAGAGAGAAATGTATCCTTTACTAAGATTTCCGTGTACTCTAAGGTAAGTTTGTTAAAATCAGGGACCAACAATATGCAGAAGCCAAATGTGAAATTTCTTGAAGATTTCTTGAAGGACTCTTTATAAAATCAATTTTAACTCACGAGATGATTAATGGATTTACTTGTAAAGTCCCCGAAAATTTGTTCTATATACAAAGAGTAAATGCTGTGAATGCCAGGAAGACATACTTTTTCACTTAAAAAGTTCATCAATCTGAAGAACAGACAGATAAGTATGAAGGCACTTAAAGAGGTATGAAAGAGATATGGGGCTGGAAATGGAAGGGAGATATAATAGAAAAATGGCCTGGCAAAATGCCCAAGACAGAAAGAAAGAGAAGTAGCATGTACTGCTGCAGAAGCAAAGCTGTGGAAGTAGCATACTGGAAGTGAGCTGAGGTATCCCCTGTCCTTTTAGGCTAAGTATTTGACTGTAAAGAATCCAAGAATCTAGAGACATCCCACTGTCACAACCACCATGAACTGAAATTCCCAGCATCACCATGACTGACTCAGTCACAGAGATCCCTTTAAGACTGGTACCTGATGTGTTAAAATACCACCATCTACTTGCCCTCTAGGTTACCCTATTATCCCGTTCCACTGAGTCAGAACCCCTGGTATCCTCCAGCGCCAGCACAGAGTTGGGGTCACAACCCACAGCAGAGCAACACAGACAGTGAGATCCACTCAGCTCTGAGAAGGCTCATTCATAGGATAAAAATCAATATTTTTTATTTAAATCATTTTAAGTCATCGATAAAATACTAAATTTCTCATTTTAAACTAGCAGTTACAATTAAATCTCATTACTAATATGCTACACTTACAGTCTCGAAAAAATGAATTAATTGCTCTAGACAGAGAATAAGAGAATCCTAGGGCTGGAAGAAACCTCAGAAGTCATCGAGTTCAGCTCCCTGCCCAAAGCAGGACCAATCAGTGGCCTCATCAGTGACAAATAAAGGGGAATAATCACTTTTCTAGATCTGCTGGAAATGCTTCTCTTAACACATGCTAATTTTCCAATAGCCCTCTTGGCTACAAGGGCACACTGTTGACTTAGGTCCAACTTCTCAACTACTGTAATCCCCAGGTCCTTTACTGCTCAACTGCTACTTAGCCAGTCGGTCCCCAGCCTGTAACTGTGCTTGGGATTTTTCCATCCCAATTGCAGAACTCTGCATTTGTCCTTGTTGAACCTCATCAGATTTATTTTGGCCCAATCCTCCACTTTGTGTAGATCACTCTGGACCCTATCCCTGCCTTCCAATGTATCTGCCTCTCCCCCTAGCTTAGTGTCATTCACAAACTTGCTGAGGGTGCAATCTATCCCCTCATCCAGGTCATTAATAAAGATGTTGAACAAACCCATTTTAAGTCTGTCAAGCCAACTACAAGCCCATGCTTCTTGAAAGTTCTAAAGCTTCAGAGGGGGAGCCGAGTTAGTCTGTAACAAGAAAAACTTAAAACAACAAATAGTCTAGTAGCACCTTTAAAACTAACAAAATATGTAGTTGGTATCACGAGCTTTTGTGGACACAACCCACTTCTTCAGATGACTTCTTCCAACATTACGGTCATCTTCCAACACTCTGGTCATCCGAAGAAGTGGGTTGTGCCCACAAAAGCTCATGATACCATCTACATGTGTTGTTAGTCTTTCAGGTGCAACTAGACTGTTGTTTTTTTAAGGGTTTTTTTTTTTAAGTTCTAGTCTTTCAATTTCTGTTTCTCAGCAGAATAAAGCAATATGCAAAGAAAGACACAAGCTGAATATTATTGTTTTTGTTCTGTGCTTATATGGCGGTGGACCTGGGTCAAGCACAGCAGAGGAATTAGTTAAGACACGGCCTTAAACACAGAGACACAAAATATAGGAAAGGACGAAGGCAGCACAGAAAGAAATAGTGAAGCAGATTGGAAAGAAAAATGGAAGGTATTATTCATCAGATACAGTTTTCTATATTCTCCCAGACTTTTGAGACAGAAAAATTGTCATGGTTTCTGCTCATAAGAAAGACTCTATCTGGGAATATTTTGACAAAATCTATTCCCTGAGTAAAAAGGAAAATGTGTCAAGTGTAAGCAGTGCAAAAAGACAATGCAGGGGCTAGTTGAAAGAATGAAATCTAATAAGGAAAACTGCTTAGTGGGTGTGATGATGTGGATGAAGATGTGAATTATACATCATTTTTCAAGATTTTCTACATGCCTTTTACCATAAGTGCGATTTAACAAGTATAGTGCCAAGCTGTTTGGGTATGTTGGATGTTACTAAAAAACACCAAAAAACGTTTAGCTTAGCTAAACCCTATGGCTTGTTTAATTAGTTAACTAGGTTTACAATGTATCAGGTATGTATACAGTACAGAAACTTGCAGGAAGAGAAATCTAGAGTTACCAGTCACCAGTGATTGTCATTTTCTTACTTTATATTATATAAGGCATGCCCCTCGTTTTGGAATAGGATAGCCACAGACCATAAGGATGATGTGATTATTCTCTATTTTACTTCAGCATAACTCAGCGTTTCCAAGGGAACCCCATCCTATATTTGTTTTATCAAAAAACAGAGGTGCCTGTGAGTTCAATGGGACTTACTCCAAAATTAAGTGCACTCTAAGCTAGGGATGTTAGTGTGAAATTGAAAAGTTGTGTAACCACATGAAATTTTAACAGTTACACAACTATTCAATAGTCCTTAGAGGCAGGGCCACCACCCAGTGCACTCCCAGCCCAACTCCCAGGGAGCCCCCAGCCACCTTGCGGGGCAGCAGGTAGGAGGTGATTTTCAAAAGGAGTTGATTTGAAAAACTGGCTCCCGCCTGCTGCCTCTGTTACAGAGGCAGCAGCTCCTGTCTGTGGGGAGCTTAGCAGATAGGGGCTGCTGCCATGCTATCTAACTCCCCTCTGACTTTTTAACCGGCTTCCTCTCAGTACCAGCTCCTGCCTTTCCCCCTCCTCCCGCCTCTGTAGGAGACAGCAAGGGGGGATGACAGGTCAGTCTGCAGAGCCAGCACGTGCAGGAAGCCTGCTCAAAAGCCCGTCCCCCTCACCCTCCACACTACTGTCTCTATTAGAGGCAGCTGCGCCGTGGGCGGGGGGAGAAGAGGTGGATCCGGTAAGCCAGCTCCTCATGAGCACCAGCTCCTGCTCCTCCCCTTGCAGAAAGGGGGGGGTACGTGTAGTCGAGAAGATTAACCAATAAGATGGGGCTTATTGGTTAATTGTGTAGTTGTCTTCATGTTGACATCCGTACTCTAAACACAGTCTTTGCTTTTTTGGGAATTTGGAATCAGATCTGCATCCTTGCTGAAAAAAAATGTAAATGATAAACTGAATAATAGAGTGAGGAACTGAGAAGAACAGCTATTCTAAATCATTTTTTAATTTTGTTTCAGGATCCCTTTAAGCATAAGAGACTTAAACTGTTTCTCTGGATCATCTGTTGGTACTTTTTGCAGCATTGCTGCAACTAAAACACATTTCAGACAAAAACTAAATATTATTAGCAAGCAAAAGACTTCAATTATATAGTAAAACCAACAAGACACCATAGATAAAAAGATTACTAAGTTCATTTATGCCACAAATTCTCCTTTTCACATTGTTAACATCATCTTCACTGACATGGTTGTGTCCATATAGCCAGGATACACACCACCTGGTAGAGCAGACATTGGGGGAAGGTTGCTAGATACACTATACGACAGTAGTCTCCAACCTTTTTAAACACAAGATCACTTTTTGAATTTAAGTGCAATCCAAGATCTACCTCAAACCCAAATACCCTGGCCCCGCCTTGTTTGTGCCCCTTATTTGAGGCGCCGTCCCTGCTCACTTTGTACTCCCTCCCTCCCTTCTCCAACCTCACTCACTTTCACTAGGCTGGGGCAGAGCGTTGAGGTGCAGGCTCCGGTCTTGGACTAAGGGATCTGCAGAGTGAGAGGGGTTCTGAGATGACCTTAGGGAAGGCACCTTAGTTCTAGGTGCAGGCTCTGGGATGGCGTTCAGATGCAGGGATGCGCAGAGTTAGGGCAGGGGCTTTGGGTGTAGAAGGGGGTTCATGACTGGGGCAGAAGTTCAGGATGTGGGCTCCAGCAGGACACCGCTTACCTCTGGTGGCTCCTGGGTTGTGGTACAGTGGGGATAAGGCAGGATCACCCCTGCCCTGGCCATGCATCACTCCCAAAAGCAGCCAGCAAACTCCATCCCAAGTCCTGTTGTGACCCCTCTCTGCTCTGTGGAGACAGGATGCAGAGTGGGAGGAGGGCACCTTGACATCAGCACCCTCCTCTCCCTTCCCTGCTCTGCACAGCAAGCAGGACACTCCCTGGAGATGCTAGGGGACAGCTCCAAGGCAAAGGGCAGGAGATGCGCAGCAGTGGGGGGAGGAGCAGCTGAAGTGCCCACACTTGATAGCTTCTTGGCCAAACCAGTTAGGAACAGCTGTCAGAGGCTCCAAAATCCACCAGTAGATCCTGATCTATTGGTTGGTGACCACTGCTGTATGAGAAGTAATTTGAACAGTGTGGAAGAAATACTGAAGTGAAATTTGCTAGTTTAAGCCTTGAAGGGTGGGGAAATGTACACAATAATCACATAATATATGCCTATGTGACAACAGAAGATGGGGTTGCATATCTTTCAGAAACAAATACATCGGGAAATGCACACACAACAGAATATTTAAAAGAAGTGGCAGAGACAGATATAATAAACTGTGAATAAAAATTCAGCTAAGACATGCACAGTTTTGTCATGGACACTACTGCAAACATGGCAAAGATGGGAAAATACCTAGAAGAAGAAACAGAAGTGTGCTCCTTAGTAACATTTAATATATCTATCTTTTATTCAATGACTAAAGTACATCTTCTCTGGGTATAAAATAAAATGCTGTTGAAG
This sequence comes from Pelodiscus sinensis, assembly GCF_049634645.1. Taxonomy (NCBI): domain Eukaryota; kingdom Metazoa; phylum Chordata; order Testudines; family Trionychidae; genus Pelodiscus; species Pelodiscus sinensis. The sequence continues at coordinate 5,670,614 of NC_134739.1, read as the reverse complement.
TCACAAAATACCTCCATAACAACCATTTTGATTCAACTTCACTGAAGAAAGTGGGAGGATCCAAATTAACTTGCTCTCAAAATGTTCGATCAAATTCTATGGTTGTTTTGAACAATTTGTTAAGAATTGGCCTGTTCTCATAAAACATTGTAAAGAAAACCATGATTAAATATATGGAAGTAACTCAACCAAAGTATCTAATATTGGATTGAAGAGGAATGTAGAGGTTATGGTCAATATACTGAAGCCTATTATCCATAGCTTTAAACAAACTTCAGAGAAATTGCTTCTGCATTGCTGACGCTGTAGAAATTTGGAAGGCACTTCAAGAGACATTGATGAAAGAAATACCTCACCAGAAAGTTAAACTGCAAGCAATAAAGAAGCAAATGGATCAAATACCAACTCCACCTCATTTTCTTGCGAACATTCTTAATCCCAAATATAAAGGTAGATGCCTAATTTCTAAAGATGCTGCTGCTGCCATGGCATGGGCACTTGAAATCCACTCCTTGGTTATGCCAGCCATAATAAGTTGCAGGGCTGGAGCAAAATCATTTAATCAGTACAAGTTTACTAATGATGTTTTGAACAAAGTCTCTCCCCTGAACTGGTGGGAATAATTAGCCAGGCACATGAGACTGAGTTCCTTCAGTTGCTAAGCCAACTTTTCACAGCAGTAGCTTCCTCTGCAGGCACAGAGAGAATATTTTTATTGTTTGGTACAGGCAGTCCCCGGGTTACATGGATCCGACTTACATCGGATCCCTACTTACAAATGGGGTAAGGCAACCCCGCACCAGCTGCTTCCCCCCAGCAGACCAGGGAGGCGCGAAGCTAGCACTCCCCCCCTCCCCCCCCAGCAGACCAGGGAGACGTGGAGCGGCTTTTCTCAGCAGACACCTCAGCTTGAGAATAAAGGACTGAGGGAAGTGAGGTGTGGGAGAATAAAACTGAGCTCTGGAGAAATGTTTGGCTCGAGTTTCCCCTACAATATGTACCAGTTCCGACTTACATACAAATTCAACTTAAGAACAAACCTACAGTCCCTATCTTGTACGTAACCCGGGGACTGCCTGTATTACTCACTCAAAGCTAAAAAACTAACTGGGAGTTGAAAAAGCCGGAAAACTCATATTTCTGTTTCAGTTTATGAATCAAAATGACAGTGGGAATGGGGAAGATGAGAGCTGGTTGCACAAGTTTTAAGGATACCATATATTTAGTGTTCTGAGGACTTGTTAGAGTTATTAATCTCAAGAAACTGTTGCAATTGCAAATGTGAAACATTTATGTAACACTTAAGTTTTAATTTAATAAAATGTAAATGCTATTGAATTTGTGTGTGAGAGTTTTTACCATTTATAATGTATTGCTACTGCACCTGCAGCTTGACACGAGTAATGAGTATTATGTTCTAATCCAGCAATATAAAAAAATTACACAAAGTATGCACTCTTAGATGTTGTAAAATGCTGTTCTGAGTTGTAAATGAACATGTTTTAGTAATCACATTTGCACCACTGTTTAAGAAATATGGGAAGAAATATCAGTAGGAAACTTGATTGAAATCAGCGATTTAAACTGCGTCGATTTAAATCATTTCACCTTGGACAGGGACTTGACACAGCACCCAGGTGCCTACCTCCAATGGGATCAAAACCATAGATAAATCTGTCTTACTCTGCATAATAGTTTTACACAGATCAAGTTCATAGGTTCGTCCCCTTTATCAATGAAAGAGATATGCACAACTGTTGTTCCTTCTCAGGTAACAATTATTTATACTGGGTATGATAATAAGCAAAAGTGATGTTATTAAATACAAAAAGTAGGATTTAAGTGATTGTAAGCGAGGACAGATCAAAGTAAGTTATTTAGCCAAATAAAACAAACATGACAGCTAAGCTTAATACTCAAAGGGCATGTTAACACTAGGAAATTATTTCAAAATAACTTACTTCGAAATAACAACTCCCAAAATAACTATTTTGAAATAGCGTGTCCACACTACATGGAAGCCTCGAAATTAATCCAAGACAGGCTCCCTTAATGTGGACACGCTACCTTGACTTAGCACTGGGGAAGTACTGGGGAGTAATTATTTTGAATTACTCTGTGGAGTACTTATTTCAAAAAAGCAGCAGTGGAGCTTCCACACTACTACTATTTCAAAATAAGTGTTATTCCTCGTGGAAAGCAGGAGTTATTATTTCGAATTAAGCAGCCTGTTATTTTCAAACAACAGGCTTGGTACTGTGGGTGCTTCACCTGTTATTTCGAAACAAGTAGACCAGGGCTAAGAGACTTGTTACATGCAATCTCTTACCCAAACAATAGCTCTAATCAGCTTTTGTCACAAGCTGGGAAACCTCCAGCCTGATCTTTCCCTCTGTTCAATCTTAGATGTTTCCAGCAGTCATTGTAGATTGGAAATCAAGAGTGTTCTGTGTTTGGTTTCGTGTCTTTACATCCCTTTTGCCAAAGGCAGGCACCTTTTGTGATGTTTACATTTTTTACATTTCCAGTGGAAAAGCGCAGTATCCAAAATGTGTTCCAGCATCAGGAGACCTGGCCCCTTGTGTTGGCAGAGCCAACCATAGTTCAGGATTACAAGAAGAACGAGTGTAATTTGCATAAATAATCTTCCAGTTATGCATATTCATATTCACAAGTATATTTCCATAAATAATCTAGGGTGCAATATCAAACTGCGCGTCAAAACTACATACTGTCGCCAAGATTCAGCTGCATCTACTACTGCTAGGGTGCACCTAGACAGCATCCTTATCTTGGAATAAGCTATGCAATTTGTGCTATGCAAATTGTGTAGCTTATTTCAAATGTATTTCTAAATTGCTTATTTTGAAATTTGACGCTGTCTACCCAGTGCCAAATTTCAAAATAACGCACTATTTCAAGACATCACTTAGCCCTCATGGAATGAGGGTTACAGGGATGCCGGAATAGCGCGCCCATCATTTCGAAATCTATTTGAAATCTATTTCAAAATAACAGGCACATGTAAAAGACATGGAATAGCTATTTTGGGATACCTCTTGTATCCCAAAATAGCTCCACTGTGTAGACATACCTCTATTCTTCAGATAAGATAGTGACACACTTGTATCACTATCACCATGCTACTTGTGCAGTTCTTAAACAGAAATGTAGATTCTTTCAGATGTGAGTTATTGTGACTGTTTAATCCACAATTATTTGAATTACACATCTGGTTTTAATTTTATCTTCATAGAACAGAAACAGGAGAATAAAAATGTATTTTAAAGCTGCTCACTAAGATGTATATCCAACACATCAAAAAAAACCCAGAAAGGACTGCCAGGTTTCAAAGAGAATATAGCAAAATATAGATATGAATCTGACATCAAATAGAACTAAATATGCAGCGTTTACATTAACATTCCTTAGAATGTCTCAGAAATAACTTTCTTTTTGTGTTTTTTAAAATAAAAAGAATACTTTGTTCTTTATCATCTGCTTTCAACTCTAATAATACTCAATCAATAACAGGGTCACATTCCATATTTTAAGATTAGAGGATTGTTAGTTGCAGTGGAAGAATAGTTTACTGACAAAAAACCCATGTCCAAACTAAAATATTGTGTAAGCTACATAAAAACAAGTATTGCTATAAAACATTTTGACAGTATCGTTTCTACTGCACAAGAACTTCGGGGACCCACAAGACTGGAAAAGATAGATTAAACACCAACAAACACGCAAAGAGAAAATTTTACTGTATACATACTACTGCTAAAATCTCAACAACACTATTTTGAAAGCAGCAAAAGATAACCATAAGACCCTGCAGAATCCAGGCTCCTATGGTTATCTTTTGGTGCTTTCAAAATAGTATTGATGAGATTTTTGCAGTAGTTTGATTACAACAAAATTCTCTCTATGTGTTTCTGTTGGTGAGACAGATATAAATAAAACTGTTTATCCTAGTTTAGTAAGATTCTGAATTATAAGTGTTTGTGAACCACAGTACCATAAAACATAGAAAAAAAACTAATGAAAGCTGAGTCAAAATAAACAAACCATATTTCTTTAAAATTATTGCTCAGCGTTTTTTGGAAGTGACGACTAATGAGAAGGCATTATAATGTTACAACTACTAGTGTTTTTCTAATTAACCAGAATTACCAACACCACATCAGAACACAGAGACATCTTTAACTTGATTTACTGACTCTGTTGGCTGAGTATAAATACTTCATATGAAAAAGACTGAAAAGAATTATAATTTCAAAACTCACTGTATTCTTTGAGATACCACATGAAAAGAGCCACAGCACTTTTAGCCATGTTTGAGTTGCTTACTCTTGAACTTATATACAGAATGATTTGTATCCAAGAAATCCAAAATGCAACTCTGTCAAAAACATTGGGCTATTGTTGCAAGGTGCCATCCCAGAAAATGCCTCCTTATGGCATAGTATTGCATTCTCAAGTCCTGAAAGAAACATTCCCCTTCTTGGGATCTAATCAACTGAGTATGAAGCAGACTTTGGTCACTCAAGACCGCACCTGTCCTTCTGGGGGCTTACAATTCACCTGTGTTCGAAGGGGCCAGGTTTCTGCTTCTCCCTGACGCAAAGTGCTCTGCCAATACAACTGCAGCCACTAGCCTGTCGGGTGAGTCTTTCCCACAGGTCTCCTCCAGCCCTGGTCCCTGCAATTTCAAACTCTTCCTTAAGGGATTCCACAGTCCTCATGGGACTGTATGGCATTTCAAGCTGGCATCCTCAGCTCACCAATATCTGGTTTCATCCCCATTCCACAGAGTCTCCCTTAATCATAGGACTTGTGGCCTTCTTCCCCTTAGTTCAGAGCCTTCAAACCCTCCTTCTTGGTGTTACATTTAGTTCAGGCAGGCTTCCTTCCTTATGCCATTTTCCTCCCCAAGCTGTCTGCCCTCTTTCTCCCTCAAGACTGGGCTTTAACTGTTCACTAACACATCATTAACACATGATTCCAAACTACCAGATTGTCTGCCACTCTCCTGAACCCTTGTTTCCTTAAAGCCCGTGTCATGAAACAGGGTTGGCTGGCCCCCATACTCCCTAAGGGGAGAGACCACCTTTACAGCTGTACGCTATATATGTATTTTTAAAAATGACTAAAGACCTCATTATGTAGAAAATGAATAGACAGTTACATTCAGGGGTGGCGCATCCATATAGGCGAACTAGGCAGTCAACTAGGGCGCCAATTTAAATGGGGCGCCAAATGGTGGTGCAATATCATTGAGGGGTTTGGAGGTTGGGGGAGCCAATTGCATGGTTAGCCTAGGGCACCAGTTGCTGGCAGATAGTCTAGGGTCGCCCCTGGCTAAAACCAAGCAATAAATAACATGAAGCCTGTGGCTGCAGTCAAAATTCTCAACTAAAACTGTATCTCATTCTACCTTGTTTTTAAATAACCAAAATCAGAAAAAGTAAAGAAAAACTGCATAGAAAAGGGAAAGTCAAGGAAGCAACACTTACAATTTAAAATGTAGCGCCGCAGCGATCCCAGACCCAGCACGAGCTAAGATTGAGCCAGACTTGCTCAGTCCCAGTTCACGCCTGGTCCAGCAGTCACTGTCCACGAGGGCCGCTCCAAAGGACGCAGAGCAGCTGATAGAAGCAGCAGCGCAGGGAGGGCAGGCAGCATCGTAGAGATAGTGATAAGGGAACCAGCTTTTAAGCCGGCTCCCCCGAGCACCGGCTCCTACATCCCCCTCCCGTTGCTGCCCCTGATACAAAGGCAGCAAAGGGGGGGAGGGAATACAAGTAGTCAATTCAACTACTTGCTTACACCCCTAGCCTGGATCTGGCCTCCAAGCTCTCCCAATCCCCCATCCCTGAAGAGCCCATGCTGATGCTCCAGCTCTCTGGCCATCCCCTGCCCTCCCGCCCTGGTGCTTGAGCACACAATCTACTAGCCTGCCCCTCCCCCAGACTCTGGTGTTTAAGGGGAATGTAAGGAGTGTCTCTCCTCAGTTGGGAGCTGTCTCAGTTAGCAGGGTTTTTTTCCTCTTCTCACTTGTGTGCGGCCCTGACTGTTTTTAACTTGGATCAGCAGCCTCTGACCCAAAAAAGGTTCCCCGCCCTTGCTGTAACTAATTTTAAACAAGGTAGTGGGAGCAGCAACAGCAGATGTGCAAACTAGCCACCCCAGTAGAAGCCTGCCAGGCACCCTATACATGTAGTTGGGTAGCTAGCTCACAGCAGAGTCCATGCCATCCCATCTTCACTGCTATTGTTATTCGTGCTAGCCTGCCAAACCTGCAATTATAGCTTTAAGTGGAGACATACCCTAAGACATTTGTTTTGGAAGGCAGGCAAGCTATCATAATAACTGCAGCTCCCAATGGTATTTACTTTGAAAATGTTCTGCAATATCAATGTAACATGTGAACAACACTGATAAAGCACAGTTAAAGAGCTTTACAGATAATATTTAGAGCCCCAACCAGGTTTTTCGCAAGCAGAATTCCTGCTTAGGCTTCACTCAAGTATACAGGGTGGTGCAATATAAAACCTTGAGGACACAGGAAACCATATTTTTTTTAATTAACAACAATGAAGGACACTGACATGAGAGCCCAGATTGGGAGATGGGGTGACAGAGTGGTTGTATTTTTTTCTCATTTTTGCTTTCCTCATTATAGCAAAAACACTGAGAAACAAACAAAAAAAACCCCTAACCTAACAGATCCTCACTAAACATTGCTAAACTATCAAATCCTCATTACCAGTTTCAAGTCCTATAACACAGACCAATTCTTGCCAGTATAGGTTTCCCAATTGAAATGATTTTAAAGCTCCCCTCTTTAACCTATGGTAAAATTCAAATGGATAAACACCTGGAATGAGATTAACAATACAATAATATTTGGGGATACTATTATATTCCAAAACTCAAAACTTTCATTATTTGTACCATACAGGCAAATGAGGGCTGGATTACACCAACAGGAATCATGCCTACCAAGGGGAAACCCTATTCAAGTTCCACACCTACATAATTCTGTTAAATTCCTTTGTCTTCACTTCCAACTAGTGTGCTATTGTAGAGCTCTAGTTTTCTCGAACAGAAATCCACATAATGTTCAATCATTGCTTCATTTTTAATTAAAGATAAGTTTATGCCCAGACTAATAGTATTGTAATAAATGTTGAAATCAAGCTGAAATGTTTGTTTTAGAAGTGGCAGACAAATATTGCAGTAAAAGCAGGAAGTCAATAAACATATTCCTGTTAAATTTTAAAATGTTGAGATAAATGAGTAAAGAAGTACTTTTACAATCAACATACAGCTGAGATCTCTAAATAGTGAACTTTATTATTTGTATTAACTACATATTTAACGAGCAATTTCAAATAATTTTAATATAAGGTAATTTAAATAAGAATCTGTGTTTTTTTTTAATTTCACAAGACTCAGAAGTCTGACAAGAATAAACATTGGTTGAGTCAGACGACAGATTTTGATTTTCCTGGACAGTATTTCTCCATCAAAACAGAAACAAGCAACATTATTATGTCATGAAAGCAACTTTGTGGCTGGTTACTTCTTGAGATTTCTACTTTCAATTTTTATCACCACTGGATTCTGATTAACTGTCTAGTAATCTGACAGGGTGACAAATTCCTTCCACATTACATCAGACAAACAAAACCCTTTTATTATTGACTTAGCCCATCCTATTTCATTTCACCAGAAATTAAAAGCTAGTAAATAACCCTATGCCAAGCTCCTAAAATTATTCTTTATAAAGAAAACAGCCTGAAAAATTGAGTCTTTTCTTGTTTGCATGGCAAAGAATCAGTATTAAATATATTTATAAAGATACAGATTCAGCAATGAATTCATATACTATAGTAATAGAAATGTAGCCGTGTTAGTCTGGGGTAGTTGAAGCAAAATGCAGGACAATGTAGCACTTTAAAGACTAACAAGATGGTTTATTAGATGATGAGCTTTCGTGGGCCAGACCCACTTCCTCAGATCAAATAGTGGAAGAAAGTAGTCACAACCATATATACCAAAGGATACAATTAAAAAAATGAACAAATATGAAAAGGACAAATCACATTGCAGAACAGAAGGGGGATGCGGGGGGGGAGGGAGGGGGCTATGAAAAGGACAAATCACATTGCAGAACAGAAGGGGGACCCTCCCCCCCCCCCCGCATCCCCCTTCTGTTCTGCAATGTGATTTGTCCTTTTCATATTTGTTCATTTTTTTAATTGTATCCTTTGGTATATATGGTTGTGACTACTTTCTTCCACTATTTGATCTGAGGAAGTGGGTCTGGCCCACGAAAGCTCATCATCTAATAAACCATCTTGTTAGTCTTTAAAGTGCTACATTGTCCTGCATTTTGCTTCATATACTATGTTACAGTTTGGCCAACACTCGTTATTTGAAATATATTATTTTTCAGTGTAGTTACACTTGTTCCTCTTTACAGTCTCTTTTTTTCATCCTTCTCCAAGCATCCAATCACCCTTTCTAATAAAACAACTAATTTCATCAAAGACCGATTTGAAACATGTGGTGTTAAATCAATAGTACAGCGGATGTGTACTATTACAAATTACACCTTTTCATAAATCTGGTCATATATTTAATCACCAAAACATTTTCCTTCACTTGTCAGTCCCCATCTGCCTGGAATAAGCAAGCCAAATAAAAATGGTTTTGCTTCAGATCTAACTTCTCATTCACATTTTCTAAAATTAAAAATGTCCATATTTAGAAGGTTATGCATCCATACTACAAGACTGAGAAGATGACTGAACTGGAGTATTTGAACATAAGAGACCTATACAGGCAGTCCCCGGGTTACGTACAAGATAGGGACTGTAGGTTTGTTCTTAAGTTGAATTTGTATGTAAGTCGGAACTGGTACATATTGTAGGGGAAACTCGAGCCAAACATTTCTCCAGAGCTCAGTTTTATTCTCCCACACCTCACTTCCCTCAGTCCTTTATTCTCAAGCTGAGGTGTCTGCTGAGAAAAGCCGCTCCGCATCTCCCTGATCTGCTGGGGGGGGGGGCTAGCTTCGCGTCTCCCTGGTCTGCTGGGGGGGAAGCAGCTAGTGCGGGGTTGCCTCACCCCGTTTGTAAGTAGGGATCCGATGTAAGTCGGATCCATGTAACCCGGGGTCTGCCTGTATCAAATGTAGAAATCACAATACAAGTTTACTTGTCTACTATTCAATTTTCAGGAAGATCAGGAACATGAATGAAAAGGAACCGATACTCTCATAGGCCTTTAAAAATATATTTCATTATTATATATTACTTAATTTTATGAAACTGCCTCAAACTCTATACATCTATTAATATGGACAGGTAACTTTAATGTCATAAGACTCAGAACAACAAACAACCTCACAGGTTCCAGCTACAGAGGATAACATTAGGAGGAGCCATTCACCACAGAAGTACAGTATAAATATCTCACTGTAGTATAAATATGAAATATAAGAATATATATAGTACTGTCACCAAAATGGCAACCATTTTGGAAATTAACAAAGCAAATGCTTTTTCAGCCAAGAACAAGGTTCTAAATGAATTGCTGATGTCTAAAAATTGATATGGCAGAAAATTTACATAACAATGCGATCAACTGTCCTACGGAATGCTGTAAGCTTTCATTATTAAAAAACACACAGCAAAAGCAAAGACAATAAGAGGGAGAGATTTTTTCATCTCTATCTGAGAAACACTACCAAATACTACTTCAACGAATAAAGAGAGAGATCCATTCTATGTCAGATGGACTCCTATACTATACTGGGTACTTGATAACAAACTGGTATCAAACTGGCATATACTTGATACCAAACTGGGCGGAGTTGCAACTTCTTTGGAGGATAGGGACATAATTCAAAATGACCTTAGCAAGTTAGAGAAATGGTCAGAGGTAAACAGGATGAGGTTTAATAAAGAGAAATGCAAAGTGCTCCACTTAGGAAGGAACAATCAGTTCCATACATACAAGATGGGAAGCGACTGTCTAGGAAAGAGCATGGCAGAAAGGGATCTAGGGGTCATAGTGGACCACAAGTTGAATATGAGTCAACAGTGTGATGCTGTTGCAAAAAAAGCAAATATGATTCAAGGTTGTATCAACAGGTGTGTTGTAAGCAAAACTCGTGAAGTCATTCTGCCGCTCTACTCTGCACTAGTTAGGCCTCAGCTGGAGTCCTGTGTCCAGTTCTGGGCGCCACATTTCAAGAAAGATGTGGAGAAATTGGAAAGGGTACAGAGAAGAGTGACAAGAATGATTAAAGGTTTAGAGAACATGACCTATGAAGCCAGGCTTCATGAACTGGGCTTGTTTAGTTTGGAAAAAAGAAGATTAAGGGGGGACATGATAGCGGTTTTCAAATATCTAAAAGGGTGTCACAAGGAGGAAGGAGAAAATTTGTTCCTCTTGGTTTCTGAGGACAGGACAAGGAGTAATGGGCTTAAAGTGCAGCAGGGGAGGTTTAGATTGGACATTAGGAAAAAATTCCTAACTGTCAGGGTGGTCAAATATTGGAATAAATTGCCAAGGGAGGTGGTGGAATCTCCCTCTCTGGAGATATTTAAGAACAGGTTAGATAGACATCTGTCAGGGATGGTGTAGACGGAGCTGGGTCCTGCCTTGAGGGCGGGGGGCTGGACTCGATGACCTCTCGAGGTCCCTTCCAGTCCTATTATTCTATGATTCTATGACTCATCAATATAGTATCAGAATAACTTCCAGTAGTGCATTATGTAATGTCACTATCATCTGTCACATTTGTTTTTGTATCCACTTGGGGAAAGGCATGTGTGAAGTAGTACCTTAGTTTCTGTACCTTAACTTCTGTACCAAAGTTTCTGTAGGAAGTTTAATATTACTCTTCCATTCTGGAGTATTTACACCATTTCTAACAAACTCTCTCTCTCATTGGCAAGGACATTTGCTCAGCCTTATTCCACCCACCCACCCACCCACCCTCAGTAGTGGTCACGGAAACAGGGGTACCATTTACAGGGGGTCTAGGAGATCTGTAGCCCCTGAAGTTTGAACCCCTGAATTTAATACTTGAGGTCTGCTTAAAGCACATGCTCTAATCCCAAATATAGCTCTTAACTGCAATAGAGTCTGTGCTGCTCTCAGCTTTGCCTTTGGGGCAGGAAGTTTTTTTATAAACAGAGGAAGGCAGGGTGGTTAAGACAGCAAGAGGCTTGTCATTCAAGTTACTGAAAGATCCTTAGAAGATCATAAAAACACTGCTAGGTATTTCGCTTAAAAGATAAAAAACAAGCAGTAAAAATAAACACTTATGTGCTCTGGGAGTCTTTAATGGAACCAATACAGTTCAACTTATTCATAAATGACCTTGAAAAGATGTAAACAGTGAGGTGGCAAAATTTGCAAATGATGTAAAATTACTCAAAATATTTAAGTCCAAAGTTGACTACAAAGAGTTACAAAGGGATCTCACAAATCTGGGTGATTGGGCAACAAAATGGCAGATGGAATTTGATGTTGATAAATGCAAAGTAATACACATGGAAAAATATAATCCAATTATACATACCGAATGGTGGGGTTTAAACTAGTTGTTACCACTCAAGAAAGAGATCTCGGAATCACTGCGGATAATTCCCTGAAAACATCTATTCAAGGCTAATCAATACACAGTGGCAATCCAAAAAGCTAACAAAATACCGGGACAGTGTTCTTCTTGTAAACAAAAAAGGTGCCGGTACTCCAGGGGAAAAGTTGTTGAGCTCTGACTGGAGGTGCTGGTATTGCATCTGGAGGTGCTGGTACTGCGAACCAGGCAGTACCGTCTCAAAAAAAACACTGACTGTGAACCATTAGTAAAGGAATAGATAAAAAGACAGAACATATCATATTGCCTCCTGTGGCCAGGTCTCCCAAGCAGCAGGATGGCTTAGTGGTTAGGTCTCGGTGTTAGCAGGTGGTCCGGGGTGTAGGACTTTCGGCCACTTATCAGAGTCTGTTCCTTCAATTTGGAGCATGGTCCCAAGAGTTCAATTTCCCCCTTCTCAGAGGGGTTTTCCTTCTGGTTCTTCCCCTCTGCCCCAGAGGAAGGGGTTGCAGGCTTGCATCCTCCTACGGCCAACCCAGCAGATAGCTCTGGCTCAGGTCCTCCAGACAGCAGAATCAGCTCCCGCCTCTTCATTGGTCAGCCCCTAACTGAACTAGGTTCCCTCCTTTTAGTCTCTCTCCAAGTCTGGCATCGGCTGCAGGTAAAATGGGGTGGGGCTAATTGGGCAAAAAGGCTTTGTTTAGCCCCTGCACTGCCAGGCCCTCCTCTCACTCCCTCACATACACACGCCCATGACTCCCATTGGGGCCTGCCCCTACCCCAACTGCGTTCCATCCCTCCTGGAAAAAAAAGTCTGCATTTGCATGGGCCTTCCCAACACAATGTTGAATCCGGAAGGAGGATTGAAGGGACAGGTACCACCTCATAATTCTGGGGTTTGTCTCTTTCACTGCATGTAGCCAGTGAGGTGCATGGTCTGTGATGAAGGTAAAGTGCCTGTGCAGGAGGTAATATTGGAGTGAGTCCACTTCCCATTTCACTGCTAGCACCTCCTTTTTTATTACAGAGCAGGCTTTCTCTCTGGGAAATAGCTTCCTACTAATGTAGAAGTGCTCATTCCCTCTCATGACCTGGGAGAGAACAGCTCCTATGCCCACATCAGAGGCATGTGTCTGAGAAGTTGGGGCTGTACAAGATGGGTTTTCGACAGAGCTGGGCCTTATAGGCTTGGAAAGCTTCCTCACAAGCTTGGGTCCACTGCTTTCTGTTTGGACTCTCCTTCTTGAGGAGGTCGGTAAGTGGGGCTGCAATGGAGAAGCCTGGGATGAAGCAGTGATAGTAACCTGCTAAACTTAAGAAGTGGCGTACATGCCTTTTTGGTGATGGAGGGGCATACCGCTGGAGGGCTTGGATCTTTCTCACTAGAGGACATACAATGCCTTTCCCTAAGGGGAAGCCCAGAGAGGTGGTCTAATCCCTTCTGAGGTGGCATTTTGCAGGGTTTGCTGTCAGGCCGCCTTCCCTGAAGGACTGCAATATGGCCACCACATGTAAGTGGACCTGCCAATCACAGCTATAAATCACTATGTCATCCAAATAAGCAGCCATGTACTGACCATGGGGACACAAAATACGGTCCATCAGCCACTGGAATATGGCAGGGGCACCATGCAACCCAAAGGGCATGGTTTGGAATTGGAAGAGTCCAAAGGAGGTGGAGAAAGCTGTTTTCTCCTTGGACTCGGGTGTAAGGGGGATCTGTCAGCAGCCTTTTGTTAAGTCCAGCATGGCAAAGTACTCTGCCTCGCCTCCCCAAGCCAATCCAGCAGCTCATCCACCCAAAGCATGGGATGTGCATCAAATTTGGACACAGCATTCACCTTCCAGAAATCAATGCAAAACCAGGTGCTCCCATCATGTTTAGGGACTAAGACTATAGGGCTCTTCCAATCACTGCAGGACTCCTCAATTATCCCCAACGCTAGCATCAACTGAAGTTCTTGTTTCACCACGTCCCTCAATTTTTGGGGAAGGGCCTGGGGGTTCTCCCGGGTTCCATCTGGATGTGATGGATGGCCAGGTGAGTTCAATCTGGTTTCACCAAGAAAACAGGAGAATTTGGTGACTAACTGCTGGGCCTGAAGCTTCTGTTCAGGGGTGAGGTTGAACCCAATCTGGTCTTCTCCTGGTTTTGATGTATCCTGATCTCCTGGTTTTGATGTATCCTCCGCCTGGGGCCCCAGTTCCAGGTCTGGCGGGTAGGGTGTTATTAGTAACCCTTCCCGGGCTTTCCAGGGTTTTAAGAGATTCACATGGTAAATTTGTCACACTTTGCGCTTGTCAAGCTCATGCACCTCATAGCTTACTGGGCCCACTCGCCAAACCACCTCATGTGGTCCCTGCCAGCAGGTGAAGATTCTGGAGTCTGTACTGGGCAGCAGCAGTAGTACCTGATTCCCTGGTTGGAACTCGTGGAGTCTTGCCTGTTTGTTAGAAGTTGCCTCCTGGGCCTTTTGGGGCTGGAGGAGGTTCTCCTGAGCAAATGTACCTAGCATTTCAAGCCTCTCTTGGAGGTTAAGCACATATTACACTATGTTATTATATTGGGAGGGTTGTTCCTCCCATGTCTCCCAAACTATGTGCAAAATCCCACAGAGCTGCCTTCCATACAAGAGTTCAAAAAGCGAAAACTCTGTGGAGGCCTGAGGAACCTCCCAGACTGCGAACGTGAGAGCCGGGAGTAGCTGGTCCCGGTGGCGCACATTCATTAGAGCATAGCCTTCAGGGTCAGGCTGAAACTACTACTAGTCTGTCCGTTTGGGGTGGGAGACAAATGCCCGGAGTGTCTTCATTTTTAATAACCAGCACAGCTGCTGTGCTGTCTGGGACATAAGGTCTGTCCCCTGATCCGTTAGGATTTCCTGAGGGACTCCCGAGCAAAGATGTTCATGAGCTCAGTCACCACTTTCTTGGCACTAACGGAGCATTACGGCACAGCTTTGGGGTACCGGGTCGTGTAGTCAACTATGATGAGGATGAACTGTATCCAGCAGCACTCTTCTCCAGTGGGCCAACTATGTCCACTCCAATCTGCTCAAAGGGTACACTCATGAGCGGGAGGGGAATTATCGGGGCTTTCTCCGCTGGCCGGGGTGCCATGAGCTGACACTCTGGGCAGGAGGCACAAAAATCTGCCACCTCCCGCTGGATCCCGGGCCAAAAGAAGCAGACCAGGATCCAAGCCAGCGTCCTTTCTCTCCCCAGGTGTCCCATCATGGGGATGGCATGGGCAAGCTGCATGACCTCCCTCCGATACAGCTGAAGCATCAGGAGCTGGTGGTGCACTTCTTCTGTTTACAGGTCCTTATCTACCCAGTATAGACAGTCTCCCTGAATTTCAAAATGAGGGAAACTGTCCCACTTGATGGAGCCCCATGGTTTCCCCATTTACTTCAGCCACCTGGTCTTATGCTCTGCTCAGGGTCTCCCACAAAATCCGAGGGGCACATTAGGACTGACGATTTGGGTAACGGGGCTAGCTCCTTCTCGAACTTGCTAGAGCCTGGGTTCGCTGGGTTTGTGTTGGGCCATAGGAGGTCCCCTGCCCCAGATCCGCCACTTCCCCTACTCAGGCAAGAGTCGTGGTTTCCACTCAATTGGCTCTCAAAGACTGGGGTTGCCGTTCCATAGCAGAAGGTTTCACAACTTCTGACAGCACTTCCCTAAAACATCCCCAGTCTGCCCAGTATCAGTGGATAGGCGAGGGTTGAGGCCAGGCAAACCATTAAAGGCTCTTCACGCCTTCCTACTCGTACGGTCAGCTGGGTGCGGGGGTAGGTTTTCATGTCTCCATGGATGCACTGCAGCCTGATGGTGCTTCGAGATGGTGCAGTCTGATGGTTAGGCACATACCAGGGTCAGGGCACAACCGGAGTCAATCAGCCCGATTGCCTCTGTCCCATTTATCCATAGGGGGATGGTCAGCTTGGCAGAGTCTTGATGATGTGTACGTATTTGTGGGGTCCACAGCTTCCCGAACACTCCATGTACGGGCAGTCCCTGTATCAGTGCCCAAAGCCCCCACATGTAAAACAGGCATACTGCTCCTGGGTGGACTTTGTGAGGGGGGGATCTCCTCGAGGCACCCGGGATGATGGGCGTGGACGAGCTTCCCCAAGCCTGGGGTTGAGTAGGGGTCCTGGCTCCATGTCTGGTGGGTGCCTGGTCTCCCAAAGGGGGAGCTGGTGGGCTGGTCCAGTGCACGAGAGTTGGAATATATGGGCACCCCTGAATCCATGAGATTCCCCCCAGCCCTGTAACCCCTGGCTACTTTCAGCCATCTGTGTTGGGGTGCCCTTGGCTGCTCTGAGGCCCAAAGAAGGTGTCGTCCCTGCGGACTTGGCCACTAGATAGTTCTCCATCAGTTGAACAGCTGTGGTTGTGCTATCAGGGTGTAGGTATGTAAATACACTTCACTCAGATTGCTCAGGTCTGCTGGATGTTCAACTGTTAGAAGGTGCTTTGTCCATTGTAACTAATTTGACTGTTGTAGGGGTCACAAACTTCGTCAAAACTAAATACCAGAATTGTAAGATATGACCACCGTAGCTTGCAGTTACCATGGGAATGAACAATGCAGAAAGTCAGACTGTTTAATTCAGTTAAAAGAAGAGACCCTATCAGTGCAAATACACTTGAATGGAAGGAGGCTGGTCTTTCAAAGACCTATAGACTTAGCTGGGGCGGGAGGTGAGTCATCAGGCTGCATGCCCTCCAAGTGTGAGCTGGAGAGCATGCAATGACAGAGCTAAAGAAAGGCTCCCTAAGGAGTCCCTCTGCATGTAAATTTACTCCCAGGGATGCTGGAATCTCTTGTGGCTGGACCGTGCTTTGGGCCAAGAGCTGAAATCACTAGGTTTGGCCTAAAGCCAAATCCGCCACAAGCCAGTGGAAGATGCAATGAGCAGTCAGCAGGGTAGTGATGGAGAGGCATTAGGAGTCACCAGCAAAGGGGCAGCAGCGAGGGGCAATGGATGGCCATCAGAGTGGTGCCAGAGAGCAGCGAGCATGTGGATGGCGAGTGACCAGCGGAGTGGGTGAGATGACTCCTACCCCCCCAAACACACACACACTCAGGATGGGAGGTGAACTCTGCAGATCACCTCTGAACTCTGGTCTGCCCTGACCAAGGGCAGAGACTGAGTGGGGTGCAGAGAAGAACTGGGCATATAAATGGGACACTTACAGTGCTTGAGAGCTTGAGAGGAAAAGGACGAGCTGGGACGTTTACTCGTAGGTTTTGTTTGAACTGTGTTTGTGGTGGTTTCCTATGAACTCTGTTTGTGATATTTTCCCAAATTTACTTCTTTCCCCTTTTATTAAAAGTTTCTCTTCTACACTCTTACTCTGTGCTTGCGAGTTGGGAAGCATTGCCACCCGGGGTTTTGTGTGAATTTCCCAGGTTACTGGGTGGGGGCTAGAGACAGTTCTGTGTTGGATGGATGGAGAGGAATCCCTAGATATTGAACCTGTTGCTGGTGCTACCTGGTAGATGGGTTACATACAGTACATATATAGCAGTACAAATAATTATTAAGAGCAATGCTTAAAATGCTTAAAATACAGTGTAATGTTTAACCAAAGTTACAGATAAAAAAGTACACGAGAAGGATTCTTCATTTACTTACCACTGGACCTGTTTTTGCGGTTTGATTTCCCACCTGTAAGAAGCATCTTGAGACTGTTTCGAAACATGGCTGCTCTATACTGCTATGTGCACCCCAAAACCTGTATAAAATAAAACAGATATAATTTGGCTTTCACTTATCAATATGGAAATATTTTGAAAAAACAGTGAGAGAAGCTAAAAATAAAAACTTCAAAGCACTACACACTGACAGCAAAAAATGGAACATAAAACATTAAGGCTTTCTATATTCCCTAAAAATTTAAATCACCACTCCTAAAATCTAACATTTCAAATACCTTTATTCATCGAGACTGACCATGCTCAGTACAATACAGAATTTCTTCAGCACTGTTTGACGTGGGCACTGGCAGTTGATCACTAGGCCAGCTTGGTTTTAATGGGTTGGGAAGGATATGACAGTCAGGCAAGTCATTCTCCAACTATGGCAGGGACTGTGGCTCTGCTCAAACCTATCAATCTTGTTGACACTGACCTACAGACTACAAGGTGCTGTCTATAATTTCAGGGGCCATTAAATATCACATACTTCAGTAAGCTGACATAGTTATTAAACGTACAAAAGGAAAAACAGTAGACTCCAAACTCATAAAAACTTAAGATGACTGATGTTAATAATTAGTATGTTTTCCTCTAAGACAGAGGTCTCCAAATTGTGGGACATTCCCTGAATGTTTGGGGAAGGGCCTTAGCCAGCCCAAATGGGAGGAAAAGGAGAGGGAGTGCCACCCAGTCCTGTTCTGTTTCCATCTCCACTCTGGCCATGGCTCTGCTCCTGGCCCCGGTAATCCTCCCGGTCCCAGCCCCAGTCTTCACCAGCAGCTGCAGCTCTGCTCCCAGCCCCAGCCCTTCCCTCAAGTGCGGCTCCTATCCCCAGCCCCCAGCCACATCACTGGCCATGGCTCCATTCCTAACTCTTCCCACACCCCAAGGAGCAGCCCAACATTGGACCTCTATACCTCTCTACCCCCCACAAGACCCAGGACCCTGCTTCCATTCTTTTCAGAGCAGGCAATTCCATTTTAAAACTAGATTAACTCCGATCCATTCTGTATTCATTAGTATAGTCTTCAATTACGTAATCACTTATTAGTGCTCAATTAATGCAATATATAATACAATTCTTTTACAACCTTGTGTTATACTTCTTGTAGGGTGAGTAAGAAATGAGATAGATTGTACAAAAGTGACTTTTTTTCAAGTACACTCAGTAGCATTCAGAATTCAAAATGTTATATATGTGCATCTAAAGTTGTGAAAAGTCACTGTAATCTGTACTCAGTTACTAGAGAAAAATTATAATTTAAATTAGAGACAGCATTAAAAATGCATACTCACAAGGGAAAGAGTTAAACTTGTGTGGCTGACCTTAATTTTAGCATTTCCTGACTTTGAAGTACCTTCCCCATATGACCGCAAGAATCTTGGAACATGCTTTTATTTTACTTTTAAACAGAGTACAGTGTATGCACTTGTTATGTGTATACGGGTCAGTAACGTCATTTTACATTACTTTTGATGTCCTACATAATATTAGAACTGAAAAGACACCAGTGTTTAGGCTTCCCCTATAACTCCAAAATAAATAATACATCTTTTTAAGAGCAGGTTGTCAGACAATCAGCCATTATGTAAAGCTTCCTATTTGGCAAGCAAATTGAAGATCTTGAACTTTTCTGCTTGGCCACATACACAACAGTCTTAAACAAGAGTTCTGTTGTTACTTTCTACAGATTTGTCATTTCCTAGTTCACTGTCTCTCAACCAGGGAGCCAGAGCCCTCTGGGGTCCAGGTTTCAGGGGGTCTGCCAAGCAGGGCTGGCACTGGACTTGCTTGGGCCCAGTGCCAAAAGCTGAAGCCCCACCACATGGAACTGAAGCCTGGGGCCCTGACCTCTGCCACCTTAGTCTGAAGCTAAACCTACCTTAGGAACTTAGCTTCACAAAGCCCCTTGTGGCATTTGGCCCTGGACATCTGGCCAGCTTGCTATTAAAGTGAACCCTGGCTTTTATATGCAGAAAAAAAATTGTTGTGGGACATGGAGTTTTTATAGCATATTTGGGGATGGGATGAGGGAAAGAAAGAAAAAAAGTCGAGGACTCCTGGTCTAGTTTACTATACAAAAAGCAAAGTTCTGGACTTGGCAAAATCCTCCTCTGATTTCAATACAGTATCAATAATACTATTCCTTTTAATAAATAGTGCTGGACTTGGCAAAATCCTCCTCTGATTTCAATACAGTATCAATAACACTATTCCTTTTAATAAATAGAGCATTTCATTATGGATTTAAGATACTCACATACATACACAATAATCTGTGAAATATCAGGAAGATTAAAAAATCAAAATTACCTGTAAACAGAAGGCAAAAGAGATGCCTGAACATTTTATAGGAGTAATAATCCCAAACCAATTAATCATACAAAAATGAAACAGTCAAAAAATTTAGGCTGATAAAATATGCAATGCTCTATCATTATGAACACAGCACAGCCGAAAGAGTGTCTCAAAGAGGTCACTAACAAAAAGGTCTCTTGGTCCACTAATCCAAATATACTTATCTGGGCTTTAAAACTAGAAGGCAGTACATTTCTCACTCCACCAAGTGCATGTTTACACCACCAATTGAGACTTTGCTGTATCTGAAATTGCAATTAACTCTTAACTTTTCTACAGGTTTACAGCTAAAGAGGCCAAACTGCTATATACTGTAAATCCTCACCTGCTGAAAAAAAGTGTTGTGAAGAGAGAAGTGTTATAGGAAGAGTTAACAGAATGTTCTATCAAGCAAATATAATGATATTTTTTGAGACAGGATTATTCATCAATTTTTGCACCTGTTTTTTCCTTAACTTCTTATACCAAAAGAACATTTTTAAATAAAACATTTATGAGAGCATATGTTTGACCACATGAATACTACCAGGATCCCAATTATTTTATGTCTCCAAAACTACATCATTTCTTAGGGTACATCTAGACTACAGGGTTTTGTCGACAGAAGTTTTGTCGACAGATACTGTCGACAAAGCTTCTGTCGACAAAGAGCGTCTAGACTACATTCAGTTCTGTCGACAAAGCAAGCTGCTTTGTCAACAAAACCCTGTAGTCTAGACACAACCCTACATGCAATAACACCTTCTGTCGACAGAACTCTGTCGACAGAAGGCGTTATGCCTCGTAAAATGAGGTTTACCAGCGTCGACAAAACTGCTGAGTTCTGTCGACGTTATGTCGACAGAACTCAGCGGTAGTGTAGACGCAGGTATAGTTTTGTCGACAAAAGTGGACTTTTGTCGACAAAACTCTGTAGTCTAGACACACCCTTAGACTGCTGCCTGCCTCTCTCTAATGATGCCATTGTTACATGACATGGTTACATGACTATTCGATAGTCCCAGGAGACAGGGCTGCCAGCCAGTGCGCTCCCAGCCCCACTCCTGGGGAACTCCCAGCCACCAGCTCATGCCTCCCTCTCCCCTTACTGCCTCTGTATCTGAGGCAGCAAGGGCGGGAGGGAAATGCATGTAGTTGACAGGATTAACCAACAAGCCCAGGCTTATCAGCTAATCGTCTAATCAACTACACATCGACATCCCTACTGTATATTACCAAAATTCATGAATAACATTCAAATATCCACTTAGATCAGGGGTGGGAAATCTAAGGCCTAGGGGCTGAATCTGGCCCCCAGCTTGTCTGGATCCAGCCCCAAGGCTTAGGGCTCCCCTTCTCCAGCATTAGAGAGCTGGTGCTCTAACTCTACAGCCCATCTAAAGACACCCCCGAGAGATCAGAGTGCCAGCACCCACTCCTCACTGCGGAGGGGGAGCCCTGAGCCTCACAGGCCGGAATCAGGCAAGCCAGATCCAGATCCAACCCACAGGCTTTGCCTGAACAGCTCCTGCACCCCCCTTCCATCCTTACTTTACTCCTGCATCCTACCTCCTATCCAGCCCTCCCACCTCCAGCACCCTACAACCCTCCCAGATGCACCAACCCCCAACCCACTCCTGTACTTTCTCTCCTGCTACCCTATACCCCAAGCCTGCTTCGCAGCAGCCCCCTCCCACACAGTGAACCCCTCATTTCTAGCCCCACCGCAGAACCTAGGGGGTCCCACAAATTCTACTAGCCTTGGCTCCCTTAGGCTCTGGTGTGCAAGGAGAAGAGAAGGGACAATCTGTGCAAACAGATGGGAGAGGCAAGGCCATCATTAAAAAGGCAAAACATTCTCAGAGGAACCACTCCTAAAAGTAACATAGCTCAGATGTTCTGCCTGCTGATGGGTTCAACCAGTCACACTTCTCAATCAGGAGCCCTGTCAGTGAGTATTTTGGTTTTTTGCTTCTCGATTTTGTGCGGGCCCCCGACTGGTTTTCCTGAGGGTCAGTGGCCATCAACCCAAACAAGGATTCCCATCCTTGACTACCCAGCCTGCTTCTTGTACAAGATCATTCCTGCATCAGTGGTTGTACACTACTCTGAACTTTCCCACATGGAGCTCTGTAAGAGGCTCATACAACTGCACATCCTCTAATGTGATATGCCAGCAACACCCATTAATGGACTTAGAAGTAGCCATTCCTCTATAAAGGAATTTCATAAGCAAACTAGAGAGAGTGTGGAATTCACCTTCATATGTAAATGTCTCTCTTGGTCTAAATAAAGACTTGAATTGGTTAACATATAAAATCAGCTTCCCTTACATTCAATACCATATTGCCATCAAAAGCTAGGAAAGGGACACTTCCAATCTGCTCAATTAGCCTCATTAGAACCAGGATTACAATTGACAGGTACTTATTTCTCTCTCTCTCTCTCTCTCTCTCTCTCTCTCTCCCTCCCTCCCTTCTTATTCTGAGGATCCATCTTTTTTTCTCCACTCAAGATCATGTCATCTGAAGAAGTGGGTTTTGCCCACAAAAGCTCATGATGATTGATTAGTCCTTAAGGTGCCACAGGACTACTTGAATTTTTTTAAATGGAAAAAGGGGAAGAAGTAAAAGGAGCCCATCAGAAAACTTAACTAAAATTAAGTATTTTACATACCATGAAAATAGTTGAGGCTCTGCCAATGTCGATAGGAAAGCAAGAGAAACAAGATGCTGTAATGGGATTAGGTGTCAAGGGAGTTGTTATTTAAGGTTTAAAAAAAAATCAGAACAAAACCAAGAAAACTCCCATGCACCCCAAGATACAATCACCCTGTGGGCCTGCCAGTGCATTTTGTGTTTTCTATCAATTTAGATCACTAAATCCTCAGGGCAGTCTGTTTCTTCGTCTGAGCCTTGTACAGTGATGACCACACTTGTAGCATGCAAAAAGTTCATTTTATCAGTTCAGTTGCTGAATGAAGTTTCAGGTTGGTTCTCATTTAAATCAAACCAATTTGTTCAGCCCTAATATAGTTAATTTTTTGTTAAATCACCCCAACACCTTCACCTATTTGTGAAGAATGTCAAAGTCTACAATGATTCAACACCATTTTATCACAAGGAAGAAACAAAACAGCTAGTGAGAAGCCGATATAAATAAAAGTTGTTAATGTCACAGAGCAAAGAAAGATTAATGTAGAGTGAAGAAAAGAAAGAATCAGTTTTGTCAATCATCACAGTTAATAACGATCCACAATGGATGATAATCTGTGATAGATGAGACAAGAACTGTTATGTGTTTCAAGAGAACTTCAGAGTTATGGAACACCTCAAGAATGGAAGTTGTTTATAATGCTGAAATATTTGTAACATTATGACTATTCTTTCAGAAGTTTGCAACTGAACAACTTAATGCAGCTTTAAAAATTTACTGGCATATAGGGTACAATATCAGGAGCAGAACTAGGGCAGTGACTGTTCCCCTTTACTTGGCACTTTTAAGGCCACATCTGGAGTACTGCATCCAATTCCGGGCATGCCCATTGAAAAAACAATCTGGACACATTGGAGTAAGTCCAATGGAGGACAACAAAAATGATTAGGGGTCTGGAGCACATCACTTACAAGGAGAGGCTGAGGGATTTGGACTTACGTAGTCTACAGAAGAGAAGAGTGAGGGAGGATTTGATAGCAGTGTTCAACTACCTGAAAGGGAGTTCCAAAGAGGATGGTAAGAGGCTCTCAGTAGTGACAGATGACAGAAAGAGGAGAAATGGTCTCAAGTTGCAGTGGGGAAGGTCTAGGTTGGATATTAGAAAAACTCTTTCCCTTGGAGGGTGGTAAAGCACTGGAATAGGTTACCTAGGGATGTGGTAGAATCTCCATCTCTCAAGGTTTTTAAGTCCCAGTTTGACAAAGCCCTCACTGGGATGATTTAGTTGGTGTTGGTCCTGCTTTTAGCAGGAGATTGGACTCAATTACCTTCTCGGGTATCTTACAACTCTATGATTCCTTGTCAATTCCACGTTAGGTGTGTGCGTGCCCACATGCACAGCTGCCAGACATTTTTTTCCACCTACTAGTATCTGGAGGGTCGGCAATAGAGCCTTCTGGAGTTTTACGCTCGTGAGCTGGTATATGCCTTACAGCGTCTCAGTTCCTTCTTGACACCATCTCTGACAACAGGGAAGGGGGCAGGTCATGGAATGAACATGACCAATGCCTCTCAAAGAGCAACAGTTGCAAAAAGGTAAATAATTGTTTTTTCTTCTTTGACTGCTTTAACATGTCAATTCCATGTTAGATGATTCAAACAGTAGGAGTAGGTTAGAAGTTCATAGTTGTGCTCTTTGCAACACTTCTTTGCCGAGGTTGGCATCATCCCAGACCTGTTTCTACAGGCATGTTAACAAGAAGAAGGTGATCAGAGAGGATGTGCGGCACCTATTGGATAAAGGAGGTAACCTAGTGACTGATGATGTGGAGAAAGCTGAAGTACTCTTTGCCTCTGTATTCACAGACAAGGTGGGCTCCTGGACTAATGCGCTAAGTGACGCAAGATGGGATGAAGATGGACAGACCTTGATGGGTAAGGAACAGGTTAGGAACTATTTAGAAAAGCTAAACATACACAAATCCATGGGTCCGGACTTAATGCATCCGAGAGTACCGAGGGAGTTGGCAAATCTCATTGAGGAGCCTTTGGCCATTATCTTTGAAAAGTCG
Organism: Pelodiscus sinensis; assembly: GCF_049634645.1. Taxonomy (NCBI): domain Eukaryota; kingdom Metazoa; phylum Chordata; order Testudines; family Trionychidae; genus Pelodiscus; species Pelodiscus sinensis. The sequence goes on along the minus strand of NC_134739.1, from coordinate 5,646,219 downwards.
TGGAGATCGGGAGAGATCCTGGATGATTGGAAAAAGGCAAATGCAGTGCCCATCTTCAAAAAAGGCAAAAAGGAGGATCCAGGGATCTATAGGCTGGTCAGTCTTACCTCGGTTCCTGGAAAAATCATGGAAGGAATACTTAAGGAATCCATTTTGAGGCACTTGGAGGAGAGGAAAGTGATTAGGAATAGTCAGCATGGATTCACAAAAGGCAAGTCGTGCATGACCAATCTGATTAGCTTCTATGATGAGGTAACTGCCTCTGTAGACATGGGAAAGTCAGCTGATGTGATATACCTTGACTTTAGCAAGGCTTTTGATATGGTCTCCCACAATATTCTTGCCAGCAAGTTAAGGGAATGCGGATTGGATAAATGGACGGTAAGATGGATACAAAGATGGCTAGAAGGCCGGGCCCAACGGGTAGTGATCAATGACTCGATGTCAGGATGGCGGTCGGTTTCTAGCGGAGTGCCCCAAGGTTTGGATCTAGGAAAGGTTTTGTTCAATATCTTTATTAATGACCTAGATGAGGGGATGGATTGCACCCTTGGCAAGTTTGCAGATGACAATAAGCTAGGGGGAGAGGTAGATATGCTGGAGGGCAGGGATAGAGTCCATAGTGACTTAGACAAATTGGAGGATTGGGTCAAAAGAAATCTGATTGGGTTCAACAAGGACAAGTGCAGAGTCCTGCACTTGGGACAGAAGAATCCCAAGCATTGTTACAGGCTGGGGACCAACCGGCTAAGTAGTAGTTCTGCAGAAAAGGACCTGGGGGTTACAGTGGATGAGAAGCTGGATACGAGTCAACAGTGTGCCCTGGTAGCCAAGAAGGCTAATGGCATATTAGGTTGTATTAAGAGGAGCATTGCCAGCAGATCCAGAGATGTCATTATTCCCCTTTATTCGGCTCTGGTGAGGCCACATCTGGAGTATTGTGTCCAGTTCTGGGCCCCCCACTACAAAAAGGATTTGGACGCAGTGGAGAGGGTACAGCGGAAAGCAACCAAAATGATTAGGGGGCTGGAGCATATGACCTATGAGGAGAGGCTGAGGGAGTTGGGTCTGTTTAGTCTGCAGAAGCGAAGAGTGAGGGGGGATTTGACAGCAGCCTTCAAATTCCTAAAGGGAGGTTCCAAAGAGAATGGAGAAAGGCTGTTCTCAGTAGTGACGGATGGCAGAACAAGGAGCAATGGTCTCAAGTTGTGGTGGGAGAGGTCCAGGTTGGATATTAGGAAAAACAATTTTACTAAGAGAGTGGTGAAACACTGGAATGGGTTACCTAGGGAAGTGGTGGAGTCTCCATCCCTAGGGGCGTTTAAGTCTCAGCTTGACAAAGTCCTGGCTGGGTTGATCTAGTTGGGATTGGTCCTGCCTAGAGCAGGGGGCTGGACTTGATGACCTCCTCAGGTCTCTTTCAGCTCTATGGATCTATGTTGGGTGATGACATAATGGGACTCAAAGATATGACTAGATGACCATGCACCAGCTCCGCAGCATGTGGCAGTGCACTCCATATTCTTTATGAAAATATGCTTAAGATATGGCTATGACATCACTGAGATGTACTTTTTGCAAGATCGCTCATGGAAGATCATTGGCAAGATTATGATTAACTGAATGCGATTATACAATTTGTATGCCTGTATCATTTCTGAATCTGAAGTTAGAAATATTGACCACACATCTAAATTTCCAATGTGCTACTTTGGGTATCAATCTCAGCTAGCCCTTCTTGTACAACAATGAAAAAGCCAGACAATGCTGATGGCCCATTGGCCAAGATAATGGACTCCAAAAGAATTTAGTCTTCCTGTACATGCTCCACAGAGCATGTGAGTTACGGCTGTCACAGCCTTATAGAGACATGGGTCAGGGTTACCTGATACTGGACCTCCCCTCTCCCTTTTTGGAATACCACTGTTTTTCCACTGGAAGACAAAGGTTGCCCACCTTACACAAAATTTCTATAAGGCAGGGGACCGACAGCTTTGTGGTTCTTTTCTACCTCTCCACCCAAAGAAACACTGAAAAACATCTACAAGAGAGAATTAAACTGGACAGGGAGATTTGCACCCAAGCTGGAAGAGCATCCAGCTTGTGAGTAATAATACCTGAAGTTACATATTGCAGGCCATTGAAGCTGGTTTTCAATACTCTCTGTGATTTCCCTGTGACATCTGGGAAGAGAAATTACTATTTGTAGACAATTTCATTAGGCAAGGAAGATATCCTGTGTTTTTTCCTTAAAAATCTGCTTTATTCTGTTTTATATACCTTATATTCACTAAAAGCCACCTTTTGTAGTTAATAAAGGTATTTCTTATTTATAACATAACCTAGTTTCTACAGGTCATACCAGGGGGAGAGTGGGAGGAGAGAGAAAGGTTGTGCATATCTTCCTCCGCATTCAGGGAAGAGGCAAATTTCATATAACTTTGGGTCTGTACTACACGGGAGACGGAAACCTCCATGTTTTGGCAAGTCCCTTAAGCTGAACTGATTTCAGTATCTGTGTTGTTCTGTAGTTGGGTGTGGCCATGCCTGTGTGTGTGCTAAAGGAGGCTTAATGACCTGACTCACCAAGACAGAGTAAAAAGGTACCCAGACTAGTGGAACAGACAGACTCAGTGGTATCTGAGAACCTCAGGTAGCATCCCAAAAGGGACAACCTGTCACAATGGCATACTTCAGCAGGACAGTGAACACAGGAACAGCTTATTGCCCTGAAACACTGATGGTGATTTTGAATGACTTTTAAGTGTATTGGCTAGGACAGACAATATGGTTTACTGGTTTATTATTTTCTGTTTGTTTAATTCATGTAATGGAAGTAGAGGCAGTTAAGCAAAAAGATGAGTGAAAATAGTGAAACAGTTGCAAAGCTGGAGCTCCTCAGATTCCAGACAGAGAAAAGGTAGATGAACACCATAGACAGGTGGAATTAAGTAAATTGCAGATAACAGAACAGGAAGTGAAAGAACCCAGACAGAAAGTAGGCCACAAGAGAACCAAGTAAGCTCAGAAGCAAGCTATGGAGCTATAAGCCAAAGAAATGGAGGAGAGAGGTGGCAGATCCACAGGTACAGGGCATCCCCACTGTAAGTTGCTCTGGTATACATCTGTTCCTCACTAAAGTCGTTGATGCTTGTAGGAACAGATACATTGTAAGTCCTCCCATTCCCCACTCTTAAGTTGAGCAAATCGATAGATAGATAGATAGATAGATAGATAGATAGATAGATAGATAGATAGATAGATAGATAGATAGATAGATAGATAGATAGATAGATAGATAGATAGATAGATAGATAGATAGATAGATAGATAGATAGATATGCAAATGGAAGTCAGCAGTAGAAAAAAAATTCCCCACTTTAAGTTGTTCAAGTTTTTTGGAATATATCTTGGATTTATAGCGAGCACAGTCTGTATTTTAAATCCATACTTATGTGAAGAAGGCTATGCTTTGGTGGAATAGCCCATCATGACAGCCAGAGGTAACACTCATAGTTAATTACAGCAGAACTTAATACAGGCCGATATCCACAAAGAGATGATCCTCAGACGAAACCAGTGGGCATTTCATCCTGTTTTCCACAACAACGAAGCGCTGAGTCAACTTATGGAAGGATTTAGTTAGTCCTTTCAAACACATCATCACAGAATCAAAGAATACTAGAACTGGAAGGGACTTCGAAAGATCATCAAGTCTATTCCCTTGCCCTCATGGCAGGACCAAGCACTGTCTAGATCAGGGCTACTCAACATGCAGTCCACAGCATGTTTGTTTGCGGCCTGCGGTGAAGCTTGGGTTTACACAGGGCTCAACATGCAGCCTGCAGGTGGGAGCCAAAACAAAAAAGTAATCAATATAATGGTCTTCTATTGATATGCAATTTAGTAGTTAAATTCCTGGACTGTCATTGCTCATTGAAAGTGCTGTCATATGGGTGGAAATTGAGTAAATATTGCATTTTATTAATATCAGCAGAACTGACTTAAATGGGGCCTGTGTGTTGTATACTCCTGCCTTAACCTTTGTATTCATGCCTGTCAGTGTGAAAGAAGCTATTTGAATATATCCTTGCATGTATATGCAACTACACGTAAGTTGTGGCTCTCGGCATGTGCTTGTGAGTATCATTGTGGCCCCCTGGGCTTCCAAAGTTGAGTAGCCCTGGTCTAGAACATCCCTAATAGATGTCTATTCAGCCTGCTCTTAAATATCTCCAGGGATTGAGATTCCACAATCTCCCTGGACAATTTATTCAAGTGTTTAACCACCCTGACCATTAGAAAGTTTTTCCTAATGTCCAACCTAAACTTTCCTTGCTGCAATTTAAGCCTTTTGCTTCTTGTCCTATCATCAGAGGTAAAAGAGAACAATTTTTCTCCCTCCTCCTTGTAACACCCTTTTAGATACTGGAAAACTACTAACATGTCCCCTCTTAGTCTTCTCTTTTCTAAACTAAACAAGCCCAATGCTTTCAGTCTTCCTTCACAAGGCATGTTTTCTATATTTTTAATCATTTTTGTTGCTCTTCTCTGGATCTTCTCCAATTTCTCCACGTCTTTCTTGAAATGTGATGCTCAGAACTGGACACAATACTCCATATAGAAATGTAGAAACCTAAGGCCCATCTATCAACTAAAGAGTGCAGCCTGCATTCCTCGTTAAATGGGTAGGTCTTTGGGAGGAAGATGTCCTGATTACAGAAGAACTGCGAGACCCTCTTTGGTAAGAATGCCAGATGGGTACACAGCGAGACCTTATCCTTATAGAAAATCATGTAAAGGGGTTCTGATGTAAATGCTCTGATCTTAGACACTGATCAGGCTGAAATTATCACCATCAGGAAGGTGGCATTCAGTGAGAGGCGCAGCAGGGAGCATGATGCCAATGTCTCAAAGGGTGGACTCTTTAACCAAGAGAGAACTAGATTTAAGTCCCTCAGAGGGATTGGGTAGTGGAATTGAGGGTAGAGACTTTCCAAGGCTTTTGGGAACCTGAGCCTCGTTTCCTAAGAAAACAACGTATCTGCCCTGGATCAGAGGATGAAAGGGCAAGATAGCAGCCAAGTGCACCTTTACTGATGAAATGGCCAAGCCTTGGAGTTTCACATAAAGAAGTCCAAAACTGATTGATCCGAAGCCCAACAGATAAAGCATTTCCAGTTGGCCAGGTAGGTTGCCCAGGTACAGGACTTCCTGTTATCCACCAGGATGTGCTGGATAAGTGCCAAGCAGATATGTTCCTTTAGCATTCAGTCACACAGAATTTATGCTGGCAGATGAAGGGACACTAGGGTTGGGTGAAGGAGATGACCTTAGTTCCATGAGAGTAAGTTAGGCCAAATGTAAACTGAGGCACAAGTCTGACACTGAACAAACTGCTTAGAATGACTAACTACACAGTCAAGAATTAAACCCTTTACTCTCTGACCCTTGTTGTAAATCTATATACCACTTTGCCGCCTCAGTTTTAGACTCCACATGTTCTGGAGCATTGGACATTCCTTCCTAAAAACTCTAGGCTCCATTTTCAGAGATACAGAACTCTAGGAAGTGAGTAAAAATTGCACATGCCAAACACCTCTGAAAAATCAAGTTTGGAAGTCTTCCACATACCACAAAAGAGGAATCCATATTAGACAAATTTCTTCTCCAACCCATCATTATTTCTGTTGTGATGTAAGCACACAAACGTGTATATGATAATTTACATTAGGATAGTATATGTACAGAATTTCTATACTCAGTGAAATATGTATTTTTGCTCTGATAGGTACCCTAATTACTATATACCTCCAACGGATTTCATTGTTTACAGTCTTCACATACATGTAAACTGGCTCCCAAAAACAAAGGTGAAAGATTTTTTCTTTTAATTTCTGCGTTCACTCACTTTCAAGGCTATGATTTTGGAAAGAGGGAATGTCTTACCAGTGTCTTTAAAAAAAACTATGAAACCAGGGGATAGGAACAGAGAATAACTATCCTTCAGAGTATTTTTTAAATTATATACTAATTAGAAGCAGAAGCAGTTTAAATTTCTTTTGAGTATTTAATTAATGTACTAATTAGAAAGCAAAAACAGTTTAAGCAAAGTACTGCAACCCTTAGGGCGGGTGAGAGGAAGGGGGATAGGGCCTAGTCAAGGATACCCTGCCTCCACCAGCTCCCCTTGAATCCAGAATTGTGCAAGGGAGATGCAAACACCCCTCTGGGGACACTATGATCTTTGTTACATCCTCCTAGGTGGTCAATCGGAAAAAAGTGAAGGGTGAAGACAGTCAGAGAATGCAGAGCAGTAACACAAAAAAGCAGAGAACATCAGATACTGACAATGTCACAAGTTTTCTATGGTTTCCAGTCTGTCCTCTCCCTCAGTCTCTTCATCTCAGCCTTGTCCTTCCTTTCCTCCTTCTCACCAGCATATTTCTTATATGTCCTCCCACCATTCCTAGTTTTCCTGCCTAGCTTCCCCACTCCTCACTAAATCACATTCAAATGATTTAGAAGCCAAACGGGAGCATTGACAGTTTACTTGAAAACCATCCCACTTTAGCAAAGCTTTTGATACAGTTTCTCACAATATTCTTGCCAGCAAGTTAAGGGAGTATGGGTTGGATAAATAGACTGTAAGATGGATAGAAAGCTGGCTAGACTGTTGGACCCAACTGGTAGTGATCAACGGCTCGATGTCAGGTTGGCAGTTGGTTTCTAGCAGAGTACCCCAAAGATCTGTTCTTGGACCAGTTTTGTTCAACATTTTTATTAATGACCTGAATGAGGGGATGGATTGCACCCTCAGCAAGTTTGCAGATGACACTAAGCTAGGGGGAGAGGTAGATACACTGGAGGGCAGGGATAGGGTCCAGAGTGACCTAGACAGATTAGAGCAGTGGTCTCCAACCTTTTTACACCCAAGATCACTTTTTAAGTGGCAGAGCAAGCCAAGATCTACCTTCCCTCCCATTTCTTAAAGCTCCACCCCTTCCTTGAAGCCCTGCCCTCTCTGTTCACCTCCTCTCTATCACTTGCTAACCCCAACCCTTACACTGCTGCTTTTTCCCCCCCAATTCTTCTGTAGGAAGAAGTTTTTCCAACATTTGGCCTGTCTAGACTTGACCAAATGTCAGAAAAAACCCTTCTTTCGAAGCCCCCTTATTCCTCGTGGAAAGAAGAATATAGGGGTGACCGAAAGATCATGTTTGCTCTTCCACTAAAAGAAGTGGAAGAACAAACGCATCCCTGGATGCAGAAGAGTTTTTCTGGGGTAGGTCCGGAATCCTGAAAAACTCCTGCAGTGTAGCCGTACCCTCACTGGGTTGAGACAGGATGTGTAGGCTCCAGGGTGGGAATGAGGGATTTGGGTGCGGGAAGAGATGAGAGGTGCAAGCTCTGGGAGGAAATCTGGATGCAGGAGGAAGTGGATAAGGGAATGCTGGCTTGGGGAGGGAGTTCCACGCCGGGCAGTGTTGGGGTCAGATGTAGGGTTAGGGTACTAAGTAAGCCACAGACCCCTACCTTTGACAGGAAGGACTGAAGAGAATACCACCTGTGCTCTGAACTCCTTCACCTGTACTCCCAGAGCCCTAGTCACTCTTGATCTGCTCAAGGGCACACCTTGCAGTATCATTAGAACCCAATGGATGAGTAGCATATTGTGGTAGTCAGAGGGCTGGATAATCATCGGCAATACCTCTGTAATGTCTCAGATAAGGGACCCTGCCAGGCAGCATACCTCCCAAGATATGTCAGGGCGACAGATGGGTGCCTCCATCCCGCTCAGAAAAGAGTCTCCAGCCACCACTAACCTATGCTTCCTCCTCACAGTGACGACTGCAGACCTTCCTCAGCCTCAGCTCTCTCTTCTCATGAATACTCTCAAGGAATTCCTTATGGACTTGGATGCTCCTCAGCCTACCCACCTCCTCCTGTAGCTCTCCCACCTGCTTCCTGGGAGATTCCACCAGCAGGCACCTTTCACATAGGATGGTCTCCCCAGCCTGGATTTCAGTAAGTGGGAATTGCAAGCCACAGCCCTGCAAAACTACACCAGGATCTGAAGTAAAGGCATCCATCATCAGGTCTGTCTGGCTACGGGTACAGGCAGAGGAGACAGGAGCAGTACTAGCACAGGTGTTGTGGGGCTTCCTAACCATATTGGGACTCCCTCTCAAACTCCTCTGTCTGCAGCCCCCTATCCACTGCCCCCTGTCCACTTCACTCCCCTAGTCACTCTGCCTCTGGCTTTTAAAGCCTCCTCATCTAGGTCAGGACTACTCCCTTGTTAGCCTCACAGAGGAGTCTGATCACAAGGCTGAGTGAGGCTGTTCAAAGGGAATAAAGGGAACAAAGGATCAAACACTCCGGCTACATCTACACTGGCATGATTTTCCGGAAATGCTTTTAACGGAAAAGTTTTCCGTTAAAAGCATTTTCGGAAAAGCGCGTCTAGATTGGCAGGACACTTTTCCGGAAAAGCACTTTTTCCGGAAAAGCGTCCGTGGCCAATCTAGACACGCTTTTCCGCAAAAAAGCCCCGATCGTCATTTTCGCGATCGGGGCTTTTTTGCGGAAAACAGTACTGTGCTGTCTACACTGGCCCTTTTCCGGAACAGTTTTCTGGGAAAAGACTTTTGCCCGAACGGGAGCAGCATCGTTTTTCCGGAAAAGCACTGATGATTTTACATTAGCTCATCAGTGCTTTTACGGAAATTCAAGCGGCCAGTATAGACAGCTGGCAAGTTTTTCCGGAAAAGCGGCTGATTTTCTGGAATAACTTGTCAGTGTAGACACAGCCTCCGAGACACCCAATTCCAACTGCCACACTAAATGAAATCACTTGCAACAGAAACAGAGACAGAAACAAACTGCAAACAGTCAAGCAAACTCACTCACACACCAAAGCTAGTAAACTCTCCTGGTGGCCTGTTCAGCAGTGGGATCTGCGCTCCCTCTTATACTCCCCTGTCTCCATGTCTGCAGCCCCCTCCCGCCCCCCCATCAACTTCAGTTCGATGACTCTGGACCATTGATAAGTACTCTCTGGAAATGGTTATCTGATCAGTTATGCCCTATCTAGGTTGTATTTCTCTAGTTTATTTATGAGAAAAGTCACGAGAGACTGTATCAAATGCTTTATTAAAAATCTAGGTATACCATATCTACCGCTTCCTCCTTATCCAACAAGGCTTGTTATCCTATCAAAAGAAACTATCGGGTTGGTTTGACAAGATTTGTTTGTTATAAATCTATGCGGCTACTTAGCACCTTAGCTTCCAGATGTTTGCAAATGAATTCCTTATTAATTTCCTCCATTATTTTTCACATGCCTGACCCTGACCCTGACTGCAGGGAGAAAGAACCCAATGAATCACAAACTTCTGCTACATTTCTTTACAAATCTCAGGTGTTGCAGTAAATAGATGAACAATCCTCTTATGAAAAGACTGACGCTCATGTTGCTCCTAAAATAGAGTGTTTTTTATCCTTAATCTGGCTCATATGTAGTTGAGAAGCAAAGTCTGAAAGTGTCTCTGGAGGAAAGAAACACTGCCTGCAGAATAAAAAAAGAATAGATGACATCTAAGTAACAGAGACTCAGATGCTGAAAGTTAGAAAAGACCTTCAAAAAATACATCCGTATTAGACAGAGCAGAAATTTTCATTCAGTTAAATGACTAAAACAATGAAAATGCTGCATCATGACTTAATTGTCAATCTAGTTATGATACACTATGGTAATTTTAAAGAAATGCAATTATGATATGCTATAGGAGGAATTACTATGAGGCGACAAAAGATGGCCCTTTTCTTAGCTCAGATAGACTTATCTAATTTTTCTCACAACGCAGATACAAGACAAGCACTGAAAGGCTGGAAAACAAATGATGGCAATGACACCATCAGCATATTGATAAGTCTCCATAGAATAAAAGTTCTCTCTTACAATTGAAAACCACAATCTAATTTATTTCAAGACCAACACTATATGTTTCTTACTAAGCTAAGTTTCATTTACCTATACATTAAAAAACATTAAACATAACAAAAAGTTCATGTAACTTTCTCTTTTGATCTACCCTAATTTATAGAAATACCCGGGGCACACACTGTTATGTTAGAAAAACAAAGTAAAGAAAGTTTTGAAAAATAAGTAAGGACATATGATGTTGAGATTTACCTTTCTGTTCATAATTATCTCTTGTGCTTGATGGGTGGAAGTTTTCAACCTAAATTTTTCATAGAACACATAGTTTTAACAGAATTAGCTGTTTTTTCTTTGCCTTTTGTTTAAAAAAAACTCTTATACTCTCTATCACGAATCTCTGGAGTTAAATCTCTTGCAAAAACTTTAAAATAAAGATAAAAGCTTTGTCTTTGAAAGGTACCTTATAAATCAGCATGTTTCCATTTAGCTCAATTAGTGATGCCAAGGTACTCCAAGTGAAAATTAGGCTCAAACACAATCTCTAAAAATCCTTTTCAAAGGTCAATTGAGTAAATTCATTTTACAATTTTCATGCAAATCTTAGGAGCAACATATTGTGCTATAATGAAAATAAGTATGTTATGCTGAATATAAGACCATATGGTAGTTCACATGTGCTTTATCTACACTGTTAATCTTTTCCTTATGAAGCTTGTTAAAAAAGCTTAAATGTATTATGTGTTTCCAAGTTTTCTTGTAAGACATTTTTATCAGTTCCTAAATTCAAATGACCGTCTATTAAAACATGGGTGCTTCTTTTAATGACACACGGCACTTAGCTCATATATTGACAAAAAGAACTTCTCTAATGTGCAAAGATCACTCTCAGAGAGCTGTAAGTTCTCCAAATTTTTCTTATAACTTAGTTTTAGAATAAGGTTTCCAATCACTCTTCACTATGTATTATTATAAATGTGTCATATCTATAGCAAAAGTATATACATAGGAATATGTCAGCTGGCTTAGAATGCCTATAAATAAAGCTTTTCTGGTGCAAAAATAACCCTCTCAACTGAAATGTATCTATATTAGCAATTTAGAAGAAAAATTATTTGTTAAATGACAAAAGTTTGAGTTTTCCATTTTAAACTTACTTTAAATAATCTAGTTTAGTAACAACACCCTAAATTTGAAATAAGATACACAATTTATGTAGTGCAAACTGTGTATCTTATTTCGAAACTATTTCAAAATAGCTTTGTGACGGGGTGAGGCAACCCCGCACTAAGGGTGCCCCCCCTCCCACCGAGGCAGGGAGAAGCGGCGCAGCTTTTCCCACCGCTGCCAAGGACACGGTCGGCGGGGCAGCCTGGATGCGCCGCTCGGCAGGCGGCTTAGCCGGCGCGGACCCGAACACCACAGGGGTTGATGGGGTGAGGCAACCCCACACGGAGGGTGCCCCCCCCCCCAGCGAGGCAGGGAGAAGTGGCGTAGCTTTTCCTGCTGCCGCCGAGGACGCGGTCGGCGGGGCAGCCGGGACACACCACTCGGCAGGCGGCTTGACTGGCGCGGCCCCGAGCACCGCGGGGGAAGTGCTCCCCGTGCCGGGAGAGACGGTGGCAACAGGGGAGGAACGCCACCCCACCAGCCTCGGAGCAGGCGGCCCCGCAGAGGCCCCCGGACAGCCCTCTTCCCCACTGATGCCGGCGGCAAGGAGGACGCCGGGGGTGAGTAACGACAGCAGGGGAGAAGAGGGTGGAGCCGCGGGCGAACGCAGGTGCAGGCGTTCTGGAAGGGACGGGGCGGCACCCTCCCCAGGTATAAAACCCGCACAGTCAGGACGGGAAGGGCAGGCGAGGAGGAGGACGCCGGATGAAGGGACTGAGAGGCACGAGGAAGCAGTGGGACAAGCCGACTGGTGAGCGGACGAGCGAGGGCGTGAGGAAGCAGCCCAGGGTGGGTGCATACTGGAGCCCGCGGGCTGATGTGTTGAGGCTCCGTGCCCCATCAGCCAGGTCGGGGGAGAGAGGTTAGTCTCCCCCGCCTTAGGGCCCTGGGCTGGGGTCTGGAGAGAGGGAGGGCCCGGACCCCCCTCACCTCCTTGCTCGAGGGATCGTCTGGGTGACCGAAGGAAGGGTGACCGGGCACCATTTAATGAAGACCGGGAGTGACTGAGACAGCGAACAGGATGGCGGGACTGCCTGGGACGGGGTGAGCCCCTGTACCCTGTAACAAGCTTATTTTGAAATTTGGCACATCTACAAAGCACCACATTTCGAAATAATGCACTATTTTGAGCCATCCCTTATCCCCTCATCCAACGAGGTTTACCGGGATGGCAAAATAACATTTTTCAAACTAAGAAGTGACTCATTCCCACAAGACCTCAAGGTAGGTGAAATTTTGTAAATATAATTATATCAGAAATAACATCTGATTGTGAAGGTCCCTAAAAGCAAACCAATCAACAGAAGGTACCTGATTTTAAATACATTCACAATTTACTAAGAATTATGATCTTGTCTTCCTGGTGACACATTACCCATAAATTTAACTTGAAGAAATACAGTAAAATCATTTTTGAGGAACAAATGGCCAAGTTACTTTATTTTTCTTGGCATCATCAAATGGAAATATTACACAGAGGTTACAAGGACTAAACATCAGTTGAATTCCTAGGCAGAGAAACTCAAAAATTCAATTGGAAGGCTTTTCCCTACAGGAAAGATATTTTTGAAATTTACTGGTGTTTTCATTTCTTGCATATGTGCATATCTATATGCATGCATTATGCACTGTTCCAAGATTTATGATAGCAGTATGTGTTACTAGCGGATTGTAATTCTAGAATTGAAATAAACAGAAAGTAGACACATTGCAGAAGGTAGTTTTTAAACTCTTTATAATTCATACAAAACTTTCTATATTTAAAACAGAAATGGAAGCCATGTTGATTTTAATACTAGGAACACTACCCGGGGCATGCAAGGGAGAGAGAGAGGTACTTTTTTTTTTTAAATCAGGGTCCATGGCAGCTAACTTTGAATTGTTGATCAAAGCGGTCAGGCTGGGCATTATGGGACATTTCCTGGAAACCAACTAAAGTGATTAAGGCAAACATGGTGTTTAAGGAAAAGAGAAAGGTCTCTCTTACGGGTGGAAGTATTGAAATCAGGCATTTTCCCCAACAAAACTCGTTTCACCTGTGCATACACTCATGGCTGTATTACCAATAGGCAATTTTTGGTGGAAAAATTGGTAGTGTAGACCAAGCCTGTGCTAGCAAACAAAACATTTGTGTTTAGGTTAAACTGCTATTTCTTTCTTTCAAAAGAGTAAAGAAATAAATACTCATCCAGGATAGGTCATAAAAAAACCTATTTGTGCTGAAGACATGGGAAACTTAGGTGATATATATATATATATATTAGTTCTTAAATATTAGTTGATCTCTTAATTTTCTCTTAATTTCCATAGCTTACTGAGACTAAATGTCCTTCAACATCCAGTGACCTTGTCAGATCAAAGTTCCAGGTAACCCTCTTACTTCCAAACTCAGAAATCCTGGCACCAATTCAGGGTCTAACACCAAATAAGTCCTGTTAGAAGACTTGTAGACCGTTTGAAGGCAACAGAAGACAACTACTAACCCTGTCCTTAATTTAACTACTGCTTGCAAAACACGGAACTTTGTTGTATTTCACATATTACTTCAATTTGTCATATAACCTCTCTTCCTTTCTACAATGTCAGGCAGGAGTGAGAACTGAAAGTCAAGTTTTCTGATAACTCTACTACAGTGGTCTCCAACCTTTTTAAGCATGAGATCACTTTTTGAATTTAAGTGCAATCTAAGATCTACTCCAAATCCAAATACCCTTGCCCCGCCTTGGATTGCAAGAGGGGCTCTGAGTTGGGCTTGGGGCAGGCAGTTGGGATGCTGGAGGGGGCTCTAGGTGCAGGCTCTGGGAAGGATTCAGGGATGCTTGGGATAGGGCAAGGGCTTGGTATGCAGGGGGGTACGTGACTGGGGTAGGATTTCAGGATGTGGGCTCCAGCTGGGCACTGCTTACCTCAAGCAGCTCCTGGGTGGTAGTGCAATGGGGCTACGGCCAGTTCATCCCTGTCCTGGCCCTGCACCACTCCCAAAAGTAGCCAGCAAACTCCATCCCAAGTCCTGTTGGGCCCCCCTGCCCTGCTCTATGGAGATAGGATACGGAGTGAGAGAGGGGGCACCTTGACATCAGTGCCCCTCTTATCTCTCCCCTGCCCTGCACAGCAAGTGGGAGGTTCCTGGGAATGGGGGAAGGCAGCTCCAAGGCAAAGGGCAGGAGGTGCACAGCAGTAAGGGGAGGAGCAGCTGAAGTGCCGGCACGTGATAGCCTCTTGGCCAAACCAGTCAGGATCACCTGTCAGAGGCTTCAAGATCTACCAGTAGCTCCCGATCTACTGGTTGGTGACCACTTCTCTAATAGCTTGTTTCCCATTGTATTATTAAGTTAGATGGGAACTAGGGCTGCCTACAGAATTGCTGGACCCTGGGCAACTGGGAGGAGTGAAGGGGGGAAGTAAGGGAGGAGCTCTGGGCCCCTAGAAGAAGTGTGGTCTGGAGTGGAAGGGGACATGGCCTGGGGGCTAGTTGTTCACTTTTTAGATTGAAAGTGACCATACTTGCAATTCTGTCCACCTATATTAACGGTGTTTGTGCAAGGACACACGACAACTTAGGACATCAAATAACATGTTTATCTTTGTTTGCCTGATTCTGTTGAGAGCTTATATGCCAGATGGAGAGGTCTGAGGCAATGCCTTCCTGGACGTGTCTTCTTGTAAAGAGCCTGCATAGTAAAGATTTTTCTGACAGTTGAGGAGGACATCCTGATATCTTCCCAGTCTTTTAGGTGAGGCATAATAAACTGGAGAGAACTTAGAGAGGTAGGATTTATACCTACTGACAATGACTGGCTCTGCTCCTAATCTGCAAGGAGAATGCAATAATAGTTATGTGGATCTCACGATTAAGAAAAAACAAGTTTCTTTTAGAACAATTTTCTGTGATGGGAAATAACAATAGAGAAATATCAAGCCTTTGTCATCTAATATTTAAAGAAGTGGTAGTCAATACTGATCACATAATATATGACCGATTAGAAGGGACCACAAATAGGTCATCTAGTCCAGTCCCCTGAACTGAGACTGAACTAAGTATTATCTATACCATCCCTAAAAAGAAGTTACTCACCTTGTGAAGTAACGATTGTTCTTCGAGATGTGCCCCGTGGGTGCTCCACTCTAGGTGTCGGGTCCCGTCCCGGCGCCGCGGCTCGGAGACTTTTCATAGCCGTGTTCCGCCGGCTCGCGCATGCGTGGTTCCCCAGGATAGGGTTCGCGCCTTTGATCAGCCGCGCACGAGACGGCAACCGTCAGTTCCTCTCATCCGCTCATCTGTAAGAAACATTAAGAAGAAATTTCCGGAGCGGGGAGGAAGGGCGGGTCGTGGAGCACCCACGGGGCACATCTCGAAGAACAATCGTTACTTCACAGGATGAGTAACTTCTTTTTCTTCTTCGAGTGGCACCATGGGTGCTCCACTCTAGGTGACTCCGGAGCAGTACACAGAACAGAATTAAAGCGCTCTGGAATCAAGACTACCAGCACGATTCAGTACTGCTGTAGCCACAGAATAATCTGAAGTAAACTGATCGACTATGGCGTAGTGCTTCACAAAAGTCGCATACGAGGACCATGTTGCTGCTCTGCAAATGTCACGAAAGGACACCCCACTGAGACAGGCCGTAGTAGCAGCAACTGCCCTAGTTGAATGAGCTTTGGGACGAGAGGGGAGAGGCTTCCCTCGCAGCGAATGGCACATGGATATACACAACATTATGAGCTTGGAAATACGCTGAGAAGTTAAAGGCTGTCCTTTTGAGTGACTCGCCACTGACACTAGCAAACGGTCTGTTTTCCTAAAACCCCATGTTCTGTCGATGTAAAACGCCAACGCTCTTCTCACATCCAACGTATGTTGGATGCTTGCTGCTTGCGTTGAGGTATGGGGTTTTGGGAAGAAGCATGGTAAAACCACCGGTTAGTTTATGTGGAATTCAGAAGACACCTTTGGAATAAACGCTGGATGGGTCCTCAACGTTACCGATTCTTTCGAAAAAACTTTATAGGGCGGCGAAGCCATAAAAGCTGCTATCTCACTCACTCTGCGAGCTGAAGTGAGGGCTAGGAGAAATACCAACTTGACCGTAAGTAAGTGCAATGTTACCGTCGCTAAAGGCTCAAAAGGGGGACGAGTCAAAGTTTGTAGGACCAGATCCAAGTTCCATGAGGGAGGAGGAGGCCTCAGGGGAGGGTGGAGATTTGAAAGTCCCTTCAGGAACCTTTTTGTAGTAGGATGAGCGAACAAGGAAATATCGTCATCCCTATGGTGGAATGCATTGATTGCTGCCAAGTGTACCCATAGCGATGCAATTGCCAAGCCATTGTCGTGTAGTTGTAAAAGATAATCCAATATACAAGGTAAGGATGCAAACCGCGAGTCCACATTATTGTCCGCACACCATGCTTAGAACTTTGCCCACTTAGCTGTATAAGCGGTGTAGATTGTTTTCGACTGTGCATCAACACTTGCTTGACTCGCTGAGAGCAGGATTGCTCAGAGTCGGTAAACCAGCCAGCATCCACACAGTGAGGTGTAGAACCTCTGGTCGCGGATGACTGATGGATCCGTTGTCCTGGGTCAACAGATTCGGAAGAGAAGGTAGAGGATATGGCGTTTTCACTGACATCTGGTGGAGCATTGAAAACCAAGGCTGACGAGCCCATGCTGGCGCTAGAAGGATTACCCGAGCTTTGTCTACATTGATCTTTTCGAGAACCCTGGGAATTAATACTGTCGGTGGGAAAGCATACAGTAGTGCCGCTCCCCCGTGGAGAAGGAAGGCATCCCCCAGCAAGTGGTGTCCTATCCCAGCTCTCGAACAATAATTGGGACATTTCAAATTGAGTTCTGTCGCAAACAGATCTATCGTCGGAAATCCCCATCGAGCGAAAATACGATTGAGAACGTCCGTGCGAATCTCCCACTCGTGGTCGTGTGGAAGACGCCTGCTGAGAGAGTCTGCTATTAAATTGTCGACACCCGGCAAGTAGGAAGCTGTTAGAACAGTGTTGTTGGCAATACACCAATTCCATAAACGGATGCTTTCTGCACAAAGAGAGCGGGATCAGGCACCTCCTTGCTTGTTTATATAAAACATAGTCGCCATGTTGTCCGTTAAAATCCTGGTCGTTGTATTTTGAACGTGTGACTGAAAATGCTTGCAGGCATGCCGCACTGCTCTCAAGCAGATTGATGTGCAGTAGCATTTCTCGTGGCGACCAACGTCCCTGGACCGTGGAATTGCCCATGTGAGCTCCCCAGCGTATGAGGGAGGCATCTGTAGTTATTTGTGTAGTAGGTTGAGGGCGACGAAATGGGACGCCCGTGAGAAGATTGGTCGGGTTGGTCCACCACTGCAGGGATTCCCGGACATACTGTGGTGCCACTACCGGTCTGTGGACACTGTGCCTTGACGGGATGTAAACCGTGGCTAACCAGTGCTGGAGGCAACGAAAACGTAACCTTGCGTTGCACGCTACGATGGTGGCAGCAGCCATATGCCCCAACAGCTGTAGACAGACGCGTGTGGGAATTGTTGGAGCGTGGACCACTGTGTGTATCAATTCTTTGATTATTATAAAACGTTCCATTGGTAAATATGCACGCGCCATAGCTGAATCGAGGCGCGCACCTATGAACATGAGAGTTTGGGATGGAACTAGTGTTGACTTCTTCAAGTTTATGAGAAGACCCAGAGTAGCAAATTCGTCGGATACTGTCCGAACAATATGACATGTTTCCATATAGGTCGTACCCCTGAGAAGGCAATCGTCTAAGGAGGGGAATATTGTCACCCCTAGTCTGCGTAGGTGGGCCGCGACTATTGCTAACGTCTTGGTGAAAACCCTGGGAGCACATGCCAGGCCAAATGGCAGGACCCTGTACTGGTAATGCTTGCTCCCCAATCGGAAACGAAGGAAACGTCTGTGTGCCACGTGAATTTCTACGTGGAAATAAGCGTCTTGCAAGTCGGGGACTGCAAACCAATCCTTCTTGTTCAATGATGGAAGAATGGTTGATAAGGTTACCATCTTGAAACGCTGCCTCCGAAGATGCCGGTTTAGCTTTCGAAGGTCCAGGAAGGGTCTCCATCCTCCCGACTTCTTCGGTATGAGGAAATATCGGGAGTAAAAACCTTTTCCCCAAAACTGCTTGGGAACTCTCTCTATCGCCCAGATGGTGAGCAAACGTTGAACTTCTTGTTCCAACAGTTTCTCATGAGAGGGGTCCCTGAAGAGGGACGGGGAGGGGGGAGTGGTAGAGGGAATAGAGAGAAAAGGGATGGAGAGGCCGGATTGAACTACCTCTAGCACCCATCTGTCTGTGATGATCGTAGACCAGTGGTGGTAAAAAGAGCGTAGACGATGGTGAAAAAGATGATGAGCTTCCGTATTGAGTATGGGCAATTGGTTTGCATCCTCGACAAGCAAGTCAAATCTGTTGCTTAGTCGACTGCCGATTACCCGAACGGTTGTGCTGTGGTCGTTTATGCTGGGGGCGTTGTCTAGGACGCTGGTTGTCAAAAGGACGTGATTGCTGTCTAGCAAAATTGAAGTCATATCTCCGTTGGTAAGGGAAATAACGCCTACGTTTGAAGGAAGGTGTGTACATCCCCAGTGTATGTAGCGTGTTGCGTGAGTCTTTTCCCGAGTGGAGGACCTCATCAGTGTTTTCCGCAAAAAGTTTAAATTTGTCAAAGGGCAGATCCTCAACCTTGCTTTGCAACTCCTTCGGCGCCCCTGCTGACGAAAGCCAAGATGATCTCCTCATGGCGATACCAGTCGCAGCGGCCCGAGCTGCTGTGTCAGCCACATCCATAGCAATCTGAAGTGCAGCGCTACATGACGCGTACCCCTCCTGTACTATTGCTTTCAGGAGTGGTTTCTTGGTGTCTGGGAGATGGTGCAACAAATCTGCTAGTTTGGAGTAATTATCGAAGTTATGGTTCGACAAATGTGCTGAGTAATTTGCAGTGCGAAGTAAAAGTGTAGCTGAGGAATAGACTTTCCTCCCAAAAATATCCAATTTTTTATTGTCCTTGTCCGAAAGGGTATTTCTGTATTGTGGCACCTTACCCCTACGTTGCGCTGAGTCTACTACCAGTGAATTGGGTTGGGGGTGATTGAATAAAAAGTCCAACCCCTTTGCTGGAACAAAATATTTTCTATCAGCTTTTTTACTTGTAGGTTCAACCGATGTTGGGGTTTGCCATATTTCGTCCGCCACTTCCATAATCGCCTCATCAATTGGTAACGTGACTTTTGCACGTTGTTGAGGGCGGAGGTTCTTCAAAAGGCGATGTTTCTTAACAGACACATCTGCTAGCTGTATGTCCTGCGTGTCTGCCACTCGTTTGAAGAGATCCTGAAAATGTTTCAGGTCATCCGGTGGGGAGATTTCAACTGGGCAAATCGCTTCATCCGGGGAAGACGATGGGCAATCCGCAGGGGAAGCTTCCATCTTAGGGTCCTCTGTTTCCGATAACTGACCCTCCTCTGGTTCAGATTGGTCTAACTGGATTGTTGGGCTCTTATTTGGAGAAGGTGAGCGCAGTGGTTGTGATCGATGAGGTAAGTATTCCGCTAACGGTGATTGGCAGATGTGAGAAGATCCCCTATGCGATGGTGGTGAATGGTGACGCTGGGGACGATCGACATAGGATCTATGATAGCGCTCACAGTAACGTTCAGAGTGTGACGGAGAGGGGTATCGAGAAGAACGTGCGCTACCATGCTGGATATAATAGACGCGGCATGGAGAGCGCCTCACCGATCCGTACCTCGAGAGACGGGAGGGCGACCGGGATTGCAAACGGGACTGATGTGCATCTAAATACACCACGTCCCTATAATCGTGCCGGCTGTACCTACTCCTCAAGGGGGAAAAGTAGCCGTGATAGCGACTTCGTCTTTTTGGTGACACAGACGGGGAAAGAAATCTGTCCCTATAACGGGTCTTTGACAATGACTTTCTATATGTTGAAGTCTCATCCCTAGCCCGAAGCACAGGGGAACCAGGCACCGAGTGAAGGTGAGACGGTGCCGGAGAGGTCAGCTACTGCTGATCTGGTGTCGGTGCCGGCAGGGCCCCTGGTGCCGGGGTTAACAATGGTGCCGAGTCTGAGGCACTGGCATGTCCCGCCTCAGGTCTCGGTGCTGGAGGAGACGGTGCCAACGTCACCACCGGGGCCAGCGAAATAGGCGCCGATCTGCTGGGTGCTGCAGAAGCCATTGAAGCCGGTGCCGGGAGGCTGGTCAATTGCGGCGCCGGCACGCTCGTCAATTTCAAGGAGCGTGCGGCTGAAGCCGGTGCAGGCTTGCTGGTCAGCTGCGGCGCCGCTCCCGGTATCGGCGCTGAAGCATTCTTCCTCCGGATGGTGGGGGCTCACTTATGCCAGCCCCAGCAAGTTGTCCGGACCCCTTGGGGTTCACTTTAGAAGCCACTGCCGGGCTTGAGACTGCCGCAGGGAGGGAGCGCGTCGGGGACGGCTTTGACGCTCTGGAGCCAGCCGGTCCCGGAGAAGCTGCTCTCCTCTTGTGATGGGAGCTTTTGTGGCTGCTGGAGGGATAGGTACAGGCTGCAACGCCTTGCCAAACATCAGCATCCTTATCTTCATTTCCCGCTCCCTCCAGGCTCTTGAAGTTAACTTACGGCAATGGGTGCACTTGTCAGGGACATGAGTCTCCTCCAGGCACCTAATACACGTGTCATGGCCGTCAGCCGTTGGCATGGCTTCACGGCACACTGAACATTTTTTAAAACCAGTTGATCCTGGCATTGTCAGTAGAGTTAAACGAAAAACTGATCCCAGCTGTAACCCCCGCTGTGGGTAGTCAGTTTCACAGTCTAGCGCTTCACCGCACCGCTTCTGAGTGAAAAGCGGGTTTGAAAGAAAAACTTTTTTTTTTTTTAAAACAAGAGAATACATAACAGGAACACAGCTAACACTAAAATTTTTAACTATTTACAGGTAAGCAACTATCTAAAACCATAACTGAAGAAGAGATCAGGGAGCTCCGACCACGACCTGAGGCGGTTGAGAGGAACTGACGGTTGCCGGCTCACGCGCGGCTGATCAAAGGCGCGAACGCTATCCTGGGGAACCACGCATGCGCAAGCCGGTGGAGCACGGCTATGAAAAGTCTCCGAGCCGCGGCGCCGGGACGGGACCCGACACCTAGAGTGGAGCACCTATGGGGCCACTCGAAGAAGAACAAGTATTTAGCTAACCTTTTATTTAAAACCGCCAATTACAGAGATTCCACAGCCTCCCAAAGAAATATGTCCCAGTGCTTAACTTCTTACAGTTAGAAAACTATTCCTAACGTATAACCCAAATCTCCCTTGCTGCAATTTAACTTTAATTCTTGTCCTATCACCTAATTAAACAAACCCAAGTTTTTCAATCTTTCCTCACAAGTCATGTTTTTTAGACTTTTATTTATTTCTGTTCCTCTTCTTTGGTCATTCTCCAAATTGTCCACACCATTCCTGAAGTGTGGTGCCCAAAACTGCATACAAAACTCCAGTTGATGTCTTATCTGTGTTGAACAGAGTAGAAGGATTCCATCAAAAACTACAAACTGGATTTTCACATGTAGTTCCACTGCCTTTTAGAATGCAGAGGAACTACATGTGAAACAGTTCAAGAAGCAGGTCATAAGACTTACAATGGGAAGTTGATGCTGGTGGAACTCAGTGTGCCAGAAGCTGAAAAGAAGCGGAGGGGAGAAGAAGAAAGGGCAAAAAGAACAGAATTGTTACTGAAGACACAGATATGGCATTTCAGCCCTTTTCTCTCAGGGTATGTCTACACTAGCCCCCTAGTTCGAACTAGGGAGGCTAATGTAGGCATTCGAAGTTGCAAATGAAGCCCAGGATTTAAATATCCCGGGCTTTATTTGCATGTTCCCGTCCGGTCGCCTTTTTTAAATTCCACTAGTCCGAAGTAACTGCCCGCGGCTACATGCAGCAGTAAAACAGCAATTCGAACTAAGTCCTTAGTTCGAATTAACTGTTGCACCTCATTCCAGGAGGAGTAATAGTTAATTCAAACTAAGGACTTAGTTCGAATTGCCGTTTCACTGCCACGTGTAACCGCGGACAGTTACTTCGGACTAGTGGAATTTAAAAATGGCGACCGGGCAGGAATATGCAAATAAAGCCCAGGATATTTAAATCCCGGGCTTCATTTGCAACTTTGAATGTCTACATTAGCCTGCCTAGTTCGAACTAGGGGGCTAGTGTAGACATACCCTCGTTTTTTTCCTAGAGGAAGTTTCATTCGTCTTCCCTTCCCTCCCCCCCGTGTAGTTTCATTGCTTTGCTCTGGCTTGGAAGAAAAATGGACCTCAGCAGTCAGGCACCATGTATTGATTCTTCATGCAAGGAATCAGAATAGGGGAAGCTTGTCTGCACTGCAGGAGAAGACAGATTGTTAGCAAAACTTCTGCATCCAGATTGGCTACTACATCAATATGTAACAGACATGAACCTTAAACAAGAGACATTTTTTCAGACTTTAAATGGATGCTTTTTAAATACATTATTTTCTCTTACATTTCTAAGTTTGCAGAAGATGTCTTAATGCAGTATTTATTACATTTATTACCATTTCTCACATTTTCAGAAAATCAGGGCAGAATCATTTGAAAAAAGACTGTTGGTTAAATTAACAAACTTAACTAAAAAGAAAAAGTTGCAGTGGTTTTGTGTTTAATTTTTAATAATTATTATATATGAATTAAACCATGGAATGTATTAAGTTATATAAAGTAGAATTGAAAGTAAAGTTTTGCCCTTCTTGAAAGCTAAAGCCCTTGGATTCCAAGAGTGAGCATTCTGCACTAGAAATACAATTAATTGAAGTAGCACTATGCACCCTAACTCAGATGGACAGTAGGTGTGGGAATCTGGGAGTGGATGGTCCCAATAGGAAAAAGAAAAAACATATGTTCCATGAAACTGCAAAAACTCTACCTGCAATACACAAAGGATGTGCAATCTCTCTACAGTTACCTACAAAAAAAAAGGTTACTAACCTTTCATAACCCTTGTTCTTTGCGTGCGCACATTGTGTGTTTGGACTTCAGAAATGTTTCCTTAGCAGCCTCTATATTGGGGTGCGGAAGAGGCAGCTAGCGGGCCAAAGCCAGTGAAAAGCTGCCGCATCTAGCCCGTGGCCACCTTGGTGGCACCTTTACTGCAGAGCAGAAGCACCCACTTTAAACAGCAGGCTGCTAATTGCTCTGCAAGCTGGGCAGGGAGAGGAAAGCTTTGCACACTGTCCCCACCCCCTAACAAAATCCCCAAGCTCCCATAGGCTAGTTTCCAGCCAATAGGAGCTGAGAAATTTTGCTGATGGCAGGGACAGCAAATGAAGCCTCCTCACTCCTCCTTTCTCCCTCACTCCCTTGCCATGCTGGAACAGAGCCATATGGAACAGCCCACAGAAATGGATTCTGCAGAGCTGCTGGCTGGGAGCCGCTTAGGGAAGCGACTCTCTGGCACTCCACTCCCTCTCTCCCCTTAACTACCTACCCCAGGCCACCACCCAAACCTTTTGTATCCCCTCTCTCCACCTCCTCCAGGTCACAACTCCTTCCCAGACACTGCACCCCAAACCTCTGCCTCAGATTATAATCCCCTTCCTTCATCTAAACTCCTTCTCAGATCCCACACCTTCTCCTGCACCTCAGTTCTCTATCCCAAGCTCCCTTCTACACCCCACCCACTGTCACAGACCACGCGCCCCCCTCCACAGAAGTGTGGTCCTTGACCATTTACCAAAATCTTGAAGTGGCCCCCCATTAAAAATTATTGCCCATCCTTGCTCTATCAGGTCAGCCAGGGAGCCCACTGGAGTGGCACTGATATAAGGTGCTATATATAATTCTGCTGACCTACCTTTCCCTCGGTTCCAACAAAGGGGAAGGAGGGTGGGAATTGGAATGGATGTGAACACCCATCTCGAACAACAGTTATGCAATGTTAGTAATCATCTTTTTTCTTCGTGTGCTTGAGCACATCAATGCAAATGAAAGTGACTTCCCAAGCTGCACCCCAAGGTGCAGGGTTGGAAACAGTTAGCCACTGATTGTATGTCTGCTCTTCCCACAGTGGCATCATCTTGGGCTTGTCGGTCAATGGCGTAATGGGTGGTGAACATGTGGACTGAAGACGTGGTAGCTGCACTGCAAATGTCCTGGATCGGAACTTGGGCTAAGAAGGCCATTGAAGAGGCAATGGTCCCCATGGAATGTGCAGTAAATCATAGGGGCAGAGCACCTGCTAACTCATCACACTTATGGATCCAGTCTGTGATCCATGAAGAGAGGCGTTACGAGGAATCTAGAAGCATTTTTAAGCACTCCGCAATAGCAACAAAAAGTTGAGATGACTTTCTAAAATGTTTTATGCACACTGGTACGCAGATTAGGGTAGAATACACGGAAGAAGATATTTTGACTTCAATAAAACTGCAAAACCACCTTGGGAAGGAAAGCCGGGTGAGGCCTGAGTTGCATCTTGTCCTTGTGGAAGACTGATGTGAGCACCCTCAGTTCTGAGACCCTTCTGTAGGATGTAATCATTACCAGAAATGTTACCTTTCATGACAGCCAGAGGAGGAAGCAAAAAGCTAGCAGCTCAAAAGGCGGGCACATCAACTTGGAGAGGACTAAGTTAAGGACCCACACAGGCAGCAACTGCCTCACCTAAGGGAAGGCTCTATCTAGGGAATGGCGCACTTGCACAGCAGGTGAGAGATGTTCCAATGCAGTCACATGTGGTAAGAAGGAACTCAGGGAGGGGTGGGTCAACATGATCATATATAGCATCATATACCAGTGCCACTCCAGGAGGCTTCCTGGCTGACCCTAAAAAGGCTGTTAGGGATACGTTTTGATGACCACAAATGCAACACACACACTCCTGCATTAGAATTGATGTGAACAAGCACTCTAAGAAGAGCCAGATCTGCCATCTTACCATTCATTCTGCTGCCTAGAACCCTCTGCGGTAATGGACCAATTAAAATTAAAATTGGATGTCCAGAGCCATAATTTTGGCTGTGGACATTCAACATTCCGGTCATCTGAAGAAGTGGGCTGTACCCACAAAAGCTCATGATACCATCTACATGTTTTGTTAGTCTTTAAAGTGCTACCAGACTATTTGTTGTTTTTTAAGTTTATCCTTTTAACAAAGCCAGTCTATTTCTAGTACTGAAATGGGGAATTGGGGGGGAGGGGTGCCCTTCTCCAGGTTCCAGCCCAGAGACCCTGTGATAGCCACTGTCTGTAATGTCTCTGGTCACTTCCTCACAGCCTTCCCCAGCACCTTCCTAACTGGAGATTCTTCCTTATGCAAGATATCTGCTTGCATTTTCTCCTCTCCGACGCTCCACAGCTCCATCATTCCTCTAACTCCTTGCGCACAATGAAGAGGAGCTCTTTTTAACCACTCTCAACTGGTTCTTAATTGGCCCAGGTGTTCTGAACAGACTGACTCACTTGCCTTTGCAAACCTCCTAATTGGCTCTGGGTGCTTAATTGCCTTGATTGATTCTGGCAAGTCCCTGCTGGTTCTGGACTAACCCTTATTAGTTTACTCTGGGAATGGAGATTTACTCTATTTAGGGCTAATATACTTCCCTTCCACCGCTCTCCTGTGCCCCTCTGGCCTAACCCTGTCACAGTTAGATAAGTCATAACTCGCTTTACAAATGTTTAAAGACACAGAAGGTAACTGTTCATGTATGGTGCAATTCCACTGAAGCCCAGAAAGTTTAACTGACTTGTCCAAAATAAAAGTGTATCAGAAGAGGAATTAAAAATGAAACCTACTGATAAGACACACTGATGAGAAAGGACCTGTGGCATTTCTGACAGAGTTTGAAACCCAGGGTTTTTGTCATAACTTGAGGAAGAAAGGCTGAAAACAGACAGGGGCACAAGAGTGATAGAGGTCCTAACTGCAAAAAGTGGGAGGGGAACCGCTGATGGCACAATGTGTTATAAACTACAGAATAAAACACCAAACAAAACAATAAATACTTAATACAATTAAATGAAGACTAAAATAATGTAAAAGTGACTTAGCTAGCTAATGGGCACCACAACACTGTCTCAAGCTGCATGCAATTGAGAAGGAACTGGAGCTGTGGCAGGCCCTCTTTATAAGGTCTTGTACAGGAGCATTAGGGATTTCAGGGCACAGGCATGGATCCAAGGGCACTGATGACATAAATCTGATAAAAAATGCACAAGCTCACACACATCCTTGGCATAGGGCATCCATAGGAACAATTACTTGAAGAATTACTTGATCAACTTACAATAGAACATCAAAAAGCTAAGGTAATACTATGTATAAAATTTGAAAGAAAGAAGATAATTTGCATACTCAGCCTAAAGAGAAATGAATATTTTTCATTTACAAATCTTTGGAGGCAGGCACAAAGCTCATTTCCCTTCTGGCACATTCAGGAGTTACTCATTCTCATCCCTAAAGGCTGACTCTCTCCTAATTCTTCCCTTTTGCTCCCAAGACTCCATAAACATATTACACCCTTCTATAGGCTTGAACTAGGACTGCTACGCATGCTAATATGCATTTTTTACATCAGTGGTCGGCAAACTGCAGCCCAACGGCCACAGTTGGGGTTCTATGTAGGGCCCGCTAGGCATTTTGTTTACTCGCAAGGTTGGGCTATGGTTCAATTGGCACACCCCACAAATTCTAGGTACACGAGTGCAGTTAACAAAACTACCCTATCCTGAAAGTCCATCTTGGTTACAACAAATCTTGAGGCCCACTGAGATGAAGGAAAGCCACTCATGCAGCCTACTCACTAGCCTCAGTTGCTCTTCACTGTTTTATACCTTTACTTCCCAACTCCAGCTGCTAACTATGTCAACTTTCCCTTCCTCCTCCTGCTACTCCTTCCATATTCCAAATCCACTTTCTCATTGATGTGTAAAAGGGAAGTCAAATCCCCCGGAGCCATTGATTCCCCTATGAGGGGCACGTACAATATACATACATTGCTAATGCTTAGATATATTTGCTATTTGTATAGGAGTAAGACATGACAAAGGTCAAGGCCTGTCACAGGTAATAACTTATAATAAGGAGACGAGGGGAGGTGAAACCAGTCTTCTGTTAAGTAGAGATATGGATAGATTCCACATCCTTTAAACTTGTGACCGGCTCAAGCAGGAAAGGGAAAAGGGAAGTATGGCTTGCCCATTGTTCAGCAAGAGTGAATGAATGTAATACAGCTGTAACCGCAAAGTCAGCAAGTAGGCACTGTATTTAACCTCGTTTGGAAAATTAACCTGACCTATAGGAATGCTAAACGTCAAAAATGTAGTAACCTATCATGTTAAGGCACCTAAACCAGGAAGGATGTTAACCCTATAAAAACCCCTGCCTATGAGATGTTGGGGGTCGGCTCTGATTTGAACATTGAGTTCCTTAGCCGTACCGTGGTTGCAACCAATAAACTTGAGTTGGACCCAGCCTGAAAGTGTGACTCTCTTCTTGGGGTAAATCAGACTAGCCTCCAAGGGGACGAAACCTTGCAATTTATGCAACATCATTACTGCGTGTTTGTTCCCATTCCCATTTCTTGACTCCTTGCAGCTTCTACTACCACCACGCCCTTACCCCAAATCCCTTCTCCTCCAGTGCACCTTTTCCAGGACCCCTTCTTCACCTGAGGAGGGAAAAACACACGGCACATTCAAATATCTGTAAGTGTTACTACCCAGCATATCTGCCGCCCCTGTCCAAAAACATATTGTCACAGATATGGTCAAGCACTCCCTATTGGCCACTCACCATATTACTACAAGGGGAATTCAGCCTCTGCATCCCATGTTTTAAGACTCTGCGCTGGAGTAGAACCCATACACAGTTCCCGTTGTGGAGTCCCAGCTTGCACTCTCTGGGCTTGTCTACATTGGCCCCTTTTCCGAAAGGGGTATGTTAATTTCAGAGATCGTAATAGGGAAATCCGCGGGGGATTTAAATATCCCCCGCGGCATTTAAATAAAAATGTCCGCCGCTTTTTTCCGGCTTTTAGAAAAGCCGGAAAAGAGCGTCTACACTGGCCCCGATCCTCCAGAAAAAGCGCCCTTTTCCGGAGGATCTTATTCCTACTTTGAAAAGGGCGCTTTTTCCGGAGGATCGGGGCCAGTGTAGACGCTCTTTTCCGGCTTTTCTAAAAGCCGGAAAAAAGCGGCAGACATTTTTATTTAAATGCCGCGGGGGATATTTAAATCCCCCACGGATTTCCCTATTACGATCTCTGAAATTAACATGCCCCTTTCGGAAAAGGGACCAGCGTAGACGTAGCCTCAGAGTGTGGATGTCCTGGCCAGCATCCACTCCTGAGAGCTGTAGCCAAGAAGCCCAGTTGCTTAGCTCCTGGAAGCTGTGCTGACTCTTCAGATTCCACAACAGATTAAACACATCTTCTCCTAGAACTCCATCTAGAGATGAGAGCCTTCTGGTATATTTCTTTAAAGGGCTGTGTGATAGGTGCAGTATATCATAGACTCATAGACTTTAAGGTCAGAAGGGACCATTCTGATCTTCTAGTCTGACCCCCTGCACAACGCAGGCCACAGAATCTCACCCACCCACTGCTGGAATAATCCTCTCACCTATATCTCAGATATTGAAGTCCTTGAAATGATGGTTCAAAGACCCCAAGATTCAGAGAATCCTCCTGCTAGTGACCTGTGCCCCATGCTACAGAGGAAGGTGAAAAACCTCCAGAGCCTCTGCCAATCTACCCTGGAGGAAAATTCCTTCCCGAACCCAAATATGGCGATCAGCTGAACCTTGAGCATGTGGGCAAAACTCATGAGCCAGATACCCAGAAAAAAGTTCTCTATAGCAACTCCTATCTTCCCACCATTGGCCTATTTACCACCGATAGTGAAAGGTCAATTAATTGCCAAGATCATGTTACCTCATCAAACCATCCCCTTCATAAACCCATCTAGCTTTATCTTGAAGCCAGATAGGTCTTTTGCCCCCACTACTTCCCTTGGAAGGCTGTTCCAGAACTTCACTCCTCTGATGGTTAGAAATCTTCGCCTAATTTCGAGTCTAAACTTCCTAATAGCCAGCTTATATCCATTCATTCTTATGTCCACATTGGTATTGAGCTTAAATAATTCCTCTCCCTCCCTGGCATTTATCCCTCTAATATATTTAAAGAGAGCAATCATATCTCCCCTCAGCCTTCTTTTGGTTAAGGTAAACAAGCCAAGTTCCTTGAGTCTCCTTTCATAAAACAGGTTTTCCATTTCTCGGATCATCCTACTGGCCCTTCTTTGTACCTGTTCCAGTTTGAGTTCATCCTTCTTAAACATGGGAGACCAGACCTGCACACAGTATTCCAAATGAGGTCTCACCAATGCCTTGTATAACGGCACTAACACCTCCTTATCCCTACTGGAAATACCTCGCCTAATGCATTCCAAGATCGTATTAGCCTTTTTCACAGCCATGTCACAATGATGGCTCATAGTCATCTGGTGATCAGCCAGGACTCCGAGGTCCTTCTCCTCTTCGTTACTTCCAACTGATGTGTCCCCAGCTTATAACTAAAATTCTTGTTATTAATCCCTAAGTTCATAACCTTACACTTCTCACTACAGTAGACTTCCAATAATCCGGAACCTATGGGACCTAGGTGGTGCTGGATTGTCAGATATGCTGGACTATCAGGAGGTACTATAAGATGGTTATATATATATACTGTATACATTATATACTGTATATAAAGTGTTCTTAACCCTTTTTATTGTACATACTGTATACAGTATATTGTAATGTTTTAGGGTTTTTTAAGCCTTTTTTACCCTTTTTGCTCAGTTCAGCTGCTGCCGCTGTTACCTTGCGACTCATTTTTTGCCGAAGCTCACTCACTGGGCTCTTGCCATTTTGATGCCAGACTATCAGGAGTGCCAGACTATTGGAGTTTTACTGTATTAAATTTCATCCTATTACTATTACTCCAATTTACAAGATTATCCAGATCTTCCTGTAAGATTTCCCGATCTTTTTCTGAATTGGCAATTCCTCCCAACTTTGTGTCATCCGCAAACTTTATTAGCACACTCCCACTTTTAGTGCCAAGGTCAGTAATAAAAAGATTAAATAATAATGGTCCCAGAGCTGATCCCTGAGGAACTCCGCTGTAACCTCTCTCCAGCCTGACAGTTCACTTTTCAGTATGACTCGCTGTAGTCTCCCCTTTAACCAGTTCCTTATCCACCTCTCAATTTTCATACTGATCCTTTTCCAATTTAACCAATAATTCCCCATGTGGTACTGTATCATATGCAGATATATACATAATAGAGATACTTTGCCCATAAGTCTAGCACATTATACAAATATACTAAGAGAATATAGATAATTTAGAAAACAAATATGCTGAATGCCTCCCCTCATGACACTATCAAGCCTATCCCCAGGAGTCTTTGGGTAATCATGTGTATTTAATTGAGCAGACCCCCTCCCCACTACGCACCCTCACCTAGTTCCTTCTTTTTAAACTGGTGAACAATGTCCTATAAAGCTATTTCTAAGTAGAGACACTCAAGTAAGTTATTCCTATTAGGGCTGTTAATTATTATTAATTACTTACACAATTAACTAAGAAATTAATCACAATTTAAAAAATTAATCGTGATTAATCAGCGTTTTAATCACACTGTTGAACAGAATACCAACAGAAATTATTCCATATTTTGGAGGGTTTTCTACATTTTTCAAATATATTGATTTCTATTACAACACAGAATACAATGTGTACAGTGCTCACTTGACACTTTTCTTACAAATATTTGCAAAGTAAAAATTACTAAGAAAAAGTATTTTTCAATTCACTTCATACAAGTAAAACTCTAGTGCAATCTCTTTATGGTGAAAGTGCAATTTACAAATGTAGGTTTTTTTTAATTGCACTCAAAAACAAAACAATGTAAAACTTCAGAGCCTACAAGTACATTCAGTCCTACTTCTTGTTCAACCAATTGCCAAGAAAAACAAGTTTATTTACCTCTGTGGGAGATGATGCTGCCCGCTTATATACAATGTAACCTGAAAGTGAGAACAGACATTCGCATGGCACTGCTGTAGCCGACACTGCAAGATATTCGTGCACCAGATATGCTAAACATTCACATGACCCTTCATATTTCGGCCCCCATTCCAGAGGTTATGCTTGCATGCTGATGACGCATTAAAAATTCTATGGTTACCAGCACGATTATTTTTTTTAATTGCATGATTAAGCACAATTAATTTGACTGAATTCTTCGGGGGAAAGTTGCATGTTTTCTGCTCTGTTTTACCTGCATTCCGCCATATATTTCATATTATAGCAGTCTTAGATGACGACCCAGAACATGATGTTCATTTTAAGAACACTTTCACTGCAGATTTGAAAAACCACAAAAAAAGGTACCAATGTGAGATTTCTAAAGATAACTGCACTACTCACCCCAAGGTTTAAAGATCTGAAGTGCCTACTAAAATCTCAGTGGGACATGGTGTGGTGTATGCTTTCAGAAGTTTTACAAAAGCAACGATCAACCTACTGTTGGTGGCACTTGACTCAGATGAGGAAAATGAACATGCATCAAGTCTGCACTGCTTTGGATTGTTATCAAACAGAACCTGTCATGAGTATGGACACACGTCTTCTGGAATGGTGACTGAAGCATGAAGGGACATATGAATCTTTAGTATATCCGGCACATAAATACCACGCAACGCCAGCTACAACAATGTCATGTGAACACCAGTTCTCACTTTCAGGTAATATTATAGATAAGAAATGGAGAGGACTGTTTCTTGCAAAGGTAAACAAAATTTGTTTGTCTGACCAATTGGCCGAAAAAATAGGACAAAGTAGACTTATAGGTTCTACAGCTTTACATTGTTTCATTTTTAATGCAGGTTTTTTGTACCCAATTCTACATTTGTAAGTTCAACTTTCACGATGAAGAGAAAGCATTACAGTACTTGTATAAGGTGAACTGAAAAATACTATTTTGTTTCTTTTTTACAGTGTTAATATTTGTAATAAAAAAATCAATATAAAGGGAGCACTGTGCAGTTTGCATTTTGAGTTGTAACTGAAATAAATGTATTTGAAAATGCAGAAATCATCCAAAATATTTCAATGGTATTCTATGGTTAACAGCACGATTATTTTTTTTAATTGCATGATTAAGCACAATTAATTTTTTAACCACATGACAGCCCTAAGTCCTATCCCTGGTAGCCTTCCACTCTCCATCAGGTGATTAACTGGTCAGTCTCAATAGGTGATCACATATCTGCCAAGTGACTTCATTGCCTGGTGACTATTCTCCTGACGAACCAGTTCTAAAAGGTAGAAACCTGACTTTTATCTAGTGAGCTTGCTATTTGAATGGAGAACCAACTCTCTGTTAGGCCTTTGCAGTCTGGTACACGTACATATAGCGTTCGCATAATCTCACACAGAATTCACAAACTATGCAGACAGATTTCCCATATTGGCACAACTCACCCTGCATACATTAACTGCTTTTAGGGTTGCCAGGTGCCCAGTACAGAGTTACGAACGCATTACGGACCAAACACTTGGCCGTAACTCAGAATGGTCATAACTCGGAACCCATTGAGTTACATTGCAACCGCGCTATTCGTAAGCACGGATTGCGTTCATAACTCAGAGCCCGCATTTACGACCACTTTGATCGTAAGTGCGGGTGGTCATAAATCGAGATGGCTGTAAGTTGGGGACTGGCTGTATTGACAGTTTAGTATTTTCACCTCTTGTCCGGTAAAAAAATTCAGAAAATACCGACACCTAAAATGTCTCGTATTTTCTGATTTTTTCCCAGCCAGGAGGCAAAAATCCTGGGCTGTCCAGCTCAATATAGAGGCAACCTGGCAACCCTAGTACTTACCAGGTTCCACAGGGGAGTTGTCTGGCCCCATGCAGGAAGGCAAGATGGCAGGCAGCCTCCGGCAACCTGTTAGGGCCAAAAAGCCACACGTTTTTTAAAGTGGCCAAACTGGGTTTTTTTCTTTTGCTTAGCAACTCTCAGTGTCAGTGTCTGTTTGGTATTTTTTCAGAAACCATCTGGCAACCCTAACTGCTTTCTCAATTCACCTTTTCTTCCTTCCTGAAATCCATACACTGAATGTTCTTCTTCCCCCTAAGTCTGGCTCCAAGCACGCTACTGCTGCTGAAGCAATTACTGCAATTTCCCTTTCTTCCAGTTAGTCAGTTCCTTCCTGTCACTTCCTGAATGAAGGTGAGTGGAGGAGAGGTACTGGCTGGCTGGCTGGCTGGCTGGAAGATTCAGGCATTAGCCTGATGCATGACGACAGCTGCCCAGATAAAGTCCCACTCCTACCCCCAAAAAACCCCCACACCACCTCCTGGAGGTTAGGTAACGGTTGCATGCTGCTCAATGTTTGCCAATCCTCCTATATCTCTCAAGAGTATTTCACTATTTCTTCTGCACTGAAAGGATACATCTACATAGTCGCACACAGTGCCAGATTTCAAAATAGAGTGCTATTCCAGCATCTTCCTTATTCCTCATGCAACGAGGTTTACAGGAAGCTGGAATAAGATGCCTGTTATTTCGAATCTATTTCAAAATGAAGGGCGTGCTGTTAAGAGGTGCACAATGCTATTTCGGGATAACGGATGTTATCCCAAAATAGCGCCACTGTGTAGATGTACCCAGACAGAATTTGCAGACTGTCAGTGTAATTTCGGGTGCTGCAAAGGCAAGTACAGATTACATGGGACTAGAGATCACTACAGACCACTGAGGGCATACTACACATTTTCCTTGTTTCAGGTTCTCTCCCCAGACTGTTACAGATGTTGCATCACTGAAGGCACATACTAAGGTCAAGGAGCCACTCATAAGCAAGAGAAGACATCCTCAAGAAATCTCCATAGAGCACCTCCATCTGCTGTCAGGAGAATCTATACTAGACATCTAGAATGGTGTCTAATCCCAAAGAAAGGAAAAGTTTTTTTCCTAATTGTATGCTCTGCAAATTCAGAAACAGATCTAAAAAACCAACATGAGTTCTTTTTGCCTCAGATACCACTGTAACCAGTCAGACACAAACCCCCTGCCTCCTCTATACAGACCCATAGTCTCCTATAGACAACCACCTACCCTCAAGATGATTCTTACCAACAACCACAGGACATACCACACTAATACCAACCCTGGTACCTTCCCTTGCAACAAACCCCGTTGTCAGTTTTGTCCACATATTCACTCTGCTGATACCATTATTGGACCCAACCAAGTGAGTTATAAGATCAAGAACACATATTCCTGCGCATCCAGAAATATAGTTTATGCAATCATGTGCCGAAAGTGTCCGTCTGCTATGTACATTGGACAAACGTCTCAGCTACTTCAATGGATCAATGCCCACAAAACAGATATCAGGCAGGATCACAAGGAAAAAAGTTTCTTGCCATTTCAACCAAAAAGGACATTGTCTCAACGACTTGATTACCTGCATCCTGCTTCAAAGACCTTTTAAGACTTCACTTCAAAGAGAATCCTCTGAACTGTCATTCATGCTTAAATTCGACACTTTACACTCAAATTTGAATAAAGACGCTAATTATCTTACCCATTACAAAGACAGCTTCCCCAATTATCACCTGTAATATCATTAGCTCACAGACATTTACCTCCCCCCCTTCCCCATCCTCCAACCTCCTTCTGTTCTGAAATTTGATTTGTCCTTTTCATATGTGTTCATTTTTTTTTAATTGTATCCTTTGGTATATATGGTTGTGACAATTTTCTTCCACTATTTGATCTGAGGAAGTGGGTCTGGCCCACGAAAGCTCATCACCTAATAAACATCTTGTTAGTCTTTAAAGTGCTACACAGTCCTGTTTTTTGTTTCAGCTGCACCAGACTAACATGGCTACATTTCTTCCCTGACCTTGGTTTTCTTAGTTATAATTTATGTTAAGCTTTTTATCATGCTTTTGTTGGTGTGTTATCTTTAGTACAATGCAATTTCTTGTACTCAAGGCCATGAGGCCCAATTTTGCCTAGAAACCATGTTACTTAAGAATATGTATGTAACCTGTGGAATGTGTGTGAGGTGTGAATGAGGAATCAAAGGCAGTTTAGGATCTGTCACCTTTTAAGGCAGACAAAGAACCCTGCAACCAGA
Organism: Pelodiscus sinensis; assembly: GCF_049634645.1. Lineage (NCBI taxonomy): Eukaryota > Metazoa > Chordata > Testudines > Trionychidae > Pelodiscus > Pelodiscus sinensis. The sequence continues at coordinate 5,610,841 of NC_134739.1, read as the reverse complement.
TAAATTGAGAAGTGGCCAGAAAATATCTCTCTCTCTCTGACAAAATGTAACATCACAGTAGAAACCTGGGACCAGCCCAGAGAAAGTAAAACCTCCTGCAGATCTGAACGAATCTCTCAAGGGACATCATGGTCGAGTCTCCAGGAAGCTGACTCCTCACTCCAGCCACCAGTGAAATCAAAAATAATCTACACCACACTTACAGTCTGCCTCTAAACTGCCAGCATGAATGTGATGTATGTGTGTGAGTATCTTAAAAATCTGTACTAATAAAAAAACCCAAAGGCAATACTGTTCGAGCCCATCCTTTGTCCAGGTTTGTTCCTCAGCAAGTCTGAGAAAGTGCAACAGCCACAACCAGTAAGTTGGTCCCTAACAAATTCATGGATAGGAAAAACATGCCATACACTAGGAATTCTGGTTCCAGATTTCTTCCACGTAAAATCTGTTCTTCTGTGTGCTTTTCCACAGTGTTTCTTAAAGTGAGGACTATGACCCAAAATGGAATTGGGGGTGGGAGGAGGAGGAAATCACAAGATTATTTTAGGGGGAATCATGGTATTGTCACTCTTATTTCGGCACTGGCTTCAGAGCTGGCACCTGGGGGTATGTCTACACTACCCTCCTAGTTCAAACTAGGGGGGTAATGTAGGCATACCGCACTTGCAAATGAAGCCCGGGATTTGAATTTCCCGGGCTTCATTTGCATAAGCGGGGAGCCGCCTTTTTAAAACCCCGCTGGTTCGAACCCCGTGCAGCGCGGCTACATGGGGCTCGAACTAGGTAGTTCGGACTAGGCTTCCTATTCCGAACTACCGGTACACCTCGTGGAAGCCTAGTCCGAACTACCTAGTTCGAGCCCGTGTAGCCGCGCTGCACGGGGTTCGAACCAGCGGGGTTTTAAAAAGGCGGCTCCCTGCTTATGCAAATTCAAATTCCGGGCTTTATTTGCAAGTGCGGTATGCCTACATTACCCTCCTAGTTCGAACTAGGAGGGTAGTGTAGACAAACCCTGGGAGAGCAGTGGCTGTTAGCCAGGTGCCCAGCACTGAAGGCAGCATTCCACCAGCAGCACAGAAGTAAGGGTGGCAATCATACCATGCTGCTGTGTTCTGAGCAGGAGAATAGTGGCTACTGGCCAAAGGCCAAGCTCTGAAGGCAGTGCCACCACCAGATTAAAAGCCAGCTCCCTGCACACACAGGTTCTCAGGGAGCCGCCTGTCTATCTCCAACCCCATGCTGCCTCTGTATCAGAGGCAACAGCGGGATGGGGGACAGCAGGAGGGAGCTGGTATGCATAGGGAGCAGCCACACACCAGCTCCCAGACTGCTTGCTGCGTGCCCCCAGCGTGCAACTGCTGACATTTTCAGCAGCTACATTTACTTGATTAAATGTATTTTTAATATCCCTAGTCGGGGCCCCTATAATTATAACAGTGCGAAATTTCAAATTTAAATAGCTGAAATAATGAAATAGACAATTTTAAAAATCCCTTGACTGTGACATTAACCAAAATGGATCCCAAATTTCATAGAACCCTACCAATAAGATACTGCAAATAAATATCTGTCCTCATTTATGGAAGTACAACTCTAACTTTTTCAATGGGATTTAATTGGTGTAAAAGAGGAAAGAATCTGGCTTTTCATTTCAAAGCTACCTAAAAATTCTCTTGCAGATGTGCAAGATGAATTGAAATCCCTTTCCCAAAACCATATTGGTTGTAAGTACCAGTAAGTAGTAGCAAAAAAGTATTTTAGTCATTACAGTAAGTAGATTTTATCCTCATGAAACATGGGCAATGGATATTGAGTAAAAGTATTATTTTAAATAATACTATTTCATAGTAGAACAGCACTTTAATTTTTGTGTGAAATATTTTATAGACTTCACTGCATAAACATAAGAAGAACTACATATATAAAAAAACTGAAGTAAAATGTGTTCATACTATGTAAAATACAATATGAAGCCAACGTGCTGGCTTCCTCATGGACCCAGCAGCACTCAAGTCCCCACTCTGCACACCTCAACCTAATCCTTTTGCCCAAACTCTCATCCCACCTCCTCCCACCCCTGCCCCAGCTCCACCCCTTCTCCTAAGTCCCCACTCCAGCTCTTTGTGCCCAGTTCCACCCCCTCTCCCAAGTGCTCAGTTCCCACTCCTCCCCGTCTTCTGCCAGCACGTCTTGCATAGCATGGAACAGCTGATCATGGCAAGCGTGAGATACTGGCATATGGGAGGTACTGGGAAGAAGTATTTTTTCTGCAGGGGTTCCAGCCCTAGCGCACCTATAAAGTTGGTGCTTATGATTTGAAGAGTTTTATTTCCACTTAAGTTTTTAGTTTGTTTCTAATTGTTAACCTGTGGGATGAAAATATCTACATAACTGAAAGAATATTTCAAAAAAAATGCTTCTGGCGAGCATCATTACTGTGGAACATTTTGGTCTTTGAAAGCTGTAAATGTAACAGATAGTGTTCTAATAGTCACAGTTTTACTTGTGAATTTAATTTTGAATTAGAGACTTCTTGAATTCAGTTCTAATATATCTATACATTTTAGAGATTTGTGCATCTGTCTGTGTCTGTCTGTCTGTGAGTCCTTTTATTCAAGAACTCCTCCTAAACGGTAAGCGCTAGAGCCACCAAATTTGATACACAGCTTTCTCTTCTCCTTATTTAAAGCAGGGTCAGGGTTTGGTTGTGCCAGGACAACCTGAAGCGTGGAAAGGGAAGAGCTGATCAGAAGGATTCAATACTGAGAGTGGCCACTGGGGGTAGTGAGCCTGCAGGGCTAAGCTTTTCTGCAGCATGTTCTATGGGAGCAGCTGTACCACCAAGGGAGTGGCCAGCAGAACTGAAGCTCCACTATCTTGCCTTGCCAGTACACGGGGTAAGTAGCTCCCTGCCCCAAACTGTTTACCCCCTCCCAGCCACTGCCCTCAGTGCCAGGGGGTGGGGGGGGGGGGCGGTGAGAAAAAAACCCTAGTGGCCAGAGGCAGCTGGGGGGAGAGAAGGCACATGCCAAATGGGATCCCTGAGCCCCTCCTGAACCCCAATCTTCACTCTCACATTCCCCTGTCCCCAGCCTCCTACACTACCTGCCTCCCACACACACATCACCAAGGACCTGCTCTGATTCCTGTACCCCCCACACTGCCAGCTTCCGGCCCTAAAGCCAGGTAAGTCTTCTGGTATTTGTGTATGGATGGATGGATGCTTAATTAGACAGAGTTAGACAGAGTAACCACTATAGTCAGAGAAAATATTGCATGTCCAAGGCTACTATTGAGCATATAAAAAGGTTAACATTAAAATTCTCCTTGAGCATTGCTTCCAAATTGGAAAAATATTAGCAATTCTGTGGACTGCCTTTTTGTATATTTATCTTTACCGAAAAAGGAAATGGAGTAGAAGCATGTAAATAGAAACACCTCAGCAATAAACAAATGGTCCTGTTAACTTAATGTTCTTTTCAGGTTGAAGTAGTTTATATTGTACTTTACAATGAAGACAAAATGTATTCCTAGAATCTAATTTATCCAGTCAATATCTATTAACATAGCTTGAAAGTCCTAGTCAGAAAAGGCAATGATAAAAAATGTTAACATATGCAGTAAGAGGAAATATCTGCAAACATAAAAAGTTATTTATTAGTTCCCATAATAGAATAACTAGAGGACACCAAATGAAATTAATGGGTAGCAGGTTTAAAACTAATAAGAGAAAGTTCTTCTTCACACAGCATGTAGTCAACCTGTGGAACTCCTTGCCAGAGGAGGCTGTGAAGGCTAGGACTATAACAGAGTTTAAAGAGAAGCTAGATAATTTCATGGAGGTTAGGTTCATAAAAGGCTATTAGCCAGGGGATAGAATTGGTGTCCCTGGCCTCTGTTTGTCAGAGGCTGGAGAAGGATGGCAGAAGACAAATCACTTAATCATTGTCTTTAGTCCACCCTCTCTGGGGCACCTGGTGCTGGCCACTGTCGACGGACAGGATACTGGGCTGGATGGACCTTTGGTCTGACCCAGTACGGCCATTCTTATGTTCTAAGTCACACTCATTTCAAAAGCGATCTCAAAAATAAATGAAGTATTTCTTCAAAGTGAAGTTTTCCTAAGATACAAAACATGTTTCCAGACAGCAAACGACACCATTACAGCACTGGTCACCAGTGGATTACTCTCCAAATCTGGACATGGGAGTACTTCTAAACATTCTACTTAAGGCCCTCAAAGTTCTTCACTTCTACGAGTAAAGCTTTAGTCCTCAATTATCATTCCTATTAGTCATCACAGATGCATTCAATCAGGGACATGAGAAACCTCTTTCCAGGAACTGATAATATGCAGTCAATCAAATGAGGGAAAGTAGTAAAGATGTAGATTAAAGTTATTAAATAAGAGATTTGATATACTGTATTCCAAGTGCTGTCAGACAACATCAGAGCAATGTTCTGCATTAATAAACGGGACAGTGCTTGCTCCCAACATACTGATAGCCCTGAGTCCATGCACAAGCTCATCTCTACCTGCACAGGGCTATTACACAGATTACTATTGGAATCTTCCCATACAACATCTTGGCTTCTTCTGTTGTTCCCAAGATCAGTGAAGATTAACATTTTAAAAAGCTTCCGTACCTAATGATTGGAAGATAGTTAACCTGATGCTAATATTTAAAAAGGGCTCTACAGATGAGCCTGGAACTTACAGACCAGTAAGTCTAACATCACCGTATGGCACATTAGTTGAAACTATACTTAAGAATAGAATTCTCAGACACACAGATTAGCATAATTTGTAGAGGAAAAATCAACACAAATTATGTAAAGGGAAATCATGCCTTACTAATCTACTAGAGTTGTTTGAGGGGGATCAACAAGCATGTGGACAAGGGAGGGGGGGTCCAGTGGATATAGTGTTCTTAGACATCCAGAAAGATTTTGACAAGTCCCCTCACCAAACTTTTAAGTAAAGTTAGTTGTCATGGGATAAGAGGAAGGTCCTCTCATGGACTGACAACCGGTTAAAAGACAGGAAACAAACAGTAGGAATAAATGGTCAGTTTTCAGATTGGAGAGAGGTAACTAGTGGTGTCCCACAAAGGTCTGTCCTGGGACCAATCCTATTCCAACTATTTATAAATGATCTGGAGAAAGAGGTAAACAGCAAGGTGGCAAAATTTGTAGATGATACTGAATACTCAAGATAGTTAAGAGCAAAGCAGACTGTGAAGAGCTTCAAAAGGATCTCTCAAAACTAGGTGATTGGGCAACAAAATGGTGAATGAATTTTAATGTTGATAAATGCAAAGTAATGCACATTGGAAAACATAATCCCAACTACACATACAAAATGATGGGGACTAATTTAGCTATAACTACTCAAGAGAGCAAGATCTTCGAGTTATTGTGGATAGCTCTCTGAAAACATCCACTCAGTGTTCAGTAGCAGTGAAAAAAAGCAAAAAGAATGTTAGGAATAATTAAAAAGAGGATAGAGAATAAGACAGAGAATATCTTCTTGCCTTTATAAATCCCTGGTACACCCACATCTTGAATATTGCATACAGGTGTGGTGGCCTCATCTCAAAAAAGATGTATTGGCATTGAAAAAGGTTCATTCTCTGGGACATCTTAGCCTTACTCAACGGTGTAATTGAAGCAGAAACAGGCCTCTTAACTCCCTAGTGTAGACCAGGGCTATTTCAAAATAACTCTCCTTATTTCAAAATAACAAGCTGAGTGTCCACACTACCAAGCCCGTTATTTTGAAACAACAGGCTGGTTATTTTGAAAAAATAGCTCCAGTTTTCCCACAAGGAATTTCACTTATTTTGAAATAGTTATTTTAAATAGCAGTAGCATGGATGGTTCACTGCTGCTATTTCAAAATAACTACTCCCCAGAATCATTCAAAGTTATTAGCCCCCAGTACTTCCTTGGACTGTAAGTCAAGGTAGTGTGTCCACATTAAGGGGGCCTGTCTTTAGACTAATTTCAAGGCTTCCCTGTAATGTGGACATGCTATTTCATAATAGTTATTTTGGGAGTTATTTAATACATTATTTCTAAATAATTTCTTAGTGCAGACATGCCCAAAAAGTATACCTGCAGGAACTTCCTTAAGCAGAACCACCTCGCACCCCCTTATGGTTTGAAGATCCAACAGACATCCACAAGGACTGACCCTCCTCAAGGCACTTAGGAAACTTCACATGATGCTGAGAACACTGGGCAGAGGAAGCACTTCTCTTGAAGCCCACTTTCTTCTTTTGATCTCACTGAACCTAACCTAAAAATTATAAGAGACCCTTGAAGAATTTCACAGGGATTTCAACAACTTCCACCACACCACCAACCTTAGCCTGAATCAGTCCACAAGAGAGATCGACTTCCTTGACACTACAGTACGATTACATGACGGATACATTTCCACCACCTTATACAGGAAACCTACCAACCGCTACACTTACCTTCACACCTCTAGATTCCATCCCAGACACATTTCTCAATCTACTGTTTATAACTAAGCCCAGTTCAACAGACAAAGACAAACACCCACCAGATCTACATAGAGCATTCTTAAAAATGAAATACCTATCCAGAGAACTGAAAAAACAGATCGACAGAGCCAGAAGAGTAGCCAGACATGAACTACTTCAAGACAGGCCAAGAAGAGAAAACAACAGAATTTCACTTTGTCGTTACCTATAGTCCACAACTTAAACCCCTCCAACGCATTATCAACAATCTACAACCTATCCTGGAAAATGACCCCTCACTCTCATTGGCCTTGGGGGAGGAAGGCCAATCCTCGCCTATAGACAACCCCCTAACCTCAAACAAATTCTTTCCAGTAACCATGCAACACACCTCCATCATAATCATCCAGGAACTCACCTCTGCAATCAGCTCCGGTGTCATCTCTATCCACACATCTACATAAGCAATTTCACCACTGGACCCAACAACATCAGCACTGCATCAGGGGCTCATTTAACTGCACTTCCACTAATGTGATCTATGCCATCAAATGCCAGCAATAGTCTTCAACTTCTCCTCGGTGAAGTCTGCCAACAACATTGAGTATACACAGTGTATTCATCTACTGAATAAGAGGTATCACCTGTTGAGATCTAAGTTAACATCCCAACAATTATTTAGACTGCTAAATAAATTGGGCTAGTACAGTGAAGATCACATACCTATGCTTTCTCTCCTACACTACTGTTACTGTAATCCTCAAACAACTAAGGCTGTGTCTACAGTGGCATGATTTCGCGCAAATACTTTTAAAGGAAGACTTTTTCCGTTAAAAGTATTTGTGCAAGAGAGCACCTATACTGGCACTTTGCGCAAAAGATTTGCTTTTGCGCAAAACCATCCGTGCCAGTGTAGACGCTCTCTTGAGCAAGAAAGCTCCGATGGCCATTTTAGCCATCTGGCTTTCTTGCGCAAGAAATAGATGTTACCTGTCTACACTGGCCTCTTGCGCAAGAACACCTGCGCAAGAGGACTTATCCCTGATCGGGAGCGTCAGAGTATTTGCACAAGAAGCACTTGTACATTACAACGTCAGTGTACTTGCGCAAATACTCGTGGCCAGTGTAGACAGGCAGCAAGATTTTGCGCAAAAGCGGCCGCTTCTGCGCAAAATCTTGCCAATGTGTAGACAGCCTAATTGTGTTAGGAATGAGTGAATTAATTTCTAAATCTTAAGAAATCAAATGTTTCCATTTTGTAAAATAAATGTAAGACTGCTGAAGGAAACTGACTTTGTAAGTAAAAAGATTACTTCTGATTTTCTAGATTACACACATTTTTCCTTTTACAGTTTATGCTAGCTAGTTGCCATACTTCATACAATTGAAACTGGTATTAATGTTAGCTAAATCAAAGCTGTGCAGATATTCTTAATTTTGTTTTCTTTTTGCTGTTTCCGCTGAAGTCAGACCCTCTCTTTTGTTTAATTTTAGAACTTCTGACAAAACAAGAGTCCGGATCAATGGTAATTCCATCATTAAATACAAATTTAGAAAGTTGTGGTTTACAACCTGCGGTTCTCCCAGCAAATTCCTGTAAGTCAAAAACCACCACCAAATAACAAAAGTAGAATAATGTCTGCTGAACTTCTCTGCTGTGACTATATATTATCTGATGCTGAGGTAGAGGAGACAAAAGACATTCTTATGAATTAAAAATACATTTGGTGCTTTGCTTATTCTTTCCTATAACTTAAAACCAAGTATTAAATTAATGAATCTTTAGAATGCAACACACACATTATAGCAATACTGCATACATTATTCAGATTTCTCAGACACAGACAGAAAATACAAATTTGACTGCAAAGATTAAAAACCGCTGCTCCAACAATTACATTCTTATATGTATGAAATAATACCTTTCTTAAATGTGTATAATATAAAAATTTAACTTGTTCCACAAGTAAGTCATTTAGAAGCTAAATCAGCATGCAATAGAGTTGGTTCAACGTCTGTTATGCCGACACCATTACTGGGCCTAACCAAGTGAGTTATAAGATCAAGAATACATATTCCTGCGCCTCCAGAAATATAATCTATGCTATCATGTGCCGAAAGTGTCCGTCTGCTATGTACATTGGACAAACGTCTCAGACACTTCGCCAAAGAATCAATGCCCACAAAACAGACATTAGACAGGATCACAAAGAAAAAACAGTTGCTTGCCATTTCAACCAAAAAGGACACTGTCTCAAAGACCTACTCACCTGCATCCTACTTCAGAAGACATTCAAATCTGCACTTGAAAGAGAATCCTCTGAACTGGCGTTCATGCTAAAATTCGACACTCTCCGCGGGGGCATGAACAAAGACTCCAGCTATCTTACCCATTACAAAGATAGCTTCCCTAATTATCACCTCTAACACTATTAACTCACAGACATCTACCCTTCCCCACCTCTAATATCATTAACTCACAGGCATTCACCTTCCTTTCCCCCCCCCCCCCCACATCCCCCTTGGCTGTGTCCAGACTCCATGCCTCCGTCGACGGAGGCATGTAGATTAGCCAGATCGGAAGAGGGAAATGAAGCCGCGATTAAAATAATCGCGGCTTCATTTAAATTTAAATGGCTGCCCCGATCTGCCGATCAGCTGTTTGTCGGCAGATCGGGAGAGTCTGGACGCGATGCCCCGACAAAGAAGCCTTTCTTCATCGACACAGGTAAACCTGGTTTCACGAGACTTACCTGTGTCGATGAAGAAAGGCTTCTTTGTCGGGGCATCGCGTCCAGACTCTCCCGATCTGCCGACAAACAGCTGATCGGCAGATCGGGGCAGCCATTTAAATTTAAATGAAGCCGCGATTATTTTAATCGCGGCTTCATTTCCCTCTTCCGATCTGGCTAATCTACATGCCTCCGTCGACGGAGGCATGGAGTCTGGACACAGCCCTTCTGTTCTGAAATGTAATTTGGTTTGCTTTATCACACAGGCTGTGTCCAGACTCAGGGGTTTTTTCGAAAAAAGTAGCCTTTTTTCGAAAAAAACTTCACCTGCATCTAGACTGCAGCCGTGTTCTTTCGAAATTAAATCGAAAGAACGCGGCTTTTCTTTCTACGGCGGTAAACCTCATTGCACGAGGAAGAACGCCTTTTTCGACAGAGAGCCGTCGAAAATAAATGAGTGTGGATGCGGGAAGGCCATTTTTTCGAAAATAATGGCCTCCAGGAAGAAGCCCTGGTGGACAATCTGGGGCATGCCTTGCATGTCTCTGGTTCCTGTCTGCAGCCATTTCTTAAAGGGACAGGCACCCTCACAGCCACTTGTGGCAGCAAAGCAGCCAGAGCACACGGCTATTTAAGTGCAGCATGTCCCAGCCCCAAGATCCTCCTGGCCTTCTAGCGAGCCTTCTGGGGACCCAACCAGGGGCTCCAAACGCCGGGCACCGTCATGGTCTGGGCCAGAGCTCAAGACCCTTCTCAAGCTCTGGGGAGAGGAGGAGGCCTTACAAGCCCTAAAAACCAGGCAGCGAAATGCGGACATTTATGACCGCATGGCAGAGGCCCTGGCCCAGAAAGGACACTACCCCCGCACCCAGGACCAGGTGCGCTCCAAAGTTAAGGAGCTGCGCCAAGGATATGTGAAGGCCAGAGAGGATAGCTCCCGTTCTGGGGCAGCCCCCCACTCCTGCCCCTATTATACTGAGCTGGACCAGATCCTGGGTGGTGGTGAAGCATGCACACCATGGCATCTCGTGCAGTCAGGCTTGGTGGACCCTGTGGTGGACACGCCAGAGCAGGACCCAGAGCAGTCTGGATTCGGGGACATGGTGCCAGAGGAGGACAGTGAGGAGACGGCGACCCTCACCCTGGAGCCAGTCATACAGACCCCAGAGGCCTCCCAGGTGTCATCTGACGCCAGAGATAAAGCAGCAGGTGAGTGCAGTGAGGTTGTGTAACACCCGGGGGAGGGGAGCGGGTAGGTGGGTGCACAGTGGGTGATGCGCAAGGGAAACCTCTAATGCTCAGGCTGATGCCCAGGTCACACACGGTGTTACCTTCAGAATGTCTGATTCCCCTGTCTCAAGGAGAGGGCATGCCCTTTTGAACAGCTGTTGCACACATGACTGATTGTGATAGAAATGTAGCCGTGTTACTCTGATCTGAGGAAGTGGGTCTGGACCACGAAAGCTCATCCCCTAATAAACCATCCTGTTAGTATTTTAAGTGCTACATAGTCCAGTTTTTTATGACTGATTGTGTCTTCCTCTTTTCCTCCACAGCCAGACCAACCGTACAAGAGGGCCTTAGCACCCCAGCCCCACCTCCATCTCGGGGACATGGGAGCCGCAGACACAGGAGTGTGTATGCGGACATCCTGAGGCAGCATGTGGAGGCCGTGCAGGAGCTCAACACCATCCTGCGAGAGAGGGCGGAGGCAGAAGATCGGTGGCATGACCGGCTGATGGAGGAGCTGGTCCAGCAGCGCACGTCCCTGAGTGCCACTCTCAGGGAGGTCTGCGGCTTGCCTGCTCCTGTGCCTGGTCCTGCTCCTCCAGCACCCCATGACCCTGCCCCACCAAACCCCCCTTCCACAGCAGCATCCCTTTCCCCTCTTGGATCTCCCTCTACCCCAGCCCACCCAGTTCCCCAGCCCCTCTCTCCCCCGGCCCTCCTCTCCCCCAGGACTCCCAGTCCCAAGAGCACCTACCCGCTGTTATCCAGCCAACCGACAGGCGCACCACCCGATCCCGTGGCCCAAGCAAGAGACTGAGATCAGGCAAGCACCGTGCAACCTGATCCCCTTCCCCCCTCCAGGTTTCAAGTCCCCTTCCCCCCTTCAGGTTTCAAGCACCCCCATCACCCCAGTTAAATGACAAGGAAAGTGTTAAACAAAATGTTTATTGTACATAGTTTGGCATGAAAGTATATTTTCTACATCAAAAATGAACAAAAGCTTTTTTATGTTTGCAACAGTTATACTATTTTCCAGTGAGTGATATTTAAAAAAATAAAACAGAACTTATTATTTTGAGACAAACCCTGGTGTTTATTATTTCTCCAAACAGAGTCAGGAGATGGGTTGTGGAGGGAAGCTTCTATTGGGCCAGGGCCCAGTCCCCAGGTAGAAGCCCCTCAGTAGAGTCAGTGGCCTCCAATTGAGAATTGCTCCCATAGGGCCTCCCGTATGCAAACAGCAGACCGGTGAGCCTGGCGGGTAGCAGCTGTCCGGGGCTGGGCAAAGTGCCTCTCCTGGCCATCAGCACCTATACCCCACCCTGGTAGGAAGGCCTCCCCTTTCCTCTCCACCAGGTTATGGAGAACGCAACACGCGGCCACCACCTCAGGGATGTTGCTCTCCCCTATGTCTAGGCGTGTGAGCAAGCACCGGAATCTGCCTTTTAAACGTCCGAACGCACATTCCACCTGGTTGCGAGCCCAGTTAAGGTGAGCATTAAACTGCTCCTTGCTCGCATCCAGGTGGCCGGTGTAGGGCTTCATCAGCCACGGCATCAGGGGGTAGGCGGCATCAGCCACTATGCACACCGGCATGTGCACATCCCCAACCGCAAAGTCGTGATGCGGGAAAAATGTTCCTGCCTGAAGCCTCTGGTAGAGGTACGAGTTCCTGAAGATCCACCCAACACAAATGTCAGAAAACTGGCCACGATGGACGACCAGGGCCTGGAGGACCATAGAAAAGTAGCCCTTTCTGTTAATGAATTGGGCTGCTCGATGGGGCGGTGCACGGATTGGAATGTGTGTCCCATCGAGCGCTCCTCCACAATTCGGGAAGCCAAGGGCAGCAAAGCTGGCCATGACGCTGTCCAGATCTGCTAGACAGACGAGCCTGTTGAGCAGCTCCAAATTGATGGCCCTCACCACCTGCAGAAAGAGACAGACAACAAAATGTTAGAAGGGGTGCCTTATCTCTTAGGAGGAGAACCCACCACCCACCTTCCCTCTCAAACACCCCGGGAATCCCCTCCTCAGAACTCCCCACCAACAATTCAGGGTGAGTGGAGGAGCTCCCTCCCACTCACACTCCACTTTGCCCTTCCTGACAGTCTCCCTTCCCCCCACCCCAAACTGTGACTGCCCCCAGACCATGACTTACCTCCATCAGGATGTATCCAACAGTAGACCTGCCCACTACAAATTGGTGTCCCACAGAGCGGTAGCTATCGGGGGTTGCCAGCTTCCAGAGGGCAATGGCGACCCTCTTTTCCACAGGGATAGCGGGCCGCAGGTGGGTGTCTTGCCGTTGCAGAGCAGGGGCGAGCCAGGGACACAGCTCCTGGAAAGTGGTCTTTCGCATCCGGAAGTTGTGTAGCCACTCTTGGTCATCCCAGAGCTGCATAATGAGCCGGTCCCACCAGTCAGAGCTGGTGTCAAGCCTCCAAACACGCCTGTCCACAAAGAAGTATGGAGGCCAGGGCAGTGGGGCTGCATGACGGACGATCCCTTCGTACCTCTAGTCTGGGTCCAGATGGGGAAGTAGCCTCATGACTGTGTCATGCAGATGCAGCAACACTTGCAATATGATGGCATGGGGCCATCACCTGCCCAGGGGCAGCTCTGGCTCCATGCTGAAAAAACGGGTCTAAAACAGAAAAACCTCTAAACAAAAAACCTGCTGGGGTGTCCCAGGAAGCTGAGCACTCCAAACCAGCACTGCAATGCCTTGCTTACCTCCTAGAGGGACAGCAAAGGCAGCTGCAGAAGCAGAGCAACGGGTGTTCAGGGGCGTCCCTTTAACCACGCGTCTCTGCAAAGGGCAGGCAGCAGCACCCGGAAGGAAATGCTGCCCCCATGCCCTGGCAGAAGCGGTTCCGGGTGGCTTTTAATTTCGAAAGAGCGTCCAGCAGTCAGGACGCTCTTTTTCGATCCGCGTATTGTAGTCTAGACGCACTTTTTCGAAAGAGGCTTTTTCGAAAGATACTTTCGAAAAAGCCTCTTTCGAAAGAGGCTTGCAGTCTAGACATAGCCACTGTGAAACTGAGCGCAAAGGATTCCCGCTGTGGGCATAATCTATTTATAGACAAGAAGCCAAACAAAGGCTGTTGCCAGACACCAGCACACCCCTTGTTTACCACCCAGATGACTGCTGGAAACATCGAGAACTAACAGGTGAAAGGATCAGGCCCAAACAAGGAGTTTGTCAAGTTTACAAGAAAAGATTATTAGAACTACGGTTAGGGTAAGAGATTACATATAACAAGTTTTTTAGAGTAGTAAGTTTAGCTGGCATGTTTTGTTTTATTTAGATCAGTAATTTACTTTGATCTGTTTATTATCACTTGCAACCATTTAAATCCTACTTTTTATATGTAATAAAATAATTTTGTTCATTATTAAACCCAATGTAAATAAGTGTTATATGGGGGGGAGGAAACAGCTATGAATCTCTCTCTTTCATTGATAAAGGAAGTGAACAAGGTATGAGCTGGTTCAGTATAAAACTTTTATGCAGAGTAAGATGGATTTATTGGAGGTTCTAGTCCCAGTGGGCTGTGCACCTGGGTGCGGTGTCAAGTCCCAATGACAGAGCAGCTTAGCTCTGGGAAAACTTGAAGTGTCTGTGTTGCTCTGCTATGGGCTGTGACTCCAAATCTGTGCCTTTGCAGGAGAAGGGGGAGGAAGATCAGAGGTTCTGGCTCAGCAGGAAAGGGTTTTTGGGTGACCCCAGGTCCAAGGGGATCTCTGTGACTGAACCTGCTAAACATATTTTCTGTTTTGTTTTTTAACTATCTTATAAGAAAATTATTCATCCTTTAAACTGAAAAGTTTACATTTTTAATTTAATATTTTTTGACAGAGACTTGTCCTGGAATAACTCAACGATATGAACAGTAAACTGCTCCAAGAAAATAACCATGACTGATTTAAACTCTGTTTTCTCACAAATTACAGCAGAATCCTAATTTTGCTTGAGATCTACCTCATACACCATCGGTTAGCATTGTGCACTATCTTCTCAAAATAAAATGGACCCCCAGCCTTACAATCACTAGCAGCTTCTTGGTTATACTCAGTAATAAAACCACTTGCAGGTGTCTATTTTGTCTCTCCCAACATCAATAATCAGTATTTTTGAAACGGTATAAAGTAACATTTTAAATGAAACATACTGGGACATATAACCTAGTTAGGTCTAGAATGTCCTTCAGATGGCTCAGTTATACAGCCATACACTTAGGGTACGTCTAGACTACCGCGTTTTGTCGACAGAAGTTTTGTCGACAATTTGCGTCCAGACACATGGAGTTCTGTCGACAAAGCAAGCCGCTTTGTCGGCAGAACTCCGTAGTCTGGACGCAGTGTTACAGGCAATAACACCTTCTGTCGACAGAGTTCTGTCGACAGAAAGTGTTATGCCTCGTAAAATGAGGTATACCAGCGTCGACAAAACCGTGGAGTTCTGTCGACGTTATGTCGACAGAACTCCGCGGTAGTGTAGACGCTGGTATTGTTTTGTCGACAAAAGTCCACTTTTGTCGACAAAACTAGGTAGTCTAGACACACCCTTAGTGAAATCACAGGACAAATCAATGAACTGAATACCATAAGAAGACAGTTACATTATTACCTGCTTCATTAGGTAAGTAGTCTGGCCACCACACACCATTAATGGACAATCAAAAGTAGAATTTTCAAAGGCTATTACCATATATAACCCTTAAAAACTAACTTCAGATTTTTAATCAAACTTCCTCATTTGTTACATTTATTCAGAATAACACATGGTGACATTGTCTGGCTGCACATATTCTCGTTATGTAAAGGAGACACTATTTATAAGTAAACAGTAGACATAACATTTCCAGGAGAGGAAAGGAAATATAGTAGACATTAGAATTTCAAAACAAATCAGCATGGAAGTTTAAAAAAAATACTAGAGCAGATGCTAGCTTATTTTGGAGGAAATAACATTTTCCACCTCAGCCATAACCATCAGAAATGTTAACATGTCTTCTAGTATGGTATGTACTTGGCCTGCTAGTTTAGAGATAGTATTTAGATATAAATATTTAACTAGATTTTGTAATTAACAACAATCTAGCCAATCACAATTAGCAGACTATTTTTAATGAGCAAAGTAATGGAAATGATAAACAACAAAACCTTTTTAAATAAATTATGGATTTATAATTCTAATTCTCTCAAGATAAGACAAACAGAACAGTGAAAGGACAGAAAAAATACAGCCCATGAATAGTTTAAACCAAGTGTATTCAAGCATTTATGAATGCCATCTATAATACATATAAGTATATAGAACTTGCTTTCAACAGCTGCCAGATTGAAATTTTCCATGTTCGTAAATTATTCAAAATTTTAGCCTACACTCTTTTTTGTTTAAAACTGTGTCCACAACCAAGTAAATGTTAAGGGAGATTACGTAATTACATGAAGCATAGTTGATTATCTCTACAAAATATGTTCACTACCACCATTTTTTAGCACTCTTCCTACACTTTGATACTTTCACCAAACTAACAAATTTATACAGTTAGGAGAGTAACCATGATGAGGATGGTTTACCATATTGGCAGTATTAGGGTAGAGTGCACATCTCTGAAGTTTCATGACATTTATAGTAACAGCAGTTTTAAAATTAAACATGTTTTGCACCCTGTAACATCTTTTGCCTACAGCATGAGAGTGGAAAAACCTGAAAGTCTAAAACATGTATTAGAAACTCTCACTAGTCCATTCAATGAAACAAAATAAAACAGAATTTAAAAATGAAATATTCAGGAACTCTGAGAATGGGAAAGGCAATGTATGCAATACAGAGCATTGAGGAAGCCAAGAACCTTGTATTATAGCTTGAAAAAATGAAAATAAAATATAGGAAACTTAAAGATCTAAAAGTAGAATAATATATTTGAAATAGAAACAAAGTACATCATTTTTTAAAATCTTATTGTCTGACAGCCCTTAGAATTTCCTAAAATGCATTAGAAAATGGCTTTGGACACTGAGATATCAAAAGGACAAACTAAGAGCTAGACTGGAGCAAAAATGAACATTATCCTATACAGATTTTTGCTCCTCTCTGTGGCCAAAGAGAAAATTACCTCTCCTATCAATCATTTCCAGACAAACAAAGAGTAGGGTCACCATTCCTACGCATCCTGGCTAATAGCCATTGATTAACCTAACCTCCATGAATCTAGCTAGCTCTTTTTTGAACCCTGTTAAAGTCCTAGCCTTCACCACATCCTCTGGCAAGGAGTTACAGAGGTTCACTGTGCGCTGAGTGAAGAAAAACTTCCTTTTGTTTGTTTTGAACCTGTTACCTAGTAATTTGAATTGGTGACCCCTAATTCTTTTATTGTTAGAATAAGTAAATAACTTTTCCTTATTCACTTTTTCCACACCAGCCATGATTTTATAGACCTCTATCATAGTCCGCTTTAGTTTCCTCTTTTCTAAGCAGAAAAATCAAAATCTTCTAATCTCTCTTTATATGGGACCCATTAAAAAAACCCTAATAATTGTTTTTGCCCTTTTCTGAACATTTTCCAATGCCAAGTTATCTTTTTTGAGATGAGGCGACTGCATTTATATGCAGTATACAAGATGTGGGCATACCATGAATTTATACAGAGTTTATAAGATACTCTCTGTCTTATTCTCTATTCCCTTTTTAATGATTCCTAACATTCTATTTGCTTTTTTGACTGCCGCTGAACACTGAATGGATGTTTTCAGAAAACTATTCACAACGATTCCAAGATCTCTCTCGAGTAGCTATAGCTAAATTAGTCCCCACCTTATTGTATGGGATTATTTTTTCTCATGTGCATTACACTTTACATTTATCAACATTAAATTTCACTTGCCATTTTGTTGCCCAATCACTTAGATTGGTGAGATCTTTTTAAAGCTCTTCAGTGTCTGCTTTGGTCCTAACTATCTTGAGCAATTTGGTATCCTCTGTAAATTTTCTCACCTCACTAATTACCCCTTTCTCTAGATCACTTATAAATACATTCAACAGGATTGGTCCCAGACAGACCCTTTGGGGACTTCACTAGTTACCACTCTCTACTCGAAAAACATACCATTTATTCCTACTCTTTGTTTCCTGTCTTTTAACCAGTGATAAATCCATGAAAGGACCTTCCCTCTTATCTCATGACAACATACTTTACTTAAGAGACTTTGGTGAGGGACCTTGTCAAAGGCTTTATGAAAATCTAAGCATAATATATCCACTGGATCTGCCATGTCCACATTTGTTGACTCCCTCAAATAACTCTAGTAGATTAGTAAGGCATGATTTCCCTCCTTTACAAAAGCCATGTTGACTTTCCCTCAACAAATTATGATCATCTACGTGTCTAGCAATTTTGTTCCTTACTATAGTTTCAATAAATTTGCCTAGCACCAACGTCAGACTCACCGGTCTGTAATTGCCAGGATCACCTCTAGAGCCCTTTTTAAATACTGGCATCACATTAACTTAGCTATCTTCCAGTCATTAGGTACAGAAACCAATTTAAAGGATAGGTTACAAACCACGGTTAATAGTTCCAGAACTATAGTTCCGGGAAGACTGAAGCAAAGAATTCATTTAGCTTCTCTGCAATGACTTATCTTTGAGTGCTCCTTTAGCATCTCAATCATCCAAGGGCCCCACTGCTTGTAAAACATTTTGCTATTACTTTTTTACTATTTGGCTAGCTTGTTCTTCAAACTCCCTTTTGGCTTTTCTTATTGTATTTTTACACTTAATTTGACAAAGTTTATGCTCCTTTCTATATTCTTCACTACGATTTGACTTCCACTTTTAAAAAGATTTTTTTTTCTCTCTCATTGCTTCTTTCACTTGGTTATCAAGCCATGGTGGCACTTTTTTGGTTCTCTTACGCTGTTTTTTAATTTGAAGTATATATTTAAGTCGGGCCTCTAGTATGGTGTCTTTGAAAAGTTTCCATGCAGATCGAAGAGATTTTACCTTTGACACTGTACCTTTTAAATTTCTGTTTAACTAACCACCTTATTTTTGTATAGTTCCCCTTTCTAAAATTAAATGCCACGGTGTTGGGTTGCTGAGTTGTTTTTCCTACCACACGGATGTTAAATTTTATTACATTATTGTCATTATTTTCAAGTGGTCCAGTTATATTTACCTCTTGGACCAAATCCTGTGCTCCATTTAGGACTAAATCAAGAATTCTCCCCGCTCCCCCCTTGTTGGTTCCAGAACTAGCCTCTCCAAGAAGCAGTCATTTAAGGTATCAAGAAGTTTTATCTCTGCATCCAAGCGATAGTTGCTGTAGGAGGCCTAAACTAGATTCTGATTTCAGTCACTGTTCACTGGTATAAATCCCATACTCCAAATTTAGACAAGTTCACATTAACTGAGACTGAAATCAGGTTCCATGATTTGGGATTTTTGAGCCACTTTATATTTATTGTCTCACTTTAAGTCATTACAATGTATCCTGTGCCAACGAACTGGTTAAAAATCATGCACTGTTTAAAAACACTTAAGAACAAGAAGGTATACTTAAGAAAAAGAAAGTACTGAGATATGAGTACAGACCCATAATGAAACAATAGGTCAGAGCCTCAGCTGGTGTAAATTGATATAACTATACTGTCTTCAATGAAGATACACTGATTTACACCATCTGGTCATTTGATCCATATCTTTAAGCAAAAGATAAAAGATATCCAGGATAATTATATATTTTAATCACTCTGAAATCAACATATACCATTTACATACATCACTTTCCAAAAAGAAATATTTTTGAGAAATCTAATTTTAGCCAAACACATTATGAAATTTAAATACTATACCAACTTACATGTAAATATTATATTTATATATGGGGGAGTTAAAACACCAATGTAGCATTCTGTATTTAAAACAGTTTTTACATCTAATTTTTAGAAAAATAAAATTCACCAGATAAAAGAAAGCAAAAAATGTTAAATAGTGAAATACTCACAAAGCTGGTTGAACATCTCTATCCCAATCATGTTGCATAGTGCCTCATAACTACTGTTACCTGCAGAACTACTCTTACCTATTCTTAGTCTGATCCATTCTAAGTACCTGAACATTAAGAAAATATTTTTAGCTTCAACAAAAGGAAGTGACAAAGTAATCCTCCACTGCAGATAGCTCTTGGGATGAGCCACTGAAAGAGAAGATAGAAAATGCTGACTTGCTGAAATGAAAGGATTAATTTCTTCCCCTTATCTCACCTCACAATCTCTTTAACCTACAGTTCCAACTCAAAATGTGTACTATGACACATTCCAGTACTTTAAAAAGCAATTTATGCCCCCTTCAAGATATCCTGTATTGTTAGCAATCTCAATGTGTACAACCTCACTTTTCTTTGGACTACTATATCCTAAATTGAAATGCTTATGAGATATTCTATGAAAATTAGACATATGAAATTTAAACATATGTTCCCTGTTTAAAACCACCATATACATATTTTAAAACATGACACACATCTTGATCACAGCAACAGGCCAAATGGTCCAACAAAGCTGCAGCCACAGGGGAAAGGGCTTATGGCAAGAAGCTGGCCCTCTCAGCCTTCAGCCACACCGTGGCTGCCACAGTACATCACCGGGCCAACATGAGTGTCCCTCAAGCTCCCCAAGATCACTCCCTCACTCCCAGGGAGCAATCTAATGGCTCTCAGGAACCTGCCAGGCGCCACAAGAGGCTCACGCCGTCCTGGTCTGGGGCGGAGATACTGTCCCTCAGTGAGGTTTAGGGTGAGGAGGAAAACCTTCAGGATCTCTGCACCAGACAGCACAATGAAAAATCTACAGCTACGTGGCAGGCAGCCTGACCACAAAGGGCCACATCCGGACCCAGGAGCAGGTCCAGATGAAAGTTAAAGAGCTCCAATACGCATGTGCCAGGGCCAGAGAGGGCCCCGCACCTAAGGAGGCCCATGCCCTGCACCCAGAAGTCGGCTCCCTCGGCTCGGCTCTCCATTACCTGCGCTGCACACTCTGCCGGCTGCTGCTGCCGTGCGTGCTGTTTCCAGGTGGGCGGGGAGACGCCCAGGCGTGACATTACGTCACACCCGGGATTTTAAAACTGAAAAATGCTTTGCCGCCGCCGCCACACACACGGTTCGCAGCCCGGCCCTGCAGAAGGTAGGGGAGCGGGAGTGGGAGCAGTGGGAGAGGCAAGGGCTTGGACGAGGGGTGGGGAGGAGAGAGGAAGAGGCTTGTGCTGAAGGGGAGGGTACCAAGAGACAGGCTGGAGGAGAGACAAATGCCAAGGGGCCAAGTACAGACAATGAGGAAAAGGGCAGGAGGAGAGGTGTCAGTGGGAGGGGGGACAGGGTGATGCAGGGAGAGGAGAGGAGAGGAGAGGGGAGGGGAAGGGCATTGGGGGCTGGAGGAGAAGGTGCTGGGAGAAGTCTTGAACGAAAGGGTGGGCATGAGAGGTGGGGATGGAGCAAGGCATTTGTGAGGGCACAGGGGCGTGAGTGGTGAGGGTATGGGCAACAAGGAAAAGGGGGGCGGGGCAGTGAGGGAAAGGGGAGGCACGAAGAGGGTGCAGGGCTAAAGGAAGGTGCAGGTGCCAGGGGATTCTGGGCGTGAAGCAGAAGGGCAGACACCTCCAGAGAGGTATTAGAAGAGGAGTAGCTCACATGATCAGAGTGGGTGCTACTGGAGGAGTGGGCACAGGGGGAAGAGAAAGGCTGATGGAGGGGGGCAGGTTGCAGGAGCGCTGAGGGCAGTGAGAAGGGCAGGAGTCAGGACAGTAGAGGAGGGTGAGGAGTTGGGGGGCAGCAGGCACCAGGGGAGATGATGGAGCAAGGAGAGGAGACATGGCAGCAGAAAGAAAAGGTAAAGGTTTATAAAATATTTATTAATAACGTGGTATGCTGCCCACGGCCAGTTTGTTTGCGCCCCATGCTGCAGTTTGGGTTTATGTGGGGATCAACATGTGGCCGGCGAGTGGGAGCCAAAACAAAAAAGTAGTCAGTGTAATGATCTTCTGTTGATATGTGTTTTAGTAGTTAAATTCTTGGACTGTCATTGCTCATGAAAAGTGCTGTCACATGGGTAGAAATCGGGTAAATATTGCACTTTATTAATATCAACAGAACTGACTTAAATGGGGCCTGTGTGTTGTGCAGTCCTGCCTTAATCTTTGTGTTCATGCTTGTCAGTGTGAGAGAAGCTATTTGTATATATTTGATTGCATCTGCAACCACACTTAAGTTGAGGCCCTCAGCATGTTCTGTAAGTATCAGTGTGGCCCCTGGTGCTTCCAAAGTTGAGTTGCCCTAGCTCATCCCTGACAGGTGTGTGTCCAACCTGGTCTTAAATATCTGCAATTTTAGACCATTGCTTCTCATCCTAACCTCAGAGACCAAGCAGAACAATTTTTCTTCCTCCTCCTTATGATACTCTTTTAGATACTTGAAAGTGCTCTCATGTCCCTTTTTGGTCTTCTCTTTTCCAAGGTAAACAAGGCCAATTTCTTCAGCCTTGCCTCATATCTCTCGTTCTCTAGATCTTTCCTCATTTGTGTTGATCTTCTCTGGACTTTCTTCAGTTTCTCCACATTTCCTGAAATGTGGCGTCCAGAACTGGACATGATACTCCAGCTGGGGCCTAATGTAGATGGCTCATTCCCTGCCTAGGGGACATGAGACTGCACAGTTTAATTTCCAATCCTCCTGTTTATTCCTTTTCTAAGTCAGGAGGGCACAGTAGCTCTGATGGGGGCTGGAGAGGGGATGGAAGCCAGATCCAAGATCAATGAGCCCTGGGAAGTGGGCCCATTGAAAGGAGACTGGACCTGTGGATGCCTTAGAGGTCAGCAGCAAGGGCCTGCTTTAGGAAGCCCCCTCTTTAGAGGTGAATGGGGCAGCATTGAGATACCACCCAGAAGCAGGCGCCACAGACACTAACTTCAGATTCATGGGACATCTCTCACAGATCTTGCACACGCATAAGATGATAGATCTGCAGGAAGGGGAGCAGTGGCGTAGTGAGGGGGCCAGTGGCATCAGATGCCCCTGGGAGAAAAATAATATAAAATTTAGCTAAAAATAGATGTCACACATTTTTAAAAGGAATACCATATCTCCTGCCTTTTGTCTCTTTAGGTCCCCAGTTAAAATTTTCAAAAGCACATGAGTGACTAAAGTCATTTTTTATAACTGGACTTGGAAATCTAAGATCAGATTTTGAAAGGTAATTAAGCTCCTAAAGAGACAGTTCCCAACTCGGATCTTCAAAGATATCTATCTGATCTTTACACACCTTTGAAAATCTGGTCATAAGTGTCCTAGTCAGTTCTGAACGTGAGATGTAGGAGCTCAGTCCTAATTCCTTCAGGATTTTTTTTTTTTAATTTGAACATTTATCTACACTAATTCCCCCTCCTTTCTCTTTCACTATCCAATAAATGCATGGATCAAAATTATAGGTGCTTTGTGAATATGCTGACTTGAGAGTGGAAAGATTTCATATGGTCATGTATGATTCCTAGTAACCCATCTCAAATATGAAAAACTAGGTTGATACTTGTTCATATCAGGAGCTGCTGAATTCAGTTTACCATTTGCAGTATCTCATTAGGATGTTTAGGGGAGAAAATATTTTTTATTTATTTATTTATACTGTGGGCAAAGCATGGGCTCACAAGAATTCTTCCATTGTTTTACCATGAGTCTCAAAACATCCTAATTCGAACTACTTACTCCGTGCCGCGTGTAGCCACGGGTACAGAGTTCGGACTAAGGGGGATTTTAAAATGGCGGTGCCCGGGAACATGCAAATGAAGGACGGGATATTTAAATCCCGGGCTTTCTTTGCAACTCCAGCTGCCGTCATTTGCCTACCTAGCTCAAACTAATGAGCTAGTGTAGCCATACCCCTTCTGATGTGATATTTGTGTGTGGTTGTGGTTTTTTGTGTGGGTGCTTTTTTTTTTTTTTGCTCAACAAAAAACCCTGGGTGGTTTGGGGCCCACCAAAACTGTTCGAATTGGGCCCCGCACTTCCTAAAGCCGGCCCTGCTCCTACCCCTATTACTAAGGCCTGCACCGCATCCTTGGGACAGGGCAGTCCCTTCCCCGCCCCTGGTGGCTGATTCAGGGCTGGTGATGCCCATCATCTACCAAGAGGGCAGAGCCAGTCATGGGGAGGAAGAGGAGGAGCAGGACCCTGACATGGCCAGCACCATCACCACACTGACCCTGGTGCTTAGTTATCTGACACAGACAGAACAGAGGTGGCAGGCAGTGAGGGGTGGGGTGCGCTCCTTGCTCAGCCTTCTCTGCCTGCATGTGCAGCGCCAGTCATCCATACAGCCACAGGAGGCTACACCAGAGCAACCCCAGGCTCTTGCTTACAGAGTCTGGGAAGATCGGCCACACTGAGACTAGGGACATAACCGCACGCACGCACGTACGTACACGCACACACACTCAGGAGTGCCGCATATGGCACATAGGTATGCCTGCACGCTCGAGGCAGCACTCGCTCCCGGGGACAGCGTTGCCGGGTGCAGGAGTGTTTGCCACACACATCTCCCCCTACATCCTGACCCCATCTTCTCCAGTAGCCAGGGATACAAGTCCTCTCCCCTCAGGATGCCACCATTGCCAGACCAGGCACCAAGGCAAGTGTGGCCAGCAACTTCCCATGCCTGCTTGTCGCCAAGATGTGGGGGTTATGAGGCTCTCCACCATGGGGGACATCTGGGCTTCTGTAAGAAAGGGCCTGCTGTCCAGACCACAGATGGCCATGTTCCCATTACATCACCTTCATCTGACCCGAGAACTATTGGTCTCAGCTCACAGATGTGGGCAAGGCTTCAGGGACAGGGTCTCCAGGGATGACTGACTCTCTCTATTCTCCACAGCTCAACCAGCTGCGAGAGGGTGGTGGGCGAGACCACCCGGGGCAGCTGCCCAACACTGGGGGACTCACAGGTGCTGGAGACTGCAGGAGGAACTACTGCGGGAGCACATCCCCGTGCTCTGGGCCCTCCATGAGACACTGGAAGGACATGCAATTGTGGAGAGAATTGCTGCAGCAGGGCCGCACCATGTGCACTTCCTTCCAGTCTCTCCTCACCAGCACGGAGGCAGCTCCTGCTGCTGCTCCTACCCAGGCTCCAGCTCCTGCCCCGGCTCCCATGCCAGCCTCTGCTCTACCTCCCATGCCTGACCCTGTTCCAGCTCCAGCTTCAGCTCCTGCTTCTCCCCCTAGCTTCCTCCTACCCGTGGTGGCCAAGGTCCCCACACACAAGGTGGTGGAACCAACTAAGCCAGATGCCAATCCCACTCCCAGCCCTGAGCCTCTCCTCACCCCTCCTTCACCCTTGAAGGTTCTCATCCCTCTGCTTTCCCTACCCCCACTCTCTTCTTCCAGGTACTTTCCCCTGTCCTCTCCTACCCTCAGTTACTTTAACCCCAAGTTAAAACCACACCCAGTTTATGGTTTCCAAAAAAAGAAGTTACTCAACCTGTGACATAATGATGATTCTTCGAGATGTGTCCCCATGGGTGCTCCACTCCTTGTGTTGGGTCCCATCCCGGCATTGGGAGTCGGAGAACCGCCATAGCCGTGCTCCGCCGGACTGCGCATGTGTGGCTTCTCTGTAGCGCTGTTTGCGCCTTTGATCCGTCACGTGCAGTCCGGCCCTGCTTAGTTCCTCGCACCCGCTTATCTGAAACAAGAAAACAATTCCGGAGCAGGGAGGAGGGCGGGTTGTGGAGCACCCACGGGGACACATCTCGAAGAACCATCATTACATCACAGGGTGAGTAACTTCTTCTTCTTCGAGTAGTCCCCATGGGTGCTCCACGCCCGGTGACTTTGGAGCAGTACCCAACTGCTGGAGGGCTCCAGAAATAATGTTTGTGGGAGCAAGAGAGTACTGCCGTAGCTATCGAGGAGTCTGAAGCAAATTGATCAACTACAGCATAATGTTTCATAAAGGTGACGTCAGACAACCAGGTCGCTGCCCAGCAGATGTCACGAAATGATACTCCTCTTACAAAGTCTGTAGTAGCGGCCACTGCTCTGGCGGAATGGGCCTTAGGTGGGTATAGAAGGGGTTTGTTCCGTATGGAATAACACATAGTAATGCAGGAGACTCAGTCTCGCAATGCGCTGGGAAGTCAAGGGTTGACCCTTGGAACGATCCGCCAGTGACACTATCAGATGATCCGTTTTGCTAAACTCCCGCGTTCTGTCGATGTAAAATGCCAATGCTCTCCTTACATCAAGTGTGTGCAATGTTGCGTCTTGCATCGAAGTATGAGGTTTAGGGTAGAAGCATGGGAGGACAACCGGTTCATTGATCTGGAATTCAGAACAGACCTTTGGGACAAACACCGGGTGGGATCTCAGCGTCACTGATTCTTTAGTAAATAAAGTATATGGTGGCGATACCATGAAGGCTGCTATCTTACCTACTCTATGAGCTGAAGTGAAGGCTAGCAGAAACAAAAGCTTGATGGTAAGTATGTGTAGTGATGTTGTGGCTAAGGGTTCAAAAGGAGGGCGGGTCAAAGTTTCCAAAACGAGGTCAGGGTCCCACGAGGACGGAGGCTGCCTTCATGGTGGGTTGAGATTTGTGAGCCCTTTCAGAACCCTCTTTGTAGTGGGGTGAGCGAATAAGGAGAAACCCTCCTCCATATGGCGAAAAGCACTAATTGCTGCTAGATGCACTCGCAAGGAGGCTATTGCAAGGCCGTTGTCATGGAGGTGTAGTATATAATCAAGTACGTGGGATAAAGTTGCCGTGTGAAGATCCAGGTTATTATCCCCAAACCACACCTGGAATCTGGCCACTTAGCTAAATATGTTGCCTGTGTAGAATCCTTTCTGCTGTGCATTAATACCTGTTTGATTCGCTGTGAGCAGAGGTGTTCGGAAGCGTTGAACCAACTAACATCCATGTCGTGACGTGCAGGATTTCGGGCCTTGAGTGACACAGTAATCCGTTGTCTTGGGTCAGGAGATCTAGAAGAGGAGGCAGGGTGTACGGTGCCCTCACCGACATCTGGTGAAGAATTGAGTACCAAGGCTGGCGAGCCCACGCTGGGGCTATGAGAATTACTCAAGCTGCTTACATGTTGATTTTTTCCAGGATTCTGGGCACTAGAACGACTGGGGGAAAGACATATAGCAGTAGCGTCCCCCCAATGGTAGAGAAAGGCATCTCCCAATGAGTGACGTCCTATTCCCACCCTGGAACAACAGTTGGAACACTTCATGTTGTTTGAAGTTGCGAACAGATCTATTGTCGGGAATCCCCATTGGGTGAATATACGATTCAGAATGTCCATGCAGATCTCCCATTCATGATTGTGGAAAAATCGCCTGCTGAGTGAGTCTGCAATAGAGTTGTTGGCCCCTGGTAAATAGGAGGCTATGAGTACAGTGTCATTGTGGATACACCAATTCCACAAGTGAATACTTTCTGCACAGAGAGATCGGGATCAGGCACCCCCGTCTGTTGATATAATACATGGTTGCAATATTGTCTGTGAGGACTCTAGTCATCGTATTTCTTATATGGGACTGGAAAGATTTGCATGCATGTCATACTGCCCTTAGTTCGAGTACATGGATATGCAACAGCATCTCGTCTGGACCAGCAATCTTGGACCGTTAGGTTGTCCTCTTACCAACTGGTAAGAGAAGCATCTATAGTTATTTGCTTTGAGGGTTGCGAGCGGTGGAACGGAATGCCCACCATGAGATTGTTTGGCTCGGTCCACCACTGGAGAGATTCTCGCACATGCAGCGGTACTGCTACCAGTCTGTGGATGCTGTGGTTTGCAGGGATGTAAACCGTGGCCAGCCAATGTTGGAGGCAGCGAAAATGTAACCTTACATTTTGAACCACAATGGTGGAAGCAGCCATGTGGCCCATCAGTTGTAAGCAAACGCATGTGAGTTTCGTGGGAGCATGCATCAGTGTGTGTATAAGGTCCTGGATCGCCCCGAAGTGTTCCCTTGGTAAGTAAGCACATGCTGCATTTGAGTTGAGTCGTGCTCCTATAAAAATCAGGTCCTGAGTCGGCTCTGGTGATGATTTTTGTGCATTTATGAGAAGGCCCAGGGACACAAATATTCAGGATGCTGTTGTCACCATTTGGCTCACCTCTATATATGTGTGCCCTCTGACAAGGCAATCGTCCAAGCAGGAAAATATTTTCACCCCTGTTCTGCGTAAATGGGCCGCCACTACCGCTAGGGTTTTGGAGAAAAACCTGGGAGCACATGCCAAACCGAAGGGCAGTACCCTGTACTGAAAATACTCATCTCCTAGCTGGAATCTGAGAAAACGTCTGTGTGCCACATACATTGCAATGTGGAAATAAGCGTCCTGCAAGTCGAGGACTGTAAACCAGTCTCCCTTGTTCAATGATGGAATGACAGTAGTTAGGGTCACCATCTTGAAGCGATGCTTTCAAAAGTAGCAATTTAACTTGCATAGGTCCAAAATAGGTCTCCATCCTTCTGTCTTCTTCAGAGTAAGGAAGTATACAGAATAAAATCCTTTTCCCCAAAAACTGCCTGGGCACCCTCTCTAGTGCACCAGTGGTGAGTAGGTGTTGGACTTCCTGTTTCAGCAATTGCCTGTGAGAGGGGTCCCTGAAAATGGACAGAGTTGGTGGGGTAGTTGGGGGAATGGAGACAAACGGGATGGAGAGACCGGACGCTACAACTTCTAACACCCACTTGTCTGAGGTGATGTTGGACCAGTGGTGGTAGTATGGCTTCAGACGATGGTGAAAAAGATGGGGAGAATTGTGTTCCACGTTGATTATGGGAGTCATGTTTACATTCTTAACAGGAAAGTCAAATCTGCTGCTTTGTCAAAGGTTGATTGGACGAGCGGTTTGGTTGAGGCCACTTGCATTGAGGATGTTGTCGGAAGTGCTGGTGCTCTAAGGCACAAGGTTGTTGTCTTTGAAAAGTGTAGTCATACCTACGTTTATAGGTATAGTTGCGCTTACGCCTAAAGGGAGGCATGTACATCCCTAGTGTACGTAGGTTGGTCTGAGAGTCTTTGCCCGAATGAAGAACTTCATCGGTATTGGCAGCGAAGAGCTTATGCTTGTCAAACAGTAGATCTTTGACCTTACTCTGAAGGTCTCTCGGGGCTCCTTCAGAAGAAAGCCATGAAGATCTTCTCATGGCAATACCCGTAGCAGTGGCCCGTGTGGCTGTATCCACTACATCCATGGTCACCAACCCGTCGATCGAGAGGCGCTCGAGCACCCCCACCCTCCATTTTCCCCTCACCCCCAAGAAGCCCCACTACCTACCTCTAGTGTAGTGCCGGCTTCCCGCGGGGCGAACGGAAGTCCTGAGTGAAGCCTGCGTCACTTCCGGGGGCTCTGGAAGTTCGCTGCCTGCTCCCCTCTCACAACTCTGTCACGTGCTGGGGGAGGGGGCGTCGGCCCCGGAGGACGAGTGCAGCAGCTTCCCTGGGAGGGATGAGTTTCCCTGCACCGTGGGAACGGGGGTTGACCCCAGGGTTTGGCCCGGAGAGGCTCCCGCAGGGGTTTGTCCGCGCAGCGGGAGGGGCATTTGGACCCACCGCAGGGATTTGGATCCGCCGCAGGAGAGGCAGCTTGGCCCCGGGACAGGCTCCCATGGGGGTTTGACCTCGCCGGGGGAGTTTGGCCCCGAGGGGGGGAGGCGGCTTGGTCCCGGGGCAGGCACTCGTGCGGGTTTGGCCCCACTGCGGGGGGTTGGCTTTAGGGCAGGCGCCTGCAGAGATTTGGCTGTGCTGCGGGAGGTACGCGCCGGCTTCCCTCGGGAGGGGAGGCAAACAGGGAGGGCGGGGCTTCAAGGAAGGGGCAGGGCGGTAGATCTAGGCTTGTTCTGTCATTTAAAAAGTGATCTTGGGTGTAAAAATGTTGGAGACCACTGCACTACATCCATGGCAATCTGCAGTGCAGTACTACATGAAACATAACCTTCCTGTACTATGGCCTTCAATAATGGTTTCTTAATACCCAGGAGATGTAATAACGCCGCTAATTTTGAGTAATTGTCGAAGTTATGGTTCAAGAGGTGGGCCGAATAATTTGCAATACATAGCAGTAACGTGGCCGAGGAGTACATTTTTCTACCAAAAATATCCAATTTTTTATTGTCTTTATCTGGAAGTGTGTTTCTGTACTGCAGTGTTTTAGCTCTGCGTTGCGCCGCGTCAACTACAAGTGAATTGGGTTGGGGATGATTGAAGAGAAAATCCAACCCTTTAGCCGGCACGAAGTATTTTCTATCGGCCTTCTTACTTGTTGGCGTAACCAATGTCGGGGTCTGCCATATTTCATCCACTACTTCCATAATCGCCTCGTCAAAAGGGAGAGTGATCTTTGCACGCTGTTGTGATCAGAGATTTTTTAGGAGACGGTGCTTTTTAATCGCGATGTCTCCCAACTATATCTCTTGCGTGTCTGCTACTCTCGAACAGGTCCTGGAATTGCTTCAGGTCATCCGGTGGAGAGGTGTCGCCTGGAATCACCGTCTTGTCTGGTGATGAAGAGGAGTGATCACTTGGGGAAGTTTCTGGCTGAGGGTCTTCTGGTTCAGAAAGCTGCCTTTCCTCCGGTTCCGATTGGTCGTGCTGGATGGCTAGACTCTTCGATAGAGGAGGTGAGCGCAACCGGTGTGGCTGTTGAGGTAAGTATTGAACACTGGGTGATCAACAGGCGCAGGAAGATCCTCTATAGAACAGTGAAATGCGGTCATGGTGGGAGCGATCATCGTACAATCTATGAGAGTGCCCATAGCATCTTTCTGAGCGCATCGGGGAGGAGTGTCGCGAAGACAGAGTGTTACCGTGACGTATACAGTAAGCGCGACGTGGTGATCATCTAGGTGATCTGTGACTTGGTGACCATCTGGGCGAGTGAGAACGCGATGGAGACTGTAGTATTTCTACATATACAGTGTCCCTATAGTTGTGTCGCCTGTATGCCACATGGACAGGAGAGATACTATACCCTCGATATTGCCGGTGCCTTGGCAGTGAGGGACACGGTCCCGGAGAAAAAATTGGTGAAGGAGACAGCTCTTTTGTATTTGAAGCATCACTGGTTGC
The DNA here is from genome assembly GCF_049634645.1 of Pelodiscus sinensis. Taxonomy (NCBI): domain Eukaryota; kingdom Metazoa; phylum Chordata; order Testudines; family Trionychidae; genus Pelodiscus; species Pelodiscus sinensis. Next base: position 5,580,237 of record NC_134739.1, on the reverse strand, counting down.
CATGGGAACTGGGGAGGTCAGTGCCGACTGAGGGCGGCTCGGTGCCGAGGAGGTCAGCTCCGGAGGTGGTGTTGCCGGTGCCGATGCCGATGCTGTGCACGGTACCGATGTTGCAGCCGGTGCTGGCGGAGCCAAGGCCGGTGCATCAGCATTTGGTGCCTCAGGGTTTGGCGCCGCTGAAACCAGTGCCGCTTGACTGGTCAGTTGCGGAGCCAGCGCAGTAACCGGTGCCGCTGCAGATTGCGCTCTCGGCACCAGTGAAGGCAATTTCTTTGTTCTAGGGTCAGCTGAGTGTCAAGATCCTGAGGTGGTCACCCCAGAGGTTCCTGGCCTCTCTGCATAACCCGCTCTGCTAGCATATTTTGTTTCCACTATTCCATCAGCATGGAAGAGGGATATAAGCAGTTTGTATATAGTAATTAAGAACAGTCACTATTGAAATATCACCTCTGTATCTTACTAAGAACAAGGCTCTGCAGAAAAATTCTGGAATGATAGCTTTTGTGATTATCCCTTCCTTGTCAGACTTTAATTCGGTCTTGGCCATTTCAGCAAGTATTTTGAGCCAGATTTCTTGACTGTGCTGTAGAAGCTATGTAGTCCCATCAGAATCAAGTGGACCTCTTACAAAAATCACCCATATATTCTTCACCAGCATCTACTATTTTCCTTGGAGACACTTGTTCATTCAATATTATATGCAGTTTAACAGCTGTGTTGAGAAGCACCTTTAGATATGATTCAGAGTTAAATGATTTTGTTATATTGTTAGTGGCATGGCTGGTAATAGCTGTAACTTTCTATTCATACCTCTTCAGTGCAACGGCAAGAACTTGATGGCAGACTTTGTCTAACTTCTGTTAGGCCACTCCTTTCTTTCATATTTTTTGCATATTCATAAAACAAAGTTGTGTATTGCCATCTCTATCACTTATACTGATCTATGCATTAGTCTCAGTGAATTAAACTGGCTAGTACTGCATGTACAAGCAAGGTCTTAATTTGTAATTCAGCCATGCAGAATAAATGCCACATTGTATATATAAAACCTAATTAAATGGAGAAATGTTACATTAGGAATTCAAGTACATTTCTACCCATCATTATATAGCACAAACTACGTACATGTATCTGACAAAGTGGGTTTTTGCTCACCAAAACTTATGCCTACATGAATCTGTTAAACTTTAAGGTGCCACAGGACTCCCTGTTGTATGTGCATGCTACCAGTGCACAATCTGTAGTGGGACTCTGCTTAGCAAATTTCAACTGAAAATATAGAAAACTATTTAATCACTTCTGAGACACCTTGACAACTAAGCATGTGATGTGAAAGTATATTGCAAAACGTTGACATTCACCATATTTGCACCATGCTAAACAGTTTGATCATTTCTGAAAAATAAGTTATTTGCCCATGCAAAACCAATAAAATCATTTAATATATTGCAGTTTGGTAGCTTTGACCAATAAACATCATATTAAGAGTTATTTTTCAACTTACAGTAGAACTTTAATCAATCATATTGCAGTGTTTCTGAAGCTGCTTCAAAAAACAACATCACTTTTTCTGATTTTGGGTACCATTGTTTCACCTTGCCTACAGACTTCTGGCACCACTTGACAGATTCACATTATCCCTCCCTTAAACTTACATAAAATAAGCTTTCAAATGATGTGTGATGTGGGTGTGTATAGTGCAGACCCATTAAAATTGCAGCAATAAGGCTCTTTTTGGAGAACTGCGACACCCATTTTCCCATTGGAAAAAGAAGCTGAGTCAGTGCTGCACACAGACTCAACTTCATTTTCCAATGGGAAAGTTCCACTTCTGAAACAGTCACAAGGTCTTTCTGTGACATGCTGTTCCCTTTTTAGGGACATAGTAGACCTAGCACTACCTGTACAAAATGGGCACTAATTAATGAAGCTAATAGTACTCAACGTGCTCAGCATCTGCCATGACCTTTTGTTGTAGAGCTCATTCTTCCTCATTTGTGTGACAAACTGAGAAAGACTCATAATGGCCACAGGGCCCAAAAGCAAATATCTGTGATGATAACCTGCCAATGAAGAAAGGAAATGTCCACCAGGCTGAAAAGCTCCCCTCCTATTATCAGTCAATTGGACAGAGCTCTGCTTCTAGGGTGCTTTCTCATCAAACAAAATCAGAATTGGGAAAGATTCTTACGCCACCAATAATGGATATATTGGTATACATTTTGCTGAAATTTTTCAGTTTAATTTCCCTTCTCACACCCGCAGAACTGACCATGAAGTAAAATATAGCCTTAGTACTTTAACTTCCATGGTCCATATGATGTCAATAAATGAGAGGCAATAAACTATGAATGGAAAAAAGTAAAGTATTGATGAGATGTGAGAAACAAAATTATCTGTATTCCTTGACACCTGAAAATTCAAGGTTTTTTTTTTTTTTTAATTTCTATTGTAAATACCATTTCAATAACTCAGACAGGTATGCATCCAGCTTATATGTCCCAGACAACTGCCTCTTGGATTAGACCCCTTGAATTTGGATCTGGATCCTTCAGGTTATATATACAGAAGTCTTACTGAAATCAGTGAGATTCATATTTTCCATACAGAGGATAAAAATCATGTCCATATAGTTTAAATTTTAATTTTTAAAAATCTGTTGTTTCTGATATCCTCTTTAAAGCCTGAAAGCATTTTCACCTTGCAGTATTTTAATTTCACACTCTGTCCTCTATCGTCCTTCCCTCACACACGTATTTTATTAACCTTATTGCTTTTCTATGGAATTGCTAAATTTTGTCTCTCCTCTCGATCTCTACTGACAAAAATCCTCTTTCCCCAAATCCCTTGTCTGAACTATATTTTCCTTATAAAAATTAGCATAAGATTAATGCTACTAAGGTAAGTGGGCCTACTATCCAGCTTAATGTTAGGCACATACTTAAGTAATTTGTTCAATTGGGTCTTAACTCCCCATTCTACCCAACATTCAAGTAATATATTCCTTTCTTGGCTCTCTGGCAATTTTTCACACATATACACAACATTTATTCACTAACTCTCCGTAACGGAGAAAGAAAATGTGAACTGAAGAGGTTTTTATGTGGTGATACAAGGTATGTTTTAAATAAATAATTGTAGATTATGCTTTTTCTTCTTTTATCCCCCAATACCACACATTTATCATGGGACTATTTCAAAGTTGTATACGGAGAAATGTTGATATTTATGAAGGTTTGGAGGCGGTTTATAATTATTCACCAATATTTGTAGTTTTTCATGACTTGACCATTTAGGGTTACAATTGAGGATAAGTATACACCACTGGTATTACGTCCAAGCCCCACTGGCACTGAAATGCCTCCATGACCCCTTGTCGATCTGGTACCCAATTGGGCATGGGACACAATGCACATTGTTTAGGCAGGCAATCTCATCCTATGCTTTTAATATACATCTAAAACAGTGATGGGTAACCAAGGCTAGCGAGTAGTCTTCCTGAGTGGCCCTCCTCCATCTCTGTGGGCCGCAAGATTGAAATCTTACAAGTGCACTAAACGTGATCCCAAGAATAAGATTAAATTCTGCACTCGATTCTCCTTCTTTATCATGCCTTTTCAACACAAAGTATCCATTATTATTGGCAAATTAAATTGCTGGCAAAAATAACAAAGCAGAGAGAGCACACAGCTCTCACAATGTTGTGTGCAAACTACCTGCACCACAGATGTGCCCTTGTTTTAAATATGTGTCTTTTCATTTTTCCAATGGCTGCTTGACCTTCCCCCTCCATTGCAGGACCCATCCCCCACTGCATCCCATTCCTCAAACACCCACCCAGCCTCTTCCCTCGAGCATGCCCCATCCCTTCTTTCCACCTCTCCTTTCTAGCATTTCTGGCTCATTTGTGCCACTCTGGAAATACTAGGATGCTGTGACTCATGTGATTCATGATGTTCAAGCTCTGGGAAGAAGAGGGAGGAGTAGGGATAGGGTGTGAATCAGCTGATTTGCAGCATTCCAGAAGTTCTGGGAGAGAGGAGAAGGTAAGTGAAGGGCACACAGCACATAAGAGGCAGAGGCAAACTGAGCAAGCCACAGGCAGAATACCACAAATTCCCTACCACTGATCTAAGAGCTTCCTTCAATCCCACTGATCATGAGATGTTGATTAACATGCAGACTGCAGCAAGAGTGGCTAGTAGTCTTCATACATAGCTCTGTTCTCTCCTTGCTGGGTGTTTATAGAGGATGGTGTGGAACAATTGCCCTCCTCACTGAGGGCACTGCCATGGAATTCCACAAGGTTCAAACTTTGTCTCTCCCAATGTTCAAAATAAATAAAGTGCCAAGATATTTGTAAGGTGATGTGTGCTGCAGCTCTTTCAGTATGCTGTATGTCCTATGTTTTGCCTCATGCAATGAACGCTGCTGAACACTAGGAAGCTGTTTTGTGGAGAGATTAGGCCATAGATGAGAACTAGATGGCTGAAGCTCAATCCAGTTAAAACTACAGTGATGCTGTTAGATTGGAAATAATAATTTAATTGCCGTTATATATTGTCTATTGTGTTCCTATCATAATCTGTGGATTGTGCTGGAACCCCAGGCTACAATTATATGATCAAACAAGCAGCAGTGTACTGAAATACTTTTTTCCAGCTTTCTCAGCTAGGAAATTGTACCAGCTTCTTTCATGCGTGGACCTTGCTACCATTTATACTAGACATACAAACATACCTTCTGCTTCAGGCTTTCTTCTGCACCAGACTTCTTTGCTTTTGTCTTTTCTTGTTGAGCTAAAGAAATATACAGCTCACAAACTACAAAACTCTGCAGCTCAGCATCCCAAAACCTCTTTCAAGGTTCTTGTTGTTCTGAAGGTCAGTTTTCATCAGAGGAAAATTAAGTATGCCTCCAGATGCTAGAGTGGCAAAGAAATCCTAAAAAGTGTGACGTGAATAGAGCCAATATCTTCCTGAGTTTGAGGAAGACCTGAAACAACTGCTTGTAAAGGTATAAATTGTCCCATTCATCTCAGAATCAACACTTTCATGCCCATTATTATAACTATTTGATAACTTATTGATAACTATTCCATTTTTTGTTAACTCCATTTTTCATCATAGAACTTTTGGTAATCTTCTAGATAACTTCAAGGTACTTACTGGCTTGGGCCCAGGGTAAGGACCAATATCATGAACTTAATTTGGTTTCTATAGGAAACCAGCATAGGGAGCAGAGGACAAGTTTGATGTATTGGTAGTAGCCAGTTTTGCTGCAGTTATCTATACCAGCCGGAGTTTCCTAATCCCTGAAGTTATAGTTTAGTGCTCTATTCGAGGTGAATAACTGAAGCCACTCATCATTTGCAAGTTTGGGACAGAGTCACCTAACCAATGAGAGATAGCAGAAAGTTACTCATTGGTCCTGCTACGTGATGAATCCAAGAACAGTATTAAGGTGAAAACTGAACAATCGTGGGACCATACCATCTAATAAGACTGGAACATGGCTGCAAACTCTTCAGAATACCATGTTTTCTGAACTGCCCTCACCCCCTTCATAACCTGTCTTGTCTGTGTTCAGTTTCTCTCAGATGTTGTTCTGTGAGTAAATGATATACAGTGTCTGTCACCCTATATAACTACTACATCTCAACCAAAATAGCAGCATACTGTGATAAATAGCATTGAATGCTGCAGAGAGATACGGGTGATGGAGTCACCTCTATCTACTGACTCCAGGAAATATTCCACCGCTGCTATTAAAACAGCTTCAGTTCCAAGTCCTGGCCTGAACCCAGATTATGTCAAGTCTAGGGCCATGTCTACATTGTGACCTTTTTACAGAAAAACATATGTAAGTGAGGTGAAGCATGGATATCGCCATGCCTCATCTGCATAATTAATGAGTGCCTGTTTTTTCCTAAGAGGCTTTTGCACAAAAAGGAGCCATCAACACAGTTCCTTATTGCGCAAAAAACACCTCTTACACAAGAGCTGTTCTTCCACATTTTTTTTCCAGAAGAACGGCTCTTGTGCAAGAGGTGGTTTTTGAGCAAAAATGGGGCCTCGTTAATTATGCAAATGAAGTGCAGCAATATTCCACGCTTTGTCTCATTTCCGTATGTTTTTGCAGAAAAGGCTATAGTGTAGACATAGCCTAGGATATTAAACTCAATTATATAAGCTTGTAGTTGGCCTGTGGCTAGCTCCTCTATGTGTTGCTAGAAACTGGACAGTAGTTGGCCACACTCATATATACACAATGGATTTCTTAAGCACTGAGCAGACAATTGCATGTCTGAAAAGTGAAGAGATGATTCCTTTCATGAATGAGCATTGAACGAGTAGCACCAGTTGCTCATGAACAGGGCTCGCCGAACTGCAGTGAGCCCCGCTCGCCAGTCGCGCTGTCCGGAGATCTGCACATGCGCAGATCACCCGAACCCAACTCTTCCAAGTTGAAATCTACTTGCCACAGGCCAGGAAGGGTATGGATCAGCTTCACAAGTCTTTGGTTGAGACTCTATGGTGTACAGAATTTCATCATGAATGAATGTTCTGAATGCCAAGAATGCAAGCAGACTACTGATCGGTGACTACAAGCAGAATGAACACGGTATTGCAGGCAAAAAACTCCCTTAACAACCATCACAAAATCTCCTTAAATTTTTTTTTTTTTAAAGACTATCTTTTTCACTGCATGTCAAAGACATGCGTGGGTACAGCCATGGATCTGTGCAGCAAAATGGAGACTGGGAAATAACCACAAAAGGGACAGAAGCATATCCACCATCTCATATAAGCTGAACCTCCCTAGTCTAGAACTCTTATGTGTTGTCTGACATGATTTTTAGTTAGCTGGATGTCCATTTTTCATGGGTGGGGCTAAATTTCTTGCAGCCCCATGAAGTTTGTTTACAGCCCCCAGTCCTAGCTCTCAGTGTTCTGTGCTCTAATTTACCCCTAAATGTTCTCTAACAGCCTAATAAGGAGTAGGTTTTGATAATACTGCTAGACAATATTGACCTCCCATAGTCTAGAAAATTCTCTGGTTCGGAACCAGTCAGGTCCCAAGGGTGCTGAACTAGAAAGGTTCAACTTGTATTTACAGATTTGGATCGATAAGTAGAAAATTGCTTCTCCTTTATACAGGCAGTCCCCAAGTTACGCGGATCCGACTTACGTCGGATCCGCAGTTAAGAACGGGGTTCCTCTCCCTGGTCTCCAGCAGACCAGGGAGAGGAAGCAAAGCGGCGGAACACGTGGGCAGCGGACAGGGCTGTCCGCTGCCCACGCGCTCCGAGGCTTGGCTCTGCTTTGCCCCCCCTCCTCCCCCTGGTCTGCAGACCAGGGGGAAGGGGGAAGGGGGGGGCAAAGCAGAGCCAAGCCGGAGCGCCCGGCCAGCTGACAGCCCAGAGCGTCTGGGCTGTCAGCTGATTGCGCGCTCCGCGGCTTGGCTCTGCTTGGCTCTGCTTTGCCCCCCCCTCCCCGTCCCCCTGGTCTGCAGACCAGGGGGGGGGGGGGGGAGCAAAGCAGAGCAAAGCCGTGGAGCACGCGGGCAGCGGACAGCCATGGCGCGTCTGGGCTGTCCCGCTGCCCCCGTGCTCCGTGGCTTTGCTCCAGACACCTGTGGTACAGCAGCTGGGGCGCTGCCAGTTGGTCCCGTAGCGCCGCTCTGGGCGCTACTGGACCAACCGGGCACCACCCCAGCTGTTCTGCCCCAGGCTCCTGATTCAGCCACCGCTGGTCAGATTCAGCAGCGGCTGAATCAGGACGCCTGGGGCAGAGCAGCTTGGGTGCTGCTGGGTTGGTCCAGTAGCACCGAGGAGTGGCGGCGCTACTGGACCAACCCAGCAGCACCCCAGCTGCTCTGCCCCAGGCATCCCCAAGTCAGCCGCTGCTGAAACTGACCAGTGGCTGACTACAAGAAGCCCCTGCCCCGGGCTTCCTGGAATCAGCCGCTGATCAGTTTCAGCAGCAGCTGACTTGGGGATGCCTGGGGTTCTTAAGTTGAATCTGTCTGTAAGTCAGAACTGGCGTCCAGATTCAGCCGCTGTTGAAACTGATCAGTTTCAGCAGCGGCTGAATCTGGACGCCAGTTCCGACTTACATACAGATTCAACTTAAGAACAAACCTACAGTCCCTATCTTGTACGTAACCCGGGGACTGCCTGTACTGAAACTTCATAGTCATGTTTTCCCAAATGCACATCCATTTCTAGTCCCACACTAACACAAGTTTACTAGCTGCAAAGTATTTACTCCTATATGCTGCAGCCCTAAAATTAAAATGGGCTTTATGTTTCTTAGTATGAACCTGTCATTCTGAAAAGGGTTTTTTTCTCCAGTCATTTAAAGTACTTACTACTGAGATGCTGGGGCTTATATTAGGGAAAACTATTCAACCTAATGTAAAGATACTATAGTAGGGTTGAGGCATTGGTAGGAGAAGCTAATAATGATCTAAAACAGAAACAAGTCAAGCCTCTGAATATTTTTCAATGAAAGTAAATACACTGATCCAGAAACTGAGATTTAATTGTAAACAAGGATTTACTGTTCTGCACAATTTGATTTCCATTTCTGTATTAGTGACTATATAGTATGGTCAGACTCTCTAACACTTTCTAGAAGAATGTCCTGTACACCTTGACAATATATTTTGCTTTTCCCAGTCCAGGAATTACAGTCTATTTACTTTACACACCAATGAATCAGCTTATTTATTCTACATTTTAGCTGTCTCCCTAGGGAATGAATGGGGAAAGGGCATGCAGCTTCTTTCATTACTTAACTTCTATTAAAAAAATATGACATCATAACTTGGATAGCAACTGGTCAGTTAAAATGTTCAACAGACAACAATCTATGCATGCAAAATAGCAGGTGTTGGTATTGGAAAGAGACCAGTAATCCAAGCCAGGGATACTTCCACTTAATAATTTATCTGTTAGGGGGGACTATAACTAAATTGCAAGTTACATAAAAAAAACCCTCATACACATTTTAAAATTAAGTACTTATTTTATCAATTGAACCTGAGCTGTGCATTTACATGCAGACACATCCTATGGATTACACTATGGAACTTTTTCTAAAAAAGCTCTTACTAAAATCAACGCAGCCTACATTAAAATACTCTACACTCTCCCCTTAACACAACCTATTTCAGAAACCTAGCCTTTTAGATTAAACTGTAACATACAAAGACATACAAACTTTGTGAAGCAATTAGGATTACTTGCTAGAAACATACCTGACTCAAGTTAACAAGAGGAAGCAAATGAAAAATTAAACATTTTCTCCTTCACCCACATATATGTTACCATTAACACAATCACTATTAGGGGTACAAAAATCTGTTTAGAAAGATAACCGTGTAACTGCTAAAAATCCTAGCAGTTGCACACTGTAGGCTCAAATAAGCTTTATATTGCAGAGCCCTTAACCAGGAGCAGGGAAGTGGCATGGCCTGGGCCGCTGCTTCTCACAGCTCCCTTTGGCTGGAAAGGCGATCTGGAGCCAATGGGAGTCACGAGACTCTGTGGCTGCAGACCCTTTGAGTAAACAAAGTGGTGCAGGCCCACTAGCTGTTTTCCCAAAGTGTCCTGTGGGAAACACTGCTGTAGAACTGTCTGTGCCATGAACGATCTTTCTCATAGATTTGCTCTGTAATTCTCCTTACTATCTATCATCTTGCAACTGATCAATAAAAAGGTCTCATTTTCTTAAATAAGCTGTAAGTGTATTTTGCCAGTATGGTGGCGTAGTTCACCATACAGAACTGCAAGGAGGCAAAAGAGTATGATTTCCTGCCAAAAAGGTCTAATTTCTTCCAGTCTTTGTCATAGGCAGTTGCTTTGTATTGGGTCTGTTTGCCATTATGATATCCTGCATCTACCACTAATAAATTTGGGGCAAGATGGGAAGTGTGGAATTTGGCTCCCTTGGCCAACACATAGTACTTTCAACCTGACCTCTTGGAAGAGGGTGGGATGATGCAGGAGTTTTCCAAATTACTCTTGCAGGCTCCATTATGGCATCATTTATTGGCAAGGCTATCTTTGCTAAAGGGGAGGCCTGTAGGATATCAGCCCATTTTTGCTGTTTTTCAAGTAACTCTTCAAGAGAGCTATCCAATGCATCTATCACCTTTTCAAAAAGGCCTTGGAATGATTTAAAATAGTCTCCAGTCTTCGTGGATGGGGATATGATAGTCTCATCCAATGATGATGATGACAGGAGTGGAGGAGGCATGATGTCATCCTCCTGAGCCTCCTCTATACTCTCAGTATCATCTTGAGGTATGTCCAAGTGAGGTGAGTGGGAGGTTCCTGCTTCTGTGATGCAACTGCCTGTGTTCCCAAAGGAGCAGATTGTTGAGTTCTAGGGGGCCCATGAATCCCATCCTGCTCAAGTCGCAGGGAGAGGAATGGGTGACAGCCATGGAAATGGTTGTCAAGTCTGTCAATGGGGGGAGACGGGGGAGAAGCAGAGGTAGTTGGTGTAATTAGTCTGCTAGGCCCCTGGTGCACAGGAATAGTGTTAGAGACATAGCCGTGTTAGTCTGACCTTGGTAAAACAAAAGGAAAAACTATGTAGCACTTTAAAGACTAACAAGATGGTTTAATAGGTTTAATAGCTTTCGTGGGCCAGATCCACTTCCTCAGATCACATTCTGAAAGAGAATTGGCATGACCATATATACCAAAGGAATACTGTAAATTGGAGTGATCGGTATTGAATATAAAGCCAGGTCTGAATGAGAAGCGAGTGGTTGACGTACAGTGAAGATCGGTGCCAATGACAGTACGGGGTTGGTCACCCTCTGTACCAAAGGTGCAGCTGAGAGGAGGCTGCAGAGTGGGTTCCTTCAGTGCTAGCAGTAGGGTCACTGGCAGTACCTTTGGTGCTAGAATGGCTATTTTGCTCTTGAATTTTGAGCCTGATGGAGGGCATGGCTGCTTAGCAAACATAGACCCTTGGGACTTGTCCATACAAAACACACACAGTACCTGTTGGTTCAATAAGGATGGTGCCATCAGTACAGAGGTGAACTTTGTTATGGGAGACTGCTTTTTTGAAGGGAAATCATCCCCTGGTAAGGGCTGTCTTTTTTTATTTGATGAGTTTCTTAGTTGGAGGATTCTGAGAAGGTGAAGGACAGAGACCATGATCTGAGGTCACTTTGGATAAACCAGTCTTAGTGATTTCTCCAGGAAGAAAATTTTTAACTGGAGGTAACCTTAAGTGACATCACTGATAGCTGCGTGCAATTGGGGTATTTTTGGGGAACATGACTGTCCCCAAGACATCTGATACACTGAGCATAGCCATCGAAAATGGGTATGGAGAACAGTGTTCCCTATAAGATTCCATCCATGGGTAGCTTGAATCTTCTTTTGGGCGGATTGAAATTTCTTATTTTTACCACCGATATTGAGGTAGTATATGGATGTGCACCCACCAGGACAAACAAAAATTGTAGATATAAATATATATTTTAAGTAGTCCATGGGGTGGAAGATAAATAACAAGGAGCATTCCTTATGATTATTTAATATTAAATTAAATAAAAAGAAAATTAACACTACCCTTGGCAGAAGAAGTGCGTTGTGTCCACAAAAGCTCATGATACTATTTATACATTTTTGTGAGTCTAAGGTGCTACAGGCCCATTTTTTTAAAAGTTTTTTTAGTTACAGACCAACACAGATACCCGTCAGACCCAGATTAAGGGGGGGGTAGCCAGGCAACCGCCCGGGGCGCCAACCTATGGGGGGCACCAGATGGCAGCTGGAAGGGGCGCCGCGTGCCCAACTGCAGCTGGAAGGTATGCAGCGCGCCAGGGGGCGGGGCTGCACATACGCCGTGCACCTGGGGGCGGAGCCGCGCATGCATCGCACGCCCGCTGCCCAGGGCTCAGGAATGGCTCGAGCTGGCCCTGCTCAGACCTTAGAGTACATGTATCATCACCTTTTCTAACAGACAGATGCATGTTTCAAAGATCTTGCAAATAAGGTTTCATCCTACAAAATAGCTAGCACCACACTTGCTGCTTCTGACTCTCAAGAACCAGAATTCTACCAGATACTAAAGATCTGGCCTTAATTCAATACAGTTTACAATGTATTAATTAGTAAGACAGGATTTTAAAAAAAATCACTAAGATCAGTGTTTAAGATATCTTCAACACTCAAAACAATTCTGTTAAAATAATCTCTCTCTTTTTTACCTTAAGCCATTAATACAGGGGTAGGCAATACTTTTGATGGGGGGGCACTCCAAGAATTTGGTAAGTAGTCAAGGGCCGCACTCTTCCATTATATTATGGAGGAGGTGTGGGGCTCTGGGATGGTGGTTGGGTGCAAGCAGCTTGGGGTAAAGGACTGGATTTAGGGACCTGGGAGAGAGTTTGAGTGAAGCAGGCAATCGTGATCTGTGGCAACAGTCTGGAGTGAGGAAGGGGTGCAGGGCCTGAGAGGGGATTGTGACCTGGGACAGGGATGCAGGAGGGGGTGCACGGATTTGGACTGAGACCAGGGATAGTGGATTAGGCTGCAAGGTCTGAGAGGGGGTTGTGACCTGGGATAGGGGTGCAGGGATTTGGGCTGTGACCAGGGATAGAGGATTGAGGTGAAATACCTGAAAGGGGGTTGTGATCTGAGGAAGGTGCAGGAAGGAATGCACTGTCTGGGAAGGTGTATGGAGGCTAGAGCAGGAGTGCAGAAGGTTTAGGTTACATAGGGTAGGAGAGCAGAAGGGGGGCAGAGGGTTAGAGGAACCAGGGAAAGAAGGTCTGGGGTGCCAGCTGGGGCTCCAAGCCAGCATGTTCCTTAGCCTGGGTCCCTGCCTTCCAGCCCCTGTACATGCTCGGAGGAGTTGTAGGAGCCACATGTATTGCTCTAAACTGAATGCTGTAAGCCCAGGGGATGAGGGAGGAGAGGCACTACACATGCTGCCTGGCCTGCAAACATGGAAACTGGCCACTGGGGGCTACTGGATAGCAGGGGCAGCATGAGAAGCTTGTCTCCCCTCCCTCCAGGCGCTCAGCATTCACAAACACACAAACGTGGCCCTGCATCCGGCTTCCCTGAATGCTGGGCGGGGGAGAGGTAGGCAGGAAGCCAGCTGGAGCTCTTGCAGCCAGATCCAACCCACAGATCATCTTTTGCCCAGCCCTGGAGTAGAGGGTTGAGCCAGCTTCTCCAGATGCTGCTGCTTCTGCTCCTCTAAAAGGGCAAGTGCCCCACCTCCCCTCCCACAGATGATCAGTTGAGCTGCGTGCCTGAATGGGGAGCTCTGGACTCTGTGCAGGGCTCAGAAAAGGGCTGCACTCTCACACGGTGCACACCTTACAAAGAACCTTGATGGCAAACCTGCAAGTCAGACATCTTTTGAAACTGGTGAAGCCCAGCATGATGGAAGGTGAGGGTGAGGGTACAGAGGAAGGGATTTTTTTTTTCAAATATTAGGTTAATAAAGATGAGGTTAGAGGGGATCTCTCTTCTGGAAAATATTATGAGAGGAGAGCTGCTATGCTCTGACCTAAGCTTTGGGCAGTAGAGAAGGAACAGAGCTGTCGGTGTGCATCGGTTACACACTCGCAGTATCAAGACGCAGCACTGCATGCTCATTTCCACCCAGAGAATTGCTGCTGTAAATCTCCAGCTATAAGCGCAGGGCACTGAAACATCTACAGTGGCCACTAGGGATGTTAGATAGCAGACTAGTCGACTAACCACATGAATTCTTAGAGGTTAGTCGACTATTCTACAATCCCCAGGGCAGAGGCAGCAGCCAGTGCAATCCAGTCCTACTCCTGCGGAGTCACATGCCACTCCATGCTGCTGCCTCTGTACCAGAGGCAGCAGTGCGGGGTGCCAAGCAGGAGCTGCCTGCCGCCACACACGACTGCCTCTGCTACAGACGCAGCAGCACAGGGTAGCAGCAGCCCTGTCCACAAGGGGTGTAAGCTCCCTGCCAACAGAGGCTGCTGAGGGAGGTTGCTGGGGGAGACTACAGCATGGGAGTGGGGCAAGTGGCACTGCAGAGCTGGTGCTGGGGGGGAACTGACTTTTAAGCCAGCTCCCCCCAGCACCGGCTCCTGCTTCCCCTGCCTTACTGCCTCTGATGCAGAAGCAGCCGGGGGGGGGGGGGGGGGCGGGGAGAGAAATGTAAGCAATCCACTAGATTAACCAATAAGCCTAGGTGCATTGGTTAATCAACTAGTAGACTACTCACTCACACTCCTCAAAGAAGCAGCTGGGTTTATCCTTCTCCCCTCTCCCACATGGACCTCTTCTGGCTCACTCAAGGAAGCTACTGGCCTGTAGCTCATGACATTAACACAAGGTACAAGCTGGACTGATGAACAGTTGTGTTCCCTCAATGCTTTTTATGTTGCTTTGCTGTGAGAGGTACTACTGCTGGGCTGCTCACACACAGCTGCCAGCATGTAAATTATTCCCAGTTACATTGCATGAGTACTGTAGGCAGACATTTGTGAATTACATCACAGAGCAACCCCAGCAAATTCCCAGCCTCAGTCTTTCCCCAGAAATATATATTTTGTACTGCTCAGCTCTCACTTGGCAGTACAACCTTTCAAGGTCCTTCATTTTATTAACAGAAAATAAGATTCATATGCACAAATCCTGTAACTTGCTGCTCTCAGGAGAGAATTTTTTGTTTATTAGAATTAATTATATCATTCTCCTTTAATTTGTTACTAATTGAATCCAGTATCAACTGTTTTGCCCTTGACTTTTCACATCTTATGTCTCTCTCAAACCTGTAGGAGAGCCAGTCACCACAAACATTTCAGAAAAGAAAGCAGAACTGAGAGGAAAAATCTCTCCAAAACATTAAATGCAGTCCTGAGACATGGCTGAGAATTAAACAGACAAATTATTAAGCCAATTTGTTAACCTAACATTCTGTAATAAAGATTGGAATTTTTTTCAGGAAAGCCAGGCTTGGCTGGCTGCTGCTATGGAGGCAAAACACACTGAAGGAAGCTTTTAGTATATATGGAAAAGTTTTATACTATTTTTTATAAGTGTTATAAAATTAATCTTAAAATTACATTATCAGTAATTAAAAACAAACATGTTGATGTTTACAAGCACAGGAAGAAGTTAGAATACTGCATGAATATATTTTTATTCTACTCAGTTTTTATTCCACTCTCTCTAATAAAAAAGATGAATGAAGCTTACACATTAGTAAGGAAGATAGATTTGGGAAAGTGGCATAGAACTATGAAACTAAAAAAAGTCAGAACTATAAAATGAATAAAGGAAGATTGTATCACCTACTCCATTACACCTCTTCAATAATCAAACAACAACATATACTTGAATATAAAAACCACAGGTATTGAAGGAACCGTCTCACTGTTTCAATAAATAAGAGGGGGGAAACGGAGGCCCTCTTACCTTGAAATCTGGAATTGAGTTAAATTTCTACGAGATAAGTGCCTTCTTCCATATACCAAAAATCCTGCAAGAAACAAAAAATCAACAAAATTTAGTACTAAGCTGCTTGAAATATTGCATTTAACTATCTGGCACACTACATCTCACATTTTGGAATTCAAATTAAATCCCACTGAAGAAAGTGTACATAAAAGTCATAGCTCACATTAATATCCCAGGAAAAGCTGCATCAGTTATCATCTATTAGTCCTCCTCACCATTAAAATTCCATACCTGTAAAACTTTGACCCATCAAAATTAACTTTGATCAGCTAAAGCACTCCTCTTCCCCCAAAGATTTTCACATGAGGAATGAAAGAAGTATAATGTAGTCTTTCTTCCAATATAAACTAGAGATGTAAAATCACGTTTAATTAGTTAATGGGTTAAACATTAAGTTTAACTGGTTAACTGATTAAACGGGGGCAGGCAGGGTGGCCATTCCAGCCTTGCTGCTGTCAGCCCTGCATGGGACTGCCAGCTCCCAGCCCGTGCGGGGCCTAAGTGGCAGACCCATGAAAGGCCAGTAGAGCTGACAGCCCCACTTCCAGCCACACAAGAGGGACCAGAAGAGCTAGAGCAGCCCTCCAACCATGGCCCAGTTGTTCCCTGAGAGCTAGTTAACCATTACCTAGTAAGCATCACCCATTAAGAGTGATGTTTACCAAGTAACTTGTTCACTGGCTATTCACTAAGGGTATGTCTACACTACAAAGTTAATTCGAACTAACAGATGTTAGTTCGAATTAACTTTGATAGGCGCTACACAGGCAAACCGCTAGTTCGAACTCAATTAGAACTAGAGGAGCGCTTAATTCGAATTAGGTAAACCTCATTCTACAAGGCCTGACGCCTAGTTGGAATTAACTAGTTCGAATTAAGGGCTGTGTAGCCACTTAATTCGAACTAGTGGGAGGCTAGCCCTCCCCAGCTTTCCCTGGTGGCCACTCTGGGTACCACCAGGGAAACTCTTCTGCCCCCCTCCCGGCCCCGGAGCCCTTAAAGGGGCACGGGCTGGCTACGGTGCCCGTGCCAGGTGCAAGCCTGCCAGCACCCAGCCAGCAGACCCTGCACCTAGCACTGCACGAGCCAGCCACCCGCTGCCACCCAGCCCTCCGCCTCTTCCCAGGACCAGGCTGGTGGCTCCCAGGAGCCTGCCCGGGGCTGCAAGAGGCGGGCGCCCGCCTGGTCTAGCGCGGACCTCATCCACGACCTCCGCACTAGGCACAGGAAAGTGGCCATCTAGGGCAGGATAGCTGCCAGCCTGGCCACCCAGGAGCAGGTGTGCATGAAAATCAAGGTGGTCCAGTGAGACCCCCGACCCTGAGCTTAGAACGGCCATACTGGGTCAGACCAAAGGTCCATCTAGCCCAGTAGCCTGTCTGCCGACAGCGGCCAACACCAGCTACCCCGCAGGGGATGGACCGAAGACAATGATCAAGCCATTTGTCTCGTGCCATCCATCTCCAGCCTTCCAAAACAGAGGCCAGGGACACCATTTCTATCCCCTGGCTAATAGCACTCCATGGACCCAGCCTCCATGAATTTATCTAACTTCTCTTTAAATTCTGTTATAGTTCTAGCCTTCACAGCCTCCTGCAGCAAGGAGTTCCACATGCTGACTATTTGCTTTGGGAAGAAGAACTTTCTGTTATTAGTTTGAAGCCTGCTACCCATTCATTTAGTGTCTTCTAGTCCTTCTATTATGGGAACTAATGAAGAACTTTTCTTTATGCACCCTCTCCACACCACTCGTGCTTTTATAGATCTCTATCATATGCCCCCTCAGTCTCCTCTTTTCTAAGCTGAAATGTCCCAGTCTCTTTAGCCTCTCTTCATATGGGACCTGTTCCAAACCCCTGATCATTTTAGTTGCCCTCCCCTCTCCCAGCCTCTCTCTTCCCCTCTCCCACCTACTTTTCCCAGTCTCCCAAGTTTTGTTAAATAAAGAGAGTTTCTATTTTTGAACACACGTGTCCTTTATTTTGTACATCAGGAAGGGGGGCTAGGGAGGGGTAAGTGGAAAGAGGCGAGGGAGGAATGGGGTACGAGCCCCCGATGGGGAGGACTGGGGTGGCTCTGCGGGCTCCTCAGGATGGAAGCTCTCCTGCAGCCCCCCGATTAACACCCCCCCCCCGGATGGCAGCCTGCGGCAAGTACAGCTGGGCTGATGGCCGAGTGCTGTGATGTGCCGAGTGTAGGCATTCAGGGCACTCCAAGGGTATGTCTACACTACCCCCCTAGTTCGAACTAGGGGGGGTAATGTAGTCATACGGAGTTGCAAATGAAGCCCGGGAGTTGCAAATGAAGCCCGGGATTTGAATTTCCTGGGCTTCATTTGCATAAAGCTGGCTGGCGCCATTTTTAAATGCTGGCTAGTTCGGACCCCGTGCTGTGCGGCTACACGCGGCACGGACTAGCTAGTTCGGATTAGGCTTCCTAGCTAGTTCGGATTAGGCTGTACGCCTCGTGTAGCCGCGGTCCGAACTAGCCGGCATTTAAAAATGGTGCCAGCCGGCTTTATGCAAATGAAGCCCGGGAAATTCAAATCCCGGGCTTCATTTGCAACTCCGTATGACTACATTACCCCCCCTAATTCGAACTAGGGGGGTAGTGTAGACATACCCCAAGACAGGACTGCTTTGCTGTCCCTCATCGAGTTAGACAAGCGAGTGGGGAACCCCTGAGAACTGTCTGTCCGGGGTGGAGGTCGGGACCCTTTAAGCACAGCCCTCAGCTAGCCTGAGACAGCAGCTCCACGCTCTAAGTCCTAATCTGATGCCCTGCCGGCACTGCTTCCAGCCATCCTTAACCTCGGTTCAAGGTCCACTCAATGTGGACATGCTAGTTCGAATTAGGAAAATGCTAATTCGAACTAGTTTTTAGGTCTAGATGCACTAGTTCAAATTAGCTTAGTTCGAATTAACTAATTCGAATTAAGTTAGTTCGAATTAGTGCTGTAGTGTAGACATACCCTAACCTCCCTAACATATACACTCCAATGTGATATGTAAAAAGAAAGCACTATATTATTTTTTCAACTTCTTTCAAGTGTTTTTTTCTGTACACTACTCAGCTTTTTGAGTCAACTCCTAAAGGTATTATTTAGTTTTTACTAGAAGATTACCTAAGCAACACCAGGTAAATTAACTCAAATAAGTTTTTTCTTCATTTAAATCATTGTTCTGAGATGGTGCTGGGAATGAGGGGTTCAATATGAAGGCTGCACAAGGAGAGAGGACTACCCCAGATTCCTCTCGCCGCAGCAGCGTGGGGGTCAGGTGAGAAGCACCTGTCCATGGCCACTACAGAATGCTCAGCTGGGAGACAGGTGCATGTTCCCAGCTGGGGAACAGAAACAGAACTCTGACTGAAGGGGAGCTAAAATTAAGTCAAGATTTCAGGAGTTAGCTTTGTTCTTGTACCAAGTAGCTATTTAATGAGCTCAGCAGGTGGCATCACCTGGTACCTTTGAAAAGGTCATTTATTAATACTGTATTGTACTATATTTTGATTACAGTTTGGTGGAGTAAGATGGTAGCTGTAATGATGGGTGAGTAGACCCTCTTCTTTTGCTTTGAAGCTTGTTCAGGAGGAATCGAACTGCTGTAACCATTAAAAGCTAATTTGTTCTTCATCTTGTAAGTGAATTTTTCCATCTCTAGTTCCAGTCAGAAAATCCAGAATTTTTTTCTTTGATCATATTCACCCTGCCACTCAAGGTCCCTAGACTTTCCCCAGGTAGAGAAGGAAGTAACTTCATGAAAAATACAGCATATCCTCCCCTGAATTACAGCATGCAACACATTCAGAAAATAAATCCTTTGACCTATTTATGAGTTAAAAATAAATAAAACTATGTCCTTTTCAGAAATAAACCTTCTATTGGTACAAGTGCTGAAGGAACTGACCAGAGGCCATGCGCAGCTTGACCTGCTGCTCACAAACAGAGAGGAACTAGTAGGGGAAGTAGAGGTGGGTGACAACCTGGAAAGCAGTGATCATGAGATGGTAGATTTCAGGATCCTGACCAAAGGAAGCAAGGAAAGTAGCAAAATACACACCTTGGACTTCAGAAGACCAGACCTTGACTCCCTCA
Source organism: Pelodiscus sinensis (assembly GCF_049634645.1). Taxonomy (NCBI): domain Eukaryota; kingdom Metazoa; phylum Chordata; order Testudines; family Trionychidae; genus Pelodiscus; species Pelodiscus sinensis. The sequence goes on along the minus strand of NC_134739.1, from coordinate 5,560,651 downwards.
GAGAGCTGATAGGCAGGATTCCCTGGGATGCTTACATGAAGGAGAAAGGAGTCCAGGAGAGCTGGTAGTATTTTAAAGAAGCCTTACTGAAGGCACAGGAAGAAACCATCCCAATGCGCAACAAGAAAAGCAAATATAGTACAGGACCAGATTGGTTTACCAAGGACATCCTTGGTGAGCTTAAACACAAAAAGGAAGCTTACAAGAAGTGGAAACTTGGACAAATGACTAGGCAGGAGTATAAATATATTGTTCGAGAATGCAGGGGAATTATCAGGAAGGCGAAAGCGTAATTGGAATTGCAGCTAGCAAGGGATGTGAAGGGTAACAAGAAAGGTTTCTACAGGCATGTTAGCAATAAGAGGGTCATCAGAGAGGGTGTGGGCCCTTACTGGATGAGGGAGATAACCTAGTGACAGATGATGTAGGAAAAGCTGAAGTATTCAATGCTTTCTTTACCTCTATCTTCACGGACAAGATCAGCTCCCAGACAAATGCACTAGGCAACGCAGTATGGGAAGGAAGTAGACAGCCCTTGGTGGGGAAAGATCAAGTTAGGAACTATTTAGAAAAGCTAAACATACACAAATCCATGGGCCTGGATTTAATGCATCCAAGAGTACTGAGGGAGTTGGCAAGTGCCATTGCGGAGCTTTTGGCCATTATCATTGAAAACTCATGGAGATCGGGAGAGATGATTGGAAAAAGGCAAATACTGCCCATCTTTCAAAAAGGGAAGAAGGACAATCCAGGGAACTACAGACCAGTCAGCCTTACCTCAGTCCCCGGAAAAATCATAGAGGGGAGCCTCCAGGAATCCATTTTGAAGCACCTGGAAGAGGGGAAAGTGATCAGGAATAGTCAACATGGATTCACCAAGGACAAGTCATGCCTGAGCAATCTGATTAGCTTCTATGATGAGGTAAACTGGCTCTGTAGATATGAGAAAGTCAGTGGATGTGATATGCCTTAACTTTAGGGAAGCTTTTGATACAGTCTCCCACAATATTCTTGCCAGCAAGTTAAGGGACTATGGATTGGATAAATGGACTGTAAGATGGATAGAATGCTGGCTAGACTATCGGGACCAACACGTAGGGATCAACAGCTTGATGTAAGGTTGGCGGTCGGTTTTTAGCTGAGTGCCCCAAAGATCTATTCTAGGACCAGTTTTGTTCCACATCTTTATTAATGACCTGGATGAGGGGATGGATTGCACCCTTAGCAAGTTCTCAGATGACACTAAGCTAGAGGGAGAAGTAGATATGCTGGAGGGCAGGGATAGGGTCCAGAGTGACCTGGACAGATTAGAGGATTGGGCCAAAATAAATCCGATGAAGTTCAACAAGGACAAATGCAGAGTCCTGCACTTGGGACAGAAGAATCCCAGCATTTTTACAGGATGGGGACTGAATGGCTAAGTATCAGTTCTGCAGAAAAGGACCTGGGGATTACAGTGGATGAGAAGCTAGATATGAGTCAACAGTGTGCCCTGGTAGCCAAGAAGGAGAATGGCATATTAGGGTGCATTAGGATGAGCATTGCCAGCAGATCTAGAGAAGTGATTATTCCCCTTTATTCAGCTCTGGTGGGGCCACATCTAGAATACTGTGTCTTCTGGGCCCCCCATTATAGAAAAGATGTGGATGCATTACAGAGGGTCCAGCAGGCGGTAACCAAAATTATTAGGGGGCTGGAGCGCATGACCTATGAGGAGAGACTGAAGGATTTGGGTTTGTTTAGTCTGCAGAAGCGAAGAGTGATGGGGAATTTGTTAGCAGTCTTCAACTTCCTCAAGGAAGGTTCCAAAGAGGATGGAGAGAGGCTGTTCACAGTAGTGATGGATGGCAGAACAAGGAGCAATGGTCTCAAGTTACAGTGGGGAAAGTCTAGGCTGGATATTAGGGAAAACTATTTCCCTAAGAGGGTGGGGAAGCATTGGGATGGGTTCCCAAGGGAGGTGGTGGAATCTCCATCCCTAGAGGTTTTTAAGTCTCACCTGGCAAGGTCTAGGTAGGATATGAGGAAAAACTATTTCACTAGGAGGGTGGTGAAGCACTGGAATGGGTTTGCTAGGGAGATGGTGGAATCTCTATCCCTAGAGGTTTTTAAGTCTCAGCTTGACAAAGCCTGGCAGGGTTGATTTAGTTGGGATTGGTCCTGCCTTGGGCAGGGGGCTGGACTTGATGAACTCCTGAGGTCTCTTCCAGCTCTATGATTCTATGTCAGTGTTTTAATTGTCCTGAATTATCTTAATAATGGGATAATGCAGGCACTTTCAAATTTTCAATGTAGTTAAAGAGAACTGAATGATAAATGTGAAGAAATGAATTCATAATAAAGTTATTAAAATGGCATCTAATTTATGCTTATATCAGGAACAGTCAGGCTTAGGTCCACAGTAAAGGTACATAAATGCAGCTATTGTGACATGAGAGTTACTCAACCAATCACCATTCTTTGTTTAGAGCTAAATTTCATGCAGTAATTCAATTGGTTGGAATTACTCAGCAGTACGAGGAAAACTGGGCACGTCACACATTCCCATTGACAGATTAGTTGGTTCAACTGTCATTACTCATTAAACACTCTGTGGCTCCATGCCAGCTTGTACATCAGTACCTGAAATGCTTGTTAAGTCATTGCTGCCCCACTGTGCATTGAGGCAACACTACCATGGGAAGTGAAGCAGTTGCCCTCTTAAGCACAGACATTGGGACTGAGAAGCAGAGTTTTCCTGCCCCCTTAACACTGTAAACCAGTAAGGCAGCATCTTCATTGACAAAAAAGCTGCATTTGTACTGTTCATTAGCTGTCACTGTAAAAATACAGTGGAAACAAAGCACTTTAGAGTTACAGCAAAACAGCTAACCGAGGTCAGTCTTGGACAGACGATAGACTGCTGACCTCATCTCACTATCTTTATGGTAAAACTTACAAATGCCCTGTCTCCATTTAAGATTCCCAAGCAAGAAAACTACTGCACATTAAATTATCTCTCTGTAAAAAACCTACCTTTGTGTCACTGATGACAAATCCAAAGGGGTCCTCTATGCTAACAGTGCTGCACCTTCCTAAGAGGCAATAGCTATGTCAGCAGAAGCCCTCTCATCAGCAATGAGCTCTCTTATACTGTGAGTTGGGATGGGATAAATGTGTCATTTATATGTGTAGATTTTCCACATTCCTGAACAACTTAGTTATAGGGTCATAAACTGGCAGAGTAAACCAAGCCTAAGACTACTGCAAATTAACCAAACTTACGAGTACATCTCATTGGTTTTGTGATACAAAGCAACTATAACATGAGCACAATTAGCTGGCATGCACTGGCTGTTTTGATGACACTGATTCTTGCCTTGCATTTTTAAATATTATTTAAGGTTAATAATATATATTCAAATCTTCAGAAATACCATATGATAGCAGTCTCATTTAGTTTCCTATTTAGTGTTCAAAGATAACGTTTTGTCATCCTTAATTCCATCCAAAAAACAGCATATACATCAGTAACTTCAGAGGAAATAAACATTGCAAGAATGTTGTAATTATCCCGAAATCAAGCACATGAAAATCCAAGAAATTCAGTTATGGTACCCTATTTTGTGGCTATATACACACATAAAAGGAAACTTGGAAGTGGCAGAGGTGCTTAATGATTTCATTTCAGTTTTCATCAAGAAAACTGCTGGTGACAGGATGCCTAAACATGGTGAATGCTAGTGGAAATGAAGTAGGTTTAGAAGTTAAAATTAAAAAAAAACAAGTTAAAAGTTACTTAGAAAAGTTAAATGCCTTCAGGTCCTCAGGGCCTGATGAACTGCATACTAGAATACTCAAGGCACTGATAGAGGAGGCATCTGAGCTTTTACCTATCAACTTTGAAAAGTCATAGAAGTGGGGAGAGATTCACTCCATGCACTGCACCTGCCCAGAGCTCTAAGCTCTGCATTCCCATTGGCTGGGAATCTGCTGCTGGTTGCTTCTGTGGCACAGCATTGTCTGCAGTGCCAGGAAAGGCAGAGACCCTGCCTTAGCATCCCTGCTGCACCACTTATCGGGAGCCACTCAATATAAGCCTCCCTGCCCCAGCCCTGCCCCTCCCACACCCCAAAGCTCTCATCCTCAGCCTCACCCTGTGGCTCACACTCTAGTCAAATTATGTTAGATTGCAGGTGTGATGAGGTGTGGTCACCTTGAGGTGCTTCCTGGTGTGCTGACAAAGCCAGTGACACTCTCCTTCTTGCTTTCTGAGGCTTCTCACTAACCAATCCTTCTGGGCCAGCTCAACTGATCTTCCCAGCTAAGGCACAGAACTGAAATCATCCCCCTAAGTACCAATATAGACACAGAAATTCTTCAGGCCTGAGGAAAATGCAGTTTTGGGCCCAGAAACCCAAATAAATTATTTAGAAAAGCCCCCCTTAACAACGAAAGGAGGCTGTACACATGGATTGCTCCCCCAGGTAACAATCATGTAACTTGATGGCAAATAAGTAATTTTATTAAGTACAAACAGTAGAATTTAAGTGGTTGCAAGTGAAAACAGGACAGGCAGAGCAAAGTGAATCACAAACTTAAAATAACAAAAACCACATAGCTAGTTCTAACACTTACAACAAACTTACCTTAAAACTGTTCTTATTCCACCTCCAAAACAGAAAAGTTCCTTTTGCCCCCTGGAGTCTTTGGTTCATTCTCTTGGGAGTGGCAGGCCGTCAAAGACAAAGACTGAAAAAACTTTGCATCTTAAATAGCTTCCCTTTCAGGTGGGAATTCTCTACTGTATATTCTCCCCTTCCATGGAAAATTATTTGGTCAGTCCCTACCAGTTAGGGAGATCACATGACTTCCTAAGACCAACCACTGCTGAGATTTAGAGGACAAAAGAGTCTGTTTACAGGTAATCACCCAGACATTGAGGGAAACACCCTTGATGTTCATTTGCACATTTAAAATCATGAACCATTCCATGCTCCATGTCTAACTTTGCATACAAGAGTGATATATACAGGCAGTCCCCGGGTTACGTACAAGATAGGGACTGTAGGTTTGTTCTCAAGTTGAATCTGTATGTAAGTAGGAACTGGCATCCAGATTCAGCCGCTGCTGAAACTGATCAGATCAGCGCCACGGGTCCGGCCCGGGTCCTCTGCCAATTTGCTCCCCGTCTCCCTGGTCTGCTGGCTCCCACAGCAGACCAGGGAGACGGGGAGAAGCTTTTCTTGCCCCGGAGGAGGCGGGCGGCGGGACCAGGCGTCCCGCCACTCCACTCCTCCGGGGCGAGAAAATCCCCGTTCGTAACTGCGGATCCGACATAAGTCGTATCCGCGTAACTCAGGGACTGCCTGTACACCAAAATAAGAAGTAGAAATCCAGCAGACTGAAACAATAACATTGATAGGTTACATGAGATATATTGTCCAAAACATCTTGGAGTTATGCATGATATTGGTATGCAAACGCAATTTTATAAAGCATTGAGAGGGGACCGTCACAACGATTTGCTTCAACAGGGTCATGAGAAAAAAAAAGTTTGAAAAGCACTGTCTTAGACACTAATATGTATTAGTGAATGTTATAAAAAATAGCTATGCTTGTAGTAATTTTAATGTATAATTCATGTTCTAATAACCCAGGGATCTCTTAAATCAGGGAAATAGAAGTCTGTCTATTTTAAAATAGACCAAGAAAGCACCTTTTATATCTTCTTAATAACTGTTCACTACCACTTAGACAGTAAGGTAATAGGAGGTAGATATACTAAAATAGAGGCAAACTTTTTTTTTTTTTTTTTAGGTAGCAGACAGTTCACAATTTGATTCCTGAAAATCTTAACTATTTGTAACATTTTTTGAATAAAGATACTCCTTTAAAAATATTTCAGCAACGTAGTGCCATTGATCTGCTTAACATTTAATAACACAGTAAGGCATTTTCTGCTACTAGTTTATCTATTGTTTATACTTCATATAATGAGCACTGCCTACCCATAATTTGCTTGATTATATTCCATCTGCATTCACAGTGCAGTACATGAATGCTTTCTGCAGTGAGTCTCTCCCCAGTGAACTTCCATCCCCTCAAAATTACAGTACAAATCTTTGTGAATGCAGCAACTCAGAGAGCTGTCAATAAAATCTGCACACTGCTAAAATGCCTTTATTCTTTAAATATCTATCTAATTATACTTGTAAATTCTGCACTTTAATTAATGGTGTGAGACATAATATTTCTCAGAATTTCTCTCTAATATTCTGTAGGCAGACTTTTGAAACAAACATAATTATGAACAACTCCCTCTCTACCCCTTCTTCGCTCTTAAAAAAAAAAACCAACACCAGTCACATTGTTTTACAGTATAAACAGTGGGTAGGCAATAAGCCACATGCAGTTCACCAGGGTTAGCCCCTGCAGGCCATCTGCACTTTACCTGCGCATCCTTAAGTATGGCCACTTAGAGCTCCCATTGGCTTTGGATCATCATTCCTGGCCAACAGAAGTGGCGTGGACAAGGACACTGCTTCCCACAGTTCCCGTTGCCTAAGGGTAATCTGCAGCCAACAGGAGTTGCAAGCAACAGTAAGTGCGGATGCACAAGTAAATAAAGAAGCTTCAGGGGGTAGCCGAGTTAGTTCTTTACAGGTCATCTGAAGAACCCCGGTCATCTGAAGAAGTGGGCTGTGCCCACAAAAGCTCTTGATACCATCTACGTGTTTTGTTAGTCTATAAAGTGCTACCAGACCATTTTATTGTTTTTACGTAAATAAAGCACCTGCAGCTTGCCAGTGGCTAACCTTAGCAAACTGTGATCAGACCACAAGCCATTTACTGCCCATCCCTGATCTAAACCATGCTACCAAGTTACAAAGCATGAGTCAGGTGTATGCTAACATCCTAAAGCGGGAGGGATTTTCCAGTTCACAGCATATGAAAACATTTTCTGGTAACTGAACAAAAACCAGGCCCTATTTCTGGCTCATTTTTCCAAGAAAATCCTTTTAGTTCAAGTAGGCAAGAAGATAGCAGCCCAAATTCTGATTACTTCAATGGCTCTTCATAAGTCTCCAAATCCAATTTTAAAAAACTGCTTCTTGACTTAAAAGCTCTCCACAAAATTACTTTGCCCCCTTTCAATGAGCTTCTATCCATGGGTCCGGATTTAATGCATCCGAGGGTAGTGAGGGAGTTGGCAAATGTAACTGTAGAGCCTTTGGCCATTAACTTTGAAAACTCATGGAGATTGAGAGAAATCCCAGATAACTGACAAAAAGCAAATGTTGTGCCCATCGTTAAAAAAGGGAAGAAGGACAATCCAGGGAACTACAGACCAGTCAGCCTTACCTCAGTCCCCGGAAAAATCATGGAGGGGATCCTCAAGGAATCCATTCTGAAGGACTTGGAAGAGGGGAAAGTGATCAGGAATAGTCAACATGGATTCACGAAGGGCAAGTCATGCCTGACCAATCTGATTAGCTTCTATGATGAGGTAACTGGCCCTGTGAATATGGGAAAGTTGGTGAATGTGATATACCTTGACTTCCGCAAAGCTTTTTAATACTGTCTCCCACAATATTCTTGCAGGCAAGTTAAGGAAGTATGGATTGGATAAATGGACTGTAAGTTAGATAGAAAGCTGGCTAGACTGTCGGGCACAACGGGTAGTGATTAACGGCTCAATGTCAGGTTAGCGGTCAGTTTCTAGTGGAGTGCCCCAAGGTTCGGACCGGTTTTGGATTCCTTAAGGATCCCTTCCATGATTTTTCCAGGAACCGAGGTAAGTCTGACCGGCCTATAGTTTCCTGGATCGTCCTTCTTCCCTTTTTTGAAGATGGGCACTATATTTGCCTTTTTCCAATCATCCGGGATTTCTTCCAATCTCCACAACTTTTCAAAGATAATGGCCAAAGGCTCCTTAATGACATTTGCCAACTCCCTCAGTACCCTCGGATGCATTAAGTCCGGATTCATGGATGTGTGTACGTTTAGCTTTTCTAAATAGATCCTAACCTGTTCTTTACCCACCAAGGGCTGTCCATCTTCATCCTATCTTGCGTCACTTAGCATATTAGTCCAAGAACCCACCTTGTCCGTGAATACAGAGGCAAAGAAAGCATTGAGTACTTCAGCTTTCCCCACATCATCTGTCACTAGGTTACCTCCTTCATCCAGTAGGGGCCGCAAACCCTTTCTGATCACCACCTTCTTGTTAACATGCCTGCAGAAACCTTAGTTATCCTTCATATCCTTAGACAGTTGCAATTCCATTTACGCTTTCGCCTTCCTGATAACCCCTCAGCATTCTCGAGCTATACATTTAAACCCCTCCCTGGTCATTTGTCCAAGTTTCCACTTTTTGTAAGCTTCCTTTTTGTGCTTAAGTTCACCAAGGATTTCCCCCGTAAGCCAATCCGGTCTCCTATCATGTTTGCCTCTCTTGCTACCCATCAGGATGGTTTCTTTCTGTGCCTTCAATAAGGCTTCTTTAAAATACTGCCAGCTGTCCTGGACTCCTTTCGCCTTCATGTTAGCATCCCAAGAGATTCTGCCCATCAGATCTCTGAGGGAGTCAAAATCTGCTTTTTTGAAGTCCAAGGTGTGTATTTTACTACTCTCTTTTCTTCCTTTGGTCAGGATCCTGAAATCTACCATCTCATGATCACTGCTTCCCAGGTTGTCACCCACCTCTGCTTCGCCTATTAGTTCCTCCCTGTTTCTGAGTAGCAGGTCAAGCTGCGCACAGCCCCTGGTCGGATCCTTCAGTACTTGTACCAAGAAGTTATCCCCAACATTCTCCAAAAACTTCCTCGATTGCCTGTGTACTGCCGTATTGGTTTCCCAACAGATGTCATGGTGATTAAAGACCCCTACAAGAACCACGGCCTGCGATCTGGAAGCTTCTCTCAGTTGTTGGAAGAAAGCCTTGTCTACCTCATCCACCTGATTCAGTGTCCTGTAGCAGACACCAACCACAACATCACTGCTGTTGTTTGCTCCTTTAAACTTAACCCATAGACTCTCAACAGGTTTTTCTCCCTCTTTATACTGGAGTTCAGAGCAATCATAGTGCTCTCTTTCATATAGTGCAACTCCTCCTCCTTTTCTCCCCTGTGGCACCTTATAGACTAACAGATTTATTAGAGTATAAGCTTTCGTGGGCAAAGACCCCCTTCCTCAGATGCATGTAGTGGAAATTCCAGAGGCAGGTATAAATATACACGCATAAGAAAAGAGTTCCAATCAAGAGTAAGGCTAGAGATAAAGAGGTCAATTCAGTCAGGGAGGATGAGGCCCACTTCTAGCAGCTGATGTGGAGGTGTGAACACCAAGAGAGGAGAAACTGTTTTTGTAGTTGGCTAGCCATTTTCTTTGTTTAATCCTAAACTGATGAATTGTAGCTCTGCAGTTTCTCTTTGAAGTCTGTTCTTAAAGTTTTTTTAGTAAAAGAATAAATGGACACAAATCAGATATCAGGAATGGCAATACACAAAAACCTGTAGAAGAACACTTCAATCTCCCTGGACACACAGTAGCAGATTAAAAGTAGCCATTCTGCAACAAAAAAACTGCACGATTGTTTTAGTTTATACAGAATCATAAAAACGTAGGGCTGGAAGGGAACTCAAATCATCTAGTCCAGCCCTGTTCACGACTGTCTAGCTGGTTCTAAAAGCTTCCATGATGTAGCTTTTATAAAATTTTCCCTAGACACGTTCTAGTACTTAGCAGGAAAAACCTTTCTAATGATATCTAACCTAAATAGCCCTTGCTGCAGATTTAGACTCACTTCTTAGACTGGATAAAAATCAATTATTTGTTTCTAAATAAAAAACGCTGATATTTTCATTTAAAATTAGATTGTTTTAAAATCACTAAAATACTAAATTTTTCGTTTAAAAATAAGTAACATTTAAATTTCACCGCAAACATATTACACCTACACTTGCTGTCTCATAAAAATGAATTAATGGCTCTAGCCTCTCCAGCCTAACTACTAGCTTTTGCTTCTTGAAAGTTCTCAGCTTTCAGTTTGTTTCTCAGCAGACTAAAGTCAAATGTGCAAAGAATGACACAGGCTAGATAAGATTGTTTTTGTTCTGTGCTTATGTGGTGGTGGACCTGGATCAAGAAAAGCAGAGGAGTTTGCCTTAAGACACTGTTAACAGAGAGACTGAGTCCTCTGTTGGTACTTTTAGCAGCAGTGCTACAACTAAAAATATTTCAGTAGCAAACGCAGCAAGCAAAACATTTCAGTCATTCAGTAAAACCATCAACATGGATAGATTTGTAGTAAGCAACCAGCAAATACCAACATGAAACCATACATGAAAAGATGGCTCAGTTCATGTATGCCACAAATTGTCCTTTTTGTATTAACAATAAACACCTTAATTGACATAGCTGAGTCCCTATCACCAGGCTACACTCTCTCCCGTGTTGCTGACTCGGATACAGAGGCAGCAACAACATGGGCAGGGGCTTGCATGTCATCAGGAAGGTTAAGCGACGACCCCAGGCTCATCAGTTAACCATTTACACAAGCACACTATCGCATCCCTAGGCCACACAAGTGGCAGATAAACCTGAATATTCAACTGGCAAGGGTGCAGTTTTGTCACAGACAATGCTGCAAACCTGGAGAAGATTAGAACACACTTAGAAGAAGAAAAGGTAGGATGATCCTTAATAACATAAGGCTGTAATGCCTATTTAATGCCTCTTTTAGCCAAAGACTTAAGTGTGTCCTCTTCAGGAATAAAAGAAAACGCTGGTGAAGTCACAAAATACTTCTGTAACAATCATTTTGATTCAGCCTCATTGAAGAGAGCAGGAAGATCCAAACTAAGTCTCCCTCAAAATGCTTGATTGAATTTTGTGGTTGATTGTTTTGAACAATTTGTTAAGAGTTGGCCTGTTCTCATAAAACTTTGTGAAGAAAGCCGTGACGGAAGTATCTCATCCAAAATATATAATGTTGGATTAAAGAGGAACGTACAAGATATGCTATGTACACTGACACTTATTATCCATAGCCTTAAACTTCAGAGAAATTGCTGCTTCATTGCTGATGCTGTCGAAATCTGGAAGGCACTTCAAGAGACATTGACAAAAGAATTCTCGCACAAGAAAGTTAAAACTGCAGGCAATAAAGAACCAAATGGATAATTACTAACTCCACCTTATTTTCTTACTAACATCCTTAACACCAATTATAAAAGGTAGATGCCTAACTTTTGAAGGTGATGCTGCTGCCATGGCATGGGCATTTCAAAATCATTCCTTTATGCCAGAGGTCATAAATTTCAGAGCTGGAGCAAAACCATTTAATCAGTACATGTTTACTGAAGATGTTTTGAACATCACTCCCCTAATTTGGTGGAAATCATTAGTCAGCCAGGCACTTGAAACCGAGTTCCTTTAGTTGCTAAGCCAACTTTTCACAGCAGTAGCTTCCTTTGCAGGCACAGAGAGTATATTTTCATCCTTTGGTATTATTCATTCAAAGCTAAGAAAAGACTGGGAGTTGAAAAAGATGGAAAACTCGTATTTCTGTTTTAACCTATGAATCAAAATGACAGTAGAACTGGAGAAGATGAGAGCTAGTTGCAGACGTTTTAAGGACACCATACAGTTATGTTGTGAGGACTTGTTAGAGTTAATAAAATGAGGAAAAAAAATTAAGAACAGCCTTCAGCCAGCAATTTAGGAGACTACTGCAATTGCAAATATGAAATATTTATGTAATATTTAAGATTTAGTTTAATAAAATATTAGTGTTACTATGTTTGTGTGTGTTTTAGTGTGCTGCTACTGCATCTGCAGCATGGCAGGTAATGAGTATTATGTACAATTTCCTAAATTAATAAAAACCTGTGAATGCAGAGTGATATGATGATGTCACTCTGTCGTCCCACAGGAAAAACTGTTCTATACACAGAGAGAGAGAGAGAGAGAGAGAGAACTCAAAATAGCAGTTTAAAGCACAAATGAAAAACTCCATTCAGTGCATAAGTTTAAAGTTAACAGATTCATACAAAATAGTGTGTAACTACCAAGAAATACAAATTAAACCTATGCCTGTACTACTAAACGTATTACTTTTAAAGGTTTTTTTGAAAATAACTAAGCATAATATGATGAAACAGGATCAATTTATCACCACAGGATATTGCACAGATTTATTATTCTGATGAGAAAAGAAAGAACTGTATAACATTGCTATCAAGCTGGCTCCTGCATACTATAAAATTCAATCTTATCACATCTCTACTGGGATAACAGAAGTGTCTGAATACCTTTGAGGTGACATTTTCATTTAAGTTACATCAGTAGGAGGAATTCAGTGTGACCAAGTGCAGCACTAAGAATTTTACAAATCTAACCATTCTTCAATAATTACATTTGTTTATAACACTATGCAAGAAAAGGCACATTCAAAGACAAGCTTACCTTAGAAAGAGGGATACACTAGGTCTGTCTGGTTGTTCTTTTATTTTCATATAAAACACTGAATAATAATATATTTATCAAAAAATCCTGCAGACACTTCTAGGTTTTCATTTCTGTTTACGAACAAATGTTCAATAACTTCCTCCTTTATTGGTCTTTACCCTTAACACATTACCACCACCAGTGGAGGAAAAATTACACCACGCATGCACACACAGACATGCACGCACGAACGATTCTGGAAATGCTATGCATTTGGTTGTTCGTAGAAAAAAAAAAAAGCTTATTACTGCTCCAGTCCTTAACTCAAATTTTGTTTTTCTTCATTTAAATCATTGCCCTCTGGTGGGGTAATGCTCAATATAGAGTGTGTATTTTGCGAGCATCATGGTGTAGTTTGATATGCAGAGTTGGACAAATGCAGAACAGTTGGACTTCCTCCCCATGAGATCAAGGTGTTTCCACTCCTTATTGTAAGGCAGTGTCCTAGCCACACTGTTTTCCCCTCTGATTAACACTGTCTAACACTAAGGAGTTAGGAGACAAGTGGGAGAACAAAAAAAGTCACCCCCTGTGGTGTGACAAAATATTTATGGTCTGACCTCTTGCTAACCAGTGAAATTGTTGCTGGCATCTGCCAGATCACCCTGGCAAGGTCCATGAGGGTTGAATGCATAGATAAGGCCAGTTTAGTGGACAGAGAGGCATGCAGGAGGCTGGTCAATTTATGCTGAGTCTTAGGACATCAGCTACCCTCTTGTAAAGTTCTTGGAACGATTTAAAATAGTCTCAGTGCGTCATTGGGAGAAGACGATGAGATGTGTGTCGGTGGGTGTGAAGAGAAAGAAGACTCTTCAGTTGCTTAAAACTGGCTCTTCCTCCTGGTACACCACTCTATCCAATGAGGTGTGGATGGAGTTGGCTGAGGCTGCACTTGTTGTGCCTGCTTGGCTCTGAAGGGTGCCATGGGGTCCCTAAAGGGCCAGTTGGCTGGCATTGGTACTGGAGGAGACAGCCATTGAGGTGGCTGCCATTGAAGCAGAGCTTGTTGCTGCTGCTTGTGTTGTGGCTGATTTGGGGAGGAATGCCTTGGTGTATGGGTACCAGCCAAGGACTCCTCATCCTATTCACTCCAGCCTTAAGTCATTCCCCTCCTTCCCCAGTTTCACCAGGCCCAGCTCTGTCCCCATGACTGCCAAGAGCGTTGGGGCAGGCCGAGGCCTCGCCATGGCCAGGCCTGGCTCTCTCCCCCCGGCCGCCAGTGGGTGGGCTGTCCCTCTTCTTACCGCCCCCCAAGCACGAGGGAGGTGGCAAGGCTGCATGGTTCGTAGCTCCTGTGGATCCCCCAAGCACAGGCGCGGGGGACGCATAGCTGGTGACCCCACGGGGGAGGGAGGAGGCTAGGCGTCTGAGGGCAAAGTTGCAGGATGCAGAGTGATGCATGACATCAACTCTGTTGTCCCACAGGAAACATCTTTTTATATAGATATAGATATAGATATAGATATAGATATAGATATAGATATAGATATAGATATAGATATAGATATAGATATAGATATAGATATAGATATAGATATAGATATAGATATAGATATAGAGAGAGAGAGAGAGAGAGAGAGAGAGCGCCATTATAAAATTAAGGTCTGGGAAAGAGATTGGAAGAAAATTCTAGGAACTGACTAGCTTGGAAGAGAAAACAAATTGAGCTATAGGTCACTTGTTTCCAAATGTCATTAAAAGAACATAGGAATAATGGCGATGGATGGCACTACCTCAGAAAGTATGTGTTCCACACTTCAGTGAGGCTAGTATTCTGCCTGCTCAGAAGGAAAGCACAACAGTAGTATAATATCACTTTCTACAATTTTTTATGCCCATTCCTCCATATCTACTTTAAACAAATGCAGCTTGGGAGAAAGAAAACCAGAGTAATTTATTTCGGATTTCAGCAGAAATGCATATGAAACTCTCAGACCACATGCTGAGTCATGAAACTAATTATTATGATTACAACAAGCATGTTACAAAATAAGCAGATGATATACCATGAAAATAAGCAGAGAGTCTCAATTTGTGGTGCAGTGGAAATTATCAACCTCAGCATCACCTTTTCTACAATACTGGTGGTAGAAAAAACTAAGAGAACCTAAGAACTGTCTTAATATATGGACAAAGGTTGGCAAAGCAATCGGTGCAGAAATATTTCCAAATCATGTACTGAGACAGACTGTACCCTCCCAGTTTCTTTTCTTGCTTTCTTCACTATCCCTGTAAACACACATGCTGCACAGAGGTGCCAATGGATTTCTCCCTCCCATCATGGCACATTTGGTAAATGTTTATACCAGAGATGAGGAACCTGAGACCCAGGTCTTGCCCTGATTTGGCCCAGGAGGCTCAGGGTTCCCCTGACCAGCAGGGTGAGCCCAGCGCTAGAGGTCCAGCCAAACAGAGGAATGCCAAACCTCAGTACCCTCCTTCACTCCCACATGGCAGGCACATGAACACTGGCTCCCTGCTGCACACGGGGGAGAGCCCTGAGCCTTGAAGGCAAGCCGCAGACTGCAGCTGGGCCATGCACTCTGCCTGGCACTGGGAAGGAAACAGCTCTGCATGCTGCTGCTCCCACAGCAGCACAGGGAAACTCTGTCCCTGCACACACCTGCAAGCTCCATGCCCATCCCTCGCAATGGTCAGGAATCACAGCCAAGGAGAGCAGCAGGAGGTAAGCGCAGGGTAGTGCAGAGCCTACAAGCACAGAGTGGTGCAGAAACATATGTGCCCCATCCCAGGAGCTGAACCAGGTAGGCACGTCAATACCCACCTCCTCCCTGCACCTCCTCAAGCCTATGCCCCATGCTGCCATCCCCAACCCCGCTCATGCACTCTACCTCCCACCCAAACCTTAGTGACCACACCCCTTATGCTAATCCTGTACCCTACCTTTTACCCAGACACATGTTCCCACCCTCAGTCTACTCCCCAGCAGCCCCCTCCTGCACACTGAACCTCATTTTTACCCCATCCCTAAGTTTGGGGGGGGAGCCACAAAATCTACTAGCCCTGGGCACCCAGAAGAGTTCATCTGGCCTCAACGGGAAGCCCTGAGCCTCAGTGCCCCCGCCCTCATGGGGCTGGAGCACAAGATAAATATCTCTTTTCCTTCTTTTCACTTGAGGGCCAGGTCAGAGAGGGTGTGGGGGTTTTTGTGTTTGTTTTTCCTTTGCTTCTCACTTGTGTGTGGCCCCTGATTTTTTCCTGAGGTCAGTAGTCCCCAACCCAAAAAAGGTTTCCCATCCCAGTTTTATGCATTCAGGTTGGGAAATGTAAAAAAGGAAGTTATGAAGAGGAAACAAACTGGCAGGGAAAGGAGAAAAAAACACAGGAAAAGACAGAAGGGAGGAAACCCAGATAAAGGAAGAAGGAATTATGAGGAAGAAAATTAAGTGGGAGGAGGGGAATTATAAGAAAGGACAAGGGAGGATATAGTAAAGACCAGATAATAAAGTAACAAAAATTGGAGGGTAAATCCAGCAAGAATACAGAGAAAAAGATTAGAGAGAAAGAGCAAAGCTAGCTATAAATCACAAAAAGAGACTGATATTCACAAATTGCTTGATGAAAAGTGAGCTAGGGACAAACAAGCAAAAGGCAAAAATCTATATTCAAACAAAAATATTTAAACTAGATATAGCATGTTATTTCTTCAAATCCTATATGTATTGCATTACAGCTAATAGACTCTTCCCTCGCGTCTTCAAATGATCTAATTACAACTCTGCAATTCAGTACTCAAGGCTACAGAAAGAAGGAACACATTATGATGACCACACTAACGAAAAGTCCAACAGAGATGCTGAAAAAAAACCAGTGATAAAAAGAGGATTTTAAAAAAAAATCTACCACACAGAAGTAGCATAGTTAAACAATTCTCTTGAATTTGATTACGGATGACACAGTTATCTTTACTTGCATGGAACCATAATAACATTCAATGGACAAGTTGGCTTTAAGATATGTATCCCTGAGGACACCCAGGCCCTCAGATGTATTCAGTCTTCACACTGGGTTTCAAGCAACTCTCGTCCCCAGCATATAAATAATTTTAAAATTGTAATGTTCCAAAAATAGATTCTTTGGGTAAACTGGAGGAGAAAAAGGAAGCAGTAGAAATGAACAGACACTATCCAAACTTCAGAGGAATTATCAACTCTCCACTTCACTACGGTTTTCCTTAGCAAGGCAAATGACAATACACATCATGTTTTAGGGATTGAAATCATTGTATGACTGGAGAAAGGAATTTAAATGACATTTTGTGTCATTTTCCTTCATTTTTCATCTGACAGGCATTACAAAAAACATATATGCTTTACTAGTAGAGGAAATTTATTTTTCAGCAACTTGCCTGTAACAGGATGGCATCTGGAGGGCCTAGGACTAGCCAACCCTGATTAGTAAAGGTACACGCCTGGAAACTCCAGAAACTACAGTGAGTGAGAAAGACTCCTATCGAAAAGACTCAGAAGAGAGGAATTTGGAAGCCAGAGCTAGAAAGCTGAATGTTCCAGCCAGTAAAGCCTGAGAGTGGGAGTTGAAGCAGAGGAGAGAAGAAAGGCCCCTCAAAGCAGGGACTAAGCTGGGCCCAGTTTAATATAAAGATTCTGTGCTTCAGACTACCAGAGAAAGAGAAACCACTGAGTTCTGGCTGACAAGTCTGTTGCCAGCTTGAGAGGAATTGGCAAACAGAAAATCAACCAGTCCAGGTTCTACAAACTGAATACAGGCAGTCCCCGGGTTACATGGATCCGACTTACATCGGATCCCTACTTACAAACGGGGTGAGGCAACCCCGCACTAGCTGCTTCCCCCCAGCAGACCAGGGAGACGCGAAGCTAGCGTCCCCCCCAGCAGACCAGGGAGACGCGGAGCAGCTTTTCTCAGCAGACACATCAGCTTGAGAATAAAGGACTGAGGGAAGTGAGGTGTGGGAGAATAAAACTGAGCTCTGAAGAAATGTTTGGCTAGAGTTTCCCCTACAATATGTACCAGTTCCGACTTACATACAAATTCAACTTAAGAACAAACCTACAGTCCCTATCTTGTACGTAACCCGGGGACTGCCTGTATATCTAACTTCTGTTGATGAGGGAAGTAGAACAGAACCCAGCTTGCTGTCCTGTCCCATGATTCTATTAGCTTTGCAGTGATGACATGATCTAAAACTTAGTTTTGTCAGTATTATAAAATGAGCTAGGACTAAAAGAAACAATGAAAAGATTTCCTGAATAAGGTTTTGATTGAGTAGTTAATGTTTTTAACTCTCGTATCTGCAAACTTTTCACAGTTCACCAATGTAAAATTACATTCCTTTATTGTTACCCCCTTTTCCTCTGTCTCAGCCTCTTCACCATCTGCTATACCCACCTGTTGGATCTTGTTTTAACCTAATTTGTAAAGTTCTTCATAAGGAAAATGGGGAGGCTCACACCTTGACCGAGGCCACAAAATACTAGCTTCCATAGTACAAAGAATAAATAAGATGAGCAGCTGACTGTACTGACTAAAATAAGTTCTTACTACTATTAATTCTTGAGACAAGTTAGCGGAGGTAGTATTTTTGAGGCTTTGTCTATACTTCCAAAAGTGCTTTCAAGGATGGCCATAGCCATACCAATATTAGGAGAGCAGCTAAGAAATATAGCCCAGGTTACACTGGCACTTTACAGCACTGTAATTTGCTGCACTTGAGGGGGGAGTGTTTTTTCACAACCCTTAGTCAGAAAGTTGCAGTGCAGTTAAGTTTCAGTTTAGACAGTCTGAGAGACCCAAACTTTGTGAACATCTGAAGAGTTCTGTGTAAGTTCGAAAGCTTGTCTCACACACTAACAGAAGAGGTCCAATATAAGATATTACCTCACTTGTCTAATAACCTGGGACCAACACTGTGCACTGCTATTTATTCTTGTTATTTCTGCGGAACCAACATAAGAATGAAAAGGCCGGACTCAAATCAACAGAACTGTTTAATGCTTTCTAATAAAGACAAAGACATGACATGGAAGATAATGAGGTTATACAGGTACATAATTTGCCCTACAGAACCTTTATTCCTGAGAAATGCGCAAGAAAAAAAAAAACATAGCTCACTTTACTTTCAGTTCCAAGATCAAGTTTCCAGATCTAGCAATTAGAGGAGTTAAAAAAGAACCCCTCGATCCCAAATTTTCAGACTTGCCCTTCAGAACAGACCCACATTTTATGGATTCTAAGCCACTGTTAACTCAGCCATGTTGCATATCCTGTAAATTTTTTGGTTTACATTTAATTACATCAATAGAAATATATTAAGCTGCAGTTATATAAAGAAATTCAGTGCAGTTGCTGCTGTGGAAATAGACAATAACCAGGCAGGATTTAATTCTAAAACTGGATCATCTTTCTTCAATGCCCTACAACTGCAGTGTTTAAGTCTTTATTCTCTGATGTGGTGTACATTAGTCTCCTTTTGAAACGTGATTATGAACATTAGACAAAAATATTCTTGTAGGTGCTAAAATCACGTATCTATGTATCAAAGCATGTATATGGTTCTACAAGTAACAGACGTTGGTAGCGAATGCTGCTTTAAAGTAAATCCATCTTTGACAATGAACTGGAGAGTAATATGACCAAAGCCAACACTAGGTCCCAGCCTGCAGCCACCATGGAAGTGGTGCACCACAAGATTGGGAATCAGCCCGAAACACATCAACTGCTGCCAGGACTTTGGCTAGTCCCTTCCTGGATTGCTTCCTACCGTGACTCCTATAATTGAAGTCAGGGTACCTCTGGAGTCTTGTGGCTCCGCAGGTACTTGCTGCAATCTTCTTAGGGCATCCACAAGTGCCTGATTTAGGATCTCCTGCTCCTTGAGTCGAGGTACCTAGCAGCTCCTCAGAGTCAGCAAGGTATGTCCTTTCTCCTTGGCTGTCAGCCCAGATTGAGCTAGGCTTCTCCTTTTTATACTGCAGCAGCAGTTGGAGCATGCCAAGCAAGCATGCCCCTTTCTAAACTACAAAGAAAAGTCGGAAAAAGATACACAGATTGCGAACTGCAGTTTGCTTATCTTTTTCCGCTTTTCTTTTGAAAGAAGCTTTTCCGAAATATGGTGTATCTACACAGTGCCAAATTTAGGATAAACCTTCTCTTTCGAGCCATCCCTTCTTCCTTGTGAAACAAGATTTACAGTGATGGCAAAAGAATGCATCCACTTTTATGAATTTTTTTTCAGAAAAGCGGACACATTCCTTGGAAGGAAAAGCAAGGCTTTTCCAGAATACTTTGGATATCCCAAAAAAGAGCTACAGTCAAGACACAGATTTTCTTGCGCAAGAAGGGGCAGTGTAGACGCTCCTTGTGCAAGAGCCTCTTCTGGAAAAAAAATGGTGGCTCATTAGGTATACAAATGAGGCTCGGCAATATTCCACGTTTAGCCTCATTTGCTTATTACTCGCTCAAGAAGCCATGAGTGTAGACATAGCCTAGGTGTTGGACCTCCAGCCCTTCGCCCAAGCAGGGCTTGGGATCTGTTCTCCCTTGCTTGAGCATCAGTCATCCCCATTAGCCCATCCCCATTATTTTTAGTAAATATCACAGCATGATCATGGGCTTCCATGAATGTTTGTTTATTGCTTGTCCATGACTTAATAGAAATAACCCTGATAAATCTTCACCTTACAACTGGCAGACATGCTTGAATGAATGATTAACATATGTTCTATACATGAAATTATGTTTATGTTGCTTATAATGACATAATGGTGGCCACTAAGTAATTAAATTACATATAAAGTGCTACCCTGGACAAAGTGTCAATTGACTAATGAAGGGGAAAGGATGGACGTGATAGTGAAATAAAGGTGGCAGTCCGCATCAACGTAAACTACAAGATCAACCTGATAGAATAAGGTTAAATTGTGAAGGGTCTTTAAGTTACAAACTAATCCCACAAACCAAATCTATGCAAATATGTAGAAAGCAAGAAATGTGCTAGACGAGGCTTATGAGAAACACAAAGTACAGCAAAACTCCAATTGCCCAGCATCCTGTGGTCCTGCACTAACTGGAACCAGGAAGTGCTCCAGCCAGACAGACAATTGGAGCTTCTGTGAGCTCCATGCGCACTCATGGGCCGGGAAAGGGAAGGGGAGGAGAGAGGAAGGGGATTATGCCCCTGTGACGGGTCTCCCAGACCACACTGCGTCTGGCCGGGAGGAGGGGTGGGTGGGGAACGGCCCGGCAAGGGACAAACCTTCCACCGATTTGCAGGGAAGTAGGGGAATCTCCACACAGCCACCAGCGACAGGCCAGCTGGGGCTGCAAGCGGCAGTGGCGGACTTGGGGAAGTGGTGGGGCAGAGCAGCTGGGGTGCTGCCGGGTTGGTCCCGCAGCACCACTCAGGTGAGGGGCGGCACTGCGGGACCAACCCGGCAGCACCCCAGCTGCTCTGCTCAGCTGCTTCCCCAAGTCCACCGCTGCCACTTGTTACCCTAGCTGGCCTGTCGCTGGTGGCTGCATGGGGCTACCCCCGCCTTCCTGCAAAAACGGCGGATGGTTTGCCCCTCGCCACTCCGTTCCCAGCTGACCTTTCCCCCGCCCCCTTCCGGCCGGTCGCAGTGTGGTCCTGGCAGACCCGTCACAGCCCTTTCCCACCAGAGTACCTCCTGAGGTGTATGGGGTGATCAGGGAGGGGTAGCACCTCTGATGTACGGGCATGTCGTGTCCTTTTAGGGCAGCTCGTCCACCTTTGGTCCCCACTTGTCACTCAACTCTCACCTGTGGCTCCTAGTAGCTGTAGCATGTGCAGCAGCCACACCCCGGGCAACAGCTTCGACAGGCTGGCTAAACCAGGTTGAGAGTAGCCGTCGGGTCATCGACCTTCGGTGAGATAGGGACTTCTCTATCCCGAGCATGTGAAGACAGACTCCGGCGGATCGAGCGGATGAGACCTACTAGAATAGGACCAACGGTCATGAAGGTGGTTTCTGCAAGCGATGTGGTACGCTAAGAGCACGGCAAGACATGAAAGATGCCCTGGTCAACCACTGCGCCCAGCCCATCTCCAACCGTCTTGACATTAGTCCTGCCATTGGAGCAAGATGGAATCTGGGAAGAGAGAGTGAGGCTGACTATGCGCACCTCTCCCTCACTTTAATCCAATTCACGCGCAAGTCTTGACATCTCGACATCCCCTAATTCCCGTAAACCTTAAAGTCCTGTGGCGACGGGCGAGCGACGAAGCAGCAGGTGTGGATACACTGGGAGCTGTAGCCGCGGACCTGCACACAGGCGGCTCAGGTCTAATGGTCGTCTTCTTGCTGGCTGAAGCAACAGCTGGATTCGGCATCTACCTGAGTGACTGAGCAGCCCTCTTTAGGATTGCACTGCTCACCTCCGTAGTAAGAGGAAGGGGCTAGAAAAGGTGCCCTAAACATTGTTTGCTTCATAGAACCCTGGCCAGCTTACCGCGGCTGGAGGGGATCCCATCTCATGCGGTCGAATAATAAAATTTCAAACAAAATGCAAGGTGACACCACTCACTATTGGCACATGGAACGTACGCACGCTTCAAGACAACCCTTCAGCAGACCGACCAGAAAGAAGAACAGCCCTGGTCGCCAGAGAGCTCACAAGATTTAACATCGATATTGCGGCACTGTGTGAAACTCGTCTAGCAAATGAAGGTCAGCTCATGGAAACAGGAGGTGGTTACACATTCTTCTGGCGTGGACGCAGCAGTGACGAACGTCGTGAATCTGGAGTTGGCTTTGCGGTTAAGAATCATCTTGTCCGCAAACTTGCCAGTCTTCCCAAGGGCGTGAATGACCGACTCATGACACTGCATCTTCCACTACTGAGAGGAAAGCAAGCCACACTGATCAGCGCTTACACGCCCACAATGACGAATCCGGATGAAGTAAAGGACAAGTTTTATGAAGAGCTCGATGCCCTACTCTCATCTGTGAAGCGCACTGACAGGCTGATTCTACTTGGCGATTTCAACGCGAGAGTAGGATCTGATCACACTGCCTGGGATGGCGTCATTGGAAAAAATGGAATCGGTAAATGTAACAGCAATTGCCTACTATTACTGAAGACATGTGCGGCTCACGATTTGATCATCACCCATACCATCTTCCGCCTGCCCACTCGCAAAAAGACGTCCTGGATGCACCCACGCTCTAAGCACTGGCATCTCATTGATTATGTCATTGTGCAGAAGAAAGACAGACAGGATGTAAGGGTGACCAAGGCCATGCCGAGTGCTGACTGTTGGACTGACCACAGACTTATCTCCAAATTAAGCTTTCACATCAAGCCAAAGAGACGTCCGCAGGGAAACAAAGCTGTGATGAAAAAGATCAATGTCAGTAGACTGAGGAACCCCAACACAGCAACTTTACTAGCAGAAGATCTTGGCAACCAACTTTTAGAGCTGCAATTAGAGGAAAATGCTGAGAAGGACTGGGAACGCTTCCGGGATATTGTGCACTCTTCTGCACTAAAGGTTCTTGGACCCTCACACAGGAAACAGCAGGACTGGTTTGATGAAAACGATGAAGAGATCAAGGCCATACTTGCTGAAAAGCATCGCCTTCACCGTGCTCACCAGAATGACCCATCGTCAACAGCTAAGAAAAATGCCTTCAACAACATTCGCAGGATCGTACAGAGCAAGCTTCGCAAGATGCAGGAATCCTGGTTGAGTGCCAAAGCAGATGAAATCCAGAAGTTTTCTGATAGAAACGATGCCAAACGGTTCTACGAAGCCCTTAGATCCTTGTATGGACCTCAGCCCTCAGGGAGTTCCCCTCTACTGGACTCAGATGGTGCAACTCTCATTACTGAGAAGGCTCTGATTTTACAGCGTTGGGCTGAGCACTTCCAATCCGTACTGAACCGCCCATCTTCCATCAATAACGAGGCGATTGATAGAATGCCCCAGGCGGATATCAACCACAGCCTGGATGTCTCACCATCAGAGACTGAAACCTTACAGGCCATCAGCCAGCTGTCCAGTGGCAAGGCCCCAAGATCTGATGCGATCCCAGCGGAAGTCTATAAGGGTGGTGGTGCAGTGCTTGTCGACAAACTCACTCAGCTGTTCCAGTCCTTCTGGAATCAAGGATCTATTCCTCAGGAACTGAAAGACGCGTCCATCGTACACCTCTACAAGAGGAAAGGAAATCGACAAGTTTGCGATAATCATAGAGGAATATCGCTGCTTTCCATCACAGGTAAGATCCTTGCACGAGTGTTGCTGAATCGTCTGATTGACCACCTGGAACAGGGTTTATTACCCGAGACACAGTGCGGCTTCCGCAAAGAGCGTGGCACGGTGGATATGATCTTCGCAGCCCGACAGCTTCAAGAGAAGTGTCAAGAGCAGAATCGTGAACTGTACACCACCTTCGTGGATCTCACCAAGGCTTTTGACACTGTCAGTCGCGAAGGTTTGTGGCGCATCATGTCGAAGTTTGGGTGCCCTGACAGATTCATCTTGATGGTACGTCAGTTCCACGACGGCATGACGGCTCGTGTTCTGGATGATGGAGAAGCTTCAGAGGCCTTTCCCGTCACAAACGGCGTCAAGCAAGGGTGTGTGCTGGCACCGACCCTGTTCAGCATAATGTTTTCAGCCATGCTGTCAGACGCCTTTCAGAACAGTTCCTTGGGAATCAGACTGAGATACAGGACCGATGGGAAACTGTTTAACCTGCGAAGACTCCAGGCTGTCACCAAGATAAAGGAGACTGTGCTACGAGATCTCCTTTTTGCTGATGACTGCGCCCTGAATGCTGGATCAGAGCAGGAAATGCAAGCCAGCATGGACAAATTTGCAGCAGCATGCAACAACTTCGGCCTTCTCATCAACACAAAGAAAACCGAAGTGATGCACCAGCCAGCTCCGAAAGCTCAACATCAAGTGCCCACCATCACAGTGAAGGGACAAAAGCTGCAAGCAGTGGACCAATTTACATATCTTGGCAGCACCCTCTCCCGCTCAGTGACAATTGACATCGAGGTCAACTGCAGAGTCGCCAAGGCAAGCTCTGCATTCGGCAGACTGTTGACCAAAGTGTGGGACCACCGTGGAATAAGCCTTGCTACAAAGCTTAAAGTCTATCGAGCAGTAGTGTTAACTACCCTGATGTACGCCAGTGAGACTTGGACTGTATACAGGAGGCACGCTGGGCAACTGAACCACTTCCACACGATTTGCCTCCGCAGACTTCTGAGGATCCGGTGGCAGGATAAGGTGCCAGACACAGAAGTCCTTTCTAGAGCAGGTCTGCCGTCAGTTTACACCCTGCTGATGAAAGCTCAGACACGCTGGGCAGGCCATGTTGCAAGGATGCCAGATCATCGCATCCCTAAACAGCTCTTCTATGGTGAGCTGTTTCGAGGGAAGCGATGGCACGGGGGACAAAAGAAGCGATACAAAGATACGCTTAAAGCCTCTCTCAAGTCCCTGGATATTGACACCACCTCCTGGGAGACCCTGGCACAAGACCGATCAACATGGCACACGTTGATCTACCAAGGCTGTCAAACATCTGAAGCCAGAAGGACAACCATAGCACAAGAGAAGCGAGCACTCCGTAAAACCAGAGTTGCAAAAGCTGCAACAGTGGTGCCCACACGTCTGCCTGACATGTGGCAGAACATTCCGTGCCCGTATCGGCCTTATCAGCCATTTGCGGACACACCATGGACAGTACATAACCCGTTAGATGTCAAGGTCCTCTTCAAATACGATGGACGAACAACAACCTCCTGATACTCTGGCATATCTGATAATCCGGCACCCCCTGGGTCCCAAAGGTGCCAGATTATCAGAAGTCTACTGTATTAACCTGGGGGGAGGGAAAGGGTAAAAGCAGGATAAGGGGGGGAAGCAGAATGGAGGGGAAAGTTGCTTCATTTTTAAGTAGGTAAACTTCATTCTTTCCAAAGCCTTTTTCTTTGACGTACACAGTCAGCTACAATCTAAATATACAACTCCTCTCCTTTTATAAATCTCTGGAGGAGTATAATGCTGACTACATTTATCTTTTGCATACACAGACTCCCCTTACAGTGGAAGGCTCTTCCAAATCAGTTTCACAATATGAACACTGACTTGAAAATAAAATGAGGTTAGACTGTGGGACTGGGTTGCATTATTTAAGATGAGGTCATCTAAGATAAAGAGACGTCTGAAGTACTACACATAGGAAGGAAAAAATCAAATGCACAAGTAACAAATAATTGGCTAGAGCAGTACCACTGAAAAGCACTGAATATGAGGAACTTTCTGTTGCTCTTATCAGGGCTTTGGAGCGGAGCCCGGAGCTGGAGCTGCAGCAGGTTTTTGCCCAGAGCTAGAGCGGAGCAGGAGCACAGAAAATCTTGACTGCTCCACTGCTCGGGTTTCTTTTTTTCATTTTCAATCCAAAATTGAATTGTCGTTACTGCCCAACAATTAACGATGTAGAACAGCGATAGCATGTACTAACGCTAAGGCACATAGCAAATTTCATTGATATATCTATATTAAAGTGTTTTTGAGATATTAATTAAAAACTTGGAAAATATTTTGAATATTTTACTACAAAATTTCATAAGAAAAATTAACTTGCAATTTATAAATAAAAATTTGTATTAATTATGTACACTAAACATTTATAGTTAAAAATTAATTTGAGTCGGAGCAGAGCTGGAGCAGTCACTATTGGTGCCGGAGCAGAGCTGGAGAGGAGCAATTCAAAAATTTGACTGCTCCAAATCCCTGGTTCTTCTTGTAAAACTACAGAAAATTGGAAGGACGAAGCAACTGAGTAGAACTTCAATTAAATTGTATTTATTTTTAAGCTATAAAGTGGTCTCAAATGGTTTCCAAAACTACATCAGAACTTCAAGATATGTGACAAGTGAGGTTTTTTTAATAAATGCAGCTTTTTTTTGGTATTTTCTTAGATGAAGGTAAAGATGTGGGGTAAAACTTTTCAAATGTTAAGGACAAAAATGTATGATAAAAACAGAGAAAGGAGCCAGCTACCCTTTCATGCTTGATAACAAAATACTGTTTATTCAGATGGGTTTACTACTTACAGTATTGTTTTGGATTTGCATTCCCCCTCAGATCTGTAATGACTGAAAGCATTACTGAATGCAGTGAAACTGTTGCCATGTCAGTCCCAGCATATTAGAAACACAAAGTAGAAATAGAATACAATTTAATTGGACCAACATCCAATGATGTGAGAGACTCATTTTTGAGACACACAGGGCTCCCTCTTCAGGTCTGGGAAAGGGTAATTTTCCTTCAGAAGTAGACTGGGTATAGTCCAGATGGTTTCACCCAGACTGTTAGCAGCCAAGAAAGAGTAATGGGCATACAAGTTCATGGAGAAGCTGAATTTGATCCGGATAGTCTTCTTCTGACCAAAGCATGCTTCCAACTTTCAATTACGTCAGTTAAAAATTAATCCAAGTCAACCAAAAGCTCTCATTACAGCCGAACTAGCAGATGGATTTCTATTCAAAACTGTTCAATGCTGTTGAAGTACATGTCACTGTCTCTCATTGAGTCACAGCTAAGAAAAACAGATTCATGCTGAACTGCTGAGAAACCGGACAGAAACACTGATGGCATATATTATGGAAGAATAACTAAGCCAGTAACAAAAATAAACTCTCTCGCCATACTAGTTAAGAAGTAGTCCAAACTGCAGTGTCCTTAGGCATCCCAGCTCTTGTTTCACCACCCAGGCACTAGCCTTTATGATGAGCAGTAGCCAGGTCAATATACAACTCAGAACTTACCCAATAGTCATGCTGATCCTTTAGTGTCTAATATTTAAAGGTTTATTTTATAAGAGAAAAGAAGAAGAGTGTTAAAACAATTAAGGAAATCAAATACATACAAGCATTACTGCTTCAAACCTAATACAAGAACTCTGCAATGGAATAAACTGCTGGCTTATAAAGTCTCTGATGAGGTGCGAAAGATTGGAAGGTCTCCAGTCAGAAGTCCATAGTCCAGAAATCAGAGCAGGAAAGAGGAAAAATGGAGATGCTTCCAGAGTCTTGTATATCTCCACCCATGTGAAGGGGATATTTTGGTCTTAGTTTGTGGGAAATACTGACACAAGAATTGGAGTCCAAAGTAACATAAGATAGTCACATGTCCTTGTATAATTTGATAACTCAAAGGAACACACACTACCCATATTTTTGCTAAGGCAACCACAAGAAGGTTCATCAATTGCAGACAAACTTCTTTTATGGCTCATTGTGAGAAGCATTTTTTAACTAGGCCATCAAAACTTGAATAGTACAATTACAATGTGTTGGTTAGCCTGTATGAAAACTACCTTCTGGGTGATACTCAAGGAGCCAACACACTTGAAATACAGGTACAGTAAAACTCCAATGGTCCGGCATCTGACGGTCCGGCACCGACAGGAACCCGGAAGTGCTCCGGGCAGCCGGACCATTGGAGCTGCTCTGCCCCCAGCTTCCCCGGTTCAGTCGCTGCTAAAACTGACCAGCGCTGAATCCGGGAAGCAGGGGGCAGAACAGCTGGAGTGCTGCCGGGTAGGTCCAGTAACGCTGCCCCTCGGGGCAGTGGGACCAACCCAGCAGAACCCCAGCTGTCCCGGATTCAGCCGCTGCTGAAATTGACCAGCGGCTGACTCCAGGAAGCCCGAGACAGAGCTGCTCTGCCCCGGCTTCCTGGAATCAGCCGCTGGTCAGTTTCAGCAGCAGCTGACTTGGGTACACCTGGGACAGAGCAGCTGGGGAGCTGGGTTGGTCCCTGCAGCGCCGAGGTTTGGCGCTACCAGACCAACCCAGCAGCACCCCAGCTGCTCTGTCCCAGGCGTCCCGATTCAGCCACTGCTGAAACTGACCAGGGCT
The DNA here is from genome assembly GCF_049634645.1 of Pelodiscus sinensis. Taxonomy (NCBI): domain Eukaryota; kingdom Metazoa; phylum Chordata; order Testudines; family Trionychidae; genus Pelodiscus; species Pelodiscus sinensis. The sequence goes on along the minus strand of NC_134739.1, from coordinate 5,532,253 downwards.
GACACCAGGAAGCCCGGGGCAGAGCAGCTCTGCCTCTGGCTTTCTGGAGTCAGCCGCTGATCAGTTTCTGCAGCAGCTGACTTGGGGACACCTGGGGCAGAGCAGCTGGGGTGCTGCTGGGTTGGTCCAGTAGCGCCAAGGAGCGGCGCTGCTGGACCAACCCATCAGCACCCCAGCTGCTCTGCCCCAGGCGTCCCCAAGAGCAGCTGGGGTGCTGACGGGTTGGTCTCGCGGCGCCAAGGGTCGGCGCTACCGGACCAACCCGGCAGCACTCCAGCTGCTCTGCTGCAGGCGTCCCCAATTCAGCCGCTGCTGAAACTGACCAGCAACGGCTGAATCAGGGACTCCTGGGGCAAAGCCAGACTATCAGAAGGGAGGGCTATGAGGGGGTCTGGGGTAGCATCCCTGCACCCCAGACCCTTCATAGCCCCCCCTTCTGATAGTCTGGCATATCTGATAATCCGACACCCCCTGGGTCCTAAAGGTGCCGGATTATCGGAAGTTTTACTGTACAAAGTGAATTATAGAGAAGATTAGATTTTGACAAGACCTCAGAAAGTCACCTAGTCCAACACCCTCCTCAAAGCAGGACCAACCCCAGCTAAATAATCCCAGCCAGGACTTTAAGCTTCACCTTAAAAACCTGTAGTGGAGACCCCACCACCACTCTAGGTAACCCATTCCAGTGCTTCACCACCCTCCTACTGAATTAGTTTTTCCTAATATCCAACCTCAACCTCCCCCACTTCAACATGAAACCATTGCTTCTTGTCCTGTCATCTGCCACCACTGAGAATAGCCTAGCTCCATCTTGTCTGGAATCTCCCCTCGGGTAATTGAAGGCACAGCTATCAAAAAGGATATCTAAAGGATATCAAAAAGGAAAGAAGGAGCTATCCCTCCTCATTCTTCTCTTCTGCAGATTGAGTAAGCCCAATTCCCTCAGCCTCTTCCCATAAGTCATATGCCCCAGCCCCTTAATTTGCATTGCCCTCTGCTAGACTCTCTCCAATGTGTCTGTAGTGGGGGACCCAAAACTGGACGCAATACTCCAGATGTGGGGAATAATTACTTCCATCAATCTGCTGGTAATTCTCCTACTAATGCAGCCCCATGTGCCATTAGCTTTCTGAGAGAAGCATTGGCCATTATCTTTAAAAACTCATGACGATCAGGGGAGGTACTGGACCATTAAAAAAAACAAGCAAACCATCAATCAGTGAGACAGCATTTATAGCAGTTGGAGCCAAGGAAAAAGTAGGGCTACAATTCAAGACTTCAAAGACACACATCAAAAAACAAAGGCTGAAAAGGTTTGACTTTAGAATATTGCCAAAATCATAGTGTAAGTAAGGAACTTGGTGGCTGACTCAAGCTTCTTTGGCTTTCTGGCTTTGGGGGGGTGTGCCCAGGCTCTCCCATCTCTCCCTTTGGTTTGCCACTTGTATAACAATGGTCCCAGGAGGAGGATGGGAAAACAGATGCTCATAATCATGCTGTAGTACGAAGTACTGCTATTCAGCCCGCTTCACTGTTGGCAGGATAGAAGCTGGGGTTTGCCATAACTCCACAGCAGTATTACCCATGGCCTTAATGAGCAGTAATGCCATTCTAGAGAGACCCTTGGATGTGAGGAAGTCAACTATAGGGCCACAGTCCTCTGTAATTTCTTCAGTCTGGATGCTAAGATTCCAGGCTACCCTCCACAACAGGTCCTGATGCATCCTTGCATCCATGGCCAATATGGAGACAGATATGCCCACTACCATCTCATCAGGTGATGAGAACGAGGACTCCTTAGGGAGAGACCAGATCATCAGCATCACCCATGCCTCACACTGAGCTGCTTTCAGACCCACCTGGAGCTGCGTGGTCATAATGGTCTCACCCTTGAGTGGAGGTCAGGGACTGACATGTGGATGGCTGTGCCAAGATTTAGACAGATACCTTGCCCCTAGCAATAGGTACAGCCGATGGGGTACCATGGGTTGCCAAATAAACTGAAGCAGCCTGGGATTGTGGTGGCCCCTGGTGCTCAAAACTGCCAGACTGCGGAAGGTAGCAGCACTGGTGCCGACACTGGTGCCACTGCAGCGGATGGCATGTGAGTCAGTGCCAAGACTTTCTCCCAAGAGAAAGATGAGAACGACAAGGACATCGAGAGAACAGTGTTGCTGCCTGTGCAGAAGTTTGGCCATCTGAGCAATGTGCTATTTTTAATGCCACATCCAAGGATTAAGTCAATTTAGTGAGGTCTCCACAACATCCACCACATTGTCCTTCAAAATCACGGAGTTCACCTGTACCAAGCTCAATGGCTCCCTAGTGGCAGCCAGAGCCAACTGAGACATCACCAGTGCAGAAGGTTTAGCATATCCTGACTGGGGATGCACTTATGCTGCATGCCAGGAAGGAAAGAAGCTCCTCTCCGCTCTTTCTCTTGTGTGACACCAAAGACTGGGATTGGTGCCTCGCACAGGCACTACATTTTGGTGCCAGGGCCGATCAATGTTCTCAGGCATGGCTCTGTGATGCCAAGAGTTCACACTATGGACTAAAGCCACTGGTACTAGCTCTGTTGCAGGTGAAGAGTGGCCTCCATTACAATGATTTTTAACTGTGTGTGTGTGTGTCTCTGCCTGTTCGTGTGGGATCTAAACCGCTTGCAGATTTTACGCATCTGCCTAGTGACCCTCTCCCAAACACTTTACACAGAAGTTGTGAGGATCACCACATGTTATGGGCTTCAAAAACTTAGCACAAGGCTGGAAACCCTGGGACTGAGGCATGCCCCAATCTGGGGAAACTAAGAGTGGGGAGGTTCTCCTCCACCTAACTATTTACAATTTAACTATCTAACCAGGGAAGGCACTTGTTAAGACACAAGGACCAGAACACTCCAACAGCAGTCTCAGGCAGTAAGAAGGAACTGAGGGGACAGAGGGCTGGCAGGCATATATGCACACTGCCATGGAGGTATACAGTCTAAATTTCCCATTCGGAGTATATTTAGCTGCCAAACAAAACAAAAACATCCTTGAAAAGTTAAGTGAAATCTAATGTTTTATCCACAGTTAATTTATTTTATGCAGATTTATGACTTAAAAGGCGATAAACCTCAGCATATGCCACTGCTAGTTACCATATCCAAAACTTTGAGAATGTATTTAATTTAAGACTGACAGAGAAAATTAATGTTGTAATTTACAGAATTTCCACATGTACTCTTAGCTTAATTTCAATAACATTGTACACAGATATGAAATTAAATACAATAAAATGACATTATCAATATAGTTGTATGCCTCTTCTCTGCATAGCTATGTTGTCCTCCACACTGTAATGTCAGACCTACACAAGATCATGAAATCACATCACCCTGTAGAGGTGCAATCTAGAAAATAAAAGGCCTAATACTACTACATAAATTGTATAGGTTGTCACCCATAAAGTAGAAAAATTATCATTATTTAGACTTCTAGCACTGATAATAAGATAAATGAAATAGAGTGCCTCATATTGACACAACAGGCATCACAGAAACTTGGTGGAATGAGGGTAATGATTAGTACACAGTAATAACAGGGTACAAAAAATATAAGGATGGAACAGGTCATGCTAGTGGGGGAGTGGCAATACAGGTGAAAGAGAGCATAAAAATCAAATGAAGTAAAAATCTTAAATGAACCAAAGTGTTCCATAGAATCTTTATGGATAGTACTTCCATGGTAAGGCTATATTACCTGACCAAGATAGTGATAGCAACTTTGAATACTAAGGGAGATTACAGAAGCTACACAAATAAAAAACTCAATAATAATGGGGGATTTTATCTTTCTGCAAATTGACTCAATATGTCACTTCAGGACAGGATACAGAGATAAAGTTTTTCAACACCTTCAATGACTGCTTTTTCGAGCAGTTGGTTCTAGAACCCACAAAAGGAGAAGCAATTTTTTATTTACTCCTAAGTGGAACACAAGATATGGTCCAATAGGTGAATAAAGGTAGACCCCTTGCAAATAGTGACAATATAATTAAATTTAACACCCATGTGGTGGGAAAAACACCACAGCAGCCCAACACTGTGACACATAATTTCACAAAGGAGAACTACATAAAAATGAAGAAGTTACTTCAACAGAAGTTAAAAGGTACAGTGCTAAACTTTGCAAAGACATCTTAATAGAGGCACAACTTAGATGAATACCTCAAGTTAAAAAAACACAGTAAAAAAGTGCCACCGTGGCTTAAAGTAAAAGAAGCAGCGATATATATAAGACACTGTTTTTAAAAAGTGGAAATTAAACCCTAGTAAGGAAAACAGAAAGGAGCATAAACTACCAAATGAAGTTTAAAAATTTAATTAGGAAGGCTAAAAAGGAATCTGAACAACAGCTAGTCAAAAATTCAAAAAGGTAACAGCAAAATGTTTTTCAAGTATGTCAGAAGAAAGAAGCCTGCTAAAAAACCAGTACGGCCGCTGGATGATCAAGATGCTAGAGGAGTGCTCTAGAATGATAAGGTTATTACAGAGAAACAAAATGAACTTTCTGCATCGGTCTTCATAGCTAAGGATGTGAGCGAGATTCCCAAAACTAAGCCATTCTTTTTAGATGACAAATCTGAGGAATTATCCCAAATTATGGTGTTATTAGAGAAGGTTTTGGAACAAACTAATAATCTAAATAGTAACGAGTCACCAGGACCAGATGGCATTCACCAAAGACATCTGAAAGAACTCAAATGTGGAATTCTGGAACTTACTAACTGTGGTTTATTAACCTATCCTTTAAGTCATCTTCTGTAGCAAATGACTGGAAGATGGTTAATGTGACACCAATTTTCCAAAAAGTTTCTAGAAGTGATCCTGCCAGTTACAGACCAGTGAGTCTAACTTCATTAACAGGCAAATTGGTTGAAACTATAATAAAGAACAGAACTATAAGACACATAGATGAACATAATTTGTTGGGGAAAATTAACATGGTCCACGTTTCAAGTTAGTTTCAAGTTCATCACATGAATGACACTACCCCTAGAAAGCCATACTCCAGTTGTCCTTTCCTAAGGAACACAAAACATGGCTTGAGTGTTTCAAGTAGCCTGTAGAAGGGAAATTCAAATTTTATCCATAAAGTTTAGTGAAACTAAATTCATCAGTGATGCATTCCTTTTGGATACTGCCCCAGTAAAGTGCTATGGATGAAGCATGAGGATTAAAGTGTAGATTGGCTGGCTGCCATTAACCTCACACTGCTCCTCCTGCTGCTTTCACTTAAGATCAGCCATGTTTTATGTTCCTTAGAAAGGATTAATTGGATATGGCTTTTTTGGGGTGGTGTCCCTCATGTTTAAGCATGATGAATTTGAAACCAGGAAGCTTGGCTTTGGTTTCTCAAAAATCTCTGCCATATTGTCATCTCTGGGCTGGTAGCTGACTTGAGGAAAGACTATCCAGGAAGCAGTCAAGATTGTCCAGGTGGTGAATGCATGGGCAATAAACTGATCTGAACGATGACTGCAGGTTCCACTTGACATGAGGGTCACACATCAAAGCCATCTGGTTCCAAGGAAAAATCCTCCAGCACCATGACATTTTCAGAGGAGGAGGAAGATGCAAGAAGGGAAAGCAAGGAAGGAAGATCTCAAGGCCAGTCCTGCACAGACTGCAGTTCCAGAACAGGTTGACAAGTCCTATAACTGAGAAGTCCTGTCATTGTGAATGTGTTGTTTGATTGGTATTGACTATCAAATGCCTCTTGGGACCCCCTTTTGAGGCAGTGCCAATACTGATCTGGATCCTAGGGACAAACCCCAGAGTATCCAATGTGGCCAACAAGGAAGTCTGATTCAGTTCAATGCACCAGCTATGTCAGCTCCAAGTGTCCCAATCTCTGGCTCTACTCTTCTCAGGTTCATATCAACATATACAAAAACAGGATCCGGATGAAGCCCTGGACTCTCAGTAGTATGAAACTCAAACAGCCCACCTGTGAGTCCAACAAAGAGTCGAAATACTCCACAAAGATGGTGAAGGACCAGAAGCCCTTTTATATCTAAACCAAATATTCTGGCCTCCCTGGTCAATTGTAGGATTAGGAGACTCTTATACTTGGAGACAAAATGATAAGCTGATTCTAAGAGAATCTCAAGACATCAGTCAGACACTTGCAATGTAAACTTAAAGATCAATTTAACCTTACAAAACCAAAGTTTCATAAAGAGGTTCTATAAAGCAGTTCTGCCGTTTATCTCAGACTTTAAGAAGATCTCACTAACACCACATCCTCCAAAAACAGATAATCATTATCAAGAGTATATCACTTCATGACCCAAGAAAATGGGATGGTTCGTGGAAAGACCTGAAACCATTTTTTTCAGAAATCTTGAGAGTGGGATGTCAGAATACCAAAAAGATTTTTGGACATGGATATAAGTCCAGTCCAAGTTTAACTCAAAACCACATTGGATTAAAGTCAATATGTTGTAGTTAAAATACAGTAACTCACCCAGAATGGCACAAAACATATTTGTCTTATCACTTTCCTTCTAAAGTGATCAAAGGAGAATTAGTTTCAATTTTGCTGGAGATGTTTCAGTTGCAGATTATTTGTAGGTTTCCAACAGAAGTTGCATGGCCAGAGAAGAAAACCTAATTTAATTAAGGTTTCACAATGTAAGTAGCCAGCCACAAACACTTTGGATATAAAGAGAGAGGGGAAATAAGGAAGCACAAAGAGTTTAAATGGAGGTCTCTTAGCCCAAAGTGAGAAATACATGATTGACTTCTCAGTTGATACAGTAATTAACAAAAAACTTTAGCCTTTGTCCTGTTACGTTTTCCCTATTGCTTTTGAAAAGAGTCAGTCCAATCTAGGAGAAAGGACATCTGTCAGGGACTCTGAATTTTTTTTCCCTCTCTACAACAGAGGTGCTATTATTTGGACTTCTTTCATTGCAAAGACATCTACTTAGAGCACTCCCATATGTAAAAATTTGTTTCTAATAGTATGTCCTTCAATGATCATTTATGATGGATACTCTCCTGCTTTGATAGTCTACCAGAATATTCTCCATCCCTGGAACACGGACAGCAACAAGTGTGACAATATAACCAGTGCAACCCAGTGACACTAACTTCAGCATCCACATACTGCCAGCTTCTGCTGCCTGTTTCCCTGGGCCACTTCCCTGTGGCCCCAGCATCTCCTTTGCCCTTCGTATCAGGGCCACTGCCAGCAGCCAGTTAGGCTGGAGATCCGTGTTGCTCCTGGACCCTGCCCAGGACTACTCTGCCAAGTCCTCCCTTGCACTCCTGGAAGAGCACTCCTGGTGAGCAGCCCTTCTTATGTGGCTCTCCGTGGCCCTGACTGGCTACTCTAACAAGCCTTCCCCCATTGGTTGGCTCTACAAGCCCTCTTCTCATTGGTTGGGATTCTGTGAACCCTTTCTCCTTCCTGTGTGAGGCAGCCAAACCACCACAGTACTGTATGGAATGAAAACAGGTTCACTTTTTCATTTCCTGACTATTAAGACGGACCCTATTGCTTTTATGGACCAGTAGCCATAATCCACTTGCACATTGCGTTTTCCACCTAGATGCAGAGCTGAATATCAGTTTTCTTGCCTCTTGTCTAGGCCAAGGATTAGAGAGTATGCTACTCCTTGTTTATGTATTGCAAGGCTGTAGCATTGTCTGACAAGACTGTACTATTTGATGTTGTAATTATCAGATGAAAGCCTCATGGGCCCAGCAAACTGTCCTGAGTTCCAACACATTTATGCTTATCTGTGACTCCCAGGTGTTCCAGTACTGTGTGTAGATTTTTTTAAAGATATTAGATAATAAAAGAAGAGCTTCCAAAGAAAATTTTTATCTAGAATCCAAATTCAAAAAGACTATTAAAAAAACAACAAAAACTACTTGGAAAAATTAAAAGGGCACAAAAATTAACTCAAATTTCATGCTGATTGGTTACCTACTTCTAGTGAAAAATCATAAATTTATGTGCATTTTAAGCCTGTTCTATAACATAATCGTAACTATGGACCTGCTAACAAACAAACTTTAGGAACAAAAGGGTGAATTAGAGAGACTTAAAATCACTTATATTTAAGCACTCATGTCTTAGCACATATGGTAAGAGACCATTCAAAGTAGAGTGCCCATTAACACCTCTGCAGTTTTAGGACAAAAAAGGGGGTTAACAATTGTTGTAATAAGATTAAATCCAGTGTCTCTCTTCAGTCCAAGGTTTTTTTCGTTTCTAGCACAGTAATAAATTTAAGTTTCTAGGCACATCTTTACTTTAAGGATGAGAACTGACATTCAGTGATCGCTTCGTGAAAAGTGTTCTTTGCATAAGTAATAAGGTTACACAATTACACCACATCCCATTGTTAAGGGCCCAAAAGCAAGGTATTCCACTGCGTCAGAAAGATAGAAAATATGGCAAAAGACTGCCTTGACTTAACCACGAGATCTTGCATGATCTAAAAATAAAAAAGGTTTCCTATAAAATATGAAAAGTAGGACAAATTACAAAGAATGAATATAGGCAAACAACAAAGGAATGCAGGGGTAAGATTAGAAAGGCAAAGACACAACATGAGCTCAAACTAGCTACGGGAATAAAGGAAAACAAGAAGACTTTTTATAAATACATTAGAAGCAAAAGGAAGACCAAGGACAGGGTAGGCCCACTGGTCAGTGAAGAGGGAGAAACAGTAACAGGAAACTTGGAAATGGCAGAGATGTTTAATGACTTCTTTGTTTCGGACTTCACCTAGAAGTCTGAAAGAATGACTAACATAGTGAATGCTAGTGGGAAGGGGGTAGTTTTAGAAGGTAAAATAAAAAAAGAACAAGTTGAAAATCACCTGGAAAAGTTAGATGCCTGCAAGTCACCAGGGCCTGATGAAATGCATCCTAGAATACTGAAGGAGCTGATAGAGGAGGTATCTGAGCCTCTAGCTATCATCTTTGGAAAATCATGGGAGACAGGAGAGATTCCAGAGGACAAGAAAAGGGCAAATATAGTGCCCATCTATAAAAAGGGAAATAAGAACAACCCAGGAAACTACAGACCTGTTAGTTTAACTTCTGTGCCAGGGAAGATAATTGAGAAAGTAATTAAGGAAATCATCTGTAAACACTTGGAAGATGGCAAGGTGATAGGGAACAGCCAGCATGGATTTGTAAAGAATAAATCATGTCAAACCAATCTGATAGCTTTCTTTGATAGAATAACGAATCTTGTGGATAAAGGAGAAGCGGTGGATGCTGTACCTCGACTTTAGTAAGGCATTTGATACGGTCTCGCATGATATTCTTATCAATAAACTAGGCAAATACAACTTAGATGGGGCTACTATAAGGTGGGTGCATAATTGGCTGGATAACCGTACTCAGAGAGTAGTTATTAATGGTTCACAATCCTGCTGGAAAGGTATAACAAGTGGGGTTCCGCAGGGGTCTGTTTTGGGACCAGTTCTGTTCAATATCTTCATCAACGATTTAGATATTGGCATAGAAAGAACGCTTATTAAGTTTGCAGAAGATACCAAGCTGGGAGGGGTTGGGACTGCTCTGGAGGATAGGGTCATAATTCAAAATGATCTGGACAAATTGGAGAAATAGTCTGAGGTAAACAGGATGAAGTTTAATAAAGACAAATGTAAAGTGCTCCACTTAGGAAGAAACAATCAGTTTAACACATACAGAATGGGAAGCGACTGTCTAGGAAGGAGTACGGCAGAAAGATCTAGGGGTTGTAGTGGACCACAAGCTGAGTATGAGTCAGCAGTGTGATGCTGTTGCAAAAAAAGCAAACACGATTCTGGGATGTGTTGTGAGCAAGACACGAGAAGTCATTCTTCTGCTCTACTCTGCGCTGGTTAGGCCTCAGTTGGAGTATTGTGTCCAGTTCTGGGCACTGCATTTCAAGAAATATGTGGAGAAATAGGAGAGGGTCCAGAGAAGAGCAACAAGAATGATTAAAGGTCTAGAGAACAGGATCTATGAAGGAAGGCTGAAAGAATTGGGTTTGTTTAGTTTAGAAAAGAGAAGATTGAAGGGGGACATGATAGCCATTTTCAGTTATCTAAAAGGGTGTCATAAGGAGGAGAGAGAAAACTTGTTCATCTTGGCCTCTGAGGATAGAACAAGAAGCAATGGGCTTAAACTGCAGCAAGCAGGGTTTAGGTTGGACATTAGGAAAAAGTTCCTAATTGTCAGGGTGGTCAAACACTGGAATAAATTGCCTGGGGAGGTTGTGGAATCCCCATCACTGGAGATATTTAAGAGTAGGTTAGATAAATGTCTATCAGGGATGGTCTAGACAGTATTTGGTCCTGCCATGGGGACAGGGGACTGGACTCGACCTCTCGAGGTCCCTTCCAGTCCTAAGTATTCTATGATTCAAAAATATGATAAACTGAAGTCTGAAAAAATAACCCATAGTTCTTCCAGTTTGCTTACTTTATCTGACAGCACTCTAACTCCACTGTATCCCCTGTGTAGTCAGTTACCTACGTTGTTTTAGCAGTCAGTCAAAAGAGGTTTTCAAATCACAGCAAAGAAAAGGAAAATACTTTATACTGCAAAACCATGTCACAGTAAGGGTGAGAGACAGGTGCAATACCTAAAACAATTTAAACCCCCCCACCCCCTCAAAGTATAGGTTTCAAGTTGAGTGAGTCAATTTAAGTAACCATTTTGAAACACTTTGATATAACTTTTAAGACGCTGAGTATAAGCAGAAATATTGATTTCATGGTAGCCAACTATACGCAGCTTTCTTGTATGGATAACTCTTCTATCCTCCTATTCCTCCCACACTCACACTAAGAGGCTGACTTACCTGACTACAATACATTTGATCATTCCAATCTGCAACATTAATGGTTAGGACTGAACAACATTAACTGTTAGACAAATACTCAGTCTAACAAGTCATTGAAGCACACGGACAAACCACAATTATTCTGAGCTACTAGAATCTAACTCTCAGTCCAAAAATTACCAATCCTCATTAAACTATTACATTTGTTAACAGTCAGTAGCATATCAGTTTACAATTCCTTTACAGCAAAGACATCATTTATGTGCTAAATCAAAAATTCCACACCACCATGCAAATTCTTATTAGCAAAAAAAAAAAAGGACTTATCTAGGTAAAATCCCAAATGATATCTGTTTCAAATAAAGGAAAATTAACAATTCTTACACCAGAATTTAATACTGCGACCACTTTTCATTACATCTTAATAAACATTTATCTGGTTACAATGTGTGGTTACCTGAAATTTCTGAACACATGATTGGTGATAGCCATCCTGTTTTTAAAAGTGACACAGTTAGAGCTTTTAAAAAAAAAAAAAAAAAAAAAAAGCTAAGGTATCATGCTGACAAAGTTTATCAATACTTCAAAAAATTATTTACTAAACACCATAAATTGTATGGGAGGCCAGCGGGATTAACTAATAATATGGGAATGCAATTTACAGTTGCTTCCAACTTGCATGTAATTTATGCTGATTAAATAAAGCTGAAGCAGGAGAAAAGGAGGCCAAAGAATTCTTACTTTTCAGCAAAGGAAGAAATTACAAATGTGGCTGTATTGAACTAATTCTGATACAGTAACTGGTTTTATTTCTGAATTCCATCTATCACTTCTTTATATAATGCTTACAAATATTGGGCCATTTATTACTTGGAAAGTTTACATAAACCTTCAGCACACAATATGATCAAAAAAATAAACCAAAATTTTAGAGGTCCACACATTTTTTTGTAAAAAAAAAAAAATGTATCTTCTCAGCTTATACCAAAACCAAAGCTTCATAAAACTTGAGACAAGATAGAAAATGATTATATTAATACTAGCCTAAGATGTAAACATTTTCATCACAAAGCAGCAAATATACACAGCGGATTATGCTTTAATCACACTTCACTGCCTGGAGAAGGTAAAAAACTATCCAGATACTCTTTTGCTTCATCTCTGAGCAAGGGACAGAAGTTATAAATGAGACAAACTTCCCCAAGGAATTTGCTTCATCAAGAGGAGTGACTTCACTGAGTTTTCACCTTTTCTGTTTTAATTATGATAGCTACTTCATGATTCTCCAATCACTTATTTATTTTTACCTGATGCTTTAATCCCATAGCAGAGGTGGGAAACAGCTCCCTTTGTATCCGCAATTCCTACCAGGCAGATTGAATTTTTTAAGAATGCATTGGGCCTCAATGATTCCTTCAGGGCTCTGTTGATCTAAGAAACAGATGTCTTGCTCCTAAACAGAGGCTTGCATATTCTATTGCAATGTGCTTTCAATGCTGCCACAGCAACAACTTAGAAAATAGATTATATATATTTAATCTTTCTCAACTAGCGGGTAAAAAGAAAGAGTCAAAGTTAGACAGATTTTACACATGGCTATTTCTTCCCTTTTTGGGGAGAGTGGGGGTCCAGATAACAGTGACTTAACAGGCACAGCTAAGAAACATGGGGCCAATCTTGGATTAAACTAATGGACCTGCAACTATACTAGTTGTATGCACTTTTTAAAAACATTTAACCCACTTTCCTTTTTCCTTTTGACATGGCAAAGGCACTGTCCGAGTGCTAAGAAAAGCATTTTTTAAAGGACTGTGCTGGTGCCAGAGGAGCACATTTCTTCCCCAGCCACACCTCGGTGTTGGGGGAAGAGGCATGTGTTTGGCAGCCCTGAGCCCCTGCATGGGGCTTGTTAAGCAGATACACTGCTGTACAGTTGCACAGCTTTCAGGGAACCTTAAAGGGATTTGATTCAAGAGGATATGTTCTGGGAGGAATGTTTTGTGAATCCTGTCATCCCGTCCACCTCTTTGACAAACCTCTGGCTTGACAGAACATTAAATATAAAAAGCCAAAGCCTGCTGAACATCCAGGAGATAAAGTCTCTGCTCACAGTTGTTAGCATGAGGCTCTGGGAAAAAGACTGGGAAAAAATATCTTGGTTGGCATAGAATTTTGAAACCACCATTGGGAAGAACACTGGGTCTGGTCAGAGCCGCACCTTTTCCTTGTAAAAAATGGTTTAAGGAGGGTCAGATGGGAGTCAGGCACCCTTGTGGTTGAAGTTATCATGACCAAGAAAACTATTTAATGCGATAAAGTAGTAAGCATGTCACTTACTTGAATGGAGGTTCCATCAGCCTCGAGGTTAAGGTCCCAGACCAGGGTTGGCCACCAGATCTGAGGATATAATCTATGTGGTTTTAAGAAAATGCCGCACCATGGGATTAGCAAAGATGCAGTTGTCAGCCTTTCCTGAGTATAAAGCCAAGATGGCAGCCAGGTGAATCTTTATTAATGAGTATGACAGACCACGATGTTTTTGCTTAAGGAGGCAGTCCAAGCTAAATGGAACTGAAGACTGAGTCAGAGGAATAGGCTCTGCAAACACCAAACTGAGAATCACTTCCAGTTGGCTGAGTAGATACCTCTAGCTGAAGGTTTTCTAGTACCATGAAGAACATCTCTAATGGTGCCCAAAGAAATTGTTACTCACCTTGTGCAGTAACATCTGTTCTTCGAGATGTGTGTCCCCGTGGGTGCTCCACTACAGGTGTTGGGCTCGTCCCGGCACCGCAAACCGGAAAGTTCTTGCTAGCAGTAGCCCCCTCCGGAGGACCGCGCATGTGCAGAGCGTCCCGCGGCGTTCGCACCTTTTCTGCATCGCGCAGTCCGACTCGCCAGTTCCTCCTAGCCGGAACATCTGAAAGAGACAAGACAGACCTCCGAAGCAGGGAGGAGGGCGGGTTGTGGAGCACCCACGGGGACACACATCTCGAAGAACAGATGTTACTGCACAAGGTGAGTAACAATTTCTTCTTCTTCGAGTGATGTCCCCGTGGGTGCTCCACTACAGGTGAGTATGAAGCAGTCATCTAACCGCTGGTCGTGCTTCGGAATTACTTGTGCACAGAAGAAAGAACTGCCTGAGCGACTGCTATGTCTGCCGCTTTGAGACGGTCAAGGGCATAATGTCGAGCAAACGTGGATGAGGACGACCATGTAGCTGCACGGCATATGTCCCGTAGCGAGACGTTCTTCATGAATGCCGTGGAGGCAGCCATACTCCTGGCTTAATGCACGGTTGGTGGACAGGGTAGAGACCTGCCCCTGAGGGTGTAGCAACGAGTGATGCAGTTAACGATATGTGCCGAAATACGTTGTGACGACAGTTGATGACCTTTAGAGCGATTCGCCAGTGACAATAGTAATCGTGGAGACTTCCGGAAGGGACGCGTTCTGTCTAAATAGAATGCCAACTCCCTTCTGACGTCTAATGTGTGCCAGCGGGCTTCCTCAGGTGTAGCATGTGGCTCGGGGTAGAAGGTAGGAAAGACTATAGGCTCATTGACGTGGAATGACGAATTAACCTTTGGCAGGAAAGCTGGATGACATCTCAGTGAGACTCCCTGCTGAGTGAATACTGTGTAGGGAGGATCGGCGGAGAGTGCCGCGAGCTCGGAGACTCGTCGAGCTGAGGCGATTGCAAGGAGAAAGGCAACTTTAATAGTGAGAGTCTGTAAATCACAAGTTGCAAGTGGTTCAAATGGTGGGCGGGTAAGAGTGTCCAGCACGAGGGTAAAGTCCCATGGTTGTGAGATAGGTCTATGCGGTGGGTAGAGATTGAAAATACCCTTGAGGAACTTCTTCGTAAGTGGATGAGAGAAGACGGAAAAACCCTCTATTGGAGCGTGAAAAGCCGAAATTGCTGCCAAGTGTATTTTTAGGGAAGCAACTGCCAAGCCTTGCGAATGTAAATGAAGTACATAGTCTAGGATGCACTGAATATGTGCTTTGAGGGGATCGATGGTTTGTGATTGGCACCAAGCGAAGAAGCGACGCCACTTGTAGAGGTAAGATCGTTGAGTGCTGTGGCATCTGCTTTGTACTAGTACGTCCCTGACTGCTTGGGAGCAGGTTAGCTCTAGGCCTTGGAGCCAGTTAGGAGCCAAGCTGTCAGGTGCAAACGGTCGACGTCCGGATGGAGAAGATTGCCGTTTTGCTGCGAGATCAAGTTGCTGAGCCATGGAAGCCGTTGAGGTCTGGATACCGACATCTGCATGAGTTGCGTGAGCCATGTCTGGCGAGGCCAGAAGGGGGCCACCAGGATTACTGTCGCTGAGTCGGATAGTATTTTCTCTATTACTCGGGGTATCAGTGGAATTGGGGGAAAGGCGTATAAGAGATGGTATGTCCCCCACCTGACCAGGATGGCATCCCCCATCGATTGGGTGCCTATGCCCGCTCTTGAGCAGTAACCGCGACATTTCTTGTTGTCGCGAGTAGCAAAGAGGTCGATCTCTGGGTAGCCCCATAGCTGGAACAGACTGCGGGCTACGGAGTGAAGGAGTTCCCATTCGTGTTGGGATTGGAAGGATCTGCTGAGTGCATCCGCAATTGTATTGGTTTTGCCGGGGAGATAGGAGGCTGTGAGCGTGACATTGTGACGAATCGCCCAGTTCCAAAGGCGCACTGATTCCGCACACAAGGTCCTGGACCTGGCTCCGCCCTGTCGATTGATGTAGTATACAGTGCATATATTGTCCGTAAGGACCTGTAGAGTGGTTCCCTGTATCTGGTGGACGAAGTGGTGACAAGCGTTGAAAACTGCCCTGAGTTCCAGGAAGTTTATGTGAAATAGGGATTCTTGGTGGGACCATAATCCTTGGACCCGATAGTGTAGCATATGTGCCCCCCAGCCTACAAGGGACGAAGTGGTGACAAGTTGAATTGACAAGTGGTGACAAGTTGAATCCGTGGTAAGTTGAATTGACGGGGATTGGATCCGGAAGGGAACACCCGCCAGAGTACTGGCCGGTTGGAGCCACCATGCGAGCGATTCCTTGACACAGGCAGGGACAGGTGTGAAACTGTTGATATTGGTAATGCCCAGTTTGTAGGCTACGAGAAGCCAATGTTGCAGACATCGCATGCGGAGGCGAGCATAGGTTATGACATACGTGGTGGAGGCCATGTGGCCTAACAGCTTCAGGCAGGTAAGGTATGAGACTGTCGGGGCCGTAAGCAGGACGCTCGATAGGTCTCGGATGGCGTCGGCTGTCTGTAGGTAGATACGCCATAGCGGTGGTAGAGTCTAGTTTGGCCCCAATGAAAACGATGGACTGGGCGGGGATCAGAGTAGATTTTGGAAGATTGATAAATAGTCCAAGAGTCTCGAAGATACCTTTTGTAGTGGTAACTGCGGTCTCGGCCTCTTGTCTCGAAGGGGCCGTGAGGAGGTAGTCGTCGAGATAGGGAAAGATGGTGATGCCGGCTCGACGGAGGTACGCAGCTACGACTGCCATGGTCTTTGAAAACACTCTTGGGGCTGTGGATAGGCCAAAGGAGAGCAACGTGTATTGGTAATGATCATCTCCCACGGTAAAGAGTAGAAATCTCCTGTGAGCTAGGTGGATGGCAATATGGAAGTATGCGTCCTGTAAATCGAGGGACGCGAACCAATCCCCTCTGTGTAGTGCTGGGATGATGGAACCCAGAGTAACCATCTTGAATCTGTGTCTTCGCAGGTGGCGGTTGAGGCCGCGAAGATCTAGGATCGGTCTCCATCCCCCAGACTTCTTCTCGGTGAGGAAGTACCGGGAATAGAAACCTCTGTCTCGGAACTCGGGAGGAACTACTTCCACCGCACCTATGGTAAGCAGGTGCATGACCTCCTGACGTAACAGGGATTCGTGAGAGGGGTCCCTGAAAAGGGACAGGGATGGGAGGTTGGTGGGAGGTAAAGTGGAGAATGGAATGGTGAGCCCAGAGGTTACGATCTCCCTAACCCAACGGTCCGTGGTGATGGCGAACCAACGAAGGCAATAAGGGTTCAGACGGCGGTGGAAGAGCTTGGTTACTCGCGGTGGGGATTCCAGTAGGGGGATGGTACGCAGACCCTCGACAAGTCCGTCAAACTTGCTGCCGAGGTTGTTGCTGGTTGTGATTTTTGTTAGGCTGCTGGCGGCGACGTTGGGGGCGCTGCCTTTGTCTATGTTGGTCGTAAGGCCTAAAGCGTTGGTTGGAATAAAAAGAAGAAGAAGGAGGAGGAGACCTTTGTCTGTTATACGGCCAAGCTCTCCTGCGCCTGAAAGGCGGAGTGTACATCCCGAGGGTTCTTAACGTGGTTCGGGAGTCTTTTCCGGAGTGAAACACTTGATCCGTGTTTTGGGCAAACAGGGATGCTCGGTCGAATGGAAGGTCTTCCACCTTAGGCTGTAGATCTTTTGGCACAGAAGCCAGGTGGAGCCAAGAGTCACGAAGCATGACGATCGATGTCGCCGTAGTGCGGGAAGCTGAGTCGGCAATATCCAGAGATATCTGGAGTGCATTACAGGCCACTGTGTAACCCTCCTCCACAATGGATTCCAGTACGTCCCTTTTGGAATGTGGAAGATGTTGTATCAACGGCACCAACTTCGAGTAGTTATCGAAGTCATAGTTGGCAAGATGGGCGGAGTAGTTTGCCATCCTTAATGTGGCTGTTGCCGACGAATATACCTTTCTGCCGAGCAAGTCCAGACGCTTGGCTTCTTCGTCCGCGGTGGAATTTCTCGCTTGTTCAGACCTTGCCTTTTGTTGTGCTGCGTCGACAACGATGGAATTTGGCACAGGGTGAGTAAAAAGAAATTCTGCGTCTTTGGCATCAATAAAGTATTTCCTGTCTGTGCGTTTATTGGTAGGGGGCATAGATGCCGGGGTTTGCCAGATGTCATTAGCTACTTCCAGGATAGCGGCATCGAAAGGGAGAGCTAGTTTTGATTTGTTGGATTGCTGTAAGTTTCTAAGGAGGGCATGGTGCTTTGGTGGTGCCCCCGAGGTACGTAAGTTTTGTGAATGTGCTACCCGTTTGAAAAGTTCATGAAATTGCTTGTAGTCATCCGCAAGAGGAGGTTCGTCGTTAAACACCGCGTCGTCCGGGGAAGAGGAAGCGGCATCTGTCGGAGAGGCCACGGGCTGGTGCTCTGCCACCGGCGACTGAGTGATATCGTCATGCGGGGCAGAGGTTGTTGACGCATCCCCGGTAGGCGTTGGTGGGCGTTGAGCCGGCGGAATAGAGTCCTGGGTAGTCGGCCGTGGTGAATATAATTGTTGCCGGTCTGGGGACAAGGGTGAGCGCCTTGTGACTGAACGCGAACGATCAGAATGAGGCGAGGTGTGCATACGATGGCGAGAACAACGGTGTGAATATTGCGGAGAGTAAGAAGCGACGCTCCTGTGGCGATAGTAACGGGAGCGAGGAGGAGATCGCGGGGATCGTGAGCGGTATGAGTAATGATATGGAGATCTCGAGTAGTATGTGCGGTGATAGCGAGGCGGTGTAATGGATCGCCTTGGGGATCTGTAATAGCGATGCGTAGGGGAATAATCGTAATGGTGATCCCGCCATCTTTGAGGGGGTGAGAGCGATGGTCCAGGGGAGAAAGTCGCCCTATCGGAACCTGGAGAAGGTGTGCAAGAATGGTGGGTCTTCCTTTGCGCCTTAGTCGGCACCGCCGTGGATGGTAGAGCCTGGGGGACTGGGCTACCCGGAATGGAGGCAACTGAGGCAACGTCAGAGACTTCTCCCGGAAGGTGTGGTGACGGAGGTGCAGAAGATGGGGATGGTGGAGCTGTATCAATCCCAGAGACGTGGGGTTGTAGGGCCGTAGGGGCCGGTGCCGAAACAACAGACGGAGCCGGCTCAGCCGCGCACAATGGTTGGTCGGTGCGGGCTGGTGCAGACGTGCCCTGTGTGTGTGGGGTAGCTGAATCACTAGGTCTTGAATGGGATGACCTAGGTACTGAGTGTTTTCTCAGTGCCGTATCCGGTGCCTTAGGAGTCTTCGGTGCCTGCTTAGGCTTCGGTGCCGGGTCGACTCCCAGTGCTGGCTTAGCGTTCATGAGGCAACGGTGCCGAGTGCCTCGGTGCCGAGGACCGCACCGTATCTGGCTGCGGTGCCGCTCGGAGACTTGGTGCCACCGATGATGGTGCCGATTCCGGGCGGCCTGGTGGGACCGATAGCACTGAGAGTGCGGGGCTCGGCGCTAATGTGCTGCGGGCTTTCGATAACTTGTCCGCTCCCTGTGTGGGAGGGTGGCCCGACGAGCCTCGTGCGTCTGCTGCACTTAGACTCTTGGACGGAGCGGAGCCTCTTCCGTCCTTGGACTTATGCGCGCCCGGAGCCTCTCGTTCTGTTGCAGACAGGGTCCTGGAGAGCCTTATTGAAAAGCAGCATTTTCAGGCGCATTTCCCTGTCGCGCCTTGTGCAGTCAGCTTGGCACAGTGACATTTCTGGGGGATGTGGCCTTCTCCTAGGCAGCGAATGCAACGGGAGTGGCCATCAGAGACAGGCATGGCCTCACCGCACGAAGCATATTTCTTAAATCCCGGAGAGCCGGGCATGTCTACTGAGGAGGTCTCCGGGGAAAGACCAACTTGAGGGGCTCGCCGGAGTGTCCCTCAGGGGTTATAACGGGAAAAGAAAAAAATTTTTTTTAAACTATTAACTACTAACTAACTAATCTAAGACAATAACTGACTAACACTATGTAGGAAGGGGCTAACTGGGAAAGAATACAGAAATAACAATGCGATTTCTCCTCAGGAGAGGAGCGTGTTCCAAATCCGTCTGCGACCGTGGACAGTTAAGAGGAACTGGCGAGTCGGACCGCGCGACGCAGAAAAGGCGCGAACACCGCGGGACGCTCTGCACATGCGCGGTCCTCCGGAGGGGGCTACTGCTAGCAAGAACTTTCCGGTTTGCGGCGCCGGGACGAGCCACTTCAAAGCTGTGAGGTGAAGACACTCAAAACAGGGATACTGGAGCCATCTGTGAAGTTGAGTTATGAGATCTCAAACTAATAGCAGAATAATTGGAATCTCCACAGAGTTCCAGCACCATGGGAACTTTGGAGTTATGTGCATTGTAGCTGGGGATAGGACAGTAAGGCTGGTACCAACAGCTGGTACCAACAGCTCCAAATCTTGGGAAGGAGCTTGTGGATGAGTGGGACTGCTCAGTGAGGAGGGAGAAGCAGTAACAGGAAACTTGGAAATGGCAGAGATGCTCAATGACTTCTTTGTTTCGGTCTTCACCGAGAAGTCTGGAGGTGTTCCTAACGTTGTGAATACAAGCAGAGAGAGGGTAAGTTTAGAAGATAGGATACACAAAGAACAAGTTAAAAATCACTTAGGAAAGTTAGATGTCAGCAAGTCACCAGGTCCTGATGAAATGCATCCCAGGATACTCAAGGAGCTGATAGAGGAGGTATCTGAGCCTTTAGCTATGATCTTTGAAAAATCATGGCAGACAGGGGAGATTCCAGAAGACTGGAAAAGGGCAAATATTGTGCCCATCTATAAAAAGGAGAATAAGAACAACCCAGGAAACTACAGACCGGTCAGTTTAACGTCTGTCCCAGGGAAAATAATGGAGCAGGTAATTAAGGAAATCATATGCAAACACTTGGAAGGTAATAAAGTGATAGGGAATAGCCAGCATGGGTTTATGAAGAACAAGTCATGCCAAACTAATCTCATAGCTTTCTTTGATAGGATAACGAGCCTTGTGGATAAGGGAGAAGCAGTGGATGTCATATACCTAGACTTTAGTAAGGCATTTGATACGGTCTCGCATGATATTCTTGTTGATAAACTAGGCAAATATAACTTAGATAGGGCCACGATGAGGTGGGTGCATAATTGGCTGGATAACCGTAGTCAGAGAGTTGTTGTTAAGGGTGCTAAATCCTGCTGGAAAGGGATAACAAGTGGAGTTCCTCAAGGGTCTGTTTTGGGACCCGTACTGTTCAATATCTTCATCAATGATGTAGATATTGGGATAGAGAGTACGCTTATTAAGTTTGCAGATGATACCAAACTGGGTGGGGTTGCAACTTCTTTGGAGGATAGGGACATAATTCTAAATGACCTTAACAAGTTAGAGAAATGGTCAGAGGTAAACAGGATGAGGTTTAATAAAGAGAAATGCAAAGTGCTCCACTTAGGAAGGAACAATCAGTTCCATACATACAAGATGGGAAGCGACTGTCTAGGAAGGAGCATGGCGGAAAGGGATCTAGGGGTCATAGTGGACCACAAGTTGAATATGAGTCAACAGTGTGATGCTGTTGCAAAAAAAGCAAATATGATTCTAGGTTGTATCAACAGGTGTGTTGTAAGCAAAACTCGTGAAGTCATTCTGCTGCTCTACTCTGCACTAGTTAGGCCTCAGCTGGAGTACTGTGTCCAGTTCTGGGCGCCACATTTCAAGAAAGATGTGGAGAAATTGGAAAGGGTACAGAGAAGAGCGACAAGAATGATTAAAGGTTTAGAGAACATGACCTATGAAGCCAGGCTTCATGAACTGGGCTTGTTTAGTTTGGAAAAAAGAAGATTAAAGAGGGACATGATAGCAGTTTGCAAATATCTAAAAGGGTGTCACAAGGAGGAAGGAGAAAATTTGTTCCTCTTGGTTTCTGAGGACAGGACAAGGAGTAATGGGCTTACAGTGCAGCAGGGGAGGTTTAGATTGGACATTAGGAAAAAATTCCTAACTGTCAGGGTGGTCAAATATTGGAATAAATTGCCAAGGGAGGTGGTGGAATCTCCCTCTGGAGATATTTAAGAACAGGTTAGATAGACATCTGTCAGGGATGGTGTAGACGGAGCTTGGTCCTGCCTTGAGGACGGGGGGCTGGACTCGATGACCTCTCGAGGTCCCTTCCAGTCCTATGATTCTATGAAATGCAGGCTGTGGCTCAGAAAGAAACAGAATTACAGGCACTTCTGCTTCCTCCTTGAGGTGAACCAGTGACTTAGAGAAATCCTCACCATTAGAAGATATTGTTTATTATGTCTGGGCCAATCTCAAAGAGTGGTCCAGAAAAGATCTGCTGAAATAGTCTGCTAACTGGTTTTGAGCTCCCAAGCAGGGGGGAGGTGAATGAGTAGTGGAGCACCCACAGAGACACACATCTCAAAGAACTGTTACTGCACAAGATGAGTAACGCTCTTTCTTCTTGGCGTGCTAACCTTGTGGATGCTCCACTCCAACTGAACGTGGAGTAGTACCCACTATGAATGGGGGAAAGATTGGAGTTATGTGCAACTTAGTATGGGAAAGGACAAAAAGGTATACTATGCACCTATCCTGACATCCTGTGAGATGGCATGGTGTTTGGCAAAAGTGTGATCTGACACTCACATGGCAGCTTTGCAAATGTCCAGAATGGATATGTTGTATAGCCATATCTGTTGACACAGCTCAAGTAGAGTGGGACCTAACCCCAGAATGGGATTCTAATGTTCTGAGTCTGGTAGCATGATTGAACTCTACCCAATATCCATTTGGAAATCGCTGCTTGGATAGACCAGCACAGTTCAATCATTCAATTGAGGAAACTAAGGGTACGTCTACACTGCATCCCTAGTTCGGACTAGGGATGCAAAAGGAGACAACTGAAGTAGTTAATGAAGCGGGGATTTAAATATTCCGCGCTTCATTAACATGATCTCGCCGGCACGCTAGTTCGAATCACAGCTGATTCGAACCAGGAAGTGCGTGCGGAACATGTTAGTTCGGACTAAAGCCCTTAGTCCAAACTAACGCGTCCCAGCACACACTTTCTGGTTCGAATCAGCTGTGATTCGAACTAGCGTCCCAGCGAGATCATGTTAATGAAGCGCGGAATATTTAAATCCCCGCTTCATTAACTACTTCAGTCGTCTCCTTTTGCATACCTAGTCCGAACTATCGATGCAGTGTAGACGTACCCTAAGAGTCTAGCAAGGGTGTGTATTGCGGCCTTCTGTGAGGGTTGGGGTAGAATGTGGGGAGGCACATCAGCTGGTTGATGTGAAATTTGGACACGCTTTTGGGAGGAATTTAGGTGAAGTTGCACTGTGACCTTGTCCTAAAGAAAATTGTATAAGGAGGACTGAAATAAATACACTAATGGCCACTCACCTTTCTAGCAGATATGATGGCAACAAGGAATGCTTCCTTCATTTACATGTGTAGTACAGAGCAGGTAGCTGCAGGTTTAAAGGGAGATCTCATGAGTCCCTGAAGAGGCTAGGTTTAGATCCCACGTGGGAGGAGTGAGAAACAATAACAGATAATGTGGAAATTGCAGAGATGCTTAATGACTTGCTTTGATTTTTTCCAAGAAGATTGGTAGTGATCGTGCACTAAACATAATGAATGCCAGTGAAAATGTAGTAGGTACAGAAGTTTACAAAGGGAAAGAACAAGTAAAAAATTATTTAGACAAGTTAGAGGTCTTCAAGTCACTGGGCCCTGATGAAATACATCTTAGAATACTCAAGGAGCTGAGTAAAAAGGTATCTGATCAATTAGCGATTATCTTTGAAAAGACATGGAACATGGGAAAGATTCCAGAAGACTGGAAAAGGGCACTTTTTGTGCCCATCTATAAAAACAAAAATAAGGGCAAACCTGGGAATTACAGACCAGTCAGCTTAACTTCTGAACCAGGAAAGATAAAAGACTACTTAATTAAGGAATCAGTTTGCAAATATCTGGAAGGTGATAAGTAACAGTCAACATAGATTTGTCAAAAACAATCATGTCAAACCAATCTGAAAGCTTTTTCTGACAAGGTAACAAGCATTATGGATGGGGGGCAAGCAGTGGGTGTGGTATATTTAGACTTTAGTAAAGATTTTAATACAGTAAGTGGTTCACAGTCATGCTGGCAGAGTTTTCAAGGGATCAGTTCTGGGACAAGTTCTGTTCAATAATTTAAATAATGACATACAGAATACTCTTTAAATTTTGCAAATGATACAAAGTTGGGAGGGGTTGCAAGTGCTTTGGAGAACAGGATGAAAATTCAAAATGACCTGGACAAACTGGAGAAATGGTACATGAAATTCAATGAGGACAAATGTAAATTACTTTCATCTCTGTTTCTTCCAAAATGGAGTAACTTCAATTTCTTACAGGTACTGTCAGATTGTGTCCCCTCCAGAAGAATGGGATACAGGGCAGGGAGGCTGAGAATGGGAAATTGCAATGAAGTGGGGATTTTATTCACATTGTTATGTTACATGTGAGAGCTCTACTATCCTATAGCAATCCTGTATGTGTGCCTCACTTTCCTTGAGCACTGTACTAATACCTAGATGGTGATGGAAATTTCAGTGTGATATCCTCCCACATATACAGAATGACCACTGCCCTTCATAATCTGAGCCTGGAAGGGGGTGGCACCTTTTCCCCAAAAAGCAAGACAAAGGTTCAATGAGGAAACTGGGTTGGGACCAGAAGCTGGGGGTGGATCAGTCTCAGCCGTCTTGCAAACAGGTGGGGGAGGAGGCCAGGGCTCTGGCTCTGGGCCTCCTCTTCCAAGGTTGGATTGTACTAATGCTTCTGGTCTCTGTGCTAATACATTTTTCTATGCTCTGTTCTCGTCATAGAATCCTAGGGCTGGCAGAGACCTCAGAAAGTCGAGTCCAGCCACCTGCCCAAGGCAGGACCAATCCCAAATTAATCAACCCAGCCATGGCTTTGTCAAGCCGGGACTTAAAAACCTCTAGGGATGGAGATTCTACCACCTCCCGAGGTAACCCGTTCCAGTGCTTCCACCCTCCTAGTGAAATAGTTTTTCCTAATATCCAATCTAGACCTCCCCACTTTAACTTGAGACCATTGCTCTTTGTTCTGCCATCCGTCACCACTGAGAACAGCCTTTCCCCGTCCTCTTTAGAATATCCCTTCAGGAAGCTGAAGGCTGCTATCAAATTCCGCCTCTAAATAAGCCCAAATCCCTCAGCCTCTCCTCTTAGGTAAAGTGCTCCAGCCCCCCAATCATTTTGATTGCCCTCCGCTGGACCCTCTCCAATGCGTCCACATCCTTTCTATAGTGGGGGGTCCAGAAGTGGACACAATATTAGAGATGTGCCAAATAAAGGGGAATAATCATTTCTCTAGATCTGCCGGCAATGCTCCCCCAATGCACCCTAATATGCCATTAGCCTTCTGGGCTACAAGGGCACACTGTTGAGTCGTGTCCAGATTCTTATCCACTGTAATCCCCAGGTCCTTTTCTGCTGAACTGCTACTTAGCCATTCGGTCCCCAGCCTGTAACAATGCTTTGCATTTTTCCATCTCAAGTGCAGGACTCCGCACTAGTCCTTGTTAAACCGCATCAGATTTCTTTTGGCCCAATCCTCTAATCTGTCTAGGTCACTCTGGTCCCTATCCCTGCCCTCCAATGCATTTACCTTAGTGCAGGGGTCTCCAAACTACGGCCCGGGGGCCGGATGCGGCCCGCGAGGCCCTCTCATCCGGCCCGTGGAGACCTTTTTGGATTCAAAGGCAGAAGAAGTGAGATTGTTTCAAAACCCATTTGAAGCAGATGTGGCCAGTTGCCCAGATGAACTGCAGCTGGAAGTCATTGAGTTGCAAGCAAATGACCTCCTTAAGGACAAGTTCAAAATAGGACTGGTGGGTTTTTACCAGTTTTTGCCCAAGGAAGACTTTCCTAATGTCAAAACTTTTGCATCAAGGTACCTTTCAATCTTTGGAACAACATACCTGTGTGAACAAACATTTTCAAGAATGAAATATGTGAAGAACAATTTGAGAACAAACTTGTCCGATGATAATCTCAGGTCACTGTTGATGTTAGGGACAACAAATCTAAAGCCAGAAATGTCTGCTATTTTGGCATCCAGGAAACAATTTCACCATTCACACTAATACAGGTGTTCATGTGTAGTGTATGAATGTGTTATTAAATAATAACTGAATAAAATAATATTAAATACATAATTAAAAACAACATCCATGTTTTGATTGTTTTTTATTTGGACCTCAAGTGTGTAGTCGGCCCCCGAACTGCTGTTTGATAGTTAATGCGGCCCTCGGGCTGAAAAGTTTGGAGACCCCTGCCTTAGTGTCATCCGCAAACTTGCTGAGGGCACAATGCATCCCCTCATCCAGGTCATTAATGAAGATGCTGAATAAAACTGGCTTTAGAACCGATCCTTGGGGCACTCCACTTGAAACCGACCGCCAACCAGACATCGAGCCATTGACCACTACCCATGGGGCCCGACAATCTAGCCAGCTTTCTATCCACCTTACAGTCCATATTTCCTTAACTTGCTGGCAAGAATATTGTGGAAGACCATATCAAAAGCTTTGCTGAAAGCTATGCTTTTGTCACCTGATAAACCTGTTCTGCCTGCCTGCTAGCTGTCAGTCACATCTGACTGCAGATAGGGGAACAGGACCCGATAACTCCTCTGCACTTTGATGACAGCACTGCAATACCATGTTCGTGTAAGAAATTGAAATGTGAGGTGGAGTGCCGGGGGCTTAGGACAGGGGCTTGTGGTGTGTATAGATGTGATTGTGGATGTGGGGACTCAGAGCGGGGGCTGGAGGTGTGGGGAGTACAGGAGTCAGGGTTGGGAAGTATAAGAAGCAGCTCAGGTCAAAGAGTTGAGGAAGAGCTTAGGACTTGAGTATATGTGTGTAGGGGATACAGGAGAGCAAGTGCGCTTTTAGGAAGGACATGAGGGCTGAGCCCCCCCACCTAGGTTCATACCAGAAGGCTGCTTACTGTTCCCCCTCATCACTGTCAGGGAGTGAGAGAAAAGCACACAGCATGAGTCACTCACTCCTCAGCCCCCTCCTATTTGGAGTCAAGGGGGAGAAGAATGCATGCAACACTGTGTTTTCCTCTTGCTCCCTGATAGGCAAGTAAGAATCTCAAGAGGGAACGGGGGGACGGGGGGCGAGAAGTTCAGCCCCCCACCCTCTCTAAATGGTGCCTGGTGGAAGGGCTCAGAGCTGAAGCAGTCCTGGACCAGTGCAGGGGGCACTCCCCATTAACCTACTTGGCTGCCTTCTGCTTAGCGTGGCAGCCTGCAGGAGAGCCTTGGGACTGGAAGCATGCCTTGATTTCTTTTGCAGCTGAGCACCCCAGCCCTGCAAGAAGGAGCTGGCTGAACAACATACAGGCTTACATTCACTTATAGAAAGAAACAATCCATTACACATGCAAAAATGGGAAATGACTGCCTAGGAAGGAATATTGTGGAAAGGGATCTAGACGTTATAGTGAAATTACAAGCTAAATGAGTCAACAGTGTAAGACTGCTGCAAAGAAAGAACCACAATCATTCTGGGGTGAATGAGCTGGAATGTTGTAAGCAAGACATGATACATTTATTATTCTGCTCTACTCTATGCACAACGCCTCTCCTCGGGATTTGGACTTATTTACTCAGCAGAAGAGAAGAGTGAGGGGGGATTTGATAGCAGCCTTCAACTTCCTCAAGGGAGGCTGTTCTCAGTAGTGATGGATGGCAGAACCATGAGCAATAGTCTCAAATTACAGTGGAGGAGGTCTAGGTTGAATATTAGAAGACACAGGACAACAGCCCAGCTCTACCCTGGGTACCTCATGAATCTTGGTATTGTTCCAAACCCTCTTTGAGGGGGAGGACAGGCCTCTTGGGAGTTCAACCGGATCATATCAGGAAAGGAATATCAACCTCTCCTTCAAAAGAAGTTGGAACCCCAAGGACTGCCCAAAGTCTCCAGTGTAGTAACAATAGACTTTGTGTGAACAGTGTGCCAATGCCAAAACAGACACTGTGGTCTGTTCCAGAAGATATTGAGAGAGGAATCTTCACCTCATGCAAGCTATTTAGTTCCATGCAATGAGGAGCAATGGTAGTTCGAATTAGGAGTTTTAGTTCGAACTACCTAGCCCGTGTCGCGTGCAGGTAGTTCGAACTACCAGGCATTTAAAAATGGCGGCGCCCAGGAACTTCATTTGTACGTTCGAATGACAACATTAGCCACCCTAGTCCGAACTAGGGTGGCTAGTGTAGACATACCCTTTAAGATAATTTGTCTTTTATGTTCTGCCTCCTCCTCTGCTGCTTGAACTCTGTAAAGCTCCAGCTTCATCTGAACCTCACTCACTCATTTTGCTGCTTTTCCTGCCTATTTCTCTTACCCAAAATAAGCAAACAGAAAACAACAAACCAGTAACCATTTTGTCTGTTGTTTAAATATCATGCTTAGAACACACTTAAAATTACTACCAGCATCCAGAGCACCCAGCTATGCACATTTACCCTGCTCACTGCACCACTGGGACAGATGACTCCTTGGGGAAGTTTGCTGGGGTTATGATTATGCCACTAGCACTCGCCTCCTTGCTCTCTGGGGTCCCCACCACCCTATCCTGCTGGGGCAGATTCTCTGGTCTCCCCTAGACAATGCACTGAGTTGGGGTAACTGCCCCTCCTGAAGAGCAATGCAGCACTGAACCACTTCAACTCTGGGAGAATGCAGTTCTGAGGCACAGCACCCAGAAATCCCACCTCCAATCTTCTTTATCAATGAAAGAAAACATGCACACTGATTGCTCCTTTCAAGTAACAATTATTTACACCGGGCTTGTTAACAAAAGTGACTTTATTAAGTACCTACAACAGCATTTAAGTTGTTGCAAGTGAAAATGGACAGAGCAAAGTAAATTACAGAATTAAAATGAAAAGAAAACACATAGCTAGTTCTAATCCACTAGAAACTTATTACAAACAGTCTCTTACCCTAAAGGGCTTGCTCTTATTTCAGTAGTCTTCAAGTAAAAAGATGATCTTTTACTCTGACTTGCGTCTCCAGTGGTTCCCTTTGTATTTACACTATAAGGTTATTTCAAAATAAGTTATTTGAAAATAGTAAGTCCGGAAATAATGCGTCCATGCTAGAAATCCCTATCGAAATAGTGCAGAGCTATATAGAAATAGCATTTCCACATTCATTGGCACCTGAATTGCATTTAAGGCCCCCTAGAACCACTCCAGCCAGGATAGCAGTCACTTCCTGTAGCTGCTGCCTGAAGCTATCTGAGGATTCTGCTTAAAGGGGCTCCCCTTTATAGCTGTGTCTCAGTCTTCACTTTTGGCTAAGTCCTTGAAGAACAGCACGTGCTCTGGTTGCCCTTGCAACCTCCACAGCACTTCCAGCATGGAGCCAGACCTGCTCCAAAGTACTCACCGGCTCTTAGACCTGCTGCTGCAACTTATGGCACAGATTATGCAGGCTGCCCTCATGCTACTGCTTAAGGACAACAATCAGCCTGGAATGGGTTGCTCCTTCACGCATGCCCGGATGCTTCTCATGCACCACATTTGCTTTCATCCTACCATGCAACACCGCTTCTGGTGCCAGGAAACCAGTGCCGACTGGATCGTCATGCAGTGGCTCCAGAACTTCCGAATGTGGAAGGACACCTTCCTGGAATTGTGCAAGTGGCTTGCCTCTGCCCTCCAATGGACACCCAGGAGTGACCTGCCAGCCTTCCTCTCCCCCCCCCCCCCCCCAAAGTGTGTTACCATCTCTATTTGGAAGCTCACTATGCTGGTCAGATAACACTCCACCGGGAACCAGTTTGACATGGGGAGATCAACCACAGGGGCTGCGCTCATGCAGGTATAACTCTCTTGCTATTGTCCCAGGAGGGTGGAAAGGCACTGCAATGGCTTCCCTAAGGAAGGGGGGAGGTGGAATCTTCCTCCCTGGAGGTTTTTCAGTCCTGCCTTGACAGAGTCCTACCGGAGATGGAACACTTGGGGTTGGTCCTGCAGTAGGAAGGCCTTGAGCTCGGAGAACTCCCGAGGGCTCTGGCAACCCTGTGATTCTATGACTATCATTCTACAGGTGGTGAGGGCCATGAATGCCATCCTGCTGCGCAGGGTCATCATCCAGGGTGACATGGACCGCATCGTCACTAGCTTTGCCACTATGGGCTTCGCCAACTGCAGGGGGTCATTGACAGCACCCACATCCCCATCCGGGCCCCCAACCACCGGGTCTCCGAATATGTCAATCGGAAGGGGTACTTTTCAATGGTCTTGCAGGCTGTTGTGGACCACTGGGGCCACTTTACCAACATTAACATTGAATGGTCGAGGAAGGTGCATGACACCCGCATCTTTAGGAACTCCAGCCTGTTCCAGAGGATACACACCAGCACTTTTTTCCCCAACCACACCCTCAGGATCAGGGAAATGGGCATGCCTATGTGCAGCGTGGGTGAGGCAGCCTACCCCTTGCTCCCTTGGCTAATGAAGCCCTACCCAGGACACCTAGACCCCACTAAGTAACAATTCAATGCCAAGCTTAGCACTTGGCGCATCACAGTAGAGGGCGCCTTCAGCTGCCTCTAAGGGAGGTTCTGGCATCTCCTCACCCGCCTGGACCTTGGCGACCAGAACATCCCCCAGATGGTGGCAGCCTGCTGCATGCTCCACAACCACTGTGAAAATAAGAGGGAGACTTTTTTGCCAGGGTGGGGGGCAGAAGCTCAGCAGCTCGCAAGGGCTTTGGAGCAGCCACATACTGCTCCCATCCAGCAAGCCCATGAGTGGGTTGTGCGCATCCAGGAGGCCTTGAAGGAGACTTTCATACAAGGCCCACTGTGACACTCTTCTTTGGGCCTTTCCTCAAGGGGCCTCGGCACTTCCCCTTTGTGCCTTTCCTCCCACACCCCTCCCTTCCCACTCCACCCCAAAGACCAAATAAAAAAGACTTTTTGTTTCAAACAATGAACTCTTTTCCATTTATTTGGGGAACATATAACAGGGGAGGAACTGGTGAATGAACCTGGGAGGGGAAAGTGATGGGGCTAGGAATGGCACCTGCCTCACGTGATTCCACTGCCTCATGTGCAGGGCCTTGGCATCCCTGGGGGATGCTAGGAGGAGAAACCGGGGACGCAAGGGAAGGGATGGTTACTGGAGGAACTCCATGGCAGCGACCATGTGCTCGACAGCGCTGATGTACGCTGTGCACATCACTTCCTGATGCCAGGACAGTTGTTGCCAAATGTTGTGCCCCAGCTCCCGGTCAATACAGCACTCCTGGCAGACCTCCTCAAAGTTCCTGTTCATGGAACAGAGGCACTCCAGATGTTCCCACTCCAGGTCATCGCAGGGTCACCGGTGCTTGTGGCTCTCGTGGGGTACAGAGGATAAAGCGGAAGGTGGTGGACCATGCTCACAACTGGTCTAGCTATGAAGAAAAATGCAAAAGGCAGTCAGCCCAGGAAGCAGTATGCATGAAGCCTAGCCCTAATGTCTGAGTTGAAACCAAAGTTCTTGGTTCAAACAATGGCAATGTGTTTCAAGTAAAGCCACTTGTGGCCTAGACACTGTCCTGCAGGGGCAAGGACATTGCAGATGACCCTTGCTACCCCCACATCCAGGAGACAAGCAGGCATGAGACTGCAGGAGGGAGGAGAGGGAACAGGGCAGCTTGACTTCCCTCTGTGCCACGCACATCCTGGGTCTGGCAGTGGCGGCATCCTGCAGAGAGAAGCCTTCTATCCCTGCTTGCTGGAGAAGGGGATGGGTGTTGGGGTAGGTGTGTTTGAGTGGCAGACACTGGTTGCCAGGAAGGATGGTACTGGGGTCCCTCCACTTCCCCCCAGCAGGCTCCCCTGCAGGGGATCAGTGTCCTCCACATCACCATGCGTCACTGAGAGTGGATGCTGCCCCAAAAGTGCAGGCATGAGCTTGCATGGTGTGCAGCACTGCTGTGTGTTTCCCTGACCCCAGCCTCCTTAGTGGTGGCTCATGGTGGGAAACTGAGTCAGGAGTTATGCAGGCCTGTCCAGGAACCTTGTGAGGAGCAACAGGTTCCTATGTGGCAGCCTCATGGGGCTGTCTGTTCTGGGATGGCAATACACGTGCAGCCACATGCACAGGCTGTCGTGTGATTCCCAGGTCGAGAAGACAGAGCGAGGAGTGCACAGCGCCTCAAAGCCCATCCCTCACATGCAGATAGGAAAAGTAATGGAACTCACCTGATATGCCTTCCTTGGCCTCGTCAGAGCCCTGGGAGACATCCCAGGGGGAAGAGTGGGGAGGGGACATTTCCAGGCGGAGGATGAGCTCCTGGATGGCATGCATGGTGTCAACGTGGGCCTCCTGTTCCTCCTCCTCCACAGCCCCGTCCTCCTCAAGGCTGAGGATGGGCGTGGCCAAGGTGGAGTCCACAAAACGGGAGGAGGGGGGGGCTGGGCCCCCTTCCGGGATGCCATCAAACTTAGTGTAAAAACAGGTTTAGGGTGCCACCCCTGAGCAGAAACTTTGTTCCCTGGCCTTGGGGTAGGCCTGGCGGAGTTTTCACCTTCATCCACACCTGGCCCTGGGTGCAGCAGTGCCCCTTTTGGGCTAGGCTGGCAGCCATTTGGCCACAGACATTGGCATTCCTGTGCCTTGTGCAGAGATCCTGGAGATTCAACTTCTTACCTCAGACTGGGACCTTCCTCTTCTGCCCAACCAGGCGCTTCAGAAGTGGCTGCAGGCTTGCTTGCAGCTGTGGGGGGGCTCAGAGGGAGCACTGGGGTCTGTCATGGCAGCAGGCAAGAGCAGTGAAGGCTGCTGGTGTGTGGCATGGGACTGGCAGGGTGCCACAAGCCCTTGCCCTCCTGCCTGTACCTTTAAAGGCTCTTACCCAGGCCCTTTCCCAGACCAGCCAAAGACAAAAGGACAGATAGCTTCCCACTGATAATATAGATTCCACCCTGGACGGGAATCTTTTGTTCTCTATCCCTACCTTCCATGGAAAATTACCTGGTCAAACTGGTATCCCCTCTACCAGATGGTAAGGTCACAAGTCTTCCGAGTACTAATCACTGCTTAGACTTAAAGGATACACAATGTTGTTCTCAAGTCATTAAGTTCATCATCCAGTCATTAAGGTTTCCGGGCACCCCATTAAGGCTTCCGGGTGCCCCATTAATGGCTCACATTTGCATATTTAAAACTATTTAAAAAAACCTCATACATTCTATTTCTAACTTTACATACAAGAAGGATACAAGTACCCAAATAAGATATACAGATCCAGCAATTTGTAACATTAAAATTGATAGGTAACAGAATGTATTTTGTCCAAACCATCTGTGAGTTATGCATACTTATATTCATAAGCCATTTTCATAAAGTATGGGGGTGGAATCGTCAAAAGAACCATATGGAGAGTTCCAACTCAGGCCATGCACAGTAAAAAGGAACTGAGAGGGATCACGGCCATGCAGCGCCGACATAACCTTGGGAGGGGCCCTAAAAAGATGCAAGGCACATATGCTGCCTGGACAAGACCTTCTGTGAACATCTTTTCAAGCTCCAGCAAGTAGAAGTGATTATACATAAGCATAAGCTTTCGTGGGCAAAGACCCACTTCGTCAGATGCATGTAGTGGAAATTTCCAGAGGCAGGAATAAATATGCAGGCCAGGATCAGGCTGGAGATGACCAGGTGGATCCAATCAAGGAGGATGAGGCCCACTTCTAGCAGCTGATCTGGAGGTGTGAATTCCAAGAGAGCAGAAGCTGCTTTTGTAGTTAGCAAGCCATTCACAGTCTGATCCTGGCCTGCATATTTATTCCTGCCTCTGGAAATTTCCACTACATGCATCTGACGAAGTGGGTCTTTGCCCACGAAAGCTTATGCTCCTACACTTCAGTTAGTCTATAAGGTGCCACAGGACTCCTCGTCGCTTTTGCAGATTCAGACTAACACGGCTACCCCTCTGATACTTGACATACATAAGCACACAGTCTATTTGACAAAACAATACTAATGAAGGAGAATAATCAGTGTGTTGATGCTATTTTCCATTCATACCAGCCAGTACAGAATTACCTGATGGAGCTGGAAAAAAGTCAGCAGAGGCCTTTCTTCAATTAATCGTCCCCACCTAAAAAATAAATAAATAATTAAAAAAACTGAGAAAAATAAACAAAGTTCAGAATCTGAAAAGAAGAAACAACATATACTTGTGTGTTCACTTTATAATTTTTGGAGGCACCATAAAATAAAATAAACAAAGGAGGAAGAGGATGGAAGTCACCTAATACTACAGATTTCATTCAGGGAATTGTACTTAAAGTCACCCATCAATTAACAGAATAAAAATGAATCAATGAAAATCTGTAGAATATACTCAGTCCAAAGGTTTATGTTCTGGAGGATAGTATATAGATCACTCTGCACTTGAGACACAAGAGATCAATTTTTGGCCCTGCTGGTTAAATCCAGTAACATTGCAAAGATAAGGCAACATCAGGCTATCATCCAAACAACAGGAGGAAAGTGGAAACAAACAAAAGAAGGTAAATCAATTGCTGTTTCTGTAATGCTGAATAAGAAACCAATGCTTGCAATCTAAAACATCTATACTAGCAGTAAACCTAACCCCATT
The DNA here is from genome assembly GCF_049634645.1 of Pelodiscus sinensis. Classification (NCBI taxonomy): domain Eukaryota; kingdom Metazoa; phylum Chordata; order Testudines; family Trionychidae; genus Pelodiscus; species Pelodiscus sinensis. The sequence goes on along the minus strand of NC_134739.1, from coordinate 5,497,940 downwards.
AAATAAAAGAAATCTTTAAAAAAAAAATCAGTATTTGCCTCTAATTTTCTGATATTCTCTTTCCGGCATGTTTTAGATTTCACGGTCTCTTACATAAAACTACTTCTATAAATGCCGTGGTAAATCTATGTTGGCAACAGCCTCTGACCAGTCAGAATTAACAGTCTCAAGAAGGAAACAATATACTAACACAGAGTCAGATTTAGTGTTCTTTGTGTCTCAGATACTACAGGTTGGACCTCTATAGTCAAGACTTTCATTGTCCAGCAACATCTGTGGTCTAGGATCTCTGTAGGTTTATGGATAGCTGGGTTAAAATTATCTTTTATCCTTGAAGCATATTAGTTTCCCTCCCCTCCCGCCCCGGGAATTCCTATCTTAAGGATATTTACCCACTTGTTGGTGACTACTTTTGTTAATCTCCCCTTAGCACATACTGCTGGATAAAAACTGTTTTCTCCCCTAATTATTACACTTTTTCTTTGATCTAGTTTGTCTTGCAAAGTGGCTTTTTAGGTCTAATAGATTATATAGCTTGTGCATACCTTTTCATGCATTAAGGAACATGAATTAGATGACTATCGGGTTGCACACAGCTCATGCAGAGTCCTCATTTGGGGATCTCTACAGTAATAAGTAATAGTAGCATCTATAATATGAAGGGGCAGTGACAGTTGACAAAATCTGCATTACTTTACCTGGGGAAATCTTGTATGCTTCAAATGAGGGGGAAATAAAATGTCTCTGACAGTTAAACCCTTCTACCCTGTCCCCCACCCTTTTCCATGTTGTGAAGCCAAATACATATTAGGGCAGAGAATAATACTGTGGACATGGTTTCCTCCTTTCCATGCCCTACCCCCTGCAGGCTTTGACAGTCTTCAACCACCATTGCAAATACAAGAGTATAGCCCTTCAACTGATACATATTATGCCCCGGACATAAAATTCATAATTTAACATGGGGAAACTAATTGCAATGGAGAACACTCAAAAGTATTGTGGTGACAAAATATTTGCATTTAAGATGTTGAAAACTTAACAATGAAAACTTTTGCAAATATAGCTGTTAGCCATTTTTAATGGCTTCAATTTTCCAAATACAGTAAACTTCCGATAATCCGGCACCTTTAGGACCCAGGGGGTGCCGGATTATCAGATATGCCAGACTATCAGAAGGGGGGGCTATGAGGGGTCTGGGGTGGGGTGGGGGGATGCTACCCCAGACCCCCTCATAGCCCTCCCTTCTGATGGGGACTCCTGGGGCAGAGCCGGACTGATTCAGCCGCTGCTGGTCAGATTCAGCAGCGGCTGAATCGGGGACGCCTGCAGCAGAGCAGCTGGGGTGCTGCTGGGTTGGTCCGGTAGCCCCGAACCTTGGCGCCGCAAGACCAACCCGTCAGCACCCCAGCTGCTCTTGGGGACGCCTGGGGCAGAGAACTGCGGTGCTGACGGGTTGGTCCCACAGCGCCGCTCCTCGGCGCTACTGGACCAACCCAGCAGCACCCCAGGTGACCCAAGTCAGCCACTGCTGATACTGATCAGCGGCTGCCTCCAGAAAGCCAGAGGCAGAGCTGCTCTGCCCCGGGCTTTCTGGAGTCAGCCCTGGTCAGTTTCAGCAGCGGCTGAATCGGGACGCCTGGGACAGAGCAGCTGGGGCGCTGCTGGGTTGGTCTGGTAGCGCCAAACCTCGGCGCTGCGGGGACCAACCCAGCAGCACCCCAGCTGCTCTGTCCCAGGTGTATCCAAGTCAGCTGCTGCTGAAACTGACCAGCGGCTGATTCCAGGAAGCTGGGGCAGAGCAGCTCTGCCTCTGGCTTTCTGGAGTCAGCCGCTGATCAGTATCAGCAGTGGCTGAATCCGGGACAGCTGGGGTGCTGCTGGGTTGGTCCCGCAGCCCCGAGGGGCAGCGCTACTGGACCTACCCGGCAGCACTCCAGCTGTTCTGCCCCCTGCTTCCTGGATTCAGCGCTGGTCAGTTTTAGCAGCGGCTGAACCGGAGAAGCTGGGGGCAGAGCAGCTCCAATGGTCCGGCTGCCCGGAGCACTTCCGGGTTCCTGATGGTGCCGGACCATCAGGAGTGCCGGACCGTCAGATGCCGGACCATCGGAGTTTTACTGTATTTTCTTTACAGTCTAACACTAGACATTTGAATATAGGAGTGGAACGGTTTTCCATAACATGGAAAGGGAGGGGCACAGACAGGAGACACCTGATACTGAGAGTAGCCACTTGGGGCAGCAAGCACAGAGGAGAGCCATACTGCAGAGGGGCAACTGGAGGCAGCCACACCAAGAGAGTAGACAGCAGGGATGGGGCTCCGCCATCTTGGCTGACATCAGACAGAGCCTCCTTACGCCCAATCCCCCACACCATCAGACCCTTGCCCTGAAGTATCCGGGCAACGCTGGGTACGTCTTCTAATTTTATTAATAAGAAGAAAGGAAGGAAGTTGTGAGCTATTCATGACTTCCTATTGGGTCACACCAAAAGCTCAGTCTGCTGTCTTCTGACAGTGGTCAATGCCAGGTGCCCCAGAGGGAATGAACAGAACAGGTAATCATCAAGTGATCCCTCCCCTATCACATATTCTCAGCTTCTGACAAACAGAGGCAATGGACATCATTCATAGAATCATAGGGTTGGAAGAGACCTCAGGAGGTCGGGGTCGGGAAGGAATTTTCCTCCAGGGTAGATTGGCAGAGGCCCTGGAGGTTTTTCGCCTTCCTCTGTAGCATGGGGTACAGATCACAGCTAGAGGATTCTCTGCATCTTGGGGTCTTCAAAGTATTTGAAGGCTTCAATATCTGAGATATAGGTGAGAGGATTATTCTAGGAGGGATGGGTGAGATTCTGTGGCCTGCACTGTGCAGGGGGTCAGACTAGATGATCATAATGGTCCCTTCTGACCTTAAGGTCTATAAGTCCAACCCCCTGCAATAAAGCAGTACCAATCCCAACTAAATCATCCCATCCAGAGCCTCCACTTCCCTAGATAACCCATTCCAGTACTTTACCCAGCCTTCTAGTGAAATAGGTTTTTCTAATGTAACATTTTCTAATCTAATTTAGACCTCCCTCACTACAACTTGAGAGCACTGCACCTTCTTCTGTCATCTGTCACCACTGAGAACAGCTTCTCTCCATCCTCTTTGGAAACTCCCTTCAGATAGTTGAAGGCTTCTATCAAATCCCCCATCACCCTTCCCTTCTTTAGACTAAATAAGCTCAAATCCCTCAGCCTCACCTCAGTCATGTGTTCCAGCCCCTTAATCATTTTAGGAGAAAGTCCAGGGGAGGGCAACAATGTAGCCATACACTTTTTGTAATGGGATGTCCAGAATTGGACACAATACTTCAGATGTGGCCTCACCTGCTGGGAATAAAGGGGAATAACCACTTCTCTAGATCTGCTTTCAATGTTCCTACTAATGCACCACAATATGCCATTAAGCCTTCCACACTGACTCGTATCCAGCTTCTCATCCACTGTAATCCCTCACATCCTTTCCTGACAAACTGCTGCTTAACCAATCGGTCTCCATCCTGTAAGAGTGCTTGGGATTTTTCCATCCTAAGTGCAGAACTCTGAATTTCTTGTTGAATCTCATCAGATTTTTTTTGGCCCAATCCTCCTATTTATCTACCCATCCTGGCTAAATCCTCCATGAATTTATCTAGTTATTTTTTTAACCCTGTTCAACTCCTGGTCTTCACAATGTCCTCTGACAAGGAGCTCCATGTATTGAACCTGCCTTATGCAAAGAAATACTTCCTTTTGTTTTAAATCTGCTATCAACTAATGTCATGTGATGAACCCTAGTTCCTGTATTATGAGAGCAAGTAAATAACTTCTCCTTTTTCCATTCTGGTCATGATTTTATAGACCTCTTCATATCCCCCTCTATTCTAAGCTGAAAAGATTCCTTTATTCTATGCTGAAAAGTCCCAGTTCTATTAATCTCTGCTCATGTGGCAGTAGTTCCAAACCCCTAATCATTTTTGTTGTCCTTTTCTGAAATTGTTCCAATGCCAAGATTTTTGAGATGAGACCACCACAACTGCACACAGTATTCAAGATGTGGCCATACCATGAATTTATATAGACAAAATAAGATATTCTCTGCCTTATTCTCTATCCCTCTTTTAATTATTCCTAACATTGTTAGCTTTTTTTACTGCTGCTGCACATTGAGTAGATGTTTCCAGAGAACTATCCACAATGACTCCAAGATCTCTAAGTGGAAATAGCTAATGTAGTCCCCAACATTTTATACCTATAGATGGGATGTTTTCCAATATGCATTACTTTGCATTCCCCAAAATTTAAAATTCACCTGCCAATTTGTTGTCTAGTCACACTTACTTCGGTGTGATCCTTTCGACGTTCTTCAGCATCTGCTTTGGACTTCACTATCTTGATCAGTTTAGTGTCATCGGCAAATTTTGCCACCTGTTTACCCCATTCTACAAATCATTTATGAATATGTGGAATAGGATTCATCCCAGTACAGAATCCTGCGGGACACCACTAGTTACCGCTCTCCATTCTGGAAACTGACCATTTAGTCCTCTTTGTTTATCATCTTTTAACTAGTGATCACTCCATGAGAGGACCTTCCCTCTTGACCCATGACAGCTTACTTTGCTAAAGAGTCTTTGGTGAGGGACCCTGTCAAAGGCTTTCCGGCAATCTAAGAACACTATGTCCACTGGATCTCCCCCTTGCTCGTATGCTTACTGACCCCCTGAAAGGATTCTAGTAGATTGGTGAAGCATGATTTCCCTTTAGAAAACCCATGTTCATTCTTCCCCAATAAATTATGTTCATCTATGCGTCTGACAATTTTGTTGTTTACTACAGTTTCAACCAATCTGTCCATTACTGTAGTTAGACTTACTGCTCTGTAACTGCCAGGATCACCGTTAGAACTCTTTCTGAAAATTGGTATCACATTAGCCATCTTCCAGTCATTTGCTACAGAAGATGATTTAAAGGATAGGTTAATAAACCACAGTTACTGAGTTCTGCAATTCCACATTTGAGTTTTCAGATCTCTCTGGTGAATGCCATCTGGTCTTGGTGACTTGTTACTGTTTAGATTATTGATTTGTTCCAAAACCTCCTCTAATGACACCATAATTTGGAACTATTCCTCAGATTTGTCACCTAAAAAGAATGGCTCAGCTTTGGGAATCTCCCTCACATCCTCAGCTGTGAGGGCTGATGCAAAGAATTCATGAAGTTTCATTGCAACGAGCTTAGAGTCTTTGAGCACTCCTTTAGTATCTCAATCGTCTACTGGCACCACTGTTTGTTTAGCAGGCTTCCTGCTTTTGATGTGCTTAAAAATAACCTTTTGCTTTTTTGCTTTTTTTTTTAGTTTTTGGATAGCTATTCTTCAAATTACTTTTTGCCCTCCCTAATAATATTTTACACTTCATTTGATAGTTTAAAATCCTATTTTCTTTGCTAAGATTTAACTTCCACTTTTTAAAATGATGCCTTTATATACATTTCACTGGTTCTTTTACTTGGTTGCTAAGTCATGGTTGCAAATTTTTTGTTCTCTCGCTGCATTTTAACTTGGGATATACATTAGAGAAGAGCTTCTATTATGGTGTCTTTGAAAAGTTGCCATGCAGCTTTCAGGAATTTTACTTTTGGCACTGTACCTTTTATCTTCTGTTTAAGTAACTTTCTCACTTCTTAAATATAGTAGGATGATTAAATGCAAGACCAAAGCTACTAGATATATGGGATGATAAATATAGATGGAGCAAACCCTGCATTGGCTTACAGACTATGATGGCCTCAGTATGTGAGAATATAGTATTTAAAATAGCCTTTCATAAAGTCTCCCTTTACAGGTCAAAATAACTTTCCATTTTGCATTTGAATTAGCCTGCGATCTTTGAGCACCTGCGCTTTGAAGCATGCTAGTTTTATTTTCCCCCAAGGGAAAAAAAGATAATTTCAGCACAGCTATCCATAACACCCAAGAGCATGCTGGACCACAGATGTTGATGGACTATTAAGGGTTCAACCTGTAATAACAAAAGAGTCAAATCTAGTGTCCTGCTATCTTAATACAGATTTGAGTGTCATCGATATACATTTTCTCAATGAGTCCTGGAGGTACATGCAAGTGTTTATACAGCAAACGTGTTTGTACAGTTGTTACAATTTATCACTTCTGTTCACTATATCTGTAGTAAACTAGATTTACCTGGCATTGCTCAAGTCAGTAGTGTCCCCATACAAACTGGGAGGGGAAGCTTCAGTACCCTCCCCTCCCCATCCTCTCTAAAGAGTACTGAGGAGGTAGGCTCAGATGGAGCTGGGGAGGAGGAGGTCAGTATGCAAACTGTCCCAATGAAAGAGGACTACCCCAGCGATCTCTCACCACAGCAGCATGGGGCACATGAAAAGCACCCTCCTCCATGGTTGCTGCAGCTTCAGCAAGCATAGCAAGGGGAAAGGGTACATGTCCTCCAGTTGGGGGACAGATACATACACAAAACAGAATAACTCACTCATATATAGTACATAGTCCCTTTCTCTGCCTCTGCTCCAATGGGATTAGTGTTCTCTGAGTCCCCATCTTTGGCCCCTTGCTGCCACCCTGTGGTCATTATACAGTATAACTGTCTCTACTTTCCATCCTATATCCCCTACTGTCCCATTTGGTCATTATATAGTACAGCCCTCCCTTTTTCTTTTATGAGAAGCAATCCCATTCCAGGCACATCCCATTTTCCTGGCACAACCAAATCCTTAGCTTTTTTTAAGTTGTGCTAAGAGGAAGCTGCATAGTGAATTTAGTGGTCCTAGCTCTTACTGTTTAGGAAGAGTTCTTCAACAAAACAGATACCCACAAACTTTCAAATATATACTAGATCATTAGCAGATGCTTAGATTTCAACACAAAAGCCACAACTTCTTTCAAATGTTCATTAGGAACAATATTTTAAAGAAACTATTCAAAAGCATTCATGCTCTGAAAACAAAACACTCATAGAATCTTAAGGTGTGTCTTGACTACAGGGTTTGGTTGACAAAAATAGACTTTTGTCGACAAAACTAAACCTCCGTCTACACTATCACCGAGTTCTGTCAACAGTAAGTCAACAGAACGTGGCAGTTTTGTCGATGGCGGTAAACCTCATTCTAAGAGGAATAACACCTTTTTTCGACACGTCGAAAAAAGGCACTATTGCATCCACACTGCTTTTTCAAAAGAGAGTGTCTAGACTCTGTCAAAAAAGCGGCTTGCTTTGTCGACAGAACTGGCTGTAGTCTAGACGCTCTTTTTCAACAGAGGCCTGTAGTCTAGACGTACCCATAGAGTTGGAAGAGAGCTCAGGAAGTCATCGAGTCCAACCCACTGCCCAAAGCAGGACCAACACCAAGTAAATCATCCCAGCCAGGGCTGTGTCAAGCCAGGACTTAAAAACTTCTAAGGCTGGACATTCCACCACTTCCCTAGGGAACCCATTCAAGTGCTTCACCACCCTCCTAGTAAAACAGTTTTTCTAATATCCAAACTAGACTTCCCCCACTGCAACTTGACAGCATTGCTTCTCATTCTGTTATCTGTCACCACTGAGAACAGCCTCTCTCCATCCTCTTTGGAAGCCCCCTTTCAGGCAGTTAAAGACTGCTATCAAATCCCCTCACACTTGTCTTCTGCAGACTAAATAAGCCCAAATTCCTCAGCCTCGCCTCATAAGTCATGTGCTTCAGCACCCTCATCATTTTTGTTGTCTTCTGCTGTATTTTCTCGAATGCGTCTACATCCTTTCTATAACAGTGGGACCCAGAATTTGATGCAACACTCCTGATGTGGCCTCACCAGCACCAAATAAAGGGGAATAATCACTTCTCTAGATCTGCTGGAAATGCTCCTTCTAATACGCAGTTAGCTTTCTTGGCTACAAGGGCATACTGTTGACTCGTATCCAGCTTCTCATCCACTAATCCCAAGGTCTTTTTCTGACTAACTGCTGCTTAGCCCTGCGGTCCCCAGCCTGTAACTATGCTTGGGATTCGTCTGTCCCAAGTGCAGGACTCGGCACTTGCCCTTGTTGAACCTCAGATTTCTTTTCGCCCAACCCTCCAATTTGTCTAAGTCTCTCTGGACCTTATCCCTACTCTCCAACATATCTACCTCTCCCCCAGTTTAGTATCATTTGTGAAATTGCTGAAGGTGCAATCCATCACTTCATCCAGCTCCATTAATAAAGATGTTGAACAAAATTGGCCCTAGAACCAATCCTTGGGATAGGTTCGTCAGATACACAGGCTGCCCCCAACTTGGGCCATAGCAAGGAGAGGGTTTCCTGTACAGAGATTCTGTATTCAACAGATATACAGAAATACTTTCTAGTCCCTGTTTGCCATCAAATTTTATACATCAGCTAAGTACTTTCAATTCTACAGATATATTCTCTTTTTAAAGGTTACTAATGATAAAATAAAACTGCTTAAGAGATTCAGGAAAGTACAGTATTTTAATTAAACAAGATTGCCAATGCCAAATTAAAAAAAAAAATCAATGTTTAGGGTTTGGTTTTTTTTATTCTTTTTGTGTTTGTGAAGTAACTCAAAGAGATGGTCAGTCTGATAATACACTGATTACATATACACTGCCAAAGAAGGATCCACTCCCTGAGTCTCAAATTATTAAGAATCAAGTAAGAAACTCTTTCTTTAGTACACCAGCACTATACACAATTAAGAAGGTAGTAGATCATAGAGCACCAAAATAGCTTACAAAAAATTGAGAAATTTTTTAAAAGGGCACTGTCAATTTAAATAAATAATAATACTTTTGTCTGAAATTCTATTTACCTGCTTTTGTTACAAGTAGTTCTTAAATGCCTAAAATTGAAATGTGGAACTGGTTTTTTCCTTCAATTTTTTCAGTGTCTTTGCTTTGTGTATTTAACAGCACATTGAAGACTGTTCCATTTGGTTCCAGGTCTGACACATGGTAACAATGGAGGGAAAATTACTTTAAAAAGCTGTAAAAATTGATTACATAATGCAGTAGTAAGCATCAAGGGGCAGAAGAAAGATTAAAAATTAGCTAACGGTTAACAAGAGGAAACTGCTCATGCAGATTTTAACCAATCTCTAGCATTCTCAGAGCTGATCTACAGTACAAAGTTAGGTTATTTAAACCACACTGGCTTAATTACATTGCACAGGAGAAGAATTAAGTGATTTAAACCCAAAATGTAGACACTGCTAGGTTGACAAAAGAATTCTTCCAATTCCTAACTCGTCTACAGCAAAAGAAGGATAGGGGCAATTTGTTTAGGGTGTCCTCTGGACTGCAGCAAGTGAGTCAGGATTGCAGTCCTCTGTCTGGGTTGGGGGAGAAGCAGGCTGCATGGGGTTGGTGTGCGTCAGGACAGTTGCGTGATTACATTTCAAACGAAGTTTACATAGGTGTTAATGGCTTAAAGTAAGAAAGAAAAAAAGATTATTTAAACAGAATTTTTTTGGAGTATTGCAGATATTTAAAACTCTGCTCTTAATTTGTTTTAAATCATATGTTACTAATTAATACACAGTCAACTGTATTGCATTACAGCCAGATCTTTGCTATGTAGTAGAGTTCTGGCTCTTATGAGTCAGAAGTAGCAAGTACTAGGCGTAATGCTAGTTGTTTTGTTAGATGAAACCGTACTGGCAAGCTCTTTGAAACCTTCATCAGTCTATAAACCCTGAAGCCATGTGTAAATTTGCTCTGGGGTTTCTACTCTTTGAACTGGTGACACACACACAAGGTGTAAATTTCAAACCAGGAGAACTTTTATCTGTTTTTATAGGTCTCTGTTTCACTTGTTCTTATGTAGCGGATCTAAACATTCCCCAGAGAAACCGTATAAGCCTGAGTGAATACCTTTTACTCTCTTTCCAGTGTCAGTAAATATGGTATTAGTATTTGCAAGGTGAGCATGACTATTTCTAGTTGACTCAGATTTGTTTCACATCTTAAAGCTCTGTGGATAATATGCATTTTGGTGTGTTTACTAGCTTGAGTTGTTAGAAAGGATGATACACTTACTTTTCTTTTTATTTAATTTCATATTAAATATTGTAGGCATTGTTCTGTATGAACATATTTTCTTCTACACCTATGGACTGTTTTTAAAAATAGGTTTTTTGTTTGTATTAGTGGTGCACATCCACACACCACCTCAACAATGGTATTGCACACGAGAAATTTCAAGCCGCCCAAGGACAGAAATGTCAGAGGGAACAATGCCTACTAAATGTCTACATCACAGCACTGTGGCAGCAGCATTTTTAATGCCAACATACCCATATACTAGTAAAGCTAGGTTTCTCAAACAAAATCATGTTTCAAAAAGTAAGATGGCAGATTCCAGCATCTTAAGGAAAACACTTAAAATTCTCTATTAATAAATACCCTATTAAATCAGAAGTCTGGACAGATGTCCCCCCAAACTTTCTAATATTACTATCCCCTATGATCAAAAGAACATTTTAAATGAAAGATATTACAATGCTGAACCTCCGAAATCCAGGACTCTCTGATCCAGCAACAAACCATGGATGTTACTGGATCAAAGTGCCAACGAGCCAGAAATGCTAACCGGCTGGGAACCCCAGCCCCAGGGAGTCCCAGCGAGCAGGGCAGAAGTGGGACTGGCGAGCCCCATCACCAGAGAGACCAGGCTAAGCAAGGCAGCAGCACGACCAACAAGCCCCATCCCTGGGGATCTCAGAGGAGCATCACAGAAGTGGGTCCGCAGCAGCTGAGGAGCTCTAACTCTGGGAGCCCCAGCAGGCTGGAGACCAAAGTCCAAACCCTGCAGGCTAGATTCCAGTGGCAGTGTGGCAGAGCAGAGCCAGCCACAGAGAGGGGGAGTGTCCTGGGAGGCTGGTGGCTGGGGACCTCCCCATATCCAGCAAATTCCCTCATTTGGGATAGGTCAAGTCCTGAGGGTCCTGGACAAGCGAGGTCCAATCTGTAACAAAAAGTGCATTAGACCCCAATTTGAAAATATGAACATTAGACTGTCCATCTCTTTAAAAATTTGTAGTGCATTTTCTAATCAGCATGACATAGATATATGCGTAACTACATGTGTCATAACATTCTGTATATATACCTAACAGGAAAGGCATACCACAAGGCTCATGTTAGGCTAATCCAATGGAACTGCAAAGGCTGTGAATCAATAAAGACAGATGCACATTTTGATAATATCAGTTTCAGAAGAGTGGTGTCCTACAATAGAGATGTAGGGAACAAACAATATAATTATCATTCAGACTATAAAATGGAAAACCAAGGAGCATCCCAACTATATTTACCAAACTTGCAAAAACAGAGAATTTACAAATTATTATTTTTCAGATGTTGAGAACTTCTGCACAAATAGCCACACAACCCAATACCTTCTGGACAACAAAAATAAGATGAATGTTTAAGAGTATTAGTATCAACTAATAGAATTAGCTTAAAGTTTGATGCAATTCCAAAGACCCTACATTAAATAGTTCTACAGCATGAAACCTTAGCATGCTGAAGAAAACTGGTTGGAAATTCCCATAGAAGTGTAAGACTTCAAGAATCATTACTATTGTAGCTCTACCCATATATTAAGCACCAAAAAACAAAAACATAAAAGAGAAACAATCTCATGTTCTCCTTTTAGTAGCAAATGTGGTTGCAATGACAAGATCTGGTCTGTTTTAAATTAATCCAGAGCACAAGTGTGCAGTGGAGGCCAGTGCTGAGGCCAAGGAACTGCTACTCCTGTGGGCGTGAAGGACATTGGAAAGAGTGCCCTTACTAGGATGGGGCAAGGTGGCTCCACCCAGTTAAAGAGTGAGTGATGGGAGAGTACCCTCTATGAGGATAACAGAGGGGCCACAAATATGTTGGGCCTGTGAGGATAACAGAGGGGCCACAAATATGTTGGGCCTGTGAGGACTCAGGGCACATAAGAAGAGAATGTCACAATGGAACTTTCAAGGCTCAGGCTAGCCCTGAAGGAAGAGCTAAGCCAAACATCAATTATGGGAAGCTTGTGACCAGTGGAAGGCACAAGAAGTGCTTCCATTGCCACCAGAAGGGCTGTATAAAGAGACACATCCCAGAGAAAGCATAAGGGGGTGCCAAAGGGGAGGACTCAGTCTAATACTACCCTAAGGGAGGGACTAGTGAAGACTGGGACCCATGCAGAGAGGGAAAATGAGACAAGGAAGCCCCAGGTACTGGAGAAAACTTATCCAGAAGGTAAGAGAGCTATGGCAGAAACCCAGAGAGAGACCTGGGCTCATCTGGTTACCAAAGAGACCCAGACAGGTCAAGGGCCAACAAAAGGTTGTGGGAATGCAAGTTTAAAAAAAACTTAGTATTCTAGTTAATAGGGAGCCCCAGACATATTCACCTCAATTGGGAGAGGAAAGAGAAGGAGTAGGGTAGGAAACAGGACCGTAGGACAGAGCATGGAGTAGCACAGATAGTTTCTGCAAGCTCCGTCCACAGAGAAGATAACTTGCTGATATGACGACAGGCAGCAAGAAAGGAACAGGAAGACCTCCAGTTCACAAAGCAAGAAAAAAAGAAGTGTTTACTTCAGGCAGCGTAAGATTGTTAGACACAGTTAGAATCTCTGCACATAGACACCCTAGCATCCAGGAGGCAAAGGTGAGCCACAGGACTGTGAATATTCTCTAGGTAGAGACACCTGAGAGGAAAACCCTGGAAAACCAGGAACAAGAACTACTAAGGGTAGAGATTACTTTAAGTAACTCTGCAGGCGCCTGACAGAGAACACTGGGAAAAAAATCAGTGCACAAACTGTTAAAGCTTCATAGATGAGGTAGGCCCAGGAGAGAGAAATCAGAGGACAGGGCAGCCATTGTTTCAGGCAGACACCACACTTGCTTGTCGGACGGGATGATCCAGCCACACCCCACCTCAAAGAAACCATAAAGAGGTCCTCCAAGAAGTGTGGCACCAGAGGAACCAACCAATCAAGGACCAGGAAGGCCTACAAAGGGCACTGCCAAACAGAGCAGCAATCAATGCAGTGCAGAGCTTAAGGACAGCAGACCACGAGGCCAGCTGCGGAAGTTGTCTCCAGGAGGGAAATCCCTGGAGGTACCACACTCAGAGGGAAACAGACTTGGAGACGCTAGCAGAGGGCACAGGGATAGGCTCCTGTAAAGTGCGTACCCCGTAAGGAGGTTGATTATTTCACCCAGAGTGTGACTTGGCCAGAAGGCCAAGTAGCAAAAAAGACTCTTTAAAGAGACAGTGCAAGAACAAGAACTTGACCAGATGGGGGTCAGCATGGGAGGTCAGTGCTGTCCCATTAAAACATGCAATAAACTTTTCATCTTTGTATTCAATAAAGGATACTGCAACAACAAAAATATAATGTGTCAATGTATTTCTCCCTATGCTGGAGTGGTCTCCCTCCCAAAACATATTTCTGCATTGCCAACATATCCTCCTGAAAATGTCACTGTTTGAACTAAACATAGCGAAAACTAAATACTTTATTTTCCTCTCGAATATTTCTTATGTTTTCTGTCACTTCCAACACAGACACCATCCTTGCAGCAACCCAGGTCCTTTATGTGAGAATTAATGATACCTCATTTGCAGGGCTCGCCAAGCGGCGGTGAGTCCTGCTCGCCAGCCGTGCGGTTCTGCGCTCTCCGCATGCGCAGATTGTTCTGCACATGCACAGATCGCTCTGCACCGGCTCTTCCGGGTTGTAATCTACTCGCCACGAGCGAGTAGATTACATTATTTGTCGAGCCCTGCTCATTTGCCTCATATACCCATATCCCACCCACTTCTTATTGTTTTGTTTTAGGCTACATCTACACTACCACGTTTTGTCACCAAAAAAGTGACTTTTGGTGACAAAACTGAGATAGCACACATAATGCAACACAGCATTTTGCAAAAAATGCCCAGTTTCAGCATCAATAATCTTCCACCTCCGTGAGGGAATTTTTTTCTTTGCCCTCCTTTTACTGTCATCTAACATGCATATATTGCCTTCCAGAAAGCTCCCCACAAATGCCCCCAAGCAGCCAGAGGTACACAACAAACAGTCCCTCCCCCTGCAAGCCCTGGCAACTTTAAATTCTATGTCCTTCTCGCTGGCTGAGCATGGAGTGGTTTCATGGCGTCTTCCCAGCTAATCATGGCTAGCTATTGCTCAAACGCTCTCCAGGTTGAGATCACTAAGGAGCCTTTCAGAATGGATCAGTGTGTGGGGAGGAGTCTGAAGTCCCAAATACAAGGGACATACAGGAATTGGGACACTTCTGGGAACATTTCACAAAGCTTGTGTGAAAAGGGCTATAAGCAGGTCACACTGCATTGCAGAGTGAAAACAGAAAAGCTCAGGCAGTCATATCACACAGTGAGGGAGGCAAACCACTGCTCTGATTTAATAAGGAGCTGGACGCCATTCTGGGAGGTGACCCATCTCCACTGTCAAGAGTCCTGTGGATTCTTCAGAGGGCACAGAGTCAGCAGAACAAGGGCTCAACCTGGAGGATGAAGTAATACATGAAGTGATAGATTAGAGTTAGATAAGGAAGTGGGATGCCCAGCAGGGTCACCCAGTGGGGCAGGCAGTCTCAGCAGCTACTACAGAGAGAGAGGAAGCAGGAGATCAGATGCAAGATAAGTGGCTTTGGCCTGAGGAGTGCAGACGTGGGTGGACAGCCCAGAAAAGTGGGAGGTTGGCTGTATTTCTGTAATGTATGCATAGCTAATCATTATGACTAAACAGGGTGTTGATGCACACCAAGATGTCAATGGAATCCTACTGAAAGATGCTCTGGAAACTTTACCTGAGATACTTGTTAATTTTCTCACATAGGTTCCAAGGCGGTGCAGCCATGTGTCTTTCCCGATTGTAGGACACCCTTCCATACCATTGTGCAATCAGTGGTCCAGGAACCAAAGTGGCACATAGATGAGATGCATATAGAGCAAGGCAAAAGCCACTAGCATCCAGAAGTTGAGCCCTGGTTTCCCTCCTTAACCTCAGGAGTGATTTCCCTGCAAAGCTGCTCCACAACTCACAACTACATTTGCTTTTGCCCCTATGCACACCCCTCAGCTCTGCCTTCCCCAAAAACTCAACATGCTTGCAATACCTGCATAGGTGTGCATCTTTGCAAAGATTGATGGGAAAGTGATTGCATATGTTGCAAAAGGTACCTATAAGTGAAATTTTTCAATGCTGAGGTAGAATTTAACAATCCCTCCTTTGTACATTCTATTTTACAGAGGAGACCTTGAGGACACAGAGCCTTTCCCCTACTGACAAGACTGCATCAGATAAGAAAGAGGCCCAAACGCAAAGGGAGCATTTGGTGAAAGAAGTCATAAAGCATTTCTCCATAAAGGCTAAGAAGCGGGAGGAGTGATGGGTAATGAAAAGGCAGGATAGGAAAGATGCCACTGACCACATGATCTAGGTCATGCAGGAACACACCAAGATGCCTGAGTGTTTAATCAAGCTGCAGAGTGAGCAGATCTGGCCTCAATCTCCCCTGCAGCACATACACAAATCTTTGTCCAGCAATCCCCACTCTATTCCCACACATTCCTTTTCACTCACTGGAAATCCTCACTTTCCCTTGCTTTCCAACACCTCTCACAAGTTTGATTATGACAGCGGAACAGTTGTGAGGTTTTACCTTTTCCAAGATCCTCCCTTACATGGGTGCTATGCTGTGCTGCAAATACTTTTTCTTGATCAATAAAGGCAAAACATTTTAATGGTACAATTATTTTATTTTCTGTTTCACAATCCATAGCAACAACTTCAGTTCCAGGTACAAGTTGTTCAAGCATTTTCTTTGCACTTATGTGTTACACATAGGGTGTTAATGGGATGCAGTACATTTTAGTGTCCCTCATTGTCAAAGTACTTCCTCAATGGCTCCCTGATGTTAATAGCAGCCCTTTGAGCTCCTCTGACTGCTGCCAAATGCAGTGCCTCAATGCTCCACCCGCAAGCAAACATGTCACCTTTAAATTCACACCGATTATGCAAAATGCAGTATGCGGCTATGACCACAGGAATATTCTCTATAAAGTCTAGCTTGTCAGAGACACCTCCATTTCCCCTTCAATCCGTCAAAGGCACATTCTACTATAATGCAGCATCAACTCAGCCTATTCTTGAAGCGTTTCTTACTGCTGTCCAGATGCCCTGTGTGTGGTTTAATGAGCCAGGACCATAAGGGGTAAAATGAGTCTCCCAAGATTACTCTAATCTTATGGTTTTGAAAGAAAGTCCACACCTGCTGTTTTCTGTACAGCATTCCTGAAGTTGTGTGTGTCATGCACCTTTCCAGACTGCCTTGCGTTGATGTCCGAAATGCTTACAGCGATATACAAGCACCTGCAGCACCACCGAGAACATCCTGTTGATGTACTGTGTGACAAGGTAGTCTGGTGCAAGCGTGCATGCACGCGCACACAGTTAGGAAAGCCCATCTCTGAAAAGCTATCCAGTGTGCCGGGGTGGTGAGCCTAAAGCCTGGAATGCAGGTCCCTCCCATCTTCCACTCACTACTGAGGAAGCGACTGGACGATGATACTGGAAACTTGGAATATGGGACAACCAGAAGGGCTGTGTCATGAAGACAACACCAGAGTCTTCGAAGTGATGTGGGTCCTTGGAGCTGACCCAGAACGACAAAAGGCAGGGACTGGGAGCTGATAGGCTCCAAGCCTGCAGACGCTCCACATGGATAAAAAAATCCCAGCGTGCCAGTGGTTTGCCCTGCTGGGCTGGGAAGTGACCTTGGGAAGTGCTGCAGACTCTGTTGTACTCTGCTAGGACATTTGTTTGCTTGCAGGCACAGAGCCTCTCAGCTCCCGTTGGTAGTGAACAGCAGCTAACGGGAGCTCAGAGGTTCTGTGCGCCTTGCGGTCTGCCCATCTCTCAGCCTGCGCTGAAGCTGACAAGCTGCAACTATACTCTGGCTTATAAATGGGTCAGTCACTTTTTACCATTTTTTTCTCTTTTTCTGAAACAATCATGTTACAGGAATACGTCACCCTGTTCTAACCATTCAACATCTATTAGAGTGGCCGAAAGAGTTTAGTTGGGCCACTAGCAAAAATGGATGGGTAGATCCAATAAAATTGTATTTAAAAAAAAAAAAAAAAGTATATGGCACCCCAAAGTTGTTACATTTAAATGTGGACATCCCTGTATTCTCTCTCAATACTACTACATTTGTTTAGATAATCATTGAAAATGTTATCAAATATTGTTTGGAGGGAGGCATAAAATTTTAATAGATTGAAAAGGAATCGACATGTTCAAAAAGGTTGGGAACCACTGGCTGAAGGTAAGAGAGAGATTCATTTAACAGATTTTTTTTTTGAGTGTTGCAGATCTCATCTTAATGATTTTTTAATATCTTGTGTTACTAATTAATACATAGCATATGTGATTTCATATTAAATATCATAGGTATTGCTCCTTGTTAACTATCGCTTGTTTTAATAGGTTTTCTTCCACATATATGGGCTGTCAAAAGTAAGTGTGTGTGTGTTGGTGTTCACATCCATACACTACCTCAATATTGGTGTTACACAAGAAATTTCAACCCGCCCAAGGATAGAAAATTCCACCTGCCCAAGGATAGAAAATGTTAGCGGGAACGCTCATCCCCAGGTCTTTTTCTGCCAAACTGCTGCTTAGCCAGTCGGTCCTGAGGGTCTGTAGCAGTGCTTGAGATTGTGTCCTTGTAGAACCCCCATCCGATTTCTTTTGGACCAATCCTCCAATTTGTCCGAGTCTCTCTGGACCCTATCCCTACCCTTCAACCTCTCCACGTAAAATTGTTTTACCTGCGAACTTGCTGAGGGTGCAAGCCATCCCCTTACCCAGGTCATTAATAAAGGTGATGAACAAAACTGGCCCCAGAACCGACCACCGGGGTACACTGCTTGGTACCAAATGCCAACCAGATGTCGAGCCGTTGATCACTACCCGATGAGTCCCACAATCTAAGCTTCTAGCCACCTTACAGTTCATTTATCCAATCCATACTTCCTATCAAAAGCTTTGCTAGAATCAAGGTATATCCCGTCCACCACAGAGCCAGTTACTTCATCATAAAAGGCAATCAGGTTGGTCAGGCATGACTTGTTGTACATGGTGAATCCATGTTGATTGTTTCTGATCACTTTTCTGTCTTCCAAGTGCTTCAAAATAGATTCCTTGAAGATCCCATCCATGATTTTTCTGGGGACTGAGGTGATGCTGACAGGTCTGTAGTTCCCTGGATTGTCCTTCTTCCCTTTTTAAAAAAAAAAAAAAGATGGGCACTACATTTGCCTTGTTCTAATCATCCAGGACCTCCCCCGATCACCACAAGCTTTCAGAGATAATGGCCAATGGCTCTGCAATCACATCAGCCAACTCCTTTAGAACCCTCAGATATGTCCCCATGAATTTGTGTATGTCCAGCTTTTCTAAATAGTTCTTAACCTGTTCTTTCTCCACCAAGGGCTTTCCACCTCTTTCTCATACTGTGCTCTCTAGAGCAGTAGTCTGGGAGCGGATCTTGTCTGTCAAAACAGAGGTAAAAAAAAAAGTATTGAGTACTTCAGCTTTTCCCACATCATCTGTCACTAGTTTACCTCCATCATTAAGTGAGGGAAGCTGTGGGACCCTAATGTCCCTATTATTGCTAACATGCGTGTAGAAACCTTTCTTGTTGCCCTTCACATCCTTTGCTAGCTGCAATTCCAGTCGCGATTTGGCCTTCCTGATTACACCCCTGTGTGCTCAAGCAATATATTTATACTCCTCCCTATTCATCTGTCCAAGTTTCCACTTCTTATCAATTTTCTTTTTATGTTTAAGCTCACCAAAGATTTTGCTGTTAAGCCAAGCTGGTCGCCTACCATATTTGCTTTTCTTAATGCACATCAGGATGGTTTGTTCCTGCACCTTCAATAAAGCTTCTTTAAAATACAGCCAGCTCTCCTGGATTCCTTTCCCCTTGATGTTAGCATCCCAGAGGATCCTGCCCATCAGTTCCTTGAGGGAGTCAAAGTCTGCTTTTCTGAAGTCCAGGATCTGTATTTTGCTGTTTTCCTTCCTTCCTTTGATCAGGATCCTGAATGCAACCATCTCATGATCACTGCTTCCCAGGTTTCCACCCACAGCTACTTTCCCTATTAATTCTTCCCTGTTTGTGAGCAACAGATTAAGCGGAGCATAGCCCCTGATGGATTCCTTCAGCACTTGTACCAGGAAATTATCTCCAACATTCCCCCAAAACTTCCTGTATTGTCTGTGTACTGCTATATTGGTCTCCCAACAGATGTCTGGGTGATTGAAGTCCCCAATGAGAACCAAAGCCTGTGATCTGGAAGCTTCTGTTAGTGGCCTGAAGAAAACCTTGTCTACCCCTACCACCTGAGCTGGTGGTCTATAGCAGACACCCACCACCACTTCACCCTTGTTGCTCCCACCTCTAAACTTAACCCGAAGACTCTCTACAGACTTTTCTCCCTCTTTATACTGGAGCTCTGAGCAATCATGCTGCTTTCTTACATATAGTGCAACTCCTCTACCTTTTTCTCACCCTTATTCAGTTTCTCCATATCAGTCATGATTTTACAGACATTTATCATATCCCCCTTTAATCTTGTGTTTTCCAAGCTGAACGGTCCCAGCCTTTTGAATCTCTCCTCATATGTAAGCGGTTCACTTTTCATAGAATCATAAGGTTAGAAGGGGCCACAAGGGTCATCTAGTCTAACCCCTGCCAAGAGGCATGATTTGGTGTGTAAAAACATTCAAAACATATGGATATTCTGTCTCTTTTTGAAAATTTTCAATGAAGAAGCTTCCACAACCTCCTGAGGCACTATGTTCCATTCTCTTACTGTTTGTACAGCTAGGAAGTTTTTCCTGAAATTTAACCTTTATCTGCTATGCTGTAGTTTGAACCCACTGCTTCTTATCCTGCCCTCTGTGGCAAAAAGAGAACTTTTCCATTTCTTTTATAGCAGCCTTTCATATATCTGAAGATGGCTTTTATATCCCCCCCTTACTCTCTTTTCCAAACTAAGCATACTCATTTCCTTCAGCCTTCGCTCATATGGCTTGCATTCCATCCCTTTGATCATCTTCATTGCTCGCCTCTGGATCCTTTCCAGTTTCTCTACCTCCTTTCTAGAATGGTCAAAATCATACACAGCACTTCAACTTAAGCTTAACTAGCACTGAGTAGAGCAGTACTATCACCTCCTGTGACTTCATGCTATGTCTTAATACAATCTAAAACTACATTTACTTTTTTTGCAACAGCAACACATTGCTGATTCATGCTCAGATTGTGATCCACTGCAAACTCCCAGATCCTTCTCACCAATGCTTCTTCCAAGCCAGTTTTCCCTCATTCTGTTTTTATTCATTCACTTTTTCTTCCCCAAGTGCAGAACCTTACATTTGTCTTTGCTGAATTTCATTTTATTGTCTGTAGCCCTGTTTTCCAATGTATCAAGATCCCTCTGAATTTTAGCTATAGTCTCCAAAGTACCAGCAACCCCTCCCTGCCCCCAGCTTTAAGTCATCTGCAAACTTGGCAAGTATGCTCTATCTACATTCAGGTCAGCATTAAAGATGTTAAACACTGCCACAATAAGAACAGATTCCTATGACACCCCTCAATTAATCATCATTCCATTAATAGTTACTCTTCGTTTGCAGTTGCTTTAACCAACTGCGTATTCACTTAATGGTAGGTCTGTTAAGACCACATTTTCCAGAATGGCATGTGGGACTGTGTTAAAACAACTCAAAGTTCAGGTATGATATACAGATGACATTCCCTCCCCTGCACCAAATCAGTCACCCTGTCAAAGAAAGAATCAAGTCAAACCGGCTTGATTGCCATGACTCTGGCCCAGAGGAGACTTTGCCCTAGGAGCAGCTACAGCCAGGAGCTTTGAGATGCCACCCCTGAGGAACAGCTCACTGTAGAAATGGCAGCAGAAATGGCAAAGGTAGAAGCCACCCCACAATCTAGTAAGTTTCAGGCTCCAAATTAATATTTATTAGTATAGGAGTAGAAGAGAGTTGTTGTCTATGAAGTAATGCAAAAGTTATTATAAGCCCTGGGTATCCACCAATGGCAGAGATATACCAGCACCAGTGTTCCCTCTAGCTGTGGGACAGCACAGCTTTACAGATGATTAATCAGCCCCTCTCAGTCAGTCAGCTCTGTGCAGGGAGCCTTGAGCCTCTGACTAGGCAGAGCTGATTACTCACCTGTGAAGCTGTGCTGCTGAGGGAACACTACCCAGCAGGATGGTGTTGCTGTACCTTCCCCCTACTGGAAGTGAAAATGACAACTGGGAAATACAAACAGGTGCACATTTTTGTTCTGACATTCCTCTTTGTTAAACAAAAAAACAAAAACAAAAAACTTTATAATGCCATCCCTGTAACTACACTACACAGAAACCACTCAATAGTTTAAAAAGCTGCCCGAAAACATTGAAGTGGCAGCCTAAATCTAAGTTGTTACCAAAAAAAAGGGGGGGGGGATGGGGTGGAGGGGAAGATCAGCTGTGATTTTTAACTTACCATTGTATCTGCACTTTTTTTCCACTGCAACTAACCTGGTTGTGTACAGGGAATTTGCCCCGGCAGTTATAAAGTGTCATGAACAGAGAGAGCAAATATATCTAGCTCTACTATGGCCCATCATTGTGCGATCAAAAATCCCAATCAAATGGTTCTTTGATAGTTCATGTGAAATTAGTTTACAACAATGGGACTACTTGTGTTACAAAATAAGGACTATTCTCCTAAACCAGAACTTGCAGGATGGGACCCTAGTTTTGGATTTATGCCATTTTAGCTAATTAATCCTTATTAAATATGAATAGAATAGCAGTGTGTAACAAATTACTCCCAAACTTAAAAAATATGAATATGGGATTGTACCATAAAACATGCCTTCAATTCAACATTGACTCAATTTTAACTTTAGCCCTGACACAACAATACCACTAGTCTATTCTAAACCACAATTGTTCAGCCAAAAATGTGTTCTTCCCATAAACAGTGAATAAGTGATAACTACTGGTAATAACTGGAATGTCAACAAGCATGATTCATCTGATTTTTTTCATTACTTTTATCAATTTGAAAAAGTATACTGCTCTATTATATAATTCCCCAGCCATTAGTTCACATAATGCCTTTCCTATATAGAACTACACTCCCAAGATGCATGCATGTGTATAACTTTATGCACACGAATATAGTCCCACTACACTCACCAAGATTACTCATGTCCTTTAAAAGTTAAGTAGATGCATAAATCTTTGCAAGATCAGGGCCTATGGGTTACTGTTTACAATTGCTTCTTATTTGGTAAGCAATGCTTTTGAATTTTCAGAACCTTGCTAACTAAAAGGAGGAGAATTAAGGAAGCATGCAATTACAGCTGATCTAGTAAGAAATCCCTGGCAGGAAAGCCAAAATATATTTTTTAATATCAAACATTTTACTATGGTGGCATATTTAAAGACATGCTGTGTATAGATAATATACAAAGCCAATAAAATGTGCTCAATCTATAATAGTCAACTATATTCCTATGAGTGGAATACTGATTCCATTGAAATTATGTACTCTCTCAGATGTGGCACAAAAACCAAGTAGCTTCCAAGTTAGAGATATTTATTTTATTTTTATATAATTATTGATAAGCATGTACAAAACTATGCAGTCTGTTTTCTTAAAGATTCATAAATTAAAATTTGATTTTAAAAAGTCACTATTTTCAGGGTTATAGGTTTGTCTACCAGTATAAAAAGAAACATTTTTATTTCAAGCTGAATTAGAAACATACAATAATAAATTCTGTCTAAACAGAAGGCCAAAGTAGCTAACGAAGTATTTTAAACTGAAAGTCTTCTAACTTTATATTACTGTTTTAACACACAGAAATGTATCACAAAACCAGTTTTGCTCTTCCATTAGAGTTATATACCTAATATAGCTTTAGAAGAACAACTTGGATTCTGTTGTGCATCAGTTACTCCTGGGGGAGTTCTGTACTACTCCACGTGCACAGACTGCATGTCCTGCACAGATTTTTTTTTTCCTTCAGCAAAAAACACATTCACCCAGAGAAGTGGTGCAGTTATGCATTTTACCAACCACAGGCCACTGTGGCACCAGAACAAAGAGCAGACACTCCTGGGAAGAAGCAGCCCCAACTTAGGAGAGGGAGAAGAAGAGGCTGTGTTTCTCACAGCCCCATACCCATGAGGCCAGGTAGTGTGCCATGGGATATAGGGGGACTCACTACACAAGATACATGAAATTGCTACAGTGGGGGAGGAGGGATGGTAGTGAGACTGGGACAGAGGCTAAATGGGAGTGAAGTACAGGGACAAATGATAACATGGGAAGGGACACATGAGGGTGGGGGCCAGATGTGATTAACTCAATGGAAGACTAGGGGTCAGCCAGGGTCACCAGGAGGAGGCTCCCTAACAGTCAGTGGATGTTATATACCTTGACTTCAGCAAGGCTTTTGATACGGTCTCCCACAATATTCTTGCCAGAAAGTTAAGGGAATGTGGATTGGATAAACAGGGAATGTGGATTGGACGGTAAGATGGATAGAAAGATGGCTAGAAGGCCGGGCCCGGCGAGTAGCGATCA
The DNA here is from genome assembly GCF_049634645.1 of Pelodiscus sinensis. Lineage (NCBI taxonomy): Eukaryota > Metazoa > Chordata > Testudines > Trionychidae > Pelodiscus > Pelodiscus sinensis. The sequence continues at coordinate 5,474,186 of NC_134739.1, read as the reverse complement.
ACGGTTTGATGTCAGGATGGCGGTCGGTTTCTAGCGGAGTGCCCCAAGGTTCGGTTCTAGGGTTGGTTTTGTTCAATATCTTTATTAATGACCTGGATGAGGGGATGCATTGCACCCTCAGCAAGTTTGCGGATGACACTAAGCTGGGGGGAGAGGTAGATACGCTTGAGGGCAGAGAGAGGGTCCAGAGTGACTTAGACAAATTGGAGGATTGGGCCACTAGAAATCTCATGAGGTTCAACAAGGACAAGTGTAGAGTCCTGCACTTGGGACAGAAGAATCCCAAGCAAAGTTACAAGCTGGGGACCAACCAGTTAAGTAGTAGTTCTGCAGAAAAGGACCTGGGGGTTACAGTGGATGAGAAGCTGGATATGAGTCAACAGTGTGCCCTTGTAGTCAAGAAGGCTAATGGCATATTAGGTTGCATTAAGAGGAGCATTGCCAGCAGATCCAGAGATGTCATTATTCCCCTTTATTCGGCTTTGGTGAGGCCACATCTGGAGTATTGTGTCCAGTTCTGGGCCCCCCACTACAAAAAGGATGCGGACGCATTGGAGAGGGTCCAGCGGAGGGCAACCAAAATGATTAGGGGGCTAGAGCACATGACTTATGAGGAGAGGCTGAGGGACTTGGATCTGTTTAGTCTGCATAAGCGAAGAGTGAGGGGGATTTGATAGCAGCCTTCAACTTCCTGAAGGGAGGTTCCAAAGAGGATGGAGAGAGGCTGTTCTCAGTAGTGACAGATGGCAGAACAAGGAGCAATGGTCTCAAGTTGTGGTGGGAGAGGTCCAGGTTGGATATTAGGAAAAACTATTTCACTAGGAGGGTGATGAAGCACTGGAATGGGTTACCTAGGGAAATAGTGGAGTCTCCATCCCTAGAGGTGTTTAAGTCTCGGCTTGACAAAGCCCTGGCCGGGTTGATTTAGTTGGATTTGGTCCTGCCTAGAGCAGGGGGCTGGACTTGATGACCTTCTGAGGTCTCTTCCAGTTCTATGATTGTATGAATTCCCCCCCCGCCCCCTCCAAAAAAAACCCACACAATTCCTTATTTCTCACACCCAATAACCCTTCGTGTTCAGCCAGGTTCCTTCACAGCAATTACTTTCCTTTCCCTCAGCGTCTCCATTATGCCTGATTCCCCCAACCCTTTTACACTGCTTCTGAGGAGTACAGGAAATACATTTCTGTATAATAATTTAAATGAATTATTGCCCAGAGTTCTGTATTAATAAGACCAGTAAAGAAAATGTCAAAAAGCATTTCCTGTATTTTTTTGTTTTCTGTATTGTTACAGATATACCTGCTGACACGTATTTTGAAATACAGGCAGTCCCCGGGTTACATACAAGATAAGTTCTGTAGGTTTGTTCTTAAGTTGAATCTGTATGTAAGTCGGAACTGGCATCCAGATTCAGCTGCTGCTGAAACTGATCAGCAGCTGATTCCAGGAAGCCCGGGGCAGAGCAACTCTGCCTCGGGACCAACCGGCAGCATCCCACCTGCTCCACCACAGGCCCCGGGGTTTGCTCCACGTCTCCCTGGTCTGCTGGGGCGGGGGGCACTAGCTGCGTCCCCCCCCAGCAGACAAGGGAGACGCGGAGCAAAGCGGCGGAGGACCCGGGCCGGACCACGGCGCTTCCAGATCAGCTGGAAGCGGCTGCGGGTCTGGCTCCGGGTCCTCCGCCGCTTTGCTCAGCGTCTCCCTGGTCTGCAGACCAGGGAGACGCTGAGCAAAGCGGCGGAGGACCCAGAGCCGGACCCGCGGCCGCTTCCAGATCAGCGCCGGACCCGCGGCGCTTCCAGCTGATCTGGAAGCGGCCGCGATCCGGCCCCGGGTCCTCTGCCGCTTTGCTCCCTGTCTCCCTGGTCTGCTGGCTCCCCCAGCAGACCAGGGAGACGGGGAGCAGCTTTTCTCGCCCCAGAGGAGGCAGGCGGCGGGACCAGGCGTCCCGCCGCTCCACTCCTCCGGGGCGAGAAAATCCCCGTTCGTAACTGCGGATCCGACATAAGTCCGATCCGCGTAACTCGGGGACTGCCTGTACATTATCAACATCATTGAAACTTGCATGACTATGTTGTGTTATTTTGATAAAATATGTAGAATTTTAAAAATACTGTGCTCATAATTTTTTTGTGCAAAAAATAATCAGGAATAATCAACAAAATTGAGAAATAAAATCCTGGTCCTGAAATCAAATAATTGTGTAAGACTGCACACACAGAGTCCCACTGAATTAAATGGGGTTCTGCACGGGCATGTGGGTCCTCTCTGAAGGAGAGGATAGCATGATCTGTGGCCTAATTTCGGATTTCTCCCACTTTTCAAATAAATCTAATGTAGATTTCATGTTTAAAGAGGCTGGGTTTTTTTTAAACCAAAAAAATAAAACAAATGTTATTAGAAAGTCATAAAAGGAAAAAGACTAGGATAGATCCACAATGCAATTATTTTATAAACTTTTTAAAACAAGGTCTAACAAGTTCATAATAGGATATAGCTTTAAGATCTATTTTACAAAGCCCCTATCCTGCAAACATTTATACAGATAATTGATTTTACATATTGACTTCACTGAGTCTACACACATATACGAAGTTAAACATTTCCATCTTTGCATGATGGAGACCTATCAATCCACAAAAAATAGAACATAGTTCTGTGGTCTCAATCTTGCTTTCTCTTACTTCAGTGACTCAACACCTGGCAATGCATCACTACCTTGCTTTTAGACCCTTAAACAGCACTTCTAAAGAAGTTTTTGTGCATTCCTGTTTAAAAAATATAAAAACATCAAAAGATTATTGGAGACAATCTAGGGACTAATGATAAAAATCTATCATAATGGTTATAAACCTCTGTATCAGCGACTGTGGAGTTTGAATATTCTGGACACTGCACTTAACATAAGGAATACACACGGTCATGAAAATGCAGTTATCACACACATTATATGCTAGAATATATTTTCAAAGCTATGGAAATAGATTTAGTCACTCAGCTCCTGTTGATGTTAAATAATAAGAGTCACACAAGTTCACCTCCTCTGAAAATGCAAACCTAAAACTTGATTTTAAAATCTTTTTGTTATTCATCATAAAGAAGTAAAAACTGAAAAAGGTATAATTGAGAAATTTAAAAGGAGGTAAAAGATTAAAAAAAACCTAGACAAGAGAACTAGAAAGGAAACTAACTTACCCATTAACTAACCACTCGTTCTCCAATTCCTCAAGAAAGCAAAATAAGGAATTTGTCATTCATTTTATTTTACATGACACAAAAAACACTAGGTTTGTCACCAATACAGAAAACGCCCTGCAATTTAAAAAACAAACCAGTTACATAAATGTAACAAAACTATAATAGGTACACATAGGGTACGTCTACATTGCACACGTATTTTGAAATTAGCTATTTCAGAATAGTTATTCCAAAATAGCTTATTTCAAAACAGCACGTCAACACTGTAGAGAAGCCTCAAAATTAGTCTGAGGCTTCCTTAATGTAGACTGGCTATCTCGATTTAGATCCCCAGGAAGCACTGGGGAGGAATAACTTAGAATGGCCCTGGTGAGGGGCTATTTCGAAATAGCAAAAGTGGAGCGTCTACACACACACCTTACTTTAAAATAACTATTTCGGAATAGGCATTATTCCTCGTAGAATGACGTTTACAGAATTCAGAAAAATCCATCCATTATTTTGAAATTATTTTGAAATAATGGAATGGCTGTGTAGATGCTCGCATTGTTATTTCAAAATAATGCTAATTATCTCGAAATAATGGTACAGTATAGATACACCCATAGAAAGATCTGTAGATACAGGACTCTGCAGAAGAGACCCAAAGTAATTTAAATCTAAAAGTTAGCTGTTGGTAAGCACAATATTCCACATGACTCAAGAAATGGATTTTGCCTACAACAGCTCACAATACTATATACATTTTGTTATTCGCTAAAGGCTTGTCTACACTGAAGAGTTATTTTGAAATAACTCCTCTTATTTCAAAAGAACAAGGTGAGTATCCACACTACCAAACCTGTTATTTCAAAATAATGGGCTTCTTATTTTGAAATAACTCCTGCTTGTGAAGAGGAATAAGCTTATTTCAAAATAGTTACTTTGGGAGTTATTTCGAAATAACCTGGTAGTGTAGACATAGCCTAAAAGTGCCACATGATTAACCATTGTTTTTAAGTTACAGACTGACACAACTACTACTCTGAGACTGGCAAGTTTTTACTGTTCTCTTAGGATCCAAACCTGCCTACTCTTATGCAGATGTTTAACTTTAAACCAGTGGTTTGCAACCTTTTTTCTTTTGCAGATCCCTAAAAAATTTCAAATGCACATGCAAAACCTTTTGGAAATCTTAGGCTACGTCTAGACTGCATTGCTATGTCAGTATACCGGAAGTACCCCAAAATAGTAATGCCACGTACAAGGAACGTGTCCGCTATTTCAGAAAATTTTCGAAATAGTGGACACGCTTTCATCATCCCTGTAAACCTCATTCTATAAGGAATAAGAGATGGCTCAAAAGAGCACTTTATTTCAAATTTTGGCACCAGGTAGACATGCCAAATTTCAAAATAGCCTCTTTCTAAATTAAATTTAAAAAAAAAAAATACGCAATTTGCAATTTTACAGTGCAGTCTAGACATAGCCTTACACCAAGTCTGTGGACCCACAGAGGTTCTCAAATCACAGGTTGAAAACTGCTGCTGTAAACACAAGAAGTCCCATTGACTTCAATGGGCACACTTGCATACACAAAGTTAAGTATGTTTGTAAATATATGCAGAATAGAAACATTACTTTAGAAAAACTTCATTGAATAGAGTGGACATACTGATGGACCTTAACCCATAGTAATGACTCTGGCTCATTATTCAGAAGTTGTATACACTTATTTCCTAGTAATCTGAAACTTCAATAGGCCCTAACTGGATATATTTAATAATCATTTACAGAAACATGAGATCCACTGTAACCTGTACAGCAATCACTTTAAAAGACAGTATTATGAGTTCTAGTGATAGAAAATGCAAAATATGGATGGCAAAAAGGCAGGTGGGAATGGCTATTGAAGGAAAACTAGGCAATCACTAAAAGTATTGAGTTTAAAAAATGAATATCATATGAATTCAACTTCATTATATACAGACAAGTTGTAATAATCAATTTAAATTGTTATGGGCAAAATTCAAACCTTCCTTGCACATATCCTAAATCAGAGCAGGCTATAGCACTCTTTTGAGCGCTACATGAAGTATGAATGGTGAGTTTGGAGAGCGTGCATAGCCTTGTCCACATGTTTGTGTCTTGCAGTAAGAGAAGCAAATGCAGTACTATTTACTAAGGCTCTTTTAGAAGCAGCAATAAAGAGCAGAGTACTGCATAGTGCACTGTTTGCCAGCCCTCAAGACACCCTACCTACACAAAGTAAGGTTGCTCAAGGACTCAAAAATTACCATCCATTCTTTCCAGAAAACCTGATTCCCCGGGCCAAAAAAGTCACCATATATTGTGATTCGTATTAGGCCAAAGCACAACAGTCAATATAAAATAGCCTTATAATTCACTTTCCTTTAATCTTATGTTACATTATATACACAACACAGCATAATGGTAATGTGTCTTTGGTCATTCCAGTGTGGATGTAGCTGTCAATTCTCCTAAAAACAGATATTTTTGTCAAGATGTACTCATTTTATTCAAAAAATTCTCCTAATGTGAAGGCAAGTGAAGGTTTATGATTGTCTTTTCATTTTTCATCTAATTGCTATCATCATAATTCCAAGCTCCACCTGGAATATGTTGCAAGCAGTATTCTATAGACATCTTTCCATGTTGTTTTCCATAGTATATCCTATTCTCCCCCTCACTCAAATTCATCCGTGTACAATACACTGAACGGACAAATCTATGTTCCCCTTGTCAAAGAGTATTAATTAACCACTTCAGCTCCTATTACTCAAATCGAACAATTCAATTGTGTTTCATTTTTCTTACACTTGTTATTTTCACCTTTGTAAAAAGACACACGGGTACTATTCCCTCTCAGCTGGTTTACCATCTTAAATTTCTTTCTGAACTTCCTCTCAGAAATGGGTGTGAACACCTACCTTTCTTTCCCTGGTAAAATACATGCAATAGATCTGTTTCATATCTCCTTTTTATATTTTATCCTCCAATAATCAACCCAAGAATATCAGTATAAAAAATCCTGCTGTCTTTCTCAATTTGCTGCATATTTTGTATCTGTATTCCCACTATTAGAAGAGTAGGAAAGGAAGATATGTAATCCTAGTTTTCCTTGCACTCCACACAAACAACAGCTTTTGTGTGTTTCTTTCATGTGAATTCTCTCTGCAGCAACAAAGTCTCTGGAAATAAAATACACCATCTTCTAACAACCACTTTTCCCCCCTCTCTATTTTCCCTCATTCCTTAAAAGGTTTGTTTCACTCTTTTTGTTAAACCTATCAGCCTTTGCAATACAGAATTTATGAAAAACTATTCAGCATAAATGCATACTATTAAAGACCAACCGTATGTCCATTCAATCTGTTTCTTAAGAACATTTAGTTGAACTTTTTAATTGGAAAAACAGCTTTTATTGATACTATTTTAGTAAATTAATCTTATCGAGCCCAACATTTACTGCATCACTATAATATTCGTGGTTAGAGTTATATATTTATGTGAGTTTCAAAGTACAGACTGTAAATTGATCTCACTAATCCAGTAGACCTCTGTTTGACAGCACTGGTATTCCTGGTCCTTACATTCTACTCTACTGAGCCAGTGTCCATGCAAGAGGCTCAACAGACAATCCCTCTCTTTATATTGGCGGAAGGGATCCAGCCTCCACGTGATCAATTCGCAGTCCATACACCATCAAGGTATTTTTGAACCGGTCCCTATATCTACCCACCCCCATTAGCATGGCTCGCGGATGTCTCTGGTCCCCAGCAGCGTCACTCCCGTAGGTGCGAACAATGCGGTCCTTACGGACAGGATTCCAGCCCAGCTCGCAGGGCGCTGCAGCCCGGCTGGCGAGGATGAGACCGGGCCAATCCCCTGGCTGCGCTCTCCGCGGGGCGCCGGTCCCCCCCCCCGCCCCGAAAAGCGCTGGGGCCGCCTCCCCTCCCCCGCGTGCTGCACCGTCTCCCCCACACCCACCCGTGGGGGCGGAGGAGGGGGGGGCTGGCGCGATTTCCAGCCACGCATCGACCGCGCTATCGCCCCTCACCCCGACAGCTCCCGGAACGTCGCGACACACGCCCCCCCCCCACTCCCCGCCGCCTCATCGCTGCGCCGCCAACTCCCCGCCGCGCCCCTCCCCGCACACCTCTCCCCCTCCCATCGACACACGCCGCCTAACCCCGCACCCGCCTGGCCCCAGCGCCTCCCCCTCAGGAGCGCTGCCTTACCTGGGGCGGCCGAGTCCGGGCTCCGACGGGCGCCTCCCTCTCTCAGCACATCGCGGCGGCCGAGGAGGGGCGGGGGGAGGGGGCCTGTTCTTGCCCCTCAGCGGCGCTCGCGCTCCACCGCGGCGGTTACCTCAGACCTCACCCACCCCCCCCACCTAAAAATAATAAAGACGCCCCCCCCCCAGGCTCGGCCCCTCCGGATCCCCTCCCCGCAGAGCGCGAGGAGGCGGGCGGGCGCGCGCGCGCGCGATGTTCCAACGGGAGGGAGCAAGCAGCCCCCTTCGCGCCCCGCGCCTCCTTGGCCTCGCGCCCGCCCGGCGCGCGCCCGCGCAGCCAAGCTCCCTCCTGGGCGCGCGCGCGCTCCGGCCTGGGGAGGGAGGGAGGAAGCTCAGGCTACGCCTCTTCTTCGCTCGCTCTCCCGTGCGCGAGCGGGGGGGGGGGGGGGGCGCACGCGCTCGCCCCGCCTCCCTGTGTGTCTTGTGCGCTGCTGGAGGTGAACCGCGCACACCGCCCGCGAGGGGTCTGGTTAATTATTCAGGAGGGCGTGGCTATGCAAATCGCAGCGCCGCCGCTGGCCCTGGCACCCCCCCCCGCACAACGTGTACAGGAGGACTGTGCGATTCTTCATGGGGGGCGGGGTTATGCAAAATGTGCAAATCAGGTCGGTCTTCCCCTCCCCCTACTCTGGGCGTTGCTTTTGCACCTAGTTTCTGATCCATGGCAGGATGGGGGGGGGAGGAGTGATTTTTAATTAGTTATTAATTACCTCTGTAATTCCTGCAGGTATTGGATCAAGATCTCTACGCGTCTGGTGGGGGCTGGATGGAAGAAGCAGGGAAGACATATGCAGGAACATGCGTACAGTGCGAGGCATGAAAGGAGCAGGCAGCCAGCTCTGGGCAATCCTGCTCATCAGGCGGCCTTCTGATTGTAGCGTTGCAACGTTTGTGATGTTCATGTTACATCGGCAGGAAAAGTTTTCCAAGGAGTTGGTAGGTCTCTGGACAAAGCTAAGACTTGCACTCGCGTTGGAGACAGTTCCTACTGTGGAGGGTTTCTTTTTTGAAGAATTTGGGATTCTAGAAGAACACTCTATCATGAAATCCAAATTCGTGTTACAATAATGCATTTACTCCTTTATCTCTCCAAAGGGCTTCTCTGTGCAAAAATGCATGTGCAATGCATTGTGCACGTAATGCATGTTTTCTGCAAGGTGATGTTTCTTTTGTGGAATGTATCAAGGATCTGTATGATTTTTCCTACATTGGCTGCAACTAATACCGATGCTGTCAAAAATAAACTGCTACTGAACCAACAAAAGGAAAGGATGTGACTGAGGGGAAAGGTTCCAGCTTCAGCAGAGGAGAGGGATTTCATAGCTACAGGAGTTTTCGGTGAATTGTGTTTCTGGGGATAGAGATCCAAGAGCTTATGTGTCCTTCAGCTCCTCCAAGAGGACAAACAGCGTTAAAACTTTTTTTAATTTTAAAAGCTGATTTCTGGAAAGAAGTAGAGATACATAGAGGATTTTTTCAGTGATAGCACTGCTAGGCAATGGAAATAAAATAATTTCAACAGCTAAAATTTCAGCTATGTACAAATCGCTGAGAGGATCCTTCCTTCTACCATATGTGGGGTGCTACCTGTTCATATAAAACAGTTATCCTGAAAACATCACATTTTATTGAGTAGCTGTTATTGTACAGTCTTTTTTTTTTTAAATCTTTAAAATGTAAGGAATATAACAGGGATGCTCATCTGGCCCTAAATTTAAGATTTGTAAAACAAACGATAATTCACCTAATACAAATATTTTTATCAAATTATTTTCCTGATCCAATTAAAACACTTAGCAAAATATTACAACCAAAATGCTGGAAAGCATGAGCTATATCATGGAATCCAAAGAGTTAATTTGCATTATTATTTTATTGGCCAGGCTGAGTTAAATGCAAATACCAAAGAATTAGCATAACTAGTGAAAGGTAAACTAGACATTTAACAGTTCTCCGTGGTTTAATACTAATATATTATCTAGAGAACGGACAGTTTTATTAGATTTTTCATCTGACCATGACTCTCTAAATTAATCAGAAAAAGTTTAAACTTATTTATCAGGAAAACCTTTCTAGTCCCCGTCTAAACCATGTTCCCCTTAATTAAATTAATTGTAAATGTAGTATACTCTCTTGAGATGTTGTGTCAAAGCTTGTAGGTGCCGATTACTTGCCTCCGTCTAACTGCAGAAAGGTTAAGAGCTTTACATCACATCTGTCCCTGGTGCCAAAGTTAATGACCAAATAAATTAAGCAACAGAGTGAACTGCAGTTATGAGCTGAATGAATTATTTGCACAAAAGATAATTAATTACTGTAGAAACAATCCCAGTTAATTGGAAACTGTTAAAAAAAACTGAGGTAGCTATACCGTTTTTATCAGTACATGAGAACTCCTGGCCAGTAACGTTAGAGCCCACATCCTCTTATTTCTGGAATAAAGGAGCTGTCAGATTGGATGAACATGCATTCAAGTCTCTTTTTCATTAGACTTGATCTTTTTCATTAACTAATAATAGTATAAAACAGCACAACACCAGCATCTTTTAAAAACATAAGGGAAATCTCCCAAAAATCCTTGCCTGATTCTACAGCAAAAGTACCGGTACATTATCTAATTGTTTTTATATAATTGTCTCTCATGTTACATTATAGTCTTTTGAGTCCACACATATTAGAAGGGAATAACTAGCCATAATTAGTCTTCTTTTTTTTCCCTTATACAATATACTTGAATGCAAATACACACTTTGCATACTATTGTAGTCATAGTATCCAGGAGTAATAATACTTCCACATATGAGAAAATATTCTCAGATGTAGAGCTAAAAAAATAAAAGCATGTTTCATGACATAGGCATTGTTGAAGAAATGGATGCCTTCAGACTAGCTCCTGCTCCCACACAGAGCTGAACCTTGAATACCAGGGGTGACAGTAGTGGATCTCACATTGGGTGACATCCAGAAAGACATCAGCAGGGTTTCCACTTGAAAACTGGCTCTGTTGCTCAGGGCTGTAAAAAATTTGAACCGTGGGCACTGTAGTTATGTCAACTTAAGCGTCTCAGTTCCACTTCACCACTGTGTGCCCACGTACACACAGCAGAGTTGGAGGGACAGGCTGACAAGGAATGGCTGCGGTGTAGGATTACACCAGAATCTAGCATAGACATGACTAGGTCAACAGAAGAATTCTTCTGTCAATGTAGCTATTCTCAGAGAGGTAGACAACCCATAAGAAAAAAAAAAACCCTCTGTGGATATTGCTGTAGCACAGACAATTGCAATAGGAATCTAAACCTCAGACATAGGTACATAGTCTAATTCCCAGGTTTGGCTCCACCACAATCCACAAAACACCCACTGAATTCTGTAGGTGCCTAAATTCACTCTGTGCCTATGTTTTCAAGGTAAAAATTCCCTAGGCATCCCTGTTTCAGCCTCTGGGCATGCACACTACTGCCCCCCTCTATGCACTGAAATGCCTGCTTACTGCCTGCACCCCAGAGTGATCCACATACCTGGGAAGGTGAGCATTCAGACACCTAAGTCATATGCAGGGTCTTGTTCTTGGATCAGGTACCCCATTCAAAATGTGGTTAGAGGAGGCAGTATCATCCACTTTGTAGCTCTGGAGACTTGGCTTCAATTCCCCTAGCTCTGCAAGAGTGTTCATAGAATCATAGAGCTGGAAGAGGGTTGGGGGAGGGAGCCTTTGGTTCAAGTCCTGCCTCTCCAGAGAGTACTCTGACCACTGAGATGGAGATGACCTGTGCCTGCTGATGGGAGTGTGGGGCAGAGTGAAGGCACCTAGCTTCAGCAGTGTTACTGGACACGTTCAGTCCATGTGAGCATACTCAGCACAAGCCAAGCAGCAAATCAGGTTGGAGGGGGGCATATCACACATATCTGCAGCACACACACACCTAGAAGATATTCTGTTGTGGGGCTCCAGCAGTCTCTGCTATTTCTATTTAAGATAAATAAAGAGGGACTGGACTGGAGGTCCTCCATCTCCTGGGTGGGTGCCCCAAACACTGACCTACAGTGTTATTGTCTATGTCACTCTGGTCCAGGAAAGATGTTGCTGCTTAGATATTTGAAATCCCTACATCAAGATGCAAAGATTGTTTTAAACAACATATGTCATTGGAGCATCCCTCCATATCTGACTCTAGGAAGTGTGAGTAACTAAAATAGGTAAGAAAATACACATTTTGCTTCTACTATCTACCCACCTACAAAAGATATAACCCAGTTGTAGTAAACATTTAAGGAAGAAAAAATTATTTCAGATCAATTCTAATATTGAACAAGGTATTCTTAAATACCAGAATACAAACTTCTCTCCCACCTTCACCAGTTCAAAATGGGACCAGTCTGTTGACCTGCAAGGCACATCTGTTTGTAGAGACTGCTATGGAAAAGGGGTTTTAGAGAAATTATTTTACATTCATATTTTTTCTGGACTCAAATGTAAGATTGCTATCTATTGAATTATCACTGGTTCCTCCAGCCCCAAAACTTTCTAAATGCTAGTCTAGCATGACCCTGTTCAGCTTATGAGAGCTCTTAGGATCATAGCACAAGCAGAATGGCTGGAGGCCTGTACATGTACAAGCATGGCAGTTAATTTTCTGTGACTCTATTGAGTATTAATGCATGCCAAACCATCTTGTGTCGTGGTACCATCAAATGAGATCTGTATTAATATAAACAGATCTCAGTAAGAACGGTATTTAATTTTGACACTGTCTTTGGATGGAACTTAGAAATAAAAATTGTTAAAATGTTTGAATATAAAGAGGAAAGACCACTCCATCTTTCCTAAAAAGAAAACATTCTGTGTAACTGATTTTGCAGGCCCTAGTGTTACGCAAAAGTGCAAGTACACTCCTATTTAACAATGTCCGTTGGGTTAAGTAGGAAAAAGATTAATTTTCAATGCCTTTTTAAAATGGAATAAACAACATTTATATTCCCTTGGGAGAAAAAACAAAGTGTGATCCTGCCAGTTGGTCTTTAATATGAGAGAAAGTTTTACATGATGTATTTTCACAGCTGTTTTATCAGTTTCCTAAAATGAATAAGGGTGGAGTTGCATAGTTTAGGAATGCCATGAAACATGGCTCAGGAGCTTTGCTGTGGCTTAATGATAGTGATTCCTTCCTAACTTAGCATATTAGCCAAGAGATCTGGGTGGGAGATAGGAACAGTGCCTCTGAAATGTTCTCACACAAAACTAGGTAACTATTAGATTTAAAACCAGGACTGAAGAGTTCATGGAAAAAATACTGTGGAATCTTCTATGAAATTTTACTCTGAAAAGTGGTTTCCAAAAACAATGTACTTCCATATGTCCTGCTGCAAGGCCCAGTACTGCAAGGCGCCAAGTCTTTCTGATTCCTATTCATTTCAATGGGAGTTGAGGGATTATAAAACCATGCAGAAGGAGCAAAGCACTTTTTGAGTTTGGGCACTTAATATGTTTTACTACTGTTTGGCTTGCTTCTTTAAATTGTTCTCTCCAAAGGCCAGAACTGTGGCAAAACTCCCATTGATTTCAGGAGGTGCAAGATTAATCTACAAATTATGGACACTGGGGAAATAGTCTTTCAGTACTCTTATTTTCAGTAGGAATAACTGTGCTGTTCAGGGGCAGATGAGGATTTTGCAGGGCCCAGGGCAGCACAATTTCGCAGGGCCCTCCCTTTGACACGGCGCATGCGTGGGGCTTCTTGAAGCGCGGGGCCCGGGGCGGCCGCCCCATCCGCCATGCCCTATATCCGCCACTGGTGCTGTTTCTGCTTCTGACATGAGTCCACAATTTACCAGGGGAGTGCCACTGTTCAGTTAACAAAGATTAATTTATTATAGGATTTGAACGGGTCTGGTGGCATAGAGTTTGACATGTTCTCTTCACATAGTTATAGGCTCATGGAATATGGCCAGAGCCTGAAAGTACTGACCTCCAGAATTTAGTGCAAGGATGATCTTTTGGCCAAATATTTTATTTAACTTGAGTTAAGAATATGTGTTGCTTTTGTTTTTTCCACCCTCCATCTGTTGGGTTGTGGAAATGGGAATGGCTATTATTTGCTTTATATTGTGGACATGATTGCTTGATATTGCACATTTAATATATGGATATGGCAGGCATTACCGGCTGGTGCTGTTATATATAGTATCCCCACATTCTTTTTCTTAGCATGCAAGTAGGTTTTTAGTCTTTGACTTAACAAGGATTGGGGGAAATAAACCTTCTGTGAAAACAGAAGTTTATTCTTTCATAGGTCTCCAAATACAGTCAATTCTGGAAGCAGAGTTGCTATCTGGGAACTAGATTACCAGATATTAGTGCTGGGCTGATTCCTGAAAGAAGGTACTGCACTGTATCCTATTTCATCATCTTATTCTAGAAACAGGCGGATTTGTGTTAATAAATCTAGTTACACTGAAAATGAATCAAGCTTCCATGTCACTGATTTCTCTGCCAATGGAAAGCTAACATGCAAGACCCCAACATCTGCTATCACTCAGCAACGGGGTACTCCTGTTGTCAGAAGATGACATTGTTGGAACAAGAGACATAATATGCCAATTTATTTACATAATTTAATCTTGAAACAATTTGCATTATTTAAATATATATATAACAATAAAGAGGCACATATCCAAGCCTCCAGGTGTTACTGCCAAAAAACAAAAATTAAACAGCTATCAGAATACAAATCTATGCTCTCTTCACAAATATCATTCCATCTATTGTTCCTTGTCATATACTTAGATTGTAAATTTTGGGACAGGGATTATTGTCTTGTCCTTTGGCTGTACAGCACTTGGCACAATGCGGACCTATCTGTGATTGAGGCTCTTGGGTGCTATATTACCTCCATATGGGTTTAAATAAACTCTGTCCTCCTGCAACTGAAGTTACAACATTTTTTGAAAATTTGGCCTGCCTAAAAATGTCGTGGCAATTTTTGCACAGTTAGGGTTGTCTTAACCAAAAATTTCATTTTCAATACATTCTATTTTTATATTCCTCCTGTCGTTTTATCGGGATCGGAAGATTCTTCTACAGCTCCTATCTTATATTCTTGTATAAAGCACTTTGAAAATTAAAATCTTTTGGGTGAACAGTGTTATAGAAATATAAGTTTATATTATGCTACTCTAAGTTAAATTGGCGAAGTTAAAAGTTATGCCATTGATTCTATATTTGTAATTTTCTTTTAATTGTCTTCTTGCTCCGATTGATCCTAAATGTCTGTTAGCAGTTATCTCAGCTCTTACATCATATCCTTGCCTTCTTTTCACTGACAATTAACAAGGGCACATACATGAAATAGCAGTTTCCTCCCCCAAATTCAGATGTAATACCTGTAGCCTTTATTGGACCTGTAACTGAGAAACAAAGTTTGATGATGGTTTCACTACTTACAAGGACAGCTTTGAAAAGCAACATTGCATCTGCTGCTAGTGGGCTAGTTATGTGAGAGCTATCTGGGGTTTTTACAGATGTACATAATCCTTTGTAAGTCTGTAAGAACCCCAGATATCTCTTGATACTATTTGCATTTAAACATTTATGCAGATAGATGGATCAGGTTGGAAGGAGCTTATGCCACAGTTTTGATCCCTTTTAAGTTATTACAGTTTCAGCCAAAAGCGCTGTTACTAAGCCAAAACATTTGTTACTACCTGCCTCTTAACATGAGCCTATCTCTTGAGGTACAGAAGTAAAGAGTGTTGCATATGCAGTACCTCCTCAGAAAGGAGCCCCACAGATTTGGGGGGACAAGTTTAGGGTATAAGAGGGTGGTACTAGACACTAGTGGTTCTCCACAGCTCTGTCCCCTTGCTCAGAGTAGGGATTTCCATTAATTAATCCCACTGGAAGCATTCTTACTTCCTGCAGAGTCCCCTCCAGAGCTACTTCAGAGAAACTACAGCAGGTCTCAGCCAAAGGCAGTGTAACTCTTCCATGGTTTATGTGCTGTTCTGTATCAGACAGAGACCTCTGTTCTCGCACTACAGCTCCTCCCACTAATGATCTGAGGGTTTCTTCCTCTGGATTCCCTACATCTGAGAAACATCATCTTCTGCAAACTCCATGCCACTCCCACACTTCTTACCTGAGGGGATACTTCCAGACAAACTCCACGAGTGGAGCTTTGCTGAGTTGTCTTGGTCATGTGGGTCTTTTTTCTGGCAGTAGGTGATCTGGTGCAGAGTTTTCACTGTTTTTTTCAGTTTATGTATGAACTCCGTCAAAGAGATGAATAACACTTTTCAGCTTCGAAGAGTTAATTAAGAGAGATATGAAAGAGGTCTATAAAATCAAGACTGGTGTGGAGAAAATAAATAAGTTACTTACTTGTTCCCACAACACATGAGCGAACGGTCACCAAAGGAAATTAATAGGTAGCAGATTTTTTTTAATGGAATTTTTTCTTCACACGGCGCATTATCTGTGGAACTCTTTGCCAGAGGATGTTGTGAAGGCTAGGATTTTAACAGTGTTCAAAAAATAATTAAATATATTCATAGAGGATAGGCCCTTCAAAGGCTATTAGCCAGGATGGGCAGAGATGGTGTCCTTAACCTCTGTTTGCCAGAAGCTGGGAATGAGCAATAGGGGATGGATTACTTGATGATTGCCTGTTCTGTTCATTCCTTCTGGAATACCTGGCATTGCCCACTGTTCAAAGACAAGAGACTAGGCTAGATGGACTTTTGATCTGACCCGTTATGCTTGTTACTATGTTCTTATGATTGAGCTCAGGATAATTCAGGAATTTATCACTTAACTTGAGCCTACTGGCCAATGCAAATATGTTCATCCATCCTAGGTTTTCCTTCTGGGACAATTTTTCTCTATAACATACATTATTTTAACTGCAAAGCATTTTAGAGAAAAAATTAGCTGAACAGAATAAAAAAATAAGCAAGTGCTAAGATATCTGCAGTGTTGGGGAGATGCCAAAACTCCCACATATACAGTAACAACCAGTATTCAAATTGTTGTTCAAGCAGCTCCACACATATTTATTCTAGACACTTACTTTTATGCCCTACAGAGAGTTGTTCTGATGAGCCAAGTAAATTACAGCAGTCAAAGCAGTTCCAAATAGTGCAAATGTTAAAGTGAAGATAAAGCCTACTTTAAGAATTTAGTGTGCTGCTACTACTGCTCTGATCTCATGTAAAGATCGTGTGTAGTTGTGGGAATGACATGAGTCCAGAAAGAGAGCTTTGGAACAACTTACAGCATAGTTAAAAACCACAAGGTGACTAAAATTGTGGGAGATCAGGTAACTACTTGTGCTGTTAAATGAGAGAAGTTTGTAAGCTGGTTCGCAACTGCTACCCCTGCTAGGCAATTCCTCAATATCAATACTCAAAATCAATGGAGGTAGAGAGTAGGAGGAGTTGGTGTTTGTCCAATAGAATAAAATAGGAAATAGAGCTGCAACATAAGTACTTGTATGTTGGGGGAATAAAGAAACTGCTTTTGTGCATATTAAAGGAAATGGATGGTTCAGCAGAAGGTTGATGATACAACCTGTTTCCAAGCCAAAAAAAAAAAAAAAAAAAAAAGACAGTTCAACACATCTCTGATGTCAGGGAAGTTCACTTTCCTAGGACAAGCATCACCTTCTCTGAACTGAATGCTGCTGTAAGCAACTAAAATAAGGAACTGTAAGAGGAGGCTGGAAATATGATGGAAAAACCTCATGGCAAGAGAACACGAATACACAATGAAACCACTATATCAGATGGATGTCTTTGCAGTTATAGCTGTGGGAACCTGCTGTTATTCCAGCAGGAGCTGCTGTCTTGCTAGGGATCTTCTTAATGATCTTTATCTCTGTACTGCAGTAAGCCAGTCTAAATTCACTACAGTAGGGAAATGCAATATACTCATATAATATCCTTAATACACTGTTTCATGTGTATTAAGTTTTGCCCAGAGATTCATTCACCAACCAAAGAAAAGATGGACAGGGTGCCTTATCCCTACCTGTTCACTGTGAAGCAATGGGTTAATTTCAGCCAGACCTTCAGTTCTCCTTGAACAGCTGTAAAGGAGAAGACTGAAAACCCACAGCCTCCCCAGCTGAAACTCTAAGAACAACTGTTTGAGAGATGGATGCAGCAGCTCTGAAATAAGAAGAATTCCACATACAGTCACTCTAGCCCAGACTTTGTTGTTGTTGTTTTAATTTCTAGCTGTATAAGACCAATTTGTTTTGGTGTAAAAAGTGCATTTTGAAGAGGCTGAGAACCTAAAACCACAAGAGGAATAGTAGGACCCTAAAAGAATGGTGTATTTTGTTTTTGATTATTTGTCCTGTTGATTTAGTCTGCTGGTTTACAGAAAGTTTTAAAGGTAAGACTTACATACAGGAATTTAGTCCATGACTTTTAAGTAAATGGATGACGGGGAAAGAAGATATCGAACAACTGAGTTAGCACAGTTCAAACAATAGACCCTCACAACTGCCGATAGTCACAGAAAGAGGCCAAAGCTGGAGGACTTAAGGGGCTAGTTTTGGCTAGAGGTGCCAAACACGAACTTCTCCAGCAGAAAACAGTAAATCTCCATTAGAAATGGAGGTAAGTGCCTAGGAAATTTAAAATACCATAAAAACAAGCTAGCTGCCACCTAGGAATCATACTGGAGAGTGGCTTCTTGTATTGCCATTTTTATAGTTATTAAAATAGCACCTAGACCAGGAACTCCCACCACTGTCAGTACTGCAGGCAAGAAGACAAGCTATGAAGTGGTGTGTGGAGTTAGTGCAAAAAAATTAGCCAGGATGGATAGGAATGGTGTCCTAGCCTTTGTTGGGTAGAGCTGGGAATGGGTGACAGGAGAGGGATCACTTGATGATTACGTGTTCTGTTCACTCCCTCTGGGGCACCTGTCATTGGTTACTGTCAAGAAGACAGGACACTGCTTGAACCTCTAAAATCCAGGACTCTCTGGTCCAACAACATTTGTGGTCTGGCAGGACCATGGATATTGCTGGACCAGAGAGCCCCAGCTGGCCTGGCTCAGAAGTGAAGCCCAGGCTGGGCTGGGAGTGGGGAGCACATCCTAAGCGGGGCTGGCGCTGTGGGGAGCACAGCTCTGGTAAGGGCTGACTGCAAGGAGCACAGCCCTGGCCAGTGTTGGAGGCAGCAGGGGCAGCAGCCAGCAGCGTAGCCCTGTCCGAGGCTGGTGCGGTGGGGAACAGACTCAGTCAGGGCTAGTGCAATGGGGGTGGCACAGCCCCAGCAGAGACGCAAGGCAGCAGGGCCGGCAGTCAGGAGCATAGTTCTGGCCAGAGCTGAAGTCAGTGGGACTGGTCCCTGGCCAGGGCTGGTGCAATGGGGGACACAGCCCCAGTCACAGCTGGCAGAGGATATATCTAGACTGCAGGCTTCTTTCAGAAGAAGCTTTTCTGGAAGATTCTTTCGGGAAAAACTTTTTTTGAAAGACAGTGTCCACACTGCAAAAGCACAATGAAAAAACGATCTGCTTTTTCGAAATATAGCGTCCACATTGATTGGACGCTATCTTGCATTTCAGTTGTACTTGCTGTGGATGGAGTGGCCACCAGGGCACCTGTGCTTTTTCCTGGAGGCCTCGTCTTTCGAAAAAATACTCTCTTTCGTGTCCACACGTGCCTTTTTCTGAAAAGTGATAGAAATGTAGCCATGTTAGTCTGGTGTAGCTGAATGAAAAAACAGGACTACAGGCAGTCCCCGAGTTACGCGGATCCAACTTATGTCGGATCCGCACTTACGAACGGGGCTTTCTCGCCCCGGAGCTCACAGGCAGCGGGACCGCCCAGAGCGCAGCGGTCCCGCCACCTCGACCTCTGGGGCGAGAAAAGTTGCTCTGGGTGCCCCTGGTCTGCTGGGGACCGTCTCCAGCAGACCAGGGACACCTAGAGCGAAGCCGGGGAGGCGGAGGGGTCCCGCGCCTCTGAGGCTTTGCCAGAGGAAAGCCTCAGAGGCGCGGCATCCTGCCGCCGCTGCGGCTTTGCTCCCCGTGTCCCTGGTCTGCTGGGGGGGAGGGGGTGCAGCTAGTGGCCCAGCAGACCAGGGAGACGTGGAGCAAAGCCCCGGGCCTGTGGTAGAGCAGGTGGGGCGCTTCCGGTTGGTCCCGCAGCACCGCTCCTTGGCGCTACTGGACCAACCCGGCAGCACCCCAGCTGCTCTGCCCCAGGAGTCCTGATTCAGCCGCTGCTGATCAGTTTCAGCAGCGGCTGAATCAGGACACCTGGGGCAGAGCAGCTGGGGTGCTGCTGGGTTGGTCCAGTAGCGCCGAGGAGCGGCGGGGCTACTGGACCAACCCAGCAGCACCCCAGCTGCTCTGCCCCAGGCGTCCCCAAGTCAGCCGCTGCTGAAACTGACCAGTGGCTGACTACAGGAAGCCCCTGCCCCGGGCTTCCTGGAATCAGCCGCTGATCAGTTTCAGCAGCAGCTGACTTGGGGATGCCTGGGGTTCTTAAGTTGAATCTGTATGTAAGTCCAAACTGGCGTCCAGATTCAGCCACTGTTGAATCTGGATGCCAGTTCCGACTTACATACAGATTCAACTTAAGAACAAACCTACAGTCCCTATCTTGTACGTAACCCAGGGACTGCCTGTATGTAGCACTTTAAAGACTAACAAGATGGTTTATTAGATGATGAGCTTTCGTGGGCCAGACCCACTTCCTCAGATCAAATAGTGGAAGAAAGTAGTCACAACCATATATACCAAAGGATACAATTAAAAAAATGAACACATATGAAAAGGACAAATGTGTTCATATGTGTTCATTTTTTAAATTGTATCCTTTGGTATATATGGTTATGCCAATTTTCTTCCACTATTTGATCTGAGGAAGTGGGTCTGGCCCACGAAAGCTCATCATCTAATAAACCATCTTGTTAGTCTTTAAAGTGCTACATAGTCCTGTTTTTTTATTCAGCTTTTTCTGAAAAAGCTTTTTTGGAAAAAGGCTTCTTCTTTGTAGAAAGAGGTTTACCAATGTCAGAAAAACCCCTCCGTTCTTTCGACTTGCTGTCGAAAGAACACAATAGCAGTGTGGACATAAGTGTAGTTTTTCCGGAAAAAAAAACTGTTTTTCTGGAAAAACTCTGCTGTGTAGACATACCCGCACTGTGGGGGCTAGAGGTGGCAGCAGGCAACGTAGCCCCAGCCAGGAGCAAAGCCTACCACCGGGTAGGGAGCCTTGACCTCCCCTTTAGGCAAACCCCTTGGTTCAGGACCACTCAGGTCCCGAGGGTGCTGGACAAGGGAGGTTCGATGGACCTTTTGTCTGACCCAGTATGGCCATTCTTATATTCTAATGACAAAGAAAATAAATAGTAACAGAAATATATCTGGGTAACTCATCCTCTAAACACCCTTTGGGGAATCTACAAAGAGAGAAGCATTGTAACATACAGACAAGGGCATAAATGTTATAAACGTATATCCTTTCATCCCATATTCTATTACAGAAGTTCTAATAAACACAGTTAGGAAGCCTAACACTGCAATACTTGAAAATTATCTCACCTTGGAAGAGAGAAACGACAGTAACAAGCATATTTGGAAAAAAACTTAAGGTTGAACATTGGACAAGGAATATGGAGCCACGGGTTTTGCCATGGAAAGGGAGGGCGGTGTCTCTACACCTTCCCCTGTTTGTGGGCCAGTAAAAATGGCTACTCATTGTCAAAGCAAAAACAATGCTTTTGAACTTTGAAAATAATTTGTATTATAGCAAAGAACAGAGTGATAAGGGCCATGTCCTTATATTTATTGTTAATTAACTTTTTTCTGAACTTGTACAGCTCTGGCGAAATTAGATTGGTACGGTATAGCCCTCTTTGGGCCTCAGCACAGGAAAAAAAATTAAAAATAAGAAAAAGTTGTGTAACCACTGAAATTAGAGTCCATCTGAGCTATACCCTGTATTTTGCAAGAGCTCAGATGACATGCTAGAGATAATCCTCATGGCTTATTCTGGCCTGATAAAAATCTATATATGAAATCCCAGACCCATTGAAATAAATGAGAAAATACCTGTTAACTTCTACAGGGCCAGGATTCCAAATTATGCATCACAGGGCACATCTACAGTACCCTGCAGTTCGGACTACATAGATGCAAGTAGCAGGGCACACCAAAGTGCTGTGCTGTAACTCAGGGGTCTCCAACCTTTTTAACCACAAGATCACTTTTTCAATTTAAGTGAAATGTAAGATCTACCTCAAACCCAAATACCCTTGCCCGGCTTCCTTCCCACCCCTTCTTTGAGGCCCCGCCCCTGCTCCAGCCCTTCTCCGAGACCTCACCCTGCTCACTCACTCCCCCATCCTCATTCATTTTAACCAGGCTGGGGTAGGGGGTTGGGGCGCAGGCTCTGGTCTTGAGCCCAGGGGTTTGGAATGTGGGAGGGGCCCTGGGCATAGCCTAGGTTGGGGGATTGGGGTCCATGAGGTGTTTCAGGGTGCAAAGTCAGGGAAGGAGTTTGGCTGCAGGGGGACTCATGTCTGGGGCAGGAGGTTGGGTGTAGGAGGAGGCTCAGGGCAGGGACAGGGGTTCAGGAAGGGCACTGTTTAACTCAAATAGCTTCTGGGTGTTGGAGCAGTGGGGTTAAGGCAGGCTTTCTCCTGCCCTAGCTCTGCACCAATCCTGAAAGCAGCTGGCATGTACAGCAATGGCTCCCTGGAGCCATAAGCTGCTTTTCATCCACTGAGCCCATAGCTTCTACTGGCCATGGTGCCTCATTATTGATCAATGGGAGCTGCAGGAGCGGTGTCGGCAGGCAAGGACAGCATGCTCTGCCTTTCTTAGGGTCTGCTGGAACATGCCAGCCACTTCCAGGAGCAAGCAATTTCCACAGGGAGAATGACTCCAGCCGTGATAGGTTAGGCATTTTAGAACTCACTACTCAAAAGAATTAAATTTAAGCATAAGAGAGAAATGAAAATTACGAAATGCACAGACCAGTCAAAATGCAAAAATACCACACTTTGCAAGCAGTAACAGAAATAACAACAACCCCCCACATGAGTGTTGGGTCGAGAGATGCGAGGGAAGGACAGTGTGTTTGTGAGAACGACAGACACGCATGCGCACACACACAGTGTGAGAGTGACAGAGATTTGCATTGCCACGCTCCCTCCATGCCCTTCTCTCTGTGTGGAGACAGGGTACAGGAGTGGCAGGGAGGAGGGACACCCTGACATCAGCACATACCACCTTCTCCCTCTTACACCCTGGACAGCAAGTAGAAGGCTCCCAGGGGGGCAGCTCCAAGGCAGAGGACAGTGGGTTGAGAGGCAACTGAAGTGCCAGCGCTTAATAGCTTCCTGGCCAAACTGGTCAAGATCACCTGTCAGAGGCTTCAAGATCTACTGGTAGATCCCGATCTACTGGTTGGTGACCACTGCTGTAACTCCTCCATGGGGAAACTGTATGTGTGATCTGGCGGGTTCTTAGTTCACTTTAACATAGTCCAAACTACAGGGAAGTGTAGCCTTGCCCTAGGAATCAGTTGAGGAACTGCCCTTTTTGACTTAGTCAAGTAGTTTGACTATTGTTGCTGTATCCATCTATGCCAGATTCCTTGGATATTTGGCGTCTGATTTGTTCTAATTAGCTAATTAGCTTTTTAATATATCTGTTGAACAGTGTGTAGGTGTTCTGTGATATTTCACGTATTTATAGGATACCTTTTTCTCCCTACAGGCAAGCTCTAGAATTTAGGGATACTTTCCCCTAAATTGGAATACTAATCAGGTTAACAGACCTAAAACCTTGCAGGTTTAAAAAAAAATCTTGCATCCCCTTTCTTCCCCATTATGTTCCTTTTGCATTACAAAAAAATGCACAAATTACAGGAAAATCTGATAGATGTTGATATTATCCTGTTAAACAAGTCTTATTTACCAGACTGGAGAGTAATTAGTATTGACAGGACCATTTTCCTGTGGGTGCTATTAGATTAGGCATTTATTCAGCCAGATATGGTTTCAACAGAGCTTGTTTATTCAGCAGCTGTTTTGTTCCCCATTACATTCCCACTGTTCCTGCTGAAATCTTTTACAATTCATTTAATTCCTGCAGTGACACCTACAGGTGAAGGTGGAGGAAATTAACGTGCCTTTGAATCAGAAATTAGCTGTCAAAGTCACCAAGAGCTCCTGTGGCTATTTGTGTTTGTTTATAATAAAATGAATTGTTTTATGATATTCTCTGCTTTGCCTCTCCCTCTCTTCTGAAAATAAAGACTAAACCTACTGGGGATTAGGCCAACAGCTCACTGTTCATTATCCTGAGCCATATATTGACCCCATCAGCAAAGTACAGGCATTAAAATCAGTAGTTTCTGGAACAGAACGCCAAACAGATGAGTGTAGCTGAGTTATTGGGACAGTTTCAAGGGTAGGAGTTGCCAATCTAATATAATTTTTGCCTTGTAGCTAACAATTTTATTCAAATGCAATAAACGTCCCTCTCCCTCTTTGCTTCCAAATGACCTTCCAGCTGCTATTTTTATTAAGTGTTCATGACAAATACATTCACTACTGTAAAAATGCCAAATGTTCTTAACACCAGTAATTTAGCCACGTCTGCTGTGGCTTCATTGAATGCAACTTAACTCCGCTGCTAGAATCTCTGTAAGAACCATGCAAACATGCAACTGTAGGCAAATGTGTTATAGCTATAATAAAAGATAACAATCAGAACACATGGGTCACAGTTCTCTATTCCCCTTACATCTTTGCTAGTTATTTGCATCATTGTAGACTGAGTAAAATGTTCCTTGTTTAGAACAGTGCCATTTTTCACTCATTTACACCCGTGTAAATACCTACAGAAAATGAAATGCAAGAGAGACCTGGGCCCAAGAAATAGATGGTTTATGCAGAGCTAGTGAATACAATTATGGGAAGCCTTAATTCTGTCATTTCCTGATTGCCAAGTGCTCAATTTTGCAACTTTAATCAACATTCTTTCTCTTTTTTAAGATGTATACATTTCATAGGGATATTATTAAAAATAAGTACAATTGGTATGCAGTTGGATGGACAGACTGTCGAGCTGGTAGATCAATATGTATATCTTGGACAAGTGTTGCAGATGGACAATGAGTTGGGCCCAGAGTTGAGCAGGAGGAGGAGGCCGGGCTGGATTGCATTTGAGAATCTGCACAGAGTTTTTATCGATCCTAAACTTTCCCCCACCATGAAAGCCCATCTCTTTAACACCAGTATTCTTCTGGTAATGCTTTATGGCTAAGAAACCTAGAACACAACACTTACAGAAGAATTAAAGCTGCAAATCACCCAAAGAGCAACAGAAAGATGCATGATAGGTGTAAGTAGGCTACAGCATGTTACTATTGATCTGCATGCAAGAAGCGATGTCATTGGTATCATCCAAGTTATGTATGATTGGAAAAGGAGATGGGCTGGCCATGTAGCAAGACTGAGACACAACAGATGGACAGCGCGTATACTCCATTGGTATCCACGAGACATAAAAAGAACAAGAGGAAGGCCTCCAGAATGTTGGGTGGATCCTTTATGGAAGATTTATAGAAGGACATGGACGAGAGCTGCACAAACAGGACAGTGTGGAAAAGTTGTGATCTGCATCAATGGCGAGACTATTCGCATTGATGAAATCACGGCTCTTCAAAGTATTCCAAGTATGTACAATTGCACCACCTTCTTCTCATGCTTTGTAAGAGTCTGAACTAGAGCTAGGTGAGAAAAACTTCAATGACAATTTCTAGTAAAAAATATTGTGGAAATTGATATTTTTCATGGGAAAAATGTTGAGATCCAGGAGACTTTCAACTCACCATTTTTTTCACGTCTTTATTTCAAGTCCCCTCTCCCCCCCCCCCCAACTTTTAAACATTTTCTAACTTCTATCATTTGGAAAAGCACTAGAAGTGTAGAAAATACTGCAAGCTTTGGAACACTCGCAAAGATAAAGAATAATTTCACTTGGGAAAAAAATTATCCTAAAAGTAATACTTTCAATTAGGTCTTCAATGAAAAAAAGGATACATTTTTGCATGAACATAGCTATAAAATACCTTAGGATACATCTACACAGCAGGGCAAAATTCAAATTAAGATATGCAACTTCAACTACATCAGTTACATAGCTGAGATTGAAAAAGCTTAACTCGGGTTTTGGCGCTGTCTACACAGCAGGAAGTCAAATGAAGAATACTCTTCGACTTCCTTGCTCCTCATAAAACGAGTGTTACGGAGTCGGAGTAAGAAGTCCTCCATCTCAGCATTATTTCGAAATAATGGCTTGCTGTGTAGACATGTATTTTGTTATTTCGAAATAACATCAGTTATTCCAAAATAACGCTGCTGTGTAGACGTACTCTTAGAGATTTATATTCTATTCCTCGCTTATGTATGTTCCTAGTAAGGTCTGAGGCCTTGCTTAATATTAGGAGTTGTGAAGGGCACAGAATTATCAATTGCATTCAGTAGAAATCTAGAACTCATAATCTTCCGATTTACAACCTGGTGCTTTTCCCCTAAGCAAGAGGGGTAGGAGAATCTATTTTGCCTGTGTCCTGTCTAGAGGTTCTGCTTTTAATCCAGATAAAATGAAGTCCCTGGCCATCACCATCAAACAGATTCCAGTTCCAGATTACAATCAAATCAATGTTAACCACTGGCCATTTGGCATTGTCATAGACAGTGTTGGAGGATGCTTAGAAGATGTACAGCAGCAGCTAACGTTTCAGGCCCTTCAGCAGCTTCTGTGGGGACCTACAAAAGCAGCAAGGAGTCCTGTGGCACCTTATAGACTAACTGAAGTGTAGGAGCATAAGCTTTCGTGGGCAAAGACCCACTTAGTCAGATGCATGTAGTGGAAATATCCAGAGGCAGGTATAAATATACAGGCCAGAATCAGGCTGGAGATGACGAGGTGGATCCAATCAAGGAGGATGAGGCCCACTTCTAGTAGCTGATCTGGAGGTGTGAATTCCAAGAGAGGAGAAGCTGCTTTTGTAGTTAGCAAGCCATTCACAGTCTTTGTTTAATCCAGAGTTGATTGTGTCAAACTTGAAGATGAACTGTAACTCAGCAGTTTCTCTTTGAAGTCTGGTCCTGAAGTTTTTTTGCTGCAGGATGGCTACCTTTAGAATCATAGAACCATAGACTCATAGGGAGGTCATCAAGTCCAAACCCCTCCTAGAAGCAGGACCATCATGGGCTTTGTCAAGCCAGGACTTACAAACCTCTAGGGATGGAAATTCCACCACCTCCCTCGGGATTAATGGTATCAAGTTTGCTGTGACGCTGCAGATATACAGAACAGTTATAGAAGTGAAACATGGACACTGAAGACTGAAAAGCACTGCAGTGACACTTTCAATTCTTGTTGTCTTTGTCACCTGCTCCACGTCAGGTGGCAGGACAAGATTGGAAACAAAGATATTCAGAGACAAACCCAGCAGCTGCCTCTATCAGCGCAGGTTTTCTTTTCAATGGATTTCCTGGTATGAACATAATATAAGAAAGAAAGACCAACAAATTCCAAAGAATGTGTATCGAGGAATGCAGCTACACAACCATCAATCTCGTGGGCACCAAAAGCTTAGATGGCACAAAAAGATTGCCAGTGATGGACATAAACTGACTGTTACAGTCAAACTGCCTTAAACTCCTTGGCAGTGACTGATCTGTGGCACATGATTTACAAGGAGGCCACATCCCATTGGGAACTGCCATGGCGATTTTTAACCATATATTATTCAGCCAAATCTGACTGAATTTTCACTGGGGTAACAAAGTATCCTTCCTTCTCTAGTGTTCTTCAGATAACCAGTTGGGCATTTTTATAACTGCAATAAGCAACTGAATTTAGAAGTTGCTGCTACTACTTCTATAATGGTCCAGGCATGCAGGTCATACTTACGTGAGTGGTTGGTTCTAAGGTGCGTAAAGGGCTTCATGACTGAGTCCTTAATTATCTTATTAAAAATATTCAGCTTATTGTTATTCATATTCTGAACTATCTTTAGAAATGGAGGTAAACACCAGAACATAAACATTGAAAAAGGCAGGTAATGCGGCAATTCTTTTCTTGCTTAATTGTCTATTAAGTACGCGCAGAAGCACACGTGACAAGTAGAAGACAAAAAAAAAAGTTCTGTCACATCTGCAAATTATCCAGTAATCCTAAAACCCAGAATAATAAAAAAGGAAATTCAGTGGTCACTTTGTAAACTATGAGTAGCTTTCCAAACATAACCTGTAAACATCTGTACAGGAAGTAGAATCCTTGAAAAACAATGGGTCATAAATCTTTTTTTTCTGTGCCTTACATGTAGTGCATAAATATGGCTAACATGGATAGTAGCTAGGAGTATTTTTATCTTGCTATGATTTATTCATGTCTGAGGAAGGCCTGTCTAAACCACAGAGAAAAGGAATCCTCTATCAAAACACCACAAATATGTGTCCTGTTTTTCTTAGATGAAGGGCTCTTGTTTCCAGTGACTTGTTCCCTGTAGGTCTTGACTTTTAATGTCGTGTTTCTTTCACTCACAATTCATTAAATCAGCATTCCTCCAAGTAGACATTCCTACAGATGTAGGTTTGCATTCAGAGTACCCAAAGGAAAAAGGGACTGAAGCGTAAATTAATCAAATGAGTGAATTCTCACAACATTGAGGGCTGGATTATACCATCCTTGTTCATACTGAAGAGCACCTTATTCTGCACAAAGATCTATTTAAACTAATGGGATGATTTTCATAGTAAATGAGGGTCACATGTTTCCACAGCACTCAGCACCTGACAGCTCATAGTGTGGCACTTATGGACAGTTTTTCAGAAGAGCACAGTTCCTAAAGTGCACCTGGTGTGCTGCCGTCTGAAATCTGGCCCCAATTTTGTGCGCTGAGGAAGTCTGAAAAACTGCCTCTTTACTGCTCCATGTGCATGAGTGAGTGGCTGAATCTGTCTTTGAGAAGTCCTTCACTAGTTGATATGTATATACTGACAGTAAGTCCCACTCAGCAAGCATTAAACTCATTTTATAAACATAGTGAGCATCATAAGTAACATTGCATCTAACATCCAGAGGGCCACTTGAATGCAGAATTTGTTTGCACACATTAGCTTTGTCTGTTCATACACATGCATGAATTAGAGCTGACATGGGATAAAATATAAGGGATCTGATCCTGTGAGTGGCAGATGAGTGCACTCAGCATACCACCAAAGGCACTCAGCATATTGCCACAGGCCACAAGATTGCAACGAGGTTGTAACAAAAGGTTAGACATGGTTTGTCAATCAGATTCATCTGGTTCCATTTCATCCTATGACAGAGTGCTTCAGATCACACACAAAGGCGGGGAGGAGGGTGCTTTAAAACTGGATTACAAACACTTACTGCGTGGGCATGTTCTTCATAACTCATCATATCATTAAACCAGATGGCACCATTCTGAACTGCCCATTGCTTCAGTTTATGCCTCATCCCAATTACTTTGGATCTTTACCAGCAAAGTGGTGCTCGTCTGTCTCCCAGTTACTTTCTGTCATCTGGTGTCTTGTTTCCTTTTCCTAGAGTTCAATCAATGCTGGATTTTTAGGCATGAACATGTAGTATATGTAGTGACAATCTTCTTGAAAAATGTAAAGACAAATGTTAGTCTCACTGTTTTCATCTGATCCAATAAGACTAAAATAGCCTGTAGGATAGCATAATGAAGTTGTAGCCATCTGTCATGTTAGTACTTGAAGCCCTAGTCTTACTCTGATCATGTATTTAAAATGCAACCTAAGAAATTGAATTTATCCTTTAACTCACTGCCACACTATTTTTAGCATCTGTAAGAAGTTATATAGAAAGAATCCTCTTGAAAGTACGGAAAAGGATAGACTTTAAGTTGGACTGACAGGAATGGTTGTTCATGAGCAGTAAATATCCACTCACACAATACCTGAACAGTGGATAAATAGAAAATTGTTATCTTCAGAAATGTTAGCCCCTCATCTAACCATTGCAAGAGATTAAAAGAACCAGTTGCAGTCGACAGCCTGCTTAGTGGACTGAAACCATATGAAGGCACCCACAAAGATTTATAGAATCTTGTTTACTTCAACTAAGATTGGGATATAGACACCCAGTGAAGAGAACTAGGGTCATTTATTTCTAAGGCAATGAAGTTAGCCCTCTCATACCAGTAATAAAGAACAAAGCTCTATTTTCACAGCTTCATCATTAAACTCGTGTGAAATTATTTCTATTGACAATAAGCATTCCCAAAGGACATTGTAAATTCATGGCACAGCATCACAGAAAATTATAAAATAACAAAAGGCATATGGGCGATTTGTTAGTGTCATCTTATGCTAATGATGACACATGCGACTAATGTGAAGTAAAATTAGTGTTGATGTAAAGTTTGTTATTTCTGCAAGGATTGGGCTGATGTGACATGTTCTTTAAAAATAAATAGTGTAAGACACGAATGGCCAGATTCTTTGGTGGTATACATCAGTGTGCCCCCACTAAAGTCTAGAGAGCTGGCAAGTTGCACCAGCTGAAAATACGTATCCAAATGAACCCTCAGGCTTCAGGACCAAAATAAGATTTATAGACAAAATCCCTCCTGTTTCCATTGAAGTCAATGGCAGTTTGGCCATAGAATTTCATGAGTCCAAGAATTCACCATATGTGTTTTGGGAAGCTATATCTGGGACAATCTCCTTAACAAAACTCAACAGTTCACAGTATAGTGGTCTCCAAACTGGACTATTACAGGAAGACTCTCTTGATTTCAAAAGTGAACAGATAACCTCATGCCCAAAAATATTTGTTCAACCAAATGTGTGTATAAATGAATCTCTGCTTTGTAACATAAAATGATTACAATAAGAGTCAGGAAGGATTTCATCCATGTGTATTCTACAGAGCAGGTGCATGGTTTTGGCTTTTTTCCCCCCCTACTTTTTCTGCAGCACACCATAGTAGATGGCATGGTTTGGAGTTTTTTCCATCTTTTTCTGAAGCATACCAACATAAACGGTTCCAATAGCAAACCCAATGTTTCTTTGAAAACGAGAGTTGATCCTTATTAAACAATACCAGAGGCCGTGTCCAGACTCAGGGGTTTTTTCGGGAAAAGTAGCCTTTTCCCGAAAAAACTTCCTCTGCGTCCAGACTCAAGCCGCGTTCTTTCGAAATTATTTCGAAAGAACGCGGCTTTTCTTTCGATGGCGGTAAACCTCATTTCACGAGGAAGAACGCATTCTTTCGAAAGGAACTTTCGAAAGAAGGCATTCTTCAATGTAAAGAGGCCGTCTTCGAAAGAGAGCATCCAGACTCGCTGGGTGCTCTCTTTCGAAAAAGCGGATTTCTCTTTCGAAAGATCCGCCTGCAGTCTAGACGCGATCTTTCGAAAGAGGCTCTTTCGAAAGATGCTTTCGAAAGAGCCTCTTTCGAAAGAAGCCTGCAGTCTAGACATAGCCTTTTAGGGCCCAAATTTTATCACCATGTTCAATATGTTTTCCTTTTATTTTCCTATGTTGATTTCCAAAATACATTAGAGGGAGAGAGACAGGGGACAGGAAATTAGGAATTCTGGGTTTTATTTCTGGATCTGCCACTGCTTTTGTGTGTGCCGTTTGGGCAAATTACTGGACTTTCCCACATCTTTCTTTCTTCATTGTAAAAATGGCCAAAATACCTGCCTCACAAGAAAGGGAAGGGCTAAACCTTAATTAATTGTTTAGAATATACTTTCAAATACTTAGACAAAAGAGTTATTGATGTAAAGAGCAATTCTTGACAAAGCCTCTAGCAAGATTTATTCTATTCTCTAACAGTCCATGCAATGTATAGGGAGCAAAGGGAAGACTGGTTACCTCTCTACTGCCTGATGAGTCTCAGAGGGCCACAGGAGAAAGGCTCCTTTTCCTGAAGCAGAGGTCAGGGCTCATAAGCTCTCGACTGTGTCACAGCAATACCTTCTTTTAAAGTGTGATTAGGCAAGGGAATTTGCTGAGAGCAATGTGTTAGTAATATCTCTATTGCTAGCAGGTTGCTTCATTGTTAGTACGAGTGTTGGGATATTCACCCCACACCAGCCCTGAATGGGCAAAGGACCAGTTAGTGAAATAGACCATATTTGAGGGGATTAGGCTGGCCAAGCGATCCCTACTCTGAAGCTCAGCTGAGCAGGTACGGGCTAGGCTAGTATAAAGCCAGGAAGCTGGCAACAGAAAATAAGGAAGATTACAGTCACCATCTGTGCTTTAGAATGGGAGGGTGGCTCCCAGAGAGCCGGTCCCACAGGGAAGGGTGTACCAGAAAGCCTGTGGGAGGCAGAGTAGGAAGCATCCCAGGGAGAGAACAGCAAGGCTAGAGATCGAATAGACTTTGCTGTGAGTTGTGAGCTCTCTTGGGTGGGTTCTGCAATAGTGGGGAGACCCAAATTCTCCTACAAGCCACTAACAGAGAGGCACTGCCTGGACAGCAAGTCTATTGAGACTCAATATGCAAGCAGATGAAACCACATAAGGACCAGGCAGGAGAGCGGAGTTACACAAAGAAAGCTGCAGTTGTGAGAGAAGACAAGAAGCTGAGGCAAGGGGAGAATCAGACCAGGAAGAGAACTATTCCCAAGAGCAGCCAGGAAGAGACTCCACCCATGCCAATGGGACTTTGTGACAGCATGGCATGCTTAATGATGTAACTGAATAAATATGGGGTCTTCTCTAATGGCTTGAATTAAACCATGCCTTTGCCTCCCCATGCATGTGTGCTTGGAGCCCCATATAAGGGATCTTTAATCTGGTTCCTGCTCTTGGGATGCACATTGGAGCAGAGGGGAGGGGAGCTAGCTACTGCTACTAGTAGTGCTAACAGCCCCAGAAACAGGCAAATCCAGAGGAAGGTAAGGGCCTGGCTTCCCCTTTCCATCTGGCAGAATGCTAGAGACTGCTTTGTACGCACACGTAGAAATGCCTGCTTGCCAACTTGCTCCTCTCAGGAACCAGGAGGCATTATGACAAACCCTGTCAGGGATGATCTAGATGGTGCATGGTCGTTGCATGAGTGCAGGAGACTAGACATAGTGACTTCTTAAGGTCCCTTCCAATCCTATGATTCTATGCCTTTGATAGTCACGATGTGTCTAGCGACAGACGCTGGAACAGAGTGTCCTTTTCATCTCTCTAGCGTAGCTCAGCCTTGCAAAGAGCCTAACCAAGTCCTCTCCTCTCATGTTCTATTGTTAAAACATACCTCCTGTGTATCTCTTTTCTTACTCCTAGGATGCTCTGAGTCACGTAACATGGTTCTTCTCTCTATGAAGTGTTAGGGGTGCACATGATGAGAAGGAAACCAATATTCCACGTAGGAAAGAGGATGAGAAGTGTTCTCTTGATGAGATTTGGGCTCGGCTCAAGATGAGAGGCTGCCAGGCTGCCCCAGTGGTGATGGTGGACCATTTTCTCTCTTCTACCATTGGTTGCAGAAGCTCTACAAGGAGAATTTTCATTAAAAATTCACAAGCAGTGTCAGTGCGACTCAAGTTCCAACTCAAAATGTCCTGCTTATGCCTCTTTGTATTCTGTGTATGAACAATGGTATGTTGTGTGCATTTCAAAGAAGCTGGGGTCCAACCTCCTTAACTGACAGATTTCAGGGGATATGCTACTTCACACAATCATAGAAGATTAGGGTGCATAGAGACCTCAGGAGGTCATCTAGTCCACCCCCCTGCCCAAAGCAGGACCAACCCCAAATAAATCCTACCAGCCAGGGCTTTATCAACCCCCCCTTAAAATGTCGAAGAGTGGAGATTCCACCACCACCTTAGGCAACCCATTCCAATGCTTTACTTCCCTCCTAGGGAAATAATTGTTCCTAATACCCAACCTAAATTTCCCCTACTGCAACTTGAAACCATTGCTCCTCATTCTGTCATCTGTCACCACTGAGAACAGCCTGGTTCCATCCACTTTGGAAGCCCGCCCCCGCTTCCCATTCAGGAAGACTGCTATCAAATCCTCTTCTATTTCTACCTATAAGGCCCTGATCCAGCCAAGTTAACCTTAGGCATGTCAGTAAGCCTGTTTGGTTTGTTGGGGGAACTCATTTGCTTAAACACATGCTTAAGCAATTTCCTGATTAGTTCTGGTTTTGTAACATCAGCATAATTGTTTGTAATCTCTCAGGGAGACTGACTAAATCTTCATACGTATTTATACAGAACTTACTGTGGCAGGATCCTGACTGGTGGATGACATGGCTGCAGTATAAATACATATTTTATTTAATGGAACAGCATTTTTTTTTGTTTACTAGGTTTAACTGGTGTCCCTGCCACTTTGTTGGAGTTATCCTAATTTCTACCATACAGGTCAGTAAACTGAGGAAGAGGGAGGATACTTCCATAGATTGGGAGTTAGGATCAGAGCAAGAATTAGACAAGTTGTTAAGATGAGGTTGGACACCTGCTTTTCAGAAGGCTTACCCTGAAACACCAAGTCTGATCAGCTGCAAACCTGAGAAGCCAACAACGTGTTTCTTTTCACACTGTGCAGATGGCACCATTTTAATTATTGGTAGGCATCACATGCTAAACAGAGCACTCTTTTTTTAGATATATGGACTATTGTCTCTGCCTTCCTTTCCTGGCTTCACCAAACAGTCAATGTGAGAAGAGGCAGAGACAATAAAAACAACAGTGGCCTTTCTGCAGTGTTATCACATACTAATTATTTAATACTAAAAAGACAAAGTTGACAGAATGGAACATATGACCACGATGACAGGCTCTATTAAAAAACACTTTGCACTGGCTGCATTTCCTAGTTACCACAGCATAGAAACAGGTTGCTAGGTAACAGTCTGCAGGCTCCAGTTCCGGCCATCCTGGATTCGGAAGTCAGCCATAAAAGGAATTCCCATACCACTGCATGGTTGCCATAGGGACCATACATAAGTGATGGATCCCAAGTTAGAGGCACAGCTTAAACAACATTGTTTCTCTCTCATTTTAACACTTTCTAGACCTTAAAGGAAATCAGGAATTCTAAAAGCCAGTTTTTAAACAGAAAAAGATACTGTTGTAACCAATTAGTCAGCAATCATAATCTAGGGGTATGGTCTCAAAGCTTCTACAAAACCAACTTTTTTAAATATTCAGGTTTTCTGAGACTTTGCAGACATATACATTAGCAAGGACAAATATCTGCAGTATCAAACTGAAATCAGATGTTAAGCAACAACATAAAGTGCATGAAGCTTCAGGAGGTAGCTGAGTTAGTCTGTAAAGGATAAACTTAAAGTTCATTGTACATATTTAACTGTATTTGTGCAAGGAGTTAAATAGTAAGAAGAGTGGAAAACTGATGCAGAATTTCACTATCATAGCCTGAGATAATCAGAGGATGTTTGGAGAGGCAGATTTAGCTTATTGATGACTTGAAAAAAGAGCCAAGCTCCTGGATTTTATTGGTGGACCTGCTACTGACCCACTGCACAATCACGGGCAAGTCACTAAACCTCTCTGTGCCTCAATTTACAGCACTGTGCAGGTATAACTATTTGGGTGCAATTGAGCTTGCCTCTCACACAGACTGTGGTAACATTTTGAGCTCCTTAGATCACAGATGCCATAGAAAGATGAAGTCATTAATTTGGGGAAGTTTACTGGAATGACACGCAAGAGTAAATTTGTGAGATCAGCTCAATCATTCAGGGGGTATCTGGGGCTATGTCTAGACTGCATCCCTTTGTTGACAGAGGGATGCAAATCAAGCACATCAAAATTGCTAATGAAGCCAGGATTTAAATATCCCGTGCCTCATTAGCATAAACATGGCCTCCACTTTTTTCTAAACTGCGTTTTTTTGGAAAAAACGGCAGTCTAGATGCAGATCTGTCGAAAATAAAGCCTTTTTGACAGATTCTGTATTCCTCAAAAAAATGAGGTTTATAGGATCTGTCGAAAAAGGCTTTATTTTCGACAGATCTGCGTCTAGACTGCCGTTTTTTTCCCAAAAAGACTACGTTTAGAAAAAAAAGTAGTGGCCGTGTTTATGCAAATGAGGTATTTAAATCCCAGCTTCATTAGCAATTTTGACATGCCTAATCTACATCTCTTTGTCGAGAGAGCGGTGTAGTCTAAACATACCCTGGAGGTGCCAGTTTTAACCACCTCACGGTATGCCCAGGGTCTTCCTTCCCATCAGCTTCCTTCCTCCACCTCTTATTTATACATAGCTATTGTGCTGTTAAACCAGACCCATACCTTGACTGAGGATTTCACTCAGCAGAGCCAATGAATGCCAGCTTTTAACGATGTCAAGTCATTCATCTCACTGTGCTGGACAGTTGCAGGATCCTGAAAAACATGCCATGTGCAAGAGTTGAGAGGAGACAAAGAGCACCCTTTGCATTTGCAGTGACATCCCTCTGAAGGGCAGCTGAATGAGGGCAGTTGGCAGCACACGAGCTCTTTTTCCCCCTGTAAGAACTGTCTAAAATGGCCTTCTGAGCCAAAATTATAAAGCAATTATACTCAGCCTTGAACTGAATACAAAAAGGGTTATTCACTACAAAAGCCCTAGCAACCATGCTGACCTGAAAGAAAAAGAATACAGACTATCACAAGCAGTAATGAAAATGACACAAAACTATTAATTTCATGTCTGTCTTTCAAAAGTCTCTAATAAGTAATTTTTTTCAAAGTATCCATTATTGTGCCATATTAAAGGACTTTGCTGTTCTCTAGCCATGCCTTTTATCAGGATAATGTCCACTTTATTCCTTAATAAAAAATACTCATTCTTTTTAGGAATATACCTGCATTCAGAAAGGAGCTATAAAAACATCAAAGCCAATCTGAAGGATTTAGTACGTCACATCTGACCATACAGATGAATCACTTATGTTTCCTACATTAATTGGTGGCCTCACATCATAGTCACCTTGTGCAGTTAATATGGTTCTGTCAGAGCCAGACATGAGCTAGATCAGGTCCTTATGGAATAAATCAGGATTAAAATTGTGAGGATTTGCATCATAACTAGCAGGAGCCCAACAGTGAATTTCACATTTTCCCTGCCCTGCTACAGAAGCAGTGATTGTTAACATGTAGATAAAGACCAGACACTAATAACAGAAGCAGATAGAATTGGGAGTAGTAATTTTATTGCAATATAATATTACAGCAGTGAAAAAAAAGGAATTAAATCCCAGAAGCAGGAATTGCTTTGTATTCAGCATGATGAGCCCCTAGGATACAGTACTGTCTAGTCACTCATTGATTTTGCTGAGTCAAGATTTGGCTGGGTTTGCTAGTCTCAATCAGCCTTCAGGGTAGGGGCTACCATGCACGTGAGAGACTATGCTGAATTAAAACAAGGGAATTTGTAGAATTAAAGAACCACACAACATCCCACCCCAAAAGTGTATGCAGAACCTACTCTGCTGAAGTATAGATGAACAATACTTCATGCTCTTAGCACCTTCTGTTGGAGGTGCCAGGGCTCTTCACAGCCATGAAAATGTGAAATATCATCATGTCACAGAGCAAGCCAATGGCACGGACGGGAAGAGAAGCTGGAGCCAGGCCATCCCCATTCCCATACCAGGGGGAATGTAGAGTTGTGGGGAAAGCTCATCTACATGCAGGCTGGCTATCCCAGCGCATGTAGAGGAAGGGGAGGTAAACTGCCCTGTGAACAGCTCAGAAGAGACTAGGAACAAGGAGGGAGTGCATCTGTGTGTAAACAGAAATGCCTGAGTAGCGTGTAGCACTCTCCTCTAGGCACTTGACAGGGGTATTCACTCTTAAGCCACCTTGGAGCTGGTGTAAGTTGCCTCCCCTGTTTGTTACCTGGCCATGTGAATATATGTAAAACATGGCATGTTGCGTCTTCCCTTCTGCGCCCAATTCACAGAGACTGTGAGTCTGTGGCAAGCCCCAGCTACGCAGCCTGGAGCTTTAGCTCAAGCTGGAGAGACTCACGCTTTGAGAACTGGCAATTCAATCCCCAGAGTCAGCCACCACACAGTGACTGACACTTCAGCCTTGAGACACTGCAACAAAAGGACTGGTTTCAACCATCTCTTTGCTCTTCTGTCGCATGGCCCGCCAACTGGGAATACCGAGTTTTTACAAAGCACTGCCTGTGTTTGGAGTCAGCCACTGCAAGTTGCACATGACTTATCAACCATTGCCTATTCGACGGAGTCCAGGGATGAAAGCTTGGTCTAATGAAGTCAATGGCAAAACTTCCATTGCTTTCAGGGGGTCAGGGCTTTCATCTGAGGGCTTTTTGGCTCTACATTCCATTGTCTTCCTTCTGTGACACACATCGGAAAAATACAGCCATCGTAAGGGTTTTCTTACCAAGAAT
Organism: Pelodiscus sinensis; assembly: GCF_049634645.1. Taxonomy (NCBI): domain Eukaryota; kingdom Metazoa; phylum Chordata; order Testudines; family Trionychidae; genus Pelodiscus; species Pelodiscus sinensis. Next base: position 5,436,250 of record NC_134739.1, on the reverse strand, counting down.
GGAACATTACTTGATAGGTTTGCCTCACCACATTTAGAATGTGTCTGCTGCATACAATGTGCTCCGTATATATTCTAAACCTATCTTAAATGTGGTTACATCCACATGCACAACATTGCCCAGGGTACTATTAAATGCAATGCAAAATAAAGCAAAGCAATACTTACTGTATGGCAAACTCACTGGGTTACCATGGAGAGACCCAAGACATCCTCATTTTGTAATCTTAGGCCCTTTTCCTACTGCTGTCTGCACACACTGCTTGTCATGTGCTGATTAGTAGGGGGTGGGATGATACAATGCAGATAGCTCTTTGCCATCGTTATTCTGCAATTTCAGTCTCTGTGGATCAAGTGGATCACAACACCTCTGCACTCACTAGACCATATTGTTTCCCAATAATAATATGAAAGAATTCCCTTGACAGACTGGAATATGGATACAAGTTATGATTGTAATCTACAGCATGATAGTTAAATACACTTTTTTCTGTTACCACATGCTGTTCTAATAAGAAATTCAGTAAGCAATTTTTTTTTCTTTCTCACTAAGAACCTTTTGTCACAGTGGAATAATTCTGGACAGCCTATGCTTAAATATATAAAACAGTCCCTTATTTCACTAATGAACGATTGTAGGTGGCAACATTAGTCTCATTCCAAACTTAGTTACATTTTTCAAGCAAGAACATTTTAGACAAATAATTTGTATACAAAAAAGCAAAGACAAAATTCAAGACTCACTTCCAACCTGTGAGGCAGGTTTATTTAGGTAGTACCTTCAGAAAAAAGGTACTACCTGACATAAAAATGATTCAGGCAGGCAAAGTCTCAGGACACTTGTTGCTCATGACTATGTCTTAACCACTTTTTCTGTGAAGGGGTCTCTAACTCAGTCCCCACTTTCACATCCAATCTTGCTTTATATCTGTATGTTATAACTACCATTCTTCTGGTTACGGAGAACCAGTTGGGTATCCTATAGGGCTTCATCAAGGCTGCCTGCCTCGTGCTCAAAAACAAAGATGCTCTTCAGATTTTAGGCACAGCATTTCTGCTAAAGAAGGGTGTGGAAGGGTGGCACTCACCTCAAGTATCTCCAAGCAGCTGGGTGTGGTAATACAATCTTTTCTCCCACTCCTGGCACCCCTGTCAGTTAGCGGTCTTTTCAGACAGGTCTTCAATGATTCAGTCCTCCAGTCAACTCCCACCATCAATGTGAACCCCTTCCAAGTTTGAACTTTTTGCAAACCATCTGTCCCCTCAGGTTCTTCAGACCCTTCTGGGCTTTTAGAAACCAGCATTTTGCTTGGGCCTCTAAAGGAGCTTTGCTCCCTACTCATGTATTTGGCCATTTTGCCAACAGCAGGTAGAGGGAAGCTCAGGGCCACCAATGGGGGGAGGGGACAAAAGGGACAGATACCCTGGTGCCCAGCAATTTGCAACAGTGGCAGGAGCCTTGGGTGGTACAGGGCAGGCTGTGCTGAAAGGCTAGCTGGGGGAGGCTAGTCCCCAGCCACACCTCTTCCACCCGAGGCTCCATCCCTTCTAAGGACCCAGAGCTGGGGTACCCCTGCCTTGCCCGGGACCCAGCAATTCTGGCAGGAGCGCTGGGGAAGATGGACTAGTCTATTCATTGAGATCCGAACCCAGGTACCCTATCCACAGCAGCCATGTACTGCCACCTTTAATTAGTCACTGATGTTTTCCCTGGGCCTCTCCCTGCTTAGTCCCTTTGTTTCAAGTATTGTCTCCCCCAGGTCCAGTAAATGCAGCCCATCGAGCGCCTTTGGCCAGAGAGGAGCTACTTTCCTCACCTCTCTGGTCCCAGACAGGAAGGGTATGTCTACACTACAGAGTTTTGTCGGAGAAACTTGAGGAATGTCCACACAACACTTGCGTTCTTCCACAAGAAAAGCGAAAGAACAGAGGGTATGTCTACACTACCCTCCTAGTTCGAACTAGGAGGGTAATGTAGGCATACCGCACTTGCAAATGAAGCCCGGGATTTGAATTTCCCGGGCTTCATTTGCATAAGCGGGGAGCCGCCATTTTTAAAACCCCGCTGGTTCGAACCCCGTGCAGCGCGGCTACACGGGGCACGAACTAGGTAGTTCGAACTAGGCTTCCTAGTTCGAACTACCGTTATTCCTCATTCCATGAGATAAATGTAAGCTACTTCAAAATAGAGACTAGCAGAATCAAACTAGGGATCTCTGGAACTTGGTGCACGAGCCTCTAGTGCATGCTAAAGTCAGCTGGCTAGCAGCTAACTGTAGAACAGACTCATTGTTGTCTCTGTAGTGGTCTCACGGCCACTAGGATAATACACCACACCCAGAAAGCATGTGAATTTCAAAAGCAGCAGTTTTCAAAGCTGTATAAAAATCAATGATCAGTTGTAACCATAACCGTTTGTTCAACGTTATGAACAACATTCATTCCCAAAGTGTGCATAACTGAGGTTCTGCTGTAGTTGTGCTCCACAAAGAGCTTTGTCCTGCTCTTGATGTTTGCTAGAGGAGTCTCAAGGCTGAAACCCAGGTTAAAAATCTTATAGTCAAAACACTTACACAACGGATACACACAAATAAAAACAAACCTAAAGCAAAGCTCAAAAGCAGAACTTCAGGAAACGAATCTCTCTACTGGCTTGTACCAGCAGGGTGTTTATTTCCACTGTTTACATAGTGCTTTAGGTGTGCAAAGCAGAATACAAAGGGTTAAATGTGCTGAATAAATAAAATCTGCTTCAAAGATTTACTGACTAAATAAATAAATAAATAAATAAATGGAGACTGCCTATCTCCTAGAACTGGAAGGGACCTTGAAAGGTCATTGAGTCCAGTCCCCTGCCTTCACAGCAGGACCAAGTACCATCCCTAATGGCATCAGAGCAATACAGACCATACATAGAGTAGAGTGTGGTGTTTAATGGCTGGAATGCATTTTTTTTTTTTAAATAAAGGAAAGGCGAGGGTTTTGTGAAAACTGCTTGGACGGCTGCTCCTAGCATATGGAACAGCACAAATGCAAGTCAGTTGTGGGTCAGGAAGAGAAAGGCAGGTGTCAGTTCAAAGAACTGTGCAGAGTTTGGGAAATTGGGGAAAATATGCAAAAGGAGGGTAGAGTTGCGTAGCGCATTGAGGGCTGGAATGAGGAGTTTGAACTTCAAGCACAAGGTATTGTGATAAATTTTAATTTTAGTAGATATCAAATCAAAATCAACATATGGCTTTTGCTTTTTAAACCTTATTATGGAGGTGCCTATCAGTGACTCCACAGTTAAGGTTGTAGTCATATGCGTAACATTAATTTTATGCCCATTTCCTTTATCAAAATAGGTGTCAGGTGTGAAATTTCACATTGGGTTGGCTGTTATGCCCTTTGAAATTTTTTTGTGTAAGTCTCTCCCTGCTCTTTTCATAAAGTTTTTAAAGAATGTATTTGCATTCTGGCTGAAATTTGTCTTGGCAGTGCTGCTTTTCCAGTGTTGACAAATATCTCACTGAAAGGATTCTTTCTCTATAGAACACTGAATAGAAAAGAGGAACCTGACTAGGTCTGTTGCAACAAGAAGGGTGTGTGTTTGTTTAAATAATGTTGGCTTTGGGGTCATTCTTAGCCCCCATTCTATTACATTAGAATAGAAATTTATGTGCTGTCCATATGTAACCCACACACATTCTGGGTGTGCTGTATTGTCCTATCTAGTGGCATTGAGACCACTTACAGAGACAATGAGTCTGTTTTACAGCCTGAGCCAATAGTCAGCTGGCTTTTACCTCAAGTGGTAAAGGCTCATGCACTAAGCTCCATAGGTCCCAGGTTTGATTCTGCCTGTTAGCATTACACATACAAACCTGATTAATGGATGCCTGGCACACACAGGTATAACTGATGCAGACAATTCATTACATAAAAATATATTAAATCAATTGATTTAACAATCAAGCACTAACTTCATATAAAGCCAACAACTTTTGGGGCCAGTAACTCCAGTGGTTTTGCCATAGTGCACACAGTGCAAGTTTGTGTATGAGCACCATACCAGATCTCCAGTTTCCCAGGATGCCACAAAGTGAGGTGGCAGTAGCGGTATTTTGCATTATGAAATAGGCACATCATTCTTTAGTGAGATCCCTTTCCCAAGCCACTGAAGGAACTATGTGCACAGGCTCCAAACAGGGGTATACCAGTCCTCCTCACTAAGTACTTATGGCATGGGGAACAATTTTAGAGAGCAAAATAGGTGAGCCAGAGGATCACCAGAAAAAAACCCATAGTATTGTAATGGAAAAAAATATTAATGTTAAACCTTGCATTAACTTCCATGTGAGCAGGAATTATTACTGGCCTAAATTGGAGCAGAACTGAGTTGGACAAAATATCACACCTGGAACTAGTAAATATTCTGCTTCCTTGTTTTCCCACTCACTGACTGATGCATATTTATAATGTATGAGGCTATAAAAAAAAGATACTGCCAATTATCAAGCAATTAATATACAATCCCAGTAGTTAAGATTGCTCGTGTAATCCTTGTATGGAAGATATTTGTGTCCAGTGTTCACACCACACAATGTTTACTGACAGCCAGAACCTTCCATTACTCACAGTGATTTCAGAGAACCAGGCCATAATTCTGAATAGTGGTAAAGTTGATATTTGCTTTCCCTCAACATATTTGGACTGAGGGACTTTTAATTTTAAAGCAACAACCATTCATTATACAGCTACTGCATCTGCCAGAAATCAGAATACAGTAATGAGGACAGATCATTAAAAGGTACAAATACATAAGCTCTAATATGAGATTTTTTAAATAAGCTTTGAGCTTGCTAGATAGGCATTAATATGACTTTCCATTAGGATCAAATTCTGGACTGCCTTTTTAGATGAGACATAGGTTCACTTTCTGCAGAGGCTCTACATTTCATAGACTCCTAAAATCCTAGGGCTGGAAGAGATCTCAGGAGTCATCGAGTCCAGCCCCCTGCCCAAAGCAGGACCAACCCCAACTAAATAATCCCAGCCAGGGCTTTGTCAAGCCAGGACTTAAAAACCTCTAGGGATGGAGATTCCACCACCTCCCTATCCGCTGTGCGGGTTAGTAGAAGGATTCAACATCGCAGTCCCACATATCCACCCATATAGGCCTGGGATGGGTATTTTCCCCTTGTAGCTGCGGAAAGACCAGTAGTCAGACTGTTTGATTCCTGCTCTGTTATAGCGCCAGCAAAACAGTTTGGTGTCCCATTCACGGGGATTATGGCAAGACCACGATTTAGTCCTTTTAAAGTAAACATCAACCTGCATAGCAGAACCCAGGAAGAACAAAGGCCAACTCCCTACCTCCGTAAAGGGGGCCTCCATAGCATACCATATTTCTGAAAGCGTAATGTATTGTGGCTTTCAGCGTAAAAATATAGTTTACACCAAACTTTGTAAAATTAGATGTTTTGCCTAGTGAAAGACAGTTACAGACAAAAGACAATTGCTAGTCCATCTCTAGGAAGCCAAATCCTGGCATTTCTCAACAAGCTGGGTGTTTGTTTGTTTAAATAAAGTTGGCTTTGGGGTCATTCTTAGCCCCCATTCTATTACATTAGAACAGAAGTTTATGTGCACAATGAAGACCTGCCTACTGTCACACAGTCACAATAAAACAGTGGTTCTCAACCAGTGTCCAGGGTCCCCTGGGTGGACCATGAGCAGGTTTCAGGAGGGTCACCAAACAGGGCCAGCATTAGACTTGCTGGAGCCCAGGGTAGAAAGCCGTAGCCCCATCACATGGGGCTGAAGCCCAGGCTCTGTACCCTACCACCTGGGACTGAAAAAAAAGCCTGCCCTGCTTGCTACCTCCTAATTCCAGCTCTGCTTTTTATGTGCAGAAAGCCAGTTATTGTGGCACAAGTGGGGTGTGGAATTTTTATATCATATTGAAGGGAGGGAGGCCTTGAAAAGAAAAAGGTCAAGAACTCCTGCATTAAAAAAGCATACACATTTTTGGCTTTCATTTAATAAAAAAAATACCCAAACAATACTTTTGGTGCCACAATCCTAAAACTGCAATTAAGGCAGCTTAATCATATCACTAGTTTCACTTAATATTAAATCTCACAACACAAATGAAGGCTACTTACTAATAAATCAAGCACATTGAGAAACACACCTGTGGGGTAAGAGACCAATGGAATCTTTCAGAATCAGTGCCTCTACTGCAGACCCCAAATATTCAAAAGTTATAGACTGGCACCCTTAAAATTATGATTAGCTTTGAACATCATGGTTAATATTACATTTGGGCTTTATTTACCTGAATTCAGGGGTTTGAGCCTTCAGGGTAAACTCCAGTCACATTTTTATGTTTTTCTGTGTAATCATAGGGGTTAGAAGCATGCTTTAAAATAAATTAATAAAAGAAAAAGAAAGCAGAGACTCTCCCATGATCTCCAGGATATGGAGCTTTAAGTAAAATATCAAATATTACAAGATTCATGATAAAGGTCACAAGAGTTTGGCAACACTGCCAGATTCCTGGTCAGCAAATGCACTTCACAATTGACAGCAAATCTATAGCTAAGATGTGATACAGATACCTGAACTGGGCCCAGTTTTCATTTGCAGTGAGCTCCCTTTAAGAGCCTTTCACAGTGATGTAGAAGCATAAAGTGAGTGCTAGTGTAACCCACCCACCTTCTGGGTGTGGTGTACTAGTGGCACCAAGACTAGTTACAAAGAGAATAACAAGACTACTATTAGCCAGCTGGCATTTAGCTCATGCAGTAGATTCTGCCCACAGATGGCTGGGATCTGCCATTGTTACAAGTGGGGACTCATTTGAGATTTCAAATGGAATGTCTCTGAAGCTCAGAATGTATTTCCTCAGCTAGGGGAAGTATGTAATCCACACACCTGCTGGTGTGGAGAACTGGCCCATGTAATAGCACCTAGACCACTTATAGAGAGAAGAATGGCTCTTCTCTGCAGCTAAGTTAGTTGCCTTTTTAGCTTATGTAATAGAGGCTCATACACTAAGCTCCAGAGGTTTCAGGTTTGACTCCACCCACAGATCACTGGGGTCTGCCAGCGTTACAATAGCATAAATATATTTTACAAACATCGTAAGGCTCTTTCACACTGCCAGAGTACACAGACCGTAGTATAAATGAAAATCAGGCCCAACTAAAAATAAATACTAGCATAGGCAAAAGTAAGAACAAAGGTGAAGCTCATACAAACGTATTAAACACAAATGTATATGAGGAGGAAATAGTGACAGTAAAACTGGTCTTTGTGTTTCAGGGTGGAAGAAGGATCCATGAGAGCTGGTTAGTCCTGCTTACCTGGGTAATACAATCGATCCTCCACAGCTGGAGCTTTATTCTGCTTCTCCATGTAACAAAGTCCAAGGAGCGAACCCTTAGATGTATAAAAACAATTCAAAACTAGTGGAAGAGAAGTCAAATGGATCCTGTTCTACACATGTATGGATCTTATTCATTCTGGCCCTTAGTCATCCAGATGGTGTCAATTTAGGTACTTGCAGGATTTTTAGGTCCTAAAGATAGGTTGGAAGCAAGTAAAATATGGCCTCTTTGGGTCCTGGATGGAACATGAGGACTTAGCTGATAAAGTCTCTTGTAGGAATAGGTATTTAATAAGGCTGTGAAAATGTAAAGACACAAATACCAGGATATTCAGGTTAACTCAAATATTGCTATTTTCAGCTTTCAAGTGCCTGTGGCTCCTACACTGTAATATAAATAAATAGGAGATTAAATATTTTGTTTCAGATAAGTTTAATGAGGCTATTCAATGAACCTGATTATGTCTGTTGCTGTGAGGACACAACACTTGTATTGGATTTATAATGGGTTGGGATTAAAGGATGTAACTTTTACTTATGGCATTGTTTGCTGTGGCACTGGCCCACCTTGAAACAAGGTCCTGAATCTAATAATCATTATCCTGACATGACATTTTAAATAAGTCCATCCAAAAGCTGGATTTTTCAGTATTTACTCCTAAAGTAAAACTGCACAAAAGAAAAATAATCCCAAATGTTGAAAATAATTTGAAACTGCTCTTACAGAGTATGTGGGGGATATTTTACTACAGAAGAGTTTCACAGACATCTAAGGCAGGCAAAAGCTTTCTCTAAGGGCACATTCACTATACCATTATAAAATGCTGCATTGTATTGAATATTATCTGTGACTTGCACAGGCATTTGCTTTACAGTATTAAACCACAATTAAAAGAAAGATAAATACAGAACACACAAATTGACATGAAAATCTAGGGATTCACTGATGAGATGGTGTAAAAAGCAGCTCTTTTAATTTGTACAGTGAAATAAGCAACTTTAAATCATGTGGATAAAACACGTTGGTTGTCATTTTGGTTCTTTTCCTTCATTATTTGCCCCAGAGAACTGCTACATTCACATGCCACCACATAATAAAAAGTGACTATTGAAACGATACAGAAAGAGGGGGAGAAGGAAGATCAAACAAATATTCCTAAATAGCCAATTTAACAAAACAAAACCACAAAAAACAAGCTGACCAGCAATGAGATGGAATCTGCTCCCAGTGAAGTCCTTAGCTTTGACTTCATTGGGAACAAATGGAGCTCTATATCAGCACCATAATGGACTAAGATGTATTCTGTGGACAGGCCTTGAGCAGATGCATATACAAAAGAGGGTGTGAGTGCAGAAATTCCTTCCTTCCCCTCTGTGCGCCTGTTCAAGGGGCAGCCCACCCTTCAGATTATGGGCCAGATGTACACATGTTTAGGCTGTTAGCAATTACATGATATTCGATAATTAGGAAATAAGATTTCCAATGATAAAGACAGACTGAACATAGAATAACAGAATCATAGAACTGGAAGGGAACTCAAAAGGTCATCAAGGCCAGTCCCCTGCACTTATGGCAGGACAAAGCACCACCTAGATCATCCCTGGCAGACGTCTGTATAACCTACTCTTAGGCTATGTCTACACTATAAAGATAAATCGGAAACAGAAATGCAATTTCCAGTACACAAATTGCGTATCTTTTTCCAATTTACTTCCTAAAGAGGCTTTTCTGAAATTTGTCCCATCTATAAGGGGCCAAATTTTGGGGAAAAAAACCCTCTTTCAGAACATCCCTTCTTCCTCGTAAAATAAGGTTTACAGGGATGCAGAAAAAACCCGTCCACTTTTCTGACATTTTTTTCAGAAAAGCGGACACATTCCTTGGACGCAGCAGAGCTTTTCTGGGATACCTCCGGTATCCCGGAAAAGCTCTGCGGTTTAGACATAGCCTTAAATATCTCTAATGATGGAGATTTCACAACCTCCCTAGACAATTTATTCTAGTGTTTAACCACCCTGACAGTTAGGAAGCTTTCCCTAATGTCCAACCTAAACCACCCTTGCTGCAATTTAAGCCCATTGATTCTTGTCCTAGCATAAGATATTAAGAAGAACAATTTTTCTTCCTCCTTGTAACACCTTTTTAGTTATTTGAAAACTTCTATCATATCTCCTCTCTTTTCCAAACTAAACAAACCCAGTTCTTTCAGTCTTCCCTCATAGGTCATGTTTTCTAGACTATTCATAGTTTTTGTTGCTCTTCTCTGGACCTTCTCCAATTTCTCCACACCTTTCCTGAAGTGTGGTGCCCAGAACTAGACACAATACTTCAGCTCAGGCCTAATCAATACAGAGTAGAGCAAAAGAATTTCTCCTCATGTCTTGCTCACAACTCTTCTCTTAATGCACTGCTCATTTCTGGGGGAGGGGAATGGGGGCAATTACTCCCAGGGCCCGGAGATTCTAACAGGCCTGTAGACATGAGAAGAGTACTTTGGGATACACCCGTCCATCCCAGAGGCCCAGCCAAGCATGTAGGGTAGAAAGCACTGGTTGAACTAGGTGTGTGTGTGTGTGTGTCACCTCTTCCAATGCAAATCATGATAAGAAGAAGTATTTTGTTTTGACAGGGGCTCAGTCAACTTGATATTAATTTGAAAGTTTGTACTGCATATTTCTGATTGATTGCCATTGAACTCGCTTTAATACAGGTAATTTTACCATTATCAGTATAGGAAATATGATCATTCACCCATTCATGCTTTGTACTACTACATTCTCTCCCTAAATCCCCTGACCCCAAATAGGACAAGAGCAATGGTATACAGGAGTGAGGCATTATAGATGTTTGAATCATCTGTATCTATTGTCTCCTTTGGGTTTTTGAACATGATAGCACAGGAATTTGCTTCTGTGTAAGGCTTTCTGAAAAATTCAGAAAAGAAAAACTTCGTGTTGTGTTCTAGAAGAGTTCACCTGAAGTACAGGAAAGGGAAGTATAATAGTAGTTGTATATAATTTAGCCCATTACTGGTTACATGCGTGATTAAACTTAAGCAAGTGCTTTGCTGAATCAATGTCTACATAACCCACTTGAAATAGTGAAGTTATATTAAGCCCATTTTACATACAGTTAACTGTAGGCAAATGTAAACTGACTTTATACAAGGTCCCACAGCAAACCAGGGGAAAAGCTGGGGACAGAATATAGGAGTTGTAACTTATACTTGAATTACTCTGTGCCTTTCTGAGAGCGAAATGCCAGAAGGGACCTTTACTCTGCTAAGAATTCACACTAGCTTGATTTTTTCTAGTGTCAGTGTTCAAGCACTGGATCATGTTATGCCTTTGTTTGGTAAATGTATGAACCCTCTGGTATCAGACGTCTTCTTTTTTATTCTTTTGTATTTTTATAGACTGAACAAGTTGCTTTTTTACCTTCTCTCTGGTATAGTAAACAGCAATGGGCCCCTCAAAATCTATTATTAAGTTGTATTTTCAAGACCTTGAATCATTCTTGTACTGCTTTACTAAACACTTCTCTCCCTGCTGCTATTCTATATTCTCCTGTTTATACACCTAAGGACTAGGACTAGCCTTCTCAGTCACTGTGTAACACTGGGAATTCAGTTGGTTTTCTACAATGACCACTTTCAGATGCCTGAATGACCTATATTGTCATCTCAGAGTTAAAGATTACCAGGATATAGTTCCACATTCTGTAAATATGACCTACATTCTTTGTTCCAAGATATGCATAGTTCATGATTGTGCATATGGTAAGATGATTCCACATGGTTTGAATGAGTTCACCTTACCAAATGTGTATGCTGTCATTCAGGGCTGACCCACAACATTTTGGCACCTGAGGCGGGGAGCTCAAATGACACCCCCCATTCCCCCTCGCTTGGGCCAAAACTTTGAAAGGTCTCAATTCTGCCTTCTCCCTGTTCTACTCCTCTCACGGCACTCCACCATCTCTGTGCATCTAGAGCAGAGAGAATCCATATGCACCAGCAGCAAACACAATTTTCTACACTCTGGGTTCTAGTGGCGCCTCCTCCCCACAGTATGGCACCTGAGGCGGCCACCTCAGTTCGCCTCATGGTAAGGCCAGCCCTGCTGTCATTCACCACCAAGTCAATATTTATATCATCTCCACCTGTTACCAGGAGACCTAACACCTTTGTACCATAGTCTTGTGTCTGATCTGACACAACGTGTCAATGTTTCGCAGGAGGGATCCTGAAGGGAAATTTGGAAACCTCGTGAATTACAACCAGAGTTTTAGACACACTCCAAGAGGGTAAATCTTATCTGCCTCAGTGTGAGTCCTTTGCGCTGATAACAGGACTCACATACAAGAGATGACAGGGCTAGAGTCATTGGACAAAAATTGACTCAAAACTCCCTTTCCCAACCACCGCCAGAAAAAAGCAGTCAGACAAAAAGCATTTCATGAATTTGTGTCAATGTCAGCAAATTGTTTTGGTTCAAATAAACATTTAGATGGGGGGGGGGGGGGGAGAGAGCGAAGAAGTGCTTCACTAAATGACCAGAGGAAGTGGTCAACCACCATCACCCTCATCAGGATGTGGAAAAGCAGGGTTTGAATATACATTTGGCAACTGGGACTTAAACCCACATCTTCACTTCACCCAAGTGACTTCCCCAAGCACCTGGCTATTCGGGGCGGGGGTCTTGCTTAATCTTTTTTGTTGAAGCTTGCCTCCTTGGTACAAAGTTCTTGAAAGGACACTGGGACAGAGAAGGAGTCTAGCCTGCTACTCAGAGCACTGTAGAAGGGACGCCGGGCTACCAGTCTCTGTTCTGGAGAGGAAATTCAAACCTGGGTCTCCCACATCCTGTGTGAGCACTCTATCTACCGGACTAATAGAGGAGGGAGGGCATTGCCATCCCCAGGGTTGTGACTCTAGCCCCTCGTTTCCTCTTACTGAGGGACCCTAACATGACAATTCTCCAGCTTTTGGATGAAGATTCCCAGACACTCTCACTTGTAGTTGAACCAGAAGGGGATTTTTATTTTGGGGATTTTTATTTTGATTTTTTATTGCAGAGCTGCCAGCCAAGCAGTTACCTGGCTCCCCCCCCAGTTTCTCATGGTGGCACCCCAGGCTCTTGTGCCAGGTCATGATCCCCCTTCAACACCCTGGCGCCTGTTCCCCTCACAGCCCCGCCTACGGCCTGTATTTGCTCCCTCCTCCTCCTCTGCCCCCGCCCCCTTCTCGCTGCCCCTCCTCCTCTTCCCCCTCCCTTCCCGCGCCTTGTTCCCCGCCTAGCCCCCGCTGATTGGCCACAGGCGCGCGCTCGCGGCTCCCGCCCCGCCCCCCCCAATCGGCGCGCGCTGCAGGCGGGCGGGCGGCGCGGTTGCCTGGGGAACAGCCTGACGCCCGGCCTGGCCGAGGGAACGAGCCTGGGAAGCCCTCGCGAGGTGAGCAGCGTCCCCTAGTGGGGAGACCCCGTGTTCCCTCCTGACCCGAGCACCCCCGGCGGGGAGACCCCGCCCTTCCCCTCCCCAACTCCCTCTGCCCCCTCCCCTTGGGGAAACCCCCCCTCCCCATCTCCAGCGCTTGGGGGAGCCTCCTTAAACGCATCCCTTGGGCCCCAGCGTCCCGTCAGGGGGGGCCCTGCCTGTACTTCCAGCGGGAACGGCTTCCCCCAGCGGGGCCATCAAGAAGACACGTTGGACACAGGCCCTCCCTTGCCCCACAGCAGCTCTTCCCTCAGTGCCTCAGAGAGGCGCCCCCTTGTGGGCAGACCCCCCCCCCCACCTCCTCCCAAAGCGCCCCTTTTTGAGCAGGGCTCTCCATCAGCATCCCTGCCCCGCGTTCCCAGTATTCCAGATACACTCCTTGGGAGAAGTCCAGGGAATCTCTAAGACAGGAGAGTGTGAGCTCATCCGAGGAGGCAGTCACAGCAGTCACCCACCCTGTGATCCAGCCTAGAAGAGGGGTGTTTGATTTGGGCTTTTTATGGAAGGTGCGATGTTCGCGGCTGAGCGGGCAGGAGGACGTGGGATGTTCTGAAACAGTTTTCCAGGAGCAGCAGTGGCAAACCAACCTGAGTACTTTTAAAGTGGAACTTTATGAATGGGATTGTACAAGCAGCGGAGTGGGCTCAGTGATGACCGTGGAGATTTACAGTTATATGTTGGCATAAATGTTGCCAAGAGCACTTATCATCTTGGAAGGCTGGAGCTATGGTCTCATTTGTGTCTGTTCAAGCCTGACACTGGTTCTAAGTGTTAAATAATTTTCTTGTGATTTTGCCTCCTACTTTTCTCTACCCAGTGTATGTTTCTGCTTCTTTATCATTAACTGAGTTTTCTACTGAAGTGAAGACTATTTTTACTGTCCCTCACAATGGTCCGCTACGTTTCTGGGTGTTGTAACAGATGGCTCCATAATAGAGAGTGATTAATATGGAGGAACTTCTGCAGAGATTTGGCATTAGGACAGGTTATGATTAGCACAGATTTCACAATATTTTAATTTCTTTTAGTGCAGCATCCCAATTGCAGAACCAAAGCACACTACAAACCTTATTCATCCTAATAGTTCATACTGATGTGTGTAGTTCCATTCCCTCCCATGTAAGGGTATGTCTACACAGAATCATTATTTTGGAATAACTAATATTATTCCAGAATAACATAGTGCGCATCTACACTACAGGCCTTTATTTCGAAATAATGTCAAGCTGGAGGACTTGTTACTCAGACTCCTGTAACTCTCATTTCCTGAGGAGTAAGGGAAGTTGAAGGAAGAGTGTTCTTCCTTCATCTTCCTGCTATGTAGACAGAGTCAAAAGACGAGTTAAGCTATGCAATTGATGTATCTGAAGTTAAGTATCTTAATTCAAGTTTAGCCCAGCTGTGTAGATGTACCCTAAGGGATTTGAGGCTTAGAATGTATAGGAAATGAAATGAATAAAGATAGTCAAACAACCCTCCCAACATAATACAGTGTACTGTTTATGTCAGTATGCAGCTATCAAACTGTGTGGTTTCCCTCCTCCTTACAGAAATATTAATACCCAGCACGATTACCTCCAAAATCATATTAATATCCAAAGCCTGTAAGATTGGCTTAAATTTATAAAATTAAACTAAAACAGTGATATTCTTTCTATTTGCCTTACAGTTTCTGAGCATTTAGGGTGTTCTTTTGCCATTTTTTCAATCTCTTTCATCCACAACTGTAAAGCTAAAAAAGTGGTGTTGATTTTTTAATAATGAAAGCTGAAATTCTCACTTAGTTACAGGCCTCCAGAAGGTGGTTCTTTAGCAATATTTGGGTTTTTTTTAGACTCTTGCTGAAATTAAGATGTTGACAACTCCGAGAACCACAAAAAGATAATGATCAATTTATTTGAAAGAAAAGGTACTTGACTCCACTGCTATTACTCTTGAGTCAAAGAGTAAGACAAATCCTAAATATATAAGTAAAGTTTCCTTTGTCTTCAGGATCAGGCCCAAAATGCAGACAAAGAAATACTTCAGATAACTTCTGGTCTCATTACAATTGTAATCCAGACTAACTTTTGCAGAGTGGCTGGTTTTATCATGGTATAAAAGCTGAATTTACCCTTAGAGAATAACTTCAGAAAATGTACCTGAATTATGTAACAGAAAAATATTCTGTTTGTGTCAGAGTTCTTAGAATATTAAGTAATTGAAAATGCCTAGGTAAACGGAATGTTTATAGGAGAGAACCATGGTTTCTAACTTTGCATTCCCTTTCCCATTTTTTTTCTTCTTTAATAATCTTCCCATGCCCCTTCTTTTTCTCTTCCCTTCCCTCCCCTCTTTCCTTGTCCCTTCCCTTCTGTTATTAATTGTGAACACGATTTGCCTTCAGAGAATCAATACAGTCCACTATACTGCATTCAGGACAAGGGGCTGCAGTGAATACAGCAGTAGGTGCATTTTAAATTGAGAGAGAATTCTGAAGGTGGGAAGCTATACAAGTTAAAATGTCATGTGTAATAATTACAGGTTGAACCTCTCTAGTCCGACACCCTCAGGACCTGACTGATGCTGGACCTGACTGATGCTGGACCAGAGAATTTGTGAAACCATGGGAGGTCAGTATTGGCTAGTAGCATTACCAACACTTCCCCTGCTTACTGGGCTCTTAAAAGACATTTAGGGATAAATTAGAGCTAAATAACAACACACAACACTGAGAGCCAGGACTGGTGTCTGTAAACAAACTTTATGAGACTGTGGGAAACTTGGGAATACCCATAATAAGTGAACATTTGGCTAACTAAAATCATGCTGAACTATGGATGTTGCTGGACCAGAGAGTGCTGGACTAGAGAGGTTCAACCTGCATGAGCATATGAAGTTTATTTACAGGTAGCAAGTATATTCTTATTTCTGATAATTTCACCATTAAAATAAATCCCTGTATCCTCTTTATAGTTCTGAAAAATCATCACTACTTCGTGTGGGAGAAATAATATAATACTCTGAACATCTCTTTTTAATTACTGAAGAGATATGGCCTGAGCAGCATTGGTTTAAATTCTCTACTCTGTCCTTTCAATATATTTCAGCCTTGATCTATAGGAATAAAAAGATAGCTCTGTTCCTTGTAGTTCACATACAGCTTCTCTACACAGAGGACTTCTCATAGGGAATGAGAAGTCCTGTGGAACCTTATAGATTAACAAATTTATTGGAGCATAAGCTTTCGTGGGCAAAGACCCACTTCATCAGATTCATGTAATAGGAATTCCAGAGGCAGGTATAAATATACAGGCACATGAAAATAAGGGAGTACAAATCAAGAGAAAGACCAGAGATAATGAGGTCAATACAGTCAGGGAGGATGTGGCCCACTTCTAGCAGCTGATGTGGAGGTGTGAACACCAGAGAGAAGAAACTGCTTTTGTAGTTGGCTAGCCATTCACAGTCTTTATTCAATCCTAACTAGATAGTGTCAAATTTGCAAATGAATTGTAGCTCTGCAGTTTCTCTTTCGAGTCTGTTTTTGAAGGGTTTTTTTTGTTGCAGGATGGCTATTTTTAAATCTGCTACTGTGTGTCCAGGGAGACTGAAGTTTTCTCCTACAGGTTTTTGTATGTTACCATTACTGATTCTGGATTTGTGACTGTTCATTCTTTTACGTAGGGACTATCCGGTGGGCCAATGTATATGGCAGAGGGGCATTGCTGGCACATGATGGCATATATTACATTGGTAGATGTGCAGGTGAATGAACTTGTGATGTTGTGGCTGATGTGGTTAGGTCCTGTGATGGTGTCGCTGGTGTAGATATGTGGACAGAATTGGCACCGAGGTTTGTTGCAGGAATTGGTTCCTGAGTTAGAGTTACTGTGGTGTGGTGTATAATTGCTAGAGAGAATTTCTCATTGTTTATGCAGATTCAGACTAACACGGCTACCCCTCAGCTACACTTCTGATACTTGTTAACATTATTCTTGAATAGCTATTTTGGATTCACTCCATGTGTGCATTCTTATTCTGGATTTATTTAATGGATTACAGTTAATTCAGAATAAAGCACTTGTATTCCACAATGAAAGCCCATCCACACATGGAGTGAATCAGAAATAGTTGTTCTGCCTTAAATTCTTATTCTGGATTAAGTTTTGTGCAGAGAAGCATGTCTACGCTAGCAAATTATTTCAAAATAATAACTTCTGAAATAATAATTTTGAAATAGTGTATCCATACTACAAAGGCAGCATCGAAATAGCTCAGAATTATTTTGAAATAGCGCATCCACGCTGATTGAAGCCTGATTGGATTTAAATCCCCCGGAAGCACTCCGGGGAGGACACCAGGAGGGTGAACACTTCCTGTGGCTGAGGCTAACAAACACGTACCTGAAATGCTCCTGTCTACAGCCATGTCTCACACGCCACTCCTCCACTGCCTGCCCCCTCATGGGACACCAAACTCATGCCATGTGCTCTGGTTGCCCATGAGGATGCCACAGCACTTCCAACATGGAGCTGGAGCTGCTGTAAGGCATCCAAACTGCCCACTTGCTGCTTCAGCACGATGACAACCAGTCCCAACTAGAGGACCTCTTCACCTAGGCCCTGGTGCTCCTGCTGCAGCAAATGATGCTCAATCCCCCGCTCACTGTGGAATGCCGCTTCTGGAGGACGGAGACCAGTACTGCCTGCATCGTCCTGCAGTGATGGGATGATTAGCAGTGGCTCCAGAACTTCTGCATGTGGAAGGTCACCTTCCTCGAGCTCTGCAAATGGCTCACCCCTGCCCTTAGGAGACACCCGGCTGAGACCTGCCATCCCTCTGCAGAGCGTTGCGATTGCCCTTTGGAAACTCACCATGCTGGGCAGCTACTGCTCCATCGGGAACCAGTTCGTTGTGGGGAAATACACGATCGGGGCTGGGCTCTTGCAGGTAGTCAAGGCCATCAGCAACATTTTGCTGCGGAGTGTCATCACTCTGGGCAATGTTGACCCCATCAAGAATGACTTTACTGCCATGGGCTTCCCCAACTGTGTGTGTGTGGGGGGGGGGGGCTAGACAGCACTTACATCCCCATCCTGGCCCTCAACCATCATGCCTGGGACTATATCAACAGAAAGGGGTACTTTTCTATGGTGCTGCAAGTCCTGGTGGACCACAAGGGACAGTTCACAGACATTAATTTCGGCTGGTCAGAGAAGGTGCATGATGCCCACATCTTCCAGAACTCCTGCCTCTTCCAAAAGATGCACACAGGCTTGGGAAACATCATGAGAGGTGGAGACTAGCTCCAGGATAAGGAACAGCTCCTGGCTGGCAGGCATGGTGTTCTGGCTGGCCTCCTCCTTCTCCTTCTTGTTGTCATCCTCCTCCACAACCCCGCCCTTGTAGAGGCTGACGCCGGTCATGTCCTGGCCAGAATCAATGACAACGGGAGGGGTTATGAACAGCCCCTCCTCTCCCAGGATGGCATCCCGCTGCTGCTAGTAGCAGTAGGTATGAGGAGCCGTCCCAGGGCATGTATTTTGCTCCCTGGCCTTGTTGTAGGCCTGCCAGAGTTCTTTGATTTTCATGCAGACCTGATTGAGGGTCCACATATGTCCTTTTTTCAGCTAGACTGGCAGCCATCCGGGTATAAACATCTGCATTCCTCCTCATGGTGCGGGCATCCTGGAGGTTGGTCTCCTCCTTCCAGACCTTGATGAGGTCCAAGATCGCTGCCCTCTTTCGTCCCTGGCCAGGGATGTCTGAGGGTGCTGCCGGAGTGATGGTAGCCGTGAGGGTGCAGAGGAGTGCTGGGATCACTTGTGGCTCCAGCAATGAGTGCTGTGTGGCACGGGGCTGGGCAAAGTTCTCTTCATGCCACCACCTTTCCCCTTCTGCCTGCTGCTTTAAACTCTGCAGGAGAAGGGGAGCACTGGAGTTGTCAGATGTGGCCAGAGTGGCCACCAGTGCAGCTGTGAGAGGCCTCTGGAGGTCAATTATTTCAAAATAGCAGCAGCTTAGCATCCAGGCTTTTTCGAGCAACTCACACTATTTCGAAATAACAATTTTGAAATAAGCGTTATTCCTCATGAAAAGCTGGAGTTATTATTTCAAAATATTTTGAAATTAAGGATTTCGTAGGGTGGACACTTTGCTTGTTATTTTCAAATAAGGGAAGTTGTTTCAAAATAACTGCTTAGCGTAGATCAGGGCTAGATGAGCGTTGGAGGTTTGGTTCCTTTTCTGAGATTGCCAACAGAAAACTAGTTGGTGCTGTACATTGTGATGGTTCTTGTCTAGGTCCTAGCATACAGACAGAGACATTTAGGGTGTGTCTAGACTACATGGCTCTGTCGACGGAGCCATGTAGATGAGGCAGGACGACAAAGGGAAATGAAGCAGCGATTTAAATAATCGCCGCTTCATTTAAATAAAAATGGCCGCCACGCTGTGCCGATCAGCTGTTTGTTGGCACAGCGTGGCAGTCTAGACGGGGATCTACTGACCCCAGAACCCTTCGTCGACAGATCCTTTATGCCTTAGAATCAGAGACCTAGAAGAGACCTCGGGAGGTCATCAAGTCCAGGCCCCTTCCCAAGGCAGGACCAATCTCAACTAAATCAACCCATCCAGGCCTTTGTCAAGCCGAGACTTAAAAGCTTCTAAGGATGGAGATTCCACCCCCTCCCTAAGTAACCCATTCCAGTGCTTCACCACCCTCCTAGTGAAATAGTTTTTCCTAATATCCAACCTAGACCTCCCCCACTGAGACCATTGCTCCTTGTTCTGCCATCCGTCACTACTATGAACAGCTTTTCTCTATCCTCTTTGGAACCTCCCTTCAGGAAGTTGAAGGCTGCTATCAAATCCCCCGTCACTCTTCTCTTCTGCAGACTAAACAAACCCAAATCCCTCAGCCTCTCCTCATAGGTCATGCGCACAAGCCCCCTAATAATTTTGGTCGTCTGCTGGACCCTCTGTAATGTGTCCACATCCTTTCTATAATGGGGGCCCAGAACTGGACACAATATACCAGAGCCGAATAATGGGGAATAATTACTTCTCTAGATCTGCTGGCAATGCTCCTCCTAATGCACCCTAATATGCCATTAGCCTTCTTGGCTACAAGGGCACACTGTTGACTTGTATCCAGCTTCTCATCCACTATAATCCCCAGGTCCTTTTCTGCACAACTTCTACTTAGCCATTCAGTCCCCAGCCTGTAACAATGCTTGAGATTCATTTGTTTTCATTTTGCCTGGCTACTTTACAGTTTATCAATTATACAGAGGGAAACAATGTATATATGCACATTATGAGGTTTTATGACATCATGGGAAACTTGAGTGTGAAACTGTTTTATCTAAGATGTTCTCACAGATTGCCTGTGTTTATTGTATGTGATGGACCACACAAAACATTAACAAGAATACATTATACCTGTAACAGAACAAGATTTACAGGTATATAATTTATTGTCTGGACTCCACACAGTCTTTGCCTGCCTTATTTGATGACATCTGTCAACTCTTCTGAAAGAAGTAGCATTTCTTTCAATTAATGTAATATGCATCTTCAAAACCTTTTGGACCTGTTGTCATGTTTCTCAGATATTTTCAAACATCGAATAATTGTATGTCATCCATCTTGTTAGCTGAATCTGGCTAATGTTATTTTTCTTTTCTCTTAACAGATGTGAAATGGGTTAGGTCAGAAGACAGCAGATTCACAATGGTTGCTGCCTGACCCACAGTTGTTAGAGTTCTTGATGTCCTTGATTATCTCTGCACTGAGTATTTGAACTTCATTTTATTTCTATTTTCAGAGCATCCATTTTCTATTTGAGGACCCTTGTTTGCCTTTGTCATTGCCTTTGTCATTTTAAGAAAACTTTAGAGGAATAGTTGAGTTAGTCTGTAACAGGAAAAACTTAACAAACAGCAGTCTAGTAGCACTTTAAAGACTAAGAAAACATGTAGGTGGTATCATGAGATTTCATGGACACAACGCTCTTTTTCAGATGACAGCATTGTTAGAAGTCCAGATCCAAGAATAAATAAGGGAAGGGGGGGGGGGGGAAGGAGAGGAGGGAGAAGGAAAAAAGGAGGGGAGGAAGAAAAAACTCACAGTTTTTCTTTTTTTTCTTCCTCCCCTCCTTTTTTTTCCTCTTTTTTTCCTTCTCTTCCTCCCCCCCTCCCCCTTATCTGGACTTCTAACACTCCTGTCATCTAGGCTGTGTCCAGACTCAGGGTTTTTTTCGAAAAAAGTAGTCTTTTTTCAAAAAAAACTTCACCTGCGTCTAGACTGCAGCCGCGTTCAATCGAAAGAACGCGGCTTTTCTTTCGACAGCGGTAAACCTAATTTCACGAGGAAGAATGCCTTTTTTCGAAAGTGCTCTTTCGAAAAAAGGCATTCTTGAATGCAAACAGGGGTTTTTCGAAAGAGAGCATCCAGACTGTCTGGGTGCTCTTTCGAAAAAGCGGCTTGCTTTTTCGAAAGTTCCGCTTGCAGTCTAGACGCTCTTTTTCGAAAGAGGCTTTTTCGAAAGTATCTTTCGAAAAAGCCTCTTTCGAAAGAGGCTTGCAGTCTAGACATAGCCCTAAAGAAGAGGGTTGTGCCCATGAAAGCTCATGATACCATCTACATGTTTTGTTAGTCTTTAAGGTGCTACTAGACTATTTGTTGTTTTTTAAGAAAACTTTGTCACACACATTTTCTGCAGTAGATGGCTACATCATTTTTAATAGTTTGTGAGCTTTTACTATCACTAGTGATTTCTCTCAATAATTCTCCATTAATTTACCTCATATAATTTACACTGATGTCTTGAATGCAGCTCTCTGTACAGGGTGATCAGCTTACATGCCCTCCAGAAATCTGTACATGCTGATTTAGACCTAGTCAGTATGACTTTCTTGTACATTACTGTGCTGGTGCTTCTTTTTTTATTTAGTTTGAAGTAATCTAAGTTTTTGAATACATTTTGGGGGTAGTATGGTCCAGTGGGTAGGAAACTAAGCTGGAAATCTTGTTTAATGTCCTGTCTTGGTAATACTTGCTATGTGACCTTGGACAAAGCACTTCATCTTTTTGTGTGTCTGTTTCCCTCCCACTATATAGTGTAAATAAGCTCTTTGATACAGGGTCTCTTTCTCATTAGGTGTCTGAATAGCAACTAGCACAATGGAGCACCAGTGTGAATTAAGAAGTTAACCGATGTTAGGGTATGTCTACACAGCAAAGTTATTTCAAAATAACAGCTGTTATTTCAAAATAACTTTACTAGTGTCTATACAAGTCAACTGCTATTTTGAAATTAATTCAAAATAGCGGAGGGTTTATTTCAAAATTGGTAAACCTCATTCCGTGTGGAATAACGTCAATTTTGAAATTTCTGTTTCGAAATAAGCTCTATGTAGATGCTTATTTTGAAATAGAGGGCCTCCAGCCCTTCCCAGGGTGCCCTGCTGGCTACTCTGGTCTCAACCAAGAAAACTCTTCTCCCTCCCCCCCCGGAGCCCTTTAAGGGGTAGAGTCTGGCCACAGTGCCCGTGCCAGCTCCAAGCCTGCCAGCCCAACAAACAGTCAGTCCTGCCCCTGACCCAGTGGCCCCAATATGAGCCATCAAGCCACCTGCAGTCAGCTCTCCACCGCTCCCCAGGACTAGTCTGCCAGCTTCCAGGAGCCTACCAGGGGCCAGAAAAGGCGGGCACCTTCCTGTTCCAGTGCGGAGATCATGGACCTCATTCAGGTTAAGAGGGAATCCTCCAACGTCCATGATCTCTGCACTAGATGGAAGAATGCAGCTGTCTATGGCAGGATAGCTGCCAGCATGACCAGCAAAGGCCGCATCCGCACCCAGGAACAGGTGCGGATGAATATCATAGAATCATAGAATAATAGGACTGGAAGGGACCTCGAGAGGTCATCGAGTCCAGCCCCCCGCCCTCAAGGCAGGACCACGCTCCGTCTACACCATCCCTGACAGATGTCTATCTAACCTGTTCTTAAATATCTCCAGAGAGGGAGATTCTACCACCTCCCTTGGCAATTTATTCCAATATTTGACCACCCTGACAGTTAGGAATTTTTTCCTAATGTCCAATCTAAACCTCCCCTGCTGCACTTTAAGCCCATTACTCCTTGTCCTGTCCTCAGAAACCAAGAGGAACAAATTTTCTCCTTCCTCCTTGTGACACCCTTTTAGATATTTGAAAACCGCTATCATGTCCCCCCTTAATCTTCTTTTTTCCAAACTAAACAAGCCCAGTTCATGAAGCCTGGCTTCATAGGTCATGTTCTCTAAACCTTTAATCATTCTTGTCGCTCTTCTCTGTACCCTTTCCAATTTCTCCACATCTTTCTTGAAATATGGCGCCCAGAACTGGACACAGTACTCCAGCTGAGGCCTAACTAGTGCAGAGTAGAGCGGCAGAATGACTTCACGAGTTTTGCTTACAACACACCTGTTGATACAACCTAAAATCATATTTGCTTTTTTTGCAACAGCATCACACTGTTGACTCATATTCAACTTGTGGTCCACTATGACCCCTAGATCCCTTTCCGCCATGCTCCTTCCTAGACAGTTGCTTCCCATCTTGTATGTGTGGAACTGATTGTTCCTTCCTAAGTGGAGCACTTTGCATTTCTCTTTATTAAACCTCATCCTGTTTACCTCTGACCATTTCTCTAACTTGCTAAGGTCATTTTGAATTATGTCCCTATCCTCCAAAGAAGTTGCAACCCCACCCAGTTTGGTATCATCTGCAAACATAATAAGCGTACTCTCTATCCCAATATCTACATTGATGAAGATATTGAACAGTACGGGTCCCAAAACAGACCCTTGAGGAACTCCACTTGCTATCCCTTTCCAGCAGGATTTAGAACCGTTATATAAAAATATAAAAGAGCTTCGGCAGGCATATGCCAAGGCCACAGGGGACAGCTCCCAACCAGGGGCACACACACCAAGCTGCCCCTATTTCAACACCCTGGACAACATCCTGGGGGGCGGGACAGTCCATGCCCGCCAGGTGGTCATCAACCCTGGGGCAGAGGGCCTTGACCAGGGCATCAAGGAGGAGGAAGAGAGCCAGGAGCCTCAGCAGACCAGACGGAGCATGCTGATCAGCCAGGACCTCCGAGCCTTCCCAGAGGACATGTCGCCATCCGAGGCCAGGGAGGCAACCGGTGAGTGCCATCACTGAACCCTTATGTGGGAGGGAGGGGAGAGAACGGAAACCAGGGACTGCACGCGTGGGCCTTGCTGTCCACAGATCACGCAGCAACCTGTGCATGTGCGAGCATGTGCCATGCCACCCCGGGCATGTAGCCCCAGCTGGTTGCTACACAGGGGCATTACGCTGTTAGCCACATGCGTGTGTGAAGAGGCATGACATTCTCCTGATTCCAGGGTGGGACACAGCAGGACGCCCTCCCTCCACAAGACTACTCTACACAGAAGCAGGGGACATCTCCCCCCACTCTACCCACACTATATACAACACAGGGGCATGGGTGCAGTCTTGGGGCAGCTCCCATTCCTGGGGATAGCAGGACATTCCAAACATGGCCTCTGTGCAAGCACATCGTCTCTGATGGTGCAGGAAATGGTCATCCTCACCTTGCGGGGGACGGGGGGGACTGGGTTTCACCCACTGTGTCCGCAGGGATAACTGACCACTTCTCTTGTTGCTCCACAGCCGCACCAGCTGTGCATGCAGGGCACTCCATACCACCTGGGACATGCTCCCGCACCTAAGGGCTCCCGTGCAGTGGAGGGGGTACCAACAGCAGCAGCTGGGGGCACTGTGAGCCCTGCACCGCACCCTCCAGCACTGGGTGCAAGAAGACCTGCAGCTCCGGTAGGAGCAGCTTGCCCAGGGCCATGCCATCTGCTAACACCTGCAGACCCTGGTGCAGAGCGTGCTACCTCCTGCTGCTCCAGCGCCTGCTGCTTCCCCAGCTACCACTCCTCCTCCCACTCCTTCTCCCTCTCCCGCTTCTCCCTTCACACCCTCCCCACTCTCCATTCCCTCCCCATCCCCCTGGGGATGCTGAGGCCCCTTCACCCGCGTTGCTGGGAGACAGTTGGCCCAGCGAGAACCCCAACCCTGAGCACTGTGCTTCCCCTTCCCCTTGTTCCCCTTGCTTCCCCCTTCCAGCTCCCTCCTCCCAGGTTTCCTCCTCCCCTTTCCTACCCTCTCTTTTCCCTTCTTCCGCCTCCTTTCCCCAGTCTCACCAGAGTTTCATTCCCCCCTCCCCCAGTGTTGTTAAATAAAGAGAGTTTGTGCTCAGGAAAACACGTGTATTTTATTTGACATCAGGAAAGTGGGTTAGGGAGGGGTGAGTGGATATCTTATTTTGAGTTTAGGATGCTGTGTAGGCTCACCCTTTATAATACAGACTTAAATATAGTGTGAGGTGGGACAGAGCTAAGATGGCCAACAGTGTGCCCTTGTAGCCAAGAAGGCTAATGGAATATTGGGATGCATTAGGAGCATTGCCAGCAGATCTAGAGAAGTGATTATTCCCCTTTATTTGGCACTGGTGAGGCCACATCTGGAGAATTGTGTCCCATTCTGGGTCCCCCGTTACAGAAAGGATGTGGATACATTGGAGAAGGTCCAGCAGAGGGCAACAAAAATGATTATGGGGTTGGAGCGCATGACGTGCAAGGAGAGGCTGAGGGATCTGGGCTTACAGTAAAACCTGTGTTGTCTCAGGGACTAGGGCGTTCTGGGGATTAGGGCATTCCGGCTGTCTAAAAATTCCGGTTATCTGAGGGTCCCTTTATGGAGCTGCAACCCTCGTGCCGCAGGGGCCACCAGCTGCCCAGCCCAGTTCCTGGCTGGCCGGATCAAAGCCCCTTGGAAATTTGCCAGTTTCTAAAGTTTTCTGGATAGTTAAGTGCTGGATAACACAGGTTTTACTATATTTAGTCTGCAGAAGAGAAGAGAGGGAGGGGATTTGATAGCAGCCTTCAACTACTTGAAGTGAGCTCTATTTTTCCTGTTTTCCATGTAGCAATAATCCAGTTATATACAGAGGCAAATCTAAAAGTTATAGAAAATTTCTACAATGGCAAAATTATTATAGTTTAAGGTAAAATGAGGACCATAACCATGAGCAAAAATTCTATCAGGTTACATGCCAAACCAAGGCAGGATGATGATTATGAAAAGTATAGGAGTCTCTTCTAGTGACTTCTTAACTCTATTTATCAGGTTCACATTTAGTTTTTTCTCATATAGGCCCCATCTAGACTACGGAGAAGATTAAAGCTGCAGTGGTCGATCCGGCATTCAATTTAGTGAGTCTAGTAAAGACCCGCTAAAGACCCACTAAATTGAACGCTGAGGGTGCTCCCGTTGATGTTGGAATTCACCTGGACATCAGAATTCCTATTCTTCACAAGGAGTAAGGGAAGTCAACGGGAGCATTTCTCCCATTGACCTCCCATTGTGAGCATGGCACCAAAGCTTGGTTTAAGGTACTGTGACTCCAGCTACATCTTTTATCTTAGCTGGAACTATGTAACTTAAGCTGACGTGCAGCTGTATTGTAGACCTGGCCATAGTCATAGAAATCCATGTACCTTTGTACTCTGCTGCCAGAGCTTGGACTGGTGGATGGGAAAGTGAAAATGTCCTACAAGGTTCTAATAACCTCCTATGTGGTGTTGAACACACTGACAGTTACAAATTGCAGAATCAGGCTCCAGTAGAGATTTGAGAAATAATCATTCAGTACAGATTTGAAAAATAATCATTAGATTCTAGTAATTGCACAGAGACAACTAATTTAAGCTTTCCATTCTTAATATGTTTTGATTGATACAATCCTACATTAATATATAATTTACCTTTATCAACTTGCTTGTTGCTTTCTATAGAATTACTGCTGTACCAGATCATAGTGTAGCAAGTTTGGAGCAATTTCCTGCTAATGTCCAGAATCAGTTTGTTCAAGGTGGTTGGTTACTCTATAATTAGTAAGGAAAGGCTATAAGAAAGCCAGCCCTAACATGTCAGTGGTTTCTTTAGACAGGAGCATCTCTCTATTACCAGACAGTAATTAACACATAGAGAAAAGACAATTAAAGCATAGCAAAACTGAAGTAGTGAGACAAAAATTGGTCTTTAAGAAGACATATTTGCTTTATGTGCAGGTTCTGGTTAACTACTGGAATGTATGACTCAAGAGAAAGACAGAAGTTCATCAGTGATGCTCAGTATGTGAGGGAAATGCAACACAAGATGGATTCAGAGTATCAGGTATGCCCAGAAAACAAGAGACTTTGGTCAGCTGTTTCACTATTTGTTGAAAGTCACATTCAGTCAGGTAGTACATTAGGTGGTGATTAAAAAGCTGAATGCAATGTTTTGATATATATTTCTATTTAGGGAACTTACATTTTAGGGAACTTAATTTAATTACCTTATAGTCTAGTCTAATATTAGTAGAAAGTTGTGCAGTAAGATTGAATTAATATATATTTTCAGGCCATACAAATGATGTTTTCTTATACTGTTGGTTCTTCTGCACAAGAATTCTCTCTGTACCTCTGGCAGTGTACTCTCTCTAATTTAGCAGGAATATTTCTGCTCCTTTGACATGCCTACTCCAACCGATAGAATCCTGGGCAAAAAACACTTCCTCTTACTTTCTTCCACAACCATTTTGGGCTGCCTGTTGCAGGCAGGGCTGCTGGCCTACCTATCTAACTTCAGGGAGGCTTTGTCTATTAGCAATCTAGATCACCTGGCTAGAATGATGGCAGTTTCTCTCACTCAGGAAGAGATTTGCTCTCCTTCTTAATCAGCCTTCACCAATGCTGAGTTCATTAACAGGAGTGTTGTGAGCAAGACATGAGAAGTAATTCTTCTCCTCTGCTCTGTACTGATTAGGCCTCAATTGGAGTATTGTGTCCAGTTTTGGGCACCACATTTCAAGAAAGATGTGGAGAAATTGGAGAAGGTCCAGAGAAGAGCAACAAAAATGATTAAAGGTCTAGAAAACATGAGCTAAGAGGCAAGGCTGAAGGAATTGGGTTTGTTTAGTTTGGAAAAGAGAAGACTGAGAGGGGACATGATAGCGGTTTTCAGGTATCTAAAAGGGTGTCACCGGGAGGGAGGTGGAAAATTTTTCTCCTTCGCCTCTGATGATAGGACAAGAAGTAATGGACTTAAACTGCAGCAAAGGAGGTTTAGGTTGGACATTAGGAAAAACTTCCTTAACTGTCAGAGTGGTTAAACACTGGAATAAATTGCTTAGGGAGGTTGTATATTTTCCATCACTGGAGATATTTAAGAGCAGGTTATACAGGATTATATAGACCAGGGGCAGGCAATAATTTTTGATGGGGGGGCCACTCCCAAGATTTTGGAAAGTGGTAGAAGGCCACACTCTTCCATGCTATTAATGGAGGAGGTGCGGGGTCTGGTATGGAGGTTGGGTGCAGAAGGGAGCTTGGATTAAGGGATTGGGGTGCAGCAGGGAGAATGGAGTATGGAGGCAGTTGTGACCTAGGGCAGGGAACTGGGGTGCAGGGTTTTGTGACATGACCTAGGGTAGGAGGGGATTGCAATCCTGGGCAGGAGATTGGGGTGCCACATCTGGAGCAGGTATGGGTTCATGTAGAGTAGCGGGGCAGCAGTGTGGGGAAAAGGGTTGGGGAAAGGAGGGGCTGAGGTGCCAGAGGCAGGTTCTCACCAGGCGTCTTACCAGACAACAGCCAAAGCAGCCTGCCTGTAGAGCTAAAGGTTTGCAGAGCTTAAAATGTTTCTGCCTACTTGGCCATGTGCTTGAGTAAGTAACTGAGCAGGAGGGTTGTGCTTCGTGGCTGCCTGTTATTCAAACAGGCAGCTCCCATTGGCCAGTGTCTGTCCAGAAACCGACCAATGGGATTGTGTTGGAGGCAGGAGCAGCATCTGAATCTTCCCCCTCTCCTCTGGACTCAAAGAGAAAGCTCCCCGCAGCAGTGATTCTGAGCGGCATGTGGGGCTGCGGGGCAAGCAGGGAGCCTGCCTTGGGCTCCCCACTATCTCCGCAAGCTGAATCCAGTAGCTTGGTGGGCCGGATGTGGCCCGCAGGCCGTATTTTGCCTAGGCCTGAGATAGATCATGCTTGATTCTGCCATAAGGGCAGGGGACTTGACTTGACGATCTTTTGAGGTTCCTTCCAGTTCTAGTATTCGATGATTCTGTGATTCAGCCTTTTTCTACTCACCCTTTCCAGGCTGAAGACATATTGCAGGTGTAGCAAGGTGGGCTGATTGAGAGCACACACCCTTATTAGCCCCTTCTGGCTCAGTGCCTAACATGTGAGTAGTTTCATTGAAGTCAATGGAATTACTCTATTCACATACTTCAGGTGAGGCTTTCTTCCAGATCCTCAGTGGAAGTTCGGCACCTAAACACATTTGAGATCTGAACCTTTGTTTGTGATGTGCTGAATACCTTCAGTTCTCACTGATGTCAGTGGTAGTCAGGTTGTGCTCAGCATCTTGAAGAACGGGATTTATAATTTTCATTTATCTGTTCGGATTAATGTAATATTTTTAGGATTTAGCAATATCACTATCAGGACATGCCCCAAAAAGAAAATAATAGAACACCACTGGATAACCACTGGTTATCACCTAAAGCCCCCAGCTAAAACCCCTCCAGTCTACAGCTTATCCTGGAAAACAATCCCTCACTCTCACAAACTTTGAGAAGACAGGCCAGTCCTTGCCTACAGACAGTCCCCCAATCTAAAGCAAATACTCACCAGCAGCCACACATTACACCACAAAAACTCCTACCCAGGAACCTATCCCTGTCACAAACCCTCTTGCCAAATCTGTACACATGGCTACACATACAACATCATCACAGGATCTAACCACATAAGCCACACCATCAATGGCTTATCCACCTGCACATTCACTAATGTGATATATGTCATCAAGTACCAGCAATGCCCCTCTGCCATAGATATTGGCCAGATCAGACAGTCTCTATGCCAAAGGACAAATGGACACAAATCAGACATCAGGAATGATAACATACATAATCCTGTAGAGACATGGTCACCAACCAGTCGATCGCGATTGACTGGTCGATCCCGAGGCCTCGACCAGTCAATCGCGCGGCGTTCTGGGCCCCCCATTTTCCTCCACCCCCAAGAAGCCCTACTGCCTAGCTCAAGCAACAATGGAGGTAGTGGCAACTTCCTGTGGTGTGGATGGAAGTCACTTCTGGGGGTTCCAGAAATGCGCTAGCTGCTTCCTTGCCCCAGCTCCCTGGCGTTCTGGGAACTTACCGCGTAAGTCCCTGGAGGCACGCGCTGGGACTTTCCTTCTCTGCGGGAGAGGGGAGCCAGGCCCAGACAGTGCACACAACGGAGGCTTCCCTGCTCTGCGGGGGGGGGGGGGGGGGTCGGCCCTGAGGGGTCACGTGTGCAGGCTTCCCTGCTGCATGGGGGGGAGAGAGGAGTCAGGTCTGGTGGAGGTGCGCGACGGGGCTTCCTTCCTCCATGGGAGGGGGGGGTCAGTCCCGGAGGGAGAGCGTAATGAAGGCTTCCCTGCTCCGTGGGGGGGGGGGAGGGGGTCGACCCTGAGGGGTCGCGTGTGTGGGCTTCTCTGCTCCGCAGGGGGAGGGGGAGAGTCAGGTCTGGTGGAGGCATGCGATGGGGCTTCCTTCCTCCGCGGGGGGGGGGGGGGGGCAGGGTCAGCCCCAGAGGGAGCACACAATGGAGGCGTCCCTCCGAGGCTGGTGTAGGGGACTCCCTGTCCCCACTGGCACCCTGCCCCTGAACCCTGTTCCCTCTCCCCTGCCCCCGAACCTTGTCCCATGCTGCAGAACCTTGTCCCCGCCCTTCTGCCCCCCTGTTCCCTCTCCCCTGCCCCCAGCCACAGAACTCTGGCCCCCCTGCCTCCCTGCTGAAGAAACCTGTCCCCCCCCCCCTGCAGAAACCTGCCCCCTGGCACCCTGCCCCCTACTGCAGAAACCTGCCCCCCCAGCAGAAACCTGCCTCCCCAGCACACCTGCCCCCCGCTGAAGAAACCTTTTGCCCGCTGGCATTCTGTCCCCCACTACAGAAACCTGTCCCCAACTGGCACTCTGTCCCCTGCTGCAGAAACCTGTCCTCCTGGCACCCTGTTTCCTCTCCCTGCCCCCAGCCACAGAACTCTGTCCCCACTAGCACCCTGTCCCCTGCTGCAGAAACCTGTCCCTTGCCCTTCCGGCACCCTGTTCCCTCTCCCCTGCCCCCAGCCGCAGAACCCTACCCCCACTGGCACCCTGTGTTCCCTGCCCCAGCACCCACTAGCACCCTTCCCCAGTACCATATCCCCTGCTCCCAACTGATTTTTCTGTGGGTCAGTGACCTCTGACTCAAGACAGGTTTCCTGCCCCTATCGTAAATAAAGACAATGCAGAAACTTTTTGTGTTTGACATAGTATTTTATTTAAAAATGAAGCCTGGCCAACAAACCCCCAATTGGGGCCAAGCCCCCATCTGGCCACAACCACTCCTGCACACTCCCTTCCCCCAGACCTTAGATCCACTGGAACCCCCTACCCTGAGCCCCTTACATACCCCAACCCAAATTCCTGCACCCTCACATCCACAAGCCTGTGGCTTGCCTAGTACCCCAACACTGCTCAGCCTGGAGCCCCCTCCCCGAGCCAGCGTCCCTTTCTCCACCTCCTCCTGCATCCCGATTTCCTCCCAGAGCTTGCATCTTTCACCCCTTCCCACGCCCAAATCCCTCATTCCCACCCCAGAGCCTACACATCCTGTCTCAACCCAGCGAGGATATGGCTAGACTGCAGGAGTTTTTCAGGAGTCTGGAGATATCCCAGAAACAATCTTCTGCATCCAGGGATGTGTTTGTTCTTCCGCTTTTTTTAGTGGAAGAGCAAACATGCTCTGTCACCCCTATATTCCTCTTTCCACGAGGAATAAGGGGGCTTCCAAAAGAAGGGGGTTTTCTGATATTTGGTCCAGTCTAGACAGGCCAAATGTTGGAAAAACCTCTTCCTACAGAAGAATTGAAAAAAAAAAGCAGCAGTATAAAGATCGGGTATAGCAAGTGATTGAGAGAAGAAGAATAGAGAGGGCAGGGCTTCAAGGAAGGGGCGGAGCGGTAGATCTTGGCTTGGTCTGTCATTTAAAAAGTGATCTTGGGTGTAAAACGGTTGGAGACCACTGCTGTAGGGGAACACTTTAACCTCCCTGGACATTCAGTAATGGATTTAAAAGTAGCCATCCTTCTACGAAAGAATTTCAACGCGCAATTATAAAGGGAGACAGCTGAACTGGAGTTCATTTGCCCTCTGTTTAGGATTGAATAAGGATCTTAACTGGTGGTGCTACAAAGGCAATTTCCCCTCTCTTGATATCCACATTTCCACATGAACTGCCACATCAACTGTGAATGAATCCACATTTCCACATCAACTGTGAATGAGCCACTTCCACTCTGACTTGATTAGCCTCATTTACACAAGTACCTTCTTTCTTTTGTTGTCCTTATATCTACCCAGACCTCTATAAACTCCACTCCAATTCATCTGATGAAGTGGGTTTTACCAATGAAAGCTTATGCCCTAATACAGGAGTGGCCAACATGCTGCTGTTGAGTTGCATGTGGCTCTTTGCTTAAAGAAATGCTGCTCTTGCTAGTTCTGAGCCGCGCGCTTGGACTGCTCATGGCCAGCGGCTCTGCACATGTGCCCAAGCACCTGCTCACGGTCGGCTGCGCTGCACACATGCCCCAGCGTCTTTAAAGAAAATTCAAAGGCTATTGTTTGCCAGGCTGAAGCAATTATTCAGATATATCAGTCTCTCCCTTATTGTTTTTGAACCTGTCATAGTTGCAGTCTCAGACCTGAATTTTTAGAACTATAAAAAAGCCATAATCTTAATAAGTAAAAGAAAATGTAGAAACCATACCAGAGATCAACAAGCTGGAATGAAACAGGCACTTCAAATTGTGCTAATTTACTTCTCAGTTCAGCTTAATTTTAAGTAACTCACAGGACATAGGGCAGTAGTGTTACACTTAAAATACATGGTGGGGATGGTTTTTTTTTTAGTGTGAGAATTTTACTGTATTTTTCAAGGTTTTTTTAAATTTGTTGTTTGTTCCCTGTCAAGTTCATAGAATCATAGAATACTAGGACTGGAAGGGACCTCAAGAGTTCATCGAGTCCCGTCCCCTGCCCTCATGGCAGGACCAAATACGGTCTAGACCATCCCTGATAGACATTTATCTAACCTACTCTTAAATATCTCCAGAGATGGGGATTCCACAACCTCCCTGGGCAATTTATTCCAGTGTTTGATTACCCTGACAGTTAGGAACTTTTTCCAACCTAAACCTCTCTTGCTGCAGTTTAAGCCCATTGCTTCTTGTTCTATCCTCAGAGGCCAAGATGAACAAGTTTTCTCCCTCCTCCTTATGACACCCTTTTAGATACCTGAAAACCACTATCTTGTCCCCCCTCAATCTTCTCTTTTCTAAACTAAACAAACCCAATTCTTTCAGCCTTCCTTCATAGATCCTGTTCTCTAGACCTTTAATCATTCTTGTTGCTCTTCTCTGGACCCTCTCCTATTTCTCCACATATTTCTTGAAATGCAGTGCCCAGAACTGGACACAATACTCCAACTGAGGCCTAACCAGCGCAGAGTAGAGCAGAAGAATGACTTCTCGTGTCTTGCTCACAACACATCCCAGAATCGTGTTTGCTTTTTTTGCAACAGCATCACACTGCTGACTCATATTCAGCTTGTGGTCCACTATAACCCCATGATCCCTTCCTAGACAGTCGTTTCCCATTCTGTATGTGTGAAACTGATTGTTCCTTCCTAAGTGGAGCACTTTGCATTTGTCTTTATTAAACTTCATCCTGTTTACCTCAGACCATTTCTCCAATTTGTCCAGATCATTTTGAATTATGATCCTGTTCTCCAGAGCAGTCGCAACCCCTCCCAGCTTGGTATCCTCTGCAAACTTAATAAGTGTACTTTCTATGCCAATATCTAAATCGTTGATGAAGATGTTAAACAAAGCCGATCCGAAAACAGATTCCTGCGGAACCCCACTTGTTATGCCTTTCCAGCAGGATTGTGAACCATTAATAACTACTCTCTGAGTACGGTTATCCTGCCAATTATGCACTCACCTTATAGTAGCCCCATCTAAGTTGTATTTGCCTAGTTTATTGATAAGAATATAATGCAAGACCGTATCAAACGCCTTACTAAAGTGTAGGTATACCACGTCCACCGCTTCTCCCTTATCCACAAGACTCGTTATCCTATCAAAGAAAGCTATCAGATTGGTTTGACATGATTTATTCTTTACAAATCCATGCTGGCTGTTCCCTATCACCTTGCCATCTTCCAAGTGATTGCAGATGATTTCCTTAATTACTTGCTCCATTATCTTCCGTGGCACAGAAGTTAAACTAACTGGTCTGTAGTTTCCTGGGTTGTTCTTATTTCCCTTTTTATAGATGGGCACTATATTTGCCCCTTTTCTTATCCTCTGGAATCTCTCCTGTCTCCCATGATTTTCCAAAGATGATAGCTAGAGGCTCAGATACCTCCTCTATCAGCTCCTTGAGTATTCTAGGATGCATTTCATCAGGCCCTGGTGACTTGCAGGAATCTAACTTTTCTAGGTGATTTTTAACTTGTTCTTTATTTTATCTTCTAAACCTCCCCCCTCCCCACTAGCATTTACTATGTTAGTCATTCCTTCAGACTTCTAGGTGAAGACCGAAACAAAGAAGTCCTTAAGCATCTCTGCCATTTCCAAGTTTCCTGTTACTGTTTCTCCCTCCTCACTGACCAGTGGGCCCACCTTGTCCTTGGTCTTCCTCTTGCTTCTAATGTATTTATAAAAAGTCTTCTTGTTTCCCTTTATTCCCATAGCTAGTTTGAGCTCATTTTGTGC
Organism: Pelodiscus sinensis; assembly: GCF_049634645.1. Classification (NCBI taxonomy): domain Eukaryota; kingdom Metazoa; phylum Chordata; order Testudines; family Trionychidae; genus Pelodiscus; species Pelodiscus sinensis. The sequence continues at coordinate 5,401,439 of NC_134739.1, read as the reverse complement.
CTTTGCCTTTCTAATCTTGCCCCTGCATTCCTTTGTTGTTTGCCTATATTCATCCTTTGTAATTTGTCCTACTTTCCATTTTTTACAAGACTCCTTTTTTATTTTTAGATCATGCAAGATCTCATGGTTAAGCCAAGGCGGTCTTTTGCCATATTTTCTATCTTTCCGACGCAGCGGAATAGCTTGCTTTTGGGCCCTTAACAGTGTCCCTATGAAAAACTGCCAACTCTCCTCAGTTGTTTTTCCCCTCAGTCTTGATTCCCATGGGATCTTACCTATCAGCTCTCTGAGCTTACCAAAATCTGCCTTCCCGAAATCCATTGTCTCTATTTTGCTGTTCTCCCTTCTACCCTTCCTTAGAATTGTGAACTCTATGATTTCATGATCACTTTCACACAAGCTGCCTTCCACTTTCAAATTCTCAACCAGTTCCTACCTATTTGTTAGCATCACATCTAGAACAGCTTCCCCTCTTTTAGCTTTTTCAACCTTCTGAAACAAAAAGTTGTCTCCAATTCAGTCCAAGAACTTATTGGATAGACTGTGCCCCGCTGTGTTATTTTCCCAACATATATCTGGATAGTTGAAGTCCCCCATCATCACCAAATCTTGGGCTTTGGATGATATTGTTAGTTGTTTAAAAAAGGCCTCATCCTCTTCTTCCACCTGGGTAGGTGGCATGTAGTAGACTCCTAGCATGACATCACCCTTGTTTTTAATCTCTTTTAGCCTAACCCAGAGACTCTCAACACTTCCATCTCCTATGTCCATCTCCACCTCACTCCAAGCGTGTTCATTTTTAATATATAAGGCAACTCCTCCTCCTTTTTTTCCCTGCCTATCCTTCCTGAGCAAGCTGTACCCTTCCATACAAACATTCCAATCGTATATTATTCCACCAAGTTTCTGTGATGCCAACAATGTCATAATTGTACTTACCATATTTATTAGCACTTCCAGTTCTTCCTGCTTATTACCCATACTTCTTGCATTCGTATATAGGCATCTGAGATACTAATTTGACCTTGCCTCCCAGTTTTGCCCTGACCCTCCTCTCTCTCTGCCATTATAGCCCATGCTCCCTCCCATATCCAACCCATCTCCCAGGTCTCCTTGTTCTCCACGTACCCCTGGGCTTTGCTCACCTGTCCCCGTCGAACCTAGTTTAAATCCCTCCTCACTAGGTTAGCCAGTCTGTGTCCAAATAGGGTCTTCCCCCTATTCGAAGGGTGAACACCATCTCTGCCTAGCAGTCCTTCCTGGAATAGCATCCCATGGTCGAGGAAGCCAAAGCGCTCCTGGCGACACCATCCTCGCAGCCAGGTATTCACCTCCAGGACGCACCTGTCTCTGCTTGGGCCCCTACCTTGGACAGGAAGGATCGAAGAGAATACCACCTGCACTCCAAACTCCTTCACCCATACTCCCAGAGCCCTATAGTCACTCTTGAAGAGCCCTGTAGTCACTCTTGAAGTTCTCTGAAGATCTATGGACTGGCCGTGAATTTTTTAACTGACTAAAGACTTTTTTTGTTGTTTTTGTCCGAAATATCCTGTAATGTTATTTTCATCACTACATTTTGTGTACTATATCGATCGATCGATATATAAAAATAAATATATAATACGTGGCTCTTTGCATTCTATCCACAGCTATTTTGGTTCTTTGTCTCTAACTCGTTGGCCACTCTTACCCTAATAAATCTGTCACTCTCTAGGGTGCCATGGGTATCTCCATTGTTTTTTTAGAGAATAAAATATATAACTTGTATTTGCAGAATAAGTCACCACATGGAAGCTAACAGAAAAGATGCTTAAAAATGGCTCATACTTACCCAGCACATGTATGTTCCTCTTGTATCTTCAAGTCACATCTGCATATACTATCTTCATAAAGAAGGTGCATGCTGTAGTATTTATGGGGAAGACTATGAACTCCTTATTTACAATGGTGGATAGTTACACAATTAGGGCTCTTGTATTAATTGGTACTATTTCTATGCACAACTATTTACCGCTGTGAATAAGCAGGGGAGGGGAGGATGTCATAATTTGTTTATATGGGAATAATATTAATTCTGTAGCAGAAAAGATTTTTCTTGTATAGGTTTTGAAAGGAAGCACTTCTTTAAGCTTTTGGACCAAATTATGCTGTATAACACTTGTGTAAATTTGAAGTACCTACATTGACTTCAGTTACATAACTGAGAATTTTTCTTAAGTGCCACAGAATAAACTTTAAAGATATATTCAAACAAAGACTCGACAGATAAAATATTTAGTTACCATCATAATTATGCTATCACCTAAGAGGCCCCAAAATATGGACTAGGGCCAGTTTGTGTTAAGCACAATATATAACAAAAAAGATCATCCTTGCCCTAGAGAGCATATAATTTAAGTTGAGCAATATTTTAACTGAGACACACTCACTGGACTTAGTCCGAAGCAACTTTTAGAATGTTTTCCCCAATGTCCATAATCTATATGACATTACTGAACGAGGGTTGAAAATGACATCATACTTGTCTTCTCAAGTGTCCTGAAGGTTAAAAACTTCTGCTCAAAACTAATAACTTTATGAGCTATAACACTTCCAATAATGCTAGCCCTGGAGTTGCAAAAAATATAGATTCAGATCTTCTGTAGTGGCTGATTTGCATTTCAAGGAAGCCTAGGAAGGCAGGAGCAAGAATTTCTTTACCTCACCCTGTGCTCCCTAATCTTGGTTTGATCAGATTTCTGGGTTGGCAGGTCCTGGTCCCAAGCCACAATAGAGTAGCCTTATAGGCCACTCTAACAGCAGTGGATCTGCAGAGTTAATGGCACTGTGACTGTATACTGTTTGTCCCCACTATTATATCTACCTCAAGAGCCAGGCAGAGAGGGTTTCAGAAACCACTGTTCCAGACATACACCATCTGGGGATTCTAGCTTTCTTGGGGGGAATCATTAGGTACCAGGGTCCATTGGGTCTGTGGGCATTCCATACTCACAAACCCAGGGTAAAATAATAAAGTGTTCTGGGTTTAAGGGATTCGGCTGTGGCATCAGACTAATTGATGTGACTATTTTGCAAGCACACTGCAAGACCCTACTTTTTTACAAAAGCATTTCCACAGTAACTAGAAGGATGATAAGAAAGAAAGAAAGAAAGAAAGAAAGAAAGAAAGAAAGAAAGAAAGAAAGAAAGAAAGAAAGAAAGAAAGAAAGAAAGAAAGAAAGAAAGAAAGAAAGAAAGAAAGAAAGAAAGAAAGAAAGAAAGAAAGAATTCATTTCCCCAAAGGAGCCTCTTTAACTAGTGAGAGCAGAGGAGCAGAAATCTCTGTGAAATCCATTAAGTACAGGCAGTCCCCGGGTTACGTACAAGATAGGGACTGTAGGTTTGTTCTTAAGTTGAATCTGTATGTAAGTCGGAACTGGCATCCAGATTCAGCTTTGCTGAAACTGACCAGCGGCTGACTACAGGAAGCCCGAGGCAGAGTTGCTGAATCTGGACGCCAGTTCTTACATACAGATTCAACTTAAGAACCCCAGGCATCCCCAAGTCAGTTGCTGCTGAAACTGATCAGCGGCTGATTCCAGGAAGCCCGGGGCAGAGCAACTCTGCCTCGGGCTTCCTGTAGTCAGCGCTGGTCAGTTTCAGCAGCGGCTGACTTGGGGACGCCTGGGGCAGAGCAGCTGGGGTGCTGCCGGGTTGGTCCAGTAGCGCCCAGAGCAGCGCTACGGGACCAACCGGCAGCGCCCCAGCTACTGTACCACAGGCGTCCAGAGCAAAGCCGCGGAGCACGGGGGCAGCGGGACAGCCCAGACGCGCCGTAGCTGTCCTGCTGCCCGCGTGCTCCGTGGCTTTGCTCCCCGTCTCCCTGGTCTGCTGGTCTCCAGCAGACCAGGGAGACGGGGAGCAAAGCCTTGGAGGACGCCGGCAGCGGGACAGCCGTGGTGCATCTGGGCTGTCTGCTGCCCGCGTGCTCCGCGGCTTTGCTCCCCGTCTCCCTGGTCTGCTGGAGACCAGCAGGCCAGGGAGACGGGGAGCAAAGCCTCTGAGGACGCCGGCTGCGGGATAGCCACGGTGCGTCTGGGCTGTCCGCTGCTCGCGTGCTCCGCAGTTACGAACGGGGTTTGCTCCGCGTCTCCCTGGTCTGCTGGAGACCAGCAGACCAGTGAGACGTGGAGCAAAGCCGCGGAGCATGCGGGCAGCGGACAGCCCAGACGCACCGTGGCTGTCCCGCTGCCGACGTCCTCAGAGGCTTTGCTCCCCGTCTCCCTGGTCTGCTGGTCTCCAGCAGACCAGGGAGACGTGGAGCAAACCCCGTTCGTAACTCGGGGACTGCCTGTACCTCATCTTGCACATTTTATTTAATTGGAAAATACAATACCATCTATCACCACTGAATCAAAGTAACTGCCACCAGGCAGATTTGAACCTGGGATCTCAATGTAGGAGCCTCTAAAGCTTGAACTATAAAGCCAGGTGGCCCTCAGCCTAGGCCATAGAGGTCTCTTGCTGTTATCTGTTGCTGTGGTCTAAGTGTCACTGCATGGGACAGTGAACCACAATAGGTGTGTGAGTTACACTATAAAAAATCCTAAAATAGATGAGTGCATGTGTGTGTGTGTGTGGGGGGGGCATATGTATACATACACCCATGGAGTTTAGTGAGTTGTTTACATTTACCAGCATTTATTGAAGCGCCAGGTTAGATAATTATTCTAATGAGTATTAGGCTTAAACTTTCAGTAGGTTAATTTTTTCATCCTAAGATGTGTTTTGTGACAGGTATGAGTACAGCACAATTGGAAATGAGATTGTCTTGTCTGCATGCACTGTGCTAGAATTAAGAAGCAAGTTATTCGGAAGGTAATCTGTCTCTCTCATTCCAGACAAAGAATGTATTTTTCCCCTTAGGCATGCCTGAGAAGACAGGAACAAAATAGAGAACAGACTGAGAGGAAACGGGAGCAACATGCCAGACAAGAACAGAGACAGAAAACTCTATCTTCCATCTATGCTACACGCAGTTATGAAAGACCATGGATATCAGGCATACCAGCTACCAGACAGGTACTTAAACCATAGGTCACGCACGCTTGATAACTTAAAAGATAAAGTCAAGTAGAACAGAATATTGTTAGAGAGTAATGGTCTGCCGCTGCATAAAATTCCAGGGAGACGGGGAAGCAGTTAATAAAAAATGATCGGTGAGGAACAGCCAAAATATTTACTTTTACATTGAGCCTTTGAGTGTTGCATTCCAGTGACTTTATTTTTTCCTGTCAAATTATGGACATGTTATCATTTTTAAGGGGGATACTGGATAGGATAAGTAGCATTTGCTAATTGTTCGATTATAGAATAGCTACATAGTTTTAAAATGTGATAGTGAATTTAATGGCAGTTTTCAGGAGATTTGCCAGTCTACTATATATTTTAGAGAGTTTGTTTGTCTGTTTGTCTGTCTGTTTTCTCCTTGAATTCCTGGTAAATGGTAAGAGTTAGGACTGTCAAATTAAGTATGCAGCTTCCTCTTATCATAACTTAAAAGCAAGGTAAGTGTTTGGTTGTACCATGAAAACAGGATGTGCCTGGAATGGGATTGCTTCTCATAAAATCAAACAGAAAAGAGACAGAATTACCAGGCAGGTGAAAGGGGCTGGCTGAAGCTCTCCCCAACCCTGATTTGTATGGGAACATTGCTTACTGTTTCCCTTGTCAGGGAGCAAGGGGAAAGTGCACTGTTTGCTGCTTTCCTCACTCTGGCTAGGGAGCAGAGGGGGCAGATGAACGTGGCTGCCTTTACCACCCTCGAGGGGCCTGCAACGTGCATTGTTCTCCTCAAGCCAATATTCAGAATCAGTGTTTCTGTTATTTCTGCAGTATTGGTTTGGAACTAACTGATCACCAGAGGGGATATGATTATGATCTGGCTTCAGCGTGTTGTTTCTAGCATGACACACTTAAAATCTGAAATCTAATATAAGTTTAAATTGTGGCCAGTTTAGGTGCAAAAAATATGTCAATATTCAGTGTACTGTGTCCTCCTCGCATGTGGAGCTAGTGACTCAACAGATGGATAATTACCAGGGAAAGAATAAATACTTTAAGTGGATTCAGTTTTTTCCCCAAATATATTCACATTTTAAGTGCTGAAATATACAGACCTATTTGACAATATGTACACATTTTGACTTGTGTATAAATTGTTTGTCTTGGTGATGGGGTGGACTAGGCCTGAAGCCTCCTGCTGAAAGGCTGATGGCCTTGCCACACCCACCCAGGGAGAAGGGAAGAAAAGAGGTCCACCAGGCAGACTAGAGTGGTGGCTTCTGCTGCAGCCAGACAGGACTCAGCAAGCTGATCTAAAAGAAGCTGCTGGGCCAGGGCCTGGCACTTTCTTAGTGAAGCTCCACCCAGGCAGACCTAGGGACTGACTGGGAGGATAGCAGCACTTTGGACAGCTCCAAGTGGGAACTGGACTTCAGACCTGGTAGGCATCCAAGTCCAGGGGCTGAAGACTATCTGTTAACAGACTAAAACAACGTGTAGAACCCAGGACAGGGTGTAGGAAGAACTTCACCGCAAAGCCCTGAGAGAAAGGGCTGAACAGGGCAGCTTCCTGGGGAAGTGGCCCAAGGAATGAGACAGCAGTGGACCACAGTGATACTCAGCAGGCAACTGCTACTTACAGGGTCCCTGAGCTGGGACCCAGAGAAGCAGGAGGGCCTGGGTCCCCCCATAACCCTCAAAAGTTACAAAAGGGGGATAAGAAAAAGCCTGGTCTCTGGGATACCTCCATTCCCAGAGCGAGTCAGGTGAAGAAGTTGCAGACACACCCTCGAGTATATAACGCTTGCAAGAGGGTAAACCCCTTCACACTAGTACACAAATATTTGTAATTGCTATGGTTACTGTGAAGCTAAAAGATATCGTGTCCCTTGACAGTAGAAGAGGAGCTGCTGAAGAGCCAGGGAGCTGCAGATAAATGCCATGCAAGAGATAGAATATGGATTTGCCAATTCTTGATTTAAACATTTTCAAAATATATCAACATGGAATAGACATTAAAAAGAGATAGGTACATAGGAATGACAACCCGGATCTGACCCAGATACTAGTTCAGTATCTGTCTCTGAGGTCAGATCTATACTAAACCAAAAGGTTGGTTTAAGATATGCAATTCCAGCTATGTAAATAATGTAGCTGTAGTTAATGTATCTTAAGATGAATTTCTCCAGTGCCCCCACAGTGAGAAGTTCTGGAGTCAACTGTTTGCCCTCAGTGTTCTATTTAGTGTTAAAATGAACTCCAGAAGTTTGACCTCTGCGACATTGATCCTCTGTTTAGTATAGGCATGGCCTGACACTGCTTAGACTTAGCTTCTTTGGAGGAAGGTACAAGAAACTCTGCAGTAGGCAAATATGGAATACATGCTCCCAAGAAAGTTTCTTCCAGCTCTGAAAGTGGATGGCTTATATCTGTTCCAAAATTATTGTTTTGGTTTCATGTTTTGTGACATTAAAAAACCATATGTACTATGTGGTCTCATTATAAACAATGCACAACTGCTCACAGGATTTGGCACTACATACTACAGCTTTTTCAAAATGTATTGTATGGAGGACTATTACTAACAATTTCCCAGATTTTCTTGTGTCTCAGACTAAATCTCTAATTAAAGTGGGGGTAAGTGAATTTGTCATGGAAACACCAGGTTCCTTTCACACACAATCATTATGGGTTTCCTTCAAGATCATGGGGAGAGTATATGTCTCCATGTTATGTCCTGCTTGAACCCCACCTGCCTGTGCTTATTGTTGATAGTAGCCCTGCAGACACTCTCATAGCTCAATTAATCTCTTCAGTAGTAACCCCCATGACAGACAGGAGATAGAACCTGGGCAATTGTGTCTGAATAGGGAGGTATTCAAAAGCATTGCCCAGATCTCTGGAGCTCTGAAGATAGCTTTATTGACTGTAAGTCAAAGAGAAAAAAATATTTTTCTTCATCAGATTGAGAGATTCAGTGCCTTTCCTTCCATTTTATTATTGGCAAAGACAAAAGATCGCTGTGGAATGGGTCACAGTGATAATAGTTGTTTCTGACAGATGATGCTGTCTGTCTTGAACTTAAGACAAACACAGATAACATTTGTGGTGGTGCTGTCTCAAGTCAAAGACTTTTTCTGATACAGGACAAATTGCTAACTTGCTAACCCTAAGTCCAACTTGCTATGTCTAGCACAGCCTGGAAGTTGAGAAGGAAAAATTAATATCCCTGGGAGAGTCTCAAAAAAAGTCAATGAAATGCTCCTGTCTCCCAGGAAGAAGTCAACAAACTCAGCAGATAGACGATATTGGCAAAAATTGCATATTAGTGTAATAAATAACATGGATTACCTCAATCAGCAAAAATTAACTCCATGATGACTTTTCTGCAAATCACCTTGCTTATGAGTAGTAGATTGAATACTCACAAAAACATCTTTCAGCCATCTCAATCATGATCATCTGCAAAAGACTTTGACTGATCACTGGACCACAACACATATCACAAAATAAGTATGTATGGGCAAAAGTAGAAAGGCCATTGCCTCTTGTCCTGCCCTCTGTGGCAAAAGAGAATGACTTTTCTTCATCTTTTTTGTGGCAGTCATTCAAGTGTCAGAAGACTGCTATCCTATCTCCATTTACTCTCCTTTCCAAACTAAACATACCCAATTCCTTCAGCCTTTGCTTATATTGCATTCTATGCTTTTGATCATCCTTGTTGCTCACCTCTGGATCCTTTCTGATTTCTGTACATACTTTCTATATATTGGTCACCAAAATTGGATGCAGTATTCTAGATGAGGATTAATTAACACTGAGTAGAGCAATACTATAACCTATCATGACTTTCATGCTATGCATTGTTAATGCTACCTAAAACTGTATTTGCTTTTTTGAAACAGCATCGTATTGCTGGTTCCTATTAAGGCCGTGATCCATTACAATTCCCAGATCTTTCTCAACAGTGCTCCTGCCAAGCGATTTGTCCCTCATTTTGTGTTTGTGCATTTAGTTTTGCAATTTACCAAGCTCCCTCTGACTTTCAGCTCTATTCTCCAAAGTATTGGCAACTACTTCTAGTTTTGTGTCATCTGCAAAATTGATCTGTTTAAATCTGTAAAGATGTATATTAACACTGTATCCAGAACAGATTGGACACAGACTGGCTAACCTTGTGAGGAGGGCTTTAAACTAGGTTTGTCGGGGGCAGGTGAGCAAAGCCCACAGGTAAGTGCTGAATGTGCGGGACTGGGAGATGGGTTGGAAATGGGGGGGACTACGGCCTATAATGGCAAGGAGAAAGGAGGGTCAGGGCACAACAGGGAGGCAAGATCAAATCAGTATCTTAGATGCCTATATACAAATGCGAGAAGTATGGGTAATAAGCAGGAAGAACTGGAATTGCTAACCAATAAATACAACTATAATATCATTGGTATTACAGAAACCTGGTGGGATGGGACGCATGATTGGAATATTGGTATGGAAGGGTACGGCTTGCTCAGGAAGGACAGACAGGGAAAAAAGGGAGGAGGGGTTGCCTTGTATATTAAAAATGTACACACTTGGACTGAAGTGGAGATGAACGTAGGAGATAGCTGTGTAGAGAGTCTCTGGGTTAAGCTAAAAGGGGTAAAAAACGAGGGTGATATCATGCTAGGAGTCTACTACAGGCCACCTAGCCAGGTGGAAGAGGTGGATGAGGCCTTTTTTAAACAATTAACAAAACTATCCAAAGCCCAAGATTTGGTGGTGATGGGGGACTTCAACTATCCAGACATATGTTGGGAAACTAACACAGCGAGGCACAGGCTATCCAATAAGTTTCTGGACTGCATTGGAGACAACTTTCTGTTTCAGAAGGTTGAAAAAGCTACCAGAGGAGAAGCTGTTCTGGATTTGGTTTTAACAAATAGGGAGGAACTAGTTGAGAACTTGAAAGTGGAAGACAGTATAGGGGACAGTGATCACGAAATAATAGAGTTCATGATCTTAAGGAAAGGTAGAAGGGAGACCAGCACAATTGAGGTTATGGATTTCAGGAAGGCAGATTTTGATAAGCTCAGAGAACTTGTAGGTAAGGTCCCATGGGAAGCAAGACTGAAGGGAAAAACAACTGAGGAGAGTTGGAAGTATTTCAAAGGGACGTTGTTAAGGGCCCAAAAGCAAACAATTCTGCTGTGTAGGAAAGATAGACAATATGGCAAAAGACCAGCTTGGCTTAACAAGGAGATCTTGCATGATCTCAAAATAAAAAAGGAGTCATATAAAAAATGGAAACTAGGACAACTAACAAAGGATGAATATAGGCAAGCAACACGGGAATGCAGGGGCAAGATTAGAAAGGCAAAGGCACAAAATGAGATCAAACTAGCTACAGGCATAAAGGGAAACAAGAAGACCTTTTATAAGTACATTAAAAGCAAGAGGAAGACCAAGGACAGGGTAGGCCCACTGCTTAGTGAGGAGGGAGAAGCAGTAACAGGAAACTTGGAAATGGCGGAGATGCTCAATGACTTCTTTGTTTCGGTCTTCACCGAGAAGTCTGGAGGTGTGCCTAACGTAGTGAATACAAGCAGAGAGAGGGTAAGTTTAGAAGATAGGATACACAAAGAACAAGTTAAAAATCACTTAGGAAAGTTAGATGTCAGCAAGTCACCAGGTCCTGATGAAATGCATCCCAGGATACTCAAGGAGCTGATAGAGGAGGTATCTGAGCCTTTAGCTATGATCTTTGAAAAATCATGGCAGACAGGGGAGATTCCAGAAGACTGGAAAAGGGCAAATATTGTGCCCATCTATAAAAAGGGGAATAAGAACAACCCAGGAAACTACAGACCGGTCAGTTTAACGTCTGTCCCAGGGAAGATAATGGAGCAGGTAATTAAGGAAATCCTATGCAAACACTTGGAAGGTAATAAAGTGATAGGGAATAGCCAGCATGGGTTTGTGAAGAACAAGTCATGCCAAACTAATCTGATAGCTTTCTTTGATAAGATAACGAGCCTTGTGGATAAGGGAGAAGCGGTGGATGTCATATACCTAGACTTTAGTAAGGCATTTGATACGGTCTCGCATGATATTCTTATTGATAAACTAGGCAAATATAACTTAGATAGGGCCACGATAAGGTAGGTGCATAATTGGCTGGATAACCGTAGTCAGAGAGTTGTTGTTAATGGTTCTAAATCCTGCTGGAAAGGGATAACAAGTGGAGTTCCTCAAGGGTCTGTTTTGGGACCCGTACTGTTCAATATCTTCATCAATGATGTAGATATTGGGATAGACAGTACGCTTATTAAGTTTGCAGATGATACCAAACTGGGTGGGGTTGCAACTTCTTTGGAGGATAGGGACATAATTCAAAATGACCTTAGCAAGTTAGAGAAATGGTCAGAGGTAAACAGGATGAGGTTTAATAAAGAGAAATGCAAAGTGCTCCACTTAGGAAGGAACAATCAGTTCCATACATACAAGATGGGAAGCGACTGTCTAGGAAGGAGCATGGCGGAAAGGGATCTAGGGGTCATAGTGGACCACAAGTTGAATATGAGTCAACAGTGTGATGCTGTTGCAAAAAAAGCAAATATGATTCTAGGTTGTATCAACAGGTGTGTTGTAAGCAAAACTCGTGAAGTCATTCTGCCGCTCTACTCTGCACTAGTTAGGCCTCAGCTTGAGTACTGTGTCCAGTTCTGGGCGCCACATTTCAAGAAAGATGTGGAGAAATTGGAAAGGGTACAGAGAAGAGCGACAAGAATGATTAAAGGTTTAGAGAACATGACCTATGAAGCCAGGCTTCATGAACTGGGCTTGTTTAGTTTGGAAAAAAGAAGATTAAGGGGGGACATGATAGCGGTTTTCAAATATCTAAAAGGGTGTCACAAGGAGGAAGGCGAAAATTTGTTCCTCTTGGTTTCTGAGGACAGGACAAGGAGTAATGGGCTTAAAGTGCAGCAGGGGAGGTTTAGATTGGACATTAGGAAAAAATTCCTAACTGTCAGGGTGGTCAAATATTGGAATAAATTGCCAAGGGAGGTGGTGGAATCTCCCTCTCTGGAGATATTTAAGAACAGGTTAGATAGACATCTGTCAGGGATGGTGTAGACGGAGCTTGATCCTGCCTTGAGGGCGGGGGGCTGGACTCGATGACCTCTCGAGGTCCCTTCCAGTCCTATTATTCTATGATTCGGTGATACCTGTGGAACCCCTCTTGAGACTTCCCTCCAATCCATCATCATATATATAGTAGACCAATGTCTGAGACTCTGTAACGCTGAAATGCTGGCTGTTGCCTCTGGGTGGTGCTGTTGCCTGAGTCACGTCCTTCGCCTCCTGCCATGGTGCTCGGCTGACTTCTGCGCTGCTCAGCCAGCACCCCCATGCTGCATGTGGAGCATGGGGCCCCGACGGCCGCTTGCACTGCTTACTCCCCCGTGGCTGCCCGGCTGAGCAGCGCAGAAGTCAGCCATGCTCCATGGCGGGAGGGGAAGGAGGGTGGGGCAGTGATGTACACGGCCGGGGGTGGGGCCTGGCCATGTACGTCACTGTCCCACCCCCCTTCACCTTCCACCATGGCGCTTGGCTTCTGTGCTGCTCAGCCAGGCCGCTGCAGGGGAGCCCAAACGGCTGCTTGCTTCGCTTGCTCCCCCACAGCGGCCCAACTGAACAGTGCAGAAGTGAGCCAAGCGCTATGGCAGGAGGCAAAGGAGGGCAGGGGGTGACGTGCAGTGTGACAGTGGCTCCAGGCCCCTCCCCCTGGCCGTGAACATCACCGCCCCGCCCCCCTTTGCCTCCCGCTGTGGGGCTTGGCTGACTTCTGCGATGCTCAGCCAGGCTGCTGCAGGGGAGCAAGCGAAGCAAGCAGCCATTTGGGCTCCCCTGTAGCGGCCCGGCGGAGTGGCACAGAAGTCAGCCGAGCACCACAGCAGGAGGCGAAAGGGGGCGTGAAAGGGGGTGGGGCGGTGACGTACATGGCCAGGCCCCGTCCCCTGGCCATGTACATCACCGCCCCGCCCCCCCTTCACCTCCTGCTGTGGCACTCGGATGACTTCTGCGCCACTTAGCCAGGCTGCCGTGTTGGAGCAAGTGGCGCAAGTGACCATTTGGGCTCCACAGTCCCCCAAGTGAGAGGCAAGAGCAGAAGGAGAAGAGAAAGAGAGAGATGGAGAGAGAAGCAGGAGGCGGAGGAGAGCTGAGAGAGAGGGGGGGAGGCAGTAGGAGGCGGGAGAGAGAGATGTGGAGGAGAGACCCAAAAATCCCATCTTATGACAGACTATTGGCTAGTTTCATTAATAGTTATTCTTTGTTTGAAGTTGTTTAAATAGTTATGTATTCACTTAATGGTAGTTCTGTCAAGCTTGCATTTCTTCAGCTTATTTATCAGAATGTCATGTGCAACAGTGTGAAAAGCATTAATGACATCCAGGTATATTATGTCCATCCCATTCCTCTATCCACAAAATCAGTTACCTGTTAAAGAGGAAATCAAGCTGCACATGATTATCCCTTCATCCTCCAGGTATTTCATAAATGGATGGTTTATACAATGCTGTATTAGCTCCCCAGGTATCAGGATCAGGGTGACTGGTCTATAGTTTCCCAGGACCTCCTTTTCCAAAATTGGCATTCCAGAACCTCTCCTATCATCTTTGAATTTGTAAATATTATTGTCAGTGGTGCTAAGATTTTTTTTTAGCTGACTGCTTTAGTACCCTCGGGTGAATAGCATCCAGCCTCACTTTGTCAGAAGATCTCTGATGCGTTCTTTACTTATCCCGATCTGCATCCCTTTCCCTTTATTATCTATAGTAACTTCAGAAACAGTCACAGTTACATGCTATTTTTTATGAGAAGACTGAAGCAAAGGATGCTCCCTATCATGTTCCATTACCAGCATATCTTCTCCACTGAGCAGCGGACCCACAATGTACTTGATCTTTTTTTTTGACCTTTTTACCCATAGTTATCTGTTCAGCACAAGTTATATGCCCCAAGGATGGTTCTCCAATCATGATGGCTGTCCCACCAAGTTTCTGTGATGCCAATTAAATCAATTGTTTCCATGTACCATGACTTGCAGTTCATACTGCTTGTTCCACATACTCTTGGCATTTGTAGTCATTGACGATACTTTGTAGGTGGCCCTATTCCTTTTCTTTTTGCCTTTTTACTGCAGTTGTAATTTCTAAACCTTCTACAGAAGTTAACCTTCTTTACTTGTTTATATTACCTGAGCCCAAATGTACATTGGCTGGATTTTTGTTACCATTCCCCTCAGGGGCTAGTTTAAAGCTCTCCTTATCTGGTTAACCAGATTATATCCATACTCTGGCCTTTTCCTTTAACAAGGAGGATGGACTAAAACACCACTTATGCCCCCAAATTCTTTTATCCTTCTCCCAGACCCATATAGTCCTCAGAGATCCACTCAGGGTCATGTGTCACAGTATCCTTGGTGCCCACATGGATAAATAGTGGGCTGGGGGGAGGGGTAGCTCAGTGACTTGAGCATTGGCCTGCTAAACCCAGGGCAGTGAGTTCAGTCCTTGAGGTGGCCATTTAGGAATCTCAGGCATATCCATCAGGGACTTGGTCTTGCCCTGAGGGCAGCAGACTGGACTCAATGACCTCTCAAGGTCTCTTCTAGTTCCATGAGATAGGTACATCTCCATAAATAAAGAGAATTTGATGAATCTGAGCAGATTCATTCACATCCTGAATTCTAGCTCTAGGCAAGCAGCATGCTTCTCAGGATTTCTGGTCCAGACAGTTGATGGAGGATTTTGTCCTCCTTTGTAGGGGGTGACCACTGCCACCTTTTGTCTCCCCTTGGGAGTGGTGGTCATGGAACCTCTATCTCTAGGACAATGCATCCAATGTTTTCCAGTCAAGGGGTCTCCTGATCACTCAGACTCAGATGACTCTTTCTCCAAGGTATACTCAGCAGTAGTGAATGGGCAGTTGCTTACCTCTATCTGCATTGGGGGTATGTGATGGTTCTCCCCATGCTTTATGAAAATTGGCTTATGAAAGGAAATATGCACAACTTGGTGATGCTTTGAACAAAATACCTCATGTAATTATATCAATTTTAATGATATAATCTGCTGGATCTGTTCATCCTATTTTGGTGCCTGTACCATTCTTCTATGTTTGGGATTTGATAGCAGCCTTCAACTTCCTGAAGGGAGGTTCCAAAGAGGATGGAGAAAGACTGTTCACAGTAGTGACAGATGGCAGAACAAGGAGCAATGGTCTCAAGTTACAGTGGGGGAGGTCTAGGTTGGATATTAGGAAAAACTATTTCACTAGAAGGGTGGTGAAGCACTGGAACGGGTTTCCTAGGGAGGTGGTGGAATCTCCATCCCTAGAGGTTTTTAAGTCTCAGCTTGACAAAACCCTGGCTGGGTTGATTTAGTTGGGATTGGTCCTGCCTTGGGAAGGGGCCTGGACTTGGTGACCTCCTGAGGTCTATTCCAGCTCTATGATTCTATGTTTCTATGAAGCTTCAGGGGGTAGCCGAGTTAGTCTGTAGAAAAAACAACTGGGCTGGTAGCACTTTATAGACTAACAAAACATGTAGATGGTATCATGAGCTTTCATGGGCACACCCCACTTCTTCAGATGACCGGAGGGTTTTTTTTTGGGGCGGGGGCTGTGCCCACGAAAGCTCATGATACCATCTATATGTTTTGTTAGTCTATAAAGTGCTACCAGACCATTTTTTGCTTCTTCTATGTGAAGTTAGAAATACGAAGTATGAGACTGCTTTTAGTTTCAAATGTGCTAATGAGAGCCATTTTGGGTGCCCAGAAGCCTTAATGTCTTTGTGATCAACTTAATTTGTAAATAGACTTGTTTGTCCTTTAAGTCCAAAAGGAGGTTGAGATGTTAGTGAGTAGTCTATTAACCAATAAGTCTAGGCTTATTGGTTAGTTGAGTTGACTACTAACAATTCCCCCCCCCCCCCATTGCTACCTCTGGATCAGAGGAAGCAAGGGCGGGAAGCAGGAGTTGGTACTTGTGAGGGAGCCAGCTTAAAATCTGGTTCCCCCCAGCACTGCAGTGCTGCCTGCCACCCCATGCTGCTGTTTCTGTCAGGGTGAGGGGAGGCTGCTGCAAATCTGCCTCTGCCTGTGGGGGAGTCCCAGCTGCCATGAAGCAGCCCCTGTCCACAACGGCCTAGCCTAGCCGTGGGCAGAGGCTGCTCTGACAGCCTCTTACTACAGTTAAACTGCAGAGCTGCAGTGGGGATAGGTCCTAGCATGAGCCTAGACTGAGCTGGGCTTGCTCAGTTGCATCTCACACTAGGTCTGGGACCTACCCCTGCTACAGCTCTGCAGTTTAAATGTAGTGGGAGCCAGGCTGCCTTCCTGCCTGGCTCCTACTATACTTAAACTGCGGAGCTGCAGCGGGGGTAGCTCCCAGACCCAGCGCAAGCCAGGACTGAGCATCTTCCTTTATCGACCAATCATGTAGTAGATAAAAATTCTGTTGACTAAACGATTAGTGAAATACCCACTTCTTAACATCCCTAGTCCTAGGAAAACGTGACTATAACATCTGGTACTGGGATCCATTTCTGAACCTGGTATTTTTCCGTGGAAGGGAGGATTTAAAACAAAAGATTCCTGCCCTGGAGGAGAGTCTGTTTACGCATTTGGAAGCTATCAGCTCTTTGTCTTCAGCTGGAGGCCCAAGTCAGAGTAAAAGAGTTTGTCTCTGACTTGAACATTATGCCTGGAATAAGAACAGCTCTTTAGGGTAAGAATCTGCATGCAATGTTTCTTAGTTGATTAGAACTAGCCATGCATTCTATTCATTTTAATTTAGTAATTTACTTTGATCTGTCTGTTTTCACTTGCAACCACTTAAATCCTACTGTTTGTACTTAATAAAAACACTTGTATTTACTATCAGGCTCAGTGTAAATATTTTAACCTGGGGGGAGCAACTATTGTGCTTCTCGATCTTTCGTTGATAAAGAGGGCAAACATCCTTGAGCTTTCCCTATGTAAAACTTTTACACAAAGACAGATTTATTTGATGTTTTGTTCCTTTTTGGGGTTTGGTTTCCTGGGTGCTGTACCATAGAACTGCATCCTCACAGAGCTGAAGTGGTTCAGTGTCTTCATTGCTGTGCAGGAGGGAGGTTACCTCAACTCTGTGCCTTGTCTGGGGGAGACCAATCATTCTCGTGCAGCAGGACAGGGAGGTGGGAATTCCCAAAGAGCAAGAAGACAGATGTCAGTGGTTTATATTGGAGAAGACAAAGTCAAAGAAGCATGCCTTGCCCTTGGAGTGGAAGGTGGCAAGAACCTGCGGTGGTCCTTAGTTACTGCTGTGCTCCTGAAGTTAACTTTGAAAGTTGCACTTTGTGCTTTTTTTGTTGTGTGAACCTCTGGGTAATAGTCCTGCACATTTTTCCTGAATTTATCCTCTCAGAGGCTACGTCTACACTGCAAGGTTCTTCTGGAAAAGCTTATTTCGAAAGAGAGGATCCACACACAAAAAGCGCAACAAAATAGCAATTTGCTATTTTGAAACATAGCATCCACACTGATTGGACACTATCTCGCATGTAAGGCCACCCGGAACCAGTTTAGGCTGGTCATTAGGTCAGCAGTTGCTTCTGGGTGATGCTGCCTGAGGCTATCTGAGACGTGTGCTTAAAGGGACACCCCTGGACAGCTGTTTCTCAGCTTCTTCTGCTTGCTTGCCTATCTCTTTGTGGGTCAGCAAAGCATTTGCAGTGCGTGCTTTGGTTGCCCTTTGTTTGGACACCACAGCACTCTTTGCCATGGTGCCAGATCTGCCTCTGGGCATGCGATGGCCCCACACTGCTATGCTGCAGTTTCTGCAGGCTGCCTTCCTGTCCTGCATGAGCTCAACTCTGAGCTCATCCTTGAGAACCTCATCCTTGAGAACCTTGCAACCACAACCCACAGTGAAGAGACACTTTTGGAGGCTGGACACCAGTTCAAACTGGTGGGACCAACTAGTGATGGAGCGGTAGGATGACCAGCAGTTGTTCCACAACTTCAGAATGAAGAAGATGACATTCATGGAGAAGACGACATTCCTTCTGGGGTGGAGGATAGAGGCCGGCTGGGAGGGATGGGCCTTCGAGCAGCAGCGCACTTTTTTTTGGTTTGGAAGAAAATATGCAAATGAGAGCACGAGATTTATAAATGAGCTGCAAAAATGCTGTGCTTTTCTGGAAGAGGATATGCAAATGGTGCGCTCATTTGCATATCTTCTTCCAATTCTTTTTGCTGAAGAGGTTTTTGCGCAAAAAAGCCCCGTGTAGACGGTGCCTTTTTGCTCAAAAAAACCCTTTTGTGCAAGATCCTGTACACCTCTTCCGCAGTGTAGCCGTAGCCTCTGAGTATACTTGCAAGAGTGTTTTTATACACTGTAAAAGATTAACTGATTTATTTATTATTCCTCACATGTAATCCTCTCTATTGGTTGAACACTCAGTATCTGCCTGAGGGCACAAATCTTGATAAAGACTATTTTGATAATACTGTAGCTTGTTTGGCTATTTCAGATTTTATTTGAAAACCTAATTTCTTTTAGTTAAACATTCAAATTTCCCCTTTTTATTTTGTATAATTTTGCAGTACAAAGTGAGGGAATCATTGCATTAGGTGAACTTCGTGATCATGAAAGTGAAGGAACTGGACTTCTGTATGGGCCAACTCGATATCCTGAATATCACAGGGTTCTTATTTCAGAGATAAGCCCTAAGTCCTTTGTATTTTTATTTGAACATACCGGAATTTGAGGTATTTTAGTTATTCTGTTGCATATTTCCATTACATTTATGCAGCAGTTCATTGTGTAAATATCTAAAAATCAAAGTTTACACTATAGATTTGTTTTATTGATGTTGAACAGGTTGGTGATTACACAGTAGTTTGCATTATTTAATACACAGGTCCATGAGAAAAATTTCATGTGTATTTAATGAGCTTTTCTCTGGTTCTGAATTGATTAACCACCAGCATGCATATGAACAAAGCTGTTTACTGATTTATCTTCTTTACAGTATGTGAGGTTTTTTTTATTATTATTTTTCTTACATACAGTATTTGTCCGTGGATTTATTGTGCTACTTTGAAAGTGAAATAAGCCTGCTTTTATGTATTAGTTTTATCAAAAGTTTATAATGATATCCATCTCCTGCCAAAAGAATCAATGTTAATACATTTGTATTTCAGAACCACAGGGCAGATTGTGCTCATGCTCTCGCTGGTTCTTATAATTGCCTTCTTTCCTGTCTCCCATATGTAATAACTTAAAAAAAAACAAATAGTTTTGCAGTACCTTAGAGACTAACAAAACATGTAAATGGTATCATGAGCTTTCATGGGCACAACCCACTTCTTCAGATGAATGGAGTAAGGGTCCAGGGTAAAGACTAACAAAGCTACCCCTTAAGGGTGTGTCTAGACTACAGGGTTTTGTTGACAAAAGTGGACTTTCGTTGACAAAACTATACCTGCGTCTACATTGCCGCTGAGTTCTGTCGACATAATGTCGACAGAACTCAGCAGTTCTGTTGAAGGCTGTAAATCTCATTCTATGAGGAATAACGCCTTTTGTTGACAGTTCTGTCAACAGAAGGCGTTATTGCATCTACACTGTCCTTTGCGTCTACACTGTCATGTCGACAAAGTGGCTTGCTTTGTCAACAGAACTAGATGTAATCTAGATGCTCTTCGTCGACAGAAGCTTTGTCGACAGTATCTGACAAAACTTTGTCGACAAAAGCCTATAGTCTAGACGTAACCTGAGACTTATGTAATGTGTGTTTCCATGAAATCATATATTTGATATCTGTCTATATAATCTCTATATATGATGAAACAGTGGGAAGGCTATACAGATTTTTTCCTATTCAGAAGAATAATTGTCTAATTTCTATTAGAATACAATTGAGAAAATCAACTGAGATTTAGGGTTTATTTACAAACAACAGCATTTTTTCTTTATGTTTGATTTTATTTGCCGTTGAAATTATAAAACCTTCCTCTAAACCAGTGGTCCCCAACCTTTGGAGGTTGCCGGGCACCAGGGGGCGTGGCCGTTCGCCTGCCTGGTGCCAGGGGGCAGGGCCCCCCATAGCCACGTGCCCAGAGGCGGGGGCCCCCCCCAAGCGCCGTGTGCCCGGCGCCCCCCCCAGCACCGAACGCCTGGGGCCGGCGCCCCCCCCTCCAAGTGCCGCACGCCCGGGGCCGGAGCTCCTCCTCAAGTGCTGCGCGCCCGGGGCCGGTGCCTCCTCCAAGCGCCGCGCGCACAGAGCACGGGCGGCCAATTCGCGGCACTCCCGGGGCCGGCACTCACCATGCCCCATGCGCCCGGGGCCGGCTTCAGCACCATGCATGCGCCACGTGCCCAGGGCCAGGCAAGCCCCGAGCACTTGGCGGGCGCACACGAATGCCCACGTGGGCGCTATGGCACCCGTGGGCACCGTGTTGGGGACCACTGCTCTAAACAGAGCACTAAAATTAAAATAAATCTCTTCAGGAGACAGACTGTTTTTGGTGTTCTAGTACTAGATTTTTGAAAATTGTGTTTATGCTCTCCATCCCAGATTGAAAGCCCAGTGGAGTTAAAAGAGTGAAACTAAGTATGTCAAAATAGACAATAAGATTAGAAGATTAAACATTTTATGGTCTCAGTTTGTACAAACATACAAAAATTATGAAGGTAAAAGAAAAATTACAATGCTTGGGAGAAATAAAGTCACTTCAAAGCTGAATATTGAGGTTAAAAAAAAGATAACTTTCCTCCCTGTAGTGTTCCAAACTTGCATTCTATGTTGAAATAGTTTGGACTGAACTTCTCTAACCATTCAAAGAGAGCTGTAATGCATGTTGTTAGTAGAGCCCTGCAAATCTGCAGGGATCCACATCTGCAGATGTAGATATCCATGGCTCATTTTTGTGGATGCCGATACAAATTTTGTATCCACACAGGGCTCTATACAGGCAGTCCCCGGGTTACGTACAAGATAGGGACTGTAGGTTTGTTCTTAAGTTGAATCTGTATGTAAGTCTGAACTGGCGTCCAGATTCAGCCGCTGCTGAAACTGACCGCCAGTTCTGACTTACATACAGAATCAACTTAAGAACCCCAGGCGTCCCCAAGTCAGCTGCTGCTGAAACTGATCAGCAGCTGATTCCAGGAATCCCGGGGCAGAGCAACTCTGCCTCGGGCTTCCTGTAGTCAGCGCTGGTCAGTTTCAGCAGAAGCTGACTTGGGGACGCCTGGGGCAGAGCAGCTGGGGTGCTGCTGGGTTGCTCCAGTAGCGCCGCTCCTCGGTGCTACTGGACCAACCCAGCAGCACCCCATCTGCTCTGCCCGAGGCGTCCTGATTCAGCCGCTGCTGAAACTGACCAGCAGCGGCTGAATCAGGACCTGGGGCAGAGCAGCTGGGGTGCTGCCGGGTTGGTCCATTAGTGCCCAGAGCGGCGCTGCAGGACCAATCGGCAGCGCCCCAGCTGCTCTGCCCCAGGGTCCAAAACAAAAGCCTGGTCTGCTGGGGGGGCGCACACTAGCTGCGCCCCCCCCCCCCCAGCAGACCAGGGACATGGGGAGCAGAGCCGCAGCAGCAGCAGGGTGCCGCGCCTCTGAGGCTTTGCTCTGGGACCCCGCCGTGGCTGCAGCTTCAGTCCCGGTGCCTGTGGTCTGCTGGGGACGGTCCCCAGCAGACCACAGGCACCCGGACTGAAGCGGCAGCAGCAGCGGTGGGTTCCCGCGCTTCTGAGGCTTTGCTCTGGCAAAGCCTCAGAAGCGCGGGAACCCGCCCGGTGCCCCTGGTCTGCTGGAGACGGTCTCCAGCAGACCAGGGGCACCGGAGCAGCTTACAAACGGGGCTCTCTCGCCCCGGAGCTTGCAGGTAGCAATCCGCCACCTCGACCTCCGGGGCGAGAAAGCCCCGTTCTTAAGTGCGGATCCGACATAAGTCGGATCCGCGTAAGTCGGGGACTGCCTGTATATTACATTGTAACAGTACTTCTGTTTTGAAAGCAGCCTTCCCAAAAATAGTTGTGGCCTTCCACATAAGTACTGTCTTCTGATAAGTGTGTTTAACAGTAAGATTTTTCCTATGATGCCTAAATCCAGAAGTGATGGGTCAGACTGAGAACAGTGAAAGGACATGGAAGCTAAAAATTCAAATTTGAAATAAGGTGCAAATGTTTAATGGTGAGGATAATTAACCACTGGAGCAGCTTGCTAACAATATGGTAAATGTTCCATCACTCTAAGGATACATCTACTCAGTAGTGTTATTTCAGAATAACTGACATTATTCCAAAACAACATAGTCCGTGTCTACACTACAAGCAGTATTTCGACAATGTTGAAATAATGTTGAGCTGGAGGGACTTCTTGCTGCAACTCTTGTAACCCTCCAGTAAGGGAAGTCAGAGAAAGAGTGCTCTCTCAGACTTCCTGCTGTGTAGATAGCGTCAAAAGCCGAAATAAGCTATTTCAACTTAAGCTACGCAATTGACGTAGCTCAAGTTGTGTAGCTTATTTCGGCTTTAGCCCTGCTGGGTAGACATGCCCTAAGTCTTTAAAACAAGGTTGGATGCCTTTGTGAAAGATACATAATTTATTGAGTTCAGTGTAGAAATCTGTGTGAATTTCTATGGCCCTGGGGGCATGCCTCCCTGCTGTAGCACTCTCTACTGAGGTAGAACGGAACTGCACATACTTCCTGTTTCAATTTCCCTTTCCTGGAAACCCATAATTCTGTTTCAGGCTATCTGGACATTTGTTTCAATAGTATCCTTTGCTTATTACAAAATCACTTACGGAGATTCACAAACAAAATGCACTTCTGTTTTTATGGGTTTATCTGAAACCTGCCTTCGATGTTCAGCATTCTCTCTCAACCCTGGTCTACGCTAGGACTTTATTTTGAAATAACTCCTTCCCTGTCGAATTTATAAGCAGAGCGTCCACACTACCAAGCCCATTATTTTGAAATGGGCCGCGAAATTCAAAATCTGTAATCCTGCTTTTCATCAGGAGTAATGCTAATTCTTAAATAGTTATTTCAAAATAACGGTAGTGTGGACACTCCAATGCCACTATTTTGAACTAAGTACTCCCCAGAATAATTAGAACTGCTTACTCCCCAGTGCTGCTTGGGGCTCTAAGTTTGAGGTAGTGTGTCCATACATCTGACTAATTTTGAGACTTCCCCATAATGTGGGCACACCAGTTTGATTTTGTTAAATTGGGAGTTTTAAGTCACATTTAGTAATTTTGAAATATTTTCCTAGTGTAGACATGGCCTCGGTCTAAGTCTCTCTTTATGGCAGGAGGTCCAGCTCTTCTCCTGGAGCTAGATTGCAATTCATCTCCCTTCGCTGGCCTCACTTAGGCTTTAGGCTCAGACTGGCAGCCTTCTGCTGGTGTCTGGTCCCTGCTAACTCAGGAGCCTGCAAGAGTCATCTTATGCCTGTCAGTGTCTGCAGGCATCTATCCGGTGATGAAGGAGACAATATTTATGGTTGTCCCCTTCTCTCAACTAGTTTTCAACCAATTAGGGGAGAAAGGAGTTTTGCCCCATGCTCTCTGCAATGCTCCTGGTCCCAGGCCCTTAAAGAAATAGTAACTGTTTTCCCCCCAAACCCTGTGTTTTCACAGCAGTGCTTCATCTCTCCCAGATATCTGTAACTGGAACTTTCAACCCTTTTGAGATATACTGAATGGACTGAACAGTAGGCATTAGTGTCTTTCAGAGGCAGTCTACGCAGGCAGAGGCCTACATTATACATAGGCTTGTCAGGATTTGATTTAAGGTGATCGGTGTCAGTAAAAATTAATTTCATCTGACACTGAAATTGACAAAAAAGAAAAAAGACATTGGTCAGTGACAGTCATTGGGAGTGCAGACTCTTGTGCTTGCAAGGATTGAGGGTCACCAGCCCTTAGCAACATAGAGAGCCCTCTGCAGTCCCACTGGCTCAGATCCACTCCCGAGGGCCTCACTCTTATGACACTGCAGTGACAGAGGGTGTCCTGCAGATTTAGACCTACCTAAGGTAAAACGATGCCATTTAAAAACAGCTCTTCTTTATTTCAAGGTGGGCTTCCAAGAGCTAGATTTGTAATTCCCCGAAAGTATATCACATTTTTGTTACACTTTGGTTCTGTGATGTGATGGGAGCCTCAAGGGTTAAAGCCAATTACCCAGTGAAAACTACTGGATGATGGTGAAACAAATGATTTTTATTAAGTGGTCAAAACCAACAATTACCAAGTAGGTGTTTAAACTAGCAATTGCTCAATACTTTTACAGCGTAGAAAAGCTTGGGCACAATTATACCCAACTGATTACAATTCTTTCATTACAATTCACTTATATCAAATCACTATCCCTAATTCACCTAAGACAACGCAGCATACAAATAAAAAATACAAAAAACAAAGCCAAAATAATTATAATAAAAGAACCACCCACAGCCAATCCCTCCAATGTCACTTTAGGACAGCTGGTGGAGTTAGTCATTGATTTTTTTTACTGGTACAAGTTGACAACTCCTGGGTTTTTCTTCTAACACTTATACCTGGGCTAAAACTTAACCCTTTCACATAGCACAAAATCACACTATCTATACAATACAATTAATATGACTTACTTATACTTCACAGGATTATAGGATGTAATTAATACAGCTTAACTATTAACTAAACCACCAATTAATAATTTTAAGTAATACTTACAAATCCTGCAATGATAACACAAAGACACACTAGAACTCGGAGCATGCTCAGGACTCGTGCACCCCTATATTTGATTCGAAGGGTGGGGAGGCAGCCTCAGGGTGATCAATCCTTTAGTCGGGCAAAAAAAAAAAAAAAAAAAACAAAAAAAAAAAACACGTGCCCTCAGTACACGGAACCTCCGTCGGACAAAGGTGTAGAGGGTCTATACAAAAATTCGGTGTCTAATGCCATGCTAGGGTCTGCATTTGGCAGGGCCTGATAGGCTAGTGATGAGGTAGTATGACAATACTGCCCTATAGGAATTCTCGTGATGTATGCGTGATCCCCTCGTGGACAGGACCAGATGGGGCATAGTTAGTATGAGACAGTTGTGTTTTATTACTGTATGTTTACTTTTTCCCTTGCCCCTAAGACCAGTCAAGCTACGCTCAAATGAGGCTTATCTGTAAGTGCAGCTAGGCACTATCTAGTCATGCTCACCTCCCTATTTTATGATGCCTGTGAGTCTCAGGATGCCTGTAAGGTCAAATTCCATTCACAAAACCTGCATTGTGCGCTTACAAGTTATGCTTTCTCAAAGTGTGACAGAGGCCTACATTTTCTGTGAGCTGCTTTGTGCGGCTGGATGGGCTATATGCGAAGGCTGTGGTCAGAAGAAGCCTGCTTTCCAACAATTTTCTTCTAACATTTGAGAAAAGTCATTTGCATGGACAACATGCAGAGAGAGTCTGTATCAATATGTGTAACCATTCAGTCACTTAGTAATGGCAACCAATGTTAAAAATATTCTTTATTAAAGTAAAATTATAACATTGAGATCAAAATATCTAAAATCAAGCAAACAGGGCTTAAAGTATTGGTCCAGTGTACTCAGGGTCAAAAGACAGACTGAAATCCTGGTCCAGTTGAAATCAATGACAAAACACCCTTTGATGTCAATGATGTTAGGGTTTCACCCCCAGTTTCTATTCCTAGCTCTGTCACTGGTTTGCAGGGTGACCTTGGACAAATCTCAAACTCTGGCTCACTTTATCTCCGTTTTACAAATGGGAAATGACATTATCCTACTTATTAGAATGCTTTGAAATTTATGAAGTGTGCTGTACATAGGGTTGCCAGGTGTCCGGTACTGACCCGGACAGTCCGGTATTTTCGCCTCCTGTCCAGTAAAAAAATTCAGAAAATACCAGACACCTAAAATGTCCGGTACTTTCTGATTTTTTCCAGGCCAGAGGGCGAAAATACTGGACTGTCTGGGACAATACCAGACACCTGGCAGCCTTAAGCAATGGGGTCCAGCCCGACTGCCCACCCGCTTCCTCCCCCCTTAACTTGGTTCTGCAGGGGAGCTGTCTGGTCCGGAGCAGGGAGAGAAGGCAGAGATGGCTGCCTGCGTCGCAAACAGCTGCCTCTCAGAAAGTCATACCTAGGGTGAACTGAGCATGCTTAGTAGGAGCTGCTGTTGCAACACCTGTAGCCTGTTAAGAGTGGCAGAGCCAAGCCCCTGCTCTTAACGGGGCCATGCTTTTTTTATTTCTTTATTTTTTTCCTTAACTCAGGGTCCTTTCCCCCCCCCCAGAATTTTTTTCCCTGGTTTTTTTTGGGGGGGGCGGGGGGAGTAGACAGATACTGTCGACAAACCTTCTGTCGACAAAGAGCGTCTAGACTACATCCAGTTCTGTCGACAAAGCAAGCTGCTTTGTCAACATGACAGTATAGATGCAAAGGACAGTGTAGATGCAATAACGCCTTCTGTCAACAGAACTGTCGACAAAAGGTGTTATTCCTTGTAGAATGAGGTTTACAGCCATCAACAAAACTGCTGAGTTCTGTCGACATGTCGATAGAACTCAACAGTAGTGTAGACGCAGGTATAGTTTTGTCAACAAAAGACCACTTTTGTCGACAAAACCCTGTAGTCTAGACACACCCAGGGTATGTCTACACTACAGCACTAATTCGAACTAAGCTAATTCGAATTAATGCATCTAGACTTAACAACTAGTTTGAATTAGTGTTTTGCTGATTCGAACTAGCATGTCCACACTGAGTGGACCCTGAACTGAGGTGCCGGCCGAGGGCGGGGAAGTAGGGGCAGGTGGCAGCCCCTGCTGCGGCACCGCCCCTGGTGGCTCTGGCGTACCCCTGCCACAGTTGCTTTATTTTCAGGCGCACCTGCTCCTGGGTGCACCTGTGTCCCTTTCGGGCCATGGCGGCCGCTATGCGCCCGTAGACAGCCGCATTCCTCCTCCTAGTGCGGAGATCATGGACATTGGGGGCCTGCCCCCGAACCTCAATGAGGTCCATGACCTCCGCACTAGTCCAGGAGGGCGCGCGCCGTCTACGGCCCCTGGGTGCTGGGGGACTGGGCAGGGGACAGCTCGCTGGCACTGGCTCCCTGGCTCATTCTGGGGCCACTGGTTCGGGGCACAGACTGCTGGCAGGGCTGGCTGTGTCAAGTGCCGTCTGGCCACAGTCTACCCCTTTAAGGGCCCAGGGCTGGAGGAGAGGAGTTTTCCTGGTTGTGCCCAGAGTGGCCACCAGGGGAACCTGGGAAGGGCTCGCCTCCCACTAGTTCGAACTAAGGGCTGTGTAGCCACTTAATTCGAACTAGGCGTTAGTCCTCGTAGAATGAGGTTTACCTAGTTCGAATTAAGCGCTCCGCTAGTTCGAATTAAGTTCGAGCTAGCAGATCGCGTGTGTAGCGCCTATCAAAGTTAATTCAAACTAACGGCCGTTAGTGTAGACATACCCCCAGAGAGGCAGCAAGGGGAGTAACAGAAACTGGTGCTGGGGGGAGCTGGCTTAAAAGTTGATTTCTCCCCAACACCATCTCTGCAGGGGGCAGGAGGAGCAGAGGTGTAGGAGTGGACCAGGCACAAGCCAGGAATCATCTGATTCCTAGCTCATGCCCGGTTCTCTCCACTATGCTTGTGTTTTTTAAAATGTATTAAGAGTGGCTCTTACTACATTTAAAAAGCACAAGCATAGTGAGGGGGACTGGTTGTGAGCTGGGAATTAGCTGTCCCAGCTTGTGCCTGGTTCTCCCCGCTGAGCTTTAGCCTTTGAAAGGTTTTGAGAGCCTGATGGCTCTTAATACATTTAAAAGGCAGAGTTGCAGCGACTCTGCAGTTTTCCCCCTTATTATCAACTAATCGACTAGTTGATGGAATTTCTGTCGATTAGCTGATTAAATGCCATTTAACATCCCTCATATGTAGTGGTCTGTGAATATCTAATATGTATTGCTCTTGACTCCACTACATTACTTCCTGAGCTGTTTCTCTATAATTTGTTAGAAGAACTAGGGCTGTTAAATTGCATTTAATCAGCTAATCGAGTAGTCTATGGAATTTCCATCGACTATTTGATTAGTTGATAAGGAGGGAAACTGTAGAGCTGCAGGGGCTTAGCTCTTGGCCCTGGTAGCTAACCCCACTACGACTCTGCTTTTAAATGGACTGGTGGCACTTGATACATTTAAAAAGCAGGGGCGTAGCGTCTGGGACCAGTTGATTCCTGGCTCATGCCCAGTCCCCCCACTATTTCTCTGCCTTCCCTGCCCTCCCATGGAGACTGTGCTGCGGGGGGGACTGGCTTTTAAGCTGGCTCCCTCTCGCAGAACCGGCCCCTGCTCCACCACCCCTCACTGCCTCTGGTGATGCAGTGATACAGCTGGTGGGGGGAATGACTAATTGAGTAGTTGCTTACATCCCTAACAAGAACCTCTACTAAATAATCTGCTCTTTTATTTCTTAATAAAATTAGGTGTTTATGCCTCTGCATGGAAAAATAGAGCTGTGAGGCTTTATGGCTATGGACACTTTAAGTAAACTAAGCAGCGAGAGCCCGTCAGTGGCTTAACTGAGCAGGTCTGCATCCCGCTTTGAGAACTGCTGCTCTAAGCAAATGATTCATATGTCTAGATAAGTAAAACAGTTTTACACTGCATATTTCTAACTTAAATTATAGGAATGGTACATGCACACAAATTGAATGTACACATTCAGCAGATTTTAACTTTTCTAATGTTTCAAGAAGTATTTTGCATAAAACATATTCAAGTTGTATCATACTCATAAGCATATTTCCAAGCAGTGCCCCGTCACACTCGCCCATCATTTTAATCCAAGCATAGCTACTGAATTCTCTGGAAATATCTATTTCAGTGTGTACTTTGTAGTACTCTTAGATTTTTGTTCCTCCAGCTTTGTGTGGCTTTGAATATAAAAGGATATGGGAAGGAAGAATCTTCGTAAAAATGGATGGTGTCTTCCTGTCGTTACTGGCTAGTACTAGAAATTTTGCTGGAATATTGCTTATTTCAGAGTACAACATTTCTCAAATTCTCACTCAGACAGTAGAAGTTAGTTGTTCAGCCATTGGTATTTTTCTTTTTACCCTTCTAGACTTCTGTAGATGAGGGTTCTGGCTCTTCCATCAAGTCTTATGCAAACAGACCTGATTCAAAGTTTCCTGCTATAGAAAAATCATCAGGCAAGGAAAAGCAAAAGCCTCCCATGAGCTCCAGCAAAGTAACTCCAGGTGAGCTAAAATGGAACTACTTATCATGGTATTTGGAATTAGCAAGTAGATAGAAGATGCCTTGTGGAACAGAGTCATTATGGTACTGCCATGCACCAATGAATATTGGCCTGATTCTCATTTACGCTTAAGTCACTTTACACTCCTTTGGCTGGTAGAGTGACCTTAAGTGAGTACATATGAAATTTAGAACTGTTTTAAGGCCACTTTTCAACGCCAAAGAAGTGTGAAGTGATTTAAGTGCAAATGAGAATCAGGTTCATATAACAATACATATTCTCACTGAATTAAGTGAAATGATTTTACAATAGTTTAGTGTGTTTAGTTTCCCTAACAGAGATTCATGTTGGAATAGTAAAAAGGCACTGCAGGGCATGTCTGTGTGTATTTGGTCTTCGATCTCATGTTTACACAGAACAAGTTTTATACTCACCTGATTGCTTCGGGGCCCTGAGAGATTTGATTGACTTCACTAGGACGCTAGTGGAAGCAGACACAAACTAATATCTAGAATCCAGGAATGAGCATTAAAATAGCAACTGAAAATGTGGGATTTGTGCTTAAAACATAAACAAAGATTATCAGAATTAAGGGTGGTTTTCCTATCAGAAATAAAGTTAAAATCAAAACAAAGAAAGACTTCATAATTCTTAATAAAGTGGAGTCCTGTGGCACCTTAAAGATTAATATGCCCATGAAAGCCTATGCCCAATAAGTTTATTAGTCTTTAAGCCTGAAAGGCCTTCTCATTGTTTTTGCAGATACAGACTAATACAGCTGCCCCTCTAATCATTCTAAATAGCTGCTGTTCATCCAAAAAAGTGTATTAATAAATTCTTAAAAATGGTATAGTTTAGCTAGGATTAATCAATCAGCCTGTTGCTTTAAAGAAATCAGTTTCCACCCGACAGCTAAAATTCCACTCAATTTTTAAAATGGTATTCCATTTGAGTAAATTGCTTTAAATATTTATGCCGTAAAGGTTATCCACTAAATATAATAGAATGTACCTTTCCTTTGCTATAGGAAGATTGTGGAAACATGGTGTGACGGTGCGTTGGGGTTTCCCCATCTCCTGCACCCCCATAATGGCACGGACAGACTCCACCAACCAGTAGAATAGAGGGTGTTTATTGCTTCTCCAGGATACAGTACAGCACAGATGTAATCTGGTTACAGGGCAGGCCTAGGATGCCTCAGCCCCCTTAAAATGGGAGAGACTGGGCCCCTAAAATCCAGCCCCTTTCCCTAGGCTGTCTCCTCCATGCTCCTAGACAGAAACTCACTTACTCACTTCCAGGCCTGCTCCCAGCCAGGGCTCCACTCCCCTTCTTCCCATTGTTCGGCTCCCTCCGAGATAACTCATCAGACAGGTTTGAAGCTCCATTGCATAATGACTCATCCCCTGCCCTGCTGGGCCGTGCTGCAGACAGCAGCCAGTGGAGGTCACTCACAACCCAAGCCTAGCAACCAGCAAGGTACCCACACTACGTCACACATGGCTACATCTCCAAAGACAAAATAAAACAAAACTGGCCCCAAAGACCCAATCTGAGACAAGACTTGTGTAGGAATGATTTCTCACTATCCATGCATGCCCATGTCATTATATAAAGAGCCTGCAAAGACAAAAGGCTATTTCAGTATATTCATGAAAGGATTAGTTACTTCAGGGCTATCTATGTTGTCAAAGTTAAAGATGCTTCAGTGTTTACATTATAAATCACTAGCAGTTAAAGATAAATACATCAGACACTCTGAGCTGAAATATTACATAAATTAGTTTACTAAATTTGGGGAGGGAGAGGGGAAGAATCAAGTTGATAATTTTAAATCTAGTTTAAAATTAAAATCTGGGTCTTTATTGTATGCTGGCATCCCACTAATTAAAAAATAATTTAATTTATCAAAATGAAATTTTTGCAGGTAATAAGACCCTAGATAGACTCTCATTTGCATTAGTGTGAATCTGTATTAATTCTGTTGCCATCCGAATAATTTGTAGTGTAACTAGAAGGCTTACCCAGTATTGCCCAGGAGCTTCAGTGCAAGGAGATGGTCATGTGGGGGGAGTGCAGGAGTCAGGTTAGGTCCCCCTCCCAGCCACTTGGGTCCTTTTTCTACCCCCCAAGCCTCTCCAGCCACCAGAGGATTTGTCTGCCCCTTTCCCAATCCCTTCCTGGCCACCAGGGGCCTTTTTGTCTCCCCCCCTCCACTTATTCCTCAGAGGCATTTTCTCTCATCCCCTCATCTGGTGCTATGGCCAAGGGCTGGTGGGGGAAGGGTTTGAGGCAGGGGCCTGCTTACTTGGTGTGCTGGCAGGCAAGATGACCTCTGGCCACTCTCTTGGTGGCACAGCTGCCCCCAGTGAGCAATCTCATACCTGGGAGGTATGAATTATTCCCAATTTAATGATGGGATGCTGAGGCATACAGAGACAGAATGATTTGCCTGTGGTCACAAATAAAGTCTAGACAGCGGGGCTATTTCAGGATACTGGAAGTATCCCGAAACATCAATACCATGTCTTTAAACATACTCGTTATTTTGAAATATATTTTGAAATAACGGGATCGCTATTCCATTATCTCTGTAATGCTCATTCCACAAGGGTAAAAGGATTTGTTGGAATAGCACTTTATTTCAAAATTTGGTGTAGAAAGTGCCAAATTTTGAAATAAGCGATTACAAAGTTACCTAGAAATAAGCTATGCAATTTGCATAGTGTAGATGCACTCTGATAGAGCAGAAAATTAAACTCAGCTTTCTGGGATCCCAGACTGGCATCCTACCCACAGGATCATCCTCTCTCTGCCAGATTTGTATCTAGTACTGTTCCATGTTCTTTGTGAACACAGGCAATGTGCCGTGTCTGTGTGCAATTATAGAGCACGTGCTCTTTATCTTCTTTGATCCCATAAATATAATTTTGGAATTAGCACTTTCACTAACTAGCAGTTTTCTGTGACATAGTAAATGGTTTGGTTTGAAGTGGAGAACTGATCAGGTAGTCAGGTACTCTTGGCAGGGCTGGGCAAGATGCAGCCCACAGCATGCCTAACATTTTGATCTAGCCCTGGATTGTATCTGGCTGGGACTATAATTTATTTTCATTTTAGGGCCCATTTACACTGACCAAGTGGCATAAAGAAGCCTTGGGCTACGTCTAGACTGGCATGATTTTGTGCGCAAAATCTTGTCACCTGTCTACACTGGCCGTGAGTATTTGTGCAAGAACACTGACTTTATGATGTACAAAATCAGTGGTTCTTGCGCAAATACTCTGATGCTCCCGCTCAGGGATAAGCCCTCTTGCGCAAGTATTCTTGCCCAGGAGGGCCAGTGTAGACAGCCACATTAATTTCTTGCCCAAGAAAGCCCGATGGCTAAAATGGCCATCAGAGCTTTCTTGCGCAAGAGAGCATCTACACTGGCACGGATGCTTTTGTGCAAAAGCAAATCTTTTGCGCAAAGGCACATGCCAGTATAGACGCTCTCTTGCGCAAATACTTTTAAGGGAAAAACTTTTCTGTTAAAAGTATTTGTGCAAAATCATGCCAGTCTAGACACAGCCTTAGTGTATGAAAATCCTGTCCTGTGTGTAGATTAGGATGCTTTCTTGAGATGGTTCACTGAAGTTAAAGCTGAGATACTTATTTATATTAAGGATTTATTCTAATATATGCACATGCACACACGTACATGCTAGACCAAAAAAGATGTAAGAAAAATTAAGTAGATGGGAAAATGGTGCAAGCTGCACCATATCCATTGCATTTGTATATTGATTTGAATGCAGAGATGCTTTCTTAGCATTAGCTGGTCATGCATGGCACACAGAAAGATGTAGTCATAGTAAAATGTGGAATGCTAGCTCCAGATATGCAATACATTTTTTTAAAATATATGCACTATATGTATTTAATACACAGAAATAAATATATATCCCCTTTAAGGGCACTCATGTAGCAAGAATGAAAGAGTAGCATATGTTCAGATAGCCCCAGGCAATTTTAAGATAAGCTGCATGAATTAATAAGTGGCACAAGCAGAACATTAAGGCCAGATACCACCTCAGAAGAAACACAGTTAGGACATGAAACACAGCCCCATTAGACTTTCATTGGCTATATCTTCAAGTTCTGCTGCACCAACATTGCCATAGTTAGGGTCATATGAAATTCTGGTTCATTTTGGTGAATTTCATGGTGATAGGATTTTAAAAATTGTAAATTTTCATTTCAACGATTTGATTCTGAAATGTCACAGGGTTGTAATTTTAAGGACCATGACCAAAAAAGGGGGGGGGGAATTGCAAAATTACTGTAGGGGGGATTCATAGAACTGGAAGGAACCTTGAGAGGTCATAAAGTCCAATCCACTGCTCTCACTGTAGGACCAAGCAGCATCTTGATCATCCTTGATAGATGTCTGTCTAACCTGCTCTTAAATATCTCCAGTGTTGGACATTCTACAAAGCTTTCCCTAATGTCCAACCTAAACCTCCTCCACTGCAATTTAAACCCATTGCTTCTTATCCTAACTTCAGAGGTCAAGGAGAACATTTTTCCCCCACCTCCTTGTAACCCCCTTTTAGGTACTTGAAAAATGCTATCATGTGCTGTGGCTTCTGGCTGGGAGACCAAATTTGAAGGCAGTCCAGCCCTTGGCAACAGCATGGAAATTAGGGTGGCAAGATAGGATAATACCCCCATTCTTTCTGCATTGGTGCCTACAGAGCTGGGTCCTCAGTCTGCAGCCACCACTTTCTGGCAGTCAGGCTCCAAAGGCAGCACAGAAGTAAGAGTGACAACACCGCAACCATCCTGAAATAACCTTGTGACCCTACTTCAACTACCTTTTGGATCAGAAACTCCAATTTGAGAAACACTGGTCTCTCCCATCAAATATGTATAGGGTTGCCAGAAAGTTTCACAAAAAATCCCGAACATTGCGGGGGGGGAAAAAAAAGTGGCGGAGACCAAACTTGTTCAGGGGGCAAAAAAAAAGATCGCTGCACCTTTAAATTCTTGCACTCCCTGCTTCCCCTGACAGACACAGCAGGGGAAAAATGTCCCCACCAGCCTTCTGTCCAAGAAAAACAGAAAATACCGTATTTTCTGGGGTTTTTTTACCAGACATAAGACGCAATTACCAGACTGTCCGGGTGAAAACCAGACACCTGGCAACCCTAAATCTGTACGGTATAGGGTAAAAGCACAAGCAAGACCAAATTTCACTGAAGGAGATCAGATTTCATGCTCTATGATGCATTTTTCAGGGCCATGAATTTGGTAGGGCCCTAACTATAATAAAAATCCACAGGAATAAGCTTGATTGATAGACACAGTGATGTTAGATGAACTGCCAGTGGGACATGTGCTCTGTGTCTTCCTCTGCACTGTTTTTTTTCCTTGCCATGATTTGGAGAGGAGAGGGTTCTAGGAGATTACTAGCAAAGCAATTCCTGACTACGCTTTTGTCTATCGATGCAAGACATACACAATATGTGTGCGTTTAATTGTGTCTCCGATATCAGTGTCATCCCGACGGGGCAAGGCCTCTTCAAGTGCTTGGACAAACCCGCATACTTTTAAAGGGTCACGAGTCTGACCTGTGTCAATGTGCGGCCTCCCTTCCTTTCTGGAGCGAAAAAATCTTTGCAGCTGAATGCACACCTTACTACACACGAGCAAATGGTCAGTATCACAGTCTACGCTGTGGTAGCTGCGTGTCACCCTGACACTACCTAAACGGCTGCGTTTGGTGAGGAAAGGGTCAAGCTGGTGCCAATGTTTTGATCTTGGGTGTCGCCACGAAACTTTGTGCTGGGGTTTGACATTGAAAAAGGTATTGGTTACGCAGAGATCATGTTGGGAGCAGAGTTCAAGGAGGCACTGTCCGTTTTCATTCATCTTCCCTGTTCCAAACTGTCCCAGACAGGATAGCCAGTTGTGATGGTCGCTGCCAACTCTGGCATTGAAGTCGCCAAGGATGAATAGCGGCTCATGGGAAGATACCTCACTGATGGCAATACTAAGTTCATCATAGAACTTGTCCTTATCTTCCTGGGCATAAGTTAAAGTAGGCTCATAAACACTGAAGATGTTGGCCATGCCCACTGATGTTTGAAGTTGGATTTTCAGCATTCTCTCGGTGTGTCTAGACTACAGGGTTTTGTCGACAAAAGTGGACTTTTGTCGACAAAACTATACCTGCGTCTACACTACCACTGAGTTCTGTCGACATAACGTCAACAGAACTCAGCAGTTTTGTCGATGCTGGTAAACCTCATTTTACGAGGCATAACGCCTTTTGTCGACAGAGTTCTGTCGACAGAAGGTGTTATTGCATCTAGGGTTGTGTCTAGACTACAGGGTTTTGTTGACAAAGCAGCTTGCTTTGTTGACAGAACTGAATGTAGTCTAAACGCTCTTTGTCGACAGAAGCTTTGTCGACAGTATCTGTCGACAAAACTTCTGTTGACAAAAGCCTGTAGTCTAGACGTACCTTCAGTTCCCACATTTGGTGGTATGACTGAGCCAACTAGGTTGTTTCTAATTGCGAAGCCAACACCGTGTTCCCTGGTCTCTTCTGGAGGATTCCCGTGCCAGAAAAAGGAAAAATCCTTCTCCCAGAGACATCCAGAGGACAATAGCCTTGTTTCCTGGAGGGCCACAATGTCCATCCGCAGTCTTCTCAGCTTGTTATAATGACTGCTGTCTTCCAGGGGATACTAATGTTCTGTAGGTCTTCTGTAAGGCCCAGAATCATGGTCCTTATATTCCATGTGCCCAGCCTGAAGGCTGGATTACTTTGTCGCTTGTTTGTTTCGCCTGGTGTAAGGTTAACGATCCAGCTGTTGATTATTCCCTAAGCCCCACACACCCAGTGGAGCAAGTGGACTGTGGTGAGGCAGCACCTATTTGGCTGGGGGCTTCCCAGCTTGAGGTGGGCAGTAGCTGCCCAATGAGATCCAAAGACCTCTCCCACCGTCGGAAGCAACCCTTGGTGCCTCATTCTACGCCAATCAAGTGCTATGGCTTAATACCAGTAACTGCTGCTTCCCGTGTTGTGTCACCGCTCAGAAAGTGATGCCGAAGTGTCCTCTACAGGGCGCAGGCCTGGGCAAGTAAGTTGAGAACCGGCTGATGCCCAGCAGCAGGATCCCCCTCTCCATGCCACTGATGTAATCCAAGGGAAAGGCAAAAGCCAGTATAGCATGGCACCAATGTCATCGCAAGAGCTACCAGAGTGAGGTCGAGTACAACCTCAAACTGCCTTAGGAGCTCCATCTCTGGATTTATCCTTGGGATTTACTCCCAAAGCCTTTCCCATAACTAGGTATCGCCGCAAGGCAGCGGAGGTTTTAATTCCAGCAAGAGATGTGAACAACTACAGGACGCTATCTATGATACTGCGATATCTGTGAGAAGAAGACAGTCAAGTCTGCTGATTGGTTTGAAGCCCACACTGAAGTGCTGACGCCCCTGATTGAGAAGAGAAAGGCACTGGCTTCATACAGGTCCTCTCCCAGTGAGGAGAACCTGCAGGCGCTCCGGTTTGCTCGGAGTCAAGTGCAGCAGGTTGCTCGGCGGTGTGCCAACTATTACTGGCTCCAACTCTGCTCCAAGATTCAGCAGGCCGCAGACACTGGTAACATGCGAGGAATGTACAATGGGATCAAGCAGATCATTGGTCCATTACAAAGGAAGACTTCCCCACTTAAGTCGGCCACAGGCGAGGTTTTGAAGGACAGAACCAAGCAGATGGAACGCTGGGTGGAATACTATTCACAGCTGTACGCCAGAGAGACCATAGGTATAGAGAGCCCTGAATGCCATCAAACCTCTGCCCACCATGACTGAACTTGATGCTGAACCCACCATGGAAGAACTTAATGACGTGCTAAAAGCACTCTTCTGGAAAAGCCCCAGGGAAAGATGGTATTCCCTCGGAAATCCTTAAATGCGCTAATGGTACCCTAGTCTCAGAGCTGTATGGAATACTCTGCTAATGCTGGAGAGAAGGCAGTGTACCGCAAGATATGAGGGATGCTAATATTGTTACTGTCTACAAGAACAAGGGTGACAAAAGTGATTGCAACAACTATCACGGCATCTCCCTTATTAGCACCGTGGGGAAGCTATTTGCATGTGTTGTCCTGAAGAAGCTCCATGTTCTTGCAGAGAGAGTCTGGGTTCAGAGCTGAATGGTTCACCATAGACATGGTTTTCTCTTTTAGGCAACTACAAGAAAAGTGCAGGGAACAGAACAAACCTTTGTATATTGCTTTCATCGATCTGACCAAGGCATTTGACCTTGTCAGTAGAAAAGGTCTGTTCACGATTCTGGCTAAGATCAGCTGTCCTCCAACTCTGCTCAGCATTATTAGGGCCTTCCATGATGGCATGAGGGGGATCATTGTATACGATGGATCCACATTGGAACCCTTCGAGATTCTCAGTGGAGTGAAGCAGGGGTGCATGCTGGCTCCAACATTGTTTGGCATCATCTTTGCAGTTTTGCTCAAATATGCCTTTGGAACTGCTACAGAGGGCATCTTTCTCCACACGAGAACAGACGGCAACCTCTTCAAACTGTTGAGGCTTAGAGCAAAGACCAGGGTGCTTAGGAAGCATCTAAGAGTTCCTTTTTGCTGACAATGCAGCTATTGCTGCTCACACTCAGCAGGAACTGCAGTCACTCATAACTCGCTTTGTGGACACATGTATGGAATTCGGCCTCACAATCTGCTTAAAGAAGACCCAGATGATGGGCCAAAGCGTGGGTAACGAGCCACTTATCAGTGTGTTAAATTACGAACTGGAAGTCATCCATGAGTTCGTGTACCTAGGCTCTACGATCTCGGACAACTTGTCATTTGATGGCGAGATTAAAAAGCGCATTGGAAAAGCCGCCACAACGTTCTCCAGGCTGACGAAGAGAGTATGGGCCAGTAAAAAGCTCACTGTACACACCAAGGTGCAGGTCTACACAGCCTGTGTTTTGAGCACACTGTTATACGCCAGTGAAACATGGACTTTGTGCTCAAAACAAGAGCAGCGGCTCAACACATTCCATATGTGCTGCCTTAGGCATATACTCGGTATCTCATGGCAGGACAAGATCCCCAATAGCGTAGTGCTTAAGAGGGCGGGCACCCTCTCCATGTTCACCCTTCTCAAGCAGAGGCGTATGCGCTGGCTTGGCCATGTCTCACGCATCTTGGATGGCCGAATACTGAAGGACCTTCTCTTTGGTGAACTGGCATCTGGAAAGAGGCTGAAAAGGTGACCTAAATTGAGCTATAAGGACACGTGCAAGCGTGACCTTAGCGCTCTGTGTAAACACCCGGCATTCGCTCGCCTTAGACAAGTATGCCTGGAAACAGGGAGTGAAGGAAGC
Source organism: Pelodiscus sinensis (assembly GCF_049634645.1). Taxonomy (NCBI): domain Eukaryota; kingdom Metazoa; phylum Chordata; order Testudines; family Trionychidae; genus Pelodiscus; species Pelodiscus sinensis. The sequence goes on along the minus strand of NC_134739.1, from coordinate 5,362,679 downwards.
TCTTGATATGTATGAAACTACCTAGGTGAAGGAAGCGGAAGACAAGAGAGCCCTCAGGAAGATCCATGCCCGTGATACCAGAGTGACATCTGCCTACTGCTGCTCACAGTGCAGAAAGGACTACCAATCCCGGATTGGATTGCACAGCCACAGAAGACGCTGCTCGAATCAGTCCAACAGGGGCGCAAATCCATGATCCTTCGGGATCGAAGGATGCCTAAAATATAATTGTGTGGCCTGTGCAATGATTTGTGGGATGAATTATAGTCAAGCAACATCACAGCAACATTCTTGGTGTTGTTTTATGTCACTTTGTTATTGTCCTGCCACAGGTTGAAACTTTCTAGGTCAGCACCCTCCAGACCTGACTGGTGCTGAACCAGAGAATTTTCCGAACCACAGGAGATCAATATTATCTAGCAGCATTACCAACACTTCCCCTGCTTATTGGGCTTTTAGGGGTCAATTAGAGCTAAATAACAGTACAGAACACTGAGAGCCAGGACTGGTGGCTATAAACAAACTTCATGGGATTGTGGAAATCTTGGTCACACCCATGATAAGAGGACATCCTGCTAACTAAATTCATGCTGGACCATGAATGTTGCCAGACCAGAGAGTGCCAGGTTAGAGAGGTCCAACCTGTACAAGACCTTCAGAAGTGCATTGTATGAGTCTTCCCCTGAGCAATGAATCAAGTGGAGTTTATTATATGCTGCCTGTTGATCACTTACCAGTTTCTCATGGACAACTCTTTTTCCAGGACTGGTTGTTATCATAGAATCCTAGGGTTGGAAGAGACCTCAGGAGTCTGAGTCCAGCCCCCTAAAGCAGGTCCAATCCCAACTAAATCAACCCAACCAGAGCTGTGTCAAGCAGAGACTTAAACACCTCTAGGGATGGAGATTCCACCACCTCCCTAAGGAACCCATTCCAGTGCTTCACAACCTCCTAGTGAAATAGTTTTTTCTAATATCCAACCTAGACCTCCCCCCACTGTAACTTGAGACCATTGCTCCTCATTCTGCCATCTGTCACTACTGTGAACAGCCTTGCTCCATCCTCTTTTGAACCTGCCTTCAGAAGTTGAAGGCTGCTATCAAATCCCCCCTCACTCTTCTCTTCTACAGACTAAACAAACCCAAATTCCTCAGTCTTTCCTCATACCCAAATTGCTCAGTCTTTCCTCATAGGTCATGTGCTCCAGCCCCCTAATCATTTTGGTCGCCCTCCTCTGGACTCTCTCCAATACGTCCACATTCTTTCTATAGTGGAGGGCCCAGAACTGGACACAATATTCCAGATGTGGCCTTACCAGAGCCGAATAAAGGGGAATAATCACTTCCCTGCATCTGTTGGCAATGTTCCTCCTAATGCACCCTAATATGCCATTAGCCTTCTTGGCTACAAGGGAACAGTGTTGACTCGTATCCAGCTTCTCATCCACTGTAATCCCCAGGTCCTTTTCTGCTGAACTGCTATTTAGCCACTTGGTCGCCAGCCTGTAACAATGTTTGGGATTCTTCTGTCCTTGATGAATCTCAGATTTCTTTTGGCCCAATCCGCTAATCTGTCCAGGTCACTCTGGACCCTATCTCTGCCCTCCAGCGTATCTACCTCTCCCCCTAGTTTAGTGTCATCTGCAAACTTGCTGAGGGTGCAATCCATCCCCTCATCCAGGTCATTAATAAAGATGTTGAAAAAAACTGGTCCAATAACTGGTCCCTAGGGGACTCTGCCAGAAACCGACCGCCAACCTGACATTGAGCCATTGATCACTACCCGTTGAGCCTGACAGTCTAGACATTTTTATATCCATCTTAACAGTCTATTTATCCAATCCATATTCCCTTAACTTGCTGGCAAGAATATTGTGGGAGACCATATCAAAAGCTTTGCAGAAGTCAAGGTATATCACATCCACTGACTTTCCCATATCCACAGAGCCAGTTACCTCATCGTAGGAGCTAATCAGATTGGTCAGGCATGACTTGACCTTCTTGAATCCATGTTGACTATTCCTGATCACTTTCCACTCTTCCAAGTGCTTCAAAATGGATTCCTTGAGGATCCCCTCCATGATTTTTCCAGGGACTGAAGTAAGGCTGACCAGTCTGTAGTTTCCTGGATTGTCCTTCTTCCCTTTTTAAAAGATGAGCACTACATTTGCCTTTTTCCACTCATCTGGGATCTCTCCTGATCTCCGAGTTTTCAAAGATAATGGCCAAAGTCTCCGCAATGACATTTGCCAACTCCCTCAGTACCCTCAGATGCATTAAATCCAGGCCCATGGATTTGTGTATGTTTAGCTTTTCTAAATAGTTCCTAACTTGTTCTTTCCCCACTCAGGGCTGTCCACCTCCTTCCCATACTGCGTTGCCTAGTGCATTTGTCTGGGAGCTGGCCTTGTGCATGAAGACAGAGGCAAATAAAGCATTGAGAACTTCACCTTTTCCCACATCATCTGTCACTGGGTTACCTCTCTTATCTAGTAAGGGCCCCACACCCTCTCTGATCACCCTCTTATTTCTAACATGCCTGTAGAAACCTATCTTGTTATCCTTCGTAGCCCTTGCCAGCTGCGATTCCAATTGCGCTTTTGCCTTTCTGATAACTCCCCTCCATTCTCGAGCAATATATTTATATCCTTCCCTAGTTGTCAGTCCAAATTTCCACTTCTTGTAAGCTTTTTGTGTTTAAGCTCACGAAGGATGTCCCCGGTAAGCCAATCTGGTTGCCTACCATACTTGCTTTTCTTGCTGCTCATCGGGATGGTTTCTTCCTGTGCCTTATTAAAGGCTTCTTTAAAATACTGCCACTTCTCCTGGACTCCTTTCCCCTTCATGTAAGCATCCCAGAGTATCCTGCCCATCAGTGCCCTGAGGGAATCAAAGTCTGCTTTTCTGAAGTCCAGGGTGTGTATTTTGCTGCTCTCCTTTCTTCCTTTGGTCAGGATCCTGAACTCAACCATCTCATGATCACTACTGCCCAGGTTGCCACCCACAGCTACTTCCCCTACTAATTCCTACCTGTTTGTGAGCAGCAGGTCAAGCTGTGGCCCCTGGTTGATTCCTTCAGCACTTGTACCAGGAAGTTATCCCCAACATTCTCCAAAAGTCTTCCTGGATTGTCTGTGTACTGCTGTATTGGTCTCCCAACAGATGTCAGGGTGATTCAAGTCCCCTATGAGAACCAGGGTCTGTAATCTGGAAACTTCTCTTAGTGGTCTTAAGAAAGTCTTGTCTACTTCATCCACCTGATCTGGTGGTCTATAACAGACACCAACCATAACATCACCTCTGTTGCTCCCGTCTTTAAGCTTAACCCAATAACTCTCAACAACAGGCTTTTCTCCCTCATATACTAGAGCTCTAAGCAAACACTGTCATATTTTAAATACTTGCCTTCACTGCATTGTCAGCCCAAGCTAGAACTTGAGTTTTGCTATTAATCCAGCTCTTTTTCACATACTTTGGGTATGTCTACATAGCAGCTACAGGTGCGATTTCTCAGCTGGTAGACATACATGTTCTAACTATGCGGAAACCTGTATGCTATATATGGGTATGAGCTCAGGTGGCTAGCCTTAGCCACCACTGGTGCTGGTGTGGCCATACTGCTTTTTCATTATGTTTTTACTCACTTGGCCTTGGGTAGCTCAAGTGGAGTAACCAGAATTTACTACTCTGTTGCAGTGAAGATGAGTATTTATAATGGGCTCGTTACAATTTTTTTTTGTTGTAAATGTGTAATCTACCTGCATGTTGTGCAGCTGTTAAGAGCACCTGGAACCTCCTTCCTCTTTTCCTCAGTGTGCAGCTGACAGCATGATGTGAGGGAAGGATACAGTGAAAGCTTTGTGCAGTGATTTCAACCTGCCTTTCCTTGTTTTGCACTGAATTATATTAATTACATTTCTTAATTTGTTGTTTCATAACAGTAACTGGAGAAATCATTCCAAGAGGCACTTTCTGTATTTTGTCAACATGCACTTTTGTGTATCAATGTGAACATACAGAGAATTCTATTGGCGAGTGCCCAGGAGTGTTGTCACAAGCAGCAGGCCTTCCCCAAAGTACACACTGAAAATCAATTCCGCTTCACATTAAAACTGGGGCAAATTAAAAAGCTCAGTAAATGTTTACATTACTCTCTCACTTATTAGACATTAAAGTTCTTAACACTAAAATTCCCACCTCTTGTGTTCCAAAATAAAAATATATTTGTACGTAATCAAACCTTAATTAAGAGCTCCTCTGTATATATGAAACCATAAACATCTCCAGCAGAGTCAACAACGTGAACAGTCTAAATCTGTGATGTCCAACTGGTTCTGAAGAAGTAGCTGCTATAATGGCTATTGCTATAGTGAACTAGCCACACTCAACTGGCCAAATAACCACATGTGGCTAGTGTGTTGGATACCACGGGTAATTTTAGATATTCATCAGGAGCTGCCTATTACACTGAGGCAATATCAATCATTTCTGTTATGCTACGAATCTTTCTCCAATTTGAAAAGAAATGTCTGTTAATTATCTTTTGGATCTAACCTTTGCACTTTTTGGCACTGCAGTTATAGGGGAAAACAACATTTCGTAAGAGAGGAAGAAGGTATATTGTTCATTGTCTGAACTCCAAATTTTCCTGTCTCCTATCACCTCTTGATCACAGCCCAAAGTTGATTAAATCTTCCTTCATGTTGCCCCTCTCAGCCAACAAGCCTCTTGAAACTTACTGAAGAATTGTCATCACATTTAATTTCCCCTCCCCCCACAAGGGCAAGTGAAAAGTAGAATCATCTCTCTCATAGGTGGAAATAAATTGTTTAGTGAACTACAAGAGCCAGGGTTCCTGGAAGTACCTTATGAATTGAAAATAGATTTATTTACTTTGGAGACATAGCCTCACTTCCTAAGTAGAAACACACAGAAGGGGAGCATTTGCATGAAGAGAGCTGCATCCATGAATATGCAACTTTGTGTATGTATGTGTATATATATATACACACACACACACACACACACACACACACACACACACACCCCTTACCTACATGGTATCTGTACAAAGAGCAGGAATATAGGCTATCAAATATGGAGAGGTCAGCGATCGATAGACTAGGGCCTGACCCTTCAGACTCTGGCTATGCATCCTCTTCCACATCTCGATAGGTAGCAGCAGTTTGGCTTCTCTGTAGCTGCACTTCTGACTCCCTGAAAGGGGTCACAGAACATGTGGGAGGAGGTAATGTTAGTCTTGGCATCAATTAAGATACTGTTCATGTCCACGTGTTTGTATGGGGAAAATGCTGAATTGAACAACTTTTCCTCATCCCTCCCTTCTTCCTGGTCACATTATCTGACAACAGTGCCAAAAAGTCATTGTCTTTATTTGGACTGGAATTGTGAATGTTCTCTAAAGTTTGGAGGTGTTCACATGGTTTTTGTGTTTCAGGTCCATCTCTGAATACAATACTTTCAGACCAGAGATGCTTATCTTTGGCCTTCATCTTTCAGAAGAGGGGGAATCCAACTGCATGATATTAATAAAAAAAAAAGTTAAAAATAGTGACAGCTCAGTCCACTTAGGATCTAACTCATTTTAAAGTGGATGCCTGTTTATCAGAGAGAAACTAATTATTCAAGTTTCCTAATGCTTTTCTGGCAAATCCTGTTAAAAACCACTATGGACAGGAAGCTCATTTACGGCCAAATTTTCAGGGAGGTCAGTACCCACAATCAGCTGGATTTTCAGAAGAGTTGCACTCATTTCTCCAACTAAAAGAGCAGGGGTGGGCAATAATTTTAAGTGGGAGGGGCACTCCAAGAATTTGGTAAGTGGTCAATGGCCACACTCTTCCGTAATATTAACAGAGGAGGTGCAGGGTCTGAGATAGAGGTTGAGTGCAGAAAGGAGCTTGTGATAGGGGATTGAGGTGCAGGAGAGGTGTGGGGTCTGAGATGGAATTTGGGTGAAGGGGTATATGGCCTGGGGCAGGAGACTGATGGGTGCAGGAGAGGATTCAGACCTGGTGTAGGGGTATAGGAAGGGGTACAAGATTTGGAAGGGAGTTGTGACCTGAGGCAGGGATTCAGGCGGGAGTGCAGAGGTTTGGGTTGTGACCTGGGACAGGGGCTTGGAGTGGAGGGTCCAGGAGTGAGTATGGGTGCAGGGGAGGATTCTGACATGAAAGAGGGGTGCAGGAGGGAGTGCAGGGTCTGGGAGAGGGTTGTGATCGGGGGCAGGAGTGCAGAAGAGGATACAGGAGATTGTGGTGCAGAGTCTGGGAAGGAGTATGGGTGCAGGAGTGGGAGTGCAAAGGGTTTGGGTTATGTGGGGCAAGGGAGGGCAGAGGATTGGGAGAAGGGAAGGGCTAAGGTGCCAGAGTCTAGCTGGGAGGTGCTTACTTGGGTGGCTCCTGGCCAGTAGCCTGGCAGGCTCCACCAAGCTCCCTGCGTGCCCTGCCCGCACCCACCTCCATCTCTCAGCATTGCAAGCCTGGGAAGGAGGGGCACTTTGTATGCTGCTTCCCTTTGGCTGGGAAGCTGTGAGATTGTGCTGAGGGTGGGGACAGCATGCAAAGCTTCTTCCCCCACACCCGAGGCTTGCAGCATTTAGAAAAGCACATGGCCCCCACTGCTGGCTGCTCTGCATGGCAAGCAGGAATGGGGAAGGAAGAGTGCCAGGTTGATGCTCCTGCTGGGCTGGATCTAGTAGTTTGGCAGGGAAGATTCAGCCTGCAGGCTATATTTTTCCTGCTCCTGTGTAAGTGGGTAGTATGAAAGAGTTTGGTGCATTAGGCATGCATTGGGCAATGAGCTCTTTTGAGAATCTAGTAGTTGTTTAGGTGCATAAACGGCAGCTGAGCTTTTTTTGACAATTTGGTCCCCACTGTGCATGTTTAGCAATTGAAGAATTGACTCAGATTTTGAAAACTGGAACCTTAATTTCTAAGCTTAAGTGAATCTTTAGTTTGTCTTTGGAAGCTGACATTTACCCTATGGATATGGAGGTAGGTTAACCACACATGAGGCTGATCTCCAAACTGGACTGTTGGTCAGTAGGTAATGCAGTGAGACCAGCTGCTAGGGCTCCTAATAGAACTCTAGCTGTGACTCATTACTTAAGAGGACAGGTCTTTGCTTCAGCTTTCAGAGACTTACGGAATTTCCAATTGCTTTGAACATACGCATTTAATTAGAGTTGTTCAGAAAAAATTCCTTGATAAAAGGTTGAAATTTAAAAACAGTTTGACAAAATTCAGATGTTTCTTTATGGCTTTCATGATGAAAAGAGATTGCTGTTTCGATATTGCAATGCTAAATATGAGTTTGGATAGCCCCAACCCTCACTGAAATCTCTATTCACTGAATGGGATTAACTGAATGAGATTCTGTATATACAAAAAATGCTAACGTTATACACATTTTGCAGGATTAAATTGTTTGGCATTTTTTCTTTGAAATACAATTTTTTCTTTATATTTTCAATTGAGTATAAAATTAGAGATTTGGCAAAGGAGAAATTAGTGCTGATGTAGTCTCTTGCTCTGCAGAGGCAGACCTTGGAGGAACTTATCTTCTAGGTCTCTTAAATATTTTAATGGACGATGTTTCCCTGAAAATATAATAAAGTTACTGAAAAGGTTTTATACTTACCAGTTGCCCAGAAGCAGTCATTATTAAGGAGGAAGAGAATGAACCAGGGAAGATTGTTGGGAAGCACAGACACACAGAATATGAGAAAATTGGACGACAGAGACAGACAGGCCTTGTTGCTGCAGGCAAAGGCACAAGTTGCCAGGGCACCTGGTAAGAAAAATCTCCTTTACAACTCCTTTGATTTGTAGAAATAAAATTGTCTATTTCTTGACTGCTGAACTTGTATAGATTCATTTCTCATTTCCACCATAATGTCCCCACTCCAGAAGCATAAGAGGGGCCTTCAACTATCATTTCCATTTACTTTAAGGTCCATTTACACTTCCAGTATAAAAGGGGCTGAGAGTAAATTAGAAAAAAAGCCTTAATTAATTAATTCGGCTTTGAGGAGATATGCTGGTGGGCAGCCTGTGACACATGGGCTGCATGTGGCCCAGTGGGGTTCTATATGTGGCCCGCAAGACATTTTGTTTATGATTCCCTGATTCCACTGGTTTCTGTCTGCATAGTTTTTTTCCCTACCAATATTACTGGCAATATGATTGAACACCCATTGACTGAGAACCATGCACTCCCTCTGCATCCAATCAACACGCTGCTATGGTACAGTTGGCACACTCTGCAAATTCTAAGTATGCAAATGCTGTTAGCAAAAGCGCCCTATCCTGGGACACAATATTGGTTATAACAGTCTTGCGGTCCACTCACTGAGATGAGGAGGGCCACTCATGCAACCCACTCACTAGCCTATGTTGCCCATCTCTGCATAAAAGCATTTCACTAAATAAAAGAGAGGTCTTTATAAATGTATAGCTTTAGAAAAATGTATCCATGCCCTATATTCCATGCAGCTTATTATCTAAATTCAATAGCTGATCCAATTGAATGAAGACGGTATTAAAATTCTTAAAATTAATTTAGATAACATACTGAATAAAGTCACATTAGTGTATTTTATGTCAGTCTTCGATAACTTTTTTATATGATAAATACCTTGGAAATTCTAATTAACACATGGCTATGCACAAATTCATGCCTTGGAACTGGTTAAAGAGGTTGCCATTGACTGAATATTCTGTTCCAGTAAAGCAGCAGTCATACAATCAGGGACCTTCCTTATCCAAATCATTAATGACAAGTATCAGACCTGTGGGACCTCACTAGATACATCCCCCAAATTTGACAGCATGACATTAATAACTATTCTGAGTACTCTCCTTCAACCAGTTGTGCTCCCCATCTTATAGAATAGATCATATTTCTGTTCATTGCTTATGAGAATGTCATATGGGACTGTGTCAAAGGCCTTACTTTAAAAGCATCAAGATATATCATGTCTACACCTTCCCCACACTCTCTGAAGTAACTCTATCAAAGTAGGAAATTAGGTTGGCTTGGCATGATTAATTATTAACAAATTCACACTGGCTTTATGTATAATCCTATTACCCTCAAGGTGCTTATAACTTGATTTAATAATTTTTCCAAGTATCAAAATTAGGCTGAGTGAGCTATAATTTCCCACATCCTCTTTGTTCTCCTTTTAAAGATAGGTGCTAGGAATGTAAGCGACTAGTCTACTATCCGATAAGCAAGGGGGGGAGGGAGCAGGAGCTGGTGCTGGGGGGAGCCAGCTTAAAAGCCACTTCCTCCAGCACTGTCTGTGAGGCCAGGAGGACAGCAGGGACCAGACATGAGCTAGGAATTTGCTGATTCCTCTCAGCTCTTAATACATTTAAAAGGCTGATGCATAGCAGGGTGGGACCCTGCATGAGCCAGGAATCAACTGTCCCAGTTTGCGCTGGGTCCCTCCTGCTGCGCGTTAGCCTTTTAAATGTATTAAAAGTTGACAGGATCTTAATACATTTAAAAGGCAGAACTGCAGAGAGGTTAGCTCCCGGCCCAGGAGCTAACCCTGCTGTGGCTCCCCCACTTACTGACTAATTGATGGAAAATCCATCAATTAGTCGATTAAACTACATTTAACATCCCTAATAGGTGCTATGTTTGTTCTTTGGGACCTTACCCATCCTCCAGGAGTTCACAAAGATAATTGCTAATGCTTCCCAGATTGCTACAGCTAGTTCCTTAAGTACCCTAGGACAAGTTGGCTGGGATCGATGAAACTCGAGTACTGCTAAATATTCTTTAAACTGTTCTTTCCCTGTTTTTGATTTGTATATGGCCCCCTTGTTGTTAACATTAACTTTGTTAAATAGTTTGGTCATCATGAATCTTTTAAGGTCTATTGAAGCAAAACAAACCTTCAGCTCCTCGGCTTTCTTGTTGTCATTAGTTATTAGCTCTCTTTCTTCCCTAAGTAGGGGACTTAAAACTTTCCTTCATCTTGTCCTTATGTATTTAAAGAACCTCTTCTTATTGCCTTTTATATCCCTTGCTAGGTGTAACTCATTTTATGCTTTAGCCTTTGTGAGTTAGTCATTGAATGCTGTATTATTCTTTTATACTCCTCCTTGGCAATTACTACATAGTCACTTTTTGCAGGATTTCTTTTAGATTTTTAGGTAATCAACAAACTGCTGATGGAGCAATATTGGCCTTTTCCTAGTCTTTCCTTTGCATCAGGATCATTTGCTGTTGTGCCTTCAATATTGTCTCTAAGAAACTGCCGACTCTCCTGAATCTTTTCCCTTGAATTTCCAAAACCTACCAGCTTTCTGAGTTTGTTAATGTCTGCGTGTTTGAAGTCTATTGTCTTTCTCTGCTGCTCAATTTCTTCCTTTTCTTAGAATTACGAAATTTTTTATTTCATGATCCCTTTCAACCAAAATTGCCTTCAGTCTTCAGAGTTGCAACCAAATCCTTTCTGGTGGTTAGAATAAAATTTAAAATGACAGCCCCCAGATTACTTTTGATACCTTTTGAAACAAGACGTCCCTAATACATTCCAAGAACTTACTGGACATTTTGTATTTTGCCACATTTTTCCAGTCGGTGGCTGGGTAAAGTTCCTCATTACTGTACTACCAAGTCTTAAGTTTGGATGTGTCTGTTATTTGTTGTAGAAATGCCTCAACCACTTCCTCCTTTGATTTGGTAGTCTATAACAGACTTCTACCATGACATTGTACCATTCCACTCCATTTTTATATTCACCTACAGACTTCCAACTAATCTGCCTCTTATTTCCATCTGGGCCTCACAACAGCTATTTATATTCTTGGCGTATAATGTATCAATCATAGAATCATATAATACTAGGAGGGGAAGGGACCTCAAGAGGTCATCAAGTCCAGTCCCCTGCCCCCATGGCAGGACCCAATATCAGCTAGATCATCCCTAATAGACATTTATCTAACCTACTCTTAAATATCTCCAGAGATGGGGATTCCACAACCTCCCTGGGCAATTTATTCCAGTGTTTAACCACCCTGACAGTTAGGAACTTTTTTCCTAATGTCCAACCTAACCCTCCCTTGCTGCAGTTTAAGCTTCTTGTTCTATCCTCAGAGGCCAAGATGAACAAGTTTTCTCCCTCCACCTTATGACACCCTTTTAGATACCTGAAAACGGCTATCATGTCCCCCCTCAGTCTTCTCTTTTCTAAACTAAACAAATCCGATTCTTTCAGCCTTCCTTCATAGGTCATGTTGTCTAGACCTTTAATCATTCTTGTTGCTCTTCTCTGGACCCTCTCCAATTTCTCCACATCTTTCTTGAAATGGGGTGCCCAGAACTGGACAAAATATTCCAACTGAGGCCTAACCAGCGCAGAGTAGAGCAGAAGAATGACTTCTCATGTCTTGCTCACAACACACCTGTTAATGCAATGCAATGTTTCTCTTTGTCTCTGCCTGATCTTCCTAAACAAGCTATGCTTCTGTATACCAATAGTCCAGTCATGAGATTTATCCCACCAAGTTTGTGATGCTAGTTCAATCATAATTTAATGTATGTAGTATAGTTGCATTTCTCTATAAACATGTAAGACATTTACCAGCTTCTCCCACTGTTATCCTGCTTGTTGTGCCCATGACTATTGTAATTTGCCATTCTTCCTCATCTTGAACATAAAGGTCACCGTTTTTTAAACCTACTTATGGACTTTTGCCCCCTTTGAACCAATTAAAGGCCCCCCTCATTCTTTGGGCCTAGTTTAACTTGACCCAGTCCCGAACCCAACTGACCTGCGTCTGAGAAAGCAGAGTCATTTTTTAGCCTGTCCCATCCCCTCTCTTTTGAGGCAGCGCCAATGTTTCTTCCTGCCTATGAGATTGGCTTGGTTCAGCAGCAGCTACATGCCCTATTGCTATGCACTATTGCAGTATAAGAGTCACTGACTTCTCAGTACATGCAATCCACTGTACACACAGTGAAGAAAGATGGCCGCAGCTGGCAAGAGCAGGGCACAAAGCCAGTGCTGCTCCAGTCTCATGGGCAGGAGAAAGAGCTGACCTGAACTGAGCCTGAGAGCATCCGATTGGTTGTCCATCGGACCTAGAAATGACACTTGTAGTAGGATCTTCTCAGATTTGGACCAGGTTGTAGTGCTCTACTCACTATGTTGGTGTGTTGTGTGAAGATGCACTTCTTCTTAAATAAGGTGGCCCCATAATTTCCCAGAAGTCTTTCCTCCTGAAACATCCTGTGGCTAAGGAAGACAAAGCCCTCCTGTTGACACCATCTGTATAGTGACACATTCATCTTGCTGTCCATATAGCCCAGTAAAGCGGTGTATATTCTGTACTGTTTATTATACACTTGGGTATAATAAACAAATACATGCCCTATTGCTATGCACTGTGGGTAATAAACAAAGAATCTGTTCAGTAAAAGACAGAGAATTGACTATTTACATTCAAATATTTAAATCTCTATTTTTAATCTACAATTAAAAAAGACTAAAACAACAACAAAAGTAAAATACATAGTAGAATGTATCCGTAATGCTTATCAAAGTACTTACACATTTTAAATTGATTAATCCTCGCAATTCCCTATATCCCTAGGAAATTGGGTAAATATAAAGACAGCTATGTTAATGTCCACATTTTCAGACGTGTATTATTGTGTGTGCATTTGGACCGTAGTGTGGCTTGTGTAACCTTTTCTTGCCATGTTATTCTTCTTAATTGTAAAATAATATGGTAAGAAGCAGCAGACACAGCCCAGTGATTTGTAAAAAGTATGAGGTGAACACAATCTGATTTTCCTCCTCTAAAAGCAATTATTCTCCCTGAGTCATCTTGTGTTAACACAAACAAAAAACATATGGTCTTGGATAAAATGTAAAATCTTTTACAAAAATATAGGACTAAACCCTTTCTTACATGCATCTATGTTCTCTTATTGAAGTCAATGGGAATTGTAGGAGCACCTCCGAGGAAGAAGTTGCTTGTAATTCAGAGAGAGAAAGCAGTTGTAAGCCTATGCACTTTTTTAGACTGTGCCCTTAATACTTGTTCTTTGCTTCTTCCCCAACACTCTCAAAGTGAGAAGGGCCGGTTCTGTTTTCTTACTCATTTTTTATTCACACTTGGAAAGTTTTGACAGAGAGCGCCCTCCCACTATGACTGATGGTCTTCCAGCCAAACTAAATTGGCTCTTTTGGATATTGCAATGGCAGAAAGGCTATATCGGAAATCTTTCAGTCCTGGTCCTTGATTTTCATTCATACAAGGTTAATGGTAACTAAAAAGTGATTTATTGCTGTTCAGTGATCTTTGTGAAATCAGCATGTCTCAGTCCTGTTTCTAGGCATCCATTTTAGAAACAATTGCTATGACCACAGCTGGCATTTTTTTGTTGCTCTTAGCAGAGACCAAGAATTAGATGGGTCTTGGAGAATGAACTATTCTTAACTCCCTACAAGTGGATGATCCTCTCTGGTACAGTCCCTAATGAGTACAGAGGATTTCAGGGATGTCATTCTGATCCCTTTCACCAACAGTACAAGTCACTTGGGAAGGAGCTTTATTTGGTGGCTAGAATGGGTGCCTGAGAGTCTGGAGACCAAGATTCTGTTTGCATATCTTCTGCTGATAAGCTATATGACTTCGGGCCTGTCATTTCACCTCTGGATAATACTCAATTTGTAAAAAGTTTTGGAACCCCGATACACAAGTGCTATGTGCAAATTATAATTGTTACTACTAATTTTGAACACAAAAAAGCTAACACAATGTGACAGTTTCTGTTGATCATAAAAACATAGTTCCTTCTTGAACTATACATTGCATACAAGTAGTAGGTGGGACAAGTATTTATGCTGGGAACAGACAAGGGTTAATTGGACCTCTGGAAGTGCTAGTGCACCATTTAGCATGATTTTTGAAATTTCCTTTATGTGGTCTTACAGGTGTCCAGATAGCAAAGTAATATTGATTTCTTGTCTGAACCCTAGAAGAGTTCATGAATAAAAGTCTACTAATTGTGTTAAAGTGCACTAGAACTGCAGTTACAGGTAACCAAATGTGTCATAACATCAATACCAGAACAGCAGTGGTAAGAAATAGCCACTTAAAGCATGTGTTAGGCACTAGAAACAAGAAGCATCAAATGCTGAAAGTTGATTTTTTTCACTGCAGATCTTGGAGTGACAAATGAAACTACGCTCACAAACAGGAAGAGATCTCAAGAGAGAAGGAATTTAATGCAGTCTTCTAAGCTAAATCTTGATCGTAAAGGTCTAAACAAAGACAGCAAAATAGGAAGTGTCCTTTCACAGGCTCAGCAGTCTCCAACTTGGTCATCAGCACCTACCTTGCAGGGAGCTCATAGTTCTCTCTCAAATGAGTCACATAGTCCATCCCTTACACCCACCAAAATGGCCCCTTTGAGGTTTAGAGGTGAAAACTTGTATTCTATGTTTTGCTTAAACATGGAAGATTCCTGTGAAGAAAATGATGCTACAGATGATGTATTAGAGAAAGAATTCCTTTCTTTCAATCTAAATCACTCTCTTACACCTCGAGGACAAATTAGCAAATTCAATGGATCATCCTTGGCACAAGATGAACAATGTAGCTCTGTAGAAACTGGAGATGACAGAAGCACTTCAGCAAGAACAGTTGAATCTTCTCATCAACCATTAAGACAACATAATGTAATGGATACAGCTATGGAACAGTCTTCATTAAGACGAAGAAACTCTAGGGACCACGTAAAGGCTTACACTTCAGATGGGAATTCTTCTGAAGGTGCTGATTGCAATAAAAATGAAATTCCATTATTTAGTTCAAGAAGCCCACAAGCTGAGAGCAGACCAGGCAGTGCACCTGTTGAGGAGACTCTTAACAACATTAGCGCTATAGATAAGCCTAGTGTCAGTGTTTATAACAGAGACCTGCAAGCCTATGAAAGCAGTCAGAGGCGTTATACTGATCTCCTTACTTCTGCAAGGTCAACAGTTCATAGGCCATTATTATATTCTGCATACAATACTCCAAGATCATTAATTCAGTCTACACACAGAGCTGAGGTCCCAACAAATTTGAGCTCGACAACCTCTCAAGTAGCGGATTTGGATGGAAGTTCAAGGTTTAATGTTCGTAGGCCTTTAACTCCTATAAGAAGTAGAGATTCATTATCGGCTACAGAAAGTTATGAATCTTCAACACCTATAGTCAGTGTACCCGAAGACAATAGCCTACTGGAGGATAATATAGATAATGGTTTAAAGAGTACATCTCCAAATGCTCCCTTACATGATGAAGAGAGCTTACTAAATTCACATAGTTCTTTTTTATCTATAGATTCTTCCAACCCATCTTTGTTTCAAACTAATTTCACAGCCCACCTTCACATGGCTGGCGCACTACATGATCAATTACCACTTGCTTTAATTGCAGTGTCTGACTTACAAAATCCAAGTAATGCTATGAGTAATATTGAAGCATATGATACTACAAGTACAAAGGAAAACAAAAATGCAGACCCAGAAAAGCTTAAGAAACTACAGGAGAGGTGAGAAATATGTATTGTTACCCTTTTCACATAAGCAATTAGCCCATTTGAGACCTGGTGGGTCATGTCCATTGGAGGAGAAATTGATGGAGGTAGGTATGTCTGAAGCAAACCTTTTTATTTCCAAAATACATACAAAGTCCTGTTTCCCTGAACACAGAAGGAAACAAACAGCTGGAGCTATTTTCTTTGCTCACAGCTCCAGGCCCATTCAGACTAAAAACTATTGCCATAGATTTTTCTCAGAGCCAGACTGCGTGGGGTTGTTTAGGCTGTGCTTGGCTTTCTTCCTCTTCTGTGGGGTTTCTCCTGCCCCTCTGAGACATACACCACTACTAAAACAGTATCTGGGAAGCTCCCCTTTGCCCAGTTTGCTCAGTAAATGGAACTACCTCACACGTGCTTGTGACAGTGTTTTGGGTAGTGAGGTGTGCTTGTGTTTGTGGCTGAGACTTACGGTTTCATGAAAGGATTTGTTTCTTAGGACGTCTATACTACTCAGATCAACGCTGTTGCAGTCAATCTTCCTGCTAACTCAAACTCAGAGCATGCTCCCATTGGCACCAGTACTCTTGCTCCTCAAGAGGAGTAAGGGAAACCAATAAGAGTGTTTGGTCTTGTCAGCCTCCCACTTTGCGGACAGGGTGAAAACACAGTTTAAGATATACAACTCCAGCTATGTATACTGTTTAGCTGGAGTTGATGTATCTTCAGCCTTCTGCTGTAGTGTCGACGAGGCCTTAGCGCTATCTTAAATGAAAGCTGGCAGTTATATACCCCAGTTTTAATGAAGCTTACTTTAACTTATAGCAGTTTAATCATACCAATCACACATCCATGATTTCATGGTAACATGCAGTTCTATATAGCTAAACTTAACCGGCATTGCCCGGATCCTTCATTGCAGGGGATTGGCATTGATGAGCAGCAGCAGTTAGGGCAGATCCTTGATGATGTGGGAAGCTCAAAGCAGGAGGCTGGGAGTGTGGTTGGATGCAGGATTAAAGGTTGGGGGGGGGGGGTGAGAAGGAGCTCAGGTCACGCAGTGCTAGGAGGTGGGCTGTGGCTCCTTTGAGGGGGATTGGGGCTGTGCTGTCCAGTCCTGATGGTGCTCATGAGAGACAGGGCCATGGTGACGCAGCTAGTGAGGCTTCCCACCCCAGTCCCGGGATGTGAGGGGGGGGGGGGGAGCAGGGCAAGAGAGCGTGCAGGGAGGCCACTTACTTGGGCCAGTGGCCAGCAAGATGGTGAGCCCTGGCCTCAGCTGACCACTGTCTTCCTCGTGTGGCTGTCTCTGCAGTATAGTTGTCCCCCATGCTCACTACCCCCAGTGAACACTGCAATATAGCTGTCCTGATCAGCCCCCTCCCTTTCCACATTATGGAAAACAAATTCTAGGCACATCCCATTTTCCTGATGCAATCAAACGTTGGCCTTTGTTTTAAGAGGAAGTTGTATACCAAATTTGGTGGTCCTAGCTCTTACTCTTTAGGAGGACTTTTTGAACAAATGGACATGCAAACAGATGAATGAACTCCGACAGACACAAATCAAATGTGTATTTATTTATTTTATATACACACACACACACACACACACACACACACTGAGAACTGTGGAATTTAATATAGAATACTAGAACATGCCTTAGCTCAATGTAAGCCCATTGCTTCTTATCCTATCATCAGGGGCCCAAGAGAACAATTTTCCCTCCCTCCTCCTTGTAACACCCTTTTAGCTACTCGAAAACTTCTATCATGTCCTCTCTCAGGGTATGTCTACACTACAGCACTAATTCAAACTAACTTAATTCAAATTAATTTGAACTAGTGCATCTAGACCTAAAAACTAGTTCAAATTAGCATGTCCATTGAGTGGACCCTGAACCAAAGTTAAGGCTAGCCGGAAGCAGGGCATCAGGTTAGGACTTAGAGCATGGAGCTGCTGTCTCAGGCTAGCCGAGGGCTGTGCTTAAAGGGACCTGACCCCCACCCCAGACAGTTCTCAGGGGTTCCCTGCTCGCTGGTCTACCTCGATGAGGGAAAGCAAAGCAGTCCTGGCTTGGAGTGCCGAGTGTGGGCATTCAGGGCACATCACAGCACTCTGCCATCAGCCTGACTGCACTTGCCGCAGGCTGCCATCCGGGGGGCTGCAGGAGAGCTTCCACCCCAAGGAGCCCACAGAGCCACCCCAGTCCTCCCCAGCGGGGGCTCATACCCCATTCCTTCCTCACCTCCTTCCACTTACCCCTCCCTAGTCCCCCTTCCTGATGTGTCCTTTATTTTGTACATGTGTTCAAAATTAGAAACTCTTTATTTAACAAAACTCAGGGAGACTAGGAAAAGGAAGTGTGAGAGGGGAGGGCAACTAAAATGATCAGGGGTTTGGAACAGGTCCCATATGAAGAGAGGCTAAAGAGACTGGGACTTTTCAGCTTAGAAAAGAGGAGACTGAGGGGGATATGATAGAGGTCTATAAAATCATGAGTGGTGTGGAGAGGGTGCATAAAGAAGAGTTCTTCATTAGTTCCCATAATAGAAGGACTAGGAGGACACCAAATGAAATGAATAGGTAGCAGGCTTCAAACTAACAGAAAGTTCTTCTTCCCAAAGTAGTCAACCTGTGGAACTCCTTGCTGCAGGAGGCTGAAGGCTAGAACTAGAACAGAGTTTAAAGAGAAGTGAGATCAATTCATGGAAGTTGGGTCCATGGAGTGGTATTAGCCAGGGAGTAGAAATGGTGTCTCTGGCCTCTGTTTGTGGAAGTCTGGAGATGGATGGCATGAGACAAATGGCTTGGTCATGGTCTTCAGTCCATCCCCTCCAGGGTACCTAGTGTGGGCCGCTGTCAGCAGACAGGCTACTTGGCTAGATGGACCTTTGGTCTGACCCAGTACAGCCGTTCTTATGTTCTAAGCTCAGGGTCAGGGGTCACTGGACTACCTTGATTTTCATGCAAACCTGCTCCTGGGTGGCCAGGCTGGTAGCTATCCTGCCCTAGACGGCCACTTTCCCATGCCTAGTGCGGAGGTTGTGGACGTTGGAGGCTTCCCCCCAAACCTCGATGAGGTCCACAATCTCTGCACTAGACCAAGCGGGCGCCTGCCTCCTGCAGCCCCGGGCAGGCTCCTGGGAGCCACCAGCCTGGTCCTGGAAAGAGGCGGAGGGCTGGGTGGCAGCAGGTGGCTGGCTCGTGTTGTGCCAGGTGCAGGGTCTGCTGGTTGGGTGCTGGCAGGCTTGCATGTGACATGGGCACCGTAGTCAGACTATGCCCCTTTAAGGGCTTTGGGGCCAGGAGGGGGGCAGAAGAGTTTCCCTGGTGGTGCCCAGAGTGGCCACCAGGGAAAGCTGGGGAGGGCTAGCCTCCCACTAGTTCGAATTAAGTGGCCACACAGCCCTTAATTCGAACTACTTAATTTGAACTAGGCGTTAGTCCTCAGAATGAGGTTTACCTAGTTTGAATTAAGTGGTTTGTATGTGTAGCGCCTATTAAAAGTTAATTCGAACTAATGTCTGTTAGTTCAAATTAACTTTGTAATGTAGACATACCCTCAGGCTACTGTTTTCCAAACTAAATAAACCCAGTTCTTTCAGTCTTCCCTCATAGGCCATGTTTTCTAGATCTTTAATCATTTGTTACTCACTCTTCAATTTCTCCACATCTTTCCTTAAGTGTGGTGCCCAGAACAGGAGAGAGTACTCCAACTGAGGCCTAATCAGCACACAGAGCGGAAGAATTACTTCTCATGTCTTACTCACAACCCTCCTGTTAATGCATCCTAGAATCATGTCTGCTTTTTTTGCAACACTGTCAGACTGTTGACTCATTTAGCTTGTGGTCCACTATGACCCCTAGAGATCCTTTTCTACAATACTCCTTCCTAGACAGTCACTGCATATTCTGTATCTGTGAAATGGATTGTTCTTTCCTAAGTGGAATACTTTGGATTTGTCCTTAAGTTTCATTCTATTTACCTCAGACCATTTTTCCAGTTTGTCCAGATCGTTTTTAATTATGACCCAATCCTTCAAAGCACTTTTAACTCCTCCCAGCTTGATATTATCTGCAAACTTAGTAAGCATACTCTATGCCAATATCTAAATGGTTGATGAAGATATTGAAAAAACCAGTCCCAAAACTGACACCTGCAGAGCCTCATTTGTTATGCCCTTCCAGCATAACTGTGCACCATTAATTGCTACTCTGAGAACAGTTATCCAGCCAGTCATGCACCCACTTTATGGTAGCTCCATCTAGGTTGTATTTCCCTAGTTTATTGATAAGATCATGAGACCCCATATCAAATGCTTTACTAAGGTCTAGGTATGCCATGTCCACCGCTTCTCCCTTATCCACAAGACTTGTTATCCTATCAAAGAGATATCAGATTAGTTTGACATGATTTGTTCTTTACAAATCCATGCTGGCTGTAATCTATCACCTTATCTCAGATGTTTGCAGATAAATTTCTTAATTATTTGCTTCATTATCTTTCCTGGCACAGAAGTTAAGCTGACTGGTCTGTAGTTTCTTGGGTTGCTCTTATTTCCCTTTTTATAGATGAGCACTAGATTTGCCCTTTTCCAGTCTTCTAGAATCTATCACAACTTCCAAGACTTTTAAGAGATGATAGCTAGTGGCTCAGATACCTCCTCCAGTATTCTAGGATGCATTTCATCAGGCCCTGGTGACTGGAAAACGTCTAAGTAGTTTAATTTGTTGTTTTCCTATTTTAACTTCTAAACCTACCCCATATCCACTAGTGTTCGCTGTGTTAGGCATCCTGTCATCACCAAGTGAAAACCGAAACAAGTCATTAAGCACCTCTGTCATTTCCAAGTTGTTATTGTTTCTCCTTCACTGAGCAATTTATTTATATTAAAGTTGCCTAGTGTTTGTTACCAAAGGGAACCCAAAAGATCAAGTGTCAAATGGCTGGACTTTGTCTTTCAAGCTTTTCATATGGTTAAGACTCATTACTAGCTACCTTTGTGTACACAGATTAAGCATAGATAGTAACCCCTTCTCTCCCTCCCCTTAGAATGCCCATTAGTTACAATTTTCCTTTACTCAGATGCTTGCTCTTTCATAACTTACAATGAGACCTAAGCTGCTTATATGATCGTTTTAATTAGGGCATGTGGGCATGCACATGCATATGCCCCTCTAGTAAAAATGGCTGCAGTTCTCAATTTCTAGTGGAACATAAGCTGTGGAAAAATGACTGCAATTTCACTGCAGCAAAACAGATTGCATCCTGATGCTTCTCCCACTGACACACACTTACCTTGTGTCAACACTGACTGTTTAGCTGAGGTTGTAATTCAGGTTTGTGTAACACTGAAGGAGACAAATGTTTTCTTTGCAGTATGTTTGTCAGTTGAAGGCAGAAGTAAATTCCTTTGGATGATCTGGAGTTTGTCACTGTCAGTGGAAGTGTGCTGTTTGGACATTAGGACACAGTTAAAAGGTGGCTCAGCTTGTTATTTTCTTGCTTTTTAGGATGTTGTAGTCATCCTTAATCTTTCAGGCCAAGGTTTTGGATATAGATGTTAAGGAAGTTAAAAGTTGTCTGTTCTAAAAACCTGTTAGCGGACCCAGTTTCTTCACTACAACTATAATTTCCTTGACTGCAAAGACTTTGATAAAAGCATTGGGTTTCCTGCTGCTGACTGTAAGCAGCAAGCTGCTCTTTCCTCAAGCAGTTGTTTCAACAATTAAGAACAAAGATGTTTATGAAAATGTGTCTCTCCACTATCCCAGAACATAAACCAACTGTTTGCATACTCACTTTTGGCACTTAACAGAAGTGACATTGAGTTATACAGTGGTACCAGAACGTAAACTGGATCCTTAAAAAAATAAAGATGCTTTATATCTAAGGGTATGTCTACACTACCACCCTAGTTCAAACTAGGGTGGTTAATGTAGTCAATCGAAGTCGCAAATGAAGCCCGGGATTTAAATATCCCAGGCTTCATTTGCATCTTGCCGGGCGCTGCCATTTTTAAATCCCCAGTAGTTCGGACTCTGTGCCTGTGGCTACACGCGGCACGGAGTAGGTAGTTCGAATTAGACCAATTTAAACTGTTACTCCTCGTGGAATGAGGTGTAACGATAAGTTAGAATTAGAAAGCCTAATTCGAACTACCTACTCCGTGCCGCGTGTAGCCGCGGGCACAGAGTCCGAACTACTGGGGATTTAAAAATGGCAGCGCCCGGCAAGATGCAAATGAAGCCTGGGATATTTAAATCCCGGGCTTCATTTGCAACTTCGATTGACTACATTAACCACCCTAGTTTGAACTAGGGTGGTAGGGTAGACATACCCTAGAAGTGTTAATTATAATACAACTTAAATCTAATATTGGACTGAAGAGTTTGGTGAAAGAATACTTCTGATTTGTTCAATTGTCTCTTTAGTCTACTAGCAGAAGACTCAGAAGAGGAAGGAGACCAATGTCGTATATGTCAGATTGCTGGGGGCTCCTTAACCAATCCACTGGTAGAACCATGCGGCTGTGTAGGAACTCTACAGTTTGTTCATCAGGAATGTCTAAAAACATGGCTGAAAGCCAAAATAAAGTCAGGTAGGAGAAAGAGTACTACAAGTGCAGTAGCATGTTAATTTCAGAAACTTCATCATTTGAGGGCAAAATCCACTTTTGGAATCATCCCCTGACATAAGTGGAGCTATACCAGATAATAGCAGTGGAATTACACCAGGGATGAATTTATCCCATAGTTTTGTCAACGTTACAATAGTTTTCCAAAAATGCAAAAAGTTCAAATAAGTGCTTAGACTACTAGCCATTAGTCAATGAGTCCAACTAAGATTCTAGTTTCCAGGGTTTGCAGTTAAAAATAAGCAAAAATATATATAAAATCCTGAGGGATTTACAAAGTACCAGCAATATCATGTGATCAAATTTTGTAGGATTGATAAACTTCACATGTAAGACTAATAGTGAGTAAAGAAAGCATGCTGAATGACATCCATAAAGATATTTAAGAAAGGGGGAAAGGATCCTACATAGGATGAATTTTAGTGTTCATGAAAGTAACTGATAGAGAAAGATACACTGCAAATAATAGCTATGCATGTAGTCTTCCCTCATCTTCATCAGTACTACAAATACTAAATTGAAACATTCCTGGCATTCTATTTTTATCCTGAATGAAAATCAGCATTATATTGCTATACATGTGAATTGCACAGTAGGGTTTTCCTAGGTATTCTGTAACATGGAAGACATTTTAACACAGATTTTGTGAATACTCCCCCTTCCATCTAATATCACATCAATTAAGCCATTGCTTACATAGAAAGGGAATACTGAGCATGCAGTTATGTGTTTTAACTGTAATTTAGCAGCTAGAAATGAAGGGGAAGTGTCAGTCATACAGGAGCCAGAGAATCAGCTCTCAGCCTCCAGATATAATAAGCAAGTTTATAATTTAATTCCATGTATTGTGAGTACCTACTGTTTAGATGTGTCAAAAATTCATTTTAGATTAAAAGACAGGGATCCACACCAACCTACTTTTATTCTCTACCAGCAGAAGATATAGCAGATTAAATGTAGATTCTTAATCCTTAGTCAAATCCCTGACTGATCCAAGAATCAAGGGGTGAGCTACATTTCCCTCATCTTCCCCAGATCCTGCCCTGGATTCAGGGAAATTTCAGCCAGCCAGCTTGGAAGCCAGAGTGAAAAAACACTAGAACTAGGAGCAATACAATACAGTGGGCCTGAAAGCAATTTGAACCCATTGTTGTATCTTAGTTTTATACAGGCAATGTCTGAGTGCCTTCCACCAACAATGGCAATAGCAAAATTCCAAGAGGATTTCATGGGGTCTCACATGTCTCCCATTTTGGGGTGAAAATCTGCATGCAGTTCTTGAGCTGAATGATTTCCTCTGAGGTTTGTCTCAGTTTTATGGTGGAAAGTATCTGGAGCCTGTTGCTCCTTTTTGTTGTTTGAAGGAGATAAGGGGGAGGAAAGACATCTAGTGAAAAGAAGAAAAAAAAAAAAAAAAAAAAACTTAGGCAGCACACTGGACCTTTATTTAGTTGGTATAGGCCACACCTTGAGTATAGAGTGGATGCTATTTATATTTTACTTGAGACTCAAGTGACATTTTCCTGCACTTCTACATTCACTGAACTGCTGAAGATAATGAGAGTGTGTTGTAGAAAGTATAAGACTCACTCTGTGGTCAAAGAGAGAATAGACAAAGTGTCCAGTCTCACTGACTAGAGTCAGTGGCAAAATTCCTGCAAACTTCAATGGAAAGAAGCCCAAAATATTTAAAGCAAATACAAATAGTGTTCTGCTTATTATCTGGAGGTGTTAGAGGATTTGAGAATCTGGCTTTTATTTCAGAACCTAAAATTGGGAACTGACCTCTGAAAGCCTGGTCCCAGTTGTGGGTGTTGACCCTTTGAAAAAATCTGGCCCTGAAATATTGTGAAAAACTGGACCTGAATGGCCACTTAAATATTGATCAAGGTCTGGATCTCATAGCTCCTGCCTTTGTAACCCATATTATATGGAGAAAGATACAGCTAGTATTTTAAACTATTATACAAAGCTCACATAATAGGTATTAGAATGCAGTTCAGTGGAATTGAGATTCAAAACTTAGCAACCTTGAGTAAAAATTCAGCTTTAAATAAAGGTTCCGTGTAGTAGTGATTTTGTAATTTACAGAGACACTGTGCTCAATATGGACTTACAAGTTCAATATTTAATTCTTCATTTAATTTTAGGTGCTGAGTTGGGGGCAGTGAAAACCTGTGAACTGTGTAAGCAGGGTCTGATAACTGATCTGGATGATTTTGATGTGAATGACTATTACAGAAATCACCAACAGTCTCGGGTAAGAAACAGACTTTCCAGATGAGAGCCTGTAATCCTATTTTGGTACTGCTGTCTTGCAATACTCTTGAGTGTAATGATCTTCCTCATGTGCTGAAGCCAACTAAACTGTTAGGAAGAGATAGGCTTTTACATTTCTTTAAATCTGAGTAAGAAAGCCCATGAATAATAAGAATATGTGAATAATAATTGCAGTTTGGGTCACTAAACTGCCCACTATCATAAGGCTTTGAGTGAAGGAAGTTTGTAATTACATTTGAAGATGGGTATAACATTGTTTGCTTGGTAGAAGTTTAAATTTAAACAGACAAGCAGGAATTCAGGTAATTTTTTTAATTTCAAGGAATTGAACATCATCCCATTAGCATGTTATTTGTGAAACAAGTTAAACATTTTAAATAGAAAAATGTAGGGGTAAGATTTAGAGCTATAAGAAAACAAACCTAGTACCACAATAGACTTTGTTCTTTGGCAGGCATACAGCTAAAAATATTATCTGCTTAATTTTCCAGAAGTATCCCAAACCTGCAGTTTAATTTTTAACTATAAGTTTTACTGTAAGCCATGGGGGTCAATTTGTTCATAAACAAAGTAAATGTTTATCATAAAGGGAGACAAGAATGGTAGGGTAGGTTGTGCTAGTGGTGAAGTGGCAAAATGTGTGAAGGAAAGCATAAAGTCAAATATTAGGGTCTCTACACTCTGGAATGTTGAACCATAAATAGACTAAAGTGATAAGCATTCACATGTTTTCCTCAAATTTTAAAGTGTTTACAGAATTACTGGCAATACCTATATTTGGTACAGTTTGACAACTGAACACATCGAATTTACACATGTAAGGACATGCTGCAAAGCTCTCTTTTCCTAGCCATTTGAAAATGGAAGGAAGTATAAGGATGAGTAATTGTTGGAGAGAGAGAGAAAGGGAATTAAGCTAGTGGGAGGTCTTGATTGCTGGGTGTGATTTATATCTGTTTGTATTGATGCACTTTTAAGTATTATTTGTGATGTATTTTAATTATGCCAAAAGCACCTAAAGCATATGGATTGATACGCTATTTAGCATTTATAGAAATAAAAATAAATACTGCAATGTGCCAGAGTCTTTCCCACTTACTTGTAGAAGATAGACAATCTGTTAGAAGTCTCAAATTATTTGCAGTAAACAGTGTATATTTCCCCATCTGCATCCCTCTAGGCCTTTAGTCATTAAAAAGTAAATGATTTCCCAGCATGCTTTAGCAGAAGTGATACCATCAAGCTATTTTCTAGCTGATTGATTTGCCATTGTGCTGTGTATGAATATAAACATTCGCTTGGAAAGAAATTGTCTATAGATACCCTCCTCTAGGCTTTCAGTGGGTATCGTGGCTTGGAATATAATTTCCTGTCTGAATGGGACAAAAAACCTGCAACCATAAATACTGTAAAAACTAAAGATAGTTTACAAAAAAAAATCTTAAAATTATTTTGCTGGACATGCTAGATTACAGCATTCATCTGGGCTAAGTACATTTCCAGATTAATGAATATCTTATCATATTTTACTGGTAGCACTGACAGAGGATGCTGTTGAAAAAGTTTTGACCAGTTGATTTAGAATCATAGAACTGTAGAGCTGGAAGAGACCTCAGAAGGTCATCAAGTCCAGCCCCCTGCTCTAGGCAGGGCCAATCCCAACTAAATCAACCCAGCCAGAGCTTTGTCAAGCTGAGACTTAGACACCTCTAGGGATGGAGACGCCACTACTTCCCTAGGTAACCCATTCTAGTGCTTCACTACCCTCCTAGTGAAATAGTTTTTCCCTAATATCCAACCTGGACCTCTCCCACCACAACTTGAGCCCATTGCTCCTTGTTCTGCCACCCGTCACTACTGAGAACATCCTCTCTCCATTGTCTTTGGAACCTCCCTTCAGGAAGTAGAAGGCTGCAATCAAATCCCCCCCTCAGTCTTCTCTTCTGCAGACTAAAACTCAAATCCCTCCATCTCTACTTATAGGGCATGTGCTCCAGCCCCCTAATAATTTTGGTCACCTTCCACTGGACTTTCCCCAATATGTCCACATCATTTCAGTAGTGGGGGGCCCAGAACCAGACAATATTCTGGATGTGGCCTTACCAGAGCTGAATAAAGGGGAATAATCACTTCTCTGGATCTACTGGCAATGCTCTTCCTAATGCACCATTAGCCATCTTGACTACAAGGGCATACTGTTGACTCATATCCAGCTACTTAGCCTTCAGTCCCCAGCCTGTAACAGTGCTTGGGATTCTTCTGTCCCAAGTGCAGGACTCTACACTTGACCTTGTTGAACCTCAGATTTCTTGTGGCCCAATCCTCTAATCTGTCCAGGTCACTCTGGACCCTATCCCTGCCCTCCAGCGTATCTACCTTTCCCCCTATCTTAGGGTCATCTGCTAACTTGCTGAGGGTGCAATGCATCCCTTCATCCAGGTCATTAAGATGTTGAACAAAACCAGTCATAGAACCAATCCTTGGGGCACTCTGCTAGAAACTGATCACCAACCCTACATAGAGCCATTGATCACTACCTGTTGGGCCCAACAGTCTAGCCAGCTCTCTCTCCATCTTACAGTTCATTTATCCAATCCATATTCCCTTAACTTGCTGACAAGAACATTGTGGGAGGCCATATCAAAAGCTTTGCTAAAGTCAAGGTATATCACATCCACTGACTTTCCCATTTCCACAGAGCCCATTACCTCATCATAGAAGCTAATCAGATTGGTCAGGCACAACTTGCCCTTTGTCAATCCATGTTGACAATTCCTGATCACTTCCCCTCTTCCAAGTGCCTCAAAATGGATTCCTTGAGGATCCCCTCCATGATTTTCATGGTCTGTACAGGCAGTCCCTGGGTTACATGGATCCGATTTACATCGGATCCCTACTTACAAACAGGGTGAGGCAACCCTGCACTAGCTGCTTCCCCCCAGCAGACCAGGGAGATGTGGAGCGGCTTCTCAGCAGACATCTCAGCTTGAGAATAAAGGACTGAGGGAAGTGAGGTGCAGGAGAATAAAACTGAGCTCTGGAGAAATGTTTGGCTAGAGTTTCCCCTACAATATGTACCAGTTCCGACTTACATACAAATTCAACTTAAGAACAAACCTACAGTCCCTATCTTGTATGTAACCCGGGGACTGCCTGTAGTTCCCTGGATTGTCCTTCCCTCTTTTAAAGATGGGCACTACATTTGCCTTTCCAATCTCCCGATCTCCACAAGTTTTCAAAGATAAATGTCATTGCGGAGCCCTTGGCCATTACCAACTCCCTCAGGACCCTCGGATGCATTATATTCAGGCCCATGGATGTGTGTATTCTTAGTTTTTCTAAATAGTTCCTAACTTGTTCTTTCCCCACCAAGGGCTGTTCACCTCTATCCCATACTGTGTTGCCTAGTGCATTTGTCTGGGAGCTGACCTTGTCCGTGAAGATAGAGGCAAAGAAAGCATTGAATCCTTCAGCTTTTCCCACATCTGTCACTAGGTTACCTCCCTCATCTAGCAAGGGCCCCACTCTCACTCTGATCACCCTCTTATTTCTAATATGCCTGTAGAAACCTCTCGTTACTCTTCATATCCCTTACTAGCTGCAATTCCAATTGTAATTTCGTCTCCCTGATAACTGGGGTTGAGGGGTGGGGGAGTAAATATATTGCTCGAATATAGGGGAGTTCTGTCCAAATTTCCACTTCTTGTAAGCTTCCTTTGTGTTTAAGCTCACCAAGGATGTCCCCAGTAAGCCAATCTGGTCACCTACCATATTTGCTTTTCTTGCTGTGCATCGAGTGGTTTCTTCCCGTACCTTTAATAAGGCTTTTAAAAACTGCCAGCTCTCCTGGACTCCTTTCCCCTTCATGTAAGCATCCCAGGGAATCCCGCCCATCAGTTCATTTAGTATTCAGTATGCATGTTTAAAAAAGTCAGTGCTCATTTAAATTTATTGCTTTATTTAAATCTGCTTCAACAGTGAAATGTAATGACTTCTGGGCTGGGAAGATGGTTGCTGTTCCGAACTAGCAATATGATAGTGTATTTGGAGGGGAAATTGAAACTAACAACAACAACAACGATTCTTTTCACCATTGGCAGTTTAATGCACTAATTACTGTATAGAATAACAAATACCACATTAGTCAAAAGCCAGGCAAAATAATTCTTACATTTTGTTCTGCAGATTGATTAGATTCATAATTAACAACCTTCAGCTAGAAAGGGAGAGTTTGGGGGGGGGGGGGGGGGCAGAATGACTTACTTACCCCAGAGTGTGGCCAAAACACTGGGTTTTCCACATCACTATGACTGCTAAAAAAGTGCTGTGAGATCTTTAAGTCTACAGATGGTCAGGACCTCCAATTTTCATCTTATCAGAAAGCTGAAACATCCAGCATCATAGCATATTCTACCACACCATGGTATAGAACTGAAAGGAAGGGCTTCCCTGGAGAGCTTCCAACTAATTATGGAAAGGCCTAACAAGCAAAGGCAGAATAGATCTGACTATCTGTATTGTATTTATGTGCCAAGATACCCAGCAGTTTAAGATGGTATAGCTTACTTTTTGTTAATTAGCAGCTGAGATTTGCCATTGCCTGTGCCAAGGAAATAACTTACTTGTTTTTTTCCTGTTGGGCTGTTTTGTGCTCTATGAATCCCAACTGCTGATTTTCTCTGCTTTTACATGTTCTTCTTGTGAGAGCC
Organism: Pelodiscus sinensis; assembly: GCF_049634645.1. NCBI lineage: Eukaryota > Metazoa > Chordata > Testudines > Trionychidae > Pelodiscus > Pelodiscus sinensis. Next base: position 5,333,474 of record NC_134739.1, on the reverse strand, counting down.
CAGATTACATTCTATAGTCTGTTTTATGCCAGAAATCATACTAGATGATCATAGCCAGTCCCTTCTGACCTTAACAAATTTAGCAAGCTATAGGGAGCATTAGACAGGACTCTTTAGAATCTTTTGCTCCTTTAATTGCCTGCCAAAAGTCAATGTTGAGTCTCTCATCCAACCCATGTCCTTTGTGTTTTGTTTCAGGAATGCTGGCAGTCCCTGCTGGCTATGGTGTACAGCAGTGGTCCCCAACCTTTAGAGGCTCCCAGGGGGCAGGGCCACTCACACGCCGGGCACCTGGGGGGTGGGGCCACGTGTCCTGGAACACTTCAGGGGCGGGGATGCCCTTGCACCCGGCGCCGGCATGTGCCCCAGGGCTGGGGCCGGGGCCATCCAAGTGCCTTGTGCTGTGGGCCCAGGGCCGGTGCTGCTGCCCGAGCTATGCGCCTGGGGCCAGCACTGGTGCCGCGCGCCCGCATGTGCCCCAGGGCTGGGGCACCTGAGCGTCGTGCACCAGGCGGCGTGCGTGTTGTGCGCTGGGGCCGGCGCCTCCAGTGCGTTGGGGCGGGGCCAGCCCAGGTTGTCAGCAGGCGCACACAAATGCCCCGGCGAGCATCATGGTGCCCACGGGCACCGCGTTGGGGACCACTGGTGTACAGCAAACTGGACCAGGCAGTTAAGCCAGGTCACTTATTGTAGGCCATTGTATGCGATAGTCACAGTAATAAAGAAATGAAATACAATCCATGAAGATAGTTCAGTTCAGAGTTAATAAATGAGTTTGGTAGATAATAGAGCCCCATCTGAAGAAAGAAAACCTGAGTATTTCATAGTACTGGTTCTAGCCTCCTGGTCTTCAAAAACCAGAGTTACAAGTAACAGTGAACACATTGGATTTCTTTTCTGCACACAGGCACAAAGCGAGCTAATGAATTCAGGTCTCTACCTTGTGCTGCTTCTTCACCTTTATGAACAGAGGTTTGCAGAACTCATGCGACTAAACTACAACCAAGCCAATAGCGACAGGGTAAGAGGAGTGAAAATGATAATGCTTCAAGTAACACCACTAATATATACTGTCTTTTTACTTACTTGACTCTTTATCAAGCTAAAGTTGCCTCCCTAGTTTTCAAGCCTAGAGAAGGCCTACAATCCACTTAAAAACTGTGGCAATCTCTCTTCAAGATCAGCCGCATTAAGTTTTATTAAGCTACCCAAGCTTTCCTCAGGAGTACAAGTTACAATCCTGACTGACTCTCTCAGTGCAGGATTTTGCCCACTGATTGCCAATAATTTACACATGCTCTATACCCCTTCTGGCAGTTGCACAGATACTGTTATGCAATAGGGAGTTGTGTGTTTTCTTGCACATCAGCCACAGTAAAAGAAAAGTTAAAAATCTGAGCTTGATTAGTATATGCACATGAAAATGCAATCTGAACTAAAGAATGAGGGTATGTCTACACTACCCTCCTAGTTCGAACTAGCAGGGTAATGTAGGCATACCGCACTTGCAAATGAAGTCCGGGATTTGAATTTCCCGGGCTTCATTCGCGTAAGCGGGGAGCCGCCATTTTTAAAACCCCGCTGGTTCGAACCCCGTGCAGCACGGCTACACGGGGCACGAACTAGGTAGTTCGAACTAGGAGGGTAGTGTAGACATAGCCTGAGAGCCCTAAAAATCTTGTCTACAGAGCAGAGTTGTAGTCCTGTGTGACAGGGTGTGATTCACCAGTGCAGCACCTCCTGCTGGCTGTCTTGGAAATTAGCTCTGCACCCTCTGATGTCTCACCCAGTGTCACCTCTTCTTGAGTCATCCCAAAGACCAGTGTCCTCTAGCTTTACCATACTCAGTTCTCCTACTTTCCAGGGGAACAGCAGCACACTATCTAGCCACCTCCTTCAGCGGCCACCACAGCCAGTTGTCTGGCTACTCCCTCAGTGGTGAGGAAGGGCAGTGCCTGGGCTCCCCTGCTACTCCAGGTTCCAGCTCAGGGATTCTGTAGTTGGTAGCCACATTGTGTGTCCCTTCTAACCTCTGTACTTTTTCCCTGAGCCACTTCCCTGTGGCCCTAGGACCTTCTTTCCTTTATTTCAGGGCTTCAGCCTGCTAGTCTTAGTAGCCAGCTAGGAGCTCTGGCTAGCTTCCGTGGTTGCTGCTGGCAGCACTGTTCTGTCCAGGTGCTACTGCTAGATCTGGGAGGTTGGTCTTCTCCCCTCAGGCTCCAATCAGCTACTAAATTCTGCTCTGCAGCTCTTTTTACATGAGCTGGCTGGGTCATGATTGGCTACTTCTCACCCCTTTGTAATTGGCTGCCTCCAGTGCTTTTAAAAAAGCATCCCACTGTAGGGATGCTTTTAGCCCCTTTTCTGCCAGTGAGGGGGCAGTTGCTCCATCAGACCCTGTAATTTGTATTAGTGCAATGTGTTCACAATCTGTCTTATCTGGTTAACATAAACCTATTTACAGTGATCTCACAGGAATTCCCTTTAGCTTTCAGTACCATTTTATTCCCAGACAAATCCCTGAAATGGGGTTTGTGGAAGTAGAGCTCCACAGTTGCTGTACCCATTTTTTTTAAATTGCAGCCTATATAAAAGATGATTTATATGATTTCATTAAAATATTCTTTTAAAATAAAAATTCGAGTCTGCTGTAGTGCACCATGTAAACAAAAAATGCTTATGCATAAAATTAGAAGGACTGCCGATCCTGCACAGGATACATGCAAGAAGAGTTGTAGAAACATAAAAGTGTGTCAGGAAACATGCCAAATGCAGTGCGCAGTTACCACACCAGTGCTTTCTATCAGCACTAGCATAGTGATGGTGAAGACTGATCTGATGCAGGCTATAACAGAAGCAAGCCATTCTTGATGCCAATGCAGTTGCACGAGTATGGCAACAAATGTGCACACTTAAAAGCACTTTGAATGGAGACTGAGTGGGCCTAATTGTCAGTTACCTGCAGTTGAGTCATGATTAAGGTGGTTCAGAGCTACTCTAGTTTTCACTCTGCTTCACATGGCCACATAATGGCTCTGAGAAGGAAAGAATAGCTGAAGGTTGGAATTTGCATAGGGCACTGATGAGAAGGGAAGCAGACGCCATTGTAAAGCTAGCACTTTGCTGGACGATGGAAATGTGGGAGGCTCAAGACAACATGGCAGCGTACTGTTGAGGCAGACATGGAGAATGAATTACAACTGGACACACTGGAGAAAATGTCACATAACTAACTATGTGACATAGGAGAACAAGTTTCAGCAACTGTCATTGAGACTTGTGCTCCAAAAATCAGATACTTTTGAGAATCCAGTAGTGCAGTGCATGCTAACCTTGTCCCTGATCCAGTCCCTGGGAACAGGTCATTTTAGGATCCTCATGCCAGTGCTACATCATCCAGTCATGGCCCCCAGTGCAAGTGATATAGTCTGGGGACTCTTTCCACCCAATTTAAAGATGCTATATGATTTCAAAACAGTGTAAGGGAGTGTTCCAAGGAAATACACAAGACTTCAGGAGGGTTCAGAATGTCACTGTGGTGCTGGCACGTGTTACCATATTTCACAATACAAAATTGGCATGATGCAGCTTGTTGGCATCATGAATGTATTTCAGATCAAGACCTATCTCTGTTTAGAGCACTTCTTATGAGTTGCAAAGCTTCTGCAGAGGTTTTTCAGTCAGTTGGCAGGAAAAGTGCATCTGAAGTTGAAACTGTTCTTTACCCTATGGATAGAGCCTGCACAGATACAAAAATGTGGATTCACATCTGATCTGAATCCACCAAGCTCAACTCATCATCTGATCCACAATCTGTGATAGGGATTTTACTTGCATCTGCACAGCAAGCCATCTGGAGGGTAGGGGAGAGGGAGCACAGATGAGCGAGGAAGCAGCAGGGTTGTGCAGGGATGAGACAGGCAGCACAAAAGCAGGGACTGAGGGTAGGCAGCAGAGACTTGCGGCAGGGCTCTGCAGGTGAGTGTTCAGTAGGAAGGTGGGTCAGCCCCTTCTGCAGGGGAATTTAAGACAGAGTGTCGCATTCGTTCCCTGCCAGCAGTAAAAGGGCCTGCCTTGGCAGCCCCCCATGCACCTGGTGGTTGGATGGGGGAGTGGGAGGTAGAGCCCTGCATGGCTATCTGCATCTGAGGATGTGGATATTCATGGGTATGAAGCAGATATCTGTAGATATGCAGGGCTCTACTTCTGGAGCTCTTTGGAATCACATTTTTAGCTCAAATTCACAGAACACTGCTTTACTGGAGTGTTATAAATTATGGTTGAGCTGGTCTGAAAAGGTCACACATATTGATCCAGTGGCTTTGGTGCTTGTAGCTAATCTCTGGTCTCTCCTTGATACTGATGGGAACTGAGGCTTTCAATCCTGACTGTCTCAAAGCTGGAAAGGGTTTTAATTAGAACATGACCTATAGAATATTGGATTCTCTTGATTCCTTTTATATTCTCTGTTTTGAAAAATGGACCATAAAATAATCTAGACTTTGCTTTTAGTACAACAGTCCTCATGATATCTAGGGATGTTAAAAAGCAGTTAGATAACCATGTAACTGTTACAAATCTTAGCAGTTACACGCTGCAGTCTCCAGTATAAAGCTTATAGTGTAGAACCCGCAGCAAAGCCAGCTCCTTGGGAGCAGGGCTGGCAGTCGGTGTGCTCCAGGAACTTTATACTGCAGAGCCTGCAGCACACACGGTAGCCGGATACCCCAAGAGCACATGCCAGAATCTAGCTTTTAAGTTGGCTCTCAGATTATGTCTACACTATGATTCTTGCCACAAGAGGCAATGCAAATGAAGCGCAGATTAGCATTTTCTCGCACTTCATTTGCATACTCTTTCATTCCGTTTGTGTGTAAAAGGCAGCGTGGCCATGGCTGTTTTGCACAAAACCCCCTTTTTCTGCAAGATCCTTATGCCTCTCCGGGACAGGCATAAGGATCTTGCAGAAAAAGGGGGTTTTGCGCAAAAAGGCCACAGCCACACTGCCTGTTTTTGCGCAAAAACGGAATGAAAGAGTATGCAAATGAAGTGCGAGAAAATGCTAATCTGCGCTTCATTTGCATTGCCTCTTGTGGCAAGAATCATAGTGTAGACATAGCCTTAGGGCACATTGGCTCCCACCTGCTGCCCCACTCCTGGGATGGTGGCTGCCACCCCATGATGCAGGCTCTGTATCAGAGCTCTCATCCCGGGGTGGCAGCTGGCTCCCTTGGAACTGGTGGCTGACAGGAGCGGCTTTTAAGCCAGCTCTCTGCCCTACTCCCAACCCTGCTCCAAGGTGTCGGCTGCAACCCTGAGCTGAGAGCTTTCAACATGGGGTGGCAGCCAGCATTCTGGGAGTGGGGCTGGAAGCCAGCATATAACCATTACAGTAATCTATGAGTTCATGCTTATCGGTTAACCATTTAAACGGTTATGCTATTACATCTCCAGTGACATTCCTATATCTTTGTCTTGATATGTGGTTTTTTTTTTTTTTTTTTTTTTTACAATTAAAGGTATATTGAGGCTAGAAAACTATTTACATTTCCAAGGCCCATCTCCTACAATTAATTTAAGGCTGAATGCTGTAGAAAAATATTTAACACTCACAACTTACTCATGGCACTTTTAGCTGGAGTAAACAAGTCAGTCAGACCACATCCCTTTTTAAATACATTTTTTAAATATTAAAAAGCTGATGAGTTTGGGTACAGAGAGGATAACCTTTTCAAGAGTGGCCTGTTTGGGTACCTATTTTTGGTAGCTTAGCTGAAAAAACCTTATTTTGAGTTTCAGAGATGTTAAGTACCCCTGAGGTACCTGAAGTCAATCACTTAGTACACATCTGCTAGTCAGCCACAAGGTGTCTCATGCTGACCTCCGAAGAACAGAGACACCCTATAGCAGAGGCTATGTTTGAAAACTTGAGCTTAAGTGACAGGTTCAAGATTACTTGTATAGATCTAGTGAGACAGCTAGGAATAAAATCTTAGTGTCAGTAAGGTCCCTGCTCTTCACACTGAGCAAACTTGTCTGATATATATACACACACACTACATAATGAGACACACAAATTATTTCAGGAAGCTTAAAAATAATTTTGTTTAACAATGTTTTCTGTAACCTTGAGATTCAGTATGTGAGGTTACACTTCACAGCATTTTCAGTATAAAAGAATATATCATTGCTGTAGTCTCAAGGTTAGCGATAGTCTTGTCACTAAAGACTGTTATATAACAGTCTGTCAAAGCATGAAGAACCTTTAACAAACACTTCAAACAAAACCAAACTAAGATTTAGATCCAGGGCTCTTGTTCATGAAGCCTTTCTATTAGTCATTGAGTAGTAATGAGTATGTTGTGATACAGTGAGTCATCTAGTTCCACAGTGAGTCATCTAGTTTCACTTCAAAAAACACATGCCTTCTCAGACATGATTCAGCACTTCTTATGTAAACATAAGCAATAAAAGAGAGAACAGCCAACCAAGGTGGCTGGGAAGTAAAACTATGATTACAGTTATGTCTACTCTTGCAAGTTTTGGTGACAAAAGTGCTGTTGACAGGCAAAAGTCACTGTGAGGGGGTTCACTCACCACCGTAGCAGGGGTCTGCCATCTGTCTCCAGAATCAGCTCCTTCTGCTGGTAGGGTACCTTCCCTCTGGTGGGGTTTCCCCTCCTTTCTCCAGGCTGCAGCATCCTCTTCACAACCACACTGCCCTCCGGCAGTGCCCAAGTCAGTCTCTGAACCCCCCTTCCGGGGGCAGTTGTTTCTCCACCAGGCCGTTATGCAGGCCCTGCAGTCTGGGAGTTGGTTTGGCTAAAGCTCCACTCTGCCTCCAGGGAGCCTCCTACTTCCCCAACAGCCAGGCTTTCACTAGCCTCCCCTAGGAGCAGCCACCCATGCTCTTATATAGCTCCCAGCTGGGCCTTAATCCACTAAGGCAGCCCCAGCTGGGGCTAAACTCCCCCGCCCTGCTTCCGGCTGGGGTTTGCCCTTAAAGGGCCAGTGCAGGGCGAACGCCCTGTCACAGTCACCAAAACTGGAAACTTGTTAAACCGTTTTTTTTTCTGGTTCCCACTGTACACAACTCATGCCCCCCCCCTGCAGCTCCCTTGTCAACAGAGTAAAGCATTAAGGGTATGCATCCCATAGTGCCTTGTGTCACCTTCACCCACTAATCATTGTGAGACAGCGCAATGTAGCAGGAGGCATATTGGGAGCATGAAAAACACCCTATCAGCCATCTCTTTTTTTCCCAAATGCCTCTGGGTTTCCAGCTGACTTTTGTGCCAGATCCAGCCTCTGCACTGAGAAAACATGGATCCCAGCCTTCTGGCCCTTATTATGAGCAGTGTGCAGAAGGCATCACACATTGCAGCATACCTAAATATGGACCTTCAAGCGCCTAGTGAATGATTATAACTCATCATATTCATATTCATCAGAATTGTATTCATATTCATCAGCTTCAGAGGGTGATGAATTGCTATATCATTTAACTATGGTAGACCTGATATACTCAGTGGATCGTCGCTTTTGGGTTAGGAACACTAGCTCTGAGTTATGGGATCGCATTGTCAGGGCTCGACAAATAATACAATCTACTCGCCACAGGCGAGTAGATTGTAACCCGGAAGAGCCGGGTTCGGGCGATCTGCGCTTGCGCAGAATGATCTGCGCATGTGCAGATCGCTGGCCAGCGCGGCTGGCGAGCGGGGCTCACCGCAGTTTGGTGAGCCCTGCGCGTTGCCATGTAGGTGTGGAATGAAGAGCAGTGGCTACAGAACTTTCAGATGCGTAAAGCAACCTTCCTGGAGCTGTGTGCTGAGCTAGCCCCTGAATGTAGTGCAAGGACACCCAAATGAGAGTTGCTTTCTCAGCAGAGAAGCATGTGGCCATTGCTTTGTGGAAGCTGGCCACTCCATAGTGCTACTGTCCAGTTGTGAATCAGTTTGGAGTGGGGAAGGCTACCGTCGGTGCAGTACTTCTGCAAGTGTGCATAGCAATAAATCACATTTTGATGGACAGGACTGTGACTCTGGGAAATGTGGGTGACATAGTGGCTGGCTTTGCTGAAAAGGGCTTTCCTAACTGTGGCGGGGCAATAGATGGGGGACACATCTCCATTAAGCACCACTCAGAGCCGGACGGAGGCACTGGCAAGCCGGGCAGCTGCCCAGGGTGCCAACTGCTGGGGGGCTCCTGATGGCAGCTGTAAGGGGTGTGCTAGCGGGCATAGCCGGGCCGTGCATGCACCATGTGCCCTGGGGGCGGGCCCAGGCTGCGCACCAGCAGCTGTAGCCGGGCCACGCATGCACCATGTGCCCCAGGGGCGGACCCGCACACCCTAAGGGGGCGGGCCCGCTCCCCACGGGCGGGCCCGCTCATGCGCCATGCGCCTGGGGGCGATGCCACGCACCTATGCCTGGGGCGCCGGAATACCTCAGGTCGGCCCTGGCACCACCTCACAATACATCAATCATCAGGGGTATTTCAGGTACTTCAGGCTCTTGTGGCTCACCATGGGCATTTCACAGACATAAAAGTTGGGTGGTTTGGAAAGGTGCATGATGCACACATCTTCAGGAACAGTGGCCTGTACAGGCGGTTGCATGCTGGAACTTTCTTTCCAGATCAGAAATGTAGTGAGGAATTGGAAATGCCTATAGGCTACGTCTACACTGGCATGAATTTCCAAAAATGCTTTTAATGGAAAAGTTTTCCGTTAAAAGCATTTTCGGAAAAGCGCGTCAAGATTGGCAGGATGCTTTTCCGCAAAAGCACTTTTTGCAGAAAAGCGTCCATGGCCAATCTAGACGTGGTTTTCCGCAAAAAAGCCCCGATCGCCTTTTTTGCGATCGGGGCTTTTTTTGCGGAAAACAGTACTATGCTGTCTACACTGGCCCTTTTGCGCAAAAGTCTTTCGGAAAAAGACTTTTGCCCAAACGGGAGCAGCATAGTTTTTCCGGAAAAGCACTGATGATTTTACATGTGATCGTCAGTGCTTTTCTGGAAATTCAAGCGGCCAGTGTAGACAGCTGGCAAGTTTTTCAGAAAAGCAGATGGTTTTCCGGAAAAACTTGCCAGTCTAGACACAGCCAAATAGTGTTCCTAGGTGATGCATCCTAACCCTTGCAGCCCAGGCTCATGAAGCTTACATGGGGGAACCTGGACAGCAGTAAGAAGCAGTTCAACAATATTCTAATCCACTGTTGAATGGTTGTTGAATGTGCCTCTGGCAGATTGAATTTAAAAGCGGGTTAGAGAGACATCTATCAGGGATGAGCTAGATCAGTGTTTCTCAAAGCAGTCCACAGACCCACTCTGAGAAAGCGGCTAACTGGCCACTCCCGTTTGTTTATTTACTGGCTCCGCAGCCACGGAATCTCGTGGCTTCCATTGGCTGCGGTTCACTCTTTGCAGCCAAGGGGAACTGTGGGAAGTGGCGTGGACTGGACTGCCACTTCCTGTTGCTCCCCTTGGCAGCAAACGGTGAACCACAGTCAATGGAACCCGTTAGAATTCATGGCTGCAGACCCGGTAAATAAACAAACAGGAGCTGTTTTCTCAAAGCGAGCCCTCAGATTACTTTGAGAAAGAGTGATCTAGATGGTAACTGGTCCTGCCATGAGGGCAGGGGACTGGACTTGATGACCTTTCAAGGTCCCTTCCAGTTCTAGTGTTCTATGATTTTATGGCAGGCTGAACCTTTTGGAGAATCATATCCCCAAGGTGGTGCCTGCATGCTGTTGCTTACATAGTTTCTGTGAGAGTAAGGGTGAAGTGTTTCCCCACAGTAAGGTGTGATGCTTGCACTCACACTGCGAACAGCCAGACACTTGAGCTGTCAGAGGAATGCATAGATTGACCATCAATATCAAGAAGGCTCTGAGGAACCTCTTTGACAGTGAGGGGGCCTGAGATTTCTGTGTTTTGGGATTGTATATGAGGCATTCCCATGATTCCAAAGGATTCAGGCTACAGCGTTTGTTGTGGTTTGTTTAACACAAAATAAAAACTCATGGAAACATGCATGATATATGTATTTTTTTTCTTTGAAAACCTCACAGCTGGACTAACATCCAGCTGTCACTTGTTGCTTTCACAGGGAGTGGAGCGTAATGGGAAGAAACCATTGCTGGATTGTGATGGGTGTGGATTTTGATGAGTATGTAGGTGAAGGGTTGCTAAATGCAGAACTGCACCTTTGCAACCATGCATGTTGATGAGGGGGGTAGAGGCGCAGCTGCTAGGAAAAGAGTTCTTCACGAGAGACCATAGGTTATGGTCTCTATTATCATTCATGAGTATTATACTCCTCAGGATGTCATTTTGGTCCTGCATGGTCTCCTGTCTCTGATCCCTGACCCTAAATCTTTGCTCCCTCTCTGTAACTCATCTCTGCTCTTTTCTCTGACTGACTTGTTGCATGACCCAACAAATCCTTCCCCAGATGATCATGCATCCTTGGCTTCTTTTTCCTCAGTTGCTGTAGTCTGATGGTGTACAAGATGTCTGGGTCCTCAAGGTCTGGTCTGTAAAAGTAACCATTAACAATAGAGTAACTGTACTTTTCATGATAAAGATTGTTACATTTTACTAGCATGCATACCCCTGAAGAAAACTTCCCAGTTTGTTGGATTAGCCTGGAAGCAAGCACAGATCACTGCAGACCCTGTGATCATGGTGAGTTTTAAAAGTGTGGGGAAAGTGGGGAAGGAGGAGTGTTGCTTATGACTCCCCAAAAAAGTACAGACCATGGTTGTACAGCACTTGTACAAGTAAACAATTTTTGATAATCCTACACTTGTCGGCAGGCTGTAATCACTCTTACCGACATTTCCCTGCTGAAGGTTAACAAGCAAACCTGGGCTAAGTGTTTGGAGGCGAATGGGGGGGCTCCCCGGTCCTTATGTAGCCAAACTGTGTGCTGCCTTGATTCTGACAGCACACATTGAAGACTGGTTTGAGAAAGTGTTGTAGCATGGGGATGGGGCAAAGGCAGCCCTGCTGTGGATTCTCCATAACAAAATTAATAAATACATCAGGCGAATCTTCAACGCTATTTACCAGGAAGATTCTACTGCTATCTGTGCGCACATTGATGCTGTGTTTGGCCATAGTGCAGACCCATAGAGTGAAGTACAGCCTCTGGTCATCCCATGCTACTGCCCCCCACCCTAACTGCATAGAGCAACTTACTCTATTGCATGGCTGCCAATGGTTACCATCCGCTCAGCTCCCAATCCCACCTGCCTGCACAGCAACTACTCGCTGGGACACCACTTCCATACTGCCCTTCATGACTTCCATACTGCCCCTCAGGGTGCTGAGCTCTCAACCCCACTTACCTGCACAGCAACTACTTGCCGGGGCACCACCTCTCTAATTGCTTTGCCCCCAACCCTGTCCACCAGTACACCAACATACTCTGTGTCCCTTCTGTTGCTTCAACATGCAGCATCTCTTCAGCATCCTTTGAGAAACAATTTCTCGCTGCTGTGCACACTGGATTGATCCTCACCTCTTGGCCGTCTTCAGTCTCTTCATCAACTTGTGTCTATTGTGTATCTGGGACAAGTATTTCAGGCTCTTTTCTCTTCTGAGAACTATCCATGGTGTCCAGGCAGCTTGGTTATGGGGTCCCCACTCAGAATTCTGCCAAGTTCTTTATAAAAACAGCATGTTTTGAGTGCAGCACCAGACTGGCTGTTTGCCTCCTTTGCCTTGTGGTAGGCCTGCCAGAGTTCTTTGATCTTGGCTCTGCATTGTTGGGTATCTTGCTCAGACCTCTTGTCACACAGGGCTTTGAGAAATGCAATCGTACATGTCCAAGTTCTTTCGAGTCACTTGCAACTCCAGTTGCATGAAATCTTCACTCCCCACACCAATTAGATTCAAAAGCTATGCATTGCTCCAAGCAGGAGAGCATTTGGATCGACAGCCATCACCCCTGTTTCCTTGCAAAGATGCCATGAAGATCACCACACTATGTGCCACAGACACAGGAGACAGATTTAAATTTCTCTGGATTTGCAGGTGGGAAGGGAGCATCTTTTTACCTGTAAACATTACATAGCTGAAGGGTAGCTGAGTTCAAGGTGATGTCCAGAGTGACTAAACTGGGCATTGTGGGATACATGCTTGAGTCCAATAAACTCACCAAAAAAACCTACCTGGTATACACTGTGTCATTGTAGACAGCACAGAGACAAAAGTCCCTCGTGTATCTGTTGCCAAAAACGTCTGTATGTCGCAAAACTTGTCACATTGTAATGTGGACACTTGGAGGTTTTTGTCATCAAAAGACAGTTTTGGGTGACAAAATGTGCCAGTGCAGACAAGACCTGTAAATGAGAAACAGTTGAGAAATACTCTGCTCCCCTGTTCTGAGCTAACTACACACACCTGCCATTTGGCTGCCCTTGTTGTTTAACCTTTCCTTCCAAAGAGCTACACATTACATTGAGTGAGGCTCTGCCAGTGAAGAACATGTATCTCTGGCAGGGGGAGAATTTTGTGCTTCTATAGAAACTTCTCTCCCTCCCACCCATGACAGTCACTACCAGTGAACAGTAACTACTGTAATTATATATGTGACCCCTGTACTCCTTTGCTTTATGTGACATCTTGCCACGAAGTAACAAAAGCTCACCTGCTAAAACAACCATACAGGTTGTCACATTTGCAGGTCAAATCATTGCCTCTTTTAAAATCTTTTCATGTCTGATTAGTTCTGTAGGTGAAAGTTATCAAACCCAGACTATATACTTGTTGCACCTGGGTTTGATTCTGTCCTCATTCTTCTAACATGTGAACAGCTAGTGTGAAATCACTGTGAAGGCAATATAAATCTATGTAAGTTCAAAAACTCTAAATCCAAAGTTTGATACATGGAGGAAAATTTCATTGGTACAAAAAAAGTCCCAAACAAAGTTGAAACCTTACATCTTATTAATATTATCAACACTGACAAAATTCAATATTGATCCTGGGATGAATTGCTTAAAAGAAAAGTCTTTCAACATAGCTAAATATAGCTATGTCTAATAACAAACCATGGCTGTTTATAACAAACAGTTGTGACATTGAGAATAATCCTTCATTTTTTGCATCTTAACAGTGCTGTGATTTCCTCATTTATCTTGCTTTTTAATAATTTGCATGCCTTCTTCCAGTGTTTTCAAAACATTTCCATAGCAGTCTCTCTAGACATATTAAATTTTATGTCTGATAAGTGGTTAATGTGGAAATTTTTTATTAATCCTTGTCTCCTTTCTCATAGCTCTCAAGACAACCTAGAGCAGAGGAAAATGAAAGTAGGTTTTTGGAATTCAGAATCACTTCCCAGAGATTCTTGCTTATTAGTTCTTACACATGCTGTTCACCCTCACACCATGGTACTAAGACCAATACAGATGTATAAGTTAACAAATCAGAAACAAAGATATCTGGAAATTTAAGTTGAAGAAAACAGTTATTTGCATCACACCAATGTTTTTGAATTGGTGAATTTTTGTTGAAGTTTTCCACAAAAGCAATAAAGAGAGAAAATAAATAAGGAAATGCTAGTTTTTTAGGCTTTTCCCTTCACCCATCTCTTCTAGAAAGAGAGAGAACAGAGCTGCATTAAATCACTGAGGCTACATCTACATTGGCAATTGCTTTTGCGCAAAATCTTGCCACCTGTCTACACTGCCCGCGAGTACTTGCACAAGAACACTGACGTTCTAATGTATAAAATCAGTGCTTCTTGCGCAAATACTCTGATGCTCCCGCTCAGGGATAAGCTCTCTTGCACAACTGTTCTTGCACAAGAGGCCATTGTAGACAGGCAACATCAATTTCTTGCGCAAGAAAGCCTGATGTTTAAAATAGCCATCAGAGCTTTTTTGCGCACGAGAGCGTCTACACTGGCACAGATGCTCTTGCACAAAAGCACGTCTTTTGCGCAGAGGCACATGCCGATGTAGACACTCTCTTACACAAATACTCTAACGCAAAAACTCTTGAGTTAAAGAGTATTTGCGCAAAATCTTGCCAATATAGACGTAGCCTGATTGTTCTACAGTTGGTATGCTAGAATTCTTCATGATTATTTGCTGCAGTAAATTTTTGTACTATTTTTATCAGCATTTATGAGCTCTTTTTAGAACACCCAGAAGGAAGGTTGGTTACTCATTTGTTGAAGCTTTTTTCCATTTAATAAGGCTTTTTGTTTTATCTATTGTTTTTAAGTGCTGACATTTAGCTTTTCTCCTTTGGATTGATCAGGGAATTTTAGTTGTCCGTTCAAGCTCAGAAAGAAACACTAATGATGAGTCTTTGCCAGATGTAAAACAAGGCAAATAGTGAGATTATTTTTATGGGGCTAATCACTATCTGTAAGAAAATATTTTGGTTTTACTTACAGAAGAATCTTAGTCTCTGTGAGCTAGAATGTGGAGCTCTTACTTAATCAAGAGAGCATTTATTCATGCAAATAGACCTTTTGAAGCTGCGTGAGTAAATGCTCACCCACATGCTCCATAATGTAGTCCACTGAGAAAATTTACTATGTTCCTTTTAGTGTTTCAGGTAAAAAATCTAGGACCATGTCATGCTATTGTTACAATATAAGCCTTAGAACACACTAAATGTTTCCTAGTGTGTTCTAGCAAGGTCCTGTTTCGGACAGCGTTCCACTAATTCACACTAGAAGGGTCTACATCAGGGGTCATCAACAGGCAGACTGTGGGACAAATCCAGAAAGCCAAGTGTTTTTATTTGTCATTATGATTGTTATTGAGGTATGAAAAATGTTTCTCTGGGTCTGGACCTTGACTATACTGTGACAAAAAATAATTTGTCTACACTTGAGCTACATGGACCAATTATAATCCAACACAACACTGTGCTTCAGAAATCACACCCCTGCAGAATGTACTACCCCGCTATGTAAACAAGTCCCCAGATTTCAATTTTGCTTTGTAGTTTCGTTTTAAAACCTCCTTCCTGTAAATTTTCTAGCTTCATCCTTGGGATTGACCATCATGTTATATAATATCATATATCACAAAGACTTTTCTGTCCCACAGTTGAGAGTTGCAAAGAGCATTTAAACAAAGCAAGGTTTAGATTTAGAGCTGTTGTCTAGAAAATGGTTACTTTCTCATACAGGAAGAGATTAACCCATCATTTCTGAGGGCAAATTCTTGACAAGTTACACTACAGTGTAGGGAATCTTATCCTTCTATTAAATGAAGGACTTGTATCCTCATCTCTGAAGTAGAGTGAAACAAAGTGGAGAGAAAACTTTGTGGCAAATGAATTGTAAATCCATAGAATGTTAACATTCCCCAAAGACATGCCATTGCCATCCTGTGGCCAAAGCCACTTCTACTTTCACCTGTTTTAACTCCTTGTTTACAGTGGTATCACTAGAGAAAAAACAGAAAGAGCAAATGAGAATTAGTATTTTAAATACAACCAACAAATCTCTCCATGGTCTTCCCGTGCTAATTTCTCAAAGTTATCATTGTGTTATATGAAAACATCCTCTGTCCCTCAAATATCACTCTTACCGGATAAGATGGGGTGGTCAAAAGGGCCTCCGCAGGCTGGATTCGGCCTGCCAAGCGGGTAGATCCGGTCCACGGAGGCCCTGCTGCTCCTCCACCCCCAGGCCAATTAGGGCCTAGGAGCAGGGGGAGCACGTGAAGTTTCCTCTGCCCTGC
This sequence comes from Pelodiscus sinensis, assembly GCF_049634645.1. Taxonomy (NCBI): domain Eukaryota; kingdom Metazoa; phylum Chordata; order Testudines; family Trionychidae; genus Pelodiscus; species Pelodiscus sinensis. Next base: position 5,317,752 of record NC_134739.1, on the reverse strand, counting down.
CAGGAGCACCAGGCGCTCCTGACAGGGCTGGAGGAGGCTTCATGCACTCCCCCACCCCCAGGACAATTAGGGCCTGGGGGCGGAGGGGAGCATGAAGTTTCCTCCTCCTTGGCCCCACCCTGTGAGGAGCAGGCAGCACTTAGAAGTGCTGGGCGCTCCTGGCAGGGTGGGAGAAGACTTAGCGCGCTCACCCACTCCCAGGCCTTGATTGGTCTGGGGGCAAGGGAGCACACAAAGCTTCCCCCTGCCCTGCCAGGAGTGCGTGGTGCTTTTAAGCGCCATGCAGGGTGGGGACAGAGTGGAGGAAACTTTGCACACTCCCCCACCCTCAGGCCCTGATTGGCCGGAGGGCAGGGGAGCGTGGGAAGTCTCCTCCCAGCCAGGGGCATGGGCACCTAGGGGCAAGGGGGGGACAGACAGGCCAAGGCGCTCCCCTACCCCCAAACCAATCATGGACTGGGGGCGGGAAACCCGGAAGTATCCCGCCCTGCCCCTCCTGCTCGAGGCCCTGCCCTTCTGCTTGAGGCCTCGCCCCTTCCAGAGCAGCCTGGGGCCACTTCAGAAATTTTTGAAGTGGCCCCTGGCAAAAAATTATTGCCCATCCCTGGGATAAGAGCTCTTACTCTGAACCCATTTCAGACACATCAGCTTCAGAGAAAAATATCAAATATTATAAACATATAAAAGAGAATGTAAAACTAGTCACGAAGAATACCAACTGCCCAGCTTGTTATTCCAACCCATACACAGACTCCAGATATTGTACCTAATAGTGTATGGCAAGTGTGCTCACAGCCAACCTCTTTTAGTAGGCATCATGTTAGATTCTAGCAGATTAAAGTCTGCTTGTTTTTGTCAAATAGTGATAGAAATGTAGCCATGTTAGTCTGGTGTAGCTGAATCAAAAAACAGGACTAAAAAGTTCTACATAGTCCTGTTTTTTGTTTTTGTCAAGACGCACTGTTTCAGATTTATCATGTGATGCTACAGTGACACCTAGTTTCTAGTTAGGTTAATTACACCCGATTCCCCTTCTCAATGTCCTGCAATGAATATAACTAGAGCCTATTCTCTACTGGGGCATTGACTGCATCACTCAAAAATTCCTGGTTCTAATCAAAACCTGCATTTTACATGAGCACTTATTGCCTCTAAGCCTCAGTAATTGAACCAGGAGCTAGCATGTAATAGTCTAAAAAATTATAGCAAAATGCTATCTACTCATTTAAGTTCATCTATAAATACTGGGAATATAAAAGAGATTCAATTCATGCCCATGGTCATCTTTTTTAATTTATTGGTGACATACCATCAAGCTCGAATCTTGGTGGCTCCACGCTCATTGTTTTCTAGTCCTTTCTGTCTTGCCACTTAGCCATCTACATTTTTCCATATCTCGCATATGCTGCTAATGCAGCAGCTCATTGCTGAGGTAGAACTCAGCCCAGAAGAGTACATTCCTAATTGTCAAACTGTGATACTATAATATGGATAAATTTCTCAGCATCCCCTTCCAGTTCAACCTGAGAGATTCCCATTACACTTTCTCTGGGATAAAGTAACTTGTGATTAATCTTAAAGCTTTTCCATGCTGAACACCTCCTTCTCTCAGATCAAAGAGGCTGATAAAGGAGGTGCTGTTGCCATCATGAATAAGTCAGGCTACCAAAAAGGGGCTGCCAGACAACCCTCCAATACCACATTCTACAGGACACTATCCTCTGATCCCACTGAGGAGTACACAAAGAAACTACACCATCTGCTCAAGACACTCCCTACAAAAGCACTGGAACAAGTCTACACAGACACACCCCTAGAGCCCCAACCAGGGTTATTCTGTCTACTACCCAAGATCCATAAACCTGGACGCCCCACCATCTCGGGCATTGGCACTCTTGCTGCAGGACTGTCTGGATATGTGGACTCTCTACTCAGACCCTACGCCACCAGTACTCCCAGCTATCTTCGAGACACCACTGACTTCCTGAGAAAACATACAATGCATTGGTGATCTTCCAGAAAACACCATCCTAGCCACCATGGATGTAGAGGCTCTCTACACCAAGGCTACGTCTACACTGGCCCCTTTTCCGGAAGGGGCATGTTAATTTCAGAGATCGCAATAGGGAAATCCGCGGGGGATTTAAATATCCCCCGCGGCATTTAAATAAAAATGTCCGCCACTTTTTTCCGGCTTTTAGAAAAGCCGGAAAAGAGCGTCTACACTGGCCCCGATCCTCCGGAAAAAGCACTTCAAGGTAGGAATAAGATCCTCCGGAAAAGGGCGCTTTTTCCGGAGGATCGGGGCCAGTGTAGACGCTCTTTTCCGGCTTTTCTAAAAGCCGGAAAAAAGCGGCGGACATTTTTATTTAAATGCCGCGGGGGATATTTAAATCCCCCGCGGATTTCCCTATTGCGATCTCTGAAATTAACATGCCCCTTCCGGAAAAGGGGCCAGTGTAGACGTAGCCCAACATCCTACATGTAGATGAAATACAAGCTGTCAGGAACTGTATCCCTGATGATGCCATAGCACAACTGGTGGCCGAGCTCTGTGACTTTATCCTCATACACAACTATTTCAGATTTGGGGACAATTTATACCTTCAAACCAGTGGACCGCTATGGGCACCTGCATGTCCCCACAATATGCCAACATTTTTATGGCTGACCTGGAACAGTGCTTCCTCAGCTCTCATCCACTAATGCCCCTCTTCTACTTATGCTACATTGATGACATCTTCATCATCTGGACCCATGGGAAGGAGGCTCTGGAAGAATTCCACTGTGATTTCAACAGTTTCCACCCCACCATCAACCTCAGCCTGGACCAATCTACACAAGAGATCCATTTACTGGACACTACCATGCAAATAAGTGATGGTCACATAAACACAACCCTATACCAAAAACCTACTGACTGCTATGCCTACTTCCGTGCCTTCAGCTTCCATCCCGGACACATCACACAATTCATTGTCTACAGCCAAGCACTAAGGAACAACCGCATTTGCTCCAACCCCTCAGACGGAGACAAACACCTACAAGATCTTCACCAAGCATTCTTAAAATGACAATATCCACCCAAGGAAGTGAGGAAACAGACTGACAGAGCCAGACATGTACCCAGAAGCCTCCTACTACAAGACAGGCCCAACAAAGAAAATAACATAACACCACTGGCCATCATCTGCATTCCCTAGCTAAAACCTCTCCAACTTCTCATCAGTGATCTACAACACATCCTGGACTACGATCGCTGTCTCACATAGATGCTGGATAGCAGGCCAGTCCTTGCCTACAGAGAGGCAATTCTCATTTTAGTCCTGAGTGGAGCACAGGATCAGGTCCAGGATATAACCGTTACAGGACCACTTGGGAATAGTGACCATAATATAATAACATTTAACATTCCTGTGGTGGGAAGAACATCTCAGCAGTCCAGCACCCTGACATTTAATTTCAAAAAGGGGAATTACACAAAAATGAGGAGGTTAGTTAAACAGAAATTAAAAGGCACAGTGACTAGAGCCAAATCCCTGAAAGCTGCATGGAAACTTTTTAAAGACACCATAATAGAGGCCCAACTTAAATGTATACCCCAAATTAAAAAACATAACAAGAGACCTAAAAAAGAGAGTCACTGTGGCTTAACCACCATGTAAAAGAAGCAGTGAGGGACAAAAAGGTATCTTTTAAGAAGTGGAAGTCTAATCCTAGTGAGATAAATAGAAAGGAACATAAACACTGTCAAATCAAGTGTAAAAATGTAATAAGAAAAGCAAAAAAAGATTTTGAGGGGGCCACTTCAGAAACAGCTAGCCAAAAACTCAAAAAGAAATAACAAAATGTTTTTTAAGTACATCAGAAGCAGGAAGCCTGCTAAAAAACCTGTGGGTCCCCTAGATGATCGAACTATAAAAGGAGCAATCAAGGACGATAAGGCCACTGCGGAGAAACTAAATGATTTCTTTGCTTCAGTCTTCATGGCTGAGGACGTTGGGGAGATTCCCAAATCTGCACCGTCCTTTGTGGGTGATGAATCTGAGGAACTGTCCTGGATTGAAGTGTCATTAGAGGAGGTTTTGGAACAAGTAGAAAAACTTAATGTTAACAAACCTCCGGGACCAGATGGCATTCATTCAAGGGTTCTAAAAGAACTCAAATGGGAAATTGCTGAGCTATTATCTGTGGTTTGTAACCTATCCCTTAAATCGGCTTCCGTACCTAATGACTGGAAGGTAGCCAACGTGACACCAATATTTAAAAAGGGCTCTAGAGGCGATCCTGGCAATTACACACCGGTAAGTCTAACTTCAGTACCGGGCAAATTAGTCAAAACAATAGTAAAGAATAAAATTGTGAAGCATGTAGAAGAACATAATTTGTTGGACAAAAGTCAACATGGTTTCTGTAAAGGGAAATCCTGTCTTACTAATATATTAGAGTTCTTTGAAGGGGTTAACAAACATGAGGACAAGGGGGATCCAGTAGATATAGTATACTTAGATTTTCAGAAAGCCTTTGACAAGGTCCCTCACCAAAGGCTCTTGTGTAAATTACATGGCCATGGGATAAGAGGGAAGGTCCTTTCTTGGATTGAGAACTGGTTAAAAGACAGGAAACAAAGGGTAGGAATAAACGGTAAATTTTCAGATTGGAGAGGGGTAACTAGTGGTGTCCCCCAAGGGTCAGTCCTGGGACCAATCCTTCTCAACTTATTCATAAATGATCTGGAGAAAGAGGTAAGCAGTGCAAAGTTTGCAGATGATACCAAACTGTTTAGGATAGTCAAGACAGAAGCAGACTGTGAGGGACTCCAAGAAGATCTCACCAAACTGAGTGATTGGGAAACAAAATGGCAAATGAAATGTAATGTGGATAAGTGTAAAGTAATGCACATCGGGAAAAATAACCCCAACTATACGTACAGTATGATGGGGGCTAATTTGGCTACGACAAATCAGGAAAGAGATCTTGGAGTTATCGTGGACAGTTCTCTGAAAACTTCCATACAGTGTGCAGCGGTGGTCAAAAAGGCAAATAGAATGCTAGGAATTATTAAGAAAGGGATAGAAAATAAGACCCAGAATATCTTACTGACCCTGTATAAAACTATGGTACGCCCACATCTTGAATACTGTGTACAGATGTGGTCTCCTCACCTCAAAAAAGATATTTTGGCCTTGGAAAGGGTTCAGAAAAGGGCAACTAAAATGATTAGGGGTTTGGAACGGGTCCCATATGAGGAGAGGTTAAAGATACTGGGACTTTTCAGTTTAGAAAAGAGGAGACTGAGGGGGGATATGGTAGAAGTATATAAAATCATGAGTGGTATGGAGAGGGCTGATAAAGAAAAGTTATTTATTAGTTCCCTAAATAGAAGAACTAGAGGACACCAAATGAAATTAATGGGTAGCAGGTTTAAAACTAATAAAAGAAAGTTCTTCTTCACACAGTGTGTAGTCAACCTGTGGAACTCCTTGCCAGAGGAGGCTGTGAAGGCTAGGACTATAATAGAGTTTAAAGAGAAGCTAGATAATTTCATGGAGGTTAGGTCCATAAAAGGCTATTAGTCAGGGGATAAAATGGTGTCCTTGAACTCTGTTTGTCAGAGGCTGGAGAGGGATGGCAGGAGACAAATCGCTTGATCGTTGTCTTCGGTCCATCCTCTCTGGGGCACCTGGGGCTGGCCACTGTTGGCAGACAGGATACTGGGCTAGATGGACCTTTGGTCTGACCCAGTATGGCTGTTCTTATGTTGTAACTTGAAGCAAATTCTCACCACACCACAGTAACTCTAACTCAGGAACCAATCCCTGCAACAAACCTCAGTGCCAACTCTGCCACATAACACCAATGACACCATCACAGGACCTAACCATATCAGCTACACCATCACTGGCTCATTCATCTTCACGTCTACCAATGTAATATATGCCATCCTGTGCCAGCAATGCCCCTCTGCCATATACATTGGCCAAACTGGACAGTCCTAACGTAAAAGAATAAACAGACACAAATCAGATATCAGGAATGGTAACATACAAAAACATGTTGGAAAACACTTCAATCTCCTGGACATAGTGGCAGATTTAAAAGTAGCCATCCTGCAACAGAAAAACTTCAAAAACCGACTTCAAAGAGAAACTGCAGAGCTACAATTCATTTGCAAATTTGACACTATCAAGTTAGGATTAAACAAAGACTGAATGGCTAGCCAACTACAAAGGCAGTTTCTCCTCTCTTGGTGTTCACATCTCCACATCAGGTGCTAGAAGTGGGACATATCCTCCCCGACTGAATTGACCTCGTTATTTCTGGCCTTCCTCTTGATTGGTCCTCCTTTCTGTTCATGTGTCTGTATATTTATACCTGCCTCTGGAATTTCCACTACATGCATCTGACGAAGTAGGTCTTTGCCCACAAAAGCTTATACTCCAATAAATGTTAGTCATAGAATCATAGAATATTAGGACTGGAAGGGACCTCGAGAGGTCATCGAGTCCAGTCCCCTGCCCTCATGGCAGGACCAAATACTGTCTAGACGATCCCTGATAGACATTTATCTAACCTACTCTTAAATATCTCCAGAGATGGGGATTCCACAACCTCCCTGGGCAATTTATTCCAGTGTTTGACTACCCTGACAGTTAGGAACTTTTTCCTAATGTCCAACCTAAACCTCCCTTGCTGCAGTTTAAGCCCATTGCTTCTTGTTCTGTCCTCAGAGGCCAAGATGAACAAGTTTTCTCTCCTCCTTATGACACCCTGCTGTCCAGGGGAGTCCCTTTAAGCACGAGGCTCAGATAGCCTCAGACAGCAGCCACACAAAGCAACTACTGACCTGATGCCATGCCGGAACCGGTTTCAGCTGCCCTTAAATGCGACCCAGCGTCCAATTAGTGTGGACGCGCTAGTTCGAATTAGCAAAACGCTAATTCGAATTAGTTTGAGTCTAGATGCGCTAATTTGAATTAGCTTAGTTCGAATTAAGTAAGTTCGATTTAGTGCTGTAGTCGTAGACATACCCCCTTTTAGATACCTGAAAACTGCTATCATGTCCCCCCTCAATCTTCTCTTTTCTAAACTAAACAAGCCCAATTTTTTCAGCCTTCCTTCATAGGTCATGTTCTCTAACCCTTTAATCATTCTTGTTGCTCTTCTCTGGATCCTCTCCAATTTCTCCACATATTTCTTGAAATGCGGTGCCCAGAACTGGACACAATACTCCAACTGAGGCCTAACCAATGCAGAGTAGAGCAGAAGAATGACTTCTCGTGTCTTGCTCACAACACACCTGTTAATGCATCCCAGAATCATGTTTGCTTTTTTTGCAACAGCATCACACTGCTGACTCATATTCAGCTTGTGGTCCACTATAACCCCTAGATCCCTTTCTGCCTTTCTAGACAGTCGCTTCCCATTCTGTATGTGTGAAACTGATTGTTCCTTCCTAAATGGAGCACTTTGCATATGTCTTTATTAAACTTCATCGGCTCCGTCTAGACTGGCATGATTTTCCAGAAATGCTTTTAATGGAAAAGTTTTCCATTAAAAGCATTTTCAGAACAGAGCGTCTAGATTGGCACAGACACTTTTCCGCAAAAGCACTTTTTTCGGAAAAGCGTCTTTGCCAATTTAGATGCACTTTTCCGCAAAAAAGCCCCTATTGCCATTTTTGCAATCGGGGCTTTTTTGTGGAAAACAAATCTGAGCTTTCTACACTGACTTTTGCCTGAATGGGAGCAGAATAGTATTTCCACAAGAAGCACTGATTTCTTATAGTAGGAAGTCAGGTGCTTTTGCAGAAATTCAGGCGGATAGTGTAGATAGCTGGCAAGTTTTTCCAGAAAAGCGGCTGATTTTCCGGAAAAACTGGCCAGTCTAGACACAGCCATCCTGTTTACCTCAGACCATTTCTCCAATTTCTCCAGATCATTTTGAATTATGACCCTATCCTCCAGATTAGTTGCAACCCCTCCCAGCTTGGTATCATCTGCAAACTTAATAAGCGTACTTTCTATGCCAATATCTAAATCGTTGATGAAGATATTGAACAGAGCCAGTCTCAAAACAGACCCCTGTGGAACCCCACTTGTTATACCTTCCCAGCAAGGTCTGCAAGGTGCCACGGAACTTGTTGCTCCTTCTCTGAGCAAACTTACTCTGCCATTTTTCCAAGTAGTCTTATGGCATTCTCTTGTTTTTAAAATTATTCCATATTTCTCTTTCTTTTGCTTTGACCCTGAGACTACATTGAATTTCATAGTCAACTAAGTCATTGCAAATAGAAAGCAATTCTCATTTATTATTTAGCAGCTCTTATGAACCATTTGTTCCATTGTGGTCAACAAGTTAACCTAACCTAGCTGGTCACTTGCTGTCCATCATTAGCATCACAGAGACATCTAAAAGGTCAGTTTTTATTCCTGGTTTTTATATGGGTAAGTAACTCATGTATTCCAAATAAATACATATTTGTGTTAGTATTTGGATACCTGAATCTCAGCACTTGAGTTTTAAAGTGCCATTTGTAAGGCTGTTGAACATTTTTAGCAGGCATTGTGCAATATGTTTGTTTTCTTGCAGAATGACAACCAACAGAGACGTGCTAATGTTGGACATTTGCAGATGCAGTCCAACAGAACACACACTGCATTGCTATTGAACTGGCTTAAGTGCCAAGAAAAGAAAACAATGTGCTTTCCTATACATACCTGATCTGCTCACAGGGCTTTACCTGTGTTGAATCATAGAATCATAGGGCTGAAAGAGACCTCAGGAGTCATCGAGTCCAACCCCCTGCCCAAAACAGGACCAACCCCAACTCAATCATCCCAGCCAGGGCTTTGTCAAGCCGGGACTTAAAACCCTCTAGGGATGGAGATTCCACCCCCTCCCTAAGGAACCCATTCCAGTGCTTCACAACCTCCGAGTGAAATTGTTTTTCCTAATATCCAACCTAAACCTCTCCCACTGTAACTTGAGACCATTGCTCCTCATTCTGCCATCTGTCACTGCTGTGAACAGCCTTGCTCCATCCTCTTTGGAACCTCCCTTCAGGCAGTTAAAGGCTGCTATCAAATCCCCCCCTCACTCTTCTCTTCTGCAGACTAAACAAACCCAAATTCCTCTGCCTCTCCTCATAAGTCATGTGCTCCAGCCCCCTAATAATTTTTGTTGCCCTCCACTGGACCCTGTCCAATACGTCCACATCCTTTCTGTAAAGGGGTGCCCAGAATTGGACACAATACTCCAGATGTGGCCTCACCAGTGCTGAATAAAGGGGAATAATCATTTTTCTAAATCTGCTAACAGTGCTCCTCCTAATGCACCCCAATATGTCATTAGCCTTCTTGGCTACAAGGGCACACTGTTGACTCAAATCCAGCTTCTCATCCACTGTAATTGCCAGGTCCTTTTCTACTGAACTGCTGCTTAGCCAGTTGGTCCCCAGCCTGTAACAATGCTTGGGATTCTTCCGTCCCAAGTTCAGGACCCTGCACTTCCCCTTGTTGAACCTCAGATTTCTTTTGGCCCAATCCTCCAATTTGTCTAGGTCGCTCTGGATGCTGTCCCTACCCTCCAACATGTCTACCTCTCTCCCTAGCTTAGTGTCATCTGCGAACTTGCTGAAGGTGCAATCCATCCCCTCATCCAGGTCATTAATAAAGATGTTGAACAAAACTGGCTCTAGAACAGGTGCAGGAGAGGGCTCTGGCCTGGGGGAGGGGTGTAGGACAGGGTCTGGGAGGGAGTTGTAACCTGGGGCAAGGGTGTCAGAGGATTTGGATGGTGACCTGGGGGAATGAGTTGGGGTGCAGAATGGGCAGGGGTGCCAGAGGCAGGCTAAGTATCTCCTCGCCAGCAGCCCTACAGCACCTCCAAGGCAGGCTGGACTCTCTGCCTGCTGCAGCCTCAGATCGCTTGAAACTACAGACTGTTCCCTCCTTGTGACTCTCAGTTCCTGGAGGAGGAAGAGTCTGGTGTTGCCCCCATCCCTCGGGCCAATCTCTTAGCCAATAGAAGCTGAGGATTGGGCTGGGTGCCGGGAGATCAAACAAAGCCTCCTCCTGCCTGCAGAGCAGAAAGCCTCTAAACTGTGGCAGCTGCATGCTTGAGGGTACCAGCAGGGTGGTCCGCAAGCCAGAACTGGTGGCTTGGCAGGCCGGATCTGGCCCCCAGGCCCTATTTTGCCCAGCTCTGCCCTAGAACCAATCCTTGGGGCACTCCACTTGAAACCACCAACCAGACATCAAGCCATTGATCACTACCCATTGAGCCCTACAATCTAGTCAACTTTCTGTCCATCTTACAAACCATTTATCCAATCCATACTTCCTTCGCTTGCTGGCAAGAATTATGTGGGAGACCATATCAAAAGCTTTTCCAAGTCAAGTCAAGATATATCACATCCACCAACCTCCCCATGTCCACAGTTACTTTGTCATAGAAGGCAATCAGGTTGGTCATGCATGACTTGCCCTTGATGAATCCATGTTTAATGTTCCTGATCACTTTCCTGTCTTCCAAGTTCTAGAGTGAATGGTTTGTTACTCTGTAAGCAGCTCAACTTATGGGGCTTTCAGACTGAAGCACAGCTAAATGGCTCTCCAATGATGCTTGAACTGAAAATGAACCATTCAAAAACCAATAGATGGGTGCAAAGTCTATATTTTTTGAATATTCCATATTTTTTACACAATTTATAAAGGCCAATTTCTTTTCTAATTTATAACTCCAATAACATTAAACCAATGTAACAGCAGAATTTGTTTTTTTAATATTCCTTCCCACAATGAAACAGCCCTTTTTCATGTCCCACTGCATGCATCCCACATGTTCATAAGCAGTGAGTGTAGAATATTCAGCCAAACACTACTAATATAATGTCAGAGTTGACTAATATTTCAGAATCCTTGGGTTTGCTAGTTACCTGAGAGGAACCCAGACTTGTAGCCGTATGTCTAAGGAGTAATTAATAAGGCCATTTAGGATGATGCTTTGCATTTCTTTTACATCATCAACCCAATGATCTCAAAATGTTTTACAAATATTATCAAATGAGGTTTTGCAACATTCCTGTGAGATATGCATTATTGTCCCTTTTTTATAGTTAAGAAAACTGAGGCACCGGGATTAAATGACTTCCTCAAGGCATCACAGACTTCCTGTGAAACATTTGGGAATACAACACCTTATCTGTTGCCACAAGCCCATGTTTTCCCACAGTAATTCAAACTGTTCTGGTTCCAAAGCAGTCTCAAGTAATATGCTCATTTTGCACTTTGGGGAACCAACTCTGCCCTCAGATAGGCATGCATGACTCCATTTGACTTCAGGAGCTGTCTAGGCATGTCTGATAGCAGGACTGTGCTCCTGGTAGTGCTGAGATGTGACATTGAGTGTGTCTAGACTACTGAGTTTTGTCGACAAAGGTGGACTTTTGTCGACAAAACTATACCTGCGTCTACACTACCGCTGAGTTCTGTCAACATAACATCGACAGAAGTCAGCAGTTTTGTCGACGCTGGTAAACCTCATTTTACGAGGCATAACACCTTCTGTCGACAGAAGGTGTTATTGCCTGTAGGATTGCGTCTAGACTACAGGGTTTTGTCGACAAAGCAGCTTGCTTTGTCGACAGAACTGAATGTGTCTAGACGCTCTTTTGTCAACAGAAGTTTTGTCCACAGTATCTGTCGACAAAACTTCTGTCGACAAAACCCTGTAGTCTAGATGTACCCATTGAGAGTTTGCCTAGTTCTTTTTCCTATTTGTTCATTGCTGTGTGCGTTTAAAAGAAACATTTTTTAGGTTGTTGAATGTATTGAATATGTTTCCTCTTTATGTAGGGAGGAATTCTAAGAAGTCTTTTTTTCTCCATTTTACAGATTCAGAGTCGGGGAACAATGGATAAAAGAATGCTTACCAGATTGTCCAGTGAATTTGGAATATGGCAGAGGCTTTTATATTGAATACCTTTCTCTGTGTGTTTTAAACTTCTTTTTTTTTAGTCTTGCTCTACAACAAACTAAAACAAGCGTGTACATGTTAAACTGGCCGTTTCAGGGGTCTTTTACTGTCTTTAAAAGTAGAAACACCAATTGATAATTACTTTAAAATAACATGAAACAAAGCAGCTAGTAATGAAGAAACCATGCTGGTTCAACTGATTATATCCTAAAACTGCTGTCCATAACAGAAAACAGCTGTAGGCACTTTGTGTTTTTGCCTGACCTTCTGTAACCTTTAGAATAAGAAGTTACAGAAATGCATGCTGTGCTTCGTTGTGTACTCTGGACCACATATTACATATTCATTTTATGATTCAGAGTCTGGTGGGTTTGTACAGTAAATTTAAAAGATCATTATATATAGCTTACACTGGAATCGTCTCTAGCGCACTTGTACATTTACTGATTTACTGTATGTGATGACAAACCTATTAGTGTATTGCTTCCAGCTTGAGTGGGACAAACTTTTAGTAAAATTATTTTATTCACCCCTTATTCTTGTTTTTTAAAAATTAGTGTACACTAAAGCCATGAGGAGTTTGTTTGAGTGGGGAGAAGTAAAGATGCTGGAACAAGAGATACTGCAGGTCCTGCAGCATCCTTGACTTGAAGTGGTTTCCATTACATACAGGATTTACAGTTTGATTCACTTGCTCTTAGCACCAGGAGAGAAGAGAAACGAGGTCACAATTCTAACTTTAACCAGAAGAAAATAATTATGTATTAAGAAACTGATCATCAGTTATAGCCACAAAAAGCATTTAGAACACTTATCCATCCATTTGGTGTATTGCTGTCTGTTGGTAATAAATGGCACATGAAGTGGGAATGGAAATTGAATGCTTCAGAGTTAGATGCTGTGTAATCAGCCTGGATTTTACACAACTTTGAACTGATCAATACAGATTTGCTGTAGCTTTCTTTTCAGACAATGTTCAGATCTGTAAAGAAATAATTTCTCTTTGATGGTTATGGAGGGGTCTCCTCTTGCCCGCAGGGTGCGTGTGGCCCATGGAGCAGTCCCTCCTCTAGCACCCACAGAGGCTAATCTTTTGGTCTGGGGGCTACACCAGGGAAAGGGGCAGACAGTTACACTGCTTCCACCCCTCACCCCAGACTCTGGCCTCACAGGCCTTAGCCAAACAGATAACACATATAGACTACATTTTATTTTTGGTGAAGCCTCACTAATCCCATACAGGTCCTTGGAGTGGTAGATGCTGGGGCTGAGGTCCCAGGCTATGAAGGTGTTGGAGGGGGTACATGATCTGGGAGGAAATTGTGACCTGGGGCAATGGAGTGCAGAGGGTTTGGATGGTGACTTGGAGGAAGGAGTTGGGGTACATGATGAGCAGGGGTGCCCTGATCTAAACCATCTTGGGTGGCAACTGTCCCTACTGACACCGAATGTCAGCAACAAGTAATTTTCTAGTACAGGTTGTTTATTAGTCACAGAACATCACATAGCTTGTGGTTTGAATAAAGCATACCTTAGAAGAATTGTCATGGTCTATGAGTAAAATCACTTATTAAGCACTTATTAAGCATTCACTATATCCACTGAATATTGTGTTCCTTCATTATCCTGCTCAGACAGTGACTCTTGAGTCAGATTCATGGCTGGATTCTGGGAATTGGAAACAAAGATCTTGTGGTTACTTGTTTTGTACAAACCAGTTCTATTCATAGGAGTGGTTTTCACCACTGGATGAAATGAAAATTGCCATCAATTGTTGATTTTTAAAGCAAAGCACAGTAATTGCAATCCATATGGCACTTTATAAAATTCCATGGAAACCAGAGCTACCAGTAACTGGCTGGCAAAACCAATAGTTTTATTAAGTTGTTTATTTGGCCAGATGAATGGGATAATTCTTCTTCGAGTGATTGCACATGTGCATTCCAATATAGGTGTGTGCGCACAGCTTGCATGCACTGTTGGAAGTTTTTCCCTCAGCAGTACCCTTAGGGCCAGTAGGGAGCATACCATGTATACCATGCCCGGCCCACAAGGCTTTAAGCCCTGCAAAAAGTGCAATAGGCCTATGCCATGTGGTGACCCGCACTCATCGTGCCTAAAGTGTCTGGGAGAAGCACACCTTACAGAAGGCTGTAAAATCTGTAAGGCCTTCAAGCCCAGGACGAAATGTGAGAGGGAATTGCACCTTAAGATCCTCCTCATGGAAGTGGCTCTCCGACCAGCACTGGCACCGAACTATTCTGCCTCGGAATATTCGTCCGACTCTGAGGCGGAATTTGTCTGGTCCTTGAGGGTCTCCAGGTCTTGCTCGCGATGCTGCTCCCGTTCTCGGCACCGTTCCCAGCACCATAGTTCTCCGCTCCCATACCAGCAACAATGGGCTCAGCCTCCAGGGCAATGGCCCTTCTGGACTCCCTAGGCTTATCACAAGAGCCAAGGCGCGGACCCCCCCCCCCGCCACCCCCCAGACTGGCTTCTGTCTCCTTGAGGCCACGAGTTCCTCCATCGGCAACTCCTCTGGTCTGGTCCCCTACCTTGGAATGTTCTCTACCTCTGGGCCAGTCGTCCCCAGGTCCAGGGGGGAGCACGGCTCCGGTGAGCCAACCACCCCCCTCTTCGTCCATGGACACCTTGGATGATCCAGGTCGCGAGGATGCCCCTCTGGGTGAGGTCCAAAAGGGGTCATCGTCCTCCTCCCCAGATGAGGCATTAGCCGACTCCACCCCGTCCATGCCCTCCGTGAATGCTAGAGCACATCAGGACCTTCTCCGCCTCCTGGCCCAAAGTTTGGGGGTTCAAGCGGAGAAGGTTTCCGACAACTCGGATTCTACTGTTGACATTCTGCATGCTGACACTCCCTCTAGAGTGGCTCTACCGGTCAACAAAACAGTGGCCAAAATCTCCAATGCCTTGTGGCAAACCTCTGCCTCCATTCCTCCAGTGGATAAGCATGCGGAAAGGAGGTACTTTGTCCCCCAAGAGGGTAACGAACACCTCTCCTCTCACCCTCCCCCAGGTTCGTTGGTGGTGCAAGCTGTTAATCAAAGGGAGAGACAAGGGCGGCCAGCAGCCACCCCTAAAAACAGGGAGGCCAAAAAGTCTGACCTGCTGGGACGGAAGGTCTACATGTCTGGGAGAATCCAATATCACATTGCCAACCAGCAAGTCCTCTTGTCCCATTATGCATACAACACCTGGGCATCCATGGACAAGTTTATGGACATGCTCCCTAGGGACTCCTGCTCGGAATACAAGGCTCTTCAAGAAGGGGGGAGAGCAATCTCCAGAGCAGCTCTCAACATGGCAGACGCCGCAGCTCGAGTGATGGTCACCTGGGTGGTTCTGCGCCTTAGTTCATGGCTCCAGGGTTCTGGGGTGCTGCTGGAGCTCCAAAACACCATCCAGTATCTCCTGTTTGAGGGCCCCTTGCTCGTTTCAGAGCAGACCAACTAGAGGCTTCATGGCCTCAGGGATACCATGGCACATTAAAGTCCGTGGGCCTGCACACTCCTGCTACCCAGAGGCGTACCTACTCAAATAAAAATGTTCCTAGAGTGCTTCCCTAGGGCCCACGCCCCGACTTCACTCGTTGTGGGAGCAGGAGTGGCAACGGCAGGAACGACAGGCTCCGCCCGCACCCAGCCCCCAACAATAACCAGGGGCCCCCTAATAAGCCCCCGGGGCTGCACGCACACACCTATATTGGAATGGACATGAGCCAGCATGGATTTGTAAAGAACAAATCATGTCAAACCAATCTGATAACTTTCTTTAATAGGATAACGAGTCTTGTGGATAAGGGAGAAGCGGCGGATGTGGTATACCTAGACTTTAGGAAGGCGCTTAATACGGTCTTGCATGATATTCTTAACAATAAACTAGGTAAATACAACTTAGATGGGGCTACTATAAGGTGGGTGCATAACTGGCTGGATAACCGTACTCAGAGAGTAGTTATTAATGGTTCTCAATCCTGCTAGGAAGGTATAACAAGTGGGGTTCCACAGGGGTCTGTTTTGGGACTGGCTCTGTTCAATATCTTCATCAAGGATTTAGATATTGGCATAGAAAGTATGCTTATTAAGTTTGCAGATGATACCAAGCTGGGAGGGGTTGCGACTAATCTGGAGGATAGGTTCATAATTCAAAATGACCTGGACAAATTGGAGAAATGGTCTGAGATAAATAGGATGAAGTTTAATAAAGACAAATGCAAAGTGCTCCACTTAGGAAGGAACAATCAGTCTCACCCATACAGAATGGGAAGCGACTGTCTGGGAAGGAGTACGGCAGAAAGGGATCTAGGGGTTATAGTGGACCACAAGTTAAATATGAGTCAGCAGAGTGATGCTGTTGCAAAGAAAGCAAACATGATACTGGGATGTATTAACAGGTGTGTTGTGAGCAAGACACAAGAAGTCATTCTTCCACTCTACGCTGCGCTGATTAGGCCGCAATTGGAGTATTGTGTCCATATCAGTGGGTACGCTCCTGACATGGGTTGCGGGCCCCTTCTACTGGCCCGTGCCTCGGTCTAGGCCCTTCTTTCAGAGCATATACAGTACCCAAAATCCCAAAAGTCCCAGCCCCGCTCTCAGGGCATACACGGTACCCAAAGTCTCAAAAAGTCCCAGCCCTTCTCTCAGAGCATATACAGTACCCCAAAGTCTCAAAAAGTCCCAGCCCCGCTCTCAGGGCATATACGGTACCCAAAGTCTCAAAAAGTCCCAGCCCCGCTCTCAGGGCATATACGGTACCCAAAGTCTCAAAAAGTCCCAGCCCCGCTCTCAGGGCATATACGGTACCCAAAGTCTCAAAAAGTCCCAGCCCCGCTCTCAGGGCATATACGGTACCCAAGGCCTAGTTCTGGGGAAAAAGCCTCTCCTGGCCCGAGTGATTCCCCCAGTGCGGCAAGGGATGGTAGGGGGCCCCGGGCCCTCCCTCTCCACCGGGTCCCAGCCCAGGACCCTGAAGGCAGGGACTCTAGGTCCTGCCAGCTTGGTGGGGAATCCAGCCGCTACGCACCAAGCTGGATTAGGAAACCTCCGCCCTGGGCCGCTTCCTACCACCCTGGCACCCCCCCAGTCTGTCTGTTGGGGCGGCGGTCCTTACCGGGGCTGGGTAGACCGGGTAGGTGTGCCTGTTACTCTGAGGGTTTGGGGCCGGCTTCCCTCCCGGGGTCCAACACGCCTTCAGTTGGGTCCGAGTTGTCACAGGAACACCGGCTTTGCAGCCTGGTTCCTCCTAACCTCTAGTTGCCCTCCCTTCTGCTGGGCCGCTGCCTGCTTTATATACTGGCCCTGCTGGGAGCATGCCCAGCAGGGCTGTAAGGGCGGGGCTCTTTCAGCCAGCTGGGCCTGGGCTACTCCCAGTCCTTTAGTGTGGGGCTTGTTCACCCCATCACAGTCCAGTTCTGGGCACCACATTTCAAGAAAGACGTGGAAAAACTGGAGAGGGTCCAGAGAAGAGCAACGAGAATGATTAAAGGTCTAGAGAACATGACCTATGAGGGAAGGCTGAAGGAACTGGGTTTGTTTAGTTTAGAAAAGAGAAGATTGAGAGGGGACATGATAGCAGTTTTCAGATATCTAAAAAGAATGTTGTTAGGTATAATTTTAAGAGAATAAGACTGAGAATATTTTATTGCCGTTATATAAATCCATGGTACACCCACGTCTTCAATACTGTGTATAGATGTGGTTTCTTCATCTCAAAAAGAGCTATCTTGGTGTTGGAAAATTTAGAAAAAAGTAACAAATGATTAGGGGTTTGAAACAGCTCCCAAATGAGATGATTAATAAAACTGGGACTTTTCAGCTGAAGGCAGGGTATGATAGAGAGCTATAAAATTATGACTGATGTTGAGAAAATAGATAAGAAAAAATGATTTACTTTCTCCCATAGCACAACTAGGGGTCGCCAAATGAAATTAATAGGTAGCAGATTTAAAACAAACAATAGGAGGTATTTCTTTACACAATGCACAGTCAACCTTCGGCACTCCTTGCCAGAAGATGTTGTGAAGTCTAGAAATTTAACAGGGTTCAAAAAGGAACCATGATAAATTCATGGAGGACAGGCTCATCAATAGCTATTTTCCAGGATGGGTAGGAATGGTGCCCATAGTCTCTGCTTGTCAGAAGCTGGGAATGGGTGATAGAGGATTCGCTTCATGATTATCTGTTCTAGTCACTCCCTCTGGGGCACCTGGCATTGGCCAGTGTTGGAAGGCAGGATACTGGACTAGATGGACCTTTGGTCTGACCCAGTTCAACCTTTTTTTGTGTTCTTTCCCACTTGCCTGAGTGCACTGAGTGAAAAAACAATGAGGGGCTGCTTTTCAAACACTTAGCTTTTCTGCTTTCAAGCTCCTGCTCTGTGGTTTTGGGTTTTTTTTAAAATCATCAATGAGCAAAGCCTCAGTAGGACAGCGTCACAGGGCGGACTCACTGCCATGGCACCTCCTGCTGGTAGCCCTGGGAATTAGCTCTTGTCGGGTCATGGGACGCCTCCCTCTGTCTGGTGTCTCCCCGTGTCCTCACTTCCCTCTCCAGTCTGGACCCGTGTCACTCTTGGACCATGGTGTTATCTTCAGGACAGTGCCCTCTGGCAGTGCCCACTCCAGTGTCTCTTGGCCCCCTTCTGGGGGAGAGGTGTTTATCATTCCCTGTACTCTGGGGTCCTCCCCTCCCAGGGAGCACCCAGTTCCCCTGTATTCTCCTTGCCTCAGTGACCCACTGCTAGTCTTCATCTAGCCCCTGCCCCAGGGCAAATTGCAGTCTGTAATGGCCACTCATCATCAGCAAAGGAGTGTGGACCTGCTGCCTTTTCCTATCCTGGCTCCTTTCCTGCAGCCCTAGTACTCTCAGGCCTTGCCTCAGGCCTTGCAGCCTAGGGGTGGGCTGAGGTCAGGCCAGAGCTCCCCAGCTCTATATTCGTTCCCCGGCACTGCTCTACCACCAGGAAGCCTCCTGCTTCCCAGGCAGTCAGGTCCATCCTGCTCTCCAGCCAGAATCCTCCTCTACCCCTCTGGGAACCCTTCTTTATATAGCCCCCAGCTGGACCCTCATTAGCAATAACTGCCTCAGCTGGGGCTTTGCTGGTGTGGAAGAAAACAAGCCTTCGCTCTGGGTTGTGTTTAAGCAACAAGTAGCTAGAGGCAGTTTTATTACGAGCTGCAGCAAGGGAAAACTGGTTCGGACAGGGGTGGAGCCCTGCCCCCTCCGCCCCCCAGGCAGATCTTCAAATACAAGCAATTATGAAGCCGTTTATATACTGTCTATTAAATATAATAACAATAACAATTAGTCTCCTTCCCATTAGAAACACTAATAGCTAACAGTTATTTAGTTCCACTCAGATGCTCCTTATCTCAAGGTCCCTGTCAGAGTCAGCATTCTGTCCCTATCTCTGTATAGAGGAGAGAGGCAAAGGCAGCGTCTAATTATAGATCTTGCGTTGTCAGGCCACAGACTTAGCCTGACTCTTGCTCTCTTGTTAACAAGACCAAGATGGCTGCACACAAATTCCCTTATTCCCTTTTCCTGCCTCTACACTGGTATTGCTCATGTCCATTTTGCACTCGTTGTGCATGCTCGACACATTCACCTGTGCTGGAAGGTTTTTCCCCTAGCAGGACCCAGAGAGGAGGGGCTCTGCCAAGCGCTGGAATGACACATCAATGATGCGGTGGAATGGGCACTGCATGCTGCCCCCACCCTCAGTTCCTTCTGGTCAGAGACTCCAACGGTGGAGAAGGAGGGTGGGATGTGGAAAGGACGAGTAACACATCTCGAAGAACAGTTACAGAAAGAGGGAACAGTCTTGTCGTCTTTGAGCAACTGCACTTGTTCATCCACAGCAAGTGACTCTCAAGCAATGACCCTTGGAGGTAGGTAAGTTCATGGACAAGCAGATTGCGGCACAGCTCTGCTGAACCCAGCATTATTCCTAGTCTGGCTGACAGTGGCATAGTGCTTGGCCAATGTGTGCTCTGATGAGCATGTTGTGGCCCAACAGATGTCCTGGTTTGGGATACGCGCACTGGTCAGATGAGCTCTCACAATCAGTGCTGAGGGGCTCCTGACATCATAGCAGGTGTGGATGCACCGGGTGATCCAGCTCAACATCCTCTTCATGGAGACGAGCTGGCCACTCATCCACTCAGCCAAAGAAACAAACAGCTCGGTGGATCTCTAGACTGGCTTAAGCTAGTTCAGGTAAAAAGCCACGGTCCTTCTCACATCCAGGGTGTGTCTAGACTACAGGGTTTTGTCGACAAAAGTGGACTTTTGTCAACAAAACTATACCTGCGTCCACACTGCCTTTGAGTTATGTCGACGTATGTAAACCTCATTCTACGAGGAATAACGCCTTTTGTTGACAGAGTTCTGTCGATAGAAGGCATTATTGCATCTACATTGTCCTTTGCGTCCACACTGTTATGTCGACAAAGCGGCTTGCTTTGTCGACAGAACTGGATGTAGTTTAGACACTCTTTGTCGACAGAAGCTTTGTCGACAGTATCTGTCAACAAAACTTCTGTCAACAAAACCCTGTAGTCTAGACATACCCCCAGTGTGTGGGCCTTGGACAGAGTACCGGCAGGAAGATGTCCTGGCTCATGTGAAAAGTAGACACCATCTTGGGAAGGAATGCTGGGCAAAGGCTGGAAGCTTGGAAACCCATCTGGCCCATGTTATAGCCATGAGGAAGGTAACTTTCCATGACAGATGTGACAAGGAACATGTGGCCAAAGGGTGGCCTCAGGAACCTGGCTAGGACCAAGTTAAGGTCCCACTGCGGGACTGCTAACCTGAGGGAGCAGTTGTTCCAGGCTCCTGAGGAACCTGCCTGTCATGTCATCGGAGAAGATTGTGGGATCTTGGACTGGTGGCAATGGCTGCCAGATGCACTTTGATCTAGGAATGTGCTACACCCTGGTTATTCAGGTGGCACAGATAGTCCAGGATAAGCATATCTGACAGGGAAATGCCACGATTGGCAGCCCAATGTGAGCCCCTCGTCCATTTTGTCAAGTGGGTCTGGTTGGTTGCAGGTTTTCTGTTCTTGAGAAGGACTTGGAGGATGCTCTTCCGTTCCGCAGGTTTCAGCCATGCAGCATTCACACTGTGAGCTGGAGGGGCATGAGGTTGGGGTGCAGAAAGGCCTAGGATGAGAGGCTGTGTTGTCCGTGAGAACTCTGACCACTGCCAGACCAGAGCAAAAGGCCCTGCGCATGAGATTGAAGGGAGGTAAGTACTATCAGGAACAATGAAAACCTTGTACAACTGATCTCAGGACTGGGAGAAGCCCAAAGCCAGCCATAGCTGTAGAGGACGCATATGGAGTCTGGCATGGCGTACAATGTAAGTGCATGCCACCCCATGTCCCATGAGATGTTGAGTATGATGGAAACCAGAGACATCATGCAGAGCTTTAGCTTTGCTAAGTACTGGTTCAGATCTCTGGATGAACCACCCTGACAATTAGGAATTTTTTCCTAATGTCCAACCTAAACTTCCCTTACTGCAATTTCAGCCCATGGCTTCTTTTCCTATCCTCTAAGGCCAAGGAGAACAATTTTTCTCCCGCCTCCTTGTAACACACTTTTAGATACTTGAAAACTGCTACCATGTCCCCTCTCAGTCTTTTCCTTTCCAAACTAAACAAGCCCTGTTCTTTCAGCCTTCCTTCATAGGTCATGTTCTCTAGACCTTTAATCGTTCTTGTTGCTCTTCTCTGGACCTTCTCCAATGTCTCCACATCTTTTTTGAACGGTGGTGCCCAGAACTGGACACAATACTCCAATTGGGGCCTAATCAGCGCAGAATAGAGTAGAGCAGAAGAATGACTTCTTGTGTCTTTCTCACAACATGTTAATGCAGCCCAGAATCATGTTTCCCTTTTTTTTGCAACAGTGTCACACTGTTGACTCATATTTAGCTTGTGGTTCACTATGACCCCTACATCCCTTTCTTCAGTACTCCTTCCTAGACAGTCGCTTCCCATTCTGTATGTGTGAAACTGATTGGTCCTTCCTAAGTGGAGCACTTTGCATTTGTCCTTATTAAACTTCATCCTATTTATTACCTCAGACCATTTCTCCAGTTTGTCCAGATCATTTTGAATTATGACCCTATCTTCCAAAGCACTTGCAACCCCTCCCAGCTTGGTATCATCTGCAAACTTAATAAGCGTCCTCTCTATGCCGATATCTACATTGTTGATGAAGATATTGAACAGAACCAGTCCCAAAACAGACCCCTGTGGAACCCCACTTGTTATACCTTCCCAGCAGGATTGTGAACCATTAATAACTACTCTCTCAGAACAGTTATCCAGCCAGTTATGCACCCACCTTATAGTAGCCCCATCTAGGTTGTATTTGCCTAGTTTATTGATAAGAAGATCATGTGAGACCGTATCAAATGCCTTACCTATACCTATACCTGGTATACCGCGTCCACCGCTTCTTCCCTTATCCACAAGCTCCCTTATTATCAGATTGGTTTGACATGATTTGTTCTTTACAAATGCATGTTGGTAGTTACCTGTCACCTTATTATTTTCCAGATGCTTGAGGATAAATTCCTTAAATCTTCCAACCCTTGTTGAGGAAACCCCAGAATATTGATTCAAAACCCAGGGTTGAATTAAGAAGGGGGATATAGGGGGTTGCAGACCAGGGTTCCATGCTAAGGGACACCCCACAAAAATATCTCCACACCACCAATAGTGCAGATCTTTTTGCAAGGCTCCCATAGCCCCAGCCCTGGCTGCGGGCACTTAAAGCCCAAGAGTATTATCCTGTCCTGCCTGGTGGGGGGAGGCAAAGGCAGTTCCGTGTGCTGCTGCTCTTCCCCCCACCTTGCGGGGCTGGTGTTGTGTCTTTTTGAACGCCAACCTCCTGTCCTGAGCCCCTTTCCACAGTCCAAACCTCTTGGTGTCAGTCTAGAGTCCCCTACTGCACCCGAAACGCCTCATCTCCAGTCCCACCCCAGAACCTGCATCCCCAGTAGGGATGTTAGATGCTGGGTAATTGAATAATCATGTAAGCACACAAAATATTGTTGGTTACACGAATAGTTAATAGTCCCTAGGGCAGGGCCAGCAGCCAGTGCACTCCCAGCCCATCCCGGGCAGCCCCCTGCTACCCTACGCTGCTGCCTCTGTATCTGATAGAGGGAGCAGCATGGGGGGGAGGGGCAGGCTTTTAAGCTGGCTCCTTTCAGCCCCAGCTCCTGCCTGTCCCGTTTCCTCTGTAGAAGACAGCAACGGGGGGCCAGATGCAGAGTCATTATGTGCAGGGAGCTGGCCTGAAAGCTGGCTTCCCTTGCGTATTGGCTCCAGTCTACCCTCGCTCAGCTTCTGTGTTGCTGCCTGTCTATCAGAGGCAGTAGCACAGGGGCAGGGTGGGAAAAGGATCTGGTGCTTGTGGGGAGCTGTCATTTAAGCTAGAGATACATTGATACAGAGACAGCGGGCGGGGGGAAGGTGGGAGAAATGCATATAGTAGGCAAGAGTAATTGATAAGCCTAGGTTTATCAGTTAATTGTATAGTTGACTACATGTGACATCCCTAACCCACAGTCAGAGCCCATGTCCCCTCCTGTACCCACCTTCCTGCCTCAACCCACAGCCCCCTCCTGCACTCTGAACCCCTCATTTTTGGTCCCACCCTGGAATCTAGAGGGCCCCACAAAAATCTAATGGCCCCAGACCCCCAGAAGAGTTAACCCAGTCCTGTCCAAGTCTAACATAGCTCATGAACTTGTGGAACTGGCTGTCAAAATGTAAATACAAGGGCTGTTAAAATGTGTTTATTTTGGTGAACATGTAACCGCGGAAAATTTCATTTACATGCTGAGGGCGCGGGTGAGTCAGCTCCATGGGAACCAGTGCATGCTGGGAACCAACTTTTAAATCCCCTCACTGCTGCCTCTGATCCAGAAGCAGCAGGAGAGCAGGGGCAGGTAGGCCACGGGAGCCGGTATGCACAAGGAGCCGGCTTAAAAGCCCATGAGCACTGGCTCCCTCCAGCCCCCTCTGCCCTGTTGCCTCTGATACAGGGGGAAAGGGGGCTGTGTGTAATCGTGAAGGTTTACCGATGAGTCCAGACTCATCAGTTAACTGTTCACACGTTTACACTATCACATCCCTAGTAAATACCCCATTTGAAAAAACAATGAACTGGTCACTGAGATTTAAAGTGAACAAACAAAAGCTGCCTCAATTCTAGGGGCAGCAAAAATCAACCTGAAAGATCTCTCAACTATCTGCAGAGCAGCCACTCACAGACATACGCAACTCCATCAACTGGGTGACAGCAGAGGTGCTGGGACAGCCACAAGCAGAGGAAAGCTTCATCTGAGCTCCAGCGCCTCAGGACCATTAGGGACCCAAAGAAAGAAAAAACTTCCATTTGCCAAAGGGGAGGGGGAAAAATTGGTGGGGAAAGGACTTTTATTTCCAAGTTTCGAGAAGGATCTTACAAAACATGAGTTTAAAAAAAAGGCAAAACATATACATTGACAGGATCCTTGTAAGCACCTCTTCACATTATTCTAATGGTGGTAGGAAATTCCATTTAGCTGTGTATGAATTAGTCCAGTAATCCTGATCTTTGTCAATTAATGACGTGCATCTTTCCGTAGAGAATGTCCCCTACGCTGTGCAGTTCTGAGTTTGTTATTTCACCTTGAAAGAGAAAGAATTGATCAGAAACATAAAAAACCCTTTTTAAAATAGGGCTGTAATCCCCTGCTGTTTCAGTACATGGACCCCTGCGAGTTCTTCAGTCCCGCCCAGCAGCACTGCCTTGCTTTTCCAGCTAGGCCAGCAGACGTCTATTTACACCAAGCAACCCTCCTGCTAGTTACGTTCTGGAGATCCCTGGGGAAGAGGCTACCAGTGCGAACGGTGTTGTTTTGTGTGTGTGTGATGGAGCTAAATGCCCACTGGGGATTGGGATGAGATCAGCAAATTCATTTTCATCCTCATCAAGTTTTTCTACCCAAATCTTCAAAGCTGAAAGGCTAGTGCATTCATCCACAACAGCCCCCTGTGTCTGGGTATGCAAACAAACCGCTCTAGAAAAATCCTCAGGAAATAAACACAGAGAAAGCCATGGCAAGGAAATGGAAGTGGGGCAGTTCCGTTGTCTGCAAGTTGCCCCTCACTTCAGACTATTGTGACAGATTGTAGACACCACCCAAAATAAACAAAATCCATCATGCAACAAAACCCCGAGCAAGCCAAAAACAAACATCCCTCCCCAGCAAAACTGTTTTATATACACTTAATTTCCAGCTTAAGTGTAATCAACACATTTTAAAGTTCATACAGATGCCATAATAATTAGAGTAACAAAATTAGCTATTTCCCATTGTCTTTAGAACAACCAAAATTCAAGCCGTGGAGGCAGAGGGCTAAAACCTAGTGTCTCTTGCAGGGGCATGCGGTCCCACTCCAGAGAGGCTGAAGGCCTCCTTCACGTCCTATTCCAACCAGAGATCACCCCTCAAGGGCTGAATGTCTCTCGCTGTTTCCAGTCATCTGGAGTCTGACTCTGGCAAAGTGTTTGTCACGGGAGCCAGAGGATGAAGTGGAGAAGCTGAGCTCCATTCCGGGCTTCTTCTCCAGGAAACCCAGGTGTCTCTTATTGCACAGCTCCAAAGCACGAAAGAAGGGTACGAGCCATGCATTGCCTTCCTAGCTACCCTGATCACATGAAACAAGCAACCACAAACTTCCCAGCCATTGGCGTGAAAGAGGGTATATATATTCAGCACGCATTCAATACAGTATAGCAAGCAGCTATCATTTCCCTTTAAAAAAACCCCAAATATCCAAAATCAAGCCCCCTCTCCCACCCTTTTATCACAGTCCAAGTGAGGCAACCAATTCCAAACACAACACAAAACAAACTCAACGCTCAGGGTTGTTTCTCCCAAGAAACACCATTGATCTGAGAGTCAGCAGAGTTTAACAGCAGAATGACCAGTATGGAATGGGGTGTGCTGGAGGATGGAGTGTGACAGAGACAAAGAGAGGGAAAGAACATCTGTCTGGCAGCTGTGCAACTGGGAACTAGAAGAGTGTAATGCAGGGGTTCACAACTTTTTTAAGGCATCCGGACCCCTTTTCAGTCTGTTAAAATGTCATGAACCCCCCTCCCTGGAGGAGAAAAGAAAAGAAAAGAAAAGAAAAGAAAAGAAAAGAAAAGAAAAGAAAAGAAAAGAAAAGGATTGAGCCCACCGCAGTAGTACCATCACGGACCACCAGGGGCCCACGGACCACGGATTGGGAGCCACCAGGGTAATGGAACGCTAAACTGTGTTTTACAGTTCAGCCACTAGGTGCCTATGTGGAAAATACCTTATTTAAATTAACCTCAGTCAGACTTGCAGAGCATTAAAGGAGTTTCTGATGAACACATCTGGTATATATAAGCAAACTCTATAGCCAGTCCACATCTGGGACAGAAGAACATAACCTGGTGACAGGAGCAAACTAAGAATAGAAACAGAAAACAGCAAAAAGGTTTCAAACAGAAGGAACAAAGCAACAGAGATTGCAGGATCTCAATGCAATGAAGAACTTCAGCTTTGACAAACTTTCACAATGGACAGACTGGAAACAATATATTCCAAGATTTCACATTGCTACCAAGTTCTACAAGGAAACTGGTGAAATACAGGTTCCTTAATTTATGCTGTGTGGAAACTTTACTGAAGACAAAGATGACTATGAAAGTGTTCTGGCTATGGCTAAAGCTTTCTTTACACCCCAGATGAGATGTGATTTATGAAAGAGAATGTTTTCTCCAGAGAATTCAAGAACCAGGGGAAAATGTTGAATGTTTTATCAGAGCGCTGTATACAATGCCTGAAAACTGTGGTTTTGGAAATGCAAAACATGAAAATAGCAGAGACAGTATGCTATTGGATTTACCAATACAAACTTTTCACAGCAGCTACAATTGAAGAGAGATTTAACCCTAGCCACAGATTAACACAGAGCAAAGCATTCTGAGCTGGTGAAATAGAAAAACCTAACACTGACTTAGAAACAGGTAAAGACACTTGGGTGTTAAAAGTCATTATCACAAAACACCCGAGGCAAAGAGAAAGAACAAAGTCTTGGACAAAGTCTTATCCCAAGAGATAAGGCATACAGTGTAATAAATGCATGAAACGTGGACATTCTCCAGTTATTTGCTCTACCAAAAGCAGTCAGGGAATTGACTCATATTAGAAACAATCAAGAGCCATTGTTTCTGGGATCTACCTCGTGTGATGACACAGAACCTACCTGGAAAGTGAAATTGAACATTCATAGCAAGACTTGACTCAGGTACGGATGCCACAGTCATCTCAGAAGAGACATACAATAACCTTCAATATCTCCCAGAGCTCAAGCCATCTCACACAGCTCCAACTAGCCTTGGCAATACTCTGAACTGCATGGACCAGTTCATCACAGAAACAATTTATAAGACAAAGTCTTTGCATTCAGAATGCATAGGATCAAAGACCAACAACCTTCTCAGCTGTAGCACGGCAGCCAAGAGAGGCCTAGTGAGAAAGGTGGAAGAACTCCACGTACTGGACTTTTGAGAGGCAGTCCAGGACAAATCGACTTTCTTAAGTTGAGCCCTAGAGTGTACAAACATCTCTACCAGACAAACCTGGCAGGAAACTAGCAGCAGTTTGAATGCTTTCAGAGGACACCGTTAGCTGATCATTGTGGACTATTTGCCAGGTACAGTATATACAATTAATGTACTTGAAAAACATAACATGTTGCAGTGTTATCAAGGAAGTGCCCTTTTGCTCACTTTGCTATTGCAGTGCAACTAGTGATGGACAATGGACCATAATTCACTGCAGCAGAGTTTAAGTCATTCCAAATGAAATATGATCATGATATTACTAGCATCCCACTTTACCCACAGGCGAATGGAGAAGAGAGAGAGCTCTACAGACAGCCAGGAAAACCTACAGCAGGAAGAGCTATTCATTGCTTTTTTGAATTACAGATCAACAGCAACAACAGCTACTGGATACAGACTAGCACGACTCCTGATGGGAAGACAACTCACAACTCCTGTTTCAGCTTCGGAAAAGAATGTATTTCCAAAGTGGCCACGTGAGAAGAGAGGAGACAAATTGGAAGAAAAGGTTAAAAAAAAAAAGCTTGTAAGCACTTTTCAAAGAGATGTCACTCAGAAAACCGCCAGGTCTAGACTGTTCCTGTTAAATTGGATGGAGAAAAAAGCGGGGCAACTCCGGCTGTCGTACAGAAAAAGAATTCAGCACCCAGATTGTGTGTGACCTAGACCAACAGAGGAAAGTTCAACAGAAATTGTTGACATCCACAGTTTGCTCCGTCAGTTCTTTCTGAGGAACAAACGCCACACAGGGTAGATGCAAAGTGATTCCTTAAAGATTCCAAACCTACAACCGATGGCCAGATGGCCTAGTGCTACCCGTTGGGGTTGGGTAATTAGAACAGTATCACTCAGAGGCACTTAACAGTCTGATACGTGCTGAACTTCAAAGACAATGGGTGACTCTTTTGAAGGGCAGGAATGTAGAACTTCACAGAGATGGAATGGGAAGGATAAACTTGTGTTTTGCTGCTCAGCCACCGTGGCAGTGTGTGTACCACACCGGATGTAAAGGCATGTCATGTCTGGCAAAGCATGACAGGAACGTATGGTGAACACAGGCGCTGTGTGTACGATGCACGCTCAGCGCCCGGTCCGTGTCTGGCACAGGAATGTGACAATGTGCAAACTTTCGTGGTGCCAGGGGCCTTTCATTCCTTACTCTGAGCTTCCTGTCAGAAATCTGCAATGAGACCGAGACTGACCAGACTGCTTAGCAGCACGAGTTGCATTGTAGCTTGCAGCTTTAGATACAAACCCCCTGTCGGCACAAGAGACAAAGCGGGAGAGCTCCGTTTTCCAGTTCTTGGCATCATTCAGGCGTGGAGGACGTGGACTGTTTGAGTCCACAGAAGAGGAGACGCAGGGGCGGGGATGGGCAAAGGATTCTGTCTCTAACACCCTACGGAATAAATACCTTTGCACCATGACATGCCCTGCTGTTGCAGGAAAAACAGCAAGGTGGGGAGGAAGGCAGGGCGGAGAGCAACCCCCCCACAGATCAGACACAGCACTAGAAGATGGGGGAGTGCTCACGCCTTCGTATCTGGTGGGGGGTGGGGGGAACAGAAGAGCTCTGATCTGATCCTGAGGGATTTAGTGGGACAGCCACTTGTGGGAGGGAAGATGGGCGGTGGCCGTGCTCTGCGACTGGGAGAGGGATGGAGGAAGGGTCTGGGCAGCAGTGACCCAGCAAGGCATGATGGATACACAGACGCTAGGAGAGGAGGGGAACCCTCCCCCCGGATACGTGGAGGGGGAAGGCTGGTTTAGAGACCTCTCACCTAGACGGAAGGTCTCTCAGGGGAGGCAGTCCAGGGGGCCACATTCTGGCCCTGAATGCTTCCGGCTGTTGATACCTCAGGGTAGCGGGTGCCTCGGCTCCTGGGCAGCTCTAACTGGGCGATGCTCTGCCCTCCCCCTGTGGCCCAGAAACTGCCATCCCCTAAACTCCCATGGGGCTGGGACCGCAGAGCAGACAGGGCAGGTTTGTGTCTCTCGGGACGTGAGAGGGAGACGCTGCCGCCAGGCCCTCATGGTGCCCCCGCCCCTTCGGCGCCTCTTCCCTGTCCCGGCCGCGGCCATTCTGCTGTTGCCCTTTGCTGACCGTGCGTGTCTGGTGTGGTGCTCTCGGTCCCTCCCCCTCCCCCCGGCTCCCCCATTAGTCTTGCTGCTCGTTCATCTCCATGTCCGACACCAGGATGTTCTTCTCGGCGGATTCGCTGGGGTTGGAGGTGGTGCGGCTGTAGCGGGCGCTCTCGAAGGCCCCGCGCTCCGCGCTCCGCCGGCGCTTGTACAGGTAGACGGTGAGGGCGATCAGAGCGCACAGCGCTAGGGCGGAGAGGACGACCACGGCGATGGCTGTCGTGTTCTCGGGGAGAGCTGAGGGAGACAGGAAAATGCCCATGAAGCTCCCAGCTCGGCTGAGGGAAGGCTGGAGCCCAGCGAGAGGGGCGGGCTGGCCAAGGCCCGGCCGACTCAGGCCTGTAACTCTGCCCCGGCCCTTTCCCAAACACGCGGGCTGGGCTCCTCTCGCTCTATGCGGGATAAGGCCGGTCCCTGCACCAGCTCCCGGGGCTCAGAGGTTGGGAACTAGGCCCCCTAAGCAAAGGTGGCTCCCCAAAGGGCTGGGGGGTGTCTGTTTCCTTGGTCACCAAGGGGGCATCTCTTCTGCCTGGTGCCTCTCAACGTGCCAACCTGCAGCGCATGGGCCCCTGGGTCCCAGCAGCTGATGCCCCTCCTGTCTCGGACACACAGAGCCCAGCCGTAGAATCAAATGTGGCTCCTGCCCTGAGTATTCACAGGGAAATCTCTGGCCCCTGCCAGGAGACGGGTGCTACAGACATTCCCCTTGGAATTCATGGGAAACAGGCTGCCGGACCCAGGGACTCCCTCTGGGCTGCACAAGCCCTACAGCTGGGGCTGGACAGCGCGTGCCCATGCTGGTCTGTGACCCTGCTGTGCCACTCACCGGATCGGGAGAAGCTGCTCT
The DNA here is from genome assembly GCF_049634645.1 of Pelodiscus sinensis. NCBI lineage: Eukaryota > Metazoa > Chordata > Testudines > Trionychidae > Pelodiscus > Pelodiscus sinensis. Next base: position 5,287,087 of record NC_134739.1, on the reverse strand, counting down.
CCTCAGCTGCAAGGGAAACGGAGAGAGGAAGGGATCAGTAGCCTGCCAGGGTCCTTCCTCCCAGAGCCATGGCTGCCAGTGGGGAAAGGCATTCCTCCCCGCCACCCAACCCAGACTGCTACACCGGGCTGCTGCAATGCACAGTATGTGCCCAGTCTGGGTAGTGCCTCCTCCCTCTGCCTGGACTGCCTGGTCCCACCAAGCCTGTGGCGCACTCGTGGAGGGCCCTGGCCCTTGCTAAAGGGGCCCCTCACCCGCCGAGTCCCTGGCACCCCCGAGCCAGACCCTCACCCACCGAGTCCCTGGCACCCCCGAGCCAGTCCCTCACCCACTGAGTACCTGGCACCCCCGAGCCAGACCCTCACCTGCCGAGCACCTGGAGCTCCCTGAGCCAGACCCTCACCCGCCGAGTCCCTGGCACCCCCGAGCCAGTCCCTCACCCACTGAGTACCTGGTACCCCCGAGCCAGACCCTCACCCACTGAGTACCTGGTACCCCCGAGCCAGTCCCTCACCTGCTGAGTACCTGGCACCCCCTAGCCAGACCCTCACCCACTGAGTACCTGGTACCCCCTGAGCCAGTCCCTCACCTGCTGAGTACCTGGCACCCCCGAACCAGACCCTCACCCACTGAGTACCTGGTACCCCCGAGCCAGACCCTCACCCACTGAGTACCTGGCACCCCCGAGCCAGACCCTCACCTGCCGAGTACCTGGAGCTCCCTGAGCCAGACCCTCACCCGCCGAGTCCCTGGCACCCCCGAGCCAGTCCCTCACCCACTGAGTACCTGGCACCCCCGAGCCAGACCCTCACCTGCCGAGCACCTGGAGCTCCCTGAGCCAGACCCTCACCCGCCGAGTCCCTGGCACCCCCGAGCCAGTCCCTCACCCACTGAGTACCTGGTACCCCCGAGCCAGTCCCTCACCTGCTGAGTACCTGGCACCCCCTAGCCAGACCCTCACCCACTGAGTCCCTGGCACCCCCGAGCCAGACCCTCACCTGCCGAGTACCTGGAGCTCCCTGAGCCAGACCCTCACCCGCCGAGTCCCTGGCACCCCCGAGCCAGTCCCTCACCCACTGAGTACCTGGTACCCCGGAGCCAGACCCTCACCTGCCGAGTCCCTGGCTCCCCTGAGCTGGCCCCTTACCTGCCGAGTCCATGGCACTCCCCGAGCCGGCCCCCACCCAGTGAGTCCCAGCCCTGTGCTCCTCTCACAGCTCCACTGATGCACTTCACTGCTGATCTGCTACTTGCCCCCCACAGCTCTGCTATTGCAATTCAATCCGACCCGCCACAGCTCTCACCGTGTCAGCCCTGCCCTTGCCCGGAGCACGGGGAGCCAAGGGCACTGAGCTGTGCTCTGGGTGCTGTGCACAAGGGGCTGTGATGAACCTCGCCCCTTCCCTCCCCAAACGCCCCTCTCAGGGCCTGAGGCCAGGACACTGGACTGCTCTGTGCCAGCTGGGGGTTCTCTGGTTCTCCTGGTGGGAGGCCCCGAGCCACCTCAGCCACCCCCCTGGGGCCTCTTACCTCGGGGGATCTTACAAATGACCCCCATGGTGACATTGGAGCAGGAGCCCAGGTGCCACACCCCGGTACTGCCCTGGATCCAGTAGCAGCTGTTCTGGCTGAGCATGCTGGGCCCAGTGTCGTGCTGGCCCCAGTTGGAGTAGTTCATGGCTGTGTTGTCGTGCCAAACCAAGGTGCCTCCTAGGAGAAGGCGAGAAACCGTCACACAGCGCTGCCGGGGAGCCAGGGCCCTGCCCAGCTGAGAGCAGGGGCTGGTGCTTTGCCAGGGCCCCTCCCTGGCATCACACGGGAGCTGCCCTCGCGCTCAGCCTGCAGGAGCCGCCTGCGGATGTGTCAGTTCCCAGCATGCAAAGCTCTGTTCTACGTCAGCAGCCGTCACCAGAGTCTCTCGGTTCCAGCAAGGACAACGACCCGGGGGCTGCCCATGGCCGCCCCTGGAAAATGGCTGAATCCCTGGGAGGTCCCCTTAGATCAGCCCTTGGGGTGATCCAGGCATGTAGGAGACACTGTCACAGACCAAGCTCACCGTTGGGGGAGATCCAGCCTCTCCTCTGTCTCCTCGTCGTCTTCCACTCACCCTGCCAGCCCCAGGCGCCTAGAGCTACACGGGCCCCGCATGCCCAGGACACACCTTCGCCCGGGGAGACGGGACACCGTGCCTGAGAGTGCCTGACTTCCACACCCGCCGGCTCCTCGGTGCGAGTCCCCACGGCTCCCGGGTGCAGCGCGTCACTGGGGACAGTCACACTGAGCCCTTATCGCGTGGCTCCCCAGTACAGCACCACGCACTGTAGCGCTGGCGGGACGGTGCCAGCATCCCCATTTGTGCAGGCCGGGGAACCGAGGCAAACAGCAGCATTGAGCTGTCCTGACTCTGCCCACTGGGCCATGCTGTCCCCTGACACCAACCATCTGCAGAGATCTGGAGGCGCTGTGCCAAACGCTGCAGTTTCTAGGACCACTGGAGCCAGACAAATCCCTCCCAGGACAACATGTTTCTTTTACCTTTGGGGTTAAACGCCATCCCCAGCCAGGCGCCCTTGGACTGGCTCTCGTAGGCCTGGAGATGCTCCCAAACAAAGATGTTCTCCGTCTCGTCCTGGATGGATAGCACGGTGCCGCCAGCTGCCGAGGAAAAGGCACCTCAGCCAGGACCGTGATGGGGCCAGCCATAGGCACTGAATTCCCCTGTAGCTGGGGGTGCTCGACCCCCGCAGCCCCACCCCTGCCTTTTCCGGCCTCTGCTTCACCTCCACCCCTTCCCCAGCTCCCCCCTCTGCTCCCCGAGCACCCCCATGCTGTTTGGGGCTGGGCAGAGGGAGGAGTCAGTCAGTGGACCTGCCGTCAGGTGAGAGTGCTGGGGGGGTGCCCCGTGGGCCTGGAGAGGAAGTGACACGTGACGATCAGTTGATCGTACACCGAACGCGGAAGAGATTCGGCTGGACTGAGCGTGACGGAAGCGGGGAAGCCCCCGGGCATCAGGCTGGGAGAAGGGGGGGTGACGGTTAATTTACACTGGCCGCGAGGGAGACGTGGGACTGGCCCCGCACAGGAAGGGGCGGCAGCTGCACTGCTGGGGTTGTTGAAACCAACCAGAGAAGCCACCCGCAGGCACGTTAGAGGAACAACCCTGCCTGGGCAGCGGAGCCCCGGGATCTCACCGCTCCCGCTCGTGTTCTGAGGCTCCGGCTTCTGGCGCCTCCCCCCGTACCTTTCTGGCACCTCCTCATGGCGTCCTTCTGCCCCAGGGTGACCTCCATGTGGAACGCGTAGCAGTGATCCCTGAAGGGGATCCAGGAGGAGTCCTCCACCGACTTGGGGCAGCTCCCGTTGTAACTCCACTTGTGTGACGGGGGGGACCCTGCCAAGGAGACAACGCAGGGCACTGAGATTTTCTTTCCGCTGAGGGGAGGGGGCCTCCCCCCCGCCCCAAGGCCCCATCGCCACCGTGCCTCTTCCCCGGCCCCAAGGTCCTGCCCCTCGCTCTGCCTCCGCGCCGCCCCCTCGCTCAGGGCTCTCCCCCAGGAGTCACAACCATGTGGTGACTCCTCCAAGCAGCTGATTGAAGGCGCCACCAAACAGCTGGTGGGGGCTGAGCCCCCCGTGTTTTCTGGAGCAGCCGCGGAGTTGGCACCTATGAGGCGAAGCCAAAGACCAGCTCAGGAGGGAGCAACCCAAGGGGGAGGGTGGAGGAGACCAAGCGGCTCCTTCCAGGGAAATGCTGCAAGCAGGCGCACTGCTGCAGGCCCCCAGTTTAGGTCCTGCCTTGCAAGGATGGGCGGGCGGGGGCATATCTGGGACACCTGCCTGCCTGGCCAGCCCCTGCTAGGGAGCACCCCCTAGCTCAGCCTGCGGCCTGCTCGGCCAGGGCCTCCGAAGCTCCAGCCAGCGCATGGGAGCGCCCGACGTGCAAGCCCCGCTCCCTGGACCTGCCCCATATGCCTCTTCCCCCCGCGCCCCGGTAGGCTGGCGCACACACCTGAATTGACCCTGCAGACAGCCCCTTGCAATTTGGTGTCGCAGCCGGCTGTCCGCCACGTCCCATCCACGTCCATGTAGGAGCAGCCCGTGACCTGCTGAGGCTCCCCGTCCTGCCAGTTGGCGTAGGAAAGGCTCTCTTCCGTGAACCACGAATAGCTCCGGCCTCCCTGCAAACCAGGGGAAGGCTCAGGGGCAGAGCATAACCCCGCCCCTCCTGCCAGCTGAGGGACAAGCCCCTCCCTCCTACCTCCTCCTTGGCCAGGCCAATCCAGAGAGGGGCCCGCAGGCTGCTGATGGCCAGGCTGAGGTACGCCTGGGTGTAGGGGTCCAGCACGCTGGCCAGCGTGGCATTGCGGGTCTCGCACAGCAGCACGGCCTCCTGCCACTTGAGCGGCTTCTGCAGGATGCGGTAGGTGCTGTTGAGGTAGGACAGCAGGGAGGTCGGGGACGGGGGGGAGCTGGTCCGGGAGCTCAGAGCTGGGTCTGAGGGAGGAAAGGGGCAAGGTCAGATCTCCGCTCAGAGCCCATTGGCACGGCAGCGACGCCCTCGGCACGGCGCCAGCTGGCCCAGCATGTGGGCACGAACGGGACCCCGGGAAAACGCCTCGTGGTACGGTCACCCCGGCCTCCCACGGGGAAAAGTGCTGCTGAACGGTCGGGGACACGCCCGCCCCAGCAGGCCACAGCCAGCCCCGGGGGAGAAAGCGGAAACCGGATGCAGGTTTCTCTTTAAACCTGGAGCCAGACTGAGAGCGCGCCTGGGCACCCCGGACCAGCCTGACTCTCAGCGCTGCGACTGATCAGCACATGGGGATCCGGGCTCCAGGGAGCTTGGTGCTGCCCGTGTGCAGAGCGAGCCAGGCTGACTTGCAGATGCAGACGGGGCCGGGTCAGCGGCCAGCTCAGCCCGGGTGGGGCAGGAGATCCTGTGCAGCATGGGCCAAAGGGCGGGCGCGTGGAGCGCAGAGGCAGGCTGCTACGACGTGGAGGAGGGCACGGGTGTTCGATGCAGAGCGGCTCAGCGCCGTTTCAGAGACAGACTTGACGCGTCCCAGACCCACACGCTTGGCCAGGATCTGAAAGCGAGCCGGCCCTCCGGGCCATGGTGGCCTACTTGGAGCCTGCATTGGGGCCCTAGCCCGGGCCTGCCTCAAGCAATGCAGGCTCAGGCCTGGCAGCCCAGACACCCCGGGGAGGGGCGTTCTAGAAATGGTGGCGGTGTTTCTTTGCAGCCAGTTGCTGGATGCTCTCAGCTTGCACACGGACAGCAAGGTGTCTGGGTGGTGCACGGGCACTAGTGCTTTCTGCAGCCACGTGGGTTGTGTTACACGAGAACTTGGACCTTCAGCCTCATGAGTGTGCCTGGTGCCAGAGAACCCAGGGAGCACACGTTGCCCAGAGACTGTGGGATGCTCAGGGCCCGGGGCAGGGCCAATCTGGCAGCAGCAAAGCCCAGCTGCAGCCCACGACCCAGGCAGGTGCACACATGGAGCCGTGTGCCTCATTCACCAGGCGATGGTTACACTCCCTGCAGGAGCTGCCCTGGGCAAGGCACCGCCCCCCGGGGCTCCCAGCCCCCCCGTACCTATGCTCCGCTGGCAGATGTAGCCGTGCTTCTCCTCCAGGCAGTTCCTGTCGTCCCAGCGGCCAGTGAAGTGGGGCGGGGAGCCGTGCCAAACCACCGCGCAGTTAGTCTGCGGAACAGAAGCCGGCAAGGTCACGGCTGCCGCTGCGAGCCCTGCTCGGGGGAGGGGTCCAGCCACCGGGGCAGCCCCGCACGCTGGCCCAGGCTGGTCTGAAGCATCCAGTGGCTTGAGGTTCCACAGAAAGCAGCCCCCTTCCCAGGCATTCTCGGGCTGCAGCGGGTCCCACGACAACCAGCTGCCTCGGGTCCCGGGTGTGTCTGGAGGGTTGGTCCTGACGCGTGGCCGCCCCCGAGCCCAGCCCTGGGGGTGAAAAGACTCCTGGCCCTCCCTCCTGGCAGCCAAAGCAGGGGCAGAGACCTGGCTGCTCGAGGGATTCCCCTGCCCAGCCGTGGCGCTGGAGCACTGCCGAGTCTCCGCACCCTCCCAGGTGCGGCAACCGCCCGAAGCTGCTCTAAGTGGCGCTGGGACCCAGAGCTGGCTGCTGCCGGCCTCTGGACTGGGGTGGGGAGAGGGCGAGGGAGAACAAAGGGGGCACAGAGCCCGTAAATCCCACCCCCTCCTCTGGGGCGCCGAATGGAGCCAGGGATCCGGCCTGGAGAGTGACACTCGGCACCAACCCAACTCCATCAGCTCAGCCAGGGGCTTGTCAAGCCGGGATTAAAACCTCCAGGGATGGAGATTCCACCCCCTCCCTAGGGAACCCAGCCCAGCGCTTCCCACCCTCTAGGGAAACAGCTTTTCTTCGGATCCAACCGAGACCTCCCCCACCGCAACTTGAGCCCATTGCTCCTTGTTCTGCCACCTGCCACCACTGAGAACAGCCTCTCTCCAGCCTCTTTGGAACCTCCCTTCAGGAAGCTGAAGGCTGCTATCAAATCCCCCCTCACTCTTCTCTTCTGCAGACTAAATTAGCCCAGAACTGGACACAATACTCCACACGTGGCCTCACCAGAGCCGAATAAAAGGGAATCATCACTCCTCTGGATCTGCTGGCAATGCTCCTAATGCACCTTACTACGCCATTAGCCCTCTTGGCTACAAGGACACTCTGCTGACTCTTATCCAGGTTCTCATCCTCTGCATCTCCGGGTCCTTTTCTGCCCAATTGCTGCTTAGCCAGGCGGTCCCCAGCCTGTAACTATGCTTGGGATTCTTCCGTCCCAAGTGCAGGACTCTGCATGTGATCTTGTTGAACCTCATCAGATTTCTGTTGGCCCAATCCCTCCAGCACACTCCCTCTGTCCAGTCTGTTTCTAAACCTGCCGAGGGGCAGGGCTCCCTCTCCAGCCCCTTGGGAGGTTCTTGCACAGCCAGGGAGCGTCCAGTCCCACCCACGTTTCCCGTTGCCCGTTGTTCATGCCAGACTCCTAGGTACCCATCCCCCTCCTGCCTCCACTGGGCTGCTGCCACAGGCTCCTTTCCTGGCCCGGGGGTTCACACCCTTCAGAACCTTGCCCCGGCCTCCTGTCCCCGTGAAGCCAGTTGCAGAGCTGGACAGCCAGTGCCGGGAAGAGAAAACCTCAGGGCTTCAGCAAATCCCTCTCCGGGATCAGGAGGCCATTGGGCGGCGGTGGGGGGGGGAGGGAAGGGAAGGGCCCACCGAGTCGCTTACCGGTTTGTCGCTAGCTGTGGAGGTGCCGTAGCCGGAGGGCTCCCCCGGCGCCCAGTTGACGTAGCGGACGGGCTCCGATTCCACCCACTGAAACTCCTTCTTGGCATCGTGGAGGCCGAGCCAAAGGTCAAAGGTCACGTTGGGCAGGACGGATGTTACAAAAGCTGAGAGGCGGGAACACAGAGGCGGGAGGGACCCAGCTGACCAATGGCGGCAGCGCGGGTTCCCGCTGAAAGCACATGCTCCCGACGCCTCGGCCTTCAGCCCCATGGAGGCAGGTTCTGCGCCGGGCGGCTCTCGGACCCACAGGCTCCTCGCATGTAGCCCTCAGGGCCCTGGGATCCCCTAGCCATGCCCAGCCACGGCAGCAGCAGAGGCCTCTGGCGGGTGCCCTACCTTGCTCCAGGTGGTTGGAAATGGTGGCCAGCACGGCGCCCTGGCTCTCACAGGCCTGCTTCGCTTCCTGCCACTTCACCTGCTCCGCCTTGTCGTGGCCCTTGATGCTGAAGCACTAGGCAAGGCCCGAGGGCAGACGGGAGAGAGGTTCAGGAGGCATTTCCCACCCGCCCGCCTGCCCGCCCCTCGCCGCCATGCTCTCCCTCCCTCCCTGTGCTCCCCGGAGCTTGGCTCAGCTTCCAAGTGGGCTCACGCAGCCCTGGGGAGCCCAGTCACAGAGCAAAGCCCCGACGCGCTAGGCGCTGTACAAACAGAACAACCAATGACCTCTGCTATTTTACCCCCTGACAAACACCCCCACATGCACCTGTTCCCCACCCACATACTCCCCTCCCCTGGCTGGCCACAAGCACACCTTGTACCCGACCCACTAACCCACGCACACGTACCCGCGATCCCTTCACACATCCACACAAAACCTTCTCTCTCTCTCTCTCTCTCACACACACACACACACACACACACACACACACACACACGGAATGTCTACACTTGCACCCTCTTTCGAGAGAAGGATGCAAATGAAAACATTCGAAATTGCAAATGAAGCCGGGATTTAAATATCCCGTGCTTCATTTGCATATTTGCATTATGGCGCTAATTCGAAATACCAGACGCTGTGCAGACACAGTTATTTCGAGAGAAAACCCTTCTCTCAAAATAACCGGTAAACCTAATTGTACGAGGAATAAGGGTTATTTTGAGAGAAGGGTTTTCTCTCGAAATAACCGCGTCTACACAGCATCTGTTATTTCGAAATAACGCCATAACGCGATTATGCAAATGAAGAGCGGGATATTTAACTCCCGGCTTCATTTGCAGTTTTGAATGTCGTCATTTGCATCCCTCTCTCCAAAGAGGGTGCAAGTGTAGACATACCCACAGCCCCTCACCTCCCACATACTCAATGTGCCAGTTCACTTTCCTCGGGCCCTCAGGCAGCTAGTGGAAAGCCCCAGGAATCCTGCCCCTTGGGGGCCCTAACCACCACTGGGAGCTCAGAACCGCACCAGGGCTCTCTGTCCACGCACAGGAGCGTCACTGGACACGTGTGGGGGGGAGGGGCAGATGTGGCGCCTGCCTGCCTGCTGGGATACCTTGTTGAGGAACGGGATCCAGCCCCATGCACAGCCGCCAGGAACAGGAGCGGGCACTGGGGGCAGCGAGGGCTTCAGGGCCGTGGTGTTACTCCGTTTGCAGATATACGGCAGCGCCGTGAGACACTTCTGGTCCCCCCAGTCTTCTTCAGAGAGAGAGAGAGAGAGAGGGGGGGGGGTATGTCTAGACTATGGGGGTTTTTTTCGAAAGGAGATATGCAGATTTGGTGCTAATTTGCATATCTTCTTCCAATCGCTTTTTCGAAAGTGAAAGTAGTCTGGATGCACTTTTTCCTGAAAAAAACCCTTTTTTCGGAAAAAAAACTTCCCAAAACCAAAAACCTACAAAAAGGAAGTTTACGCGGTTTTTCAAAAGAGGGTTTTTTTCTCAGAAAAAAACGTGTCCAGACTACTTTCACTTTCAAAAAACCCACTTTCGAAAAAGCGATTGGATGAAGATATGCAAATTAACACCAAATTTGCATATCTCCTTTCAAAAAAAATGTAGTCTAGACATACCCAGACGGCGCATGCGATTTTCCTCTGTACCACGCAGGCAGCCAGCGGACTGTAACATCCCCGACTCCAAGGCACTGTGCTATTGCAATGGCTGGTGCACACCAGCCAGCGCTCCCTGTAAGCTGGGCACTTGTGCGGCCACTCGGGAGAGATCCCAATGCCGCCCAGCTGATTAGCAGAGCCCACAGCGAGGTTTGGTTTCTATGGGTGGTGCACATTCACACATGCCTCGGTGCACATAACAATTTATTCCGCACATGGATGGAAAAAATCTGCATGTGGATGGGAAAAGTTACAGGGAACATCGAATCAGTGACCTCAAATATTCACCTCACCGTTTGTCATGCCGGTGCCAGGCATGTTCGGCCAGCATAATGGGTGTGTGGGGGGGTCTGACATGCACATCCCTGGTGGGTGCATGGGATACTGGTTGTCTTAGTCAGAGCAAGGACTTGGAATCAGGACTTAATTCCCAGCTCTGCCGGCAACCAGCTGGGCAGGCCACTTAGTGCCCTCCTGCTAAGACCTCCCAGGGCTGCTACTCACAGCCACCGAGCACCTGCGGCGCCCACTGACTTCACTTGGGGTGCTCAGCACCTCCGAGCATCAGGCCGCTTACGATGATTCCTCCATCTCCGTGCCATGGCTCCCCCGACCAGGATGCTGGGACTGAGCTGCCTGGCTGGGGGGGGGCTGCCAACGGGCCTGGGGGGCTCTGAGGCCAGTCTCCTGACACGTACAAACCTCTCACCTCTGCTGGCCGTCACATACACGCACTTCTTCTCCTTGCTGATTGGCCGCGGCTTGCCCGGCGCCCACGAGATGAAGTTGAGGAGGGAGCCGTCGGACCACCTGGGGAAGGCGATGATGGGACGTGTCAGTAGCGGCACACGGAAAGGGGGCGGAGCCAGTGGGGGGTGGAGCCAGCGGGGGGTATGGCTACTGATCAGGCAGACAAGTTCTTGCACAGTCGGAGCAGGAAAGCCCAGAGCTGGGGGCAACGCGATTCCTGCAGGGCAGGCTCTGGGCTGGGCAGTTCTCCCTGCACCTGCAGCTGCTACCCACCAGCTGGGTGCTCTCGCCCGGCTTGGGCTGCCTCTAACCGAGGGGGACTTCAGAGCAGCCAGTGTGGGGCTGAGGAGTAATTCTGCTCCCATCCAAGCTCAGGGGAGCCTCGCCACTGGCTGCTGTGGAATGGGACCAAGGCTCCCTGTGGGCGGCATGGGCAGACATGTGGCTGGGGCACCTATTCCCCTCCCCAAAGGGCAGGCCCGGCACCAGCCAGGACAGAGCGCCCAGGGGAGCTCCCAGGCGAAGGTCAGATGGGAGGTTTCTGGGGGGAAGGACGGGGGGGGGAGGGCTGGCTTGTGTGGTTACACTGGGCAGGCTCATGCCTCGCAGCACAGACTGTACCCGACTCCTGAGGCAGGTGTAACACCCTGTCAATACACAGAGGGCAGCCCACACCCACGGTGCCCGGCCCGCTGGCCCTCTTCTCACAGCGGAGAGGGTGATGAGCCAGCCTGAGCCAAGGGGCTGGCTGTTCCGCTCCAGCAGCAGAGGCTCGGGCTCCGAGACCCAGCTGCCAACGGCCCACCCGGACGTGGCCGGAACGGAACTCGGGGCTGGAGAGGCTCCGGGCTCAGCCCACAGACAGTGAGCAAGGAGACACCCTGCCCGGCTCCTGCAGCTCTGGGCAGGCGTGTATCGGAGGGCAGAATGCCGACTCCCCCCAGCAAAGGCGTTTCCAGCCAGGGGAGCGGAGGAGTCCGGAACCCTGCCCCCGGCGCCCTCTCCCCGCCCCCCATAGCTGGAATGTAAGGTGGGGTTCCTGCTTGGGCTTGCACGGCAAGGCAGCCCTCTTCAGACCGGGGTGGGGGTAGGATGGAGGGCAGCGAGCGGGCTGCAGGGGGAGCGAGGGCACTCACTTGAATCGTCCGTCGTTTTCGTAGCTGTGCAGCCCGATCCACCAGTGCTGCTCCTGACCCCGGGAGAACTGGGAAACCCAAGCACGGGACGCGTCAGCGTGACAGGCAGAGCCCAGCCAATCCGACAGGCCCCACTCAGCTCCTGCCTCCTCCTCCAGGGCCTCCCGGGGCCGTCCGGGCTGCGTCCAGCAGTTTCTTCAGGCTTCCCCAAGGTCACAAACCCGACAGAGGTGCCCCCTCCCTCCCAATCCTGACGCGCCGTCCTCCAAAGGTGGAGAGGTCAGTGCCCATCCTCCTCCTGTCAGGAGCAGTGAGCTGCGTTCGCTGGTGCCAGTCAGCCCTAAGGCCAAGCCAGAGCCAATGTCTGCTCCCAGTTACATGGGTATGAATCCAGGGGGTCTGCTAGGGATGTGACGGTTTAACCAGTGGGGCTGGAGCACCCCCTGCTGTGGCAGTGAGGGTGGCGGCTGGGGGAGGGCCAGTTAACGACTAGCCAGTTAAACGGGATTTTACGAGCCCCGTATCTGCTGGTGCTGGCTTGTGCACGCTGGACTTACATCACTGCCACCCTGCTCGGCTCTCGTGCGGGGAATCCAGCGTGGGAGGGAGCCGGTTCCCTGCCTGCGCAAACCCGCATCCAGCTAGCGGCAGCGCTGAGCGACACGCGGGGACCAGACACGCCCCCAGGGTGCCCTCTGCTGGGCTACATTCTCCTACCTTCTTCAGGCTCTGCCCCAGAAAGTCCAGCTCGGCTTGGCTGTGAACCGACACCAGCTCGGCTTGAAACCAGGTGCAGATGCGCTGAGCCTGCACCCAGGTCGAGTGATGCTCAAAGAATTTGTATTCGGCATCCTGGTACGGCAGCCACTCTTTGCTGCCTGCGGACACAGAGAGCAGAGGAGAGGAGGGTCAGCAGCAGCCCCTCTGCGGCTTCCTTGGCGTCTGTCACGCTTGCCACAGGTGCGGGGGAGCAAGAGACATTTTGTGCTGTGAGACAGTGACAGCTCCAGGGCAGCACCTGCTGTGCTAGCGGCCCCTTGGCAACTCGACCTCCTGCCTGATCCGTAGCCCCTCCGGCCAATCTCCCCGCAGCTCTGCTCATGCCCCCAGTATTGGATATCCAGCTCTGCCCCTCTAGTTTCCTCAGCTCTGCCTCTCCAACTCCCTCAGCTCCGCCCCTCCAGCTCCCTCAAGTCCCTCAGCTCCACCCCTCCAGCTCCCTCAGCTCTGCCTCTCCAACTCCCTCAGCTCCGCCCCTCCAGCTCCCTCAGATCCCTCAGCTCCGCCCCTCCGGCTCCCTCAGCTCCACCCCTCCAGCTCGCTCAGCTCTGCCTCTCCAGCTCCCTCAGCTCCGCCCCTCCAGCTCCCTCAGATCCCTCAGCTCCGCCCCTCCGGCTCCCTCAGCTCCACCCCTCCGGCTCCCTCAGGTCCCTCAGCTCCGCCCCTCCGGCTCCCTCAGCTCCACCCCTCCAGCTCCCTCAGCTCCGCCCCTCCAGCTCCCTCAGGTCCCCCAGCTCCGCCCCTCCAGCTCCCTCAGCTCCACCCCTCCAGCTCCCTCAGCTCTGCCTCTCCAGCTCCCTCAGCTCCCTCAACTCCGCCCCTCCGGCTCCCTCAGCTCCGCCCCTCCGGCTCCCTCAGCTCTGCCTCTCCGGCTCCCTCAGCTCCGCCTCTCCGGCTCCCTGCCTCAGTTTCCCCCTATGTAAAACAGGGCCAGTGATGCTGCCTGAGCTCTGGAGGGGTTTCTGAGGGTTTGCTCATTAATGCTGTTAAGGCCTGGGAGGGGAGCTGCCGTTGGAAGGACACAGGGCCCACAGAGCGGACGCAAACACCTCATGGATCAGGCACTCGGTTCCACGAGGTGGACGCCAACGGGGAGATACGCACGAGAGGCAGAGGCACGCACAACACAGGCCTCGGGGTGTGGGCACGCTCGGCGGGGGAGACAGACAGCGAGGGACACGCAGACTCCCACGTGCCCGGGACGCACCTTGGGTGGTGACCTCTGGCTGCTTCACGTCAGCACCTGTTCAAACACAGAGAAGGGGGATGAGCAAAGCACCTGGATGTCGCTCGGCTCCTGCCCGCGGGCCGCAGCGGCTCCGATTCCTGCACGGGAGTCGCCTGCCCCCTTTCAGCCCAGGGCTGCGAAGCCAATCAGACAGATGGCAATTAGCTGGAAGTGGCCTCCCACGCCACGTGGCTTCGGCCGGCGGCAGCGTCCTGGGGCTTTCAAACCGCTTCTGACGGATGGATCCCGAGCCCGCAGGCATTCTCGATCAGCCGTCCGGGGCCGGGGGGGTGGTGATTTCAGAGGGATCCCAGAGAGCCCGGCACCAGCTGCTGGCACCTCGTAGAAGGAGGACTAGCGCTTGCACAAAAAGCCCTCTCTTCTCACGATCTACTGTACTTTTTCTTGTGCAAAAATGCGCTTGTAGTGTGGACACTCCGTGAGTTTTTGCACAAAAACTCTGCAGTATAGATGTAGCCTCTGTGTGGGCAGGGCAGTGTTTCGGGAGGGTTGATTTGTGGTTTTTTCTCTCCTCAGTCTGGGGCATTTCCTCCTCAGATGGATCTAGAGAGGCTCCCCAGAGAGGGTTCAGATCTGGCCAGGACGGCTTAGTTTTGTCTACACTGCACAAAAGGGGGTTTTTGACTCAGGTTAACTCACCTGGGTTACAACAGCAGCGAAGACGCAGGAACTCAGCTTTTACGTGGGCTGGTGTGTGAGTTCACCCCAGACTCCTATCTAGGCTTGAAGTTGAGGGGCTAAGTTACCCTTCTTCACGGTTACTTTCACTCAAGTTAAGAACATGCTTATTTGTGCAACGAGGACACAGCCTGTTATAACCATGGAGGGGGCGGCTCCAGCCTCCAACAGGGAAAACTCCCTGGGGGCGTCTAGACTGGCAAGATTTTGCACAAAAGCGACTGCCTGTCTACACTGGCTGCGAGAATTTGCGCAAGAGCACTGACGTTCTAATGTAAGAATTCAGTGCTTCTTGTGCAAATACTTTGACGCTCCCGCTCAGGGATAAGCCCTCTTGTGCAAGAGGGCCGGTGTAGACAGGCACCTTCATTTTTTGCGCAAGAAAGCCCAATGGCTAAAATGGCCATCAGAGCTTTCTTGCACAAAAGCGCGTCTATACTGGGCAGGGATGCTTTTGCGCAAAAGCATCCGTGCCAATCTAGACGTTCCTTTGCGGAAATACTTTTAACGGAAAAACTTTTCCGTTATAAGTATTTCCGCAAAATCATGCCAGTCTAGACACAGCCCCTGTGCCCACAAGCAGCCCCAAGAGAGCCCATGCCAGTGAGCCCTACAGACCCCTTTCCTACCACCGGGGCGTGGGAGACGTGCTTTGAGGTTGGCAGATGGGAGGCGTTGCAATCTCCCTGCAGGCCCTGCCTCAGCCCTGTGCCGCCTGGAGAGCCCGCGCTCCCTCTTACCTTTGGGCAGTTTGCAGATCCAGTCCAGCTGCGAGTCACACTGCATAGGCATCCACTGCAAGGAGGCCAGGTCCAACACGGCGCAGTTCCGGATGTCATCGTCGTCATGGTTACTGCGGTCAAAGTTGTGGTAGAAAAACTGGGAGCCAAGAAAGAAGGGTCGAGTTAGAGCCTGCAAACCCTTGGGAACTGGAGTCGCCCCTCTGGTCTGGTCTCCTGGAGCGACGGATCGGCGTGCCGGCCCATCTACAGCCACTCTGGCACTCAGATGCTTCCGTTGCGAGCAAACCCCTCCCATAATGCACCTGGCCAGTTGTGCAGCGCTGCACCCCCCCCCCCCACACAAGTGCCCAGATAATCCCAGCAGTGCAACAACTGACTGCCCAGCTCCGCCTCCTTCCCCACTGCCCTATGCGTCTGGGGCAGGACAGCTGTGCGTTCTAAGGCGCAGGGCATCGGAGTTGGGATACCAAGGGCCACCACGGCTCACAACATTATCCAGCCCTGTGTCTCACACACAGTCCCAGCAGCTGTTCCATGGTGGGATCAGGCTGAGGTGGGAACTAGGGATGTAAGCGACTAAGTGACTAGTCAACTATCCAATAAGGAAGAGCTTATTGGACAGTCGACACCTTAGTTGACTAGTCGCCCCCTCCCCTTGCTGCCTCTATCACAAAGAGGCAACAAGGGATGGAAGAGGAGGGGTGCTGGGGGGAGCAGGCTCAAAAGCCAGTCCCCCCAGCTCCAGCTCCAGCTTGGTGGGATGGGGCAAGGGTGCAGCGGCGGCGTTTCGTCTTTGAAACACTGCGTGGAGCCCAGGACACCCCACTGGGCCTGGGCTTCATGCGGTTCCAACTTTGAAAAGTCAAGAGCCCCTGCTGAGGCTCTTGTACATTTCAAAGGTGGAACAAGCACTTATTTAACATCCCTAGTGGGAACTGGAACTTTGTGTCTGCATCTCTTGCAAAGCCCACACTGTGCAGCAGAAGGATCAGGTATGAAGGAATAGGCCAGTGGTTTTCAACTGTGGTCCAGGAACTCGGGGGATCCACAGACTATGGCTGAGATTTCCAAAGGGGTCCCCCACGTCCGTTCAAAACTGCCTAGAAGCTTGCAAATGAAAACAGGTTGAAAACCACTGGATTAGGTAAAAGGGAAGCCCAGCCTCCATGGTTCGAACTAGGGTGGCTAATGTAGTCATTCGAACTTGCAAATGAAGCCCGAGATTTAAATATCTCCATTAACGGCACTAGAGTGACGCCTGCCTGCACCAGCCCTGAGCAAATTCCAGATCACTAACAGTCCCCTTGGCCTCCTTACAATGCCCCTTGCGGACTCCACTTCCTGGCCTGAACTACCGCACTGCACTGCCGAACAGCTGCTCTCCTCCACCCCAGAGGTGGCTGCATTTCAGCAACGGGCGAAGTGGCTCCTGCAGAGCTATCTCTGTCAATAGTGTGCAGCCAGCCTGTCCAGCACTTTGAGGACTTTGGAGGCCAATCTGCCATCCCTGCGGCAGCCCTGCTGGCTTCGGTGCTCACGGCACGGCTGGGCCAGCACCCATCATGGAGCACAGTGCGTCCGTACTCACCCCAAGGCCGTCGCTCCACTGCCAGCTCCTCTCTGCTCCAGGATCCCGCCGGTTCAAGCCGATCCAGAACCAGTGCTGCTCATGGATCTCCGGTTCCGATTCACTGGAAGAAACCACGAGGAGCTGGTGAAGTGGGGGGAGGGGAAAACACTCTTGCCGTCTCTTTCCTTTAGCATGGAGCTGGAGGGGAGTGACCAGGAAGAATCCCTGGGGCCAGTTCTAATGCTCCAGGGATGCCCAGCAGTGAGAACAGGCAGAACACAGTCGGTACAGCCCACAAGGCATCTGCAACCGCCATTTTATCCCCATCCCTGGGAATATCACTGACAAAAATCACGTGCACTCCCACGTCGGGCACTCGCGTGTGCACGCTTTGCTGACCGTGCACACAGGCCCATCTGTGCGCGTGCACACAGACACGGGGCATAAGGAAGTAGGGATGGAAGAGTTGAAACAATTAACCCATTAACTGATAAGCTGTTAACAGTTAACTCTGCTAGGGAGCGCAGGGCCAGTAGCCGTGGGGCTGGCAGCCCCAGGGCCTGTTTAACCGAGCAACTGATGGAATTTTGATTGGTGACATGGCGAGTATTTTTTAACCCTTTTTACATCCCTTTAAGAAATGCCACACGAGCTCAGATCAAAGGGAAGCCAGCCCCTGTGCCCTGTCCGAGCGTCTTCAGCGAAAGGCGCAGGATCCCCAGCAGAGGATTGCGTAAGAATCTACTCAAGGGAGGAGCTCCTCAGATGAGGCTTGTGACGGAATTTCGTCCTGTGGCAGGAAGCGTCACGCTCCTTGGTTTAAATCTTTACTGTGTAACTCTGGATATTCTCATTAGCCATGTAAATGCCTGGAGTCCTGCTAGGATGCAGGCCTCCGCACGATCTTGCGGCAATGAGTTCCACAGGCCAATCATCCCTTAGGTTAAAAAAAAAGGGTTTCCTTATTTCCCAGCTTGCTCCCTATAATGTCACTGAGCAGCTCCTTCTTCTGACAAGGCAGAGTACACAGCTCTGTGTTTTTCACTCGTCCACTTGGCATTTTATATTCTTACAAGCTTATCTCCGGGCACCCACTCGAGCCTAAACAGTGGGCATCTGTTTCACACCCGTGTTGCCTCCCCAAAGGTAAACAGCTCGTCTTTTCAGCCTCGTAGACAACGCACACTCAGTTACACTCCCACTCAGGCCAGTGCACACGCTCTGCCTACGAAGCCGCACATGCACCAAGACACCCGCATGCATCCCGGCCTGCGAGCACACATGGAGTCTTGTACGCACGGCCACAGTCACCGGGGTGCAAGAGAGCGTGGGCACGCCCACCACCACCAGCATTCGCACGCGCCCTCGCTGCCTGCATTCGCACGCGCCCTCGCCGCCTGCATTCGCACGCGCCCTCGCCGCCTGCATTCGCACGCGCCCTCGCTGCCTTCACACCCCACTACTCACCCGAAGATCTTGTTCAGCGTGTTGGCTACAAAATGCTCCTCCTCGTAGCTGGCCAGGCTGAGCAGCTGGGCCCCCAGCTCACGGCAGAACAGCTGGGCCAGAATCCAGGTCTTCTTGTCCTGCAGCTTGTCGTAGTTAAACACCTAGCGGGGGAGGGAGGGGCGACCGGAGGGCTCTTTGACCTGATCCCTGCCCAGGAGACGCTGAGTCCCCTCCCGCCTGGGCTCTAGTGCATCTGGCGAGGTCGGCCTGGTCCCCAGGTTCCCAGCGGCACAACCGGCACCTGCCACCACACTCAGAGCCCCGGGCCACATTCTGTGTTTCAAAGAGCCTCAGGTGCCTGCAGGTGCCACTCACCGCTTGGCGACACCCAGGGCCAGCCCCATAGCACCGGCTGGCCCGGGCGGGCCTGTGAGGGCCATGAGCAAGGGGAGGGGAGGGCGGCTGGCTCCCCAGAGCAAGCAGGATTCACCTGCCACCCCATAATGCTTAGCGCGAGGAGGACTGCTCAGCCAGCCCCACAGCAGTCCGGGGCCGAGGGACTGGGGCGGGGGGGGTGGCCTGCCTTCCAAACTCCGCCAGGCCAGCAGCAAAGGGGGAGGGGGAGACATGCCCAGCGTGGCGAACCTGCCCCCTGCCTCCGGCCCCACACTGCTCTGCAGCTCCCCACACACGGAGGCCAACACGCTGCCCGGAGAGTCCAGCACCCTCAGCAGCGCTGGGCTCCCAAGGTGTGTGGGGAGAGCAAGCCCATCGCAAAAAGGAGGGTGTGCCGGGCTGCTGGGCCTCTGCATCCCGCCTCGGGGCGGGGCCGGGGCTTAGGGCAGGCTCCTGGGGAGGCCCGCGTGGGACAGCCTCAGCCTCTCTTGCTCCCAGAAGCGGAGAGCGGCTCTGTTCGCACCCTCCCTCCGGTCCCTGCTCGTCAGGCTAGGGGTGTTCAAATGAGGTTAATTAACTCATTGAGTAGTCGATGGAATTGTTATCGACTAATCAACGGGGGAAGGCTGCCTGCCCCCCAGCTCCTTCTGCGTTTCACAGCAGGGTTCGGTCCCGGCCCCGTGGCAATCCTAGACTG
Organism: Pelodiscus sinensis; assembly: GCF_049634645.1. Classification (NCBI taxonomy): domain Eukaryota; kingdom Metazoa; phylum Chordata; order Testudines; family Trionychidae; genus Pelodiscus; species Pelodiscus sinensis. The sequence goes on along the minus strand of NC_134739.1, from coordinate 5,268,256 downwards.
GCACTGCGGGGCGGGATGCAGGACACAGAGCGTGTCTACACTGCACGCCAAGCCTGGGTCCATTCCCCCCCGGTGGGCCCGGTGCTTCCAAGGCAGGGCTGGTGGTGAACCGGGGTTACAGCAGCTGGGCCCGGGGCTCTCGGCCGGGCCAGCGTGTCCGCACCGCACTACACCAAGCGTCCGACGCGGGTCTGCAGCCTGAGCTGAGTCCACACGGCAACACGATGGGGCTTGGCTCGGTGCCTCAACAGGGCTTGGGTTCACCCCCACCTCCCACAGCGGCCTAGGGCCCGGAGCCTGAGTGCTTGCTGGCCAGGGGCCTCCTGGCTTCCACGTGCACGGAGGGGAGCCCGGCCTCACACCCAGCGTGGGGCGCAGACAAACCCGGAGAACTCTGCTGTCTTCCCTGGGGCCTGCTGACCCCTTACCTTGTAGCAGTGCCGGAGCTTGGGGTCCGAGCTCCACCCCTGGGGGCAGGAGCCCGTGAGGCTGGGCGTGGGGTACGGGGCTGGTAACTCAGGGTTCACCGGGGTGCCCAGGTTCTGCCTGCAGATGTATTTGGCCTTGAACGTGTTGCAGTTCTTCACGTCCCACAGCCCCATGGAGCTCCCTGTGGCCAGGGCCACGCAGCCGCCTCTGCTGTAACCTGGAACGCTCGAGGGAAGGGGGCAGACGGGCCGTGAGCCGACAGCAGACCCCCGCCACCCGCCCATCCCCAGCCCACCCTCCTGCGGCCCCGGTGGTGCCACCCTCCAGGGGTAGGAAGGAGAAATGGAAGGGAGTCGCCAGGTGCACGCTGGAGCATCCCCCTGCCGACTGGCTGCAGCGCCGGGCTGCCGTGGGAGATGGCCCCAGCGCCCAAGAGACTGGCCTGCGATGGCGTTTTGCTTTGCCCAGCCCTTTGGGATCCTGCCTGTGCTCTCCCCTCCTGGGTCGGGGTCTGCTCTCCTCACACGCAGGACAGGGAGGTGGAGAGCCGCTGTCCTCCTCGGGTTACTGCCTGGGTCTAGCTGGGAGGAGAGCCATGGGAAACGAGGGGAGCATGGGCAGCCGGTATGCTAGCCGCCAGGCGTGGCCCCGCCCACGCTCCGCCCCCAGAACACCTGCTGTCGGCATTCCGGGGGCGGAGTGTTGCTGCCCCCAGCACCCACCCTCCCCGTGCTCTGGGGCTGGGCCTTGCAGCACGCTCTCCTCCCTTCCCCCACTGCTCCGGGGCTGGGGTGAGTGCATGTCTACCCACTAGCCCTCTCCCCGTGGCCTCTTTCCTATGGGGGAAGGGCGGGGCCTTGGCAGAAGGGACGGGGCTGGAGGTGTGGCTAGGGCCTTGCCTCCCCCAGCCCTACCTTCCCCAACCGCCCATGTAGGGGAGGCAACAGACACGCATGTGGCACGCTCCCCCCTCTCCCAGCTGGCGTTACCGGGCTGGTTGCGGTTCCAGTGGGTGTACATGACCTCGTCGCCGCTCAGCCAGCGGAACGAGCCGGTCTCGTTGATGTCCTGCAGCGCTGTCCAGAAATACTCGCTGTCCCAGCCGTAGATCAGGCTGCTGACATACGCCTGCTCAAACCTGACACGGGCGAGAGAAGTGGGATGCCCACGGTGAGTCTGGGGCTGTGGAGCTGTTCCGGGTCCCACACGGCCCAGGCTGTAGACTCGGGTTTTCAGCTCTGGAGATCCCCAGTTCAGCCCCCAGCAGCTGTCACACAAGCAGGACAGTCGCCAGCGCTTCCAGCTGTTGCCCCGCTAATTAACTTTACCTCCTGCGGGACGTACCTGGCTCCCCGTTACTTGCCACAAGGGGCACAGCCAGGCACTCCGTGGCAATAGAAACCAGGGGTCCTGCCCCCCAGACCATGTTCAGACCCACAGGAATGTTGAGCACCAAGCGGGGGGACGGGAGACTCTGGGCGTGTCCCCGAGGGAATGGAACCTGAACCCCCTGACTGCAGAGCTAATCCCCAGAGCGCCCCCACCTGTTGGTGATGGTGACGAGGGTGGCCCCAAAATCGACGCACATCTTCCGTGCATCACTGTAGGTCACACGGTCTTCTCCTAGCCAATAGCAAGAGGGGCTGTGCCATTTCCAGCCCTGGGACAAGAGAAGACAATGAAGGAAAGACATCTCGCAGACTTCAGTGCCAGCTGAGCGATGTGCTTTCCCAGTGCCCTTAACCCACAATGCAAAATTGTCCAGTGGAACTCCCTGCTACAAGATGTTACTGAGCCCAGGAGTCTAGTAGGATTCACAAAGGGGATGAGACATTTACATGAATAAGAATCTCTGCGGTTCCACTAGTTAGGACAAAACAATCCTGCTCCAGCACATAATCAGAAGGAGCTTCCCCCAAAGACACGTTATTGAAGAGTCTGAATTTTCCTCCTCAAGCAGCTGATGGTGGCTACGTTAGAGCCAGGAGACCGGTCCAAGATCACCCCTGGGTCTGTTCCGGCCTGGCGATCTCTATGCAACTAACTAGAGTTACTTAGGAAAGCAGTATTGTGTCTCATCCATAATCCACCGCAGAGCCCCCTGCTCCCCTGGGCTCAGCACAGTGTCAAGGCCTGGCTCACCAACACGCTTCCTGAAACACCCTGGGTTTTCCTTGGGAGGTCTCCCATCCCCTCGCTAACCCGGCTCGACCCGCGTTCTCTTGTGAGATCCAACAAGCTTGCAGCAAGAGGCGAGGGCGCAGGAAAAACAGCCAGGCAGCTTCAAAGCCACAGAAAGTTCCTGCCTTGCCAACAGCCCACCCTGGAGGGGCGGCTCCGAGAGGGGAAGACAATCCGCTGCTTATGCAGGAAGGCTGAGCAAACAGCAGTCCCACCGCAGTCGCTTTAATAGCCCTGGTGTGCGGATGCCGGAGCCTCTGTGGAGCTGAGGGCACAAGAGGGTCTATTCTCTGCCAGCGCGGCGTAAGCAGTGTGGGCTGACGGGCAGGAGGGACTCCGCAGCCCGCTCCAGAAGCCCTCGGCAAAGGCAGCAGCAGCCCCTCTGCACAGAGGGCTCGGCCACTGCAGGGCAAGGGAGGACGAGAGAAGAGTCAGAACCAAAGAGCCAGGAGGGGGTGAGCCTGAGGCCGGGAGTGTGGGGAGGGAGCTAGTGGAGGTGCACAATGTCCAGCACCAAGTCACCTTGCTGCAGTAGGGTGCTGCCTTCACCCCCCCGCTGGCAATAAGCCTGAGCCCAACCACGAGCATGAACCCCCAGCCCAGAGCCCCGTCCTGCACCCCAGACCCGTCATTCCTGGCCCCCACTCCAGAGCCTGCCAGAAGATATAACCATGTTGGGTCACAAGCATCAAGTTTTCTTCAACTGGGTCACAAGAAAAGAAGTTTGCAAACGGCCGAGCCAGAGCACGGGCTGCTCGACACGGCGAATCCAGAGAGTCTGACGGAGGGAACCAGGGGGACTGGATGGCTGTATCCCTGAGACCGGCCGGCCGGGCATGAATTCAGCTGCCTCCCATTACTCACAAGCTGCCTTCGCTCCCCCTTGGTACTTCTCTGGGAAGCGGGGCTGTTGTCCCCTCTTGCCCAGGCTGTGCAGCACCGGTGCGGAGTACCCAGTCAGCCCCCGAGCCCTGTTTTCCTCGCCGTGGGCAGTGTGTGTGCGAGGGGGGCTGGCGTGTGACACGGGCTGCATAGCGCGGGCTGCAACAAGGCTGCAGAGAGGTACAGGCCGGCCCTCAGCGGGGCTCTGCGTTCCATATTGCAAACGGCAAAGAGCTGGGGCCAGGGGAGCAAAGGAGTCGATTTCTCTTCGTTACAATCTGCAGTCCCCGGATCTCAGTCCCTGCTCCCTTGGCAATCCAGGGGCGACGGCCTGCACACAGAGGGTGTGTCTAGACTACAGAGTTTTGTCGACAAAAGTCCACTTTTGTCGACAAAACTATACCTGCGTCTACACTACCGCTGAGTTCTGTCGACATAACATCGACAGAACTCAGCAGTTTTGTCGACGCTGGTAAACCTCATTTTACGAGGCATAACGACTTTTGTCGACAGAGTTCTGTCGACAGAAGGTGTTATTGCATGTAGGGTTGTGTCTAGACTACAGGGTTTTGTCGACAAAGCAGCTTGCTTTGTCGACAGAACTGAATGTGTCTAGACGCTCTTTGTCGACAGAAGCCTGTAGTCTAGACGTACCCAGAGGCATGTTCTCTGAGCGAACTCACTCTGCTGCTCTCTAGCTCCGCACGTCGGCTGGCCGAGCTAGGATGGGAAATCACAAGAACTGGTGGGGGAGGATGATCCGCCGCCTGGCGTGCTCCAAGTCAGGGCTGAGCCCAGTGCTCCGGTTGGGTGGGCAGCAGGGAACACTGCCCTATGTGGCACCTTTCGGCAGATCAGCCGAGGTCCGGAGCACAGATGGTTGCGGAAGATCAAATGGCACTTTTCCCTGGGAGGAAGGCGTTCTGTCTCTGTCGTTATTTAGGCTGGTACGAACAGTTTGCCCGGAGGCTGGATTCTTCGCCCCGTCCTCTCCTAAGCAGTTTGTAGCACTCCTGAGAGATGTTAAACCCGCCGATGAGACCCGCCTTAGAGGTGTCTGAGTCGGGTGGGAGAAGCGATCCCCAGAGAAATGCAGTTTGAGTTCCTTGAGGATGGAGGATGCTACCGTAATTGCTGGTCACCAGGGCCTTATTGTAATTTGGTGAAACTCATGAATAACTATCACCTGTGGCAGCCTTTGAGGGCATCAGGTGAGTGAGTACTGTCCTCGTTTCATGAGATGGGGAAACTGAGGCAGGGAGCAACTTGGCAACGGTGATGCAGTGTGACTGCGCCGAGCCAGGAACTGAGCCCAGAAGTCTTAAACACAAGCACTGACAAAGAGGGCAGGCAGCAGGAAGCTCCTCTGGGATGCAGGGCAGAAGCGGGGTCCCCTGCGGAGACAACGGGTTCCCAGACAGAAAATCACGCAGGTGCAAAGAGCCCAGTGCGATCAGATCGTGGCCCTTGCTCCAGGCGGCAGACAGCAACACCACAGGGACGGGGTGAGGAGCGTGGACAAAACAAGGGGTCTTAACCTCAGTGGGACCCCTCCAATGCAGGGCACCTCACAAGCTTCCTCCCTGGGCTGCCCTGCTCCATCTATGCCCAGCTAGGGCTCCCTGCAACACCACTGTTGGGCATCGGGGACCTGCTGGCCACAGGCAAAACAATCCCCCGGCAGAGATGCTTCTGTTTCCGATTCCGGCTGAAGGAATCTGGCTGGGAGGAGAGCGGCCGCACACCGCACCCCCCTGCCGGCTAACAGGCCAGCAGTCAAGCTTGTCAAAACCTCAACTCCGGGGACGTTCCTCATCTCACCAGAGTCTCAGCGCACCAAGGGGCCCCGCCGGAGCCAAGAGTGTCGCTGCTGACCTCCGGCAGACTCCGGGCGTCCCTCCACCGCCTGCCAAAGCCAGCGGCATGCAGGGGAGGCGGGAGGGAAGAGAGGGGAGCAACAGGAAAGACAAGAAAGCCTGCGGGCGGCTGCTAATTGCTCTAGAACAAATGCTGCCCTAGCAACTGCTTTAATCCTCCATGCCAGGCTTTTTATACGAAGCGGCCGTTTCATCAGCCCGTTTGCTCCCCACTCCCTAAGTGCTGCAGCCTCCGGCAGGCGGATCAAACACACTTACAGGAGAGCAGGAGGGAACCCAAACCTGCAGGCTCATTCACTGATTATGGCCCATGGAGCCATCCTGGGCCCAGCCTTCCCCTGGCAGGGAACCGTGTACTGCAGCCTCGACTGCTCCCCTGCTGACAGGTCAGAGAGGCCAGGCAATGCTGCAGCTGGATGGGGCTGCTGTGAACCCAGCGTCTGCCAGCTCCGCAGAATCTTTCCAACCAGCTGATCGAGAAGCATGGAACTCCCAGCCCTACCAGGCCACAACCATCCCCCTGGGCTGGCGCCAGCTTGTTCCCTGCATCACCGTTCTCAAGAGCGCCGCACGGTTTGGCGCCAAACGTCTCCACGCAGGAGAGACTGGGTAGGGGGCGGTCGAGACCAATGTCCAGCAGGAGCACACGCCCACACTGCACGACCCGTCAGAGCTGCGCACTGGGCCTCAGATGGATGGGAGAGCGTGCCACGTGCCGGCATGAGCCAAACTCCGTGGGACCCATGTCTGCCCTTCCTGCAAAGACCACCCAATGAGGCTCTCTGCCTATTTACAAACGTTAACCCCGAAAGGCCCTGGAACCTAGGGTTGCCAGATGGTTTCAACACACTTGACATTACATCACAATCGACATTACATCTTATATAGAAAATACCAGACATTGATATTTTCTCATTTCTATTTTCTCAATTTGTTTCCTGAACAGAAAGCTCAAATACTGGACTGTCCGGTTCAAAACCGGACTCCTGGCAACCCTACTGGAACCGGACTCGCGGAGGCTAGTGGCAATGCGGGGGGGCTGGCAGATGGCCACAGCTGGGTGGTACACAGACCCGCGTCAGTGAGGGTCCACTGTTAGCAGCCTTAGTACTGAAAAAGAGAGGGGAGTGTGATATAATTATACCTAGCTCCTATGTGGCACTTTTTACCTGCAGCTTTATAAAGGCAGCCAGTGTCATTATCCATAGATGACAGGTGGGGGGAACAGGCACACCCAAAGCCTCCCAGCGGGCCAGTGGTGGAGCCGGGAACAAACCCCTGGTCTCCCGAAGCTCAGACCAGTGCACTATCCACTAGGCAACATTGCCACCTCCAAGTTCCCAAGCGTGTATCCAAGGCACAGAGTCCATCTGAGCTAAGCAAGGTGCTTCTCTTCTGCAAATCTGGCCTGTTTTGGTGCAGACCCGGGCCTCAGTGTGCGCCTGAAAATCGGGCCCCTGGCAGGGCGGCGAGTGGATGCTGCAGGAGAGCCCGCAGGAAGGAGGCCTCGCTTTGGACAACATCCCCATGGCAGCGGCGCCGGTCTCTGAGGCAAAGAAGCTTCCGGCACTTTGGCCTCAAGCACCCGTGCTCTGGAGCAACCGGACCCACTCGAAGCTCACATGCCGCCCCCTTTGCGGCTAGTCCCGCGTGCGCTTCATCCCACTGCGGGGCAGGCGCGGGACCTCTGCTTTCAATGCGTGGGCCCCCCGGCTCCTTTGCAACGTGTCAAGGCACCTTCCCATAGCCCACAGGAGCTGCTTTTCCCTTGCTTCAAACCCAGTACTCCTGGCTCTCGGGCCCTCTTGGGGCTGCCACGCAGAGCAAGATGCTCAGCAGAAGAACAGTACAAGTTTTTTTCTGGCAGAAAATTTGCTAATGAGGGACTCATTAGCATAAGTCACATTATTAGCATATTTTCTGCTGTTTCTTTTTGTGCAAGGGGTTTTTGCATAAAAAGAAGCAGCATGGATGGGGTTTTTGCACAAAAACCCGGTTTTGTGCAAGATCCTTATGCTTATCCGGGGGTTTTGCACACACAAAAAAGTCCTCACTGCTTTTTTTGACGCAAAAACCCCTTGCGCAAAAAGAAACAGCAGAAAATATGCTAATGATGTCACAACTTATGCTAATGAGTCCCTCGTTAGCATATTTTCTGCCAGAAAAATCTTGCAGTGTAGACGTAGCCCTGGGGAACTGGGTTGGGGAGGGGACAAACACAGACCAGTTTCAGGGTGAGACCAGGGCACCTGTCCTATTCCCACCGGTTTGCCTGTCACTTGCCTGCCAAGGGCCCACACACAACAGCAGGGGAACAGGCTTTGCCTGTTCACACTGGTGCTTCACAGCGCTGGTGCTTGCTGTGCTAGGAGAGGCCTTTTCACACCCTGGAGCCAGAAAGTGGCAGCGCAGTGAAGTGCTGGTGCAGACTAGCCTGAGGGGGAACAGATGGAAGATGGGAATTTTCCAGCTGCACTCAGAACCGCCCGCCCACCCCGCTGTGTTCGCACGAGCTGCCCCGCCCTGCGCTCTCGTGGCTGGGAGAAGAGGGTGCACACGGCTGGTCCCTATCCACTGTACCCCTCAGTGAGAGCAGTGGGGCTGGTATTTCAGAGCTCCACCCCCTCCTGCCAGCGAGTGGCCACGCTCGTCCTCTCAGCACCCTGTATCGCACCAGACCCGGGCCAGCATGCAGCTAGACAGGGAGGGGGAGGCAGCCGGGCATTGCGTAGCTGGCCTGAGGCAAGGGCGGCTGCACGTCGGGACACCATGCAGCTGGACAGTGTGAGATAGCACACAGCTGTCACGAGCCACCTCCCCACAGGCCTTCGGCACGCTGTCCAGGATCCAGGCGCTCGGAGGGGGCTGTGTGGGGTGGTTTGTCTTCCCTCCTCGTTGCTCAACTTTAACTTTCTCCTCCCAAATCCCCTTTTCTATTTCCCGCCAGGTGAAGGGCCCAGGGATCTATCAGAGACACGTGAGGGCAACAGCTCTCCTACCCCCTCCCCCCTCCTCCCTCCCCCCAATCCCATCCTGCAGTCAGACAGGAATTGGAGCAAAGCTGAGCCAGACAACACCAGTGGCCGGACTGAAGGTGCCCAGGAGGCAACCATCTTTCTGAGCTTGACATCAGTGGCTGGACTCGAGCGGCAGCCATCTTGCTCCCGGCATCCAGCTGTTCACACCTCACTAGCTAAGTCTCCCTAGAAGTTGGGCCCTTAGCCGGCCACAGAGGGCAGTGGCTGGTGCCGGAGGGCTCATGGGCTATGAGCTGAAACACCACGGTGCCACTGCTGTGCCCACAGTCCCCACAGCACAGTAGTGGGGTGGTGACAAAGGGAGAGACCCAGGGTGTGTCTACACTACATGGCTCCGTCGACGGAGTCTAGAGACATCCCCAGTGTTTCACTGGCCTTCACCGACGAATTCAGGTTTCCTAAGTCCCTCTCTGGTCACAAGAAGCAGAGACATGCCCCCTCCAAAGCACAAGGGCACCACCATTGGCAAAGGCCCACTCAAATACCCCGCCACGGCCTGGTTCCTCTGGGACGGCACGGGTAGGCAGGATCCCGCTTCATTCGGAGCCTGCCTGACCTAACACACTGAAGCGACAGCTCCTTTGCTAGGTACTTCCAGCACCACCCAGGGCTCCTCCCTCTGGCAGCGGGTCCCCGGTGAGGGAGTAGCCGGCAGGGCGATTAGCTTTATGGGCCCCCCTGGGGTGAGGGCCCCCGGAAAAGTTACATGCTATTTACAGAGTCACGGCGGGTGAACGTAATGTGAGTGTGACGCTCATTTCACCTCTACACGTGGAGATAAAACACACTAAAGCAGAGGTTTCCAAACCGCAGGGTGTGTGGGGGGAGAACAAGAGATGAGGCAAGGGGGTGCAGGCCTCAGCCCCAGTCTGTGGGGCTCACACTGGTGCCTTAGTTTCTGCCCTGGACCCAGCGAGGCTAACGCCGGCCCAGCCTGGCCCTCTTACCTTCCTGCAGCCGTGGTCGTCCTCCTCTTCTCCCCGCTGGCTCACCCGGCCGGGCTTCTTACAGATGGAGGGCAGCGTCTGGTTACACGGGCTGTCGTTCCATCTCCCTTCCTGGATTGAACCGCCAAGAGCAGGTCAAGCAAAGGGTCGATCCCAGCAGACACAGCTCTCAAAGGACCCGAGACGGGGTATGTTCAGTGGCAAGCATGGGTCTATGCTGCTCTGCACTACACCATCCTGATGGGTCCCCTCTTCTCTTTCCCGGCCCCCGTTAGGGGGCTGATCTTGCGGAGAACCTCTGGCTGGTCCTAATCCAGCTTAGAAGGCCAGGGACTGAAAGTGGCTGTCGGATGCCTGAATGATATGAGTTTGGGGCACGTGGTCCAGTTCTCAGAGGGCTGCCAACCCACACGTTACAACCACCCCCGGAAACGAGCAGCATCTGCAGGGGAAGGCAAGGACCTGGGTTGTCATGGAGACCACCCACAGGGGCAGGTTTTGGGGGCATTGGTGGCACAGCGCTGGGAAAGGTTCCCCAGCACGGTCTGTGCTGGGCCTGGATGATGGACACAGAGCGTGCCGGTCTCCGAGGCTCTCTGTGCCACGTTCACACCCATCACCCTGGCCGTGGCAGGAATCAGTAAACACTGAATTCACCGTGCACGCACTGAAAACCACTTCCATCGGTAGCACGTGACATTTACCCACCGGCAAAGTCAGAAACGCTCATGAGAACTTACTAGGGCTCAACTGAAGGATACACAGACATGTGGGAGTGACGAGTTGTGTGTTGATGGTTAGAGTTTAACTCTGAATTTCAATGTCTATTGTCATTACATAATTATTGCCTGCCCCCAGGTCATTTCCTGCAGCTCTAAAAATACTTTGAAATAAATATCGATCTCCGGTGAGATTAAAAATAGAAATCGAATTCTGCCAAGCCTGAATTACCTCCCGGCCTTGCAAACTGGGCAGGAAAGGTTCCACACCCCTTCCCACTCCACAATCAGTCCTCACCGGTCCCCAGATGGTCACACAGTCCTCCATGCTATCTCGGAAGTTGTTGGGCTCAAAGGGGTGCCAGTACGTGAACCTCACCGGCGTCCCATCCGACCACTCAAAATTCATCTGCAGCTTGAGGTCGTTAAGGCCAATCCAGAGCTCCTCAACATCTGCCAGGTAGAGAGAGGAAGAGCAGCTCAGAGTCCAGCTCTGGCATCCGGGGTGAACCATGAACTTGACCGAGTGCTGTGGTGCTCAAGAGAAAAGTCTGCCCTCTCCGAGCAGTTGTGGGACGAGGCGAGCTTTTCGTAAGTTACGAGGTGTGTTGGCTGCGATCCGCCTGGGGCAGGGACTGGCTTCCTTGCTATCTATTTGCAGGGTGCCTAGCGCCTCCGCTGGAGTGCTCAGGGGTTACAGATAAATAATAATTTGGAATTTTTTTTTGGAATAATTTGGGAATTTTTGGAGACATCCACGGGATCAGTTTCCAGATCTCACACACTTTGGGCCCCTTTGCAAATCTGAGCCAGCATGAGAACTGGGAATAGAGCCTAGTATGAATGAGATCGCGATACCTTTACTCACTCTAGGTAGTATCTCCCTCTCCTTGTAGCCTCGTTGGGGGCATCCACGCCGTATGGCATTTTACAGAGAGGAAAGACTGCCCAGGAGTTAGGCACTCCACATGGGACTCAGCAAACACAGCTTCAAATCCCCACTGCGTGACCTGGGCAAGTTGTTTAGCCTCTGGGCCTCGGTTCTCCATCTGAACAATGGGGACAACAGCCCTTCCCTGCCCCACTAGGGGGTTGGGGGATGAACACATCCTGAGGGGCTCAGCTGTAGTCCTGGGGGCTGCACACGTACATCTAGTAGCTGTCCCCCCTGAATGCACAGCGGTAAATGTCATGAGGGAGGTGACCATTTTCCTACAAGCCACCTGTATAGACAAGAACGTGTCTGTGCCGCACGGAGCCATGCGGGGTAGGCACCATGCCGGTGAAGACAGGGGCTCCCCCAAAGGTCCGATTCCCCCCGCGCTGACCTGGGCCCCCAGCCTGCCCCACATGCAAAGCATGCAGACCGGCTTTAACCCTTACCTTGCTTGATCTGCTTGGTGACAAACTCCAGCTCGGAGAGCGTGTGGATGCTCACCAGGTCCCCGCCGCCGCGCAAGCAGGTCTTCTTGGCGTCTTGCCAGCTCTTCTTTTCGCCAACCAGCCGGTAGCAGCTGGACTGGAAGGGCTGCCAGCTAGGCTCACAATCCACCTTCACCTCCGACCAGGAGTCTGCAGGGACACGGAGCAGACTGCTGAGGTCACTGACTCCTGGCACGGCTCCTTCTGTACCCTGGCTCCTCCCCAGTGCAGGTGTCTGTGGCAGGAGAGGCAGAGCCCCCAGGCAGAAGAAATAAACCAGACCGGAGTTACTGAGCCCAGTGATTCTGCTGTTGAGTGACGGGGGCAGGGAACATCGCAGAGGTGACTTATTCTGAACTCCCCCAGCCGTGGCCAGATTCCATCTCCATGTGGCACGTTCTCTGCCATTCCCTCCTCCGCAGGCCCACTGCCAGCCTCCACGCGAGGAGTCGCCTGCTCCAGGAGTTCCCCTGGGGCTGCCCCGCTCCCCACGTGGCATCCAAATACCAGCCTCTGGGTCAGCTGACTTCACAAGGCTTTCAAGGGTCTTCTTGCAGTTTGAGAAGAGCACTTAGAGTCTCCCTTTTTAGACCTCTTCTTCCTACCCCCACCATGGAGCGTGTACATCAGTCAGGCCAGCTCACAGCCTATGGGCCAGGAGCGCCTAAACGCCGTGGCCACGTGGCAGCTGGACTTTACGTGGGGCCCTACCAGATTTCATGCTCTGTGATTTGTGTTTCATGGCCGTGAATTCATGAATTTAGGCAACGAGCACTGTAAGCCGCAGTCTAATTCTCGGCAGATGAACGTCCACATGGCATGAACTGTCGCCATCACAATCAGCCTTGTAACGTAGGTTGCTCTGGGTGGGTACATCTACACTACATGCCTCTGTCGGCAGAGGCGTGTAGATTTGTTTGTTCGGCAAAGGTAAATGAAGCCGTGATTTAAATGATCGCGGCTTCATTTACATTTACATGGCTGCCGCGCTGAGCCGACAAACAGCTGATCAGCTGTTTGTCGGCTCGCCGCTAGTCTGGACGTTCCCCCTGTCGACATCAAAGCCCTTTGTCGGCAGCCCTGGTAAACCTCATTCCACGAGGAATAACGGGGCTGCCGACAAAGGGCTTTGATGTCGACAGGGGGAACGTCCAGACTAGCGGCAAGCCGACAAACAGCTGATCAGCTGTTTGTCGGCTCAGCGCGGCAGCCATGTAATGAATGATCATTTAAATCACGGCTTCATTTACCTTTGCCTACAACCCTAATCTACATGCCTCTGCCGACAGAGGCATGTAGTCTAGACACAGCCTGTTTGTACAGCACCTAGCGCAACAAGGGGCTGGTGCAGGACTGGGACTCATAGGGGCACACTGCCACACTACAAACAGTACCACTGAAATGGCAACACAACAAGCACACGCTGACAGCCCCAGCAGGCACAGCCAAAGAACGTTCACACTAGGGATGTTAAATATCGGTTAATTGAATAGTCAAGTAACCTCATGAATTCTTATCAGTTAGTCAACTATTCTATAGTCCCCAGGGGCGGGTTGGCACCCACTGTATCAGAGGCAGCAGTGTAGGGTGCCAGGCAGGAGCTGGTCCACAGGGGAGCCAGTTTAAAAACCAGCTCCCCTTCTGGACCAGCTGCCTGTCACCTAGTTGTGGGTGTCTAAGGAGCGTCTAAGCTCCTGGACCTGGCACAAGCCAGAACTGAGCCAGGCTGCCTGCCCACCTGGCTCCTAATACACTTTCAATGCAGAGCCGCAGTGAGGTAGGTTCTGGACCCGGCAGGAGCCAGAACTGAGCCAGGCTGCTGGCCAGTCTGCTAAAAAATTGATTGGAAAGGGTGGGGGGAGGGAAATGCGTGTAGTCTGTAACATTAACTTGTACGGCTCTGCTTATCAGTTAATCAGCTACAGTATTACATCCCTTGTTCACACCGGAGTCTAGGCCCAGGCTGACAGAGACCAGTGTGGGGGATGGTCCAGTTTTAGCCAGGAGCGCCCTTCTGAGCCATGCAGCTGGCTTGGCTTAGCTCGCCTCTCAGCAGGCCTACCCAGAATGCCTTGCACTCACCCGAAGGCGGAGGAGAGGCTGACGTGCTTTAGTGGCTGGGAGACCTGGCCCACGTGGGGCTGAGGACTGGCGCATTCGAGATAACAATCAGCTACGAAGCAGAGCAGCTAGTTCAAGGATTTAGTGCATCAGACACCAAGGAAGGCTTCGGATTGGGTGGCAGTGATGTAACACCCAGAGAGGTGCCGCCTCCCTTTCCCTCTGGAACAGGATGGCAGCTCCCGTTTTGCCTCCTCCCATTTCCATTCCATAATTGCACCGAGCGTCTCGAGGCTGCGTCGTCTGGGGGGGAATAGTTCTCGTCTCATGTGGCTGTGTTGCCTGATCTAAGATTACGTGTTAATTTCTAATTACCACCTCTATGGCTGACAGGGTCTTTGTCCCAGGCCCAGTATTCAATTATTCTGTGGTTGGGAGCCCTGATGTGCACAGTTGCAACACTCACACTATAGAAACTCTCGTCTATTTACAAATATCGTTTATTAACCCAGTGAGCACAGTCACGAATATCCCAATTTCATAAGATAGACAGGGAATGTCCATCAACATTTCCATACCACGTAATCACACCATTCCTTCTAGAACAACCTTGGGTGTTAGCCCATCACCTCTCTCATTACCTTCACCTTCTCCATCATCACCAGGGGCCATAATTCCAAGGGTGACATCTTCTTCTCCTCATCGCCCCTAGGCCAGGGTCCCATTTTTATAATACGTGATGCTGACATGTTTGATGCATATTCAGTAGGGGACGTGTTCAATGTTGAAGTGTCCTTTTCCTATAGGTCAATGTATCATTGCTCTCGTCTTACTATCCTATACGTCAATTCGTTACCATGGCCTTCGTTGTCATCCATCACATGCTGTGTCCTGATTATTCAGCTCAGCCTGAACCAGTTATTTTGGGACTTTTTATATTAATGATGCATCTGCTGAGTCTGAGGGCATTTTGCCTAACACCATCCTAGTTGGGTGAAAAGTCCGAGACATAAGTTCCCCTTTACAGTCTAGGGAAGCTATAAATAAGCTATGGCCTGTGTCTGGGTGAGACCCGGGGCTCAACCACAGAAATTTGCTAACCTTAGCTTCTGCTGATCTTGCAAATGGCCTGTTACAGCCTTTAGAAGATTTCTTGCATTACTGTTACCTCTGTACTAAATCTACCCATTCATATATTAATGAGTGAATCCAAATCAACACAACCATAGTGGTAGCATGATAGGCAAGCAACTTAATAGGCTACAGCTGAAAGGCAGGAGGCACACCCACCTGGGCCCTGTAGTCCCCACCTGGCAGACACAAGGCAGTGGAGTTGAAAGGGGCCGGGAGGAGGGAAGGGAGTAGCATTTCCACGGCGCACACTAGAATTCTGGCAGCTCCCCCCACAGGGAAATGAGCTGAACCTGTAAAGTGATCAGCCCCCTCAAACATCCTCCTAGACCTTAAGAAGACAGATTTTCTGCCGCTTTGCACTATGGGTAGTCACTGTGCAGAGCAGTTCCAATGAGGGCAAAACCAGAAGGGTGACATTTAACCCCCCGTTTTACACAAAGATGAATGACTAGCCTAAGGAAAGGCAGGGGACAATTAGGCCACGTCTACACTAGGGATGTAAGCGACTAGTCGACTATCTGATAAGCAAAAGCTTATCCGACAGTTGACTACTCCCTCGACTAGCAGGGTGCGTCTAGATTACATTTTTCTTTCAAAAGAAGATATGCAAATTCCACATTAATTTGCATATCTTCTTCTGATCGTTTTTTCGAAAAAGCAAGCAGTCTGGACATAGTTCTTTCGGAAAAAAACCCCTTTTTCGAAAGAATGCTGTAAAACTCATTTTTTGATGAAGAAGTGTTCTTTCGAAAAAGTGGGTTTTTTTCTGAAAGAACCGTGTCTAGACTGCTTGCTTTTTCGAAAAAGCGATAGGAAGAAGATATGCAAATTCACGCTGAATTCGCATATCTTCTTTTGAAAGAAAAACGTAGTCTAGACGCACCCTCAGAGGCAGCAAGGGGGGAGGAGGAGCCAGTGATGGGGGAAGCCAACAGGCTCTTAATACATTTAAAACACAGAAGCGCAGCAGGGAGGACCTGGCATGAGCCGGGACAGCTGATTCCTGGCTCGCATTGGGTTCCCCCCACTGCGCGTTAGCCTTTTAAATGTATTAAGAGCTGATAGACTCTTAATATTTTCAAAAGGCAGAGCTACAGTGGGGTTAGCTGCTGGACTGGGAGCTAACCCCGCTGCGGCTCCCCCACTTATCGACTTGTGGATGGAAAATCCATCCACTAGTCAATTAGTTGATTAAACTAAATTTAACATCCCTACTCTACACTGCAGAGCCAATATCACCTCAGCCAGTGCGGCACAGAGGCAGCATCCACCAGCAGGAATTCTGCCGACAGAGCCACACCACTCCGAGAACAGCATTAGAGATGCTGACCTACGCGCTCCTCTCTCGGCATGGCTGCGACCACACGCGGGTTTTGCTGGCACAGCTGTCAGGGGAGTGAGAGTTTTTTACGCTCCCAGTTGACATAGCTACGTGGCCTGACTTTATAGCACAGAATCACAGAACTGGGAGGAAACTTGAGAGGTCCTTGTAGTAAGATGAGGGCCTGAAGTGTGAGCCCACGTATCACAGGCTGGGTCAGAGGCCTGAGGCCTACCCGGCAACTGTCAACACTTTGCTAACATAAAGCAGAGTGAAGCTGTGAGCAAGAGGCATGCCCTGCTCACAGAACTTGGCAAGAACAGGGCTGATATTACAGTCATCAAGTCCAGTCCCCGGCACTAATGGCAGGAAAAGCACCATCTAGAGTCTAGACCATCCCTGACAGCTGTGTGTTAACCTGTTCTTAAAAATCTCCAAAGATTGAAATTCTACAACCTCCCTAGGCAATTTATTCCAGTGCTCAACCACCCTGTCATGGCCATGAGGGGTGGTCAGCAGCCTGGGGACTAAAGGGTTAACTATGTCCCTTGTACCTAGCCAGGTAGCAGTCAGCCAATAGAAATGCAGGTAGGGATTTTTGGGTTTTCCCTCCTTTGTCTCTGAGCCAGTTTGCTCTCTAGATACTGAGGGAGACAGAAGACATGTCTCTCTCCAAGAAAAATACTCTTCATAATACGTAAGTAGGGTAAAGTCTAGAAAAATCCATCAGGTTTTATTGTTTTCTGGTTTGGGAATTTGGATCTGATGTCTGTGCTGTTAGAAATAGATTTTCCTCTCTTTTGTAATTAAATTTTGGCCTATGGGAGAATCCTCCATGAGTATATTAATTGGTGGCTCTTACCACCTAGCCATTCCAACTATGCTTGCAATTGCGGTATTGTTTTGATAATAAAAGTTCTTTTTTATTTAACCTGGTATTGGTTAATTTGTGTGTCCTGGTTTTACTTTAGGGCTGAGATTTCCTAAGTGATCTCTTCCCTGGTTTTCTTACCATTACTTGGGTGGTGGCAGAGGTTTTTATTCTCCAAAGTCCAGGAATTAGGATTTGAGGGGGAGTTTTTGTACCAAAGCCTGTTGAGATCAGGTTTTGGGGTGCTTTTGCGAGCCCCCACTTCTGCGTTCATCATGCCAGAGTGGGGAACAGCCATGACACACCCTGATAGAGAGGTCTAATTTAAACCTCCCTTCCTGCAATTTAAGCCCATTGCTTCTTGTTCTGTCCTCAGAGGCCAAGGAGAACAATTTTTCTCCCACCTCCTCATAACACCCTTTTAAATACTTGAAAACGGCTGTCATGTCCCCTCTCAGTCTTCTCTTTCCTAAACTAAACAAGCCCAGTTCTTTCAGTCTTCCCTCACAGGCCATGTTTTCTAGGCCTTTAACAATTTTTGTTGGTCTTTGCACCTGCTCCAATTTCTCCACGTGCTGCCTGAAACATGGAGAAATCACCACAGAGCACAGCAGAAGACTCACTTCCCGTATCTCGCTTCCAACACCCCGGTTAACATGTCCCAGGATGACGACTGCTTTCTGTCACTGTCACACTGTTGACTCATATTTAGCTTGTGGTCCACTCTGGCCTCCAGATCCCTTTCTGCAGGACTCCTTCCTAGGCAGGCATTGGCTTGAGTTTGGAGGAGAACCTCTCAACTTCCAACTTCTTGCCCAAACCACTGGGTACAAGCTCCAGCCTGCAAGCCTCCCACCAGCAGCCTGGCATGGGATGTTTTAATACATCCCAACTGGCAGTGCAGAGGCTGCGGAAGAGGTGGACAGCAATCAAAAGAAACCAGTGTGGCAACCTCAGAGAGCTGTCTGCTTTGCAGGATAGGCAGGGGTGCCTGGTGAGGGAGCGCCTGGGGGGCTACCAACCATGACCTCTCCCCCCCCCCGCACCTGGGGAAGGGCTGGGAAAATCCCTCTCCATCCCAGGCACCCCATCTCTGCCCCAGCTGAGGCCCCCAGGGGAACAGTGGAGCCATGGGCCTGGCACAGGCAGCAAAAGCCTGCCCTCAATGGCAGCAGTGGGGGAAGCAGAGCAAGGTGGCCACCAGTCCCCCCGCTATGTTGCTCCGCCTCCTGCCGGTGAGCATGTGGACAGCCCTGCCTCTCCCGCAAGCAGCATTGCCCCACCTTCCCTGCCACTGCATGGGAACTCCTTCCGGGCCTCCTCGCTAATCCCCTGGATGCCCAGGGACTCTGGCCTGGCTGGCTGCTGGCCGGCCCTTTGCCCCTCCTGCCTATGGTGTTTGGAGAGCCTGTGCCCCCTTGTGCACTCCCTGGGCAAAGGTTTCCCCTGGCTACTGGGCAAGGGTGGAGTCCTTGTTCCCTCTGCAGAAGATACACCCATCTCCAGGAACTGGCAGGGACCCTGAGAGGTCAAGTTCAGTCCCCTGCCCTCGCAGCAGGACCAAGCACCATCCCTGACAGATTTGCCCCAGATCCCTAAATGGCCCCTCCAGGATTGAATTCCCAACGCTGGGTTGAGCAGGCCAATGCTCACACCTCTGAGCTGTCCCTCCCCCTAGAAGGGGACTGCTCAGCCCTAGCCACTGGAATAAAACCCCAGCTGCAGTGAGGACAGACAACAAGTCTGCCCCAAGGGTTGCGGGGAAGCTGCCCTTGGAAGGGACGTGCGTGATCAGCCTGCCCCCAGCCCAAGTGCAAGGTGGGGCAGAGGCAGGCCCCCAGCTGTAACCCAGAGACCCTGAGCACCCTCATTTTCATTCCCCTCTTCCCTTACCCCTAAGAAAACCAACCCAATATCGACAACCAAAATACCCCAATACTGACAGAGTGCGGCCGGGGAGGGGCGAGCGGGGTTGTTTTGTTATCCAAAGAAAGAAAAAGGAAGGCGGGGGAAGAAGAAAAGGAGAGAGATGCCTGGCTGCAGGGGCTGGGGTGGAGCGCTGCGCGGCCGGCAGTCCCTCCAGCTCACCTGTCGTGAACGGGTCGGAGGTGGCATTGGGTTTCTTCTTGCAGACGTAGGGCAGTGCGATGCTGCAGTCCCTGTTCTGCCAGCCCCCCGAGGACTCCGTCCGGATCACCCCACAGTTTTCTTCACTGGGATTGTCAGGCTGGTCTACATGGAGGAGGTTGGGGGTGAGGCGAAGGGAGGAAGAGGAGGATGGGTAGGGAAAATACAAGCATTAGAGCCCATCGCCAGGACTACAACAGAGTTAAATCACAGCACAGGAGTTTCCCATCTAATGCACACTGCCAGATGCATCAGCAAAAGGCGTGACATCCTGCAATCCTGCTTTTGGGGCACTACTATACAGCAGGGGAAATTTCGTCCTGACCCCGAAACTGGCAATCAGCATATGCCTGGAAGCATAAAGGTCTGGGGCCTCTAAAACTTCAGCTAGGGTATGTCTACACTAGCTCGTTAATTAGAGCTAGGTAGGCAAATGAGGGCAACCGGGGTTGCAAATGAAGCCTGGGATTTAAATATCCCGGGCTTCATTTGCATGTTCCCAGGCGCCGCCATCTTTAAATCCCCCTTAGTCCGAACTAACTGCCCGCAGCCAGACGCGGCAGTTAAACGTTAATTCAAACTAACTCCTTAGTCTGAATTAACTGTTACTCCTCATTCCATGACCTCGAGGAGTAACAGTTAATTCGAACTAAAGAGTTAATTCGAATTAACGTTTAACTGCCGCGTCTACCCACAGGCAGTTAGTTCGGACTAAGGGGGATTTAAAAATGGTGGCGCCCGGGAACATGCAAATGAAGCCCGGGATATTTAAATCCCAGGCTTCATTTGCAACCCTGGTTGCCCTCATTTGCCTACCTAGCTCGAATTAACGAGCTAGTGTAGACATACCCCTAGTGTCCTGGCAGGTGCTGTTCCATTCAGGTCAATATGTAATCCTAAAACTTCCTAGGGTCCAATTTTCTGAGGTGTTGAGCATCCACATCTACCTTTGAATCCAGCCCCCTAAACTAGCTCCCCCCAATAACATCCTGCCCTAGCACTCGCCAATGGTTACACACGCACAGAGAAACGAAAGCAGTGGCTTTAAGATGTTGCCTTTAAAATTAACTGCATGCCCCCGAGGGCTTGTATCATGGAATGCATTAAACAAGGACAGCCAGCTGGCCTTTTATTACACAGGACCTTCGTTATTTCGTATTCCACGGCAAAAAGTTACATCAAGATGGAGTTTAGATTGAGAGTAACTATGCTACTAACTTAGGCTAGGTCTACACTACCAGGTTATTTCGAAATTACTTATTTCGAAATAAGAACTCCCGAAATAACTATTTTGAAATAGCACGTCCATGCAACAGGGAAGCCTCGAAATGAGTCTGAGACAGGCTCCCTTAATGTGGACGCGCTACCTCGACTTACAGCCCAAGGAAGCACTGAGGAGTAATTACTGGGAGTCGTTATTTCAAAACAACAGCAGCTGAGCGACCACCCTACCGCTATTTCAAAATAGCAATTTTGAAATAGGCGTTATTCCTCGCAGAACGAGGGGGTTATTATTTCAAAATAACAAGCTCGCCATTTCAAAACAATTTCGAAATAACAGGCTTGCTGGACGCTCACCTTGTTATTTCGAAATAACTCTGTAGTGTAGACATGCCCTTAGGGATCAAGACCATTACAGGGATGCTGGAATTATCCACAAAGCAAGCCCTGTAAACTGAGGAAATTCAGAGTTAAAGTGACATTTCAGATGAATCCAGACAGGATGAGAGATGGAAATTCACAGTTAAGGCACCCAACCCTTAACTCAGCCCTGCTGTGAAATAACCACAGCATTACAATTAAGACACTTTAGTGTCTGTAGTTCCAGATTACAGTAAATTAAAGTTTAAGATATTCACTTTCTAGCATAGTTTTTCCCCCCTTCCCAGCACCAGGGTGAAATTCTGAGCCAACTGCAGACCATGGCAAAACTCCCATCGAAGTCAATGGAGCCAGGATCTCACCCCAGGAATACTGCAGTCTGAACAGTCACCTCCCACATCAGGTTTCATGTGGCCTGGAGTTCCATGGATCCATGGAGTCTCTTACATGGCCCAGATTTCTCTGGTGTCAAGCGGCACACAGTTCCATGACAACTCCTGTTCCATGCACACTATTCCCTGGCATCCGGCACCTCTGAGACTCAGTGCCGATGTCCTTATTCCCACTTGGACCCATGCATCATGCAGAGCAAAGAGAGATGATGTAATTCCACCGATGGCAAAGTGCTGCTGTCAACTGGCACGGTCTCTCTTGCCAGTGTGCCAGCTACGTACCAGCAAGTAAACCTACTGGTTAAATCCTGCAGCAGCCTGGACCATCTGTTTTTAGGCTTCTGGGACAGGATGCTGGGCTTTGCCACAGCCACCCACCAAAGGATCTCTACCACCCTGGCTCCTCCGCCAGGCTGCCTACAGACAGCATCTACGTCTGCCTTTGTGTCTCTCCTGCTGCGAGCTGGCCAGGACCTCGCCCTGCTGCGTCACCCTCGGCCTTACCGCTTTCCCAGTTGAGGTACTTCAGAGGTGAGTTGTCGGACCACTGCCAGCCCCCGTTCATATCCAGGTCATTGAGCCCAATCCAGAGGGTGGAGCTGTATCCTGTCAGCAGCCCTGGACAGAGAGAGGGGGACAGCATCATGCATCTCCTGTTCCCGGAAAGCCTCATCAGCAACGCAGCTCATGTCCAGCGGACACAACAAGGCCCCCGGAGCAGCTTCGGCAAACATGGCTTCCTCCGGGCCCGGCTCCGCGGTTCACGAACTGCCACAGCGCCGGGGGCTGCTGGCCCACCCACCCCAAACACCAGACTGAGCCCTCCTGCCAGCCTAAGGCCCGGGAGGGTGAAACCTGCCCTCCTCACGCTGTCTCTCTTCTGTGGCTAACTTGCGGCCATCGCTCACCAGGCTGCTAAGCCAGAGACTTTCAGGAAAAAACAAACCAAAAAAATCATCACACGCGCAGCAAAGCGCCAGCTACGGCCCACGCATTCGCTGCAGCCTGTCGGTGCGCATCACCGCCCCCACCCGGACGGCAGCGGGAGGGACCCGCGCACCACGGCAGGGAAAAGCGTTCCGGGGGGCATCAGAGATACACCTCCCGTGGGATAACAGGGCCTGCTCCTAAATCTGGGCAGCAGGCTGGAAACTCGCTGGTCAGACAGAACCGCTGGGGGAACCCGCCTGCCTCCCCTTCAGACCGGCTGCTAAACCCCCGTATGGCTCTGAGGCTGCCGCACCCCGTTAGTCACCTGGGCGGCGCTACCGGGTCCTTAGCAGTGTGAACGGCTGGAGAGCCTGCCTCTGCCAAGCTCCAGCCGGCCGGCGCGGTCCTGCCGCCCCACAGGTCTCTCCCCTTGCAGGACACAGGCTCTCACCCCAGAAGGGGTTAACACACGAGGCTTCAGAGAAGTGTCTACGAACCCAGGGAGCTGCTAGCCAAGAGCTCAAAGGCAGGTTTATACAGCGGCTTCCATCCAGGCTTCCCGACGCAGCCGAGCCCAGCTCGCCCCTCCCAGCCCCGATCCATCGGGATAACAGGCACACGCCCACCCAGCGCCTGCTCCGCCCACGCAGGGCAGTGAGAACTCACAAAAACCTACTCCAGCCCGGCGTGCAAGGGGCTGATTTGCTGTACAGCTCCGAGCACCTCTGTGCAGCCACGCCTGCTGCGGGTATGTGGACGTGTCCCAAGCAGCCGGGGTGCTCAGAAGCAGCAGAGCAGAGGCGAAAAGGAGAGCAGGACAGCTGCCCCCGTTCAGACCTCTCCCCGGGGCCACGCTCGACTAAAAGCCGTGCTGGAGGCCAAGTGCAGGCACTCCGTGGTACCGTGTCCCCTGCCCAGGGAACCGGGGCCCCCATCCAAGGGCCCCTTACCCAGGCTGGCGCTGGGCACACTCACCGTTGATGTAGGTCTGCTCGTGGATCTCCGTGATGCTCAGCAGGTTGGCCCCTTGCTGCTCGCAGCTGCTCCACGCCTCCCGCCAGGACAGGGTGGACTGGAAGTTGAACTGGTAGCAGCTGTTGGTCAGGTGATCCTTGTCCCAGAAGGTCTCGCAGTCATTGCCTGGGGAGGGGGGGTTGCGGGGCAGGGAGAGCCGGGGGTTACCGCTGATGCCGCCGCACAGCCAGCAGGAGACGGATAGTCCCTGTTCGGCTTCTTACAGAGGCTGCAGTTTCCTTTCAGGGATACCCCAAAGGCAGGCCGCGCCCACTGGAGCCCCGACGGGCGGGGGTAGCCTCTGGCCAGGTGTGAGACCGCGGCAAATGCAGCGTAGCAGGCAGAAAACCGGCCTTTTCTGACCAGGGCAGGACTACGGCACACGAGTAACCCTGGGCAGCACCTTCCTCGGCCCGGCCTCCCTCTGCCCGCCAGGGACATGGGGAGTTCAGGGCCGGCCCGAGGAAGGATCGCAGAACCCAGCCCGCAGAGGGTGAAGCCAGCGTGGGGCGGGGGCCTGGCTCTCTCCACTCGTGCTGCTCTTGGAGTCGCCCATGGAGGAGATGCTGAGAACGTCCACCAGGGCCTCAGGGCCCAGGCGCTAACAAGGCAAGCGCTGAAAGAAGGGCTGGGGATGCACCCAACGGCAAAGCACCCTCCCACCCTGAATTAAATGCCAGGCCATGTGGCTGGAGGATAAGGGACGCTGGGGCCTTTGCTGCCTTCACCTTGGTGCTGGGAGGTGACTTTATAGCTTCCTCCCCGGTCAGCACTGTCAAGCGCCTTTGAGAGGAAAAGCTGCATTGCCCTGTGTCAACAGCATGGAGCCCCACCAGATACCAGGCTGGTATCCCCCACGCCCTAGCTAGAGCCAGGCTGGTATCCCCCATGCCCTCACTAGAGCCAGGCTGGTATCCCCCACGCCCTAGCTAGAGCCAGGCTGGTATCCCCCACACCCTAGCTAGAGCCAGGCTGGTATCCCCCATGCCCTCACTAGAGCCAGGCTGGTATCCCCCACGCCCTCACTAGAGCCAGGCTGGTATCCCCCACGCCCTCACTAGAGCCAGGCTGGTATCCCCCACGCCCTAGCTAGAGCCAGGCTGGTATCCCCCATGCCCTCACTAGAGCCAGGCTGGTATCCCCCACGCCCTAGCTAGAGCCAGGCTGGTATCCCCCATGCCCTCACTAGAGCCAGGCTGGTATCCCCCACGCCCTCACTAGAGCCAGGCTGGTATCCCCCACGCCCTCACTAGAGCCAGGCTGGTATCCCCCACGCCCTCACTGGAGCCAGGCTGGTATCCCCCACGCCCTCACTGGAGCCAGGCTGGTATCCCCCACGCCCTCACTGGAGCCAGGCTGGTATCCCCCACGCCCTCACTAGAGCCAGGCTGGTATCCCCCACGCCCTCACTAGAGCCAGGCTGGTATCCCCCACGCCCTCACTAGAGCCAGGCTGGTATCCCCCACGCCCTCACTAGAGCCAGGCTGGTATCCCCCACGCCCTCACTAGAGCCAGGCTGGTATCCCCCACACCCTCACTAGAGCCAGGCTGGTATCCCCCACGCCCTCACTAGAGCCAGGCTGGTATCCCCCACACCCTCACTAGAGCCAGGCTGGTATCCCCCACGCCCTCACTAGAGCCAGGCTGGTATCCCCCACATGTCTGCAGCTTCCAACCCCTCACCAGTGCTCGGCTGGTATCCCTGACACAATCCTCTCTGCCCCATGCAATGCCCAGCTGGCATCACCTCCCTCCCCCATTGTTTAAGCTTCCAGCCAGGCCAACCGCCACTCACTCTTAATGGGGCAGAAGCCCCATCGTTCATCCTTGCCGTAATCCTGCGTGGTGGCGCACCAGAGATGGCCGTCCTCCCGCCCCGTGCTGGTGCAGCCGTGGAACCACTGGTTGTCGTACTTGAAGGGGATGGTGCAGGGCTTCCCGTGGGAATTGCCCTGGATGGTGTAAATTTCTGCAGCGGGAAAGAGTGAGAGAGTCGAACCCTCCCTCAGACTCCCTTCCCCGGGAAAGAGCAGCCGAGGGAGCCTGCCCTGCCGAGCCCGCCGGGACAGCGGGGCCAGAGGGTGCAGCACTGAATGCCGGCTCAGCCCCTTCTTCCCCCGACGTACGCAGAATGGACTCGGCCAGCCCTAGATTTATTATTCCCCCCACCCCAGATCTTCCGTCATTAGTCTGAGCTTTCAGAACCCGGTTGGCCCGACTCTCCATTGCCCGGCGTCTGGGGGAGTCACATCAGCAGCGCAAAGCTGCTGCAAAATGCTGTTCCTGATTCATGCCCACTCCACACTGGCAGAGAGCCAGGCCCCTCGACCACGTCTACACTAGCACGTGTGTCAGTCAGGGGCAGGCCTCCCTGGAAGCTGAGCGCTTGTGCGGCCATGGGGGAGAGATTCCAGTGCTGCCCAGCTGAGGAGCCGAGTGCCCGTGGCTAGGTTTGCATTTCTCCAGGTGGTGCACATTTGCACACGCCACGGGGCACATAAAAATGTATTCCGCACATGGATGGAACAGATCAAAGGGAACAGTGGCCCGGGGTGGCATCAGTACACAAGAGAGGCGCCAGCGTGGACAGTACCATGGCTACATGGGAGACCTTCCAGCGGTGCAGCTGTGGCAGTACAGCTGTGCCCCTGTAAGGTCGCCAGCGTGGACACAGCTGAAGAAGCTGGGTTGAATGAGCCAACCAGAAGGGCGGGGCCTCAAACGGAATGGGCGGGGCCAGGACACTTCCAGGCTTCCCCCCTCCCCCCCCCGATCATAACTGGGCTGGAGGTGGGGGAGCGCCTTAGTCCCCCTCCCCGATGTTCTCCCTAGGCACCCACGCCCCTGGCGGTGGGAGGAGACTTCACTCGCTGCCTGGAGCATGTGGCACTTCTAAGCACCGTGCACTCCTTGAGGGCAGGCACAGGGTGGAGGAAACTTCGTGCGCTTCCCCCCCGCCTCCAAGCCCTGATTGGCAGGGCCTCTGCGGGCTGGATCAACCCGCTTGGCGGTCCAGATCCGGCCACAGAGGCCCTTTTGCCCAGCCCTGCTGTAGGTTCTACTCCGATCACAGAAACCACCAGAGACCATGGGGACCACGCAGAAGCCCAGAGCCCTCCCCAGGTGTTACCAGAATAGGGGTTGGAGCACAAATCTTCCTGGGTGTTATAGATGCTCCACTGCCCGCCGCGGGCCTGATCCCCTCTCTCGGCCGGCGCCAGTGAGAGGTTCCCTGCCTTGGCATTCAGATAGTGAGAGAGATGCTCCCCCAGGTTCCGGCAGTTCCACCTCATGTTGACGGACTCGCGGTCGCACTCGTAGGTGGCCAGAGACTGCCCCGCCGCGGTGGAGTTGCTGCCCTGCCAGGAGACCCCGAGGCACTGCATGGTCCCAAGGTTGAAGAGTCGGTTCCGGGAGACCCATTTCCACTTCTGGGCTGGGGCGCTGGCGTTGCAGGCTTTGGAGATCCTCACCAGGGCGTCCTTGGTCTCCAAGCAGCCCTGCAGCCTGCTATTGTAGATCAGGAACACCTTGGAATCTGGAAAGCAAAGAGAGCAAAGGCAGGGACACAGGATTAGGGCCTCTTGTGAAACTGAGCAGCTGCTGCAGCGGCATCTGCATGGAGAACAATCACCAGGGTCGATCAATTTCCCTGGTGCAGGGCATGACCTGACCACTAGAGAAACACGAGATCTAACTAGATCAGACCAGTGGCCCCTCAAAATCCAGACTCCTGCCCCATGCACCATCTGGCCACAGGAGCGGAGGGGGTTGGAGGACATTGCTTCCTGACCCGAGTGCTCAGCTTACACCCAGAAACATGCGATTGAATCCCCTTCGTCCCAGCCTGCCCAGCTTATAAATGTGGATGTGGCTCATGACATCGCTCGCTCCGTGATGTAACTGTCGCTTAATCGGGTGGGGTACAGCTGGGTTCATGCCTCCCTTTGAAGCATCCTGCTTGGGACTCCAGGCGAGCTGTGAAGTTTTGATCAGAGCAACCCTGGACATTTTGTTGCCGCAGGTGCAAAATCTGTTTGCCCCTTCCTGCCCCCAAGTGGCCAACAGCACAGCAGTCTACTGCCCGGCTCACTTGCCCCTAGTCCTGGACCAACCTAGAGGGTGGGACACTAGGGTGGGAGTCAGGGCACCAAGAGTCTACTCACAGCCCTGCTGCATGACCTCTTTGGCTTGCCTATCCTTGGAGACTGGTACTATTGCTTTTTTTGTGGGCTGGTACAGCACCTAGCATAGCAGGGCCCTGCGCTTGGCAGCTCTTTATTCCTTAGCCTCTGCCTCTAAACAGCATCATAAGGAGGTGCAGTTTTCCATCGATGCGCTGGAAAAGATCTCCAAGTGCTTGGAAACAGTACTTAAGCTTCCCAGCATGCCATCCGGGGCATTTGGGGTATTGGCAAAGGCATGAAGGCATTTCTTTGCTAGAGAAATTAAAGTGCCATCAAAGCCTGAGCTTCCACGGATTGCTCTGAGCTCACTGACCAGCCCCAGCAATTCAGCTGTCCTGTTAAAAGGATGCTAGGCAGCCTTGCAACAGCAGTTTTTAAAGTAACCCTCCACACTGCAAGCGGAGCCCACGCTTACGGCTCAGCTGGAGGCTGTCTTCTTTAGCCAGTGCATTCAAGTCTGTAAAAACACAGCTATGCGGGGGAATAAAATGGTGTTCATCACATTTATGCACATCTGGGGCCCTGTTAAAAAAAATGTTGGAACACACACGGTACAGAGAAGGTCTCACCCCACATGACTCATGAGTTCGGCTCGGCTGATGGAAAACACTCTCCGAAGGCAAAGCCAACGGCTCAGGACACGTGGGGTTGGCTTTTCTTCCCTTCTCCTTGCGCTTTGGTCTTTTTATGCCTCACTTATGGGTCTACGGGGTACATTTTTCACCCCCATTCAGTGATTTTCAATGGTTGTAGGGACTCAATTGAATGGGAGCCGAGCACCTAACTCGCTAAATGGCTTTGATCATTTTTCCATTGGGAGAATATTGGAAGTTCTGAGTAAAGTGAGTTGCTCGAGACCACACAAACAACAGCGACCGGGTGTGATTGCATCTTACATAGCCGTACACCGGAGCGCGCCTTCATCTGGCTAGTCCAGATATCAGAGCAGTGAAATCGTGGCAGGATGAGTGTGAGCGCAGATTAGCGCTCCGAGTAATTACCCAGAGCTCCCGGTAGGTATGTCCAGCCTAACAGCCTGTGCCTAAGCTTCAGGTACGGCTGCGAAAGTTGCAAGCAGGCCCTGTAACAGATGGACTTCAAGTCAGCGGCTGCTCCAGGAAGAGAACCCAGGAATACTGACCCTGCAAACGCTTACTTGACGTGACACTTTTAGATCACTGCAGCTTGAAACATGACCAGCCTTAGAACTCTCACCTCTAACAGGAACCAAAACTAACTTTAGTCAGCGCTCAAGTTGCATCAAAGTAAATCTTACCCACCCCCAACCCTGAAAGCATGGAAATTAACTTGGGGAGAAGCCTTCCGCACCCCCTGCCTCTTCCCCATTGGCTACAATGCCACTACAACCCTCCGCAAGGCCCTCACTTCCACCCCAACAGACACTCAGAAGCACGATTTACCACGCCTTCACTGAACTGTCACTCGACCGGCAACTTCATACCACGGCGCATCCACAGGCCAGCATGCCCTGCTGTCACTGGACCATTCACATGGGACATTAATCTGCCGAAAAGAATCTGCTGAGGTCACCATTACGGTTTGCGTTAGACTGTGGCTTTCCAGAACTGTGTGAGAATCAGTGAAAACATATGTGTCTCTCCAGCTGATGTGTTAGGGAATCTCTGTCAAATGCGGCAGGTTCATCTGGGTGCCTTTTTTCTCCCCCATTATAAAGGGAAATGTGGCAAAGTGATATTGTATTAACTTGCACGTGAGGGGCGATATGTGGCATAGAGCGTGGAACAGAGCATTTCAGAGGTCTTGCAAAACGGACTGAAAAAAACGAGACATTCCAGTAAAATCTTCACAAAGGGGTGATTTTTGGAACACGCCGTTCTATTTTTATCAACCTATTTTTTATCCTTTAAAAACTGAATTCTATTCAAAGTTTACCCTCTATAGTTATTGGCGGGCGAGGGGGGGGGGGTTTGCGGGGGAGGGGATTTCTTACCATTTTAAAACATTAGTAACATGCCTTTAAACTATTAAACTGAAGTTTCCTCCCCAAATTAATTATGCCATTGCTACCAGTGCCCTAGCGTAATGAAGTTGACAAAAGCTCACAGATTTTAAATAACGTATTTTTAAACTGACTTGCTGTTGCGATTTTTTAAAAATTGTTTCTGTTTTTGTAGGACTGACATATAAACAATGTTTTACGCTCCTCGAGCTCGCATTGAAACAGAAGTTATCTAACGGGCCAGCTCCCAAGTAGCAGTAACATCATGCATGATAGAGAACCAGAGCCAAATCTACACTGAGGTGTCATTTGGACCAGAAGGGTGTGAATGGCAGAGCGCACCGAAAAGCTGCGCTGTATCTGCCATGCGTGTACACTGCCAGTGCCAAATGAAAGCAGCATCCACACCAGGCAGGGCAGAAGGCAGCTCTTTGGTGGGCAGTGCGAACTAGATCCATGTGGCATTGCTGCTTTGAAACACCACGTGCAGCCTAGGGCCGGCTGGGGACCGGGCTGACCACGGCGTTTCAAAGCGGCAGCGCCACATGGAGCCCAGGGTCCGGCCCTTAGGCACCACGCAGATTCAGGCATTCTGAGTTTTTAGATACACACCGTGACACTGGCAGACTTGGTGACAGCTCATGACAAGGCCCGTGGGCCTCCCGCATTGACAGATGCATAGCTGGACCATCAGTCTGGCTCACCTGCATGTTAGCGCTTGTCTCCACTATGCCGGGGATCAACGCTTCAGCGATCGATCCACTGGATACGATAAACCGATCTCTGAGCACTCTGCCATCCATGCTGAATACTTTACTGAACACAAGATGCCACAATAAGCAATGTTCCCTCTCATTTTTTCCACCCGTAGGTAGAATAAATTTTGTTCTGTGCACCAAGGCATGTGTGGGAGTGCACCACCTGTAGGAACACACGCTGCTGGCTGTGAGCACTCTGCTAATCTGCTGGGTGGCTTTTGAATCTCTCTGGGGTGGCCGCCCATGTGCTCAGTGTATAGGGGATGCTGGTCATAAGCGTGTCACCTTCAGCTATACTTGCAAAGCTGAAGTGATGAAGATTCGCGCGACGGCGAGGATTAGCATAGACAAGGCCTTGGTCTTTGTTAAAATAGATGTTCGTGTTTAGACTTGATGAAGAGTTGAATGGGGGTCTGGAACGGACAGTGATGTGAGCGCGAACCGCACAGAAATGTTCTCTGCAGGGAGCCTGGATGCAGGGCCGACCAGATTGACGGGAGCACGAATTCATCCCAGCTCTGTGCCTCGACAGGCAACAGAGGGGCCAGAGTCAGCATCATGGAACCTCTCCCAGCGGAGCACTTGCCCTTTTCGCAGGGATGACCCAGGAGCAGGACAGGCGGATGTCACGTGTCCGCACTGCAACATTGCAAACCATCCCAGCTGATCCTCTGTATGGGGCAGCTGGCTGTAGAACATGTCCCTCTTGGACCCTGGGGTTTTGTCATTACAGCGGCTCTTTGGGGGATGGGTCAGAAGCTTCCGAGTATTAATGCTTCCACACAGAAACCACGTGACCCAGGGAGGAGGGGAGATGAAGCGTAAGAACATAAGAACAGCCATACTGGGTCAGACCAAAGGTCCATCCAGCCCAGAGTCCTGTCTGCCAACAGTGGTCAATACCAGATGCCCCAGAGGGAGGGATCACAACAAGTAATTCTCACATGATCCCTCTCCTGTCATCCATTTCCATACAAACAGAGGCTAGGGACACCATTCCTGGCTAATAGCCACTGATGAACCTAACCTACATGAATCTATCTAGCTCTTCTTTGAACCCTGTTAAAGTCCTAGTCTTCACAACATCCTCTGGCAAGGAGTTCCACAGGTTGACTGTGTACTATGTGAAGAAAAACTTCCTTTAGTTTGTTTTAAACCTGCTGCCTATTAATTTCATTTGGTGACCTCTTAGTTCTTATGTTATGGGAACAAGTACATTTCCTTATTCACTTCTTCCACACCAGTCATGATTGTATAGACCTCTATTATATCCCTCCTTAGTCTTCTCTTTTCTAAGATGAAAAGTCTTCATATGGGACTCACTTGAAACCCCTAATCATTTCTGTTGCCCTTTTCTGAACCTTTTCCAATGCTAACATATCTTTTTTGAGACAAGGTGACCACATCTGCACTCAGTATTCAAGATGTGGGTGCACCATGGTTTTATATAGAGGCAATAAAATATTCTCTGTCTCTTTTTTAATGATTCCTAATATTCTGTTTGCTTTTTTGACTGCCGCTGCACATGGAGTGGATGTTTTCAGAGAACAATCTGCAATGACTCCAAGATCTCTCTTGAGTAGTTGTAGCTAAATGAGTCCCCATCATACCATATGTGTAGCTGGGATTATGTTTTCCAATGTGCATTACTTTGCATTGATCAGGGTTTCCCCAGAGTGTTAGAGGGAGGGGCTCATACCCACCCCCCGGTCAGTAACAGATGGAGATATACCTACCTCATAGGACGGGAAGGGACCTTGATAGGTCATCAAGCCCAGTCTCCTACCCTCACTGCAGGGCCATGCACCATCCCTGACAGATTTGCCCCAGATCCCTAAATGGCCCCCTTAAGGATTGAATTCCCAACCTTGGGTTTAGCAGGCTACTGCTCAAATCACGGAGCTACCCCTCCCCCCAGCCTGCTGGGCCCATCCTGGAGGAACCTGAGCAGCTCTCAGAGGTGCATTAAGCAATAGGACTAGCACCGGTCGCCTCCTCAGGGGAAAACTGGGCATGGATTTCTTAATGGTTTATAGTTTTTAATTCAGAATAATGAGGGCTGTGCAGAGAAATGGGTAGACCCCCTTCCACACACAGCAACTAACCACTGGCTCCCTCACAGCCCAGTTGGGCTCTGCCACTCCGGGGACTAGGGTCCACACATGCCCTGCCTCCCTGGGGACTGCCACTGTGGGCCCATCCTGAGAGGTGTTAAGTGCCCCCAGTTCCCGCTGACTCCAACATGGGCAGAGACCGGCCCCATCTCCATTCTCCTGGCCACGGCCTGTTCAGAGGAGCTGCTCTGCTCTCACACGGCCTCCCCGGCTGAGGTTAACAAACACCCAGTCCCCGTTAAAATTAACGGGTGTCCAAATCTACCAGGCGTCTTTTGGGAAGCTCAGCCTCCAGTTGCGAGCCCCAGCCACAGGTCAGCTCACGGTCAAAGGAAGCTGCCCAGACTGGAGAGGAGTGCCTGGGCCCAGAAAGGCAGCAAATAACATCTTACTCTAAAAAGAGACCCAGGCTGGAAGTAGAAAATTATAGCCTGAGGCGTGGGACCCGCCAGCTACAGAGACTCTCCCTGAAAAGAAACAATGGAAAGTTACCTTCGGGCAGCCAATTCCCTTCCAGGCTGCACTGCTCGGGCTTCTGGAGAGACGCCGCCGCCAGAGCAGGGGGCTGGCTGGACATACCCAGCAATTTTAGCCCCAGTGATTGACAGCCCCAGAGACAGAAGGCCAAGGAAGCGCAGGCAGAGCACGCTTCCCTTTTGCTGTTCCAGCACCCCCGGCTTCCGGCCTGCCTTGGAGACACCACTTCCAGGGGTGGGAGTCCAGCTTCCATGGCCCCTTCACACCCTGGTGTCTCCCCCCGGATGCTCGTAAGCAGAATCCAGGAGCACGCAGTGGGGTGGCAGGTAGGGATGTTAGACAGCGTGTAACTGAATTCTCATGTGACTGCGTCAAATGTTAGCGGTTACGCGACTATTCGATAGTCCGCAGGGGCAGGGCCAGCAGCCAAGTGCGCTCCTGGCCGCACTCCCAGGGAGCCCCCTGCCACTCCGCGCTGCTGCCTCTCTATCAGAGGCAGCAGCCCGGGATAGCAGGCGGGAGCCAGTTCGTGAGGGGAGCCGGGTTAAAAAATGGCTTCCCACACAGACTGGCTCCAGCCTGCCGCGGAGGCAGCAGTGCAGGGCGGCAGCAGCCCCTGTCCTCGGGGGGCCCGAGCTCCGCACAGACAGAGGCTGCGCTGGAATCCATGGAGCAGTCTGGTGCCCGCTGCCCCTCCACTCCGTTCTGATGCCTCTGTCCGCGAAGCAGCCCCTGTCCGTGGGCAAAGGCTGCTCCAGAAGCAGCCCCTCTTTGTGGGAGGTCCCAGCTCCCTACTGGGACCCTCCAGGGACAGGGGCTGCTGGACCCATTGTGAGCTGGGACTGAGCAAGCCCAGCTCAGTCCTGGCTTGTGCCCGTCCGGGATTGCTGTGGCTCTGACTTCCGCCTTCCCCCCACCAGAGGCAGAAAGTGGGGAGGATGCAGGAGCCAGTGCTGTGGGGAGCTGGCTTAAAAGATGATCCCCCCCCTCCAGCACTGGCTCTGTCGTGCCGCCTGCCATCCTCCCACTGCTTCTGCCAGAGGCAGCACCATGGCGGGGCGCAGAGGCTGGTGGCAGCAGCCCCTATCTGCAGAGGATCCAAGCTCCCCATAGACAGAGGCTGTTCTGCCTCCACTGTCCATGGGGAGCTGGGACCCCCGGTGCACAGGGGCTGCTGCCACCCTACACTGCTGCCTCTGTATCAGAGGCAACAGCACAAGGCAGCAGGCAGCCGGTCTGTGCAGGGAGCTGGTTTCAAAACAGGCTCCCCTCGCAGACCAGCTCCTGGCTGGCACCCTGCGCTGCTGCCTCTGATACAGAGGCAGCAGCGGTGAAGCAAGAGGCTCCCTGGGAGTGGGGCCAGAGCGCACTGGCTGCCGGCCCCGCCCCCAGGGACTATAGAATAGTCACTAAGAATTCATGCGGTTACTCAACTATTCAATTACCCGACAGCTAACATCCCTCGTCCCCATGACACTGTACATTGGCACTGATGTCTGTATCACCTCCGGCCAGCGCGGGAGGTTCTAAGAACAAATGCCAGTGTGGAGTAGAGCAAGGAGTGAAAGAGACGGCAGCAAAGCACGGGAGCATATGCGCAACTTCAAGCACATGCTGAAGTCCAGTTGACTTTATGGGACTTTGGCATGTGCTTTGCTGCACAGGGATGGCCTGAAGCATGTTCACTGAGTTAAGCCCCTGCCTAAGTGACTGGCTGCACAGGAGGCAACGCTGGCAGAAAACGGCGTCTTGCTGATACCTAGACGTTAAGACGTTACGCTCCTCGAATCCGACCACCTGCCCCACACAGACAGGAAGTGATCTTGAGACCCACTTCCAGTCTCAGCGTAAGGACGCCAAGTGACAGAGAACCCCCCACAGCCCTTAGTGAGCTGCTCCAACGGTTAGTTCTCCACCCTCTGAACATTTTGCATCTTATTTTTAGTCAGAAAGTCTCTAGCTGCACTCCCAGCCACTCTCACTGCACCTTGGTCAGCTAGGCTGAAGAGCCCATTAATACGACACTGTTTCCCCACATACGCACTTCCCTGGCTGATGACTTTGTCTTTGCATTAGGGATGTGACGGAGGAGTCAACTAGTCGCTTCCCCCGTCCCTTGCTGCTCTATCAGAAAGTGGAGGGGATACTTCAAAGCGGCAGCACCACTTGAAGCCTGGGGCCAAACCCCGGGCTCCACCTGGTGTTGCCACTTTGAAACGCCACGTGCAGCCTGGGGCCAGCTGGGGTCGGCGTTTCAAACAGAAGCATCGTGTGGAGCCTGGGAACAGTGGGGGGAGGAGGGGACTCTCCCTCTGATCCTGGGCTCCATGGGGTGCTGCTGCTTTGAAATGCCGCAAGGGGCCTGACGCCAGGATCCCCGGGGCGTTTCAAAGCGGCAATGCCGCATGGAGACCCTGGGCTCCATGCGGCGCTTTCACCTTTGAAGTGTAGCAACAGCCTGAGGGGAGGTGCCCTATCGAGCAATCTAATAGTCGATGGAAAATGCATCAACTATTCGGTTAGTAAATTACCCGCAATTTACATTTACAACACCCCTACTTTACATCAGACCCTCCAACTGCTCACATTCCAGAGGCATCAGCGTGGGATAAGGGGTGAAACCATGAGGGTTAACCAATGATTCTGGGCTCATCAGTTAACCATGTACATGGGTTACGTGTTCACATCCCTGGAATTAATATCCCTCAGCAGGGTGAATATTACTTCACCCTACCCCATAAACAAATTCTAAGCAAACAATCTGTTTTGGTTGTTTACACTAACGTTTTTCAAGTTTCCATTCTTATTTATTCATTTACTAGCAATTTACCTGGTGTTGCTAGGATCCTTAACTCAATTTTTTTTTTAAATAAAAGAAAAATGCACATGCATTATTGAAGTGATTGAAATTTTCTAAATTACAGTGCTAAGTGCTTATTAAGTTAATTTTAGTACACTTTTTAATGGGAATTACATCATGGCTACCTCTACACTGGCATGATCTTGCGCAAAAACTCTTTAGTGCAAGAGTTCTTGCGTTAAAGTAGTTTGTGCAAGAGAGCGTCTACACTGGCATGTGCTTTTGCGCAAGAGATGTGCTTTTGTGCAAGAGAGTGAAGACACTCTCTTGCGCAAGAAAGCTCTGATGGCCATTTTAACCATAGGGTTTTCTTGCGCAAGAAATTCATGTTGCCTGTCTACACTGGCCTCTTGCGCACGAACAGTTGTGCAAAAGGTCTTATTCCTGAGTGGGAGCATCATGGTTCTTGCGCAAGAAGCCCTGATTTCATACAGTAGAATGTCAGTTTACTTGCGCAAGAACACATGGCCAGTGTAAACAGGCAGCAAGTTTTTGCACAAGAGTGGCCGCTTTGGTGCAAGATCGCATCAGTGTAGACACAGCCCATGTGTATTTTTTTCTTCATCCCTATAAACTCTTATCTTTCACTGTGTTTTAACAGAAAAGGACTATAGCCTCAGGACAGGGTGAAGATGTGGATAAATCTCCGTAACATTTCCATATAACCATGTATCATTCTCATATAACTTTGTATTAAGAGAAACTTTATAATATATACAGGCAGTCCCCGGGTTACGTACAAGATCGGGACTGTAGGTTTGTTCTTAAGTTGAATTTGTATGTAAGTCGGAACTGGTACATATTGTAGGGGAAACTCTAGCCAAACATTTTTTTTAGTTTTGGATAGCATAGGGAAAGGTTAACTCCCCTCTAATGTTTGTTTTGCTGTCTGTTCCCCTGTTCAGAAGATTTCACATCTATTTCTGTCCCTGTGACAAACTCAGGACTAAAGGAGTAACTCATCAAATACCAAACAGCTCTGCACCATGCTTTGAGCTAATAGCTTTATTTCCACACACCACCCAGGGTTCTAGGAGGAGGGTCCTTTTTTTGCTAACACAATGAGGCCAGCACTTTGTTTGTTTTGGTGGAGTCTTTGTTTGCCCAGGGAGCCCAGCATGTATAGGGGGAGGAGGGGCGGAGAGGCTGCTTTTGTCTGCTGTTCAGCAGCCTGTTGCTCAGGGGAGGGGGCAGCCTGTTGCTGGCAGGGGGGGAGGGGGAGGCTGCGAGGCCGCGGGAGGGGGGGGGCAGCGGGCGTGGGGAGGCACTTTTCCTCTGCCCGGCAGCTCTGCGGGATCCCTGTCCCTGTGGCCAGCTGCTGCAGGCAGAGGCCAGTTGGAGCCGGCCGAAGAGGAGGAGGTGGATTCTAGGACCCAGGTGAGCGAGCCCCGGGGACGCTGCTGCGCTCCGGGAGCCCGGCATGTATAGAGGGGAGGAGGGGCGGAGAGGCTGCTTTTGTCTGTTCGGCAGCCTGTTGCTCAGGGGAGGGGGCAGCCTGTTGCTGGCAGGGGGGCAGCGGGCGTGGGGAGGCACTTTTCCTCTGCCCGGCAGCTCTGCGGGACCCCAGTCGGAGCCGGCCCGAGGAGGAGGAGGATCCTAGGACCCAGGTGAGCGAGCCCCGGGAATGCTGCTGCGCATGTGCGGGAGTTGCCTCACCCCGTTCGTATCTAGGGATCCGACGTAAGTCGGATCCACGTAAGTCGGGGACTGCCTGTATATATATCTTTATGTTAAGCCTTCTTATAGAATCCCTTGTATTAAGAGAAACCTTGTACCCAGTCTTTTCCATAGAAACTTTGTATCAAGCTCTTTATGCTATAGGTCTTAGGAATAGTTAAGGTAAAGAAAAATGTCTTTTGCTAGGAGTAGAACAGATCTCTCCCCTTTCATTGATTGTCCTCTTCGAAGCAGCATTAAGAAAGGCAAGGTGATGACTAACTGGCTGCATGAGAGGAATAAATATGAGGCATCTTGCAGAGGGACCCCGAGTTTTTGTCTTGTCAACATCGGAGCATCAATCGGGATTGGCAGAAGCCCGGCTCCACCCCTCCTCCATCTAACTCACTTGGCCATTGTAGCTACAGGGAGCAACTATTGGTAACAACAAGACGGATGTGTGTGTGTGGTCAATAAATGTGGCATGTTGCCTTATCCCCCTGAAAAAGATCCCGGGTGCTTCTTTTAAGCACAACACAGAGATTAAATTTCTTGATACCTTAAATGACTGCTTCTTGGACAGCTAGTTCTGGACCCCACAAAGGAAGAGGCAATTCCTGATTTAGTTCTAAGTGGACTGCAGGATTTGGTTCAAGGGGTAAATATAACTGGATCTCTTGGAAATAGTGACCATAATGTAATAAAATGTAATATCCCTGTGGTGGGAAAAACACCTCAGCAACCCAACACTGTGGCATTTAATTTCAGGAAGGGAAACTACACAAAAATGAGGAAGTTAGTTAAACAGAAATTAAAAGGTGCAATGACAAAAGTAAAATCCCTGCAAGCTACATGGAAACTTTTCAGATACCATAATAGAGGCTCAACTTAAATGTGTACCCCAAATTAAAAAACACAGTAAGAGGACTAAAAAAGTGCCACCATGGCTTATAACCCGTAAAAGAAGCAGTGAGAAATGAAAAGGCATTGTTTAAAAAGTGGAAGTTAAATCTTTGCGAGGAAAATAGAAAGGAGCATAAACTCTGCCAAATTAAGTGTAAAAATATAATAAGAAAAGCTCAAAAGGAGTTTGAAGAACAGCTAGCAACAAATATTTTGCTATTACTTTTTGAATTTTTGAAGTACATCAGAAGTAGGAAGGCTGTTAAACAACCAGTGGGGCCCCAGGACAATTGCGATACAGTCATTGTGGAGAAACTAAATCAGTGCTCACCAACCAGTAGATCGGAATCTACCTGTAAATCTTGCAGCTTCTGCAGATGGTTTCACAAAAAAAATAAAAAATACTGACACCCCCCCCTCCACCAAAATGCTGGGGAAAAATTCTGTTGAGAAAAAAAAAAAGGCCACGCATATCCCAAGCAGCCTTCAATACCTGGCAACCCTAGCCTCTGACAGGTGATCCTGACTGGTTTGGCCAGGAAACTCAAATGCTGGCACTTCATCCACTGTCATGCTGCTCCTGCCCTCTGACTTGGAGATGCCCTCCGGGAGCCTCCTGCTTGCTGTGCAAGGTGTGGGAGGGAGACAAGCAGGGGCGCTGATGTCAGAATTCTCCTCTGCCCCTCACTCCTGTACCCCATCTCCACACAGAGAGAAGGGGATGGAGGGAGCTTAGCAGTGCAAATCTCTGTCACTCTCACACAGTGTGTGTGTGTGTGTGTGTCTGTCCTTCTCACAAACACACACTGTCCTTCCCTCTCCTCTCCCGACCCAACACACACATGGGGGGTTGTTGTTACTACTTGCAAAGTGGGTTATTTTGGGTTTCTGTCTGGTCCTTCCCAGGGCTTGCACCCTGAAAGTCAGAGTCCCCAGCTGACCCCGGGCTCCATGCGGTGCTGCTGCTTTGAAATGCCATGTGCAGCCTGGGGCCAGCTGGAGACTGTCAGCTGGTCCCGGGGTTACACGCAGCATTTCAAAGCAACAGCAAGGGGGGGAAGCGACTAGCCAACTAGTGTGTCGAGTATCCGATTAGCATGTGTTTATCGGATAGTTGACTAATCATTCACATCCCTAATGGGGACTAATTTAGCTATAACTACTGAGGAGAGATCTTGGAGTCATTGCGGATAGTTTGCTGAAAACATTCCCTCGGTGGGCAGCAGAAGTCAAAAAAAGCAAACAATGTTTTGACTCCTTAAAAAAGGGACAGAGAAGAAGACAGAATATTTTATTGCCTCTACATAAAACCATGGTGCGCCCACATCTTGAATACTGTATGCAGATGTGGTTGCCTCGTCTCAAAAAAGATATACTGGCATTGGAAAAGGTTCAGAAAAGGGCAACAAAATGATGAGGGGTTTGGAACGGATCCCATATGAAGAGGGATTAAAAAGACTGGGACTTTTCAGCTTAGAAAAGAGGAGACTAAGGGAGGATATGACAGAGCAGTGTTTTTCAACCAGTGGTACAAGTACCCTTAGGGGTACTCAAGAGAAGTCTGGGGGGTACATTAACACAACTGAAAATTGGAGAAAACTGAATTTTTGTTTTAAGATTTACAGCGCTTTATTATTTTTGTACTTTTTACACCCAAGAGAGCGCCGCATTCAAAAGGGGAGCAGAGGAGAAAGGAAGAGAGGAGGGAGGAGAAGGAGGAGAGTAACGGAGGGAGAGGGGAGAACAGAGGAGTGAGCGGCGGTGGGCGGAGGAGTGAAGGGGGAGAGCAGAGGAGAGTGGAGGAGGAGGAGGTCAGAGAAGGCAGGAGGGAGACGGGGAGTGGAGCGTGGGGGCAGAGGACGTGAAAGGAGAAGCGGAGGTAGGAAGCAGCCCAGAGCGAAGACACTAAGGAGCCCCGCCCTGGGCTGCTTCCTACCTCTGCTTCTCCTTTCATGTCCTCTGCCCCCACGCTCTGCTCTCTGTTCCACTCCCCGTCTCCCTCCTCTGACCTCCTCCGTCTCCCGTCCCCCTCTGCTCTCCCCCTTCACTCCTCCGCCCACCACTGTCTTCTAGCTCACTCCTCTGTTCTCCCCTCTCCCTCTGTTACTCTCCTCCATCTCCTCTTCCTTCTTCCGCTGCTCTCCTTTTGAATGCGGCGCTCTCTTGCACCAGCACCTCTCCCCCTGATGTCAGGGACGCACACACACTCTGGCCCCGCCCTATGCCCGCATGCGGCTCTGCCCCTGCTTCCGGCTCCCGTCCCAGGACTCGGCCCCCCTGCACGCCACTCAGCTGGGCGGCCACATGGAGACAAGCGGCGCAGACCGCTGTCAGAACGCCACGCTGCCCGTGCAGCACGGGGGTCGGCAACGTTGAAGTGCAGGGCGGGTCGCCCTCGCCGCCGTGGGGCGGCTCCACCCCGTCACAGCTTGTCAGCTGCCAAAATCTACTCGCCACGGGTGACTGGGCGAGCGGATTTGTCGAGCCTGCTTATTAGCTGGGATGGAGACTTCTCTCTTCTTGGAAAAGGCCTGAAACTACCGGGTTATTTGGCAGCATAGCCTAGTGGCTAGTGAACTGGGCGGGGAATCAGGAAGCATGGGTTCTATTCTCAGTTCTGGGCCCCCCACTACAAAAAGGATGTGGACGCATTGGAGAGGGTCCAATGGAGGGCAACCAAAATGACTAGGGGGCTGGAGCATATGACTTTCAAGGAGAGACTGAGGGAGTTGGGTCTGTTTAGTCTGCAGAAGAGAAGAGTGAGGGGGGATTTGAGAGCAGCCTTCAACTTCCTGAAGGGTGTCTACACTGCCACTCTAGTTCGAGCTAGGGTGGCTAATGTAGGCATTCGAACTTGCAAATGAAGCCTGGGATTTAAATATTCCAGGCTTTATTTGCTTGTTCCTGGGCGCCGCCATTTTTAAATGCCCCGTAGTTCGAACTCCCTGCCTGCCGCTACACGCGGCACGGACTAGGTACTTTGAATTAAAGCTCCTAATATGAACTACCGTTACTCCTAAAGCCCTCCCCCGCCTTATGTACCCATGGAACCCAGGCCAGCCAGTCAGCTGGACGCCTGACTGAGTCACTGAGAAGGCCAGTCAGGCAGCCAAACCCGTACGCGGCTTGGGAACAGGCGATGGCAGCTGCAGGTAGGAACCCAGTGGGACGTGACCAGAAATGTTTCTCTGCTGGTGCCTGTTCTGTGGCCCACCTGAAATGCATCCAAGGTGAAAACACGTGTCCCCCTCACCAGATCCATGGAGTAGCACCTATGCTTGCTTTCAGCAAGGACCAAACCAGGAGTGGGGCAACATTATTTGGATCAGGGGCTGCTGACCCACAGAAGAATCAGTCGGGAGCCATACAGAAGTGAGAAAAAAACCCAACCCTCACTGACGTGGCCCCCAACGAAGAAGGAGAAAGACACTCCTCACATTCCTCTTACACGCCAGAGCTTAGAGGGGCCGAGACTAGTAGATTTTATGTGCTCCAGCCCCAGAGCAGGGGGGGGGCGGGGGATTGGAGTGCCAGCGTGAGCTCCCCAGAGTATGTCTAGACTACATCCCTCTGTCGCCAGAGGGATGTAAATTAGACATACCGACATTGTAAGTGAAGCGGGGATTTAAATCTCCTGTGCTTCATTTGAATAAAAATGGCTGCCGTGTTTTGCCGAGTCAGCAGTTTGTCGGCAAAAAGTGGCTGTCAAGACGGGGATCGGGCGACAAAGAAAGCCTTTGTCAGCCGATCCTGTAAACCTCGTTTTATGA
Organism: Pelodiscus sinensis; assembly: GCF_049634645.1. Taxonomy (NCBI): domain Eukaryota; kingdom Metazoa; phylum Chordata; order Testudines; family Trionychidae; genus Pelodiscus; species Pelodiscus sinensis. The sequence goes on along the minus strand of NC_134739.1, from coordinate 5,226,603 downwards.
GGCATAAGGGATCGGGCGACAGAGGCTTTCTTTGTCGCCTGATGCCCGTCTTGAAAGCCGCTTTTTGCCGACAAACTGCTGACTCGGCAAAACGCGGCGGCCATTTTCATTCAAATGAAGCATGGGAGATTTAAATCCCCACTTCATTTGCAATGTGGGTATGTCTAATTTACATCCCTCTGGCGACAGAGGGATGTAGTCTAGACATACAGTGCTGGGAGAGTCGGATTCAGGCAAGCTGGGGGCCAGATCCAGGCAACCCAGGGGCCACATTCGGCCCCCAGTCCTTAGGTTCCCTACCCCTGGTAAACTCTTCTCTCACCTCAGAAGGGATCCCTCTTTGGCAGCTCTCCCGACAGTCCATGTTTTACTTCCAGCCCAAGCTACCAGAGTCACGTGATCGTGTGAGAATCGCAGCGTTCAATGACAAAACACGGCACATTTTTAGTCCTTGCAGGTGTGGGGGAAAGCTTGAAATCTTCACACATAAAGGCACAAAGACTCAAAGGCAAACAATGGTGATCACAGTTTGAAAAAACCTCCTCATTGGTTTTAAGTCGACCAGAGACACCCCCTGACGGCGCGCGCTGCACAGAGTTGCACATGCTGGCCCCAACAGCGGGCTACTTTGGACAGTGTGTAGGGGTGTGGCAGCCATGGAGCCTGCCTGAGGGTCTTGCTGGGCTGCTGGCTGGGAGCCACCTAAGGTAAGTGCCTCCTGGCCAGAGCCTGCACCTGGCATGCCTCCCGCACCCCAACTCACAACCTAACCCCATGAACCCCCTCCTGCACCTCTGCCCCAGGTCACAATCCAAACTCTCTGCACCCCCTTTCCTGGTCACAACTCCCTCCCAGGCCCTGCACCCCTACATTCTCCCAGGTAAGAATCCTTTCTTGCACCCAAACGCCCTCCCAGACCCTGCACCCCGTTCCCCTGCCCCAGATCACAACCCCCTCCTTCACCCAAACCCCTGTAGTAAAATATAGTAAAGACTATGTGTGCTTCTTCCCCCTTCCATTACTTAAGCTTGAAACAGCACATATCATTTAGCTAATTGCGCATGTTTTAGAAGCTGTAGTAAAAAGGGGAACTAGCTGTTTAGACCCATTTCTCAAGGACTGGAGTACACGTATTACTTGAGTTAGGGAAATTTGCTAATTGCTATTGCTTAAGTAAGCTATACTGGTGGTTGTTACTGAATGGAATAGAGTTGAAATATGCTAACCAATAACGCGGCAACACGAAGCTAAGGTAACAAATCAAGACGTGCCAAGTTAGATAAGAAAGTTAAAGAAAGTATAAAAAGGATGCTTAGCCAACGCTCAGGGTCGGCTTTGCTTTGAGCACTGAGCTTCTTAGCCGAACCTTGGTTGCAACCAATAAAATTGAGTTGGACCCAGCCTAAAAGTGTGACTCTCTTCTGTGGGCAAATTGACTTAGCCTCCAGGGGACGAACCTTGCAATTTATGCAACACCCCCAGACCCCACACCACCTCCTGAAACCCAATCGCCTACCCACAGCTCTCTCCTGTACCCAGCTTCCACCCCAAACCCCATACTACCTCCATAGAAAAGTGCAGCAGCCCTTGATCACTTACCAAATCCTTGGAGTGCCTCCCCCATCAAAAATTACTGCCCACCCCTGCCCTACAGCCAGGGTCATGGCCAAAAGCGGAAGCAGGAGGGAAAGTCTCGGAAGCGCAGATGGATTCAGGGCTGGTCTGAACCGTGGTGAAGTCCACTGACAGCCATCAGCCACAATTTAGAGCCGTGGTCCCCAACACGGTGCCCGCGGGTGCCATAGTGCCCGTGGGGGCATTTGTATGCGCCTGCCAAGTGCTCGGGGCTAGCCTGGCCCCGGGCATGTGGTGCATGCGCGGTGCCGGAGCTGGCCCCGGGAGCGCCACGGATTGGCCGCCCGTGCTCTGGGCGCGTGGCGCTTGGGGGGGGAGCGCTGGCCCCAGGCGCGCGGCGTTTGCAGGGGGCACCGGCCCCGGGTGCACGGCACTTGGCGGGGGGAGACCGCCAGCCCTGGGCGCGTGGTGCTTGGAGGGGGCGCTGGCCCCAGGCACGTGGCTATGGGGGGGCCCCGGCCCTGGGCGCTTGGCTATGGGGGGGCCCTGCCCCCAGGCATGCGGCTATGGGGGGGCCGCCCCCGGGCATGCAAGTGTCCCTGCCCCCTGGCACCCGGCAACCTCTAATGGTTGGGGACCACTGATTTAGAGCATCCCAAAGGTATCTAAGACCATTTTGGCTCTTGCAGCGGCCAAGAATCCCAAAAGTACACAACGCTCCCCCCACCAACCAGAGGCAGGAGCCAAAGAGCATCATGGAATGCCAATACTCTGCTACGTTCCAAAGCATCATGGAATGCCATGAGCGCTACGTTCCAAAGAAAGCCCAGGCTCTGCTTTGGGCAGGGGGCTGGACTCGATGACTCCTGAGGTCTCTTTCTGCCCTGGGATTCTAGGATTCTGGGAAAGGGGCACAGGCTGGATTCTGGCCTCAGGCAATTCTACATGTAGCCCAGGTATTGATGTCTCAATGGGCCAAAAAACTTTTTTTTTTTTAATTTTGAAATCAGAATTTGAAAATGAAGTAACTTCCTGGACTCCAGCTTGAGTTACTCCAGCTTTGCAGCACAACAGATCAAAATGCGGCCCGTGTATCTTCAGCATGATGCAGTCTCCGGCAATATTAAAAATGCCCTCTCCTCCCTGGCACTACACCCAAGATGGCGGGCAGGCTCCCGGGGATGGTGTGGAAGTGTCAAACCTTTTTCAGTCATAAGAAACTGATAACTCAAATAAAATAGAAGTTAGATGCTTAAAGATGCTCTTTCTTTAAACAGATGCTTAAAGAAGTGCGTGCTACAGCAATTACCAATCAGGGCAGGGCAGAGGAGGAGAGAGAGGAGAGGAGGAGCACATCTATAAAAAGGGAATAAGGACAACCCAGAGAATTACAGACCAGTCAGCTTAACTTCCGTATCAGGGAAGATAATGGAGCAATTAAGGAATCCATTTGCAAATGTCTAGAATATAATAAGGTAATAAGAAATAGCATGGATTTGTCAAGAACAAATCATATCAAAGCAACCTGAGAACTTTCTTTGACAGGGTAACAAGCCTTATGGTTGGGGGAGGGAAGTTGTAGACGTAGCATATGTAGACTTTAGTAAGGCTTTTGATACAGTCTCGAGGAATAATCTCATTAATAAAACAGGGAAATACAACCTAGATGGAGCTACTATTAGGTGGGTGCATAACTGGTTCCCAGAGAGTAGTTATCAATGGAACACAGTGATGCTAGAAGGGCATAATGAGTGAAATTCTGCAGGGTCCTGGTCTGGTTCTGTTCAACATTTCATCAATGATATAGACAACGGCACAAAGAGTACACTTACAAAGTTTGCGACTGATGCCAAACTGGGAGAGGTTGTGAGTACTTTAGAGGCAGAATTATAATTCAAAATGATCTGGACAAACTGGAGAACTAGTCTGAGGGTAAGAAGGAAGAAATTCAATAAAGGCAAATGAAAAGTACTCCTCTTAGAAAGGAACAATCAAACAAAATGTTGCAGACATACAAAATAGTAAATGAATAGCCGAGGAAGGAGTTCTGCAGAAAGGGATCTGGAGGTCATATTGGACCACAAACTAAATACAAGTCAACAGCATGACAATGTTGCAAAAAAGGTAAATGTCATTCTGTGAGTGTTGTAAGTAAGGAAAGAGAAGTAATTCTTCCCCTCTACTCTGCACTGATTAGTCCTGAACTCTAGTACTGTGTCCTCTTGCGGACACCATATTTCAGGAAAGATGTGGACAAACTGGAGAAGGTGCAGAGAAGAGCAACAAAAATTATTAAAGGTCCAGAAAACAAGACCTCTGAGGGAAGATTGAAAGAATCGGGTTTGTTTAGTCTAGAAGAGAGAAGACTGGCAGGTGATATGTTAACAATATTCAAGTACCTAAAAAGTTGTTACAAGGAGGAGGGAGAAAAATTATTCTCCTTAAGCGCCGATGACAGGACAAGAAGCAATGGGCATAAACTGCAGCAAGGGAGGTTTAGGTTGGACATTAGGAAAAACTTCCAATCAGGGTGATTAATCACTGGAATAAACTGCCTAGGGAAGTTGTGGAATCTCCATTGCTGGAGATTTTTAAGAGCAGTTTGAATAGACAGCTATCAGGGATGATCCTTATGATGCTTAGACAAGAGGGACTAGACCCGATGCTCTCTCAATTTCCCTTCTAGTCCTAGGAGTTAAAATAAACTAAATAAAATAAAGTCTGCCCAAATCTAAACTTTCCAGAAGATAATTCTGCTGTAAACCTTGTTGAATTTCATAAACTTTCGTGCAGCATTTGAGTTTTCCACACTCTGCAGAAGCAGAAAGCTTTGGAACCAATTTTAATCTCAGATATACAGGGATCTCTCTGTGTTACATAATCAGTCACTGTGCTTAAACATGGATACGGGCTGGTTGAGTTTACAAAACACACAGTCATATGTGTGTTAAAGATGATCCACAACACGACTCTCACTTGTTGCAGAGAGCCAGTAACACACCTTGTACCTTCTGCGAGGATTGGAGGGCCCATCAATATTTACCCTGAGGTCATCCATTCCGTTAATGAGGGACCGACCAAAAGGAATACAGCAGCACATGTTTTGGCCCAGATCCTGTCGGGCGAACAGGAAAACCTTCTCTGAGGCATGTCTGTGCTGGGAACATACGCCGGCTGTTTGCGGAGACACACCCAGCAATCCCCAGAAGTCACAGCTGTGGCCAGAGCTGCATCCCTGTCTGGGTTATTGCTCAGTTAGGCTCTGGCACACAGGAAGGGCAAGCCCAGCGTCAGAGCCAGCCCCCACTCCAAGGCTGGGAGATCACAAGGTGTCTGCATTTTTCACAGCATTCTTATGCTTACAGAAACGCTCTTTGGCAGAGCCCGATTTGCCGTTTATTTACACCAGGGATGTAAAATCCTGATTAACCGGTTCAGTGTTAGGTTAACCGAATGCTTAACCAACTAAGTGGGATCTCAGCCCTGGGGCTGCTGCTACTGCCGCCAACGGCAGGAAGCCCCTGGCCCTACGGCTGGCGCGGCCACCAGATCCCGACCCCGTGGGAGCAGCCCTCTTCCCGGGGTAGGCCACAGGCAGGAGACCTCCTCCTGGGCACCAGTTACCAGTACAAGGTAAGCATCACCCAGTAGGGTTAACTGGTGACCCCAGTCTATATAGGAGTAATTCCACTTCACGACTGAGTCCCACGAGCATCGACTCATAGTCAGGCCCCAAAGACAGTTGATCTTACAACTAAAGTGCCCTTCTACCCGGCATTCTCGCCAGGAATTGTTTTCACTTGCATGCCAGCGGTGCCCAGAGGACCTCAGTGTTCTGTTCACGGCACACAGACAGGGAAGCGAGAGAAAAAAGTCACCCAATGCTCTTTCGGGAAGGCTGCGACGTCACACTACACTGCTCAGCGTCCGAACCCACACACAGCACCCAAATCAGAGAGAGGCAACGCAGGCTGCTCTCTCAGGCAGAGCGCCACAAGTCACTCCAACCTTTTTAACCACAAGACACTTTCTCAATGTAAGTGCAATGAAAGATCTACCTCAAACCCAAATACCCTTCCCCGGCTTCCTCCCCGCCCCTGCTCCACCCCTTCGCCAAGGCCTCACCCTGCCCACTCCATCCTCCTTCCTTCCCTTGCACCAGGCTGGGGTAGGGAGTTGGGATGCAGGCTCTGGTCTTGGGCCAACAGGTTTGGAGTGTAGGAAGGGCTCCAGGTTTAGCCCAGGGTAGGGGATTCGGGTTCAGGAGGGGGTTCAGGGTGCAAGCCCTGGGAAGGAGTTTGGGTGCAGGGGGACTCAAGTCTGGGGCAGGAGGCTGGGTGCAGGAGCGGGCTCAGGGCTGGGACAGGGATTCAAGCAGCAGGCTCTGGCTGGGCACCGTTTAACTGAGACGGCTTCCGGCTGGCGGAGCAGTGGGGCTAAGGCAGCTTGCTCCTGCCCTGGCCCTGCACAGCTCCTGAAAGCAGCTGGCATGTACAGCGATGGCTCCCTGGTGCCATGTGCTGCCCCCATCTACAGGCACTGAGCCCACAGCTTCTACTGGTCACAGTTCCCCGTGACTGATCAATGGGAGCTGCAGGAGCGCTGTCCGCCAGCAAGGGCGGCATGTGGAGACCCCCTGCTCTGCCTTTCTCAGGGGCTGCAAGGACATGCCAGCCATGTCCAGGAGCAGCAATTAGCACGGGGAAAATGACTCCAGCCACGTTAGACATGTTAGAACTCACCACTCAAAGAATTAAATTGAAGCGTAAGAGAGAAATGAAAATGATGAAATGCACAGACCAGGCAGAAAACAAAAATAAACCACTTTGCAAGCAGTAACAGGAGGAAAAACAACCCCCCACGTGTGTGTTGGGTCGGGTCGGGGGAGGACAGGGAAGGACAGTGCGTGTTTGTGAGAAGGACAGACACACACACACTGCGTGAGAGTGACAGAGATTTGCATTGCTAAGCTCCCTCCATCCCCTTCTCTCTGTGTGGAGATGGGGTACAGGAGTGGGGGGAAGGGAAGGCACCCTGACAAGCAGCCCCCCGCTGGCCCCATGCTCCCCGTGGCAGGGCTGTTGTAACCTTTCAAAGGCGGAGGTGCCCTTATCGACGAATAATTTGCATCGACTATTCGATTTGCTGATTAATCTTCATTTAACATCCTTATTTTGCACTTTCAATTTTATTAACTAATAGTAAGTAGCAATCATGAGACTTAAACTGTGGCAAGGGAGGTTTAGGTTGGACATGAACGAAAACTTCCCAGCTGTCAGGATGGTTAGGCATTGGAATAAATTGCCTACGGAGGTTGCGGACTCTCCATTATCGGAGATTTTTAAGAGCAGGTGAGACAGACATCTGTCAGGGATGGTCTAGATCAGGGCTACTCAACGTTGGAAGCCCAGAGCGCCATAATGATACTCATAGCACATGCTGAGGGCTGCCACGTAAGTGTGGTTGCAGATACAAGCATATATATGCAAATATATGCAAATAGCTTCTTTCACACTGACAGGCATGAATACAAAGATTAAGGCAAAAGTACACAACACACAGGCTCCACAATTTACCCAATTTCCATCCATATGACAGCACTTTTCATGAGCAATGACAGTCCAGGAATGTAACTACTAGAGCGTGTATCAACAGAAGACCATTCTATTGACTCGCCATTGTGGAGCATGTTCCCAGGGGAGGCCATGTTCAAAGGACCCCACCCGTGTTGAGCCCCGTTTAAACCCAAACTGCACCGCGGGCCGCAAACACACGGGCTGCGTGTTGAGTAGCCCTGGTCTAGATGGAGCTTGGTCCTGCCAGGAGTGCAGGGAACTGGTCTTGATGACCGTTTGAGGTTCCTTCCAGTTCTATGACTCCACGTCAGGTTTTCTGGTTCACGGCCTGCAGGGAGAAGTCTTCCATGTGCTACATTCCCCTCTTCAAAAAACCCTACAAAACATCTTTTTCTAAAGGAGAAGACATAAAACTGTTCTGGGCAGAGCTCTGGTCTGATTTTCCCATCCGCGCTCCGCCTTCATTCCAGCATCCTTCCCGAGCACAAGCCCTCCCATCAGAGAAACACCGTGGCTCAGGCCAGGCCCTGACTCAGCAGGAAGTGGATCTGCACACTCAAGCCAAGAAGTCAAATAAAAGAGGTTTTTTACTAAACCTCAGGGAAAAATAAACAGACCTCTCGCTGCAGGGAATGCACAGGACTCTCGCGAGGGGCGGGATTGCTGCATAAAATGCCACGAAGCCTCGCTCAAGTCCGCACAGAGCCAGCAAACCCATTGCAGCCAACCCAGTGCATGTAGCAAAGCTGCTTGCTTGGTGGAGGAGTTACTCGAACCCCTGCTTCTTTGCGGTCGCTGCTCTCACCTCCTGGGAGACTGGACCTCTTGGTTCTGCTAGGACCTGATTCTAAGTTCACTGAGGTCAATGGGAATCTTTCTCCTGGGCATCAGTGGGCTTTGGAGCAGGCAGAGCACATTTTAGCTCAGCCTCTCAGGGCATTATGCAAACATTCCCTCTGCTACCCTGCCTGGAATGGAAGCAAATGTTACTTAGAGCCATGAGACAGAGGTGAAACCAGCACACAGCCAGGTTAAATGAGTTGCCCATTTAACCACACAGCGATTCAGAAGCAGTCAGGAGCAGAATCCAGGGGTCCTGGCTTCCAATACCACAGTCCCACTGCCACGGGCCGAGGGAGGTCTGGGAGGCCAGAGACGCCAGTACCCACACTGAGCGGGAAGTGGCGGGGCCGGCTTCAGAAGCCCCGAACGTGGAAGGGGGAGGGGCCCCACGGGGAGCGCGGACATCACAAGAAGCCGCAGACACGGCGCAGGGGAATGACATCACACGCCCGAGGGGCATGATGTCACCCAGACACCAGGAAACTCCCAGGGGGGAGGAGGCAAGGACGGAGGGGAGCCTGACGTCACCCGCCAGGCCCAAGGACGCGGGTAAAAGGGAGGTGACCCGGGCAGAAAGGAAAAGAGAGATGGAGGGAGGAACAGATACAGGGGAACGTGGTGATGGGGACGCGATTGGAGTGTCTTGTCTCTTTGGGTAAAGACCCGGACGGCGGAGTTAGGAAGTGGCCCAGGGCGGGGTTGCGGAGCCCGCGAGCAGACGTGTTTAGGGGCAACACCCCCGTTTGCTTAGCTCCCTGCGTTAGGGCCCTGGGCTGGGGCCCGGGAGAGTGGGTGGGCCCGGGCCCCCCTTCGCTGCTGCTGGAAGGCAATCCTAGAAGCTCCAGCCGAGGCGATTATTCGTCACATGCAGCGATCTACCCGCGTTTGCTTGCAAAATAGACGGTAACTGGGGAATAGGGGACGCACAATTAAATAAAAGGGTGGAATTTGCATAAGCTACGAGTGTGGACTCGTGACACCCATGATTAGACCTCACTTGTACCTCCTGGTTCAGCCCCTCCTGCCTTCCCACAGGCTAAGCCTCAGTTTACATCAGACAGAGCCAATTGCAGGATCAGGGCCTTCGAGTTTGCCTGCCTGATACCAGCACCTGCGTTCTGTCCACAAGCATCACCGAATAATCTCCAAGAGCAGAATGCTGCCTGCGGGTGTACGTGACTTCTACTGTACCCAAGCAGAGAACTGTACATGCAGCAAAGGACAGAAATCAGCTGAGAAAGTCACTACTCCCCCGCACTGGCTGCCATGGGCTTTTTCATTCCCAGGTACCAGAAGCGAGGTCTCAGAAGAGTAGGCCCTGCCCAGGTTTCAGGTGGACGGCAGTGTGACAAGGAAGACCGGGACTGGACTAGACAACCTCTTGAGGCCCCTTTCAGTCTTACGAGTCTATTATTATTGTTTGCTGTGTGTATTGTTGTTGTGTCTAGGAGCCCCAGGTGCTGACCAGTGTGCTAGGCGTTATACAAACACTGACTTAAAAGATGGCACCTGCCCCAAAGATTGTATCTACGTGCAGATATTGTGATCACTAGCAATAAAGGACAAAGTATTTTACCATATAGGTGATAATTTAATGAGGCTTTAATAAAGTTCGCAGGCCTGTGGTAAAATATTAATAGCTCTGCATCCTCCCATACGTACAAAGACTGTATTTGCATAATTCGCTGCTGGTCTTTGAATGCCTGTTTCCGGGCACCTCACGTGGCCTCAGTTTCAGAGGTGCTAAGCTCATGCAGCCACCATTAGAGCCCTTTCTAGTTACAGGTAAATCCATTGATTAGTTGAGGAACTAAAAATAAGTTAAAAACTGGGCTCTTTAAAAACCAGAAGCGCATCCGTGTCAGCCTCTTCCCTGTCCCAAAAGACCCTCGCATTGGAATAATGCAGAACACTTCACACTTTCCGTATGGACCCAGATAACTGGAATCCTGGGCACAGACTTACATGGCAATTAAACTCAATTCTTAATGACTGTTATATGTAATTGTTACAATAGCAGAGGCAGCCGAGTGGGTCAGACCAGCCCCACTCAATCAATGGCCTCTTCCTCTCAGGCTAATTTGCACGCCACAGTTCTACCCTTTGCTATGAGTTAGGGTTACGTGGTGCACGTCTCAAGGGCTCTCATCACTGCAGGAGCGGGCTGTTTGTGTAGGTGCATTATGGCTCTCTTCTGTGAGTCATGTATGGAGTTAAGTATCGCCGTAGCAGTGAATTCCTTGGCTTTGCAGTGCTTGATTCTGGGATATTACAACAGCCAGATGATGATTGGCACCCCTCGGTTACGGAGATGTAGTCTCAGCTTTCATTCCATCTTACAGAGCTTTTTCTCTTGCAATTCACATTAGGGTTCTTAAAACTCTTTCAAACCAAACCTACATCTAGGGCCCATTCCCCAGACCAGGGTGTTCCCCAACAGCCCATCCCACCCAACAGCCACCCAGCTCCTTTTTCACGAGGTACAACAGTAACCCCAGTATTATTTCTTATTTACGAGGCCAGGCAGGCAACAGCTAAATAACATCCTGCCTTTAATCCCGGAGCAGACACCCCTTCCCACTCCTTGCCAACATGCCCCACCCATGGTGGAGACTGTCTTGTCGATTAACTGATTAACCGATCAGCAAAAGTAGGTTTGCCGAATCTGAATGTTCAAAACAGAGGACACTCCTGAGAGGAGTTAACAGATCAACTCATTAATACAACGTGACCCTATACAATGCACGCCAAGCTCGGGGCTCTGGCCGCCGTCTTGCTGCCGCCGGGGCTGCCGCTGCACCCGCTGGCTTGCATGGTGCGAGAGGACGCTGCATGCCAGGCTCCCGCTTCCCCACTGCACTGCCCCGAGATGCGCGGCAGTGCGGGCTCCAGCGGCACCACTCACCAGCCGGCGGCCCGGGCTGCTGCGGGGCGAGGAGGAGAGAGTGAGGGACCAGAGAGGCTGGTGGCTCGGGCCCATCCTGGGGCATGAAGTTAAAGGCACCAAGGGGAGAAGTGACGTGGCTAGAAAAGGAATCCAGGAATGCTTCCCAGAATCCCATCCTTTCCCCTGCCCGCCCCATCAAGCACCCGCTCCCACAGTCCTCCCAGAGCTGAGACTGGAACCCCCAAATCTAACCACTGCCCACCGACAGGAAAGGAAAGGAGCCAGAAATGCTAACGCCCAGTTCCCCACTCTAACCCAATGCTCCCACCCCTTCCCCAGAGCCAGGCACCCCCAGCCTCCCACCGCTCTAACCCAATGAACCCACCACTCCCCCAGAGCCAGGAACCCCCAGTCCCTTCTCTAACCCAATGAACCCACCACTCCCCCAGAGCCAGAAACCCCCAGTCCCCCCGCTCTAACCCAATGAACCCACCACTCCCCCAGAGCCAGAAACCCCCAGTCCCCCCGCTCTAACCCAATGAACCCACCACTCCCCCAGAGCCAGAAACCCCCAGCCCCTCTGCTCTAACCCAATGAGCCCACCACTCCCCCAGAGTCAGGCACCCCCAGCCCCTCTGCTCTAACCCAATGTGCCCACCCCTCCCCCAGAGACAGGAACCCCCAGCCCCTCTGCTCTAACCCAATGTGCCCACCCCTCCCCCAGAGCCAGAAACCCCCAGCCCCTCTGCTCTAACCCAATGAACCCACCACTCCCCCAGAGCCAGGAACCCCCAGTCCCCCCGCTCTAACCCAATGAACCCACCACTCCCCCAGAGCCAGGAACCCCCAGTCCCTCCTCTAACCCAATGAACCCACCACTCCCCCAGAGACAGGAACCCCCAGTCCCTCCTCTAACCCAATGAACCCACCACTCCCCCAGAGCCAGAAACCCCCAGTCCCTTCTCTAACCCAATGAGCCCACCACTCCCCCAGAGCCAGGAACCCCCAGCCTCCCTGCTCTAACCCAATGCCCTTCCCCTACCAGAGAGGGACATAATCTAGCAGGGCAGAGAGTAATGCTGTGACTCCGTGGGAGGAGCCTCCCTCCCCCCCATCTGACCTGGCCTGGGTTTCATCGGTGCCACTGCCACACGCTTTTCCCGCCAGGTGCTGGGGCGCATGCACAGAGCAGTCGTGAACAGTCTGGGCACAAGGCTCCGAACGTTTGATTCGACAGACACATGCTGCCACCCTCTCCCTGATCCCCTTTGCAGGGCAAAATCCCAGACATTTTTTGCCATTTAAAAAATCCGGCAGGCCGGAGATTTAACAAGTGAAAAGGAGAACATGTCCAGGAAAAACCGGACACATGGTAATCCTAATAAAAGTGTATAGGTTAATGCTATAGACTACACGCATTCTCCCCACCTCCACCAGTACATTTTCAGAAGCCGGGCTCGGTCCTGGCTTGCACCAGGTCCGGGACCTACTCCCACTGCAGCTCTGCATTTAAAGTGTACTAAGAGCCAGGCAGGCGGACAGCCCGGCTCAGTTCCAGCTCATGCCAGGTCTAGGAGCTCAGCCCCCCCACTTACCCCCAGACAGGGGCTGCTGCTATCCTGTGCTGCTGCATCTATATTAGAATCAGCAGTGTGGGGCAACAGGCAGCCGGTCTGCAAGGGGAGCTGGTTTTTAAACTAGCTCCCCTCGCGGAGCAGCTCCCATCTGGCACTCCGTGGCAAAGGGCTCCTTGGAAGCAGGACTGGAGCACACTGGCTGCCTGCCCCTCCCCCGGGGACTACAGAATAGTTGAGTAACCAATAAGAATTCATGAGGTTAATCGACTATCCAATTAACCGATATTTAACATCCCTACTCCATGGCCCATTCTAAACTTGGCAGCTTTTCTTTCCTTTCTGTTATCCCCTCGAGCTGCCATTTCTAATGGTGGTGCACATAGGCTCATGCCTCAGTGCGCACAATAAAATGTATTCCACACCTGGATAGAAAAACCGAGTGGGAACATTGGTGGTGGGCATCCTACAGCCCTGCGAGACACTGTGTTGACGGTTGCCCACGTGCAGGGTTGCAAGATTCCGTGGCTTTCCATCCGCTAAGGTTTTACTCCGCCTCATACTACTAAAGTGACGCACACATAAAGCCAGGGCACATGAAGTAAAGTGCATCCTGATTGCTCACAGCTCGGACTGAGAGAGTCGGGCGCGCCCTCTGCAGCCAATCAACCCGCTGCCACGGTTAGGGATGTTCTATTTAGTTGAGTCAACTAATCGACAAGTCAATGGAATTTCTAGTGGATTCGTTGATAAGTGGAGGAGCTGCAGCAGGAGGGACCCTTCCCGGCTCACACCCGGTCCGGTAGCTCTTAAAAAGCAGAGATGCAGCATCTGGGACTGGGCACAAGTTGGGAATCAGCTGATTCCCAGTTAGCATCTGGGCCCCGTCACCCCCTGACTCCCCTGCCCCCCGTGGAGATGGTGCTGGGGGGGAAATCGGCTTTTAAGCCAGCTTCCCCCAGCACCAGCTCCTGCTCCCCCCCTTTCCTGCCTCTAATAGACTAGTCGCTTACATCCCTAGCCATGGTCCTGTCAGCGCACCCCACAAATTCTAGGCGCGCAAGCACAGTCAGCAAAACTATCCTGCCCCAGGAGACTGTCTTGCTTAGGACAATCTTGGGGGCCACTGAGATGAAGGAGGCCGCTCGTGCAGCCCCCTGACTGGCCTAGGCTGCGCACTGCTGGTTTAGGGAAGTTATATTCATTTCCCCAATGTTACATTTGCTTAGGTCACATTAGCTCGTGCGTTCCCTTGGTAAATGCCATACAAATGCCATCCCAGCAGCCAGGCCAAGCAACTCCCAGGCCACGGACCCTGCCCTGCTCCGCACTCTCCCTGCACTGACCCTGGAAAGCATAAAGCCTTGAACCAACGAGGAGAGGAGACTGTTTCCATGGCACCCTGCTCCCCAGAAGAGCCTGCAGTCCCACCTAGTCCTGTGGGTGCACAGCAAAGCAATGGCCACTCTGCCACTCTGCCCCCCCAGAGACCTGAAGATGCACAAGCAGCCTTGACTCCCTCTGAGCTTTTTAAGGGGTGCCCCAGACCCCTGAGGTGCTGTGGAGAGAGCCCAGGAAATAGCAGCCCGACTTCCCCTTAGGGGTGTAAGTGAGAAGTCAAGTACTCGACTACCCGATAAGCCTAAGCTTAATGGGGAGTCGAGTCGAGTCCTCCACTACTCATTTCCCCCCTCCCCTTGCTGCCTCTGTGTCAGAGGCAGCAAGGGGGGGGAACAGGAGCTGGCGCTGGGAGCTGGCTTAAAAGCTGGTTCCCCCCAGCACCATCTCTGTGGTGCTGCCAGCCTACTTCCCACCGTGCTGCCTCTATTCGGGGGAAGGTAGGAGAGGCAACCTCTGTTGGTGGCAGCTGAGGCTGGCCACATACAGGGGGTGCTGCTGGAACAGCTTCTGCCTGCAGCCAGCCCGGGCCACCACGAACAGGGGCTGCTGGACCCGGCCTGAGCCGGGACTGAGCAATCCCGGCTCACGCAAGTCCGGGACTGCTGTGGCTCTGCATTTTAAATGTAGTAAGAGCTGCCTGGCTATTATTACATTTAAAATGCAGAGCTGCAGCGGTCCCAGACCCAGCTCACCCTAGGGGTGTTAAATTTTGAGTAGTCGACAAGAGCACCTCTGCCTGGAAGTGTAGAAACAGCCCCAGGACTGTTGCTACACGTCAAAGGTGGAAGCGCTGCGGGAAGCTCGGGGCCAGAGGGGCAGTCCCCCATTGGCCCCGTGCTTCCCACCCCATTTCAAAGCGGCAGATCCACGTGCGACCCTGGGTCAGCTGGAGACTCCCTCACTGACCCCAGGCTTTGGGCCACCTCCCCTGCTAATGCAAGCCCAGCTAGCTCCACCCACGTGCATGGACCAGCTGGGCTGCCTCCCCTGCTAATGCAGGCCCCGCTAGCTCCGCCCACGTGCATGGACCAGCTGGGCTGCCTCCCCTGCTAATGCAGGCCCCGCTAGCTCCGCCCACGTGCATGGACCAGCTGGGCCACCTCCCCAGCTCCACTAACACTGGAGAGCAGCAAAAGCAGGACGGGCTAGAGAAGGTGGTGGATGGGGGTCGGGAAGCGCCCCAGTGAAAATGAAGCAAAGGAGAGGATGGAGAAATCAACAGAGACAAGGCCTGCGAGAGAGGCAGGAGTGAGAGGAGAAGAGCGAACACAGACCACGTGCTGTGCGTAGCTCAGCTGCTTATGCCCAGGAAGCTTGAGAGAGCAAATGGGAAGAGGGGCTTTGTGCCCGGATTCTGTGCACAGGCCTCCCTTGGGGCGGGGTTGCCTTCCCATTTAATTTTTCTTGCCCTAGATCACTAGGGTTTCAGTGATGGGGAGGGAGGTTTGGGAACTCAAAGCAGTTTTGCAAACACCACAGATAGTTGGAGAAATTCATGCAATCGGGCTCTTGCCCTGAGCCAAAGCCCTCCCTATAAACCCAGCCCTCCATACAGCGCCGCACACAGCCCTTCCCCCTTCCTCACAGCTGCAGCTAAAGGTGCACTGGAGCACAAGGACATCTCTGGCCACCCCAATTTCAGCCATCAGCATTAAGATCAATGTGAAGAGCAGCACCGGGTGACCGGCTTTACACAGGGCGGCCTTCTGGGCCCTACTTAGTGTAGGCTTGGTCTTTTGGTTACACATAGACGGCAGGTATCATAGGCAGGGGCAGGCAACTCCCTGGCTGGCCCTGCCCCCAGCCACCTCCCATTCAGCACAGATCCTTCAGCCTCCTGCCTGGGCTTCAGCTCTGCACTGCCAGCCTCCCCTGGGGCCGCCTGTGTTCCGGAGGGAGCGGGGGCATAGGCCACAAGTGCTCAGGTGTGGGGAGGGGGGCAGGGCATCTCAGCAGAAGGCATCTCCCCCAGCCCTAGGTTCACCCACTGCCCACGTGGGGTCAAAGTGGGGAACTGAGTTCCGTTCCTGGCTCTGCCACAGACTTCCTGTATGTCCTTAGGCAAGTCACCTAGGCTGTGTCTAGACTGCATCCCTTTTCCATAAAAGGGATGCAAATTAAGACACATAGCAATTGCAAATGAAGCAGGGATTTAAATCCCCCCCACTTCATTTGCATAAAAATGGCTGCCGCTTTTTTCTAACTCGGAGCTTTGCCGGAAAAAAGCACCAGTCTAGACGCGGATCTTTCGGAAAATAAAGCCTTTTCCGAAAGATCCCTTATTCCTCGTCGCCCCAAGTATGCTATTAAAAGTTAACCAGTTAAACAATATGATTAACCAGGGAGGGCTGGGGTTCCATAGTTGGGGGGGTTGCTCTGGCTGGGTCCAGCCCTCTGGTTAACTGGTTACCAGATAAGCAAGCTGGTAAGGCTAATGCTTACCAGGTAACCTTTTACATCCCTATTCCCGAGTGCACTCCAATACATTAAATTAAAGGCTTACGTTTGTTTAGACCAGTGTTTCTCAAACTGTGCTCCGTGGAGCCCCAGGGCTGCGTGAGACATCTCCAGGAGCTCTGCGAGGCTGACAAACTGGAACCATCGATAGGTACAACACACACAATCAGTGGACCCCTGGGGCTCCACATACATTTTTACGCATGTAAACGGCTCCGGAGCCCAAAAAGTTTGAGAACTGCTGGTTTAGACCAATAAGCCCTATTATTTTTTAATAAAGCCAAATTAAAGTAAGCAACTAAATGGACATCAATCACGCTCACATAAATAGTCACATCCTCAGTCACCAAACAGTGGAAATGGCTATTCCATGGGAGGCCTTGAACGCCGCAGGCCATCTGGCCGGTCATGTCTTTACCAAGATAAACAATAATCATTTTATCATGAGAAATTACAACAAACATCACAGCCTCCAAGTCTCCAGCAAGGCCCCAGTGCTGCAGAGCTACCCAAGGGAGCCTGAGTCTGCACTAGTGTACTTGGCTGAATGGGGGTGACTGGTTGAACTGGGGCCTAAAGGTATCAACTCCTTTCAGAACAAAGCATCTCCCGTTCAGGAGACAGAAGGGTTCCAGTCCCAGAGCGGCTCTGACTCCCATCCACTCTGACCTGGGGATCTCTTTGCCCCAAACCGCCCCCGGCCCCTCTCGCTGCTCCCCCCACGTCCCTGGCAATTCCTCAGCCTCTGCCGACTTGTTGCATTTCAGAGCTTGTGTCTTTAAAATATGAGCTGGAAAAGCCACGTTTTTCCCCAGTCTTTCTGCCTGGTACAAACCAGGAGTTGCCCACCCTCTTGGGTGGACTTGGGCCAACTTGGAGAAGAACTGTGAATCCAAGGCATAAGCCCCAAGCCGCCTAGGCAGGCGGAGTCCGCCAGGGCATGATGGGCTCCCTAGGTCCAGCGAGGTCCTGATGCCTGGCCAGCGAGTGGCACGTGCCAAATCACTGTCACCCACACGGCAGAGGGGCCCCAGGCGCCCCAGAGAGGGGACTGGCCGAGCCACTCTGCCCGCTGGAGAACTCTGCGCGCCGCGCCTCGCGGGGCCCTGGTGTGCGGTCGCGGGGGGCGCAGGAGCAGCGAGGCGCTACCCTGCGAGGATGGGCATTTGTCTGGGGTGGGGGCTCGTGGTTTTAATGCGCCGCGCGGCTGCTTCGTTCCCGTTCCCCCCACCCCCCCTTCTAGCCATGCCCGGGCGCCCTCCACATCTGGTTTCACTCAGCGCGCCCGCCCTTCCCCGCAGAGCCCAGCGCTCCCCGCCGCCGGCTCCTTCTCCTCTTGGCTTTCAAAAAACTGGGGAAGGGGGGGGGGGGACTCGACCTGGAGCCGCCGAGGCACAAAGAACCCGGCCCCCCTCCCCCCGCCGCGCGTAGGAGTTTGAAAAACTTTCGCCAACTCTACCTGAGCGGGCGGCGCCGAGCCCCGGGGCGAGGCTGAGGACGCAGAAGAAAGCGCAGGGCAGCAGCAGTGGCCATGGAGAGCAGGCGAGCGCCGGGAGTTTCATGCCCGGGGAGAGGTTTGCTGAAGGGTTTTTTTGGATGGAGGCTGGATCCCCCCTCCCCCCTCTCTCGCTCCTCGCAGAGCTCCTTGCGCTGGCTAATTGCGCTCTCCCGCTGCCCTCCTCTTGCTCCGGAGGGGAGGGCGCTGGAGGGGCTGGGGCGAGGGGGGCGGAAAGGCGGCGGAGGACACAGGAAAGTGGGTTTCTGCCTGTCTGCGGAGGATTCAAAGAGCCCCAGACACTGCGTCACCGGAGAGCCGGGCAGCCCGTCACTTGTGGGCTGATCCCAAAAAAGCAGGGAAGGGGGAAAAGCGTTTGAGGCTCAGCGCGCTGGAAGCAAACTTGGGCGGCGCTGGGCAGGGCGGCCGCCACCCTGGGCCGTGGGGAGCTGGAGGGCGCAGCCTTGCTCCGCTGGGGCTCGGGGCGGGGAGTGGAGCGAAGCGCGTGGGAGCCCAGCCGGGCGTCCCGGATTCCTCCCTCCCCGCGGCCGCCCCACGCCCCCTCTGCAGTGGGAGCTCTGGGCCGGGGCGCTGGCTTGGGTCAGCCAAGTGGACAGGCGAGGGAGCCGTGGGGAGAGGCAGTGACATTCCGTCCAGGTTTTCCAAATACAGGGCGAGCAAATGCACTTCGGCTCACTCATCCCTTGCACGTTGCACGCTAATCAGGCAGGTTGCAGAATCGGTCTCCTCCCCCATTGCCCGGGAGGAATAAATGCCCCAAGTCCTCCTCCTGGGGGTACCATGGTGCGACGGTAACACAAGGTGCTCTGCAGTGCTGCGCTCAAACCTACACGCTGGGCCTGCACCTAGCTCGGGAGAGCGACTCCACCCCCAGCCCAGAGTCTGGAGAGGCCTGCCCCGAGGCTGACACGTTGTGTGAACTGACTCCAGCCGTAGCCTGTTCCCCCTGCTGGGCCAGCCAACTCCAGTGCAAAGCACCAGGCAGCTCCAGGGGCTTGGGGTGTGGATGGGACCAGACTCAAGTCCTAACGGGGTTGTGCCCCCCTCCCCGTCCAGCTATGAAACACCCTCTAATGTTGCTTCCCTGCCCTGGAGGGACAGTCCTAGAGTCCAGCCAGTGGCCTCCCAAGTAGGGTGGATGGAAATAAGGGAAAGGCGCGGGGAGCCCAAGGGCTCAGACTTTAGGGAACCCATGGATTACCCCCTCATGGATTTCTCTCTCATCTCTCCCCCCCCCCCCCATGGAACCCAATTAGCAGGAACTTCAGTTTGGGGTTTGAAAGTTTAGGGTTTCCTGGTGTGAACACATTTCAGTACTAGGGATATTAAGGGAGCAGTCGATTACCCGATGAGCCTGTGTGTATCTGGTCATCAAGCTGACTACTCGCATACCCCCCGCCCCTTTGCTGCCTCTGTATCTGAAGCAGCAAGGGGCAGGGAAAGTGGGAGCTAGTGCTGGGGGGAGCCTTATAAGCTGGCTCCCTCCAGCATCGTCTCCACAGTGCCGCCTGTCCTTTCTCCCCTCCCCCGTTGCTGCCGTGAAGCAGCCCCTGTCTGCGGAGGGTCCCAACTCCTCACTGGGACCCCCCCCAGACAGAGGCTGCTGCTGGCTGGGCAGGCAGCCTGGCTCAGTCCCAGCTCACGCTGGGTGTGGGACCAAACCCCACTGTGGCTTTGCAATTTAAAAGGCAATAGGAGCCAGGCAGCCCGCCCCCGGGCACCTACTGCATTTTCAATTGCAGAACGACAGCGGGGTTTGACCCCAAGGCTGGGACGGAGCCAGGCTGCCTATCGACTAGTCGATAAAAAGTCGATCGACTACTCGGTTAGTTAAATACCCACCCTTTAATATCCCTATTCAGTACGGCTCCCGGTAAAGGACGGGGGTCGCCCTGAGGAACAAAGCGATGGAAGACGGTTCGCTCTGCCTGAGGCCACACAAGACGACCCAATGAGTCCTTCTGGCCTTACGTCTAGGAATGGGGCAGCCCCAGGATGTTTTCCTCCAGTTCAACTGGCCTCTTCTAACTAGGCTGGCCCACCAGCGCTGGGGTAGGCATCCGGGGGGGGGGGGGGGCTGCAGGTGGTTCGGCTGTCAATGGTGCTGGGATATTTTTAATAGTGGGGGTGCTGAAAGCCAGCCCCCCTATCTCTGTCCAGCCCCGCTCCAGAGCTGGGGCTGGGAGCAGAGCTGTGCCTCTGGGAAAGGGAAGTCAGACAGAGGTAAAAGGGCCAAGGGGGGGCTACCCTGGGCGTGGGGCAGCAGCCAAGACCCCACGTCAATCATGTGAGTGCTGCAGCACCCCCAGCCTCCTTGTTCCCACACCGGTGTTGGCTGGAGGAGATGAGGAGGGAGCAAACTGGGCAGGCATGGGCCATCTGTGTCTCTCCTGCCCCCTTTGCCCAGGGCTGCCCCTATGGGCTCATCAGCACTATGTGGGGCGCACCCATAGCAGGCTGGGCGAGCGTGTTACCGGGACTGATAACAATTCACTGGGGGCAAGAGAGTCAAGTCAGGCTGCTTCCCCCGGGCCCTGTTCACCTGCACTAGGCCAGCAGTTCCTCCGCCACCTCCCGCTCCCCCTTCCAGAGAGGAGGTGCCCAAAGCAGGAGAGAGAGAACTAATGAACTAGGGCTAGAAGCAGGGTCTCCGGAGGGAGAGGGACACAGAGACTGGGGGAAGCTGCACACGGGGATGAGAAGAGCCCTGGGGAGGTGGGGAAAATGCTGGTGCAGGGTTAGGGTCAGAACAAGGGAAACGGGCAGTACTGGGGAAAGAAGTGATGGAGGGGTACACGGAGGTCACTGAGGTGCTGAGCACAGAGAGAGCAGTGGGGATGTGTCAGTACGGGGCATGTGACACATAAGAATGACCGTACTGCGTCAGACCAAAGGTCCTATATCCTATTTTCTGACAGCAGCCAGTGCTAGGTGCCCGAGAGGAAGTGAACAGAACAGGGAATCATCAAGTGATCCATCTCCTGTCACCCATTTCCAGCCTCTGGCAACCAGAGGCTAGGGCCACCATTCCAGTTCATCCTGGCTAATAGCCATTGATGGACCTAACCACCATGAACGTATCTAGCCCTGTTTTAAACTCTGTTAAAATCCTGGTCTTCACAGCATCCTCTGGCAAGGAGTTCCACAAGTTGACTGTGTGCTGAGTGAAGAAAGACTTCCTTTCGTTTGTTTTAAACCTGCTGCCTATTCATTTCATTTGGTGACCCCTCGTTCTTATGCTATGTGAGCAAGTAAATAACTTTTCCTTATTCGCTTTCTCCACACCAGTCATGATTTCATAAACCTCGATCATATCTCCCCTTAATCTCCTCTTTTCTAAGCTGAAAAGCCCCAGTCTTTGTTCATACGGGACCCATTCCAAACCCCTCATCATTTTTGTTGCCCTTTTCTGAACTTTTTCCAATGCCAAGAGATCTTTTTTGAGACGAGGCAACCACACCTGTAGGCAGTATTCAAGATGTGGGCGCACCATGGATTGATACAGAGGTAATAAGATATTTTCTGTCCTATTCTCCATCCCTTTTGAAATGATTCCTAACACACAGCAAAGCAGTTCTGATTACTAGCCCCTCTCTTCCCCGGCGCTGGGTGAAGCGATCCCTGTAGTTTGGCTGCCTGCCTTTGGCCTCATAAAGGCTTTTGGACACTTTTTCTTTGGGACTCTCCCCCTCCCCCCCATCCCTCCACCGTTTGCAGCAAATCTCGGAGAGGCTCCTCTGGGTTCCCTACTGTCAGGAACCTGCGGCCCTGCATTGGGGATCTATCCCCAAAAGCACCATGTACTGGCGCTGACACGCGGCTCCATCATCCCGTGACCTAATTGAGCTCTGCCCCCCAATCCCAAGTGAACCCCCCTGGGTGTCAAAGGGACCCTAGGGTGCAGGAAGAGCTGGGGAAGGTCCCCGAAGCTAGGGACATGCAATACTAAGGTGGAACAATGCAGGGATAGTACAGGTGGACTGGAGTCTGGACATGGGCTGGGGTTCAGGATGCAGAGAGACAGGCAGATAGCGTGGCAGGGGGCTAGGATTGGGGGCGGGACCCAGGAAAAGAGGGAGCTGGGAGCAGATCCTGAGGCAGATGAAGTGAGGGGACAGGAAATGGGGCCATAAGGTGCAAGCCACTAGACAAGGAGACCAATGGCATGCGGGGAGGACCCCAGGGGCAGATGGGGTGGGGGCAGGTTGTGGTGGGACAGGAGGATGGGGAAGGGCAGAGTCCAGGCAGGCAGATAAAGTAGGAGGTAGATGGGGGTGGGGGAGCCTGGCTAGCAGCCGAGCTAGGATAGAGGGGGAGGGGGATGCAGGAAGGCTAGGCCAGACCTAGGGGACTTAGAACCCTGAGAGAGCAGGAGGGCTCCGACAGGGAGCAGATGAGAAACAGGAGGAACCATCAATCTGGTCACCACCCAAGTCCGGGAGCACCCTCCTCGGGGACTCATCCTGGGAGAGGCGCCAGTGGCTGGGCCCCATGAGCTGCGCAGAGGCCTCAGTGTGCGTTCGTGTAGGCCGGGTGCCTGCCGTTCGACCATGTGCTTCGCTCACGTCCCCTTTCAGAGCTCAGAGCACCCAAACACGGGTTAACAGGCACAGGGTGAACCCGGGCAGTACCCGGCGCAGCCACCTCGCCACCACCGCTCCTGCCTGCGCCTGCAGCAGCTCCTGTGCGTGCCATGCTGGAGAAGCCTGCTGGGGTGGGGAGAGACGCGGTCACCCCCCAACCTCCCCCTTAGCTCTGCCACTGCTCCCCAGGCTGCCGTGAGGGGACTCTGTTTTAAGCCTCCAAAGCCTGAATGGCGCTCAGCTACTTCCCCAGACTTTGGGCCCCTAGGCCTCCTGCAGGGCATAGATCCTCCATCCAGCATTCCCTCCTGAGAGCTGGGACACACCATCCAGGTGTTTGGCCTGGGGGCTCAGTGCTGATCCTTCCAGAACAGCAGCCGCTTCTGGCTTGCGGTAGCTCTCCCAGGAGTCTCATGGTATGTGCCAAGCCTATAAACACGCACGTTGCACGGGATGTCACCTTTGCTCTTTCGCTTACCCCAGACTGCACAAAGAAGCACAGCCCGCCCCCACGAGGACACACCTAAGCCCAGCACTTGCTCACCCTTTCCTTAGGCACCCGCTGTATGTCTAGATTAAAATAGGCTATCCAACAGTCAATGAAGCAGGGATTTAAATATCCCCGGCTTCATGAAAATAAAAATAGCTGCCGCGCTGTGCCGGCTCAGCTGATGGTTAACACAGCGCGCGAGTCAAGACGCGGATCGGTTGACAGGGAACACCTTTGTCGACCGCTCCCTGATGCCTCGTGAAACAAGGTTTACGGGAGCGGTCGACAAAGGCGTTCCCTGTCAACTGATCCGCGTCTTGACTCGTGCGCTGTGCCGACAATCAGCTGAGCTGGCACAGCATGGTGGCCATTTTTATTTTAACGAAGCTGGGGCTATTTAAATCCCTGCTTCATTGACTATGTTGGGTAGCCTATTTTACATGCCTCTGTCGGCAGAGACATGTAATCTAGACGCATCCTCTGTGTTCAGGAAGGATCTTCCATGCTAGGTTTCTTCTCCCTATTCTTGTCTGGAGTTGGGAGAAAAGGACCCTGGGCTAGATCAGCTCCCCCTTTTTAAAAAAAAACTTTGCAGTCTCCTCTGGGAGATGATCAGAAAGCAGAGAAATCACTCCATGATTTCATAGGCAAGCAATCTTTCCCCAGCTAAACCAGTTCTCCTAGGTGGGAGCCCATCTATTTTTTTAGAGTTCTTCCATGTCAATGCACTTCCATATCAGAGCACTTCATGTCAATGACCCACTTTGTTATACTTTGCCACCAGTCTTTGTAGTTGCAGTCCAACATGGCAGAAGACAGCTGACAGAAAGGAAAAGGGTTGCACTTTCAAAATGGAGTTTGCAGCTCGGTAAAGACATGTACAAGGAGTTCAGAATCTCACCCAAAAGATCATCTCATCTCAAGAAGGGGGTTTTGCCCACGAAAGCTCATGCTACTGCATATTTTTGTTAGTCTCTTAGGATACGTCTGCACAGTGGGGCTATTTTGGGATACCGGAAGTATCCCGAAATAGCTACCCCCGTCTTTTGAATGCATCCTCTATTTCGAGATAAGTCTCGAAATAGCAGACACACTATTTCGGCATCCCTGTAACCCTCATTCCATGAGGGTTAAGGGATATCTCAAAATAGCGTGTTATTTTGAAATTTGGCATGTGTAGACATGCCAATTTTGAAATACACTATTTCGAGCGTAGGGTGCTGTGTAGACGCACCCTAAGGTGCCACAGGACCACTCATTTTTAAAGTTCTAGACTAACACAATGACTTTACAGCGATTTTGCAGACGTTCAGTAAATTGCACGCCTGCCTCGTTCCGTGCACAGAAGGGATGCACAAGTGGGCAGAATTAGAGGTGCACACACCATGGTGAATCTGGCACTTCCTGCGTAGCCACCTGAATCACATTTCCCAGTTTGCGTGAGAGACGGAGAGCACAAGGCTGGCAGAACGCAGGGCTTGAGCTGGAGGTCTGAGCCAGTTCTGTGGAGAGAAGATTCTGGTTGCATCAGCTTTCCCCCGCACTCAGCACGTATGAAACCACCCAGACCAGTCACTCCCCCTCACCCCCCCGGGAGTTTTCATGTTCTTGGGTCTGTCCTCCCAGACGCTGCCTGAGCTGGGAGCAGCAAGTTGGACCAAGGGACTGTCGGGGACGATGTTTGTGTGGATTTTTCCAGAGCTAACGGAAGGAGGAAGCAGCAGAAATCTTAGAGGGGAAAAAAAACGCACATTCTTCTCTCAAGATTTCTGGCCAGTTTTGCAGCCCCATGCAGCTGAGTAGAACAAGGATAACATCCCTAGCCACGCTGCTGGAAACCGGCCTGTCACTCATCCCCCCAGGAGGCAGGGCTGCCCAGAGCAAAGTATCAGTGAGTTACAGGCAAGTCCAGCACATGCTTTGCACACAGATGCCCTCGTGACGTCTGATCTGAAGCCCGGCAGATGGAAAGAGTCTGCCAGGGATGGGGTGTGCTCTGGGGTATGTGGCAGCATTTCAAGCCTGGGCGAAACTGGTGTAGGCAGGCGGACAGCTATCTTCACGATGCCGCTAGCAGGAAGCAAGTTGGGAAGCAGCATGGTCCGTTGCAGAGAGCACTGGTGTCAGGATAGTCGGCTCTGCTATTGACCTGCTGGGTGCCCTTGAGCAAGTCACTCCCCTGCGGTGCCTCAGTTTCCCTAATTGTAAAATGCAGTAACGATCCTTCCCTCCTTTGCAGGGTGCTTTGAGATCCCAGGCAGAAAAATTCTATCTAAGAACTTGCCCCTGAAAAGTGCTGTTTAGGACATGGGAGTTGGGCTGCCTGGGTTTTGTTAACGTCTCTGCCAGCCACTGTTACTGTGGGCAAGTCGCATTAGCTCTCTGTGTATCCATCCATCCAGTGGGTGTGATCATGCTGCCCTCAGTCGCTGGGCCATGAAAACACATCACGTTTCTAGAGAGCAGTGGGAGCCTTAATCAGCCACTCGTGGGCGTGGGAACTGGGCTACACTAGAGAGACCTTGCTCCCATCGGCCCCATGTCACATGCCGAGCTGCTTACAGCCGGGGATGGCAGCTTTGGAAGACTAACATGCTGACGTCTCCATCCACTGACCGCCCTGTGCCTAGGGCGCATGTACTGTTCCAAACCTCGGACTGCCCTGAGGACCGTCTCACAGGCCTGTCAGCGAGGTTTCCCTCCACCCCACTGTCCCGTCTCACAGGCTCAGACTGTGTCTTGTACGGCTCAGAGCGGGTACTGCCCATGGCGTTATCGGCATTCCTCCAGCCGGGGAGAGGGTCGGCTTGGAATGCTGGGAGCTACTGGGGCTCAGGGAGCACCCAGCTCCCCGGACCCTTCCCCTCTCCTCTCCTGAGAGCAGCAAACCTCTCGGATTGTAAGGAACCAAATACACAAACAGCCAAGATTCCAGGTCTCACCGTCTCCGCTCGCATTGGGAGAGCTCATCCCCCAGCCTGTCTGTGCGCTCAAACGCACTTCTACTTCCTAGGGTTGCCAACTGGATTCAACAAAAATACCGGACACACTTGACCTTCCATCCTAATCTACGTGACATCTTATTTAGAAAATGCCGGACATTTCTATTGTCTCATTTCTATTGTCTCAGTTTGTTTCCCCAACAGAAAGCTCAAATACTGGACAGTCCGGTTCACAACGGGACACCTGGCAACCCTAACACTTCTGAATCTGCTACTAGCCCTTGCCCGGCTCTTTGGCCTCATTTCACGAGGAGTAACGGTAGTTCGAATTAGGATCTTTAATTCGAACTACCTACTCCGTGCCATGTGTAGCTGCAGGCACGGAGTTCAGACTAAGGGGGATTTAAAAATGGCGGCGCCCGGGAACATGCAAATGAAGCCCGGGATATTTAAATCCTGGGCTTCATTTGCAACTTTGCCTGCCCTCATTACCCTACCTCACTCGAACTAACGAGCTAGTGTAGACGTACCCTGACTATCTCCCTTTGAGTTTCCATCTTTCCACAAGGGCGGGATACGCTAGCCAACAATCTGCCCGCACCCAGGTTTCCCCACGTTGGCAGTTCTCCCATAGCGTTAAAACTCTTTTCTTGTCTGGATCTTCTTTTAGCCACTAGGCTATTAGGAGTAGACCCTGATCTCGTGACTAGTGCAGCAACCTGCATGGGACGTGCAGGGAGGCCCAGAAGGCTGCAGAGAGAAAGGGCCCCACAAGACAGTCAGTCTGGGTATGTCTACACTACCACCCTGGTTCGAACTAGGGTGGTTAATGTAGTCATACGAACTTGCAAATGAAGCCCGGGATTTGAATTTCCTGGGCTTCATTTGCATGTTGCCGGCTGCCGCCATTTTTAAATGTCCGCTAGTTCGGACTCTGTGCCCACGGCTACACGCAGCACGGACTAGATCAGGGGTGTCCAAACTTTTTTCAAAGAGGGCCAGATTTGAAGAAGTGAACATGCGTGAGGGCTGTCCCCGCACTCTCAGCACCAAGGCGGAGGGCCCGCGGGGTCGGAGGCGGGCGGAGAGCGCAGGGCACGCCGGCCTCACGGCGGCCCAGGTGGCAGGGCGAACCCGCAGCCGAGTGGGGGAGCGGGGCTGCGGACGTGCCCTACAGGGCAGGCTCTAGGACCGCGGAGGCCATGGGCAGCGGCGGCGGCGCAGCCGGAAGCGGCGTGCTGGGCGTGCCAGTTCAAAAGAGCGCCGGGGAGCCAGGAGAGGGGGAGGAAGCGGGGGCCGTATTAAACCGGAACACGGGCCGCAATTGGCCCGCGGGCCAGACTTTGGACATGCCTGGACTAGATAGTGCGGACTAGGATTCCTTTTCCGAACTATCGTTACACCTCGTGGAACTAGGGTGGTAGTGTAGACATACCCTCTGTGTGCACGACTGGAATGCCAGCTGCAGCTGCAATGCCTTTGTAACTAAGCCAGTTTCATGTTCTGAGCATGGGGTTTTCACGTTATTACCCAGAACCCTCTGCTTAATACAACTGGCACAGGACAGCTTCTGCCTCAGCGCTTCCCTTTTCAGCATGGCTTTGGGGTTGCAGCTGTACGAGTGGCACAGTCTGGACTGCAGACACGACCTCACACTGGAGTGATTCTGGCATCGTGCCCCTGCATTTTAGGGGGCTGCCTCCTCTTGAGGAAGAAGAAGCTTATGGACACAGTCGTTTCTGCCTGAGAGTTTGCACAACTTAGCGGAGACGTTAAGGCCCATGCTGGTGAATGCTTTGCAGTGGAACCACGCGTGTCGTTCGTTTCAGGAAGGGTGCATGCCGACGTAGTGCTGGCGAAAGGCTTTGGAGCCACAGTCCCTTTAAACAAAACTCTGGTTTGCTACAGGGCAAGCTCCCCTCCTGCTGCCCTGAGCCTTCACTTGTCCCTGGAGTCAGTGCATACATGTGGCGAAGGGAGCAGCGCCTAGAGAAGGAACCCAGGGACAGTACTGAATAGTGCAGCTTGAGCTTGTGGTGTTTCCTCCTCTGGGCTATGCCTACACTAGGAGTTTTCTTTGCAACAAATATGCAAATTAGGGGCTCATTTGCATGAGTCACACTCATTTGCATATTTTCTGCCGATCCGTTTTTGCGCTAGGGTTTTTTGCGCAAAAACAAGCAGCGTGGACATTTTCTTTTTGCGCAAAACCCCCCTTTTCCACAAGATTCATTTGGGACATAAGGATCTTGTGGGAAAAGGGGGTTTTATGCAAAACGAAAACGTCCACGCTGCTTATTTCTGCGCAAAAAAGGATCGGCAGCAAATATGCAAATGAGATCACATTTTTTTGCGGAGAAAACTCCTAGTGTAGACGTAGCCCTGCTGTTTGAACCCAGCCCTTGTTGCTGCTGCCGACAGGGTGGACTGTTTGCATAGCTAGGAGGTGTACAGAGCCCCCGGCTGTATCTGAGGGTGAGGGTTCATGCTGGGAGCTGTGCCTTGCAGTGAGACGCATCCCAGTGACCAGCAGCTTTTAAGTGCCTAGAAGATCCCAAGGGCAATGCTGCAAGTGGCAAAGCCGGAGCGAGGCACCCAGGCGCCCTATGCAAGGAGTGAGAGCCGGTGGAGATGCTGCTCCTAACAGGGGAAAGTCCTACAACAGCTGCTGGGAGAAGGGGGCTTCCCCAGCAAGGCGCCGCGGGCACGGTCAGGTCGGATTCATGCCGGCGCTGCAGAGCACCATCGCTGGTTGCTCACTCAGTCTCAGGTCTCTTTGGGATCCCTCTCATTGAAGCGTTGCCAAATGGTGGGGGTGGTTTAAAAACAGAAGAGCGGCCAGGCTGGGTCAGACCAAAGGTGCATCCAGCCCAGTGTCCTGTCTGCCGACACTGGCCAATGCCAGGTGCCCCCGAGGGAGAGAACACAACAGGGGATCCCTCCCCGTCACCCACCTCCAGACAAACAGGCTAACACAGAGGGTTATGGCAGTTCAGTAGCTGCCGCCCCACATCAGCGGCTTGTAGCAGAAAACAGCGGCAGCCTCCGCGCCGGCAAACCCCCGTCCGCATGCGAGAGAGTCTTCAAGCCCGTTAGATAAAAATGCCCCAGAGAGCTTCTGCCTTCTTCACAAACCGGGCAGTTTTCAGACCAAGTCCCGGGCTCCGGGCTCTGACCACAAAGAGAAGCTGGTTGCAGCCTTAAATGTGGAGAAACTGCAGCCTCCACATGCCGATTCTCTGCTCAGACCCAGCTGGATTTTTCCCCTTCTGGATGTTACTGCACAGGAGCCGATTCATCATGCCTTGGACACCCCTGCGCTCTGTTGGCAGGGGAGCGCAAAGGAATGCAGAATCAGGGCCCGGCCAGCTTGCCTGCGTCGTGGCTGAATGTGCAAACTCCGGTTTCCTGCTGGACGCTTCTGGCCAAGCAGAGGCGCACAAGGGGGAGCTGGCAACGGAGCGACGGCTGATGGATTTCTGAACGTGCTTGATACGTCGCGTCGTCGTTCACCTATTTTTTTGGCCACTTCCCTGAGCTGGAATTCCTCTTTGCCAGAGCCGGAGCTCGAGTCATGCTCCCGTTTCCAGAAGTTACGGAGCCTGGGCTGCGAGAAGGTCAGCGCTGATGAAGTTTTCCAGCCTGCCCCTTTGCAGTGGGCACAGTTGCTAACAGGACTCAGAGCAAGAAAACTAGCCCAGGATCTTTGCCCCGTGGGGCTGTTCCAGCCCATGCAGCGCTCTTGTTGCTCTCATGCATTAAGCATGTTTGCGCTTGGGGTGACCTTCCCAGGATGGCCCCGGTGCTGCAGGAGGTTTGGGCAATGACTGCGCCGCAAGCGAGCTGGGGAACGCACAGTCTAGAGCCCATCTCGGAGCTGTCAGGGGACTGTTCTTTGGGCTGAAGTGGAAGAACAGAGACAACAGGGGGTCATGAAAGAGGCCCTGAGCCGTTGCCCGGAGGCTGGGTGGTGATGTTTCACCTCTGGGTGGAGGGTGCCGCTGGCATTCAAGCACTGCTCAACCCTTCCAACCCTCGCGGGGCATCTTTGAATCCAGGTGGGATGTTTTCCAAAAAGCTCTTCTCTCGTTAAAAGTGGAATTATTTCGGGGCTTTCTCCGGCCTGTGCATGGGCTCACCGGGGGCTCCTCTGGCCTTAGCAGCTCGGCACATTCTCCTAGAGGAGTGTTTCTCAAGCCGCGGTACAGGCACCCACGGGGGTACTCGAGAGATGTCTGGGGGCACGTCAACACAACTGAAATGTGGAGAAAACTGAAGTTTTGTTGTAAGTTTTACAGCGCTTTATTATTTTTGTACTTTTTACACCCAAAAATTTCATCGCCTGCCCGGCTTCAATTCCGTTGTTTAAACAAATGTGTTGCAATGGTGGAAAAGAAGGTTGTGTGTTTGAAAACTGTATGTACTGAGGGGAATTATAATTATACTTTTTTTTTTGGAAAAAGGGGTACTTAAAAAAAAAAAAAAGGTTGAGAAACACTGTCCTAGATGGCTTTCTGCGAGCTGTCCTCACTGAACAGTTGGAGGATTTGGTTTGCCAGGACACCCCTGCTCCCGGACCAGGGCCCCATTGCGTTTGGCGCTGTACAGACACAAAGCAAAGAACTTCTGGTGTCAATAAATTCCCACTGGCTCCATGTCCTTGTGCAAGGGCTGTCAGCTGGAGTTCTACTGCGTGATTTGTTCCTTGGCTTTTTTCACATTCCCAAGAAGACTTGGCTGTTACCCACTCGCCCCCCTCTCCTCTCAGCAGTGTCCAGTGCTTACACGATTTGGTCCTTGGCTTGTGTGTGATCTCATGAGTTGAAGCCAATAAAACCAGGCCTCAGGGTGGGGCAGATGGGAAAGTTCTCCAATGTTGCACTGGCTTCAGCCTGGGACGTGACCCTATCTCCTGGAGAGTCTCTTCAGGGTTGGATTGCAGACGGATTATGACACGGCTACCCCAGCTGAGCCTTTTCTGTCCTGCCCTTCACCCAGCAGAGTTGGGATGCTCATCAGCTGAGCCAGGCGGGGAAGGATGGGGGTTGAGTGAGGAGGGGTGAAGCATTATCCTACCACTCGTGAAGACATGGGTGTAGGTCCTACCTCTGCCACAGACTTCTTATGAGACCTTGGGCAAGACGTTTATTCTCTGAGCCTCAGTTCCCCATTTTCACCCAGCTGTAAAAGGAGGAGGATATTTTGCTGTCTCACCGGAGCACATGAAGTTGATAGTCATAGAAGGGGGCTGAAAGTGGGTTTTCCCATAAAGCTGCAAAGGTCTTGTCCAGGGCTCTCCTTTGATGTTAGCATTCACTCTGCCATGAATTGAATTTCCCGGGCAGGGTCTGTGTGGCGGGTATCTCTGCAAGCACCCAGAATCCTTCCTTATGGCAGAGGAGAGGCAACCAGGCAGCGCTGCTGGCATATTCCTTCCGAAGCGCCACGCGCAGCTGAGACGCTTGTGAGCCCGGCCCAGCGCTCCCGAGACGCAGCTCCTGGCCCTGCTTTGTGTTTCAAGCCGTAGCATTAAACCCAGCGGAGGGAAGGCTTGTGCTGAGTCACCGGCTGCAGCATGCTACTGGAAAACAGGAGCACCTGTCTCAGCGCTCTCTTCGCACCAACCTGACTTCATTTCTGGCCCCCCACTGGAGCGGAGCGAGCCAAGATCAACACCCACCAGCAGGCAGCGACTGCGCTGAGGTCACCCTTTTGAAAGGGAAGGGGAAAAAGTGAGGCTGTCTGACGGGCGGCTGGAGATTACCCTGCCCAGGCGCAGTGCGGTGCTGGAGGGGAGGGGGCCAGGCAGGCTGGTCCATCAGCCAGAAATGTGTGTCCTCCATGGGGATGACGCGGGAGGGGAGTCACAGATATTACCAGGCATTGTGGCATCCTGGATGAGGGGCTAGGAGAGCAGGCTGACGCTCCGGGCCACTGAGCACTCAAGTCACAGGAAGCAGAATGCTAACAATCACTGCCTCTTGTGGGAAGCAGCGCAGTCTAATGGTTAGAACAGTGGTCTCCAACCTTTTTACACCCAAGATCACTTTTTAAGTCTCAGAACAGGCGAAGATCTACCGCCCCGCCCCTTCCTTGAAGCCCCGCCCTCTCTATTCTCCTGTCCATCACTTGCTATCCCCAGCCCTTATACACTCTGTTAAACAATTTATTTTTAAATTATGCAATATATAACATTAAAATCACATGTTTATAGTTATGAAATAAAGGGTCTGTTTTTAATTCATGCTATTTAAATGTCAAATGAAGCATTTACAATTATACATTTTGTTCTCTGCTTATTTTGTAAATCTAAAATCAAGTATTGATAATTCTATATTTTTTCTTCCAATAACAAAGTCTCAGTGTGACACCTGTGACTGAACAGTATCTGCCAGTGTCTTGAAGTCTGGGTTGTAGTCTGAGATTGCTAGTCGTATACAGTCCATCAGATGGGCATCTGTGATCCTGCACTCAGCCTGGGAAGCTTGCTCCAGCACAGCCGGAGCTAGACGCAGCCTCCCTGGGCTGAGCACAGGGCAGCCGGGCTGGAGGGAAGAGAAGTGGCTGCCCAGCCAGCTGGCCATGGCGCTCAGCCAGGGTGCACCAAGCTCCATGTGGGCAGGTGCAGAGGAGAAGCCGCCGATCAGCTGGAGCGCGGGACAGCCTCTTTCAGCTGAAAGCCACAGTCAGCTGGCTGGGGTGTTTCAGCCCTCTCGACCTCCCAGCTCCCACCATTCCTCGCAGCTACTCACCTGTGTTGTTGCTCGGTGAGTAGCTGCTCCTCAAATGAGGAAATCTAATGTAAATGTTCTGCGCAGGTGCACAGTTCAGAGAGGGCTCAAGAGCTACCCTTAGAGCCCCTGAGATCTACTGGTAGATCGCGATCTACTGGTTGGTGACCACGGGGTTAGAAACAGGGATGTTCTGGATTCCCTTGTGAGTTCTGCCACTACCCTCAGCCAAGATACTCCCCCAAATCTGTTCCTTGTTTTACCCAGCAGCAGGGCAGGGACAGTCAGCCCATGAGGTTTGAGAGGAAAGTGTTTCCCAATCAATGTTTATAAAGGGCTTTGAGATCCTTGAATGGAAGGGGCACCGGGTTACTATACACCATGTTACCAAATCTGTAGGCATTATATATCTGCACAGAACAACTATGCGATACAACAGACAGGCCAGAAAGCTGTGTTCCATAGAGTATACAACCAGCGCCGTAACTAGGTATTTTTGCGCCGGAGGCAAGATATTACTGATGTTCTCTCTCTCCTTAGGTGAGCACACGCCGTGCTCTTTACTTGGGCAGGTTATTATTTTTACTCATTGCGTCTTTGCGCCCCTGATTATGATGCACCCGGGGCGAGCGCCCCGCCCTTGTTACGGCCCAGTGTATAACAGGTGGAATATAAATACTGTGGCAGATTCACCCAGTGACTTTGGGCCTCCCTGTCCCATGGAAAAGACAGTTATCCTGTCTCCGTAACTGGTGTTCTTCGAGACGTGCTGCTTGTATCCATTCCGCAGGGGGGCGGTGCTCATAATCTGTAGGGGACGTGCTCCAGCGCCCCCTGGAGTGGCACACACATAAAGGGCATCACTGGGCCGCTCTCTTCCCAGTTCCTTCTTGCCAGAAAACTCCAGCAGAGGGGAGGAGGCTGGGAAGTTGAATGGACACGAGCAACACATCTCGAAGAACACCAGTTATGGAAACCGGTAACCCACTGCCTTTTCTTCTTCCAGCAATCGCTCATGTCCACTCAACTTCGGAGACCCCAAGCAATACCTGCAGAGGTGGAGAGAAGTTTAAGGACATGCAGAATTCAGTCCGGCTCTGTCGAACACCACATCCTCTCTGGCCCGCTGCATAATGGGATGTGAACGTGTGTACCGAAGACTGGCTTTGCAGAGGTCTGCGATCAGGACATTGGCTAAGAAAGCAGCCAAGGAGGTTCAGGCCCTGGTGGAAAGCGCCCTCACAGTTGAACGCCTGCCAGTGATGCAGGAGGCGTGATGCAGGAGGTGATCCGTTTGGAAATCCTTTGCGAGGACACTGGAAGACCCTTCACGCGCTCGGCGTAAGCCACAGAGAGCTGGAAGGACGTACAGACGGGTCTAGTGTGGTCCAGGAAGAAAGTGAGTGCCCTCCTGATGTCCAAAGCCTGGAGGCACCTCTTCTTACCGGTCTGAGACAGTTTTGGATAGAAAACAGGAAGAAAAATATCCCGACCCATGTGGAAGGTGGATACACAACCTGGGGAAGAAAGGCCGGACGAAGCCTAAGCTGCCCCTGTTCTAGCCGAAGATCGTGTAAGGGGGTTCTGAGATCGTGTAAGGGGGTTCTGAGATCGTGTAAGGGGGCTCTGACGTTAGGGCACAGGGTTCAGACACCCTTTTGGTTGATGTCTTTCCCACTTTGATGTTTATGTGGAGGTTTGTCTCACTGAGACTCCATTCTCCCTGCAGCCATAATGTGCTGAGATGGGCTCTCCATCCCGGACCTTTTAGTCCACGACAGATGGCAGAACAAGGAGCAATGGTCTCAGGTTGCAATGTGGGAGGTCTAGGATATGAGGAAAAACTATTTCCCTAGGCGGGTGGAGAAGCACTGGGATGGGTTCCCTAGAGAGGTGGTGGAATCTCCATCCCTAGAGGTTTTTAAATCCCAGCTTGACAAAACCCTGGCTGGGATGATTTAGTTGGGGCTGGTTCTGCTTTGGGTAAGGAGTTGGACTTGACCTCCTGAAGTCTCTTCCAACCCTACAATTCTATGATCTGAAGCATCCAAACCCAACTCCAGGGAGTGCCGCAGCTGCCGGAATGGTATGCTTGCCATGATGTTGTCCGACACGGTCCACCACATTAGCGACTGGAGGACATGGGTGGATGGGCACCACCTTGTCCAGCGGATGCCTGGCCGGCGAGTAGACCGAAACTAACCACATCTGCAGAGGCCGCGTCCTGAGTCTGGCAAGGAGCACCACATAGGTGCATGCTGCCATATGACCCGCTAAGCATAGACAAACCCTGGCCATGGTCAACGGTGCAGCAGAAACTTGATGTACAAGTGTTGCGAGAGACTGCAACCTGTCTGGAGGAAGCAAAGCTCGAGCTACAACTGTATCCAGCACCTACTGATGAACTCAATACTTTGAGCTGGAACTAATGTTGACCTTTTCTCGTTCACCAGGAGGCCCAGATGCTGGCATGCATCCCACAGAAGAGCAACATCCCGTTGGACTTTAGCCTCAGAGGATCTCCTGACGAGCCAATCAGCGAGGTAGAGATAGACCTGGATCCCCGTGCGTCTCGGGTAAACCACCACCACCGACATGCACTTGGTAAAAACCTTTGGGACCATGACAAGCTCAAAGGAGAGAACCTGATATTCACCTCTTGTGAAACGAAAGAAACGCCTGTGTCCCTCCAAGGTCGTGATGTGGAAATACGTGTGCTTGAGGTCGAGGGTGGCGTACCAATCCCCTGGATCCAGGTCAGGATGATGGAAGCCAGAGAGACCATGCGAAACTTGAGCCTCAGCAGGTAGCGGTTCAAATCTCGCCGATCCAGGATGGAGTGCAGGGATTCAAAAATACCAGGAGGAGAAGCCCCAGTTTCTGTACTCAGGGTGGTGGGGGCACTTCCTGTACCACTCCTGTGCGGAGCAGCTCCCCTACCTCCTGCACAAGAAGGATCTCCTGAGAAGGATCTCTGAAGAGGGATGGGGACGGGAGGGAGGGCAGAGGAAAGATGGAGGGTGTGGCTGGGTTGTACTCGGGTCCTTAGTGACATCCCTGGAAGCCTGGAGGAAGGGACGAAGACGGGATGAAAACAAAACGGGGAGGACCTGGTGATCCGAGAGGCATGTTCCCCTTGGGCATGACCTCAAAAAAGTCCCTTGTTAGAGGGCTTGGGGCAGCTAGAGGAAGGCTACCTTGCCCCCTTGTGAAGGGTTACATTTCCCCAGGCTGGGGTCCTGTCTACTATAGGAACCCCTGGGTTAAGGAGGCAGGGGCTTCTATTTTGTCCTCTCCATCCCAGGGACAGAAAACCCCAGAGTTTCGGGGTGTCCTTTAGCGCATGCAGTTTTGTGTCTGTGTTTTCAGCAAACGGGCCACCCCTTCAACTGGGAAGACCTGGATGGAATTCGGGCCTCCACGGACAAGTCTGACAGGTGCAGCCACACCGACTAGCACGGACACTGCCGACGCCACGGGCTGACCTGCAGAGTCCACAGCGTCCGAAGCTGCTTGCGGCGTTGCCCTGACCCCCCTTCGTCCGCAAGCACCCGGAACTCCTTTCTGGGGGTCCCTGGCAGCGAGGGCTCGGACAGACACCACGCGCCACGTGCTGGAGTCGTATCGGGCAAGCAGGGCCTGGGGGTCAGCCACCCGTGGTCGAAGGCCTGCGGAGGAATGACGTTTACCTCCAAAAAGGTTGAGACATCTTGACTCTTTCTTCCTGGGGAGGGAGGAGCAGATTGACCCTCCCGCTGCCTCCGCCGCAAGCAAATCCGGGACAGGGTTGGTACCCCGATACTTGTGGTCCTCGGCTGGGATGAGGTATTCGAGTTCTGCCCTGTTTGAGATGGGGGGATGGAGGAGCGAGTCTGTCACAGCCTTAGTGATCTTGGCAGCCCCATCATGTTGGGCCAAGAACCCCAAAGCGGGTGTCTATGGACTCCTCCACCTCCACTGCCTGGAGGACCAAGTTCACAGCCACCTGCTTCAAAAAGTCTTGGTGCTTTATTGGCATCCCGTGGGACCACTGGAGGAGGTGCCCCTGGGGCCTCATCGGGTGATTAGGGTGAAGAGGCCTGGGCAGATTGTTCCTCTTCATGCTGTGGGGGCTGATCCTTCCTCTTCCTTCACCGGGGGGGACCCTACCGCTGTGGGGGGCAGGGCTTGAGCCGTTCTCCCCTATCCCCCTCGAGAATCCACCCCACCTCCCTGCCTCCAGGGCATCCCTTCTCGTGTGTTAGCGGTTTGGTCACTCCTGGGAGGGGCAGGACTAGAGCTCTCAACCCTGTGCTCCCCAGGTGAATGCCCTGAGCCACTGGAGAACCCGCCCCACCTTCAGGGCATCCCTTAACCCGTGGGGGCAGTCCGGTGGCTCCCAAGGCGGTGCTGGGGAGTGGCTAGCAGGTGGCCCCGACTGGAGCCACAGACTCTCCGGCCACTGAGTGCATAACTTGTGGCTGCACAGGAAAACCCCATGGAGCCCAGGGGCACCATTAAGGCCACGGCGTAGGCCGTGAGGCCGTCTGCAGTGCCCAACTGGCTGGCACAAAGCACGGTGACGGTGATTCGCCCGGTGGGAGGGATGACGATTCTGAAGGGGGATCCTTCTGGCCCTGGGTTGGAAGGACCTGCAGATACGGCCCTTGCTGATGTGGGCCTCGTCCAGACGACGCTGCCAGTTGCTGGGAGTTCGCAGCAGTTTAAACCCAGGGGACTGAGGCATGCCCGGTCCGTGGGCCGAGTCCCAGGCAGGGGACTACCTACCGGGTTCTAACCACAGCTGAGTACTCGAAACTATTTACAGTGGACGAGGAGGGAATGAACAGGAGCAGCACTGCAGCTACGGCTGGAGCAGCCGTTTCCAGCACTGTCACTGGCAGCAAGAAGGAACTGGGGTGGGAGGGGCCAGTGGTGCCCTATATAGCACGGTATGTGCGCGCCGCTCCAGGGGGCGCTGGAGCAGTCCCCTACGGGTCCTGCAGAGGGAAAATCTTCCAGCACCGATGCATGTGGCAAGCACACACACATGCATTGAATGAACAGGAGCAAACACTTGAGGAACTCATTGCTACAGGATATCAGGTGAGTGAAGGACTCAAGGATGAGCCGTTGACATAGAGAATTAGAGTATCTGAGATAATAATACTTGGTAGGGTTCCCACCTGCCTGTTTTATGGCGTGAGCTGCTCTCTAAATACTGGTGGCCAGGAGGCAAGTTTTCCTGGAGACATGTTCTCTCTCAACTGCCTGCAATGGGGTTTCTTCCCCCATTCCCCAGATCGGCTGACACTGGCTGGTGTGAACAGGATTGGACTCGCTGGAGCCGTGGTCTGAGCTGCATGGCAGTTCCCAGGGCACCTTTTAACATGGAGTGAGGAGAATGCCCCCTCATAAGGCCAGAAGCCGGTTCTCCTTATTCCAGGCCTAGGAGACCTTCCCATGCTTTGCTCTTCTCTCAGGCTTTTCTGGGGCTGCCGCGGCTCCAGCTGGCAGCAGAGAAAACTGAGACCTGTCTGGAACATCCTGGGGTGGCCCCCTCCCCTTTCTTAAATGCAATGGCCGTAAGCTTTAGGCATAGGCTGTGCCTGCCTCCTAGCTGCTAGTTTCTCGGAGCTCCTACCACGTTGTCTCTGCTCTCTCTTTCCTGAGCCGTCCTGCTGGCTTCCCTGTGCCACCCGG
Organism: Pelodiscus sinensis; assembly: GCF_049634645.1. NCBI lineage: Eukaryota > Metazoa > Chordata > Testudines > Trionychidae > Pelodiscus > Pelodiscus sinensis. The sequence continues at coordinate 5,188,346 of NC_134739.1, read as the reverse complement.
GGGGCTCGCACATGGAGGGTTAGCACGAGGCCAAGTCAGCGCTTAGGAAGGGAGCTTGCCCTCGGGGCGTTTGGGCAGGCCCAGGGAGGGACCTCAGCTCAGACCACGTGGGCTGGAGAACGGATCCTCCCCCGCTGCTGTTCGTACGGCTGGAAAATCTGGCGCTGGCTCGGGCAAGACACACGGACGTGGCCGTCCCTCCTCGGGATGGGAACGGTGGAGATGGCTCCCAGCAAGGCAGTCACTGACCTGGCGCCAGAGTTCCACTCCACGGGCTTGTTTACTCCAACCCTGCTACAGACGTGGAGCTTGGAAGAGAAGCTCCCAGCCACAGCGAGCCAAGGCTGCCCTGAAAGGGGAGCCCAGGAACGAGGCGTCAATGGGTTTCCTGGAGGCCGGGGAGGTCAGCAGCAGGCGCCCGGCCTTGGGGAAGCACATGGACAGCAGCACGGCAGATCTAAGGGGTCTGGAGCTACTGAACGGCGACGGATTCACAGCCTTGGACCCCGCGGTCCGTGCTGCCCAGCGTGCAGGCGGCAGAGAGCGTCCCACGCTGCCCCGCTTGGTCCCTACCCAGGGGCGCGTCTCTGAATCCACCTGACTCTGCCATGGCTCTCCACAGGGTCCCTTCAGCCCAGCTTGCTCAGCGTGTGTCATCCAACAGGGCTGGGGACCTCCGCTTCACTGTGAATAAAAACACCCCCCATAAGGGAATGGACTTGCCCCTTTCCCCCAAAGCAACGGCAGGCCAGAGAGCAGGGCCGTGCGGCCGCACGTGTCCATGGCAGCTGCGCGGGATGGAGCTCCGAGCATGGTCCATCTCCTGCCCAGGTGTGGTTAGCAACCAGAGAAAGCAGCGCGGCCCCTCTGCTACAGTCGGGCCCAAACCTCACCGGGAAGAAGTGACGAGAACGGGAAGACTCCAGAGGACGCCGGGTCGCTGAGGTGCTGGGAGCTGGAAACCTCGCGAGAGTCAGGCTGAGGCTGCTGCCTGGAGGGAGGTGTTCACAGCCCCCACCTTGCCCATAGCTTTTTCCAGCCACAAGGGGCATTGGTCCAGGGGCAGGCGGGGACTTCCAGCTCCTCCAGGGCACTCAGCCAGGATGCAGACTCCCCTGGAGCTCTCCTGTTCGGCTCCCCCAGTCACCGCTGCTCCTGACCATTGCCTCAGGTCTCGGCCCCGGGGCAGGCTGACGGAACGGAGCACGATTCCACGCGGAGGCAGCCGGGCAGCGCTCAGCACCTGCTTCTGCGCACGGCTCCACCAGTCACGGCTCCAGGGGCACCGGGGCAGAAGAGAAGAAAAACAACTTTTCCGAGGCCCCTCAGAGCTCTCCACGCTGCACTTGGACTTACCAAGACACTGCCCCGTCCCCGCTCTCAGCTGCTTCGCCGGTCGCAGGGCTTGTGCATAGCGCTGGCCTGGGAGGGGACGACTGGCACCGGCACAGCCCCGAGCCGCCATCTCTCCGCCCGGGGCAGCGAGGCACAAAGGGCGAGGTCAGAGCTGCTCCACCGCTCCCTCCTTGGCTGGGGCCAGAGCTTGTGCTGCGGCTGAAGCTCATTGCCCCCTCTGGCACAGCCACTGGCCGCAGAGACCTCCCCTCCGCTCTGGGAGGCTGTGGTCTGGCCTGCACCCGGCACCCTCCCATCCGCCACACCTCCAAGAGAACACCTGGCTGGATCCTGGCTTCTGTCAGCTCCCAGCACCTCTAGTGTCCAGGGAGGACCTAGCACAGCCTGGGGGCAGCAGCTGAATTTTCGCTCTGAGTGGCTTCGCCCAGGCAGGGCTAGATGTTGCAGCCTGGGTCCCAGTGACCGTCTAGGGCAGGGTGGGGGGCATTCCCAGCCGGCCAGCTCTCCAGCAAGCAGGAAGAGGGTTAATGCTGTTGCTTCCTGAGAACTCTGCCTCCAGCTGGGCCTTTGAGCGCCAGGCTCCCTTCCAGCAGCTGGCATTTCCTTCTCCCCGCAGTCAAATCGCAGGTTCCAAGGGCCCCGCCTGCCAGGGGCCATAAGGGTCTCCCCTTTACGTGGGACTGGCCCGTGCGGCCCCCCCAGGGCAGCATGCGGAGTTGGCGTTCTCTCTGCTGTTTTCCGACAGGATATTCATTCTCCTGCAGCCCTTAAATCAGCAGAGTTCACGCCTCAAATCATTGATTAGAAACAGATGGGCTCGCTCAGCGCTGCAGCGAGGAATTCCAGCGCGCTCCAGCCATCCGCCCGGGCCAACGTGGACATGCCGGCTCGTCCAGCCTCCTCAGGAGGAGTGCGGGGGCTGATGGCCAGGGGCTGCCAGAGGGGCGGGACGCTTCCCTCGGCCTGTAAACCGTCGTCTTCCTCCTGGGAGCTCAGCCATAGGGCTTCGGGAGGGCCTGGGAGAGGGGCAGGGAGGAATTCGAACAATAGACAAGAAATGTTCTTAACCGCTTCCTCCAGCCCTTCCCTGCAGGACTCAGGCATTAGTTAAAGGATCCAGCCGAACAGCAGCCAGCCAGGTATCCCCAGAACAGGGTCAGCATGGGCAGCTGCAGCCCGCTTCTCCCTCCTGGCCCTAGCTCCCCTCCACAGAAGCACCGACCTCGGGCCTGGAAGCAGAGCTGCACCAGACCCCATCCAGAACGACACCAGTCGTGCTAAATAAGCGGTGCCGGGAGAGGCAGCATGGTCCAGTGGGCGGCAGGCGACCCGGTTTTATTCCCAGCTCTGCCCCTGGCCTACTTGGTGACCCTGGGCAAGCAGCACGTTTCTTGGTGCATTCGAACTAGCTAGGCGTATGTAGAGAGAAAATTAACAAAAAACGTTTCCTGCGGGATGACGAGTGATGTCAGGCAGCACTCTACATCCCCAGCCCCTCCCTCTGCCCCCAGCCAAGTGGCCTCTCCCCCTTGCCCCTACCCCATGTTCGGCCCAGCCCAATCCCCCAGCAGCCAGGGGGAGAGAGCTGGGCCTGCTGTGGCGAGGCCCCCACCCCGGGTAGTTGCGCAGGGGGTGGAAGGGCCAAGTCCGGTAGGGCTTGGCCGTAGCCCCTCCCAGAGGCCAGGGGAGAGCCTTTCCTGAAAGAGCTTTGGCCCAACACCCCCCACTCCAGGAGGCCGAATGCGAAGAGCTGGGGCTGGGACGGGCAAGAGGCTGGGTCCAAGAGCCAGGGTGGCCTTGGGGCTGGGCCCTCCCCAGCGACCAGGGACAAGGCGGAAAAGCAGGGGCCAGGGCACCCTCAGACCTCCCCCAGCGGCAGAGGGGAGGGGCAGAACCTCGGCCTGGCCCCTCCCAGTGGCCAGGGGAAGAGCTGGGCTCTGCACGGCCCCAGCTCGGCCACTGCTCTTTGCCCTCCCCTCCACCCAGCTGCCAGGAGGGGCCAGGTGCGGGGCACAAGAGCTGGGGCGGCCTCAGGGCCTGGCCTCCCCTCCCCTCTCCCCCGCCAGCGGGAGAGAGCCAGGCTTGTCACAGCAAGGCTTTGGCCTGGCCCAACTCCCTGCTGATTGGTGGGGAGAGCCAAACCCAGTGTGGGTTGGGCTCGGCCCCTCTTGGCGGCTAGGGGGCAAGCTGGGCCCAGTGGGGGCAAAGAGCCAGCACTGGCCGGGGTGGCCTCTGGGCCAGGCCCTCCCTGGTAGCTGGGGAGAGGGGGGGAAGAACTGGCGTGGCCTGGGACACTCACCGACAGTGGGGGAGGAGGCAGGGGTAGAGCCGGGTGGCCTCAGCTCCTCCCTGGCCGAAAGGGGGGCTGGCGAGCGTAGCGAGCAAGGGGTGCAACCCCCTGACAATTTAGTCATTTAATTTGGTCTGTTTTCACTTGCAGCCACTTAAATAAAAATAAAATAAAAGTCAATCCCGAGGTAAATAACTGTTAGCTGAGGAGGGGGAACAACCATTGTGCATCTCTCTCTTTCATTGATAAAGGGGTGGATGTCCCTATAAGATTTCTTGGTGTAAAACTTTTACACAGAGTAAGAGATTTATTTGGGGTTTTGGTCCCATTTGGGGGTGTTTCCTGGGTAGTGAGCCCTTCCAGAACCGAGCTGGTTCAGCGTCTGTGTTGCTGTGCAGGGGAGGCGGTAACCCCCACTCTGTGATTTGGCTGGGGGAGACTAGAGGATCTGGCCCAGTAGGACAGGGTGGTGGGTAGAGATGTTAAACATTGGTTAATTGAAGTCGATTAACCTCATGAATTCTTATCGGTTAGTTGACTATTCTATAGTCCCCGGCCAGACAGACCCTGAGTTCTCTGACCCAGCATGAGCTGGAACTGAGCCGGGCTGCCTGCCTGCTTTGCTCCTTATACACTGTAAATGCAGAGTTGCTGCGGGGGTAGGTCTAGAACCCAGTGCAAGCCAGGACTGAGCTGGGCTGCTGGCCAGCCTAAAAAATTTACTGGCAAGGGATGGAAAGTAGGGAAATGCATGTAATCAGTAGCATTAACCTATAAGCTTTCGCTTATTGGTTAGTCGACTACACTATTACATCCCTAGTGGTGGAGAGTCCCGGAGGGCACGGTGGCATGATCAGCATGCCAGAGGAAAACCCTAAGGGGGCTTTTGTGATTCTCCTGGTCACAGCCTCATCTCGGTCGCTACGTGTGTTCATGTGGCACCCTTGTTCTCAATGAGGTACTTTAGTACCGTGACTAAGAATAAGGCAAAGCAGGGTGCCGGGGTTTTGTTCCTGTTCATGAGCAACACAGGAACAGGTTAGGCTAAAGAGCTTGCAAAATTGAGAACTTTTGGCTACTGCTACCATGGCCTGGATTCACCATCACTGTTTGAATCAGGATTTCACATGATCATTACCAGGACCATCTTTATGCAGATGCAGAAGACACAGCTGCATAGAGCACCTGAAAATCTGGGGCACCACTGGGTCTTAATGTCTACCCATCTGCCTCCTCCTATCCCCGTTTTGCTTCCTCCAGAGAGGATCTAGGTAACTTAAGTGACAAATGCCTAGTCCCCCAAGTTAGGTGACACCCTCTTTGGATCTGATTGAATTAGCCAATAGGAGCTGCTGTTCCATGTGTAAATCACCATTGGAACCCTGCTTTAATTTCCAGCAAAGGGGACAATACAGGCTGGGCGCCCCACGTTCTTGCCTGCACCGCGTTCTCATCCGAAGAAATCAGCTGCTTTTGCTGGGTGAGTGGCACCCAAACATGGATGGTGAGGCAGGACTCCCTGGCAGCTCGTCCAGAGACGTTACAGACTGACTGTAGGTGGCCATGAGGGGAGTGCGAGTTTCAGTCTATTGCACTGGCTTAGCAATGCAACAGCTGCAGTTAGAGGTAGAAAAATGGTTCGGGACATTTTTTCCCCAGTGTTCCAGATCTCAGGGATCAGTGCCGCACAAGCTAGGAATACCAATAAACAGGCAAACCTCACGAGTGCCTCAGGCCAGTACTGTGAACTATGGCTAGCTATTTCCCACTGGTATGAATGGGACCCTGCTGGCATGGAACATAATCCCTGCCCCTATCCCCATAATATATGAACACAGCCCCTACGTGACCAGGGCAGAGAAAAGCCCACACTAAGCACTGACCAAACAGCAAAGCCAAGAAGTCAAGCAATTCAATTTCTTAAAACTTATTTTAATATCCATGTCTCGTCGGTTGGGTAGAGCCAAAACAATCCGGCCTGGTTTAAGTTACAAATTCTTCATACACTTGTTTTCTTTTTAAGTAAATGAACACGGGTGGCAATAAGGGTCTGTTACTTGAAGTGAAACCCATATTAACAACAAAAAGAGTGGCAGCTAAAATTCTACCAGGGTTCTTTACTGGATACGGCAAGTAGCACCAGAAACGGCTAACGCTGCCCCGTTTGGGTGTCACACAGCAGGAATAAATGCATCCGACACAAGACTAATCACACCCACAGAGATAGCACACACTCTATGTTCAAGGAACAACCAGACTGGGATACAAAGAACCCTTTTAGAATTCTCCCCTCTATGTATGGAGGCCAAATAACCAACTTCAGCAGACAGGATGAGATGTCAGATCTGACTTCCCTGATGGAGGCGGAACATGATGTCCAAGTGCTGCTTACTAAATAGCCAGTTTCTAAGAGAACAGCAGGAACGGAAAGGGCTAAGACTGTGCCTGAGGATTTAAAGATGCAGTTTTATTTAAAAACAAGAGCTTCAACACCACCCTAAAGGCAGCTACAGGCAACTGTATCATACTAAAGCTCAAAAGTCATGAAAAAAGGAAAAAAAAAATCAAAGCTGCAGCAGAATTCTGTATTTCCCCAGACTGCCAAGGTAATTTCAACAGACTATTTCGCCTTTCAACCAATTACTCATAGGCTGCTGAATGGGCTAACCCTGCCTTTTGGGAAGGCTGGCTTACAGTATGGTGAAAATGGCATAGTATGGCAGTCCTTGCAGAAGCCAGCTTCTGGAGAACGTAGATAGCCACAGAACTCCTTTTAGGTACCCAACACCAAAAAGAAGAAACACACTCTCATAGCAGGAGAAGGAATCCAAATGGTGCTGGGTAGAGAGACCAATCCCCAACCAACACGGGAAGTTTTGAGCACAAGTAAGATTACACCACACACGTGTTACAACATCCTGAAGTTGTGGTAACACACTGCTCAGTTCCTCCTCCCCCTAGGACGGACCTTTTTATTGGACGCTGCATCTTTAAATATTTCTGGCTCAAAACTCTTGCCACATATGTTAGGAACATTCCAACCTGGCTGCCACATGTTCAAGCACACACTTGTTTTTTGATTTTCAGTCTTCCTTTGGGAGAAATAAGGAGGCAGGGTGAGGACAGCAGGCTCCCCTTTGGGCTGGGGCGGTCTGCTGTGCGAAGTGGCGGTCACCTCAAAGGGATAAGGAAATGGAAAACACTAAGCAGGAAGCCCATTCACTTTTAGAACACACCTCCTCTGGGCTTTAATCCGTCTGAGGCACTGACATCAGTGAGTTAAAATTCGGGAATTTAAGAGAGAAATGGTAAGCGAGGGAGAAAGCGGTTTCCACAGTAAATCACCTAATTGAGGAGAGCTCACAAGTCTTCAACTTCAGGTTTTAATAAGTTTAACAACAAAACGTACAATACTGTGTGAGCCCAGGAGAATCACCTGTAAGAGACTGAACTCCCCTCCCATTTGCTGCTTGTCTTGACTATTCACTAGATACTGTACTCACAGGGTTGGAGAGCACCATGAGGACAGACCAATCTTTATTTTAAAATCCCAGCACCTCCAATAAATTAAAAAGGGGCAACCGTCAAGTGTGCGAGCAGTGAAGCAGCATCTGGAAAACCCAATACGGCTCCAAACCGCATGCCTACCTGATGGCAAGAGATGGACAGAGGTCTCTTCTGCCCCGTGTGTATCTCCCCCCTGCCCCGGAAGGGGAATCATAAGAAAGAGGCCGGGTCAAGGAAGTGGAAAGCTGCACCATCAGTGGATTTCACATTGCCACGTGCCTGCTAATACGGGTTTCACTTTATGATCAGAAAACGGTTTTCTTCCAAAAAAATTGTTACTTTTTCTTTAAAAAACTGAAATTAATTGGGGTAAAACTCTAACTCTAGTGCCATGAACAGGCAGGATCAACTTGTTTCCCCTCCAAAGGGCAAAGAGTCATACCATCCCCAGCTGAACCTTGGTGCTTCTAGCTTTTTCAGGAGATGTTACCTAAACTTTATGAAAAGAAAAGAACAATGTTTAAATATCAACACTGGACGAGCCCAGTCTTTTTTCCAAAGTCCACATTCTTCCTCTGAAGCACACATTACATCACGGATTCCCCAAGTCTGCGTGTTCAGAAGTTCACAGTACATGGAACCATATTTTTTTTCCTCCCTCGCTCAGAGCAGCCATCCTCTGTGGTCATTTACTGAATAAACCTCAAGCTTCTCCTATCCGTGGCTTAGCCTAAGACGCCAAAGGTTTTCTTGATGAGAATTGATGTTGTCATGCTCTATGGATGGAAAAAAGCAAGAGAAAAAAAGCACCTCGTACAGGTTTCTTGAGACCCTTGCGGATTCCTCTTTTCCAAAGCTATTTCTTAAAGTCTGTGTCGGTTTCTCCAGCAGTTTTTGGCCTATTATTCTGTCTCTCAGTTTGAAGAGCTGTTATTGGATGATCCAGAGGTTGATGCAATGGCAGCCCCAGCTGGGCTGCTTGTGGATACAGATTTGCGGATGTGAGGCAGCAAGTAAGGGTCACAGGCCAGCTGCTGGACATCTATCCGGTCCTCCTTCCGGTAGGCGAGGCACCGTCTGATAAATGCCTGTGAATGTCCAAAAGGCAAACAGATGTGAGGAGACTGAAGGTGTTAGGGGAGCTTTCCTTATAATAATTCTTGGCCAGTTGTGCCAGACTAGTAACTCTGGGACCTGACATTCTTTATTAAGTGATCACCAGACAGTGCCAACGTCCTCCTCCCCTCCCCCATTATGTATCATATTTTACCAAATTCATGGCCATGAAAAACATGGTCTCTCCCATGGAATTTCTTGTGTGCCCTTATGCTGTACAGATTTCACAGGGGAGACCAGCGTTTCTCCAACAGGGGGTCCTGACCCAAAAGGGAGCTGCAGGAGGATCACAAGGTTATTTTAGGGGGGTTGCAGTATTGCCACTCTTACTTCTGTGCTGCCTTCCGAGCTGTATGGCCAGACAGTGTCAGCTGTTGGCCTGGTACTCAGCACTGACAGCTGTGTCCAGTTCTGGGCCCCCCACTATAGAAAGGATGTGGACGCATTGGAGAGGGTCCAGTGAAGTGCAACCAAACTGATAAGGGGGCTGGAGCATGTGACCTATGAGGAGAGACTGAGGGATTTGGGTTTATTTAGTCTGCAGAAGAGAAGAGTGAGGGGGGATTTGAGAGCAGCCTTCAACTTCCTGAAGGGAGGTTCCAAAGAAGATGGAGAGAGGCTGTTCACAGCAGTGACAGATGGCAGAACAAGGAGCAATGGTCTCAAGTTCCAGTGGGAGGGGTCTAGGTGGGATATTAGGAAAAACTTTTTCCCTAGGAGGGCAGTGAAGCACTGGGATGGGTTCCCTAGGGAGGGGGTGGAATCTCCATCCCTAGAGGTGTTTAAGTCTCGGCTTGACAAAGCCCTGGCTGGGTTGATTTAGTTGGGTTGGTCCTGCCTTGGTTGGGTCTGGACTTGGTGACTCCTGAGGTCTCTTCCAGCGCTATGGTTCTATGAATGCATGTTAAAGAACGAAAAGCACTGCTCAGTTGTGAAGAGGGAAGCCCAAGACACTCTGCTGGGCATCTCTCCTTGCTATCCGGGATGGAATCCCAGCAAAACCAGTAAATCTGGGGAGCAGAGGCACCAGTGTACACCACCACTTGCCACATTCCGACCCAGGGATGACTGCAGGCATTGGCAGCCGTAACTTCAGTGGGCACTGACTGCTATTGTTAAGTTGCACCAGCGGACCATGGAGGACGTAGACAGCCCATCCTGCACACGTGCTAATAGCTGTCAGGCCTGGAGTCTGCTCTCGCCGGGACAGACACGTCTGGCATTTGAACAAAGGATCTTCTCCCAAAGGTTCAAGCGCTGAGCAAGTTATGCACCAATGAAACTCAGGCATCCCTGGGGTGGGATGTGCAGGGAGCCACTGCACAGCGCAGGGAATAGGCACCAATGACTCTGAGCAAAGCACTCCAAGAAATTGCCCTGAGGGTGTTCAATGTCTACGGGAGAGCCCCAGGATTACACAAACAGCAGCAAGCTCAACCCATTACTGAGAGCTGAGTGGCTGCAGGGAGGCACATGTTTCAGAGCCGAGGCTTCCACGGGGTTCATGGATCAACCACTGTGTTAAGTAATCCACATGGCATTTTTAAAAACCATCCAGACCTTTGCACATATTGGGCAGCGACACACGGAGCTGCTGCAGAAAGATTTTACCTTTGCTTCTGGTGTGACGACTGGCTTTGGAGGGAACTGCACCTCAGTAGCTTTGAGGATTGTGTTCTCCTGCAGAATGTCTTGTTGTGACTGGTTGTGGCCAAATGGCTACAAAACAAAAGGGACAATTGTTAAAGTTGGCAACATGTCTTCTGAAGCCAACAGAATGCCCTGAGAGTCTATGGGAGAGACAGCCGCTGCTGTTTGGTGGTGGGAAGTTAGCAGCTTCTCTAGAAGTTGGATGAGGAATGCTGGGATTGTACTGTGGGTCCCGTGGCTGTTTGGCTTGGCAGACGGCTCAGTTGTTGTTTTCAGTTTAAAGGGGGTGAGCTGTGACTGTCTCCAGGATGTGCGCCCTGTTCAGAAAAGGGAGGGAACTCCACATGCGCACAGAGCTGCAGCTTCAGCCTTGGTGTCAGAAGGCCATCTCCCAACAAAAGTGCCAGGAGTTCCTCTTGCTTTGCCAGCGCTGAGCTGGGGCCAGTGCGTCTGCGACTTAAGGTACTGGCTCCCAAGCTTTCAGGCTACTGTGCTCTTGCAGGAATCTGACTGGGCTTGTGTACCCCAACATTTCACCTCACAAAATCTACTTGCTTACAAAATCAGACACAAAACCACAAATGTGTCATAGCATGCTGGTTCTAAAAAACGGCTCACTCATTTTTACCATACACTTACAATAAATCCAAGTATAGATATTGTACTTACATTTCAGTGTATAGAATGTAGCAGTGTAAGCAAGTCACTGTATGAAGTTTTAGTTTGTACCTTCACTAGTGCGTTTACATAGCCTGCTGCAAACCCAAGCAAATGGCTAGAGGAGCTGATGTACCCCTGCAAGACCTTTGTGTACCCCACAGAAGTACACATACCCCTGCAAAAGCAGCACGCTCAGTAGACTGACAGGTGTGGTGGGCTGACAGGAAGAGTTCTCATTGCTTAGGTAAGTCTCCTTTCCCAGGTCACCTTAGAACATGCAGGTTCTCAGAACTATCCTTTCCTACCCGGTCTGCAACTCTTCTCACCAAAGTACTGGGAGTTTAAGATGACAAGGTTGTCTGCCCTGCGTTTCCCTGCTGCTACAGCTGTTAGGCAGGCAGCCTCCACAAAGCATAATATGCAGAAATACACAGTGAGTGACTCACTGCACATTGACAAAAGCCGAAGGTTTGATCTCAGACACCGGGTGTCATGCTTGTCAGATACATGCAGGCGACAGAAAAGGGCGTCCTGCAGGAGGCAAGTTCGCTTCCTTCCTTACCTTTCTGCCATAAAGACATTGGTAGAAGATGACACCCACTGACCAGACGTCAACTTTATTTGAAATCTTTGGAGGTTCTTTTCCAACCACAAAACACTCGGGTGGCAAATACCTGATTGGAAGAAAGAGAGAAGGGTCACCAATAGCATACCCCGATTTGTTCAGTCCCTGTTTCATCAGAGAAGAGCAAGATGGCCGAGTTCTTAGGGCACTAGCGTGGGTCTCAGGAGACTTCCTGGTTCCAGTTAACTGGCTGGAACTGGAGCAGCTCCCCACCCGCTGCAGGCAGGGAGCTGCTCTAGCCCCTCAGAGCCCATGGCAGGCAGGGGCTACTCTGAACGGCCGAAGCACCTCGGTCTGTGAAAGCATGCTCTAGCCCCCCTTTAATCAGTTAAACAATTACATGGGATTTTATATCCCTAGAGCCTGCAACAGTGCAGGACAGTGCGGAGCAACCTGCAGCTTCACCCCTATTCCCAAGCGGTACCAGTAAGTGCCCACATCCCCTGCACCCTCAGCCCCCTTCCACAACCCCTCCCACCCAGACCCCCCCATTCCAGCCTGCTCATACCCACTGCTGCTCATACTCCCCTCCAACCCTAGCTTGCTCCTGCACCCTCCCCTGCCCAGACCCCACATCCTTCCTTCTGTCCAGACCCAGCACCCCCACCCTACTCCTGCACCCCAGCTTACTCCCTGCAGCCCCCTCCCGCATAGTGAACCCCTCATTTTTGGCCCCACCCCACAGCTTAAAGGGGCCCCAGAAAAGTTAATCCCGCTCTGAGGGGAAGCTCTGAGCCTTGGTGTCCCCCTACAGGGCTGGAGTGCAAGGAAACCCTGGCACCCTGAGCTGCGTGTCACCCTTTTTTCTGCTCGTCCGTTTGGGACCATGTCCGTGAGGTGTTTTTTGTTTTGCTTTGCACTTGCATGTGGCTCCCAACTGATTTTTTGGCAAATCAGTGACCCCCCCCCCAACCCAAAAAAGATTCCCCACCCCTGCCCTGTGGTGTGAAGCAGCGAGTGCCCAGGGGGCCTAGAACAGAGCAAGCTAATAACTTCACTGGTGACCTGCGGTGTTACCTCACAGCCATTTTTGTTTCAAGAGGAAGGCAGGAACCCTGTCACATATGTGGTGGGGCTTAACACTTCAGTTGTGGGCTTGCGCACATTCAGTCCACAGACATTCCCAGCAATCCATAAATGCACACTATGGTGCTAATTTTGGGTATCCTTTGTGAAAAGCCTGTTGCAGTGAACGCTTCCCCTCAGCAGAGGGGTTTCACTCCAGGCCCACAAGGGAGAAAAGCTTTTGTTTTCTCAGCATGCACTCAGAACCTCGGATTTGTTGCCCAGGACCCTTTAATAACAATTTCACAATGGAAATCTCCATCCAAGATGTACGTCGCTGAAAGTGCAGCCTCAGATGCTGAGGCCCACTCAGAGCCTCAACTCTGCTCAGCCTGGAGTACATCTGAGGGAACAAACCCACAGAACAAATGTGATCAGAACAGAGGAGGCCTGCAAGACACGATGGCGACATGAACAGTGTTTGTGCTAACTACTGTGAAGGGAGACACTGAACTGCAACTTGTGTCTTTGCATTCAGCAGCTCTTCCTGTTGATCCAAACCTCGGCGTCAGCACTGCTACAATGCGGCAGCAGGGCTCCTGTACTGCTGGGGGTGTTGTCTTCCAGGTGAAACCTGAAACCGAAGCCCTGGCCATGCCGGGCATGGACGGCATCACTGCACTTTTCATAAAGGGAAGCCTGTTACCACTAGGACGGTGACTACATTCCAGGTGGAAAATTCTTCCTGCCTTCCTAAGCCTACCTGCATTTTCAAGTGAGTATGGGATTTATCTTCACTGCCTACCCTAACTTACATGGCAATGGCATTACGTGCTATTACACAGCTGCCAAGCAGCAGCTGTACATGGAGTTTTAGTTGCCCTGCTGGTTCTTGGAATAAGAGGTGCTATCTAAACGTATAAATACTGACCCACGAAGACAAGAAGGCTGACAGTGCTGTGTGCAATTAGTTTGGCAGCATCCTTAAGGATCTCAAAGTGCTTTACAGAGCTCCACTGTAGGACCAGAGATACCACATGTAGGCTGACAAGGAAAGTAAACTCCAAATTTTGAGCATCAGGGTTTTAACAGTTATTTGCAAGTTTTCTAGAATCCAGAGATGGTAGCAGCCGCATACAAAACTTACCAATAAGTACCAGCGCCCTGTGATGTCAGCTCCATACCATCAACGGAATTGTAGCTGTCGTCATCCATGATCTTGGAAAGTCCAAAATCTGTGATCTTTATCTCTCCACATGCTGTACCATTGACTAGAAGAATGTTACCTAGGGGAGGGAAAACTGGTTTTTAGAGATCTCTCTGTATGGAAGGAGGGGAGGGAAAAGCAGCACCAGACCTGCACTGAAGTACATGGGGTATTCAGTGATGGACACGCTGTACAAAGGCACCATGACCTGCAAAACGCAGCGAGCTAACACAGCTGTTACGCCAGAGAAGATGTTGAGTACTTAGTGGAGTTCTCCAGAGGGGCCTGGTTCCTATAACACACCAAGTACCACCACCTACATCCCATCCTTTGAGACCTAACTTCTCGCCTGCCTCCTCACTTTCAGCTTGACACCCTGGTTGTCCAATGCATTGCATTCCCCATGCTGGTTTCTGGCTTGAGGAAAAGGCCATAACACCACGGGAGACAGGTCATGTTGGGAGCAGGTCAGGGTCAGGTGAGGGCTCCCTGGCACTCTGACTCATTCCAGCCCAAAGTTCTAATTTGCCCTGGTTTCTTAGCAGGCAGGAAGTCTCTGCTAGGGCACAGTGCCCCCTAGTGGTTCCAAAGCAATGCCAATTCTTACGCAAGACCTATTGAAGAATCAGCTATTTCAAAGGATCGAATGAGACAGCAGCACACAACTCTCCAACAGATTAAGCTGTATAATCTGCATCAAAGCAATGACCTTTTGCAATACAGAATCATACAGTAGCAGCTACGATCTGAACACATTTTACGGACAGCCCTGCAGCGTTCTCTCACGCTAGTAAACAGTGGCTTGGGAAGACCAAGAACAGAAACAGGGCACCAAAAAAATAAATTGGTGCAACTGCGCCATCTACTGCGGCAGAGTCGTGAAGCAACACAAGAAGCTGTGTCAGATCCAGGCTACCCAGTGGCAGTGAACTGTCACCAGTACGTAGAACCAATTGCCTGGATTTTACTGCGTTAAAAAAAAAAAAAAAAAGCGTTACCCAGCATGTGCCAACCCAAACAGATAAGGCAAAGGAAGCTTTGCTCTCGGGGGCATGATCTGGTAACTGTCTGATGACAGTGGGGGAGGACAGCTCTGTTTGCTGGGCATTGGTGAATCTGGAACAGAGGTGGGCAAGATACGCCCCATAGGCTAGACCTGGCTTGCCAAGCTACTGGATCCAGCCCACCCTGCCAAGACCCTTAGGCAAAGGACAGCCCCATGCCACTTTAAGCCAAGAGGAACTGGGACACTGTGCTGGGCATGGGGACACCCTAGGGCTGCAGCAGGCAGGGAACCTGCCTCGGGGTTCTGCAAGGCTGCTGGCTGAGAGCTGCCTAGGTAAGTGCCTCCCCAGTCAGAGCCTGCCTCTGGCATTCCAGTCCCTTCTATGCTTCTATAGATTTAGCTTCTATGATGAGGTAACTGGCTCTGTGGATGTGGGGAAGTCAGTGGATGTGATATACCTTCACTTTAGCAAAAGTTTTGATACGGTCTCCCACAATATCCTTGCCAGCAAGTTAAGGGAATGTGGATTGGATAAATGGACGGTAAGATGGATAGAAAGCTGGATAGAAGGCCGGACCCAGCGGGTAGTGATCAACAGCTCGATGTCAGGATGGCGGTCGGTTTCTAGCGGAGTGCCCCAAGGTTCGGTTCTAGGGCCGGTTTTGTTCAATATCTTTATTAATGACCTGGATGAGGGGATGGATTGCACCCTCAGCAAGTTTGCAGATGACACTAAGCTAGGGGGAGAGGTAGATACGCTGGAGGACAGAGATAGGGTCCAGAGTGACACAGACAAATTGGAGGATTGGGCCACAAGAAATCTGATGAGGTTCAACAAGGACAAATGTAGAGTCCTGCACTTGGGACAGAAGAATCCCAAGCATAGTTACAAGCTGGGGACCAACCCGTTAAGTAGTAGTTCTGCAGAAAAGGACCTGGGGGTTACAGTGGATGAGAAGCTGGATATGAGTCAACAGTGTGCCCCTGTAGTCAAGAAGGCTAATGGCATATTAGGTTGCATTAAGAGGAGCACTGCCAGCAGATCCAGAGATGTCATTAGTCCCCTTTATTCGGCATTGGTAAGGCCACATCTGGAGTATTGTGTCCAGTTCTGGGCCCCCCACTACAAAAAGGATGTGGACGCATTGGAGAGGGTCCAGCGGAGGGCAACCAAAATGATTAAGGGGCTGGAGCTTATGACTTATGAGGAGAGGCTGAGGGAGTTGGGTCTGTTTAGTCTGCAGAAGCGAAGAGTGAGGGGGGATTTGATAGCAGCCTTCAACTTCCTGAAGGGAGGTTCCAAAGAGGATGGAGAGAGGCTGTTCTCAGTAGTGACAGATGGCAGAACAAGGAGCAATGGTCTCAAGTTATGGTGGGAGAGGTCCAGGTTGGATATTAGGAAAACTCTATTTCACTATGAGGGTGGTGAAGCACTGGAATGGGTTACCTAGGGAAGTAGTGGAGTCTCCATCCCTAGAGGTATTTAAGTCTCGGCTTGACAAAGCTCTGGCCGGGTTGATTTAGATGGGATTGGTCTTGCCTAGAGCGAGGGGCTGGACTTGATGACCTTCTGAGATCTCTTCCAGTTCTATGATTCCATGATAAGGGGATGGGTTGATGAGATAATATGATCTTGGTAACTAATTGACCATTCATTTTCAGTGGGAAATAGGTCAATGGAAGGATGATAGGAGTTACTATAGAGAATTTCTGGGTGTCTGGCTGGTGAGTCTTGCCCACATGCTCAGGGTTCAGCGGATCGCCATATTTGGGGTCAGGAAGGAATTTTCCTCCAGGGTAGATTGGCAGAGACCCTGGAGGTTTTTCGCCTTCCTCTGTAGCATGGGGCGCAGATCACAGCTGGAGGATTCTCTGCATCTTGGGACCTTCAAAGTATTTGAAGGCTTCAATATCTGAGATATAGGTGAGAGGATTATTCTAAGAGGGGTGGGTGAGATTCTGTGGCCTGCACTGTGCAGGGGGTCAGACTAGATGATCATAATGGTCCCTTCTGACCTTAAAGTCTATGAGTCCCTCCCTCACCCCACTCCCTGCCTCAGGTCACCATTCCTTCCTGCCCCACGTCACCACCCAAACCTTCTATGCATGCCTTCCCCCCCCCCCCTCAGGTCACAACTCCCTCACAGACCCAGCACCCCCCTATTACAGCATCTCCGGCCACAATCCTCTCCTGCACTCAGATGCCCTCCCCGACCCTGCACCCCATTCCCCTGCCCCATATCACAACCCCCCTTCCTCACCGAAACTCCTTCAGACCCATACCCAGGCCTGCAAGAGCACTATCTGACCTGCCACATATTGCCTTGGGGACCTATGAAAGCAACAGATGAGCAAGTTTTTCTAAGTTAGTCTGCGGTGCCATTTACTGAGCATCACAAAGGAAGGGAATAAAAATGTGCAGTGTGCTGGCCAGCTACATGAAGGAAGATGCTGCACAGGAAAGCAAAGGACAACCAAGGCACAGAAACCAAGTACTAACACATGACGGCACAAGGGATTGCCCAGAACAGGAAGACTCCTTTCTGGAATTTTACCTCTTGCTGATGCAATGCTGGGAGCCAATACCCGTTTGCAGAGCAAAACCAAGCATTTCAGTCCCTTCTAAGCTGCAAGCTAAGCTCCTTGACTTTGGTCAACTGGAACTGGTCCTTAGTGGTCAGGAGAGATTACTAACAAGAGGTAAGAGGGTAAAAACACATGCCATTCGGATTCTTAACATACCTGGTTTAAGATCATAGTGTATGATGGGCGGTTTGATTTCGTTTAAGTATTTTAAAGCATTCACAATCTGCATGATAATGGATCGAGCCTC
Organism: Pelodiscus sinensis; assembly: GCF_049634645.1. Lineage (NCBI taxonomy): Eukaryota > Metazoa > Chordata > Testudines > Trionychidae > Pelodiscus > Pelodiscus sinensis. Next base: position 5,171,091 of record NC_134739.1, on the reverse strand, counting down.
TTTTTCGGACATTAATTTGTGCTGTTTCAGGTAGAAGTCCAGATCGTTTCCCTCACAATATTCTAACACTGTACAAAACCTGAAAGCAAGAGAAAAATCGTTACAATTAAGTCCCCTGAGAGAAAGAGTAATATTGTATTTTTCTGTGTAAATCTCCTCAAATGGGATATTCCCTGCAAACGTGTACACATCTAGATACTCCACTACAGACATACAGGAAACCGGTTTGGTTCTACATGCAGCCAAATCCAAAATCTACTTCTGTGAGAACAAAACTGATTTTCCGGGCAAAGCAACATTAATGCTTTAAAAATAGCTAGCCTTTTTGTACGTGTGTTTTAAATTATGGATTTCCCTGTAGCACCTCACTAGGGCACTAAGATCTGCTGACTAATGAGTATAAAAACACAGGAACATAAAGGCCATAACCAGACTAATGGTGTGTCCAGGATACTGTCCGATGGGATACAGCACTAAACCTTCAGAGCAGATATAATAAACCCCATAATTAAACACCTACAGAACTATCTGCCCACAGGGCTACACGAGCTCTATCCAACAGGCCTTTGCATGGTCAGTCAGCACATGACAAACCAGGGTGTAGATCTACTGCTTTGCCTACTGCAGTGCTCTAAAAGTGAGTGAACATTTTCTGCATACTGCTGTTTCAGAGAGCAGTAGGCAAAGTGCACCAGGAAACCTACTGCATGCAGCAGCAGGGTCCACACAGACAATTAGTGCACCACAGGCTGGGCACTGTACCTTTGCACCCAAGCCTGCCATGTGCTGTGTCACTGCACAGACACGCTTTGTGTGGCTGGCTTACGCATGAGGGTCCCTTATACATTTTTATATCCTATTCTACAATTGTGGGTATTCATTTTCATATACATTGGAAAATCCTTTTCTGACTCCTGAGATCATGTCTGAATGATACTCCGTGGTGACAAGATCCACTGTGCATAGAACGATCCAGGGTGACTAAGCCTTGATGGAAAACTTTTGAGTAAACACTTCGTGGTGAACTTGTCCAATGTGGTGCAAAGACTACACATCACTTACGAGTCAGTATCCAGCGAGAAGTAGTCATAAAGTTTAACTATTCGAGGATGATCCAGTTCTTTGTGAATTCTGTACTCTCTACATGCATGTCTGAAAGGCAAGACGGGGCATTAGCAATGGAGGTTTTATTATAGGTTCTGTAATAAGTGCTGCACAGTGACCTTGGTATAGCTCCCAGTGTTCCACATTCAAATGGAAACTTATTCATACCATTTAGATGGTATTAAGTATTCTGGGAAATGAGGATGTGCTTTCAAAAAAATGTACATTACCAATGTAGGTCACTGGGAATGAGCTTAGGACTTTTGTTCTTTGCATGGGTGAGGCCATGAAGTTAAAAGGAATAGAAATCCCCCTATTACGGGGAAACAAAACATACAGCACCACTGCTGGTACAGACCCTAGCAATGCACGGATTTTGCAAACATCCAGCCACCTTTCTTACTCATTTTAGACATTTCTAAGGTGACACCTTTGTATATAGATACAAAGATGGGAGGAAGTGGCTTCACTTTTGCAGCAAATAGCAAGGAGAGAGAAAATTCAGTTTCACAAACTGAGGTCAGACTAGATGCGATCATCTAGTCTGCTCTGTAAAACACAGGCCAGAAATCTTTCCCAACACCATTTCAAAAGTAAATCTTTTAGAAAAAGATCCAACATTGATTTAAAAATGGTCAGCGATGGAAGAACTACCACAACCCATTGTAAATTCTCCCAATGGTTAATTACTCTCACTTTTTAAAACGTATACCTTATTTCCATGCTAAATTTGTCTAACTTCAACTTCCAGCCACTGGATCATTTTACATTTTCCTCTGTTATACTAAAAAGCCCATTTTTAAATATTTGTTCCTCATGTCAATACTTGTAGACTAATCGAGTCACCCCTTAACATTCTCTTTGTTAAACTAAATAAGTTGGGCTCCTTCAGTTTGTCACTACAAGAGGCGTTTTCTAATCTTTTAATCATTAACGTGGCTCTTCTCTGAGCTCTCTCCAGTTTATCAACATCCTTCTGGAATTGTGGACAGAATACCTGGACACCGTTTCCTAGCAGTGGTGGCCCTGGTGCCAAATCAAGAGGTAAAATAACCTCCCTACTCACACGGGAGCTTCCCCTGTTTATGTATTCCAGGATCACATTAGTTCTTTTGGCCCCAGCATCACACTGAGAGCCCATGTTCAGCTGATTATCCACCAGTATCCCAAAATCTCTCTCAGAATCCCAGCTTCCCAGGACGGAGGCCATACTTCCAAGGCTGTGGACTCTATTCTTTGTTCCTAGGTATATACCTTTACATTCAACCGTATTAAAAGGCATATTCTAGTCAGTATCAATAGACAGGAACCGATTCTGAGATCAGGATGGGGAAAAAGCAGCAATGCACTGTTCTGCTACCGAGGAAGCCAGCCCTCAGCTTTACAGCACCACTTACTTGTGATAATTCTCCTTCTTCTCGTCTCTCCAGTTTTTATTTAACTGGTGAATTTTCACAGCTACGTATCTCTGTTCTGTTAAATCAAATGCCTACAAGGAAATGCAGACATCAGTAGAATGAAATTTCAAATGAATACCGCAAAAGCAAGCAAGAGATTCCAAATTAGTGTCGCAATGCAAAGCAAAGAATAGGTGGCAATATGTTGTAGCTACCATCACTAATGCCATCAACTCCTCTGAATACAACTCAAGAGTCTGTCCTTTAATTCTCCTGTCAATAAGGGAGCCAATTAGTGTCAGACTATTTGTGATTTTGGTACACTAATCTGTCCACAGGGTCTAGACCAAGGGTGGGCAATTAAAAAAAAATGGGTTAGTGATTCATAGCCAACAAGAGCTGCAATCCTCCAATGCCTGTGGAGGTGCAGGTAAACATGGAGATGAGGCCTGCCAGGGACTAACTCTGCGGACCACATCTGGCCCGCAGGATGGAATTTCCCCACCACGGTAGACTGTACCAATCACTTCACACAGGCCAAACAGCCATCAGATAGTAACAACCTATATTTCATTTGAAACCAAAAAGAAAACCTCCCTGCCATGACATTTTGAGCCACTAAAGTCTTGTATTTCATTTTTAAAAGTGCATAGAACGTGTAATGATTTAATACACACTGTGAGCGCTTCCAGCTCCAGGTATAAGTTTCAAACCGTTTGTGGTTGGAGAGTCAAATGGTTGGGCCACATCATAGCTCATGCGGACATTTTTCACCCCTTTGGATCTTGATGTGCAGCCCAACAGGCACAAATGTTGGAACTGTGCTGCTGGATCTTTGCCCTACTCCATCTAGTCAAGGATCCTGCCTTTGACAGTGGTTGGCACCAGACACTTTAAAGCACAGTGCAAGACATCGTACTGCATGCAGATGTGGGCTAAGAACATAATAAGGGACAAACTGGGTCAGACCAAAGGTCCATCTAGCCCAGTGTCCTGTCTTCCGACAGAGGCCAATGCCAGATGTCCCAGAGAGACTGAACAGAAAAGTAACCATCAAGTGATCCACTGCGTTACCCATTCCCAGCTTCTGATAAACAGAGGCTAGGGAAACTATTCCTGCCCACCTTGCCTATTAGCCACTGATGGATCCAACCTCTCTGGATTTATCACCTACTTTTTTGAACCCATTTAAAGTCCTGGCCTTCACAACATCCTCTGGCAAGAAGTGCGTTGTGAGAAGAAAGAACGTTTCCTTATTTACTTTCACCACATCAGTCACAATTTTATAGACCTCTATCATATCATCTCTTAGAGTGGGTCAACACTGCACCGTTATTTTGAGATAACTAGCGTTATCGCGAAACAATGTGAGTGTCTACACAGCCATTCTGTTATTTTGAAATAACAGACGGCTTATTCCAAAATTTGTAAACCTCATTCTACGAGGAATAATGCATATTCCATAATAGCCATTTCGAAATAAGGCATGTGTAGACGCTCCACTGCTGCTATTTCAAAATAGCCCCTGACCAGGGCCATTCTAAGTTATTCCTTCCCAGTGCCTTTTGGGGCTCAAAATCGAGATAGCACATCTATATTAGGGAAGTCTGCCTCTCTCTAATTTTGAGGCTTCCCTGCAGTGTAGGTGTGCTATTTCAAAATAAGCTATTCCGGAATCGTATTTTCGAAATAGCTGTGCAGTGCAGACATACCCTCAGTCTCCTACTCTCTAAACTGAAAAGTTCCACTTTTATTATTCTCTCCTCATATGGCAGCCATCCCATATCCCTGATACTGCAAATCAATGTCATGTAAACAATCCTTACCCATGACTAGGGGTCGTTTATTCAGCATGTCAATGACGGGATACAAACACTTCCTAGACTTAAAAAAATGAAGGCTGCGCCATATAACCCAGGCAATTTCCCCCCTTTCATTTACAAGAAATGTGTCAGATTGAAAGCATTACAATGTTGTTGCAATGTCACCATTTCAAATATACCATTTAAAGCAGATTTCTAACACTTGTGCAAGTGTCAAAAGGTATTTCATGCCATTCTCCTGGTCACACCAGTGTTACATTCCCAACAAATGCACATTTCAATAAATTCTTGTGGAGAAACTGAACATCAGATCTGCTGTCTAAATCAACGCCAGATGCAACATGTATTTCTACATCCCTTCCCCCACTGAAGAGAACAATCATCGTATTTTACTTTATTTACTGAATGTTTCTGTGCAGGCTCAAAATACAACAGGCTAATTCTTCAAACTTACCTTATACACTTCACTGAAGCCTCCTCTACCCAAAAGATGTAGCAAGAGATATCGGTCATTTAGCGTTGGATGGTCTTTAAATCTGGAGAGGACAATTTAATATTGGCAATGATAATACGGTCTACTATTAAGTCATAGCTATTATAGCTCAGACAGGATAATTCATGTTAAGACTCAAAAATGTGGTTAAGTTATTTATGTCCGATTTTCAAATGATTGGACAGCCATTTGATCATTTACCACTAGCACTGCAAAAACTTCCGAAGTCATTTGTAAAGTACTAAATTTTTGACATACAAATGGTTTTAACTCAGCACAGCACTGTGTCTCTCAGTGGGCAGCCAAATATTAAAAGCAGAATTAAGTATAGTACATTCCAATTACCAGACAACTATAGCCTAAGAGAATTTAGCTTCCCTTGACAAGGTCACACTGGATGCCTATTACTTTCCCCACATGCCTCCCGATGCTTACTGTGAATTATCTTCGTTGTGTATCCTTTTCAATTCCCTGATATGTAAATTTCTAACCCTCTCTAGTCGTTCCAACTCTGCCTGGATCTCTGCTTCTTCCTGTACGGGAAAAAAAAGATGACACACAGTTCAAGACACTGAGTAGCTAGTTTCATCATTTACGGATGCACTAACTGGAATTTAACGGTACATGACTGGTTTGGTAGAATGAAAACCACACTAATACCTAACTTCAAGATAGCAGGGCAGGAGGGGGAAAATTCTGGGATGTTTTGCTTGTGACTATCCATCCACATTACAGGTGGGAGCAGGTATGAGTCCTCCATCTTTCCCCCAGCCAATATTTTAATTGTTTTCCTCAGTTTGGAACGTACTGATAAAATTATGTGCTTGTGGTATTCTAAAATTTTATTGGAAGATTAAACAGCAAATAATTTAGAAGGGTCATGTTGGAATCTAACAAGTCTCAGTGATGTCAAAAAGACCCTCCTAAAAGTTGCAGTGTTTCTCGAACAGAGCTGTAACTTTATATCATAAGCAGTATCTTGATCTCTTTTCAGATGTATAAAAAGCCCAATGGTTTCCAGAAGAGCCATAGGAAACAAAAATATCTACAGGAAGTGGGAGGATGTGGGCTACCCAGAGCTTTGGCTTTCCATGCTGCACATAGTTTTAACTTCGTGCCTGAAAGGAAGGGAGTTTCTAAGTAGTTGACTTTGCCCTTCTATGCAGAAGGCTGAAGCAGAGTACATAAGCTTTTAGTGACAGTTTCCACATGGTTTCTCACATTAGAAAGACAGAAAACAGCCAATATGAAACTGAAATGAGTTAGTTGCAACAGAGAAGTGTTGCAAAGAAAGAGCCATCTGGGTTGACATGCAGTTGAAGGGGAAGTAAAAATTATCTCATTTACATGCAAGACTAAAAAACTGCAAGGATGCTAAATTAATGAAAGTGAATGAGCAGCCAAAAATCAAAGGTAAGAACATCTGGAAGTATCGTGAGTAAGAGTGGTGGGCAGATAATACTAAGAATATTTCAGTGGCTGAATGTAATTGCTTCCATAAGCTCTTTGAATACTCATCTTTATACCTGCCTCTTAAGCACTATGCAAATGGCCACCTTGCTATCCATTCAGGAAATGCATATCCAGAAGACCACCTTTTAGAGTCAATTCTATATCATAGGCACTAGAATGCATATATATGGGGGCTAGGCTCCAAAGCTCCCAGATGTGTTCCTGAAGAAATGTCCCCATTCATTGTGTATACCCAGAAAGACAATTCCCCACTGGTTTTTGTGACCACTCCTTTTCAACATGTAATCTATTTTCACTGATTAAAAAATGAGCCAGTTCCCAAAAGGGAGGGCAAGCACAGCTTCAGACAATGAGGCAATCTGAAAACATTGCTTCCTTTTCTGAAAAGGCCAAGTTTTAAATGTATCCTTCCGGGCTATATTTTACACTGACATTAAGTGAACCTGTGATTCCTCCATTGGTATCAATGGAGGAAGCTACAAAATAGATATGGCTTCAGCAGTTTTACTTCCATGTCTAGATTAGATTTTAGGAAAAACTATTTCCCTAGGAGGGTGGTGAAGCACTGGAATGGGTTCCCTAGGGAGGTGGTAGAATAGAGGAATATTTTACTAGAGGTTTTTAAGTCCCGGCTCGATAGAGCCCTGGCTGGGATGATTGAGTTAGGGTTGGTCCTGCTTTGGGCAGGGGGTTGGACTCAATGACCTCCTGAAGTCTCTTCTAGCCCTAGGATTCTATGATCTAGTCTTGCCTATAGTAGGCCTAGAAGCCATGGTGTGGTTTAAATGCCACTGAGTAGTCATCATTGTTACCCAGCATTGCCTTCGCTGCTGCTAAAAGAAAACAACTTAGCATGAAGATGGTTTTGCATTCAGTTTGTGGGCCAAGGATACACCAGGATGGGTGTGATTGGTAAAAGCAAGAGTTCAAATACTAGCCAGTGAAAACACTGAATGCTGAACTCTCTACAGGCCTAATAGCCTATCTGCCTTACTCCTCAAGGAACAAAAAACCTACTGTCTCTGAAGCCAGATGCTACAAAAGGAGCTCTCTCAAATCAAAGCAAGTAACACTGAACTAGGGATGGGATGAGGTTAAAAGCAATCCGAGCTGGTCAGAGACCTGGAAACATGTGAGAAAATATTCTTGTTTAGTTTTGTGCTGAAGTTGTAGCCGTCAAAGTTTTCTGAGCGGCTCTAATAATAAAACTCTAGTGACAAATGGGTTAACAAGGAACCAAACAGGCAATTACCTATGACTAAAGTCACTTGCATGTAGAGCTCCTGCTGAGGCCAACAAGAATGAAAACTAGGATTTCATAATGGAGTATTATCATCCTGAGTTATCAGAGGGTCAAACAGATTTGTCTGGAGTGTTGCACACAAAACTGGTTGCTTGGTGTGACAAAAACATGGAGTCATACTTGGAGGTATAGTGGGGCAGCAGGGAGGATCAACATAACTAATTTAAAAAGTCATGGCATGGCACCTGAGCTTTTTAATTCACAAGCTTTGTCTCGAGAAAAGTCATTCCTATTACAAATTAGACAACAGTGTAAAGAGCTTTTCAAAAATCTCACTTCTCTCCACTAGGCTCCAGTAAGCTAGCTAGCCCCTAGATGTTCCTCATCCCTTACACTGAACATACATAATGCTCAGTGATGGGTGGACTGGACTGCCAAACAGGGTGTTCTCATTTAAAAACCCTACAGATCATGGAGGCTGATCAGAGAACAACCCAGGAAACTACAGACCAGACAGTTTAACTTCTGTGCCGGGGAAGATAATGGAGCGAGTAATTAAGGAATTCATCTGCAAACACTTGAAAGATAATAAGGTGATAGGTAACAGCCAGCATGGATTTGTAAAGAACAAATCACATCAGACCAATCTGATAGCTTTCTTTGATAGGATAACGAGTCTTGTGGATAAGGGAGAAGCGGTGGACGTAGTATACCTACACTTTAGTAAGGCGTTTGATATGGTCTCGCATGATATTCTTATCAATAAACTAGGCAAATACAACTTAGATGGAGTTACTATAAGGTGGGTGCATAACTGGCTGGATAACCACTCTCAGAGTAGTTATTAACGGTTCACAATCCTGCTGGAAGGGCATAACAAGTGGGGTTCCGCAGGGGTATGTTTTGGGACCGATGCTGTTCAATATCTTCATCAATGATTTAGATGATGGCATAGACAGTACACTTAAGTTTGCAGATGATACCAAGCTGGGAGGGGTTGCGACTGCTCTGGAGGACAGGGTCATAATTCAAAATGATCTGGACAAACTGGAGAAATGGTCTGAGGTAAATAGGATGAAGTTTAATAAAGACAAATGCAAAGTGCTCCACTTAGGAAGGAACAATCAGTCTCACCCATACAGAATGGGAAGCGACTGTCTAGGAAGGAGTACTGCAGAAATGGATCTAGGGGTCATAGTGGACCACAAGCGAAATATGAGTCAACAGTGTGACGCTGTTGCCAAAAAAAAAAAAAAAAAGCAGCAAACATGATTCTGGGATGCATTAACAGGAGTGTTGAGAGCAAGACATGAGAATTCATTCTTCCGCTCTACTCTGCTCTGATTAGGCCTCAGTTGGAGTATTGTGTCCAGTTCTGGGCACCGCATTTCAAGAAAGATGTGGAGAAACTGGAGAAGGTCCAGAGAAGAGCAACAAGAATGATTAAAGGTCTAGAGAACATGAGCTTCGAAGGAAGACTGAAATAATTGGGCTTATTTAATTTGGAAAGGAGAAGATTGAGAGGGGACATGAGAGCAGTTTTCAGGTATCTAAAAGGGCATTACAAGGAGGAGGGAGAAAAAATGGTTCTCCTTGGCCTCTGAGGATAGGACAAGAAGCAATGGGCTTAAACTGCAACAAGGGAGGTTTAGGTTGGACATTAGGAAAAACTTCCTAACTGTCAGGGTGGTTAAACACTGGAATAAATTGCCTAGGGAGGTTGTGGAATCCCCATCTCTGGAGATATTTAAGAGTAGGTTAGATAAATGTCTATCAGGGATGGTCTAGACCGTATTTGGTCCTGCCACGACGGCAGAGGACTGGACTCAATGACCTCTTGAGGTCCCTTCCAGTTCTAGTGTTCTAAGTTATAGCTATGACAAACGTACAGCCTTGGTCGAAAGCTATAAACCCTTCGACACTACTGCCCTGGGAAAAACAGTAAGAACATTTACCTGTCAAACACGTTACAACGGCCTGGTTACACAAAGGAGTTAGATGGTGTGATGCTGACCCTCACAACGGCGAATTTTCAGGTGCTGGGGAAAAATCACTAGGATTCACAAAACCTGAGTCAAGCGCCCAGGTTCCCTATGCGGTGAATGGCAAGGGAGACAGACACCTCCGAATGGGATTCACAAAAGCCAGCACACTGGGCAGGGAGCTGCCTAAGCTAGCCAAAGGAGATGCCAGGGAGAGGGGAGTACTCTTTGGTCTACTCCTCCATTCAGTAGGTGGTCTTCTGGATATGCTTTTCCTGAATGGCTAGGGAGATGGCTACCCGTCTCTGCTGGAGATTCACAGCAGGAGTCTTCTTTAGTCAGGCACTCATGCAGTTCTGCAGGTAGCCAGAGGAGGGGAAAGGATTTGAATAAAGAATGCTCGGAACACCGAACTCCAGGATGACTGATATGGGGTTCCCCCAGTCTCTCCTATGGAAGCTGTTCCACTGTGGCCAGATAACAAAAGAGCAATTGAAGCAGGATGACTGGCCAAGAGGGTCTCCCATCTCCGGCCCTAACCTCAGTAGTCAGAGAGAGATTGAACTACATATCCACAATTTCAACAACTTTTATCCTACCAACCACCTCAGCCTGGACCAGTCCACACGAGAGATCCACTGTCTTGACACTACAGTGCAGTTACATGATGGACGCATTTCCACCACCATATACTGGAAACCTACTAACCATTACACTTACCCTCGTGCCTCTAGCTTCCATCCAAAAGATTTCTCAATCTATTGTTTACAGCTCTAAGATACAACTGCATTTGCTCCAATCCCACAGAGACAAACACCTACAGGATCTGCATAGAGCATTCTTAAAACCGAAATATCCACCCGGAGAAGTGGAAAAACAGATCGACAGAGCCATACAAGTTCCCAGTCATCAGCTACTTCAAGACAGGCCCAGAAAAGAAAACAGGAACCACTTATCACCTACAGCCCACAACTTAAACCCCTCCAATGTATCAATCAGCAATCTACAACCTATCCTGGAAAATCACAGAATCCTACGGCTAGAAGAGACCTCACGGCTGGAAGAGACCTCATGACCCCTCACACTCTCACAGGCCTTGGGGGACAGTCCAATCCTCGCCTACAGACAACCTCCTAACCTCAAACAAATTCTGTCCAGTAACCACACAGCACACCTCCACCGTACTCACCCAGAAACCCACCCCTGCAATCAGCCCCGGTGCTAACTCTGTCCACACATCTATACAAGCGATATCATCCCAGGACCTAACCACAAACCACCACATCAGAGGCTCATTTGACTGCACATCCACCAATGTGATCTATGCCATCAAATGCCAGCAATGCACAGAAACCTGTTGAGGAACAATTTAACTTGCCCAGGGCACTCATTAATGTATCTCAAAGTCACCCCATTGTTTCAGGACAATTTCACAAGCCAACTCCACAGGGAAGCCTTAGAACTTAACTTCATTTACAAGTTTGATTCCTATAACAGAGGTATGAATAAAGACATTGGCTGGATGGCCTGTTACATTCTATATCCTAATGACATAAAAGACCAAACAATTAGTACCTTCTCTAGCAGCTTCATGTAGCATGGACACTAATCAACTATTTCTTTCCCACCCTTTTTTTTCTTTATTTTTTTTCTCCTCCTCCTCCTCTCTCCCCCCCCCCCCTTTATTTAGAAACTGGTCCTTTAATAATGCCATTCATCTGAAGTGGGATGTGCCCACGAAAGCTCATGATACCATCTCCATGTCTTGTTAGTCTCCAAGGTGCTGCAAGACTATTGGTTGTTTTTCCAAGTATATCCACAATGGAACAGCTTCAAAAGAGACCTAAGGAGCCCCACATCACAGCATCTCATAGCTCAGTGGTCAAGAGCACCCAGAGGTGCCTGATCAAGTCTTCTCCCCACCCTCGGCAGACATAGGTAAATTGAACCTGTGTCTTCTGCGCCCCAACAAATGCTTCAAGCACCAAGCTAAAAGTTATAAGCTGGGTACCACGTCTTCTTTCTCCTGATGGATTGTGAGTGGGACCTGATCTGAGCACATCTACCGGATTGGGCCAGCATGGATCTTCGGCGGCTGAGCACCTAGCTTCCACTGGTTTGTGAATCACACTGGGGCTTATGTGGTATATACAGGTGCCTAGAACAGCAATCCCCAAACAATTGAGGGTTGCACCCCTTTTTATCCCTATCCGTTCCCCTCCAGGGCCGGAAGCAGGGCTGCTGCTCTGGGGGTGGGAACAAAGCAGATGGCCTCTGTCCATGGCCCCACACTAGGCCCCGGACAGGGGCCAAGACTGGGAGCAGGAGCAGAGATGCAGCCGGGCTGGTGGTCAGGTGCAGTTCTGCTCCTGGCTTTGGTCCTGGGCCAGGAACAGAGCTACAGCCAGCAGCTAAAGCTAGCATGGGACCAAGAACAGCGCTGCTCGGAGGCTGGGGGCAAGGAGGGAATAGGTGGCACTCTCTCCCTGCCCCACGGGATGGGTCTAGGCCCACTGTACCTTTCTCAGACTTTCCTCTACACTGTGGAGACTACGGGCCCAGAGGGAAACAGCAGCGTATGTGCCCCCGGAGGCAGGAATGCAGACACCTGGGAAATTTTACCCTAAAAATGTAGATGCCGAGTGAATTTAGGATCATAAAGGGTTCAGAAAGAATTTTGTGCTTTGCAGTGGAGCCAAACCTGGGGCCTGGGTGCCTTTCTCCTTTTTTACATTCAGACCAAGAACTCTTACACCAAGATAGCTGCCACTACTTCTATGTAGCTGGCCCAGCGCTTCTTGGAGCTATTTCTGTTATGAGTTCTTTACCTTTTTAAGATGACCTAGTCGGAGTTTGAAGATTTCTTCCTGTTCATGATATTCAGCTAACGTTAACCTGTGTACACAAGAGAACATTGTCAGACACATATCCAACACATTTGTAAGCACAATATTTGTTAGAGGTTTCCAGTAGCCATGTTGGTTTAAACAGGACTACTCAAGGGAGAGGAAAAAAAGCTTAAATGCAGCCAATACTGGTATGTATAACAGAATTCCTATCCAGCAGATGGAGAATTTTCAGTGTACCACATGAAATATACACCAACTTAATCTGCTCAGCTATAGGAAAGAACAACTGATCGATGGACTGAAATTTGTACATCACATTCTACAATATTTCTCATATGAAGATAGTGCTCAAGTCTGGACATGCTGTAACAGAGCACTGCACGTGTCTGAAGTCTTATTTCATGGGACATTTAATATGCTAAGATTTACTCCTAACAAAGAAAGCAAAGGAAAGAGACTGTAAATATTGAATGACAAGTCAGAAACCTTCACTTCTTGAATGTTCTGATTTGTAGTCTCCTATAAACAACCACCTAACCTCAAGATGATTCTTACCAACCACCACAGGACATACCACACTAATACCAACCCTGGTACCTTCCCTTGCAACAAACCCCGTTGCCAGCTTTGTCCACATATTCATTCTGCTGATACCATTATTGGACCTAACCAAGTGAGTTATAAGATCAAGAACACATATTCCTGCGCATCCAGAAATATAATCTATGCTATCATGTGCCGAAAGTGTCCGTCTGCTATGTACATTGGACAAACATCTCGGACACTTCGCCAAAGGATTAATGCCCACAAAACAGATATCAGACAAGATCACAAAGAGAAAACAGTTTCTTGCCATTTCAACCAGAAAGGACACTCTCTCAATGACTTAACCACCTGCATTCTGCTACAAAGACCTTTTACATCTGCACTTGAAAGGGAATCCTCTGAACTGTCATTCATGTTAAAATTCGACACTTTCCAAAAAGGACTCAACAAACATTTGAACTATCTCACCCATTACCAAGATAGTTTCCCCAATTATCACCTGTAATACCATTAACTCACAAACATCCCACTCTCCCTACCTCTAATATCATCAATTCACAGACACTTACCTTCCTTCCTCCCCCCCCCCCCCCCCCCCCCGCATCCCCTTCCTGTTCTGCAATGTGATTTGTCCTTTTCATATTTGTTCATTTTTTTAAATTGTATCCTTTGGTATATATGGTTGTGACTACTTTCTTCCACTATTTGATCTGAGGAAGTGGGTCTGGCCCACGAAAGCTCATCATCTAATAAACCATCTTGTTAGTCTTTAAAGTGCTACATTGTCCTGCATTTTGGTTCTGATTTGTGTTATTTTTAAAATTTAACAGTGTTGGGAGGGGGAATTGTACTTTTTAAATTTATTTTATAGAAAACCTATTTAATCAAATCTCATTACAGGTCTACAGAGAACTACCCCCAGGACGCTATGTTACATGAGTTTCGAATTCTTCAGAACCCATTCTGGAGCCTACTACTGTTGTGCAGCTGTCAGTGTTATACCCACAGGATTTGTAAGTCGAGTGAGAGGGACAGGAATACATAGCTTATATTTTTTTCTTCTTGCTCCCCTAACAGAAGCCTCAACTCCCTCCCAACTTCTAGCTAGCCTCTCAGCTCCACAATGTTATGCTTCTTACTTCCCTAGCAGGCCAGCAACCATAGTGTTAGAAGGCAGTTCCACTCTCTCAGAGCTTCCTGCTGCTAACAGACATCTCTGTGCAGAACAGCTCTGGGGTACATGTCACATTTCGCCCATCTAGAGCTTCTGCTGTTCCTGTACACCTGCCAACATGCTGGAGACAGCCTGACATAGCAGAGGAGCAGACAAGGCAATTGCAGGATAGTGAGCAGTCTTGAAGGACCTTACAAATCCCAAACCGCCTTCCTCCACAAACATTTCCTGAAACAATAGCTAGCCCTTACAACATAAGAGCCAGAATTACTCAACTTCCTAGTTAATATGCCTGTTCCTCAGTATCTCTTAGTGATAGCTATTATTCTGCTGCAGTTGAACAGCAAGTACAATTGGAATCTGCCTGGAGTAAGCAAGCATTTAGTTCAATGCTCAGGATGTAGAAAATCCCCCTTACTGCGAAAGATCACTACACTCCAAATTAACATACAAACTGTACTAAAAATACAACCAATATTTTTATATTGACACAGGGACTCTGAACAAGAATATGTGAAATATTGGAGGTTCTTCCTTGGAGAACAGATTACAATACAAGCTCTCAAGAAACAAGATGACCTGCATTTAAAGCAGATCTAGTTAATCCAGCACTGCAACATCAAATCTACTTTGCTTTAAAGAAACCCTTCCAGTCTGAACACTTTTTAAGCAAGCTTTGACGACTGATTGTTAAGGCAGGATTTGGGGTACCTGAACAATTAAATAAGTCACGTGTGGACTGTAAGAGACACATGGACAGGGTTAAACAGTGACAGTCTGGCCATTCCAGGCAAGCAACAGAATGGCTCTCGCTGGACTAGTATTTCCAGAAACAGTTACATGCTAGAACCTAGTACAGGGGTGAGCAATCATTTTTGATGGGGAGAATTTCGCAACTGGTCAAGGGCTGCACTCTTCCAGGGCTTTAAAGGAGGTGGTGAGGAACTGGGATGGCAGCTGGGTGTAGGAGGGAGCTTGGGGTAAGAGACTTGGGGGGCAGGAAGGGATGCACGATCTGGAAGGGAGTTTGGATGAAGGAGGGGGTTGTGACGTGGGGCAGGAGACTAGGGTCCGGGGATTTGGGTACAAGGTCTTGGGAGAGGGTTATGGCCTGGGGCAGATGTGCAACAGTCTGGGGTGCAGAGTACAGGTGGAGGGAAGATAGTTGGGGAAGAGTGGGCTGGGGTGCCAGAGGCAGGGTCTGGCCAGGAGATGCTTACCTAGGTGGCTCCTGGCCAGCAGCCCAGCAGGTTCCTCAGCCTCACTCCCTGCCTTCCATGCCCCCACAGGCTGCTCAGAGCAGCTGGCTGTGGGGTCTATGTGCTGCTCCAAATGCTGAGAGTTACGGGGGAAAGGATACTTTGCATGCTGCCTATCCTGGAAACCAGCCAGTAGGAGCTGTAAGATTGTGCTGGGGACAGGGACAGCCCACGAAGCCTCTTTCCCCTTCCCCCGGGCTCACAGAAGCACATGGCCATTGCAGCAGGCTTCTCCGAGTGCTGTGTAGGGACAGGACAGACTAGCACAGCTACCCCTGAGACCTGTCACTCTAGCCAAGTTTACCAGGAGAGTGGGGAAGCTTGTATCTCTTACATACAGCAATATCTAGAGCCATGGGGAAAAGGCAGTGAAATATTGACTTCATCCCTGATTTGCTTCTGACTCCATCTGCTGCGTGAGAACTTTCATGTCAGTTAATATAGAGGTTTGTTTCCATAAGAACAAAAGTTTACATTATAATGAATCAGTTAAAATCTAGCTCATCCCAATTACACCAGTTGCTCCAGTTCATTTTGAAAGGAAGCTTTCAGTAGGCTAACAACTCCATCATGACCACATGCACTTGGTGCCAGCCAGCTTTACAACATGCTTCTAACACAGGGCTGGGCACCTGTTTATGGTGGGGAGCACTTCAAGGATTTGGGAAGTGGTCAAGGGCTGCACTCTTCCATTTATTAATAGAGAAGGTGCAGCGTCTGTGGTACAGGTTGGGTGCAGAAGAGAGCTTAGGGCAAGGGACAGCGGAGCAGGAAAGGGTGTGGGACCTGGAAAGGAGTTTGGGTGAAGAAGGGGATTGTGACAGGGCAGGAAACCGGGCTGCAGGGTCGAGGAGGGGGGTATGGGTGCAGGAAGAAGTGCAGGGTCTAGGAGGGGGGTGTGACCTGGGGCAGGAGTGCAGAGATAGTTTTCAATGTGCTTATAATGGTGCCCTGCAAGCCTAAAGGCTTGGTGATAAACTCAATGATTTGATGTGGGTAGAGAACAAAAAATGTGCACCATTTACACTCTGAAGTCTGAGGCCAGATACAAATGCAGCTCCAATGCTTAAAAAAATATTTGCTCACACGTGAGAAAAGAACATTCTGTTCTCCAAACTTGCTATGATCAACACTGATCCCCTATTTCACACCAATGGAAAATATTTAGGGCTGCAGCCACAAGTTCCTGAATGCTATATTTATTCTAGAATATTCAAGTGTACAAGAAGCGACTATGCAATGAACAGTAACGTGCAAGAGCGAGTGTAATATTCCCAGAAGATAGCTATGTCCTGTAAGATCACTGCTGCTCTGGAACGTCCCAATACAAAGTCATGTTACGTACGTTTCGTTTTCTGCTCCATTGGTCTTATTCTTGCGCTGTTTTTGCTCGTTGCTTGCTGGAGGGGTCTGTCCCATGGCAGGTGGCTTCCGTTTTGCTAACATCTTTCGTTGTCTTTCTATCTCTTCCCGCTGGGAATTTATCCTCTCCTGTTGCCTTGGGTGGGAGAGGGAGGTGGGACAAGGAAGAGATAGACTATAAAAGCCACAAGTAATGGAAACGTGACTAACACGTACATAGCTATTCGCATTCTTCCCCTTCCCACAACAGATCAGCAAAATGATTTTCAAATCACTTCCACATAGGCCAGTGGTCACCAACCAGTAGCTCGGGATCTACTGGTAGATCCTGGAGCTTCTGACAGGGGATCCTGACTGGTTTGGCCAAGAGGCTCTCAAGTGCCGGCAATTCAGATGCCCCTCCCTCCACTACTGCTCATCTCCTGCCCTTTGCCTTGGAGCTGCCCCTCCCCCTGGGGAGCCTCCTGCTTGCTGTGCTGGGGAGGGGAGGGAGAAGAGGGCACTGATGTCAAGGTGCCCCCTCCCACTCTGTATCCTTTCTCCTCAGAGCAGAGAGGGGGCACAACAGAGCCTAGGATGGAGCTTGCTGGCTGCTTTTGGGAGTGGTGCAGGTCCAGGACAGGGGTGAGCCTGTCTTAGCCCCACTGCACCACCACCCACGAGCCACCTGTGGTAAGCAGGCCCCAGCTGGAGCCAGCTCCAAACACCTGCCCCAGTCATGAAGCCCCACCTGCACCCCAAGCTCCTGCACTAGCCCTGAGCCCCCTAGAACCAAACTCCCTTACAGAGCCTGTACCCTGAACCCGCTCCTACACCACAACCCCTTCCCCAGGCTCAGCTCAGAGCCCCTCTCACCCTCCAAATCCCTTACAAGGATTGGGCCAGAGCCTGTACCCCAACCCGCTGAGCCTGCCTGGTGAAAGTGAGAGAGACTGGGAGGGAGGATGAAGGGAGGAGGTGTGGGGCCTCAGAGAAGGGGCGGGAAGGAGGTGGGGCAAGGGGTTTTGGGTTTGAGGTAGAGCCTGGATTGCACTTAAATTCAAAAAGTGATCTAGTGCTTAAAAAGGTTGGAGACCTCTGGCTTAGGAAGAGTAAATCAAAGTGTTTTAACACAAAGCATGGAAAGACATGTCAATTGTGTGTGCGTGAAATCTTTCAACACACATCTTTCAGGCTGTACCTCCCTTAACCGTGACTCTCTGGTCTGGTAACATCCATGGTCTTGGGGGAGGTGGGGGGCTGCAAGCGCAGGGGTGGCGCGACTCAGCCAGGAGTTCTGGCCCCTGCTGATGGGCAGTAGCGGGAGGCTGGCAGCGGCTGCAGAGTCCCAACCACCCCAGAAGCCGGGGAGCTCCAGTAGCTCCAGCCCGGAGCTCCAGCCTGGGGAGCCATGGCCGGGCAGGCAGTAGTGGGGCTCGGCTGGAGTCCTAGCCAGGAGCAGCACAGGCCATGTTGGGAGGGACCTCCCCTCAGTTTGGCAAATCCCCTTGTTTGGGACCAGTCAGGTCCCGAGGGTGCCGGAGGAGGGAGGTCCAACCTCTAGTAGGCCAAGACAGGAAGTTGGGTTTGTCAACTACTGTACTTACTTTTCCGCAGGTCCCTAGAAGGATCTATTCTAGATCACTGTCTTCCTACTGTAGAGTTATGGTTAAATAATCCAAGCTCTTACAGACAATTTCTTAAAGCAACTTAAAACTCAGCATATGCACAAAGTTTGAAAACCCTTTTTCAAACCCACCAAGGATGGATCATCTTACAAAATAAAGCTTATGGCTGCGTCTAGACTGGCATGATTTTCTGGAAGTGCTTTTAACAGAAAAGTTTTCCGTTAAAAGCATCTTCGGAAAAGAGCGTCTAGCTTGCCACGGATGCTTTTCCGCAAAAGCACTTTTTTCGGAAAAGCGTCCATGCCAAGCTAGACGCGCTTTTCCGCAAAAAAGCCCTGATCGCCATTTTCGCAATTGGGGCTTTGTTGCGGAAAACAAATCTGAGCTGTCTACACTGGCCCTTTTGCGCACAAGCTTTGCACAAAAGGGACTTTTGCCTGAACGGGAGCAGAATAGTATTTCCACAAGAAGCACTGATTTCTTACAGTAGGAAGTCAGTGCTTTTGCGGAAATTCAAGCGGCCAGTGTAGACAGCTGGCAAGTTTTTCTGGAAAAGCGGCTGATTTTCCAGAAAAACTGGCCAGTCTAGACACAGCCTATCAGTTAAACTGCCTGTCATTTTTAGTTCACACACACAGGGTAAAATTTTGACAAGCACTCAAATGACTCAGAAGACTAAATTTCATCAGCTTTCAATTATAGTTTAGCATTTACGTCGCAAAACGGGACAACTTTCAAAAGCACCTCTGTTTTCATATGTCTCTTGCAGCAAAAAGCAAAGAAGGATTTCTTCCCTTTTAAGGAGATTCTACAGCACCTAGCCATCTGCACACAGCTTAATGAAATGGGTTCCCAAGTCAAACCAGAAAGAAGTGACTCAACGCTAGGGGGTTGTGCTTATTTCTTGTGACACTGCACCACATCTTCTTGATAGTGGTATTATATGATATGGTTATGCTGCATTTGGTAAAAGACGGGTCACGTAAGGTCTCACTGGAAAAGTTATCATTTGCTGAATTCTATTTGTATGAACCCATCATTTTGTATCTGAAGTTATGAACACTGACTATGCATCTGTGGATACACCTCAGATATTCAGTAGGCAAAATGCTGCAGGTCTAGAGAGCTGACTGTGAAAAGCCTATTCAAGGTAATGGATCACTAGGAAAAACAACAGGCCTTAGGAGAAGTTTATCTGCCACTTGGAAACCTTTCTGAGAACTCTCCAGACAGCCTGTAGGTAACAGCTGCTATGACTGAGCAAGGTATGCAAGGACATGTGATCAGGCCACATGACTCTGGACTCATTTTGGAGTGTCTGTATTTTTCCACAAGTTGGTCAGGGAACTGGTTTTGGAATAATGGGTTCCTGCTATATGCTAATGCTAGATAAGGCAGGGAGTGACATCATCCATTGCTCTTCATTCTCCATGCAAGAAACCCCTGGAAACACCTAGGGAACAAGAAGTGAACTGGGGGAAGTGCTGGACGCCAACTGAAGGAATTTTTAGTCTGTGTATAAAAACCTGGGGATCCCAAGTATAAAGAATCTGCAAGCATGCTTACATCAAAAGAGGGCGAGAGACTGCTAACTTATATGCTTTCTATCTAGTATGGTAAGCTTAGCTTGCATTTCTGTTTACTTGCAAGGCAATCTGCTATGATGTTTGCTATAACTTACAATCACTGAAAATCTTTGTGTAATCCATAAAATCTTTTAAAATCTAAACCAGAGAGTCTGAACGAACTGCTTGGAAATCTTCGCTCAAGGGACAAAGGCTGTTGCATTTCTTCTCCACATTGAAGGGGAAGTGAACTGGATAATGAATTCATACTGGTTGGGATTTGGAGTAGGACAGGATAGTATAGCTCTGGGGTCCTTGGCTGGAAAGCTGGTGATTATTTTGGCTGCAGCCTCTCTACTGTTGGTTCATACAGTGGATCAGCCTACATGTAACTGCAGCTGGGTGTGTCCCTAGCTGTGTGAATACTGGGGAAAGTGTAGGTCTGGGAGCAGATGTGTAGCTTGTCACAGCAGCACAGTGAGAGAGAGCCCAAGCTGGCAAGTCAGAGGGCTTAGCAGTACCCCCATTCCAGGTGGCACCCATCATGCTCTTGTCTGTGCATGCTTATCAACACCACACAACTCTGAGATTTATTTGCACAGCAGTCCCATGTAATGGCCTAGGGTCAGGTGGGAATTTACAGGGTATTACTTGCGTAAAAGGAATCTGACATTTCTTTCTGAACATTATTGCCATTAAAAAAAAAAAAAAAAAAAGACAGTATTTTGGATTTTTCTATTTTACACTTCTTTAAAATAATACACCGAGTCTGGCATGACCAATAACAACACATGACTTTGTGCATAGCCATCTAAAGATCCAAGGTGTAAGAGACTGATGCCAGAATCGAGATTGGATTCCTGCCCTCGTCCTCAGGCCTACTCCTCCACCTCCAGCATTGCACAGTTGGTCAGGAGCACCAGGAATGGTTTTGCCTCCCCTGAAGCATCAGAGAAGGGAAGATAAGATCACTGTGCCCAGGTAGCTGTCAGTCTGGGACAAGAGACTATTGGAGGGTTTCTCTCCAAGAGGAAACAGATGTGAATTCTACTATGAGAAAATCTTCTATATGTTTAGCTGTTCTTAGAGATTAGGCAAATCTGTTTTCACCATAGACATGTACTGCTGCAGGACAGGAGCAACTCAATTTTGGCCTAAGACAGACTTAAAAAAAAAGTGTGTTTTTTTTTTAAACAAAACCTGAATCCAAAAGAATCTGTCAAGAACATGTACAGAATTCCTCTGTAGAGCTTGGAACCAAAGCTCTGAAAATTTCACTTCTAACTGAAGATGTAGGTAAGATAATTACTGCTACAGAATTTAAGATGTGTCCCATTACTTCATTCTAGCACAATCATCTCTGTATTTCAAATGGGTGCAAGATGGAGGCCTTGACCACTTATAGTCACTTTGGCCTTTTTTGTGAGATGCAGCATTAGCCCAGGTTCTGGCCATACCAACTCTGAACATTTGACTGACTCCCTAAACTCTAATAGAGTTTTTACAGGATGGACGTTCTTTGCTGTATGGCCTTACTGCTGGAGCTTTGTCAAAAAGTTGCTCCGTTTCAGTCTAAAGGGTGGTAGAGATCACGGCCAAGATCTTACATATTAGTCAAAAGTGCTTTGGGATGAGACATACAATAGGTGGATTTTCTTTTCTGCCTCGTGAGGAAAAGACAAAAGGGCTTCTGCTCTTACTTGATGAGGTTCTGGAAAGCGTAGCCATCCGTCCACTGCTCAGTGAAAGAGGCCCCATGCCGGACTGTAGTGAAGTGACCCAGTCTCAGTCGATCCTGCATGCTCTTATCTCTGCATGCCATCTTCTCCTGTTTCGACTGAAGGAGGACAAGACAAGGGTTGAATCAGCAAGCACTAATGATCAATTTTGAGCTGAAAGTTATGTAGCATTTTAAATACTCTACTCTTAATCAATTCTTACTATGATCATCCACGGATTCAGTAACAGCTTACCAGCAAAACTCACTCACTGTTCACTACTCAGCCACTTCTAATTCCTTACCTTGAAAGCACCACACATTTGCCACTGGGGCAAGTGGCAATGCTGGAGTACACTGTTACCAAATGCCACTTTTTAGGAAAGAGCGCTTACTTTTAAGTACCTTCATTTCCTCCCCAGAGATTTGGAAAGCTAGTAGCTCACCTTCTCAATAAGAAGCTTTTTGCTCATTGTCACACATCTATTCAACCGTTCCTTGTATTTCTCCAGCATCTTTTGCTGTTCATCAATTTGCCTTCTCAAATCACAGTTGGCCTAAAAAGAAAGTACACAAGGTAAGTGAAGACACGATATGAATTCTCTCAAGGATGCCTGAAAAAGCCTAGCCAAGAATCGCCTTGAAAAGTACTCTGCTTAGCTGGATTCAGGCAACAGGTCAGATAAAGCAAATCACCAGCCAACTTGCTGCCATATCAAGTGAATCCGCTTATCTGGCCCCGACTACCCGAGTATTTGAGCACCTCTCAATCCTTAATGTATCCTTACAACACTCCAGGAAATGTGGTAAGAGCACAATAGCACTTCCCTAAGTGGGGAAACTGAGGCAGAGAGAGACTGAGGTCTGGCTACACTGGTGCAGCTGTGACACTGCAATGTAGCCACTCCAAGGTGACAGAAGAGAACTCCCACAAGCGGTTATAGCTACGTCCATACTGGCACTTGTGGCTGTGTAACTTAAACTGTAGGGAGTGATCTGTACACTCTCCCTCCCCCTCCAAGCGACATAAGCTGTAATACAGATAGAGCTATTGCTATGTCTTATCTAAAGTAACTTGCTCAAGATCACATAGGAAGTCTGAACAAGGATCTCAAGTCCTAGGCCAAAACAGTAATCACTGAACCATCCTTCCTCTAGTGAACACTGACAGGAAGCAGCAAGGTGACTTCCTTTGCATGGTCAGCTGTAGGTTTCCTCTCTGGCACAGCTAGTCACCTTGCTAGAAACTCTCTTTCTAAAAACTGGGATGTGTTTCAAGACCACCACATTTGCAGGGGTATTTCCTGTGTTAACAAAAAAAGGACATCTCTTAAACCCAGAAAATAAATCTGTCATTTGGCATCCAATTAAGCCTCAAGTGGTGTAGATCTCTCAAAAAAGATTTTAGGCATGATTCTTGAGGTCATTAGAAAACAACTGTGTGTCATCCTGGCTTATTGAAAATTGTTCTTTTATGTTTTACCCATGCCATGAAAAGCATCTCGTTTACATACGTAGTCTCCTAGATATTAGCGGCTAGACACGCAAGTATAGTCATTGCAGAATAAGGACAAGTGTGGTCAGAAGCAGGATTTTAATGGAATGTATTCAATACAGAAGATTCTGGAATAAGAGAAAAAGTTCAGTTTTGCTTTCTGCTCCTTGATTCTTGCTTTCTTCTTAGGGTAAATACCATGCCTACATGTCTGATGGGTCTTCTAGATAGACAAGTAGAAAATGTGCTGTGAGGGGCAGGAAACTAAGTCCGGTACCCTCAAGACTTGACCACTTCCAACCAGAGAATTTGCCGAACCATGGGAGGTCAATATTATTTAGCACCATTACCAACACTTCTACTGCTTACTGGGCTCCAAGAAGACATTTAGGGATAAATTAGAACTAAACAACAGCACAGAACACAGAGCCTGGACTGGTTAATAAACTTTATAGGACCAGGGGAAACGTGGCCACATCCATGATGAGTGGACATCCAGCTAACTCAAATCATGCTGGACCACGGATGTTGTTGGACCAGAGAGTGCCAGACTAGAGAGGTTCAAGCTGTAGTGCTTTGTATGCTTTCTAATGTAGAGGACAGCTTCCATCACTTCTCTTGGGAGAGTTAAGTTCCAAATCTACTAAATTTCATTTAGAATAAAATCCTCAGTTCTTTTACTTACAAATGAGGAGACAGAACAGTTATACCTCTTAGACTGGCCTAATACATTTGGTATCTCTACATATCCTGGCAAGTCTTCCCATAGTTTCTACCTCAAGAAGAGCTCTTCTCAGCCTAACCAATTTATCAATTATCCTTTAAAAGGTATTAATGTTACCTCCTTCTTTAAGCTCTGGTCTACACAAGAGAGTTACTTTAAAATAACTTGCCTTATCTCTAAATAAGCAGAGTGTCTATGCTACTAAGCTCGCTATTTTGAAATAAAGGGCTGGTTATTTTAAAATCTGTACTCCTGAAATAACTATTTCGAAATAAGCTTATTCCCTGAGGAAAGCAGGAGTTATTATTTCAAATTTAGTTATTTCAAAATAATTTCCTAGTGTAGACATGCCCTTAGAATGTCAGTTTCTCCAATGGCAGTACAAAAAAATCCTGATTTGCAGACTGATTTGTACACACAGTTCATTCATGAAATATCAGGATGCTCCGAAAAGCAACTTTTGCATGTGTCTTTCCTTGTTCACACTTACTCTTAATAAGTCGTCTATCCTCCCCTCCTTCTTCTCCAGGTCAGAGTTTTTATTGTTTTCTAGTGCAGATATCTTTTCCATTGTGAGGTCAGACTGAAGAGACAAACATCACAAATCAAACTCAGAAGAAAGTAGCCAATATTTCAGCTACAGAAAGCTTACTACAGACTTCTATCTTCAGCCATTTGTCATGGTTATGACTAGTTTATTCTTGAAAGGGCTTTGTACATTGTAAAATTCTTCACTCTACAGGGTGCACACACCTCGCATAAAGGTCACACAACAGGGTGAGCAGACAAGCGTTAGACAAGTCAGCCATGGTGAACGCTGAAACTGCAGTGGCATTTCAAGAGTTTTGCAAAAGCCACACCACCTGCTGCAAATAGAGTCCTGCATTGCATTCTTGAAATTGTTTAGTGCCCCTAAGGCCTCTGGTTTTCAATATTCTCCCAGGAAATCTCAACACAGTTAGCAAAAGGGGAGGCTAAAAATGCATGGCCTCTCAGCCATGATTTCAAAGGTAGCTTTGGTTCAAACTAAGATTTCGATAGGTAGATGGAGTAAGACTACTACACACACTGAAGATCACAGATTGGCCATTATATAGCCACGCTATTAATTAGACAAGACGTTAGTCTTCACACAGCCCTAAGATGGTCTGGTGGAGATGACACACACCTGGCCTTCATTTTCTATTTGTATGTGCTCGTTTTAAATAGCCTCCCCTGAACTGAACTGGTCCCTTTAAGCAGCAGAAACAAACAAATATTTCCCAGGCAGCTGGTTCCTCTGCTGTTGCCCAGAGTCCTGGCTGCTGGCAGAGCCACCCCTGTCCATCGGGCGGATGCCCCAACGCTCCTACGGACAGGACCTGTGGCATCTAGGGGGTTACCTACGGGACCTGGCGGGGACTGTAGTCCATCTCCCAGCTTCACCACAGCGGCCCTGCCCTGGCATGCTCCACTTCCCACCACTGCTGTGAACTGGAGCGCAGCAGGCTGGGAGATGGGTGGCAGGGTGGAGTAGAACAGAGAGAAAGAGAGGCACAAGGGGCACTTATTCAAGGTGATAATACAGAGACAGAGCACCAACAATCCAAACTCAGTCTTCTGATGAAGTCCCTGGGTTACCACCTGCCAAGACCCATGTCTCCCCCCCGCCACCCCTTGCCGAAACTGCACCAAACGTAAAGCTTAGATGTAAGGGGGCACAGTAGGCGTGTTATGGTTCATTGGCCATACCTGTGTCTGTTTGTGCTGGACGGAAATCTGTTTTTGGGAGGTGCAGGAATGCTCTGTGTTCCCTGATCCTGTAGAAGAAGGGCTGCCTTGCTGGGCCTGCAACAAAAAGCCAACAATTATATTAACAGCTATTAACGTGACTGCAACTGTTCATGGAACAATACTACCCATTTTTATAAGGAAGATGCTTTCTGGTCTCAGCATGATATTGTTCAGATAAAGCCATTTTACGCGCCGCAGAGGTTTGGGGCTATCAAAAGATTAATGGATCCTTTTTAGAAAGCCCAATTCAGAGTTGCCAAGTCACGATTTTGTCATGAGTTTCATGGTAATTATTGCCTTAAAGCCCCAGCTCCTCGAGTCAAGTGGGTGTGTGATGACTTCAGCCTTTGTTCCAAACAAAAATAAAGTTTCTAGCGCATGTGCCTGTGGAGAAAACGTCAAAATGTGTCTCAAGAGCACCCTAAAGGCTCAAAAAGCAGAAGGTAAACAAACACCAAATCTAGTATTTTTACATCTAGTCTTGGGATTTAAAAGCTAATTTCATTATTTTTGGCAAGCCTGACTCTTGATTTTTGAATATTCAGGGTTGGCAACGCTGTAAAGACACAAAATGCAGGACAATGTTGCTTCTATGAACTGCAGTAACATTTTATCAACGAAAATGATCTCAGCTGTCTTTATGCAGTATTGTTGTGACCATGCTGGTCCCAGGAAACACAAGGTGGGTGAGGTAAGATCTTTTATTGGACCCACTGTTTTGGGTGAGAGAGGCGCCTCTGAGTTTACACAGAACTCTTCTTCATGTCTGGGAAATTTGCTCAATAGTGTCACAGCTAAGTGCAAGTTGGAATAAATTGTTCAGTATAGTCAACACATTTCAAGGCACCAGAGGCTAGTTAGCACCCCTCTAATCATATTGGGAAAAAGAAAAAAAACCTGAGAAGTGCTCATTTTTTGAAGGTGCTGTGCAGGTTTCCTTTGAGAACGAGGAGTGTGAGGTCAGAGAGTTATTGCTCTGTGATGTTTTCACCAACAGATCTATCATTTTCCCATGAAAGTTTGAGAAATGCAGCGATTGTCTCGTTTCACCTACTGTTATTGAGGCCTCCAGTGCACTGCAACACCGTGTGTGATGGATGTGAGTAGGGGCCAGAGATTCTGAAACGCCTGTTGTGGGAGATGTTGATAATTGCAGCATTGGAGATATGTCTACATAGGTTTTACATTGGTTGTTCTGGCAGGGTCTGATGCTGCTCTGAGTTGGCCTGTTTGTCCTGGTCTGTGGGGAGCCTGGAGAGGCTGGGGGAGAGGAGGTTATCCGAAGGGCAGAAATATTTCTTTCAGGATGGCATTCCCGTTGTGTATGGATTTTAACTGTTGAAGATAAACAGCATGGGTTCTAGTGTGGGGTGATAGAAACGCAGACAACCCTTCTTGCAGGCTTTTACGAACAGATTAGACAAAGATGGAGACTCCACAACCTTCCCAGGGAATTTATTCCAGTGCTTAACCACCTTAACAGTTAGGAAGTTTTTCCCAATGGCAACAAACCCTCCTTGTTGCAATTAGGGGATTACAAGAGTGTATGGTTGGAGGGAGTTTCATTTCCTCATTGAAGCAGGTTCTCTAGGGTATTTGGGTGGCCCATTTCACGATGTGATCTAGTTCCAGTTGTTTGGCCTGGAAGCTTAAATGCACAATTTTATTAGATACTAAAAATTAGGGGCTGAATAGACACACTGTTATAAACCATAAATCCAATCCATTACCCACTTAACCCCTCTGCCATCTTCCCCCTCCACACACATACCTTTACTCCCTATGACTAGAGAGGTTTTAATAGGCCACTTAACCTTGAATGATGCTTTGAAATGTGTGAACTACTTATGCTAAACAATTTATTCATCTTGTACTTAGCTGTGACACTCTTGAGTACATTTCCCAGACCTGAAGAATGGCTCTGTATAAGATGGAAAGCTTCTTTTTCTCTCACCAAAAGCAGCTGGTCCAATAAAAGATATTACCTCACCACCTTGTGTCTCAACTTTGAGAATACTTTCCTTGGTTTAGCCTAAAATCAGTCAGGAATCAACTTTGGCTTCATCAATTTAGCTAGATTTCTCCAACAGACAAGCCTGGAGAGCCATCAAGTTTTCAGATGGTCATGATGGTAAAGTCTGTCACTAAGAATCAAGGCTAGATGGGAACAGAGCCTTACAGTGGAAAGACTCCACATCCCATTCCCAATCCCTAACACAGCCTCTGCCCAGGGCTTGGGTTTTTTGAAAACTGCTCACCGAAACAAAAGCAAAACAGAGGCCAGCTCCCCTCTGTGCCAGCTGCTCACTCTCAAGCCGCTGTTTTGCCAGCATCATAGACATCAGCGTTGGCAGAGGAGAGTGTTCTTCCTGCGGCTCCTTTGCAGAACTGCCATCTACCCCATAGAGCGGCTGCTCCACTCGCCGCTGTAATACATTTAAAAAAATACAATAAATCTTAAAAAAAAAAAATAGACGATTCTCTGGTTCTGCCAAAACTGTTGTCAGCCAAGCAGCAGCCCAGCAAGGGAGAGCCAGCAAAGAGAGGGTCTGATCACAAAAGCAGGGCTTCTGGAAAGATCACTCTGATAGCAAAGATCAATAGGAGTGACTGGAATCATGTGTTTGAAATGTGCTGCAAAGCATGTCAATGTGCAGAGCAGGATTCCCCTAACTAATGGAAATACTGTCCCCTCCACATCTGCACATTTTGGGGCCCTTCAAGCAAACAAAGTGACCCAGCCGGGAGATGAGCAGCAGAGTGGAGTGGCTTTGCATGGCTCCACCACTGCAGGGGACAAGGGGGAGGAGGAGAGAGGCTGACCCCTGGCAGGCCCCCCCAGTAATCTCCCGGGATACATCACTTGGGGGAAGGGGCTGTGAAGAAGGTCTGCAATGGGGAAGGGGTGTGGAAAGAGGTACGGCGGATGGTGGGTTTGCACCAGGCTCCGCACCACATTAGGGATGGTCCAGCTTCAAACCAGTGCATTACGCTTTGCCTCATTAAAATACGGTACATGGAAACTTCTGCCTTTACATCTCTACATATTTTCCCACTCAGAAGCCTCTCCTGCTGCTACCCATTTGTGCTGAAGGCAGGACACAGAGGATTTTAAAAGATGGAATAAAACTTGTTTTTAAACTGCTCATTTACTTTGCCCAGCATCAGAAATGCCACCGCCCTACTTTCTGTCTGAGAGCATGCTTTTCTGAGATGGGGACATTGCAAGAACTAAAATCTGAGCAGAGGGCTGTGAAATCTCAACTGAGGGATAAGAGGACCCAAGGTAGACAAGGGATATTCTAAGAAAGCTGAGCAACCTTTCCTAAAGATATTACCTTTCCTGGTCCCTGGCCACAGACAAGCTTTCCATGCAGTGTGAATGACTCTGACAATCTTTTCATAGAAGGGGCTTAACACCTTCCCCACACAGGGTGTGTCTAGACTACAGGGTTTTGTCGACAAAAGGGGACTTCTGTTGACAAAACTGTACGTGCGCCTGACACTACCGCCGAGTTCTGTCGACATAACATCGACAGAACTCGGCAGTTAACCTCATTCTACGAGGAATAACAACGCCTTTTGTCGACAGAGTTCTGTGGACAGAAGGCGTTATTGCATCTACACCGTCCTTCGCGTCTACACTCATGTCGACTGGATGCAGTCTAGATGCTCTTTGTCGACAGTATCTGTCGACAAAGCCTCTGTCAACAAAAGCCTGTAGCCTAGATGTACCCCCACATACTAATTCCCTTAACTGGGAAGGATATTAAATGTTCTCCTCTTTCCCCCTGTTCCTACTGTTGTTGGGTTTTCCTTTGGTAGCCAAAACAAAGGTCTCACAAATGCAAACTACTAACACAATAAAGACAAAGAAAAAGTATGGTTGCAGGAGAGAGGAGAACCAGAACTGAAGAGGAGGGATCTGAAGAACACTGAGAAGGTGGCTCTACCCCACACTGACATGGAATCAGGTAAGCAGCTGCTTCTGGTGTTGGTGGCCCTGCCCTTTGACACCTGCAATCATGCCAGGACTAGAAGAGGAACCAGGAGGGCGGGCAACCCTGGGAAGGGACCAGGCTGTTGAGCTCCCCAGAGAGATCACAGCCAGTGAAGCCCCTGTCCTTGCAAACAGAACTGACCCCCTGCATTCAGAAGGGAAAATGGTCTCCAGTAAAAGTTTTTATCAAGTACACTTGGGGGTGAATGTGATACTGCCATGGTCCCTCTGAAGAGGCCAATATCCCATCTGGAAGCTAGGGATGTTAAAATATATTTATTTTTGTAAATGTGTAAGTGCTGAAATTTACAGCAGCTACACGTTTACACGTGAGGGGGCCAGGCAGGAACCATGCTCACAGGGAGCTGGCTTTTAAGCTGGTTTCCCCATGAGCACCTGCTCCTGCCTGCCCTCCCCCCTCTCTTACCCCCTGACACACACACACACACACACACACACACACACACACACACCCACCCCCCCTCTGTGACCATTAGGTTTAGCCATCGGTTAATGGTGTAAACAGGTACACATTCACATCCCTACTGTAAGCCACTTACAGGTTCTCCATTTCCTTTATGTTTTTATGTAAGCTTGTCTGGTGACTTCAGACTGTTTTGTTCCTTTCCCCATGGACCATGAGGGGAAGAAACAAACAAGCAGCCTGAGCCAGAGGACTGAGCACCAGCCCTGCTAAACTGACGCCTTCCAGCACCACAGGTTTGGGATAGTTAGACGTGCATGCTTTTGCTCCCCACGTAACTTCTGAAAAAAAGCACTCTGCCAAGGACAGAGGAGTGACAAGCACCTTTGTAAAAAAAGACACACCAGAGTTAGCCAATGCTGCCTGTGATTCCCGTTTTGATTTCATGGGAAAGGTTCTCTCCAGGTTTCTATATATGCCAAACACTAACATGCCAAAAAGCACTAAAGGAACTACTGACTCTTATACACTTACCACAGGAACCCAGATTCAGGGAACAACTGTCTTGAATGTTGGGAATATAAAATGTCATCCAGGCGGTATCAGTAAGAGGTTTTTGCATTTAACTTCTCTTTTTAAATAAGTGAGATGTTGTGGCGTTAAATGTAATCTAGCAATATATCTTAATTCCCTGTTCACTTCCAGGCAACACTGGAAGCACTTCATTAAAATCTGGTGATGTATGCTGATCTGAGGTCCAAACTCTCACTTTTGTGGCACTTTGTAGGATACAATTCCCAGAGCAATCAGCATTGTAATGTAGACAAATATGAGTTTGAGGTATGCAAATAACTTCAAAATAGACTAGTCAGGAAAGCTCATATGCTTCATTGTATCTGGTTTATCATCAGTATACACTGTTCCAGAAAATACTCCAAACGGTCATACTGTTCTCCAAATGCTTGAGAAAATTTGAAGTTTTAAGTTCAAGCCATTTTCAAAAGGGTGTTTAAAGATACTTACATGATCCAACACAAAAGCAGCTTTTGAAATATCTTTAACAGTTGTTTAAATATTGGTTCTTATTATGTTTGAACATTGCAAAAGGGACCAAGAGGCACAATGAAATTTTCTCAATGAAAGAAAACTGATAATGGGGATACACACACACAAAAGCTTTTACTGATTTTCCCAAAAAGCGACAGGCACCTGAAAATCAGTGTGGAATAAAATCTTGCAGAACTAACAGCAACGTGTTTGTATTTCAGTAGCTCTATGGACCCCAATGAAAGCCAGGATACAACTGAACTAAGCACCATGCAGATATTGTTGAGCCGGTTTTTTCTCCGGAAAAATCTCAGAATTGAAATAGACAAGACAAAACAGTGCAGGACGAGGGATGCAATAGACAAGCAGAGCATTCAGAATGACAGAATGGAAAATGTGTTAATTCTACTTTATCTATTAGGAGCATAAGCCAATCCACAACCCCTTTAAGACAGAACTCATATATACTATATACTATATCAAGAAATGGCATCTGGGGTTTGAAGTGTGTAAGATAAACTGTTTTAAGATTAGACTACCTACTTGGAAACAGACATGCCCATATCAGGCCCTGGACCCTTGGTTTTTATGGCTATGATACAGTTTATTAGCTCTTTTTAGACTGCAGGATCCTGAAACTAATTCAGAGACTAAACATTCTGCCTAATTTGTTCAGAAAAAAAAATCTCCTGTCTGTGGCATATCCACTGCATCATTTAACACCTTCCTCAGAGGGAATACTTACTGGTAAGGGATTGGATAAGGAATGCTGTGGTGAGGATCGGGCGACAGGTGGCACACTTCTGCCAGGACTGGTTCCTGGACCACTTCCCCCAGCAAACTGACCAAAGAGATACATATGATCAATCACTTCATAAAGATACTATGCTTGAGCAAGTTTAGTGGGGAAAAGACAGAAGCTGCACATTTATTTTAAAGCATAAAGAGCTTCTCTATAAGTCCTAGAAACCTGTTTAGTGGACACTGAAGACAACAAGAAATAAAAAAAAAAAAATGTACTGACTGAGGTCTGGTCATTTTTCAACAGAAAACGAATGTGAACTATATCTATTATGCCCATAATACCAAGAGGTGATTGTGAATGCCTTCAATGGCTAAATATCCACTGCTACATTAGATATAATTTCTTATTTTAAACCAAGAGATCTAAACACATACAGTTCAGGATAAGTCATCTTGTAACAATCTAGTTAGAAAGATCTTGCCCTGGACAGGTATGTCCATTTGTGAATTCTATGTACACACAAATGTGCATGGGGGCGGGGGGGAGAATTACACCTTGTTCTGAATCATCTGCTGTCAGTTAGAAACAGGATATCAGATTTGCTGGAACACTGGACTGATCTGGTATGGAAGTCCTTATGTTTCTGTACTATGGACTGTGCCATACTTTAACTCAGCAATGTCTGAAGACAGTAAGGAAAAGGTGCTAGCAAAAGCATTGCTAACTCCAAGCCAACTAAATACTCAGAATAAAGTGAAGAAAAAGTTGTTAGGGATGTAAAGTAACAGGTTCTAGTTTGTACATGCTTGGAAAGAAAAAAATACCAAGAATATTAGTTTTTAGAGACACCCATCACTGTTTTGATATTGCCATTCTGTGCTTGATGCTGGCCTCTCTCCTGCAAAAGGCAGGATCTGTCCTACTTAAATTAATGGGACTTTGTTGGCAGATTCAGTCCCAGGAGAGGGACTTACACTGTAACTGCAGTGGGCTTGCCAAAAGGAGGCTCAGCTGCATGAGGCAAGGTTCAGATCCCAACAGAAGTCAACATAGCTACAATTTATAACATTTAGTCAGGCAACTGTTTAATTCAAAGAAAGAGAACAAGTTTAATTTAGGAACAAGATTCAAATAGTCTGCCCTAAGCAAACTCTTAAGCCCATCAGACCGATACAGTGATCACTTACACAGGAAGATTTAATGCAGTGGTGAGAGTAGGGATGTTCAGAAGCGGGTATTTCACTAATTGTGTAGTTGATAACATTTTTATTGACTACACAATTAGTTGATAAGGGAAGGCGCTCAGTCCCAGCTTGCGCCAGGTCTGGGAGCGACTCCCGCAGCAGCCTCCCCTCACCCTGATCGAGGCAGCAGCATGGGGCAGACGACACTGCTGAGATGGTGTGGGGGGGAACTGGCTCTCTCAGCACTGACTCATGCTCCCCACCCCCTTGCTGCCTCTGATACAGAGGCAGCTCAAGGGGTGGACGGGATGCAAACAGTCGACTCCATTACTCGCTTACATCCCTAGGTGAGAGTAACTTAAGTTTTACTGTAGTTTTCCATTTAAAAAAAATCCTGAAACAAAGATTAAAGAACAGATTTATCTGAAAATGCAATTTTAAATCGGCTTACCTCAAAATAATCACTAATTTTATGTCCCCTAGGAGTGCCTTTTCCTGAAAGGGAAATGGAGAAGAAGGCAAACTTGATTATTTGTAAATGTAAACATCTGAAGCTATTTTGAGAAAAATATTCACGTCAATAGATGCGCACATAGATGCACTTTATCGCCTAGTACAGAGGAGCCTCCACATGGCACTAGTTAATCCCAGGATTATAATCTCTATGCTTTACAAATTGGAGAGTTGACAGTTTGACTAATTCCAAAACTGACAGACCCAATCAGATGACATTTGTTTCTCTGCAAACAAGGGAAATAGTTGCTCTCACATTGTGCAATTTGGATCCCTCAAAGCTTCTTTCAAGGTAAGAGTATAATAAAAGTTACAATCTACTGTTGTCTGTGTTAGTTACTGTACTCAATGTGAGTACCTTAAACCTTCCACAATCTTTTCCATGACAGCGAGAGAGATAATTGTTATTTAATACAAACTTATTAAAATTTAACTTTGTTCCGCCTTCTTTCCAAACTCTATGGCTACGTCTACACCACGAGTTTTTGCGGCAGAAAATATGCATGAGGGGTCATTAGCCTAAGTCGTGACATCATTAGCATATTTTCTGCCATTTCTTGTTGCACAAGGGGTTTCTGCACAAAAAGAAACGGTAGAAAATATGCTAACAATGTCGTGACTTATGCTAATGATCCCTCATTAGCATATTTTCTGCCACAAAAACTCATAGTATAGACATAGCCTATAGGTATAGTTTACGACCAAAATAATCTCAGTTATTTTGTTATAGGAGCAGATTCCTATCTCCAAAATAGTTTTTCATTCCCTCCTCTAAATGTTCACCTAGTAACAGAAGCATGAGAGCTTGGACTGAAATCGGATTCTTTCTTTTCTTTAAGATGATATTTGCTATTTTATACTTTTGAGTACAACTTGTTCTATTTGTTAAAGTAGATTCTGTCTATTACATGGAACAATGTAGAAAATGAAAGAAAGCTTTTCAAAATACAGCAAAAATAAGAGAAATTTCAGCTGCAGACCATACCCATGTCACTGAGCAAATGATATCCACTTAACTCATGTGAGGACCCATATCCAGTTTCTCCTTGTGCAACCTGGCCCTACTGTATGTCTCCAATAAGAATTCTACACTTATGACTTTCATATTTACTTCTAAAGTAAGTTGTTATAAGACCGAATGTTTTTCTTACAATGGAAACAGTGAGTCTCCCAAAGGAAACTACATTATCACAGCATGTACTTCAAAGTTCTTAACAAGCAGCCCGGCACACTCTTGAGATGAACCATTACTCTCCTTAGACATGACAACTCTTTAAAAAATGAAGCCAATTATCAACTGTTCGAATCCTGTGAAGTGTCAGGAGAATGGATTACCTTGACTGGTCTCATATGCTTCTGCTTTCCTCTTCCGGTTCCGCTGGTCATTCTGTTTCTTTTCAGGAGTCTGTTAAAAAATACTTCAAAGTTAACATTTCTGTTATTCCCAAATTTTAAAAATGGTCAACATACTAAATAGGTTGCAGATCTTCAATGGTCATCCCTGCTCCCAAGTACAATAATTTTACTTAGAGAGAAATTATTTACCTTCAGACCCATGTACAGCAAAAATAAGAAAACATGTTAAAAAAATCAGTAGGGGTGGGACCAGGAGAGATTATTTTCTATTTCAGACACTGTAAGGTTGATTCTTCATTGCCCTGTACATCATTTTGTCTTTTAGTCTGCTGCAGATCAAGCACAAAATTCAATCAAATCAGAAGAACGGCATTTAACGTGCACTTTTCACTAGTCTAAATGACTACATAAGGCAGTTGAGAACTGGACCCAGTCTGTTTATGTTCCAAGGAATGGGATTTTCAAAAATGCTTAAAGGATTCAGGAGCTCAAGTTACATTGCCTTTTAAGGGTACAAATGCTCCTAAGTCACTTTAGCACTTTTCGAAAATTCCATCCAACTGATTTCTAGTTTTCTTAGTATCCACATGTGGTCTTGAGTTAGTTATAAAAATGATTTTTCATGTACAGTAAAACTCCGATGGTCCGGCACACCTGATGGTCCGGCACCATCAGGAACCCAGAAGTGCTCCGGGCAGCCGGACCATTGGAGCTGCTCTGCCCCCAGCTTCCCCGATTCAGCCAATGCTAAAACTGACCAGCGGCTGAATCGAGGACGCCTAGGGCAGAGCACTGGAGTGCTGCCAGGTAGGTCCCCATAGCGCTGCCCCTTGGGGCTGCGGGACCCAACCCAGCAGCCCCTCAGCTGTCCCCGATTCAGCCGCTGTTGAAACTGACCAGCGGCTGACTCCAGGAAGCCCGAGGCAGAGCTGCTCTGCCCCGGGGCTTCCTGGAATCAGCCGCTGGTCAGTTTCAGCAGCGGCTGACTTGGGTACACCTGGGACAGAGCAGCTGGGGAGCTGCCGGGTTGGTCTCGCAGCGCCACGGATTGGCACTACCAGACCAATCAGACAGCGCCCCAGCTACTCTGTCCCAGGCATCTGGATTCTGCCGCTGTTGAAACTGACCAGCAGCTGACTCCAGGAAGCCCGGGGCAGAGCAGCTCTGCCTCAGGCTTCCTGGAGTCAGCCGCTGATCAGTTTCAGCAGCAGCTGACTTGGGGACACCTGGGGTAGAGAAGCTAGGGTGCTGCTGGGTTGGTCCAGTAGCCCCGCTCCTCGTCACTGTGGGACCAACCCGGCAACCCCCCAGCTGCTCTACCCCAGGCGTCCTGATTCAGCCGCTCCTGAAACTGACCAGCGACTGACTCCAGGAAGCAGAGCAGCTCTGCCTCGGTCTTCCTGGAGTCAGCCGCTGATCAGTATCAGCAGCAGCTGACTTATGGACACCTGGGGTAGAGCATCTGGGGTGCTGCCCGGTTGGTCCAGTAGCACCGAGGAGTGGCGCTGCGGGACCAACCCGGCAGCACCCCAGCTGCTCTGTCCCAGGCATCCCCAAGAGCAGCTGGGGTGCTGCTGGGTTGGTCTCGCCATGCCAAGGGTCGGCGCTACCGGACCAACCAGGCAGCACTCCAGCTGCTCTGCTGCAGGTGTCCCAGATTCAGCCGCTGCTGAAACTGACCAGCAGCGGCTGAATCAGGGACGACTGGGGCAGAGCCGGACTATCGGAAGGGGGGGGCTATGAGGGGTCTTGGGTGGCATCCCCCCCACCCCACCCCAGACCTCTCATAGCCCCCCCTTCCGATAGTCCGGCAAATCTGATAATCCGGCACCCCCTGGGTCCTAAAGGTCCGGTTTATCGGAAGTTTACTGTATTATGTGAAATGTTTCAGTTGTAAAGTGTTCCTGCATGAAGACTTCAAAACCAAGTGAGATGCAAGGAAATAAATCAAGTTCTACTTCTTAGAAAATCTGTCAAGGTTACTACGGAGAAAAATCTGCTCGTTTCCATCACACATTTTATCCCAAAATATTTTCCAAATTACATGTTTATGCAAATCACGTCAGGCCACGTTCACCGTGGCACAAAGGGTAGGAAGATCTTGGCAAAAACTTTTGAGACAAACTTTAGATTCATGGTTCTTAGAAACTTGAGGTCTAAGATGCACACACAGTAAACATAGAAACAAACCCACCTACTTTGAAAAGATTAAGGAATGAAGCGGACACTGCCAGAAATTAAACCTAAGATCCGAGGGAACATGCCGGCCCAGCAATCCCTAATGGAGATGAGGGTTGGGTTTTGGTTTTGTTTGGCATGGGAGGGTGGAAAGGGTTGTTCGGCACTTTTTTTTTTTTTAAAGACACAAAGTAACAACTGTACCTGTACACTACTTTATAGACTGTCAGTCTGAGTACAATGAACAGGCCCTGACTGACAACACCACCAGCCATTACATAGATGCAATATTGGTACAAGAAACTGCTGACTCAATGCAAAGTAAAGGGGGATCTGCACCCCACTGCTGACAGGAGCATCTCACAAATGTCCTCGTGCAATAGGGGCTCCAAAGGCTCGGTAACAGGGTCAATACGATTACAAAGGGAGACAAAGCATATTTCCTCTTAATATTATCCTTAAACTAACATTCAATTTTAAATAGTAGGTCTCCCATTCATTCAGCTGCATAATAGGCAGGATACATAAGATCACCTATCCACCACTAGAACATTAAACTGGAAAGCAAAGAGTGATAGATTAACTAAGAAGACCTAGTTGTCTATGTCAAATTCTCTAGTAGACTGAAAATCCTGTGCAAAATAAAAATGTAGACATTTAATACGCATGATCTTCAAATAATTGAAAACCCTTTTCTAATTTACTTACCTGTCAAGTCCAGAGTTCAAGATACAGTATTTCTACAATACTTATTGCACCAAATACTTGATACCTATTATACTCTAATGTATTAAAGGGAAAATAATGATCTAAAACTCAACATGTGGCTGGTAAGTGAAGTAGGAAGTTATCTTATTGTGGGTTTAGACAAGCTATCTAAACTTAGATGCTGCGTTAATAACAGGCAATCTGTATTTAAATTTAAAAGTAACTGCAGTTCAAAAAAACTGCTTATGCAATAAAGTTCAAGTGCTTAACCCAAATATAAGGAAAGTAACTAAGAGGAAATATGTACGACTATTCTACCTTATTTCCTTTTCATTCTACATGTCAAGTTAACATACATTCTTATTTTCTTGTACATGAGAACATGAAGTGTGAAGGCGGGTGGGTACAGGCCTGGACGTTTATTTTGGTCTGACTAAAACTGCAACTGAACACAGTCACCTACCACTAAAAACAGCAACTAAGGGCTGAGTTTCAAGCTCCCATTCTAATTGCAGTAACCCCTGCCCCTCTGTTTTTAAAGCACTTGTTATGATGAGAAAACCTCAACTAGATGGTCTTGCATGATGTTCTGAAGTCTTTATGACTTGGACTCAGTCTAGAGTCTTCCAGTGAGCTATTCTACACAAAAGCCTTGAACTAGGCATAGTTGATCACCAGCTCATGTGATTCATTCTGGGATTTGTTAGCCCATTCACGTTCAACGTATAACTGATGATTATTAGGGACAGTGACTACTTACCTCCAATTCTTTATCGCTCAGAGAGCCGACACTGCACAAGCTCTGATTGGAAGACTCGCTATTTAATGGACCCTACAGTTGGAAAAACAAAAACAAGAACTTAGGGACAGTTTTCATAGAAGGCAAGAAAGTTGTGAACATGTCCTAGTGTGAGCTCAGCTTTTAAAACACTTTGCAATGATGTTTTCATGCCCTTTGAAATATTACCTAAAGTAATATTAGTAAAGCTAAAACAATTAGCTTGTGAAAGAAAACATTTTAATTGCCGAATAGCAAAGCAAAACAGCTTTTCCAGCAACCATCTGCTTTACCAGCAAGCATCTGCTTTACCTGGGGCTAAGAATTTAAAGGTTCATTCCATTTGACAAGCTAGCTACTGCTGCTGCCATCTGTTATTCTTACTGGTTGAGACTAGGGATGTTAAATGGTGTTTAATCAACTAATCAACTAGGAATTTCCATCAACTAGTTGATAAGAGGGGGAAACTGCAGAACCACAGCAGGGTTAACGCCTGGCCCCAGGAGCTAACCCTGCTACAGCTCTGCCTTTTAAATGTATTAAATGCCCCTGGGCGGGAGCTGGGAATCAGCTGATTCCTGGCTCATGCCCAGTCCCTCACTATGCTTCTGCCTCCCATGGAAACGGTGCTGGAGGGGGAGAGGGGGGGAGAAACCAGCTTTTAAGCCGGCTCCCCCCAGCTCCGGCTCCTCCTCCTCCCCGCTGCCTCTCTCTGAAAGAGGCAGCAAGTGGGGTGAAGCAACTAGTTGAGTCACTAGTTGACATGCTTATTGGATAGTTGACTATCACTTATATCCCTAGTTGATATTGCAAGGAACTTCTCTTGTAAGTCAGTCATCCTTGACTGACCCAAAACTAGAAAGGTTTACTCCCATCACTTCCAATGTCTGCATTTGGACACGAATTTTGGATCAGACAAACAAAGGCATTGAGGCACTAAAAGATGTTGATAGGCACTCTTGCAAGTTGCACAAGGTGACTAAGTCCAGGGGCAGCCCCTGAAGCTAGGCAAACTAGGCAGTTGCCTAGGGCGCTGCTGGCCCAGGCGCCCGATGATGATGTCATGGCCATTGATGGCCGTGCAGGCGGGGGCACCAATCGCGCCTTCTGCCTGGGGCGCCAGCTGCTGCAGCTGGCCTTGGGCCGCTCCTAAGTCGATTAGTGGCCTTTGTAAATGTGGTCCAAAGACTGCAGTAAATCTAAGCTAAAAGGAAACTGGAGCAAGTCATGCAAATTTACTGTTACCTCAAATTTCAATACTTGTACACAGAATAATTAGTTTAAAAATTTAGGCACTCTTGCCCAACACATAAAAAACAAGATTCGAAGTGGAGATCTTTACTGAGGAGTGACAGGACAAAAGTCATCCCTATGGTGGGTTTTTGGTTTTGTTTTTACTTCATTTCACCCCTTACATTTTTCCTCACTGCAATGGAGGATGGTGGGTTGGGTTGCACTGCAACAACATATAAAGGCTTAAGCTACAGATGATTTTAATTAGCAAGTGGAAAAGGTAATGAACACTAAGCACATTTTCCAACAGGAACAGTGTAAGGTCAGCATTGGAGATTACAACCTTATCACCACCTAACGGCTCACTGAAAGAATATGCCTCACTTTCTAGACAAGAGAAATCCCCCTTGACTGCACCCAAAACCAGAAGCTTTGATATAGTACCAAAGAGGCTCCATCACAGTAGTTTATTATTATGCCAAGTTAATTCTCCATATGAATGAAATGGAGACTGTGCTGAAATAACAGCATGACCAAGCCAGATTTGTGAGGAAACCCTTCCCCCCACCTCAGCTTTATATACGGAACATTCCAGTAATACTAGCACAACTATGTTTAAATAAGACGTTACGGGTGTGATGCATCTCAGCCAGAAGCAAAAAGTTCAAAATAACGCCTAATTTCAACTGCTGCAAATCTGTGTTACACCTTGAATGTTAAGTACCGATTTGTTTATCTGAGTGTGTAAAGGAGAAACAAAGAAGTATTCTGAAAAAAACTATAGTGGAATAGTTTGAAAGACTATTTAAGACAATTTAAAAAAACTTCAGATGTTAACAGTTATTTTCTAATCCATATTGCAAGTTATAATTCCTTTATGTCCTCCCCAAAAAACATCTACCCGCATAAAAAAAGTTTAAGCTAAAAATAGATTCCTCCTCTTCCCCTCCCCCCGACAATTTAAAACAGGGATGTACAACCACAAATAGTGGGTGGGCTGGATGAGTGGGTCACAGCAGCCTACGACCCACTGGAGTTCCACCTGCAGCCCTACAGCCCTGTCTGCCCCCTCCCCAATGTGCCTCTTGTCCACTGGAGCTCCACGCTGACCTGCTCCTCCCTCTCCTTCTTAGCCCTTTCGCAGTGAGCAAGTCACCTGATTCACAGCTCCTCCGAAAGTGTTGGGAGAGAGGGGAGGCGTAGGAAGTGCAGGGCCCTGGTGCCCCACTGTGTGAGGCATGGGGGGGGGGGGGGGGCCAGGCAGGAGGTCTGCACTTCCCACAGGTCACAGTTTGCCCACCACTGATTTATTTATTTTATTTATTTAAAATGTTTTACCCCACTTCTCTATTTAAAATAATCAAGGCAGCTAAAATCTAGATAGTTTTAAAAAAAAAATTCACAGCAGGTTATTTCTTGATGGATCTTGTACTCCAACTAACAGCAGGTGCATTTTTAAAAAGACCAAATGATGAACCCCCAACAAACAGAATTTAACAAGTACCACTACTAACCACAGATATAAACACAGCCTTCATCTAGCCGTAATAAACTTAGTAGATCTTATGGCTGGTGGTGACAGGAGGTTAATCTCTTTGCCCACATAAAAAAGCTTGTTAATAAACTTCACAAGCGATGCCCTCTAAAATCCATCATTTCCTTTTATGAACCTGACCCATAACGGCACGTTCAAGACGTCAGCATTTGGTAGAACATTAAAACTTTG
Organism: Pelodiscus sinensis; assembly: GCF_049634645.1. NCBI lineage: Eukaryota > Metazoa > Chordata > Testudines > Trionychidae > Pelodiscus > Pelodiscus sinensis. The sequence continues at coordinate 5,129,613 of NC_134739.1, read as the reverse complement.
CCTCTACACCTTAGTAAAGTTCACTAGGTGCAGACGCACCTCAGATTAGTGTCCTGCCTCAGACATATTAAAGGGTCTCTAATATTATCAAGATGAAAGTGAAAGCTCTTCCCACACTTTCTACAATCTCACTGCCTCCATTTCACACATGCAGAGTAAGTGACAGAAGCAGCTGCTCCTAAAAATGCCACATTTGAGCTTTTCAGGGCAGGTTGTACACAGGAGGATATTTCATTTGTTTAAGGAGGTTCTTATATTTCATCCCACAGACCAGTATTCTAGAACAGCCCAGAGGGATAACATGGATGTAGCCTGTCTACAGTCAGAAAAGAGTCTCCTGAAATGTCAGATGCATGTTTATCCTCAACAATGTACAGTTTGACTTAAAAAACTGTTTTCCTAATCACTCACTTGAAAACCGCACATGGACTCTGATGGTCATGCAGTGTTCTGAACTTTGACACTGTCACCAGAATTAACTATTCTGCAGCTGAACATAGCTGGCCTAATTAACATGTAGGTACAGCTATAAAAGAGCAAGCTGGAATAGAATCTGTCTTGCAAAGCAACAAAATAGTTATTTATTTCTAACCACAATTTCTTGAAGGATGGAATTCAGAATACAAGGCAGTGTTTAGTTTTACTTTACGAGGCTTTGCTCAAAGCAGTACTTCTCTTGGAAATCATGAGACACAAATATCCCAATGCTTCCAACACCAAGGCTGTGTCTAGACTGGCAAGTTTTTCCGCAAAATCATCTGCTTTTGCAGAAAAACTTGCCAGCTGTCTACACTGGCTGCTTGAATTTCCGGAAAAGCACTGACAATCATCCGGAAATACTATGCTGCTCCCGTTCGGGCAAAAGTTTTTTTCCGAAAGACTTTTGCGCAAAAGAGCCAGTGTAGACAGCACAGTAGTGTTTTCCGCAAAAAAGCCCCGATCGCGAAAATGGCGATGGGGGCTTTTTTGCGGAAAACCACGTCTAGATTGGCCACGGACGCTTTTCTGCAAAAAGTGCTTTTGTGGAAAAGCGTCCTGCCAATCTAGATGTGCTTTTCCGAAAATGCTTTTAACGGAAAAGTTTTCCGTTAAAAGCATTTTCGGAAAATCATGCCAACATAGACATAGCCCAATAGTATATAGGGAAAGACAGAATAGACTCGTTTTCTTCCGTCCTATACCATGGTCAACATAAGCACATAGGTTGGACCTCCCTGGTCCGGCACCCACGGGACCTGACCAGTCCCAAATGAGGGGATATGCCAGGCCAGGGGAGGTCTCTCCCCTCATGGCCCATGCTGCCCTACTGCCCCTGGGCTAGGGCTCCAGCCTGGCCCTGCTGCTGCTGCCCCAAACCTCCTGGGGCTCTCTAGCTGCTGCTGGAGCACCACAGCCTGGCTGCCGCCGGAGTCCATAGATCCCTGGCTGCCATTGGGGGTCAGAGCTCCCTGGCCACAGAGAGATCCTCAGACACTGGGGCCAGAACTCCCTCTCCCTGCCGTGCTGCCCACCATCCCTCCACCAACATGGGGCTCCCCTCCTGGCTGAGTTGCCAGCCGTGCTCCCTGTAAGCTGAGTGCTTGTGCAGGTGCCAGGAGAGATTCAAATGCCTCCCAGCTGATTAGCAGAGCACCCACACTGCCCAGAGCCAGCAGCTTGTATTTCTACTGATGGTGCACAGCTGCATTTGCTTTGGTGCACATAAAAATTATTCCACACATAGATAGAAAAGTGTAGAGGGAACTTTGGTTGCCAGTCCTCCCTACTGCGTGCCTGCCCTGCCACCAGGCCTCCCTGTTCCCGGGCTCTGTGCTCCAGGAACGGACCACGGATATCGCTGGACCAGAGAGTCCCAGTGTAGGGAGGTAAAACCTGTATATCAGGCCTCCAGTCCTACATCAAGATACACTGTATTTAAAATGCAGCCCCTAAAACTGTGGGCACCAACCAGTAGATCCTGATCCTGGTAGATCATTGAGCCTCTGACAGATGATCCTGATTGGTTTGGCCAAGAGGCTCTCAAGTGCTGGCAATTCAGATGCCCCTCCCCCCACTGCTGCTCATCGCCTGCCCTTGGAGCTGCCCCTCCCGCCAGGGAGCCTCCTGCTTGCAGGGTCGGGCAGGGGAGAGAGGAAGGGTGCCACCTCCAACTCTATATCCTTTTTCCAGAGCAGAGAGGGGTCACAACAGGACTTGGGATGGAGTTTGCTGCTTTAGATGGCGGTGAGCCTGCCTTAGCTCCACCAACCAGGAGCCACCAGCAGTGCCCAGCAGGAGCCCACATCCCGAATTCCTACTTGTCATGAACCCCCTTCTGTACCCCCAAACCCCTGCATCCAAACACCGTCCCAGAGCCTGCACCTAGAACCCCCCCTATACCTCAACTGCCTGCCCCAAGAACAACTCAGGGCTCCTCTCCCACTTCAAATCCCTTAATCCAAGACCAGATTCTGCACCCCAACCCTCTGCCGCAGCCTGATGAAAGTGAGTGAGGATGGGCAAGAGGGAGGATGGAGAAGGGGTGGGAAGGAGGTGGGTGCAAGGGTATTTATATTTGAGGTACATCTTGGATTACACTTAAATTCAAAAATTGATCTCATGCTCAAAAAGGTTGGAGACCACTGCCCTAGAAGATGGAACATTAACAGGGAACTATGTTGGGAATCGAAGCCTGTTTCTACAAACGCAAATCTCTCTCTCAATGAAACCTGGGTTCCCCTCCTCTAGAGGTAGCACCTTGTATAGCACCTTTTATCTTAGAACCCCAAAATATTTGGCAAAGCCTTAGCCATAGTTTACAGTTAAGGAACTGAAGTTAAACAATTCATTTATCAAAAGCAAGTCAGCAGAGGATGCTGGAACAGAGTTTTTGAGATTCCCAGTCCTCCATGACAGCATGTTGCCTCTTCTGATCACTAGAATACACATGAAACTAGAGTAGTGAAGATTTCAAATGACCCAGAAAGCCTAAGGAACAAAGTAACGTTCTCAGCTAAATCTCTTCTCACAATGGAAGCAAGGTGGTTCACATTGGTAATTTCCCCAAGTCATCTAACCAGATGCCAACTGATCTTCAAGAAATCAAGCCCTTAGCAAAAATACGTACAACAGGTTTAAATACACAGTAAGTCGGTACATTTTGGGTGTTTTTTCCACATCCTACTACCATAAAACTGTATGTAGTTCAAACACCTGTATTCATTCCTGTTTTTTCCTACTTAGCATTAAGTGTCTGACAGAAGAATAAATGTACAATACTTCCATTTCCACTCACTTTGTGACTGTATAAAATTGAAAGCTATACTACCATTAGGTACAGAATCCCAACAAGATAGAAGACCTTTTCAAAGAGAGCAAGGAGACAATACTTGGGATAGAGTATACAATGCAAAATAAATGTCTGACTACAATAGGAACCTGCCAATTCCCTTACTTGTAACTTTTGGGACAGGAGAAGTTTGCCAAAGATCTTCCTTGCTACTAGGAAGTCCAACAGCACTGGCATCTGAGACTGTGCTACAGCTAATTTAAGACTATTGTTTCAAGATAATGCTCCACTGGAGAAGGTTTGCCAAATGGGGATCAATCACCATGTTGAAGTACAGGCCATTTAAATAAGAAAGGAGTTTTTATAGGGCTCACCCAATGGCAATGCATTTCTCCACAAGGAAGTAATTTCCTGCTGATAATTTCCCCACTTGTCATTCATCTGGCTGAGTGCTGAACCAAGGCCCATGCTTCAAGTATCTATGCACAGCACATTTTCATATTGTAATATAGCTGCAGACTATGCAGGAATCCTCCTTTGGGTTTTGAAAACCTGCTCAAATTTGGCAACTCACAAAAGCTTGTCACCCATTTTCTTTTTAAGAATCATGAGAAGGGTTGCAGTCAAGCTGTACTGACTTCCATTGTAATGTAAGTAACCCACAATGCTCTGGAAAGCCCTTACCTGAGGGTGGAAGTTGACTGACTTAACTGGCATCTGGCCCCAGCTTAAAACAGTCCATTCCCCAAACCTGAACTGAACATATTACCACAGCCACCAAGGCTGTGTCTAGACTGGCCAGTTTTTCCGGAAAATCAGCCACTTTTCCGGAAAAACTTGCCAGCTGTCTACACTGGCCGCTTGAATTTCCGCAAAAGCACTGACGATCTCATGTAAGATTGTCAGTGTTCTCGCGGAAATACTATGCTGCTCCCGTTCGGGCAAAAGTCCTTTTGCGCAAAAGAGCCAGTGTAGACAGCCCAGATTTATTTTCCGCAAAAAAGCCCCGATCGCAAAAATGGCGATTGGGGCTTTTTTTGCGGAAAAGCGTGTCTAGATTGGCACGGACGCTTTTCTGCAAAAAGTGCTTTTGCGGAAAAGCGTCCGTGCCAATCTAGACGCTCTGTTCCGAAAATGCTTTTAACGGAAAACTTTTCCGTTAAAAGCATTTCCGGAAGATCATGTCAGTCTAGACGTAGCCCAAGTTAACATCAAACAACAATTTGGAATACTCTGTATGTGATCCTCCAATAACTGCGTTTAGATTATTCTCATCTGTCTTGACCCTAGTGAATTAGCCCAAGTTATCTGTACACCTGAACCTCCATACTCCAGGTGCCCTGCAACAGGAACACCTGTGGTTTGGACTCAGAGGTGGAGGAGGAAGCAGCTCTGCGCACTGCCACTCCCCTTTCCTTTCCATCTGAGGGAGGCTTTGGCAGTGCCTGGAAGTAGCAGCGAGCACAGAACCATGTATGTCCCCAGGAGCAGGGTGCCAGGTAAGCACCCCATCCCCCTCATACCGCCTTCCCTGCCAGACTCTGCCCCAGCACTCTCCATGGTCCACAAAAATTCCTTCATCTGGCATACCCTATTTCTGCGTTGCCGGATTAACGGGGTTCAAGTGAAAATACAACCTTCCTTGCTACAAGGTAGTGATGAATTTGTCAGTGCTTGTAAAGCTCTCTGAAATTTGTGGATGGAAGCTGCCACAGAAGTGTGCAAAGCATTAGCATATGTCTATGCTATGGAAGTTGTACTGTTTTGGTTTTTGTCAGTATGTTATCATCTGCTTCAATGCAGTGGATGCATTTTCCATGTTGAAAGGTAACATGAATTCAAGTAGTTTAGAGGGAGTCACAAAGGCTAGTTTAGAATAGCATTCTCTGCTAAACTCTCCTGGCAATTCAACTAAAGGTGCACACTTGGATTAGACCAAACCAAGGTGATTCTGCTTGGATGAACCACACTTATGCAACTTCCACATCTGTGAATCAACAGGGAAGGGGCTATTAAACCTTTGATGTCAAATTTTAAGACAAATAATTGAGCCTTTCCAAATCCATTGAGGGTTTGGGTTGGCTCACACAAATTTGTAACAAGATAATCAAAAGGAGCGAATGACAGCTGATCTTAGTCACTTTTGTGCTAGTTAGTAAATAGACCCTAAAATGAAACATTTCACAATCATTATTCCTTATACCTCTTACATTTAGGTAAATAGTCTAAGTAAAAAAAGACAGACATTCTTCATACACAGATGATATTTGAAACTTCTCTTAGGCTGGTTAAAATTGAACTTTTCCAAACATTCAATTAAAACAATAAATATGCTCCCAACAAAGTTTCCATAAGTTACCTCTGCCAAGTTTGATAGGTAAGTAAGTTTACAAATTCTGAATCACTTTTCAACATTTGCTTGATTTTCAATCTCTCTGCTTTGATCTACTCTTGAAAGCTCTATTAACATAGCAATACTGATGTGATAAAACCACACCCCTGACTGACAGTCATGATGATGTAACCTGTAATGTATACTACAGGTTCTCAACATATTTACCACCACGGGCCACATATGTAGCTCTCTGCATGTGTGTAACGCAGGTGACATCTACACAATATATACACAATCTGTATGGCCCTGAAGAGGTCACATATGCCACAGCTGTGCGCTGATTGGGCTGCAAGCAGCCAATAGCTTGCAGGTTGAGAACCAATGGTGTAGACTCAGCTATGTCAACAGAAGGGTGCTGCTGCCAAATAAGATAACACTGTTGCAGATGTCGGTATTCCTATACTGACCAAAAAACAGTACAACTTCCATAGCACAGACATATGCTAATGCTTTGCACACTTCTGTGGCAGCTTCCATCAACAAATTTCAGAGAGCTTTACAAGCACTGACAAATTCATCACTACCTTGCAACAAGGAAGGTTGTATTTTCATTTCATATACAGGGAAACGGAGGCAGGGAGAGAGATCAAGTGACTTACCTAAAAAAGGCCACAATGAACCAGTGACAGAAGTGGAAGTAGAACCCAGATCTACCTTCCATTTCTGTGCTTTAGTAGCTGTACATGCTTCTTATTACATTCATTTCAAATGCATCCAGATAATTAACAAGCCAATGATAAAAAGGAGAAAAAAGAACCCTAAGTACTTTCTTTGCTAGCCAATGGACGTATCCATTTATAAACCTCAGAACTCCTACTCTGCTGCTTTATATGAACATTTGCATTAATTAAATGTTAAATGACTTTTTGGGATAGTACTATTTCCCTTTGAGGAAAAAAATGCCACACAACTTTCAGTCCTCAATTGGTAATTTTGCAGCTAAAACCAAGATGCCTGGTTGCTAAGCTTATTTTAGTGATAAAGGATATGCAATTCTGGATAGACACAAGGTTCACAAAGCAAAAACTAGTTGCAAAATATTGTTGTTTTTATGTAAACAGTATGTTTTGATCTAGATATCCTATAACACAAACACAATTTAGGCTATATGTTTCCCTATCCCTCTTTAATGTAGCCTATATACAAATTCAAAGACAGTAGAGGGTGTCCCCACTATAAGTCACCCCGGTATACATCCTTTCTGCACTGAAGTCATTGATGCTTGTAGGAACTGATGCGTTATAAGTTCTTCCATTTCCTACTATTAAGTTGTGCAAAAAAGAGAAATGTACGCAAATAGAAGTCAGCCGCGGGAAAAAAATCCCTGCTTTAAGTTGCTTTGCTACAAGTCCAAGTTTTTTGGAACATATTTTGGACTTGTAACAAGGATGGTCTGTAGTGACAGACAGAGACCAATACTTCTTGAGTTTTAGCATACACATTTAGATCACGTGTCAGTGCTGTTTTGAAGCACTGCAGATTTAAGTTTAGAAATGTTTTTCTTAACAGTGATTGAATCAGCACAGCTACAACAAAGCAAACTGAGGTTTCATTTATGAACTTTGATTCCCAATAGCAGGCTGGTGGATGATGGGTCTATCACAATAAAGATGCATCCCGCTAAGCCTGAATAGTGGAGGCTGAAGTGCGTGCACCAAGTGGATAGCCGACTTTCTACATGGTACAAATACCGTGAAATGGTGCAAATCCTGTGAATTATCCCACTTTGTACTCTAGCCACCAGTGAGATAAGAGGCACAAGAGAAGACACATAAAACTAAACGTTATCCATAGGAATTCAAACTACAGCTTGTCTTCAACACTTACCGACAGGTTTAGCTAGAAGTATGCCTCACAATTGAACGTGACTGTTCATTTGCTAAATGAAGCCTGAGCTATAAAATAAGTAACCAAGTACCAACTCATGTCAGGTATCCAGAAAGCAAGACCTTTCTTAATCAACATAGGCATGAATTAGATAAAGGAATACATTTCAACTGTATGGCAAGGGTAGGTGCCCAACAAGTCACCACTGCTTTGAAGATATATAATTACATGGCTGTTTCATGTAGATGGAATTCCATCAATTGCCTAGACTCAAAGTTTTCTTGCACCTATGACTTCAGTTATTTTAAGGGTTTATGAAAAGGTATATTCTTTGATTTCTGAGGCTGAGGAAATTCAGTGAGTCCACACTGGTTTTCAGGTAGAAATACACTCTTACAAACAGCATTATTTTCCCAGGTTTGCAAATGAACAAAAGTTAAAAAAAACCTGTATGTGCTGTAATTAGTAATAAGAATACAAACTGGCCTTTATTTATTTTTCACAGGTCTGATTTGTGCTGTAAGTTTATGAATAAATACCAAGCAATAAGCCAAATTAATAAAAGGCAGGAAGATCAATGTTACAGCTGCCTGGTCTATTCACCCTGTAGCATCTGAGGCTACACTCTCTTTCTTTTATGCAACAAATGGAGATAGACTATTTTCCATCCCAAGAGGCGAGTACCAATCCCACTAGATGGCACTAATTCATTTGAAGTATCTGTCCTTCCACACCCAACTGAAGAGAGTTAAAATCTCTCTTAAATCTGTTAAAAACCATATAATATGTTTCCAAACATGGACACTTTGAAATACTGAGATACAGATGCCAGTGCTGCATGTGACGGGCAGAGATTTTGAAAAAGCATTGGCCCAGTAGTCAGTGTCTAGGATTAATACTCGTAGAACAGTAGAATCTCCACTTAAGCTCAACTGAAGAAGTGGGGTTTTGCTCATGATACCATATGTCTCTAGTGTGCCACAGGACTACACATTTTTAGTAGGACCTTGGTAATTTTCATGAGTGGATGGGAGATCCATTGCAAATTAACAAGTAAGAGTATGAAGATAAATAAACCAGCTATACCACAAGATGTTCTCTATTTTAAGAAACATAATAGTTTTAAACTAACAATGCCATATTTTACACTAGACAAATTTACTACTATACAGTCCTCTCCTGTGTGCTCTAGGAAACGAGAAACTGTTGTTCTCTTTAGGTGGATCAGCAATTTATGGTTCAATGGCATGAGAATTAGCAAGGTAATTTTCATTAACTTTAATAGTGGAAGAGCATTTTTCTCCCAATTGTGTAACATTAAGTTTTGCATGCTTAGATCTGCTTAAAGTTATTTCTTTATAAGAAGTGGCTTCCTAAAGTTAACATTCACCTCAGTGTTAATATTTAGGCACTGTATAATATAGACAGACGAGGGTCCTGCCCTCAAGAAGCCAACAATCCAGGGGCATGTCTGCATTAGAACTGTGTACTGCTTTAACTATACTTCTATAGTTAAAGAGGTCCAACACACTACCACCACTACTCAAAAGAACGAGCACAATTATATCAGTATAGCTCACCCCATACTAAAACAGGAATAACTATACTAATGTAAGTCATCTTCATCCCCAAAAAACTGCACCCCATTAGAGTTTTTACCTATATTACCATATAAGTTTAAAAAATAGCATACCTAACCAAAAGTTTTAACACTAAAACTTTTCAGTTTTGGACCAGGTCTCAGCTTCCTTTAAGTTGCAAACTGTTTACTTACTGATCTACTTCCAGGGCTTCATAATACAACTGAAGCACAAAGTAGGTCAGAAACAAAGTATGAACTTGGATATAACCTTTCCAAAATTTGATGTATTTATTTTGTACTTTTCATCACAGAAAGGTAAATTAGTTTCCTCTGCCCAATATGATTCCAACAGGTGGCTGCATTTTTTATAGCAACAAGTTATCTAATTATATTTCCTTTCTAGCTTGATATGGCTTGAAACTCAGTGACTTTCAAGTATGCAAACTGGAATGTTATCACTGTTCCACCATTATTTGAGAACTAGAATGGTGAGAAAAATGAAGACACACTATTATAGGCACTATAACAGTACACACAGAAACAGATCAAATCCAATCCTGGAATTTTAAACAAAAGGACGGAAATGACATAGCTTATTACTGAATGCCTTACTCAAGAAATGCAACTGTTATCCAGGTACAAAGTCATATATTAAGAGAAGGGTAGGATTTGGGGGCTGGACTCGATGACCTCCTGAGTAGGGATGTTAGTGAATAGTTGACTAGAGTATCAACTACTCACTTCATCTCCTGCCTTGCTGCCTCTAGGAGAGGCTTAAAAACTGGTTCCCCGCGGCATGGCTCCCTCCATGGTGCTGCCTGCCCCCTCTATCACATGCAGCGGAGAGGGGGGGGGGAGGGGAAGCTGCTCTATCCACAGGGGCCCCATTAGGGAGCTGGACCACCAAGCAGCCCCTGTTCGCGGTGGCCCGAGTTGGCTGTGCGCAGAGGCTGCTCTGGCAGCCAGCCCTGTTCACCGTGAACAGGGGCTGGTGCCAAAGCAGCCTCTAGCCGCCACAAACCGGGGCTGCTGGACTCAGCGCAAGCCAGGACTGCTCGGTCCTGGCTCGCACTGGTCCAGGACACTGTACCTCTGTATTTTAAATGTAGTAAGACCAACTGGGCTCTTACTACATTTAAAATGCTCGAGTCAGCTCCCGGAGGTACCCTCGCTGCTGCTCTGCAGAGTGGTCCTTATCAACTAATCGTGTAGTCGAAACAAATTGTATCGACCACATGATTAGTCAGATAACCACAATTTAACATCCCTACTCCTGAGGTCTCTTCCAGCTCTATGATTCTATGATTTTGCTAGCAGGTTGCAAACCTAATTATACACAAGCTTACCCTTGAATAAGTAAGTTTTGATTGATATGACCAGGGCTTGCCAGCCACACGGAAGGGCATACGCTAACCGCGCTGCGCGGCCCCGCTGGGCTAAAATCTACTCACCACAGGCGAGTAGATAGTTATATCCAGGGCTCAACAAATTAGGCTAAGCTTGTACAATTTCAGTTGTTCTCAAAGAAGAACAAATAAGCTACTCATCTGTTTCCTAGACAAACCCTTTGAGATAGGAAAAAGATGGCCTATCCTCCCTCTTCCAAAACATGTGTGTGGTGCATGGCTTTTTTATACTAGGAAAAAAAAAAAAAAAAAAAAAGAGCAAGCCTTCAAACTCTCACACACACCATGATGTCTATGTACACAGAGGCAAACTCGTTATTTTCAGTATTGTATATTCTTCTTTACACACACTTTAAAATAAGTTAGTGGACAAAGCAAAATTACCAATGAACAATTTCCCCTTATTGAAACAGCACTACTTCTCTGTTAAAAAAAAAATGGTGTGCAAGGTATTTGTGCCTGCTCTCACAGGCACTTTTACTTACTTTGGCAACACCTACTCCAGTGAACCTGGCTTCCAGCAGTTCCTGGCGTCGGGGGTCCAGGCTATGCAACTCTTCCATCATTTCTGCTGCTATGGGAGAAAAATATGCTATATTAGTCAATGCAAGGAAAAGGGAAAGAATGTATTTTCTCTGGCATTGATGATGCTCAAAAATAGCTGTAGTAACAAGTGACTGTATACAAATAATTTCTGTCATGCAATATAGATTCAAAATGATCATGTAGTAAAATGTGACTTGCCACCAAAATGTTACTATTTTAACCAGGGCCTATTCTAGAGAGCTCCATCATCTGACAGAATTACCACTTATTGGAAATTTCTTAACTGGAACCTCAGTCCTATTGCTAACCCTCTGATTCCACCGTCTTCCCATTGAGTATTTTGTTAAATTTCTTGCAGACAAAACAGAAGGGGAGGGCGCTATAGCTGAAGTCTTTAGCCCTACACTAGTCAGAAACTCTCAAACATCCTTCATACCCCCACTATTCTCTGTTTTTGCCATTCACTGAAGCACTGGATAACTCCAAATGCCCTACAGCTACTAGGGCTTTTGTGACAACTTCAGAGACAAAGCCTAGGCTCTTCAGGAAAAGGATGAGATGGAGAATGATGCTTTTTTAAACTTCTCCTTTTACTAAACAATGTACCAAATACTCAAACACACAAGTTTCTCCCATATAGTTGGATGCTTCTGGGTACTTCCAAGTGATCCATTAAAACTGGCACCATTGTATGAAACGCTTTTTTTTTTTTTAAAGGCATCCTTGAGTCATCTGGTTTAATTCTTGAAACGTACAATTTCAGTGTTAATTGAAAAAAAGTGAGGAATTGCAGAGTTTATTAAAACTGTGATTCACATCTTCTTAACTGCATTCGGAGCAAGTTCATAAGTTCCAGAAATATCTGTTCCAGTTTCATTTCTCCGAAAGAGATCATGGCAGGAAAAAAAAAAATGAGAGAATACAGATTTGCTGTATAAAGATCATATGCTACATGGAAAGTTCCTGAAGGGCAGCAAGTGCCCTCTAGAAAAGCCACCATATAATTGTTCCTTTTATTGACTGTCCATTTTGTCCCCCCAATCTCATTTCCTCTCATCTCCAAGGTGCTGAGCGAGTCCATTTGGGGGCATTCACACCCTGAAGAGGCCATAAAAGCCCTAACACACCGAGCCACCGGATTAATACAACCCTCTGGTCTCCATTTAACAAAGCTGTCAGTGCTCTCCCTTGGCAAGGAGCGCAGCGATGGAGGGGCGGCAGGGGCGCCCCACCAGCAGGCAGAGCCTCCCCCACCAGCGTGGCGCGGCCTGGGGACAGGGGTCCCAGCCCTGCAGGGGGGCTGAGGCGGACACACGCGGGGGTGTCCCTGCCCCCCGGGGGTGGGGGGCGCCCTGGGGCAGACCTGCTGACAGGCCGCACCCCGGGGGCGGGGGAATTGCCCCACACCGGGCACGATGTTTCCACACGGAGGGATGTAGCCCCCCCCTCCCCCCAGTCCCAGCTGCGGCCCCGGCCTCCCCCTCACCCGAGGCAGCCATCGCCTCCACTGCCAGGCCGGGGATCCGCAGGCCGAGCCCGGCCCGCCCCGTGGCCTGGCGCGTCCCCCCCCCGGCAGCGGGGCCAGGACCCCCAGGGCGGGGCCGCGCCCCCCCCAGCCCCCTAGCAACCGCCCCCCCCCCCCGCGGCTCTCACCTGGCGCTGCTCCCCCGCCGCTCCTCTCCCCTCCGGCCCGGCCCGGCCGCTCCCCGGGCCCCGCTCGGATCCCGCCGCCGCCGGGGGCAGCAGCAGGGCGGGGGGAACCTGCTGCGGCCGCCCGGGCGGGAGGGGGAGGCCAGGGGCGGCTCCGCGGCCTCTCCTGAGCCAGGCGCCCCGCCGGCGCGGGCAGCGAGCTCGGCGGCTCCGAGGCGGGGACGCGGGGCGAGCCCCTCGCCGGCGCCGGGGGAGGCCGCGGATCCCCGGCCTCGCGTAGGCGCCCCGCCCGGGCAAGGGGCGCGAGGCGCGGGGAGGGGGCGGCGGCGGCCTCGGAGGACAAAGGCCCCGGGGAAAAAGGGGGGGGGCGGCTCCGACGAGCCGCGGGGGGGGGCACGAGAATCCGGGGCACCCCCCTCCCTGCACGGTCAGCCCGAGTAGTCGGCGATGGGGGGGTGGGGCGGGTGTCGGGGCGGCCGGGTCCGCCCCCTGGTCCGACTCGGCCCGGCCCGGTAGGGATCGATTGGTGCAAAGACACACTAGTGAAAGCGCGTGTTCTCTCGCGAGATTTGCACGGCTGGGGGGGGAGGGGAGGTCAGTGCTGGGAGGGGGGAAGGGAGGTCAACGTAGGGAGGGGCTAGTGTCTGGGGTGGGGGAGGTGAATGCGGGGAGGGGAGGGGCTAATGGGCATGGGGAGGGGGGAGGTCAGCGCGGGGAGGGGCTAGTGCGTGGGGTTGGGGTTTGTGCCAGGGGAGAGGACTGTGCATGGGGGGCCAGGGCACCTGGTAGGAGAAGTGGGGTCAAGTGTAGAGGGGAGGGGCTCCGTCCTGGAGGTGAGAGGTTAGTGCCTGGGGAGGGGGCGTGCACGGGGAAAGTAGAACGTGCAGAGGGCCAGGGTTCAGCACAGTTGGATTAGTGCATCGGGGAGGGGATTGGTGGAGATTTATACCCACCCAGGTTGTTTCACCCTCCAATGAACTGCAAGGCTGCTGCTAGGGGGCAAAGTGGGTGGCTGACGTTTTGCTCAGGGGTAACCTGGGCGGTCTTGCTCCCCCAGCCAGGAGGGTGCTTTCAAGGAGTAACAGACCAGGCGCAGAGGAGCGGAGTTGATGCATAAGAATGATCAGTGCGAATCCACTTTCCCTGCTTTCTGCTTAACTCCCTGTGGCATGAAGGGAAAATTCCTCCCCATCTCCACCCAGAGGGAATTCCTCCCTCTTCCTGAGCAACAGGGGACCTTGTTTGCAAAGACAGTCTCCTGTTCCCCAGAGATTGACTCCAGGGCCTGAAGGGAAGAGTTTATAGGCAGAACATCCCCAACCTCCCAATCAATTGTGCCTCTGAGGAATTGCGAAAAAGACATGAGAAAACAAGAATGCCTCTTCCCTGATTTGCCATTTCTTCAATCTTTTTAACAAGCTCCTGATTAAACATGGATATTGCACATAAACAGCAGGATGGGCAGTCAAAGCAAACTAAGTGACTTTAAAATTAACCACAGACTTTCCTGGCACTTTTACAGCTAGGGGTTTGCTCTTGTAGTTGCCTCTTGCTAAACTCCAGTATGAAAAGGACTTAATCTCCCCCACAGTAGCCAGACTACCTTGTAGTTTGTTCTTATTCCCTTTTCTTCCAAACCCTGGGGCATCACCAGAGAGAATATTAAGTGACGCTAAACAGCACTGCAACTCACTTTGCTTTAAGGCTGAATCAGCTTTCTGAAAAGCAAACAAATTGGGGGTGGGGAAGGTTATTCAGAAAGGAAGTGGCCATGCCTGTCCAAGTGGAGGCAGGCGTGGATTAGGGACAGGAAAGGAAGTTGCTGGGATTTTGGATGAAATATTTGCCTTCCAAAACTACAGTGCAATGGTAAAGGTGTTCTAGACAATATGGCTGCATGTCAAAAGAGAGTCAGCCACTGAAGTCAGATTTACTTGATTGCAATAAAGAGAACGTACAGTCGAACAGGAATCTGCCAGTTTGGCAAATCTGAGGATACAGAGTAGGACTAAGGGAATGATAGATTCCATTGGAATGTACAAGAAAAGGCAGTAACCTGCAGTGCTGAAAAGAACTAATATTTTATTTTAAAATGGTTAGTTTAACAGAGGTTAAAAACGGTAAGGTGGGGAGTAGAGGAGGCTGCTGGGCACTTGCTTTGCAAATCACTTTGAAAATGTCTGCCTTTTCTCGTAAACTGCATTTCCTGTGCTTTAACCTATTTCACAGCCGGAGATCCAATCTGAGGAAGTAGTAGCAAAATTTCAGCTCCCACCCCGAGATGCACCGTGGGGACATGAACACTGACAGGGACCTGTGCAAACTGTTTTGAAAGTTGACTTCTGTTGTGCATGTTTCTTAAGCCATCTAAATTATTACAACTTATCACCACAGTTTAGAGGATGATTAGTGACATTTGGAATTTTCATTCATAACATAAGTAAACTTCATTGGTATAGTTACAAATCAACAAGAGAGAACAGAAATGGAAAGGAGATCTGGGAACTCTTATATCCAAGAAGCAGGTCAACTCCAGCAGGGTCTTAACTGCAGTGGTTTATGTCTGTGGATCTGGATGTGGCTTTAGAGCCATTAGTTCTGATGGTCGATCATCTCCTTGAGGCAGGAAACAGCAGTCAGACACTCAGGCTACTGAAGCGATTTAGTTATACCAGCAGCCTTGAGTCACGTAGCAGAATGGGTGTGTCACTTCAGTATGGTTTTGCTCATTCCTTTGAAGAAATTCAATATTGCTCTTGATCCACATGCTGCTTTTCCTCAGTTGTGGAGGGTTCAGTCGCTTGTTCAACATGTGAAATACCTGGGGGAAGAGTGAGAGATGCCACAAGCTGCATTTTTGTCCTATACTAAGGGTCCTTAGCTCTTTGGGTATGAGCCACAAAGATACTTAGACTCCCAGGGGTGAAAGTAACTTAAATTTCTTACAGATACTGTCCTAAGGCAACCTGCCCCTCTTGGGAGGGCTCAGAGCAAAGAGTGGGGGAGGGGGTTGCGATGCAACTACCTGTGAGAAATGTAAGAATGGGGTGGAGTGCGGGGGGAGAGGGTTGGGGCTTGAGGGTGTAGGAGTCAGGATTTAGGTATGAGAGGAACTCAGGGCACGGATGTAGTTGGGGGGAGGTGCAGGAGTCAGGGCCGGGGGTTGGGAGTCTGGGGGAGAGGCTCAAGACAGGGAGCTGGGGTGCATGTGTAGGAGAAAGGGGGGGCTGGGATGGCTGCTGCCTGGTTACCTTTACCTGGCTGGGGGACAGGTCCCTGCCTTGCTGCTCCTGTTTGCTGCATGGCCACAAGGGAGCTGTGGGGGCTCCAGGGATACCAGCAGCAGTGTGAGCTTGCCACTTCCCTTCCCCTGGCTTCTTCCCAGGGGCTGCTGGCAGCCGTGCATGCCACGGACTGCACAAGCGCTGCCTGGCATCCAGCGAGGGGGGCAGCAGGACAGGTGTGGATGCACCAGTAGCTTGGCTGGAAGCGTGTCTCCCCCTTACAGCGCATCCCAGCCAGTCCCTTGCACACCTGCCTGCCTCACCTGGCTGGGCACGCCAGGTCTCCGGCACCAGCCTGCAGGAGCTGGCCTGGGAAAGCATCCCCCAGTCAGCTCTTGCCCGAGCGGCGCACCGCCTTACTTTCACCTCTCTCCTGAGTCCCTTAGGCTCCACTCAACTCCTACGTGGCTGTCGCCTTAGCCCTGGAAGGTGCCTGTTCTCCCTCAGCACCGTTTTTGCAGGAAAAGATGCCCAGGCGCTCATGTGTCTGGCTCTGGGCATGTGCACTCCTGCATCCTGCTAGTTGCCCAGTTATCTCCTCTGGCTCCCCCCCATAACTCACAAAGCAGGGAAGATGGACATTTTGCCATTCACGTCGTAGGCAGGGTCCCACTCTGGTAGGTGTACCCAGAAGTGACCTACTGGATCCGGGCCCCCAGACGCGCCCACACAAAATGAGAGAGAGGAGCTCATTCTAACCTTTAGCCTAGTGCACTCACCTTGCGACCCCTGGTCCAAACCCCCCCTCCTGCGAGAGAGAAGGAATTTGAACAGGCTGCGGCCCCTCTCCACTGAGGGCTCTAATTGCTTGGCGGTTAAGTTGTTCCAAGTTTTTCTCAGCCCCAATTAATATTTAATTATTCTGGTTTTCATGAGAGGGGAACATCTGCAATAGGAGGGATTGAGGAAGCCTCACATCAGAATACTCCATGATCAAGTGGTCAGAGCACTCACCTGAGAGGCAGCAAAACCCTCTTCAGATTCCTTCTCTGCCTCGGAAGGAAGGGGTTTCCTACACTCTGGCTGAGGGCCTAGCCACAGACTTCCCCTGCCTGAGGGCTCATTAGCAGAGATAAATGCCATCCGGCTGCCCAGACTTAGCGCCTATTTCTGAGTCGGGACAAGGCTTAGCACGTCCCCTCTTGCTCTGCATCTATTGGCTGGCTTAGGCAAAGGATGTTAAATACTGAGTAATTTACTAGTTGATTGACACTTCCGCATTCCTCCTTTGAAATGTACAAGAGCCCCAGCAGGTTATGCACTGAGATGAAATGCACATCTGAAATGCACTGAGCCTGGGCTGAGCTGTGTGGTGCTACCAGGGCATTTCAAAGTGGCAGCGCACACGAAGCCCAGGTACAGGTTCTGTGCGGTGCTGCCGCTTTGAGGTACCCCCTATTCCCCCCTGCTTTGCTGCCTCTATTTCATAGAAGCAGCAAGCTGGGGGGGGGGGGCAGGGGGAGATATCGACTAGTCAACTACTCCTTAACATCCTTAGCTTAGGCAGCTCCCTGCCTAACACACATGCTTGTGGCTCACCCTCAATATGGAAACCTGGGCAGTTAGCTCAGGCTTTGGGTATCGCAGGGTCGTCCCTAATTGACTAAGGATTGCACACATCCTCTTCATGTGGCCCTACGTTCCCTTGGCTCCCGTCCCTACACCTGCTTGTTCATCTCATCAGCTATATCTTGTCCGCTAGATGGGGGCAAGATGAAACCTTAGGTCAAGGGATTGTCATTTTCTGTGCATTTGTGCAGCACCTCACACAACTGGGATACAACCATCTTTTCCCCGCCTTTTGTATCCTTCTCTGATGCAGCTGACAACTCCAGACTGGTCTACAGCAGCACACTCGACTTGGGGGCTCTCTCGCAGATCTCTTGAAAGCATCAGCGAGTATAGTATGAGGCCTGACCCATTTTAGGTAGGGTGGATGGATAATTGCATACGACACCTAGTGCTTGTTTTGTGATGGTATGCACCGGCCCCACTCGGGACATGGCAATTAAAGGGGCTGCCGCATTTCAGCCCCGACCTCCCATGCGCTCCCCCCCCCCCCCCCCCGACAAATTTTCCCCGGAGTGTTTTGTTTTGGGTTTTTTTGGGTTTTTTGGCTCAACAAAACCATCTGGCAGCCCTAGTACTGGCACTTCCTTTTTTTTTTTTTTAAACAAACAAAGCACTGACGATATCCATGCCTCCGGCTCTACACTGCCTCCGAAACGCACATAAGTGCCATTCAGCGTGCTGCTCACTGTCTGTGAAACTCTCAATGCTCTAACGGGAAGGAACTTTAACCAGAATTCCCACCAGGGAAGCTGAATTAGGTCACTCTTATGGGAATGTTTCTAATAAAATTATCTAACCTGGACATAGCTTGCACATCACTTAGACACCCTCTCCCTGCGCTTCATCCCAACACTGGCCCTCAGTAGAATGCTTCACCAGTACCACACTACGCCATTCATTCCAGTAGTCACTTGCTCGTACATTATAACTCCACACTCCAACCTTGCTCTGTTTAGGTGCTTGAAGTTGCGAGCTAAGGTAGAAACTCTCTCTCCCTCTTTGTACATTGCTCTGCCCACTGAGGCACTGATCAAGCTTAGGCCTTTTGGGTGCTACTGGAAAATAAGGCTGCATCTAGACTGGCATGATTTTGCGCAAATACTTTTAACAGAAAAGTTTTTCCGTTAAAAGTATTTGCGCAAGAGAACGTCTATACTGGCATGTGCCTTTGCGCAAAAGCATCCGTGCCAGTGTAGACGCTCTCTTGCACAAGAAAGCTCCGATGGCCATTTTAGCCATCTGGCTTTCTTGCGCAAGAAATTATGTTGCTATCTGCACTGGCCCTCTTGCACAAGAATACTTGCGCAAGAGGGCTTATCCCTGAGCGGGAGCGTCAGAGTTTATGCGCAAGAACCACTGATTTTGTACATTACAAAGTCAGTGTTCTTGCGCAAATACTCACGGCCAGTGTAGACAAGCGGCAAGATTTTGCGCAAAATCATGCCAGTCTAGACGCAGCCTAAAGGTTTAATAAGACCGTTGGTCCCTAAAGTAAGGCCTTGCGGTAGCAGGTGGCTGGACATACTCAGTGACTGCTACGGCATTTGCTACTGCTGGAAAACTGCCAGCTCTGGCCTGTGCATAGAGCTGGTGGGGAATATTTCAACAAAATTAAAAAAAAAAAATCAGAAATTTGCTTCATCGACACCAACCCTTTTTGAGGGAGAGGGCTGGTTCCAACTGATTTTTTCAACTAGAATTTTTTAAAAATCCATCAGAATTGTTGCAACATTGTCTTTTTACCTGTTTGGCATGAAAAATTCCAGTTGTCTTGTTCTAAATGACTTCTTGTTTAGAATGTAAAGCTAAAAATAGAAAGTTAAACAAAAGTTTTTAAAATGATTGAAATCTAAAATGAATTTTTTGAAAAGAACCAAAACAAAAATATTTTGATTGACCCAAGCTGATTTTTGTTTTTCTGATTTTCAGCTGCCGACACTTTTTGAGATTTCAGCTTTTCGTCCCGATTTGGGGTTGGGAAATGTTTTGATCTCTCACGCTGTTTTACAAGGCAGGAAAACCATTTCCCATCCAGCTCTAACTGAATGTGAGGCAAACCCCACGCTTTGTTTTTTTGTTTTTATAGATGTTAGAATCTTCTGGCTAGTTCTTCAGTTCTGGTCTTTATAAAGTAGCTGGTTTGGAGGGTTGGAGGGAAGGTAGATGAGAACTGAATGGTGAGACACACACAGAATATATATTTCTTAATTTGGAAAAATGTATTTTCTTGATGATGTAAAGGCTGGATACGACAGCAATCGGCAATTTATAAATGTGCGTAAGAACTACATGCTTGACCAATTGCTGTCCTCACTCAAGAGGGCAGGTAGGTAAGCCCTTCCATACCATCTTTTTCTGTGCCAGTGTCCTCGTTTGCAGCATCCATCTCTCCAGATGATCTGTTCCAAATATTGTCCTTGCCTCCTTTTGATCTTCCCCAATGGCAATCACTGTATTCGACAGGCCTTCTGTGATTTCAATTCTATTCTTTGTATATGGCACTTGATACATGCTTCAGAAAAAAAATCCATCTATCTGGTAGAGTTGAGGGTCCATTCTTTGGAGTCATGTATCTCTCATTGACTTTGGCTGAATAGGCACTCAGATCTCCCTGATTACTTTTCCATTCATGCCTTTTGAACATGAAGCAATAGGATTAGCCATAGGATTTGAATCCAGCCTAGGTCATGGCAACCAAATTTGTTAAGGCCGTGTGGTGAGGCATGTAAAATGTGTTTGGTGGCTCTCATCGTACCCAACTGCAAGTTGTCAAAAATCATGGGTCAGGTATAATCATTCACTGAATTATTTTTCTTCTGATGTTTTTGTTTCAGTTTTTCAATCATTTCTCCACATCCACAAGGTATAGAAACATTTTCCCCACCTCCAAAAAAAGAGAGATTTTCCAGTAATAAGCTTCCAACATCTGGGCTGTGTCTAGACTGCATCCCTTTTCCGTAAAAGGGATGCAAATTAGACACATCGCAATTGCAAATGAAGCGGGGATTTAAATTCTCCCCCCCGTTTCATTTGCATAAACATGGCTGCCGCTTTTTTCCGGCTCAGAGCTTTGCCGGAAAAAAGCGCCAGTCTAGATGGGGATCTTTCGGAAAATAAAGCCTTTTTTGAAAGATCCCTTATTCCTTTTTTAAAGAGGAATAAGGGATCTTTCGGAAAAGGCTTTATTTTCCGAAAGATCCCAGTCTAGACTGGCGCTTTTTTCCGTCAAATCTCCGAGCTGGAAAAAAGTGGCAGCCATGTTTATGCAAATGAAGTGTGTGTGTGTGGGGGGGATTTAAATCCCCGCTTCATTTGCAATTGCGATGTGTCTAATTTGCATCCCTTTTACGGAAAAGGGATGCAGTCTAGACACAGCCCTGAAGTTTTAAGAAAAACACCAAGTATCACAAGTCTGAGCATTGACAGTTCCACTCAGCAGATTCTAGTGGAAAGAGGGGCCAAATCACCAAAAAAACCCAAATCACGACCCAGTACAACTGGCACTAAGCAATGCTCTTTCAGGGTGTTTGACCTCCTGACCTCTTCCAACCCTATGATTCCAGGAGACTAGATAGGTAACTTATAGAATCAAAATTCATTTGACTCCACTCTGAGGGATGCCCGCAGTTCAGAACCAAGGCTGCTGGTGGGACGGGGGGGAGAAATGTATATGCTGCTACTTATGTCATGCCTGAACTGTGAATAAAAAGAACTCTGAGTCCAGCACATGATGTACTAAATATGCCACCACCTGACTTTCTCCAGAGGTCACGTCTACACTAGGAAATTATTTCGAAATAACTCCCAAAATAACTATTTTGAAATAAAATACAGGACGATGTAGCACTTTAAAGACTAACAAGACGGTTTATTAGATGATGAGCTTTCGTGGGCCAGACCCACTTCCTCAGATCAAAAACTTTTTGATCTGAGGAAGTGGGTCTGGCCCACGAAAGCTCATCATCTAATAAACCATCTTGTTAGTCTTTAAAGTGCTACATAGTCCTGTATTTTGTTTCAGCTACACCAGACTAACATGGCTACATTTCTATCACTATTTTGAAATAAGCTTATTTCCCAAGGAAAGCAGGAGTTATTATTTCGAAATAACCAGCCCCTTAATTCAAAATAACGGGCTTTGGGAGTGTGGACGCCCTGCTTGTTATTTGAAATAAGGGAAGTTATTTCGAAATAACTCCCTAGTGTAGACCAGGGCTGAGATGCCTCTAATCCCCTACACAATGGAGATTTTTAGTTATGTTGCTTCCTCTCATTCACCAGCTTACACAGACAGGGACGTACCACAACTGTTGCCCAATGTACCGTCACTAAAATGTTCTGTGATCCAAGCAAACACTTGTTCTATTCTGGATGGCAGAGACAGCCCTGAATTTGATACAAAAGAAATGCACTGGAGCTTCAGCATGCCTCTGGCCAGTTCCTATAGGGATTCAGAAGATGCATGAACAAGGGATATGAACATGGCGAATGCATCTGCTTTCATTTACTCATCTGCACAGACACGTCAAGCGTGCTAACTGCCCTTTGTGTGAAAGAACGTCTCATTCACTATTAGGCTCCCAGACCCCACAAGAGGATATTACTGTCTCCGGTGATCCGTTGGGCAAATCACTTAATATCTTTGTGTCTAATGAAATTAATAGATAGGTTTAAAACAAACAAAAGGAAGTACTTCTTCATACACTGCACAATCTGTGGAACTCATTGTCGAAGGGTATTGTGAAGATCAAGACTAACATGGTTCAAAAAAGAGCTAGATAGATACATGGAGAATAGGTCCATCGATGGAAGATATGATAGAGGTATATAAAATCATGAGTGGTGTGGAGAAAGTGAATAAAGAAGTTATTTATTAGTTCCCATAATAGAAGAACTAGAGGACACCAAATGAAATTAATGGGTAGCAGGTTTAAAACTAATAAAAGGAAGTTCTTCTTCACACAACGCATTGTCAACCTGTGGAACGCCTTGCCAGAGGCGGCTCTGTTTAAACTATAACAGAGTTTAAAGAGAAGCTAGATAATTTCATGGAGGTTAGGTCCATAAAAGGCTATTAGCCAGGGGATAGAAATGGTGTCCCTGGCCTCTGTTTGTCAGAGGCTGGAGAGGGATGGCACGAGACAAATTGCTTGATCATTGTCTTCGGTCCACCCCCTCTGGGGCACCTGGAGCTGGCCACTGTTGGCAGACAGGATACTGGGCTAGATGGACCTTTGGTCTGACCCAGTACGGCCATTGTTATTATGGTTATTAGCCACGATGGGCAGGAATGCTGTTCCTAGACTCTGGTTGTCAGAAGCTGGGAATGGGTGACAGAGAAGGGATCACTTATGATTCTCTGTTCTGTTCACTCCCTCTGGGGTACCTGGCATTGGCCACTGCTGGAAGACAGGATATAGGGCTAGATTCACATGTGGTCTGACCCAGTATGGCCATTCTTATGTCCTTAAGTTCCACTTAAGCACAGAGTAGGGTATCCTATATATCCCATATATGCCTGTGAAATGGGTATATTAATACCCTACGATTCTGCAGAGCGTGGGAAGGCTAAATTAAACTTTTTATTTTCTTAGACCTTTGATCAAAAGCTCTTATGTACACGGTAAGTTAAATCCTATTGTAAAGCCAGGTTACTGCAAGAGTCGGTGGATGTTTATAAATACTCAGAAGCTAGGAACTACCAGATTTACAGTTGCCCATACAACCTTAATTCAGCGCTTTGTGCATACATTGAACGAAGGAGCAGTCCCGTGCAATGTTCCCTCTTCATTTTTTCCACGTGGGAAATAATTTTTTCCATGTGCACAGAGGTCTCTGCAAATAAACAGCAAGCAGTGGGCACTCTGCTAATCAGCCGGGCAATATTGGATTCTCTCCTGAGTGGCTGCACAAGCACACAGCTTACAGAGAACACTGAGGCTATGTCTACACTGCAGTTATTTTTTGGAAAAAGGTACGCAAATTGTGAGCCGCAATTTGCATACCTTTTTCTGATTCTTTTTTCAGAAGAGGCTTTTCCGACATTTGGCCCATCTGGGGCCAAATGTGTGAAAATCCTCCTCTTTCAGAAGAGCCCTTATTCCTCATAAAATTGTCTGATCTGATCTGAAAAAGCGGATGCGTTCCCTGGACGCGGCAGAGTTTTTCCAGGAAACCTCCAGCATCCTAGAAAAACTCTGTAGTGTAGTGTGACGGCGCGTTGGGGTTCCCCCGTCTCCTGCACCCCCAAAATGGCACGAACAGACTCCACCAACCAGTAGAATAGAGGGAGTTTATTGCTTCTCCAGGATACAGCACAGCACAGATGTCATCTGGTTACAGGAACTGGGACTAAGAGGCCTCAGTGTCCCCCTTTGAGATGGGGGGGTGGCTGGACCCTACAATCTCAGCCCCCTCCCTAGCTCCTTCCCTAGGCTGTCTCCTACATGCTACCAGACAGAAACTAACTAACTCTCTTCCAGCCCTGCCCCCCAGCCAGGGCGGCGTTCCACCTTTGATTCTCTCCTTGGGGGGTAGCTGGTCAGACAGGTTTGGAGCCCCCTTTGCATAATGACTCATCCCCTGTCCTGCTGAGTCATGCTACAGACAGCAGAGGTCGCCCACAGCCCTAGCAAGTTACCCCCACTACGTCACATGTAGACATAGCCTAGCTGTGGTAAAATAGTAAGTGATCATGTAATTAACGATTGTATCATGAAAGACCTGGTTGCTGGTGTGTTATTCCTGGATCCAGGGGTTGTTGGGAGAGTCTGGCCGGTTCTCACTTCCCCTCTGTCTGAGAGATGGGGCAGTTCCAGTCCCATCTAGTGCTCCTGAGGAGCAGGTTGAAAGCTGCCTCCTCCCCTTTTCCATTACGGCTGCTCCAACAGGTCCATGGTGTTCTCAAGGCAGCGTGTGCTTCTGCAGACACCCGAGCACAGCCTAGGAACGCTCCAGGATTTTGGTGAGCTGCCTGTTTCCCTCTGAGATGGAATTTCATGGGCCAAAGAAAGGCACTCCTGGCCCAAGGATACCCTGCTAAAGGTCTGCTGTGGGATCCCTTCTCATGCATTGTAGTGGAAAGGTGGGCAGCCTAAATATAGGGGAGTCACCACCAGCTCCCCACTCCTGATGTAATCTAGCACCACGGAACTGCTCAGTTATGTATCACATGTTCTGTACAGATCCTCGTTAATAGAGTCTCCTTTAGGTTACATAGCAGAGGAGCCTCAGCGGGATCTGAGTTTGTTCTTGCCTTTCGCCAGCGTGGCTGTAACGTGCATCACAGCGAGAGTCGAAGTTCCAAGGGCAGCGGATGCATTGGAATCAGCGTTCATTTCCGTGCGATGGCCGCAGTCTCTGTAACCAGCCCATCTTTTCAAACACACCCACTTTCAGCTTGTTGTCAAAGCCCAGTGAGTGCCACAGGTTGGTTTTACAGAATGTAAGAAATGATACATGTACAACGTGGCTTTTGGGATGGCGGTAAACATGTGCCAACAATGCCCCACTGCTATATACATCGGCCAAACAGGACAGTCCCTACGTAAAAGAATCAATGGACACAAATCTGATATTAGGAATGGCAACATACAAAAACCTGTAGGGGAACACTTCAATCTTCCTGGACACACAATTGCAGATCTAAAAGTAACCATCCTGCAGCAAAAAAACTTCAGGACCAGACTTCAAAGAGAAACTGCTGAGCTCCAGTTCATCTTTAAGTTTGACACAATCAACTCTGGATTAAACAAAGACTGTGAATGGCTTGCTAACTACAAAAGCAGCTTCTGCTCTCTTGGAATTCACACCTCCAGATCAGCTGCTAGAAGTGGGCCTCATCCTCCTTGATTGGATCCACCTCATCATCTCCAGCCTGATCCTGGCCTGCATATTTATTCCTGCCTCTGGAAATTTTACTACATGCATCTGACGAAGTGGGTCTTTGCCCACGAAAGCTTATGCTCCTACACTTCAGTTAGTCTATAAGGTGCCACAGGACTCCTCGTCGCTTTTGTCCTTTCCAGGATGCACAGTTCAGCTAAGCACTTCAACATGGGCTTCCCTCTGAGCTTAAAGTTACTGATTTCAGTGAAACTCAAGTCACGCTCAAATGCTTTGCTGAGTCAGAGCATGGTTCAGAGGCACTTTTCCACTAGGCCTCCTGACTCGGCACAATATTTCTCTGCCATTTGTCGCTCCCTCCCAGCATTCTGGTAACTTCTTCCATCCCCTCCTCCAAAGCTGTGCCACTGTAACGATACTGCTCCACCCCCCCGGTGTGAACAGTGATATCACATAATGTGCTTATACAGGTACAGCTCTTCCGATGTGGGAAAGGGAATAAACCATAATTGCACTGACACCAGTGCTTGTAAAAAAACCCCACATCCCTAATCAACAAACTGTGTATGCAGCTGTCTTTGCAAAGCCAAATATACATATATACGGACACTGACACGCACACTTTCATCCCAATCCTCTCCAGCAGTACCTGCAGAATTTAAAGAATAAAGACTTTACATAGGAGTTGATCTAATACTCAAAGTCGCATCCACACTATAAACTGGGACAGTTGCTGGTAACAAGTGCAGCTGCACGTGGTTTGTTCTTGTTTATGCTGCATTCAGCTCATGTCTTTAGGCACACATGCAAGGCCCCTGAGTGTTGGGGACCGCTCGTCAGAGTGAGGCCTGCAGGAGCCAGGCACGTGCATTTTGGTTCTATGTTACGTGTTCCTTCCATAGCCATAGTAGTCCAAGGAGGCTTGTGGAGTTGGCCTTTGATGGAGGAAGCCGTCTGCCAGCCAATCAGCAACTGCTTTTTGCAACTGCATTTATTGCTGGGTGAGATTCATTCTGAAACCAACGTTTGTACTAGAGTGAGGATTTTAAATATTTATTTGCATCACAATTGTGTCCAGAGGCACCATTGGGCTAGTCACTGTCAGATGCACATTGCGAGACAAGGAGTTTGGGAGCCTGCCCCAAAGAACTACCATCTGAATAGAGAAGGTAGCCTCAGGCGTGGCCTATGTCTGACAATGAGATTGGCCTAACAACATTACGCAGGAATGTGAGAAAACCACACCCCTGAGTGGCAGAGTCAAGCGGACCTAACCCCTGCTGTACAGAACACTTCTGTTTACCGATGGAGACAGGCCCCAAGGCTGGTGGGGAAACTGAGGCACAGAGAGGGGAAGTGTTTTGGCCATGATCACTTGGAGGTCAGTAGCCGAGCAGGAAACAGAACCCACATCTACTAATCCATTGGACCAGGATGCCTCAAAAAGGTATGAAGCAAGCGCAGGTTTGCCTCCTTCCCTGCTGTAGTTTGGTTTCCAGATGGCTGCTTAAGGTAGCAAAAAGGCATAAAAAGAGAGTATCCTCCATCCACCTCCCTGTGCCTCCATTGTCAGTCCTTTCACAGGGCTCCTCCTCCAGTTCCTGAGCGGTGGCAGCCCAAACATGATGCTCTTCGCTGATCCCTCGGTTTTAATTCCATCTACGCCAATCTTTTTGCCAGTAATTTAATGTTTAATTGCTGTATTTGTTGCAATGATGTTCCCTGGGAGCAGCTACTGACTTATCCCAATCCATCCGGCTAAAGAAGAAAGGTGGGTCTTGTCTTGTTTCTTTACGTTAGGTACAGTTGCCTCAAACTGCTGGGCTTTTTTTTGTGAATTTTGATTTTTATTCGTTACTTCCGAAATACTGGTCTTGTTGGCCCTGTCTAGGGGCCACCGGAGAAGTGGCAGGGTTATGACAGCCTAGAGAGTAAGGAAGTGAGGCTAGATTCATGAAGATGAAATATTTGGTTAGCTCCAAATTAATTAAAACACTCCCCCCACTTCAATAAAGGGTGGAGAAGGCACCGACATGTGATAAGAGCGCCAATGAATCTTTCCGGGAAGCCCACGCTTAACATTTATGATACTACCCCATTTAAAAGCAGCAAAACAAAACATACCCTTCAGGTTGTCTTTAGACAACAACAAAGCAGCACATCCGCTTCTCTTCCCCGCTTTGCATACCAACTTTCCATGCAAAATTCACCGAGTGGAGGATAAACAACCAGATCAGACCTAGGGATAAGGTGGCTTTTTGATCACTTGCAGTTTGAATCCAGACCAGATGCCTTTCTAAAGCTTTTTCTATGGACCATTCAGTGGCACATCTGAGGGCAGGGGACTGGACTCGATCTTTCGAGGTCCCTTCCAGTTCTAGTATTGGATGAATCTGTACTGCTGTGGCTGCGCTGCTAGAAGGTCTCCTGTGTAGTGGGTCTATGCCAGCGGGAGGCTCTACGTCAGGGCTACTCAACTTTGGAAGCCCCAGAGGCCACAATGATACTCACATTGGAGGTGGCTGGCATGTCCCTCCAGGCCCTGGGAGGGTCAGCACAGGGGGTCTCCATGTGCTGTCCTTGCCTGCAGACACTGGCTCCTGTAGCTCCCATTGATCAGTGATGGAGAGCTGTGGCCAGTGGAGGCTGTGGGGTCGAGGCCTGTTGTAGAGGGTTGCAACTCAAGTGTGGTCGCATGTACATGCAAATATATATGCAAATTAAGGATGTTCAGTATCGGGTAATTGACTAATGAAATAGTCGAAGCATTTTTGCATCGACTATACAATTAGTCGATAGGGCGCCTCCGCCTTTGAAGTGTAGCAATAGCTTTGATGTGGGCTCCCCATGGCATTTCAAAGTGGCAGCGCCGCGTGGAGCCTAGGGTCACGTGGGGCTCCCCAGCTCATCCTGGGCTCCATGCGGTGCTGCCACTTCGAAATGCTGCAAGGAGCCTGACGCCAGGCTCCCTTGGCATTCATCATTGCACGGAGCAGCTGACCCTGGGCTCCGTGCGGCGCTGCCACTTTGAAGTAACCCCTCCTTCTCTCCCCCCCTTGCTGCCTCTATCTGATAGGGGCAGCAAGGAGGGGGGAAGCGACTAATTGACTATCCTATAAGTATTTGCTTATTGGATAGTTGACTTGTCATTCACATCCCTAATGCAAATGTATGCAAATAGCTTTTCACACTGATGTGCACACATACAAAAATTAAGCCTTAAGCCGAATCCAAACGTGGCCATTATGAGCCAGTCAGCACCTCTCAGGCTCTGCCCACAAGGCTAAGCAGCAAGTACTTCCCACAATCCCCTGGGGCTCCCGACACCTCATCCCAGGGGACTAGAAATGCCGATACTCTGTACCCGTCTATTCCAGCCAGCCCGTCCGCTTGCGTCTTTCAGTGCTCACCCACCTGGGAGATGCCTCGCTGTTGTGGAGCGTGTTCCAAATTAATTAAAACACTCCCCCCACCTCAATAAAGGGTCCCACCCCTGGGCTGCAAACCTAAACCACACCACGGGCCGCAAACAAACGGGCTGCGTGTTGAGTAGCCCTGCTCTAAGTTATGTCTTAGTGCAAGAATCACGCCATTCAATGGCCTATCTTATGCAGGAGAACAGAGTAGTTGATAAGAATGGTCCCTTCTGCCATTTGATCTCTGAGGAAACCAACTACGTTCACCATCAATTTGCTGGTGGCAGACGGGAAAAGACTCTTTACTGCACAGCAGTAGATGGCTCCAGGACTAGAGCTATTAAGAGATATGAAGACATCTCTTCTGTTGGGGAGACAGGAGGTGGCACTGGCATGCCAGAGGACTGGAGGCCTGGGAATAAAACCCAACACCATCAGCAGCACCATCACATTTGGAATGGTTTTAAGCCAACGCGATGCTGCTAACCTACCCAATCGAGGGCAGCTAACCTAGCATTTAACCCTCCAAGCCACTCCAGTGATCTTGTCTCTATGCCTCAGAAAACCACCATGCAATTTAGTCCTATCAGCATTCTCTGCTCAGCAGGCCCAGGACTATCAGTGGTAAATAGGCCAATGGTGGGATGATAGGAGTTAGAGAACTTTTTCCTGGGCGTCTGGCTGGTGAGTCTTGCCCACATGCTCAGGGTCCAGCTGATTGCCATATTTGGGGTCGGGAAGGGATTTTCCTCCAGGGTAGATTGACAGAGGCCCTGGAGGTTTTTCGCCTTCCTCTGTAGCATGGGGCACGGATCACTTGCTGGAGGATTCTCTGCATCTTGGGGTCTTTAAACCGTCATTTGAGGACTTCAATATCTGAGATATAGGTGAGAGAATTATTCCAGGAGGGGGTAGGTGAGATTCTGTGGCCCGCACTGTGCAGGGGGTCAGACTAGATGATCATAATGGTCCCTTCTGACCTTAAAGTCTATGAGTCTATGAGACTGGAATAGGCCAAGAACTGTCGCATAGAAGCAGAGCTGCGGGGACACAGGACTAGACATGCAGGGAGTTGTGCAGGTCAGGAGCAAAGATCCTAGAGACTGATGCTTTCTGAGGTCCCCCCACCAGCAGGCCTGGGTCAAACAAAGACCATTAAGCCTGTAATGTCCACAACAAAAACATGTTCACCCAGCACGGTTCTATTCTATGCGCCTCTTAAAATGCTCAAAGCAGAAGGAACAAGGGTTTTAAAACAGATACGGCTCCATTCCTGGCTGCAGGTTTAAAGGGTTGTGAGTTCTTGCCTAGGTTAAACCTAAGCACAATCATCATAATCATTGTTTTGCTTTTTAAAACTGCTTTCAAGGGCTCCATCAGCTTTCAATGAATATGTTACAAATAAAGAAACAGCCTTGTCTCCCAACACATCCTGGGGTGATTAATAAGGAATTTTTCTAATTATTTTAATTCCTCCCAATTATGCTGCTTGTTTACCTCAGAAAAATAACTCTCCTTCAAGGGAGAGAACACTGTCCCCGAAAGGGATAGCTGCCTCTGGGGAGCAGGGAGAAGGGACTGAGGGGAACGGGCTCAGGTGCCAGCAGTCTCTGGAAAGGAGACGTCTAAGCACAGCAAAGGGGTGTCATGCTGGAGAATCATGGCGCTGACTCGATCGCCTGGCTGAGCCCAGCATCACCAGGACTCAGAGAGAAAGGGGCGCCTGTGCCCAATGGTACCTTAAAAGCAGACGTTCATTCTTCCAGTCTCAGTTTCAAGCAGACCCTTAGGTCTAGGCATTGTCCATCCCCCTGCAAGCACTTCGGGGCGGAGACAAGGTTTATTCAATGACTGAAGCGCTAACTCTATAAATAGTAAAATCTCGTCCAAGCCCGGCTGCCTTTTTTTAAGGCTAACTGAAGTACTGAGTTCTCTCTGGGCTCTGGATCGGCAATGCGGCCAGCATGGTACCAGGGGCAACCCAACCCCATCAAAGGGGACCCATACAGGAAAGGGCAAATTGCACGGGGGCTTTTTTCTGCTTCTTACAACATCTGGAGGCTGGGAAGGAGTAGATTTTGATCTGTAAATGTTGGCAAATGATTTCACTGTGTACACACATACACATACACACACACATACAAAAATGCTTCCATCAATAAGAACTGACATTTACAGCTAGACAAAGAAATAAAAATGCTGCTTGAGAACTTAGGAGTTTGATTTCACAATATTTACTCCGCATATTTTGACAGGTGAGGTTGACAATTTGTGTTGTAACACAAAGCTTGAACTTTTTAAATCTCAACATCTGCTGTCATTTAATTGCTATTATCTTACCGCCTTCAATTATCCACAACTGCGAAAACTGATAACACATAAAACATCAATATCCAGCTAAATAATTTCTCTGTATTAAAAAACCTTTTCCTCCACCCTCCTCCCCTCCCCTCCCCTCCCCAGTGCTCGGCTGCTGCGCAGGGCCTAGGGAGGCCCCGGAGCATCCCCCTCCCTGGTGTTCCGGGGGGGGGGGGGGAGGAGGGGCAAAGCCGCAAGTCACATGGCCTTTCCTCTCCCCCGCGTCCAGTGCTTCGGGGAGGGGGGAACAAGCCACAAAGCCTGGGAGCTGTGGCCTCTCTCCTCCCCCACTCTCCTGGGTTGGGGGGGGGGGGGAGAAGAACTGGGAGTCACACAGTCTCTCCCTTCCCCCTCCCCCGGTGCTCCAGGGGGCCTTCCCCTCTCCGGTGTTTCAGGGGAGCCATGCCCTCTTCCTGCACCCCAGCCCCTTCACACACACCCTAGGTTGGGGGAGAGCCAGGCCAGCCTT
The DNA here is from genome assembly GCF_049634645.1 of Pelodiscus sinensis. Lineage (NCBI taxonomy): Eukaryota > Metazoa > Chordata > Testudines > Trionychidae > Pelodiscus > Pelodiscus sinensis. The sequence goes on along the minus strand of NC_134739.1, from coordinate 5,097,995 downwards.
GCTGAGGACCCCTCCCTGGCAGCTGGGGGGAGGAAAAAGCCAGGGCCGGTGGGTGGGGAGGGAAAGAGCTGGGCTAGGAGAGGGGGGGAGAGTAGGAGTGGTGGGGCGGGGTCAGGGCTGGGGGGAGAGCTAAGGCTGAGGCAGCCTTGGACCCTCCCTGGGGGCAGGGGGAGAGCCTCAGCCTGACCCAACCCCACCACGGCCAGAGGGAAAGAGCCAAAGAGCCGGGCCAGCCTCAGCCTGGCCTGACACTCGAGGTGGCTGGGAGGGGGGGAGAGCTGGTGCTTGCCTGGCCTTGGGGGGCGGGGGAGGGGAAAGGGGAGAGCCAGGGCTGCCACACCTAGGCCTGCCCCTCCCCAGCAACCGGGGGAACCAGGGTGGGGAGTTGGCGAGCGTAGCGAGCATGGGGCACCGCCCCCTAGTAAAATATAAAAATGGATTCTGGCAAACCTAAATACCTGTGAAGGAAAGATGGGCCTCCCCCCATGATTTTGGCCTTACAAACAGCAGGCATTTGGAGTCCAGTCAGCTTCTCCTCCATCGCCCACGTGGGCTGAGAGCTCTTGCAAGCCTGAGCTGCAGGAGCAGGACCGTGGCACATAACAGGAGCTTCCCTTCCAGCTCTTCACTTACAGGCAAAGGTCCGGTTCAGAGTCTGACTCGAAACATGAAAACAGCATCAGCATGTGCAGCACCCAAAGAGCGGCTCCAGGGATGTGCTGGGTCATCTCTGCGCCCGGGCCCAGCCTTGGGACACACCACCCTATGGAGAGGGAAGTGACCGTTGCTGGGGGCAGCTGTCCCCCAGCAACGCTGGCCAAAACAAGCCAGTAGGAAGTTGTCAGGCTGAGCGTTCCCCAACACAGATCCCGCGAGGGGTCGGCACTGGGGAACGGTCGTGGTGGAAGATAGACGGGGAGTAGCTCCCTTTGGGGAGTGCTGTTCTACCGCACCATGTGCCCGGCTTGACTGAATGGGTTGTACTGATATTCACAGCAGAGATCAGCTGCGGTACAGCACACTCGCTTGCCTGGAAAGGCTTCAGGAGTGGTGTAAGCCATGGCCGGCAGGGTTTTCTGAAAATCAGTTCTGTGCGGTACAACTGGAACACAGACGCTACCTCACACTCAATTTAAAACAGATTCCAGAGTTAAAAGCACACCAACACAACCCGGCTCCCAAAGTGAGGAGCTTTTGAACCCTGTGATTGGCTTCTACTTGGTACTGTCCGCCACAGCGAGCCAGCTGATTACCTTATGGAGGGCGGAAGGCGATCTCGGAGCGGCACAGGGCTGGAACGAACCTGCACTCACTAGCCAGCCTGACGTTTTTAAACCTGTCAGAGCAACCCACCTCTCAATGTAGCTGATCTGCGGGTCACGTGACTTTGGTTTTCAACGCCCAGAGCAGCAGGCGACTAACAGTGATGCAGCAGGAGGATGAGAGGCCCGTGGGGTGGATGGAATGAACCGCACTGTCCTGCCAACTTCCCAACCTGATGAGAAGGTCCAACCTGCTCCTTTTTGTGCAGACGCTCAGAGGATGGAGGAACCGTTGCTCATTTTGCTCAGACTCACCAGCAGACAGCAAGTTCGCGCCTCATGTAAACTGGTCGTCACCGTTCATTTTAAAACCAGACTAGGAACTAGGTAGCGTCACGGGGTCGTCCTGAGCACAACTCCACCTTGCATGGAACGCATGGGAACTTACACCTGTCTGGCCTTTCCAGAAGGCGCCGGAATTCAGCGCCCAGCTGGTCGGCTCAGTGCTACACCCCTCATGGAGCAGAGTTGCCAGCATGTCCGAATCTGGCACGTGCATCCAGCCCGCCTGGCTAACGAGCATGCCCATTCTCCCCATGACCCGCGGGGAAGGGCTTGCGGTATTTACACTGGATCCACACTCGATGCATCGTCACTTGCTTCCCTCGGTTCACCTGCAGGCGCCGATCCACTAGATTCTGGACTTTTTCCAACCCCGCTGTGGTGAAAAGAGCATCCAGTTCATCTAGGAGGAGTGGGGAGGAGGTGGTTAAGGTAGCAAAAGCAAGTAATTTCTCAGCTAACTGCTCTGAGTGGGGGCCCAAAGATTCCTCTGAAGGTTCAAGGAAGAGCTAGGGAAGTCCAGTGCTTCTGATCCCCCAGTCAAATGAAAGGATCAGGTGATCCCTGGCTTTGGATCTGTCAGGGTCTCTGCACTGCCTGCCAACCCTTGCTGTCATCTCCTGGCAAGAGCTAATGCTGGCCTTGGGGAACACATTCTGCTGTGCCCGACTGAGGGGGCAGGGAAGTGCTTGGACAACAGGCCTCATGGAGAGCCAGGGGCAGGAGGAAGGGAAGAGAGCAGCAGCCCGAGAATGAAGAGGCAAGGCACTGTCCCTGCACGAATGTCAACGGGGATGGGACTTTCTGAGACTAGGGACAGTTGAGGCAGGAATGTGTTGGGGCTTGATCAAGATGCTAAGCACCCTCAAATCCCCAAGTCCCTGGAAATGGAGGCCACTCAACACCCACCAGGATCAGGCCCGTGCTGTGAAGCTCTAGGGGTACAGTCCTGTCTGTCTGATATGGACTATTAATCCAAAGCCAGTCCAGAAAAGCCACACCTAGGAGAGGCTGAGCGAGACACTGAGTGCCTCCAGGCCAGAACCACGCTACAGCCAAGTGGTCCAAACACAAGCGATAGGCGGCAGGAAGCCCTTGGTGACAGGGAGACCCAACACGCCGGCTGCATGTAAAGCTAGAAACCTAGCAGTGCCGGGGAGAGATCCCATGTAACTGCAGCCCTGGGAGCACATGATTTTACAGCGTTTCTGTAGCAGAGGGCTAACAAGTCCCAGCTTGTGCTCTTTTATCCCATCCCCGCCATGCCGAAACCTTTGCCAGACAGCGATTTGCCTCCTTCCAAACACCCATTTTAGATGTATGGACTGTGACCGGTCCCCCTGGGCAGTGAACCGAATGTACCTCTGCCACATACACCGGTCATTTTAGCTCATACTAAGCCTGACAACACTCATTTGGTTGGGGATGTGGAGGGCAAGGGGCGACAGGTGGAGAATACAGGTGCCAGGGAGCAGTGGCACAGCTGTTTTGCTAAGGCTACCCCTGCCCAGCAGCCAGAAGAGTCTGCAGTGCCGCCAGATTGGGGGAGGTAGAAGACAAGATCCTCAAAGCACTGTCTCCTCTGGCTCTATATCCACGCACCCTCCCCCACGCAACAGTATCCAGGAAATGCCCCTCCCCCCAGCTCCCCACAGCCTGCTCCCCACCCCGGGGGTAGCAAGCACACTAGTTCCATTGCACGCAAGGGAGACGGGAAAGGATTTCCCGCTAAACGAAGACCTTATTTCACAACCTTCAACTGGCACAGCTCTCCATGTAACTGACAAACCTCTAAGGTGTCAGGCCGGTTGAGGGGAGAGGCCCAGTCAGTTGCTTGCCTCTGGGGGAGGCAGGAATGAGGAAGGTGAGAAGGTCGGGAATACGATATCGAATCTCCTACCTTGTGTAAAGAAGTAAACTCTAGTCCCATCACCTCTCACGTAGAAGTTATCGGACAGACACCGACCTGAGGGCAAGAATGGTTCGGACAGCATTACCCACCTAACTCATTTTCTATCAGCCAGTCAGCTGCATGGCAAGCCAGATGGCAATTCCCTGCCCTCTATGGCACACCGTGCTGAAGGGGGAGTTTTCAGCCCGTCTCTAGACATGGCAGCTTCCACGCAGACACTCTCACATCACCCATCACTGATATGGCAAAGGCTTCCGCATGGCAGAAGGAAATACCTTTCTTAAACCGAAGCTGCGCCAGATCGTAACGGCCGTAGTCTCGTAACAGAATCATTCCCCCGGGTTTCAGAAGCCGGCTCAGTCTGTTAATGGCGCACTGCATCCTGGAAAAGGGCAAATTAGGCAAATTCATCAGCCTTCAAAGTTATGCTTCATTAGAATGAGTTGAGCTGACCAGAGACAATGCTCCTTTGATTAGACCTTTATTTACAACTTATGATGTGTGTGAAAAATTCTCATTTTAATCAGTTCAGTAGCTGCATGGTTTTTAAGGCGGAGGGTTGTAATAGCGAATATGAAGATGCTGTGGTTTTGTCAGCAGTTGTCTCTATAAACGGGGCTGCCTCCGGACACACAGATTTGTAGGTTGTACAAATATCTGAAAAAGTCTTTGTAAAATGGCATCACATGAGAGAAAGTGGTCACATGGTTTAACGCACAAGCCTCAAGTGCTATCCATGGTTCTGCACAGATTTCCTGCGAGAGCCTGAGCAGGAATCCTACACACAAAACCAAATCAGACTAGACAGGAGGCAAACCTTTCTAACAGAGGGCAATTAACCTTGGAACAACGCGCTTAGACACACACCGGATTCTCCGTTAATTGAAGTCTTGAAGGTCAGGGCTGAAGGCCTTTTGAAAGGATTTGTTACACAGCTCAACCACATGGGCTGTATCAATAGCAATTACTGGGTGAAGTGCTCTTGCCTGTGTTTTACAGGAGACCAGGTTAGATAAGGTTTCCCCCCTCTGGCCTTAGAACCTATGACACGGCCATGACGTTTTTGTGAGTGCCCAACCTGCGGCACCTTGGGCCTGATTTTTCAGACGCGTTCAGCACTTGCAGCCAACATGGACTGAAACTCAGATCTGTGCTGCCCCAAAACGTAAGGCTCCCTAGTATCCAGCATTTTTGTTACAACCCTGGTGTCGGCAGTTTGTAGGTAGGTCAGAAAGCAGAGGTTGGCCCTGATACTTCTAGTGCAAGGCAGGATCTCTCAATCTTTCGGGAGCAGAGCCCCCACTTCAGAAGAGTGAATCACAGCCCGGCCAGACGCACAAGAGGCCTTCCCATCTCAGTGTATTTAGCTTTCACATCAGCCTATCTTCAAGCTGGCTAGTCTTAGCCCCACATGCTCTGGCACAGGCGCCGCTGCACGGGACCCAACCCAACATCTCCACTAGAGCGTGAGCCATTTAAGGAGGCTTTGCCATGTTGGTTATCAGAGAAGAACGTTATCCCAAGGGTACACAGTTCCAGTTGCAGTCATCATGGCACCCAGGAGCCCCCGTCATGGACTGGGATGCATTGCATAAACACAGAACTAAAAAACGGTCCGCGCGTGCGACTGAGCAGTTTGAAGGTGTGCACGGGCACCATGGGGAGGAGAAGCCCAGCACTTCCACAGCTGGGTCATCCCTTCGATTTTTTTGGGCATGTCTGCAGCTGCTCAGGCTTCATAGACCATCTTCTGCAAGGAGGCTCCAGCACGAGGCTAGCGGGGTTTTCTTGGTTTAGTCGGTGGCAAGGGGCTAGGTCAGGGCAGAGTGGGAACGGGGTATTTGCCACGAGCTTTTTGTATTCCCTGTCATGGCATCTTGGCAGGTATTTGCTGGCTCAGTGTTAGCCAGTCCTGGTAGCCTGGGCCTGGATGTGAGGGTACCACAGATTATGTGAAGAGCCAAGTTAATTTTGGTGTGTGGGATTGGGCTCCAACCCAGAGCACGGTATTCTACTGCAGAACAGACCAGGGCTAGTGTCAGTACTCGGCAGGTGGGTCGTTGTTTCAACATGTAACCACTGAATTTGTTAGCAGTTAGACATTAATAAGCGAGAGGGGGGGGATCCAGATTTTAAGCTAGCTCCCCTCTAGTACCAGCTCCCATTTCCTCCCCCCAGGCTGCTGCCTCTGTATCAGAGGTAGCAGTGCGGGCAGCAGACAGCTCCATGGGACCAGGTACTGACAGGGAGCCAGCTTTTAAGCCAATTCCCTGTGAGCACTGCTCCGGCCTCCCTACCATGCTGCTGCCTTTGTGGTAGGCAGGTGGGAGGGGAAGTGCTGGAGCTGGAGTAGATGGTGACTTACTTTTCCGGGCGAATGGCTGACAGGACAAAGATGAGAATAACAATGTCCAGGCTCTCCTCTGGCATGGGGTACGGGCTTTGGTCCTTGCACAGGTCATGAACAAAGGCAAAACAGCGGGAAGAGTCATACTCTGCATTGCTCTGTAGTTAAAAGAGGGGCACACAAGAGGATACAGACACCAGCAGACATAAATACCAAAGCTACCTAGTTGCCTTGTCTAAACTGTGTTTTCACGAGGGAAAGCTGGAAGAGCCAACGCACGTCTACACAGTAGGCTGAGCAACACTCAACCCAGGACAGGGATTACCTATTGTGTTCCCTCCCTCTGGGGCATCTGGGATTAGCCACTGTCGGCAGACAGGATACTGGGCTGGATGGACCGTTGGTTTGACCCAATATGGCCGTTCTTATGACAGACTCGCGGTAGCTCCACTCAAGCTAGCATGCTAAAAATAGCACCGTGGACAGAGTGGCAAGGGCAATGGATTGGGGTAGCCATCCAAGTCCAAGCCTCCCTGACCAGCTAGCTTGAGCCATCGCCCATCCTGCAACGTTTACACTCAGTGCACTGGGTCGAATGGCGTTAGCATGTGTCCATGTACCTAGGCTGGGAGACGCACACATTTCTGCATCAGAGAGATACCCCCGAAGGCCAGGAGTCCATCTTGAAATAATCTGTGTGTACAGTTATGTAATTAGAATAGTTGAGTGATGTCAGTGGTAGTGATGGAAGCGTCAGCTTATTGGATAGTCAAGTAGTCCCTCGACTAGTCGCTTCACACACATGCCCCTTGCTGTCTCTAGAAGCAGCAAGGGGGGGGGAGAAGGGGCTGGCGCTGAGGGGAGCTGGCTTAAAAGCTGGTTCCCGCCAACACCACCTCCACGTGGTGGTGGGGAGAGCAGGGGAGGCAGAGGCATCCCTGCTACTGTGTCTCGTTCTCTGAAATGTACAAGAGCCACAGCCAAAGGGAGAGGCGCAGTGGGATTGTGAGCGCCTCCCTTACTGACTAATTGAGTAGTTGATGGAACTACTTGATAAGCTGATTAATCAAAATTTAACATCTCTAGTCAGTGGAGGGGAACTATGGAAAATTATCGAATGGATACGTCAGTTATAAGAGTTCTCCCCTCGTTCTAGTCAGTCCTTCACTGCTGCCATACAAAGCAGTGCCAAGCTACAGGACCAATGACAGCTTTAAGGTCAAACGTCTCACAAACGATCAATAGAAATGGCTGATTTACACCATTACGTTGGAATTCTCCCCTTTATAGCAGAACAAAGGGCCAAATCAATGGTTAAAACTCCTGCTGGTCAAACCAGGAAGTCTAATGCCAGGCTCCTAAAAGCATATTTAGATTCCTAAACAGAAGGGGTCTGTTTTACAGACCTGAGGAGCAGCCCCAGCTCCCTCTAATATGCAGACTCTGGTCAGTTTCGCCCTGTCACTGTTTGGGAAGGGGGAAGGGAGCACCAGAAGTGATACTGGAACAGCTGCCCCGTGCCTCTACCCTCCTCCCCCCTCACGAGTTCCCATAGCAAACTGGCAGGCAAATTTAACACTCTAGCTAAGTTTTCCAAACTCTGTTCTTTACAGTTTTTGTTTGTTAACATCTGCTACTCCATGGCCAAAATAACAAAGCCAGCATCCATCAGGACACACTAGCCCAATCAACTACTAGTTCCAGACCTGTGGTTATAGCTCTAATACAAGTGAATCAAGAATCACATTAATGAATTGGGGCTGCAAGAAATAATCACTTCTCCAGAACCACCGTCAAACTGTCCTTTTAAAATCAATCCTGTCCCCTTCCTTTCTGCAGCCTCCAATGGTCAGATCCCCAATCTACTTGCACTATGAGGCAAGTACTGTCCAGTTCTAGCTAACTATCAAGAATTGAACTAATGCTAATTGAACTAGTGCTAATTGTAGATCTTTCCATAAGCTGCACTTAGCTGTGACTAGGGATGGAACAGTATAGTCAATTAAGCGATAAGCAAAAGCATACAGGTTAATGCTATAGACTATACACATTTCCCTCTCCCCCTCTCTCTGCCAGTACATTTTTAGCAGGCTGGCCAGCAACTTGGCTCAGTGCTGCTTGCAACTGGTCTGAGATCTACCCTTGCTACAGCTGCATTCAAAGTGTATTAGGATCCAAGCAGGCAGGCAGCCCGGCTCAGTCCTGGCTCATGCTGGGTCTGGGACTACCCCATTTCAGCTCTGCATTTCAAGTGCAGTAAGAGCCAGGGTGGGCAGGCAGCCCAGCTCAGTTCTGGCTTGCATGGGGTCCAGGAGCTCAGACCAACCCCAGACAGGGACTGCTGCCACCCCATGCTGCTGCCTCTCTCTCAGAAGCAGCAGCACAAGGCAACAGGCAGCCAGTCCATGAGGGGAGATGGTTTTTAAACTGGCTCCCCTCACAATTCAGCTCCTACCTGGCACCCTGTGCCGCTGCCTCTGATATAGTGGTTGCCGGCCCCGCCCCGAATAGTCGACTAACTGATAAAATTTCATGAGGTTACTCGACTATTCAATTAACCGATATTTAACATCCCTAGCTGTGACAGCATCTAGAACTTATTCAATATTTAGTTTACCTGGACAAGATCCACAGCAGTGTTGGAAAAATCACAGCAATAAACAAAGAGCCCTGGATCACTGAAATAAATATACAAGAAACAGGAAATAGTCGTCTGCATTGATAAAAATTGATGATCATAAAGAAACCTCAATTTTTAAATACATTTATCTTTTTAAAAAGACCTATTTAAAATTAAATTTGTAATCATGACAATCTACATTAAGACCTACACTTACTATAATCTGTTAAAATATTCAGTCAAAAATATTCACACACTACATGTCTGCTGCCAAAATTTTAAAGAAAATCAAAGCACTAAACTGGTGGAAGTCACTGGTTAAGCCCCTATAAGTAGGTTTTGTTGAAGTGCTAAACTATCTTTTGACAACAGCAATTTCTTATGCAGGTGCAGAGAAAACATTTTTTTTTTCAATTTCAATTTACTCAACCATTTTTGTTTAATGATTAGTTCATTCAAAGTTGAGAAACTGATTGGAACCATAAAACAAAATGTTTCCTGCTTTTTCATCTCCCGATCTGGGATTAAAAACAAGGTGAGAGTTGGTGAAAACTACTAGTCCTAAAATCTTCAGGAAATGGTGAAACATTCAATTCACTAGTTACAGACAATACTTAATATGTTTAATAAATCAGTTTGTTTTATATACTAAATGTGTTAAGCATCTCACTTCCATGACTGAGGAGCGGGTAAGTAAACAAACCAGAGTGGTCTGTTAGCAGCCCACAGTCCACATTGAGAAACACTGTTCTAGAATCAGAGGGGTAGCCATGTTAGTCTGAATCTGCAAAAGCAGCGAGGAGTCCTGTGGCACCTTATAGACTAACTGAAGTGTAGGAGCATAAGCTTTCGTGGGCAAAGACCCACTTCATCAGATGCATGTAGTGGAAATATCCCACTAGACGACATGCTTCTATGCTGATAATGCGTGTTAAAAAATAATCATTAAATAAATTGGTGACTGAACGCTTTGGGGAAAAATTCTTCCATCCATTTCATATAACAACAGTCTTGGATGATGACCTGTACACGTTGTTTGTTTTAAGAACACTTTCACAGCAGATTTGACAAAGTGGAAAGGAAGCATCAGTGTGAGATTGCTAAAGATAGCTACAGCAATTGACCCAAGATTTAGAATCATAAATGCCTTCCAAAATCTGAGAGGAACGAGAAGTGGAGCATGCTTTGGAAGTCTTAAAAGAGCAACACTCTGATGTGGAAACTATAGAATCCAAACCACCCAAAAGAAAGTCAACCTTGTCTTGTGGCATCAGACTCAGATGATGAAAATGAAGATGGACTGGCCTGCCCTGCTTTGGATTGTTATCAAAACAGAATCCGTCATCAGAAGAAATGCATGTCCTCTGGAATGGTGATTGAAGCATGAAGGGATGTGTGAATCTTTACCACATCTGGCACGTAAATATTTTGCAAGACTGACAACAACAGTGCTATGTGAATGCCTGCTTTCACTTTCAGGTGATGTTGTAAACAAAAAGCGAGCAGCAAATGGAAACAACCTCGTTTGTCTGAGCAGTTAACTGAACAAGGAGGAAGACTGAGTGGACTTGTAGGCTCTCAAGTTTTACACTGCATTCAAAAATAAAAGTTATTTTGGACATAATTCTACATGTATAAGTTCAACTTTCATAATAAACAGATTGCACTACATTAAAAATTGAAAAATACTATTTTTATTTGTACAGTGCAAATATTTATGATCAGGGCTCGCCGAACCGCGGCGAGCCCCACTCGCCAGCCGCGCTGTCCAGCGATCTGCGCATGCGCAGATCGTTCTGCACATGCGCAGATCATCCAAACCCGGCTCTTCTGGGATACAATCTACTCGCCACAGGCGAGTAGATTGTGTTATTTGTCGAGCCCTGTTTATAATACAAAATATAAAAAGTGAGCACTATACACTTTGTAGTCTGTTGTAACTAAAATCAGTACATTTGAAAATGTAAAACATCAAAAAATATTTTTATAGATGGCATTCTCTTATTAAAAGTGCAACTAATCACGATTCATTTTGTAATCACCTGACAGCCCTAATTTAAATGAAGTCACCTTGCAGAGTAACTTTAAGGAAGAAGTGGGGCTAATGGTTAGAGCATGCAGCTGGGAGTTAAGAGCACTGGGCTTTATTCTCATCTCTACCAATGACTTGCCATGTGACCATGGATGAGTCACTTAGCACCTTTATGCCTCTGTCATCCCCATCTGTACAGTGATGGGGTTAGTAAGCCTTATAGTCCTGGAGGAGACGGCTGTAGAGTGCTTTGAAAGCCACAGATGAGTGGATGTGGAGAATTTCATGAGCATCAAATGCTTCCTATGGACCCTCAACAACCTTATAATCTCAATTCAATCATTCAAAGGACAAAATTGACAAGTGGGTGTATTTGTGTTTTAGCCTCTTCTATATGCCACGAGTCTATGCATTAAAAAGAAGAGCAGAGCACAAAATCCTTTCCAGTCATTCATTTTTTCTCTACAAGTAAATAATGAGAGCTGCTTACTTGTTGGTTTGCAAAATCGGGAAGACTGTATTTCCAGCACCACAGCCAACCTGCAAAACACAGAGCAGCCTGTTACACACTGGTATCGCTTTCCTCACCAACTCCTGCTTTCTAGTCTGCACTTAGCAGATGTTATAAAACATCACTCTTCAGCCACAAAATGATGTTCCAGCAACCTACAGGGGACCATTCCCAAACAACACCTGTGACTCCCATTAACAAGAGATGAAGATGTTCAGCACCTTTCAGGATCAGGCCTTGCATCTAAGCATCCACAGGAAGCCACCGATCTAGCTACCTAATTCTACCACCAGTCCGACAGCTTGCCAAGATCACTGATATTCTTGAAAGTTGTTACTGCTGGAATTGCAAGCATAACAACCAGTATGAGTCACTCAAGCAGTCTCAAAGGCCAGGGGTTAGTCAGTTTCATTTCCATACAGAGACAATGAGGAAGAGTGGGGGAGGAGAAGGAAATTTGCTTTGCTCTCTTTTTTTTTCTGTTATAGCTGCAACCTGTTATTTCCGACACCTTTTCTAAATGATTCTCCTACTATCCCTAGTTATGATTGGGCCTGCAATACTACTCATTTGAAGAGAAGATAAGCCACACAACTTAGTTCAGCGGCTTTTGTTTCTGAATGTTTAGGGACTTCTGTGGAAGGACTGAAGTAAGCAGAGTGGAATGTACCAGTGGATGTTTGAAATGACAGCGGGTGCAGAAAGAATACAAGCGGATTATGGAAGTAGAGATGGTTTAATAGTATGGAAAGTTGCCTCTAATACAGTTTTAGGTGCTAGGATCCTGCAGAAAGATCCAGAGTTATTTATGTTGACTCACCTCTGGGAGAATAGGGCTCCAACACCACTACTGATACAACAGAAACTGAACCAGCCACAGATATATGTTCACAGATTGTCCACAGTGACAAGTTGTGGGGGGAAACACAGTACAAATAGTTGTGGGGGAAAACACAGTACAAATAATTTGGCTTTAATAGTTTATTAGCCTGATAGGTTATAGAACCTATTCTAGGAATGCTTAAGGGGATTTCAGCAGCATCACCATTTCGAAACTTCACAACTTCCTGAGAACTCCTTAGCTGTACTGAGCAGGTTTGGTTTTTTTCTTTAAATCTGCAATATGATTCTCAGAACTGTACGTCACTCAAGTCAGACACAGAATCGGGGTCAGAACTCAAAGTCAGGGACAGAGGGAAGCTTTCTGAACACAGTTCACAGTCCAATTCTTTGCACAGTAAGGGCACGTATGCACAGCGGGGCAGAAGTCAAATTAAGCTATGCAACTTCAGATACATCAACTTCATAGCTTAAGTTGAAATAGTTTAATTCAGCTTTTGGCACTGTCTACACAGCAAGAAGTCGAAGGAAGATCATTCTTCCTTCAACTTCCCTTACTCCTTGTAAAATGATGGTTACAGGGGCTGGGAGTAAGAAATACTCCAGCTCGCCATTATGTCGAAATAGTGTAGTGGCTTGCAGTGTAGACACACTGTTTGTTATTTCTGAATAACGTCAGACCACTTTGAAAACTAGTTGGTGACAAAGACCAATCTAAACCAAAACCCAACAGGTTTAATTCAGTTCAAAGTTGCCTTCTCTGTTTTTAAACCAGTGGTCCCCAACGTAGTGCCCATGGGTGCCATGGCGCCCGCCGGGGCATTTATGTGTGCCCGCCGAATGATCTGGACCAGCCCTGGGCATGCGGCGCGTGGGCAGCCCCGGCCTCGCGGCAGCTCCAAAGGGTTGGGGACCACTGTTTTAAACACTCTCCACTGCGTTGTTCCTGTTCACCTCTAAAATGTTATCCTCTCTCTACCCTCCCCCCCATACTTTGCCTCTTGTGTTTTCCCCCTTTCCTCTGAAGTATATCTGTACAAACCATTTTCCAGGATTATCTGAGCAAATCTCACAATCATTTTATTTCCATTGCAGGTCTTGGGCAATCCCATTCTCTACCTGTGGCACATAATAGTTTAGTCACCCATGGGCTGTAATATTTCAGTCTCATTTCAGTTGTTGGATTTAATATACAGCTGCTGGGTAGTAGCCTGTGAAATCTGTGGTTGGGGGGAGGTCAAATGAGATGATCTGGAGTCCTTCCAGCCTCCAGCTCTGTGACTACCCCATCCCTTTGCTTAGTCTCATTATTGCTGGTATAGGAGCCTTCTCCTATGTAGCAGCCTTCCTGAATCTTTCCTGAAAATGAAGCTCTCCCCTTGCCTATATTTCAGCTTCTCTCCTATTATTCAGTTCTGTTAAGAGCTTTGGGATCGATTTGTATGCAAGATAGTTCTTTATGGAAAGTTGCATTGTGCTGTAGGATTTGGTGAAGTTGTACATGTCAGCCTGTCAGTTTAAAGTCAGTCACCTAGATGACCAAAGACTCTCACGCCAAGTTTGATTCAACTGGGAAAGATTCAGTGTCCCCCATTCACTGAAGTTACCTCTAGTATACGGTAAGTGGCAGAGGATCCCGGGAAGTCACCATCACTTTGTTTCACGTCACCCAGTTTTAGTCTTGCTTCACAATCTGTGCTGAGTCTGTGGATGATATTGCTACTGTCTTTCATCAAGTCCAGTTGATGATGCTCTTGTATTCTGGTTTCCAATGAACAAGGACCATTTCCACACCTCCCCAGCCTGGCGTGTCTGGTGCTATCATTTTCATATGCAGAAGCCTCAGGTTGACTTAGGTTGTGGTTTGGGGCCAGTTCAGGAAATTCAGTGAACAACCAGTGTCTGTCCTTGAAGAAGCCATTTTCATGGATTTTATAGAAATCATTCCAGTATTCATTAGCATTGAGCTCATATTCATCTGTACAGAAAGACACAGAAGAAGGATCAACAGAAGACAAGTCAAAGATCAGCTTAACCAGACAGGTGTGTCAGGCTCCATGCTGAAGTTAGCAACTTATTAAGGAAAGTGTTTGAGAAAGAAGTTGTCTGGATTTCATGGAAACTTTGAGATAGGCCTCTTCTATTTGCAGAGAACTGGAGAAAACACAGGTGCTGATAACATTTCACAGTATGTTTTTATTAGCAGGGGATGCTAACTTCGGCATCATCCTGTTCCCTATTTCTGCCAGTGACTCTCTGGGACCTGAGGGAAGTCACTTAGGGCCTCGCCCCGAAAAGTGTTGGACACCTACCACTCCCAGTGAAGTCAACGAGAGATGAAGGTGCTTAGTATATTTTGGAATCGGGCCTTTTTGCTTCCCTATCTGAAAAATGGGATAGAATGTACTTACCTCACAGGGGTTGTGGAAGGCTTTGCTAGTATTGACACTATGTTTTGAAATTGTGGAGTGGAATGTGCTTTAGAAACATTATAATAATGTAGTCTGACTGCCAGTACAGGACTGCTCCCTATTGTACTTTATTTCCATGGCTTGGTACAATATAGAGCATCAGACGTTCCTGAGATTGCTGACAGGAAAAGGAGACCAGGGAGACCATTGTCTGCTCTCCCATGCACCCAATGTTGGTTAAGGGCTTGGATTAATATATATATTAAAGAAAGAAATGTAAGTGGGGAGTCTAATCGCTTGGGCCTACTGGATCAATTTCATGAGATGACCACCACAGTATAGAGCAAGAGCCGGAAGAACTCCCCTCTGTTGAGGAGGTGGAGTGGAGATGAGTGAGATGGTGTTTCTACTGAGATCAGAAATGGCCTGGTACAATTTCCACCACCTGGCTGCACAGATTTGAGAGACCCAGTACAGTTCTTGGAGTTGCTTCCCTTCTTGGGAAACGGACTCAGTGTGAGGAACTGATTAGCATCTTCCAAGTGTGGTGGGTCTCTCTATCGAATGAGGTTTTGGCAAGAGCAGTCCTGTCCTATTGTGCTGAGAATAGAGAACTAATGTCAGTGCCCTGAGCCATAGACACCAGCCACATTTCAACAACATGCAAGTCCTTAAACAGCTTTGGACAGCGATAGGTTATTTACTGAACTCACACCCACAATGATGATTATTCACCCTCTTCTACACTTCGCACTCTATTTCTCTGACACCCACCAAGGACTGGAGGCTTTAAAATTGGACTTAGTCTTATGCCAGCCTAGGACACAGAAAATTCAGCCGGAATCTCTCTCATGGTTTGAAAGATGGGCAAAGGAGGACAAAGAAAAGAAGGCTGGACATGTCTAGGGAGAAATACAATCTCCATCTAAAAGGTGGCTTGGGTGAAGGAGAAAATAATTGTTTTGGCAAAGAACTGAAAAGTTAGTTCTGGGTGTACTTTTAGCAGGATTCATCCTGAAGCATGAAGTGCTAACTATAGAAATAATTGCTCTAACGTTATTCCAGCTACAAGGGCCTTGTAAAGAGCCATGACTTCAGAACCCAAGTCAGGGGAGATTTTAATGTGACAGTAGGCTGCAGTCATAGCTGTGATCTGATCAGATCTCAAACTGAGCAGGGGAAGCCCATTTAGGATTTCCATAGGAGACATTCAAGGAACACTAACACTGAGGAAGTAGTATTGTTGGTTCAGTAGCTGGTGCTTTTTTTGAGCTCCATGGAACCAATTTCTTAATGTGGAGGCCAGGAAGTCCAGTGCTAGGGGTGCCATCTTTCAGAGAAAACACAGGTGCTGATAACATTCCACAGCATTTTCATACAAGCAGGGGATGCTAACTTTGGCATCTTGGCAAGATTCCAACTCAGCTCTCTACCTTTTAATTCCCTAAATCATTGACTCTCAACCTTTCCAGACTACTGTACCCCTTTCAAGGAGTCTCATTTGTCCTGTGTACTTCCAAATTTCATCTCACTCCTTGCTTACAAAATCAGACATTAAAATGCAAAAATGTCACAGCATGCTATTACTGAAGAGTTGTATCTTTTCTTATTTTCCCATATAATAAAATAAAACAAATGGAGTGTAAACATTGTACTTACAGCTCAGTGTATAGCATGTAAAGCAGGATAAACAAATCA
Organism: Pelodiscus sinensis; assembly: GCF_049634645.1. NCBI lineage: Eukaryota > Metazoa > Chordata > Testudines > Trionychidae > Pelodiscus > Pelodiscus sinensis. Next base: position 5,082,020 of record NC_134739.1, on the reverse strand, counting down.
TTGCCTGCCTGAAATTTTATTTTGCACTGACTTTGCTAGTGCTTTTTATGTAGCTGCTGTAAATCTCAACAAACAGCTAGATAAGTTGATGTAGACCCTGGAATACTTCTGTGTTCCCCAGGAACCCGTGCATTCCTTACTGAGAACTTCTGACTGAAATTCCTCCGGTGAGAACTGCTGGATAAGATATTATGCACTTTCTAGCCTGAAGAGCAGTGCAGTAGGGCTGTGCATTACTGAACACCAGCTATTTTCTATTGCAGAGGTATGGTTGTCCTTCTGGTATACCTGTATTATTTAGCCTTAGTCACCTCAGAGATGTCGTGGAACTTACTGTTTGTAAAACAGCAAAGACCTCAGGTACACGCAGCGTATTGGTAGCAATGTAAGAACAAGAAATCAAGGACCAGATGATAAATATCATTCAAAAAATAGATTTTAAGACAAGAAAGGTCCATTATAATTATGTAATTTGATGTTTTCCATAGTGCAGCCCAATGATCTTCATCCATAATTCCTGCTTTAAGATCAGGAATATTAAAAATATTCCTTCTAGTCAGAACACTAGTGTGTAAGGATGTCCACGTATGAGCTGAATTCATGCAGATCTCTTTCCTTGATTGGAAGTAGGGATGTTAATGGTTAACCAGTAAGCCTCACCCTTAACAGGCGAGACTTACCGATTACCCTTAACTGATGGGTCTGGAGCAGCCCCCCACCCATTGTGGGTAGGGGGCTGTTCCAGCCCCGCTGTGTGCGGGTGGGTCCAGCTTGGGCACACAGTGGGCAGGGATGCTCCAGCCCAACCAGAATAGCCCCCACCTGTGGCAGATGTTCCACTCCAGCCCAACCCATTTAATAGATTTTACATCCCTAAGTGGAAGTCCTGATCTCTCTGCTCTTGCTTCTGAGAACTACCCCGAAGTTCAGTCCATACTCACTCCTCCCACTAAAAGAATCTCCTGGATGAAGTAAGTATGGTCCCAAACAAAAATTACTGGCCACAGAAGATGAGGAAGTAATCAGGGACTCCATGGACACAATGAATTATTGTCCTCCAAAGAGAAAGAGTGAAAGTCACATTACTTTTTCTGTCTCTAGCTAGTTAATATCCTTCCACTACCCGCATTCATCAAGCACCTTCCTTTCTCCTTTCAAATAAAGTCCAAAGGCTATAAGATGCTGCAGCTGTAACGACCAACAGCCTACTCTGCATTGTTCTGCTCTGTACTGTAACTGCCTATGCTTTAGATTACAAGCTCTTCACCAGGGATTCCACTCTGTCCAGAATACGGCTATGGAGTGCTATGCACTGAATTATAGCAATGCTAGAAGATGTACCCGTCGTTGGTCAGGTCCTTAACTCAATGAATTTTTGTTTTTCTTTATTTAAATCATTGCTCTGGGGTGGGAAGGGGATGAGGGGTTCATATGCAGGCTGCCCTGGGAAGAGAGGACTACTCCAGCCCTCTCTCACAGGAGCAGTATGGGAACAGGCAAGAAGCACTTCTCTATGGCTGCTGCAGCAGGAACAGCCGGGAGGGGAGGTTCCCAGGCTACGGCAGGTTCAGGTTCATCTACCCCCTGCTCTCCCCAGCCAGAGTGAGGAATGCAGCAAACTGTGCACTTTTCCCCTTGCTCCCTGATGAAAGGGAACAGCCAGAAATGTTCCCATAAGAATCAGGGGAGAGTTTCAAGCTATATACTGAATTTGGTGGGCCTAGCTCTTACCGTTTAGGTGCAGTTCTTGAACAGACAGATGCATGTCTCAAATATATAGCAGCTAAGGTCCCACAGATGTGTCACATTTACCATCTTTCCCCTGCTCTCTGAGTTAGCAAAGCTAGTGGGTAGTTGGGCAGTTTTCTTCAATGGCCCGATTTTCAGATGAACTCAGCATGTTAGATATCACAATGGCTGCTGCTGGGTACTGAGCACTTCTGAGAATCTAGACCCAAGAGTTTAGGAAGGTTAGTTTTAGACGCAGTAAAGTACCTGCAATTGTGTACACCATGGAATGCTACATGGAAAAGGCCTGAATAGCTCCATCAGAATTAGCATTTCTGTCTTATAGATGTAATAGGCTCGTGCCCCTTGAATTTTAATTCAAGAAGCAGGTCCAGTTTGATCCCCAGGAGCAGATTACTTTAGAAATACCAACATTTACTTAGCTACACACAAGAGTGAGGTGGAATATAACAAGAAATATCAATCAAATCCCTAGCTTAGCTCTTGAGAGAAAGGTATACCAGAGGACAGCAGAACACTTTCACTGTCTTTCATACAGTAGAAGAAGATCTCAGAGCAGGAGAGGAAAGGTGCTGGGTGAACTTCAGAGCAGCTTTAACCCAACATTAGCTGCACAGCTATACTTCTCCAGCCTGATTCAGATTTATAATTACCAGGGTTCACCGAGAGGCAGCGAGCCCTGCTTGCCAGCTGCGCGGTTCTGTGCTCTGCGCTTGCGCAGATCGCTCTGCGCTGGCTCTTCCAGGGTGTAATCTATTCACCACGGGCGACTAGATTACATTGTTTGTCGAGCCCTGATAATTACCGTGAGTTGAAGTGATGGCTATGCCAATACTTCCTGCACCAAGGTTTGAGCAAATGAAGGGAATTTGAAAGAAGTTCTTAGACCTTTAGTTCACACTGATTAGGCCTCAACTAAAGCACTGGGTCCAGTTCCGGGTGCCACACTTCAGGAAATACGTGGAAAATTTGAGCAAGTCCAAAGAACAGCAACAAAAAGGATTAAAGGTTTAGAAAATATGACCTATGAGGAACGACTGAATAAACTGGGGTTGTTTAGTCTAGAGAAGAGAAGACAAGGGGGACAGAATGTTCTTCACGTACATAAAATATTGCTATGAGGGAGAAAAAAGGTTTTCATTAACTTCTGAGGATCGGACAAGGAACAACGGGATTAAGTTGCAACAAGGGCTGTTTAGGTTCCTGACAGCGTAATTAAGCACTGCAATAAAATTGCCTAGAGAGGTTGTGGAATCTCCATCATGGGAGATTTTTAAGAGTAGGTTGGAGAGATGTCTGTCATAGATGGTTTTAAAAACGCTTGGTCCTGCCTTAAATGTACGACTTTACTATGATTTGATGCCAAACATTCAATGCAAGGTTCTGGATAAGCTCACATTTTTCTTAGCCTGGATAAGCTCACAGTTTTCTTAGTTTTTTTGTTCTTTTTCTAATTTAATGTAAATAATTATGGCTACCCTTAATATAGCCTATAGTTTAATAAGAGAAAAATTAAGCTTATTTTATAAGCAGCGTAACATCATGAAAGGCACTTCAAGATTAAATGTTAGAAGTCATTCAGCTGATAGAGAGACAGACAACTGTGAAGGCAGAACAGGATCAGAACTCTCGTCTTGGGGTGCATCTACACGTCAACTGTGTGGCTTATTTCGAAATAGGGAGCATCTACACAGCACTTATTTCGAAATAAAGCACTCTTCCTCTGACTTCCCAATGAGAGTTACAGGAATTGAAATAAGAAGTCCTCCAGCTTGACAGTATTTCGAAATAATGTTGCAGTGTAGACGTACCCTTATAGTGGAAGAAGTTTGTTTATATGATTTTTGGCATTTCCTATTCATACATAAAACATCAACATGGTAATGCCAGGCCAACATCCTCCTCCTATACAAGATGACATCAAATCTAATTAGGTGAATTATGGGGAAAATTCTAAAGGCTATAATCTAGTGGCACATACTAAACAGATCCTGAGTCTGATCAAAAACATCAATTCTTTCTGATTAAACATGATCTTAGAAAAGTTTTGGGGGAAATAAATGAAGTTGTTTTTTTTGCTAGAATTGTCAGCTATTGTACTGACATATCAAGATTTCTAAGAAATAAAGTGACATCTAGAAGTACCTTGTTTGTCTTGTGGCACAAGCTGCTCGCTGTTCTCTTGAACTTTGTTCCTTGCATTGGTTTCCTGCTCTTCAGACCATTCTACATTATCCCTGTTGGGGAAAATAAAATGAGCTACTTAGCTAAGAGGAGAAAGCTGCTGGGCAGTGTAATAGCATTTCAATATCCAGTAAATTATAAACCAAAACCACTTCTAATAAGCAAACAAAAGGAGGAAATTAGATGACTCACTGAACTGGTAATAATAGAGGTTTTATCTGTAGGTCTCCAGTTCAAATTTAGTCCAGCTAGGTAGTAATCTAAAGCTGATCAACATACAATGGCTGTTCAGAGGTGTATGTGAATTGTTTTGAATGCCCATCCAGCTTTAATGGACACAAATCCACACCATAAACACCACTCTCACATTTGAGACGACTAAAAAAAAAAAGACAGGACTATGCAGCACTTTAAAGACTAACAGAGATGCTAGTTATCTTACCCATTACAAAGACAGCTTCCCCAATTATCATCCCTAATATCATTATCTCATAGACACTCTTACGCCCACTCTAAAATCTGATTTGTCAATTTTATAAGGGTTCACTTTTTTTGATTGTATCCCTTTGGTTGGTGGCCAATTTTCTTCTACAATTTGATCTGAGGAAGTGGGTCTGGCCCATGAAAGCTCATCAACCATCTTGTTAGTCTTTAACGTACGGCATAGTCCTGTCTTTTGTTTCAGCACGACCAGACTAGCACGGCTGCATCTCGAGTACTATTCGACACGACTAGGCGCCCTTTGCTGACAAAGCAGATGACTCTCCTGTCACATCCTAAAACATCTTTCATTCCTAAACAGCATCGATGCTGAACGACGGGGGCGAATGCGCCAGGGCGGGCGCTGGACAGAGGGAAACGTCCAGACGGTGAGACGCTGTTGCCAGTTTCAAGGCGCCCTCAGGGCTGCACCGGCATGAACGGGAGGGTTCTACCCGCGCAGCGCACGGCCCCGGCAAGGGGACAGGACAAAGGAGAACGCGGGGCAGCAGGATTAGCCAGGCCCCCGGGGGGGGGGGGGGGGTTGTTCTTCCGATACGGGGCAGCAGGGACAGGAGGCAAAACCCGGAGCGGGAGGGCCCGAGGAGCGGCTGCCACGCGGGGGAGGGAACGTATGGAAAAGGGGGGGGCCGGTTCGGGGGGGGGGGCGGTTCCCGAGGGGGGCAGTGCTGCGCGGACGCGCAAAAGACGCGGGGGGGGCGGCAGCCAGGGGCGGGGGAATCGGGTTGCGGGGGGGGGGGGGGGAGGGAGGCTGCGCACGCGCGGCGAGGGGGGGGTCTCTCACCAGGCGTTGTGCTGGAAGAGGCGGCTCGGGTCGGTCAGGAAGCGGGTGCCGAACGGCTGCCTCCTCCCAGGCGCCGCCGCCGGCCCGCCGGGCGCCGCCATGACAAGCCGAGCCACCCGGAACCGGAAACAACCACCTCGGCCTTCCCGGAAGCGGAAGTCGCCGCCGACCCGGAAGCAGAAGCCGCCGCGCGCCTGGCGAGCAAGCCTAGCGGGTGGGGGAGGCCTCAGCCGGGCGAGAACGTTCACGGAGCCGCGCCCAGCACTGCCACGTGCGTCCCTGGCAGCGTGGGGCTCGTGCGCCAAACAGCGCGGAGGGTTGTGTTAGCCATGGGGCCTCTTGTGCAAGAAACCCCGCACCACGCTGCCTCGTGTGCAAGAAACCCCGCACCACGCTGCCTCTTGTGCAAGAAACCCTGCCCCGGGCACGCTGCCTCGTGTGCAAGAAACCCCGCACCACGCTGCCTCTTGTGCAAGAAACCCTGCCCCGGGCACGCTGCCTCATGTGCAAGAAACCCCGCACCACGCTGCCTCTTGTGCAAGAAACCCTGCCCCGGGTCCACGCTGCCTCTTGTGCAAGAAACCCTGCCCCGGGTCCACGCTGCCTCTTGTGCAAGAAACCCTGCCCCGGGTCCACGCTGCCTCTTGTGCAAGAAACCCTGCCCCGGGTCCACGCTGCCTCTTGTGCAAGAAACCCTGCCCCGGGTCCACGCTGCCTCTCGTGCTAGAGAGCTTGCACCTGTTAGAAGAGAGCGTAGCTCTCGTGCAAGAAGCCCTCTCTTCCCACGCCTGCTGTAAATCTTCTTGTGCAAGAGCGGGCGGGCAGCGTGGCCGCTCTGCGGATTCTTGGGCAAGAACCCACCAGTGTAGACATAGCCCCAGTGTCCGCTTGGTCCAGTAAAAGTCATGGGGTGCTGACAAGGGCTCCTCTTTACACCCGTGTCCACAAGGCACTTCTCCGCTCCCCCCTCCCCCATTGCTACGTCTAGACTGCAAGCCTTTCGAAAAAGCCTCTTTCGAAAAAGAGTGTCCAGACTGCAAGCAGTACTTTCGAAAAAGCAAGCCGCTTTTTCGAAAGAAAGCACCCAGGCAGTCTGGATGCTCTCTTTCGAAAACGCCCTGTTTGCATTCAAGAATGCCTTTTTTCGAAAGAGCACTTTCCGAAAAAGGCGTTCTTCCTCGTGAAATTAGGTTTACTGCCGTCGAAAGAAAAGCTGCGTTCTTTCAATTTAATTTCGAAAGAACACGGCTGTAGTCTAGACGCAAGTGAAGTTTTTTCGAAAAAAGGCTACTTTTTTCGAAAAAACCTTTGAGTCTGGACACAGCCCATTGGAAAAGGAATGCAGTGGGCACACGCCTTGTCATGCTCTAGATCAGTGGTCTCCAAACGTTTTACACCCAAGCTCACTTTTTAAATCGCAGAACAAGTGAAGATCTACCGCCCCATCCTTCCCCCAAGACTCCACCCCTTCCTTGAAGCCCCACTCTCTCTAGTCTCCTCTCCATCACTTGCTATCCCAAGCTCTTATATGCTCTACACTGCCACTTTTTTTCCCCAATTCTTATGTAGGAAGAGGTTTTTCCAACATTTGCCCTGTCTAGATTGGACCAAATGTTAGAAAACCCCCTGGCTGTGTATAGACTGGCCAGTTTTTCCGCAAAATCAGCTGCTTTTGCAGAAAAACTTGCCAGCTGTCTACACAGGCCCCTTGAATTTCCGCAAGAACACTGATGATCTCATGTAAGATCGTCAGTGTTCTTGCGGAAATACTGTGCTGCTCCCGTTCAGGAAAAAGCCCTCTTGCGCAAATGTATTTGCGCAAGAGGGCCAGTGTAGACAGCACAGTACTGTTTTGCGCAAAAAAGCCCCGAAGGCTAAAATGGCGATCGGGGCTTTTTTGCGCAAAAGCGCGTCTAGATTGTGCCTAGTGACTTATAGACATTTAACTTTTCTAAATAATTTTTAACTTGCTCTTTTATTTTAGCTTCTAATCTGACCCCATGTCTACTAACATCCTCTATGTTAGTGATGTATCACTGCAGAGAAAGGTACAAGACATTCCAAAGTGGGCAACAGTGAAATAACATGGCCATGGATGGATTTCCTTCCTACCTCCACCAGTTAGAGTTTGGCGTAAGTCCTAAAGTATAAAGGGTTATGTCTTTTCCAAGGCTTGATGTAGCGCGTGTGTTAGTGGAGTTGAAAGGCTGTAGCATGGTACGGTGCAGAGATCTCCTGGGATTTAGGTAGATACAAGTCTGTATTTGTCCCCATTCCTCCTAGGTGTACAAGCAAGAGTGGGAAATAATAATTTTTACAATGTGTAATGTCACTGAACCCTGTGCAGATTCTTTCACTCTGAGGTCAGCGAGCTGGGGGTGTTAGCGTAAATTAAATAATTGTCTAACTGCGTCAAATTGTAGTGGTTCCATGGCTAGTCAGTAGTCCCTGGGGGCATTTTAAAACAGTTTAAAAGTTTAAAAACCAGCTCCCCTCGCAGACCAGCTGCCTGTCACCCCACACTGCTGCCTCCGTGGGATGACAGTGCTACCTCAGTTCAGGGTGGCATCAGTCCCTGTCCCTGTCTGTGGCTGACAGAGGCTGCTCCAAGGCAGTCTTCCTCACCCTACCCTGCTGCCTCTGGGCAGGCAGCTAGCTCCATGGGATCTGGTGCTTGTGGGGAGCCTACTTAGAAACTGGCTTGTCACAGGTACCAGCTTCTGCACCCCCTTTGCAAGGGTGGGGGAGTGTGGGTAGTCCACAGGATTAACCGATAAGCCCAGATTTATCGGTTAATCGTGTAGTCGACTACATGTTGACATCTCTAGTGTGAGCCCCATCTCAGAGATGAAAAAAACAAGGAATAGTCAGTGGCAGAGTAGAAACAGAATAGAAGAATCTTGACACTCATCCTTCCAAATGTATCCTCTTGTCCAAATTTAACCCCTGTGGTGATATTCCTGAAATCAGTGGTTATAGAGAGAGAGCTGAGACCAATAGAAGAAAAAAAGGGTGTTTTAATTTTCATTGTATTATCCAGGGTTCAAAGGGGAACCAGTTCTCTTTCCTAGCCTCAGACAGTGTGATGGTCTGAGGCTGTTACAGGGGAAAATAATGGGGCAGAGGTGAGTATTCAGTAGCGATGTTAAGAAAAAGAAGCAGTATGCCTATTTCTTCTCATTTCCTTTCTTTTCCATTCCTTGTCCCATCCTTGACTTCACTGTCATCTGAACAGGCTGAGGACTGTTCTCTGTGGTACAGTTTATTATCATACTCCTGAAGTTGATTGGGTGTCACCAGCTCCTGGCGGGTGTTCCATGACCAAGTGTAGGTGGAGAAAGTGTGGTAGAAGCTGTTGTTCCTTGGCTTCAGTCCAATCTGGCCCCCATGCAACTTCTGCCACAGTCTCAACATCCTGTTCCTCTCCTTCAGTGCCATCCCCTCCTTGTACATTTCAGTTACCCTCTTCACCTGTGAAGAAGAAATGGCGCTTGAAAGAGGCTGCAGAGTAATACGGAGCCAGAGTTTCACCCAAATGGAAACCAGCTATTGCAGAAGTCAGGCAGGAGATGTTCACAAGGAAAAAAAGGACAGAGCCTGGATGCCCTTTGTCATTCATTGCATTTAGATGCCAGTAAATGTCTCCAGCTCATGTAACTGAAAGAATTAACTGACTGACTTTGGTTTCATCCCTCCTGAAATTCCCTGAAATTACTATGAAGTTATACAGATGGGCAGTTACAATTCTTTCAACAGAAAGTTAATTGGATGGATCACACCTTATAATTACATGGGAAATCCACTGTGTTATGAAGGGTTGTAAAGGGACATGCCCTGAGCTCAGTGTTCCCTCTAAGCCCTGCTTCATAGGTGATTAATCAGCCCCGCTCAGACAGAGGCTCAGGGCTCCATGCAGGGAGCTGACTGGCTGGGGCTGATTAATCACCTGTGAAAATGGGCTGCCAGGCTGCTTAAAGGGACCCCAGCTTGAGATATGCTAAGTGGGGCTGTAAAATACCGATTCATCCGTTTAACCCAATATTTAACCAGTTAACTGAGTAAACAGGATCCTGGGACTGGGGCTGCTGCTGCCGGTGGCAGCTGGACTCTCCTGGTCTCGGGGCTGGGGGCAGGAAGCTCCTGGGGATGGGGCTGCTGCTGGCTCCTGACCCCAATGGGGCAGCCCTCCGCCCATGGCAGGCCACAGGCCGGGGGCTGCTCCCAAGCACAGGTTAACCTGTACCCGATAAGCAGCACCCAGTAAGGGGACGCTGACCTGATAACCCATCCACATCTCTAATGGTGAGCACCCTGCACTTCCTGCAATTGCAATGGCAGTTGCATTTCCTTACACCAGGTCTGCATTTGTCCCAGTTTTGTGTTTCAGGAAGTCACGTGGAGCTCGTACTCTGTGTCTTCCCGTGTTGAAGGACGGAGACAGAGCGACAGCACTGGGAGCTGTATCTCAGCAAGGCAAACATCCAGATGCTGCCCCCAGTCACATCTTGGCCTGTCCGAATGGAATGCAGGGAGGTGAAAGGGTAATATTAGGTGGCTGTGGTTCTCCTTTGGCCCCCAAAAAGGGCAGCAATGAGGCCACCTGGGATGCTGGTTCGTGTGGCGTAGTCCTTGTTCACCAGGACTGAACTGTTTTTATAAACACCACAAAATAGCCCTCTTTCTAGCTCGAGCAACCCAGCCAGCATCCAAAGCAGGACCCTGGAGATGAAAGGGCCCCCGTATTTCTAATGCCTTGGATCAGCCAGTCCTTGGAAGAAGAGTGACAAGGATCTAACACATTGCAGAACTGGTTCTCTCATGTAACACTATACACAGAAGGGAGGAATCATTGTGGCTTGCCAGGGGCTTGCCGGGGGAGAATGAGGAATTCTTTGGAAGGGGTGCATGTGTCCGTACTCACATCTAGTCGTATCTCCTGCAGGTCGTCTATGGTGAGCTGGTGACGCCTCTCCATCAAGTGAGGGCTGAGAGAAAGGGGGATTTTCTGACCTTTGAAATCACCAGGCGGTTTGAACGCAGCTGCCTAATTGAAAAAGCCACAGAGGCCATCGTGACATGCCTTTGGCAGTGTCTGTGACTTATTGCTGTCTGGGACAAAACTCTAATGCACCTGGTCAGTTATTTACTCCAGCACATTTGGGGAAATCCCGCCCTGCATGAGTCAGGCTGAAGCATGAGATCTGATTACACTGCAATACACAAAAGCTGGGTTTGGCCCCACTTACTTGCAGTATTGCTATCTCCCAGTGCTGCCCCCCAGAGGAGGAAGCACAGCCTGCTGCTTAGAAAGGATCTTTCCCTGTTGTCACGTACAACCATAGTTTCCCATCAGGCGTCCTTATGCCTTGGGGGGCGGGTGTGTGTGTGTTGTGGAGGACAACAGAGAAAGCAGACATCCTCTGTGAGTGTCTTGTGTGGGCTGGGTCACTTGATCATATCCTGCGATTGGGAAGTGGGAGACCAAGGGACATCTTCTGCTGGCTGGTATCTTCTGCTGCACTCATGGTAGTGTTCATGCCTTTAGTCTTGCTACCAAGACACCCGAGCAGACTACCATCCTACCGTATATTTTAGAAATGTGCGGCTGTCTGTCTGTGAGTCTGTTTGTTCAAGAACTCCTCCTAAATGGTAAGCGTTAGGACCACCGCATTCAGTACGCAGTTTCCCCTTATCATAACTTAAAGCAAGGTGAGAGTTTTGTTGTGCCAGGACAATGGGACGTGTGTGGAATGGGATTGTTTCACATCAAGCAGAAAGAGCGGGGGTGTGATAGCAGGGACAGTTATACTCACAAATGACCACAGGAGGGCAGCAAGCATGGGGGACTGTTATACTCACAAATGACCACAGGGGAGTAGCCGCTAGCCATCACACAGCCTCCGCGGCCTTAGGCTGGCCCTCAGGCAACCTTGCTCCCCTCTCCTCCTCTCTGGTGTCTTGGACCAGGCCCCAGGCAACTGTGCTGCACAGCCCAGGCCAGCTCCCCTGAGGAGCATGACCCCCTGCCTGGGCTGGCCCCAGGCAGTAGCATGGTGGGCAGCCTGAGCTCCCACACCCACCCTGGGCCAGCTCCAGGGAGAAGACAGTAGCTGCCTTTCCCCCAGCTCTAAGCCCTCTCGCCTGAGCCCCTCCCCCCTTCTACTTCTATCTACCTGCCCTGAAGGACCTGAGCAATGCCAGGTAAGTCTTCCAGTGCTATACATTCCTGATATCTGTGGCAGATGGGAACAGGGGAATTCAGCTAGAATCTCCTGCCTCAAAGCTTTTAGAACAGGAATCAAACCCACAACTTTTTCAGCCAGCCTAGTAACTCTAAGAACAATTCTTCCTTGTAAAAGTGAGTTTCTCTTTCCCTGGGCTTGAACAAAGGACACTAAGTGGATGTCCCATTATAAAGCCAGCCTTCCGTACATTTAACTCCTCATTTATGTCTAAAGCTAAGTAGGAGAGACATCCAGCCCACTCAGTTAGCCGCATTCGTACCAGCACTAGAATTGTACTCCCCCCCCCCCCCTTCCTTCTTTTTCTGTTATAAATTCTATGTTCACGGTTTTTTCGCTCCAGCTCGTGAAGAAGTGGGTTTTTCCCATGAAAGCTCATGACACTATGTTTGTGTTAGTCTCTAAGGTGCCACAGGACTACTTGTTTTTAAAGTTACAGGCTAACACAGCTACCCCTCCGAGACTTTTTCCCTGGAATAGTCACCCAGGGTATTAGGTTTTCTGGGCTGTAGGGGGAAGAGCTATTCCAACCATGATACCTATAGGGAACGACAAGTGAACGTACAGTCTGCCACAGTTCCCCACTGTATGTAATCTCAAACGCATAGCCCCTGTATATCAGCTGCATCAAGTGCAAGCTAAACTAAGCAGTGTACATGGACTCATTTCATGAACATTTCTAGGAACAATTTTCCAGTGGCCATATTCAGAGCTGAGTCTAAAAGAAAGTGAAGTTTGTGCGGTTTACACTGTGTGCTGTGATGTACACATTGAGGGGGATGGAAGGAAGCGTAAACCACACATACTTCACTTCCTTCCATCCCCCTCAATGTGTACATTACACCACCTTAGACAACTCCCAGCTTACTTGGAGTCACCCCATTGGCATCACTGAATTTGACCCACTAAGTCTAAGGGAAACAAAGGCTATGTCTACACTGCATCCCTCTTGCGGAAGAGGAAATGCAAACGAAGCGCTCGTTAGCAACGTCTCTTCCGATGCTTTTTGCGCAAGAGGTTTTTGAGCAAAAAAATGCAGTGTAGAAGGGTTTGTTTTGTGCAAAAAAAAACCCTTTTGCACAAGAACCCTTATTCCTCAAAAAATGAAGTATACAGGTTCTTGCGCAAAAGGGTTTTTTTGCACAAAACGGACACGTCTACACTGCTTTTTTGTGCAAAAACCTCTTCCACAAAAAGCATCAGAAGAGAATATGCAAATGAAGTGCGAGATGTCGCTAATGAGCACTTCATTTGCATTTCTTCTTCCACAAGAGAGATGCAGTGTAGATGTAGCCTATATAGTGTCATAAGATTGTGCTGGCTCCACATATTTCAACAGGGAGGAGTCTACAGCGAAACAAGACTCGCCCTTTTGTGTATCATCTGTTGTTACATTGATTAGCAACTTCTCCTTATCTCACCTTGCGCAGCCAGTTTCTTTTGTGGAAAAAGTGGTTTTCAAATGAGGATATAGGCTCTTTCCTTCTCTGCATCTCTAGCTTCTGCAAGTCTTTTTTTGGCTTCGGTTCGGTCATTCCATCCCGGTTGGGAAGCAACGGGAAGATGGGGACCTGAGCATAAGGACTGTCAGAGGGGGCAGTGCTTGCTGGCAAAGGTGGAAGAAGGAGAATAGATATCACTGATTGGACACAGCACCCACCATTGGTTTCCTAGCCCTTGCCCCTTCCCAGTCTATGATCAATGCAACCAAGGCAGCACTACACAAGTTCGGAGATCTCCCCTAGTCACTTTTCCTCTTTTTCCCACCTTCCTTTCCACAAAACACATTGGAAACGTGAGCCAGAGAAACCTCAAGTTTTGGATGCCCAACTTTACAGATCGAGGGCCTAATTCCCAGAAGTGTTGAGCCCCCACATTTTCAGTAACCGCAGCGTCGTGGGTGCTCAGGACCTCTATAATACAAACACAGGTCTTAGTGATCCGTTCTGAGAATGAGAGACGGACTCCTCGTTAGCCCATGGCTGTGTCTACATTGGCACCCCTTTCCGGAAAAGGGATGCTAATGAGACCAGTTGGAATTGCAAATGCCACGAGGGATTTAAATATCCCCCGCGGCATTTGCATGAACATGGCTGCCGCTTTTTTCCGGCTCGGGGATTTGCCGGAGAAAAGCGGCAGTCTAGACGGGATCTTGCGGAAAATAAACCCTTTTCCGGAAGATCCCTTATTCCTACTTTCAAGGAATCCCTTGAAAGTAGGAATAAGGGATATTCTGGAAAAGGGTTTATTTTCCACAAGATCCCATCTAGACTGGCGCTTTTCTCCGGCAAAACCCCGAGCCGGAAAAAAGCGGCAGCCATGTTCATGCAAATGCCGCGGGGGATATTTAAATCCCCCGCGGCATTTGCAATTCCGACTGGTCTCATTACCATCCCTTTTCTGGAAAGGAGTGCCAATGTAGAAACAGGCCATGAGTTATACCTCGAGCAACCACCAAGAAGAACGAATCAGTTAATTAAGGTTCTGTTGGGCTAAGTGATATGCTGAAGTTATTATTTATACAGGATAGTGTCAAAACAGTAATTTAACCAAATATTCCTTTATTAAAGCCAGAGGCTGAAAGGCATTTATACAATTGCTCTAAATAGGCCTACAAAGCCTAACTGATAAGCAATTGATTACATTCAAGCAGTAAAAAAGTATTCAATCAAGGGTATGTCTACACTACCCCGCTAGTTCGAACTAGCGGGGTAATGTAGGCATACCGCACTTGCAAATGAAGCCCGGGATTTGAATTTCCCGGGCTTCATTTGCATAAGCCGGCTGGCGCCATTTTTAAATGCCGGCTTGTTCGAACCCCGTGCCGCGTGTAGCGTACAGATAGTTCGGAATGGCTTGCTAGTTCGAACTATCTAGCCCATGCCGCGTGTAGCCGCGCGGCACGGGGTTTGAACAAGCCGGCATTTAAAAAAGGCGCCGGCCGGCTTATGCAAATGAAGCCTGGGAAATTCAAATCCTGGGCTTCATTTGCAAGTGAGGTATGCCTACATTACCACCCTAGTTCGAACTAGGGTGGTAGTGTAGACATACCCCAAGATACTTACAAATGGGCTAAACACCCATGGTTTGCTTAGACCCATGTTAATTTGCTCCTATGTGGTCAGGTATTAGTAATGAACCCTTTCAGAATTCACTTTTTAATACCCTTTAACAAACAAATGATGTCATTGCCAATTACTGACTTCAGGTAAAAGCCAACTAGAGACAGTTTCCTGTCTTAGCTGTGTCTACATTGGCGTGATCTTATGCAAAAGCATCTGCTTTTGCGCAAAAACTTGCTGCCTGTCTACACTGACCGCGAGTTCTTGCACAAGTAAACTGACATTCTAATGTATGAAATCAGGGCTTCTTGCACAAGAACTCTGATGCTCCCGCTCAGGAATAAGCCCTCTTGCGCAACTGTTCTTGTGCAAGAGGCCAGTGTAGACAGGCAACATGAATTTCTTGTGCAAGAAAGCCCTATGGTTAAAATGGCCATCGGAGCTTTCTTGCGCAAGAGAGCGTCTACACTGGTACGGATGCTCTTGTGCAAAAGCACATCTCTTGCGCAAAAGCACATGCCAGTGTAGACGCTCTCTTCTGGAAGAATTTTTGCACAAGAACTCTTCCGCAAAAGAGTTCTTGCACAAGATCATGCCAGTGTAGACGTAGCTGGGATGTAGATAAGATTAACACCTTTCTCCCCAAGGCCTTTCCTCCTTATCTCTTCCCCCTCTTTCTTGCTGACCCACAAGTTTCGCTTTGTACCTGGCTCTATTTTTGAGATAACACTGGTATGTCATGTGGGAAAGGCCTTGCTGCCTCTTTTTAAAACAGATTGTTACCCCATTGGTCAGAAGTTCTTACCTTCATTAGTGATTCTTTGAACCAGACAGCCCCCGCACTCCCGGCCCACTTCCAGCCTAATAACTCATTACTTTCAGGGGCTCTCTGTGCAACACCAATTTCTTTAACCAAACTTAAACTAGCTGTAATTCTCTCCTTTTCTATTTATTCTACATGGTGACAGCCCATGGGGGGACAGCCTACATATTAGCAGAGAGCACTTCCCTCTTAGCCAAGTCCATAGCAGCTTTTCATAAACCTTAGTTTGACTCAGATCAAGTCCAGCCGAAAGGGACTTGATGTACCATACTCCAGACATGGTTGGCATGAGAGCCACCCTCATTCACTGGCTGATCCCCCCACTTGATTTCCATCTTCAGCTCTGCCCAACCAGACATCGCAGTCATGGGTTTGGATGGGGCCGATTGTAACCTTTGTGCTGTAAGGCAGCCTGTCCCCATCACATCGCCTTGTCACTTCTCAGACAAGCAAGGCCTGATTCCCAGAAACACAGTTCACTGCTGTCCTGTCCTCTATGGCAAAGGGGAAAATTCTAGCCCCCTAGACTTTGGAGCTTTGGATAAAATGCAAACTGTGTCTGAATGAAACCTGGAAGGACAGCATGGCCTAGTGGGCTCTTCCCTTGAACTGGGATGGTACATGGAATAGGGTAGCAATTGGCGAGAGATGCTGGTGTCTCATTCTCTAGCATCTCAACTTTTTATTTTTTTAAAGTAACTCCCTAACTGTTACAATTGGAAAGAAAACCTCAGAAAAGAAAACCTGAGCATCTCATCGAATCTTCCCACGGGACTGTGTCCGGCTATTGCACCAAACGCTGTTCGCTTGGAGCACTGGGGAGCTGCTGGATCTGATCAGTACATTTGGAGAGGAGGCTATGCAGTCCCAGCTGTGCTTGAACCACAGGAATGGGGAAACCTATGGACACATTTCTCGAGGGGTGTGTGAAAAGGGCTGTGACTGGGATAAGCTGCAGTGTTGATTGAAGATAAAGACGCTGAGGCAGGCATAACATAAGGTGAGGGAGGGAAAGTTGCTCTGGTGCTGTACCCAAGATCTGCCATCTCTATAAGGAGATGGATGCTATCCTTGGTGTGGTGCTATCTCCATTACAAAGAGCCCCGTAGATACTTTGGAGGGCACAGGCGGCAGAAAGCAAACCTAACCTGGAGGATGAGATGGAGTTACACAAGGATGCGTAGCTCCCAGTGTGGTTGCCTGATGGGGCAGGCAGCCAGGAACTGTTCTCTTCTGTGGTGCATAGTCAGTCTCGGCAGTTGTCCTCTGGGGAGCAGGAAGCAGATCAGACCCGTGGGGAGTGGCTGTGGCTTGTGAAGTGCAGAGATGGGTTTAGGATACAGAAATATGAGAGGCTGGATGTGTTTCTGGGGGCTGGACATTTCCCTGTGTAGCTAATTGGTGTGATAGAACAGGGTGCTGACGCGACAGAACAGAGTGCTGGTGCATGCCGATATCTCACAGGAATCCTCCAGAGAAATCGCCAGGAGAGTTCCTGGAGGCATGCATTAGTTCTTTGCTGCAGATTCGATGGCAAAGCAGCTTGGTTCCTCTCCCCAATGTAGGACACTTTCCCACCCCATTCTGCAACTACCTGTGCAGGGACCTAAGCGGCACATAGGTGAGCTGCATACAGTTCAATAAAGGTAAAGTTTTATAATGGAATTCATCTCTATTTTGTTTTCTACAAATTCAGATGGCAGGCACTACTCACACCTGAACAGTCATTTCAAAGATTTTCTCACTGGGATCTGTGCCCCCAAATGTTACCATAACCTCCTAGGAAAACTACATGGACTATACAATTGAAGCACCTATGACACAGATATACATTACTGCTGCTCATTATCAAAGTGCTTCCTCAGAGCCTCCCTGATCTGAATTGCCACCCTCTGGGCTCCTCCGCAGACAAGTGGTCTGCTTCAGTGCTCCACTTCTGAGCATTTCATCGTTAGCTTCACAGAGATTATGCAAAATGCAGCATGCAGCTATGACCACAAGCATATTGTCCTCATTAAGTCTAACCTGCCATAAAGGCAATGCTGGCATGCCTTTATTCTGCCAAAAGGAACAGTCAATTCTCATCTGGCGCCACTCAGTCTGTTGAACTGAGCCTTACTGCTGTCCAGGTGTCCTGTGTAAGGATTCATAAGCCAGGGCTCTAAGGGGTAACCTGGTCTCCCAGGATTGCTCTGGGCATTTCCATGTCTCCCTCTTTAACCGCGTTGTCTGGAAAGAAAGTCCTCACTTGCAGCTTTCTGAACAAAGTGGTGTTCCTGAAAATGTGCGTGTCATGCGCATTTGCAGACCACCTTGCATTGATGTCAGTGAAACACCCATGGCAATCTATAAGCGCCTGCAACACCATGGAGAAGTACCCTTCCCTATTGATTTACTCTGTTGTAGGGTGGTCTGATAGTAAAATTGGAATGTGTGTGCCATCTATCGCCCTTCCACCGTTAGGGCAACCCATTTCTGCAAAGATGTCCACTATTTCATACTCATTTTCCTCATGGTCCTTCGTAGCAGGATGCGATTTATTGCTCTGCTCACTTGCAGTGATGCAGCCCCAATGCTCGACTTGCCCATTCCAAACTGGTTCGTAACTGACCGGTGGCAGTCTGTCTGGAATCTGGTGACTCCAATGATTGCCACCTGCATCTCTCCCAGGAGGGCAGCTCTCTTTCTGGTGTCCTTGTGCCACAAGTCTGGGGCCAGCTCTGAACCCAGTTCCTGGAAGGTCATTTTCCGCATTCAGAAGTTCTGTAGCTGCTGCTCTTCATCGCATATCTGCAGGACAATGCCATCCCACCATTCGGTCTTGTTTCCTTAGCCCCAAAGCAACAGTTTATCCTATGCAGCTGCTTTGGAAATGCCCAAAACAATGCAAAATTGCTCCTATTTGTATCACGCAGAACGTTGGGCGTTTACACGTCTTCCCCTGTTAGGAACTTAACTGTATTGCCATGCACAATGTTTTCATGACAGCATATGAGAGAACTGCAGGATCATCCCTTCTCTCTAAAGATGCTGGGGTGCACAGCAAAGACTAGCCAGTGAAAATATAGCGCAAAAGAAAGTTGGAAGCCCATGGAGGACTGGGACAGAATGCAATGCATCATGGGACATTTAGCATGGTCCCAAGGTGTGCTGCAATCCACTCCGACTTCCCACAACTCCCAGCGACAGAACATATTAACTTGCATTGTGGGCTACCTACCCACAGTGCATTTGTTGCTCACAATGTCGATGATGGTGGCCCCAATGTGCATGTGATCTGTTACCAGAGGAGCTAGTGTGAACAGTGTGTTCTGATCTTTGGGATGTCAACATAAGTTTGGTTGACAAAACTTGGTAGTGTAAACAAAGCCTAAATTCAAGGTGCCCGGTGCCATCAGATTTTTGATCATTTAGAATGGGACCACTCTGGTGATTCACAGGGGTGCAGCTTGGGCTAGTCCTCCCCGCCCCCATTTGATTCCTCATTGAATAAGTGATCTGGAGCTTGCAAATCTGGGTTCTAGGCATTCCAAATCAGTGGTCACCCCTGTAAATCTGAAGTGATTTGCCTAAGATCCCAGCTTGCCACAGCCTCGCTAGGTGACGGAAACCCAGGAGCCCTGCTCTTTCACTACAAGACGATGCTTCCTCCGATTACTCACAGCTTGGTGCAACCCCTGGAGAGTGTAGGGGTTTATGATCTGCAAGAAGCAAAAACTTAGTCGCTAACCAAGACTCTGATCCAAGGCCCAAATGTCAGGCAGAAAGAGAGGACTTCTCCTTACTTGCCATGGACAGAGCACGCTCCAGTGAATGGCGGTGACCTGCGACTTGGTTGCCCTCTGCCCCTTTGGCACCGTCAACAAGACTCCCGCTTAGACACACAAGCGGCAGAGTCACTTGCAGTTCTTACCCTTGAGGGTTTCCACGTAGGCTTCCAGCTCTTTGTTGTTCATCACGGAGATGCGGGCTGCACCTGCAAAGGCTGACTGAGGAGTGACTTTGCCTTTCTGAGGGGCATGTCTGAACGTGTGGCGACTCTTCCCACGATCCATTAAATTGCTATCGTCTATCAAGGCCCTCCTGCCAGTAGATGCCATGAACTTCTGCCGGTAGTAACTAGAAGACAAAAGAGGACTCAGTGTCTCCGGACGCGTTACACGGGACAGCTATAACCAGCAGCCTTTTCACCAGCGTCTTTCAGGGGGAGGGGAATGGAGCTTCTGTCCTTTGACTGCTTTATGTTGCTTAGAGGAGGCTCGAGGGGATTTTAAAGCCCCCCCCTTTATTACTTTAGTATAAATTCAGCCCTTGTGTATCTTGAGAGACTCTGTGGGCAGCTGGAGACCAGGTAGAACTCTGGTATCTCCGGTTTACAGACACTGACTCCCTGTGGGCAGGAAAGGCTTTCCACGGAGCGGGGCTGCCAGGATGTACATGCCAGCAGTGGCGCGGAGACAGTGACCGGCAGCTGCTGTAGCCCTGCTGAGCTGCCAGTGGTGGCAGCAGGGTCCCCGGGTGTTTTAAATCGCCTGGCTGGTGGCAGGCTGTGGAACACCAGAGGGGAGTGTGCAGGAGGGGCAAGTGGGGCTGGGGACATGCAAAGATTCCCCCCACGAGCATCTGCCAGAGGGGGGTGCCTTAGCTAAGTTCAGCACCCCTCACCCCCTCCTCTTGCATCTCCCTCTCCTTCCCAGAGCCTACACACCCTCTCCCCTCCACCCCCTTCAGTCCCCAGTTCCCTTCCAGAGCCTGAACCTCATTTCCTCCTGCACCCCATCCCATGTCCCGGGCCAGAGCCTGCACCCAGCACCCAGACTCCCTTCCAGAGCCTGACCCCTCGCTCCTCCCCCCACATCCAAACTCCTAAATCTTGCACCCCTCTGCTCCAGCCCAGAGCCTGCATCCCAGACTTGCTCCCAGAGCCTG
Organism: Pelodiscus sinensis; assembly: GCF_049634645.1. NCBI lineage: Eukaryota > Metazoa > Chordata > Testudines > Trionychidae > Pelodiscus > Pelodiscus sinensis. Next base: position 5,061,746 of record NC_134739.1, on the reverse strand, counting down.
AGGCAGGGAGGAGGGGGAAGGACGTTTGAGTGGGGGAGGGCTGTGGGCTCTGGGGATTCTGGACATCACCAACCAACATTTCTGCGAACCTGCTTCCCCGGTACCGCCCCCCCTTATTACTGCCCTGCTGCCCGCAGAGCTGAGCCCTCCGTCAGCACCTGCCTCTCTCCAGCTGCCCAGCTCTGAAGGCAGCACAGAAGTAAGGGCGCATGGGATGGTCTTGCCACCATTACTTCTGCACTGCTGCTAGTATGGAGCTGCCTTTAGAGCCAGGCACTTGGCCAACAGCCGCACGGCACAGAGGTAAGGGTGGCAATACCATGACTCTCTGAAATGTTGGGCGTTATTAGGAAAGGGAAAGAATATCCCATTGCTGCTACATAAGTCCTCGTATGTCCGCCTCTTGAATACCACTTGGAGAAGCGGTCACCTCATCTTAACATAGACAGACTGGAACTGGGAAAAGTACACAAAAAACCAACAAAAATGCTTAGGGGTAGGGAACAGCTTCTGTCCGAGGCACGGTTAAGAAGGCTGGGATTTTTCAGCGTGGAAAAGAGACGACCAAGGGTGGACAGAGGTCTATAAAATGCTGATGGGTGTGGAGACAATAAGGCTATGTCTAGACTGCAAGCCTCTTTCGAAAGAGGCTCTTTCGAAAGAGAGCGTCTAGACTGCACGGAGAAATTTCGAAAAAGCGGCTTGCTTTTTCGAAAGAAAGCATCCAGTGAGTCTGGATGCTCTCTTTCGAAGAAGCCCTATTTACATTGAAGAACGCCTTCTTTCGAAAGAGGAACTTTCGAAAGAAGGCGTTCTTCCTCGTAAATTGAGGTTTACCGCCATCGAAAGAAAAGCCGCGTTCTTTCGAATTAATTTCAAAAGAACGCGGCTTGAGTCTGGACGCAGGGGAAGTTTTTTCGAAAAAAGGCTACTTTTTTCGAAAAAACCCCTGAGTCTGGACACAGCCTAAGGTGTTATTTAGGCCTCATAATACAAGAGCTGGAGGGTCACCAAATGAAACTAATAGGTAGCAGGTTTAAAAGAAAAGGAAATATTGCTTCACCCTGCACCGTCAACCTGCCAAGCTCTTTACCAGAGGATGTTGTGAAGGCCAGGTCTATAACGGGCCTTTAAAAAAGAACTAGCTACATTCCTGGAGGTAGGTCCGTCAATGGCTATGACCCAGGAGTGGGCAGGGATGATGTCCTTAGACTCTGGTTGCCAGAAGCTGGGAGTGGGCCACAGGGATGATTCCCTGTTCTGTTCATTCCTTCTCAAGCACCTGACATTGGCCGCTGCCGGCAGGCAGGAGACTGGGCGAGACGGACCTTTGGTCTGACCCTGTGTGGCTCCTGGCTTACGCGTGTGCCCGTGAAACGGAGAGCTGGCTTCCCCTTTGTGGAGCGCTTGGTGCTCACCTGACTATTTCAAGCATGGCCTTCCTCGGCAGAGCCGACAGCTCCACCAGCTTGGATAGGATCTCAAACATCAAGATTCCTGTGGCATCAATGGACTCCACATCCTCTGTGCTGCCTTTCTCTGGGGCTGGGGAGGAGGAGCAGAGCAATAAGCCCATCTTCCTCACCACGCCGTCTCCTTCAGAGTCCCCAGTCAGCGCTGGCGACCTCCTGCAAGGGTTTGTCTGGGCAAAATATCGCGAAAGGGCAGGATGGAAGAGGAGAGGGGCAGCTCTTAAACAAACAAAGCAGCCGTGGCCCTGGCTAATCAGGGGCAGCTGAGGCAGGGCGGCTATACATCAATTAAGGACCAGGTGACCTCTTTAAAAACCTTCCCTGTGGGGGCGGGGGGAGGAGAGTGGAGAAGGAGTTTGGAGAGGAACGAACAACTGAGAAGGAGGCTCGGAGGAGCTGAGCAGAACAACACCAGCACTGCCGGAGGTGCCGGACTCTGACAGGGAGTGTTTGGAGGCTCCCTTCCCCCCAGGTGGCCAGAAACTTCAGCTGGTGGCTGAGGACTGTTTACTCCTCACCATCACCCCCAACTCCCCTGTCTCAGGCCAAGGGACAGAAGGCCAAATGCTGAGAAAGAGCAAGTGGGACTTGTCCCGCGGCCCCTACACTGCGGGATAGTGGGCAGAAAAGGGCCTGGAACCCAGGATTCTGCCACAATATACAGTAAAACTCCAATAGTCTGTCATCCAATTGTACGGCACTCCTGATTGTCCGGCATCAAAATGGCAAGAGCCTAGCGAGTGAGCTTCAGCAAAAAACAAGTCACAAGGCAGCAGTGGCAGCAGCTGAACCGAGCGAAAAGGGTAAAAAGGGTTAAAAAACCTAAAACATCACAGTCTACTGTATACAGTATGTACAATAAAAAGGGTTAAAACATTTTATATACAGTATATACTGTATACAATATATATATATAACCGCCTTATAGTACCTCCTGATAGTCCGGCATATCCGATAATCCGGCACCACCGAGGTCCCAAAGGTTCCGGATGATCGGAAGTCTACTGTAGTGTATGCGTGTGGGAAACCATGTCCCCTGCTGGGGCCTCTGGGGCAGTGCTAGCTCCAGCATAGCCAGAGACGCTTCTCACTGGCATAACCGCTCCAGATAGCGCTGCTCCTCCTCTGCTTTGAGAGGCAGTTTGGTGCTGGCATCCCAGCCAGAGAGACTCAGCTGAGTATGTGGGACACCGCTTGGTCTAACCCCCCCCCCCGGCGGTCTGAATCCCAGGCCTATGCTTCAGGGTTCCCTGGCTCCCCATTATCACACCCCTTTCATGGTGGTTCCTCCCCAGGAGCCAGGCTCCCCTGGGGAATCCTGTCAGTGCAGCCCCTCTTTTCTGTGCTCCTCGGTGCTCAGCCTGCAGTATGGCAGCTGCCTCCTCCCTCCGAGCTGGACTGTCCAGGCTTAGTGCAGCTGTTTCTGATTGCGTCAGCTGTGTGCAAGCTGATCTGTGGGGAACCCCAGAGACTGACGTCTGAGTCCATGCCACGTGAACTTCTGATTGCCCCAAGGTTGCGGTGACACTGGTGCCTCTAGGGAGGTGGGGTTCTGGCCACACTCACATGACCGGGGCGGGGGGGACAGCGGCCAGTTCCACTGGCTAGGCAGGACACTCACCTACAGCCTGGATGAAGCGTTTGTTGTCGCTGACAATGGTCAGAAAATCAGAGAAGTTCACCTTCCCGTCTCCTGCAAGGTAAACAGCATTTCCTGCTGGTCAAGTGACTTCCCCCCGCCCTCCAAGGCCAGTCCGGCTACAGCCATCTTTCTCTGAGCGCTGGTGGAGAGGGGGCTTTGTTACTAGGATCCATCCTAGGCAACTGCACCTCCCCACTCCACTGGTTGTCATCGGCATGGGTCTGACCATATTCTCAGGCCAGGCCAGAGAATGACAGCTGCATGGCTGGCCTGTGTGCATGGGTTGGGAGGCGGGGTGGAATGACCATGCAAGGTTGAATTTAGCTCTACTCCACTCATCAAAGAAAAGTACTGAAATTGACTAACTGCCCTTAGAGCTTGTCTTCACTACAGGGATCTTCACTGCTGCAATTGATCCTCCGGAGTTTGATTTAGCGAATCTAGTTAAGACTCAGTAAATCAAACTCAGAGGGCACCTCCACCAGCATCCGGAACTCCTCTTTTTGTGAGGAGGAAGGGAACTGGCAAGAGCGTTTGTTCCTGTCTATCTTCCACTGTGGGGCTGCCACCAAGCTCAGCTTAAGTCACGTCGACGCCAGCTACGTATTCTGCATAGAATTCTAGGCATTCTACATAGCCACAGTTGAGTTCCCAAAGCCGAGCTGCCAGGCCTAGTGTAGACCTGGCTTTAAAGTCAGTGGAAGGGGCTTGGTGGTGTAGACTCATTGGTTATAAAATTACCCTAATGCACCTAACTTCGACCTAACCCCCTGGTGCAGACCAGGCCCCAGTTTGACACCCAGATCAACCTAAGGGGCTGGTACATTGGGGGCCCGAATGTGGCTTTAAGCCACTGGCTGCACTGGGAAGGGCTGAGGAGGGGTCTTTCTGTGTGACTCAGAGGTGCCCCAGAGACCCAAGAGGGGTGTGCTTTGGATACAGAAGAACTGGGGCTCTCGGCCAGGCTCCTGGTCTGTGTGTGCGAATGGCCTGTGCATGCTGTGGACTGACCAGCCAGCCCAAGGAAGAATTCTTATGGGCCCAGCCAGGATCCCTCCAGGGGGCAGGCACAGGGCAAACTCCCATCACCTGTTCCCACGGTGCCCTCGGTTGTGCTGCCTGCGGTGGGGCATAGTGCACCCCCTTGGCCCCCACCCCTTTGAATCAGCATGTTGCCGGCCAGGAGCACCGCCCACCCATGCTGGAGCTAGCCTGTACACAGCTGCCCATCACTTCGCCCATTTTCCTTGCCAGCCTGACTTGGCCTCCCTTCGTAACACACCCGTCACGCCAGGTCTCCGGCTGCAGACCTTGGGGCTCCACAGCACGGCACCGAGCAATGGGAAGCCCCCGCCCAAAACCCACCCCTCCGGGGCAGAGCTCAAGGTGTTCTGGCACCTTTTGCTGAAATTCTGAAAATAGAATCCTTGTTGTTGCGCCCTAGGAGGAAGCTCAGCTAGTTCCTGACGGCAGAACGCCTCCCTCTTGCCAGGAGCTAGTGTCGTCTGGAGCCTACATGCACCTCAGGAGTCACTTGTTTTGTTTTTTTAAACTAAAATGAATCGTGGCCCTTGGGATCACCCATATCTCCTTGCTGAACATGTTTTGAGGATGGAACCGTGCCTGGGAAGGAATCCTCCTTGTCTCCATGCTGATCTAGTAACTGGGTGGACATAAAATGCAGGACAATGTAGCACTTTAAAGACTAACAAGATGGTTTATTAGATGATGAGCTTTCGTGGGCCAGACCCACTTCCTCAGATCACCGTGGGAACAGGTGATGGGAGTTTGCCCTGTGGACATGGCCATCTGCGGTACCGAATCGCACTTGTGTTTTGGGGTTATGGGGTCTCACCCCTGAGCTAGCCTCAATACACTTCCTTTGTACACCCCAGAACAGTCACACTCTGCAACGAGCTGCAGGAGACAATGAATGAAGTCACTGGCCTGCACCGCAGAAGATCTGGTGCGAGGTCCCAGATGGTCACCACCTTCGGCAACTCTGCAAATGCAGACATGCTCCCTCCTGCCTCCCACCCCTCGTCTTGCCTGTTAGGCTGTGAGCTCCACAAAGGAGCACAACTCCTCACGCTCACAGACGCGTCCCCTGGGAACGTGCCACTGTGGACACTCACCGTCTATATCAGCATACAACAGCTCATCATCGGCCTCTTGTTCGGTTAAATCAATCCCCAGCTTCTTTGCAGTGGCCTTCAAGCCTTGCCGGTCAATATTGCCATCTGCGTCCTTGCTGAAGAAATTGTAGGCACGGTGGAAAGCTGTGGGCAGGGAGGAAAAGGGCCCCTAGTGATGTCGGGTGGGATGTACGAGCGTCTCGTGCTCTGCGTTTGGAACCCCAGGGCCATAACAACGGGGGCTTCTTCATGCCAATGCAAAGACTCTACCCAGGTCAATGGCCAGCATGGTAGGAGAACCCTGGAACCCGAGGAGAGGCAGGCGGCTCTTGTGGTGATGGGGCGCCTATGACCTTGGTTCTGCAAAAGGGGGAGGGGGCTGAGACTGCAAGCTGCTTGGGGCAGCAGCTGGGTCTGTACAGCACAGGCTGTCCCCACAGGTACAATCAGGATCTAACAAGCGAAAGAACAAACTTTGAACTGGCTGACGTCAGCCGGCTTCTCGAGACCTGGGACATTGTTACCTTCTAGTTGGTCTCTGGTCAGGCTCTTCGCGGTTTTGCACTTGCTTCTGTCTAGAAGGATGCCAGATAACTCCCTGCCGTACAACAGTCCGGAATGGAAAGGACAATTAAAAGGAGCAAAGGGACAGTCTTCTCACCTCTGATGGCCAGCTGCCGAGTGCGTGGATTCAGGGCAGGCAATGGTGCAGGCAGCCCAATGCCTCTCGGCGACCCACGTGCAACCATGCTGAGCTCAGCGGGGTTGCATTAATTTAACCAAGAAAAGTTTGTTATCTGATTCTGCTCTCACTTCGGTTTCACACAGTTGTAAACATCAGTGAGATGCCAGGGAGTCACGCCAGAGTCACTTCTAGGGCAGGGGTAGGCAAACACCGGCACGTGGGCTGGATCCAGTGGTACCCCTCCCCCCACTATATTTACCTGCGTGGCCGCAGGCTCTATTGGCCATAAATCGCCGCCATATTATTGCCCACCACCAGGAGCGGCCCGAGGCAGGCTGTGGCAGCGGCGCCCCAGGCGGAATGTGCGATTGGCGCCCTCGCCTGCACGGCCATCAATGGAGTGACATCATCATCGGGCGCCCCAGGTGCCCCATTGAAGGTGGTGCCCTAGGTGACGGCCAAGTCGGCCTATAGTCACGGGCCGCCCCTGCCCACCCCAATTCTAGGGGCTGATCCTGCCCTCTTATGCAATTACCTCAGGGCTGCACAGAGACTTTACGGGCAGCGGGGAGAAAGCACCGTTACCAACTAGCACGGACCTGGGCAGCCTTAGCTTTAGCCAAGTTACAGTGTTAGAAAGAATGAGCTTGGGATTGGCCCTGTCTAGAGCAGGGGGCTGGACTTGATGACCTTCTAGGTCTCTTCCAGCTCTAGGATTCTATGAGCTTCGGGGGTCCCACGAGACCTGTGTGAGGGGCTGCTTCCCTCTCCACACATCACTCTATGTCTCATAAGGACTCGCAGATTGGCAATATGTTCCGTCCTCCTCCCCTAGATACATGTCACACTGCTGAATGTGGAGCCCCAGGAAGGAATGAGACGCAGTACAAGACTGCGGCCTGCACCAACCCAAACAACGCCCGAGGGATTTGAAGGCTGCAGCAGAATCTAGCCGGCGACATCGCGACACAGGCCACTTGGATTCCGTTTCCAAGGCTATCTGGAGCCTCTTTCCAGCTGGGGGTGGTGTCAAATCCCAAAGGGCTCACTTGGAAAGGCTCCCACTGAAACCAGGGAAGTGAAAGAAGAAATGTCTCCTTGAACCTAAGACCAGACCAGCAGTTCTCAACCTTTCCATACCAGGGAAATTAATCAGCTAATCGAGTAGTCGATGGAATTTCCATCGGCTACTTGATTAGTTGATAAGGGGGGGCGCTCGCTAGCCCACTGTGCAAGGGAACTCGTGCAAGGGGGGACTGAAGCAGTCCCCACTGGCCCACAGTTCTTGTCCATTTCAAAGGAAGAGGCGCAGCAATCCGGACCCTGTGCGAGCGAGGACTGCTTTGGTCACCACTTGCGCCGTTTCCCCGCTGCGCCTCTGCCTCCCCTGCCCTCTGCCTCACTAGGAAGGTGGTGAAGCACTGGGAGGGGTTCCCTAGGGAGGTGATGGAATCTCCATCCCTAGAGGTTTTTAAGTCTCGGCTTGACAAAGCCCTGGCCGGGTTGATTTACCGTATATTCCGGCGTACAAGACGACTTTTGATGTTAAAAAACATCCCCCAAAAATCGGGGGTCGTCTTGTACGCCGGGTATACATCCCAGGCGCGCCTGGGCTGCCCCCCTGCCGGCTTCCCCCGAGGCTTTGCAAAGCTGCTGCGGCTTTGCTCCCGGTGCCTCTGGTCTGCTGGGAACCGTCTCCAGCAGACCAGGGACACCGGGAGCAAAGGAGGCGGAGGGGCGCTGGGGTATAAGATGAAACCCTATCTTTTAATTAAAAAATTAGGGGGTCGTCTTATACGCCCAGTCGCCCTATACGCCGGAAAATACGGTAGTTGGGATTGGTCCTGAGGTCTCTTCCCACTCTATGATTCTATGGCTTTTAAGTACCAGATCCTGCTTGCCCACCTTGGTGCCTCTGATACAAAGGCAGCAATGGAGGGAGGGAAGTGACTGGCTGAGTAATCGCTTACATCCTTATTCCAGACTCCTGGATCCCTTTCAGTGCCCCAATTTATCTTGTGCAGCCCTAGGTGGCACCTCACTTAGCTACTTGCTCACACAATCAGACATAAAATACAAAAGTGCCACCGCACACCAAGACTGGAAAATGGCCGACTTTCTCATTTTTGCCATCTAATGGTAAAAGCATTCGATTGGAATAGAAATATTGTCCTTATGTTTCAGTACGTAGAGCCGTATTAACAAGTACCAAGTTTTACTTTGTCCTGACTTCACCAGGGCTTTTTACCTCATCTCCCATAAAACCAGGCCATAGCTAGAGGCGTTGATGTACCCCCTAGAACAGTGTTTCAAAACCTTTATTTATAAAGTACCCCTTTTTAAAAAATTGTAGAAGTACCTCCAGTACCTACAGTTTTCAGACACACAACATTTATTTCTACTGTTGCAGCGCATTTGTTTAAACAATTTAATCGGAGCCAGGCAGGCGATGACATTTTTGGGTGTAAAAAGTACAAAAATAATAAAACGCTGTCAAATCTAAAAAGAAAAATTCAGTTTTCTCCAAATTTCAGTTGTGTGGACGTACCCCCCCGACTTCTCTCGTGTACCCTTAAGGGTACTCGTACCACTGCTTGAGAAACACTGATCTAGAAGCCCCCTGAGCACTCTGGGGGAGGCGTTCCCCCCGGCTGAGAGCCATTCAGGCCCATCAACGGGGGACAAAGACAGCAGTTGCCCCGGGGCCCTGTGATTCAAAGAGACTCCGGGCTCTCAGACACCCTTGCTTCACTGCGGCAGTGGCGGCAGATTGAACCCTGGCCCTTTAAATTGCTGGTGGAACATGGTGCCGTGCACTCCAGGCAGTGCTCAGGGCGGGGAGGGTGCACCATGTTCTCGGAGCTGTCTGGGGGCCAGCATGGAGCACTCCAGGTGGCACTCAGGGCTGCCCTGGCCCTGTTCCTTCTCCCCAAAGTCACACCCCTTCCAGAAGTGGGAGTCGGGGCCCTCCCCTGACTTGGCCCAGAGGCCCCCAGAGGCTGTCGGTGCCTCTGGATCGTTGGTCTGGACAGACAGGATGACTTAGGAAAGAGAACACACAAAGGTTCGGCTATTGCTGAGTGTCTGGAGGAGGCAGATATTATCCGCTCTCCTCAAAAGCTGCTTCCTGACGTATTTAAATTGCACCCTCAGTTGCCCCTGCGGGATGCTGACAGGGCCCCTTGGATGCCTGGTACTAGAGGGCAGGAATCCGAGCCGCCCAAGACCATCGTCTTCAAGCCACTGAAGCGGCGCGATCAATTAACATCAATCGATGCTGCCAGAGAAGTGGAAGCCCTCGCGCAGCAAGGCCACAGCATCTCTGCTTCCTGACTTCCCAGCTGAGTTTAATGAAAAAGAGGGTTGTCTTCAGTGGCATAAAACAAATCCTGAGAGGAACCAACGTCAGACACAGCCTCAAAGACCCATCCACCTGCCGTATGGATTCAGCAGGCACGGCAAAATCCCTTCGAAAACCTGGCAGATGCTTCAAAGCCTGACATCAGATCTGACCAAAAATAGATTTTTTTTAATCCAATACTTAGCAAACCTCAACTGGTTTAAAAATCAGTTGGTTTTTCTAGGTATCCCTGCCAATATGGTAATCGTCACATAAACATCCGACTCCTAGCAAATACGATTGGTTTGGCAAGTCAGTTTGTACAAAATTTAGTTCAGCTCGGCTGAACTCTTGGGCTGATCACCTTTAGGGCTGATGATACCAGGTGTCTAGCACCACAACGCACAGAGTAACACTTGAACACTAAGCTGAGGAATACAGCACCATCTATGGCCTGATGTATTGGCTGCGCTAATCATCCCAGCTCACACTGCCGGACAGAACCACTTCACAAGCTTTGCCTCTGATGGATGGCGTTATGATGGGCACAAGTCCCTGGCGGAACGGTCAGTACGCCCAATAAAGGAAACTGCCCATAACCTAACCTTAAACAGCACTAGGCATTCAACTGGTGCAGGGCATTTGACATACTATGTATATGAAACTTTTTATGCTGTATTTTTCAGATTTAGATTTTGTATTAATTGATTTACCAAACTAATTATAACTTTTCATGTGGTGAGTCTGCAGATACATAGGCCTAAGTAACTATTCATAGGAATACACTACACAGGTTTTTAGAACCCAATGGGTAATTACAGGATAAGATTTGACTTAAAATGTATTTGCATTTAGAGATGTTTAGGATATCATTAGATAATACAGGGAGGGGAGGAGACATAGAACTGCAGCCATCAGGAACTAAACGTGCCCACATTGGCTTGTTTTAAATCTTAATTTTCTTTTTCTTTTCTGGCCAAAGTATATCTGTAAGACACATTGTATATCTGTAAGACACACCCTTATTTCAAGAGGGATAAGGGATCTTTCGGAAAAGGCTTTATTTTTCGAAAGATCAGCGTCTAGACTGGCGCTTTTCTCTGACAAAGCTCCGTGCCGAAAAAAAGTGGCAGCCATTTTTATGCTAATGAAGCGCGGGAGATTTAAATCCCCGCTTCATTAGCAATTGCGATACGTCTAATTTACATCCCTTTTCCAAAAAAGGGATGTAGTCTAGACATAGCCATTATCTTTTTTGTATACTTGACACTTTTAGAGACTGAAATGAAGGCACAAATTCATTGAAAACTAATCAGTGTCTAATATGTACAAACATAGACCATATCCTAGAGATGTGAGTTTACAATACCAATGGAGAAATATGTATCTTTAAAATAAGGTTATACATTTTAATATGGCTTTTACATTTTGCCATGAATTTTCTTAGTGTGCTTCTGGAATGTGAGGGGTCTTAATCGGCCTCCCAAAGGAACTGAAATCCTGAGAGAGTTCAGATAAAAAAAGTACCAAGTAGATTTAGTGCAGGAAACTCCTGTAGCAGAAATAGTTGCCAATAGAATTAAGAAGATGTGGATAGGTCTTGAGTATCATTCATAATCGAATCCTAACAGCAGAGGCGCATTCATCTTAATTCGTAAAAGAATCATTTTTTAATGTGGATAGGCTTTGTTTGATCCTGAAGGAGGTAATGTTCTTGAAGGTGTTCCAATTCAAAGAAAGTTAATTCTGGGAAGCATTTATGGCCGAGTGGAGGTAATTCTGATTTTTTCCAGAGACATTGCAGACATTCTTTCTAATGAAAATGACATGCCAATGATACTGGCAAGTGGCTGGAACGCTGTACTAGACAGACATCAGGGCAGACCCGATTACCCAGTACTCCGAGCACAATAGTGGTACCCTCACTTGATCCAGCAAGCTCAAGATGTCAGACGTTCCCTCCCTAGCCTTATCGCTAGGTGCCGAGAAGGCCTTTGATGGGGTTGAATGGCCTTATTGAATGGCTGTCCTTAAAAAAACAAAACAAACTTTGGACCAATATTCCTGAACTGGCTGAATGTATTCCACAACTCTCCCTGCACCACATTGCCAACCAATGGAATTATTTCTCTTATGTGTCAACTAGAAAGAGGGACACAACAGGGCTGTCCCCTCTTGACTTGCCCTTTTAATCTCTCTCAAGCCACTGGCAAAATACATGTGTCCACAGTCACTGCAGGTGACTATCAACAGGGAAGTAGGGATGTTAGAGAAGAGTCGACGACTCGCTTAAAAGCTGGTTCCCCCCAGCACCGTCTCCACGGTGCTGCCTGCCCCACCATCACCTCTATCAGAAGCAGTGGGGGAGGGAAGGGATAGGGGAAGCTGCTGTGAAGCAGCCTCTGTCGTCAGGGGTCTCAGTGGAGAGCTGTGGTCAAGCAGCCCGTTCCCCATAGCCCGAGCTAGCTGTGGGCAGGGACTGTTGCTGGAGCAGCTCCCGTCTGCAACCAGCCCTGGCTGCCACGAACAGGAGCTGCTGGACTCGGCATCAGCTGGGACCGAGCAGTCCCGCCTCGCGCTGGTCTGGGACACGGCGCCTCTGCATCTTAAATGGAGGGAGAGCCCGGTGGCTCCCAGAGCCTGCACGAGCCAGGACTGCTCAGTGCCAGCTCGAGCCGGCTCCGGGAGCTACACTGGCTGTGGCCCTGCAGCGTGGTCCTTATGGACTAATCATGTATCGACTACACAATTAGCCAGATAACTGCAATTTAACATCCTTTCAGGAAGAAATGCAAAATCAGGTGGTATGCTGAGGATGTCATTTTTTTTCTAGTGAAGAATCCATCCTCGTGAATCTCATTGTTACTGCGTGGAGCTTACATTTCTGGAGTCCTCTGGTTTTTGCAATAACCGGAATAAATCACAAAGCCTCCAACATATCCAAAAGACCAGATCTTTCTGAGGCTCAGAGTTTTCCATTTCCAACAGAACAGGAAATGACTTATTTCGATGTTAAGACTTGTCCTAATCTTTTCTGTGAATATGGACAATAAATAAAACAAATGCCCAAAATGTAGAGATGTCTCCACCCAGTATGCTTAGACAGAAATAGCCAGAATGAATATCTGCCCAAGACTGACATTATATCATTAGTCTGTTGCCTTTCAAGGTCTCTCCCCCGCTTGTAACCTAAGATCCTTAAAAAAAATCCTAGGAAACGTTTGGATTGTCAGATCTGTATTTATATTCCAAATGCATCTTCGTGTAAGTTGGTTCTCTCCAGTTGCTTTGTGTATACACCCGCCTGGTTTAAGATAGAAAAAAGCGTAGCTATGCCATGTGGTTCCCTCTGTTCTTTTATAAACCTGAAGAGGCTACTCACACCTTTAAGGAAAAGCCCAATCTTTGCATCCTGCAAAGCACTTAGACAATTAAAGCATCCAGTCTTATTAATTCTCTTCTCCTACCTCTGTGGTATGGGAGAAGCTATGCAGCAGGATCAAAGCCAATGCCATGTTTAAGACAAAGTAGATAGAAACAGATTAACAAAAATGAAACCTGTAATACAAGATGATGGACTAGCCTCCTTTGATTAAACAAATATCCACGATGGCTTGTGTGTTTTAGGGGTGCTGGATGAGTTGGTGTTACCTGTAAGAAAGGGATAGCAGTACAGGCCCATATGCAGGAATTTCTGGGTGTGATTTTTTCTGTAAATGTGACTGCAAGGGTGTGAATGTACTCCCCTCCCCCCGGTCCCTCAAGTAAGTGGGGAAATAAGCCCCAGCTTTTTCATGGCTGCCCAGAGCATGGGGGAGGGAGGCTCGGGCAGCGCGCCACTCCTGTCTTCCCCTGGCCGGCTGGAGCATGCTTACTTGGAGGTCCATTGGGGGTGCTTTCACACCCTTCGCGCACACACCCCCGCGTACAGGCCTGCAGTAACTACTGTGGTGGCCAAAAGAGTTCTTTTGAGAACTGGAAATTCGCAGTCCCTCCCTCATTTACAGACTGGCTTCCTGAGCGCTGCCCCTGCGTTCATGGAAAAAGTGACTCTGCTTAAAAGAAACACTTGGAAAAAATATGAGGCTGCCTGGTCACATGTGAAACGATCGCATACTTTTGCAATTGAGTATCTCCTGTTACTCATAGGTTATGGTCTCACTTATTTATCTGTTTTGTTGCTTTACTAAGCAGCTCCCTGCATGGCCTGATTGGGTTTGGGATTCTCTCCCCGCCTCCCCAGGTTTTGCAAATAACAAAGGCTGAATTTTGTGACTGACGTGCTACTTCTAGCGTGTGCGTGTATTTCCATGCGCCTGGCTCCATTGGGCGTTTTGATTTTCTATAAAACCAAGGGCAGGGGGGAAAGGAAGACATGCTCTCAGCATCCCAGCCACAGGGGCTCGGGAGAGTCCAGGAAGCCAGCTCCTTCAGCTGGAACGTTCACGGTTTCCAAAGTGGCTGATTAGTGCGGAGTGTTGCCCCAAGTGTGCTGGGTGTTTTACCCAGGAGTGCAGGCCGGGCTCCTGCTGGGGAGACCTGGAATCCACAGCGATGGTCGCCCTGGCACCGCCACACTCACCTGCTGGCCTTTTTGGGGTCTGGTTTCAGTATCATCTTCTTGGGCAGGGACTTCAGGGTCATTCTGGTTTCAGTCGTCTGAGGTTCCTCTGGGGTAGAAGACAAACATGCCCAGAGGGTCAGAGGCTCCTCTCCCTTTACCTTTGATCCCAGCACTTGGGACCAGAGAGAGATTCTGGCGGGTGGCGGCCAGGGGAACCCCAGAATGGGGCACTGCTCTGTGCCTCCGTTCCCATGGGGACAGTGGCGAGAATGGCGCTCAAAGGGGTCATTGGTGCAGGGCTCTCAAACTCAATTTACTTTAGGGCCAGTCCTCAAATCCTCCTAGTGGGCCAGCAGGCACCCCCTTTGGCAGGGCTCTGCGGGGTGGGGGGCAGGGATCCCCAGGCATCTCCTGTGGCCTCCTGCCAGCCCGCACTCCCTCCCAGGCATCCCGGGCCCTGCCTGCTGCACCCAGCTGGTTTAAAACGCCCCAAGGGCCGACACGGCCACCACCCCCTAGCAGCACAGCGGGGCTAGAGCGGCTCCCTGCTGCTAGCTCCACGCCACTGCCGGCACGTCCCTGCGGCCTGGGGGACGTGTGTGTAGAGCTGTCCCCTCCATAGGACGGGTTGGGGTGGCCGCCCTGGGCCCTGCGCTTTGGGAGGGAGACTCCGCAGGGACAGGATGGTCCCCCAGACTCAGGTTAGCCCACGGGGCCCTGGGTGGGCTGGGGCCAGCAGCAGGGGTCAGGCCCCTCCCGTACTCCCCACGGCCTGGTTGCTCTGCTTCCCTGCAATTCCTGCAGTGAGTGTGGGCATGGGGGGGCTCAACCCCTGCTGCTGCCCCACGCCTGCCCCGCCCCGGTAATCCCCAAGGCTGTGTCCCTTGGGGGAGGGGGCTTGAGGGAAGAGGTGCAATGGCGGGGGGGGGGGTGAGGGAGAGGGCAGAGCAGTGATGGGAAGAGGCAGGTGCTGGGACAGGGCTTGAGGGAAGGGTATGACCCCCCCCCCAGGCCACAGGGACTCGGCTGGGACAGGGCTTGAGGGAAGGGTATGACCCCCCCCCAGGCCACAGGGACTCGGCTGGGGCAGAGCTTGAGGGAAGGGTACGACCCCCCCCCCCCAGGCCACAGGGACTCGGCTGGGGCAGGGCTTGAGGGAAGGGTACGACCCCCCCCCCAGGCCACGGGGACTCGGCTGGGGCAGGGCTTGAGGGAAGGGTACGACGCCCCCCCCAGGGCCGCAGGGACTTGGCTGGGGCAGGGCTTGAGGGAAGGGTACGACGCCCCCCCCAGGGCCGCAGGGACTTGGCTGGGGCAGGGCTTGAGGGAAGGGTACGACGCCCCCCCCAGGGCCGCAGGGACTTGGCTGGGGCAGGGCTTGAGGGAAGGGTACGACACCCCCCCCAGGGCCGCAGGGACTTGGCTGGGGCAGGGCTTGAGGGAAGGGTACGACGCCCCCCCAGGGCCGCAGGGACTCGGCCGGATTGTGGAAATGCTCAGGCTGGAGATTGCCCGTGGGCCAAGGATTAAGGCTGCATTAAGGATTGGGAGGTGCCCAGATTCTTGGGCAGCGGGGCGAGAGAAGCACTGCTGGGCAGACTGAGCTAAGAGAAGTAGCGTCCCTGTTCTTCCCCAGCTACCTCACCTCATGAATTGGGGCCGTCCGCTCTGTGACTGGCATCCCGAATCATCCCCTGCGGCAGGCTCCCACCGCCCTGGGCCTGAGGCACGCGGAGCTCTCCAGAGCCTTGACTCCCCCCCATGAGCTATCGACCTCCCTGGGGCGTCTGCCAAGCATCTAAGCCTGGCATGAGGCACTTGAAATAGAGGCCTAGGTCCTGCCCACCCCAGCTGACGTGTCCCAGCAAGAGGTGATCGCCACAGGCTTCAGTCAACTCACCGGCTCCCGACCCTGCTCAGACCGAGGGATTGTGACCTCACCACACCAGGTGTCCAGGCAATCCCTAACCCCAGCCCCCAACAGTCTGTAGCCCCAGCAACCCTTGTGAGCCAGGGAGGCTGGCTGGGGGGCAGCAGGAGCCATTCAAGAGACACCGCCCTCCCCTGGCAGGGTCCCGTCCCTAAGCACGTCACCGTGGGAACTGCCAGAGAGCGGCCGTAGCACAACGTCCCGGGTCGGAGGGTGAGGGGGTGCAGAGTGAGGACACCCAGCGTCAGCAATTAAAATCTGGGGGGCAGGTGACCTGTTGAGGGGAGCACGTGTCACCACCCCCCCCCATGTGTGACTGGGGGCTTAGTGTTAGCTTCTCCCTTCTGCTTCTGAGCCTGGTTTTGATCTTGCTGGCATGTGATTGGCACTGGGGTCAGCCCACGGACTCTGGAGCGACTCCCGATTCGCGCCCGTGGGGCTGGGAGGGGAATTAGGCCGTCAGTGAGGGTAACCGCGGCTGACAAAGCCCTTTGTGACCACAGCACGCCAGGCTTTCTGCCAATCCAACATGGAGCCAAGGGGAATTGATGAACTCTAAGCCTTCCCATCAGCAACACTGCTTCCAGGCAGGGTCTGTCCTGGCCCTGTCCTCTTGGGACCACCTCCTCTTCCTGGGTGCAGAGCCCACTGTTAGTGGATTCTAGCTGCAAGCTAGCTGCCCCCGACCCCTGGGGTAGCAGAGCCACCCACAGCCCCTGGGAGGTCAGCAAGGACAGATGGGGAATGCAGACAGAGAAACTGGGTGACATGGACACAGCCACACGGGAATGCTGTGGCAGAGTAAAGAGTTAAACCTGGGTCCTTCCAGTGTCTGAATCAGCTGAGTTGTGGAGTCAAGCTCTGGGGAGGGAGGAGGAGGAGCAGGACGGGGCTTGAAGTGGCCAATTTGTGTTGCTCTGGAAATGCTGGGAGGAGGAGGGAGAGGAAGGGGAAGGGATGGGATGCGCTTGGGGGAGGAGGCAGGGAAGAGGCGGGTGGGGGTCTGAGGGAAGAGGTGGCGTGGGGGCAGGGCCTGCAGCAGAGAGGAGGATGGAGGCAAAATGAGACAGGACACACATTTAAAGCAAGGGCCAGAGTGAGGTGCATGCTGATTGCACCCAGCACTGTGAGCGCCACGTGCTCCCACCACTTCTTGGTGTTACTGTTGCCGGCAATTTAATTGGCCCCTAATAACGGATCACTTGGTGTTGAGAAAGAAGGAGACTCAAGTGCACCATATTTTAGCTAATTTCTGGGGTCATGGTGAGGGCACGTGCCCGATTTCCATCTCGTGGCCCACGGAGATGAAGGAAGGCCACTCGCGCGACCCCCTCACTAGCCCTGGTGTCTACCACTCACTCCGAGCCTTGGCGTGGCACCGTGTGGCGTTCAGCGCCCTCAGGAAGTCCGTCAGGTTCACTGTTCCGGCTTCTGCAAAGCACCGAACCGTTTGGGACAGGCAGGGAAAGGAAAGAGAGGCTGGGTTCCCCCACCAGGAGGCAGCCGGGGCCCCGACCAGGTGGAGGTATTTCAACCACCGCAGTCAGGTCACGGATTCTGACTGGAATTTCCGCCCCATAACTTTGGCACGTCCCATGTTTCGGGTCAAGTCAGATTTGAGCCCCGGATGATATTTACCATTTGCCAAGCGCGGACAATACATTTGGCGCCGCACAACTCCCAGAGTGGGGCATTTACCCGCCAGCAGAAGCAGCCACACTGGGAAGAAGCCAGGGATAGCGCCGGGTACGTCTCTGCTGCAGGCAGAGGTGTAGCTGCAGCCCACGCTCCCCATGTTAGCTCCAATCCATCCAGATGGCTTGAAAGTCAGCAGCAAAGTCACAGCAGCTCAGTTTCAGGGTGGGCTGCACGAGCCAGCCTGGGCCTCTAGGTACATATTCATGTTCCTGGCTTGAAGCAGCTGCTGCTGCGTCTTCGCTGTGGTTTTCAGCCCTCCTAGCTAGCAGCCAGCGTGGGGATGCCTACGGGTGTGGAATCGCACCTCCGATGGCAGTGCTGGCTTTCCCACTGAGGACGGGCTTGGGCCGTTCCATTTGGATACAGTGGAGGAAGCCAGTTTCTGTTGGCTTTGTGACCAGGCCCTGAATGCAGGCAGTGTGTGTGTGTGTGTGTGTGTGAGCAGAGCCCCACCGTGTGTGTGTGTGTGTGTGTGTGTGAGCAGAACCCCACCGTGTGTGTGTGTGTGTGTGAGAGCAGAACCCCACCGTGTGTGTGTGTGAGCAGTCCCACCGTGTGTGTGAGCAGAGCCCAACCGTGTGTGTGTGTGTGAGCAGAGCCCCACCGTGTGTGTGAGCAGAGCCCCACCGTGTGTGTGTGTGTGTGTGAGCAGAGCCCCACCGTGTGTGTGTGTGTATGTGTGAGCAGAGCCCCACGGTGTGTGTGTGTGTGAGTGTGTGAGCAGAGCCCCATTGTGTGTATGTGCGTGTGAGCAGAGCCCCACTGTGTGTGTGTGTATATGAGTGTGTGAGCAGAGCCCCACCATGTGTGTGTGTGTGTGAGCAGAGCCCCACTGTGTGTGTGTGTGTGTGTGAGCAGAGCCCCACCGTGTGTGTGTGTGTGTGTGTGTGTATGTGTGAGCAGAGCCCCACCATGTGTGTGTGTGTGTGTGTATGTGTGAGCAGAGCCCCACGGTGTGTGTGTGTGTGTGTGTGAGCAGAGCCCCACCGTGTGTGTGTGTGAGCAGAGCCCCACCGTGTGTGTGTGTGTGTGTGAGCAGAGCCCCACTGTGTGTGTGTGAGCAGAGCCCCACCATGTGTGTGTGTGTGTGTGTGTGAGCAGAGCCCCACTGTGTGTGTGTGTGTGTGAGCAGAGCCCCACCGTGTGTGTGTGTGTGTGTGTGTGAGCAGAGCCCCACTGTGTGTGTGTGTGTGAGCAGAGCCCCACCGTGTGTGTGTGTGTGTGTGTGTGAGCAGAGCCCCACTGTGTGTGTGTGTGTGAGCAGAGCCCCACCGTGTGTGTGTGTGTGTGTGTGTGTGTGAGCAGAGCCCCACTGTGTGTGTGTGTGAGCAGAGCCCCACCGTGTGTGTGTGTGTGTGTGTGTGTGTGCGTGAGCAGAGCCCCACCGTGTGTGTGTGTGTGTGTGAGCAGAGCCCCACCGTGTGTGTGTGTGTGTGTGTGTGTGTGTGAGCAGAGCCCCACCGTGCACAGGCAGCTGTGAGAGAAGCAGAGGACGGGCATGGGGCGAGGAGACAATCACAGCGACGCGCTCCCTCCAAAAACGCGCTGTCGCGGGAGAATTGCTCCCTGGCGGGTTTCAAGTCTATTGACCACAGAGCGGAGCCCAGGCCCCACCCCTGAGGATTTAGTTCCAAATGGATCCAGGTGGAGTCGCCTGGGCACGTGCGCACACAGCGCCGCTGGGACAGTGTATCCGCGGGCTGCCGTGCTGGGTGGCCGACAGCTTCGCCTGCTGGCTCCCAGCTCTGCGCTCCTGGACAAGGCGGGGCCTCAGGCGGAAGGGGCGGGACCACCATCCAGCCCATGGCGCACCCCCCCAGCCCTCAAAGCCTCCTGGAGCGCTCCATGTGGCATTCCGGCCGTGATTTAAAGGGCCCAGCGTGCCGACCGCTGTCACAGTAGCAGCAGCGGTGGCCAGGAGCCTCGAACCCTTTTGAATCGCCGGGCCCCAGGGCACCTGCCCAGTCGGTGGGCCTGCCGCCATGGAGAGAGATTCCCAACACTCACCACTAACTGTAGTGTGCGTCAATGCCGCCTGCAGCTCCTCGTCGGCGGCACAGATCCCCAGGCTGGCCAGGATGGAGTCCAGCTCACGGACATTAACCTTCTCCTCTAAGGATGAAGCAAACGTCGATGTACTAAAGCTACAGCTCGGGCGTCACATGTTATGCATGGCGCCCTGTTGGAGAGAGTTCACCTCACAGCGCCGCACGGCCTAAGCCGTCCGGCTCGAGACACAACAGCACGGAGGGCCAGAGAAGGGCCCAGTTATAGACACACTTGGTTTCAGATCGGGCTAGAGGGGGACCCGGCCCAGAGAGACCGAGGGAGACAGGCATGGTAATAAGGCGCTCGCTCACCGGATCCTTGGGTGGAAGGCTGGGCAGCGCTCACTCCGCGCATGAACTCGCTCAAATTCACCTTCCCGTCGGCTGTAAGGGAAAGCGCGGCTCAGGCGTTTGCCCAGGGTTGTGGAACTGAGGCGAACGCTTCCGCGGGCCCGACAGACTCACCATCCACCGTCGCCAACTTAAGCGCCTCCTGCAGCTCCTCATTGGTTAAGTAGATGCCCATGTGGGCCAGGATGCAGTCCAGGTTCCGGGTATCAACTCTATCCCCTTGAAGTGGATAAAAGGATTGAGGGGGTTACTGTTTTCCTTCTTGTAGCTATGACAACCCCTTCCGAATTCTGAGCCCGTGCACTTTTCTCCTTGCTGCCCGGCAGCCCATAATTTCGCAAAGCAGATCGGGACCTTTTGGCATCTCCTCTTTGAGAGGTAAAAAAATCTCACGTAAGGCCCTTGTGGACACCGGTGCAGGTTAGAAGTCTCTGCTGAAGCCACATCCCCAGAACCAGTGTTGCTCCATTGGCGTCAGTGAATTAAAATGGCGTAACACCAGTGTAACTGCGCTCCCAGCCCCCAACACACCCATCTTGAGCGCAGTTCTGCTCTCAGCTACACCCCTGTGGCTGGAGAAACTGAGAACAGGATTCCCACCCATGCACACTGGTGACTTGCTACACATGAATAATGAAGTGAATTAAGGGAAGGATCCTTTTGGCTTGGGCTGGAGATGCTGCAGGCATTGGGGGATTTGCCCCGGACGGAGAAGAGAGTCAGTCCCAGGGTGGAGTGCCACTTCAGTCCCATGAAAGGCTGCCAGCTAACACAGAGCAAGCCCCCTGCTTGGGGGTGAGCTCGGCCCTAGGGGTCTGCATGGAAGGGATGCACGGGGCCAGACGTGTTGATTTAAAGTGATTATCGGAGTGCTTGCCATCTTTGCTGTATTCTTCCTCATACCAGTGAAGAGGCAGAGCAGTGCTATTATCCCCATTTTACAGATGGAAAACTGAGACACCAACGGTTTTTTTTTTTTAAAGGGCCGTATTTTTACAAGGCACTCAGGGCCTTACAGATGCACACCGGGGTCTATTGGGAGTCGCAGTTTTTTTTTAACTCTTGCTAGGTGCCTGTCTCCTTTAGATTCCTAAACACCTCTAAAATCTGACAATAAGTGACTTGACCAAGGTCACACAGGAAGTCTGGGGCAGAGCAGGGAATTGACCACAGGTCTCCTGAGCGCTGGACCATCCTCCCTCTCCTGCAAAGCTACAAGACTGCTAATGCCACGGGGACTCAAACCCAGCCAGTCTGGGCTGGGTCTCATGTTTTAATAGGAGTTTGGGCAGGCCCTGGGAGCCACATGCTCATGGTTAGTGATGCATCTGGCTCTTAAACTAGTCCATGGTGCCAAAGGCTGAGCTCTGTCCTGTAGGCTCCGCTCCCACGGCTTCCGGGAGCCGGCTCTTGCTGAATCAGGCCCCCACAACCCCAGTGCTTCCTGCTCTTTTCCAGCATCCTGTGCCCCGGGGAATGGAGGGGCCGGCCCACCACGCAGCTCCAGGAGAAGCTGTGTCCTCTAAAGCGGAGAGAGACTCGCTGCCCGTCCCTGATAAGGCCACATCAGCAATGGATGCAAAGAGCGCGTCTGGTCTCGCTTACTCTCGGCCTGGGAGGGCCTCCGCGCGCTCGTCACGCTCTTCAGAAAGGCACCGAGGCTGACTCTGCCGTCTCCTGCGAGGGAAAGCACCGCTCAGACAGCGGCTGGACATGGCCATGGGCAGCGGGGCAGCCGAATGTGCTGGGCCTCAGATTCTGGGCTCTGAATCCCCCGCTGCCTCTGCCCACCGCCACGTTGGCAGCGGGAGGCCTGGCCCCACACCGCAGGGCCCTGCAACGGCTCCGGCCACACCCCAGAGCCAGAGCGGGAGAGGACATGCTCACGGTCAGCGGGGCTGCGCTGCAGCGCCTCCTGCAGCTCCTCCGGGGTTAGATGGATCCCCAGGTTGGCCAGCTCGGAGCCCAGGCTCCCCGCGTCCACTTTGTCCCCTGGGAAGGGAGAGGAAACAACACTGGGATCCGCATCAGTACATTTAACAGCCACCCCCAACAGCTAAGCAAGCGTTGTTCCCCTTCGGCAGCCAGGATGTGCGCGAGATTGGATGGTAGAGAAACAACAACAATCACCCTTTGTCTTTCTCCGGCACCTGCCATGGGAGGGGCTAGACGCGTATTGGTCAACTAAATCTCACGCTCACGCTGGGAAGGGAAACTGAGGCACAGGGGCGCTTTAAATGATTTGTTCCAGGTCACACGGCCTTAGGTGATTGGCTCCAAGGTTGCAGCAGAGAGGGCGGGTACAAATCTATGTCTATGTCTAGCATTTGGCTCCAAGCCATCTTTCCTGTCTGCACAACACGGTAAGTGATACCGACGCCTTATAAGCTTGTGCTTTTAAGCACTCCGGCGCTCGGTGTTGGTCATTCACTAGGTGTGGCCACGTGGCAGGAGGATTCTTGAGACTCGTGTTGAAATCGTTCTGTGTCTTTGCCAATAGTCAGGGAACTTACCTCATGTCATTGCACCCAACGGAGCAAGAACTTTCAACGTTCATGATAAAAACGGAAGTGGAAAGAATCCCCCCACGCCGAACCCTGCTCTTCTGGCTAATTTTCCCAAGCTCGTTCACACTCTGTTGTTCCATGGCTCAGGCTCCCCGTTTAGAGAAGCAGTTGTCTGCCGGTGCATTTCTCTTAGGTTTGTATCTGGAGAACTCACTACTGTGTCACAGTGGAGCCTGTGCGTATTTGCAGCATCAAAGCTTAAGGGCACTAAGTCAGATACTCTAGAGTCAGGAAAGGGGAACCGAGGTCACCGAGGCAGCCTTAACTTTGCCCCCTTGTGTGGATTCATAGGATGGTCGTTAGTTACCTGATCACATAGCACTTCCCCCTTCTCCCCATGCATCTCCTGCCTCATCCAGATCTGTCTCATCCATCCAGCTGTAGTATTAGACCCCCACTTACCCTCACTTGGGGGCAGTTTCTGGACAGTCTTCACCCCCTTCATAAATTCACCCAAATTCACCTTTCCATCAGCTGCAAGGTAAAGAAGAGCTCGGAGTCAGAGGGCATAACACACACTGAAGGGCACAGCTGGGAATTGACAAGATTGCTGTAGATCAGGTCAGTTGGCACTGGAAGAAGGAGCAACTTTCCCCTACATGAAGCCAATGGATCTGGGTTGTCGGCAGTCAGGACTGAACCTGGGACCTTAAGGGCTAAAACCATGAGCCTCTACCCCACAAGCTAAAAGCCAGCTGCTCCTTAACTAAGGCTGCAGAGCAGACTTCACTTTTCCTCTCAGTGTGGGCCACACAGTGCGTCTACACAGCAGTGTTATTTCGGAGTAACGGCTGTTATTCTAATGCGAGCATCTACACAGCGATTCTGTTATTTCGAAATAATTTCAAAATAACGGATGGCTTAGTCCGACTTCTGAAAACCTCATTCCATGAGGAATAACGCCTCTTCCGAAATAGTTATTTCGAAAGAGCCGTAGTGTGGATGCTCACTGCTGCTATTTTGAAATAGCCCCTTCCCAGGGCCATTCAAAGTAACTACTCCTGGGGCTCTAAATCGAGGTAGTGTGTCCATATTAGGGAAACCTGCCTCCGACTAATTTTGCAGCTTCCCTGCAGCGTAGACGAGCTATTTCGAAATAAGCTATTTCAGAGTATTTCTTCCGGAATTGCTTATTTTGAGGTAAGGGTGCAGAGTAGACGCACCCTAGGGGACTAAGAACTTTCTTCTTTCTAAAAGACAAATAGCTGGAAGCTTTGAAAGGAGTCAGAGCGCAAGGATCAGGAAAGGGAAGGGTCTGAAATGTAAAAGGGTCAGACTCACACTCCCCTTTCCAGGGGCGTGAATCCAGATTAACCCCACGAAACTAGATTCTCATTTACACTGTCACTATGCTCACTTTACACTGCTCCAATTGTGGGTGCAAATATCAACGTATGCAGGTGTAAGGCTCCTTTCCACAGCCAAGGTGGAGTAAAGCTGCCTTAACGGGAGTTAGTCCTTCTGCTGGTGGCAGGCAGGTAGCCTCGATTTACCCCTGCGTGAGCTGGAGCAGAAAGTGGGCCCCGGATTTATTTGAAACGGCCCAGTTGTCCTGGTGAGCTCCCAGGCACCCATCACACGGCTGCGTTTTGACAGGCACGATGCACACGCAGGATTTCCCGTCCTCGCGGTCAGTTCTGCTGATCTCTGCCCCCGCCGGCCCCGAGAACAGAGTGAGATTTGAAAGACCAACCATCAAGAGTAGCTTGTTTCAGCGCCTCCTGCAGCTCCGCGTTGGTTAAATGGACGCCCACGCTGTCCAGGATAGAGTCCAGGTTCTGGAGATCCACCTTATCCCCTGGGACAGGTGGGAAAGATTTAAGCACTGGGCAGGCTTGCCAGAGGAAGAGGAGAGCAGGGACTTCTCGGGCCGGGGCCTGGCCGTCCTTCAAATGTCTCTTTCCAGACATGGGCCCAGGCAGCGCGCTCAGTGGTCCTGACAGCCAGGCTGCGGGACTGATTCTGGGCTGTCTCTGGGCCACGTCCCGCTGTGTCGAACGCTCCCAGCTCCCAACGGCCTCCTGGGGGCTGCCATTTGGGCCTGGGTTTTCAAATGTGCCTAAGGGAGTTAGACGCCAATGGCCAACAACTCCCTTAGGTCCCTTTGAAAATCCCAGGATGAATCTTTGTGCCACCAGCCGCAGGGGTCTCAGCACCGAGGCCGGGTTTCCGGCCAGCCATACAGCAGGAATCACGTGGCATCCACTCGTGTGGAATGTCACGCCGGCTGGTCTCAGAGCGGTTCCACTGACACGCAGCTTTGCTTTGCCCCTCCCATCCTGTCCCTAGCCGCCTGGGGCCAGGAGCCCACACTTACTTTCACACTGGGAAGGCCGCCGGGAGCCCAGCACGCTCTGCAGGAAGTGTTTCAAATCCACCTTTCCATCCGCTGCAAGAGGAAACCCCCCTGAGAGACAGTCTGGGGGACAGGCTCAGCCAGTGCGGATTGAGCTTGTGCCCTGAAAACACAGCGTGGCCACAGCAGCACAGCCAGCGGGCGAGGCCAGCCACCCCGAGTGACCCTGTGAAACGCCAGGCCTGTCCCCGGGGAGCTAGCACCTCCCACCCGTGGCTGCACTGCTGTTAGTGCGCCTGAGAGTATTTCTCGCACATTCCATGAGAGCTGCTGTGAGAACTTCCCCTCCAGCTGGGATACACCCCGGCTCAGCTCGCAGGGCAGCCAGGCCCACAGCTAGGGCCCGTTTACATTGCCTGGCAGCATAAAAGTGAGTGTCGATATAATTCACACTCACTTTGGGGCCCCTTCGCACGGACTCGCCATGGCCCCACCCCAGCCAGCGGCTCCAAGGGCCGGATCCAAAGCCCAGACACATCAAAGGTGACCTTAGCGGCCAAAGGAGCGCAAGGATGTGGGCCCGTTTCGGAGGAGGACAAGCCAGGCGGGACGCGGCCGCAGTCAGTGCAGGAAGGGTTTGCCCCGGCCTCTGTGATGGCCGATTCGGAGCCTCGGGGTATTTGGAACTAACCCCATGAGAATTTGCCAAGGGAAGTCAGGATTTTGCATGATTTGTTGGGCATTTCCCCTTGATCTTTTCCCAGACAGGGAGGTGGGGCTGGGAAGGAGGGCGAGTTCTCTGCGTCTTGGTGCAGGGGGAGTTAGGGATTGAGTCACACGGCTGCTCCCCTCTGTATTGAAAAGCAGGAAAAGTGCCAGCAGCGTGTGCCGGGGAAGAGGAACGCAGCAAGAGTGAACAATCACCGAGGGGCTGAAACGCTCAGCTATCCTGCAGGCAGACTGACACCAGCCCTGCGTGTTCTGACACACATGTGTGTGCACACCCGCCCTGCACACACGTATGCACTTGCCAGAACACTCATGCATGCACACAACCCTGGGATCAAGCCAGGCTCTGGACAACCAACAGGTGCAGTCGGCTTGTAGCAGCTACTGCCTGCCTGGGTGGAAGAGGACACAGACTCCAAAGCATTCGCTGAGGGCAGTGATAGCTCCCGTTCCTGCTCCTGCTCCTGCCATGGTCCCAGCCTTGACTCACTCCAGCCTGGTGTTCGTGGAGACTCCACGCTGTGCTCCATGCTGGTCGGGGGAGTCTGTGTCCAGCAGCCCCTCCAGTGGTGGCTGGGTCTAGAGAGTGCAGGACTTCTGTGTTCTGGGAGCTGCGCTATGAAACCGGCCGTCCAGGGAACCTTGCTTCAAAACCCTGCCCTGGCTCTGTGGGACTCATTGCAGCAGTTCCTCATCTGCAGGGATGCGTCCTCAAGAGGACCTGCTCCCGCCCCTCGGCACCGGCTCCTGACGTCTCATTCCGGCTTTGACCCTGGGCTCTGATTCCTGACTCCTGCCCCAACCACTGAGCCCGACTGCGCCAGTCCCGGTCACTGAGCACCTGCGTACGCGCACTCCAGCCCCAGCCGAGACTCCAGCACACGGAGCGACATGCCGCATTACTCACCACTGCGAGCGACGCTCCCCAGGGCCTTCTGAATCTCCTTCTCAGTTATAGGGAGGCCCATGCTGGCTAAAATGGAGTTCAGGTTCTTGACATCAACCTTTTCCCCTTTGGAGATGGGGAAAAACAGGCATCACCCAGCGTCCTCTCTCTCAGTGCACCGGTAGGAATTGCCAGGGCTTTGGAAAGTCTTTTTCCAGCCCAGAGTTGGCCAGCTCACTGCATGCTCTTATTCTAGCACGTGATGGTTTGTATGGCCACAAAACATCGCAGATCCAAGGGGTGGCAAGACACTATCTGTGCATTGACGTAACTAAAGCTACGTCTAGACTGCAGGCTTCTTTCAGAAGAAGATTTTCCAGAAAAGATCTTCCAAAAACCCTTTTCCGAAAGAGAGCGTCCGCACTGCCAAAGCGCATCGAAAAAGTGATCTGCTTTTTCGAAAGATAGCGTCCACGCTGAATGGACACTATCTCGCATTTCAGCTGTGGTTGCTATGGGCGGAGTGGCCACTAGGCCACCTGTGCTTTTTCCTCTTCCCTCTTCTTCCAAAAGAACTCCCTCTTCCCCGTCCACACACGCCTTATTCTGAAAGAGCTCTTTTGCAGAAAGGCTTCTTCCTTGTAGAAAGACGTTTACCAATGTCGGAAAAGCCCCCGTTCTTTCGATTTTCTTTTGAAAGAACACGATTGCAGTGTGGACGTAAGTGAAGTTTTTTCTGAAAAATGGCTGTTTTTTCTGAAAAAAACTCTGCTGTGTAGACATACCCTAACCTGATGCAGCTCCCATGGATGGACACTTATTTTGGATTAAGAATGCTATATAGAAACAGGACATAAGTCAATAAAAAATACCCCCATAAGCTAAACCACTGTGAGACTCTCAGTCCCATTTCAGAGTGTCCACACTCGGGAGCTGCCCTGATTTTATCATAGAATCATAGAACCATAGAGCTGGAGGAGACCTCAGAAGGTCATCAAGTCCAGCCCCCTGCCCAAGGCAGGACCAATCCCAACGAAATCAACCCAGCCAGGGCTTTGTCAAGCTGAGACTTAAACACCTCTAGGGATGGAGACTCCACTACTTCCCTAGGTAACCCATTCCAGTGCTTCCCCATCATCCTAGTGAAATACTTTTTCCTAATATCCAACCTGGACCTCTCCCAACGCAACTTGAGACCATTGCTCCTTGTTCTGCCATCTGTCACTACTGAGAACAGCCTCTCTCCATCCTCTTTGGAACCTCCCTTCAGGAAGTTGAAGGCTGCTATCAAATCCCCCCTCACTCTTCGCTTCTGCAGACTAAACAGACCCAACTCCCTCAGCCTCTCCTAGTAGGCCATATGCTCCAGCCCCCTAATTTTACTTAATCCGTTCCCAAACAGGTTAACTTAGTGCATGAAGTGTGTGGAGACGAGACCAAAGGCCACTTGACACCTCACTGGTGGTAGAAAAGGGCATCCAGGCAGGTGTTTGTTTCATTTACATTCATTTCAAGGCCTTTCTGACCCATCAGAGTGGTGTAAAACCACTGTGATGGAAACTGGAATCAAGCCCAAAGGACCCATCAGTGATATTAGCTCAAGTGGTGGTTGCTCAGCATTCCTGACTCAGACCGCTCCGGTTCTCATGCATCCGAGGCATCGCCCCATCCCTTCCAGTTTTGGCCCCGAGGTGTTTCCATCACGGAGCTGTGTGCACCGCCAAAGCCAAGATCCCTGGGAAAGATCCCCAGCATCTCTTCCGAGCCTGGTGCTTAGACATCAGGACAGGCCTGGTTTCCAGTGTGTCCACCCTGCTGGTAGAGGGGGGATTGTGGTCTGGCTAGACAGGTCTGTGCTAGCTGTATGTGCACTAGCACGGCTAAATACCAGGGTGCGGATCGAACAGCACAAGCTTTGGCACCCTGGATGGGCTTGTGCTAGCTTGGCTGCAGCTGAAGCTGCACCCTTGACACTGCTAGCATGGATGTGTCTGCCAGGGCGGCAATTGCACTTCGGACTGCAGCTTAGACATATCCCGAAGGGGGAAGGATGTAGCCCAGCTAACCTTTGTGCCATCCACCCATCAAGTGACTTTGGCAAATAAAAAGGCCTACACTGGTTACACTCAGCTCTGCAGCTATGTACAGAGAAAAGGCCCAGGAGATGGCGTGCCATATATTTCTCTTACATACACCCGGAGAAAGGCAACTAACCCTAACTAGCACGTGACACCGTCTGGTCATCATCCGCCATCCATCTCCGTCAGAAAGTCCTCACTCACCTGCAGCCTCCGTCAAGCGCTGGACGCTCTTCATGAAGTCACTCAAATTCACCTTCCCCTCCGCTGCAGGGAGAACAGGCAGAGAGAACGTTGAACGAAGGCCGGGGGAGCGGGTTGGCACATTCACAGGGAACAGTTTTCCCGGTGGAAAAGGTGGTTTTGTCAAAATCAAAACAGTTCATGAGAGCATGTCAGTTTCAAGGACATTTTCTATTTGGAAACTGATCTAAATAAATAATTTTAACTCTCCTTTTGTTTCGATGCTGTCAAAACATTTCAAAGCAGTGAGGCTAAGACTTTTCTTGGACATCATTTCAGTTCATTTTCTTTAGGCATTTACATTGTTTTAGATATTAATTCAATATATAGACACAGTATATTTAATGTGATAATGTTCCGACATTATCAAAGTGAATATTTTTACCATACCAAAACATTTTTACATTGTAAAACCAAGTGATATAAAACCAAAGTTTTATCTATGAAGAGAGGCTGAGGGATTTGGGCTTAATTAGTCTGCAGAAGAGAAGAGTGAGGGGGGATTTGAGAGCAGCCTTCAACTACCTGAAGGGAGGTTCCAAAGAGGATGGAGAGAGGCTGTTCTCAGTAGTGACAGATGGCAGAACAAGGAGTAATGGGCTCAAGTTGTGGTGGGAGAGGTCTAGGTTGGATATTAGGAAAAGCTATTTCCCTAGGAGGGTGGTGAAGCACTGGAATGGGTTCCCTAGGGAAGTAGTGGAGTCTCCATCCCTAGAGGAGTTTAAGTCCCGGCTTGACAAAGCCCTGGCTGGGATGATTGAGTTGGGGTTGGTCCTGCCTTGGGCAAGGGGCTGAACTTGATGACTCCTGAGGTCTCTTCCAGCCCCAGCATTCTATGATTAAAGTGTTCCAAAGTTCTGGAATAGAATGTTTTCAGATTTTCTGTTCTGCAACAAATTGCAAATTTTCCTCCCAGTTTGGGATAAACCTGCATTGGTCAAATGCTGGAATTTCCTGCAGAAAGGAAAATGTGGAAATTTTTGGCCTACATTTGTGCAAATAATGAAGGTGACTGATCCCAGTTCTCCTTTGCCAAGTGGCTGGAAGTAACTGGTAGCACTTCACGCATTACTGGTGTGAATGGCTCCATGGGGTGGAATGCAAGGGGGTCGGGCCCATTGAAATTAGCATTAAACATTTCAATCATGTGGTTTAGAATTTTCTCTTCTCTTTCCCCTTTGTCCCTGGGATGAGAGGCCGGGGATGGGAAAGACCCTCTGACCCCTGCCCATGGCTGTAAGGGATTTAGCTGCATTTCCATCACCACCACATGCCCTGGGCATTCTGGGCTGGACTCTGCAGCAGGTTAAACATGCAAAGGACAAATCCTGCGTTACCGAGAGCTATGGACTGGTAGCCTGAGCAGAGACCATGTTGCTCAAGGATGAGGATCCTGCATAAGCCTGGGTGCTCCTGCTTACTCCTGCCCATTTCACCTGTGCCCTTGTGAGTGAAGGCGCACGTGGGGAGAGGGGCACTCACTTGTGCGTTGCACTACAGTGCAGAGGATACACGTGCCTAGCACGGCTTTAAGGGGAAATCTGGCTGAGCCAGCAGGAACGGGGCGAGTGCAGTGAGCAGGAACCGGCTCTCGGGCTGCACTCGCAAGGGAAGTAGGGTCTTTCACGCAGATGCCCCCAGCTCCCTCGCTTGGGGCAAGCCTCAGGACAAAAGCCCGTCACCGTCTATCTCCGTGTGCTTCAGCGCCGCCTGGAGCTCCTCTTCCGTCAGAAAGATCCCCAGGTTGCCCAGAATGGAGTCCAGGTGACTCGTCGCAACCCTGTCCCCTTGGATGGGCAGAGACAAAGGATTACGTGCTAAGATCCTAGCGAGGTTTCCCGTGGCTGGAAACTGACACGGGAGAGAAGGGAATCCCTGCTCTGCCACCCACAGTGTAACTGCGGCAGCTGCTCTGCTATCCTTACGGGAGGGCAGTCACACCTGGAATGCAGCATACATAGGCTGCCATGGGATCTGCAACTGCTGCTGGCTCAGTAAATCCATGGGGCGACGGGGCTGATTCATCCCTAGGATTCCCCGCAAGGATGTGGGTGAAATCCCCCCGGGCACACAGGGGGCTTTCTCGGTGGAGGGTTAAATAGAACGTACTTGTTGCTCAGACCTGGTGCTGGGCACTGAGACAGGCGTCACATTCGGGGCACCCAGGAAAGTGACTAGTCCGGCACTAGTGACCCTGGAAATGTTCGATTTAAAGGCATAAAGCCTCCGCTAGTCGTGCTAAAGGGTTAGATCTGTTAGCTCCCCGGCTGCAGCAGATCCTAACTCTCTGGCTATGGGCAAAGCCTCGGTGAACGAGCTAGGGTTACAGACGCGCTGCTGAGACAAATCCGAGGAAGGTGGAGGGCTACTGTGTTGCATTAGGGTGACCCTATGTCCTGCTTTGCCCAGGACAGCTCCTTCCTTGAAGCCATCTCCTGGCCATCCTGAGATCTTTGGCAGCTGGCAAGAGCCAGTGGGACAAATGCCCCCGCTTGTCAAAACAGAAAAGGGGGGTGATGCCAGCCCCAGGCAGGAGGGAGGCAAGACTTGGGCGAGCAGCAATGCCAGCCCCGCATGCAGGCATGGGGTTCGAGTGAGTGAGGGGAGGGGGGCCTCAGGCGAGTGTCTTTAGCCAGGCCCATGGGTGGGTGGTGAAGGCTCAAGCTAGCCTCACGCGGTGACCTTTGGGAAATAGGGTCCCCCAATGTTTCAGCCAGCTGGCTCACCAGGGCTTGACTCACTCTCAGCTTGGGAAGCCCGCCGTGTGCTTATCACACTCTTCGTAAAGCCGCTCACGCTCACCTTGCCGTCTCCTGCAAAGGGCAAGCGCCGGGCAGGCAGAAAGAGACAGTGGTCTGTTCTGAGCTGGCTTTCCACAGCGCAAACGGGGGTTGTTGACATCAAAGCTTTTCACGGCAATGTGTCAATTTCAACAGGAGTATTAATGGGAAGGGAAAGAGCCGGAGGGTTGTTTTTTCTTACGACTTCGGGGGTATTAAAGTGCGACTGTAAATGTTATTGGACACTTTTCATAGCATCCCAGAATAGAACTGGAAGGGGCCTCTGTGTTACAGCTATTGGAGCAAGAGCAAAAATGAGGTGAACCAGAATGGGAATGTTGAGATGAAATGTTGCAATGGTCCCAAACTGACATTTTTCTGAATTTTCCTTTTGTGGGAGACTTTAAAATTGCAGCTTCTTGTGCTGATTTTGAACAATCCCTCCCCAAATCTTGGAGCTCATGGATCCGATTGTTCAGGTGTACGGAGAAAACTGCTGTGCCAAACAGCTCACCATCCACACTGACGTGCTTCAACACCTCTTGGAGCTCCTCCTGTGTTAAGTGCATCCCCATTTCAGCCAGAAGAGCATCCAGGTCTCGGACATCCACCCTTTTCCCTGGGATAGATGGAGAGAAACACAGAAAATAATAGCAAAATGCCTGAATTCTCATAGCATGTTGTCTAGAAATTCACGCTCTGGCTTGTACCACTCTGGAAAGGGGGTGGCTTGACATTGGATTTAATCACCAAGAGTTTAGAAACAGAGTCACTCTGCATCATTGCAAATGTGGAACTAAATCCTGCAGCTTTTCTCCGAAAGCATCTCCAATTGGCTATAGCTGCACTGGCAGGTTTTGGCAGGCTTGGCAGTACTAAGAACTGAAGGCACAAAACTTACATGAAGGCAGCAGTCAGACTACACACTGAAAGGGACAAATGGAGTCACAGGGCCAGAGCCTCATAAACATTAATGCTCCAAGAAGGCCAATGGCACATTGGGCTGCATTAAGAGGAGCGTTAAGAACATAAGAACGGCCGTACTGGGTCAGACCAAAGGTCCATCTAGCCCAGTATCCTGTCTGCCGACAGTGACCAGCACCAGCTGCCCCAGAGGGGGTGGACCGAAGACAATGATCAAGCGATTTGTCTCCTGCCGTCCCTCTCCAGCCTCTGACAAACAGAGGCCAAGGACCATTTTATCCCCTGGCTAATAGCCTTTTATGGACCTAACCTCCATGAAATTATCTAGCTTCTCTTTAAACTCTATTATAGTCCTAGCCTTCACAGCCTCCTCTGGCAAGGAGTTCCACAGGTTGACTACACACTGTGTGAAGAAGAATGTTCTGTTATTAGTTTTAAACCTACTACACATTGCCAGCAGATCTAGAGAAGTGATTATTCCCCTTTATTCAGCACTGGTGAGGCCACATCTGGAGGATTGCATCCAATTCTGAGCCCCTCATTACAGAAAGGATGTGGATGCATTACAGAGAGTCCAGCAGAGGGCAATGAAAATGATTAGGGGGCTGGAGTACATGACTTATGAGGAAAGGCTGAGGGATTTGGGTTTATTTAGTCTGCAGAAGAGAAGAGTGAGGGGGGATTTGAGAGCAGCCTTCAACTCCCTGAAGGAAGGTTCCAAAGAGGATGGAGAGAGGCTGTTCACAGTAGTGACAGATGGCAGAACAAGGTGCAATGGTCCCAAGTTGCAGTGGGCGAGGTCTAGGTTGGATATTAGGGGAAACTATTTCCCTAGGCGAGTGGGGAAGCCCTGGGATGGGTTCCCTAGGGAGGGGGTGGAATCTCCATCCCTAGAGGTTCTTAAGTCCCGGCTGGACACAGCCCTGGCTGGGATGACTGAGTTGGGGCTGGTCCTGCTTTGGGCAGGGAGCTGGACTCAATGACTCCGGAGGTCTCTTCCAACCCTGGGGTTCTCTGATTCCTTTACATTGTGCTTCTGGCTCCCCATAGCTCTGCACCATCATGCCAGGGGTCCAAGCAGCAGCCCCTGTTCCTGTCAAACGGGCAGGGCTAATGACCCACAATGTCACCAAAGGGTCAAGGCTTAACCGAGTCCTGCAAAAAGCCACAGCCAATGCCACTAATGCACCCTCAGGAATGATTTTACAATTGTGCATAATTCACCCCCACAAACCTAGCAAGTTTAATTAGCCCTAATTAACAATCAAATAAACCTGCTTAGCATTTAATTTAGTGGGGAAGCTCTACTTGCATTGTGCAGTCACTTTACATTGGTATGACCTTTCC
This sequence comes from Pelodiscus sinensis, assembly GCF_049634645.1. NCBI lineage: Eukaryota > Metazoa > Chordata > Testudines > Trionychidae > Pelodiscus > Pelodiscus sinensis. The sequence goes on along the minus strand of NC_134739.1, from coordinate 5,028,031 downwards.
AAAATATTCTCCTGGGCAGCTGGAAGGTTGAGGCAGATATGACCAGGTGCAAATGTGGGGTAAGAACAGAAACTCCTGTTCTTTGCTGTAGCAAATGTGCACAGGAATTAGACAGCCCGACTCTGCTCTCACTTGGCCCATACAAGCCTGAAGCAGCCAGGGTGGGTGCAAGCTATAGGAGAAAGCTGGAGTGCTCTCCCCAGAGGCCACCAGAAAGGACTTGTAGACTGTCAGGCTGTGTCTAGACTGGCAAGTTTTTTTGCAAAATCATCTGCTTTTGCGGAAAAACTTGCCAGCTGTCTACACTGGCCGCTTGAATTTCCGCAAAAGCACTGACGATCTCATGTAAGATTGTCAGTGCTTTTGCGGAAATACTATGCTGCTCCCGTTTGGGCAAAAGTCTTTTTCCGAAAAGCTTTTGCACAAAAGGGCCAGTGTAGACAGCAGAGATTTGTTTTCCGCAAAAAACCCCGATCATGAAAATGGCAATCGGGGCTTTTTTGCGGAAAAGTGTCCGTGGCCAATCTAGACGCGCTTTTCCAAAAATGCTTTTAACGGAAAACTTTTCCGTTAAAAGCATTTTTGGAAAATCATGCCAGTGTAGACGTAGCCTCAGAGTGTAATTTGGCCAGAGCATTTGGGTAATCCTTTACAAATGCTGAATATCATCCGTGTATCAGGAGCTGTCTACAGCCAATGGCGTCTTTCGCTAGAACAGGGGAGGCGCAATTTGCAGATAGAAAGGTCACGCTCTAGTTGCACATAAAAAACTAGAACCTATTGTATTGCTCATAACTGTACAGGCTCCCTAAAGCAGACACCGCATCTCAAATAGCAGCCGGCATGGAGCACTGGCCCATCAGGACCTTGGATTTAGGTCTTCTTTCTGGAGCCCACGCACTTCAGGGGCCAGGCTGCTCGAGTTGCTCGCAGTGGTGTGTGGTCAGGAGCGGCCCTAGATGAGCTGCCGGCAACTGGAGCCCGAGGCGAAACGCGTGATCAGCACCCCCGCCTCCAAAGCCCTCAATGGCCATTTATCTTGGCATCCTAGGCAACCGCCTAGTTCGCCTGTATTGACAGGCTGCCACTGTGTGTGGTGGGGCCTTGGGGGGGGGGAGGTAGAGAAGGAGGTGGGGCCTTAAGGGAAAGGGGGTGGGACCTTGGAGGAAGAGGCAGAGAAGGGGGCGGGATCTGAAGGATAAGAGGTGGGGAATGTGGCAGGACCTGGAGGGAAAGGGCGGAGAAGGAGGTGGGGTCAGGAGGGTCCATTGGAAAGGGGGCCGGTTTTACTGATTCTTTGTACCAACCATGCAACTGATCCCCAGTACATAGGCCCGATCCTGTGAAGTGCTGGTGCCGTCAGCTGCCAGTGAAGTTAAGGGTGCGGACACCTTGTAGGACTGGCTACTGTTGTTCAAAATACGTACATCTGCAGGGTGCTGTACGCATCGCGATCTGTCCCTCTTTGATGGGGAGTCCATGGTGCTCACCTTCACCGTGGGAGAATCTCCGGAGAGCCCTCACGCCCTTCAGAAACTTGCTCAGATACACCTTCCCGTCCGCTGTGCAAGGAAGAGAGCTCAGGGTTACATGCCAGGGGATGGGGCACTGTGGCTGGCATCTCTAAATAAATGCTTCTAAACTGCACAAGAGAACCATTCAACGGTGCATGTGTAACCTCCTCACCTGCTGGGTGTGGTTCACAGTCCCGTGCACTGGCACAGAGACCACTTACAGAGAAAGAATGAGTTTGCTCTACAGCCCTTGCTGCGAGCCAGCTACCTTTTAGCTCGAGCAGTAGAGACTCGTGCATTAAGCTCCAGAGGTCCCATGTTCAAATCTGCTTGCTGGTGATACACGTGCAAATAAGGCATTTTTTCACCTGCATTTTGCCTTTGCAGCCACCAGACAGATCCACTGCATGTGCCTATCAGAGTGCACAGAAGTGAGTGGCAGGGGGCATGGCCATTAACATTAACATATTGTGGGGTGCCCTGGGGCCGAGATGGCTCTAAACTGGCTCAAAGCCTGACTTGCGAGGCTACACTTTCAATCCCAAGACACAGCTTGTCCAGGAAAACTTTGTTCATTTGGGATTCCCAGCTCTTGAAGGAGCAGCGCCCGTTTCTCTCTCGTCTCCTTCGTGCAGCTGTTTACAAACCCAGCAAACAGGAGATATTCAGCATTATTACCGTGTACCTGCAGGATGGCCCCTCTCACCCTGCCCACTCCAGGACCACGCAGGTGGTGCGAGTCACCTGCCGGGTGAGCTGCAGACTAGAACGGTCTGTGGGCACGTGCCCTGTGGCTCCAATGGACTCACCCACAGTTCCACAGGGGGGCGCTGTGGAGGGGTTGTTTTAAATGGATTGCCTATTTTCTTCCAACAGTTGCGCATATTGTAACGCACATAAACATACCCACAGCCCCCCAACACCCAAACATACCGACCCACACAGACACAAACACCCACAACCTCACACACACCCACGCGTACCGACCCACAGCCCCACAGCCCCCCAACACCCAAACATACCGACCCACACAGACACAAACACCCACAACCTCACACACACCCACGCGTACCGACCCACATCCCCACAGCCCCCCAAACATACTGACCCACACAGACATAAACACCCACAACCCCCCCCACATACATACCGACCCACACCCCCACAGCCTCCCACACCCATACATACTGACCCACACAGACACCCACCCCACAGCCTCCCCACACCCACACAGACATACCCCCACAATGCCCTGCACCCACAAATACCGACCCACACACCCACACCCTCCTGAAACCCACACATGACCCACACAGACACCCCCCATAACCTCCCCACCCTCACAGATACACATACACAGCCCCCTGCATCCACACATACCAACCCCCACAGACACACCCACACATACTGACCCATACAGACACTTCCCCTTGCAACTCCCCCACACCCACACATATCGACCCACAGAAAGACACCTCCTCACAACTCCCCCACACGCACACATACCAACCCACACAGACACTCCCCCACAGATACACCCACTTCCCTACACCTCCCCCCACCTATAGGAGCTCAGGGGCACTCCCAGATTTTCCCCCCAGTGCAAACATTACTGCAGCCACTGGCCCTATCACCTCGCCCACTGAGTCGACGCCACACTCGGCCCCTGCCTTGCAGCCTGGCCCACCCAGGTACAGTGTCACTCTCCATCCTTGTGAGGGACCATGGGCTGCTAGACGTGGGATGAGGCCGGGCTGGCCCCTGGGTGCAGGAGGACCAGCAGCACTGGGTGCCCCACTGACTGGCCATGTTTTCCCCATAGCTCCCCATTGTGAGCCAAAACGAGTGAGTGGCCGTGGAACGAGGCACCCGGGGGTCACTCAGGTTTGGTCTTGCGGCTCCTCCGTCATGAGAGAGAGGCCCCCGGGTAGGCTCGCTTGCACCAACATCCCCAGAGTGTTTGCCACACTCACCATCCACCGCAACCTGCTTCAGCACCTCCTGCAGCTCCGTGTTCGTCAGGTAGATACCCATGCTGTCCAGGATGGAGTCCAGGTTCCGGACATCGACCCTGTCCGCTTGGATGGGGAAGGAAAGAGACGGGTCAGCAAACGGCACAGAATCCTGGAACCACAGGGTGAGAAGGGACTGCAGGGGTCAGCAAGTCTTCAGCTAAAATCCGCTGGCTCTTGCCACGGGCCGGGAAGCCAACTCATAGCCTGGCACTGTGCAGAGAAGGGTGTGTGTGTGTGTGTGTGTGTGTGTGTGTGTGTGTGTGTGTGTGTGTGTGTGTGTGTGTGTGTGTGTGTGTGTGTGTGTGTGTGTGTGTGTGTGTGTGTGAAAGAGCGAGAGAGAGAGAGAGACAGAGAGAGACAGAGACCTGCTCATGTAAGCACAGGGCAGGCTGGGCAGAGGGAAATCAAACAGGGGTAGACTCAGTAGAAGGAGATGCCTGAAAGTCTGGCACAGGGAGAACTGGTGGGAGGAGATTGATTGGGCCGGATTTTCTTTACCCTTGTGGCTAGTGAGATGGGATCTGGCCTGGCGGCCCTCACGTCTGGGCAGTTTTTAATGTTCTGAGCTCAAGGGATCCAGACCAGCCTGCATCACACCAATGAAGTCAGAGCAGCCAGGAGTCAGTGCTGGACAATGAAATGGGGCTCTGGAGAGCTGAGTTGTGTTCCAGGCCTTCTCTGCACCTCTGTTTCTCCTCCACTCTGGGTCTACTCAGACACCTTGCTGGCAGGGAGGGCCTGCCTCTCGCTGTGTGTCTGGACAGCACCCGAACTCTACAAGACTGCCAGCTCCAGGTAACCACACACAAAACCCCATAGCACTGAAAAAACCAACACCACAGCTACCATGCTGAGAACACCATTTGAAATGCTGAGACGTGGCTCTGTCTATTAGCTTCCACCCCCTGACCTCGCTGAGTGGACGATTCCTGAACGCATCCACATTTCAAAGGGATGGCCTAAAAAAATCCCACCCCTTTCTTCTCAAAATTGTTCTCCTTGGTTTTCAGCCATCAATAGCAGCTGTTCGGAAAATGTCCAAACACACACACACACGGAAATTTCCCCCCAATGAACACACACACACACACACACACACACGAGGAAATTTCCCCCCAATGGACACACACACACACACACACACACACACACACGAGAGGAAATTTCCCCCCAAATGGACACACACACACACACACACACACACACACACACACACACACACACACACACACACACACACACAAGGAAATTTCCCCCCAAACTGTTTTTCAAGCAGCTCCGTGTACAGTAAAGTTTCTGCTGACTGAATCTTTTGCTTTTTATCCCCCAGCAGACTCATCAATTCCAATGCCAGAGGGGACCACTGTGATAAGTTGCCTGCCCACCTGCAGAACAAAGGCCAGAAAACTTCCCCAGAACAATTCTTGGGGCTCCAATACTATGCAGAAGCCATAAAGGCTTTGTTGGGTCCTTTACCAACAACCCAAACGTACAAGGCTCAGCTCAGGGGTGGGGACCGACAGCCCACGGGTGGGATCTGGCCCCAGTTTGCCTAGCTCCGGCCTGCGAGGCTCAGGGTTCCCCTCCCCCCAGCATCAGGGAGGCCCAGTGGCACTCCAGCTCTGCGGGCCCTCCCCTGTGTGACTGGAGTGTCAGCGCCGGCTCCCTGCTGTGGGTGAGGAGGGGGTTTGCCCCGAGCCCCGACTGCCTAACTCCAGCCTATGAGGGCCAGATCCAGCCTGCGGGCTCTGCCTGGCAGGGGGAGGAGGCGGGTCTGTGCACTGTTGCTCATCCTCCCTGCTGGCTGGGAGAACAGCAGTGCAGGAAACGGCTCGCCTGGAGGCTTTCCCCTGCTGCTCCCATTGGCTGGAATTGCGGCCACAAGGAGCAGCAGGAGGCAGTGCCTGGGAGTGATGGGGGGGGGGGGGGGGCACAGAGCCATATATGTCCCCGAAAAGCTGTGCAGGTAAGTGCCCCCGTTTCCCTCCCACAACGCCCCTGCCCAGACCCCGCACCTCCACCACACTCCTGCACCCTCCCTCCCACCCAGCCCCCGCACCACCCAGCCAGTTTCCCAGCAGCCCTCCCCACACACTGAACCCCTCGTTTTTGGCCCCACCCCAGAGCCTGGGGGGGGGCACCTTAGGCTCCGGGACTGGAGTGCAAGGGGAATGGGGGAGTGTCTTTTTTCAGTGAGGTTTTTTAATTTTGTTTCTCATTTTTGTGTGGCTCCCAACCCCCCCAAAATTTTCTGTCCCCCCCCCTCCCGCCGTCCACTTAGCAACATACATCCTGGTGCTTTTACAGCGTCTCGAAATACAGAATATGGTGAGAGCCACTAGAGGGCTCCCCATCTATAATTCCTTATTCCGGAGCAGTGACTCTCAGCCCTTCCAGACTACCATACAAAGGAGTCGGATTTGTATGGCAGACCCCCGTGTTTCCCCTCATTGACAAACTGCTTGCTTACAAAATCAGACAAACATACAAAAGTGTCTCAACACGCGGATACTGAAAACATTTTACTTTGACCACATAATTATAGAACAAAGCAACTGGCATGCAAATACTGCACGTATGCTTCAGTGTACAGTCTACAGAATTATTAGAGTTTTATATATCTATGTACAGGGCTCAACAAATTGCAGCGAGAGCTACTCGCCAACCCCGCACCATGCATGTGCCAGACCAGCACTGTGCATGCGTGCAGCACCGATGAATGGGGTGCACGGAGTGACTGGCTGAAATCTACGCACCACGGGCGAGTAAAAACAGCAGTTTGTCGAGCCCTGTATATATATATATATATATACGCATATAAGTTACTAGAGTTATATAGTTATAGTCTATAGAGCTATACAAGTTACTGTTCATATGAAAGCCTGTACTGATGTCACTATAGCACTTTTTAATGTAGCCTGTTGTAAAACTAGGCAAATATCTATTCTAGATGAATTGATGTACCCCCCAGGCAAACCTTTGCATTCCCCCAGGGTTGTGTGTAAGCTGAGGTGAGAACCATCATACTAGAGCACTGGACCGGACTATTTTTTTAACTCTGCCTTGCAATACTCACTCCCACCTCCCGCATTGTTTCTTGCATTTATATCCCACTCACACTTTAGATTCTGCAAATCCCACAAGGGAGACAGATTGCCCCATGGTTTTGTTGAAAAAAGAAAAGGGTGGAGGGGTCAGTTAATACACACATGCATGGAATTTGGACACTATTTTTACCTCAAAATGCATAAAGCAACTCTCGCTCAAACCACATCAAGGTTTCCTTGAATGCCTGCTAGAAAAACATCCAAATCTTTCCCCAACCTCACTGATAAAAGTATTAAAACTTTGAATTTAAAAACAACTTACTTTATGTTGCTGCAATTCTATTTAGGACAAATTCCCAAGAGATTTAGTAGTTTCCCTCAAATTCCCACAGACTGGCTTTTTTGCCCACCCAATCCCACCTGCACCAAAGTACCCGCTTCTGCTATTATGGCAACAGGTCCTGTGGGATCCTAGTCCTGCTGCTGGGCGCTGCTGTACATGACATTTTCCACTTACTTTCAGCTTGGGAAAATCGCCGGCTCTTGGTCAAAGCTGTCATGAAATCTTTCAAATCCACCTTCCCATCTTCTGGAGGAGATATCCGGGTCAGGGAGAAGGCAAAAATGATGAGCAAAGTCAGAGCCAGGGTAGGAGTGGAGGTTTCCAAAGCTGTCAAAGGGCTTTGGATGAAAACCTTCAGTTAAATTATTGAAAATCTTAAAATTATAGGACCAAATTTATCCCTGTGGCATCTTCATTGAGCTTGACAGCATTACACCAGGGATAAGTTTAGCTCATGAACACCGAGGGTACGTCTACGCAGCAATGTTATTTTGAAATATCTTAGTCCGTATCCACAGAGCAGGCAGTTATTTTGAAATAGTGTCGAAATACTGTCAAGCTGGAGGACTTCTCACTCTGACTCCGGGAACCCTCACTGTACAAGGAGTAAGGGAAGTCAGAGGAAGAGGGCTCTATTTCGAAATAAGTGCTGTACAGATGCTCCCAATTTCAAAATAAGCTATTTTGAAATAAGCTACACAATTGACGTAGTTCAATTTGCATAGCTCATTTCGAGATAAGCCTTGCTATCTAGACACACCCTAAGGGAGGCAAACGCAGTCAATGTTTAAGGTTGGATTCAGCATTGTGTTGCACTGGTTTTACACTAGTTAGGTCTGTTGTGATCAATGGAATTCTGTCCACACCACCTTGGAGTTACACTGTGGTGAATCAGCTCGTTAGCTGTTGAATGTTCTTTGGGTCCCCCAACCGTGGAGCTCTGAGGGGCTGAGATATGGAAGGGCCTTTCTCCAAACCCCAGATCTGACCCTGAGGAAGACAAGGCCTCCCCCTGATGTCAGCATGTCCATGAAAATCCTTGAGCCGGGGACAGGACAACTGTGTCACATAGGCCAGTCATTGCAGACCTCATCTGACCGCTGGAGCCACAGGCGTGAGGTCCAAGATTAATATGATGAGAGAAGGGATGTGTCTCATGACAGCCCTGGGGCCAGTTTTAAACGGAACGAGTAGCCCTAGGTATCCTCCCAAGCGTACAAACAGCCCCTCTGCCCCCAGGCAAAAGTTACAGCCTCAGCAAGGAAGAGGCGACTGAAATGCTCACCCTCACAGGCCACGTGCTTTAGGGCCAGCTCAATCTCCGAGGGGGTTAAATGAATTCCCATGTTGCGCATGATGGACTCCAGGTGATGAACGTCCACCGTGTCCTCTTTGATGGCACCAATGGCTCTCACAGCCCCTTCCATCTCTGTGAGCGTGAAAAGAAGGTGCAGTGAGGACTCTGGTCCGCAGAGTCAGCCATCTCCTGGGCAGGAGAGAGGAGGGGGCTGGTCGGGAAGGCTGCTTGGGGAAGAAGAAAACGTGACCCAAGTTCTTAGCTTCCGAAGAGAACGCAACAGGAGCTCCAAAGGCGGCACCGAATGCTAGAGGCCTGAGCCAGTCCCGACCAAGGCAACGGCCACACGTACAAAGGGACGTTGGTTCAGGCCCTGGAAGCAGACCTGTCTACGTAAGCCTAACTGGCGTGTCCCCTTGGGAGATGTTCCGAATGGAGACAGCCAGATGCTGCCTGGAGTCCTGCCCATTTTCAGCCCCATCCTCTCTCTGGAACTCCAGTCTGCCCGGCCTGACGCAGGGAGGGGTGCTGACCAGATGGGTGAACTCTGGGCTGTAGGGAAGCTCAGAGTGACTCGGCTCAGTGCGTTTTCTCCTTCACTGACTCTTCTCTGGGTCCAGCTCTCAGGAAGCAGTCACCGGGGAATGGAGTTAAGGCCATGCATCCTGCCTGGCCATAGGCCCAGCCTAGCGGGTGGGCCTGAGTAATAATTTTGGCATGTCCAGGAGCCACAGCGCCTTGTAATAGCACAGCCTGCTGGGCACAGAGCAGCGCTTGGGTTAAGAACAGCTGTGACAGGGCGCCTGCCCTTCACTAGCACTTTAAGACCAGGACTCAGGCCCTGAGCCGGGACTGGGAACAGAGAGGCCAGCTGAAGCTGTTAGGGCTAGTGAGAGCCCAGCTGGCTGCTAGAGAAGCACAGTTTGCTTAGAGAGGAGAGCCAGTGAAGGGCTGACTGCAGGGGAAGCAGGAGCTCCCAGGAGGGAGACCAGCTGGGGATAGCCAGCTAGGGCTGGGAGAGGGCCAGCCAAGACTCTCCCCGGCTAGGGGCCGGAGGCAAGGCCCAGGGTTTGGAGGCGGATCACGATGCAGCCTAGGTAAGCGGGGCAGTAGAGATAACCCCGATGCCAATGATGACCAACCCATACAGACTGTAACTTGCCCTGAGAGGGGCTAGATGAGGACGGTCAGGGGGCACTGAGGCACGGTGGGGTGTGCACCCTGACAACAGCCCAGCACCCTAACGCCGGCCGCCTGTCCAGTCTGCCAACAGGAGTCTGCTCTGGGTGTGCCGGGTGTCTGCAACATGCTCCTGTGGGAGAGCTGAGCTCCCAGAGGGCCACATGCTGTCTGTGGGCGAATGGAGCTCGATATGAAACCAGGGGTGAGACAGGTTGCTCTGTAAGCCCCCGGCCTGGTGCTCAGTCCCAGTTGGAAGAGCAGTGTGGCACTCGGGTTTCACATCCTGGGCGCTTGGTCAGATAGCAAGCAAATTTCATTCACCAGGGAGCCACCAGGAGAGCCCTGAACCAGTTGCACTGGCCGCTCGTGGATCTACTGGGCACAGGAGTCCTTGAACGGTCTCTAATCTGGCCCCAAATGCTGCAGGAGATGGCAGCAGGGCACATGCAACGCTTTAGAGACCTGGGGAACCCTTGCAAACCCAGCCTGGATTCCATGACACAAAGCATCTTCCATCCATCTCTGCCCTGCCCTCAGCGCCTCACTCACCGAGGGTTCTGGAGAAACGTTTGGTGCTGGTCAAACCCTTCAGAAAGTCATTAAAGTTCACCTTCCCGTCTCCTGCAAGAAAACGCGCAGGTCAGATGTGGAGAGAGCCCAGCGGCCTGTCAGTTACAGGACGTGGGAAAACAGGCTCCGGGAGGGAAGCTCATTCTCGGAAGCAGCGACTGACTTTGTGGGATTGCTGCCATTTAAGCCAACACGCCTGGGACTGAACCCGTTCACAGACCTCCAGAGCGAAATCCTTGAGCTACAGAGCCACAAGGCCCAGGGCGGTAAGAGACTCAGATCCCCTGTGGATCAGCTATGGAGAAGTCCTGTGAGACACGCCCACCAGCGGCTCACCGCTGTGGCTCTCTGTTCTTAGGAACCTCCTCTGAAAGTGCAGCGCCCACGGGAGCCCGGGCAGTTCAAACCTCTGAGACACGGACCCAGATTGTCTCAAGTCAGGTGCCCGAAATCACGGCCACTGTTGAGAGCACGGGCAAGTCGCATGCAGCCAAGGTCAGATCCGGGCTAGAATGAAGGTCTCCTGACCCTCCAGGTCCAGGTGAACAGCTGATCTGCCGTGCCCCCCGCTCGGCTGACTCCCCCGTGAGTGCCGTGGGTTTCAGTGGGATTGCTCGCACATCCACAGCAGTAGCATTGGAACCTAGAACCAGGGCTCAATAGTCCTCTGGGCCGGGGCACACGGGGGGGTTGATCAGGGCTCTCTGGTTCTCAGCTGTTCACTGCGCCCTTTGATCCACGGACACGTCCCTTCTCTGGCCACCTGTTCTGCGGGAGTGAAGGGGAGTCTGGGGCAGGAAGTGGCGGTGGCAGGAGGGGCCGTCGCCAGCTTGGTGCCATCACAGAGTGATCCTGCGTGGGGGGGTTCTTCAGCACATCTCTCCAGCCGCTTTCCATTCACTGTGCACTGGCCAGAGCACAGCGTCCGCATGGCCAAGAGAGAGACCCGGCCCCAGGCCCGTGCTCGGATCCACACAGAGGGACTGGCCCTGCCACTCGTACCCCAGCAAAGCTGCGTTTGCTCATTGGCTAGGGCCCCCCGCAGGTGCCTTGTGCCCCAGAACCCAGCATTAGGGAGAGCTGGCCGTGCATACTGGGGAGGCTTGCTCCTCGATCTCCCCACAGCTACAAAAGGACCCAGCGGAACATGCCCCATACACATCCCTTTCCAGACCCCGGTGCTGGGCAATACCTAGGCCTGAGCGGTTACATATCCCCAGCCAAAGAGAAATTATCCAACCCCACATATTGTGCCATACACACAGCCAGCCTCCTACAAACACAGACACCCTACACAGGGTGCTCACCATCAACGGTAGCGTGTCTCAGGGCTTCCTCCAGCTCTCCCTTGGGTAACGTGATGCCCATGCCAGCCAGAGCCGACTCCAGGTGTGAAACTTCCATTTTGTCATCTTCAACCCTACTGACGACATCCAAGGCCCCCTGCACCGCTGCAAATGTGCAGAGAATAAAAAGCAAAACGTTAACTGGTCCATGTCTCTGCATCAGCACAAGGGGGTGCGTCCTACCGTGGCAGTGAAAATGAAGTAGGATCAGAGGCTAGCAGAGAAAGAACACATTAAAAATTAGTTCGACAAGTCAGATGTCTTCAGGTCCCCAGGGCCTGATGGACTACATCCGAGAATACTCAAGGAGCTGACTGAAGCGATATCGGAGCCATTAGCTAGTATCTTTCAAAAGTCATAGGAGATGGGAGAGATTCCAGAGGACTGGAAAAGGGCAAACAGAATACCCATCTACAGACCAGTCAGCTTAACTTCAGTTCCTGGAAAGATTATGGAGCAAATTGTGACCCTCCCCCCCATGCTTCATGAAAATTGGCATGTGAATGTGAATATGCAAAACTCGAAGATACCTTATGTAACCTGTCAATTTTACAGTTACAGTCTGCTGGATCTGTATAGCCTATTTTTGTGCCTGTCTCATTCTTGTATGTGAAGTTAGAAACAGGACGTGTGGATCTATTTATAGCCCTAATGGCATTACTGGTGCCCCAGAATCCCAATGGCTCCATGATCAGCTCAATGACTGTAAATAGCCTTGTTTGTCCTGTAAGTCCAAAAGATGGTTGGTTCTAGGAAAACATGTGATCATGCCACCTGGTACTGGAGTCCAACTTGGACCCGGTAATTTTCCATGGGGATGGGAGATGCAAAACAAAGGATTCCTGCCCTGGGGGAAAGTCTGTTTAAGCGTTGGGAAGCCATCAGCTTTTTGTCCTCAGCTGGCTTTTGGAACTGCCTGGCCCACCCCAAGAAGATACAAAAGATCTTTAAAGAAGTTGTAGGCCCAACTCAGGCTATGTCTACGTTGGCATTTTTTTTCAGCAGAAGATGCGCAAATCGCGCTCTCATTTGCACATATTCTGCCGATCCTTTTTGCAGAAGAGGTTTTGACACTAAAAAGCCCCATGTACTCAGGGCCACTTGTTGGGAAAAAAACCTTTTCCGCGAGATCCCTTATTCCTCAAAAAATGAGGTTTACAGGATCTTGTGAAAAAGGGTTTTTTTTTTCCCCAACAAATGGCCCCATCCACACGGAGCTTTTTAGCCGCAAAATCTCTTCTGCAAAAAGGATCGGCAGAAGATATGCAAATGAGAGCATGATTTGCGTATCTTCTTCCAAAAAAACGACAGTATAGACATTGCCTCAGAGTAAGAGATCCACTCTGATTTGAAGCATATATATGAAATAAGAACAGCAGTTTAGTGTAAGAATTTGCATGTAATATGTTTCTGAGTGGATTAGAACTAGGTATGTATTTTCTATGTTTTAATTTAGTAACTTTGATTTGACTGTTTTCACTTACAAACACTGAAATCCTACACTTTGCACTTACTAAAACCACTTTTGTTTATTATCAGGCCCAGTGTAAATAATTGTTACCTGTGGGGAGCAACCACTGTGCATCTCTCCCTTTCACTGATAGAGGATAGACACCTTAGGAGATTTTTCTGTACAGAACTTTTTCACGGAGAAAGATGGATTTGTGTGTGTGTGTGTGTGTGTGTTTGTGTGTGTGTGTGTGTCGCGGGGAGGGCTGGTCCCATTTGGGGATCGGTTTCCTGGATGCCGAGCCCTTAGACTCGAGTCTTCCCAAAGCTGAAGTGGTTCAGTGTCCATGCTGCTCTGCGGGGGGATTGTAACCCCAACTCTGTGCCTTGTCTGGGGGAGACTAAATGATCTGCCCCAGCAGGACCAGGTGATGGGGAGTCCCAGAGAACAAGATCAGCACACTGGGGAACAATCCCAAGGGGACTTTCGTGACCACACCCCATCACAGCGGCGCAGCGAACAGGGCATGTGCACAGCTGGGTGCTCTGGATGCTAGTACAGGTTGAACCTCTCTAGTCCTCCCCCCTTGGGATATGACTGGTGCTGAACCAGAGAATTTGCCAAACCACAGGAGGTCAATATTGTCTAGGGGCAATTTGCCAAACCAAGGGTAGCACAGTGCTTTAAGCAGTGGCCTACTAAACCCAGGGTTGTGGGCTCAATCATTGAGGGGGGCCATTTGGGGCAACTCTGCTAGGGATGGTACTTAATCCTGCCATGAGGGCAGGGGACTGGACGTGATGACCTCTCAAGGTCCTGTCTCTCTCCCTGAGATAGGAATATCTCAACATTTCCCTCCTTACTGGGCTCTGAGGAGTAAATTAGAGCTAAATAATAGACCACTAAGAGCCAGGACTGGTGGCTGTAAACAAACCTTATGGGACCATGGAAAACTTGGCCACACCCATGATAAGTGGACCTCATGCTGCCCATGGCTGTTGCCAGACCAGAGAGTGCCAGACTAGTTCTACCTGCAGTGGTGGTTAGAGGACAGACAGGGCCGTTACTGGGTTGGTTTTTTCTATTGGCTTATTTCAAGTCAGGGAAACAGAGGCAGGAAAAGCCACAAAATGAGCGAGAGCGAGGGTCAAAAGAAACTGGCACGTCACAGAGCCCACGTGGCAGGGAAGGAGGCTGAACAGAAAAGACAAATGGAATTAAAGAAGCTGAAAACAGAAGTGCAAGCTGCCGGGCCAACGGCTGCCCATGAGAGCACCATGGAGCGAAATGACTTGAAAAAGACAGAGAAGAGAGAGCCCAAAGGCTGCTCATGAGGAAGCCCTAGAAGCCCAGGGAGAAGCCCCCGAGAGAGCCCTGGAACTGACAAAGCTTGAAAAGGACAAAGAAGCAGCAGCCTAACGCGCTGCTCAAGAGGAGAGGGAGCAAGAGAGACTGCGTGAACTGGCCTGGAAGAGTCAGCACCCCGACTCAACAGGATCCTCCCTCCAAAAATCCGGGAGTGGGATCGACTGTGCCCAGTTTATAATGAATCCTCAGACATCGCCAGATACTTCCGCTTTGAGAGACTGTGCGTCATCTATTCAGTTCCTGACTCGGAAAATGCCCACTCTGGTTGCAAACCTGAAAGGGTGAGCCGTGGACATAGTCGATGCTGATTGCTGATGCATCAAATGATGGTAAATGCAGGGATCTGGTGTAAAACAGTTTTGGATCACACCTGTAACTTACAGGGTGAAATTCAGATGGGGGGCTGGGCTAAGCAATGAGGGTATGTCTACACTAGAAAGTTAGTTCGAACTAACGGACGTTAGTTCGAACTAACTTTCCTATGCGCTACACTAGCGCTCCGCTAGTTCGAATTTGAATCGAACTAGCGGAGCGCTTAGTTCGAACTAGGAAAACCTCATTTTACGAGGACTAACGCCTAGTTCGAACTAGCTAGTTCGAACTAAGGGCTGTGTAGCCCTTTAGTTCGAACTAGTGGGAGGCTAGCCCTCCCCAGGTTTCCCTGGTGGCCACTCTGGCCAACACCAGGGAAACTCTATGCCCCCCTCCCGGCCCCGGACCCCTTAAAGGGGCACGGGCTGGCTACGGTGCCCGTGCCAGGTGCAAGCCTGCCAGCACCCAGCTAGCAGACCCTGCACCTGGCACGGCACAGAGCCACCCACCCGATGCCTCCCAGCCCACCCCCTCTTGCCGGGACCAGGCTGGCGGCTCCCGGGAGCTTGCCCTGGACCGCAAGAGGCGGGCACCTTCCTGGGCTAGTGCGGACATCGTGGACCTCGTCCACGATCTCCGCACTAGGCACAGGAAAGTGGCCGTCTAGGGCAGGAGAGCTGCCAGCCTGGCCACCCAGGAGCAGGTGTGCATGAAAATCAAGGGGGTCCACTGAGACCCCCGACCCTGAGCCCTGAGCTTACAATGGCCGTCCTGGGTCAGACCAAAGGTCCATCTAGCCCAGTAGCCTGTCTGCCAACAGCGGCCAACCCTAGGGACCCTGGAGGGGATGGACCGAAGACAATGACCAAGCCATTTGTCTCGTGCCATCCCTCTCCAGCCTTCCACAAACTTTGGGCAGGGACACCACTCCTACCCTCTGGCTAATAGCACTCCATGGACCCAACCTCCATCACTTGATCTCACTTCCCTTTCAACTCTGTTCTAGTTCTATCCTTCACAGCCTCCTGCAGCAAGGAGTTCCACAGGTTAACTATTTGCTTTGTGAAGAACAACTTTCTCTTACTAGTTTGAAGCCTGCTACCCATTCCTTTCCTTTGGTGTCCTCTAGTCCTTCTTTATGGGAACTCCTGAAGAACTTTTCTGAATGCACCCTCTCCACCCAACCCCTGCTTTTAGAGCCCTCTATCCTGTCCCCCCTCCGTCTCCTCTTTTCTAAGCTGAACAGTCCCAGTCTCTGTAGCCTCTCTTCATCTGGGACCTGTTCCCAACCCCTGATCATGTTAGTTGCCCTCCCCTCTCCCAGCCTTTCTCTTCCCCTCTCCCACCTCCTTTTCCCAGTCTCCCCCAGTTTTTTTCAATAAAGACAGAGTCAATGTTGGAAGAAACGTTATCTTTATTTTGTACATCAATAAGAAGGGGGGCTAGGGAAGGGCAAGTGGAAGAAGGTGAGGGAGGAATGGGGTACGAGCCCCCGATGGGGAGGACTGGGCTGGCTCTGCGGGCTTCTGGGGGTGGAAGCTCTCCTGCAGCCCCCCAATTACTCCCTCTCCGCAGATGGCAGCCTGCGGCAAGTGCAGCCGGGCTGATGGCCGAGTGGTGTGATGTGCCCAGTGTGGGCACTCAGGGCACTCCAAGCCAGAACTTCTTTGCAAGCGGGGCACCCCTTAGAACTGTGTGTCCGGGGTGGGGGTCGGGACCCTTTAAGCGCAGCCCTCGGCTAGCCTGAGACAGTATCTCCATGCTCTAAGTCCTCCTTTTATGCCCTGCCGGCACTGCTTCCGGCCATCATTAAGCCCTGTTCAGAGTCCACTCAATGTGGACTTACTAGTTCGAACTAGCAAAACGCTAGTTCGAACTAGTTTTTAGTTCTAGATGCGTTAGTTCGAACTAGCTTAGTTCGAATTAACTAATTCGAACTAAGTTAGTTCGAACTAGCGCTGTAGTGTAGACGTACCCTGAGGCTTATATGAACCAAATGAGAGATCGGCTAGAGAAGGAGGTGAGGGGGAAAGGAATCACAAGCTCGGGAGGCATGTGTGAGCTGGCTGTTCAGGAACAGTTCCTGGACATGGCTAATGATGTGAAGCTAAAGCAGCGTGTGTGGGATAAAACAGTCGGATCCATGGAAATTCTTGTGGGCTTTTCCGACCAGTACGAGCAGTTCCAGACACAGGGAAGGGGAATTCTCAAGCTGAGGGTTAAAGTTTGGGGGGCGGCAAGGTCCCTGCTTTACCCCTGGGAAGAAGGAGGGTGTGACGGCGCGTTGGGGGTCCCCCGTCTCCTGCACCCCGAAATGGCACAAACAGACTCCATCAGCCAGTAGAATAGAGGGAGTTTATTGCTCCTCCAGGACACAGCACAGCACAGATGTAATCTGGTTACAGGAACTGGGGGCTAAGAGGCCTCAGTGCCCCCCTTGAGATAGGGGAATCCCAGCCTCCTCCCCAGTTCCTTCTCCCCAGCTTTCCAGCCAGGAACTCACTCCCCCTCTCCAAGCCCTGCCCCCAGCCAGGGCAGCATTCCACCTCCCTTTGTTTCTCTCCATGGGGGGTTGGCTGGTTCAACCGGTATGGAGTCACCTTTGCATAATAAGGTTTTCCCTGCTGGGTCTTGCTCCAGACAGCAGAGGTCACCACAGCCCAGCAAGTACCCCCACTACGTCACAGAGGGTGACTGGGAAGCTGGGTGCTCTCCTCCCCAAGTTCACTCCCCTCTCACTCGTCCCACATCTCCCGTGCAGACGAAGGAGCTTTCTGCACACGAAGGTTCGTTGTCTCAGCTAAACAGGCAAAGGGGTCCAGCTACCTTGTGCCATCGCACGAGGTGCTAGTGATTTATTACACATGGCCACAGCTCCTGTGTGTAATAATGAAGAGCAGACTCTGGGGGTACGTCTAGACTACAGGCTTTTGCCGACAAACAGCGTCTAGACTGCATCCAGTTCTGTCGACAAAGCAAGCCGCTTTGTTGACATGAGAGTGTAGACGCAAAGGACAGTGTAGATGCAATAACGCCTTCTGTCGACAGAACTCTGTTGACAAAAGGCGTTATTCCTTGTAGAATGAGGTTTACATACGTCGATAAAACTGCCGAGTTCTGTCGACGTTATGTCAACAGAACTCGGCGGTAGTGTAGACGCAGGTATAGTTTTGTCGACAAAAGTCACTTTTGTCAACATAACCCTGTAGTCTAGACACACCCTGTGAGTCAGGGCACTGGCCGTGACAGGATTTGTTGTCGAAGGGGGTGAGAAGGTTTCAATGCTCCTTGCCAAGTGACTCGTAGGAGAAATTCATCCTGTACACAGGGTCCATGCACCGCTGAAGTGCCATTTCGAGAGTGGAAGTGGGATTTTGGTGGCCTGCTGGCCTTTGCGGCGCTGAATTGCATCCAACGGGCCTGATTTTTAAAATCAGATTCACATTTTGCTCCTGAAGTTCACAGTGGAGACAGTTTTGCCGATGTAAACTGCTGGTAGCAGATGGGCAATTGTAGAAGATGTTCTTTGTCAGAGCGAATGGACTGGATCATTTTCTATTTATACAGTTTGCCTCTCCCCCTCCTTTCTTCTAAAGCAGTGTTTCTTAAACTGTGTTCCGTGGCACACCAGTGTTGAAGAAACACTGTTCTAGAGCCTTCACTTACCTTCCAGCTCAGAGATGTTCTGGGGATTGGCCAAGGAGGTCAGAAAGTCTTCAAAATTCACCTTTCCATCCCCTGTAAAATACAATTTAAACTTTAATGGACGGCTATTACTGTTGTTGATGGTACAATGCCAGGCTCGTATAGAGGAAAAGCCCTGTTACCTGGCACCTAATTAACCAAAAAACGCAATTGACTGGCATTTTTGGTTGCTCCCAATACAAATCTTCTATCTCATAACTCGGACTAGGACACTGCCCAGGAGGGATGCAATTGCCCACTCTGCTTGTCTGCAGAGGAGGCAGAGGACAAGTAAGCAAGCAGCTATCGATTTATTCAAAAAAGCACCGTCCAGGTTGTGTCATGGGGGCATTATAGCTGCAGCCCCATCTCCTACACCTGCACATCTCCAGTGGGAACGGAGGCTGATAATAATGACCCTGAGACACTGCAAGAGCCTGCGTTCGGGGCTCCTGAAACAGGAAGAGAGATGAATTTGTGTTCAGTAGTGTGCAGTAGTGATCGGGGAGTCTGCCACGCACTGCCCAGAGCGGTAGCCAACCTACTGTGGCCACCCGAGCGGTTAAGAAACCAGCCACTCGGTAGCGCTGCACTGCTGTTGGACTGGTGAGTGCCTGCATGCTGACACGTTAGTCACGTACTGAATTCTAATTCTGTTGGGGGCGGAAACTCATCCCCCCCGCGCCTCCGGTCGGTCACTCGGCAATCAGCTCTGCCACCTCAGTGTGCCCTCTGCTGATCGGTGCCCCTGCCCCTGGGGCAGGTCTTCTGCTGGTTCAGCCCAGTGCGCCTTCCTGCCCACTGTGCTCTTTCCCCTAGTGTAACCCTGTGTCATGGCCCCTGCACTCTGGGGTTCTCCCCTCCCAGGGAATCCCCAACCCCCGCCCCCCCCCCCCGTGCTCACCTTGCCTCAGTGACCCATGGCCAGTCATCATCTAGCAGTCTAGCACTCAGCATTGGAAAGGGGGTGTGGACCTGCTGCCTTTTCCTGCCTTGGCTGACTCCCGGCAGCCCTACTACCTCGGGCCTTGCCTTAGGCCCTGCAGCCTGGGAGTGTGGTCAGGCCAGAGCTCCCCAGCCCTGCCTGCCTTTCCCTAGCCCTGCTCTGTCTCAGGAAGCCTCCAGCTTCCCTGGCAGCCAGGTCCCTCCTGCTCCCTAAGGTTGCCAGATGGTCTAACCAAAAATACCAAACACCCACCCTCAAAAAAAAAAAAACCACCAGGAAAAAAATCTGTTGAGGAAAAAAAAAGGACCCCAAGAGTTAAGCAAAAAAACAAAACAAAACAAAAAAAAACAAAACAAAAAATAAAACAGCATTAAAACAGCATGGCCCCTTTAAGAAAAGTCTTTAGGCTTTTTGCTGGTGGCCATCTTGTTTTCTTGATCGGAGCCAAAGAGCAGCTTCCCTGTGGAACCAGGGGGATGTGGAGGCTGGGCCTGGTTGCTGAGTGTGTGTAGGGTTGCCAGGTGTCTGGTATTTTTTCTGGGAAAAAACATCATAAAATACTGGACATTTTAGGTGTCTGGTATTTTCTGAATTTTTTTTACCAGACAGGAGGCAAAAATACCGGACTGTCTAGGTCAATACCAGACACCTAACAACCCTACTGCTCCCCCAGCTAGGGCAAGAGTGTGTCTCCCATCCTCCCTCCAGGAGCCCTTATTTATACAGCTCCAGCTGGGCCCTAATTGTCTGTATCTGCCTCAGCTGCAGGCTCCACTCTCTCAGTCCTTTCCTAGGGCTCGGCTTTAACCCCTAAAGGGCCAGTGTGGCCATGGGCAGATGCCCCGTTACAAATTCTTAGCACTGGTATTCTGTTGGTAAGGAAAAACTCTCAGTTAGCCAGAATATTTGATTAACTGTCACCTCCTGTTCCCCCAACATGCCGGATAACAGAGCTATTTACTGCATAGTGCTTCTTAAAGAGGCTACAGCATCTGTGGAAATTGGTGTGCAAGAGAGACAGGTTCTCTCCTTCTACACTACTTTTCACAGGTTGATCTTCAAGCACTTTTCAAAGGAAGTACCTACAATCATCTTCACTTTATAAATGGGGAAACTGAGGCACATAGCTGTGCCATGACTTGCCCAAGGTCAACAGCTCAAATAGATTAAATCTCGGCCCTCCTGACTCTCAGTCAGGCCATAATGCCTCTTTTTGCCATACAGTAGTTATAGAATTACCCCCACATTTTCCTCCTAATTAATGTATTGACAGTTTTTGTTTGGGAGATTCAGAGATGGCCTTTGAGAAGGTCCCAGGCAGACAGCATCCTCAGCAATTGCTGGGCAAATAAACCAGGTCTGATTATTTTTTACGGGCAATTCTTGACCTTTGGGTGTTAGCTGGGAACATCTGGCATCTGACTGTCACGCAGGGGTGACTGGGTCCCTAGCCCACGCGGTGTATGGATTGGATAATAGCAGTGGGACTCATGTTTCTGTGTTGAATACCAAGCGCATGCACATGCATGTTGATGGATCGGGGCCCAGCGGGCTCAGCTTTTGGCAGGAATATGGCCCAGCATCACGGCAGGTGTGGCAAAAGAGGACACGGGCGCGGAGCTGTGTACAGACGTGGAACCCCCGAGCAGCGGCTCCCTTCCCGCAGAAGGACTGATGTGGGAGATACTCACCATCCGCAGCCTTCAGCCCTTCCAGGAGTGACTCTTTGGCCACGTGCACTCCCAAGCTGTTGAGCATCTGCTCCAGCTGAGAAGCAGGGACCTTCTCCTCTTTGATCCTGTTGACAGTCTCCAAAGCCGCCTGCAGCGCTGCACACACAGACACACAGTACCAATGGCTGATGAAAGCAAGGCTGCCCAAAGGAAACTGTTAAACAACAACGGACTTAAAGGGCTGTGGGTATAAAACACTGGCTTCAAGCTTGACTAGGCAAGCGACTGCTCCACAGGAATTCATTTCAGTTTTGTCTAGAGCTCCCGGACACAATCAGCAGGGTAGTAAGAGAGTCCCTCCCTTGAGCAGCTTACTCTCTAACGAGACAAGGCAAAGGGGAAACTGAGGCACAAAGCAGGGCAGTGACTGGCCCAAAGACACCTAGCAGGCTAGTGGCAGAGCTGGGTTTAGAGCCCAGGTCTCCTAAGCATATGTCAGACGACTGACGTGTGTTGCCAGCACATAAATATATCTCATAGTAATTGTATTATCTGCACCACATATCTATAATATGCATCAAGTGCCAATAACCACAAACACAAATCCGGCAACAATGAGAAAGCCTGAATTGGCCTCTCCCATAATCCTGTTGACGGAAGCGGAGTATCCCGTAATTCCTGGCATTTGCTGAAGTGCTTTTTTTTAGCTCCCCTCTTTTTCTCCAGGGTGTAAAAGAAAGTATCTCCCCGCAGGAGATAGATGCGAGGACGAACAAAGGCGCCCCGGGCCCGAAGGTCGTCAAGGGCCTGGGGGTCCTCCCGCTTCTCCGGGTCCCTTCCACAGAGGGATGGATTTCCAGGGCTGATGGCCAGATGCCTCTCCAGCTTGAAAACCTCGCCCGTGTCAAAATAAAGATAGATTCATTCGAGGTCCTGCTTTGGGCAGGGGCTTGGACTCCATGACCCTGAAGGCTCTTCCCGCCCCAGGATTCTCTGATTCTACATTTTAGTCCGAGCGAGGAGCGGGCCCTGGAACGCCGGGATCCAGAACAAAGAAGGTGGGAACACGACAATGGCTTGGGGCACTGGCCCAAGCTGGGGGCTGCACTTTAGTGAGGTGTAACCTGTAAAATCATCATCGGCGGCAAGTCACCCGGGGAGCACACCTCCTGCATCAGGCGAATTCACACCGGGGCCAGCGATGGCTCCTGGGAGATGCCGAGTCGTGTGGCGAACGTTTCTCCTGCCCCACGTTGATAAACCCGCCTGCCACGGAGTAGGGGTTGGGCTCTTGCAAACAGTTCATCGTAACAGAGCCAAGCGGGGGCAGGCCTACGCTTTGTCACCCCCCCAGCCCAGAGCTTCCTCTCCCATCCCCTGCCACTCACCTGCACTTCCAGAGACGCGCGGGGTGCGGCTCAGCAGCCGCATGAATT
This sequence comes from Pelodiscus sinensis, assembly GCF_049634645.1. NCBI lineage: Eukaryota > Metazoa > Chordata > Testudines > Trionychidae > Pelodiscus > Pelodiscus sinensis. The sequence goes on along the minus strand of NC_134739.1, from coordinate 5,005,848 downwards.
CCTGCACATTCACCCTCCCCGATCCTGCAAGGCAGCGCACGGCTCAGAAGGGAGAGAGACAAACAGAGACACCGCTGGGCAACGCTACTGACAGACAGGTGGGCGCCTTCGGGGGTGACTCGCACCGGTGGAATAAGGCCCAGGCCTTTGGGGGAGTTACTGCAGCACTGGCCTGGTGTTACCGGGGAGAGAATCAGACCCAGAGGGTCTTGTCTGGATATACCCTCCCCCCTCCCTCCGGAAAGATGGGTGCAGCGACCCAAGTCCCATTCTCCCTGGGAGTCTGACCCCGCTTTGGAGAGCTCAGACAGGCACTTGGACTAGCACGTTCACAGCCCTATCGCATGGCCGGAAACCTCTGCCTCTCCAGGGGGCGGAGCAAGGGCTGGCAACAGGGAACCTGTTAACAGCTGCAGGATGGCATGAAAAATAAGCCCACATAGCTGCTGGGATCTGCCTCTGTCTAAGGCCCCTCCCGGGGGATTCCCAAGTTTAAGGTCAGGCCCAGGTTAAAAGGACAGTGCTGAATGGACCCATAGATTCCAGACCCCTCCACAATCCATCTCTGCCACAAGCAGCCCATGCAACAGCTGTGCCAGCTGCAGAGCCCTGCCACAGTGACCCAGAATCCACCGATCCCTCCCAGGTGTGCATGCTCCCAGCCCCTGCCTCCGAAAGCGGCACTAGCCTTTCCCTAAGCCTCCCACAGTCCTGCCTTTTCCGTAGCAAACCAGAGTGATGCACGTCCCAGCTCCAAAGCTTCCCACTGGTTTTCCTCCTCCTCCTCGGGTCCCAGAAACCCCCCAGCCCTCCCCCTGGCCATACCAGGAGATGAGAGGTTCCTACATCCTCCACCCACTCTCACACACAGCCAGTACCGCATCCCCCCAGGCCGGGCAGAACATCCCCCAGTGCTCTGCCAAGCCCTAGAACCGAGTGCGTGAGACGCTCACCGTCAGCAGGACAGGAGGGCAGGGCTTCTTGCAGCTCCTCAGGGGTTAACTGGATCCCCAAGGCTTTCAGCGCTGCCGGCAAGCTGCTCACCTCGATCTTGTCTCCGCTGATTTTGCTGAGGGCAGTGAACGCGTCCTGCAAGGCTGCGCGAGCAGAGAGGCAGCTAGTGCGTCTCGGAGCCTGGCTCTCTGCTAGCCTGGCAGGGGCAGTTGCTGATGCAGTGGGCTTGGAAGGTCACTAGATCAGCAACGGCCCGGCAGCGTTTTACACTCGCTTGGCACAAGCTGCAAACGACCCCAGAAGAAAGGTTCTGTTAACTACGGAGATACGGTTGGTATAGAAAAAGGATAATCAGTGATAGGCTCAGTTTCGAAAAGCCAAAGCCACGTAAGGGTGTACTGTGACGCAGTGTTGGTACCTTGCTGGTTGCTATGCTGGGGCTGTAGGTGACCCCCACTGGCTGCTGTCTGTAGCACGGCCCAGCAGGACAGGGGATGAGTCACTAGGCAAGGGTCTCTCAACCTGTCCGACCAGCTACCCTCCAGGGAGAGAAACAAAGGAAGGTGGAATGCCGCCCCTGGCTGGGGGGGCAGGGCTGGAAGAGAGTTAGTTTCTGTCTGGGATCATGGAGGAGACAGCCTACGGAAAGGGGCTGGGATTTAGGGGCCCAGTCTCCCCCATCTGAAGGGGTCTGAGGCATCCTAGGCCCGGTTCCTGTAACCAGATGACATCTGTGCTGTGCTGTATCCTGGAGAAGCAATAAACTCCCTCTAGTCTACTGGCTGGTGGAGTCTGTCTGTGCCACTACGGGGGTGCAGGAGATGGGAAACCCCAATGCGCCATCACATGTATTTACAGCTGAAATTTAATCTGGAGTAATGTGGGGGTGTGACTTTAAAGTGGATTAACTATTCTTGATTAACTCCATGTGTGGATGCTCTTATTCTGGAACAAAAATGTTCACAGGCAGCGCTAAGCAGGAACATATTCAGGAATTACTCCCCGCACAGCGGAGCCCATAAGACAATGAATGAGCCACGTGAGAAACGTCCTGGATGCGAGCCGGGAATGGATGGGAACACTGACTCTTCCCTTAAACAGGATCACCTAGTCTCAGCACTAAATCTCCGCCTGCTGCAGGCAGAAGGTAGCACCGAGTGAGAGGGCGAGGCAGGAATGCCCTGGATTACTTTGTCACTCATGATGGGTTTTGTTAGGTTTTTTTGCATCTTTCTCTGAAGCATCGGATACTAGGTCCTGAAAGAGACAGGACACTTGGCTAGACAGACGCTTGGTCCAATCCAGTCTGGGAATTCCTCTGCTCTTACATCAACAGAGACATGGGGCCAGACAACCCCACTACGGTTCCAAATACAGAGTGTCAAGGGTTCCTCCTGAAAGACTCAGCTTCCCAGATCCGTGGTTTGGCTTTTCCCGCCTCCTGGAAGCGTGCCAGCGAGCAGAAAGCGTGGTTCTCTAGACCAGAGCTTGCAGCCAATTAGCTCTGCTTACTTAGTCGGAGGAGCAGACAGCCGCCGGGGATAGCGGCTTGGCACAGCGACTTGGCAGCAAGAGTGAGTCCTGCATTGGAGACGATTAATCTGCAGAGATTTGGCCTCCCCTCTTAGCAACCTTTGGTGAATTCTTAGCAGCTGGAAGCAGAGACATTGCTCTTTTTTGCCTCTTCCCTGCTTTCCCCTCCTTTCCTGTGCTATCTTTATTTTTTGGCTGCATGACCAGCAACACTGTGACACTCATCTCACCCCCACGGGTCTGGATGGCTGCAAACCATGTCCCACGCCCCTCCGTCTGCATCCCTGTGTCACCTCACCTGCTGGTGTTACAGGTTCCCAGCTCTACACCTGGGCCACGGAGTCAGTTGCAGCCTCCCCGAGGGACCGTGCGCTTTTAGGTCTGGAGCACAATGTGTTGTCTGTCCTGGCCTCCCGACCCTGACAGCAGAGGAGCTGCTGTGGGATTTGGAATCCCCGTTTATTTTGAATGGGAATTGGACCCCAAATTCCTCCAAGTGGCTTTGGAAATCCCAGCCTGCAGGAGTGGATGGAGGCCAGCGCATGGCCGACAACCGGCCATTAGAGAGAGATCTAGTCTTGCTCGGAGAGCACTGCTGCTATCCCCCACCTGGAGTCTCCCAGGGCTTCTTCTGGGAGAGCCCCCAGCTCAGCATCCCCCTCCATCCATTGTCAGCGCCTGTGCGCTTCGGCTCACCTTCAAACTCAGTGAGTCGCCGGGTCCCCGTCATGGACACCAGGACGTCTTTAAACTGCACCATCCCGTCTCCTGCAAGGCACAGCCCAGTGCAGACGTTACCGGGGGATGCAGAGAGATGCAGGTCGCGCCGCACTAGAATCCTCATCACTAATTTCTGGGGGAAGGTCCAGATTCGCCTCTCTCAGGGCTCACGTCCCAGTGACATGGAGGTCCCTCCAGGCTACCCTGGAGGGCAGAGGGAGCTGGGAGTGCAAATAAATCTCCCTTTACTGCTGCCAGGGGCAGCTCAAGGGGCCTTCATTCCAGGGAGAATCAGGCCCATTGATGCATGCCCCAGATCTTGTGTGATCACCTGCTCTGTTGAGCAGTGAGCTGGCCAGGCGCAGGAGGGCTGAAGACAGCTAGCGGTGTATGAAGGGGGGTGCGAGTGAATGGCTGCCTTTTGCACCTGCATAAAAGTTGGCTCATGGCGAGAGGGACTCAGGCCCAGAATTCTGGCTGCGTGAATGTGCAGTCACCGCTACAGTGAAGACCTCCATAAGCAGGAGATGTGTCCTGCCGGCCCTCTAGCGAGACAGACTGGCTTACGACTCAGGCGTGCTGAGCATTAGCCCCGCTACTGACTTACGACAGGACCGTGGGACAGTCGCTTTAGCTCTGTGTGCCGCAGTCCTGCCCCCATAACATGAGGATAATGATACTGACGTCCCTTGTAAAGCGCTCCGAGATCTATGGCGGGAATGCCCTTTCAGGGGCTGGCACGAGCTCTCACGCACACAGACATCGGGAAATCCCAACACTCGTTTCCAGCCGGCCCCAGCACGCAGCTCACCAGGGCAAAGCCAACTGGCATACTCACCGGCGATGGCAACGGATGCCAGCAATTCGCGTAGCTCCTCCTCCGTTAATACAATCCCCACGCTCGCCAGCGTGGAGCCCAGCGCATCGACACGGACGCTCGCGTCCTTCATGCTGCTCAGAGCATCGAAGGTCTCCTTCAGCACTGCAACGCACACGCACAGAGAGGGCTAAGAGTCCTGTCCGCACCGGCGCGGCCTTTCTTGAGAGGATCGGGACGGATCCATGTGCGCAGGCCCCTCTACAGACTGACACATTCACCCCCCCCACTTGCTGCGCCGAGGCTGGACGGCTCCCCGGCCTGAGGCCTGGTTTTAGGGAAAGGTGTCCAGAAGAAAACCGATTCTTTGATTATCAGAGGGCAGGGGCCTGGCACTTGCTGAAATTCAGGAGCCTTTATGGTGTCACCGGCCCCTTGGGAGAACCTTCCACAAAGAAACCAGCCATAAAAGAACAAAAGGGCCTGATGTAAAGCCCACTGAAGCAGATGGAAAGACTTCAGGGCTTTGGGTCAGACTCATCAAGTTCTGCTCCAGCCTTCCCTGCATGTTTGCCTGGGCTCCTCCCAAAGGACTGCTCAGCCCACACCCTCGCTCCTCTCCTTCTGCAGAGAGTCAGCGTGTTCTGCTCAGTCCTCTTCCAGCAGCACCAGCCACAGCTGACAGCGTACAGGGGAGAGTTTTGGGAACTCAGTTGTCGCACTCCGCTGCCACTGTGGGAATTACTCCTGATCCACACTGGGGGCCACGGAGCAGGATCTGGCCCCAAACGATCGAAACGAAATTCCACGCCTGACCTCCCGTCCCGATAATGATTTCTTTTCTAGAGAAAACTCTGACTCACCGGTAGTGTCAGGAAAGTGAGGCAGCTGGGTTAAAACTGCTATGAATTCTCTGAAATTCACCTTCCCGTGGTCTGCAAGGCAAAGCCAAGTTCACATGTGGGAAGAACGATGGACAGAAACCAATGGACAGAAACTGGAGCGATGGAGCAAGAGGAAAAGAGTGAACGAGGGGGAATGTTAAAGAGCTTGGGGGAGATTTTCCAGTGTGCCAGGCGGAGTTCAGTGTCTGGCTCCCCTTCACTTTCCAGTGGGAACTGGGTCCCCTCATTGCTCCTGGCTCCTTTGAAAATCTTCCCCTACACTACACAGCCATGTAGCCTGGAAATTCCTCCGGGCCTGCAGGGTGGTTCCCATTGATTAACACTGAGTTCCTGGGCCCAAAAACACACTCTTTTCTGGAAGGAGAAGGGCCCAGCCAGGACCCAGCGGGTCAAATTCTGCTCCAGTGTGGGTTAGGCGGGAGGTCAGGCGAGGTGTTCTTTCCAGCCTTGCAATCGGTGTGATTTGGGGAACACAGCTGGACGGGCAAACCCCACAGGGCTAAGAAGGGCAGAGCTCACAAGAGGACTTCTCCGGTTAGACAGGGCCAAACACATAATGGCAGATATATATGGCTGAAATTCAGCCCAGTCTCACACATGCAGTGTGTGTGTAGGCCCGGCCTACGACCATGCATAGAATCCCAGGGCTGGAAGAGACCTCAGGAGTCATTAAGTCCAGCCCCCTGCCCAAAGCAGGACCAACCCCAACTCAATCAACCCAGCCAGGGCTTTGTCAGGACTTAAAAACCTCTAGGGATGGAGATTCCACCCCCTCCCTAAGGAACCCTGCCCAGCGCTTCCCCACCCGCCTAGGGAAATAGTTTTTCCGAATATCCAACCTAGACCTTCCCCACTGCAATGTGAGACCATTGCTCCTTGTTCTGCCACCTGTGACCATTGAGAACAGCCGCTCTCCATCCACCGTGGAACCTCCCTTCAGGGAGCTGAAGGCTGCTCTCAAATCCCCCCTCACTCTTCTCTTCTGCAGACTAAACAAGCCCAAATCCCTCAGTCTCTCCTCGCACGTCATGTGCTCCAGCCCCCCAGTCATTTTGGTTGCCTCTCGCTGGTGCCCCTCCACATCCTTTCTATAGTGGGGGCCCCAGAACTGGACACAACTCCAGACGTGGCCTCCCCAGTGTCCACAGCAGCCCCAGGGGACTGGACCTGCCTGCACTTACCTGCAGACATGCCACTGAGGCTTGAACAACAAGAAGCCCTGTGCCCCCCAGAGACACAGATTGATGGGGGCGGAAGGTGAAAACCCACTGTCAGACAGTCGGGCTGTGTCTAGACTGGCCAGTTTTTCCGGAAAATCAGCCACTTTTCCGGAAAAACTTGCCAGCTGTTTACACTGGCCGCTTGAATTTCCGGAAAAGCACTGACGATCTCATGTAAAATCATCAGTGCTTTTCCGAAAATACTATGCTGCTCCCGTTTGGGCAAAAGTCTTTTTCCGAAAGACTTTTGCGCAAAAGGGCCAATGTAGACAGCATAGGACTGTTTTCCGCAAAAAAGCCCCAATCGTGAAAAAGGCGATCGGGGCTTTTTTGCGGAAAAGCATCCTGCCAATCTAGACGCGCTTTTCCGAAAATGCTTTTAACGGAAAACTTTTCCATTAAAAGCATTTTTGGAAATTCATGCCAGTGTAGACGTAGCCTCGGAGTGGATAGCACAGACACAGGATGGATCCCACTTCCGACAGCTCCATGTGGAGCCTTGCCTGGTGACAGCCGCAGGGGTCGCCCTGCTAGTTGGTAGCTGCTGGCACAAGGAGAAGTCCCCCCGTGGCACCTTAGGGACACACAGAGGCCGCTGCCTGGAATGCTCACCGTCCGCGCTGGCGACCTTCATCACCTCCGCCAGCGTCTCCTTCGCTAGCCGGAGGCCCATGTTGGTCAGGGTGGACTCCAGGTGGTGGAGGTCGAAGTGGTCATCCTGGAGCGTGCTGATGGCCAGGCAGGAGAGCTGCAGCCCTGCGGACACACAGCCGACGCACGGAGAGGGGCAAGTAAATGTCACTGCGGCGGCTTCAGGGCCAGCAAAGAGAAAGGGGTGGCCAGGCCTAGAGGAAGCTTCTTATCCACTGTCCTGAGAGATTCTGTGTCTGCACGGGGGGGGGGGGGGCGTGGGGGTGGAAACGCCTCCGACTCTCATCTAGTCAGCCCTTGGCATCAGCAACACGCCCCCGTGGAGGTGCGTAAGCATGCGCTTGAGTCCCATGCGGAAAGCACACAGAATCATAGAGCCCTAGAAGTGGAAGGCACCTCGAGAGGTCATCGAGTCCAGTCCTGCCCCCACGGCAAGACCAAGCACTGTCTACATCAGGGCTATTCAACTCTGGAAGCCCCAGAGGCCACAATGATACTCACAGCACATGCCGAGGGCTGCAACTTAAGTGTGCTTGCATACACATGCAAATATATGCAAATAGCTTCTTTCACACTGACGGGCATGAGTACAAAGATTACGGCAAGACGACACAACACAGGTCCCATTTCAGTCAGTTCTGCTGATGTTAATAAAATGCAACAGCTACCCAATTTCCACTCATATGACAGCACCATAAATGAGCAATGACAGTCCAGGAATGTAATTACTAAAACACGTCTCAACAGAAGACCAGTCTATTGACTCGCCGTTGTGGAGCGTGTTCCCAGTGGAGGCCATGTTCAAAGGATCCCACTCACGGGCCGCGTGTTGAGCCCCACGTAAACCCGAACCGCACCGGGGGCTGCTACAAACAGGCCGTGGGCCGCATGGGGCCCCAAAGGCCACGTGTTGAGTAGCCCTGGTCTGCATCATCCCTGCCAGGTGTCTTTCTAACCTGCTCTTCAATATCCCCAGTGATGGAGCTTCCAGAACCTCCCTAGGCAATTTATCCCAGTGCTTAATCACCCTGACCGTTAAGGAGGTTTTCATGCCCGGGTGCTCTGCTGAAAGGCTCCAAGACTGGCTCTTGCTGTGCGGGTGAGATTCACCCTGTGCACAGGCCTGTGTACACAGGAGGGCTTCCGAGGGTGAAGCGATGCACAGCCCTCATGCTGGGCCCTGTGCAGGGGGAGCATCCCCCCCCAGCCTCTGACCCTGCATTGCCGAAGTTGCTGGGAATTTTGTAACCGGCTGCTTCCCAATGCACACTACAGAGCGTTTTCTGCCAATGCTTACAAATTACCAGGAACCTGTAACTGAAACATTATTGCCCCACAGAAACCAGGTACCCAAGGGGGTGCCAGGCCTTGGCTCCTGGACTATGGGGGAGCCAGCGAGGGTGCATGAGCTTCCCTCCCTCCCCCACAAGCCAGCTGCATGAAAACGTCAATGGCAAGATTCCCACGAGTGCCGGATCAGGCCCTTAGTTCGGCAGTGGCTCAACACTCAAAGGGGGAGAGAGGGCAGGGTTGGGGCTGGCTCCATGGTCAGGGCGTTGCACCTGCCAAAGGAGCCCTCCCGGATTGGCCTCAAAGGGAAAGAAGCCGATTCAGGCCTCCGGGGGAGCAGCGGCTTCACCACCTGGTCAGAGGGCAGCTGTTCAGTCTGGCTCTGGAAACCCTGCCAGGCGCGCGCCGGGCTACAAATATTGCTGCAGGCGGGGGCGGGGCAGCGCCTGCCCGTGCGAACTCAGCCCCAACGACATGACACGGACATCGCAGTCCAGACGCTGGATTCCCCTGCTGCTCTGGGCTGCTTCTCCTCACAAAGCAGCTGGGAGCTGGAGCACGTTCCAGGCCGCTTTGCCTTGCAGGGCGAGCCAGCGAAGGTCCCCGCGCAGCACAGCGCAGCGCAGCGCTCACTCACCCACCGATTCTGCGAAACGCCGGCTGGAGGTCACTGCCCTGATGAAATCGCTCAGGTTCACCCTGCCGCTGTCTGGGAGATACAGGCACGGAAGGACGTGGGGGCTGGGATTAGCAAACGTGCCAATGCTCCAATGGTACCGTCCTGGCCGCTCCCCAGCATCCACAGCCAGTGCTGGGCTGCGCACTGCAGCAGCGCAGAATGGCAGCGCAGCGACGGAAATCAGACACTCAGAGCCCAGCCACTGGACTGCCGGGGAATCTCCTCAGCAGCGCAGAGCCCATCCGGCACTACAGGGCAGCGCTGTTCTCTGCAGCAGTGACCCCGCCCGCTGCCAGTGCGTTCCATTACGGGAGGGGATGGTAAAGTGGGGAAGCGCACGGCATTGCGGGATCTAGGCCACTGAACGGCCACGTGGATGAGCAGACACAGCCTGTTCTCCCCGCCCCGCCTCAGGGGCAATTCTCACCATCCACAGGACAGAGCTGGAGCACGTCGGCGAGCTCCGCGCCGGACAGACGGACGGTCAGGTAGCTCAGCACGGTCTGCAGGTCCTGAACGCTGATCTTCTCCCCCTCCAGCTTGCTGAGGATGCTGGAGGCCTCCTGCAGGGCTGCGGGCACAGAGAACGGGCCGGAGGGAGTCGGCGAGTGGCCAGGACTTACCTCTTGCTGCCACCTTAGCTCTAGGGGGATAGGCAGGGGCATGGCAGGCGCTGCCCCGGAATACTCTGGTCAGCAGTAGCCAGGGGCAGATTAGATGGTCCCTTCTGGCCTGTCTAGCTGCGCTAGACTCAAAGCACAGAGCACGGAGGGCTGAGCTGCAGACCCCCGTCCGTCTCTGCCTGGCCAGCTGGAGGTCTGTGGAGATCACACCCTCCTGGTGCCGCAGAGTGAAGGGATGTGGCACACACTTGCCCGTACTAAAATCAGGGCGGTTCCAGGAACACGCCTGGCCCCTTTTCTCCTCCCTGCCCTTCGCCCACCCTTCACTAGGAGACCGGCGCTCACCTGCAGGTAGGATGAAATGCTGGCTCCGGGACAGAGCCGTCATGAAATCGGCGAATTTCACCCTCCCGGCCCCTGCAAGCAGAAAGGCTGGTGTGACCCAGGGGTGCCCAGCCTGCTGGCCGCCGCCCTAGTCTCGTGGGAGGGACTAAGTTACAGTATCTCCCCAGCCAGCGAGTGCCGAGCACACCAGGCTGGGGGGAGCTGCAATCGCCCTGGCTGGAACTTACGTTGCTTGGAGTCCTGTCTTGCCCTGCTGGGAATTTCAGCCAGAGCCTCAAGGAAGAGGCCGCCAGCACAGGAGCCCCGGCTGGGCCCCGGCAGCGCGGCCAACAGGCACAAGGACTAGCTCGTGAAGGCAGGTGTCTGGGGAGAAGGCATTGCCCTGCCTGGCCTGTGCTTGCACTGAGCACCCTGACTCTCCCCCCCCCCCCCCGAGTTTGGGGAGGCCCAAAGGCAGCTCTGGATAGAAAGCAGGGAGATCGGGTCCCCGGGATCAACAAGAGAACAAACCTGGCCGATCTCCCACAATGTCCTGCTGCCCGAGTTATCCATGGAGTCAAACCTTTCCCCCAGGCACCCTCTTCCATGCTGCTCTGTAGCAGGAAACCCTTGTCCCGCCGGTCTGATAACACTCTCAGCCCCCTCCGGCCCCGGAGGCCAAACGACAGCCTCACACATTTGAAGGTCCCCCCTGCATTCTAGTCCAGGGGCTCCCATTCCGCGTAACACTTCAGAGGCGCCCTGGGGGATCAGCCAGCATCATCCCCTCCATTATACAGACAGAGCAACTGAGGCACAGAGCAACTGAGGCCTAGATCCTCAAAGGTATTCAGGTGCCTAACTCCCATTGATTTCAAATGGGCGTTCGGTGCCTAACTACCCTTGAGGATCTGGGGCGAGGTGCCTTGACTGGGGTTGCACGGGAAATCAGTGGCAAGCTGGCAGTAGAACCTAGTGGCCCGGCGCTGCAGTTCTGTTCTCAGAATTTTCCCAGGAACCGTTACAGGCAGCTAGGAGACTTTCCCACGCGTACAGCCCTGACTCGGGTCCTTTCCTGGCTTATATCCAACCCGCCCCCCGCAATTCCTTCTCTTCACATTCGGGGATCACCAGGGGAAGTCTGGCGCTGGTCCTGCTCCTGACATCACTTGGTGTCTCTACCACGCCGGCTGCCATTCTTAGCCCAAGGAACGTTCCACAGGGACTGCAAACAGGCTGCAGAGAGGCTTGATTGGCGCGGCCGTAGCTGCACTCCGGGGAGCCGAGGTTAAGGCAGGAGATGGCCCGGTAGGACTCCAGGCCACTGGCCCCTTTGCAGAACAGGCCACCTGGGATGGTGACGCCTGCCTTGTGGGCACAGGGTCTGCAAACCTCTGGTGAGAGATGCTCTGTGCAAGCCTTAGTCAGGCACACTGGGGGGGGGTAACACGGCAGAGGCAGAGGGCAGGTCGCTGCGGGAGGGGATGCCCCCCGGACACGGGTCCGGTCCTGCCCACTCTGCTTACCGTCCACGTGAGCCGACTGCAGCACCTGCCCGATCACGTCGCTGGCCAGGCGCAGCCCCAGGGTTCTCAGGCTGGTGTCCAGGCGGCTCGCCTCCACCTCGTCCTCCTTGACATGCTTGACGACCCTGAGGGCCTCCTGCACCGCTGCAAGGCCGCAGGATGGGAGAGACGTGAGGGCTCCTGTCCCAAGACCCCCCCTCGCTGGCACCCGTCACACCTCCCAGGCTGCACACCTATGCCTTGGGGCAAGACACCAGCCTCCTCTTCCCACCTTGCTGCTGGAAGGGCAGGAGGGAGGGGACAGGGCCCTCCGTGGGGAGCGCTGAATCAGCACGTTCTCACAGCCGCTCCCCAGTCCTCGTGGGGTGCTTCTGCTGGGGGGCTGGGTCACGGCACGACGGCTCCGCTCCCCCCCTCGAGTGGGAGCTAGAATGTAGCAGGCAATCCAGAGTCGATACGCCACAGGCGTGTCCGTGTCGGGGCCACACCAATGAGCTCACTATGGCCAATCTGTTCTCTGCTCTTATCTGGCCCCTTGATGCGGCCTTTATTGTCCTCAGCCGCACAGTACAGGCCTGGTCTTGACCGGGGACGGGAGTTGGGGCTGACACCGTGTTAGCTACCATATTGCCTCTGGGGTACGTGGAGAGAAGCCTTGCTGGATACATTTGCTAGGGGTGAAATGGGGCTGAAGTCATGGTTGAGAACATGAGTTAGCCAGCGCGTCAATCACAGCCACCCTGGGTCTCCAAGAAAAAGACACTGGATTCCTGAGTGGGACTGGACTGAGAACACCCGGATGCTCACACACACGCACTGTTGCATGCACGCATGCTTACACGTGTGCACACACACGTGCACGTGCACGAACGCACACATACACACACAGACACAAGCTGCACCATTTGGCAGAAGGCGAGTGGCACGTGTACACGCCACATGCACATGGCAGTCACCCCAGGAGCAGAGAGCTGGGAATGTTCAGAGCCCATTTTTGTATTAGGCCCAAAGCTCGCCGCTTGTCGTCAGTGACAAGTAAACACACCACAGGTTCCTCCAACGAAGGCATCCACCTTTTTAACCTTCCCTGCTTGGCTATGTAACGGAAGAGCAATAAAAGTTCCCACCGCCTCGTGCTCTCAGAAACCAGGGGCCCGATTTGGATTGTGCACTGGTGCGACTCAGGGATATTTCTGGTAAAGTGAGGCCTGATTTGTGACTGAGTGCACCATCGGGTCTGTTACGTGCCTCTGCTCACCCGCTTCCCTTTGCTCGTGCGGTCCCAGAGCTCCGCAGTCTCTCTTGTCCTGCTGGGGAACTGGGGCTGGGCAGGAAGCATTTTGCTGGCTAACAGACACCCTTAAACTCCCAGGGCACTTCTACACAGCCGGGCAAAAGCTGAACGAAGCTGCAGAACTTCAGCTTGTCAACTGCATCGCTGAAGCGGAAATAGCGTCACTCGGCTTTTGGCGCTGTCTATGCAGCAGGAAGTCGAAGGAAGAACGCTCTCCCTCGGCCTGCCCCTCCTTCTCGTGAAAGGAGGGTCACGGGAGTCAGAGTAAGAACTCCTCCAGCTCGCCATTACTTCGAAATAACGGTTTGCAGTGCAGACGCGCATTTTCTTACTCCGAAATAATGCTGCGGCGTGAACATGCCCCAAGGCAGGTTGTAAATCATGCCTAAATCGGTGTGGTGCTACTTACCGGACTGGTGCTACATTGACCTCCCCCAGCTGGAGCTCTGGCCCCAGGAGCATCCATCAGATTGCATCCGCAGTCTGAAAATTGACCTGTTTTTTATGGCCAAATTCAGCCCCGCTCATTGTGCGGCGCGCCCCGCAGGGAAATCCAGCCTGCTGGTGGTTCACGCACCTAACGGAATTGGCTTCGCGTGTGCCCAAGTGCGGGAAATGGATCTGCTAATCAAGCCAGCGTCTGAGCCCACGTTCCTGGCTGGTGTTACTTCCCGTCCGCCCCCACTCACCTAGCAGCTGGCAGAGCCGCGGACTTTTGGACAGGACTTCCATGAAAGCTCTGACGTTCACCTTTCCGTTAGCTGCAGTGGAGAGAAGCGCTCAGTCAGCTGCGTGGATCCCCAGGCACCTCGAGGCGCTAGACCGACGCATGAGCAGAAGAAGCACCCTAAAAGTGGCCCACAGGGGCCCAAACAGTGGCCCTGCCCCTCACAGCCCCTCTCCCAGGCTGACCAAACCACCGGAGGCCCTGCTCTCACACTGCCCCTTCCCCCACAGCCCTCCTGCGCTGCCTCTTTCCCTCAAGAGTCTGCCGCTCGCTCGCTCGTCTTGGCTCCCTCCCTCCGTTGCTCACCCTTCCGGTCAGTCCCCTGCCCCTGCCGTGCTGGTGCCCCTGCACTGACACACAGCAAGAGGGAGAGTCGCCTACAGTCTAGCGAAGGGTGGGAGAAGAAACGGAGGGAGCGCCTCGTGCAGGGCCCCCATGCAGCAGCGTGGCGGAGTTTGGAACAGAACCGGCCTGTCGAATGCCGTCTGCTCGCTCACAGGAAGCTAGCCGGCAGTGTCCCTCCGGTCAGCGCGCAGTCCCTCCCACTGTACGGAACACCGAGGCACGTCTCCCCCCCGTGGCACAAGCCACACACACCTCACTCCTCTCCTCTCCTGGCCTCCACACAACCGCCGGTGAGGCACTCGGGGTCTGAATGTCCTCTCTGGGTTCTAGGCCTCTAGCTCAGTGGTTCTCCAAGTTTTTGGTCCACGGCCCATCCCGCTCAATGCAGACCTTTCTGCGGACCACCAGCCAGAAATGGGTGCGGGGTGGGGGTAGGGTCTGGCCAGGAGTTTGGGTGCAGGAGCGGGCTGAGGGCGGGGCTGGATTACCCAATAGGCAGACTAAGCACGTGCTTAGGGCACCAGCAAAGCAGGGGCACACAAAAAAAGAGAGAGATTTGACAGTCTAGTGTTGTTTTTATTTTGAATTGCATAAGGGGGGGGCACCATAATCTTTTCAGTGCTTAGTGCCTCTAAAGGTCTGAATCCGGCCCTGGCTGAGGGTGGGAAGGTCTGAGGGAAGTTGGGAGCATGAGTGGGGGGACTGAGAGGGAGGGTGCAGGAGTGGGGTGGGGGTCTCAGCAGGAGGGGTCTGTGTGAGGGGGATGAGGGAGATGGGCAGGCACTTACCTGGTTCAGTGCCTCCTGCTGCTCCTGGGTACCGCCTCCGGCTGCTCTCATTGGCTGTGATCCGGCCAATGGGAGCATCAGGGAAAGCCTCCAGGTGAGCAGCTGGGAGGGGGGGACAGTGCACAGAGCCGCTTCCTTCCCCCACAAGCTGGATCGGGCTCGCAGGGCTTACCCCTCCCCCTGCAGGGGGTGGAGCCCCGAGTATGCGGCCCGCTGAGAACCGCTGCTCTGGGCTGCACTCTGGCCACTTTTCGAGCTTTCCCCAGCAGACCCGAGGGCTGGAAGCCTCCCGGTTTAGCGAGCAGACGCCCGGCGTCTCACCCGGTCCCAGGACTTGAAGCCCGAGAGTTGCCCATGCGGAGGTGGGACTGTGCTCCTGAGTCTGACCCCTCGCACTCACCATCCACAGACACCTGCTCCAGCGCCTGCTGGAATTCTGCATCCGAGACGTGGATCCCCATGTCCCGCAGCCAGGACAGCAAGTCGCTCGCAGCCACCCTGTCGCCTTGCACCTTGCTGACGGCGGCAACGGCCCCTTTCAGCGCTGCAGACACACGGAGGGACAGAGCGCCCGGCGTTCGGGTGGGGCCGGGCTTCCCAAAGGGCTCGGCTGCCACGTCAGCCTTTAGACAAGGCCCCGAAGCCGAGCTCTGCCCAATCTGGCAGTGGGATCCTAGTCCCGGGCTACAGAGAGGACAATGCCTCCGTGCTCAGTTCAAGCATCCCTGGGTGCGGGTGATGCTCCAAGGGGAGTGGCTGCAAAGTCCCGTTTCTTAGGGCCCAGCGAAGGAAGAAGCAAAGAGAGACCAGCGGTCCCTAAGCCAGCTCCTCTTCCTCCGGCTTCCCGCCGGCTCCTCCTCCCCAGCCAGAGCACCCTGCCCGCAGGCAATCAGACACCGACTGCCAGCGAATCGAGACCCCGAGCTTAACCCGTTCCCTGCCAGAGCCTGGGTGTGGGGACTCAGGATGTGAAAGGTTAACCTAAACGGGCGAGGCTTATCGGTTCTGGGTAACTGGTAGGGGCTGGAGCAGCTCCCCGTGTCTCCCGGGCAGGGGGCTGCTCCAGCCCTGCAGGGCCCACTGCAGGCAGGGGCTGCACCAGTTGGCTGGCCAGGGTAATCCCTGTCCCTGGCAGGCCTGGCCTGGCCCCATCACAGATTCAATACTGGCTCCCAGGCAGCGGGGCTGGCGCCCTTGCCGGCTCCACTCCCTGGGAGGCGGGCCCGCTCCTGGGGAGACTTGGCGGCAGGCTCTGCAGTGCAAGGCAGCGTGTGACCCTGCAGTCACTAGCGGTAATGCAGTTACCGTTTAAAACAAGTTTCTGCCCCTCTAATGAGGACCCGTCACACTGCAGGGAGAGAATGCAAGTGCCATGGAGCCTGACCAGCCATGACCCTGTCCGTGAATCCCAGAGAGCCGGGCGCTGTGACGATCTCGTGCTGCACAGCGGCTGGACGCAGGCTCAGAAGAAGGCAGTGCCGGCTAGCACCCAGTGACGACTGAGCACCTGCGCCGGGTGGCACCATTCACCAGCGCACAGTGAGCGTGATACTTCGCACCAGTGTGACCGAGTGCAAGAGGGGCAGGGCTTTGGAGCCCAGCACAGTTTGACTCGTCCTCTTCCCGCCCTATCAGGCCCCCGTTCACCTGAAAATTCGGAGAAGCGCCGCGTGTTGGCCGCAGCCGCCAGGAAGCAATCGAAGCTCACCGTCCCGTCCTCTGCGGCGTAAAGAAGGATCCAAAGGCCAAGGCGCCAGGGAAGGACACAGGGCCAAGGGAAGAGAGAAACAGATGGGTTGGCTGCGGAATGTGCTGGGATCAGATTTTGATGGAGCAATCACGGAGCTCTTTGCTCAAATGAGCCATGTGCCTAGAATCCAGATCTCCACGCCTGGATGAGGTCCCCCACTGGAGTCAATCAGGAGTCACCGCGCTGACATCGACAGAGTTACACAGGGATGAAAGCGCCGGGAGAGGAGAATCTAGACCTGGTCTAAATCAGAAAGCCTGCAGCGGGCTCGCCGCCTTGATTCGGAGCACACATCTTTAAGGCACTTAACCCTTTCCCACCTGTCTGAATCGGTTCGGCTTGTACCAGTAAACTCTGACTTGAGCCAAACCCAAACTGGACTGAGTGAATCAACATTAAAGATCTGCACAAGTTCCACTAGACCGAATCAAAGCCTATTTTGATAATAAAGTGCTGCTTTTTACATGTGCATGAGGCCTCCTGTCAGGCTTGCCCACGGGGTGGGGGTGGGGGGGCAATTGCCATGGGTCGTGGCATTTGCCAGTGGCGCCAGCTGGAGTCCAAGGCCCCTTTGAGTTGCTGCTGGGGTGCTGGAGCTCCACATCTGGTGCTCTGTGTGCCTCGGAGGTCCCACCTCCTCTGACTGAGGTCCCGCCTCCTCTGCCTAAGGGCCCGCCTCCTCTGACTGAGGTCCCGCCTCCTCTGACCGAGGTCCCGCCTCCTCTGACTGAGGTCCCGCCTCCTCTGACCGAGGTCCCGCCTCCTCTGACTGAGGTCCCGCCTCCTCTGACTGAGGTCCCGCCTCCTCTGCCAGTGTTCCCTCTGATTTCCCATCCATGAGCAGAGTGAGTTCTGTCTTGTCCATCAACATTGACATCATGTGTGCCACCATGGCACCAACCAGTTACTGACAACATGTATGTACACACACACACACACACACACACACACTTAAATTGTTACACAAGAAAAAAATACCAAACAAGGGGTAATTCACAAGGGGTAATGACCCTGCAGTACAGGAATCAAGGGGGCAGAGGGTGGGAGATATGGGGTGGCTCAGGGGGTGCAAGATTCAGGGCAAGTGGAACTCAGTAGGGGGGGCTGAGAGGTAGGGGAAGTGACAGCTCCTCGCTGGGGGAGGCTGGCCCAGGATTGGGCTGCCCAACCCCCCCCAGGAAGCTGCTCACTGGGAGGGGAAGTGGGGGGTGGGCTTCCTGGGTCCCTCAACCGGTGGGCAAGGGGGGAGCTGGGGCGGCGCTGCCCAGAACTCCCAGCCAGCTGTTCCTGGGGTAAGGGTGCCAGGGGGATAGGCTTGGGGGCCACGCACTGGCTCCGAGACGGGCCGGGGCCACCCGAGCAATCACCTCCCACCATGCGGCGGCTCCGGTCCCGGCCGGGCTGTTGTGTCCCACTCATAGTAGCTGGAACTGGGTCCGTTGAGGCTGCTAAGCAGGGACAGCTTCACCGCGACCTGGCTCCACTCAGAGCAAATGGGGGTGGAGCAGGGCCCCCGCTCTCCGCACACGGCCCTGCTAGAACCCACCAGGCTGCCCCCGCCGCCACCACTCACCTTCCTGTCCCGCAGGAAAGTGCGTGGTCGGGCGTGCTGCTGAGCAGGTGAGCGGGGTGAGCGATTTCTTGGTGCGTGGCCGTGCATGCGTGCAGCTTAGAGGGAACCCGGGGCTCCACCCCTTCCCGGGGGCGGAGCCAGCCCTTCCCCACCTTGCTCCGGAGCCCATGGTTGTTGTCGGCTCCACTGCTTATTGTAAACCTAGGGCAGGGGAGCTGAGGATCTGATTGGCCAGATCAGTGGCTTGACCATGACTCACGGACCCCCCGGAGGACCCCCACAAATCTCCGGTGGTCCCCGCACCCCTAAGGCATTCTGTCCACATGAGGAACAGGCGGTGTGTAGAGACGATGTTTTAATGGATCATTTAATTTAGCGATGGCAGCTGGGGGTGAACGGGCAAGGCCCAGTCCTGCTCTCAGCGACACCGCTGTCAATTGGGATAACGCTCTAGCCTGACATTAGCATTCAGCTCTGGGACTCATGTCAAAGGGGTCCCATGGAGGTTGGAAGCCTGGCACGCACCAGCTGGCTACATGCTGACCTGTATGTGCCCCTCCTTACACGTGCACCACTAAAACAGACAGACAGACGGACGGACAGCCTTTTGAAAGGCTCACTTTCCAGCGTCACTTTCTGCAGCACTTCCTGGAACTCCTGGTCAGTGAAAGGGATCCCCATGGTCTGCAGAATGCCGCGCAGTTCCGCAACCTCCATGGTATCGGCTTTGATCTTGTTGACAATCTCAGAGGCATCCTGTAGGGCTGCAGGGCGGAGAATGCACAGCAGGTCAGTCCATCACTGGTGGGGTTCGTTTACACGCTAGCTGCTTTCCAAGGCTGCTCAAAAATGTTCTGCCTCAACTCTACTGTGACAGAAAATCGGGCTGTTGATTACATTGAACTTGGCCTGAAAAATGACTGTTTTCACCAAAAAACCCATGTCCCCAAACCAAATAATATCTCCTCAGCTCTCCCATCGCAGTGCACTCATTGTCTTGTGCCATATTCTTGTCTATGGGCTAGACTTCCAGGCTGGACTACATTTCCCATGATACACCAAAGTCAAGGACTCCCATGATGGACCACAAGGAGAGACTATGATGCATCACAGGAGGTGTAGTCTGACACAGGAGCCCAGATTATAGAGGAGAATGGGAGCAGCAAGCTCCTGAACCACAGCTCCAATGAGGTACCATGGCAGGCTACGTCTACACTGGCACCCTTTTCTGGAAATGCTTAAAACAGAACAGTTTTCCGTTGTATTTCCGGAAAAAGCGCGTCTACATTGGCAGGATGCTTTTCCGGAAAAGCACTTTTCCTGGAAAAGCGTCCGTGGCCAATGAAGACGCGCTTTTCCGGAAAAAAGCCCCGATCGTCATTTTCACGATCGGGGCTTTTTTGTGGAAAAGACTTCTGTGCTGTCTACACTGGCCCTTTTCCGGAACAGTTTTTCTGGAAAAGGACTTTTGCCCGAACGGGAGCAGCATAGTTTTTCCAGAAAAACACTGACCATTTTACAGTAGATCGTCCTTGCTTTTCTGGAAAAGCAAGCGGCCAGTGTAGACAGCTGGCAAGTTATTCTGGAAAAGCGGCTGCTTTTCCGGAATAAGTGGCCCAGTGTAGACACAGCCGCAGTGTTTTGGGATCAACATGTTTTGGGTAAAACAGTTCAGCTTCTGGGTTTTTGCTGAGCAACTGAAATTTCTCATGCGAACAAACCCAGACATTTTCTGATCAGCTCTGGCTGAAGTTACCAATTTTGGTTTTTAGCAATAAGAAGTTGTAACACGTCTAGTTATAGAGTCTTTTACCTTAGAAGGTTTGTGTGTGTAGAGTAGTGACCATGCTCCCCTGGAACACTGCCATGGACTCTTTCCATTGCCACAACGGGATTCTAGGCCCCCGATACAGGGTAGAGCCCAGGATGGGGACAATGACATGGCTGTGGATTCTCTGGCTTGTGTTTTGCAGGGGGTCAGACTAAGCTCAGGATGGCTCTGCCTGGCCTTTAAACCTCAGGGCTATGTCTAGACTGGCAGGATTTTCCATAAATGCTTTTAATGGAAAAGTTTTTCTGTTAAAAGCATTTGCGGAAAAGAGCGTCTAGATTGGCACGGACGCTTTTCCGCAAAAACAAAAAGCGTCCGTGCCAATCTAGATGCAGTTTTGTGCAAGAAAGCCCCGATCACTATTTTCACCATCGGGGCTTTTTTGCGCAAAACAATACCACATTGTCTACACTGGCCCTCTTGCGCAAAGCATTTGCGCAAGAGGGCTTTTGCCCGAACGGGAGCAGCATAGCATTTCCGCAAGAACACTGACAATCTTACATTGCGGCCAGTGTAGACAGCTGGCAAATTTTTCCGCAAAAGCAGCTTGCCAGTCTAGACACAGCCCAGGTCTGTCTCGAGTTAGACAGTGTAAGCCCAGGGTCAGTAGGACTCAAGTCAGCAGACTCTGGGTTAGTTAACTTAGGCTTTGTCTACACTATGGCTTTTGCCGAAAGAGGCAATGCAAATGAAGAACTGATTAGCATATTGTCATGCTTCATTTGCATAATCTATTCCGAGCCCTTTTTGTGCAAGGGGGTTTTTGTGCAAAACAGGCAGTGTGAACGTTTCCTTTTTGTGGAAAACCCCCTTTTTCTTGTATTCTTTTATCCCTTCTGGGAGAGGGGTAAGGATCTCGCACAAAAAGGGTTTTTTTGTGCAAAAAGGAAACGTCCACACTGCATGTTTTTGCGCAAAAAGGAAATGTCCACACTGCACGTTTTTGCGCAAAACCGGCTCGGAATAGACTATGCAAATGAAACACGACAATATGCTAATCAGTGCTTCATTTGCATTACCTCTTCTGGCAAAAACCGATTGTGTAGACATCGCCTTAGTGCTTGGACAGCGACACGTTTGTAACCCAGGTTAGGACTGATTGAACTTTGGGTCCAACAGCTACACTGCTTAATGGGGCCCCGAGTCCAACTACCCAGATCCCAGACTGCCTGGTGCCCTCCTACGTGCTTGAGTCCTTTGTGTGTGGTGCAATGTGGGAAAACTTGACTGTCCACCACACTTGGCTGGTCAGAGGAGACAGGATGTTGGCTCCTGGGATTGAGGGATCCTTTTGATGGACTCCTGGAGCCCAAGGCCGGCGAGGCTGCACCTGCATTGCATAGCAATAGGGCGTGACTCAGGTTGGCTCCTCCAATCCCAATCCTTGGGTTAGCACAATTTGTGTGTGGATGGAAGGGAATTCGGCTTGAACCTGAATTCAAACCCCGGGCTTACATTGCAGAGTAGACGTGCACTAGGATTACGAGGCCCTCTTGGAATCCCGGAGGAATCACAGTGTAACAATATGGCTTTTCTGTAGCCATGTTGGAAGGCCTGTGCTAGGCCTGAACCAAAGCCACCTTCTGCAGCCAGACTGAAGAGTAGCAGCCATTCCTGTAAGGCCTGGAGTCACATACTCACATTTCCACCTAAATGGTATTACAAAGTGTCACCCCTGGCTGTGAGGAGGGGACTTTGCCCGGATCGCTCCCCCACTGTCACCAGATAAAGAAACAGATCTCAAGATGGGTAAAGAAAACTTAAGTAACACCAGTCTGTCTGGCAAGAAATTGCTTATCCATAGAGCATATTGTGGAATCCTCACCCTATGATCATTGTCACTACACTTCCCTATTGTTTGACTGTGTGATCTCTGTCTCTTGTAACTGTTTCTGTCTCCTGTATCATTAATTTTGCTAGGTGTAAATCAATTAAGGTGGTGGGGTATGATTGGTTAGGTCATTTTGTTATGATTGGTTAGTAAAATTATATTAAAATAATTGGTTAAGGTCTAGCTAAACAAAACCCAGGTTTCATTATATAAACTGGGGTTCAAGAAGGAGAAGAAGAAGATCAGAAGTAACAGAAGGAAGAAAAGGCTGGAAGAGGACCAGGAGGAGGGAGGAAGACCCGGAAAAGAGGAACTCACCTCCGAGACACAGCCTAAGACCAGAGAGACTGATATTGCCTGGCCAACAGGGGAAGTCTGCCTGCCTGCCTTTATCAGGATTGGTGAGCATGACACTGTGTGCTTAGCATGTGCATTCTGCTAGTTTGGGAATTGTCAATAAATAGAGGATAAGGACATTACTGTGTGAGGCTCAAGGTGCAACCCTGTGAATTCACACACCCACCCTTACCCAATTCCTAGGGCTCAGGGTGTAACAACCCACGGGTTGGCAGGATCTTTAGCTACTGAGGGTCTGTCTACACCGCCATCCTAGTTCGAACTAGGGTGACTAATGTAGGCATTCGAACTTGCAAATGAAGCCCGGGATTTTCGGAAAAGCACGTCTAGATTGGCCGGATGCTTTTCCGGAAAAGAACTTTTTGCGGAAAAGCATCCGTGGCCAATCTAGACGCGTTTTTTGGCAAAAAAGCCCCGATCACTATTTTCGTGATCGGGGCTTTTTTGCGGAAAACAGAACTATGCTGTCTACACTGGCCCTTTCGGGCAAAAGTCTTTCTGAAAAAGACTTTTGCCCAAACGGGAGCAGCATAGTTTTTCCAGAAAAGCACTGATGATTTTACAGTAGATCGTCCGGAAATTCAAGCGGCCAGTGTAGACAGCTGGCAAGTTTTTCTGGAAAATCAGATGATTTTCCGGAAAAACTTGCCAGTGTAGACACAGCCCTTGGGTGTGTGTGTGTAAAACTGCTCTCACAAAACTGGAGGCTGTGTTGAGGCATCTTTAAAGAACCCCCTCCTCCCCTCCCCCCCCGCCGTTGTCCATCACACACATGAGAATTCCCTCAGCCTTTGCTCCTTTACTTACCTTCAGAGTCGGGGACACGCTGGCCGCCAGCAGAAGCCACCCCTGGTTCTTTCACCCCGGCTGGTTCTGCAGAGCAGAGAACAGGTCAGTTCTGGGAAGACGCGCCCCGGCCCCCTCCCAGCCGAAACGCAGAACGAGGCACGGCCGCAATCCAAATCAGCAATGGGAGCACGGCCACAACCCAAATCAGCAATGGGAGCAGAGCCTGGGACGAGCCCAGCCGAGATCGGGCAGAGAGACGGATGGACCGGTTCAGTGGGTGTTTCCATCACTAACTCCAGAGGTGACCTGGCCGGGACGCTCGGACGCTCTGCCTGCCTAGCACAGCTGGGCACAGTTTGTAGATAAACATCAGGTCTAGTCAGTTGGGATGGTTCCTAGCTCCCAAGCAGCCTGGGCTGCATCTTGGATTCTGTGCCCTCCCCCCCCTCCTGCCAGACATGACTGGATCCCCGACGTCGTCAGCATGGCTCGGAATGAGGCCACCGGGATCTGGGATCCCGAGCTGCGGCTCACTCAAGCTCACGTCGCAAGGCAATAGCAGCGCTGGGAATGCTTCCCAAAGCCACGACTCCCTCCCTAACCACTAGGCCAGTCACCAACCGGTTGATCGGGATCTACCAGTAGGTCTTGGAGCCTCTGACAGGGGATCCTGACTGGTTTGGCTGGGAAGCTCTCAAGTGCTGGCACTTCAGTTGCCCCTCCACCCACTGTCATGCTGCTCCTGCTCCCCGCCTCGGAGCTGCCCCTTGCTGTGCAGGGCATGGGAGCGAGAAGGGGAGGAGGCTGATGTCAGGGTGTTCCTCCTTCCCCCACTCCTGTACCCCATTTCCTCACAGAGAGAAGGGGATGGAGGGAGCTTGGCAGTGCAAATCTCTGTCACTCCCACACACTGTGTGTGTGTCTGTCCTTCTCACAAACACGCACTGTCCTTCCCTCTCGTCTCCTGGCCCAACACGTGCAGGGGGGTTGTTATAGTTTCACTGCTTGCAAAGTGGGTTGGTTTTGGTTTCTGACCGGTCTGTGCGTTTCATAACTTGCATTTCTCTCTCAGGCTGAAATGGAATGGAATGTAATGCTTTGAGTGGTGAGTTCTAAAACCCTGAAGGTATCATGTCTGGAGTGATTATCCCTGTGGTAATTGCGCTCCTGGAGCCACATGCTGTCCTTGCCTACGGACACTGAACCTGCAGCTCTGTAATGGGGAATTGTGGCAAGTAGAGGCTGTGGGCTCAATTGCCGGTAGATGAGGGGTAGCACATGGCGCCAGTGCTGTACATGGCAGTCACTTTCCGGAGTGGTGCTAGGCCTGTCTTGGCTCTGCTGCTCCATTTCTGGGGCATCTGTCTGGCCACTCCCACAGTGGATGGGACTTGAACCCACAACCTTACCTTCTGCAGGCCAATGCCCTAGCCCCTACTCCACTCAAGAATGCACCCTGCTGCCCAACCTTCAGTGGACCCCTTCTCCTGCCTTCCTAATATGGGAGCCAGCTCCATCCCTGGGGCAACTGGGGTTGGCTGCCAGGCTGCTACCGTGGCGGGTGGAGCAGGGACAGGAGGACAGGAGGGAACTCTAGTCCACCACCCTGTGCTCCAGGCACTGATGCCAGGTGACCCTAGGGCATTCCGGAACCCACTCTGCCTTCCTACCTTCAGGGCTCCTTATCCTCTGTTTGCTGTCTGGTCACTCCCAGGGTGGGCAGGACTCAAGTCTGCACTCTCGAGGCAAATGTCCCATCCACTAGTCCACTCCACCTCCCTCGGGTCCTATATCCTGCCCTTCCTAATAGGCGAGCCAGCTCTCTGGTCACTCCCAGGGTGGGCAGGACTCAAGCCCCGAACCCTGTGCTCCCCCAGGCAAATTCCTTATCTGCCTAGTCCATTCCAGAACCCAGCCCCCTACCTTCAGCAGCCCCCTTATCCTGCTTTTCTAATAACTTTCTAATGCAGGAGCCATCTCCATCCCTGGGGCAGCCTGTGCTGGCTGTCTAGCTGCTCCCAGAGTGGGGGGAGAGGGTCTCAAGCCCTCAACCCTATGCTCCCCAGGCAAATACCCTATCCTCTAGTCCACTCCAGAACCTACCCCACCTCCCTACCTTCAGGGTGACCCCTCCCACACTCCACATCCCTTGGCCCAAGGCCAGAGCCTGCACCCCAACCCTCTGCCCCAGCCTGGTGAAAGTGAATGAGATTCGGGGAGGAAGGGGGATGGCGTGAGCAGGGTGAGGCCTGGGAGAAGGGGTGGAGCAAGGGCGGGGCCTCAGACAAGGGGGGAAGGAAGCCGGGGAAGGGTATTTGGGTTTGAGGTAGCTCTTACATTGCACTTACATTGAAAAAGTGATCTTGTGGCTACAAAGGTTGGAGACCCCTGCACTAGGCAATTCTCCACTCCAAGCCAACCAGCTGGCTATTGCTTCCACACAATATTTTGTTGCCAAAAGAGCAGACTTTGTTTCGCACAAGTGGTTCACCTGTGCACGAGGACCTGCTTGTGCATCTGCATGTGCCTGCAGCCTCAGCACGTGTGCAGGCAGGCTGAAATGCTCACCCTTGGCTGCTGTGAATTGCCGTGTCTTGTGGCTCCTCTGCTGGGCAAAAGGGCTCTCCGTGTCTTCCAGAGGTTCCTCTATGTCTTCCTCAATGCTAGTGCTCCAAGGAGGCTTCTGTCGGGTCAGACGCCTCTTGGGAGCCCGGGGAGTCTCCTCGGGGCTGCCTTCCGCATCGAGTCTAGACGGAAGCTTCTCTTGGAAGGACAGGAACCGAGGCCGGGGGCAGGACGGCTGTTTACCAGCCCGGGGCGCTTTCTGCGAGCGAGCTGAAGAGGAATCCAGCTGAGGCGCGTCAGCTTTCTGCAGGTACTTGACGTCAAAGGAGAACCGCGTCCGTCTCCTCGCCCTGGCCTTTGCGTCAGAGTCTAACGCACGCCCAGGCCTCTTGGGCTTCAAAGTGTCGTAGAGGCCCAGGGATTCTGTGGGGAGACAGGGCGGGGTCTCACGTGAGTCCCTCGGCCTCGCTGGCAAAGGGGGCACACAGGTGAAGGCCTCGTTGCTTGACTGCAGACAGGAGTCAGCCACAGCCCGGAGGGTGGGGGGAGGGGGGAATGAAATGGCTGCAGAGCACACCACACAGTCCCTGACTGGCAGATGGTGTTCTCCCCTTGGGGCTTTGGGGGCGAGGGGAGGCCTGGGTGGGACTGGCAGGGAGGGAATCTGAGACCCAAGTGTGATGAAGTGGGGGTTTCCGAAGAGCTGTACATGATTGGTATGTGCGCGGCTATGTGTGCCTCAGTTTCCCTGAGGGGCTGCCTGTTTAACAAGGGGAAGGGGTTATTGTTGCAGAGCATCAGGTGTGACCTTGACTAGCAGCTGGGACCCCCGACCCTGGCCTGAGGTGTGGGGGACCCTAGCAACCAGGAACCTAGTGACCACGAGGCCTGGCCTGGCTTGGAAGGCAGCGGGTTCTGGCCAGTGGGAGAACAATGGGCTCCCCCAACCCTGTTTGAAGGGCCGGCCTGGTGCACGGACCATCCGCTAGCAGCCAGGACCAGCCACGGCAGCGCAGGGAGCAGCTGCAGACCACAGAAGCCACCACAAACTCCCGGAGCCGTTCTGCAGCTTGGGACGTGAACCCCAGGCCACCGCAGGCACAAGCCCGGATTTCTCAGTCTGCCTGCTTCGGGCACGACCACGCAACTAGGGCAACGTGGAGCAGCTGGGATGAAAACTTCAGATGGGAAAGAAAATCAACAGGCTGGTGTGAAATCCCGGCAGCGTGGGGGCTGGGAGTCACAGGCACTGTGCAGGGGCACTGGCAGGGCTCTGCTTTGGGGCTGAGCTCCTGAGCACCCCTCGCCCCGGTCTGCTCTGTGCTTGATGCCTAAGAGCCACAGGAGGCTGAGTGACAGCCAGTGGGTCTCAGCCGGGTTTGCACCGAACCCTTGTGAAAAGGTGCACCGGGCCGGATGCTGTGGTGCATGAAATTGGTTCCGGATTTGAGTGAATTTGCAAACTGCAGCTGAACTCCCAGCGCCCCTGGGCCCGGGCTGACGCCCACAGCCAGGGCGCGTGGACCTCGCCAGCTGGAGCGCGGCAGCGTCAACGCCAGGCCCACGTGTCGGTGCGTGGGCCACGTGCCCCTCTGTGCACCAGAGCCAGGCACAACGTGAGTCTGTGGCAGCGCCGAGCTCTCCAGCAGCTCCAGAGGCCCCGGGGCCGATCCACCACATCATGGCCCGCCTGGGCCTCACTCACCCACGTCCTCGTACTGATGCTCGAGGTCGCTCACGGCCATCAGGAAATCCCAGACGTTCAGCTGCTTGTCCTCTGCAAGGGGGCAGCCGGTCAGGCGCGGAGCAGGCATCTCGCACGAGGGCCCCGCCTATCAAGGGGGGCCGGTGGTATATGGGGGCCCAGGCAGCAGAGCATTGCAGCCAGACACACCCAGGGCAGGTGATGCATGAAGGCAAATGGCCAGAGTGCACGTGGCACGGTAACCCGATGCCCACCCGCCAGCGGGCAGCTAGGAAAGATCGCACAGGAGGGTCCAGAAGCCACACCCGGGCTGGGAGCCCTGCCAGAGTCATAAGTGGGTGCAGGGGGTCCCAGAGTCAAACCCACAAAAACTAAACCCAGGCTGGGGGGCTGAGAGAGGGAGGCCGGGCACTGACTTGCCACACCTGCTGCCACCCCTCCCCCAGCTTTATCAGATCACGTTAAGCGTGGGACTTTGGCCTCCCCAGACACGTCTGCCAGGCGGGGAGAGCCCCAGAACTCTGTCCTCTAGAGGTAATGTCCAGTCTGCACCCATCCGCCCCCGGGCGTGGGGAGGGGCGGCCCCCTTCCGGCCCAGAGCCTCCACACGCAGCAGGACTCGTGTTTGCGTCTCTTCTCACCAGCGCTGGTTTGGCACCAGGGATCCCCGTGGAGTCACTCCCCGTTTGCACTGGTGTAAGTGAGCGCAGGGTTCAGTCACTCCGGCCGTGTGCTGGCTACTCGGCACATGCAGGGGGCTCTGAAAGCCACCGGGACCCGTGCTGTGTCCGAGCCCTCAGGGCATCCCGGCCTGCTCCCTTGGATGAGGACCCTGCCCCACTGCAGCTGGCACGTGCGTGTCTAGCTCGCCCCTCCAGCAGGCACCATCAGGGACCATGCAAGCAGGACCCTGCTGCTCTTCCAGCCTAAGGCAGCATTTGGCCCTAGGTGCCGGCAAAGGGATCACAGGCTCTGCCACCCAGGGGCACGTCCCTGCACCAGCAGCTGAGACTCACTGGTCACGTAAACATGTTTCAGCGCCTCCTGCAGCGTCTCCAAGCTCAACCCCACGCCCAGGCAGAGCAGAGAGGGCTGCAAGTCGTCCACGGCGATCAGACCCTTCCGCATCCTGCTGAAAGCCTGGTAGGTGTTCTGGAAGGCTGCAGGCAAGGCAGGAAACCGACAGGTTACTAAGCCCAGGAAGCAGGGGCAGCAGCAAGATCCCCCCTCCAGTGGCTCCTCTGGCAGAGGAACTTGCTGCCGAGCGTCTAGTTTACAGCAGAAAACGCCCAGCTGTTGAGAGCTAAGTGGCAAATAGACGCGGGTCAGTTTCAACGCGAGATGATTGAGAAAGAAAATCTGAACACCTGCATCTCAGCTTCCTTTGGGGTTCGATTTCCTGCCCTGAGAAAAGACTTTCTGGTTCCCTTTTTAATGCACGTGGTCATCTTATTGTAAGCGGGGGAATGGTCCCATGATTGTGGGGAACTTTCCTGGCTTCTATACCACCCCGGTGAAATGGACCAGCGAAAGGATCTGAGTCCCCGCTCCCACTTCCTTTACCCCACGGCTCCCTGATCCTGAGGGCTCCCCCTCCACTCTCCTGAGTAGCAGAGTCCTCGAAACCCCAACAAGGCTGGGCCCAGGTTTCCTGGGGCTTAATCCCCGACCTTGTAGTCACTAGGGGCAGGAGTTAGGGTGTCCCCACTCCGAGGTGCTCTCCTCACACTGCAGGCCTTCTTGGCCCAGTGATCATTTTATCAGGTTCAAAGCAAATACAATTTATTAAACATCAACTGATTAAAGAGAAAAGAATAAGAAACAATGAGAATGGTTAAATGAGAACACACAGCCCTGCTCTGTAGCACGGGGACATCAAAACAGCAGCCTGCAGAGTGTAAGGACAGTCCACAGTCTCTTCCTTAGAGGCCCCTTAGAGGCCCTGGATGTGCTGCAGGGGGGCTGCAGGCTGGACACGCTTGCTCTGGCAGTGACCACACAGCCTCAAGCTCTAAGTGGCCAGACCCCTCTCCCAGTCTGGCCTGCTGGGCCTCTTGGCTCGTGATATCTCCCTGCCCAGAGCCTCTCCCTGCACTTTGCTGGTCCCAGCTGCTCACCACACCCAGCTGCAGGCTGTGCTGCCTTGTCCGTCTCCAGCTCCTTGCGTTACTTCTCTGTCACTTTTGGCTCTCTGAGAACTGCCAGTCTGCTGCTCAACACAGGGTCTGCGCTCCTTGGGCTGTGTGTGCCTGGCTCTGTTGCTGCAAAACTGCCTCTCCACACAGCTTGCACTCCTTGGGCTGTGTGTGTCTGGCTCTGTCGCTGCAGGACTGCCCCTCAGCACAGCTTGTACTCCTTGGGCTGTATGTGCCTGGCTCTGTTGCTGCAGGGCTGCTTCTCCACACAGCTTGCTCCTCTTAGCTGTCTCTCAGCTCTCTCCTTGCTCAGAGAGACCCAGGAAAATCCCAGCTCACAGGGAGGACGGGTCCTGGCCTCTCACTTTCCTCACTGGCCTGTCCAACCTGTCAATCAGGCCGAGCTGGAGTGTTGGCTGCTTTCCATTGTCTCTGGGGTCTGTCAGTCTCAGGGCCCTGATTTCTCATGGACCCTTCCCCTTTTGACACAGGGAGCTGGCGAACCAAAAACTCCCACAGAGTTTTAGTAAGGGGCTAACAGTCCCCTTACATTATTATATGACGGCCAGTTAAAAAAATCAAACTCAGGCCAACACAGTTTGATTTTACCAAAGCAAAACTTTTCAATTGGTTGGGAATGGATTTTTGTTCTCCGGAGTCACAGCCCAGGGGAAACCTTGAGAATGTTGGTTCTTGTTCTGCATGAGAATGGAAACCAATTCCAAATCCTGGATTTTCCTGCACAATGAAATTCCGGTTCCTGCTGAGCTCCAGTCTAGTTGCATAACGGAGGGTTTTAGTTCCACGTGCTGGGTATTTAAATTCTGGTGTGGACTGTGGGAGGGGCCATGTGCGCACACATATAATCAGTGCTTTTTTGCATGGGGCCTTGAAGGTGAACTCCAGATTCCACCCCCTCCTCCTTGATTGGCAAGTCCGTTGGCTCTTTGGACCTGTAGAGTTGGCGTATGATCCAGACTGGACACCAGAGCCACGACCACGGGAGAGCCCAGCTGGTCTCGAGTGGATTCTGACCCCACTGAGATCTGGGGGTCATGCTGTGTTCAGATCGCCCTAGGAAATGTTACTGGGTGTACTGGAAAGAACATCCTTAAAACCGAGCACGGTTACTGCGGTGGCTGGCTGGATAATTGCAACGCTCTGTCCCACAGCCACATCTGGGTCCTCCACCGCCTGCCATGGCTCCCTCCCTCTCACTCACCCTCAGTCTGGGCAAAGGGCGAGGTCTCCTTCAAAACGTCCAGGAAATCGGTGAAGACCAGGTTCCCGTTTGCTGCAAGAGAGGGGTGTGGGTCAGAGGGGGAGGGGCTGAGAAAGCCGGCAGGCCGGCAGGACGCTGGGCGGGGCCGCTCACCATCAATGTCAATGGCCTTGAGCACTTGCCGCATCTCCGTGCTGGTCACGAGGATCCCCAGCGCGTGCAGAGTCAGGAGCAGGTCGTTGACGTGGATCCTCCCGTTGCGGAGGGCGCTGAAGACCATGCAAGCTTTCGGCAACCCTAGAGCAGGCAAGCCGGGGGACAGCTGGTCAGGCCCCGTGCCACATGCCCATGGCAAGGGGCACCCCACTGCTCTGGGCCGGAACGCATGCTCTGGTGCTAGCCCTGGGGACTGAGACTCTGCCCCCAGCAGCCCTGGTCGGTGACGGGAAAGGCCGGCTTTGGACCTGCACAAGGCTGGCTCTAGGAACCCATGTGCCAGACCCCGGAGGCTACAAGCAGGGATACTTAATGCAACAGTGCAAAGCTTATACCTGGCACTTCCCTAGGGCTGGCGTTTGCTCGGTCCAGCTGCAAGCACTTTACAAAGGGCCGTTAGTCCCATTTGACGGATGAGGAAACCGAGGCACGGAGCAGGGCTGTGACTTGTTCACGTCACCCAGCAGAGCTGGGAATAGAACCCAGGCCTCCATCTGCGAGGCCAAATGCCTCCCTACCTAGAGTGACCCACCCCTTCCCATAACCATGGGCTGTGTCTAGACTGGCATGATTTTCCGGAAATGCTTTTTCCGTTAAAAGCATTTTCGGAACAGAGCATCTAGCTTGGCATGGACGCTTTTCCGCAAAAGCACTTTTTGTGGAAAAGCGTCCGTGCCAATCTAGATGCGCTTTTCCGCAAAAAAGCCCTGATCGCCATTTTTGCAATCGGGGCTTTTTTGTGGAAAACAAATCTGAGCTTTCTACGCAGGACTTTTGCCTGAATGGGAGCAGCATAGTATTTCTGCTAGAAGCACTGATTTCAGACAGTAGGAAGTCAGTGCTTTTGCGGAAATTCAAGCGGCCAGTGTAGACAGCTGGCAAGTTTTTCCGGAAAAGCAGCTGATTTTCTGGAAAAACTGGCCAGTCTAGACACAGCCATGGGGTTTTCTAAGAACATTTGCTCTTCCCAAATTGCCCCGCCCCTTAGGAACTCGCACATGACCCAGATCATCTTCCCGAGCAGGCCTGAGCGCGCGGACTGCCTGCGAGCAGGGGACCTAGAGCTCTTATTGTGCCAAACGGTGAACTTCCCCTCCTTCCCTCTCCTCCCCTGCCCATTTCATTTTGCAACAAAAACCTGAAACACCCTTCCACTCCGCCGAGCACGTTCGTGTGTGGGAGGACCCGGGAAACCAATTCCTGACCAGCTGCACTTGGCCTCTGCGTTTCGGGGGCGTGCGCGGGGGAATCTGGGTTACCTTCAACTCTCTGCACAGCCCAAGGCTCGTGCTCCCCGACCTCCTCGTACAGATGCATGTAGAGGTTGTTCAAGGCTTTACTCATCCTGTTGAGGAATCAGATGCACACAGAGTCCTGGTGCCAAACGGTCCTGGTGACTCAGTGCTCAGCCCCCCCTGGTCGCCATGACCCACACAGCCTGGAGGGGACAAAGGCAGGCGAGCCCCGGGCGCTGATGCGGAGCACCCGCAGGGAGCAGTGAAAGCCGGAGTGTGTGCTCCCCCCACCAGACTACTGCCAAAGGGACTGAGTGGGAAGGAGGCGGACCCAATCCTTGGCCTCCCTGCTGGGCCAGGAGCAGGGCTGGGGAACCACCAATCTCTGCCTGGAGGGAGAATCCCCGACGGCGAGTTCCATTCTGCGCCGCATTGCAGGGGGCAGGGCCAAGCCCCACAGCACAGAGGCCAGCAGACGGCTGTGGCAGCGCTCCGTCTCTGCCCCTTTCTCTTGCCTTTCGCTTCCCTGGCCGCCACCCTCCCCCCCCTTGCAGCCCAGGCACTGGCCCTGAAGGCCAGCCAGAGAGCGAGTGCGCCAGCATCTCCTGCTCCGGGAGGGAGAGCGGACAGCCGCCGTTCGGTACCTGGGCGCCCGGGAGAAGCTCTGCTTGGGATAGCTGGGCGCGTGGGCCGTGCTCCTCCTCGGCCGAGTCCGGCCGTACCCCTTGTCCACGCTCTTCTCCCTCCTCCGGCTCGCTGCCCGCCGCTTCAGCATTGCCTCGAAGGAGGGCGTGATCTAGGTACAAAGCCACTCAGGGCAGGTCCGTCCCCAGCGGGCTGCAAAGAGCTACAGCCTAGGGTGGGGCAAGGCTTGGGGGAAGGGAGGTGCATGGGAGGTCCGGGGCGGAGGGGGATCAGGCCCCCCCCGGCTAAAGCAGAAGTCAGTGCCTATGGGGCCAGCCACTGCCAGGGGGAGTTACAGCACCGCAGTGGCCTCTGCATGAGCCAGCCGCTGGAGCAGGGCCCGTTAGAACACAAGAGCAGCCAGACTGGGTCGGACCAAAGGACCGTCTCGCCCAGTGTCCTGTCTGCCCACAGTGGCCACTGCCAGGTGCCCCAGAGGGCGTGAACAGAACAGGGAATCATCCAGTGATCCCTCCCTGTCACTCGGTCCCAGCTTCTGGCAACAGAGGCCAGGGACACAACCCCATCCATGGACTCCATGGATGTATCTCATTCTTTGTTGAACCGTTCTAGTCTTGGCCTTCACAACATCCTCTGGCAAGGAGTTCCCCAGGTTGACTGTGAACTGTGGAAAGACATAATTCCTTCTCCTTGTTTTACACGTGTGGCCCTTGTTTACTTTCTCCGCACTAGTCATGATTTTAGACCTCTTCTATCCCCTGAGCTTTCTCTTTTTCCGAGGTGACAAGTCCCAGTCTTATTAAGGTCTCCCCAGAGGAAAGCTGTTCCAGACCCCTAATCATTTTTGGTGCCCTTTTCTGAACCCTTTCCAATTGCGAGATGACTTTTTTGCGATGGGGCGCCCACACCTGTGTGCAGGACTCGGGTGGCAAAGTGGCAGAGGAGTGAAATTCAGTGCCGATAGCTGCAAAGAGGTGCCCGTTGGAGCACATCACCCAACTGTAGGTCCAAACTGGTGGGGTCTAAGGTAGCTGTTACCACTCAAGAGCGCTCTTGGAGCCACCGGGGAGAGTCCTCTGAGCGCGTCCAAGCCCTGGGCAACGGCGGTCAAAAAAGCGACCAGAACGTGGGGAATCATGAAGAAAGGGACAGAGAATATCCTGTTGCCTTCATAAAAATCCGTGGCATGCCCACATCTCGAGTCCTGCGCCCGGGTGTGGGCGCCCCACCGCAAAAAAGGCAGGGAGGGTTCAGGACGAGGGAAGA
Organism: Pelodiscus sinensis; assembly: GCF_049634645.1. NCBI lineage: Eukaryota > Metazoa > Chordata > Testudines > Trionychidae > Pelodiscus > Pelodiscus sinensis. The sequence goes on along the minus strand of NC_134739.1, from coordinate 4,972,332 downwards.
GGGGCCCTTGGCAGCACCAACTGAGAGGGGCAAGTGGGAAAAGCCCTTGAGAATAGTGTTCCCTGTAAGCTGAGCACTTGGGCGGCTCACCCGGGAAGGATTCAAAAGCCCCCCAGCTGATTAACCGAGCACCCACAACCCGAGCATGTGTTTCTACTGGTGGTGCACATCTGCACATACCTGGGTGCACATAAACATTTATTCCGCACAGGGATGGAAAAAATTAGAAGGCGCAGTGCCTGAGAACCATGTGTTTGGAGAACAAAGCTGGAAATAGATTCTGGGTGCAGCAGGGAGCCTTCACATATGTGCCCGCAAGAGCGCATGAGTCTAAGGTTGCCAGATGGTTTAACAAAATATACCAGGCACCCCCCCCCCCAAAAAAACACTGGGAAAAAATTTTGTTGAGAAAAAAAAAGGGGGACACCAAAGTTGTTAAACAAAAACAACAAAAGGTCACTGTGCCTTTAATTAGCCCCGCACTCCTCACTCCTCCGCCCCCAACAGATGTGGCAGAGGAAAATTGTTCCAGCTGAGTTTCCGTCCGAGGGAAACAGGAAATCTGGGCGAAAACTGGACACCTGGCAACCCGACGTGCGTCACCGTGTAAACGTGTGCTCACACGCGTGTCGGTCTCACCTCAGTTGCTTTATCAGCCTTTGGGACGTGCTGCCTGCGTTTCACAAGCCTCGGCGACGCCTGCGCAGAATACGGCCTGAATTGCAGAGACACACCCAGGGATTAGGGTCTGGGCGCTATTTTCTGCTTCTGCTTTTAGAGACTGGCAGCTTTTTATCAGAGATGGGACCAAGCAAGGATGCTGGATCTGGCCTTGTTGAACCTGGGGCCTGGCCGAGCGCAAGACCCTGACATGGGACTGTCCATGTAACAGGCTGAGCCCCAATCTGACTCCAGAGGCCTGAGCGGTTGGGGAACTTCACCCGGGATCCCGCTCTGGCCAGAACATCCCAGCCTGGGCTCAGCGGGAGCTTCGCCTGCACCCCCGAACGTGCTTTCCTGCAGATGCATCTTTGCACAGGAAGCCGGGGCCCGTCGCACAGGGCACAGCCCGAGCCCCCTCTCTCGCTCCGGGCAAAGAGCTAAGCGGGGGCTCAGTCAGGCCCAGGGCAACGGGGGAGGATGGCCCAGGGTTCGCTCGCCTGAGCGGCCCAGCCATGCTGCGGTGCAGAGCGGAAGGGCTGGTGATGAGGGAGGAGGCCGGACTGACCGAACATCGCCAGATGCCCCCTGGGGGGGTCGCAGGTGGCAATGGGGAACTCCAGCCACGGCTGCAGCTGGAGGGGCCGGTGCATTCAGGTTGGGGGGCCCCTGGTCCCTCCCCACAGATGGCCAGGGGGCTGTGCGTACGGCGTGTCAGCTCGCGGCACGCCCCCGGCTGAGCCCCAGGGAGAAGGGCCGTCGCAGCTCCAGCGAGCCCGCAGCTACTGCAAGCGTGAGAGAGATAGGAAGGTGGGGGTGGGGGAAGGAGCCCGGTTACCCTCCCCTCAGGGGTGCCCCACCTCAAGGACAGGGAAGCCCCGCTGGCTTCAAGGCCATTACCCGGGCCGGTCTCTAGCTGCCTGCGCCTCACCCCCAGCTGCCGGAGGTGGGACCCAAGCTGGCGCCTCCGGGGAAGGATGCTGCAGCAGGGGATCCCAGAGCCAGGCCCTAGCCTGCCCCACAGGAATCTCATTGAGTGACCCCCCCACCCCGCCCCCGGCCTCTCGCAGGCCTGGCGTTCACAGTACAGTGCGATGGATGCACCCCGGGCCGGGGCATGGCTGCGGCAGGGGAACGGGAGAGGCGCCAGCCCAGGCCCACGACGGGACGGATCCGTGCCGCGCGCTCCTCCCGCTTACTTGGCTTGTGGGCAAGAGCCTCGGGGCTGCTGCGGCGCCTCGGTGGCGGGGGAGAGCGGCGGCTCGTCCTTGCCCCCGGCTGCGCCATGGCCGGAGGGCTGCTGCCAAGCCTGCATGACGGAGCAGAGGGGCGGCTCCCGCCGGATGTGCTGGTCCGGCGGCTCCCAGAGGTCCATGGCTGCCTCGGCCTGCTCCCCGGCCGCTTCAACGCTGCATAAAGGGGAAAGGACCGAACATCCCTGGCTGTGGCTGCCCGCGCTCCCACCTCAGCGCACCCCACGGAAGCAGGCGGGGTTAAAACCCGGTTGGCGGAGGAAATCCCTCCCCTTTACCCAGACTGGGCATGCTCCAACTGCTGGGGCAGTATAAAAGGCAGGAGAGCAGCTCAGTCTGTGCTGGCCTCCGAAGGACCAGGACCGGGACCACGACTGCCAGGGCTGCACCAGCCAGCGACTTAGACAGCGGGCACCCAGGAGACCGCTGTGAGTTCCTAGCACCAGAGGAGCCCAGGGAGAAGCCAGAAGACCCAGGGACCATGTGGGACGTCGCCCTCCTAGCACTGGTAGGGAGTGACCCAGGGAAGGTATCTCCCACCCAGGTGAGCTCGGCGTGTTTCGGTCGGAGTCCCCGCTGAGCGAGTGGTAGAACGCTCTGCCGCTCACAGGGCCCTTGGTTGGGACCAGATGGAGTAGGGTGGGCCTGGGTCCCCCTACCGGGGGAGCCACCCCTACCCCATTGACTCTAACTGATAGGCTGTACTGCCCTGAGATAAGGGCTAACATTATTGATATTAGCCATTAAGCTAAACTCTCCTAGACCAAGGGTTCTTGTTTACAGACTAGAAGAGTCTGCTGCCGACCCTGCAGCTAGACAGTGTCTGCACACTGGGGAACCCTCCGCCCAGGGATGTGCCACAGCACAGCAGCCTTGGGGAGGGTGTGGGGCAGGGTGCGGTGTCTCGCTCGTAGTACATGGCAGAGCATTCCTGGGGGCAGCCTGTCCTGGAGCTGCTTAGCAGCCATGTGAGGAGACAGGCGGATACAGGGGCCTGCGTTCACCGATGGACACCCACAAAGGCAGGTTGCTGCACTGTTTCCATCCTGTAGGGGGCAGTGTTGGCTCACGTGCGCACATACATGCTGGTGCCTATGCCTGCAAATCCACCCCCACCACCCCAGGCCAGCGCCTGGCAGTGTAACGACCCTGCTTAGAGCTCAGTTAATTAGCACAGTCACGGGGATCACCTCTCTGCTATTTTGCTGTCAGGGCAACTCTTCCATTTCTCACATCCCTTCTGAGCAACCCCCCAAGGGGGTCTGGTCACACAGCCCATGGGCTTCAGGCACCAGAGTCCCATCTGGGACTGCTGACTCCAGGCCCCTGGGCGGTGACACTGGGGAGCACAAGCTGAGCCAAAGAGAACCAGGGCTCTGTCCGTCTCCAGGGATCCCTCCTGGGAGTTGTTACAGTCACTCCCGTCTTCGCTCTGCTGCAGGGCACACCAGGCCTGAGGCTGCTTGCGAGGGGCTCGCCCGGGTAGGCTCATAGCCGGAGCCAGGCCTTTGCTAATGACACTGTCCCCTGCTATGGCCCGAGCGGCCTTAGCGTGTCCCGGTCCCCATCCTTCTCTTCTGCCTCCAGTGAGGAAGGTTCCCTCACCTCTGGGAACTCTCCCCCAGTGGCCTGAAAGGGGAAGGAGTGAGGGTTTTCCACCAGCAGCCACCTGGGGTACGTCTAGACCAGGGATTCCCAACCTGGGGTACGCATACCCCCAGGGGGTACGAGAAGCTTGTCAAGGGGGTACGGGGAATATTTGGTAAATAACTAGATTATCCTAATTGAAATATTCCAAAAGTAGTCGTGTTAGTGAAAAAAGTTGTGGATTCTAGAGTCTAGAATTTATTTCCTTTCATACTGAATAGGGGGTACGGGAAGGTTTACTAAAAGCCAAGGAGGTACGGGGACTGAAAAAGGTTGCGAACCCCTGGTCTAGACTATACCTCTCTGTCGACAGAGAGCTGTAGATTAGGCACGTCGAAATTGCTAATGAAGTGGGGATTTAAATATCCCGAGCTTCATTAGCATAAACATGGCCGCCGCTTTTTTTTGAAACGGAGCTTTTTCGAACCCCCCCCCCCGGCAGTCTTGACGCGGATCTTTCAAAAAATAAACCCTTTTTCGACAGAGAGGTGTCGTCTAGACACAGCCCTGGAGACACAAAGGAGACGCAAAGCCCATCAGGAAGGCTTTCCTCCTGCAGACACCTGGCAGGGTGAAGGAGACAGAAGCCCATCAGAGCGTCCAGGGAAGGCCGGTTGCCGTGGCCCCCGGGGGCCCTGGGTTGATCGTGGGCCAAGCTAGAGAAGAAAGCGTCAGCTGACCGTAGCGGCTGGGAATGTCAGCCGGGGTTAAACAACAGTTGGGTGAGCTGGGCAGGCCAGGAAAGGTTAATGATGCAAAGCGCGGGGAGTGGAGGAGGAGCCCTGTGGAGACAGGCAGGAATGCAAGCCAGCATCTGTGCTGCTCCCTGGAATGCGTTCCCTGGTGTGTGTGCTGGCCAGGGAGGTCAGCGTACAGACATTGAAACGATTAACCAGAAGCCTGGGCTTCTCAATGAATCCAAACGACATGCACTCCCCTCCCCCCCGCCGCGCCTCTGTATTAGAGTCAGCGGGGTGGGGGCGAGGTGGGAGCTGGTGCCGGTGGGGTGCTGGTTCTCACGGTGCCACCTACTCCCACCCTGCTGCTTCCCGCAAAGGCAGCAGCGCGGGGAGCCAGTGCCTGGGGGAAGCCGGTTTAAAAGCCAGCTCCCCGCGAGCACCAGGGAGCCGCCTGTCCCTCCCTCCCCGGCGCTGATGCCTCTCATAGAGAAGCAGCAGCGTGAAGGATGAGGGGGGTAGGCAGGAGCCAGTACATGTGGGAAGTGGCTTTTATCGGCTCCCACAGAGCTGCCCCCCCCCCCCCAGGAGACAGCAGTGCAGGAGGTGGGGGAGGCCACGACAGGCGGGATGCGGGACCAGCCTCAGTCCGTGGGAAGCTCAGGATGGCCCCCACAGACAGGAATCGCTGCTGCCTCTGTCCAAGGCAGCAGGACGGGGCAGCAGGCAGGAGCCAGTGTGCATGGAGAGCTGATTTTTAAACAGACAGCAGTGGGGGGGGCCGAGGGCTCCCTGGGAGTGGGGCCAGGAGCTGGGAGCACACTGGCCGCCAGCCCCACCTCCGGGAGGGGGGGGGGGTATTTTAATAACCGTGTAACCGCTAACAATTGGTGCGGCTACACGATTACGGAAACAACTGGCATCTAACATCCCTAGTGCTGGCTGCGACGGCGGAGGACCTGCGAGGCACATTTCCCACTCGTTTCAAGGGGAGATGCCCGTGTGGGCCTCTAGGAAGCGATAGTACAAGCCAAGGCCACCTCCAGCTCCAGGATCGCTCATTGCTCCGGGAAGTAGACGCGGCAGGAGGTCAGCTCTGGGTCCAGCAATGAGCTGCAAGCCGGGGCAGAGATCCTCAGCTAGGGGAAGTCACAGGGCCACCCCTGGGCTCGCTGGAGTTCTGGACCTGCAGAAGAAACCTCTCCGCTCCGAGGGCCCTTCTGTGCCCCGGCTGCTCTAGAGAAACTGCCCCGGCCAGGCCGTCCCCGGAGCCGCTTGACACCAGCCCTAACGGCGCAGGACCGTTTCCGTGTTTTGTCAAACCAGGACGTGCCCACGAACCAGAGCTGGGCTTGGTGAACTTCCCGGTTCAAATGTGGAGGGAGGCAAAAAAGTTTCAAAAGTTGCCAGAAAGTTTCACTCCCCCAGCTTCCAAGTGGAAACCAAATCTGAGTTTCTGGCTTGCAGAAAGCGAAGCCGATGCGAGGGAGAGAGGGGCAGGGAAAAGAGAGAGAAGGTCAAAGCTGGACCAAGCGTGTCAAATGTATGGAGCCAGGCTGTTTGCTGCAGCCCCAGCACAACCCAAACCTGGGTTCGCAATGAGCGTTTGGCTGGTCGCCCCGGTTTGAGGAACGCACCCCCCCCCCCCTCCGTGCAAACCCTGGCAGGAGGGGAACAGGCTCTCACCTGCCCAAGACCAAGGGCAGGGACTCCGGGCTGTGGTCGGAGAGGCCGGCCTGACACAGCGAGAAGGCTGCTCTCAAGCCACCTCCCCCAGCCAGTGCGCAAAGCAGCGATGAGCCAATGACAACTGCCCATTTTGGGTGCCACCCCGGCCTCCATCCGCTCCCCAGGATTCGGTTCCCTTCACCCCTGTCCCACAGCCCCCTGCCAGCCTAGCCCTGCGCCCACCAGCTCTGCCAATGCCCCTGAACTTTAACCTTCACCCCCCCGCTACCCACCCTGCTTGTCCCACACCCAACCCGCTGGTGCCTCTTACCCTTGACTTGAACTCAGATCCTCAGCTGTCTATGGGAGAACGGACAAGGCCCTGCCACCCAAATCCATGGGCCCTCGTGTGAACGTTTTGCACCCAACTCACCCTGGGATTAGGAGCAAGACTGTGATCTATCTTCGCCTGGCACCCACACTCCTGAACGACCCGCCTGGGACGGTGGCCAGGCAGGCGATGGGGCAGGGTTGGCACCACCTGGCCGGGCTCGATGGGTGTCCCAGGACTACTCACCCGCCACCAGATCATGAAAACGACCTCGGCCTTGGCTCCGGGCGGGGGCTCTGGGCCCGGGCGGGGCCTTGTGACAGTCCTGGTCTGGAGGAACGTGCAGCCCGGAGCGCGTGCCTGGCTCCCTGATGTCACTGTTCCGGCTGATGTCACAGTGTGCCAGGCGCCAGAGCCTGGGGCTCTTCCCTCTTCGCGCTGGCCCGAGCCTGGGAGCACGTTAGAGCAGCCTCAGGGCTGTCCTAGCTGCACCTCGCTGCCACATCACCCCAATGGACAGGTTGTGGCCACGCCCCCTAGCCCCATGCCCAGCCCCCATACAGCCGGTGCCCCCACGTCAGCCTGGCCGCTGGGCCTGCTGTGTCGTTCCCGGGGTCAGCCAGCTCTGCACGGCAGGGAGACCGACGGCGCCGTAGGGGGGCTTGGATCTGGCTCCGAGTGCGATTGCCGTGAATCTTCCTGCCTAGCTCCCCATTGTCCCTGCTCAGTACCCCCAGCTGGCAATGAGGAGCGGGGGGGGGGGGCGGTCTGATCGATCGATCCCCTCCCCCACTAGGAGAGGGGTGGGCCCAGGTGGTGCTGAGGTGTTTAAGGGGACACAGACATTGACTTGATCTCTGTGGATGGGGGGCTTCCCTCTCCCCTTCTCTCCATGCGCCTGGCAATTTCCCCCGCCCCCCACCAGGGTACATAAACCCTGCAACAGCCCCTGCCCTGGGCCAGGTTCGGTTTCCCGTGGCCAGCAACGGGGCTTGAATTCTCCAGGGCGCCGCACCGGCTGCTCTGCTCTGCTGCATACACAAGCCCATCCGGCTGGGGGCTGAGATGCTCCCCACAGGGCATGCCCAGGCCTTATGCCCCTGCCAAGCTCTTCTCTGCCGGCCCCCCAGGAAAACGGGTCTCCGAGTGGCCTCAGCTAGAGTCTCCTTTGCCAACGGACAGCGGCCCGATCCGGCCCTGGATTCCGTCTCGGGAAACGCCTCCCTCCTGTGCAAGGCCCAGGCTCGTCCTTTGTGCCAGGGCTGTGAGGGCCGGGCACTGGCTGCTTTCTTGAACGGCCTCCCTCTCCCCCCGCCCCGGGAACACGGTCAAAACTCTGCCTAGAATGGAAACCACGTCACGCCACCCCTAGCTCCGCCCCGGCGGGGAATGGGAACTCCCAGGGCACGTCTGCGCTGCGGCGCGAGCTGGGGACACTTCCAGTAGCCCGAAATAGCTATTCTGCGTCTTTGAAACCAGCCCGGTATTTCGGGCTATCACGGGCTCGCTACGCGGCCGTCCCTGTAACCTCGCTCCACGCGGAGCAGGGGGCGTTCCGGAATAGCGGGTTACTTCGGAATTCGGCGCCGGGTAGACAGCGCCAATGACGAAATAAGCTCTTCTGAAATGTCCTTGAAATACGCGAGGCGATAGGCCCCCGACCTCAGTGTCATTTCCTACGTGGTCTCCAGACCTGCCCATCGTGGCCCCGTCGTTCTGCACGTGGAACGCCTCGCCGCGTCCTAGCCCGATACCAGCTCCAGCGGGCCAGCGCGCGGCTGCCAGGCACCGTGTGGGTCTGCCCCAAAGCGAGTCACGCCTCAGAGGGGCCAGGAGTGCCCTGGCTTGGGGCAGGAGCAGGCCAGACCCCTCCTATCTGGCGCTTCTCTTCACAGCTCGGGGCTTTCTGTTCATCTGGCCCAGGGCCAGACGGAGCCTCCTCTCTGACTGCAGCTTTGCCACCCTTGTTACCATGCATTGCTATGCCCGGACGGGCTCTGATAGACCCCCTCCCCCGCCAACCCCACTGTTCAGTTCCAACTTCCCTTCCATTTAGCTAAAAACATCGTGTTAAAAACGGCCCCAATTGCTTCGATTTGGTTGAAACAAAACCTCCGTGTCCGATCCAAGCCCCTTCCCCATTTCGATTCGCTAAAAATGTCCCGAGCATTCACCGTCGGACCCAACACACGTTTTCTTCTGATTTTCCAAACTTGCCAGCGGCCTGCCACATCCACCATTCACCCAGCACCCGCTGCTGCCCGGAGCGGCCCCCGAGAGGCCAGCTGGGGCCGAGCGCTGCCCTGCAGCCAAAGACCAGACGTGCTCCGAAGCCCTCGATAGTGCAAAACCTTTTTATTGGGTGCTGTATAAAAAGTCGGAGGTTGGGCCGATCTCAGTCGTGCCCAGGGCTCATTTCTGAAGCTCGCGCCAAACCCCTGCAGGTGCTTGTGGGAGGACGGGGGATCCTGCGCTGCCGTGGGGGGTGGCTGGTGTAGCCGAGGCTCCCCTGGGAGCGCGCAGGAGCTAACGTGGGCTGGAGGTGGGCTGTAGCCAACACGTGGGAGGGCTGGGGGCACTGGACTGGACATAAGTCCAAACTGCGGGGGATGCCAGCCAGCCATGCTCAGTAACAGCTGTGCTGCCTGGTATCCCAGGGAGGCCCGGAAGGTGCCCTGCCCAGCTCTCCTGTGGCCCGCCCGGTCAGGTGGTCCCCGGGAGGCAGCACGCCTGGCTCGGCCACGGTTAGATCCGCAGAGCAGCCCAAGGGCCGAGTCCCCCCGACACGTCCGCGCAGGGCGGGGTTCCAGGCCCCGCCCGGAAACAGGCCTTGGCCGCCGTCCTGCGCAGAGGGGAACTCGCTCCCCAGCGTGGGTCTGGGAAGCGACGCCCCCCTTGCCAACCCTCCCCCAATCACTGTCAGGGGTGACATGCTTCCTTAGCCTGGACAGAGCACCGCTGAGGAGCTCCAAGCACATGAACCGCCACTCACAAAGCCCGGCACGCCACGCAGGAGGTAGGTCAGGCCCTTGAGACCCAGTCTGTGCAAGGTGGGGGGGAAACTGAGGCCTGGCGTGGCACAGCCCAGGTTGTGCAGGGAGATGGTGGCAGAATGAAGAGAACTCAGGAGTCCTGAGCCCCCGTCTCTTGCACTGGCCCCTTGGCAGGAAGCTCCCCCAAATCTCTGGCTGCTGTTCCCAGGAGAGAGCTAAGGGGCTGTGTCCAAGGGGCCAACGCCCCAGTGTCCCACTCCCTTGCAGTGACACCGGGGGGAATTTGGCCCCACGCCGTGGCTGGCGCGCCCCCGGATTCATTTCTTAGCATTTACACTGGCTAGCACTTTCCGCCGTTGGATTGCAAAGGTGCATCAGCATCATGGCACAGAGGGGGAAACTGAGGCACAGGGAGGGCTCTAGGGCCCCAGGCTGTCGGCCACTCCCTGCGGGTTGGGGATCCTGGTGGAGCTGGCTGGGGATTGAGCAGGTCTCGGGGAAGCGGGTGTCACATCCTTTTGCAGTCCCCTGCGTCACAGTCATGCGGGAGAGGTGAGAGCTGTGGTCAGTGGGGTCTTGGCCCAGCACAACCCAGCCTGCCCGGGGGTCCGGGAGCAGCTGGGGCAATGGCAGGGCCAATGCTACAATCATCTGCTTCGTGGCACAAAGTCGGGGCGATGGGGGGTGAGGGAGCTGCACACGGCAGGGCCTAGGCCTTCTCGGGGGCCACGTGGCTCCTAGGGGGAGTGGCTGGGCCAGTGGCCCATTGGGGGAGACAGTTCAGCATCCCACCAGGGCTGTGCTGTTGGCCAGCAGGGAGCAGTGGGGCTGGCCAGTGGTGGGGAGGGTCCAGCACGTCTCCAGGGACCCCTGGGCTCCTGGCCCCGGCCGCAGGTCAGCGCTTTTCCTTCTGGGCTGGAGCCGGACGCTCGTCTTGTCCATCCTGCGTCCGACTCAGCCCGAAGGCTCCTGCCTGCAGTAGAGCTCACAGTCCCGGCAGGCCGGCCCACAGCGTGTGCGGAAGGGCAGGCCAATTCCAGCGCCAGGCAGGCCTCCCTCGGCCAGGCCCTGGTGAGGCTGGAGAGAGGCCCAGCCCCGCGGTACAGTGGAGTGACACAGACGCCAGGTCCCTGGCGACAGCCTGAGCGATCGTCATTAAATTACAGACACACACTGTTGGGGACACACACGCCCGGTCCTCTGTAAACATGAATCGCCCACGCTCTGGAGCGGTGCCCATGGCCGGTGCCGGGGGAGGGGAAGTCAGGCCTCCTTATGAATTCCCGCGGTACGTGATGTTAGTGAAGGTCGAGGTGGCACCCTTGTATAAGGGGTTGTTGGTCTGTAACAGAAACACAATGTACATCGTGTCACCCAGCCTGCTCGCCAGCCACTCACAAAGCACCAAGGAAGAAATGGCACCATCTCCCCTTTACAGATGGGGAGACTGTGACACAGAGTGACTTGACCAGGGACACAGAGTGGGTTAGTGGCAGAGGTGGAACTGGGGGAGAGGGACACTGGCAGAGATGGGAGAGTCCTGGGCTGGGCTGGCACGGGGCTGTGGGTTGGGAGTCGGGGGCGGGGGAGCAGGGCTGGGCTGGCAGGAGCTGTGGGTCGGGATTGGGGGGCACCAGGGGAGCTAGAGGCAGGACTGGGCTGGTAGGAGCTATTGGTCAGGAATGGCACTGGCAGAGCTGGGTGTGGGGAGCCCAGGGCTGGGGTGCAGGGGCTGCAGGTCGGGAGTGAGGGGCACCAGCAGGTCAGCACTGTGTGCTTTGTGCAGTGTCCGGCCAAGGGGACAGCTGCATTTCACAGAAGGGGGCCTGAGGATCCCAGCTGACGCTCGGGCCCTGCCGGGGGCCCCAGAGAAGTGAAGTGCAGCCTCGAATCCTGCAGGCGGCTGAGCCTTCCGCAGTCCCCCCCGCCCCCCGTGTCTCAGCCTTTCCAGCTGTACCGTCGGGCAGGCATTCGGGGATGGAAAAGCAGGAGGCGTGTGAGTCAGAAAGACGTGCTCAGGGGAGGGGGGGACAGGAAAAGGCCGCTGGCTGGGACGCTTTCCCCTGCACATGTGCAGCCCTGCTGACCGGCATGTCTATGGACGGCCCTCCCCCCCCCCCAGTGCCCTGGATTTTCCCCTCCCAGCACCCCCGACCGAGTATCTCCTGGCTTCTCAGCACCTCGTGGCTCTGCCCACAGCCCCTCTGACCCGCCAGCCCCGGATACCCAGGGCTTCTGGGGTCCTGCCCCCCCCCCCCCGCGAGAAGGGAGCAGGGCGTGGCAGCCGATTACAGTCACCCCGCCCCCCTGTGATGGAGGAGCCCCGGGGCCAGCGCCTCTTACCGTGTCCCACTTAGCCCTCGCCCGCTCTTCCTCGAACTTGGCGAACTCCCGCCGGTCGTGGATGGTGACCAGGAGCTTCCAGATGAGCAGTGTGGCCAGGCCGAGGAGCAAGATGGCTCCAGCCACCGAGAGCAGAACCACCAGGACGTCTGGTCCCTTGGGACAGTCTGGCAAGGGAGAGAAGGAATCAGTGCTCCGATACTCTCTGCTTTACCCAGCACATCTGCTCTAGCTCCTGCACCCTGCCCGGGGCAGCTATGCTGAAGGGGAGCTCCTTCCGCCAGCAGCAGTAGCAGGTCTGTTATCCTATGCCACTAGAGGGCAGCATCGTGTGCCGGCATGCAGGCTGGGCCCTGCACTGAAGCCCCCCGAGGTACTTGTGCAGGCAGCCTGGCACCCAAAGCCCCCTGCAATGCACCCTCCCTCCCTTTGGCTCCACTGAGCCCCCAGCCATGTCTGCAGGACGGACCAGGCCGATCCAGGCTGGGTCCGGGGGCCGGGTTTTAAAGGGCTGAGATTCCCAGACTGTCTGGGCAGGGTGCTGGGAAGCTGCGCAGGTCAGACACTGAAGACAGCCGAGCTCTTGTGCTGTGAGTGGGCCAGGCTGCCTGGGCCGGGTAACGCGGGTCTCGCCTTGCTCTCAGCGCCCCCGGCCAGCGCGTGGAGCGACAGGGGCTCTCTTCCGCTCGGACAGGCTGTTCCCGCCGCGAGGGACGTGCAGCTCGCGCGTGGGAAGGCACCCGATGGGCCGAGCTCTGGGGAGGAGGCAGGGCCGGGCTGGGGAGACGTCTGCTCCCTGCGGCCGGCGTGGGGAGCCGGGAAGCTGCTGAGCGAAGCAGCGAGACAGAGACAGGAAGTGTCTGCTCTGAATGTCATGAAACCATCAGGCGCGTTCTCCGCCGGCCTCTCAGAGGGCTGGACAGGCTAAGCATGGCCATTAGCCCCCCCGGACAGGATAAGTGCAGCCTTAACCGCCCCCCCGGACAGGCTAAGTGCAGCCTTAACCGCCCCCCCGGACAGGCTAAGTACAGCCTTAACCGCCCCCCCCGGACAGGCTAAGTGCAGCCTTAACCGCCCCCCCCCCGGACAGGCTAAGTGCAGCCTTAACCGCCCCCCCCAGACAGGCTAAGTGCAGCCTTAACCGCCCCCCCTGGACAGGCTAAGTGCAGCCTTAACCGCCCCCCCCGGACAGGCTAAGTGCAGCCTTAACCGCCCCCCCCGGACAGGCTAAGTGCAGCCTTAACCGCCCCCCCCCGGACAGGCTAAGTGCAGCCTTAACCGCCCCCCCCCGGACAGGCTAAGTGCAGCCTTAACCGCCCCCCCCCGGACAGGCTAAGTGCAGCCTTAACCGCCCCCCCCCGGACAGGCTAAGTGCAGCCTTAACCGCCCCCCCCGGACAGGATAAGTGCAGCCTTAACCGCCCCCCCCGGACAGGCTAAGTGCAGCCTTAACCGCCCCCCCCGGACAGGATAAGTGCAGCCTTAACCGCCCCCCCTAGACAGGCTAAGTGCAGCCTTAACCGCCCCCCCCGGACAGGATAAGTGCAGCCTTAACCGCCCCCCCCCCGGACAGGCTAAGTACAGCCTTAACCGCCCCCCCCCGGACAGGATAAGTGCAGCCTTAACCGCCCCCCCCCCGGACAGGATAAGTGCAGCCTTAACCGCCCCCCTCCCCCGGACAGGATAAGTGCAGCCTTAACCGCCCCCCCCCGGACAGGATAAGTGCAGCCTTAACCGCCCCCCCCCGGACAGGATAAGTGCAGCCTTAACCGCCCCCCTCCCCCGGACAGGATAAGTGCAGCCTTAACCGCCCCCCCCCGGACAGGATAAGTGCAGCCTTAACCGCCCCCCTCCCCCGGACAGGATAAGTGCAGCCTTAACCGCCCCCCCCGGACAGGCTAAGTGCAGCCTTAACCGCCCCCCCCCGGACAGGCTAAGTGCAGCCTTAACCGCCCCCCCCGGACAGGATAAGTGCAGCCTTAACCGCCCCCCCCCGGACAGGATAAGTGCAGCCTTAACCGCCCCCCTCCCCCGGACAGGATAAGTGCAGCCTTAACCGCCCCCCCCGGACAGGCTAAGTGCAGCCTTAACCGCCCCCCCCCGGACAGGCTAAGTGCAGCCTTAACCGCCCCCCCCCGGACAGGATAAGTGCAGCCTTAACCGCCCCCCCCCGGACAGGCTAAGTGCAGCCTTAACCGCCCCCCCCCGGACAGGATAAGTGCAGCCTTAACCGCCCCCCCCGGACAGGCTAAGTGCAGCCTTAACCGCCCCCCCCCGGACAGGCTAAGTGCAGCCTTAACCGCCCCCCCCGGACAGGCTAAGTGCAGCCTTAACCGCCCCCCCCCGGACAGGATAAGTGCAGCCTTAACCGCCCCCCCCCCCCCGGACAGGCTAAGTGCAGCCTTAACCGCCCCCCCCGGACAGGCTAAGTGCAGCCTTAACCACCCCCCCCGGACAGGCTAAGTGCAGCCTTAACCGCCCCCCCCCGGACAGGATAAGTGCAGCCTTATCCGCCCCCCCGGACAGGCTAACTGCAGCCTTAACCGCCCCCCCCCCCCCCCCGGACAGGCTAAGTGCAGCCTTAACCACCCCCCCCCCCCCGGACAGGCTAAGTGCAGCCTTAACCGCCCCCCCCCCGGACAGGCTAAGTGCAGCCTTATCCGCCCCCCCCCGGACAGGCTAAGTGCAGCCTTAACCGCCCCCCCCGGACAAACTAAGTGCAGCCTTAACCGCCCCCCCCCCCCGGACAGGCTAAGTGCAGCCTTAACGGCCCCCCCTGGACAGGCTAAGTGCAGCCTTAACCGCCCCCCCCGGACAGGCTAAGTGCAGCCTTAACCGCCCCCCCCCGGACAGGCTAAGTGCAGCCTTAACCGCCCTCCCCGGACAGGCTAAGTGCAGCCTTAACCGCCCCCCCCCGGACAGGATAAGTGCAGCCTTAACCGCCCCCCCCGGACAGGCTAAGTGCAGCCTTAACCGCCCCCCCCGGACAGGCTAAGTGCAGCCTTAACCGCCCCCCCCGGACAGGCTAAGTGCAGCCTTAACCGCCCCCCCCCGGACAGGCTAAGTGCAGCCTTAACCGCCCCCCCCGGACAGGATAAGTGCAGCCTTAACCGCCCCCCCCGGACAGGCTAAGTGCAGCCTTAACCGCCCCCCCCGGACAGGATAAGTGCAGCCTTAACCGCCCCCCCTGGACAGGCTAAGTGCAGCCTTAACCGCCCCCCCCGGACAGGATAAGTGCAGCCTTAACCGCCCCCCCCCGGACAGGCTAAGTACAGCCTTAACCGCCCCCCCCCGGACAGGATAAGTGCAGCCTTAACCGCCCCCCCCCGGACAGGATAAGTGCAGCCTTAACCGCCCCCCTCCCCCGGACAGGATAAGTGCAGCCTTAACCGCCCCCCCCCCGGACAGGATAAGTGCAGCCTTAACCGCCCCCCCCCGGACAGGATAAGTGCAGCCTTAACCGCCCCCCTCCCCCGGACAGGATAAGTGCAGCCTTAACCGCCCCCCCCCCGGACAGGATAAGTGCAGCCTTAACCGCCCCCCTCCCCCGGACAGGATAAGTGCAGCCTTAACCGCCCCCCCCGGACAGGCTAAGTGCAGCCTTAACCGCCCCCCCCGGACAGGCTAAGTGCAGCCTTAACCGCCCCCCCCGGACAGGATAAGTGCAGCCTTAACCGCCCCCCCCGGACAGGATAAGTGCAGCCTTAACCGCCCCCCTCCCCCGGACAGGATAAGTGCAGCCTTAACCGCCCCCCCCGGACAGGCTAAGTGCAGCCTTAACCGCCCCCCCCGGACAGGCTAAGTGCAGCCTTAACCGCCCCCCCCGGACAGGATAAGTGCAGCCTTAACCGCCCCCCCCCGGACAGGCTAAGTGCAGCCTTAACCGCCCCCCCCGGACAGGATAAGTGCAGCCTTAACCGCCCCCCCCCGGACAGGCTAAGTGCAGCCTTAACCGCCCCCCCCGGACAGGCTAAGTGCAGCCTTAACCGCCCCCCCCGGACAGGCTAAGTGCAGCCTTAACCGCCCCCCCCGGACAGGATAAGTGCAGCTTTAACCGCCCCCCCCCCCCGGACAGGCTAAGTGCAGCCTTAACCGCCCCCCCCGGACAGGCTAAGTGCAGCCTTAACCACCCCCCCCGGACAGGCTAAGTGCAGCCTTAACCGCCCCCCCCCGGACAGGATAAGTGCAGCCTTATCCGCCCCCCCGGACAGGCTAACTGCAGCCTTAACCGCCCCCCCCCCCCCGGACAGGCTAAGTGCAGCCTTAACCACCCCCCCCCCCGGACAGGCTAAGTGCAGCCTTAACCGCCCCCCCCCGGACAGGCTAAGTGCAGCCTTATCCGCCCCCCCCCGGACAGGCTAAGTGCAGCCTTAACCGCCCCCCCCGGACAAACTAAGTGCAGCCTTAACCGCCCCCCCCCCCCGGACAGGCTAAGTGCAGCCTTAACGGCCCCCCCTGGACAGGCTAAGTGCAGCCTTAACCGCCCCCCCCCGGACAGGCTAAGTGCAGCCTTAACCGCCCCCCCCCGGACAGGCTAAGTGCAGCCTTAACCGCCCTCCCCGGACAGGCTAAGTGCAGCCTTAACCGCCCCCCCCGGACAGGATAAGTGCAGCCTTAACCGCCCCCCCCGGACAGGCTAAGTGCAGCCTTAACCGCCCCCCCCGGACAGGCTAAGTGCAGCCTTAACCGCCCCCCCCGGACAGGCTAAGTGCAGCCTTAACCGCCCCCCCCGGACAGGCTAAGTGCAGCCTTAACCGCCCCCCCCGGACAGGATAAGTGCAGCCTTAACCGCCCCCCCCGGACAGGCTAAGTGCAGCCTTAACCGCCCCCCCCGGACAGGATAAGTGCAGCCTTAACCGCCCCCCCTGGACAGGCTAAGTGCAGCCTTAACCGCCCCCCCCGGACAGGATAAGTGCAGCCTTAACCGCCCCCCCCCGGACAGGCTAAGTACAGCCTTAACCGCCCCCCCCCGGACAGGATAAGTGCAGCCTTAACCGCCCCCCCCCGGACAGGATAAGTGCAGCCTTAACCGCCCCCCTCCCCCGGACAGGATAAGTGCAGCCTTAACCGCCCCCCCCCGGACAGGATAAGTGCAGCCTTAACCGCCCCCCCCCGGACAGGATAAGTGCAGCCTTAACCGCCCCCCTCCCCCGGACAGGATAAGTGCAGCCTTAACCGCCCCCCCCCGGACAGGATAAGTGCAGCCTTAACCGCCCCCCTCCCCCGGACAGGATAAGTGCAGCCTTAACCGCCCCCCCCGGACAGGCTAAGTGCAGCCTTAACCGCCCCCCCCGGACAGGCTAAGTGCAGCCTTAACCGCCCCCCCCGGACAGGATAAGTGCAGCCTTAACCGCCCCCCCCGGACAGGATAAGTGCAGCCTTAACCGCCCCCCTCCCCCGGACAGGATAAGTGCAGCCTTAACCGCCCCCCCCGGACAGGCTAAGTGCAGCCTTAACCGCCCCCCCCGGACAGGCTAAGTGCAGCCTTAACCGCCCCCCCCGGACAGGATAAGTGCAGCCTTAACCGCCCCCCCCCGGACAGGCTAAGTGCAGCCTTAACCGCCCCCCCCGGACAGGATAAGTGCAGCCTTAACCGCCCCCCCCGGACAGGCTAAGTGCAGCCTTAACCGCCCCCCCCGGACAGGCTAAGTGCAGCCTTAACCGCCCCCCCCGGACAGGCTAAGTGCAGCCTTAACCGCCCCCCCCGGACAGGATAAGTGCAGCCTTAACCGCCCCCCCCCCCGGACAGGCTAAGTGCAGCCTTAACCGCCCCCCCCGGACAGGCTAAGTGCAGCCTTAACCACCCCCCCCCGGACAGGCTAAGTGCAGCCTTAACCGCCCCCCCCCGGACAGGATAAGTGCAGCCTTATCCGCCCCCCCCGGACAGGCTAACTGCAGCCTTAACCGCCCCCCCCCCCCCGGACAGGCTAAGTGCAGCCTTAACCACCCCCCCCCCCCGGACAGGCTAAGTGCAGCCTTAACCGCCCCCCCCCGGACAGGCTAAGTGCAGCCTTATCCGCCCCCCCCCGGACAGGCTAAGTGCAGCCTTAACCGCCCCCCCCGGACAAACTAAGTGCAGCCTTAACCGCCCCCCCCCCCGGACAGGCTAAGTGCAGCCTTAACGGCCCCCCCGGACAGGCTAAGTGCAGCCTTAACCGCCCCCCCCGGACAGGCTAAGTGCAGCCTTAACCGCCCCCCCCCCGGACAGGCTAAGTGCAGCCTTAACCGCCCTCCCCGGACAGGCTAAGTGCAGCCTTAACCGCCCCCCCCGGACAGGATAAGTGCAGCCTTAACCGCCCCCCCCGGACAGGCTAAGTGCAGCCTTAACCGCCCCCCCCGGACAGGCTAAGTGCAGCCTTAACCGCCCCCCCCGGACAGGATAAGTGCAGCCTTAACCGCCCCCCCCGGACAGGCTAAGTGCAGCCTTAACCGCCCCCCCCGGACAGGATAAGTGCAGCCTTAACCGCCCCCCCCCGGACAGGATAGTGCAGCCTTAACCGCCCCCCCCCGGACAGGCTAAGTGCAGCCTTATCCGCCCCCCCCCGGACAGGCTAACTGCAGCCTTAACCGCCCCCCCCCCCCCCGGACAGGCTAAGTGCAGCCTTAACACCCCCCCCCCCCGGACAGGCTAAGTGCAGCCTTAACCGCCCCCCCCCGGACAGGCTAAGTGCAGCCTTATCCGCCCCCCCCGGACAGGCTAAGTGCAGCCTTAACCGCCCCCCCCGGACAAACTAAGTGCAGCCTTAACCGCCCCCCCCCCCGGACAGGCTAAGTGCAGCCTTAACGGCCCCCCCGGACAGGCTAAGTGCAGCCTTAACCGCCCCCCCCCGGACAGGCTAAGTGCAGCCTTAACCGCCCCCCCCCGGACAGGCTAAGTGCAGCCTTAACCGCCCTCCCCGGACAGGCTAAGTGCAGCCTTAACCGCCCCCCCCGGACAGGATAAGTGCAGCCTTAACCGCCCCCCCCGGACAGGCTAAGTGCAGCCTTAACCGCCCCCCCCGACAGGCTAAGTGCAGCCTTAACCGCCCCCCCCGGACAGGATAAGTGCAGCCTTAACCGCCCCCCCCGGACAGGCTAAGTGCAGCCTTAACCGCCCCCCCCGGACAGGATAAGTGCAGCCTTAACCGCCCCCCCTGGACAGGCTAAGTGCAGCCTTAACCGCCCCCCCCGGACAGGATAAAGTGCAGCCTTAACCGCCCCCCCCGGACAGGCTAAGTACAGCCTTAACCGCCCCCCCCCGGACAGGATAAGTGCAGCCTTAACCGCCCCCCCCGGACAGGATAAGTGCAGCCTTAACCGCCCCCCTCCCCCGGACAGGATAAGTGCAGCCTTAACCGCCCCCCCCCCGGACAGGATAAGTGCAGCCTTAACCGCCCCCCCCCGGACAGGATAAGTGCAGCCTTAACCGCCCCCCTCCCCCGGACAGGATAAGTGCAGCCTTAACCGCCCCCCCCCCGGACAGGATAAGTGCAGCCTTAACCGCCCCCCTCCCCCGGACAGGATAAGTGCAGCCTTAACCGCCCCCCCCGGACAGGCTAAGTGCAGCCTTAACCGCCCCCCCCGGACAGGCTAAGTGCAGCCTTAACCGCCCCCCCCGGACAGGATAAGTGCAGCCTTAACCGCCCCCCCCGGACAGGATAAGTGCAGCCTTAACCGCCCCCCTCCCCCGGACAGGATAAGTGCAGCCTTAACCACCCCCCCCCGGACAGGCTAAGTGCAGCCTTAACCACCCCCCCCCCGGACAGGCTAAGTGCAGCCTTAACCGCCCCCCCCCCGGACAGGCTAAGTGCAGCCTTAACCACCCCCCCCGGACAGGCTAAGTGCAGCCTTAACCGCCCCCCCCCCCGGACAGGCTAAGTGCAGCCTTAACCGCCCCCCCCGGACAGGATAAGTGCAGCCTTAACCCCCCCCCTCCGGACAGGCTAAGTGCAGCCTTAACCGCCCCCCCCCGGACAGGCTAAGTGCAGCCTTAACCACCCCCCCCCGGACAGGCTAAGTGCAGCCTTAACCGCCCCCCCCCGGACAGGCTAAGTGCAGCCTTAACCGCCCCCCCCGGACAGGATAAGTGCAGCCTTAACCGCCCCCCCCGGACAGGCTAAGTGCAGCCTTAACCGCCCCCCCCCGGACAGGATAAGTGCAGCCTTAACCGCCCCCCCCGGACAGGCTAACTGCAGCCTTAACCCGCCCCCCCCCGGACAGGATAAGTGCAGCCTTAACCGCCCCCCCCCCCCGGACAGGCTAAGTGCAGCCTTAACCGCCCCCCCCCGGACAGGATAAGTGCAGCCTTAACCGCCCCCCCCGGACAGGCTAACTGCAGCCTTAACCGCCCCCACCCGGACAGGCTAAGTGCAGCCTTAACCACCCCCCCCCGGACAGGCTAACTGCAGCCTTAACCGCCCCCCCCCGGACAGGCTAAGTGCAGCCTTAACCGCCCCCCCCCGGACAGGCTAAGTGCAGCCTTAACCACCCCCCCCGGACAGGCTAAGTGCAGCCTTAACTGCCCCCCCCGGACAGGCTAAGTGCAGCCTTAACCGCCCCCCCCGGACAGGCTAAGTGCAGCCTTACCGCCCCCCCCGGACAGGCTAAGTGCAGCCTTAACCGCCCCCCCCAGACAGGCTAAGTGCAGCCTTAACTGCCCCCCCCAGACAGGCTAAGTGCAGCCTTAAACCGCCCCCCCCGGACAGGCTAAGTGCAGCCTTAACCACCCCCCCCCGGACAGGCTAAGTGCAGCCTTAACCGCCCCCCCCCGGACAGGCTAAGTGCAGCCTTAACCGCCCCCCCCAGACAGGCTAAGTGCAGCCTTAACTGCCCCCCCCAGACAGGCTAAGTGCAGCCTTAACCGCCCCCCCCGGACAGGCTAAGTGCAGCCTTAACCACCCCCCCCCGGACAGGCTAAGTGCAGCCTTAACCACCCCCCCCCGGACAGGCTAAGTGCAGCCTTAACGGCCCCCCCCGCGGACAGGCTAAGTGCAGCCTTAACCGCCCCCCCCGGACAGGCTAAGTGCAGCCTTAACGGCCCCCCCTGGACAGGCTAAGTGCAGCCTTAACCGCCCCCCCCCCCCGGACAGGCTAAGTGCAGCCTTAACCGCCCCCCCCCCTCCGGCAGGCTAAGTGCAGCCTTAACCGCCCCCCCCCCCCCCGGACAGGCTAAGTGCAGCCTTAACCTCCGTGCCAACTGGCTGTGCGCCGGTGGGACGCGTCTCCGGCAGGCGCAGGGCAAGCCCAGGGCAAACCCTCCGTGGCCAGCACTCGCGCCCTGCCTCACCTGGCTCCTCGATGACGTAGAGGATGGATTTCCCGCTGGAGTCCTCGTAATACTGAACCGCACCACGCAGTCGTTCTCGTCCTTGTAGGTGCAGTTCACCGCGTCTTTGCCCGTGTCGCCTGCGGGCGGAGCGGCCGTCAGCGCAACGCTGGGGCCCGTGGGGCGAGCAGACACTGCTGTGCCGGGCCGGACCCACGAGCTCTCCCAGAGGCTTGTCTAGGGCCCAGGCGCTAAGCGGGGCTGGGGACCCTGTCCCGTGCCGTCGGCAGCCATTCGGCCTCTGCCCTGGGGGTCTGACCGAGAGCCCCCGGCCCAGAGCGGCTGCTGCTCCATGGGGCCCAGGCTCCTGGCCCTGCCCGGTGTGTCAGAGCAAGGCATGAAATCCCATGGGGCGCCCCAGACCCCTCTCACATGCTCGCCCCAGGGCTTGCAGCTCAGCTCGCTGGCTTCCTGCCCGTTTTACGTTCCCCCCTGGTTTCACTCATGTTAGAGCCTGGTCCTGGTGTCATGGGGGTCAGGGACCCACCTCCCGTGGAGCGCAAGAGAACCAGGATCGGCCCTTGCCTGCACTGGCTTCCAAGGCCAGGGCCCAGGGAAGGGAGGCGGCCCTCGGGGCGGCGCTGAGACGTGGTGCAGGCGCGGGTGATGTGGGACGCCCGCCCTGAGCTCAGCTCGGCGGCGCCTGTGGGCTCACGAAGCCGCCGGGCCGCACGCAGCCCTCAGTGGGGTGGGGGGGGTCTCCATACAGCCCCAGGGAGACGCCCATTCGCGTCGCCCCGGGAACACACGGCCCTTAGCGCCCCCGCTTGCACCTCTGCCTGCGGCATGCACAGAGGGAGGTTTGGATTCTGGCTCCGACTCCAGGGGAAGCTCCGGATCTGAGAGCTCGCCGCCAGCCTGCAGCCCTTTCCGCCTGCTCTTCGTTTCTCTGCCATGTGCCCCTCCCTCCCCCGACAGCCCCCCCCCCCGGCTCCGTGTTCCCGGCGAGAGCCCATCCCCTCCCTCGCTCACCCAGTTCCTCCACCACCTTGATCTCGTCGCGGCAGGTGCGGCTGCAGGTTTGCTGCTCCAGCAGGGTCCCCCGCTCGAATTTCTTACACTCCACGCACTCCCTGAGGAGGGACCACAGTTAAGGAGGCTCCGGGGGTGCTACAGGCAGCTCCAGGGATCCCTGCGGAGCCATTAGGGCCGGGACTCCCCTAAAATCACTGGCAGCTGGCAGCTCCCCCAGCCCCCAGGAGAAAGGGGGAAGGGCTCCTCCCATGACCTCAGCCGCTTCGCATTGGACCTGTGTCCTGTGGTTCCTGCTTCCCGGCACCTCTATTTCCAGGGCCGACCCAACGGGACCTGGCTCCGGCCACGGGCACTGGCCTCCACCCTGCTCCTGCCAAGCCCATGAGTGAGCAGGAGGCTCCCCCAGGGCATGCATCCCCCTTTGCCCACCCTTATGTCACCCGCAAGATCGGCCGCCTCTTGGCCTCGCAGCCAGGCTGGTCGGAGCATCCCACAGAGCCCCTGGGCAGAGCCCTGGGAGCACCGCCTGGCGTGGCCCCGATGAGCCTGTCTGAGCCGGGGGCCGGCTCTGGCCCTGCCCCACCGGCCAGCAGCAGCGTCCCTGGAGTCCCGGCCGCGCCCTCGGCCCCTCACTTCTTGATGGTGCAGGCGTCGGGGCAGGTGGGGCACTTCTCACAGGTGTCCCCGTAGGAGCCGGCCTGGAGGCACTCGCATTTCCCGCACTGGCAGACGCCGTGCCCGCTGCACACCAGCCCGTTGCCCGACATGCAGGTGTCGGTGCGGGTGGTGCAGTTGCAGTAGTCCCCGGTCCAGTCCGAGTCGCACAGGCAGTCCCCGCAGCTGCACTGCCCGTGGCCTGCGGGCGAACGCAAGGCGTCAGGAGACGGGCGCCGCGCTGAGCCGCCGGCAGCCTGCGCTTTCTCTCCGCCCCAGTACCCGGCAGCCCTGACCGTCCCCTCTGCCCCCTGCCCCGCCCTCTGCTATTCCAGCAGCTTTGCCCCCTAGCTCTGGCCTGCAGCGCCCCGTGCTCATCCCACCCGGGGGAGCCCCCTGCCACCCCGCGGTCGCCCCACGCCCCAGCCCTTTGTAAAACAAACCACCCCTGGGCTCAGCTGCACGGGAGGCAGCCGTCAGGGGGCTTGGAGTTTGGTTTCTCTGTCAGTTTGGACTCAGCCGGGAGAGGGACAGAGGCGCTTGGCTGGAAATCCCGACTCTCGCTCGTTTCCTGCCCTGGCTCCGAAGTCCTAGGAACAGCCAGGCTCCGGCGCAGTGAGCTGAGAGCCTGGGGCTGCGGGGCTGGCCCAGGGGAGCCCAGCTTACCTAGTGGGCGTATTGGATGCACAAGGAGGGTGGCGTGGGATGCCCGGGCCTGAAGCAGTGGAGAATTGTGCCGGTGCCTGTGGCTGGGAGCTGCACCACAGCTCTGGGCTAGGCTTGCCTTGGGAAACTGCGTGGGGCTGCCGTTTCCGCCCACCGCTGCGGCTCAGCACAGGGGATTGTACGAGACTGGGGAACCAGGGGTGAGTGGTGGGGGACGCTGGCCAGAAAGGCAGCAGGAGAGCCAGGTGCGGGCGGGGGGCTGCGGGGCAGGATGGAGGTGGGAAGGTCGAGCGGCACCCTGAGGGCACCCGGCACTCGAGAAAAGGACGTTACGATAAACCTCTCGCCCGCGACTGAATTGCTCCATGGCCGGGAAGGGGGGGGGGCGAGGACCCAGCCCCACCCAGCGGGTGCTGACTCATCTCCTTACCCTCTGGAGTGATTGGCAGCGGTGTGTTAGCAGGGCCCCCCCATGGGTCTTTGATGCTGCCGCCCCGTCCCTCCCTCCCTCGGACAGACCCACCTCTGGGAGATAAGCGCCTGCTCCCCGCCCCCCAGGCTGCAATTTGTCATCGTCTGATAACCAGCTTCCCCATCTCCCGCCAAAGGTCGGGAGCAGCTGCATTGCACAACGGCCAGGGGAGCGCGTGAGCAGCTGGCTCAAGGCCAGCCCCCCAGGGAATGGGGGGGGGATTCCTTCCAGCCCCACGCAATGGCCCTTATCGTCCTGAGTCACGCAAGCCTGCCTGTCCCGCCTCCCTGCTGGGCGGGGACAGCACAGGAAGGGCAGAGGGGCCCCCGGGGGGCGGGACGGGGGAGGTGAGGCAATGCTGGGCGGGCGCGGAGAGCAAGGGGGGCCCCGGGACAGGGGCTCAGGGCAATCCGGCCAGGGCTCCGATCTGGGGGCAAACACCACGGGGCTGCGAAGGGGAGTCGGGGAGCTGGCTGCACCCCCAGGGCCCTGATGGGAACCCCAAGTCTGCACCCTCGGGACAGGGGCTGGCAAGGGGTAAGGCCTCTTGGGGGATTTGGGGGCCTCTCCTGCCCCCCAAACCCTCCCTGTGTCAAGGGCTTGGACCTGCTGGCGCAAGGGGCCAGGGCTCCTCTCCGATGGGGCGGGAAGGCCGGAGCGGAGTCCGGGGAGCTGGGCAGGGGCTCGCTGGCCGCCTTTCAGGACATGCTGTTCTGAGTCAGACTCGCCGCCTGCTCCCTCCCTGAACTCGGCACAGCTTTGCTTGGCTGTTTGCGTGACAGGCGCCAAGGGACACAAGCAGATGCAGCGTTAACCCGCCTGGCTGGAGCAGGCGGGAGCCGGGCGACTGGGGCTCCCCTGCCCTGCCACCAGGGGTCTCCTCGGGCATTCCTCGTGCCGCCCATCCAGGAAATGCAGCCGCCTCTGGGGTGGGGCCTGGGAGCAGCGACACAGCCCCGTACAACACAAGAAACCCTGCATCCAGCTGCGCGGGAGGAGGCCGAGGGGAATGATCAAGTTGACGAGCGTGAACCCCCGTTTCCTCACAGAACCTGGGCGAATGCGGCATGGTGGAGCGGTGCCAATACTGACGGACGCGCGCCGCCCAGGGACCCCCAGCCCTCCGAAGAGAGCGCCACTCACCCGAGCACATCTCGCCCCGGAAGCGGACGCAGGAGAAGTCGTCGCACTCGCAGTACTTGCCGGTCAGCTTGCCGAAGTCGCTGGCGTGGCAGACGCACTGGCCGCAGAGGCACTCGCCCCGCTGGCTGCACAGGGGCTGCCCGGGGCCGGGGCTGCAGTTGTCCTGCTGCGAGGGGCTGTAGTCCTCCTCGGAGCACTCGCAGCGGGAGCCCAGCCGGCCCTGGGAGCAGCGGCACACGCCGCACTCGAAGGTGCCGTTGCCCTGGCTGCAGGCTGGGCTGTCGGGCTCGGCGTCCTGCTGGCAGGCGCAGTCGCAGGCGAAGTCCACCACCACGGTCAGGCTGTCCTTGAAGCCCACCGGCTTGATGGTGAAGGATTTCTGCTGCTGCCGGGGGCAACCGCGCACCTTGGCCTCGATGCTGAAACTCACCTGGGGAGGGAAGCGCCGGGGTTCGACTCAAGCACCAGGGCCCTCGGCCAGTCCCTTCCGGGCACGTTCCACCCAGCCAGGACCAGGAGGCCGACACGGGGCAGCACGGGGGGCAGCGAGCGCTCAGGGATGGCCCCGGTCCGTACAGCGTCCCTCTCTTGCATTCAGCCCGGCCAGCGCGTGAGCTTCTCCCGCAGGGGCAGTGGCTGGGGCATGTGTCCAAGCTGGTGCCTGGGCCAGCCCCCGAGCTCTGGGCAGCTCCCGCGCCGGCACTCCCTTCCCCTCCCCGCAGGACTCACCGTGTCGCCTATCTTGAGTCCCATGCAGGACTTGAGGCCCGGGATGACCTCGTTGTTGAGGCAGGTGGCGTTGAAGGAGAGGGACAGCTCCTCCGGCAGCTCGCGCACCTCCAGCTCCACCTTGGAGCGGATTTTCTGGGGGAGAGAGGAACAAGGCACGACTGGGGCTTAGGAAAGGGCTTGGCGAGGGAGCAGCCGAGCAGCGGGATGGGGGGTTCCCCGCATGGAGACACGGGCCTACGGCAACGCCAGAGGGCCAGCCGGCTCCTCCCCAGGGCTCACCACGCAGCTGTCACACGGTGGCAACGTGCCTCCGCTACCGGCCTGGGCTGGATCGGCTGCTGCCCGGCGAGGGGGGAGGCTCGCGCCGTGCACGTCTCTGAGGGGCGCTAGGGAAGGGGCTTGCTTGCCACAGGTCCTTCCTGGGCCGCAGAGCCCTCAGCCAGAGGGCCGGCCTGTGGGCCGGGAGGAGGGGCAGAGATGGGGGCCACGGGGCAGGGGCCAAGGCAGTGACTTCACTCCCCTGGGCAGCGCTCAGGCCAATGGGCCCAGCAGGGTCCCGCGAGGCTGCTCAGGGCACAAATGGCCAGCAAGTGTGGCCGGGCTGCTCCATGCTGAGGTGATGGCGCAGGGGAGCAGCCGAAGTGCAGGTGCCTCTTTAAGGCCGAGATTCTGTGGACCCCCCGCCCCCGCGGCATTTGGCTCTGCTTTCTGTAGGAGCCCCCCAAAGTGCCGCAGGCGCTCACCCCGTAGGACTCCATGATGAGCTGCAGGATGTTGCTGGAGTCACCGGAGAGGGTCCCCACGGTGGTGCCCGGAATCAGCTCGCTGTAGTTCTGGCGAGAAAACGCACAGCGTTGCCAAGGCGCTCGGGGGAACGCGGTGCCCTGGGCCGCCTGGCACGCGAGGCCCGGTGCTAAGCTCGCGTCACCAGCTTCCCGGAGCGTGGCACTCGCTTGGCACAGGCCTCGTGGCCCGGAGCTCTGCCCACGTGTGCCAGGGCGGGGGCCAAGCCTCCCCAGAGTGTTTGAAGCCATGGCTGAAGCGCGGGTCCAGGAGCCAGGAGAGCTGGGCCCTGTCCCGGCTCACCCGCTGCCCTGCGAGGCGACTGGGCAGGCGCCCTCTTAGCTACAGAACGGGCATGATGAGGGTCGTGAAAGGCCAGCAAATGGGCTTCTAGCCACCTGGGAGGAGACCTGGGCAGATGCAGGGTCTTTCATCATCAGCCGGAGTGTTTCTTGGGGCTGCCTAAGAAGGTGCCAGAGGGTCAGCTCCCAGCTCCAGCTCTCACGGGGTCGCTCCGGGTAGGGTGAGCACCGCAGGTGTTGGGGAGGGGAGGGACCTGCCATTGGGGGCGGAGCTTTCTAGGCTGTGGGCAGGGCATCCGTTGTGGCCCCGCCCACGGCGGGATACCAGCAAGGAGCAGTCACCTTGTAGAGGCCGACCACGGTTTGCGTCACGGCAAAGATCAAGTTGATGTTTTTCTGGGAGAGTTTCTCCGTCATCAGGCCCAGGGAGGGATAGTCCTGGGGAGAGAAACGAGCCGTCGCACCCTGAGGACGGGCACCTCCGCAGCTGCTGAGACCGTCCAACCTCACCGCACGATACGCCTCACCAGGCCTGTTGGCCCAGCTGATATTCCCCTCCCCACGAGCCCTACGTGGGGGCAGGAGCTCTGTCTGCCCTCAGCAGCCTGCATCTCCTCCTGCCACTGCCTCATGGGGGCAGGGATATCACAGACCCACTGGCCATGCCCCCTGCGGTCAGTGCACGGCCTCCCAGTGGAGCGAGGGTTTCCTGTCTCCCGTGTGCAGACAAGCACGCCCGCCTGCACGGACCACGGCCGTCCATGTATGGACAACTGCACACAGGGCGCCTGCGTTTGCACCCCCCCCCCCCACCTGCACGGACCACGGCCGTCCATGTATGGACAACTGCACCCAGGGCGCCTGCGTTTGCACCCCCCCCCCCCCGCCTGCACGGACCACGGCCGTCCATGTATGGACAACTGCACCCAGGGCGCCTGCGTTTGCACCCTCCCCCGCCTGCACGGACCACGGCCGTCCATGTATGGACAACTGCACCCAGGGCACCTGCGTTTGCACCCCCCCGCGCCTGCACGGACCACGGCCGTCCATGTATGGACAACTGCACCCAGGGCGCCTGCGTTTGCACCCTCCCCCCCGCCTGCACGGACCACGGCCGTCCATGTATGGACAACTGCACCCAGGGCACCTGCGTTTGCACCCCCCCGCGCCTGCACGGACCACGGCCGTCCATGTATGGACAACTGCACACAGGGCGCCTGCGTTTGCACCCCCCCCCCACCTGCACGGACCACGGCCGTCCATGTATGGACAACTGCACCCAGGGCGCCTGCGTTTGCACCCTCCCCCCACCTGCACGGACCACGGCCGTCCATGTATGGACAACTGCACACAGGGCGCCTGCGTTTGCACCCCCCCCCCCCACCTGCACGGACCACGGCCGTCCACGTATGGACAACTGCACCCAGAGCGCCTGCGTTTGCACCCTCCCCCCACCTGCACGGACCACGGCCGTCCATGTATGGACAACTGCACCCAGGGCGCCTGCGTTTGCACCCTCCCCCCCCCCGCCTGCACGGACCACGGCCGTCCATGTATGGACAACTGCACCCAGAGCGCCTGCGTTTGCACCCCCCCCCGCATGCTCTCGTGTGCGTGTGCCCCTCCGGCCACATTCCCCAGGACCCCCCTTCCCACGCCTGTGTCCAGGTTTGCACGTGGTGCTTTGGACCCCAGCCGCTTTCCTGCATCCCGGGGTCCCACGCAGGGCCCTGCTTTTACCAGCATGGTGGAGGCCGAGTAGAGGTTATCCTGGCCCATGTGGCACTGCCCGTCGTTGGGCTCCACAATCCCCGCCAGCCTCCCGTCCAGCGCGATGTGGGTCTTGGCGTCCGTCGTGAAGACCAGCAGGTGGGAAGCGTCGTTCCTCCAGCCGATCTGCTCCTGCAGCAGAACACGGGAGCGGGTTCCCAGCCCTTTCTCGGATGCAGGATGAGCCCCGAGGCCTAGTGCTGCAGGACAATCCCAGGGGCCACCCTGACCCGGGAGCACCCAGGTGGGACCCATGCCGCGGGCAAGCCAGCAAGTGGTGCCTGGCAAGGGGTGGGCACCGGAGGAAGTCTGGGCTTCTCCTAATGAATAAGGCTTCAGGGCCCAAGCAGCACTGACCGCCTGGGGTCAGGAAGAATTTCCCATTTTGGGCAGGTTGTTCCATCGTCCACGCTGGGGTTCTGTGCCCTCTGCTCCAAGCATCTGGCACAGGCCCCAGGGGCTGAACCCGGGGGCTGGCTGTTCCGACCCCGCCTCCCAATTCCTACGTGCAGCGTTCACCTCCCGGCACCTCCCATCTGCTCTCGCTGCCCGTCCCACCGGCCTCACTGCACTGTGCAGGGCCCCACCCATAGGATCCCTCCTGGGGACCCTCCAACACCCCCCGCCCTGGGCCAGCGCCCTTACGTCGCAGACGGTCGCCTGCATGATGGCGTCGAAGCCCCCTTCGGGCGCGTCGCGGTTCCGCGAGACGCTCTGCTTGCGCACCTCCTCGTTGAAGCGGATCACCTCGTCTGTGAGCGCCAGCACGTGCTTGTAGCCGAACATGGGCAGGCAAGTTTGCTGGATCCTGCGGGGAAGGCAGGACATTCAGGTGCCTGGATAGTGCAGCGCCTCTGCTGCCTAGCACACGGAGCGGCTTGCAGTGTCCTTCCCAGCCAGTTCCCTCTCAGAGGGGTGGCCGTGTGAGTCTGGAGCCACCAGGAGTCCTGTGCCACCTTCGAGACCGGCCAATTTACTTGGGCATAAGCTTTTGTGGGCAAAAATCTGTCTCCCCCACTCCATCCTGGACTCCCCTCCCCACTAGTGGGGGCTGCTCCCCTGTCGCAGTGGGGACAAGCAGGGCCACCCCACCTCAGGGACACAGAGCAATTGAGCAATGGGCTGGTCCCAGGCTGCAGAGCAAACTCCTGCAGCATCTCAGTGCCCAGTCGCATTGTGCTGCGCTGCATGCGGAAGGCACAATATAAACACGGCACACCGAGTGCATGTGCTAAATTGGATCTACACAGAAAATCCCCCTCGGTGCCAGCAGGGAGAAAGACCCAGATAGTCACATGGCTTAAAGCACCTTGATAGTGCCCAGATACCATGGTGATGGACACAGGTAGAAGAACCTGATGAGAAAAACAAGACCTGAGCTCTTTGGAGAATCAAGCCTTCTTTATGGGCGGAGAGGGCTGGAACAGCTGGGCCTCAGCTCTTTGGAAAATTTGGCACATCCCATCTACAAGCTAGGCATCACGTCCCCACTGAGTGAATGTAGCTCCCTTTAGGGGGGTCTGCCACTGCAGGGTCACTACGGCGTAACACACCACAAACATGTGCCCTTCCCTGGCCGTTTTTAAACACCCATCTACTTTAAACACCCATAACATTTTTTTATGACAGAGGGATGTAGTCTAGACACACCCCAAGTGTTTTACACAAGAGCCCAATCTGATTACTACCTTCTTAGGGATGGGGAAACTGAGGCACAGGGAGGGAAAGTCACCTGGCAGGCCCCATAATACAGTCCTAGTTTCCTGAGTTTGAGTGCAGTATGCCATCAACACTTCCTTAACCCTCTGAGGTCAGCGGTATGGAAGAGTGACAGAGCATTGACTTGGGAGCCAGGACTCCTGGGTTCTGTCCTCTCACCTGATAGTGACTTGCTAAGTGGGTTTGTATAGTGCTCAGCCCAAGAGAGACCCATCTTGGCTCTGAACTCTAGACATTACTAGTCAAAACCAGAGTGTTGTTCTACCAAAAGGCAGCAACATTGCTTGCTCTTGTAAGGGTACCTGGCCATCTACAGGTAAAAAATGATGTTGAAGTGTTTTATCCACCTCCAGATGGAGAGATGCAGGGCAGAACGATTTAGACTTTCACCCACGGTCCCACAGCGAGGGAACAGCACAACCCAGGAGCTGAGCTGTGTCTATGGCTGAGTTTTTGGTTCAGCGGCTGAACCAAATTATAAAAGATGGTTTCAGTCAACCACACGTGTTGACACATTTTCACTTCAGCCGGAACAAAAAGTTTCACTTAGGGGGTTGAGTGGGTTTTAAAAAAAATAAAACAAGCAGGGCTCAACAATGAATGTAATCTACTCGCCCGTGGCGAGCAGATTACAAGCCGGCACAGCCACGCAGCACGATCAGCGCATGCACAGCGCGGTTGGCATGCACAGCGTGCAGAACCACGCAGCACGATCAGCACATGCACAGCGCGGTCAGCGCATGCACAGCGTGCAGAACCACACAGCTGGCGAGCCATGAAAACAAGTAACATTTTAAACAGTGAAACCTTTTGATTTTTTCAGAATCCTTCTCCCCTACCCTCCTGACTGAGAGAACTTGGCAAATTTGCAATGAGTTCAATAAATCCTAGAGCCCTAGAACTGGAAGGGACCTCAAGAGGTCATCAGGTCCAGTCCCTGCCCTCATGGCAGGGCCAAGCACCATCATCTCTGACAGGTGTCTGTCTAACCTGCTCTTCAATATCTCCAGTGATGGAGATTCCACAACCTCCCTAGGCAATTTATTCCAGTGTTTAACAACCCTACAGGTAGAAAGTTTTTCCTAATGTCCAACCTAAACCTCCCTTGCTGCAATTGAAGCCCATTGCTTCTTGTCCTATCCTCATAGACCAAGGAGAACAATTTTTCTCCCTCCTCCTTGTGACACTCTTTTAAGGTTTACCCTTAAAATAAGCTACACAGCAGGGTTTACCTTGAAATAAGCTATGCAAATTGAGCTAAGTCAATTGCATAGCTTATTTCAAAATTGAGAGTGTCTACATGGCACTTATTTCGAAACAGAGCACTCTCCCTCCGACTTCCCTTACTCCTCGTACAATGAGAGTTACAGGAGTCAAGGTAAGAAGTCCTCCCGCTTGACAGTATTTTGACACTATGTTGAAATAGCTGCCTGCTGTGTAGACACGGACTAAGTTATTTCGAAATAATGTTGCTGTGTTGACGTACCCTTAGATACTTGAAAACTGTCCCCTCTCACGCTTCTCTTTTCTCAACTAATCAAGCCCAGTTCTTTCAGTCTTCCCTCACAGACCATGTCTTCTAGACCTTTAATCATTTTTGTTGCTTTTCTCTGGCCCTTCTTCAATTTCTCCCCATCTTTCTTGAAATATTTCAGTCGACCCCAATCTGCACTGAAAAAATGTTGCACAAAGAGCTTCAGCCGGCACTGCCAGGAGTCCAGGTTCTCTGCCACCAACTAGATCCTCAGCCGGCGTGAACCAGCCAAGTCCTTGATTCACGCCAGCTGGGGATCTGGCAGAAGGGCTACCCCAAAGCGCCGTGTGCCAGAAAGTCAGTTGGCTTCGTGCCCTAATGTACCACAAAAAGCAGAGCCCCCAGTACTGCTGCTCCTCCGGGCTGGGACTTACCCATAGCACGGGTTTTTGATGGCTTCTGGTGGAGAGATGTACATGTACGGTGAGATGGGCTTGTCCACAAAGGCCCCGAAGCCGATCCGCAGGTTGCTGGTCAGCTTGCGCATCTCGGTGGCTAGCTTGGTGCCCAGGTTCTGGATGTTGAGGAGATCGTCCTTCATGGAGTTGGACAGGTCCATCAGGTAGTAGATGTCCACGGGGTAGTCCTCCACCTGGCGCACTTGCACGGAGAAGGTCTGGGAGTCATCTGAAAGGGAACACGGCCGCGGGGTTAGGCACAGGAAGAGGAGAGCTCCCATGGATCCCCGTGGGATGAAGGAGGTGGAGCTGACCGGTGAGACTGTGACGTAGTGGGGGTAACTTGCTAGCGCTGTGGGCGACCTCTGCTGTCTGTAGCACGACCCAGCAGGACAGGGGATGAGTCATTATGCAAAGGGGGCTCCAAACCTGTCTGACCAGCTACCCCCCAAGGAGAGAATCAAAGGAAGGTGGAACGCGGTCCTGGCTGGGGGGCAGGGCTGGAAGAGAGTTAGTTAGTTTCGGTCTGGGAGCATGGAGGAAACAGCCTAGGGAAGGAGCTGGGGAGTGGGCTGGGATGGTAGGGCCCAGCCACCCCCCATCTCAAAGGGGGGCACTGAGGCCTCTTAGCCGCAGTTCCTGTAACCAGATGACAGATGCTGTGCTGTATCCTGGAGAAGCAATAAACTCCCTCTATTCTACTGGCTGGTGGAGTCTGTTCGTGCCATTTCGGGGGTGCAGGAGATGGGAAAACCCCAGTGGGGGGACAGACCAGGGTAAACACAAAAGGGGCAAAACCATAGCGCAGTGCCTGGGATCACACAGGAATTAATGCAGGGGTGTCCCACGGCCAATGTACAGGGGGCCAGACTAGGTGACTATGGGCTGGGCTAACTCCCTACTGGCAACAGCGCAAGGAGCTTGCATGCATGGCTCCCGCATGGATTATGCAAGGGAGTCCTTGGCTGTGCAATCAACCACGAATTATTTGATCCCTGCGTAGGCATGAGCGGGGACTGAACCGGGGCGAAAGGCACGCGCCTCTCACACCAGCTTCCGTCGGGCACGCTGCTCGATGTCGGAATGCAAAACAGGCGTCCTCCCGGCCCCGTGAGCAGCACGACCGGTCCGTGCGAAGTCCTGCTGTCTGGAGATGCCATTTTGTTCGGGGGCTGCACGGATTCGTGCCCTGGGCCGGAGGGTGGGGGGCATTGCACATGCAGACAGCAGGTCGCTGGCGTCCAATGCCACAGAGCCTCTCGCTCCGACCGGGAACTCACTCGTCCGGATTGCCCGACAAGGAGCGCTCGCTGCTGAATCATCCCAGCGGCACAGGCAGGACGGAGACTCAGCCTCTCCGAGTCTGATGGAAATGTCGTTAGGGAACTTTCCTCCCAGGAGGAATCGGAAACCCCCAGGACGGGGGAACGAGCAAACCACACATGACAGGTGTTAGTCATGGCGCTTGGGTGACTACGGCGAGACACGAACCTGCATAGACTAGACCCTCCCGAGACCTAAACAGACCGGCTGGGCCCCTGCCCGCTCTCAGTCCCTGGCAGTCTCCTCCCAGCTCTTCAGAACCAGAATCCCAGACCGTAAGGGGGCAGCCGGGTTCTTCATCGCAAAAGCAAAGGAGACAATGTGAGACGTGCAGACAATTGGTTTAAGAGTCTACACCCCATTTCACACCCAACTTTCAGTTCAGCTGACCTAGGCTGTGTGCCTCAGTTTCCCCTTCTGTCAAATGGGAATAATGATACTGACCTCTTTCGCCAAGTCCAGGAGTGTGACTGCCCCTGGCAATATGGTCAGCCCCCTCCATCTTCCAGCCAGCCCCAGGCTCCTTTAGCCCCCTGAGCTGGGGAGTGGCACTGCTGGGTGCCCTGGCTCGGGGGGTCTCTTGCCATGTGCTGGGCTCCAGCTGCTAGTCCCACCCGGACTAGGGAGGAATGGGACTTCCCCTTCCCCTGCCTGGGCCATTCCCAGGGCTAGCTCAGACCCTCCTCCGGGAATCCCCGCTGGCTGTAGGAAGCTCTGCCCCCCAGTTTCCCCCATTGCTCCCTAGCTGTGGTGGAGGTGTCATGGTACGGGGAGCTGCCCCGCCCCATTTGGCTATTTTCCCTTCGGCCAGCCCTGGTGAGAGCTACCAGCGAAAAGTGCTGCAGAGGTGCTTGGTCTTATTATTTTTATGGAGTCAATTGCATGTTCCTGGGTGCCGCCATTTTTAAATGCCCCGTAGTTCGAACTCCCTGCCCACGGCTACATGCGGCACGGGCTAGGTAGTTCAAATGAAAGCTCCTAATTCGAACTACCGTTACTCCTCGTTGCAGGGATATTTAAATCCCGGGCTTCATTTGCAAGTTCGAATGCCTGCATTAGCCTCCCTAGTTCGAACGCGGGGGCTAGTGTAGACAGACCCTTAGACTCAAGCACCGACTTGGCTTTTGAAATGAGGACTTAGGCCCCTCAGACGGTGAAGTGCTCCGGAAGGTTTTATCTGGTGTCTAGTCTGGACTGGAGCCAACCACCCAGTTTCAAGGCCTCAACAGCTCCCCCGGCCTGCAGGGCTCATCCATTGACTAGCATTGGGTTCCTGTCACACACACAGCCTTCCCGAGTGCAAGGCTGCAGGGTGGGAGGGTACACGACCTACGTAACCCACCCCCGGTGCGCGGCTCGGTCCCCGATGAACCTGCCACCGGCCGGGAGAGGGGGCTCTGGTAGCTCAGGCAGTAGCGGCTCACGGTTTGAGAGCAGAGGTTTGAAGTTCATCCCCCCCGGCCCTGGCGGGTTCTTTGGCTCCTACCTGGCCGCAGGCGAAGCTTGATCCTCTGAGGACTCATTTGGGTGGTGGCGGTCTGCCCAGAGCCAGTGTCGCTGAGCGGCCTGTTCTCTAGGATTTCCATGGTGCTGTCCGGGAACTCGATGAAGTCCGGATCGCAGCCAGTCTGGAGGAGCTTCTCTCGCAGGTCGCAGCGAGAGGTTCCCTGCGCCAGGTCCTGAGGGGAAGAAGGCGGCGATAGAAGCGAAGTCCCAGTGGCGCTGACTGGTTAGGCTAGAAGTGGGGGCAGAGGCTCAGGCGCTGTGGCTGACACCCCTTCGCACAGAGAAGGGGGTGAGCCGGGCGGGGCCAGTCGGGGGCACTAGAGAGGCCTCCTTGCTCAGGACAGGAGGCGAAGAGGTGGGGAGAGCGATGGGATGGGACTGTTAGCAATACAGAGACCCAGAGGCAGCGAGCCCAGGCGCAACAAGGCCCGTTGGGACCCAGTCGCCGTCTCTCCGGCCTCCCCTCCAGTCTGTGCAAAACGCCGCTCTCGCCCCTGAGCGCCTCCCGCCCCTACGCAGGCCCGTCATGGGCTCCATTACAAACCCTTCGCCCTCTTCTCCGGCCTGCGAGCTCACCGAGGGCCCTGCCCCACCCACCCGTTCCCGCCCTGTGCTCCCCTCAGCCTGCCCGGCACCAAGGTCCAGGCCCCCCCACCCCCCTGTGCAGGTTCAACACCCCCAGAAGCCCCGCTCCCATTCCGGTACGTGCTGAAGGGGCTCAGCTTTCCGAGGTGCTCGGGCCTGGGGCGGCTCTGTCACAAACCTGGCCCTGAGGGAGTGTGACTGTGCCCCCCGCCCCTGCCACAACAGCCTGCTCCTCGGGTAGCTCGAAGGGGGCTGCTCCTGGAGCTCGAGCAGTAAAGGCCTGTGCAGGTCCGGCCTTGGGGCAAGGCGAGTGAGGCAGCTGCCTTGGGCCCCGTGCATTCAGGGCCCCACAGCCCTGTGTATTCATGGCCCCACGGCCCCACGCATTCAGGTCCCTAGGCTGCCCAGCTCTGGGCACCGCCCACCCGGCCGCTCACTCACTGCCCTGCCCTACGTCTACACAACGAGGTTTTTGCACAAAAACCGTGGCGCGTCCACATTTCAAGCACATTTTTGTGCAAGAAAATCTACAGTCAGTCGGCAGAACAGAGGGCTTTTGGCGGTGTAGGTAAACTCCCTTCTACAAGCCATAACTCCTTTTTGCGCTACAGCTCTTGCGCAAAAAGGCAGGTGTGGATGCTCCACAGGGGTTTCTTGTGCAAAAGGAGCCTGTCCGAGAAAGCTCAGGTGCTCTGATGGCCAATCACAGAATGGCCATCAGAGCTCTCTAGCGCAAGAGCGTCCATGCAGTGTGGACGCTCTCTTGGGCAAAGGCGCATCGCAAAAGCGATGTGCTTTGAGGTGTGGACGCGCTTTTGCGCAAGGACTCTTCCGCAAAAGACTTTTTGCGCAAAAACGCTGCAGTGCAGACGTAGCCCCGGGGCCGTGCGGCTCAGCCAAGCACAGAATGCTGCCTTGGCCCTGCGGACTCTTCGGCTGGGCTTGGGCCTGTGCTTTAGATGCAAAGGGTCCAGGTTCAAATCCCCAGCAATCCATGGGCTGTGTGTGCTGATTTCAGCTCCCTGTGGGCAAGGGACAGTCGACTTTCGCTGCTGGCTCTCGAGTCCTGAGCAATTCTGACTCTGCTTGGGATCAGGGTCCCTCTAGTCCAGGCTCCTGACCCCTGTAATTAGAGGGACGTGTCCCCAGGGCTGAGAAGGACCCAGAAGCGCTGCTGCCTCAGGTCTCTCTCTGCATCTGGGCTTGCTGGGAGAAGGTAAGAGGCAGCCACAAAGTCGGGCTGGAGCAGCAGCCAAATGGGATTCTGACCTGCCGGGCCCCACCCATTCCAGGGGCAGCAGCAGTGGAAGGTTTCCAAAGTATCAACCCCTCCCATTCCCCTGCCGGAAATTCCCCCGGGGCCAAGCCAGCCACTTGTGGGGCGCCTGTCACATTGACAAGGTTAATTCCTGGCTGAGGAAACCGCGGAGGAAACCGCGGCCTAATCTCCAAACACCAGCCTCCCACGGGCTGCGGGGGAACAGAACCAAAAAAGGAGCAAAGGAGCTGAAAGAGCCACAGGAGGAAATGCTGTCCCCCCCGAACCCCCCTTCTCAAGCAGGAACCAGTCATGTAAGTGGCAAAGTCACCGCGTCTCCAGCCCCTCTGGCATTTCTGAGAAACCTGCCAGGCCAGTGTCTAATCTGCCGGGGGCCGGTGCTGCCGGCTTGGCAGATGGGGTCTCAGGAAGGAGCTAGTGCAGTAACGGAGCTCCTGCCTCCCAGGCCCGGGGGCCAGCTAGAGACAAAAGTCAGGCGTGTCAAGCTGCATTGGCACCACAACAGCACCAGGGCTGTGCTGCGCCAGGGGCTGTCCAGCCATAGGCGTGGAAATGGGGGGGCACCCAGGTTTTGAGCATCCTGCCACATGCTCCTGCTGCCTGGGGTCCTGGCTGCCCAGCCGCTTGGGGTCCCAGACACCAGGTCTGCAGTCGGCCCCGGGTACTGCTCGGCCTCCAGTCCCAGGTCCCATTCAGCCACTGGCCCCACCTGCAGCTCTGGGGGCGATGAAGGGTGCAGACAGTGGTAAGGTGGCTATTCCTGGCTCTATCACACAGCAGGGCTCAATTGCTCCAGCACCACTGTGCACAGCTGTACAGCTCAGGCTTGTCTACACCTGGACATTAACCCGGAATAAAGTGGGGGTGGGGCTTTATAGCAGAATAACTTAATTTCGCTGAATGCCATGGAGGGATACTCTGATTCCCAATTAGTCTGCTTCCTCGAGTGACTCCAGAGTAACTCCCCTTGATTAAAACCCACAGAGCACTGAGGCGCTAGGCCGGCAAGGGCTGGGAGAGCAAGAGGTGAAATGTCGGCCACAAGGCCACACAGCAGGGCTGTGGAATAGAGCCAGGAGTAAAACCTAGGTCTCCTCGGTCCCAGTGCAGCCCCTCTACCCACTGGGCAACGCTGCCCCTCTTTCCAAAAGAATCCGCAGGCGTCACCTTCTGAAAACCAGAGCCTCTTTGACCACTGGGATGCTCCCATATTCCCTCTGCTTGTATAATATATCCCCTCCCTTCTCGGGGGGCCGTGACTGAAGCCCTGAGGTAAGCAGGGAGGTGGGATACTGGGAAGGAGCACCAGGAGGCAGGTGCAGCAAAGGAGGACCCCTGATTCCTGCGAATGCAAGAAGCCTGGGAAACAAGCAGGAAGAATGAGAAGTCCTGGCACCAAGAACGATGATGTGATTGGAATAAGGAGACTTGGTGGGATGACTCACATGACTGGAGCGCTGTCATGGGAGGGTATAAACGGTTCAGGAAGGGCAGACGGGAGAAGAGGAGGAGTTGAACTGTACGTAGGAGAGCAGTAGGATTGCTCAGAGCTCCAGTACATAGAGGGAGAAAAGCCCGTTGAGGGTCTTTGGGTTAAGTTTAGAGGAGGGAGCAACGGAGGTGATATTGTGGTGGTGTCTGATATAGACCAGATCAGGTGGATGAGGTAGACGAGGCTTTCTTCAGGCCACTAACAGAAGCTTCCAGATCGCAGGCCCTGGTTCTCATGGGGGACTTTAATCACCCTGAGTATGTCTACACTACAAAGTTAATTCGGACTAACAGCCATTAGTTCGAATTAACTTTCATAGCGTCTATACATGCAAACCGCTAGTTCAAACTTAATTCGAACTAGCGGAGCGCTTAATTCGAACTAGGTAAACGTCTTTCTATGAGGAGTAACGCCAATTATGAATTAACTAGTTCGAATTAAGGGCTGTGTAGCCACTTAATTCGAACTAGTGGGAGGCTAGCCCTTCCCAGCTTGCCCTGGTGGCCACTCTGGGCCAAACCAGGGAAACTTTTCTGCCCCCCTCCCGACCCCGGAGCACTTAAAGGGGCATGGGCTGGCTACAGTGCTTGTGCCAATTGCAAGCCTGCCAACACCCAGCCAGCAGACCCTGGACCTGGCATGACATGAGCCAGCCACCCGCTGCCACCCAGCCCTCCGCCTCTTCCCAGGACCAGGCTGGGGCCGCAAGAGGCGGGTGCCCGCCTAGTCTAGTGTGGAGATCATGGACCTCATTGAAGTTTGCAGGGAAGTCTCCAATGTCCACGACCACTGTACTAGGCACAGGAATGCGGCCGTCTAGGGCAAGATAGCTGCCAGCCTGGCCACCAAAGGCCACATGCGAACCCAGGAGCAGGTTTGCATGAAAATCAAGTTGGTCCAGTGAGATCCCTGACCCTGAGTCCTGAGCTTAGAACATAAGAACATAAGAATGGCCGTACTGGGTCAGACCAAAGGTCCATCTAGACCAGTAGCCTGTCTGCCGACAGCGGCCAAAGCCAGGTACTCCGGAGGGGATGGACCGAAGACAATGATCAAGCGATTTGTCTCGTGCCATCCATCTCCAGCCTTCCACAAATAGATGCCAGGGACACAGTTCCTACCCCCTGGCTAATAGCACTCCATGGACCCAACCTCGATGAATTTATCTAACTTCTCTTTAAACCCTGTTATAGTTCTAGCCTTCACAGCCTCCTGTGGCAAGGAGTTCCACAGGTTGACTACACGCTGTGTGAAGAAGAACTTTCGCTTATTAGTTTTAAACCTGCTACCCATTAATTTCATTTGGTGTCCTCCAGTCCTTCTATTATGGGAACTAAAGAGGAGCTTTTCTTTATTCACCCTCTCCACACCACTCATGATTTTATAGACCTCTATCATATCCCCCCTCAGTCTCCTCTTTTCTAAACTGTAACGTCCCAGTCTCTTTAGCCTCTCTTCATATGGGACCTGTTCCAAACCCCTAATCACTGTAGTTGCCCTTTTCTGAACCCTTTCCAAGGCCAAAATATCTTTTTTAAGATTAGGAGACCACATCTGTACACAGTACTGAAGATATGGCGTACCATAGTTTTATACTTCCTCTTCTTCTTCTTCCCCTGGCTTCCCCCTTCCAGCTCCCTCCTCCCAGGTTTCCCCCTCCCCTCTCTCACCCTCTCTCTTCCCCTCTCCCACCTCCTTTTCCCAGTCTCCCCAGAGGTTCATTCCTCCCTCCCCAGTTTTGTTAAATAAAGAGAGTTTCTATTTTTGAACACACGTGTCCTTTATTTTTTACATCAGGAAGGGGGGCTAGGGAGGGGTAAGTGGAAGGAGGTGAGGGAGGAATGGGGCACGAGCCCCATCGGATTGGGGTGACTCTGCGGTCTCCTCGGGGTGGAAGCTCTTCTGCAGGGCCTCTGGATCCTGACAGCCCCCCGATTGACTCCCCCGGATGGCAGCCTGCGGCAAGTGCAGCCAGGCTGATGGGCGAGTGCTGTGATGTGCCGAGTGCGGGCACTCAGGGCACTCCAAGACAGGACTGCTTTGCTGTCCCCCATCGAGTTAGACAAGCAAGCGGGGAACCCCTGAGAACTGTCTGTCCGGAATGGGGGTCGGGTCCCTTTAAGCACAGCCCTAGGCTAGCCTGAGGCAGCAGCTCCACGCTCTAAGTCCTAACCTGATGCCCTGCCGGCACTGGTTCTGGCCAGCCTTAACCCCGGTTCAGGGTCCACTCAATGTGGACATGCTAGTTCGAATTAGCAAAACGCTAATTCAAATTAGTTCTTAGGTCTAGATGCACTAATTCGAATTAGCTTAGTTCGAATTAACTAGTTTGAATTAGTGCTGTCGTGTAGACAGACCCCCTGACATCTGTTAGGAGACCAATACGCCAGTACACAGACAATCTAGGAAGATTTTGGAGAATGCTGGGGATAACTTCTTGGTACAAGGGCTGAGGGAACAGACCAGGGGCCATGCACAGCTTGACCTGCTGCTCACAAACAGGGAGGAACTAGTACGGGAAGTAGAGGTGGGTGACAACCTGGGAAGCAGTGATCATGAGATGGTGGATTTTGGGATCCTGACCAAAGGAAAAAAGGAGAGTAGTAAAATACACACCCTGGACTTCAGAAAAGCAGCAGAGAACTGATGGGCAGGAGCACCTGGGATGCTAACATGAAGGGGAAAGGAGTCCAGGAGTGCAGTATTTTAAAGAAGCCTTATGGAAGGAGCAGGAACAAACCATCCTGATGTGCAGCAAGAACAGCAAATGTGGTAGGTGACCAGCTCGGCTTACGGGGGAAATCCCTGGTGAGCTTAAACACAGAAAGGAAGCTGACAAGAAGTGGAAACTTGGACAGATGACTAGGGAGGAGTATCAATCGATTGCTGGAGCGCGCAGGGGTGTAATCGAGAAGGCCAAAGCACAATTGGAATTGCAGCTAGCAAGGGATGTGAACGGTAACAAGAGAGGTTTCTACAGGCATGTCAGCAATAAGAGGGTGATCAGAGAGGGTGGGGGGCCCTTACTGGAGGAGGGAGGTAACCTAGTGACAGACGATGTGGGAAATACCGAAGCACTCAATGCTTTTTTTGCCTGTCTTCACAGACAAGGTCAGCTCCCAGACTACTGCACTAGGCAACACAGTATGGGAAGGAGGTGGGCAGCCCGCGGTGGAGAAAGAACAACTATTTAGAAAAGCTAGACACACACAAATCCATGGGTCCAGATTTAATGCAGCCGAGGGTGCTGAGGGAGTTGGCTGATGTGATTGCAGAGTAATTGGCTATTATCTTAAAAAACTCGAGGCGATCGGGGGGAGGTAAAGGCAAAGGTACTGCCCATCTTTAATAAAGGGAAGAAGGACGATCCAGGGAACTACGGACCAGTCAGCCTCACCTCAGTCCCTGGAAGAATCATGGAGGGGAGCCTCAAGGAATCTATTTTGAAGCACTTGGAAGAGGGGAAAGTGATCAGGAATAGTTAACACGGATCCCCCAAGGGCAAGTCGTACCTGAAACCAACCTGACTGCCTTCTATGACGAGAGAACTGGCCCTGTGACACGGGGAAGGCCATGGACGGAATATACCTTGACTTTAGCAAGACTTTTGATACAGTCTCCCCCAGTATCCTTGCTGCATCTCGGGAAGCCGGGCTGTGTGGGTGATGCGGTTCTGTAGCATACACCCACGGTGACCAGCGGGAACGGCCTGCCTTCCATAGTGTGCTGCGCTAACTGAAAGCAATGTCTTCCTACGGGCAGGGCCCAATTTGGGGAGCCAGGAGGCTGACATGGAATCCCGTATTAATTCCTGTCACTCTGCTCCAGTTCCCCCCTCAAATGCCCCCCCCCCCGGGATGTGTAGGATGAAGGTGCTAAGAAGAGCGATTTAACATTCAGCCGCTCCTGGATGATGGTCAGACCATTTCCTCAGCCGCAGCCTCAGAAGCCCCGTCCTTCCCACATAACACAGCGGCTCGTAGGGAGGGGAGTTTCGTCCTGATGCTGCCAGTGACCAGCTTACGCCCTGAAGCCTGTGGTTGGTCCCTGTCAATGTTATCAACGGCCATCGAAATCACCCGGCCCCAGACGCGACTCCCTGACCTGCAGCAGCAGATGCCACAGGCCGGGCAGGACGCAGCGTTTCCCTCGACTGGGTCTTCATGCAAGTCCCTGCCCTTCACTGCAGTGCCCACTCCCTGCTTTTCATCGGGCGCGCGGGCAGTGCGAGAGGGGCCGGGGCAGAAGAAACAGCAACATGCCAAAATTCGGCAGCCACCAAATCCTGCCTCTGCCCGGGCCCTTGTGGAGACTGTCCCGGGGTGCAGCTCTGCGCAGGAGCTCCCCGGAGGAGCGGGTTCTCGCGCTGCTCGCGAC
This sequence comes from Pelodiscus sinensis, assembly GCF_049634645.1. Classification (NCBI taxonomy): domain Eukaryota; kingdom Metazoa; phylum Chordata; order Testudines; family Trionychidae; genus Pelodiscus; species Pelodiscus sinensis. The sequence goes on along the minus strand of NC_134739.1, from coordinate 4,929,747 downwards.
GGGCCTCTCCCGACGCGCTGTGCTACTCAGCGTGAATGACAGAGGCAGAACAAGCTGGTTCAAAGCCAGGCCTGAGTAAGTGTGACCGGGCAGCAGTGTTCGCTGAGCGCTTGAGGGGCTGCCCAGCTGAGATTCCAATGCTGCTCAGCTGGTTTGGCAGCGCGCCCACAGCCGGCAGCATGTGTTTCTCCTGGTGGTGCACATCCGCACATGGCTCGGTGCACACAGCAACATTTATTCCACACGCAGATGGAAAAAATGAGAGGGAACATTGCTGGGGAACTGTGTTTACAATGAAAGTAGCTGGGACAGAGAGAAATGCAGCAGGAAGGAGGGAAATAAATAAAGGTGCTGTCCCTTTAAAAACGTGGGCCGTGGGACAGAGGTGTGCGGGGGCTCATTTGCTAAATTAAGGCAATGTGGCCCAGATGTGGGAGGCTGCAGAGCCAGCTTTGCGCAGGCCAGCCTGCCGGGGGCTGGCTGCTGGCAGTCAGGCGGTTCTCCCCCTAATTGTCACGTCTCCGTAAACACGGCCCCCAGCAGGAACAGGGAATATTTCCTTGTTTGGAAATTCTGGCTGGATCCGGGGAAAGAACTCCCAGCCCCCACTGCACATCAAGCCGCCCCCGCAGCCTGGGAATGGGGAGGGGAAGGCTTGTGCTGGAGTCAGTTAAAAAAGCCACGTTTCCCCAAGAGCTGTCACTCACCACCAGAGATAACTTGACTAATCACCACCAACATATCAGGGCTCTCGCCTTCGTTATCAGATGGGCCCCATTAACAACGGCTTCCTTTCCTACACAGCCAGACACACCCAGCCAGACACACCCAGCCTGACGGCGTCTCCCTGAACACACGCACAGATACAAGCACACACAAAGCATGTCACGTGCACACGCATTTCAACAGCCCCACTAACCCCGAGGCCCCGCTCCATGCCTATGTTATACTGACCAAGCTGCGGTGGCTCAGGGCTGTGGAAAGTGTCTCACCCTGAGCACTGGGGTTTGGCCGACTTAACCCCCTGTGTGGATGCGTCTGGAGCGACAGCCTCATCTGGACTAACTACCTGGATAGAAAAAACCCTTCCATAGACCCCAGCCGCTGGGACACCCCCTCGCTCCAACCTGCAGAATGTCCACCCTGCTATTTGTAGCTCGGTGGCCCATGTTTTTTTTCACTGAGTGCACAGTCAACCTGTGGAACTCCTTGCCAGAGGATGTGGTGAAGACTACGTTTTTAAGAGGATTCCAAACAGACCTAGATAGATTCATGGAGATTAGGTCCATCAATGGCTATTAGGGTGGGTAGGAATGGGGTTCCTAGCCTCTGTTTGTCTGGAAATGTGTGACAGGGAGGGATCACGTGAGGATTACCTGTTGTGTTCCCTCCCTCTGGGGCATCTGGACTTGATGACCTTCTGCGGTCTCTTCCAGTTCTATGGTTCTATGATTCTATGATCTGGTACTGGCCACTGTCAGCACACAGGACACGATGCTGACCCAGTCTGGCCATTCTTATGAGCCAATTGACCTGGACTCAGCCTTGGCACGTGGGCCTTCTCTTGGGGTGTGACCCTGACAGAGCTTAGCTTCACCCCGGAGCCAGAGGTTGCGCGTCCCAGCCAATGTTTTTATCCTCACTCGCTGCTCCTCAGAGAACACTGTCACGTCAGCTGTCCACAGCCCTCCGGCCACAGGCTGAAAAGCACTCAGCACCTATGACGGCTGGGTCAGAAGCACCCAGGACCCTGCTGCAGAGCTGAATTCCTTCCCCGGGAAGAGCAGGGTTGTGAGCAGCAGCAGCTCCACAAGCAAAGGCACGAACCAGACGGGCTGGTCCCAAGATGTCGCCTTACCTCCTGGAAGCACCATGCGCACAGCGGGCTCACGGCCAGGCACTGCTTACAGGAGTTCACCCCACGCGTGGCACAGATGTTGCTCCCTGGAAGAGAGAGAGAGACAGACGCTGCTCAAAACCTGCTCCCAGCAGCGAGATGCCGATGCGCGGGAGCGGAGAGGCGCCTTCCAGGGCCGCACGGCGTGGACGTGGTCGCGGCTGGTCAGGAAGGGCGCAGCTCTCCTGGCACAAGGACACGACAAGGCTCCGCCACTCACTGTCACTGTTGGTCCGAACTGGAGGGCGCAGCCAAGATCAGGGCCCCATTGTGCTAGGCGCTGTGCAGACCGTCCCTGCCCCACACAGCCTCCAGCCAAACTCAGCCATGGGAAGGAGAGCCACAGAGAGGGGAAGTGGCTTGCCCAGAGCCAGCTGGCAGGACCAGAAGCCACATCCCCTCCATGCCAGTCTAGCACCATCTCCCGAGGCCACGCTGCCTCTCTGCTTTGCTCTGACCCTGTTGCAGTCCGCAGTCCGGTCTGCCTGACTCTCCGCGAGCCCGGAATAAAGATGCTGAAGGGCGTCACGGCCTGATTTTCAGAAGGGAGCATCTGGCACTCCCTCTGGCTCCCGTTCTTCAATGCTCTCCCACCCCGGGGCCTAGACCAGCCGGAGGGGGGCCCTGGCTGGCGGGAGCCCTAAGGTTTGGAGAAACAGCCCAGGAAAATGCAGCACCCCTCTCGCCTGGGGCAGGTTTGTGCCAGCCCTGGTCCTGTCTTCCATGGTGCCGGGGTCCCCTCGGGGAAGGCTCTGGAGAAGGGGCGAGCGAGCCACGCTGGGCTAGCTCTGCAGAGAACCGGGCAGGCGCTCCAAGGACGTGAACTGAGGGGCAAACTCCTGCGGCTGAAGGATCCCGCAGGTTCAGTGGCTCCCGGACCCAGGGGCTGGTGACCAAATCAGGGGGAGGGGCACTTTGTCCGGCAGTGTCCCGAGACAGCCTTGCGGAGAGCAGTGAGCTATGGGTGGCTCCGTCCCCAGTGCCAAATAGCCCCTGCCTCTCAGCAGGCTTGCCCGGTCGGATTCCCCTCGCCCCCCTGCCGGCCCAGCTGAGGACAGGCGCACCCACACGCCTGCAGGGCCTGGCTCGCTCACCCTGCACTTCAGGCGGTCGATTCCCCCTTGCAAAGCGGGTGACCCCCAACACTCCTTAGCCTCGCCATGTGGCTGGACACGGAGCAGGCGGGGCAGAAACAGGCCGCAGTGACACGCTAGCTGGGGCAAAGCGCTGGTCCTCCAGCAGTCAGTGGAGCTGTGCGGCTGGAAACCACCTGGGAATCCGGGCTGACAGTCACACACCCACGCGGCCGGGGAAGAGGTTTGACAGCGACAGCAACCGGCGAACATGAGCAGTCAGGCTTCCTGGCCCGCCCCCCAGCCCTCCTCACCCCAAAACCGGGCGCCCGGTCCGGCTGCAAGCACAACCGGCTACTTCCAGCTGAGCAGAGAGCCTGGCCAGGTTCCAAGGCGTCTAATCCCCAGGTGAATGCGCAACACATAGCACCAGGGCTCTTAAATTCCTTCCCTGCTTTCAGTGCAGCTGGGGGCAGGAATTCCTGAGAGCGCGCACGGGAAAGAACAATGGACAAAGCCTTCGCAGAGCCAGCCGGAGAACCTCAGAGCTGCCCCGGCAATCGCCTAATCCAGGGCCCTGCCTCTAGCAGGCACCTCTGCTGAGCACAGAAAGGCCTGCCTGTCGCTCGGCTGCCCACCGCGGCGCGGGCCCAGCCGCCAGGGTTAACGGCGCCAGTTCCAGCCTGTCGGGCTACGTCTACACTACGAGTTTTCTCGGCACAAAATATGCTACCGAGGGACTCATTTGCATGAGTCGCCATCTCATTTGCATATATTCTGCTGATCCGTTTTTGCGCAAAACCAAGCAGTGGGGAGGTTTTCTTTTTGCACAAACCCCCTTTTCCCGCAAGATTCTTATGCAGAAAAGGGGGTTTTTGCGCAAAAAGAAAACATCCCCACTGCTTGTTTTTGCGCAAAAACGGATCAGCAGAATATATGCAAATGAGATGGCGACTCATGCAAATGAGTCCCTCGGTAGCATATTTTGTGCCGAGAAAACTCGTAGGCTACGTCTACACTGGCATGATTTTCCGAAAATGCTTTTAATGGAAAAGTTTTCCGTTAAAAGCATTTTCGGAAAAGCGCTTCTAGATTAGCAGGACGCTTTTCCGCAAAAGCACTTTTTGCGGAAAAGCATCCGTGGCCAATCTAGACGCGGTTTTCTGCAAAAAAGCCCCGATCGCCATTTTCGCGATCGGGGCTTTTTTGCGGAAAACACTACTGTGCTGTCTACACTGGCCCTTTTGCGCAAAAGTCTTTCGGAAAAAGACTTCTGCCCAGACAGGAGCAGCATAGTATTTCCGGAAAAGCACTGACAATCTTACATGAGATCGTCAGTGCTTTTGCGGAAATTCAAGCGGCCTGTGTAGACAGCTGGCAAGTTTTTCCGCAAAAGCAGATGATTTTGCGGAAAAACTTGCCAGTCTAGACACAGCCGTAGTGTAGACGTAGCCTAGGCGAGCCTGGGGTTGAACTCGCGCTGCTGACCCACGCTCCAAGCTGGGCTGCCGTGATCTCACTGCCCTTGGACCCAGGGAGCGACATGGCTCGCAAACAGGTCTTTCGGCCGTGTAGAGAGCAGAAGGAAGAGCAGTCTCGGAGGGGCACAGCAGGGCTGTCTGTCGAGTGGGGCTCAGGAGAGCTTTTCCCCCCTGCTCAGCCAGACCCGGCCTGCCCTGGTGTAGCCGGATCCTTGTCAAGCTCTCGCACGCTGCCACGCCTTCGGAGCCCTCCGTCACCAGGAGCCGAGAGACCTGAAGGCTGCTCGGTCCTGTCTCCACTAGGGTGACTTTGCAAACATCCTGGTGGGGCTTCCACTCTTCGGGCATTAGCCATGCTGGGCGTGGGATCGGGTCTGATGAGATGGGGCTTAAACGCTTGCTGCTGCCTGTCTACACTAGGGCTCCCAGCAGCGGCGCGAGAGACACGGGAAACTGTTGCAAACTTCCCCAGGGGCCGGCCGGAGCGCGTGGGAACCCTTTTGGCACCAGCCCAGCTGCAAGGTGGCCAACAACTGTTCCTACCAGCGGGTACGTTTGCTAGGGCAGACACAGCCAGTGCACGTATTAAACTCGCAGCTGTGGAGCCCCCGGCCTTGCTACATCATAGGGCAGCATAACACCTTTGCCTCAGTTTCCCCTGGGTCTTCCAAGACTCCACCCAGCCTCCAACACCTTCCAGGCCACTTCGAAGACTTAGGCCTCCAGCTAAGCCACATCCAGCACTGCCCTTTCTAGGATACCGGTGCCTCCAGGCCTCATGCGGTGAAGCTGGGCAGTTACATTGCGGGAAGCGGCACTCCCATAGCTGGGTTGCTGTACAGCGTCCGCCGCCTCGTAGTGCCCCAACTCTGCAGTGCAGACAAGACCTTCCTGTTCTTCTTCCTCCCGTGTCACGGCTCCCACAGTCCTTCCCCCGCCTCTCCACCTCTCTCACTGGGGCCTGTAAAGAAGCCTCTGAACTTGGCTTCAGGGCCCTCACGCCATCCGTGCTGGAACTAGGGGTGCAGGGAAGGGGGAATGCTACAGCAGCCCGGTTTGAAGCCGTTTCCTCCTAGGCAGGGTTTACAGGCTGGTTCAATGGCTCTCGCGCCCCCACTGTACACACCCGGACTCCTTCCTCCAGCCCGGCCACCAGGGACCTAACCCACCCCCTCGCCCCTTCGCTCCTCCAGCGCAGACTGCCCGCCCCGGCTCTTGGCCCAAGCCAGCCCTCTCCTAAGGACTCAGAAAGGGAGCTCACCTACGGGGCTACCACGGCCACCTCCTAGACTCCCCAGGCGGCCCTGCCCCGGGCTCCCTTCCCCTGCGCCAGAGCCGCTAAAAATCACCGTCAAGCCTTGTCAGTGTCGCGCCTCTCCCGATACTCGAGTATCCCGTCACCGACGGTCTCTGTCCAAACCTCTTCCTCCAGACCCTGCTGCTCTGGGCGCGCTCCGTGAGTTAGAATCCATGGAGCGGTCTCTGTGACCTGACGGGTGAGCCACAACCCACGGTGGTGCGACTCCCAGCCCGTACGTGGGGGTGTGTGAAGGGTGTGAAAGCACCCCCCCTCCCATGGTTCCTGAAGTAAGCATGACAGGGCAAGGTTGGGCCGACTTCCTCGCTTGCTTGGGGGCCACAGGCGAGTGCATTCACACCCTTGCACTCCACATTTACCAAAAAATCTCCCCCCCACAGAAATTCCTGTATCTGGGCCATGACTCCAGGCTACCGGCGATTTATTCAACCCTTCCCTGAGCTGGGCACACTTTGGAGCAGCACGTTAGCCTCCCTTTTGGAGCTTATTTCATGACCTTTTTCTCCTCGGTCACTGATTCTTGCCATTCCGCTTTTAAATCCTTTTTAAACTAACCTTGCTAACTTAAAAGAAGCTTCAGAGCAATTTCTCCATCTCTCTCACTCTCTGCTTCCGCCTCCCCCGCCCCCCCCACACTTATCTACTCTCTTCTCCCCTCCCAGCTGAGCTTTCTTCCTTTTAAGGCCCACGCCCTGTGGAGGTGTGGTGGGACATGTCCCGACATGGCTAATTGTCCCAGCCCTTAACGGGGCAGGCTGCCAGTCACAGGGGGACTGTGGGATGGGGTGGGTGTTGCTGGTCTGCGATAGACAGGTCAGACTATATCATCTGGTGCTCCTTTCTGGCCTTACCCTCCACGGCATTTCAATGTCACTGCCTCTTTCTGCACCTCAGTTTCCCCCCAAGACCTCTGCATTGTGCCATTTGTGTCAGTGGGCACCTTAGCCTGGAGGAGCTGCGCGTACAAGTGGCTGACAGCCGCTGTTACTGGCCGGCGGGTGTGATGCGGTTACTCTCTGGAAACCCTCTGCTTAGGGCCGCGAGTTGGCTCTGAAGCAGCTTCATGGCCTCGCATCCCCACCTGGGACAAGTCAGGGCCAACACTTGCAAGCTCGACCTGAATCACTGGGTTGCACGGCTGCTTGTGCGCGTGCGCCGAGGTGGCCAAGCACGGGTGATTGGTGTCACACTGGGGACAGAGCCAGCGATCTCCGGTGTGAAACCTGAGCTGCTGCGGTGAGCTAAGGAGCCAGACCCTGCTAGGCGGGGCTGGAACAGCCTCAGGCCCTCTGTGGGTCGGCGCGCACCCGCTTTCCTGGGAGAGAGGCTGCCGTTGTCAGGCCCCTTCTCGCCAGGGTTCGTACAGCGCCTGGCACAACCGCGGGGCAGGGTCGGACGGGGCTGGTGCGATACAGACAGCACTAGCTGGCGGGCCTGGCCCCAGGCGGCGAGGCTGCGTGTAAATGGGTCTTGCTGCGGGGAAGGAGCCAGAGGAGGCTGCTGGCTCGGGAGCTGACGGGGACCCGGGACCTGACGCCCTCTGCGCTTCCCGAGGCGCTGTGATGAGGTAGCTGGGTGTGTGACTCCCCGGGGGTCCCCCGCCCCCTATGGGTATGACAGGCCGGAGGCTGGTCCGCCTAGCGAGCTTGTGACTCGCTGCCCCGGGCCTGGCCCAACTCTGGGCATTGCAGCTGGGGGAGGGGGAAGGGCCAGTCTCTGAGCAGCAGCCGCGGGCGAGGGAGGAGGCAGGGAAGCGAATGCAGAACAGGAAAGGGACCGGGTGCAGCAGCAACGGCAGGTGGGATGTGGCTTGAGCAACAAGCGGGCTGCCCTGCCGGGGTCCTGCCCTTGCACCGTGTCTCGCTGGCTCCCAGCCAGGGGACTGGCCCAGGGCACAACGGGCCTCCAGCGAGCAGAGCAGGGCCAACGGCTGCACCCCCGCCTGGCTCCGCGCAGGGCCGGGGCGCTGGGGACAGGCGGAGGCCCCTGCAACAGCTCCCAGCGCTCTGGAGGGGCCAGGACTTCCACAGGGCAGCGGGTGCCGGGGCCTGGGGGCAGTTTAACGAGAAGAGTCTGATTCCACTGCCTAGGAAAGCCATCGCCCCTGTGCCCAGCAAGCCCTGGGCAGTCGCTGCGCGGGGGACAGTGCCCAGCCCCGGGGGGAGGGAAGGGCTCTCGATACCACGTACTCTCGGCAGCACTTTCCACCCACAGCCCCCATGTGTCACAAGCACCATCCCTCTGACACAGACGGGGCCCCGAGGGCTGAAATAACCTGCCCCGCATGAGTGGGACGGGACCCGGGCTCGCTGGAGCCCAGAGCCCTGTGCATCCATCAGGCCCCTGACACCCGTCCTAAGGAAGCAGGATGGTCTCTGCTGAGCACACATCACCAAGCGCCTGTCTCTGGTACAGGCGTCCGTACCACGCGATTCAGTCCAGCCCCCTGTGCATAGATACACGGGTACAGCCGGTCGCGTCCCCATCAGCCTTCCCGGCCCGGGATGGGATTATCCTGTTGCCCCGGCGGGAATGCAGCCGGGAAGGGGCGCAGGGAGCAGCGAGGTGCTGGGAACCTCAGGGCGCGTATCAGCTGGGCAGCCGGCGGGGCCAAGCGGAGCCCCATTGCGCAGTCCTGAGTGTTCGGGTGCCGCGAAGCACCGGAGCTGATGGGAGATACATAAAGCACAGGGGGCGTCTTAGACAGCGAAGGAGGCTCAGGCCTCACCTGTGTCCAGCCCCCCCAGAACAAAGCCTGCGAGGCAGCCCAGGTGCGGAGTGCAGTCGGCCCCCCTCTCCCCGCTGCGTGGCCAGGGCTGTGCTCAGCGAGGCTCCGGCCAGCTTCCACCGCCAGGCAGGAGCCGTTCAGCGGCGTAGGCCTCACGAGGCCATTCTGACCTGGTCTCGGGCTGGGCCCTTGGCTGAGCGCAGCCCCCGCCACGCAGCACCGAGCGTGCCCAGCAAGCAGCATGTGCAAGAGGCAGAACCTGGCCCCAGCAGAGGGCCACTGGCTGGGGCCTGGCTGGGTTTGATGCCTCTCGCTTGCCTCTCTCCGTCCCGTAACTCAACGTTTGTTTGAACCAGCACCGCCTGTCTCACTGTGGAGATGGAGGCAGGGGAAGGTGCTCTCTTCCTCTTCCTCATCCCTACATCCGCCCGCTGACTCATGGGCTGCGGTTCCTGCGGTGTGGCACTGAGCTCGGGGCACCTCGTTCTCCTTGGGCGCCAGATCTGCAGGGTTTCTCCCCTCCGTGTTGCAGGCCTGTTGACGGGTGTGGATGTTGGGCTCTGCCCAGATGTTCTCAACACTGGGCTAGCTGGGGCTGCTCCCTGGCCCCGCCCAGCTGCGTAAGGGACAGGAGCCTCCTAGGCCAGGTCGATGTGGGTGCCAAGGCTGGCTCTGCCACAGGCTTCCTGTACCACCTTGGGCAAATCACTTATCCCGAGTCTCACCGTGCCTGTCGAAGCTGTAGGCCGTCATGAGATGGGGAAGCGCTGTTGGTCGGACACAAAGCTCTAATATGCTGTGGGAGGGGTCATGCTGGGCTAATGAAGACAAGGACAAACGACTCCCCATACTGCACGTCCGAGACCTGGTGTGGTCAGGCCTCCTCTGGGAGGTTCGCATGCTAGGAACTCCACGAGGTTGTTCATCAGCCTCCGCCAGGGGAGGGGCTGAGCTGGCCGTGGCAGCGCATGGCGCCAGGGAGCCCAGCTGTAGCTAAATGCTGGAGGTCGACCACCCTCGACCGTCCTTCCCTGTCCCATTGGGAAAGTCAAACACAAGCAGAGATGAATCCCATGCAGTGCCCAGCTGGTTTCCAGCCTGTGCTACCACTCAGCCCTGCCTGCTGCCTTTTGAGTCACTCCAGCAACACTCACAGCCGGGGGCTTCAGGGCTGGCTATACGCGGACAGTGAGCAGGAGGCAGACCCAGCAACTCTGGCCCCCAAGCAACTGTGCAGAGCATACCCTACGAGAGCCGCGTCTCCCTTCGCCGAGTGCTGAGTCTCCGGCCCCTGGTGCTGGCGGAACTCCAGGGGCCGGGCAGAGAGTGGGGAGAAACTGGCATCCGTGCCAAGTGCCTGGTGCCGGCTCCTTTTGGACGGGTTGGTGCACAAATCCCGTTGACTCTCAGTGAGAATCAGGCATCTAACTCCGTTAGGCTCCTGTGACCATCCCACATTTCACACGCTCCTCTCTGAGGCCTGGATCCAAGCAGACCCCAGCTGGGCGCCCGCAGCGCAGAGCTGTCAAGCTGCCCCTTCTCCCAGCCGGGCCGGGCGGGCTGTGCTCATTGCTCGCTTCCCGGCACAGCTGGCGGCATTTTATCCCCAGGGCAAACGCAGCCAGCTTGCCGGGGGCGGGGGCAGTATCGTAGGCCACGGCTGCTGCCTGCCTGAGGACAGGAGTTTGAGGGGGGCTAACTGAGGGGCTGCCCACAAGAGAGGACTCACGTCCCCCAGCTGCGGCCAGGTTCTGTAACGCTGCCCAGGCAGAAGACGGCTAGCAGCAGCTGCGCTATACAGGGAGGCTGTGCGCTTTGTGCACCCACCAGGAAGCAAAGTCGGAGAGGTCTGAGATGTTAGCAGACCCCGAGATGGTACAGAACTCCCACCTTCCCTGAGCGTGTTTCTAGCAAAGCGTGTTCTAGTGCAAAGGGGGTTCTTCACAGCCGCTGCTGGACACACACAGCCCCCGGCCTTCTGCCTGGATCTCTAGCTCCCAGCCTGCACTGCCCACTTGCCCCACACGTGGTCTCCCTGAGGTCGTGGCCTGGCCTGGTCCACACAGCAGAGACTGCTACCGACCATCCACCAAGGGGAGCCCCCAGCCCATCACAATGCTCTGCTGCTGTGTACCTCACGTCACCACCTCCCCCAGTGCCAAACGCTGCTCTTTGGGGGTAGGGACCATTGTGCGGTGCTGTTTGTACAGCACCCAGCACCTACCAAAACACACCCTGTAAAGAACGTGGCTAATTCAGAATCACCCAGCCCACAGGACCAGCTGCGGCACAGCTTGCTCCACACAAAGCTGCATTGAAAATCCAGGGCAGCCAACGCATCTGAAAGCAGGGCCTGTGTCTCCCGCCTAGCCATACCCTTAAGCTCAGGCTGTGGCTTTGCAGACATCAAGGGGGTTTATTACAGCCAAGTAATTAACACACACAGTTGTTCTCAGGAGAGACAAGACCCGGGGAATTTTATTGCTTGATAGCCAGGCAAGGTCAGCAGTAAACCCTCAGTCTGCGGCTGCCCATGCCCAGTTCGCCTCAGGATAAAACAAAAGGGTGTCGGCGGCATTGTGTTCTGACCTGGGCGGTTGTCACACACACCCTATAAAAAACACCTCCTATTTCTCTCTCTCTCTCTCTCTCTCTCTCTCTCTCTCTCACACACACACTCACACACACACACAGACACACACACACATTATAAAAACATCTATCGTCTATTTCATCTGCAAAAGTCACAGCCGGAGGGGGCGGAATTCAGACAGGCTGGTGCTGGTCTCACTGACTCACACCCATCCACCAACACCGCAGCAAGTCTCAGCTGAAGTGGAAGGTTCACCTAGGGCTGGCAGGGGCAGGTTACATCCCCTCAGCCCTGCTCTCTGCACCTGGCCCCTTGTGCTAGGCGTGGCGTCACGGGAGGTGGGTCAGCAGCAAGAAACTCAGTACCAGTCCTGCCAGGCCTTGACAGGATGGGGGTAACCTCAGGGGAGCAGCAGAGCTGGCTTCTGGTGTGAGAGACCGTCCCTTGCCAGCTGGCTGGAAGAGACCAGGCGTAGGAATGGCTGAGCCTGCTGCACACAGCTTTGCAGCTCAGGGATTCTGGATTCAGCTTCCATGTGACTTTGGCTTCTTGCACCAGGACAAGCCCAAAGTTGGCATGGATCTCAGCTGCCTGTGCAGGATGTGCACTGGGCATTTCCTAGTGCATTTCTTTCCAGGATTGAGCCTGGGAAATATTCCTGCTAGGCAGAGACACACCCAAACATCCAAACATGAACCCAGACATCAGCCCCTCACAGTGCAAGTGCACAGCCAACTCACCCTGCTGGTGCAATTGCACAGCACCTCACACCTACTAACACCAACAGTGCAACCCGACACATCATCAACCACACACTTCCACACGCATGCCGGGGGTGCAGTCACAGACCAAACACACATCCACACTAACACCAGCGGTGGAAGCACGTCACCCACACACTTTCACACACACTAAACACACATCTGTTAACCCCAGCTGCAACACACATCCGGACACACACTTCCCCACACACCCAGGATGCTGCCGCTCACCATCACGCACACACCTAGAGAGGGACTCCTGGAGCCTAGAGCTGGGAGACAAACGGAAATGAGGTATCGGGCCCCCAGTCCGTACCAGGGTCCAGGCTGTAACACCCCACCGCCCCCATTACTGTTTGATCTCACGTCCTTTTAACATCCCAAGCCCAGGGACTCCTAGGACACCCCTGGAATCCATTCCACAGGCTGGTAGCCCCGGCTCGGCCAATCCCCAGCCTTCCAAAATCCAACCACTGGCTTTCAAGTAGTGAGACTGTAAAACCAGAATCAATTCTGGGGCGCTTCTTTCTTGTTCACTCTTTAGGGGCCCCCTTTTCCAGGCAGCCGCTGCCCCCGGGGCCAGACATGCCCCGGGCTTTTCAAAGCGAGTCTCAGCCAGCCCTTAGTCTAGGGGGCCGGAGGCACAGGAAAGCCCCAGGACGTCACAAGACTCAGGGTAACCCCCCCCCCCCAGTATTTGGCAGCTCACCGCAAGCTCGTGTCCTGGGTCGGGGCCATTCACACCAGCAAGGGCAGCTCAGAGCCACCCCCAGGGACACCCCCCGAGCCGGAGGGCTCCAATGTGCGGGCTGTGTCAATGCCCCCTCCCACCCGGAGATGGGAGCACACAGCCCGGGCCATGCCTCCCCCCCCCCCCGAGAAATCCCAGTCCCCCCCCGCGAGCGCGCGGCAGCCGCGTGGTCCAGGCACTCACCGTGGAGTCCGGCCGCGCACAGCGCCAGCGCCAGGGTCCGCAGGGCCAGGCCGGCGCCCCCCATCTCCGCCGAGTCGCGACTCCGCTGCCGGCCCGGCTGGGGCGGCCCGCGCTTTTGAGCAGCCTGGGGGATGAATCATGAGTCTGAGCAGGGCATGATCGGCACGGGAAATCCTCCGTCAGCCTGAGTCACAGCGTGCCCCCGCCTGTCTGCTCCGCTCCGCTCCGCTCCGCTCCCCTCCCGGCCCGGGGCGCCCGCCCTCGACCCCGGGGTCCTCTCCGCAGCTTGCTCCGGGGCGGGGGGGGGGGGGGGGGGTCTGCCGCTGGTCTAACCCCCGCCCCAACTCCGGGGAAGTTCCCATCTGGCTCTCCTCTGGCGTAAACCAGGGGTGACTCTGGTTCGCCTCTGGCCGACACTGGTGTAAATCAGGAGTGACTCTGGTTCTCCTCCAGTTGACACTGGTGTAAATCAGGAGTGACTCTGGTTCACCTCTGGCCGACACTGATGTAAATCAGGAGTGACTCTGGTTCTCCTCCAGTTGACACTGGTGTAAATCAGGAGTGACTCTGGTTCACCTCTGGCCGACACTGGCATAAATCAGGAGTGACTCTGGTTCGCCTCTGGCTGACACTGGTGTAAATCAGGAGTGACTCTGGTTCACCTCTGGCCGACACTGGTGTAAATCAGGAGTGACTGGATCTCTTCTGGCTGATACTGGTGTACATCTGGTGTGAGTCTAGTTCACCTCTGTCTGACACTCGTGTAAATCACGAATGACTCTGGTTCTCCTCTGTCTGACACTGGTGTAAATCAAGACTGACTCTGGTTCGCCTCTGGCTGACACTGATGTAAATCAGGAGTGACTCTGGTTGGCTTCTGGCTGACACTGGTGTAAATCAGGAATGAATGGTTCACCTCTGGCTGACACTGGCGTAAATCAGGAGTGACTCCAGTTCGCCTCTGGCTGACACTGGTGTAAATCAGGAGTGACTCTGGTTCACCTCTGGCCGACACTGGTGTAAATCAGGAGTGACTCTGGTTCACCTCTGGCCGACACTGGTGTAAATCAGGAGTGACTCTGGTTCGCCTCTGTCTGACACTGGTGTAAATCAGGAGTGACTCTGGTTCTCCTCCGGCTGACACTGGTGTAAATCAGGAGTGACTCTGGTTCACCTCTGGCCAACACTGGTGTAAATCAGGAGTGACTCTGGTTCGCCTCTATCTGACACTGGTGTAAATCAGGAGTGACTCTGGTTCTCCTCCGGCTGACACGGGTGTAAATCACGAATGACTCTGGTTCACCTCTGGCCAACACTGGTGTAAATCAGGAGTGACTCTGGATCGCCTCTGGCTGACACGGGTGTAAATCACGAATGACTCTGGTTCACCTCTGGCCAACACTGGTGTAAATCAGGAGTGACTCTGGTTCGCCTCTGGCTGACACTGGTGTAAATCAGGAGTGACTCTGGTTCACCTCTGTCTGACACTGGTGTAAATCAGGAGTGACTCTGGTTCTCCTCCGGCTGACACTGGTGTAAATCAGGAGTGACTCTGGTTCTCCTCCGGCTGACACTGGTGTAAATCAGGAGTGACTCTGGTTCACCTCTGGCCAACACTGGTGTAAATCAGGAGTGACTCTGGATCGCCTCTGGCTGACACTGGTGTAAATCACGAATGACTCTGGTTCGCCTCTGGCTGACCAACTATACTATAACCCCAACTATACGTACAGTATGATGGGGGCTAATTTAGCTACGACAAATCAGGAAAGAGATCTTGGAGTTATCGTGGACAGTTCTCGGAAAACTTCCACACAGTGTGCAGCGGCGGGCAAAAAGGCAAATAGGATGCTAGGAATTTTTAAGAAAGGGATAGAAAATAAGACCCAGAATATCTTACTGCCCCTGTATAAAACTATGGTACGCCCACATCTTGAATACTGTGTACAGATGTGGTCTCCTCACCTCAAAAAAGATATTTTGGCCTTGGAAAGGGTTCAGAAAAGGGCAACTAAAATGATCAGGGGTTTGGAACGGGTCCCATATGAGGAGAGGTTAAAGCGACTGGGACTTTTCAGTTTAGAAAAGAGGAGACTGAGGGGGGATATGATAGAGGTATATAAAATCATGAGTGGTGTGGAGAGGGCCGATAAAGAAAAGTTATTTATTAGTTCCCTAAATAGAAGAACTAGAGGACACCAAATGAAATTAATGGGTAGCAGGTTTAAAACTAATAAAAGAAAGTTCTTCTTCACACAGTGTGTAGTCAACCTGTGGAACTCCTTGCCAGAGGAGGCTGTGAAGGCTAGGACTATAATAGAGTTTAAAGAGAAGCTAGATAATTTCATGGAGGTTAGGTCCATAAAAGGCTATTAGCCAGGGGATAAAATGGTGTCCTTGGCCTCTGTTTGTCAGAGGCTGGAGAGGGATGGCAGGAGACAAATCGCTTGATCATTGTCTTCGGTCCACCCTCTCTGGGGCACCTGGTGCTGGCCACTGTCGGTAGACAGGATACTGGGCTAGATGGACCTTTGGTCTGACCCAGTACGGCCGTTCTTATGTGCTTATGGTGTAAATCAGGAGTGACTCTGGTTCACCTCTGGCCGACACTGGTGTAAATCAGGAGTGACTCTGGATCTCTTCTGGCTGATACTGGTGTACATCTGGTGTGATTCTAGTTCACCTCTGTCTGACACTCGTGTAAATCACGAATGACTCTGGTTCTCCTCTGTCTGACACTGGTGTAAATCAAGACAGACTCTGGTTCGCCTCTGGCTGACACTGGTGTAAATCAGGAGTGACTCTGGTTGGCTTCTGGCTGACACTGGTGTAAATCAGGAATGAATGGTTCACCTCTGGCTGACACTGGTGTAAATCAGGAGTGACTCCAGTTCGCCTCTGACTGACACTGGTGTAAATCAGGAGTGATTCTGGTTCACCTCTGGCTGACACTAGTGTAAATTAGGAGTGACTCTGGTTCGCCTCTGGCTGACACTGGTGTAAATCTGGAGTGACTCTGGTTCGCTTCTGGCTGATACTGGTGTACATCTGGAGTGAGTTTAGTTCACTTCTGTCTGACAATTGTGTAAATCACGAATGACTCTGGTTCACCTCTGGCCGACACTGGTGTAAATCAGGAGTGATTCTGGTTCTCATCTGGCTGACACTGGGGTAAATCAGGAGTGAGTCTAGTTCACCTCTGTCTGACACTTGTGTAAATCACAAATGACTCTGGTTCTCCTCTGGCTGATACTAGTGTAAATCAGGCGTGACTCTGGTTCACCATTGACTGACACTGGTGTAGATCAGCCGTCACTCTGGTTCTTCTCTGGCAGATACTGGTGTAAATCAGGAGTGATGCTGCTGAGAGCGAATGGAAGGATGCTGCAGTTGGGGGATTGGGGTTGGATCCTGCTGTCTCAAAGCTGCAAGAAGTTTAGATCTAGTTCTGAACTTTGCGCCTGATTCTCCTCCTACCTGCACCACTTTTACCTGGTTGACAAGAGCGGAGTCACTCCAGATTTGCATGCTGCGACTGGGGAAGTAGACAGCCTTTTGGAAAAGCAACCCTTTAAGTGTTTAAGAGCATATTGGTGACCCGTTTAATTGTGAACGAGTTCGCAACATAGGCCTGGAACTAGAGGTGTGGAGGTGCTGCAGAAACCCCTTGTTTTACACGGGTTTTTTTTCCCACTCCTGGCCTGATGCCTGCCCCCAGTTGTGGCCCCAGCCTCGGCTCTGGGTCCCTCCTCCTGGAGCCTCTTGAACGTTAACTGAATAGACTAGGAGGAAGGCTGATGTTTGCTGGTTAATGGTTAACGTTTTACAGCCCCGGTTGCCACAGACCGTTGGGTGGCAGACCCAGCTCTGCTGTGGGGAAGAATCTAAACGGGAGGGGGGGGAACTTGTCTGATCTGGGGAGTCTCTGACCTTTGGGATCTGCCAGGAGCCTACCTGTCCTCAGCATGGACAAGGAAATGAGCCGCTAGCAGGGCCTTACCCCGGAAATGCTCTAGCGCAGGGACTCAGCACCCTGCTCAGCCACAGGGAGATCGGCCGGTCCCCCAGCAGCTTGGCCCACCCGTTGGGGACCAGCCCTGTGCACACGGCTCTGGGCATGCTCCATCACTTGCAATCTGTAATCAAAGCTGGATGTCTTAGCTCAGCCAGAGCTGCGGGGCCGGGCACTCCAGCCCCTGCCTGCGGCAGGTCAGAATCTCTGTATGAATTTGCTCTCCCACCCCACCTGCCCTGTGGGGTCCCTTTTGTCCATCCAGAACCCAGCCCGCTCCTGCCCTGATGAGGACCCAGTGTCATAACAACACTGGCATCCAAATCCAGGTTGCAAAGACACGCACTTAAAGTGGTGATGATTCAATCCTTACTGACCCGTTCTGAACACACAGGCTACGTCTAGACTGGCATGATTTTCCGGAAATGCTGTTAACGGAAAAGTTTTCCGTTAAAAGCATTTGCGGAAAAGAGCGTCTAGATTGGCACAGACGTTTTTCCGCAAAAGCACTTTTTTTAGAAAAGCATCTGTGGCCAATCTAGACGCGCTTTTGCGCAAAAAAGCCCCGATCGCCATTTTCGCGATCGGGGCTTTTTTGCGCAAAACAAATCTGAGCTGTCTACACTGGCCCTTTTGAGCAAAAGTTTTGCACAAAAGGGACTTTTGCCCGAACGGGAGCAGCATAGTATTTCCGCAAAAAGCACTGATTTCTTACAGTAGGAAGTCAGTGCTTTTGCGGAAATTCAAGCGGCCAGTGTAGACAGCTGGCAAGTTTTTCTGGAGAAGCAGCTGATTTTCCGGAAAAACTGGCCAGTCTAGACACAGCCACACTGTTTTGTCGGCCACGGGCCCTCCCTCGCTCAGTGCACAGAATAGACAGCTCGCAGAAGAGACGGTTATTTGATATTTCTTGGGAGCCTCCTCACTCAATGGGCAGCCCAGGTCTTGTTCCACTCCCCTTTCTCCAAGCCTGCACTGAACGCCGAATTTCATTTCCCCCAGGGGCTCTGGCTCACCACAGCAGCCGAGTGCTTCACAAACACGAAGGAACTTGTCTTCACAACCTCTTCACATGAGGGTGTCTGTTAGCCCCATTTTTCCGACGGAAAACGAGAGATTAAGGCCATAATTGTCAAAAGCGCCCACTAAGGGTGAGCATCCAACTTGAGACCATATGGGCCAGGGAGCCAGCGTTTTTACAGTACATCTCCCGTCTCTTCATCTGCAGCTGGCAGTGTTCAGCCTTTCTGCACCTCAGACCCCGTTGTGCAAAGCTGGGCACCTGGACAGCAAAGAACACCCTATTCGTGGAACGTCTGATGCGAGGGACTCACCAGGCAGCCAGGAACCTGGTGACGTAACCCAGTTCTCCAGAGCCGCTGTCAGCTGCCTTTGCATGAGACGGTCCTTTGTGATTCTGCAGTCCCCTGCCTCCTTCCCTACAGCCTTCCAGGTTGTGCAACAAGGGCCTCCGCCGACAATCCTTGCACATCCCGGCTTTCTCCCGAGGGCAGCTCCTGCTGCGCACTGAATGAGGCAGGGATCCGGTGGGAAAACTAGTGTGTACTCATGTAATTAAAGAACATGAGAGCGGCCAGACTGGGTCAGACCAAAGATCCATCTAACCACGTCTAGACTACAGAGTTTTTGCTCAAAAACTCACAGAGCGTCCCCACCTCAAGCGCGTTTTTGTGCAAAAACCCAAAAGAACAGGACTAACTCCTTTTTGGTGTGTGGATGGGAAACAGGGTTTTCTTTGCACAAAAAGAGGCAATCGAAAAAAGCAGAGGTGCCCGGGTGGCCATTCTGTGCATAGCAATCCGAGTTTCCTTTCGTCCATTCAGTCTGGACGCTTTCTTTCGCAGAAGCGCATCGCTTTTCCGATGTGCTTTTGCAGTGTGGATGTGCTCTTGCTTAAGAAGCCTGCAGTGTAGACATAGTGTCCTGTCTGCCGACAGCGGCCAATGCATGTCTCTCATGCATGGCATAGTGCGTATGACTAAGGGGATGAATTAAGCTTGCACAGAGTTTGTGTGGGTCCTTTCCTAACTATTTTAAACAAGCAAAATGCGGCCCCTCCAACAGGTCCATCATGCAGACCCCAACTGGCGCCCACAAAGGTCATCAGCATGCTCAGGCCTTAAAGCTAACAGAGTAACTGGTCGCCCCGTGGGATGGTCTCCTCTATATGGACCCATCATTGGAGGAGGAGACTGTGGGTCTCACAGATAGTAGCTGGCAATGGATGCAGAGACTCAGGGGGCCTGCATTTTAGCCCAGGGTCTGCAAGGCAGTGCAGACTAGTGGTTATAAACCTTTCTGCCCCATCCCCTTGTAGTTCCTGCTCCTGGCCATCCTCACCTTGTAGCATGCACAGACCCCTGCGACAGCTGGGGATGGTGGGAGCTAAGTGCATGGCAGAGCTACCCAGGGGCCTGGCCTCCTCTCCAGGGGCACCAGCTTTCAAAATAGGTGTCCTCAGCCCTCCCTGGTTCCCTCAGCTGCCCCCAGTGCTTCCCATGGTGTGCTCGTGCTGCCCCCTAGTGTCCTCATGTGCACACTGCTGCTGAGCAGGAAGGCACATGGCCGGATGCTGCTCTCTCAGGCTTCGTCTAGACTGAATTGCATTTCCCGGACACTGGTGGAATCTCGGAAAAGTCCAAGGAATGCATCCGCTTTTCCGAAAAACTGTTCGAAAAAGTGGACTGCTCTTTCGCCATCCCTGTAAACCTCGTTCTACAAGGCATAAAGGATGTGTCGAAAGAGCACCTTTTCTGAAATGTGGTGCTGTGTAGACGTGCCAAATTTCGGAAAAGGCTCTCGCGAAAGTAAATCAGATAAAGATACACCATTTGCATAGTGCAAATTGCGTTTCTTTTTCCGATTTAACTCTGCAGCCTAGATGGAGCTTTAGGGTACATCTACACTGCAACACTATTTCGAAATAACTTAGTCCGTATCTACACAGCAGGCAGTTTTTTTCAAAATAGTGTCAAAATACTGTAAAGCTGGAGGACTTCTTACTCCAACTCCTGTAACTCTAATTGCACGAGGAGTAAGGGACATCGGAGGAAGAGTGCTCTATTTTGAAATAAGCTATTTCGAAATAAGATACGCATTTGACACAGCTCAATTTGCATAGCTTATTTCGAGTTAAGCCCTGCAGTGTAGAGGCACTATCAGAGGGTACTTCTACACAGCAGGGCAAAAGTCGGAATAAGCTACACAACTTCAGTATGTCAATTGTGTAGCTGAAGTCGAAATAGCTTAATTTGGCTTTTGGCCCTGTCTACACAGCAGGAAGTCAAAGGAAGAGCCCTCTTCCTACAATTTCCCTTACTCCTCATGAAATGAAGCTTACAGTGAGTCAGAGTAAGACGTCCTCCAGCTCGACACTATTTCGAAATAAAGGCATATAGTGTAGACGCGCATTTTGTTATTTCAGAATAACTGACATTATTCCAAAATAAATGCTGTGTAAACATACCCTCTGAGGGCGTGTCTACGCTGCATCATAGCTTGAAATAAGATATGCTATGCAAATTACGTAGCTTATTTCAAAATAGCTTATTTCAAAATAGCTTATTTCATCATTTGGTGCTGTCTGCACAGCACCAAATTTTGAAATAACCTGCTATTCTGAAACATCCCCTACTCCTCGTGGGATAAGGTATAAAGGGACATCAGAATAGTGAGCCCCAAGTAATGGGCTTGCTGTGAAGACACGGGATAGCTGCTTTGGAATACTCCAGTATCCCGAAATAGCACTGCAGTGTAGACACACCTGACCGACTGCTCTGCGTTCACATTGGTGCAAGGGAAGAGAGAAGAAGGCCCATTTCAGAGTCTGATCAGGGCCCGCCTGGGTCTCCCAGGACACAAGGCTTCAGCTGAGGCATGATCTCAGCTTTAGCTTCATCCTGCCCTCTGCAAACAAACCTTGCACACTCACAGCTCTGTCCCCTGGGGATCTCAGGGCACTGTGCCTGCCTCAGGCCCAGCCCATATACTCCAGCTACGACTGTGCAGGCCTGGGCTAGTCTGAGTCATAAAGCTCACCTAATCCGGCCACAGAACAGCCTTCTGGGGGGTCACAGTTATGATATTACTCATGCCCCCCGCTTCGCTAATGGCACCAGTGCCTGACAGGAGCCTGTTCCCTGCTTTCAATCCTGTGGGAGCCCCTGGCCCCAGCATTAGCTGGGAACCCCAGCCCTGGATTTCCGCACAGACCGAACTGCGAAGGTGGAGGAGAAGTCGCTGACCACGAGGTGGGGGCGAGGTGGGGACAGGGCTTGGTGAAGGGATGGAGCAGGGGTGGGGCCTTCAGCAGGATATGTTGCCCCGCCCCCAGGTCTGCACTTGGGGCATTGGGGGGTGGTTGCCCTAGGCCCTGAACACTGCAAAGTCTTTAACAGTGTCAGCGGGCTGGTGTCTGTGGAGTCTTTAGGCCGACGTGCCCCACAGAGGCCTAGCCCAGTGGAGGGCAACGTGGGTTCCACGTGTGGCCCATGTGACTTTGTTGACTGTTGTCCACGCACAGGGCTGGCAGATTCTGCTGGTTTCTCTCGGGGTGGTTTTTCCCTGCGGGTGTTACTACAGCGACATGCACGTAAAGCCAGGGCCTGTGAAGTGAGGGGCGTGCGGATTGCACACAGTACTGACTGAGAGCCGTGTGCGCCCTCTGCAGCCAGTCAAAACCCTGCTAGGGTTTAGTCGGCACAGCCCGCGCATTCTAGGGACGCAAGCTCCGTTAGCAAAACCACCCCGTCCTGGGAGACCACCTTGGCTAGGACAATCTTGCGGGCCACTGAGAAGAAGGAGGGACACTCATGTGACCCACTCACTAGCCTCGGTTGCCCCTCTCTGCCGTATCTTCCCAGGGCTCATTAAAGACTCCATCCCCCTGTGTTTGAAGAACTGGGGAGGTCCTGGCCAAACTTTCTTCAGCGTGGCAGTCCCCATGGTCACAGAATCATAGAACTATCGGGCTGGATGGGAACTCGAGAGGGCTTCAGGTCCAGCACTCTGTGCTGAGGCAGGGCCAATTAACCCAGGCAGGGGTTTCTCCAGCCTGCCCTTAAATACCTCCAGAGATGGGGGCTCCACTGCCTCCCTGGGGAACCTGGCCCACAGCTTGCCTGCCCTGAGAGTTAGAACAGTTCCTTCTGCTGTCTTACCTGACTCTCCCTAGATTGAGCCCATTGTGTCTTGTCCTGTCTTCAGTGGACCTGGGAAATAATGGAGTGCTGCCCTCTTGGGATAGTCCCTTCAGATATTCAAAGATTATCAGGTCCCCCCTCTGTCATCTTTACTCCAAGCTCATGCCCAGTTTTCTTAACCTGTTCTCCGAGGTCAGATTTTTTAACCCTTTTATCATGTTTGCTGCTCTTCTCCGGAATCTCTTCAATGTATCCACAGCTTTCTGAGTGTGGCGCCCAGACCTGGACACAGGACTCCAGCCTCTCGTGTTCGACATACGACACGCACGTTAATCCTCCCCCAATTGTATGAGCTTTTTTTTTGCAACTGCATCACACTGTTGACTCACGCTCAATGTGTGATCTAATTCCCACACCCTTTTTAGCAGTACTAACCTAGCCAGCTGTTCCCCATTTTGTGCATTTGATTTTTCCTTACTAAAGTGAAGGAATTTGCATGTGTTTTTATTGAATTTCATCTTGTTGAGTTCAGACCCTTTCTTCAAGTTGCCAAGGCCATTTTGAATTTGAATCTGTTCCACCAGAGTGCTTGCAACCCCTCCCAGCTTGGTGTCATCTGCAGCTTTTAGGAGCACACACTCCAGTCCATCATCCAAAACATTACATGAGGGTACTAATAGCACCAGACATAGGACTGACCCCCACGGGACGCCCGTAGATTCCCAGACTGACAGCAAAGCATTGATAACTAGGCTCTGATTACAGTCTTTCAACCACCCACCTCATAGTAATTTCATCTAGCTGCATTTCCACAATTTGCTTATGAGAATGTCACATGGACTGTCAAAAACTTATTTAAATCAAGATATATCACGTCTACTGCTTCCCTCCAGCCCCTGGGCTAGAAACCCTCTCAAAGCAGGAAATTAGATTGGGTTGGCATGATTTGTCCTTGACAACAATACGTGTAATTCCATTATCCTCTAGATGCTCACAAATTGTTTGATCATTTGTTCCAGTATCTTTCCAGGTGTCAAACTCTTGCTGACTGGTCTATAATTCTTGGGGTCTTCTTTGTTCCCCCTCTGCAATGCTACATCTAGACTGCTTTCTTCTGCGGAAAGAAGATATGCTAATTTGGAGCTAATTTGCATATCTACTTCCAATTGCATTATCGGAAGAGGTTTTATCAAAACAAAGCAGTTTAGACGTGGTTCTTTAAAAAAAACAACCTCTTTTTTGAAAGAACCCTTCTTCCTAAAAAAAAATGAGGTGTGCAGGGTTCACACATAAGAATAAGTGTTGTACATAAGAACAGCCATACTGAGTCAGACCAAAGGACCATCTAGCCTAGTATCCTGCCTGCCGACAGTAGTCAGTACTAGATGCCCCAGAGGGAGGGATCATAACAGGTAATCCTCACATAATCCCTCCCCTGTCTCCCACTTCCAGACAAACAGAGGTTAGGGACACCATTTCTACCCATCCTTGCTAATAGCCATTGATGGACCTAACCTCCATGAATCTATCTAGCTCTTTTTAACCTTGCTAAAGTCCTAGCCTTCACTGCATCCTCTGGCAAGGAGTTCCACAGGTTGACTATGTGCTGAGTGAAGAAAAACTTCCTTTTGTTTGTTTTAAACCTGCTGCCTATTCATTTCATTTGGGGCTGCAGGGATCTGCATTTGGAGCCCTGCCATTACACGTCTCATAAATGTTCTAGAAAAAGGGATGAACAGTGACTAATCCAAGCTGACTGCAAAGGGTTACGAAGGGATCTCACAAAACTGGGAGACTGGGCAACAAAAGGGCAGATGGAATTTAGTGTTGATAAGTACAAAGTAATGCACATGGGAAAATATAATCCTAACTATAGATGCAAAAATGAGGGGATCTAAAGTAGCTGTTACCACTCAAGAAAGAGATCTTGGAATCCTGGTGAATAGTTCCTTGAAAACATCTGCTCAACATGCAGTTGCAGTCTATATAGAGGCAACATGGTATTTTGTCTTTATTATCTATTCCTTCCCTAATGATTCCTAATATTCTGTTAGCTGTTTAGTTTTTAAAGTCATGGCATGCCCACATCTTGAGTATTCTACGCAGATCTGGTCACCTCATCTAAAAAAAGATGTATTGGATTTGGAAAAGGCACAGAGAAGGGCAACAGGAATGATTAGAGCTAAGAAACAGTTTCCATATGAGGAGAGATTAACAAGACTGTGACTTTTCAGCTTGGAAAAGAAATGACTAAAGGATGGGGAGATGTGTTCGAGGTCTAGCAAATCATGAATGGTGTGGAAAAATAGAATAAAGAGATGTTATTCATTCCTTCACTCTCATAACACAAGAAGATGACCCAATTACATGTATAGGCACAGATTTCAAACAAACAAAATAGCCAAAAGCAGATGGATCATGATGATTGTCTCTTCTGTTTATTCCTTCTGAAGCACCAGGCATTGGCCACTGTCAGAAGACAGGGCACAGAGCTAGACGGACCATACATTCCTTCTGAAGCACCTGGCATTGGCCACTGTCAGAAGACAGGGCACAGGGCTAGACAGACCATTGGTCTGACTCAGTATGGCCATCCTGATGTTCTTATATAGAGCTGAAATGTATTTGCCCCCTGCTGTAACCCACCAGACCCCACTTCCCTTCCAGAACTGAGATAGAGTCCTGACGGGATCTCTCTCCCTCCACAGAGTTAGTAGCAAAGTAAGAATATACATTACAATGTTAAGGCCAATCAGTGTTAGAGCTGAGTGGGTTTAATATTTTTTTTCTTTTACATAGGAATTAGATACAGTGCTCCTGTCAGCTAACTGCTAAGTTGTCTGCCAAAAAATGTATCCGGGGGGAAAAATGTATCCAGGTGGGTGACAAAGAGCAGAGGGTATAGAAAATCAGGAAGGCAGAGGGATTCAGTAAGTGTCTGAAGTTTGGGTAGTTAAAATGAAGCAGATAAGAATCAGTCAATGGATAGTACCCCTCCTG
This sequence comes from Pelodiscus sinensis, assembly GCF_049634645.1. Classification (NCBI taxonomy): domain Eukaryota; kingdom Metazoa; phylum Chordata; order Testudines; family Trionychidae; genus Pelodiscus; species Pelodiscus sinensis. The sequence goes on along the minus strand of NC_134739.1, from coordinate 4,904,788 downwards.
ACATAGGAATCCACACAAAGAGCTGTTTGCACCTTCATTGACTATTAGGCTGATAGTGTCCCAACCATCCTTCATCACGACTGAGTCCATTAGCATGAGAATTGAATTTGCAGATGAACTCTAATTCCAATGCTTCTCTGTGTATCCGGCTAGTAGAATTGGGTTGTGACAAGACAGCCACTTGAAGATCTTCTAAACAGTGATTAGGAAGATTAAAGTGTTCCCCAACAGGCTCCTGTATGTTCCCTTTACGTATATCTGATTTGTGTCCATTGATTCTTTCCTGCAGAGACTGTCCAGTTTGTCCAATATATATAGCAGTGGGGCATTGCTGGCATTTGATGGCATAGATCAAATTATTGGATGTTCAGTCAAATGACCTTTTGATTTGGTAGCGTTGTGACGGCGTGTTGGGGTTTCCCCACTCCTGCACGCCCGTAGTGACACAAACAGACTCTGCCAGCCAGTAGGATTGAGGGAGTTTATTGCTTCTCCAAGATACAGCACAGCACAGCACAGCACAGATGTAATCTGGTTACAGGAACTGGGGCTAGGAGGCCTCAGGGCCCCCCCTTTAGATGGGGGGTGGCTGGGCTCTACAATCCCAGCCCCCTCCCTAGCCCCTTTTCCCCTGCTTCCCAGACCGAAACTAAACTCTCTTCCAGCCCTGCTCCCCAACCAAGGGTTGGACCCCGCCTTCCTCCCTTTGTCTCTCTCTCTGGGAGGCAACTGGTCGGACAGGTTGGGAGCCCCTTGCCTAGTGACTCATCTGCTGTCCTGCTGCGCCGTGCTACAAATAGCCTCCCACATCCCAGTGCTCAGCATAGCAACCAGCAAGACATCCCCACTACGCCACAAGCGTATGTTGTTGGCTCCAGTGATGAATTCGCTAGTATAGATATGTGGGCAGAGTTGGCATCGTGTTTGGTTGCAGGGCTGGGTTCCTGGATGCGTATGATGTGTTTGTGTGGCATGGTTAATGAAAAGAATTCGTTTCAGGTTGGGGAGTTGTCTGTAAGCGAGAATAGGCTTTTCTCCCAAGGCCTCTGAGAGTGAGGGATCATTTCCCAAGATGGGTTGTAGATTGTGTATAATGCGCTGGAGGGGTCTGAGTTGTGGACTATCGGTAATAACCCCCCTTTTCTCGTATTTATTTTGGGTCTGCATATACTAAACTCAAAACTCCGGTCATCTGAAGACGTGGGCTGTTTCCACAAAAGCTCATGATGCCATCTACATGTTTTGTTAGTCTATAAAGTGCTACCAGATTATTTGTTGTTTTTTTCTGGGAGGGTACGTCTAAACTACATGGCTCCGTCAACGGAGCCATGTCGATTTGTTTGTTTGGCAAAGTCAAATGAAGCCGCAATTTAAATGATCGCGGCTTCATTTACATTTACATGGCTGCCGCGCTGAGCCGACAAACAGCTGATCAGCTGTTTGTCCGCTCAGCGCGCTAGTCTGGACGCTCCCCTGCCGACATCAAAGCCCTTTGTTGGCAGCCCCGGTAAACCTCATCCCACGAGGAATAACGGGGCTGCTGACAAAGGCTTTGATGTCGGCAGGGGAGTGTCCAGACTAGCGCGCTGAGCGGACAAACAGCTGATCAGCTGTTTGTCGGCTCAGCGCGGCAGCCATGTAAATGTAAATGAAGCCGCGATCATTTAAACTGCTGGGCCATGTGGTCTGGATTTTTTCGTGATTTGTTCTAGAAATGCCTCCTCCACATCCTCTTCTTGATTTGGTCGCAGAGCAGTTGCTTCATTTCCTGTCCTGAAGCCTTGTTGTGCTTAAAAGAAGCATCTGGGATCTTTTTCAGGGGGATAAAGCAACACGCCACATTCATTGAACATACATAGATCAATCCATACTTTATCATATGCACCTGATACATTACACGCATGCACTCCTCATTCACACACACACACACACAAGCACACTCCATCTTGTTGTTACCAATAGTTGCTCCCCCTAACTGCACTGGCCAGGTGAGTTAGATGGGGGAGGGGTGGAGCCGGGCTTCTGCCGATCTGGATCGATGCTCCAATGTTGAGATGAAAAACCCGGGGTCCCTCTGCAAGATGCCTCATATTTATCCCTCTCATGCAGCCAATTAGTCATCACCTGGCCTTTCTTAATGCTGCTTCAAAGAGAGTTCTTCCAAGGGCAGGCACTTGCTGCTTGACTCCCAAGGCATCTGTATGTCTAGTCTTCTTTTCAAAGAGCTCACTTCACGGGTATTGTCTTGGATCTGGCTTCCAGACCCTCTCCACCCTTGCAACTGCTGCTGGAGGTGCTCCCCTTTCAGTCTCCAGTCACACCTCATTCATTTCAACAGGGAAAACAAGGAAAGGGGAGAGATCAATTCTACTCCTAGCAAAAGACATTTTTCTTTACCTTAACTATTCCTAAATCCTATAGCATAAAGAGCTTGATACAAAGTTTCTATGGAAAAGACTGGATACAAAGTTTCTCTCAATACAAGGATTGAACAAGATATATATATATATATAAAATCTCTTAATACAAAGTTATATGAAAGGGTATGTCTAGACTACACATAGCTCTGTCGCCAGAGCCACGTAGATTAGTTTTCTAGACATACCCTAATGAAGCGGCGATTTAAATAATCACTGCTTCATTTAAATTAAAATGGCTGCTGTGCTGAGCCGATTAGCTATTTGTCAGCTCAGAGTACTAGTCTGGACGCTCCGCGGTCGACATCAAAGGCATTTGTTGACCGTCCCGGTAAACCTCATCCCACGAGGCACCTGTAATTCTGCATTGCTGCCAGTCAGCAGCCGCCACTCTGCAGCAGCCCAGCTCTGTAGGGTGCAGTGCAGAAGTAAGGCTGGCACAGTACGGTATCACCACCCTTACTTCTGCACTGCTGCTGGCTGGGCGCTGCTGTCAGAGCCGGGCTCCTAGCCCACAGCTGCCGCTCTGTGGCCACACAGCTCTGAGATCAGAGGAGGATTAAGGGTGGCAATACCATGACCCCCCTAAAATAACCTTGTGATCCCTCGTAACTCCCTTTTGGGACAGGCCCCCCAGTGTGAGAAATGCTGGCCTCCCCTGTGAAATCTGTACAGCATAGGGGGAAAGCACACACAAGAGCAGCTTTCACGGGGGGAGACCAGATTTCATGGCCCCACCAATAACCTGGGGGTTGATTTAGAGCATAGCCACTGGAGAATCAACCCAGTCGTGCGCCAAGAGCTCCAGAGACTCCTCTCCCCCTTTCACCCCACCAGCAGGTCCCCTCCTTATGCTGAGCTGTTCATTCAGGTGTTGCGGGATGGTGCACACCGCGAGTCTGGAACACCTGGATTGGCATTGACCTCTCCCTGCCTGGGGCTCCCCTGGTGGAGCCCCCCTGCCCGGTGTCCCTGAGTGCCTGCTGGCGCGAGGCCTTCCTCTGCCCTCAGGAGCTGTGAGGGACTCGGGCTCTCCACTCCCCCCAGCCCGGTTCAGAGACCGGGGACCAGCTCATCTGACCAGCCGGCTCCCTGGCAGACACAAGGACGAACGTGCCAGGCTGCGGCCACCAGAGGGGGCAAGAGCTTCTCAAATTGGGAGTGAAATGAAAGGCAGGGAAGCCAAAATTCCTCTGATTCCGCAGGGACAGCTCCGGCCTCGCCCAGGACTTACCCGCCTGCTCCGCCTGGCCCAGGGAGGGGGGGATTTTGGACCAGGCTTGCTAAGGGAGCACACCCTGTGGTCCTGGGGTCTCCGCTCTGGTGGGCGCAGGGACTCTGCCATTCCCCGTGGCCTGGCTCTGGCTGGGCCCAGGGGCCCTTGCTCCATCCCGTCAGTGTGCCCATCAGTGGTGGGCTGCAGAGATGTGCAGGAGTGGCTCCAAGTCCTCCCCTTCTGGGAAGAGGTGTGACCTAACTCCTGCCTCAGTTTCCCCACATGTAGCTTCAGCCTCCTCCTGCTGGAGAGGTGCTTTGCTGCAGTGACTTGCGCCCTCTGGGGAAGCCATTAACACAACTCCCCCCCCCCCGGGGGATCCAACGCACAAAGCTGTTGCCCAGTAACCAGTAGGGCTCAGGGCTTCCCAGGGACCCCTCCTCTTTCATCTCACTCAAGCACTCCTCTGCTCACCCTCTGGGCACTGTTCCTGTCCTTCCCTGCCCTCCTGGGATCCTGCACTGTGCTCCCCGCTCTTCCCACTGCCCAGCCTGGAGCCGGGGACACCCCCATGCTGCCTTGTGCACTGCTCCAAGGTCACCTTCCTCTGATGTCTACAGCCAGGGGGGGTAATGCATTGCAAGCTATGATAGGTCTCCAGGCCAGGGGGGTAATGCATTGCAAGCTATGATAGGTCTCCAGGCCAGGGGGGTAATGCATTGCAAGCTATGATAGGTCTCCAGGCCAGGGGGGTAATGCATTGCAAGCTATGATAGGTCTCCAGGCCAGGGGGGTAATGCATTGCAAGCTATGATAGGTCTCCAGGCCAGGGGGGTAATGCATTGCAAGCTGTGATAGGTCTCCAGGCCAGGGGGGTAATGCATTGCAAGCTATGATAGGTCTCCAGGCCAGGGGGGTAATGCATTGCAAGCTGTGATAGGTCTCCAGGCCAGGGGGGTAATGCATTGCAAGCTATGATAGGTCTCCAGGCCGGGGGGGTAATGCATTGCAAGCTGTGATAGGTCTCCAGGCCAGGGGGGTAATGCATTGCAAGCTATGATAGGTCTCCAGGCCAGGGGGGTAATGCATTGCAAGCTGTGATAGGTCTCTAAGACCAGGGGGCAACTCATTACCAGTTATGATTGGCCTCCTGCTTAGTGTCATCTGCGAACGTGCTGAGGGTGCAGTCCATCCCATGTTGAACAAAACCGGCCCTAGAACCGACCCTTGGGGCACTCCGCTTGACACCGACCGCTCCAGACATTGAGCCATTGATCATCACCTGTTGGGCCCGACAACCTAGCTAGCTTTCTATCCACCTTACAGTCCATGTATCCAATCCATACGGCCTTCACTTGCTGGCAAGAATACTGTGGGAGACCACATCACAAGCTTTGCTAAAGTCAAAGTATATCACATCCACTGACTTCCCCATGTCCACAGAGCCAGTTAGCTCATGATAGAAGCTAATCGGGTTGGTCAGGCACGACTTGCCCCTGGGGAATCTATGTTGACTGTTCCTGATCACTTTCCCCTCTTCCAAGTGCTTCAAAATGGATTGAGGATCCCCTCCATGATTTTTCTGGGGGCTGAGGTGAGGCTGGCCCATCTGTGGTTCCCCAGATCACACATCATTTTATACAACATATAAAAAACACCAAAGAAAGTCCTTGCTCTGCATGGCTCATGAGGCTCTGAGATTAGACACTTTGCTATGAACTTTAAAATACTCCCCCCTTGGTACTTTAAAGGTGACTTGCAAAAAGCTTGCACTCCCCCCCCCCTCCCCGATTAACAGAGTATAGGGACGTCTGGGAGATAGGTTGGGGTTTTTAAAAGGGTTTATTTCTGTTGGGAAGGCCAAGACTGGGATTTCCTACTTTGATTGGAGGTGTCCTTGGAAGACTCAGAGATGCATAGCAGCAGTTTGCTATTTCCCCAACATAACTTTCCTCCTGAGAATCAGAATAAACATCACTTGACTCAATCACACCTGGATCCTGCAAAGATTTAGGACATCTACATTGGGTATGCCTGTGAGAAGCCCCAGCTGAGCGGATAGGACTTTGCTAACATGAAAATGTAAACTGGTGCAGAAACCCTGGGGAAGAAGTCTGCTTCTTAACTTCCCTGTGTGCGTGTGCTATCCTAACTATCCCTGGCACCATTCTCTATCTGAAACTTTTCTTCCCCGAAAAATGCAAACTCAGGTCAAGCTGAAAAGTTTGGTGAATTTGTTTTGAAGTCCCCAAGTTGTTCAATTACTAAAATCTACTTAAAATTCTTGAAAATCAAAGTGTTTTGCTTTGGCATTTTCACAGCAACACAACGTTGCTTTCATAGAATCATAGGAATGTGCTTTCATAGAATCATAGAACCATAGAGCTGGAAGAGACCTCAGAAGGTCGTCAAGTCCAGCCTCCTGCTCTAGGCAGGACCAATCCCATCTAAATCAACCTGGCCAGGGCTTTGTCAAGCCGAGACTTAAACACCTCTAGGGATGGAGACTCCACTACTTCCCTAGGGAACCCATTCCAGTGCTTCCCCACCCTCTTAGTGAAATAGTTTTTCCTAATATCCAACCTGGACCTCTCTCACCACAACTTGAGCCCATTGCTCCTTGTTCTGCCATCTGTCACTACTGTGAGCAGCCTCTCTCCATCCTCTTTGGAACCTCCCTTCAGGTAATTGAAGGCTGCTCTCAAATCCCCCCTCACTCTTCGCTTCTGCAGACTAAACAGACCCAACTCCCTCAGCCTCTCCTTATAAGTCATATGCTTCAGCCCCCTAATCATTTTGGTTGCCCTCCGCTGGACCCTCTCCAATGCGTCCGCATCCTTTTTGTAGTGGGGGGCCCAGAACTGGACACAATACTCCAGATGTGGCCTCACCAAAGCCGAATAAAGGGGAATAATGACATCTCTGGCTCTGCTGGCAATGCTCCTCTTAATGCAACCTAATATGCCATTAGCCTTCTTGGTTACCAGGGCACACTGTTGACTCATATCCAGCTTCTCATCCACTGTAACCCCCAGGTCCTTTTCTGCAGAACTGATACTTAGCTGGTTGGTCCCCAGCCTGTAACAATACTTGGGATTCTTCCGTCCCAAGTGCAGGACTCTGCACTTGTCCTTGTTGAACCTCATCAGTGTTTTTTCCTTCTACTTGAAAGCTAAAAGGCTCTAGAGATGACATGAAACCTTTTGTGGTGGGGTGGACCGAAAGCCTGGGCTGGTTTGGTTCGCTACGGCCCGCGAATGGAAACATGAGTTCTTTGCCCAGCACTAGTCACAACCCTGCATGTTCTCCAGCAGGAAGTTCCTCAGATAGATGAAGCCCAGAGAGCTAATGCCGAAAAACAAACAATTACAAATCGACTTTTTAAAATGGGGCGTTCACTACCTGCCACAAAGAGGCAAAACTGGACACTGAGTCCCACGGTTGCAATTCACCATTCAAAGAAAAGCCCCCCCCCCACACACACACCTTAGCAGTGTACAGTTTTGCTGCAAAGTTATTCTTCACTCTCCTTTAGCCAGTCGGCTTCAGCCCCATCTCAAATGCCCCTCCCGCTATTCATTTCCATTTAATGCTATTTGAAAGCCCACAGCTCCGATCGCCACCTGCATTCTGCACCCGGCAGAGACATCCACTAATTAGAGCAACGAGAGAGACTTGTCTGCCAGCCCCAAGCAAATAGAAACTAAAGGACGACAAAGCCAGCCAGCGACGGCTCCGAAGGGATTCTCCCCTTTTATGGTGCCACAGCGTGTTCACCGGTAGCTATAGGCTAATGCTAACCAGCCAGCTCAGCTCAGCCGGCACGGGGGAGACGCGTAGGAACAGGGCGTGTTGCCGGGTTGGCAGCGAGAGGCCCGACTCCTGGGTTCTAGACCAAGCATGCGGCACAGATGTGCTTTTCAGGGTCGGATCAGTGGTCGGGGCGCCAGGAGCACTGAGACCCGATTGGCTGGAGTCCCACACCCCTGGCACTGGCGCCAAATTGCTCAGTCTCATTTGGGGGCACTTGGCGCTGGTGGAAGCGAGAGCACTGGGGGGTGGGTCGTGGGGAATGGAGCCCCCCGGCTTCTGTTCTACTCACTGCATGACCTTGGAGCCACAGGCATAGGCTGAAACGTGGGCAGTGATTGGGGGGGGGGCATTTTGGATGCCCACATGGGGACCCCAAGTTGGGTCCTTAAAAAACAGAGACGTCCCAAATCTGTGGCCATACCTGACAATCCGGGCCTTAAACGGCTCTGTGCCTTAGGGTACGTCTACACTGCAAAACACAGCATGTCCATAGCCCTCGCCAACAGTCTGGGGCTCTCCAGGCCTGGGCCATGGGGCTGGAAATAGCAGCACAGATGTTCTGGCTCAGGCTTGAGTCTGGGCTCTGAAACCTAGCGGGGCGGGGGCAGGGGCGGGGGAATGTCCACACTGCGAGGAACCTCGAGACCAGGGCTACTCAACACGTGGCCCGCAGTGTGGTCTGGGTTTCCGTGGGGCTCAACCCACGGGTGGGATCCTTTGAACATGGCCGCCCCTGGGCTCACGCTCCACAGGCGAGGCGTCTCGCAGGCAGGGCGACCATTGACAGATGCAAGCGCCTGGCTGGAACAGACGGGTACAGGGTATCGGCATTTCTAGTCCCCCAGGAGGAGGTGCCAGGAGCGCCGGGGCACTGTGGTTGCTTAGCCTCGTGGGCAGAGCCTGAGAGGTGCTGACTGGCTCACACTGGCCACGTGTGGGTCCGGCGCCGCGGCTTAAGGCTTAATCTTTGTATTCACACCCAGCAGTGTGAAAGAAGCTATTTGCATATATATTTGCATGTATATACAACCACAACTAAGTTGTGGCCCTCAGCATGCGCTGTGAATATCACTGCCCCCCCCCAGGGCTTCCAAAGTTGAGTAGCCCTGGTCTAGACTGCAATTTCTAGTCCAGTGAGGGAAGCCGGAGTGACTCCGTTGACTGCGGGTCTCCTGCAGTGTAGACGTGCCGGGAACCAGGGATCAAAGCGCAGTTCCTGAGAGGCACCATTCCCAAGGCTCAGCAACAGACAGGAGGGGAGATCAAAGCGCTCTGTGACGCAGAGCCCAGAGCGTGGAAATTAACCCTGCAGGTCTGTCTGCTGGAGAGATGAGCTCAGAGCAACTGGCAACCAGCCCGCCGAGTCCCCCCTCCCGAGGGGATGCTGGTGCATGCGTGAGCATCCCACACGCCTGCCGGACCCCTGCACGGGGGGCGCTGGGGAGTAGGCAGAGAAGCAGGTCGGAGAGGGGCTGACTTTAGATCAGGATCCTCGAAGCCAAAGGAACCTCTCTCATTAGGTTATAATAAAATCAGGCTCTAGCCGTGGCTAGCCCTGCTCTCCTCTGCTGCCCCAGCATCTGCGCCAGCTGTGCCTGGGTTTGGTCCCTACCCGGATTCCAGGGGTGGGGAGCAGTCTCTGAACTGTGGGTCAGTATTCCAGTGACTTAGCCTGTCCTGGGGCAGGTGAGACATCGCAGGCCCCTAGCAGGGCCAACGGAGCAGCAGAGTCCAGTCAATGGGCCAATGTATCTTCCCAACAGCACAGACCAGAGCGGGAGTTTCCTCCATACATGGCCGGACTGTCTCGGGATGGGAGGACCCTGTGGGGATGCGGTCTGGGCTTGGGGGTTGCTAGGAAGCTACTTTCCCAGTCAATGGGAGTCTTGACATTGCTGAGACCCACCTGCAAATTCTTGCTTCTACAGAACCCCGTCAGCTGTCAGCCTCTCATCCCTCTGCCTTCTGCTCTCCCCCAGCCTCGGGTGGTCTCTGCTCCCTGTCTCCAGTGCATCCCAGGCACTGGACGGGCGAGGCTCCTTTGAGCAAAGTAACCAGTGGGCATGTGGTTAAAGCAGGTATCATGATGCACGTGCCCAAGGGGCAGAGCTAAGGGTATGTGCAGGAGAGCACAGAGCAACCTTCATTATGTAACCTCCTAACCTCTGAGGGCTCCACTCGGCAGCCTCAACATTCCCTGCAGGCTGCTCTCCAAGCCCGGGAGACCCGGGGGAGGCAGTGCTGAGCTGGGCGGAGGCAGGAGTGATTGAGCAGGGGATAGAAATGGTGCCCCTGGCCTCTGTCAGAGGCTGGAGAGGGATGGCAGGAGACAAATCGCTTGATCGTTGTCTTCGGTCCACCCTCTCTGGGGCACCTGGTGCTGGCCACTGTCGGCAGACAGGATACTGGGCCTGATGGACCTTTGGTCTGACCCAGTACGGCCGTTCTTATGTTCAGTGAGTGAAGACGAGGGTCAGGCGTGGGGATGGAGGCTCAAGGTGGGTGGGAGACAGTAACAGCGATGGGCATATGTGTCAGGTTAGACAGAGGCTAGCCTCATCTGGGCAGTTGTCAGTGGGGGAGGGTAGCGGGAGCTGGCCAGGTGTGGGTGGAGGGCATCACAGCCGTGGAGGTGAGGTGTCAGGAGTGGGGTAGGGCAGCAGGGAGAGGGGGAGGTGGCAGTGAGTGGGGGGGAGGCGGTCCTGGGGGACTGGAGGGGGTGGAGTTGATGAGATGATTTTTTTAACACCGCCTAGACTTTCGATTGGAACTTGCATTTGTTGAGCTCCCAGCCGGCAGTTTTCAGCATCTTCCTCCTGTGTTAATTCCACTCCTGGAAATGTGCGTCTCTGCTTCGCTCCCCTAGAGCACTGGGGGATCGGGGACGGGGTAAGTTGCAAGCTCCTGTCTGTTTGCTTGTCGATTTCCCCTCCCTGTATCCCCCTTCCCTTCTCTCTCTGCTCTGTGTGGGGGCTCGTGTTGATGATGTCCTTGCACAGAGGAATCAGGGAGTGAGCATCTCTCAGCCACACAAATTGGCTTCCGAGTTCCTTGCTGCCTTGAGGAAGTTTCTCCGATACCTGGCGCTTCATGGTGAGCAGAGTGAGGTGGTGACACTCCTCTCCCTGACCCTCTCTTGGCTCTAACCCCGGAGTGGCTGTTCTCTCCTCCGGGGGCTGGAGCTTCTGGATTCAAACGGCAAAATGAACGGGACCTTTTTCAACCAGACTGTCATGGAGCAAGGGGTGTATTCCAACAGGACCCAGGAGCTGAGCACGTTGATGGGCTGTTGCAATGGCACCGGCTCGGTGGTGGCCAGCGACGGCGGGTCCTCCGTCCTGCTGCCCGACGAGAGGAGCCTCTACATTACACGGGTAGTGCAGATTGCTGTGCTCTGCGTCCTCTCCTTGACTGTGGTGTTTGGGATCTTCTTTTTGGGCTGCAACTTGCTCATCAAGTCGGAGAGCATGATTAACTTTTTGGTCAAGGACCGCAGACCGTCTAAGGACGTGGGCGCTGCCATCATGGGGCTGTACTGAGAGGGTCTCTCTCGGCAAGAGAATGGTCTGGAATTCCGGTGGAGAGGTGTGATCCCATGGAAACAGGGTGCCGGGTGTGGAATCTGGACTTCTTGCAACGTGCTGGTGAACCGGGTAAATCCACCCTTCTGTGCTGTGCTGAATGCAAAACGGGCTGGCGAAGGGGACGGAGACATCTCTCCGGGTCTGTGTGAAGCACACAAATAAAATTGTCATCTGATGTTGCATGCAGAAATGTTTTATGCTTTGCATGAAAACTTGCAAAAACAAAGTGAAGGTTTGGCATCTGTTCCGTTGTTACCTTGGATACTGGTTTCTGTTCTTTAAGCTTTTTTTCTTTTTTTAAACCCTCACAAAACAACAAAACAAATTTAAAAAAAAAAGCAAAATGTGTCGTGAAAGCCAAATAAACAAATTGTTTGTGGGGCTAGGGAAAGTGGGGTGATCTTGGAGTCGTAAAGCCAAGACTGCATGCTAATGAATGTGCCTGTCTCTTTCTATTTCGGACCTCAAGCATGGGTTATTTTGTAAATCGAGAGTTTTGTAACTGGAAAAGCATGTTCTTTGGGGTTTTTTAGACGCCAGAGATCTCCTTAATAATGTACCAGGAGTTTCTCTTTTTTTAAATGATTTTTTTGCCCAGTATTGAAAAAAGAAATGGTAAAAGAAAACAAAAGCATGGCTTTGTTTTGGGGATGCAACAACCTTTTTCGAATGCAACATTGTTAAGTCCTTGGGTTTTTTTTTGTAGTTTTTGAAAACCAGTGAAAGTTGAAGAATCCCCCTCCCCAAAACAAAACAAAACAAAAAAACCTATTTCAAATGATTTTGCTGTTGTCTTCATTTTTGTGTGTGTGGACTTTTTCCCCAGTGATAGCTCCCGAGGATTAAATACCATTCTCTTACTTTGCATTTGAACAAACATTTTAAGAAATACTATTGAAACTAAAAATACCACTCTTGGGTCCCCTTAGCTAATATGTTAACTAGAAACTGAATACTCAGGGCTGCTGCTAAATTGCTGCCAAGCACTGAAGCGTAAAGGTTCAGCAAAGGCATCTTGCAAAGCAAAACTCCGCGTTGAAATCTGCATCCTCTGTGATCCTTGTAAAGCTGTCAAAATCCAGACACGTGAGTGAAAGGGGATAGATGACAAAAAGGAGACCTCCTGCCCTTTCCTCTTCGGTGGAATGATTTCTCAGGGTGTGGGTGTAGGACGAAAGTAATGTCTGCAATATGCTGGTTATTTTCCCTCTTGTGTGGGGGAGATGCGATCACAGCTGATGAGGAGTAAAATTAGGATCTGTGGCACTCATGTAAATCTGGAATAACTCCACTGTGGATTCACCCAAGCTGTCGCTCAGATCAGAGCCGGGCTGGAAGTGATGAAGAGTGGCCGTTAAGAGCGTGTTTCCCCCAAGGATTCCAAAGCATATTAGTGGAACAGACATAAGGTGAATACGACTCGCCCAGGGCTAAGTGTTCTCACTCTCCGCCCTGTAGGATGCAATGAGATTGTGATGACCAGGACACTCTGGCAGGGAGGCCAGGGTGTTTGTCTTCTGACACCCCTCTGCCCCAATGAACCAAACTAACCGCTAGGGGCCTAACCCCCTTGCAATTTGGGCAGCCTCCTCCCATAAACTGCTGTTCTGATGGGAGAGTGTTTTACAGCCACTTTGCCCAGCAGCAAGTGGCTACCTGTGGAAGCCAGGCCTGGCAGGAATGGATCCTTCTCCTATTGAACTCAATGAAAATGCTCCCATTTACCTTCATTTCCACTGACTCGGTTGTGGGCAGAATCAGGCTCTGTCCTCTGCTTTGTATCTTGCATTACCATTTACCCCTGTGCTGTGTGCCAGTGGGTGGAGGAGGGGAATAATATTGCACCCGTAGCGTCTATTTCCTGTGGGGGGAATGCAGTCCTGGAATGTGAAGTGGGGTAAGACTAAACTCCATTATAGCAGTGTGAATCGGGAGTAAACTCCGAACTGGAGGCGCCCGATCAGTAAATGAGACAGACAGTCCTGGGCAGTGAGGAAGTAAGACCAAGGCATATTCAGGCCTGATTCTGCCATGTGCTTCACTCCCTACTGTGAATGAAGGGATAGAGAATAAGACAGAGAATATCTTATTGCCTCTATATAAAACCATGGTGCACCCACATCTTGAATACTGAGTGCAGGAGTGGTCACCTCATCTCAAAAAAGATCTCTTGGCCTTGGAAAAGGATCAGAAAAGGGCAACAAAAATGATGAGGGGTTTGGAACGGGTCCCGTATGAAGGAAGATGAAAAAGACTTGGCCTTTTCAGCTTAGAAAAGAGGAGACTAAGGGGGGATATGATCGAGGTCAATAAAATCATGAGTGGTGTGGAAAAAGTGAATAAAGAAAAGTTATTTACTTATTCCCACAATGTAAGAATGAGGGGTCACCAAATGAAATTAGTAGGCAGCAGATTTAAAACAAACAAAAGGAAGTTTTTCTTCACTCAGTGCACAGTCAATCTGTGGAACTCCTTGCCAGAGGATGTTGTGAAGACTGGGACTTTAACAGGATTCAAAAAAGAGCAAGATAGATTCATGGAAGTTAGGTCCATCAATGGCTATTAGCCAGGATGGGTAGGAATGGTGTCCCTAGCCTCTGTTTGTCTGGAAATGGATGACAGGAGAGGGATCATGGGAGGATTACCTGTTGTGTTCCCTCCCTCTGGGGCATCTGTATTGGCCACTGTTGGCAGACAGGATACTGGGCTAGATGGACCGTTGGTCTGACCCAGTATGACCGTTCTTATGGTCTTATGTTCTTATGAGTATATATGGACTCCTTCTTGGCAGTGAAGTGAAGCAAGTCCGTGGTGTTTGCAGGATTGGTCCCTGTGGCTGCAACTGAGTTTCCATCTGAAGCCAGAATTTGGTACCTTTGCTAAAATCTATCAGCCTCCCACCTGGATGGGGAAATCTGGTGCGGGAGTAGAACTGGGAGTTAAAAACCTCTCCCCTGTTAGAAACACTGGAAATGCTGAGCTGAGCTTGCCGTTCCCAAATGAAGCTCCGTAACCACCTTAACTCTGACCCCTCATGATGCCCTGATGAAGCTGGAAACTCCTCACAACCTGGTTAATTTGTCACTGGCTGAAGGAGCTATAATATTCTCGTCTTAGCTGGAGGGAGAGGGGGCCTTTTTCTGGTGATACCTGGCACATATCAGATCATTCCTCAGATCCCTGATTAGCCACGTAGCCTGCGGAAGGCAGCATTCCCGGCGCTCTGCGGAGAGACGCTGGCGACACCAGGCACACTCAAAGACCGGGGGTCGTCCGACTCCATGCGTCAGGGTCGTTAGCCACAGGGTTAGTGCCTCTCTGTGGTTATCAGCCACCGATACCCAGATCACGCTGTTAAGGACTCCCAAGAAAGTGTTGCCACGGAGACCACTCCTCACCCAGGTTGGAATAACCCCACACTCTGGGACGAGTGGGCCCATGCCCTGTACAGAGGGCAGCCAGGCTGGATTCTGATTTCCCCCACACTGAGGTCAGAGCTGGGTCAGACCCCCCAGGCCTGCTCCCCCGTGGCCCTCCACCTTGTGTTGTCCCTCCGGTGGGCAGCACCTCTGCTCCCGCTGTCGCTGGCTGACGTCAGTGCGGTGCTGGGCTTGACACAGGGTCGGAGCGGGGGGCAACAGGCGCTGGGGGCCACATGTGTGCTCCGGGTCTGAAGGGGGCAGAGGGCTCCTAGGGGGCAAGCAGCCTTCTCGCTGCAGGAGGCCGTGCGGAGTCACGGTGCTCTGGCTGCCTCGGGGAGAGGAAAAATGAGCCCCCAGTGCAAAGTGACTGTCCCACTCCCTGTCAGCGTGGCAGCATTTCGTGGCCACTGGGGAGAGGTGCTAAGGGCTAAGGGGTCACTCAGGAGCTCATCCATGGAAGGCTAGGCCCGATGACGTTCAGTGGGTCATGCCCGGTGTCCATCAGACGAGTTCGGGATCGGGACGGAGCGGAGCCGGCCTGCGCAGGCTGGGGGCATTTCGGGCCCCGCTGAGCTGCATTTGCTAGAGAAACAAGCCCCCGGGACCGTCCGAGGGTCGGCACGTCAGCCACATCCAACAGCTTTCAGAGAGACACTTGTGAGCCACACGCTCCTGGTGCGCGAGCGCTTCCAAGCAAGCAGAGAGCTCCTCCAGCTGGGAGCCAAAATGGCTACCAACAGCCGGGTGAGTCAGTGCTAAGGAGCAGCAGCATAAACCGGCGGTTAACAGCGGCCTTAGGCCATGCCCCCATGAGGAAACTATTTTGCAATAACTAAATTTGACTTAATAACTCCTGATTTTACAAAACCCGACGAGGCCAGGGTCACCAACCAGTTGATCGGGATCTACCGGGAGATCCTGACTGGTTTGGCCAAGAGGCTCTCAAGTGTGGGCACTTCAACTGCCCCTCCCACAACTGCTGCGCACGTCCTGCCCTTTGCCTTGGAGCTGCCTCCCCCCACCCCCAGGAGCCTCCTGCTTGCTGTGCAGGGCAGGGGAGGGAGAAGGGGGGTGCTGATGTCAGGGCGCCCCCAGCCCTCTCCCACCCTGGATCCTATCTCCACAGAGCAGAGTGGGGGGCACAACAGGACTTGGGATGGAGTTTGCTGGCTGCTTTTTGGGAGTGGTGCAGGGTCAGGACAGGGGTGATCCTGCCTTAGCCCCATTGCACCACCACCCAGGAGTCACCTGAGGTAAGCAGTGCCCAGCACATCCCGAAACCCTACCCCAGGCACGAACCCCCTCCAGCACCCCAAGTCCCTGCCACAGTCCCGAGCAGCCCTGCATCCAAACACCCTCCCAGAGCCTGCACCTAGAACCCCCTCCTACATCCCAGCGAGCTGTCCCAAGCTCAGCTCAGAGCCCCCCTCACACTCCCTCTAAGACCAGAGCCTGCACCCCAACCCTCTGCTCCGGTGTGCTGAAAGGGAGGGAGGATGGGGGAGGACCGGTGGATGGAGTGAGCAGGGGCGGAGCCTCGGAGAAGGGGTACAAAGAGGCGGGGCCAGGATATTTGGGTGTGAGGTAGGTCTTGGATTGCACTTACATTCAAAAAGTGATCTCGTGCTTAGAAAGGTTGGAGACGACTGAACTAGCCTGTCGCCACCACAGGGAAGCCTCGAAACGAGCCCACGGCAGGCGCCGTTAGGGCCCCAGGAAGCGCTGGGGAGTCATTAGTTGAATGACTCTGGGGAGGAGCTATTTCGAAACAGCGACACCGGCGTGTCCCCACCACCGCTATTTCGAAATTAGCGTTATTCCCTGAGGAAAGCTGGGGTACAGATTTCGAAATAAGTGGCCTCTTATTTTGAAATAACCGGCTTGGTAGTGTGGACACGCCACTTATAACTTCGACCTAAGGGGGGTTATTTCGAAATAAGCCCTAGTGTAGACCAGGGCTTACGGGGGTGCCCAGAGGCTCCATGTGAGATCAGGGCCTCACTGTGCTAGGTGCTGTACATGAAACCAGCACTGCCCGCAAGGACTCCCAGGCTGGACAGACCCCGGCTAGGAGGGGACACGCAGAGCATTTATGTCTCTTCCAGAGGAGCTAAAACCCCGAGGAGCAAAGGCTGAAACCTGAGCCCCTGTTCAAGTCAATGGGAGCTTGGCCTTTGATATGAATAAGGCCAAGGCTTCAGCCTAAGCGACTTGTCCGAAGTCGCACAGGGAGTGTGGGGCAGGGATGGAGCCATAGCCAGATGCTAATCTTTCCTCTCCGATGCTGGCAGAAATAAAACGAAGGCATCACGTGGAAGGCACCTGCCGAGGTGTCCGAAGGGCTGTCTGGTCCTGCCCCACTTGGCATCGGGAGTTTGGCCAGCGACTCCCTTGGCATGTGGATTAGGCCTCGGTGGATCCCGTTCTTGGCCTGCCCCAGCTGCTGGCTAGACGCTGAGTGGATGAGATCCACAGCGACTCGAGAGGTCGTGCCCAGAGCTCCGCTGGGCCTGCTTTCCTCCTCGCAGGGGTCTCGGCTTGCTAGGAGTGATGCTGGGGAAGCCCTGAAAACCAGGGGAGTTCAGTGTCTCCCAGGGAAGGGTCCCGGATACCTCGAGGTGCAGCGAGCTCAGTGGCAGGCCCGCTGGGTGAACCGCTGGCACGGGGAGGTTAGCCCCCCCCGTTCTGCCCGAGCCCCGTCCCTTCCGTGCCTGCCAAACCCCAGCCCCACTGAGGCTGCTGGCCCCTGCCCCAGGCTAGTGCCCCAGCTCTCCCTGCTCCCTCCCCAGAGCACCAGAAGGCCTGGCAGTACGACCCCAGCCTCCCCGGCACCAGAGGGCATGGGAGGGCAGGCGGTGCAGCGCCGCGATGGCACAAGGGAAGAGCCAGCCACCGGCAGGGCAGGAAGCGGGGGGGGGAGGGGGGCTGGGGCGGAGTGTGGGTGGGGCCACATCTGGCTATTTGAGTAGGCTCCGCCTCCCCTGGCCCATGCAGCTACCCAAACCCAGAGGTGGAAGCTGCGCCCACCAGCAGGGCCTCTGGGGTTTTGGGGCAGGACTGGAGGTGGGAGCAGGGAGGGAATCACTCAAGGGCCGAGTCGGGAATTTCCCCTGGCCCTGCTTGATATGGAGCAGGGAAACGAGCCGGGAACGGGGCCCGTGGGAGCCAGGCAGCTGGGAGTCGCCCCTGGGACGCGGCCGAGGGGTCGTGTGACATTCCAGCTGGGCCAGGGCGATTGAGTGGGGCTGCAGCGGGTTTGGGAGCCCAGGGCAGGTTCCGTCTCACGGCTGAGCCTGCTCCTTTGGTTTTCTCCCCCCATTCCTAGCAAGACCTGGGGCGGGGCCCGTCAGGGCTGGGCAGGGAGGAGATGCAGCCTGCCACACAGGGGCAAGGGGATATTGTATTGAGGCCCCGTGGTTCTCTCTGGCTCCCTTGCTCTAGGACTGACTGCTAACCCCGCCTGGGCAGCCTGGCGTCCTCACACCAGGCCTGCTTACATCCTGCCTGGCTAAACTCCCCTCCTGTCACCCCACCCTGCTCTGGGCTGGCTGCCGCAGGGCCTGGGCTGCATGCCTCCCTATTGAGCTCCCCCACCTGCGAGCAGGACTAGGACCCCCCCCAATTTAAAGTGACAGCTCCATGCAGTTTGGAGTACACCAGTCACCCCAAGTCTCATTCCTCCATCCTCCGTGCTCTGACAAACACACACCACTGCCTGGCCCCAGGAGTTCCACGGGGCGGGGCGGAGACAGCCCCCTCGCAGGAACCTCGGTGCTTTCGGGGAGGCAGCCGTCTGCCTGACCTCCATGCTCTCCCTTCTCCTTGGCCTTTAATTACTGCCCCCCCCCCGAGGAGGCCCCATGGCGTGCGACTGGCACTGGGGACCCCCGCGGGCTTGTTTTGCTCACGGCGGTTTAAGACGCCACCAGACAAAGCCCCGGCGAGGCTGACAATGAAAGATTAATCACCCCCTTCCCAGGAGAGCTATTCTGGGAAAGGCGCTTGGCTGCCGGCTCGGCGGGGGATCGGGATCGGCGGGGCGGGTAACGAGCAAGGCCTGGGTGCCTCTCCCCGAGCCGCAGGGAGGAGCAGCCAGCCGAGGGCTGCTGGCAGGTGAGTCCCCCGAGCTGCTCCGGCTCATCCAGGCCTTGATCTGTCCCGATCCCTGCTGCAGCCCTGCAGCCAAGGTGCTCCCAGTGCTCCGCTGGTAGGGGCGCTGTCCCTGGGAGCAGCGGGTGGCAGCCTGGGGGGAGGGCAGGGGAACAGCACAGCTCTCTAGTAACCCCCAGGGCTAGGCTGCAACTGGAGGTGCAGGTACCTGGCACATCCGAGAACCAGGCCTCCAAGCCCTGGTGCAAAGGGCTCACAGCACGGCGTGTACGCCCCTCCCCCGGCCCACGGGTCCTCTGGTGCGGACAGTGCTCTGGGCAGGGGGAGGAAGGGAAGATGTCCGGGGCAGGAGGACATGTAGCTGGGGTGAACTTATACCCCAGGGCTTCTGCCCTCTGCAGTGGCCATGACAGCAGGGGCAGAAGCCCCCAGGGATTCCATGGCCAGCATGAAGTGCCCCTCCCTCCCCCCTCTTCCCCCCGGCCTGGCAGCGTTTTACACCCACTGGGCTTTGGCAGCAGCGAGGACACGAGGCGCAGGCAGCAGAGAATCAGACCCTCCCCGATTCCTATCCGCAGCTCTGCCACTGACACCGTGTGCACCCTGGGGCAAGTCACTTAGACCTCAGGGGTTCCTAATTCCCATTGATACCACTGGATAGGTTTCAGTGGGAGTTGGGCACCTAAATCCCTTGGAGGATCGTGGCCGTAGTCTCCAGGCTGCTGCTCTGCCCACAGTACACTGCCGCCCGAGGGGGGAGGCTGAAACCCCCCATGGCTGTGGAGCGTTCAGAGCGGCCGTGTGCCCCCGCCGAGGGAGCTGCATGCCACAGGGAAGCGATACCCATGTCGACTCCGTCTGCAGGCCCCTTTCCTCCCAGCACATCCCAGAGCTCTGACTAGCTGACGCCCAGTGAGCGTGAATGCTGCCGGCGGTGAGTGGCTCCCCGGGCCAGGCGCTCAGCGGGTGAGAGGCCCACGGACACAGGCAGCTCAGGGCTACGGGGAGCGGGCGCTGCCTGTACAATACTGACACTAGGGTCCCGGCAGATAACTCAACACAGGCAGGGCCCGTCGTGAAGATCCCTGATGCCCATTGACAGACACCGCTGTGAGCGGCAGGTGCAGTGTCCCCTTCGGTTTTGCCGCAGCCCCATGTTTAATGACACAATTGCAGCCCTGCCAGGACCCTCCCTGCGGCACTGATGTGAGAACCTGGCCCCACGCAAGGTTCTGAGCATGGGGAAAACTTGCTCCAAATTGCAGTGGGAGATTTGCTGGGTGGGGAGCAGGGACCTTTGAGACAGCAAGAGGAGGGGGGTGGCTGAGGCCTGTGTTACCCTCCCCAAACAATATCCATTGCTATTTTTTTCCTCTATTTCATTTTCTTGACTTTCGCACCTCGCAGCCTTGTGTTTAATTCACACTCAGTGGCAGCTGCTTGTTTTCAAGACATTTTTAGCTATTGCTTTAACCCAGACAGTTGATTATTGTTCTATTCATTTTAATTGTTTGTTATATGCTATGAAGGCCCCAGTGGAGATCCGAGTTTCGTTGTGCTAGGTGCTGTACAAAGAGAGCTCACCTGCCAGACCGAGCATGGGAGGGGAACTGACAAAGGGAAGTAAAGTGGCTGATCCAAAATTGGTCAGTGGAGGGCCAGGAATACAACCTAGCATTCGTGGGTCATTTCCCTCTGGTGTCCTAGGAACAAAACCAACAAGGGAACAGGGGAAGAGACAAAAGATGGCAATCGTGACTGCGAAATGCCTCGGAAGATTAGTGAGGCAACACAGGCAGAAAATGCAATAAAACAGGATTTCAACTATCCCCAGACTGGGATGCAGAGGTAAAATTTCTAGATGCCATTTAATGACAACTTCTTGGAGAAGCTAGTCCTGAAACCCATATGGGGAGAGGCAATTCTTGATTTAATCCTATGTGGTGCACAGGATCTGATCTAAGACATAAATGCATCTGAATCGTCATGTAATTCAATTTAACATCTTTGCAGGGGAAAATGGAAGTAACTCATGGAAGTAGCACTTGACTTCAAACAGGGGAGCTATGCAAAAAGAAGGAAGCTAGTTAAATGGAAATTAAAAGGAACAGTTGCAAAGGTGAAATGCCTGCAAACTGCATGGAAACTGTTTAAAAACACCATAATAGAGGACCAGACTAAATATGCACCCAAATAAAAAATACAGTAAGAACAACAAACAAACAAAAGAGCCACCATGGTAAAACAGCAAAGTAAAAACTATTTTTAGAGAGAAAAAGGCATCCTTTAAAAATAGGAGGCAAAGTCCTATGAGGAAAATAGAAAGGAGAATAAACTCTGGCACGTCAAAACAAAAGTATAATTAGTCAAAAAGGAATTTGAAGAGCAAGTAGCAAAAGACTCAGAACTAACATCAGTTTTTAAAAAAGGCATCTGAAGCAGGAAGCCTGCTGAACAGGCAGCGGGGTCTGGGCCGATCAAGGGAGCACTCAAGGAAGACAAGGCCGTTTCAGAGAAGCTAAATTCATTCTTTGCCTCGGTCTTCACTGGAGAGAATGTGAGGAAGATGCCCACCCCTGTTTAGGTGACAAATTGGAGGAAATGTCCGAGATTGAGGTGTCAATAGAGGCGGTTTTGAAACAAATCGATACATTAAACCGTAATAAGGGCCAGATGGGATTCACGCCAGAGTTTTCAAGCAACTCAAATGTGAAATTGCAGAACAGCCTTTGCACTAGGTCCGCTGATGTAACTTTGGTTTTTAAAAAGGCTCCCCAGAGGTGACCCTGGCACCTACAGGCTGGGAAGCCCAACTTCAGTGCCAGGCATTTTGGTTGAAACTGTAAGAGCAGAAGGAGCAGACACATAGATGAACAGGATTTGTTGGGGAGGAACTAGACGGCTTTTGTATAGAGGAATCGCACCTCCCCAAGCTATTCGATTTCTTTGAGGGGACCAAGAATCATGTGGACAAGGGTGGTCCAGTTGACACGGTGGACTTGGACTTTCAGAAAGCCTTTGACAAGGTCCCTCACCAAAGGCTCTTAAGCAAATTAAGATGTCCTGGGATAAGAGGGGAGGGCCTGGGGATAGGAAACAAAGGGGAGAAAACAGATGGTCAGTTTCCGGAGTGGAAAGAGGTAAATAGCAGAGTCCCCCAAGGATCTGTAGTGGGCTCTGTGCTATTCTTAAATGATTGGAAAAAGGGGGTGAACAGTGAGGTGGCACATTTTGCAGATGATGCAAAATTACTCAAGATGGTTCAGCCCAAAGCAGATTGTGAAGAGAAGGGGGCTGACAGCCTGTCCAGGTCCCTAGGCAAGGTGGGGGAGGGCAGCTCTGTGCTCCCATAAGGGGCGGGGTCTGAGGCAGGAGGGGCGGGGCTAGAGGCAGCCAGACCTCAGTGCCACCTGGATCATGCCACATCCCCTCCTTCCCCAGCCAGCTCGGAGCACGTGGCACGGTGGCGGCCAAGAATCTCACAAAACCAGGTGACTGGCTGACAAAATGGCAGGTGAAATTCAAATTCCTCCCATCTCTAGCTACAAAATGACGGGGGGACGAAATGGTTAACAAAAGACAATGAGACAAACTAGATTAAGGGGAGGGGGACCCACCTCAGCCGGAGTCTGGCACTGAAATGCAGCAGAGCGCATGCATAAAAAAAGCCACCCGGTATTTCATAATTCCTGCAAATTGCCATGGTAATGAAGCACAGACTCAGGTTGTTATGGTAACAGCAATTTTTTCGAGGCAGGGAGGCATTGCCCAGGTTGTAACCTCAGTCCAGATCGAATGCAGTTGTGAAAAAAAGAAAGTGGCCTTTTCCGTGTTCTGGGCTGGCACCGTGGCTTGTGTCCCCCACAGCCGCAGGAGAGATGGGCCACTTCACAAGGACAAGGCACTGAAGGGCTGGGATACGGGAAGGTGAGCACAGGTGTTGCAGAGACGGGCTCAGCTGTTACGCCATGTGCTGCACCAGGAAGTGGCTATCCAGTGGGTGTGGCCTGGAATTTCCCAGAAGCCCCAACTGGGCCTCACGCCTCGGCCGCTGCTGGGATTATCGACCTGACGCCGGCTGGACACGGACCTTGCCTGGAGTGGGGGAGGGGTGAAACACACAAATCAAGCCAAAATGTCAACCAGAAACAGTCGATCGGCCTGAGCTGTCAATGCGGGTGGTGATGGCGCCAAATTCGGGGCTGGCTGGACCCAGCTTAGCCAAAGGGAAGATTTAGCCCTGGACAGGCTGGTGATAGCTGATACCTGGGGGGATGAACGCCAAACGAGGATTAAGTTTTAGACCCACCATCCCACACAGATGCCTCCCTATGTCAGCGGGTTCTTGCTGCTCCTCCTTCTCGAACTCTCCAACTTGCTGCTGTGTGCTGTGCCCTCTTGGGTCATAGATCGCAAGGATCCTTCCTTAACCCATCCCGCCCGCCTGCGATGCCCCCACGCAATGGCCCTGACAGGCCAGAATGACACACCGCTGCGGCTCTTGGTACCTCAAAGCAGCACCCGGGGCCCGCCCTGTTGGCGGCTGTTGTATCCAGTGACAGCCCGTCCATAGGCACGAACTAGGCGGTCGCCAAGGGCGCCAAATTAAATGGCCGTTGAGGGGTTTGCCGGCAGCTCATCTAGGGCCGCTCCTGGTCGTATCCCTGCGTGTTTGGCCTTGTGAGGTACCAGCTTCCAAGTCTCAGTCTGCGGAGCATTAATACCTGCTTGGGCTGGGTGAGGTCTCGTTGCGCGGGGAGTTCTGACGCTTTGGGAGACGGGGGAGAGATCACGTGAGGATTCCCTGTTGTGTTCCCTCCCTCGGGGGCATCTGGCGTTGGCCACTGTCGGCAGACAGGACCCTGGTCTGGATGGACCATTGGTCTGACCCAGCATGGCCGCTCTTATGTTCTTATGTGTGCTACTGAGCGATGTGGTGAGGCTGGAAACCCCCATTCAGGTGCAAAACTGGAGCAGCCAGCACATAATCCACTCTCCCAACAGCCATCCCCTAAGACATCTCAGAAACAACATGCACACAATGGAGGCTGCGTGACCCATGGGACGGACCCTGCCCCCCATCACAAGCTTAGATCTTCCCAGCAAGCCAGAAGAAACTATCAAGGGGCGGGGTGGGGCGACATCGTCACTTGGGCTATGTCTAGGCTGCAGGCTTCTTTCGGAAGAGATCTTCCGGAAAGAGCGTCCACACTGCCAAAGCACATCCAGAAAGTGATCTGCTTTTTCAAAAGATAGCGTCCAGACTGAATGGACTCTCTCTCACATTTAACCTGTGATTATTATGGATAGAATGGCTACCAGGGCACCTGTGCTTTTTCCTCTTTCTGCAAAAGAACTCCCTCTTGCCTGTCCACACATGCCTTTTTGCAAAAGAGCTTTCGGAAAAAGCCTTCTTCCTCGTAGAAAGAGGATTACCAACGCTGGAAAAAACCCTCTGTTCTTTCGATTTATTTTCGAAAGAACACAATCGCAGTGTGGACGTTACTGAGGTTTTGTTGGGCAAATGGCCAGTTTTCCAACAAAACTCTGTAGTGTAGACATACCCTTGGTCTCGCTCCACTCACAACTCGACACCCAGAAACACATCTGGAGGACAAAGACTTTGGACTGGGGAGCCTGGCTGCGGGCCAGCGGAGCGTTTCATCCTGTGTGCTGAGGATCTGTGACTGCTTGTGTAGCAGTTCAGGACAGCGATACCATAAATTCAGGATTCGCTGGTGTGGTGTCAGGTCTCCTGCTCCATCAGTGGCGATAAACATTTGGCTGCGTGTGTTTTCGTATCTTCCCTCAGTACATCATGCCAGCTCTGTGCAAGTAGCCAGCATAATAGCGTTCACAAGAGCCCCCAAGATACAAAGGCACCCGAGTCAGGTTCATTGTCCAACGAAGTACATTAATAGCCATCGGTAGCCAGATGGCCTTTGAGCCCCAGTGTATTGGTACCCATGACAATGGACACGCTCAGTTGATAGTATGGATTTCACTATCGCCCCCTAGGCTAGCCAAAGAATTAAGTAGAAATACCCCAAAATTTATAGACAATCTAGGATTCCCACTGTACGTGTCATCTTACGCATTAATGACGTTTGGTACCTTCCCTTGGACTTTCCTCCAAAGCAGTCTCTGCCCCTTGTTCTGCTTTCACTCTTCTTGTTTTAAACTATTTTATCACGAGCTCAGCTGGGTGTCCTGTACTGTCCTGGTGGAATGTATTTACACCCTTCATGTGCTTCGATCCGTGCCAGCAGTTCTAGTGTTGAGAGACACTGACTTGCCGGCAAACATCTGCTTTTGACACGGCCTATCTCTTTCTCAGAGTATAGCTCTTGCTTACTTTGTTCAAGCACCAGGCCCATGCTTCAGCTTGTACCAAGTGAGACATTGCTTGATTCAAAGCCCATTTCCCTTCTAGAACTTAAGCAATTCAATACCTTTGGGCTGTGTCTAGACTGCACCCCTTTTGCGGAAAAGGGATGCAGATTAGACACAGCGCAATTGCAAATGAAACGGGGATTTAAATCTTCCCCGCTTCATTTGCATGAACATGGCTGCCGCTTTTTTCCGGCTCGGGGCTTTGCCGGCAAAAAGTGCCAGTCTAGACGCGGATCTTTCGGAAAATAAAGCCTTTTCCGAAAGATCCCTTATTCCTTTTTTTAAAGGAACTCAGGGTACAAAGGCTAGTGTGTGCTCTCTCCACATTGAGGGAGGGATGGACTGGAGCATACACGTACCCTGAGCAGGGCAGGACAGTGTCTGCTGGGGGTAAGGCGGAGTAGCTGTGGGGAACTGGCTGGAGCCTCTCTATTGCCGGGGAAAGCATTCCTGTCACTCCACTAGGTGTGTTCCTGCCGGTGGGTGGCTGTGTCAGTGCAGGACCGGCGGCTGAGGCTTGTAGCATGTCCCAGGGAGCCCGGGTTGGTGGGACACAGGGCTCACAAGTCCCACATTTCAGGACTTGTGCCATGGGGACCCTGGCAAAGCCACTGACAGAGCCTATACAAATTGTTGTCACTACCCTGCGCACCACCCTGCAAGGTGCACAGCGTCCTCAAGTCCCGCCGGCATTTGGGTGCTCAGCTCCTGACGAAGCTGGGCTCTTCTGTTGCCAACCAAGGCTTTGCAGATGCTCTAGAGCAGGTGTGGGCAAGACATGGCTGGCGGGCCAGATCCGGTCCTCCAAGCCGCCGCTTTAAACAGCTGGCTGCTAATTGTTTGGGACGCTGGGGAGAGAGGAAGGAGGCTTTGCGCACTGCTCCTGCCCCCTAGCAAAATCTCTCAGCTCCCATTGGCCAGTTTCTGGACAATAGGAGCTGAGAAATGTTGCTGGAGGCAGGGGTGAAGCCTCTTCCCTCCCTCCCCCATCCCTGTGCTGGAGCAGAGCCACATGGAGCAGCCAGCCCAGGCGACAGGAATGGAGCCTGTCTCAGCTTCCTGCTAGGCTTCTGGCTGGGAGGAGGCTAGGTAAGCACCACCTAGCCAAAGCCTGCGTCTGGCACCCCTCCTTCTCCCCTTTTTCTTCCCACAACTTCCTGCCCCAGACTACCACCCAAACCCTCTGTATCCCTTCTCCCCATGTCCTCCAGCTCACAACTCCCGCCCAGACCCTGCACCCCCTCCTACACCTCTCCCCTAGGCCAGAATCCTCTCCTGCACCCATAACTCCTCCTGGACCCGGCACCCCATTCCCCTGCCCTAGGTCACCACTCAAACTCTCTGCACCCCTTTCAGCCCTTCTCCCAAGTCACAGCTCCTTCCCAGACCCTGCAACCCCCCAGGCCAGAATCCTCTCCTGCAGCCATAACCCCTCCTGGACCCTGCACCCCAAATCTCTGCCCCAGATCACAACCCCCTCCTTCACCCAAACTCCCTCTCAGACCCCACACTCCCTCCTGCACCCCAGTCCTCTATCCCAAGCTCCCTTCTACACCCCACCAGCTGTTCCAGACTCTGCACCCTCCCAAGAAGTGCAGCCCTTGACCACATACCAAAATCTTAGAGTGCCCCCCCTACTAAAAATGATTGCCCTCTCTTGCTGGAGAGTACATGCCTATGGCTCCAGTCCTCTTCCCTTCCCGCCTTGATTTCCGTAGCCATGGCTGTAGCGTGGATTGCATCAGCCACGTCCGCACGGGCAGGCTGGACTGTGCTGGACCCTGGCTTGCTGTCCTGCCACAGGTGCACGCAGGGTTAAATCCACGGCCATCCCTTCTGGAAGGCCCATCCGTGTCCTACCCTCCAGGTCCCTCTGCAGCTGTCAGTGCATCCCTCCTGCCTCCCGGAGGCTCCGATTGTGGGTTTAATAGGATAAAATGGCTGACGAAGCAGGCGAAATGTAATTAGGCTTTAATTAGCTGGTTTCTTTCTTCCAGATAATTGAAAAATGGACTAATTGGTTTCGATGAGTTCCCGCTGCAGCCAGGCCGGCCTCAGCCCTGCCTTGCAGCTGCTAGGAACGTCTGCACCGCCACCAGCTCTCTCTGGAGCTGGGGGAGAGGGGCTCCGTGGCAGGATGTACCCCTTTCCCATTGGCAACGTCCTGCAGCCCCGTTCCTCGCCCCCTGCTGGACGCTGGTGTCGTCAAAACCGTCTCCCTCCCTCTCGCATCCCTCGCTGCACCAAGAGTCACACCATGCTGCCCTGCCGCTTGCATTGCCACCCACACCCCGGCAGCACAGGGATGGTGCCCAGAAGCAAAATGCAAGTGACACTTTACTGCTCCATGGAGGGCACCGGCAGCCTGCCAGGAAATCACTGATGGGGAAGGAAAGGCCCCTCCCTCAGGACAGTCCTGAAAACACTCTGCTTCCTGATTAAAGGACAATAATGTGCAGATGTGGAGCTGGGATCTTTCAGCTGGGAAAAGAGACGGCTAAGGGAGGGATATCATAGAGGTCTATACAGTCATGACTGGCATGGAGAAAGTAAATAAGGGAGTGTTATTTATCCCTTCTGCTAACATAAGAACTAGGTGTCACCCAATGAAATTAATAGGCAGCAGGTTGCAAACACAACAAAAGGGAGTTTTTCTTCACACAAAGCACAATCAACCTGTGGAACTCCTTGCCAGAGGATGTTGTGAAGGTCAAGACTATAACAGGGCTCAAGAAAGAATTAGATATGTTCATGGAGGCTAGGTCCATCACTGGCAGCTGTTAGCCAGAATAGGCAAAGATGATGTCCCTAGCCTCTGTTTGCCAGAAGCCGTGAAGCTGGAAAATTCATGATCAGCCCTGGCTCCCCAACTCCATGGTTTTGCCTGTATTAAAACAGGTTCATAGCCATTTCACTGAATAGCTCTACTGCCTCAGTACACTGAAGCAGACTGAAATTTGGCACAAAGGTTGCCCTGATGTTAGTGATTGGTTTTTAGCCAACCCTGTGAAAATCAGCCAACATTTGGCAAAGCTTAATAGGATAATAGCCTCTGAAAATCTCAGTTCACACATGCTCAATAGGAGATTTAGGCTGGAGGCAAAATTCTCTGAACATTCCATCTGCGCTGTGTTCCAGCCTGCGTCTGAACTCCCTTGCAATGATTCCTTCTGTCTTTGGACTCCTATCCCTGGGTGTTAGAACTGCGAGCCGCGAGAGTGCCTCTTGTGTATGCCCCTGCTAGTGCCTAGGCTGCGTGGAGGTGGAAAGGGGACAAGAGCAGATAGGATCATCTGGGGAGAGAAGGGAACATATTGGAATAGGCCAAGAACAGATGAGATCAGCTTGGGACAGAAATATACATACAGTTGAACCTCAGAGTCATAGACGTCAGTTACGAACTGACTGCTCAACCTCACACCTCATTTGGAACTGGAATTATGCAGTCAGGCAGCCGCAGAGACCAAAGAGAACAACCCCGCCCCTCCCCGAAGCCCTCCCGTGTTGAACATCAGCTATTAAAAATGAGAGGGAGAGTTTAAAAAGGGTTGACGAGGTAAGGAAACTGTTTCTGTCCCTATTTCATTTCCATGACGCTGGTTAAAAGCAGCACTTTCCATCTGCACAGTAAAGTATCAAAGCTGTATTGAGTCAATGCGCAGTTGCAAAATTTAGAGAGAACCAGCGTAACGCTTTGCTTGGAGTTACAAACAACCCTCTATTCCCACAGCAGTCGTGACTTTGAGTGTGTACTGTATCGGCCATCCCGAGATGCTGTCCCGCACCCATGGCGCAGCAAAGTGTTCCCTTCCTCTTCTGGTGAGATGATGGGTTTCGCCTGGGTCCTCTGACAAATGTTTCCTTCTTTCCCACGGAGAAGCAGCGTGCTGTGTGCCGCTGGCTGCATTTCGTTATGTATTTTAACAAAGTGCCTGGGGAAGCAAGACATGGCGGAATCTCTTGAACCTGGCATTTTCCCATGTGGATGGCAAACAAAGGATTCCCACCCTGCGGGAAGGTCTATTTAAGCAGTGAGAAGCCATCAGCCTTTGTCTTCTGTTGGCCTTTGAAACTGCCTGGCCTACCCTAAGAGAGAACTCTGAAAAGCTACAGACCCAGGCCAGAATGAAGATCAACTCTGCCTTCTGTTACCTGAGATAAGAACAGCTGTTGAATTTGCATGCAACATGTTTCTTAGTGGATTAGAATGGGCTAAACATGTTCTGTTTATTTAAATTTGGTAACTGACTTTGATCTGACAGTTTTCACTTGCAACCACTTGAATCACTTTTGTTTGTTATCAAGCCCAGTGTAAATACAGGGCGTCCCCACTATAAGTCGCCTGGTATACATCCGTTCCACACTAAAGTCGTTGACGTTTGCTGGAGCTGATGCTCCCATTCCTCGCTATGAGTCGTGCGAAACACTCCCCCCAATTTGCTTAAATGGAAGTCAGCTGCGGGAAAATTTTTTTCCACTTTAAGTTGTTTCGCTAGAAGTCCAAGTTTTTTGGAACGCATCTTGGACTTCTAGCGAGGACGGCCTGTAATTGTTACCTGGGGAGAAGCAGCCACTGGGCATCTCTCTCACTCACTGATAAAGTGGATGGACCTGATGAGCTTTTGCTGTGTAAAACTTTTACACAGAGTGAGATGGGTTTATTTGGGGTTTTGGTTCCTTTGGGGGGAGAGTTTCCTGGGTGCTGAGCCCTTATAGCTGAGCCCCCTAAAAACGGAGCTGGTTTGGTGTCTGTGTTGCTCTGCAGGGGGCGGTCGCCCCAACTCTCTGGTTTGGCTGGGGAAGACCCAAGGATCTGGCTCAGCAGGACAGGGTGGAGGGGCGCCCAGGGAGCATGACCAGCACACCAGGGGGCAACTCCAAGGGGACTTCTGTGATTCAATCCATCACACATAGGCCACTGAATACTTGATGGCTGTTGTGTTATTATAGCGAAAACACACTCAGGCTGTGTCTAGACTGGCAAGTTTTTCTGGAAAATCAGCCGCTTTTCCGGAAAAACTTGCCAGCTGTCTACACTGGCTGCTTGAATTTCCGGAAAAGCACTGACGATCTCCTGTAAAATCATCAGTGCTTTTCCGGAAAAACGATGCTGCTCCCGTTCGGACAAAAGTCTTTTTCCGAAAGACTTTTGCGCAAAAGGGCCAGTGTAGACAGCACAGTAGTGTTTTCCTCAAAAAAGCCCCGATCGCGAAAATGGCAATCGGGGCTTTTTTGCGGAAAACCACGTCTAGATTGGCCATGGACGCTTTTCCGCAAAAAGTGCTTTTGCGGAAAAGCATCCTGCCAATCTAGACGCGCTTTTCCGAAAATGCTTTTAACGGAAAACTTTTCCGTTAAAAGCATTTTCGGAAAATCATGCCAGTGTAGACGTAGCCTCAGTGTATTTCCAGGGGATGGAAGGGTGTTGCCGATGGTGTTTTGCTTTTCACCATGCTTGGGGCTTGCGGTTTCTCCCCCACTTCCCTGCGCTTGCCTTTCACTTCTTGGTTACTAGCGCCATTCTCAGGCTACTCCAGTCCCAAGTGCAGCTCTTCTCTGGAAAGTGACTGCAATGGCACGTTGGGCTCTCCTTGTTTATTGTCTTCAGCTGACTCCTGCTCAGCTTCCTAGAATAGCTCCTGATCTTCCATCGACCTGCTCCTCCTACAAGAACGAAACCCACGTGAAACAGGGATAAATGCTAGTAAATCAGAAGAGTCGTGTGCTCACGTTTACTTCATGCTGGTGTAGCGGCTTGCACAAGGAGTAGGGGAACGAGGACTCAGATCCAGGCCTTTCCAAACAGTCAGACCTGCAAACTGCCTTGGAGCTGAGAGTCATGCCTGGGTTTTCTGGCTTACACTTTAGGAACAAGCAAGACTCGGCAGTGGAAATGGGAGGTAACGAGTCTGCTGCTGCATGACCCAGAATATATTCTAGCGTACTCTCCTGCAGCTGGATGGCCGGAGTTAACCGTACAAGCGTATATGGGTTAAGGTGTCACTTGCCCCCAGAACTTGAACCAGTAGCACCCTGCTGGGTGTGGGTGTCTTACTTCAACCCTCCAGTCTGAGTAATAGAGCCCGTCTTTTCTGAGAAGCCTCCCTTTACCAGATGGCTGTGATAAATGCTCCCTGGCCGCTTGGCCAACAGCATGTGGGAAGAGCGCAGCCGGGCACTGGGCTAAGTGGCCAGCACTCTCTTTCTAGCTCCCTCCCAGCAGTGGTCTGCTCACGCTACGTGGAAATGAAGGGGGATATGTGGCTCGGGAGGGTGCGCAGGCCAGCTCTCTGGGAACAGCCCTTTCCCTTGTGCCTGGGAGCTGCCGGCAGCAGCTTGGCCTGGACCAGGCTCTGTCCCAGGAGAGCAACCCCCAGCGTTTACTTGGCTGCCGCACAATGGGCAGGTGACCAGAGAGCGGGGTCTAGTTGCCTATGTCTTTCAGCTCTACCCTCCCCTTGCAAACCATCCCAATAGGAGAGCAGCAAGATTGCTCCAAGCTCCAGTATAAAGCGGGAGAAAAGCCTGTTGAGAGTCTTTGGGTTAAGCGCAGAGGCGGGAGCAACAGGGGCGATGTCGTGGTGGGTGTCTGCTATAGACCAGCTCAGGGGGATTCGGCAGACGAGTCGTTCTTCAGGCCACTAACAGAAGCTTCCAGATCACCCTGGTTCGCATGGGGGAGTTGACACCCTGACCTCTGCTGGGAGTCCAATACAGCAGGACACAGATAATCCAGGAAGTTTTTGGAGAATTTGGGGATAATTTCCTGGTACAAGTGCTGAAGGAACCAACCTGGGGCCATGCTCAGCTTGACCTGCTGCTCACAACCAGGGAGGAACTCGTAGGGGAAGTAGCTGTGGGTGGCAACCTGGCAGCAGTGATCATGAGATGGTCGAGTTCAGGATCCTGACCAAAGGAAGAAAGGAGAGCAGCAAAATACACACCCTGGAATTCAGAAAAGCAGCCTTTGACTCCCTCAGGGAACTGACGGGCAGGATCCCCTGCGATGCTAACATGAAGGGGAAAGGAGTCCAGGAGAGCTGGCTGGATTTTAAAGAAGCCTTATTAAAGGCACAGGAACAAACCATCCCGATGCGCAGTGAGAAAAGCAAATATGGAAGGCGACCAGCTTGGCTTAGCAGTGAAACCTTGGTGAGCTTAAACACAGAAAGGAAGCTGACAAGAAATGGAAACTTGGACAGATGACTAGGGAGGAGTATAAATCTATTGCTTTAGCACGCAGGGGTGTAATCGAGAAGGCCAAAGCACAATTGGAATTGCAGCTAGCAAGGGATGTGAACAGTAACAAGAGAGGTTTCTACAGGCATGTCAGCAATAAGAAGGTGATCAGGGAGGATGTGGGGCCCTTACTGGAGGAGGGAGGTAACCTAGTGACAGACGTGGGGAAAGCTGAGGGACTCAATGCTTTTTTGCCTCTGTCTTTGCAGACAAGGTCAGCTCCCAGACTACTGCACTAAGCAACACAGTATGGGAAGGAGATGGGCAGCCCTCAGTGGAGAAAGAACAGGTTAAAATATTTTTTAAAAAGCTGGACATACACAAAACCATGGAGCCAGATCTAATGCAGCCGGGGGTGCTGAGGGAGTTGGGGGATGTGATTGCAGAGCCTTTGGCCATTATCTTTGAAAGGTCCTGGAGATTGGGGGAGGTCCTGGGCAATTGGAAAAAGGCAAATGTAGTGCCCATCATTAAAAAAGGGAAGAAGGACGATCCAGGGAACTACAGACCAGTCAGCCTCACCTCAGTCCCCGGAAAAATCATGGAGGGAATCCTCAAGGAATCCATTTTGAAGCACTTGGAAGAGGGGAAAGTGATCAGGAATAGCCAGCATGAATTCACGAAGGGCAAGTCGTGCCTGACCAATCTGATTAGCTTCTATGATGAGGTAACAGGCTCTGTGGATATGGGGAAGTCAGTGGATGTGATATACCTTGACTTTATGATAGAGCTTGGCTTTTGATATGGTCTCTCACGGTTTTCTTGTCAGTAAGTGAAGGAAGTATGGATTGGATAAATGGACAGTAAGGTGTATAGAAAGCTGGCTAGATTGTCGGGCCCAGTGGGTAGTGATCAATGACTCAATATCTGATTTGCAGTCGGTTTCAAGTGGAGTGCCCCAAGGACTGGTTCTAGGGCTGGTTTTGTTCAACATCTTTATTAATGACCTTGATGAGGGGATGGATTGTACCCTCAGCAAGTTTGTGGATGACACTAAGCTTAGGGGCCTATGTAGGGATACGGTCCACTAAGCTCTGGACCCTATCCCTACATTGGAGGGCAGGGATAGGGTCCAGAGTGACCTAGACAAATTGGAGGATTAGGCCAAAAGAAATCTGATGAGGTTCAACAAGGACAAGTGTAGAGTCCTACACTTGGGACAGAAGAATCCCAAGCATAGTTACAAGCTGGGGACCAGCTGGCTAAGTATCAGTTCTGCAGAAAAGAACCTGGAGATTACAGTGGATGAGAAGCTGGACATGAGTCAACAGTGTGCCCTTGTAGCCAAGAAGGCTAATGGCATATTGGGGTGCATTAGGAGAAGCATTTCCAGTAGATCTAGAGAAGTGATTATTCCCCTTTATTTGGCTCTGGTGAGGCCACGTCTGGAGTATTGTGTCCAGTTCTGGGCCCCCATGCGTCCACTATAGAGAGGATGTGGACGCACTGGAGAGGGTCCAGCGGAGGGCACCAAAATGTTGCGGGGGCTGGAGCACATGACCTATGAGGAGAGGCTGAGGGATTTGGGTTTGTTTAGTCTGCAGAAGAGAAGAGTGAGGGGGGGATTTGAGAGCAGCCTTCAACGTCCTGAAGGGAGGTTCCAAAGAGGATGGAGAGAGGCTGTTCTCAGTGGTGGCAGATGGCAGAACAAGGAGCAATGGTCTCAAGTTGCAGTGGGGGAGGTCTAGGTTGGATATGAGGAAAAACTATTTCCCTAGGAGGGCAGTGAAGCACTGGGATGGGTTCCCTAGGGAGGGGGTGGAATCTCCATCCTTAGAGGTTTTTAAGTCCCGGCTTGACAAAGCCCTGGCTGGGATGATTGAGTTGGGGTTGGCTCTGCTTTGGGCAGGGGGTTGGACTCGATGACTCTGAGGTCTCTGCCAGCGCTGGGATTCTACGACTCTGCTTTAATTCCCTTCAACCAGACAGGCCAGAGGGTCACAGTCCCTGGGCTATGTAAACGTGAGCTGCGGTGGCTTTCCCCCTGGTGTAACACTAAGAGCATCTCCTCCTTCCCCCGTTCCCGGAATCTGCAGCATTTGCCAGTCAGGCCTGTTGTACCAGGCCTGGAGCACTCCTCTTCTCTTTGAAATCTGTCACACTTGTAGCTTCTTCTCTTCGCTTCCCAGCTGCTTGCTCCCACTGCCCAGCCTGGCAGCACTCCCACCAAGCTGAATCACACAGCCGACGTCCAAGTAGTGTCATAGCCCCTTCACTGCACTAGCAGGGGTGAGCTGGAAGTGGTGCCAGAAGTAGGGAGGGGGGCAGAAGTTGCCACCTGCAGCTGGGGGAAACAGCACGCAGGCACCCTGGTGAGAAGAGGGCGATTATGTAGACCGGGGCTACTCAACTTTGGAAGCCCTGGGGGGCCACAATGATACTCACAGCACATGCTGAGGGCCACAACTTAAGCGTGGTTGCATATACATGCAAATAAATATGCAAATATATGCACATAGCTTCTTTGACACTGACAGGCATGAATACAAAGTCTTAAGCCACCGGACCCAAACGTGGCCAGTGCGAGCCAGTCAGCACCTCTCAGGCTCTGTCTACAAGGCTAAGCAGCCAGCACTTCCCACAATGCCCCGGCACCTCCTCCCGGGGGCTAGAAATACCGACACCCTGTACCCGTCAGTTCCAGCCAGCCCATCCACTTGTGTCTTTCAGTGCTCACCCTGCCTGGGAGATGCCTTGCCATTGTGGAGCGTGTCCCCTGTGGAGGTTCAAAGGATCTCACCCGTGGGCTGCATGTTGAGCCCCGTGTAAACCCAAACCGCACCGTGGGCCGCAAACAAACGGCCACAAGCAGCCCTCAGGCAGCGTGTTGAGTAGCCCTGGGCTGGAGGATGAGATGAGGCAGGAGCAGCTGTGCTGACTTCTCAGAAGGGTTGGAGTTGTGTGTCAAAGGGCTGAAACCCACTGCTCAGCCTAGGAACAAAAGGGTTAACGCTCTCTGAAACTGGAGATAGGCACTGGCAAATGCCAGGCAATTCTGCAGCCAGTATTCCACAGGAGATGCTAATGGTGCCACCTTGTGCTGCTTGCCAATTTACTGTGCAACAGTTCACGTCTCTGAGCCTCAGTTTTTCCCTCTGTGCAATGGGAATAATTCTGACCTAACTCACCTGGATATTCTGAGGCCTAATTCATTCATGCTTTCAAAGGGACTTGAAATTCCTTGGACAAAGGGTACTGGAGAAGCAAAACATCAGCTCTTGAATGTCACTGTCGTGTCTCTCCCGGCATTTTGTAAAACTGAGGGGACAGGCCTCCGGGGGTGGGCGATGGGTTAGGGGTTTGCTAAAGCTGCAACGTGCATCTGTAGAAATCCACTTGGGTAAGTACCTCAAGCAGACTATCCACGCTTCCCATCCCCAGTGAGCACGCGCCCGGTGACTACTTGCCAATGGTCGACTCCTTCCCTGCACAGCTAAGAGCCAGCCTGGCACTAGGAAGTGTGCCGAAGAACCAGCTACAGCTGCGTGTCCAATGCACCATATTCTCCTCCTCCCCAGCCCTTTAGCCACACACTCATCACTGGACCACGGGGGAATTCAGGCCCGGTCCACTGTTACTGTGTTTCCTCTCACAGACCAGGCGAGGCCTAGAGCCCAACCAAGAGAGAGCCCTGACACTGAACAGTCAGAGACAGCGCTAAGGGCTGAACGGAGAAGATAAGTGAGGGGGAGGGGGGACTCGTGGAAGCTGCTGAAGTTGCTTGCCCATACCCATTGAAGGGTAGGGTTCAGTCTAGAACCCAGGTTTTCTGAGGGCTTGGCTCCCCTGCCGTGGTTAACCAGAGTGAACGGCACTTGTCAATTGTGCTGCAGTAACTCAACGGACACAGCTGCAGTTGGGGTTTGGCTGGGGTAGCAGGGCATGTGCACGTGTAATAGGCTAGGTCTACACTACAGAGCTTTTGCGCAAAAGCTTGCAGCGCGTCCACACCTCAAGCACGTTTTTGTGCACGTAAAACGAAAGAACAGAGGGCTTTTGGCGGTGTCGGTGTTCCTCCTCCTACGAGGAAGGAGCTCTTGCGCAAAAAGGTGCGTGTGGACAGGGAACGGGGGGGTTTTGCGCAAAAAGAGGCAATCGAAAAAAGCAGAGGCGCCCTGGTGGCCATTCTATAAATAGCAATCAGAGTGTCCTTTCGAGAGCGCGTCCATGCAGTGTGGACGCACTCTTGCGCAAGAAGCCTGTAGTGTAGACGTAGCCTAAGTGTGTGTAGGCATGTGTGGCTAGCTGCTGGTACGTACCCGGGAGGCCAGGCAAGCATGTACTTAGGCGACTAGTCCATGCTGCTGTGTGTGTAGTGTGTGTCTGCGTTTATGTGTGTAAGTGTGTACATGTGCGTGTGTGGCTAGCTGGTGGTACGTACCCAGGAGGCCAGGCAAGGGTGTACTTAGGCAACTAGCCCACGCTGCTGTCTGTGCTGTGTGTAGTATGTGTCTGCGTTTATGTGTGTAAGTGTGTACATGTGCGTGTGTGGCTAGCTGTTGGTATGTACCCAGAAAGCCGGGCAAGTGTGTACTTAGGCAACTAGCCCACGTCTAGGCTCTCCCAGCCGGGCTGCTGCTGTTACCATCCTCGCTCGAGCAGCGCTTGCCCATGCCTGTCGGCCCATGTGGCCGGGGACGCAGGCTTCCTGCAGGGGGGAAGCCCAGGCCAAGGTGCATTTGCGCTCTGACTCCTCCTCCCGCAGGCTGCCAGGCTGGCTAGCTCCAGCACGGAGCAAGCGCAGGAGTGGAGCTAGGGGTCACCTCCATGCTACTGTCCCTGGGGAACAGACTCGGGGCTCCAGCCGCCAGGCAGCCAGCCTGTCTTCTCCAAGGGAGCAGGTCCAGGCTACCAGCAACAGCAGGGCACTGGGCATTTGAGCCCAGAGCAGCCCTGGAGACAGCTCCCGAGCCACACACATGCTCCACTGGTGTTTTCAGCAAGACAAAGCTGTAGCTCTCTACATGCCAGAGAACTGTACCCGTTAGACTGACTGCTCTGTGGGGGAGGGGCGGTCTTTGCCTTCCGCATTTGTACAGCCCCTTGCGTAGAATGATCCTGGTCCAGGGGGAAGCAGTGGTCCTCAGTTCTGATGGGTTGTGGGAGTACAAACCTTTCATGAACAACAAGCCAAGCAATGTGCCGGGGCCAGAGTCTAGCTCAGGACATCTGGCAGAAAGCAAGGGCGGGGGCGGAGGGGGAGGGGAGTCTGGGTGACAGGGCAACACGATGGCAGATGGAATTCACTGTTGATAAATGCAAAGTGATGCATCATCCCAGCTAGACATGGAAAATGCTAGGATCTCAATTAGCTGTTACCACTCTAGAGAGAGCTCTTGGAGTCAGTGTGGATAATTCTCTGAAAACATCCACTCAGTGCGCAGAGGCAGTCAAAAAAGCAACCCGAATGTTGGGAATCATTAAGAAAGAGACAGATAATATCATATTGCCGCTACATAAATCCGTGGTACTCCCACTTCTTGAATACTGAGTGCAGTTCTGGTCACCCCGGCTCAAAAAAGATATTAGAACTGGGAAAGGCAACAGAAAAAGGCAACAACAATGATGAGGGGTTTGGATTGGCAGCCGTAGGAGGAGAGTTTAATAAGACTGGGACTTTTCAACCTGCAAAAGAGACAATTAAGGGGAGGACATGATAGAGGTCTATACATCATGATGGCTATGAAGACAGTAAATAAGGAAATGTTCTTTCTCCTCGTAATTAAAACATTAGGGATCACTGAATGAAATTAATAGGCAGCAAGATTTAAAACAAACGGAAGTATTTCTTCACACATGCCAGACAACCTGTGGAACTCCTTGCAAGAGGATGTTGTGAAGGCCAAGACTATAATGGGGTTCAAAAAAGAGCTTGGTAAGTTCACGGAGGTTAGGTCCATCAATGGCTATTTGTCAGGATGGGCAGGAATGGTGTCCCTGGCCTCTGTTTGCCAGAAGTTGGGAATTGGCAACGGGAGCATGTGATGATTCCCTCTTCTGTTCATTCCCCTGGGGCATCCAGCGTTAGCCACTGTTGGGGGACAGGACACTGGGCAAGATGGACCTTTGGTCTGACCCAGTCTGGCCACTCTGTTCGGTATGTTATGGAGTCCACAGGCTCTGAGTAGGGCAGGGAAGGTGGGAGCCATTTCAAAGGCACCTGAGCAGCTGGGTGCCGAGTGGCAGTCAGTCGCCCTCCGACGCGAGACTGACACACAAGATTGAGTTCGCCAACAGAGCAGCCTCTGGCTCCATTTTATTAATGCACCTTTCAAAAATGTGTCAAAACTCTGTCTTCCTCCTACACGTCTGCTCTGGGGGAGCAGGCATCTGGAGAATGGGGTGCAAGGGGAGCCCCTCTCAAACGCCAGCTTGCTTCACACAGCCCAGCGGCCCAGTCCGCAAAGGGAACGCCTGGAAGCCGCGCTGGCTAGTTCAGGGCTGAAAGCTCAGCTAACGAGCCTTTCTCCACAGAGGCGAGGCTGAGGCCCACTTCTCAAAAGGTATTTAGACATTTCACTCCAGCCAATGGGAATTTGCTGCTGGTCTGGCCACAGCATCTAGACGGTGGTTTGGCTCCACAGAGCAGCAGTTCTGGAAGTTTTTGGTCCGCAGACCACCCCATTCAATGTAGACCTTTCTGTGGACCCCCAGACAACCACTCATGATGACAAAATGGATGCAGGAGGGGTGGACATGGGGGCTGGGGGGGAGATAGAGTGCAGGAGTGGGCTGGGGGTGTGGGGTCTGGGTGGGAGGTTGGGTGCAGGAGCAGGCTGAGGGTAGAGGGTGTGGGTGGGAGGTCAGGTGCTGAAGCAGGGTGGGGGTGGGGTCTGGCTGGGAGGTTGGGTGCAGGAGTGGAGTGGAGGTGGGGGGGGGGTTGATGAGAGGTTGGTGCATGAGGATGAAGGGGAAATGGAGTCTGGACACGAGGGGGATGGGAGGTGCTTACCTGTCTCCGTGCCTCCCACTGCTTCCAGGCACTGCCCCCCGCTGCTCCCATTGGCCATGATTCCGGCCAATGGGAGCTGCAGGGAAAGCCTCCAGGTGAGCAGTTTCCTGCACTGCAGTTCCCTCAGTTGGGGAGGGGAGTGGCAGCGCGTGGATCTGCTCCCTTCCCCCACATGCCGGATCCGGTGGCCGGGCTTCCCCTCCCTGCAGCGGGAAGCGGGCGCTGGCATTCTAACCTCCTGCGGGGGGAAGGGGAGCAGGGCTGGGCTCCCCCCCAGCCCACTTGCAAGGTGGTCCCAGAGCACCAGTGAGCCCCTGCAGCAGCGATGGCCCTGCCCTTGCAAGGCGCAGCCTGAGTCCCAAGCCCGAGAGGTGACCGGTGAGGGGAAACCCGGCAAAGGCTGCGACAACCTGGCTCTGCCTCACCGCCCCTCTTCCCGCCCCGCTCTGTCCCACCAGTCCCCCCAAAAGATGCACCCGGAGGGGCCTGCCCCCATTCTCTGGCAGGGGAAGTGGAACAAGGCTGCTTTGCTCTCACTGGGGCGGGGGGGGGGGGGAGGGTCTGCCCCCTTCCCTGGGCAGCATGGCTCGGAGAGCAAAGCAGCTGAGGCCGCCTTGCTCCATGTTCCCCGCCATTGCCAGTGTGTTGGGAGGGGGGGAGACAGACCTCTGCTGCTGAGTCTAGCCCTCTGGCCACAGTAGTTCTCACACAGGCTGTTGGCTGGCCTCTCCCACCCACAGCGTTTGGGGCCCGCGACCCCTCATGCTCTCCGCAGGCCCAGCAACTTCAAACCCAGGTTTACAGTGCAGTGCGGACATAGGGTGGAAACTGAGTCCACACGTCCGGTCCAAGAGGTCCGAGTACCCCCTGAGTCTGCCTCATCAGTGAAACAACATCCAGGCTGCTGGACCATTCGTCGCCTCGGGCCACATCCACAGCTGATGCAATTCGGTGCGGCTCCCTTGATTAAGGGCCAATTTACACCAGCTCAAGGTGGGACTCGATCTTCAGCAGAACCTCCTTGGCGGTGGAGACACGAGCCAGCAAGGCCTCGCTGCGCCCAGCCCCTGCCCCGGCCTTTGGCTGGCAATGGGGGGCCGTTAGCATCTCTCATTTCTGGAGGACCATTATGGCTGGACCCTCAGGCAAGATTTTCCCATCCCGCAGGAAGCCATGCTGCTTAGACCCAGGATGCCACGGTGACGTGCCAGGAGAGACGTTCACTCGGCCCTGCCTGCGAGGGATGCTAGAGGCACTGAGATACACGTCGTTCCTTTGCAGCCGGCCCTGAGCCTGGAACAACGGGGAAGCAGCAGCCATGGTGTGACAGATGGTCAGGAACGCAAGTGCTGTGTGTGTCACCTCTGCTGCCGTCTGCCCCGGCGGCGGCGTTCAGAGC
The DNA here is from genome assembly GCF_049634645.1 of Pelodiscus sinensis. Lineage (NCBI taxonomy): Eukaryota > Metazoa > Chordata > Testudines > Trionychidae > Pelodiscus > Pelodiscus sinensis. The sequence goes on along the minus strand of NC_134739.1, from coordinate 4,864,243 downwards.
GGGCATGTGCTGTGTGTGCGTGGCTGGCACCGGAACCAGAGCCAGTGGGCGGCTGCAGGTGGGGGCTGGCAGTCACTGAGACATGCTCTTCCCTTTGCTTGCTACTGCCACTCAGTCCTCTGGGAGGGGCAATCCAGAAGCTCTGGCCGGACCCAGAGAAAGGCACTGAAGAGCAAACCCTCCGAAGGGGCAAGTGCCAGCCAGACGAGTTGAGGATACGGAAAGGGGTGGGGTGGCAGATTGGCACCCCTCCCACGAACCACAGAGCTGCCATAGGTTCTCTATGTCCATCCAGAGCCAAATGGGCACAGAAATCCAGCCTCTTCCTTCCTGACAGTCTGACTCGGCTGGGCGCCGAAATCCAGTTTCGGGTCTTCTCTCGGGGTCCATTGTAGGAGCCAGGAAGGATGGGCTAGTAGTGGTTCGAGCTCCTGCCTCATACTTTGCTGTGCTCTGTGCCTCAGTTTCCCCATTACTCTGCCCAACAGGAGGATGGGACAATAATTTCATTAAGTCTTGGCAGGCTCTCAGATACGGAGGTGACAGGGGCCAGAGAAACACAATCTACTACAGCACCTAGCACAGAGGTGGGCAATAAGTTGTGATGGGGGGGGGGGGGCTGGTAAGTGGTCCAGGGCCACACGCTTTGATGATACTAATGGAGGGGTGCAGGGTGTGGGATGGAGGTTGGGCGAAGGAGGGGGTTGAGACCTGGTGCAGGAGAGGATTCAGATCTGGGGAAGGAGTGTGGGAGGGGGTGCAGGGTCTGAGTGGGAACAGTGACCAGGGCAGGGGTGCAGAGGGTCTGGGTTGTGACTGGGGCAGGAAGTTGGGCTGTGGGAGGGGCTGGGGTGCCAGGTGCAGGCTCTGGCTGGGAGGCACTTACCCTCTCAGCTCCCATTGGCTTCATAGCTCCCATTACCCTAGGCGGCTCCTGGCCAGCAGCTCAGTGGGAGCCTGCTCCTCCCTCCTCCTCCACACTGCTGAAAGAGGCCGGCTGCTGGGGCCATGTGCATTTCCGTACTGCACACCCTTGGCCGGATGGTGCTCCACAAGCACAGCCCAGACAGTTCCTATTGGCTGGTTTGCGGCCAATGGGAGCAGTGAGGATTGTGCTGGGGATGGAGGGGAGCGCAGTGCTTCTCTGAGCAGTGTGTGGGGGTGGGACAGGCAGCGAGCCTGCCCGAGGGTCAAGCTGGGCTACAAGATGTGGCGGGCCGGATCCAGATGTTTGGGGGGCCGGATCCGGTCTGTATTTTGCCTGCCCCGCACCTAGGACAGTGGGGCCGCGCTCTTGGTGGGCCATTAGGCCTCACTGTAACAAACAATGATAATATCAGAGGCAGATAGACAGGCTCGCTGCCTCACCGGGGCCGTTTGAATGGAGCTGTCGCAGGACCCAGAACAGGGCCGGGCACTCCCCGGGGTAGGCTGGATTCTAGACGCGTGTCTGAGGGAAGAGCAGCTGGGTGGGGCCGTACGGCCGCAGCGGCATCCAGAACAGCTGCCGCCACATGCGGAGCCCCCCACGCAGGCACGGAGCCCCAGGCCACGCTCCCGTGCTCAGCTCCAGCCTGTCTCCTCTCTGGTTTCCATGGGAGAGATTGCTCACCGCCACCTGGGGAGTTGCCAGAAAGCTGCTTTGCTCCCAGTGGGAAGGGGACAGCTGATGTCTCAGTTCAACCCACAGCGCATCTGTCTCCCTTTCACAACTCAGCTATTCCGCGCGCTCCCTGTACCTCCCCCTTTCCTGCCAGCATCTGACAGGGCTGGGTGTAAATCCAGGAGCTGGCTGGTGTGCACTCATGGGCTACTGCCCCCTGCTGGAAGGACTCAGCACTGCTCAGCTCCACGTCAGAGCCCCTATAAAGGGGGCAGCCAGCAGAGGTTCTCCTGGAATCCAGGTGGGGGGGAGGAGGGGCAGATTTCTCTGCCCCCGTCTCCAGGAAGCCACGTGCAGCTGTGAGGTGAGGCAGGGTGGAAAGCTGCCACCCTCGGCTGCCAGTGGCTCTTTTCCACAATCGCTCTCTCATTGGGCATGAGGGGACAAAGGTCGAGGGACCTGGTGAAGGTCTCAATGTGAATCACTAAAAGAGCCGCTGGTGCCTTGACTCCTGTTCCATAGCTTCTAGCCATTAGGCCATACTGTCCCACCACCCCAGCACCCCCAATCAAAAGGGGGGTTCAGATCTTTTCTCTCAGGACTGAGCCAAACAGCCCAAAGGAGCCAAAAGCCCTCCCCAAACTCACAGGCCTGACAGCTCTGTCCCCCGGATCCTCCAGTTCCTTTCTCAGCCTCGGCATGTGCTGGCGCAGGCCGGGAGCTGCCCAGAAGCCCTGCCTGGCTGCGCCCATGCTCCCCAGATGCAGGAGGAGAAATGCCAGATGGCTGGACAGTACCAGAGCCAAGCAGATAAGATTTAGCAACTAAAAGACGGGAACTCGGAGCTTTTTGCCCACCACGCTGGGCTCCCCAGCACATGCTGGAGTGTCAGTTCCAGTCCCTGCCTCCAGAATAAGGCCCTGGGCAGGGAAGGAAGGAGCAACGGGGGCAGGGAATCACCCCGGACAAGAGGGAGAGACAGGGAGAGTTGGAGGGAAGGTGCGAGACAGATGGACCAAAAGGAAAACCTGAGGGCTACATCTACACTGGCATGAATTTCCGAAAATGCTTTTAACGGAGAAGTTTTCCGTTAAAAGCACTTTCGGAAAAGCACGCCTAGATTGGCAGGACGCTTTTCCGCAAAAGCACTCGCCATTCTCGCGATCGGGGCTTTTTTGCGGAAAACACTACTATGCTGTCTACACTGGCCCTTTTTCCGAAAGACTTTTGCCCAAACGGGAGCAGCATAGTTTTTCCGGAAAATCACTGACGATCTTACATGAGATGGTCAGTACTTTTCCGGAAATACAAACGGCCAGTGTAGACAGCTGGCAAGTTTTTCCGCAAAATCATTTGATTTTGCGGAAAAACTTGCCAGTCTAGACACAGCCGAGGGGAGAGGAGACAGGGAAAGGCAAGTCCAGGGCTCGGAGCATGGGGGAGGGACAATCTGACAGGCAGAGTGTTGGAGAGACAAATGGGTATGCAGAGTGTGGGAAGGACAAACAGGCAGGCAGAGCGTGGGAGGGACAATCGGACAGGCAGAGGGTACATCTAGATTGCGGAGTTTTTCTGGGATATCTCCAGTATCCTGGAGAAGCTCTGCTGCGTCCAAGGAATGTGTCTGCTTTTCCGAAAAAATTTTTGGAAAAGCAGACGTGTTTTTTTGGCATCCCTCTAAACCTTGTTTTACAAGGAAGAAGGGATGTTCTGAAAGAGGCTTTTTTCCCAACATTTGGCCCAGTGTAGATGGGCCAATTGTTGGAAAAGCCTCCTTCGGAAGAAAAGCAATTTGCGTATCTTTTTCTGCTAGAGCATTGTAGTCTAGACACAGGCAGAGCATGGGAGGGACAATCGGACAGGCAGAGCGTGGGGGAGGGGCGGAGACAATCAGACAGGCAGGGTGTGGGAGGGACAAATGGACAGGCAGAGCGTGGGAGGGAAGGAAATCGCTACACAGAGCAGGCCTGGCCCGAGCACAATAATCTGCTGCAGGTGCATTGAGATGGAAATGGGTTTCTATTTAAGGTGCCATGAGCAGCCTTCCCACTCCCACAGGGAGACAGGCTGGGTCTCCTCACTCCTGTCCCCAGCCAGAGACACCTCTGCCCCACGGACACTCCCCGCCTGGGGGTGGGGTAGAGCCCAGATCTCCCTACCCCCGATGGAGAGCACAGAGCCCTGGGGGGCAGCTTGCCAGCCACATGAGGATTAAACAAACCCAGCCCTTGCTGACCCCCGTGCTCCAGTGGGGTGGGAGTTGCCAGTGAGCAGCTGTCCCTAGGATCTGCAGCGATGCGGCAGAGCTTGGTGCGAGGGAGTCTCACCTAGCAGTAATACTTACCTCTTCTCCAGCACTCACTCCGGTGGATGGCCAAGTGCTTTGTGAAGCAGGCCAGGATCTTTCCTTCTGCGGATGATCTAGATGGTACTTAGTCCTGCCGTGAGGGCAGGGGACCAGACACGATGACCTCTCGAGGCCTCTTCGAGTTCTAGGATTCAGAGATTTTATGATTTTACAGAGGGAGAAACTGAGGCACGTGGAGGGAAAGTAACATGGCCACGGCCACCCCATGGCAGGGCTAAGGGCTGTGTGTGGCCTCACCGAGAGAGCTCTGCACAAGCTGGGAAAAGTGAAAACTGGCCAACTTGTTTTTTCTGCCTCTCATTGCCCACATTTCATGGCCACATTGCTAGCTTCCCTGGCGACAGATGGAGCAAAGCATTGTGGGGAAGCATCCCACAGTGCAGTGTTGTGGGAAGGGGGAGCTGATCCCTGCGCTTCTTGGGATTCTTTCCGACTTCTCCTACGGCCTCCTCAGCTGCTGGGAGCAGCATCATGAGTAGCTCTGGGAACTCTCCATGCTGAGGCATCTCAAAGAAGCACAGCCGTCTTGCCAGCCCTCCTGCTGCCACAGCCTGCCTGCTGCTGTGTTCCTAGCAGGGAAGAACAGGAGCATTCCAATGATTTGCTCATTTTGTTTGTTCCCCAGAGGGAGCAGCTCACTCAGCTGCCAGATACTTCCTGGAGCTTTGAAAGGGGAGGGGTGCATGCCGGCAGGGCAGCAGAGATCACAAAACACTGAGCAGAGCCACCAGGACAGCCATTGTGGGATACTGGTGAAGGCCAGTTTTCTTGACAAAGCAAACAGAGTCCACACTGGCTCTTTGTTGACAATAAAGGGAGGAGAAAAGACAAAAGTTTCACAGGGAGGAAGTTTTTTGTTGCTAAAAGTGGGTGTTTTTCCCAACAAAAGTTGCATTGTAGCATGTGCACCTTCGCTGTTGCCAACAATAGGCTGGTTTTGGTGACAAAACATTCCAGTTAAGGCCACAGTCTTGGCAAGTTGGAGGAATTGGAGCTTTCCCCATCGCCAGCACACGCAGGATCCAGCAAGGCCCCGGGGACCTGCTGAACTAGCCTCCTACGACAAGTCCCTCCCTGGCTATCCCAACCTGCAGCTGCCCGGGCCCTGACCTCCGAGCGCAGGGGCCTCCTCAGGCCGGTGTGAGGGGCAAGAGATGGGGCTTCCATGCTCTGTGTGTCCAGCTGGTTGCTGGGGAGATGCAGGGATTCGGGGAGAGCAGTTTGGCTGCAGCCCCCGCTGTGCTGCGAAGGGAGAGGCAAGAGACCCCATGTTTTCCCATCTGCCCCACCTGTGGAGCTGAGCCCAGAGCCCAGAGCCCAGAGCTGGCTCCCTGCGTGTGCCGGAGCAGGGGTGTCCCACGCGAAGGCAGGGGGAAGGAGAGGGGCGAGGCTCCAGGCACCAGCATGCCTAGGGAATTTGCAGCTGGGACTCTCTAATTGGGCTGTCTCAAGGCGGCTGGTTTGCAATCGCAGGCTGGCAGCGGCCCTGTGCCAGCTCCCTGCTGCCCGTGTGAATGGGCAGCCGGAGGAGAGAGCTGCACTGAGCATGTCCAAGGCTCCGCATCCAGCAGGGCCACGGAGCTTTGAATGGCACCTTCCTGTTCTGGTCCACTTAAGCGAAGCTGACTCAGTGTGTTGCAAGTGGGCAGGAGCCCTGCAGTCCTGGGGGAGTTGGACTCCCCTGGGCTCATTTCTGTGCTGTGCAACGCCCCTGATAATTCAGCCGCAACAGGCCGGGATAAATGTGGCTCCGGTGAGATCAGCCAAGCGCTTGGCACTTTAGAGCCAGGCACTTCCTGGCCTTGCCGCGCGGTCTTTCCTCCCACGCGCTGCCCCCCCTCCGGTGCTGCTCGCCCCAGAGAGCTGTGTGTGTAATTGACAAGGCATTGGCACCTCATGGCAAGAGAGCAGCGGTTCTAGGAATAAGTGGGGAGGGCAATTAAATTTCCCAGGCCTGATTCTCCATTGCCTGGCGCCTACCTTCTCATTAACTGAGTGCGGTGGGGTGGGGATGGGGGAAGGATGGAGCCCCTCAAGGGATGGTTTTCAATTCTCGAAACCAAAAACCAAAAAACTCCTTTTCAGGTCAAGCTGAAAACACCTTTTTTTTTTTCAAATGGAAAAGTCAGCCCCTCTCCTGCAAACCAAATCCGTGCCTGTTAATTCCAAGCCTGTGTTAGATCTTTTTACAAATACAACTACAGGGACAGTAGGAAACATCGAGTCATTCTGAAGCAAACAATGAGAACGTTCTGGTTTGAAAGTGTCAAAATGGAACATTTCAGGGGTTTTTTCTGATTTTTTTCTGTGTGTCGTCCTGAAACAATTCTGCAAAATTGACCCAGAGCCATGAAAAGTGTGTGTCCCTGATTCTGTGGGCTGGTGGGGTTTTTTTGTTTTGTTTTTTTTTTTGGCCAGAAAAATGCTTCTGCCAAAAATTACCCTGATCCAGCAGTGGCTGTCAGCTTGTAAATCAATCTCTTAATCATCAGGAGCAGGCCTAAGGAAGAACACGGCTTATCCCTCCTCTGCTCCTGCAGGGCTCTTCCGCCTCCGCAGTCGCTGGCGCTGGTCTCTGTCAGAGACACGAGGATGCTGGGCGAGACACTCTGCAGACTCCGGTTTGTCCAGCCGCAGCGCTGGTGCACGTGGGTTAGCTCCAGCAGATTCGTTCCCATGGGAGCGGGAGGAGAACCAGGTGCCGTTTTGTTCCCCCAGCCTAGGCCTCCGCCTCCTGCAGCAGGAGGGGTCTGAAAGGGTTAAGTGACAGCTAGCAGGTGGGTGATTCTATGGCTAATGCCACCAGCCCTTGTCATTGGGCAACTGCAGAGGAGCCCAGGTACTTTGATGTCAGGACTGGGGCTTGTGAATAAGTAACTGGCAGGCCGGGAGAGTCTGGAGCTGTCAGCACAGATAAGGGGAAGTCAAGCGAGTGGCAGTCCTGCAGCAGAGAGCTCCCTGCACAGTTCCATCCGCTCCTGGCTCTCGGGGGTTGAACCCTTGGCCCCCACAGATACTAGCACCAGCCTCCAGCGGGACTGAAATCCAGGGCTGGACCCCTGAGCTCTAATTCAGACTGGCCTTGAGCACTGCCCCCCACACTGTGCTGCGGGAGGGACGTGTGCTGGAATCAGGCGGGCGGGAGGTGTTTCGGGCGTAAGTGACGCAGGGCAGCTCCAGGTCACACCCTGAGCATGCTCCCCTCTGGGGCTCCTGGGAGCATCTGAGATGCCAGCAGGTTATTTGCTCAGCTTTCCTCCCCCAATGCTGCAGGGTCCGCACTCACCCAGGATGTGCCAGCCTGAGCCAGCATGTGCCAGCCTGAGCCAGCATCTACGGCTGCTTCCCTTTCAAGAGAGGTGGTGTGACCTAGTGGATAGAACCTAGAGGAGACCTGGCATCCAGAAAGTCACTTCCTTGCCTCGTGCCTCAGTTTCCCCTTCTTGGATGATGATCCTGCCCTCCTCTATGAAGTGCTCTGAGAACTATGGTTGATGCAGATGCCATCCCCCTTCTAGTTCAGAAAATTCTCCCCAAGATGGGGGCCAGGGAGTGACATACTGCCTCTCCTAGTGCAACCAGATGTTCGGAGTTTATTGGGGACAGGCCTGATGTTTGGGGCTTTATCTTATATAGGTGCCAGTCAGTTAACACTCTGGGAATTAGCTCGCTCAGCCCTGGAGAGCCCCCTTTTGGCCAGTGTTTCACCCATGCTTGCCTATTTCTGTTTCTCCACCGCTGAGCTATGTCTACACTGGCGGGTTCTTCCACAAGAACGGCCGTTCTTCCGCAGAGCATCCACACTGCCCGCCCGCTCTTGTGCAGGAAGTTGTACAGTAAAGCGTGGGAACAGGGGCGGCACATGAGCCTAGGCAGTCACCCAGGCTGCTGCCGGCCCAGGGCGCCCGATGATTATGTCACAGCCATTGACGGCCATGCAGGAAGGGGCGCCGATTGCGCCTTTCGCCTGGGGTGCCAGCTGCCACAGCCGGCCTCGGGCCATGCCTGCGTGGGAAGAGGGCTTCTTGCACAAGAGCTACATTCTCTTCTAACATGTGTAAGCTCCCTTGCACAAGAGGAGAGTATAGACGGGCAGCAGGGGTTTCTTGTGCAAGAAAGCCATAAAATGCCCATCAGAGCTTGCTTGCTCAAGAGTGTCCACACTGCCACAGATGCTCTTGTGCAAAAGCACATGGTAGTGTGGACGTGCACTTGCACAAGAACCAGCCAGTGTAGACATAGCCCTGGTGTCCCCCCTGGGGGGATGCCCAGCCCCCTATGCCCACTTTGCCTTGGTGAGCCACAGCCAGTCTTGATCTAGCCCCTGCCTCAGGTGCACACTGCAGTCTGACATGGCCACTCATCCTTGGCAAGGGGGTGTGGACCTGCTGCCTTTTCCTGCCCTGGCTGCCTCCTTGAAGCTCTAGTAACTTCAGGCCCTACAGCCTGGGTGCTCGCCTGGCCAGAGCTTCTCCAGCTCTGCCTGCCTTTCACCAGCCCTGCCCTAAGTCAGGAAGCTGGAGGCTTCCTGATTTCACACCCCTACCCCCCAGCTAGAGCAAGTCTGGCTCCTCCCCGCCAGGAGCCTGTATTTATACTCCCCTCAGCTGGGCCCTAATTAGCTTGTACCTGCCACAGCTGCTGCCCCCAGCGCCTCTGCTCCAGCCCTTTCCCTGGCTGGATTTTAACCCTTAAAGGGCCAATGTGGGGCAGACGCCCACCCTATTACACCCCACACCCATTCTGATTTTTCACACTTGCCCTCTGGGCACCCTACCCCCTCTGTGCCCTGCTGGGAGATCTCTCTGTAATGCTGGGCTGTGATGCAAGAGGAGGGAAACCAGCGGGCGCCCGTCCCTCCACTGGGACACGTTCTCCTGCCGTGTGCGGAGTTGTCGCTCTTGGGGTTCAAGGATGTGAGCGAGCCAAAGGGGCGATCGGGGAAGAGCTCTGTGGAGCTTGAAAGCTTGTCCCTGCCCCCCACAGAAGCTGGTCCGATAACAGATATCACCTTGCTCGCCTTGTCTCTCTCATCCTCTAAAAATTATCCCCTGCCCCAGAGCCCTCCCCTCGCACTGCCTCTGTGTCTCTCCCTTGTGTCTGTCTGTCTGTCCAGCTCCCTGCAAACTGACTGCCCTCCCCCACAGATGGTGTGCGTGCCCAGCTCTTGGTGCTGACGCACGCTGGGCCTGGTGTTATTTTGGGACACGGCCATCGTGAGTAACGCTCCCTCCCTTGCCAATTCCCAATTAAAATTTGATGCCAATAGTCACAGTTGTTTGATGACGGACATAGCTTCATGCGTGAGAACCGGCCGCTCGCTCATCAGCCAGCGACCCCTGTGGCCTGGGGACCATCGATCGGGAAATATCGCTGGACTTGAGGCAAGCCGCTGTCGATGCGCGCTCAGGCGTGTTGGTATTACAGGGCTTTCTTGAAACAATTAGCAAGTCCCGTTTCTTTGGCCCTCCTACTGAGCTTGCAGCAATGGCCTGGCAGGTTGAAAGGCACTAATGGCTGCTGCAGTTGAGACTTAGACGCACTGACAATCACAGACCTCGTTAAAACCTGCAGGGTCGCCACGCGCTCTCTTTCGGGCTCACCAGAAGGATCAAGCAAGCCTCAGTAAAGACAATGTGAGCGACAACCTCTGGCTACAAAGAGGGTCTGTGTGGACCGAGGGGCTTCTCAGGGCCGGATTATCTGGTGCAGGCTGGGTGTGTTGTGCGCATGCTCCTGAGAGGAAGGGCTGTGTGGGCACAGAGCCCGCGGGAGGGGCAGGCGTGGGCATTCCCGAATGAGGAAGAAGCTACCTGCCTCTGTCTGTAGGGTTGCCAGGTGTCCGGTATTCAACCAGACAATCCATTTTTTGCACCCTCTGTCCCGTAAAAAAATTCAGAAAATACCGGACATGTGCAATGTCCGGTATTTTCTGCTTTTCCGGCTGGGCGCCTGACAGAAGCCTGGCGGGGGGAGTGGCGGGGAAACGGGGCTAGGATCAGCACTGGGAGCCCTCAGCTGGTTGCGTCTCTTTGCACCTGACGTAGGAGTTACGCCTTGGGGAGGAGGAGGAGCCCTGTCCGTGCTCCTGAGCGCTGTTCAAGCGCATTGTGCAGCCTTAGTCCGGGAGAGAAGCCTGAGGAGCTTTGTGGTTGCTCCCTTCCACGGGCTCTCAGCCTTCCACGGGCTCTCAGCCAAAACTGACTGGGGAAGAATTTCTGCCTCTTCCCACTGGGCCACCCAAAGACCTGGCTATGGAGGAGTCACCTTCCTACCCACGCCTGCTGCCTGAGTTCAGAGTTCCCCGGGGCCGCCCCCCAAGCCCTGCCATTGCATTGCCCTGGGGTCTGCCTCTCTGCTTTGGGTAGCAGGCAGCTGCTTGGCAGAGCAGGGTCTGCTGCCTCCCCCCCTCCCCGCCCCGTCGTTCCCATCTTGGTGGCTTGTGGTAGTAGCCACACAGCCAGGGCCTGACCCCCGCCCGCTCTGAGCAGTGTAATCGGGCCGTGGGGAATGGAGCTGGGCTGGACTCAGGCTTTGTGACCCAGGCTCCCTTCTATGGGCAGGGAGCAGGGGAAGAGCCACGCTACACGCAGAGCTCTTCTTCGGGTCTGACAGCAGGGCTTGGGTTAGTGTTGCACCAGCAGCTCTTTAGCAAAGGAGCTTGGGTGTAGGGCTGTCCAGTATTGAACCGGACAGTCTGGGATTTTCTGATTTTTTCCGGCCAGGAGGCGAACATCCCGGGTGCTTACTGGTTTCCGCAGGGAAGTAGGATAGTGTGTGGCCACCAGCAGCTTGTTAGGGCTGAAAAGCCTCAAAAGCAAAGTGTTTCTTAAAGGGGCCATGCTGGTTTTTTGGTTTTTTTTTTGTTTAACAACTTTCGGGGTCTTGGGATCCTTATTATTTTTTTTTTGTTCAACAACTTTGGTCTCCCCCCTCAACAGAATTTTTTCCCAGTGTTTTGTGTGTGTGTGTGGGTGTGTTCAGTATTTTTTGTTAAACCATCTGGCAACCCTAACTGTCTGTTTGCACAGCATGCAGGGAAACTGGGCTTTGGGGACATTCTACACACACGATCTCCCCAAGCCCAGACCTGACGCGTATCCTCAGTTTCTCCTTCAAACCGGATCAACGCTGCTAGGCCCTGACTATTGGCTAGGCTGTTGGGGCCAAAGGGGCGACTGTACCCCCCCCCCCCCAGCTCCCGGGGCTGGTGCCCTTTGCCTGGGGCGCTCAGGGCTGGCTGGGGACACGTGGAGTTCACAGCCTAGAGCGGATACTAGAGTCGCTTGCAGGGCTGAGACGATGTGAGGCCTCCCCTGCCCCTCCATCCCCCAGGGGTCTGTACCCAGGGCTACCCCGGCCACAGCGCAGGCTCCTCTTGCAGGTTCAGTGGGGAGAGCTCAAGCTGCCGTCTGGCTACATCCCTGCCCAGAGCTCCCTGGGACAGGTGAGCGTCCCTGGGAGGAGACCAGGCCTGGCCGGCCGGGCCAGTTGCACAGCCTGAAATCAGGGGCTGGTCTGTGGGGGGAATAGCCCGGCCCCCCAGGGGAACACAGACTGCGGCTCTGAACCCCACGGAGCTGCCCCTGCAGAGCCCAGCCCCCTTGCATGGCCGTGAGGTGCTGCACAGCCCTGGGTCTCCCACCCAGTCACTGCAGCTCCTGCCCAGCCCCTCCTGCATCAGGGCGCCAATGTCTAGACTCTCCCCCTCCCCCAGCAGCCACCCCGTGGCCCGGTGGGACTAATCTGAGGGGGGGCTCCAGGCCCCCGGGCCACGGGGGGGGGGAGGAGGGAGGTGGTGCCCCACATCTAAGCCCCCAGAGGAGCAGTGACTCGGGCCCAGTCCCCTTGTTCCAGGCTCAGCCGTTTCCTCCCTCTGGTGTGGCGCAGGCAGGGGGGAGCTGGCGCCTACTCCAGGAGGTTTGGGGGCAGTTACACCTGGGGAGGCTCCGGCGAGAGCCAGGGGCAGGGCAGCGGGAGGTGGCAGGCAGGTGGAAGCGTTTTGCTTTCAGAAGATCCACCGCCCACTGGGCTAGTAATTGGAGCCCTCTGTCTTCTGCTGCGCAGGCAACACCCGCAGGCACCGGCTTCCTCCAGCCCCCACTGCCCCCCACCCATCCCACCTCCAACCCCCCACTCTCCCCACCCAGTTCCATCTCCCCGAGGGGCCCTATCCGCCCCCTCCCTCTTCCCCATGTTTTCTGTGGGAGATGTGGGTGGACACGTGTGGATGCGTCTTTGCTGCGTACCAGGCTCGTGCTTGGATGTTGCCCCAGCAGAGGTGATGGTCGGCGGGGGCACCCCGGTGCCCAGCTCCGGCAAGAGCTGGCTGAGCTGCGGCAAACTGGCCGGGAGCTATTGAAAGAGCTGGCGGGACCCGGGTTCGATAGGACGGGACCTGTAAGAAATGTGAAGACACTTTCACCACTGGCCGCAGCCCGCCTCCCAGCTGCACGCAGAGCCCGACTGGAGTGGTGCTTGCTTGCAAGCCAGGCCAATGGGTCCGGTTGGGGGTAGGCTGCCTACCCAGGCTGGCCAGCAGCTCCTGTTGCCCTGAAGACGCTGGCTAAATTGACAGGCAGCCTGGGCACCTGGAGGCTTGGCCCCACGTCTGTAACTAGCACCGTGGACTGGCCCACACTCAGGGCAGCTTGGCCCCCTGCCGGGCATGCTGCTCCCGATCCGAGCTAGCAGGGGTACGTCTCCTCAAGCCGGCATGCGCGACTCCCGGGGCTGAGCCACGCCGGGGCAGGCCTGATTCAGCAGGACACAAAGGCACAGGGTCGTACTCCATCGCTCCTAGCCTGCTCAGGCGTGAGTGGGGCGTGCGCTGGTGCACGAGGAGAAGCTGTGGAGACGCTGCGGCTCGGGCTGTCGTGTCAGCCTCGAGCCCCACCCCCAAGCTCTTTCTTGTGACAGGAGCAGGCGAGGGTCCGGGGCCTGCGCACGCTGGAGGTCAGACCAGATGTCCAGATGCTCCCTTCTGGCCTTAAAGTCTATGAGTTTGTGAGACCCAGGCTGGAAGGGCTTGTCACTGGCTCCCCACCATCTGGGTCACCTCTCCAGGCCTCCATGAAGAAGGCCACCCACCGCCGCTTGTGGTAACCTTTGGCCCTGCCCTTTCACTGCCAGGTGGAAGCCACAGGTTTGGCGGGTGAAAATCCACCCACTGGCGCAGTTATTATCACTTCGTTAAATATTAATGATAAAAAAAGCTCGGTCGGAGCACAAAGGCTTTTTCTCCAGCAACTCTCCGGAATCGTGTGTGCATGTTACCATAGCTACGGCGCCGGAGTTATTGTGGGACCTGGCTTCATCTTCGTCTTATTGCTTATTTGGTGTGTGTGTCTGTGTGTAATATAAAAATATATATAGTTCCATTTCTCCATCTGTCTGCTCCATCTGCTGATTTCCAAATAAAATCTGACCCGTTGGCTCTTCAGCTACTGCTGGGAGAGGCTGCCTCACCTCCTCACCTTCCCCGTATCTAACAGGAACAAGACTAAACAGAGGGAAAGGAATGTAGCTAGAACATGGGGGGAAAGAGGAGTCGCATGGTGGGGCCTGGTAGACTCTGGGATGCTCTTTAGAAAAGCAGGCGAGATTTAGAACTAGACCTGGGCAGCGTTCCCTCTAATATTTTCCATCTGTGTGTGGAATAATTTTTGTTATCTGCACCAATGCATGTGCAGATGTGCACCACCTGTAGAAATACCTGCTGCCGGCTGTGGGTGCTCTGCTAATCAGCTGGGCAGCACCTGAATCTCTCCTGGGTGGCCACCCAGGTACTCAGCTTACTGGGAACACTGGGCCTGGGCCTAGCACACAAGCATTTAGGGCAGGGAACAATCTTTTACTTGCCCAGCTTGCTGGAGGATGGGACAGAATTCAGACCAGATTTTCCTCTTCTTTTCCCTCTCCTACCATCACACGTACAGCACCTCCAGGACTTACAGGGCAAGAGAGCAGAATCTGGCTTTAAACGCCCAGATGTAAGAGAGGGAAGCAGCAGGGAGGCAGATGAACTCTGCATTGTAAAGTCTGTTTGCTGGGTGGGCGCGATTGTCCTTCATGCAGTTCCAGGTGAGCCCAGCAGCGGCAGCAGTGAGTATCTGCAGAAAGGATCTAGGGGTCATATTGGCCCACAAGCTAAATATGCGTCAACCGCGTGACACTGCTGCAAAAAAAGCAAACGCCATTCTGGGTTCTACTAACAGGAGTGTTGGGAGCAAGACAGGAGACGTCGTTCTTCCGCTCTGCTCCGCAGGGCTGGCCCAAGCCATTCGAGTGCCCCGGGCCTTGGGAGCGCAGCGCTGCCCCTCGGGGTGCAACGCATGTGCGGCTCCGCCCCGGGCACGTGGCGCCCCCTGCCCCTGGGCGCCCAGTGCATGTGCGGCCCTGTCCCGGCCGCACGGAGCATGCGTGGTGCCACCTCCGCCCGGCCTGGAAGCCCTGCGCGGCGCCCCCTACAATGGGGCGTCCCAGGCGGTAGCCCCGTTGGCCAGTACCTTGCACCGGCTCTGGAGTATTGTGTCCAGTTCTGGGCACCATATTTCAAGAAAGATGTGGAGAAATTGGAGAGGGTCCAGAGAAGAGCAACAAAAATGATCGACGGTTTACGAAGACATGGCCTATGAGGGAAGGCGGAAAGAACTGGGCTTGTTTAGTTTGGAAAAGAGAAGATTGAGAGGGGACATGACTGCAGTTTTCAAGTGCCCAAAAGGGTGTTACAAGGAGGAGGGGGGAAAGTTGTTCTCCTTGGCCTCTGAGGACAGGACAAGCAGCGATGGGCTGAAACTGTAGCAAGGGAGGTTTAGGTTGGACATTAGGAAAAACTTCCTGCCTGTCAGGGTGGTTAAACACTGGGATAAATTGCCAAGGAAGGTTGTGGAATCTCCATCTCTGGAGATATTTAATAGTAGGAAGGACAGACGTCTCTCAGGGATGATCTAGACGGTGCTTGGTCCTGCCATGAGGGCAGGGGACTGGACTCGACCTCTCGAAGTCCCTTCCGGTCCTAGGGTTCTAGGAGCCAAGCTGGGGGCCTGGCGCTGTCCTGTGCCAAAGGGCACAAGGAGACACCCATTTGGCAGAGGCGTGAATGGCGATACAAGGGGCAACGCAGGAGGGCTGGGGGAGGGACACACGAAGGGAGAGAGGGGGCAGTCGGGCCCATCGTATGCCAGTCCCAGCACAAAGGGCGTTTTAACAGCCTGTCCCTGCAAGGTCCTGAGCAGCTGCCCCAAGAGCCAGACGGGTGTGGGGCTCCTGCTGGAATCAGGCCTGGAAGGGGGAGCTCTCCCACTGGTGCCAGTCCAGTGGTGCCCCGCTGCAGGGCAAGGCAAAGTGCAATCAGGCCTCATGCATTTTTATTATTCTGATCCCTCCCTTCTCCCATGGCCCCAGGCCTATTAGCCGGGCCAAGCTGCAGGCTGCTGGCAGTCAGCCCCCGCAGACGCGCTTGTCTCCTTAGCCGGGGACCCCACTTCCCACACGTGAGCTGCCGGTTATGCGGTGGAGGCTGCCGCGAGCTCATTACCCGAGCGCCGCTCATTACCCAGAGCCCTGCTAACGGGCAGCCCTGCGGGCCTGCAGCCATCTCCCCGGCGCGCGCACGTGGGGGAGAGCAGCCCCGCCCGCCCAGCTCCCTGCCGCAAGGGATGCTCCAGGGGACATAACGTCCTCGTGCCCCTGGCCAGTCGCAGAATTCACGGGGCAGACGAGGCAGGCTCTGAACGGGGCCCCAGCAACACCCAGCCCCCCACAGCCCTCCCAGAGCCTGGCAGGAGGCAGGAGACAGGCCCCCGAAAGGGCATGGCCTCCCCTCATCACTGCAGTAGTCTCCCCTCAAGGGGGCCATTTCGGGAGGGGGGCTCAGCAGCCGTGTGCTCCGGACGCGGCTGGCTTTTCATCCCGTTCCCCGGGCGCTAAGGGAGTGAGGGGAAAGTGCCTGCAATCCGTGCAGGCCTCTTGCACCTGGCTCAGCCCAGAGAGCGCCGTTGCTTTAGTGAAGATGTGCCTATGTTCATGGGAGAGCTTTTCCCCCCTCACCTCCCCCCCGGTCAGTTAATTCGCCCCTGCCATGCTCTGGGGATGGGACCAACTCCCCTGTCTGCACCCGGGGCAGGTTGGTAAAACTCCGTCCCGCCCTTGTGTGAACTTTTCACACCCCTGTGCCGTGTAGTTCTACCGAGTCGGCCTGTCCCGCAGACCTCCCCCGCCAGCACCCGCTCACTGATGGTATGAAGCAGAGCATCTGCTGCCTCATTTAAACTGGCGGCTTGTCATTACAGCAGCTTTCCCAGGACCCAGCTGAGGCAATGCAGCAGCTCCTAGCCGGCTCGCGGACGTTCCCAAGCCGGGCGGCAGAGACATTCCCAAGCCGGGTGGCAAGAGAGCAGTGCCTGTCTTCTCACGTGTCTGTGCAGTGCCTAGCCCATGACGGGAGCTCCTAGCTGCTCGCTCATAATTGCTTTGCAGGCTCAGGCAGGGTCCCAAGCCTGCAAAAGCATCCCTTTGCCCTCCTCCAGCACCATTCCATCTCAATGGCTTTGCCGGCCTGGCTGTGGAGCCGGCTAGATAGGGAAACTGAGGCACGGAGCGGGACGGAGACTTGCAGACCCGTGGCAGAGTAGGGAGCAGAAGGCAGGTCTATTCCCAGCCCCACCTGACAACTCCCCCCACCCCCTGCTCAGTGCCGTAAGACCTAGGCCATAGCTGCGCTTGCAGCTGGCGCTTTGATTCCCAGCTCACGTGATGGACTCGTAGAAGTTCTTTGCACGCTCAGGAGAGCAGGGGCCCCACGGCGGTGCAGGCAGTGACACGTAGTGGTCGCGCCGGTTGCCCCGCGTGCACACCCACGGGGGCCGGGTGAGTCTCCACAGCACGGCTAATCCGCAGCACTGCTAGCTGCGGCCTGCGTGGTATCGAGTGCGCCAGCGCGACCCGCGGTAGCAGGAGAAGGCCCCAGCTCCTAGTGAGGACTCAGCTTCAGCAGAACCAGCTCTTCCAAGGGCCGGATTTGGCCCAGTGATGGACACATGCACCCCTGGCCTCCCAGCTGGACAGGCACAGACCGGGCGGAAGGCAGGTGCCTGTCCCGAGCCGTCTGCCGTGGCCACGCAGTCCTTCCTGGCCGGGGTGGCGCGTGCTCCCTGCCTCCGGCAGCGGCTAGACCGCGTGTGGATGGTGGATGAGTCAGCACCTGCTTCCCAGCAAGCTCAGGCCTCCTGCTTGTAGTTCCAGAGGGTCGCCATGTTTAAAGCCACATTTGCTAACCACACCCAAAGAGGCCAGGCCTGGCTGCTGCTCTGAGCACGCCGTGAGCCCCCAGGGGAGAGTCTGGGGAGGAAGAGGAAGAGAGGCGCAGAGGAGGCGGGAGAAGGCATCGCTGGGAGCTGGGAACTAGGAAGGACTGGTAGCTGAGGACAGTGCTCAGCTGGGAGGCGGGGGGGGGGGCTGTTGTTAAGCAGTCATTTGCTCTGCCCAATTTGCATAATCAACCCACTGCAATGATCGTTTTCCCTTGAATAGGTGTTATTTTAATGGCGACATCTCCCTCCTAGTGCTGCAGTAATTGGCGGGATGACAAAGGAACGGCAAAGCGCGGAGGCTGTCGACAGCTCTGGCCTTGCCCGCCGCCTGCCCGGCCCCGTGCCAGGTGGCAGCCCAGCCGCTCCCACCAGATCGGGTGGGCTGGGGACCCCCGGGAGGTGCTTTGCCATCTCCGGGCCTTCGGTCGCAGCGCAGCTGGAAGAACAGGAGCCACCGACACAGATGCGGTCGGGATCCAGGCAGCCGGGCTGGCCAACCACATGCAAACACAGGTCTAGCTACATCCACACCAGGGGTCCCCACACTTTTCATGGCCATGCCCCCCGTTTGACCATGTCTGTGTCCCACTCCAGAGCTGAACCAGGTGGGTAGCGGAGTGTAGACAAGGTAAGGGGGCTGCAGCTGGGGTTGCAATGGGGGGTGGGGCGTGGACAGAGGTAGGGGGACAGCGGGGGTGGGGTGGGGCATTGACTGAGGTAAGGGGGCTGCAGTCGGGGGTGGGGCATGGACTGAGGGAAGGGGGCTGAGGGCTAGGACTGCAGTGGGGGGTGGGGCGTGGACTGAGGTAAGGGGGCTGCAGTCGGGGTGGGGCGTGGACTGAGGTAAGGGGGCTGCAGTCGGGGGTGGGGCGTGGACTGAGGTAAGGGGGCTGCAGTCGGGGTGGGGCGTGGACTGAGGTAAGGGGGCTGCAGTCGGGGGTGGGGCGTGGACTGAGGTAAGGGGGCTGCAGTCGGGGGTGGGGCGTGGACTGAGGTAAGGGGGCTGCAGTCGGGGGTGGGGCATGGACTGAGGTAAGGGGGCTGCAGTTGGGGGTGGGGCGTGGACTGAGGTAAGGGGGCTGCAGTCGGGGTGGGGCGTGGACTGAGGTAAGGGGGCTGCAGTCGGGGTGGGGCGTGGACTGAGGTAAGGGGGCTGCAGTCGGGGTGGGGCGTGGACTGAGGTAAGGGGGTTGCAGTCGGGGGTGGGGCGTGGACTGAGGTAAGGGGGCTGCAGTCGGGGTGGGGCGTGGACTGAGGTAAGGGGGCTGCAGTCGGGGGTGGGGCGTGGACTGAGGTAAGGGGGCTGCAGTCGGGGGTGGGGCATGGACTGAGGTAAGGGGGCTGCAGTTGGGGGTGGGGCGTGGACTGAGGTAAGGGGGCTGCAGTTGGGGGTGGGGCGTGGACTGAGGTAAGGGGGCTGCAGTCGGGGGTGGGGCGTGGACTGAGGTAAGGGGGCTGCAGTCGGGGGTGGGGCGTGGACTGAGGTAAGGGGGCTGAGGGCTGGGGCGAGAATGGAACCCCGGCTAGGGACTGAGGCTGGGGGCAGGGATGGGAGAGGAGCTGCTGGTGCACGGGGCCGGGCAGGCGGAGGGCAAGGCCAGAGCTGTCGACAGCCCCCGCGCTTTGCCGTTCCTTTGTCATCTCATGGCAGGGCTGGGTGGCCCCATGGACCCCCCAGCGAACAAGGCCCATGCCCAGGGTGCCAGCCAATTGGGGGGAAGGGGCCGAGTGGGGTTGGGGTATTGGGGGAACGACCCGCGCCGAGGTGCAGTGAGGGCCGGCTGTGAGGAGCAGCCGGGGGCGGCGCAGGCCTGAGCGGGTTTGCCGAGGGCTCAGCCATGGGTGGATTCCCCGTGGCCCGGCGTCTTGCGCCATCATTTACACAGAGGCAAAGTGGGCGCCATTGGACCCCACTGTGCAGACTTGGGACCAGGGACCGGCCTCCCCCGAGCTCCGTCAGGGTGGGAAGCAGCATCTCTCCTCAGCACAGCGGGTGTAAAATCCCTAATTCCACCAGAGTGGCAGGTTGGAGCACTGAGGCCAAAAGCCGAGCCAGACCCTCTGTGCAAATGGGTCTGACTCCAGAATCTCCCCTCCTCTGCCCTAACCATTGGATCACACTTCCTCTCCGCCCACCTCTACCTCATTTTAGCCGATGGTTATTTAAACCACAGGGTGGCCAGACAGGAGGCTCCAGGCAAGATCCAGGCTCTCTTGGACGAGGCGCCGCCCAGTAAAAGCCTCCGTCTCTAATTGCTGACAGAGCCGTGACATGCAAGGTGGTGACACCCCTGATGTGAAGTCACAGAGAAGGCCCCATGTCCTCCATCCTCCCCTAGCGCTCTACCCATTGGACCTCCCTACCTCCTGGAACCTCCCCTGCCTCCCAGCTCTCTGCCCCCGCTGGAGGAGGAACCTGCGTCCATCCATTGATGGAGTGAGTCCTGTTTACCTGACGTGGGCTCCTGAAAGCTGAGACCTCTCTGTGGTGGCCAGTTACTGATAATTACCAAACTCGTCAGTTGCTCACGGCTCTCCCCGAGCCAGTAGCCTGCTGAGATTCCTGCCAATTTCACCGCTGCTTCCCCGATCCCTGAGGAATTCGTCAGGGATTCCAATGACACTGGAATTCGTCTGTTGTGGCCGGGTGGGATTTGGCAGCGTAAGCAGGAAGGCTGCTTGCTCTGGCGCTGTCTCAGGCCTGCCTGGGGGGTGACTCTGTCAGCAGAGCTTTTCAAAGAGGGGAGAGTAACATGTCCCCACCTGGGCCCAGCACGTGCCGTGCGAGGACAGTGTGCAACACCCAGTGTGTCGGCACCTGACATCAGGGATCACCAGGACCATCGAGTCTGGTCCCCTGCACAGTGCTCACACCCCTAACCTCAGGCTGAACATGTATGTGCGGGGAGACCTAACCGCTAAGCCACACTGCCTCTCAGGACAGCTTGGGCTGAGAAACCCAGCTACGCTAGCAATACAGGGTGGTGCGGCGCATTGACTGACGTGATCCCTAAAGGGATCTTAGTGAATCTGTAACGCTAGCCCAGTGGGACCCCAAACTTTATTGTCTGTGCCCTCCTCTTCCCCGGGAACCACGGTTGGGAGTTGGGGCTGGGAGAGGCGCCGAGTGCTGCAGGCTGCTGTGGGGTGGCCCTGGAGCTGGGCCTTGGCGGGAGCGGGGCAGCGGGCTGGGGGCCGCAGCGGGAGCAAGGCCATGGCTGGAAGTGAGGCCAGAAGCCAGTGCAGGGACTGGGGGCTGGAGGGAAGGTATTGGCAGAGGGGGGTAGGTGCTGCTTCCTCCCCACCCCCATGGGGGCTGGCCTGGGTCCTGCTGCATCCCCTGGAACATCCCTCCATGCACCCAGAGTTTGGGGCTCACTGCCCAAGCCCCAGACAAACCCACTAGTTCAGGCCGGATTCACACCCTGCACCATCTCATCACACCCCACCTCTTGTCTTGTGCCCACAAGAGACAGCTGAGCCTGCCAGCCAGTGTGCTCCGTGCTAGCCCCAAGCCACCCCATGGAGTGCCACTCAGTCACCCCCATGTGACTTCTGCCAGCTGCTCACCCCTGGTGCCACCAAGCCCTGGAGTCCCAGCTGTGCCCAGGGGCAGAACAGGAGGATGTGAGAGGCCAGGGTTAAGGTTCGGCATTCGAATGGGCTGCTTTGTAGCCAGCTGAACCCCCTGGCTGTGTCTAGACTGGCAAGTTTTTCCGGAAAATCAGCCGCTTTTCCAGAAAAACTTGCCAGCTGTCTACACTGGCCGCTTGAATTTCCGCAAGAACACTGACGATCTCTTGTAAGATCGTCAGTGCTTTTCCGGAAATACTATGCTGCTCCCGTTCAGGCAAAAGTCTTTTTCCGAAAGACTTTTGCGCAAAAGGGCCAATGTAGACAGCACAGTAGTGTTTTCCGCAAAAAAGCCCCGATGGCGAAAATGGCGATGGGGGCTTTTTTGTGGAAAAGCGTGTCTAGATTGGCCACGGACGCTTTTCCGCAAAAGGTGCTTTTCCGGAAAAGCGTCCTGCTAATCTAGATGCGCTTTTCCAAAAATGCTTTTAACGGAAAACTTTTCCGTTAAAAGCATTTCCGGAAAATCATGCTGTGACGGACCAGGCCGTGTCTGGGCACAGCTGAGGGCGTCCGCTCAGGGCGAATTGCTCAAATCCGGGGCTACTTACAGCCCCCGACTGGTGACCTCTCCAAATAGGCCACAAACCAGTCTCACAGAGCGCTTCAGCTGCCTGCCTGAAGCCTCCCGAGCAAAACCCCTCCGACACCCCAGCAATATCCGTGCCCCAGATGGTCCCGGGCCTCATACACAGGTGGGGGGTCCTAGCACCCAATCCCACCTACCCCGAACAAGTTCTGTCCGGTTCCAAGAAACCAGCCACAGATCCCTGGTCAATTTACCCTCTGGACCTTACCCACAAATCACGCTGGGCCAATCCTTTAGAATCTATATCTAAAGGTTTATTATTACAAGAAAGAAAAGCCTGAGAGTAAGGTTATTAAAGTACAGTACGTTACATGCACCGAATCTCCCAGTCCTCGATGCAGGCTCTAGCAGAGATGTTGCAGCTGCTGGTTTAAAAGTTCTTATTGCACATCCTACGATCAGGATGGGTTCACAGGTCTTCCGGGCTCTTCAATCCCTGCAGTGCTGCCTCTGGGATGAAGTGCTGAGCTGAGAACAAAATGGCATCGACCACATGGCCTCTTTATACTCCTTCCTGGCCTCTTCTAGTATGTAGCAGGTCACCTGGTCCTCAGCCTCTCTGTGTTCCCTGCTGGCTGCTCTCAGGACAGCCCCCATTCTTTGGGTGTGTCTTTGGCCCATTGAGAACCATTGTTCCACAGGTAATTAGCATGTCCACAGGCTCGGCCCTGCCCAATGCTTAACCACATGCAGATCTACACACACAGACATTATATACTCACATAAACAGTGTACACAGGATCAGAAAACAACAAGCTCCCATTCAATACCCCACATGGCTCCCTTTCATACAGATTTCTGGGGCCAACACCCCCACCTAGGGGTGCAGCAGCGATATGGCTGCTTCCCTCCAATTCGGTAATGTGACACATGCCAGTGTAAACGTAGCCCCTGTGTCTGACCTGCTGTCCTGCAGATGCCCTAAAACACAGCACAGCTCTAGGGGGCTTGCTGGTTTTGAAGGGACCCAGCCTTTTGTTAAACCCACCCACAGGACCGGGTTTTCTCGCTCCCTCTGAGGTCATAGACACCGAGACCAAGTAGGTAGGAAATGCTCCCGGCTCAGAAGGGTCACGTTTGACACCAGCTTGTGCCGAGCCTCGTGGCGCAGGAGCAGTGGCGACACAGAGCCCTAGTGTTCGAGTCTGACCTCTTGAGGCAGTGGGTTCCACAGATCAACCACATGTCGAGTGCCCCGATTGTTCCCTTTGGCTGTCTCTGCATTTCACAGCCATGCCTTTCTGTGCAGCTTTCAGGCACCAGGATGGGGCTGAAGGCTCAGCTGGAACAATCCCCCCTGGTGAGATTTAGGAAGGGGAAAGGGGCCTGTCCCCCCACCCTGCCTCTGGGTTTCTTTCCTCTGCACCTGCCTCCGCTCTCCCAGGGGGAGGTGTGGTTCTCACCGCACTGGCCATCAGACCCGCCTGCCACTCGTCCTTCTGAACGCCTGTCCCCTCCAGGCGCCGAGCCCAAGCCAGCAGACACTAGTTTTCTCCCTTTAAATCTGTCCCTTCCCTGGGGACCAGGGGTGGGGGCTGTGCTCCAAGAGGGGCCCGGAGAGCGTCTTTCATGCATGTCAGGCTGCCGGGCCCAACCAGCTCAGACACCAACCTCAAAGGAGCTCAGGCAGCAACTTACCTCATTAGCGCAGCCTCCGCACGCGCTCCCAGGGGTGCATCGTGTGTCTGGAGGAGCACCCTAATGAGCCGCGGCAGGGGCCCAGCGATCCCCCTGACATGGAGCCGGGCTTCAAAGGCTGCTGCTTGTTTGCTCTGCGCTAACGAAGCCCCGTCTGGATCGTTAAAAGCAGCCCTTCGGCGAGGGCCGGGCTGCCAGCGCTGGCGCAGGGCACGTCCTCAAGGCCGGGGTCCCCCCGAGCGGAGAGTCGCTGGAGAAATTCACCTGGGGGCTGCGCCTGGGGAGGGCTCACACGAGGGAGTGCTGCCTGCTTGGGGGGGGCTTGCACAAGTGTTGTAGGGGGGCATGCCTACTTGGGGGGTATAAATGGGGCGCCCCTGCTTGGGAGGGATGACTCACAGGGGACCTGCCTCCCGAGGGCTGGCAGGTTGATTGCACAGGGGCCTACATGTGTATGTTTGAGTGTGTGTGTGGGGTGGGGGGGAGGGGGGCGAGGTTCACACAGGTTCAGCAGGAAATTTTCAGAGCTGTCCAGCTGGAGAATTTGAAGCCTAGGGAGGTGCCGCTGTTATCTCTGGCCCCACAGCCTGGGGGGGGGGGGGTGGCACTAGCTCTGTAAGGAACTTACACCACTCCCTGTTTCTAGAATATCTGCACCCCCCGTAATCTGCCCCTAAGAGGCAGCACAGTATGATTGGGTCCATTTTACAGATGGAGAAACAGAGGCACAAAGTGCCTGACCGACCTACCCAATCTGCTACTGAGGCTGGAACTTAACCCACATCTTCTATGCGCCTGGTTCGTGCCTTACCCATTACAGCATCTTTCCTCTCTTGGCAGCTGCAGGCAAACCTGTCCCCCAGGCCTCAGTGGGTTTCCTTTATTGAGCAGGCTTAAAACCAGTTTATGAATCATCCTAAACGAGGGCTCTGTGAGCTCCATGGCTTTGCTTTGCGGCGCGCCAGCTGTGCTGCAAGGTAAGGCTGCTGCGGCTTTTTCCGCTCACGGTAGTTTGACACTCGGGCAGTCTCCTCGGTTTATTTTTTTTTAAACGAGACCATTTTATTTCCACACCCGCCCCCCCACCCGCCCCTGCCTCTGTCTCATGTCTCAACTCCCTGAGAACAGCTCAATGAACATTCAGCATCGGCCTGGCGCTGACACCTGTGCAGAGGGCGAATTCCACAGAACTGTGGCAAGCCCGGGTCCCGTGGTCTTGCAATCTTGGACCTGATTCTGCGGCGCTCACCACTCATGGCACTGGAGTGAAGAGCTGCCGTGCCAGTCTGTTGCAGGGCTCCACCCTTTCCTGCACGAGTGCCAGACCACGCTGGGCAGCGGAGACCCTTATTGGTAAGTGTGTGGCCCTCAGGGCCTCCCAGAGGATTCAGGGGGCCTGGGGCAAAGCCATTTCGGGATCCCCTTCCTGGCACTTCCTGTCTCAGACCTCAGACTTCAGATATTCTCGTGGGGGCCCCTGCGGAGCCCGGGGCAAATTGCCCCACTTGCCCCCCCCCCCGGGTGGCCCTGGTGGCCCTGCATGTGCCATGGGGCCAGATCCTGCACCAGTACAAATCCAGACAAACAACTTGGACTTCACTGGCATGACCTCAGATTCACAATGGGCTAAGTGAGAGCAGAATGTGGCCTGTACGGCCACCGGCAGTCCCCAAAGGAGACCCCAGGGTCTATGGTGGGGGACAAAGCTGAAGGGAGACTGCCCTGGGAGACACAGCTGGTTCCTCTGGCCCTGGTGCAGTCTGGTGTTTGCTCCACTGAGGGGAGGGGTGCATGCATGGCCAGTCTACACTAGGGCTACGTCTACACTGGCACCCTTTTCCGGAAATGCTTATAACGGAACAGTTTTCCGTTTTAAGTATTTCCGGAAACAGCGCGTCTACATTGGCAGGATGCTTTTCCGGAAAAGCACTTTTTGCAGAAAAGTGTCCATGGCCAATCTAGACGCGCTTTTCTGCAAAAAAGCCCCGATCGTCATTTTCACGATCGGGGCTTTTTTGCGGAAAAGAAATCTGTGCTGTCTACAGTGGCCCTTTTCCAGAACAGTTTTCCGGAAAAGGACTTTTGCCCGAACAGTAGCAGCATAGTTTTTCCGGAAAAGCACTGATGATTTTACAGTAGATCGTCAGTGCTTTTCCGGAAATTCAAGGGGCCAGTGTAGACAGCTGGCAAGTTATTCCAGAAAAGCGGCTGATTTTCCAGAATAAGTGGCCAGTGTAGACACAGCCTAGCAGTATGGCCTGCAGCAGTTGTAACGCGTGATTTGGAGGAGGCAGCTGCTGTGGAGGAGCAATGCATTTTGGGTAGAACAAGAACTAATGGGCCCTTTGCACGGGGAGGGAGATTCAGCTCCTGGCTCGTCCCCAAAAATGTGTTTGCAAAAATGTGTTTGCTCGTCCCCAAAAATGTGCCTGTGTGCGTGGGGGGGCCTGCCTGGGTGCCCTTGTGCTCTGACAGGTTCCCATTTGCTTGTACAGGTGCCCACCAAATGTAACACATTTTGGACCCCGCGGAGGGCAGCTTCCACCAGAGAGGGTGGCAGGGTGAGCTCCCCCCTCCCGCTCGGTGACAGCCCTGCTCCCAAAGGATCTGCTCCATTCAGTGCCCAGCCCTTGCACCAGTGAAAGCAGGGCCGGCCCACGAGCAGTTTGTGATAACTGGCTGTGAAAGTTGCAGAAGCAGGATGCCGCGAGTGCAGTGCATCATGGGAAACCAGCCTTCCCAGCGCCAATGGTCAACCCCACCCTGGGAGCTTCCCAGAGAAGCTGAAGGCTGATGGGACCAGACGCAAGGGGAGTGAGAGAGAAGCCATCGATGCCACCCAGGACTGACTCTTGAACCCCATGGCCAGACTGTGGCTGGGGACAGAGGCCTTTATCAGCACAGAGAAGTTGCCCCCTTTAAAAATGGTTTTAATCCATTTCCTGTGTGGATGCTTTTAAATGAATTGAACCCTGGCTTAGATCCAAGTTATTCCAAGAGGTAAGGAAGCCACATCAGACTGTTTCTGCACACTAACCTGCGAGGGGTTCATGAAACCATTTCCGTTAAACTGGATTAGTTGAACAGGTGCAGACTGCTGTGTGGACATGCTTGTATTGGTTTAAATCTTCAGATGGTTTTCCCATCCCATGACAGATTTTGAGATTTTGGAAAATTTCCCCACCCCAAATCCTATGAAAAGGTAAAATATGGACGTTTTTCTTTGAACAAAATATCTGGAAAGAAATCAGTTAATTGATTTTGACCATTTTTAGTTGTTTTTCTCTAGAAAGCCATACTTGCCTATGTTTACATTTTGAAAGAAAAAGTCACCTTGAACTTGAAAAACAACAGTTTTCATTTCAAAAATCTCAAAATGAGACAACTTTTGTCCAGAAGATTTTCAAGGTGAAAAATGCATTGAAATAGTCCCTTTCCTGAGATGTTTCACTTTGGATAGATTAGCATTTTTCAATGAAAAAAACACTTTTGCTGAAAAATTCCTGACCTATTTACACCTATTTATTCTGGTTTAGATTTCATGTTGCTGTAATCCCATTTCAGACAGGTCTCCATCAGTGTGTGCTAGGTACCTTAGGGTACGTCTATACAGCAGCGTTATTCTGAAATAACAGAGCTCGTCTACACTGCAAGCCTTTATTTCCACACTTGCAAATGGACTCCTGTAACCCTCATTTCACAGGGAGTAAGGGAAGGAGGAGGAAGAGTGCTCTTCCTTTGACTTCCTGCTGTGTAGGCCAAAAGCCGAAGTAAGCTATTTCGACATAAGCTACGCAATTGACGTAGCAGAAGTTGCGTAGCTTATTCTGACTTTAGCCCTGCTGTGTAGTCGTACCCTAGGACTTCACCAGCAGGTTCTGCATGGGGCACATAGGGTGAGACCTGTTAGGTCGTGCTTATTCACTCCCGCAACATGTACTGTGGCCATCACCTGCGCAAGCCGTTAGAATCTTTGGCAAATTATACCCAGGTTGCATGGGCTTAATAAAAGAGGGCATCGGGTCAGAATTATGGCAGAGCTGCGTGGGCTGGCCAGGGCAGCGTACACAGCAAGTGCTAGTGCTAGATCCAGCTCCGGTCCACTGTAGATTATTTCTATGACACCACATGGGACACATTGCATCTCTGTACCTCTGCCAGAGCACCAAAAGCCCCAACTGCTGCCAGGCACTCCCTCCCTCTCAGAGGTGCAGAAATAGAGGCGGGTGCTGCAGCAGCTGCAGGTTTTTCATGCAGTTTCCTTGTGCCCAGGAGCTGGCTCCGTTGTGGGCTCTACCAGCCCCATGTGCTGGCCTCTGCATGGCCCTGACCATAGGGTCCCACTGGCTCCACCAGCTTCAGCATCCCTTGAGGTCCTGCCACTCACCATCCGTCCCCATGGGCTCTGCAGCTGGCTGTCCATGGGATCCAGGCCAGCAGCCCTGCAGGCTGCACTGCCGCCCTGGGTGCTGCTGCTAGCCCAGGGCTCTGGGTTGCCAACTCTCCCAGACCCGGGGCCATTAGCAGCAATGGCATCCAGTCCATCTGGTCCGGGAGAGTTGGCAGCCCTAGGTGTGACCCCAGCCTGGGGTGGTCAGGGGTGCGAAAAGGTTTGGGGAAGCACAGCTCAGACACAAACTCCCATCTCACTTGTCACCCAGTGATCACTCTACAGCTGATTTACCAGGCCCTCCAAAGAAACTGGCATGTGTTATGCTTGTCAGAAGCACACGGGATCTTTTTCAGAGGAAAAGGCAACATGTCACATTTATTGAGAACACACACACACAGCGAGAGAGAGAGAGAGAGAGAGAGAGAGAGAGAGAGAGACAGACAGACAAGTTAAATGCAATGGGGAGGAGCAGGGCTTTTTTCGGTCTGGACCAACACTCCAATGTTGACGAGACCCAGAGATTAATGCAAGACACCTCAACTTTTATAGGAGTCTTCTCCCACTCAAGTCAGCTCTTAATCACCATTTTAACATCTATTTATTTGGAAGTTGTTCTCCTTTGCCATCTGACATCAGTAGGTTGGTGTCTTCTTCCCAGTGTTATTTCAAGGCTGTCTTCTTTGTATCAGGGCGCCTGCTCCTTAACACTCCAAAGCCATCCGTATGCCCTCTGCCGGTCTGCTTTGTATCCGGCCTCAATTTATGGTACCTTGACACCTTTGAGTCTTCTGGTCCCCTCCCCTCTTCCACTGCCTGACACTAAAACTGCTGAATCTCCAAGCTGCTATCTCTCCAAACAATCATACTCCACATTCATTCACTCCCTCCCTCCCTCCCCCCTCCGCCCCAGGAACTACACAATTATTTCACACTGGGATAAGGGATGTAACTGTCCATACAAAAGATATACAACAGTTTCTATTAGTGCAAACTTGTCATATTTTCTTTATAACACAATCCATATTCCAAGTACTTCTAAAAGCAACAGTGTGATTATGCCAAATCACAAGGATCTTTCTGATCTCTTGACATCAGGCACAAACACCAGCAGTTTTATTAAGGGCCTAAAAGGCTTTTCTTCTCCGTTCACCAGAGAAGGGGGCTGGCAGAGTTATGATTGTTTCACATTTATTCTCACACTACCCATTAAGCACATTACATAAAACATTATAAAATTCTGTAGTCGACACACAACACTTTCCAAAGCAGAGCCTGGGAGCTTTGCTAGACACTAAACATCATGGGGGAAAATAAAGGCCCTGGGTCAACGGTTTATTACAACAGTCTGTAGCCCACTAACCCCCCTGTGTCCCGTGACTACAGGGGGCTGGCTGATGGATCACTCACTTCCCCTTGAATGGTCCTTTAGAATAGACTCAGACTGTCTGCTTGATCTGGGATTTAGCTGCCTGCAGTGAGTGCCATCCCCAGATCTGAAGCAGAGCCTGAAAGCTTGTCTGTCTCCCCAGCAGAGGAGGGACCAATGAAGACGTTACCTCACCCTTTTTGCCTCTCTCATTGCACCCCTGCAGCTGCATGAACGTCCCACTTCTGTGAGCCCCCATGCAAACTTCTACCTCTCAGCCCCAATCCAGTACCACAAGCGAGTAAACCCATTTCAATCAATGGGGCTGCTCGTGTGTTTAAAATTAAGCCTGGCTTTACGTGGCCTCTAACCACATGCAGGTATCCCTGGCTGAGCTGATCACCCAGTGCAGCAATCCAGGAGACACAGCCGGCTGCTATGGTTGTGCTGCAGCAGAGTGACTTCATAGAACCCCAGGGCTGGAACAGACCTCAGGGGTCATTGAGTCCAGCCCCCTGCCCAGAGCAGGATCAGCCCCAACTCAATCAGCCCAGCCAGGGCTTGGTCCAGCTGGGACCTAAAACCCTCTAGGGATGGAGATTCCACCCCCTCCCTAAGGAACCATCCCAGGGCTTCACCACCCGCCTAGGGAAATAGTTTCCCCTAATATCCAACCTAGACCTCCCCCACTGCAACTTGAGACCATTGCTCCTTGTTCTGCCATCCGTCACTACTATGAACAGCCTTTCCCCGTCCTCTTTGGAGCCCCCCTTCATGTAGCTGAAGGCTGCTATCAAATCCCCCCTCTCTCTTCGCTTCTGTAGGCTAAATACACTCAAATCCCTCAGCCTCTCCTCATAAGTCATGTGCTCCAGCCCCTCTGAGCATTTTCATTGCCCTCCACTGGACTTTCTCCAATGCGTCCACATCCTTTCTGCAATGCGGGGCCCAGAATTGGACGCAACACTCCAGATGTGGCCTCACCAATGCCAAATAAAGGGGAATAATCACTTCTCTAGATCTGCTTGCAATGCTTCTCCTAATGCACCTCAATATGCCCTTAATTTTCTTGGCTCCAAGGGCACACTGTTGACTCATATCCAGCTTCTCATCCACTGGAATCCCAGGAGTTCAGCCAAAGAATTTTTCTATAAACTGCCTGGCATTTCGCTCCCTTCCCCAGAAGGTGGGGAGAAGCTGTCCAAGTGCTGAAATTGGCCCCCAGGCCCTGGGGCTTGTGGAGGGTTTGCTTACTTTCATTTTAAAATGAGATCAGCTGATCTGTAAAGTGGGCCGCTGATGCCTCTTCAGGTCTGGCAATTCCAGTTTCTTTGCAGCTAACTCCACTTACAAGCAGTTCCCTGACAGCCCACAGAGATGGTGGAAGTTAAAATACACATCAGGAGCTCCCGGCAAATTCCCATCCCAACCTTCAGGGTCAGGAACCTCAGGAGCTAGAGAATCAAAGCAGAACTGAGGCTGGCTTCTTTCCTACCCTGATAACCTCCCATCCCATCTCCAGTTATTTTCAGCTCCAGCAATTTCTGACCATTGGGGTCTCCTAGGCTGTGTCTAGACTGGCCAGTTTTTCCAGAAAATCAGCCGCTTTTCCGGAAAAACTTGCCTGCTGTCTACACTGGCCGCTTGAATTTCCGCAAAAGCACTGACTTCCTACTGTCTGAAATCAGTGCTTTTTGTGGAAATACTATGCTGCTCCCGTTCGGGCAAAAGTCCCTTTTGCGCAAAAGGGCCAGTGTAGACAGCTGAGATTTGTTTTGCACAAAAAGGCCCCGATCGCAAAAATGGCCATTGGGGCTTTTTTTTGCGTAAAAGCGCATCTAGATTGGCCACGGACGCTTTTCTGCAAAAAGTGCTTTTGCGGAAAAGCGTCCGTGCCAATCTAGACGCTTTGTTCCAAAAATGCTTTTAACAGAAAACTTTTCCATTAAAAGCATTTCCGGAAAATCATGCCAGTCTAGACATAGCCCTACAGTTTTCCTTCTAATTTTTTAAGCCCTAGTGTGGGATGAATTTTGTTACCTGCACCAATATGGAGCTGGTGTGGGACACAGCTCCTCTGTATTGGCGCACATAATTAACTCCATTCTGCACATGAACAGTCTGTGGTGGAGGTGGGGCTAAGGGGTTTGGAGTGGAGGAGGGGTCTCAGGGTTGGGGGGCAGGCTCTGGGGCGGGGCTAAGAATGAGGGGCTTGGGGTGCTGGATGGGGCTCAGGGCTGGGGCAGAGGGTTGGGGTGCAGGTGTGAAGGCTATGAGTGGGGGTGCAAGATCTGGGCTAGGGCTGAGGATGAGGGTTCCCCCCAGTCCTCTCTCAGCACAGCAGCTCTGGACCAGGTGAGCGGCACCTCTCTGCCGGCCGTGGCAGCTCCGGCGAGGGTGGGCCGGGGGAGGGAAGCCTCTCTCCTGGGTTGAGCAGGCTTGTGCTTCTGGGGCCTGCGGGTGGAGAACTTTGACAAGGCGCTTCTGCCCCAGGCACAGCAGCTCTGTGGGTGGCAGCCCCTGTGTAGCTTCAGCCTCCTACGCTCCCTCCAGAGCTTGCCCAGCAGCCAGAGACCTAGAGCCACTGCAGCTGCCATTTGCTTCCTATTGCTCCTGGCTGGCGTGTCGGCGCTCTCAGACGCCACACGGGGAAAGCCACGGCATGGGTGGGATTCCTCAGCAGCTGTGCCGCTTTCACAGTCACCCACCCCCTTGCACTAAATGACCCTTGGCTGGCAGAGAGGCGAGGCCAAGCAGAACAAAGGGGGTGTTAGCTGAGTTTCCATTAGTGGTGCGGCACAGCCTGGTGACGGGGGGCTTCAAAGGTCACCCACATTTTGTTCCACCCAACAGATCTTTGGTTGGTTAGGCCGGGGGATGTGGGTGGGAATTGGTGTTTGGTGGAAGCACGTGTCTAATTGCTAGAGGTCTCTGGTTTAGATCCAGCCCTTCCCCCACACTCACACCCCTCCCAAGCTCGCCTCATACACCATCTCCACCCCCCCAAGCCTCTCCCACTAATCTGCACTCCCCCTCCCCCGTTAGTGCCTCTCCTTCTCGCTTCCTTATCTGACCATTGCTGGGGTAGGACGCAGCACACGCAGAACCCAGCCCATGCCTCCTGCCCCGCGTTCCTCCCTGCACCCTCAGCACCCATCAGCCACTGCCCAGAGCCACCTCAGAATCTCGCGCCCAAGAGGAACGGAATCCAGCCCCCCTTTCGGATCTGGACCCCCAGGGCAGACTGGGGCCTTCTCTGCTACAAATCAGAAGTCGGCTGGGTGGCCCTCTGCCGTCCTCGGGGTATATCTGCACTGCACGGCTCTTAGCGACGAGGCTGTGTCGACCCTGGCGCTAACCGTTTGTCTGGACGCTGTTTGTCAGCACTTGCACCCCCGGGAGGGTGGGTCTCACGTTGTCAGCCAACAAAGCAGCGTTCACGCTAGCACTTGGGCAAAACTGTGTCGTTCATGGGGGTTTTAAAGCATCTGTGAAGGACAAAAGTTTTGTCCATCAAGTGCAAGTGCAGACAGACCTCAGCATGGGACTTTGTCTGCACCGGCAATTGAGGGAGAAAGATTTTGTCTTCACAGGTACTTAGCCCCCTTCCCCATTGCCTCCGCAGGTGCTAGTGTGAACAGGGCTCCCTCAGCAGGAGTGCTCTCCAGCCAGCAAAGCACACACAGCTCCCGGGGGGCGGAAGCTTTGGTCTGCAGGAGTGGGGACAAACCGTGTTTACAGGGCCTGACTTTTAGTGGCCCTAGTTGGGAGCAAACTTTGCACTGTTCTGAGCCCTGTCCCGTCCTGCTGATCTGCTGCCCCCTCCTGGTCGCTTTGAAAACTGCAGGGAACCAGGCCGTGGAATTTGCTTTCCAGGCAAGAAGAAATTCTTCATGGGAGAGCTGAAGGTGGGAAGCCCTTCTGAGCGCTGTCACGGCTGAGTCGGTGGGAGGGCAAAGGCCTAGCTGCCTTCGCCAGTCCCCGCCCTGCAACCAGTGCAGAAAACCCAAACAGCTGGGTCTTGGCCAGAGGGCCTGCCTCCTCCCCGGGAGCTGGCTGCAGGGCCCAGAGCCACGGGAGCAGGCAGGACCTGCTTGGTGCCACTCGCTACAGGAAAAGGACCCTGCCAGGTGCACTCGCCTGACCCTCAAGAACAGCCCTACACTCACACCTGGGCTGTGGGAGCCCCAGCAGGGTGACACACCCGTTTCCATGGTAACGCTGTGGGGTGCTGGACCTCACACCGTCACTGGAGAACACTTTCACTTTCAGATGCTGCTCCTAGGCCCGGGGGAACGGTTCAGCCAAACCGGGCACTGGGATCCAGCCATCTGCCAATCCCCCACCGTCTGGAACCTCAGCCCCGGACCTGAGTGTCCCGCTCGCTTGGCCCCCTCTGGCTGGGGTGGGACGTAGACGGCAGGGCCCCAGCTGCAGGGGGAGATGGGTCCTGGCTCTCTGCATGGCAGGGAGCATGTGCTGACCCAGGCGTGATCTCCCAGCTTGCCTAGGAGCCAGGGAGTCAAAGAGACAGGAGTAGCCCCATTGGCCGGGACAGACATGTATTGGGACAGCCAATCAGGAGGGGAGCCGCATGCTGCCCCTGGAGCCGGCTGGGGAGAAGGCAGGAGGAGAGGGGAAAACAAACTCCCGGTCGCTGGGCTCCTTTGCAGGGGAGGGAGGAGGAGGAAGATCTTCCAGGCTGGCCCCCAGGGGGATGGTCTCACTGGCAGCTGCGGCACCAGGGGCTCTGGCGGGTGAGCCCAGCACGCCAGCCAAGGCAGAGGCGCTGGCCCCCAGAGGGAGGGTGTCGCGGGAAGCTGCAGCGTCAGGGGCACCAGCTGCGTAGGAGCCTCCGGGTGCCTGCTCCATGCCAGCCCCTGCTATGGCAGCCGGGGGGAGAGGCCAACTGGCAGATGCAGCAACGTGGGGAGCTGCAGCCGTGTAGAAAGCTCTGGGTGTCTCCACCCTGCCAGGCCTCGCATATGGGCTGCTGGCCAGGGGCAGGGTCTTGCTGGTAGGGGCAGCAGCGTCGGGGGCCACAGCCGCATAGGAAGGGCTGCGGGCCAGGGGGAGGGTCTTGCCAGCAGGTGCAGCAGCATGGGGGGCCATGTTCACGTAGGTAGGGCTTCCGGCCAGGGGGAGGGCCTTGCCAGCAGGTGCAGCAGCATTGGGGGCCATGTTCACGTAGGTAGGGCTTCCGGCCAGGGGGAGGGCCTTGCCAGCAGGTGCAGCAGTGGGGGGCCCCACAGTTGCATAGGAATGGCTGCTGGCCAGGTAGAGGGTCTTGCCAGCAGGTGCAGCAGCGGCGGGGCCCATCGTCATGTAGGAAGCTCTGGGTGTTTCCACACTGTCAGGCAATTCGTATGGGTTGCTGGCCAGGGAATAGGTGTTGTCAGCAGGTGCTGCAGCGGCAGGGCCCACGTTCACGTAGGAAGGGCTTCCGGCCAGGGCTGCAGCCATGTCAGGGCCTCTGGCTCTGTCCTGCAGGACGTCTCCAGCCGATGCAGGCCTGGCCCGTCGGAAGGCCTTTCTGGCAGCCGCAGCAGCCTTGTGGAGCCAGGCTGCACAGGGGGCTCTGGGTGCACGCGCGGCTGCTGCCGTCGCCGTGGCAGTTCCAGTCCTGGCCAAGCCCCGCGGGGACTGTCTCCGTTTCTGGCGGCAGCGATGGCACCAGAAGCAGGCCCTGCTCCGAGGAGGGAGAAGCTCAGGGCACTGTGTCGGGGGCGGGAGGGGGGAGACGATGCAAGGAACCAGCCACACACAGACTGTGGCCAGCCCCTGTACATCACCTCCCTGCTTCACAGGCTGAGCCAGGATCCCCAAGCCACGCTCCGCCCAAGCACCCGATGCACTGCACCCCACACACGAGCAGGGGAGCGAGACGGAGCAGGGACCCAGGCCGCTCTGAGCTGGCTGCCCACGAGACCCAGGTCCAGTATGCAGGTGCTTTGCGCTCCTGCAGTGGCTGCTGGCTGAATGGGCTGCCATGCCAGGGCAGCGGGTGGACTGGCGGGGGGCAGCCAGCAGGAGGCAGCCCCAGGTGAGTGGCTGGGAGGGAGTCTTGAAGGTTCAGGGCTTGGCAGCGTCTTCCTAGAGTCTTCTCCTTCCCTCCCTCCCCCCTTGCAATGGCCAAGGCAGCTCCCAAGATTTTCTCACCAACAGGCCCCCTGTGCCTCTGCCCTGAACAGCATCCCCCACCCACACTCTTGCATTCCCGCTCAGCTGTGCCGAGACTCGCCATTCCCTGGGTGTGAAAGGGAGATGGGTCCCCCGGGGGCAGCTGAGGGCCCTGCCCCCACAGCCCCTCTCCTGCTCAGAGGGGCACCCTGGCCGTCTGGGCCTGTCCCAGGAAACACGGGCCAGGAGAAGGCGCCCCGGCTCGCCCAGACTCACAGGATGATGAGGCAGGAGCAGCCGAGCGGCGGCAAGAGGATGAGCAGGACCATGACGGGGATCCGGAGTGGGAGGGGGACTGCAGGGGCGACAAAGAGAGCTCGTTGGCGGCGAGGGAGGGACTGAGCAGGGTGATGCTAGAATAGCTAGTTCGGGAAGGGGACATGAAGGGGTGGGGAAAGCCAAAGAATCATAGCAGGGAAGGGACCTCGAGAGGCCATCAAGTCCAGCCCTTACCCTCACGGCAGGACCAAGCACCTACCAGCTCATCCCTGACTGATGCTATGGGGGGGGGGGGGGGGATTTTGCTACTCATAAGCATTGGGATGAATAATGTCGGTGGGGTGGCCAGAACTATTTTGGGGGGAGGGGGGGCAGTCAGAGGATACAGTAACATCACGAGCCCCCTGCTGCAAGCCAGCCCAGCCTCCTCATCCTCTTGGCACGGGGCAGGTAGAGATGGGGGGCAGGGCTGGTGTTATCACACTGGAGCTCCTGGGGGTGAATAAAGAGCAGAGGCCTCACCCGGGGGTAGTGACAGCAAGGGGGGCTGGGGTTCCCTGACCCCCTTGGGGAATCAGCTGCCCCCAGGATGTGTGTGTGTGTGGGGGGGGAGGAGACCGGAGTTGCCTGTTGCCACAGTAACCCTGGAGGGTGCAGAATGGGATCCGCAGAGAAGGGTTTCAGCCAGTCAGGTCTGACTGCAGCGCTGCTCTGGGGCGTCAGAGGAGAGCCCCCCAAGCCTCTCCCCTCCCAGTGCCTGCCCAGATACAGTACGCACCCTCGGCCTCCACACAGTCTCCCGCGGCGGTGGCGCCCGCAGCCCTGGTCTCCAGGCCCTGCTTGCACGTACTGCAGGCCGCCATGCCGTAGAGCGGGTTGAAGGTGCCGACGGGGCAGGTGGTACACTCGTTGCTCTGGGGCGCGCTGAATGTGCCTGGTGGGCACAGGACTGGGAGGGGCGAGAAAGCACAAGGGCGTTTCAGAGCAGCCAGGCACCGGGTACCTGGGGAGGGGTCACCCCTGGGGTGCCAGGAACTCTGAGTGGTCCTCCCCCCAGCCCTGGCAGCTTCAGATACTGAATTAACCCCAGGTAGCAGGCCCGTGAGCGCCGCAGATGGAAGAGCAACCTGAGCGGGGCTCCTACAGGGGCCAAGGGCATAGGACAATCCCGGGGGGGGGGGTGCAGCAGGGCAGCCCGGGGGGGGGGGGTTGCAGGGCTCACTGCAGCAGTCAGGACACGCCTCCAGCCTCAGGGACAGCCCGTAGCCTCTTGCACAGCGCTCCATCTTCAGGAAGCTGGTGAAGCGGTTGGTGAAGATGGTGCGAGGGGCACCGGCCCCGGTGATGGGGAAGGGCCCGTGCTCCCCAAGGAACCTGGTCATGGCGAGCTTGGCCTGAGAGGGAGCAGAGAAGAGGGTGAGGGGGAGTCCAGCTGGGGGCATGTGGCAGTGGCTTGGCGGGGGGACCAGGTGAGGGGACTGCAGGAGACCCTGGGAGGAGACCCAAGGGGAGGAATAGGGTAATGACTGGGGAGGATACCTTCAAGACTGAGGGGGGCAGAGAGAGAGGATAGGTTATTGTGGGGGCCCTGATGGGGGATAGGGTAATGTCACCGGGGCGCCCTGGCGGGGGATACGGAAACACTGCTGGGGCACCCAGGTGGGGGGTACAGTGATGTCACCAGGGGCAGCCTGGTGGGGGTACAGTGATGTCACTGGGGAGGGACCGGGGGGGAGTATGGTAATGTCGTTGGAGGGACCCGGAGGTGGGGGGGTACAGTAGCTTTGCCAGGGTCCAGGTGGTGGATGCGGTAACATCGCTGGGGAAGGCCCAGACAGGGGAATACAGTAACATCATCGGGGGGGGGGGGGGCAGATGGAAGATACAGTAATGTCACTGGAAGAGCCCAGGTGGGAGGGGAGGGTAGCATCGCTGGGGGTCACAGGCAGGGGATATGGTACCATTGCTGGGGGGTTGCCGTGGGGGATACTGTAACATTCAGGAGCTGCAGCACCCAGGCGGGGGTTGGAGTATGTGTCCACCACCCCACACTGCCCCTGCTCCCAGCAACTCACCTGCAGCACGTTGTTCCTGACGGCTGTGTGGTAACAGTCTATCACCGTTGTCTGGTTGTGGGGGTTGCAGGATTTATCCCACTCTGGCCCAAAGGGGGAGACTAGAGCACAGAGATGGCCAGAAGCAGCTCAGAGGCTGGGCTGAGCCACCGTCTCCAGCTGCCAGAGCAGCCCAGGCCAGCCCAAGGACAAGCCGGTCACAGAACTAGCCCCTTACACATAAAGCTTGGAGGTACCTGACCTGTGACCTGCTCAGTGCCGTGGGGTAGTTACACACTGCTGAGCGCAGGAAGCTGGGGCTAGAACCCAGGAGTCCTGGCTCCCAGCGCTGCCTGCTCTAACCACTAGATGCCACTTCCCATCCAGAGCAAGGAAGAGCATCCTGGTTCCCAGCCTAACCCACAAGGCCCCACTCGCCTTCTAGAGCCATGGAAAGAACCCAGGAGTCCTGGCTCCCCGTACCCCCTACATATCCCACTAGACCTCACTCCTCTCCCAGAGCTGGGGCCAGAACCCAGGGCGTCCCGGCTCCCAGGCTGGGGCCCTGCCACATCTTGCCAGGCGGCGCTTCCCGAGGTCCCTGCCAGCACGGTTCCTTCTGGGTTTCTACCTTGGAATTGTACCTGGAGGTTGAACTCATCCCAGGGCTCCTGCAGGGTGGGGAAGCAGGAGGACTTGCTGAGCACCAGCCGGCAGTGCTGGGCGGAGGCCACCCGGCTCAGGGCCTCCTGCAGGGACCACAGGAATCTCTGCTTCAGCGCCTCCTGGCACAGCCGGCTCCGGAAGACGAGCAGGGCCTCCAGGCCGCCGCGCACGTGGTAGGCTGCGGAGGGAGAGCGCGCGGCGTGGGACTCACCACTGGCTCCCGCCGGACACGACCTTCCCATCGCTCCCCACTGCCCGCCTGCACAGACGGGAAGGGGCGTTGCAGGAGGGCCCCGCGTCTCCTACAGTCTCCCCACCAGACAGACACGAGCCCCACTCCAGAGCTGGGGTGAGGGACCCTGCCCCCATCCCGCCCCACACGCTTCCTCCCTCATTGAGCCGAACATGTCCCCCATTCATGGAGCTGATAAGGGCCCCTATGACTCATCCTGCCCCTCCCCATCCATGGGGCTCAGTCTTCTCAGGGCAGACGCTGCCCCTCCCCCTTTCTGGGGCTCAGTCTTCCCAGGGCCCATCCTGCCCCTCCCCCTCCATGAGGCTCAGCCCCCCCAGGGCCCATCCTGCCCCTCCCCCTCCATGGGGTTCAGTCCCCCCGGGGCCCATCCTCCCCCTCCATGGGGTTCAGTCCCCCCAGGGCCCATCCTCCCCCTCCATGGGGCTCAGTCCCCCCAGGGCCCATCCTGCCCCTCCCCCTCCATGGGGCTCAGTCCCCCCAGGGCCCATCCTGCCCCTCCCCCTCCATGGGGCTCAGTCCCTCCAGGGCCCATCCTGCCCCTCCCACTCCATGGGGCTCAGTCCCCCCAGGGCCCATCCTTCCCCTCCACCTCCATGGGGCTCAGTCCCCCCAGGGCCCATCCTTCCCCTCCACCTCCATGGGGCTCAGTTCCCCCAGGGCCCATCCTGTCCCTCCCCCTCCATGGGCCCAGCCGGAAGCAGGCTCACCCTGGACTGTGTAGTGGAAGGTTTGCGCCCTCGGGCGTTTGTGCTCTGTATAGGAGACGGTGCAGGAGTAATTCCCACTGCTGCCCCCCTGGAAGTGCTGGAAGGTGAGGGCTCCCCGGGCATCGACCAAGAGGAGATTGGACTCTAGTGCGTGGGAGAGGGGGTCTGAGCACTAGAAAGGCTGGGCTGGGCTGCCTTAAGCCCTGACTCTATTCTGTCTGGGGTCCTCAAGCATCTCTGCCCTTCCCTTCTGGGAGAGGATTGCCAGCCCCCTCCCCCCCATAGATCCCTGGGGCAGAGCCCGAGCGATGCCCTCACCGGGTAAACATTCACAACCAAAGTGGTGTTCTGCGCTGTCCCGGCCCCACACGGGCCCCCCACTCGACAGACTGATCCGCCCTGCTCTTCCCTGAGACACTGCTGGGGGGTCACCCTGTTCTGAACTATTTCCCCCCCGACTTTGTGCTGCCTTCATCACACACCCAGAGCCAGCTCCCTGCAGACCCTGGCCTGCCAGGAGGGATGTATCAGCCTCTGGCCATCTCAGCGGCTCGCTCGCTCCGGGCAGTGTGCAGGGGAGGAACCTCACCTAGCTTGTTCCGGGCCCACCGGTAGGTGGGGTTCTCCACATGCATCTCCTTCGGGCTACAGGGCAGGGAGTACTCGGTGTCCATATGGATGAAGACAGGGACTAGGGCAGAGAGAGGGGAAAATCTGAGAAGCGCAGGCCTGGAAGGACCTCGGGGTCGTGAGCAGCAGGCAAGACAGCGCTGCGTAATAACGAGACCGTCCCGGCAGGAGTTTCTTGTTTGCTTTTGAAGGCCTCAGCGAGGGGAAGCTTTTTCCCCCTAATGTGCAGCCCCAATAAGACGTGGGGGTCAGGGAAGGTGCATTTGGTGGTGGGAGCAGGACTCGAGCATGGAAGACAGGAGCTGCCTCAGATGGCATTGCAGCAAGGCGGGGGAAGAGGGGGGCAGGATAGGGCCCAGGCTGGATCCACTCCTGGGCCCGGACTAATGCAGGGGAGTCACACCCATCAGGGCAGCATGGGGGGAACCCCCCAGTCCAGGGTCTGCCTCTCTTTCCCGGGCCACAGGGAAAGACCCTGCCCTGTGCCAGCCAGTGGCAGACCTGGCCAGGAGCCTTGGACCCTCTGTGGGATGAGGAACTTTGCAGAGTGGCTTCCCTTACTGGCTTGTCCTTCCTCGCTGAACCCTGCCGGTTGCTTGGGCTCTTCGCCCACTGCGCCTCCAGGCCCGTTCTCGGCGAGGGCGCCCTCCTCAGGAGAATAGTCCCCATGGCCTAGGAAGGAAGCCGAGACACGCAGGCTGTTCACGTCTAGTCTAGGCTCAGGAACAGGCCCTGGGGTGAGGGGCAGTGAGGCCAGCAGAGCAAAGCCCACCCTTGGAGCGTACACAGCCGGACAGAGCTTTGCCATGGTCTGGGGGGGGGGCTCACAAAACAGGGACGACTGTACCTGTGGGACAGCCACTGCCCCACGATGGCTATAGGCAGCAGAACGCTATCCCAGAGCTCTGCCCAAAAGGGGGTCCAGTCCCAGACCCATCAGAGGAGGGGGTTTCACATCAGCGCA
The DNA here is from genome assembly GCF_049634645.1 of Pelodiscus sinensis. Classification (NCBI taxonomy): domain Eukaryota; kingdom Metazoa; phylum Chordata; order Testudines; family Trionychidae; genus Pelodiscus; species Pelodiscus sinensis. The sequence continues at coordinate 4,823,664 of NC_134739.1, read as the reverse complement.
CCCCCATGCCACGTCAGGCTCATTGCCCGAGGGGGTCTGGCCTGCAGCCCGTCCGGCAAGAGGGGCTCAGATGGGGTCCCGTCTCAGAGCAGGGCATGCCACGTTCGGAGTGGTGCTGTGCGGCTCCTCGCCCTGGGTTCTGGCCGGGGCTCCTGGGACACTGCAGGGCCGGGCAGAGAGGGGCATGTGGCTGAGTTCTCAAACCTGGGGCCAGCCTGGCACCTCTGCAGGGCCCTTTGTCAGGCTGAGGCCCCAGCGTGCTGAGAACCTGGAAAGGGGAACAGTATCCCCATGATACCTGAGCCACTACAGAGCATCAGAGCCAGGATCCCCAGTGCCTCTGAGACCCAGGGGCCCCTGCGGCCCCACCGGGCCTGGGGAGCACGGTGCATCCCGAAGCCCCTCTGCCTGTGTGATGCTCAGAGTATCTCCTTCTGGTTGCCATGGTGATGAGGGACCCCCCCCCTTTGTGATGTCACAGTCACTGCAGACACTGGTGTCCTGCCACTCAGGGCCCCCAGCCCCCATCTCTCCTTGTGGGGACCAGGCCTCATCTTCCTGTGGGGCCCAGTGCCCCCAGCCTCCAGCTCTCTGTGTCTTTTTGTGGCGATCGACCCACCCCTCTCTGTGGGGATTCTGTGCGGGGACCATGCCCTAAGCCCTCTCTCTGAGGCTCACCACCCACATCTCCTTGTGGGTGCCAGCCCCCCACCCCAGTCCTCATCTCTCCCATTTCCTTCTGGGGACTAGCCCCCAACCCCTGCCTCTCTTTGAGGATCAGACCCCTATCTCTCAGTGGGGATCAGACTTCACCCCCTACCACTCAGTGGAGATCAGCCCTCAGGGCCTCGGTGGGTGAAATGAGGGTAGAATATGTCCAAAGAGATGGGGGACACATTCAGGGGAGGGGGGACGGAGACGGCACAGGACCACAGAGGGGACAGGAGCACCTGGTGAGCGCCTGAGGCCCCAGGGTACGTTATAGCCTCAGGAAACCCTCAAGCTGCTGTTGAAAGCTGGGGGAGGCGGAGGCTGCTTAGGGAGCCATTGGCAGGGCACATTATGGGAGCTGAGATCTCTGGGAATCTCAGGCCACCTGTGCAGGCCCGGCCAAAGCGTTTGCGGGTCCCAAGGCAGCGTGGCTGAGCCCCACGGCCATGCGGCTCCCAGTCAGGGTAGCGAGTGAGCGGCCGGGTGGGCGGGGCCGGGAGCCGGGCCCTGAACGCGCGGGGCCCAAGGCAACTGCCTTGCTCACCTTGCCCAAAGGCCAGGCTTGCACCTGAGCAGGACCCAGGGAAAAGCTAGAAGCCAGGAAGGCCATGTTTAGACTCACAGAGAGGGAACCTGAGTCCCATGGTGGGAGCCCCTGAGACAGGTGTGGGGAGAAGTGACAGATGCATATACAGGGTGAGCTGGCAAAAAGGGGAGCAGAGATGAGGAAGGATGGCCCAGCGGCTAGGGAACTAACATAGGGCTCAAAAGAACTGGAGTTAAACTGTTTCTCTGTCACAAACTCCCTATATGACCTTGGGCTTGTCCCTTAGGGTATGTCTACGCTACGCAACTTTTAGCAAAAATGCTCTGTTGACAGCCCAGTCATCAATAGCCAGTGGTGTGTGTGAACACTGTTTGTCAGCACTTTTGCCGACAAAACACTTCTACCCCTCACGAGCGACTTTCACTTTGTCAGCAGGAAAGTGCACCTTTGTGGCTCATTTGCCAGTGTAGACACAGCCTTAGTTTCTCTGGCTATGTCTAGACTACACCCCTCTGTCGACAGAGGGATGTAAATTAGGCACTTCAAAATTGCAAATGAAGCTGGGATTTATATATCCCGCACTTCATTTGCATAATCACATCATGGCGCTCTTTCGAAAAAGCGCTCTTTCGAAATTGAAACCGCAGTCTAGATGCGGTTCTTTCGAAAATAGAAGCCTTTTTCAAAAGATCCTGTAAACCTCATTTTTTGAGTACAGGATCTTTCGAAAAAGGCTTCTATTTTCGAAAGAACCGCATCTAGACTGCGGTTTCAATTTCGAAAGAGCGCTTTTTTGAAAGAGCGCCATATTGCGATTATGCAAATGAAGCACGGGATATTTAAATCCCCGCTTCATTTGCAATTTCAAAGTGCCTAATTTACATCCCTCTGCCAACAGAGAGGTGCAATCTAGACACAGCCTCTGTGCTCCAGTTCCCCGTTTGTCAGATGGAGGTGATACATAGGAGGTGGATAAATGCTTTACAGATTGTGGATACGGTGGTGATGGGGACTGGAAATATGCTGCAGAGAATGGACAGAAAAATCCATGTGGCAGATTAAAGCCAAGGCCCATCACAGACCTAAAAACCTCCTCTCCCCATAAACATGGTTGCAGTGACACAAAGTGGACACGGAAGCAATTGCATTTGGGTGACCTTGCTAAAATCTGTGCTTTTTGTCTGTAACATTTAAACCCTAAGATGTCCAAATTCATTGATTTGTATCATGGCAATGGCTTGCCATCTCAGCCAAGGGTCCAGGGCCCTGGGTGCTGTAGAAACACAGAACTAAACGATGGTCCAGGCCCCAAATAGCTGATGTCATCCTTTCCCTTGACTGCCCCATATCCTCTCCTAATCCCTCACCCCCTGACACATCACACTCCCCTAAAAGCCCCACCATCCAGTCACCCCCATGCACTCTGGCCATCATTGCTGATAAATTGTAGAGCGTCTAGGGATGTGTCATGAGATAGACAGCAGGTTTAAAACAAACAAAAGGAAGTTTTTCTTCATGCAGAGCACAGTCAACCTGCGGAACTCCTTGCCAGAGGATGTTGTGAAGACCAGGACTTTAACAGGTTTCAGAAAAGAACTAGATAAATTCACAGAGGTTAGGTCCATCAATAGCTATTAGCCAGGATAGGTAGGGATAGTGCCCCTAGCCTCTGGTTGTCAGAGGCTGGAAATGGAAGACGGGAGAGGGATCACTTCATGATTCCATGTTCTGTTCATTCCCTCTGGGGCATCTGGCATTGGCCACTGTCGGCAGACAGGACACTGGGCTGGATGGACCTTTGGTCCCCACTATGGCCGTTATTATGAATAAAAGATCAGAAAACAAGCAATATTCAGAAAAGGGCAACAAAAATGATGAGGGGGTTGGACCGGCTGCCATATGAAGAGAGATTAAAAAGACGGGGACTTTTCAGCTTAGAAAAGAGGAGACCAAGGGGGGATATGACAGAGAGCTACAAAATCATGCCTGGTGTGGAGAAAGCAAATAAGGAAATGTTCCCACAGCACAAGAACTAGGGGGTTACCCAACCTTCATTCTGCCCCTCCCAAAAGACCTCGCCCTCACTCCACCTCTTCTCACCTCCACTCTGCTGCCTCCCCACAGCCACCGCCCCGCCGCCACTCTCTGATCTTTGCCCTCTCTGGATATGTCTAGACTACAGCGTTTTGTCGACAGAAGTTTTGTCGACAGATAGGGTGTGTCTAGACTACTGAGTTTTGTCGACAAAAGTGGACTTTTGTCGACAAAACTATACCTGCGTCTACACTACCGCTGAGTTCTGTCGACATAACGTTGACAGAACTCAGCAGTTTTGTCGACACTGGTAAACCTCATTTTACGAGGCATAACGCCTTCTGTCGACAGAGTTCTGTCGACAGAAGGTGTTATTGCCTGTAGGGTTGCGTCTAGACTACAGGGTTTTGTCGACAAAGCAGCCTGCTTTGTCGACAGAACTGAATGTGTCTAGACACTCTATGTCGACAGAAGTTTTGTCGACAGTATCTGTCGACAAAACTTCCGTCGACAAAACCCTGTAGTCTAGACGTACCCATACTGTCGATAAAGCTTCTGTCGACAAAGAGCGTCTGGACTGCATCCAGTTCTGTCGACAAAGCAAGCTGCTTTGTCGACATAACAGTGTGGATGCAACGGACAGTGTAGATGCAATAATGCCTTCTATCGACAGAACTCTGTCAACAAAAGGCGTTATTCCTCGTAGAATGAGGTTTACATACGTCAACAAAACTGCTGAGTTTTGTTGACGTTATGTTGACATAACGCACAGGCAGTGTGGATGCAGGTATAGTTTTGTCGACAAAAGTCCACTTTTGTCGACAAAACCCTGTAGTCTAGACACACCCTCCCAGTCTCTTCCCCAAGCTTAGTAGCACCCAGATTAGCTGATGGGTGGTGGGTGTTGGTGGGAGCGTCCAAGGAAGGGATGCCTATGCTGGAATCCTTGCCACTGGAGGTTTTTAAGAGTAGGCGAGACAAACACCTGTCAGTGAGAGCTTACGCTTACTTAGGTGGGCCTCTGGAGGTCCCTTGCAGCCTGTGATTCTAGGATCTGCATTGCATTAGATTGATCACATTTCATTTTCTGCTCATTTCTGAACAAAGCGTTCGGGAGAAAAAATACGATTTGAGATTTCTTAATGTGACCTCATTGTAAATGAGTGGCTCTCCTTGGGAGCTCTCCGAAAGCATGTTCAGTATTCACGGGGCACAGCTGGAACTTTGGGGCTTATCCTTCAGACACAGCGAAGAGGGTGAGTCCTGTTTTAAATGCAAACCTCTGCCCGAAGAACGAGGCTGCGGCTGCCTCTGTGCACAGATTCATTTTCTCTGCTCAAACTCAACGCTTGTTATTCATTTGCTTGCCTTGAAGAGGAGACGATAGTGGCATGCGTAAACAGATTGACCCATCAGCCCTTTCTCGGTGGATTCTGCCTCCCTCTGCTGCTGGAACACAGGGTCTCTGGGTTTCCCAGGATTTGAGGTGGCAGAGGCAAAAGCCTCTGAGGGTGGGTCTACATTGCAAAGAATGACCATGCTGGTTGGCTCGGGCTGACAGGCTCAGCCACTGTTTAATTGCAGTGTGGAGGTTTGGGCTCTGTCTACATTGCTGTGTGGGTCTCAGAACCTGGGTTGCAACACAAGCCCAGAAACTTACACGACAATTGAATAGCACAAGCCCACTCCAGGGGTCTAGCTGCAGGGCAGACACACACATGGTGACACTGAAAGCCTGGGCTACAGCAAGACCCTAACCCCCGGTCTGTCACGTCCCCAGCTAGTGCTCTAACCACTGCACCATGCTCTCCCTCTCAGAGCTCAACCTGATAGGAACGTCCTAACCTCGCGCAGCCCGCCCCTTGCCTTTAGTTTCCAGCAGCGCGGCTGACAGCCAGTGTGGGCGCTGGGACAAAGGGTGTGTGGGGGTGGGGAGGTGGCTTTGCACCCTGGAAGGGCATGGGCTCAGGAGAAAGGGGGAGGGCCTCGGGCAGTCAGCCCTTAGCACCCCCAGAGTGGTGGGCTCCCCCTCAGCCTGCAGAGCTGCGTGGAGCAGTGCCCTGGCAGCAATTCAAAGGGGCCCAGAGCTCCAGCTGCCGCCGAGATCCGGGCCCCTTTGAATTTCTGGGCCCTTGGGGCAGTTGCCCCCTATGTCTCCCCCTCCCCCCCGGCAGGCCTGATTTCCAGTCAGATCTACTGACCGGACACCCAAAGTCCTACTGCAGCTCCTAGCCCTGGCTGTGCAAGCAAGTCCCTAGTGGGGAGGGAAAAGCAGCAAGTGGTGGCGGGCAGGGAAAGGGAGTGGACAGGGCAGGGCCTGGGGGGAAGAGGCGGGGAGGGGGGGGGCATTCTGGCATTGCTTCTGGAGTGGCCAGGATTCAAGTATTAGGAAGTTAGCAGAGCTGGGTGCATAGGGAGGTCTGTCAGCAGCTGGTCAGGACAAGCACTCAGAGCGAGTGGCTGTGCTGCACTCATAGACTCATAGACTTTAAGGTCAGAAGGGACCATTATGATCATCTAGTCTGACCCCCTGCACAGTGCAGGCCACAGAATCTCACCCACCCTTCCTAGAATAATCCTCTCACCTAGATCTTAGATATTGAAGCCTTCAAATAGTTTGAAGGCCCCAAGATGCAGAGAATTCTCCAGCTGAGATCTGTGCCCAATGCTACAGAGGAAGGCGAAAAACCTCCAGGGCCTCTGCCAATCTACCCTGGAGGAAAATTCCTTCCTGACCCCAAATATGGCGATCAGCTAAACCCTGAGCATGTGGGCAAGACTCACCAGCCAGACACCCAGAAAGCCATGTGCCATGAGGTGGGGGGAGGGCAGGTGGGTCCCTGTTTCTTCCATGGGGCGTGCGGGAGACCAGGCAGGGGCCCCCCGATGATCCAGCAGAGGTAGCAGCAATGGCAAAAGGTCCAGAGCCGCAGCGGAAAAGGTGCTAGTGGGGGACAGGGGGAGGGAGCTGCAGGCCAGTCCGAGTGAGGAGCAAAGTTGAAGCGGCAGATGCCCACTGCTCGGGACAAATGCAGGCAGCTCAGATGGGAGAAGAGGGCCCGGGCCTGCTCGTGGAGGAGGGATGGAACGGGGTGTCTGGCCAGGGGCTGGTGGACAAGCAGATGAAGGTGGATTGGCCCCATCTCTCTGCCCAAGCCATTATGGACACTAGTGGTTATTCTGGGATTGGCGATGTAGGAAGGTTTTTTTCTTGGTGTTTTGCTTTGATGTCTTGATGCAACAGGATTGAGCCCAGGGGTCGGGTACAAGCCTGCCATAGCCAGGCGCAGCAGCCCAAGGGGTAAAGTGTCAATGGGGAAACTAAGTCAGAGCTAAGTGTGAGAGTCCAACAACTAAAAGCTGCTGAAGCCCAAAAAGCTGCTGAGTGCGACAAAACACTGGCCCAGCTGAGGGTAGCTGCTAGGGATGTGAATGGGTAATGCCCACCGGTCACTGGTTAACCAGTGCCCAGGTGCAGCCCCCCGCTCCAGTTCCAGGACCATCACCTGTGAGGGTTAGAGGACCACTGGTCATGGAAAGGGAAAACACCCAGACTGGGCCACTATGGGCGAAGGAGGGATCAGCCCTTTGGGCATATGGGGGGGATTAGGGAGAGGATTGGCTACTGCTGGAGGGAAGGACCAATGCCTGGCAAGGGCTCTGGGCACTTGTGGGGAAAAGATGGAGGGCCCAGGTGGGCAGCAGGCTCAGCCAACGGCGAACAGGGAGATCTCAGCTTGCGTGTGCCTCTGAATCAAAGGTGACAATACCAGACTGCAGAGGCAATTCGGTCAAGCCCCCATGGGTCAGGATAGGGCAGGGTGGGCAATAAATGGCCAGCAGGCTGGATGCGGTTTGCCAGGGTTAGCCCCCGTTGAGTTGCCAGATGCTTCATTCACCTGCATGTCCACAGGCATGGCCTCTCGCAGCTCCTATTGGCCATTCCCAGCCAATGGGAGCTACAGGAAGTGCTGTGGGGTGGGCCAAATCCCATTGGCTGGGGATGGCAAACTGCAGCCGGTGTGAGCTGCGAGTGGCCATACCTGTGGATGCACAGGTGAAAGGAGCAATTGGCGGCCTTCTATGGGCTAATCTTGGCAAACTGCATTTGGTCTGTGGGCTGCTTATCGCCCACCCCTGGGATAGGGTGACCTCATGCCAGGCCTGGGATGGGAAGGAAGAGAGAGCTGGAGCCTCCTGAAACACCCGGTCTCTGGGAAGTGCTACATGTGAGCTAACATAGCAGAAGGTGCACAGCAGAGGGCAGCAAATGCTAATTTCTGCACCGGGATGGAAAAGAGTAGCAGCAGCGTTGCTCTGTAGGGATGGTGGAAGATTTTCTGATGGAAGGATTTCCCACTGGAAAATGCTCTTTCACTGAAACCAACATTTCTGCCGACATGTGTTGAGTCTGTCACATGCTGTTGGGGATAAAAGGGGAAAAGAGAATATTGACAAAATCAAAATATTCTTTATGGGCACAGAGCATCTGACTGTCCCTGGTGAAATGGCTTCTAATTGAGAAATATATGTTGTTTTCTAAATTATAGTTCTACATAAAATAGAGAGAAATCAAAATGAGAAGAAAATGTTTCAATTTCATCGAAATGGACCCACTGACCCGAAATGAAACTTTTAAAAAAATAATTACTTTTCTCAGGGAACGTTTACGCTCTTCATGATCATTCTGATTCACAGTGAAAACAAATGGGAAATGCTGGAATTTCCTGTAGAATGAAAATTCCATGTTTCAGCCATTTCTGTTACTTTGAGAAACAAACAAACGAAAAAAATCACCGACTGGCCCAGCTAGCCAAGCCCCGCTCAGAGCCAAGCAAGGCGGAACGCTCAACAGCAGGGTGTTAATAGCATTTCAAAAGCCCTCTCAGAAGCAGCGCACTTGGGGGAAGCTCTCCGGTGTCAGCACTGGCTAGAGGCAGCCAGAAACAGGGGCAAGAGGCCTTGGGACATCAAGAGACATGACTGGAGAGAAAAGAAGAAGAGCTCCGTCTAGCCCCGCTGAGCCAGGCCTGAATGACACCGACCCGGTATGCTCAGGGTGGGGGCGGGGAAAGGTGCCCAGTTCAGTCCTTTCAACCACTTCAGGAGCAAACAAACACCACTCAGATGGTGACCGAGGTCAGCTCATGCCTGGAGCCATCTCACTGGCTCCCCCCACTCTCCTCCCCATCACTCATGGAATCAAGGCAGTTTTAGCAGGTGCTCAGACATTGCTGTGGTGAGGGCCTGTACATACAAGGACAAGTCAGCATCCCTTCATGCACTTCATAGGAAGGTTTCCAGATCTAGTGCCAGCCCAGCAACCTGCCACATCGTCCTGGCGTTTCCCATCTTCCAGCCACTTTTGCCCTTACACTTCTGATTGTTGTGCCAGACGGGTCTCATTACCACAACGATTCACATAGTAACAGGAGGAGGACACGGCTGTTGTTAAACTAAATGGCTGTGTCTACATTGGCACCCCTTTCCGGAAAAGGGATGCTAATGAGACACTTCGGAATTACAAATCCGCGGGGGATTTAAATATCCCCCACGGCATTTGCATTTACATGGCTGCCGCTTTTTTCCGGCTCAGGGTTAAGCCGGAGAAAAGCGCCAGTCTGGACACGATTTTCTGGAAAATAAACCCTTTTCCGGAAGATCCCTTATTCCTACTTGAAAGTAGGAATAAGGGATCTTCCGGAAAAGGGTTTATTTTCCGGAAAATCGCGTCCAGACTGGCGCTTTTCTCCGGCTTAACCCCGAGCCGGAAATGCAAATGCCGCGGGGGATATTTAAATCCCCCGTGGATTTGCGATTCCGAAGTGTCACATTAGCATCCCTTTTCCGGAAAGGGGTGCCAATGTAGACACAGCCACCCTGTTCTTTGTTGAGAGAACTATTTACAGAGATGTTGAAATTGCGCCTCGCATTCCAGCCACATTCACACAGACTGACTTCCTTGTGCCTTCGCTAAATGCTTCTCTTGGACAACCCGTGTTCCTCCTTCCACGTTCCTACGTGGCATTCGACCACCTCACAATCTGTTCGTCATTCACGCTTACAACATCCATGTGAGGCATGGTAACTGCCTGTCCTGTAGAGATGGAGAACTGAGAGAGAGAGAGAGAGAGAGAGAGAGAGAGCAGAAACTTCACTCCTCACTATCTCAGTCCTAAGCTACTGCCCGAATTACTCACTCTTGCCTCACCCACCTCTGCCACCCCTTCATATTTAACTCAGTGATCAATGCATTGTTTTCTCTCCTCATGTAGTACAATATAGAACTGCACTAAATTCAAATTAGAAGTCAAAACATCAGAAGGTGTTTCCCAGTATTCTGGGTGGGAAGCACTCAGCCATACAGATCATTCCAAAATAATTTTCCCTCACATTTCTGGAATCTCTCACCTTTAGAAGAGACCAAGCCATGAGAAACATCCTCTAAGAAGAGTCATTTTTTCTTTAAAAAAGATGGCAGCTCCTGAAAGAGATGCATAACTCAAAAGGACTATTCACCTGCAACTGTAACTTTGCTCATACTCTGCTACTCTAGATAGTGACTCTGATATACTGGGCTCAGAGGAGAATGTCATTAAAAGGAAGAACAAGGTGTAAAAGAAATCTAACAGGGCTACAGTATGATCCAGTGGTTAGGTCAAGAGCTGAGCAATCAGGACTCCTGGCTCTTATTGCTTGACTTTGTCACTGACCCAATCTCTGGGGGTCAACAAATGACCTATGCTTCAATTTTAAAACCTGGGTGCCTAAAATCAGGTGCCTCTATCCATATTTAGGGGTCTAAACTTTGCAAAGGCCTGTCAGCTGCCTGTACTTAGTTCTCCGCCCTGTAAGATGAGGATAATTATATTCCTCTCTCATGGGGATTCACTTGAGTGTTTTAGGAGCACAAGTTTCACTGTTCTTCTCAGCTCCTAAGTCACAATGGCCCCCTCCTGCTTCTGACTCACCTTAACACATCTGACCACTCCACCCACAGTGCTGTGAGATCTTTGTCTGGGAGGCATTATAGAGGTGCCAGATATTTAGCATTTACTACTGAAGGTGAAAAAATTACTTGAGGGAAAAGAACAGAACTCCAACAACTGAAAATAACCTTAACTCTGCCCTTGCAGGCACAGCTGCTGTGCCTCACCAGATGAAAGCGCATTGCTAACGCAGCCAGCAATCCTCTGCTAACATAAAAACTCTTCCTTTGTTAGCTGGCGCATTTCTGAAACAAATCTGTTGCCCCCTATTGACTAAAGTAGGGAAGCACCTCAGCATGCACGCCGGGAAAGGACCAACCCTGCTGCCCCCGAAGAAGATGAATTAGCTTATTTGATGTGATTATACAGCCAGTGACCAGGGATGTCTCTGGGCTCCTGTGAGGAGTGGATGCAGAGCACTGAGTGGGACATGCAGGATAAGATACGGCCGGTCCCTTTGGCAGGAAGAGGATGGAAATGGATTGCCAAGAGAATTATCCTCAGCGTGGCTAATGACCCTTCTAGCATTCCTGATGTGCCCAGCTGGAGCCATGGTTTAACAGGGGTGCTACTGAATGGAGCAGGGAAGCTGTACATGTTGAAGTGCCCAGTGATATAACCCAAATACATGTTTGGACATGATCTGGTTTAAAAAGGGGTGGGGGAGAGTCAACGGAGAGGCACCGATATTTGACTCAGCGCGGCTGCCGGCGTGTCATCCTCCCAGATGGAAGAGTTGGAAGAGCCGTGCTGGGTCGTCCGGTTGCTTGATCTTCCGCAGGGCCAATGCAGGGCCTTCCTTGCAGAGGGGCCCTCCATTCCTTTGGGGCGAAGCTGAGCGAGGCATCAGTCAGGCCTCTCCTTTTGCAATTCCAAGGGGCATGGCTCAGGCAGCCAGGAGTTGCAATCGCCCCTCTCCTTTGGGCAGCTGATGTAGCCACTGCGAGCTCAGGGGCACCCATCCCTCTGTACTCCGCTCTGTTTCCCAGAGGAGCTGCTTCTACCCGTCGCCCTTTTCCTCTAGTCCTGACTGGTGACCTGCCTCAGCTGGAGCTGGGGTGACAAGTTGTCTCACACCGCGGGCTTGGGGGACACCAGGGCCGGAGCATGGAAGGGGCTGTAGGGCTGCAGCCCGGCTCCCCAGGCTAAGCTGGGTCCCTTATCTCAGGACCTTGGGCTGTAGCCACTAGAGCCCCTGTGCTGGGGCTTTGCTGAGCCCAGCGATTCAACAGACCCCAGGGCTCCTGGCTGCCATAGCAACGGTGGCAACAGTGGCACCTGGAGCCCCATGCCCTTTACATTGCTGCCGGAGTGCCACACAGTGCCTTGTAAGCCCCTGGCCCCGCCCCTTCTGCCCAACACCCCGCCCCTTCTGGGAGCGTGGTGCCCCACCTGGAGCTATGTGTATTGTCATGATTGTGTTCACCTGCAAGCTCCACCCCAGCTGCTCCCATTGGCTGGGAATCATGGCCCATGCAAGCACAGGGTATGTGGAGCCACGTGTTTTCCCCGGGAGCTGCACCAGATAAGCCCTTCAGTCCCCTGCTCCCTCCCGCACTGTCCTTCCCTCCCAGTCCCCGGATTTTAAGATGGATAAGGGATCTTTCAGAAAAGGCTTTATTTTCCGAAAGATCCGCGTCTAGACTGGTGCTTTTTTCCGGCAAAGCTCAGTGCTGAAAAAAGCAGCAGCCATTTGTATGCTAATGAAGCAGGGGAGATTTAAATCCCCGCTTCATTAGCAATTGCGATACCTCTAATTTGCATCCTTTTTATGAAAAAGGGATGTGATCTAGACGTAGGCCTGCTGTCTCTGAAGCCAATGATAAAAATCCCATCAACTTCCCTCTGATTTTAACCAGCTTAACCCGCCCCAAATAAATTCTCTTCTTCCTCAGGCCGTTCTGAGACCCTTAGATATCAATAAGCTGCCATTCTCTTTCCCAACCAGAGTCATCTCTCAGGCACTGCTAGACACAGCTGCTTCTTTGGAGCTAAGTCATTTCCTCTGGGTTGCTGATCACTCGCTAAACTCTCTCCACCTGTTGATGACCAGAACGGAACTTCCTGTTCCAGCTGTGTCTTCTGGGCTGGCAGCCACTCTGCTAGATCCCCTCTGGTCTGCCTGCAATGTGGAGGTGACCCATCCTTAGCATCATTCTCTGTCAAGACTTGTGTTTGGCAACTGCCTTAGCTCCCGCATGACATCTCAGCACCAGAAAGGGAGATGGCAGAAATAGGAATCGGTCTGTAAAGGCACAGTGTCGCACCAACTCCAGAACAGTGTCTGGAGCAGCACTATAGTGAGCAATGAAAGGCCGTACCACCAGGACAGGCTGACCCCATAGGATTCAGGGTGGATTGCCCATGGTATGAGACACTCCCTCTGGTTTCAGTTGTGTGTTTGCCCAGCTAACAGCGCATCCTGCCCTGTGTGGGTTAATTCCTCTTCTTCTTGGCTGGGTTCTTCATTACAGGAAGAAATACCAATCAAGAGTATTAGATGGGTGCTCATGGGGATAGACAGATAAAAAGAAACAATCTCAGCAGATGCCTGAACCATAAACTAGTGCCAAGGAACATCTCTGGGATTTAGTGGCCCTGAGCTATCACTAGAATTGAGGCTAATTTTCTTTGCTGTTTAATTACTGACTGAAGGGATGTGAATCACTGATTCCCAGGAAGGTGGTAGAGTGGAAGGAGAGGAAAGAAGCAGACGAAGTATTTAGGAAAGTGAGACAAGATCATTTTCCATGTCAAAACAAAGCAAAAAAAAAGTCTGAGAACATGAAATAAATTGATCTACTCTCCTTCCCCTCCTCTGGTCCCTCCACTCTGCCCTCCTTCCCCTCCCCTGGTCTTTTCACCCTGACCCTGCCATCTTTTCCATCTCCCCACTCCATGAAAACACTACCCACTCTGGTGTGGGAGAAGAACAGTGAGGTCATCTGAACTCTAAGTTCTTGTCCCTGCTTCAGCAGTAGCCTAACTCAGCTTGAGACTTGCACAAGAAACTTTGACACTTAAGATTTTGCTTAAGCATGAGACAGATACCAGCCCTGCTGCTTAACGCATTCCTGGAATACCCACCACAGCACACTGATGGGCATGGCTGGTGTCTCCCCAAATTTGCACTCTTCCCTCTAGTCCAGACCCGTGTCACCCTTTGACCACAGCATCCTCTTCAGGACACTGCCCTCCGGCAGTGCCCACTCCAGTCTCTCTGCACCCCTTTCCGGGGATGGGTGGGTGTTGTTTACTCAACTGCACTCTCCAGGGTACTCTCCTCTCAAGGGGCACCTAGTTCCCCTGTCCCCACCTTGCCTCAGTGACCCACTGCCACTCTCCATCTAGCCACTCATCACAGACAAAGGGGTGTAGACCTGCTGCCTTTGCCTAACCTGGCTGCTTCAGGCCCTGCCTGCCTTCCCCAACACTGCTCTACCACCAGGAAGCCTCATGTTCCCTAACAGTCCAACCCTCCTACTCACTCTCCAGAGCAGTGGGTCAGTTCTCCCTTTTCCTCCAGGTGTCCTTTATATCTCTCAGCTGGGCCCTCATCAGCAAGAACTGCCTCAGCTGGGGCTGAGGTTGTCCCCTTAAAAGCCCTATCACAGGCTAAAAAAAATCTGATGCGGTTCAGCAAGGACAAGTGCAGGACTCTGCACTTGAGACAGAAGAATCCCGAGCATTGTTACAAGCTGGGGACTGACTGGCTAAGTAGCAGTTGGGCAGAAATAGACCTGGGGGTTACAGTGGATGAGACACTGGATATGAGTCAGCAGTGTGCCCTTGTAGCCAAGAAGGCTAATGGCACATTGGGCTGCATTAGGAGGAGCATTGCAGCAGATCTAGAGACGTGATGATTCCCCTTTATTTGGCTCTGGTGAGGCCACATCTGGAGTATTGTGTCCAGTTCTGCCCCTGCCCCCACTACAGAACACAGAGTCCAGCGGAGGGCAACGAAAATGATGAGGGGGCTGGAGCTCATGATTTACAAGGAGCGGCTGAGGGATTAGGGATTATTCAGGTTTTCAGAAGTGAAGAGTGAGGGGGGATTTGAGAGCAGCCTTCAGCTTCCTGAAGGGAGGATCCACAGAGGATGGAGAGAGGCTGTTCTCAGTAGTGACAGATGAGAGAACGAGGAGCAGTGGTCTCAAATTGCAGTGGGGGAGGTCTAGGCTGGCTATTAGGAAAAGTTATTTCCCTAGGCGGGTGGGGAAGCGCTGGGATGGGTTCCCTAGGGAAGGGGTAGAATCTCCATCCCTGGAGGTTTTCAAATCCCGGCTTGACAAAGCCCTGGCTGGGATGATGGAGTTGGGGTTGGTCCTGCTTTTAGCAGGGCGATGGGACTCGATGGCCTCCTGAGGTCTCTCCCAGCCCTCATCTCCTATGACTGTAGGATTTAGGCTGCCAGGCATATCTCAGACCTGCCTACGTGCAATTCACATGAGCTAATCCCGGAGTGCAGCATTTCTCAGACGTGGCCACCGTGGCTGCATGCGGCCACCAGGAGCTTTTCTGAGCCTCCTGCTTTTCTGAGGAGCCTCCTGAACTGTGACTGAGGGGGGCAAAAAAGCAGTCGCCCCTCTGCCTCCCTGGTGCTCTTGCATGTGCAGCCTTCGTGTTGGTTGCTGGGGGATCCAGCAAGGGTTGGGCAGCCAGTGAGTTCCCTCCCCACTTCCCAGGGACTCAGGATTTGGGCTTCGGGGTGACAGATGCTGGCTGTGGAGCTCTAGGCTTCTGCCTCCTCCCATCCCCCATCCAGGGCTCCCTTTGTCCCCAGACTTCCCTGGCCTGAGTAAATTTGCTGTAAGAAGTGATGCTTGAATGTTGGTTATCATCACTTTTCACAGCTGACTTACTAATGAGCACTACACAAATGACAAGGCTGTGGCCGTGTGAATGTGCATAGTCATTTGTTTTGCCTAAAGCTAATTCAGTATTTTAGGAAAAGTTGTGAAAGCGGCCGTGGGCAAGACTTGGTGGCTGCACTGAGGCCAAATAACTTGTCCTGGAAGCCCCTGCATCACAGCACCCCGACGGAACTTGCAGACCTGCTGGGAGAGAGTAACAGCCAATGCTGCTTGTGTGTCCTCTATTTCTCCTCTTTTATGACAAACTCTTTGTTGGGAATCAGGCTTGCTAGAATCTAATTCCCCCTTTGCGGTAAGGAGATACCCACAAGCTGATACTGATTTTCTTCCCATGTCCTTAGTCCCCGGGGAGTGTCGATCAGCTAATGGGATATTGGCAACCCGTGTTGTGCCACTCTTTACTATCTGTGGTGCGAATGTTCTTCTGTCACATGATATCTCTTTTGCACACTGATTGGATGATGGAAGTTTGTAAATGGAAGAATGATAAATGCTCTTAAACAGCAGGTAACACCCAGCCTTGTTCCAGCAAGAATTTGCAGATGACTAATTATTTGTGTTAAAATGGTAAAACTTTCAGCCCTTAGATTAATAAATTTAAGGCCAGAAGGATCCATTACATGCTCTAGTCTGACCCTTTGTATAACACAGGCCTGAGCATTTCTCCCAGTTATCCTGCACTGTGACCAGCAACTTGGGTTTGACTAAAGCACATATTCCAGAGTGGGCTCCAGTCTTGATCTGGATACTCCAAGAGATGAAGAATTCACCAATGTGGTTCATTCCAGTGGTTAAGGACTTCAAATGTGGCAAAGTCCCTTTGTTTTTTTGTAGGGCACATTGTTTGAGGGAGTGGGTATTCTGTTGTTTTCTGGCCAAGCAGTTCCCCCTTAGGTGCATGGGTTTCCTTTTTCTCCTAAAACATAAAGCCAAAGGAAATTCATAGACTCGTAAAATCCTACGGTTGGAAGAGACTTCAGGAATCATCGAGTCCAGCCCCCTACCCAAAGCAGGACCAAACCCAGCTCAATCATCCCAGCCAGGCCTTTGTCAAGCTGGGACTTTAAAACCTCTAGCGACACATTCCACCACCTCGCTAGGAAACCCATTCCAGTGCTTCCCCACCCTCCCAGGGAAATAGTTTTTCCTGATATCCAACCTAGACCTCCCACATGGCAACTTGAGATTTTTGCTCCTCGTTCTGCCATCTGTCACCCCTGAGAATAGCCTCTCTCCATCTGCTGTGGAACAACCTTTCAGGTAGTTGAAGGCTGCTATCAAATCTCTCTCCACCCCGCTCCCCTGCCACTCTTCTCTTCTATAGACTAAATTCCTCTGAAACAACCACAATGAGAATATTAACATGACATGGGAAACCTCAGTTCTGGCATTTCCTGGGTAGTTGAGTGCTTGACTTTACAACCTAAACAACTTGTTTTAAATGGAACTGTTCCTATGCATAATAGAGATCAACCTTCATGCTCCAGGGCACACCGACTGTGGGGAGTCAGGAGGGAACCTCCCCAGTGGATGGGTTGTGACATAACTGTCCACTTGCACTTCCTCTGAAGCCCATTGCTGGTGACTGAATACTGGACGAGATGGACTGATGGAAATTCCTATTTTCATGGTATAATCCCACCTCATGTTGGGGGGAGGGGGCAGATCGGACAGGGGGCTGCCAGTCATGGGAGTTAGATCCTGTTGCTAACTTGCTGAGTCACAGATTGGGAAAGACACTTTCTCCTTCTGCTCTTTGATTTCCCCAACTATCAACATAACTTTATAGAGGGCTGCTCTTGGCACAGCTGTGCTCACCCAGTGCTACGGGGGAGTTAGCAGGAGTCTGCACGTACCACCCACCCTTAGCTGTGAAGTCACTCGAGCATGCAGCGAAATCCTCCCCAGCGCTTTGTGAAAGCCCTTGTGTTTTTCGCAGGGCTGTGACACCCTGCCAGCACTGTCAGTGCATCAGCAAACAGCTGGGATTCCAGTGCTAATTAAACACTCTCTGCAATTGGGGCAATGAAGCTGGAGGTGCCAGCAGCTTTGCTGGAAGGAAAACAAAAGGCAAGCGGGAGCCAGCCGTGGGGACAGGGAATTGCAGCACTGAGCAAGGGGAAAGCATAGAGAAAGGGGAGAACAGTCCTCTCTATCAGCCCGAGCTGGAAACCGATCAGGGTGGGAGCTGGTTAGACAAGGGCTTCAGTTCCCCTGCAGCAAAATGCCTTTGGTGGGTGAGGCAGCAGAGAGAATGCTCCCGAGGGGTGGGGTACAGACCCCGAAAGCAGAACACATGGCTGCAGCTTGTATAGATGCCAAGCTGTTCAGGGCAAAGACAGTCCTGTAGCTCCCTGTGAGGTACTCGTGCTCCTAGGCCGAGCTGGAATGGCTTTGGGGGCCTGTATTGCACTGTAGAGTGCAGGGGCCCTACCTCAGGACCTCCTTGCACTTAGGGTTTCCAGATGATTGAAACAAAAATACAAAACATCCCCTCCCCCCCCCCAAAAAAAACACAGTGAAAAAATTCTGTTGAAGGGGGGGAAAATGGGGGGGGGGGAGACCAAAGTTGTTGAGCAAGAAAGAAAGAAAAAAGACTCCAAGGACTTAAGCCAAAAAAAAAAAATTAAAATAAAATAGAATTAAAACTGCATGTCCCCTTTAAGAGTGAGTGCAGGGATATGAACAGGGGAGAAGTTGAGCACTAAGACCCAGGGGCAGCATTGCTTCTCCTAGGTCTTTTGGCTGGCAGCCATTTTGTGCGGGCCAGGTAAGCATGGGGGCGGGGCTCAGGGAGGTAGCTGGGGGTGTTGGAGGTCGGGCGCTACGTGTCTGTAGGGTTGCCAGGTGCCTGGCATTTTCGCCTCCTGGCCAGGGACAATTTCAGAGAATACCGGCCACCTCTGAATTTTTTTACTGGACAGGAGCTGAAAATACCGGACTGTCCAGGTGGTTACCAGACACCTGGCAACCCTACTTGCACTAGGCGTTGTACAAACAGCACAAAAAAGATGGCTCCTGGCCCAAAGAGCTGGCGGGCCTGCAGCTCCCTTGCCGTAGGAGGAGACACTGGGGAGGCAGTCTGGGGGTTTCCGGTGTTCGCTTACTTAGTGAATTCTTGTCTGTTCCTGTTCTGTGCTGGTCGCTGTGGTATCTGCATGCACCTTGCTCTCTTGTCACGCGCACACAGCCTCTTACCTGGGACCTTGACCTGGGAGGCCAAGAGACTGCAGACAACACAGCGAGAGCACCACGGCCCACTCCCACAAAGCGGCTGCCTTGGTCTCGGTCTCTCCTGGGATGTCCTGATGAACGGTATCTGGACTCTCTGTAGCAGAACCTGCACATCCCAAACCTGCTCACAGAGGGCCTTGAAAGCTTAGCCTGGCTGTTAGCCACTCGGCCACAGGGCTTTGCACCAATTGGCAACTCCAGGAGTGCCACCGTAACCGTAATATTTGGCTTCCATACGGAAGATTTGCTCTGCCAGTTGAGGCTGTGAGCTGAGTCTCCGCTGGTCACAGCCTGCCCGTCGCTAGGAGGCAGCTGAGCTCGGAGAGCCACGGGAACGCCGAGCCCAGAACGCGCCTTCCTGGAAGAGAAGGCGATGGTCAAACATGGGGGATGAAGCCACTTCCCTCATCACACTGGAGCACATCCTGGCAGGCTGCTGGGGCCAGGCGCTGCCTCGTGCATTGTGCTCTCCCACGGCTGCATGCTGAGGTGCCAGGCCTCATGGGTCTGCCTGAGCTTCTTAAAGTCCCTGGTTCCTTGGCTTGTTCAGTCGGTGGATCTGGTTATCCTGGGATTTCACCCTCCTCCTGCACAAAGTGCTGCCATGTTTAAGAAACAGCTTTATCCTGGCTGTAGCCACTGTTGATTTCCAGGGGAAAGCACAGGGCCCTAGACGAACCCACACTCAGGGACACGTTACACCAAGACCGGCGTGCTAGGGTGACCTCGATGGGAGTTTATCACTTCTTCAGTGGAAGGGTGACTGCGTGGGAATTGTCCATCCCTACGCAGACTCCTCCAAGTCTTGTCCAGGCTGGAGAAGTGCACTGGAATGGGGCAGGGCGCCCACACTAGCCATCTTGCATAGATGCAGGGCCCCAGCTCCTGTTGCAGGAGCACTGCATTGTGGGTAGCTACCTCACAGGTCCCCTTGTGACTCATTATGTACCATGGGTCATGGGGAATATGGCCCAGGTCCTTGCATTGCACAAACCGTTTCCCATTGGTTTCACGCACCTGTAGGCTGGACCAAGTCCATGCCTGGATGAGAACCCTCCCCAACAAACCCACGGTGCTGCAGGAAGTGCTGTTGCTAATTCTGTCAGTGGGGCTCTTGCCATGGAGCCGAGCTGGCTCCAGATTGGTCTTGGAGAGCTGTGATGTGGCAGGCCCGGTCTTTGGTAAGAAAAAACTCAGCCACCTGTGGCCCTTAACTATCCCACGGCCCCTTTGGGAAGGGCTGGTGGGATCCATTCTCAGGGAACGCATGCAGATAGCAGAACTAGCCTCCCGGCTGCGAGGCGTGCAAGTTAACTGGATTCACACGCCGGCAGACCCCCCAGAATCACAGCGCCCGCGTTTGAGTGACATCCATCCACACGGCGTTCATTTTCCAGACAGTTTGAAGAGTGCCTCTCCGCTCGCAGCAGAGTGATTCAATGAGATGTTCCACATCTCACTCCTCGTTTGTGGCGCGCTCACTCATTTAAACTGTCACAACTTAGGATCACCTGTCAGCCCTGTCGCCTCAAGCTAATGAATAACAGATTGGTTCAGCATAGGATTTTTATATTATGCAAACATCCGGAAAATGGGGCGGGGGGTACCAGTTCTTTTAGCTGTGACTGACATTTTCACAACAAGCCGTGGGAGAAGCTGGTAGGAAAATGTTTTTTTTTTCCATAAAAAAAGTTTGACAACTTTTTTGTTTTTCATTTTTTTTGGAGGGGGTGATATCTTTTGCAGAAAAATCCCACTTTTCAGGAAAAAAAGCTTTTTTTTTAACTTCACCTTACCCTCCCCTCAAAATTGGGTCAAAAACAGCCTAAAACAATTCCACCTGAAAATGATAACAATTATAGGTTTTAGTAAAAAATGTTTAGTTTCCTGATGAAAAGTCAACCGTCTGCAAAGTAGAGAGACACTTTCCATAACTTTTTCATTCAATCAAAACCCATTCTTTCCCTTGGAAAAATGTGAATGGAAACTTTTCGCCAAGCCCTCAGGGTGAGCAGTGAAAGCTTGAACTCTGAACTTCCCTCTGTTCACGTTATTTACCATTCCAGGTTAACTGACAGCCCTGGAAAACAAAGCCACTTGCATATTCACCCACAGGAGCAGCATGGATGAGGACAGTGCACGTGTCTCCTTCCCTGTGTCTTACCTCTAAGATGCAAAGAGAATCCAGTCTCCATGCTCCATTCGCTGCTGGACCCTCTGTTGAGAGAACATGAGAGCCAGTTAGCATCAGCCACGACGGGCCTGTAGAAGGTCCTTACAACTCTGTGTTGTCTCTGCAGTGTTGCTGGTCCCAGCACACGCAGGAGACAAGGTGGGTGATGCAGTATTTAGCTGTGACACTCTAAATACCTTGCCCGGCACTGAAGAAGAGCTCTGTGGAGCTTGCAAGCTGGTCTCTCTTGCAAACAGAAGCTGATTCAATAAACTATATTGCCCCACCACCCTGTGTCTATTATAGGTCTGCAAGCATTTAGAACAGGGATCCGCAATCTCTGGCTCTTGAGCCAAATATGGCTCAGAATGGAACCGAGTAGAGCTCTTTTGTCGTTCCCAAAATGCAGGTAACTTTTGAAATTAAAATGAAAAATTAAGTAAAAAATGTAAAAAGGCGTTGTTACCCATGTAGCTCGGACTGAATGTGACCAGTTATGATGTAAACTTCAAAGAAAGGTGCAAAAAAGATGCAGCAGCAGACGTCCCATTAAATAAAGTCTGTGAGTGCAATGTTTCATTTGTTATTCTTAATCATGCCAATTATCCATGATATGAAGTTGTATATTTTCAGTCATGCAAATGGGCATTCTTATATGGCTCTTTGTTGACTGCTTGTTCTGAATTTTGATGTAGTGTGGCTCTTCAGTTTGAAAAGGTTTCCGACCCCGACTTAGAACATCTTGTAGCATCTAGGACCCACCTGCAAGAAACAGGGCCTCTCGGTGGGGCAGGAAGGGTACGTCTAAACTACATGCCTCCGTCGACGGAGGCATGTAGATTAGCCAGATCGGCAGAGGGAAATGAAGCCGCGATTAAAATAATCGCGGCTTCATTTAAATTTAAATGGCTGCCCCGCTCTGCCGATCAGCTGTTTGTCGGCAGATCGGGGCAGTCTGGACGCGCCGCGCCGACAAAGAAGCCTTTCTTGATCGGCACAGGTATGCCTCGTGAAACCAGGTTTACCTGTGCCGATCAAGAAAGGCTTCTTTGTCGGCGCGGCGCGTCCAGACTGCCCCGATCTGCCGACAAACAGCTGATCGGCAGAGCAGGGCAGCCATTTAAATTTAAATGAAGCCGCGATTATTTTAATCGCGGCTTCATTTCCCTCTGCCGATCTGGCTAATCTACATGCCTCCGTCAACGGAGGCATGTAGTTTAGACACACCCGAAGGGAGGACAAGGTAACAAAATGAACAGATTTGAGTAGAACAACAAAAGCCGCAGTGGTTCAGTCCCCCACCCAGCATTTGAGGGGGAGTATAGCAAGGAGGCCTGGTCTCCCGCAAAGGCGGAGGTGAAGGGAACACTGCAAGCCTCCAGGTGGGCGGAGCCAGCAGGACCACGCCCAGCATGCTGGCAGCAGAGGGGCGGGTCAGGAAGAGGAAGTATAAAAGGCCAGCCTAGCAGCTCATATGAGAGGAAGCTGCTGAGGGAGACAGACGTGTCTTCCTTGTTGCTGGAGCAGGATGCTGAGGAGAACTTTTGGGGTGGCAGTACTCCCCCTCCTTAGGCCAGCACTCCTCGGACATCCTTCCCTGAACCTCACAGACTGTGTATAGTGCTCAGCTGGGATAGAGCCCAGTCTGCCCCCCCGCCTGAAAGCTGGGACCCATTGAGAACTGCTAGTCTGTCCCCCCCATTCTTCCTTTGACGACACTCTGCTAGTTGGTCTAGCAGACCAACTGTGAGGAGGCGGAAGTGGAGGAACGGCCGTGCCAGGTCCAGGGAGGTTTGCAGGCCATGGCTGGTGTTGAGGAGAGACCAAAGTGGAGCAGCATCTAGACGCACCGACACTGATGGGAGCTGTTCCCTTGCCGGGAGGAGAGTGCGGGGGGCTGGAGGGAGAAGCAGCCTGGCGTCTGATCAAAGTCGCTATCAATGGCACAGTGAAGGCAGGAGCCGAGGCCTGGGTAGGCGAGTAGAGCAGAGGATTTAGCTGATGGGCTCTGGCTGGAAAATGTCAGTGCCCCTCATTTGTGTGGATCAGGCTCATTTCATCCGGGATCCCTGCTGGCTGCGAGGGCTCCCATGAGGGCCATGAGGAGCACCTGTATCCTGTAGCTTGCTGCCTCCCCTTCTGGCTCTCAGACTGCCAAGCAGGCCCCTTCCTTGAGCCAAGCTGTGAGGCCAAGTGCTTGGCCCCTCGGATCCCCGTGTGAGAATGCCTGGATGGCCCCTTATCCCCTGAGGACCCGGGTCTGCCCCAGCAGGGGGGTAGGCGAGACGACTTCTCGAGGGCCTCGGATCCTTCGAGTCAACACTCAGAGGCCAGGCTGGGTGTGTCCAGCTCCCACTCGCCTGCCCCGGCAGAGACAGGATGAGATGGGGGAGGTGGGGCATGTGGCACTGGAGTGCGGGAAAAGCGGAGCTCTGGGTGCCAGGGATGTGCCTGCACATCCTACCGACCCACCCCACTGCCTCCTCCCTGCCCTACGCGCTGCTCTGTCCAGGTAGCCAATCAGAGTTCAGCTGTCCGCTCCCTGCAGTGTCGGCTGGTTTCTGTCCTACCAGCACAGTCTCTCAGCCAGGGGGCAGCTGGTCATTTAGGGTACGTCTGGACTGGTAGGCTATTTTGGGATACCAGAGGTATCCCGAAATAGCTACCCCACATCCAAGGAACACGTCCGCTATTTCGAAATAATTTTCCACGAGGAATAAGGGATGTCACAAAATAGTGCTTTATTTCGAAATTTGGTACCGTGTAGACGCGCCAAATTTTGAAATAGCCTATTTCGATTTTAGAGTGCAATCGAGACATACCCTATTAGAGAGGAGTGGCCCCTTGGGGGACCCAGTGACTCCGAGTCAGGGTTGCCTGGGGCGAGCGCCTCGTGGTTCCAGTGACGGAAGCTGTCACAGACGACACACAGGGACAGCGGTGCCCCGTCCCAAGAAGCAGATTTCTTGGGCCTTGTCTGTCTTGGATTTTCCTGCCTAACATGTGTCCCCTGTTCCTGCCTGGGCCCCTGGGCTTGTCACCTGCCAAGCTCCCTCGTCTAAGACCGTTTGCCTTACACCAGGGGTGTCCAAGCTTTTTTCAAAGAGGGCCAGATTTGATGAAGTGAACATGCATGAGGGCCAACCATTTTGCCTGACATTCTTTGAACCATTAAAATTAAATGCAAATTAACTATTTTATGCAAAGTTTATTGCAAACGGCATACTTTTCATTTCGTCACATGGATGACAAATCTAAACAGGTGTTAAATCACTCTGCCTTTCATATCTGAAGGCCAGATGAAAAAAAAATCCAGGAAGCTGAAATATATGTCAGGAACATTGTAAAGTACATTACATATTATTGGTAATAAAGGTTGTCTGTCAACTTTTAAGTTAAAAAAATATGAACAGGAACATAACACCAAGTATACATGTTGTGTCCAAATATATTTATAACTGATTTAGACCAACTGACATTAACTGAGATTTTACAATGTATTCATCTCAATACATATGGATTCGTTGGGGGCCATAAAAGATAGATATTGCCAAATTACCTGTGGGGCCGTATTAAACCAGAACACAGGCCGCAATTGGCCCGCGGGCTGGACTTTGGACATGCCTGCCTTAAACCCTGGGGTGTAACCAGGCCTCAAATCGTCACCAGGAGCAGCAGGATGGACTTGGGGTGAAAGCAGCTGACTGGAGCTGACCCAGGGCTTCTGGGTTCTGGCCTTTGCTCTGCTACTGACTCTCTGTGTGGAATGAGGCAGTTACATGCCTGCTCTGGGCCTCAGTTTCTCCATCTCTGAAACAGGGCTAAGGTACTGGCCCTCATGCAGCGGGCCTCACATTTGTGAGGCCCTCCCATAGAGGCGGCTAGAGAAAAGGAGAGTTTCAAAGGAAACAAACTGCTTGCCACTCCCAAGAACTGATAGCCCTGCAGAGACATTTGGGACAGAAAACATCTCTGGCATCTGCAGGTAGCATTAACCTTGTGATCCTGGATCTGTGGATTCACAGATGTTTAAGGTGAGATGGGTTCCCTGTGATAATCCGGGGATGTCGGCTGACCTGCCATCATAGTCCTATGACGTCTGATATAACACGGGCTGTAGGACTTCTGTGAGCTAGACCCTGTTTCAGCTGAAGCCCCTCTCTTGTAGAAATGGCCAGTCTTAATCTAAAAGCTTTCAGTGATGGAAAAAGTGCCACAGCCCACGGTATATTAGCACCGTCTCTCACCTCCCAGGGAACCTGATACTACACGCAGAGGTGAGTGTCTTATCCATTAGACAGCTGGTAGCAGACCGAGATGACATGGAAAGATTTACAAAGCAACTAATGCTCTTGGAATTACTGCACCTTCTCCAACTTCTACAGCTGCAAAACCAACCTGGGCTCGGGGTTCCCAGAGTCTTCCCAACCTACGGTGGAATTGCAAACTTCCCACTATCTCCAGATAAACTGGAGAAGGCTGCAGGCAACCTGATCTTTAATCTGCTTGAGTCAGGATGGAGACTGCCCTAGGGCCTGCACTAATTGGGTGCTCACTTGGCATAGGAAATAAAGGGAGCCGCTGGCTGTATTGTGAAAGCTCCACAGAGCATCTCCAGAGCTGGTGTGAATTGTGTTAGCCCTCTGGAGTTAGGACAATTGCCCCCTGTGCCGTGGGCTGCATTTTGGGTCTCTCCCTTGGTGAGGTAGCATGAGGCTGTGCTAATAGGAAAACATCCCACCAAATGGATTGACCAACCAGTCCCAATGCCATGAAGGTCACAGTGAATTGAGAACAAGGTCTATTGAAAATGTCACCATAGTCCTTAGCGGTTGATATGAATCACTGCACTGGATACTTCTGCCTTTGCACAATAAAGCCGCTTTTCTTGTAAAAGAAAGATCAGGCAACTGACATGTCAGCCCGACCTTTCAAATCCCATCAATGGCAGGTCATGACTGAGCAGAAGAGCGGGTGACCCAAGCCAAGAAGCTCAGCTGAGGTGATATTGTGCATAGGCTCTTCCACACCTTTCCTGTCTCAAGCTACTGCTTCCCTCCACCCTTTCCAAGAGCACTAGTCTGTCTTACAACTGTGCAAGAAAACCACTTTTCTGAAGTGGTTTTAAACTGCAGAATCGATACAGGCAATGAAAAGAGCAGGAGTTGTTAACAAAAACCTTGCTAGGCCTCAGAATCTTAAGTGCCTTTCTTCAAATCACTGCCTGTAAATAGTAGAATCATTTTGGAATTTTGGAAGCAGGGAAAAGTTGTACTCGCCAACCGGATTGAGGCTACAGCTTCCTTCGGGAACGATCAAGATCACCCGATCTGCCCCAAAAACTGAGTACACCCTGGAAGAGATTAATAAGGATGGGGAAAAGAGGCACAGTAGGCTTTTCTGATGGGTACAATTACCATAGACCCTTTTGCCTCCTGATGGATCAACTCAGAACCTAGAATACGAGCTCCGGCAAACTTTGGGACAGCTCTGAATTTTGTTGTCTTGCTCTTGTCCCCCAGTCTCATCTGTGAGGGAATGAGCTATAAAGCATTTCAAATCCAGCCCAGACCTACAGTGATGTGTGTGTGTGTGTGTGTGTGTGTGTGTGTGTGTGTTGCTACCTCTGGGCTGATGTGAAGTAAGGTAGGTGGGTCACAGTCCACTTTCAACTGAACAAACTTCACAACACAAAAGCTTCCATCCCAACTGGTCCCCAGAAGCTTGTGCACACGGGGCCAATTGTTGCTGTTGATGACAAAGGTGGTCACAGTGATGAGTGCCTGTCACAGCTCCGGGCCCCATTGTGCTAGGTGCTGTACAGACACACAGAGACAGGCCCTCTCCTGAACAGCTCACAGTCCCTGTAAACAGGGGAGAGAAGTGGCCCATTTTAGAGATGGGGACTTTAGGCACAGAGAGGGGGTTGCCAAAGGATCAAAGAGCTCCCATTATGCCCAGTGTGCGTGAGTGCACATGTGTGTGTCTGTGTGTACAAATTCTCCATTGCTCTCAAGACTGTGTGTGTGGGAAAGGTGAATTTTCCATTGTTCTCAGGGAGTGTGAGTGTGTTGCTTTTGATGGGCATATGCCCACTGCTTTCATAGAATCGCAGAATCCTGGGGCTGGAAGAGACCTCAGGAGTCATCGAGTCCAGCCCCCTGCTCAAAACAGGACCAACCCCAACTCAATCATCCCAGCCAGGGCTTTGTCAAGACAGGGCTTAGAAACCTCTAGGGATGGAGATTCCACCCCCTCCCTAGGGAACCCATCCCAGTGCTTCCCCACTCTCCGGCTACGTCTAGACTGCAAGCCTCTTTCGAAAGAGGCTTTTTCAAAAGTACTCTTTCAAAAAAAAGCGTCTAGACTACAAGCATATTTTTCGAAAAAGCGAGCCATTTTTTTTGAAAGAGAGGCTAATGCTCTCTTTCGAAAAAGCAGAGTTTGCATTCAATAGCGCCTTTTTTCGAAAGCGTACTTTAGAAAAAAGGCATTATTCCTTGTAAAATGAGATTTACCACAATTGAAAAAACTGCCATGTTCTTTCAATTTACTTTCAAAAGAATACAGCTGCAGTCTAGATGCAGGTGAAGTTTTTTTGAAAAAAGGCTACTTTAAAAAAAAAAACACCCTGTAGTTTAGACACACCCTTCTACGGGAAAGAGTTTTCCCTCATATCCAACCTAGACCTTCCCCACTGCAACTTGAGCCCATTGCTCCTCATTCTGTCACCTGTCACTGCTGATAACAGCCTCTCTCCTTCCTCTTTGGAACCTTCCTTCAGGCTTGAACCTCCCTTCAGGTAGTTCAAGGTTGCCATCAAATCCCTCTTCTCTTCTGCAGACTAAATAATCCCAAATCCCTCAACCTCTTCTCGTAGGTCGTGTGCTCCAGCCCACTGATCATTTTTGTTGCCTTCTACTGGACAATGGACACTGCCTTTCTGTAGTGGTGTCCCAGAACTGGACACAATACTACAGAGGTTGTGTCCCCAGTGCCAAATGAAGGGGAATAATCACTTCTTTAGATCTGCTGGCAATGCTCCTCCTAATACAACCCAATATGCCGTTAGCCTTCTTGGCTACAAGGACTCACTGTTGACTCATCTCTAGCTTCTCATCCCCTGGAACCCCCAGGTCATTTTCTGCAGAACTGCTGCTTAGCCAGTCGGTCCCCAGCCTGTAGCTTTTCTTGCAAGTTTGCTCTGAATTGCTGGCTGTGCCCTTTCTGTTTTACTGCCTTGTTTCTAACGAGCGCCGGGTGGCAGAGGCAAGCTCTGCAAACACAGGCTTGTTAATTAGAAAATCTGCCTTATAGTGATAGACTCAAGGAGCTCAATCTATTTAGCTTAACGAAGAGAAGGTGAAGGGGTGACTTGGTTACAGTCTAGATGTACCTTCATGTGGAACAAACATTTAATCTAGAATCTTCTGTCTAGCAGAGAAAGGTCTAATGCCATCCAATGCCTAGAAGTTGATGCTAGGCACTTTCAGACTGGAAATGATGGGTACATTTTGAATGGCGAGAATAATTAACCACTGGAGCAAATTTGCAGGGTATGGTGGATTTTCCATCACTAATAAGTCGGGACTGGATGTTTTTTGACAGCTGTGTTCTAGGAACTATCCCTGGGACAGGCACACTCTTATCGTTTGGCTGTTAAAAGCTGAACTCTGGAGATTGGTTTGTTATTGTAGGGTTGCACAAATTGTTTTGTTATTCAAGGGCAGGCAGTTATTTTTCTGGGAATTTTTATATATAAAGTATGAGCTATTGTAATAGTCCTGTTGGAAAAACTGATCGTCCGCTGCAGAGAATGCATGGATTTTGCAAAACTAACTAACTAACTAACTAACTAACTAACTAACTAACTAACTAACTAACTAACTAACTAACTAACTAACTAACTAACAAACGAACGGCACATCTACACAGCAGGGCTAAAGCTGAAATAAGCTACACAACTTCAGCTGTGTCAGTTGCATAGCTTAAGTCGAAATAGCTTATTTCAGCTTTTGGTGCTGCCTCCACAGCAGGAAGTCCAAAGAAGAGCACTACTCTTACAATTTCCCCCACTCCTTGTAAAATGAGGGTTACGGGAGTCATAGTGAGAAGTCCTCCAGCTCAACATTATTTCAACATTATGTTGAAATAACTACTTCTAGTGTAGACACGGCCATTGTTATTTCAGAATAACGTCATGAAATAATACTGCTGTGTAGGTGTGCACTAACTAACTAACTAACTAACTAACTAACTAACTAACTAACTAATGAAGCTCTTCTGTGGATGTTCGGGCTGGCTGACCTTGGCAGCCTCCTTCGAGCTGGATGAGTAAAGCTCTGTCATCTTTCCTCCTTGAGTATCACAAAGGCCTTTTGCATTCAGAGCAAACTCTGCAGTGGTGCAGCGGCTGCTTCTTTTTATTAGTGCAGGCTTTATGTCCTATGCATTAAACAAAATACACAGGAAGCGCTGGCTCTGCAGCGGCCGTACGTCCACGCAGTTCAGTCCACAGAGGCAGAGGGATGCTGGTTTGTGCCAGCCCAGGATCCAGCCTGGCAATTTTAACAGCGTGCACGGAGCATGTCATAAAGAAACTAATTACAGGCAAGTGCTGCAGCTGTAATGATAAAGGGCTGAACTGACTCCAGACTTTCTCGCTGACACGGGAGAATATGAACAAACAGCTTTCTGGCAAGAAGGGCCTGATCCTGGGAGATGCCGGGAACTTCATCGACAGGCAGCTTCAAAGCTCGTCAGGAGTTTTCCTTTGAAATGATTTTTGGATGGAAAATGCAGTTTTTGCACAAAGTCCACCCCCGCCCCCAGCAAATGCTGATTTTGCAGAAACATTTCAATTTTCCATTGGGAAAATCTAAAGAAATCATTTTTGTTTCAAGTCTGTTTGACACTAAACTGCCTTTGACAAGGATGGTGCAGTGCCTTATGGGAAGTGTAGTTTCAGTGCCTTATCCCCCTTTCTCGCACATGGTCTGGGCTCCTTGGCTGGACAGTGCCTCCCAACATGCACTGGGGCTTCCCCCCGACTGACCTGTGTGGGGCATCATGGGAGTCACGTGACTACTGCCCATGATGGGATAAGAAAACAAATGTCAAGACATGGGATTTTCCTGTAGGAAGGAAATTCTGATTTTCACTCAGCTGAAGACAACCCTTATGGAATGGAGGGTTCTCAGCTTTTTTCTGGGCTGGGCCCAGCAGGACTGTGTCACACATCACTCATGGCTGGACTGGCATCTTCTCCTGATTGTTCTGGGGGTTAGCTTGAGGCTGACAACCCCCTCCACAGTCTGCAGGCCATTACTCCTTCCTCACTGTCCACCTGCAGCCTCTTTTGCAGTATCATGGATCACAGCAGCCTCTTAATGGCTTGGCCCTTTGGCCAAGCCACTGCCTGTAACTGTACCACCCAGACCCACCCTATTCAAGGGGAGTTTAGCTGCTCAGTAGCCCAGCCACTTCCATGGCTTGTCTTCCACTCTGGGTCCAGCTCAGGGGCCCTGTGGATCACAGTCCCCTGCTGTATCCCCTTTTCTCTACTATCATTGCTTTCCCCCCGACCACTTCCCCATGGCCACAGCACCCTCCTCAATCTAAACAGCCTTCCCAGAGCTCCTTCATTTCTCCTCAGGTTCCTTCCTGCACTGCTCTGTCCAAAGCATGACAGGATTGCAGCCTTCTCCAGATACAATGCTCCCTCCTCGAGGGTATGTCTACACTAGAAAGTTAGTTCGAACTAACGGACGTTAGTTCGAACTAACTTTCCTATGCGCTACACTAGCGCTTCGCTAGTTCGAATTTGAATCGAACTAGCGGAGCGCTTAGTTCGAACTAGGTAAACCTCATTTTACGAGGACTAACGCCTAGTTCGAACTAGCTAGTTCGAACTAAGGGCTGTGTAGCCCTTTAGTTCGAACTAGTGGGAGGCTAGCCCTCCCCAGGTTTCCCTGGTGGCCACTCTGGCCAACACCAGGGAAACTCTATGCCCCCCTCCCGGCCCCGGACCCCTTAAAGGGGCACGGGCTGGCTACGGTGCCCGTGCCAGGTGCAAGCCTGCCAGCACCCAGCTAGCAGACCCTGCACCTGGCACGGCACAGAGCCACCCACCCGATGCCCCCCAGCCCACCCCCTCTTGCCGGGACCAGGCTGGCGGCTCCCGGGAGCTTGCCCTGGAGCGCAAGAGGCGGGCACCTTCCTGGGCTAGTGCGGACATCGTGGACCTCGTCCACGATCTCCGCACTAGGCACAGGAAAGTGGCCGTCTAGGGCAGGAGAGCTGCCAGCCTGGCCACCCAGGAGCAGGTGTGCATGAAAATCAAGGGGGTCCACTGAGACCCCCGACTCTGAGCCGTGAGCTTACAATGGCCGTCCTGGGTCAGACCAAAGGTCCATCTAGCCCAGTAGCCTGTCTGCCAACAGCGGCCAACCCGAGGGACCCTGGAGGGGATGGACCGAAGACAGTGACCAAGCCATTTGTCTCGTGCCATCCCTCTCCAGCCTTCCACAAACTTTGGGCAGGGACACCACTCCTACCCTCTGGCTAATAGGACTCCATGGACCCAACCTCCATCACTTGATCTCACTTCCCTTTAAACTCTGTTCTAGTTGTAGCCTTCACAGCCTCCTGCAGCAAGGAGTTCCACAGGTTAACTATTTGCTTTGTGAAGAACAACAACTTTCTCTTACTAGTTTGAAGCCTGATACCCATTCCTTTCCTTTGGTGTCCTCTAGTCCTTCTTTATGGGAACTCAGAAAGAACTTTTCTGAATGCACCCTCTCCACCCAACCCCTGCTTTTAGAGACCTCTATCCTGTCCCCCCTCCGTCTCCTCTTTTCTAAGCTGAACAGTCCCAGTCTCTGTAGCCTCTCTTCATCTGGGACCTGTTCCCAACCCCTGATCATGTTAGTTGCCCTCCCCTCTCCCAGCCTTTCTCTTCCCCTCTCCCACCTCCTTTTCCCAGTCTCCCCCAGTTTTTTTCAATAAAGACAGAGTCAATGTTGGAAGAAACGTTATCTTTATTTTGTACATCAATAAGAAGGGGGGCTAGGGAAGGGCAAGTGGAAGGAGGTGAGGGAGGAATGGGGTACGAGCCCCCGATGGGGAGGACTGGGCTGGCTCTGCGGGCTTCTGGGGGTGGAAGCTCTCCTGCAGCCCCCCAATTACTCCCTCTCCCCAGATGGCAGCCTGCGGCAAGTGCAGCCGGGCTGATGGCCGAGTGGTGTGATGTGCCCAGTGTGGGCACTCAGGGCACTCCAAGCCAGAACTTCTTTGCAAGCGGGGCACCCCTTAGAACTGTGTGTCCGGGGTGGGGGTTGGGACCCTTTAAGCGCAGCCCTCGGCTAGCCTGAGACAGTATCTCCATGCTCTAAGTCCTCCTTTTATGCCCTGCCGGCACTGCTTCCGGCCATCCTTAAGCCCTGTTCAGAGTCCACTCAATGTGGACTTACTAGTTCGAACTAGCAAAACGCTAATTCGAACTAGTTTTTAGTTCTAGATGCGTTAGTTCGAACTAGCTTAGTTCGAATTAACTAATTCGAACTAAGTTAGTTCGAACTAGCGCTGTAGTGTAGACGTACCCCAAGCTCCAAGCAGCTACTGAACCTGCTCTCTGCCCTGAGGCATACTGGGCCCTGTCTGGCTGCTTCTCCCAGGCTCTCTCCTAGTGACTGCTCTTCACACAACCTCAGTAGGACTCTATTAACCCTTTGCTGGCCAATGTGGGGCAGATACCCTGTTACAGACCTAATCTCAGGTTTGCCAGGGCTAGAGCTGGTGTAAGTCTTTGCTGAAAATAAATCTTACTTTTTTCTGATCTTGAGTGGATTCTGAATTCCACAAATGTATTTCATTTGGACAATCAACCCTCTGAGGAATGTCCATGAACTGGGTTCATTATTGGTTCCTACTCTTAGAGTAGCCACTTCAGTCACACGATTCATTTCCTATTTCCTTATTGGATGAGTGTGGCCAACAAAGATGGGGATGCTGTGATGAAGTCCGGACTTTTGAATCTTTCAGGGAGAAGCAAGTACGGGTTAAGAACAGTGAGGGCAGCAGGATTAGGGAATGTAGGTGACACCTTAACCCTTTCCTTCCTGGGTCACTTGAGCCAGGCACTTGAAAGATGACTTCCCGACAGATTAGGAATAGCACAGACTGAGATTCCAATTTAAAATGATTTTTCTTTGGTTACACAAGGCATGTTGTGTAACCAAAGAGGCATGTTGTGTAACCAAAGAGGCGTGTTGTGTGGCGCACACACGCGTCTCCAGCTCTGAAGGGGAGGCTGGACCCCAGTTTGGTTTCTTTAACTGCCTGTGGGGTTAAGTGCCTGTAAGCGGGGGTTTTGCTAGGTCTAGCTTCTCAGAACACACTCACATCCTTCTGTGCCACCAAGACACTGGTGGGAGGCCTAGGGATGCCTTCCCTCTCGGTACGGCAGAGAATGCCAAGGATGTTTCACTGACGATTTAGAAATTTGCTTTTGTTCCAATTCAGAATTAACCCCCAAATGTGGCAATTCTCCGTAAAACAGAAATACCCTGTTCTGCCCCACTGTCCTGGGAGCTCCAACTCCCCAGCTGCCTCACACCCAGGGCCATGGGGGGTGTGGGAGCTTGGGCTGCCAGGGAGCCATGGTCCTGGGGGCTGGGCTGTAAGAACCCCAGAACCCTGGCTTCGGCATGCCCAGCAGACGAGGTGCCCAGAAGCTGGCTGTAGCAGAGCCAGGTTGCGGCACTAAGCTGACTCTTCGGGGGCCACCACCCCCTCGGAGAGGCAGGTGGGGCAGGTGGCAGGCAAGCAGGAAGGATTTGAACCTGCCTGGCAGGCGGGGCTCCTGGCTTCAGGAATGTCACGGAAATCAGCATGGCCTCGCAGAGCGTTTTCATTGTGATTTACCCTCAGAACCCGAGGAAACCGTTTCACTGACTCTTTGGGCCCATCTCTAGGGGCTTTGTTGCTAAGCCCAGGGCTGCTCCAATGTGAGGTGGGTGTCCCACACCCCCATGAGAAGAACTGAGCAGCCCTGCTCCCAGCAAGTCCCTACGCCTGCGTCCATGAGAATGGATGGGGCAGCCGCTTTGTGTTGGGAGGATCCTGGGGGAATTATTTTGGCCCTTTATGCTGCTCGTGTGTCACAGACTGGAGTGCAATAGTCAGTTGGTTTTGCAGGGCCGTAAATGGGACAGAGTAGCCTTGAAGTTTCTCTTAATTCGCCAAGAGGGAAGGGAGCATGGCAGTTCTGTGGTCCGGTGAGGGATGCAGCCATGGCAGATGCAGAACGGCAGAGATGGTTCATGGCAGTGGAGACCACTAGCACAGTGGGACTGATGCCTGGCTGGGAATTCCTGCAGCCGGACTCTTGGAAGCCAGGAGGGATGTTCTGGAGCGAAGGGCTGGATCCAGCTTGCTAAAGCAAATGGCAGGGAAGGACACACGGCGCATGTCGAAAGGGAAATGAATCAGTGCCTGTCACATTACCGAATTGGAGGGAAGCAGCCAGATCGCTGCTGCACCCCTAGGTGGGGGTGTTGGCCCCAGAAATCTGTATGAAAGGGAGCCATGTGGGGTATTGAATGGGAGCTTGTTGTTTTCTGATCCTGTGTACACTGTTTATGTGAGTATATAATGTCTGTGTGTGTAGATCTGTAATCTGTGTGGAAACTGAAGATTTCCCTGCATGTGGTTAAGCATTGGGCAGGGCCGAGCCTGTGGAGCCTGTGGACATGCTAATTACCTGTGGGACAATGGTTCTCAATGGGCCAAAGACACGCCCAAAGAATGGGGGCTGTCCTGAGAGCAGCCAGCAGGGAACACAGAGAGGCTGAGGACCAGGTGACCTGCTACATACTAGAAGAGGCCAGGAAGGAGTATAAAGAGGCCATGTGGTCGATGCCATTTTGTTCTCAGCTCAGCACTTCATCCCAGAGGCAGCACTGCAGGGATTGAAGAGCCCGGAAGACCTGTGAACCCATCCTGATCGTAGGATGTGCAATAAGAACTTTTAAACCAGCAACTGCAACATCTCTGCTAGAGCCTGCATCGAGGACTGGGAGATTCGGTGCATGTAACGTACTGTACTTTAATAACCTTACTCTCATGCTTTTCTTTCTTGTAATAATAAACCTTTAGATATAGATTCTAAAGGATTGGCCCAGCGTGATTTGTGGGTAAGGTCCAGAGGGTAAATTGACCAGGGATCTGTGGCTGGTTTCTTGGAACCGGACAGAACTTGTTCGGGGTAGGTGGGATTGGGTGCTAGGACCCCCCACCCGTGTATAGGCCCGGGGCCATCTGGGGCCCGGATATTGCTGGGGTGTCGGAGGGGTTTTGCTCGGGAGGCTTCAGGCAGGCAGCTGAAGCGCTCTGTGGGACTGGTTTGTGGCCTGTTTGGAGAGGTCACCAGTCAAGGGGGCTGTAAGAAGCCCCGGATTTGAGCAATTCGCCCTGAGCGGATGCCCTCAGCTGTGCTCAGACACGGCCCGGTCCGTCACAGTGCCCAAGGGAGCTGCGAGCCATCTCCCGGCGTTAACTACTAGTGCAGACGGGGAGGGGAGTGTGAAGAGCTCTGGGCTTTAGGAGAATGCCACATGGGGCGGATAAAGCATCTGAGTGGGGAGATGAAGGGAGAAGTTACAGGGTGAAACTAATGTGAGAAAAGCCGAGGAGGGCAGGAAGTTGCACACGGAGCGAGGTCGACAACGAGACAAAAACAAAAGCAAGGAAGGAGACCAGGAGGGTGTCTACAGACACACGTCCAGCTGTTTGGTTTTATTAACTCCCTTTGTGGACATTCTGAATTCAGTTTAAACCTGGTTTCTAGCGCCTTCGATTGTGCCATGTGATCCGCTGACAAAGCAAAGGCTTTTCTTTGCTGCAGCCGGGCAAGGGGCTTTGAAAAAAGGGCTCAGGCCAGGATATTGTTGATGTCCTAGTTTGTTGATGGGAGAGAGACACTGGCCACCAATGCGTGTGTGACGTAGTGGGGGTACTTGCTGGGCTGTGGTGACCTCTGCTGTCTGGAGCAAGACCCAGCAGGGAAAACCTTATTATGCAAAGGTACCATACTGGGGGAACCAGCCAACCCCCCATGGGGAGAAACAAAGGGAGGTGGAATGCTGCTCTGGCTGGGGGCAGGGCTTGGAGAGGGGAAGTTAGTTCCTGTTGGGAAAGCAGGGAAGAAGGAACTGGGGAAGGGGCCAGGATCCCCCCATCTCAAGGGGGCACTGAGGCCTCTTAGCCCCCAGTTCCTGTAACCAGATGACATCTGTGCTATGCTGTATCGTGGAGAAGCAATTAACCACCCTCAATTCCACTGGCTGGTGGAGTCTGTTTGTGCCATTTCGGGGTGCAGGAGATGGGGGACCCCCAACGCGCCGTCACAGCGTGTTTCGCTGTAAACCCAGTTCTGCATGGGGAAAAACGTCTGTGGAAAATTTTCGGCCACCCCCGAGGCACGAGGAGAGAGCCTCGCGAGAGGAAGCATGAAGGGAGAGGAGGATTAAATTCAGCTGCCCACCTTTGGGCTTGGTGATGTGGCCTGTCAATTTCCTGGCCTCTGGGACATTCACTCTCTGCCCTGACCTCACTCACCCCCGTGTACATGAAGCACAAGCCTGGAACGGCTCTGGACACGCATCCGCTAAGATTTAGTGACACTCTTCAGAAAATCTCTGACTGGCACCATGGTCTGTTGCTCCAGGGTCTGATATAGCTCACTTGCTAGATGAATTGTGATCAGAGGCTAGAACAGGCTTGGCAGGGGATGGGTTTCCGAGGAGCTTTGGATATTTCTTTTTCTCTTGTATTTTCATAAAACATTTTTCTGTCTGGGTCACCAGCATCTTTCCACCTCTGCTCCCTGCAGCTGTTTGTGAGAAAACAATGCTGCTGGATGGCAGAATTCAGGGTGCACTGTTATTAGCTAGCATCTGAAGCATCTGGATGGCAGAATTCGGGGAGCACTGTTATTAGCTAGCATCTGAGGCATCTGGATGGCAGAATTTGGGGTGTACTGTTATTAGCTAGCATCTGAAGCATCTGGATGGTAGAATTTGGGGAGCACTGTTATTAGCTAGCATCTGATGCATCTGGATGGCAGAATTTGGGGAGCACTGTTATTAGCTAGCATCTGAGGCAGCTGGATGGCTCCCCACCTCTCTCTTCATTCCTCTCCCTGCCTCTGACAATCGCCAGAAAGTTTCAGGAGCTTTATTCAGTGTGTTGCAATCAGTTAGTCTGCACAAAGGGAGGGTTGCTCTCTCCCTGGGGGGGAGTTGAGTGCTGTTACCTGCTAGCTCAAATCCAATTTGTTATTCGGTTAACAGGGAATCTGCCATTTATCTGATAGATGTAGCCACGAGAGCTCCTCTATGAAAGTACATAGCTCATGCTGTTCACACACACCTGCATTTGTATGAGCAACATGTGTGCATACTATGCACTGGCACCATGTAAAAGCACAACCCTCCCCCCCAAGCCAACTGACACAGATATAGGCACATGAGACACCCCCCCACACTTGCCTGTGCTCATTCATCATGCACATTCCTGACACAAGTACCATCACAAGGGCACACTCACAACACGCCTGCACATGCACGCACAGGCAGACACTGGTACACAACCCTCCACACTGGCATAGTGCGGCCACAGGTATGCCTGGGGAGACACTTTCACAAGCACACACCCGTGCATGCAGATGTGCACAGAGAACTGGAAATCCGCAGCACGCTGGCTAGTGGGGTATGTCTGTGTGGCAGCCAATGTTTCGGCCCCAGGCCATCTCAAAGCTGCTCGCAGTTCCTCGTTAGCGGAACTCCTTGGTGCAGCCGAACAAGTTGTTATGGTGGGAGCTGGGTGAGACACCCCAGTGTAGCCCTGACAGGCCCTGTGTGTGTGTGTGTCTGTCCCGCTGCCTTGTGACTGACAACACTGCCCTGTTCCCAAGCCCGTTTGACTGGGGCCAGTGGTGAAAGTAACTTCACATTTCTTACAGGTCCCGTCCTAGCGCAACCCGAGTCCTGCCAGCTCTTTCAATAGCTCCCTGATGGCTTTGCTGCAGCTCAGCCAGCTCTTGCCGGAGCTGGGCACCGGGGCGCCCCCGCTGACTGTCACCTCCGCTGGGGTTACTAAGGCACCAGAGCTCAAACCCTGGCTCCTTCTCCCCCTCTCTGTCTTCTTGCTGCTGCCAGCAAGAGGGAAGATGGATCATCTCAGTCTTACGCTGGCACCTGAGCTTCAGGCGGGGCGGGGCTGCGGCTGTCTGGAGTCTTTCGTGGGTGGGAAGAAGCAGCTCCCGGCGCAGATTTACGGGAAGCCCTGATGCTCGCTGCTGCTGGAAACACAAATAACGATTCCTGAGTGACTAAGGGCGCCTAGGAACCTGGGATTACAGCTTCACAGGCTATGTCTGTCGTGGCAGCTTGCAAGTGCAGGCTCTTTCCCCTCTGCGTGGGCCCGGCCACTAGAGGGAGACCCCTCATTCCGCTCACACGGAGACAGTGGCTTAGCCATGATAACACAAAATCACAACTGGTGTGGAGACAGTCAATGAGCAAGTGTTGTTTGCTTCTTCACAGCACGCATGTGCCTAGGGGGTCACCCAATGAAATGAATAGGCAGCAGGCATAAAACAAACAAAAGGAAGCGCTTCTTTGCACAACACATGGTCAACCTGTGGAACTCCTTGCTAGGGGATGTTGTGGAAGCCAAAAGTATAAATGGGTTCAAGGAGGAATTAAAGAAGTCCATAGTTCCATCAATGGTTTTTAGCCAAGTTGGTCTAGGACACAATCCTATGCTCTGAGTGTCCCTAAAGCTCTGACAGCCAGATGTTGGGACTGGATGAGGGGATAGATCACTCAAAAATTGTCCTGTTCTGTTCATTCCCTGGCACTGGTCACTGTTGGCATACAGGATGCTGGGCTCGGTGGACCACTGCTCTGGCCCAGTCAGCCCCTTCTCATGTCTTTAAGCCCCAGCCACCTGCAAAATCTACTTCCTGCATCTCTGTGGAGGGGATTCCATGAAGGAGGTACCCGTAACACTTCCTCTGTCCATACTCCTCTCTCATTTCCACCCCCCTCCCTTGGTAGTAGGGGTCGCCTGGCCGTGCACAATTAGGGTACGTCTAAACTACATGCCTCTGTCGGCAGAGGCATGTAGATTTGTTTGTTCAGCAAAGGCAAATGAAGCCGCGATTTAAATGATCGCAGCTTCATTTACATTTACATGGCTGCCGCGCTGAGCTGACAAACAGCTGATCAGCTGTTTGTCGGCTCGCGCGCTAGTCTGGACGTTCCCCCTGCCGACATCAAAGCCCTTTGTCGGCAGCCCTGGTAAACCTCATCCCACTAGGAATAATGGGGCTGCCGACAAAGGGCTTTGATGTCGACAGGGGGAACGGCCAGACTAGCGCGCGAGCCGACAAACAGCTGATCAGCTGTTTGTCGGCTCAGCGCGGCAGCCATGTAAATGTAAATGAAGCCGTGATCATTTAAATCGCGGCTTCATTTGCCTTTGCTGAACAAACAAATCTACATGGCTCTGCCGACAGAGGCATGTAGTCTAGACACAGCCTTACAGTGCAGCTAATGTATCTATATAAAGGGCATGGACTCTAATTAGTTTTGCAAAACCTTCTTAACTCTCCTTAAAGAGGAAGAGATCCTGGAGCCTCACGGAGGTTGCCCATCTCCAGTGGGTCTCTCAGTGGGGCTGGGTGATTGTGCTTTGAGGATATTCTTATTCTTACTGTATAGTCTCTAAATGCCTCTGACAAGGTGGGCTCAACAATGCTAGGTGCTGCAATAAGTACCAACCCCGTCCCAAAAGGACATGAGTTTCTTCAGGCCCCCAATTCTGGGATGGAGGACCTGAAATCTGAGAAACCTTTTTACAAAGCCATTGCAGCTCCTGCGAAGAAAGGGCCTGGCTTTATTATTGAGCACGGAGTCGATGATTGCAATCGCCAGCTCTTCTGCCTTGGTCCTGGAGTCTGACTCCTTAAATGGTTAAAATTGAAACCAAATGTTATGTGCATCCTGAAACAATCTTAAAACACAGATATGCCAGAAATGTAACATCCCTTGTGTTATTTATATTGTGGTAACAGCTGGGAGTTCCAGCCCCTTTGTGCTAGGTGCTGGACAAAGAGCAAAGAGGTGGTCTCTGCGCTGAACAGCTTGCGATCTAAATGGCTATCACTGAAAATTTTTGCAAAAATCAGAACTAACTTGAATGCGGCTACTATGTCATGGTATTGGTACCTCCAAGCAAGCATTATAGGTGCACTTGGAAAGATCTGGTTTTCTATGTGTAAATGCTGGTGAAAAATGATTTCACTGTAGACACACTGCCAAAAAAATTCCCCTTGACAACAACTGAAATTCACAGGCAGGTGAAGTAAGAAAAATGTTGCTTGAGAGCCTAGAATTTGATTGGAGGCTCTTGACTTAGTATATTTAGATATGTGATGACAATTTGTATCGTAATTGTTGTGAAGCTTTAACTGTTTGAATCTCAATGCCTGCAGTCATTAAATAATTATTGTCTGCCTCCCCACCATTTCTCAAAACTTAAATTGATACTTGGGAAGTGAAAAAATACTTGCATCCCATAATTTGATGCATTTTTCCAGAAAAAATGCTTAAAAATAAGTCTCTATTACCCACTGAAATGATGGAAAAATCAAATTCTGCCAAGCCTAATTATAGCAAACGTTTTCAAAAGTACCTAAGGGACGGGGAAGCTTAAACTCAGTTTTAAAAGTGATCTAGGTACTCTGGCTCAGAACCTGTAAAATATTTACGCTCCTAACTTATGGAAGTTAGAAACTTACATATTGTACCTTAGTAGCCTCAATGTCACTGAAAACAGCTGGATTTCGATTTCAGAAATGGGACTTAGGCTCCTGAGTGTGAGATTCTTTTGGAACATTTACCATGTTGTTTGGCTTTTCAGAAAAGCTGCTCTAGACTGAAAGTTTCCTTGAATAGACACAATGGCTTATGGCCGCAGAGGGAAAAAACAAAGAATAATAAATAATTTGCATCAGTCTTTGCTGACAACTGCCCTGACAGTGGAATGTCTGCTAGGAAAAGGATTTGGCTAGACACATAACCCTAGAGGAATGGGGTTTGACTTGGACAAGAACTTTGGTTTGCAGCATAATAACATTTCTTATAAGGAAAATGGCAACTTACACCACCTGGGGTGTTGTTGTTTGTTATGTGTATTTCCATAATACATCAGAGCCCTGGTTATGAACAAGGGCACCGGTGTCTTCGGTGTTCTTAAACATTACGTTTAGATTGAGGGGAGAAATTATTGGAGAATCTGAGGGGTAAGAGGTAATTTTAGGCATAGATAGCAGATGTGCAGTTGTTATAGGGCATTAGCATGCAACTCACAGCCAAGTACAGCATGGAGCTGGATATTTATTGCCAAAGGATTCTTTTATAACCCTACTGGGGCTTCGTAAGATAAATGATCACACTTGTAGAAATGAACTAGAAATTAATTTCTCATTAGTATAGCTACTAGACTCTTGGTAGCCTGTCATTGTGAAGAAGAAAATAAGCTAAAATTAGATATGGGAGATTATTGTTATGGAATAATTAATGCATCGAGTTCATAAACAGCAAAGCCGTTGGAAGAGAAACATAAATATGTAGATATTTGGCTGCTATGTCCTCATTCTCAGACTGAAATCGCTTACCCTCAGAAAAAGCATAGCACTTTGGATATTTTGGGGACTGTTAATAAGTTAGATAGACTCACCTGGGCTTGTAAATTTGTATAATGGTAGAATTATCTTTGAGTTTAAGAAAATCCCCAGGAGAAAAATATACTCAGTGTGGCAAAGAGATTCATCTTGTATCACAGTATTTTCACTCCAGATAGAACTGTATGATAACTATGTGAAAGAATAATGTTTCTGGAAACAAAAAGTGATGTGTTCATTTCTGTAATAGTTAATAAAAAATTATATTTCTTATGCTTTTATGGTATTTATTGGTAAACTTAGATTTCCTAAGTGAGCAGAGATTTTTTTCAAAGAAAGAAATCCATATATAATAAATAGAAGAAGGGGAGGTAGATGACAATGAATATGGATTAGATGTTAACAACTGTAGGCAACTGATAAGGGAAGCTAACCGTACTGAAACATCTAGGGACAACCGAGGGAATAAGAAGAAATATTTAAAACATATTTGCAATAAATGGTAATTGAGTTTTGGCTAAACATATTTCAAAAACAATGTTGATTGTTTTTGTTGTGAAAAATGTCAGAATCCAAATATAATACGAAGAAAAAGGAGAGGTAGATGTCACTGAATACAAATTAGCTACTAAAAAATGCAGCCCATAGATGAGGAAAACGTAAGATATCAATGAAATATCTTTGGAGAGTAGGGCTGACAAGGATACGGAGAAATGTTCTAATTATATCAGGTGTGATGGAGTGTCTGCCCCACAGAGGCATAGAAAGGGTTAATCATGCCCTGCATGAAGGAGCAGTAAGTCCATCGAAAGGCCCAGAGAGGCTACATGAAGCCAATCAGGATGGAGCTGCAAGGAGCAACGGAACCAATCTGTGACCCCAGGAGCAAATGGAAACTGAGTTTTGGCTAAAAAGATCATTGCAACAATGATTTTGATAGAAATTTCCCTACAACGTGAAACTTGGTTGAAATGTTTTTCTCCCCCCAAAGTCAAGAGCCCCAAACCCTGGTTTTCATTCCAATAATTTTGACTAGCTCTCATGCCCCCTGTGTTCCTACGGGCAGCTTCTCTGCATGCCCCTGTTGGCTGGGCATGTTCTTCTGCTCCTTCCTCTTTGCTGGCCCCACACCGCACCCGAGGAGGTGTCCGTCAGCAAGGGCAGAGAGGGGCCCACTGCTGCATGGTGCAGTGAGAGATGCACTCATGCTGCATCCTCAGCAGGGCAGAAGAGCAGGGATTTTACAGTTATCTCCTGCAAGCACTGTCTGGGGGAGAGGGGGCTGCGAGGAGTGGCTGGGGAGAGGCCGAGGTACCCCTGTGCGGCAAGAAGCCAACTTTAACAATCTCACAACTCTCAGGAGAAAGACCAGGGCTCGCCAGAAATGTTCCATCCACACTTTTCTTTTTCTTTTTTTAGTCAGAAAACGGAGTTCTTGACAAAGTGAAAATATCAACAGGTGTGTTGTAAGCAAAACTCGTGAAGTCATTCTGCCGCTCTACTCTGCACTAGTTAGGCCTCAGCTGGAGTACTGTGTCCAGTTCTGGGCGCCACATTTCAAGAAAGATGTGGAGAAATTGGAAAGGGTACAGAGAAGAGCGACAAGAATGATTAAAGGTTTAGAGAACATGACCTATGAAGCCAGGCTTCATGAACTGGGCTTGTTTAGTTTGGAAAAAAGAAGATTAAGGGGGGACATGATAGCGGTTTTCAAATATCTAAAAGGGTGTCACAAGGAGGAAGGAGAAAATTTGTTCCTCTTGGTTTCTGAGGACAGGACAAGGAGTAATGGGCTTAAAGTGCAGCAGAGGAGGTTTAGATTGGACATTAGGAAAAAATTCCTAACTGTCAGGGTGGTCAAATATTGGAATAAATTGCCAAGGGAGGTGGTGGAATCTCCCTCTCTGGAGATATTTAAGAACAGGTTAGATAGACATCTGTCAGGGATGGTGTAGACGGAGCTTGGTCCTGCCTTGAGGGTGGGGGGCTGGACTTGATGACCTCTTGAGGTCCCTTCCAGTCCTATTATTCTATGATTCTATGATTTGTGGAAAAGAAAATCCAGTTTTCCATCAACCCCACCCTCTCCCCCACAAAGCAAGTAGAAAATGGAACGGAACCTTTTCTGTTTTATGGCAGTTTTCTGCCAACTTGTATTTTTATTTTGTGTTTGTGTGTGCGTGTGAGTCTCGGTGTGTGTGCATCTCTGTGAGTGTGCATCTGTATGCGTGCACGCGTGTCTGTGTGTGTGTTTCTGGATGAAAAGCTGAAAATTTCCTCTTAAAAGGAAAGAAAAATATGTTTGACAAATATTTCCATTGAGAAAGAAAACACCTCCTACCAACTCTAGGCAAAATGCTCCTTTGGCTAAAAGAGTTGATTCTTCCCAGAACCGGGGAAGCTGATCAGTCAGCTGGCCCCTGCCAGGCACATGCCCATCTCTGTTGCTACCCACAATGGCAAGAGTGGATGCTAGGCTTCAAAAAACCTCCTGTTTCCGGCCTGGCAGAGCCCCTCCACTGTGCTGCAGGTGCGGGGTCCCACCCTGCCTCCGCCCCATCCCACCACCTTTCCCCAGCCTGCTGCCCTGCACTTCGCTGCTCTGGCAGAAAGCAGAGTGCCATGGGGCTGGGTGCTCTGCAGCGAAGCGGGGCACAGCGAGCTGGGAGCTGGACCGCAGGACAGGGCACTCAATATGAGAGGGGGACCTGACCCCTGCTGGCACCCTGCACCCGACCCTCCCCACCGGCTAATCCCCCAGGCAGCCCTGGCTGAGGCAGCTGCTGTGGGACTCCCAAAGCACAGGCCCTGAGGTGGCCGCTCTGAACCATTCTGGAGACGGGACGGCTTTCCTGGTCCCTGCCCATCGCATACGGCTCACTAATGGTGCTGCGAGGTGTATTCCCAGAATTACAGACATCTTGGGAATTGTGCGGGCCAGAGATGGCTAATGGGCCCCGTTGCTCAGACAGGCCAGTCCTGCGTGCCTGTGTGAGCTCTTGGGGGCGGGGGAGGGGCTCATTTCCCCACCCGATTTGATTTTCAGCCCCTTTATTATTTTTAACTCTGTTCCCTGCTCTCGGATGGGGAAGAGTC
Organism: Pelodiscus sinensis; assembly: GCF_049634645.1. NCBI lineage: Eukaryota > Metazoa > Chordata > Testudines > Trionychidae > Pelodiscus > Pelodiscus sinensis. Next base: position 4,779,254 of record NC_134739.1, on the reverse strand, counting down.
AGAATGACTCACAGGAAACAAGAGGCTGGTTGCAATCAAGGTGCCGATGCCAGATCTGAGCAGGGTCATTCATCACCGCAGCTATGATATGTCTCTCTGGGGATGTTTTGCCAATATCAGTATTTTCTGATGGGGGGGGGGGTGACTTTCAGTTCCTTCAGGTCGTTTGTGCATTCTACAGCCCCCCCAGATATGGCCAGGTGCCAACAGCCTCCGCAGGTCCCTGGGCAACATGCCTGGCTCCACACTCCCGGAAGGGGTGGGGCCTCAGGTGGAAGGGAGGGGCCAGGCTAGCCAGCCTGGAGTGCCCCCCCAGAGTGTGGCACCCCCCCCACCCTCAGAACCACCCTCAGAACCTGAGCAGCAGCAGCTACTTTGCATCACCCGGCCCTAAGACAACTGCCCCCTTTGCTCCTCCTCATAAGTGGGCCTGGCTATGGTCAGTTTTCTCAGCCTGGTCCCTTGCACAAAGATTTGCAAGCACAGAGCCCTGCACTTGTTGGGTGTCCCATGGAAACGAATGGGAATTGTGCCCACAGCTTCCTTGGGCACTTCTGAATATTACACCCATACTTTCTTGCATCATTCCTGACCGGGTCCAAGGGCCAGATTTGCAAAGGTCATTAGCTGTGTGACGATGCCAAGGCAGGTAGAGCACACACTGGAAAAGTGCCCGGGCACCTCGTGCTCCTTGTGCTCTGAGTGAATGCGGAATGGGGCTACCTCTCCGGGAGAGCAGCCCACACTGCCAGGGTGTCACGGCCGTCGGGGTAGAAACCAGCCCAGTGCACTGTTGGCTCCCACAAGCAGTGGTGGGAATAGAAACCGGCATCTCTCCCCTAATGGCGGCCTCGCGCCTCTCTCCAAGGCCAAGTGCTGGCTGAGAGGATGGGAGACCCGAAGGCACAGAGCAGGGGAGCCCAGGAGGGTGGTGGTGTGATATGATTGTCCCTGCCACCATCCACACCGATCCTCCAGCATGGCCTCACTGCGCGCGCCAAGCCTGCTTTCACGGCCCCTCACGCAGGTTACGTTGCCGATCGGCCAAAGTGGCCGTGTCTTGGGCCGACGAGAGGGCCCGCCACACAGATCATGGCCATCAGGAATCTGAATAAAGTCTGTGAAACCATGGAAACGGCTGTAAAACCCCCCTTCCCCATTTGATTAGGCCCCAAACTGAGTGGTGGCATGAAGTGGTGCCCGGGGGCTCCGTGCCACACATCTACCGACGGTGAATGTGTGACATCATGCGTGAGGCTCCAAGCGGGGCTGGCCCAGCTCTGCAGGACAGGGGCTGTCATTGTGGGGCCAGGCCCCACCTCTGGCCTGTCCCTCCCCACCTCCACTGTTCTCTTGCCAATGTTGATGTAGCAAAAATGACACTATCTGGTGACCTCTCTGGGACTTAACCGGGGCTGGCCTTACCATGAGGTAAACTGAGGCGGCTGCCTCAGGTGCCTGACTGGGGGGGGGGGGGGGGAGGGGAGGGCCCCACTAGGACCCAGAGCATAGAAAATTGTGTCTGCTGCTGGTGCATATGGATTCTCTCTGCTCTAGATGCCCAGAGATGGTGGAGTGCTGTGAGAGGAGTAGAACAGGGAGAAGGCAGAATTGAGACCTTGCAAAGTTTTGGCCCAAGCAAGGGGGCATGGGGGTGTCATTTGAGCTCCCCACCTCAGGTGCCAAAATGTTGTGGGCCAGTCCTGGACTTAATGCTTCTTTCTGCATCTCTGTGGTGAAATTGCCTGCAAGTATCAAAATCATGGAGAAGTGGGGTTCTGGGTGCTGGATTAGCACTTGCCCACCTCCACTGGGGGAGGGGAGGAGGCGCTGGTGCACACCAGGGGCAGGTGTTGTCATTACACCTGCTGTGGGGCGCATTGCACACATCTAGCAGCCGGTGCATTGTCTACACTATGGTTGCTGCTTGTACAGCTGCCTCCCAGTTAGGTCCCAGTTAGGGTGTACAGCACCTAACACAGGACTCTGGCCTGTGATTTGTAGGTGCTTCTGCAATATAAACTACTCTCTGGGCTTGGGCCGGCCTCACACCCAGCTTGGGGGCACATCTCTGCTTGAAAAGCCAGGGCTGATCGACTCCAGAAGTCAGGGAACGTTCCAGGCCGCTGTGGCCAGAACTTACTGACTTAGGGAGAAGAGGGGGGACACACGGAGCCCCAGCATCCGGTTGCCACGGACACAACTACAAGCACCTCGGCGGTTGTCTATAGCTCTCACAGCTGGGCGAGGCAGCCGCTCATTCACTCCCTCCAGCGAACCCAGCCCATCTCCTCTCTGCCTGTGCTCCGGGCTGGCTTCCTGAAGGACTGCTCTCCTGGCAGAAGGAAGAACAGTGGTGCTGGGAAGGGGAGCAGGACACAAAGTACCCTGGCATCAAGCTGTGTGAACATTCCTTTTATCCCTCCATTCCCTCCCTCCTCAACCAGGGGGAGAGAGGGTGCTTGAGGAGGGGAGGAATGGAGGGATAAAAGGAGCCCCAGGTGTATGCAGTGAGCTTGACCATCACCCGCTACTAAGTGTGCGACCCAGCAGTAATCCAAGTGGAAGAATGGCTTGAAATCCTCTCCGGAGGCAGCAGCAGGGCCTTCGAGTTGGCAGAGGAATTCCCCCCCGTTTCCTGACTGTGAGCAGTGCCCAGGACAAAATACATTGGGCCTGATAAATGGATTTGGTTGTTCTGATGAATGCCCAGAAAGCGGGTTTATCTTCAAAGGCTTCTTTTCCATATTTACGTCAGCAATCCACCCAGCTCTTCCTGGAAGACTCTCTGGTGGACAGGGGGGCCGATAGGCTGATAGCACAGTTACCAAGACATAAAGCTAGAATTCAAACATCAGTGATGATGAGCATGGTGTGACCTTCAACCACTGCTCCTTCCCATCTTTGTGCCTGCTCCATCATTTGCTGTTGGGTGAGGGATACAGTTAGTGGAAAGAGAACTTAAGAACAGCCATGCTGGGTCAGACTAAAGGTCCAGCTAGCCCAGGATTCTGTCTCCTAACAGCAGCCAGTTCCAGATGCTCCTGACACTTCTTTCAGCCATTTCCAGATTCTGGCAGACAGAGACTAAAACTGTCCTGGCTGATAGCCATAGCTATCCTCCATGAATTTATCTGGCTCTTTTTTTAACCCTGTTATAGTCCTGGCCTTCACAACATCTTCTGGCAAGGAGTTCCACAGATTGACTGTGCATTGTGTGAAAAATACTTTTTTGTTTGTTTTAAACCCACTATCTATTAATTTCATTTGGTGACCCCCCCAGGGGAAGGAGTAAATAACACTTCTTTTTCTACTTTCTTATCACCTGTTATGATTTTATAGACTTCTAGCATACCCCTCCTTAGCTGTCCCTTTTCCAAGCTAAAAAGTCCCATCTCTGCTCACGTCAGCTGTTCCAAACTCCTAATCACATTTGTTGCCTTCTTCTGAACCTTTTCCAATTCTAATGTATCTTTTTTGAGATGAGGCGACCACATCTGCACACAGTATTCAAGATATGGGTGTACACTGGATTTACACAGAAGCAATATGATATTTTCTGTCTTAATATCTATCCCTTTATTAATTATTCCTAACCATCGCTGCACACTGAGTGGATGTTTTCAGAGAAGTATCCACAGTGACTCCAAGTCTCTTTCTTGAATGGTAACAGTTAATTTAGATCCCAATCATTTTATACGTATAGTTGGGATTATATTTTTCCATGTGCATTACTTTGCATTCATCAACATTGAATTCCATCTACCATTTTGTTGCCCAATCACCCAGTTTTGTGAGATCCTTTGAAGGTCTTTACAGTTTGCTTGGGACTTAACGCTAATGAGTAGTTTTGTAACAGCTGCAAATTTTGCCACCTCACTATTTACTCCTTTTCCCAAATCATTTGAATGGGTTGAACAGTACTGGTCTCAGTACAGACCCCATAGGGACATCACTATATGCTTCTCTTCATTCTGAAAACTGACCATTTATTCCTACCCTTTGTTTCTTAGCTTTTAACCAGTTTCGACCCATGAGCGAACCTTCCCTCTTATCTCATGACAGCTTACTTTGCTTAAGAGCTTTTGAGGTATGTCTACATTGCAATGCTATTTCGGGATACCGGAGTATCCTGAAATAGCTATCTCGTGTCTTCACAACAAGCCCATTATTTCGGGCTCGCTATTCTGACATCCCTGTAAATCTGTAAAGGGACGATTTGGAATAGCGCTTTATTTCCAAATTTGGAGCTCTGTAGACAGCACCAAATGACAAAATAAGCTATTTCAAAATAGCATTGAAATATGATATGCAATTTGTGTAGCTCAAATTGTGTATCTTATTTTGATTCACAGTGCTATGTAGGTGCACCCTTGGTGAGCAATCTTGTGAAAGGCTTTCTGGAAATCTAAGTACACTGTATCTGCTGGATCCCCCTTAGTGTGATGGAGTGTTGGGGTTTTCCCGTCTCCTGCACCCCCATAGTGGCACGAACAGACTCCACCAGCCAGTAGAATAGAGGGAGTTTATTGCTCCTCCAGGATACAGCACAGCACAGATGTCATCTGGTTACAGAAACTGGGGCTAGGATGCCTCAGCCCCCCTTGAGATGTGGGAGACTGGGCCCCTAAATTCCAGCCCCTTTCCCTAGGCTGTCTCCTCCATGATCCCAGACAGAAACTAACTCTCTTCCAGCCCTGCCCCCCAGCCAGGGGCGGCATTCCACCTTCGTTTCTCTCCCTGGGGGGTAGCTGGTTGGACAGGTTGAGAGACCCTTGCCTAGTGACTCATCCCCTGTCCTGCTGGGCCGTGGTACAGACAGCCCCAGCATAGCAACCAGCAAGGTACCAACACTATGTCACACCCTTGTATATGTTTGTTGACCCCCTCAAAATTCTAATAGATTGGTGAGGCAGGATTTCCCTTTACAAACCTATGCTGACTCTTCCCCAACAAATTACATTCGTCTATGTGTCTGGCAATTCTATTATTTACTATAGCTTCAACCAGTTTGCCCAGCACTGAAGTTTAATTGCCAGGATCGCCTCTGGAGCCCTTTTAAAAAATTGGCATCACATTAGCTACCTTCCAGTCATTTAATACAGAAGCTGATTTAAATGACAGGTTACAAATGACAGTTAATAGTTCTGCAGGTTTTCATTTGTGTTTCTTCAGAACTCGTGTGTGATACCATCTGGTTCTGGTGATTTATTACTGTGTAGTTTATCAATTTGTTTGAAAACCTCCTCTAATGACACCTCAGTCAGGGGCAGTGCCTCAGATCTGTCACCCCAAAAGAATAGCTGAGGTTTGGGAATCTCCCTCACATCCTCAGCTGTGAAGACCAATGCAAAGAATTAATTTAGTTTCTCCAGAAGAACCTTATCATCCTTGAGGGCTCCTTTTAGCATCTTGATTGTCCAGTGGCCCTACTGGTTGTCCTCTTCTAGCTGTTCTTCAAATTCCTTTTCACCTTCCTAATTAGATTTTTACACTTCGTTTGCCAGAGTTTATGATCCTTTCTACTTTCCTCACTAGGGTTTAACCTCAGACTATTAAAACTCCTTTGGCTGTGTCTACACTGGCCACTTATTCCAGAAAATCAGCTGCTTTTCCAGAATAACTTGCCTGCTGTCTACACTGGCTCCTTGAATTTCCGGAAAAGCACTGACAATCTACTGTAAGAATTCAGCCGCTTTTCCGGAAATACTAAGCTGCTCCCGTTCGGGCAAAAGTCCTTTTTCCGGAAAATTGTTCCGGAAAAGGGCCAGTGTAGACAGCACAGTAGTGTTTTCCGCAAAAAAGCCCCAATCGTGAAAATGACGATCGGGGCTTTTTTGCGGAAAAGCGCGTCTACATTGGCACGGACGCTCTTCTGGAAAAAGTGCTTTTGTGGAAAAGCATCCTGCCAATGTAGACGCGCTTTTTCTGGAAATACTTATAATGGAAAACTGCCCTTTGTGTTTGCTTGATTTAATACCCACCTCACTCAAATGCCCAGTAAACCACAGGAACACAAGAACGGCCAGTCTGGGTCAGGCCAAAGTGTCTAGCCCAGTGTCCTGTCTGCCGACAGTGACCAATGCCAGGTACCCAAGAGGGAATGGACAGAGCAAAATCATCACGTAATCCCTTCCCTGTCTCTCGTTCCCAGCGTCTAGCAAAAAAATCTTGGGCAGAGGAGCTCTCTGGTAAAGAGTAACAATATTTGTGGGGAATGGTGGACACTGTTTGTGTCTGTATCCCAGTGCAGAGTGCAGATGGATTCACCGTATTTTTTGCACAACCGGGGCTCACGTTCTCTGTCATACACACTTCGCCTGTGAATTGTGGTGAGTTTGTCAGTTGGCTCGGGGCCAGGGTATCACTAGTCACGGCCGTCAGGGCCTTGTCTAACGGATCGGTGCCTTGGCCTAGTGTTTCAGTGGCTTTTCTCCAAGGGCAAGTGGAAAACCCAAAGGGAAGGTGTAACTGGTTGGCTCTCACCTTACGGGCTGGGATTCACCAACCCAGGGTACAGAATGAGGCACATCTGGGCCATTGCCCTGGGAAGAGCCGCAGGAGGCTGCAAAGAAGGGCGAAAGCTCAGGACTAGAAAGGAAAGCTCTCCAGGCAGGTGGGCCTGGGGGAGGCCCCAGGCCGGGAGGCCTATGCAAGGGAAGAGAAGCCTGGGGGCAGTTGTGTGGGTCTATGCACGGACTTTGTCTGGGGGCTGAGTTTTATGCACAGTTTTATTGTATATTAGCAAACTTAGTCCCCAACGAGGGGTCTTTTTTGGCCAGGCAAAAGCCAGAAGCGATGTTTATTTGAACACGCCCAGAGGAGAAATGGCAGCGGGCTTCAGGCCACGAGGGGGCGCATGGGAGGCAGCTGGCCTGGCTGGGGACGTCTCCCGGGCCCCCACGCACCTCCTCTGGCACGTTCAGCTCCCAGGCGCGCCGTCAAGGAGGTGGGCAGTGCAGGGGGGGGACACACGCCACCGACAATAAGCATCCCGTCCTCCTATGCAAACAAGATGACAACTGCTAGCGAGGGCCATTCGTCGCCGCTGTCAGGGGAGCTGCGTCTGAGCTGGCAGAGCCATTCAGATGTCACTGACAAGGCAACTTCCTCCTCCCTGTTGAACGCCCTCACTTGATGCCCTGATGCCCTTCCCAGAGCAGGCCCCGCCGAAAGCCAGGAGCCCGAGGTTTTGGGTGCCGAGGTCCAGCCCCTTGTGAGAGGCTCTGGGTTCAGGAGATGGGTCCGTGCCCCTCATGCAAGAGACGACTCCTGGGCCCCTGACCAGCACCCTCACAGGCGGTGGGACAGTTTGGGGCAGGGAGGGGGAGAATCCAGCCCCTCCAGTGGGTACAGACTGCAGAGCAGCACAGCTGCTACTGATCCTGCGGTGTGGGGGGAGGGGATGGGCGCAGAGGGGGCCGCCGTGAAGGGCCACTAGCTCTACCATACTGCTGGGCCTGAGATTTGAAATGTGATCCTTCCTACCCTACCCCAAGTTACAGTTCTCCCTTAGTGTGCCTTCTGTGCCTCGGTTTCCCCATTTGCTGCTAATAATGCTCCTCTTTCTGTGAGGCGGCATCGGAGGGCCGGGCTGTGTCCTCCTTATGCAGGAAGCACCATGGATGCTCTGCTCTGTGTTGTTTTCATGCTCCCCCCTGCCTTGGCCCTCTGCTGCAGCATGACGGGGGCTGTGGGGGCGCGTGGGGCCCATGGGACCGGAGAGCAGGGGGAAGCTGGCTGGTGCTCAGACTCCAGGCCGGCGTTTGGCTGCTTTCAGCGGAGCAGTTGTGGCGAGTGGGTGGCGTGGGGAGATGCCCAGGAGGCTGCAGAGCTTGAGCTGGCAGGAAGCAACAGACATTTCCTGGGGCGGGAGGCCCTTTCTTGCCAAGGATTCAGGTCCTTGCAGCAAAGCTTCGGAGACCACCCGGCGAGGTGATGCTGTGTCACTCCTGCGGTGATGGCAGAAGCTAAAGGCGGCCGGGCGTTCCATTAGCGATTGCTTGTGGGACGCATGGATTCCCGGGGAGGAAATATTTCAGCTTTGCTGCTGAGAGCGGCTTCGGGGTCAGGGCCAGGCTCTGAAAAGCCACCTCTCTGCTTGCACGGGCCTGCCGCCCACCTGCGTGAGCTCAGGCCTGCTGGGAGCTCCTGATCCAGACAGGATGCAGGCCCAGCTGGGGACAGGAGTGCCAGAAAGAGCCAGGCTGTGTCCAGCAGCCTCCCTCAGGAGTCCCGCTGGGAGTCCTGTCTGTTGGCACCCAGTTCCTAGCTCCAGGGAGCAGTGTGGGGCAGAGGGGGTAGGAGGAGGACGGCCTCCTCGCACTCCTAGCCCAGGCCCTTGGCTGCAGCTGGCTGGGATGGCTTGTGTTTACCCAGTGGGTTCTCCCCAGGACAAGCCAGCCCAGGGAGAACACTCGAAGGACCGACTCTTGCATTGCCCCTTCTGGCTCAGTAGGTGGGAGGCTTGTTTGAACCATCCCATCGCCCTCTGTTTGTTTCTCCAGCGACCTGCTACAAAACTAAAGCAACCAACCAGCCAGCAAATGCCTGGACGACCAACCCTTGCAATTTAAATGATCGCGGCTTCATTTACATTTACATGGCTGCCGCACTGAGCCGACAAACAGCTGATCAGCTCCGAGTTCTTACAGGGCTGGCCCCGGTCCATCCCTGTCAGCGCAGCTGTCTCTGCACGCTGGGCCTGGGAGGCAAGGATGGATGGACGGACAGATGGATGGATGGGCAGACAGATGGATGGACGGACAGATGGATGGATGGGCAGACAGATGGATGGATGGGCAGACAGATGGATGGATGGACGGACAGATGGATGGATGGGCAGACAGATGGATGGATGGGCAGACAGATGGATGGACGGACAGATGGATGGATGGACAGACAGATGGATGGACGGACAGATGGATGGATGGGCAGACAGATGGATGGACGGACAGATGGATGGACGGACAGATGGATGGATGGGCAGACAGATGGATGGACGGACAGATGGATGGATGGACGGACAGATGGATGGATGAACAGATAGATGGATGGACGGACAGATGGATGGACGGACAGATGGATGGATGGACAGATGGATGGATGGACGGACAGATGGATGGACGGACAGATGGATGGACGGACAGATGGATGGATGGGCAGACAGATGGATGGACGGACAGATGGATGGATGGACGGACAGATGGATGGATGAACAGATAGATGGATGGACGGACAGATGGATGGACGGACAGATGGATGGATGGACAGATGGATGGATGGACGGACAGATGGATGGACGGACAGATGGATGGACGGACAGATGGATGGATGGACGGACAGATGGATGGACGGACAGATGGATGGACGGGCAGACAGATGGATGGACGGCAGACAGATGGATGGACGGCAGACAGATGGATGGGCAGACGGACGGATGGATGGGCAGACGGATGGATGGATGGGCAGACAGATGGATAGACGGACAGACAGATGGATGGACGGGCAGACAGATGGATGGACGGACGGACAGATGGATGGATGGACAGACGGATGGATGGGCGCACAGACGGATGGATGGGCGGACAGATGGATGGATGGACAGACAGACGGATGGATGGACAGATGGATGGACGGATGGATGGATGGATGGACGGATGGATGGATGGATGGGCAGACGGATGGATGGATGGGCAGACAGATGGATGGATCCCTCCTGTTAGATACAGTGCTGGGAGGTGTCACAGGCCAGGTGGGGGAGTGAGGACACTGTGCTAGCAATGGCGTGGGAGGCACAACAGCAGGCCCCTGGGATCCCGAAGGAGCTGCAGACAATTCTAGAGCCGGGCCTGGTCCCGTTCTCATTGCCCGGGGTTCAGAAGTCCCCACTCCGCGTGAGCAGAACCGACTGGACTCCATCCAGCACCGAGCGGCTCAGGTCGCTGCCTGCAGGATGGGGCTGTGGCGAGTCCAGTCGATCCAATTAACAGTGAGCCATTAAGCCAGAGCGGCTGTGGGAGCGGGGACTCGTCCATCACTTTAGCCTGCCCTGGCAATTTCCCTGTGTGATTGTGCACAGACAGCTGCACTGGTTTAACATGGCACCTTTACAGCGTGTGCGGGCCGGGGCTGGCGGGGAGCATATTAGCCAGCAGAACGGAACAGCTGTGACTGATGGGGGATTATCTTGGCGCATTAGCCCAGCTTGCTAAGATAATTGCCCTGCGCCGAGTTAATGAATCACCTTGGCAGGCGGAGGTCCTGGGGAAAGCCCATTGCTTGATTGCAAATCTAGAGGCAATTGCTTTTCTAATGACACCCGGCTCTATGTGCAGCGCTCAATGCCTCTTCTCTCTGTCCCTCCGTGTCACCGGTGGAAGAGCCGTCTCTGCCCACGGGCTCAGCAGCACAATTTGGAGCTCACCTTGCCTGGGTTTTTAGTGCTTCACACCGTGTGTGTGTGTGTGTGTGTGTGTGTGTGTGTGTGTGTGTGTGCGCGCGCGCTACATAGAAGAGCTGGGGATCGTAGTGTCACAGGCGTTTAGGCATGTGTGTCACACTTCATACATTGACAGGACTGGGGCAGACATGATGAAACAATAGCACATGGTCTGAGGGTCTTTTGGGAGAAATTCCTACCCTCCCACACACATACACACAGAAGCATCCTTCTCCCACCCAGAGGCCAGGAGCTAGTGCTTTAAATAGAAGAACCGGCGCCCGCCTCTTTTGGCTGCATCCCAGCAATTTGTCAGTTGCTGCCAGGGGTCAGCAGCGTGGCTTGGCCACTCGTTTTTCATAATAAATAGGGGGGCAGGACCGGCTGCAAGGGCTTGTTTGTTCACGAATGCCCAGTGGAGATAGCCTGTCTCTGCTCAGCATGCACTTTCTTTTTTCAGCACCCAGGACAGATGCTTCCCCAGGAATTGCCACATCTGGAACGAAGGGGGGAAAGCTTGTCCAGCTCAAAACAGTGCAACACCCCAGCAGCTATGGGGAGAAATATTCCCTGACCCCAGCTGTGTGTCAGTGTATCCTTGAGACCTGAGTTCTATTCCCATCTTTGTTGCTGGGTGACCGTGGGCAAGTCACTGTCCCGTGCCTCAGTTTCCCCACCTGTAAAATGTAGACAATGAGACTGCTGTCCTTTGAAAAGCATTCTGTGCTCTGCTAGCAAAGAGCCCTATGTAAGAGGTTACTGTTGTAGGTAACGAGCTCTTGTCCCCATGACCCCAAGCGTCACTGCAATTGATATAATGGTTACATTTGCCAATCTTGCTGTAGGGCTTTCAAAGTGAATTTTGCATGTGAACAGCTAGAGCCTGGTGTGCAGCAGGAGCACTGAATGCATTGGTGATGGTCTCCTGTCTCGGGGGTGGATCCAAATTACTGTGCAACTTGCCATGTGAGTCACACAAGAGTTCAGGCAGGTCTTCCATAAGTTACAAAGTGAGTTTCCTGTGAGTGACGGCTGTCAGCACCTGGCATCCAGAGATCCCAGCATGCTCTGGGTTACAATCCACCTTCAGGAGACACTTTACTCCTGGCTGACAGGCACCTTCTTCTAGGAAGGGGCAGCTGATTTATGGGACACAATGATTCTGTGCTTGTTTTGTATTGTTTGCGAGGCATCTCTTCTCCACCCCTCACAAACTGCACTGACTTGTGGGCATCCCAGATAAAAGGTACCGGAGCTTCAAGAGCATGACCTTAGGGTATGTCTGCACTGCAGTTGAAGCCTAACTCCTGTTCTGTCTACACACATGTTGGGCTCATCCTGGCCTGGAGGGGGGGGGGGGGCAGGTGTCAAGCCCTATTGCTGTGCAGTGTAAACACAGCCCCACTGGACATGTGCTCTGGGAGTTTGCCGAAAGTATCTGTCACTTTGGCCTCTGGACAGTCAAGTTTGGTGGCCAGTCAAATTTTCCCACAATGCACCCCAATTTGGGCAGGTCCAAAGAAGTCTAGTGTAGCAGGGTTGGACTTCTGTAGTGGGATTGGTCCAGAGTGACTTAGACAAATTGAAGGATTGGGCCACAAGAAATCTGATGAGGTTCAACAAGGACAAGTGTAGAGTCCTGCACTTGGGACGGAAGAATCCTAAGCATTGTTACAGGCTGGGGACCAACTGGCTAAGTAGTAGTTCTGCAGAAAAGGACCTGGGGGTTACAGTGGATGAGAAGCTGGATATGAGTCAACAGTGTGCCCTTGTAGCCAAGAAGTCTAATGGCATATTAGGTTGCATTAAGAGGAGCATTGCCAGCAGATCCAGAGATGTCATTAGTCCCCTTTATTCGGCTTTGGTGAGGCCACATCTGGAGTATTGTGTCCAGTTCTGGGCCCCCAATTACAGGAAGGAAGGATGTGGATGCATTGGAGAGGGTCCAGTGGAGGGCAATCAAAATGATTAGGGGCTGGAGCATATGACCTACAAGGAGAGGCTGAGGGAGTTGGGTCTATTTAGTCTGCAGAAGAGAAGTGTGAGGGGGGATTTGATAGCAGCCTTCAACTTCCTGAGGGGAGGTTCCAAAGAGGATGGAGAGAGGCTGTTCACAGTAGTGACAGATGGTAGAACAAGGAGCAATGGTCTCAAGTTGTGGTGGGAAAGGTCCAGGTTGGATATTAGGAAAAACTATTTCACTAGGAGGGTGGTGAAGCACTGGAATGGGTTACTTAGGGAAGTAGTGGAGTCTCCATCCCTAGCGGTGTTTAAGTCTCGGCTTGACAAAGCCCTGGCTGGGTTGATTTAGTTGGGGTTGGTCTTGCCATGGGCAGGGGGCTGGACTTGATGGCCTTCTAAGATCTCTTCCAGCTCTATGGTTCTATGATTGTGCCCACATAATGCAGGGTAGGGATCCAGGGTTCACCAATTTCTAACCTGGGCTTGCAAAGGGGTGCAGACACTCAAGCCCTCAGGCAATACTGCAGTGTAGACAGACATTTAGCAACCAACACTTTTTTGTGAAACTCTTTGTCTAAAGGACTTGAACTTGGGCACTGTTTTGGCTCAAGTTTGGACCATCCAGCCCTGTGGGGTCCTGTGACTCTAGGTCTGAGTCCTGGCACCATGTGATTTGTGTGTAGACAGAAGTGTGTGTGTGTGGGGTGGAGGGTGGGGGTATTTGTGACCATGGGAATTCAACCCCTGGACTTACACTGCCACAGAAACACCCTCCCTGCAAAGACTGGGCTGTGGGCGTCTCTGGCTGCATTTTTAAAAGGAGGCGTATTTAGCCCTTTCCTGAAGAGAAGGGGGCTGGTTCTTTTCTCCGTGCCTCTGGTGTTTTCTACCTTGGCCGTTACTTTCCTTTGCACAATGCCTGGCATCTGCCTCCAAAGAGCAGTGGGGGGAGAGGGCGGAAGGCTGGGACAGCGCAGGAAGCCAGACAAGTTGCAGGGACATGCGAGCGCCCGGGGCAGAGAGGCAGCTGGGTGTTCTACAGCCAGTGGTGAACTGCAGCGGCTGCAGGAGTTTGTCTGTTCAGGGGCACCTGGGATCTGCAGTTCTTTCAGCCGCTGCATGCAAACGCGAAGCCAGGGCGGGTGCTGGTCCGCCAGCTACATGCAATCGAGCCGGAGCAGCTTGGATAAACCTGCTGCTGCTGGTGAGGCTGGTTAGCATGGTGGAGGGGAAGCACTTGACTTCTATGAGCTGAAGTGGCTCCGGTTCCGCCTGCCCCCTGTGAGGGGCAGAGAGAAAGGAGAACGCAGGCGGTCAGAGAGGAGAACGCATCTCGTGGTCAGAGGAGCCAGCTGCTAATGCTGCAGGGTGCTTTGCTGAGTGAGCCAGGCAAGGCCGAGGCTGGGAGGACAGGGAAGGGAGCCTGTGGCTGGGAGCTGCAGGCTAAGAGGAGTCTGTTTTAATTGTTGGACTCCCCAGCAGAGGTGACGGTCAGCGGGGGCGCCTGGTGCCCAGCTCCGGCGAGAGCTGGCTGAGCTGCAGCAAAGCTGGCCGGGAGCTATTGAAAGAGCTGGCAGGACCCAGGTTGCACTCGGCCGGTGCCTGCAGGAAATTTGAAATTGCTTTCACCGCTGCTCCCCAGGGCTCTCTGGCACTGCACCAAGCAGATCTCAGAGCTCAGAGGCAGAACTAGGTGCTGGGGCAGGCGTGTCTTTGTCTAACCTGCCCTGGGACTCTCCAGGGTCAATGCAACGGTGCACGTGTGATCAAGGACCGAACATGGCTCTCCCTGAGCGGTGGTCCGGTGACTTCCACGCTGAAGTGTTTGCACCAACCCTGCTGCGATGGTGAGGGGTCACTGCCACCCCCACGGCCTACCCAGGCGCAGCTCTGCTCTCACACACACCGCCAGGGCATTGCACACTGTAGCAGGGTGGCTTGCTTGGTCAGCCGGCCTAGTGGTCAGGGCTTCAGACTTTCTATCAATTCATGGTCCTCGAGGGGAGGTCCCAGCTGAACAGGCTCCTTGCTCTAACTCCTAAGTCTGCCCTCTTTGGGCTCGGAGTCAGAGCTCCAAGAGGGGAATGGGGACTGGGCCCCCCCTCGTCACAGGGTCCCAGCCTCGGCAGCAGTGCAAAAGGTCTCAGTTTGGGGGTGGTTGTAGCTGACTGAAAAGTCTTCCCTTCAAATTCCTAACCGTCTAGGCTGAGGCCTGCAGCCCTGCGGTGCCTTTGCCGACGGGTCTCCCTCCCTGCAGGGTGGGGGGAGATTCACAGCTGGAAGAGAAAGGTCCCAACGGTCCCTGGGGACGCCCATCCCAATATCATGACCCTCATCTGGGGGCCATTTGGGGGCAGGGCCTGGGCCTTTTCTGAGGGTAACAGAGTCAGACTCACTCCCTGGCCTCCTGCTTGGGGGAGACGCAGGAGTGGGGCAGTATCAGGGATGCTTGCTCCATTGCCACCTGCACTGTGCCCGCCCTGTGGCTAGACGGAGGGAATCTGTCTCCAGGGCCACCGTTCATATTATTTGGGTTTGCAGCGGGTCTAGGACTGGGGACTGACATTGCCACAGCCACACACCCCAGGTATAGACAGTACTGCACCGACAAGAGAATGAGCTTCATCGACCTAGCTTCCACCTGCGTTAGAGAGAGACGGGGGACCCCTGCCCCTATTGGCGTAGGTAATGTCTCCACTGAAGCACCGCACGGCTGTAGCAGTTTAAGTGTAGACGTATCCCCAGGCATGGACCAGAACCCCGAGGTGCTGAGCACAGACCCCAAAGAGGAGCCTGTCTGAAGGTGTCACTTTTAGATTGTCAGGTAGGTGGGACAGGGACCAGCTTTTGGGTCTCTTTGTACAGCACCTAGCACCAGGGAATCCTAGGCATTACTGTAATTCACCTAGGCTATGTCTAGACTGCAGGCTTCTTTCAAAAGAGGCTCTTTCGAAAGCATCTTTCGAAAGAGCCTCTTTCAAAAGATCGCGTCTAGACTGCAGGCGGATCTTTCGAAAGAGAAATCCGCTTTTTCGAAAGAGAGCACCCAGCGAGTCTGGATGCTCTCTTTCGAAGACGGCCTCTTTACATTGAAGAACGCCTTCTTTCGAAAGAGGAACTTTCGAAGGAAGGAGTTCTTCCTCGTGAAACGAGGTTTACCGCCATCGAAAGAAAAGCCGCGTTCTTTCGAAATTATTTCGAAAGAACGCGGCTTGAGTCTGGACGCAGGGGAAGTTTTTTCGGGAAAAGTAGCCTTTTCCCGAAAAAACCCCTGAGTCTGGACACGGCCCTAGTGACTGATGCAGAGGCCTCAGCAAATGGGGCTCTAGTCTCTCACTAGCATGAACTGGGGAAAGAGCGTCAGGTCGGGATGCTGTTGACGTACTTAAAGAGATGTCCTTTATGGTCAGCTTTCACTCAGGGCCTGCTCACTAGAAAGCTCCCTTGGTCTTTCCCCGCACTCCTCCCCCCCCATTAATAAATGAGAAGAAAATCTCTCCAGCACAGAAATTCTGATGTTCAGTCATTATCTTTCAATCTGAACGCAGTCGAGCTTCTCGGCTCTGCCTCACCATGTGCGGCTTTGTGCTGTGAATGTAAATGCTGGTGTCAGCGGTGGCATTGATGTGATGTCTAAATGTCTCTCTCTCGGGGAGGGGAGCGGAAGCCTTTTATGAAGTCTCATTAAAAAGGGAAATCGGCAGCTTTGCAGATGTAATTCCGGATTGCGCAGCAAAAGAGGCTAAGAAACAAACCAAGAGTTTGCTTCAAATTCAGCCTTGTGAGAGACCCGGGAAGTCCTGGGATCAGACCTAGTCTAGACTCGACCCTCTTGGCCTCGCAGGGGAAATGTGGAATGTTCAGGTTGATATAATACAGGTGGAACCTCTCTGGTCCGGGCCACTCTGGTTTGGCTACACCCGTGATCTGGAAGAGGTTGCTAGTGGCTGGGGGCAGAGACGATTGGCAGGGCATCGAGGCAGTGGAACCCACGAGGCACCTGTGCCAGAGCCAGCAGCCAGTGGGGCTTGGAAGCCAGCGGGGCTGCTGGAGCCCGCAGAGAGGTGGGGGGAAGGGAACAGCACACAGCTGGCAGGGCCAGGAAGCTGGTGGGGCTGCCGTAGTCTGTGGGGCAGGAGGAGGAGGAGGTTGATATAATACAGGTGGAACCTCTCTGGTCCGGGCCACTCTGGTTTGGCTACACCCGTGATCCGGAAGAGGTTGCTAGTGGCTGGGGGCAGAGACGATTGGCTGGGCATTGAGGCAGCGGAACCCACGAGGCACCTGTGCCAGAGCCAGCAGCCAGTGGGGCTGGGAAGCCAGCGGGGCTGCTGGAGCCCACAGAGAGGTGGGGGGCAGGGAACAGCACACAGCCGGCAGAGCCAGGAAGTGGGGGGCTGCAGAGCTCACAGCTTGTGGGGCCATAAGCACCCGCAAGAGCTCACAGGGCTGGCGGGGCCACTGGAGCTCACGGGTCCGTGGAGCCCATAGGGGGCTGGGGCAGCAGTGGCAGGTTGCTGGGGAGAAGAGCCCAGAGGAGAGCCTGGCGCCCCCTAACCCTCCAGACCGTCCCTGGTCTAGAAAACTCCCTTGTCCGGGACTGGTCAGGTCCCGAGGGAGCTGGACCAGGGAGGTGCAACCTGTAATAACATCTGGCTCTGCCCTAGTGGTTTGCATCCAAATACTTTGCTAAGGACCAGAATCATCACCCCCAGGCACTGCAGTCGTGTGCTCCGGGAAAGTGGCTGGTGCCACTGGGTGGTAGAGGCGCGGCAGGATTCTCGCCTTGGGCCTGGAGACTGCAGGCAACTCGGGGATGCTCTGACTCGCAGCAAGAGGTTACAGGATTCAGATGGGTGTGGGGAGGGGTCACGGCTCCAGGTTGGGGGGAGGGGTCAGAGCTCCAGGTTAGGGGGAGTGGAATTAGGGTTTCTGACCTTTAGGGTGCCAGACAGGAGGCTCACGGCTTCTGGCCTGCGGCAGTACCAGGGCTCAGGGCTTCAGACCAGGGAGGGCAGGGCACCGGGGGTTGGGGCTTCTGCCCTGGGACGAGTGCACTGGGGATCCGGGCTGCAGCCCCCCCAACCCTGAAGCTGCCGTGAGCCCCAGAGCACCCCAGGGGGTTGGGTTGTGTTTTGTCCATGCTGCTGCCTCATTCCTTCCAGTTCCAGGCGGTGTCCAGTTGGCCAGCGAGTCCTTAATGCCGGTGTTTGTATCTTCTGAGGTTCTGCAGAGTTTCCCAAAATTGGGGGGCTGACCTCACCCCGGACCCCACCCCTTCTCTTCCCCCAAGTTCCTGCCCTCCCAACGCCCCTAAGGACCTCCTCCCCCAGAGGCCCTGCCCCGCCCCACTCCGGAAAAGGACAGCAGAGAAGTCCTTCAAGCTGCCTAGAGCGGCTGGGTGGAAGCAGCCAATCAGGGTCCAGCTGGCAAGTATAAGAAGAGCTGCAGGGCCCCAGGGAGACCACGCCCTTGGGAGGCTCCCAGAGAGGAGGGTGTGTCTGGCTGGTGGAGGGAGCTGCTGCACTTTGGATAGGGCAGGGCCGGCGGAGGCCAAGGGGCGCATGAAGCGGCTCTGGGCTGGCAGCAAGGCCCTGAGGCGAGGGTGCTGGAGCACAGGGAAGTGGCCCAGAGAGCTAGCAGCAGCACCGCTCACACGGTGGGTGGCTGCGATGTTTAGGGTCCCTGAGCCGGGACGTGGAGTAGAGAGAGAGCCTGGGCACCTCCATCCCAGGTACTGGGAGAGTGTCCTGCCCTTCAGTTCCCCTTCGGGGGTGAACCAAACTCTTTGAGGGGTCCCGCTGAAGAGCCGAGGCCAGAGACGCAGAGTCTCCAGGGAGGGAGCCTTGGAGCATGGGGACCCACACCAGGCCGAGGACTGCTCGAAAAGCAGGGACAACTTGAGGTGCCCCACAGGGGCTGGCAGATTGTACTAGGGTGCTGCGATAGGTCCCACGGGACTGATCAAAGGGGAATCCCATAGGGCTGCAGAACAAGGGACCTCATGGAGGGGCTGAGAGCCTGTGGGACATGTACCTCAGAAGGGCTTTTTATCTCACGTGCAGGCTGTGTGTCACCATAAACTGAGAGAGCTCGTGCAGGCCCATGCACTGGGACCAAGGCGCTCGTGAGAGGTGCCTGCGCCCATCACCAGGGAAGTCTCAAGGAGGGGTAGAGACGTTTTCACCTCTGTGTTTCATGCTCGTGTGGCTACTGCTGGATCCGGTGGCCAGTTCTGGTACCCACAATGAAGAAGGATGTTGATACATTGGAGAAGATTCTGAGAAGAGCTGCACAGATGATTAAAGGGCTAGAAAACATAGACAGGTTAGGCACTATTTAGAAAAGCTAAACATGCACAAATCCATGGGCCCAGATTTAATGCATCCGAGGGTGCTGAGGGAGTTGGCAAATGTCATTGCGGAGCCTTTGGCCATTATCTTTGAAAACTCATGGAGATTGGGAGAGACTACAGGCCAGTCAGCTTCACCTCAGTCCCCGGAAAAATCATGGAGGGGATCCTCAAGGAATCCATTCTGAAGCACTTGGAAGAGGGGAAGGGGATCAGGAATAATCAACATGGATTCACCAATGGCAAGTCATGCCTGACCAATCTGATTAGCTTCTATGATGAGGTGATTGGCTCTGTGGACATGGGAAAGTCGGTGGATGTGATATACCTTGACTTTAGCAAAGCTTTTGATACGGTCTCCCAAGGTTTCTCACCAGGCCTCAGGTGTAGGGGAGGTCTAATTAACACACAATACAAATGAAATGCCCAGATAAATGAAGAGACAAGTACAAAGTAGTGATGAGAGGCAGAGGGATGTGGCTGGTATATACCGCATCCGCAGACATTGCGTGAGTGGGCAGATAAGAGAAGAGGAAAGTGGCAAATTAGGGGAGGATGGTACAATTGACGAATATGTCAGATTGTGCCCCCAAGCGAACGCAGTAATGACAGCAGGCTACCAAGGAGATGGCAAAAGCGAGCTATGCCAAGAAAAGAGTCAGCCTGAAATTTACACTAATTCTGGAGCGAGTCAGAAAATGGCACCTCGTTCCCTAAGGAAAATTCCAGGGAAAATGTTTTTTATTGAAAGGTTCAATGGAAACATTTGGATTTTTCCAAAATGTTCAGGACCTGAAAATTTTCAGCCCCAAACCTCAAAATCTAAAAAATGTTTTGGCTTTTGGTGTTCTCACAAAACCCTCCCAATGTAAGGCAGCAGATACTCCCTGTGAAAATCTTCCTTTTGCCAAAGCCTCCTTTAAAACAGGAAGTTGACAAAATGTTCATCTGGCCCTGACAAATTCCCCCCTTCAGTGTGAAGAGCAGCTTTCCAAAGAGGCATCCGTTTCCCAGCGGGAATGAGAAGTGCAGGGAGAAGCCGGGGTCACGGGAGGAGAGATCGATAACGTTCTGGGTTAGTGACAAAAGCCGCGGGGAAGGGCCTGGCAGGTGCCCTTCTGGAGGAAGTGGGAGAGCAAAATGCACACCAGGCATGTGAAACCAAACCTCCCTGGAAACCAGGGAGTGACCCATTGTCAGGAGAGCAGGCAAGAGATGAGAGAGAGTCTCTGCCAACCCGACGCGCTCTGGAGTCCGTGTTGATAAGAGCACAAACATACATTGAGGTGACAGCTATTGCTCCTTCTCTCCAAACTGCACAGGAGAGGTCTCTTTGCCAACCCTGAAATGCAGCCAGTCCTGGGAGGCGGTGGCGGGGAGAAGCTGTTTGGCAGCATGCAGCAGCAAAGCTACCGGGAGTGATGCTGTGCCCAGCTGATCCTGCAAGGCAGAGGTAGTGACCCACATTGGACACTGGGGCTCAGTTCGCTCCCCAGTCTCATCACAACCTCCTTGCCGCCTTACCGGGCAGAGCCTCCTGGCAGCAGGGCCTGGGGCTTAGACGGACGGCCCCTGGCAGCAGGGCCTGGGGCTTAGACGGACGGCCCCTGGCAGCAGGGCTTGGGGCTTGGCACTGGGACAGTGCCACCTGCTGCGTTGCCAAGATCACTTCCGGCAGCATCTCAGGAGCTGGCTGAGTTTTAACCGCCCATAGTGTTAGCCAGGGTGGAGGCTTGGCAGGGAGATCGTGACCTGTGGTGCCCAGGGCAGCTACTTACCTCCATGCCAGATATCATGGGGAGCTCTTCAGGGCAGAGGACATGACAGCCTTGGCAGGGAAACCTCAGTAGCAACCAAAACTCATCTGCACATGGCCAGTAATTGAGACTAAGGGAGGTTGCGACTTTGGGGTGCAATAGCTGTCCCTGTAGAGCTCCACGGGGGGACACCCTCACTCTGGGTTGCTTAGCACGCACCTCCTAGGGTATGTCTACACTACCCTCCTAGTTCGAACTAGCGGGGTAGTGTAGACATACCCCTAGAATGTGCTCCCAGCCCAGGCGCTGCTCCAAAATGCTGTTCCGGAATAGCTGTCCTGGAGTGACTCTCTGAGTGAAACGCCCCCAAAGTGCATGATTGTGTTGCTGCTGTTATTGTCCCCCAGGGAAGTGGGCTGGCTTGGACTAAATAGAGAGGCTGTAAACACTTCAGATGGGGATGGAAACGGCTCCTGCTTCAGTCTCTAATCCAAATGCTGCCCCGCCACAAACAAGTTTGCCCTAGCACAGTGCCTAGCCCGGCCTGGGGTGTGTCCACAGCCCGGTCTGGCCTGGGGAGCCAATCACGACTCACTTCTCTGAAGTTTGTATTCTCTGGGTGGGAAGTTCAAAGGTGACGTTAAAACTTGCTGAAGGGCATGTGGAGGGGGTCACAGAGAAGGTGGAGGGGGTCAGAAAGACACAGGTGCTGGAACTAGGGTGCGGGGGGGCAACTGCACCCCCTGGGTTGAAGCGGATTCCATTGTATTCAAGGTTTATGGTTCTGTTGGATGGCTCTCGGCACCCCCACTATACAAATTGCTCCTGCGCCGCTGCAGAGAGACGACGGAACACAGCGTTTACATAGATAGTAGAGGGTTTGGTGCAGAGGGGGCCTCTTTGTCCTGTGTTTGTACAGCTCCTAGCACTTGGGACTGCTACTTCAGTACAACTGTGAATAAAATTAATATGTGAAAATGTACAAATCCGGCTGAGCGCTCATGGACGGCTCCAGGCGCATCTGGAATAGTCTGCACGGTGCTGGTCTCCCATGTTTTTGGTGGATGAATTCAAACTGGTGCAGAGAAAGGGTGCAAGGAATGGAAAACCTGCCTTAGGAGAGCGGGCTCGGCTTGCTTAGCCTAACAGGACAAAGTGGGGAGGGGATCCCTCTGTGCATACGTCAGAGGGATGGATCCATGTCAGGGAGGGGCAGTGTTGGCGCAAGAGCGACACTGGGTTGGCCATTTAGCACGGTTAGAGTTGAATTAGAGGGAGGCTTCTAACCATCAGAGGGGGGAGTTTCTGGAGCAGCCTCCCAAAGGGCAGGGCACTGGAACTATTTGTGCAATGGGGTTGCTGGGAGCCAGTGAACCAACCAGTAAACGCTGCATGGAACGGAAACCGCGTCAAGGCGGGGGGTGGGGGAGCAACTCCCCTAGTTCCAGCACCCGGGTGAGGAGAAAATCCAACGGTGTGAGGACTGAGCCTGCTCCATTTAGAGAGGGGCTAGTGTCACAGGGCTGCCTGCACTGGCCTGTGGCCCTCTAGTCACCAATCCCTGCAGCAGCTGGTGACGGGGAGGAGATGGGGAGGGCTCTGAGTTACCGCAGAGAATTCTTTTCCCAGGCGTCTGGCTGGCGGGTCTCACCCCAATCTCTGGGTCGAACTGATCCCTGTACGTGGGGCTGGGAAGGACTTTTCCCTGCCTCAGCTTGGCAAAGATTCTGGGATTTTTTTTTGGTGCCACTTTCTGCAGCTTGGGGCACGGGGCCCTCGCAGGTGTAAACGAGCATAAATGGTGGATTCTCGGTAACCTGACGTCTTGGAACCATGCTCTGAGGATTTCATAGTGCGGCTAGCGGCTGGGGGGTGGAGCAGGAGGCGGTAGGTGCAGTTGCGTGGCCTGCCACATGCAGCTCAGACTAGACGGTCGCGCTGGACTCTGCATCTGGGTCTGTGCCCAAAGGGGCTTTCCATCTTTCAGGGCTTGTCCTGTCGCTGCTGTTTCTGTGCTGGTGCTCACCCTGCCAGCGCCAGCCCCAATGCCTCTTCCCATCGGAAGCATCTGTCTTGCAGCCGGCAACATCAGTAATTTGATGCACCAGTCGGGTTGCGTTCAACCTGGACTGACAGCAGCTTCCTGCTGACTGCCAAGCAGCCTTGTTCTACGGGGCAGTGTGTGCTAAGCTGTTTGGGGCCTACCTGCTCTTTGGATAGCAGACGGGGCTCCATTTCCCCAGCTGACAAGGTAAATAGTCCACACTGGCCTAATAACACTGAGATGAGATATAAAAGCACAGTCACTTTTACAAAGACACGTTCCACTCGCCCCAGGCTCCTAGTGAGCTGGGGTTACGTTCCGCTCACGTACAATTTCCCCGTTCATTGTGTTCTCCTTCATGTCCTGACCCAAGCAGCTGCATATTGTTACTACAAAACGAGGAGTCCTGTGGCACCTAAGGCTACGTCTAGACTGCAAGACCCTTTCAAAAGAGGCTTTATTGAAAGATACTTTTGAAAAAGCCTCTCTTGAAAACGAGCATCTAGAATACAACCAGTACTTTCGAAAAAGCGAGCAGCTTTTTCGAAAGAGAGCACCCAGGCAGTCTGGATGCTCTCTTTCGAAAAAGCACAGTTTGCATTACATAGCGCCTTTTTTTGAAACATTGCTCTCGAAAAAAGGCGTTATTCCTTGTAAAACGAGGTTTACTATGTCGAAAAAACTGCCACGTTCTTTCGATTTACTTTCGAAAGAATGCGGCAGCAGTCTAGACGCAGGGGAAGTTTTTTTAAAAAAAGGCCACTTTTTTTGAAAAAAGTCTGCAGTCTAGACACATCCTAAGGGTACGTCTACACTAGCCCCCTAGATCGATCGAGGGAGGCTAATGAGGGCGACCAGAATTGCAAATCAAGCCCGAGATTTAAATGTCCCTCGCTTGATTTGCATGTTCCCAGCCGGTCGCCATTTTAGAAATTCACTAGCCCGAAATAACTGCCCGCGTCTACACACGGCACTGAAATGGAATTCCGATTTAAAGCCCCTAATTCGAATTAGTTGGTATTCCTCATTGCAGGAGGAATACCAGCGAATTCGAGTTAGGGCTTTAAATCGGAATCCCGTTTCACTGCCGCATGTAGACGTGGGCAGTTACTTTGGACTAGTCAATTTCTAAAATGGCGAACGGCTGGGAACATGCAAATCAAGCGCAGGATATTTAAATCCCGGGCTTGATTTGTAATTCCGGTCACCCTCATTAGCCTCCCTCGATCGATCTAGGGGGCTAGTGTAGACGTACCCTTAGAGACTAACACATTAATTTGGGCATAAGCTTTCCTGGGCTTTCATCTATCTGACAAGTGGGTCCCGGTCAACAGAAGTTTATGCCCAAATAAATGCATTAGTCACAGGACTCCTCGTTGTTTTTGCTGAATCAGACTAACACGGCCACCCCTCGGAATATTATTACTGGAGGCTGCTCTACCCCAGTAGAAGTAGCTGCACTTCCGCGGCCGGCGAGCGGCTTTTATAGATGCACCCTGGAAGAGGCTGCGCGTTGGAAGCTGCTGCAGAAATGGCAGATACGGGGATTGTAATTCTGGTCACACCAAGCAATCAGATCCCTGCTCCTAGGGACGGCACTCCTGGCCATCACGGAATGTTTTAAGAGCCCGCAAGGAGTTTTCTCGGCAATAGCTTCCAAACCACAGAGCAGTTGCTGTGAGTCGTTCTGTGGGCTATTGCGGATTACATGAAACCTCACAGGAGCTAGAGAGAAGCAGATCAGTTCTCCCCAACTCAGCAGCAGAAGCTTTTATAATTTGACTAGAAGATTTACCTGGTGTTGCGCAAGTCCTTGGCTCAATTCATTTTTCTTTTTTCGAAAAAAAAATATGAAAATATCCAGACATCATTCAAATCACTGCTCTGGGGTGGGGCTGGGGAGGAGGGGTTCAGGATGCAGGCTGCCGTTGGAAGAGAACTACCCCAGCCCTCTCTCATCACAGCAGCGTGGGGCTAGGTGAGAAGCGCCTCTCCATGGCTGCTGCAGCCCCAGTGGGCACAGCCGGGGAGGGGTGCATGCCCTCTGGCCGGGGCAGGTCCAGGTTCATCTGCCCCATGCACTCCCCTGCCAGAGTGAGGAATGCAGCAAGCTGTGCACTCTCCCCTGGTGCCCTATGGAAGGGGAACAGCCAGCAATGTCCCCATAGGAATCGGGGGGGGGGGAGCTTCAGGCTCCCCCATCCTCCCTAAAGGGAGCCTCAGGGTGGGACAGTCCTGGAGCGGGGACACCCTCAGCCTTCCTCTTTTCTGGGAGATGAGAAACAATCCCATTCTGAGTACGTCCCATTTTCCGGACACAACCAAACCCTGACCCTGCTTTAAGCTATGGGAAGAGGAAGCCGCCTACCGAATGTGGTGGTCCTAGCTCTTACCGTTTAGGAGGAACTCTTGAACAGACAGACACACGGACAGACTCACGATGCACAGACAGACTCTCTCAAATACATAGTGGATGCAAATACTGGCTTCCCTCTAGGGACAATGCCCGGGATTGAATCCAATAAGGTTGTGACTAACACTGAGATTCCATAGCATCTGCATTAGTCTGCCGCTTTGCCATTGAATACACACAGCCTCATTGGATTGTGGGGACATCTTCGATTCCCCGGTGACTGGATGCAGTGTGGCTCATAATACTGATTGATGCCTGGGCGGAATCCTTCGCAGGAGGTTCCTGTGGCCAAATAGCTAATAAACCACAGATTGGACTGGGAGCTGCCAATGTCCGAAGGGAATTTAAGATTTGCATCTCGTGCCTCAGTCTAGACAGCCACAAAAGGTTCAGGGTAAAATTTTCCAAAGCACTTACACGACTTAGGAGGAAAGTGAGATGAAGTGGGGCTTTTTTCCAGCCAAAACATTTTTACAGTGAAAAATGCAGATTCAGAAACACCAATATTCAGTTTTGTCAAATGGTTTAAAAACCCATGACAATTTTTTTTTAAATGTCGAAACATAATGTTGATATTTTGGAAACAAAATGTTTTGATTTTTCAGTTTGAAAGTTTTCCTTTTGAAACGTTTTTCAGTTTTATTAAAAGATCAGTTTAAAAATGTTAAATATTCTCAATTGAAACATGTTTCATTCAGCCCAAAGTGAATCTTTTTTGGGGGGGGGTCTTTTTGGGGTGCTGAAGATTTTGAAAAATGTCTTTCCCACGTCAAAATTGACATTACACAATTCTGTCTTGATTTTTCAGAATTGCCAGCACATCAAAGAATCTCTTCTTTTCCCAGCTATAGCTAGGAACCTGAGTGGGAATTAGGCATTTAAATACCTTTTGAAGATTGGCCTAAATCCCTATTTTCAAAAGTGACTTAGGACCCTACCTGCTTAAATCACTTTGAAAATGGGACTTCAAAAATTGTACCCAAAAGTTTAGTTTTGGGGGGAAGTGGTTTTACTTAATCATGATGGTTCAGTTTTGCTGATTGCGGTGTTATTGCAGGGCAGAGTTAAGGTTGTTATGGGGGTGCATTTAACTGTGCATGTTTATAGTTCTATGTGCTTAGATTTCTTTTTAATTATAACCTTAACTCTGAATATCATCAGTTTGCAATTTTTTTTGAATAGCTGCAAAATCCCTGTCAGATACTCTAACCTTAAGTACATTTAAATGTTTTGTTGTTGTTGTTGTTGTCGTCTTAGAATGGAATAAAACATGAACAGGCCAGTCATCTGCCTCCTGAAAAGCAAGCCCCTAACCTTAACTCTGAAATTCATCCATTTGCAATATTTGCTTTTGGAATTGCTGTCATATCCCTGTAACGTATTTTACTCAGATTTTAAGCACATTGTAATGTTGTGGTGGTGTTGCCTTGGAATGGAGTAACACAATGACACCTGTCAAAGCAAAAACACGCTCCGCTGTGTTTAGGCAGCTAACAAACAGCTTTATTAATTAATAAAGCACAGCATGAGCCAAACGTGGTCACAGCAGAGCCGGGCCCAGTAAGGCTGCTAATACAATCAATCCTAGTATCTTTATACCCTTAGCCAAACAGTCTGACGTCAGGGCATCCAATTACAGAAATCCTCAATTAAATTTGGAAAAACAAACCCTTATCAACAAGATGGTGGACAGGTACGAGGGAGTACATCTCCTGTCCCAACCAGCCCAATTAACACATACCAATAGCCCATCCTGTAGGCCTCTTCTCACGGGGTGACAGAAAGTTCACTCTGGTCTACGTGCTTGAGAGAAAAGCTGACATGGTTTCTGATATACAAGATGGCTTCTAGCTAAATATGAAAATGGTTTCTACAGCTTCTATACACCCCACCCTTCTCACTGCCTCCCAATCTTTAAAGCCTTCAAGCTCAGTCTTATGACCAGGACCCGAAGGCCACCTCTTCCTCCTCCATTTCAAAAAGATGAGAAAAGCCTGCAAACGGAGCAAAGCGCACATTGGTTATTTCAATGGCTGAATCATGAACCATGTTGCTCGTGAGAGCTGGACCTCAGCAGTGTGAACAAGTCCCCACAGCTCCCTGCCTGTTGCCCTGCAATGCCGCTGATGGAGCATCTGATGACAAACACGGCACTGTCGCAGAATGCTGGTTTGATGGAGTTGGAGCATTCCACAGACACGGGCTGAAATTTTCAAAGCACACCAGGCGTGCTGGGCACCCCTGACAGACTTTTTCCTCCCCTGGTATTTATGGGGTCCCTATTCGAGATGAAATGCTTTCCCAAAAGCTTGGACATTTTTCATGGGAGTGAACTTCCCTGTCCCACGCTGTAGTCTGCACAGACCTGTCACCGGCCTGAGTACAATCTAAAGTGCTGCTTTAGTCCTATAAACTCTTGTGCAAGTAAGCTCTGATGGCCATTTTAGCCATAGGGCTTTCTTGTGCAAGAAACCCCTGTCGCACGTCCACACTGCCCTCTTGCGCAAGAGAGCTTACAGCTGTCAGAAAAGAGTGTCGCTCTTGCGCAAGAAGCCCTCTCTTATCACATCGAACTGTAAATCTTCTTGCGCAAGAGCGGGCAGGCAGTGTGGATTCACTGCGGATTCTTGCACAAGAACAGCCATCGTTGCACAAGAACCCGCCAGTGTAGACATAGCCAGAGTTTAGGCTCATGTCAGGGCTTTTCAGGACTGGGCCTTTGAGTCTGATACACGCTCCCCCGTGGGTCACAGACAGCCTGGATTGGCTGAGCTTTAATGCACACATTGAGGCTTATCTGTTTCTTTGGCTTCCATCCAAGAGGTGGGTTGAAGACTGATGAGATGTAATGAAATATTATGGAGGAAAGTATTATTTTTCTAGCAGGAGCAGCCGAGCCAGGAATAGCCTCTGCTTGCATAGGCAATCCATGCGCATGTAGAATCCAACTCAACCTTTCCTCCGGGCTCGGATTCATCATTAGAGAAAGTAGCAAATTACCATTTTTAGTCCTCCCTACGGATCCTCCTTCCGGGTTGCTCAGCCCACACCCTAGCGCCTCTGTTCCTAGAGACCTAGTCCCATCTCCTTATTATGGGCAGAGATGATTGAAAACTTTTCCAGGCCATTTTACTCAACTGTTTTTCAAAGAAGCAAAACGTGCATGGATAATCTGGTTTCCTTTGGTATTTCTGAGAGCTCAACAAAAGGAATGGAAATGGGAAAAATGCTTGGTTTTGCTTTTCCCATGGGCAATACGTAATATGGTTTGGCCAACTCTAAAATGGAGCCACCTACCTCCAGGAGCAAGCAGAACCCCTGTGACCTTTCCAAGCTAGTGGGGTGGGATTTTCCAATCCAACAATGCCAGGCAGGTCCCTGTCTTTCTGAATATTTGCCTGCATATATTTGAAATGTTTGTAACTGCACAGAGGGCCACCAGGAACAGGAGCTAAAAAGCAGCCTCAGTAAACTCAGTCAGCTCAATACCATGGACATGTGCAGTTCCGTTTCAGCAATGCTGGGCCATACATACAGGGGCAACAGCCCTATTCTCATTGTCTCTGTCTTTCAAAAAGGAAGTGCCCAAGGGATTTGTAATCACCCCTCTGAGACTCGAGGGGCTCTGATCTCCACGCCCGGATGCATTGCAAGCCGCCTGGGGTGTGGGTTTGAAGGCCTGTTCTGCACTTGAAGGGGGATCATAACCAGGCATCTTACCTCTGCATTCAGACAAAGCAGAGCTGCCAAACACCCCGTTCTGCCTGGTTCTCTAACAGTTATCCAGCCACCGCCCATTCGTGCATCAGTCATGAGCCACAGATGTCGCAGCATGTTACAAATATTCATGAAATGCACCAGGGACGTGGGCTGCTTCACTATCTGTTTTATTATGCTAGTGTTACAGCCGGTTGACCCGAGGCCCCGGGAAGGTAAGAGGCTTGCCCACGGTTAACAAGAGAGTTGGAATAGACCCTCAGGGCACGTCTACACTACAGGAAAAGGTCGAATTAAGCTATGCAACTTCAGCTACGTGAATTGTCTCGCTGGAGTCGAAGCAACTTAAGCCAACATTTGGCGCTGTCCGTGCTGCGGGAAGTCGAAGGGCGAAGGCTCTCCCTTCGGCTCCCCACACTCCTCGTGGAAGCAGGACTGTCGGCATCGACCGGAGCCCCCCCTCCATTCGAATTAGCTGTCTTCACTAGACCCGCTCATTCGAACGTTGACTGAGACAGCTTCGATCTCGGGAGTCCTGCCATGCAGCGGCTCGCTTGAACCGCAGCCCCTGCACAGAGCTGTGCAGCAGCCAGCCGGCCGGGACAAGGCTATGTCTGCCAGATCCTGTCACCAGCAAAGCTCCCAGGGCGAAGCCGTGCTGAGAAGGGGCTTTGATGGCCTGTTCAGCCACAGGAAAGTGGGTGCCAAGGGAGCAGCTTGTCTTGACCTTCCCACCCCTGTGGCGTGTTTAGCACCAGGCTGTGACACCCTCTTGGGAAGAAAAGAGGCGAGCGTGAGCAGCCGGCTCAGCTTTCATGGCCCTTTGAGCGTGGGGCGCTCGGGGCCGGTATTAGCGAGTCCCTGAGAAGAATGGGTAAGTGAGCTGCACCTGCCTATCTCTGGAGTTAAGGCAGGAGCGTTGGCAGCCTCCTGTGACCCGGGCTACGGATGCTGTGACCAGCGGGGAGTCACGACATAATGGGCTGGCAACCACCTGCAGCCTTCGTAGCGGGGTTGGAGCTTGCTCGGTCAATCTGTGCCTGCCTCGTCAGTGAAGCGCAGAGCCCTGGGGCCGGCGAGACGCAACGGGGCCTGCGACAGGGGCCAGACAGCACGACTGCTCATAGGTGGTCGCAGGGCCTGTGTACCGCAACTGGCTCAGATTTGCCCTGATCTTGACCAGTCCGGCTGTGGCGTCCACACGAGGGCTATGTGGAGGAGGGATGGTGCTTTACACAGGCGCCACAGTACTGGTGTGCGTCAAACACCATCGTCATTTCAATGCATGTCGGGGGGGAGGGGGAGGGTTGTGTGTTAGCTCGCTTGATGTGGGACGAATGGAACCAAACCAGAGCAATCGTCTCTGCACAGTAACAGACGGCTGAGCCCGATGAGCAGAGAGTTTGAGGGCTTGCCCCTCATGAAGTTTGCTTAGAGGTTGTTACGCATCCTCAGCTCAGCCTCGGCTTTCCTCAACAGGTTAAGCTCTGAGACAGACCTAGCTAGGGTTACTCCGGGGTCGACTGGGTGGGATTCAAGTTTCTAGTGATGACCATTGAAAGACAATTTCAGTTCTTGATCTGCTCTGGCACTGTAACGATGGAAAACACTCAGAATTGTCTTGATCGCACTTGGTTGCGATTACCACAGGCTCCAGTATTTGGCAACCTTCATCTAGTCTGCCCTGATGGTGTCTTTAAGTTCTGGGAATGACTCTGGTTGGTCATCTGCATATGTGAGCTTGTGGGGCTGGGTGAGTGGAATTTTCCTTCCATTTCCTAATGTTTTGTTAGCTTTTGTGACTGCTGTGCACACTGAGGCTATGTCTACACTGCAGGCTTCTTTTGGAAGAACCATTTTTCGGAGATCTTCCAAAAAAACTTCTTCCAAAAGAGAGCGCCTACACAAAAGCGCATCGAAAAAGTGATCTGCTTATTTGAAAGATAGCGTCCACAATGAATGGATGCGATCTCACATGTAAGCTGCGATTACTATGGACGGAATGGCCACCAGGCCACCTGCGCTTTATCTTCTTTCCTCTTCTTCCGAAAGAACTCCCTCTTCCCCGTCCACACACGTCTTTTTCCGAAAGAGCTGTTTTGGAAAAAGGCTTCTTCCTTGTAGAAAGAGGATTACCAATGCCGGAAAAACCCCTCAGTACTTTTGATTTACTTTCAGAAGGATGCACTTGCAATGTAGATGAACTCAGGTTTTTTTCGGAAAAATGGCAGTTTTTTTCCAACAAAACTCTGTAGTGTAGACATACCCTGAGTGGATGTTTTCCAGAGACGTATTTACAATGGTTCCAAGAACTCCTGGAGTGTTAACACCTAATTTAGATACCATCATTTTGTATGGATAGATATAATCTGCAAACTTTTCCAACTCACTGTTTAATTTTTCCAAATCGTTTAGGAATATGTTGAACAACACTGGTCCCAGTACAGAGCCTTTGGGGACACCACTATTTATCCCACTCCATTCTGAAAACAAACCATTTATTCCTTCCGTTATGACCTTCTCTCTTGTCCCACGACAGCTTAGTGTGCTCTAGAACCTTTGGTGATGGACTTTGTCTGAGGCTTTCTGGAAGTCCAAGTGCCCTGTCTCCACCATATCACCCTTGATTTGCCTCTCTCTCTCTCCCACCATCTCTCTTCTGCGCCTCAACAAAATCATCCTGCAAAGCCCTTTGTACACCATGCTTACCCTCCCCTCCCCCCCACACTTGCTGCCTCTCCATTTCAAGGCTTAGGGACTCAGGACAATTACTGAGTGGACAGTCCTGGGTAGGCATGCCCCCCTGTGGGTATGGCTTGTATCCACTGGGAGTGGCATGGGTTAGGGTGCTGGGGGTCCAACCTCTGTACAAGTGGGGGAGGTGCACTGCACCACAGCTGCATACAAAGAGACCCCCGGTGTAGTGGGGATCACACCTACAGCCCCCCAAAGATGGGCTCTGTCACTTCAGCTAAACTGCCAGCCCAGCAGCTGTCTGCAAGAGGCTGTGATGGTCATTAGCAGGCCCCCCCTGAACTAAGCCAGCATGTGGCACGTGTCCCATATGTACCCCCTACCCTGGTAGCATTGTCCAGGGCCCTGCCTCCAGGCCTGTTCAGTTCTTGACTCCTGGATTATGGAGGGTGCCCATCAGCATCAAAGGGACAGTGATTTTTTGCAACATGGACAGATCTCCACTAGGAACCGGGCCGTAGAGTCCTAGAACTGGAAGGGAACTTGAGAGGTCGTCAGATCCAGCAGCTGCCCTCCCGGCAGGACCCAGAATCATCTAGACATTCCTGACAGGTGTTTGTCTCACCTGCACTTATCCCCCCAACCCCAGGCAAGTTATTCCAGTGTTTCATAGAACCATAGAGCTGGAAGAGACCTCAGAAGGCCATCAAGTCCAGCCCCCTGCTCTAGGCAGGACCAATCCCAATTAAATCAACCCGGCCAGGGCTTTGTCAAGCCAAGACTTAAACACCTCTAGGGATGGAGACTCCACTACTTCCCTAAGTAACCCATTCCAGTGCTTCACCACCCACCTAGTGAAATAGTTTTTCCTAATATCCAACCTGGACCTCTCCCACCACAACTTGAGCCCATTGCTCCTTGTTCTGCCATCTGTCACCACTGAGAACAGCCTCTCTCCATCCTCTTTGGAACCTCCCTTCAGGAAGTTGAAGGCTGCTATCAAATCCCCCCTCACTCTTGTCTTCTGCAGACTAAATAGACCCAACTCCCTCAGCTTCTCCTCAGAGGTCATAAGCTCCAGCCCCTTAATCATTTTGGTTGCCCTCCGCTGGACCCTCTCCAATGCATCCACATCCTTCCTGTAATTGGGGGCCCAGAACTGGATACAATATTCCAGATATGGCCTCACCAGAGATGAGTAAAGAGGAATAATGACATCTCTGGATCGACTGGCAATGCTCCTCTTAATGCAACCTAATATGCCATTAGCCTTCTTGGCTACAAGGTCACACTGCTGACTCATGTCCAGCTTCTCATCTACTGTAACCCCCAGGTCTTTTTCCACAGAACTGCTACTTAGCCAGTTGGTCCCCATCCTGTAACAATGCTTGGGATCCTTCTGTCCCAAGTGCAGGTTATTTTCTTTGTTTTGTAGTTTGGTTAAATTCCTCTGTGCAGAACTCTACACTTGTCCTTGTTGAACCTCATCAGATTTCTTGTGGCCCAATCCTCCAATTTGTCTAAGTCACTCTGGACTCTATCCCTGCCCTCCAGCGTATCTACCTCTCCCCCTAGCTTAGTGTCATCTGCAAATTTGCTGAGGGTGCAATCCATCCCCTCATCCAGGTCATTAATAAAGATTTTGAACAAAACCGGTCCCAGAACTGAACCTTGGAGCACTCTGCTAGAAACCGACTGCCATTCTGACATCGAGCTGTTGATCACTACCCGCCGGGCCTGGCCTTCCAGCCAGCTTTCTATCCATCTCACCATCCTTATATCTAATCCACATTCCCTTAACTCGCTGGCAAGAATATTGTGGGAGACCGTATCAAAAGCTTTGCTAAAGTCAAGGTATATCACATCCACTGACTTCCCCATGTCCGCAGAGCCAGTTACTTCATCATAGAAGCTAATCAGATTGGTCAGGCACGACTTGAATCCATGCTGACTATTCCTGATCACCTTCCCCTCTTCCAAGTGCTTCAGAATGGATTCCTTGAGGATCCCCTCCATGATTTTTCCAGGGACTGAGGTAAGACTGACCGGCCTCTAGTTCCCTGGATCGTCCGTCTTCCCCTTTTTGAAGATGGGCACAACATTTGCCTTTTTCCAGTCATCAGGGATCTCTCCCGATCCCCACTACTTTTCAAAGATAATGGCCAAAGATTCTGGCAATGACATCTGCCAACTCCCACAGTAACCTTGGATGTATTAAGTCCGGACCCATGGATTTATGTACGTTTAGCTTTTCTAAATAGTTCCTAACCTGTTCTTTCCCCACCAAGGGCTGCCCACCTCCTTCCCATATTGCGTCACTTAGCACATTAGTCTGGGAGCTGACCTTGTCCGTGAAGACAGAGGCAAAGAAAGCATTAAGTACTTCAGCTTTCCCCATATCATCTGTCACTAGGTTACCGCCCTCATCCAGTAGGGGCCCCACACCCTCTCTGATCACTTGGGGTATGTCTACACTAGCCCCCTAGTGCGAACTACGGAGGCTAATGAGCGTGACTGAAATTGCAAATGAAGCGCGGGATTTAATTATTCTGTGCTTCATTAGCATGTTTCTGGGCAGTTGCCATTTTGGAAATTGACTAGCCCGGAAGAACTGCCCCCGTCTACATGCAGCAGAGAAGGGCGATTCCGAAATAAACCTCTTACTTTTCATTACCAGTTAAACCTCATGAGTTTACATGTGTCTAAATATCTTTGAGGATCCGGCCCGTAGTGGTTGGTGTCTGCCCCAGACAGAGACAATGAGAATAGGGCTGTTGCCCCTGAGATGCAGCAAAACTGGCCTCTGGTTGCCCCTCACCAGTTAAAAGGGTCCTGAGGTGGAGCAGCTGCTGTATCTCAGGTCTGTCCCGCTTGCAGAATCCCTGAGGAGGCCCTACATTTTTCACTTCCCAAGAGCCCCATCCCACTGCTTGTCCCTCTGGCCCATGTCGCTTCCTGGGCTCTGCCACGGAGGATCTGACGTGGTTGTGTGGGTCAGGGCCCAGCACACAGGCTGTCTGTGTTCCCAGCCTTGTGACCTCTTAGTTACAGCCGTTCACGTAGGAATCTCGTGCCTCTGCACAGCTCCCCCCTGCCGCCCAGCACATTACATCTTCTGATCAGCAAGGCAGTAAAAAAACCATCCAGGCCCCAGGTAGCAACTTGATAGGGGAGGCAAAGTCTGCAACAGGCTCCTGGGGCTGCCGTTTACAGATCTACTACTGCACACGCAATGAGCCGGGCAACCTTGAAAGGCTCCCTGGGCTGGAGCTGCATTCGTGTGGGGTATAACGAGACAACCCCTGGCTCCTCGTAAAGACACTAATTGGTGCAAAAGCACTTAGACAAGTCTAACAGCTCGGCTAGAGGAGCTGTAGAGCTGAGTGTCAGGTGGGGTAATTAGCGCCTGATTACATCGCCCAGGTGGGAGATCAGTTTCCTATTAATGCAATTCATGCTGTAGCATCAGCTCAAGTATTTAATTGGCTGATGAGGAAGCAGCAGCTCCAGGCAGGCAGGCGGCGCTGGAAGAGCAGGTGGGTCTCTTGGGCATAGAGGGGGCCTGACTGGCGAGGAGAAGGGAGAGGGATCATTGGATTCACCCCCTTTTTTTTCTAGGAAGGATAGCTCTGTGGTTTGAGCATTGGCCTGCTAAACCCAGGGTTGTGAATTCAATGCTTGTGGGGGCCATTTAAGGATTTGGGGCAAAAATTTGTCCTGCTGTGAAGGCAGGGGACAGGACTCAATGGCCTTTCAAGGTCCCTTCCAGTTCTAGGAGATAGGCAATCTCCATTCTATTCCTATCCTAGCAGAGGGGATACTTGGTCACTTACCATCTGCTGGGTAGCTGACTCACTGGACCACATTCTGGCTGCCGGGGGAAGTGCAGTCAGTCCGCTGAAGCCGGGTGCCTCACCTGTGACTCCCCCCAGCTCTCTCAGGCCAAACACCCCCCCCCCCCCCAACTGTGGAGGGAATTTTGCTGTTGGATCCTGGCTTTGTGGTTTCTACCTCAGCACCTCATAGCCCTCAACCCAGCCATGCACTGGGGTGGTACCAAGCCGCCCTACTCCAGCAGGCAAGCCCGGGGTGCAATACCCCCTAGCACTCCTGGGCGGGAAGGAAGGGCCAGCGTTTTAAAGGTGTGTAGGTACCGTGTTCCCATGGAAACCAATGGGACTTAGGTGCCTGTGTGTGTGGAAGGGGATAAGTCCCTGCTTTGCCCTGGGGAGAGCCTCATTGCAGTAGGAATAACAGGTAGTTTGAAATAGGGCTTTATTTCAAACGCCTGTTTCACTGCCGCGTGTGGACACGGGAAGTTATTCTGGGCTTGTAAATTTCAAAAAATGGCACCCGGATGGGAAGATGCAAATCAAGTGCGGGATATTTAATTCCCGGGCTTGATTTGCAATTCCGAATGCCTACATTAGCAGCCCTGTTCTGAAATAGGCTGCAAGTGTAGACATACCCTTAGATACTTGAAAACCGCTGTCATGTCCCCCCTCAGTCTTCTCTTTTCTAAACTAAACAAGCCCAGTTCCTTCAGTCTTCCCTCATAGCTCATGTTCTCTGGACCTTTCATCATTTTTGTTGCTCTTCTCTGGACCTTAATCTGAGCACAACAGAAGCTCTGACTCCCTGTGTCAGACCCTCCCCCCCCCCAGCATCTACTTGGCATCCATAATACATCCAGACCAACTGTGTCCATGGATCACAGACAGAGCCGAACTGTAGAAACTGACCCTTCAGCCCAGAGTTGCTTCCGAGGATTGTGTTTGCCCAGGGGGAGCAAAAGCCGGGGAGTGTCCCACAACTTAAAGTATCAGAAGAGCTACCAGCTAGAACTGAGGTGCAGTGGCAAAAATGGGGCCTTTCCGCAAGGCGGGAGGGAAGTCAATGAGCAGAGCCGGGGGAGAGATTTTTCTACAGTATCTGTCTTCATTATATCTAGCCAGGAAAATGAATTCCCAAACCTGAGCAAGAAATATTCATCCCTCCTCTCCGTAAATTGAAAGATTCCCCCTCTGCGGGCGCGTTTCTGTGACTAATATCAGAACAGATGAAGCTGAGGCAGAGAGCGAAAATGGGACCACTGAACCATAGTCTGTACAAGGGTGTTCAGCTTGGGGACAGCATCTGACAATCCTGATTAACAGCCTCTTGAGCTGTTTGGTGCAGGGAAATGCGGTGGAAGCACCGGGCCGATGCAGCTTAAGAATCAAGAGGGTTGAAAGAAGCAATTTTCCCCTCCTGCAACCCAGTTAATTCTGATTTAATTGCTAGCTCGTTTTGCAGCTTGCCCTGTGTTGCTACGGCATGGTCTCCTCGCCTCAGTCATTCAAGCAGGCCCTGTTTAGGCTTGGCTGGAGCCAGTTCATTGCCGTCGAATCAATATTCCCTTCTGATTAACTAGTACCAGGGTAGAAATGCACTTTCTGAAGGCAGGGATCTTGGAGGCCAGCTTTCTGCAATGTGACAACACAGAACAGAAATGAGTTTATTATATTTTTGCAAAATCTGTCGTGATGCTGGAGCAAGCTGGGTCTGGCTGGGAATCTTCCGTTAAAACATTTATTTTTGGCAGAGGATGTAGGGTTTTTTTTTTTTAAAGAGAGGTTTCCCTGAGCTGGATATTTGCCAGAACTTTTCAAGATTCCACTGGGCGGAAACCAGAAAAGAAATATGTGGGGCGCCCAGACCAAAACTGCTCTTTTCGGGTCAGTTCACTGTTAATCTGTGCTCCCCTCAGCTGCTGCAGTGCCTGTTGGGAGTTGTAGTCATGAGTGGGGAGGGACCCTATGGCTATGATTCCTCCCCCACACTGTGTCTCCCCAGATCTCCTACCCCTGCTGGTCCCTGGCCCTCCCTGCCCCAGGGTAGCACCCCTCCCCCCCCCCCCCGCTTCCCCTGGCTCCAGAGCTGCAGAGAGACGGTGGGTGGCCTTGGAGCTCTGGAGAACCCGAGGGTGACATGGAGAGCCCAAGGGTGAGCCTCCCCCGGCCTTGGAGCTCCAGAGGGCCTGAGAGTGACATGGCTGCAGCCTCCCGAGGCCCTGGAACTCCGGAGAGCTGGCGAGTGGCATTGTCTTCCCTGGCCCTGGAGCTCTGGAGAGCAGGCCTGGCACAAGGCTGGGCATGGGCAGGCCAAATGAGGCAGTTTGGGAAGGTAGTGCCTTTCCCTGCCTAGGATACCCACCACCCATGGCTGTGGTTCAGGTACTTGCCAATGGGCCAGGCTCTCTAACCAGACTATGTCTTCTATGCAATGTCAAGAGGCTGAGGACTGAATGGACAGCGTGGACTGAGCTGCTGTCTCCATCCCTCTGCTGGTATCGCCAATGGCCGGAGATTGGACACTACGTCCGGAGGGCTCCTATTTCCCAGCTATCTGGCTGGTGAGTCTCCCACATGCTCAGGGTCTCACTGATCATCATATCCCAGGGAGATGGGTAGAGGCCCTGGGTGGGGTTGCCGCCTTTCTAATTGCTGGACCTCTGAGATCTCTTCCTGGCCTCACCTCTTCCTCCAAGTCCCATCCCTTCTCCCAGGCCCTGTCTCTTCTCTGCCTCTGCCCCCTGAACATCCTGCCTCCATCGCTCACTCGATTGTCCCATCACCCTTCCAGCCCAGCTGGGTGCTCTCTGCTCAGTCGCTGGGACAGGACCCAGCCTGCAGGGAGGAGGTGGGCCCCTGCTGGTGAAGGTTAATGACCTGGGCTATGTCTACAGTACAGAGTTTTTGAGGAAAAACAGCCATTTTCCCACAAAAACTCACAGAGTGTTCATACCTCAAGTGCATTTTTGCACAAGAGGATTGAAAGAACAGAGGGTGTTTTCACAATTGCTATTCCTCTTTCTACGAGGAAGAAGCCTTTTTGCAAAAGAGCTCTGTCACAAAAAGGTGTGTGTGGACGGGGAAGAGAAGGGTTTTTGCACAAAAAGAGGGAAGAGGAAAAAGCACAGGTGCCCTGGTGGCCATTCTGTGCACAGCAATCAATATTTACTTTCGGGAGAGCGTCCATGCAAGGTGGATGCTCTCTTTTGCAAAAGAGCATGGCTATTTTGATGCGCTTTTGCAATATGGATGAGCTCTTGTGCAAGAAGTTTTTGCAGAAGATCTCTTCCGACAAAAGCTTCTTGTGCAAAAAGCCTGCAGTCTTGACATAGACCTGGTGACCTGCAGTAACCAAACTTTCAGTGTCCGGACACTGCCAGGTCCCTTTTTGACCAAAAGACAGGACTATGTAGCACTTTAAAGACTAACAAGATGGTTTAATAGGTGATGAGCTTTCGTGGGCCAGACCCACATTTGATCTGAGGAAGTGGGTCTGGCCCACGAAAGCTCATCACCTATTAAACCATCTTGTTAGTCTTTAAAGTGCTACATAGTCCTGTTTTGTGTTTCAGCTACACCAGACGAACACGGCTACATTTCTATCCCTTTTTGACCAGACTTTCCAGTCGAAAACACAGAACCCCTGGCAGCCCTCACCCTGGAGTGTTTCTTTGCCTTCCCTCGCAGAATGAGGCATGGGTCGGTTGCAGGTTTAAGCTAGATAAACGGCAATCAACGGTGGATTCTCTGTAACTCAGAGTCTTCAATTCATAATTTGAGAAGTTCTGCAGCTCAGCTGGAGGTTTTGGGCCTATTACGGAGTTAAGAGGAGTGGGTGGGTGAGGTTCTCTGGCCTGTGGTGTGGCCTACAAGATCATCAAGATCCTTTTCTTGCCTGAAAGTCCCCTGTGGTGAGTGCTAATGGTTTTTGGACCGGCCACACAACTGCTGAATCTCTGCCCCCGGTGCATGAATATCAAAGGGATTCTGTTCCCAGAGCTGCCAAGCCAGCACCAGTTACTTGCATGGAAGCAATTTTTTAAAAAAGAAATTGCTCTCCCGCTTTGATTACAAAGCATTTCAAAAGCACAAAGATCAAATGAGAGGACCAGCAGTTCCCCTTGCTCTCTGGGTGCTTTTGTACAGCCGCTGTTATCTCTGCTGGCGGGAAGCAGTAGATTGTCAATGCTGAGTGTCTGATGTGATGATCAACTTCTTGTTCTGTTCCCTTGTCAAGAAAATAAATAGTTCTGATTGCGTTCCGGGACTGATATTTCTAAATGCAATTAGGGTGATAGCGCCGGTGATGTGTTGCGCTGTCCTTCTCCCAGGGCAATTTTCTTCAGGTAGTTGCCAAGAAACTTTGATGGCCTAATGGGCCCGCACATGTTTGCTAGAGCTGTCGGGCACGAGCTTTTCCTGCCGCCCGTGCTTGGCTCTTCTCGAATGTCGCTGGCAAGACGTTGAAGGCCTGAGGTGGACGAATCTGGCCCGTCTTCTGGTTTTTACTGACCTGTATGTGTGTGTTCTCTGGAGGCTCTTAAACAGGGCTAGGCCTGCTCAGACCTTGGAGATGACACCTCCAAGGGAAACCCTGGTTCTACTTCATTATCCCATCTGATGCTGAGGCTAGTGCCCCATCATGGCTGTAGGGGGACAATGTGTTGTGGTAAGTGCCATCTTCAAAAGTGAGGCTAGAGCAGTGTCATGTCTATTATAGGCAGGGCTAATAGTGCTGCCTGTTAAGGTTGCTTGATACTTCCCATTACAAGACCCTGTTTTTGGTTACTTAGAACTTTGCTGAACTTTATGGCTGTGTCTAGACTGGCCAGTTTTTCCGGAAAATCAGCCGCTTTTCCGGAAAAACTTGCCAGCTGTCTACACTGGCCGCTTGAATTTCCGCAAAAGCACTGACTTCCTACTGTAAGAAATCAGTGCTTTTTGCGGAAATACTATGCTGCTCCCGTTCGGGCAAAAGTCCTTTTGCGCAAAACTTTTGAGCAAAAGGGCCAGTGTAGACAGCTGAGATTTGTTTTCCGCAAAAAAGCCCCGATCGCGAAAATGGCCATCGGGACTTTTTTGCAGAAAAGCGCGTCTAGATTGGCACGGATGCTTTTCCGTAAAAAGTGCTTTTGCAGAAAAGCATCCATGCCAATCTAGATGCTCTGTTCCGAAAATACTTTTAAGGGAAAACTTTTCCGTTAACAGCATTTCCGGAAAATCATGCCAGTCTAGACGTAGCCTATCAGTTTGGTTGAAATTTTCCATGCCAGGTGTCTGCCTCTGGCTGAATATTGTTGGTCCAGCTGTTCCTAAGGACAAGGAAGCCTGCAGTCTAGACGTAGCCTGAATTATTTTACATGGGCAAAGCAATGGGAGAGACCCCAAGAGCTAGCAGCCTGGCATTTAAATAAGGGAAATGCCTGGTCCCGGAGGGTACGTCTAAACTACATGGCTCCATCGCCGGAGCCATGTCGATTAGTGTACTCGAGAAAGGGAAATGAAGCGGCGATTTAAATAATCGCCGCTTCATTTACATCAAAATGGCTGCCGCGCTGTGCCGATCAGCTGTTTGGCAGCACAGCGCAGTAGTCTGGACGCTCCGCGGTCAACAAGGGAAGCCCTTGTCAACTGCCCCGGTAAACCTCATTCCACGAGGCATAACAGAGCGGTTGACAAGGGCTTCCGAGACTACTGCGCTGGGCCGCCAAACAGCTGATCGGCACAGCACGGCAGCCATTTTGATGTAAATGAAGCGGCGATTATTTAAATCGCCGCTTCATTTCCCTTTCTCGAGTACACTAATCGACATGGCTCCGGCGATGGAGCCATGTAGTTTAGACGTACCCTCCGGGACCAGGCATTTCCCTTATTTAAATGCCAGGCTGCTAGCTCTTGGGGTCTCTTCTTTGATGCCCAACGCTGAGGTTGTGGACACTTGTGCTCCCAGGTGCTGACCCCTCTTCACCGGTTAACCCTGAAACTTGGCCCGTTCCAATGTGGACAATGACATTTCCTCCTACTAGCCTTGGGGCCAATTGGATGGCGGCTCTGTGCCCCGCCCCCTTCTGATGTGATCCGCATAAGGGCTAAGCTGTTCCAGAGGGGCTGGAAGTGCACAGTGAAGACTGAGCGGCCAATATCCAGGCAGTGGGCTGCAGACGGAAGGTGCTAGAGAATTACATAGTCCTGTTATCCAAAGGAGCCTCAATTTGGATCCAGTTGGGGCGCCGCATTCTGGAGCCAATTGCCCCAGTGAGCCGCACCTCTGTGTGTAGGACCAAGGCGATGGCGCCCTGTGGATTCCAAGCTGTGTTTGGCTCGTGGCTTCGGCCTCTTCTCCTAGCCAGCTCCTAAATTTGCTGAGGTTGCAGGGCTCTGACAAGAGGTGCTGTACTCGGAGGGTGTACTGGTTAAAGCCCAAGGCTGATAGCCATGAGCCCTGGGTCCTAAGGTCAGCTCTGCCCCTGCCTTGTTGCATGACCTCAAGCAAGTCATCGTGCCTCAGTTTCCCCAGCTGTATAATGGTGATAATGATCCCACCCCTTCATCGAACTGTGCTGTGAGAGTGTTGGGTTCCTAGCTGCTTGGGTGGCTCGGAAAGACATAAGAACAGCTGCACCAAATGTCTGTGTGCCCAGCACAGGCAACCACCAAGCAACCCATCCTGTCCCCTGTTCCCAGCCCCTGGCAAACAGCTGAACCCTTCTGGGTGAGACTGTCCAGAAACATTCAGTCAGAGGCTGAGGCCAATCCCCATGCTGGCAGGCATCGGCCCAGAGGCCTGAGGGGAGGAGGCAGGGAAAACACAGCGGGTGTCTGTTCCCCCACCTGCCATGCACAGGAGACTCGCTGCCTTGGGAATAGGTTTCATTCCCGCTAGTCCCTAGAGCGTCAGAGCAGAACTGCCCGGTGGGGAACAGGCCCGAGCCAGGCCCTGCAGGCCTGAGCACTGCTCTCTGTGTCGCTGTACCCAGAGAAAAGGGCTGGAGGGGGTCACTGCTGCCTCAGACAGGATTGGAGCACGGTGCTGGGTGGGAAGTGGCTAAG
Organism: Pelodiscus sinensis; assembly: GCF_049634645.1. Taxonomy (NCBI): domain Eukaryota; kingdom Metazoa; phylum Chordata; order Testudines; family Trionychidae; genus Pelodiscus; species Pelodiscus sinensis. Next base: position 4,736,991 of record NC_134739.1, on the reverse strand, counting down.
ACCTCTCCAAGGTGTCTCTAATGCCCAGAGAACAGGGGACCCAACTCCACCAGCGTAGTAGGCCCCTTTCTCAGCAACCTCCGCAAATAGGACTTGGTGGTGCTGAGCCGCAGCTGCCGAGCTCTAGCCTTGCCGGAAGGGGTCACACGTGGTCGGGGGGAGTGCTTTGGAACAGCCTCCTGGCTTTGTGGCTCGGAGGACATCAGCCTCCAGCGCCAATGGTCGACCTGGGGTGTTTTACCAGCCCTTTAACACGTCTCTCCAGCCTCCCTAAGCTCCCAGGGCAGAGTCTGCCCTTCACAGTCCTCCAAACGGGAGCCATACGACCCTTTGAAAATTTCATGAGCGCAGGAAAGCGCTGTCACTGTCAACCATTTTGCTGGGAGCGCACTGACAAATGGGAGCCGGGCTCACGCTGGGGCATGGGGAAGATGAGTGTGAGAATTAAAGGATTAAATATTAATGTAAGACGTTCATGAGGTTGGAATAATAATACATGGGGGAGGGAGAGAGACGTCTCTGGGCAAACGGCAATAAAACAGATCAAATCAGACATTTCCAGCTGTAAAAGGAAATGAGGTTTCATCCGTAGGCATGAATGTAACCGCCGCCTGCCCTGTGGGCGGCTGCTGCGTCCCAATGCCATTTACGTCTTGGGTTTTAATGAAGCAGGGGACTATAGAGACCCAGTGTGGAACAGCAGGGAATGTCGTCAAGCTGCTGTCTGAGTATCAGGACATTTGGGTTCCATTCCTGGCTCTGCCCTGTGACCTTAGGAAAAATGCAGTTCCTCAGTTTACCCGGCTGCAAGTTGCATAGCAGGGGCCTACTTCTTCCCTGCCTTATGTCAGCACTTACGCCCATGCAAGCGGGTGTTAAAACACAGCCAGGTTAGAACGGGCGAATGGAGAAGGTGCAGGGGAGGGTGGGCACAGAACTAGACATGGCATGAGAGTCAGAGTTTAAAGCCAGAAGGGGTCAGCAAGGGGTCATCCACACCAACCTGCAGTGTAGCACAGGCAGCTACCCACCATGCTTAAACACAGAAAGGAAGCTGACAAGAAGAGGAAACTTGAACAGCTGACCAGGGAAGAGGATAAATCTATTGCTCAAGCACGCAGGAAGGCCAAAGCACAATTGGAATTGCAGCTACCAAGGGATGTGAAGGGTAACAAGAGAGGTTTCTACAGGCATGTTAGCAATAAGGGGATTGGGCCAAAAGAAATTTGATTAGGTTCAGCAAGGACCAGTGCAGAGTCCTTCTCTCAGGACAGAAGAATCCAAAATACAGTTACAGGCTGGGGACCGACTGGCTAAGCAGCAGTTCCACATAAAAAGACGTGGGGACCAAAGTGTATGAGAAGCTGGAGATGAGTCAGCAGTGTGCCCTTGTAGCCAATATGGCTAACGTAATATTGTGGTACATTAAGTAGAGCATTGCCAGCAGGTCTAGAGAAGTGATTATTCCCCTCGATTCGATTCTGATGAGGCCACAGCTGGAGTGTTGCGTCCAGTTCTGGGCCCCCCATTATAGAAAGGACGTGGACGCATTGGAAAGGGGCCAGCGGAGGGCAACCATAACGATTAGGGGGCTGGAGCACATGACCTATGAGGAGAGGCTGAGGGATCTTGGCTTGTTTAGTCTGCAGAAGCGAAGAGTGAGGGGGGATTTGAGAGCAGCCTTCAACTTCCTGAAGGGGGGTTCCAAAGAGGATGGAGAGAGGCTGTTCTCAGTGGTGGCAGATGGCAGAGCGAGGAGCAATGGGCTCAAGTTGCAGACGGGGAAGGTCTAGGTTGGAGATTAGGAAAAACTCTTTCCTTGGGGGGGGGGGGAGGGTGAAGCACTGGGCTGGGTTCCCTAGGGGAAGGAGTGGAATCTCCATCCCTAGAGGTTTTTAAGTCCCAGCTTGACCAAGCCCTGGCTGGGATGCTTTAGGGCTTAGTCCTGCCTTTCGCAGGGTGTTGTACTCGAAGGCTCCTGAGGTCTCTTCTAGCCCTAGGATTTTAGGATTTAATTCCCTGCAACCAGACAGGCCAGAGGGTTGCAGTCTGTGGGAGACGACACTGTTGCATGCCACCAGCAGAGACCAGGGTGTGCCAGTTCCCTGGGCCCTGCAGTGGGCAGAAAAGCAGAGGACGGCAGGGGTGCAAAAGGGCATTCTCCTGGGAATGGCAGCGCAGTGACCCCTAACCTGCTCCATAGAGAACAATCCAGCCGCTAGCTCCGTGGTTCGCAAACTGTAGGTTGGGAGCCCAGCGGGGTCAGGGCCTCATTTTAATGGGCTCACTAAGGCCAGCCTTAGACATATTGGGACCCAAGGCTGAAGCTGAAATCTGGGTGGAGCTCAGGCTATGGCCCCCAGACCTCCACCTGCGGCTGCAGGGCTCAGGCTCTGGGGTCAGGCAGTAACTCATGTCAGAAGGGACCAGGGGGTCCCAGCGCAATGCAGTTTGAGAAATGCTGGAGCTGAATGGACTATGGTAGAATCTACCTGGTGTGTCTTCTACACTTCTCTGCTTGCCTAGAGAGCATCAAAGGGAGAGCGGAGCCAGCAGAACTGGTTGGCATCATATCACGGGGGTTTGAAAAAGCCCTTTGACAAAGTCCTTCCCCCCTGCACCCAGGAAGCCACACTCTTAAAAAGAAACAAGTTTTCATATGTAGCCTGTGGAACTCACTGCTACTGGACACCACTGCGATAGTCCTCTCTTCCCAAGGCTGCCTGCATACTGACCCCCTCATTACCAGCCCCACCCCAGAGCAATGAGTTAAATGGAAACCTCCCCTCCCCAAAAATGATTGGCGTTAAGGACCAGGTAAATCTTCTCCTATGTGATGATAATGAAGCAGGAGGTGTTTATTTTGTCCCCATCTGGTGGCTGGGCAAATGGAATAAGAGATGTATCGTTTGACTCAGTTAGACGAGTGCCCGTTAGCTATGAGGCGGGTGTCTGGAACCAAAGACCTGCACTCTAGTTTTGGCTCCCCAGGGTTTATCCAGGATTGGGAATTGCATCTGTCATCTGCAGCCACGGATCTGTTGTAGAGAGGCATCGTCAGCAAACGGTAAATTCCAGCCATGGACAAAAAGCTCTGGAATTCGTTCCTTTCCCTTTCCCTCCTGCTCGTCTGGCTGCTGTAAGGTCAGGGCCGTCGTCTCCAGATTTTGGTCTTCAGGAGACTGAGAGCAGGGGGATAAATGTCACCCCAGATGGAGGAGGCGGAACCAAGACGATTGGTGGGGCGGGAGGCCGTCTCTGGAGAGGGCCTCATTTGTTAATCAAGTCACGGCAGCCAAATGGAATGCCGCCAGCCATCTGTGTCTCCCTTCCCGGGCTTTGTGCTGTCGTCCCATTGAAGCAACTCACGGGGGCCGTTGGTTTTAATCGGCCTCAGCCGCCAGCCAAAGACGGATCCCAGGACACTCCCAAGTCATTCTCTGGCATTGTACAGTGCTGGGAAATCCCTAAACCCCGTCCCTCTGTAAAACGCCCCCAAGCCAGCACTTACAGTAACAGGAGGGGCTTATGGCTGGCCATGGGGGGGGCCGAGCCTTTCCCGCTAGGCCACTGTTTTAAATAAATGGAGTGGCCAAATCTTCCCGAGTGTCTGAGATCAATGGGGAGCCGCTGGGGATCTGGGGGTGTGACAATCTGGCCTTCCTTGGCAGCATCCATCAGAGAGGATAGGGTTGCCATGGCAACTCGCCTACCAGCTGACCCCTCTGAGTGGCAAGGTTGAGGCATGTTGGTGGGAGGGGATAGTACCTGCTCAGAGGAACATTTGCAAAAGCACCCGAGTGATTTAGGCACCTGCATCCCATTGACTTTCGGTGGGATTTGGGCACATTTGGAGCTTCCCCTTTTCGGTATAAAGGAAGCCAGCCAGAATTGCACCCTCTGTGACGTCCAACTGAGGCTGTTTCACAGCGATTCCTGCAGGCATTTCCATTGCGGGGGTGGGAGGGAGGGGTCACTTGCCCCAGGGAGAAAGCTTGTCCCTTGTGCCTCCACCCAGTACGGTGCATGGCCTGGTGAGTGTGTCCAGTTGCACGAGCCGCCTGCCAGAATGGGGCGTGCACACTTGTTAGGCCAGCGTGCTAATACCACGTATCACTAGCAGCTGGGCCGAAGCCTGTGGCAGGAAGGGGAGGCGCAGGAAGATGGCAAGGATGCGTGTGTGAGTGACACAGGCATTGCTCCTTAGTCCACGTGGATCTGAACGGGTGCCTATCAGTGCAGGCTGTGTGTGGGAAGATCCCTCTCTGCCGGGTGGGGAGAGGTTTGCTAGTCACCCACCCGCCTACACACCCCAGACTGGATACAGACATTTTCTCTTCCCCTGTAGTTTTTTCCTTCCTTTGGGAATATAAAAGCCCAGGGTGGCCTGTCCCATGTCTCTGCATGAATGTGACCCCCCCCCCCCCCTTGCTGCAGGTTTCACTAAACCACGTCCCGGGCCCAGTACAAAACCCCATCATAGCGATACTTCTAAGCCTTCTTACTTTGTGCAGAGAGCCCTGGAGAGAATGCTGTGTGTTTGTGTGTGTGTGTGTGTGCGTGCTCATGTGTGTGTCCGTGTGCGTGTGTGTGAGCGCATGAGTGAAGCTAACGGACAAGACTGGCCCAAGAGCAAATGGCCATGAATAAATGTAGGCTTGAGATGGGAAGAAGGTTTCTAAGCAGCGGAGGGAGGTTCTGGAACAGCCTGGCAGAAAGAGCAGTGGGGTCAGACGGCCCAACGAAGTCGGACTAGATGCCCAACATGGTTCCATCGGGCTTTAAAATCTCTGAAGATGGAATCTGATAAACTTATAAGCGGGGTGATAGGACGGGGGAGTCTCAGCTACCCAGGATGTGTGCGCGCCCTGTGTTCTCACAGCGCATCTCTCATTCCTGAGACATAGCAGGACATTACTAGCAACTTAGCATTGGATCATTGCGACCGGCTAGATGCTCTCCAAAGACAGCAAGTGACAGGCCATTCATCTGGGCATTGATAACTGCAGCTATGATTGTTTGCAGGGTTGTTGTAGCTGCGTTGGTCCCAGGATATTAGACAGACAAGGAGGGCGAGGTGATGTCTTGTATTGGACCAACTTCTGCAGGGGAGAGACATGAGCTTTTGAGGCACCTGAAGAAGAGCTCTGTAATGGGCAGGCTTGTCTCTCTCACCAATAGCAGTTGGCCCAATGCAAAATGTTACCTCACTCATGTGTCTCTTGAGTATAATTATCATGTGATCAGCAGGAACCAATAATTCTTAGGTGCCCTCCAGCGCGGCCCAATATGTGAATTAATTCCGCACGAGAGTGCCTGACCAGAAAAAGATGCTTGTGTTTGAATTTCAGCAGGACACAGAATGGTGCCCTGACATTCAGTTTCAATTGGCCTTGCTCCAAAGACCAACACTGCCCCCATTATTATCTCTTGGCCGGGCTAGTGAAGAGCAGCCTCAGTGATCTTGCGCAGAAGTTCAGAAAATACTGCGGTTTTTCAGCCTGACTGCCTCAGCCTGAGAACTTGCTCACTGTCCAAAGGAGGGAGAGAAAGGGAGGCCAATGGTCAACCTGATTTCTGCCCGAAATGGCGTTGTAGCTAGTGCTCAGTCTCCAGTTAGTCCTGAACCAAATCACCCCATGAGATTACACTCACTAGGGGGCACTGTTCTGCAGGGAGTGTGCAGGGCATGCAGAAGGAGGCGCTCTCCTCTCTGAGTCGGTAATGACTACAGTGCCCTCAAGCGGTAGTAGAGGGGTACTGTTCTGCGGGGAACAGAGTCGGTGGCTCACTAGGGGGCGCTCTGGCCTCTGAGTCAGTGCTGAGCTCAGTGCAGTGGTCTGTGGAGGGTGGATTCAGTAGGGGCCACTCTCCCCTATGCGTAGAAACTGACAGCTGGAGATGAGTAATAATATGTGAACGAAAGATACAACAGTAATAATGAGCACTTCCTCTCTGCACACCACACCGTTGATCCTGCCCCCAACTGCCCTCCTATGTCATGATCCCTGTAACACGTGGGGAACAGCAGCACAGAGGTTGCAGGGGCTTGGCCCCTCACACATGAAAGAGCCAAGAACAGTAATACCCAGAGAAGGCTTGTCAGCAGTTGATGTCAATCTCCTTATCCAGACTCTGCCGCCAGGAAAATATCTTGTTCTGGGCCGGAGCTGGGAATAGAACCCAGCTTGTCTGAGCTCTGTCCACTAGTCCACACTTCCTCCAAGTAGTAATGTTAGGTCAGATCACCATCCCATTTTAGCTTATTTGGCACCTACAAATAAATAGCAGGAACAGGCTTGGCTCTGTATTTTGTGCTTTGGTGTCAACCTCTGGGGCTTTCTGAAGGCCAGCAGGGGCTGGAACCAAGAAGACCATGGATCTGAATCTTCAGCCCCTTCCTGACTCTGGTGCCTTGGAAGCAAACCCTGCTGAGATGTCCTAGATGTGGGGAGAAAAGACAGGACTCTTGGGTCCCAGCCAACAGGTGTGATGATCCATGATGGAACCAGCCCTGCCTTCTCTGTGAGACAAGCACACCCGCAAAGGCCCCAGGAAATTGTTAAAAGCAGTTTTAATCAAACAGAGTTGAGTACACATGGCAACACACAGATTTGTAAAGCAAATTGTGTAAATCGTATCACAGGAGATGAAATAAAGAGTCACACACACGCACACACACGCAGCTGCTTTTCGGTGTCATTGTTCAGAAAAAAACCCCAATTGCTTTGCATCCCTTTAAAAACACCCGTGGATCCAGACTCTGGGATGGTTTCTTCCATTCTCCTCTCATGTGATGATGAAAACACCCCAAGGCCATTTCCCGTCTGAGGCTGAAGCTCCTCTTGTATCCCCCACAGTGGCCACATCAAACCGACCTCGCAGGACGCTGATTGGGAGTCCAGTGCCACCATGCAGCGCCCTGTTTGAAATGCTGCCCTGTGCTGAGAGAGGGCTGCCGTGAAATCCGCACACGGTGCATCCGGCAGCTGGCAATGCTGGGCCAATGACGGGACTGCCTTCCTGGCGGGATGCAAGCTGTGTGCTAGTTGTAGCGCTGGGAAATCCTGCTCCATTCGCCGGACAAAGTGAGGCCCCGCAGAGAAGCACAAGGAAGCAGCCGTGTTTTATTTTGTAGCTCGTAGGGGGGAGGGTTCCAAATCCACATGTGCATGACTGGCCCTGGTGAGGCTCCTCCATGGACCACCTGGGAGCAGGCTAGAGGGAGAGGAAGAAAGTCCATGGGCATTGGCCCAGACAAGGGGATGCCAAGGAGGGAAGGCATTGATCCCTCGGGGCTGATGGATTTCCATGGTAGAGTGGGTTCTAGTGGGTGGGTATGACCCAAAGGTGGACTTTTTAAAGGCAGTAGGTGGCAACTTTTGTTTAGTTTATTTGACAAGATGTTAGGCTGCAGGGCAAAAAATATGACTAAGAGGCTGCGAAATCACAGAGCCTGACCCTGTGCTGGCAGGAAGCGGGCAGGACATAAGGTTGACAGGAGGTTGGTATCACAAGCTGGCTTCAGTTTCCCTGCAGTAGGATGGATACCATGACGGTTTCTGGTTTGCATTTGTTTTGTTCTCTTTGGGGTTTGCTTTCTGTATCAGATCCCTGCACTTCCTGGCGCACATGAGCATTGTTTGACTCTATTAAATGTAAAGGGGTTCATCATTTGAATCGGGCGTTCTACATGGCAGCAGTGAATCCCCCCTGGCCGGAAAACAAGAAGTCCCATTCCTGGCTCTGACATGCCACTAGCAAAGCACCGAACCGCTGCCTTGTTCCTGGTGCTGGGCGGCACGTTTTTGTCTAAATGTTTTTTGCCAATATCAAAATTCGGAGACAAATGTGTCAGTCTGACAACAGTATGTTTTGCAAAACCTCCCCCAGGGAAGTGATTCAGATCAGTGTTACCAGAACAACCCAGCTCGAAGTCTTTCGGCATAGACCATGTGATTGTTCGGTTTGAAATGATTTTTTAAATGTTTTTATATTAAAAAGTGAAAGAGCTTCCAAAGGTTAAAATTCAAAGAAATATTTTGATTTTTATCAACATGAAATATTTCCACGGACCCAAAGTGGTTTTCCCCAGGATTTCCTTTGCCAAGAAAATTAGATTTTGTTTTTGTTCCGGGTTCGGAATGGAACAAATTTAGAAATTGTAAAATTCCTTTTGAAATGGGAAGTCCAGGTCCTGCCCAGCTCTCTGCAATGCTGCTGCACCTAGGAATAGTGATCAACAGCTTTGTGTCAAATTTGCGGCAGGTATCCACAGGACTGGTTTGGTTCAACATCTTTATTAATGACCTGCATGAGGGGATGGATTGCACCCTCAGCAAGTTCACAGAAGACAATAAGCTAGAGGGGGAGGTAGATATGTTGGAGGGCAGGGATAGGGGCCAGAGTGAACTAGACAAATTGGAAGATTGGGCCAAATGAAATCTTGAGGAGGTTCAACAAGAAGTGTAGAGTCCTGCACTTGGGATGGAAGGATCCCAAGCATTGTTACAGGCTGGGGACCAACTGGCTAAGCACCAGTTCAACAGAAAATTCCAGTGGATGAGAAGCTGGATCTGAATCAGCAGTGTGCCCTTGTAGCCAAGAAGGCTAACATAATTTGAGGGTACATTGGAATATTGCCAGCAGATCAAGGGACGTGATTATTTCCCTTTTATTCGATTCTGGAGTATTGTGTCCAATTCTGGGCCCCCCACTACAGAAAGGATGCATTGGTGAGAGTCCAGCAAAGGACAACACAAACGATTAGGGGGTTGGGACACATTATTTACAAGGAGAGGCTGTGAGATTTGGGCTTAATAAATATACAGAAGAGTGAGGGGGGATTTGATAGCAGCCTCCAGCTGTTATCAAAGAGGATGGAGCGAGGCTGTTCTCAGTGGTGACAGATGATAGAACAAGGAGCAATGGGCTCAAGTTGCAGTGGGGGAGGTCTAGGTTGGATATGAGGAAAAACGATTTCACTAGAAGGGTGGGGAAGCACTGGGATGGGTTACCTAGGGAGGTGGAGGAATCTCCATCCCTAGAGATTTTTAAGTCCCGGCTTGACAAAGCCCTGGCCATTGATGCATCTACCCTCCATGAATGTATCTGGTTCTTTTTTGAACTCTGTTATTCTTCTGGTCTTCACAACATCCTCTGGCAAGGAGTTCCACAGGTGGACTGTGTGTTGTGTAAAGAAATACTTCCTTTTGTTTGTTTTAAACCTGATGCCCATTCATTTCATTTGGTGACCCTTAGTTTTTGTGTCGTGAGGTGTAACTAACACTTCCTTGTTTAGTTTCTCCACACCAGTCATGATTTTATAGATGTATATATTTATAGATTTGTATCATGTCTCCCAACCTTAGTCATCTCTTTTCCAAGCTTATTAATCTCTCCTCATAGACAAGCTGTTCCATATCCCTAATCAATATTGTTGCCCTTTTCTGAACCTTTTCCAATGCCAATATAACTTTTAGAGATGGGGTGACCAGGTCTGCACACAGTATTTGACATGTGGGTGTACCCAGGATTTATATAGACAATATGAATTTTCTGTCTTATTATCTATCCCTTTCCTAATGACTCTCAGCCTCTCAGCATTGTGTTAGCTTTTTCTGCATAGGACCCACCTGCCACTGAGAGATAATTAGCCCATGTTTGGGGAGGATTGAGGTGAAAGGGGACTCGGAGACCTCACCTTGCTGTAGACTCTTTGCCAGACAGATGATCCTTCCTGTACCCCATCCATCCAGGAAATCGTCTGCTGGGAGAACTGTTGGCTAATCAGCCATGTGGAACTGTCAGACACCAATGTGATGTGTGTATGGAGCTTGGGACTGTTCAAACAAGCACCAGGGAAATCTGGCAGGGCCCCAGAAGACCCAGGCCTGGCACAGAGTCACTCTGTCCCCTGCCTTCCTAGAATTAGATATACTGTCTGACTAGCTTTGGGCTACTGCCCTTGGGCTGTCCTCTGACTGGCAGGGCTTTGCAGAGTTATCACTTTTAAGGCTAGAAGGACTACAGTGGTCAGCCAGTCTGAGCTGTGATTCCAGCAATGCTACAGCTGGAAATGTTACTGGTGATGATGTATTTGCCACACCCCTTGCTGATCTGTTCCAAAGGTTTACTCCACTGGGTTTATTTCCCTTTTGAACTGCTTTGAGCAGGGGGCTGGACTTGACAGCTCCTGAGGGCTCTTCCAGCCCTAGGATTGTAACTGTCCTGCCTGTGGATTCCAGCTGTTGGATTATGTTCTTTCCCTGCCAGCTACCTAAGGGTATGTCTATACTTGCACCCTAGTTCACACTAGGGATGCAAATGTAGGCATCCAAAATAGTCAATGAAGTGGGGATTTAAATATCCCGCACTTCATTAGCAGAAAGTGTGCGCTGGGATGCATTAGTTCAAACCAAAGCCCTTGGTTCGAACTAACGTTACTCCTCAAAAAATGAGGAGTTAAGAGTAACGCACCAGCGAGATCCCCACTTCATTGACTATTTCGAATGCCTACATTTGCACCCTAGTACGAACTAGGGATGCAAATGTAGACATACCCTAAGGGTGTGTCTAGACTACAGGGTTTTGTCGACAAAAGTGGACTTTTGTCGACAAAACTATACCTGCGTCTACACTACCGATATAATGTTGACAGAACTCAACAGTTTTGTCGACGCTGGTAAACCTCATTTTACGAGGCATAACGACTTTTGTCGACAGAGTTCTGTCGACAGAAGGTGTTATTGCATCTAGGGTTGTGTCTAGACTACAGGGTTTTGTCGACAAAGCAGCTTGCTTTGTCGACAGAATTGAATGTAGTCTAGACGCTTTTTGTCTTTGTCTTTATCTGTCGACAAAACTTCTGTCGACAAAAGCCTGTAGTCTAGACATACCCTAAGAGAGCTCTGTAAGGCTGATATAGTCTCTTGACGTAGACACCGAGGGATTAGGTTTCTGAATCCAGGTATGAACTGATAAGAAACACTGATAAAACACCCTGGAAGCAGAACCCTCAAACAAGCCAGTGTTTTTCCAGCCCACACTGACGTGCTTTCTCAGTTCATATGGATTTCAACCATTTCCTAGGCCTGGCTGTTTACTGAGGCCACGTCCCTGCTCAGTGGCTGGTAACTGAGCTTGCCTACATGGAGTCCCAGTGTGGATTTCTAACTGGTCCATGCCAATGCTGCTGGCAGGCACTAGTTTCCCTAATGCGCTTGAACATAGTGTAGCTTGAAACAGTGCGAGGTGCATCTCCAAAGGGAAAGCCATGAAAATAACCCAGCGTTTGGACATCCACACAGAACTCAAACCCTGCTGCAAATACCTTCACTCCCAAGGCAATCAATAAACCCTGGAAAATATACCTTGCTTACACATCATAAAGAAATTGCCTCTTAGCCATCTTGGATAAACTAAGCCAGTGGAGTTCCATTAGACCTCACTGGCAGGCAAGTTTTGCAGACCTCAAATCAACCTTATAAGGATCTTCTGAGGCCTTCCTGAAGGGAGGTTCCAAAGAGGATGGAGAGAGGCTGTTCTCAGTAGTGACAGATGGCAGAACAAGGAGCAATGGGCTCAAGTTGTGGTGGGAGAGGTCCAGGTTGGATATTAGGAAAAACTATTTCACTAGGAGGGTGGTGAAGCACTGGGATGGGTTCCCTAGGGAAGTAGTGGAGTCTCCATCCCTAGAGGTGTTTAAGTCTCGGCTTGACAAAGCCCTGGCCGGGTTGATTTAGTTGGGATTGGTCCTGCCTAGAGCAGGGGCTGGACTTGATGACCTTCGGAGGTCTCTTCCAGCTCTATGGTTCTATGATTCTTATGATTCTAAATCCTCACCAATGGTTGATTATCCTTTTTGAAGTGCGGACACCCAGTCTGGAGACAGCCTCTCCAAGGCCGTGCATGGAGGTGGGGGATGTATCTGAGGAGACTCTGGCACGCTTGGTAGAACTCAGTAATGCTGAGCAAGGACTTCTAGAAAGGTCAATGCAAGGAGATGGCTGTGGGCTCTCACACAGAGCTGGGTAGGAAATGGTTTTCCATCCTGTGACCATTTCTCAGATTCTGAATATTTTTCCCATCCCAAGTTGGGATGAAAGGTGGAAACCTTGGACATTTTCATGACCTCCCTCTCCCCCCTCAGGCCAATTGAAACATTTATTTCAATTTCAACCATGTTTTTTAAAAAAAAGTCATTACTCTAATTACCTTTAATTTCTGAACAGAAAGTCCTTTGGACTTGGAGACCCATTTAGGAATTGTCAAAACGGGACCTTTTTGGAACCGAGACACGTGTTTTTCCACAGCTGAGGAGTTTGTCATAACTGAGCCGTTCCTGAGAAAACTTGACGTTTCCACAAATGGACATTACTGGAAGAAAAAAATGTTTCATGAAGGATTTCCTGCCTAGCTCTACTGTCACTGCTACCGGGAGTTCACAGGCTGCAATTTTTCTGTAGAGGTGAAGGCACATGCAATCCCTGCCCACAGACGAGCTGTTCCCAGGCTCCCAGCTAGGAGCTCAGGGCAGCCAGGAATGTATGCCATCCGGTTCTACCCGCCGGAGAGTGTAGCCAGACAAGGTGGAAGGTCCAGAAATCCGGCAGGTTTATGCAAATGATGCAAAGTCCTGATTTGCATACCAGATGAATATGCATAAACATGTGGAAGTAGCTGGATTGTAAAACTACAGAACATGCCACCCCACAGCTTACTGCTGTCTCCTCAGTGCTCACTGTAGTACTCCACCTCTATAGACCCTTCTGGACCAAAGCCCTGGGGGGCAGCTAAGCTCCAGGTCCCCTTCCTTGCCTAGCCAGCTCTCCTGCGGGAATCACAGCCTGTAGAAAATGCAGCAGAGTTGGACCCAATTTTGCTTATGTTAGAAAAAAAATACATCACGGCTGCATTGTGGGATGAGGCATAAAACCAAGGAGCTTTGTGTTTGTGTGTGAAAGTGCATGTGAATGAAATGTGTTTATCTATTTGAGTGTGTGTGAGTGTGTGTGTATGTGTGTGTGTGCACATGGATATATTTGGGAGTAATTAAAGAATTCTGTGGTGCTTTTGACCCTCTCGTCCCACGGAGAAGGGTGTGAACCCAGGTGTCCTCCAAGTCCCCGTCCTGCCATGGGCAGACGCCAGCACATCCCAATTCAATTTCTCCTGCTGTTTCAATGGTAGCTGCCTTCCTCCTCTTCGTGCCCTCCCCATGGCCCTCTCCTGACAAGTCTCTGCTCGGGGAGGAACAATCTCACCCCTCCAGCCCTCTCATGCCTCAGCTGGTGAGTGGCAGCGACTCCTCCCTCCGCTGGTGGGGGGGGGGTGTCTCCCTGTGGGCTGTGGCTGTGTGTGTGTGTCTCTCTGTGGCTCTTTCCAGCTCCAGGGGCTTGTAGTGATGCCATGGCCGTCTGCGATGCTTTCCTGGGGCTCATCTTTCCTGCAGAGTGAACTTGACTCCAGGCTCCAGCGATCCTCCATCCTGGTCAGCCCCGGGGGAGCTTTCCGCTGGTGTTGGCTGGCCTGGCGGGGTGCAGGACATTAGCACAGCTTGTCCACAGCTCGCGCACCCGCCCTCGAGCCGGGATGCCAGGGGAGTGAGTGCCAGGAACAGGGGCAAACCCTCCAGTGAAGACCCAGGCTCTGACTCCTCTGACAAATGCTCAAACCACGCAGATACCTGGAAGCCCTGGAGCGAAGTCCCCATGTGGGCGTGGCTGCCACGGGCCTTTGCCAGGCATCACACACTGGGCTTGGGGGGCAGGTTGGAAACCCCAGCGCTGCGGCAGGCTGCATTGCAGGGGCTGCCCTGAGGCCTTGCCAGGGGTCCCACCGGGTGGGCTGGGGCAGGGTGGGCGTGGGGAACCAACAGTCTCAGGGCTGTGATAAAATGGAGACAAAGCACAGACACGGTGCCAGGCAAACGCCGGTCATGACCCGAGGCTCGGGTCTGTATTCTGGCTGAACACAGATCAGGCAGTCCCCTCGCTGCAGCTTGTAGGGCAGCAGTGCTGGCAGTGGGATCCTGGAAGCAGCTTGCACCAGGCTTGCCCAGCAGTACGGGGAGCTGCCCACCATGTGTGGCCGTGGCTGCTGCCTGGGTCATGCCAGTGCCGCACACGGGCCTTTCGTGCCACGCCGGCCTGAGCCAGAGAGAGGAACTGATATCCCAGAGGAGCCGGGACATGCATGGGAATGTGGAGAGAGGCCAGGACACACGCTGGTCGCCTCCGTCCATGTGACCGGCACTAGCCGGACTCTCACTGGCCTGGCAAGCGCTCCCGTCAGACCTGCTGCTGGGTCAGGATTGGGCAGATGTTGGAGCCGCATTTCCAGCAAACCTGGCCTCAGTTGGGGCATTGCTTGGCCCCCCAGCGTACCCCCGAGAATGTGACACCCTCAGCTGCTGTAGGCCTTTCCCAGGCCACCAGACACTGCCCAGCCCCACAGTCCTGGGCACGGGGGGTGCTGGCTTCACAAGGGTTCAGTGAGTAAAAACAGCTGCTCTGAGAGCTGGTCTCCCCGGGCAGACATTGGCGAGGGGTTTCTTTGGTGTCCGCCAGTCCCCGCCAGGGCTCAGCTGCCTTTCTCTGGGCTCCTGGGGCAGAGAGCCCATCCAGGAAGTACACAGCCGCCACGCCATGCTCAGTCTGCTGTGCAAGCAGCCGAGGATCTGCCGCAAACGTGGCTCCCCTCCTCCGCAAGGGTGTCCCGTCTCAGACCGCCGTGGACTGCTTGATGCTGTGGAAGCTGACGCGCGTCGGCGACGTGGGGATGGACATGGCTCTGGCCACGCGGGTGCGGATGGAGTGCTTGTCCTGCCACCGGTGCCATCTTTTCCGTACAGCGGAACGGACCTGCCAACACATTGCAGAGCACAGAGTGTTTACTCCCCAGGCTGGGCAAGATTTCCCTCTCCCATTGCAAGAGCTAGGGGGCTCAAAGCTTGTTACAGACATCAATGAACTAAGCCCTCAAATTCCCCAGGAGGAGGGGACAGTTGATGGCATTATCCCATTTTTGCAGATGGGGAAACTGAGGCACAGAACAGCGACGTGATTTGCTCAAGGCCACCCCGGAGTTCTGGGGGTTGCCTTACGCTGGAGAGCAAAAGAGAGTTCAGACCCCCTGAGCCTATGGAGCTGGGAAAAAGTCTCCCTTCTTATCTCACTGCGGGGTAGGGAGAGGGAGGGGAGGGTGGCAGATGGCATTTGCAAAAGTCATTGCAATGGGAGATTTGAGCGCAGCCGGTCTCACTCCCAACCCTTTGCTCTAACCAAGGGATAAGGCAGCCTCCTTCCCGGAGCCAGACACAGCCCCCAGGCCTCCCGGCTCCCAGCCCCCTTGTAATCCACTGTTGGACACTGACTTCCATCAATCCTGCCCTTAAAGGTCTGACAGGGAAGAGAAATGAATCCTGCCCAGGACCATGACAGAGCAAGCGGGAGATAAATCTGGACTTCAGCTGTAAAAAAAGGGCCAGCGGCTCATAAACCACGTCTGATGCTGCCGCGTGTGTCGGACGGGACGTAAGTGATGGGCTCAGAGTTTCTTTATGACTTGTCTGGTCCACACTAGCGGCAGGTCCTCTGTGAGAGTTCCAGCCCGGAGCAGGCCTTGCATGGCCGGTGAATTATGAGGGTGAATTATGAGGCACATATTCTAAGGCCACAAGAGCTCCTTGGGCTAATCCATCTGCCCTCCCGTACGACCCAAGAATGCTTCCTGGAGTCGCTGCAGCCGGGCGTGTCAGTGACTGTGGGGCGGGAATTCCACCGGCTGACAGAGGCCGTGAGGCGGATGGAGCCGCACTGTGGAGATGGATTTTTAGTGCTCGTGTTGAGCCTTCCCCATATTTAACCCCCCAGCAGCTGGGGCTACTGAGTAGCTGGCACTGACCCCTCCATTCCCGTGGCTCGGAGCTGCAGCCCCGTGACTTGAGTTAGTGCAGGGGGAAATTGTTTCCCACCAAGCCTCCTCAGCAGTCAAGCAGGTCTCACCTCACTGTGCCTTGGCACTGTCTGCCTGTGCCCTGGGCACTGTAGCATCACAAGGTAAATAAGAATCAACAGCGTGACAGTGTTCCAAAAAAAGGAAATATCATTCGGGAACGTGGTGACGTTATCTGATTAAACCGTGGCCATACAGATCATGCTGCAACAAAACTTGTGCCAAGTAGGACACATGGCTACAAAGGGTTAAAGGCTCCCAGGCCAAATGACCTAGAGCCAACCACAGAGGCATGTGAGAAAAATATGTAAAGGCCAATTAAGGCCAATCAGTGCTAGAACTTTGATATGCAAACCTGTCTCCTTAGAAAGCAGAGTCTAATTCTAGTTAGATGGTTACTTCTACCATGTCCTGTCTATCTCTGTAATGGTTGATTCCAAGATCAAAAGGGATTATTAACATTTAGATGAATCTTGGGTGAGAGAAAGATGTCTCTTTAAAGTCTGTGATAAACTGCTTAAGGGATACACTACTTTATGTTCATTATCTGGTGTTTAATAAATTACCATGTGGTTATATCAAAAGACTGTTGTGTTCTCATAGGCCAAGGGGCTGCTGGAAATATGTAAAGACCCTTGGGTCCTGATCCTTTTTATCTCATGTCTGCTTGGATGCTCCCAGGGTAAGCTGCCAGCCATAAGAAATGATATCCCAGGAGATCCTGGTGCCCCTTTAAGGGTACGTCTACACTGCATCCCTAGTTCGGGCTAGGGATGCAAATGGAGACGACCGAAGTAGTTAATGAAGCGGGGATTTAAATATCCCGCGCTTCATTAACATGATCTCACCGGCGCGCTAGGAGGAGTAACGTTAGTTCAGACTAAGGGCTTTAGTCCGAACTAACGCGTCCTGGCGCGCACTTCCTGGTTCGAATCAGCTGTGATTTGAACTAGCGCACCGGCGAGATCATGTGAGCAAGTTTTTAGTCTTGGAAGAAATGTTGTGCTGTTGGTCTTCATGCGCAGTGTCCTTGGGGGAGCTGTTGCAAGTAGCTGGACCGTTTGCTCTCAGCCTTCAGCTCTGCAACCAAAGCCAGTGCTGGGGATAGGGCTGGGAGCAGGACAAGGGTATTGCCTGTGTGCTCTGTGCCCACCTCTGTTCCAGGACTGGTAAATATGCAGAAAATAAACAAACTACCGCAACAGCCCAACCTACACACTACCGAATTCTCCTCTAGCAGGAAGCAGACCTGCACGGTCCCAACAGCTGCTACTCTCCACAGAGGGATGCTGTTGTTATTTACCATGCGCTCAGGGCACACAGAAGGGTCATGGCCCGGCCTCAGTGTATTTACAAGCCAGACTGCAGGGTCGCCAGCACGCTGCATTAAAATCCTGCCTGGGCAACCTGGAAAAACCAGCACTGGCTTTCCTTCCCCCCAGCTTGCCGCCCTCCGGTGTGGTCAGGAAGGATTTCTAGCTGCTTCTCAACAAGCTCTCTTGGACGTCCTGCTAGCAGTTCCTCGGCTGCCCTGGTTAACTCGCAGCAATGCATCTATCCCACCCCTCCCCGCTGACCTTAGCCTGCAGTGCAAAACCTCTGGGATCCCTAGTCCATCCCATCCCTCCCCATTGAGGGTTTTAAGCTCCCTAGGAGACATTCCAGCACATTTAGCTTTTCAGCCCCTTTCTGGCTAACTTTCCTTCCCTGCTGGGACTGGCAGTAGGGGTGAGAATGCTGTCATGTGATTAAAGGAAGGGACGTGCCATGGGTCCTTTGCCTGGCTCTGGGAGGAAGAGCTGGCTAGTGTGAGAGCAGGGAAGTGGGTGTCAGGACTCCAGTCAGCTCCGCCACGGACTCACTGCATGACCTTGGCCAAGTCACTTCTTCTGTGTGGGTTTCCCTCTCTGTAAACAGGGCCCATGGTAATTCTCCACTGGCGTGTTGTGAGGATAAATTGGTAAGTGGCTGAGCGCTCTCTGTGTGAGTGCCCAGTACTTCCACTGGAAACTGGAGCCTAAATACCTTTGAAGGTCTGGCTCTCTTTGCTCCCCTGACTGCTCCTTGCTCAGCTTTGGGCTGACTGACCACAACAAACCACCTGCTCTTGAACCATGAGCTGCGAAGAAGCCCAGAGCATCAATCAAACAAAGTCTCACGCCGTGGTGATGGGGCAGGCAGAGCCAACCTCGTCCCCGGATTATTAACCAGACTGTTTTGCTGCTTCACAGAAGGTGGGAACCAGTTTTAAAGAGAAAGATTTTGCAAAGAATAAGAATAAAAACCCACCCTCAAAGATCCCAGGCCAGAAAGCAGCCCCAGGGGTGAATTCTTTAGCAAGCACCAATCTGTTGGATCAGAGAGCGGCTGCCTTGGGAGCTGTCTCTCCCGGAGAGGATGCCCTGGACAAATATTGCAAAGAGAGGCTGTGTTTTCCTTCGGCGTCTGAAAAGGCTTTTTATGTTCCTTGTCCCCTGGGCTCTGCTGTTTCTATCGTGTACCCAGCCAGCCGTCCTTACTGCTAGCAAAGGCGATAGCAGGGAGGCAGAGGAACATGGAGATACATCAGATCAGCTCAGAGAGGGGTTTTGGTTTGACTATACATGTTCCTTCTCTCGGGTCACAGGGGGCTAAGTTTGGTGAAATGATCCCTGAGCTCAGACAGATGCACCTGACCTTGGTGCGTGTCCCTGCCACACGCTGCTCATCTTAGCAAAGGGTTGACAGGGACACCACCTCATGGACAGATTGGTCTGTGGTGACGTTGGCACTGTTTTGCCATGTACTGCGTCAACACAGCCTCACGTGCCTTCCGCCAGCCCAAACCAGCAGCGACCTTTCTCCAGCCCCGGGCACAGAGCCAGCTGGGATGTTCTCAGTGAAAAGAAAGTTGAGTGCAAAATGGGGCAAAATTGAACATTTGTATGGAAAGTTTTGTTCTGGCTGAAAGTTCCTAAGACCTAATTGTTTTTCAGGAAAAGCCTTTGATGAAAAACGTTCTGTTTCCAGGAAATTGTTTGGCTTCTGATTTGCAAAATGTGACCCTTTTAATCCAACACCCCCCAGCTATTTGCCCCTTGGAAAAGTTTTCAAGACACTGAAAGTGTTTCTGTTTCCGGATTTGTTTTGTTTTTTATTGTAAAATAATCCCCACACCGAACACGCTTTAATGGGAAACTTTGATGAAAACTTTTTAAACCTGAGATTTTCCTATGATGGGTGCTTGCCCTTTTGGGGCTTGCTCTGTCCAGAAGTGACATTAGGAGGCGTGTGTGTGTCTGCTGCTTATGCAGTTTGGTACCTTGGAAGTCCCAAAGTGGGCGCCAATCCCAGAATCTGTTCAGCACACACAGGGAACTTAGCTACTGCCTACAGCTGTGACCATGTCTCAGCTGTTCAGGTTGCAGTGTTGAGCGGGCAGGGAGCCAGCATATTGGTGAATAGCACCGATTATAAGACCTGGCACTGCTGGGAGAAACGGTTCCCTTTGATGAGCTGACCCCTGCCCTTCCAGACACACTTCAGTGCCGGGCTGTTACTAGCCTGCTCACAGACTTGGGCCCAGAACATCACTTCCTACCAGGTTAAACCCACCCCACCCATTTCCTTATTGCCCCACGTCTCAGGAGACACCAGGTCTCCCAGAAGGACTAGTCCTGGCCTCATCTCTGGCACTCACTTGAGCACGCAGGGGTGTCTCATTGGCAAGGCACAGAGGGAACTCACCTCGCTGTTCAGGAAGCAGTAGAAGACAGAGACAAAGAAGCCCTAGAAGAAAGAAACACCATTACTAGGAGCTGTAGGGAGCAGGCGCTCTGGGCTGCTCGGGGGCTGACAGTCACCTGAGTTGTATTCGGGCTCGGCGAAAGAGTTTGCAGGGCCTAAGGCGGCGTGTTGTGGTTGGCTGCACCGTGTCGCACGGTCCACATGGCCGGGCTCCCAGCCAGGCGGGCGGGCGCTGGACAGCACGGGGCCCTGAAGGTGCCTTGCCCCAAGGCCAGGCTTGGTTGCATTGATCAGACACGTCCTTTCTTGCAACACACCCTTTCCTTCAGCCCCGACGCCTGGAGTCAAGGGACGAGCGAGAATCGAGGCTGTCATTAAACAACAGGAAGGTTCTAGCCCTTGTGGCTGCCGAGAGAACCTGGAGCTGGGACCTGGAGGCTCAGAAGGCAAAGAAACAGGCCCCTGCTTCCATTCGTTTCTTTAATCTCATGAGTTTTACGCCAGGCTCTGGTTTGTTGCGGTACGGGGCCAGCCTGGGCCCAATCTTGCCATTTCACAGGGTTTTATGTAGGACCCAGCAGTGATGGGGTCACTGATCACACCAGGGCTGGGTACAGCCTGGGGCGCAGCCACCCCATCTGCACCACTGCCCCAGGATGCAACTTCAGGCACATAACTCCTGGGGACGTGGGCTATAAAGCAGGGCTGGCCAGGAGGGGGCGATGCTGCCCCCCCTCCTGAGGCACATACCTGGAAAGATTCCAGGAAGGAGTTGAAGTAGATGAAGACGACCCGGGAGATCTCGTCTTCCCCTGGGTTCACGAAGAACAGCATGTAGGTGATGCCCAGCAACGGCAGCAGGACCAGCGTGGCCTTCACGGCTTTTCTGAGAAAGGAACACAGGGCTCAGCCACACCAGCACAGCCGCTCCCCTGGGCAGAGCTGAGCCGGGAGGCTGGGATCGAGTCCTCTGACCGGACAAGGGCACAGCGGTTGGGCAGGAGGGTGCGCAGAAGCTGGTGGAATGATGACAGTCAGTGGGATGTGGTGATACCAAGGTGTGAAATATCTGGGCACGGCAGAGTAGGGCATGCGGCGGGGCAGGGGACTGCTTGTGAAAGAAAGCACAGAGCCTAATATTGGGGAAAAATCTTAAACAAATCAAACTGTGCCACTGAATCTCTCTGGATAGAAATGTCATGTTACGAGCCTAGCAGCAGGAATATACTACAGGTTGCAGCTCTATACACCAGAACTCTCTGGTCCAGCAATTTCCGTGGAAGCCCAGGGTGGGGAGGCAGAAATGACCTTCACTGGTCTGGAAAAATCCCTTTTGGGGGACCACTCCGGTCCCGAGGGTGCCGGACCAGGGAGGTGCAACCTGTGTTGACCACCTGACCAGGATAGTGCCCGGGAAAAGCTCTGGAAGATTAGAGAAGCTACACAAACAGAAAACCCTGCAATAATGGAGGATTTCAGCTAGCCCTGCAGTGACTGTGTCACCTCAGAAGGGGATGCAAAGATCAGCTTTCTAGACACCAGACTTTCTAGATTGCTTCTTGGAGCATCTAGTTCCTGAGCCCGTAAGGAGAGGGAGGCAGTTCTTGATTTAGTCCTAAGTGGTGCACAGGATCTGGTCCAGGAACTCAATAGAGCTGAACTGCTGGTAATAGCAGCCAAACTGTAATGCAATTTAACACCCTTTTGGGGAGGAAAATACCAAAAATGCTCACCACAATAGCACTTAACTTTGAAAGGGGAACTACCTAAAAATGAGGAAGAAATTAAAAGAAACATTCACAAGAAAGACAGGCCTGAAAATTGCATGGGAACTTTTAGAAACCCTTGTAACAGTGGCTTACATTAAATGTATATCCCAAATTTAAAAAAGGACCAAGAAGAGAGTAAAAGAGGTGACTAGAGGCAAAAACATCCTTTAAAAACTGGAAGTCAGATCCTACAGAGGAAAACAGAAAAGCGCATAAACACTGAAACATCAAGAGCAAAATTATAACTAGGCAGACCAAGGATAATCAGGCGAAAAAGAATTTGAAGAGCAACTAGCAAAAGACCCAAAAATTATCACAAAAAAAGGTCCCTCAGAAGCAGGCAGCCTGGCAAACAGCCAGGGGGGTCACTGCACGAGAGAGGTGCGGCAGGAGAATTCAAGGAAGAAAATAGGTTGCAAGAAGCAAATGAATTCTCCACTGCAGAGGGTGCCAGGGAGATTCCCACAGACCTGAGCCATTATTTTCAGGTGACAAACTGGAGGAACTGTCCCAGATTGAGGTCAGTGGAGGAGGTTTTGGAGCAAATGGGCTAATTAAATAGTGATCAATCCCCAAGACCTCATGGGGCTCACCCCAGAGCACTGAAGGAGGTCCAGTATAAAATTGGAGAACTGTTACCAGGTGTGTAACCTATCACCTAAGTCAGCTTTGGCTCCAGATGGCTGGAGGATGGCTAATTGAAAGCTGAGTTACTAAAAAGGCTCCAGAGGCGATCCTGATAGGCTTCGCTTCTGTTCCAGGCACCGCAGTTGAAACTAGAGTAAAGAACAGAATTCCTGGACACCCAGATAAACACAGTATCCTGGGGAAGAGTCAACACAGCTTTAGCAAAAGGAAATGCCATGCGTCACCAATCTATTGCAATTCGGGGGAGGAGGGTGCGTGTGGAGAACTCGGCAACTATGTGGACATGGGTGTTGCAATCAACATAGTGTACCTGGACTTGGACCTAGAGTCATGGAACACTAGGACTGGAAGGGACCTCGAGAGGGCATCAAGTCCAGTCCCCTGCCCTCACAGCAGGACAAAGCGCCATCTAGATCATCCCTGACAGGTGTCTGTCCAACCTGCTCTTAAATATCTCCAGTGATGGAGATTCCACAACCCCACAAGACAATTTATTCCAGTGTTTAACCACCCTGACAGTGAGGAAGCTTTTCCTAATGTCCAACCTAAACCTCCCTTGTTGCAATTTAAGCCCATCGCTTCGTGTCCTATCCTGAGAGGCCAAGGAGAACAATTTTTCTCCCTCCTCCTTGTAAATGCCTTTTAGGTACTTGAAAGCTGCTGTCATGTCCCCTCTCAGTCTTCTCCAAACTAATCAAACCCAATTTTTTCAGCCTTCCCCATTTTTGTTGCTCTCCAATTTCTCCACATCTTTCCTGAAATGTGGTGCCTAGACCTGGACACAATACTCCAGTTGAGACCTAATCAGTGCAGAGCAGAGCAGAAGAATGACTTCTCATGTCTTGCTCACAACTCTCCTGTTAACGCATCCCAGAATGAAGTTTGCTTCTTTTGCAACAGTGTCACACAGTGGACTCTTATTTAGCTTCTGGTCCAC
The DNA here is from genome assembly GCF_049634645.1 of Pelodiscus sinensis. Taxonomy (NCBI): domain Eukaryota; kingdom Metazoa; phylum Chordata; order Testudines; family Trionychidae; genus Pelodiscus; species Pelodiscus sinensis. The sequence goes on along the minus strand of NC_134739.1, from coordinate 4,713,954 downwards.
TATGAGCCCTATGTGCCTTCCCTCAGTACGCCTTCCTAGACAGTCAATTCCTATTTTGTATGTGTGCAACCGATTGTTACTTCTATGTATATGTATGCTTTGCATTTGTCCTTATTGAACTTCATCCAATTTTCCTCAGACCATTTCTCCAGTTTGTCCAGATCATTTTGAATTTACAGCTTCCATATGGGGAGAGATTAAATGGATGGGGTGGTTCAGCTTGGAAAAGACATCACTAAGAAGGGACATGATAGAGGTCTATAAAACCATGACTGGTGTGGAGAAAGTGAAAAAATAAACTTTCCTTCCCTAGCACAAGAAATCGGTGTAACTCTGATGAAAATAATAAGCAGCAGGTTTAAAACAAACATAAGGAAATACTTCTTCACATAACACACAGACAACCTGTGGAACTCCTTGCCAGAGGGTGTTGTGAAGGCCAAAACTTTACCAGGGTTAAAAAAAGAACTAGGTGAGTTTGTGGAGGGAAGGTCCATCAATGGCTATTAGCTAAGATGGGCAGGGATGCAACCTTGTACTCTGGGTGTCCCTAAAGCGGGTTCCTCACAGGATCCTAGAATCCTGGGGTTGGAAGAGACTTCAGGAGGTCATTGAGTCCAACCCCCCCAGGGGAAGGTTCACTGAATAATACTGAGCTCTTGTGAGAGAGGCAGTGCTACGGGAATAAGTTCCCTTACATTTACTGAGAATCTGGATCAGCATCCGGACCCTGGAACTCTCTGACTTGATGATGGTCTCTTTTGGGGAAGTGCTGCCCAGCAGAAGAAGGGTTAAATTGCCTTTGCCATGCCTGGACAAAAGCTCTGGCAGGCAGGTGTTGGAGCTGCATTGAGTAATCCCTCCTCCTCAGCCCTTTGCTTCATCCCAAGCGGTGATTTAATTCTCACCTCTGTGCCAGGACTGGCAAGGCCGGCTTTGGGCGCTAGGTTAGCTTGCACTGGGGGCGGGTGGGGGTTGCATAGGCGGTGACTCAGCTACCAATTGCTCGCTGGAGGGAGTGGGGCCAGTTGCAGATGCTTGGCCAGCTTCGGGGTCCATCACCTGGGCCACTGCAGAAGTCACGGAGGTCTCAGGAAGACAGGGCATCTGTGACTTCCACGACAGACGTGGACCCCTATCCATGACCCCTCTCCCTTGGCTGGCAGGGCCTGGCGTCCAAGTCCCCTCCAGGGTGACGGGGAACCCAATGCCCCTGCAGGAACTGGAGGTGCTCGTTCACTAATGAGGACTCCGGCCGGTTTGAGAGACGGCGCTGCTGAAATGCAGCCACCTCTGGGGTGGAGCGTGGCAGACCACGTGAGAGGAAGGGGGAATGTTTGGCCAGGAGCAGCAGGGCCAAACCTGAGCGCCCTCACAGACAGGAGCGCACACAGCCTGAGGGAGCACCATGGAGCCCAGTGCTGGGTTCTCCCTGTGAAGGCGGTGGGGCTGGCTGGACGCTGCTGGCGGGTGCTCCTCCCCAGAGCTCCCTGGGAGGCACGGGGGGCCTCAGGCCCCTGGGGGAAGCAGACTGTCAGAGATGTCTTTGGGGAAAGCGTCTGGGGCTGGCGGGCTGAGGGTCTGCCAGCTCCCTCCCAGGCGAGAAGCACAGACACAGCCGTCTGCAGTCGGGCAGAGATAGCTCCTGCAAACAGGAGAGCCGGTGCCCCTGGCCCCAGTGCTGCGGGGAGACCGGGGAGCCAAGGCCCATGCCCTGGGATTCCTCTGCTCTGTTTTTGTGCTAGGAAGCAGGGGAGCTGATGGCTGGCCCTGCCCCCCCCACCCCCTTTTCCTGCTGGAACCCAGAGCACCCCTCCACCCCAGCCCTGAATGCCAGCAGCCCAGCTTTGCCTCCAGCCCTGAGTGCAGGGTGGGTGGCATAGGTGCCTGTGGGGGAGGGAGTGCGGGCGGGGGGGCATGCAGAGCAGCAGGGAGGGAGAGTGAGGGGGAACCCCTGGCCCCAGAGAGTAGGGAGGGTAGGCAGGAGGATGACACCCCCCAACCACAGTGACCTCCAAGCCCACAAGCACTGGGACACCCCGAGGTCCCCAAATCCTGACACTACCCCCGAGCACCAGACAGTGCAGCCCCAGTGGCCAGGGGCCCTCCAGTGCCGAGGGGCCCAGCCTCCCCAAGTCCCAGTGCTCTACCCCAGCGGCACGCTGCCTAGGCTGGGGCCAAGGGGGAGAGCAAGCAGGAGGGGGCTCCGGGAGGAGCGTGGGTGGGCCCCACCCATGCCGGGCTGTTTGGGGCGGCACAGCCTTCCCCTGCCCGTGCGAGAGGTGAATCGGGGCCCCCCTCAGACAGGGGGTGCTTGCCCTCTGCAGCGCTGCCCCGGCCGGCTGGCCTGCCGCTCACCTGTACTGGATGGTCTCCGAGGTGGTCGAGGCGCGGAGCTTGGTCATGAGGATTCTGACGATGTTGAACAAAAAGATGAAGTTGATCTGAAAGAGACGGGAGACAGGAACTCGTCAGCACAGTTGGTCCCTCTGTATCGACTAGCAGGCAGTCCCACCAGCCAGGACGGAGGGTTATGGCCACAGCTGTAGCACCCAGGCCTCTAGCGTGATGGCTCGGCCACTAAGCCACTTAGCCACGAGGCTTTCAGAACCGACGGGCTCAATACGCATGCACTTTGGTTAGTCTGTCACTAACCTCGGCTCCCACCACTAGGCCATTCTCCCTCCCAGAGTCTGGACTTGTGCTCTCCACTGTCCTCCTGCAGGCTAGATGAAATTCACACCCACTGGCTGAGCGCTTCACGCTCTCCTCTAGAGGCTGGTCTGCACATCATATATTATTTACTGTGTTTAGTCCAGTAACGCCTAAGGACCCACCAGAAATGGGACCCTGCTGTGCAACGTGCTGTACAGGCTTAGGGTAGGGTCTGGTCTCTGCCCCAAAGAGCTAACAATTCAAATAGACCAGCCAGGCCCAGGATGGGGAAGGGGTAGAAACACACTAGCAAAGTGATGGCAGCAATGGGGGTTCGTTGGAGGGGATCAGCTAAACAGAAAGAAAAGGGAAGGGGCCAGAGCAGAGGTGATGAAGGTGCCAAAGTTTCTGTTTTGGCTACTTCTGCTCCGAACAAGGCTGGAGTCCCTGGCTGGTCCCTTTCTGCGCCGCTCCCCTCCAGCTAAGGAGGTTACATTGAGATGAATCAACTAATTGAATAGTCAATGTCATTTGCATCGGGTGCGTCCACCTGTGCAATGTAGCAAGCGCCCTGCCGGCTCTTTCAAATGTAGCAAGAGCTGCTGGATCTTGCTACATTTCAAAAGCGGAAGCATGGTGATGGCGGGGAGCACGGGACTGGAGCCGGCCCCCGCTGGCCCTGCACTCCCTGCTTTTGAAATGTACAAGGGCCTCGGAAGAGCTCTTGTACATTTCAAAAGCAAAGCGAGTCACTAGTCGACTAGTCACTCACATCCCTGCCTCCAGCCATGGTGCTCAAGCGCTAGAGGCCGCGTGGGGGACCGGCAGAGCCGCAGTTCACATCCCGCAGTGTCCTTACGGCTGCCTGCGATGGAATGGGCCTCGCTACGGCAGGTGCTGCTGCCCAGCCATCCGACTTGCCCTCTGCTCTGCACGGGGTGTGGGCGATTACCCTGGCACAAGGCAGGCACAAATCCAGACACACCAGAGCAGACCCTAAGAGAGAGCAGCGCTTCAGAGAGCGAGGCCACTCACCCCACCCCACCCCACCCAGCGACTGACACGCTCAAAAGCGTAACAAGCAGCAGGAGCGCAGTGATTGGGTCTAGCCGAGCGGCAGTGAGGGCAGCGCTCCGGGGGGGGGGGGGGGGGGGTGGAAACGCTGTGCACCCTGGAGCCTCTCCTCATCCTGGGGCTGCCAGGGTTGGTTTAGTTTCTGGTGCAACAGAAGAGCATCCTCCGAGCTGCTCTGTCATGTGCTGGCTGGTGGCTTCTGGGTTCTGGGCTGGGCAGCCTGCCCTCTGGTGATGGTGTCGGGTAGCGATTCCCTTTGCACTGGAGGAATCATTAGCCTGTCACTACCTGGAGAGACAACAGGGCTCGGGGAGAGCTAAAGTCTATTCCTGCCAGGGCATCGGCAACAGAACTAGGTTCCCGCCAGCCCCTCTTGTGCAAACTCACTGGAGCCTACGGGCTTGGTCAAGTGTTTTAGCCTGGAACTTAGCCAGCAAAACATTCACCATAATACCCAGCACGTGCCCTGCCAACCCTTTATCCTGGGGATGCTGCAAGTGAAGGAAAAGACCCCGCTTGACTCTCAGATCCCAGTGGGCGTCGATACGAAAATGACTTTTCTGACCGTAAACGGGGCCAATTGACCTGGAGCCCGAGTTGCCACAATCGTGCGTTGCACAAGGACGGTAACACGTCTGCTTAAAAACACGTTTCCCTTCATTTCTTGGGAAATTCATGGAATCGTCTCAATGTGATGAAATGTGGGGAGGGGGCCGGGTTCTGTTTTTCATAAAACCCCACCAAAATGTCAATCCGGCTCTAAGTCTTCAGTGACATAAACACCCCAATTTTTAGCCAGGACCCCCATTCAACACCCAGGACGCACGGCTGCAGGGACAGGGCAGCTTCATTTATCACTCCCAAGTGCTTTATGAACAAGACATTTGGGGCCAACTTCAGTGTCAGATCTGGCCCTTGTGCCAGGGGAGGCGTGAGATGCAGCGACGGAGGGGGAGGGTTAGGGTCAGAGGGGTGGAGAAAGCCGTGGAAGGAAACAAAGGAAGGAAAGAGGGGGAGGCAAAAGGGGAGGGAAGAGACCAAGAAACATAAGACAGATTCGGTGGCTCCTGGAGGCAATCAATCCATTGCCTGACTGCTGCTCCATTAATGAGGTCATGGGGAGAGCTGCAGACAGGTCCAAGCAAAATTGACACAGATTAAAAATGGTCTGGCTACCTAAAGGGCTGGGAAATGAGGAGCCAGGCCCAATTACCCAGAGAACCAGAGGGGAGGCCAGTTGATACCGGTGATTAAAAGTCCTGGGTATTATTACTGATTGGCAGGAAGGGGGGAGCAGCCACAGGGACCTTCCACATGGTGTCCCCCCTCCTGCCAATGCATCACAAGTCCCACCTGCCCCGGAGTGAAGCAGGAAGAAAGCGAACTGGTTAAATGACTTAATTGTGATAAACTTAAAAAACAAAAGCTGGTCTGGTAGCACTTTACAGACTAACAAAACATGCAGTTTAACTGGCTAACGGGCTGGAGTCTGGCCGGCCCACCGGGCAGGGTGCTCCTCCAATCCAGCCTTTCGTGAGCGGATAGCCCCAGCCAGCTGGGCCGCAGAGGGTAGGGGACTGCCCCTTTGCCCTGCTGGTTAAGAGGTTAACTGGTAGGCATGCGAGGAAGCCGGCAATGCTTCCTGATTAACCGGTTACCCTTTTACATCCTTAGGGCACAGCTAAGCCCCAGCGTGTCCTGCTCCTTCACGTCTCCTGTTTCCAAGGCCGGGTCGTCCGAGCAAGGCTCAGAAACGCCGTGTGACTGAGGCACCAGGCTGGCATCTCACATACCCTGCGAAAGCCCCCAGCTGGTGAGTCCTGGTTCATTTCCTCGCCAGGTGAGCTCAGCTACTGACGGACGAAAGCCAGGGCTGACCAGACCCGTGCTGTTTGACCTGCTTTAGCAAAGCCCCAGTGGAACAGATGCTCCTTTCATGACCTTTTTAAGGAGCTTCCCAGGCAAATATTTTGGCATCTTTGTGAGGCTTCGTTCATTCAAACAACTTCTCCCAGGCTTGTCACGACAGCCCCTGTGAAGCTGAGATGGGGCACCCGTGTGCAGTGTTTCACTCCACCACTTTCTACATATTAGTGAAGTCCCTGGACTTTCAAGGCCCCCTTCACTTTTACTCCCCACACTGTGAAAGTGGGGAGAAGAGGTGTCTTCTCCCAGAGAACTCCCTTTTGTCAGCCCTACTAGCCTCTCTCTCTTCTGCTTCTTCCCCTTGGCACGCCCTCTCTGTGCTCTTCCATCCAGTCATCTGGGTAAGGGGCTCATACGTCCTTTTCCGCTGCATCAAATACAACCCTTTGCTCTCACAGCCCTCCCCGGCCTCCTCCTGCCTCTCAGCCCTCAGGTCTCAGCTTGCTACCAGACGCCAAAGCCCCACTCCACTCGGTCAGCAATGCCAGCCTTCTCTCCTCGGATCCCACTAAATACCCAAACCCCCCAAAACCATCTGCTCGGGAAACTTACTTCTACAGCTCAGGACCAAATGTACACAAACAACCCCCCCCCCCCCACCTGCAAAATCCCCGACTAGGAGTTTTCTATCTGCTACTCAAGATCCACAAACCTGGAAATCCCGGACGACCCATCACTCAAGCATTGGCACACTCTCGGCAGGATTATCTGGCTATATTGACTCTCTCCTCAGACCCTATGCTGCCGGCACACCTAGCTGTCTTTGAGACACCACCGACTTCCTGAGGAAACCAGAGAACATCAGTGATCTTCCCGAAAACACCATCCTGGCCACCATGGACGTAGAAGCTCTTTACACCAACATTCCACACAATGATGGCTTGCTGGCCATCAGGAACACCATCCCTGGTTACAGAGCTCTGTGACTTTGTCCTCACCCACAACTACTTCCCATTCGGAGACAATTTGTATCTTCAAATCAGCGGCACAGCCATGGGCACCCGCATGGCCCCACAATATGCCAAGGTCTTTATGGCTGACCTTGAACAACGTTTCCTCAGCTCTTGTCCCCCAGCACCCTTACTCTTTGATGACATTTTCATCATATGGACCCACAGGAAAGAGACCCTTGAAGAATTCCACCATCAACCTCAGCCTGGACCAGTCCACACGAGAGATCCACTTCCTTGACACTACAATGCAATTCCATGAAGGTCACATTTCCACCACCTTATATCCTACTGACCGTTATACTTACCCTTATGGCTGTAGCTTCCATCCAAGACACATTTCACAGTCAATTGTTACAGCCAGTCGCTAAGATACAACCGGATTTGCTCCAATCCCACAGCCAGAGACAAACACCTACAGGATCTCTATCAGGCATTCTTAAAACTTTAATACCCACCCAGAGAAGTGAAAAAACAGATCAACAGAGCCAGATGAGTACCGTAATTTCACGAATATAACCCGCACCCGAATATACCCCACGTTTTTTTCTATTTGAGTAAAAAAAAAATCTTGTGTACCCCACGCATGAATATAACCCGCGGGGTATACAAGACTTTTCTGTGCCGGGGGTATATTTGCTGGGGGTATATTTACAGTGCGGGAGGGGGGGGGGGGGTTAGCTACTCACCGCCTCAGGTTCCAGCGCAGCCGCCAGCCTCCGGGCGGGGGAGCGCTCATCCCACAGGTTCCTCCACAGCCGCAGGAAGGGGCAGGGGGATGAGCACTCCCCCACCCGGAGGCTGGAGTCTGGCGGCTGCACAGCCACAGGAAGAGGCGATGGAGAGCTCACCACCTGGTGAGTTAAAAAAAATTCTGTATACCCTGCACCCGAGTATACCCCGTGGGAGGGGGGGGGGGGTGCGGGGTTTGTAAAAACTAATATAACCCACGGGTTATATTCGCTAAATTACGGTACCCAGGCATCAGCGTCTTCAAGACAGGCCCAAGAAAGGAAACAACAGAACATCACTGGTCATTCCTTGCAGCCCCCAGTTTAAACCCCTCCAGCACATCATTAACGATCTACAACCTATCCTGGCAAATGACCCCTCACTCTCACAGGCTTTGGGGGACAGGCCAGTCCTCGTCTACAGACAACCCCCTAACCTCAAACAAATTCTGTCCCATAACCACACAGCACACCTCCACCGTACTCACCAGAAACCCACCCCTGCAATCAACCCCGGTGCCAACTCCATCCACACATCTATACAAGCGACATCATCACAGGACCTAACCACATAAACCACCACATCAGAGACACAACCACCAATGTGATCTGTGCCATCAAGTGCCAGCAATGCCCCTCGGCCTTGTGTAATGGCCAAACTGGACAGTCTCCAAGACAAAGGATGAATGGACACAAATCAGATATTCGAAATGGTAACACAGAAACCGGTTGGGGAAAATGCAACTTGCCTGGGCCCTCACTGATGGCTCTAAGTGACTATATTATTTCAAAGCAATTTCAACAGCCAGCTGGAGAGAGAAGCTGCAGAACTTGGTTTCATTTACAAAAGACCTTAACTGGACGGGCTGCTCCATTCCACATCCTAAGGAGGTAAAAAGCCAAGCACTGGGTACTTAGAATACTTAGAGCCCACTCTAGTAGCCTCATTTAGCATGGACACTCTAATTGACAACCCCCCCCCCATTTTTCCCTTCTCTTTCCCTCCCCATCCCTTCTCTTTCTCTGCTATTTATTACTCCTCATTCCACAAGGAGTAACAGTTCATTCAAACTAAGGACTTAGTTCGAATTAACGTTTTACTGATGCGTGTAGCCACACGGCAGTGAGTTCGGGCTAGTGAAATTTCAAAACGGCGACCGGACGGGAACATGCAAATAAAGCCCGGGATATTTAAATCCTGGGCTTCATTTGCAACTCCAGTCGCCTCGTTTGCCTACCTACCTTGAATTAACGAGCTAGTGTAGACATACCCTAAGGTGCTACAGGACTATTTGCTGGTTTTAAAGTTTGTTGTATTCCCCTGTCTGTCACAGCCACCTGCTGTCTCTCACCCTTAGCCTTAGATTATAGCTCTTCGGGGCAGACCCAGACATGTGGGTATGGATAGTACCTACCACCCTCATCCATGCCTTGGGCCTGAACTAAGAATAAGAATATAAGAACACGAGAACAGCCAGACTGGGTCAGACCAAAGATCCATCTAGCTCAGTGTCCTGTCTTCCAACAGTGGCCAATGTCAGATATCCCAGAGGGAGTGAACAGAACAGTGAATCATCAAGTGATTCCTCCCACAGGGGTGGCCAACCCGTTACAGGCAAACAGCCAAAATAGCGTGGGATATAACGCAAAGAGCCTAGAGCCAAGGGAAAAAAGTTGTTGTTGAAAAAAAAAAAAAAAAAGGACGTTGCCCCTTTAAAAAAACCTCCAGTTTGGCTTTTTGGCCACATCAGGCTCCTGTCGGCCGGCGCCATCATGCCAGCGCCATTTTGCTTCGCCATGCCGGATGGCTCCCCTGCACCCGGTGAGCACAGGGAACCGGGGGCCATTTGCAGGGGCGGCTTCACGAGTTGAGGGGGAGGCTTCGCGAGCCTCACTTTAAGGGGGGAAAGAGCCAAAGTGGCTCGTGAGCCACGGGTTGGCCACCCCAGCTCCCCTGTCATCCATTAACAACCTCTGACAAACAGAGGCTAAGGGCACCATTCCTACCCATTATGACTAATAAGTATTGATGGACCTAACCTCCATGAATTTATCGAGTTCTTTTTTGAACCCTGTAAAAGTCCTGATCTTCACAACATCCTCTGGCAAGGAGTTCCACAGGTTGACTGTGCGCTGCTTGAAGAAAAACTTCCTTTTGTTTGTTTTAAATCTGCTACCTATTAATTTCATTTGGTGACCCCTAGTTCTTATGTTATGGGATGTTGCTAATCTGGACAATTCCCATCTGGGATGGCTGGTCCATCCCTGAATAGTGGTCTATCTGTACTGTACCGCTTATGTGGTTCGGACACAAGAAGTTTGGCAGTTTTCAGAAGAGGGGAGAAGGGATAACCTTGGGGGGAAGTTTTGGAATGTGGGGTGCAGGAATGGGAGGGACAGGCCCAGAGTTACAAGGGGGAGGGTGGTTTCCATCTGGGAGAGGAATCTAGCAGGATGCAAAGGTGGGGATTGGGTAGCTGGGGCCAGAGTGCCAAAGGGGTCACAGAAAGGGGTGCAATTTTCAATACGATTTCCAGTTATTATTTGTATCGTGAGCACAAGGGCCAACAACCCAGGAGGACCAGGGTGCAAGGTGCTGTACAAATAGAGAACAGCCCCAATGTGCTTTATCAGCATTTATCAGCTGAGCGCCAAGGGACTCAGCTATTAGGGTGGGGTTCAGCAGCTGGGTCAGGAACATAAGTTTGGATGAGGGCCGGTCTAATTCGCCACTCAGCTGCAGCAGAGATGGGATGTCCAGCGCTGCTCCCAGCAAATATGTCACCTCCTAACTGTTCTTCCTGCTCAAAGCAATGCTGCCAGCTGTCTCCATTCCTGCCCTGCTCTTCCATTATCCCTCGCTCCCACGGCTGCCGCGGGACTTGCCTGCTTCCCCCAGGACACCACACAAGACACCCCAATGGGCTGGCTCCAGCACTGGGCTGTGTGGGGCAAAACGCTGATGGGCATTTTAGTGACTAGTTATTTCCAAGTTGACCCGACATACTCGGACAGACGCTCTCCTAAAAACACCCCCCTTCCCCAGCCCCATGGGCAGAGCCGCTCTCCCTGGCTGAAAAGACCTGAGCAGTTTAGGACAATGTCCCCTCCACAATCAAGACAAGAGTGAAGGTGTCATCACAGGAGCAAGCATGTCTGCTCTTACCAGGAGCACCAGGATCATGGGGCCTTGGTAGATGTAATCGGTATAGACACCTGCTCGCTTCCCGAACCAGCATCTGCAAGTCAAGCGAATGGGGCAGTCAGCATGGGGGCTGTGGGGCTTGGCACAACTTCCTGGGAAGAGCCCATCCCAAGGCCATGTCTACATGGGAAGTTGAGGTAGGACATGAATTTAAACACATCTGGAGTATTGTGTCCAGTTCTGGGCCCCCCACTATAGAAAGGATGCGGACGCATTGGAGAGGGTCCAGCGGAGGGCAACCAAAATGATGAGGGGGCTGGAGCACATGACCTATGAGGAGAGGCTGAGGGATTTGGGTTTGTTTAGTCTGTGGAAGAGAAGAGTGAGGGGGGATTTGAGAGCAGCCTTCAACTTCCTGAAGGGAGGTTCCAGAGAGGATGGAGAGAGGCTGTTCTCAGTAGTGACGGATGGCAGAACAAGGAACAATGGTCTCAAGTTACAGTGGGGGAGGTCTAGGGTGGATATTAGGAAAAACTATTTCCTTAGGAGAGTGATGAAACACTGGGATGGGTTACCTAGGGAAGTGGTGGAATCTCCATCCCTAGAGGTGTTTAAGTCTCGGCTTGACAAAGCCCTGGCCAGGTTGATTTAGTTGGGATTGGTCCTGCCTAGAGCAGGGGGCTGGACTTGATGACTTCTGAGGTCTCCTCCAGCTCTATGATTCTATGATTCTAACTAGTCAGGAATAAGGTGACTCTCAATCTGGAATTGAGGTTTATTTGCACTTGGATTTATTCCGGAATAGCTAACACTGAGCAGCCCTATGTGTGGACCCTCTCCTTCTGGATAACAGACGTAGTATAATCTGACTAAGGGTACGTCTACACTGTGCGGCTATTTCGGGAATCCTCTGGTATCCCGAAATAGCTACCCTGTGTCTACACAAGCTGCCCGTTATTTCAAAATATTTTTCAAAATAACCGGCACGCTATTTCGCCATCCCGGTAAAGCTTGTTGCCCGAGGGTTAAGGGATGGCTCGAAATAGCGCGTTATTTCGAAATTTGGCATGGTGTAGATGCGCCAAATTTCAGAATAAGCTATTTTGAAATAGATTTGAAATAAGATGCGCAATTTGCATATCTGCTTTCAAGTTTAGCGTGCTGTGTAGACGCACTCTAAGTGGGAACAAGACTCCATTATTCTGCAAGAAGGATGCGTCCAGATAGAATTAGGAAGAGCAATGGCACTTTATATTCACACCTTTCCCTAATCTGAATTCGATGGCAAGAACAGGCAAGTTTAAGAAGCCCTTATTCTGGGTTAGTTTCCATTGCTTTGGAAGTAGTTTCATCTAAACCGGAGAGAGGCTGTTATCCTGGAATTATCGCCTCCCTCAGGCAGCTGTAAGGGTGGAACTGCAGCGAGATAATCGTACCAGACTAACATCCCATGTAGACAAGGCTTAAGAGTGTCCATCCAGCTTTGCCATGCCGGATGCATCTCCTGTGGAAAAGGTCTCAGAGTCACAACAAGGCAAAACCGCGGCTGCAAAACAAGGCAAGCTGCCAGGCGCCAAAACAGGCTAATTTTAACTCCACAGTTCACGGGAAGAACACATCACGTTCCTGCTAAGTCCTCCATTAGCAGGGCTCTGTGAAAATGGCTCAGGTGGAGGCAGTTTATAAATCAGCTGGCTGATTAAATCCCACCTCCATTCAGCAAACACTTAGTAGGGACCCCTGGCTCAGGCTAACATCTCCCCGTAAATCCTCACTCCTCGCATCAAGGGGAAAGCCAGTCGCTGTGCGGAACTAGTGCTTAGGAAGAAAGGAAGAATCCTGTCTGGCATGCCCCACTGTTTGCATGCGGCCGCCTTCTGTACGTGCTTTAGGGGAACCCATAGCCACCCCTTTGTACAGCACCTAGCACAGCAGCCGTCCTGAGCAGAGACCTGGACAGCGCTTCAGTAGGGTGGTAGAATTCAGGCTTACTTCTCATTGTCATAATACAGCTTTCCAAGGGCCCAGGCAACAATGATCGGGAAGGGGATACCTGTGAGGAAAAAAACATCGATCTCAGCAGCAGAAGTACAGACGAAGGTCCTGGAAGATTTACCCCCGATTCCTGACCAGGACTTGGGGGCACTCGTGAGACGCCGCCCCCGAAGCGCCGGCTCTAGTGGAGCTGATTGGAAGGTTGGTTCCTGATGAAATTTGAAAATTCAAGAGCCTGAAATTGGGGAAACTGCTGGGGAGGGTTTCATGAACTTTCCCCGTCTCCCTTCTTTTGCGGTCACACAGGCTGGCTCGCATGCGTTGCAAGTTGGAATGGAAAAAAATCAGGTGAAAGTTTTGAAGCAAATAAAATGCCGTTGGGGGACGATTTCACTAGCCCTGGATTTGGCATTGAGCTCGGCACAAGCTCCCACCGGGCTCTGCCTGCCGGCACCATGCAGCTGCGTGAATGGAAATGATTCTCCGCAGTCTCGCCAGCGAGTCCCAGAGCTCTGAGGCAGGGAGGGCTCCGTTCCACCGGACTCCAGGCTCAGGTGCTAGGCAGGAAGAAATACCTCCCCTGTGCTCCCTGTAACCCCAGCCTCAGCTGGCTTGATAGCTCCAGGGGTGCGTCTAGACTGGCAAAAACTTGCCAGCTGTCTACACTGGCCGCTTGAATTTGCGCAAGAGCACTGACGTTCTAATGTAAGAATTCAGTGCTTCTTGCACAAATACTTTGACGCTCCCGCTCAGGGATAAGCCCGCTTGCACAAGAATCCTTGTGCAAGAGGGCCAGTGTAGACAGGCACCTTAAGTTTTTGTGCAAGAAAGCCCAATGGCTAAAATGGCCATCGGAGCTTTCTTGCACAAAAGTGCGTCTATACTGGGCAGGGATGCTTTTGCGCAAAAGCGTCCGTGCCAATCGAAACGCTTTTTTGCGGAAATACTTTTAACGGAAAAACTTTTCCGTTAAAAGTATTTCTGCAAAATCATGTCAGTCTAGGCGCAGCCAAGCTGCATAGGCTCCTCTGCTGAGGTCCCAGGTTTGAATCTGCCTGCAGGTGGTTACACTCCCACTGGGTGTTATGTGGCTGAGCGCAAGGTTGCAAGGGGATGCAAGTGAATTTGTTTGAGGGTCGTGCCCAGGCTGCAGGGAACTTGGGTCGGGGTGGGGTTGATCCCCCATTGGGTGCAGTCTCCAAATGCTTCCATGTTTCTGCTGCGCCAGGAGCCACGAGTACGTGTGGTTCAACGGTATGGTATGGGCCGAACAGAGCCGGGCCTCAGACCATGAGTGGCTCTATCCAGCCTCAGCTGAGCAAGCCCAGGCCAATGTAACATGGGAGGGGTGGTCCCAGCATGTAGCCGAGGGGGGAATGCCAGCAGCATGTCCGCTGGGCATGGAGCTCCGCAGGCAGTGATGGTGTCTGCACAGACCCCCTGCATGCTGCTCTGGGCCACACGGGGAGTGGCACCCCACATCCCAGGCAAGGCAGGGGCAGGGCCTAGGCCCAGTCTTGGCCCCGCCCCCTGGCACTTACACCAGCCGATGCAGATGAACATCCACTTGCGCAGCTTGTCAGTGGAGTAGGTGAGCACAATGGCCGTGTGGAGGTAGCAGCCCTCGCCGAACATCCAGAAGAAGTTGGTGACGTGGAAGTAATTGTAGGCGGCTGTGACCAGACGGCACCAGGCCTGCCATGGCGGGGGAGGGATACAAAGGAAGCAGGTGAGGATGTGCATTTGGTAATAAAACAAACAGCCAGAGCTCCTTATCCCTGCCTGGCTGCTTGATCCATCTGGTGATGAAAACTGACAGCACTACTCCCACAGGATCTCACAGGCAGGGAGACCCAGCAGCTCCATATTACAGAGGGTAAACTGAGGCACCAAGAGAAAGTGAGTTGCCCAAGGAGACCCAATGGGTCAGTTGCAGAGTGCTCAAGTCTCTAGAATCTGCTTCCACTCTTCTCTAGCCCCCATCAAAGTACCTCACAATCATTCAGGCCATGTCTGCTCTAGGAGTTTATTTGGAATGTACTAAATTCGACTTACAGACTCCCAATTTTACAAATTTGAAGTTCCGTGTCCTCACTACAGGGAACCATCGAAATGAGTCCGAGGCAGGCTCCATTAATGTGGACGTGCCACCTCAGACTCTGAGCCCCAAGAAGCTATCTGGGGAGCTGTGGGAGGCCAGTTAGTTCGAATTGGTGGCACCAGAGCATCCACACGAATGTTAGTTGGGACTCACAAGTTCAGGAAGAGCGTTACTCCTCCTGGAAAGTACAGAGGTCGAATTCCACGCCCCCTTATTCCGGAATAATGGGCTTGTTAGTGTGGACACTTCACTTGCAAAATCGAATTTGGGGGGAGTGGGGGTCAGGCTATTTCAGACTAAATATTTATCCCATGAGGCAGGACGCTACTATCATCCCTCTACGGCAGCTGGGAAACTGAGGCACAAACTAACCCAGGCTCTCGGTGGCAGAAAATAGAGTTGAACAAAGGTCACCCAAGACTCACACATGCACCATCCCTTAGTCTCTTTGGCTAGCTCCATGGCCTCCCTCATCTAATAACTAAGGCAGACCTGGGCAAAATATGACCCGTGGGCCACATCCGGCCCACCAAGCAGTAACATTGTAAGCTCTGTAAGCCTTTAGCTCTGCAGGCAGGCAGGTTGGCAAGTCTCCTGGCAAGAACCTGCCTCTGGCACCTCAGCCCCTCCCTTCCCCAACCTTCTGCCCCACTATTTCACATGCACTCATACCCCCTCCCAGAGCTGGCACCCCAATCCTCTCCGACCCTCGGTCACATCCCAAAACGCTGCTCTGATCTGCTTCCTCCTGGCCTGCAAGCATCCCGACTGGCACTGGCTAGTCAGGAGAGCCAGCCCTCTGGAGCCTACAGAGCCGCTGCACGGAGCCTGGGGCGAGGGTCCAGCCAGCAGGGCTGGGCCAGGAGCCAGCGCTGGGGCAGCCCTGCCCAGGGACGGGATCAGCAGGAAACGCTGGCACAGTGTACCTGCCTCCCGGCCACAGGCCACCCTGGCCAGCTTCTCTTGGCAGGCGCCGCCGGCTTCCCTCTGCTGATTGCAGCTGGTCGGTGCCATGTGCATGGCCCGCAGCG
Organism: Pelodiscus sinensis; assembly: GCF_049634645.1. Taxonomy (NCBI): domain Eukaryota; kingdom Metazoa; phylum Chordata; order Testudines; family Trionychidae; genus Pelodiscus; species Pelodiscus sinensis. The sequence goes on along the minus strand of NC_134739.1, from coordinate 4,698,346 downwards.
CTGGGTGACAGCCTCAGTGCCCCTTCCCCCGCCTACGTCACCGGGAACCAGCCTGCCCTGGCCTGAGCTGCCTGCCCTGCGGGGAGCCACCCACAGCGCCCGTCACGGCCACGGGCATGGGGAGAGGCCCACATGGCATCACCTTTCTCATTGGCTAGTGCAGCTCTCAGCACAGCTGCACCCGCTCAGCGCCAGCACCCACCGGGCTGGGCAGCACCCTGCTCACAGGGCCATGCAGCACTAGCCAGATGGGGCAGCATCACCCCGCATGGCTAAACTTAGCACACTGGGTCTTGCATATCACCTGTGGCAGTGCCCAGCACGCCAGATGTGCAACATGGTGTCCTGGGCTGTGCCTGACACGCCAGATGTGCAACATGGTGTCCTGGGCTGTGCCTGACACGCCAGATGTGCAACATGGTGCCCTGGGCTGTGCCTGACACGCCAGATGTGCAACATGGTGCCCTGGGCAGTGCCTGACACGCCAGATGTGCAACATGGTGCCCTGGGCAGTGCCTGGCATGCCAGATGTGCAAGATGGTGCCCTGGGCAGCGCCTGGCATGCCAGATGTGCAAGATGGTGCCCTGGGCAGTGCCTGGCATGCCAGATGTGCAAGATGGTGCCCTGGGCAGCGCCTGGCATGCCAGATGTGCAACATGGTGCCCTGGGCAGTGCTTGCTGCGCCAAGTGAGCTTCAGCACCATGGGCAGTGCCCGGCGCAGTCGGGAAACGTTTGCCCCTCGGGGCGTGCCCGCAGCCCGGGCTGGCACACCAGAGCTAGCTATAATCCAGTGACTATGTCTACACATGGTAGCCAGAAACGGGGGTGTCAGCGCCGGCTGCCCCAGCCACATGGGGCGCTGTGACTAGCTTGGGCTGCAGGCTGGGCTCCCGCTGTTGTTACTTGCGCTGCCTTTGCTCTAGCTGGATAGAGCGGTGGCCATGCGGAGCACAGAGCCACTGACCCACCCCCGCCGCCCCTGCCTGTTTCTGCCGCCCAGCGCTGCACTTACCACGTTGCTCTCATGCACGGCCGGGTTCATGGTGAGCTGCACCACAAACCAGGTGGCGTTGCGCAAGATGAAGGCTGTGATCAGGTTCCAGTGGATGATGTTTCGAAGGCACCTGATGCTCCTGTGGACACAAGAGGGGACGGGAAGAGGCTGCGAGGTCACCATTGCCCTTTGGAGTCGTGCATCCTGTGCCCCTTCCAGTCTCCCCCGCCTCCCGGATTTCCTCCTGCGGAGCCGGCCAGTCGGTGCAACACCCGGGGGTGAGATTGTGGTGTGGGAGCTGGACCTAACTCATCGGGACCCTACGAGCATCCTGAGGACAAGGGGTCCCCGGTACGAGATGACTTTCAGCTGGACGGACGTGTGTCCCACAGCTCGCCATGGCTTGGTGTGCGCGTCTGAAAGGTGCCATGTCATAAAACTAGTAACTCACAGATCATCCCCTGCTGTGCCATGTGCCTGCAGAGAGCATCCCGAGTCTGGGCTTGATCCTGGAATGGGCATAGACTGGATGGGACCCTGAGAGTCCAGACCCCTGCACTCATGGCAGGACCAAGCACTGGGGGGAGGACACCCCCAGAATTTGGTGAGCGGACAAGGATCACACTCTTCCATGATATCAAGGGGTCTGGGATGGAGGTTGGGTGCAGAAGGGAGCCCAGGGTAGGAGACTGGGTGCAGGAGGGGGAGCAGGGTCTGGGAGGGGGTATGGGTACTGGTACAGGAGAGGATTCTGACCTGGAGGAGGGGTACAGAGGCAGCTGCAGGATCTGGGAGGGGGTTGTGACCTGGGGCAGGGGTGCAGGAGCGGATGCGGGGGGATTGGGTTGTGACCTGGGGCAGGCGATTGGGGGGGAATGGGGTCAGAAGTGGGGGGTGCAGAGGGTTTGGATTACATGGGGCAAGGGTGCAAGAGGGGGGGCAGCAGGTTGTGGGGAGGAAGGGGCTGGGATGCCAAATGCAGAGTCTTGCTAGGAGGCACGTACCTAGGTGGCTCCCGGCCAGCAGCCCAGCAGGACCCTCAGCCAGGCTCCCTGCCTTCCACACCCCTGCACACTGCTCAGGGCAGCCAGCTGCAGGGGCCATGTGCCTCTCTACACACTGCACGCCCCTGGGGTGGGGGGATTCATGCACTGCCCTGCCTTCAGCAGGATCTCTCAGCTCCTATTGGCTGAAAACTGGGCCCTGGGATAGTGGCAGGGCATATGTTATCTGCCCCGATCTAGACCATCCTTGACATGTGTTTGTCTAACATGCTCTTAAAAATCTCCAGGGATGGAGAATTTACAACCCCCTGGGCAAGTTATTCCAGTGCTTAACTACCCCGACAGGAAGTTTTTCCTAATGTCCAGCCTAAACCTCCCTTGCTGCAATTTAAGCCCATTGCTTCTTGTCCTGTTCTCGGAAGTTAAAGAGAACAATTCGTCTCCCTCCTCCTTCTTGCAATGTTTTTTTGTACTTGAAAACTGTTATCATGTGCCCTCCCAGTCTCCTCCTTTCCGGACTAAACAAACCTAATTTGTTCAATCTTCCCTCACAGCTCCTGTTTCCTTTCATCATTTTGGTTGCTCTTCTCTGCTCTTTCTCCAATTTGTTCACTTCTCTCCTGAAATGTGGTGCCCAGAACTGGTCACAGCACCCCAGTTAAGGCTGAGTAAAGCGGAAGAATCGCTTCTCGTATCTTGCTTACGGCACTCCTGCGAATGTTTGCTTTTTGGTAACAGTGTCGCCACGGGGAGAGGGCGGGGCCTGATAAATCGGTTTGTCCTAGGCTTTGTCTACATTAGGGGTGGGGAACCTTATTTTGGGTTGGGGGCTGCTGACTCACAGAAAAATCAGTCAGGGCCGCATACAAGTGAGAAGCAACCCCCCCCCCCCCAAACCCTCCACTGACGTGGCCCCTGACTGAGAAGCACAAAGACACTCCCCACATTCCCCCCTTGTGCACCGGAGCCTAGGAGACCCAGGCGAGTAGATTTTGTGTGCTCCAGCCCGGCCGTGGAGGGGCTAGGATGCAGAGCGGGCTCCCCAATGCTCGGGGGCAGGGAGCCCTAAGCCTCAGAGGCCAGATCCAGGCAAGCCAGGGGCCACATCCATGCCCCGGGCCTGAGGTTCCCCACCCCTAGTCAACACGTTCAAGTTTAAAGTGTTGACATGGCAACACTCTGAGGCAGCAGTGTGGTCCCAGCGAGAGCTCAGAGAGAGAGCTCTCCCGAGGGGAGTGGCTAACAGCAGTGGGAGCCTGTTTACACGGGCGCTTCACAGCGCTGTCCCAAGGGTGTTTTCTCACACCCCTGAGCCTGAAAATAACAGCCCAGTAACTTGCCAGGGTAGACAAGCCCCAGACAAAGGAATGTGTTTGCTTGGGATGGGTCCCCAGGCAGAGACCACGAAGGTCCATTTAAATATCAGGTCAACAAAGGAAGGAGACAGCAGAATGCCTCCGTCCCAGCAAGAGAGAGACACTCGGTTTGGGTTTTACTTCCCAAAGAATGCGGTGCAAAGAGCCAGGACAAGGGGGCTGAACGGCAAGTGATAAGCCGCAGGTCCGGCAGGTTGGATACAACGGCACTGCGTATGGCGTGAGTGGTTCCGTTGTACGAAAGCCAGCGACACCCTGGTGATGGTGCCATCCCTCGCACAAGGGCTGCGTTAACACTACACAAGGAATAATGGCTGCTCACTGATAGTAAGCGCCATAGTCTGGGGTGAGGGACAGCTCAGTGGTTTGAGCACTGCCCTGCTAAGCTCAGAGTTGTGAGTTCAGGCCTTGAGGGGGCCGTCTGGGGCAAATCTGTCAGGGATGGTACTTGGTCCTGCTGTGAGGGCAGGGGACTGGACTCCATAACCTCTCAAGATCCCATCTATCTCAGTAGTCTGTGCCCCAGCAAGGGGAGAGAAAGCTGCAGCTGCTTACCTATCTCCTGTGTAAATTATACATAGAAGCATAAGGGACTCCCATAATGCACCACCCTTCCTCCACAAGGCTGTGGGAGATGTAGCCCAACTAGAGCCTGGCCTGTAGAAGAGAATGGCACCTGAGCACCAATGCCATGATGCATTTCCAAATCAAAATATCAAGGATTTGGTCTCAACATTTTTTGTTATTCAAATTTCTGCTGAAATACTGAACTTTTCCATGGACAAAAATGGTTGCTTCCCTGTTTTCTGACCAGGCCTAGTTCTTCCCTCTCAACCCCAGCAAGCCAGGCAACATGGCCTATCTCTGACTGCTCACTGGCAGAGGAAAACAGGAGAGCAGGATCTGGATACCACTTGGACACCAGCCATGGGCTTCTTGGGTCTCTCACCTCAGGCGCATGAAGAGGACAAAGGCCAGGAGCAAGGCCCCTAGCGAGACGCAGTGTCCCAGGTAGTTGATGATGACGGCAATGTGGTAATGCAGCTTGCTCTTCCTCTGGGGGAGAAAAGACACAAGAAAGGTGGATCAGCAGTAGCTGGCAGGTAGTAGCCACCACTGGTCACTGCTTTGTAAAATGCTTCCAGCTCTCTGATGGAAGAGCTTGGTGCCTTAGGAGCATAAATCCCGTTTTCCAAAGAGGCTGGGCACTTGGGAGCTGAGACCTGACAAGGAGCTGGAGTCCCTTGAGAAGAGATCAGGAACCCAGCGAGGTCTGATGCCTGGTTAGCATGTGGCCCATGGCTGGATCTGACCCAGTCTAGCAGTCGGCTCAGCCCCATTGGGGGTTGGATTGTTCCCCTGGGTATGTTAGATTGCACCATATTTACCATTCGGGGTCCCCTCAGCAGGGTGAATTCATTGTTTCGTTTCCTAGAGCTATAATTCTCCCTGCGATGTATCAACTACGCGAGGTTAATCAGATAATAAAGGCCTCCCGACTTACAGTCGCATTGAGTGGTTAACAATTGAATCACACCCGCTTTCTGTTGCGTGCTGCCCAGAGCTGCAGCAGACACATTAAAGAGCCACTTGCGGCGGGAGCACTAGACAATCATTCCTAGGGGGCTTTATTGGAAGGGAGGCCCCAGACCGGCAGGTAGTGTCCTGCTGTCAAGTCAAGAGAGGACGTGCCCTTGTCACTGATAATGGGGCTGGACATTGTGCCTGGAGCTGCACGTGGCTTGTTTCCTACCACCCGTGGGTGGGGTACATGTTCTAGGGTGGTCACGCAGCTTGTCCTCCTCCGAGGCGGCCACGCCTGGTAGCCCACGGTGCAGCGACACAGGGGCCTGCGTGCATGGAGGGCTCATGATGCAGGTGGTGCATAACATTCGCTCCCTGTGGCCCTCGGTCACTGGTTGGGCTAACAACCCCTGCTGCTGACAACCCATCAAAGATGTGAGAAGTTCAAGATGGCTCCGGACCCTTACACAGGCTCCTCTTTGCCTACCAGACACCCAACCACTCGATTTCCTCTTCCTCCTTCCGGCCACCTCCTTCCAACTGCCTGGAACAAACAGGGCCTGGGGCCAGCAGTGTGGGGCACATACCTCCTCGCTGAGGATCTCCTGGCACTGGGAGTAATTGACGCGGGCTGCCCAGCTCCCATTCATGAGGCATTCTCTGTACCCGTTGTCTGCAATCAGGGGCACAAACACATGGAACCATTAATAGCACAGGATGCAGGGAGCTGGACGCAAACCTTTTAAAAGAAGAGATTTGCAAGTTGCTATGGTGAGACTTTTAGGTTGCCATGACACTGGGCCAAGTGGATCTTTTTTTCTGTAATCCTGACTCATTTGCTTGATTATTATTTTTTCATCATGGACGCCCAGTTGCCCCTCAGTAAACGCCATGTTTGTTCTTTCAAAAACGTACTTTGAAAACATGGATGAAAGCGGGAGCCAAGAAGGAAAGAAAAATAAAAGCACATTGAGAGCAAAGTGCTTGTGGTAATTTCCCCTCTGTACTAGCTGTTCTCCCTGTGATCACTCGCTGTCTGGTGTAACGCTGTGAAGTCAGCACCTTACTGTCTGCACTAGAACCTCCTTAGCACAGCGGCAAAGGTCACTTTCCCAGGATGACTCCAGGCACCAGGGCTATGTCTAGACTGCAGGCTTCTTTCGAAAGAGGCTCTTTCGAAAGCATCTTTCGAAAGAGCCTCTTTCGAAAGATCGCGTCTAGACTGCAGGCGGATCTTTCGAAAGAGCAATCCGCTTTTTCGAAAGAGAGCACCCAGCGAGTCTGGATGCTCTCTTTCGAGGAAGCCCTATTTACATTGAAGAACGCCTTCTTTCGAAAGAGGAACTTTCGAAAGAAGGCGTTCTTCCTCGTGAAACGAGGTTTACCGCCATCGAAAGAAAAGCCGCGTTCTTTCGAAATTATTTCGAAAGAACGCGGCTTGAGTCTGGACGCAGGGGAAGTTTTTTCGGGAAAAGGCTACTTTTCCCGAAAAAAACCCTGAGTCTGGACACAGCCCAGGAGCCGAGAAGGCAGCATCCTGCCCGTGTTAGCACAAGAGGAAGGCTAGAGGGGTGGGAGCACTGCAGGTCTGTTATTAGCAAACGGGCTGCTGTGCCCTATCAGAGAAATCAGATTCAGAGATTGCAAGGCCACAAAGGTGGTGCCATAGGCCAAAGTCCTGAGCTGTGCCTCAGTTTCCCCTTTGGCTATATAAACCAATCTCGAGTCAGACTTTACATACAAACCCCTGTTCAAGGTGGACTTTGGTCCTCAATAGCCAATAAAAAATATTCACAGGTTTCAGTTTCCTCCTTACTGGAGTCACCTTCTTCTTCTTTCTGCCTCTCATCAGTACATTGTCAGTAGCTTCTCTTCCCCCCAACTCAGTTGCTCCGCACACCCCCAATTCTAGGGCCAGTCTCTTTTCTAGACCTCGAACACATCCCCCCACCTTTTAGTCATTTCTTTTCCAAGAAGAAAAGTCCCACTTTTTTAAACCTCTTCTCTTATGGAAATCGTTCCTTACCGCTAATCATTTCTGTTGCCCCTCTCTATACCTTTCCCAAATCCAACATATCTTTTTTTTAGATGGAGTGACCAGATCTGTGTACAGTGCTCAAGATGTGGGCATACAATGACTTTATATTGAGGCAATATGGTATTTTGTCTTATTATCTATTTCTTCCCTAACGATTGCCAATATTCTCTTAGCGTTTTAGTTTTTACACTGCCGCTGAATATTGAGCAGATGTTTTCAGGGAACTATCCAAAAAGATCTTTCTTTATAGAATCATAGAATCCTCTGGCTGGAAGAGACCTCAGGAGTCATGGAGTCTACCCCCTGCTCAAAGCAGGACCAATCCCAACTAAAAAATCCCAGCCAGGGCTTTGTCAAGCCGAGACTTAAAAAACCTCTAGGGATGGAGATCCCACCACCTCCCTAGGGAACCCATCCCAGTGCTTCACCACCCTCCTAGGCAAATAGTTTTTCCTAATATCCAACCTAGACCTCCCCCACTGCAACTTAAGACCATTGCTCTTTGTTCTGCCATCCGTCACTACTGTGAACAGCCTCTCTCCATCCTCTTCAGGTAGTTGAAGGCTTCTGTCAAATCCCCCCTCACTCTTCTCTTCTGCAGACTAAATGATCCCAAATCCCTCAGCATCTCTTTGTAGGTCATGTGCTCCAGCCTCCTCCTCATTTTTGTTTCCCTCCTCTGGCCCATCTCCAATGTGTCCACATCCTTTCTGTAGTGGGGCCCCCCAGAATTGGATGCACTGGAGTGGAATCAGCTTCTTCAGTGGTAACAACTCTTTTAGACCCCTTCCTTTTTATATCTACAGTTAGGATTATATTTTCCCATGCCCATTACTCTGCGCTTATCAACACTGAATTCCATCTGCCCTTGTGTTGCCCAGTCACCCAGTTTGGGGAGATCCTCTTGTAACTCTTTGCAGTCAGCTTTGGATTAGTCCGTGTTCACCCCCTTTTCAAGAACATTTACGAGAAGTTTAATGGCAGTGCTCCAAATGCAGATCCCTGTAGCGCAACACTCATTCCTACTCCTTCCCCCGCATCTTTTAAGTGGAGTACCTGGCCATGTTTTCAGGCTGATCTATCAATCCTTCAATGACTGGAACACCCAGCCTTTTGTTATTCTTAATCACCTGCCTCCCTCTTTATAACCAAAGGCAAAGCTGCAAGCAGCTCAAACTCTGTTGCCTTGAAGAGCTGCCTCTGGAGTCTGGGCATGGGCTTTAAGCAGACCTCAAGTATGAAATCCAGGGGTTCAAACTCAGGAGGGGAGCTAGTATCCCCCACAAATGGTGCCCTGGAATCAATGTGACATAGCTAAATTGCATAGACAATTGTCCTGTCATCCCCCCCTCTGAAGGCCCCTGGCCACCCGATGTGAGCATGCACAGCATCAAATGGGAGGGCTAGGTTAGAGACTAGAGTTCTGGGAATGTGAATTAGACACTAGACATTACAGTGGAGAATTCACAGGCACATAGATAGCCCTTAGGTTGTTTGTTAAATAAAACAAACTAATAGACCAACTCTTGGATTATTAATGGTTGTAATGATTTCACAGCATCTTTTTGCACATCCCCTCCCCTTGGATCAATGCATGCCCTTCAATGACACAGAGTTACGCCAGACACTGTTGATCCAAACCTCAACCCTGAGGTTAATATATTATCTTTGCTTCTCTTGCTGTCCCTCCAGTCCAATATATGGCAACTAAGGCTGGCAAACGATTACAAAAAAATCACAATTAATAGCAAGGTTAAAAATATAGTCGTGCTTAATTGCAGTTTTAATCACAGTGTTAAAGAATAATAAGACACCAATTTAAATTATTATAAATATTTGTGAATGTTTTTCTAAATTTTTAAATATAGTGAAAGTGAAAATGCAACTTAACAAATGTGGAAAAATCTTAGTGGGGTAGCCGTGTTAGTTTGTAACTTTAAAAACAAATTGTTTCACAAATGTTGAAGAATAAAGGAGCATACCGATATTTAGTATATTTGGCACATGAACACTTTGCTATGCTGGCCACAAATAGTATCAGGAAAACTCCTATTCTCACTTTCCAGTGATATTGTAAAAAAGAAGTGGGCAGCATCATCTTCCATAAATGTAAACAATTTTTTTGGTCTTAGATATTGTCTGAACAAGCAGTAGGACACATAGGCCCTAAAGTTGTAAATGTTTTGCTTTTGAGTGCAGTTACGTCGCAAAAAGAAAATCTACATTGGTCAGTTTCACGATAAAGAGATGGCACTACAGTACTTGTACTGAAAAATACGATTTATCTTTTTTGTAGTTGTAATCTAAAATAATACTGTAAAGGGAGCACTATAAAATGGGTGTTCTGTGTTATAACTGAAATCACTATATCTGACAATGTAGAAAAGTGTTAGATTCATTTATAATACATTTAAATTGGTATTCTCAAGATTCCTTCTAAGCTGTCTGGCCGCACAGCTGTCTAATAAGCCCGGCATTGGGGCTTAGGCCTGCTATTCAGGGAGCTGCCATGGCAGGGGCGGAGACACACAGGGCTGGCATTTAAGGGGGCGTTAGGAAGATCTGTAGCTATGCCCTGAGATTTGAACCTCTTTATTTCATACTTGAGGGCTGCTTAAATCCCATTCCTTAGACCCAGGGCTTGTGCTGTTCCAGCTTTGCTTTGGGGCAGGGAGTTTGTTTATAAACCGAGGGAGACCACAAAAAGCTGGGCACTCCAGTACTTGGAGGGTCCTTAGATGATCATGCCAGGTAAAAGATAGGAAAAAAGAGTCATCTGCATTTAGAGCAGTTCTGGGCAACTTGATCATAAATGATCTTGAAAAAACAGTGAGGCGGGAAACATTTACAGATGATAGCGAATTAAAGTAGTTAAGTCAAACCAATTGCAAAGAGTTCATACAATCATAGAATCATAGAGCTGGAAGAGACCTTAGAAGGCCATCAAGTCCAGCCCCCTGCCCAAGACAGGACCAATCCCAACTAAATCAACCTGGCCAGGGCTTTGTCAAGCCGAGACTTAAACACCTCTAGGGATGGAGACTCCACTACTTCCCTAGGGAACCCGTCCCAGTGCTTCACCACTCTCCTAGGGAAATAGTTTTTCCTAATATCCAACCTGGACCTCTCCCACCACAACTTGAGACCATTGCTCCTTGTTCTGCCATCCAGGAAGAGTTACAAAGGGATCTCCCCAAACTGGGTGATTGGGCAACACAAGGGCAGATGGAATTCAGTGTTGATAAGCACAAAGTAATACACACAGAAAAATATAATCCCAACTATACATCCCAGATGAGAGGGTCTAAATTAGCTGTTACCACTCAAGAAAGAGTTCTGGGAATCCTCGTGGATAGTTCCCTGAAAAAATCCACTCAATGTGCAGGGCCAGTCTAAAAAGTAACAAGCGAACAGAATATTCGAACCACTAGGGGTACGTCTACACTAGCCCCCTAGTTCGAACTAGGGAGGCTAATGAGGGCGACTGAAATTGCTAATGAAGCACGGAATTTAAACATCCTGCGCTTGATTAGCATATTCCCGCCGGTCACCATTTTGGAAACTGACTAGCCTGAAGTAACTGCCCGCGTCTACACGTGGCAGAGAAGCGGGATTCCGAGATAAACCCCTTAGTTCAAATTAACTGTTACTCCTCATGGAATGACGTTTAACTGTTAATTTGAACTAAAAGGTTTATCTCGGAATCGCTCTTCTCTGCCGCGTGTAGACGCGGGCAGTTACTTCGGGCTAGTCAGTTTCCAAAATGGCGAACGGCCAGGAATATGCTAATCAAGCACGGGATATTTAAATCCCGCGCTTCATTAGCAATTTCGGTTGCCCTCATTAGCCTCCCTAATTCGAACTAGGGGGCTAGTGTAGACGTACCCTAGGAAAGGAATAGATAGTAAGACAGAAAATACCACATTACTTCTATGGCTACGTCTAGACTACAATGATCTATCGAAAAAGAGTACGCAAATTGTTTTTTTGGAAAAGGCTTTTCCGAAATTTGGCCCATCTACACTGGGCCAAATTTCAGAAAATCCTCCTCTTTTGGAAGAGCCCTTCTTCCTTGTGGAAGGAGGAAGACAGGGCTTCCGAAAGAGCGTGTCTACTCTTCTGCAAAAAAAAGCGGAAGAGCAGACACATACCCTGGACACAGCAGAGTTTTTCCAGGGTACCCCTAGTATCTCAGAAAAACCCCGTAGTCTAGACATAGCCAATAATAAAGTCATTGCATGCCCACATCTTGAATACTGCATGCATACCTGGTTGCCTCATCTAAAAAAAAAAAAAAAAAAGATATATTAGATTTGGTAAAGGTCCAGAGAAGGGCAACAGAAATGATTGGGGTAAGGAACAGCTTCCATATCACAGAATCATAGAACCATAGAACTGGAAGAGACCTCAGGAGGTCATCAAGTCCAGCCCCCTGCTCTAGGCAGGACCAATCCCAACTAAATCAACCCAGCCAGGGCTGTGTCAAGCTGAGACTTAAACACCTCTAGGGATGGAGACTCCACTACATCCCTAGGGAACCCATCCCAGTGCTTCCCCACCCTATGAAGAGAGATTACAAAAACGGGGACTTTTCAGCTTGGTAAAGAAATGACTAAAGGGTGAGGGGATGTGTTCGAGCTTTAGAAAATCATGAATGATGTGGAAATATAGAATAAGGAAATGTTATTTATTTCTTCACTAACATAACACAAGACGGTCTCCCAATTCAATTTACAGGCAGCAGATTTTAAACAAACAAAAGAAATGTTTTTTCACACTCCATCTGTGGAATTCTTTGCCAGGAGATGGTGAAAAGGCCCAAACCCTAACAGGGTTCCAATAAAAAAGAGGAGAGGCCCATCAGTGGCAAGTAGCCAGAATGGGCAGGGATGGTGTCTAGCATCTGTGTGCCAGAAGCTGGGAACAGGCCACAAGGGATGGAAAACTTGATTATTACGTTCAGTTCATGCCTTCTGAAGCACCTGGCATTGACCACTGTGGGAAGACAGGATCCTGGGCTAGATGGACCATTGATCTGACCCAGCATGACTAGTCTGATCTTATATAGTCTCCAGATATATCTGCCCCCTGCGGTAACCCCCTAGACCTCATTCCACAACCAGAGCTGAGATAGGGCCCAGAAATCCTGACAGTCTCTCTCCCGCCCCCACCCTCCAGAGACTTAGTAACAAAGCAAGACTATACATTCATATTTTATGCCTAACCAGTATCCGTTAAGTGACTTGCTACAAGATGTCAGATTATGTTAGTATTAGAGCTGAATGGATCTAATATGTATTTAATTTTTTCTTTGACATAGGAATTAGATACAGTGCTCCTGTCAGCTAACTGCTAAGTTATCTGCAAACAAACCAGTGTTTTCAAGTGCCCTAGTAGTCCTTGTGTGTGTTGGGGAGGGTGGATGGGGTGGACCACCCCCCCCATTTGCAGCTTGCCCTCATCCTCAGTCTTGCCCTCCCCCCATGCCTTCACTCTGGCCCTCAGCATCATGGCATGCACAGGTCACCCCCTACGAAAATCTGAAATGGCGCCCCCAGAGATATGCTCCGCTGGCCTCAGCAGCAGTAAGAAAGGGGCTTTAGGTGCTGTAGCTCAGCATACTGGGTTAAGGGGCACCCTTAGCCCAGGCCCCATAAAGCCCCTGTGTTCTGGGCCAGCCCTTCTTGATGGGGGGAGGGAGAAGTGGCTTCACATGTTACCGTTCCCTCCTCTCCCCCTGGCTGGAACCACATCACCACAAGCACCAGGAAGCTCTGTCCCTGCAGCTCCCATAGGCTGGGAATTGCAGCCAATGAGAGCTGCATAGGACAGCATGGAGCCACCTGTTCCCTCCTGCACCAAATGGGAGGTGCCCCTGGTAATCGCTCCCTGCCCCAGCCAGGAGCCCTCGTCTGCACCCCAAACATCTCATGCCTGCACCCCCAGCCAGAGCCCTCATCCCCCAACTCGGAGCCTCCTCTAACTCCCTGAAACCTTTGGCTCCACCCCTCCACCGATGGACTGTCCACGTGCAGGATGGATTTGGTTACATGCACCTTCATGGAGGCGGTATGTCGCACATCACCTGCAGGTAACAACATTTTTTTTGCACAAGGACACAAAAGCTTAGCGGGACATTGATCCTATTATCGCTTAGCAGTGCAGTTAAAACAGCAATTACTTGCCATAGTTTGTAAAAAATCCAGCTAATTTGTTTTACCTTAATCACATGTATTAAGTGCAATTAATTGACAGCCCTAATGGCCACATTTCTCCTCAAAGGCCGCCAGTGCTAATGAGCAATGGTAGCAGGTTTCTTCACAGCATAATTCAACACGGGAACTCAGATCAGTCCAGGAGAGACCCAGGACTGTAATAACCAGGTACTGTATATTCGAGATGCATTGACAGACACTGCTGCCCTTAGGAGGGTGCAGGGCCCAAGACTTCCCTCCCCTGTGCCCTCACTCCAGCTCTTCCCCAAATCCCATGCCTGCTCTGCTCCCACCCTGCCACACACACACACACACACACACACACACACACACACACACACACACACACACACAGATTCACATGGCTGGGAGCTAAACACAGGTTTCCTGACAACCGCTAACTGCAGCAGGTCACTAGCATTCGATTGCAAAGTGCTGACAGATGGGCACATGAATGCTAAGAGTGCCAGATGCCAGGAGGTGCTGAAGGACGAAGTGGTGGAGAAGCTATTGTGTGGGCAGGCCATGGAGTGGGGGAGAGAGAGTAAGCAAGTCCAGGAATGCAAGCACCAGCTGCCAGAACCAGCACCCTCAGCTATATGCACCCGTCGAGGAACTTAACAGGAATGTTAATTGCGAGTAATTGACTAATTGAATAGTCAAAGCATTTTGCATCGACTATTCAATTAGTCGATAGGGCGCCTCTGCCTTTGAAGTGTAGCAACAGCCCTAGGGCAAAAGCGCTGCATGGAGCCCAAGGTCAGCTAGGGACTTCCCCCCAGAGCCCGGGCTCCATGTGGCGTTTCAAAGTGGCAGTGCCACCTGGAGCCCGGGATCAGTGAGGTTGAAATCAGGATCCTGACCAAAGGAAGAAAGGAGAGCAGCAAAATACACATCCTGGACTTCAGAAAAGCAGCCTTTGAGTCCCTCAGGGAACTGATGGACAGGATCCCCTGGGATGCTAACATGAAGGGGAAAGGAGTCCAGGAGAACTGGCTGTATTTAAAGAAGCCTCATTGAAGGCACAGGAACAAACCATCCCAATGCGCAGTAAGAAAAGAAAAGCAAATATGGTAGGTGATCAGCTTGGCTTACCGGGGAAATCCTTGGTGAGCTTAAACACAAAAAGGAAGCTTACAAGAAGTGGAAACTTGGACAGATGACTAGGGAGGAGTATAAATCTATTGCTGGAGAATGCAGGGGTGTAATCCTGAAGGCCAAAGTGCAATTGGAATTGAAGCTAACAAGGGTATGAAGGGTAACAAGAGAAGTTTCTACAGGCATGTTAGCAATAAGAGGGTGATCAGAAAGGGTGTGGGACCCTTACTGGATGAGGGAGGTAACCTAGTGACAGGTGATGTGGGAAAAGCCGAAGTACTCAATGTTTTTTTTTTCTCTGTCTTCACAGACAAGAGCTCCAGGGTATGTCTAGACTACACCTCTCTGTCGACAGAGAAAAGTAGATTAGGCACATCTAAACTGCTAATGAAGCAGGGATTTAAAGAGCCTTCATTAGCATAAACATGGCTGCTGCTTTTTTTCAAAATGGAGATTTTTGTTTGAGGAATACAGGATCTGTTGAAAAAGGGTTTATTTTCGACAGATCCGCATTCAGACTGCCATTTTTTTTCGAAAAAACTCCGTTTCGAAAAAAGCAGCAGACATGTTTATGCTAATGAAGCGTGGAATATTTAAATCCCTGCGTCATTAGCAATTTCTATGTGCTTGATTTGCATCCCTCTGTCAATAGAGGGATGCAGTCTAGAAGTAGCCTCAGAAGGGTAGCTGAGTTAGTCTGTAACAGGAAAAACTTAAAACAAAAAACGGTTGAGTTCAGGATCGCTTGTACTTGGTCATCTGACGAAGTGGGTTTTGCCCACGAAAGCTCATGATACCATCTACGTGTTTTGTTAGTCTTTAAACTGCTACTAGACCATTTGTTGTTAAGTTTTTCACAGACAAGAACTATTTGGAAAAGCTGGACATACACAAATCCATGGGTCCAGTTATAATGCACCCAAGGGTGCTGAGGGAGTTGGCGGATGTGATTGCAGAACCTCTGGCCATTATCTTGGAAAACTCATGGTGATTGGGGGAGGTCCCAGACGATTGGAAAAAGGCAAATGTGATGCTCATCTTTAAAAAAGGGAAGGACGATCCAGGGAACTATAGACTGCTCAGCCTCACCTCAGTCCCCGGAAAAATCATGGAGGGGATCCTCAAGGAATCCATTTTGAAGCACTTGGAAGAGGGGAAAGTGATCAGGAAAAGTCAACATGGATTCATCAAGGGCAAGTTATGCATGACCAAACTTATTGCCTTCTGCGACTAGGTAACTCTGTGGACACGGGGAAGTCAGTGGACGTGATATATCTTGACTTTAGCTAAGTTTTTTATATGGTTGTGACGATACATCGGAAAGCCCCCAACCCTACACGCCCATCCGCAGCCAGATGTGACTCTCAGTCAGCCAGTAGAGTGGAATAGTGATAGAAATGTAGCCGTGTTAGTCTGGTGTAGCTGAAACAAAATACAGGACTGTGTAGCACTTTAAAGACTAACAAGATGGTTTATTAGGTGATGAGCTTTCGTGGGCCAGACCAAGAAGAAGATAGCTTCCCCAATTATCACCTCTAATATCATTAGCTCACAGACATTTACCTCCCCCTACCCCATCCCCCTTCTGTTCTGAAATGTGATTTGTCCTTTTCATATGTGTTCATTTTTTAAATTGTATCCTTTGGTATATATGGTTGTGACAATTTTCTTCCACTATTTGATCTGAGGAAGTGGGTCTGGCCCACGAAAGCTCATCACCTAATAAACCATCTTGTTAGTCTTTAAGGGTGTGTCTAGACTACAGAGTTTTGTCGACAAAACTATATCTGCGTCTACACTACCACTGAGTTCTGTTGACATAACGTCGACAGAACCCAGCAGTTTTGTCGACGCTGGTAAACCTCATTTTACGAGGCATAACTCCTTGGCTGTGTCTAGACTACATGCCTCTGTCAGCAGAGGCATGTAGATTAGGGTTGTAGGCAAAGGTAAATGAAGCTGTGATTTAAATGATCGCGGCTTCATTTACATTTACATGGCTGCCGCGCTGAGCCGACAAACAGCTGATCAGCTGTTTGTCGGCTCGCCGCTAGTCTGGACGTTCCCCCTGTCGACATCAAAGCCCTTTGTCGGAAGCCCCGTTATTCCTCGTGGAATGAGGTTTACCGGGGCTGCCGACAAAGGGCTTTGATGTCAACAGGGGGAACGTCCAGACTAGCGGCGAGCCAACAAACAGCTGATCAGCTGTTTGTCGGCTCAGCGCGGCAGCCATGTAAATGTAAATGAAGCCGCGATCATTTAAATCGCGGCTTCATTTACCTTTGCTGAACAAACAAATCTACATGCCTCTGCCGACAGAGGCATGTAGTGTAGACGTACCCCTTTTGTCAACAGAGTTTCTGTCGACAGAAGGCGTTATTGCATGTAAACTGTCCTTTGCGTCTACACTACCATGTCGACAAAGCAGCTTGCTTTGTCGACAGAACTGAAAGTAGTGTAGACGCTCTTTGTCGACAGAAGTTTTGTCGACAGTATCTGTCGACAAAACTTCTGTCGACAAAAGCCTGTAGTCTAGATGTACCCTTTAGTGCTACATAGTCCTGGTTTTTGTTTCAGTAGAGTAGAAGGCTTTATGGGTTCTCAGGGACACAGGCGATGGTAGCAGGTTACACTGAGAGCGGAAAGTCTTATCCCTCCTGGGGGGGAGGGGTCCTGGCTTTAGACCACCTTGCTCATCTTCCTCCCTCAGACTGCCCCTTCTCCCAGCCACGGGTCACTCCCTCCCCCCAGGCAGACATACCCCTCCCTTTCTCCAGACTCCTTCCCCTGGCCAGGTGTGAAGCAGCTGGGCCGTTGTCTATTTGTCTTGGCTCAGAGTACTCCCATCCCCCGCTGGGCCCTGCACAGACAGACTCCCAGAGCCCTGCAGAGAGGCATAGGATCACAAAAGCAGACAGCACCCCCACTACGTCACAATGGTCTCCCACAATATTCTTGCCAGCAAGTAAAGGAAGCATGGATTGGAGAAATGGACTGTACGGTGGCTGGAAAGCTGCCTAGATTGTCGGGCTCAATCGGTAGTGATCAACGGCCCGATGTCTGGTTGGTTTCAAGCAGAGTGCCCCAGGGCTCAGTTCTGGGGCCAGTTTTGTTTGACATCTTTAGTAACGACCTGGATGAAGGGATGGATTGTACCCTCAGCAAGTTTGCAGATGACACTAAACTAGGGGGAGAGGTAGATACGTTGGAGGGCAGGGATAGGGGCCAGAGTGACACAGACAAATTGGAATATTGAGTCAAAAGAAATCTGTTCAGGTTCAACAAGGACAAGTGTAGAGTCCTGCACTTGGGATGGAAGAATCCCAGGCATTGTTACAGGCTTGGGACCTGTAACAGCTAAGCAGCAGTTGGGCAGAAAAGGACCATGGGGATTACAGTGGATGAGAAGCTGGATTTGAGACAACAGTGTGCCCTTGTAGCCAAGAAGGCGAATAGCATATTAGGGTGCATTAGGAGGAGCATTGCCAGCAGATCTAGAGAAGTGTTATTCCCCTTTATTCGGCACAGGTGAGGCCACATCTTGAATACCTCGTCCAGTTCTGGGCCCCCCATTACAGAATAGATGTGGATACACTGGAGAACCATAGAACACTAGAACTGGAAGGGACTTTGAGAGGTTATCAGATCCAGTCCCCTGCCCTCACAACAGGACCCAGGACCATCTAGACCATCCCTGATAGAAGTGTATCTAACCTGCTCTTAAATATCTTCAGAGATGGAAATTCCATCCCGCCCCCCCCCAGGCACTTTATTCCAGTGTTTAACCACCCTGACAGTTAGGAAGTTTTTCCTAATATCCAAGCTCAACCTCCCTTGCTACAGTTTAAGCCCATTGCTTCTTGTCCCATCCTCAGAGGCCAAAGAAAATTATTTTTAGATACCTGAAAACCGCTCTCATGTCCTCTCTCAGTCTTCTCCTTTCCAAACTAAACAAGCCCAATTCTTTCAGTCTTCCTTCACAGGTCATGTTCTCTAGACCTTTAATCATTCTAGTTGCTTTTCTCTGGACTTTCTCCAATTTCTTCACATCTTTCTTGAAATGCGGTACCCAGAACT
Source organism: Pelodiscus sinensis (assembly GCF_049634645.1). Taxonomy (NCBI): domain Eukaryota; kingdom Metazoa; phylum Chordata; order Testudines; family Trionychidae; genus Pelodiscus; species Pelodiscus sinensis. The sequence continues at coordinate 4,680,018 of NC_134739.1, read as the reverse complement.
GGACACAATACTCCAATTGAGGCCTAATGAGTGCAGAGTAGAGCAGAAGAATGACTTCTTGTGTCTTACTCACAACACTCCTGTTAATGCATCCCAGAATTGTGTTTGCTTTTTTTGCAACAGCATCACACTGTTGACTCATATTTAGCTTGTGGTCCACTATGACCCCTGGATCCCTTTCTGCAGTATTCCTTCCTAGACAGACACTTCCCATTCTGTATGTGTGAAGCTGGTTGCTCCTTCCTAAGTGGAGCACTTTCCATTTGTCCTTATTACACTTCATCCTGTTTACCTCAGACCATTTCTTCAGTTTGTCCAGATCATTTTGAATTATGACTCTATTCTCCAAAGCAGTTGCAACCCCTCCTAGCTTGGTATCATCTGCAAACTTAATAACCGTACTCTCTATGCCAATATCTAAATTGTTGATGAAGATATTGAACAGAACCGGTCCCAAAACAGACCCCTGCGGAACCCCACTTGTTCCTTCCAGCAGTATTGTGAACTGTTAATAACTACTCTGGGTATGTCTACACTACCCTCCTAATTCAAACTAGGAGGGTAATGTAGGCATACCGCACTTGCAAATGAAGCCCGGGATTTGAATTTCCCGGGCTTCATTTGCATAAGCCGGGCGCCGCCATTTTTAAATCCCGGTTAGTTCGAACCCCGTGCCGCGCGGCTACACGCGGCACGGAGTAGCTAGTTCGGATTAGGCTTGGAATGAGGAGTACAGCTGGAATGAGGAGTACAGCTAGTTCGGATTAGGAAACCTAATCCGAACTAGCTACTCCGTGCCACGTGTAGCCGCGCGGCACGGGGTTCGAACTAGCTGGGATTTAAAAATGGCGCCGGCCGGCTTATGCAAATGAAGCCCGGGAAATTCAAATCCTGGGCTTCATTTGCAAGTGCGGTATGCCTACATTACCCCGCTAGTTCGAACTAGTGGGGTAGTGTAGACATACCCTCTCTGAGTACGGTTATCCAGCCAGTTATGCATCCATCTTATAGTAGCTCCATCTAAGTTGTATTTGCCTAGTTTATTGATAAGAAGATCATGCGTGATCAAATCAAATGCCTTACTAAAGTCTAGGTACACCACATCCACCGCTTCTCCCTTATCCAGAAAACTTCTTATCCTATCAAAGAAAGCTATCAGATTGGTTTGACGTGATTTGTTCTTTACAAATCCATAATGGCTGTTACCTATCACCTTGTTATCTTCCAGGTGTTTGCAGATGAATTCCTTAATTGTCTTTCCTGGGAGAAGGTCCAGTGGAGGCGACAAACATTACTAGGGGTCTGGAGCACATGACTTATGAGGAAGGGCTGAGGGATCTGGGCTTGTTTTGTCTACAGAAGAGTGAGGAGGGATTTGATAGCAACTTTCAGCTAGCTGAAGGGGGTTCCAAAGAGGCTGTTCTCAGTGGTGACAGATGATGGAATGAGAAGCAATGGGCTCAAGTTGCAGTCGGTGAGGTCTAGGTTCGATATTAGGAAAAACTGTTTCCCTAGGAGAGTGGGAAGCACTGGGATGGGTTCCCTGGGGAGGGGGTGGAATCTCCATCCCTAGAGGTGTTTAAGTCCTGGCTTGACAAAGCCCTGGCTGGGATGATGGAGTTGGGATTGGTCCTGCTTTGGGCAGGGGGCTGGACTTGATGACTCCTGAGGTTTCTTCCAGCCCTAGGATTCTATAAGTCACTTAGGGTAAGTCTATACCACTGGTGGGCTGTAGAATGGGCCTTACAGGGCTTGTGTTAGTGCTGTAAAAATGGCTGTGTAGCTGCTGAATTAAGGCTCTGAAGCTCACCCCCTACCTCGGCTTCAGAGCCCCAGTGGCAATGTTGACACAGTTATTTCCAGTGCAAACTGGACACTGTCGATCTGAGAGGGAGGGGTTGCTGCCAGGAGCTGTGTGAGTCAGCCTTCGGACCCAGATTTGGAAAGTTATGTCGCTGTTGCTGTGTCAGCACTGCAAGGCCTTACTGATTTGGGTGCCTAAGCCTAATTTTCAAATAGGATTGAGGCACTCTCTCTCAGCTCACATTTAGAGCTGGTGAAGGACTGGGCTTTTTTTTTTCCCCCATGGAAAATGCGGACGTTTCCATCCAAAAATCAAACAGAAGAAAATGTTTAGCTGACCCCAAAACATCAGTTTTCAGCCCAGAATGTTTGTGATGAGATTTTTGAATGGAAAGCACTTGCTTGTAGTGAAACTTTGTCATTTAGTCACACCCCTGAAGCTCCATCGATAAAACGTTTCCCACCAACCCTGGTGGCATTCCATGGGCACCACCTGGAAGCCCTGCCACAAGGCCAGGGGAGCCAGTGATGTGAGAGGAGCACTAGGAATTATTTTGGGGCAGTTTCCTGGCCTGTGTTACGCAGGGGGTCAGATTGGCTCATCAGACTGGTCTCGTCTTGCCATAAAATCCATGTTCATAGAACTATATGGTCAAATAGGAGCAACTTGCATTTGCTGGATCGGGGTCCTGGCCGTCCTTACTCACACGCAGAATGTGTGGCTGCGTAGGGCACCTGAAAATCCAGGGCACCACTGGGTCTTAATGCCTACCTACCCACTCTCCCTGCTCTGTGGCTCTGCTTCCTCCAGAGAGAAGCTAGTTAACTTACAAGTGACAAGCCTGCCAGAGCGATCAGCAGGACACTGAAGCTGTGAAAGAGCCATTCAACTGGGAATGAAGTCATTGAACAGGCATCGCCAATCCCAGGTATATGCTGCCAGCTTCTGAATTTACTGGGTTACTCGACAGGAGCTCAGTTCATAATTTGCTTTAAAATATTTTATTGGTGTGTTGCTGAAGATTCTAAAATCACATCTCTAAAAAATCATCAAGCTCCCCCTGCCGGCTGCCATTCGGCATAAGGCCACCAGTTTGATTGTACTGCGTAGGGCCCAATCAATCTTAAGGCTGGCCCTGCTGGAGTGTAACTTGGGCAGTCACACAACATGCCAACCAGGCTCACAGCAGTCACTTCTTCACGTTGGGCCTCTTGCTACACTGGCTTCTTCAAAGGCCTCACACAAGCGGCGCTGTTGCTGGGAGTCCCCATGGCCTCCACGCCCGAGTGGAGGTCGCAAACCTCATGGAAGACGCCCAGCCCTGCTCCGCAGACCCAAGATGCTCAGCGCCGGGGAGAAATGTCCAGCTGCTGGGGATGTGGAAGGCTGGTGCACGGGTCCAGGTTCCAGCCTCAGACTTGCCTACACCCGGGTTCCTAACTTCTGCTTTCATAAGAACATAAGAATATAAGAACGGCCGTACTGGGTCAGACCAAAGGTCCATCTAGCCCAGTATCCTGTCTGCCGACAGTGGCCAGCACCAGGTGCCCCAGAGAGGGTGGACTGAAGACAATGATCAAGCGATTTGTCTCCTGCCATCCCTCTCCAGCCTCTGACAAACAGAGGCCAAGGACACCATTTTATCCCCTGGCTAATAGCCTTTTATGGACCTAACCTCCATGAAATTATCTAGCTTCTCTTTAAACTCTATTATAGTCCTAGCCTTCACAGCCTCCTCTGGCAAGGAGTTCCACAGGTTGACTACACGCTGTGTGAAGAAGAACTTTCTTTTATTAGTTTTAAACCTGCTACCCATTAATTTCATTTGGTGTCCTCTAGTTCTTCTATTTAGGGAACTAATAAATAACTTTTCTTTATCGGCCCTCTCCACACCACTCATGATTTTATAGACCTCTATCATATCCCCCTCAGTCTCCTCTTTTCTAAACTGAAAAGTCCCAGTCACTTTAACCTCTCCTGATATGGGACCTGTTCCAAACCCCTAATCATTTTAGTTGCCCTTTTCTGAACCCTTTCCAAGGCCAAAATATCTTTTTTGAGGTGAGGAGACCACATCTGTACTTTCCACTGTCATCAGGGTCACCCTGTGGCCTCTCTTTTCCATCTGTAAACTGGAGACCACAGCACTGCCCGACCTGCCAGAGGGGTGGTCGGGATGAAGATGATGAGGGGCTCTGATCCTAAGGTAATGGAGATCTCCCATAAATAGAGAGCTCTGACATTACCAAGGCTCACCCTATTGCTCACCTGGAGTAAATTTAGCTCTTGAAGGAAATGAGGACCCAATGGACATGAAAGCAATAGGAAAATGTGAGCAGTATCCCTCACATCTCTGCACAGCCCTTTGTCTGGGAGCCTGTCCCGCTCTGACACTGGAGACGATCGCTAGTGGGGCCGGGCTGCAAGGCCATGAGTGAGGGGCTGTTATAATCTTTACCGAACGAGGAAGACATCAAAGCAGAGGAGGCAGGAGGAAAGAAACCAGCTCAATTTCCCTGAGCCATGCTTCCTTCCCAGCAGTGAAGTCACCCCAGAGATCAAACAAACAAATCGAGGCGGCCTTGAGAAGAAGCCTTGCGGGGAAAGTCCCCATGACAACTAGCTGACATCACAAAGGTGGCCTCATCATTAAATCATTAAACATAACACCTTGTGTACAATCACGATAATCACACCGCTTAAGATCATTAGCAAAATATAAACCCAGTGTTCCCTTCCCTGGGAGAGCCAGAGGTGACAATTATCACCATTTTTAAGGGGAGAAAGGATCCCCTTCTCCATCCTGGAGCTATTAACCAGACTTGAGGGTTTTCTTCCCCTCTCCCAAGCTCTGGAGCCCAGCAAATATCACCAGCCATTTTCAAGTGATTTTCATTAAAACGTTGCGAACAAGAATAAGCAGAAAACAATTCCCTTTGGCACCTGTCCTGCTTCACTGGCCATGGGTGTCTGGTCTGAAAGGCAAAACAAGGCACAGCCTACCCAAAGCTTCCCTGCCCTTCCTCTCCCTGCCTGCAGCTGCCACATGGGGCTGCAGTGGGATGTTTACTGGGGTTCAAGTAGGTTCCAGGGCAGCTGGGAAGGCAGAGCAGCAGGGAGCCTCCTCAGCAGCCCACCCCATAACCTGCCTGGCACAGACACAAGGCTCCAATTAGTCACAAGCAGTGTCCCTCTAAGCTGCTGGACAGCCCAGTTTCACAGCAAAGGTGTCGTTTTGGGAGGGTGTGTGTGTGGGGGGGGGGGCGTGAGCTTCGGGACACGGCTAGTTTTTCATCCCATTTCCTGGATGCGAAGGGCATGAGGGGAATGAGCTCCCTTCACCAGCCCAGGTGCAAGAGGCATGCACGGATTGCAAGCACTTTTCCCTCACTCCCTTAGCATTGAGGCAGGGAATGAAAAACTAGCTGGCTACATCTACACTGGCATGATTTTCCGGAAATGCTTTTAATGGAAACGTTTTCCCTTAAAAGCATTTGCGGAAAAGCGCGTCTAGATTGGCAGGATGCTTTTCCGCAAAATCATCTGCATTTGCAAAAGCAAAAGTGTTCTTGTGGAAATTCAAGCGGCCAGTCTAGACAGCTGGCAAGTTTTTCCGCAAAATCAGCTGATTTTGCGGAAAAACTTGCCAGTCTAGACACAGTTGCTGTGTCCAGGAGCCCAGGGCTGCTGCCCCTACCCCACCCTCTGGAAACTGCACCCTGACTTCACAGGTGATTAATCAGCCCCACCCACTCAGAGGTTCAGGGCTTGCCTGGGGCTGACTGACCAGGTGGGGCTGAATAATCACCTGAGAAGTTCTGGGCACAGGGCTCTCCCTGCTGTTTGCAGCCTGCAGGAGGATTTCTGGCCCTGTGCTGCTGGGTTCTGCTCCTGCTCAGGACCCTTCCCCATCCAGTGCCCATCCTCCCCGCACCTGAGCCCAGGGGGGCAAAGTGGGCTTCCTCCTTCTCCTCCTTTGCAGTTTCCCTGTGTGGAGTGGGGGTGGATTTGGTTTCACTTCCCCAGCCTAGCTGCTACTGAGCCTGCTGCTGGGAACTCTTCTCCCCTGGCCCCCTCCCCACACGGGCTCCCCATAGTCCCTCTCCCCTTGCTAGTAGGTGGAGTGGTGGTGGGATTGCCTCGCTCAACGAGCCCTGCAGAGATACCTGCCTGATCCAACCCTCCTCCCCCACCTTCTTGTCTTGTCCCCACAGGCTTCCTGTTTTCTGTGCTCTGCAGTGGAGTTGAGGGAATGAGGGAAGGGGGGTGAGGAGGTGGGGGGAAGGGGACATGGGGAAGGAATGGGGAGTGAGGGGAATGAAGGAGGGGCGATAAGGAGGTGGGGGAAGAGGCCATGGGGAAGGAATGAGGAATGAGGAGAGGAGGGTGAGAAGAAAAGGGGATGAGGCATCGCTGGGTTGGCGGGGGGGACAGGAGTATGACAGGCTGTGTCTGCTCAGCAGCAGCTGGGGCTCCCCGGTTCAGCAGGCCCATCTAACCCTCCCCCCCACAAGCCCTGCTCCCCTAAACCTGGACTCATCCAACAAACTCCCCACACTCCCAGCCCACTGAGCCCCAGAAAGTTGCACCTGGACCCCCTTCCCACTTCCTCAGCACCTGGACCCCAGACCACACCCCACCTCCCCTCGACTCCTCGCCATTGCCCCTACACCCGAACCCCCCCCTCTGGGCCCCGTGCACTCAGATCTCTCACTGAGCCCCCCACACCCAGACGGTCCTACACCCGGATCCCCCCTACAATAACCCCTTCACACTTGTCTCATGCTGGGCTGAGCCTGCCCTGCTACTCCTGGTAGGCCTAGTAGAGAGGAGCAGGAGCAGGAGCAGGGCCAGGGCCAGCCCTTACACTGCATTACTGTCAGGTGAAGGCTCACTGCCAAGTTCCTGTACTGGGGGAAGCTGGGGTTTCAGGTGATCTCCCCACCGTAATGCAGCCTGTGCTCCCCTTTGCTAGCAATGTGAAGATGAGGGGTTTTCTTAATGGCCTTCCTGTCACAGACTTCCAGTGTGACAGTGAACCCATCATTTAAGGCTTGGTCTCGAGAGGAGTTTTTCCACAGATTAAAAAAACCCACCAGTGGATAAGGAACTTAATTATCCCGTGCCTCAGTTTCTCCATCTGAAAAAAGGGATAATAATAACACTTGTCTGCCTCACAGGTGCCTGTGTAAATTCATTGGTTTTAGTTGGGTGTTTTGACGTCATCAGATGGAAAGTGCTAAGAAGTGCAATTTTGCAAAGCGTTTTTTACAATCTGAAAATCTTTCTACATTATTCGTGGATTACAGGGGACTTCCGATTGGGACTTTATGGGATGACTCCTCCTCCCCTTGTGTGATGCTGGAGCAATTTGCCCAAATGTAGTGGTGTTAATTAGGTACCTTCTGCATGTCTGGCACATGCTCCATTTTGTTGAGAAAGAAATTGCAGACAAGTGGAGGTTTTTCTTCCCAAAAATAACTTGCTGGGGTTCAGGGATTTGGCTGGAAGGGGACTAGCATGCAGTGAGCAGGGACACAGGATCCGGAGGGAGACGGTGGAAAGGGGGAGGAGCCTGGGCTGGGAAGGGGAGGGGCCTGGCTGGGAAGGGGTGGGGCCTGGGCTGGGAAGCTATTGACTCCCGAAGTAGAAGCTTCACCAACCGCCCGTGGTGCCTGCAATCAGTAGTGTGCTGCTGAGAACGAGAGGCCCTTATGGCTGAGAGAGCTTGGAGCATTTGCACTTTCCTTTTCTCTGTGGAAAGATGTGAGAATTCCTAAAAACAGGGGGCAGACCAGCTTTCTACCCACATGTTTATATACTTCACCCTAGGCTGGCCCAGGTACTTCAGATAATAGCCTACTACTCTGTCTCTCAAGCACCTACCATGCTTATCTGGCTCTGTCACCATGCTATCTGAATATCACACAAACCTGAACCTCTCTGGCTACGTCTACACTGGCATGATTTTCCGCAAATGCTTTTAACGGAAACGTTTTTTTGCATTTGCGGAAAAGAGCGTCTAGATTGGCACGGATGCTTTTCCGCAAAAGCACTTTTTGTGGAAAAGCGTCCGTGCCAATCTAGACGCGCTTTTGCGCAAAAAAGCCCCGATCGCCATTTTCGCAATTGGGGCTTTTTTGTGCAAAACAAATCTGAGCTGTCTACACTGGCCCTTTTGTGCAAAAGCTTTTGCACAAAAGGACTTTTACCCGAACGGGAGCAGCATAGTATTTCCGCAAGAAGCACTGATTTCTTACATGAGATCATCAGTGTTCTTGTGGAAATTCAAGCGGCCAGTGTAGACAGCTGGCAAGTTTTTCCACTAAAGCAGCTGCTTTTGTGGAAAAACTTGCCAGTCTAGACACAGCCTCTGTGTAAAACCAAGCTGTAGTAAAGCAGGAACTCAACCCCAGTTCTTTAGAGGCCTCGGTGAGTGTTGTAACCCCAGTGCCATCCTTCCTCTCTCTAAGTGCAGCACTGGAGGGCATCAATGCCAGCCTCCAAAGGCATTCAGCAGCATTAACCCCATTTTACAGACAGGGAAACTGAGTCTTTTTTCTAAACCATCCTTTTCTGGGGAGCCATGCCTGTGGAAGCACTCAGAGTGAATGGCACTCCAGAAAGGGGACAGATTAGGGGGCAAGACTCAAGTGTTCCCCATCTGTAAAATGGAGAGATTGCTGCTGAACTCCTTTGTCAAGTGCTGTGAGACCTATGAAAGGAAAGGACTATATAGCAGCAAGGGACAATGATGTTCATCACATGTGACAGGAGTTGCCATGATGCTTGGAACTACTGGAAGCACTGCCGTGGCCTCCTGGTCCCCACGCGCCATTCTGCTGAGCTGCAATATTTTGGTCTCATTTTGGGTATTGGGCTTAGTGTGCGGGTGCTGGTGGCCTGCACAACGCAGGAGCTCTGACTAGATGATCTGCTGCTCCCTTCTAGCTTTAAAGTCTCAGACTCTGCATCTGTGACAGGCTGTGGCTAGCGCTAGCCACGTGTCAGAGCATGGAGGCCCATGGTTTTCACAATGGGGATGGATGTGCTAGTGAATGTAGATCTGGTGTTTCTGTTCTCACTGTCTCCTCAAGAACAAGGAAACCGTTGATGTAATCAAAAGGTGGCAAATTCAAAACAGGCCAAAGGAAATATTTTTTCGTATAAGGGGATTAGCCTGTGGAACTCACTCCCACAGGACGCTCTTGAGGCCAAAATCTTAGCATAATCCAAAAGAGGCCTCGGCATTTACATGATAACACAGTTACCCACATTATCCCCTTTAATGCTAGCAGTAGCAGGGAACTGATATTAGACCTCATGGTCCAAGGTTAAAACCAATCACTGACTATTAGATACCCTAATGCTGGGGCACATCTACCCATTGTAGGCTTTTTTGCATCTTCCCCTGAAGTATCTGCCAGAGGCAGGGTACTAGACTCTGCAGGCCTGAGCCAGTTGGGCACTGTTCCCATAGGGTACCCTGCATGGAGTGGCTGGGTTCCCTTCAGACCCCTGCAGCAGCCAGCAGGCGACCTGAAGCCTCTGCTGTCCCTGCCTTCGGCACTGTGAGAACAGGGAGCAGCCCCACTATTCCCGGGTTCACACGCAAGTGCCTTTGCCCACCGCATACGAAACTGAAGTTGCTTGGTGCCCATGAATGGGGTTTTCCATTTGCCCTGCTGCCCTGTCGTACCCAGGTGTGTTTGCAACTGACTCCCCCTGTCCCTCCCTCCAGGATCAGGGCTGCTGGTGCTGCTGCTCCCTTCCTGTCCCCCCGCCCTTTGCCCCGTCAGACCCACGTGCCTTACTTGTGGTGTTGTATCGGACGCCGTAGAAGTATTCGGGGCAAGGGCGGGCCACCAGCTGCCCCGCGGCGCTCCGGGGCCAGCATGTACCGATCAAGTCTATTGATGCGTTGCACTGGAGACCTGGGAGAGAGGGGGGAGAGGATTAACAGAGCCCCCAAAGTTAACTGCATGGAGCTCCCACCAGCAGCACCCTTGGTGAACAGAGCAAGGGGCTATAGTGGGCCTGGGGATTTGTTGCTGGTGGGACATGTGAACTACTCACAGTATCCTATTCCCATCCCCATCCCCGGCTGCATACCACTTCCCATTCCAGCTGCTTGCTGCACCCCATGCCCAGAGGCCTTGTGTCCTATTAGGCCCTCACAGCACACAGGAGGATTTCTTCCTCTGGAGCAGTCGTTGGTTATGTTTGGAGCTGTCTGGAAAACAGTGTGTGTGCATGCACACAAATACCAAAATATTTCAATTAGGCAAGTGTGCTGCAATTGCCTCATGGGAGTTGTAGTTCACTTTCTTCATGTTCCCATTCTCCTCTATAAGGCACATGCCTTGCTCAGACTACGTTTCCTATGATGCAACATGGTCAACCCACTCATGAAAGGAGACAGTGGTGTCTTGGGAGTCTCTGGCTGTGGTGCATCATGGGAGATGTAGTCCAGGCATGAAACCTGGCTCTTGAAAGATAATGAATACATAAGGTATCTGAATTACAAACTCCCACAAGGCACTGTGGAAACATACTCAAATAAAGATCTTTTGGGTTTTTTTAATCCCCACAAAATTTTCAAGGAAGGCAGATAATTTTCATGACAAATTTTGTTTAGTTGAAAAAGCCATTTTTTTTGTTGAAAAGGAGTTTTGATCATTTTTTTTGACCAGCTGTGGTTGCTGCTCCTGTTATAAAACCCATTCTGAAAATGTGGCCAAGAACAGAATGGGCCAAGGAACTTGAAGCTGAGCCCTGGTGGAAGGTCTCTGTGCTCTACAGCCTCCAGGTCCATAGAATAAGCAAAAAGAAAATCATTTATACATTGAAAGAATAACAAGGTGTCCATCCTATGGCATGGAGGATCCTTTCTGTTGTGGGGTTACCATGTTCACAGCCTCCCTTGCCACCTCGATTGTATTAATAGTTTTGTTCCAGGTGATTTAGTGTTCAAGTTCAGGTAGGGCAAGCGGGCAGCTGCATGGTTAACAGGCAGTTATACAGTTATATTAATTCATTTGATGCCAGTAGTTGTTCTATAACCCAGCCCACCAGCTCATGGCACACATGGAAAGAATCAGCAGGTCTGGCTTCTCTTGGACCCGCCTCTCCAGTCCCCCCACGGGGTCCTATTCAGTTTTTGCAAGCACTGCATCATCGAGCACAACCGGTAGAGCAAGAGAGGCACAATTTGGCTCCTGATGGTTTGGGCACATTCATTGGCTGGAGTCCATTCAAAGCATCCAGGATCAATCATGTGTCTTTTGTTGCTCAAAATAATCCTGCCCCCATCGTGCTATGTGCATAACACTTCCTGCGTTAAAAGATTTTCGGTGCAAGGCAGATGGAATAATTCAACATCAAATTTTAAGGGTGGCTTCAAGTCTGACCTCTTTTTCTGGGTGTGAGTTTAATGCTCAGTAACTGTGGGATTATACAGGAAATCAGTTCTGTCAGGGCCATGGCTAATACGGCTAATGAAGGCAGAGTGTGTTAAGTTAGCTTTATTGAGGCCAGATTGCGGAGTTATTTATATATATTTTTTAACATAGTACAGGATGTTCTGTTGCAAAATATGTCTTTGTTACATCTGAGGATTAGATGCAAAACCGATTTCTCTGTGTCATGTCAACATAATTCAGTAATTAACATCCTGCAGCAGACTTTGCAATAGACCTTGAAAGGTGTTTGCGTAGTTTAGGGCAAAGCACTTATGGATATTGAAGAGACACTGGGCTGACATGAGTGGTTCCATTCTTTTCTAACTTGCTTTCAGTAGCGCCACATCTCAAGTACTATGAGCATGAATCTGAGCTCAGTTATCTCAATTCTGTATAGGATTTAAGAACAGCCAGTGGTCCCTCTAGCCCAGCATCCTTTCTGCTGACAGTGGCCAATGCCCGGTGCCCCAGAGGGAATGAACAGAACAGGACATACTTTTGCTGATGTAAGATCAGAAGAGACTCAAGTGTATCTTGGTAGCTGAAGTGCATTGTGGGTGAGCCATGGATGCAACTGGAGATTTTACCACTCATACTCATGTACCTACACTTCTCTCACACTATATGTAAATAAAGCTGCCCCCCCCCCCGAAAAAATTGACCCAAACTTAAATTTTTGACAAAATACAAATTTTTGTGAGAAAAAAAAATCGGTTTTAATTGAAAACCTAAAAAAATGGACTCTTTGCTGGTTTTCCATTTGTTGCTGAAAATCCAGAAAGCTAAAAAATCAGCAAAAATGTTGATTTTACAAAAAAATTATTGCAGACAAAAATAATCCCCCAGTTGTGCTACATAGGAATTGTAAAAGTGTTCAGTGTTTTGGGAACAATTCCATATTTTTCAGTGGTAAGATGTTTTTAATTGTTACTCTGCTTTTGTGAATGTTTACATTGCTATAGCAACCATAGGATACTCATTCCTTAGGAAATAATCATGGTGGTAATTTTGAGTTGCCATGTGATCTTGAGTAGATCCCATGTAACCACACTGTGCCTCAGTTTCCCGATAGTAAAACAGGAAACTTGCCTGCATGACTGAGCTAGGAGGTGTGAGATTTGCATGATGCAGCACAGAAAAATGAGAAATCACTGGCCACTGAACAATGCAGAATATCTGTGGAGGGTAAACAGGCTGACCTGAATAACTAAAGGTTTATACTGCTTGACATTGATTCCCGGCATTATAATGGAATGGCTGATATGGTGCTCTACCAATAAAGAGTGAAAGGAGGATGGAAATATAATTAATATCAGCCAACATAGTTTTCATGGAATTTAGATCTTGTCAGACAGACTTGCTATTGTTCTGTGAGAAGGTTCCAAGCGTGGTTGATAAAGGCAGCTGTGTTGATATAATACACTTACATTTCCAGAAGGCGTTTGACAAGGTACCTCACGACTTTCTGATTCAGGAATTAGCACTACACAAAATGAATGTGGGCCCAGATGAAATGAATTAAAAACTGACAGATCTCAGCGGAGGATTATCAACGAGCAGGAGTTCCGGCTGGCTCTGCCAGACTGGGCCAGACCGTGTAAGCTCAGACCATCTCCCCTCTCTTTCCTACCATTTAACATCTCCCCACCTTCTCTATATGGAGCATAGGTATTTATATGGCTCCTTGCCATAGGCAATATGTGGGAGGCATGAGGGGTCAAGGGACCCACCCTGATTTCACTTGGCCTGCCAGGGTTGGGGGTAGGTGGGAGAGGAGATCTGTCTTTCTCCTTCTGCACTTGCCTCCAGCATGCTTGGTCCCTGCCTCAGGGCCTGGGCGGGGGCAGAGTGGTCCCCTCTGCCACCTCTCCAGCTGGGTTCCTCCTGAGTCAGCCACCAGGTGTGACCCAGCATCCGCCACGTGGGATATAGCTTTGTCCTGCTCCCCACCCAGTCCGGCTGCCAGGGAGAGGCCAAACATGCTCCTATTACAACCACCCCACCCTGCCCCAAACCGTCCCCCCTCCAGGGCCTGGTATACCCAGCAGCCACTCGCTTAGCATGGCCAGGGGCTGTCACAAGTGACCACCCTGCTGTGACTTATGGGCGGGGAGCCTGTGGGAGGCTGCTACTCCCAGATTGCTATACCCCTCTCCCAACTGCAGGGAGCCCAGCAGGGGGTGTGTGCCGCACACACACGCCCACCAAAAGGTGCTGTGGAAGAAGTGTTCAGAGGCGGAGAAGCGCACCAGTTTATAGTTTCATAATGCAGGTGCCACTCAAAGACTTGGGAGACCTGGGTTCTAAGCCCTGCTCCACCTGGTTTCTCTGTGACTTTGGGCCTGATACATCCTCTCTGAAACTCTATTCCCCATCTGAACACTGGGGCTGTGTCTACACTGGCATGAATTTCCGGAACTGCTTAAAACGGAATACTATTCCGTTTTCAGTTTTTTTGGAAAAGGAGCATCTACATTGGCAGGCTGCTTTTCCGGAAAAGCCCTTTTTCCGGAAAAGCGTCTGTGGCCAATGTAGACGCGCTTTTCCGGAAAAGAGCCCCGATCGCCATTTTCGCGATCGGGGCTTTTTTCCGGAAAAGACTACTGGGCTGTCTACACTGGCCCTTTTCCGGAACAGTGTTCTGGAATAAGGACTTATGCCCGAGCGGGAGCAGAATAGTTTTTCCGGAATAGCGGCTGATTTTGTACAGTAGAGCGTCGTTGCTTTTCCGGAAATTCAAGGGCCAGTGTAGACAGCTCGCAGCTTATTCCGGAAAAGCGGCTGATTTTCCGGAATAAGTGGCCCAGTGTAGACACAGCCTGGGGGTAACAGCCCTGCCTTGCCTCCCAGGGGGCTCTGGAGGCTAAATACATTTAAGAGGCTGGAATGCCTTGAAAAGGAGATTGTGGTGGTGCTCTTATTGTGAGACAGGGTGAATGGGAAATGCTGGATTGATTTTCTCAAGCCCAGTCATTACTTTGTGTATCTCCAACAGGTTCTCCCCTTATAGGGAAAAAGCAATGCCAGTATAAGCACTTCACAGTAGGGGAGTTGAACTGCGCTAAATAAGCCTGTGAAAGAGGCACAATTTTTGTGTTCAGGAAAGTTCTTATTCATCTGCTTTCTACACTAAATGGTTCACTCTCTCTTGGCTAGAATTTTTTCCAGACTTCTAATCGTTTTCATCACCCGTCTCTGAAATCCCAATTTAGTTCCTTGGCTTGGAATGTCTATCTCCGCGTGAAAGATGTGCGAGACTGAAAGGGAAAGAAATGCTGATGTTGTTAATTTGACCTTTATGAATTGAAATTCTAGCAGCACCCCCAGGGAATCATGCATGACTGAGAAAGCAAGTGCATGGAAAGAGATTGCCTTAATGTAACATGATCAGGGGCTAAGTGATGGCTAGGCCAACATTTTTGATCGAAATGGTTTTTTAATGAAATGCTTTTCGAATAATATGAAAGTGTCTGTAAAAAAATCCATATTATCTCAACTGGTCCAAGTTTTTGACGAAACACAAATTTTGTTTGGGTTTAAAGGAAACTTTTTGTTGGTTTTTGGCTTTGTTACTTTTATACAAACAGCAAGGTAAAACATGTGCGATGTGTGGTTTTTTTTCTGCAATGTTTGTTCTAATTTCTATTGGATTCAAATCAAAACAGATTTTTGGGTTTAAAAAAAAAATCTATTTGCAAAGCTTGCTGAAATCCTGGCCATCCCTGGCACGAAAGCTGCAGTGGGAACTCTAGCACCAGCCATGGTGCTGAGTCCTTTGAAATCTTGCGCTGAGCAGTTCTGAAAATGTGGTCCCTGAAGCCCAAGGACCATGCAGGCTGGCTGAGAGTGGTACATGCCCCATCTCCCTAATGTGCGTGCATACTGGTCCCCTGCACTGACAGCTGAGGCTGGGGAGTAACTCTGTTGAGCCTATGCTGTTTGATTTACTAAGTGAAGGAGCTGGGAGGTTTGATTCTTGTCTTAGCCCTAATTTTCACGTGGGTAACAGCAGGTAGAATTGGGATTGTGAGGTCATGGGTTGTGGGCCTCCGAGGAAATGCAAGAAGATGGTTTTGATGGCAGCACCTTGCACCTGGAGCTGGGCAAACATTTTCATGCAAAACTTTTCTGGAAGCAAAAAAGGCAGAATCAGCAACACAGAAACATTTTGCAGGTTTGGGCTGGTTTTGCTGAATCGTTTCAATAGAAAACCACAACCAAAGCGTTCTGAAAAAAATCAGAATTTTTCAGTGTTTCAGTTCCACGAGCCTTTTTGTTTCAAAATTTCCTTCAATTTCATTTGGAAAGTTTTAAAACAGTCACAACGAACAGAATGTTTTGACTTTGCTAAAATGAAATGTTTTGTTTAGCCCAAAATGAATTTACTTTCCGACATTTCCATTTGCCAAAAAATTCAAACAAATTCACTTTGGGTTCAGCTCAAAACACACAGGCTGTGTCTAGACTGGCCAGTTTTTCCAGAAAATCAGCCACTTTTCCGGAAAAACTTGCCAGCTGTCTACACTGGCCGCTTGAATTTCCGCAAAAGCACTGACTTCCTACTGTAAGAAATCAGTGCTTCTTGCGGAAATACTATGCTGCTCCGGTTCGGGCAAAAATCCCTTTTGTGCAAAACTTTTGCGCAAAAGGGCCAGTGTAGACAGCTCAGATTTGTTTTGCGCAAAAAAGCCCCGATCACGAAAATGGTAATCGGGACTTTTTTGCGCAAAAGTGCGTCTAGATTGGCCACGGACGCTTTTCCGCAAAAAAGCGGATGCTTTTCCGCCAATCTAGACGCTCTTTTCCGCAAATGCTTTTAACAGAAAACTTTTCTGTTAAAAGCATTTCCGGAAAATCATGCCAGTCTAGACGTAGCCACGATGTTTATATCCATATTTAAACAGCTCCACTCACAGGCTTTTTCACGTGATGTGTGGAATTCTCTATATAGCTGCTATGAATCAGAGGGGGGTAACTTGTGTTTAAAGAGCATCCCAGGTCCATGCTCTGTCAGGCAGCTTCCATTCCTCTGCATAAACCTCAGGGTGAGCATGTAAGATTAAAGTCTTATACTGAGTGGCCACAGAAACATTTTAGGCTTTACTGGACTCTAAACAGCTCAGTCAACCCAGCCATGTTGTTCTGGGGTGTGAAAAAACACACACAGGGGAGAGGCATACTTAACCCCACCTAACCCCTGGAATTGAGAGCACTAGGCTGATGGAAGAATTCTTAATGTAGCTACAGCCTCTTGGAGAGGCGGATTACGTATGCTCCTAGGAGATCCACCTCCTCCTCCCCCCGGACACATTACAAGGGTGTAGCTGCCAGTGTTCCCTCTAAGGGTACATCTACACTGAAAGCTTATTTCGGAAAAAGCTCTTATGGAAGATAGCTTCCGGAAGAGCTTATTTCGAAATAGAGCGTCCATACAACACGGAAGCCTAAAAATGAGTCTGAGGCAGGCTCCCCTAATGTGGACGTGCTATCTCAATTTAGAGCCCCACGAGGCACTGGGGAGGAATAACCCTGGGGAGGAGCTATTTTGACATAGCAGCAGAGGAGTGTCCACTCACACCCTCTTCCGAAAGAGTTTTTTCGGAAGAGGCCATATTCCTTGTGGAATGAGATTTACCAATGTCGGAAAAAGCCCTCTGTTATTTCGATTTTCTTTTGAAATAACGCAATCGCTGTGGGGACACTAGTATTGTTTTTCAGGAATAATGGCCGTTATTCCGGAAAAACGGTGCAGTGTGGATGCATCCTAAGCTGCGGGGCAGCCCAACTTCACAGGTGATTAATTAGCCCCACCCAGTCAGAGGCTCAGGGCTCCCTGCACAGGGTGGGGCTGATTAATCACCTGTGAAGCTGGGCTGCTGCACCACTTAGAGGGAACCCTGACAGATGCCTATATGGGGCCATAAATTGGCTTAACTATGTTGCTCAGAAGTGTCGCATTTTATAGCCCTGAAAAATGCAGAGGGGTCTATCCAATATTTCTGTGCAGGGCAGCCCTTAGTAGCGAAAGCCTTCTCCGGCCTCCATGTCCATCCCCGATGGAGAACAGGCCCGCCGACAGAAGAGGGGAGGGGGAAGGGAAGGGTCAGGGCAAAGGAGACAATTTCCCTCGGGCCCACGGTGGCTGTCGGCCCCGCCGATGGAGAATATTGCGGACATTTCAAACGGCTTCCAGTTCTACAGATTTATTATTATTACCCTCCAGGATGCTGTACCACCTTGGAGCCCAATTATCAGCCAGGGTCACGTTGTGCTAGGCACTGTACAAATATGGAGCAACCAAGCCTGAAGCGTTTACATTCTAAGACAGGGCTACTCAACTTTGAAAGCCCCAGGGGCCACACTGATATTCACAGCACGTGCTGAGGCTGCAACGTAAGTGTGGTTGCATACACATGCAAATATATGCAAATAGCTTCTTTCACACTGATGGGCATGAATACAAAGATTAAGGCGAGACTACACAATATGCAGGCCCCATTTATGTCAGTTCTCCTGATATTAATAAAATGCAACATTTACCCAATTTCCACCCATATGACAGCACTTTTAATGAGCAATGACAGTCCAGGAATTTAACCACTAAAATGCATATCAACAGAAGACCATTATATTGACTCCTTTTTTGTTTTGGCTTCACAACACTCCAGGAATGTAACTACTAAAACATATATCAACCCAAACCACACTGCAAACCCAAACTGCACCGCAGGCGGCCCACGGGCCATGTGTTGGGTAGCCCTGTTCTAAGAGGAACTAGACAGACTATTATTAGAGTCTGTCAAAAAATGTTCACTGAGAAAGTTACCTGTCAAGTTTCCTGGTTAAAAACCATATTTTTCTGCAGTAAGCTCTACAAACAGTATTTCCAGTGAGGACACATACCCCGAGGATTGTGTGACGCTCACATGCTAACATGACAGGGGCCAGATTAGGCCTGTAGATATACTTCCTGGCTGCGTCTAGACTGGCAAGTTTTTCTGCAAAAGCAGGTGCTTTTGCGGAAAAACTTGCCAGTTGTCTACACTGGCCACTTGAATTTGCACAAGAACATTGACGATCTAATGTAAGATTGTCAGTGTTCTTGCGCAAATACTATGCTGCTCCTGCTCAGGAAAAAGCCCTCTTGCACAAATGCTTTTGCACAAGAGGGCCAGTGTAGACAGCTTAAAACTGTTTTGTGCAAAAAAAGCCCCAATGGCGAAAATGGCGATCGGGGCTTTCTTGTGCAAAACCGCATCTAGATTGGCACGGACGCTTTTCTGCAAAAAGTGCTTTTGTGCAAAAGCGTCTGTGCCAATCTAGACGCTCTTTTCTGCAAATGCCTTTAACGGAAAAACGTTTCCATTAAAAGCATTTGCGGAAAATCATGCCAGTCTAGACCAGTGGTCCCCAACACGGTGCCCAGGGGTCCCCAACACGGGGCATTTGTGTGCGCCCGCCAAGTGCTCGGGGCTGGCCTGGCCCGGGGCACATGGCGCACAGTGAGCGCAGGCCCCGGGAGCACCGCGGATTGACCGCCCGCACTCTGGGCACGCGGTGCATGTGGGGAGCGCCGGCCCCGGGTGCGCAGAGCTTTGGGGGGGGGCACCAGGCCCGGGCACATGGCACTTGGAGGGGGGGGGGCGCACGGCTCCAGCCCCGGGCACGCAGCCCTTGGAGGGGGCACCGGCCCCGGGCACGCGGCTATGGGGGGGGGGTCCCGCCCACGGCTATGGAGGGGGGGCCCGCCCTCTGGCGCTCGCCGGACAAACGGCCACGCCCCCGGCACACGGCAACCTTAAATGGTTGGGGACCACTGGTCTAGACGTAGCCCCTGTGGTAAGATAAATGCCTGCAACATAAGCCCAGGGATCCCAGGTCTAGTATGAGGCCTAAGGCCTAGGATCAATGATCAAGATGCTAATATAAAAGCAAAGTTAAGCTGTTAGTAAGAAGCAGGCTTTGCTAACAGAATCTGTCACAAAGAGGGCTAATGGTGCCAGGCACAGGCTACAAACAGATTCCAGAGGGAAACATCTTGGTACCAACACCCTCCTCTCTCCCCCTCCCCCCCCCCCCCGCCTCCACTCACACACAGATAACAGGAACATACCGCTGCAGGCTCAGGATGGTCTAAACTGATAGATAGTGATCGAATTCCCATGTACAAGATACTAGGTATGTCAGAGGGCAGCCACCAGATATGCCGGGAGTGAGTGATGTGTAACTTACTTGTACCTGTGTATAAAAACATACCTCAAGGGAGTTGTCTTCATCTGACCTCAGCGGCTGTGGTGAGCCCATGCTACTGACTGACTCAAGTCTATTGTTAGACGACATGAAGACATCTGATCCTGTGAAGCTATTACTGTGCTTCTTTCACAACAAACCTGCCCTGGTGCCGTCTGTCCTTGTCTGAGTTTGTGGTCTTTGGGGGGCTCTCTAAGACTATGTCTACCCAGCAGCGTTATTTCGGAATAACAAAATGCGTGTCTACAAAGCAAGCAAATAATGTTGAGCTAGAGGACGTCTTACTCCGACTCCTGAACCCTCATTTCACTTGGAGTAAGGGAGCCGAAGGAAGAGCGCTCTTCCTCTGACTTTCTGCTGTGCAGACCGTGCCAAAATCCGACTTTTTTGACTGCAGCTACACAATTGGCGGGACTGACATTGTGTAGCTTAATTCGACTTCAGCCCTGCAGCGTAGACATGCTGTGGTGGGTATTTGCACAAACCAGCAGGACATGGAGAAGCACATGCATGTAGCCAAACGGGTATCATCACTGACGGAACAAGAAACCTAAAAGGACACCACACCAGCGATGCCAGACAACCACACATCCCTGGAGGTCCAGTCTCTGTTCTCCCTTGGGGTACGTCTAGACTACAAGCCTCTTTCGAAAGAGAGTGTCTAGACTGCAACCTCTTCTTTTGAAAAAGTGAGCCGCTTTTTCGAAAGAGAGTACCCAGGCAGTCTGGATGCTCTCTTTTGAAAACGCCCTGTTTGCATTCAAGAACGCCTTTTTTCGAAAGAGCACTTTCAAAAAAAGGCGTTCTTCCTCGTGAAATGAGGAGTACCACTGTCGAAAGAAAAGCTGCGTTCTTTCGATTTAATTTCAAAAGAACGCGGCTGTAGTCTAGACGCAGGTGAAGTTTTCTCGAAAAAAGGCTACTTTTTTCGAAAAAACCGTGCAGTCTAGACACAGCCTTGGCGTCTCCCATTTCTGACTTTCCCCCTTTCCATTGCATGTGGCAATGGGCTCTTGAGGGCCTCCTGCCAACCCTCTTTGCCCCATGCCAACCAACTGCCCATAAAGGTGACTCCGTGGCAGAGGCATCATTTCAGAAAACCGGGGCAGGTGTCAGCCGAGAACAATAATGACATGCACTGGAATGTGACTTTGCAAAGTGCGTGTGTGTGCCGGGGGAGTGGAGTCTGAGGTTTTGGGGCGGAAGGCGCACAGCAAGCGGCACCTCTGCCCTGTGGCTGTCCAGGGGGCAGCCCTGCGTTTAGCATCTCGGCAGTGCCCAGCATCAAGGCACAAGTGGCGTCCGCCCTGCGAAGAGGGTCCGTCCAAACGACCCCTCTCGGTGCAATTGCTACAAGAAGCCGTGGAGAGCTCTACGCACGGTTCCACTCGAGTGGCTGCTGGAAAAGCAGCGCCCCGTCATTGGAAAGAGGCTTTTCAAAGGGCAGCGCTTTCCCCCAATAAAGTCTAGGCTGAAGAGGTTCCACCGGCGCATTCAGACCAGGGGGTGGCGCCAGGGATGAGAATGCTCTGGAGCCAGGCTCTGTTCTGAGCACAGCGCCTGACTTGTCTCATTGCAAATCGCTCACCTCTAAGAACCCAGCTGCGGGGTGCTTCCCCAGGGAGAGCAAATCCCAGGAGTTACTATAGAGAACTTTCTGGGTGTCTGGCTGGTGAGTCTTGCCCACATGCTCAGGGTTTAGCTAATCGCCATATTTGGGGTCAGGAAGGAATTTTCCTCCAGGGTAGATTGGCAGAGGCCCTGGAGGTTTTTCGCCTTCCTCTGTAGCATGGGGCGCAGATCACAGCTGGAGGATTCTCTGCATCTTGGGGCCTTCAAAGTATTTGAAGGCTTCAATATCGGAGATATAGGTGAGAGGATTATTCTAAGAGGGGTGGGTGAGATTCTGTGGCCTGCACTGTGCAGGGGGTCAGACTAGATGATCATAATGGTCCCTTCTGACCTTAAAGTCTATGAGTCTATAAATGGGGGATCAAGCCCCCTTCCATCACATCCAGCCCAGCGTCATTCGAGGTTTCCAGGCGGGTGGCCGTGCATTCGAAGGCAGACGCTTTCCCAACCCGCTGACATTTTATTTGATTGTTGTTTATGTTAACGACCACTAAGCCTCCACAATATATGTGTGTGTGTGTGTGTGTGCGCGCGCGTTGGGTCTGCAGAGATGTTTTCAGAGGGCCCTTGTCTCTTCTATTGCTGCTGAAGCCAGACAACTGGGATTCTTTTATGCTCATTCATTGAGCACCCCAGAGTGCCGAGTGCCTGAACCTGCATAGGAGAGATGGACCCAGCCCTGCGGAGCTGGCAATCTGAGCTACACACAGCAGTTCAGGTTCAGATCACCCGGAGGATGCCAGTTTATATTCCTAGTCGGGCAGAGCTCACACAGCATGGGAAAACCAGCCATGTTTAAACACAGAATAAGACACTTTAGCTAAGAATCGTCAACCCCAGCCTTCCCCCTACAGCTGGCCGTGCTCACATGACACTAGATTGGA
Organism: Pelodiscus sinensis; assembly: GCF_049634645.1. NCBI lineage: Eukaryota > Metazoa > Chordata > Testudines > Trionychidae > Pelodiscus > Pelodiscus sinensis. The sequence continues at coordinate 4,657,987 of NC_134739.1, read as the reverse complement.
CACAACTTGCCTGCCTAGACCAGGTGCAAGATCGGCCTTAAACCCAACTAATTAAAGCACATTCACTAATGGGTTTTCAGACACAATTCATTTTCCCAGACCAGACAAATATCCCAGAGAGCTCCTCACTGAATCGCAGGGCTGGGCATTCCTCACCCTGGCTGGGGAGCGCAGGGGCAGACAAGCTGTGCACTTTGCTCCCGCTCCCTGACAGGGAGGCTATGTCTACACTACAGAGTTTTGGTGGAAAAACGGCTGGTTTTCCGCAAAAACGTGCAGTGTCCACACCTCAAGTGCATTTTTGCGCAAGAGAATCGAAAGAACAGAAGGGCTTTTACGCAATTGCTATTCCTCTTTCATGAGGAAAAACACCTTTTTGCGAGTGTTCTTTCACAAAAAGGTGTGTGTGGACGGGGAAGGGGGTTGTTTGCGCAAAAAGAGGAAAGAGGAAAAAGCACAGGTGCTCCGGTGGCCGTTCAGTGCATAGCAATCAGAGCTTACTTTCACGAGTCTCCATGCAGTCTGGACGCTCTCTTTCACAAAAGTGCATCGTTTTTTTGATGCGCTTTTGCAGTGTGGACGTGCTCTTGCACAAGAAGTTTTTGCGGAAGATCTCTTCCGACAAAAGCTTCTTGCACAAAAACCCTGCAGTCTAGACGTAGCCAGAGAGGAAGCGGAAGAGCAAGCAGCCCAGGTACAAATCTGGGGAACGGGGGTTTTGTCCCCCCGCATTTACCACCCTATACACACACACACACACACACACACACACACACACCATTCCCTGCTCTGAGCCCACCCAGCAAATGTGCAAATAGAATAGAATATCGATAGGCTGTGCCACCTTAATTCAACCCCTTAAGTGTATGACTGTAATGACTTTACAAATACTAATTAGCACCAGTAATTACTTAGCACTAATTCCCGCACTCCTGTGGAGTATGGAGTGGAAGTGTAGGGCCACCATCCCTGTTCCCTGTAGCAGAGAGGGGCTAGAGAGTGGCTCTCCGAACCCCGCTGGAGTGAAAGGTGGCAGCTGTTCAGCCTCATGCAGCAAAGCTCCACAAAGAGGAGGGGAGACCAAGCTTCCATGTGTCTGGTAATTTAATGGGTAGCAGGTTTAAAACTAATAAAAGAAAGTTCTTCTTCACACAGCGTGTAGTCAACCTGTGGAACTCCTTGCCAGAGGAGGCTGTGCAGGCTAGGACTATAATAGAGTTTAAAGAGAAGCTAGATAATTTCCTGGAGGTTAGGTCCATAAAAGGCTATTAGCCAGGGGATAAAATGGTGTCCTTGGCCTCTGTTTGTCAGAGGCTGGAGAGGGATGGCAGGAGACAAATCGCTTGATCATTGTCTTCGGTCCACCCTCTCTGGGGCACGTGGTACTGGCCACTGTCGGCAGACAGGATAGTGGGCTTGATGGATGTTAGGTCTGACCCAGTACGGCCGTTCTTATGTTCTTATGTTCTGGTGGTGCCAGGGCACTGGTGCCAGCGAGCCCCTCCCGAGTAGCTCCGGGGTAAGTGATGGGAAGAGCCGGCGTGTAGGGCAGGAGAATCACAAATCTAAGCGAAGCTAGTGGGGGAGGCGCAGAGGAATCACCACATTGGCTGGGACACCAACATTCACCCCTCAGCTCCTACGGGCTCTGCAGTGGAGGTTTCACACCTCATCTGAGAGGAGGCGCCACCATCAATGTGGGTCCCACTGGCACTACCTCAAGGGGCGTTTGCCACCTCACCTCATCAGCAAGGTTTCTTGGGCCCGCCTGCCTTCCCTTGTGTGCCTCTCTGGAGGGAGCGCGACTCCCACCCTTGCAGTGCCCCTGCAGAATGAATATTAAAATGCACCCGACCCTCAGGGCTTGCCCCACGCTTCAGCTTGTCTGGGTGCAGAGCTCTGGCCTGGGCCCCCCTCTCTGGGCAGCACCCATGGCCCGCTCGGTAATTCTCTTTGAACCACTCCCAGCAAGAGGGCCTGAAGCGGCGGCTTGAGACCTGAAGCCAAACTCCACTCTCTGGCTCTTCCCACAGACACAAGGCAGAACTGCAGCATCTCACGGCTTCGCTCAGGGGATGCGCCCCCTGATCAGACACTGCAGGGACCTGGCCAGTCTTAGCTGGATGGGCAAGGACTCAGAATTCAATTGCTCTGGAACTGGGACTCTTATCTCTGCTGAGCCAGATCCAGGACACCCAGAAACGGCTTGTTGGTGTGTTTGCCTTACACGCTGGCGTTTGTGTTTCACAATCATTTTCACACACGCTCCCCATGGAGGAGCAGGAATCGCAGGGGGACCAGTACTGCAGATGCGTGTAGGTCACTAAATGTGTACGGCCACCTTTACAAATCCACCCCTGGGATTAACCCTGATCGGTCCCTCCAGCTACATTCAGCCTGCTCTCCCTGACATTACGTGCTGCCCTTGCTCACCCTTTTACTGCCATCTTGGGGTCTGACTCACGGCCCCAGCCCCGAGAGTCATAGGATTAGGGGACACAATCTGCTCTCCTCTTCCTAGGGGGCAAAAGCTTGAAAACGGGAGACCGGAGAGCTGTAAACCCAGAAGGCAAATGCAACAAACTTCACCGTTATTATTTGAAAACCATCTTATGATTTTAAGAGAATCTAGGGATTTCGACAGCCTGAGCTGTGAATACTTGGAGTTGGCATCATACGCCTAGGAAAGCAAATTCCCCATTGCTGCTGCTTTGCTGGAACGCTGCTTTCAGAGGCGGGATGATCCAGTGATTATGCCATGAGCGTAGGACTTGGGAACCGTGTGGAGTCAGGACATTGCTCCGCTACAGACTTTTCCTATGACCTAGGGCAAGTCACTTAACTTCGGTGTGTCTCATCTCTGTGCTTTGAGCTGGGCATGGAATCCCAGTTGGAGGAGACATTCCCATGCTAGGTCTGGTCAATCTGATGCGCTAAAAACAGAATGTAGCCACATCGGTACCCATCTGAGATGTGAATTTTATACACGGTGCAGCTAGCCACTCCCACTGCTGTAAGCTACAGACCTAGTCCCTTGACAGGCAAATGCTGGGCTACCCTTTATTTTTAGTGCTGCCTTTTGATCAGGGCTAGCATGGGTATGTCTCCTCCAGCTGGGAATCACACTCATGTATAGACACACTCGAAACCCAGGAGAACAGACCTGCCTCGCTGCAGGCTTGGGAGCATAAATGCATCGAGTGCTGTAATAATGGGTAAGAACCTGAGAGAGAAAACCTCTCTCCAAAATGTTTTTTGATGAGAAAAGCGATTTTGCTGTGAAATGCCAGGCAGCCCAGTGGACACGGTGCTAAATGGCGTGTGGCTCTAGAGGCTAATCAGCCTCGTGTTATTAGCACATGCCATTGCCCGAGCATTGCACAGACATCCGTTAATTGTGTCTCACAGCCTTACTGTGCCGCACATTAGCTTCGTTATAAAACTCCTCAGTTAAAATTACCCTGAACCAAAAGGTTTCATAAATTCCCCTGCAGCTGTGTAAAAATCCGGCCCAAGGGAGCTCTGCTGACTCACGTGACATTGAAACGCACACAGAGAAAAACGGTCTCAGTGGAAATCTATTTAGCTAGTTAGGGATGAGAGGGGATGAATCCACTTATCCTGATCGAAACCACCCAGACCCTGGATTCTGCTCCTGGTTATAGCAGGAGAAATCCCGAAATCAAGGGAACCGTCCTACAGGGGAGCTGATTTGGCTGTGTCTTGGGGCTTGTCTATCCAGAGATGCCTAAGAACATAAGAACGGCCAGACTAGATCAGACCAACGGTCCATCCAGTCCAGTGTCCTGTCTGTGGACAGTGGCCAATGCCACATGCCCCAGAGGGAGGAAACACAACAGGTAATCCTCATGTGATCCCTCCCCTGTCACCCACCTCCAGAGAAACAGAGGCGAGGGACACCATTCCTAACTATTCTGGCTAATAGCCATTGATGGACCTAACCTCCATTAATCTATCTAGCTCTTTTTTGAACCCTGTTAAAGTCCTAGCCTTTACCACATCCTCTGGCAAGGAGTTCCACAGGTTGACTGTGCACTGAGTATAGAAAAGGTAAGCAGTTCATGCTGATGTAATCCCATTTAAACAGGGCTATGCTAATGCATGCTGGCACCTTTTTGTTTATTCTCCCTGGTGCACTTAGCGTGCCACATGTTCAGTGCGTTGCAGTTCTCACCCCTTCAGTCTGGACTGCAGCGTCATATAGACAAGGCCTTAGATAAGTGTCACTCCTGCTGACCCCAGCTGGAATTGTGTACGTGGACCTGAGGCCAGAACGGAGCTCAGCTGTTAACATCACAGCAGCCGCCCTGCGAGGTTCTCTACATTGGATTTATAAAAAGACAGTGGGGTTTAAAGGAGTCTTGGATGAAAAAAGACAATAAACTTTTCTTATTACCATGTTACAGATCTGGGAGTTTGCTGTCTCTGTGTTGCCCCTGTGGCCATTCAGATTGTCAGGGAGGCAGCAGAGAGAAAACTCAAATCCTCCTGCTCTGCAAGCCCAAGCCCTTTGCCACTAGAGCTAAAGGATAATCTCCATTAGCTATTAGCAGTATATGGCTTATGACACACAGCTGAACAGACCAACCTTTACTAAGGAGAGGGCCATGATATTCTTACATCCTAGCCACTTCATTATAGTATTTGTTTGCCCCCTCGCTCAGCTCCTCATCTGCCGTAGGATTTGGGGGAACATAGACTACGTCTACATTGGAAAGGTAAACCTCATCCTACGAGGCATAACGGGGAGGTCGATAAAGGGTTTTCAGGTCGGCGCGGGAGCATCCAGACTAGCGTGCTGAGCCGACAAACAGCTGACCAGCTGTTTGTCGGCTCAGTGCGGCAGCCATTTAAATGTAAATGAAGCCGCGATTATTTAAATCGCGGCTTCATTTCCCTTTGCCGATCAGCCTAATCTATATGGCTCCATCGATGGAACCATGGAGTTTAGACACACCCTGGGGGTGGAGAGTCGCCCACATAGTAACCACCTTTATGGAAGTGGATTAAGTACTGACAGGAGCGCCTTTGCTTGTCTTCTCTGGAGTGCTACAGCATACCGATGCAGCATTGTAAGTGTAGATGTGCCCTTTGATTGGACGCTTTTTGGGACAGGGCTAGTCTTTAGTTCTGCGGTTATATGATGCTCACGCCATAGCCCATCACTGGGGCTGCTAGGCCATCTTACAGTACAAAGTACTGGCAATACTGGAGAACTTTCTATGGTGATGCCAACAGCCCACTACCCTCTGCCTTCGGCTAAGCTGGCAACTCCCAGGGACTGAAGCTAGGTGAAATGCAGCTTTTTGGGGGCTCACTGTCGATTTCAAAAAGCCACGGAAAATTCATTTTGTGTTGGACTGAGGAAAAAAAAACCTCTTTGAAATTTCCAGCAAATTAAAAATTTGAAAAAATGTGGTTTAGGTTGAACGAATTATTTCATTTAGATTCCAAGCATTTTTAAACATTTTTGAGTCTGCATAACAATCAAATTAAAGGAACTGTGAAATGAAATGTGGTTTGAAAGAGAAAAGTCAAAATGTTTTGTTTTGAAAACATCAACCATTTTTTTTGAAAAAAAAAAAAAAAATCCTAAATGAAAATTATGGAAAAATCAACATGTCTTTGAGAAATGTTTTGATGGCACCAAACAAAGCAGCATTATTATTGCGGAAAAAAGTTGAGTATGAAAAATCTTGCCCCGCTCTTCCTGTGACTACCAGGAGCCCTCATTTACACTTTGCCTGCCTCAGACCTTGTTCCGTTTCTCCCTCCTTTTATGTCTTTCACCGTATCATACCCCTGGACTCTGACTGTCGCTGGTTTCATTGGGAACAGAGGACTTTCCAGGCCAGGTTAGAATGATTGTCCTTCTAACTAGCATTCTTACTTGTAGGCTATGTCTAGACTGGCCAGTTTTTCCGGAAAATCAGCCGCTTTTCCGGAAAAACTTGCCAGCTGTCTACACTGTCCACTTGAATTTCCGCAAAAGCACTGACTTCCTATTTTAAGAAATCAATGCTTTTTGCGGAAATACTTTGCTGCTCCCATTCGGGCAAAAGTCTTTTTCTGAAAGACTTTTGCGCAAAAGGGCCAGTGTAGACAGCACAGTAGTCTTTTCCACAAAAAAGCCCCGATAGCGAAAATGGCAATCGGGGCTTTTTTGAGGAAAAGTGCGTCTACATTGGCCACGGATGCTTTTCCACAAAAAGTGCTTTTGTGGAAAAGCATCCTGCCAACCTAGACGCTTTTTTCTGAAAATGCTTTTAACGGAAAACTTTTCCGTTAAAAGCATTTCCGGAAATCCATGCCAGTGTAGATGTAGCCGTAATGTCTATACACAGTGTTCTAAAGTAACATGCAAGCTTTGCTTTATAACTGTACTAACACCTGCTCTGAACTTGTGAATTCAGGTGGGAGGAGTGGTTTCCTCACCCATCCAGGAGGACTAACAGGGCTATTGTGACACATCACAATAGAAAGACTTTGCTAATTGTCCCTACAAAGGCTTCTCCCATCCCTTTGGAGCAGTGAAATAAAAACAGCTGATAAGAATGTTTTCCATCTCTTTGGAGCAGTGGTCCCCAACGTGGTGCCTGCAGGTGCCATGGCGCCTGCTGGGCCATTTCTGTGCGCCCGCTGAGTGATCAGGGCCGGCCCCGCCCCCAGGCGTGCGGCGCATGGGCGGTGCTAGCCCCTGGGCGCATTGGCGGCACCCCGGGTGCACAGCACATGGTCAGTGCCGGCCCTGGGTGTGTGGCGGTTAGGCGGCTCCACCCCTGGGTGCGCGGTGCGAGGTCTGTGCTAGCCCCAGCTCTGGGCGTGTGGCATATGGGCGGTGCCGGTCCCGGGCGTGCAGCACAGGGCAGCCTCCCCACCGGGCATGCGGCGCATGGGCACTGCCAGCTTCTGGGTGCATGGCACAGGCGCCAGCTCCGGGCACGCAGCGCATGGATGGTGGTGGTCCCGCCCCCGGGTGTGCGGGCCATGGGCTGTTCTGGCCCTGGGTGCGTGGCGTATGGGCAGTCCCACCCTTGGGCGTGCAGCACAGTTGCGGCACCAGCCCCGGGAGTGCAGCGCATGGGTGGCGCCAGCTCTGGGCACACAACGTATGGATGGCCCTGCCCCTGGGTGCCCGGTGTGTGAGCGGCCCCACCTCCGGGTGCCCGGCAGCCCCAAAAGGTTGGGGACCACTGCTTTGGAGTCTCACAGACCTGAGGCTCTGGAACAAAAGCAGAGATCCCTCTGGTCAGCCTGGGTTAGCCCTGAAAAATATTCAGTGTTGACCGATTATTGCATCTGTGTCAGCTTTAGAGACACAGTCTAACTCATTTGTAAGATATGTTGCTTGCTTTACCCTGTAAATAGCTCGCTCGTTGCTTTTTCCTAGTTAATATACCTTTAGTTGGCTTATGCCAAGTTAGATCTCACAGCAAGACAGTGCTGTAGCCAAAGGTACAAATTCACCCAGACAAACGGCTGGTCTCTTGGGACTGAAAGGGACCTGAATATGTTGTGATATTTGGTACAAACGACCCTTTATCACTAAGTCCAGCTAGCCTGGGTGCGAGACAGACTGCTGGAGGGAATTGTCTGGGCCTCCATGGTAAGACGACGACAGTGCTTCAGGAGTTCACAACCGGTACTGCCTTGCTGAAATCCAACACCGCCATTCTGGGAAGTCTACCCTTGTTTTTTGACAGTCTGGACTAAGGCTGAGAGTCAACATGACACTCTTACTGGCTGTTTCTAAACAAGGCCCAAGGAAGTCTAAAGCAGGCTGCTCAGAGATAACCAATCACTAGAGAAATGTTGTCCTCACCTCCAGTAGCTGGAGTGGTTGACCTTCAGGCTACTTCTAGACTGCAGGCTTCTTGCACAAGAAGCTTTCATCGGAAGAGATCTTCCACAAAAACGTCTTGCGCAAGAGCGTGTCCACACTGCAAAAGCACATTGAAAAAGCGGCAGGCTGCATGGACGCGCTCTCTAAAGTAAGCTCTGATTGCTATGCACAGAATGGCCACAAGGTCACCTGTGCTTTTTCCTCTTTCCGCACAAAAAAAACCCTTCCCCGTCCCCACACACCTTTTTGCAAAAGAGCTCTTTCGCAAAAATGCGTTCTTCCTCGTAGAATGAGGAATACCTACGTTGGAAAAACCCCTCTGTTCTTTCAATTTTTTTGCGCAAAAACGCGCTTGAGGTGTGGACGCTCGTGAGTTTCTTTGGGAAAACTCTGTAGTGTAGACATAGCTTCATTCACTAGAGTTTATGTCTGAATACCGGCTCGAATGCTGGTCCTGACACAGCACCTGACACAGTGTGGTCCAGGTTCCTGTGCAAGGTCTCTAGCTGCTAATATGAGAGTCCTAGCTAGGCTTGCCAATGCTGACTGAAGAAGCTATTCCAGGAGATTCCCCCCTCCCATGACGCAACGTCCGTTTCTTAAAATACCCTGTTAAAATCTCCAGAATTGATTCAATTGTCACCAGGAGATTGATGTTGATTCCAGGAGACTCTAGTCCCTGAGGGCTGAAAACCCTAGTCCTAGCAATGAATATTATTAATGACTCATTATTGCTATTATATGATTAAATATTAATTATTATTATTCAGACTTTCGTAACTGTGAAAGGCCTGACTCTGCTTAGTTACAGCAGCACAGCACACGGGGAGTGCCAATGCAGGATCCCTGGGGTGCAGGGAGGGGAGTCAGAGCCTTAACTCAGGGCTGGATAAAATAGAGGAGATGAGGCCTGGGTTTCAGAGGGAGAAAGTTGCTGACATGGGGCTCTGAGGGAGCAGGGTCCTGGCTCCACCTGATGTATCCAAGCTAACTCTGATTGAGCCAACATACTGAAATAGAGGGTAGCCTTGGCACAGCAAGTGGTGGGAAGTGGCCATGCCTTGGGTCTCGGAGAGGTATCCACTTGGGGCACCTAACCTTCCACCACTTACACTAATGTTAGTGCACTCTCCTGACAGAATCATAGAATCATAGAATACTAGGACTGGAAGGGACCTCGAGAGGTCATCGAGTCCAGTCTCCTGCCCTCATGGCAGGACCAAATACTGGACCATCCCTGATAGACATTTATCTAACCTACTCTTAAATATCTCCAGAAATGGAGGTTCCACAACCTCCCTCGGCACTTTGTTCCAGTGTTTGAATATCCTGGCAGTTAAGAACTATTTTTCTAATGTCCAACCTAAACCTCCCTTGCTGCGGTTTAAGCCCATCGCTTCTTGTTCTATCCTCAGAGGCCAAGATGAACAAGTTTTCTCCGTCCACCTTATGACATCCTTTTAATTACAGGCAGTCCCTGTATTAGGTGAAGCTAGCACCCTCCCCCCCAGCAGACCAGGGAGACGTGGAGCGGCTTTTCTCAGCAGACACCTCAGTTTGAGAATAAAGGACTGAGGGTATGTCTACACTACCCCGCTAGTTCGAACTAGCGGGGTAATGTAGTCATCCGCAATTGCAAATGAAGCCTGGGATTTGAATTTCCCGGGCTTCATTTGCATGAAGCCGGGCGGCGCCATTTTTAAATGCCGGTTAGTTCGAACCCCGTGCCGCGCGGCTACACACGGCACGGAGTAGCTAGTTTGGATTAGGAACCCCCCCAGCTCCTCGTGGAATGAGGAGTACAGCTAGTTCAGATTAGGAAGCCTAATCCGAACTAGCTACTCCGTGCCGCGTGTAGCCGCGCAGCACGGGGTTCGAACTAGCCGGCATTTAAAAATGGCGCCGGCCGGCTTCATGCAAATGAAGCCCGGGCAATTCAAATCCCGGGCTTCATTTGCAATTGCGGATGACTACATTACCAACGCTAGTTCGAACTAGCGGGGTAGTGTAGACATACCCCGAGGGAAGTGAGGTGTGGGAGAATAAAACTGAGCTCTGGAGAAATGTTTGGCTAGAGTTTCCCCTACAATATGTACCAGTTCCGACTTACATACAAATTCAACTTAAGAACAAACCTACAGTCCCTATCTTGTATATAATCTGGGGACTGCCTGTACCTGAAAACTGCTCTCATGTCTCCCCTCAATCTTCTCTTTTCTAAACTAAACAAACCCAGTTCTTTCAGCCTTCCTTCATAGGTCATGTTCTCTAGACCTTTAATCATTCTTGTTGCTCTTCTCCTCTCCAATTTCTCCTCATCCTTCTTGAAATGCGGTGCCCAGAACTGATCGGGGCTAGCCTGGGTCTGGATGCATCTACACAGCACCCTTACCTTGAAATAGCTTATTTTGAAATTTGGCGCTGTCTACACGTGCCAAATTTTGAAATAAGGCACTATTCCAAAACGTCCCTTAACCCTCGTGCAATGAGGTCTACAGGGACATCAGAATAGCGAACCCGTTATATTTTAATATAATGGGCTTGCTCTTAAGACACAGAATAGCTATTTCGGGATGCCAGAGGGATACTCCGCAGTGTAGACATAGCCTATGTCTCCTGGAGCTCGAAGTGTAGCTGTACCTGTTGTGTTTCTCCCAGCTTCCACAGCATCACGGGCCCAGACACGTGTGGCCTGAACTCAGCCTCACAAAGGGGTCGGAGGCCTGGCTGATTCGCTGCAGGCCCAGGGTGTTTCACCGAAGTGACAGCCAGACCCCGTCCAGTGCAGCTGTGCCACTCGCCCTTTTCCGACAGCTGCACTGTGAGCAGCAATCCTACGGGGTTTTCTGCAGCCAGCTCTCTGCCAAGGCTGGCACAGTTGCCGGGTTCCCTGGCCCCCTGCTGTGTGAAGACGCCGTCCCCATGATGCGTGCAGAGTGGCTATTTTGCCAGCTCGCTGCACACGCTCCAGCTGCCGCCAGCCAGAGAGGAAGGGAGTCACCCTGCGCTGGTGTCAATTCTTAAAAAAAGTAGCTGCAAGGTGAGCTAATTGGTGCCACATGGCAGGCAGCATCCATCAACATGGCTCCCGTGAGTCCATCAGTCACCCTGACAAGCTGCCGATAGGCAGGGCGCTGGGTCAGACCCAGTGATTTCTCAGAGGCCATGGTTTGGAAAATAAACCAGCATCTTCATGCAAGAGACCAGAGAGGCTAGTACCTTCCCTTGCACCCCCCCTCAGCCCCACGGGCGGCATGGCCAGGGATGCTCTTGTCTCATGGGCAAATATCCGCAACTTTTAATGGCTGGTGGGGGAAAGAAAGAGACCTGAGGTGTGGATGGGAACCCGGTGTGGCGAGAGGTGCTGGACAACCCTGCCATGCACTGAATAGTCACAGAACGGAGATGGGGCTTCATTCCCCAGAGCCGGTTTCACCTCTGGCCTCTGGGTAGATTTCCAGCAAGAACTGGTGTTCAGCTGTGATGGTGGCGCTCGAACGAGACCCACCAGGCTTGTTTCATTTGGCAACAACTCTCCTGCGCTTGAAGCAGCTGCAGACTTCATAGAATCACAGAATCCCAGCGCTGGAAGAGACCTCAGGAATCATCGAGTGCAGCCCCCTGCCCAAAGTAGGGCCAACCCCAACTCCATCATCCCAGCCAGGGCTTTAAATCAAGCCGGGACTTAAAAACCTCTTGGGGATGGAGATTCCACCACCTCCCGAGGGAACCCATCCCAGCGCTTCCCCACCCCCCTAGGAAATAGTTTTTCCTAATCTCCAACCTAGACCTCCCCCACAGCAACTTGAGCCCATTGCTGCTTGTTCTGCCATTTGCCACCACTGAGAACAGCCTCTCTCCATCCTCTTCAGAACCATGCAGTTAATGTGCACTCAGCAACTCCAGGGCTGTGTCTAGACTGGCCAGTTTTTCCGGCAAATCAGCCGCTTTTCCGGAAAAACTTGCCAGCTGTCTACACTGGCCGCTTGAATTGCCGCAAAAGCACTGACGATCTCATGTAAGATTGTCAGTGTTCTTGCGGAAATACTATGCTGCTCCCGTTCGGGCAAAAGTCCTTTTGCGCAAAGGGCCAGTGTAGACAGCTCAGCTTTGTTTTCGGCAAAAAAGCCCCAATCGCAAAAATGGTGATCGGGGCTTTTTTGCGGAAAAGCGCATCTAGATTGGCACAGAAGCTTTTCCGCAAAAAATGCTTTTGCGGAAAAGTGTCCGTGCCAATCTAGACGCTCTGTTCCGAAAATGCTTTTAACGGAAAACTTTTCCGTTAAAATCATTTCCAGAAAATCATGCCAGTCTAGACGTAGCCCAGAAGTAAAGCCGGGCAGGTGTGGGGTGGGGGCGGGGGTAGGATTGGGGGTGCGGGGAACGTGCTTACCGGTGGTGTTACTGATTGGAGATAAATTTTCACAGTATTGATCCTGGATAGAAGCCGAGATGGGGCCGATCCAGAGGATAAATACCTGTGGAGAGAGAAGGGGGAAGCAAACACTGTTAGGGCGATACCGACCTCGCATGCAGAACTCAGTCCCCGCTCGTGAGGGACCTCAGGGACCGTCCCTTGTGTCAGCTCTCTCTGGCTGAGCCCTGTGCACAGACACCTCATCACAGCCGGTGCCCGAGCCAAAGCCATCCCTGGTAGAACGCCCCAGAGCCAAAGGAATTGCTCCCTGGATGAATGTGGCCCAGTACATCTAATTCCTAACTCCCTGCCTGCTTCAGCATGGAGCCATTCCCACCTCCAGTCGCTGTGCGGGTTGTGACGCTCAGGCTAATTCTGCTTCCTGCAAATTCTGCTCTTGTGATGCTGTTAGAGAAGACTCACTCTGGGAGACGCAGGGCCTGGGCTATCAGAGAGTGTTATTTATTATGAATTAGTAGTAGTAGTATTTTCTGTGCAAATGTGCAATAAACTTCTTTTGCTCCTCTATGGGGCTGATCCTCATAGATACTAATAATTAAGGAATATTTGGCACTTTTATTCAGTAGTTCTCCTTGTTTTATAGACGGGGAAACTGAGGCACCAAGCAGGGAATCATATTTGCCTAAAGAGCCTTCAGTGAACATACCTTATAGCAGGGGTGGGGAATCTTAGGCCCAGGGGCCAGATGCAGCCCCCAGCTTGCCTGGATCCGGCCCCCGAGGCTCAGGAATCCTCCCACATTGGGGACCCCGCACTGGATCTCCAGCCCCCCCACCACCCATCCAGGGCTGAAGCACATTAAATCTACTAGCCCGGGCCCCCTAGGCACTGGTGTGCAAGGTGAATGTGAGGAGCATCCCTCAGTCAGGGGCTTCTCACTTGTGTGCGGCCCCCAAATGATTTTTCTCTGGGTCAGCGGCCCCAGACCCCCAAAAGGATCCCCTCCCTGCATTATAGTTACACTCACTTGAAGCACCCTTTCCATCTCCGAGGTGTATAAGGGGTTCCTAGTGTAAATGAAGATTAGGCGCTCGGGTGGCATATTTCTTTTTAATGTATCAGATTTATTCCATCGCTTCCTGCCCTCCCCAAAAACCAATCTAAGTGTACGTCTAGACTACGGGCTTTTGTCGACAGAAGTTTTGCTGACAGATACTGTCGACAAAGCTTCTATCGACAAAGAGCGTCTAGACTACATCCAGTTCTGTTGACAAAGCAAGCCGCTTTGTCGACATGACAATAGACACAAAGGACAGTGTAGATGCAATAATGTCTTCTGTCGACAGAACTCTGTCTACAAAAGGCGTTATGCCTCGTAGAATGAGGTTTACAGCTGTCAACAAAACTGCTGAGTTCTGTTGGCAGCAGTGTAGACTGCTATAGTCTAGACTGCTACAGCAGGTATAGTTTTGTCGACAAAAGTCCACTTTTGACGACAAAACCCTGTAGTCTAGACACACCCTAAGGGTATGGCTAGACTGTGAGGATCTATTGGAAAAAGATACACAAATCATAGAATCATAGAATAATAGGACTGGAAGGGACCTCAAGAGGTCATCGAGTCCAGCCCCCCGCCCTCAAGGCAGGATCAAGCTCCGTCTACACCATCCCTGACAGATGTCTATCTAACCTGTTCTTAAATATCTCCAGAGAGGGAGATTCCACCACCTCCCTTGGCAATTTATTGCAATATTTGACCACCCTGACAGTTAGGAATTTTTTCCTAATGTCCAATCTAAACCTCCCTTGCTGCACTTTAAGCCCATTACTCCTTGTCCTGTCCTCAGAAACCAAGAGGAACAAATTTTCTCCTTCCTCCTTGTGACACCCTCTTAGATATTTGAAAACCGCTATCATGTCCCCCCTTAATCTTCTTTTTTCCAAACTAAACAAGCCCAGTTCATGAAGCCTGGCTTCATAGGTCATGTTCTCTAGACCTTTAATCATTCTTGTCGCTCTTCTCTGTACCCTTTCCAATTTCTCCACATCTTTCTTGAAATGTGGCGCCCAGAACTGGACACAGTACTCCAGCTGAGGCCTAACTAGTGCAGAGTAGAGCGGCAGAATGCATATCTTTTTCTGATACATTTTGCGTATCTTTTTCTGATACTTTTGTCAGAAGAGGCTTTTCCAAAATTGGGCCCATCTAGACTGGGCCATATTTCAGAAAAAACCCTCTTTTGAAAGCCCCTGTGGAATGAGGGATACAGGGGCTTCGGAAAGAGCACGTCTGCTCTTCTGCAAAAAAAAAGCAGAAGAGCAAACACGTTCCCTGGACGTGGCAGAGTTTTTTCGGGATACCTCCCAAAAAAACCCACAGTCTAGCCTTATTCAGTCCTGATTTGGTTGTATTGCCTTTGCGAATGAATTGCAGCTCTGCCACTTTGTAATGTGATTTTGAAGGGCTTTTTGTTTGATGTTTGATGTTTGGTTTTTTGGTTTTTGCAGAAGGATGTCTCTTTTAACTCCATTACCCAACGTCCCGGGCGGTTAAAGTGTCCCCTCAGGTCAGATAAAAATGCCCTGGCATGTGCGAAGGCTCCTGTCATTGGCTGTTCTGCCAGGCCATGAATGGGAAAGGCTTTTGTTACAACCCTAATGTTCTGGCGGACCCTACTTTCTATCACGTCTGGCTTGGGTAAACCTGACATCAATCCTGGGCAACGGAATGCAGCGGCAGATCTGGGACTCGATTAATGAAGAATTAAAGGCGGGTAATGCAATGAATGCAAATCAGCACGGGTTTATGGAAACTAGAGCCGCTCAAACGAACTTGATATCTTTTATGGATGAGATTAGAAGTTTGATTGATAGAGATAACAGCATTGGCATAATAGACTTAGATGTCTGGATGTTGTTTGACATGGGACCACTCGATATTTTGATTAAAAACTAGAATAATATAAAACGAACATGTTCAATGGACTAAAAACAGGCTAAATGCTAGCTCGCAGAATGTTGCTATCAAAGGAGAATCATCTTCAAGTGGGTCTGTTTCTAGTGGCATCCCACCGGGGCTGGTTCCTTGCCCTAGGTTATTGAATATTTTTATCAGAGACCTGGAAGTAACCATAAAGTTTGCAGACGACTCAAAAACATGGAGATTGGTAAATATTGAAGCAGACAAGGACACTCAGGCTATGTATACATTGCATTCCTCTTCCAAGAGAGGAATGCAAATGCAGACAAGTGAAATTGCAAATGAAGCATGGATTTGAATTTCCCGCGCTTCATTTGCATCATCGCGGACCGCCGCTTTTCTGAAATAGCATCTTTCAAGAAAACCCTTCCTTCAAAATAACCCTTACTCCTCATGCTCTTTTGGGTACTTCTACACTGCGGGGGTTTTCCAGGATACCGGAAAAACTCTGCTGTGTCAAGGAATGTTTTTGCTCTTCCCCTTTTTTTTGCAGAAGAGCAAACACGCTTTTCCGGGGAGCCCTGTATGCTTTGTTTTATGAGGGATAAGGGCTCCGCAGAAAGAGGAGACTTTTCTGCCATTTGGCCCTGTCTAGATGGGGCCAAATAAGTCTAGACAGGGCAAAATGGCGGAAAAACCTCTTCCGGAAAAACAATCGGAAAAAGCCACGCAAACTGCGGAGCACAATTTGAGTAGCTTTCTCCGAAAAAAACCTATAGTGTAGACCTAGCCTTTCTGAAAAAGCTTTATTGGAAAAAGGCTTCTTCCTCGTAGAAAGAGGTTTACCGCTGTTGGAAAAACACCTCCGTTCTTTCAACTTTCCATCAAAAGAACGCTACTGCAGTGTGGATGTAAGTGTAGTTTTTCCGGAAAAACTCTGCAGGTAGGCATACCCTGAGGGGTCATGGTGTGCCATCAGCCAGACAGGAGCTCCTGGTGTGAGTCTGTGGCCAAACAAGCCAATGCAGTCTCAGGATGCGTAAACAGGACAATCTTGTAGCTGGGGCACCAATGTGACCCATACTGGTATCCTGGGTCCAGATCAGGTGCTCACCATTGGACAGGAGGCCGAACAATTGGAGAGGGTTCCGAGAGGAGTCGCAAGAATTATGAACATTAGAAATGATGTTGAATAGAGCTAGACACAGATAACTCAATTAACCAAAAGAAGGCTGAGGGGCAGGGTGACTTGATCGTGCTCCATGAGAGTTTCCATAGTGTATGGCTACGTCTAGACTGGCATGATTTTCCGGAAATGCTTTAACAGAAAAGTTTTCCGTTCAAAGCATTTTCAGAAAAAAGCGTCTAGATTGGCACGGATGCTTTTCCGCAAAAGCACTTTTTGCGGAAAAGCATCCGTGCCAATCTAGATGCGGTTTTCCGCAAAAAAGCCCTGATCACCATTTTCACGATCGGGGCTTTTTTGCGCAAAACAAATCTCAGCTGTCTACACTGGCCCTTTTGAGCAAAAGTTTTGCGCAAAAGGGACTTTTGCCCGAATGGGAGCAGCATAGTATTTCCACAAAAAGCACTGATTTCTTACAGTAGGAAGTCAGTGCTTTTGCGGAAATTCAAGCGGCCAGTGTAGAGAGCTCGCAAGTTTTTCCGGAAAAGCGGCTGATTTTCTGGAAAAACTGGCCAGTCTAGATACAGCCAATGAGTATTTAATAATGGGCTGTGTAGTCGAGAGAAAGATCTAAAACAACCCAACACTGGAAGCTGGAGCTAGTATAATTTAGGGTACGTCTACAGAGCCACATTATTTCGAAATTACTTGGTCTGCGTCTACTCAGCAGGCAGTTATTTCGAAATAACATCAAAACACTGTCAAGCTGGAGGACTTTCACTCCGACTCCTGCAACCCTCATTGTACGAGGAGCAAGGGACGTCGGAGGAAGAGTGCTCTGTTTCGAAATGCATGCTGTGTAGACGCTCCCAATTTTGAAATAAGCCCATTTGAAATAAGCTACGCCATTGACGTAGCTCGCTTTGTGTAGCTTATTTCGCATTAAGCCCTGCTGTGTAGACACACCCTCAGACTGGAAATAAGGCCTAACTTCTTTACCAGTGAAATTAACCTTTGGAGCAAGTGCGGGGACAAAGGTGGACTCTCCATCCCTAGGCATTTTAAAGCAGGATGGGCTGTTTCGTGAGCAGCTCTGCTCTAGAGATACGTCAGGCGCTCAGACTAGATATCACAGTGCTCCCTTCCGGCCATGGAATGTCTGACTCTCTGCACCCCTCCTGCTACAACGGGGCTGAGGAATGTTGCTGGGACTCCGCCCAAGCCTGGTCACTGGTTCTGAGGGTGAGGGGAACACTCCCCCTCCAGCACTGGGAGCTATTTTGCATCCCGGTCTCTGCATTGCTAGCAGAGTTTCTCTAGCTCAGCCCCTCTCTTCTGCCCCAGCTTTCCATTGCTTAAGCAGACTTTCCCCTCTGGGCAGGAATCCTTTGTTTTGCATCTTCCATTCCCATGGAAAATGACCAGGTTAAAGATGGATTCTGGTACCAGGTGGCATGGTCACATCTTGTCCTGAGACTAACCACCCTTTGGGCTTACAGGACAAAAAGGCCACTTACAGGTCAGTGAGCTGATCACTGAGCCAATAGGTTTCTGGGGCACCATTAATGACCATCATTAGCACACTCATTAGCAATGTCATTAGCACACTCAGAACTCTAAACAGATAAGCACATAAGAAAAGCCAGACTGGGTCAGACCAAAGGTCCATCTAGCCCAGCGTCTGTCTGCCGACAGTGGCGAATGCCAGGTGCTCCAGAGGGCGTGAACAGAACAGGGAATCATCAAATCTTCTCTCTCCTACCATCCATTTCCAGTCTCTGACAAACAGAGGCTAGGGATGCCATTTCTACCCATCCAGGCTAATAGCCATTGATGGACCTAGCCTCCATGAATGTATCTAGTTCTTTCTTAAATCCTGTTAAAGTCCTAGTCTTCACAACATCCCCTGGCAAGGAGTTCCACAGATTGACTCTGTACTGCATGAAGAAAAATTTCTTTTTGTTTATTTTAAACCTGCTACCTATTAATTTCATTTGGGCTATATCTATACAGCAACATTATTTTGAAATAACTACAGCCGGTCCCCAAGTTGCGAACGGTCGACTTATGACCGTTCGCAGTTACGACCAAAAATGTCGTAAATGGCGGAGCCCGAGTTACGAATGCGATCCGCGCTTAAGAACAGCGCGGTCGCGTGTAACTCAATGGAGACCGACTTACGAACAAACCGAGTTACGACCAATTGCTTGGTCCGTAACCGGTTTGTAAGTCGGAGACAGGCTGTAATGTTATTTCAAAATACCATAGTCCGCATCTATACAGCCAGCAGTCAAGCTGGAGGACTTCTTACTCCAACTCCTGTAATCCTCATTGTACGAGCAGTAAGGGAAGTCGGGGGAAGAGTGCTTTATTTCAAAATAAGTGCTGTGGAGACAGCACCAAAAGTCGAAATAAGCTATTTCGAAATAAGCTACGCAATTGACATAGCTCAATTTGCAGAGCTTATTTCGAGTTAAGTCCTGCTGTGTAGCTGCACCCTTGGTGACCCCTAGTTCTTATGTTTTGGGAACAAGTAAATAACTTTTCCTTATTCACTTTTTCCACACCAGTCATGATTTTATAGACCTCTCTCACATCCCCCTTTCCTATTGCTCACTTCATACACAGAATGATGTATGCACAAAATTAGGATATGCAGATCCAGCAGATTGTGACATTAAAATTGATCGGTTATGTGAGGTATTTTGTCTAAAGCATCTTGGAGTTCTGCATATTCATAGTCGTAAGCTAATTCTCATGTAGCGGCGGAGGGA
This sequence comes from Pelodiscus sinensis, assembly GCF_049634645.1. Classification (NCBI taxonomy): domain Eukaryota; kingdom Metazoa; phylum Chordata; order Testudines; family Trionychidae; genus Pelodiscus; species Pelodiscus sinensis. The sequence continues at coordinate 4,638,925 of NC_134739.1, read as the reverse complement.
GGGGGTCACGAGGAGCCCAGACACATCCCCTTGTTGTCAGTCAGGTGGGGTTGTCCCGATGAGTTCCTGACAGGTCCTCCACTCTGTCAAGGATGATAGACTTCCAGCTGCGTGTGTGTCTCCGTGTGCAAATAGTTAACATGACAGACTCCGAGAGAGCCCCCAGAGACCACAAATCAGAAAAGGATTGAAAGCACCCGAGCAGGTTTATTGCCAAGCGACGTACAATAATAGTGGTCAGTGAACAGACTCACTGCTGCACCACTACACCTTATGGACGCCGTGACAACGGATTCTAGCGCCCCTCCCATGGTCAGCGGACGCTCACCCTTCGGGGTGCGCTTTCATCCACAGGCCCAAGCACGTTACCCAGCACTCCTGACGTATCAGGTCGCCACACTCTGCTAGCCCCTTACCTCGCAGAAGGGGGGTCACTTCCTCTCCATCCTGCTGTCAGTTTAGACCTGGGTCGGGATGTCTGTTATTTGCCGGGAGGCGGCTGGTGCTGAGACGATGGAGCTCTGTTACGCCCCCTCTGGAACATGCTCACAGCCATGGGCGTCCGGTGGTTTAGGAGAGAGAAGGCTTTGTCTTCCCAAACCGCCAACCTGGCCCCAGCCCCACTCCGCCCCGGAACATCTGCTCTAGGTGTACTGGGGGGGAGTGTTGTTGCCCCGGAGCATGGCTCGGGCCACGCTGCCGGCCATGCCACCGCCTCCCCTCCCCGTGGTCTGGGGCAGCTCTGGCCACGCCCCTGCCTCCCTCCCCATTCTCTGGGGCAGCTCAGGCCACGCCCCCACCTCCCTCCCCATGCTCTGGGGCAGCTCAGGCCACGCCCCCACCTCCCTCCCCATGCTCTGGGGCAGCTCAGGCCACGCCCCCGCCTCCCTCCCCAATGCTCCAGGCAAGGGAGGCTGGAGCCATGTGGCCTCCTCCCTCCCTGCTGCTCTGGGGATCCTGAGGTGCACACGCTCTTCCCCACCTGTGGTGGGGGCGGGGCCTCAGCAGAGAGGGCGGGGCTATTGGTGGGGCGGGGCTATTACCACATCCCTCAGCCCCAGTTGCACCGACGGCCCATGCTACAGCCTGTGCCTATACCTCTTGGGTAGGAGTGTTTCTGCGATATCCGCCCTGCTCTGGCCAAGTTCTGTGAGCAGGGCTGCTTTATGTTAGCAACGTCTGGGTCGTTATTCTCTGGGCCGTGGGCCTCCGACCCGGCCTGTGCTGTGGGAGCTCATGCGTCAGGCCCTCATCTTACTACCCCCTCTCCGGGGGGGGGGGGGGGCTCAGATACTGTCAGAATGGAAGCCCCCAGAATCACCAGTGGCCGTGGGAAAGGGAGGCCCAGCCATGGGCAGTTGCAGTCTGGGAGTCAGGAGCAGAGCGTTAGAATGAAGTTTGCTCTGCAGCCCTTATGGGAGCTCGCAGGCAGCAGCCTCCCCCCGCCCCCCCCGCCCACCCTCGTTCCAGGCCTGTTGTACCCTCGCTGGAGCTCATACATTGCACCTGGAATGTCTCCTTCCTGCCCAACAGGCCGGCCCCTCCCAGCCCCTGGCATCCCAGCAGGGAATTCCCTCCGGCTGTTGGGCACAGACTCATGCTGGGACGTTCCTGGCGCTGGAGAATGAAGAACACTCCAGCCATCTCTTTGTCTGCCTGCCAGCTGGGGAGCCTGGAGTCGGGGACTTCTCTCTGCACAGGGCTCTGAGGCAGCTGCATGTTCCTCCGCAGTGGATCTCGAGAGGCAGGCCCAGAGGTTAGGACCCTTGGGTAGGAGAGGAGGGATCAGTTCCCCGCTCTGCTACACCTCACCTGGTCTCTGTGCCTGCGCTCCATCCACACGGCAGGGCGAGGGTCGATGCCCTGCCTCGCAGGTGGGCGGGGAGCTGTGAAGTGCTTGGAATGCTGGTTAGGGAAAGTGCAAGGCCGGAGCCAGCTGCTCTTCACATCTGGAGGCTGCAGCAGCATTGTGTGATCACACACGCTAAGCAGAGCCTGGCCCGGCTGATGCCTAGCAGGGAGACCACCAAGGAAAACCCCTGTCTAGTGCTAAGTGGGTGGGGTGCTTCTCTCTCCGAGGGTGCATCTACACTGCACCGTAGGTCGAAAAAGCATATTTTGAGGTAACGTCGAAAAAGCGTATTTTGAAATTTGGCTCTGTCTACACCATAACCCGCGATTCCAAAACGCCCCTTGCACCTCGTGGGATGAGGTTTACAGGCATGTCGGAACAGCGAGCCTGGAACACCAGGATTGCTGTGAAGACGCGGGATAGCTATTTCCAGATACTCCGGTATCCCAACATTTCATTGCAGTGTAGACGTAGCCTTAGTCGCCACTGACCCCCCCACGCAAGCGGCTTCCGCCATCTCCAGGCTGAATATAAAACTGCTCAGTTCTCGGTAAGAATGGGAAAAACCCCAGAAGGGTTTGAATGCCCTGTTGTGGTCACGTGGCACAAGACGAGTGTGACACCCCCCGGGCTACGGTCTCTGCCTTCCTGAATCCCGCCCCTCCTTTTACGTGGATGCTCTTTTATCCGTCGCTCCCGGGTGTAAATTATGAAACCGCTGCCACGGGCAATTTTCAGAGGGGCAGCGTGTTAGTCTGTTCCAGCAACACCGGCCAGGAGTCCTGTGTCACCACGAAGACGAACCCGTTTACTTGGGCAAACCGCTGCCTTCAGACGATGCCTTTGGGCGGGATGTGACATCGTGGCGCAGAGAAGCGAGAGCGGGCTTGAGACATTGTCACCTCAGGTAAAATTTGCAAAGCAGCCCAGTGATTTAGATGCTCAGGCCCGATTTTCCAAAGTGATTTGGGCCTGTAAGAGCTACAATCTCTTGGATTTTCAACAGGCCGTAGGCCCCTCAGCTTTTCTGGCGCTTTCCCCCAGTCTCAGATCGCCTGTCCGAAGGGGTTCTGGTGACCATGGAGGTGTCACCGCCTGTGGAAATTCTGCACGGCAACTTCCTTCGCACACGGGGCTTCCTCCAGCACAGCCTGTCGTGGCAAGTTCAGATCTCCAGCGCAAAGGGCAGGCGCCGCTGGATGAAGGGGCAGCAGACTGTTCTGAAGAGAGGAGCTGGCATTTTGGCTGGACATGGGGAGATTTTCCTGTGTGAGCTGAGCTGCCCTGCCCCAGCAATTGATTTCTTTCTCTGTTTCTTTCCAGGCTTCATTTCCAAGCCAGAGGGCTTGGGGGGAGCTTAGCTTGTGTCTTCCACCAAAGCCACTGCCCCTTGGTGCCAGCCCCCTGTCTCCCTGCCCCCCAAGAGCTGAACGCAATCATCTGAATATTGGCTCTGAGAACAGGCTTGATTTTAATATCGACTGTGTAGGCTGAATCCACCTGGCCGCTATCTGATGGCTGCTGCCGCTGCCCGGATTTAATCAGAAAGCTCATTGTCTCCTGTCTAAAAATAAGTGATGGCACTTCGGCAGTGGGAGGTGAGAAACAGCCCACTCCATTTCTCACAGGGACAGCCCTGCCTGGCTGACTGGCTGGCTGGCTGGCGAGAGGGTCACAAATTGGACGAATGTAATAGATAGGCCAGCCCAATCCACCAGCCCAATGAGCCCTGGTTTCAAACCTGGGGAGCTGTCTGGGAACATCTCATCAATCCTGCCTCCAAGGATGCTGCTTAGGCAGAAAGCCAGAGCCCAGGGATCATGCATCCTTCCCACAAGGGAGCCAACGTTCCGGTCCACAGGGAAGTTGTCTCGGGCCTTGTCTACACCACTATTGGCCATCAACCTAAGTTACTCAACTCCAACCACATGAACAATATAGCTAAGTCAGTGTACTTAGGTGTGCTAATACAGTATCTTCACAGCAGCAAGTTGACCCCGACACTCTCCCATCTGCTCCACCTACTCTTCTCGTTTTGGTGGAGTACAGGAGTCGATGAGGGAGCGCTCGGCAGTTGATTTATCGTGTCTATACTAGACACGATAAATCAATCCATGTTGGATGGATCACTGCCTGTGGATCCAGCAGGGAGTGAAGACATGACCTCAATGTCAAGGGTTTCTTTCTGCTTGAGGCAAGCTGGAATGCAGCCACCTCTGGGGTGGAATCGGCTGCTGTTGAATAGCACTGCAGAACAGAGGAGGACTGGACGTGAAGAACAAAAGAGGCAACTCCAAATGGAAGTCTAAAGGGAGAGTTCAGGAAAGTGCCCGAATTGCATTTTACAGCAAACAGGCCAGGGGCTCCTCAATTCATCTAACCCGCCAGGAACACACTTTTCCCTGGGAACTGACACCCACACAGCAGCACACAAGGAGTCACAAACCATTTACAATAGTGTGTCCCGAACTGGGGTCCGTCTGCTGGCCACACTGACCAACTCCTCCCCCTCCTTCCCCGGCCTCCTGCATGCTGCTGAGCAGCTGTTGCATCATGTGGATTGGGGGCAGGAGTGCTCAGGGAAGAGGTGGAGGGAGGCAGGGTGAAGAGGGGGGTGGGACGAGATGGGGCAAGGGCGGGGTCTTGGGCGAAGGGGTGGAGTCGGGGCAGGCCCTGGGGCCGAGGGAGGTTGGGGGTCCACAAATAATGTAAATTAAAAGCGGAGCCCTCAGGTTGCTCAAGTTGGAGAGCGGCTGATTTAAAAGGCTACTGCACCGGGCCATCCAGCCCATCGGTCCCCTGGTAAAATGGACCCGAGGGGGGCGCAGTTTTGAGAATTTCACACCATCCAGCCAGTGGGAGAACACCCCAGCCAGGGCGCTATGTCCTGGGCATCGAGTGTGACGTAGTGGGGGTACCTGGCTGGTTTCTATGCTGCTGGCTCTGGGGTAACCCCCACTGGCTGCCATGGGTACCACGACCCAGCAAAACAGGATGAGTCACTATGCAAAGGGGCCTCTCAACCGGTATGGCCAGACACCCCCCATGGAGAGGAACAAAGGAAGGTGGAATGCTGCCCTGGCTGGGGGGCAGGGCTGGAAGAGGGTTAGTTGGTTGCTGTCTGGGAGCATGGAGGAGACAGCCTAGGGAAAGGGGCTGGAGTTTAGGGGCCCAGTCTCCCCCCATCTCAAGGGGGCCTGAGGCATCCTAGCCCAGCTCTGTGACCAGATTCCATCTGTGCTGTGCTGTATCCTGGAGAGGCAATAAACTTCCTCTATTCCACCGGCTGGTGCAGTCTGTTTGTGCCATTTCGGGGTGCAGGAGATGGGGGACCCCCAACGCGCCGTCACACCGAGGGCCCCCAGCCAGGGCGCTATGTCCTGTGTACCGAGGGCCCCCAGCCAGGGCGCTATGTCCTGGGCACCGAGGGCCCCCAGCCAGGGCGCTATGTCCTGGGCACCGAGGGCCCCCAGCCAGGGCGCTATGACCTGGGCACCGAGGGCCCCCAGCCAGGGCGCTATGTCCTGGGCACCGAGGGCCCCCAGCCAGGGCGCTATGTCCTGGGCACCGAGGGCCCCCAGCCAGGGCGCTATGTCCTGTGCACCGAGGGCCCCCAGCCAGGGCGCAATGTCCTGTGCACCGAGGACCCCCAGCCAGGGCGCAATGTCCTGTGCACCGAGGGCCCCCAGCCAGGGCGCTATGTCCTGTGCACCGAGGGCCCCCAGCCAGGGCGCTATGTCCTGTGCACCGAGGGCCCCCAGCCAGGGCGCTATGTCCTGGGCACCGAGGGCCCCCAGCCAGGGCGCTATGTCCTGTGCACCGAGGGCCCCCAGCCAGGGCGCTATGTCCTGTGCACCGAGGGCCCCCAGCCAGGGCGCTATGTCCTGTGCACCGAGGGCCCCCAGCCAGGGCGCTATGTCCTGGGCACCGAGGGCCCCCAGCCAGGGCGCTATGTCCTGGGCACCGAGGGCCCCCAGCCAGGGCGCTATGTCCTGGGCACCGAGGGCCCCCAGCCAGGGCGCTATGTCCTGTGCACCGAGGGCCCCCAGCCAGGGCGCTATGTCCTGTGCACCGAGGGCCCCCAGCCAGGGCGCTATGTCCTGGGCACCGAGGGCCCCCAGCCAGGGCGCTATGTCCTGTGCACCGAGGGCCCCCAGCCAGGCGCTATGTCCTGTGCACCGAGGGCCCCCAGCCAGGGCTCTGGGCTTTGCCGGCCTGAATTTCACAGCCTCTCCGGTCACTGAACGTGCTGGCAAAGGGGAATACGTACACACCGCAGAGCCCTGGGGACACCATGCAGAGCAAGGCCTGGCTCCTGGCCCCTGGCCCGCCCGCATCAGTCCTGCTCCGGGGCCTGGGCCAACATGGCCAGTTCTGGTGGCAGAGAGGCTGCAGGAGACATGTAAAGCCCCACGCGGCCCAGTCGAGGGGGACTGCGAGCTGCCCTGTGAGCCAAGGGTCAGTCTGCACAGTGGCTGGATACCGCGGCTGGCTTGGGCCAAGGGGCCGTTTCATTGCAGTGAGGACTTCAGGGCTTCGGAGCTGGCCGGGGCTCGCTGTGAGCAGCTCGTTGCAGCGTAGACAGACCCGCGCTGACTGACTAAATGAAACCTGACGCAGCCCCACCTGGGCACGTTATCTGGTCTCACCCCGCCACCTCCCCGCAGTGACTCCCTGCTGCAGTGGAGATCCTCACCCCTCGGCTAAGCCTCCCATGCACCATCAGAATCATGCCCTGCGGCCGGGGCTCCCATTTCTGTCCCTTTGGGGTGTTGTAAAGTCCCCTATGTAACACGCTCTGGCACCAGCCCCCCTCATGTTGTCTAAGGCCCAATGGGAGCAAAGCTCGCCTGGTCCCATGCCCCAGATATCCCGGGCTACCAGCCCATCCTGCACCCCCACTCGACACCCGGGCCGACCATTCCCGCAAGGACATTTCCCCAACTGGTCAAGGCTGGCGTGTGTCTCTGATGTGGAGTGTCGCCTTTCCCGTTCCTCCCTAGATCCAGAGGAGACTCTGGCCTTGACCACGCGCTTCGTCGGGAGGCAGGTAGGCCGGGTTCCTCCCTGCTGGAGAGACACGGCCGGCAGAGAGAGAAACTCAGCACGTGTTAGCGCGCAGCAGCTCGGAGGGCAGCCCCGGCGGTGACAGCCGCTAAGAGGTGTGAGCAGTGGAGGCCGAGACACGCTGTGTATCCACCCACCCCTGGCCTTCCAGGGATCTACCAGCAAAGTCCTCATCCATTATAATAAGCACCTAGCATGGCCCCATCTCCAAGTGCGCCACAGGCATTAACTAATTAATCACCGCCTATTACAGGCCCAGCCCCCTGCACTGCCATGCTCTGGCCTTTTCCTGATCAGAGCAGATCTGAGCTGTGCGTCAGGAGGGCCGGGGCAGCCTCGGTGCTGAAAGATGGATGGGCGCTGCCTAATTAGCAACTGGGTCTCCGGCTCACAGCGGGGCTGAAATTGGCGAGCGAGCCGCGAAGCTTTATTGAGCAAAGCATTCCGTGCGTTTCAGAGCACAGGAGCGCTGGGCAGCTGGGTCAGTGTGTGTGCTCGGAGGCTCCTCGCACGGGGGGCGCTCTCGGGGGGGGGGGAGGGTGCCCGGGCACCGGGAAAGGGAGGGAGGCTTCGTGGCTGGAAGGGTGAGCAGGAAGTTCCTGCAAATAGTTCAGTCCCCTCACTGTCAGATGTGGCTCCAACTACATTCATGCCCTCCCCTCACCCCCGCTGCTCACTTTTCACAGATGCTCGCACGGACACGCCCAGGCAGCGAGGGTGGAGGCGTGTTTAATGGTGACGCAGCTCTCAGGAGTCAATGCGATTCATTTTCAGGTGGAAGCAAATGTCAGGCATAAACGATTGTTCGTCTAATCAGGGAAAGAAAGATGGGTCTGCCTCTGGGAAGCCAGCAGGGGCAAGTGGATAGCATGCTGGCCCGGGTATTGGGTGACTGCAGTTCCAGTCTCAGACACTGCCCTTGTCTGTGCCTCAGTTTCCCCATGTGAGGTCTGTTGATGCAGAATGCTGCCAGTTACTGTCAGGGGATGAGCCACACAGCTTAGGGTGAATGACCAGTATTTGAAGCCAATGGGTCACAAGCAGGTGGTAGTGTCCGGCTTTGCTGGAATGACTATTGTGGTTTGGACAGGAAGGCTTGGCTCTGTGGCGTGGCAGCGTGGCTCCATGGCCACTGGAGTGGGCGGGGCTTGGTTCCAGGGGCGGGCCTTGGACAGAAGGGGCGGGGCTGGGTCTTGCCTTCCCCAGCTGGGCTTTCACCCACCGCCCATCTGTTCCGCTACCAGACCATTAATACAAGTATGCTCATAACAGTGGAGCATCTCAGGGAACGGGGAGCCTTTCCCTTCCTCCCGAGGGGTGCATCTACCCCGCACCCTTACCTCAAGAGAAGCCTCACACCTGGCACTGTACAAATTGCGTCGCTTATTTCAATCTTATTCTGAAACAGTCTATTTTGAAGTTCGGTGCGGTCCACGCAGCGCCAGATTGCGAAACAAAGCGCTATTCCGACAAGTCCCTCAGCCCTCGTGGAACAGGGGTGCTGGAATAGCGCGCCTGTTATTTTGAAATCTATTTTGAAATAACGGGTGTGTTTAAAGATGCAGAATTGCTATTTCGGGATACTCCTGGGATCCCGAAATAGCCCCGCTGTCTAGATGCCGCCTAAGGCTACACAAGGGAATTCCCTCTAAGATACAGCCTCATGTCCGGTACAAGCAAGTCTGTGCTGCCCCTCTGCCTTCTGACACGCCACCGATCCCCCAGCACCTTGTCTAAGGTGGGTAGATAAAAGCCTCTTTGTGCCATGCTGCCAGCCTGGCCTTTTCCATGGGGGGAGCTCAGTGTGCACCTCCTCCCCAGGGCAGGGTTTCGCACCATCCTTAGTCCCGGGATGGGCTTGCGTGTCTGCCCCGTGACTTGCACTGCTCAGGCACATGGATTTCTAGCAATATCGTCCCTGTTCTTGCCAGATTCTGAGAGCAAGTCCTGCCCTCTACCAGGTGTCACACAAGGGCTTATGTTTCAGGCTCTCTTCCTGCTGTCACCGGGTTCCTGTCCTGAGGCCAGCTGGACCCAGCGTGAGCCAGTGCTGCTCTCTAGCCCCCCACTGGCCTCGTGCAGCCTGTGGAATGAATCAAACGGGCCAAACCGTGACCGTCAGCCAGACGCTGCCTGGCTGGAGACCCAAAGCCCATGGTGGAACCTCTTTGGTTAACTCCCCTCCCCCCGCGCTCCCCAGGGTCACACACCTCGCCGGGCCAGAGAAAGCAGCAGAGACACAACTGCAAGGAAGGCTGCCAAGATGGTGAAATGGAAGCAGCCCCCGCTCCTCTCCTGCTTTGCGCCTGCTGCTGTGAGGCACCTTGTGCCACAGGGGGGTGAAAAGCCGCCAGCCCGTGGTGCTGCGAGCTGAGCCTGGGGCCCAGAGAGCTTTGCCGCCCCAGAGTCCATCGCCTGCCTGTGCCCACAGTCAGCGATGCTACGGGAGAGGACTCGGCCTGTGGGTCCCTTGAAGGGGCCTGTGGCAAACCTCTCTGACAGAAACCTGCCTTGAGGGCGGGGGGCTGGACTCGATGACCTCTCGAGGTCCCTTCCAGTCCTATGATTCTATGATAAGCTGAGGGGGGAGGGCGACACGCTCCAGCACCATCTCGCTTGCTCGGGGTCCCCCCACCCCCGTCATGGTTCCAGCCAGAGCCCCAGGACCCGCAGGGCTGTCTTTGCACCAGCCAGTCGAAGGCAGACAGACCCCACGGCAGTGCAGGGCAGGGACCCTCCCAGCAGCTGAGGCTAGGCTGCCAAGCCGAAGGATGAGCGACCGTCTTTCCCAGCTCCCGAGGGACAACAGTTGCCCTGGGCCTCACAAGCCAGCAGGGGCCCTCACTGAGAGACCTCCAGAGCAAGCCAAGGGAAGCGCCTGCCAGGGCTGTAGCACAGGGTGGCCTTCCTGTCATGTTCCAGGAAGCTCAGGAATGATCTATGGAGGGTTAAGTGAGCAGCACAGGGCATTGACACGGCCATACTTCTGGAGTTTGCTGTTTACACACTAGGGGTTCTAAAATCCACATGCACGCTCAGATTGTCTCAAAGGTTCTCATGCTTCATCGGGGGCCAGGGTTGCACTAGTGGTACAAATTTGAGGCCATTTGACCAAGGGGTTCCCAAGATACAGTGCCCCTAAATAAAAGGGAATTGTAAATGGGTCTGAGTCTTATCACTTATTTTTGCTCAAGTGTGTTCGGCGATACTCCCTTCTCCCCAAACCTGACCTCACGCCACGCTCGGGGTTTGATCTCACGCATGGCTGCATCAGGACAGCTGTGTCTGACAGGTTTTAAAATAAATGTTACCTAAGCTGGGACCCCAAACTGCCTTAGCCACATCCCTGTGCTTGAATGGTGTGAGCAGAGGTCAGGTTGTCCGGCTGCATTCACTGGGCATCTCCAAACCATCGCATGTGCAGGGTTAATGCATAGATCCAGTCCTGTGTTTCTGGCTAAACCTGTAGCTTAATACATGACCAGGATTGCTTGTCTCTATGACAATACCAATACAAATACAGCTAATTGCAATAATACACACCCGGGGACAATATTTTGTAAGCGTCCTGTGCTTATGAACCTCTTTTTTGGCTAAAGCCAGGCAATGTTTTTTGACAAAAGCCTCCTCCCAACATAATGCAGCCAACTCCACGGTTTTCGGGGGCAAATGCCCCTTTCAATACATTTCTCCCATGGGAAACTCTAACTGGTCTTTCAAACTGGCATTCCGGCACGTCGCGATTTGGGAAGTGTGAACGCCGATGGGGTTTGCCAGTGAAATCTTTTGCTTCTAGTGACCATGTCCAAATTCTACCTTCAGACACTGCAGATCTAGAATTGGTTGGATCTTGTTGTGCCGCAACACAACACTGCTTGCCACATTTCAGGACAAAACCGCATGTCTCAACACAGGGACCCCGCAGGATGGGAATTCGATTTTCCGAACGGCTCTGCTTGTAACAGTTCCCTTCAAGAGGAACTTTCCGGCTCAACCGTACAGCAGGAGTCACCTGACGGCAGGGGATTTGCAAATACAGTTAGCTGAGAGTTTGCCACTGGGACCATTGAGGTCCAGGAGCTACGATACTGACCAGGGACAAGACCTGGGTTCTCCCACCATCTCAGTGACTGTGGGCACCTCAATTTATCCACCCACACAAACGGCTGATGCTGACTCACCCTTTGGACTCAGCAGTGTGAAGGGAGAAGCTGTGCCGGCATATCGGGGTGAGGGTCTCTGGCTCGTGTCACGCAGGAGCTCAGAGGAGAAGATCACATTGGATCCCTTCTGCCATAGACTTCTGGCCTCACTTGACGCCAATGGGATTTTTACCATTGACTTTCATGAAGTCTAGAGTTCACCCAAAGCATTACCTGTGAGTACAAGCAGACTAGGAAAGACAGACCTCCCCCTAGGAGGAGACATGGTGTGGTTGCCTGTCTGCTCAGGAGAGAGAGGCGATGTAATGTATAGCCCAGATTTGGGGAGAGCGACTAGGAAAAATGACACAAGCCGGAAATGAATAGCGCTTCAACTTTGTGTGCTCTGGCTACTTTTCAAGTCAGTTCCTCAGAACGTTACTGCCTAGAGAGGAGCCTAATATTGTAGCGTAAGAAAAATGGTCTTTCCGAGTGAATTTCTTCATCACTCAATCTCCTCCCCAGTCACCATCACTCCAATGAACCTCTGGATTATCTGAAGCCTGCTCTGGCCCCCACAGCAGCTCTGCTTCCCAGCTTGTCTGTAGCCTAATTGCTGATATTTTCACAGCCACTGCCTTTTTCCTCTTCCAAAAATCAGTAAGGCCCTTTGGTACATGAATGAAGACAGAATTCTTACTCTAATTTGTGAAAGGAGCCAGCCCCAAACCCTGGGCCACCTTTCACTGCACAGCAATACGCTTCCAAGGGGGCATTCAGGCAAGGGCTAGAGAAGCTCTTTTTAAAAATGTTACCCCCATCTTTTGCCTCATTTCATATGAGGGACTCAAGCTGGGCTCCGTGCTCAGAGCTGATGGAGGCTGACCCCACAGGGATTGGGAGGTCATGAACTGTGACATAGTGGGGGGTACCTTACTGGTTGCTATGCTGGGCGGTGGGCTGTGGGTGACCTCCACTGTCTGCTGTCTGTAGCATGGCCCAGCAGGGCAGGGGATGAGTCTTTATGCAAGGGGGCTCCGAACCTGTCTGACCAGTTATCTCCCAGGGAGCGGAACAATGGGAAGAAGGCGGAGTGGAGCCCTGGCTGGGGCGGGCAGGGCTGGAAGTTAGTTAGTTAGAGTCTGTCGGGTATCGTGGTGGAGGCAGCTTAAGCTACAGGCTGAGATTTAGGGGCCCAGTCTCCCTCATCTCAACGGGGGCTGAGGCATCCTAGGCCCGGTTCCTGTAACCAGATGACATCTGTGCTGTGCTGTATCCTGGAGAAGCAATAAACTCCCTCTATTCTGCTGGCTGGTGGAGTCTGTTCGTGCCACTACGGGGGTGCAGGAGACGGGGGACCCCAACGCGCCGCCACGTGAATGCATTCGGTTTTAAGGCCAGAATGGACAACTGTGCTGAGCCAGTCTGACCTAGCACATTGTGTGGGCCAGAGAACTGCCCCCCATGAGTCCTACATGAGATCTGGAGACCCAAGAACTAGAGCTTATGTTTTAGGGTTAGGAGGACACCCAGACTTAATGTAAAGGCTTCACATCCACCACATCCCTAGTTAAGATGTCTCCCTGAGTAATTGCCCTCACCATTAGGAATTTGGGCCTTGTTTCACGTTTGGATTTGTCTAGTGTCAGCTTCCACCCACTGGATCACATTACTCCTCGCTCTGCTAGATTAAGTCTTTCCCTAGACTTGGTGAGAAAACATTGGGGATGCATAAGACCACTGTCTGTTCTCTGCTCAAGAGAGGCTTCTGGGCTACAAACCTTCCAAGGGATCTGCATGCACATAGGCAGGAACTCTGCCCCGGATTTTCCCATTGGCTTCTCGGATTGTATTTCTGTACATCCATCTGATAGTAATGGAACAACTACGCTCAATACTGATGGCACCACTATCTCTGGAGACATGAAATGATCCAGGTGGTTATTTTTCACACACACATGCAGGCATGCACACGTACACACACATGCACGCGCGCACATGTATGCGCACACATATGTGTGTGCTCACACACACACCATTTCCTTGAGCATTTCCTCAGCAGGCTTGAGACATCATGTCAGAGTTTTTAATTAATACTATTATTAGAGCTGGGCAAAAGTCTTGCAGCAAAAGGTTTCTTTCCCTCCCCTCCGCCCTTCCCCCCCCCCTCCGGCCCATCAAGACATGTCAATTTGAGGGCCGGGAAAACAATTTGGAAATTGCTGTAATCGTATAAATGTCAACGTTTCCTGACAAAATGTCATATGAACATTCTGGGGGGTTTAAAATCACTTGTAGCGCCAGGGTGAACTTTTCACAGCAAATTTTCACATCTCTCTCCTCTCTGTCTCTGGATTTTTATTGCTATCCATCACCATGGTATCTGAACAAAACTGACAGCATGAGAAAAATCCCTAGTGGATTTCATGGCATCTCTTGCACTTCTCTCTTTTGAGAGCAAAATCTCTGCTTGAAGGAGGGCTTTAATTTTCTCTTTTTTTTTTTTCAGGCTGGCTCAATGACACAGAGGCCCTGGTTGACTCTGGAGCCACTTGGAGCAGCGGCATCTCTGTTCCACTCTGTTGTGGTCTAGGAGGGACTCGTATGTCTCCCAAGCCCTGCAAAGACTGCCCAGGACTGAGAGACACAGAGGCTATGACTTCTTTGCCCTTGAGAATAGTAGCAGCCCTTCCCCGAAGAGGCCCCAAGTAGGAGGAATATCATAGAACACTAGAACTGGAAGGGACCTTGAGAGGTCATTGACTCCAGTCCCCTGCCCTCACAGCAGAACCAAGCACCCTCTAGACCATCCCTGATAGATATCTGTCCAACCTGCTCTTAAATATCCCCAGTGATGGAGATTCCACAACCCACCTAGGCAATTTCTTCCAGTATTTAATCACCCTGACAGGCAGAAAGTTTTTCCTGATGTCCAACCTAAACCACCCTTGCTGCAATTTAAGCCCCTTGCTTCTTGTCCTATCCTCAGAGGCCAAGGAGAACAATTTTTCTCCCTCCTCCTTATAACACCCTTTTATACTCCATCTCCTCTTTTCGAAACTAAACAAGCCCAATTCTTTCAGGCTTCCCTCCTAGGTCAATCATGGGAGGTGCTGAGAATAAAGTGTGGGAAGGAAGTGTAATGTGATTCATCAGAGGTGTGTTAGTTCAGGTAACCCTCTAAACCGGATCCTAGGAAGGGAGATTTTGGTCAGATATTAGGAAAATCTTTCTAACTATATGGATAGTTAATCTCTGGCACAGGCTTCCAAGAGGTGTTGTGAAATCTCCATCCCTGCAGGTTTTAAGGAACAAGCTGGATAAACACTTGTTGGCCCCAGGCTACGACAGAGACAAGAGGGGAGAGGATGGACCGACTTCTGTTGGAGGGAGGGACCATCATCAAAGCTACTCAGAATCTTCCTCAGGTCTGGGGAAGGAAGAACCCAATGGTCTAGAGATGCTCTGGGTCAGCCACAGGACCCTGCAGCCCACATGCCAGACATGGCTCATCCGGCTGCCAGGCAGGTTGCTTAACTGGGCATGTGTTAGCCAGGCCACTTGCAGCTCCCAGTGTCCAATGGGAGCCACAGAAAGCATTGTGGGCTGGGCCACCACATCCCTGCAGCTCGCATTGGCCAGGAACGGCAAACCACAGCCACTGGGAACTGCGAGCAGCTGTGCCGCTCAGAGACACAAACCATATGGAATCCTGCCTGTGGCGAATCTCCATGATTCTAGGTTCTAGGTTCACCTGGTTCTGCCTCAGCACAGGTGCAGAACTTCCCCTCCATTGCCAGACTCTATGAAGTGTGTTGCCTTGTAATTTCATTGTGCTGGATCTGGTGTGTTATTTATCAGTTTACCTAGACAGTATAGACCCGGACCTAGCTAAGGCTGCCCTCTACTCCACTTTCATCCCTCTGCCCCACTTGGTCAATTGCTCGGGATCTCTTCAAATGGTTTGGGATGAACTCCCCAGAGGGGCTCTGGACAAGGGTGTGGACAGAAGTGACAGGAAAGGGGCAGTTCTTCCTGAGCTCAAAGACGGGGAAAACACAGAGGAGCATTTAAACGCTAACTGGAAACAGACAATATTTCCCATGATTTTTGTAAAAAAAAAACAACCTCAAAAATCCAAAGCCTACCACGAATGGTGCGACCATAACATTGCGCGAGAGCTCTCTTCATGCAGCATTACGGTAGCACAGCGACTACAACAGAGACTCGGCTCATCCAAGGCAGGAGCGTGGAACCGCGCTGCACCCTTGGCGCGCGTTAGCACTTCCGAGTAATTCTTCCCAATGCTCCGCGCTGCTGGCACTTTGGACGCCCCGGTTTTCCGGGTAACACGAGGGTCTGCAATTACTTCTGTCGCACAACCGACAAGCTTGCAAAGCGCCGCTGCGCCCAGAGGGCCGGTCGAACTTAGCCCTCCGCCTTTGCGGACTGTCTCTGGCCGCTGCGGGCTTTCCCCCGCCGGGAACTCAGCGGGCTGCACAGAGCTGGTCCCCTCTACACCGGCCCAGAGCGAGCCGCGTTCTGCCACCCCCGCGCCGGGGTTTGCCAAAAATGTTCGGGTGCTCGTCGAACCCCCCCCCCCCCCCTTGGCACCGTGTGGGTTGGGTCTGGGTTCTCAGCGGAACCCGGCACCTCGCCCGGGGGAAAGGCAACGGCTTGTCCCGCCCGCGGCTCCAGCTTCGATGTGTTCCCACAAGTATCCCTCGGACCGGGGCCGGTGCAGCGGGGAAAGCGGGCGGGCATGTCCGGTAGGGGCCCTGCCGGCTCCAGCCAGCCAAGGCAGCGGGGGACTCGACTCGCGGCCACTTTCAGGGAAGCCGGGAGCAGATGGTTCCGCGGGGAACCAAGCCGGAGCCGCGCGGAGCAGCGCGCCAGGGGATTTGCCGGAGCAAGCGGGGCTCGCCCTCTCCCAGGGCTGCCCCCAGACCGCGTCCCCAGGACGACCCCCGGGAGCCTTCCCTCTTCGCTCTGCCCCGGCTGGAGCGCCCGCGGCTCCTTGCATGGCGCGCTGCTGCGGGCTCGATACATCGCCAACTCGCCCCCAAGTGCCGAGGCCGGGACAGAGGCGCCCCCGGCGCAGCTTGTGCCAATGCAGCCCGCTCGAGTGAGCGGGGTCCCTGGACAAAGCCCGGCTCTTACCTGCAGGGCGAGGCTCGGACCTGGCCGCAGCACCATCCTGGGGCTGTTAATTCCCCCCTGGCCGGGCTCCGGCCGGCATGGCCCGTCTGCTGCCGCACTGCTCGGGGATGCTGGTGTCGCGGAGGAGCGGGGAGGGAGCCAGGTCTGCTTGGCAGGAGCCTGCCTGCGGAGCGGGCTCTCCGGGAGCAGGAGCTGGCCCCCGGCTCTCGCCGCCAGCCCCCGGCCGGTCCTTTTATAATCCTGCTGCGCTCGGGCTGCCCGGCTCGCCGCCTTCCGGCTCCCCGGCTCGGATGGGGCTGGGTTCCAGCCTCCCCCCGGCGTATCTCCTCCTCCTCCACAGCCCCCCTCTGCCCTCGGCACTTCACCTGCCCAGCCAAGGGCAGCCCCGCCCGCGCCAGCGGCTCCGCTCTCGCCGGTTCCTAAGGGGGCCGGTGCTTTGCGGCCAGCAGCGAGGCTGGTGCTGCAGAGGCTGAGCCGGGGCGGGGCGGGGGGCTCTGCCGGAGGCCGGGGAGGAGGCGGGCTGGGTATTTTAACTCCCCCGCTGCAGCGCTGCAATGGGCAGCCCCCGGGCACGGGCAGGAGCCCCGCCGGGGCGCACACGGGGGGCTGGGGCGCAGGATGCAGCGGGCGGCTGGGGCGGGGGCGCTGAGCGGGCGGGACAAGGCGGGGGTGCGGAGTGGGGAGCTGTCCCGGGTGCGCGGCGGAGGCTCTGCCGCCTGCCCCACTCCGGTGCCGGCCGCCGCCTCTGGTGCTCCGGGGGTGGTACTGCGCCCTGGCGCCTTCCCTCCTCCGGACGGTGCGCCCTGTCTGCCCTCCCCAGCGCGGCTGTGCCCTTCCCCAGGACCAGCAAATATTGGCAGCTCCTGCTGCCCACGGCAGGTGCCCGCGGGCTCAGTGCGGGGCAGCCCTGAGCGAACCGGAGTGAAGCCGCAGCTCTCCGGCCAGGCACGCGGCCCATCTCGCACCCCTGGACACGGGAGCGCCTCAGCGAGTCCTGTGAATTCAGACTCCAGTGCGCTTCCAACCGGGATTTAAATCAGCGTGTTTTATTCCCATCGTACAACTGGGGAAACTGAGGCAAGAGGCAGCGACAAGAGTCGTGACTTTGCCGGGGGGGGGGGGCAATTTAAAAGTGCTGATTCTTAACCACCCCTGCTCTAACTGCTAGACCGTTCTGCCACTCCAGGGCCCCTCTCACTTTCCCTGGAGTCCCTAGGAGAGAGCCAGGACAAAATAGCTCCTTGGTTTGTTTCTTGGCGGTCCAGCACCCAGGCTATAATTTTCAAGCTGTTTCCAGGCCAGGAGGAACAGACCTGGTAGGCAGAGGCTTTTGTTCCTTGCTGCCCAAGGTGCCTGGACTGAGGAGGTTGGCAGAGGAAGGGATTGCCTTTATAAAATCAACTAAAGCAGTGGCTCCTTGCAATACAATAGCCTGGCTGCAATTCCTGGGGCCAGGAGACTTGGGCTGCCTGGACTGAGGGGATATTCTCTGATGCTCAGAGACCCTGTAGCTTGCTGGGGGTTGCGGCAGTGCCAGGGCTGCTGCACTGTTGTGTTTTTCTTGCCAGTAAATCACTTTGAGTGGGACCTGAGGTCCCCTTGCGGTGAGCACCCAGCATCCTGCACTGCGGCTTCCCATGTCACTCTGCAGGCCTCGGTGGGCAACGGCGCTAGCTGCCTGAACCGGTTTGTGGAAGGACGGCTGCACGGCTGGGTAGGGTGCTGGAGGAGTGCCTGCCCCAGGGGGATTCCCTGGGAATAGACCTGCCAGTGAAGAGCCAGTGAAAAGGGGCTCAGGGAGCCATGTCTGTGCCGACATTCGCCCCCGGTTTGCTGGGGACTGAGCAAATCTCTTGCTTTTGGCCAATAGAGCACCAGGTGCTTTACAAAGGAGTGCAGCATTATTGTTCCCATTTTACCGGTGGGGAAAGTGAGGTACAGAGAAGTGAAGACACGTGCCCAACATTACCCAAAAGGCCAGAGCAAGGAACTCAGTGTTTCTGAGTCCTGAGTGTTCTGTCCACTAGGCCTTCCTGCCCCCCTGCTGCCGTCCTACTACCACCTGGTTCTCGGGGTATACTCCAAAGACAAGGGATTTGCTTTTTTCTGAAGCCTGGGGTGCCAGGAGTCAGCCTCCAGCAGAAGCAAGAGGCCATAAGAACAGCCATACTGGGTAAGACCAACGGCACATCTAGTCCCACAGTGGCCAATGCCAAGTGCTTCTTTGGGAATGAACCAAACAGCCAATCATTGAGTGTTCCCGCCCCTGTCCTCAGCAGAAAGGGCAGATTCCCTGTCAGTTCCAACAGCAGTTCCCCCTCAGTCAAACACTGCTCCTGCCAATTACTGTGGCAGGAGTAGCCCTGGGTATCCTGGACAGATAAACAGGAGGTCAATGGGTAGCAGGTTTAAAACTAATAAAAGAAAGTTCTTCTTCACACAGCGCGTAGTCAACCTGTGGAACTCCTTGCCAGAGGAGGCTGTGAAGGCTAGGACTATAATAGAGTTTAAAGAGAAGCTAGATAATTTCATGGAGGTTAGGTCCATAAAAGGCTATTAGCCAGGGGATAAAATGGTGTCCTTGGTCTCTGTTTGTCAGAGGCTGGAGAAGGATGGCAGGAGACAAATCGCTTGATCATTGTCTTCAGTCCACCCTCTCTGGGGCACCTGGTGCTGGCCACTGTCAGCAGACAGGATACTGGGCTAGAAGGACCTTTGGTCTGACTCAGTACGGCCATTCTTATGTTCTCATGTAATACTGCAAGAATGATAGGATAGAAACCAAGCCTTAGTAAAGCAACTGCTTGCCTGATTCCTCCTATCCCCATTCTTAAGGCTCTTTTGATTTCAGCTGCTTAACTAAAGAAAAGGGCTCAAGAGTTGAATTTAGTTTTATAGCGTTTTGTAAAATACCCATAACAACAGTTAATGAACAGTACAGGAGATAAGAAGGCAAACATGGATTCCTCCATGGTTCCCTGTTCTGTTCATTGCCTTTGGGGCACCTGGCATCGGCTACTGTAGGAAGACAGGCCACTGGGCTAGATGGAGCTGTGGTCTGATGCAGTCTGGCTGTTTTTATATTTTTATGTTTTGGACTAAGACATGGCTAATGCCAACTAGAAAATTGGTCAATATAACCATGTAGGATTTCAGAATTAAATTACACAGCCACAAGAGACCGTGACCCTTATCCTTGGTCACTAGGTAGAAATGCCGACTAGGTTTAGATTTTTGACTAAGTCCCTTAGCGTAGGCTCTGTGAAAGCTGTTCCCCATTCTGGCACTTGAATGCAGAAGGTGGGCCCCGCAAGAGACTTTAAAATACCTCGCCAAATGCCAGTAAAGACTTCTGTTTAAAAACTCTCCAAGGTCACAGAATCCCTGGCCTTGGATGGGTATCGCTGCCACCACCCAAATACAAAAAAAAAAATAAACAAATTTGAGAACCCAGGAAGATGCATTTGGGAATTTCTTCCTGTGAAGTACCCTCAAGCTCTTTAACTTTCCCTCTGGTGAGAGCTTGAAAAAAAAACAACCAACCCTGTGATTTTTCTATGCAGTCTTAGGCATGTGCACACAGAACCTCTTGCCTTTTAGACACAATCAGATCACAATCTTCAAGTGATTTTTATCAACAAAACAAGTAAGTTTTTACTTGGTGAACATTACTTGGTTGAAAGTCTCAGGGGGTAGCCGTGTTAGTACATAACTCTAAAAACAACAAGCGGTCCTATGGCACCTTAGAGACTAACAAGTATATTGTAGCATGAGCTTTCATGGGCACAACCCACTTCATCAGTTTACTTGGTTGCTAGATGTTACAGCGTAACTGAGAAAAAGTAAGAGAACAGTAAGAGTAACTGAAGTAACAGTAAAAGTAACTGAAAAAACCCCACAGAGAATTGCTTCCCTGGGATTCAGTTTGGAGAATAACGGTGTAAGGAGGTTACATGTGCTCTCAGGGTATGTCTACATTGCAAAGTTAAATCAAAATAACAGCTGTTATTTCGAATTAACTTTAATAGCGTCTATACATGCAAACTGCTATTTCGAAATTCATTCGAAATAGCGGAGCGCTTAATTCGAATTTAGTAAACCTTATTCTATGAGGAATAACGCCAAATTCGAAATAGCTATTTCGAATTAGGTGCTGTGTAGACACTTAATTCGAAATAGGGGGCCTCCAGCCCTTCCCAGGGAGCCCTGGTGACCACTCTGGGCACAACCAGGAAAACTTACTCTCCTCTCCCCGAGCCCCGGAGCCATTAAATGGGTAGCTGCCTGTGCCAACTCCAAGCCTGCCAGCCCAGAGCCAGCAGTGGCGACTGGGGCCCCTGATCCAGTGGCCCCAAAATATAAGCCAGCAAGCCACTGGCAGCCAGCCCTCCACCGCTCCCCAGGACCAGTCTGCCAGCTCCCAGGAGCCTGCCAGGGGCTGGAGAAGGCAGGCACCTTCCTGGTCCAGGGTGGAGATCATGGACCTTATTCAGGTTTGGGGGGGATGCCCCCAATGTCCATGATCTCTGCACTAGATGGAGGATAGCTGCCAGCCTGGCCTCCAAAGGCCACATGCGAACCCAGGAGCAGGTTTGCACAAAAATCAAGTTGGTCCGGCGAGATCCCCCAACCCTGAGCCCTGAGCTTCCCCTCCCCCTTCTTCCCCTGGCTTCCCCCTTCCAGCTCCCTCCTCCCAGGTTTCCTCCTCCCCTCTCCCACCCTCTCTCTTCCCCCTCCCACCTCCTTTTCCCAGTCTCCCCAGAGGTTCATCCCCCCAAGTTTTGTTTAATAAACCCAGTTTCTATTTTTGAACATACGTGTCTTTTGTTTGACATCAGGAAGGGGGGCTAGAAAGGGGTAAATGGAAGGATGTGAGGGAGGAATGGGGCACGAGCCCCACAGTGGGGAGGACTGGAGTGGCTCTGAGGGCTCCTCAGTGTGGCTCTGAGGGCTCCCGCAGGGCCTCCTGGATCCTGACAGCCCCCCGATGGACTCCCCGGATGGCAGCCTGCAGCAAGTGCAGCTGGGCTGATGGCAATGACCCCACAAGACACACCGACATGCCCAGGGCTCCATGTGGCCGAGTGCTGTGGTGTCCTGAGTGCGGGCACTTAGGGCACTCCGAGACAGGACTGCTTAGCTGTCCCTCATCGAGGTAGACAAGCAAGCGAGGAACCCTGAGAACTGTCTGTCCGGTGTGGGGGTAGGGTCCTTTTAAGCACAGAGTTCAGTTAATCTCAGGCATCAGCCCCACACACTAAGTCCTAACCTGATGCCCTGCTGGCACTGGTTCTGGCCAGCCTTAACTTCGGTTCAGGGTCCACTCAGTGTGGACGCACTATTTCGAAATAGCAAAACACTATTTCGAAATAGATTTTGTGTGTAGATGTGTTAATTTGATTAGCTTAATTTGAATTAACTATTTCAAATTAAGTTTTGTGTGTAGATGTGTTAATTCAATTAGCTTAATTCGAATTAACTATTTCGAATTAAGTTAACTCGAATTAACGCTGTAGTGTAGACGTACCCTCACAGAAAAGTCCAAGAAACTCAAAGATAAAGAAAATAACCCAATCTAGACTTACTAAACATTACCTGTTCTCAGAGCCCTTTTTGTAAAAAAAAAAAAAAAAAAAAAAGGTGCTGGTACCCCAGCTGACTGTTGGACATTTGCGTACAGAGGTGCTGGTATGTTCCGTTCTTTCCAGGTAAGCTTTGACTAGAGATGCCGGTACTGTGTCTGGAGGTGTTGGTACTACATACCAGGCAATACCATCACAAAAAAAGCACTGCCTGTTCTACTCACATATCAGTTGTTCCCAGGTTTAGTCCTTCCTAAGGCATGGATGTCGCTGAATAGTCCATGCCTTGCTCCCTGGCTCAGTTCATGTCGTCTGGTCACACAAAGACTGCGAGGTGTTCTGCCCATGAATCAGAGAATACAGCCACAGTGTCCATATAGCCTAGTGCAAATTCTCCAGATCCAGCTAGCAGATTATCTACAAGTCTTTCGAAACTAGTGGGTGCATTGCACAGCCCCAAAGGGAGAACATTAAATTCATAGAGCCCTACCTGTCTAATGAAGGCTGACCTTTCCTTGGCTGATTCATCCAGCCATACTTGCCAGTATCCTTTGGTCTAAAGTGAAGATGAACAGGATGCATCCCAATTTCTTCAATAGCTCATCTGTGTGGTATTGGATAGTTTTCTGGCTACGTTACAGCATTTAACTTATGATAGTCACAAAGTCAGATTTTTCCATCCGCTTTGGGAACTAGGACCCCTGGAGAGGCCCAGTCACTCTTAGGGGGCAGATTACACCCATCTCTAATATATCCTTGACCTCCTTCTCTATGATGGTTTTGGCCGAAGAAGCCATCCAGTAGGGTTGGGCTGTGACTGGGTGAGCATCACTTGCGTCAATGCAGTGGTGAGCCTGTTCAGTCTATGCAGGGGTGGCTGAAAACATCGGTGCAAAGCTGGGGCGCAGTTCCTTGATCTATTGTCACTGCTCATGGCTGAGGCTCCTGGAGAGGGATATCTCTTCACCACACCCATTGCCTTTCCCTTCACAGTAGCCTCCTTCGGGCCACTCAGCATCATCCCCTTCCTTAGGGTTGAGGTCTGAGAATGCTACATAGTTGCCACCTTTCTCCCTTTCGGAATTCCCACCTGCCCATCAACTGCTGGGAGTGAGCCACATCTCCCTGACTGAATTGGCCTTTTCAACGCTGGTCCTACGCTTGATAAGTAACTCCTCCCCTTTGCTATGCTAGTGTGTGTGCTAGTGTGTGTGTGTGTGTGTATGTGTGTGTGTACAGATATAATCCCTACTTCTGTGATTTCCATTCCATCTGATGAAGTGGTTTTTACCCACAAAAGTTTATGCCTCAATAAATCTGTCTCTAAGGTGCCACAGGACTCCCCATTGTTTTTGCAGATATAGACTCGCCCAGCTACCCCTCTGAGACAGTTTAGCACCAGGTCACATGCAATCTGGCCAGTTACTGCCAGTTTACGAAGGTGTCCCTCCCAATGGATCCATAGTATTCTACCCTTGTTACCTATTTCCCTGTGAATTATATTAGCCTCAACATCTAACACGCCCATCTCCCATGTACACCTCTTCCATCTCCCACGCACACCTCAACGTGTACATTTCTTACAGACACAGTGCCAGTTATCAAGGGTGCACAGTTGGTCTCATTTCATGTCTCTATGTCCCTGGAAGATGAAGGGCAACAAAAGACCATCAACCATAAAAGACATGCCCCATGTGCTACAGTCTTAGGCTGTGTCTAGACTACATGCCTCTGTCGGCAGAGGCATGTAGATTAGACAGATCGGCAGAGGGAAATGAAGCCGCGATTAAAATAATCGCGGCTTCATTTCCCTCTGCCGATCTGTCTAATCTACATGCCTCCGTCGACGGAGGCATGTAGTTTAGACGTACCCTTAGATAACAACACTCCGGAATGGAGCTGTTACAAACCAAAGACAGCAATTCTCTGATAACTTTTAAAATGCATAAACAAGCACATTCGCTTCCTTACTAATGAGGTACCCAATTTCAGAAAGTGGTCACTTGACTGATTCGGGTCATCACCCAAGAGAGTCTCCGAGCTGCTTATCACCAGATCTTTGCTCAGCCATCAGTTCCAGCTCCGTTGTTGTTCACAGCAGGAGTTGACGCTGCAAACACAGGTGTAGCAAAGGACAGACGTGACTGAAATCTTTTCCCAGGGTGTTAGTGGGCAACCTGAATTGCTGGGAATGGAATGAGATAGTTAAAAGTGCCTCTCTGAGTTAAGTGCTTGATGTCAGCAGGATGCTCCCAGGTCCTCAGTCTTCTCTCTTCTAAGTGTCTGGTTTTCAGGAACTAATGTGCTGAAGGAGAGAGGCCATTTTATTCTCTTTCTTCAGGTCCAGCTTGGTTCTCTTTCTCTGAGGTGTTAGCATAGACCAATGAGCTAGTGCCCCATACATCTTCCAAACATTCACAATGTCCAACCAAAATGAGGGCTGTCCTCTCTCACCAATCCAGTCTGGAAACAAGACATCAACTTTTGAGATCTTGCAACTGGGACTGAAATTTTGCCACACCACCTTTTGGAAGGCAAGATAGGCTGGAACTGTTGCTACAACCATTGATAAACTCAAGGTAATGCATCTTGGAAAACATTATCCCAACGATACGTGTACAATGAGAGGAACGAAATTAATTGTTACCATTCAAGAGAGAGATCATTGAGTCACTGAGGATACTTCTCTGAAAACATCCACTCAATGTGCAAGTCAAAAAAGCAAACAGAATGCTAGGAATAATTTTAAAAGGGATAGAGAATAAGATAGAGAATATCTTATTGCCTCTGTATAAATCCATGGCACGCCCACATCTTGAAAACGGCATGCAGATGGGGTCACTTCATCTCATAAAAGGTATGTTTGCATTGGAAAAAGTTCAGAAAAGGGCAACAAATTTATTAAGGGTATGGAATGGTTGCCATTTGAGGAGAAAGTAATAAGGCTGGGATTTTTCAGCTTAGAAAAGAGAAAGCGAAGAGTGGATATGATAGAAAAATATAAAATCATGACTGGTGTGGAGAAAGTAAATAGGGAAAAGTTATTTGTTTTTTAAGTACATCAGAAGCAGGAAGCTGGCTAAATAACCAGTCGGGCCCTTGGACAATTGAGATGCTAAAGGAGCACTCAAAAATGATAAAGTAATTGTGGAGAAGCTAAACGAATTCTTTGCTTCAGCCTTCATGACTGAGGATACTGGGGAGATTCCCAAACCTGAGCCATTCTTTTTAGGCGACAAATCTGAGGAATTATCCCAGATTGAGGTGTCATTAGAAGAAGTTTTGGAACAAATTGATAAACTTAACAGTGACATGTCACCGGAGCCAGATGGCATTCACCCAAGAGTTCAGAAAGAACTCAAAATGTGAAATTGCTGGACTATTAACTGTGGTTTGTAACCTATCCTTTAAATCAGCTTCCGCACCTAATGACTGGAAGATAGCTAACTGATGCCAATATTTAAAAAGGGCTCTAGAGTTGATCCTGGCAATTACAGACCAGTAAGTCTAATGTCAGTATCAGGCAAATTAGCTGAAACTATAATAAAGAATAAAATTGTCGGACACATAGATGAACATAATTTGTTGGAGGAAAGTCAACATGGTTTCTGTAAAGGGAAATCATGCTTTACAAACCTGCTAAAGTTCTCTGAGGGAGTCAACAAACGAGGACAAGGGGGATCCAAAAAATTTCCTTTTGGGCCCCAGTTTATAGAGTAAACCGAGTCCTGTTTAGTTCAACTGTAACCAATTATTTTAGTATAAATTTACTAACCAATTATAACATACTCTAACTGAATCACCTAACCCATCATATCCCACCATCTTAGTTGATTTACACCTAGCAAAATTAATGATGCAGCCAACAGAAATGATTAAAAACCAGACAGAGATCAGACAGACAGACAGACAATAGGAAAGTGAGGACCATAATCATAGAATGAGACTTCCACAACCTCAACTATTGATAAATAGTTTCTTGCCAGGCGAAATGTTGTTAAACTAAGTTTTCTTTACCTGTCTTGGGACATGTTTCTTTATCTGGGAACAGTGGGGGCCCTTAGGACAGGATTTCCTTCTTATCAGCTTGGTGTGACACTATTTTAATGCAATTTAGATGGAATGAGTATGTGACTCCAAGCTTTATAGCTAATGGCTGCTGCTCATAGAATCATAGAATCCTAGAGCTGCAAGAGACCTCAGGAGTCATCGAGTCCAGCCCCCTGGCCAAAGCAGGACCAACCCCAACTAAATCATCCCAGCCAGGGCTTTGTCAAGCTGAGACTTAAAAATCTGGCTGCAGAGGAAGGCTTTAGGCTACAGAAAAACCATAGTTACACCGCCAGCAACTTACCTCTGCAAGTCATTTTCTGAGAGCCCCTTCATGGTACATCCCTTGCCCACGTGTGTAAGTGTGCTTTCTCACATTTAGGCTGTGTCTACATTGGCCCCTATTCTGTAATAGGGATGCTAATGTAGCACTTGGGAATAGGCAAATTCGCGGGGGATTTAAATATCCCCCGCGGGATTTGCATTTTCATGGCTGCCGCTTTTTTCCGGCTTGTAGATAAGCCGGAGAAAAGCGCCAGTCTGGACGCGATCCTCCGGAAAATAAGCTCTTTTCTGGAGGATCTCTTATTCCCACTTGAAAGTGCCCCATACTTGAAAGTGGGAATAAGAGATCCTCCGGAAAAGAGCTTATTTTCCGGAGGATCGCGTCCAGACTGGCGCTTTTCTCTGGCTTATCTACAAGCCGGAAAAAAGCGGCAGCCATGAAAATGCAAATCCCGCGGGGGATATTTAAATCCCCCATGGATTTGCCTATTCCCAAGTGCTACATTAGCATCCCTATTACGGAATAGGGGCCAATGTAGACACAGCCTTACAGTGTCTCTGATAACTGCTGAAAAAACAGTTCAATGTTCAAATATTTAAACAAATTCTCTCCACATTCTTTGCTCCTCTTTAAACAGGTGTTAGCTGTCCACTATACACTGCAAAGTCTCTTCAAGAACTGGTGTTCTTCATCTGGCTGGAACAACTGTATAAATCTTCCATTTCTGTACTTCTTGTTCTAACAACAACGGTGAGACCTTAGTATGTTTGGCCCAGCAGTGTCTGTGTATCATTAAACAAATAGTATTTTTGATTATACCAGTTTGTGATCAAGTATTCCTATAAACACACTATTTGGTTTCAGTCCCTTTTATCTATTGCCTTTCTCAACACAGGTGCAAATCCACAGATATCCATCTTATATCCACAGGTATCTGCATCCACGGATGTGGCTGCAAATGTCCATGGCTCTTTTGCAGATGCGGCTGCAGATGTGGATACAAACGTTGTGTGTAGAACCCTGCAAATTTAACTCTGTGGATCATTTTTGCAGATGCAGACACCAATTTTGTATCTATGCAGGGCCCTAGGCACAAGCCTGCTTGGTTGCAAACATTCGTTTTAAAGCACTTTATCATTTAAAACAAAAGCAGTCCCAGGTTCGCAGCTGCTTTCTCTCCTAACAGGATTGCCTCTGAGGTAAAACCTGTCATTAAAATTTACTATATTTTGCCCAAATCTGTATCGTTAGAGTTGACTTCCCTTTCTCCACTTTTTAATTATAATATTAGGTTCTATCAAGTTTCCCATTTTACTACTGCGTCATAGAAGATAAAGGTTTGCTATGGCATCTCTTGAGTGGCACCAGAGGTACGATCTTGGGGAAGGCTGCCGCAAGAGGGAGTATGCTCAGATGAGGAGAGAACCCTCAGACCCTGGGTTTTAGTTGCTTAGCTCTGTTCTAGCTTTCTAAAAGACCCTGGTGCTTTGCCGATTGTGGAATTGTATCAACTCATCCTTCTTGGGCCCTAGTTGCTACAGTGCCAGTTGATTTGTTCACAGCTCTTGCCTACACTCTGCCATCCTTTTCAAGTGCGGGGGCGGAGAGGCTGGGAGCTGTCCCGCCAACACATTTTCAAACCTGACAGCCCCACCCACAGTCACATTTCCATGGCAACTGTCCCTCTCACAGCCCGTGGATCTGCATGCCAGCTGACCATGCTTTGCCCTCGCCTGTTACGTGGCTCCCCAAGCCGTTGGCTGGCTTCAGCCTGATAGCTCCCCTCCCCATGGGCTTCATCAGGGGTATTAGCGCCGTTTGTAGGTAGACAAGTGGGATGCAAAGCAAAAGTGGCCGAGTCAGGATTAGAGTCATGGAGCTGAAATGATGAAACTAAGGCCCTTTTGGGGTCCGGTTCCCTTCGTCTCTGAGCACGGCACAATCCTGAATACATTGAGTCTTTCAGTCCCCTTGGAAGAATTACCCCCTTTGCACAGCTGGACAGCCTCTCCAGGCCTTGACTAAGTGACTTGCCCAAGGTCAGACTGGTGGTGTCAGATCAAGGAAACTAACACAAGTTTATGAAGAGAGGTTAAAGCAACTGGGACTTTTCAGTTTAGAAAAGAGGAGACTGAGGGGGGATATGATAGAGGTCTATAAAATCATGAGTGATGTGGAGAGGGCTGATAAAGAAAAGTTATTTATTAGTTCCCTAAATAGAAGGACTAGAGGACACCAAATGAAATTAATGGGGAGCAGGTTTAAAACTAATAAAAGAAAGTTCTTCTTCACACAGCGTGTAGTCAACCTGTGGAACTCCTTGCCAGAGGAGGCTGTGAAGGCTAGGACTATAACAGAGTTTAAAGAGAAGCTAGATAATTTCATGGAGGTTAGGTCCATAAAAGGCTATTAGCCAGGGGATAAAATGGTGTTCCTGGCCTCTGTTTGTCAGAGGCTGGAGAAGGATGGCAGGAGACAAATCGCTAGATCATTGTCTTCGGTCCACCCTCTCTGGGGCACCTGGTGCTGGCCACTGTCGGCAGACAGGCTACTAGGCTAGATGGACCTTTGGTCTGACCCAGTACGGCCGTTCTTATGTTCTTATGTAAGTCTCCCAGGCATTAAACCAGAGCCCTACCCATCTGGCTACCCTTCCTCTCTTCTTCCATGACCTGCCAGACTGCAGCTCCTCCTGGACGCAGGAAGTGACAGTTCCGTCCCTCAGGGCTCGTCATTCTAGGGACGTGGTTGCCTTTCTTGCCTCTCTGCATTGTGCTTTCCAAGGGCCAACTTCTCATGTCCTGAGCTGAGGTGTTTACAGGGGGAGAGAGGCTCTTGGAACCTGTCCCCCGACCGTGCTCCCATGGAAGAAGTGGAGCACGGGGCTGCCCTGGGCAGGGGCGTGCCTGAGTGGGCGAGGGAGGGTGAGTGTCGTTCTGCCTACCCCTCTAGCACTGCACAGCATCCAGCAAGTGCTGCGGGGCTGTGGTGAGCCCTCTACCCGTCTGTGGTAGGTGCTGACCATGGGCGGCGGGTATGCTCGGCAGAGAAAGGCTTTGTCCTCCCAAACTGCCAGCCTGGCCCCGCCCACACTCTGCCCCCAGAACTCCTGCTCCCGGAGGACTTCCTGTCTGCCCCTTGCTGCTCTCTGCCCTCCCCTAACTGCCCACCAGCTGTGACTATTTTTTTTCCATGGGTACTCAGTGCCCAGCCATCCATGTGCCCCAGTGTGGGTGGGGCTGATGCTACTCTAAACCCCCACGTGCCCACCCCTCAGACAGCGTGCCATCTTCCCCAGCTCCACAGGACTTGTTCGTCTCTCTGGCTATGTTCACACTGCAAGGCTATTTTGGGATTCCGGAGTATCCTGCAATAGCTATCCCACGTCTTCACAGCAAGCCCATTATTTCAAAATATAAAGGGCTCGCTAGTCCGACATCCCTGAAAACCTCATTCCACAAGGAGCAAGTGGCGTTTTGGAA
Source organism: Pelodiscus sinensis (assembly GCF_049634645.1). Lineage (NCBI taxonomy): Eukaryota > Metazoa > Chordata > Testudines > Trionychidae > Pelodiscus > Pelodiscus sinensis. The sequence goes on along the minus strand of NC_134739.1, from coordinate 4,609,304 downwards.
TAGCGGGTTATTCCGAAATTTGGATCTGTATAGACAGCGCCAAAGTACAAAATAAGCTATTTCGAAATAGCATGGAAATGGCGATCGGGGCTTTTTTGCGCAAAAGCGCGTCTACATGCCAATCTAGATGCTCTTTTCCGAAAATGCTTTTAATGGAAAACTTTTCCGTTAAAAGCATTTCCGGAAAATCATGCCTGTCTAGACGTAGCCCTGTTGTGTTCCACTCCAGTGGTAGCTGCATTTCAGTGACAAGTTAAGTGATTCCTGTATACATTTGTAGGCTATTTTGGGATTGGAAGGGACTGTAGGAACAAAATTGAATATTTATTTCAGTTGTTGAAGGGCACATCTCCAGGTGTGCTGATTAAAACATATAATACAAACTAAAATCCTGAAAAATTAGTAGGTGCATTAAGCCAGGAAAATAGTTAAAAGCCATTAAAAGCTTCAAAAAGTCAAGCCAGCTGTTTTTGTTTTTGAGAATCAACTGGTGGTGAAATAAGAGAACAGTCTTCACAGTCCAGTTCTATTTTACCTTTAATAGCTTTCAGGTCAAGCCTGTATAAGTGTATAAATATCTATATTAAACTTTGGAACTCATTGCAGGATTTTACTGAAACTGCCGTTTGATAGGATCAAGAAGAATTATAATAACTAGGATAAAAATTACATAGACTAGCAATCCTCATGCTTCATGGCATGAGTAATACCCGGATGAGGTCAGGAAGAAATGTTTCAGATAGTTATGCACAATAAGGCCCATTTATGTTTTGGTTTTGCCTTCTAAAGCATTTGATATCAGATACCTTTGCTGTTAGGAACTTGGGTAATAACAGGAGCAGAGAGGCTCAAACATTTGTAAAGGGAACAGTTTTCTGCGAGAAAATGCTAATTTTTATTAACTTGAAAATTTCACAGGAAGAGATCCATTTTGGGGCATTTTTACATGAATTATGTATATGTTTTGTTCTTTTTGGCTTTATACTATACTATACTATACTATACTATACTATACTATACTAGTGTTTCTTAACCAGTGGTACGAGTACAACTGAAATTTGGAGAAAACTGAATTTTTGTTTCGCGTTTTACAGCGCTTTATTATTTTTGTACTTTTTACACCCAAAATGTCATCGCTTCCCTGGCTATGAATAAGTTGTTTAAACAAATGTGTTGCAATGGTAGAAGAAAAATTGTGTGTCTGAAAACTGTAGGTACTGGGGGTACTTATAATTTTTTTTGAAAAAAGGGGTACTTTATAAAAAAAAGGTTGAGAAACACTATACTATACTATACTATACTATACTATACTATACTATACTATACTATACTATACTGTGAGAGTCCAATTGTTCAACAACTCCCCTAAAGAGCTAGGACCACCACATTTGATAATCAGCGTCCTCTTATCTGAACTTAAAGCAGGGTCAGGTTTGGTTGTGCCAGGAAAACAGGATGTGCCTGGATTGTTTTCCATAACACAGAAAGGGAGGGGGCTGATAGGAGGGACAATTATACTGCAGAGTGACCACAGGGGTGCAGCCGCAACAGGAAGAGAGTGGCCAGCTGGGGCCAGAGCTCTCCATGTTGCCAGCTACCAGCCCAGGTATCTGGCTCCCCTGCCTCAAGCCCCTCTTCCCTGGCCCTCGGCTTCAGCCTTCCAGACATAGGCCTTTTGCCCTGAGTTAAAGCAGAGCTTCTTTAATAACTCTCACTAGCAGGGTTTAGCCTTCCTGATGGTCCATCCGCCTTCCATGTAGCCCCTCACTCCTTAGAGCATTGCCACCGGAGGGAGGCATGTTGTCTGTTCCAACCGAGGACGAAGTGGATCCCATTTAGGTCTGGGCATTAACTCTTAGCAATTCAACCTCTCCATAAGTCCTGGGGAAGAAGGACCTGAATGACAGTGCATCTGAGAAGCCAGGAGAAAGGAGGGAGAGGCAGGGGAAGGCAAGCCAGCCTGCACTATTTTTAGTCAAGGAATCAGCTGCCAGGGACATTAAGCTAATTCCAACCCCATACATCAAGGAACTGACTGCAGCCCTGTTTTAAAGGCCTAATTGAAGGGATTTATGGCAAAATGCAACTTGTCAGATGCAGCAGAGGAAAAATAAAATAGTCCCTGAGAAAAGGCAGCCAGTCCATTCATCACGGCTGGTCTCAGATTCCTTTCCATGGCGGAGGCTAAAGCGGGAGCTGCTAGCAGGGGAGGGGGAACGGAAGTGGGGAAAAGCTTTGCCGGAAGATCACGCCGGGGGGAAGTTGGAACTAGACCTTTATGTCTTTAAACTCTCGTCCCTTCTGTCAGGACTCATGATGCTTCTGGGCCTCCTGCTGAGTCCTTCCAAAGCCCGCTCTTTGGAGCCGTCAGTATAAACCCTCAAAGTCAGAGCTCAGGGCATCGCCTCGCTCAGCTGAGCCGCCTTCCATGTAACTCACCGTCGGATGCGCTGGCTCTCACAGCTAAAACAGCCCTTGCTCCAAAGGGCTGTGTAGCTCAGCAGAGGGCTGGTTTCTGCTTGGGCGTTGTCTACTCAATCACGTACTGAAACCCAGAGCAGGACGCCTGTGCCCACTGCCAGTAAGAGGACTGCCCCGTGGGCCTGCTTTGCCCTGCACACCCTTGGTTCCCAGGGAAGGTTTATGAGATGGGAGCTGCCCAGTTTAAGCCCCAGAGCGCACGTGAATTTGCCAGGTTTGTAGCTGGCAGCTGAGCATGTTGTTAAGACCACTAGGAGACAATTCCCACAGGGCCCCACAGTGCATGTGGGCAGGCAGAGAAAACGGCACATTAATGGTAGAAATCAATTCCGTGCCTCAGTTTCCCCATGAAAAAATGGGGGTGTTTTAGTCCCTGTGGATTTGTCTAGACTACAGAGTTTTTTCGAAAAAAGTCACCTTCATCTAGACTGCAGCTGCGTTCTTTCAAAAGTAAATTGAAAGAACGCGGCAGTTTTTTCGATCGTGGTAAACCTCCTTTAATGAGGAATAACGCCTTTTATCAAAAGTGCTCTTTCGAAAAAAGGCGCTATGTAATGCAAACTGTGCTTTTTTGAAAGAGATCATCCAGATGCCCTGGGTTCTCTCTTTTGAAAAAGCGGCTTGCTTTTTCGAAAGTACTGGTTGTAGTCTAGACGCTCTTTTTCGAAGGAGGCTTTTTCGAAAAAGACGCTTTTGAAAGAGCTGTGCAGTCTAGATGTAGCCTGTGTAACACACTCTGAGCTGTGTGGATGAAACGCCTGTGGGGAGTGCTGGTACCTGGGATCTCAGTGAGTCTCTGGCATTAGCCTCTTACTGGCCCGGTCTCTAAAATCCACAGGCAAAGACATTCTGAGCATCAAAACTGACCAGTTCGGTCTGAGGCAAAGGTTGAATTTTTCTCCCCCATCTGAAGTTTAATGAACAAGGTGTTCTCATGCCCTGGAAGCCCAGGGATGGAGGCTGCTCACCAGAGTTCAAACGGGCTAATAGATTTTGCCATCTGACTGCAAAACGACTTGTCCAGTGGGAGAGAGGACGTTGGGCGTTGAGCTCCTCTGGGCGGGAGCCAGTGCACGCGGGCGAAGATGCGCCGATTTAATGGGCAGCCTCTGAGTTAAGATTTTAAGCAAGGTCAGAGCAGGCGAGTGGCCAGAATGAGCAAGCAGCCGGTGAGTCTGCGCAGCCGCACTCTCTGGCCATTGTCTGCGAGAGGAGCAGGTGGAGCGCATTTCTATGCAGGTGATGCTTGGGCCCTCATAACCCCCCTCTCCTCGACAGTCTTTAATGTGTTCACCTTCACAGCACCCCGGCGGGCAGGGCAGGGCAGGGCAGAGCAGGGCGGTCACCCCCATGGGACAGACGGGAGCCGAGGCCCAGGGAGACTCAGTGACTTCCCATGGTCACCCCGTGCGTCTGCAGTACAACAAGGACTGGAATGCAAGTCTCCACGGGCAGCGTGCCCTAACCACAGGACCATCCTTCCCCCTTGGGACCATTTCTGGGGGCTCCCAGCTTTGGGCAGGACCTGGTGACCCCCTGCCCCTAGTGTGAGGAACACTTGTTTGGACCTGCTGTGGGTCGGTCCCCGACTCCACCAGGCCAAGGCTACACAAGCCCTCCTTGCTCAGCTGAGGCAGGCCCTGCTCTTTCTCCCAGCTAGCCAGGGGCACCTGGAGCCTGGGCATTTCCCTGGAGCGGCCAGCCCTGGTTCCTCCAGACACCCTGGAGCAGCCCCGGTTCCTCCAGACACCCTGGAGCAGCCCCGGTTCCTCCAGACACCCTGGAGCAGCCCCTGTTCCTCCAGACACCCTGGAGCAGCCCCGGTTCTTTCGGACACCCTGGAGCAGCCCCAGTTCCTCCGGACACCCTGGAGCAGCCCCGGTTCCTCCAGACACCCTGGAGCAGACCCAGTTCCTCCAGACACCCTGGAGCAGCCCCGGTTCCTCCGGACACCCTGGAGCAGCCCCAGTTCCTCCGGACACCCTGGAGCAGCCCCGGTTCCTCCAGACACCCTGGAGCAGACCCAGTTCCTCCAGACACCCTGGAGCAGCCCCGGTTCCTCCGGACACCCTGGAGCAGCCCCAGTTCCTCCGGACACCCTGGAGCAGCCCCGGTTCCTCCAGACACCCTGGAGCAGACCCAGTTCCTCCAGACACCCTGGAGCAGCCCCGGTTCCTCCAGACACCCTGGAGCAGCCCCGGTTCCTCCAGACACCCTGGAGCAGCCCCGGTTCCTCCAGACACTCTGGAGCAGCTCCTGTTCCTCCGGACACTCTGGAGCAGCTCCAGTTCCTCCGGACACCCTGGAGCAGCTCCAGTTCCTCCGGACACCCTGGAGCAGCCCCGGTTCCTCCGGACACCCTGGAGCAGCCCCAGTTCCTCCAGACACCCTGGAGCAGCCCCGGTTCCTCCGGACACCCTGGAGCAGCCCCGGTTCCTCCGGACACCCTGGAGCAGCCCCAGTTCCTCCAGACACCCTGGAGCAGCCCCGGTTCCTTCGGACACCCTGGAGCAGCCCCGGTTCCTTTGGACACCCTGGAGCAGCCCCGGTTCCTCCGGACACTCTGGAGCAGCCCCGGTTCCTTTGGACACCCTGGAGCAGCCCCGGTTCCTTTGGACACCCTGGAGCAGCCCCGGTTCCTCCGGACACTCTGGAGCAGCCCCGGTTCCTCCGGACACTCTGGAGCGGCCAGCCCCGGTTCCACAGGTTTGCTGCTTCCACAGAGGCAGTGCAGCCCCGTGTCCTTGCTCCCCTCCGCACCCTGCTCCACTTGACACGTCCGGAGGAAGCACACAAATGCAGATTTGATAGAGGAGTGAGGCTCCAGGGACAGTGAGTAGGAGGACGGGAGACAAATGGCTCCACCACAAATAAAATCCTAGGATGCAGCCTAGAGACACTAAATGGGGCATTTTCACATCCTACAGAGCAAACCCTTGAAGCACTTTGCTGCCAGACTCACAGCAGATCCTGGACGACTGTTCACACCCTCAGACAGATCAGATCAGATCAATCCATTGGCCTTGTTCATAAACAGGACGCCTGCCTGATGGTGGTTTTTTCCTGTACACACCTTTTGTGTAGATTTTGCCCTCTCTGAGGGAAGATGGAAGTTGTCTTCACTCTAGGGAAGATGGAAGTTGTTGTCGTGATCAATCTTCAGGAGTTCAACTTAGCGGGTCTAGTAAAGACCCACTAAATTGAACTCAAAGGGTGCCCCCATTGGTGGCTGGTACGCCTGCTCCTGTAAGGAGCTAGGGAAGCTGATGGCGGGGAAACTCGAATCCAGGTATGTTGTCTCAGCTACATAATGATCATAGCTGGAATTGTGTCTCTTGATTCGACCTTCCCCTTGAGTGTAGACCTGCCCTGACTCAGCATCTGGCTCAGTCTATAAATAGGCAGCCACGAAATTGGACAATTCCCAGAGCACAGGCAGTGAGAAAAGCCTTTGTCGCCCTCTCCCGGTGACCTATCTCACCTTAATACCTGCAGAACACAGTGCTAGTGTAGGACACAGCTTCCTTACGGCCATTTCACAATGGCTAGAGTGACCAGCAGGCCACTGGCTCTTGGCAGAGATCTCACAAGCCGCCCTCTGGAGAACTAATATGCACATAGCTGATCCTGTAAAATCCCGTGTAAAACCTGGGCGGGGGGAGGAGCACCAGGTGGCATCAGGAAATCCCTGGGTCACACTCTCCCAATATGTTTTCCTTGGAGGGACAGAGCTCTCCACGTGGGAACGGAGGAAGGGCGAGCAGCAGTCTAGGCCAGGGGTGGGCAATAACTTTTGCTGGGGGGGCCACTCCAAGAATTTGGTAAGTGGTCGAGGGCCTCACTCTTCCATGGTATTAATGGAGGCGGTGCGGGGTCTGGGATAGAGATTCGGTGCAGAAGGGAACTTGGGTGTAAGATCTGGGGGGGGAGTGTGACTTGGGGTAGGGCGCAGGGGTTTGGGTTGTGACCTGGGACAGGGATTGGGGTGCAGGGTGTGACGTAGTGGGGGTGCCTTGCTAGGGCTGTGGCGACCTCTGCTGTCTGGTCATTATGCAAAGGGGGCTCCAAACCTGTCTGACCAGCTACCTCCCAAGGAGAGAAACAAAGGAAGGTGGAACGCCGCCCCTGGCTGGGGGGCAGGGCTGGAGGAGAGTTGGTTAGTTTTCTGTCTGGGAGCATGGAGGAAGCAGCCTCAGCAACAGGCTGGGGGGTTTAGAAGCCGGACCCCCCACCCCATATCAAGGGGGGCTGAGGCATCCTAGGCCTGCCCTGTAACCTGGTGACATCTGTGCTGTGCTGTATTCTGGAGAGGCAATAAACTCCCTCTGTTCTACCGGCTGGTGGAGTCTGTTCGTGCCCTTTCGGGGGTGCAGGAGGCGGGAGACCCCAACGCGCCGTCACACAGAGTCTGGGAGGGGTATGGGTGTAGGAGAGGATTCTGGCCTCGGGGAGGGGTGTAGGAGGATCTGGGAGGGGGTTGTAACATTGGGCAGGAGTGCAGGGTGTGCGTGCAGGATCCAGGAGGGGGGTTGTAACCTGGGGCAGGCGTGCCGGCAGGGTGCAGAGATTTGGACTGTGACAGCAGAGTGGGGTGCAAGGTCTGGGAGGGGCTGTGATGCAGTCTCTGGGAAGGTGTATGGGGGCCGGAGCAGGGGTTGCAGAAGGTTTGGGTTACAAGGAGTAGGGATGCAGGAGGGGGCAGAGGGTTGGGGGAGGGAGGGGCTGAGATGCCAGAGTCAGGCTCTGCTGGGAGATTCTACCTGAGTGGCTCCCAGCCAGCAGCCCAGCAGGTTCCTTAACCAGGTCCCTGCCTTCCACGCTCCTGTACTGCTCCCAGCAGCTACCGGGGCCATGTTTACTGGGGGGAGGGGCACTTCCCGTGCTGCCTGTCCTGCAAACAGGCAGCTGTTATTGGCCAGAAACTGGGGGCAGGAGCCGTGTGAGAAGCCTCTTGCCCCCTCCCCCGGGCTCTCAGCGTTCAGAGATGCACGTGGCCCCGCAGCAGCCGGCTTCGCTGAGTGCTACGTGGGGCCGGGCAGGCAGGGAGCTGGCCGAGGCTCTCATGGGCCGGATCCAGAGGCTTGGCAGGCTGCATCCAGCCCCCAGATCAGCCAGCCCTGGTCTAGGCGATAGGCAAAGGAGCCTTTTTCAAGCACAGCTGACGTGAATCAGATGAGCCATTTGCAAATGCGGAGGCAATTTATTGAAAGGCCCCGGGGTCCCAGTCAGAGCCCTCTGGCCAGACCCCACAGCGGCAGCAGGTGCCAGTTGGGATGAAGGTTACTGGAGACCCTGTTTGGCCGGAGGAGCAGACACAGCAAGTCCCGGGTAGGCCTGGGGCCGCCCTCAGGAGGCCTGTGTGTGGCGTGTGGGGGGCTGCATAGCAGAGAGGGCGGGGGAGGAGGCGCGTGGGGGCAGCAGACCAGGGGCAGATGGAGATTCCTGCTTGGCCCATTTGGCCCCCGTGGCTGCGAGCTGGTGGCTGCCGTGATGCGCTTGTCGCTGTGGGAAGGTGGCCCTGGTTTTGCAGCAGGGCGCCAGGCTCTCCCCTGGGCAGCTCAGAAATAGCCCCGGAGGCGATTTCAAGCCACGGCACTAGGGAAGGCTTGTTCCCAAAGCACGTGGCCAGGCGGGCTCAAAGCCCGACCAGTCCCATCAGGCCCAGGCCCCGACACACCGTGGAGAGAAGGTATGTGAGAGCCACGCCCACTCCGGCCTGCCCCCTGCGCCACGGAGTCCCGGGAAAGCTCGGAGCCACTGCTGGAGCGCGACGTGACCGGCACAGGGGTGTCAGCCTCCCTGGGCTCGTCAAGGGCCCTTTGCTGCCCCCGGGAAACCTCGCTTGGCTTCTTGGTGGGTGAACAGTCCCAGGCTGCTCCTTGTGTCTGGGGGAGAAGGCAGCAGGACTCGGTGGAAGGCCGACCAGAGGGGCCCCGTGACTGCAGCTGCTCCCAGTGCGTCCCCGAGCTGAGCCGTTGCCAGAGGTGGGTGTTGCAAACGATGCTCATGTGGCAAGTGGCCACTTCACAGTCTAAGGTGCGCGGGGCCTGCTTGCCGGTGACGGGTCTGCAGGGAAGCAGGCGACCCGGGTCCTTGGCAGCCAGCCTGCAGAAGAGCCGTTTGGAGTGGTGGGGAGTAGGGGGGCGGGTTTGCCACTTGCTTTGTTTCTCTCAGCCTTTGGTGGCCGGGTGCTGGATTTCTGGATTCTGGGCCCTGAAGACCTGTCATGTTGCAGCCTTTCCGGATGCGTGTTTAAGCTTTGGGCCATACTCTGTGCATGCCGTGAACATACCTCCCAGGACTGGATGAACGTTTTCCTCCAGACCTGCGGGCAATCCAGCCGTGACTCAGGAGCCCTGGAAACCAGGCAGATACAGAGAAAGGATGAGGCATTTGTTTTTTTAGAGGATCCATTTCAAACAGTCTAGAAGTGTCGACTCGACCTCCCTGCCATATAATCCCTGCAGGCTCTGGAAAGCAAATTATAACCGAGGGCTGTGCTTAATTCTTCCTCTGTTCACATATCTTTGCACTGCAGGGTGGGTCGCGATGCAACACGCAGGCGCCATACCCTGCAAGTCTGTTTCCTGATAATCCAAACACTTCGTCCTCTCTTGTGACCTGACTTAGGAGCAGCTGTTAACGGAGCCTCATCGGGGCCACTGGAGATAGAGAAACAGTGTACAGCCCATTCCATGTAGGGGACGGTGGAAGCAGGAAGAGGGGAGGTGACTAACATCAGTCGGCCCAGCTTTGGGTGGATGGCTGTAGCCTGCCCTGGGAGATCATTAAGTGCTAGTTCCAGGAAACTGGGAAACTGAGGCAGGAGTGAACCCTTATGATCTATGTTGCAGCAGTATCAAGGCGCCTCAGTTGCTGACCAGGACCAGGGTTCCCTCTAAGCTGCCCAGGAGATTAATCGGCCCTGCCCAGTCAGAGGCTCAGGGCTCTCTGCAGGGGGCTGACTGGGTGGGGCTGATTAATCAGCTGTCAAGCTGGGCTGCTGTGCAGCACAGAGGGAACCCGGGTCAGGACCCGTGGGGCTGGGCCCAGTGCAGAGAAGATGGTCCTTGCCCCAAAGAGCTGACAAGCTGCCTTGCCAAAGAGCGAAGTGACACCTGGGTAACCGGAGCCCAGAGCAGCAGGGACGTCGCGAGGAACAGACGGGTCGGCCATAGCCGCGTGGGACGGCAGCTGACGGACAGCCCGGCAGGGCAGCCAGTGACGCGTGCGCACAGACACTCCCCAGACTCACTTCACGCAGGGGGGCGCACTGCACCGCCAGAGCCGCTTCTCCGCGGCTGAACCCCCAACTATGCAGCTGCTGGGCTTGAAGGGTTTGTGTCGGCGTACATGGCCAGTCCATCTCTCTGCAAAGGAGTCACGATGAGTGAGTCTCATGCACACTCCCCTCATACTCTCCTCCATCCCCACCCCACACCCCCCCACACTTTCCCCACACACATACACCCGCCCCACACTCTCCCCCCACCCCCACACCCTCTCCACACACATACCCCCACACCCACCTACCCACACACATAACCCCACACCCACCTACCCACACACACACCCCCACACCCACCCACCCACACACATATCCCCACACACATACCCCCCACTCTACACACATCCACCCACCCCCGCAGTCCGGAGCGCAGGAAGGAAGCAGTGAAGACCTATCGGACGGCGCAGTGGACAATGTGGCAAGTTCCTCCCCAGAGACAGGACTTGTTCAAAGTCACACGGAGCCACGGGGCGACTGGGAACTAGCCCCAGATCCTGCCCCTCAGCCAGTGTCTGGCCCATCTCAGCCATCATGGCTGGGCCCCCACAGAGGATATCGGGTGCGCCGTGGTTGCCCTCTCTCGCCGGGGACAGGGAGCCGGCTTTGTGACGGACAGGGAAGGGCTCCAAGCCCCCACCGTCCCAGGGGCACAGGGCAGCCTACGCCGGGGCCATGGCAGCAGTGCAATGGAAATTCGAGCAGGCGCAGAGATTAAATGCCACATTCTTTCCACCCTCCGGGCTGAAGATAATGGAGAGGGCCCGGAGGAACCTGACCACAGAGGCGGGCGACACCATGTCACGCAGAAATCCACCCTGCTCTGCACGCCGGACACGTCACAGGGGGACATAGACACAGGCTGGCCTTTCTCTCCCATGGGCGCATGGCAGTAAGTGCATGGGGACGGAAAGTCCTGGGCTCTGCTCCCCACATGGCTGGCAGCGTGGTCTAGTGAGCAGAACACTGGGAGCAAACACTCCTGCAGAAATCCCAAGATTCTCTTCTCTTCCTTCATGGTCCTTCTCATCCCTCGGCTAGCAGAGCCACCTAGCACCTGCCACACACATGGGGGGGGGGGGGGCAATTTATACTCGAGTCACACTCATGGGCACAACTGGGAGGGGAATGGGGGGTGTTGCTCCTCAAAGTGCAGGCCTCAGGCAGGGGCAGAATTTGCCCCTCCACACCCAGCCCCATTGGCCTGAGCTGCACTCCCCTTACCCACAATATAGACGTCAGATCCTCCCATGGCCACAGGGTGACCCTGAAGAGGACAGGGCAGGTCTGCCACCAGCACCGAGGCGGGAGCTGTACCCGGGGTGACACTGTGTGGGGCAGAAAAGAGACGTTCCTTTGGGGGAGGGGGTGCCCGAGGAGTTGAGTGGCAACTTCCTGTCTGCAGCCGAGTGCTCCGAAGCGATGCCCCCCCTCCCCACCCCCCCCAGTAAACGCACTTTCTAACCTGGCCTACGTGCGCTGGACCGGGCTTCTCGGAGCAAAGTCACAGAGAAGAGCTGGAGGGGCTCGCAGGCCTGCCACGGAGATGCCAGTTCGTGTGTGCAGGCAGGCAGCATGCGCCACGTCAGCCATGCAAGCCACTGATCCCTGTCAGCTGGCTCTCGTGCCTTCCCTGCCCCTTTGCTCTCACGCATTTCATAGGAATTAAATGCTCCTCTCTCGGCAGCCTAGTCTTGGCCTATCCGCCTTTCCCTTTCCCCATGGAGAAAAAAAGCATCCGACTGTCTTCCACAGAAAGTTGATAGCAGCGGTGAAATCCCCAGGAGAGTTCAGGAGTCTCTGGTCAGGCTCCCTTTTGGGGCTAAAAACTCTGCTTGCAGGAAGTTTTACACTGTAGATTTTATTAACTCCCTCGTTTTGGATTGTGAAGGACTCTAGGGAAAGGAGCAGGTCTGGTTAGGGTTTATAGCTAGAAGGTGTGTGTGTGTGTGTGTATGTGTGTGCGTACGCGAAAGGAGCGGGTCTGGTTAGGGTTTATAGCTAGAAGGTGTGTGTGTGTGTGTGTGTATGTGTGTGTGTGTGTGTGTGTGTGCGTGCACGAAAGGAGCGGGTCTGGTTAGGGTTTATAGCTAGAAGGTGTGTGTGTGTGTGTGTGTGTGTGTGCGCGAAAGGAGCGGGTCTGGTTAGGGTTTATAGCTAGAAGGTGTGTGTGTGTGTGTGTGTGTGTGTGTGTGTGTGTGTGTGTGTGTGCGAAAGGAGCGGGTCTGGTTAGGGTTTATAGCTAGAAGGGGTGTGTGTGTGTGTGTGTGTGTGTGTGTGTGTGTGCGCGCGCGCAAAAGGAGCGGGTCTATAGCTAGAAGGGGTGTGTGTGTGTGTGTGTGTGTGTGTGTGTGTGTGTGTGTGTGTGCGCGCGCGCAAAAGGAGCGGGTCTGGTTAGGGTTTATAGCTAGAAGGTGTGTGTGTGTGTGTGTGTGTGTGTGTGTGTGTGTGTGTGTGTGTGCGCGAAAGGAGCGGGTCTGGTTAGGGTTTATAGCTAGAAGGTGTGTGTGTGTGTGTGTGTGTGTGTGTGTGTGTGTGTGTGCGAAAGGAGCGGGTCTGGTTAGGGTTTATAGCTAGAAGGTGTGTGTGTGTGTGTGTGTGTGTGTGTGTGTGTGTGTGTGTGTGTGTGCGAAAGGAGCGGGTCTGGTTAGGGTTTATAGCTAGAAGGTGTGTGTGTGTGTGTGTGTGTGTGTGTGTGTGTGTGTGTGTGCGAAAGGAGCGGGTCTGGTTAGGGTTTATAGCTAGAAGGTGTGTGCGTGTGTGTTGTGTTTTCATGGTGGGAAGGTTTTCCAAAGAAGAGGGTTGTTTGGTGTTTTCTCTGGATTCACCTGATGTCCCCTGGGAATTGGATCTGTTGGGAGAGAATATTTCCCCCTCCTTTCCCCTGGACTGTGGGATGGGCATGATCCCAGGTCCGAGCTCTTACGTGCTCCGTGGATCAAAATTTGTTCTTTGATGTAGCAGGGACATGGTCTGTTCACTGCTCCCAGCTCTTAGACTGTCCTCAGAAGGGAGTGGAGCCTGGACCTGGTGTGCTCAGAGCAGCTAGGTCCCAGAGAAGGCAGGCAGCCGCATTCTGTACCAGCCTGGGCATTGTCTTCACCCACAGCATCCTGTTTGGTGACGTACAGTGATCCCGCCTGGAGGTGGCAGAGGCCAGCTGTTCATCTGGCAGGAAGGAATGAAGTTTCCCGATGAGATGGAGAAGAAAGAAAACACTTAGCTATTGAAGCTACCTGATCAGCCAGGCTCTAGTGAGGAGCCAAAAGCGTTTGGAAGGCTTCAACTGAGAAGCGTTAAGACTGAGACCAAGCTAAAAGTCTACTCGGCTCACCCTCCTCTATGCTTGTGAGACCTGGACTATATATAGTCGTCATGCGAAAAAGCTGATTCACTTCCACCTGAACTGTCTACGGAAACTGCTGAAGATAAGATGGCAGTATAAAGTTCCAGATACTGATGTTTTTCTACAGGCGAATATGACAAGCATTCACACCATGCTTTGCAAGGCCCAACTCAGATGGGCTGGCCATGTTGTGCGCATGTCCGATGATCGATTGCCCAAGAAGATGCTCTATGGTGAATTACAACACAGCAAGCAATCTCTTGGAGGTCAAAAGAAGAGATTCAAAGACACCCTTAAGGCCTCCCTTAAGAACTGTAACATAGATCCTGGAAATTGGGAGAGTATTGCTGATGATCGTTTTGCCTGGCACAGACGAATACATGATGGTGCAATAGCCCACGAACAAAAGAGACTGCGTTATGCTGTAGAGAAACGTCTTCTTCGCAAGTCCACGGCTGGTATCTTCTCTTCCTCCGGTCGGCAGTCCGATCTTTCATGTCCCCACTGTAACCGTCAATTTCGGGCTCTGATTGGACTAATCAGCCATCTCCGAACCCACCCCCAACCAAACTGATGACACTGGGTGGTCCTCATCGACCTCGATGGACGAACAGCAGCAGTGAGGAGCCAAGCCGAGCCTGGAGGCTTCCCACCACCTGGACAATTAGGGTTGCCAGATGGTTTAACCAAAAATATCAAACACCTCTCAGCCTCCCCAAAAAAAAACACCGGGGAAAAAATTCTGTTGAGAAAAAAAGGGGGAGAGACCAAAGTTGTTGAGAAGAAAAATAAAAAAGACCCTGAGCGTTGTTGAGCAAAAAAAAAAAAAAAAACCAGCCCCTTAAAAAAATGCTTTTGAGGCTTTTTAGCCATAACAGGCCGCCATCTTGTCTTCCTGCTCCAGGCCAGACAGCTCCCCTGCAGAACCAGATAAGCACCCTGGATTTTCGCCTCCTAGCCGGGAAAAAATCAGAAAAATACCGGACATTTTCTGAATTTTTTTACGGGACAGGAGGCGATAATACTGGACTCTCCAGGTCAATACCGGACACCTGGCAACCCCTATGGCTGATGGAAGGTGAAGCTAGCCTCCCTGTCTATTATTCCAAGCATTTCTCCTTTCCCAACACACTCCTGCGGTTTTGCCTGGGTTCCGCTCGAACCAGCTGCCCTTCACGTCCTTGCCACCCACCCAGCTCTTCATGGAGTGGGATTAGTAACATCTGACCTGGGAACTCACTCCAAGACAGCTGGCGCTGCGGAGGAGGATGGGGACCAGGTGATGACAGGTCCCGGTGGCGTATATTGTTACTGTCCTCAGGCTTTGTGCATGGGCTGGAGTTCAAAAGAGAACTAAAAATGTTTGCAAATGCTCAGGGCAAGCAGATAGCTGCAGGTGTTAGTAATGGGATCAGAGGGTTCCCTCGTTAAAGCAATGGACCAAAGCAAACCCAGGAATGTTCTAAAAATTGACCATATTTTATGGACACTCACTGCTGAGGGACACCTTTCCACCGCAGAGCTAATTCCTTCATGTCAGAGTTGGTTCAGAGGAGCCCTTGGGTGCTCAGCATGGGTGGGAGGGATTCTGAAGTGCGCAGGGACTTGTACAAGGCCATCACAGAGGATCTGATCTGAGCCTGTGGAATTCACATGAAACAGGAACAAATCAAACCCTCTTTCAGGCTGCTATGCTCCTAAAACAGAAGGGCATGCAGAACCCAGTCCTGGGCCGAGGGCCATGCCGCAGGGGCGCTGCCCCAGAAGGAGGTCGGGGCTCTGGCTGTTGTAATAATTACGCTTATAAATTTACCCGAAGAGGGAGCTGAAGTGTGGGAAAACGAAATATCGGTTTTATTAATTTTACTTGTGCTGGATGAAAGCTAATCTCCATTTCTCCAAAGAGTAATCGACTAAACCTAGATGAAATGACATGTTAACGATCTAAGCAGAAAGAAGCAGAAACCAACAAACAAATTTCCCAGTATAACGGGGGAAAATCTATAAAAAAGTCCAACCCTTTTTCACTGAGGCAGAGAGCGCAGATCTGCAAATGACTGGAAGCACATGGCATAAAATGTGGACCTCAGCTGGCCATCCATATCCCTTTACTGTGGGATTATTCCCAATAATTAGGAAAAGTATTTTCAAGAACAAGCAAGAACTCAGCTGGAATTTCAAACATGATGCAAGTGAAAAAGGTAAAGATGCGCTTTGAAAACAAAACCAAATAGAAACTGGAGAAAATTCAAACAGCACAAGAGTGGTCTCGTGTGAAAATGTCTTTGTACTCGTATTTAGAGCCGAGTTATATGCTGTCTGGAGCTAATGACTTGGCATCAGAGACTTGGAGCCAAAGCCAGTCACAGACTTTGTTAAAACCATTGGGAGCCAAACACTTTCAGGCTCAACAGAAGGAGCAATTAAACCCATTTATGTGGTTAAAAACATCTGCAGTACAGCGGCGGCCCAAGACAGCAGCACAAGTGGTAGAGCAGATAGAAAGAGAGGGAGTTGCCTGGTTGCAGAGTGGACTGAAGGCACAAAGCCAGACTGGATTGTAAGCACAGTCCTGAAATGAAGCAGAGAGATGGGGCTTCTTGGGCACAGAACCCTCTGGACAGGCAGGCATGGGAATTGGCCCTGAATATTGGTTAAAATGCTTGGGCCAAAGGGGCAACAAGAGTAAAAAGTTCTGGGATTACTGCCTGGCACAGTGGCCGAAAAGGTCATGAGCCATCTCCCAAGGCATAATTAACGGAATTAACTGGAACTCTGGAACATGCGGCCTCCAGAAACTCAAGGCCAGATTCTAAGCAGGGTGCTGTCCACAAAGCACTGGATCCAGACTAGGACAAGCTGGGAAGCAAGAAGCGACGAGTATCAGAAAAGGGAACGTAGCTCATCTAGAAGTGAAAAGCCTGACACTGAATCTTTAGGTTTATTTTCTGTGCAACTTGTATGTGTTGGCTTCTTTTCACTGCCTCACCGTGGAGTCTGTGGTCGGGCTGTTAACTGCGCCCTCTGTGCGCTTTTAAATGAGGCGCGTCTGTGTGTGCCCCGAAGAGGACTGATACCTGGGGGCAGGTTTCACACCTTTGGGAGGGAGGAGATGGAGGGGAATGCCCCAGTGTTTGGTAATGGAAAACGCAGGGAGATGGATTGTGGGGGGCACCCAGGACCAGAAGGGATTGTTGAGGTCACTTGCAAGAAGTAAGGTGGCTGGTGGAAGCCAGGGTGGGGTCTTCTGCTTGTGGGGTGGCTTCTGTCAGGGCTCTGAGCCACAGCAGCCCAGCATTACGGCACCCAAATGTGCAAGGCAGGTGACAGAACCCTGACTGGCCAGGGGGAGCCCCAAAATATTGCAGCATGATGCCATAGGATGCAGCGCGGGGAGGGGGCCAGATTTGCACATCACAGTTGTGTGAAGGACAGAAAATGCATCTTGGAATGCACCCTACACTTGTCACTGGCCAGTTTGCAGAGCGGCTGTCAAACCTGTTCTTCTGTCCCCAGGGCAGGTCGGATCCAAAGTTCTTCTCAGAGGCCACGTCAGCTCGCACCCAGCCTCACGGCTGCCCCGTGCACCGTGCACACATCTGTGAGCAAAGCCTCCCACCACGCACCGGGTTGGCCCCACTTTGCCGAGACGGAGCCTGCAGTGTGGAGAGTTGAAGCGACTTGCCCAAGGTCCCACAGAAGGTTTGTGGCGGAGCCAAGAGGCTTGAGCCTTCCAAACTGGGCTGTTCTGCCCTGTTGGGCGGCAGCCTGAGAAGGGTTGGCTAAGCAGCATTGAGGCTGGGCAGCAGCAGGGTGAGAGATGCACAGCCATGCTGGAGACTGAGGAGGTGCTGTGCCCCTCCCCCCCGGGGGCCAATAGGGACACTGGTGGGGGAACAGGATCACAGGGACACTGAGCTGCTGAAGGTGGAGCCTTTCAGCCGAGATGTCACCCAAAGGCCCCTACGGCGGATGCTGATTCCACAGCCATAGCCTTTGTTGTGAGAGTCAAGGGGCCAGCCTATGGGCCTGACCTGGTTCCAGCCCGAGAAATTAACAGTTTCCTTGCAGCTTCCTCCGGACACCTGCAGCTATTCCTGAGTCTTGCCTGCAAGTTTCCCGGGTGGTCTCTCCATCAGATGTGCCCTCAAGGGCGAACCTCTGCATCGCGCTGAGCACCAGCATGTCCAGGTGGGAAAAGTTGCCATGTCGCCAAAGCTTTGATTATTTCAGTGGGGCTGCATTCTTGGGAATGGGCTGCAGGTCCATATCCGCCTTGTCGGCCTAGAGGCATCTGCGTGTCGGCAGCACAAGATGTGCTCGCACTGGGCCCTTTGGATGGACGGCCCTGCAGTGCTGGAAGTGGGTTCTGCGCTCAAAGCCGACGATGCTGCCTGGGGATCCCGAGCCGGGCGTCATGCAGCAGGGTGACTAACTGGCTGGCAGTCCAGTTGGGGCTTCTGGAAATCCTGGGGTCCAGCCACAGGACCTGCCGAGCTCTGTCTTAGCCAGCAGCAGATGGCTGCTGTCACCCTGTCTTGTGTTTCCTCCCCCTCCTCTCTCCGTCTCTGCCCCGGATTCCTATCCCTCTTATAGGGGCACCCAGGGCCACCCATCCCAGAATTGTAGGGAATCAGGCACATCCCCCAGCTCAGCCACACGGTTAGCCCCCAGGAGTGACTGACACAGAAATGGCATGCGTGGTGAGGAGGAGGGGGAGGTAGGGATGTAAGTGACTAGTCCCGCTTATCGCAGAGTCGAGTATGAACTCGACTAGTCGCTTCCCCCCCTTGCTGCCTCTACCAGAGAGAGGCAGCAAAGGGGGGGGGCACAAGTCAGTGCTGGGGGGAGCCAGCTTAGAAGCTGGTTCCTCTAGCACCGTCTCCAAGGGGGGCCTGGGAGGCAGAGGGCAGCAGGAAATTGACATGAGCGGGGATTGAAACCGGGGCCGGCCCGAGCCATCCGTGCGCCTCAGGCCCTGGGAACGGGGCCCTGCCCCCGAGCATATGTGGCACCCTCACATGGCGGTAGCCCGGTCAGCCCGCAGCTTGGGCCGGCTCCGATTGAAACCATCCTGCTTGCACCAGTCCGACGGCCGCGCCTCTCCCTTTGGCATGTAGAGGAGCCGCCTGCGCCAGAGGGGAACCGGTGCCAGCAGGGCCTGCTCCGGTCCCCATCGGCGCGAGTCCCCGCTGCCCCTCTCCCTTTGGAATGTACAGGAGCTGCGGGCGGTTCTTGTACATTTCAAAGGGAGAGGAGCAGTGGGACAGCGAACCCCCCTTAGGGACTAATCAAGACAATGGAAATTCCATCGATTACTCGATGAGCTGATTAATCAAAATTCAGCATCCCTTGGGCAGGGGTGACATGTCCAGGGCCCAGCAGCCGGTGGGTTCTGCAGGAACCCCTGGGAACAAGCTCATACCTCCCCTCCTTGCAGCCGACAATCTTCCGAAGCTAAGAACTCCCAGTACAAGGCTGCCAGGGCCTGGAGCCCAGCCATGCCTTTCGGGCTTGCCCCAGACAACTGTTTTCTCCTGCGGGAGGCTGTTAATGGCTCGGGGGAGCATGGCATTGTGTGCCCTATGGCGCTCTTAGCGCTGTGCGTTTTCTTCCCGAGCCAGGACAGCAGCGAAGCACCTGCAGGGTTATTTAGGGCTGCAAATTTACGCACTTCTGGGACTAAATCCAGAAATGCTGCAAGCAAACAGAGGAAGAAACACAGAATAAAAGAAGAAGCCTGACCTTGGTGGGGTTAGATTTGTGATTGCAGCTGGGGACAAAGGCTGCAGCTCCAACCCCGGCTGGCAATAGACCCAGGGACCTCGCAAAGGAACTGGGGAGCAGTGGGAAAAGGGCAGGTGTGGTCCAGCACACGGGGAAGTGGGGCCAGCTGCAGCCCATCCCAGGCTCCATGCTGGCTAGTTCCGCAGTATCCTGTTGCAATGAGTTCCGCAGTCAAGTGGCCTACTGGTTGACAAAGCATTGCCTTCGATCAGGTTTCTCAGTCCTTTCTGTATGGAACAGGTGGCACCAAAGCACCCAGAATCCCAGCCCACCAGCTTCGATCCCAAAGCACCAACAGTGGAGTGAGGGAAGGGTTTAGGAAAGGTCTGGACATTCCTATGGGTAACAAGAATCTCCAGAGCTATTGGACTAACAGCAGCCCTGGAAGGGAGATTGAGCTTCGTGCTTCAGGGCTTGCAATAATCTCTAGCCACAAGATCTCACATGGGAGCCCGATTATCTGGCACACGTCCACTGCCGGGTCTTACTCTGGCCACGGGCAGAGGCAGGATCTTGGGTCTGATCCTGTCTGACAACTGCTTCACAATTCATTGGCCTGTGCTGAGGCCTCAGCACAAGGGCCAGTGGGCACCAGCTGTGATGGCTTCAGGGCTGAGGAGCCATGTCTGCTGGGATGCAGATGAGAGGGCACTGAGGGGAGACGGGAGGGGATGGGACACTTTGGGTATGTCTAGACTACAGGGTTTTGTCGACAGAAGTTTTGTCGACAGGGACTGTCAACAAAGCTTCTGTCGACAAAGAGCGTCTAGACACATTCAGTTCTGTCGACAAAGCAAGCTGCTTTGTCGACAAAACCCTGTAGTCTAGACACAACCCTACATGCAATAACACCTTCTGTCGACAGAACTCTGTCGACAGAAGGCGTTATGCCTCGTAAAATGAGGTTTACCAGCATCGACAAAACTGCTGAGTTCTGTCAACGTTATGTCGACAGAACTCAGCAGTAGTGTAGACGCAGGTATAGTTTTGTCGACAAAAGCCCACTTTTGTCGACAAAACTCTGTAGTCTAGACACACCCTTTGGGTATGTCTAGACTACAGGGTTTTGTCGACAGAAGTTTTGTCGACAGAGACTGTCAACAAAGCTTCTGTCGACAAAGAGCGTCTAGACTGCATCCAGTTCTGTTGACAAAGCAAGCCGCTTTGTTGACATAAAAGCGTGGATGCAAAGGATAGTGTAGATGCAATAATGCCATCTATTGACAGAACTCTGTCGACAAAAGGCGTTATTCCTCGTAGAATGAGGTTTACATACGTCGACAAAACTGCTGAGTTTTGTCGATGTTATGTCGACATAACTCAAAGGCAGTGTGGATGCAGGTATAGTTTTGTTGACAAAACCCTGTAGTCTAGACACACCCTTTGCTGACTCTGAGGAACTACAATGCGGGGACATTCCCTTCCTTCCTCCTCCCTTCTCTTCCTCCAGCTGGCCCCTGCTCTGTGTCACTGTCCTGCTGCTTGCTGCACACTCAGGTGCACGTCTCATCGACATCTGGCGAATGGGTCTGCCCCCCGGATTAAACCCAGGGCTGGATAGAACGGGCTCCGCTGCATTGAATGGCTGGGAAGAGGCGGGGATCCTGTGGGGCGCCATAGAAAGCGGCGATGCACACTGTGGGTGCGGGGGAGAGGGGTGCAGCCACAGGTCCGAGCTTAGCTTTGCCATTGCGTGCAGCCAGCCCGATTTCCCACGTGCCATCTTGCAATATAAGAGAGACACGTATGTCAGCAACTCTCCCCTGCATCTCTCTCTTCGCTGAATTCCCCCAACTTCTCTCATGCCTTAATTAGCAGGCTGGCATTTGCCAGGATGCTGGCCAAAACCCGAACACTTAGGAGAGCTGCAGGATCCAAAGGGATAGATGTGGAGGGGTTACCACCTGCTGCTATTGCCTAGCAACGGTAGCATCTCGCTAGCTGATGACTTTCAGTCTGATCAGAATGGAATTCCTGCACACGTCTCTGCTGCGGAAAGGCTTACGGTAGGTGCCTGTCCCAGTCAGAATATCTCCACTTGCTTTGGCTGTTACGTGGTCGGCTAATGCTCTTGCCCATCGTTTCAAATTCTCGTCCACAATTAAATCCTCCAGGCGACTCCACCTTCCTAGGCGCACCCATCCAGGTCAGGGTGTATCTAGGAATGTCTGGTGAAGGAGCAATGGTGCTGTACCTCAGCTAGTACCCGCCGAGATAAGGATATTTTGCTTCTGTACCAAATATTCTCCTTTTGCCAAACACTTCTTTTTCCAGGCATGCCTAGACTGTGATCCTGCACACGACTCCCTTGACACTCCCATGGTTTTCATCTGGGTCTTCTATCAGGCATTTAGCAGGGCAGCACCTTTAGTGAAGGACCACGACTGGGCTTCTCTCTCTGTCTCTTTGAACTGGTCTTCACTGTTCCTGTTGGGAGAGTTTATGGAAAGGGTTAAGCCTTTGTTGGGAAAAGAAACATTCTAGGGACTCTGTGATGCCTGGTAATTCTGCACAGTAAATACTTGCCAGGCTATCTCTTCTCCAGTCTTCTTTGGCTTAAGATGTGGCTTTTATATGCAATATATTTTCCGGCTATTTCCCCATTCCAGTGGGAAAATTACTCAAAAGACATGATAGAGCTGGTTGAAAAATGTTTATTTTTTTTACAGAAAATGTCAGTTTTTCAGTTGAAATTCAAGTTCTGAAACATTTGAAATGAAAACAGGAATATTTCAGGTTGGAATTACTGCCACAATGCTTCAGGGAGTTGTAGTTCACGTATCTCGCACTCCCATTCTCTTTTACAAGCTCAGCTCCCTTGTCCAACTACATATCCCATGATAGGCCGCTTGGAGAGGGGCAGCAGTGCATCATGGTCTCTGGTCATGGTACGACTAGGGGAACCTAACTTGGAGATGAGAATGAAGACGTGAGGCAACTGAATTGCAACACCCATGAGGGGCTGTGGCAACATTTCCAGATGGAAACATTTTGGGTTTTGGCTGAAATATTTTGCTTTTCAGGGGCTTGTTTGGTTGGTTGGTTGTTTTATGAAAAGCAAAAATTTCCACAGGAATCTGCCATGTTGTTTGACAAATATTGAGTCAATCCCACCTCAATTTTCCACTGCCTTTGTGGACAAATATCCGACTAGCCCTGGGGAGGGGGTTTTCACCCCTTTCTGGAGGAAACCATCCACCCCTTCACAGCTAGGATCTTTGGACCTTGTCTGTCATCTTGTGGATAGGGCCACCTTGGGTGGGATTTACAGTTCAGTGCCAGATGCCTAGAGCTGTGGGTCGTGCCATAATCCCAGAGCTCAAGATGCTGGACTCACTTTGCAGACGGCGTCTCTCGCCTACGTTTTACGGAGCCCTTGCCCAAGCAAACATGTATTGACATCGTTAGGAATCTGCCTGAGCTGGGAGGGGTTAACAACTGTGCAAGGACCAAGCAATGGTAGGCAGCTGTCCCTGGGGCACTGCCTTTGAATAGCACGTAGCAATACTACACCATAGTTCAAGGCAGACAGTGTTTCTTACCAGACCCAGTATAAAAGGCTGAAGGAGGCAGAATGTCATTATTCAGCTGGGCTCTGGCCAGGACACCAGATCTGACTCCTTAATTCTCACGAAAAGCTCAGCAGGATGAGTGACGGGGAGGACCTGAGCTGTATTCTCATGGGAAGGACGGAGCCTTCACTGGGCCTCGCCCAGGATTGACTCAGCCTGCATACTGCGCACCAACTATGCTGGATGGACCATCTCACTGTGCATAGACTCATAGATTTTAAGGTCAGAAGGGACCATTATGATCATCTAGTCTGACCCCCTGCACAGTGCAGGCCACAGAATCTCACCCACCTCCTCCTAGAATAATCCTCTCACCTATAGCTCAGATATTGAAGCCTTCAAATACTTTGAAGGCCCCAAGATGCAGAGAATCCTCCAGCTGTGATCTGTGCCCCATGCTACAGAGGAAGGCGAAAAACCTCCAGGGCCTCTGCCGATCTACCCTGGAGGAAAATTCCTTCCCGACCCCAAATATGGCGATCAGCTAAACCCTGAGCATGTGGGTAAGACTCACCAGCCAGACACCCAGAAAGTTCTCTATAGTAACTCCTATCATCCCTCCAGTGACCTATTTCCCACTGATAATGAATGGTCAATTAGTTACCAAGATCATGTTCTCAAACCATTCCCTTATCATAGAATCATAGAACTGGAAGAGATCTCAGAAGGTCATCAAGTCCAGCCCCCCGCTCTAGGCAGGACCAATCCCGTCTAAATCAACCCGGCCAGAGCTTTGTCAAGCCGAGACTTAAACACCTCTAGGGATGGAGACTCCACTACTTCTCTAGGTAACCCATTCCAGTGCTTCACCACCCTCCTAGTGAAATAGTTTTTCCTAATATCCAACCTGGACCTCTCCCACCACAACTTGAGCCCATTGCTCCTTGTTCTGCCATCTGTCACTACTGAGAACAGCCTCTCTCCATCCTCTTTGGAACCTCCCTTCAGCAAGTTGAAGGCTGCTATCAAATCAAGCTAGCAAGGCCTTGGAGCGCACGAGCCTAATGTGCTTTAGAAGTGTGCTGAGCTCACCCACCTGTGGCCACTGAGTTGGTAGTAAGGGTGTCCACACCAGGAGTCAATGCGGAGCAGTGAGCGCGCTTTACATTCACCCCAGCTTACTGTGCACTATCTGCCCCGGGCAGAGCAGCCTGTGGTAATTCTCAATGTCTTCCTGGTGGGGGTCATGTCCTACCAGGCTGCTCCCCTGTGGGGACCTGCTCTCCTCGACGAACTCCCAGCTTTTGCAGAGCAGGGCTGCCAGGCAAACAGGGCCGTGGTTTTCGTGGCTTCCACAGCAGTGTTTTTCCATCAGCTGAAAGGAGCTGTGCGCGTGCTCTCCATTTGCTCATCATTTCATAGACTCCTTATGGTGGAAGAGCAGGACCAACCCAACTCAATCATCCCAGCCAGGGCTTTGCCAAGCTGGGACTTAAAAACCTCTAGGGATGGAGATTCCACCCCATCCCTACATACCCAGTTCCAGCTCTTCTCCACCCTCCTAGGGAAAGAATTTTTCCTAACATCCAACCTAGACCTCCCCCACTGCAACTTGGGACCATTGTTCCTCATTCTGCCATCTGCCACCACTGAGAACAGCCTCTTCCTCTTCTTTACCTAGCCCTGAGCAGCTGCCTCAGTTGGCGTTGTACAGAACTGTCTGTCCCCAGCGCTGCACCTCGTCCTCCACTACCCGACCCCCGGTGAGGTAACCCACACCCGGGCAGTGTGCTGCTCTGTCCCCCTGCCCTCGAGAGGTCGCTGGGTCACATCGAGAGCTTGGTGAGTTTGCCACAGCCTAGGGCTGGCCATCCATTACAGCAGCGGCTGCTCCTGTGTCTAGAGCCCAATGTTCCACAGTCAAACCCTTCGGCCCAAGGATGTCATGTGACATTAAAAAGCCGGGCTCAGGCGATTTCCTAGTCTAGGAAAGCCGATCGGCGCCCAAATGGGGAGGTTCTGCTCTCCTCAGCCACAGAGAAGTCCAATCTTGTTAGCGGACCCAGACCTGGCTGCAAATTGTACAGGGTTGATAAGAAACCCCCCTCTCCACCCTAGCCCACTTGGCCCTTCCCCACCACCAGATTTGAACCCCCTCCATGCCCACTGCCAGAGACTGGCATGCGGGACACATGTCCGTGCCCATCCTGAACTCGGAATCAGCCTTTGCTTCACCCTCCTGAGGCTCACTCCTCTCCATTGCAAGGTGCTTAGTGGTCATGCAGGGGCTGTGAGCATGGGACCCTCCAACACTCGCTTCATTACAGCAGTTTCGTAATGCCCCCCAGGTGACTGGCCCCGCTCCCACACAGTGGAGCCCTGGAGTCGTGTTTCTCCCCAGGACACGGCGTGTGGTGTGTGGCTCTGGCAGGCGAGGCGCCGGTTGCAAAGTGGCTCTGAGGGACGGCGGGAGAGGACAGTTGAGGGTGACTATCCACTGCGTGGTCCTGCAGGGAGCCACAGCCGGTGGGGAACTCGACCGCAGTGGCCACGGGAGTTTGACTGACAGGTGCTGCTGTGCTGGCCCTGGCCGATGTTAACGTGGCCCAGCAGCCACACAACGGGGGCTGTGCCCGAGGCTGCACAGGCTAAGGAAGGTGGCAAGTGGCTGCAGCGAGTGCCAGTGAGGAGGCAGCAGCATGGGCTGTACAACGCTGCTGGGGACTCAAGTCGCTAGCCCCGGGGTGTGTGTGTGTGTGTGTGTATGTGTCACAGGCTGGCTCCTCCCCCAGAAGGGGCGGGGTCTGGTTGGAAGGGGCGGGGCCGAGGACTAGCCTCCCCGCAGAGTTGTCTGGGGCTCTAGGCTTTGAATTAAAGACAGTAAAGGGCTCCCAGCTCCCAGACCTGCCGTTACTGCAGTGCCTGGCAGCCGCCCAGGGTTGCTGTGGCTATTGAAAGGGCTCTCAGTCGTGGTGCTACCCCAGCCAGGGGGGGGGGGGGGAGAGCCGCAAACCTTTTAAATAGCCGCAGCAATGCCATGCAGCTGCCAGGGGCCATGAGCCCTTTCTTTAACAGCACTTTAAAGGGCTCGCAGCTCCGGCCCCTGCCAGGGTAGCGCTGCAGCCAGGAGCCGTTTAAATAGGATCCTGCTGCCTGAGCCGCTGCCTGGAAAGTCAGTGGAATGGGCAGCAGGATAAAAATAGAAACTGGCCAGATGTCGTCTCTGGGCTGGGTCCAAGTGGTAGGTGAGCCGGATCCCTGAGCTAGCCCATGGTGCCACCCATGCCGCTGCGGCTTCACTGCCACGATCAAAGCCAGCTTGGGTCTGTCTCCACGTGCTGCCATCGCACCTCTTACATGTAGACAGAGCTGGAGGCAGCGTCTGGACAGGAAGCCTCCACACGGGGGACCAGTGCTGAGCTGGGCTGGGCTCCCACTCGCTCCACCCCAGCCAGGACATTCCATGGTCAGAAGATGGACACATCAGTGGTCAAGGCAGCTCAGGAAGCCTGGCTCAATTCCCTGCCATGGCACAGCCACCTTGTGGCCCCTCGGACCAGTCCCTTCACCCCCCTGGACCAGGGACAGTCGCCCAGAGGCTGTTTGAGGATGAAGGTTGTGAGGCGCTCACACTCTAGGGGAATGGGGCCACAGTACTCACTAAGGGTGCGTCTACACAGAATCTTTAGCTCCAAATAAGCTATGCCTGAGGACAAGAGACTGGACTGTCACTAGACTGGTAGCTGATCAGTTGCACAGGGAAGGGTGTCACACCTGGGGGGAAGGGAGAGGAGTTAGGGAAGGCTGCTGGGAGCCAATCCTTCTGTGGTCTCTGCCACCGCTTATATAGCCTGCCCTTGAGCAAGTCACTATATTGCCACACGTCTCGGTTTCCCCATCCATAAAAGGAGACTGATGATCATTATCACAGGACTTGATGAGGCTTAATTAGCATGTTAATAAAAATTTAATTAACATCCTGTAATGGATTTGGCTAAAGCTCAATTGAAATAGCAATGTTGCTGAAGCAAATTAAGAATAAAAATAAAATAATTCATTTGCAGAGCCTGCCTGGCTGGCAAGTCTGCAAAGACCTTTTCACCTCCAGATGAAAGTGACACACGCCGGTTCTTGAACAGAGCATCTCTGTAAAGTCAAGCGGCCTATAAGAACCTCGCCCCAAATTCCCCAAATCCAGTAGAAGAGCATCCATTGGCTTCAGGGCACTTTGGAACATGCCCCAAGTGAAAGCGGAACCAAGCCCAGGTTATATGCTCACTCAAGCACAACTGGGAAACAGTTTTTCATTCCCAGCTTTTTTTGCATCCTCCCCCACAAAAAGGCAGTGTTGGCAACACTCAAATATTTTTCAAATTCATGTCATTTTGCTAACTTGTTTTGGTAGAAAACAACATAAACATGACAAAATGGAAACATTTCTTTGTGACATTTACAGAACTAAATGTGGCCGTTTTCAGTGCAAAACCGTTTCCATTTCGGGGCAAAGGCTTCCCCTTATAGCCTGGGCACAAGCACATTCTCGTGAGCACAGCACGGTTAGAACGTCGCTTGGAGTATCACGGACAGCGGGGTGAGACGTTGTCATGGCCTTTTGGATGAAAATGGCTGGTCAACTGATGTTAAAACTTTCATTGAAAACCCCGCCCCAAAATTAATACAAACGTGGTATTTCGTACTCATTTCCAGTTTATAAACAGTAACTTTTTTACAGAAGATAATTTACTTCCTTGTTTTGAAAAAAAGTCAAAACCTTTTACAAATGATCCACATCGACCTGAAACGTCTTCAGTGTCTCCAAACAAATCGTCATTCTGCTCACCCCGAGCCAGAACGTTTTTCAGCTTCGCGATTCACCACAACATTGTCATTCTTGGCTCCATCTGAAATGACTTTTCAAAATTGCCCAGCCAATGCAAACGGCAGCGGTCACCAGCTCTGCTCTAGATCCTGCCCCCTTTCGATTTGTGGGAGCTGATTGCAGGGGCTTAGTCAGGGGTTTGGGGTGTTTTTGAGCATTGCCTGGGAAACTGGCCTCCCAAGGCCTGCCTGCATTGGGCAGCGGTGGAGTCTGGAGTCCTGCACTAGAGCTGCAGTGTGCATCTGACAGCTGCCCGGGGATCCGCTGTTCTCTCTTTAAGCAGGAAGCCGGCTTTCCCTCCCCAGACCGTTCCCCTCCAAGGTCACCTTGGGCTGCTCTTTTCCAGTGGCATGCCTGGCCCAGGGCTGGAGGCGAAGCATTCTCTGCCTGTCAGAAATCTCCGGCCTCCGTGGTCAGGTGGAATCCAGTGTCTCGTTACAGCCGTGCACCAGGAGGGTGCAGGCAGAAAAGAATTGTCACTTGCTATTGTGGTCCCAGAGAAGAATCTGAACAATATCGCTCCCGCAGCGATCAGCTTTCCCTCCGCCTTGCAGGGAAGAACTGCACCTCCGGGGCACGGTGTCTGCAGGGCTGAGATGCCTTGCTCTTTACGGAGGGACGTGCATTCCAGGCAGCTATCTGTGTGGCTGTCCTGACGCGCGCCCCCTCGAAACCCCGTTTACACAGGGCTGCAGGAACAAGGGAGAGGGGTTACCATGCTCCTGGGACTGCCCGGGAATAGAGCTGGCTTTTTATTTTTAGTAGGGCTTGAAGATGGAACATGCCCTTTGCAGGGGAAGGATCCCCTTTCATTCAGGCCAGCGCCCCGGCTGATCCGAGCTAATTGGTGCATTGTATCCAGAGCGAAGGCATGCAATCCGCGCTGGGCACTTGCCAGGGCTTTGTACCATCTGTGCTGGGTGGACGCTTGCCTTCATCTCCTGGGCACACGCACATTGCTGTGAGCACAGCGAGAATGCCCCTTAGGGTCCGTACTTGGGTGTCCCGGAGAAGTGAGTGAGAATCTGCCCTGGCATTTTGATGAGCGATGGTTCTTCAACCAACATTAACATTGTCATTGAAAACAAAACAAAAAGTTTCCAGTGGATCAGAACTAACTTTTTAATAGAAAATAATGTTCACAAACAATTTTAGATTCAATGGATTTATTTGGTTTGGGGATTTTTGTAACAAGCCTCAACATATTTTATGTTTCCCCCCTGAACATGCTCTAGGGGGGAAAGACCAGCCCAACAACTAGCTCCGATCTAGAGTTGTCAGCGGGAGATTTCAAAATGGTTTACAAAGGAGATCAGGATCATTATTCCTAATTGTTCTGAACATCCTCCATGGGGCAATTCAGTTCCCCTGATTATTCACCACTCCCCGTGAGTCCCCCACCCTATGAGTAGGGCCTGAATTCTTCATTCCTAGGGGAACCACTTTACATTTGACTGCATTAAAGTTCATATTGCTTGCTTGCGCCCAGCTTCCCAAGTGACCCAGATACCTGGGTACCAGTGTTAACTCTTTCCTTGTCAATTTCTTCCATTCCTCGCTTCTGCTGTGGTCCCCGTCCCCCATACACAGACTTTTCCTAGTTTCTTTTCCTCTCTAAGCCTTTTTCAATCAGATTTTTTCCCAATCAGCACGGCCTGCCCTCTCGATTGTGACTTTTGATCAACTCTTCCCTTGTAGTCACATTTCTCTGTTTACATTCTTTCGCCCCAATGATTTGTCTCATAATTGTTTTCAGGTTCATGACACTGGCCCTTGTAAAGCACCAAGTACCTACATTACAGGTTGTACCTCCCTACACTGGGAATCTCTGGTCTGGCAACATCTGCAGTCTGGCTGTTCCTGGACCAGAGAGCCCAGGCTCAGGGAGGTCTGGCAGCACAACTAGGCGCCCTGTGGCAGCATGGCCAGAAACTCTGCAGAGGGGGCAGTGCCATGGCCGGGAGCCCTGTAGGAGGTGCGGGGGGCAGCGGCATGGCTGTGAACCTTGCAGTGCTGCTGGGATCCTGGGAGGGCTTGCAGCAGCGCAGCCAGGAACCCAGCAGGGGAGTGGGGGTGGCAGGGGAGGCCAGAAGCGCTGCAGCAGCGGGGCCCAGTGACGTGGCAAGCCAGGTGATGGCTGGTAGTGCAGCCGGCTGGAGGCAGGGGGCCGGGGCCGAAGAAGAGCCAGGGGCAGCGGGCTGGGACCTGGTGGCAGGGGACACCCCCTCCCCCAGACTGGCAAATTCTCATGTTCAGACCTAGTCAGGTCCGTGGGTGCCAGAGCAGTGAGGTCCAGCCTGTACTGATCTGAGCTCGCCCTTCCTGCGGGTGTGTAGTAATGTTGGTTGTCAGAGGAGGGTCGTGGTGCAATGACAGGTGAGAAACCCGGCCCTGGCACACTTTTACGCCCAACTAATGCCTCTGAAAGTCCCACAAAATGTTACACGATGTTCTGCTTTTACATAGAAGCATAGAATTAGAACTGGAAGGGACCTCGAGAGATCTCCAAATCCAGTCCCCTGCGGTCATGGACCGAGCACTGTCTAGATCATCCCTGATAGGTGTCTATCCAACCTGCTTTTAAATCTCGCCAGTGATGGAGATTCCACAATCCCCCCAGGCAATTTATTCCAGTGTTTAACAACCTTGACAGTTAGAAAGTTTTTCCTAATGTCCAACCTAAACCTCTCTTGCTGCTGTTTAAACCCATTGCTGCTTGTCCTGTCATCAGGGGCCAACAAGAACAATTTCACCACCTCCTCCTTGTGACACCCTTTAAGATACCTGAAAACCGCTCTCATGTCCTCTTTCAGGGTATGTCTACACTACCCCCCTAGTTCAAACTAGGAGGGTAATGTAGTCATACGGAGTTGCAAATGAAGCCCGGGATTTGAATTTCCCGGGCTTCATTTGCATAAAGCCGGCCGGCGCCATTTTTAAATGCCGGCTAGGTCGGACCCCGTGCCGCGCGGCTACACACGGCACGGACTAGCTAGTTCGGATTAGGCTTCCTAATCCGAACTAGCTGTACACCTCGTTCCACAAGCTGTACACCTCGAACTAGGGGGGTAGTGAAGAGATACCCTGAGTCTTTTCTTTTCCATACTAAACAAGCCCAATTCCTTCAGCCTTGCCTCATAGCTCATGTTCTCTAGACCTTTCATCATTTTGTTGCTCTTCTCTGGACCTTTTCCAATTTCTCCACATGCTCTTAGAGTTCCCCTTGGAATGATGGTTCCTTAGTCAAAGGACCAAACAAAAGACAATAATTTAGGAGACAATCCAAAAAGAACAGTGGCAGATCTAAAATGGAATGCTTAGGAAGGAACTTTTAACTTGGCCTAAAGATGCACACTGTGGTATGTTTTTTATGCTGGGTTGGATGCAGAATGACAGACAGGCTAGCACATTGCAAGTTGCCATTATTGGATTTTTATTATTTTTTTTTCTCATAAAAGCAAAACTGAAAAACTTCAGCCAAAAGATTCTTTCTGGCAGTTTTCAAACGTTTTTTTCCCCATTTTTGGTAGCTCCAGTTCTTGAGCTTTCTGTATGAAAAGTCACAGTTTCCATGAAAAATTGCCTTTGCCGCCAGTGCGGTCAAGATCCATCCTCCTCCTTTTCTTTCTGATTTCCCAAACCTTCCTGTTGCATGTGACAAAGCCCCAGGAAACGACTATCGACGGTACCACGACCTTCCTCATCGGCCCTGGCTGTGCCTTTCTGGGCTCAGCTTTCAGAAAGGCCGGTGTTTATGTAGGGCGGCCTTCCATTTGTTCTGAGGTGACATTTCCCCTCCGCCGCAGGGACTGCAGCAGGCCAGTGACAGAACAAGAATGAACTTCAAAATACCAAGCCATGCCGCAGCTCGGCCCAGGCAGACATGGGGTCCTGAGAATCTAAAGCCGGACAGCCCAGACGTAACAACTACTTGGATTGGAAGAGGCCTAGGGGAACTTGCGGAGGCTGGTCAATAGGGTCTGTGATCCTACTTCTACTAACGGGCTCACAATCAGTCAAGATCACAATCCAAAAGAGAGGCCCTTCAGCCCCAGCCATTGCTTCTACAGGCTGGAACAACACCCGCGGCACTTCTGCAGGCTGTTCCCTGGAGCTCCAGGTCTCCCATCAGGCTGGACCCGCTCTGCCGGGGGGCTGGCGGGAATAAGCTGCCCGTGAACAGGCTGCACCGTTTTGGTGGCCTGAACACTGCTTCCGGTGGGACTTTGGCTTCCCAGGAGTGACAGCTGCAGGCTACGGTTTCAAAACCAGCAGCCTCAGCCCGCGTGTGTTGTGTCCCTGGGCAGGACCCCGACGGCAGAGCACCAGTCTGAGGAATGGCGACTGCCCCCTTTTTTCGGCTGCTGAGGTTCTCTTTCTGCTGCCGCGTGTGACTTTAATCCTCCCACCAAGGGACTGGGGTGTCATCTCAGACCAGGTACCCTGCATGCATCTGTGGCAGCTCCTTCCTGTGCACGGTCACCCCACGATTCCGAAAGTAACCTCGGCAATGCACAGGCCGTAATGCCAAGATATTAAATGTTATGAACTTTTTTTATTTTTATGAGCTCCTCACTCCCTAAGGGTGTGTCTAAACTACATGGCTCCATCGACAGAGCCATGTAGATTAGGCTGATCGGCAAAGGGAAATGAAGCCGCGATTTAAATAATCGCGGCTTCATTTAAATTTAAATGGCTGCCGTGCTGAGCCGACAAACAGCTGATCAGCTGTTTGTCGGCTCAGCACCCTAGTCTGGACGCTCCCATGCCGACCTGAAAGCCCTTTATCGACCTCCCCGTTATGCCTCGTAGGATGAGGTTTACCAGGGAGGTCGATAAAGGGCTTTCATGTCGGCGCGGGAGCGTCCAGACTAGCGCGCTGAGCCGACACACAGCTGATCAGCTGTTTGTTGGCTCAGCGCGGCAGCCATTTAAATTTAAATGAAGCCGCGATTGTTTAAATCGCGGCTTCATTTCTCTTTGCCGAACAAACACATCTACATGGCTCCGTCGACGGAGCCATGTAGTTTAGACACACCCTAAGTGCATAAAAGAGGGTCTCTGCTCTGCCTGTCCTGAGGGCTGTGCGAGGAGGAGCCCCAGGAGAGGAAGTGGTCGTTACTGGGACACAAGGGACATTCCAGGTGACAATGTGGAGACTGTAATATCTCAGGGCTGGAGGCAGGTCACAAGCCCAGAAGCTAAGGGCACAGCCACAGAGAGCACTGAGGAAGTGGTGGGAAGGCTCATGTTGGGAATCTCAGAGGAGAGCCACGTGATGTTCATTTCCAAACCTCATTTGGATGTGTGTGGAACGCACTCATGTTTTAGATGGTCACACAGCCCACGCGGTCATGTTTCTCTGTGCCCCAGATACTAATAGCCGCCGGGATTTATATTTGAATTGCAACTAACAAACAAGAAAGAACAAATGTAAAGCAGCAAGGGAGAAAGAGTAAGGAAGGTTCAGTGGTTCGGGCAGCCTCTCAGGGCATGGGAGGGTTGGGTTAAAGTCCCAGCTCTGCCATGAACTTCCTCTGGGAGGCAGACAAGGCACTTACCTCTTCTGGCCTTGGCCAGCGGCGCTGCTGGTGGGGAAGTGGGGAGGGGTGAGAGCTGCGCCAATAGTACGGCGACAGAGGGCCAGATTAGCTTTGCGGAGAGAGAAAGCATGTGCAGAAGAGTGCAAAAGAGCAAGCCCCCCCCCCCGACAGGGATCTGTGCAGCGCATGGAGACGTAGCCAAACGTATTGTGGCCCCGGAGGTACCCGAAGGCCCTCGCCAAGGCTAGGAGTTCATTGCACTAGGTGCTGTACCTCCAGTGAGCAGCAGCCCCCAGCCCGAAGTGCTTGCACTTTAAACAGACACAAGGGGCACAGAGAGAAGCAGAGTTCCTGAGTCCCAGGCCAGGACCCTAACCACTAGACCGTGCTACCACCCCAAACACACACGTGGCACCCACGCTCTCCTCCTTTCCAAGCGATCTGCAATGTGCACGGTACGGCACGTGGGACTGGGATAGTTTCACGAGCTCCCCCAGCAGGACGCAAGTCAAATCTCCATAATTCAGTGGCATTTCCATCCCTTTGACCTGCATAGGGAATCTTACGCTGCTTTTGGAGCCTACAGCTCCCGCTACTTGACTGCGTTGCTAATCCGCTAAGATGCTGATCCGGCGGAGAGTTCACACTGCAGTACTTGAGCCTGGCAGAAATGAGAATTACAAATGTGCCTCAATGCAGTACTTATCTTGTCAAAGTAAAGACTCGGTTGCTATTTGCTAATATGACCGCACATCCTTTTCCAAGGAGGCTCAGATACCAGGGTGATGGGCAGCACCCACTGGAACACATGGAGTCAGAGCAGAGAGCAAAACAGAGAGAAGAAAGTCCAGAGATGAGGGGTGTCAGTCAGAGGAAGGGGACCAGGAAGCAGGAGAAAATAGGGAGGGATGGGAAGGAAAAAAGAGAGAAAAAACTGAAGATGGATGTGACGTAGTGTGGGTACCTTGCTGGTTGCTGGGCTTGGGTTGTGAGTGACCCCCACTGGCTGCTGGCTGTAGCACGGCCCAGCAGAGCAGGGGATGAGTCATTATGCAAGGGGGCTCCGAACCTGTCTGACGAGTTATCTCCCAGGGAGCGGAACAGTAGGAAGAAGGGGAGTGGAGCCCTGGTTGGGGGCAGGGCTGGAAGTGAGTGAGTTAGAGTTCTGGCTGGTTTCATGGAGGAAGCAGCCTAGGCAACGGGCTGGGATTTAGGGGCCCAGGCTCCCCCATCTTAAGGGGCACTGAGGCATCCTAGGCCTGCCCTGTAACCAGGTTACATCCGTGCTGTGCTGTATCCTGGAGAAGCAATAAGCTCCCTCTGTTCTACTGGCTGGTGGAGTCTGTCTGTGCCATTACGGGGGTGCAGGAGATGGGAAAACCTCAACGTGCCGTCACAATGGACAAGGAGAAAGAAAATGGAAAGTGGGAAAGGAGCAGAAGAATGAATCTGAAATGGGGAGGGAAACAGAACACGGAGGCCTGCTTCACTTTAGAGGTGATGGAAGTTCAAGTTAAGTCCATGACTCCCCACTTGATTGCAATTGTCAGATCGCTACTGGTCCCACAGGAGCCTCTAGGCATTGCGGTCAGAGCAATAACGCCTGCCTCTTAGCATCAGTAGAGCTTCAAGTGCTTTACCACTTTACTGCTCAGTAGCATTAATCCCATTGGACAGCTGGGGAAACTGAGGCACGGAACAGGGAAGTAATTTGACCAGGGTCACCCAGCCCAGGTCTACACTAGGACCTTAGTCTGAAATACCACCCCCCAAGTTCAAATTAGTACCACACTACCAAGCCCGTGATTTCGGAATATCGGGCCACAGAATTTGAACTCTGTACTCCTGCTATTCATCAGGAATAATGCTAATTCTGAACTTGTAATTTTGAAATAACATTTGAGTGGGCACTCCCGTGCCACTAATTTGAACTAATTGGCCTCTAGAGGCCTCCCCAAAGTGTTTCCAGGGGCCTAAGTCCGAGGCAGTTAATGTGGACGTGCTATTTCAGACTAATTTGGTGTTTCCCCGTAGTGAGGACTTGGAATTTGAATTTGTTAAATCGGGAGTTAATAAGTTGAATACTGAAATAATTTCCTACTGTCGACGTGGCCCCAGATGGGCAGTGGCAGAGCCAGGAACAAAACCAAGGTCTCCAGATGCCTAGTCTGATGTTTCCACCACCAGGTCTCATTGTGCTAGGACACCCAGAAGAACAGGACAGGTGTCCCCTTCCTGCTGAGTGTCTGGCACTTCTCCTCCAGCAAAGCAGAAAAGATCTGCAGAGTGCGTGTGTGTGGCGGGGGGGCAAGGAGGAGGAGGTGTAGTCTGGGGTGTAAGTCACCAGAAAGGGACTTTGAGGACTAGGGTGAATTCTAGGCTCCGCTTTCTGTAGGACTTGGGCAAGTCAGTTTGTCTGTCTGTCCCTGGCCTGTTGGAGGACAGGAACGTGGCGTGCACACGGCATGGCTGCTGGGTGTGCACCGCAGTCTTATTCCTGGCTTCAGGGAGCGCTGAGCCAAGGGATGTGGGGGTGAGGTGGGAGCGGAGGGGGCTGGCTCTTGGAAGAAGGGGGTTGAAGCAGCTGAGCAAGGCTGCATGGTGCTATGTGGGAGGGGGGGAGGCTGAGTTAGTTGATGAGTGCCCAGGAGCTGAGGTGGGAGCCTTTGAATTAAATCCAAGCTAAGTGCATGAGTGACTCACATGGGACTGCACAAACCAACACACGGGCAGGGGAGGGACTGCAAAAATCCAGGGCTTGAACCTGAGCTGGGAGGAGAGTGGGAGGCAGCAGAGGGCCAGAGAAAGGGCACCCCTGCCCCCAGCAGGCTATGCTAGTGGCTCCCTTGCCCCCGGTCTCCAGCAGCTCAGCAGCGGTGGGCAGAGTGGGGTGGCTGTGAAGGATGCTGAAAGCAAAGCCGAACAGCTCCGGTTTGACATGCTCGAGGGGCCAAGCCAGTGCAGGGGAGACATGGTCACAGCCTGGGAAAGCCACTTCTGCTGCAGCCTTCTGCATGGAGAGGAGCAGGGCGAGGATGCATGTGGGCAGAAGGAGACCACGGCTGCAACCGAGAGGTGAGATGCTGGCAGCCCGGAGAAGAGGTTTTGTGGTGCAGATGGAGAAGAAAGGCTGATTGTTAGCACTATGCAAGAAGAGTCAGACACACCCCGGCCAAGAGCCTAATGACGTCTCTCTCTTGGGGTATTTGGGTGTAGAAATTACACAGATTTGCACACCCACTGAGCTAGAGTGGGGCAAACGGGGCCACTCAGGCCAGTTTTCTCAGCACCTCTTCCCTGGCATGTAGCTTAGCACCTCCCTGCTGAATTTGGCCCAGAAACTCCCTTGCCCCAGGCTTCATTCTGCTCAAGGCCTGGAGTTTATATCAGACACCTAGGCGCTTTATTTGCATATCGGAAGGGCAGTCACTTTATGGATCACTGCCCCGGCCACAGAACGAGAGACAAATAATACAAAGGGACGTGAAACGTTTGAACTAGGGGCCGGCAACAATTAAGTGAGCTTGAAACCAGGGCTGTGAAATTTCCCCTAGGCAGAGAGAAAAACACGTTTCTGAAGCGAGAGGCCTTTCATTTCAGATTACGGAAGAGTGCGAAGGAAGGAAGAACAAACATAAAGTGACTCCCAGGTTATGTCTACACTGTGTTTTTTTTTCTGGAAAAAGATATGTGATTTGCGAACCTTTTTCCACTTGTGTTTTTGGAAGAGGCTTTTCCGACATTTGGCCCGTCTACATAAAATGAGGAATACAGGGCTTCCAAAAGAGCGTGTCCGCTTTTTCGGAAACGGATCCGAAACAGCGGCCGCGTTCCCTGGAGTGAGAGCGCACAGTGTGAGTCACTCCGGAGCATTTTGCAATTGAATTGAAGCCAAAAATTGAATTCTATGCCAGCTTTATAGAGGCCTGACCTTTATTTCCTGGGTAGTCCTTGCGCAAGGCATTTATCATTGCCTCTCAAAAGGCCGGGATTCTGCATGCATTGCTGGCTTGGAGAGGCCAGGCCTTGTCCCTCCCTTTGCCCTTAGTGCCCCCTCAACCCTCCCTCCCACTTCTGCCACCAATCTTCCCGCCCCAGCCCTGGAACAACTGGCAGGCAGCGGGGCTCCTGGATGGGAAGGCGACACGGACCCCAGCACCCTTAGCCCTGGCCAGGTGGGTGGCACAGCTCCCAGAACTGAAGCCCCGGTCCACAGGCCAACCCTGTGGCCCCAGCCTGACCACAGGGGAACAGTGCTGGTGGGAAGGAGGAGGGGCCTGGAGGTGGAGTGTAGGCAGGGTCTGGCCTGTAACACCCAGCGCCCATGCTGGAAGGTATTCAGGTGCTTATCTCCCACTGAAATCAGTGCTGATGTGAGGCTCTGGCCATAGCCTCTCTTGGCCTCGGTTGTCCATCTGTACAATGGGGATAAGAGCATTGGCCTGCCTTGAGGGGTGAGAGGGAAAACACACCAAAGACTGACCTACCTGGAGCTCGGCTGATGCAACGCACTAGAAGGCTGGGATTATTTGTCCCCAAAGCAATAGGCATTAGGGGCACATCATGCAGGCTTTGTATCTATGGCCACTTCCTTCCTAGAGGGGCAGAGCTTTCCGAAAATCCCCCCTTGATAAAGAGCCTAATGAGCATGTTACGAAATGTAATGGACTAGAATCAGCCAGGCAGCTATTGAGCAATAGATGAACAAAGCCTCAGATTGGCACTTCCAGCTGCACACAAGAGAAATGGATCAGTGCTCATGGCCACGAGCCATCAACGAAGAGGTCTTCATTCATCAATTACTTGTTGTCAATAGGAAAAGGGAAAGGAGCGTGGTCTAGGGGTTAGACCAGACGATTGGGATTCCTCAGTCTGCTTCCCAGCAATGCCACTGTTGTTCTGTGCACCCTGGGGATAGTCACGCCCCCTTTCGCCTCAGTTTGCCCTTCTGTAAAATGGGGCTAGTACCCAGCGACCGGTGTGTTGTGAAGACTAAGGGGCATCTGCAAATGCTTTGAGGAGGATAGAATTCAGTGGCTCCTTCGGTATATTTCCAGAAAGGCGAACTGAATTCTCATCCTCAATGGGGGTGCAAAAGAGGGCTGGATACCCAGAGCAGACAGTGACCTGCCCCTGTGACATTGCAGACAGTGGAATTTCCTCCCCTATTTCATGTTACTTGATCCTCTCCGGTACGCCTGACTTCACAGCTCTTTCCAGGGGCGATTGCAGTGACATCACAGTGGCCCCAGCGAGAGGTGACCCGAGTTTCTGTCCAGCCTGTGCCCCTCTGGCTGGGCTGGGGATGAGCGGAGGGAGCAGCTGCAGAACAGAGCAGAGGTGACACCTAGGGGCCAGACTCATTCAATTGCCTTCTCCTTTCCCAGAGCCCCTGGTGATAAATGTCTAACGCGAGGGCTGGGTCCAGATTTGGAATCCGCTAGAGCTCGGGGGTGTTTGGCTCTGAAAGCTGGACCAGCCCCATTCCTACTCCCTGGAAAACTCCATTTCTCTGTGCAGGAGCGTCCTTCCTCCGTGTGGGTCCAGGAGTCTCAGCGTCTGCCAAACCGGGGAGTTCAAAGCAGAACTGGGGCCACGTTTGTCCTGATTAAAATAATCTGAAAGCCCCATCAAAGATTCCCACCTAAGTTACAGAGCAGGCTCCAGTCTAGCCTCCCTTGTGAGAGTCAGACAGGAGCCCGGATGGAGGAACTGGATTGGACCTGCGGAGTCCCAGTCCACAAACCCAGCCTCCCTCCCTCCTTTCTTTAAGCCATGAGATGATGGGCATGTCATAGAGTCTGCCTCAGTTTACCTAAATGCATCTCAAGAAGACTGCTTTGCCAAAGGAGGCCTGATTCTGCCCTCATCGTTGCTCTCCTGTGAACCAACTGATTCCTGTGAAGTAGATCTCTCAGGTGGCAGGGTGAGACCTACAGCTTTCTACGGAGGTGAATGATGGAGGTTTCTGTGTGATCCTCTTTCTCCTCACCCTAGTGGCTGGAGGGCTTGTTTAATCTGTACTCCCTTTCAACACTACTCTGATTCTGGGAAAAGGCAGTGTGTCCTAATGGATAGAGTACTGGCTAGGGGCCCCAGAGATTTTGATTCACTTCTTCCCTCTCATTATTGAGGGACTGTGGGCAACTTATTCTCTTTGCCTCTATGTCTCCATCTGTAAAATGGAGACAATCACATGGACCGCCTCTGAAAAAGCCTTGAAATCTACTGATGCAGGGTATTATACAGGGACGAATGATTCCATGCAAATGAGCAGTAAGACCCAGATTAATGCC
Organism: Pelodiscus sinensis; assembly: GCF_049634645.1. Lineage (NCBI taxonomy): Eukaryota > Metazoa > Chordata > Testudines > Trionychidae > Pelodiscus > Pelodiscus sinensis. The sequence continues at coordinate 4,570,175 of NC_134739.1, read as the reverse complement.
ATGCCTGGGACTACTGATGGATCCAAGAAACTTCCCCTCCCAGGTTAATACTCTGCTGAAGGAGGCTTGTGGGGAACCCACGTAGCACAATTAATACTCATGAAACGAGTTTGCATGATTAACCTCATTATTCCAGCCAAACGCTCCGATGCTGCCCACAGCCACTTTAACACTTGCTCTGTGAACATTACGCAGCCCATAGATCTTCCATTTAATCACTGCACACGCCAGCAGGGCTCAGGGAGATTGCTCCATAGGTGTTTCCTGGCTCACAGTTTTACCAGCACTCGCCTGTGATTGCTCAGCCTCGTAGCCGGCTGATGGAACCATTTTTCATTGGAAATGGTGGTTTTGATGAAATCGAAGCATTTCACGGGAAACGTGTTTGTCTCGATGAACCATTCGGCAGGAAAATGTCAAAATGAATCTGTTTGACTTCCCTACTGCAATTTGCTAATAGGTCATCAGACTGTTTGGCATTAAGGTGAAAACATTTTGTTTCAAGGATTGGTGTGAATATTATATTAAAATTGCAACATTGTCCAAGTAGATATGATAGTTTATATTAGTGGTGGTGGTACTTTAACTTCCCGCACCCTGTATATTTTGACAGATATCCACACCCCCGCCATGGTTTTGTGCCAATGAGACACTTCTGTGAGCCTGCCTGACTCTTTTTGTATCCCCTTTTTGTCTAATTAGTGGACTACATGACCCTCATGTCTCTTTCAGGTGTCCCAAGTAACCTTTCTTGGCACATGAATTTTTGGCATTGTTGGCTTTTTTTGGGGGAAAAAATCTTAAAAACTCCTAATATATCTTCCTGAAAACAGTGAAATACATGAATAAATATAGATCTCAGACCCTTTTCTTAGTTTTAGGGGGAAACATCTTTTTTTACACATTTACAATGTCTTCATGGCAGAGGAATGAAGGAGAAAGTGTTTATACTCACACAAAACATTTTTTGAAAGAGTGCATCTTCTTTTGTACAACATGGCTGTACAACATTTTCCTAGCCAATAAGAAGTTTCAGCAGGGTAGCCGTGTTAGCCTGTAACTTTAAAAACAATGAGTAGTCCTATAGCACCTTAGAGACTAACACATATATATATAGTATCATGAGTTTTCATGGGCAAAAGCCACTTCCTTAGGGTACGTCTAGATTACATGCCTCTGCCGACAGAGGCATGTAAATTAGACTACCTGACGTAGTCAGTGAAGAGGGGACTTAAATATCCCTAGCTTCATTAAAATAAAAATGGCCGCCGCGCTTTGCAGGCTCAGCTGATCGTCCGCACAGCGCGCGAGTCAAGACGCTGATCAGTCGACAGGGAATGCCTTTGTCGACTGCTCCTGTAAACCTCGTTTCACGAGGCATAAGGGAGTGGTTGACAAAGGTGTTCCCTGTCAACCGATCCACATCTTGACTCGCGCGCTGTGCCGACGATCAGCTCAACCGGCACAACGTGGCGGCCATTTTTATTTTAATGAAGCCAGGGATATTTAACTCCTCGCTTCATTGACTATGTTGGGTAGCCTATTTTACATGCCTCTGTCAGCAGAGACATATAATCTAGACGTACCCTTAGATGAGCCAATAATGTAGGGATGATGCTTTGTAAGTTAATCTGTCTCCTTCCTTAGATAAGAGCTTCTGTAAGGTGGTGACGAGGGAAAGACATGGGGCAAAGACATTTGCGTACTTAGTTTTGTATTATTGTTGTATCATTTACTTCTTGGTGGGTTACAGTTGACCTAAAACATAAGACGTGCAGTATGTGTATCTTATTGGGGCCTGTGTGGTTATGCAAATGTGGTCGGCACCCTGCCCATTGCAAAGTATCTCCCTGTGTCTTCAAATCCGCCCCCTTAAATCATACCCTCTTCCACTTCAACTGAGCCTTTTAATTCCCCTCTAGTGCCTTGGCATTCAGGCTTAATTCATCATAACAGCTCTGTTTTCAGCAATTTCTCAGGTCCTTTTTTGCCAGTCTTGTTTTATTTCATGATGTAAAGCATCTCAGGATACAGCTTGTAGAAAAGTAAAATGCAGAGAACTGAAAAATGGGGTTTTTGAAGTCCCTTCGATGTGATGAAAAATCAACCGAACCAACAAAAAGTTGCTTAAAATATTACCCAGTATGTAACCCACCTACTATTTTTGTTCGGGTTATTTATTGACTATTTCTGATTGCCAGAGAAAAAGTTATCAGGCAGACTGCCCCAACAATGCCTCCCGGAGATGGGGAGTGCATGTGTGTGACAACTAACAAAAAATGGATACCAAAAAAGATTTCAGTCAGTTGTCAGGGTCCCCTTGCTCCATGCCGCTCTCTTATCCCATGCCATCATTTTTTCATATTCAGTTTTAAAAGTATAGTCTAGCTTATTTTTCAAACCTGCATCTGATGTGATTAAAACAGAAGGTTTAGCAGCAGACAGATGTTTTAGCCTTACAAAAAGTCAGGAAAAGAAAGAGCAGGATGCCTGTGAGAGTATTTTTCTTCATATGACAGTGTCAGAGCTACAGGCTTTATCTCTGCCCTTCGTTCAGTCAGATGATTTCTCTAACCATTTTGTTCTCCAACCCCTCTGTATTGAGTTTTATAATATGGTGCCTTGGAATCTAAAATTTATTTCCCAATTTACGGATGATGAGCTGGCTGAGATGTCGCTGCCTTTCATTTATAAACTGGACATGGGGAATGTTTTGTTTGGTTGGAGTTGTTTTTGCATGCTGGGTAATTCATTTAGGCAAAACTTTACAAACTAGCTAATGCACCAGGCTTCTCAGGTGAGTGCCCTAACCTCAGCTTTACAACTTATATAGGCCACAGTTACCATGGCTTCTCCTCCAGCCACTGTCTGAATCTTTTCCTTGCTTTTGTCATATTGCCTGACTGTTGAAGTCTAATGTCTTGGGTTAAAACTTATCAGCTTTTTCAGTTTGGTGAAAACTATTTGGCAAAGTAGACATGAATTTATCCAGCATTTCACTTGCTGTGCTTAAACTATTTGTCCCACAATGTTCTCCCAGCTCTAATTTTATATACATATGTATTTACACCCACCAATATTTTCCTTTATTCTTCTGTCATTAAGACTTTGTACAATTAGTTAATAGTTTTATTTAAAACTGTACTAATTGATTAAAAAGCATATTATCAACCTGTGGAACTCCTTGCCAGAGGAGGCTGTGAAGGCTAGGACTATAATAGAGTTTAAAGAGAAGCTGGATAAATTCATGGAGGTTAGGTCCATAAAAGGCTATTAGCCAGGGGATAAAATGGTGTCCTTGGCCTCTGTTTGTCAGAGGCTGGAGAGGGATGGCAGGAGACAAATCGCTTGATCATTGTCTTCGGTCCACCCTCTCTGGGGCACCTGGTGCTGGCCACTGTCGGCAGACAGGATACTGGGCTAGATGGACCTTTGGTCTGACCCAGTACGGCCGTTCTTATTTTCTTATGTTCTTATATTTTCCTCTAAAGAGGCATGATCCTATCTATACCTACATCTATATCTATCTATATATAGAGAGAGTATTAATATCTGTCCTTTATTTTTCTGACATTGTGGCTTTGTATACTTGTTTAACAGACTATTTAGAAATGCACAGATGCGTAAAAAAAGCATGCTTGCCTCTTAAAACAAGGAAAGGGCACTAAATATATATTAATTTATATCATATAAATTAAATACAATTTTAAAAATCAACTCCCCCCCTCAAAATGGCTGATGATGCCAAAAATTCACGCATCCAGTAATGAAATCTAGGGGTTTTCAAAAGGAGGAAAGGGTAAGAGGGACTTCTCAACCATACAGCCTGTTGGGGGGAGGGATAGCTCAGTGGTTTGAGCATTGGTTTGCTAAAACCCAGGGTTGTGAACTCAATCCTCATGGAGGCTGTTTAGGGATTTGGGGCAAAAACTTGTCAGGGGTGGTACTTGGTCCTGCTGTGAAGGCAGGAGATTGGACTTGATGACTTTTCAAGGTCCCTTCTAGTTCTAGGAGATAGGCAATCTCCATTAATTTAAGAATTTGGACAAAAACAGGAGGGACAAAATGAGAAGTTGGCTGTCTACTATGAGGTTCTAAGTGGGGCACTTTTGTTGTAGGAGGCATGAACACCTATCCAAAATACATGGCGAGGACAGTTACAGCGCTATTATCGCTACATATAAAAAAGTGTTTCCTGCCAGGTGACAGAATGACGTCATCACATTCTCATGCTTTCTGGCCACAAAAGCGAAAGTGGCCAGAGAGATGGAGGTTGGTGAGCGTAGCGAGCATGGGGAGCAGCCTGCTGGTATTATATTAATTAAGGTGTGGTGTGGCATGGTAACATTTTGTCATTATCAAAGCAAAACATTCCAATAGTCCCAAATGGAAATTTTCCCAAACATTCACTTCAATTCTAGTTTCAGAATTTTTGCCATTTATTGTGATTCAGAGTGAAAGGATGTTTCCAAATGTCAAAATCTTGAGTATCCATTGACCTGGAGTAAGTGACTGGCCCCTTGGGGCTGGGAGTAACCTAAGGTGAGGTGATTGTTTTGGTTTCAATAGCCCTTCATCATGTACCCCAGCTTGTCTGGGGGCAAGATGTGCTGGAGGGCCAACGGGGTCTTCGGCGAGACTAATATAGAGATCCGGGGTGCCCAGCAGTTACTGGCTTGGTGAAGGCTAAGCATTGGGAGGCAGCCCTGTTTCCTGACAGTCTGCCCTGCGACTGGCACTCTCCGTGGTGTGCCATGCCAGACACCGGTACATTTGCCAGTGGGAATGGACTGCAAAGGTCCAAGTTCCCTGAGCAACATTATCTCAGCCTCAATACAGGGAAGGTCTGGAATTCTGTGGCTACTGTGCTCCCCTTTATCCGAAACACTGTTCTCCGACCCCCCGCACACTGCAAGTCCTTTCTTGTCCCACAGCAGGAGCTGCAGGAGATGCACAAGGGATAGAACTGGATGATAGTGGGGTTTAGATAATGCAGAGACCCCCAGCCAGGTCTGCAAGAAAGGCCACCTCACTTGTGATTGGCTGAACGGTGCTTGTCCTCCCAATTATGCAGGTAAAATCTACTTTTGGATAAATGGGTGTGTATTATACTGGGTCCACACCTGCAGCCCTCACTCCCTGGTTAATGCTTATTCCCTGGAACTGCCCCATTGGCTCACAGCATCACAGCCATGTGGGAAGGGAACATATTGCCAGCAGATCTGCAGACAGCTGAGGCCAAGCAAAATGAGACCAATACAAAAAAAGAGTCATCAGCTGCAGAACAAGAAATACATGAAAAATATCAAGTGAAGGATCAGACATGCTGCGTTAAAGCCCCATAAAGCATGTCAGCGGCGTTTGCTGAGCCTTGTACAACACAGGAATGAATTTCCTAAAAGCTTCTCCTGAAATAGGAAGTAGTTTAGCAGATGGAGGGGAATTATCCAGAGCTGCTCTGCTAATATGTTGTGACAGGCTCTGTCATATAACACATTAGGTCTTGTGCTTAACTGCAGTACAAAGGAAAGGGCGGGGGAGAGCGCTTAGCAATGCCTGGGAGATCCCAGTGGGAGTAGGGTTGTCAGTGGTTTAACCAAAAATACCGAACACCCTCCCAACCTCCAAAAAAAAAAAAAACCCACTGGGGAAAAAATTCTGTTGAGAAAAAAAAGGGGGAAACCAAAGTTGTTGAGAAAAAAAAAAACACCAGGATGGCCCCTTTAAGAAATGCCTTTGAGGCTATTTGGCCCTAACACCATCTTGTCTTCCCTCTTTGGGCCAGACAGCTCCCCTGTGGAACCAGGTAAGCACCCGGGATTTTCTCAGAAAGTATCGGACGTTTTAGGTGTCTGGTATTTTCAGAATTTTTTTTACTGGACAGGAGGCTAAAATACCAGACTGTCTGGGTCAATACTGGACACTTGGCAACCCTAAGTGGAAGGAAGGGGACTGATTGCTGGAGTTCCTGGCTGCCCAAGTGTCAAGAAATTGCCAAACCCACCCAGTAGTGCATTCAAACTGCCACCAGGGGAACTCAGCTGCCTGGCTGGCAAATGCCTCCTACCCTGCCACTGCCAGCCAGAGGTTGTAGCGTGGCTAGACTTTGCTGCTCCCTGGATCAAAAGAACCCCAGCCACCCAAGGCCCAGTCCTCATCTCAGCAACATGACACCAGCATCTGCAAGGGAGCAGCCCAGGTGTGAGTGCGAGGAGAACCTAGGTCCAGCAGCTGTAACCTCGGCAGGCTCTCTGCTCTGGGTTCCACACCAGGGGCACTGTATGGAGCAGATGAGGTCTCTTTGCTCAGACCCTCCTCTGTATCTCAGGTCTGCTTCCTACCGCTGGGTTTTCTCTCAGCCTTTTCCCTGGCTGACAATTCTGCAGGGGCCCAGGGTCACGTCATTTCGGCACCTGAGGCGGGGAGCTCAAATGACACCGTCATGCCCCCTCGCTTGGGCCAAAACTTTGAAAGGTCTCCATCCTCCAGCACAGCACTCCACCATCTCTGCATCTAGAGCAGAGAGAATACATATACACCCGCAGCAGACACAATTTTCTACACTCTGTGTCCTAGTGCCCCCCACCCCCCGCACATGCAGTTTGGCACCTGAGCCGGCTGCCTCAGTTCGCCTCATGGTAAGGCCAGCCCTGCAGGGGCCTCCCAGAAGGGGAGACAAACTAGCGAGGAAGAGCAAAAGAAGCAAAGACGTCTTGCACTAGGCTTCCCTGCTCCGAGATGGCTCTGAGACTTGGGTGTCTCTGGTTCAGCTCTGCCCAAACCAGGCCTTCCTTCAAAGGGCTAGCTCTGGGAATCTGCTTCCTCTCCTACCTGCCACAACTGAGCGCGGTTTTTCCTCTTTTTCTCTGCCCCCTTCAGATGCGACACCCTCCACTGGTGTAGTAGGATAGCTCCACAGGCCCTTGTTGTTCAGCCTGTCTTGGTCCAGGTGGGGTCTGTCCCACTGGGATTTAAGAACTGGTTAATACTAAAGCAAAATGTTCAAACTTTGACTTGTGCAAAATAAAAAGGATTTTGTTTTGCTGTGATTTGTTGTCTTATTATTCATAGTCATGAGTATTTGACAGGCTGCAGTGTGTTTGTGAAATTATGTATAAATCCTGAATGCTACATTCAGGATTCATACCGCACAGCATGTTATGGGTTATCCTTAGGCTTGCTCAAATGCGATTTTTGTTGTGTGGTCATTTCTATGGCTACATGAAACGTTTATTTTTAAATATCTTTTTAGATGTTTTTATTTAAATGTTCGCAGTTGCACAAAATGATGGACTTTTAGCTTTTTAAATTAAGGGTCGAGTCAGACTAAAATGATTTAATGACAGTAGACACTGAGATTCAAAAAGTTACAGCTGTCAGCATTGCATGCCAAACTATACAAAATAAATATCCTTAAATCCAATTAATATTTTCTCAAGCAGCATAGTTCTTCCTTTCCCTATTTGTTCATGTCTAATATTATCAAAGGAATATTATTATTGTGGGTTTGTGTGTGCACAGTGAAGTTGGGGTCTATTAACATTTGCTGATACCAATGTAATCCTTCTTCGGAGCCCGGTGATCTGTCTGTTTACCTACGTTTCTCATCTCTGATCAAGGAGCAGAAACAGTGCTATATGACTGAGGTGACCCTACCACTCACCGCACATACCAAGCAGAGAATATTTAAAGCAAACGGGCCTTGGGGGAGCATTAGTCATTCAGCCTACCTGGTGAATATTTAAGAATAAGAAAGATAGGTACAGAGACACGGGGAAGGTTCATAAATGATAAAAAGAGGTTAAACTCCTGCTGACAGATCTGATTTGCTATGAATAGCTCAGTCAGCTCCAGCACCAACACACAAAAGCACTTGGAAAATGGTGAGTGTGAAAAGACTAATTCAGCTTAACCTATGAGCTAACATCATCATCATCATTAGCTAAAGACACGTGCAGGGCCTTGGAAAAATGGGAATAGTAGGGGTGTTGGGAGCCATCGAACCAAACTGTAAACTATATGTTGGGAAGCACGTCAATGCAGGGGGCATCGCAGCGCCCCTAGTTCCAGCACCTATGGACATGTGTCTGTATCCTAAGCAAGAAGGTGTATTTCTGGAGGACAGTGATAGAAATGTAGCTGTGTTAGTCTGGTGTAGCTGAAACAAAAAACAGGACTATGTAGCACTTTAAAGACTAACAAGGTGGTTTATTAGGTGATGAGCTTTTGTGGGCCAGACCCACTTCCTCAGATCAAATAGTGGAAGAAAATTGTCACAATCACATATACCAAAGGATACAATTAAAAAAAATGAACACATATGAAAAGGACAAATCAAATTTCAAAACAGAAGAAGGATGGGGGGGGGAGGTAAAAGTCTGTGAACTAATGATATTAGAGGTGATAATTGGGGAAGCTATCTTTGTAATGGGTAAGATAATTAGAGTCTTTATTCAAACTTAGGTTTAAAGTGTCGAATTTAAGCATGAATGACAGTTCAGAAGATTCTCTTTCAAGTGTAGTCTTAAAAGGCCTTTGAAGCAGGATGCAGGTAATCAAGTCATTGAGACAATGTCCTTTCTGGTTGAAATGGCAAGAAACTGTTTTTTCTTTGTGATCCTGTCTAATATCTGTTTTGTGGGCATTGATCCTTTGGCGAAGTGTCTGAGATGTTTGTCCAATGTACATAGCAGACGGACACTTTTGGCACACGATAGCATAAATTATATTTCTGGATGTGTCCAGCTTTGTCCACATATTCACTCTGCTGATACTATTATTGGACCTAACCAAGTGAGTTATAAGATCAAGAACACATATTCCTGCACCTAAGTTTGAATAAAGACTCTAATTATCTTACCCATTACAAAGATAGCTTCCCCCAATTATCACCTCTAATATCATTAGCTCACAGACATTTACCTCCCCCCCATCCCCCTTCTGTTCTGAAATATGATTTGTCCTTTTCATATGTGTTCATTGGTATATATGGTTGTGACAATTTTCTTCCACTATTTGATCTGAGGAAGTGGGTCTGGCCCATGAAAGCTCATCACCTAATAAACCATCTTGTTAGTCTTTAAAGTGCTACATAGTCCTGTTTTTTATTTCTGAAGGATTTCCCATTGACTCCAAGGAGAGCTTTGAGAGCTCATTAACAATTAGCCCACTCCAGCAGTCAACAGATTTCCCCCAGATGCTAAACGGGATGTGCAAAGGCTGCAGTCGGAATAGGCCTTCAAATCTCCTCTTAGATCTCCAGGGAGGCCAGGCCATTCCTATTGCAGAGGGATCAGTGGGGCTGGATTCACCTGCTGCTTAAAGCAGGCCAGGGTTGATGTTCTAAGAGCGCTGAGCCTCAGCCGGACAGGCTGTCAGCACAGGAATTGCTGCTGAAGGATTTGCCCGAGGCAATCAATGAACCTAAAGGATCAGCCATGTAATGCTGAATAGTGAGTGACAGAAGCCAGGCAAGATGTACGGCCTGGCTACCGCGCCCCCGGGGGAACGGTGGGTATCACAGCAGAGCAGCCGTCAGAGGACAAGCAGTGATCTTTGGGATTTGTCCCAGGAGATGCTGGGGCTACGTGGCTGCCTTTCTGTTTCATTAAAGTCCGGAGCTTGGTGCTAAGCGTCTCGTGGCTTTGACCTAGCAGGGGATGCAGGCAAGGGGCCAGGTGGGAACTGAGAGCTGGCCAGGATGAAATGCTCAGCCTTTGGGAGAGCAGTGCAAAATCTCTCGCACTTTCCCTGGTGAGAGTGTGTCACTGGCCCTCACGCTGAGCTGCTCCACGTGGATATAACGCTGCCACAACACACCTCAAACTAGAGCTGCTCAGGCTTTGGGCCCCAATTCAATCCCCAGGAGGTGAGCCAAGATGTGCACCTGCACATTAGCATGAACCAGCAGCTCAATGACACCGTGTCCAGCACTCCCTTTGGGACGATGCTCTCACCCGCTAACTGCTAGCAAGCCACCCCATGATACGTTAGGTCACAGAAGTCCCCTTAGGGTTGTCCCACAGCGTGCTGATCTACCCACTGAGCCTGCTTTCCTGCCCTTTGGGATTCCCCACCACCCTGTCCTGCTGAGCCAGAAGTTCTGGTCTCCCCCTAGCTTATGCACAAAGTTGGGACTATCCCCTCCCCCCGCCACTGAGCAACACAGACACTGAACCAGTTCAGTTCCAGGATGGCTCAACTATAAAGACTCAACACCAGGAAACCAGCCCCTGCAAAGGGACCAGAGCCCTAGACAAATCCATCTTACCCTGGGTAAAAGTTTTATACAGAAAGAGCTTATCAGTGAAAGAGAGAGATGCACAATGGTTGCTCCTCTCCTCCCCCCCAGGTCACACTTATTTACACAGGGCTTGATAATAAACACAATTCAGTATAAAAAGCTGGGCTTCAGTGGCTGCAAGTAAAAACAGATCAAAGTTACTAAGCTAAAATAAACAAATAATGCCAGCTAATCCTATTCCACAAAGAAACCTGTAACATGCACATTTTTTGCCCTAAACAGTTGTTCTAACCATCACTTTAGCAGCCTCCCAGCTTGGACACGATCCTTCCGCCTTTTCAGACTTAGGTGTTTCCCGTAAGCATGTTAGGTGATAAGAGAGGGGTCTCCTGGCATCTGGCAACTGCCCTTATGCTCCCCTTCCCCTATATTTGTTTTGCCCAAGGCAGAGATTCTTTGTGCTCAATTCAAACTTTTCTCATCGTGAGTGGAAAAGTACCAGATCCAAATGGGTTTCACTCTCAGGTGGCCAACCAAGTTTTGGCTTACAGGACAAACAAGATTATACACAGGTAGTTGGTCTGAGTACTGGGCCATTCAGTTTTTGAAGCCTCAGTCATGCTCTACCTTCGCACATTTAGGGTATACCTAGACTACATGCCTCTGTCTCCAGAAGCATGTAAATTAGACTACCCGACATAGTCAATGAAGCTGGGATTTAAATATCTCCGGCTTCATTAAAATAAAAACGGCTGCTGCACTGTGCCAGCATGGCTGATCGTCAGCACGAGGTTTACAGGAGTGATTGACAAAGGCATTCCCTGTCGACCGATCCGCGTCTTGACTGCCGCGCTGTGCCGACGATCAGCCGAGCTGGCACAGCGCGGCGGCCATTTTTATTTTAATGAAGCCGGGGATATTTAAATCCCAGCTTCACTGACTATATCGGGTAGTCTAATTTTCATGCCTCTGGCGACAGAGGCATGTAGTCTAGACATACCCTTAGAATGGCAAACAATTCCACACTTCATATTTCCAACTTCCCATACATGGGTGACACCTGAACAAAAATAGAACATACACATTCAGCAGTTTATAACTTTAAAACTGATGTTACATGCGGCATTTTGTCAAAAGTGTCTTTGAATTATGAATATTCATAAGCCAATTTTCATAAAGCATAGGGGCTCAGTGACACCTCCCCTCTCTCTTGCTCCAGAGAATCCCTGCTGGGTTTGGGAGAGTGCCCAGCCTGGGTGAGTTTAGTCCTGGCTGGGTGGCTCAGCACGGTTTACGGAGCTGTCCCTGTCGAGATGATACAAGCCCAACCTCTTCTTTGCAGTCTATGCACAAGTTGTCTCAGGGAGCACGTGGGCAGGATTCCTCAGTGAATCTGGTCTGCTGGCTGGCTCCTGAGCATTCCCTGGGTGTGATGGGGAGCATGACATGAACACTGATCCATGCCCCCAGCAGGAGCTATGGGGGAGGTGTGATTAACTGGGAGGTGTGACTAACTAGCAGTGTAACTAACTGACTAGCAGCCTGTGTAGTATCACGGCCCATTCCTGGATGGAATAAGACCTGTGTGTCCATGTGCACAACAGCACATCCCTGGGTGGGTCATTGGCAGCAGGGGGCAAACCTGGGGCTTCGGACTCTAAAAGAGCCCCCTGTGGTAGCCTCGTTGGTAGTGGGCTTGCTGACTTTGGCAGGGGACAGAACACCCCAGGGAGTGGGTGTGGATTGCATGTATGCCCTCGCCCCTCCCCTGCTGGCAGCAGATGGAAATTCTCCTTTAGTGCTTGCAGGACTGAGTCCTGTCCCTGCTGCGTGCGTGGCCCAGTGACACAAGGTGTGTGAGCCTGGAGTGGTGGGAACGGTGAGTGGAGGCCGGCGTGGGCAGCAGACTGAGATCTGCCCAGTCTGTAGAGAAGAGCCGAAGGGTCTCGGTCAGTGGGCTGGTGCACTGCAGGCTTTGGCCAGAGATGCTGCAAGGCCCAGAGCCCTCCTACTCCTAGTCATCGGCCCTGAAAGTGACATTGATTGCAGAGCTCAGCGTGAACAGGTGCAAGGGGTGGGAGGAGGGTGCCGCCACACGGCATGTCCTCTCCTCTTCACAGCAACGAGGGATTTCCCTGAGAGCAGCTGCTGAGTCAGGATGCACCTGACCAGCGAATCTCAATTTTCTTACTGATTCTCTTGTGAGCAGCACCTGCACCGCAGAGACAGATATGGAGAGAGTGGCCAGCAGGCATCAGAGCCCGGCATTGCTGCTCTTTGTCGCCCCGTCGCAGAGAGCCACTCCTCAAAGCAAGCCAGCTCTTCCTAGGACCCAGCAATGTGAGGAGGAGGAGGGGGCGTATCAGGGCGCGAGCAGGGAATCAAAGGACTCAGACTGCTCCTTGGACCGCTCTGGTCACCATGAGGCCTGACCACCTTCTCACAAGTGCTCTCTGTGCGGCTTCCCTCTTCCTCCTCCGCACCCTGGGTGGAAGTGCTCTGTTTTGGAGGAAAGCTGTGCCGTAGATATGGGCTTTCCAGTGGGAAGGTGGGGGGAGTGATGGCCATTCTTATCTTTCACAGAAGTGACCCCCATCTTAACAAGGGAGCCCCTAGATAGCTGGCATGAGATACTCTCATGGTCAAAAGGCTCTACATTTGCCATGGGACATCACATCAGCAGAGGGTACTTCTTAGATCATATGGACCAGTCATATGGACCAGTCATTACGGAGAGATCTTCAAAGATTTCGATCGAAGCCTTGAATCTAAACCAGCTGGAGCCTGGTTCAGTCTGACTTCTGGGCTTTTTGCATATTTAATCTCCACTGCCCTTTAAAAACATCCATTCCCACTAATTCAGATGCTTTAGCCCACATGAAGACTTTCCAGGTTAATATTTCAGCTTAAGAAACATTTTTTGAAAAGCAATTTCAATGTGATGTGAGTTCCTGGCCTTCCTGCAATTTAGGAATCATTTAGATATTAAATAAAAATTTAAATGAGGGAGGAGATAGTGCCAGAGGCTGAAGCAATCTGGTACAGAGTCCTGAGAGCCGGGAATGCCTGTGTAAGAAAGAAAGAAAGAAAGAAAGAAAGAATAGATAGATAGATAGATAGATAGATAGATAGATTATGGGGGAGGAGAGACTAAGATGGAGGGTCTGAAGGAAAGAGACCAGTTGAAAAGATAAGCATATGAGAGAGGGTGAGAAAGGGGAGAAAAATTGGGAGAGAAATGGGAGGTGAAGAAAGACTGGAAAATGGGTGAGAGGTAGGGGTAGGACCAACAGACAGACAGACAGACCTGTCCCCCATACACAGGCCTACAGCATTTCCTCAGTTTTCATTCAGAGAGTTGATTCAGGGAATCTCCTTTTCTAGCGATGGGGCATTTTGTCTGGCTTCAGGCCCAGTTGCAAAAGAACTTGCAGAAGCCACTTCCAGTGGAGCCATGGTGCGGGGAGGAGGGGATAAAAAAACTGTCCTGGTTGCTGCTCAGTGAAGGTCGGGAATGATTTGGATTGCAGAGTTTCAAAGTCTCGTCCTGCTGGGCTTACTTAGAGAGGGGTCCAGGAATGAGGTGGGGCTGGACATTACCCCGTCTGCTGCATGCACTCCACACATTTGTTTCTCTTTACATTATCCGAGCCAATTAGAAATCACTGGGATTAACTAAAAGGAGCGTGACGGGGCAGTTGCCCAGTACTGGAGCCTATTAGAGGGCTGTTGAAGGCAGCCAATCAGGGCCAGACTGGGGGAATGTGCTGTCTCTCCAGCTCTGAGGGTGATGCAGTAAGATGCCTAAGGGAGACTGGTACCAAAGATAGAGCAGTGCTGAGCCAGCAGAGCTCCAGCCTGATTAACGTGGGGGCTGAGGTCCTGAGGAAGGCCATGTCTCCACTGGCAGATGGAAAGCACTGGCAATTCCAGCGCCGCTCATAGAGTCCACACAGCCAGCCCGCAGTGCAGCAGGGTGACCACACTCATGGCACAGAGCAGTGCACTCTGGGCAGCTATCCCACTGAGCACCTCTTCAGCCACAGAGGATTGTGGGAAGGGAAGGACCCCAGAGAGTGGGCACTGCCAGAGGGTAGTACCCAAGGGGAGTGCAGGGTAAACTGAGGCAGTCCATGGTATTTCACTAAGAACCCCTAAGCTATCCTAAATTCAGGGTAGGCCTGGGAATGCACAGCACAAGCAGCTAACCCGACCCTGGTCACCCTGGTAACCACATTCCAAAAGGGCCTCCCTCCGATAAGACCCTGGCTGGTATCAAAACAAACTTCCCGGAAGTCGTTCTCACTGTCTCCTTTAATCCTAGATAAGTCTGAGACCCAAGGACTACGCCAACGCGAGGCGGTATCATCTCGCAGGAGACGCATCATAATTTCAACAGACAATGTTGCCATTAAAATGCTTGTCTTGTTGATGTTAGCTTGTTAGGAATAATTACCTGTATTATTGATAAGATATGAATTGGCAATGGGCGGAGATGCTGCGTAACCGTCATAGTTTATTGGCTTATGTGCTCATTACGTCTTGCTGCCAGACCCTATCAAATCGCTTCTACTCTGCCCATCTGTTGCCTATATAATCTATGGTAATGTTTTGATTAACTAGAGTCCACCAGGTTAACCCCTGAGGGGCACTCCACCAGCTGTGTGCAATAAACCCTCTGCTTGTTTTCACCTGCATCCAGAGTGTCCAGAATTATTCCCTACAGGAGGGAGGCTGCCGTCTGGAGGGACACAAGTCCTAGCCCAGTGGAGATCGAAAGGGCAGGTTACTGGGCCAGATACTGCCAAAGACGGGTGCCCCGGAGCTCACAAGAGCTAATTCCCGGGGTGACCAGCAGGAGGTGCCACCATGGTGAGTCCAACCTATTACAAAAAGCCATCAAATTGTTGGGCTGGCTGTGGGAATCATGGCAGAAATTCTCTGGCTGGAGCAGAGCAGATGATCACAACAGTGCCCACTGGCCTTAAAATCTGAGACACCGAGAAAATCCACCCTGAAGTTTCCCAAGGTGCACTGCAAAGGGGATGCACACCACCAGTGAGATGCATTACCTCCCTGGGGCTGGACCCCAAAGTCATTCAGCGTCAGTCCTTAAAACAGAGCATTCATTTGTATACAGGCTTCAGGGGATTGGGGTTTTATTGGTAAATTTCCATGCAGATTTCATGGTACATGCACAAACTGATGAAATAATATTTCTGCCAACAATAATCACAATGTGAGACCAAGTAAGAAAAATGCTGCTTGAGACCTTCTTGGAATGTGATTCTAGGATATTTACTTGGTATAGTTTGACACATGATGCTGACCCTCTGTGGTATGGCATGTCGTTTAATAATTATTGACTGCCCCCCTCTCTGTCTGCCCCCCTCCTTCATTTCCTGCAATGGTGAAAATTTGCACTGATAAAAAGCTAAAAGATGCTTACAAATAAGCATTGACATCTGGTGATATTACACCCCCCCCAATTAAAACAATGGAATTCTGCCAAAGTGTATTGAGTCCAGTCAAGTGTGGAAGTGGGGGTCCCATAAAGTGTCTCATTCAGAGATATAGACCACAGCGAGTTAGAAGCGAAAACAAGTGTCTCCATACCAGGAAAGCATTACTCAGAGATCTAAGTGTGAGTAAAAAGAAACTTCTCAAGAAGTCTTTAACTGTGATGCAATCAGCAATGACACACTCCCTGCATTCAGTGATAGAAATGCAGACAGACCCATAGTCTCCTATAGACAACCACCAAACCTCAAGATGATTCTTACCAACAGCCACAGGACATACCACACTTATACCAACCCTGGTACCTTCCCTTGCAAGAAACCCCGTTGCCAGCTTTGTCCACATATTCACTCTGCTGACACCATTATTGGGCCTAACCAAGTGAGTTATAAGATCAAGAATACATATTCCTGCGTATCCAGAAATATAATTTATGCTATCATGTGCTGAAAGTGTCCGTCTGCTATGTACATTGGACAAACATCTCAGACACTTTGCCAAAGAATCAATGCCCACAAAACAGACATTAGACAGGATCACAAAGAAAAAACAGTGTCTTGCCATTTCAGCCAGAAAGGACACTGTCTTAATGACTTAACCACATGCATCCTACTCAAGAAGACTTTCAAATCTGCACTTGAAAAAGAATCCTCTGAACTGGCATTCATGCTAAAATTCGACACTCTCCGCGGGGCGTTGAACAAAGACCCCAACTACCTTACCCATTACAAAGATAGCTTCCCCAATTATCACCTCTAATATCATTAACTCACAGACATTCACCTTCCTTCCCCCCCCCCCCACATCCCCCTTTTGTTCTGAAATGTGATTTGTCCTTTTCATATGTGTTCATTTTTTAAATTGTATCCTTTGGTATATATGGTTGTGACTATTTTCTTCCACTATTTGATCTGAGGAAGTGGGTCTGGCCCACAAAAGCTCATCATCTAATAAACCCTCTTGTTAGTCTTTAAAGTGCTACATAGTCCTGTATTTCTCTGCATACAGCAGGCATGTCCAAAGTCCGGCCTGCGGGCCAATTGCGGCCCGTGTTCCGGTTTAATACGGCCCCCCAGGTAATTTGGCAATATCTATCTTTTATGGCCCCCAACGAATCCATATGTATTGAGATGAACACATTGTAAAATCTCAGTTCATGTCAGTTGGTCTAAATCAGTTATAAATATATTTGGACACAACATGTATACTTGGTGTTATGTTCCTGTTCATATTTTTTTAAACTTAAAAGTTGACAGACAACCTTTATTACCAATAATATGTAATGTACTTTACAATGTTCCTGACATATAGTTCAGCTTCTTGGATTTTTTTTTTTCATCTGGCCTTCAGATATGAAAGGCAGAGTGATTTAACACCTGTTTAAATTTGTCATCCATGTGACGAAATGAAAAGTATGCCGTTTGCAATAAATTTTGCATAAAATAGTTAATTTGCATTTAATTTTAATGGTTCAAAGAATGTCAGGCAAAATGGTCGGCCCTCACGCATGTTCACTTCATCAAATCTGGCCCTCTTTGAAAAAAGTTTGGACACCCCTGGCATACAGGCACTCAGATGACACCCCGAGCTACTTGTTAATCTCTGTTAGCACTGCCCAACATCTGACAATACCAGTGATGGTTGCAACAAGATAGCTGCATCGCCACAGCCCTCAGCCCCAAAGTGGCTCAGGGCCACATGTTCTTCACCTTCCCAGCTTCAACTGCAAACCTGCTCCGCCTGTCCAGTTCGTTCTCTTTTTAAATGGCATGCTTGGAACAAACAGTTGCTTGAAAAGAAATAAAAATAAAAATAATCCTGGCCTCTGAATTCTGTGGAAGTCACATTAATCGTCCAACCCTGTGGAGCTGCCAACACAATTTACTGTTCAGGGGGGGTCCTTTGATCTGGAAGCCTCTAATTGCTGCATGCAGGGGCGGTGCTGTTAATTGCTGCCTTTGTATTCCTCCGATTAACTGGCTTTTTCCAAAGCTAAACAAGTTTGGTGGTGCTGAGGCAAGCAGCTGCAAAATACACACAATCACTGATATAAATGCATGCGCTAGTGACTGGGATTTCAACAGCTAAATCCCCACTCAGCTGGAAGGAAGATAAAGAAATCCAATCTGTAGGTACCATGAGTTTGTCTGGGAGTGGGCGAGTGCACAGGGGGGGATTATAGTACCAAAGCATTGGCTTGGGAGTTTCTTCTTTAATTCGGCCTGGAAGTTCCAAAGCCCGTGTGTTTTCCTAGACATTGTGTTTGCTTTACATGTAACTGGATGTATTTTTTTAAGTGTAATATTGTCTTCAACCGGAGAAAAGATGATGACAGAGGGCTCCTACCGTCTTTTCTTTGTCACCCTCAGCTGCTCCTTGCGGTTTGGTTAAGCTCACAGCCTGGGGTCCTCTTGGATGCCTTTGTCGACCTCTCCTCCTCCGATGGACGCTCTCACTAAATCCTGCTGGCTTTTCTTTCCCAGCAGCTCCAGAATCCACCTCTTCCTCGCCATTTTTCACATGGCAAGCTTGGCCCCAGATCTGCTTCTGTCTGGTCTTAGCTATTGCTTCCCTGACCTCACAGGCCTGCTCCTTCTCAGGGTATGTCTACACTACAGAGGGCTTTTTTTTTTTTTTTTGAAAAAAGGTCATTTTTCCAAAAAAAAACCTCACTTACGCCCACACTGCAATTGCATCTGATGAGGTCATGCATATGACAAAGTGGGTCTTTGCCCACGAAAGCTTATGCTCCTACACTTCAGTTAGTCTATAAGGTGCCACAGGACTCCTCGCCACTTTTGCAGATTCAGACTAACACGGCCACCCCTCTGATACTGCAATTGCGTTCTTTTGAAAAAACCTGAAAGAACTGAGGGGGTTTCTGACATTGGTAAACCTCTTTCTACGAGGAAGAAGCCTTTTTCCAAAAGCGCTCTTTCAGAAAAAGGCGTGTGTGGACGGGGAAGAGGGAGTTCTTTCGAAAGAAGAGGAAAGAGGAAAAGGCACAGGTGCCCTGGTGGCCATTCCGCACATAGTAATCACAGCTTACATGCAAGAGAGCGTCCGTTCAGTGTGGATGCTATCTGTCAACAATGCAGATTACTTTTTCGATGCGCTTTGTCAGAGTGGATGCTCTCTTTTGGAAGACATTTTTTGGAAGATCTCTTCCAGAAAAGCTTCTTCCGAAAGAAGGCTGCAGTCCAGACATAGCCTCCGTCCCCTGTAGAAGTCAAGAGAAACAGATGGTTTCCAGCAGTTCCTCAGCACTGCTCAGCATTTAGCCCCTGGAGACTGCACCGCAGCCAGAAAAAGTCCCCCATCCCTTATACCTCAGCGAGCCACCCTCTGAGCCCTGCATCAGACTGAATCTCCTTGGGCCATGCAGCTCCACGGAAGCTGGTGTTGATTAACACCAGCTCCCCTGGCTATCCTCACCTAGAAGACCCCACTTGAATGGTCTCCCTTCTTCTCTGCTCTCGTCCCTTCCCAAGGGCTGCTGAAGTTGCTGAGGTTGTTTATGTGAGAATGTTCCCTCACGGCACCCAAGCCGTGTCATTCTCGTCTCTCAGCACACAAAGAAGATCCCAGTTCCCTACCCCCACCTTCCTGGGCTGTAAGTATGCCCTCTGCTCCTCGAGCGACCTCTTTAATACACTCCCGCCCAGAGCCAGAACAAAACCAAGGAGGGAAACCATTGCCCCGCCAGCAAATTTCACACTGAACCTCAGTGCTCAGTCCAGCTTGGCTTTGCTTTGCCACTTGCCTTCAGCACTCACAGTATGCTCAGCTTTTCTGCTTTTCAGGGTTGGGAGCTTATCTTCTTCCTGCCTGTAAGTGCCTCCAGTGGTGCTAGATACAGAACAAGTCAGGATAGCACTTGACAATAAAGGTCTGAACACTAAAGCTTGGGGGGGGGGAGAGAGAGAGAGAAAGACCATGCTGCTAGTTCATCGCTGAGCCATCAGCAGTGTTGAGGTTGTCTTTAAAAAACAGTGGGCTGGTGGATTTTGGCACTTTGTGTGATTTGTTCGTTTTTATAGTGAACCAGAAAACTCCCAACAGGCTTCAATTAAGAGGTGATTGATCACAGATATTAGCTGCTAGGAGGGCTCTTGAATTCATGCAGCAATGCAAGATCCAGTGGCTGGACACTGAAGCTAGAGATATGGGAACAACATAAGGTTGTTTAAGTGAGGGTGTTTTCACCACTGGAACAGCTCCTCTAGGGAAGTGGCAAATTCCCCATCACTTGGAATCTTTAAAACAAGGGTGTGGAACCTGGAGGCTGGATGCAGCCCCCAGTTTATCTGGATCTCGCCCATGAGGTTCAGTCCCCGTTCCCCCCCCAAGCATTGGGGGGAGCCTGCGCTGGCACTCCAGCTCCACCACCGCCCCACCATGAGGCTGAAGCATACAAAATCTACTAGGCTGGGCCCCCTCAGCTCAGGTGTGGGAGGGGAATGTGGGGATGTCTTTCTCTTTCTCAGTCAAGGGAGGGAGATTATAGATATATTGGTGGGGGGAGGTCACAGAAGACCCCAAGATGGGGGGGCTTCCTGCGATCTGACACTTGACTGTCTGCTTTCTGGGGCTTCTCATCGCTCGGTCTTGCTGGGCCAGATCCTTGGTCTCCCCCAGCCATAGCACCAAGCTGAGATCACTCCCCCTCTCCCCCCAAGAAGCAGTACAGACACTGAAACTCTTCAGGTCCACGGAGACCTTTTTCCTGGGATACCACTCCCCAAATGGGATCAGAACCCCCAATGAATTATTTGGGTAACCCCCTTTAACAATGAATGGACACACTGATTGCTCCCCCAGGTAATAATTATTTACACTGGGCCTGATAGTAAGTAAAAGTGATTTTATTAAGTACGAGCAGTCGGGTTTAAGTGGTTATAAGTGAGAACAGGCAGCGCAGATTACAAATTAAAAGTAAAGAAAAGGTTTAGCTAACTCTAACACTAAATCCTTAGTATGAACTTATTACAAATTCACATGAAAACTGTTTCTGTTCCAACTCCACCTTCAAACTAGGGAGATCTCCACTTCCCATGGGGTCTCTCCTGGGTATGCCAGCCAAAGACGACGACTCCTACTTTCCTATTGTTTTTAAAGTTTCCCTTATTGCATGGGGAGTCACCTGGCCTGTGCCTCCCAACCACTGCTAAGACTTAAGGACAAATGGTCATTTGCATAGGATTGCCCAGACACTGAGGTCTCCCTTGATGACTTTCAATCCACATTTAAAACCCGGTGGCTACGTCTAGACTGGCATGATTTTCCACAAATGCTTTTCACGGAAAAGTTTTTCTGTTAAAAGCATTTGAAGAAAAGAGCATCTAGATTGGCACGGATGCTTTTCTGCAAAAGCACTTTTTGCAGAAAAACGTCCATGCCAATCTAGACGCGGTTTTGCGCAAGAAAGCCCCGATCGCCATTTTCGCCACTGGGGCTTTTTTGTGCACAACAATACCGCGTTGTCTACACTGGCCCTCTTGCGCAAAAGCATTTGCGCAAGAGGCCTTTTGCCCGAATGGGATCAGCATGGCATTTCCACAAGAACACTGACAATCTTACATGAGATTGTCAGTGTTATTGTGGAAATTCAAGCGGCCAGTGTAGACAGCTGGCAAGTTTTGCTGCAAAATTGCGGAAAAACTTACCAGTCTAGACGCAGCCATAAAGTATCCTCTCCTCCATATGTCTAATTTTATACACAGGTGTGATACATGCACCAAAATATATAAACAGATCCAGTGGAGTAAGACATGAAGATTGATAGTTTACATGAAGTAAATTGCTGAAAGCACCTTTGAGTGATGTATATTTATGTCCATAAGTCCATAAAGCATAGGGGGTGAACCATCTCTCTCTCTCTCTCTCTCTCACACACACTCACACACACACACACACACAATTTTTTTTCTTCTCACTTGTATGCAGCCCCCAACTGATTTTTCTGTGGGTCAGTGGCCCACAAAACACAAAAAAGTTCCTCTCCCCTGCTTTAAAACATGACTCGATGCCTTTCTTAATGTCAGTCTCATCACAAGTCACTGCTCTCGATGGAGGATGTTCTATGGGCAAGGTTCTATGACTACACAGGAGCTCAAACTAGATGATCACAACAATTCCTTCTATCCTTGAAATCTGTGGCTCTGACTCCCAGTTTTGGGTAAGAATTCCGGGCTGGGCTTCACAATTCTCACAGGTCAGCCCACATCTTGCTTGAGTCTTGCTCACATCTCCATTAGCATGCACGACCACGCAGGCTGCCTATCCCCATTGCTGTATGGGCCAAGTTCTCCTCTACGCACAGACATATAAAGAAGTTGCTTACCTAGAACCAGAGAAGTATTTCAAGTACCATGAACTCTCTTTGAAGTATATTAGCAGAGGAGGACCAGCAAGAGAACTAGTGCCACTTCAGTAAGCAGGTAGAACTGGCCAAGAATTGGTTTTCTGTTCTGTGAGGATTTTTGGTATGTCAAAAAATCTTCCCATCTTGAATTAGGATAAAAAGTTGAAATTTGTAATTTTTCATAATCTGAAAAATCTGAAAAAATCAGTTTTGGATCAATTAAACCCTTTTATTTCAATAATGTCAGTATGTTTACTTTTACTTTATAATTATCTCTCCATTTTAAACCATTTTTAGTCTAAATGTACTAACATTTCTAAATGAAAAGTCATTTAGATTAAAACAATATTTTCCAGCTGGACAATCTGAGAAGTTTTTTTACTATCTTGTTTTGGAGTCTGGTATTTTATTGGACCCGATGGTATTTCATGAACAGCTTCGGTTTTGACATATCTTTGTTTTGTTTTTTAATTAAAAAATGTTTCCTGGAAAAATTCTCAGCCAGCTCTCCAGCCAGCTCTCTGAAGACCACCAGAAAGTGTTCCAGCAACTACAGTGTTTAGCAGCCTACTACTCCAGAAACATTCAGGATATGTCTACACTATAGTGTTATTTTGAAATATCTTATTTCGAAATAGTAAATTCGAAATAGCTTCTTTCGAAATAACACATCTACACACAAAATGCATTTCGAAATAACGTTTTGCTATTTCAAAATAGTGCATCCACACTCAGTGGACACTGAATTTGCATTGAAGGCCAGCTGGAACCAGGCCCAGCAGGGTACCAGGTCAGGAGTTTATTTGTGTGGCTGCTGCTTGAGGCTATCTGAGGCTTGTGCTTAAAAGGACCTTCACCCCGGGTAGCTGGTTCTCAGCTTTCCCTGCTTGCTTGCCTACCTTGATGAGGAACAGCAAAGCATTTGTGTCTCTGCGTGCTCTGATTGCCCTCACTCGGGACACCACAGCACTCTGAAACATGGAGCCAGAGCTGCCCCTGGGCACTTTGGAGCCTCTCGTGAACGTGTTGATGCGAGCCTGGCTGCACTTTCTGTGGGCTGCCATCCAGGAGGTTGGGGATATCAGTATCCAGGAGGCCCTGTGGGAGAGCTTCCACCCTGAGGATCACTAAGAGCCTCCCTGGTCTGCCCCACTGGGAGCTTGTGCTTCATTCTTCCCCCACATCGTTCCACTTACCCTCCCAGCCCCCCTTCCTGATGTCAAATGAAATACATGTATTTTCATGAACACAAACCCTGGGGAGAGGGGATGAAACTGGTGAAACTGGAGAAAGGAGATGGGAGAGGGGAGGGGAAAACCTGGGAGGAGGGAGGTGGAAGGGGGAAGCAAGCGGAAGATGGGGGAGGGGAAGCTCAGGGCTCAGGGTTGGGGATCTCGCCGGACCAACTTGATTTTCATGCAAACCTGCACCTGGGTTTGCATGTGGCCTTTGGTGGCCAGGCTGGCAGCTATCCTGCCATAGATGGCTGCATTCCTCCACTAGTGTGGAGATCATGGACATTGGGGGCATCCTAAGTAAGATCCACCCTGATCTCCACCCTGGACCAAGAAGGCACCTGCCTTCTCCAAGCCCTGGCAGGCTCCTGGGAGCTGGCAGACTGCTCCTGGGGAGCGGTGGAGGGCTGGCTGCCACTGGCTTGCTGGCTTATGTTTTGGGGCCACTGGGGGTCAGGGGCAGTGACTGCTGGATCTGGGCCAGCAGGCTTGGAGCCGGCACTTGGCTAGAGTCAACCCCTTTAAGGGCTCCGGGGAGGGAGAGGAGTGTTCTTGGTTGAGGCTGGACTGGCCACCAGGGCACCCTGGGAAGGCTGGAGGCCCCCTGTTTCAAAATAAGTGTCTACACAGCACTTATTTCGAATTAGCTATTTAGAATTTGGCATTATTCCTCATAGAATGAGGTTTACCAATTTCAAAATAAGTACTCCACTATTTCGAATTTATTTTGAAATAGCAGTTTGGCTGTGTAGACGCTAGGAAAGTTAATTCGAAATAATGGCTGTTATTTTGAATTATCTTTGATGTGTAGACATACCCTCAGATATCTACTTGCCTACTTAGGAGCCTACTGCTCTAGAAGGCCAGAAGGCCTTTTCCTCAGTTGCAGCCGATCAACCTAGCTCTACTGAAGTCGACGGAGATGTATCAGTTGACATTAGATGAAAAGCTGGTCAATGGAACATCCTCAGAACTCAGTATTCACGTAGCTAGGAAATGTTGACATTGCTGGACCTGCCTTCAGGAGCCCCGAGCACTCTCCTGAGCCAGGGCTAGATTTGTTTTCTCACTCTTTGGCTGTGTCTAGACTACATGGCTCCATTGATGGAGCCATGTAGATGAGGGTTGTAGGTAAAGGGAAATGAAGCGGCGATTTAAATAATCGCCGCTTCATTTAAATTTACATGGCTGCTGCGCTGAGCCGACAAACAGCTGATCAGCTGTTTGTCTGCTCAGCGCGCTAGTCTGGACGCTCCCCTGCCGACATCAAAGCCCTTTGTCGGCAGCCCCAGTAAACCTCATCCCACGAGGAATAACGGGGCTGCTGACAAAGGGCTTTGATGTCGGCAGGGGAGTGTTCAGACTAGCGCGCTGAGCGGACAAACAGCTGATGAGCTGTTTGTCGGCTCAGCATGGCAGCCATGTAAATTTAAATGAAGCGGTGATTATTTAAATTGCCGCTTCATTTCCCTTTGCCAAAAAAACAAATCTACATGGCTCTGTCGACGGAGCCATGTAGTTTAGACATACCCTTTCTGCTTGCTTGGTGCTACCTTTGGGAGGGGTTTGTTCTTGTTCTTGTTCACCATGTCAGAGTGAATTCCTGTCTCTTTGTGATGGCTGGCGGTTTTGTTCAGAATCTGCACGTCTCTTGTCCAGAGCATGGGGTGGAGCAGAAGGATCTCAGCTGTCCTTTCCAGGGAAGTCAGTGAAGCTCTTGGTTTATTTGTCCTAGGATATTTGTCAGCATTTCTGTTACAAAGCAGTTCCACATTGTGGCTCTTTTGAAGCTCAGACACAGGTATCTCTGACCCTGTGACTTAAAGAAGCTGGTGTTGCTGCCTCTCATTGCCCTGGGACATTTTATTTGGCTTTACACAGTTATTTGTATTAGCAGGAGGAGGTTTTAGGGTAGTTATTTTGTTAAAACTCCAACTCTTGAACACTGTCTTACCTAGGCTCCCTGCAGTGGAACAGCTTTCCTATCAATAATCATGTCAAGATAGTACGGGTGTTATTTCTTGATGTGTGCCGTATTGATGTAACCATGACTGGTCCCAGGACGTTAGAGGGACCAGGTGGGCAAGGTTACATCTTCTAATGGACCAGCTTCTTCTGGGGAAAGAGACGAGCTCTGTGCCGCTCAAAAGGTTGTCTCTTTCATCCACAGAAGCAGATCCAATAAAATATCCTGCCTCACCCACCTTCTTTCTTGATGTGTCAGCCTTAGAAGCAAATGCCTTTTAATGTCAGAGTCTGATGCTGCTGCAGTGTGGGCGTTCATGTGCCCGGGTGTATGCACGCCTTCTGCAGCTGGAGAGACAGAGTATGTGTACGTGTGCATGCTATTTATGGGACAATACTGCAGAGGCTTCATCTCAGTCACGTAAAGGATGGCCAGACACTACAGTGAGGGACCCTTCATAAATGCACGTGCCACAGATGCTGGAGACGGTGCCGTTTCATTGGGAAGATCAATGTCCCCAAGGTTTGCAGTAAATCCTCAGCTATGACCTATCCCCTTCATGCCATGGCCATCTGGGCTTCCTAAACACGCCCCCTTTTTGGACAGCTGCAGCCACTGGTAAGGAATATGGCAGCCCCCAGGACAGTAAGAGGATGCGCAGAGATAGCCTGGATTTCCCATCACTATGGTCTATGGCTAGACAGGTGGGCTGTGTCTAGACTGGCCAGGTTTTCTGGAAAATCAGCCGCTTTTCCGGAAAAACTTGCCAGCTGTCTACACTGGCCACTTGAATTTCCGCAAGAACACTGACGATCTCATGTAAGATTGTCAGTGTTCTTGCGGAAATGCCATGCTGCTCCTGTTCGGGCAAAAGTCCCTTTTGCACAAAACTTTTGCGCAAAAGGGCCAGTGTAGACAGCTGAGATTTGTTTTCTGCAAAAAAGCCCCGATCGCGAAAATGGCAATCGGGGCTTTTTTGCGCAAAAGCGCGTCTAGATTGGCCAGGGACGCTTTTCTGCAAAAAGTGCTTTTGCGGAAAAGTTTCTTTGCCAATCTAGATGCTCTTTTCCGAAAATGATTTAACGGAAAACTTTTCCGTTAAAAGCATTTCCGGAAAATCATGCCAGTCTAGACATAGCCGTGGGGAACTCGGCAGCCGCGACATCCTCCTGCTCCCATTTCAGCTAAGCCACAGCAGAGAACCTGACGGCAGGCCAAGGGAGGAATAAACCCCAGGCTTGCCTGGCAGATGGTGCAGGCTCAGCAAAGCTGATTGGTGAATGCCACTGATGCTACGAGGGCAACACCAAAGTCAACAAACAAACCAGCCCGCCCTGGCACTGTGTCATCCCCCCGCCTTTCCTGCTGCCTCTTCTTCCTCTTCCTTCTCCTTTACTGGATACCCCACATCCAATGGGTGGCCCCCAGCCTCTGCTTTTCCAGCCCCGGGTTCCCCAGTCACACACTAAGCTCCGCTCATGCGCCTCAACCCTGATTTGCAGCCCCATGGTTGGGGCTCTCCAGCTTTTCCAGTGCACCGTGGTCCTGGCCCACCACAGCGCCTTGCTGTTCCAAGCCGGGACCCGCATTTGCGCCTCCAGATGCCCCTCAGTCCTGCCTGCCTTCCTGACTAAAGTGCATGACTTGATTCACATGGCAGACAAGCCACTAAGGGGCCGAGCCCCTGAATAACGACCCCAACGCCAGCCCTGCTGGGCACAATGCAGATTGCTGCAGCTGCCTAAACTAGTTGCCACTCAAGTAAAGCAAGAATTTTACTTTCTGGCATCTCTGAAGTGTCGTTACCCTCCGAAACCTGCCACCTTGCCCAGGGAGTCTGTCAGCTCCTAATGCTTCCAGCAAGCCTCAGTTAATAAGGCAGACTGGAGGGAGAGACAATGCAAACGCAGAGCCTTTGTTACCCCCTGCTGGAATATATTGAGTCTTTGCCTTTCAAAAATGCCCCCTCTGTGTGCGTGTGCGGGGGGGTGGGGGCTGCTGAGTCTGTGGGCCTTATCAGTAAGATCATAATAGAAATTAATGGTTCTTGGCTTCTTGTGATGAGCCATTCCAGTGACTCTGAGCTGGGTGAAGCGAGGGGGCCAGGCGGCGAAGGGAGCTCCCATGAAAAGCCCCATGCTGTGGCCTCCCTGCATTAATGCCTTCCTGGGAAACAGTCACGCGTGGCCATGGGCACCTGCATTTCTCATTCAGGCCACGTTGGCAAGAGGCTGGGAATGGGCCCCGCGATGCTGCGTTAAGCGAGCCTGTTGGCGTTAGAGCAGAGTCTCAACCAGTGGGTCTCAGCTTCGGGAGGGAGGAGGCCAAATGCGATGGGCAGAGCGGGGTTCGGGAGGCTTTGGACATTTTACTACACACTGTAGCAAAGAAAATAATGCTCCTCCACTCGCCTCGCCCCTCCCCTCTTTCCTCTGTCAGCCCTTTGAAATACGCTGTCACGGTCTTCTCTTGGGGTCTAGTTGGGGAGCATGGCCTAGTGGTCATGGCCACAGCCCCGGAATGCCATGGGGGATGTAGGGGAGGGAGCCTGGGCCCTCTGACTCTACTGGGCTCTGACTCAGGGCCTCTGGTCTACCAGCAGTCTGGCAACCAAGGGTGCTTCAGGCTCCCTGGTCCTCTTCTCCTGTCCCCAACTCCAGCTGAGTCCAAGGCTCTGTGCTATTGGGAAAATCCAAACCAAAATAAGTATGAGGGGTTACCAAGAGCACAGGCGGTGGAGGGGGATACATCCCACTCTGCTTGTCTCTGCAGCGGCTCCTTCCTCCCCTTGGGGCAGCTGTGTCAGAGCCTTTAGGGTTCCCTCTGTGCCATGCCCCTGAACCTGTGGGCTCCAGGCTGCTCCCCTCCAGCTTCGCCACCCAAACGAGCTATTTCCCTCCCTTTCCATTCCTGCCTCACATGGAGCATTTGCTGCAGGTGTGGCAGCGGCCGGGCTGGCTGAGCCCAAAATAATCCCTTAGCCCCTTGTGGTCCAGTGTGGGCTGTGTACATCCCATCACACTTAAACACACACACACACCCGCCAGTTACACAAGTCTAATGTTTTTAGCATTGCTGCATTGTTCACTGTTCCTTTAAGAGTAAGGCTGAAGAGGACGCAGGCGCGATTGACTTTGAGTAAGGGGTCATCAGCCTGACAAGGTTAAGAAATGCTGATCCAGACCTTCCACCCATTGCTATGGATGTCTATGGCATATTTAGCTCCTCCGTGTGTGTGTGTGTGTATGTGTGTGTGTGTGTGTGTGTGTGTGTGTGTGTGCACGCGTGCATTATCCCTTCTTCTCCATCCCTTGCCCTCCCCTATCATGATTACTGCAGCTGCCTCCTCTCTGGTCACCTACTTGCCCTCCCCAGCCTGCCACTCTGTTCTGCCCAAAATTCAGCCGTAATAATGTTCTGCCCCTAGGTGTGATGGCCCTTAAAGGGAGGTGGGTTTAGCCTCCAGCTGGGACTGTTCCTCCCACATAACGTGGCTTGAGGCCAGGTAGTTGCCTGCAGGTGACCGGACTTTCAGATAAAAGAAGAGCAAGTGGGAGGACAGCACAGCAGAGAGCAGGATAGTGAGGTGGAATAGTCTTTCCTCCCCAGCTCAGCCCCACTCCACCCCAGGCCAGAGGACATGAAAAGGCGCTGTCCAGTCTCCACGCTGCCAGAGCTGCTGCGAGTCCCTCTGTGGACTGGAAGGTCTGTGGGGATGTGGCTATCTTTATCCTTCCATGTTGTAACACATGATCACCGCTGAGTGCACAGGCGAGCACGAATGAGCTGCTGGTTCTAACACTTAATTGCTGACGCCTGCAAATCGCCCCTATCTAGCTGGCCACAGTCACTTCCAGCAGGACAGAAATCCAGACCAGAGGCCTGGAGGGTAGAAGGAGCTATGGGTAAGTTCCCTTACCCAGTCTCCTGTGCAGTCTGTGGGTTTGCCCGCAGCGTGTGTAGCACATGACATATGGTGAGGGTCACGTGAGCACAAAGCAAAGCTCTGCTCGGTTGTCTGTTGACTTTATAAATGAAGTTCCCAGGTGGCTGGAAGACATTTCTCCACACTGAACTTGCAACAATGCTCAAAACAATCAGCCCAAATCCCTGGGAGAATGAACTTTTACATCTGTCAGTCTGCAAGGAAACCAATTCCAAGGTGTTTACTAGATGTATGAAGACATTTGAATCAAGAAGCAACATCTCATTTAAACAAAGCTGCATTCTGGGAAGTGGGAGATTTGCTAATTGGGTTATTCCTAGCATGGCTCAGATGAACTTTCATTGCATGACCGTTTACCCACAGGTCAGCCAAAGAGCTGCTTAGGCAGGTATCCACAGGGCCATTGGCTGAGGGTTAAAATTAGCATAGAAGTATGTTTTTCCCAGAATGCCTAGTTTGGTTGCATTGTTTTGGATGAAGGCTGCAGGGATCGTATGTGGGTTGGTTAAAAGTGCCCTAGCAAGGCATACAGGAATTGCCTTCGCCTGCAGCAAAGAAAATATGTCCTGGTAGGCAGCAGATGGATGGATTCCTGATGCAGCCTCTCCATAGTTCCATGGGGGCTCACTGGTGGAGTGGAAGAGGGGAAGGATTGTAGGAGAGGGCTTGTGTCCAGCTGCTGAGCTCTGACATGTTTTGCCTTTAATTATATAGAACTCATAGAATCATAGAAAAGGGTAGGAAGAGACCTCAGGAGGTCATTGTGTCCCATCTCCTGTTCCAAGCCGACCAACTCCAACTAAATCCTCTCAGCCAGGAACCAAGCCTTGAAAACGAGGGGTGGCATTTCCACCACCTCCCTAGGCAACCCACTCCTAGGGAAATAGATTTTCCTAATCTCCAACCTAGACCTCCCCCACTGCAACTTGAGACCATGGGGGGAGGGATAGCCTAGTGGTTTGAGCATTGGCCTGCTAAACCCAAGGTTGTGAGTTCAGTCCTTGCAGAGGCCATTTGGGGCAAAAATTCATCAGGGATGGTACTTGGTCCTGCTGGGAAGGCAGGCAACTGGACTCAATGACCTTTCAAGGTCCCTTCTAGTTCTAGGCAATCTCCATTATTATTTATTTATATGCCATTCCTCACCACTGAGAACAGCCTCTCTCCAGCCTCTTTGGAACCCCCCCTTCAGGAAGTTGAAGTCTGACTCTCAAATCCCCCCTCACCCTTCTCTTCTGCAGACTAAATCAGGGAAGTGGACAAGGCTGGGAATGTCTCCTGGGGCTCCCCATTCTATATGTACCTAGGAACCTGCAAATGCCTGGTTCCTCCCGGCACTTTTACCTAAAGTGACTCATCCCTTCCCTGGCATTTAGTCAGTACATGCACTCCCACTCAGAGTGACTCATGCACAGTCAGCCAGCCTGGATTTATTCTCTGCCACTTTGGCCCTTGCCTAATGGGAAAAAACCTGGTTCCGTGTGTGACTCCTGGAATTGCTCAGAGTCTTGGTTAGGAAGCAGTGAAAGGAGGGAATCCTCTCGGTGATGCTTTGTGTGTCATGTGAATTTCTCAGCTCTGCACGTGTTACAACTTAAAATAGTCACTTGTATTTCAACTCCTGGATGGCCACGTCTGGCCTGTTGATCCTCTTTTCTTAACAATGTAGGAACATCAGTGGATAAGGGCTGGCCTGGGGTCAAAAGGCTTGGGATCAATTCCTGGCTCTGCTGCTGGGCCATCATGGGCAAATCTCCGCTTCCCCATCTGTGAAATGGGGATAATCCTACTGATCTCCTTTGTAAAGATAAAAAACCCTACGTATTATTATCATGGACATCAGCAATCCAAAGCTATGTCTGGGTGTCTGGCTGATGAGTCTTGTCCACATGCTCAGGGTTTAGCTGATCGCCATATTTGGGGTCAGGAAGGAATTTTCCTCCAGGGTAGATTGGCAGAGGCCCTGGAGGTTTTTCGCCTTCCTCTGTAGCATGGGGCACAGATCACAGCTGGAGGATTCTCTGCATCTTGGGGTCTTCAAAGTATGTGAAGGCTTCAATATCTGAGCTATAGGTGAGAGGATTATTCTAGGAGGGGTGGGTGAGATTCTGTGGCCTGCACTGTGCAGGGGGTCAGACTAGATGAGTCTCTATACCCAATAACAGATGGGACCGAGACAAGGAAATGGATAGCCCGAGATCAGCAGATGTCTTCAGGTCCGTCTCCATGGCAAACACCCGCAGCAGTGAGTCTCAGAGCCCAGATGCCCCTTGCTGGGTTTCACAGCTCTGGCACCCACCTGAGCCTCCTCATCGAAACCGCGTGTAAGTCCAGCGAGCCCAAGTCAGCTAGCCTGGGCGTGGAGGCTTATTGCTGGGGGTCCTTATTGCAGGGTCAAGGGAACTCACGGGAGGAGCTAGAGAAATGCCTGGATGCAACTGGGAGCGGTAGAAGCACAAACACAGCTGACCTGGAGTGGCCGGCAATAGCCTGGAACCCGACATCGCCAAACGCTGGTGGAAATAGCGACCACCAAAGGGATGATAAAGCACTCAGAGAAACTCAGGAGGACAACTGTAGCCACCATGGCTAATACCTTGCTAATATATCTGCATTTTCTAAGGGGAACGCGATCACGTGGGAGGAGAAGCGGCATGCCTAGTGGGTGTAGACAGCTTTGAGACTGTCCTTCCCCAAAATGCCAGTAAAGCAAATAAGTAGAGGAGTCCTGCAGGATTACTGCTCCCCTCCAGCAGCCTCGGACCCAGAACAGTGCAGGGAAGGCCCCTTTTGGACAGGCAGGTGTGATGTAGTGTCCGTACCTTGCTGGTTGCTGTGGGTTGTGGACGACCCCTACTGGCCTCTGTCTGTAAGCACTGCCCAGCGGGGGCACCTTGAGGGCGCCCAAGACAGTGATCGAACTGGTTCTACCGGTTAGGGAAGAGATGGAACAAAGGAAGTGAGTGTTGGGAGAAGGGTCAGTTTTCTGGCTGGAAACATGAGGGAGACAGACTAAGGAGGGGGGCTGGGAGTCTAAGGGCCAAGGCACGCCATCTCAAGGGGTGTGAGGCATCCTCCCCTAGGTCACACCAGAGTCTGCCCCACCATCTTACCTTCAGGTATCCCCTTATCCCACCTCTCCCAGGGTGGGCAGGACTTGAACCCACCACCCCAATCTCCTAGGCCATGCCAGAACCCGCCCCACCACCTTACCTTCAGGGCACCCCTTATTTCGCCTTCCACTGGGGCAGCCTGTGTGTTGGCCGAGACGGGATAAGGGACAGCCTGAAGATAAGATGGTGGGGCAGGTTCTGGCATAGCCTAGAAGAGTGGGGTGTTTGCCTGGAGAGGACAGGGTGGTGGGTTCAAGTCCTGCCCACCCTGGGAGAGGTGGGATAAGGGGATGCCCTGAAGGTAAGGTGGTGGGGCAGACTCTGGTGTGGCCTAGGGGATAAGGCACTCACCTGGGGGTGGCAGGCTCAAACCTTCCCCCTGCCACATCCCAGGAGCAGCAGGATAGCCACCATACAGGCTGCCCAAGGGGAAGGTAGGATAAGGGACACCCCGAAGGTAAGGGGGTGATGTCTGGATATTCTCCCCCTGCTGCTGGCTCCAGCCCCTCTCACACCCATTTCTCTCATGGTCACTTGGAAGAAGGGCTATAAACCTGCCTGCTTTGGGGCATGAGCCAGCCTCCTGCTCTGGGAGCTGGTGGGAGGGTATCCCACAACTGCTGGGGTGCAAGAGTTCCTCCTCTACTAGCATGAACTGCTGCTTCGGTGCTGCACAGCAATTCCTACATTCCCAGGGGCTGCAGACCCTGGGTCTTGAAATCCTGAGCACCCCACCTCTCCATAGCACCCTCACAGATCTGTCAATGAACCTTGCTCCTGGCTTGCTACTCACACACGCCTTTGCTGATGCACCTTATGCCACCCACTCCCTGCCAGCTCCAGCAATTTACCTCAACCCTGACCTGTAAGACCCGCTGCCATTCTAGTGCAGGGATCCTGACATAGCGCTCTGCTAATGCACCTCGCTCCTACCATTCTAGATGCTGCCAATCGCTGTGCAGAGGAATGAAACATCACCGAGAGAGAAGGCTGAAAATGACAACATTCATGTTCTGAAGAAACAACAATCCCTCTTTGTGAGAAATGCAGCTAGTTCTTAAAGTCATTTTAAGGAAGAAAAATCCAAGCCAACAAACTTCTGACTCTTGTTCTGGAAAAAATCCAATTACACAAAGCACATTAAAGCCCCAAGTGGTAATTTATAGCACAGGATGCAAGAAACTGAGACTCTAGGAAAAATAATGAGATGGGGGAAAGCAACACACGCAATTATATCAAACTCCGAGTATTCACTCATTTCTTTTCAGGGGCATTAAAAACTCCCAGAAATCTGACAGCATCCACGTATGAGCTTGTCCTTCAGTAAGCAGGGGAGTCTGGTAGGGAAAAGATGCAGCTCAGAAAGATACATGACTCCATCTGGCTGCATACCTGGGAACCGAGTTCTATTGCTCGGATCACCCGACTCTCATTTTACTTCCCCAGAAACTCCTCAGATGCCCTCAAAAGTAGGATCTTTGAACTCTCAGTCTTTGCTAGAATGACTGTCTGAAAATCATTCCAATCTATCTTCCAGCTTCTTGCTCCTTCTCCTTCCCTCCCCCACTGCTACCCAGGCTTTCTGGAGTGCCCATCACTGTCATGTCTAAGAGCTCATGTCATGGGCCACATAGAACATGATTTTTGAATTCTTGAAAAGACAAAGTCTGTCAGCCAACCTACACTTCCTCTATTGAGACGTCTCTCCTGAACCAGTGCTGATTTCCTTTGCCTGGGTTTGTTTCCTGTAGCACCTGCTGTGACAGCGCGTTGGGGGCCCCCCGTCTCCTGCACCCCGAAATGGCACAAACAGACTGCACCAGCCGGTGGAATAGAGGAAGTTTATTGCCTCTCCAGGATACAGCACAGCACAGATGTAATCTGGTCACAGAGCTGGGCTAGGATGCCTCAGGCCCCCTTGAGACAGCCAGCCACTAACTAACTCTCTTCCAGCCCTGCCCCCCCAGCCAGGGCAGCATTCCACCTTCCTTTGTTCCTCTCCATGGGGGGTGTCTGGCCATACTGGTTTGCATAGTGACTCATCCTGTTTTGCTGGGTCATGGTACCCACGGCAGCCAGTGGGGGTTACCCCAGAGCCAGCAGCATAGAGACCAGCCAGGTACCCCCACTACGTCACACCTGCCACCCTAGCATCCGAGCACTGGTAGTGGATGTGAGTAAATCACGGTGTATGGAGGGTCACTGAGTCTTAGGAACTGACGGATTGGATCAGACGCGAGCTCCAGCTTGCCCAAAGTCCTGTCTCTGACAGCAGACAGATGCGAGAGGGGCAGGTGTGAGAACACGGCGGGAGCAGGTGTGGTATAATCTGCCCTCACAGGAGAATCTGAGCCTCACCTCTGATGGTTACACATGAGAGTTGTGCTCCAGTGACTCTCTTGCACTAGGAGAATGACAAGTAATGAAGGACGCCGTTTTCTGGTTCAGATTTCCAGCCAAATGGCCACCGGGGCTAAAACTGGTGAAACCTCCAAGCCTTTCCACGACTAGCTGGCATTTGCCCGAGTCACATACTGCAATGAATGGTCACAAACAACACTTGGCTGGCCTCATTCCCCTATTCTGGCTCCTCCAGAACCTCTTATTGAGGTTCTGGCTGCACTTTTCCCCTCACCTTTTTATTTACGCACACCCAATCCGTGGCCCCACAAAGTCGCGAGACCTCCTCGTCAACCTCCTCCTGGCCTTAGCGAAAGCCGCCATCTGCCTTGGTCCTGCCTTGAGGGC
Organism: Pelodiscus sinensis; assembly: GCF_049634645.1. Lineage (NCBI taxonomy): Eukaryota > Metazoa > Chordata > Testudines > Trionychidae > Pelodiscus > Pelodiscus sinensis. Next base: position 4,535,040 of record NC_134739.1, on the reverse strand, counting down.
GGGGGGCTGGACTCGATGACCTCTCGAGGTCCCTTCCAGTCCTATTATTCTATGATTCTATGATTCTATGATCTATAATAGCAGGAGGAGGAAGTTAGACGAGGGGGTTCTCTGCGACTGTGGGGCCTATTTCCGCTCTTCCCTCGTGTCACGTATCCGGGCAGAGTTCCTCTGGGCGGCGTCCACTGGCTCCATCGACAGCTTTGAGGAGCAGTGGGCGCTGTCCGGGGTTCTCTGCTCGGTGTCCCCATCCGGCTCCCTTATTTTAAACCTGTGACCCGCACTCCTTGACCCTGTTGTCATTTTTTGTCCCCCGGATTCAGTTGAACATGGGTTCAGTGTCCCTCCCATAAGGTTGGGGAGGGGCTTTTAGAATGTGGGCGGGCTTCGCCCACCCACCTTCCCATGATTTCAAATAGACCCCTGACTTACCCCCTCTGTACTCCAGCAGAGCTCCTGGCCCGTAACAGATCTGTGCATAGCCACTGTCTGCCGGCTGAGTAATCTTGCTTCTTGGGTCCGCAGTGGGATGGTCTTTGGGAAGTACGAGCTGTTTCCTCTCACGATGGCTTCTGCTGGGGATATAAGTGAGTTTACGACCCTTTTACAGGCAGAGGGTACTTCGAAAGAGCCCCAAGACCAATGCATCAGCTGTCAGGCTGCAGTTGGAAGCTCTGCTGAGAACGCAGCCGGCGATTGCTTTCTACAGTCCCTGTCGCTTTTTAGCCAGGAGTCCACGGGGTCATTCTGCAGTGATGTCAAGAGAGCCAGGCATGTGCAAGGAGGCAAAGGGGACACCTGCACTGTAAAACACGGTGTGATCTTATGCGGCTCGCGCTGCAGTGCTAACAAGAAGGGTGCAGAGGTTGGCGCTAAGGCTGGATATCTGAGACCCAGGGAGGGGAGCGGGTTTGAAGCCTGGGTTATTTCTAGGCCTGCAGCGTGAACCCTACTTTCCCAGGCTCGGGGACGTGCTGTGTTTTTTCCCCAGTGCAGATGTGCCCCAAAATGACGCTGCTCCAGAGGATTCAGCACGCTGGACAGAGCACCAGAGACACAGAGGACCAGGCATCCATGAAGTCAATGGGAGCATTGCTTGAGTGAGGACGTCAGGGATGGGCCTGGTGGCTGCTCAGGAGCAGACGCAGAAAGCGTGACTGGAAAGAGAAGCGTCACTGAGACGCACCCCTCTTCCTGCCTCTCCCCTCCTCTGTTCTTCTCTCTCCCCTCTTCCCCTTCCTCATTACTTGCCTCCCTCACTTCCCCCTCATTCCCTGACCAGCTCTATCAGAAACGTTACTTTTTCAGAACGTTATTTTTGCTGCTTTTACCTGAAAGGATTGGCTGCAGAATTTCAAACCGTACCTGCCATTAAATATCATCGCAGCAATACACTGGGAGAAACCTGTATCCAGGACCTGCCCAGAGGTTTTTAGCACCTGAGGCAAACTCTGATTTTGCTGTACTCCTCCCCCCCACCGTCAATGTAGAGAACAATGAGACGTCCAGAATGAATTTTTACATTTATTTACTTGGCGTTTGAAATGAACAGCGTAAAAGTAAAAAATATTTGTATTGAGTTTTTCTACTTTTCCTTAAGCCTAACACAGTTCTGCTGTAAAAGGTAAACCACCCAGTAGCTGACACTTGAACCGTTTTGAGCTGTACAGAGTGCCAAGGTTGAGGTAAAAAAAGCTAACAAGGGAGCAGAAGGTAGGTATGTGGAAGATGAATTTGCAAGCAAGTACAGTTGCATGGGCTAGGTGCGATGATCTGGTGCATTGTAATTTATTTTAGCACTAGAAGATTTACCCAGTGCCGCTCGAGTCCTTAACTCTTTTGTTTTTCTTCATTTAAATCATTGCTCTGTCATAGGGGTGGGATGGGGATGAGGGGTTCAGTGTGTAGGCTTCCATGGGGAGAGAGGGGGTCCCATCTGGCACAGGTGTTTTCTCTCTCCAAGGATAGCTCACTGGTTTGAGCATTGGCCTGCTAAACCCAGGGTTAGGAGTTCAGTTCCTGAGGGGGTCATTTAGGGATCTGGGGCAAATCTGTCAGGGATGGTATTTGGTCCTGCAAATGGTGAGGGCAGGGGACTGGACGCGATGACCTTGCAAGGTCCCTTCCAGCTCTATGCGATAGGTGTATCTCCATGTTTGTACATACAAAACTCCCTTGACTGCCAGGGGCATTTTCTCAGCCATCACAGATGTTTTCTCACCCCCAGTCCCCGCTCCCCAGCTACCAGGGGCATCTTCTTTCCTGCCAGCCCTCCCGGCTGCCGCAGGCATTTTCTCTGCCCCTCCCCAGCCTCCCGGGCCACCAGGGAGTTTGTCTCTCCATCCAGCCACCAGGGAACTTTTTTCTCCCCCTCCTTCTGGCATTGCAGCCTAGGGGTGGGAGGGGGCAAAGGGGTTTGGGGCAGGGGGGCTACCTACCGGGCTGGCAAGCAAGATGGTAAAGCCCCAGCTCTGCAGACCACTCCCTTGGTGGTATAGCTGCACCCCAATGGCCACTCTGTACCCCTATGGGCTTGCTGCCCCAGTGGCCACTCTCATATCACGTCCCTCGGAACAGCAGCACCTGTTTGCATGTTATGGAAAACAGCCATTTCCCGGGACTTCCAGTTCTATTGGCACAGCCAAACCCTGATCTTCTTTAAAGTTAGAAGAGGAAGCTGCTTACCAAATTTGGAGGCATTCTTGAGCAAACGGACTCGCACACAAACACACAGACACACTCTCAATATGTAGAGAGAGATTTCAACGTTCACTTAATATTACGTAAGCCATTAACCAAAAGACCAGAATTTCTATTATTATTGAACATTGTTGCAATTAGAATGGAAAGGACTGTATATGTTAAGTGGCATTTGCTAACTTTAGCAGTCAGGTGGTCGAAAACCAGGACTTTATTATTACTTGAACAGTAAATACAATAAATACACAATCTTAATCTTACAAGTACTTCTGTTTCTACTTTTACAATCTCGTTAAACCCGCTTACCAATTTTTTCATGTCCAGCACAATACAAATTCTTCATGGGCACAGCATCTTCATGGCAGGACAGCTGTTGCGGGTCACTGAGGCTACGGTTACAATGCTGTTCTTTTTTTTCAGAAGAAGATATGCAAATCGCGCTCACATTTGCATATCATCTTCTGATTCTTTTTGCAGAAGAGGGTTTTTTTCCCAATATCTGGCCCAGTGTAGCTGGGGCCAAATGTCGGAAAAACCCGCTCTTGCAAGACCCTGTAAACCTCGATTTACGAGGAATAAGGGGTCTTGCGGAAGAAGGGTTTTTCCAACATTTGACCCCATCTACACGTGGCCAAATATTGGAAAAAACTCTTCCGCAAGAAGGATGGGAAGAAGATATGCAAATGTGAGCACGATTTGCATATCTTCTTCCGCAAAACCCCCTCCCTGGCAGTGTAGCCGTAGCCTGACTGGCCTTCACTAAGCGGAAACCAACACTGACTCAACTCTATGACTGGCCAATACTGGGCTACTGAGAATGAGTGAATTTCCACTGCCCCTCCCCTCCCCTCCCCCGTCCCGTTAGCAAACCCAGGCAGTGCTCTTTCGAAGCTATGCTGTGACATATTTTAACTGTATTTACACTGCGTTGCACAATGTGGAATACATAATATAATTCAGCTTCTGACATGACAATGATGCACTCTTTTACAAGTTCAATATTTGATACTTTCATTTATAAGACATATTAATATATTTTTAAATAGAGGAAAAAATTCATTTCTGTCTGAGTTAGTGCCCTAGGTTACCACCTTGCTCACCTATATGGTCAGGCTGGCCCTACCTGAATCTGAGTATCTCATACTCTTTATACTCACAGCACCATTGAAGGTCAAAGTGGGACTATTGCAAAGGGGAAACTGAGGCACAATGAAACTATGTGACCTGCCCAAGGGCACACTAAGAGTCTGTGGCAGAGTCGGGGACTGAACCAGAGTCTCTGGAGTTCTAGTCTCACCCATCCGCTTGTCTTTCTGCAGGACAGCCTAAACCTGGGGGACAGGAAGTCTGCCAAGCCCATAGCGAAGGAGTCTGGGGAATTCATAAGCTCTGCTGGGAAATGGTGTGAGGAGATAGCAGGAGAGCTGGGGAGCATTACATAGCCCATGGGCATTGCAGGGTGTTGAGGGGTGCAGGGACACAGGCTTCTAAGATCCACGCTGATGGACAAATAGGGGGCTAGGAGTTGTGGAGTACTTTGACCCATGTTTCTTTTAAAACCCAGATTAACAAGCAAAAATAAAACAGCTTCTGCTCTCTATATATGAAAGCTGCTCCCCAGCATCCCAGCCAAACAGGGCTGCGATTAGAAAACAATACAGTCGGCTGCGCTATCTCTCATGACATTTGGTGTTTTTCCTAAAGCCCAGCTCACAGAGTCCTATGCTGACAGGAGAATCTCAGCTTTCGTTCAAAAAGTAAGAAGTTGCCTTCGTGATTGTGAGAAAAAATTGAAATCATGAGCCCTAAAGGGGAAAATAAAAATAGAAAGCAAACACAAAGCCCCTATGCTTGATACATTTTAAATCTCATGATTTTTAAGTCAGTCCCATGGTTTTTAACACTCAGGGTAGGTAATATTGTATTGAAATGTAAGGAAATGAGAAGTTAAAAAGGCAGCTACTTGCACATGTGTATAATAATATCACATTTCACAAACAACTTTAACGCTGCTCCCATATAGCCACCCACCAGCCATCAAACAAGGAGCTGCTGCTCGCATGACAACCACAACAATAGACAGCTCTGAAATCACTGAGAACAAATGATAAAAGTAGAGTTCCATTCTACAATATCCGTCCGTCCTCCACGGTACAGCAACAACATGCTGCCCGGGCTGAGGCTCAGAGTGCTGGGAGAACTAGCCAGCGCTGGGTGGTCCCGAAACCTTTCTCTGGGAGGTTGTGTCCTCACAGTGCGCAGTGGGTCAGCATTTTTTTTCGTTTGAAAAATGTCGAGGAAAACAAATAAAAATGGTTTTCATCTAAATTCTCTGTGGAAATTTTAGATTTTTGATGCAGATTAAAAAATTTTAAAAAATCAGGCAAAAAGAGAAATACTTTGCCCGAGCCCCACAATGCTTTGCTTTGAAATGCTGCTGCAGTGCCTCGTGGGAGCTGGAGACGTTCGGGTGCCTTGTGCTGCCAATGTCCTCTCTAGGTTGGGTTCCATGGGTGGAACAACCTAGAGGCGACCTGTACAGACTGCAGCTTGCTCCTGAAGCCAGGGCTAGATTTTGGGTTGGCCACTCTGGTAGGTGCATTGACTGAGGATTGCTGATACCCCCAGAAGGGGGCAAAATCCTTAGAGGTTTTTAAGTCCCGGCTTGACAAAGCCCTGGCTGGGAGGATTTAGTTGGGGTTGGTCCTGCTTGGGGCAGGGAATTGGATTGATGATTCCTGAGGTCTTTTCCAACACTAGGATTCTACAGTTCTAAACGGAGTGGTGGGCACTGCCGGGGGGCAGTATCCTGAAGAGGACACTGTGGTCCAGGAAGTGACACTGGTCCAGAGCCTGAGGGTGGAGACAGCGGCGTGAAGAGCAACGATCCGCAAAACACTGGCCGGAAGGTGGCGCACTCCAAGAAATGAAGCCAATTCTTGCTGTGACCAATAGGAGTCACACTAGACGTTGGCTGTGAGTCAACCCCACTACAGGCTCCCTTTCTCCCCTCTCTGCCTGTCTGTCCCATCTGTCGCTCATCTGTGAGCCCCCTGGGGCACAGACAGTCCTGCCAGGTATGTCTGCGAGGCACCGTGCATGCGGTGGGAATACTTCACAGATCATTGTAATAAAAAGCTCTTCTGAGCCTCCTACGGCACCATGTTAGCTTGAGACAGCCACCTGCCTCTGCCTCTCGCAGAATGCAAACAGCCCGGGTGCATGTCCCTCCAAGGCACTGGTCTGATCTTTGATCTCTCTCCTACCCTTGTGCTGTCTCTGAGGGGGCTGAGGTCCTTGCTGAGCAGAGTAATGCTGGCGAATGAGAACAAGCACGGGGTGGCTTTCAAGTGCCAAGCCACAACTTTACTAAGCCACAGGGGCGAGCCACCCAGGCTCCCTGTGCTGTCACCAGGGGCTCATTTCACAGGCGTTTTAAGTGGCTTCCGTACAAGGGGCTCCAGGGCTTCTTCCATCTCATCGCAACTCAGGGCGGAGGCCCATCAGCCTGCCCCAGGGTCCCAGCTTGCTCTCCTGAGTCCTATCATCCAGCAGGGACTAAAAGGTGGCACCTTGGCCCTTGAAGGCCACAGAGGCTTCCTGTATTCCACGGGCAGCAGGCCCACCCGTAAAATCCCAGGACTCTTCTTCTGGGAATGTTCCTCTTATCCTGTTAACGGCACTGGAACGCGCCCCCCGGTGCGATGAACTCACCTCCTGATTGCGTTTTGTTCCTTAGTGAATCCTGCTCAATGCAGCTGCACCTCCAGGCTGCAGGAAGGAAGGGGAACTCCCCCAGCCTCTGTCTACTTGGCCCTTATGGGAAGAAGAGAAAAAATCCTCTCTGATTCCGAAACAGGCGATGGGTCAGACTCGCAGCACCCGCAAACCACAGCCCCGATGCGACCAGCAGGGAGGGGAGGGAGATTTGCTGTAAAGGAGAAAAAAAAAAAAAGATCCATGTGGCCTTAGTTAGGTTTTCCATCAAGGAAGGACCAAGGACCCAGGTGGAGAAGTACAAGCAGCTCCTGCTGGACACCCTGTGCCACCCCTGGCTGAGCCAGAGGCCCTAAGGGTGTGGGCTGTAGGGCCCTGAGCAAGACGCTGGGGCGGCTGAGTTTGTACAACATGGGCCGCCTCAGCCAGCCCTGGCCATGCAGGCCTGGGCCCATTCCTGCACAGCTCTGCCCTCTGCCCCTAGAGCAGGGCCTAGAGGAGCCGGGTCACAGGGACATCCCGGTGCCCCCAGCTACCACAGGCTGGCTCTGGATCTCCAGACAGGAGACCTGAGTGCAGAGCGGAGAACAGGGGGAGCGGGGTTGTTCGCTGCCACTGCCCTGGGTCGGTCATTGCCCAACACCTCTCGGGCCTGCCCCCGACCTGCCCTCTGCTCCCTTTGGCAGGAGCACGGAGCTGTGCAGGCAGCGGCATGTGGCCTGTTCGGGGCCCAGGCCTGCTTGGCCAAGCTCTTTGCAGGGCAAGTGAGGAGCAGCTGGGCCACCCTGATGTTCCATGTCTGGGACCTGGGAATCGGAGCAGCCACGGTGAGATGCAGGGAGGACAGACAGGGAGTGAGTCCCCTGCTGGGCCTGATCCTGAGACGGGTGAAGAGTCACTGACAGGGAGTGACCCCCCTTTACTGGGCCTGATCCTGAGACCCGGGCGCAGAAGGGAGCGAGCCCCATCTCAAGCTGCTTATGTTGGTTTTGACAAGGGAGGAGGCTGAAAAGCGATGGGGGGGGGGGGGACCAGGGGAACTGCTGATGCTGAGGGCCAGCATCTTCTGCTCTTGCTTGCAGTGGCACAAATGGGGAGCGATGCCCTTGGGGTCCCTGGGGCTGCATTGACTTCAGGGCAGCTGCCTGGTGCGCTTGGCTGGAAGCCCATGGGCTGGGCAGTGGGGGCCAAATGCCCCCTTTCCAGAGGGACAGCGTGAGCCGTGCGGGTGCTGCCATTGCGCGCGCAAGCCGGGCACTGGGGACATGCTCCCCGTGCTGTCAGTGCCCGCGTGCTGGGCCTCTGGCCATGTGGATGCAGCCCTTGGTGGCTGTAGGACTTGCCGAGTGAGTCCTTGCCCAGGTCCTGTGCCTCAGGGATCGGCGTTCCCACACAGGCTCATCCCAAACAGGCTTCTCTTCCTCCGCCAGCTCTCCGAGCGCTGCCCGCTGACCGCAGCGCTGCTGTCGAGATCCCAGCCAGAAAAGCCACCCACCCCAGCCGCCATGCAGCAGGCAGCCTCGCAGGAGCCAGGTCCTAGCCACACAGCCCCAGGAAGCTTTTACGGGGATGGGAAGGAGTGATCCCCCAGCAGGGGGCGCTGCAGTCAGAAAGAGTCTGCAGCGGCTGGATTGGGAGGAGACGGAGCAGAGGACTGAGACCTTGGAACTGTGCTCCCCTCCTGCCAGTGTATGTTCCCCGTATGTGCCTGTGTACAAACACTCCCTGCCTTTCCCCAGCCGGGGTCTGGTCCTCATCAGAGTCTGAGTCCCCGGCCCCTGTCAGTCCCGGCCCTGAGCCAGCAGGAGGGGGGAGCGTGGGGAGCTCACACAGGGGCCACTGAAGGTGCAACCCATAAGGAACGTCCCCCAGCCCAGCGAAATGCCCACAGGGTGAGATGAGGATGGGAGGGGGAGGGGTGATTGGCCTGGTGAGCCACAGGCCGGCCTGTGCCTGGAGAGGAGGTGGTGCTTTGGCCCTGGTCTGCTATTTAGAGAACTTTCCCCCTCCCCTGTCTTTCCCTGCTGTCCAGGGTGAAGTCCGGCTCCTGCCATGGCCTCCGAAATGCTGCGCCTGATGGGGACCGTGGCACTGCATGGGGGATCGCAATGCAATGCCAGGGGGATTCTCTGCTACTTCCAAGCTCCAGGGTTTGCTTACCGGACCCCTTGAGGGCTGTTCCTGTAAATCCTAACCCATCTCCTGCCTCACCTACCTCACACCATCTCCCAGCCTGCTCCCCCTTTCCCAGGCTCCCCAGGGGCTCACGAAATGGCCACCAGCCCTGCCTTGCCCTGCTGTGGGGGGAAGAACGGGGTCATTTTGAGCTGGGAAAGGCTCGTGTTAGGAGCTGCGTGTAACACCGATGGCGGGGCATCGCTGGTCCAGAGAGAGCAGCAGCCTGTGAGCTGCGACACCTGGAGAGGTAAGAACAATGAAAAAGAATGGTAAGAGCCGACTTACAATGAAATAGGGCCAGTACAAGGTAGTGATGGGAAATTGTCAACAAAAACGCACAAAAGGCAGAGGTGCCCAATAAATGTTTCTTTTCTGTGTTGGAAAGGAGCTGAGTGACGGTTCCATTGATCCCAATAATCAGATCCAATTACTGCGGTTAGTGGCACGCTTTGTGGTGTACCGTTGTTCACCATGTCAGTATAGAGATTTAAAATACACTAATAGCTCTTTGGTGGCGTGTCCAATACATTGGAGTATTCTCTCCTGGTGACTGAATCACTTTCCTCTATGTCATCATGGTGGGACGGGAAATCTGTTTCAAAGTCCCTAATAAATCTGATCTATATTCTGTCTTACAAAATATCCAAGTATGTCACCAAATGGCATTTGAGAAAGAAAAAATCCATAATGCAAAGAGGAATAAGACAATTACAGTTTAATAGACTATGAAATTCCAGAGCAGGTTATGCCTAATGAGTCAAAAGTCAGAACAAATTCTCCCACTGTGTTCTCCTATGACCCATTCAAACCTGCTTCCCTCAGCACCATCTCATGTTGTGCAGTTGTTATGTTCAAAAGGTTTAGCATCACTGCAATGGGGGAAAGCAGCCAGCCTTCCCATCTGCTCTGCAGGAAAAAGCCCCAAAGTCACTTTTTCAACTGATGGAAACTGGAATTTAAGACCTGGCTTGGGGAGCAATTCACATTCCCTCTCCAGTGTATGTCTACACTAGCTTCCTATCTCGAGATAGGGATGCAAATGTAGTGTACCGAAATTGCTAATGAAGCGCGGGATTTAAATATCCCATGCTTAATTAGCTTAATCATGTCCGGGCGCCATTTTGAAATTGCATTATTGCGAAATAACTCCCCCTCCCCCCCGTGTAGCAGCGTTATTTCGAAAGAAAACCCTTCTCTCGAAATAACTGTTATTCCTCATACCTAGAGCCCTGGGTATTTCATGTGTCTTATGAAAGGAGACTCAAGGAGCTTGGCTTGTTTACCTTAATCAAAAGAAGGCTGAGGGGGGACATGATTGCACTCTTTAAATATATTAGAGGGATAAATACCAGGGAGGGAGAGGAATTATTTAAGCTTAATACCATTGTGGACACAAGAACAAATGGATATAAGCTGGCTAGTAGGAAGTTTAGACTTGAGATTAGACGAAGGTTTCTAACCATTAGAGGAGTGAAGTTCTGGAACAGCCTTCCAAGGGAAGTAGTGGGGGCAAAAGATCTATCTGGTTTCAAGATTAAACTAGATGGGTTTATGAAGGGGATGGTTTGATGAGGTAACATGATCTTGGTAACTAATTGACCATTCATTTTCAGTGGGAAATAGGTCAATGGAGGGATGATAGGAGTTACTATAGAGAATTTCTGGGTGTCTGGCTGGTGAGTCTTGCCCACATGCTCAGGGTTTAGCTGATCGCCATATTTGGGGTCAGGAAGGAATTTTCCTCCAGGGTAGATTGGCAGAGACCCTGGAGGTTTTTCGCCTTCCTCTGTAGCATGGGGCACAGATCACAGCTGGAGGATTCTCTGCATCTTGGGGCCTTCAAATTATTTGAAGGCTTCAATATCTGAGATATAGGTGAGAGGATTATTCTGGAGGGGGTGGGTGAGATTCTGTGGCCTGCACTGTGCAGGGGGTCAGACTAGATGATCATAATGGTCCCTTCTGACCTTAAAGTCTATGAGTCTATGGGTGGGCTAGACTTCACTGCCCTTCTCCAGTGTCTCAAAAACAAGACTATGAGTCTATGTGGGGAAGGTGACCGGTGCCACGATGGGGCTGGGGAGATCTTCATGGGCAGGGATGCTACTGGACCCCACAGCAAACTGTGACTGACCCCAAAAGCCATCAGGGAGTGATGGAAGCTGCAGGCCTGCTAGTAGTCTGTGGCACCCTGCTCCTAGTCCCTGTACCTCCTCCAAAATGTCCTCCCACTGGGAGAATGCGATGGAAGTCCCTCCAGCACTGGAGAGTGAGCGCCCACCACAAATGTCCAGGAGAAAGACGCACAGCTCATCCCACAGCACATTGGGGGCCTGGAATGGCAGAACTCCAGGCGTCCTCTGTTTGGGTCCCTCTGACAGCCCCGTGACCTCCTGAGATGGGCCGGCGGGGCAGGCCCCCAATGCTGCGCCCATTCTGCTAGCACTGCACAATCTGCCTCAGATCCTGGCATGGGAGGGGCCAGTGGAGGGAAAACAGCAGCCCCTAAGGAGTCAGGACAGGGGAGCACAAAAGCCACCTCCTGAGGATCGTCTAGCGCAGTGAGACTCGGATCTCAGGGATTCAGGAGCCAAATTAGCAATCCTCATTTCCCAAAAGAGCCACAGGCATGTGAATTCACGACTCCATTTACCTCAGTGCTCTATAGACACATTTAAACAGCATCTAGATACAGGCATCTCTGTGTAGCGTTGCCAGATGGTTTCAACACAAATACTGGACACACTTGACATTACGTCACAATCTACATTACATCTTATTTAGAAAATACCGGACATTGATATTTTCTCAATGTGTTTCCCAAGCAGAAAGCTCAAATACTGGGCTGTCTGATTTAAAACTGGACACCTGGCAACCCTATCTCTGTGGGCCCTTCTCAGTCCAATATGCAGTGAGGTCTTGAGAAGTCACGTCCGCTCACCTGGATCGCTGGAGACAGATGTTTTTTTATTACCATCCCTGGGTAAGTCTTCAGTGGAATGAGGTGAGACTGCAGCTACAGATGTCAAAGGGACCAGGAGGTGGCTAGAGCCTTATTAGCCCAATAGGGAATCCAGGCCTGCTACTGCCTGGCTCCTTGCTAGTGAGATCCAGATTGGCATGAGCCTAGGCTCTGCTGTAGCTCCCAAAAAAGGGTCTCTCCCGGTCAAGAATGTGGCACATTGGCAGGGGCAGTACCGGGGAAGTTTGCATGACCACTTCCCATGCTTTGCCTGTTAAGGGGACTCCGGTCCCCTGCAGCTTGGGAGCAGGAGCCTTTCACTAGGACAGTCTGGACAGTCTGTACCCAGGTTAAAAACATTCTGCAAATTGCATTACAGCTAGAGCTGGTGAGAAATCTTCAGTGAAGTGTGTCTCCATCAGACAAGGGCAATTGGTTGAATCTTTCGTGGAGAAGGGCTGGTTCTGAAAAATCTCCCACTGCAAGCAATGTTTTAAAAAGACGTTTCCAAGTTGGCAAAACGTCCTGATTTGTCTTTGTTTAAACAAACAAGTTTCATTTTAATCCTGTTCCAAAAATGACATTGATCCCAAATTTTAGTTGATTATATGACGCAAACTTTTTTTTAAGTCAAAATTGAAAAAAAATGTTTGAAAAAGACCCAAACAAACCATTTTGACCAACCCAGTCCAATTTTTTTTGGGGGGGGGGGCATTATCCATTCATGAACATTTTTGAAGTTTCCCCTTTTTGGCCCAGTTGCGAATAGCAACACTTTTCAAAATCCCCAGCTTGTGTGGGGCAGAACGTGATATCTGTGAGTCCTCCTCAGTGCCCAGTCCCCAGAGGATGCAAAATCTGAGCGAGGCAGACGCCCCTGGGTCGGAGGCAAGGACCTCCAGAACTAGAAGTCGCCAGGGCTGGTTGGCAAACTGAATCAACCGCACATGCACCTCTGCACATTCACACTGCAGGCCGGGATCCAACACACAGAACATTTCAAACCAAGTACTCCAGTATCCTGTCCAGTGGGCCCTGCTACTGTAACTCTCATACTTAAGCTAATCCCAGCCTGCAACACTCACGGGCACAACCATTACGCTGGCTGTGAATTAAACGAATGGGGTGGGGGAGGGGGGAGCTGTCAAAGCATTTCCTGTCCCAAACTATAACCCAGGCGGCATTTAGACCTACACCCTGTGAGTAGGTTCTCAGGGAAGCTAGTCTGTGCTGCCCTCTGTTACGGTGGCCACACCACTCCTTTTAACACATTAGAGCTGTGTCTACACTGGCATGAATTTCCAGAAATGCTTAAAACAGAATAGTTTTCGTTATAAGTATTTCCGGAAAAAGAGCGTCTACATTGGCAGGCTGCTTTTCCGGAAAAGCCCTTTTCCCGGAAAAGCATCTGTGGCCAATGTAGACGCGCTTTTCCGGAAAAGAACCCCGATCGTCATTTTCGCGATCGGGGCTTTTTTCCAGAAAAGACTACTGGGCTGTCTACACTGGCCCTTTTCCGGAACAGTGTTCCGGAATAAGGACTTATGCCCGAGCGGGAGCAGCGTAGCTTTTCCGGAATAGCGGCTGATTTTGTACAGTAGAGCGTCGTTGCTTTTCCGGAAATTCAAGGGCCAGTGTAGACAGCTCGCAACTTATTCCAGAAAAGCGGCTGATTTTCTGGAATAAGTGGCCCAGGGTAGACACAGCCTAGCTGGCTGAGACCTAGGATACGTCTAGACTACATCTGTTTGTCAGAAAAAACGACGCAAAATGCTCTCCGCATTTTGCATAGTTTTTTCTGATACTTTTGTTAGAAGAGCCTTTTCCAATATTTGGCCAGTCTAGACTGAGCCAAATGTCGGAAAAAAGCCCTCTTTCGAAAGCCCCCTTCTTCCTCATTCTATACAGGGGCTTCCAAAAGAGCACGTTTGCTCTTCCGCAAAACAAGCAGAAGAGCAAACGCGTTCCTTGGACACGGCAGAGTTTTTCCGGGATACTTCTGGTATCCTGAACCTCCCCCCCCCCGCCCGCCCGCAGTCTAGCCGTACCCCTAGTGTAATCTACACAGCTCCTGGGTGTGGTTCACTGTCCCACACAGTGACACTTAGACCACTTTTAGCTCAAGTGGTAGAGGCTCATGCACTCAGCTCGAGGCCCCAGGTGTGGTTCCGCCTGTTAGCGTTCCTCTAGCACAGGTATGTCTACTTGAGCTGTGAAATGCACCCCTAGCTCTTAGCTTAGACGTAGCCCCAGATGCACGGCATGGAAAAGCTGCATCCAAAGCACAGGAGTCCAGCTATGTATGCGCTTTGGGAACCTGAAGTCTAAAAAGCAGCCAAACATGCCTGTATGCCAATCCGCGCTACAGACCAGCGTGGTGCTCCTCAGACCAGGTCTGCGTGGGATGGATGTTCAGTCCCACTCTGTATTTTTCTCCACTAGGCAATCAGCACCGTTCTGTGCACGTCTCGCTCTGGATTGGGAAGCACAACCACCTACACAAATGAGAGTGACACACAATAGAGCACGGCCTAAAGTGGGGATTTCATGCTCCACCTCTCCCAGCATGTTTTACAAAGCCAGCAGTTAGCCGCAGAGGCGGTAGGGACAAGGAAGGCTCAGCCGAGCAGCTGTTGGATGTGCAGCCGTATTCCATGCAGGTCAGTGCTGGTTGTGTGCCAGTGAGTGAAGGGTCTCTCCACAGCTAGGCAGAGTGTGAGCCGGTTTGCACTTGGAGGGGAGATCAAGAACACCCTGGGAAAGGGGGGTGGTGGTTGTTTTCCTTCCAGATCAGCGTGACCCCTGCTACACGGTGCTGGGGGCACTGAGGCTAGGTCTACACTACAGAGTTTTTGCACAAAAGCTCGTGGCGTGTCCATACTTCAAGTGCATTTTTGTGCAGGTAAAACGAAAGAACAGAGAGGGTTTTCTGGGGTAGGTATTCCTCCTTCTATGAGGAATAACTCCTTTTTGCATAAGAGTTCTTGCACCAAAAGGTGTGTGGACGGGGAACACGGTTTCTTGCACAAAAATAGGCAATCGAAAAAAGCGCTGGTGCCCTGGTGGCCATTCTGTGCCTAGCCATCAAAGTTTCCTTTCGAGAGTGTCCATGCAGTCTGGATGCTTTTTTGAGCAAAAGCGCATCGCTTTTTCAATGCGCTTTTGCAGCGTGGACGCTCTCTTGCGCAATACGCTTTTGCAGATCTCTTCCGCAAAAAGCTTCTTGCTCAAGAAGCCTGCAGTGTAGACGTAACCTGCGTGTTGAAGGCTGCAGAAGCACAAGGTCCAGGCCATTAAGGGTTCCATGGCATTTTTGTAAGACGAGCAGGTGTCCTGTGGAAAATGATGCAACCTGGTGTCCTGTGGAAAATGGGCAAAACGGAGCAAAGGATGGATATTCTGGTTTAGAGACTGAATTGAAAAATCCAGAGAATCCCCAAAAGAAAAAAAAAATCCATTTTTTTGATTCAAACCAAATTCCATTTTTTTCCCAAAAAGTTTTCTTGTTGAATCAAAAAGTGTTTGTGTCCAACTGACTGCCTGAAATGCTTTGGGTCTAGTGAAAATGAAATTTTGGGGGGTTTCATTTTGGTTTGGTCATTTTTTTCCAGCACTGATTTGTCAAAAAAAAAAATCATTCGGCTCTGAGAGGGTATGTCTAGATTACATGGCTCTGGACGTTCCACGGTCGACATCAAAGGCATTTGTCGACCTCCCCGGTATGCCTTGTGGGGAGGTCAACAAATGCCTTTGATGTCGACCGTGGAGCGTCCAGATTACAGCGCTGTGCCGCCAAACAGCTGGTGACAGAGCCATGTAGTCTAAACATACCCAGAATGACATCCCACCGGCTTCTCCTTCATATTCTGAAGTATGTGTAGGAAAGACTAGGAGATAAATGCTGTCATAGCACTTCAGATCCCAAACTGTAACAGCCTGTCTCCATACCTGGAGCCTGGGAGCCCTATTCACTCCGTGCTCCCATTCACTCTGTCTGTGCTACCACAACATAGCTCCAGATTCATGTTGGGAAAAAGCTCTCCCCAGTCACTCCAGCAGCACCCAAGGTCTTTCTGAAACACTAGAGCTTGACATCAGCTGTCAAATTCTTAGGTGAAAATGACCAAATAAGCCACACAAATGGTAGAAGCTTTAGTGGCCGGGTTTCCATTCCATAGTTCTAGCAGAGTGACTCAGACCTGCTGTTCCCATTGCTGGAAATCTCTAACCGACATTATTTCTCTCTGTAAAGGCAAAACTCGAATAAAGCTACACAACTTCAGCTACTTTTGGCACTGTCTATACAGCAGGAAGTTGAAGGAAATGAGGGTTCCAGGAGCTGGAGTAAGAAGTCCTCCATCTCGATATTATTTCGAAATAACGTCTTGCTGTGTAGACGTACATTGTTATTTCAAATGTCAGTTATTGCAAAATAATGCTGCTGTGTAGACGTACCCTTCGTGTCCCTCGCAATGTTTCTTATGCAGCCATAGCTCCAGTATCGGAATGCTTGGAATGAGGGCGGAGCAAAGACACCCAGTGTGGGTTTGATGCAGAAATTACTTGGTGAGGTTCCCTAGCCTAGCATGTGTTAGGCAGGAGGTCAAACCAGATCAGAGCGATTGGCCTTCCCAGCGATGAACCAATTAAGGGCTGGCTTTGCCAAGCAGGGAAATGGCACGCCCTCCACCTCGCCAGCATTTGCTCATTTGCATGCATGTGCCTCTAAGTTTTAATTGTTTACCATCACCCCGCGTAATGTGTGTGCTGCAAAATGTGCTGGAGCAACTGTGCAAAAACAAGCGACATCTTAGCAGCATGATACCCCACGCTCAGATAGCACCTTCCGTTCGAGGCTTTCATAGCCCTTCGCAGAGAGCTCGCCACAGAAGTCTGCCGTGAAATTGTTGCTTTGAGAAATAAGGAGGGAACTGATGTGTTTGCATTGTGGAGTGTGAATTAGCGAAGGGCGGATGCGTGAGGTGCTGCTTTATTATAACTGCTCCCCAAAGAAGGGGCTAATGTGCTTTCTGCAAGGTCATAATGTGATTGCTTAGGACTCCAATGCTGTCCCTCGTCACCACACTTTGCAAACAGTAATTATGTGAGGGCAGGATTTTAAAAAAGCTCTAGGCATCGACCTGAATTTGCCACCACTGACATCCAACGTAAACTCCAGTTGACCTCACTGGGGGTCGTGTGTGGCCTATGCTGTGTGCATTTGGAAAGCAGGTATGTAAGGACATGAGAATGGCCATACTGGGTCAGACCAAAAGTCCATTTAGCCCTGTATCCTGTCTTTTGGCAGCAACTAATGCCAGGTGCTTTGGAGGGAATAAACAGAACCGGGAATCATCAAATGATCCCTCCCCTTTTGCCCATTCCTAGCTCCTCATAACATCCTCTGGCAGGGAGTTCCACAGGTGGACTGTGAGTTGTGTGACAAAGTATTTTTGTTTTTTTTTCTTTTAAACCTCTGCCTATTAATTTCTCTGGTGACGCCTAGTTTGTGTGTAAAGAAAAGAAGTAAATAACACTACCTTATTTCAATTCTCCACACCAGTCATAATTTCATAGACCTCAGTCAAATCCCCCCTTAGCCACCTCTCTTCCAATCTGAAAAGTACCAGTCTTACTACTCTCCCCTCATATGGAAGCTGTTTGATTCCCCTAGTCAATTTTGTTGTCTTTTCCTGAAACTTTTCTGATTCTAACCTGTCTTTTGGAGCTAGGGAGACCACACTGGCACACCGTATTCAAGATGTCTTGCAAATATGATTCTAGGTTGTATCAACAGGTGTGTTGTAAGCAAAACTCGTGAAGTCATTCTGCCGCTCTACTCTGCACTAGTTAGGCCTCAGCTGGAGTACTGTGTCCAGTTCTGGGCGCCACATTTCAAGAAAGATGTGGAGAAATTGGAAAGGGTACAGAGAAGAGCGACAAGAATGATTAAAGGTTTAGAGAACATGACCTATGAAGCCAGGCTTCATGAACTGGGCTTGTTTAGTTTGGAAAAAAGAAGATTAAGGGGGGACATGAGAGCGGTTTTCAAATATCTAAAAGGGTGTCACAAGGAGGAAGGAGAAAATTTGTTCCTCTTGGTTTCTGAGGACAGGACAAGGAGTAATGGGCTTAAAGTGCAGCAGGGGAGGTTTAGATTGGACATTAGGAAAAAATTCCTAACTGTCAGGATGGTCAAATATTGGAATAAATTGCCAAGGGAGGTGGTGGAATCTCCCTCTCTGGAGATATTTAAGAACAGGTTAGACAGACATCTGTCAGGGATGGTGTAGACGGAGCTTGGTCCTGCCTTGAGGGTGGGGGGCTGGACTCAATGACCTCTCGAGGTCCCTTCCAGTCCTATTATTCTATGATTCTATGATTCTATGTGGGTGTAGCATGGATTTACAAAGGGGCAATATGATATTTTCTATCTTATTCTCTCTCCACTTTCTGAATGTGAGCTTCCAGATCCTTCTCTACACAGGGAAGTGGGAGTTCAGATGGGGGGAGGATCCCAAGATCTGATACATGTTGGGTATGTCCACGGTGGGCCCGGGCGCCCCATAGGCAGGTGCTGTTCCAACCCCGCAGAAGCAGCTTCTGCCCATGGCAGGGAGTTCGCTGTAACCCAGCAGCAGGTGTGTGTGGGGGGGGGCAAGGCTTGAGCAGCCCCCCCACTTAGCCCCTTTAATCGGTGAAGTGGTTAAACAATTCATTTAACTAGTTAACCAATGAAATGGGCGTTTATATTCCTAAAGCACACAGGTCTCTCCTACCTCCGTCTGCCTCTTGACTGCCCTTCTCCAGACAAAGAAATGGAGTAAGTGCCTATGGACCTGATTACCAGGAACCTAAAGAAGCTGTGGTGGGGTTTCAAAGATGCCTAGCTCACTGATTTAGGGTTCTGAAAAACCGCACGAGGATGTAGCTGAATCTCCAGGCCCTGAAACGCCTTTGAAAACCAGGCCCTAAATCCTATTTTCAAAAGGGACTTGAGCTTTTAGGATCCTAAGTCTCATTGGGGGCCAATGGGAGTTGGGCCCCTAAATCACTTTGCTGCTTAGAAAAATGTTACCCCGGGTGTCTAATGTAGCATAAGTCCAAATTCTCCAACCTGGGGGCCCAACATTAGGTGCCTGCATCTATTGGAAGGCAGCTAAATCAAAGACAGTGCCCAGGTGAGATGGAGACAGGGCCCAGACAGGCCTTTTGTGGCTAAGCTCCCTGGAGAGCCTCCCCTGGATTTCCTCCAGGGATGTGACCAGCTAAAACTCCTGGGCCAGTTTCCACTGCTGAGCTGAGACAGTTCAGGAAGGGCAGATGTCAGTGGAGTTACAGGTCATTGTGTGAGCCTGTCACTGTAGTACAATCCACAGCGGCCGGGGTTGCAACGCACATGCTGAGAACAAATGAATGCACAGAAATGGAAACCCCTCCTCTGCCACACACTGTGAAGACAGAGGCTGCACGTCGGTACCCCTCGAACATGCCCCTTTGGAGCAGCCGCTGGGTTCAGGTCCCATCTGCTCCTCCTGGCAGACGTCAAGCGGGAAGCTGAGGATTTTGCTTGCAGAGGAGGGGCTGATCCCAGAGATGTGTGAGCTCTTACCAGGCGGCAAACAGTGGTCGCCTGTCCCTGCACCTCAGCCCACCTTTCCCAGCATTCAATGGGGCACTTGACTCTGGGGAGGTTGGCTTGGGCCCCATCTTCTCGTATCGCCAGTGCAGGGCAGACAGCGACTAGAGAAATTGCCAGGTCCGTGACCCGTCCCTGTGCACAGGGTGCCTGGTTCCCAGCCGTCACGTACCTCTCATGAGCAGTGCCCCTGAGAGCAAGGATCAGCAGTTTGCAGGACTGGGCCCTGCTAGTGGAGTCTGTGCAGTGCTAGCGGACTGAAACGGAGAGCAGCCCATTGCACAAACCCTCTTCAGGAGCATGGTCTCTCCCAGCCAACACTGTTTCCACCCGACGGATGCGTTTACTCTGGGTGAGCGCCTCACGGTCCTCCAGCAACGGCTACTTGCAGGAAGCCTTGCGTGGGGAGGGAAGGTGCTTCCTGCCCCCTTCTGATACATGCATAAGCTGCAGCAAGTGCCAGGGCCTTGCCAGCAGATAGCGAGTCCTTTTCCCCACTAAACCGCTTCATTTGCTAGAGAAACCGTTTTCCAGGCCTCAGGGACTGTGCTGCTGTTGTACAATCAACAACAGCAAGCAAGAGAGTGTTGTTCTCTCCACACGTCCCAGGCATTCCTGAGCAGCCAGGCGAGCAGCCAGGAACCCAAAGACGGAGCCGCTAAAGGGGAGGAAAGTGGGAGTTTATCAGGGATGGGCGGCAGAAGCCAGGATGGGCTGAGGGAGCCAGTTGCCGGCCTATGAAGCGGCTGAAATAGCGGCTGTGTGCAGAAGGCCTGTCATGGCCTCACGTTTCCAGCCAATCTTCATGGGGGTGCTGCATGGCGCTGCCTGTCCCCTCACAAACCATTGGGAGAGCGTTGGCCACAGCAGAGTAGCACTAGGACAGATGTCCCATGCCCAGACCGGCCTCAACCAGGCCAGGACCAGGCTGCTGTAGAGTCAATGCCTGCCGAGGCTTCAGGAGTGTGGACTCCAGGAACTCCCTTGGATTCCCCTCCTGGGACCCATTGTCCCACCAATGCTGGGGAACTTGGGTCTCTCCAGCAAAGAGCCAAGCTGGGATTGGGAACCTCCACCCCCAGAGGGACCAGGCCAGTCCTACCAGGGCTAATCCCTGCTAAACTAGACTCCCCGCCCCCTACCCCACAGAGCCCTGCCAGAGGGAGGTGCCTGCTGCCCTACTAGGAGCATTTGAGGACTGGCCCTGGCCCTGAGATAAATTGCGTTTGAGGCCCCTGATTTAGTGTGGCCTCCTGTGTCATGCCAGGCAATAGGACTTCCTAAAATAGCTCCAATTTGAACAAGAACGTATCTTTCTGGGTCTTCACAGCCATTCTTGCCTACCCAGATTCAGTGAGTCTCTGGTGGCTTGGAGCAGACCCACCAGCAATACAATCAGGGCATTAGTCGCCTCGTTTACACGACTGCCGGCCATTGATCTGGGTCACGCAGCCTCAGCTACATGAGTAACGTAGCTACAGGACAGCTGCGGTGTCTTCCCTGCAGCGAGCGGATGGGAGATGCTTTTCCATCGATTCCGTCTATGTTCTAAGGGAGTGCCAGAGTCAATGGGTGGGCAGTTGGCTGTCGATTTATTGTGTCTACACTAGGGGTATAAATCAACCCCCGCTGGATCAATCATTCAGGTAGTGTAGACATGCCCCGACATCTTGGGATTTGTCTAGAAGAATTTCCCGGTGAGTGTCACCCATTTCCCCAAATATCTTGACGTATCCTCTCACCTATTGACTCCTGCAGGTGTCACTGTGACAGATAGCAAAGAGGGCCCTGCAAACACTTTTCTCAAGAGAGACATTTCTCTTGACTGCTTTTAATTAAGAGATTGATTGATTGATTTTATTTGTATTATTTTTATGAGCCTCTTCAGAGCTGCAGCAAAGTATTATTTGTTGCAAGCCCGACTGAGTCACTGAGGGCATGTCTACACTAGGAAATTATTTTGAAATAAGAACTTCCAAAATAACTATTTTGAAATAGCACGTCCACACTACAGGGAGGCCTCAAAATTAGTACAAGGCTGGCTCCCTTAATGTGGATGCACTACCTCAACTTAGAGCCCCAGGAAGCACTGGGGAGTAATTACTTTGAATGACTCTGGGGCGTAATTATTTGGAAATAGAAGCAGTGGAGCATTCACACTACCGCTATTTCGAAATAGCTATTTCAAAATAAGCATTATTCCTCGTGGAAAGCAGGAGTTTTTATTTCAAAATAACCGCCCCCTTATTTTGAAATAATGGGCTTGGTAGTGTGGATGCTCCGTTCGTTATTTCGAAATAACTCTCTAGTGTAGGCCAGGACTGACTGTCTAATTTCTCATTATTATGCATTTAATAAATTCTCATCAATATGGCTTCGGATAGAGTTTTCAGTGTGAGGATTCCGTGCCCAAAGCCAGTAACCAGCTGATTAAAAATTAATTGTTTTTTCCTGTAAAGAAAATAAATAAATGAGTAAACATTAGCAGATAAGCCAGTGACATGCACAAAATAATGGAGATTTCCTGACTATGCATGTGGAATATTAGCTAAGAATGAAAGCAGCTTGAATTATTTGTTGTGGGTAATTTATCAGATGGATATACCTTGTACTTCTGTTTGGAAGTTGTATACACAGTGTAATTTTTTATGTATTTGTTAGTTGTTTGAAATAAATATTAAAAGCATATTTATGAGTACATTTCAGCTGATGGATCACTGGTGAACTGTTGCTGTTATTATATCTGACATTTTAAAAAGTGCTTGGTGGCTCGTGCTTTGGAATTTGGATGGTCTGAAGAGCTAACTGGCTAGACCCTGATCCTGCGGAGCCTCACAGATATGCTTAATCTCACACAGATGAACAATCCCTTCCGGCATTGGGGCCTGATTTCACTTGGCCTGACAAAGGGGAACTAGAACGAGGCTGGTAGACAGGGTCATGGCTGTGGCTTCCCAGCCAAGGCCAAACCTGCGTGGAGGAACACTTCAATAGAACGAATGCATCTTATGCGCCCTATGCATTCCCCGATTACCTGGCATCTTGTGGCTCTGGGGCCAGGAAGCTTATATGAAGGCAACAAGGATCTCTAAAAGCAATTTGCAAATGATACTCTGTGCAAATACTTCCCACACACTTCAAAAAGCTTTCTCCCCAGCCGGGCTGTGCCTAGGGTTCCTCTATGAAAACTGCTCAGCCCACAGGCTAGATCCTCTGTAGGCCAGAACCATTCTACTTCCTTTCCATCTGTGTGGGGCAGGGAGCTACCCACCTAATCATCAGAATACACTTCACCCCCTTCTCCCAACTACAGGGCAGGCCATTCCAGGCAAACAGTGCAACGTGTTCTTTGTCATACCTGGTGTGCTGTGAAATGGGCACTGTTCGCATTGCCTGACTTATGGAAACCCCTTCCACTTCCATCTGATACTGACTCATGGAATTGCAAAGACAGACCCCACATTCCCTTCCTCCACTGTGGGTGAAACCAAGCTTCACGGGGGAACTGGGACCAAAACCCACTAGACCTGTGTTTACTGATATGCTCTAGATCCCTAAATGGCCCCCACAAGGCTGAACTGGGTTTAGGAGGCCACTGTAAAATCACTGAGCTACACCTCCCCTTCTTGCTAGGGCTGACCCCTGTCTGTGATCTTGGTGAAACCATCCCTCCCTCAGCGCTCTCTACGGGCCTTGTGCTTCCAGTTATTCACCAAGGCAGAGCCAGAGAACAGAAGTGGGGTAGACAAGGGTGCAGGTTGGGGGCTTGAGTCTGTCTGATGCGGACTTGCCAGCCCCAAAGCCCATTTGCCACATATGGCTGCCGCCTGACGAGGATTCGGTGAGTATCAGGATGGAGACGTCGGCCTTGCGAAGGGGAATCCCAGTAAACTGCCATGGAGGTTGTCACGTTGCTGAATTGGAGGGAAGCAGCCAGATCGCTGCTGCACCCCTAGGTGGGGGTGTTGGCCCCAGAAATTGGTGCGGGGGGAGCCATGTGGGGTATTGAATGGGAGATTATTGTTTGTTGATCTTATGTACGCTATTTATGTGAGTGTATAATGTCTGTGTGTGTAGGTAGGAATCTGTAATCTGTGTGGAAGCTGAATATTTCTGTGAATGTGCTTAAGCATGGCTATGGACAGGCTGAGTAGCAAAGCCCTGTGGAACAATGGCTCTCAATAGGCTATGGACACACCCAAAGAATGGGATTTGTCACCTGAGGGCAGCCAGCAGGAAACATAGAGATTGGCCTCTGACCAGGTGACTTGCTGCACACAAGAAGAGGCCAGGAAGGAGTATAAAGAGGCCATGTGGTCGATGCCATTTTGTTCTCAGCTCAGCACTTCATCCCAGAGGCAGCACTGCAGGGATTGAAGAACCCGGAAGACCTGTGAACCCATCCTGATCGCAGGATGTGCAATAAGAACTTTTAAACCAGCAGCTGCAACATCTCTGCTAGAGCCTGCATCGAGGACTGGGAAATTCGGTGCATGTAACGTACTGTACTTTAATAACCTTACTCTCATGCTTTTCTTTCCTGTAATAATAAACCTTTAGATATAGATTCTAAAGGATTGGCCCAGCGTGATTTGTGGGTAAGATCCAGAGGGTAAATTGACCAGGGATCTGTGGCTGGTTTCTTGGAACCGGACAGAACTTGTTCGGGGTAGGTGGGATTGGTTGCTAGGACCCCCCACCTGTGTATAGGCCCGGGGCCATCTGGGGCACGGATATTGCTGGGGTGTCGGAGGGGTTTTGCTCGGGAGGCTTCAGGTAGGCTGCTGAAGCGCTCTGTGAGACTGGTTTGTGGCCTGTTTGGAGAGGTCGCCAGTCAGGGGGACTGTAAAGAGCCCCGGATTTGAGCAATTCGCCCTGAGCGGACGCCCTAAGCTGTGCCCAGACACGGCCCGGTCCGTCACGATGGAGACGTCGGCCTTGCGAAGGGGAATCCCAGTAAACTGCCATGGAGGTTACCAATGGCCCATCCAGCATTAGCTCACCCACTGTGGTGTGGGGCTTGCTGCAGGTTGTGGTGGGGAAACCAAGGGCTAGAGAAGCCACAGTGCTGGGCCAGATATGGGGCTTGGGGAGAATCCTGGCCTGGAACTTGATTTCTAGAACAGGTTGTTTGAGAAAACGTTGTTGTCATTGTTGATTCTCCAAAACTGAAGCAATTCATGGGAATGGGTCACTTTTGGATCCCTACTTACAAACAGGGTGAGGCAACCCCACACTAGCTGCTTCCCCTCAGCAGACCAGGGAGACGCGAAGCTAGCGCGCCCCCCTCAGCAGACAAGAGAGAGGCGGAGCGGCTTTTCTCAGCAGACACCTCAGCTTGAGAATAAAGGACTGAGGGAAGTGAGGTGTGGGAGAATAAAACTGAGCTCTGGAGAAATGTTTGGCTAGAGTTTCCCCTACAATATGTACCAGTTCCGACTTACATACAAATTCAACTTAAGAACAAACCTACAGTCCCGATCTTGTACGTAACCCGGGGACTGCCTGTATTTCCTGTTTCAAAAATTGGGTGAAGAAATTTCAAAATCCTTGAAATGCTCCTTTTTGACAGCCTGGGAATGAAAAGTTCAACTTTTCATTCTGAAATTTAAGTCAATTCAAAGTTTAAAAGAAGTTAAAGGAATTAAAATGAAGAGCCCAGCATAGCTTGAGGGCTGGATTCTTTCACCAGCAGATGCTGGCCCAGGAAAAGATACTACTTCACCCATCCTGGCTTTCTAAATTGAAGTGAAACATTTTGATTCGCAGAGTTGGTGTTTTTTTGTTGGGTTTTTTTTGGTGTGATTTTTGGATCTCTCTCTCTCTCTCTCTCTCTCTCTCTCTCTCTCTCTCTCTCACACACACACACACGCACGCACACACACACACACACCTACCTACCTACCTTACAGAGATTTTGACTTTTGGTACCGATTTTGAACAGGATTTTTTTCAATCCTAAAAATTCTTGCAGGACAGGAAGGTTGTTTCCTGCCCAGTTCTACTGATTTCCCCACAGACCTTTTGCCTTTGCAAGCGGGACCTGGAGGGTCACAGTGACATCTCCTGGTTGCTTTTCTCCTCTTGCAGGCAGCACAGCATCACAAATGTCCATAGGTCCGTCAAGGCTGGTGTTCTGTCTCTAGCAGCGGGTGGTACCAGGTAAGGTGAACAAAATCTGTGTAGGCCTGGTTTCTGCAAAACACTTATCTCAATGGGACAAAGTGACAAACTTAACAATCTAAGCAAGTTCTTTCCTTGGTTGCTACCTTATGGGTTAATCTTCTCATGGGAATTAGTCTCTGAAGAGAAAGCCAAGTGCAGATGCCGGCCAGGCTGCCTCACGGAGGAATGTCCCGGTATCGTCAGAGAATGGGTCAGTTTGTGTGGCCCCCGCAAGGGCGCCCAAGAGAGGCAGAGTGGGCACCCTTGCACACAGAGGAGGGATACAGCTGCAGGTGCCCTAAGCTGTGGCAGAAGGCACAATTTGTTACACCCACCGAGCTGCTGGACGATGCGGAATAAATGTCAGAGTCAAGTGGAAGTGTCAAAGGCAGCTTTATAGACTGTGTGCGCGTGTGTAGCTCCTGCTAGCCAAGGTCTCACCTCTGTCAATCTGTTTCCCAGCAGAGCTAAGAACGCTCCTTTGTGACGCATCAATTCAGTTCAGGAGAAATGTCTATTGATTCTGACTTCATCTGAACTGGCTGGCCTCATCCTGGATTCCTGGGGCAACCACAGGAGCCATGCAGCTCTGGAAAAATTCAGTCTTTTATGATTTAAGAGAGGAGTTTCCTACTGGCGTGGGGATAGATCCGAATGAAGCTGAAAGCTGATTTCTTCTCAGTTGGGTCTCACCATTTTTTCTTGGCCTTTCATGCTTCTTGGACCTACAGTTGGTTGGGAAAGGTTTTTCCCATCCCACAAACATGTTCAAGATTTACACAACTGTGCCCATCCCAAAATGGGGCAAAAAAGCCAATCTTGCAAATATTCAAAGACTGATCATCCAAAAATGTTTTTAAAAGGACTGGGTCAACTGAAAAGTTTTGTTTCAATCATTTTTGAATATTTCAGTTTGATGTTGACTTTGTTTTAAACATAGGGGCTGTGTCTAGACTGCTTTTCCAGCAGCCGCTTTTCCAGAAAAACTTGCCAGCAGTCTACACTGACCGCTTGAATTTCAAAAGCACTGACTTCCTACTGTAAGAAATCAGTGCTTCTTGCGGAAATACTATGCTGCTCCCATTCAGGCAAAAGTCCCTTTTGCACAAGGCTTTTGCGCAAAAGGGCCAGTGTAGACAGTTCAGATTTGTTTTCCGCAAAAAAGCCCCGATGGTGAAAATGGCGATCAGGGCTTTTTTTGCGGAAAAGCATGTCTAGATTGGCATGGATGCGTTTCTGCCAAAAGTGCTTTTGCGGAAAAGCGTCTGTGCCAATCTAGACGCTTTGTTCCGAAAATGCTTTAACGGAAAACTTTTCCATTAAAAGCATTTCCGGATAATCATGCCAATCAAGATGCAGCCAGGAAGTGTTCTATAGCCTTCGCCTTGACGCAGGGTTTCGGGGGTGATTGGTATCAGTGATAGCAATCACTGAGAGGCAACGGCGGGATTGCATGAGGTGCGGGGAGATGAGGACTCTAGAAAAGGGGACTGTTCCATACATGATTTGCAAAGCTCGTGTATTGTATGGGGTAGAAAATTGGAGCAAGGGATTAGCAATGTTCTCTGGCTCCTAGAATGCCTTGGGAGAAGCGCTGTCCAACTCGCATGCTCAAGACCTGGTGCAGAATTCAGCAGGGCTTGGAAGGGGTTCTATGAAGATAACAAGAAAAGTGGGATTCAGTGTAACAATCTCACTGTGGCAACCTCCGTCGCTGCCATTCAATGCCACGCGATGCCTCGTTAGCATCTCTGTCAGCCCACGGCAGAAAGTCACATCATGCAGCAGGAGCAGAAGAAAATTCCTGTCACTTGCAAATAAAACCCAGGGCATATGGCTCAGTGTGGTTCAATGCTTAATTACACGCGCTTCATACTCCATGGTAATTCTACGGCATTCCCTGCTGGCAAAGGGCTTTCGGTCCTGCAGCAGGAGCATCCCTCGTGAGCAAAGACGTTCCTGCCCGAGGCCCTGAAGTGGATGCAGAGAAGGGAAATGGAAAAGACTGTCTCAGGCAGCACTGGCCTGGCCACCGAGCCCCGCAGGGGGACACGGGCAAATCGGGTTAATCTACCGAGAGCACTTGGCTTTTCTGTAGCCCCGTTGTCAGTGGCTGGCAAGGGGGGAGGCGCCATCGCCTGTATTGTAGAGAGGGGGAAACTGAAGTGCAGAGATTTTCAAACCAGCCAGGAGTCCTGCAGCACCTGAAAGACTAGCAGGTGTATTAGGTGCATTGGCTCTCCTGGGTCAAAACCACCTCATGAGGTGCTGACGTGGTTTTGACACATGAAAGCTGATGCCCAAATACTTCATGGTCCCTACGGTGCCACAGGCCCCCTTGTTGGTCAGGCCGATACAGACTCAGACAGCGACCCTCGGAGCGATTTGACAGTGACCAGGGACACCCGGCAGCAGAGCGAGGCTGGGACCCTAGGTCTGCTGAGCCTCCGAGCAGGGCACTGTCTACACTAGCACACGCTGCCTTTAATGGAGGAGCCCAGCCAGTGTTGCTTTCTTAGAGGCAGCCAGGAGCCCACACTCCCCCGGGTTGGTCTCGGGTGTGGCCGGGTTGCCTGTGGAGGTGGCTTGCAGCCTGGGAGGAGATGCTGTTTCCCTGGGAAATGGCAGTGCAGGGCTTGATGGTCCTTTTGGCAGATGCATGTGCCTGACTGGTGCAGGACTGAGCCCTGCCTGCATGTGCCTGTCCCACAGGGGCCTCCCTCCGGTTCCTTTTCTGGCTGAGCGGGCAGGAGAGTGGTGGAGACCAGCAGGTGCTCCCTGGGGATTACTGGGGGGAGGGAGGAGGGACGACTAACTCCAGAGCACCGTCTCTATAGCTTGCAACCCCTGGATCCGGTGTAAGCTGGCTGCAGGGTGACAGGGATGGGCAGGGTCCTTTCCCTCACAGGTTCTTAAATTCCTTCACATTCCCAGTCCTTCTCTGGGCTCTGCCCTGGGTCTCTGCCCTTGGTCAGGGCAGACCCGGAGTTGCCCACACTGGCATGCACAGCCAGGCTGGGTAGCAAAACCACAGCTCCACCACGGTTAAGCTTAGAAGAGAGGCCCCTAATGACACCCATTTCGCTCAGTTCTTTGAACAGTGGAGGGGAAAAACTATAAAGCCTCCAAACCAAAATCATCTCATCTCATCTTCTTCCTTTCCCTTCCCATGCTGCTGAACGTCATAGAATCCTAGGGCTGGAAGAGAACTCAGGAATCATCAAGTCCAGCCCCCTGCCCAAAGCAGGACCATCCCCGACTAGTCCAGCCCCTGCATTTGCAAGAGTCTTCTGCTAACCGTGAGCCCTTTCATTTGGAGCAATTTAGCACAGTCCGACTCTTCTGTTGTTGAAGGACAACAACTGGGGTACTCCTGGGCTACGTCTAGACTGGCATGATTTTCCAGAAATGCTTTTAACGGAAAAGTTTTCCGTTAAAAGCATTTTCGGAAAAGAGCGTCTAGATTGGCACGGATGCTCTTCTACAAAAGCACTTTTTGCGGAAAAGCGTCCGTGGCCAATCTAGATGCGCTTTTGCGAAAAAAAAGCGCCCCAATCGCCATTTTCACAATCGGGGCTTTTTTGCACAAAACAAATCTCAGCTGTCTACACTGACCCTTTTGCGCAAAAGTTTTGCGCAAAAGGGACTTTTGCCCAAACGGGAGCAGCATAGTATTTCCGCAAAAAGCACTGATTTCTTACAGTAGGAAGTCAGTGCTTTTGTGGAAATTCAAGCGGCCAGTGTAGACAGCTGGCAAGTTTTTCCAGAAAAGCGGCTGATTTTCCAGAAAAACTGGCCAGTCTAGACACAGCCCTGGAGTCAGCTAGAAGTTTTGTCTCAAAACAGAGTGAAGTGGAGGAGACTTGTAGATGACCGATGCTCTACATGGGGTGCAAGGGTTTAAGAAGAAGACTCTTTTGTGGTCCCACAAACATTGGTAGGCGTATTTCAGCTCTCGCTGCATTTCATAAAACACGGCTGGTGTTGGGTCACTAATTAAGTTGATTGCAATGAGCAAACTCCGTCTGCTGAACAGAACACATCTAAGCAAAGGAGGAGCAAACCGTATTTACATAGACACACCCTGGGATTGTCTCCCGTTCCTTCGGATCCTGCTGACATCTGTCAAAATGCAAAACGCCTTGTTTTTTCCACGGCAAACAGATTTCTAAGATCCCAGGCGCTGATCTGTCCCTGAGCCCTTCCAGTGCTGAAAAGCAGCAAGGATCACCCACCCGCTCTGATGGACAGTAATTCCTCTGGACGCCCTCTGTGATTTCCCCTGATCCAGGGAGCATTGTCCGAACCCTCCCGTGACCTCCCAGTTCCACAATGAGCAAAGACAGGCTGATTGAATGGATGCCTTGGCTCATTGTGTGCGACTGGTTCTAGCCTCACGTTATCAGGGCGAAAGGGTGCAGCGCTGTCTTATCAGGGGGCCTCAGCAGGGCCGGTGCCATTCTCACAGGTCCTGGAGAATTTAAATGCTGCTGATTTCTATCTCCTTGGCATTTCTCTCAGTCTATCAAAATGAATGCAGGGATTTCTCCCCCCCACCCCCGATGGGGGGGTGGAGTGGATGGAAAAATACTCAGCCAGTGAGAAACTTTGTGTTGCGGTTTGCCTGCCTGCAGATTTCTATATATAGGTTTAATTAAAACATGAAAGGTGTCTCAGGGTTATGCTGTCAGATTTGTTTCCTTAACTGCCAGCGTGGATGCCCTGTGGTTTCAGTGCTGCTGCCTCAACTCTGTTCCCCCAGCCAGCCACAAACCAAACACCCAGCTGTGGAAATGGCAGAATTGTCCCCTCCCGAGGCACTGGGTGAGGTCAGGAAAGCAGCAGATGCTGCATGACCTGGACTGGAATGATCTCCACCCGGGGCAGCAGGGTCACGAGCTTGGAGCTTTATGGGGACTGGATTGCCAGGAGTGACTCTGGATGGCAGCTTCTTTGCCCCACACTGGGGAGCTCTGTTGCCTCTCCGGGCCAGAGGCCACTTCCCCTTGTGATGGAGATGGTGTTGTTCTCTCGATGGTGACTGGAAGTCTTGGGAAAGCCTAGGGGCCTGGCTTCTCTGGGGCAGGGGATCCCTTCACCCAGCGGTCCCCACTCACTTCTGCTGTCATGTCAGTCTGGCTGCTCATTGTGTTTGAAGGAGCTCGGAGAGGAAACGTGGATGGGTGCGGGGGCGGGTAAACACGGCGACTCAGGGTCAGAGAGCTACCCAGTGTCCCAGGCATCTGCCAGGCAGTGGTACCCAAACCAGGACATCCAGCTGGCTACTCGCTGCTGCCTCCAACTCCTTGTTTCCAGAAGCCACTGCCCCCTGAGGGCAGCTAGCTACCGGCCCACCCTCCCCTCTTGGGGGCTCTGCCGTCCTGGTAGTAGCCAAAGGGGCAGGGTGGCAGTGCATGTGCCCAGGAGAAAGGACGTGGCCTATGTGGCCACTTAGCACTGCGCTGCCCCAGCAGGATGCTCTCACACATTTGGCTAGATGCAGCACGCAGCTACCAGCTGTAATGCCAGCAGCCCTGAATGGAGAGTCTCCTTTTGCTCTCCTAGACCGCCAGCTCTTTGAGATGAGCATATGTGTTTGCACAGCACCTGTCACGACACTCTCATAATGTCAGGGGAGACTGAGCAGGGGTTCTGTTCTCCATGCAGCGATTTAAATGAAGCCTAGACATTTTCATTTTATTTCCCAAAAAACAAAAATGAATGGAGTAAAGGACCCGAGCAACGCTGGGTAAATCTTCTACTAATGAAGAAAACAATTCTGTTAAAAAGAGGGTATCACATTAAATGTTCAGAAGACAGAAAATGCTGAAGTCAGACCTATAACCTTAACTTTGTCCCTTGGAGCTTATACACTAGGGTCCAGTCCTTAAGTACAGAATCACATAGTGTTTCTCAAGCAATACACCGTAGGTACGCATTTCTTCTTCAATAGTAGATTATTTCTGGAATCTTAGATACGATGAACGTACAGGACCTTGGAATATTCCTTTCGTTCTTTTTTATGTATGCTATCTGTAATGCTGTCACTGTCTGACACCTTTATTGCCTTAGTCTTTGCATATCAGTTCTCTTCCCTCTAAGGGGTGGATTTTAATACTTTTCTCAGCACTGACATACGATTCATTCCCCCAGAGACCCTGTACACCAGCCCACATGCTATCCAACAGCACTTTTCTTCATGTGGCTACGACAGATGCACGCACAAGACTCTCTTAGCTGTGCACTTTCTGTTACATCTAGACTGGCATGATTTTCCGGAAATGCTTTTAATGGAAAAGTTTTCCGTTAAAAGCATTTTCAAAACAGAGCATCTAGATTGGCACGGATGCTTTTCCGCAAAAGCACTTTTTGCGGAAAAGCGTCCGTGCCAATCTAGACGCGCTTTTCCGCAAAAAAGCCCCGATCGCCATTTTCGCGATCAGGGCTTTTTTGAGGAAAACAAAGCTGAGCTGTCTACACTGGCCCTTTTGCACAAAACTTTTGCGGAAAAGGACTTTTGCCCGAATGGGAGCAGCATAATATTTCCGCAAGAACACTGACAATCTTACGTGAGATGGTCAGTGCTTTTGCGGAAATTCAAGTGGCCAGTGTAGACAGCTGGCAAGTTTTTCCGGGTAAGCGGCTGATTTTCCGGAAAAACTGGTCAGTCTAGACACAGCCTCTGTGTATCTGCTCGGTCAGAGTCACTCGATCTCTCCAATCGCTTTATGTCGCTCTTGAAATGCAAGGCAGCTGCCGCACCCTAGCCATTTAGCAAAGAACTAAATGCAAAATACCTGCCCACCATCGTGATGTGCAACCAAAGCCAGTTCTTGCTTGGCTGAATTTCAAGGGCTCCTAGAATTGTTAAAAGCTCTAGCATTGAAAGCTAGACATGCAGGAGCTAAATTTGAACCCAGGTTATGTCAGAGGAAATCAATGCAGTTCTACCCAAATGCATGGACCTGCTCTGCATTCACACCAACGTGAGAGAGCTGAGAATCCAGGACAAATAATCACCCCAAGTAGGGCTGCCTTAAAAACTCCCCTGGTTGGGGAAGTGTGTCCCAAGATTCAGGGGCTTCCCAGGGAAGTTCCCATATAGGCCACTGCTTGTCATGCTGGCACTGCTTAGACTGAGGCATTGGCAGCTGGATTTGCAGCTGAGAGTCTGGGTCTTAATGTATGAGCCACTAGTGTCTAAACTGAAAGGAGCCTCTGAATGCCTCATGAACAGCGTGGATTTATGCTCACAACCTGCCTGCACTGCAGGAACATCTGCATCCCTCTTTTATGGATGGGGAAACTGAGGCACGCAGTGAAGCCATCATGTAACCTCCCCATTACACCTTCAATTAAGAAGGCAACAACTTCTAGGCAATTGATTCTCACTGTTCTTGAGCGCCATATTGAACCCAGACTGCACTATTCATAGCAACAAGATACTCAAAAAACCCCCAAAACTTGGAGCCGGCAAAACGTTAGAAGATTGGAAGTATAGAGTCTGATTAGACTGGAGTCTTTTTTCCTGATAATCAGAGAGCCCGAGTACCTGGGAGACTATGACCTGGAATGGAGGAGAGGCTAGATCTAGTATATATTCCCCCCTGCCCTTCAGTCTCTGGGGCCGTCCTGTTTGGGAAAACGCACACCTCGGAGTGCTCTACTTTTGAGGATTGTTGTTGCATGTGACTGACTTTCCTGGACTTTGCACATTGTCACAGTGCTGTTCCTTTGCTGATTTGCTTTGACCTAAAGCCCCTGTCTTTGGCTGAGGGCAGTTACACATGTATACAAGGGATAAAAATCTCCACATGCGATCTAGTCATAGCATCTTTGTGCTTTCTTGGGGGGGGGGAGGGAGTGCAGTGCAGCATGAGGCCGGCCCCTCCCCCCCCCCCACCCGCACTCTCTTTTCAGCCAACCTTATTAACAATGTCTGGTAGGAACAACAGCTAAGACTGAAAACATCCTGCCACTTGCTATAGCATCACCGTTAGAGGGAGCTCTACTCATTCCAATACGTACATCTTCCTGATTTATACTCATCTCCTCAGAGGTATGGTGTGTGTGACCGATTGCCTTTGCCACCTAAGGGAGTGCACACCAGCTCCTTTCGATGGCTTGGGCTGGGATCAGAAAGGAAGATCGGTCCAGAGGTAGGGCACTGACAGACTGTGGAAGAGGTCTTCACTGCTGTAGTGGGGATAACAGCTGGGGCCTGTTAAATCCACTAAAGATAAGTAGAGCTCAGTAAAATGTTCCAGACATTTTTTTTTTCTGCAAAAATTCAGATTTTATGACACCAAAATGTTCCATACATTTGTGACAATTTCTCAGAATTATTTTGTAAAACAAAATATTTTTTAAACATAAAAAAGCTTTGCTGAAACGTTTGTAAATGAAATATACTGATGTTTTTGTTTGAAACAACTTGGTCTTTTCACGTTACCTTGAAATTTCTTCTTCAAAATGCAGAAATGTTTACAGAGGGTCGAATTCCAAAGGAAAGGTTTTCTTGCGATGTTTCAAAATTGCCAGCAAGCTGAAAATTCTGTTAGCCCGTCAGCCCTAATGCAGAGAAGCTCTGATTCAATGCACAATGGTAATGAAGTATAGTGATAGAAATGTAGCCGTATTAGTCTGGTGACTTCAATGATAATGAGGCCTTAACTAGACTGAGATGCTTACGTTTAGGCTGAACAAATACTTATCTTTTTCTGATAAAACTGTAGCTAGTTTGACCCTTCTCCAAAATTCAAACCCTCTTATCAGCTTGTAAAAATTTCCGTTAACTCCTTTTCTTTGAATTGCTCTCGGGACGGGTTTGAAGAGCAAGGAAATCCTCAGATCATGTAAAGCCCAAATGCGCTGTCAGCTTTCAAGAAAGCCAGCCCTTGCTCCATTCTCCACCCTTGGTCTCTTGCTTGCCCTAGCCCTAGGGAAACTTGCCCAGATGGAAGCCATGTAAACGGTTATTTTCCAGATTTATATTAGGGTCAGTGAGGTCTGAATCCGGCCCAATGAACTATTAGTTGCCAAACTGAAAAGCCTTAAGCAGCCTTCAGCAAGGAGCAAGATTCTCCTGGAATCCTGCCATTCGCTGTCAAACATTTAAGCTATGTTGCTGGGTTTTTCTGAACCGCTATGGCATTCTAATAACTCCCACTCGGTCTTCTGATGAGTCCCACGGGACAGATGAAGATGCAGCTTCCATTGCAAAGCAGCTCATTAACAAACCGTATTTATAGGAGCTTAAGCCAGAGTTGCAACTATTTATCTGTTGGTTGATCATTCGAGTTCAATGAATGGGTCTATAATTGGTGGCTAGCTTTCCAGCACTGATTTGGGCAATAGGAGATTGAGCCTACAGGTGAGATGGTCCATGTGGACGGGGTTCTTAATAGGGAAAGAAATCCACAAGGCAGCTGGAGGGCCTCGGTCCCCTCTGATCTGCAACCATCTGGCCAGTGTTTGGTTCCTAGCTGAATCACAGCCTGGATGGGCACATTTCCTGCTTCGGGTCTCAACAGGAGCCATGTCTCCCCAGAGCAGTGGCCTGGCAGGATTTCTGTCATTTTGATTGTTACCAGCTGAGAGGCCCAGCAAGTCCGTGGGGAGCTGGAGTGAGACGGGTGTGACCGGCAGCAGCACGGGCCTGAGAAAGCGAGGCACAGATTGCTAGAGAGACCCGCCCAAGCCCGCGCACTGAGCCAGTGTCCGAGCTGGGAATGGATCCCACAGGTCCCACTTTTGTTCCATGACCTCCATTGCCAGTGACTTGGGACATGGCCTGGTTCGTGGCCTGGCATTACTGGGCACAGGAACAGCAGAGATGGTGGCCCCTGAATGTCCACGCTTGGTCATGGGGTTTCCTTGGACCCTGTCCTAGGCCTTTAGCTTGTCACTTTGCTCCCTCTCTGGGGCTGGGGGTCAGGGTGGAGGTGGCCGGTCATCTCAATGCCAGTGCCTTGAGAATCCCTCCTGTCATCCAACCCTGCCCCTCGACTCTCTTCTCTCTCTTCACCCATTCCAGCCAAGCCCCTGAACCCCAATGTAGCATCTGACATTTGGAAAAATACAGGCAGTCCCCAGGTTACATGGATCCGACTTACATCGGATCCCTACTTACAAACAGGGTGAGGCAACCCTGCACTAGCTGCACCCCCCCCCCCCCCCAGCAGACCAGGGAGACGCGGAGCGGCTTTTCTCAGCAGACACCTCAGCTTGAGAATAAAGGACTGAGGGAAGTGAGGTGTGGGAGAATAAAACTGAGCTCTGGAGAAATGTTTGGCTAGAGTTTCCCCTACAATATGTACCAGTTCCGACTTACATACAAATTCAACTTAAGAACAAACCTACAGTCCCTATCTTGTACGTAACTCGGGGACTGCCTGTACACTCTTCTACAATTTCTTTCCAAAGAAAATGGAACGTGTTCTCCCCTGCTTGGCAGATTGTGAAGACGGGACATGCAAAAGGTATCTAAGTAAAAGTGCTGCATTTGGGAATAAAAAATGCCAGTCAAGGGTTTCTTGATATGCCTTGGATTTTGTCAGAGATTTATTTGCAAAAACTTTGTAGTAAGGATAAGTCAGTTGTCCTGCGGATTACAACATTAAATATTATGGAATACATGATACAGCCCTTCTTTCTTTTATATCTTCTTCATCAGTACTTCTGAGCCTATTTTATATTTTAAATATACTCTCCAACCTTCATAAAGTAATCATTTCAGATTACTACATATTTCAACTCACCAAAACAAAGGCATTATTGTAATCAGTCAGAGTGGTTTAGTATGCTCATAATAAAGTTCCTTGCTTTTAGAAAAAGGGAACACTAATTAATTTTGTGTGATTTTCATAACAATCAACGGGGATGTGTACACTACAGTGTTATTTCAAAATATCTTATTTCGAAATAGTTATTTCAAAATTGCTATTTCGAATTTGGCATTATTCCTCGTAGAATGAGGTTTACCAAATTCGAAATAAGCGCTCCACTATTTCAAATTTATTTGCTGTGCAGATGCTAGGAAAGTTATTTCAAAATAAGGGCTGTTATTTAGAAATAACTTTGCTGTGTAGACATACCCAACATGTTTATGAAATGTCTCTAGGTGATTATATTAAAAATATGTTTCCAAAGATTTTAGGCATAACAGAGGATTTTACATCATAGTAAGGTCCTGATTTTGGTGACGGATTCTCTTAAACTAGTTCATCAAGTAAAAAGGAAACTCGTTTGTCCAGCTAGGTGGAAGAAAAGGAATGTTGTCCCTTTAAGGGCTCTCTTCAACAGTGGGGTGAAAGGAGAGTAGGGATGACAGAAAGGACAGACAGACTTTGAACTATAGTAATTAAAATTAAAATGTGTATTTTAGATAAGGTTGGTCTTTTGAAGAATTTATTTAAACCCTCCTCTATGTCTGAAGATCCAGGCATTTAAAGCTAAAGTCAAATGCTCAAGCTTGTGCATCTAAATATTTGTGCAAGGATTTTTTAGAGCTGTGATTTTATAATCTTCAGCAACAAGCTAATGAAATATGTAAAGCAAAGTTTAAACTAAAGTCCTGTAGCTAGAGTGAGGCACAACTGGCTTTGTCAGTAAATTCATAGTTGGCACGTGCCTGGGACATGGTTTCATTACCACTGCATGGCTCAGTGTTATGCTAACAGGCCTGACAAGCGGGAAGGCTTTTCACTTTTAAGTGAACTGATCCACTGCAGGGAAGAGTCACTCGCCTGCGCGCAGCTGTGGGAGCCGGCTCCAGGACTGGTCAGACTAGGGATAGGGAGAGCGGAAGAGTCGAGCACTAAGACCCAGGGAAGGCATTGCTTCCCCTTGCCTCTGCCATCCCCCGCCGCTCCTCACCCAGTAGCCTGGTGCTTTGGCACTGCCCCTGAAGTGAGCTTCTCCGCTCCCTGCATTGCAGGCTGTACAATGCGCTCTGAAGCTAGGTGGCCTCCTGCGCCCCAGGCAAACCCCTCTCCTGAGCCATCTCCTCTCCTGAGCAGTGTGGCCCCCAGCCGGGACCCCTGCCCATCTCACTGAGCAGCCAGCCCAGCTGGACGGTTCCCTACATCCTGCATGGGCCTGGACGCCCCTCCCCCCACTTCTCCTCCCCACACTCCCTGCTACTTGCAGTGGGCACGTGGCTGTGGGTGGTGCTGTCCGAGCCAGCCCATGACTGTGGAGAGGGACATTTGTTGTCCCAACGTAGCCTTCTTCCTGGCCTTATCCACTGCCCCTCCCCACCCACTGCCAGCAGCCAGACTCCCTTGGGTCCCAGGGAGACTGATGGTTAGCATCTCTGCACTGGAAGCAAATGACAGGAGCAAAGGGCCCCAGAGTTCTTTAAGGAGACGCTGTCCCCCTGGGGCAGGCTGCCCACAGCTTGCGTCCTGCACTGCTAGTGCCTGGCAAGTGCAGCTGCAGCAGGACAGCTGGCCTGTGGTGGCCAAAGCAGGGAAACTTTCCCCGGCCCATCTCGGAGCAGTGGGCGATGCGGTAGCACCCCCCACCCTCCCCGCACGCACACACAGAGTCCGTTGGTTCGGTTCCCGGTGAGGCGGCCGGCCGCTGAGCCGATGCAGCACACAGGACAGAGACAAGCCCAGGAATTCTGGGGTCCCCTTTCGCAGGACTCAGCAAGTGCTGCCGTCTCCTTTGCTCCCCCTTCGTGGGTCCCGGCTGCAGCAAATCCCCACGCCCCTCCCTGGCGAGGCTGCAGGCAGGCTACTGGGAAGGGGAAAGCAATCCCACAGGCAGGGCCACGGGCAAAAATGACACTTGAAGGGGATTGTCGACGGAGCCTGGGCTGCAAATCTGGCTGGGGATGGGACGACGGGCAAGCCGCCAGCCTGAGCTCAGTCTTAGGGTCCCTGGCCCTGGGCTGTAAGCGATGGGGCTCTGTGCACTCGCCCTGCAGCCACAGAACGGAGCAGGGGGATACAGGCAGCCATACGTGGCTGCGGAGCTCAGAGTGGGAGGCAGCTGGTTGCTGGGAAATCAATGGGAGCCTGGCCGCGGAGTCCAGCCCGGCAGTGACTGTGAATGGCTGTTGTCCAGGGTGGCTGTTGTGTCAGGAGCACAGCAGGATGACATGCTAGTAAACCTGCCCCCACGCAAAACTCCCCCCGCTGTACGTTTCCCCGCCAGTGTTTATTACTAGGGCCCCAGACAAGTGAACAGGAGCCCAATTCAAGCACCTCAGAGTTGGTTGGTTGGTTGGTGGTTTCCTTAAAAGGCCAGTTGCACTCAAGGGATTCAAAGCACTGGAGTAGGATGCTGGAGCACTGGGTTATGCTGAAGGCTCTGCTACTGGCTGGCTGAATGACCATGGGTGAGACACTTTGCCTGTCTATGCCTGTTTTCCCACCTGTACAATGGGGATAATGATACCATTCTCCTTTGTAACCTCCTGGTGCAACGTGCTATATAAGAGCATTAGTCACGGTTACTTTGCAAGATGTACTTTTGAGTGTTTGCCAGGGATTCTCAGAGCTTGGGGGGGAGGGGGGCTCCTTCGCTTAGTGTTGTACCTGTCTAGAGACGTACATCCTTGGATCCTTGTAATAATCCTCCTTGGCACATCACACTAGATGGTCACAGTGGTCCCTTTTGGCCACAGAATCCATTAATCTTATCATCCTGCTTGCACATCTAAGAGCTTTGTCTGCAGTGGAAAAGTGGCACCGAGCAGCTGTTCTAGATTAGCCCCCTGTGTGGCTGTAAGTGGTCTAAGTGGCCGTAATCCACATGCCTCGTAGGTGTGGTTCACTTGTACACTCTAGTTAGTGTGCTTCTGACGCGGAGTGATTACTCTGGAATGAAATCACTTTGGCTACGTCTAGACTGGCATGATTTTTCGGAAATGCTTTTAACGGAAAAGTTTTCCGTTAAAAGCATTTTCGGAACAGAGCATCTAGATTGGCACGGACGCTTTTCTGCAAAAGCACTTTTTGCAGAAAAGCGTCTGTGGCCAATCTAGACGCACTTTTCCGCAAAAGAGCCCTGATCGCCATTTTCGCGATTGGGGCTTTTTTGCGGAAAACAAAGCTGAGCTGTCTACACTGGCCCTCTTGCACAAAACTTTTGCGCAAAAGGACTTTTGCCCGAACAGAAGCAGCATAGTATTTCCGCAAGAACACTGACAATCTTACATGAGCTCGTCAGTGCTTTTGCGGAAATTCAAGCGGCCAGTGTAGACAGCTGGCAAGTTTTTCCGGAAAAGCGGCTGATTTTCCGGAAAAACTGGCCAGTCTAGACACAGCCTTTTAGTTTGGAATTGGAGCACCCACATGGGAAGCAATTTCAGTCAATGTCCACCTGCCAATAAGCATGTGATGGGTATGACACATGCTTATGTGCAGAGCTGATTGAGAACCAGAATTTCTGTTCTGTGGGGAAATTCCATGTTAAAAAAAAGTTCCAAATTGGTATAAAAAGCCGAAATTTCAAAATTGGCCCCCGGAATGACAATTCCTCAAACTTTGTTTCAAGGCCAGGCTGTGGCCCCTAGAACACGGCTTGGGGCCAGGCCAGCCAGGACTCTGCGCTTTCCTCGGCTGAGGCGGGCAGGCTGCTCCAAGGTTCTCTATAAAAGAATGAGCAGGGCAAAATCCCGGACATATTTAGATATTTAAAAAACCTGTCCAGCCAAAAAGGACCGTAAAAGAGGACCGGGAAAAACTGGATGTAGGATAACCCTACATAAACCCATAAATCCAATATGGCTGACGACTAGCGACCAGCATGGCCTCCTCTCTGAGATGTGTCACCATGAACCCAGCGATAGGAGAACAAAACACACCGGAGGCATCTCTGCTGAAGACAAAGGGGCCGCAGAGGGAGCCCATTTCTCAGGAAGAACCTTACAGCTCACAACGATGCCTCAGAAAGATGAAACCGACGTGGGCACAGATCCCCGGTGAAATGGAGCCATTTGGCCTCGAGTCACTGGTTGACAATGACCATCGGAGGCGCTTTCAGCGTAAATCTAGAGTCAGGCAAGAAACAATTGAGTTGCTTTGGTGATTTCAGTGCCACTCCCAGCACACAAGACAAAACAAAGGCAGCGGTCCTCAAGGAAGGGACACAGACACTTCCTGCTGAGCCCCCTGCTCCACTTCCTGCAGCCCCTCCAGGCACCATGCCGCAGCTCTATGTCTGTATCCTTGTGATGGGACAGCACCGTCCACAACATCTCCGACAGCTCCTCACAGCGATCTGGAATAGCTGCCCCCGTAGAGGACATGAAGCTTCCAGTCAAAGGATTTGATCTCCATGGGAATCTCAGCCCTTCGGATGCGTGTGCAGAATCCTAGTGGAGGAATTTATCCCGATGAACAGAGACTGCAAAGTTTGGGAAAAGATAACTCTGAGGGCTCCGATTTCATGGCAGGAGCGCCTCCCCTGTGCCAGCAATGTTACAGCCAGGCTGAATTTGGCCATTTGTGTTTACCATTTTATGGAAAGCACTAATGGGCCAAGACAGATAGACACAAGGGGATGAGTCTGACAAGTGCTCTCATGAGCAACTGATGGTTTTGAATAGGCCTGAGATTTTGAATATTTCACCATGAAAAACAGAATTACTGTGATAGCTGATGCCTCCCCAGACGGCTTCCACTCTGCTCTGACAAAGTCAAGCCAATAACAGTCACTCAATCACACGTAACACATGGCTGATTAGAACGACAAATATCAAAGGCAAACAAGCAAGAAATTTGTCATGATGCTATTTTATGCTGGATTAATTTGCTGGTCCATTTGAACGTAGGGGTATGCAGCATCCTGCAATGGAGACGGTTGAATTTCCTTCCTGCAGGAAGTTCTGATATTTCAAAATCTGTAGGCAAAATTTTTCATGGGAAAGAAATTGTAAAACAAACAAAACAATTGACGTTGAAACATTAAATGGTTTGACTTTTATGTTGTTGAATTATTTCTTTTTGATTAAGTTGAAATATTTTGATAAAGTAAAAACAATTCATTTCAAGAAGGCTGAACCGTTATATAGAGTTGAAACAAAAATAACAAAACCACAAAATGGTTTCACCTTAATTAAATACGCTCACATTCTTGGAACAAAATAAGAAAGTTGAATGAATCCTTTTGATTTTTTTCTCAATAAAATCTTGCTGAATTCAACACTTTGCCCCCAAAATGTTTTGATTTTGACAAAACTACCTTATCTGACCGAGAACTTCCCCATTTTAACCAGCTCTACATATGATGCTCAATTTGAAATCTATAATTACAATGAGCATGACCTCAGGTCAGACAATTCACCTCACTTCGCTATATATGAAAGGCAAATAATAATGTTTATCCACCAACCAGGGTGATTCATTGTGACTCTACTTGGTTACATTTAAGCTGAGTAGTAGAACTGGTTAGATTTTTTTTTTCTTCACAGAAGATTTTGACTTTTTGTCAAACAATGCAATTCCACAAAATATGTTGGATTTCTCCAAATCAAAACAATAAATGTATCAGCCAAAGCCATAGCACTTTTACCCAGAAATTACTGAAAACCAAATAATTGTCAAATGATAATTACCACAGAATGTTCCTGTTTCAGCCAAAATCTTGTAATGTTTGATTTTCTGATGAAACATCTAAAATGTTTCAGGAAAGCAGGTATTTTCTGAGAAAAACTATTATTGTCCAATTTTCTGTCAACAAAAGTTTTGAGATTCATTTTTCAATCAACCCAAGTTAATAGGGAGAGACTCACCTATTCAGGGTTATCCATCAGCTTTAGTGTCTTGACACATTTGACCCACATTCATTGAGATCTTTGGAAAAAAGATTGTTTTCCTCATCTGAAATCTATAAGCTGTAAATGGATGCAGGTGGGGTAGGGTAGGGAGCTTTGCAATTGTTAAGCTTTTCTTTTCTGTGTACCACATCTTTCTAAGAAGTCTGTTGTCTTCAGAAAGTGGCTGCCATTTTAATTAACACAGCATGTTGCAGAATGTCAGCAGCGTTATTTTGGAATGACATCGTGCGTGTTTTAACTACAGGCCTTTATTTCAAAATAATGGTGAGCTGGAGGATGTCTTACTCCGACTCCTGTAACCCTCATTTCATGAGGAGTAAGGGAAGTCAGAGCAAGAGGGCTCTTCCTTTGACTTCCTTCTGTGCAAACATCACCAAAAGAAAAATTAAGCTATTTCGACTTAAGCTACACAGTTGACGTAGCTGAAATTGCGCAGCTTAGTTTGATTTTAGCCCTGCTGTGTAGACATACGCATGCTGTGCTTGCTCTCATGGGGTGTGTCTACACTGCACCGTATGTTGACATAACATGCACAATTTGCATAGCTCAAATTGCATATCTTATTTCGATGTTATTTCGAAATAGATTGTT
Source organism: Pelodiscus sinensis (assembly GCF_049634645.1). Classification (NCBI taxonomy): domain Eukaryota; kingdom Metazoa; phylum Chordata; order Testudines; family Trionychidae; genus Pelodiscus; species Pelodiscus sinensis. The sequence goes on along the minus strand of NC_134739.1, from coordinate 4,492,296 downwards.
TCAAAATTTGGCACTGTCTACACAGCACTTATTTCAAAATAAATCGCTATTCTGAAATGTTCCTTACTCCTTGTGGAATGAGGTTTACAGGGACATCAGAATAGCAAGCCCATTATATTTCAAAATAATGGGTATGCTATTTCTGATATCCCAAAATAGTGCTGCAGTATAGACGTAGCCTTGGAGACTTTACTTTTGTACTTTTTTGTTTGATTGTTTTCCTCATCTGAAATCTATGCGCCATTCATGGTTAAAGTCTCTTGCTCTGTGCTTTCGAAGGTGTAAGAGAAACAATGTTATTTTCCATCACACAGAGCCCTTTTTGTTTTTGAGGGGAAAACTCCCCAGAAAGTTGAGAATACAAAACACAAATCAAAAGTCAGCTTGCTATTTCCTGCTGCTAAAAGGACAGCAAATCTATTGTCTTGATTCAGCAGAGAACTTGCAGAAAGTGCTGGTCAAAAAATGTTCATCAGAACAGTTTCCAAAAATATAGTTTCATCAAAATAGATGCTGTTTGTGGAAGGTCTCAGTTCTGAAGAGATTTTTAAAGGGCAAAAGTTGAAACATTTTGTATTAACTTTATAGTTTTGATTCATTTTGTTTAAACATTTATATGATACTAAAATATTCATAGTATATATTTAAGAGTATAAATATAGATTATACAACTCAAAATGAATTGAAAGGAACCAATTGAAAGGAACCAATTTGCCCTTGCTGAAAGTTCACATATGGTAATCCTAGTTTATGGCAAACATTTCTGGTGGAAATTTCCCCACTAATAAGGTGTTTGGTGGAAAGTTGGAGGTTTCGTATAAACACATTTCTTTTAAAAAGTGTCTGATTTTTTTAAGAATATGGCACCTTTTTGTCAAAAATCTGAATGCCCGAAAAGGGAAACACAGTGGCTAAAAAAAAAATATATTATTTTGGTGAAAAGTTGACATTTTACCTGGACTCCCACCTTCTTGTTTTTGGATCAGCTGCAATGCTTCATTTTCTTCACAGGAAGATCCAATCTCTTTGTATTTGACATATGGTGGCAGTCACAGAAAAGCCTTCAAATAAAATCTCTTTTGTAACTAAAGGAGGGAAACTGAGGCATAGCTGTAAAGTGATTTGACTGGGGCCACTCAGCTGGTCTGTGGCATAAGGAGGCCCACACTCCACATGCTGCGCTACCCACCACACAGAGGAGTGCCCTGGCCAGGTCCTTGCTAGAGCCCCTCAGCACCCATGGAGGCTCCCCAAAGGAAGTGATGAGAAGCAACATCCTGGAGTCAGGACAGGCTGTACCTGAAGGATGCTGCTTCCTCTGTGACAACAGAGACACGGCCCCTTCTCTGGGCAGGGTGAGCCCAGCTCCTTCTGCAGCGACGCTCACCCCGCCGGCACAAGGCGCTTTGTGATCTGCACTGGGCTGCCCACGGCACAGAGGCGGCCGCAGTGGCTGGGCCAGAGGAAGAGGTGGGGCTGCAGATACGCCTGGAGACCTGCTCGCCCCCACAGCGCCCGAGTGCTGTCTCCTCCTCACGCTCATTCTCCAGTTCCTCTCCCTGGGGGGAGTGTCCCCAGCAGATCAGGGCCCTTCTCAGACCCCCACGCCCAGGGCTGCTGGCAAAGGGGCCTGCGACTGCATGTTAGCTCCCGGCCTCCTACAGCTCTGCCCTGGCTGCCCCACAGCCCAGCTCAGGGCCCCCTCAAAGTTCCAGGGTGCCCAGTGTGGGCCGGGCTGGTTTACTGCTCTTCCTGAGAGGGGAGCCCTGGGTCTGCACCAGGACAACTGGAGCCGGAACCATGAGGAGGAGGAAGGGACGGACATTGGCACAGGATCTGGTGTGACCACCCCCCCGCCCCGCGTTACACGGCTCTGTCTCCCCTCCTCCCCCTCCCGCCCGCCATTGCAGTCACTGAGAAGGGTTAGAAGCCAGGGCCTTCTGGCCCGTGCAGAGCTGGGATCCCATTACCGCGCTCGGCCCATGCTCTGCGCCGTGGAGAGGAGATAGGCAGAGACAATTACACTCTTGGCATCCCTGGCCTGCTGCCGAAGGAGCGATAAGACCCTGAGCCGCCCGTCTCTGCATCACTGTCCAGCTGAGCTCCTGGCTCCTGGCCAGGGCAGGCAGATTAGGGAAGGGTGGCAGCCGGGTGGAGAGCCGAGCCCTCTCAGCTCAGCCGAGGCGCAGAGCCAGCCGTGTGCCGGCAGAGGCCAAGCCAGTGCAGAGGCTGATAAGCTGCTGGAAATTGATTCACGTCCTGCCGCTGATCTGACAGCCAGGCCTGCTCCAGCGGCCTTTAGCTCCTGCGGGACAAGCAGCTGCAGCAGCCCCAGCCCTCCCTCACTGTAGCCCCCTTCTCAGAGGCTGGGGCTGTTCCCAGGGCTGATGGCCTTGTGTGGAGTCCGTGCTCGGGCCAGGTCCCCAGCGTGTACACCAGACAATGCCTCACTTGGAGTCCAGGCACTGAGCCCCAGTTCTCCGACCATCACATGCCTCATGTGGCGCAGCCTCTGTGTGCCTCAGTGTCCCAGTCAATGAAATGGGCCTCTTTGGACTCAGCCATTGCCCACAGGGATCACTAGGGCTTCAAACCCTCTGAGAACCTTGCGTGGAAAGTGCAAGACTCTGGCCTCTTACAGTGATCTTGCTCCCTCCATCCTGGGCATCCCAATGTACTGCCCAAACCTAGCAAACATAGGCCTGCATGATAGACACTGCAGCTGCCTCTCAAATGTGGCAGCAATGCAAGACTTTGGGACAGGAAGTGCAGGGGAATGCAGTGCTCAAGTGAGGGTGTAGGGAGTATTTCTGTCAGCAGAGGACAGGGAAGCATCCAGAGTTGAGGCAGGCAGGGGGAGGGGGAAGTGCTCAGTGGACTTTCCTAATCTGTGAGGGGGGAAAGTGCTCAGTGGAGTTTCCTAATCCGCGAGGCCTGCAGCGGCACCGGTTCAGAGGAGAGTGTGTCTCAGATGCCACCACTGGGTTACTCTTTGCGGCTCCCTCGGAACAAGCTCTGAGCCTAGCAGAGGAGGCAGCTTGCACACAACACGCCACTGCGGGCCAGGCATTGTCAGCGTGCCGGGTGCTGCCGAGCTAGCTGGTAGCTCCTACCAACCTCAGTGTGTCCGCAGGGCTCTCCGGCAGCACGCTGGGGCAAAGCCTCTGCGCTGGGAGGGGCATGTGGCTCTGGGCAGCAGCTCGGCTTCTGCCCTGCGTTTGGCCACAGTGGGTCTGGCTCCGTGTGAGGGAAACACTGGGAATGGCTAAGGCCCAGGAGCCCAGCCACCGGCCTCTGGATTATTCCTGAGGCTCGACACAGACGAGTGGGGCATGAAGTGCTCTGGAGGCTGGATTCAGAGGCCCTTCATGCCCTGATAATACGCCTGGGGAGGCTGCTAGGCGTGAGGCGATCCTTTCACCACACAGCCATGCAAGTCAGGGCACAGACCCGCCTGGGAGAGGGAGGCAGCAGGGAGTAGATGTACAACCACTGGGGATAGGGGTGTATCTCCCAGGGAGCCCTTCCTGCCTGAGGTTCTGAGCCTTGCTCTCCCACATAGGTAGCTTCCGCTCCGTCATACACACGGGGGCTCGAATAGGGAGCCAGCACACCCAGACTCGGCCCCTAACCTTGCTGGCCAGCATGGTGCAGCCAGTCTTGCCCTGCCTCGTGCCTTAGTGACCCTTGCACTTCATTGGCTGCAGGAGGAGACGCGTGTCAGTGCCCGAGGGCGCCGCACCATGCCGCTGCCTCGGCCAGTGAGCGCGCTCAGCCGGGTGGTCGGCAGGGCAGACGGGGGTGTCATGTTATTGGATTTTGAGGGGAGCAGCCAGATCACTGATGCACCCATAGGTGGGGGTGTTGGCCCCCAAAATGGTATAGAAGGGGGCCACGTAGGGTGTTGAATAGAAGCTCACTGTCTGCTAATCCTGTGTACGCTGTTCATGTGTTTGTATAATGTCTGTGTGTGCAATTATAAGCATGTACTTGTGTGGATACTGAATATTTCCCTGCATGGGGTTGAGCATTGGGCAGGGCGGGGCCTATGGACATGCTAATTAGCAAGGCCCTGTGGGACAATGGCACTCAATGGGCCAAGGACACACCTAAGGAATGAGGGCTGTCACCTGAGAGCTGCCCGCAGGGAACACAGGGATAGGCCGCTGGCCAGGTGACCTGCTGCAGCCAAGAAGAGACCAGGAAGGAGATATAAAGAGGCCATGTGGTCAACGCCATCTTGGTCTTCAGCTCAGCACTTCATCCCAGAGGCAGCAATGCAGGGATCGAAGAGCCAGGAAGAACTGTGGACCCATCCTGATCCTAGGATGTGCAACAAGGACTTTTAAACCAGCAGCTGTAACATCTCTGCTAGAGCCTGCATCGAGAACTGGGAGATTCAGTGCATGTAACATACTATTCTTTAACAACCTCACTCTCCTGCTTTTCTTTATTATAATAATAAACCTTTAGTTGTTAGATGCTAAAGGATTGGCCCAGCGTGATTTGTGGGTAAGGTCCAGAGGGTAAATTGACCAGGGATCTGTGGCTGTGTGAGGGGGTTCACTCACCACCGTAGCATCTCCCTGCCTCAGGAATTAGCTCTTTCTGCGGTCTTGGCCAGAGCTCCCCTAGCCCTGCCTTGCCTCCCCAGCCCTGCCCTAGCTCCAGGGACCCTCCTACTCCCCCAGCAGCCAGGCTCTCACTGCTCTTCCCCCCAGGAGCAGCAGCCCATCGTCTTATATGGCTCCCAGCTGGGCCCCAATCAGCTAACATGGCCTCACCTGGGGCCAAACTCCCAGACCCTGCTTCGGGCTGGGGTTTGCTCTTAAAGGGCCAGTGCAGGGCGAACACCCTGTCACAGGCTGGTTTCTAGGGACCGGACAGAACTTGTTCGGGGTAGGTGGAATTGGGTGCTAGGACCCCCCACCTGTGTATAGGCCCGGGGCCATCTGGGGCACGGATATTGCTGGGGTTTCGGAGGGGTTTTGCTCGTGAGGCTTCAGGCAGGCTGCTGAAGCGTTCTGTGAGACTGGTTTGTGGCCTGTTTGGAGAGGTCACCAGTCTGGGGACTGTAAGGAGCCCCTAGTTTGAGCAATTCGCCCTGAGCGGACGCCCTCAGCTGTGCCCAGACCCGGCCCGGTCCGTCACAGTGCCCGAGGGCGCCGCACCGCGCCGCTGCCTCTGCCAGTGAGCGTGCTCAGCCGGGCGGTCGGCAGGGCAGACGGGGGGCGCACAGAGCACGAGGCCTGGCTTAGGACGTTAGCTGGAAAGACACAGGCAGCTAGTTTTGTATCTTGGCTCCACTTGGGCACATGTCGCAGGCTCTTCCTTGTGCAAAAGCGGAGAGGAATGCGTTTTAACGTGCTCATCTTCCACGGCTGAGTCCCTCTCGCCCGCGCCCCCGAGACCTCATGCCCTGGAGCCGTCTGGCGGCTCCACTCCTGGTTATGAAGGTTTTGTCCTCCAACCCAGGAGCAGGGCCCTTTCCATATGGTGGGGGTGGGGAAACGTCTTTGGGTCGGGGGCCGCTGACCCCCACAAAATCAGTTGGAGGCCATACACAAGTGAGAAGCAAAAAACCAAAACAAGCCCTCACTGATGTGGCCCCTGATGGAGGAGAAAGGCCCTGGGGTGGGCAGAGTCTACGCGGGACCAAGCTAGATTTGGTGAGCTCCAGCCCTGCACAGGGGCACCGGGGGGTGGGGGGGGGTGCAGAGTGCCAGCGTGGGCTCCCCAATGCTGGGAGGAGGAGCCTTGAGCTTCGGGCTGGATCCAGGCAAGCTGAGGGCTGCATCCAGCCGCCAGGCATCCCCACCCCTGCCGTCTGGCCTTGTGACCCCTCACCCAGACCTCTGGCTGGGCGGTGGGGGCAAGACTTGCAGCACAGGCAGCCGGGTGGCCCTGACGTCCCGGAGGAGAAGCGCGTTGGCTGAGCTGCCCCACACGTGGCAGGACGCAGCGTTTATCCTGAGCTTTGCAAATCGTCCGCAAGGCCGTGTCTACGCTACACAGGGCAGTGGGAAGAGGCTTTTCTGAAATTTGGTGGCACCACATTTTGAAAAGCTCCTCTTCCGGCACATCCCTTCTTCCTCGTACCGCGAGGGTTACAGGGTTACAGGGTTACAGAGGGCTACAGGAGCTGCAGTATGGATGTAGCCTAACTGGCCTTGCAGTTGACAGGGCTCTAGCAGTTGCTGCAAACCCTGGGGGAGCTCTCTGGCCTGTCCTAGGCCAGGCCTCAGACCCTGCCCCTGACGCCTGCGAGCTCCCAACAGACGCAGAATCGGGGCTGGCGGCGGCCCTCTCCCAGCCCACAGGAACGTGGGCCGCGCCGGAACCCCAGGCAGACAGGCGCATGCGGGAATGTCTCTCTGCCTTGGGAGGGGCGCGTCAAACTTGCGCCCGCTCGCTGTACCCACCCTGGGAGCTGAGCCATTGGGCCACCCCCGCCAGGGCTCCCTTATAGCAACAGAGAGATGGGGGGGGGTCATCCCTCCAGAGCAGGGGCGGAGAATCCTTTGGCCTCAGGGTGGCGGGGGGAGGGGAGGGCTGCTCTGGTGCCAGGGCTACACCCCACTGTGGTCCCAGGATGCTGGAACGAGGGGAGCTGGGGTTGTGCTGCGCCCCGACTAGAAGCGGTTTCCATCCTATGCAGGGCTCACAGGCTGGTTCTTGTTCCAGCACCCTGGGCCGGGGGGCTCTGGGAAGCCACCAACGATGGGGTCAGTGCTGCTGCTGGCTCCCCTTGTGCAGCCAGAGCTGCGAGGGCTGGGCAGAGGCAGCCTTGGATCCCAGCCTGGATCTGGACTTTCCCTTAGCCCTGGGCAGGCTTGTCCCGGCTTCCATGTGCAATGAGCCCCTGGTGGTCTGAGGATCCTCAGGACGAGTTCAAGCCTGGGACACGGGCTTGGGATGAAGCCGCCCGGGAGGGTGCCCCGTGATGACCCAATGCTCCGCGAAGGCGTGGGGGGCTGGGACTGTTGTAGACCCAGCTGGACAGCTCCTGTTCAAGCTACCACAGCCCTTGTTTCCAGCCGGGAAGCTCTGGAGCCCTGGCCAGGAGGGGAGTCCTCCCACCTGAGGGGCGTCTGTCACCGGGCAGGCTGTGGAGCAAGAGGGAACCTCTCTGGGCCTTGGGCTCAGCAGCCCTGGGGGGGTGGGGCTGGTTCCCTGCCAGACAAAGAGCCCAGGGAGCCCCGTGAAGTCTCTGCTCCCGCAGTGTGAGCTGAGCATGCGACTGGTGACTTGCATCCCAGCAGGCAGATAAGATCCGGGGCCGGAGGCCCAGGCCGGGCTCAACAGGCACAAGCACTGGGAGGTGCTGGAGCCGGCTCTGAATCCACGTGCTGCAGCGCAGGCAGCCGCCTCGGGCTCAGGGCACCATTGCCGGGGGACTGTTTGGTGGCACGGCCCTGTCCCTCCCGCCCGGATCCCCCCGTCTCGCACACCCTGAGCCCCTCCCGTCCCTCGTCACTCGCACCCCGGCTTGCAAATCTGCCACCTCGTGCTCCCATACGGGCAAGCCCGGCAGTGGCCGCTGTGGGCCCCCGGCCATGGTGCCTTCGTGCCACCTCCAGCAGGCCTGGGCTCTGAGAGCAGCAGGCGGCTCAGGAGCTGCGATGGACTTGGGCCACTAGATCCCGAAGGCTGCGGCTGCTGCTTTCGCTGCCCCTTGCCGGCTCAGGGCCAGGGCTACCAGAGTGAGCGCAGCCGCCGGGGAACGTGGGCGAGCTGGGCTGCGCTCACTGAGCAGCTCTCAGGTGACGTCGCTCCAAGTGGTGGCCGCGTATGGCCAATAGCTGACTCCAGAGGATGGGTGTGTAAGGGGGAGGCCAGTGCGTAGAGGTGGGGATGTGCACGTGTGGGTGTGTACAGGGGAGGCGTAGAGGTGGGGATGTGTACGGGTGGGCGTGTAAGGGGGAGGCCAGTGCGTAGAGGTGGGGATGTGCACGGGTGGGCGTGTAAGGGGGAGGCCAGTGCGTAGAGGTGGGGATGTGCACGGGTGGGCGTGTAAGGGGGAGGCCAGTGCGTAGAGGTGGGGATGTGCACGGGTGGGCGTGTACGGGGGAGGCCAGTGCGTAGAGGTGGGGATGCTGGGTTCCCAGGGGCCGGGCCAGCCCTGCTCAGGCAGAGGGGCCCCACACCGGGCACCCAAACACCACTAGAGGCTACTTTGCAAGATGCGGGTCTTAAATGGAGAGCAGGGGCCTCCTGTGTCCGGGCAGTGCCTACTGTGATGGAGTCCGTGCCCTGGTGCAACACAGTGAAACGCTCACTGGGAGTCCGGTTCTGCAGAGATGGGGGCGCACGCAACTCAGCCGAGACACGGGATGCTGGGTCAGCCCCTCCCCCAGCAGGAATAAGCCCCTTGCCTGTGGCATGTTAGGCAGGCTGGGCGCGCCCTCAGCTGGCCTGATACAAAACTGCCACAGCAGAGGCTCCCTGCCCACTGGGCTGCCTGAGGTGTATGGTGTGGGCCAGGGGTCCCCGGCAGGTCAGCGTGGGGGGTGGACGTGGGAATGCGGGGGACCCTGGGAACCAGGCACCCTAGCGCAAGCCAAGCCTTAGAAAATCAGCCCCTCGGGCGAGTCACTGGTGCTCGGTGCAGGATTTCCTCTGGATAAAGTTTACCCTCCTCTTCTCATTGCCCAGCACCAGAAAAATCACAGATCCCAGGCCCCACACTGCTGCAGCTGGCTGTCCTGGATGGCAACTCCATGGCCAGCTCTGTGCACTGTTACCAGGCGTACGGCTTTGGGAGGAGAGTGATCTCCGAGTGCACAGCTCGCCGGACTCCTGCAGACCAGGAGGTGGCCTGGAGGTGTTGGAAGCTCGTTGGAGCCCAGCAGTGAGTTCCTGTGAGCACATGGGGATCACTGCTCCTCCTTAAAGTCAAGTCCATGCAGCACTAGCTGCTAACATGATTGAGATTTATATCTGAGAGGCAGTAATGCTGAGGAACCCCACTATGCAAGGTGCTGGACATTATTTATTAAGTGTATTATGGTAACACCTAGGCCCCTCGTCACTCACCTGGGTCCTGTTGTGCTAGGTGCTGTACAATATTTATTAGGAGTATTACGGTAAAACCTAGGCCCCCAGTCATGGACCAGGGCCCCACTGCGGTACATTATTTATTAGGTGTATTACAGTAACATCTAGGCATCCAGCCATGGGCTGCTGGAGTTCCCTTCGCCTGCTCCCTGCTGTTTCCTGGCTCTGTGCTGTTAGTGCCCAGGTACGGTTCTGGGCAGCATGTGCCCAGCGGGACTGGTGCCCCATGGGAGGAACCGTGCTGGGTTGACACCCCTGCAGGGGTCACCCTCTGCCACTGGTCGGGCTGGTGAGGGCCTGGGCTCTCCTGCACCTTTGCCTGTTCCTGGTCTGTCTCCCTCCTTGCTTAGCTCTGGCCTCTCTGCTGAGCCTGCCTGGGCCGGGCCATCTCGCTCCAGTGGGTGTGAATTGTTGCCCACAGACAACTAGAGCAGGGCTGCCAGCCAGCACCCAGGGCTCCGACCCAGTGACCTGGAGGGCCAGGCCCCACACACCCTGGCAGAGCTGGGTTACTACACCCAGCCCCACAGAAAGCGCCTGGCCCCTTTCCTGAGTGCACAGCACCATCTGGTGACAGGCACCAGAACTGCACGTGCAGGATGTAAAAGTCACCATTGATAAACTGGTCCCTAGTGAATTCCCCCGTGAATTTCACTCCCATGAATCACTCCCAGACTGACCCCAATTCCCAGGGGTACAGTCATCACCCCGAACACCCGCCGGTCCCCTCTGGCTGTGGGTGGTTCACACAGCCCATTCTCTGGGGAGGGCGGCCGGTGGTTTCTGCCTTTGCAGGCTGTTTCTGGCTGAAGCTGGACAAATAATGACAAACAATTCCCCCCGGTGCCTGACCGTGGCAGGTGAGCGCCATGCCCCAAACTCTCCCGCACTGACTCTGCTCCCGCGGGCGCTGGGGGCTGCCACTTCAACCCTGGCTGGGCACGGGGGATGCAAAGGGAGGGTTTCGCTGGGGGTCCCCAGGTTTCTCCAGCCATGAAGAACAAGCAGGAGGCCTGTTGTCTTGGCCCAAGTCTGAGACTGCAGCGGGAAACCTTCGGAGCTACATGCCCGGCAGGGGCGCTGCGACCGGACAGCGGGGTGCCGAGAGCCACTGAGCCAAACTGCTAATCCTGCAGAGTAGAAACTGCTTCAAGCCGGGGGCAGGCAGCCCCCAGCAGCCCTCCCCCCAGTGCCTATGCACATAGGCCACTGGAACTGGAACTAGAGAGCCACCCTCTCCAGCTGGGGACAGAAGAGACGTACATACTCTGGGCAGGGCACAGAGATGGCAAACCCACCGAGCAGCGGGTAATGAACGCTCACCCATCCATGGCTACCTGGGGGCCCGGGGATTCTCTTCCTGCGCTTGCCAATGACGTTTTGTGCTGAAACTCAGACGTGTCACCGCAGAAAGGCAGCCCCCTTTGCGAGAGGCGCGCCGCTCTGGGTGGTGATTTGCAAGTGGAGCCACGTTCTCACCGTAGCCCCAGCTTTTATCCCGCAGTGCCTAAGCGCCAGCAGCTCTGATGCCAGGTAAGCAGACATCGGCCCCTCCCCCGAAAGGGAACTGGGAAACTCCCCTTCCTATTTTTTTCTAGCATCTGGCCAGGTGAGGGTGCCTGCCCCAGGGAAGACACGATCCCGTTGGCATCCAGGGAGTGCCCCTTTGGGCAATGGGCAGTCACCAAGCTTGCTGAAGCTGACAACCTGCTAGCCACCTTCCACACAGGCTAAAGGAAGGAGCATCTCAATGCCCCTTTTGCTTAGTGACAGCTGAATTGATAGAAGCCACCGCCCAAATCACCCATCCACACGGGGCAAGGCTGGGTGAGAGCTGAGACATGCAATTGGAGGGCTTCTCCTGCGAGGGGGGGGAGGGGAGTGTGGGCCTGGAGATTCAAAGGGGCCCGGAGCTCTTCACCGCTATTATGACGGTGGCGGCAGCTGGAGCCTGCAGCCCCTTTGAATTGCGGGGAGAGCACCAGAGCGCGGCTCTGTACAGCTCCAAGGGCGGGGAGGGGAGCTGCAAGCCAGGTGGCACTGAGGCCTGACTGCCCTCATCACCGCCCTCTCTGCCCTTGGCTCCGCCCCTTCCAGCGGCATGGAGCTGCCACCGCACACACCTTGCCCTGGGGCCGGCAGTGACTTTTGGCCCCCCTGTGAGTGTCACAGCCAGAACCTGGAAAGCAAGTGGGGCACTGGTCAGCTGACACTGAGCCTAGGCCCCGGGGGATCCAGGTTCGATTCCTTGCGATGAGATGGCAGGAGGCTCATTGCTAATGTGACACTTGAGAGAAAACCGAGCCAGGGTCTCTTGGGCAGAGGGAAAGAGGCTCGAAATTCGGAGCAAAGAATCTTCCCTGTGTTGTCTGATTCCTCCTCTGCACAGGGAAATGGGATGTTGTGTGCAGGAGTCTATCAAAACTGACTGGGTCACCAGCAGAAAGAACCCACAAGACCTCAACTCTCTCCTAAGTGTCTGGGCTAACAACAGTTACTTAAAGAAAACCAGTGAAACAAGAAAGACGAGACGTAAAGCTGCCAGGAGTCCGCGGCGCGTGCGCATTCTCAGAACCAGGGGCTTGGAAGAGACCTTAGGAGCATCAGTGCAGGGCTGAGTGCAGCTGCTGATCTTTGCACACAGGTTAGGCGATTCCAGGTGCTGCACCCAGAAAGCACCGGGCACTGCAGAACGCTAGCTACATTCAGCACTCGGGTTTGGAAGCAACGTCGGTCCGTAGCTCTTCTCTCTGTTGAGTCTCAAGAGCTGGGTCGGAGGCGCTAACCTGCGTTGCACATCTGGAAAGAGACTCATCCTGGCTGCGTCTGATTCTATTGCAGCCTGACTTGCCAGAAAACTGCCAACCTTTCTGCTCCGAGCCACCCCTTTGCGAAATGCCAGCCAGCTGCGGGGTGGCGGGAGGGGTCAGAGACTGGCACAGAGAGACGTGTACACTACACAGCAGCGTTATTTCAGAGTAACATAGTGCTCGTCCACACCACAAGCCTTTCTTTCGAAGTAATGTCGAGCTGGAGGACTTTTTACTTTGACCCCTGTACCCTCATTTCACAGGAAGTAAGCGAAGTCGGAGAAAAAGTGCTCTTCCTTTGACTCCCTGCTATGCAGACAGTGCCAAAAGCTGAAATAAGCTTTTTCGACTTAAGCTACGCAATTGATGTTGCTGAAGTTGTGTAGCTTATTCCAACTTTAGCCCTGCTGTGTAGACATGCCTTAAGGGGCTCTGGTAGAAAGGACACAGAGGGTGCGTCTACACTGTACCCTTACTGCGAAATAAGCTATGCAACTTGCTTATTTCAGGGTAATTTCGAAATAAAGCGTTTCCAAAACGTCCCTCAACCCTCATGAAACAAGGGTTAAAGGAACGCCGGAATAGCACGCCCATTATTTTGAAATCTATTTCAAAATAATGGGCTGCTTTAAAGACGTGGAATAGCTGTTTTGGGATACTTCCGGTGTCCTGAAATAGCTCCACAGTGTAGAAGTAGCCAGAGAGTGAATTTGGGCAAGGTGCCTGGAAGGGCAGGTGTCGGAGAAGCCTAGCCAGGGCTCCTGGACCTGAGCAGGGTCTAGGTTGTAGGGGGTGACTGCTCTCAGTGACAGCATCTGCCTGGGTTTTTCACAGGAGGGGGAGGGAAATCCCAGCGTTGATGACAGGGATCAGTGCTGGAGCTAGGTGGGCACCCAGAAAAAGTCTGTGAGATTTCAAAGCCCTTTTCCCATCCCTACACGGACGGAAAGTCAAAACTGTGAAAAATTTCCCAGAAAAAACAGTGGGGTGGGTCAGTTGGAACAGTTGGTTTCAATGGCGACGCTGACAAAAAAGAACCTTTTTTTAGCCTGACTTACTGGCCATTTCAAAATGAAAAGTGGTTTCCAGTCGAAAAGCGAGTCTTTTCACTCAGAAAATGTCCGAGCAGAGCATTTGGACAACCCCAAAGCCTTTGGCAAAGAAATTCCAGCAGGGAAACGGGTCCCTGCCTGCCCTTCCTTGCAAACGGGCTTGGTTCTGACAAACTGGCATTTTCTGATGAAAACCATCTTGCCAGAAAATTCCTGACGAGCTCTAATCCATGTGGTCTGCATGCCCATCCCCCGGGGCTGAAGGCAGCGTCCAGCAGGATAGAACAGGCAAGATGCATTCTGCAGGAGCCGTGATTCCCCGGGGGAGCAGAGAAGCGGATCAGTCTGTAGCGTTGGGGCTCTGTTGTAGGGTATGGGGTCTCTAGTCATACTCACAAGATCTGTATGGAGCTAGACCAATCTGTGGGGGCCAGGAGCGGAGAGCTTTGCTAGCCCCAAGAGATGGGGACCAACCCCCAGAGAACCTTCTATCAGAAACATGGCCTGTGACGTGTTTGCATGGCCCTCCCCTCCATGCTCCTTAGGGCCTGCTCAGTCACTGGAGATCAGACAGAATTAATCAGGTATCTAAAAGGGTGGAATAAGGAGGAGAGAGAAAACTTGTTCATCTTGGCCTCTGAGGATAGAACAGGAAGCAAGGGGCTTAAACTGCAGCAAGGGAGGTTGAGGTTGGACATTAGGAAAAAGTCAAACACTGAAATAAATTGCCCAGGGAGGTTGTGGAATCCCCATCTCTGCAGATATTTAAGAGTAGGTTAGATAAATGTCTCTCAGGGATGGTCTAGACAGTATTTGGTCCTGCCATGAGGGCAGGGGACTGGACTCGATGACCTCTCGAGGTCCCTTCCAGTCCTAGTATTCTACGATTCTATGAGAAGTCAAACTGGTGCAAACAGAGACAATTCCCGCACAGACCTGGTTTAATGAGAAATGCATCGTCTTTCAATGGCTGTAACCAAACGACATTGGCTTCCACCAGGTGTAATTAGATGCCTTCCATTAGAGCCAGCCCAAGGAAAAGCAGAACAGAATCTGTTTGCTGGATGGCAGTGGCCGAATGCTGCCGGCTGTAACCCTTTGCAGGCTACAGATGAAGGCAGCTCCTATTGTGCGTATGTTTAGCAGGTGGCCTGGGAAGAACCGGGCTCCTAGATTGCTTACAGACTGGTGAGAAATTGCTGCTGTGTTCTCAAACCTGGGGTTTGAATTCCCTGCGCAGTCACAGAGAAACTGAACCGAGCAAACACAGTCTGCTATTTCCATTGGACCGACAGCGTCTGGGGAACGGCTACCCAGAGACAGGACAGGGAGCCCACAACACTAATGTGCCGGCTCTGGGGAGGTTTCTGAGTGTGCGCAAGGCAAAAACCACTGCCACAGCCAGCGCCATTAGACATTAGATCATAAGGACGTCTTGGGCGGAATAAGCTATGCAATGTGAGCGATGTCAATTGTGTAGCTGAAGACGAAATAGCGTCTTTCACAGCAGGAAGTCCGAGAAAGAGCGCTCTTCCTCCAACTTGCCTGACTCCTCGTGAAATGAAGTTTATGGGAGTTGGAGTCATCAGTCCTCCAGCTCGACATTATTTTGACATGATGTTGAAATAACGACATGTAGTGTAGATACAGACTTTGTTATTATGTTGACCCTAGAGTGTGTGTGGCCCTGCGGGAAAGCATTTGGCTGTCAATCAAGAGGTCTCTGATTCAAATCCAGTAGCCCCCTTTGCAGGGGCTAGATTCGATAATCAAGCGGTCCCTTCAGGCCTTGAAATAAATCCTTGAAATGAAATGCCCTGTTATTACAGCCCTGCGGGGATACAAAATTGGAATCCGTGTCTGCATCTGCAGAATGATCCGTGGATATCAGCGTCCACATCCGTGAATGCGGATACCTGTGGATATAAAGCAGGTATCCAAGGATTTGCAGGGTTCTGTCTCTCACCTCCAGGGGGCTCCCTCCCATCAGAGGTGAGGTACATGGTGTCATGATGTGCACTGTGCAGCCAGTGATAGAGATGCAGCCGTGTTAGTCTGGTGTAGCTGAAACAAAAGACAGGACTATGTAGCACTTTAAAGACTAACACGATGGTTTATTAGATGATGAGCTTTCGTGGGCCAGACCCACTTCCTCAGATCAAATAGTGGAAGAAAATTGGCACGACCATATATACCAAAGTGATGCAATCAAAAAAATGAATGCATGTGAAATTGACAAATCAAATTTTAGAACAGAGTGGGAATGAGGGGGAAAGGTTAGTGGAAAGGTTAGTGTCTGTGAGGTAATGACATAGGGTGATAATAGGGGAAGTTTCTGTGAGGTAGAGACCTTTGCCAGCAAACCCCAGGAGAGACGCAAGCCCCGATGCCAGAGCTGGATTCTTGCTTTGGCTGTAGGAGAGGGGGAGAATTGGCTGTGATTGCAAAGTGGGCATGGACAATGTTCAGCTGTCCTGAGAGAGCAGTGCTGGGTTGGGGGAAAGTAGCCTGTGGGCCTCTTTCTGTCCCGCTGAATGGGTTCACCCTTGCTCATAACACTGTTATTGGACTGTCTGATTTTAGTGCTACTGTTCTCTCCTGTGGAAAGCAAAGGGCATATTGCCCCAAAAGAAGCTTCCTATTCCCTGTGAGTGCACCACAGCAAATGCCATTTTACATGGGACTCAGCAGGACAGAAACTGCTTCCAGTGTAGTGAACATCATTGTGTATGTGTGCGGGGGCAGATGACCATTTTGCAGGGCCCAGGGCAGCACAATTTGGCGGGACCCCCTTTGCCATGGCTTCTTGAAGCGCAGGGCTTGGGGCGGCCGCCCCACTCATCCTGCCCTATATCCACCCCTGTATGCGTAACACCAAGAGACAGAACCAAACCTGGGACCTCGGGGCACAACCCCCTCCACCTTAAGCTCTAAGCCATCTGGCGGTCAGCTACAGCTGTAGAGCAGACTTAATTCTCTCTCTGTGAAGTGGTCTCAGTGCCACTCCATGGGACAGTGCCCAGCAGGTGTGTGGGTTACACACGTACCTCAAATGTACCTAGGTGAGAAAGCTCTCTGTGCCTGGCCATCTCTGCACATTCTGAGCCCGCAACGGAGTCCAAAGTCCTTAACCCTCTGCAAACAGCACGGCCTGCGAATGGATCGGGTACTTGTCCCTTTCAGATTTTAGATAAAACGTACCGAGGGATATTAGAAGCCGTCAGCATTTTTGGCAGGTTCATTTCAGCGACTCAGCCTGTGATTAATAACATGAGCGGATGCTGTCGATTTTCCATGGCTTGGGTTTCTGTTTTTCCATTTCCAATCTGATCTCTTCTCTGTACCTTCTTTGTTCTGGGGCGACCTTTGCGGGCCCAGCCTGTATTGCACAGTTCCACAGCACGGTCGGGAGGGAGCTTTGCTGGATGCAGGAGGTCCTGTTGACACACTGATTCCCCCCTCCACGCCCCTCCCCCCACTAGTCCATTTCATGAAGCATTGCTCAACCGCGGCTGTTTCTCCGACGCCTGGGATGTGTCAGTCACCGCCCACAGGCCCCCAGCTCCCGAGCTGAGCAGATAGAGGCCCCTGCTGCTTCAATGTGCGGCCACACATGGTCTCAGGGCATCAGTGCCTGAGGTGAATTCCCTCAGCTCCATGTCTTCCCAGCACACAGTACGGAGAGAGAGGCCCATGAGACCTGTGTGGATGGAGGCAAAGGGCCCCCTTGCCACATGGGGGGAGGTGGGAGGGAGAGAGGGCGGTGATGGGGAAGGCGTAAAACAATCACAGTCCAAGTTTGGGTTGGAAATGCCTCTGCCCCTCCCGGATTTTCCCACTGCAGCTGGACCCTTGCCAGTTGGGTCAGGGTATTTGCTCTATGCAGCGGGGCCAGCAAAGCAGGTCAGCCCACCCGCCAGGCAAGCTCATCTCGGTGTTCCTGTTCCCTGGGTGCCGGCGTAGGAATGGGACATTGGGCCGGAGCAAAGGGAGGCCAGCTCCTTGGAATCCCATCCGGTTGGCAGAAGGGGAAGCGGGCGCCGAGTTTATCCCGTGCTCGACTTCTGCGCAGGACAGTGGAGCCTGCGGACAGCTGAGGTCAATGGGCATGTGAATCCAGCAAACCTCTGCCCAGCAGCGCTCCCCTCGGCCCCCAGACTGCTCGGGGCACTAGCCGGTCACTATTGTCCCTGCAACTGTGCGGAGTGGGAGGAGGCTGGAAGGAGCTTTTCCCCACACAAGTGCTGGAGGCCGGCTCATCCCCTCTCCATACGAGAGCCGGCTGAGGGGAACCCTGCATCAGACACAGCCCCTCCGGCTGGTCCGCAGGATGTGCCATCTGCAGGAGGGAGGCAGTGTGGGCTCATGCCCGTGCCATGCCCCTCACCCAGCCTCTGCCCCTCGCCAAGCAAGGCTAAATTTGCCTGGCTGTATCACGCCAGGCCAAGGCCCCCAGAGGTTGGTCTCGGCCCTGCACCCTTTGGATCCGGTTTCTGGAGAGCCTGCTTAAGTCAATACCTTTGCAAGCCAGTCCCCGCCTCCTGCTGACATCTGTGCAGCACCTGCTCCGGGAGGGGAGAGGGAGGGGGCGATGGTATAAATGCAAAGGGGACAGGACTGAGCCCCAGTGCGTCACTTGTGCCCTGGGACCCTTCGCTGTGTCTAGGATGGAGCTGCCCCGGGTGGCCTGCAGGGCGTGGGACGTGGGGCTCTTCAAAGCTTTGCTGGCTGAGTTTCTGGGCACTGGGCTCTTTCTCTTCACCGGCTTGGCCTCCATCGCGCCGTGGACTCAGGCTGCAGAGAATCTGGGCATCGCTACACAGAATCACTCCTCCGGGACTGGCTCTGAGCCGAATGGGGCCACGTCCTCAGCCTTGCCCACTGCCGCTGCCACCCCCCGCCTGGGAGAGGTGGGAACGCAGGCGCCTTGCAGCTTGGCCTCCCCCAAGCTGCTCCAGGTGTCGCTGGCCTTCGGGAGCTCGGTGGCTCTCATGTCCTACTGCGCATTGCCCCTCAGCGGCGGCCATCTCAACCCGGCCGTGACCGTCTCCTTGCTGGTGGCTGGGAAAGTGAGGCCAGCCTGGGCCGGGGGCTACATTGTGGCCCAGCTGCTTGGGGGGCTCACTGCCTCAGCTCTCCTCTACGGGCTGACTCCCGAACACGCCCGGGGAGAGATAGGCATCAACAAGGTAAGTGGAGAGCTGCAGGGCCCTGGGAAGATGGCAGGGGATGGCCATGTGGCCCAGAACCAGTCCCGGAGGAGTGACTGTATTTTGGAAAGGATCAGCTGTGTGCAGGCCTGGAGGCAGGGAGGGGCCTGGACTTTGTCTCGGAACCACTTTGTTCGGCTCCTTTTAAGGGGCGCCTTTTGGCTTCGCGTTTCATGGCCCAGTTTCGTTGTGAAACGGAGCTAGATTTATAGACCAGCCAACCAATACAAAACCCGAGGCTGCAAAACTCCCTAAGGAGAATGCAAAACCTAGACAAGACACAGCTGGGTTTCCTTTGTTTCCATTCTGTTTCAGGTGTTTTCCAGTCTGAAACCAATTCTTGTTCTTGGTTTGGTTTTCTATAGTGGGAGAAATTGGAACAATCCAGTTTTGGTTCAAAATGTCCCATTTTCCCCAGATCTTTTGACTTGGTGACCAAACCGAAAATATCACTCACTTGCTCTGCTCTAGTGTGCTGTTTCTTCCCAGACACAATGAGCAGCCAGCTCCTTTCAGCTCCTGAAGAGATGAATTTTAGATGAAGGAAACAATCTAACGTCTCCAGGGGAGAGTGCATCGTGCGGGTGTGACTGATGTGAGTCTGCACTGAGCTCCGCACGCTGGGATGCTTTTGCTGCAGACAAGTCCCCAAAAGAGCAAACCCCTCTGGGTGTGGTCCACTGCTGCTTGTAGTGGCACTTAGGGTATACCTACGCAACAGAGTTGTTTTGAAAAACAGCCGTTTTTCAAAAAAACTTCACTCATATCCACATTGCAATTACGTTCTTTCAAAAGAAAATGAAAAGAACAACGGGGGTTTTCTGGCATTGGTAAACCTCTTTCTATGAGGAAGAAGCCTTTTTGAGAAAGAGCTCTTTCGGAAAAAGGCGTGTGTGGACAGGAAGGGCGTGTCTAGACTACTGAGTTTTGTCGACAAAAGTGGACTTTTGTCGACAAAACTATACCTGCATCTACACTACTGCTGAGTTCTGTCGACATAACGTCGACAGAACTCAGCAGTTTTGTCGACGCTGGTAAACCTCATTTTACGAGGCATAACGCCTTGTGTCGACAGAGTTTCTGTCGACAGAAGGTGTTATTGCATGTAAACTGTCCTTTGCGTCTACACTACCATGTCGACAAAGCAGTTTGCTTTGTCGACAGAACTGAATGTAGTGTAGACGCTCTTTGTCAACAGAAGTTTTGTCGACAGTATCTGTCGACAAAACTTCTGTCGACAAAAGCCTGTAGTCTAGACGTACCCCTTCTGTCAACAGAGTTCTGTCGACAGAAGGTGTTATTGCCTGTAGGGTTGCGTCTAGATTACAGGGTTTTGTCGACAAAGCAGCTTGCTTTGTCGACAGAACTGAATGTGTCTAGACAAAACTTCTGTCGACAAAACCCTGTAGTCTAGACGTACCCGAAGAGGGAGTTGTTTTGAAAGGAGAGGAAAGAGGAAAAAGCACAGGTACCCTGGTGGCCATTCCGCACATTGCAATCACAGCGTACATGTGAGAGAGTGTCCATTCAGTCTGGACACCCTCTTTTGGAAAAGCAGATCGCTTTTTCAATGCGCTTCGGCAGTGTGGACGCTCTGTTTCGGAAGAAGTTTTTTCAGAAGATCTCTTCTGGAAAAGCTTCTTTCGAAAGAAGCCTGAAGTCTAGACTTAACAGAGAGAGAGAATTTCATCTCCAGCTGGCAGCCAGTTGGTTCTTAGCTCCCGTGGCAGAGGCTTCAGTGGCACCTGCTGTCACACTTAATGAAGATGTTCTAAACTGGCAGGAGAGAACTTCTCCCATTAGCGTGGGTGATCCACCTGCTGTCTACACTGGAGATTAGGTCCATATCGGTATGTAGATTCAGTCCTGAGCAATGTAGTTATATTGAAATCATTTTGTAGTGTAGACCAAGGCCAAGATAGAGCTGGACACATTTTTTTCAGCTGCTCAAAATATTTTTTTGGTGAAAAATGCAGAGTCAGCAACACCAAAAACATTTTGCAAATTCATGCCAGTTTTGCCAAATGGGGGTGGTGGTGGTAAATAAAGCTGTGCACAGTGCACCCTCCTCCGAAGAATCACCTGCTTGTGGCTGGGAGAGGAAATGGGGCTGGTCTCTGGCTCTGGCAATGCCTGTGTTCTGGGGTGGTATTCCAGCTCCAGGCTACGTCTGCATTGCCCCTTTTTTTGGGGATTTTTTTCCACCTACACTGGGCCAAATTTCAGAAAAGCCTCCTCTTTTGGAGGGGCTCGTATGCCTCATGGAAGGAGGAATACAGAGCTCCCCGAAACAGCGCGTTTGCTCGTATGCAAAAAAAGTGGAAGAGCAAACATGTTCCCTGGACGCGGCGGGGTTTTTCCTGTGTCCTGAAACTTCCCCGCAATGTAGACATAGCCCCAGTCATAACTCTTGTGATAGGGCCTGTCACATTAATGGGAGGCATTTTTGTCCCTCTGGTTCGGAGCCCTCCCATGAAGCCGCGTGTGGGAAAGGGTGGTGGAATGTTCCAGAAAGTTCTGGTGGTTCCATCTGGTCATGTCTGTGAAAAGAGGACGATTTTTAATCTGCGGGCAGGTCTACACTTAAAACAGCCGCACCCCCCAGAGCATTTCAAAGATGCTACAATGCCAACCGGAGAGCTTCTTCTGCCGGCGTAGGCAATCCACCTCGCCGAGAGGTAGTAACTGTGTTGATGGGAGAAGCGCTCCCTTCGCCGTAGCGCTGTCTACACTAGGGACGAGGCGGGTGTAAGCGCGTTGCGCGGGGGGTGGGTTTGTTATACCCCTGAGCAACAGAGTTCCACCAACGTAAGAGCGTAGCGTAGGCCTGGCATCCGCCACAAGTCAGTGTGGCGCTTGGGATAACGCTGAGGGAAGCAGGAAGCCAGAGGGAAAGGTTCAAAGCCAAAGTAGGGAAAAAGCTGAGGAGCAGGGAGACAAACGGGGCTATTTGTAGATTCCAAGGCGAGAAGGGGTAACTGTAGTCATTCAATCTGACCCTGTGTGAACACAGAGCTTTGCCTCTGGGTTTACTGGCAGGTTCTGACCCCCATTTGCTAGATAGCTAAGGGGGAACCTCTTATTGCTTGGAAAAGAGACAGCCAAGGGGGGACATGATAGAGGGTTATAAAATCATGACTGCTGTAGAGAAAGTTAATAAAGAAGTGGTTTTTACCCCACAAGAACCAGGGGTCAACAAAAGAAATTAAAAGGCAGCAGGTTTAAAACACGCAAAAGGGAGTATTTCTTCACAGAACTCAGTCTATCTGTGGAACTCCTTGCCAGAAGGTTTTGTGAAGGCCAACAGGGTTAAAAATACTCCCTTTTGCTTGTTTTAAACTTGCTGAGGCGTGCCCGGCATGGGCTCCAGCAGTGATTTAAAGGGCGCAACGCCGCCACTGCCCTGTGAATCACTGGGCCCAGGACAACTGCCCCCTTCGCCCCACCCCACGCCTGTCAGTGGGCCTGCCTGTGTGTCAGAGCATGGGGCCAGCAAGTGTGGGACTGGGGTATATGGAGGGGTTAATGTGTCTTTGGGATGGCACACTTGTGAGGAGGCATGTGGTTATTGCTGTGAATGTGTTCAGATATGGGTGCAGGCTACCAGCCCTCTGATACCTGGGGCTTGCCATCAGCACAGCACAAAGCCCCTTGCAAGGAGACCGGTGCCATTATCCCCATTGTACAGATGGGGAAACTGAGGCACCGAGCAGCAACGTGCCCTGCTGGTCTGCGTGCCAGTCACTCGTTCCTCTCGAAGGGGGCGAGAGACAATTAGTCACAGCCCACCACCGCTGCCAGGGCTCTGGGCTCAGTGGAACCACCAGCTGCCTGTGCCATGCGCAGCCTGCGCTGCCCGCTGTGCTGTGAACGGGGGTGAGCCTGGGCTGAGAATGCTCCGGAGCCATTTGCACGGGGTGCCTGCCACTCCCCAGAGCCCAGCAGAGGCCGGGGTCTGCCCCGGCAGAACCTCTCCGCCTGTAACGCGGTTGTTGTGTCTGGTTCTGAGCACAGCTGGCTCCGGGGGTCACGCTGCCGCAGGCCTTCAGCATAGAGGCGATCGTCTCCTTCCAGCTGGTCCTCTGCGTCCTCGCCACCTCTGGGAGCAGGAGAGACCCTTCCAAGGGCGGGCACCTGCTCATCGGGCTCTCCGTCATGCTGGGGCACTTGGTGGCCGTGAGTACCGGGGGCACTTGGCGCTAGCAGCAGGACCTGGTTGGTAGGACACCCCTGGGCGGGACACTCTTGGGAGGCTTTGGCTTGGCCTTGTGGGGCTGGGGCTGAGGGCCTGTAGAATTGCAACCCTCCCCGCTCAAGGGGTCCCCAGGGCTTGGCTCCCTCTGGAGCCGGAAGGTCCAGGCAGCAATTCTGAGCCCTGCTGCCCATGCCCAAGTCAGCAGACAAGTCCAGTCAGACAGGCCTGCTGCCAGTGCTTCATTGCAGGACATAGATTAAGGCAGGGTGGGGAACCTCAGGCCCATGCGGCCCCTGGCTTGCCTGGACCCGGCCTCTGAGGCTCAGCCTCCCCCCACCCAGCACTGGGGAGTGTGCACTAGCACTCCAGCCCTCCTGCTGTCCCACTGCAGGACTGGAGCACACAAAATCTACTAGGCTGGGCCCTCCGAGGCTCTGGTGTAGGAGGGGAACGTGGGGAATGTCTGTCTCCATCTCAGTGGGGGGCCATGTCAGCGAGGGTCGGGGCGTTTGGGGTTTTTTGGCTTCTCCTTTGTGCACAGCCCCTGACTGATTTTTCTGCGGACTCGTGCGGATGCGTCTGCAGAAATTCTCCTGTTACTTGGGCCTGTTCCACTTCCTGGTACCCACAGCAGCCTCCCTGATTCTCTTGCATCTCTGTCACTCTTCCTCTCCAGATCCGTTACACTGGCTGCAGCATGAATCCTGCCCGGTCACTGGGCCCTGCTCTGATTGCTTTTGAATTTGCCAACCACTGGGTAAGTCGGCTCTTTCCAAGCCTGGTTTAAATGGGGCAGCGCTTCAGGTGTGGTTCTGTCCAGCCAGCGATGGCACAAAGGGCATTGTGGGGTCTCTGGGTTTATTGATTAGTCAGATCGAACAGGTTACAAGGGAACAGATGGGTAATTGCTAGTGACCCCAACTGCGAAAGGCCCCTGGGATCTGGCGGTCGAGCCTGGTCTTTTCCTTGCCGTGCCCTGTAACAAAGATTCTGAAAGCCAATGTGTACACCCACAGTCCCGTGGCCTTCAATGGCAGGCTGGTCACTGACGGGAATTAGCAGCCGATTCTGATGAGGATGCACAAGCTGGCTTGCTGCCGCATGGCTGAGTCAAGAGAATGTGACTGCGTTCCGCGGGAGGTGGGCTCCATGGGAGGGGGTGGCAGAATCAGGCCCATTGGTGAGCACAGCCACAGCTGGCTTATAGCACAGAGCCTGATTCTGATCTCACACTGGTTCCAGGCCAGTGCCACGCCACTTTGTGCAATAGCTCACGCCTGCTCTACGTGGCGCGGAGAAGCAAGTAATCAGGCCCTAGTTCCCTGGGGGTACGTCTACACTAGCCCCCTAGTTCGAACTAGGGAGGCTAATGAGGGCAACCGAAATGGCAAATGAAGCGTGGGATTTAAATATCCTGCGCTTCATTAGCATGTTCCTGGGCGGTCGCCATTTTGGAAATTGACTAGCCCGGAAGAACTGCCCGCATCTACATGCGGCAGAGAAGGGCGATTCCGAAATAAACCCCTCAACCAAGAACACTCCTCTCCCTCCCCTCTCTCTTCGGAGCCCTTAAAGAGATTGACACTGGCCATAGTGCCTGTGCCAGCTCCAAGCCTGCCAGCCCAGAGCCAGCAGTCACTGCCCCTGATCCAGTGGCCCCCAAAACATAAGCCAGCAAGCCACTGGCAGCCAGCTCTTCGCCGCTCCCCAGGACCAGTCTGCCAGCTCCCAGGAGCCTGCCAGGGCCCGGAGAAGGCAGGCGCCTTCCTGGTCCAGGGTGGAGATCATGGACCTTATTCAGGTTGGGGGGGTGTCCCCAACATTCATGATCTCCACACTAGATGGAGGAATGCGGCCTTTGGCAGGAGAGCTGCCAGCCTGGCCACCAAAGGCCACATGTGAACACAGGAGCAGGTTTGCATGAAAATCAAGCTGGTCCAGCGAGACCCCCCAACCCTGAGCCCTGAGCTTCCCCTCCCCCATCTTCCCCTGGCTTCCCCCTTCCAGCTCCCTCCTCCCAGGTTTCCCCCTCCCCTCTCCCACCTTCTCTCTTCCCCTCTCCCACCTCCTTTCCCCAGTCTCATCAGAGTTTCATCCTCCCCCCCGCAGTTTTGTTAAATAAAGAGAGTTTGTGTTCATGAAAATACATGCATTTTATTTTACATCAGGGCGGGGGGTTAGGGAGGGGTAAGTAGAAGGACGTGAGGGAGGATTGAGACACAGGCCCCCAGTGGGGCAGACCCAAGTGGGCTCTTAGTGCTCCTCAGGATGGAAGCTCTCCCGCAGGGCCTCCTGGATACTGACAGCCCCCCAATGAACCTCTCGGACGAAAGCCTGCAGAAAGTGCAGCCAGGCTCACAGCAACGCGTCCGAGAGAAGCACCAGAGTGCCCAGGGACAGCTCTGGCTCCATGTTGCAGAGTGCTGTGGTGTCCCGAGTGAGGGCAACCAGAGCACGCAGAGACAAAATGCTTTGCTGTCCCTCATCGAGATAGGCAAGCAAGCAGGGAAAGCCAAGAACAGGCTGTCTGGGGGCCCCCCTTTAAGCACAGGCCTCAGATAGCCCCAGGCAGCAGCTACACAAAGTAACTCTTGACCTGATGCCCTGCCGGACCTGGTTCCGGCCGGCCTTAAATGCAATTAATCGTCCACTCAGTGTGAACGCGCTATTTCGAAACAGCAACACACTATTTAGAAATGCATTTAGTGTGTAGACACATTATTTTGAAACAACGTATTTCGAATTAACTATTTCAAAATAAGATATTTTGAAAGAACGCTGTAGTGTAGACGTAGCCCTACAGACCGTGAGCTAGCCACGACGATGCTAGTGTGCATGATTTTGAACTATCTGTGCATTTGAGCATATCCTAAACCAACTTGCTCCCAGAGAAAGATGTGACTTTTGCAGCGTTGACAGTTTGCGCCAGGCAAGAAACCAGGAGTGCTGGAAGCATCCCAAAAGTCAGGGGGCCATAGGTGCCCAAATTGTGACTCCACCCTGCTGTGCTACCCTGCTCCTTTTTCCCAGGCCCCACCCCTTCCTCTGAGGCCCCGCCCCCTGCTCACTTCTCTCCTCCCCCTCCCCCAGTTGCTAGTCCTTACCGCCAGTAAAAAGTGGAGGGACATAGCCCCCCCGGCCACCCTTGTTCCAGTGCCCCCGCAAGCCACTCAGCCCAGGTGGGTCCAGATTTGCCCACTGTCCTTGACATCTGTGCTTCTGCTCTCTGTACAGGTCTTCTGGGTGGGCCCAACTACTGGCGGTCTCGCTGCAGCCATTCTCAACGACATGGTGCTGGCCCCGACAGGCAGCGGCTTCCGCCAGTGGCTGACCATGCTGCAGGAGGGACCAAAGGGGCCATGCAACCTGCAGTCCAAGGCTGAGAGCACCGCCCAAGAGATGGGGCTGAGCGAGACACCCTGAGGATGTGCCAGGAATGACATTTCACGTCTGGGGGCTGCGGGGACCATCGGCTCTGCCCCGAGCGCCAAGCTGGGAGACTTACTAGGTTTAGCTCATTGGGGCCATATTTCTTGTGTTGTCCTTCGGAAGCCAGGGTGGATCTGGTTTGATTTTCATGCCCTTCCTAGTTTGTCTCCCAGATTTTCCCCATGCCCAGCAAACCGTCCTAGTGACATCCTTGCCCTCTGTGAACTGGGGCTGTGGGCTAGCTTGCTTGGCCAGTAAGCATGCTGCTACTGCTCCCCCTGCGAATCACCCCATGGCCCAGGTTCACCCCAACATACCCAGCTCTTTGTCATACTAAATAAACAAATTGGGTTTTTAATGGGGAAGGATGAGGCGGGAATTGTCACGCTCCCATGTGCCTGTCTGTGGGATGGTTTTTTGACCCTTTTGGTGTGCCACTGAGAGTGGTGCATCTGCCACGTGCCACCTGCCAGCCCGGACTTCAGCAAGACACTGGATGTTTGGCTTTTTACAACAGCCTGTAACCCACCAGCTCTCCCTTGTACTATGCCTGACAAGGGGTTCCCAGCCCTCTGCACTTGAGAATCACAGAATCCCAGGGTTGGGAGAGACCTCAGGAGGTCACTGAGTCCAGCCCCCTGCCCAAAGCTGGACCAACGCCAACTCCATCATCCCAGCAGGGCTCCATCGAGCTGGGATGTAAAAACCTCTAGGAACGGAGATTCCACCCCCTCCCTAGGGAACGCATCCCAGTGCTTCACCCCCCTCCTAGAGAAAGAGTTTTTCCTCATATCCAACCTAAACCTTTCTCACTGCGATTTGAGCCCATTGCTCCTTGTTCTGTCATCTGTCACTGAGAACAGCCTCTCTCCGTCCCCTTTGGAGCCCCCCTTCAAGTAGTTGAAGGCTGCTCTCAAATCCCCCCTCACTCTTCTCTTCTGCAGACTAAACAAGCCCAAATCCCTCAGCCTCTCCTCATAGGTCATATGCTCTGGCCCCCTCATCATTTTGGTTGCCCTCCGCAGGACTTTCTCCAATGTGTCCACATCTTTTCTATAGTAGGGGGCCTGTTGACTCATATCTAGCTTCTCATTCACTGGAATCCCCAGGTCCTTTTCTGACAAACTGCTGCTTAGCCAGTCAGTCCCCAGCCTGTTTCAATACTTGGGATTCTTCCGTCCCAGGTTCAGGACTCTGCACTTGTCCCTGTTGAACCTCATCAGATTTCTTTTGGCCCAATCCTCTAATCTGTCCAGGTCACTCTGGACCCTATCCCTGCCCTCCAATATATCTACCTCTCCCCCTAGCTTAGTATCATCTGCAGACTTGCTGAGGGTGCAATCCATCCCCTCATCCAGGTCATTAATAAAGATGAACAAAACTGGCCCAAGAACCACTCCTTGGGGCACTCCACTTGAAACCGATGGCCAACCTGACATCGAGGTATTGATCACTGCCCATTGGGCCCAACAGACTAGCCAGCTTTCTATTCACATTACAGTCCATTTATCCAGTCCATACTTCCTTAACTTGCTGGCAAGAATATTGTGGGAGACCGTATCAAATGCTTTGCTAAAGTCAAGGTATATCACATCCACTGATTTTCCCATGTCCACAGAGCCAGTTACCTCATCATAGAAGCTAATCAGATTGGTCAGGCATGACTTGCCCTTGGTGAATCCATATTGATTATTCCTGATCACTTTCCCCTCTTCCTAGTGCTTCAAAATGGATTCCTTGAGGCTCCCCTCCATGATTTTTCCGGGGACTGAGGTGAGGCTGACTGGTCTGTAGTTCCCTGGTTTGTCCTCCTTCCCTTTTTTAAAGATGGGCACTACATTTGCCTTTTTCCAATCATCCAGGACCTCCCCCGATCTCTATGAACTTTCAAAGATAATGGCCAAAGGCTCCGCAATGACATTTGCCAACTCCCTCAGCACCCTCAGATGCATCAAATCTGGCCCCATGGATTTGTGTATGTTTAGCTTTTCTAAATAGTGCCGAACCTGTTCTTTCCCCACCGAGGGCTGCCCATCCCCTTCCCATACTGCGTTGCCTCATGCAGCAGTCAGGGTGTTGACCTTGTCTGTGAAGACAGGCAAAAAAGCATTGAGTGCTTCAGCTTTTCCCACATCTTCTGTCACTAGGTTACCTCCCTCCTGGAGTAAGGGCCCCACATCCTCTCTGATCACCCTCTTATTGCTAACATGCCTGATGCTAACAAACCTGGCAAGATGGGTCACCTCTGGATATGTTCCACCCTTGTGGCCTTCCCCCGAGCCAGCGAAGAGCTCGGTGGTGTGGAAAGCCATCCCGGTGCAGTGGTACAGTGAGAACCTCCTGTGTCGGCAGAGTGCCAGCTGCCATTGGCTTTGCACACATGGGCTAAGTGCATCCTGCTGCTCACACATATGCCCAGCACCCACACACGCACGTGCCCACAAACACGCAACCCCCTTGGCCGCAAGCTAACCAGGCAGGGAAGCAGACAGTGGGAGATGACGCCTCTTGTCCAGGAGATCTGACACAACAATGATGGGCTCTGGGATACTCCTGGTGGGAATCCAAAGGGTTTGCGGGGCCCACGGTGGCACACTGACAGCAGGGCCTGGACACTGGATGCTGTGGGGCAGGCAGGGAGTGGGGATGGGGAAGGGACTGTCCCATTCCTCCATCCTGTTGCGCGGGCCGGACTAGGAAGTTCCCATCCCAGCTCCACCCACCCGCAAGCCCTGAGGAGTTTTACTTGGGCCATAGGAGACAGCCCAGCCCCGCTCGGCAGGGTTGGGCAGTGAGCAGCAGCAGCAGCTGGAGGTGAGGGCCAAGAGCAGCAGGTGGAGGGAGGCATGGCCCAGGCTGCAGGCGCAGACAGGAGGGAGTGTGGGGAGAGGGGCTCCGGCAGGGTTTTATCCCCAGCCCCCCTTGGGCAGCACGGACGTGGCCGGGGCTAATCACCATGGCTAGTGTTACAGCGATCCACAGCCAGGTGCCCCTCAACAGGAATCGAGCGGTTTCAGCGCCTGAGGCGTTTCGTGTGAGGCTGAATTAGGCGCCTGACTCACACCAAAAAAGCTGTCAATGGCAGCGTGGGGCCCAAGGCACCGCTTGCCTTAAGGCCGAGCCTGGAGGCAGGCCCTGGCGGGGCAGGGAGGGGGAGGATGCCAGAAGACCGGGTGTGCGAGGGGAGGGAGGGACGCTCCGTTTCCGCAGCAGCGAGGCCTGCGGTGTTCGCAGGGACATTTCATCCCCGTCTCATTGCCACGGCGCCAGAACAAAGGGCTCAGCGCTGGCAGAAGGTCAGAGGGAGCCCCCAGCGCTACAGAATCAGGAAGAGCTGGGACCCTGCCAGGGAAGACAGACCCAGCCACTCAGAGCAGAACCCTGACCAAATAAAACAGCGGCAGCCAGGCAGGTGCTCCCCTGCACTGGGACAGGGAGGCATGAGAGCAGCCGGACTGATCCCGCACAGCAGGTCTCGGCCGGCTCCTGGCCTAGGGGTTAACACCCCTCTCCTTTTGGGGAGCACATGGCTTTGATTTTTTGTGGTTGAAGGAACCAGGTGTAACTGTGCATTGAGCCCGGGAGCTCAGCCTTGGGTGTGTTCCATGTAACCGTCACTAGTGCCCCCCAAGGAACCCAGCCCCTAACACGCCATCAGGATCCTCCCTTGGGACTCAGTTTCCCCTAGTTGCTTGACTAACAGCTCTCCCGGTGGGGCTTGCACACAAGCTGCTGCTTCTTGCCTTTCTGCTCTGCTCTTGTCTCAGCTCTCTGCTGCGGAGTTCTCCAGTTCATGCACCAGTCAGTGATGGGGAAAGATGGCGGGAAGGAGCCCTACAAATTGAGAACAAGCTGGATCACCCTGCTCTCCCCTTGCTATGCAATAAGAAGCACCCGGGATCTTTTAATGGGGAATACAGTAGAAAGCGTTTATTGAGAATACAGTAGAAAAGCAGTTAGCATATGTCTCAAAGACAAGTCCCGCCCCCCCATCCGCCCACACACACACACACACACACACACACACACACACACACACAGGTCCTGCAGATGGTGCATAGTTACCAGTCTGTCGTGGCTCAAGTCCATCTTGCTGGCCAGGCAAGTGTGACTGAGGCTATGTCTGGCCTGCAGCGTTTTTCCAGGATACCAGAGGTATTCCAGAAAAATTCTGTCACGTCCAGGGAATGTGTCCGCTTTTTTGGAGCAGTTTCTAAAAAAGCAGGCGTGTTCTCTCAGCATCCCCATATTCCTCATGTTATGAAGAGTAAGAGATCTTCCAAAAAAGGAGGTTTTTCTGACTTTTGGCTTCGTGTCAATGGGCCAAATGTCGGAAAAGCCTCTTCCAAAAAAACAAGCAGTATCTTTTTCTGAAACACCCCCGCCCCTCCTGAGTGAGGAGTGGGGGTTCCTCTGAGACTCGGCTTGTAGGACTGAACCCAGAGATTTTTTGGCAAGAGCTTCCCTTCTTTTACAAGTTAGTTCCCATTGGAGTCTGTGGGTATCATTGACCCTTAAAAGGTGTTCATCTCAGGCTTCTCAGTTATTCTTTGATGGTTATTGTGAAGCTTCTTCACTTTTATTTGTGTGTCACCTTCAGGAGTGTCTGCCTGGCTCCAGGGATGGGCTGTTCTGTTCATTTCTTCAGTCTTCATCCAGCCTTAGGCATGAGGGATGTTCTTTCATCATCTTCAAGTGTCTCAAGTCTTCTTGCATGTAGAACAGTGATAGAAATGTAGCCGTGTTAGTCTGGGGTAGTTGAAGCAAAATGCAGGACAATGTAGCACTTTAAAGACTAACAAGATGGTTTATTAGATGATGAGCTTTCGTGGGCCAGACCCACTTCCTCAGATCAAATAATGGAAGAAAATAGTCACAACCATATATACCAAAGGATACAATTTAAAAAAAATGAACAAATATGAAAAGGACAAATCACATTGCAGAACAGGAGGGGGATGCGGGCGGGGAGGAAGGAAGGAAGGTAAGTGTCTGTGAATTGATGATATTAGAGGTAGGGAGAGTGGGATGTTTGTGAGTTAATGGTATTAGAGGTGATAATTGGGGAAACTATCTTGGTAATGGGTGAGATAGTTCAAATGTTTGTTAAGTCCTTGTTGGAAAGTGTCGAATTTTAACATGAATGACAGTTCAGAGGATTCCCTTTCAAGTGCAGATGTAAAAGGTCTTTGTAGCAGAATGCAGGTGGTTAAGTCATTGAGAGAGTGTCCTTTCTGGTTAAAATGGCAAGAAACTGTTTTCTCTTTGTGATCTTGTCTGATATCTGTTTTGTGGGCATTAATCCTTTGGCGAAGTGTCTGAGATGTTTGTCCAATGTACATAGCAGACGGACACTTTCGGCACATGATAGCATAGATTATATTTCTGGATGCGCAGGAATATGTGTTCTTGATCTTATAACTCACTTGGTTAGGTCCAATAATGGTATCAGCAGAATGAATATGTGGACAAAGCTGGCAACGGGGTTTGTTGCAAGGGAAGGTACCAGAGTTGGTATTAGTGTGGTATGTCCTGTGGTGGTTGGTAAGAATCATCTTGAGGTTAGGTGGTTGTCTATAGGAGATTATGGGTCTGTCTCCCAGAGCCTCTTTGAGTATGGTATCCTGTTCCAATATAGGCTGTAGTTTATTGAAAATGTGTTGGACAGGTGTAAGTTGGGGGTTGTAGGTGATGACAAGTGGTGTTCTATTGTTGGTTTTCTTGGGTCTGTCTTGAAGTAGATGGTTTCTAGGTATTCGTCTGGCTCTTTCAATTTGCTTTTTTACCCACCCAGAGAAAGGCTTTGCAAACTGAGCCTTGGCTTGAAACTAGGGATATGAAATATCGGTTAATTGAATAGTTGAGTAACCTTATAAATTCTTATCGGTTAGTCGACTATTCTATAGTCCTGAGGGCAGGGCCAGCATCAGTGCACTCCATCCTCACCCACGGGGAGCCATCTGCCACTCTGCACTGCTGCCTCTGTATCAGAGGCAGCAGCACTGAGGGCTGCCAGGCAGGAGCTGGTCCATGAGGGAAGCCAGTTTAAAAACCAGCTCCCCTCACGAACTGGCTTCCTGTCACCCTGTGCTACTGTCTCCGATACAGAAACAGCAGCACAGGATGGCAGTAGCCCCTGACTAGGTTGGGTCTAAGCCCCCAGATTCTGCATGAGCCAGAACTGAGCTGGGCTGCCTGCCCACCTGGCTGCTAATACACTTTAAAAGCAGAGCCGCAGTGGGGGTAGGTCCTGGACCTGTTGCAAGACAGGACTGAGCCGGGCTGCTGGCTAGCCTGCTAAAAAGTTTACTGGCAAGGGTGGGAGAAGGGAAATGCATGTACTCTATAGCATTAACCTATAAGCTTTTGCTTGTCCGTTAATCCGTTAATCGACTACATTATTACATCCCTGCTTGGAACCCTTGCTTGAGTGTCAGTCATCAGCAAAGAATCTAGAATTAGGTGATTCCAATAGTTATTCTCCTGGATTTGAAGCTGTAGCGCCAGGGCCTTAAGAAACGGTGGCCTTGTTATGGCTCAAGGGCATGGGGCATTGGATCAACACTCAGGGAAGTACAGCATTTGATCCCTCAGAAATATACCACTGTAACCCAAAGCTCAAAGGGAAACACACTGGCAGGAATCTCACCCTAAGGAGGAGGAACGGAGGAAAACATGCAGCTCAGCATATCTGCATCCTGACCCTTGCAACACAATGCGGTGAGGGAAGAGGGATTGCACTTCACTGGGAAATGTCAGTAAACATTGATTTCACCACACATCCAAGCTGACGAAAAACCAGAATCTTAGGGTTGGAAGAGACCTCAGGAGGTCATTGAGTCCAACCCCCTGCAGACCAAGCCTGGGTAACAACAGAAATGGACAGGTAGGTAGGTAAAATTTTGTTTGAGAACTTATTAGTAGGTTTGCCTTAAGGCTATTCACTTGGTATAGGTTGGCATGTGATGTTGACAGCTTGTGTTTGAATGGTTCTAAAGCTTTAGCTCAATGTTTACAGGCCTTAAATAATTATTGTCTGAGCCCCCACCACTATGAACAAGTACATTGATAAAAATTAAAAATAACGAATAAAAATAAATACCAG
Source organism: Pelodiscus sinensis (assembly GCF_049634645.1). Lineage (NCBI taxonomy): Eukaryota > Metazoa > Chordata > Testudines > Trionychidae > Pelodiscus > Pelodiscus sinensis. The sequence goes on along the minus strand of NC_134739.1, from coordinate 4,459,438 downwards.
TGTTCTCCTTCAAAAAGAGGGCTGTCCCCATCCGGTTGGCAACCAGACTCGAGTCCTTGATTCTCAGCAGGATTCAATGTGAATGGCCCACACCGAGGCTCAGAACTTTCACAGCTGTTTGGACCTGAATAAATGCAAAGAAAGTCCAGGGGGAAAGAAAATCCGACTAAGAAGGTGTTTGCTTCATGTGTTTCTAACTGAAGCCCCAGGTAGCTTTCTGTCTCCGAACAGCAGGGGTGAGACTGAGACACTAGAGGGCAGGAGAGGTCTTTTCAATACAGAATCACTAGAGGGAAAACAATCTCTTCCTACAAATAATCTGTTCTTTAATATTCCCTTGATCTACTCCCAGTCCTGTTGCTCCCCAGCGTCTCCTTTGCGTAGGAGGAAGACAGGGAGACTTTCTGAGACAAGCTCTGTTTTCCCCAGGGGACCACAGAGAACTGCCTAGACAATGCAGCTATGGAGCAGTCTACTCTCTCCGCAGGATACTGGAGAGACTTGAGCGAGGCTCAGTAAGTCCAAGGCACCGGCTAGCTAGGCTCACCGGTGGGGCGAATGGCAAAGGCAGATGGCCTTTGCCCTTTGCTGTCCCCCAGATGCACAAACGGTGCATCATGGGGCAGTGGTAGTAACCCGAGTATGGGGCCAGTGAGAATTAGCTCTGGTGCTGATTTGGCTATAGTACTGGATCCTGTGAGTTGAGCCCTTTGGCCCCTAACCCCTTGCACAGAAGCAAAGGGGCTTGAGAAAGGTTCGGGGATGCAGGGAATTGAACATGGGTCTGCCAAGTCCCAGGCTAGGCCCCCATCCTTCCTGCTGTCGCGACAGTGGTCAGTATGCCACACACCACGTCATGGCAACACCCACGAACAGCTCAGGTCCTCCACCCACCCTGCCAGGTGAGCCACAGCCCCACGGGGACACACTCCAGCAGTTCCCACTGCAGCCAGCAGAGGGCCAGGGACCCCCACAGCCTGCCCCCCACGTGCTAGCGGTTCTGAGGAGCAACTGAGATCGGCCCAGGGAACAGGCCCAAGCAGGGGTCTGCCTGGAGATTTCTATGCAGACTGTCCCCACAGCACTGTACAGAGGGAAGTAACCGAAGATAGCAGATGGCAAATGGTCTGAATTACAGACCGCAGGCTTGCGGCGAAGAAATGAAAGTCTGCGCCCAACAAGCCACGCTCACAGGCACTGGGAATGAGGGAAAGACCTAGACTTCTGCAGGGCCTAGCATTGCTCACTGTCTACCCACACAAACCCAGACATCCTCGTCCTGCCCCCCTGCCCAGCCCCACCCCTTCCTTCTCCAAGGCCCCACCCCACGCACTTCATCCCCCCTCCCCCTCCCGGCTCCATTACTTGCTCTCTCCCCCGCTCACTCACTGTCACTGGGCTGGGGCAGGGGGTTGGGGCACTTGAGGGGTGCAGGCTTGGGAGGAAGTTTGGTTGCAGGAGGGGGCTCTGCAGTGGGGCAAGGGTGTGGCGGGGGATGTGGGGTGCTGGCTCCAGGAGGGGGCTTAAGGTTGGGGCAGGAGGCTGAGAAGCAGGAGGGGGTGCAGGGTGCAATCTCTGGGAGGAGTTTGGCTGCAGGAGGGGCTCAGGGCTGGGGCAGGAGGTTGGGGGGCAGGAGGGGGTGCAGGGTGCAATCTCTGGGAGGGGTTTGGGTGCAGGAGGGGGCTCAGGGCTAGGACAGGAGGTTGGGGGGCAGAAGGGGGTGCAGGGTGCAATCTCTGGGAGGAGTTTGGGTGCAGGAGGGGGCTCAGGGCTGGGGCAGGAGGTTGGGGGCAGGAGGGGGTGCGGGGTGCAATCTCTGGGAGGGGTTTGAGTGCAGGAGGGGGCTCAAGCTGGGGCAGGAGGTTGGGGGGCAGGAGGGGGTGCAGGGTGCAATCTCTGGGAGGAGTTTGAGTGCAGGAGGGGCTCAGGGCTGGGGCAGGAGGTTGGGTGGCAGGAGGGGGTGCAGGGTGCAATCTCTGGGAGGAGTTTGGGTGCAGGAGGGGGCTCAGGGCTGGGGCAGGAGGTTGGGGTGCAGAGGGGTTGAGGGGTAGGGGCTGGGTGGTGCTTACCTCAGGCAGCTCCTGGTCAGTGGTGCACCCCCCTTCCCTGGCCTCCCACCACTCCTAGAAGCAGCTGGCATGTCCCTGTGGCCCCTGGAGGGGGGCAGGTAGGCTCCACGTGCTGTCCGCACCCGCAGGCCTTGCCAACACAGCTCCGATTGGCTGCAGTTCCTGGCGTCATCACTGGGGGCAGGGGCAGGGGTAGGGGCAGTGCAAAAAGAACCCTCATCCTTCCCCCCACTTAGGGGCTGCAGGGACGTGCTGGCTGCTTCTGGGACTTGTGGTTTAAAATCTCCCAGATCAGCTGCAGTAGCCTCTGGCAGATAGAGCCCCATTCTGGGAGAGTCCTGGTGAAAGCAGAAGGGTTGGGCCCCTTCCCCAAACTCCCTGTTTACAAAACTACCCCCCCCCCCCCCGCCTGCCAGGCAGCTCCTGGTGGATGGGTGGGGAGACCAAGCAGGGGGATCCAGGAGATTGTCTGGCCATGTCCCTGGAAAGGTTTGTGACTCTGCCAGGTGCTTTTCCAACCCCACCCACAGATCAACAGCAGCTCCTGGGCACCCTCCTCAGTCAGACACCTGGGACAGCAACAGGTGGGAGAGGAGATCAAACTGCAGCCGATTCTAAAGCTGGACCAAGAGTATCGTTCGGCAGCATTGCTGCTGCATGAGCCATTGGTGCAGAGGAGCGTGGTGGTGCCCCGAGCGGGCAGAGGAGCCTTCTGATGGGGTGAGCCATAGACTCATAGAACACTAGAGCTGGAAACGACTTTGAGAAGTCATCAAGTCCAGTCCCCTGCCCTCAGGACAGCACCAAGCACCGTCTAGATCATCCCTGACAGGTGTCTATCCAACCTGCTCTTCAATATGTCCCGTGATGGAGACTCCTCAACCTTCCCAGGCAATTTATTCCAGTGTTTAACCGCCCTGACAGGAAGTTTTTTTTTTCTAATGTCCAACCTAATCCTCCCTTGCTGCAATTTAAGCCCAACTCCGAGGCCAAGGAGAACAATTTTCTCCCTCCTCCCTGTAACACCCTTTTAGGTATTTGAAAGCTGCTGTCATGTCCCCCTCAGTCGTCTCTTTTCCAAACTAAACAAACCCAATTCCGTCAGTCTTCCCTCATAGGTCATGTCTTCTAGACCTTTTGCTCTTCTCTGGATCCTCTCCAATTTCTCCACACCTTTCCTGAAATGGGGTGCCCAGAACTGGACAAAATACTCCAGCTGAGCCCATGGTAGAGCACCTCAAAGGTGATTCTTAATTTACAATGAAATCCCCCTTGTGAGTGAGAGCGAAGGGCCGAGGCAGCACGTAAGCTGTGTGTGGCAATCGTCTGCATGCAGGGATTTCATGCCTTCTGCCTATAATACACACTGCCTGCTATGGAAAGCTTTGGGCAGTTTCTTGATGGAATTTGCCAGCTCCCAGGAAAATAATGTCACCTGCTTTGGGCTTTTCTATACATTTGCATTATTGTCACCGTGTACTGGATTATCTAACGGTAAAAGGTTCTGTGTCCAGCTACAGAAGCATCATCACTCTCCCTTCTACTGTTTAAATCAGTGGTCCCCAACCATTTGGGGTTGCCGGGCGCCAGGGGGCGTGGCCATTCGCCCGCTGGGCGCCCGGGGGGGCCGGGGCCCCCCTGAGCGGGGCCCCCCCCATAGCCGCATTCCCGGGGCCAGCGCTGGTGCTCTCTCTCAAGCGCCGCGCGCTCGGGCCGGCGCTGTCGCTCTCTCCCCCCCTCCCTCATGCGCGCGGGGGGTCAATCCGCGGCGCCCCCGGGACCGGTGCTCACCGTGCACCACGCGCCTGGGGCCGGCTCCGGCACCGCGCATGCGCCACGTGCCCGGGGCCAGGCCAGCCCTGAGCACTTGGCGGGTGCAGACAAATGCCCCCGCGGGCACCGTGTTGGGGACCACGGGTTTAAATGATAACAGATCAAAATGGGTGAAAAGAGTGCATTGGTCCGCCCACCAACATGTGCACGCATGTGCTAGAGAAGGTTCAAATCTGATGAGAGGGAGGGGGTGTGCAAGGCATAGTCAATAAAATCAGTGCAATGGGGCAAGCGATCCTACTACAGCTCTGGGAGGGAAGAAAGTTGCACCAGTTACTGCACAGTCAGGGTATGTCTACACTACCCCGCTAGTTCGAACTAGCAGGGTAATGTAGGCATACCGCACTTGCAAATGAAGCCCGGGATTTGAATTTCCCAGGCTTCATTAGCATAAGCGGGGCGCCGCCATTTTTAAATCCCCGCTGGTTCGAACCCCGTGCCGCGCGGCTACACGGGGCACGAACTAGGTAGTTCGAACTAGGCTTCCTAGTTCGAACTACCGTTACTCCTCGTTCGAAACAGCGGGGATTTAAAAATGGCGGCGCCCCGCTTATGCAAATGAAGCCTGGGAAATTCAAATCCCGGGCTTCATTTGCAAGTGCGGTATGCCTACATTACCCTCCTATTTCGAACTAGGAGGGTAGTGTAGACATACCCCCAGAGACAACTGACTAAACAAACTGCAAGGGCTGGTTGGCAAAACTTGCTGATAGAACATCTCTCTGTTTCTCAGTGAGGTTTGTGGTCAGTGGGGGCTGGGCAGACCTCAAGGAGCGGGGCGCGATAGCAGCATGGGAACAAACAGCCTCTGCTAAGCGTCTCGTGCCCACCAATAGGCGGAGGTGCAAAATAGGGGATGGGAGCATCTTCAAAGTTGTAGGGATGGAATAAGGGTCTGCTCTAGAGAAGTCAGATTAGTTTGGACCCTGGCTCTCCCAGAGCCCGACGGGGGCACTTGCTGTGAACCGGGGGAAATGGAAATCATTGGCTTACCTCTTGGAGACATCATAGGGAGGGGAGTACAGAGGGATTCTGGGAGATCCATGTTTGAGTCCCTCCTGCAGGAATCTTGTGCTGAACTTGGTCATGTCGCTTAGAAGCCTAGAACTGGAAGGGACCTCGAGAGGTCATCAAGTCCCGTCCTCTTGCTCTCTGGCGGTGTCTAGGCTGCCAGGTTATTTCGAAATAATAACAACTCCCGAAATGACTACTTCAAAATAAGCTTATTCCTCTTCACAAGCAGGAGTTATTATCTTGAAACAACAAGCCCCTGACTTTGAAATAACAGGCTTGGTAGTGTGGACGCCCCACTTGTTATTTCGAAATAAGGGCAGTTATTGCCCAGTGTAGACACTGGGGAGTTATTTTGAGCTACCTCCTGGCAGCTGGGCCAGGATCCAGGAAAGCAAGTTCATGGGGCTTCCCTCCGGCTTCACCCATCACATAGCCTGGCGTGAGAGCTACGAGTGTTGCAGCGAGCAGGGAGGAGAGAACAAGTACCCTTGGCAGGAGCGTTCCTTAGGCCACCTGTGTTTCCATCCCCTTGCCCTTCCTGCTGGGGAGGTTGCAAATTAGGCTCACGCAAGGAGCTAGCCACCAGGACTCCCGGTTTTGCTTGCCTGCTCTGTCACTGGCCGTGGGTATGACTTAGGGCCAGTCCCTGAAACTCCTAGGCCTAGATCAGCAAAGGTGTTCAGGCACCTCCAGCCGACTGCTGCTACTGGGAGTTGGGTACATGTGAGGTCCTGGGTCCTCATGCCTCAGCTGTGAGGTGGAGGCACTCACAGCCCCAGCCCCTCACTGGCATGTGCTGAGGTTTAGCAAGACTTATAAAGTGTGCTGAGATCCCTGGATTGGCTCAAGCCGTACAGTGTTACGGCCTCTCCAGGGCTGACCGTACAGGCCATCCTTGCTGTAAGTCCAAGATATGTTCCGAAAAACGTGGACTTCTAGGGAAACAACTTAAAATGGGATTTTTTTCCCATGGCTGACATCCATTTGCGCAAATGGGCGGTGGAGGGTGTTGCATGACTAAGAGCGGGGAGTGGGAGGACTTATAACGCATCAGTTCCGACAAGCATCAACGACTTTAGGGCGGAACGGATGTATACCAGGGTGAGTTATAGCAGGGACGCCCTGTATTACCAGGGTGCCCAGGGTGATAGAACACAGTCCGCTGGGTGCATGCCATCCTGGGTGGGGAAGGATTGTGGGCAGGAGGGAGTTCAGGGGCCGGAAGCGTGGCCGGGAGCAGCCTGCAGCAAGGCGCTGGCGTACCAGTCTGAGAGCAGGTCCTGTCAGGTACCTGTTAAATGCCTCAGCCCATGCAGTTAGCTCCAGACGTGCCTGGCGCAGTCTCTGCTGCGCAGGCCGAGAGGGTGGCCGGATGTCCCGCTGGCAGGTAACTCACGGAGCACGAGCGGCAGGGGTGTTTGGAAAGCTGGTGGGAGGTGCCTGGAATGCATGATGGCGTAGGCTGGAGACTGGTTTCCAGGTGATTGTCACTGGGTGGAGTTTGCCTCCCTCTCCTTCCTGCCCACCCTTTGGCTCCCCCTTGCCCTGCCCATCTCATACAGGAAACTTTCCCTTCCTCTGCTTCAGCACCTGGTGTCACCGCCTGCCTTAAAGATGCCACACTGGACCGTGTAGGCGGAGCCAGCTCAGCCAGCCCCACAGCATTCAGTGCCAAGTGGGGCAGCTCGTGGACCCTGCTTGCTGCTCCTTGGGGAGGTTATGGAGCTGGCTGTCAGGGGGACCGCTGGGGTGGCCCACCACTCGGCTCCGGGAAGGGAAAGGAGGGCACGGCGGAGCTGCAGAGGGGCTGGAGGTGCCTTGGCTTTGCTATAACGTCCCCTATGGCGCCGTGTGAGATCTTGGCCCCAGTGAAGCCAATGGGAGTTTCACTGTTTCACTGCCCAGACCCCCCCGCCCCCGCCCCGGGAAAGGCCCCTTCCAGTGAAGTGAGGTTTTTCTCTTTCGTGTCTCTGCCGCAGCAACCAGCAGGCAGGATTTATTCCAGGGTGAGAAACTCTGCTTTATTATGATTGATTCTTTGCACTGCGCTAGCAGCGAGTCGCAGTCGGACTAGGGCCCTCTCGCACCAGGTGCAGCACAAACACAGAACGAATGGAGATGGCTCCTGCTTCCCTGTTCAGGGCCTGGCCCAATGTTGCTCCTGTGAATTACGGCAGGGCACGGGGACCTCGGTCACAGCCCAGGACCCCACTGGCATCCACACACAACAAGAAGTCAGGGCCTAGCAGGCCACCGCTGCAGGCAGGATGCTGCAGTGTGGGCGTTATTCCTGCAGGATCCCACGACCGACTCTCAGCAGGGATCCCACCTCCCCACTGGGTCCGCTCTGGGAATCCCTTCCGAAGGCAACGATGTCCCAGATGCCTACGTCCACTCAGAGGGAAGCAAAGCCGCTGGCAATTCCACATGCGGCTGGTGGGCCCCTAGCAGACCTCTGTCTGGGGAGAGAGAGGCAGCTTGCTGCCTTCCTCCTTGCACGCTGGAGCAGCCTGGGTTGATTAATGACTCATTCACATCATCTTGGTTCCAGCAACACCCTGAGGTTCCTCGGAAGCAGCCGTCTGGCCCTGTGTTGGATGGAGCCTCCCTGGAGGAGACAAGTCCCAGAGGTGGTGGATCAATGAATCCCTCAATTGTCTGCCCTGCCCCGGGGTCCTGATGCAGACAGGCTCTCAGGAAAAGGGAGGGGAGAAATGAGAAAGGACAAGAAACATGCTCCCCACGACTGCTCCCCGAGAGCCAGTACATCTCCCGTTCTGCAGCAGCCACCCCCAAACCCTGCCCTTGCGTAGCTCTTGCCTCTGAGCGGCTGTTTGAAGGAAAGAAGGCAGCTGGCTTGTAGCCTCCTGCTCTGTCTGTGCGTGGCCCGTGCATCTTTCCCATTGTTTCTTTTTTTCTTCGCTCCCCCCGCTCTGGCATTCTTCTGCCTCCTTTCTCCCTCGGCATCAGCAGCTCAGCTTTCTCGAGAAGCCTTGGAGTAAGACTGGCAGCAGCTGGAGCCCTGCCCAAAACAGGGCTGGAAGGAGGCTAGAATCCAGCCGCTAGCGACATCGGAATCGGAAGACTCGAGCAGTCGGAAAGCACTGCCGCTCGGCAATACATCAGCTCAGCAAAGTGGGCAGCCTTGTGCATCAGGCACTAGTTAGTCGGCTGCAAGCTGCCTCGCCTGGCTTTATGCTCTCTCGCTCGCCTAATCTCATCTCTGTTCAGTGTGTGTGCATGTGTGTGTGCAGGGGGAGGACTTTATTTCCATTGGCTAAGCTTTCCCTTCCCACCCACATCTCTTCCACATCACCTTGGTGTCTCCCTAAATAAAACCAGCCCTCCTTATCGCACCGAGGAAATCAAGAGCTGGAGTTTGAATGGATTTTATATAATTATTTACCCCATGCCAGGCTCCTGCTGAGCTCCTAGGATAAACTCCTAGCAGCTGGCCTGATCCTTTGCTCCTCTTTCCTCCCCACTCCCCATAAATAAGGGGTAAAGCCCATTGGAAGGTGGGGGGGGGATACAGTGCTCGCCGTCTTGGGGGAGACTGACCTGAGAAGTAGTGCCAGGATTTTAACAACCTACTTAATGGATTTCAAGGACAGCACCAGCGAGGGCAGCATGGAAAGCCTGCAGCCCTCCAGCATCCAGATCTTTGCCCACACTTCCTCTCTCCATGGGATCCGCCACATTTTTGTCTATGGACCGGTGACCATTAGGCGTTTGCTGTGGATGTTGGCCTTTGTGGGCTCCCTGGGTCTCCTCTTGGTGGAGAGCTCGGATCGGGTGGCTTTCTATTTCTCCTACCAGCATGTCATTAAAGTGGACGAGGTCATGGCCAACAGCCTGGTTTTCCCGGCGGTCACCATCTGCAACCTCAACGAGTTCCGCTTCTCTAAACTCACCACCAATGACCTGTACCATGCCGGGGAGTTGCTGGCTTTGCTCGATGTGAACCTGCAGATTCCAGACCCTCACCTGGCTGAGCCAGCTGTCCTGGCTGCCCTGCAGGAAAAGGCAAACTTTAAGCAATACAAACCAAAAGTTTTCAACATGCAGGAGTTCTTGGGGCGCGTGGGGCATGACCTGAAGGATATGCTGCTGTACTGCAAGTTCAAAGGCCAGGAGTGCAGCCAAAAGGACTTCAAAACTGTGAGTATGGATGGAGTTTCTGTTTCCTTTCTCTGCTTTGCGTGTGCGGCCGAGCCTGGCGGCGGAGAATCCAGCAGATGATGTGATCAGGCCAAGAGAGTCAGGGTAAGTTCGGAGAGAACTTTCTTTGCTGGGCTCAGGCTTCTCCTGTGTGGCAGTGGGGAAGGCGCAGGCAGCCTGTTGAGTTGGAGTTTGTTTGCCGGAGCCCTGTTGTACCAGTGGATCTGCCCTAGCAGGCTAACCATTCCCAAAGGACACTTGCTGTTGGAGTTGTGATTTGGAGGGGGCCTAGCAGACAGGGTGATCCGTGGCTGTCATGCTGTGGGAGCCGGTCGAGGTGCTGGGCTGGAGAGATGCGAGTGCAAAACTCAGGTGGGCGGAGGTGGAGGGTGGCCTATGCAATCCTTGGGACAGCAGAGCCTGCCAGGGCGTGGTGGCATTGATAGACCCGCGGTTTGCAACCTCGTAACGAGACAGGTTCTGCTTTGTCGGGACGTGACTTCGGCTGCTAAATCCTCAGGGGGGTTGCTAGTTTGCTGTGCTGTGTGGGAGCCAGCTGGGTCCTTCCCAGCTGAGGCCCTGGAGAGAGAAGTGAAATTAATCTCCCAGACTCGGGTCTGGTCCCGGCTCGGTGTGAAACAAGTGCCGGATGCAGGGCGAGTGAGAGAAGCAAACGGCTTAAGAGTATCTGATTACACCCTGACAGTGACTGACACTTGCCTGTGGCATTTCACTGGCGGAAAGCAGCCGCTCTGAACACACACAGGGTGCTTGAAAGAAAGTGAGAATTCCTGCTGAAGGGAAAGCGGTGATTGTCCTGGAAGTGGAGGGGCCGTGCTCCCACGGGGGATGCTGGCAGGGGAGGGGGAAAGAGAGTTTCAGCACCTCTGTATTTTTAAGCATCTGGTTCGGTTGCTGTCTCAATGGATGTGCCAGTGGGGGTGCTGATGATTTCTTGCAGGATCTGTTCTGAGCTGTGACTTACATCGGAGCTCTCCCGGTGGGCATCTCTCCATGCCGGATAAAGTAGGTTTTGGAGAGTTGGGTGAATCAAAGAGTGCAGAAAGCCGGGTGCTTCCAGCCTTTTGTTTCTGTAGCGCGCACTGTTTGCTCCTTGGCTACTGGTTGTCCTGTGGGAGTGTGGCTGGGTTATTGACCGATTTCTAGGTTGTCGTAATGGACAAGGCTCTGTCTTTTGATTTCGTGGGTGGAGGGATCATGCCGCCTCTTCAACAGCTACCTTTTGTTTCTGCTGCTTTTGTACCTGTGACTCCAGCTGATGTGCCACATGGTTGGGAGGAGGAGAATGATTCCTGGCACCCCGTGGCAATGAACATTGTACTTTATGTAGCAGTTACCGGCAGTTTCCAGCTCATGAACTCCTACCCCTTATAGAACTAACGACCTGGCAGGAATTGGTGCTTGTGGGAAGGAACCACAGCTCAGGCTGTTCAGGCGGCAGGAAGGTGTAAAGAAGTGCACTAACAGAGGCAGGCTGTAGCCCGAAGCCAGCGCGTGTCAGAAGGGTCTGGCAGATGGGGGTGGGCAGAGGCATGGGAGGTGAAAGTGCTTATGAGAGTCCAAGCAATAAAAATATCATTCAAGTCTGAGATTGGCCTGCGCCAAAGATGAGGCCCAAGCAAAGGCCTCGGATGCTGGGATCACTCTCAGTCCAGAGCCCGGCTGTGCAAATGGCTCTTCCCTGGAGAACAGACTGCCCCAGACCACGCTGCCGCAGGCTCACTGTTACATCGCACATGCCAATTAGCCCAGAGTGAAAGTCCCAAAGACTCGTGGGGCAATGTTTTCAAAGCGCGTCAGTGACTTAGTAGCTTAATTTACATTTTCAGAACCAAGGTGGGTAGGAGCCTGTATTGAGGTCAATGGGACGAAGACACCCAAATCACTTGATGGGTCTGGGATCAAATAATGTAGGAGCCTAAGTCCCTATGGAGGATCTTTTGGTGATTTTACCCTAAGCTTAAAATCCGGAGGTGGGTGTGTCACTTGGGCATGACTCAGTGTTTCTGTGAATGAGTTTCTGTGAAAACAGTGCTTTCCAAAGGGGCAATGGCTGTCCTGAGGCTGCCACAGAACGTGCAGTCAGCCAAAAGAGGCCAGCCCCGGTTCAACCAGCCAGGGCCTGGGTGGGCTAACACGGTGTCTGTCCAGAGAAGTACTGTGGTGGGCGCTGAGAGGTTTCTGTTGTAAGATGCAGTTGTTTGGACCCTGTCTGGGGAATACTTTTGTTCTTTTAAAATAACCTTCTCTCTGCTGTGGCATGTAGGGTAAGAACCTCTGCTCAAAACCAAAGGCCCGAATAACATGCTTCCTGGCCACTTTGGCCTATGAATGTCTCCGGCTCCAGCCCCAGTCGGGAAGCTGAAGGCTGGTGAATCGTCATCTGAGCCACTGACCGCAGGGCTCATTTTGTGACCTGTGAGGAGTGCAGCATGCAGCTTCCTGGCACCGGCACTGGAGTGGCACTGCCATGGGCTTACGGGGAGTTCTAAACACTGCTGCACAGGGCTGTTCTTTGTCGCTACTGATTGCCTCGTGGCTACATGGCACCGTGATATTAGCACAGGCTCCTGGGGGGTCATAATGGACTCGCCCGTTTGATTTCACCTCTTGGGGATATCTTGATGGAAAGTGCCGGGCATTTTCCGAATCAAGTCCCCCTTGGGAACTCTCGCTCTCTTCTCCTCTGCCCCCACGGGCCAAAGTAACAGAACCCCATTTCCTGTGGGGAGGTGCTTACTCAGCCGCAAAGGAGCTGCTGAATGGACGCGCCTGCTAGCTTTGGTGTTGCTGACTATTCCGGAATCATGCGGTGGGTGTGGATGTCGGGGCGTGTGTGTGTGTGCATGCACGTGTGAACATGTGTGTGCACGTGTGAGGCCACACTGCAACCTGCGGACGTTCCTGCCTTCTTCGTGTCATGCTGAGCCCAGCTGCAGTGAGCGTGCAGCCTGGCTCCTCCATGCGCAATGTGCAGCCACAGTGAGCTGCTGCTTGCATGGCGGCCCTGAGGCTGCAGTGCTGTTTTGCCGATGGGCCTGGCGGGACTCTGGGCCACGCTCCAGCCTTAGTGCTGAGGCTCTCCAAAGGTGGCCAGGGTGAGAGCTGCCTGAGGACAGAAAGGAACCCTGGAACTCTCAGCCCTGGGTTGTGTTGGAAGGGACCCTGCCCCCATCAGAGCCCTTGGGAGTGCCTGGCACCGAGCAGCAGGGGGCAGCGTTTGTGGCAGTAGCAACTGGGGTGTCCGTGGGGCATGCCAATTGCATTGGGTTGCATTGGGTAACAAAGCTTGGATATGTCTGAGCTTGGTCTCGTGAGCGACCCGTATGCAGCTGAGACTCTGATGCTCTTTGTTCCTGTACCAGGCAGGGTAGCTACTGTGCGGTGCTCTCGGCAGTGCAGGATCGGGGCCCTGCACTCCCCACTTGGCTTGGCATGCTCAAGCTCTGCTTCTCCCGCAGTGGGGCCACGCTCTGTGATCAGCCCACGGGGGGGACACCTACGAGCCGGGGAGGCGAGGGAGGAAGGACTGAAGCTACACTGTGCACAAGAGGCGTGTCAGGCAGCAGATCACTTCCGCCCAGGTGCGAACGGAGAGGCCAGAGTGGGATATTGTCCATGTTGTCTTGTTTCTCAGGAGAGAACAGCTGCTACTCGCAGAGAGAGGTGGGGCTTTCAGGAATTTACAACCAGACATGATGTAAATGTGTGAAGGAATGTGCTTCTAGCTAACACCACTGGCTAACCGAGAACTGTTTACTATGTTGTGTGTACCCCGTTATGTGCCACCGAGACAACGTATGTATCTTCACTGTTGTATGTGTCTTTATTTTCTGTACAAATGGGAACTGTATTCGTTATACCGAGCACATTATGCCGGTGCTCTGGCAGCTGCACAGGCTTCTGATATGTTTTCGGGCACAATTTAAAATCTTGGTTATGACCTATAAAGCGATAAACAAGTTGGATCCAGGATATTTAAAGGGCCGTCTTCTCCCATATGAACCTGCTTGGGGATTGAGGTCAGCTGGGGAGGCTCCGTTCTGTGTTCTTCCACTTGCGGAGATAAGATTGACATGGGCCCAGAGCAGGGGCCTTCTCAGCTTTTGCTCACAGGCTGCGGAATTCTCTCCCCTGGGATATTTGCCTGGTGCCAACGCGAGCATTGTCTTGGCATCAGGCTAGCTAAAGCCACCCTTTTTTACTTGGGCTTTTATTGGTGTTTGAGTCTGTGTTTGTCCCTCCTCTTGAGATGTCTTAGCAGGTTTTATGTTCCCCTGGGGGTCTCATATTTTAATTGTTATGTATATTTATATATAAATATATTTTAAATATTTTAAATAGAGAGGCGGGTTAAAAATATTTAAAATAAATAATAAATAAATATTTCCATAGGGGAAAATCTATCTATCTATCTATCTATCTATCTATCTATCTATCTATCTATCTATCTATCTATCTATCTATCTATCTATCTATCCAGTGCTTTTTTTGTAAGAAAAAAGGTATCAGTATTCTGGGGCAAAGTTATTGAGAAAAAAAAAAGCTGAGCCACCCCAGGAAAACAGGTGTTGGTACGCATGGGGGAAATGCCATTCCTTTTCTGTGTGCTGGGAAAATAGGTGACGGTATGCCATTCTGCGCCATACCATCATAAAAAAGCACTCTATCTATCTATCTATCTATCTATCTATCTATCTATCTATCTATCTATCTATCTATCTATCTATCTATCTATCTATCTATCTATCTATCTATCTATCTATCTATCTATCTATCTATCTATCTATCTATCTGTCATTTCACATGTTCCTCTCTCACTCTCTAAAACACCCATAACTACTACTGTGCTTCATCAACAATAAACCTGGCTGGGTGCCTTTGTCCCTTAACGGATCTTGTGGTCATCAGTCGTTTCGCTTGATATCTGCACAGGGCTGGGGTGACACACAAAGACAAATAGGGCCGGCTTTAGGCCGATTCGCCCGATTCCCCTGAATCGGGCCCTGTACCTGAAAGGGTCCTGCGCCCTAAACCTGGAAGTGTGCTGGGCGCGATGCGGGGGAGGGCGTTGGCCCCGGAGGAGCAGTGAGGTGGCTTCTGTGTGCCACGAGAGTGGGAGTCAGCCCGAGTTTGGCTGGAAGGTAAGACTCTGCCCTGTAACTGAGGATTTAAAGAGACTGTGAATTGTTCCTTTTTTTTGCTCAACCAAAATTTGGTTCGAATTGGGCCCCACGCTTCCTAAAGCCGGCCCTGAAGACAACACACAGAGCCAGACATCCGTCAAAGTCTAGCCATGTGAAGGTGCCAAAATAGCCTCTTCCCCTCTGATTAGCCCATTCTAAACTTTTTAAAGCTAATTCTTTCTCCATATTGGGATAATTATGTTGGTTATTTAAGCTGGTCAAATATTGAAAAAAGTTCAACTATATTATTAAGCAAAAGTTAGTAATATTTGCCCCAACACTCCTATTATTTCAAAATAACAAGCGGTGCGTCCGCACGACCAAGCCTGTCCTTTCAAAATAAACAGGAGCAGCCTGAGACGAGCTGCCGGCAACTGGTGCCCTAGGCGAAATGCGCGATTGGCCCCGCCTCAGCGGCAGTTTATCTTGGCGCCCTGTATTGACGGGCCACCACAGAAAATAAAAGGCTGGTTATTTCGAAATAACAACTGCTTTCCACGAGGAATAACACTTCTTTCAAAGTAGTTATTTCGCCGTCGTGGTAGTGTGGACGCTCCACTGCGGCTATTTCAAAGTAACAATTCCCTTGAGTAATTTTAACTAATGACACCCCAGCGCTTCGTGGGGCTCTGAGTCGAGGTAGCACGTCCACGTTAATGGAGCTTGCCTCAGATTCATTTCCCGGCTTCCGGTAGTGTGGACACACTATTTCGATTTTGTTAAATCAGGAGTTAAGTTGAATTTAGTAATTTCAAACTAATTTCCAAGTGTAGACATGGCCTGGGCTAGTAGCCATGCCCTGCCGCAGTGGTTCTCCACTGGGAGCCCAGGAGCGTCTGCCAAGCAGAGCTGGCGTTAGATTCGCTGGAGCTCAGGCCAAAAGCCTGAGGGACTGAAATGATGAGTCACGGGGCTGACGCTCCTGGGAAGCTGAGCCCTGCAGCCCGGGGCCAAAGCCTGAGCCATGTCACTCTGCAGGGCATGGCATGGGGCCCCGGCTTGCTGCCTCCTAATGCCAGCCTCCACCTTCGGAGGCAGAAACCCAGTGTTTGTGGCATAGCGGGCTGTGGAATTTTTATAGCATGGCGGAGGGGGGAGGGGGCTCAGAAAGAAAACGGCCGAGAAGCCCTGTGCTGACACATGGGCTGCGAGACGCTGCGGTGACGGGGGCATGTGCGGATTAGGGAGAGACGTGTGTTCTGACAGCAGAGAGATGAGGCTGACTGTGTGGGAAAGAGGGGAGGCAAAGGATCGCTGCTTGTGGGATAGAGCCAGCGGGGGGCTAGGAGGCTCTCCCTTTCCTTGCCAGAGGCCTAGACGTGCATGTGCAGACCCAGTCTGTTCAGCTCGAGGGTGGGAACTGACAAGACGTGCATTTCGAGTGCCTGCCTTTGCCAACGACATTCGTGCCGCTCCGTGGCTCCGGGCGTTACGGACCCTGCAGGCTTTACCCCGCCAAATGGGCTGTGAGCTGGAGGGAGACGCAAACTCCCCGCAGAACGGGGTAAAGAGCAGTCTGACCGGGGAGTACGCTGTCGGTCCAGGGGAGACAGCTTGTTGAACACAGGTGAGAAAATGAACATCAAGGTTAGGAGTGAGGTAGCAAATTTGTGTGACAAATTCTCCTGTTTGTATTATACCTGCCGCCTATTAATGTCATTGGGCGACCCCTGGATTTTGTGCTGTGGGAAGGGATAAACAATGCATCTCTGCTCACTTTTCCCCACTATTTGTGATTTTACAGACCATCATATCCCCCTTAGTTGTTTCTTTTCTCAGTTGAACAGTCCCAATTGTTTTAGTCTCTCCTCACATGGCAGCCAGTCCATACCATGGATCACCTTTGCTGCCCTTCTCTGAATGGTTTCTAGTTTCACTACATCCTTTTTGAGATGGGGAACACATTGATGCTGTAGTCAAGATGCGGGCATACCCTAGGGCTGTGTCTACACTGGCATGAATTTCCGGAAATGCTTAAAACAGAATAGTTTTTGTTATAAGTATTTCCGGAAAAGGAGCGTCTACATTGGCAGGCTGCTTTTCCGGAAAAGCCCTTTTTCCGGAAAAGCGTCTGTGGCCAATGTAGACACGCTTTTCCGGAAAAGAGCCCCGATCGCCATTTTCGCGATTGGGGCTTTTTTCCGGAAAAGACTACTGGGCTGTCTACACTGGCCCTTTTCTGGAACAGTGTTCCGGAATAAGGACTTATGCCCGAGCGGGAGCAGAATAGTTTTTCCGGAATAGCGGCTGATTTTGTACAGTAGAGCATCGTTGCTTTTCTGGAAATTCAAGGGCCAGTGTAGACAGCTCGCAGCTTATTCCGGAAAAGCGGCTGATTTTCCGGAATAAGTGGCCCAGTGTAGACACAGCCCATGTGTATATAGTAACAGTATGATACTGTCTGTCTCATTTGTTATCCCATTCCTAATAACTGCTAGCATTCTGTTAGCCTGTGAGGTCATTACTCTGCACCGAGCTGTTCAGAGAATTCTCCATGGTGATTCCAAAATCTCTTTCTTGAGTGGCTGTAGGGGAACCTGCATGGCCCTGTCTTGACCAAAATGACATTTGCTTTACCCAAAGTACTGATCAATTCCAAAGCAAAACCCCGGCCTGTCTCTAGCCTGGTGCGCACAAGCATGCAGGCAAGGCTGGGGGTGGGGGTGCAGGCTCTGATGCAGGAATGTTTTTGTACAATCATGCATATTGAGCATAGTGGAGCGTGACTGTGCCAAAAGAACCAGGAGTAAACTGGTATGTTTTATTTCTGACACGCAAAAAGCAGATGCAGCCATAAAACTGTTAATCACGCACATAGTATTTGCAACATCCCGAGTAGCAGGGTATATGGCTAATAAGGGCATTTTAGGTATCTTATGCAATATGTAATCAGTTGGTCGCTATTATTGGAATGACCAAGTCGAGTATAAATATAGGTGTAGGAAGGCTAATCAGTAGGAGGGACTGAGTGAGGTGTCCTCACATATCTTACTTGCTGCAGCTAGAAGCTGAACCTGTGCATACCAGCAACTGTCTTGTGGACACCTCTGCATGGGGAAAGACTGAGGCTACGACCTCCCGTCCGACAACTGTAAGCTTGCTAATGGCTGAACTGCACATGATTTCTAGAAATAAGAACACATATGTCTATAGCCTTAAAGTTGAATATCTTGTGTATTCTCCTAGGTGTAGGTGTTCCTATACTATCTGTGTTAAAACGACCCTGTTCAGTGGAATAGATGGATGTAAGTCTGTATTGTTTCTCTTTGCTATTTTGTGTATAATAAAGTCAGAGGTAAAGCTTGTCCTTCAGTGTCTTCTGGCTCCCTTCGTACCTGATATCTTGAACAGATGAAAGTGGCAATAGTTAATTTAGAGCCTATGGTTAGATAGGGGAGGTTGGGATTGTTTTTTCTACTTTGCACTGTTCATTGTTGAATTTCATTTGCTAATTTGCTGCCTAGTCACCCACTTTTGTAAAATCCCTTACAAAATGTTTGCAGATTTAACTCTCTTGAATCATTTTGTATCATCTGCAAACGTTGCTACTTCACTGTTCACCCTCTTTTCCAGCTCATTTATGAATATGTTGAACAGCCCATGTTCCAGTACGGGGGGACCCTGCTGTTTCGTTTTCTCCATTGTGAAAACTGACCATTTATTCCTACCCTTTGTTTCCTGTCTTTTAGCGGTTAGTGATCCATGAGAGGACCTGCCCTCTTATCCCACGACTCTTAGTTTCCTTCAGAACCATTGGTGAGGGACCTTGCCAAAGGATTTCCCAAAATCCAAGTACACTCTGTCAACTGGATCACCCTTGCTCATGTGTTTATTGACTCCCTCAAATAATTCGAATAGATCGTCAAGACACGATTTCCCTTTGCAATGGCTGTGTTGACTCTCTGAATAATATTTAGTACCAATTTGCCTGGTACTAGCGTTAGGTTTACCAGCCTGTAATTGCCAGGATCAGATCAGGAGGCCTTTTAAAAATCAGTATTATAATGACTACTTTCGAGTCATTGAGCACAGAGGCTGACTGAAGCAATAGGTTACATAAGAACATAACGTAAGAGCACAAGAATGGCCATACTGGGTCAGACCAATGGTCCATCTAGCCCAGTATCCTGTCTGGCAATAGTGGCCAATACCAGATGCCCCAGAGGGAGGGAACACAATTGGTAATCCACACATGATCCCTCCCCTGTCACCCATTTCCAGACAAACAGAGGCTAGGGACACCATTCCTACCCATCCTGGCTAATAGGCATTGATGGACCTAACCTCCATGAATCTATCTTGCTCTTTTTTGAACCCTGTTAGGCTATGTCTACACTACAGGGTTTTTGCACAAAAACATTTGGTTTTGCACAAAACCCTGCGGAGGGTCCACACCTCAAGCACATTTTTGCACAGGTAAGTGTATAGTAAATCAAAAGAACAGAGGGTTTTTTGTGGTGTAGGTATTCCTCTTTCTACAAGGAGTACCTCCTTTTTGCGCAAGAGTTCTTGCGCAAAAAGGTGTGTGTGGATGGGCAACGGGGGGGAGGTTTGTACAAAAAGAGCCTATCGAAAAAAGCACAGGTGCTCTGGTGGCTATTCTGTGAATAGCAATCAGAGCTTTCTTGTGAGAGAGCATCCATGCAGTCTGGACTCTCTCTTGCACAAAAGCACATTGCTTTTGCGATGCACTTTTGTAGTGTGGATGCACCCTTGTGCATGAAGTTTTTGTGGAAGATCTCTTCTGCAAAAAGCTTCTTGCACAAGAAGCCTGCAGTGTAGACATACCTTTAAGGTCCTGGTCTTCACAACATCCTCTGGCAAGGAGTTCCACGGGTTGACTGTGCATTGCATGAAGAAATTCTTTCTTTTGTTTGTTGTAAACCTGCTACCTATTAATTTCATCTGGTAACCCCTAGTTCTTATGTTATGGGAACAAGTAAACAACTTTTCCTTATTCACTTTCTCCACATCTGTCATGATTTTATAGACCTCCATCACATCCCCTCTTTTCTAAGATGAAAAGTCCCAGTTTTATTAATCATTCTTCGTCTGGCAGCCGTTCCAACCCCCTAATCACTTTTGTTGCCTTTTTCTGAGTGTTGCTTATTTTCCAATCTTTTATTCGATCTCATGACACATCCCTGGACCCTCTGCAATTTATCAGCAATGATGGCCAGTGTGCATGGGGGTGATTGGATGGTGGGGCTTTCAGGGGAGTGTGACATGTCAGGGGGGTGAGGGATTAGGAGAGGATATGGGGCAGTCAAGGTAGAAGATGGCATCAGCTATTTAGGGTCTGAATCATCAATTTGTTCTGTGTTTTTACAGCCCCAGCACACAGAGCCCCCCCGCCCCCCCCCCCCCCCCCCACCGGACCTCATCTCACAAAGATATCTTGGGATTAGAAAAAATTCAGAAAAGGGCAACAAAAATGAGGAGGGGTTTGGAATGGCTGTCGTGTGAAGAGAGATTAAAAAGACTGGGACTTGTATTCGGTTCCCTGTTCTGCCATAGAGGGTTTGTCTACACTGTCCTGACTTGGGATGAAAGAGGAAAAAGAAAAAAGTTTGTCAAAACTTCCTGATTAGCTCCTCACGTGACATGGGCGATGTGGAGTTGTGTCTCGGCTGACATACATCCCTCTGCTCAGAAAAGCCACCATGCATGGGTGGTGGGTGAAAGTCCATTTGGGAAAGGTAAGCTTCAGTCCTGCCCCTTCCACCTGAAGCCCCGCCCCTGGAGCAAAGCCCCACCCACCCTCAGTCCAATCTTCCTGGCCATGGGGTAACCAAGGACGCCCCGGCTCCATCCCTCTCCCCAGTCGGGGGAGTCAGGCTGCCGGGCCACAGCCCCATCCCTACCATGCTGCACCACCAGGCTTCCCCCAGTGGCAGCCCCAGCCTTAGGCGGTCGGCCATATAGGCAGTTTTGGGAAGACTGAGCCTTCTGCCACCATGTCAAAGGAAGCTGAGCTCCTGAGCAGCCGGCCTCGATAAATCCTCGCCGTAGCCATTCCTTCATGCAAAGTACAACAGCTCTTGTGGCACCCCTCATATATCCAGCAGGCTGCGTCCCAGAGGGCTGCCTCGTAAAAATCATCTTCACGCGACAACAAAAATTGCCCTGTTCTTCTTCAATAGCTATAAATGGCCTTCCCTGACCAGGAGGAACCCAATAAAAATACACCAGCAGGAAGTTGTTTATTGACCATAACATTGCGAGGTTTCCAAGCAAATTGAGTGGTAATGAGACTTAAATATTCGCCAGGCTCACAAGATCAGGGAGATCTGAGCATAGTGGCAGCTGCCGCTACGGGTTATAAAGCTCAGCAGTTGTTTTAAGATTGGCATCTGATTGCTGGTGGGTTTCTAAAACCCCCCATACCTTGCCTTTGGAGAGACAGACACGAGGCTGCTCAGCCGAGTCTGAACAGAGCCCAGGCAGATGAGTCAACAGTGTAGCACTGTGACAAAAGAAAACCAAACAGGGGCGTGTGATGGCGGGTTGGGGTTCCCCCATCTCCTGCACCCCGAAATGGCACAAACAGACTGCACCAGCCGGTGGAATAGAGGAAGTTTATTGCCTCTCCAGGATACAGCACAGCACAGATGTAGTCTGGTCACAGAGCTGGGCTAGGCTGCCTCAGGCCCCCTTGAGATGGGGGGAGACTGGGCCCCTAAACTCCAGCCCCTTTCCCTAGGCTGTCTCCTCCATGCTTCCAGCCAGCCACTCACTAACTCTCTTCCAGCCCTGCCCCCCATCCAGGGCAGCATTCCACCTTCCTTTGTTCCTCTCCATGGGGGTGTCTGGCCATACTGGTTTGCATAGTGACTCATCCTGTTTTGCTGGGTCGTGGTACCCACGGCAGCCAGTGGGGGTTACCCCAGAGCCAGCAGCATAGAAACCAGCCAGGTACCCCCACTACGTCACAGGGAGGTACTGCTGTTCCCACTTGCTGCCCCCTAGCCGGCTCCTCCACATTGATTAGGCCTCAGCTGGAGTATTGCATCCAGTTCTGGGAGCCACATTTCAGGACAAATGTGGACAAATTGGAAAAAGTCCATTCTTGAGAACATACAAGGGTGTTACAAGGAGGGGGAAAAATGTTCTTAACTTCTGAGGGTCGGACGAGAGGCTATGGGCTTAAACTGCAGTAAGGGAAGGACTGTCATGATTTTATAGACCTCTATCACATCCCCCCTTAGTCTCCTCTTTTCTTTAGCAAAAACTTCCTGTCAGGGTGGTTAAGCACTGGAATAGCTTCCTTGGGGAAGATATGGAATGACCATCATCGAAGGCGGTTAAGAGCAGGTTAGACAGACGCCTGCCAGCGATGGTTTAGAGAATAGCTAGTCCTGCTGTGGGCGCAGATGGACGAGATGACCTTTCAAGATTTAATGATTCTAGGTCATTGGGAGTCGCTCCCTCATTGTGGGATCTCAGCCCAGGAACTTGCGGTGTTGGGGAAAGGAAGGAGAGGTGGCACCTGGCAGTGCAAAGAGACTAAGAAGCATTTAAAGTTGCAGACAGAAAACCAACAAGTGAAACTGTCACTGAGAGGAGTCGCGGGCCCTGCAGCCAGAGGAGACTCGAGCCAGCAGGTAGAAGAGAGGGTTGACTGGTCGGCAGGGACACAGCGTAGAACAGACTTGTCAGCACAGTAACAGAAGCGGTCAGCCCCGACCCCACTCTGCACCCCAAGCCAGCCGAGGCTAACTCACTCACCGAGAAGGCTAGTCCCAGCCCTCAGCCAGCTCCTCTTCCCGCCTTTGTTCTGATTCCCATGCAAAAGGTGACCTGGTCATATCCCCCTCCCGGGCTCAGGTTATGAAGGACATCAGCCGTTGTGTACATGCAGGAGGCTATCACTATCGAAACTCCCATCACCATCTTGGTATTGGTGCAGTGTCCAGGGAAACTGAGGCACATGCACATGGGGTCACTATAGGACAGAAGAACTCACATGCAGTATGACAAGGTGAATACAATCTCCACGTCATCACAGAAACCAATGGATGCTGGATGCACACATGCCTCTGCGAATCCCACCCAGTGTGTTGAGCGCTCCTCGAGCATTGATTTCCCTTCCCCCCTCCGCCTCCCGGGGACCACTGTCCGCCAGAAATGTTCAGTTTTTCACTGACAAGCTGGCCCTGTTCAGCGGGGTTTCATGCTGATAGTCATTTTGCTGGAAAGGGAATTTGCAGTTGAAAAGAGACTGTTTCAGCTCCCCCTAGATGCTTTCACGGGGAGTGTGTGTCACCTTCGGGGGGCTGACTGTGAGGGTGTGCTGCTCCTAGCGGGAAGCATGCATCCTCACACAGCTAGCAGATGCCTCAGCTCAAGGGCATGTCAAACCCTGCAGATCAGTGTGGCCATGGCTGTCGGCTCAAACTAGCCCCCCAAATACCAACCCACCCCAGCCCCTGGGTACTAACTCGAGTGGCTTACCTGAGCAGCCATAGCCACCCAGCAAATTTTAGCACACTCACACGAGCAGCCTTAGTGCTGGCGTGAGTCTGTCTGCTTCTGCTAGACCTGGCGAGGGTGCCCCACCCACAGCCCATAACATACCCCCCCACTGAAACTCAAATTCTCCTCATCCCCACCTGCCTAAGACTTTGCAGGGAAATTTGGGTGGGGGAGGAGTGCAGGCTCTGGGAATAGTTTGGGTGCTGGGTGCAGGCTGAAGCAGAGGGTTGGGAGCAGGCTCTGGAAGGGAGCTTGGGTGCAGGAGGGGTGAAGGGTGGGTCTTGGGGAGCCCTGGGTGCAGGAGGGGCTCTGGAAAATAGTCTGGGTGCAGGCACTGGGAGAGAGTTTGGGGGCTGGAGGAGAGGGGGAGGGAGGCTCTGGAGGAAGTGGGGTGCATAAGCGGGTGTGAGGGTAGCAGGTGGGGGGTTGTAATGATTACCTGGGGCACACCCTCAGGCAATAGCTCCTAAGGGACCAGGGCACTCTGGGTACTGCAGCCCTCGCCCGCTTCCCCCTCACCTGCTCCTCTGGTTCCCCAACACCCCCCACACTCCCCCAGCCTGTTCCCCAGCCCCACCTGGGTGATTTAAAATGCCCTGGGGGCCCCACTGCCACCATCCGCACAGCAAGGTTAGAGCGGCTCCTAGCCACTCGCTCATCATGGCTGCTGGCCGGTGTGTCTGTGTCCACATGCTGCTCCAGCTGTTGGAGCAGGGCACAGCACAGACACTAGCTCCCCTCCCCTGGGCCACAGGGGGCAACCCCCTGCGCTGTCGGTGGTGGTGGGAGAGCCCTCTGGGACCTTTCAAATCACCTGGGGCACCGGGCACGGCTGGGGTATGTGCAGGAGGAGCATGCGGGACGGCAGAGGGACAGGGGCATGCAGGGAGAGCAGGCAGGCGGTGGGTTTTGGTGGGGCCCAGCCCCAGGGCAGGAATATTCCTGGTGCCGGGGCACCATGGGCCCATATAGAACATAAGAGCCGCCAGACTGGGACAGACCAACGGTCCATCCAGACCAGTGTCCCGTCGGCCAATGCCAGATACCGCAGGAGGGAGGGAACAGAACAGGGAATCCTCACGTGATCCCTCCCGTCACCCGCCTCCAGACAAACAGAGGCCAGGGCGACCATTCCGACCTATCCTGGCTAGCCTCCATGAATCTAGGCTATGCCTACACTGCAGGTATTTGTCAGCAGCGAGTATGCTAATGAAGCGCTCATTACCATTTGTCACCCTGTCATTTGCATATCTCTGCCGATGCTTTTTGTGCAAGAGGTTTTTGTGCAAAAACTAGCAGTGTTGACGGGTCCGTTTTGCGTGAAAAAATTTTTGCGCAAGATCCTATATACTGTACCTCTTTTTTGAGGCTTAAGGGATCTTGCGCAAAAGGGTTTCTTTTTGCAAAACAGACCCGTCTACACTGCTTGTTTTTGCGCCAAAACCTCGTGCTCAAAAAGCATCAGCAGCAATATGCAAATGACAGCGCAACAAATGCTAACGAGCTCTTCATTAGCATACCGTCTGCCAACAAATACCTGCAGTGTAGACATAGCCTCATCTAGCTCTTTTTGAACCCTGTTAAAGTCCTAGCCTTCACCACATCCTCTGGCAAGGAGTTCCACAGGTTGACTGTGCACTGTTGCCCAATTACTTAGTTTGGTGAGATCTTTTTGAATCTCTTCACAGTCTGCTTTGGTCTTAACTCTCTTGAGCAGTTGGGGGTTTTTAAAACCTGCTGCCTAGTAATTTCATTTGGTGACCCCTAGTTCTCATATTGTGGGAATAAGTAAATAATTTTTCCTTATTCACTTTTTTTCCTTATTCACTTATTAACTTGCTGCCTATGCCTCCATCTGTTTTATATACAAGGGTGGCCCTAGACGAGCTGCCGGCAACTGGCGCCCTAGGCAAAACACATGATCGGCGTACCCGCCTCCAATGCCCTTAACGGCCGTTTATCTTGGCACCCTAGGCGACTGCCTAGTTCGCTTGTATTGATGGGCCGCCACGATTAATATACACAGCTGATGGGCATCTGTGCTTGGGTGAAGCACACACAGAGGTGGATGAAAGAAAGTTTAGGTAACTTCAAATTAGAGTCCCATGGATTTACCTCTGAATCAGTCCTGAGTCCTCAGGGCAGCACTGTAGGAATTCCCCAAGTGGCCGTCAGTTATCATGTCATTTTACGATACAGACAAGGCTTCCAGGTTACCTATAACAAGCAGACAAGCTGGTGTAGAACATGGAATTTCCTTCTATCTTGATCTGTTTGGTTCCCAACTCTGAACTTTACATGGAGAGAAAATTCAACATGAGAAAATCCAAGCCGACCTCAGTCCAAACAGCCAGGTTCTTCCTGGTTCCCCCACCAATCCTGATCTCCAAAGCAGACCCCATGTTCACTTGTTTCTGACTATGCTGGGCTGGCTTGTAAATGGGCTTCTTGGCCTGTCATTCAAACTCAGGTTTGATTAGATTTCACTTCCTGGTCAGAAAACAGAATTTTCAAACATCAAGTATCTCCTTTTGATGGTGGCAAAACATTAAAACAGGATCTAAACTCCAGTATTCAAATTAATAATAAAAGTTGTGATGAAATTAAATGAAGCAAGATGGTAAAAAAAGTATGTTGACATCATTGGAGCAAAATGTTACGATGTAATCGAAGTGGAATGAGGGAGCCAAAAGGATTGATTTTTACTCTTTTCCATTGAGTGTTTTGTCAAAATCGACTGTTTCTCAGGAAACATTTTGATTTAGACAAATTACTTTTTCCAACTGGAAACTGCTGCATTGACCATTTTAAAACCAACTCGATTTCCAGTCTCAGTTAAACCTGTGCCCTTATTCCCTGGTGCCACAATTCATGCTCCTCCCCAGACTGACCTGGCACGATGATTGGCCCCATTGGAGGCAATTTGGATGGTTCCGTTCATGTGAATGTTTCTGGACATAAATCTCAGGCCAGTTCGTGAGAGCTATTAAGTCATCAAGCAAACTCTGATTCGCGCTTTTAAACTACATTCCTCTTGTGTAGAGTAGCTTGCCAAGGTACTGGACTCTCCGATCCGGACCATCCATAGGGGATGAGGAGCCTGGGGCAACCCATCCTAGTGCCACAGGCACAGGGCCCAGGGCAACTCCTCTCCCTCAGGCCCTGCCATCACCCTGTCCCTGCTCCACCCTGCCCTGTCCCTGCACTGCCCTTTCCCAACCCCCACCCCTGCTCCGTCCACACCCCATCCTGCTCCGCCCCTTTGCACCTTCCCCCCCACACACTTTGCTCTGCTCTGCCCTGCCCCCCTCCCCGCCTGCTGTGCCCCACTTCTCAGTGAGGTCCCTAAGGCTGGGGCGCTCTACTTCTCACTGCTGGGGAGAAGTGCAGCCCAGCAGGCAGGGACAGGGCAGCGTCGTAGAGTGGGAGCAGGCTGCCAGGTCACTCCAGATCCCGCTGCCGCAGTGAGTGTGGTGGGGTCACCCCTGCTGCTGCCCCACGCCAGGCCCCTTCATCCCCCTGGTCCCTCCCATCCACTGAATCATAGAATCCCAGGGCTGGAAGAGACCTCAAGAGTCTTCGAGTCCAGCCCCCTGCCCAAAGCAGGACCAACCCCAACTCCATCATCCCAGCCAGGGCTTTGTCAAGCCGGGACGTAAACACCTTTAGGGATGGAGATTCCACCCCCTCCCCAGGGAACCCATCCCAGAGCTTCCCCACCCTCCCAAGGAAAGAGTTTTTCCTAATCTCCAACCTAGACCTCCCCCCTAGGATGGCTGAGCAGCCGCTGCAGGGCCACCAAACCATGGGCCTGGGCCACCCCAATTCATCCTATGGACAGGACAGCTCTGCCTCCAGTCAGGGAAGAGAAGGGCATGTGACTAGGAAGCTATTCCACAGCTTCACTTCCCTCATCATTAGAAAGCTTTTCCTAAA
Organism: Pelodiscus sinensis; assembly: GCF_049634645.1. Lineage (NCBI taxonomy): Eukaryota > Metazoa > Chordata > Testudines > Trionychidae > Pelodiscus > Pelodiscus sinensis. The sequence continues at coordinate 4,432,743 of NC_134739.1, read as the reverse complement.
CCTCTGACATGTATCTCCCTTGCCACTGGTGAAGCCCGATGCTTCTTATTCTAACTTCTGTGGATCAGGAGAACGATAAATCCGTGCTCTCTTTGCAACAGCCCTTAACATACGTGAAGACTGTTATCGGGTCCCCTCTCTGTCTCCTGTTCTAACAACTACTCGTGCCCAGGTTTTTTAGCTTTGCGTCGTAGCTCAGGCTTTCGGAAGCTTCCATCGCTTTAGTTGCTCTCCTCGGCACTCGCTCCAATTTGTCCACGACTTCCCTAACGCACGGTGCCCAGGACCGGCCGCAGTTCTCCAGCTCAGGCCTCCTCAGTGCTGAATAGAATGGAACAGTCACTTGCCCATGGCACTCCCGTTAACACCAATGTCACTGGCCTTTTCACAGCTCATCTCATTGGTGACTCACAGCTTGTGAAGGACTTAGCCTCTTTGCAGCAGCACCGCCCCTGGCAAGCTACTCCCTGCTGTGTGACTGTGCCTCTGAGTGTTCCTTCCCTCATGTGCTCTCTTCGCTTCTCTTTACTGAACTTCATCTTGTTGGCTTGGGACCAGTTCACCGTTTCCCGGTTCTCTCGTGGATGAAGCCCCACTAGGAGCTGCTGTAAATGCACCATATTAACTTCAGTGATAGAAAATCACAAGCACCTAAAAATCACAGCCTGCCCTGGGGTGGAAAAATAAAGGCCCAAATTCAGGGACTTGCTCACAATGAAGAGTTCCCAACCAGTGGCAGAAGTGCAGTGTGTGTAACCCTTTTGTATCTGCATCCCCAAGGGTGTAGGCTTCCCCAAGGCCACCCTGTGAAACGGTGGCCTTCTTCCAGCAGAGCAAGTGCATTCCTTCCTAGGGTGCTTAGCACATCCAGCCGTGCACTTGGGGGCTCCCCATAGCAGGCCAGCTGTGCTGCACTCACTCGTACAAAGAGGCAATTGCGGTTGCATTCAGGAGTCATCGTTTGCTGACCATTTCAGCACAACGGCATCTATGATGCCTCAGTTTCCCCCCAACAGCAACAGAAATAATCATGGTTAGGTCAACCGAGCTGCCTGCCTTGCTTGGGCTAAGCACTGTCTGAGCAGCAGAGCTGGCCAGAAGGTGTTTTTCCCCAGAAAAGTTGTAGAGTTTTCAGTAAACAATTAAAAGCAGAAGCCTTTTGAATCTTCTTCTTCTTCACACAGCGTGTAGTCAACCTGTGGAACTCCTTGCCAGAGGAGGCTGTGAAGGCTAGGACTAAAATAGAGTTTAAAGAGAAGCTAGATAATTTCATGGAGGTTAGATCCATAAAAGGCTATTAGCCAGGGGATAAAATGGTGTCCTTGGCCTCTGTTTGTCAGAGGCTGGGGAGGGATGGCAGGAGACAAATCTCTTGATCATTGTCTTCGGTCCACCCTCTCTGGGGCACCTGGTGCTGGCCACTGTCAGCAGACAGGATACTGGGCTAGATGGACCTTTGGTCTGACCCAGTACGGCCGTTCTTATGTTCTTATGGCTGCTGTGCTGCCTCACGGGAGTCGTCATTCGGGTTCTTAATGCTCCCATGGGGAACTCCTCTCCCCTGCTGCACCTCTTGGTGAGGAAAGGGGGCTTGTCATGGCAGCTACTTTAAAATAGCCTGGTTTTCTGGTGCCCCTTCTTTGGTGAAAAATCAACATTTTCCATGAAGAACGGACACAGGTGGAGACTGAGACCACACTCCAACTAGCTGCTCTCAGCTTCCCAGCGGTCCTGGCTAGGATGGGAGGGGCCTGAGAGTTCAGCCCCACCCCCCACAGCCCCAGCCAGGGAAGGGACTTGGGGTGGGGGCTGAGAATATGATTGAGGATATGGGGGGAGTTGAGAGCTAATTGCCTGCCCGGGCAAGCTCTCAGGGCCAGCCAGGGCCACGGTGGATCTCTCGGACCTGGCCAGAACTCTGAACCCAGCGACCCTCCCCCTGGCTGGGGGGTAGAGGGGTGAAGCTGCAAGCTCGGGGCCCCTCCTCTATTCTGCCTCTTCTGCCCATGGCCAGGCCCTCCTTCACCCCCCACTCTGCCGCCTTCCCTGAGGCCCCACCCACTTGCTTCTTTCCTCCTGCACCCTCCACTGCAGCCCCAAGCTGGGAAAAGCTCTATGTCCCCAGAGGTGGGGAGGGGGGAATTTTCAGGGGTCCCAAATTGGTTGGAGGCCCCGAGCATGGACCCTTTACACCCATATGGTAATGGGCACTGCCCCAACCCTAGAGGCATGACGTTTGGGAGGCTCAGCCTCCCCCAGCCTCCGTGATGCCCATGAACGTGGTTGTGTCAGAAACTCAATTTCCCATCGAAAACCAGTTTCAACGGAAACTTTCCAAGCAACTCCCCATCTCCCAAGTCGGGGAGCTGTTCATTCCGCACCTCCACCCCGTTAATGGCGTTTGTTGACTGATGCATTTTTCCCTCTCCGCCCTACCAGAGCATGCCGTAGCCAATGTACCTTTTAGAGATACTTCAGGAACATTTTAAGTGGCCATTAACTAATGCTAAATGATGATGGAGCATCTCCTGTAGTACATGTGACATTCACATGAATAACAAATGAATTTGCTCCTGTCAAGGCAACGAGGATGGATTGCAATTGAATTAACACGAGGGCTGTTTACTACTCTAAATAACCTGGGAAGTATTCCCTGGGTGGCGTGTGTAATCACAGGAACACAAACACTCTGACAGCAAAGAGAGGCCTCTAACACCAGGGTGGAACAGTGCAGCCGGCAGCTAGAAAGGCCAGTGGGGAGAAATCTATGTTGTGCCAGCTGCTCAGCCCTACTCCAGTGATCCCACGGATGCCAGCTGGACTTTGCCTGGGTGCAGGATCAGGCATTTCACCCCCTTGATTGCAGTCTTAGCTGATCAAGAACCACGCCGCTCTCATTGTTATAATGACTCCCCGAGGCCCCCAAATGAGATCAGGATCCCATTACACTAGGTGCTGTATAGACACAGAGGATACGTCTACACTAAGCCTGGGCTGTGATTCAGGTTTGAGCCCCAGACCCTTTCCATCCACACACAAATCAGCCTGACTCAGGTCAGCAGCACCCAGGTCCTAAGATCACTCAGGGCGGGAGGGGGTTTCAGACAGGGTGGGCCTTAACATTTTTGGGGCCCTACCTAGCCCAAGCACCTGCATTCTTCACCCCCTGCAGGAGATGGGGGCAGATACTCCATGGGGCAGGGCTGTGGGGGCAGAAGCGATGTGGGGGGAGAGTAGGAAGGCTGATGTGGGAGAGCAGCAGATTGAGAGGCAGAGCCAGCTGGAGCTGCCAGCTGGGAGATGGAGCAGTGAGGGGATGGAGGATTGGGGCGGGGAGACTGGGGTCAGGGGATTGACTCTGACAGTGCTGGGAGGTGGGGTAGGGGATGGGATGGTCTGACGGGGCTGGGAGGTGGGGCAGGGAGCAGGGGGACAAGGGACTGGGGCCTCCAGAGAGGCTGCTGCCTGTGGCCAGTGGTCGCTCTAAGCACATGCAATACAGGGCACTTCCAAATCTGGAAGCACTTCCACTGAGGCTCAGATCCAAGCCTTGCCACAGAACCACGGGAATGTAGGACTGGACGGGACCTTAGCAGGTCACCCAGGCCAGCCCCCTGCACTGAGGCAGGATTCAGTATGATCTAGACCAGCGATGGGCAACCTAGGCTAGTGAGTGGCCGCACGGGTGGCCCTCCTTCATCTCAGTGGCTTGCAAGGCTGTGGTAACCGAGACCGTCTCCCAGGATAGAGTAGATTTGCTAATCGCGCTGACTGAACTGTGCTTTGATTGGATGTAGCGCAAGTGCACAGCCCTCACACTCTGGCTGTGTCTAGACTGGCCAGTTTCTCTGGAAAATCAGCCACTTTTCCAGAAAAACTTGCCAGCTGTCTACACTGGCCGCTTGAATTTCCACAAAAGCACTGACTTCCTACTGTAAGGAATCAGTGCTTCTTGCGGAAATACTATGCTGCTCCCGTTCGGGCAAAAGTCCCTTTTGTGCAAAACTTTTGTGCAAAAGGGCCAGTGTAGACAGCTCAGATTTGTTTTCCGCAAAAAAGCCCCGATTGCGAAAATGGCGATTGGGGCTTTTTTGCAGAAAAGCGCGTCTAGATTGTCCACGGATGCTTTTCTGCCAAAAGTGCTTTTGCGGAAACGCGTCCTGCCAATCTAGACGCTCTGTTCCGAAAATGCTTTTAACGGAAAACGTTTCAGTTAAAAGCATTTCCGGAAAATAATGCCAATCCAGACACAGCCTACGTGTTGTGAGCAATCAGCATGCACCTCACATCAGGTGTCCTGGTGTTGTGTGTGTGCCTCTTTAGTAAAACCGGTAAGAGAAACCGAAATGGACAGAAACCAGTGCGACTTGGCAACCCTTTGCGTGGGCAACGGTAACAAAATCTCTCACGAGCCATAAATAGACCCCAATGGGCCGCAGGTTTCCCACCACTGATCTAGACTGTTCCCTCGTGGGTATTTGTCCAGCCTGTTCTGAAAAATGAACAGACACGATTTCACAGCCTCCCTGGGTAATTTGTTTCAGCGCTTAATTACCCTGGCAGGAAGTTTTTCCTGATATCTAACCTAAATCTCCCTTGCTGCCAAATCAGCCCACTACTTCTTGTCCCGTCCTCAGCTGATAAAACGAAAAATTTATCACCCTCCTTTTTATAACAACTTATTAGCTCCCCCCACCTCAGTCGTCCCTTCTCCAGGCCAACAAACCCAGTTTGTTCAATCGTTCCTCCTGGGCCATGTGTTCTAGACCCTTAATTATTTTTGTTAATATTATCTGGACTTTTTCCAGTTTTTCCGCATCTTTCCCAAAGTGTGCTGCGCAGCCCTGGACACGGGCCTCCTGCCGAGGCCTTGTCATGAGTTCCCAAAGATAATTGCTAATGGCTCGGCATCTCTTGAGCCAGCTTCTTAAATGTTCTCAAGTCACGCTGTAGTGTGGACACCACTTAACCCGCAGACCCGAGTCAGAAGTTCTGCATAGTGCAGTATGGGTGTGTTAGCACGTCTGTTAGACCCGGGCCCAGCAAGTGTAAGCCCAGGTTACCAAAGCAGGGTGGACATTTGTGGAGTGAGAGACAGTCCTGGCCCACGCAGGTATAATCGACATAGACCAGACAGACAAAGGAGAAATTGTCCTGCCTACTTAGAGAAGGGAGCTGAGGCCCAGCGAGAGAATAAAACTTGCCCAAGGCAGGGAGCTGAATCCACATCTCCCAAATCCCAGTCCAGAATCTTAACTGGAAAACCAGTTTCTCCACAATTGGCCCCTCCCACATTGAGGGAATAGAATAATAGAATCACAGAACACTAGAACTGGAAGGGACCTTGATGTCCCAAAATAGCGCTGCAGTGTAGACGTAGCCTAAGTGGGCTGGAAGTTGAAGCAAGAAACACGTTTTTAGCGGTGAGAGAAATTCACTGGTTGGGAAATTCTCATCAAGGAGCTTTTCTGTCATAAAAAGTAGTTTGACAAAAGTGATTATTTTGGTGTGAAACCCTCAAGATTTCAGTGAAAGGAATTTTTAGGAGCATCTGTTTTAAAAGAAATTGGGAAAATATTAGTTTTTGTTCTAATTCAGACCATAAACCCATTTTTAAATGTGGACATTGCCTACAGAACAGAAAGTCCGGGTTTCAACCAGGTCTAAATCATTGGAACAGCACACCTGCCTAGACAATAGGTGCTCCATCACTTCGACCGGATGTCCTCCTAAAAGATATGCTAACATTCCAGCAGAAATGCTGAGTCTGATGCAGGTTTTCTGGCCTCGTCCAGCCAGCAGGTCAGAGTAGATGACCATAGAGGTGCCTTAAGAGCTGTACAGGAACCTTGTTGACATTTTGCTTCAGCTACACCAGACTAACACGGCTACATTTCTATCACTATTCTTGTTGACTCAGTTTAATGATTTTGTGTAGTCTTACCAGATCTGTTCTCGTGACAGGAATTTGCACCTGGCGTCTTACTGAACTGAGCACACACATGCTGGTTTGTTATTGTAGGGTTGCTAGGTGCATTTACGTGTCGTGGTAGTGTTGTTCATGAAAGCCGGCAGATGTGCCTTGGCTTATTATTGTAGGGCTGTTCAGGAGTAGGTGCACTTTGGTTTATTATTGTACGGTTGCTCAGAAGTTCAGGGCCATCCCCGTGCTGCTCGTGAAGGCTGTGCTCTCCGCACCACTGAGTACTTTTATAGGTATTACCGAACTTCCTCGAGGTCTCAGTGGAGATCAGGGCCCTGTTGGACAGTGCCGTGTGCTCTGCATAGACATGCCATGAGAAACAATTCTTCCCTGGAAGAGCAATCGGCCGGAGTGGAAAGACAGACGGGGGGGGGGGGGAGGAAGAGCGGAGACGTCTGGCACCCTCTATTCTGGGGCTGCGCAGAGACCTGATCAGTCCTGAGATAAGGGAGAGCAGCCTCGGCATGGCGCTACATTGTTTCTTGGCATGGCGCTACATTGTATCTCCCTGGGAAACAGAGAAGCGCTGTTCTGCAGTGCAGTCCAGCCCCGCCCCACCCCACCCCCGGCACTGCCTCAGTTCCACCCCCTGTGCTAGGGCTGGGAGCAGAGCTCTTGCTCAGCTCTGCACTTGCTCCTCCTCTGCACTCTTCAGAGGAGTTTCCTCTGGGGCTGCTCCTGCCTCCTTCAAGCCCCTTTACTCTCGAATGGGTGAAACCCAGGCCCTGTCACTGGGCCAAGGTCACACAGGGAGTCACTGGCCCAGCCAGGAGCTACAACCAGATGCCCTGAGACCCATCACAGAACCCTCTGCTGCACCATTGCTTGGGCAGGACAGGCCGACCCAGGGCTCGTGGACACGCTGTTCCACCAGGCGCACGCAGGATCTTGCCACCACCCTTTGGGCTCTGAAGTGCTGCAGGGGCCAAAGCACCCTCTTGTGTAAATTGGAGTAGACACTGACTACTTCCCAGCGCAGTGCAGCCTTGAACCTGCATTGGGCCAAGCATCAGGGCGCGATTTGCTTCTGAGCTTGCCTGGCTTGGCAGTTCCTAGCCCTGGTAGCTCTGGGCCTGCCACATCAGCTAGGAAACTATTGGTTGAGCGCCAGCTCCTTTCATTGCAAATTAATCCCTATGGCCCATTGCCAGCCCCAGCACCTTCAGGCTGGCAAGACCAGCAGTGCAGGGCACTACTCCACTTGTGCAGGGCACTACTCATGCAAGGCATTACTTGTGCAAGGCGTTATTCGTGCAGGGCGTTACTCATGTAGGCTGTTACTCGTGTAGCCCTACCCCAGGTAGCTTCTTGCAGAGGCTTGCTGGCCCCGTCTGCTGCTCACAAGCACTGCCCCCCATCTAACCCTTGTCCTCTCTGCACTTTACTAGGTCAGTCTCCTTCCCCCGTGTACAGACAGGCTCACCCAGCAGCCTTGACACAAAGCCAAGGCCAGACCCAGCTCTAGTCAGTGCAGGGCGCGCTCCACTAGAGCACACGCTGCCCTCTGCTCGTTTGCCGGGCAGTTTGGAGAAGGGGTGGAGAGCCAGCTGGCCCTAGGGTTGCCAGGTGTCAGGTTTTCACCCAGACAGTTCGGTATTTGTGGCCTCTGTCCAGTAAAAAACCCCAGAAATTACAGGACATGTAAACTATCCAGTGTTTTCTGTGTTTCTTGGGCGGTGGACGGGGGATTTAAAGGTGCAGTGCCTTTTTTTTTTCTCGACCCATTTTTTCCCCGCCATGTTCGGTATTTTGTGCGAAAGTATCTGGCAACCCTCGTTGCCCCCCCAACACCAGTGCGGAGCCCCTTTGCCTCTGGGGGTGCCCCATGTCCCGCAGGCACAGGACGGAAACCCTGAGTGCAGGGACTCTGCCTGGTTGGGGCGAGGCTGACAGAAAGCCAGGCTGAGCACCCGCCCCCAGCAGATCTCTGCCGTTTGTCCAGGGAAGGGTCTGCTTTCTTGGGGGAGGAGGGGCAGGTTCTGGGCAGCACTCTCAGGTCAGAAATGATGCTGGGGCACCTGTACAGAAGGGCAGGGAGCAGGCCTGCCGAAAGGAGGGGGCAAAGGTCACAGCTGCCCCAGGGCCTGATGATTTCAAGGGGCCCCGGGTTTCCACAGGGAGCCAGAGCCTGAGCTCTTTAAATTGCCTCTGGAGCATCACAGTGTGCTCCAAGCCCCACCCCTTCCTCCAGAAGCCCCGCCCCATCCAGGGGTGTGGGGCTGCCCACCCCCACATTACCCAGGAGCCCGCGCAGGCTGTCGATGTCCCTGGCAGGGAGATGGGGAGGGGAATTCTTGTGAAAAATAAATGCCTCCCAAATCTTGTCCCTCCAGATCTGCTCATGTGTCATGGTTTATCACTGTTTTCCTGGCTTGAAGTATCAGAGGGGTAGCCGTGTTAGTCTGAATCTGCAAAAGCGACGAGGAGTCCTGTGGCACCTTATAGACTAACAGATTTATTGGGGCATAAGCTTTCATAGGCAAAGACCCACTTCATCAGATGCATCTGACAAGGTGGGCCTTTGCCCCCGAAAGCTTATGTTCCAATAAATCTGTTCGTCTTTAAGGTGCCACAGGATTCCTCGTCGCTTTTCCTGGCTTGAGTACGTAGATTGTAAAACTACTTGAACTGGAAACCGTCTCATACTCAGCAACTGTAGAGCGCCTGGCGCAATGGTGCATTGCTGTCATACAACCACAAATAATCAGCATTGCTGATTGTCCTAGCACAGGTCACAAACGTGCATTTTGGTTTGGAGGAAAAAGAACGCTGGATTTGCTAGAGCCTCATTAAAGGAATTACGTGAGTTTTGCAGAGACATAAAAAAAAAACAGAAGTCCTGTTGGGAAGATATTAATAAATAATAGAGAGAGGGGATGCCTGTGGCTGTAAAAGCATCTGAATCACTTTGCTCACTCCATTTGCAAAGTCAGGCACACAATATACCTAAAAATCTGTAGTTATTCCCATGTCCAGAGAAAACACCCGGAGAGCTTCTGCCAGTGGTGAAGTAGAACAGGGATTCCCAACAGTCACCTTCTGGCTAAACACAACCCAAAATATGGTGTGCGGCCAGCCCCCTTTGGCTTTGAAACATTAGACATGGAGGGCCATCTTTATTCCATTCCTACCATTCTCCGATGGCTCTTGTGGCTGCCGTTGGCTGTATGTTGATACAACTGATTAGCTCAGATCAGTGGTTCCAACCACTGGTCCACGGACCACTGTCAGGCCACGGACCACCGACTGCCAGGCCACGCCCATGCCTTGGTGATTGGTTTGGCGGGATTCTGGAGCCAGGCCCAGTCTGCCCAGAAACCCCATGTCTCCTCTCCCCAGGATTGTCTCTTCTCCCCGCATCCAGCCCTGCGTTGGTTTCTCTGCATGATGCTGCCTTGATGCAGGGACACTGCCCAAGTGCAGGGGCCCCCAGGGACAGGGGCTGCGCATGGTGGGTTGCTCGCTAGGACCCAGCCGTAGGCGGCAAGGGCTCTGGGAGCCAGGGCTGGGCTCTGCCCCTGCAGCAGGAAGCGCCTCTCAGCTGCTGCTTGCGGGGATTCTAGGGCCAATCTCCCGGCTGGATCCCCCCGCCCCAGCGGGAGCTGCTGCTGGGCCCAAGGCTCAGCCTCAGCCTGGCCAGGCCCTGTCCAGCCCAGCCCCTACCCCAGGGCAAGCAGGGCTTGGGGGGCAAGTAAGAGAGACCCCCCAGAAGCAGGGAGAGACACCTGCCAAGAAGCAGTGCTCCAGGGCTGCAGGGGGAGGGTTTGGCTACTCCCAGTGGAGCTGGCTGAGATCCCTGCCCGGAGCCCAGGGAAGCTGCCACCAGCTCCCAGCATGTGTGGGGCGGGGGAAGCCAGTTCTGGGAGGGTCCGCGGGGGGCTGAAGAAGGGCAGGGGCAGATAAGAGGGTGAGGGGAACAGAGATGTGTGAGGTGGGGGCAGGAGGGGGATGCAGGAGGCGCTAAAAGGAGGTTGGGGGGGATTTAGGGAAGACTTATGGGGAGGGTGGGAGCAGGATGCAATGGAGGGAAACTCTGGGGGGGGGGGGGGGGGGGCTACAGGGAGGGAAAGGGGAGGATCCAGGGAGGAGGCTGGGGAGAGACGGTGGGAGCAAGAGCAGCCCGGCTGGGGAAGGGAGAGACAAGGGCAGGGGTTGTACAGAAGGGGAGGGGGAAATACAATGGCAGCTCCCCCACCCCATGGGGCAGGAGGGGGGAGGGAGGGCAGAGGTGACTGGTGTTAGCATTTGGGGGCACCAGCTCCTATGCCCCTGACAAAATCTCAGTTGTTTGATAGGGTGCCCTACATGTGGGCCCCAGTCCCCCGGGGGGGGGGGGGAGCTGCCCCACCCAGCCGTGGGGGGGGGGGAATTCTTTCTGTGAATGTTTGTTAGTGTTGGAGATACCTGCAAACCCTGATCCATGATGACGTGTACTGTGTGCATACAGGTGTGATGGAAAATTACACATGACCTCTTACATTAATTACCGTAATGAATATGCAAATACAATGTTACTGGTCCACCAAAAGTTTGTGAATGGGTTTGTTGGTCCAGGGTATAAAAAAGGTTGGGAACTGCTGGCTCAGATTACCCTGCTGTGCTACAAAACCTGCACGTACCAGCTTACGCAGAGGTTAGGACAAAGCTCACCAGGCAGAGGGGAACTGGAATGGCAGGCAATTTCTGGCCCTCAGACGCCAGGCCCAGCAATAGGGTTGTGCTTGTCTGCTTGGACGTTGCAGTAGACCAGGTTTATAAACGTTCTGCCTTTGCTAAGTGATTTGGGAGACTGAATTAAAGGGTGCTATTTAACCGCCATGCCGTTTATCTTGCTCTTTTTAGCCCACTCTTTAGCCCCTTAGGACAAGGTCTTACTAAAACAGCTGGGTCCGTCCCTGGTATGATCCTGTTTATTTATAACAGTGGTCCCCAACGCGGTGCCCGCCGGGCCATTTATGTGCGCCCGCGGAGCATTCTGGGCTGGCCCCGCCCCCTGGCATGCGGCAGGTGCCAGCCCCAGGCGCATGGGCGGCCCCTGCCCCAGGGTCGCGGCACATGCCAGTGCCGGCCCCAGGGCGCACAGTGTCTGGGCAGCCCCTGCCTGGGAACGCAGCACATGCCGGTGTCGGTCCTGGGTGTGTGGCGCATGCTTGGCCCCGCCCCCACGCCCGTGGCCCGTGAGTGGCCCCGCCCCCATACGCACGGCACGTGAGCGGCCCCGCCCCCATGCGTCCGGCAGCCCCAAAACGTTGGGTTCCACTGATTTATAAAATATACATGTCCACAAAGCCCTGTTTCCTTGAACACACAACAGCAGGCAGCCTTGTGGGTTGGAAAACTCCCTGTCTGCCCCTCCCGAGGGCTCTGTGCCTAAGAAGCTCAGTCTCTCTGCTACCTGTCAGCGGCTTGCTCACACACCGTCCTCTGGCTTTCTGCCTCTTGCACACACAGCTGAGCGCCTAGCCCTAAGGGTAGAAACACACGCCAGTCATTCCCAGGAGTAGGAGTGAACTTGCTCTTGACGGAGAATTTAATCCGAGGGTTCGGATGGGGACCCAAAACCCCTACCAAATCAATTCCAGACACCCTTCTTAAGCAATCAGCTTTATTCAGGAATGCATTCCAGTGCAAAAATCTCCAGGATACTCCGGAAAAAGTTTCTGCAAAGTTTCTGCAAATGCCCAAACAAAAGGCAAGGTCTTTTGTACTGTCTTACATGGTAATTACCCCCTTTCCACTGGCCACTTACAATTGCATGCATATACAGGTCATGCCCCTTTGCACCAAATTCCCTCCAATCATTATTCCTGTGTTCAAGCACGTACCTCTTTACAAAGACCAGACTTAACATCCAGGTCACAGCAGAGGTCATACTGACAACACATTAAGTTTATCCTTCACACTTTGCAAGGGATCTCTGGCCCTGCTATTTCTAACGTTTCCTTTGAAAGGAGATAGTTTAACATGTCAACCTCCCCCAACCTAACAACACCACCTGTTTAAAAGTCATTCATTGATATTGTCTTCAGCCAGCTCACTTGGGCTTATAAAGGAGAAAGGTGACTATGGCATTGCTTAGTGACATCCCACAATGGAGGTCCTCGTGGGCTGATTAGAAAACGTGCAGACTTGACTCACTCCTGAGATTCAGCAGAAAGGCAGAGAAATACAATCTCTGAAATGAAGTCTCGCTGCTTCTTTGTGCGATAGCAAGAGCTGGGTGAGTCACCTGGCTTCCCCTAGCTCCTGCAGCTTCTCTGATGGATTCAGCAAACATGGTAGTGGTCTCTAAGCCCTGGTCTACACTAGGGAGTTATTTCGAAATAACAAGCGGAGCGACCACACTACCAAGCCCGTTATTTTGAAATAATAACTCCCGCTTTGCACAAGGACTAATGCTAATTTTGAAATAGTTGTTGTGAAGTAGCAGTCGTGTGGATGCTCTGGTGTTGCTATTTTGAAATAACGACTCCCCAGAGTCATTCCAAGGAATTTCTCCCCAGTGCTTCCTGGAACTCTAAGTCGAGGTTGTGCATCTGTAACGACCACCAGGCCACCCTCTGAGCTAAAAGCCAGCTGGCTTTCAGCCCATGCTGTAGAGGTCCCTTGGTCTTAACTGTTGCTGTGGTCTAGGTACCACTTGCATTGCTCACTTGGTGTGTGGGCTACACATCCACATTAAGGGAGCCAGCCTTGGATTCATTTTGAGGTTTCCCATGCTATTTTGAAATTATTATTTCGGGTGTTATTATCTAAGTAAGTTATTTTGAAATAATTTCCTCACATAGATGTGCCTTCACTGTATTGGCCTCATGTCATGCAGTTTCTGAGGTCATTGGAGGAGGCCAATCCTCCTATTTCTCTACTCCACAAGGCTCTCTGATTTCTGCTCCCCCATTTCCTGCTCCTTCCATGGCTCTCCAATAGATGGCATTGGTGTACATCACATTTCTCTCATTCTTTTCTTGTCAGAGGCACTTTATGTTTCAATGATTATATTTCGGTATCAACTCAGACTGCTAACTACAATCTCCCCTGCAAACAATTTCCATTAATAATTCCACACACACTCTCTTTATGCTGTATAACTTGTATCCATTCAAGACAGCCACCATCATTTTAAAAGAAAAGTTCCTCTATGTAGTGGTGATCCTTTGATTGCATCTAACGCCTTTAATTTCACAACCTTCCTGCTTTACAATAGAACGTGAAGATGTGGGCTGTGCCCACGAAAGCTCAGGATCCCATCTGCATGTTTCGTTAGTCTTTAAGGTGCTCTGAGACTATTCGTGGTTTTTAAAGTTTTTTAATAGAACATGAGACGTTGTACTGAAGGAATGAGAGAGAGAATCCACACATCGGTCTAGCCCACCCCACAGACTTACCTCTGTGGGACTACATCACTCAGGAGTATAAAGACCTAACTCCCCCATGTAAACAGTGCTATGTTGGTGGGAGAACCGCACCAGCTACCTGCTCTCATGAAGATGGAGGAACTAAGCCAATGGGAGAGCTCTCCTCTTGGCATGGGAGCATTTTCATTACCCTGCAACCGTGGAACAGCTGGGTCGTTGCAGTGTTGTAAGTGTAGACCTGCCCATAGAGATGGTATATTGGATTAATAAAGCAGACAAATGTACAGTTTTTAATTGGGGGTGACAACATCTGGATTGACCTTATTTGGGAGATCAGGAAGTTTGACCAAGACAACCTTCTGATTTTGGGTGCAGACAGCAAGTTATTTTAGCCAGTTTAAGTTTACAAGCCCTACCTATGTCTGGGTTAATTAACTCCTAGGAATGCACAGGAAAACGTGATCTTCTGTGGGGCCCATATTAATTAGAGAGGGACTGTGCTCTATGTGTGTATAAAGATTTGCACTCCTTTTGCTTCAGGGCCCCTGAAGAGTTAGGAATTGGATTGCAAAACCTGCATCATATGACGCACATTGCACACCTTCCCAAGGCACCATGTGGCCAGTAGCACAGTGGGACAGGTACCCACAGTGCACTGCTCTCTGTGCTGATGCAAGAGCTGTTAGCGTGGATGTGTGTGGGTCACAGCTGCACTCTGCCAACACAAGGAGCATAATGTGGACATGCAACAGCATCTTCATTACAATCAAAGCACTTTGATTGATATGGCACAACTTTTGTCGACAAAACTGGGTGGTGTAGACAGGGCCTAAATGTCAACATCCCAAGTTCTATTCCTTGGGAATTCCAAACCCACTTTCCACTTACCTAAGAGGATTCCTTAGACCATGTATCCCTTGCCTCAGGCTGGGGAGTGGATTGCTGTTCTCTCATTGTCTTTAGCTTCAGGAGGAGCTAGGGTTTGGAACAGGCAGGGTGCTGGTTCATTGTGTCCTTACTGCCCTTGGCAGGGGAACAGATCGATTTACAGGCTAGGAAGAGCTGTACTTACTAGCAATATTTTCAGTGCATATTTGACAGCCAAATGTCCCACGGAGGCCCATTGAAATGGGAAGATACGTTTGCATTGCTGCTGCCCATGCTGTACCCGTCTTGGTCATGAAGCAGATGGCATCTGTCTGCAGAGGCTGCCAATCCTGGTGGGACTTGACATGAAATCAGAAATATTAAAGTACACCAGTGCCAATCCCTGCCCGAGCCTCTGTACCTCAACCTCCCCCCCATTCACCATGCTGCGGAGTGAAGGCAGGATGGGACTGCACGCACGGCCTCCAGGACAAACTGTATTTTGCACTACTCAGGAGAAGTGGCTCACAGGGAAGGTGGCCAGGACTTGAGCAGCTTGCGGTGCAAATATATTTCCAAGGCGCTAGTGAAGTGAAGGCAAAAGTCAACTGACTTTCAAGGGAAACGTCCTAACATTGGGATCTCCCGGGGTATGTTTCGAGTCTCGGGTATGCGGCCAGTGCCCATGCCCAAATGGCTACATTACTATTTTTAGCTTACAGCTCGAGCCCCCAGGAACCCAAGTCAGCAGACCTTGGCTCTATGACTTGCTGCTGCAAGTCTGTTTTTTCCACTGTAAACATACCCTGAGGCCGCTTTGTGGATACAAAGGCTCTGCTTTCCAAGCATGAGTTAGCTTCTCATTAGAGTTGGTTGAATAATTTCCAATGGAACCGTTTTCCATTGGCAAATGCAGCTTTGAATATGCTTCATGGGAACTTGTTGGATTCAATGAGATTTTTCAATGGGAAAAAATCGAAAGGAATTGTTTTGACTCTCTCCATTCATTTCAGGAATATTGAAAATGCTTGGCCTCTTTAAGGTAAAAACATGTTGTTTTGGCTGTCTCATCTCATCTCATTTGGACTTGTATATGGTACTAAATGTTATTTTAATATATACATTATATAAATGATATTCCATGTTTTTATAGTACAAAATGTCAAAACAAAAGAAATCTATAAAAAGATTTTTCCCTTATGAAACAAAATGATTTGACATCTGCCAAACGGAATGTTGCAATAGTTCCAAATCAAAACAGTTTGGAATTTTCATCCTGGGGAAATTACAAAATTTCATTCTGATTTGGAATGAATTTCCCACGCATCTCTGAAATTTTGGTATTTCCCACAGAACTGAAGTAGCTCTATCTCGATGCTCTACTTCTCCCTCGAAGCGCTGTCCTGGGGGATTGAATGTTCGAGGGGCCATTTGGCGATCTATCCCCGGCTCTGCCACTGGCCTGCCAGGTGACCTCGGACAAGCTGCTTCCCTCGGTGTGCATCAGTTTCCCTGTCTGTAAAATGGGGATATTGACATCCCCTATAAAGCACTTTGCGAAGTTCCGCTGGTAAGAGATGTCTGTTATTATTGTACATGTCCATGGCGCAAAACTCTCAGCAGCTGCTTCACTCTCACATCTCAACTTGTGAGATTGTGGGGTGGAGAGAAACTCTGTTCAGAGAGAGGTAGAATGAGTCACATCACTGTCCATAATCCTACTTCAAAGACCTTTTCAGACCACGCTTGAAAGAGAATCCTCTGAACTGTCATTCATACTTAAATACGACACTTTACGCTTAGGGTTAAACAAAGACATTAATTATCTTACCCATTACAAAGATAGCTTCCCCAATTATCACCTCTAATATCATTAGCTCACAGACATTTACCTTCCCCCCCCCATCCCCCTTCTGTTCTGAAATTTGATTTGTCCTTTTCACAAGTTCATTTTTTTAATTGTATCCTTTGGTATATATGGTTGTGACAATTTTCTTCCACTATTTGATCTGAGGAAGTGGGTCTGGCCCACGAAAGCTCATCACCTAATAAACCATCTTGTTAGTCTTTAAAGTGCTACACAGTCCTGTTTTTTGTTCCAGCTACACCAGACTAACACGGCTACATTTCTTTCCCCATCACTGTCCAGGGCTTTGCAAAGTGAAACCTGCAAAACAGGCCAGCTGCAGCTTTGCTATGGGCCCGATCCTGCCCCTTCCTCATGAGATCAGTTCTTATTCATGTGAGCAATTGCATCCAAAGGGCTTCTCATGGCAGGAAGGGTTGCAGGCTCCAGCCAGATAAAGGATTCGATTTGTTTCAGGGCCGGAAGCTTTTCTCTGCTCTTGCATTGCAATCAGGCCGTCTCCTAGCCAGCCTTGCCCTGCTCACTCCCCTGCTGGCTGCAGCCTCCCAGCTGGACTGGCCCACGTGCAGTATCCTGGCTGCACTTTGCTGATTGGTGGCTCAGCCTGGTGCAGGGAACAACTGTCCAGGAGAATAAGGGGCTGGACCCATGGCTCTACCTGCCCACGCCCCAGGATAATTGGTGCAAATTGTACCACAAGAGCAAGGAAGGCCTCCAGCTCATAGCCTGTTGAGGAGTGGAAGGTTGACTCAGTGAGTAGGGTGGTGAGCCTAGGACTTGGGAGGCCTGGATTCAATTTTTTGTTCTGCCACAGCCTCCCTGTGTGACCCTGGGCAACTCACTTTGCCTCCCAGTGCCCTGGTTCCCCATCTGTACAGCAGAGCTACCAGCCCAGCCCTGCCCCGTAGGCACTGAGGACAGTGAGGTGCTTAAAGACCACAGCAAGGAGGCTTGGAGAGTGCTAGATTGCCTGGGGCACTGCACCTTTCCAGGGCTGGGCCAGGGAGGTGAGGCTTTACAAGAGCGGCCCTGCTCACTGAGTTATGTGCTGCCCAGCTTAAAAGCCTGTTACTTTATCTGCTTCCGCACTGGGCTCTGCTTTGCACTAACATTGTCTCGGTTTTTCTTGTACCTTTTTCATCCAAAACATGTTTTTCAGGGTGAGCCTAATCCTGCCTCCCTCTGTTCTACCCAGCCCTGCAGAATTACCCATCTATCCCTAATGCATGCTGGCGTAACCCATACACGTGGGCTAACGGTAGTTTGGACTAGGAAGCCTAGTCCGAACTACCTAGTCCGTGCTGCGTGTAGCCGCGCGGCACGGAGTCCGCACTAGCGGACATTTAAAAATGGCGCCGCCCGGCTTTATGCAAATGAAGCCTGGGAAATTCAAATCCCGGGCTTCATTTGCAACTCCGTATGACTACATTAACCACCCTAGTTCGAACTAGGGGGGTAGTGTAGACATACCCTTACTTCATCATAGAAGTTAATCAGATTGGTCAGGCAGGACTTGCCCTTCGTGAATCCATGTTAACTATTCCTGATCACTTTCCCCTCTTCCAAGTGCTTCAGAATGGATTCCTTGAGGATCCCCTCCATGATTTTTCCGGGGACTGAGGTAAGACTGACTGGTCTGTAGTTCCCTGGATTGTCCTTCTTCCCTTTTTAAAGATGGGCACTACATTTACCTTTTTCCAATCATCTGGGATCTCTCCCGATCTCCACGAGTTTTCAAAGATAATAGCCAAAGCCTCCAGATGACATTTGCCAACTCCCTCAGTACCCTCGGATGCATTAAATCCGGACCCATGGATTTGTGTATATTTAACTTTTCTAAATAGTTCCTAACCTGTTCTTTCCTCACTAGGGGTATGTCTACACTACCCTCCTAGTTTGAACTAGGAGGGTAATGTAGGCATACCGCACTTGCAAATGAAGCCCGGGATTTGAATTTCCCGGGCTTCATTTGCATAAGCGGGGAGCCGCCATTTTTAAAACCCCGCTGGTTCGAACCCCGTGCCGCGCGGCTACACGGGGCACGAACTAGGTAGTTCGAACTAGGCTTCCTAGTTCGAACTACCGTTACTCGTCATGGAAGTTGAGGAGTAACGGTAGTTCGAACTAGGAAGCCTAGTTCGAACTACCTAGTTCGTGCCCCGTGTAGCCGCGCTGCACGGGGTTCAAACCAGCGGGGGTTTAAAAATGGCGGCTCCCCGCTTATGCAAATGAAGCCCGGGAAATTCAAATCCCGGGCTTCATTTGCAAGTGCGGTATGCCTACATTACCCTCCTAGTTCGAACTAGCGGGGTAGTGTAGACATACCCTCAGATCCAAACCAAGAGATTCATTTTGAGGACGCTGAATTGGAAGAGACATGAGATGGGGAAAATTCACAAGATGGGCTCGCCACAGAAGATGGTTTGGATTCTTCTGTTGCTTCAATCATGGAACCTCATGGGCTGGCAGAATTAGAACCCGTCCGGTTAAATATCACGATTATGTTCTTGACTTCCCCATTATTCTAAAAACAACAGACTCACAGCTGACACAGGCCTGGTGTGCATCCCTCTCTCATTGCTTGCCTGTGCGCAACAAAGGCAAGATATTTTGGATCGTTTCTCAGGTGCACTGCCGGGATGGCGGTGATTTAAGCAGGGGAGAATGTAACCCATGTACTTAACAGGGAGCTATCTCTTTAAAAGACCCCTGGGAGAGGGGAAGTAGGAGTGTCTGGGTCACTGTTGGTAGGTGGATTTAGCCCTCCACACCCAGAAGCTTCTGGAACTGGGTGGTGGTTTGGGGTCTGCTCCAGCAGGGTCTGTCTGTGCGGCTGGGTCAGACTTCAGGAGCCAGCAGGCAGGGCAGCTACTTTGCTAAAGGCCTGGTGCCCTGGGTGAGCTGGGAGAGGCTGAGCGAGGAGCAGGGGGCAGGCTGCAGCCCCTCCCTCTGCAGCAGGTAGAGATGGTGTTAGCCCTCTCCCAGGGCACACGGGCAATGTTAATTGTAGGCAGGGGAAACGGGGAGGGGAAATAACGTCCTCTGTGTTCGCTGTGTGCTTGGTGCACACGGTGCAGATTTGATGATCAGAGACATAAACTTTGGTGAACTTTTGGGATCTCTCAGTTTCTTCTTATTTGTGTGGACTAAACTGTTCAAATCGTACTTTTGGTTTTCTCTTTATTTATATTGCAACTGTGAAGACAATGTCTGTGGGTTATAAAATGGTTCTGTTGTAAAAATTAGATTTTTCTTTCTTTCTTCATCGTGAGATTTTATAAAGTGATTTTATTAAATTCATTTCTTTAGTTTCTTTTGGTACTTGAATGTAGGGAGGTTGACACTGGGCCGTCCTTGCTGAAATTCCTTAGACTGAACTCCGGGTCCAGTTACTTTCTATGGAAGTTGAGGGCTTTTCTTGTTTTTGAGACACTGGAGAAGGGCAGTGAAGTCTAGCCCACCCAAAGACTCATAGACTCATAGACTTTAAGGTCAGAAGGGACCATTATGATCATCTAGTCTGACCCCCTGCACAGTGCAGGCCACAGAATCTCACCCACCCACTCCTGGAATAATCCTCTCACCTATATCTCCGATATTGAAGCCTTCAAATACTTTGAAGGCCCCAAGATGCAGAGAATCCTCCAGCTGTGATCTGTACCCCATGCTACAGAGGAAGGCGAAAAACCTCCAGGGCCTCTGCCAATCTACCCTGGAGGAAAATTCCTTCCCGACCCCAAATATGGCGATCAGCATATGGGCAAGACTCACCAGCCAGACACCCAGAAAGTTCTCTATAGTAACTCCTATCATCCCTCCATTGACCTATTTCCTACTGATAATTAATGGTCAGTTAGTTACCAAGATCATGTTATCTCATCAAACCATCCCCTTATCATAGAATCATAGAACTGGAAGAGACACCAGAAGGTCGTCAAGTCCAGCCCCCCGCTCTGGGCAGGACCAATCCCATCTAAAGGTTACACTGGTTTGCAGCAAGTGCATAACTAGACACATTCAAACAAGTAGCATCGATCCTTTCCTTCCCCCTTCCATTGGGCTGCCAACTGTGCCTCTACTGGGCTCTGGAGCTGACCCCCCAAACGCAGCAGAAGCTCTGTCCCGTCACCAGGCGAAATGCACAGAGACGTCGCTGTAACAAATGACCCAGCATTGGCTCTGGGACATGGGCCCAGTTGGGATGTGATCGATTTCCCCTCTCTAACCCAGGCATTCTAGGTCATTTGTTTTGCCTGGGCGCCTGTCCTGCTGACTCACCGGCACCCTGCCATGGTCAGATGGATTCACGCTCCCTGCTTCGGAAAGGACATTTGTCAGGTAGAGCGTTCGCGGGGGAGAGTTTGTGGAACACAGAACCAGCCGGCATCGGCCTTCGCACAGCACTGCCTCAGGCGAGGGAGCGAGAAAGGCAGCAAGCCAAGAATATGTTATGTGACTTGTTTTGCCTGCAGTCAAGGAGATGATGCACAGCAGTGCGAGCAGAGTCCAAGCAGGGCTTTTCGGGGACACAGCCACAGAGCCGCTTTCCTTGCGAGTAGAGTGGAAAGTCCCAGAGTGAAATCCTGGCCCCAGTGAAGTCAATGGGAGTTTGGCCACTGACTTAATCTATGGTACATGCATAGCCTTGCTTACCATAGAAAGTGAGTCCTTGGGGAATGGAGGTCCAGTGAGCCTAAGGGACGGATTTTTAAATGTATTAAGGCACCTAACTCCCACAGAACCAATGAGAGTTAGGCACTTAAGTACTTTTAAAATTGGTGCTAAGTGACTTGGCTTAGGCCAGAAAGGGAGTCTGTGGCAGAGCAGGGAATTTAGACCTAAGCACTGAAAACCCAGGTGCATGTGCTGACTGCTGGACCATCCTCCCTCTGCTCGCATGGCTCACTCCTGTTGCTGATATAAGGAAATAGAGTTCTTGTTGTTTTTTTCTTTTTACAAGATAGATAATTAGCCAGTGCAGGAGGGAGATGTCTGGTTAATTTCCTGTTCTGCCACAAACTGCCTGAGTGACCTTGGGCGCATCACTTATCTTCTCCGCCCTGCCTTCCAAGAAGGTTGGCAGGATGAGTGCAATAATGATGGCGAGGTGCTCCAATGCCACAACAGTGTTGCCTAATACAGACAGAGGAGGGAAACAACCTGGTGTAATTCACACCACTTGCCCCTGTGTTACAAACACATGGCCAGAGAGCTTTGTTCAGTATCATACCAGAGTGAACGGGGAATGTGTCATCTAGTGCTTATAGCAGGGCGCTGGATGACTCTTCCCTGTTCTATGACTCAGTTTCCCCTGTCTGAAGATGACACTGATCTAACAGGGCTTGGCTCATTTCTATTTCTCAGGTGCCTAGATGCAATCTGAGGTATTGTTTTTATGCTATGCTCCAAAGACTTGCTCCCGATAGGGGCTCAGCCTGCCATGAAGAGGCTCTGATCAGCCTTCGCCAGCTGAATTGCAGCCCTGTCTTCAACAATTCAAAATGATTCCCTGTAAGACTGGTGCTCAGCTTTGCTCAGACCTCAACCCTGAGGCAGCCCCTCTGGCAAACTGCCATGACCAATGCCAGCTGCAAGGTCAGTGGCACAGACTGATCACTCAGAGCCCCTGCCATCCTGTGGCAGGGTCTCAGAGGCCATCTCACCCCCTGCCAGAGGGGTCGGCGCCCTGCTTATGAGATTTTGTCCTCCAGAGGCCAAGAAGGAGCAGGAAGCAGGTGACGTGAACCAACAGTGGGCCTGTCAAGAAGGCTTGCTGGCTTCAACTGGAAGTAGCAGAGAGAGACTGAGACAGAAGGTCCCCAGGGACTGGCTGGGTCCTGATCTTACATTGGCGCAGCCAAATACCTGGCGTCTACATGTGTTAGTTGTGTAGCGAGCCAGATTCAAGCTCTTATTATTTACCTGTCATGAGAACGGCCATTCTGGGTCAGCCCAAAGTTCCCTCTCGCCCAGTGTCCTGACTGCTGGAGGTGGCCAATGCCAGGTGCCCGCGAGGGAATACACAGAAGAGGTGATTAGACTGGAAGCTGTTCATGCAGCACAGGGGGTCCTGCTGCAGCTTGTAAACAGAGCACCATGGACGAAAGGGGACGCAGCAGCGAGGCGTGAAACCACGCCCATCTTGCATCCACCCCTGGCACCCGCCCTCCCCAGCAGGCAGCCTGTGTGGGCCTGCATGCAGGTGGGGACAAGCATGGGTGCACAGAGCTGTCTGTGGGGAGACGTGTCCCTTCTGATGCAATCTGTCAGGGTGTCCCAGGGGACATAGCCAACCGAGAACGTTTGTTCCGTTTCAGCTTCAAAGGCTGTTTCAGGGCAGTTAAAGAGAAAAAGGGAAAAATCCAAAGGGAGCCAAAGTTTGGAGGCCAATGAGAAGCCATGTGTGAGAGCAGAATCGGCACAGAAGTGCCCACAATATTTCTCCAGTGAAATATTGTGCACAAAGGCACTTTCCTTCTGGATTGCCTCCAGGAAGGATTTGGTTTTTCCCACCGTCTCTACAGAAAAAGAGATGAAGGGAAGACAGCTGCCGGCATAGATCTAAATTGTGCCCCCTGGCTTCAGTCTGTGTGTCAGGGCTGGTCGGGGCAACCCAGCAGCAGTCCTGAGCTTCTCTTGATAAAGCCTAGCTCTTACGGTGCATGGGTCTCAAAGCACTTTGCAAACGAGGTCAGTCTTATTACTACCCCTTTTACAGATGGGGAAACTGAAGAACAAGGGAGCGCAACCAGGAACAGCTAACAGGAGAGTTTGGAGAGGGAGTTCTCCAGGTAAAAGAGGAGTAAAAAGGGGACCCTTGTGGTAAGTGGCTGTCTGGGGTGGGTGGGTGGGTGGTGGTGGGGGGGGGGGAGTTATTTGCAGTGTGCTGAGCTTGTGTTTGTTTGTTTGGTTGAAGGAGCTTTTAAAAGGTTTGAAATCTAGAAGCCTCTGTTAATTGGCTGAGCCTCAGTCAGAGGGAGGGGCTACCAGAGTTATATAAGCCTGTGACTCAGCAACCAGGAACAGCTAACAGGAGAGTTTGGAGAGGGAGTTTAGAGGGGAGGTTAGAGGGCACTAGTGACTTCTGACCTTCTTTAAAACAACTCTTAGAACAATCTACATTCCAGAGGTTTAAAAGGAATCCCAGTTTATACTTAAACTTATTCATTAGAAAAATGGAGTCAGAAGCCCAGCAGCAGAGTGGGGGCTATCCTGTTTATTGTGTGGAGTGTCACATATATGATTACCTGCCCTGTGGGCGGGTGGCGTATGTGTGCACCTGATGCAAGGAGCTCCTGACCCTCAGAGATTGAGTTCGGGCTTTGGAGGCCAGGGTGGCTGAATTGGAGGAGCTAAGGGAGGTAGAGAGCTATGTTGATGAGACTTTCCGGGACACTGTAGTACTGTCCCACCTCCAGTCTGAGAGCCTCAGCGCTCTTAAGGAGGATGAAAGTCTCAAGGGAAAAGAGCATTCAATGGGAGCAGAGAGAAACCATCCTGTAGCTGGGACCCTCCTCCCAGAGGATGTTGCGGTATCCTCTCGCACTGAGGATACTTCTGAGGGGGAGGGAATGCCAGTTAGGAAGAGGCAGGTGTTAGTAGTGGGTGATTCGATTGTTAGAAACATAAATAGTTGGGTTTGTGATGACCGGGAGAAACGTATGGTCACTTGCCTGCCTGGTGTGAAGGTTGCGGATCTCTCGAGGCATCTAGATAGACTTATGTGTAGTGCTGGGGAGGAGCCGGTGGTCGTGGTACATGTAGGTACCAATGACAAAGGGAAGGGTAGGAGAGATGTCCTGGAGGCCAAATTTAGGCTGCTAGGAAAGAGACTGAAATCCAGGACCTCTATGGTGGCATTCTCAGAAATGCTTCCAGTTCCACGCGCAGGGCCAGGTAGGCAGGCAGAGCTTCAGAGTCTCAATGCGTGGATGAGATGATGGTGTAGGGAAGAGGGGTTTACATTTATTAGGAACTGGGGACACTTTTGGGAGAGGGGGAGCCTATACAGGAAGGATGGGCTCCACCTAAACCAGGGTGGAACCAGACTGCTGGCACTAAACATTAAAAAGGCCGTAGAGCAGTTTTTAAACTAAGAGATGGGGGAAAGCTGATTGGTGCGGAGATGCATGTAAATCGGAGGGAGACTTCTCTTAGAGGAGAATCTCTAAACTGTAGTCAGAAAGAGAGGAAGGGAGAGAACAAACCATGGGCCAGAGCAGACAAACAACCGCATACAAAAGAATCCAATGCATCAGGGAAGGGCAGACAAATAAGCAGTGGCAAATTTTTAAAGTGCTTGTACACAAATGCTAGGAGTCTGACTAATAAGATGGTTAAACTAGAGTACCTCCTATTAAATGAGGAGATTGACATAATAGGCATCACTGAAACCTGGTGGAATGAGGAAAATCTGTGGGACACAATCATATCGGGATATATTTTATATAGAAAGGATAGAGCAGGCCGGGTGGGTGGCGGAGTGGCACTGTATGTGAAAGATAATGTAGAATCAAATGAAATAAAAATATTAAATGAATCAACATGTTCAGTAGAATCGCTATGGATAGTAATTCCATGCTCCAATAATAAGAAATTAGCAGTAGGGATATATTACCGACCACCTGACCAGGACAGCGATACTGACATTGAAATGCTAAGGGAGATTAAAGAGGCTATAATAATGGGAGATTTTAATTACCCCCATATTGACTGGATCCATGTCACCTCAGGAAGAGAAGTGGAGATAAAATTTCTCAATGGCTTAAATGACTGCTTCTTGGAGCAGCTGGTGCAGGAACCCATAAGGGGAGAGGCAATTCTCAATTTAGTCCTGAGTGGAGCACAGGATCAGGTCCAGGATATAACTGTTACAGGACCGCTTGGGAATAGTGACCATAATATAATAACATTCAACATTCCTGTGGTGGGAAGAACACCTCAGCAGTCCAGCACCCTGGCATTTAATTTCAAAAAGGGGAATTACACAAAAATGAGGAGGTTAGTTAAACAGAAATTAAAAGGCACAATGACTAGAGCCAAATCCCTGAAAGCTGCATGGAAACTTTTTAAAGACACCATAATAGAGGCCCAACTTAAATGTATACCCCAAATTAAAAAACATAGCAAGAGACCTAAAAAAGAGTCACCGTGGCTTAACCACCATGTAAAAGAAGCCGTGAGGGACAAAAAGGTATCTTTTAAGAAGTGGAAGTCCAATCGTAGTGAGATAAATAGAAAGGAACATAAACACTGTCAAATCAAGTGTAAAAATGTAATAAGAAAAGCAAAAAAAGATTCTGAGGAACAGCTAGCCAAAAACTCAATAAGAAATAACAAAATGTTTTTAAGTACATTAGAAGCAGGAAGCCTGCTAAAAAACCTGTGGGTCACCTAGATGATTGAGCTATAAAAGGAGCAATCAAGGACGATAAAGCCATTGCGGAGAAACTAAATGATTCCTTTGCTTCAGTCTTCACGGCTGAGGATGTTGGGGAGATTCCTGAATCTGCACCGTCCTTTGTGGGTGATGAATCTGAGGAACTGTCCCCGATTGAGGTGTCATTAGAGGAGGTTTTGGATCAAATAGAAAAACTTAATATTAACAAATCTCCGGGACCGGATGGCATTCATCCAAGGGTTCTAAAAGAACTAAAATGGGAAACTGCTGAGCTATTATCTGTGGTTTGTAACCTATCCTTTAAATTGGCTTCCGTACCTAATGACTGGAAGGTAGCCAACGTGACACCAATATTTAAAGAGGGCTCTAGAGGCGATCCTGGCAATTACAGACTGGTAAGTCTAACTTCAGTACCGGGTGTGACGTAGTGGGGGTACTTGCTGGGCTGTGGTGACCCCTGCTGTCTGGAGCAAGACCCAGCAGGGAAAATCTCGCTAGGCAGAGATAAGGCCAAACTTGTCGAACCAGTGGCCAGACACCCCCCATGGAGAGGAACAAAGGAAGGTGAATGCTGCCCTGGACTGGGGGGCAGGGCTGCAAGGGAATTGAGTTGTTACTGTGGGAGAGCATGGAGGAGACAGCCTAGGGAGAGGAGCTGGAGTTTAGGGGCCCAGTCTCCCCCCATCTCAAGGGGGCCTGAGGCATCCTAGCCCAGTTCCTGTAACCAGATTACATCTGTGCTGCACTGTGCTGGAGGAGCAATAAACCACCCTCAATTCCACTGGCTGGTGCAGTCTGTTTGTGCCATTTCGGGGTGCAGGAGAGGGGGAACCCCCAACGCGCCGTCACACCGGGCAAATTAGTCGAAACAATAGTAAAGAATAAAATTGTGAAGCATGTAGAAGAACATAATTTGTTGGACAAAAGTCAACATGGTTTCTGTAAAGGGAAATCCTGTTTTACTAATCTGTTAGAGTTCTTTGAAGGGATTAACAAACATGCAGACATGGGGGATCCAGTAGATATAGTATACTTGGATTTTCAGAAAGCCTTTGACAAGGTCCCTCACCAAAGCTCTTGTGTAAATTACATGGCCATGGGATAAGAGGGAAGGTCCTTTCTTGGACTGAGAACTGGTTAAAAGACAGGAAACAAAGGGTAGGAATAAATGGTAAATTTTCAGATTGGAGAGGGGTAACTAGTGGTGTTCCCCAAGGGTCAGTCCGGGGACCAATCCTTTTCAACTTATTCATAAATGATCTGGAGAAAGGGGTAAGCAGTGAGGCAGTAAAGTTTGCAGATGATACCAAACTGTTTAGGATAGTCACGACAGAAGCAGACTGTGAGGGACTCCAAGAAAATCTCACCAAACTGAGTGACTGGACAACAAAATGGCAAATGAAATTTAATCAGGAAAGAGATCTTGGAGTTATCGTGGACAGTTCTCTGAGAACTTCCATGCAGTGTGCAGCGGCGGTCAAAAAGGCAAATAGGATGCTAGGAATTATTAGGAAAGGGATAGAAAATAAGACCCAGAATATCTTACTGACCCTGTATAAAACTATGGTACGCCCACATCTTGAATACTGTGTACAGATGTGGTCTCCTCACCTCAAAAAAGATATTGTGCCCTTGGAAAGGGTTCAGAAAAGGGCAACTAAAATGATTAGGGGTTTGGAACGAGTCCCATATGAGGAGAGGTTAAAGCAACTGGGACTTTTCAGTTTAGAAAAGAGGAGACTGAGGGGGGATATGATAGAGGTCTATAAAATCATGAGTGGTGTGGAGAGGGCCGAAAAAGAAAAGTTATTTATTAGTTCCTTAAATAGAAGAACTAGAGGACACCAAATGAAATTAATGGGGAGCAGGTTTAAAACTAATAAAAGAAAGTTCTTCTTCACATAGCGTGTAGTCAACCTGTGGAACTCCTTGCCAGAGGAGGCTGTGAAGGCTAGGACTATAATAGAGTTTAAAGAGAAGCTAGATAATTTCATGGAGGTTAGGTCCATAAAAGGCTATGAGCCAGGGGATAAAATGGTGTCCTTGGCGTCTGTTTTTCAGAGGCTGGAGAGGGATGGCAGGAGACAAATCGCTTGATCATTGTCTCTGGTCCAACCTCTCTGGGGCACCTGGTGCTGGTCACTGTTGGCAGACAGGATACTGGGCTAGATGGACCTATGGTCTGACCCAGTACGGCAATTCTTATGTTCTTATGTTCTTAAGGTGAGGTAACTTGCCCAAGTGCAGCCTGCAAACCAGTGGCAGAGCCAGGAATCAAATCCAACTCTCTGAAGTCCCAGGCCAGCACACTAGGCCCCTTCACCACTGAGTCATTGCTGTGGAGCACCCTGGGTAACCTGCTGACTGTATTATCCATAGTGATGGTGGAGAGTATTCCACAAGGAAGCCAAAGAGGTGGCAAGGTCCTTGTTCCCATTTTGCGCCAGTGCCAGGACTGGCCGGAGGCTGAGTGGGAGGAGGGCTGCAGATCACAGACTCTGCACGTGGCAGGGGCCTTCGCTGCATGGCACATTTGCCTGCTCCGTGTATATTGAGAGCCAGGTGCTTGGTCCGGAACAGCCCATTGCAGCACAACGAGCCTATTTCCTGCCTGGGGTGTTCCTGGGAGCACACATTCCAAAGGGATCTGTGGGATGCCAGAGCAGCCTCTGTCCGCGGGTGGAGTGGAAATGCAGAAGACAATTGTGAGGTCGAGGAAATGAGGTGGTGTATCACAAACGTTCCTTTTATGCCTGCATCTCCCGTCAGGCCTGGATGCTCTAGGCAGCCATTTGTGCTTTTTGCTTCTTATTATTCTTTTGTGATTCTCACAGAGTGAGCTCTTTGCTCAAGACGGTACAGTGTAGGAATGCGTTGTTGACTTTCAACAAGTTCTGGGACAGGTCCCAAGGCCATGCACCTGGCATGGGAGTGCAGGAGGGCTTGGGAAGATCACACAGCTGTCTTTGCTGAATGTTTCCCACCTGATCATGCTAATTATTTGGCCTGGGAAAATATGCAAAGTATCAACGATCTTGTTAGGTTCTCAAAACAACGGGGTGATTACTGTAGATCCAACAGTATGTAAGTGCCGGGGATATTCCTAACATTGGAACCTCAGGTAGACTGAAGCTATGGGAGGTGCTACGCACTGGCTGCTGGGGTCTGTCCGCTGACCTTCTTCTGGGGGTTCCCAGCAGCAGAAGGGACGTAAGCATTGCATTTTACTCTGACGGTGGATTAGGCTTAATAAACATTGTATTTTATTCTAAGATTTGCTTCATTGTATTTTACCCTAATATTTGCTTAATAAAATCTTTAAGCCTTCACCCAATTTGTGTACTTATTGCCTCCGAATCCCTAAAGGGAAGAACCATTGCCTCTTGGCAATACAGTGGGGAGCACGACTCCTCACAGACAGGGGTGCTGCTACCCTGTGCTGCTGCCTCTGTATCAGAGGCAGCAGCATGGGGCGGCAGGTGGGAGCTGGTCTGCAGATTTTTAAACCTGCTCCCTAGGGCAGAGCTGGAAGCGCACTGGCTGCCGGCCCCACCCCTGAGGAGGGAACGTTTTAGTAACCGTGTAACCACTAAAAATCGTTGAGCCTGCTCGGTTACTAAAATGCACAAAATCTAACATCCCCATTCGCAGGGTCCTAGACACCGGCGCAGCCCAGATGCCTCCATCGCAGTGAAGCAGCAGCCCCATCCGGGAGCCCTGGGAGCGCGAGTCAGCTGGCGCAGGCCGGTGCAGGGGTCTTGCAGTGTAAACAGACCCTATCAGCACGCCGAGAGAACGGAGGGTGCGTGCGGCGCTGCTAACGATCCGGATGCCTAGCAGGGCTGATTGGAAGTGGGAGTGGATGGAAACCAATCCACCTTGTTGACAGAGAGCAATGCAAATTCATAATTACTGTAGATAAATACTTTCAGATTAATTACTTCACCCATTTGGTGGCTGTGCAAATGATGGGATGACTAATAGGGATGCTGCCTTTGATGACAGCTGGGACTGCAGCTCTGAGACGTGCTGGGAAAGCCAAGGAGCAGACAGAGAGTGAAAGGAGGTAACTCGCAGGGGGCTCTGGGTCTCCTTGGGAACCGGTCGCTCGGAATAGGAAACGTTGCCCCTTCCAGACCTGGGCTGCTAGTCCCTCTGTGACCAATGAGCAGAGCGATTTGCCCAAGGGCTCACAGGAAGCCTGCAGCAGAACAAAGACTAGAATCCAGGCCCTCTAAGTCCTAGGCCAGTGGTCACCAACCAGTCGATCGGGATCTACCGGGAGATCTTGGAGCCTCTGACAGGGGATCCTGACTGATTTGGCCGAGAGGCTCTCAAGTGCTGTGCATCTCCTGCCCTTTGCCTTGGAGCTGCCCCTCCCAGGGAGCCTCCTGCTTGCTGGGCAGGGCCGGGGAGGGAGAAGAGGGGTGCTCATGTCAAGGTGCCCCCTCTTCCAGCCTGTATTGTATCTCCACAGAACGGGGCGGGGGGAGGGCAGGGTGTGTACAATAGGGCTTGGGATGGAGGGAGTTTGCTGGTTGCTTTGGAGAGTGGTGGAGGACCAGGGGGCTTTAGCCCCACTGCACCCCCACCCAGGAGCCACCCGAGGTCAGCAGTGTCCAGCTGGAGCCAGCTCCGATCTCTGTCCCAGTCATGAACCCCCACCTGTACCCCAAGCCCCTGCCCTAGCCCTGAGCCCCCTGGACCCAAACTCTCTTACAGAGCCTGCACCCTGAGCCCCCTCGTGTACCCCAAGCCCCTGTCCCAGGCTCAGCTCAGAGCCCTACCCACACTCCAGATCCCTTAGCCCAAGACCAGAGCCTGTGCCCCAACCTCCTGCGCCTGCCTGGTGAAAGGGAGGGAGAATGGGGGAGGGAGGATGAGGTGAGCAGGGGCAGAGCCTCAGAGAAGGGGTACGAAGGAGGAGGGGGCCAGGGTATTTGGGTTTGAGGTAGATCCTGGATGGCATTTCATTTCAAAAAGTGATCTTGGAGGTTGGAGACCACTGTCCTAGGAGGCTGCTCTAACCATTGGACCACTCTTCTCCTGTAACTGGTACCACCTCATTCCGACAAGCTGGGGGTGAGGGGTGTACAACGGAGCCCCGATGGATCTCAGCCCAAGCTTTGTAAAACCCCAAACAAGGTCCCTCTGGTATGCTCAGGGCAGAGACAAGGGGCCCATTCTTGTCTTGCTCAAAAGAGCTTCAGGCTACTCCATGGCCATGGGTTTCAATCAACTCGTTCCTGCTTAGACAGGCTAAGACATGGAGCAGCAAATAGGTATTTCAGGTGGGCCAGTGCCGCTGCTCCGGGCAGCTCTGAGGGCTGGGGGAGGGGGCACCCTTCTCCCAGGGGCCTGCCCCTTTCTGGAGCATGGATTTGCCTTGCCCAGAAGATCTCGGAGGCTGTTGGCTCCCCAGTGTCTCCCCCACAATTCCACAGCCCCCGAGTCAGCTGACACGGACCAGTGATTGGTGTTTAACTGCAGCGTAGACACCCTTAGGGGCTCTGTGCCTCAGCGCTCCCCAGCCACAGGGAAATGCTGGGAGGGGTGTTGTCCTGCTGTAGGGGGCAGTGTGGGAGGAAAAGTAATTCAGCACTTTGGGGTGCCTATGGGGGTGAGGCCAAAGACGCAGCAGAGGGAGAGAAGGTCTGGAGATGCGGCACGTGGCTCCTAGACAGCTAAATATGAAATGACTTCACTCTAAAAGATTGCACATTGAAAAAGAGTAATTGCCGTGCTCTGCATTGCTCAGCGAACACTGCGAGAACCGGGCTCCTGTGGGGTCCAGCTCTGTCTCCCAGGCACCCGAGGAAGCACAAAGGACAAATTGCTTTCCCCCTAGAAGGAGAGGCAATGATTGGAGCTGAGTCCTTCGGTAGAAGGGCCAGGGCGTGCCACGGGGTGTTTCGCCAGAGGCAGAGGTGAAAGTTTCAGCTGAGGATTGGGGGGCACACCATTTGACCCTCATGCCTGGGGCTCTGGGAAGCTCTACAGGATGGTCCTGCTTGGACCAGAGTTCCTGGCATGTTCCCAGACAGTATTCAGGTGATAGAGCGCTCTCTGGCTCGCTCTCTCGCTGTCTCTGTCTCTCTCTCGGTCTCACTCTGCCTCTCTCTCTCTCTCTCTCTCTCTCGGTCTCACTCTGCCTCTCTCTCTCTCTCTCTCTCTCTCTCTCGGTCTCACTCTGCCTCTCTCTCTCTCTCTCGGTCTCACTCTGCCTCTCTCTCTCTCTCTCTCTCTCTCTCGGTCTCACTCTGCCTCTCTCTCTCTGTGTCTCACTCTGCCTCTCTCTCTCTCTCTCGGTCTCACTCTGCCTCTCTCTCTCTCTCTCTCTCGGTCTCACTCTGCCTCTCTCTCTCTCTCTCTCTCGGTCTTACTCTGCCTCTCTCTCTTGGTCTCACTGTCTCAATGTCTCTCTCGGTCTCACTCTGCCTCTCGCTCGCTCTGTCTCTCTCACTTTCTCTCACTCTCTCTCTCTTTCTGTCTCTCACTCTCCATCTCTCTCTCTCTGCCTCTCTCCCCCTCACGCTCTCTTGCAAGAAGTGTGTGAACTGCTGTGCTCCAAAGGGTGCCAGGGCTGAGAGTGCAGGCTAGGAACATCTACAGGAAGGACTCCTGCCCACACTTCCTCTTTCCTCCTCATCTGCCCTCTCTTTTGGCCCATGTCTTTGCCTTCCCGTAGCTGCTGGTTCTCTAGGGCAGGCTGACTTGCTATTTAACTTTGAGTTCGGAAATCTAGTCCTGGCTCTGCCAGAGCCCTATGTGAATGTAGCATGTTATCCTGGGGCCAAATCTTCATCAGTCTCTAATTTGGGGGCATCTCAATTTTGGGCACCCAATTTGAGGCCCCTTGAGGGGATCTGATTGTCAAAGGTTCTGGACACCTGAAGCTCCAAGAGAAGTCAAGGGGGGCCCTGGGTGCTCCAGAGCTCTGGAAGCACCTCTGGAAATCTGGACCTGACAAGGAGACTTAAATCTGGCACCCGAAAACCAAGGCAGCGAAAATCAGTGGCCTCATTTGAAGCAGCATCTCTTTGTGCCACTGCTAGCTAGCCTTGATGTAAAGCAGCAGTAATAATTTCCAGTTGTTTTCATCCACAGATCTCAAAACAATTCACAGAGGAAGCAATTGCATTTGACCAATGGGGAAACTGAGGCACAGGGTGTCAAGTGACTTAGAACCATAGCATCATACGGTTGGAAGAAACCTCAGAAGGTCATTGAATCCAACCCCCTGCTAAAAGCAGGACCAACCTCAACTAAATCATCCCAGGCAGAGCTTTATCAAGCCAGGACTTAAAAATCGCTAGGGATGGAGATTCCACCACCTCCCTAGGGAACCCATCCCAGTGTTTCACGATCCTCCTAGGAACATAAGAACGGCTATACTGGGTCCATCTAACCCAGTATCTTGTCTTCTGACAATGGCCAGAAGCAGATGGCCCAGAGGAAGGGAACACAACAGATACTCCTCATGTGATCCCTCTCTTGTGACCCATTTCCAAACAAAGGCTAGGGACACTATTCCTACCCATCTGGGCTAATAGGAATTGATGGACCTAACCTCCACAAATCTATCTTGCTCTTTTTTGAACCCTGTTAAAGTCTTAGTCTTCACCACATCTTCTGGCAAGGAGTTCCACAGGGATCATATTTCATAGGGAAATAGTTTTTCTTAATATCCAACCTAGACCTCCCCCACTGCAACTTGAGACCATTGCTCCTTGTTCTATCATCTGTCACCACTGAGAACAGCCTCTCTCCATCCTCTTTGGAGCCTCCCTTCAGGAAGTTGAAGGCTGCTCTCAAATCCCCCCTCACTCTTCGCTTCTGCAGACTAAACAAGCCCAAAGCCCTCAGCCTCTCCTCATAGGTCATATGCTCCAGCCCCTGATCATTTTTGTTGGCCTCTGTTGGACTCTCTCCAAAGCATCCAAAGTGGTTAGGCAGCTAGCTGAGACACTTCCCTGCTTTGGCACAGGCTCCCTGTTTGACCCTGGGCAAGTCACTTAACCTCGCTGCCTGGCAGTTGCCAATGTGTTCGGAAGGGATAAAGCTGGGCCCTGCCTCTCCAGGGTGCTCGGAGAGGAAATACTTTGACATCTGTGAGGGGCTCAGATTGTGGCAATGGAGGCCAGAGGAGGTGGGTGCGGATGAGCATCAGGTCCAGCTTGCTGTGGGTCTCCATCCCCAGGAGTGTGGGGGAGCAGGGCCGGGGCCAATCCTGCCATCTCCAAATAGCAAGGAAGAGCCAGTTGGACATTTGGAGGCTGCTTCTAAGTCTCAAGTTAGCGCTAGGCTGGGCCTGGGCTGTCTCAGCAGGAACAGTGAGAGCGGGGAGTGGGGGGCAGAAGGGACGTGTGCAGAGGTGGGTTCAGCTCTGGATATTCCTCCCTGGGAGCACAGGGTGGCAGAATAAGGGCAGAGGGTCAGTCTGGGCCCATCGGGCTGCTGTAGATGAGCACAGAGCCTGCTTCGGAAGTCCCAGAAATGTAGAACTGGCGGGGATCTGGTCAGCTTGCGTAGCCCATGTCCGGCACTGAGGAATTATCCGGATATTCTCCAATGTCCCTGCTGCATGTGGATAAGTTTCCCTCCCCTTCCGTGCCTTGTTTGTCGGGAAGACGGATCTTGCCTGGGCAGACAGTGGCTTTCTGGGCAGTAGGGAAGCGATTGCCGATCTGTCCAGGGTGTGCGTGATCGGGGAAGGCGAGTGACGGTAGCACACAGTCCAGAGAAGGCTCTACATGAATTTTTGATGGATTCACCCCTGAAGGTACCAGAAGGCTCTTGAAGGCGTGTCACTGAACGCAGAGCCTGGCTCTGTTCTTTCTGAGGGGTCACATTCCAGGTGCGTCGGTGGGGGTTTAGCGGCTCCAGGGAGAGGCTGCTGGTGGGTTGTTACTGCAACCGGGAGGTTTCTTTTGCTGGTAGAGGTGATTTGGTTTCTCCCAGGCATGCTAGGCTTTGAGTCCTTCCTGGGTCAGCCGAGGCAAGGGGCATGCTGCATGGAGAGGCCTGTTTCCCATCTCACCTGCGGGACCCTCCTCAAGAAACCAGCCCTTTAAATAATCTTCCCTCCCAGTTCCAGCTGTGGGCTTTATGTTCTGCGCCGAGGCCATGAAACAATACCGCAGCGGCTGCTGAGTGTGCCGGTAGCGTTCATTTCTGTTTCTCCCCCTTTTCCTCAGCATGATAAATAAGAGATTGTTATTCTCTGTACAGTCTGCTTTGTGTGAAGCAGTGTGTTTTCCGTTCAGAGCAGCTCAATGTGATGGAGCGAGGCAAGTGAGATTCAGTTTGGGCAGTATATACTTTGGCAGACGGGCCGTGATTTTCCGATTCACCGAGCTAATGCGGGATGATTAAGATACGTCTCTCTCACTGACTTCCACTGTAATTTTTCCCCTAGATGGCATGAGCATTTTTAGGCTTGTCCTTGCTCAGTCCTCGCCATTCTCACTTCCCTAGAGAGAGAGAATGGATTTCATGCATTTCTCTGAAGCCCAGACATGAACGGTGTCAATTTCATACTGTGAAGATTGTGTGCGCGCATGCGTGTGCATGTGCATGTTCATGTGTGTATGTGTGTGTAAGGGGGAGGGGCTGCAAGTCCCTTTCCAGGTAGTTTTAAACTGGGTAAATCTTTGGGCTAATTCCTGCCTCTCCTACTAGATCGGTAACTGGTGCTAGGTTGCAGCTGTGTTACATAGTGCGACCCTTCCAGGAGAGCTGGTGACAGCACAGACATTCCTGGGGGCTGTGAAAATGGTCCCGGTTTGTATCCAGAGGCATAGCAAGGGGCAGTTGCCCTGGGGCACCATGCTAGAGGGGCACTGGGCTGGGGTGGGAGTGGAGCGCACAGTCCCACACGTTGCAGCAAGCCCAGTGCTGGTGGGCCACATTCTTCCTGTGCAATCAAGCCTCTGAGGTAGGGCCGGATGGCCAGAGCAGCCACTTCAAAAGTCGGAATACCCGTACCTCCGGTGCCTGGCTCTGGGGGAGGGGTGAGTGCATTGAGTTAGAGCGGGGGAGCTGGGGGTGCCTGGCCCTGGGGGAGGGAGGGATGGATGCATTGGGTTAGAGGAGGGGCTGGGGGTGCCTGGCTCTGGGGAAGGGGTGGGTGCATTGGGTTAGAGCGGGGGAGCTGGGGGTGCCTGGTTCTGAATGTTATTTTAACAGCTAAGTTAATCTTACATTCATAACTCTGATGTAGTTTATCTCTGTGCCATAGTATGAAAAACAACTAAGTTAACTAGGTCAGTAACTAAGCAGCTAGGAAGCATTACAGATTGCTTACAATACATTTGATACACTCAAAATCTTTTTACCTTTTATTCATTAAAGCAACGAGTTACTTGTTTGCTGTAGCAGTGGTTTTAAATGCTTGATTGAAATATAGTAATGAAATTCATATTTAGGTTGTCTAACATTTATTTCTCTTGTGTTTTATAAAACTTACATATTTTAAGCAGTTGACATTTTTTATATAAAAGACAGGAACCTAATGAGGATACGAACAAATTAAAGAGAAACAATTATATATCAGAACGTAAGCCACAAAAACTATAATGTATATTTGTCTGTAATTAAGATCCACTCACTGATCCCAGGATCAGTGGATATTAGTAGTATTTGTTCTTTTTTTTTATTTACGTTCTTATTTTTTGCTGACTTAGAAATAAATAACAGATACATAGTAACAAATGATCAGAGTGTGCAAATTTTGCCTTTACCTCCGGGCGCATAACACTCTCACTACGCCTCTGTTTGTATAAATACGTAGGCAGCCACGCTAGGTCAGACCAATGATCTATGCAGCTCCATTTCCTTTCGCTGGTGCCGGATGCTTGAGAGGGGATGCACAGCACAGAACAGGTATCGAGTGATCTGTCTGCTGTCACTCAGTCCCAGCTCGCTGCAGTCTGAGACATGAATACCCCGAGCATGAGGCCGTGTCCCTGACCCTCTTGGCTAATGACCATTGCTGGACCAATCCATCATGAACAGATCTAATTCCCTTTTGCCTCCAGTTATACTTTTGGCCCTCACAACATCCCCTGGCAATGAGGTCCCCAGGCTGACTGTGCATTGGGTCCACTCCTTTGGTTGAAACCTGCCGCCTATTAACGTCATGGACTGGCCCCTGGTTCTTGCGCTATGTGAAGGGGTAAATAGCACTTCTGTCTACACTTTCTCCGTCCCAGTCATGGATTAATGGGTGTCTGTCAGTTCCCCATTTCTATTGTCTCTTTTCCATGCTGAACAGTCCATATTCCATATTTCAAATAATTTCTCTGGGTTCTTTCCAGTTCTGAGATATCTGTTTTGCAATGAGGTGACCAGAAAGGCATGGGTGCACCACGGAGTTGGATATTTTATTATCCCTTTATCCCTTTCCTAATCATTCCGATCCCTGTGGTGGTTGTTTTGACTGCCGCTGCACACTGAGGCTATGTCTAGACTGCAAGCCTCTTTCGAAAGAGGCTCTTTCGAAAGACACTTTTGAAAGAGCCTCTTTCGAAAGAGAGCATCTAGACTGCACGCGGAACTTTCGAAAGAGCAAGCCGCTTTTTCGAAAGAAAGCACCCAGTGAGTCTGGATGCTCTCTTTCGAAGAAGCCCTATTTACATTCAAGAACGCCTTCTTTCGAAAGAAGCACTTTCGAAAGAAGGCGTTCTTCCTCGTGAAATGAGGTTTACCACCGTCGAAAGAAAAGCCGCGTTCTTTCGATTTAATTTCGAAAGAACGCGGCTGCAGTCTAGACGCAGGTGAAGTTTTTTCGGAAAAAGGCTACTTTTCCCGAAAAAACCCAGCTGCCGACAAAGGGCTTTGATGTCGACAGGGGGAACGTCCAGACTAGCGGCGAGCCGACAAACAGCTGATCAGCTGTTTGTCGGCTCAGCGCGGCAGCCATGTAAATGTAAATGAAGCCGCGATCATTTAAATCGCAGCTTCATTTACCTTTGCCTACAACCCTAATCTACATGCCTCTGCCGACAGAGGCATGTAGTCTAGACACAGCCCAAGTGCCAGGAAAGATACTAAGGGTACGTTTACACTGCAGCAGTATTTCAAAATAACTTAGTTTGCATCTACACGGTAGGCAGTTATTTCAAAATAGTGTCAAAATACTGTCAAGCTGGAGGACTTCTTACTCCGACTCCTGTAACCGTCATGGTACGAGGAGTAAGGGAAGTTGGAGGAAGAGTGTTCTGTTTCAAAATAAGTGCTGTGTAGACACTCCCTATTTCAAAATAAGTTACGCAATTGATGTAGTTCAATTTGCTTAACTTGCTTCAGGTTAAGCCCTGCTGTGTAAACGCATCCTTAAGATGCAGAGAAATGTTGTGTGGAACAAGAGAGAAAGAAGTCAAATCCATCAGCATGACACTTGGAAGCCTGAACAGACCAGCACAAGGCAGATGTCCAATGTACCAGAGAGTCTAGGAGGGTAGCGAAAGAAAGAAGATTGGAACCCTTGTACGGGTGGCAGAGACTTTCCAGATCCTTTGGTTTCGCTTGGTTTGCTACTGAAAGAACACCTAAGGCAGGTCGTAGGCTGGATCTAGGCTTTGAGATGGAGCTGAACGGGGGTGGAGTGAGATTGCTCCTGTGTCCTCCGGAGGTCAAGGAGACCAGAGGCTACAGCCCCTCACAGCTGGGTCTGTCTTGAGAAGCTGTGGGGCCATTCGATTCCAGATGTTGGGGCTGAATGAATGAATCGCAAGGAGCTGGGCCAGTCACCTCTGCATTGTTAACACCCTCAAGCAGAGAGCCCCACGGCCGGCTGAGAGCTTCCTGGTGCTCACTCACCAGTGTTTTCAGTGGCCCAAGAGAGTGATATAGCCAGGGAGGGGCTGTAGTGCAGGCAGAGGGGGCTCTGTTCAGCTTGGAGCTGCAGGCGAAGGGGAAATTGCATTGGAGACGCAGCAAGGAGCTGCTCCTGGTGCTGAAAGGCCCCTACAGTGACCTGCTTTCTGAGGCTTGCCTAGGTTGAAGCTAATGCAGAATGTAGCAGCTGTCACAAGTCATGGACGGCCGTGGCTGCCTAGCACCCAGTGCTTGCCTGAGAGCAGGCAAAGCCTTAAACAATATAGAACCAGCCTCGCTCCCCTGTTTTCCGTTACAACAGATTTAGATCACCCACCGAGGGCTGTGTTCTAACTCCATCTCCTCTGTATCCCAGGAGCCTACCTGTAGCAGGACGAGCGGCGTGTGAGCAGCAGAGGACTGGACAATACATAGAGCCAAAAGAGATGGAATCTCATGGCACTAAACGTACCTTTTTCCAGCCTTCTTCACTAATGACTCAGCTGTTTTCTAGGATATCTGGAAAGACACAAACAGCCACTCAACTCTGGGAAAACACCGGAGAGCCCTTTCCCAATCCCACAGAAATACCAGTGTCACCACTTGCAAAAATGATCTGTGATTTTGGATCCCAACTTGGGACCCTTTAAAAGCCTGACTGAAGTGGTGATTCAGGACCTCTTAGGGCATCTCTCTGAAGGGGGAATCGTGCGAAGTGCAAACAGGTGCAAGAAGGACACTTAGGGTACGTCTACACGGCAACGCTCTTTCGAAATAACTAGCACTATTCCGAAATAACCACACAGCAGGCAGTTAGAGAGGACAAGGGCAGGGTCTTTTTCCTGGAGGCCCCGAGCTGCCCTGGGAAGCAGAGCATGCTGAAGGGGTCCTGCCAGAAAAGACACCAGCCTTTTGCTTCCTCCCTTTTGGTTTGGGAGGCTGTCGTTTGTCTGGTTTTCCTACCTTGGCGCATTCAGTGGGTGGGGGCCAGGGAAAGCCGTTCCTGGGCTAATCACCTTTGCGTGTTGACTTTCCAAATTCCTCTCCTTTTTGGTTACCTCCCGACGGCCCCCGGACACAACTGACAATCACTGATATTGGTTAAAGTACGATGCCTTGTGCCCCCAAGGCATTTTTGTGAGCTAGCCCCAAGACTGCCTGACCCTGTCTTGGGGCTGAGGGGCCACAGGACAGCTTCTGGCAGGAAGTGGGACAGAAAGTTGCAAGGTGAGGTGAGAGAGGCTCAAGGTAACCATCCGCATTTGGGGACAAACCCTCTTTTCTTGTGGCAGATTGCCAGGAGGCCTTTTACTGCGTCACCTGGCATGGCGAACACTGGCCCAGAAGACGAAAAAGTGCCACTGAGTGGCTCAGCAACCCCACGCCCTAGACCCTGAAGGATTTCCTTGCAAGCTTTATCTGTCTTGAGGTTGCTTAGCTTATGAAACCCACAAGAAGGAAAGGCTGGAGGTACAAAGTACGGGGTAGGAGAGGGGAATGCATAGGGAAAACGGGCAGCTCTTTAATATGCAAAATAACTAATCAAGAATCCTCCCTCCAAATCTGCCCCAGACTGCGATGAATGCAGGAAACATTGAGCTAACCTACTGACTTCTGCAGTGGCTGTCATCCCTGTGCCTGGGGGATTCAAAGCTCAGCTGGTCATCCAGGGATGGGATGGGAAAGGAAAGAGAAAGCCAGTCTCTCGTTGCAGGTGATAAATGGCAAGCATGTCTTCGGCTGAGTCCCCGGGGTCATATGGGGGAAGGGTGGCTGACATGTAATGCATCTTAGGCGAGATGGATCTGTGACCGTTAAGGGGAATTTGAACCTCACCTGAAGGTCAGTATTGTTAGCGTTGAAAATACAACCTCTCTGTGGCCGTGAGAAAGATCTTTCTTCCATATGACAGTAAAATTCCAGCGGAGAGCTAGGCACAGAGTGATGATCTATTAGGCACCCTAGACTTTAACTGAGTGTTGGTTCTCGACCTCAGCTCACATGCTACCAGCAGCTTCTTGCTCTTGGAACAATGGTCTAGTGGCCAGAGCCTTCACCAAGGGATGAGGAGATCTGGGGTCAAGCCCTTTCTCTGCTACAAATGCTCCATGTGATCTTGGGCAAGTCACTTAGTTACTGGGTGCCTCAGTTTTCCCTGAAAAAATAGGAATAATAGCTCTGCCTCAAGGGGTGTTTTGAGGATCAACACATTAAAGAGTATAAGGTGCTCAGTACCTTGGTGATGCAGGCCACAGAAGCACCTAACATGGGTCTGCCCCCTATTTTGCAATCCTTTAATGGATGGAACAGTAGATGAAAGCAAGAGTGCCCGAAGCCAGTCCTCTCACCTGCTTGTTGGCTATGCAGGCATGTGCTCTGCTCTCCCTGCCGACATCTGAAAGCTGAAAACAGAGACTTTTGCTCCCACAGTTGGCAGCAAGGAGCAAGCTGAGGGCCAGGGAGTACAGGGGCAGGGACTCTGGGAGGGGGGGTGGATAGGCAGAGCTGTGGGAAGCCTTTCCCATGCCGAGTCGTCCCCAGATGAAAAAATGGGTCCCCCCGACTGAGAGTCAGTGGGTCAAAGCATTGTGGCCTTTAACAGGACAGGCAGGTCACTGAGAGGGACTCCAGCGGGAAGGCAGCTCCTGTGAAGCACAGAGCACATTTCCTTGGCCCTCTGGGGTGGAGGCCTTGCTCCTACACTGCACTGAGCTCTGGCGGCCGGCCGGCTTCTCAGCTGAGCGCTCTTCCCTCCTCGGCTGTTTTCGGCAACATACACCCGGCACCTGCTCCTGCGAGGCCTCCCTTACGCCTGGCCAGCGGCTGTGAGAGCAGGATCCCCTTGCCCGATTTGCCAGGACTCGAGGGGGAGTCCTTGTGGCAAGGCTGCTGGAGACTGCAGAGGGGCCCCGTGGCTGAGCGGGGCCGGCTGCCAGTGTCTCTTTGAGCGCCTGGTGTTTGCATCATGGCCGCTTGGCCGAGGTGAGGCTGAGCCTGCTTGAGCAGCCAGTAAGGGATAGAAATCACCCGCCCCCCACCCCGTCAGTCATTGGTATCAGTGATGGGCAGCCTTCTAGACACAGAGTGCAATCCAAACTCCTCCTGGCGGCCTGTTTGGAGGCTGGCGGGGGTAGGGGAAGGAGCAGGCATGACATGACGTCGGCCTCTCGCCGGCATCCAGTACCCTCTCCCACTGGCAGCCTCCCAGCCTAGGCCATGCCATGGATACGCTGCCCAGACACTATCCCACATTTGTACTCACCCCTTAACTCCCCTTTCATTCACTCCACCTGATTCCTGGACAAGTCAGCACCTCGGGACAGGCTGAAGAGCCCGTCCCAGCGCGGCTGCTGTTCCTGCAGTGGCTGGAGGACCCAGCCGTCAGCTGTGGAGGAGCCGTGGAGGCCGCACTGTGCGCCATGCTCGCTGGGAAAGGAGTGAGCAGATGCTGACCGCGAGACGTCCCAGCTCTCCAAGTAATCAGCACTGACTCGGATTATTTAAAATGCTTGTTAGAGGCCGGGGGTCGGCAACCTTCCAGAAGTGGCGCGCCGAGATTTAACTCAGTCACTTCTATTTCCAGGTCTGTGCGCTGCTGGTACTTTCTAAAGTCAATAATAGTCCTACTTACTGCTTAGCAGCTTCATGAATAAGTAAATGAAGATGCAGATCTTACCGTTCAGTGTGATCCTTGGCCTTGCTTTCCCTTGCTGAGTTCTCTGATCTCAGGCTCCTCGTTAGATACTTCAAGCAGCGCACAAGCCTGGGTCTCCAGCGCCGCGTGGCCAGTGGCAATGGCAGAAAGAACGGCAGCTTGAACCCCTGCTGCTGCAGCAGCCACCGCCACCACAGCTCCCTGGCACTCCCGTGCCACCCCACAGCACCAGCTCCAGCCTCGTAGCCACGCGCTACGCAGTCCTACACTGCCCCGGAGGTTGGAGGTGCCTCTGCATGGCCACATGGTTCCCCAGGGCTGAAGCTGGGGCCACGGCCACGTGGTGACTTCCCAGCTGTCCTGGGTGGCAGACTTGGACACTGGAGAAGTTGCTGCCGTGGCCACACGGTCCTGGGCTGGCCTCAGAGGCCGGTGGCATCTCTGCCATGGCCACGTGGGTCCCAGGCCAGCCATGCAGTTCCAGGGCCGGCCCCAGATGGCGGAGGAATTGCTGCCGTGGCCACGTGGTCCCCGACTGACTCCGGAAGCTAGAGGAGCTGCTGCCTTGGCCCAGTGCTGCCTCCGCCCACCACAGCCAGGCATGCGGGAGGGCGGCAGGCTCCCCCCTGAGTGGGGGAAAAGGGGGCTGAGCTCCTGCCACGTGCCACATTGTCTTGTGTGCCACTTATGGCAGGCGTGCCGTAGGTTGCCAGCCCCTGTTATATGCTGATTAGCCTCTGCTCTCCTGGTGCAGAAATGAGATTTCTCGGCTCGGGCTGGCGTTAGGATAACGCGCTTCTCTTGCTTGTGAGCTGACAGGAGGCACCTTGGCTGCGTTTGTGAGCAATGTGGTGCCTGGGGAAATGCCTACTTGCCGCCGGCCTTGCTCTATTCTCACAGGTCCGCCCCAGCAGCATTCCTGGCAGGTCCGGCTGGTGGTTCAGCCCTACCCCAGCTTGAGGGCCATAAGTGAGGCTCCACGCCCAGAGAGGAGGCAGAAGGCTCGTGTGCAGCTGGCGATGTCGGTGCGTAGGCGGAGAGAAGTGTTGCTGTGTGAGAGTCTCTCTCCATAGGGTTTGGACCAGGCCTTCGCCCTGGCAGCAGGGTGTTTCCAAGGCAAAGAGGGTGGGCAGGGTAGCAGAGACAGAAGGGAAGGCTCTGGAGGACTCTAGTGCCCAAGGGAAAGGAGACCAGCTGCCCATCACGCGCGGGTGCCCCAGAGCCGGGCATTCTGGGAGCTGGATCTGGGATTGTCTCCTGCCCCGTTTCCTTTCTCCACAGCTGGACAGAGTGATCAGCACCGCAGCTGTGCAGAAAGGAGGTACCGGCCGCAACATGGCGCTCGGGATGCCCGTCCACTGAGAGGACAGAGCTCCCATGCTGACTGCGGGCGCTAGCAGAAAAGTGGCCCTCTTGGATCATCTGTAAAGCTCCAGAGGCGGGCGCCAGGCTCCTGCCACTCCCCAAGAGGCCGGCATTGGATGCTGGCGAGCAGACAGCTCAGCAGAGGCTGGTGCTGCAGGGAGAAAGGGCTCAGAACAGCCAGAGTGGTTTAATGTGAGTGCCACGTCCGGATGACACCAGAGAGCTCATCTGCAACAATGTCATAGCCCACGAGCCCCTCAGGTGGAGTGTAAGTCCCAGCTGAGCATCTCAGGTCCATCTCGTGGACGTGTCCTGCCACCGGACTCCTCCAGGCTCTCTGGGTCGGGGCTAAGGGCCAAAGCCAAAGGCAAGACCCTGTGGATCAGCTTCAGAACCACTGGACACTGAGCGAAAGGGAAAGAGAAACAGCCCCGGGAACCTCCTTCCACATTGACAGACAGCGGAGGAGCAAACGTGCTCCCTCGGCCTCGTTCTGCAGGCCGGCATATTGCAGACACCAAACCCCGCCTCTGGCGCTCTGCAGGGTTG
Source organism: Pelodiscus sinensis (assembly GCF_049634645.1). NCBI lineage: Eukaryota > Metazoa > Chordata > Testudines > Trionychidae > Pelodiscus > Pelodiscus sinensis. The sequence goes on along the minus strand of NC_134739.1, from coordinate 4,388,883 downwards.
CGTCAGCACGGCCTGGATGGTTCAGCAGGCGGGAGGGGGAAGGCGGAGGGGTAGCAGGGTCTCTGCCGCAGCACGGGTTCCAGCCGCTGTTCTCCAGCAGTGATGTTTGCCATGGGGTGAATGGCTGAGTCGTGTCCCAGGGCTCCCGAGTCCGTGGTCTCGCTGCAGCAAGGGCAGCGGCGCATGGATTGTCCCGCACATGCAGCCCATGGGGCCCGTGCACCGGACGGGGGATCATCATTAGAATCGCTTCGAATTTCTAGCCAGGTAGCTGCCACGGCTGTTCTGCGGCACGAAGGGTGCCAGTCGCTGCCCCAGTTCAGGGTGGAACCGGTGGCTGTTGGAGAAAGATGTGGAGAAATTGGAAAGGGTACAGAGAAGAGCGACAAGAATGATTAAAGGTCTAGAGAACATGATCTATGAAGCCAGGCTTCATGAACTGGGCTTGTTTAGTTTGGAAAAAAGAAGATGAAGGGGGGACATGCTAGCGGTTTTCAAATATCTAAAAGGGTGTCACAAGGAGGAAGGAGAAAATTTGTTCCTCTTGGTTTCTGAGGACAGGACAAGGAGTAATGGGCTTAAAGTGCAGCAGGGGAGGTTTAGATTGGACATTAGGAAAAAATTCCTAACTGTCAGGGTGGTCAAATATTGGAATAAATTGCCAAGGGAGGTGGTGGAATCTCCCTCTCTGGAGATATTTAAGAACAGGTTAGATAGACATCTGTCAGGGATGGTGTAGACGGAGCTTGGTCCTGCCTTGAGGGCGGGGGGGCTGGACTCGATGACCTCTCGAGGTCCCTTCTAGTCCTATGATTCTATGATTCTTGAATTCTTCTCACGCCCGATGGCTCGGGCTTACGAGCTGATTTCGTCCCATCGACGGCTGCTAGAGTGACCCATGCGCACTGCCGAGGCGTGGGGTATCTCTGGTCACAGGCTGCGTTGCCATTTTGGACTCACTCCGGTTTGGGTGACTCTCTTGCCTTCCTGGAGAGCTACAGGCTGGGAGGACTGGAGGGTGTAGCTGTGGCAGTGGGATGTTCTCTGCATAACAAGGCTTCCCTGAGCGGGTATTGTCCAGCAGCAGTTTGGGGCTGCTGCCCTCTGGCCTTCTGGAGAGAGTCTGTAGCTACTCAGAGTCTGGACTCGGGGAGGAGAAATCCTGGCGTCCAGCCCCTGTCTGCCAGGCCTGCCGACGCAGAGTCCCTGGAAGCTGTTCACCAGCCGCTGCCGGTGACTGCCTGCCATGAGCGACAGGTGGGATGCTCAAGCCACCCCCGGCCCCGGGACTTAAATTAAGACAAGAGACTCAGGGCGGAAGAAGCAGTTTCTCAAACCACGCCGCCTGTCCGTGCCTCGGAAGAAGTGAACTCAAAGATGCAGCCTTTGCTGCCCGGAGAATCTTCTGTCTTCATTGCACACTCCCCTGGCGCGCATCCTTTCTGCAGGCGGGATCCCAAAACCTCCAGGGGAGAGCGGCTCCTTTCCATCCTCACAGGAAGCACAGCATCCCCGGTCTGGACCAGACTCCACCCTGCTCTTTCTGGAGGTGGCCCGGGAGCTCTGCAAGCGGTCCACTCCTGACCCTCGCCATTGAAAGCTGACTCGTGCCCTGTGGCTGTCAGGCTTATCGCCCTCTTCCCAACTTTTGGCTTTTCCTTAAGTCTCCACTGTTGTCTCTCTGCTTGGTCTTGGTCCCTGATAAATGCCCAGTCCTGTGTTAAATCTTGCCAACCTCTTGGCCTCGGTGATCCCTTGCGGCAAGGAATTCCCCAGGCTAAGTCTGCTTGGAATGACAAAACGTTTCCTGTTCTCGGTTTTAAATGTTGCTCCCTCTTCCTGTCACTAATATCCCTCATCCTTGTGAATGCCAATAGATGTGGCCAGTCTGCCTTCCTGTTCCGTTCGTCGCTCTCTGTGTCCTGTTACCTTAACCATCGCCTCTGGGAAATACACAGGCCTGGTCTTTCCACTCCCCCTCCATACAAACAGCGAAAGCGAAAATAAATGTGTCAGTGCGGAGGAATGAAAAAAGGCTGATTTGTAGCGGCTGTCTAGCAAGTTGGCTCTCTCTGAAACACCCACTCAGGAACCTGCCTTGGTTTGTTGATACAATTCGTGAATGGTGAGCAGGCATCTGCAGAGCTCCGAGCCACGTGGGATCCGTGGGCTCACAGGCAGCCTTGCGGCTTGACAATGAGCCTCTGAGTTCCTGCCCCACGGTCGGAGACACGGCCCCTCTCAGCGCAACACTGCATGCCAGGAGACAACGGGCACCACCGGGTAAAGTTCTGGCCGCAGAAGTTCAGAATGACTTGGAGCCCGAAAGCTGGGTGCTGCAGGAAGGGCATTGAGACCTGAAGAGACACAGTCATAGTCCAGACACAGCCTTGGGGAAACATTTCGTTTTTCTGGGCCTCACTTGCCCCATCCATAACTTGGGGCCATCAGCTCTTCTCTACCGCATGGAGGGTGAGGCAGTTACCAGAGAAATGCTTTGAAGACTGTGAGGCGCTGAGAAACACTATTCGGGTGGGGCTGTATGAATAGCCTACGACAGACAGAATGGGGTTTCTGATTTGTAACCCAAAGTTAACTGACAGGAAACCCAGCCAAGCCTGCCCCATAGCAGCTCAGATCAGCCTCAGAAGAGGAGTGGGGCCAAGGTTACCTCTGTCCCTAGGGAGTGTCACTTTGCTAGAGAGCCACCAGTGGCATTTAGTGCAGCTTTGCAAACCCAGGCTCTGTGCAAGACGCTGACGGTCAGGAGGCTCGGTGCCAGGCGCTGTGCTGCCGGACTTTCCCCGCTCTCACTCATCCCTTTCAAAATCACCATCAGAGAAATGTCTTGCAGCCAGGCTGACCCGGTCAGTAGCTGGACACAGCCCAGCCAGAAATCCATGCTCTCAGGCACCAGTTCGCAGCGCATGGCTACAGCCATCCCAGGACACCACAGACGCAGCCAGTAGCCGTGACTGCCACGGAAGAGCACGGTGCTCACTCAGTTCTCTGGCGCTTGGCCCAACTCAGCAGGCCGGCTGCTGAACAAGGACCTAAGAGGATCCAGCTTGTGTTGTGAGGGCTGCCCTGCTGAACGAGGTGTGTTTGGCACCCAGCCGACTTCCGTGCAATGGCAGGGGACGGGCAGGGGCTGCCTGAGCAGATGGGAATGAACGGCAGCACCTCGGAGACCCACAGGGGCTAGCTGTTGTGCTGGGAGCCGGAGAGTGATGGCAAAACAAGGCAAGAGCAGCCCCCTGGTGAGCCTCCAGCGACAGGATCTGACACTGCTCCTTCGGCAAAGGCCTGGCTGATGCTACAGATTGTGGGCCAGCTGCCGGGGGGCGCGAGGAGGGGCCTTTCACTCGGAGCCAGGAGCAAGAGACACATGACATGGGCGCTGGAGCAGTTGCCTCTGGTAGATTTTGCACTAAAAGCGCCTGCAGGAAAGCAGCTGACAAGTTCACCCGGGTGTGGAACACACAGGCCAGTTTCCCTGGTCTTTTGGCTCCTCACTCCCTTTAGAAATCTGACCCCAGATCCTTTGCCAACCTTCACCCTTGTGCATTGTGAGAGCCCAATGCCGTTCACTGGAGCGGGAACCACCTCGGCTGTGTCGGTCTGGCTCCGTGATTGGATTTTTACTGATCCCCAGACGGATGCTGACTTTGGAGGCAGCATTTCCTCTCTCCCAGCCAGCTTGTTAGCCAGGCCGGGGGGGGGGGGGGGGGAGTCAAAGTGTTTCAAGGTTCAGAATAAGCAACTTAAAATTCAGAAGCAAATTCTCCTCTGACTTAAACGAACCATAATAATCATAATTCCTAAGTGGGAGGGGCCAGATCCAGCCTCCCAGAGGGGTCTGTTAATTTCAGAGGAAGCTGGACTGGACCTGTAAGAGCCAGTCTTGTTTGCAAGCCTCAGGGAAGAGCTGATTGGAGGACGACAGTTTTGTTTTGCAGCCTCTTTCCAGGCTTCTAAATTTGTTTTCTGTCTGCACTGGACCAAAGCCCCAAACCTTCCACATATTTCCTCAGAAACAGAATTGTGACAAAAATAGCCAGTTTTGGATTGAGAAGTAACAGTTAGGGTCTTTAATTCGAACTACCTACTCCATGCTGCGTGTAGCCGCAGGCACGGAGTTCGGACTAAGGGGGATTTTAAAATGGCAGCGCCTGGGAACATGCAAATGAAGCCTGGGATATTTAAATCCCGGGCTTCATTTGCAACTCCGCTTGCCCTCATTACCCTACCTAGGTTGAACTAATGAGCTAGTGTAGACGTACCCTTAGGTAAAGTGTCATTACCCTGATTTTCTTGCTAAAGAAACTGAGGTATCGACTGGCTAAGTGCTTTACTTAGTGGTCACACAGCAAGCCATGGTAGAGGCAGGACCTTGTACCTGCTGCTGTGCCAACTGGTGCCCTATCCACTAGTTTGCATTTCACTCGCTCCAGGGCAGAATTTGGCTTCTAATGTTCATCCAGCTTCTCTGAACCTTTGATCTGGAAACTGGGCAGAACATCTCATCAGACCTTCCTGTAAAATTCTCTGGGAACCACAGGGGCTTGGTAAAGCTTGACGTTGCTTTTTTGCAGGGCCACATGCATGTGGGAGGTTGGACACTTTCTCCTCATTGCTTGCACACACCACACATGCAAGCAAAGCTACAACACATGATTAAGGGGATGAAACAGTGGCCAGGGAGTTCACAACAGGATAAGCTTTCATAAAGGACCTCACTTGATATTCTTATTTATACTCAATAACAGTGTGTGCAACTGGCTGATTCAATGGCTCATTGTTTGGGGTTCAGGCTTTCTGTCCCCAGACGAGTTTGCACCTTGAGTGTCACAAATTCTCCCCATTACCTTTGTCCTGTATCGTTGGCATGGAGGAGCGTGGAGTGATGTAAGTTCACAAGGGGCTGCAAGCTGCCATGTGCAAATGCTCTGTTAGCAAGTACCCACTGGGTCTGAGGCTGCCGCGAGCACAGTTTGGGTGTGTGTTGTCACGCCCTGCATGCTTTATGAAAATTGGAATAAGAATATGGATATGCATAACTCCAAGATGCTGTATGCAAAACAGGCCATAGAACATATCGATTTTACACTTACAGTTTGCTGAACGTGTCTAGCCTATTTTGTGCATTTACCATTCTTGAATGCAGAGTTAGGAAAAGGAGGTGAGAATCTGTTTATAGTTCTAAATGTGCTAATTATGGCCTTTAGTGATACTTCAGATAATGACTCAGTACATAAAGTAACAGCTTGTGAATGGTCAAGTTTGACCTATTCGCCCAAACGGTGGTTGGTCCAAGAAAGACATGTACCTATGCCACCTGGTCCTGGAAGGATGTGCCCAAGAGGAAACTTGACAACGAAAAACTCTGAAAAACTGTAGACTCAAGCCAGAATAAAGATCAACTCTGACTTGAAGCTCTTTGCTAGAGATAAGAACAGCAGTTTAGGTTAAGAATTTGCAGGCAGCAAGTTTCTTAGTGGATTAGAAAGAGCATATTTTGTTCATTTTAATGTAATATCTTACTTTGATCTGACAGTTTCACTTGAACCACTTAAACCCTACTTTGATACTTAAGAAAAACAATTTTATTTATGATCAAGCCCAGAATAAATAATTGCTGCCTGGGGGAAAGCAACCTCTGTGCATCTCTCTTTCATTGACAAAGTGGATGGACTTTACGAGCTTCCAACTCATAAAAACATTTACACAGAGAAAGCAGATTTGTTTGGGGTTTTGCTCCCTTTTCTGGATTGGTTTCCTGGGTGCTATCCACATTCTGAGAGCTGAGAGCTCCCAGAGCTGAACTGGTTCAGTGTCTGTGTTGCTCTGGAGGCCCCAACTCTGTGCTTTGACTGGGGGAGTCCAGAGGATGTGACCCAGCGGAGCAGGGTGGTGGGGAGCGCCGGAGAGCAGGAAGGCTGATATCGGTGGCTAGATCAGGGGACAACTTTGATTCACCCCATTACATGCATGATGGCTGGCCAGGGAGGGTTGACTTTTGAGAAAAAGGAAGTTGCTAGCCCACCTGACTGGAATGGCACGTGTGGTAACATGGCCTGAGTGACACAGCTGTGCCTGCCTGAGGCCGCAGAGAGCACGTGGCAAACATTTCAAGAAGTGGACACTGCTCTGTCCATCTCAGTGATGTATTAGCTCCAAGACCCGCTGGTTTGGGGGGGAGGGGGGGAGCGGAGCTCCCGTCCAGTCCATCCCTAAGGTGTCTGTATGTGGCAGGAGGGGAAAGCGCCTAATTCCTTCCCCACTGGCCTTAAGGAAACAATGAAAATAAAACCGGCCGGGTGAGTGTCATAGACAGACCCTTGACAATTCAGTGAGAGTCCCTGGGGGCCCAGGTGGGTAGGACCTTGGATTTGGGACGAGCAATTTTATTCCAACACCCACCTTTGTAGCACCCTGTGCAAACGTGGTGCGAGGCGCACAGGTTGCTGGAGGGAATAGTTTGGAGGAAGCCAGTCTGTGTGCATGTGGACGGACACCCAGCTGCAGTTGCCGCACCCCTGTGAAGAGGACACTCAGTAAAGGGCCACTTTAGTTTTACAAGCATGGAGCCTTCTGTCGTTAGCCAGCGTGCTGTCTGCACAACACCGGGAAGCCCCCAATGGCTAGGGGGTGCCCCACAGTGGAATCATGCAATCCATGGTGGCTGTATGGATTACACCTCAGACCAGCAGAGCCTGGGTTGTTCTCAGGAAGCAGCTGGCAATTGTATGGAGCTGTGAGACTTTAAAAACGCTTCAGAACACATAAAATAACTGAGCCCCTGAAGGAAACTGCTCCCGACAGCATCATGTCCGTGGGCTGTGTGACTGGCGCCATGGGCGATTCTGTGCCAGGAACACCTGTCGCCCAACACCAGCACCCCATCCTGCAGTAGGACAGTGGGAAGGAGACAGCGCTGAAGTCAGAGTCCAGAATACAAGTGGGGGCTGCAGATATTCAGTGTAATTCGGAGCCCTGCCCACAACCTGGACAACCTCCTGGCAATTCTCTCTTGGTGCTGGGCCTCGTCACTGCGCTCTTACCTTAAGGCTAGGACTGCAAAGGGATTTAGGTGCCAGGGAATTTGCAAATGTACCTGAGAAAATTAAGCACCTTAGTCCTATTGGCTGGACACCTAACCTGCTTAGACGGTTTTGTGAATCCTATGAGGTGCCTACATAATAACACCTAGCTCTTACTATCTGTAGATCTCAAAGCACTTTGCAAAGTTATCCTTCTCCCCAGTTTACAAATGGGGAAATTGAGGCATGGAGCAAGGATGTGGCTTATCCAAAGGCACCTAGTGGCAGAGATAGGAATGGAGCCCAGGTTTCCAAACTCACATCCCCATGCTGTATCCACTAGGCCACACAGACCTTTAGAAATCTGTCCCAGGGAGAATAATTGTTAATAACTGTGCCCTGCGTTTCTATAGCAACTTCCGTTGCAAAGCACTTTGCAAACTCTGGCTCACATTCTGGTCTCACGGCAGTTTAAATCTGGAGTTGCTCTTGTTATGTCGGCATTTCCTAACATGGCGTGAAACGTAGAGGGCTAGCTGGGCCAGGAGGGCATGGAAGGGTGTGTCTACATTAACATGGGGAGGCTTTTAACAGCAGGGGGGCGGCGAGCGGGGGGCATATTCACTTTTGAGAAAGGGGAGCTCAGCGTTGAAACATTTGGGAAGTGAGTTAAGTCAACAAGTGACTCCAGATTTCCCTGGGGGAGCTGAGACCAGAGACTGAGCACGTGGGTTTAAGGGGCACAGACCCCTGGGGAGGCTGCTGACTCCAGCCACAGAAGTGGGACCTTAGGCTGAGGCAGTTTCGGCAGGGTCCAATCCGGGGAAGAGGGGTACCTGCAGGAGTACCCCCTTCTCCACTCCCCAAGTGGGATTCAGCTTGCACCAGCAAACGTACCATCTGGCAAAGAGCTCCCAGTGGGTCTGTAAGCCTCATCTATACCCTGCTGGCCCAAGAGCCTTCTCCTCACAGTCCTGAGTGGGGCCCGATTCCGAGCTCACCGGCTGAGGTGCAGATGGGGGGCAACCCACGGCAGCCCTGGAGAGGAGCTGTCTGCAAGCAGGAGCCAAAGAGCCAGCTGACTGGTGGAGCGGAGGCCAGTCTGGAAGGGTCTGGATGGAGACCGCTGCTCAGGGGATGCCTTTTGGTCCCTGGCGGGATGTCAAGTGGCCACCTGCATGCACCGAGCACACGCCTCCCTCACGATCCCTGCACATCCTGCCCTTGGTGGGGATTCAGCTGCTTGTCCAAGTCTCTAAATGGCAGTGTTAGGAGGCCTGTGACGGGCAGGCATTCACGCCACGGGTGCCTCTTGCAGGACACTCCGGGAATTAGCTCTGAAGGGCTGGAGCGCCCCTTGCTGGCCAGTGTTTCACCTGCTGTTACCTGTTTTTCTCAACCACTAGGACCCGGGTCCCTCCCAGACCATGGCGGCCTTCCCTCGGGGTACTGCCCTGCTGCAGTGCCCCCACACTCTGGGGTCCTCCCCCTCTGGGACCAGAGCACCATTTCGGGCATGTGTGGGGGGTGGGCAGCCAGGAATGGCACTTATCCTTGGCAAGGGGCTGTGGACCTGCGGCCTTTGCCTACTCTGGCTCCCTCTCTGCAGCCCTAGTAACTTCAGGCCCTGCAGCCTGGGAGCTTGCCTGGCCAGAGCTCCCCAGCCCTGCCTGCCTTTCCTCAGCCCTGCTCTAAGTCAGGAAGCCTCCAGCATCCCCGGCAGCCAGGTCCCACGGGCTCCCCAACAAGAACGAGTCTGACTTCTCCCCTCCAGGAGCCTTTATTTATATTTCCCTCCAATGGGCCCTAATTGGCTAATTCCTGCCAGAGCTGCTGCCCCCAGCTCCACTGCTCCAGCCCCCTCCCAAGGCTGGATTTTAACCCTTAAAAAGCCAGTGAGGGGCAGACGCCTGTCCCAGGGCCGGACAGCCTCAAAGGGGACTTTCCCTGTGTCGGAGGCAGACCCGTGCCCATCTTGCTCTGCCTGACCTGGCTGATAGTTACATCCAAGGCCATGCAGCAGTCACCAGCCTGTGACTTCACGGGGAGGGGAGACCACAAGCCTGGCGGAAGGGGAGGAGCACAGGGGGCACCTAGCCAGTGAGGAGGGGAAGGTGCAGACCCCAAAGGAAGGACGTGAGGGCTGTCGCAAGCCCAGCCGCTGCAGTGCGTGGCCACAAACACTCAGCTAACGGCTGTGGGCTTGAATGCCATCGCTGGCTGTGCCTCCGCCCCCTCCTTTATGTAACAGGCACCCCAGAGGTTGCTGGCTGGGACCTTGATTAATCCCAGCAACTCCCTGTGAAGCTACCGCGTGCGGCCTGGCATTTGCAGGGAGCCGAAGAGAATGTCACATTAGTGTAAGGTTCACCGGCAGCGAATTCCAGCGGGCCCTTGCTCTCCCTTCACCCCCACCTCCACCAGTCAAGAAGAAACGAGAGACAAGGGTGATGGGGCAGAGGCGGAGCTTTCCTTGCATGGGCGTGTGCATGTGTGCCACACACACACAAACACACACACAAACACACACACACAAACACACACACACACATACACACACACACACAAACACACACGCACATACATACACACACGCACACATATACACACACAAACACATATACACACACACATACACACACACCTACACAAACATACACGGAGGAGCATAGAATTGTGGGACACACATACACACACACACACACACACACACAAACACGTATACACACACATACACAAACACACACACACACACCTACACAAACATACACGGAGGAGCATAGAATCGTGGGACACACATACACACACACACAAACACGTATACACACACATACACAAACACACACACACACACCTACACAAACATACACGGAGGAGCATAGAATCGTGGGGGACACATACACACACACACACACACACACCTACACAAACATACACAGAGGAGCATAGAATCGTGGGACCGGAAGGAGCCTGGGGAGGCCCTCTAGTCTGTCCCCTGCCCTTCTGGCAGGGCTGAGTAGTAGCTAGCTCAGCCCTGGGAGGTGTTTGTCTGACCTGTTGTTAAAATCTCCAGTGGTCGCGGGTCTCCTTCCTCCGAATGGTGGAGGAGGTGGCCACTCGCCACGGTTTCCTCACCAAGGAATGAAAAGCCAGGGCTTCAGGAAATGGCAAATGGTCTCTCGTGGCAAGATCCCGGGGCCAGGGGCTGCGGCGGGGGGGGAGGGAGGAGTGGGCTCTGCAGGGAGAGGAAGGTTAACCCGGGTAACACAGACTGGAGAGCACACCCAGGGCCCTTGGAGTACAAGGGCATGGGACCCAGCACCAGAGCTTGATGGCTCTGCTAGTCACCTCTGGCCCCTTGCCTGCTGTACTAGGGTGCCACAAGAAAGAAGCGATTTGGGCTCTAGAGGGCAGTGGGGAGGGTAGTTGTGGGTGAAATGCACTCACCAACGTGATCCCCTCAACACTCTCACATGTGCACACACATCACGATCCCATGTACACCCCTGCACACACACAGTAATCCCATGTACACATACATGTTCACACACACACACTGATCCTGCACACATACTCATGTGCGCACACGCACACACACACACACACTGCTCTTGTGCAAATGTGTGCACAGCCATGCCTCCTAAACCTAAATGCACACCCACAGAGAGAAACTGTGATGCTCTATGTATGCTCTGAGATATACAGATATCACGATCCTGTGCACACGCCCATCTCCGCGCACACACACACTTATCATAATCCCATGCACATAGGTACACACAAGTCCACACACAATGCTCATACCTGTGTGCACACAAACACACATAGCTGTGTACAAACTAGGGATGTAAGCGACTAGTTGGGGGACTAAATGATTAGTCACTTCCCCCCTTCTATCAGAGGCAGCAAGGGGCAGGGAGCAGGAGCTAGTGGTGGGGGCAGCTGGGTTTAAAGCTGGCTCCCCCAGCATTGTCTCCGCAGGGGGCAAGGGAGGTAGGGGGGAAGCAGGGAGCAGGCACCAGCCAAGAATCAGCTGATTACTGGCTTGCATCTGGTCTCAGGCGCACCTCTGCTTTTTAAATGTATTAAGAGCCTTCGGGCTCTTAATCCATTTAAAAGGACTCCTGCTGGCTTTAGCCTTTAAATGTATTAAGAGCCGACAGACTCTTAGTCTGCTTAAAAGGCATAGTCACAGCAGGGTTAGCTCCTGGGCTGGGAGCTAACCCATTGCAGCTCCCCGCTTCTCTACTAACCACTCGTTGACAGGAAATCCATCGATTAGTCGATTAGTTGATTAAACTAAATGTAACATCCCTAGTACACACAAGGGTGTACATTCACCCACCATCTAGAAACCCCTCTCACAGAAAGCCTGAGTAATCCTATCACATCACTAGGTGCATAAACCCCTTGGGAATCTGCCCCTGAAGCAGGGATGTGGGTGGGAGAAGCATTGGACGGCTCTGCAGTGCCTGGACTGGCACAGAGGGCAAGGCCCCGGCATCAAATACACTTGGGTTCCCTGGGAGTTATACGTCTAATCTACTTAGGCACTGGTGTCTATCTGCATCTCTAGGCACATAAACCCCTTTGGAAATCTGCCCCATTTCTGCCCCTCCCCCGTGCAAATCCGGTGTGATGCCAGGAATCTGGTGGAAGCCAAGCAGGGTGAGTGAATTCGGATTCAGGCCCAGGGCTGGGCACCATTTGGCGCCTTAGTCAGCATTCTTGGCAGCACAGAGACCTGGGCACGGAGCCACTCCTGGATTCAAAGGGACAAGAACATTCCCGTTGAAATGCAGCACTAAGATGTGCTCTTTCCTCCCCAGACACATCCCTTCCCTCCCCTGCAAGCTCTGGAACATCTGGGACCCTTCCGATCCAGTGGGGTCTGCCCTGAAAGGAAGCCGGAGCTCTGTGGCTTTCCTCTTCCCGCTTCTTTCCGTCTGAGCTGCTCTTCCACAGCCCCACGAAACCTCAGTGAGGATGCCCGTGGGCCCTTCCTCATGGTTAGCCCTTCAGCAACAGATCAACACCTGCCTTGTCAGCTTGCCGAGAGATCAGATTCAGGTGCCTGCGTAGGAACTGCTTCCCTGAGGGATTGATTCCACGCTCTGTTACACCAATGTCAATTCAGAGTGGCCTTTTTAGGGTACGTCTGCACGGCAGGGCAAAAGTCAGAATAAGCTACGCAACTTCAGCTAGGTCAATTGCGTAGCTGAAGTCAAACTAGCTTAATTCAGCTTTTGGCGCTGTCTGTGCAGCAGGAACCCTCTTCCTTCGACGTCCCTTACTCCTCATGAGTCGGAGTAAGAAGTCCTCCGTCTCGAAATCTCCATCGTGGAGAGAGGCTGTTCTCAGTAGTGACGGATGGCAGAACAAGGAGCAATGGCCTCAAGTTGAAGTTGGGGAGGTCGAGGTTGGATATTAGGAAAAACTATTTCCCTAGGAGGGTGGTGAGGAACTGGGATGGGTTCCCTAGAGGTTTTTAAGTCTCGGCTTGACAAAACCCTGGCTGGAAGGATTTCGTTTGGGTTGGTCCTGCTTTGGGCAGAGGGCTGGACTCGACCTCGTGAGGTCTCTTCCAGCCCTAGGATTCGATGAAATTATTTCGAAATAACGGTTTCCTGTGTAGATGCGCACTTTGTTATTTCAAAATAAGACTACAGTGTAGATGTGCTCTAGAAGTCCATGCCGTTGCACTGGGATAACAGAGAGCAGGTCAGTCCCTAAGCAATTCACAGAGGTGCATCATTCGAGCACCTGTTGTGTAACACAAGTGACTGGAAATGATCTGATTTTCCTATGTTGTGTTGTGGTGCCAGCCTCTGGTACAAAAGATCACTTCTATGCCATGCTGTAATAAGAGATGAGTCTGGATTAACTCCCTTCTCAGAGCCTGCATAACAAACAAGAGGAATGAAATTGCTCTTTTATGAGCATAAATTTAGTCTAGCTGGTATTGCTCAACCCAGCTGCGGTGACTCCCAAGACAGGAATGTGGAAATCAATGGTTATAACCGATTTAGGAAGGATTGAGCGGGCAAAAGGGAAGAAGAGGCACTTTATGTCAAAAGCGGCATTACCCTGTTTTCAAGTCACTGATAACTCAGAAGAAAATTATCTTAAATGCTGACAGATCAATGTCCTAACAGATACAGCACAAAACAGGGTATTAGCTGGTGTTTGCTACAGACCATTAAATCATATGAGGGAACTGAATAACCCGCTTCTCATGCATGTATCTATAACATGTAGGGAAAAAATTGGCATGATCCCGGGGGACTTCCATTTGAGTGGCATATGCTGGGAACCTCATGCTCAAACATCCTTGGAATTTCTAAATATTGGAGATGACTATTTGCTAAGGCAAAAGACCACATTTGTAATGCACAAAAAAGAATAAAGTCAAGATCACTATAACATACACCCAGTGGTTTAAAAGAGCCAATTTCATAAAGTGAAAAACAATTATGATCCAAATGAGTTGAGAGGAAAAATAAATAGAAAAATGTGAATGATCATTTGGAATGGTTTGGTTTGGGAATGTTTTACTAGATGATCCAAAAGCTAGCCATTATTAGTTAAAAAAGTTATCTTGGGTTAGAAGGGAAAAGAAGGCATCTAAAAGCAAGCAAGCAAGAAAAGGAAACTGATAGTAAAGAATTTAAATTAGAAGATAGTAAATGTAGAAAATTGATAAGGGATGCAAAGGGGCACAAGGAGCAATCTAGAGCCAGTAGAGTTAAGGACAGAAAAGCTTTTTTTAAAGTATATTAGGAACAAAAAGGACTCTAACAATGGCTGTTACTAAATGGAAATGGTAGAAATATCAATAATAATAATAATACGGAAAGAGAAGAAGTGTTCAGTACATATTTCAGCTCCATATTTGGTGGAAGAACAGATGGGGTCATCATATCATATGATAATACCCTTTCTATTCCATTATTATCTCAAGAGGATGTTAAAGAGCAGCAACTAAAGTTAGACATATTTAAATCAGCAGGTCCAGATAACTTTCATCCAAGAGTTTTTTAAAAATCAGGCTGGAGTATTAATGCTGATTTTCAATGAGGGTTGGAATGCCAGGGAAGGTACAGAAGACTGAAAGAAAGCTAAGTTGGACCAATATTTTAAAAGGATAAGCAGATGACCAGGGTAATTATAGGCCTGTCAGCATGATATTGATCGTGGGCAAGATAATGGAGCGGCTGAAACAGGACTCTATTGATAAAGAATTAGTGGAGGGTAATATAATTACTGCCATTCAATATGGGCTTATGAAAAATAGATCCTATCAAACTAACTCAATATCTTGTTTTGATTAGATTAAAAGTTTGATTAGTAAAGGTAAAAGTGTTGATGTAATATACTTAGATCTCTGTAAGGATTTGACTTGGTACTGCGTGATAGTTTGATTTAAAAAACTAGAAAGATATAAAATTAACATGGCACACATTAAATGGATTAAAAGCTGCCTGACTCATAGTGCTCAAAATGTAATTGTGAATGAGGAGCACTCCAATGGGTGCTTTTCTAGTGGGGTCCTTCATGGACCTGTTCTTAGCCCCGCATGATTTAATATTTGTATCAATTACGTGGAAGAAAACTTAAAATCGTCCCTGATAAAGTTTGAAGATGACACAAAAACTGGGTTACCCTGAAGAGGACAGGTCACAAACACAGAGCGAGTTAGCACAAGCAAATAACATGCATTTTAATACCGCTCAATGTAAGTGCATCGGTCTGGGAACAAGCCATGTGGGCCACAGATGCAGGCTGGGGGACTCTCTTCTGGTCAGCAGTGACTCTAAGAAAGACTTGGGGCCACGGGAGATAATGCGCTCCCAGTGCGACGCGGTAGCTGAACAGGCTAATACTCGCTGTGGGGCTCCCTGGGTAATTTTACCTCTGTATTTAGCAGCCACGGCTGGAATCTGGCATCCACTTCTGCTACCCACAAGTCTAGGAAGATGTTGATAAATGGGAGCAGGCTCAGCGACGTCAAGAGACCAGCCCCTCCACCGATAGACTCAGGGAGCCCATTCTCTTGAGATTATCACGTCTCAATCACAGAGGGACAAATACTCACCAAGGGGCTCTTCAGGCCAGCGGGGAGAGATCTGACACCAGACAGGGGCTGGACACGGATGCTGGTATAAATCAGGCCGGAAATAAGTTGCAAACTTTTAATGATGCGGGTAATTAACCACTGGCCCAACCAGCCGAAGGGCACAAGGTCATTTTAAAATCCCGACCGGATGTTTTTCTAACAGCTCTGCCCTTGAGATGTTTTGGGGAAGTCCCATGGCCTGCATTGTACAGGGCAGAAGGAATGATCACAGTGGGCACTTCTGGCCTGGGCGCCAATGAATTGGGAGCCTCTGGACAGTGGCACCGGGCTGGGTTCGTCAGTGTGGACGCTACAGCCCGAGATGACCAGAGAGACTTGTCTGAATCCAGCCCT
Source organism: Pelodiscus sinensis (assembly GCF_049634645.1). Classification (NCBI taxonomy): domain Eukaryota; kingdom Metazoa; phylum Chordata; order Testudines; family Trionychidae; genus Pelodiscus; species Pelodiscus sinensis. The sequence goes on along the minus strand of NC_134739.1, from coordinate 4,373,370 downwards.
TTCTCCATCATCTCTGTGAGCCTCTCCTTCCTTTCCTGGCTGGGTGAGCAGCAGCCTGGACCAGTGGCCAGAGGAGAGCTGTGCCAAAGCCCTGCTCCTCCAGCCATTCCACCACACCCAGGGAGAGAGGCGAGACCCGGCCAGACACAACAGATGTTGCTTTGTCACTTAATGCGCTGCTGGCAGCTGCTCAGATAACCCGGCGAGGAGGGCGGGATAAGAACCCGTAGAGCAGAGAACTGGAACCCTGAGTCCAAACACTCCTGAATTCGGATCTCACATGCCCCCTCTTAAGAGCTCTGGCCATTGGAGATGCAGCCGTGCGCATGCCACTGCCGTTAGCTCTCTGGCCAACGCACTAAGGAACAAACTAAGGAGTCAACCTGTGGAACTCCTTGCCAGAGGAGGCTGTGAAGTCTAGGACTATAATAGAGTTTAAAGAGAAGCTAGATAATTTCATGGAGGTTAGGTCCATAAAAGGCTATTAGCCAGGGGATAAAATGGTGTCCTTGGCCTCTGTTTGTCAGAGGCTGGAGAAGGATGGCAGGAGACAAATCACTTGATCATTGTCTTCGGTCCACCCCCTCTGGGGCACCTGGTGCTGGCCACTGTCGGCAGACAGGATACTGGGCTAGATGGACCTTTGGTCTGACCCAGTACGGCCGTTCTTATGTTCTTATGTTCTTAAATGCACAAATAAATAAGCCCCACTGGGAGCCTGTCTTCTGCTCTAGGAAGCTGGTCGGTGTGTGAAGAGCGCATGTACGTCCCTTTCCTTCAGCAGCTGTCGTTCCCGCAGGCTATGTCTACACTGCACGCCTATTTCGAAGTACAGTGTGTGTCTGCACAGCAAGCCCGTTCTTTCGAAATAATTTCAAAATGAATGATTCTTCTGCTTCTTACTGCAACTTCTGTGACCCCCTTTTCATGAGGCGTAAGGGACATCGGAGGGAGGGTGTTCTTCCTTTGACTCCCTACTGTTCAGACAGTGCCAAAAGTTGAGTTAAGCTACTTCCATGTCAGGTACGCAATTAACATAGCTGAAGTTGTGTGGCTTAATTTGCCTTTAGCGCTGCTGTGTCGACGTGCCCTTCAAGTGAGCATGGCAGAGGCATTCGCTGCTCATCTGAGCTCTGCTTAGGAGGGCTCTGCCTTCTGCTTTCTCTTGCCTCCATCCATCCCATTCCTGGCACCATCAGTGGCTTTTCCCTTTCATCTCACTCAGCTCCTTTGTGTTGCCACTCGTCCTCGTGACGGGGGGCGGTCACAGACGACCCCTTGGGGGTGCCTCCCAGGATGCTGACACATCCACTGCCACTCGTCTTTCCACTCTCTAGGGCTCCTCACCGCCTGGTCCTGCTGGGCCAGTCCCACTGGTCTCCCCAAGCTGAGGTCCCTGCCTCCACCGAGAAGCAGTACAGACACTGAAGCACTTCAGGTCCACGGAGAGTGCAGTTTAGGGCCCAACCTCCTGAGAGAGCACTCCCCAGATGGGATCAAACCCCAAAGAATTAGGTAAGCTCCCTTTAACTTTGAAGAGGGTATGTGAACACTGGTTGCCCCCTCCCTCAGGTAACAATCGCTTACACTGGGTTTGATGGAAAATAAAAATGGTTTTATGAAGTTGAAGCAGTAGAACTGAAGTAGTAATAAGAGAAAGGAGGCAGAGCAAAGTAGGTTACAAATGAAAAGAAACAAAACCGCTTGGCTGAAACCTCAGTGCAAACTCAATCAAACTCACCCGAAAACCTCTCTTCCAGCTGCCACTCTAAACCAGGGCTCTCTTCCTCATCCTGGGGTCTCAGGATCCTTCCTTCCGGTGCAGCCCAGCCAAAAGACCCAGACCTCTCCTCTCCTATTCTTTTTGTTAAAGGATTGAGGTCCCTCCCTACCAACTACTGCTCAGGCTGAAGGACAAAAGAGATAATTTAACAGTTGAGGGTAACACCCTCCATGTCTCTCATTCATACATTTGAAACTCACAAATTATTCCCCACTCCTTGGGTACGTCTAGACTACAGGGTTTTGTTGACAGAAGTTTTGTCAACAGATACTGTTGACAAAACTTCTGTCGACAAAGAGCGTCTAGACTACATCCAGTTCTGTCAACAAAGCAAGCCACATTGTCGACATAACAGTGTGGACGCAAAGGACAGTGTAGATGCAATAATGCCTTCTATCGACAGAACAACAAAAGGCGTTATTCCTCGTAGAATGAGGTTTACATACGTCAACAAAACTGCTGAGTTTTGTCGACGTTATGTCGACATAACTCAAAGGCAGTGTGGACGCAGGTATAGTTTTTTGTCGACAAAACCCTGTAGTTTAGACACACCCCTTGTGTCTAATTTTACACACACAAATGTTACATACAATGAGTAAGATAAAGAGAGCCAGTGGATCGTGACATGAAGATCGATGGGTTACACAAAATGATTCGCTCAAAACACTTTTGAGATATGCATATTCATGTCCATAAGTCCATTTCCAAAAGCATGGCGGAGGGGTGGGTCCATCACAGTCCCCATCCTGGCTCGCCCTCCTCTGCCGTGCTGCAGGCTGCCAGTCTGGGAGATGAGCTCAGTGGGAGAGCAGGCATCAGGGAGTCTGGAACTTAGATTTTCGCAGCAGCCAGTGAGCCAAACACCCCACTGGGCAGTGTGGAGGAGGCTTGGCCGTATCCTCTCAGCAGGCCCTGCAGTTGAGCGCCCCTGCAGACGTGCGGCGAGGTATCACGACGCCAGAAGCAGATGGGGTGAGGTTTGAACTCTAACCCATCTCCTGCTGATTGATGCCACCGGTCCTCCAGGGAACTGCCCAGCACATCTGCTCCTCCGATCAGCATGGAGAAGGTGCAGTCTTGGTCCATCTGTCCCCTCCACTGGGGAAGTCCTGCCCCAGCACTGGAGCTCATGTGAGGCCCCGGTGCAAGGAATGGTGCTGGAGCCGTTGCCCGTAGTCAGAAGGGAAAGGGATCCAGAGCCCATAACGGGGCGTTATTTTCTATAGCTAACTCAGGCTGGGTTCCCCCTCGGTGGTGTAAATCAGTGATGTTCCCTTGGCCTCTGCAAAGCTCTGGTGTGCTTCTCCAGCTAACGGGCTGGCCCATAGAGCTGACACTTACATAGAAGCTGTCTGCTCACAGCATCAGAAAAAAATTTCAAACTTAAACTAGACACAGAGATCACATCGCCTCCCACTCAAATAATAAATAATTTACTCCATAAATAATAACTTGTAAATAAGCTCGCTTTTTTACAAAGGAGGTCAAGATCATCGCGTTCCCTTTCTACTGATGGGGAAGCCGAGGCACGGAGCAATGAAGTGACTTACTCAAGGTCAGCCAGACAGCCAGTGGCAGAGCCAAGCATACAGCCCATCCAGTACACTAGGCAATGCTGCCTGACTGCAGCTATGTCTAGCCACACTATTGTTTGCAGTGTTGTTGTAGCTGTGTGAGCCACAGGATATAGGTGAGACAATGAGGGAGAAGTCATAGCTTTTATTGGACCAGCCTCCGTCAGTGAAAGAGACAAGCTCCGGAGGTTACACAGAGGTGAAGAAGAGCTCTCTGGACTTGAAAGCTGGTCTCTTTCCCTGACAGAAGTTGGTCCAATAAAAGACATTCCCTCACCGCCTTGTCTCCCTGGCAACAGTAAACATGTCAGGGTGCGAAGCACCAGCTTCTGACCTCATTCGCACGGCGTGGAATTAAATTAGTGCCGTTGACATTAATGGAGTCACTGGACGACACGGTCTGACTAGAATTCGACCTGACATCAGTGCAGTTCCTGGGGGGCTGCGTGGCTGTCCCTGGGACCCGATTGTGAGCTGCGGAGAGGAATGCGCCACAGGGGCCGGGTTGGGAAGTGAAATGCAGCTGTCTGAGTAGGAACCTGGCTGGAGCCCCAGGCTGAACATCTCCCCTCCACCCCCAGCACCGAAAGAAGGACCTGTGGGTCTCCTGCATGCTCCCCTGGCCATGGGGCCCAAGGGGTTCAGAAGCGCGGGGAGGCTTGGGAAGGATGGTTGTTAAAAAGAGCAGGCTCCCGCCCGGCTGAGTCCCAGCACTCCGGGAGGGAGAGCAGCTGTGTGGTGCCGGCACATAAGGGCAAGGCAGGCGGGTGGGGGGGGGGGGGGGCGGCCTAGGAGCTTTCTCCCTCACTGCGGCAGGAGGCCAATTCCCGATGTTTATAGCTGAGCTGACAAAGGGCGCGGGTCCATTTCCTCCTCTGGGGCCCCGGCTAGAGGTGGGAGGCGAAGCTAATCTCTGTTCAGTTCCCTGCTCTAGCTCTGGCCCCCGGGCGACCTGGCAAAACCCCTTAGGCCACGTCTACCCTGCATCGGGGAGCCACCCCCCATCCCGGGGTCGAAAAACGCTGGAGAGTTGGTGCTTCTGAGCTGTGCCTTGGGGTCTCAACCCGCCTCCCCAGTTCTTAGCTGCAGCTCTGCACAGCTGGGTTATGTCTACACTGCCGGGGGGCGTTCTGCAGAAGAGATGCAAATTGCGCTCTTATTTGCCTATCTTCTGCCGATCCTTTTTGCAGAAGAGGTTTTGCTGATAACAAGCCCCTTGTAGACGGGGCCATTTACTGGGGAAAAAAACTTTTTTGCAAGATCCCTTATTCCTCAAAAAATGAGGTTTACAGGATCTTGCAAAAACGGGGGAGGGGTGGGTTCTGACAAATGGCTCCATCTACACAGGGCTTTTTATCTGCAAAACCTCTTCCACAAAAAGGATCGGCAGAAAATATGCAAATGAGAGTGTGATTTGCATATCTTCTGCCAAAAAAAAAAAATGGCAGTGTAGACATAGCCCTGTTCTTAGCGTGCTACGCCCGTCTGTGGACCCAGGCATGCCTCTCTGTGGAATGGGGGTACTAGCACAGGGTGCTGTGTGCCTAACACAATGATGGACAAGCTGGACGCAGACTGCGGGTGCTGGGCTACACACATACCTTAGCGAGGCAGACGGCTCCTGTGCTGGAGGTCTGGATGTTGAACTATGCAGCACTGACAGATTTAAGCGTCTGGAGCTTTTAGACGTGTAATTTTTTTTCTGAAGTGAGTGGATAACTTGTCTCTGGAATGGCTTATTGACAGCAACAGTATTTCTAACATGAGAAGATTTGGGAGGCAAGAATTAATCTCCTGGACCACGCAGAGGCTTGGCATGGTATGTGTCTGCCCCTTCAAGCTGCCTGTCCCCGCACTGGTCCTCCAGCTCTAAAGCAATGAAAAGGAGAGGGCTGACAGCCTTCAATAAACCCGGCTGAAAAGGCTGTGGGCCTGACTCTCCTCTCGCTCACCCTAGCGTGTGCCTGAGTGACTGGCTGCCCACAAGCCAGCAGTGTGACACCGATGGAAGGCCTGGATGAGCCAGGAGAGAGTCGTGCTTCTGAAGCCTGAAAAGTGCCATGTCCGGGCCCCAGGGACTCCGATTTTGGCCAGCTCTGCAGGGCCATCTCCGTGTAATTAGGGTCTCTGCCAGGTGGAAACACTCGGGGAGAACATAGCTTTTGAAACCCGTACAAAGAAAACAATCCCATGGGGATGCGAGTGGAAACAAGGGAGTGATCTGGTTTCACGCTCAGACACACCAGTCCCATAGGAACTACTGCCCTGCCCCCCAGCCTCTGAGTGCCCCACAGCCTCTGATGAATTTATCCCCATGGCTCCCCTTTCAGGGACCTGGGGCTGTCTGGGATCCTGATTTTAGCTTGTACTTTCCTGGGCACTCACAAGAGAGGCCAGGAACTAAAGCTGGTTGAGATGGATTCGGAAGACTGGAAGGGGAGAGAAGGCACTAGCCGCAGCTCTGCCTTCCACAGAAACCTCTGCTCCCAGGACCCAGGCCATGCGCTTCTGTCAGTAGAGTGGCGGGGCAAGGTGGAGAATTAAGCCAAGGATCTCCTCTTCTCAGGAGATCTTCCCCAACCTTCCATGGCTCTCATGCCACACTCCGAGCCCTGGGAGTGACTGAGTGCACCTGGCCAGGTTGATTTTCTCCTACCACCCTTCTGGAGATGTTTACGGTAGAGATATGAAAGACTAGTCAACTATCCGATAAGCATTTGCTAATTGGATCGTCTGTTGACTAGTCAACTAGTCGATTCCCCTCCCCCTCGCTGCCTCTGTGAGATAGAGGCAGCAAAGGAGGGGGGAGAAAGGGGTACTTCAAAGTGGCAGGGCTGCACAGCTGAGCCGGGGATCAGCTGACCCCAAAGCAGCCTTGCAAGGGGCAGCCGTCACCGCACGACTGATCCCCGGCTCAGCTGTGCAGTGGTGCTGCCCTTTAAAACGCTGAAGGGCCGTGGAGCCCGGGGTCAGCTGGAGACTCTCCATCGAACCCCAGATTCCGAATGGCCTTTCCCCAGAACCTGGGGTGCCAGCTGACCTTGGGCTCCATGGCTTTGAAATGCACACCCCCGCTGGGGACTCTTGTACATTTCAAAGCAGGCACCCACATGCAGCCCGGAGGCAGCTGGCCCAGGCTGCGTGTGGAGTTCCGCGTTCCTCCTCTGAAATGTACAAGAGCCCCTCTTGGGGAAGTGCCCATCGACTAGCCGAGTAGTCAATGGAAATTCCATCGACTACTCGACGAATCAATTCACCGCATTTTAATATCCCTAGTTTACGGCCTGTGCCTAGTACCCCTTAGCTATGAGTTTTTCTGCAGTAGCAGCCCTGCTCTTGCCAAGTTCTGTGAGCAGGGTCTGCCTCTTCCTCCCATCTTAACCTCACTTTAGATGAGCAAAGCCTTGAGCAGTGTTGCCTAGATCCCAGGCCTCACACCAGGCCTGTGATACATTGCCTTATATTTCTGGCCTTCTTCTTACTACTTGGCATGGCTGTTTTAACCCTGAGCAATTCCCCCGAAGATGGCTTGATCTAACCATTGCTCTCTACTGTGCTCATCAGGTGGGCATCTCACCACGGCCTGAGCCGAAGCAGAAAAGTTTTATTACAACACACCCTCGGAGGGCAAATCCGAGCGCAGGGACTGGAGTTAGCAATGCCGGCTCAGCGCAGAGTCCAGCTTCTAAATGTGTCATTGGCATTTGCCAGTTTGCTCTTTTCTCCTCCCTCCGGATTGCATCTGGCGGCCGGGTCTGCCTGAAGTGTGATATGATCAAATAAACTCTGCAAGACCGGGGGGTGCTGCTGGCTCGACGCCATCAGAATGCAAACGATTTCCAAGCAGCAGTGTAAGAAATGGAGCCAACGCCAGTGGCAATCAACCGCCACAGAAAGCAGCTTGCTGGTAAATAACTGCAGGCCCATGCCTCATGTGATAGATTGTGTTTGCCTCCCAGCACAGGCTGGCTCCTGTGTGTCCCTAAGGTGCAGAGACGACCTGGGCAGGGTTCGGTAGAGGAGTCAATCGAGAAGGGATGGGGGAAGCCACAGCAGGCGTTTAAGGCATGACCCGAAACCACAGGAGCTGGAACATGAGTGAGCACACGGCAGTAACTACAGAGGAAGCATCTGTCCCTTAGAAAAGTCCTTGCTGATTAGGATTTTACTGTTACTATAGTGCTCTGAACAGGGCTACTGTGAGTTCACCTTGGGACGCCCACTGATCTGTGTTCTCATTGTTAGGCTTAGCCTGGGTCCCCTATCTCGGCTCTGCCCTGCGTCACCCCCTTCTCCCACCCAAGCCAAAGCCGCATCTCTGCTGGTTAGAGCCGTTGGCTGGGTGTTCTGTTCCCAACTCTGCTGCAGTTTTGCTGAACGACCCTGGGGGCAAAGCTTTCAAGTGCCTGCAGTCCATCCCGGGGCCTTGAAATCAGGACCCTTGGCCTCGCTACTTGCTGTGCTGAGCACTGGTGCCAAACCGGTGCCCAGGGCTTCTCCAAACACATCCCTTTGGCTTAGCCCCTCGGTGCCCAGCTCCAAGTGCAAACACTGCCAGCCCCGCCCTGGCGACACTGGTTGCAAGCAGGAAAGCTGGCTGAAGGAGTTTCCCCTGCACTTCCTCCAGAGGTTAGGATGCCAGTGCGGGAATATGGAGACTTGCCCCGCCATGGCCTCCCAGTGTGACTGTCGGTGAGTCTTTTAGGCCCTGATCCTCGGCCATGTCTTGGCACCTCCCTTCCTTTGGGTTGGCTAATCCCTGGTCTACACTACAGACTTCTCGCTGGTTGTGTGAAAAATCCACGTCCCTGAGCGACAGAGTTATACCAACCTACCCGCCAGGGTAGACTACACTACTGCCTCTCCTGAGAGCTGCTTTCCTGCGCGAGTGGGCAGGTTTACGCTCACTTTACAGCCGTGCCAGTTTGGAGCTCTTGGTGTTGGCAAGCCCTTTGGCTCCATTCCCCACGCGGCTCATGGCACAGCCCTGCCAGCAGGGTAAACCCATTCCAGATCCTGGGCTGGCTCGGGTGCCGAGGTACACAGATGTACTTGTGACGTCTTCACTAGGGCTGCAGCCATGCCAGGAGCTGGGAAGCAGCATCGCTGCAGGGCCTAGAGGAGCAGGCACGTTTCCAGCAGAAGAGATTGCTGAGCTGAGAAGAGCGCAGGCATGTCCCCGAAGGCTCCTGCCTTTCGCGGGTGTCGTCGTCACGGATTCCTGTGTTCGCACTGCGTGCGGGGGGCAGCCGGGTGCTTCAGAGCGGGCCGTGCAGCTGGCTGCAGCCGAGAGCGCAGCCCGCTGTTGTGCTCGGGTTTATTTCCCTCTCCCTCTCGCCTGTGGTTTAAAGGCCACGAGACACCCTCACAACGACAGGCCTGATTCCCACCCCCAGCCCTGCGCCTTGTGCCAGCATTTCCACCCGGGGGGTGTGGGGGTAAAATGCCACCGCTCAGATCTGGCAGCTCCTCACACCCCGAATCTCATGGCAAACTCTTGGGCTTGGGACTGCGGATGCCTGAATAGGTCACAGAGCAAGTGATTCCCAGCTGTAAGGACACGTCCCCTCCCCACCAGCTGGGAGAGACTGTTCTGTGCTCAGCAGGGAGCTGCTGTCGCTGAGGGGGAAGTGCCTCTCCCCCAGCCAGTCAGCTCCATGCATGGCAGCCCTGAGCCCCTGGGCGGGCTCAGTAAGCAGCTGTGGGGCCGTGCTGCCACGCAGCTTAGCGGGAACCTTGACCACGGGGGTCTGTCTACATTGCCACGGACAATGCTCAAGCCTAACTCCCTTCTGTTTACACAGTTGCCGGAGGTGTGGATGGTCAGAGGCTGAGTCAGGCAGGGTCCCAGGGTTCAAGCCCTATGACTTTGCAGTGTAGATGCAGGCCCACTTGACTTGTCCTCTGGGAGTTTGCCAAAAGTATCCCACAATCCCACTGGCTGACTTCCTTCGTCCTCTGGGAAGTCAAGTTCGGTGGACAGTCACATTTTCCCACGCTGGTCCCTGGAGAAAGGGCGAAAGCAGCCCCGTTTTGGGAGGGTCCTAGAGGTCCGGAGTACGGGTGGTTGGGCTCGGATCCATCATGCAGTGTGGACACTGGAGCCCCAGTTTGGGACCAGGGTTCAGCAATTCCTAACCTGGGTTTGCAAATGAAGCCAGACCTGCGGGCCCTAGGGTAACAAACTCAGAGTTTGCTGACTCAAGCTCTACCGACCCTGGTCTTACCCTGCAGTGGGGACCGACCTCAGGCGAGCCTACCCCACAGACGCATTGCTGGGCTGAATTCATATGTTAGTAAAGAGGGCTCAGCAGTTTTACTACCCCAACTTTGGAGGTGTTTATCCAAGCGGGACCTTTGGAATCTGAGCAGCACAGATATTCAGCCCTGCTGTGACGGACCGGGCCGTGTCTGGGCACAGCTGAGGGCGTCCGCTCAGGGCAAATTGCTCGAATCCGGGGCTCCTTACAGCCCCCGACTGGTGACCTCTCCACACAGGCCACAAACCAGTCCCACAGAGCGCTTCAGCTGCCTGCCTGAAGCCTCCCGAGCAAAACCCCTCTGACACCCCAGCAATATCCGTGCCCCAGATGGCCCCGGGCCTATACACAGGTGGGGGGTCCTAGCACCCAATCCCACCTACCCCGAACAAGTTCTGTCCGGTTCCAAGAAACCAGCCACAGATCCCTGGCCAATTTACCCTCTGGATCTTACCCACAAATCATGCTGGGCCAATCCTTTAGAATATATATCTAAAGGTTTATTATTACAATAAAGAAAAGCATGAGAGTAAGGTTATTAAAGTACAGTACGTTACATGCACCGAATCTCCCAGTCTTCGATGCAGGCTCTAGCAGAGATGTTACAGCTGCTGGTTTAAAAGTTCTTATTGCACATCCTATCATCAGGATGGGTTCACAGGTCTTCCGGGCTCTTCGATCCCTGCAGTGCTGCCTCTGGGATGAAGTGCTGAGCTGAGAACAAAATGGCATCGACCACATGGCCTCTTTATACCCCCTTCCTGGCCTCTTCTGGTATGCAGCAGGTCACCTGGTCCTCAGCCTCTCTGTATTCCCTTTCAGGTGACAGCCCCCATTCTTTGGGTGTGTCCATAGCCCATTGAGAGCCATTGTTCCACAGGTAATTAGCATGTCCACAGGCTCGGCCCTGCCCAATGCTTAACCACATGCAGGGAAATCTTCAGTGTCCACACAAGTACATGCTAATAATTGCACACACAGACATTATACAAACCCCAGAACAGCATACATAGGATTATCAGATAATAAGCTTCTATTCAATACCTCACATGGCCCCCTCCTATACCATTTTTGGGGCCAATACCCCCACCTATGGGTGCATCAGGGATCTGGCTGCTCCCCTCAAGATCCAGCAACATGACACCTGCACAGGCTGCTTTCCGGCTGCCACGTTATTCAGATTTAAATAAACTTTTATTTTTAATGGAGAAAGAAAATCCAAACTCCTTCAAGGTATCTGAGCCTCAGAGCATAGCAGCTCATGTTGGGTTCTGGGTGAAGGCTTCGGGCTGGGGATAGAGGCCTGCATGGATACAAACGTCGACTCGTGCAGAGCACGACCGTCCTAGGCATACACAGCATATGCAGATGCGTAGGGCACCAGAATATGTGGGCCGCCCCCTACACAGCTATGTGGAAGGGGCTGCTCTCAGCTGGCATCAGGGCTCCCTTCGCCTGATCTCTGCCTTGCCCCACAGTTCCCCTAGGGGGAGCCCCAGTTCCCCTAGGGGGAGCCCCAGTTCCCCCGCCCCAGTCCCAGGGCCATCCCTAGGGAGGTGCAGGACCAGGGGCACCCCACCCGCAGTGCTTTAGGTGGGGGGCCCAAGGCAACTTCCCCTGCAGGCCCCACCCTGCCCTGCCTCTGATCCAACCCACCACACCCTTGCTCTACATCTGCTGCACCCCTTCCTACCCCTGCTCCGCCCCTTTGCCTCCTGCCCCATGCAATGCAGACCAGGGAATTACCACCGCAGCGGGCAAGGAGAGGGTGGCAGGGAAGGGCAGGACAGAGCAGTCTGCCGGGTTGCTCCAGCTCCCAAGGCTATGATAAGTGGTGAGGAGGGGCCACGCTTTGGGGTGGCCCTGCACAAGGCCTGCCCATAGGACCGTTGAGGCAACTGCTGGAGAGGCCTGTGGGGCAGGCGGCTGTGGAGCATCCTGACCTCCGAGCAGGTTTTGAGGCCAACCAGGTTAATAATCCTGCACTGGGCCCCATAAATCTTAAGGGCGAGCCTGGTGGAGAGACATCGGGATCCACTGATCCCTAGGGCTCTGCTGCCAGGGGACGCTGCAGCCCAAGGAGAGGGGTGAGGGGTGGTTCTATCCTGCTAGAACCAGGTGGTGCTGCTGGGTCTTGAATCTAGCTGAAGGGTGAATGGCTCCGAGTTGACTTGCAAATGTTCTAATTGTGTGGGAATCGCACCTGCCTGGTTGTAAAGCTGAAAACTCCAGACTGAAACACATGGGCCACATCGGGACGCCTGGCCCGCCCCCCTCGGTCATGGGGGTGAGAAGGCGGGGAAGAGCCTTTACTGCTGCTTTTCCTGTTTGTTTGCTAACCACACATGCGTGTGTGTCTGGAGGGGGCGACGCTCTGCAAGCTGCAGTCAAGATCCCAACTACTTTCACCCAAGAGTTAGACAGAGCAATGAAAACGGAAAGTAGCATGAATCAGTGAGTAGCAGAAACGCAGATCCGGCCCAATTAGGGGTTCCCTCTAATTAGTTGTATTAGAGTGTTCTGTGGACCCACCCAGAGATCAGCCCCAGTTGTGCTTGTACATACCGGCCATGTCCTCGGGAGACCCAGGCGGCACCTTCTGTCCCTTCTGGCCTTGCGGTCCAGCTAAGCAAGAAGAGTGGATAGTGGAAAAGGCACTAGCCCAATGCCACCAGTGGGCTCTGTGGAGAGAAATAAAGAGACTTAGCCAAGATCTGTGACAGAGCCAGGAAAAAAGTCCATCTCTAAAGAATAGTGATAGAAATGTTGCCGTGTTAGTCTGGTGTAGCTGAAACAAAATACAGGACTATGCAGCACTTTAAAGACTAACAAGAACCATCTTGTTAGTCTTTAAAGTGCTGCATAGTCCTGTATTTTGTTTCATCTCTAAAGAGACTGTCCTGTTACGTAAGTAGAAGACCATATCTATCTATCTATCTATCTATCTATCTATCTATCTATCTATCTATCTATCTATCTATCTATCTATCTATCTATCTATCTATCTATCTATCTATCTATCTATCTATCCCCACCCACCCCTTCCATCTATCCGTCTGTCTGTCATTCTATCTATCTTATTATACTTAAATGTACAATTTACCGCATATTGTTGCTAACTATTGATATTGATCATTATGATTTCATTAATGATTGTAGGTCCCTGCCTTTCTAGCCCCCACACTTCAGTAAGCCCAAAGGTTCTAGCAGTTCGGTAGCAGAGTGAAACAACCTGGAGGCAGGGAAGCGATCGGCCAGCTCCTCCGGCTCTTATTCCATGTTTTGCTCACATAACACTCCCACTGAAGACCCTTCGCAGGGGACTGGCTGAGCGTACTTAGAGGCTTTTGTAACACAGCGGTGTGCAATATTGTCACAGAGCAGCCCAGGCAGAAGTCTGCCAGACAGAGATTTATTTACCTTAAGATAATTACTTCCACATGATCACAGAGTCAAAGCCCCAAAGAGTCAGGAGTGTTTACATATGCTAATTCATGTGTATATATGCTAATGAGTGTTTATATATGCTAATAGCTCCCACTTAGGAACTCCAGGAGCTGGAGGACTGCTTAGCCTCGCCCGGCTGTGGCAAGGAAGCTTCAGGAAATCAGGCGCTAGGAGAGTCTGATGCTAGTCAATCTGTTTGCTTTATCCCTGTCACTGAAGGACAATGAGCCCCAGTTTAATACTCCCTCCCGTGAGCAGCCTGGCGGGCGGCTGCCGCAGCGGTGACTGTAGAATGCCACTGCACATGTTGGAAGCTGGGGGCTCGGGGTGGAGATGGGATGCTGGGCCCATGGTGAGAACGGGGGGTGCATCTCCTGGGGAGACCCACACCTCACCTTCTGCCCCTTTCCAGCCCTGCACAGGTGGCCTTAGAGAGAAGGGCTGGGAAGTGGCAGCACTGTATGCTGTATCTAGACTGGCAAGTTATTCCGGAAAATCAGCCGCTTTTCCGGAAAAACTTGCCAGCTGTCTACACTGGCCGCTTGAATTTCCGGAAAAGCACTGACGATCTCATGTAAGATCATCAGTGATATTCCGGAAATACTATGCTGCTCCCGTTCGGGCAAAAGTCTTTTTCCGAAAGACTTTTGCGCAAAAGGGCCACTACAGCACAGTACTGTTTTCTGCAAAAAAGCCCCGATCGCAAAAATGGCGATCGGGGCTTTTTTTGCGGAAAAGCGCCTCTAGATTGGCCACGGACGCTTTTCCGCAAAAAGTGCTTTTCCGGAAAAACATCCTGCCAATCTAGAGGCGCTTTTCGAAAATGCTTTTAACGGAAAACTTTTCCATTAAAAGAATTTCCGGAAAATCATGGCAGTGTAGACGTAGCCTAGGGGATGGGAGGGTTTGGCCTGGTGACAAGATCGTTAGCTCATGACACTCGGGCCTGAATGACTTTACCCTGGTGAACGGGCAGCGAGGCACATGCCAGAGGCCAGGCAGATGCAGCGCGTTGCTCCCGCATGTCTCAGGTGAGTGGGGAAATGGCCGCCCCCACGCAAGTTGCTGCCAGAGCCAAGGTCGGGCGAGAGGCTGGACAGGATGAAGGGCATCGGCAGCCTGGCCTGGGCAGCTTGGCGAGTCGCTGGCACAAAGAGAGCAGACTCAGCTATGCACTAGAGCAGGGGTGGGCTCTGCCCCTAAATCCACAAGATTTCCATAATAATCATGAGCTGCTTTACAATAACAAACTGTGGAGTGTTTTCACTTGCCTTCCAGTTTCTGAGCCTTCAGGAGATCCCGTTCTCAGGACTCGGGAGGGGTAGAACCTTCCTTTTTGTTCCAAAAGAAAACGGAGATGTTCCCAAACAAGGACAAGGATGATGACTGACATAATCCCAAGACTCCGGCAGCTGGGACTTTAAGAGACACACCAAATATGGCAAGGCTCAGCCACACCATAGGAAGCAGCCTCCAGACGAGCTGTCTGACTTGTTTATCCAGAGTAGGAGCCTTTTTGGGCGTTTCCCCAGGCTTAGCGCCTGATGGGCCACTGCCACCGTATTTACCTGCACCTCCGCCGGCACAGGTGATCACAGATCTCATTGGCTGGGAACGGCGATCCACAGGGATCCACAGCCAACGGGAGCGGATGGACTCGATACGACTCGCCCACTGCTATTTGCTCACCCCTGAGCTGGAAGGAGGATGGCAAGAGTACAATACATGGGACGTCTGGGCTGACCGTGAGCCCATAACACTGGACAGGTGCACTGAACACCTGGGCGACAACCTCAACAAGGGAGGAGAGAAGGTAAAAGTGGCCGAGCACTCAAGGGGGTGTGGGCAGAGCTCCAGGGAACTACGGTGTAGGTGTGCAAGCTGTTCCGAGTCACTTCAGCCAAGACAAGCAGTTTAGTTTTATCATGATGTAAGCTAGGTGAGATCATCCCTGGGGAGCACCCGTTGACCTTCCCATATCTTATCTTGCCTTGTTTTGGGCTCAGGATAGTTCACTGAGGCCGTGTCCAGACTCAGGGTTTTTTTCGGGAAAAGTAGCCTTTTCCCGAAAAAACTTCCCCTGCGTCCAGACTCAAGCCGCGTTCTTTCGAAATTATTTTGAAAGAACGCGGCTTTTCTTTCGATGGCGGTAAACCTCATTTCACGAGGAAGAACGCCTTCTTTCGAAAGCTCCTCTTTCGAAAGAAGGCGTTCTTCAATGTAAAGAGGCCGTCTTCAAAAGAGAGCATCCAGACTCGCTGGGTGCTCTCTTTCGAAAAAGCGGATTTCTCTTTCGAAAGATCCGCCTGCAGTCTAGACGCGATCTTTCGAAAGAGGCTCTTTCGAAAGATGCTTTCGAAAGAGCCTCTTTCGAAAGAAGCCTGCAGTCTAGACATAGCCTCAGTAGTTACCTGGAGGTAAGTTTCATGCAATGAAGCGAAGGCTTGAGGGGAAGACGCTCCAGACGCCTTCATGGGAAGCATCAGGCACAGGCAATGGATGGGGTCAGGAGAACATGGATGCACCAGCCTCCAGCATTATCATACACCAGGCTCTGCCCCTAAATCCACAAGATTTCCATAATAATTATGAAATGCTTTACAATTACAAACTGGAGTGTTTTCACTTGCCTTCCAGTGTCTGAGCCTTCAGGGATCCCGTTCTCAGGACTCGGGAGGGGTAGAACCTTCCTTTTTGTTCCAAAAGAAAACGGAGATGTTCCCAAACAAGGACAAGGATGATGACTGACATAATCCCAAGACTCCAGGAGCTGGGATATTAAGAGACACATCAAATATGGCAAGGCTCAGCCACACCATAGGAAGCAGCCTCCAGACGAGCTGTTTGACTTGTTTACCCAGCGTAGGAGCTTTTTTGGGGGTGCAGGGCCCCCATGGCCTAGAGAATGCTACTGCTGCTGAATGAGTGATGCTGCTCCAGGAAGCTAGAAGGAGGCAGCCGGCAGGGACTGTGCAGATGCCCAGGGCCAAGCAGGCGGCAGCTCTTCCTCTGGCGCTCTCCCGGGGAAGCAGGGATGTGCGTGGAAGCCCTATGGGGCCGAGTCAGCAAGGTAGCTAGGCCCGTGCCCTTTGCCTGCTGAGCTCCAAGCTTTCCGATCTACGTGGGCAGCGCTCAGCTAGAATCCAAGCTGCCGGCTCTGCCATTGCCATGTTCGTGAGCTTCCAGTACGTGTCATCAGTGATGCGACACTGGTCCTGCCTGGAGACCCTGGAGAGTTGGACATGGGACAGCCAGGGAAGGGAGAGGCTGGACTCCAACCAGCAGAGAAAGTCTGGCAAGCAAAACGCCGTGAGTGAGCGCCCAGCACGATACTGCTGCCCAGTTCAGAGAGAAAGTCCTGGCAGGTGTCCAGCCCAGATCCCTGCCAAGCCCTCTCATCTTGGCAGAAGCGCTAGCACCAGATCTCGCCTGGCAAGGGAACCCAAGCAGCAGGGCCTTATCTCCTCGCCAGCAGCCTGGAACAAGCAAGGAGAGACGGGGGCGGGAGAGCGCTGAACCATGGCGTAGAAATCCCTTCTTGCGGCTTGCCAGGGTCCCCGATGCCCCGCTTACCCACGGCCGCCTTTCTGTCCTGTTCCACTGGTGGGCTGGCAAGTCCTGCCATCTCCCGCCTGCCAGGGTGCCAGCTCTGGGCAGCGCAGCTAGTTGGCACCTTTCGTCAGACCCCGAGCTGGTATCAATTGCCAAAGCTGCATTGGCTCCCGATAGCTGCGCCAGTTTACGCCAGCTGAGAATCAGGCCCAAGAAAAAGCTCAAAATCAGCTTGTAACAAATGCTTTCCCGTTGACCGTTTGGTGGGCAGGAGCAGGCCTGCCAGGGATGCCCAGCTGCTGGAAAGCAAAGACTAAAGGTCTAGTCACAGACACAGCAAAGCAGACTCGGTGCATGGGGTGTGCTTGAAACATTCAGCTCCAATTTCCTTGGTGCTTAACTCCATCCCATTACTCCCGGCTCAGCCGTTGATCTCAAAGAACAGCTACAGATGGAGAAACTGAGGCAAAGTGATCTGGCAGAGCTAGGAGTAGACTCCAGGTCTCCGACATCTGAGGCCTGGGCTCTAGCCACTGGGGGGCACAGCCTCCGAGAGCCAAGCACAAAGTGGGCCCATGACTCCCTGAGGCACCTTTGGGACGGATGCAAGGAAGGGTGAGCATGACTGAAGACTCCATCCATGGAGGGGCCTGTTCCCCTCACAGAGCTGCCAGGCTGCACCCCAACCTCACATTCAGCCAACGGGTGCAACAGGGTGCCCAGGCCTGGCATACGCCCAGAAGGTGGGGAGGAGCAGGAGAGAGGGTGCGAGGGCTGCAGCAGCAAGGCCTGGCTTTGCAACCGAGCCCCCTTCAATCCATGCACGAACCAGACTGGCTCGGGTCCACAAGCACTCAGCACGCAAGGCCTACGCCCCGCTGCGGAGGCGGGTGTGAGCCCAGCCGATTCTGGCACGAGCCACAGGCCTGAGTCGAGACGGCTCAGACACATTCGCATAGACCTGAGTCCAGGCTCAGGAAGGCCAGGTTCACAAGGCAGCGTGGGTTTGGCTCCTGGCAAGGGGGGAGCTCGAAAACACCCGGGTTCCACAACCCCAGGCTTAGCGTGCTGGGCAGACACGTGTTCAGAGGTGCTAGAAGTGTGCACAGTAGAGCCGGCCACGCCTGCCCCACTCCCACTGGAGACGGCGAGAGTTTAGCTTTTGATAACAAAGGGGCCTTCAGTATCGCTCCCCCTGCCCCACACGATCCCTCCTGCCTTCAGTATCACTCCCCCTGCCCCACACGATCCCTCCTGCCTTCGGTATCGCTCCCCCCGCCCCACACGATCCCTCCTGCCTTCAGTATCACTCCCCCTGCCCCACACGATCCCTCCTGCCTTTGGTATCGCTCCCCCCGCCCCACACGATTCCTCCTGCCTTCAGTATCGCTCCCCCCGCCCCACACGATCCCTCCTGCCTTCAGTATCGCTCCCCCCGCCCCACACGATCCCTCCTGCCTTTAGTATCTCTCCCCCCGCCCCACACGATCCCTCCTGCCTTCAGTATCACTCCCCCCGCCCCACACGATCCCTCCTGCCTTCAGTATCACTCCCCCCGCCCCACACGATCCCTCCTGCCTTCAGTATCGCTCCCCCCGCCCCACATGATCCCTCCTGCCTTCAGTATCGCTCCCCCCGCCCCACATGATCCCTCCTGCCTTCAGTATCACTCCCCCCGCCCCACACGATCCCTCCTGCCTTCAGTATCGCTCCCCCCGCCCCACACGATCCCTCCTGCCTTCAGTATCGCTCCCCCTGCCCCACACGATCCCTCCTGCCTTCAGTATCGCTCCCCCCGCCCCACATGATCCCTCCTGCCTTCAGTATCGCTCCCCCCGCCCCACATGATCCCTCCTGCCTTCAGTATCGCTCCCCCCGCCCCACACGATCCCTCCTGCCTTCAGTATCGCTCCCCCCGCCCCACACGATCCCTCCTGCCTTCAGTATCGCTCCCCCCGCCCCACACGATCCCTCCTGCCTTCAGTGTCGCTCCCCCTGCCCCACACGATCCCTCCTGCCTTCAGTATCGCTCCCCCTGCCCCACACGATCCCTCCTGGCCTTAGTATCACTCCCCCCGCCCCACACGATCCCTCCTGGCCTTAGTATCACTCCCCCCACCCCACACGATCCCTCCTGCCTTCAGTATCGCTCCCCCCACCCCACACGATCCCTCCTGCCTTCAGTATCACTCCCCCCGCCCCACACGATCCCTCCTGCCTTCAGTATCGCTCCCCCCGCCCCACACGATCCCTCCTGCCTTCAGTATCGCTCCCCCCGCCCCACACGATCCCTCCTGCCTTCAGTATCGCTCCCCCCGCCCCACACAATCCCTCCTGCCTTCAGTATCGCTCCCCCCGCCCCACACGATCCCTCCTGCCTCCAGTATCCCTGGGCTCCTGTAGGCCAAATACAACTCATGTGTTGAAGTCTACAACAAACTCTACACATCAGCTCATGACGTCGGAAGCGCAAGGTGTGTTTCAATCCTGCACAGCAGCTGGACAGAGGCATCAAGTCACATCTGCAGTGACCGTCAGCAGCACGGGCTCCCCACTGCCATTTCGCACAGGGATGTCTGTGAAATCTGAGAGGTGCTCCTGACCCAGAACCAATTCCCTGGGACATCTGAATGTTGGGGATGGGGGCTGGCCCCTGGGACAGAACCATCCCAGCACCATCTGCAGCCACAAGAGTTTGTAAATGAAAAAAAAAATCAATCAATCAAATCCCATCCCTAAAAGGACAGGAAAGAGGAAACCCGTCTGCTCCCTCCTCGCAGCACTGGAGAGCGGTGTATTAATAACGCAAGATTAACAGCAACTGCTTCACCTAACCATCCATCAGCGGATATAGTGCTTTGGCGAGAGTCAGATTAATGATTCGTGGCGTTACGATTTATAATGGGCTGGGTAACAGGTATTTAATACTTGAACGCCGCTGGCTGAGCTTCTCTGCCGTGCAGAATGTATCGAAGACAATGATTTCTAGGCTTCACGTGTTGTGTGATTCTTCTTCTCCCCCCACTTGTGGATCTTGCATTTCAAAGGCCATTGCTAGGAGGCAGCACTGCATCCCGCAAGATTCAGTGCTAAGAACTTGGCTGTTGAATCATGAATCATCTATGCCAGGGTGCATGTCACAGGGAGCAGGGGGGGAACGGTTCTCCTTGGCCTCTGAGGATAGGACAAGAAGCAATGGGCTTAAACTGCAGCAAGGGACATTAGGAAAAACTTCCTACATGTCCGAGTGTTAAACACTGGAATAAATTGCCTAGGGAGGTTGTGGAATCTCCATCACTGGAGATCTTTAAGAGCAAGTTAGACAGATATGTATCTATCAGGGATGATACAGACCAGGAGGGCAGGGGACTGGACTTGATGACCTCTCAAGGTCCCGTCCAGTTCTAGTATTCTATGATTCCATGATTCTGTGGGGTTCCTCTTGCAGACTTCACACATGGGTTTTATGACACAACCAGCAATACAGTAAAAGTTGCATCTCTAAGCATGAAAGAATCAGGACTGGAGCACGTGGGTGGCTCAGTCCTTGTGGGTTGACCACTGGAGACTCAGGAGACTTGAGTATTATTTCATGGGCAAGTCATGTGACTGCTGTATGCTTCAGTTTTCCCATCTGCACAATGGGGCTAATGATCCTGCCATGCTTTGAAATCTACTAATGTAAAGCGCTGTGTATAAGCTAGACACTGGTACTGTGAGCAGCACCACCACATTAATCTTGTGCACCTGGTGATGTTCCTATGATTTTTAACCTGAGCACTTTAACTCTGCAGTAATTGGAGCCAGTC
Organism: Pelodiscus sinensis; assembly: GCF_049634645.1. Lineage (NCBI taxonomy): Eukaryota > Metazoa > Chordata > Testudines > Trionychidae > Pelodiscus > Pelodiscus sinensis. The sequence goes on along the minus strand of NC_134739.1, from coordinate 4,352,945 downwards.
TGACTCACGGCTTCTCTATATGGGTATGTCTACACTAGCCCCCTAGTTCGAACTAGGGAGGCTAATGTAGGTATTCGAAGTTGCAAATCAAGCCTGGGTTTTAAATATCCTGCACTTTATTTGCATCTTCCCGACCAGTCGCCATTTTTTTTTTAATTTACAGATCCGGACTAGCTGCCCGCGTCTACATGCAGCAGGGATCCAGTATTTCGAATTAAAGTCCCTAAATCGAACTACCTGTTAAACCTCCTTGCAGGAGGAATAACAGGTAATTCGATTTAGGGCTTTAATTTGAAAGACCGGGTCCCTGCCACGTGTAGTTGTGGGCAGTTAGTCTGGACTTGTACATTTCCAAAATGGCGACCAGCCAGGAAGATGCAAATCAAGCGCGGGATATTTAAATCCCGGGCTTGATTTGCAACTTCGAATGCCGACATTAGCCTCCTTAGTTCGAACGAGGGGGCTAGTGTAGACATACCCCATGGGATTTTACAGTGGTATAAGCTAAGGTGTGAATTGAAACCATTATAATGCTTCTAGTAGAAGTCCATATGTGGACACTCTCATTTCAGTATGAGAGAGCTTCTTCCTTCATTTAGCTTATGTGACTATAGAAGGAATTTTAGCTGAATCAGAAAAAAAGTGGGAAGTCACATAGGAGGCTCACAGAATCTTAGAAGATTAGGGTTGGAAGAGACCTCAGGTGGCCATCTAGCTCAATGCTCTGCTAAACACCGGATCACCCCAACTAATCATCCTAGCCAGGGCTTTGTCAAGCCAGCCCTAAAAACCTCTAAAGGTGGAGATTCCACTTCTCCCTAGGCAACGCACTCTAGTGCTTCACCTCTCTCTTAGGCTGTGTCTAGATTACATGGTTCCGACGACGGAGCCATGTAGATTAGGATTATAGGTAAAGGCAAATGAAGCCGCGATTTAAATGATCGCGGCTTCATTTACATTTACATGGCTGCCGTGCTGAGCCGACAAACAGCTGATCAGCTGTTTGTCCGCTCAGCGCGCTAGTCTGGATGCTCCCCTGCCGACATCAAAGCCCTTTGTCAGCAGCCCCGTTATTCCTCGTGGGATGAGGTCTGCCGGGGCTGCCGACAAAGAGCTTTGATGTCAGCAGGGGAGCGTCCAGACTAGCGCGCTGCGTGGACAAACAGCTGATCAGCTGTTTGTCGGCTCAGCGCGGCAGCCATGTAAATGTAAATGATCATTTAAATTGCGGCTTCATTTGCCTTTGCCAAAACAACAAATCTACATGGCTCCGTCAACGGAGCCATGTAGTTTAGACGTACCCCTAGTGACATAGCTTTCCCTAATCTCCAATCTAGATCTCAATTTGAGACCACTGCTCCTTATTCCGTCATCTGCCACCACCAAGAACAGCCTGGCTCCATCCTCTTTGGAACCCCCCTTCGGGTAGTTGAAGGCTGCTGTCAAATCCCCCCTCACTCTTCGCTTCTGCAGACTAAACAGACCCAAGTCCCTCAGTCTCTCCTCATAAGTCATGTGCTCCAGCCCCCTCATCATTTTTGTTGCTTCTGCTGGACCCTCTCCAATGTGTCCACATCCTTTCTGTAATGGGGGGCCCTAAATCAGAATGCAATACTCCAGATGTGGCCTCACCAAGTGCTGAATAAAGGGGAATAATTGTTTCCTTAGATCTGCTGCCAGTTCTCTTCCTAATGCACCCTAATATGCCATTAGCCTTCTTGGCTACAAGATCACCCTGTTGACTCATATCCAGCTTCCCATTTATTGCAATCCCCAGGTCATTTTCTGCTGAACTGATGCTTAGCCAGTTGGTCCCCAGCTTGTAACAATGCTTGGGATTCTTCTGTCCCATGTGTAGGACTCTGCACTTGTCCTTGTTGAACCTCATCAGATTTCTTTTGGTCCAATCCTCCAATTTGTCTAGGTCACTCTGGACCCTCCAATGTATCTACCTCTCCCCCTAGTTTAGTCTCATCTGTGAACTTGCTGAGGGTACAATCCATCCCCTCATCCAGGTCATTAATAAAGGTGTTGAACAAAACCAGCTCCAACCTCTAGGGGACTGCCAACCAGATATCAAACCGTAGATCACTACTCATTGAACCCGACAATCTAGCCAGCTTTCTATCCACCTTACAATCCACATATCCCATCTATACTTCCTTAACTTTCTGGCAAGAATACTGTGGGAGACTGTATCAAAAGCTTTGCTAAAATCAAGGTATATCATGTCTACCACCTTTCCCAGAGACTGAGGTGAGGCTGACCAGTCTGTAATTCCTTGGATTGTCCTTCTTTTCTTTTTTAAAGATGGGCACTTAGCGTCCGCAGGGCATTTGCCTTTTTCCAATCATCTGGGACCTCCCCAATTGTCACAAGTTTTCAAAGACAATGTCCAGCTTTGGACAGCTCAACTACAGGCAGCCCAATTACAGGGAATCAGCTGGTAGCTTGTTATAGTCCAGAAATTCAAGCTGTATTGCCTCCAGCAGATTGGAGGATGGTGGTCGGGGGCCAGGGAAAAGTTTGAGAAAAAAAATCACATGGTCAAAGGTTAACCCTGGCAAAAAGTTACCATTTTCCCAACTACCTTTATGAGGAAATTCACAAGAAACATGCCTTAGGGATGATCTTTGGGTCAGTGTAGCCAACTGTTGTGATTTTATCCTGAATTTGGTGATATTTGTTATTGTCTTTAAAGTCCGAGATCCTGAAACCGCGGGAGCATGTGAGACTGTGAGCTCAGCTTTCATTGTTTTCTCCAAGTGAGCTTCTGGCCTTCATAGCTGCAGAGGAAAACTGGCAAGTGTGACTGTAAAGGCTCAGGAACTAGGAAGCAAATGAAAAGAAACTAAAATGTATATCTCTAGGTACAGATGATAGATACATAGATATAGATGGATCTAATCATTATTTTAGCAGCACTCATGATTAAGAGTTATGCCGGGCTCCATTGCTAACTGCCAACAAAATCTTTAAACCATGTCATATTTTACGGGGGAAAAAACTATTATAAAACCACCTTAGACAATCTTAAATTATTTTAACTGGTTCCATTTTTCACATCCCTCTGTGTTTAAAGTTAAGTTATCATGACCATCCCTGCACTGGCCTCAGCCAGAGATAGAATATTCTGCTAATGCAGAGTTGATCCCTCTAAGGTGACATCTACACTAGGAAATTATTTCGAAAGAAGAACTCCCGAAATAACTATTTTGAAATAGCACGTCCACGCTCCAGGGCAGCCTTGAAATGAGTCCGAGGAAGGCTCCCTTCATGTGGATGTGCTACCTCGACCTAGGAAGCACTAGGGAGTAATGGCTTTGAATGACTCCGGGGAGTTGTTTCAAAATAGCAGCAGCAGAGCGTCTGCATGACCGCTATTTCAAAATAAGTGTTATTCCTCATGGGAAGCAGGAGTTGTTATTTCGACATAAGGGGCTTGATCATGTGGACGCTTCTTTTGCTATTTCCAAATAACTCTGTACCGTGGACCAGGGCTAACAAAGTATCCACAGCAACCTCACAATGGCATGTTAGAACAGCCTGAAAATAAGTGCCATGTATCCCAAACGGGAGAGATTCTGGTTCCTTTCTAAGGGTGTGTCTAAACTACATGGCTCCATCGATGGAGCCATGTAAATTAGGCTGATCGGCAGAGGGAAATGAAGCCGCGATTTAAATAATCGCGGCTTCATTTAAATTTAAACGGCTGCCGCGCTGAGCCGACAAACAGCTGATCAGCTGTTTGTCGGCTCAGTGCGCTAGTCTGGACGCTCCCGCGCCGACCTGAAAGCCCTTTATCGACCTCCCCGTTATGCCTCGTAGGATGAGGTTTACCGGGGAGGTCGATAAAGGGCTTTCATGTCGACAGGGGAGCGTCCAGACTGCCCCGATCTGCCAACAAACAGCTGATCAGCAGAGCGGGGCAGCCATTTAAATTCAAATGGAGCCGCGATTATTTAAATCGCGGCTTCATTTCCCTTTGCTGAACAAACAAATCTACATTGCTCCGTCGACGGAGCCATATAGTCTAGACGTAACCTAATGGTGCAAAGCATTTTTCTAGGCATTCTGGCTTGCAAGACATCTTGGATATTAAACCCATCACTGTTCAAGGAATCATACTGCCTTTCCTGTACCTGAGATAAAGGGTGAGTGTGTGTGGTGTTAGTGTGTATGCATGTGTGAACATTCATGCCTCTGTGTGTACACGTGTGGAAGTATGCAAGCATGTATGTTTTGCACTGGCGGCTAAGCGGTGACTTTTGAAAAGTAGCTCAGAAGTTTTGAAATCCTGGGTCTTGGATAAAGGGGCAGCATGCAGGAGATGTGGCCACAGATGCAAGATCAGTGCAGTCTATCCAGTGGCAATTGCTACAATGTAAATATAGATCCATTCACCTGTGTGAAATGAGTATTTCCTTGCTAGGCAACTGTGAGACAGGGCTGGTGGCTGGCGTGATGGCCAGTGGTCTCAGGATGAGGGGATGGATTGCACCCTCAGAAAGTTCGCAGATGACACTAAGCCAGGGGGAGAGGTAGATATGCCAGAGGGCAGGGATAGGGTCCAGAGTGACCTAGACAGATTAGAAGATTGGGCCAAAAGAACTCTGATGAGGTTCAACAAAGACAAGTGTAGAGTCTTGCACCTGGAACAGCAGAATCCCGAGCATTGTTACAGGCTGGGGACCAACTGGCTAAGTAGCAGTTCTGCAGAAAAGTACCTGGGGATTACAGTGGATGGGAAGCTGGATATGAGTCAGCAGTGTGCCCTGGTAACCAAGAAGGGTAATGGCATATTAGGGTGCATTAGGAGGAGCATTGCCAGCAGAAGAGAGAAGTGATATTCCCCTTCATGCGGCTCTGGTGAGGCCACATCTGGAGTATCGTGTCCAGTTCTGGGCCCCCCACTATGGAAAGGATGTGGATACATTGGAGAGGGTCCAGCAGAGGGTGGGTGACCAAAATTATTAGGGGGCTGGAGCGCATGATCTATGAGGAGAGACTGAAAGATTTGGATTTGTTTAATCTGCAGAAGAGAAGAGTGAGGGGGGATTTGAGAGCAGCCTTCAACTTCCTGAAGGGGGGTTCCAGAGAGGATGGAGACCGGCTGTTCATAGTAGTGACGGATGGCAGAACAAGAAGTAATGGTCTCAAGTTGCAGTGGGGGTGGTCTAGGTTGGAAATTAGGAAAAATTATTTCATTAGGAGGGTGGGGAAGCACTGGAATGGGTTACCTAGGGAGGTGGTGGAATCTCCATCCCTAGAGGTTTTTAAGTCTCGCCCTGACAAAGCCCTGGCTGGGTTGATTTAGTTGGGATTGGTCCTACTTTGGGCAGGGGGCTGGACTTGATGACCTCCTGAGGTCTCTTCCAGCTCTGTGATTCTATGATTCTAAGCCCATGCATTTGTGTGGAGAATCAGTGTTTTCCTGGCTTCCTTTTCCACCCCCTTCCTCAGTCCCGGGAACCCAGGCAGAGGACTGTCTGTGATGCTACAGAATACAAAATTCCATGCCAGCCAACACTGCAAAACTCTACAAGCCAGGGTGCAATGTTTGGAAGCCAGAGGGAACAATGATTGCGTGAGAGGGAAGGAGAATATGTAGATATTTTTCTGCTTTAATGCAGACTCGTAATCAGCAGCTGTCGCGTGAATTTGCATCGAATGTCAGCAAAACAACCGATTCCCCGCCCTGTGCCTCTGCTCTCCTGCATCTCCCCGCAGCAAACTGCTGGAATGATCCTTTGCAAGCAGAGAAAATATCTAATAGAAGAAGAATGTTTTTGATGTGTCACATCCGTCACTGGTTCACTCCGCAGAGAGGGGGTAGCTCCTGACAAGCTGTTTTGTCTGGGAATCTGTTTAGACTGATTGAAAGGGCTCAGGGCTTGGGCTCCTGCTTCACAATTGCCTAGAAACAGTTGTTATGGCAAACACTGGGGAAAAGCATTTACTGTCAGTGCTAATGAGAGTTGAAAGGCTAGAGGGTTTGATTTTCTCCCCCTTGTGTGGAATCCCACTTGGTCTGAGCCTGCTTGGTTGGATTAGCCGTGCTTGAAGTGTCATTCCATAGATGAAGAGAAGAGAGGTCATAGTGGACCACAAGCTAAATATGAGTCAGCAATGTGATACTGTTGCAAGAAAAGCAAACATCATTCTGGGATGCATGAGCAGGAGTGTTGTGAGCAAGACACGAGAAGTCACTCTTCCACTCCACTCTGCGCTGATTAGACTTCATTTAGGCTGTGTCTACATTGGCATGATTTTGAGCAAATACTTCTAACGGAAGAGTTTTTCCGTTAAAAGTATTTGCTCAAGAGAGCGTCTATACTGGCATGTGCCTTTGCGCAAAAGATTTGCTTTTACGCAAAAGCATCCGTGGCAGTGTGGACGCTGTCTTGCACAAGAAAGCTCCGATGGCCATTTTAGCCATCGGGCTTTCTTGTGCAAGAAATTGACGTTACCTGTCTACACTGGCCTCTTGCGCAAGAACTCTTGCACAAGAGGACTTATTCCTGAGCGGGAGTGTCAGAGTATTTGCAAAAGAAGCACTGATTTTGTATATTACAACGTCGGTGTTCTTGCGCAAATACTCGGGGCCAGTGTAGACAGGCGGCAAGATTTTGCGCAAAAGCAAACGCTTTTGTGAAAAATCTTGCCAATGTAGACACAGCCATAGATTTCATTGTCCAGTTCTGGGCACCACATTTGAGGAAAGATGTGGCGAAACTAGAGAAAGTCCAGAGAAGAGCAACAAAAATAATGAAAGTTCTAGAAAACATGAGCTATGAGGGAAGACTGAAATAATTGGGTTTGTTTAGCCTGGAAAAGAGAAGACTAAGCAGTGACATGATAGCAGCTTTTATGTATCTAAAAGTGTGTTATAAGGAGGAGGGAGAAAAATTGTTCTCCTTGGCCTCTGAGGACAGGTCAATAAACAATGGGCTTAAATTGCAGCAAGGGAGATTTGGGTTGGACTGGACATTAGGAAAAACTTCCTGTCAGGGTGGTTAAACACTGGAATAAATGGCCTAGGGATGTTGTGGAAATTCCATGATTGGAAATATTTAAGAGCAGGTTGGACAGACGCCTGTCAGGGATGGTCAGATGATGCTTGGTCCTGTCATGAGGGCAGGGGACTGGATTTGACCTCTCGAGGTCCCTTCCAGTCCTAGTAGTCTATGATTCTATAAACTAAAATGTTAAGGGTGGTTCTACTGAAATCAGGTGATGTGTTGATATTCCTAGCTTTGGTCTATCAAGATTGTCAAATAACAGCAATGCAACCACAGCAGCATGGCCGGTCGGTGTGGGCTAATTTTCCCATTGTAGTCCAGCTGGGTCTCTGGGTACATACTCATGTAATTGGACCATGCTACCCCCTGTGCTGTTTTCAGTCAGCTAGCTCAACTGAAGATAGCTCAGCTCCTTCTGCATGTGCTGCACATGCTCCTATTTATAGTGTAGCTATAGAGGAAACCTGGGGGTTACAGTGGATGAGAAGCTGGATATGAGTCAACAGTGTGCCCTTGTAGCCAAGAAGGCTAATGGCATATTAGGTTGCATTAAGAGGAGCATTGCCAGCAGATCCAGAGATGTCATTAGTCCCCTTTATTCGGCTTTGGTGAGGCCACATCTGGAGTACTGTGTCCAGTTCTGGGCCCCCCACTACAAAAAGGATGTGGATGCATTGGAGAGGGTCCAGCGGAGGGCAACCAAAATGATTAGGGGGCTGGAGCATATGACTTATGAGGAGAGGAGGAGGGAGTTTGGACTGTTTAGTCTGAAGAAGCAAAGAGTGAGGGGGGATTTGATAGCAGCCTTCAACTTCCTGAAGGGAGGTTCTAAAGAGGATGGAGAGAGGCTGTTCTCAGTAGTGACAGATAGCAGAACAAGGAGCAATGGTCTCAAGTTGTGGTGAGAGAGGTCCAGGTTGGATATTAGGAAAAACTATTTCAGTAGGAGTGTGGTGAAGCACTGGGATGGGTTCCCTAGGGAAGTAGTGGAGTCTCCATCCCTAGAGGTGTTTAAGTCTCGGCTTGACAAAGCCCTGCCTGGGTTGATTTAGTTGGAATTGGACCTGCCTAGAGTAGGGGGCTGGACTTGATGACCTTCGGAGGTCTCTTCCAGTTCTATGGTTCTATGATTCTATGAAAAGAGAGACATGCAATATGAAGGCAATGTATTTAGGCTGGTGTTTATGCAGGACATTGTGGAGAGAACTGCCAATCTCTCCAGGTTACTGGAGCTAGCCTCCATAATAGTGCTTATGCCATGTGAGGGCTCTCATTTGCCTGGGTGGTTTTGTCCTGTAGACAGCAGCTCAGCATCTGAAATGTTCCATCCAGAGAAGCTTCAGTAACACACTGCAGAGAACTTTCTCTGTTAAGCCCCCAGTTCAGTAAGCCACCTAAATATGTGCTTAATTGTAAGTCACCTGAAGTCAATAGAAGGAAAGCACTTGCTGAAAGTTAATCCCTTGCTTTAGTGGTTTGCTGGATTGGGAATTAAAAGAATTGTGCCACAACTAACATTTCAGTTGGGATCAAATTGCAAATACACTTACACAGAACCTGTAAGACTAGCGCCTTCTGGTGCTGCTACCCAATATTACAGCTTCCCATTGTAAAGGGGGTGAAGATTTGGTTTTGTGGCAGACAGTTAAATCAGAATACAAATAAATACCAATCCAGGTTTGTAGGGATTACAAAAATAACCAGCTTGAAAGCTTCTACAACCTATAATAAAGAGAAAGCCCTAGCTACAACAGTTCAGCTATTTCAATAACCGTGAAAGCATCATAGCAGCTGAACGAAAAGAATAGAATTGCTGTTCTGGGTCACTGAGGCTCAGTAATGCTATTTTATTTAAACAAATATGAGCAGGGATTAGCTGTGTGCTTTGCTGAGCAAAGGCCATCTATTTGCCCTGTGTTTTTCTCTCTGCTTCCAAACAAGAGGCTATGCAGGGAAGTCCTCTGTTCTTTGCATGGGGAAGATGTGAGCAGGGGCATAGGCTTAAGAATGTATCACAGAAGCCATTTAGATCAGGAGAGTTGGCTACTCAGCTCTGTGGCGTAGGAGAGAGCAGGGTTAAAACACAGGGCAGCTGGGTTTTATTTCAAAACTGGGCAGTACCCCAAAGGCTAAGGGACAATATCAGTTGATCTCAGTTACACAGGGCCACCAGCCTTCTGCGCTACAAGGGCAGGATTGTTCCATTTTCTAGGGATCCTGCAATGAGGCTTCAACTTGGCCCCCTTGGAGCAATAGTCTAAGGGGACATCTGCATTGCAAGAAAAGAGGGCAGCAGGGGCAGTGGCTGGCTGGGTCAGTTGCATGAGGCTTGCAGGGCAGGGGCTCAGCATTGCAGTGTGGACCTTTGGGGCTTGCACTGGAGCTGGGCCTCATGGGATGAGGCGGGGGGGGGGGGCGGGGGAAGAGGGGAGAGTCTCAGAGCTCAGGCTCCAGGTTGAGTGGGAGCATCTATGCTGCTATTTTTAGCCTAAAGCCCTAGCTTATGGGCCCAAATCAATTGCCCCAGGCTCTGGGCCTCAGTGCCACAGAATTTGGATTGGCGTGAGGCAAAGGGCTTCGGTGTGAGGACACTTGATGGGGCTTGTCTTTACCAACCAGCAGCCCAAGAGCATGCCCGCTGAGACCACTGGGAACACCAAGGTTGATGAACGGCCTCATGAGCTCATCTGGAGCCCTAACCTCTTTTTCTTTGCCTTCCTTTTCTCTGGTTATCCATGATAAAAGGGGTAGGATCCTGCCCCATTAAAATCAATGGCAAACCTCCTGGATTCCCAGGGATCTCTCTAGGTTGACATCTTGCGTGTCCCACAGGCTCTGTGTGTGTCCGTCCTGCACATGGAGGGGTGACTGCAGCTTGTGCAGATACATCCCAGCGACCTTTAATCTAGCTAGCTCGGATACCAGAAGAAAAGAAGCCACAGCAGCGTGGATATCACCAGGGACTGGCTGCCTAGGTACCCAAGTGCCAGGCAAGCTTGTATGCCCCTCCTCAGCCTGGCTCGGAGGGTGCCACACCGCACTCTGGTGACAATTGAAAGGGCCGGAGGCTCCTGCCATCACAGTTCCTTGTTGCATTTCTTTTTCTGGTTCTGGTTCTGCTTCAGCCAAGGTTGTTTGCTGACTGCTCCTTTCTGCTTTGAATTTTAATATTTGATACGCCAACAGCTTAAGTGGCCCAGGACTTCACAGGCAGTGGCTGGGAGTGCTGGGGCCTTTTGAACCGCTGGGCCCCTGGGCAAATGCCCCTTTTGCCTTTCCCCTGTTGGGCCTGCCAGGGCTGTCCCCCAGCTAGCGAGATGAAAGTTGGCACAGGTATGTGCACACATGTTGCAATCATACTGATAGACCCGTATTGCTGGCTGTGGGGCTGGCTTCAGGGTGTGCCCCCCCTTTAATGTCAGTAAGACTGCTCATTAGAGTAGGCATTACACCAGCAAGTAAATATCTGCAGGATACAGCCCTATGAACGCCAGGACTTCGCAGCAGTGTCTGTGTATTCTGCGTGTTCTATAAGCTGCATCACTCCCATTGGGAGCTAAATCCCGAGTCAAGTCTGCCTCAGAACATGAGAATGGCTGAAAAACCCCAAGACTTTTCAAAATGACCTTTGGGTCTTTTTTCATTTGTCTTCTGGTGTCACCGCGTTTAGGGATCCAGGGCAGAGCTGTTTGCCTTATCTAGCTATTTTTCAAGCTGTCTTATATGACTTGATTGGTCAAGATTCCATTTTTAGTAGTGATGAGCCAAGAAATGGTTTGTGGCCTCTTGCTTTTGTTGGACAAAAGATGCCTTTAGTCATGATAAATTAACTCATAAATTCACTCATCATTATTTTTATTAGATCTTTACAGCATCTCTCTTGCACTTTAGGTGGTAACACACTGTAAACTTCATTATTAATTATTAATTATTTTAAAGAGGATGTTAAAAATTCTGTTCCACAGAAAATTCTGCCATTCCACATTTTAAAAAAAAATCTGCAAAACGAAATTTTTTAAAACAATTTTTCTTCCATATCGACCAAAAAGTTTTGTTTTGATAAAATGAAAACATTTCATTCTGATTTTGACTTTTATTTATTTATCTGATTGCAATTTGTAATAAAATATCAAGTAAGACAAATGAAAAAATCATCGCATCCCATTCTCATGAGGTAGAAATAGAATGTTTCAAGTTGATCAAGACAGTCTCCTGCCATTTTTAAAAATTAAAATTAGTCAAAGTGTCTTGTGGAAATTTTATAAGAAATGGCAAAATCCCATTCCGTTCAAAATATTATTTATTGTTGTTATTATTATTATTATTGTCTGACCCTCAAGTTCACTGAAATACCGTCACATAATGGAAGAAATTGTGCAGTCATCACCCTTAAGTGCCACTGAACGATTTGGAGGCTGAGGAGGTTAACTGAGGCTATCTCCAAGCAGCTTGTCTTTCCATTTTTGTGTCATGAAGAGTACAAATAACTAGTCTTTCTTCCAGCTCTCTCAAAGCATTTTCTGCTTGTTAGTTAACTATCCTGTGTGATCAAACTCCAGTGGGCCTCTTTTTAGAGCTGAGTCCACAGAACAACAAATGCAGAAGGAGAGGAAGGTTGGGGACTTCTGTTCTCCCATCTCATTACACAAGAACAAGAAGTCATTCAATGAAATTAAGAGGAGGCAATTTCAAAACATATCAAAGGAAATACTTTATAGTCCACGGGATTAGACAGTGGAATTTAGTGCCACTTGAAGCCCAAGAGGCTAATGATGTTAAAAGGGGCTGGAGTTATATGGGTACCATCCACACGGAATGATAGACATTTGAGAAGCCCTATGGTGCTTCATGTTTCAGGGCTTAAGGCAATCTCTGACTATCCCTGGTGAGATCTAATGTGGGGACAGATTATCCCACATCTGCCCATTGCAAGGTTCTTACACTTTCCTCCATAGAGTCTAGAACTGGCCTGCGTCAGAAATAGGAAGCGAGGAGATTGGGTTATAGTGAGACATTTCTTGTGCTCCTAGATGTGTATCAACTGACACTCACAGGAGGCAAGCAATTTGCCTGAGGTCATGCAGTAAGACAGTGGCAGTGCTGAGAAATCATGTCTGTCTATCTTAGCCACTAGATAAAATGCTTCTCCTGATTCCCACTCCTGGGCCAGCGCTAAGAGGCACAATGCTGTTTTCCAATCACGCCAGACAATCAGTATAAGCCCAGGTAGAAAATGCCATCAGATTTGGTATCAGCAACACATTTATGGCTTTAAAGTCCAATCAACTTCAGCTGCCATTCTTTAGCATCACTAAGGCAACAGTACAGCAGGGATGGCAAATGCAGGGTATGATATTGGACCATAATAATTTAGCTGACTGCATTAAAATGAAGTACATCTTACACATCTGACGTTGACCAAACTGCTCTTGGTTTCAGGTGTAGCTTTGCCTAAGCCAGGGCTAGAACAATACAATAGGACCCACTCCCACTAAACAACACTAATCTGCCCTAGACAGCACAGTGTGTCAGACTGCATTCTGCCTATGAGCTGGGCAGGAAATGCTTTTCCTATCCCATGAGAAATTTGAGATCTCAAACATTTTTCCTGCCCCGAATCTAGAAGAAAATTTAAAATCATGAAAACTTCTCCCATCTGAAAATCTCCAAAAAATTTAGTTCAGATCAAATGAAACATTTCATTTTGGTTTGGACCTTTTTCTTTTCTATTTTTACATTTTAACTATTTTCCCCATAAATGACCATCACTTTCACAACAAAAAAGTTGTTTCAAACAGAAAAGTAGAACTCTTTCATTCAAAAATTGTTGGCTGTCCCAAACAAATTTGAAACCTTTTAAAAAAAACACATTCAGAATGGGAAATGATTTAAACCAACCCATTCCCCCAGTTTCAGTTTTAATGAATCACCATTACTGGAGGAAAAAATGTTTTGCTGGAAAATACTCAGACAACCCTAAAGTTCATGAAATTACTTCCCAGCAATGCCTCCTTCCTATTAAAGTGCATTGCACAGATCTAGCACTGGATAAAACCTTTTAAACTCTTCAACTTTTGTTAAATCTCTGAAGAAATTTGTCAAGCTCATTTGTCTTCTTCTCTGGATTAAATTTTCATGTTCTCTTTCAAGCCCGTTCAGGTCTGCAGAATAATTTTCTGGCATGTGTTCAGTCAAGAAAAACTGACAGCGGATTTCAAACTCTCCCAATAGCAAAGCATGGGCCAGATCCAGAAACGGTTTTTTTTCTGCACAGGAAGAAGATTCCCTATCTTACTCGGTAACTCGGGTGTTCCTTTATTTCATGCTGGGTCCTTGTTTACCTAATATCCCTCCTCCTGAGTGTTAAAACCAGTCAGGGTGATTAGACAGGTCTCTCCCCAACTTCTCCTTCAATTTCCATGGGCTTGTCTATGTGAACCAAACAATAATTGCAGGAGGTTGTAAATCCACTAGCCCACCACACGCTACAGTCTATGCGAACTCTGCTGCCTCACACTAAAGATGCTGACATGAGGTTTGATCTACCCTGCTTTGAAACTGAAGCTCACCAGGGAACTGGTACGGCAGCAGGTCCCACATACGAATGGGCAGCGGGCTAGTGCGAGGCAGATTGTCACAAGCTAAGGGCTCATATCACAGGCCAGCCGCTCCCAAACGCTTACAATCTCAAATGGCACTGAAATGTCAGCAGGCCAGTTTGCGGTAATCCCTAGTGTGTGCGGGATGCCACAGTGTGACCTTGCAGTTATGGTGTCTGTACAGTGGCCCCTCCCCTGCTTGGGCAGGGCAGTCCCAAAATTCACGTTCCAAGTCCCAGTCCCAGGTGGAATGACTCCAGAGCAGCATTTACACTGAATTCCCGTGGTGTCACTAGGCACCCGCCTGAGGCTCAGGGGTGGTTCCAGCCTTTTTTCGGTGTGTGTGTGTGTGTGTGTGTGTGTGTGTGTTGGGGGGGGAGGTCTGCTGACCCTTGGGGTACGTCTAAACTACATGCCTCCGTCGATGGAGGCATGTAGATTAGCCAGATCGGCAGAGGGAAATGAAGCCGCGATTAAAATAATTGCGGCTTCATTTAAATTTAAATGGCTGCCCCGCTCTGCCGATCAGCTGCTTGTCGGCAGATCGGGGCAGTCTGGACGCGACGCACCAACAAAGAAGCCTTTCTTGATCGGCACAGGTAAACCTGGTTTCACGAGGCATACCTGTGCCGATCAAGAAAGGCTTCTTTGTCGGCGCGTCGCGTCCAGACTGCCCCGATCTGTCGACAAACAGCTGATCGGCAGAGCGGGGCAGCCATTTAAATTTAAATGAAGCCGCAATTATTTTAATCGCGGCTTCATTTCCCTCTGCCGATCTGGCTAATCTACATGCCTCTGTCGATGGAGGCATGTAGTCTAGACACACCCTTGGTTTCCTCTCACCCTTGGTTTCCCCCACGAGATTCTGGTCCCTGCTCTTCCACTTTCTGCTGAAGCCTGGGCCCTGGCCAGGCCAGAAGCCAGAGCTGGGCAGTAGAAAGAGCTACTCATGGAGCCTGGATCAGCTGTGAGGCAGCCTTGGGGGAGGGATGCAGGCTGCGAGGTGTGGTTGGGCATTCCGGCCCCCTTTCCAGGGCAACTATTGGATCCAGGACTCCCCACACTGGCCCAGGTTCCCTGGGTGGCTCTTATCATGGCTTGGCTCTGATGCCTAGCCTGGACATGGGGCAGACCCCAAGGGAAAGAGTACAACCAGAGGTCAGGGCCATAGAGGGGTGGGGTCACAGAGGGGGCGGGGCTCCTGCGTATGTGCCAGTTTTGCATTTTGAAGAGATGGTCTCCCTACACGTGTGAGATACCTGGAGGATGCCATTTTTTATCATCTTGTTCTACAAAATGGCATCCCCCGTGCTGCCCAGGGTCCCAGAGGAAACGGTGTCATGCTGGCAAAAAGGTTGGGAACCCCTGCGTTACACCAGCTCAGCCCCATACTTCAGGAAGCTTCCAGATCCCTCCTAATTCAGCCCCTAAGGCCAGCTCCTCCGGAACCCCTCAGAGCATTTCGCTGGGGAATTCTGTCCAAATGGCCACAAAATTGGTTCTTTGGGGGGCTGGATCTCGTTCCAGATCTGAGCTGCGAAGTCAGCCCCACATCAGCCCAAGCAGGAAGGCAGCCCAGGAGGGATTCGTTCATTCATTCATTACAGCGACGGCCTTTCGGGGAGAACTGAATACATTGTAACTGAGTAAAGGCCTTAGACACCCACTCACAGCAGCCCCAAAGGACCAGAGAGTGAATTCATGGATTCCCCAAACTTAAGGCCAAAAGGGACCCACTAATCTGACTGTCTCTAGGCTCTACACTTTCCCCACAAGCCCCTGTATGGAGCCGGGTAACTTGTGTTTGGCTCAAGCATCTTCCAGAAACGTGTCCAGTTTTGACACCATCAAATCCATCACTTCCTCTCGTGTCTTGTTCCGATGGTTAGCCACCCCTCGCTGCTGAAAACGTGTGCCTTATTTCCAGTTTGAAATTGCTTTGGCTTCACCTGCCAGTCATTGGTCTTTGCTGTATCTTTCTCTGCTAGATTGAAAAGCCCTTCAGTACTCAGCATTTTCTCTCTGTAATCACCCTGTACTCAAGTCATCTCTCAGTCTGCTTTGTGATCTGCCCAGCAGATTGAGTTGCCATGGGCAGGGCAGGTTATGGAACTCTGTCCTTCCAGCATACAGACAGTCCCCGGGTTACGTACAAGATCGGGACTGTAGGTTTGTTCTTAAGTTGAATTTGTATGTAAGTCAGAACTGGTACATATTGTAGGGGAAACTCTAGCCAAACATTTCTCCAGAGCTCAGTTTTATTCTCCCACACCTCACTTCCCTCAGTCCTTTATTCTCAAGCTGAGGTGTCTGCTGAGAAAAGCCACTCCGCATCTCCCTGGTCTGCTGGGGGGGGGGGGGGCGCTAGCTTTGTGTCTCCCTAGTCTGCTGGGGGGAAGCAGCTAGTGCGGGGTTGCCTCACCCCGTTTGTAAGTAGGGATCCGATGTAAGTCGGATCCATGTAACCCGGGGACTGCCTGTATTTTTATCTGGTGCGTGACACTAGTATGCAAGCACCTAGTAAGCTTCATAGGCCTGTTTTTTGTGTGCAAGTATCGCCACTGAGGCAAGGGTTACAATGTCTTAAAATCAGTAGCATCGTCAGAAGCACGCGCGTTACCGGTGAGTCGTGCTGAATGCATACTCATGAGATTTGGAGAATGGAGCTGTCAGATTGTAACAAACCTCTACTGAACATGTGCAGATGCCAATTTTCAGAAGCTCGTAACAACCGAAATGGAGCTGATTTTGACAGATAGGAAGAAGGCAGCTCTTGGACCTAAAAGGGACACTCCAGCCAAATAAAAATCCTGCTTCCAAATATGGGGTTGCTAGAGCTACTCTGTAACAGTTTAAAGATGTTTCAAATAATTCTAGTAATGTATTTTCCCCTAATTTCATTCCTAGAAATAAAATGGTTTTTTTTGTTTGCTTGTTTGTTTTACTTTAAACAGAAATTCAGCCTGATGTTTGGAAAATGACAGCTCAAAGTTTGGCAAAAATTCCACTGACTTCAGTGGAGCCAGGATTTCACTCTATAGCTACGTCTGCATTGCACGATTATTTCAGAATAAGTTAGTCTGGAAGAAATGTTCTGAAAGAACTTATTTCAAAATCGCACGTCCACACTACAGGGAAGCCTAAAAACTAATCCGAGGCAGGCTCCCCTAATGTGGACACTCTACCTCAATATAGAGCCCCAAAGTAATTACTTTGAATGGCCTGGGGAGGAGCTATTTCGAATTAGCAGCAGCAATAGTCCACACTACTGCAATTCCAAAATAGCTATTTCCGAAGAGGCGTTATTCCTCGTAGAATGAGGTTTACAAACACCGAAATAAGCCTCCCGTTATTTCAAAATAATTTCGAAATAATGGGCTATCTGTGTAGACACTTGCATAGTTATTTTGGAATAAAAGACGTTATTCCGAAATAATACTGCTGTGTAAATGTCTGTGAGTGTAGTTAAATCCCACACCATTCGAACTGGGTGAGAAACAGTTGTCCCAGCTCATGAACATTTTCCAGATATCAAAAAATATTGTCTTGTCCGAAATAGGAATGAAAAGTTGAAATCTTAAAAAAACTCCAGAACCCGAAAATAAAATGTAAACAAAAATTGCTTTGGATCAATTGAAATGCTTTGCCTTGATAATTTTGACACTTTTAAAATTTTAATTTGGATCATTTAAAAAATATTATTTTAGACTGACGCTTAATTTAGATAAAAAGTTTCTTTTGAACCAATGTAGTTCTTTTTGCTTGTTTGTTTGTTTGAGACCTATTGATGCGGATGTTTGATAGTTTCAAAACTTCTGTACACTTTTTAAATAGAAAGAATAGTCAAGATCCACAAAAGCCACTAACCCAGAAGAGTTAATTTGGCCTGAAGCCTTGAATCTCAGTCCTACCTACATGCCCCTCTCCACCATGGGGCTGGAGTGCCAGGGGAGTGAAGTGTCTCAGTTGAGATTGGGTTGGGATTGGTCCTGCCTTGGGCAGTGGGCTGGACTTGATGACCTCCGGAGGTCTCTTCCAGCTCTACGATTCTATGATTCTATCAGTGAGCTTGGAGGTTTTGGAGGGCTTGTTTTTTTGTTTCTCCCTTGTATGGTCCCCAGCTGATTTTTCTCTGGGTCAATGGCCCCCAACCCAAAAAAGGTTCCTGCTCCTCCCATAAATACAGACAATGCTGAAACCTTTTGTGTTGGACATAATATTTTATTCCACAATAAAGCCTGGCCAACAAGCTCCCAACTGGGGTCAAGCCCTCATCTGGCCACAGCATCATAACATTCCTGCACCCCCACAAACCTCAACCCTGAGCCCATCATACACCTGAACCCCCTGCCCTGAGCCCCTCATACACGCCAAACTGATCTCCTGCACCCAACACCCACAAGCCTGTGGCTTGCTCAGCAGCCCAACCCTCCACCTGACCCCATAGACTCAGACTTTAAGGTCAGAAGGAACCATTATGATCATCTAGTTTGACCCCCTGCACAGTGCAGGCCACAGAATCTCACCCACCCCTCCCAGAATAATCTTCTCACCTATATCTCAGATATTGAAGCCTTCAAATACTTTGAAGGCTCCAAGATGCAGAGAATCCTCCAGCTGTGATCTGTGCCCCATGTTATAGAGGAAGGCAAAAAACCTCCAGGGCCTCTGCCAATCTACCCTGGAGGAAAATTCCTTCCCGACCCCAAATATGGCGATCAGCTAAACCCTGAGCATGTGGGCAAGACTCACCAGCCAGACACCCAGGAAGTTCTCTATAGTAACTCCTATCATCCCTCCAGTGACCTATTTCCCACTGATAATCAATGGCCAATTAGTTACCAAGATCATATTATCTCATCAACCCATCCTCTTATCATAGAATCATAGAACTGGAAGAGACCCCAGAAGGTCGTCAAGTCCAGCCCCCTGCTCTAGGCAGGACCAATCCCATCTAAATCAACCCGGCCAGGGCTTTGTCAGGGCAAGCCAACACTCCCCAGCCTGGAGCCACCTCCCTGAACCAGCATCCCCTTCTCCACTTCCTCCTGCACACAGATTCCCTCCCAGAGCTTGCACCTTTCATCCCTTCCCACACCCAAATCCCTTACTCCCACCCCAGAGCCCACACCTCCTGTCTCAACCCAGTGAGAGTGAATAAGGGCTGGGGACAGCAAGTGATGGAGAGGAGAGGAATGGAGAGGGCAGGGCCTCAAGGAAGGGATGGGGTCTGAGCGAAGTGATGGGGTAGATCTTGGCTTGCCCTGACATTTAAAAAGTGATTTTGGTTGGAGACCCCTGACATAAAGCAATAGCTTGGCATTCCTCTGGAGAGTGTTCAGGTGGTTTGTGATACATCAGTTGCTAGCAGAAGTTAAACTTGCCATTTGAATAAATTGGAAGTTCATTTCCTAATCAGAGAGGGTCACAAACAAGTCCTTAACATGCTATCAATCCAGAATTTTGTCCAGGTGTGCCACCTGTTTGATGATCTATTTATCAATGAGGTAGGCTTTAAGTAACTTTCTGGAACCTTGTCTGATTTAGATTAGGTAAAGCTAGTAATAATGTCATAGGAATTATATAACATAATTGTTGACTATCAAACCCAGTGATATGTATCAACAATATCCCTTGCTAATCTAAGTCTTGTGAGTTCTTGTGGTTTGATCACAAGTCTTGTGACAGCAGGCATTTTTCTTAATGCACCAGCTACAGGAGTCATGTGACTTTAAGAGTATTTTAGTTTTTAAAATTTTTTGTTTTGTTTTGTTTTTACAGTGAATTTCCTGCCCTCAACAGGTGATTCAAATGAGGCCTAGCATTTCAAAAACCAGAAGGGAAAGTAAAACAGAAGAAAATGCTTCCCATATCTATCTTCCTCCATAACGATTAGATTTATCGCCACATCTTTTGTGCGTTGTTGGGCTATTTCTCTGAAAAAACTCATGGAGTGTCCACACCTCAAGCACATTTTTGTGCAAAAAAATTGAAAGAACAGAGGGGTTTTTCCGGCATAGGTATTCCTCATTCTACGAGGAAGAACTCTTTCGCAAAAAGGTGTGTGTGGATGGGGAAGCACAGGTGTCCTGGTGGGCATTCTGTGCATACTAATCACAGATTACTTTTGAGAGAGAGCATCCATGCAGTCTGGATGCTTTCTTTTGCAAAAGTGCTTTTTTGATGCGTTTTTGCAGTGTGGATGCATTCCTGCGCAAGAAGTTTTTGCAGAAGATCTCTTCTGATAAAAGCTTCTTGTGCAAGAAGCCTGCAGGCCAGACATAGCCTTGAAGTCCTACATTCCATCCCAGAATAGGCAATTTCAGTAATGGATAAAGCATCAAGAGTTCTGGAGACACATAGGTGTGAATTTCGCTCAGAACGAAGAGAGGACTTTGGTCTCAGAAACTTTCACCGGGATTAAATTCACTTGAGAATTTTTTCCATTAAAGTAGCCGATAGAACTGCTCTTTCTGCCTTGGGGGCTGCCCCTCATCCCCCCCTTCTAATTAACCTGCCTAAACTCATCCACGTCTGGGCAGCATTAAAAAATAAAAAAGACCCGGGAATTCGGTTAACAAAAGTAGATTTTGCCAAATTCATTTCTATTCTGTTTATCACTTTCCACGTAGCAAAGTCAAGACCAGGCATGGATGTGATAGAAGGAAGTCAGTTATAATTTCTGTGTCCTTCAGGTGTTTCTCTTTCCCCGGGAATCATAAATCTCCCTGCCAAAAATAAAATGCTCAGCTTGGTGATCTCACATTGCAGGCTCCCAGGGCTATCAGGAGTTAGAAATTATCCTCACTCACTTGCCGAGTTGCAGCAGGAATTGGCTTCATTCTCAGCCATCAATCCACGCCTGGTAACTCGCTTCATTGATGATCTCTGGTGTGGCTGCCTGCTGTGTAAGAGGAAAGGGCCGGAAATGGCTTTTGGGGGGCTGCATGTTTATCTGAAATCAAGTTTAACCTTAGGGTGGAAACTGTACTCGGTGTAGTGAGCCTGGAAACTTTGGGTACGTCTAAACTACATGGCTCCGTTGATAGAGTCCTGTAGATTTGTTTGTTCAGCAAAGGGAAATGAAGCCGCGATTTAAATAATCGCGGCTTCATTTAAATTTAAACGATCAGCTGATCAGCTGTCTGTCGGCTCAGCGCGGCAGCCATTTAAATTTAAATTATTTAAATCGCGGCTTCATTTCCCTTTGCCGATCAGCCTAATCTACATGGCTCCATCAATGGAGCCATGTAGTTTAGACACACCCTTTGACTTGAATGTACGTGGTAACTTATAGGTGCTGCGGCCTAGGGCCGTCCCTACCCATTCGCGGAATGTGTAGCTGCGTAGGGCTTCCAAAAATGTGGGGCGTGCCTGGGTCTTAATATCCACCACCCACGTCTTCCTGTGGCTCTGCTTCCTCCAGAGAGGAGCTAGTTAACTTAGCAGTGACACAGCCTGCCAGAGCGATCAGCAGGACGCTGAACCCGAGAAAGAGCTGTTCAAGTGGAGCCATTTACCAGGCATTTGCCCACCCCAGCTACAGACGGTCTGACTTTACCGTGTTAGTTCACAGGACCGGGCTTTCAAATTTGCTTTTCAAATATTTCATTGGTGTGTTGGTGCAGGTTATAAAGTCTCATCCCCCGCCTCCTGGACTGCCATGGGAGATAGGGACCGCATAGGGCCCCCTCAGTCCTAAGGACGGGCCTGCTGTGGCCAGGTTAGTCACAGCCCTTGTTAATCTCATTGCCACGCTCCGCTCTGCCTTGCGGGGCACAGAAGAAAGAAGGGTGCGACCCAAAGGGCCCCCCGTGAGTCTGTTGGTGAAGGAGTCAGACACAGCTGCCGTGCTGGCATCTGTGATATGGACGCCTGTCCCCTCGGGAGCAGGGCTGACACGCACTGAATCATTTCACATCCACTCCCATGGAGCCAGGCTCTCCAGGGGGCTGAGTTAAGCCGATAAATACCTCTGGGGATCTGACTGTTGATCAGAGCCGATTGTAACCGTCACTTGGGAAGTGAAAAGATCCGTGTCCTGCCACCCATCACTCGTGCGATCCACGTTGTTTTCTTGACTCTTAGGGTATGTCTACACTACCCCGCTAGTTCGAACTAGCGGGGTAATGTAGGCATACCGCACTTGCAAATGAAGCCCGGGATTTGAATTTCCCGGGCTTCATTTGCATAAGCGGGGAGCCGCCATTTTTAAAACCCCGCTGGTTCGAACCCTGTGCAATGAGGAGTAACGGTAGTTCGAACTAGGAAGCCTAGTTCCAACTACCTAGTTCGTGCCCCATGTAGCCGCGCTGCACGGGGTTCGAACCAGCGGGGTTTTAAAAATGGCGGCTCCCCGCTTATGCAAATGAAGCCCGGGAAATTCAAATCCCGGGCTTCATTTGCAAGTGCAGTATGCCTACATTACTCTGCTAGTTCGAACTAGCGGGGTAGTGTAGACATACCCTAAGAGCCAGACTCTGCAGCCTTTATCTTACTCCTGACATGGCCCCATTGTTTTCACACTGAGAACCCAGGTAGAAACGTATGACAGGGTGTAAATCAAGATGGGAGGGGGATCTAGTTCTTCCTCCCCTTTGAGTTCGTTAGGGAGCATGTCTGGGATCATTTAAACACAGAGGCACAGCAATTCTGAGGTTTTAGTTCAGTGTTTACTCAGGCTAAATGCTCATTGACTTCCGTGGGAGTCTGGTGGAGTGAAAACCTCACAGTGATTCCAAGACAGAGTTCATTGTTTGTCTTAATGTCTGTCATTCACTCCACTTCAGCTCTCTCTGCACTTTAGGTAGAGACGTAGCCACCCATTACCACGGTAGCTATTCAGCTTCACAAAGAGAAGAGTCGGGGTGACTTGGTCACGATTTATAAGTACCTACACAAGGAACAAAAATACCGTACTAGAGGGCTCTTCAGTCTAGCAGACAAAAGTCTAGCAAGATCTAATGGCTGGAATTTGAAGTGAGACAGATTCGGCATGGAGATCCGACACACATTTTTAACTCAGAGAGTACTTAACCACTGGAACATTTTAACAAGCCCTGTCCTGCATTCGTCATCCCTGGGGATTTTTAAATCAAGATGGGATTTTTTCCCTAAAAGATCTGCTCTAGCTCAAAGAGGAATGAATTCAGAGAAGTTGTATGGCCTGTGTAGTGCTGGGGGTCAAACGAGGTGATCATAATTGTCCCTGCTGGCTTTTTAATTTAGGAATATGAGCAACTCCCATGCCTGAAAGTACTGATAAGGGCTAGAAGAGTGTGTCTAAACTACATGGCTCCATTGATGGAGCCATGTAGATTAGGCTGATCGGCAAAGGGAAATGAAGCTGCGATTTAAATAATCGTGGCTTCATTTAAATTTAAATGGCTGCTGCGCTGAGCCGACAAACAGCTGATCAGCTGTTTGTCGGCTCAGTGCGCTAGTCTGGACGCTCCTGCGCCAACCTGAAAGCCCTTTATCGACATCCCCGTTATGCCTCGTGGGATGAGGTTTACCGGGGAGGTCGATAAAGGGCTTTCATGTCGGCAGGGGAGCGTCCAGACTAGCGCGCTGAGCCGACAAACAGCTGATCAGCTGTTTGTCGGCTTAGTGCGGGAGCCATTTAAATTTAAATGAAGCTGCGATTATTTAAATCACGGCTTCATTTTCCTTTGCCAAACAAACAAATCTACATGGCTCGGTCGACGGAGCCATGTAGTTTAGACGTACCCGAACAGTGCTAAGTCCCCAAGAATGGGGCCAAAGAAACGAAACAATTTGCACACGGAGACAGTAACACAAAGGGAGCTGATCGCAGGTTTTGTACGGCGGAGAGAGGAGCGCCAACCACTGGACCACCTTTTCCTTGCTGGGAACTCAATCCTAAGCAGAAGTAGGTTTTTGTGAATTTTCCTGACATCCTTGGGGTGCTTTAAAAAACGGGGGGAATCCTCCTAGAGATCTTTGGAAAGGCCTCTTGCTCAGCAATTATTTACACAAAATAAATTGTTGAATGAAATCTTGCATTGCAGCAGCGCCTTCGAAAGAATATGATCAGCACTTGCCACTTGTGGACCAATTGCTTTTAATTGACATGCTATCTACAGAAGAGACGGACACAGTTTTGGAGCAAATGTTTCATAGGGTACGTCTAGACTACAGAGCTTTTCTGGGATACCGAAGATATCCCGGAAAAGCTTTGCTGCATCCAAGGAATACGTCTGCTTTTCCGGAAAAAGAATTGGAAAAGCAGACGTGTTTTTTCAGCATCCCTGTAAACCTTGTTCTACAAAGAAGCAGGGATGTTCTGAAAGAGGGTTTTTTCCTGACATTTGGCCCCAAGTAGATGGGCCAAATGTTGGAAAAGCCTCTTTCGGAAGAAAAGAGGAAAAAGATATACACATTGCGGTTTGCAATTTGCGTATCTTTTTCCAGCTTTTCTTTGTAGTGTAGACACAGCTTTGAATATCTATATCTGCATATCTACATCTTCATGGCTTTGAATATCTACATCTGCATTAGCACAGGCCATAATTTAGTTTGAGATTATCTAATCCATCTCACCCCTCTCCCTGTAACTCTCTAAGCATATAATGCAGCAATATCTTGCCATTTAGTCTGACAATATTGCTGGTTTCCGGAAAGCCCCTGCTTCTGGAGTCATGTTAACATGTGAGACTCTCACCTTCTACTAAAAGTGGTTTTCCTTTTTGCTGTGAGAAGTTGGGGAGGGTGACTCATGTACACTCTACAGCTCAGGAAACAGAATGTGGATAAAAAAGAGTTCCCAGATGATTGTATTTTGAAAAGCTCCCGATTTTAATGCTTGGGGCTGACCAGACTACCGTCTGCTCACAGGGCCATCGACCACAACAACATTTTGAAAAGCAATTTCCTCTCCCAGACATGGTGTATCATTCCACCGTGTGTCACTGTCTCGGGTACTTTGTGTTTGAAGAAGGAGCTTTTCCCTCATTCTTTCTTCCTGATGCATTCCATGGGGGAATCGGATCTTTTTTTTATCCCGGCATACCTCATCTTCCCCCTGTACTGGAAACACTGAGCTGTAATACCATCACCACTCCCCTAGGAGCTAGGGAGTGTCAACAGATTGGGAAAATGTAATCACCTGGCTAAAGCAATCAAAACACTCAGCCTCAGAGATGGAAGTGGACCCATTTCCCTGCATTGCACCTCACGTCCATTCTCTGTTTGTGGCACATAATGGACGAGTGCCCTGTGGGCTGCAATATTTGGGTCGCATTTTGGTTTGGGGCTGGTGTGGGTACTGGGTGGGGCTGGTGGCCTGTCATGCTGGAGGTCAGACTGGATGATATAGTGCTCTCTTCTGCCTTAAACAGTATGAGTATGTCTAGACTGCATCCCTCTGTCGGCAGGGGGATGCAGATTAGGCAGGTCGACATTGCAAACGAGGCAGGGATTTAAATATCCCGCGCCTAATTTGCATAAAAATGGCCACCACATTTTGCCGACTCAGCGCTTTGTCGGCAAAAAGTGGCAGTCTAGAGGGGGAATCTGTCGAGAAAGAAAGCCTTTTTCGACAGATCCTGCAAACCTCGTTGCGGGAGGCGTAAGGGATCTGTCGAAAAAAGGCTCTCTTTCTCGATAGATCCCCTCTAGACTGCCACTTTTTGTCGACAAAGTGCTGAGTCGGCAAAATGTGGTGGCCATTTTTATGCAAATTAGGTGCGGGATATTTAAATCCCTGCCTCGTTTGCAATGTCGACCTGCCTACTCTGCATCCGTCTGCCAACGGAGGGATGCAGTCTAGACATACCCTATGACTTTAACATTGCTGGCTCCAACCCAAGGCTCTGATCGTTTGTCCATGTGTGATGAGTCAGTGTTTTCAGGACCGGAGAGGCCAAGGTACGATAGTCATTTGGTGTAAAACAGAAATCAGTTACATGGAGAATAATTGAAAGCTTATGGCCTAATAAATCTGTTAGTCTCGAAGCCCTGGTCTACACTAGGGAGTTGTTTCGAAACAACAAACGGAGCGTCCACATGACCAAGCCCATTATTTAGAAATGAGGGGCTGGTTATTTTGAAATAACTCCTGTTTTCTGTGAGAAATAACACTTATTTTGAAATACTGACAGGGCGGATACTCCGCTGCTGCTATTTCAAAATAACGACTCCCTAGAATCAGTCTAAGTAATTACTCTCCAGTGCTTCCTGGGGCTGTATGTCGAGATAGCGCATCCACATGAAGGGAGCCTGCCTTGGACTCATTTTGAGGCTTCCCCATAGTGTAGACACTCTATTTCAAAATAGTTATTTCAAGAGTTATTATTTGGAAATTATTCCCTTGTGTAGACATGCCCTAAGGTACAGACTAACACGGCTACACCTCTGAATCAATTCAGAGTTAGCTGTTTTCGCAGGAACTACCACAAGCAAATACACAATTCAGCAGACCATAAACCCACCCGTTGTACGTTCCCTTTTCCATGTCTCAGTTTTCAGCCTCCAGAGGCCAGAGTTTGGAGGACAAGCTTTTATGATGTTTAGCTGCCCTCTTGTGCAGTCTTGTTTCCCGGTTTGAGTTCCAAGTTAAATAAAAACACATATTCCTCGGTGCAATGTGTTGGCTTCTTGACTGATCACTTATCCCACCTCTCCTTGTCTGGTCTGCAGCGCAAGGTCTTGCGGGGTGGCGGCTGCTCTTCCCTGCTGTTCCTCTCTGCCCCTCAAACCCAATATTGTCCTGTTCTAAGCTCGCCGTGCTTCAGAGCTAGGCCCACCAAATTCGGTAAACAGCTTCCTGTTATCCGAACTTAAAAGCAAAGTCAGGGTTTGGTTGTGTGTGTGTGTGGCGCGGGGAGAGGCTGAAACTCCCTCCGATGCTTTTCGGGGCACGTAAAACCGTACAGAAAAGAGACAGAATCACAGATGAAAGAGCCTCCTCCCCCAGCTGGGACTGTCCCAGCCCCAAACCTCCCACCCTTCAGATGCCCTTTAGGAGGGTTTTGGGGGGATGAAGCTCCCCCCATTCATACAGGTGACATTGCTGGGTGTTCCCCTTTGTCAGGGAGCCAGGGGAAAGTGCACAGTTTGCTTCATTCCTCACTCTGGCTGGGGAGCACAGGGGGCAGATGAACCCGGACCTGCACCAGCCAGGGAACATGCCCCTCTCTCCACGCTTTGCCCATGGGAGCTGCAGGGGAGAGGCGCTTCTCCCTGGCCCCCAGCCACTGTGCTGAGAGAGGGCTGGGGTAGTTCTCTTCCCAAAGCAGCCTGCATCCCGAGCCCCTCCTGCCCAGCCCCACCCCAGAGCAGTGATTCAAATGAAGAAAAACGTAAATAAATTGAGTTAAGGATGTGAGTAACTTTTGAGTAAATCTGCTATAAAATAAATCAATTGCCACACAAATACTGTACGTACTTTTCAGTGCATAGTCTATGGTTCAGTATAAGCAAGTCATTGTGTGAAGTTTTCGCTGGTACTGACTTTGCTAGTACCTTGCTGTAGCCTGTTGTAAAACTGGGCCAATATCTAGAGGAGTTGATGTATCCCCAGCATACCTCTGCGTAGCCTGGCCTGAGAAGCCCTGCTCCAGAACAGCCCAGCCGAGAGCAGCTGTTCTGGGCTCTCCTTCTAAACATTCTAAACACCATGGCTGTGTCTAGACTGGCAAGTTTTTCCGCAAAATCATGTGATTTTTGCGGAAAAACTTGCCAGCTGTCTACACTGGCTGCTTGAATTTCCGGAAAAGCACTGACTATCTCCTGTAAAATCATCAGTGCTTTTCTGGAAATACTATGCTAATCCTGTTCGGGCAAAAGTCTTTTTCCGAAAGACTTTTTCGCAAAAGGGCCAGTGTAGACAGCACAGGACTGTTTTCCGCAAAAAAGCCCCGATTGCGAAAATGGCGATCGGGGCTTTTTTGCAGAAAAGCGCGTCTAGATTGGCCACGGACGTTTTTCCGCAAAAAGTGCTTTTCCGGAAAAGCATCCTGCCAATCTAGACGTGCTTTTCCGAAAATGCTTTTAACAGAAAACTTTTCCGTTAAAAGCATTTCCAGAAAATCATGCCAGTCTAGAAATAGCCCATGAGGCTGCTTCTGAGCAGACAACTTGCTCTGCTCCCATCACCCTTTGGACATTACACAGGCTGCCCTATCCACATATTTGTCTTAGTGAGGAGGCATTGATTGATTGATCCTGTTGTGGTCCTACATACAGCTGAGGATACTTTGAAATCCTGCTAGGGCATGTTTGCATCTGTAGGTGCCTAGCTAGATCTGACCTTTAGTGCATTAGACCAGGTATGAACTGCACTGTCAGGCACACTGGAAACAACACATCCCTATGACCATCCCTCCTGGAAGCATGAATCACGGTCATGCTAACATTTAGGATTCCTTTGCAGGCTTCACTGAGACTTCTCATTCCTGTTCCAAGATGGAGCATAATATCTTTCTAAAGAAGCACCCAAATAGCCAGAGAACAATCCAAATATCACTGAAGCATCCCAAATGGGCTCTTTTTGAAAAGCAGACAAGGATTTATCGTCCCCGAGAGCTCGTTACAGTAAGCGAGGAGCCTTATGGCACTAGTAACCATGAGATTTACAGCTTCCCATCCGTCAGCGGGGAAGTTCTGTATTATACAGGCTTTTACCGCTGGAACGCCATCAAGACGAGGTGGGCACATGAAGATGAAGTCTCTAGTTTCCACAATAAAAATGACAATTTAGGGGTTGTGTTTAAAATAAAAGATTCCTCCAGCCTCTGGGGATATCGAGCTCTTGCAAACAGATTTGTCGGGAGGCTGTAGAATTGAGTGCACCAAAGCTAACGAGGCGTAATGAATTCCAAGCTTGGGAATGTTCCATTACTTAGAAAATGATTCTTCCTCACATTTTCCCTTCTCTCTCGGAAGAGGGCCAGTTCATTAAAATACTCTTTGTGGAGGTGGTTAACAAGGAAACCAATGATATGCTACTCCCTGGGTGGGGAACCTAGGCTGTGTCTAGACTACATGCCTCTCTCGGCAGAGGCATGTAGATTAGACACATAGGCAAAGGCAAATGAAGCCGCGATTTAAATGATCGCGGCTTCATTTACATTTACATGGCTGCCGCGCTGAGCCGACAAACAGCTGATCAGTTGTTTGTCGGCTCGCCGCTAGTCTGGACGTTCCCCCTGTCGACATCAAAGCCCTTTGTCGGCAGCCCCGTTATTCCTCGTGGGATGAGGTTTACCGGGGCTGCCGACAAAGGGCTTTGATGTCGGCAGGGGAGTGTCCAGACTAGCGCGCTGAGCGGACAAACAGCTGATCGGCTGTTTGTCGGCTCAGCGCGGCAGCCATGTAAATGTAAATGAAGCCGCGATCATTTAAATCACGGCTTCATTTGACTTTGCCAAAAAAACAAATCTGCATGGCTCTGTCGACGGAGCCATGTAGTTTAGACATACCCATAGGCACTAACCTCCCTCCCTCACCCCCCTCTGTTCTAAAATCTGATTTGTCAATTGTATATGTGTTCACTTTTCTTTGATTGTATCCCTTTGGTATATATGGTCGTGCCAATTTTCTTCCACAATTTGATCTGAGGAAGTGGGTCTGGCCCATGAAAGCTCATCACCTAATAAACCATCTTGTTAGTCTTTAAAGTGCAGCATAGAATCATAGAATAATCATAGAATCATAGAATAATAGGACTGGAAGGGACCTCAAGAGGTCATCGAGTCCAGCCCCCCGCCCTCAAGGCAGGATCAAGCTCCGTCTACACCATCCCTGACAGATGTCTATCTAACCTGTTCTTAAATATCTCCAGAGAGGGAGATTCCACCACCTCCCTTGGTAATTTATTCCAATATTTGACCACCCTGACAGTTAGGAATTTTTTCCTAATGTCCAATCTAAACCTCCCCTGCTGCACTTGAAGCCCATTACTCCTTGTCCTGTCCTCAGAAACCAAGAGGAACAAATTTTCGCCTTCCTCCTTGTGACACCCTTTTAGATATTTGAAAACCGCTATCACGTCCCCCCTTAATCTTCTTTTTTCCAAACTAAACAAGCCCAGTTCATGAAGCCTGGCTTCATAGGTCATGTTCTCTAAACCTTTAATCATTCTTATCGCTCTTCTCTGTACCCTTTCCAATTTCTCCACATCTTTCTTGAAATGTGGCGCCCAGAACTGGACACAGTACTCCAGCTGAGGCCTAAGACATAGTCCTGTCTTTTGTTTCTAAACTCCTAGTAATAGCCAACTGCTAAGAACTAGGCATGTCAGCTACTAGTCGACCAGCTGACTAACCTACAAGTATAAGCTTATTGGATAGTCGACTAGTGATGTGACTAGTTGCTTCCCCCGACCTCTATCAGAGGCAGCAAAGTGGAGGAGCAGGAACTGGTGCTGAGTGGAGCCAGCTTAAAAGCCAGGTCCCCCAGCACTGTCTCCATGGGGAACAGGGGAGGGAGAGACCCAGCAGGAAACGATGCGAGCGCGGACTGAAGCAGGCTCCGCTCACGCCGCTTCTGCTGCGATTCTGCTTTTGAAATGTGTTGGAGCCGCGCCGGGGTTCTTGTACATTTCAAAGGCTGAGGGACCGCAGGAAGCACAGGCCCCGCTCCGTGCAGAGCTTCTGCTTTTGTAATGTACAAGAGCTCCGCTCTGCAGTTCAAAGGCAGGGCCCTTATGGACTATTGGATCGAGTAACTCATCTAAATTGAACATCCCCACTAAGAACTACACAAGCCGCTTTGATTCCATCCACAGACACATGCGCACAGGCACACACAGCGCATGCTGTCCAGCAGTAGATCATAATGGGAATGACACTGCAACACCAGGGCTTGCCGCACTGCTGAGAGGAGGGCCTTGCATAGATGAAGTGGTTTCCCCATTGGAGAGATGGCAGCCTGTCCTCACTGAGCTTCTGCCCACTTTGCTTTGGCAGGTGCATCATTAGGAGAAAAGCCCCAGTGCCACTGGTTATCAGTGTTCAGACTTTTCAAATTTCGATGATTTGGGGGAGGGGGAGGGTGCAGAACTGTTTGGAATGCTTCTGTGAGCAAAGTACCTCAGGTATTGTGAGGTAGTAGGTTTGGGGGAATTTCATTTAAAAATATGCTGGCTCAGTTGGAGTGGATGCAAATTTCTCCTAAATACCAATCCCCTCGGAGGATTAATGCTAGGGCTTTCACTGTAAGATAGATGGTATGACATTTTGAATTGCATACTTAAGAAGTGGGAATCTTTCTGAATATAAATAATGTTTTGCCTTAATTTTCACTTTAGACAGGCACAAATAACTTCTAGGAGTAAAATCTATAGCTGGCAAAACTTCCAGATAATTCAGGCCACTCAATTAACTTCATGCATGGCTAAATGTTGCAGCTTTCTCCCCCAAAGGAATCAGAACATTACCTAGTGCTCATTAGCATAGCAGAGATAAGTCACTACTGTCTGAAAAAGATAGCTGTCTAGTAACACTATGCTTCTTTGGGTTTGTGACTCTATTTTTGGCCATGGATGGAAAATTCCTTCTAGTTCTTTGGAAAATAGGAGACAGAGGAAACCACCCATCCTATTTGGGCCCATCCATTTTTTGAAAATTCTGTGATTTTTCTGGAGATTTTTTTTAACTCCACCCAGAACCAAACCAATAAATCTAATCAAGAAAAGTTTTCCCTAGAACAAAATTTCAAAGAAGAATTAATGTCAGGGTGACCAAAATGTTTCATTTTGATACAAATCAAGCCATTGTGTTCCCATTTTGATTTGGAAAAAACAACTTTAAAAAGTTTTTATCTCAAAACCAACTTTCATTTTGAAGTGAAGAACAGAAGCTTTTCATTCCAAAAGTGTTGTGCTGGATGGGAGGGACATCCCAACATTCAGTTAACTAAATTGCTTATAAAGGCTTAAACCCAGAACTGTTGGTATTCAGGAAGTGTTGGCAGGGAGCCAGGAGAGCCAATGGGAAAAGACTGTTATTTGAATAAAACATTTTTGCCTGCTTCAGTCTCCTGTGTGTGTGCGAGGGGATGAAAGTCAAAGATGAAGTGAGCAATAGGAGCCAGACATGAAACTTTAGCAATATCCATGTCTAGAAAGGAGGCAATCTTGGAATAACATATGTGAGTAGACAGGGAATGTGTAGTTAGATGTGATCAGGTTGTTTTCATTATTACTGGGTTTGTGAGACTCCTTGTGCTGACTTACCCCACCCCTCTACCTAGTACACTGTAGATGTATGTCCACATTGCGGTGCTATTTTGGGATAACGTCCATTATCCTGAAATAGCATTCTGCACTATCTACACAAGAATCCTGTTATTTCAAAATGCATTTTGAAATAACTGGCTTCTTATTCTGGCTTCCTGTAAACCTCGTTGCACAAGTATTAAGGAAGACACCGAAATAGCCATTTATTTTGAAGTTCACCACTGCGTAGACAGTGTCAAATTTTGAAATAAGCTACTTCGAAATAAGCTATGCAATTTGCATAGCTCAAATTGCATACCTTATTTTGAGGTATGTGCTATTGTGTAGACGTTCCCAAAGTGCCAGAATGGGGAACAGTCTTTGCAAGTGTCCAGGTAGGACTTTCAACCACATCAGAATGCTTCATTGTGCTGTTTTCTTCCCCTGCATTAAATGTGGTGATATTTTCCAAAATGTTTAGATTCCAACAAAAATTGACATTTTTCAATCCAAAACCGATTTTTAAACATTTCCCCATGAAATAAAAAGATCCTCCCACTCCCACCATTTTCCAGCCAGTGGAATGATTACCAGAGACACGCCCCCTTGGAGCAAGTCAGAAGCGAATGCTGATCTCTTTTCCTCACAGTTTTCCTGTGTCAAGTTGCGTATTTGGGGAAACAGACACTTTTGTTTCAACATTCGCTCCCTAAAAAAAAATTATGCTCCCATCTGCCTCCAGCTTCACTGATGACACTGGCCTAGGCCACATATACCACAGTGCATGGGGTTATTCCTCTTTGCATTTGACTCCTCCAGTTGCCCTCAGAAGTCTAAGAAATTCTTGGTGACTAAGTGCATCCAAGGGCCCAAACCTCAGCGCACCCAGCATGCTGACTTAGTGGGTACTGGATCGTTTCTCTTCGCCTAAGCTGAAGGATGCGGCACCGGCTCACTGTAATAATTCACACCTCTGTCAATGTGCAGGCCAATAACAATTACACATAGCATGGTGGGAGAAGGAATTACCATTCAACGACAGAGCAGACTCTATAAGTAATTAGCATCTAGTTTTATGTGCATTTGTCTGGAATTTATTGCACGAGAAATTGCTATCGTGGGCTCGTTGCTTTTAACTAATAAATCTGTATGTGACATTATGGCTCAGATTGTTGCTGCAGCTGGTGCCACGGCAGTGTCACTACTTTCTGCAAAATGCCACCACAAATTGTATCACTTGAGGTGCACAGATCAGTTAACACTGATTTGTGCACCTCAAGCAATACCTCTGGCTCCTCCTCGCCTTTCACCTCGCTGTCTTTTCTCCAAGGCTACGTCTACACTACAAGGTTTTTGTGCAAGAAGTCTTTTGCAGAAGAGTTCTTGCACAAAAACTGTGTGGACACTCTTGCACAAGAAAGCTCTGATGGCCATTAGCAGAATGGCCAGAAGAGCACCTATGCTTTTTCGGATAGGCTCTATTTGCGCAAGAAACCCCTGTGGAGCGTCCACACATGCTGTAGCACAAAAAGGAGTTATGTTTCGTAGAAGGAGGTTTACTTACATTGCAAAAAGCCCTGGCTGCGTCTACACTGGCATGATTTTGCGCTAATACTTTTAACAGAAAAGTTTTTCCGTTAAACGTATTTGTGCAAGAGAGTGTCTATACTGGCATGTGCCTTTGCGCAAATGATTTGCTTTTGCGCAAAAGCATCCGTGCCGGTGTAGATGCTCTCTTGCGCAAGAAAGCTCCGATGGCCATGTTAGCCATTGGGCTTTCTTGTGCAGAAAATTGATGTTACCTGTCTACACTGGCCTCTTGCGTAAGAGCACAAGAGGACTTATCCTTGAGCGGGAGCGTCAGAGTATTTGCGCAAGAAGCACTGATTTCATACAGTAGAACATCAGTATAGACAGGCGGCAATATTTTGCGCAAAATCAGCTGCTTTTGCGCAAAATCTTGCCAATGCAGACACAGCCCCTCTGTTCTGCCATTTTACTGTAGATTTACTTGCGCAAAAGCGCGCTTGAGGTGTGGACGCGCTGCGGGTTTCTGTGCAAAAACGAATGTTTTTGCACAAAAACCTTGCAGTGTATACGTAGCCTCAGGTGCTTCCATGGGCCCCCTTGGACATGTGGATGGCCACAAGGTGCCTATCGGAGGCCTCAGGGTGATGTAGTAAGCAGCCTCATGCCTCAGTTTCCTTCTTGGTTCTTCACATCATCTCAGCACGGCTTTCCAGTGGTCAGCTAGCCCCTTTTGCAGGATTAATTTATTGCCACAAGTCCTTCCACCACAAAGCAGAATCAGAGCAGCACAGTGCAACAGGTACATTTTGCTGGTACAAAGAAATAAGGCCAGAAAACTGAAGTTTTGCACCCGCCCATTTTGATGTGATTACTCTGCTGAAACAGAGAGCCTTTGCTTGAACTGGTATTGCAATTTCTACTCTATACTATGTCTAGTCTACGCCTCTCTGTCAACAGAAGTGTAGGCACATCAAAATTGCTAATGAAGCAGGGATTTAAATATTTCATGATTCATTAGCATAAACATGGCCGCCACTTTTTTTTGAAACAGCTTTTTTTTAAAAAAAGGCAGCCTAGGCGCGGATCTGTTGAAAATAAACCCTTCTTCAAAAGATCCTGTATTTCTAAAAAAAAAAGAGGTTTGCAGGATCTTTCAAAAAAGAGTTTATTTTCGACAGAGCTGCGTCTAGACTGCCGGGCTTTTTTCAAAAAAGCTCAGTTTCGAAAAAAAGCGGCCGTGATTTTTATGCTAATGAAGTGTGGGATAATTTAAATCCCTGCTTCATTAGCAATTTCGATGTGCCTAATCTACATCTCTGTCGACAGAGAGGTGTAGTCTGGACATACCCTATGTTCCGTATTTAATCTTATAATGGTGGCGAGGAGTCCTATGGCACCTTATAGACTAACCAAAGTGTTGGATCATAAGCTTTCGTGGGCAAAGACCCACTTCGTCAGATGCAGGTAGTGGAAATTTCCAGAGGCAGGTATAAATATGCAGGCCAGAATCAGGCTAGATATGATGAGGTGGATCCAATCAGGGAGGATGAGGCCCACTTCTAGTAGCTGATCTGGAGGTGTGAATTCCAAGAGAGGAGAAGCTGCTTTTGTAGTTAGCGAGCCATTCACAGTCTTTGTTTAATCCTGAGTTGATTGTGTCAAACTTGAAGATGAACTGTAGCTCAGCAGTTTCTCTTTGAAGTCTGGTCCTGAAGTTTTTTTTGCTGCAGGATGGCTACCTTTACCTTTAGATCTGCAGTTATGTGTTCAGGGAGATTGAAGTATACCCCTATAGGTTTTTGTATATTGCCATTCCTAATATCTGATTTGTGTCCATTTATCAATTTATTCCTCGCCGCTTTTGCAGATTCAGATGAACACGGCTGCCCCTCTGATACTAATCTTATGTTTACATGAGATGGGATTTCGTCAATGCAAGACTGCCAATGAGAAGAGGGGAGCCAGGTACCTAAATCCCTTTTGGAAAGTGACTTAGGCTTCTAAAGCAGTGAGGCATTGCAATGCTGAGCACCTCAACAACTAAATAGCTTACTTAAAAAGTTGGGCTATAGCCTCTCTGGGCCTCAGCTCCCCATCTGTGAAATAGAGATAATAGCACGGCCCTGTCCGCCGTGAGGCTAGAAATGTTAAAGACGTGAGGTGCTCATACGTTAGGATAAAGGCAGATAAGCACATTAGCTAGATAGCAAGATGCTCGTCCCTGGGCTAGGGGAGGTGTGAACTTTCAGATAAAACTGAAGACCTGCAGAGTATCAAAGATCCCATACCATTTGGGGAAAAACAAGGGGAATTAGCCCCAAGACCCTAGCCTAATTCTCATTTTGAATCATTACATTCTAGCTCTCAAACTCTCCCAGCAGCTGGCTATAATAGTCTTCCCTTACAGCCCAGGACTTCCATGTATTCTCTCATTGACTTGCAGTCTTAAGCCGTTGTTAATTTTAAAAACTCCCCAGCTCACCTCCAAAATAGCCTCCAGAGCCTTGCAGTGCAAGATAAATGGGAATCCATGTAATAGCAATAAATGGCTTGTAAGGCAGCGAGCGTTTCAGCTGGTTCCTCGGTATTTTTTTTTAACAGCCTGTTTAGACATGATCTGCCACTGAATTACAGGATGTTTCAGAGCTCCATCTATGGATCCCCTTTGCTAAACTGATGGGCCTGTAGGTGTGGATGTGGTCAGGTAATCGGATTTTTTCAGCACCCACCAGAAGCTTTTGGTGGACAACCTATACTTGTGTTGTTCTATATCTCACAATATCTGGGTGTCTGACTCATGATTTGTCAATGCTGGAGGTTGGCAGTCCATCTTCATTCAAGTAAGAGTCTTAAAAACACTCCTCCGACAATCAAAGCCAATACGTGTAACAGCAAGTCTTTGGCTAGGGTCCTCACAAGAGGGATTGAACCCACGACATCTGGGCACACACCCCTGTGTGCAGACACACACGTGAACACACATACACAGACCCACACCCACACCCAAACATACATACTCCCTTTGCTGCATAAGTTAAGAGAACACACTAAAGCTCAACCAGTTGTTATGGGCTTGATGTAGAAACTACTGGGCAAAGTTCTCTGGCCCATGATATACTGGTGGTCAGACTAAGTGGGCTCTCCTGGCTTTAATCTCTAGGGCTGCATCTAGACTGGCATGATTTTGCGGAAATACTTTTAACGGAAAAGTTTTTCTGTTAAAAGTATTTGCACAAGAGAGCGTTTATACTGGCATGTGCCTTTGCACAAAAGATTTGCTTTTGCGCAAAAGCATCCGTGCCAGTGTAGACGCTCTCTTGCGCAAGAAAGCTCCAATGGGCATTTTAGCTATCAGGCTTTCTTGCACAAGAAATTAACTTGGCTGTCTACACTGGCTCTCTTGCACAAGAATACTTGCGCAAGAGGGCTTATCTCTGAGCGGGAGTGTCGGAGTATTTGCGCAAGAACCACTGATTTTGTACAGTACAAAGTCAGTGTTCTTGCGCAAATACTCGCGGCCAGTCTAGACAGGCAGCAAGATTTTGTGCAAAAGTGGCTGCTTTTGTGCAAAATCTTGCCAGTGTAGACGCAGCCTAGGAGTCTGTGACAATGCAGGCAGAATTTATGGGCCGCTGACATATATGTGAGCACTAACAGCCAATCTCAGAAGTGGGTTTCTTTAGCAACATAAATGGCATTATCTGTCCCGACATTATTTTTATTTTAATTTTTTTACAAAAAGCCAATTCTTTTTCCCCACAGAAAATTCCCTGTTTTCCAAATGGCACAATTTACCGACCTTATGAGCAGAACATAAAAGACCAGTGGCATGTCCGCATCTGGCAAGGAGAACTAGCTGGGGGAGCTTATTTCTCCTGTGTGGTCAGTCTCCCTAGAAGGGGAAGACTGCTTCCTGGTGAAATATCACTTCACTGAATGGACAACTTGAGGGTCTGATGGGGATTTCCTCCTTCACTGGAGGGGTCACCAAATGTAATCAATAGGCAGCAGCTTTAAAACAAACAGACACAAAGAAGTATTCCTTCACACAAGGGTTTCTGTAGACCTTGCCGAGCCAAAACCCCCTCTCCCGGCTCATACTTAAGGCAGAAGACTGGCTGCAACCGAAATGGAGTCAGCTGCCATGCAGAGATTAAGGAGCAGAGCTCATACTCCTGCCTCTGATTTCCAACTTGGAGAAGCTGGGCTGGGGTAGCAATGTGTGTGCCGGTGGGGAGGGGCAGGGGGATGTGCTAAGGGACGATGCAGTAACCATGGCATGGCACTGGCGCGAAGGAACAGCCCGCAGTTCGATGCCTTACACTCCTGTTTCAAAAGGATTAAGTAGGATTTATTTAATTGGTGCCTTGGCTCTGCGTTGCCCTCAGCACAGGGTCGATGTGAGCGGCAGAGAACGTCACATGCTCCTGTCAAAGCCCAGCCTCTCCTTGTGTGTGCTCTTTAAAACAAACGGATGGATTAACATAACCTGGGAGCTAACTGATCTGATTGGGCAATGGGTTGGGGATATTCTCCAGGGGGAAGAAATGAGCCAGTTCAACCAAAACACGTTGTCCACAAGGACCTTGATAAACATGGGAACAGGGAGATCCATCGCTGCGAGAGATGATGCAAAATACATACAACACGGCACAGTAACTCTTAAGCTTCATGGGATCTGCCAAGCACTGATTGACGGGCACAGGAAAATGCTTCCTCTGATTGGCCAGATGCCAGCCTCTCTCGCCCACTTGTGTAATAGTTCAGTTCCCCTGCTGAGGCCTCCCCCCACACACAGTGGGGCTGTGTCTAGACTGGGAAGTTTTTCCGCAAAATCAAATGATTTTGCGGAAAAACTTGCCAGCTGTCTACACTGGCCGCTTGAATTTCCGCAAAAGCACTGACGATCTCATGGAAGATTGTCAGTGCTTTTGCAGAAATACTATGCTGCTCCCGTTTGGGCAAAAGTCTTTTTCCGAAAAACTTTTGTGCAAAAGGGCCAGTGTAGACAGCAGAGATTTGTTTTCCGCAAAAAAGCCCCGATCGCGAAAATGGTGATCGGGGCTTTTTTGCGGAAAAGCGCGTCTAGATTGGCCACGGACGCTTTTCTGCAAAAAGTGCTTTTGCGGAAAAGCGTCCCGCCAATCTAGCCGTGCTTTTCCAAAAATGCTTTTAACAGAAAACTTTTCCGTTAAAAGCATTTCCGTAAAATCATGCCAGTGTAGACGTAGCTAGTGGTGATAGAGGTTGGGGGGGAGCACACGTGCTACTCTGGGTCCCAGCAGGTCCCAGCAGTCTGCTGTGTTCATTCCACTGCTGCTCTAATTCTGAAGGCCACTTCCCCGCAGCCCTGCACTGTCTTTGCCCTTCCCTCAGAGCCTTGTTTTAGTGGAGTTCCTACCCAGAGCACCATCTGTTCTCCCCCAGCTCCAGCAAGGAACTGCCTTCTGCTCTGGCCCTGAAGCTTCTTTTGTACTGACTTGCTGGGTCCTGATTGGCTGCTTCCCAAACAGTCCCTCTAGGCAGCTGGGAGGACCTCTCCACTGCCCTTTTTTCCTCTGGTGGGGTGTGACAAAGCTCTGCAGTCTCCAGGAGGGGACTTCTGGGCCTAGTCCACCCAGTTATCGTGAGTCTATGGACTGGAAGACACCTTATCAACCACTGAAGCTTTCCTTCTACTAATACTCCCCAGACAAGTTGTCTAACATGTTAGGATGTGCGAATTGTGTCCCATTTTTGGTAGCTCTGAGAGGAAATTAAAGTTTGAAATATGCAACAGGGTGATGATTTGCAATCTTAGTTGCCATGGAGCACAGAACAGAGGCTGATTAAAAGGGGCGGAGAGGAATCCATAGTCATTTCGCACTATTGTGTATTCCAGGCATATTTGCTGTCCATATGTCTTGAAAAGGTGACAGCAAAAAGATGGGGTATGTCGTTACCAAGCTTGCTGTCCTTCAGAGATACCAGATCACAAGTGCTCTGTTTGCAAAGAAGAAGGCGACCTGTGAAAATTCAGCTGGGGGTCTGAGATTCCCAACGTCCACTGTTCTTGGGCACATCTTTGCCAGAGATAAGGGTTCCACCCAACTAAAGCACCCCGTAACATCTGTGCAATGCTGTTTCCTTTGGATTACATCCTCAGTGACACCATTCCTCTATCTATCCTGATACACACCTTCAGGCCCACGCAGGGGAGGTTAAAGGGGGAATTTGCCCCAGGGACCTGTGATTCAAAGGGGTGCAGGGTTCCCTGCCACCATTGCCGCTACAGTGGCAGTGGTGATGACCAGCACCCCAATTCCTCTGAATCACTGCTGGAATGCCACGCCGCATGCTTCGGGCTGTGCTAAAGGCAGAAGGGGGTGGTGCATCTGGGTGGCTCTGGGGGCTGCCTGGGGGTGGCGTGGCGGGCTGGTTGTCCCTGGGCCCACCTCTTCCACCCAAGGCCATGCCCTTTCCAGGAGTATGGAGCCATCCCTTCCTCTCACATTGCCAAGGGCCCACAGAGGCTGCAACTGCCCCTGCACACCTCTCTGTCTGTCCCTGTAACCACCACCCGCTAGTATATATGCCACACTCATCACATAAACACTGAACATCTCCAGTAGGTTTGCTCTACCATAACCAATAGCAACTTCATCATTAGTTCAATTTCTGTTGCACAAGAAACAGTAAATTCCAGGTCCAGGGGCTGTGCTGGGTCTATTGGGCTTGCAAGGAGTAAAAACTTCTTTGAGTCATTCATGCCAGTTGTTCTGGCTTGGATACCCCGGGGAGCTGAGTTGCCGAGTAGGATTGATTTTGCAGTCACACGCCTGTGAGGAAGTGCAGCTCAGAGAAAGGCTGCTTGTACATCTGGCTGACGCTCCATTTTCCATTTATCTTGATGCTACTTGGGCTCTGCCGAGCAAGTCACCTGCTCTCGTGTGGGTTGGCATCACACTGCTTTCAGGGAGCTCTGGCAGCAACTCGGCTCCTTGTTCCACACGGGAGATGATGTCAAGTCAGCCGGGCGTCTGAGCCAAACAGGAAGGTTCAATAGCCAAGCAGGCCCTATGCCAAGAAATTCAGCCCTTGGTTTTCCAGCAGGGAGACTCCAAAGCTCTCTGTAACTAGTTTCTTGTGAGCAGCGCACTGTAATTGGATGCAAGATGCAGTGGCTGTCTGCCTGTGTACCGGCTGGCTCGTTTTCAGGGGAAAGGCGCAGCGCAACACTATTTCCAAGTGGACAGTTATTAAAGACCTGCTGTGTCGGGGCGTGCGGAGAGCAGCACAGGCAGAATGCATTATACCCCTTACTGCCTGCGGCCTGCTCCCAAAGCACAAGGCTAATGCCACTCCGAAATGTGTCTCGGCAGGTATGGTGTTGCGTTAACAAGAAGCACGAGTCCCTTAGAAAGGTAAACAAGCAGTGATGCCCTCGTTTTCCCACTCCCAAGTGTCCTTGCAGCCTCCAGAGGCTATGCCCTAGTGGCTTTCTGGAAAGCTTCCTTGGACCTCCTAGGAAAGCAAGGGGGGCTGGACTTGATGACCTTCTGGGGTCTCTTCCAGTTCTATGATTCTATGATAAGAGGATGGTTGGATGAAATAACATGATCTTGATAACTAATTGACCATTCATTATCAGTTGGAAATAGGTCAATGGAGGGATGATAGGAGTTACTATAGGGAACTTTCTGGGTGTCTGGCTGGTGAGTCTTGCCCACATGCTCAGGGTTTAGCTGATCGCCATATTTGGGGTCGGGAAGGAATTTTCCTCCAGGGTAGATTGGCAGAGGCCCTGGAGGTTTTTCGCCTTCCTCTGTAGCATTGGGCACAGATCACAGCTGGAGGACTCTCTGCATCTTGGGGCCTTCAAAGTATTTGAAGGCTTCAATATCTGAGATCTAGGTGAGAGGATTATTCTAAGAGGGGTGGGTGGGATTCTGTGGCCTGCACTGTGCAGGGAGTCAGACTAGATGATCATAATGGTCCCTTCTGACCTTAAAGTCTATGAGTCAAGGATCTTGTTGGCCAGGAAGACTGGCCTGGGTTTTCCACTTCAGGGAAGTGGCAAGATAGTCAGACGTGCAGATAGCAGAGAAGCACTGCAGGGCTGGGGTGAAGCCACTTCTACCCCTGTGGATGAAGGAGAGGAATTCACGTTCTGCACATGTGGGCTCGTAGTGGAAGCAGCACCTCAGACAAGTTTCCTCTCAAATGCACAGGTCTCTCCCGTGTGACTAAAGGATCCTTCTCTTATGCCCAGATCTAGGGCCTTATGTTTTCTGTTTTTATTTCATTTAATTTTTCCTGGGAATTTATCAAGGCCTACATTGAAAATTGAGAAGAAGAAAACAAAAATCGGTCTCCGAGTATGTTTTACAGCAGAAGGAAGTATTCAAACGTTTCTTTTAAAAATAAACGCAGGAGAGAAGGGTGAAGTTGTAGGCTGTGATGGACCGGAGGAGTGCTGGCCAGCACCTGGTGACTAAGGGGTTAAACTCAGGTAGCCAGCAAGGAGGTTGGCAGGGGGCCAGAAGAACCAACGGGAATACGGTGCTGAAATTTGAATTGTATAAAATACCTTGCCTGCTTTCTTTGTGTGGGCAGGTTAAGCCAAGAGTTGAGGGACACAATATGATTTAAACTCAGACAGGACTACCATGCCCCCAAGGAATTCAGGGCATTGAAATGGACCGAACCAGGAAGGGATCATGAGTAAACAAAAGGAAATGTGTATTTAGTCACAATTAGAGTATTTTGCTTTATTTTTGCGCTTTGGTTTGAACTGTTCTATGTGTATCCATGCTTCCCCTTCCCTTTTCACTATCTAAGGGTATGTCTACACTAGCTCCCTAGTTCGAACTAGGGTGGCTAATGTAGGCATTCAAACTTGCAACTCAAGCCCGGGATCTAAATATCCCACGCTTGATTTGCATCTTCCCGGACGGGCGCCATTTTTGAAATGTACAAGTCCAGACTAACTGCCCGCGTCTACACACGGCAGGGACCCGGTAGTTCGAAATAAAGCCTTAGTTCGAACTACCCTACCCTCCTGGAATGAAGTTTAACAGGTAGTTCGATTTTAATTCAAACTACTGGGTCCCTGCCGCATGTAAGCGCAGGCAGTTAGTCCAGACTTGTAAATTTCAAAAATGGCAACCAGCCGGGAAGATGCAAATCAAGCGTGGGATATTTAAATCCCGGGCTTGATTTGCAACTTCGAATGCCTACATTAGCCTCCCTAGTTTGAACTAGGGGGCTAGTGTAGATATACCCTTTGTTTATATCTCAGAGTCAGTGCATCTGTGACTGGGGAGGGGGCGGAATATTAATAATTTTTCTGGGTAAATATTAGGGTTGATTCGGTTGATGGAAGTTCAGGAGAGGGTATTCAGTAGATCAATGCAGTGATGAATGGAATTCAATATGGCTTGGTGCCATAAATGAAACAGAATTCAAAACACAATGCCACCTCAGAGCTCAAGAAAACAATATATCTCTGATCCCAATACATCTTTTTATTTGAATAAACAGTTTTCTGTAGTAGACTTAGAAGTATCAGCCTCTAAACATTCACAGTAATTGGGCTCCATCATTTGTAGCATGTACGCTCAACTTCATTCTTTTCTTTTCTGCTTGTTTTTTTTAAAAAGCCTTTGGACTACTTCCTTGTGTTGTGAAGCATATCCTAGACAGATTTTTGTTTTCCTCTTAATTTAGTGTGTCAGGTCTTTAAACCATTATTGGCTAACAGCTTGAAATGTGTAAGTGGTGGGTGTGAGATTCATAAGTATGTTCAGATGTGCAGGCACTTCAGAGCTTGCGTGTGTGTCTCTTTGTTTGTTGTGTGTATCTTCTAGACCAGAGGTGGACAACCGGTGGTCCACAGGTTGCATGCAGCCCACTGGGG
Source organism: Pelodiscus sinensis (assembly GCF_049634645.1). Classification (NCBI taxonomy): domain Eukaryota; kingdom Metazoa; phylum Chordata; order Testudines; family Trionychidae; genus Pelodiscus; species Pelodiscus sinensis. The sequence goes on along the minus strand of NC_134739.1, from coordinate 4,309,715 downwards.
CTCTACCTGTGGCCTACAGACACCCTGGCTGCCTGCCTCCCCCACGCACTTCTCGTACACTGTGGCACCAGAACCCTGCACTTCCTACGCCTCCCCTTTCCCTCCCAGGATTTTCAGAGTGCAAACATTGCCTGATTCATCCTCCATCATTGCTCCTGCTCCTCCCTCCCAGAACTGGAACATTACGAACAGCTGATTTGTGGCATTCAGCTCTGGCAGGGAGGGGGAGGAACGAGGAAGGAGCACGAATCGGGCAATTTGCATGCTCTGAAAGTCCTGGGTGGGAGGAGGAGGAGCAGGTGAGTGCATGACCCCAGTACGCGAGGTGTGGGGGGGAGGGCGGGAAGACAGGGAGGCTGCGGGCCGCAGGGGAAGGATTGCTTCAGCCCACTGAGGTGAAGGAGGGCCACTCGTGCGGCCCATCCACTATTCGTGGTTGCATCCCTGTTCACCAGGCAGCTTTGCACATGCACATGCACGTGCACCAGACCCGTGTACTATTGCATTACATCTGTCTCAGGCAATGTACAGGCAGTCCCCAGGTTACGTACAAGATAGGGACTGTAGGTTTGTTCTTAAGTTGAATTTGTATGTAAGTCGGAACTGGTACATACTGTAGGGGAAACTCTAGCCAAACATTTCTCCAGAGCTCAGTTTTAGTCTCCCACACCTCACTTCCCTCAGTCCTTTATTCTCAAGCTGAGGTGTCTGCTGAGAAAAGCCGCTCCGCATCTCCCTGGTCTGCTGGGGGGAGGGGGCGCTAGCTTCGCATCTCCCTGGTCTGCTGGGGGGAAGCAGCTAGTGTGGGGTTCCCTCACCCCGTTTGTAAGTAGGGATCTGATGTAAGTCGGATCCATGTAACCCGGGGACTGTCTGTACTGTATTGTCCTCATAAAACCCATTATTTTTATATGCTTGAATGATACAAAAGGAAGGTGAAAATCAGAAAAACAACAAATCATACTTTTTATAACAACACCCAGGATTTTTTCAGTAAAAATCGCTTTACATTGAAAATGAAGAGGTTCACCCACATCCTATAATCCCAGCAACCGGGGGCCTCTCTCCCCTGCTGAGCCAATACACTGCACGCTCCTATTGCTGCCTGCTGCAGGACTGGGTAATTAGGTCAACGTAAATCAGCAGAAAGGCTCCAGATGGCCAAGCAAAGACAAGCAAAAAGCAAAGCTGCCGCTTTGGGGCCAGCCGCATGCATGCGTGATGGTTGGCAGTGCACACAGGCAGCAGGGAATGAGAGCCTGGGCTAGGGAAGAAGTTCTCACGCTTTTTTGTTGATGGACCCCTCTTCAAATGCAATGTTCGCTACAGACTCCCCCCAGCTGAGAAACCGGTTGACAAAGTGCGTGTGTACTCCCTAGACACACCCGCTGTCAGTGAGGAAAAGGGGGAGCTGGGTGTGCCTCCTTCTTACTGCAGAGTCAACCTGTCCTTTGTGCAAATCCACGTGCACCCCTGATTTCTGCCTTCCATGTGACCCCACCCCCTGGAGAGTTGCTGGATCAGGGCAGAGCAGTGCTGTGTCTCCCAGGCTAGCTGCTGCCGGCCCGTGGAGCCAATGGCAGTGAGGTGCCCCCTGCTGATGGCAGGGGGGGGGATCGCTCTTCTGCAGTGATGCCGCAATTTTGGGTTGTGCTCCCCAGCCTGCTGAGGTTAGTGGGGGCAGAGATGGCACTCCCTTGTATTGCCTGCTTGTTCCCCACCCCCGACTACTCCTCTGCTCCCAGTTTTGGGAGGGGAGCAAACCAGGTGGCTCAGGCCAGTTCAGCATGATGCAGCATGGGACGGGATCCCCAGTCTTCACCCAGCAGATATACAGACCCCCCTCTATGTGGTTGCTAAGGACTCCCGAGGATCTGCAAACCACAGTGTGAGAATCGCTGGTTTAGGGCTTCTTCCCTAGGCAGTATATCCTAGTGGTTAGAAGACCAGGACTTCGGACAGCTGGGTTCTCTTTCCAGCTCTGATGCTGGCCTTCTGGGTAACATGGGGCCTTCAGTTCCCCTCAATGTGACCCAGCTTGTGAAATGCTTGTCATGGTACTGACCATCTTTATAGAGCCCTTGGAAATCTCAAGAGGAACCATGCCATTGATTCCTGAAGAAACCACCTCCGGATGCTCCATCCTGCAGCCGGAATGTGATTTTCCGCCAGCAGGGCGCAGAGGGCTTGGGGATTGTCCAGCGCAGCTGCAGGGGAAGCAGCAACGGTGGTGCCAGAGAAGGAATGTGGCTGCAGACTCCCGAAACCTGGTGCTTCCTCTCCAGTCCCGCTCTGCATCCAGCCCTGACCCCCAGCTGCCTGAATCTAACTGAAAAACAAGGACTCTGCACTAGTGTCCATAGAGTGCACATTGCTGCATATCTGAGCACCCCGTTGGGTCGAGGGCATTTGTCCTCAGAAAGGGGAGTACCATAGCTCCCAGGCTCCAGCATACCCTGATCAGAGCAGCGTATGGCACATGCACGCAGCCTCACCTTCCCGGATAGCTCAGGCCAGCCTCCAGCACCTGGCTGCAGCCGTCACTAAGGGAACTTCTACTCTTCACATAGAAGCCTGTGCCTGGGGCAATTAATATGGGCTCCGGCTGCAGGGCTGTGAAGGGCAGCACAGACATTCCTGCTTGGCCGGAGCCTGGGCTCTGACAGCCTCCCCCTCTCCAGGATCAGTACCAGGGCCCCAGCCTTAGAATCATAGAGCCCTCAGGAGGTCTTCGACTCCAGCCCCCTGCCCAAAGCAGGACCAACTCCAACTCAAGCATCATACAAATATCTACCCCACTCTTGTTAGCCTCACAGCCAGAGCACTGTGAGCCTGAGCCAGCTGGTGTGGGCTCTGAGACAGGATGTGGTGGGATTTGCAATGTAAACACACCCAGACTCTTCTACCCCTCCTGTGGCTCACAAAATTCAGAATAAAACAAGCGCCAAACAAGATAAAAACTTTTCTCCAGGAACCTGCTAGCACCTGCTAGACCCAGCCTGCCCCCCGCCCACAGGGCAGCACACCATGACTGCCCCGACTGGCTGTATCCCATTGACACACAACACACAATCCACCTGTGGAACCCATAGCCAGGCTATGTTGTCAAATCCAACACAGTAACAGGGTTAAAGGAAAAATGAGGTCACTTTAGAGAGGCTAGGCCAACCAGTGGCTACTAGCCAGAACCGTTGGGGGTACAACCCCATGCCCCAAGTGTCTCTAGGTTCTGTTTGCCAGAAGCACATGAAAGGGGGTGGGTGGATCTACTGATGATTGCCTGTTCTGAAGCACCTAGCTTGGTCACTCTCGGAAGACAGGATACCGGGCTGACTGGAACATTGCTTTGACCCAGTCCTGTCTCGCACAGCCCATTACAGGCGGGAAACTGAGGCACATCGCCATGAAGTCACTTGTCCAGAATCCCCCACAGACTGGCAGAGAAGTTCTGAGTCTACAAGTAGCTCCCAGGAGCTGTGTTTTAATAACAGGGAACAATCAAATCCCTCTCGACCTCAGCAAAAGCCGGCTCCAACCCACTCTCCTTTCCATCCCCCCTTTAACCTCAGGCTACTACAGAGGAGAGGCAAACAGGCATCTCCAAGATGCGGGGAGCATCTGCAGCCTTGTCTAAACAACCTGCTAACAACTGACTGATAACGGTAACTTAGAATAAACCGGGGAGTGTCCCATGGGGGGGGGGGGATGCTGAAGCACTGGCAAGTGATGTTAGCCGTTACCATAGCAACTGTCTCCAGCTCATACGAATCTGGAACTGGCAGCCTGACCCCGGCATGGGGTGTAATGAGTTAAGCTAGGAAAGCCAGGCTGCAGACTGCTCCGGTAGCTGGGAAACGTCAGTTACACACAGCCCGTAACTGAGCGGTCTCGCTCCATGTCTGCTAGTGTGCCACATGCAGAGAGGCAGGGTGCTGTCTGGTGACAGGACAAGTACAGTGTATGCAGAAGCTAGGTAGGCATCACCCCAGTGTGCATCAACTTAGACCCGCAGAGGTCAGATCTGTGGGAAGAATTAGATTCACTCATTGGTCTTTTTTCTGGGGCCGCCAATCAAAAGGGCAAAGTTATGATGGTTATTTTAGTGTTGTGGACATGTGTCTATGAAGACTTGGTCTGATATTCTTACCGCATTTCACACTGCTGGCTACACCTTCCCTCTATAGGAGCAATGGGAAGCATCTTTAGCAAATCTAAGGGTATGTCTATATTGCAGTGCTATTTCGGGATACTAAAGTATCCCAAAATAACTATCCCGCATCCTCACAGCAAGCCCATTATTTCAGGCTCGCTATTCCGACATCCCTGTGAACCTCATCCCACGAGGAGTAAGGGACATTTTGGAATAGCAATGTATTTTGAAATTTGGTGCTGTGTAGACAGCACCACGTGTCGAAATAAGCTATTTCGAAATAGCATTGAAATAAGATACGCAATTTTCTTATTTTGAGTTACAGTGCAGTGTAGATGCACCCTTAGGGTATGTCTAGCCTACATGGCTCCGTCGACGGAGCCATGTAGATGGGTTTACTAGACATAGGAAAATGAAGCAGCGATTTAAATAATTGCCGCTTCATTTACATCAAAATGGCCTCCGTGCTGTGCCGATCAGCTGTTTGGAGGCACAGTGGGGCAGTCTGGATGCTCTGCGGTCGACAACGGAAACCTTTGTCAAACGCTCCGTTATGCCTCGTGGAATGAGGTTTACCGGAGCAGTCGACAAAGGCTTCCGTTGTCAACCGCGGAGTGTCCAGATTGCCCCGCTGTGCCGCCAAACAGCTGATCGGCACAGTATGGCGGCCATTTTGATGTAAATGAAGAGGCGATTATTTAAATCGCCGCTTCATTTTCCTATATCTAGTAAACTCATCTACATGGCTCCGTCGATGGAGCCATGTAGTCTAGACATACCCTGAGTCTAGACAATCCTTGCTTTTCAGGGGCCCAGAATGAATCACCTAAGTTAGAGAGGCCTCAACAGTAGGGGCTCATGGCAGGTCCTCGGTTTCACGTCTCTTCTCGTGTCTGGTGGTTTCAGAGAAGTAGCTCCTCTTGCAGCATGTTGGCTCAGAGAGACCCAGCCCTGGGGCTGTCACAGGCACCTTGAGTTTAAAGCAATGCGGTTCACAAGCTGTTGTCCAGCAAGCTGAAGAACCACAAGGAGGTTCAAGAGAGGAACGAGTCTTTACAAAGCATCAGCAGCAGCCACCAGTTGCTTCCCCTCCAGCCTGATGGATTTCTTTATTTCTCTACATCCGTGATTTGAAATCTCCTGGGAAGCTCACCTCGATGCATTACCCACCACCCTTAGTGCCATCCCAGCTCCACAAGTGCATGCAACCCGTTGTAGTAGAAATATTTTATTTGCTCTCCGGTGGTTCATTTTGCCATTTAATATTGTTACAAATCAAGAAGATTTACTGGTGAGGAGGCAGCCTTGCATGTTACTTTTTAATCAAAGTGTTATTTAGCTGCTCAATGCTGCCTCTCCCTCTCCACATGCCCACGTGGGCCGGATGATCCATCAATGCCTGAGACATTATTCTTGGATCCACACAAGGGGGAGGAGTTTCAAAATGATCATTATCAAAATGCTGCTCAGCCAGAGCCGTGGGAAAGCTTTGGGATTTCAAGAGGGAACATGTTAGCCTGTCTCACAACCGTGCTCCTTGTCCAAAGACAGGCGTGAAAGGTGGAGAAGCATGTTTTTCCTAGTACAGATTCAGTCATTCCTCCCCAGATGGAGTGATGGAAACGCAATGGAAATAGAGAATGAAAGGGTTCAGAGAGACAGCGAGAGAGGGAGAGAGTGTGTTCATGTGTGTATGGCTACGTCTACACTGGCATGATTTTCCGGAAATGCTTTTAACGGAAAAGTTTTCCATTAAAAGCATTTTCGGAAAAGCGCGTCTAGATTGGCAGGACGCTTTTCCGCAAAAGCACTTTTTGCGGAAAAACGTCCATGGCCAATCAAGACGCGCTTTTCCGCAAAAAAGCCCCAATTGCCATTTTTGTGATCAGGGCTTTTTTGCGGAAAACAAATCTCTGCTGTCTACACTGGCCCTTTTACGCAAAAGTCTTTCAGAAAAAGACTTTTGCCCGAACGGGAGCAGCATAGTATTTCCGCAAAAGCAGCGACAATCTTACATGAGATTATCAGTGCTTTTGTGGAAAGTCAAGCAGCCAGTGTAGACAGCTGGCAAGTTTTTCTGGAAAAGCAGCTGATTTTCCAGAAGAAGTGGCCAGTCTAGACACAGCCTATGTGTGTGTGTGTGTGTGTGTGTGTGTGGTAGAGAATTCACAGTGCTGCCCATTTGCAGGGCAAGTTTCCACTTGCTCACTCTATACAAGGAGTGCTTAGCCACCCTTACTTAGAAAGCCTACCTGGGGTTTGCAGGACTTATTTTCCCTCCTTCCTTTGTATTCAGATGATCACAGCATCATTTAAGGCCTCACTGACATTTCAGCTCACACTCCTTAGTTTACAACACACGTGCTTGCATCACTGAGCTGTAGAGGGTACCAACCTCATGGCCATTCATTCTGTGGATATTTGTTCGATGGCAAGGTGCCAGCATTTCGTTACAGATGTGTCACCAACAGTGTCCCCTCTAACCTTTTCCATCCACGTGCAGAATAATTATTTTATATGCACCAAGGCATGTGAGAATGTGCACCATCAGCAGAAACAGAAAAACCTATCTGTGGGTGCTCTGCTGATCAGCTGAGCAGTATATGAACTGCCCCGGAGAGGCACACGGCTTACAGGGAACACTCCCAAACAGCCATCAGATCTGGGTTGCTACCATGCCAGAAGGTTTTTTTTAAAGTAACAAGGGGGACGTTTGGCCGGGCATTCACCAGGAAGCTCTTGAAATGCTGGAGGGGCTCTTCTAGACTACACCCTTCTTTCAAAAGAGGGATGTAAATGAGCCCGATTGAAAGTGCAAATGAAGCGTGGATTTAAATATCCCACGCGTCATTTGCATATTCATGTCCCCGCGATCTTTTGAAAAAGGGCATTTCGAAAGTGAAACCAGTCTAGATGCGGTTCTTTCAAAAAACCCCTCCTTTTTCAAAATATCCTATACTCCTGAAGAAGTGAGGAGTACAGGATCTTTTGAAAAAGGTTGTCTTTTTTTTCAAAAGAACTGCATCTAGACTGCAGTTTCACTTTCGAAAGACCTCTGGGACGAGATTATGCAAATGAGGTGCGGGATATTTAAATCTCCGCTTCATTTTCACTTTCAATCGGGCTCATTTACATCCCGTTTTCGAAAGAGGTATGTAGTCTAGACAAGCCCTAATTGGGCAACTATCCTGTGCATATGCTAATTTCAGATGAACAGCTCCTTGTAAACATAGATGTTCAGTTTGCAGCAACAGGGGTTGTGTACTAAAAAGCGAGGAATAATTTCCTAGGCCAAGATATTTCACACATATCCTGGAGGTGTAAAAGGTAAAGCTAGAATTACAGCAGAGCAGCCAGACAACTTCAAAATGTATTGTGAGTAAGTCCATGTGAATGAACCCTTCTTCCTCTGTGCTTACAGCTGATTTCCTGCTACATACTGTGGCTGAACTTCAGAAAGCCCAGAGTTTATGCCGTTCTCTTTGAGCAGATGTGTGACACCTGCCTCGCTGTAGTATCTTGAAAGGAAACCTCAGCCAAGGGTTCTCATGTCAAATCTGATACAAAATCAGATACAGATTTATTGTACTTTTGATGCAGGAAGAGGTGAAAGGCAAAGTTTCAACTGAGTTGTGCTTTGAGTGTGGACTCATTTGAACGCAGCATTTAAAATCAAACTCAGAGGTCGTGAACCCAAGCAAACTGAGACCAAAGAACTCATTGACGTGAAAGGACTTGGTTTCACACAGCCAAATGTTAACGAGAGGGAAGGTGAAGCTTCGGTGAATCTCCGTGGGTTGCGTGTGTACAGATCCTTGTGCCTTTGAACAGGAAAGTAAATTCACGAAAAGAGAATGATTCGTTAACAGCGCTTTATGTTGCATATCACATGGTATCTTTCGACCAGTAGGCTCAAAGCCCTTGCAAAGCAGGTTGGGGTCTGCACCCTGATGTACAGACGGGGAAATGAGAGACGGGTAAGGGATATGACTTAGCTAATGTCTTACAATCATGGGCATGTGCAGGGCGGCCCCTATTGCAGCACCCTCATACCCTGCCCGTGTGGTCTGTGGATTCCGCAGCCCTTTCTATAGGCTCCATTGGGGAGGTGGCAAAATAGTGCCTCTCTGCACTTCCGTCCTCACTGCCCCATAATGTAGTCTATGAATATGAGGGGGAAATCTCGCTCCCCTGGGGTACAGAGCCCCCAGAAGGGTCCGAGGCCGGAGGTCAAATCAGTGAGGCAGGAGAGAAACCTAGAAGAGAAAACTTTATGATGCATGCATGCAGGCTGTCACACCAAGAGTGAAGCAGCAGCCCTGACAGACAGATTCAGGGAATCTTTATACAGTAAGGCTATGTCTAGACTGCAGGCTTCTTTCGAAAGAGCCTCTTTCGAAAGATCGCGTCTAGACTGCAGGCGGATCTTTCGAAAGAAAAATCCGCTTTTTCGAAAGAGAGCACCCAGCGAGTCTGGATGCTCTCTTTCGAAGACGACCTCTTTACATTGAAGAACGCCTTCTTTCGAAAGAGGAACTTTCGAAAGAAGGCGTTCTTCCTCGTGAAATGAGGTTTACCGCCATCGAAAGAAAAGCCGCGTTCTTTCGAAATAATTTCGAAAGAACGCGGCTTGAGTCTGGACGCAGGGGAAGTTTTTTCGGGAAAAGGCTACTTTTCCCGAAAAACCCCCTGAGTCTGGACACGGCCTAAGTTCAGACAGCTCAGTTGTGGACTGTTTTTCTTTAACATATCAAAGTCTCAGCAGAAGCACTCTGAGACTTCTGTTCACCCCAGGAGTGCTAGAAGTAAGTTTTACAGAACAAAGCCATTTGAGAATGTGGAGTGGAGAAGTCTACAAGGCAAACTGTGACAAAGATAAGGGTTTACATGACAAATTGTGACAGACTAGGAATATCCATGAATTTGAGATGGGAGGCATTGTCAGGGTCTTGATTAGAGCTAATTTGATTTCTCTCTGTTACAGGGAGAGAGGTCTGGAAAACTTTTAACCCTTACAGCAGTTTTCTTTAGAGAGTTTTGATTTCCTGCACAGTCCCCCCTTTAGACACAATTGGAGTTATTTGATTTTTCTCCCACAATTAGGCTATTAATATTAACCTATGAATTGATATTAATCAGCAGGGTGCATAGCTTAGGCACGTTCGTGGGCAAGACTGTGTCGTTAATTCAGATTAACTGTGTCGTTAATTCAGATCAACTCTAGCTCGTTAATTCAGATTAACTGTTACTCCTCGTGGAATGAGGTGTAACAGTTAATCCGAACTAAGGACTTAGTTCAGATTAACTTTAAACTGCCGCGTGTAGCAGTTCATTCGAACTAAGGGGGATTTAAAAATGGCGGCCGGACGGGAACATGCAAATAAAGCCCGGGATATTTAAATCCCGGGCTTCATTTGCAACTCCGGTTGCCTGATTTGCCTACCTAGCTCGAATTAACGAGCTAGTGTAGACATACCCTAAGGCAGTAAAAGAGGCTGTCTCCAGTAGTCTTGTGTCCTTCCATATAATAAGTGGGCAGAGTTAAGGATATGCAGGCAACCTTACTTTCATTGTATGCTGGGTGGAATGAAAAAAGAGGCACAAAGGAGGGTCACTGGCAAATATTCTTTCTCCTGCCCATGTATTATTTTCATTTCCATTCTAGGACTCTTGTCCTAATGAAACAGAATTTACTAACCAGGTACTAGTATGAACTGGAACTTATTCTACTGAGGTCAATGGAGTCACTCTGGATTTACACTGTTATAAATGAAGACAGAATCTCTTTCTGTCTATTCCAGACAAAATCTTACATTAATAGATATTAACTTTGCATAATGATACTCTTCAAAGTCAGGAAATAAAAGTAAGGCTGCCTGCATAGACAAAGCTCTGCTTATTGTCCTCTGGATGGACATGTGACTAGCATGGGAAAAACATTTTTGGCTGAAACCTTTTTTCATTAAATAATTCAGATTCAGGATGATTGCTCATTTGTGAATTCTTCTTGTTTTCAGCAAATTGTTTCAGTTGAAAACATGATTCTGAAAATGTTTCATGTTGATATTTTTTAAATAAAAACTTTTAATTTTGTGGGTTGAAACAACATTTCATTTCCATTTTCCTTTGTATTTATTGAAGTAAACAAGGTTAAAATGCCTGAAACTAAGAGGAAACAATTCATCCCCTGAAATGCATTTTTAATACTTTATTGATTTACAAAAAAATTCCAAAATTGCCACCTGCCAGCAGATCTGGTTATTAGCACATTACTCCATGAGATCTCCTAGCTTAGCTGGGCCTTTCCTCCAGCATCCTCACCCTCTGTAGAGCCAGATGGCTCTGAACATGCCTATGCTACATACAGCTGCTCAGAGCTTTGGCTAGTCCATAGGCAGGTTGCATCAAGAAATCCTATGGGCCTGCACAAAATATATTTTAAAAATTCTTCTCAGAGCTGGTTTTCTAAGCAGACTAGCAACAGGCATAGGCAAGTTATCCTCTTTCCATCACATTTTACACTTCGTTGGTGGTGTGCAGTCACCTCCAGATCCGGGGCAGTGCTGAGGAATGCAATAACATGGATTGTGTAGAGTGGGTGGCAGCTGTATTGTGTTTGCCTTTCACAGGTTTTAAAGTCGTGTAACATTTGGACTCATGGATTATGAAATCCCGAGGCATGTTGTCACCAGGCAATCCAGATGCACACTGCATTATTGCTTATTTATATGAATGACAACCACCCTCTTAGCCTAACCCAAGGGTGTGAAAAGGGAACTTTCAGCCCAGGCAGCCTCAGCTCGCGCTAAAGAGCCACCCCTCTCTAACTGGCTATAACAACTCACCCTCTGAATCAACATAGCTCCTGTCATGCCCGGTACCTGCCAGTGGACTAGAATTCTTCTTAAGCAATAGCCAAGCAGAGGTTCTCTCTGTCAGGCAGGTCAAGGAGAAGAAGCAGAGAGCAATGGGGAAAAGGAGAAAGACCATGAGGAAAAGCCTACGAACAAAATTATTGCAAGAGAACCAGTTCCTGCTGACTTGTCTTGATTGAACTGGCAGCTCATCAGCAATGTTTTATTAAGTAATAGGAAGAGATCCATGTTCACTTGGGCTATTACATTTTTATGTATGAACTCTGTCAATAAACTCAGAGCCAAACCGTATTTTATTTTCTCCTCTCCTGCTTTTACATTGCTTGTATTGTTCAGCCCCAGCCAAAATCAATAGAAATATCTTTGCTTCATTCATGCAATTTCAGATCTAACCCTGATGTTATGAAGGTTTCATGACATCAGAAACCTTTTTATACTTGAGGGTTTATTTTAAAATGAGCTTTGGGTTTTTATGTGGATTTCAATCAGATTGAGATTTGGGGATCAGAAAGTCAGGGTTTTATCTTTGGGAAACAGAAAAAGCCACACACGGAGAGCTAGACGGATGATTATGTGCAGGGTAGCTGGATAGCTTGATGAACCTTAGAACGGGTGTTTGTAACATATTAAAAAGTCCCAGCGGGGAAGCGGTGTTAGTCTGTAACTTTAAAAACAAAACACTTTGTGACTCACTGCTTATAGAGCCTCCTGCTGGTCACTCCGGCTATGTCTACACTGCAGGTTTTTGTCAGAAAAAGGTACCTTTTTCTACTTGTTTTTTTCAGGAGAGGCTTTGTCAATATTTGGCCCATCTACACGGGGCCAAATGTCAGAAAAAACTCCTCTTTTGGAACATCCTTCTTTTGGAATAGCCTCATAAAAGGAGGAATACAGGGATGTCGAAAGAACGTGCCCGCTTTTTCGGAAATTGTTCCACAAAAGCAGATGCGTTCCCAGGACGTGGCGGAGTTTTTTTGGGATACCTCTGGTATCCCAGAAAACACTCTGCAGGGTAGAAATAGCCTCCGGGAATCAGCTCAGTCCAGGCCTAGAGTCCCCTCTTCCGGATGGTGTCTCACCTGCTGTTAGCTGGTTTCTGTTCTCCAATCATCAGAACCTGCATCCTCCCAAACCACAGTGTCCATCCCTCGGATACTGCCCTGCCTCACTGACCCACTGCCAGTCATCATCTAGCTCTTAACTTAGGGGCAAACTGCAGTCTGAAATGGCCAAGGAGCTGTGGACCTGTTGCCTTTGCCTGCCCAAGTCTCCTTGCAGGCCTAGTACCCCTCAGACCCCTTTTGCTGGGCCTCTGTCTGGGATTACTGGTTCTGCCTTTCCCCAACACTGATCTGTCCATGGTACCTATGCTAGCAGGCAGCTGGGTTCCTCTCTCTCCAGCAAGAGTGGAGCAAGAGTGTTCTCTTCTCTTTTGAGTGTAGAATAGTGATAGAGATGCAGCCGTATTAGTCTGGTCTAGCTGAAACAAAAGACAGGACTATGCAGCACTTTAAAGTCTAACAAGATGGCTTATTAGGTGATGAACATTCGTGGGCCAGACCCACTTCCTCAGATCAAATTGTGGAAGAAAATTGGCACGACCATATATACCAAAGTGATACAATCAAAAAAAAGTGAACACACATAAAATTGACAAATCGCATTTTAGAACAGAGGGGTGAGGGGGGGAATGTTACTGTCTGTGAGGTAAAGACATTGGGGTGATAATTGGGGAAGCTATCTTTGTAATGGGTGAGATAATTAGCATCTTTGTTAAGACCCATACGTAAAGTGTCACATATAAGCATGAATGACAGTTCTGAGGCTTCTCTTTGAAGTCTGGAGGCAATATGCATGTTTTAAGGTCATTGAGAGAATGGTCAGTTTGGTTAAAATGGCAAGCAACAGTTTTCTCTTTGGCTGTGTCTAGACTGGCCAGTTTTTCCGGAAAATCAGCCGCTTTTCTAGAAAAACTTGCCAACTGTCTACACTGGCGGCTTGAATTTCCACAAAAGCACTGACGATCTCATATAAGATTGTCAGTGTTCTTGCAGAAATACTATGCTGCTCCCATTCAGGCAAAAGTCCTTTTGCACAAAACTTTAGCGCAAAAGGGCCGGTGTAGACAGCTCAGATTTGTTTTCTGCACAAAAGCCCCGATTGCGAAAATGGCGATCGGGGCTTTTTTTGCAGAAAAGCACGTCTAGATTGGCACGGACGCTATTCGGCAAAAAGTGCTTTTGCGGAAAAGCGTCTGTGCCAATCTAGATGCTCTGTTCCGAAAATGCTTTTAACGGAAAACTTTTCCGTTAAAAGCATTTCCGGAAAATCATGCCAGTCTAGAAGTAGCCTTTGTGAAAGAGCCTGCTGTCTGTTTTATGTGCATTGATTCTTTGGTGAAGTGTCTGAGAAGTTTGACCAATATACATAGCAGATGGACACTTTAGGCACATGATGGCATAAATTATATTTCTCGATGAACAGGAATGTGTATTCTTGATCTTGTAACTGGCATGGTTAGGTCCAATAATGGTGTCAGCAGAGTAAATATGTGGACAAAGCTGGCACTGGGGTTTGTTGCAAGGGAAAGTTCCAGGGTTGGTATTAGTGTGGTATGTCCTGTGGTTGTTGGTAAGAATCATCCTGAGGTTAGGTGGTTGTCTATAGGAGACTATGGGTTTGTCTCCCAGAGTCTCTTGGAGGGTAGTATCCTGTTCCAGTATAGGTTGTAGTTTATTGATAATGCGTTGGACGGGTTTAAGTTGGGGACTATAGTAGATGGTTTCTGGGTATTCGTCTGGCTCTTTCAATTTGTTTTTTTATTTCTCCAGGTGGGTAATCGAGGTTTAGAAATGCTTGGTAGAGATCCTGAAGTTTCTGGTCTCTATCAGTGGGATTAGAGCAGATGCGATTGTATCTAGGGGCTTGTCTATAGATGATGGATCATATGGTGTGTCCTGAATGGGAGCGGGAGGCATGTAGGTAACTGTATGAGTCAGTGGGTTTTCTGTAGAGAGTGGTGTCTAATTTACCTTTGGTGATTTGTACTGTGGTGTCCAGGAAATAGATCTCTCGTGTAAAATGGTCCAGGCTGAGATTGATAGTGGGATGTAGGTTGTTAAAGTCTCTGCGGAATGCATCCAGCATTTCTTGGCCATGGGTCCAGATCATAAAGATGTCATCAATGTAGCATAAGTAGAGAAGGGTAAAAGGGGATGGGATCTGAGGAAATGTTGTTCTAAGTCAGCCATAAAGATGATAGCGTATTGTGGGGCCATGGCTGTGCCGCTGATCTGAAGGTATAAGTTGTCCCCAAATTGGAAATAATTGTGGGTGAGAACAAAGTTACATAGGTCTGCTACCAGATTAGCAGTGGTACCCTCTGGGATAGTGTTTCTAATTGCTTGTAATCCGTCTTCATGTGGGTGTTGGTGTAGAGAGCTTCTACATCCATGGTAGCAAGGATGGCGTTATCAGGGAGGTTATCGATGTGTTGTAGTTTTCTCAGGAAGTCAGTAGTATCTCAGCAATAGCTGGGAGTGTTGGTTGCGTAGGGTTTGAGAAGAGAGTCTACATAGCTGGATAATCCAGTAGTGAGTGGATCGTACTGTAATCATAGGAGAGTGCAGCACATTTCATTAGGCTGTGCACCCAGGGAATTTTATTTTTTATTTTTTTTAAAGGCGAACATTCATTGAATACTCAATCATAAAGGACATTATTTTTATTCATCAAACAAACTAAAGAAACTAAAACTTAACTAAACTTATTTTTTTTAAATTAACCACAAAACTTTACTTAAAAGAGTGTATCATGCAATTCAATTCAAACGCAAAGCCACTTTTTTTTTGAGACATTAGGGTGTGCCTGGGCACAGCCGGCACACCCCCTGTGCACGCCTATGACCGTAATGATGTTCTGGCCCATGCTGGCTCCAGTAAACTGTCCGGAGCCGTGTGATTCTTATGGGAATGCCACCAGATACAAGAGAACGTAAAGTGCCCTCAGTGGATTGGGCAGACTTTGTCTTGTCACAATTCTGAGCTATTAGAACAGCTGTGCTGTGCCCAGCAGAGTAGGGATACAGTGGGCATCTCCCAGAGAGCTTAGCTGCACCTTTCTGGCTCCGTGGTCACAGAGAATTAGCAGGGAGACTGGCACTCCTGGGTTATTCCATGCACAGGGGCAGCAGGGAGACATAGGCTAAACTCTACGAGCTCATTGCAGAAACAATTGGATTTTTATTTTACAAGAACAAACACCCTTTATTTAAGCTGTAGTGTTGATAACAAGGCATGGCTATTACATTCGCTGCAGGGTTTCCAAACATCTTAGCTCAGCTTGCCAATTACTATTCTTTCCACTTTGTATTGAACTCTCTTGCTTTCAACAGATTATATTGGAAGGGAAAATAATATCCAAATGAAATGAGCTGGCTTTCTCATTTATACTCTGAGGCTATGCCTGCACTGCAGGGTTTTTGCACAAAAACCCATGGAGCATCCACACTTCAAGTGCATTTTTGTGCAAGAAAATCTACAGTCAATTGACAGAACAGAGGTCTTGTTGCGGTGTAGGTACACCTCCTACTATGAGGCATAATTCATTTTTGCGCAAGAGTTCTTGCACAAAAAGGTGTGTGTGGACAATCCACAGGGGTTTCTTGTGCAAAGAGAGTCTATGGGGGTATGTCTACACTAGAAAGTTAGTTCGAACTAACGGACGTTAGTTCGAACTAACTTTCCTATGCGCTACACTAGCGCTCCGCTAGTTCGAATTTGAATCGAACTAGCGGAGCGCTTAGTTCGAACTAGGTAAACCTCATTTTACGAGGACTAACACCTAGTTCGAACTAGCTAGTTCGAACTAAGGGCTGTGTAGCCCTTTAGTTCGAACTAGTGGGAGGCTAGCCCTCCCCAGGTTTCCCTGGTGGCCACTCTGGCCAACACCAGGGAAACTCTATGCCCCCCTCCCGGCCCCGGACCCCTTAAAGGGGCACGGGCTGGCTACGGTGCCCGTGCCAGGTGCAAGCCTGCCAGCACCCAGCTAGCAGACCCTGCACCTGGCACGGCACAGAGCCACCCACCCGATGCCCCCCAGCCCACCCCCTCTTGCCGGGACCAGGCTGGCGGCTCCCGGGAGCTTGCCCTGGACCGCAAGAGGCGGGCACCTTCCTGGGCTAGTGCGGACATCGTGGACCTCGTCCACGATCTCCGCACTAGGCACAGGAAAGTGGCCGTCTAGGGCAGGAGAGCTGCCAGCCTGGCCACCCAGGACCAGGTGTGCATGAAAATCAAGGGGGTCCACTGAGACCCCCGACACTGAGCCCTGAGCTTACAATGGCCGTACTGGGTCAGACCAAAGGTCCATCTAGCCCAGTAGCCTGTCTGCCAACAGCGGCCAACCCTAGGGACCCTGGAGGGGATGGACCGAAGACAATGACCAAGCCATTTGTCTCGTGCCATCCCTCTCCAGCCTTCCACAAACTTTGGGCAGGGATACCACTCCTACCCTCTGGCTAATAGGACTCCATGGACCCAACCTCCATCACTTTATCTCACTTCCCTTTCAACTCTGTTCTAGTTCTAGCCTTCACAGCCTCCTGCAGCAAGGAGTTCCACAGGTTAACTATTTGCTTTGTCAACAACAACAACTTTCTCTTACTAGTTTCAAGCCTGCTACCCAGTCCTTTCCTTTGGTGTCCTCTAGTCCTTCTTTATGGGAACTCAGGAAGAACTTTTCTGAATGCACCCTCTCCACCCAACCCCTGCTTTTAGAGACCTCTATCCTGTCCCCCCTCCGTCTCCTCTTTTCTAAGCTGAACAGTCCCAGTCTCTGTAGCCTCTCTTCATCTGGGACCTGTTCCCAACCCCTGATCATGTTAGTTGCCCTCCCCTCTCCCAGCCTTTCTCTTCCCCTCTCCCACCTCCTTTTCCCAGTCTCCCCCAGTTTTGTTCAATAAAGACAGAGTCAATGTTGGAAGAAACGTTATCTTTATTTTGTACATCAATAAGAAGGGGGGCTAGGGAAGGGCAAGTGGAAGGAGGTGAGGGAGGAATGGGGTACGAGCCCCCGATGGGGAGGACTGGGCTGGCTCTGCGGGCTTCTGGGGGTGGAAGCTCTCCTGCAGCCCCCCAATTACTCCCTCTCCCCAGATGGCAGCCTGCGGCAAGTGCAGCCGGGCTGATGGCCGAGTGGTGTGATGTGCCCAGTGTGGGCACTCAGGGCACTCCAAGCCAGAACTTCTTTGCAAGCGGGGCACCCCTTAGAACTGTGTGTCCGGGGTGGGGGTCGGGACCCTTTAAGCGCAGCCCTCGGCTAGCCTGAGACAGCATCTCCATGCTCTAAGTCCTCCTTTTATGCCCTGCCGGCACTGCTTCCGGCCATCATTAAGCCCTGTTCAGAGTCCACTCAATGTGGACTTACTAGTTCGAACTAGCAAAACGCTAGTTCGAACTAGTTTTTAGTTCTAGATGCGTTAGTTCGAACTAGCTTAGTTCGAATTAACTAATTCGAACTAAGTTAGTTCGAACTAGCGCTGTAGTGTAGACGTACCCTGGGTGTGTCTAGACTACATGCCTCCGTCGACGGAGGCATGTAGATTAGCCAGATCGGCAGAGGGAAATGAAGCCGCAATTAAAATAATCGCGGCTTCATTTAAATTTAAATGGCTGCCCCGCTCTGCCGATCAGCTGTTTGTCGGCAGATCGGGGCAGTCTGGACGCGACGCGCCGACAAAGAAGCCTTTCTTGATCGGCACAGGTATGCCTCGTGAAACCATTTCCCTCTGCCGATCTGGCTAATCTACATGCCTCCGTCGACGGAGGCATGTAATTTAGACGTACCCTATCTGTTGACAAAACCTCTGTTGACAAAACCCTGTAGTCTAGACGTACCCTAACATTCATGGACTGGGCATAGACACTGGATTTGTGGCTTATTACAACAAGCCATAACCCACTAAGCCCCTCTGTTTCTCCTAGGATGGCAAATGTGTTAACAGGCCGCTTGACCTTGACTGGTGGTTTAGAATATGTGCTAACTACTCCTGCTAAACAACCCGTTCCACCTTCTTTTGAGCTGTGGTGCTCGGGGAGTATGTCTCCCAGACCTGAGGCAGAGCTCTGTGGATCTTGAAAGCTTGTCTCTCTCACCGATAGAAATTAGCCCAATAAAGGATATCACCTCAGCCACCTTGTCTGTGGGTGATGAAGGGAATTCACAGGTGAGACAGGGGTGGTTGTTGTGGTGCCTGCCTGCCGTCCGTCTGTGTTTTGGGACATCTCACATAGTCTCCCACTCGCTTTCTCTCATATAGCTCTTGTTGTGGTATCTGGGCCATAGATTCGCATGGGGATCACCCCCAGAGTCCCTGCAGATACTATGGGAGACATGGTCATGTCTGTGTGAGGGACCTTAAAGACCTGAATTCCTTGGTGTAGTGTCATGATGCTCATTTGTTCTTCAGAAGGGCCCTTGCCAATGGACGCTCGACAGGTCAATGCGCAGCTCCCAGCTGATCATTCACAACCATAGACCCTAAAGGGGAAGCAACCCCAGGGGACATCTTTCATTTTACTCAGGGCCTCCCACACAGCAGCAATAGGTGTCCAGGGACATGCTGGAAGGAAGGGAAAGGGAAAAAGACCAACATGAGCCTCACAAGTGCCACAATGGGAGACAGGGGGAGGAGGATGGTGCAGAGCCACTGTGCAGATCCTTAGCTGGCTGTACTTCCTTAGAGCCTGTCATGAGGCAGAGCAGCCCCATGGCTACACTGGCTTGAGAATCAGGAAGCTGTAAGTGGCTCTTTGATCGCTCCTTTCTGCTCCAAAGATCAATTTGACTCAGGAGCTAGCTGGGCCTTATGTCTGTGGGCTGGAACCTGGCGCCTAGTGCCCCATGCAAAGCTTGATCCACGATGGAAACACCATGAGAACAGTGGTTCCTGTAGTATCCAGGGCACCTACTCTAGTCTCAACCACAGGTGAGAGAAGGGCAACATAAACGAACAACAGCAGTGAAGATTTGGGCCAGTTCCTATTTTACCAAACCCCGTTATCTGAAGTAATTTGACATTATCCAATCAAAATGGTTTGATGGCTGTGAGTCAACAGGATTTGGCCTTTCTGTTCTACAGGAAACATTTGATCTCATTAGGAAAGAAATGAGATACGTTCCTGGAGGCTCTCTGTTAATGCCAAATGCTGGGACTCAAGAACAGAGGATGGATCATTTGATAATTATCCTGTTCTGTTCCCTCAAAAGCACCTGGCGTTGCCCTGTGTTGGAAAACAGGGTCCTGGGCTAGACGGACCATTGGTCTGACCCACGATGGCCATTCTTATGATTTGGAATGAAAACAAATTTTGAAATGTTTGACTTTTCCTCTGGAACAGATATTCCAATTTCCCACCAGCTCTGCTTGTCCTTGCTTGACTGCCAAATCTTTTCCCATTTCCTCACATTTCTCAGAATCAGGCTTCAACCCAACCACTTTCTCATATTTCTATTAGCATCATTGCCCACGCAATTTGCATGAGGGGGAGCACGAGCGCCTTTTGGAAATTGGCAGAGCTCAATCCATTGATTGTCTCATTTAGCTCTTTGAACTGAAACAAAGGCCCAAAGTCTCTGTCTCACCGACTGATGAGAAGTTGGAAGCCAACCAGACTGTTTGTCTCTGTTGCAAACGACACATAAATACAGAAATTGTTGTTTTATCTCCTACCAGTATAATTACCAAGTCAGATGAGCGATTATTGCACTCACAGCATTTGCCATGGAATTACAGAGTAGTTACATGGCTAGAAAGTTCTGTACGTGCCTTGGGTAATCGAGTTGTGTAACCTGAATATTAATGCATGTGTTCTAAAGCCCAGTGCTGAGACAGGGCATCTTGTTTTCTCTTCCATTCCCTAGATTTAGATTAGTTCCAATTTGCCTGGCCCCCCGTTGGAGATCCCTTCATTCAAGGTTTAGAGACTTTGAGGCCGATGAGAAATACTCTGATTTGAATACCACCTGGGGTCATTAGAAGCGGGTTAAAGATGGGTGAGACAATCTCAGATCTGTCCCTTGGGAGGAGGCTCTTCTGTCATTAACTGGGCTCCTTGCTAACAAATGTTGCAGAGTTATGAATGGTGCAGTCGGCATGGAGACTGGACTTTTGCTGTCGCTGCCAGTGGAGATCTGAGGAGGCACATGGACAGGGGCAGGTACAAACCAGGACTGCTTGTTCTGATACTGCTCAAGTGTAACCAGCTCTAGAGCTAATCAAGAGAGAAGCTTTGTCTCTGGGGCTATCACACTGTCAGCCGACGGTCAGGGCAGTGTGTGTGGGTATGTCTCCTAAGTCTTTGACTGCTAAGACACGAAGTCTCGTCGCAGTGGGCAGCCCAGAAATGCTTTTGTGCAAGAGGGCCAGTGGTGATCGGGGCTTTCTTGCACAAAACCGCGTCTAGATTGGCACGGATGCTTTTCTGCAAAAAGTGCTTTTGCGCAAAAGAGCAACTGAATAAAACAAATTAAATCACAGAGAAAATCTCTGGGAACAACTCTTAGATAATGAATGGAGGAGGGAAGGTGTGCATTCACACAGAGAAGTTTAAACCAAACAACCAAAATAAACAAAAATACCCTGATCGCGACTAGATACACTTCTCTCTCTACTCACGATCCATGATGATCCGTACATCAACACCCAGTTCACTCCCATGTCCAATATTTCTCATAGGCATGGTAATTCTGATTACTGCATCTGTTCCCTCCAGCCTTTACTGAAAGTCATCCAAAGAGAAAATGGCTGAAGGTATGTATTTACAATTTAAATTTCAGCATTGTATCCCATTGGTTCTTTTGGATCCCTGACCACAACACCCTTAGCTACCTGAGTTTAACCATTTAGGAAGCCAGAACTCCTCTTAGCCATCACAAGTGCCATCATGTTAGATATAATATTCAGTAAAATGGTCCTGCCTCTCGTAGATCATTTGATCAGTATGTTACGTTTCAAAGAAGCACACAGGACCTTCTTCAGGGGGATAAGGCAACATGCCACATTTATTGAAAATATAACAAAGCAACATATGCATTTACACACACACACACATGCTCTGCTGATGGAATAGTTACCAGTCTGTTGCTCGGCCCAACCAATTGGCCAGATAGGTCGAGTAGGAGGGGCAAAGTCGGCTTCTTGTCAGGCTGGACCGATGCTCCACTTAGCAGGACAGGAACCCGGAGAACCATACAAGACACCACATCTTTTATAGGATTTTCCTTCCTTCCAAGTCTATGCATTTTGCTTTGTCAGGCCTTAATCAGTCACTCAGCATCACACTCAGTCTTCCTATGATATATGCTTATCGGGAAGAAGTTGTTCTTACAGTCATTTGATATCCATATGCTGACGACCCCTAGAGGGTGTAGTATTTCCAGTGATATTGGTTATCAAGGGGTGCTTGCCACTAACTCCAGGGTTGGTCAGTCTGTGTCAGTGGTCTGCGTCTTCAGTGTGCTTTCACTTACTTGATAATTATTTAATGCTTCTGAGTCTCCAGCTCCTCCTCTGACCATTTGAGCATGCAGTGGCCTTCACACTTATCTCTCCTAAAACATTCTCTCTCTCATTCACAC
Source organism: Pelodiscus sinensis (assembly GCF_049634645.1). Classification (NCBI taxonomy): domain Eukaryota; kingdom Metazoa; phylum Chordata; order Testudines; family Trionychidae; genus Pelodiscus; species Pelodiscus sinensis. The sequence goes on along the minus strand of NC_134739.1, from coordinate 4,288,052 downwards.
AAACAATACATTTACAGAATTGTGGCATAGAACAAGAGTCACTTTAACAAAGATACAAAGTCTTTCAGCATTAAACTTCTTTCTATCTACTACAAGGCTTTATCTAATGCTGACATCACTATGCATTAAAATACTCCGTCTCTCTACTTCAATATGCTAACATAAAACAGAGCTGGAGCTAAGTTAACAAAACTGCTTAGCCTGTTTGGGGCCTAAATCTTGTATTTAAGCTTAATCCAAACCTTTTGCTATAACATACATTCATTATAACTAACTGACTTCTTAGTTACAAAATTCCAGGGTTACAAGTACAGATGGCATGATATAGCAGAAATTTATATTTATCATGACACATTTATTCTAATACTTTATATTATTACTAAAGACTGATGCTATGTTTGATATCTCCAAAATTAATAAACAGAGGCGGGAGAGAGCTTAAATGTTCAATTAATTGTAAATGCCGCAATTTCAAAAATTCTGAAATTGAATGAAACCCCAAAATGTGGAAATTTAGACCAGTTTGTTCAGATAAAATCAAAACATTTCATTCCTGTTTTGTCTTTTCCAAACTTCAAAATAAATGTTTCATATAAAAAAAGAATTTCATTTTGAAAAATCATGTGGAAACAAAGATATTAAATTGTACCACTCATTTTTATCAAAGTGAAATGATCAAAATCAATACATGTTTCTAAACACATCCATTTTGATCCAAATAACATTATTTATCAAAAACAGTTTAAATCAAATAATTCCAACTTGCTTTAATAAATGGTTTAAAGGAATCCATTCTGAAGCACTTGGAAGAGGGGAAGGTGATCAGGAATAGTCAACATGGATTTATGAAGGGCAAGTCCTGCCTGACCAATCTGATTAGCTTCTATGATGAGGTAACTGGCTCTGGGGATATGGGAAAGTCAGTGACTGTGAAATACCTTGACTTTAGCGAAGCTTTTGATACGGTCTCCCACAATATTCTTGCCAGCAAGTTAAGGGAATATGGTTTGGATAAATGGACAGAAATAGATAGAAAGCTGGCTAGACTGTTGGTCCCAACGGGTAGTGATCAACAGCTCAATGTCAGGTTGGCAGCTGGTTTCTAGCGGAGTGCCCCAAGGATCTGTTCTGGGACCAGTTTTGTTCAACATCTTTATTAGTGACATGGATGAAGGGATGAATTGCACCCTCAGCAAGTTCACAGATGACACTACGTTAGGGGGAGAGGTAGATATGCTGGGGGGCAAGGATAGGCTCCAGAGTGACCTGGAGAGATTAGAGGATTGGGCCAAAAGAAATCTGATGCGGTTCAACAAGGACAAGTGTAGAGTCCTGAACTTGGGTCGGAAAAATCCCAAGCATAGTTACAGGCTTGGGGCCGAATGGCTAAGTAGCAGATCTGCAGAAAAGGACCGGGCGGTTGCAGTAGATGAGAAGCTGGACATGCGTCACAGTGTGCCCTGGTAGCCAAGAAGGCTAATGGCATATTAGGGGGCATTGCCAGCAGATCCAGAGAAGTAATTATTCCCCTTTATTCGGCTTTGGTGAGACCACATCTGGAGTTCTGTGTCCAGTTCTGGACCCCCACTAGAGAAGGGATGAGGACGCATTGAAGAGGGTCCAGTGGAGGGCGACCAAAATGATTAGGAGTTTGGAGTGCATGATGTATGAGGAGAGGCTGAGGGATTTGGGTTTGTTTAGTCTGCAGAAGAGCAGAGTGAGGGGGGATTTGATAGCAGCCTTCAACTTCCTGAAGGGAGGTTCCAAAGAGGATGGAGAAAGGTTGTTCACAGTAGTGACAGGTGGCAGAACAAGGAGCAATGGTCGCTAGTTTACAGTGGGAGAGGTGTAAGTTGGATATTATGAAAAACTATTTCCCTAGGAGGGTGGTGAGCACTGGGATGTGTTACCTAGGGAGGTGGTGGAATCTCCATCCCTAGAGGTTTTTAAGTCTCGACTTGACAAAGCCCTAGCTGGGTTGATTTAGTTGGGCTTGGTCCTGCCTTCAGCAGGGGGATGGACTTGATGACCTCTTGAGGTCTCTTCCAGCTCTGTGATTCTATGATTCTATAATAATGAGACAAAGAAACAGAAGAAAGAACTGGGGTTCAGAGCCAAGACTTCTGGGTTCTATTCCTGGCTCCCTGTGTGATCTGTAGTGGTTGTTGCTCTTTTTAACCATCTGTAAATTGGATTAGTATAACCTGCCAATGAGGCACTCAAATGTGATTGTGCCAGTGGTTAGGCAGGCAGCTAGATGGAGAGGGGGTTTTGTAGATGGTTGGCTGAATGAGTTCTTGTTGCACTGATCATATTAATGCTGCTTTTGGTTGTATTATAGTGCGTTAGGTTAACAGTGTGTTATTTAAATCAAAACAAATACATAAAATATAGACAAATAGCTTGCATGGCTTCATTAATGATTGTTTGCAAGGCCACTATGTCAATGTACAGCAGAATCTCACAAAGCCATACACCCCAAAATGTGTACACAAAATTCTGGCTGCATCACGGCAAACACGGAATAGCAGAAAGCATGTTACAGAACCCTACAGCAGCTAAAAGGTTATTGCTGTTGCAAACTTATACCTCAGGTCAGTTAGTACACCCAGAAGAATAGCCATAAAGCAATTGATGCCAATGTCCCTTTGCCAGATGAAGGCATGAGGCAACCAATGGGATGCGCTACCTTTGCTTCACTGGGGTTGTCTTTGTGTTTCCTAGATGCTGAGTGAGGGGCAGAATGCGGCTGGTCTGTTGGTGAAGCCAAGAGGTGACAGGGACATTTGCACCGACATGAGCATTCTGACTGCTGGGGTCAGAGGCTTATTGCAATGGTCACCAACAGGGAGAGAGGGCTTGAAGGGAAAATGTCCCCAAGAGAAGAGATCAGGCCTAGGTGTGAGCTGCATTTAAAGGTGAAGGCAATGAATCATACTCTGACTGCAGGGAAACTTTGACTTATGGGAGCTATCAACCTGAATTTTCAATCTCCTGTGTTAATTGTCATGATTATTATTGTTACAGGCAGTCCCCGGGTTACGTACAAGATAGGGACTGTAGGTTTGTTCTTAAGTTGAATTTGTATGTAAGTCAGAACTGGTATATACTGTAGGGGAAACTCTAGCTGAACATTTCTCCAGAGCTCAGTTTTATTCTCCCACACCTCACTTCCCTCAGTCCTTTATTCTCAAGCTGAGGTGTCTGCTGAGAAAAGCCGCTCCGCGTCTCCCTGGTCTGCTGGGGGGAAGCAGCTAGTGAGGGGTTGCCTCACCCCGTTTGTAAGTAGGGATCCAATGTAAGTCGGATCCATGTAACCTGAGGACTGACTGTATTATGGTGGCGCCCAGGAGTCGCAGACATGAGCCAGGACCCAGAACAAACAGGCAGCCCATGACCCAAAGGGCTGTGGATCCAAGAGAGAACAGGAGGATACAGGCAGACTGAAGAGTTGAAGGAGACACTGTTGCTCCCCAGATAAGCTCTCTGGCCTTTGTGGACCACTAGGGACTTGAACCCAGGCTGCTTAAGACATAGGCAGGCCTGTTACCCAATGGCACTCTAGTTAGGGTCAGAAGGAAGGTCCCTTCTTCGGGTAACATTGGATTGGACTGATCCATAGATGGATAGTTCTGTCTCTGAAGACAGCCACCTATTGGATTGCTGGGGCTGTTTTGGTAACATGTTTTCTGTGACAGTCTCCCATCCAAGCACTGATCTGACCTAAGCCTCCTGGGCATGTGAGATCTGGTGAGCCCGTTGCACAAAGGGGACCGGCATAGATGTGATTACATGGAAGGGAATAGAAAAAACAATCTTTGCAGCATGGCTCAGCTGCCTGTCAGCCTGGCCATATTGATTAATCACCGTCTGAACATCAACTGGAGAACTAGAAACTAGCACAGATGCGTTAATCATCTGTACCAGGCTCTGGCAGTGCAGGCAGGTTTATCTGTGCTGAGTTTTCTATTTCCCAGCACTCACACCTTGATCTCCAGATACTGAGGCAGAGAGTCCTGAATGGATTCAAAACTTGTATCCACATCTGGTCTGCAATCTGGAAACGTAGCTGCGGATAGCCACAGATTTGCAGGGCTCTACTGAGACAAGACTGCTTCACAGCATCAATAGCAGGAATAGCACTTTAGTGAAGAGAAGGATAGTACAATCATTAGACCCTTCCATGGAGTGCATATGTGAATTTTGCGGAACCCGGGACCCCATAAAAGCCAATGGGAATTTTGCTGCTGACTTCAGGATTTCACCCCAAGAGCGATACTGCCCAGCTCCACAGGCTGAGTTACCCCAGCTAGGAGAAGCTACGGAGCCAGAGAGAACCACATGAAGAGATGTTGTCCAAAATAATTTATAGAACAGAACTTTTAGGGAAAAAAATCCAATCTTGATTTAAAAGTTGATAGAGAATCCACCATGATCCCCCTTGGTAAGTTGCTACAATGATTACTTACTCTCACTATTAAAACATCCCCCTTATTTCCAAGCAGAATCTCTAGAGCTGAAGATTGCAAATCTTTCCCTACTATCAGACTCTCTGGTTATGTCTAGACTGGCATGATTTTCTGCAAATGCTTTTAACGGAAAAGTTTTCCGTTAAAAGCATTTGTGGAAAAGAGCGTCTAGATTGGCACGGATGCTGATTTTGCGTGTCTAGATTTTGCGGAAAAGCGTCTGTGCCAATCTAGACGTGCTTTTCCACAAAAAAGCCCCGATCGCCATTTTCGCGATCGGGGCTTTTTTGCGCAAAACAAATCTGAGCTGTCTAAACTGGCCCTTTGCGCAAAAGCTTTGCACAAAAGGACTTTTGCCCAAACAGGAGCAGCATAGTATTTCCGCAAGAAGCACTGATTTCAGACAGTAGGAAGTCAGTGTTCTTGCGGAAATTCAAGCGGCCAGTGTAGACAGCTGGCAAGTTTTTCTGCAAAAGCGTGTGCTTTTGCGGAAAAACTTGCCAGTCTAGACGCAGTCTCTGTGTTTTATCTCCACTTGTCTCCAGGAAGATTCCAACTCAAGCAAGAGAAAACAGAGCTCCAAGGTGGCAGTGGATAAGAAATGATTTGTGGCAGGTTTATAGATTGGTTGATACCAGCTGTAGAGAAAGTGAGTGCTTTCCATCTCTATAGGTGGTTATCACAAATATGTAGCAAAGTTTTCAAAGGACCAATAGAACTCATTGACAATGCTTCCTGTGTGGAGTTCTGAACATTAGCAGAGATGACATGGATGTGGTGGTTTCTTTAGTGTTTCTTGGCATAACTTGCACAGCCTAACAGCAGAGATCCAGAGCAACTTGTGAGCGTGTAACACAAGAGAGGGGGTAAAAGGACAAAACCAGTTCCCGGACCAGGACCTGAGGTCATTGACACCAGCGTAAAGCTGGAGTGATTCCAGACATGAGATTACATCAGGGGAAGACCAGTGACTTTTGGGCCAAAGTCAGGTCTTGCTGAAGACCCACCTCACTTTCAGCCTGGCCATGGAAATGGAAGGCAGAGAGTTATTGCCATGAGAGAAAACATCTTCCCCCAAGTGGAATGTTACTGCACGGAGAGGAATGGCACATGCTCAGAGGCCAATGGGGCCTAACGAGACGAAGAATACACCCCATCTCTAGGGGCTGCAGATGCAACATGTACGGGGGAGCAACCACCTGGACTGACCTCCGACCCTGCTTGCCGCCCACATGGTGTGAAGGCTTTGAACCCTCATTGATCAATAGAACTTCATAGGCCTGGTCCATTGAGAACTTCCTTCTCTCTCTGAAAGCCTCAGGGAGCCCCCTCCAGTTCCAGTTTGGCCCATGAGAGACTGAAGCCTCTCCTGGTAGTTTCAGATGCAGAGCTAGACTGAGATCTGATCTGTGAGCGGTGACGGGAGGTTGCTGGCTTGGTCCTATTGTTTCTCGATATTGGAGTGCTTGATGTGAAATATTTGCCCTGCTGCCCTTTTTGAGTTAAACCACATTGCAAGCTCCACAGGGCGCTGTTATGCAGGGTTAGGGACTAAGGTGACTATCCTAGCTGAATGGGATTTATCCCTACTCCCTAGAAACTGACAAAAAGCTGCAAAGTTAGCAGCACTCTTTATCATTCTTGAGAAGCAATCACTCATCAGCTTGGAAATCAAAATCTTTCCAAATGCCAGAGCTAATCAGCTACTGATTTACTGCTTGGGTTTCTCACGTCATTTACGAAACACATCCATGATACTTTCTCAAACGGTATATTCTGTAATTCCCTGAATGTATCTGGCTACATGTATCAAAGTACGGAAGAGAGTATTTCAATAGACTACTCAGAGAGAGGAAACGTAAATAGAGAGAAGGAACTTAAAGAATTCAGCAGCTAATATGACTTTGTCCTGGATGTGAGAGGTGTAAATTGGCATCTTACAAACATTCTTTCATGTGATCTCTTTCTTCTCATAATTTTGCAAAACATCTTTCTGTAAAAAGATTGAGCAGTACTTGTGTCATTTTCAAACTCATCATTCTTTGATCAAGCAAACGTCCCAGACTTGCATCTTGTGGTGGGTGATGCCTTTGAAAGGAGAATGCACCTGAACTAAGTCTTTAGGAATATTTAGACCAGTGATGAGGTTAACCCTCTCCCCCACATACTCAGGGTAAATACACCCTCAATTTCACCAAACCCCCTAAATGGAAGAAACCCCTCCAATAAATGTAGGAAAGATTGGGGCATCTTACCATAGACTCATAGACTTTAAGGTCAGAAGGGACCATTATGATCATCTAGTCTGACCCCCTGCACAGTGCAGGCCACAGAATCTCACCCACCCATTCCTGGAATAATCCTCTCACCTATATCTCAGATATTGAAGCCTTCAAATACTTTGAAGACCCCAAGATGCAGAGAATCCCCCAGCTGTGATCTGTGCCCCATGCTACAGAGGAAGGCGAAAAACCTCCAGGGCCTCTGCCAATCTACCCTGGAGGAAAATTCCTTCCTGACCCCAAATATGGCGATCAGCTAAACCCTGAGCATGTGGGCAAGACTCATCAGCCAGACACCCAGAAAGTTCTCTATAGTAACTCCTATCATCCCTCCATTGACCTATTTCCCACTGATAATGAATGGTCAATTATCATATCTGTAGGGGGCACATTACAGCATTCTCCGAGGCAGGAATGGGCAATAATTTTTGGCTGGGGGCCACTTCAAAATTTTTTGAAGTGGCCCCAGGTTGCCCCAGAATAGGCGGAGCCAGGCTGCTTCCAGGCTTCCCCACCCACAGACCATGATTGGTCTAGAGGTGGGGGATCCCCTTTGCTCCGCCTTTCCACTAAGCACCCATGCCCATAGCACTTCAAAGTGCCACACACTCCTTGCAGGGTGGGAGGAGGCTTCGCACGCTCCCCCACCCCCAGGCCAATCAGAGCTTGGGGGCAGCAGAGTGTACGAAGTTTCCTCCACCCTGCTAGGCACCGGCACTTTTCTAAGTGCTGCGTGCTTCTACATGGAGGAAACTTTGCACTCTTCTCCCACCCCGAGGCCAATCAGAGCTTGGGGGTGGGAGGGCGCGTGAAGTCTCCTCCCTTCCTTCTAGGAGCGCACCGCACTTCAAAGTGCTACATGCTCCTGGCAGGGCAGAGGAAACTTTGTGCTGCAAGGCCGCTGCGGGCTGGATCAACTCGCTTGGCAAGCTGGAACCAGCCCACAGAGGCCCTTTTGCCCACCCCTACACAAGGGAATAGCCCATATAAAGCATAACTGCTCAGTGCTGCTCCAAGTTAGAGGACTCCATCTTCCAACTGGTGCTATGGGTCTGACGGGCTCGGTTCAAATCTTACTGCTGACTTACAATGGATAGCATTACATAGACTCCTTTTGGTTAGGGTTGGTCAAAAACAAGTCAAAACTGTTTTTCAACAGAAAGTTGGATACAGTAATTATTAATTTAACACGTGACCTCTTAACATGTTTTCGAAATAGCACAATTTTTTTTTAAGGAACGTTTTTCAAATAACACAACCGTCCCTGAAATAACACGAAAATAATCAAGTGGTGGACTATTTCATGCGGCAGTATAAGTTGGTGAAAACAGTGGTAATACGCATGAGCGGATGAATATACGTGGTCACAGCTTACCTTCGCTCACTCACGTGTTCCTCTTTGTGTTTTAACAAACTATGGCGACTTGTGTTGCTAGATATCGAATGCTGACATTGACGACCCAGCACCAACAAAAAATTGACTTTGCTACCACCACCTGAAGCGCAACCCCCACGTTTTCCATTATTTTTAATGGGAAAATTGACCCCGCATAGCACATTTTCACTTAGCACGAACATTTTCAGAAACACATCTATAGTGTTAAATGAGGAATTACTGTATTCAGTTACTTTACTTGGAAAAAACTCTGCTTTCCACAGAAAACTTTGGTTTTTTTCCTGTGAGAAACCAAATCCCCCAAACCCCAACTATGTCATGGGTGAAGTGGAGGTCTCTTAGGGGCAGTAGGCACTGTCCGGGGTTCTCTGCTTGGTGTAACCATCTGGCTTCCTCATTTAACCCTTTGACTCAACTCCTGTCCCTGTTTTCTCTTTATTTGTCCCCCATAATCACTTGGCATTCTGGGTTCTGTGGACCCTCCCTTTAGGCTTGGGGGAGGTCTTTTAGATGTGGGTGAGTTTATGCCTTCCCACTTCCCAGACTCCAATAGGACCAGTGAACTGATTTGTCAATGTGTGTGTGTGAGATGGCTGATCTGTCAATGTGCGTGCGTGTGTATTGTATCGTGAGCTTTCTGAAGAAGTGGGTTTTGCCAAAAGCTCATGATACCGTCTATTTATCTATTTTGTTGGTCTCGTTATTCTTAATAATGTTGGAACAGAATGTTTTGACATTTTTAAAATGTGTTGGTTTTACCCCCAAATTAATCAAAACTGACCTGTAAATCAACATTTTCAGATGGAAAACATTTCATTGGAGAATTTCTGATCGGCTCTATCTAGGTGCCAATTCCTATAGTTCTTGGGCAGCAGCTAAACAGCATCTAACTTCACTGGAAGTTTTGCCCAGCTTCAGAGATGCCTCCTTTTTTACTCCTTTGTGAAGGAGCTACACGGGTTGGAATAGAATCATAGAATCATAGAATAATAGGACTGGAAGGGACCTCGAGAGGTCATCGAGTCCAGTCCCCCGCCCTCAAGGCAGGACCAAGCTCCGTCTACACCATCCCTGACAGATGTCTATCTAACCTGTTCTTAAATATCTCCAGAGAGGGAGATTCCACCACCTCCCTTGGCAATTTATTGGAGCAGGCAAGCTTTCTTTACGTACACAAAGCCACACAGCTACATCAGAAATGGAAGACTATCTCAAAATATTTGGAGAAGTGGTGAGAGTCTACCAAAGATTCCCCCATTCCTAATGCAGTAATAAAGAATAACGAGAGTTAAAATGTTGATGCAAGGACATTGAGGGTGCATCTACGCTACACAAATTGCGTACCTTATTTCGATGATATTTCGAAATAGCTTATTCGTCATTTGGCTCTGTCTACTCAGGGCCAAATTTTGAAATAAAGTGCTGTTCCAAAACGTCTCTTACTCCTCATAGAATGAGCTTTACAGGGACATCGGAATAGCAAGCCTGAAATATGGACTTGCTGTGAAGATGCGGGATAGCTATTTCGAGATACTCCAGTATCCCAAAATAGCAATGCAGTGTAGACGTAGCCGGATTGATTAGGGCATATATACAGAAATATGAATTCACTTCAAATGACAGTTATTCGGACATCCAGTTAAACCTCTGACAATAGCATTTTGTAGTAAGTTCATGTATTAGAGAGGTAAGCTCAGAATAATTACAGGAGAGCCACCATTAAGTTAATGTATGACCATTCTACAAAATGTATGTGTTAAGTATGGGGCTAAAGATGCATTATGTTAAGCTTCTACATACGTGAATTAGTGGTTATTACAGGGGCAATCATTAGACCCATATTGTAATTACATAATGCCATTAATATACCCACATTAAGAAGTGCAGCCAACTCATCTGATCTAAAAGGCATTTATGTATACTGTGTAAGGACCTGATTCAGCAAAGGAATTAAGCACATGATAACTTTAAGCACAATCTTACATCTATCGCCATTCACCAAAGCATATTCGATTTGTTGTGGTTGTTGGCTCCGCTCAGGGCCTATGCTCTCAAAATAGATCATAAAATGGGATTCACTGGACCCACAGGTCTTGAGCTGCAGTTCTGCATAGGGGGAACAATGTCACCTATTTTAAGGATGGACTGAGATATTATTTAAAAATGGTTTTCATAGTGAATGTCAGGAAAGGAATGGAAAAGTAGCTGAAGGTGTAATTCAATAGGGAAAGATCAAATGATATGCACTTTGTAATTTAAAAATAATTTTCAGAACCAGTATTCAGGAATGGATCGATTAAACAAACCTTCTGAAGTACAAAGTGCTCAACATAAATATAAGCGAGGAGTTATCACAATGGGGGATGAAATAAAGATCTTCAAGTGACTTGGATGTTAAAGAGAATCAAACAAAGAAAATTATTAATATATTATTCTAATTACAATCAAGCAGTAACGCACACACATTTCTTTTTAAGCATAATGGATCATATTCAAATCTAGGCAAAGTAGAACACTTTTACCAAAAAAAAAAACAAAAAAGTGGGGGAGGAGAATTGGAATGCAGTCAAAAAAGAATTAGAGAATTTCGCTTAATTGTTCCGTTCTGCTATTTCTTTGTTATCAAACAAATACATTGTCGTCATCCAAGTGAAAGTGTTTTGCTGATCTTTAAGTGAGAAAAAGGATCAAGGGTTTAGGCCCCAAACCATTAGGGTGTTTAGGTTTGTGCTTAAATTCAAGAATGCATTTGAAGTAAGGGCTGGATCTAATGCATCCAAGGGTACTGAGGATGTAGGCTGATGTGACTGCAGAGCCATTGGGCATTATCTCTGAGAACTCGTGGCGATCGGGGGAGGTAACAGATGATTGGAAAAAGGCCAATGTAGTGCTGATCTTTAATAAAGAGAAGAAGGACAATGCAGGGAACTATAGACTTGTCAGCCTCACCTCAGTCCCTGTAAAAATCATGGAGGGGATCCTCAAAGAATCCATTTTGAAGCACTCGGAATAGAGAAAAGTGATCAGGAACAGTCAACGTGGATTCACCAAAGGCAAGTCATGCCTGACCAACCTGATTGCCTTCAAGGTAACTGGCTCTGTGGACATGGGAAAGTCAGTGGACGTGATACACCTTGACTTTAGCAAAGCTTTTGATAGGGTCTCCCACAGTATTCTTGCCAGCAAGTTAAAGAAGTACGGATTGGATAAATGGTCTGTAACAGAGATAGAAAGCTGGCTAGATCATTGGGCTTACTGCGTAGTGGTCAATGGTTAGATATCTGGCTGACAGTTGGTATCAAGTGAAGTGCCCCAAGGGTTGGTTCTGGGGCCAGTTTTATTCAACATCATTATTAATAACACACAGCCCTGTGGCACACTAGAAACTAACAAAATATATAATATCACGGGCTTTTGTGAGCAAAATCTGCTTCATCAGAATAACAAGACAACCCCTCTGAATCTTTATTAATGACCTAAATGAGGGGATGGCTTCCACCCTCAGTAAGTTCGCAGATGATGCTAAGCTAGAGGGAGAGGTAAATAGGCTGGAGGACAGGGATAGGGTCCAGAGTGACCTTAAAAAATTGGAAGATTGGGCCAAAAGAAATCTGTTGAGGTTCATCAAGGTCAAGTGCAGAGTCCTGCACCTGGGACGGAAGAATCCCAAGCATTGTTACAGGCTGGGGACTGTCTGGCTAAGTAGCAGTTCTGCAGAAAAGGACCTGACAAAAGAGAAGCTGAATATGAGTCAACAGTGAGCCCTTATAACAAGAAGGCTAATGGAATATTGGAGTGCATTAGTAGGAGCATTGCCAGCAGGTCTAGGGAAATGATTATTCCCCTTTATTCCACTTTATTTGGCACTGGTGAGGCCACATCTGGAGTATTGCATCCAAATCTGGACCCCCCCCCCCCTTTAGAGAAAGGATGTGTCTAGCAAAGGGCAACAAAAATGATTACGGGGCTGGAGCACATGACTTATGGGGAGTGACTGAGGGATTTGAGCTTATTTAGCCTACGGAAGAGAAGCGTGAGGGCGGATTTGAGAGCAGCCTTCAACTCACTGAAAGGGAGGTTCCAAAGAGGATGGAGAGAGGCTGTTCTCAGTGGTGATGGATGGCAGAATGAGGAGCAATGGTCTCAAGTTACAGTGGGGGAGGTCTAATTGGATATTAGGAAAAACTATTTCAGAAGGAGGGTGGGGAAGCATTGGGATGGGTTCCCTAGGGCAGTGGCTCCCAACCACCAATCGCAAACTGGTGCTGGGCTGTGAACTGCTGGCTGCCGGGCCCTGGCACACTACCCGAGCTCGGGGCGGGTGTTGTGCTAGGTCCCAGCAGTAGCAGGTAGGGCCTCTGGCAGCTGGGGCCAGGAAGGAGCTGCAAAGCAGCAGGTGTCAAGCTAGGACCCAGGAGCAGCAGCAGGCAAGGAGGAAGCAATCTTTGGGCTCTGCCCCACAGCAGAAAGTGACTCGCAGCCGCTGCTTGCAGAGACTCTGGGGCCAGGCTCCAGGTCGAGGGGCGGAGGGAGCGGGGGACACTGTTGCTAGCCCAGGCTGCAACTGGGAGGGGAAATCTTCAGCAGGGCCAGTCCCGCTGCTCCCCAGGTTCCTCTCCCAGAGTAGCATCCTCGACCTAAAGCCCCTGCCCCAGAGTGGGCAGCACTTGGGAGGCAGGAAAGAGAGGCCCCCCCGCCTGCACAGGAGCAGTGTCCCTGGTGCCCTGGAGCTGCAGAGGGAGGGTTTGCTCCCAGTGGAGCTGGCTACGATGCAGGGGAGTTATCAGGAAGGCGAAAGCGCACTTGGAATTGAGTCTAGCAAGAGATGTGAAGGGTAACAAGAAAGGTTTCTACAGGCATGTTAGCAATAAGAGGGTGATCAGGGAGGGTGTGGGGCCCTTACTGGAGGAGGGAGGTAACCTAGTGACAGATGATGCGGGGAAAGCTGAAGTATTCAATGCTTTCTGTGCCTCTGTCTTCTCAGATAAGGTCAGTTCCTAGACAAACAGACTAGGCAACGCAAGATGGGATGAAGATGGACAGTCCTTGGTGGGGAAAGAACACGTAAGGAACTATCTAGAAAAGCTAAACATACACACATCCATGGGCCTGGATTTAATGCATCCGAGGGTACTGAGGGAGTTGGCAAATGTCATCTGGGGGCTTTGGCCATTATCTTTGAAAACTTGTGGAGATTGAGAGAGATCCCGGATGATTGGAAAAAGGCAAATGTAGTGCCCATCTTTAAAAAAAGGAAGAAGGACAATCCAGGAAACTATAGACCAGTCAGCCTCACCTCAGTCCCCGCAAAAATCATGGAGGGGATCCTCAAGGAATCCATTTTGAAGCACTTGGAAGAGGGGAAGGGGATCAGGAATAGTCAACGTGGATTCACCAAGGGCAAGTCGTGCCTGACCAATCTGATTAGCTTCTATGATGAGGTAACTGGCTCTGTGGATATGGGCAAGTCAGTGGATGTGATATACCTCAACTTTAGCAAAGCTTTTGATACAGTCTCCCACAATATTCTTGCCAGCAAGTTAAGGGAATATGGATTGGATAAATGGACGGTAAGATGGATAGAAAGATGGCTAGACTGTCGGGCCCAATGGGTAGTGATCAACGGCGCGATGTCAGGTTTGCGGTCAGTTTCTAGCAGAGTGCCCCAAGGATCTCTTCTAGGACTAGTTTTGTTCAACATCTTTATTAATGACCTGGATGAGGGGATGGATTGCACCCTCAGAAAGTTCGCATATGACACTAAGCAAGGGGGAGAGGTAGATACGCTGGAGGGCAGGGATAGGGTCCAGAGTGACTTAGACAAATTGGAGGATTGAGCCAAAAGAAATCTGATGAGATTCAGCAAGGACAAGTGTAGAGTCCTGCACTTGGGATGGAAGAATCCCAAGCATTGTTACAGGCTTGGGACTGAATGGCTGAGTAGGAGTTCAGCAGAAAAGGACCAGGTGATGACAGTGGATGAGAAGCTGGATATGAGTCAACAGTGTGTCCTTGTAGCCAAGAAGGCTAATGGCATGTTAGGTTGCATTAAGAGGAGCATTGCCAGCAGATCTGGAGAAGTGATTATTCCCCTTTATTCAGCTCTGGTAAGGCCACATGTGCAGTATTGTGTCCAATTCTGGGCCCCCCACTATAGAAAGGATGTTGTCACATTGGAGAGGGTCCAGCGGAAGGCGACCAAAATGATTAGTGTGATGCAGTGCATGACCTGTGAGGAGAGACTGAGGGATTTGGGTTTGTTTAGTCTGCAGAAGAGAAGAGTGAGGGGGGATTTGAGAGCAGCCTTCAACTTCCTGAAGGGAGGTTCCAAAGAGGATGAAGAGAAGCTGTTCTCAGTAGTGACAGATGGCAGAATGAGGAGCAATGGGCTCAGGTTGCAGTGGGAGAGGACTAGGTTGGATATTAGGAAAAACTATTTCACTAGGAGGGTGGAGAAGCACTGGGATGGGTTCCCTAGGGAGGTGGTGGAATCTCCATCCTTAGAGGTTTTTAAGTCTCGGCTTGAAAGGGCCCTGGCTGGGTTCATTTAGTTGGGATTGGTCCTGCCTTGGGGGGATGGATGACCTCCTGAGGTCTCTTCCAGCTCTATGGTTCTATGATTCTATGATACGATCCCTGCCTAGGGCCCAGGGAAGCTGCCACCAGCTCCTAGTGTGTGCGGGGCAGGAGGAGCAAGCCCTAGGGGGGTCAGCAGGGGGCTTAAGAGGGGCAGGGGCAGATATGGGGGAGAGAGGAACAGGGCTGTGTGGGGCGGGGGCAGGAGGGGGATGCAGGAGCCTCTGAAGGGAGGTTGGGGGATTCAGGGAAGACTTATGAGGTGAGTGGGAGTAGAGGTGAAATGGAGGAAAACTGAGGGGGGTCACAAGGAGGGAAAGGGGGAGAAGAGGAGAGGGCAGGCTGGAGGGATACTGTGGAAGAAAGAGCAGCCTGGCTGGGGCAGGGAGAGACACAGGGCAGGGGCTGTACAGAAGGAGACAGGGGACATATAATGGCAGCTCTCCCACCCCATGGGAAGAGAGTTAAAATTGCATGTGACCTCTTAAAATTAATTACCATAACTAATATGCAAATATGCAAATAAAATGTTACCGGTCCACCAAAAGTCTGTGAATGGGTTTGCTAGTCTGTGGTATAAAAAAGATGGGGAACCATTGACCTAGGGTCGTGCTGGAATCTCCATCCCTAGAGGTTTTGAAGTCCCAGCTGGACAAAGCCCTGGCGGGGATGATGGAGTTGGGGTTGGTCCTGCCTTGGGCAGGGGGTTGCCCTCGGTGACTCCTGAGGTCTCTTCCAGCCCTGGAAGTCTGTGATTCTATGACCTTGTTCCTCTCTGAAGTCAGTGGAGCCATTCGCCTGCTTCAGAGCTTTGTTGTATCGGAGCCTTAAATCAGATTTCAGCAGTGCACGGCTCCTGCACAGGACGAACATGCTTAGCTGGATATTCCTGGGGGCTGGCTGCAGAGTGCGTGGCCGCTGGACAATGAGTTATATGAACATTAAGCATTTGGGAGATGAGGTTTTACATTTATTAATTTCTTCAAAAGACCAGTGTTAATAAAAATAACCCCCGAACAACCTTGGAGCCGGGTCCTCCCTCCTATGGGAGGCAGATAGATCCTGCAATCACAGCCATGACATTCTCATGGCAAGGACTATAAACAAATCCAACGCACAATGGAGACGGGACTCCGGACCCAAGTGCAGGCATGTGTCTGTGGGATTCAGTCCAGCCAGGACGGTTCTGGAGTGGCTGCCTCTCATCTGACTTTTAACTCTCTTGCCTAAGAAATCAGATTTCACTCCGTAGTACCTGCTCTGTGTTAAACGTAGCTATGCACATGTGGTAGGGCCTGCTGCATTCCCTCCCCATGGGAAGATAACCTCAGAGGCTACGTCTAGACTGCAAGCCTCTATCGAAAAAGAGTGTCTAGACTACAACCAGTATTTCAAAAAAGCAAGCCGCTTTTTCAAAAGAGAGAACCCAGGCAGTCTGGATGCTCTCTTTTGAAAAAGCACAACTTGCGTTACATAGCGCCGTTTTTCAAAAGAGCACTTTTGAAAAAAGGCGTTCTTCCTCGTAAAATGAGATTTTCTGCGGGCGAAAAAACTGCCGCATTCTTTTGATTTACTTTCAAAAGAATGCGGCAGCAGTCTAGATGCAGGGGAAGTTTTTTTGAAAAAAGCCTGTGATCTAGACATACCCAGAGAGTTGTCTTCCTTCTTCCAAAGGCAGTCTGGTCACGGAATGCCCAGTCTGCCAGTACCTGTGTGCACCATCCCAGTCTGCTGGTACCTGTGTGTGCCCACCTAGTCTGCTGGTACCTGTGTGCGCCCACCCAGTCTGCTGGTACCTGTGTGCACCATCCCAGTCTGCTGATACCTGTGTGTGCCCACCTAGTCTGCTGGTACCTGTGTGCGCCCTCCCAGTCTGCTGGTACCTGTGTGCGCCCACCCAGTCTGCTGGTATCTGTGTGAGCCCAATCAGTCTGCTGGTGCCTGTGTGCGCCCACCCAGTCTACTGGTACCTGTGTGCTTTGCGTTCCTGGCAAAGCTTTCTTGGCCCCCGAATTAGAGCCGATCCAGGCTGCTGCACATTGCAGCAGATCCCCCTGTGCTCTGGACACATCCACCAGAGCTCCCTAGGGAAGTCAGTGCAGTAATTACAGGCAGAATAATGAGTGATGTACAGAGACAGACACTCCAGAATGTCTCAAACTGTTTCCATACACTTGTCCATTCTAAGCTAGCCTTCCCCATTAGGGTGACTGGCAACCATAGACTCATAGAATACTAGGACTGGAAGGGACCTTGAGAGGTCATTGAGTACAGTCCCCTGCCCTCATGGCAGGACCCAGTACTGTCTAGACCATCCCTGATAGACATTTATCTAACCTACTGTTAAATATCTCCAGAGATGGAGATTCCACAACCACCCTCTAGGAAATTTATTCCAATGTTTAACCACCCTGACAGTTAGGAACTTTTTCCTAATGTCCAACCTAAACTTCCCTTGCTGCAGTTTAAGCCCATTGCTTCTTGTTCTATCTTCAGAGACCAGGAAGAACAAGTTTTCTCTCTCCCTCTCGTGACACACTTTTAGATACCTGAAAACTGCTATCATGTCCCCTCTCAATCTTCTCGTTTCCAAACTAAAAAAGCCCAATTCTTTCAGTCTTCCTTCACAGGTCATGTTCTCTAGACCTTTAATCATTCTTGTTGCTCTTCTCTGGACCTTCTCCAATTTCTCCACATCTTTCTTGAAATGTGGCACCCAGAACTGGACACAGTACTCTAACTGATGCCTAATCAGTGCAGAGTAGAGCGGAAGAATGACTTCTCGTGTCTTGTTCACAGCACACCTGTTAATGCATCCTAGAATCATGTTGGGGTTTTTTGCAGCAACGTCACACTGTTGACTCATATTTAGCTAGTGGTCCACTATGACCCCTAGATCCCTTTCTGCCGTACTCCCTCCTAGACAGTCGCTTCCCATTCTGTATGTGTGAAACTGATTGTTC
The DNA here is from genome assembly GCF_049634645.1 of Pelodiscus sinensis. NCBI lineage: Eukaryota > Metazoa > Chordata > Testudines > Trionychidae > Pelodiscus > Pelodiscus sinensis. The sequence goes on along the minus strand of NC_134739.1, from coordinate 4,270,366 downwards.
CTTCCGAAGAGGAGCACTTTGCATTTGTCCTTATTAAACTTCATCCTGTTTACCTCAGACCATTTCTCCAATTTGTCCAGATCATTTTGAATTATGACCCTATCCTCCAAAGCAGTTGCAACCCCTCCAAACTTGGTTTCATCTGCAAACTTAATAAGCGTTCTCTGTATACTGATATCTAAATAGTTGATGAAGTTTTTGAACAGAACTGGTTCTAAAACAGACCCATGTGGAACCCCACTTGTTACTCCTTTCCAGCAGGATTGTGAACCATTAATAACTACTCTCTGAGAACGGTTATCCAGCCAGTTATGCACCCACCTGATAGTAGCCCCATCTAAGTTTTATTTGCCTAATTTATTGATAAGAATATCATGCGAGACCATATCAAATGCCTTACTAAAGTCTAGGTATACCACATCCACTGCTTCTCCCTTATCCACAAGATTCATTCTAGCAAAGAAAGCTATCAGATTGGTTTGACATGATTTGCTCTTTACAAATCCATGCTGGCCGTTCCCCGTCACCTTATTATCTTCCAAGTGTTTGCAGATGATTTCCTGAAATACTTGCTGCATTATCTTTCCTGGCACAGAAGTTAAACAAACACAACCAAGGAAACTACAGACCAGTTAATTTCCCTTTTTATAGATGGGCATTATATTACCCTTTTTCTAATCTTCTGGAATCTCTCCTGTCTTCCATGATTTTCCAAAGATGATAGAAAAAGGCTCAGATACCTCCTCTATCAGCTCCTTAAGTATTCTAGGAGGCATTCCATCAGGCCCTGGTGACTTGCAGACATCTAACTTTTCTAAGGGTATGTCTACACTACCCTCCTAATTCGAACTAGGAGGGTAATGTAGGCATACCACACTTGCAAATGAAGCCCGGGATTTGAATTTCCCGGGCTTCATTTGCATAAGCCGGGCGCCGCTATTTTTAAATCCCGGCTAGTTCGAACCCCGTGCCGCGTGTAACCACGCGGCATGGAGTAGCTAGTTCGGATTAGGCTTCCTAATCTGAACTAGCTGTACTCCTCATTCGTGTAGACATACCCTAAGTGATTTTTAACTTGTTCTTTTTAAATGTTATCTTCTAAACCTCCCCCCTTCCCACTAGCATTCACTGTGTCAGGCATTCCTTCATCAGACTTCTCGGTGAAGACCGAAACAAAGAAGTCATTAAGCATCTCTGCCATTTCCAAGTTTCCTGTTACTGTTTCCCCCTCCTCACTGATCAATGGGCCTACCCTGTCCTTGGTTTTCCTCTTGCTTATAATGTATTTATAGAATGTCTTCTTGTTTTCCTTTATGCCTGTAGCTAGTTTGAGCTTGTTTTATGCCTTTGCCTTTCTAATCTTACCCCTGCATTTCTGTATTGTTTCCCATATTCATCCTGGAACTTTCTTAGGAGGAAGACATGATCCTTTTTTGGAGGAAGACATGATCAGTGCAGTCTCTGGGAAGCATTAGGAACACTGCAGAACTATTTAATACTGCACTGAAGTCCTAGATTGTCATGCCCTCTGTTTTATAACAGAAAAGTCAAAGCCTTGTCAGAAAGCCAAATCATCAAAAAGCGCTGGTGCCAGCTAAAAAACAACAACAACAACAAAAAAACCATGGTTCTGTGTCATAACATAATAAGTTTGTGTTCTGTCCAAATTTGTCTTGTGTGTCTTAATTGTAATACATATTGCAAATATTGTTGTGTATAAAATATTGTTTTAATAAAAAATAATTTAAGTAAAGCAAAAGCATTAATTTAAACCAACAAAATTAATAATTGGGCCCGATCAGTTGGCAACTCTAAACTTAATCAATTGGCAACTTTAAAATTTAATAAAAAAATAATAGTTTGGTAATTGTTTAGGCTAAAAAATGTTAACAATGTCTCCACAGGTAAACAAACAAAAAAAAAAACCCTAAAAAAAAGCGAAACGTGCATCACATAAACAAAAAAACTGGAGGTGGGGTACCAGCCCTCTCCCCCACCAAATTGGTTTTGCTTTAATGGCCACACAAATAAAATATTTAGCTTCTGTAAATTTGCACACCAACCATAAAAGTGGTTTGGCCAAAAATAATAAGAAATCTATAAAAAAACAACACGGGCAAGTGGGACATCAGCATATTTAAGTAAAAATGCCCACAACAATAAAAAAATTAGTAACCTCACCATTGCAATAACAGCTACTTGCCCTGCTACTCACTGGTGCCTAATGCCTTAAAAGGCCTCAAAAATTATAAAATTGCATGGGTTAACAATTAAACATCTGTAAACCATGCTTGGTCCTATAAAAATAACAGTAACTCTAGTCAACGTTACCTCCTTCAAGTCACATACATAAAACAAATACACGCCCCTCATTCGCACATAACTATTTTGTTTATTGTAACAACATAAACACTACAAAAACAAAAAATACACAGTCCTCTAAGTTAAAGTTTGTAGAAAATATTATAAAAAAAAAGCTAAACACTAACATCAGGCCACCAAAATTAAACCTACTAACTCCCACTGGGGCTAACCACTTAAAGCCCAAACAAAAATAACCCCTAAGGCATAGCTGTCACTTGTTAAACAATGGCCATTGCTAACTTGCTCTCATTTAAATATCATCAACCAGGTCCTTAAAAACAAAATAAAGCCTCCCAATTGTGCATCATGCCCTAAATAAACCCCTGTCCCAAAACCAAAACAACTGTCACTCGTCCTTACCTTGGTAATGTTCCACACTGGTATAGACCAGCTGTGTGCTAAACTGGCTAATCAAATTGGCAAGTGCCTAATTAGGCAACAATGGGGCTTAGCAAATACCATCGCAAATTGGTTTGGGCCTAAAAACTCTGTCAGCAACACTTATGTCATAGCCCAAAAATTGTATAAAAATCCAGGCTGGTAAATGCAGTAATATCCAGTGCCCATAAAAGCCTAAACACCAGCCAAGCTAATCAAGTAATCCTAAATAGTTTAAAAAATCTGTCCAGCTCTGTGTCCAATTCCAAATATTTAAACCAAAAACTAATTAAATTGCTAATTAATAAAACTAAATTAAAGGTATTAAAAAAGCAATGTTAAAAATAGCTTTAATCACTCAGCCCTTATGGTGGGTGGCAAGTCCCCATCTCCCCCGTGCCTACCCATAAAAGTAAAAAAGTAAAAAATCCATAAAACCCCAAAAACTCACCAAGACAGGGCATAGTATAACCATTTGTTTTTGGCCCCTCTAAAAATTCCTCACTCAAATCAAATCAAAATGGTAACTTCCCTGCCTATACCAAAGAAAAAGAATATAAATAAAGTTAAAAGCATTGCTTATTCTAAAGGTATAAAAGCCTCCCTATACCCAGAAATTGTTGCACCTACTTTAATAAAAAAATTTTATGCACCTGCCCATTTAACATCATAACAAATCTGCCTAGGTTTAATGTGGTTGTCTCAAAAAACCAAAAACATCAAGCTGGTCCAAATAAACGGTACCTACTGGTGTTTAACTACCCAAACAAATCACTCAATCCTGCCCCTCTACATATCTGTCTGTGTGCTTAACAGCCCCTCACCAGGCAATCCTGGTGCTGGGGGGAGTTGTCTGGTGGTGTGCGCTAATTTCTGGAGCATCCACGGAGTGATGGCTGGTAAATGTGTCCCATGTCCCATGTCTCTACACACTAGGGCTACATCTAGACTGGCGTGATTTTCCGCAAATGCTTATAACAGAAAAGTTTTCCATTAAAAGCATTTGCAGAAAATAGCATCTAGATTGGCACGGACGCTTTTCCGCAAAAGCACTTTTTACAGAAAAGCGTCCATGCCAATCTAGACGCGCTTTTGCGCAAAAAAGCCCCGATCGCCATTTTCATGATCGGGGCTTTTTTGTGCAAAACAAATCTCAGCTGTCTACACTGGCCCTTTTGCGCAAAAGCTTTGCGCAAAAGGACTTTTGCCCAAACGGGAGCAGCATAGTATTTCCGCAAGAAGCACTGATTTCAGACAGTAGGAAGTCAGTGTTCTTACGGAAATTCAAGCGGCCAGTGTAGACAGCTGGCAAGTTTTTCTGCAAAAGCAGCTGCTTTTGCGGAAAAACTCGCCAGTCTAGACACAGCCTAGATGTATAACTAACTAGACATGAGCATCTTCCTGACTAGTTCCTTAAACCCCCAAGCGTCACAATGTTACAATGGTTTTATTAAAGCAAAGAAAGGCAAATAACCGTCTCTCCTCCACCTCATACGTGCACCAGCTCTTGGGTCCCATGTGGCCTAACAGCAATCACAGGGACACCTCTGGATGGTTAAACATTGGGATAAATTGCCTAGCAAGGTTGTGGAATATCTGTCATTGGAGATTTTCAAGAATAGGTTAGACAGACAACTGTCAGAGATGGTCTAGAAAATCCCTAGTCCTGCCTGAGGCTGTTAAAGACTAGTAGCTATCCAATAAGCATATGCTTATCGGATAGTCAGTCGACTAGTCGATTCCCATCCGCCTCCCCTTGCTGCCGCTATCTAACAGAGGCAGCAAAGGGTGGGGAAGAGGAAGCACTTAAAAGGACAACGCTGCACAGCTGATCCTGGCTCAGCTGTGTGGCTCTGCCCATTTTTAACTCCAAGGCAGCATTCAAAGGGGCAGAGATCAACTAGGCGGCGCTGCCATGTGTGGAGCCCAGGGTCAGCAGGGAGGATGTGGAAGTGTCTATCGACTACTCGACTAGTAAATTAAGCTCAATTTAACATCCTTAGTCCTGGACTGGATTAGACAACCTTTCAAGATCCCTTCCTGTTCTAGGATTCCATGAGTCTAGGTTCTTAGGGTTATGTAGAGCTGCTCATCATCATAATATCTGGACACCTCCCTGATGCCTACACAGAAATCCCTAGTGGACTTCATGGAGGTCCTGCTGCCTAATGCAAAGCACAGCCCCACATCTGTGCTCTCCCTTGGTGCATTAGTGCTGTATTTCTAGCAAGGAACCACTAACACCTGAGGCACTGATGCCCTGGCTCCATGATGTCACTCCTCTCAAGAAGGAATAGAAAGGGCTTGAGGACAGGCAATTAAAATGATTTGAGGCCACCAGAGATTGAAGAGACAGAGACTGTTTGCTTGAGAGACCAGATGAATGAGAGAGACACGATAGAGGTTTACTCAATAACAAATGGTACAGACAAGTACAGTCGTATTTACCATGTCACAAAATACAGGAGCCAGGGGACAGTCAGTGAAAATGAGCAGCAGCCGATTTAAAGGCCATAACACAAAATAACTTTTGATACGTGTCATAATTAACCAGAGCTGGATGAGGGGGCAAGACCGCTCCTTTATCTGGATCATGAGAACATGATGAGTTACATTAGTGGGAATCATTGTTTTTAGAGGGATATAGATCCGCCAGCTCTGAAGACTTCAACTAAACTAGCACTGATGGGATTTGGGAAGAAATGTTAAAACATAAGAACATAAGAACGGCCGTACTGGGTCAGACCAAAGGTCCTTCTAGCCCAGTATCCTGTCTGCCGAAAGTGGCCAGCACCAGGTGCCCCAGAGAGGGTGGACCAAAGACACGATCAAGCGATTTGTCTTCTGCCATCCCTCTCCAGCCTCTGACAAACAGAGGCCAAGGACACCATTTTATCCCCTGGCTAATAGCCTTTTATGGACCTAACCTCCATGAAATTATCTAGCTTCTCTTTAAACTCTATTATAGTCCTAGCCTTCACAGCCTCCTCTGGCAAGGAGTTCCACAGGTTGACTACACGCTGTGTGAAGAACTTTCTTTTATTAGTTTTAAACCTGCTACCCATTAATTTCATTTGGTGTCCTCTAGTTCTTCTATTTAGGGAACTAATAATTAACTTTTCTTTATCCGCCCTCTCCACACCACTCATGATTTTATAGACCTCTATCATATCCCCCCTCAGTCTCCTCTTCTCTAAACTGAAAAGTCCCAGTCGTTTTAACCTCTCCTCATATGGGACCTGTTCCAAACCCCTTTCTAAGGCCAAAATATCTTTTTGAGGTGAGGAGACCACATCTGTACACAGTATTCAAGATGTGGGCATACCATAGTTTTGTACAGGGGCAGTAAGATATTCTGGGTCTTATTTTCTATCCCTTTCTTAATAATTCCTAGCATCCTATTTGCCTTTTTGACCGCCGCTGCACACTGTGGAAGTTTTCTGAGAACTGTCCACGATAACTCCAAGATCTCTTTCTTGATTTGTCGTAGCCAAATTTGCCCCCATCATACTGTACGTATAGTTGGGGTTATTTTTCCCAATGTGCATTACTTTACACAAGTTATTTCTTAATTATCCATGGAGGTGTGGTGGGGAGTTCTTCTTGTACCTTCCTCTGAAGCATCTAGGCCATATAGACAATATATTGCCCACGATGGGCAAACTAATGTGGTCTAGCCTGATAATGCCTCTCCCTTAAAATGAATGAGTTACTTCTTTACCCCTCTTCTAACGTCACTGCTCCTGACTGGCAGCTGATCATCTGCAAAAGTTGCTCCAAATATAATTTCCCTTCCCTATGAAGGTTGATCTTTCTCCTCTCTCCCCAGAGTCATTACAACTTTTGGTACCATCCCAGTGAATTTATCAGCCAGGCTTGGGCCACATAATTACCTGCCAAAAGCTTTTTGCAAGCTTCCTCTCAATTCTTTGGGCACGAGCAATCTTTGCCATGGGTCTGAACAGCTAAAGTGAATGTATGGAATAGTCAGCAGTCAAACTCTCATTACAACACGGTTGTCAGGGATGCTCTCTTAAGCTTTGTGGCTGAAATGCTCTGAAAGTGAAAGGGTGGAGAGGTAAAGACAGCATCAGATAGAACATGCTTATGTGTGTGCAGATGGAGAGATACTTCCTTCATGACCCATCCAGCCATCCTTATGTCTGGAGTGCAAGTCATCACGGAATCTCGGGTGTCGAGACTCTAATTGTCCATTATTGATTAAGGGCTGATGTGTGCTGACAACGAGAGAGTCCCTGACCGGGAGCTGGTGGCATGGAAGGGTGCAGAGGAAATGTGATAGACAGGACAAGCAGCAATGGACAATTGCATCAAGGGAGGTTTAGGTTGGACATTAGCAAAAACTTCCTCCCTGTCAGGGTGGTGAAGCACTGGAATCAATTGCCTAGGGAGGTTGTGAAATCTCCATCATGGGAGGTATTTAAGAGCAAGTTATTCAGGCATCTGTTAGGGATGATTTTGATGGTGTGCTTGGTCCTGCTGTGAGGGCAGGGGACTGGACTTGAAGACCTCTCTACCAATTCTAGGCTACGTCTACACTGGCATGAATTTCCGAAAATGCTTTTAACGGAAAAGTTTTCCGTTAAAAGCATTTTCGGAAAAGCACGCCTAGATTGGCAGGATGCTTTTCCGCACAAGCACTTTTTGTGGAAAAGTGTCCGTGGCCAATCTAGATGCGGTTTTCCGCAAAAAAGCCCCAATCGCCATTTTCATGATCGGGGCTTTTTTGTGGAAAACTGTACTGTGCTGTTTACACTGGCCCTCTTGCGCAAAAGTCTTTCAGAAAAAGACTTTTGCCCGAACAGGAGCAGCATAGTATTTCCAGAAAAGCACTGATGATTTTACATGAGATCGTCAGTGCTTTTCCGGAAATTCAAGCGGCCAGTGTAGACAGTTGGCAAGTTTTTCCGCAAAAGCAGATGATTTTGCGGAAAAACTTGCCAGTCTAGACACAGCCCTAGTGTTCTATGATTCTGTGATTAGCTGACAGTTGGGGTATGTCTAAAATACAGAGTTTTGTCAGAAAAAATGCTGTTTTTCCAACAAACCTTGAGGAACGTCCTCACTGCAATTACATTCTTCCACAAGAAAATTGAAAGAACAGAGGGGTTTTTCCAGCACTGGTAGTCCTCATTGTACGAGGAAGAAGTTTTTTGCCAAGGAGCTTTCTCAAAAAGGTGTGTGTGGATGGGGAAGAGGGAGTTCTTTTGGAAGAAAAGGAAAGAGGAAAAAGCACAGGTTCCCCGGTGACCATTCTGGCCATCGCATTCAGAGCTTACATGCGAGAGAGCGTCCATTCAGTCTGGACATTCTCTTTCAAAAAAGCAGATCGCTTCTTTGTTGCGTTTTGGCAGTGTGGACGCTTTCTTTCGGAAGTTTCTTCTGGAAAAAGCCTGCAGTCTAGATGCAGCCTTGAAGTGACTCGGAGACTGAGGCTCCGAGCAGAAAGCCAAACGCATTTGTCATTGTTTCTCTCTCTGCTTTCCATTCAGCTCGAGTATCCTCCCAGAGCATCTCGGACACACCGTAGGGATGCTCTTATCCCTCAGGGTGAGGTGGGACTCTAGCGATGGGTTCTGCTTCCCTTCCCTACAAGATGTCATGAGGATAAATGAATTAACGTTTGGGCAGTGCTCAGATGCTGTGTCACTGAGGGGCGTATACGTAGCCGTGTAGGCTTGCACACACTCAGGGAACTCACATGCTTATTTGCACCTTTCTGTAGTTTCTTTGCCTTTGCTCTGCTGGGTGTAAGACCTAGAGATGCTGGGCTGGAGTAACCCAAAAGCCATGGTGCCCATCGGGGCTCACTGTGGCCAGAATGTGGCAGTTGATTGGCCCCTCAATGACGCGTCATTGATTTGTTCTCCATTCTGGGCGATGTGCAGCCCCTGACCTCTCATTACTCACAAGTCCTTTCACAGTTGCTGGCATCTGTGGGGTGTGTTTGCTGCTGCTCCTGGCCAGAGCTCCTGGCCCGTGCCTGCCCCTCCGCCTGGAGCAACGTGCACACACAAGTGATGCAATGAAGAGATGTACATCTCGGCATGGCTGACTCATCTGTCATAGCCAGAGACTTGCTCGACAGCTCGTTGCGTGTGCCTGTTTGTTTGCAGACACTGTCATTAGATCAAGACGCAGTGGGTAAACATTTAACGTGAAGCGCTTCCAATTTGCTTCTGTCTCCCCCACAGAGCCAGACTGAGAAGTTACACTGACTTATTTTGCCTCTAAGGCTTTCGTTGGAGGGCGTCTCCTGAGAGGAAAGGACACGGTAATGAAGCCTCTGACGAGAGTCAGATGCAAACAGACACCTCACACAATGCTGACTGTGGGCGCACTGGACCTACCACATTCTGGTCCCAATTACACCAATGTAAAGTCAGAGTCACGCCACTGGGGTCGAAGGGTCTGCAGCAGCAAATTTGCTTTTTAGAAAATGGTTTAATTGGATTGAAAACTGTGCCCTAGTGCGAGATCCCCCCCGATTGAAAACTGTGCCCTAGTGCAGGATCCCCCCCTGATTGAAAACTGTGCCCTAGTGCGAGATCCCCCCCGATTGAAAACTGTGCCCTAGTGCAGGATCCCCCCCCCGATTGAAAACTGTGCCCTAGTGCAAGATCCCCCCTCCTGATTGAAAACTGTGCCCTAGTGCGAGATCCCCCCTCCTGATTGAAAACTGTGCCCTAGTGCAAGATCCCCCCCCGATTGAAAACTGTGCCCTAGTGCGAGATCCCCCCCGATTGAAAACTGTGCCCTAGTGCAGGATCCCCCCCGATTGAAAACTGTGCCCTAGTGCAGGATCCCCCCCGATTGAAAACTGTGCCCTAGTGCAAGATCCCCCCTCCCGATTGAAAACTGTGCCCTAGTGCGAGATCCCCCCCCGATTGAAAACTGTGCCCTAGTGCGAGATCCCCCCCGATTGAAAACTGTGCCCTAGTGCAGGATCCCCCCCCGATTGAAAACTGTGCCCTAGTGCGAGATCCCCCCCGATTGAAAACTGTGCCCTAGTGCAAGATCCCCCCTGATTGAAAACTGTGCCCTAGTGCAGGATCCCCCCCCCGATTGAAAACTGTGCCCTAGTGCAGGATCCCCCCCGATTGAAAACTGTGCCCTAGTGCGAGATCCCCCCCGATTGAAAACTGTGCCCTAGTGCGAGATCCCCCCCGATTGAAAACTGTGCCCTAGTGCAGGATCCCCCCCCCCATTTAAAACTGTGTCCTAGTGCAGGATCCCCCCCCCCGATTGAAAACTGTGTCCTAGTGCAGGATCCCCCCCCGATTGAAAACTGTGCCCTAGTGCAAGATCCCCCCCCGATTGAAAACTGTGCCCTAGTGCGAGATCCCCCCCTATTGAAAACTGTGCCCTAGTGCGAGATCCCCCCCGATTGAAAACTGTGCCCTAGTGCGGGATCCCCCCCGATTGAAAACTGTGCCCTAGTGCAGGATCCCCCCCCCCGATTGAAAACTGTGCCCTAGTGCGGGATCACCCTCCCCCTCCCCCGGATTGTGCTGCAAAGAGATGGGCTTAGCCCCAACCCTGTTCAGACACCACCACACCTTCGTGCTCTTTAGGTCCTGATGTGGATTTCGAGACGATTAGACAAGAACCAAACCCCAGCTGCAGAGGCCTGGGCATTTCCTCAGTGCACGTGGAGAGGGTTGGAAGTGAACATGGCATGTGGTATTGCCAGCTCAATCAAGCATCTCGCCAGCTGGAACCCGATCTTCCTCCCTCCCACTAGCGCTGGGCTGGCTGCTGCTGTTATTGGACCACAGGTTCACCAATAGCCCTGAAGCGTAACCAGATGGACAGGTCCGTCTTCAGGATTTATGGGGCCCTAGGCAGCACTATTAAACTGGTGCCCGTAAGCCTGATGGCAGCCCTGGGGGAGAGGGAGAGATGTTTAGAGATGTGTTTTAGACTCTTGAGCAACGCATTAATATAATATTTTTAAGCAAATTTTAGATTCAGATCCTGTTGACTAACACAGTAAATTCGGAAGCTGACAGCATATATCTGGGGTTGGCAAATGCCTGTTCAATGGCTTCATTCCCACTTGAATGGCTCTTGCACAGGTTGGCCGTGTCTACACTGGGCCACTTATTCCGGAAAAGCAGCCGCTTTTCCGGAATAAGCTGCGAGCTGTCTACACTGGCCGCTTGCTTTTCCGGAAAAGCAATGACGATCTACTGTAAAATGTTCAGTGTTTTTCCGGAAAAACTGTTCCGGAAAAGGGCCAGTGTAGACAGCACAGTAGTCTTTTCTGCAGAAAAGCCCCGATCGCGAAAATGACAATAGGGGTTTTTTCCCGGAAAAGCGTGTCTACATTGGCCACGGATGCTTTTCCAGAAAAAGTGCTTTTCCAGAAAAGCATCCTGCCAATGTAGACGCGCTTTTTCCGGAAATACTTATAACGGAAAACTGTTCCCTTTTAAGCATTTCCGGAAAAGGGTGCCAGTGTAGACGTAGCCGTTCAGTGTCCTGCTAATAGCTCTGGCAGGTTTTTGCACTGTTAACTAGACAGTGTCCAGAAGAAGCAGAGCCACAGAACAGGGATATGAAGAGGCGGGTGGGTGGACATTGAGGCTACGTTTAGACGGCACTCTAAAATCGAAATAAGATACACAATTTGCGCTAAGTGCGTATCTTATTTTGATTTTATTTCAAAATAGGTTATTTCAAAATTTGGCGCATCTACACGGGGCCAAATTTTGAAATAACACTATTTTGAGACAGGTCTGATTCCTCATGAAACAAGGTTTACAGGGTCGATGATATAGCGCATCCATTATTTCTAAATAGCGGACGTGTTCCTTGGACATGGGGTAGCTATTTCAGGATACCAGTGTTCCTCAACCAGTGGTACGATACCCTCAGGGGTACTCGAGAGAAGTCTGGGGGGTACCAGCTATTTCTAGACCAGAGTTTCTCAACCAGTGGTACAAGTACCCTCGGGGTACTCGAGAGAAGTCTTAGGGGTACGTCACCACAAATGAAGTTTGGAGAAAACTGAATTTTTGTTTTAAGTTTTACAGCACTTTATTATTTTTGTACTTTTTACACCCAAAAATTGAATCACCCTCCTGGCTATGATAAAGTTGTTTAAATAAATGTGCTGCAATGGTAGAAAGAAATTGTGTCTGAAAACTTTAGGTACGGGGGTTCTTTTTTTTTTTTTTTAAAGAGGTACTTTATAAAAAAAGGTTGAGAAACATTGGTCTAAACATACCCTAAGTCTCAGTGGTGCCCCACATTTTCAGGTGTCCTACTCAATTGTGTATTTTGCCTATGGGTAAGGATGATCCTGCATGTGGAATATGCCCAGAATTGCCCAGTGCTGAGTCAAGGAATGGTGACTTATGGTCTCAAGCTTCGGCTGTGGCAGGGACTTTCTGTGTAACCCTGGAGAGGTGATTCAGGTCATGACTTAATGGGCATTAAGATCCCTTACGGGATCGGGGCCTTGGCTTCCTTGTGCCTCTGTTTCCCATCTGTCTAGCGGGATAGCAGCACTGCCCTACCACACATGCTCCTCTGCTGCAGTGATGGAGGGCCAGATGTCGTGCTCTGCAGCATGAATCCTGCTAACTCCTCCTGAAGAAGGCAATTACCCCGCCCACCTGTCCTGCCAGTCCACCAAGGGAGACAGAGCGGGAATTGTGCACTGACCAGACTTGCCTACCCAGGCTGCTGTGTGTGACATATTGATCGTGCAATTTCATTAGCCAAGTAAGCAGCAGGGGAGGGGAGAAAGAGCAAAATAAAGGGAGATAATAAAGTGCAGTGTTTTCAGCCAAGGGGAAATGCAAAGCATGCCTCTAACGAGATGTTAATTACACACTGCCCCAAGGAGTGTCTCCCCTGGCGCTGCCAGGTGCTTTAAATTAGTCTCGGAGCACCAGTCTTGTCCATGACAATGTCTTCATCTGGAATTTAATTGGCTCTCCTTCCAGGCTGCAGGCCTGTTTCGCCCCATAGAGGTCATTTCCTATCGGAGAGGTCTGGGCCCTTGGGCTGGGGACCAGTGGAGTTAATCGCATCCTTTTCAACTAGCACAGAGACCAGCGCAGATCTGAGAAGCACAAATGTCCCTGCTGTGCCTGCTGCCTCCAGGGGAGCGCTAGTGGCTTTTGTCTGATGATGCTCCCTGCTTCCCAGTGCATGCGGGTGGGTGGGAAGGACACTGGGAACCTGCCTTTAAGTGGCTTCGCTTTGGAGTCAGCAGATGGAGGGAGGGGCTGTGGAAGAGCAGGCTAGGCGTGTAGTAGCAGCCATGGGGGGTGGGTAGAACAGGCCAGGGGAGACTAAGACCCCTGTAACCCAGTCTGTGGGCCCACCCAGGCTCCATTCTGAGGCCCCACCCTTGTTTCCCTTCTCCACCAAGGCTGGCAGGGGCTCAGCTCAGGTGGCAACCTGAAGCTTGGGGCTTGGCCATCTGGCGGCTCAGGCCTTCCAGCAGCCAGAGCAACTTGGGCCAGTGCTCAAGTTGGCTTGGAGGGTTGGGCCAGTGTGAGGGCCAGCTAGTGGCCCAAGGGTCAGGGTGGCTGGTCCAGGTGGACCAGGGTTCCTCCAGCAATGATGGAGGGTGGCTCATGGTTCTACTGGGGGAGGAAGGGAAGGGGCGGGTCTGGGAGGGTTACATGCAGCTCCTGGGAATAGCTCTAACTGGAGCAGTGAATATTGAGGGTCCCTGCCCAGCATCTTGTGCCCATAATAATGACTGAAGTGAAGTGTGTGTACATGGGGGAGATGTGCGCTCATGTATGTACATGTATCCAGGGGCATGTATGTTTAGCCAGGTGCACATACATGCCCCAACTGGGTAGCCAAAGCAAGGCAGTGAAGAAGCCCCTTGTGGGTTGAGCCTGGGGCATTTCGGGGAAACACAAGTTCCTCCAATGGGATCTGTAGTGCCTCGCAGAACGGACTCAGCGCCTTGGGCGAGATGGGAATGATGTTAGAATCCCCAGTCTCCACCTGGATCTCCATCTGCCCAGGACCTCCCAGCACTGCCGGAGCTTGCTCCCAACTTGGTCAGCCACTGAAAGGAACTTCCGTGGGGAAGCGGATGGCAGGGGACGGGGTGATCTACTTGCTGCCCTGCTTTAAGGAGAGACTAGAGAGCCTCTTTCCAGCAGCTCCATGTTGGAGGCAGGTATCATGTAAACCTATTTTCATAGGCCTAAGTCCTCCACATTAGTTGCTGCCAAGCCCCCATTGAAAGCAATTGCACCAATAGGCATGCGCACAGGGTGTGCCGGGTGTGCCTAGGCACACCCTAATGTTTCAAAGGGCCGGCTGGCGGCTGCTGGAGCGGAGTTCAGGGGCTTGGCAGGTGCTGGGGCTCAGCCATGGTGGGGCCCCATCCCCCGAGCGCCAGGTACAAGTGAGACCCTCCTTTGGCCTCAAATGCACCCAGGAGGCACCTGCAGCCTGGTGCTGTCACTGCATGCCCTCCCCTCCTTCCCCTCCCCCCCCCGCTGTGGGGATCAGAAAAAGTCTTTTTTTCTCTTAGTTCTATTGCCCAGGGAATTAATTACTACTCCTGTTCTGTTGTCTTCGCCCTCCCACCCCGGACTTGTCTTCACTACTGCACTAACTCAATGCTGCTGCCACAAACGGAGCAGTGCTGATTTAGCTCTTCGGGTTAAAACTCATTACACTGATGGGAGAGCACTGTCCTGTGTATGTAAATACTCCGCCTCGATGAGAATGGAAGCTGTATTGGCAAGAGTGCACCTCCCACCAACATAATGCAGACACCATTTTAAGTTGATGTAAGTTTTACTTCTGAAAGGGACATTTTTTCACACCCCTAGTGATGCAACATGTCAGCTTCTGTGTGAGTGTAGATAATATCATGAACTAATAAGAGAAGGGCAGGTTGTTCTGGTGGATTAAGTGCAAAAATAGAGTCAGTAATTTCTGAACTAGCTAGGTTTGCTGCTGACTCTGTGTCTGCCCTCAGATAAGATTATCAACACCTCTGTGTTGCTTTGATCATTGGTAAAATGGGAATTAAGCAACATACTGGGTACGTCTAAACTACATGGCTCCGTCGACTTAGCCATGTAGATTTGTTGTTTTGGCAAAGGCAAATGAAGCCGCGATTTAAATGATCGCGGCTTCATTTACATTTACATGGCTGCTGCGCTGAGCCGGCAAACAGCTGATCAGCTGTTTGTCCGCTCAGCGCGCTAGTCTGGACGCTCCCCTGCCGACATCAAAGCCCTTTGTCGGCAGCCCCGGTAAACCTCATCCCACGAGGAATAACGGGGCTGCCAACAAAGGGCTTTGATGTCGGCAGGGGAGCGTCCAGACTAGCGCGCGGAGTGGACAAACAGCTGATCAGCTGTTTGTCGGCTCAGCGCGGCAGCCATGTAAATTTAAATGAAGCCACGATCATTTAAATCGCGGCTTCATTTGACTTTGCCGATCAACCTAATCTACATGGCTCTGATGACAGAGGCATGTAGTCTAGACATAGCCACTGTGTCCAAGTCAAGATCGGTCCAAAACTTTACAGAACAAAAGTCACGATACAACTAATTCATTTGAAAAGCAGTATCCCATTTTTCTGTGTGTCTGTCACCTACAGTAGTAATAGTGAAATATTGTTAAACATGCTTGATTTTTTTTCTTCATTATCCTGGGGAGGGGGGAAGGCTTGTGACATGGAAACATAGGCATTGTCCTAGTAGATCAGATCAGTGCTTCATTATATCTAGGATCTGGCTACTATCCGAGATACAGGACTTTAGAAGAAGCTGCAAGGAACCCTTTAGTAAACAATTTTGTCATCATAGAAGGACATTTCTTCCCAATCAAAGTTAGTTATTGCCTGTTGGGTTGAAATATGGGGATTTATATCGTGTCTAAATGCCAGACTTCAGATTGGGTTAGTAAACCGTGGCATCGTATTGTGGAACCTTTTTCATGTTGGCTTTTTGTTCTTCAAAATCTGTTTGACTTTTTTGTAAAAATAAGTCTCTAAATATTTGCTGAGAGCACCTCAAAAAGGACTACTGAGGTCAGTGATCTCTGCCTGCATTTGCAGAATGTGACACAATCTCTCTGAGAGGCGCACTGCTCTGTGGGTACTAACTCATCTCCACAGTGATAATTCTGCAAACGTCCATGTTAATTATATCGTTGCTTATAAGTATGTGGAAAAGGAGAGGGATCAAATTATATGGCTCAACACAAGGTACTCATTGTGATGCCTCACTTCAGCATTTCACACAAATGGGTTTTTGAGATAACACTGGGATCTTCCTCAGAAGTGGGGTCACATGACACCTTTTACTTCTGGTCATGTGTCCATCTTTCCCCGAGAGTGCTACTCCAGAGGCGTGGCTAATGTGAGACAGGGGGCGTGGCTAATGGGGGTCAGCGGCGTGGTTAACAGGGGTCAGAAGTGTGGCTAATGGGGGTCTGTCATGATTATGAGGATTAGCCAGCAGCCTGGGGATTAAGGGGTTAACTACACCTAGCTAGGTGGAGTGATCAATAGGAATGTAGGTGGGACTTTCAAACTGGGACAAAGGAATTTGGGTTTTTTTTTCTTTTCTCCCTTTTGTCTCTCTGAGTCAGTTCTCTGCAGCTACAGAGAGGGACAAGCATGTCTCTCCCTCTCCAAGACACCATTCTTCATTTTCTGTAAGTAGGGTAAAGTTTAGGTAGTTTCGTTAGGTTTTATTATTTTAAGGATTGGGTACGGGATCTGAGATCTGGCACTGTTTAAAAGATGTTTTGGCTTTTCTTTGTAACTAAGTTCTAGGCCCACGGAGTTTCTCCATGAGTGTATTTTGTTACCTTCCTATCTAGTCATTATGCTTGCAACAGGAATATTGTTGTAATAATAAAAGTTCTTTCCTTTCTTTTTATTAACCTGGCAGTGGTTAATAGTGTGCCCTGATTTTTATTTTAGGGGTGAGATTTCCCAAATGATCTTTCCCCTGGTTTCTTTAGCAACATTTGGGTGGTGGCAGCGGAAGTTTTATTCCCAAGATCTAGGTTTTTAAGATTTTGGGGGAAGTTTTATACCAAAGCCTGGTAGATAAGGCTTTGGGGTACACTTGCTGACCCCCACTTCTGCATTTATCATGCCAGAGTGGGGAAGGAGCCATGACAGGGTCAAAGAGTACATTTAAAAAAAATTATATGGGTGCACACCCTAGTGAAATGTGCTGCGCACGCCTATGATCGCACCTACATGTCTTTGAGCCTCAGCACTGAAAATTAGGCTCCGGGGCTGGCAAGCATGCCCAGAACCTCCCCTCCCCTCTAACACCAAAGGAGCATGGCTTGCCAGGCTGGGGGCCTGGCAGGAACTTGCCCTCATGATCATAAATCTGGTAGCTGGCGGTGCTGCTCTGCCTACTAACCTTGGGTGGGCTAGACTTCCCTGCCCTTCTCCAGTGCCCTAACAACCCAACCCCCATAGAAAAATGGCTGGAGATCCAGAGTTCTGCCTCTTAGGATTTTTAGCAAGGATTGCACAGGGCCAGCCTCCCCACATTCAAGTCCCACAAGGAACCAAAGAATTGAATGTAATTCAATAGCTGTCTAAAATCTTATGAAGGAACAAATAGTCTAATTTACAACATAATATAACTATTGTGCAACAAGGGTTGCCAGGTGTCTGGTATTGACTCCGACAGTCCAGTATTTTCGCCTCCTGTCTGGTAAAAAAATTCAGAAAATACCGGACACCTAAAATGTCTGGTATTTTCTGTTTTTTTTTTCCCAGCCAGGAGGCAAAAATACTGGATTATCCGGGTCAATACCAAATACCTGGCAACCCGACACACTCAGCAACTGGGCCCAGCCTGCCTGCCTCCTGGTACTGCAGGGGAGCTGTCTGGTTCAGAGCAGGGACAGAAGATGTTAGGAGAGGCAGGGCCCAGCCCCTATTCTTACAGGGGTTTTTATTTTTTTCATTTTTTTTTTTTTTGCTTAATAACTCTCAGGGTTCTTTGCTCAACAACTTTGTTCTCCCCTTCATTTTTTTTTCAACAGAATTTTTCCCCGGTGTTTTTTTGGGGGGAGGGGTGTTCAGTATTTTTGGTTTAACCATCTGGCAACCCTATGTGCAACCCACAGACATTGTCTTCACGGTTACAATAAACTTAAACAGAGAAAACCAGAAGTAAAATTTGAACAATTCAGTCACACAAAACTCAGTAAGAAGTGACTGAGAGATCCAAAAGCTTTGGGTTAGTTCACCTAAGTCTCAGCAATTATCTCTGATCACCAAATAGACACAATTTGCTGAGTACAGATGTGGTCTCCTCATATCAAAAAAGATATACTGACTGACATTAGAAAATGTTCAGAGAAGGGCAACTAAAATGATTAGGGGTTTGGAACGGGTTCCATATGAGGAGAGATTAAAGAGACTAGGACTTTTCAGCTTGGAAAAGAGGAGACTGAGGGAGGATATGATAGAGGTCTATAAAATCATGAGTGGTGTGGAGAATGTGAATAAGGAAAAGTTATTTACTTGTTCCCATAATAAAGGAACTAGGGGCCACCAAATGAAACTAATGGGCAACAGGTTTAAAACAAATAAAAGGAAGTTCTTCTTCACACAGCGCATAGTCAATCTGTGGAACTCCTTGCCTGAGGAGGTTGTGAAGGCTAGAACTATAACAGGGTTTAAAAGAGAACTAGATAAATTCATGGAGGTTAAGTCCATTAATGGCTATTAGCCAGTATGGGTAAGGAATGGTGTCCCTAGTTTCTGTTTGTCATAGGGTGGAGATGGATGGCAGGAGAGAGATTGCTTGATCAGTACCTGTTCAGTTCACTCCCTGGGTATGTCTAGACTACATGGCTCCATCAATGGAGCCATGTAAAGTAGTTTACTTGGCATAGTCAAAGAAGTGGGGGCATAGTCAAAGAACTGATCCGGCACAGCGCGGCAGTCTAGACGCGGTGCGGTCGACAAAGGAAGCCTTTGTCGACCGCTCCGGTATGCCTCGTGAAACGTGAGCATGTAGTCTAGATGTGCCCGTCTGGGACACCTGGCATTGGCCACTGGTCCTTTGGTCTGACCCAGTATGGCCATTCTTATGTTCTTATGAGTCTGAATCACCTTTCCTTTCTGTGGGGATCCTCAGTTGGGATCTAGGCCAACTTTTCCTCCGCTGTGGATCACTGCTTGCCCGCCAGCGCACTGGTTAAGTCACAAGCAACAGACATGAAGAAAACCCTGTTACAAGAAAACACAAAAACTGAGAATAACACAATAGAAATGACTCTTTCCCCATTACTACATGTGAAGAGGAGCTGACCAAACCCACTAGCTGAGGAAGTGAACTGGAACAGATTGGCTAAACTCAAACAACATTCCAAGCACACAGCTAACACAGAGGAAATTGTTTCCCCTCCTACTGGCTCCTGGAATCTCACCGAGCCACAGAGACAGACCCTGCTGGAGCAGACCCGAAACTACCACCCAGTTCCAGAAGCTTCTGGGTGTGGAGGTCTAAATCCGCCTAGCAACAGTGACCCAGACTCAACTCACTCCTACCTCCTGTATGGGTCTCTTAGGTGTGTCTAGACTACAGGGTTTTGTCGACAAAAGTCCACTTTTGTCGACAAAACTATACCTGCATCTACACTACCGCCAAGTTCTGTTGACATAACATCGACAGAACTCAGCAGTTTTGTCGATGGCTGTAAACCTCATTCTACGAGGAATAACGCCTTTTGTCAACAGAGTTCTGTCGATAGAAGGCATTATTGCATCTACACTGTGCTTTGCGTCTACACTGTATGTAGTCTAGACACTAGATGTAGTCTAGACACTCTTTGTCGACAGAAGCTTTGTCGACTGTATCTGTCGACAAAACTTCTGTCGACAAAACCCTGTAGTCTAGACGTACCCTTAAAGAGAGAGCTCCCTATAACACCCACACTTTCCGAGGCATCCAACCAATGCCTGGATGCCCAGGGAGTAATTGTATTGCACCTGCCAGGAGAGGCGCCCTATTGTGCTGGGCTCCATGCTGCCTTCCTGAAATTTACAAACATGCTGGACAAAACAGCCAGAAGGTGGGTAGGTGGCATTGTCCTGTCGTTAAGTGCTCACCTGGGATGGAGGAGACTTGGGCTGAGTCCCAGCCCTTCCACTGCCTACCTATGAGATAACTCTTGTGCCAATCACACAGCTTCTCTGCACTTCTGGGCCCATGCCCAGCAATGAACTGCAGCCATCACATAGCTGGGTCCTGCGTCGACAGAGAGGCTACGTCTAGACTGGC
Organism: Pelodiscus sinensis; assembly: GCF_049634645.1. Taxonomy (NCBI): domain Eukaryota; kingdom Metazoa; phylum Chordata; order Testudines; family Trionychidae; genus Pelodiscus; species Pelodiscus sinensis. Next base: position 4,250,330 of record NC_134739.1, on the reverse strand, counting down.
ATGATTTTCCGGAAATGCTTTTAACGGAAAAGTTTTCAGTTAAAAGCATTTTCAGAAAAGAGCGTCTAGATTGGCACGGACGCTTTTCCGCAAAAGCACTTTTTGCGGAAAAGCGTCCGTGCCAATCTAGACACACTTTTGTGCAAAAAAGCCCCGATTGCCATTTTTGCAATCAGGGCTTTTTTGCGCAAAACAAATCTCAGCTGTCTACTCTGGCCCTTTTGCGCAAAAGTTTTGCGCAAAAGGGACTTTTGCCCGAACAGGAGCAGCATAGTATTTCCGCAAAAAGCACTGATTTCTTACAGTAGGAAGTCAGTGCTTTTGCGGAAATTCAAGCAGCCAATGTAGACAGCTGGCAAGTGTTTCCGGAAAAGCGGCTGATTTTCCAGAAAAACTGGCCAGTTTAGACACAGCCAGAGGGTTTCCTGTCTATGTGGTTAACCTTAAACTGATAGAAAAGAAAATCTTCCAGGAACCTAACTTCATCTGCACTAGACACTAGGTTGACCTATATTGCACAAGTCACAAATGTCACAGCCCTCCATGATGCAGCCAGGTTGGTCTGATTTTCAGGTATAGCCCAGGATTTGGTTCACCATCTGAGAATCATAAAACTTCCCAGTGGGGTGTTGTATTATGCCAGATTGCAAGCTGTGCAGATACTGGGGCCACAGACGTGCCACTGTTCGGATAAAGTATTAGCTGAATCTCTTTTCCAAGGAAGTGTCTTGGTTGAAGTTGTACAAATGGGCTTCAAGCTGTCCTTCTCGGGGCTCTCTGGACAACAGCGGTGACTTTCATCCACAAAGTGCTTCTCCACTCATGCATTCTACCTTCGGGAGCCCCATCTAATGCGATGTTCCAAAACACCTCATTCGGAATGCCCCTAGCACAAATTAATGTACTTGGTAGCAGCCTTTTACCGGAGCCTCATTAAAGATCATCTTGATCTGTTTTTCTGGCTAGGATTTAGTGCCTATCTAAGAGATAAATCTTGCTGCAATGCAATTAGTAGAAAATTACACACGCAATAAGTGTATAATTGAATTTTTATTAATATACTCTACTTGCATTCTCAATGTCTTTGCACAAATTATTTAGGTTCCCCCAACTCCCCTGAAATAAAAAGCAAGTTTGTTTGAAGAGTTATCACACTTATAGGGGAAAAAAGTATTTTCAAGAATAAAATTTCCTTACTATCTAATTAACTTCCTTTTACACAGAAGTTAAATAGTAGTTAAGCATTCATTAAACTTTAATGGGATGGGAAAGTAATTGTGTACATATCTTGCATGACGACAACTTACTTACAAGCAGATTTATCTCTTGCTTATTTAGCCAAGCTCATAAAAGAATGTATAGCAATGTGTTAAAAGTTTGTTGATACATATTTGGACTATATTTAGGAATAATAGGATGAGAAAAAAATTACTCGAGACCTACCACTCTTATGTTCATGGCATACACACTGAGAAATTAAATTAGAAAATTAAAATACTGTTGCTGGATGATTGTAACATATCTATTTTATTTTATTTTATTTTATTTCTTAGAATTCAGAATGATAACACATAAGAACCCCAAACATAGGGACAAAGGAGGCTGTCCAAACAACTCACTCCATCTAACTATAGAACGACTCTTCTTAACTCCACGTAACTCTGGACTGAGTACAGCAGAGGACCCAGATCACATACTTCCCTGAAGAGCCGCTTGTTCTGCCAGCAGGACCATGAAGACAACTTCTCATTTATGGTCACAGTTTACATTGTTAACAATTTCCTATACTCCACTGCACAGCTAACAGAAAGCAACCGATATGCTCAGCACCATTAGTAACTACATGCTCACTTCCTGGTGGAAACCCCCTTTGAGACTCAGATACATCTACCTTGCGCTCTCGTGCACAAGAATATATGCAAATGAGGTGCAGTGATGAATGTCGCTGCACCTCATTTGCATACTTAATGAGCTGCCATTTTTGCACAAGGGGCTTTTGTGCAAGAAAGAGCAGTCCACGCTGCTCCTTCTTGCGCAAAACCCCTCTCTTGCGCAAGAGCAGTTCTACCTGAAAATAAGCGGCAGAAGAGTTCTTGAGCAAGAGGTGGTTTTTGGGTGTAGATTGCTCCTTCATTCATAAAAGTCTCTTGTGCAAAATGGCGGTTCATTAAGTATGCAAATGAGGCGCAGCAATATTCATCAACGTGCCTCATTTGCATACGTTCTTGCGCAAGAGAGCGCAATGTAGATGTAGCCAGAGAGAAAAGAATATGTGCACCCATGTGGGCATGCATGGCCAGGGACTCCTCTGGTGATAACAAGGGGGCTATCAATCAGGTTTTTTCCACTCTGTTCCTTCCCCCAGTTACAGCTCCACAGGGACCATACACAGGCCATGCATAGTCACTGGATTTGAAGCACAAGGAACTAAACTTGTCAGCGAGCTCCTCTCTTACTGAGGAGCACGTCTCTTTATGGATTCCTGGGCCTGGTAGGAGGGATGTAGCAGCGCAGGAGTGATCAGTATGTAGGCTTCTTCCAAAGCTGCCATACACCCCAGCCTGAATACAGCTCCCGGGGGCCCACACAGTTCTTGCTACCATAATTGAACCAATGCCACAGTCATGGCCAGGTAGGGAAAGAAAAGGGCTTTCTGTGAATAGCAACGTGAGGTGGAAGTGGTGCCCAAATGTTGTTTCCTGTTTCTTCTCTATCGCGTTCTTTGGTTTCTGTGTTTGACATCCCTTGATGCCAGGGCATATACAGCAGCTATGAGATATTTCACTTGTCCGTCGGATACAAGGGGGCCCTCAGAAGGGCTCACGCTTGAGATGCTGCCCAGTAAAAGAGACTCTCTTGGGATTTCCTAGAATTCAAGGCCAGACAGGACCATCTCTTGTCTGTCACAGACCATTACAATTCAGACAGACTCTTTGCTCTTCAGCTTCGTTATTTCAATTTGACCAAAACATTTCAGTCCCCAGGAAACTGAGCCATGTGCTCTGATCCCACTGACCTTTCAGAAAGGGAGGCTGCATCCTACCTAAGGAACTAGTGCTCCATTCAAGTCAACGGCCCGGCCCCATTACAGTGAGCCAGGGCTACTCTAGGAGAAAACTCATCTGTGGGAGCTAGAGCTTGCTCGGCCAAGCCCCCACAGGCCTATCATCACCTTCCTTTCCAAGTGCCAGAGGCATGTCTGCCACCTGCCTTCTCCAGGACTAGTACAGTCGTGTGGCACCTCGATTTTCACTGAAATACTGTCTCAACAAGAATTTTCATTTACGAGTAAATTTTTAAGTGGGCAGAGGGAAAGAGAAGGGGGTTGTGCTGTTTTTTAAAAACAAACTAATGAAAAGAACAGAAAACACCAGGCTTTTAGTCAAAATGATTATGATTTTGGTTTCAGTTTTGAAAACCAAATGTTTTTATGAAAAGCAGTTTTCAAAACATGGAACATTTTTTCCCCTCCCACTAAAACACCAAAAATTTTGACAAGAATTTAAAAATAACATCAATATGTCAGAAGTTTCCTGAGAAAAACAACTGGCATTCTTTTCAATCACTTACTCAGCACTTTGCAGGGAACATTGAGAGTTCTATATCGATCTCGTGGTGCAATGTAAATCACACAACCCCAACCTTGTTTCAGGAGAGCCAAGGGTATGTTGGAGAAGGGGGGTCAGGGAATAAAGGAGATAACAAGGGGAGAAAGTATAAGCAAAGGGAACCTCAAGGTTTAGCATGCAGGAGACTGATTAGCTCTGTCAAATTGTGGATTTGTACCCCTGGGCCGCTCCATTTGAGTCATGTAAGACTAGACTGGTCAAAATGCTGGTGACTATCATGTAAATGATGGTCCTGCATTGACGGGGTGAGACAAGTTGTGTGTCGCGATAAGTGAAGCTGGCTGAATATTTTAAAAAGCCTGATTCTCAAATATTTCCACTAGAAAGAGACACTATTTCAGACTGTTTGCTGAAAAATGCAGTGTCAGATTGACAAAAAAAATTGCAAATTTGGATCAAAATTAGTGACTAGTTAGGGTCAGAATCCTCTCCTGGACCCATACCCCCTCCTGGACCCTGCACCCCATTCACCTGCTCTAGGTCACAACCCGCTTCTTACCCCAACTCCCTTGCAGATCCCACAGCCCCTCCTACCCCCCAGTCTCCTAACCAGAGCTCCCTTCTGCACCTAACCTCCATCCCATAGCCCACACCTCTCCATAGAAAAGTGTGGCCCCTTGGTCTCTTCCCAAAAGCTTGGAGAGCCCCCCCCCCATCATAAAGTCCTGTCCACCCCTGCCCTATGCAGTGCTGTTAAATTAGTAACCATATGCCTAATGCCAGTCCAGGGGGAGGGTGTTGATTTTTTTTAAAGATGTGATTTTACAATGGTAATGAAATATTTGAAAAGCAAATTTTAAACTACAGTCCTGCCGACTCACACAGTGAATTCAGAAGTTGACAGTCTATACCCCAGGTTTGCAAATGCCTGGTACATGACTTCATTAGGACTTGAATGGCTCTTTCAGTGTCCTATTAATAGCTCTCGCAGGCTTCCTCCTCTCTAAAGGAAGCAGAGCCACAGAACTGGGATGGGGGGGAGGGGGTCCTTCAGATACCAAGCACCAGGGGTGAAAGCAACTTACTTTTCTTAAGTGTACAGTAATTCCTCATTTAACACAATGGATATCTTTCAGAAAATGATTGTGTTAAATGAAAATGTGTTCTGCGGGGTCAATTTTCCCATTGAAAATAATGGAGAAGTTGGGGGTTGTGTTTCAAGCAGAGGTGTCTGTTGGGACCAGGACATAAGGTTGGGGGAGAAACGGGACTGGGTTACAGCAGGGAGGGGAGGTGTTTGGCTCTGGGGAAAGGAAGGGGAGGAGGGAGGAGGGGGATTGGGTTGACAATATGCCCCTGTGACCGGTCTGCTGGGACCCACACTGCCTCTGGCGATGGGGGGTGTCTGGGCAACAGTGCGGCAAGCAGCGAACCCTCCGCCGCTTTGCAGGGAGGAGGGGGAAGCCCCATGCAGCCGCCGGCGATAGGCCGGCTGGGGAAACCCAGCCGCCGGCCTGCATGCAAGGGCAGAGGGGAGGGGGAAAGGCGTCTGGTGAGGGGGAGTCAGTGGGGAATGGCGCGGCGAGCAGCAAGCCCTCCGCCGCTTTGCAGGGAGGCAGGGGAAGCCCCGCGCAGCCACCGGCAATGGGCCAGCTGGGGAAATCATATTATTCTGGGGACGGTCGTGTAATTCAAAAAACGTTCCCTAAAAAAAAAATCGTGCTATCGTGAAAACGTGTTAAGCGGGCACGTGTTACATGAGGAATTACTGTACTGGCCTATCACAACCCAGGTCCCTGCCAGGGATGCTGTCCAAGGGTCTCACTGCGCTTTGGGCTATTGGTGGCCCAGAGAATAGGAGTGGGCCAGATCCAAATGTTTGGAGGGCCGAATTCAGTCTGCGGGCTGGGTTTTGCCCAACCCTTGCTAAAAATCATGGTTAAAAAATGCTTAACTGTGCCCAAAATGCATATTTGCCAGTTGAATTATATTGTACTTGATAATGTTTGGCTAACAAGGTTTAATTAAGTGCCTAAACTAACTTACTTACTTACTGCCCGTTACGCCAATGGCGCATAGGGCAGCAACAAAGTCCTTCCACTTCTGTCGGTCGCAGGCCAAAGCGCCTATTGTTCCCCAAGTGTGGTGATGGTCTTTTAATTCTTGTTCTACCGTTCGGCGCCAGGTTGGTTTTGGTCTTCCTCTCTTTCTCTTCCCATCTGGTTTCCAGTGGAGTGCAATTTTTGTAATAGATCCGTCTTCTCTTCGTAACACATGACCTATCCATCGCCAGCGTCTTTTCATAATTATAGTGGCCATGTCTTCTTGTTTACACTGAGACAGTAGATCTTCGTTGGAAATTTTATTTGGCCAAAATATCCAGATTCTTCTTCTAAGATTCTTGGTATGGAATGTAGACAATTTAGTAAGGTCTCGTTGTATCATGCACCAACATTCTGCTCCATAGAGAAGCATTGGAAGAACACAGCTGTTGTATAGTTTCAGCTTAGTGCGCACGCTTTGAGGATTTCCAGATGTTAATCATACTGATAAAGGCATTTCGTGCTTTACTCAGTCTATTCTGAATGTCTTGCTTACTTCCACCATCTGGGGTGATGATACTACCCAAATATACAAATCTATCAGTGCCTAAAGAAGGGAATGAAATAGGAAAGGCAGCTTGTCTCAGTGCAGCCCCAACTGTCCTTCCGCGCGTGTGGCTCTACATCCAAAGCCAAGATGCACAAAATCTTGGATTTATTTTCAGCACAACAGAACTACCCGCTTGTCATTTTTTTTCACACACCACTTTGCCCGTCTCAGCCCTCGGATGCGTGCTTGACATGCACACTCCAAAAATCCAACCCACAAGCCTCATTTCTATTTCCCCTTGTCTTTGATTCTATCATTCACCCACATGCAGCAGGGACAACAAAGGGGATTCATCAAAGTGAGGAAGGAGGACGGGAAATCTCAGAGATGAAAGTGGACAGACATGTGGATTCAAGAACCAAAGCTCTGCAAATGTTCACTCAGCTTGTACATTAAATGCTCTCCCGCTCTGCCTGCTCCTTTTTACATTTGTTTCCTATCAATTTTTGTCATAGGAGTTACAGTCATCCTACCCAGGGAAAGAAACAGTACCCTGTGATCTATGTACCTCTTGGCAACTCCTATGTGATCAACCCCAAGCTATCACATTTCATGTCAGGATAGTTCCAAAGGATTTTGTCTTAAAAATGAGACATTAAAAATAATAAATATTGATATTCTTTTTATTTGCCTTCTGATTTCTGACCTAGCTTTGCTCCCAGGCTGCAGCGTTAAACATTTTTCTGCAACCATAATGGCTAGAATTATGCTTTGTGGTGGTGTTTGAATGAAAGCTGAGAAGTTCACATAATCACGTGACTCCAGAAGCTGGAGCTTTAAAACAATACCAAATAGCATGAGACTCATGACAAAATCATGAGAGTTGGTACAGCTGAGTCAATAACAACTTGAATTTTGAATATTGATTGACAAACAGCCCCACCGAATGAAACAAATTTTGGGGAAAAGTTCAATACATTCTGATTCCATTTATTTTAGGTAATTGGTTTGCTGGTTGAGCATTCTATGAATTGGAAATAGGAGACATTTGTTAAATGATCTATAACAAATCATGCACTCAGCTCTAATAAGGTGAAATTCATCAGTGTGTAGAGAACTAACACGAAGCTCATGGGTCCCTTAAACCCCCTTTTGAGGGTTATAACTGAGACTTTAATGTTTCATTCATCTTGTGCTGGGCCTCAGCACAGGGAATATATATAATTGTTGATGTCTTTTTTATTCACCTGTGGAATTCAGCAAATCATCCCAATGAAACATATGGAATATGTGTTTGAGAGAAAAAGGGTTCTAGTGAGTGACTGTAGGTACCAGTCCATCTGAAGACCTCTGAAGTCACATCTTTCTATAAATATTGATTTTCTGAAATTATCACCAGAAACGTTCATTAAAAATTGAAAAGCCAGATGAACAGCAGCGGGCATTCCTGCATTGGATGGCACTTCGGCATTAAAATTAGATCTCAGCAAAGGACAAATGGAAATGAGACATTTGACAGGATTCGGCAGTCCAGTTCACAAGCTTTGTTATTCCACTCAGCTTTTTGGGATGGTGGGGATCTGTGGGGATTTGACAGAGCATGGCACAAACATATTTAAATACAGACACTACTAGGTTAGAATGGTGTGCTAGTTAGGGCCACCTGACGTTATGAGCCTGCTAATAGTCAGAAGCTAGGACATGGAGCAACTTAGGGTACGTCTAGACTACATGGCTCCGTCGATGGAGCCATGTAGATTTGTTGTTTTGGCAAAGGCAAATGAAGCCGCGATTTAAATGATCACGGCTTCATTTACATTTACATGGCTGCCGTGCTGAGCTGACAAACAGCTGATCATCTGTTTGTCGGCTCGTGCGCTAGTCTGGACGCTCCCCCTGTCGACATCAAAGCCCTTAGTCAGCAGCCCCGGTAAACCTCATCCCACGAGGAATAACGGGGCTGCCTACAAAGGGCTTTGATGTCGGCAGGGGAGCGTCCAGACTAGCGCGCGAGCCGACAAACAGCTGATCAGCTGTTTGTCGGCTAAGTGCGGCAGCCATGTAAATTTAAATGAAGCCGCGATCATTTAAATCGCGGCTTCATTTGCCTTTGCCTATGTGTCTAATCTACATGCCTCTGCCGACAGAGGCATGTAGTCTAGACACAGCCTTAGTGTTTATAGATTCCAGATTTTATTCTCAGAAAGGACCATTAGATCATCTAGTCTCACTTCCTGAATAACACAGGCCAGGAAGTTTCATTCAGTTATCCCTGTATGTTGTACCAGTGCCAAATATGGAGATCATACAACCTCTCTACTCTTTTTTGAGGTTCCCCTCTTTATACATTCAAGGATCAAACTAGCCCTTTTGGCCACAGTGTCACACTGGGAGCTCATGTTCAACCCATTATGCAGTGAGGCTGCGTCTAGACTGGCAAGATTTTGCGCAAAATCTTGCTGCCTGTCTATACTGGCCACGAGTATTTGCGCAAGAACACTGACTTTGTACTGTACAAAATCAGTGGTTCTTGCGCAAATACTCCGACGCTCCCGCTCAGGGATAAGCCCTCTTGCGCAAGTATTCTTGCGCAAGAGGGCCAGTGTAGACAGCCAAGTCAATTTCTTGCGCAAGAAAGCCCAATGGCTAAAATGGCCATCGGCGCTTTCTTGCGCAAGAGAGCATCTACACTGGCACGGATGATTTTGCACAGAAGATGTCTTTTGCGCAAAAGCATCCATGCCAGTGTAGACGCACTCTTGTGCAAATACTTTTAACGGGAAAACTTTTCTGTTAAAAGTATTTGTGCAAAAACTTGCCAGTCTAGACGCAGCCTAAGACTTTCAGAAAGTCTGCTTTCCAGGATACAGCCCCTCCTTGTGTAAATACAGGCTACCTTTTTTGTTCCTAGATGTCTGACTAGGTATTCACATGCACGCTGTTTACATGTGCTCAGCTTACCAAACATTCAAACTCACTCTGCGTCAATGGCAGCCCCCCCTTCATTATTTACCACTCTGTTGATCCTGTGTCATCTGCACATTTTATCAGTGATTATTTTATGTTTTCTTCCTGCCCTTGATACACATTGTTAAACAGTAGAAGGTCAAGACCTGTAGGACTGCACAAGAAAAACCCCAGCTCGATAATGATTCCCCATTTGCAATTACATTTTGAGATCTTTTCGTTAGCCAGTGTTTAATCCATTTAACATATGCCCTGTTTATTTTGTATTGTTCTTGTTTCTTAATCAAAATGGCAAGACAAATGCACGACAGAAGTCTCAGTCTATTAGCGTGGTCACCAACCAGTCAATTGCGATCAACTGGTGGGTTGAGGGGGCACGGCCAGTCGATCTCGAGGTGTTCCCAGCTCCTTTTTGTTCCCCCCACCTCCAACAAGGAGCCCGTGCTGGCGATACCAACTCCTGTGAAAATGGAGGTAGCGCCTGCTTCCTGCGGCAATGGGGAGAAGTCCCATGGCTGTGCACTGTGCAGGTGTCTCAGGAAGCAGTGCTGTTCCTCCCCTCCCCACAACAGCAGGCGCTTTCTGAGACACCGCCTCTGGTGTGCAGCCGTGGGACTTACATCCCTGGGCAGCCTGCCTTCCTTCCTTCCTGTGGCGGGGGGCAGGGAAGTCCCACGGCTGCATGCCAGATCGACTTCTCAGGAAGCACATCTGCTGTTGTGTGAGGGTAGGAGTAGCACGTACTTCCTGAGACGCTGGATCTGGCGTACAGCTGCGGGACCTTCCCCCCCCCCCACCATTCCTCTACAAGGAAGGCAGGCAAGCAGCACGGGGCAGTCAGGATGGTGATGCAGGATCTGGTGCAGCTTTGTCCAGCGCTACACAGAAATTCTCATCCCTGGAGACCCCCAGGTACCAGCTGAATTGTCCCTGCTCCCTCCTCCTGGCCAGACCCCCCCACCAGCACCCTGGTCTCTGCCTCCTGCCCAGACCCCCACCAGCACTCTGCCCAAGCCCCTCTCCCTCCACCCCCCAGCACCCTGCCCCCTGCCCAGACCCCCACCAGAACCCTGTCCCCTGGCCAGACACCCACCAGTACCCTGCTCCTGCCTCCTCCCTCCTGGTCAGACACCTATCCCCAGCTTGCTTTTGTACCCTACATTCCACTCAGATTCTGTACCCCTAACCCTATCCCACTCACTGGCAGCCCTGATCTGGACACTGGATCCCTCATTTTGGGCCCTACCTCAGAGTACAGAGGGGCCCACAAATTCCACTAACCCTGGAACTCAGAAGTGTTAATCTGGCCTGAGGCCTTGCACCTCAGTCTTACCTATCTTCCCCCCCGGGGCTGGAGTGCCAGGGGAGTGAGGTTTCTCCGTTGGGGCCACATCAGTGAGGCTTGGGGGATTTTGGAGGGTTTGGGGGTTTTTTTGCGTCTCACTTGTGTGGTCCCCAACTGATTTTTCTGTGGGTCTGTGTCCCCTGATCCAAAACAGGTTCCCCTCTCCTCCCAGAAATAAAGAAAATGATGAAACCTTTTGTGCTGGACATAATATTTTATTTAAAAATGAAGCCTGGCCATCAAGCTCCCAACTGGGGCCAATCCCCCATCTGGCCCGTAACACTCCTCCACCCCCCACAGACCACAACCCTGAGCCTATCATACACATGAATGCCCTACACATCCCCAAACTCCTGCACCCCCACATTCCCAGTCTTCTGCCACAACACTCCTGGACCATGCACACACAGCAGATCTGTGTCCTGAGCCCATCGTACTCCCAACCTCCCTTCCCTGAGCCCTTTGTACACCTCAACCCAAACTCCTGCACCCCCACACCCACAAGCCTGCGGCTTGCTCAGCACCCCAACCCTCCACCTGACCCCAATACTCCCCAGCCTTGGAGCCCCCTCCCTGAGCCAGCATCCCCTTCTCCACCTACTCCTGCACCCAAATTCCCTCCCAGAGCTTGCACCTCTCACCCCTTTCTACACCCAAATCCCCCATTCCCAGCCCGCACCTCCTGTCTCAGCCCAGTGAGTGTGAGTAAGGGCTGGGGACAGCAAGTGATGGAGAGGAGGGGAATGGGGAAGGCGGGGCCTCAAGGAAGGGATGGGGTTTTGGGGAGGGGATGGGATACATCTTGGCTTGCTCTGACATTTAAAAGGTGATCTTGGGGGTGAACAGGTTGAAGACCACTGATCTATTACATCAAAAGAGACAATCTATAACTTACCTTGTTCCAGAGGTTAATCAAACTTGACAGTTAAAATGTGTGCCTGATTTCTAATCTGAATTTGTTTAACATTAGCTTCCACCCATTGGTTCTACTTTCTCTGAGAATGTAAACAATCCTTCTGTAGAGGTACTTAGCCACTGGAGTCAAGCGACCACTTGATCTTCTAAAGCTAAAGAGGCTCCACTCCTTTAGTCTCAATGTATGGCATACTTCCCAAATAATTTTTGTGGCTTGTCTCTGTATCATCCTCATTTTTTCCCCAATTTTGTGGATTGGAGGCCTTCTGGGAATTGCTGATCCACAATGTCCTCTGAGTCAATACTGAATTGATGCAGGGAAAAAATGGTACTCTCTCAACCAGTATCCTCCTGACACGCCGAGCACTGTAGGTAATTAATCACCGGAACAACTGACCGTAGAGGAGAAATTTCTACCACCAGAAATGTTGAGTATTACTCAGGCTACATCTAGACTGCAGGCTTCTTTTGGAAGAAGCTTTTCCGGAAGAAATCTTCTGAAAAAACTTCTTCCAAAAGAGAGTGTCCATGCTGCCAAAGCGCATCGAAAAAGCAATCTTCTTTTTCGACAGAGCATCCAGACTGAATGGACGCTACCTCTCATTTAATCTGTGATTACTATGGACCGAGTAGCAACCAGGGCACCTGTGCTTTTTCCTCTTTCCTCTTCTTTCGAAAGAACTCCCTCTTCCCCATCCACACACGTCTTTTTCCAAAAGAGCTCTTTCGGAAAAAGGCTTCTTCCTCGTAGAAAGAGGTTTGCCAATGTTGGAAAAACTCCTCTGTTCTTTCAATTTTTTTCTGAAAGAATTCAATTGCAGTGTTGATGTAATTGAAGTTTTTGGAAAAACATCCATTTTTCCGAAAAAAAACCTCTGTAGTGTAGACATAACCTCAGTGTTGACCCAGGTCAAACATTAGAACATAAAAACATTAGAGCGGCCACACTGAGGCATCTCATGGTCTATCTTTCCCAGAATCCTGTCACTGACAGTGGCCCATACCAGACCTTCATGGGACATGAACAGAGAGGGGAAATTATGGAATGGTCCACCCCATCTTCAGTTCCTTATCTCTGATAGTTAGAGGCTTATGGTCACCCTGAGCATGGGTTTATGGCCCTATCTATCTTAGATAATAGCCGTAGATGGACCTATCCTCCATGAGCAAGTTATACTTTTGGCTATCACAATATCCTGTGGCAATAAGTTCCAAAGGTTTATTGAACATTGTGTGAAAAACTACTTATATTACACCTGGTGCCTATTAATTTCACTGAATTTGTGTTGCATTAATGGATAAATAACACTTCTCCAGTCACGTTATCCACAGCTGTCATGATTTTATAGGCTTCTATCATATCCCCGCCTTAGTCATCACCTTTCCTATTCTTCTTAATCTTTCCTCATACAGAAGCTGTTTCATACCCTTGATCATCTTTGTTGCCCTTCTCTGAACCTATTCCAATTCCATCATATCCTTTTGCAGATGAGGTGACCAGAACAGGACACAGAGCTCCGGATGTGGGCACACCATGAATTTAGACAGTGCTTCTGTGAAATTTTCTGTTTTATTTTCGATCCCTTTCCTAATAGTTCCTAATGCACTGAGCAGAAGTTTTCAGAGAACTATCCATGATGACTTCCAAATCTCTCGTTTGGAAGATAATAGCTAATTGAGAACCCATAGTTGGGATTATATACGCATAGTTGGGATTATTTTTTCTAACATGCATTACTTTGCACTCATCAGTGTTGGAATTTCATCTGCTGTTTTGTTGCTCAGTCATCCACTTTTATAAGCTCCCTTTATAAATCTATGGAGCACCCACATCTGGAATACTGCATGCAGATGTGGTTGCCCCATCTCAAAAAAAAAAAAAAAAAATCTGTTCATTGGAAAAGTTCAGAAAAGGGCAACAAAAATCATGAGGGTTTGGAACAGCTGCCCTATGAGGAGAGAGTAATAAGACTGGGACTTTTCAGTTTAGAAAAGAGAAGTCTAAGGGGGCGTCTGGATTTTAATAGGAAAATGCAGATCGTTGTTGCACCCACTGTTGTGTGTTTGCCCCAAATCCTGTGCAAAGTGGGCCAAGTGAGGTGTCTAATGGAAGTTTATGCTGTGCTGATTCTGTCTGTGCTATTCACAGACATCTATGATCATTGTATGTAAAGTTATGCATATGGGCTCTGTACTTGTATGTTAAATGTTTTCTGTCTGGGAGACAGCAATAGGCCTTGACAATAGGTTCAGTGAGTAACAAAGGCTCTCCACCTGAGGAATGTGGCTGCGAGCCTGCAGACCAGAAGGCACACCATGGCTACTTGCCTAAGGGACATGGCCGAGTCACTTGATCATGTGATCGGCTCCAGTTTGGGAGGTACCATCACTAAGGAGAACAATGGTTTTCCCTATGCATGGGCAAGATTATAAAAGGATCCTGAGGGTTTCTCCATCTTTGTCTTCAATCTTGCTCTTGACTTCAGACGCATCCTTGCTATGGACAGAGAGCCGAGAAGGATTTGTTGGCCCGTCCTACCGTAGGATGCTGGCAGTTTATTATATCTCTGCTAATAGCCTGCATCAAGGACTTGGTGACTAATGTATGTCATTTGCTTTCCTTAAAAATCCTACTCTCAACCCTTTTCTTTATTTTTATTAATACACCTTTAGATTGTAGATGCTAAAGGATTGGCAAAGCATTCACTTTTGGGGAAAATCGGAGGTATAAATTGCGCTGGGATTGTGGCTGGTCCTTTGGGACTGTAAGAACTTGTTCAGAGCTGGTGAGATCCGTTTTTATAACCTCTCATCTGTGTAAGGAGCAGTGCTGGTTATGGCACAGATAAAGCTGGAGAGTCTAAGGTGATTGGCTTGTGCAACGTCTTGCTGGCCAGAGTGGCAGCTGAAGGGCTCTGTGTGACAGGTTTGGTGCCTTATAAAGAAGGACCCCAGTCTTGGGCAGTGAGTAGCCCTGGTTCTGAGCAATTCACCCTGATGGGACCCTTCATCGGTGCCCTAGACCCCCTGTAACCTTTACAGGGGGGTTATGATAGAGGTCTATAAAATCATGACGGGTACAAAGAAAGGGATATTTACTTGTTCCTATAACACAAGAACTAGGGGTCACCAAATAACATTGATAGTAAGTTTAAAACAAAAGGAGGTATTCTTCACACAGCTCACAGTCAATCTGTGGAACTCCTTGCCAGGGGATGTTGTGAAAGGCAGGACTTTAAACAGGATTTTAAAAAGATCTAGATACATTCATGAAGGATCGGCCCATCAATAGCTATTAGCCAGAATGGGCAGGGATGGGCATGTCTCTGTCCTCTGTTTGTCAGAATCTGGAATGGGCAATAAGGGAGGGCTCATTTGATGAGTCCCTGTTCTGTCCATTCCCTGTGAGGCACCGAGCACTGGTCACTGTTGCCAGACAGGATACTGGGCTGGATGGATTTTTCTTCTGACCCAGTCTGGCTGTTCTTGCGTTCTTATGTTCTTTGTCAGTCTTTTCAGTTTGCTTTGGACTTAACTATCTTGAATAATTTTGAAACGTGCAAACTTTGCCACTTCCCTGTTCACTCCTTTTTCAAATCATGAATGAATGTATTGAAAACCTTCAGTGAGGTCAGTGGGAGTTTGTCTAAGGAATTGTCTACACATGAAAGTTAATCTAGATCAAGGCAGTGTGTGAATTTCAAATGGATTCACAGTTCCTGGTTAATGACAATAAAAGGAGTAAAAGTGTCTACACATGGGCTACATCTACACTGGCATGATTTTCCGGAAATGCTTTTAACAGAAAAGGTTTTCCGTTAAAAGTATTTCCAGAAAAGCGCATCTAGATTGGCAGGATGCTTTTCCGGAAAAGCACTTTTTCCGGAAAAGCTTCCGTGGCCAATCTAGACATGCTTTTCCACAAAAAAGCCCCAATCGTCATTTTCGCGATCGGGGCTTTTTTGCGGAAAACCCTACTGTGCTGTCTACACTGGCCCTTTTCCGGAACAGTTTTCCGGAAAAAGACTTTTGCCCGAACGGGAGCAGCATAGTTTTTCCGGAAAAGCACTGATGATTTTACATGAGATCGTCAGTGTTTTTCCGGAAATTCAAGCGGCCAGTGTAGACAGCTGGCAAGTTTTTCCGGAAAAGCGGCTGATTTTCCGGAATAACTTGCCAGTGTAGACACAGCCCATGGAGTTAAGCAGTAATAGCTATTTCAGAATAGCACCCAGGCAGACCAGCCCTAAGCTCACGTTTGCAGAGTGAAGAGGAATGCTATCTGCCTCATAATACAGAGTTGCATAGCTGGGGCTCCCTGCCCACAGGGATCCTACCCCATGAGCCATGTTGTTGGTCACAGAGCTGTCTCAGCCTCCCAACCTGTTGTGGCTGGTTCTGATGCCCAGCCCTGCCTCCTCTGAATGTGAAGCTGTTTAGAGGCTTGACAGCCTCTGTCTTTAGAGTTTAGCTCAGCCAGGCTCAAGCCCCTACGGAACCGTACAGCTTATCTGCAAGCACCGGCTTTGTTAGGCGTCTTCGTCCCTTTTAAACCTACAAGAATCCTTCAAGCGCCAGTGTTTGAAATGTCAAAGGGAACACAGGTAAGGAGACGTGCTCCCTGCCCCAGGGCCCCCGGCAAGGTGATACGCTCAGCAAGAAGCCTGCAGTGCCCCAGCTCCCTTATAGCCATCATGCCGCAGCTCCATAAGCCTCAGGATTGATAAGGTGGGGGCTGCAGACTGGGGCCAGACTTTGGAATTGATTTAAATGTTTGGCAGAGCCCATCTGGTGTCCCAAACCACCCGAGTGTCACCCCCAGGATAGACTCACAGTCTCTGGAGAGCAGCTCACCAAGGTGTGAAAATAAATGGACTCCCCCTGCCCAGGAGAACTATTGGGCACCACTAAGCATGTTTCCAAACCCATCTCCCCTCGTCGCCCTCTGCACCACACTGGGGCAGTGTGGTCAGTGTGGACTCGGCAGTGAGAGCGCCCCCTGCTGATTCACCCACCCCCGAGTGTCACTGGGGCAGTGTGGTCAGTGTGGACTTGGCAGTGAGAGTGCCCCCTGCTGATTCACCCACCCCCGAGTGTCACTGGGGCAGTGTGGTCAGTGTGGACTTGGCAGTGAGAGCGCCCCCTGCTGATTCACCCACCCCCGAGTGTCACTGGGGCAGTGTGGTCAGTGCGGACTCGGCAGTGAGAGCGCCCCCTGCTGATTCACCCACGCACAAGTGTCATTGGGGCAGTGTGGTCAGTGTGGACTTGGCAGTGAGAGCGCCCCCTGCTGATTCACCTGCCCCCGAGTGTCACTGGGGCAATGTGGTCAGTGTGGACTCGGCAGTGAGAGCGCCCCCTGCTGATTCACCCGCCCCCGAGTGTCACTGGGGCAATGTGGTCAGTGCGGACTCGGCAGTGAGAGCGCCCCCTGCTGATTCACCTGCCCCCGAGTGTCACTGGGGCAATGTGGTCAGTGCGGACTCGGCAGTGAGAGCGCCCCCTGCTGATTCACCCGCCCCCGAGTGTCACTGGGGCAGTGTGGTCAGTGCGGACTCGGCAGTGAGAGCGCCCCCTGCTGACTCACCCACCCTCTGAGTCACACTGGGGCACTGCATGCAGTGCTGACTCTGAAGATGCAGCATCCCTTACTAAGCCCCGCCCCCCACTGCCCTTCCCCCTTCTGCACAGCTGCAGGAGGCAACAGCAGTGGGGGTCTGCACGGATTGCCAGGGGAGAGTGTTCCCTACTGAGCTGCCAGCCCGGATCCCTGCCCCAGAGCCCCTCCTAGCAGCACGCTGAGTTAGAGGCACAGTGCAAGCCAGCCAGAAGTGCTCCCTCTAGTGAATCGCTGGCGCTGCGTGCTGCAAGCCGAATGGAGAGGACCCCAATCCCACTTTACCGACCCCCAAAGTAGAGCAGGATGTTAAAGGGAGCCCTTAGCTGAGCCTGGAGAAGCTCCTAGGGATGCCTGCCTTGCCAACTGGCAGAAGTGACAACTTTGCTGGTGACATTTTAATCACAAGGAAGTTTCAGCGGCTGCACGGAAAGGCAGCAAAGTCTAACAAGCCCAGCAGCTGTGGGGATGCAAAGATCCCAGTGCTACTTCTAGGGAGCTAGTGAACCGAGAGGAGAATGAACCGAACTCTGGGATTAAACGCCACAAAATGCCAGCAGATAAGTAACAACTGTTCCAGCCTATTATGCAGAATCGTGAGTTAAAATCACACAGGGAGACAGTTTAATTTCCTTTCAGCTTCTCGCTGCTCTGTGGCAAAGCAATAGACAGCCACCTATTACTTTTGTGTAAGGCCTGGCTGGAAAATTGCATTATTCCATTTAACATCTCCCCCCCTCCCCCTTTGCCTAATCTGTTTGATTCCAGCTGTCACTTGCAGGCATCCTGCCCTTGCATTTTGGGTTCTCAAAGAGTAAAATCTGGTTTAATGGGATTAGCTGTGGTCTGATAAATAGATCAAAGGGATGGCAGATGCTGATTGAGCCTGATTTAAATAATAATAAAGAAATCTATTTACAGTAGATGTGTCTGTTCGTTAATGTCTTAATTCTATTAAAGCCCCATGGTAATTGTAGCTGGCTGTAATGAGCCGGAAGCAGTGAGACTGCAGAGTGTAGTCATTAACACAGATGAACTGGATTGCATATAGCAACTGGGTCTTGCAGAAATGCTAACAGCTGACCTGACCAGGGGTGCTCATCGGTGGATAGTTTCAACTTGATGTAGACTTTTTTTCACTGCTTGTCCTGTCCTGATGTGGTGCAGTGTTAGGTACATCGATCCCAGAGGGGGCTGCTTTTCAGGGGTGAATGAAGAGATCCCTGGATATAGGCATCAAATCCTACAATCCTTGTCCAGTAGTTAATAAGTTTACACTGAGACAAAACTCCCACTGAAGTCCATAGCCGTTTGCCTGCATAAAGGTTGAGTGAGACCCGAATGATGGTTACAGGGTGAAGTCTATGTTTATAAAGAACAGGACTATGTAGCACTTTAAAGACTAACAAGATGGTTTATTAGGTGATGAGCTTTTGTGGGCCAGACCCACTTCCTCAGATCAAATAGTGGAAGAAAATTGTCACAACAATATATACCAAAGGATACAATAAAAAAATGAACACATATGAAAAGGACAAATCAAATTTCAGAACAGAAGGAGGAGGGGGGGGAAGGTAAATGTCTGTGAGCTAATGATATTAGAGGTGATAATTGGGGAAGCTATCTTTGTAATGGGTAAGATAATTAATGTCTTTGTTTAAACCTAAGTGTAAAGTGTCGAATTTAAGCATGAATGACAGTTCAGAGGATTCTTTCAAGTGTGGTCTGAAAAGGTCTTTAAAGCTGGATGCAGGTAATCAAGTCGTTGAGACAATGTCCTTTCTGGTTGAAATGGCAAGAAACTGTTTTTTCTTTGTTTTTTCTTTCTTTAGAAAGTGCTCAGCTTACAGGGAACGCTGCTCCATATGCTTCATGACTAGACATCTCCAGTGCTTGCTTCCGCAAACAGAGAATTAACCCTCACAGGCCTGTGTTAAGGCAGGACTATCATAATTTCCAGGATAAGCCGGGAGTGTCTGGAACTGAGTCTGGGGCCTGCAGAGCTAAATAGACGAGCTGCTGTGTCTCCTCTCCTGAGACCCTGTTACACTCGCCAGTGGGCCATAAATGGCATAAGTGTGCTGCTTTCCACACAGGCATGTTATCAACCACGTGCAGCATCTTCACGCCTGCCAGGACAGCCCAGTTATCCAGCTCACATACAGCCCTGTGCCCCATAAGCCCTCCATGATGGCTGCATCTGAGGAGAGTGTAACCAGGCAAAGGAGGGATTGATGGGAGCAACGCTGTTACCTCCAGATCAGTTTATGCTTTGGAGCCACTATAGTCCTTCCCAGGATAACCATAGGTCAGATTCTTCTTCATGCAAAGATCTCGTACTCTATTCAATACATGATACCAATCAACCAACCCCCTCAACCAACACCAACCAACCAACCCGTGGCCACTTGTGGTGGGGTCACAAGCGAATAGCAGATACGAAGCACTGGTTACTAGTGCCATAGCTATGATATGTAGGGGCATGTCTAGATAGCAGGTGCTATTTGGGGAGGTGTCTCGAAATAGCTACCCCACGTCTTTTAAATGCACCCGTTATTTCAAAATATTTTTCGAAATAATGGGTGCGCTATTTTGGCATCTCTGTAGCCCTCGTTCCACGATGGTTAAGAGATGTGCCGAAATAAGCTATTTCGAAATACTATTGATATACGATATGCAATTTGCATAGTGCAAATTGCATACCTTATTTCAAGTTTAGGGTGCTGTGTAGGCACACTCTGGGGCTGTGTCTAGACTGGCAAGTTTTTCCGGAAAATCAGCAGCTTTTCCGGAAAAACTTGCCAGCTATCTACACTGGCCGCTTGAATTTCCAGAAGAACACTGACGATCTCATGTAAAATCATCAGTGCTTTTCCGGAAAAACTATGCTGCTCCCGTTCGGGCAAAAGTCTTTTCGGAAAAGCATCCATGGCCAATCTAGACGCGCTTTTCCGCAAAAAAGCCCTGATTGCCATTTTCATGATCGGTGCTTTTTTGCGGAAAACAAATCTCTGCTGTCTACACTGGCCTTTTTGCGCAAAAGTTTTTCGGAAAAAGACTTTTGCCCCAACAGGAGCAGCATAATATTTCCTCAAAAAGCACTGACAATCTTACGTGAGATTGGCAGTGCTTTTGCTGAAATTCAAGCGGCCAGTGTAGACAGCTGGCAAGTTTTTCCGCAAAAGCAGATGAGTTTTTCCACAGCCAGCACGTTAGCTCCAAGGGGAGGGCTACATTGTTTTTTTTGTTTTTGTTTTTTTTTACATTATGGGCCAAACCAGAACAAAAACAACAGCTGTTGAGAAGGGACTGAGTGGTTTGTGAGGCGAGGTGGCTGGGAATGCAGATGGATTTTTATTGTGATGAAGCATCTCCTGCTTTTTATTGTGACAAAGCCCCTCTTGAAAGCAGCTTCCCAACAGGAGGAAAAACCTTGAAGACACCTCTGAGCAGCCATGCTCTAGATGAGCCATCTTCTCCTCTCCAGACCTTCCCAACTCCTCTCGTTTGCAGCCACGGCCAGTCGTCGCCTTTGGCTCATGCTAATTTTGACATTTCTGTAGTCTGCTTGTCATCACCGGCTCCTAATTTAACTTAACTGCAGACATGCCTCCTGCATCTCAACGAAGTGGGCTGTGTTTAATTACACACACAGGCAGCTGGATGCCTGTGGCCTTCGCTAGCGGCACATGCAGCCGGAGTCTCAAGTGTTGTGAGCTTGTGGAATTTGGTTTTCCTCGCTCGCGATCCATTGTTGATCTGACAGCCACAGGGAGATTTGGCACTTTTCATCTGAAAATCTTTTTGTCTGCAAAACAAATCACTTATTTCAGGGGAGAGACTTTTGGACAAACCAATTAATTTTGGGAAGTTGCCACCAGCACTGCAGAGCGGATGGAAGCAACAGATTTTCACTTGCTACCACAGCTAGTGTCCTGGCACTGTTCAGTATCATCCTCTGCACGTCTCTGGTGCTTCCTGGATCCTCATAAATCTGGGTTCAGGTTCTATGCTGCCCGGTGCCAAATGACACTGATTCCTGTTGAAGTCCATGGAAGTTAGCCACTAACCTGCTCAGGCATTGAGTGGGGTGCACAGAAATGTCCTGCTGCATCTTTAGGTGCCTAAACCTTTTTGAAAATCTGACCCAGGGTTGGCTGCATCTCAGAGGATCAGTTCCTCACGCCAAAATTGTATTGTCAGAAATCACCATCGATTGTGGGAGCCTTTATTTGAATTACTCATCTTGGAGAGGAAGGCTGGTCCAATGATTAGGACATTTGCCCAGAATTTGTTCCGGCCCAAGTTCCAGCCCAGAACTTTTGCTCAGAACTTCAAGATGCTACCCTAGGGGTTGAGATCACACAGATAGTTACTGGCCAGCAGGCTTGCTGATGTGTGTGTGGGGGGAGGGGGGAGAGAAGGGGTGCAAACTGTTCTGGGGCCCAGAGATTCAAAGGGGACCAGAGCTCCCAGCCCCTGAAGTGGCAATCAGAGCTCTGAGACCCCTTGAATTGCCCCCAGAAAAGCAGAGCACCACTCTGAGGGCTCGGAGGGGGAGGAAATGTTGACATGTCATGGTCCAGGCAACACTGAGGTCTGACTGCCTGAGGCACTGCCCCATCCGCCCAGGGCCCCCCACATCTTGCCCCGGGGTCCACAGTGACTGTCGGTCCCATTGCTAGCCAGAATGTGAGTCCAGGCCTTGTTCTACCCCAGAACTGTTGCCATGGGCATCACTTTTATATTTGGTGGTGGGGAGCTCCAGTCATGCCAACAGGGCTGTGCATGGGGAGGCAAATTCCACTCATGACTGAGGCTTGCAGTTTGGGTGGGACAGCACCCCTCTTCCCCTCCCACAAAATATGCCCATGACTCTAACCTAGCTATTGTGGACACTAGCCCAGAACATCACGCCGAAAAATCCATACACTTCCTCTCTGACCCTGAGCAAGTTGATGAAAGGAGCACACTTTGGAGCTAGACAGAGCTCGTCTGTGCAGTTCAAACGCTTATCTCTTTCATAAAAGACTATGGCTTTACATCCATGCTCCTATAGGCTAATAGCCATAGAGGGGCCTACCCTCCCTGAATTTATATAGTTCTTTTCTGAACCAATATAGCCTTGGCTTTCACAACACCCTCTGGCAGGGAGTTCCACAGTTGACTGTGCATTGTGTGAAGAAATACTTCCTTTGGTTTGTTTTAAACCTGCTGCCTATTCATTTAATTTGGCAACCCCTAGTTCTTGTGCTGTGGGAAGGAGTAAATAACACTTACTTATATACTTTCTTCACAACAGTCATGATTTTATAGACCTGTACTTATCTCCCCTTATACATTTCTTTTTCCAGTTGAAAAGTCCATCTTAAACTCTCTCCATATGACAGCCATTCATGGAATCATAGAACCATACAGCTGGAAGAGACCTCAGAAGGCCATCAAGTCCAGCCCCCTGCTCTAGGCAGGACCAATTCCAACTAAATCAACCCAACCAGGGCTTTCTCAAGCCAATACTTAAAAATCTCTACAGATGGAGACACCACTACTTCCCTAGGTAACCCATTCCAGTGCTTCATCACCCTCCCAGTGAAATAGTTTTTCATAATATCCAACCTGGACCTCTCCCACCACAACTTGAGACCATTGCTCCTTGTTCTGCCATCTGTCACTACTGAGAACAGCCTCTCTCCATCTTCTTTGGAACCTCCCTTCAGGAAGTTGAAGGCTGCTTTCAAATCCCCCCTCACTCTTCTCTTCTGCAGACTAAACAGAACCAACTCCCTCACCCTCTCCTTGTAGGTTATATGCTCCAGCTCCCTAATGATTTTGGTCACCCTCCACTGGATCCTCTCCAATGCGTCCACATCCTTTTCGTAGGGGGGGCCCAGAACTGGACACAATACTACAGATGTGGTCTCACCAGAGCCAAATAAAGGGGAACGGTCACATCTCTGGATCTGTTGGCAATGCTCCTCCTAATGCAAACTAATATGCCATTGGCACACTGTTGACTCATATCCAGCTTCTCATCTACTGTAACCCTCAGGTCCTTTTCTGCAGAACTACTACTTAGCTGGTTGATCCCCAGCATGTAACAAGGCCTGGGATTCTTCCGTCCCAAGTGCAGAACTCTGCACTTTTCCTTGTTGAACCTCATCAGATTTCTTGTGGCCCAATCCTCCAATGTGTCTAAGTCACTCTGGACCCTACCTCTGCCCTCAAGCGTATCTACCTCTCCCCCTAGTTTAGTGTCATCTGCAAACTTGCTGAGGGAGCAATCCATCCCCTCATCCAGGTCATTAATAAAGATATTGAACAAAACCGGTCCTAGAACTAAACCTTGGGGCACTCTGCTAGAAACCGACCGCCATCCTGACATCGAGCCGTTGATCACTATCCTCTGGGCCCAGCGTTCTAGCCATCTTTCTATCCATCTTACCGTCCATTTATCCAATCCACATTCCCTTAACTTACTGGCAAGAATATTGTGGGAGACCGTATCAAAAGCCTTGCTGAAGTCAAGTATATCACATCCACTGACTTTTCCATATCCACAGAGCCAGTTACCTCATCATAGAAGCTAATCAGATTGGTCAGGCACGACTTGCCCTTTGAGAATCGATGCTGACTATCCCTGATCACTTCCCTCTCTTCCAAGTGCCTCAAATTGGATTCCTCAAGGATCCCTTCCATGATTTTTTCAGGAATCGAGGTAAGACTGACTGGCCTATAGTTCCCTAAATCGTCCTTCTTTTTTTCAAGATGGGCACTACATTTGCCTTTTTCCAGTCATCCAGGTGTGACGTAGTGGGGGTGCCTGGCTGGTTTCTATGCTGCTGGCTCTGGGGTAACCCCCACTGGCTGTCGTGGGGACCACGACCCAGCAAAACAGGATGAGTCACTATGCAAACCAGTGACCAGACACCCCCCATGGAGAGGAACAAAGGAAGGTGGAATGCTGCCCTGGCTGGGGGGCAGGGCTGGAAGTGAGTGAGTTGGTTGCTGGCTGTCTGGGAGCATGGAGGAGAGCCTAGGGCAGGCATGTCCAAAGTCCAGCCCGCGGGCCAATTGCGGCCCGTGTTCCGGTTTAATACGGCCCCCCCAGGTAATTTGGCAATATCTATCTTTTATGGCCCCCAACGAATCCATATGTATTGAGATGAATACATTGTAAAATCTCAGTTAAAGTCAGTTGGTCTAAATCAGTTATAAATATATTTGGACACAACATGTATACTTGGTGTTATGTTCCTGTTCATATTTTTTGAACTTAAAAGTTGACAGACAACCTTTATTACCAATAATATGTAATGTACTTTACAATGTTCCTGACATATATTTCAGCTTCCTGGATTTTTTTTTTTCATCTGGCCTTCAGATATGAAAGGCAGAGTGATTTAACACCTGTTTAGATTTGTCATCCATGTGACGAAATGAAAAGTATGCCGTTTGCAATAAACTTTGCATAAAATAGTTAATTTGTATTTAATTTTAATGGTTCAAAGAATGTCAGGCAAAATGGTCGGCCCTCACACATGTTCACTTCATCAAATCTGGCCCTCTTTGAAAAAAGTTTGGATACCCCTGGCCTAGGGAAAGGGACTGGAGTTTAGGGGCCCAGTCTCCCCCATCTCAAGGGGGCCTGAGACATCCCAGCCCAGCTCTGTGACCAGATTACATCTATGCTGTGCTGTATCCAGGAGAGGCAATAAACTTCCTCTATTACACCGGCTGGTGCAGTCTGTTTGTGCCATTTCGGGGTGCAGGAGACGGGGGACCCCCAACGCGCCGTCACACCGGGATCTCTCCCGATCTCCACAACTTTTCAAAGATAATGGCCAAAGGCTCCTCAATGACATTTGCCAACTCCCTCAGTACCCTTGGATGCATTAAGTCCGGACCCATGGATTCGTGTACATTTAGCTTTTCTAAATAGTTCCTAACCTGTTCTTTCCTCACCAAGGGCTGTCCATCTTCATCCCATCTTGCGTCACTTAGTGTATTAGTCTGGGAGCCGACCTTGTCAGTGAATACAGAGGCAAAGAAAGCATTGAGTACGTCAGCTTTCCCCACATCATCACTGCTTTATAAAGCCCTGGACTGCCTGAAAGTCCCTCCCCTTACCAAGGCTTAGCCAATCAGCAGAGGCTTCTACAATTCAAACTTTAATTAGAAGCCAACAGTTTCCACCTGCGAGTCACAGCACACACTCCATGAAGAGGAGGGGTGGAATGGAGGGGAAGGGGAAAAAAAAACCCAAAACCTCACTCACAAACAGAAGTTCAGGGCACAGCAAGAAAGCCCCAAACACAACACACAGTGCAGACAGCCACTTCCCTCAAGAGTCCTGAATCTTCTTCTCCTTTACCTGGAGAACTCCCTCTCTAAACAACCTGTTAGCTTGCTCACTGCTTTATAAAGCCCTGGATTGCCTGAAAGTCCCTCCCCCTACCAAGGCTCAGCCAATCAGCAGAGGCTTCTACAATTCAAACATCCTTTACCCCTAATCATTTTTGTTGCTCTTTTCTGTATCTTTTCCAATTTCAGCATATCCTTTTGAGGGGGGAAACCACATCCGCAAGCAATATTCAGGTTGTGGGTGTATGATGGATTTATATAGAAGCATTATACTTTCTGGCTGTGTCTACATTGGCATGATTTTGTGCAAAAGCTTTTGCGCAAAAACTTGCTGCTTGTCTACACTGGTGGGGAGTTCTTGCACAAGAACACTGACGTTCTAATGTGTGAAATCAGGGCTTCTTGCACAAGAGCTATGATGCTCCCGCTCAGGAATAAGCCCACTTGCACAACTGTTCTTGCACAAGATGCCAGTGTAGACAGGCAACATGAATTTCTTGCGCAAGAAAACCCAATGGTTAAAATGGCCATTGGAGCTTTCTTGCGCAAGAGAGCGTCTACACTGTCAGGAATGCTCTTGCGCAAAAGCACATTTTTTGCGCAAAGGCACGTGCCAATGTAGATGCTCTCTTGCGCAAATACTCTAACGCAAAAACTCTTGTGTTAAAGTGTATTTGCACCAAATCTTGCCAATGTAGACGTAGCCTCTGTCTTCTTATATATCCTTTTTTTTACTGATTCCTAACATTCTGGGTATGTCTATACTATGGGACAAGGTCAAATTAAGATACACAACTTCAGCTTCATTAATTGAATAGCTGAAGTCGAAGTATCTTAACTTGACATGTGGCACTGTCCACACTGCAGGAAGTCGAAGGGAGAACACTCTTCCTTCAACTTCCCTTATTCCTTCTGGAAGCAGGAATACTGGCATCGACTGGAGTGCCCCTTCAGTTCGAATTAGACGGCTTCACTAGACCCGCTAATTCAAACCCTGGAAGATTGACAGTGGCAGCTTTGATCTTCTCTATAGTATAAACATACCCTCTGATACTTTTTTGACTGCTGCAGCACACTATGTCTACATTATCAGGTTATTTCAAAATAAGTTATTTCCAAATAATAACTCCTGAAGTAATTATTTCAAAATAAGCTCATTCCTCCTCACAGGCAGGAGTTATTATTTGGAAATAACAGCCCTGGTGGTGTAGAGGATTTTACAATGTTTCATGAAATATAGTTTAATCGTAGTATAAGAATGAATGTTAAACAATTATAACTCTGTCCGTCACTTTCCCCTGGTTAGCAATAAACAGACTGCTTACGTCTGTATCTGTGGTCAAGACAGAGAGAGATCAGAAGGATCCTTGTGAATCAGCATGATCACACGGTTGCTTTTAGGAGTAGTTAGAATATCGATTGTGTCATGATGAATGAATTAAAAGTTTGTACTAATAAAAGCTTTGTATTGGAACTAGATTGATACCTTTTGTATGGACAATTGTATCCCTTTTCTCATGCATGAATTAACAGTTGTGTAGTTCCTGGGGAAAGGGAGTGAATGAGTTTGGAATGTAAGTGTTTGGAGAGGAAGCAATAAAACTCAGAGGCTCCAAGCTACCATTAATTGAGCCTAATATAAGGCAGACAGATGCAGGACATTATAGACGGCCTTGGAGTGTTGAGGGCAGGCATCCATTTACAAACAAGACAGCCCTGAGATAAATGTTGGGAAGGCGGCACCAGCATACTGATGTCATAGTAAAGAATAACTCCCAGATAAATAAAATACAGGACTATGTAGCACTTTAAAGACTAACAAGATGGTTTATTAGATGATGAGCTTTCGTGGGCCAGACCCACTTCCTCAGATCAAATAGTGGAAGAAAATTGTCACAATCATAGGGTATGTCTACACTACCATGGAACGAGGTGTACAGGTAGTTCGGAATAGAAAGCCTAATCCGAACTACCTAGTTCGTGCCGCATGTAGCCACGGGCACGGAGTCCGAACTATCGGACATTTAAAAATGGCGGCGCCCGGCAACATGCAAATGAAGCCCGAGAAATTCAAATCCTGGGCTTCATTTGCAACTCCGGTTGCCTACATTAACCACCCTAGTTCGAAGTAGGGTGGTAGTGTAGACATACCCATATATACCAAAGGATACAGTTAAAAAAAATGAACACATATGAAAAGGACAAATCAAATTTCAGAACAGAAGGGGGATGCGGGGGAGGTAGATGTCTGTGAGCTAATGGTATTAGAGGTGATAATTGGGGAAGCTATCTTTGTAATGGGTAAGATACCCTCTTTGTTGAGACTCACGCGTAGAGTGTTGAATTTTAGCATGAATGACAGTTCAGAGGATTCCCTTTCAAGTGCAGATTTAAAAGGCTTTTGGAGCAGGATGCAGGTGATTAAGTTGTTGAGACAGTGTCCTTTCTGGTTGAAAGGGCAAGAAACTGTTTTTTCTTTGTGATCCTGTCTAATATCTGTTTTGTGGGCATTGATCCTTTGGCGAAGTGTCTGAGACGTTTGTCCAATGTACAAAGCAGATGGACACTTACGGCACATGATAGCATAAATTATATTTCTGGATGCGCAGGAATATGTGTTCTTGATCTTATAACTCACTTGGTTAGGTCCAATAATGGTATCAGTAGAGTGACTATGTGGACAAAGCTGGCAACAAGGTTTGTTGCAAGGGAAGGTACCAGGGTTGGTATTAGTGTGGTATGACCTGTGGTTGTTGGTAAGAATCATCTTGAGGTTAGGTGGTTGTCTATAGGGCTGTGTCCAGACTCAGCCACGTTCTTTCGAAATTAAATCGAAAGAACGCGGCTTTTCTTTCGACGGCGGTAAACCTAATTTCACGAGGAAGAACGCCTTTTTTCGAAAGTGCTCTTTCGAAAAAAGGCGTTCTTGAATGCAACCAGGGGTTTTTCGAAAGAGAGCATCCAGACTGCCTGGGTGTTCTCTTTCGAAAAAGCGGCTTGCTTTTTCAAAAGTTCCGCTTGCAGTCTAGACGCTCTTTTTCGAAAGAGGCTTGCAGTCTAGACATAGCCTAGGAGACTATGGGTCTGTCTCCCAGAGCCTCTTGGAGTTTAGTGTCCTGTTTAGTGTCCAGTATAGGCTGTAGTTTATTGATAATGTGTTGGACAGGTTTCAGTTGGGGGCTGTAGGTGATGACAAGTGGTGTTCTATTGTTGGTTTTCTTGGGTCTGTCTTGAAGTACTAAAATTTGATTTGTCCTTTTCATATGTGTTCATTTTTTTTAACTGTATCCTTTCGTATATATGGTTGTGCAATTTTCTTCCACTGTTTGATCTGAGGAAGTGGGTCTGGCCCACGAAAGCTCATCACCTAATAAACCATCTTGTTAGTCTTTAAAGTGCTACATAATCCTGTATTTTGTTTCAGCTACACCAGACTAACACGGCTACATTTCTATCCCAGATAAATAGATATTAAGCAGAACGTATGGTAATTGATTAAGAGCTGACGCAGCAAAATGTATGGAAGAAAAGTATTATAATAGATGGGGCATCTTGCATGTATCTCTGGGTCTTGTCTTGTCAAGATCGGAGCATTGGTCCGGACCGAGAGAAGCCCCCCGCTCCTCCTCCTCACACTTAACTCGCCTTGCCAGTGAGTTAATGTGAGCAACAGATTGGTAACTTTAAGCTAAAGCAAAATGGAGTTTGTATGCTTGTGGGTGTGTATGTGGGTATGTGTGAATATGCATATAACAAAATAGTGTTACATTGTCAATAAATGCGGCGTTTTCCCTTATCCCCCTAAAAAGATCCTGTAAAATTCTTTTGAGTATAACAGTAGTGTGGACGTGCCACTTGTTATTTCAAAATAAGGGGAGTTATTTCAAAATAACTCCCCTGTATAAACATTCCCTGACCGAAATTTTTAGAAAACTAGCAACAATAATTCCAAGATTTCTTTTGTGAGTTGTAACAGAGCCCATCATTTTATATGTAGAGCTGGGATTGTTTTTCAGTGTGCATTAATTTGCACATCAACATTGAATTTCATCTGCTATTTTATTATAGAATCATAGAGCTAGAAGAGACCTCAGGAGGTCATCAAGTCCAGCCCCCTGCCCAAGGCAGGACCAATCCCAACGAAATCAACCCAGCCAGGGTTTTGTCCTGTCAGACAGATTTGTAAAATTCTTTTGTAACTTCACAATCTGTTTTGGATTTAACTATCTCGAGTCGTTTTTTATCATCTGCAATGCTGCCACCTCCCTGTTTACCCCCTTTTCCAGATCATTTATGAATATGTAGCACAGTGCGGTCTATACTGAATTCATGAGTATGTATAAATATACTGAACAGCGTAGAAGTTGATCCAGTAAAAGATATTACCTCATCCACTTTTTCTCTTTAATAACCTGTGACCCAATATGACTACAGCAATACTGCTAACAACCATGGACAAAATGGAGATAGTGTTTTTCTCCACTGAGAATAATTTGGGAGGTGCTAGCAAATTAATCCACATGTTCTGCCAGTTTTTAACCTTCCTGTGTGCTCGGAAGGAAAAGTGGGATGAGACTAGCTGTAAGCACAGCACAAGGATCTGCATTTTAATATTCCTGGGGAAATCGCCAAGCACTTCTTAATATGGCTTTTAACAAACTAATCTACAATATTGGATTTTCAAGGATTTCAGTAGGAATTCTTGCTAATTGAGATGTATTTCCATTAGCAGTGCCCAGCAGGAGCTCCCAGTGCTGCTAGCCTACAGGTGGAAGAACATCATGTAGCTGGTAAAATCAATCTTAGCATGGCCTATTAAAAACCACAGTCGTCAGCAATTAGACCCCCTTCCCCCCCACGTTTGAAATTAGAATTGCTAATTCCTACCCAGGGCCCAGCTCTGCTGGCTGCTGCGCTCTTCCTGGTGGTGTGCAAAGTGCCACTGCCGGGCCCTGATGGAAGATGTGCTGGCAGCCTGTGAACAATGAATGAATTAAACCCTCACAAGCCCCACTGAGGAGTGGGGGCGTTATTGTACCCATCCTTCAGAAAGCAGAGAGAGACGGAGGTCGGGTCTATTCTGCAGATCTAAATCAATGTAATTATGTCAATCGGGGGTGTGAAAAATCCACCCACCCCCCGAGTGGCATAATTGTACTGACTTTGCCTCTTCGTAGACAGAACTCATAGACTCATAGACTTTAAGGTCAGAAGGGACCATTATGATCATCTAGTCTGACCCCCTGCACAGTGCAGGCCGCAGAATCTCACCCACCCCTCTTAGAATAATCCTCTCACCTATATCTCAGATATTGAAGCCTTCAGATACTTTGAAGGCCCCAAGATGCAGAGAGTCCTTCAGCTGTGATCTGTGCCCCATGCTACAGAGGAAGGCGAAAAACCTCCAGGGCCTCTGCCGATCTACCCTGGAGGAAAATTCCTTCCTGACCCCAAATATGGCGATCAGCTAAACCCTGAGCATGTGGGCAAGACTCACCAGCCAGACACCCAGAAAGTTCCCTATAGTAACTCCTATCATCCCTCCATTGACCTATTCCCACTGATAATGAATAGTCAATTAGTTACCAAGATCATGGTATTTCATCCAACCATCCCCTTATCATAAAACCATAGAACTGGAAGAGACCCCAGAAGGTCATCAAGTCCAGCCCCCCGCTCTAGGCAGGACCAATCCCATCTAAATCAACCCGGCCAGGGCTTTGTCAAGCCGAGACTTAAATACCTCTAGGGATGGAGACTCCACTACTTCCCTAGGTAACCCATTCCACTGCTTCATTGGATTCAGCTGAACCTGGAGCATGAGAGAGCTGCTCCCACCCGCACAGACACCACATCCCGCCAGTGGGAGCGCTCTCCCGTGAGTGGAGGAGAGTCTTCCCTTCAGTGCCACAGAGGCTCAGCCCCATCCATACAGCTGGGCTGTGGCGAGGTTTTAAATGTAGAACTGCCCTTAAGCCCCAGTCCTCAAAGGCATTTGGCTGCTTAACTCCCACTGGGAGTTAATACCTTGGGGCACCTGGGCCTAACTGAGCAACCCAAGGTCCAGCAATGAGTGAGAGGTCTGGGGAGAACCCAGGAGTCCTGGATCCCCCTCATTGTTACTTACGTGGCAGTCATGCAGAGAGGACCCCTTAGGGATTATGCTAGGGGTGCAAACAGCCAAAATACGGCCCCTTCCCCAAAGACCTTGCAGGCTACACGTCAGATGGTGGATGCAGAGAGGAAGTGGGAGTCAGCACAAGGTAGCTTGGGAGGTGGCTGATCAACCCAATGGGCACTGGTCCGTACCTACCCGGTGCCCACCCACTGACGAGTGTTTCACGGGCCTCACAGCAGAGGGGGTTTAAAGCAAATTATGCATTAGCCTCCTGTGCATCCGGGCAGAAAGCAGGAAGGTGCCAGGGGAAAGCATCACTAAAGGCGACAGAGGCCGGCATCGAGGGCGGGAGCTGGTATCTAAGCAAGGGTAGGTCCAGGAGACAGAGAGCTGGTGTCCGATGCCATAGGGAAGGGGCAGCCAGTGGAGAGGGGCAGCGGGGGAACATGGTCAGTGATGTGCCAGGAGGATACTCTTTGCTGCAGCTTTTTGAATGAATCGAAGCAGTGGGAGGTAGAAGAGGATGGATGGGCCAGTGGTTAGAAAAACCTCCCTGAATGACATTAGCTAGGGGCACTCTTCTGGCTGCGTCTCCACTAGGGGCTTTGCTGACCTCTTATGTGGGGGGCTGGTTTCTCACAGCCCTGCCTGAGACAGCTATGGCACAGGCTTGACACCTCACAACAATACAAAACAGGAGGAGGCCCGATTCAGCTGTTCCCAATGTAGCTCTGACCCCAGAGCAGCTCTCTGGCCCCAGTGGAGTCACCAACGGGTTGTGCCGCACGCAGGAGAGGAAGCTCTGTCTCCAGTCAATGTCTTCGTGGGGAACGAGCTGAACTGGGCTCTGCTAGGCAAGTATTTGCCGTTCCTGCAGATAATGGTGCGACGTGATATGTCTGAGCACTTGGGGTTATGTGGGATTCTCATTGGCCATCCTGATAGCCCAGCCAGGACTTGGCTGCATGCAGCAGAATACACAGAGCTGGGACCCTGGAGATAGTTCTATCCTTCCTGCCTTTCAGTTCTGGGGCTGCCCTTCAGTTCTGCTGCCCTGCCTGAAAACGCTAGTGACTTAGGAGGGGCATGGATTCAGGACAGAGCTCCATGCAGCGGCATGTATGTCACAGCGACAGTGTGTGTGTGTGTGTGTGTGGAAATAGCCTCTCCTGCTCCAAAGGGCTTTGCAAGCTGGGACCTACCAGGCTTTGGTATGACTCCAGCCTTGGGGTAGAATCTCCCGGCGGACTCATCTGGGCGAGCCCCGTGGAATTCATTCTCTTTCCCAATGTACTGGCCATGCAGACATTACCACACCAAGCTCGGCCTGATGTCAGCTGGCAAAGTAGGAAAGCAGCGAGTGACATGCCTGCTGCTTGGAAGCGGGGCTGGAAATGCAGGTCAGGGTCTGTACAGGTCTTTTTGAGACGTGCTTGGTGAGAATCCCGCTCGGAGATGGCCCAGGACTTGGCAAATGGACCATTGGCAGGGTTGACTGGCTGCTATGACTACGGTTAATCCAGCAGATGCTGAAGCAATTCTGATGCTGGAGTTGCCATTTCAGTGGCTTCCCCCAGCAACTTGCCTGTGTCTTCAAGCCACGTTCCTGTCGGTGATTAGCAGGCTAGTGGCGAGTTCTCATTCCGCACCAGAGAGCCTGAGCATCATCATGGAGAGCTTCCCCCAATTGGACTGGCCAGTGTGCAGGGGGCAGCTTTGGGTTAGCCCAGGCCTGGGAGACTGACTCCAGCTCTACCAGCTGCAGCGCCCCCTGCTGTCCCCGACCTCCCACCCACAGCTCTGCTGATACTTCTCAACCTGTCCTTCAGCTCCGCTGTTGTTCCTGGACTCCCCACACACTGCTCCTTTGAGCCCCTCCCACTGGTCCCTTCTCTCCGTTCTCCAGGGCAGGGCCTTGACCCGAACCACTCTCTGGTCAGACCTGGCTTCCTATCTCCCAACAATGCACAGCTGCCCTCTGAACCCTTCGTCTCCCCCTGTTCTCCCCTGGGCAGCAGATGTTCCCACACACTCCCCCTGGTGCGTCTGGGCCATTCCCTGCATCTTACCTCTGAGAACCTCCTCAATTGAGATAACGGATGGCTGGGACATTATCAACCTAACATTCAATGAAGATGCCAACAGCTCTCTGTGAACAATGAATGAATTAAATTAGATTCTTGCATTAGTACCCTTCCTATCTGAGGGTACGTCTAGATTACAGGCTTTTGTCGACAGAAGTTTTGTCGACAGATTCTGTCGACAAAGCTTCTGTTGACAAAGAGCGTCTAGACTACATCCAGTTCTGTCGACAAAGCAAGCTGCTTTGTCGACAAAACCCTGTAGTCTAAACACAACCCTACATGCAATAACACCTTCTGTTGACAGAACTCTGTCGACAAAAGGCGTTATGCCTCATAAAATGAGGTTTACCAGCATCGACAAAACTGCTGAGTTCTGTCAATGTTATGTCGACAGAACTCAGCGGTAGTGTAGACGCAGGTATAGTTTTGTCGACAAAAGTCCATTTTTGTCGACAAAACTCTATAGTCTAGACACACCCTAATTGCTATCCTATGATCCTTATCTGCTTCTTTTAACTATCCAGTCTTTAGGTGCTTATAGGTTACCAGTTCTGCCTACTTGTTTTTCCCTTGGATATTTTCATACCCTCTGCTCCTTGTTTCCTTCTCCCTTCCTTTTTTTTCCCTTCCCCCCGTCCCTTCTCCCCTATTTATTTTGGGTCTGCACATCCTAAACTCAAAACTCTAGTCATCTGAAGAAGTGGGCTGTGCCCATGAAAGCTTATGATAACATCTACATGTTTAGTCTATAAAGTGCTACCAGACCATTTGTTGTTTTTTTTAAGTTTATCCTGTACAAACTAACTTGGCTACCCCCTGAAGCTTCTGAACTTGAACTGGAGTCTCCCCAAGCTTTTCTAATATCCATGCCACATGAGCACTTGCCTGACCTCCTTGAAAACAAAACACCAAGGGTGCGTCTAGACTGGCAAGATTTTGCCAGCTGTCTGCACTGGCCGCTTGAATTTGCACAAGAGCACGGACGTTCTAATGTAAGAATTCAGTGCTTCTTGCGCAAATACTTTGATGCTCCCGCTCAGGGATAAGCCCTCTTGCTCAAGAATACTTGCGCAAGAGGGCCAGTGTAGACAGGCACCTCAAGTTTTTGCGCAAGAAAGCTTGATGGCTAAAATGGCCATCGGAGCTTTCTTGTGCAAAAGTGCATCTATACTGGACACGGATGCTTTTGTGCAAAAGCACTTTTTGTGCAAAAGCATCCATGCCAATCTAGACGCTCTTTTGTGGAAATACTTTTAACGGAAAAACTTTTCCGTTAAAAGTATTTCCGCAAAATCATGCCAGTCTAGATGCAGCCCAAGGATTTATCCCGATCTTTCCTTATATATCTTCTGTGGGTGCTGAAGCAATGCTGAGTACCCATTGCTAGTGCTTTGCTTTTTTTAAATTATGTGGAGGTTAGTCACCTGGACAGATGTTTTATTAGTAAGTTCCATGAGGAGTAACGGTAGTTCGAATTAGAGATACTAATTCAAACTACCTACTCCATACCGCGTGTAGCTGCGGGCATGGAGTTCGGACTAAGGGACATTTAAAAATGGCGGCACCCGGGAACATGCAAATGAAGCCCGGGATATTTAAATCCCGGGCTTTATTTGCAACTTCGAATGCCTATGTGCGCCTCCCTAGTTCGAACTAGGGGGCTAGTGTAGACATACCCTGAGTGGCACAGGTGCCACCAATTGCAGTCAGGCCTGTACGTGGGGGATGAGGGGGGCGGGTGAAGGGTGCAAACACCCTCCCTCCCCCCGGTCCTTCATGGTCCGCCATGGGGCCAATTCCAGCAGACCTAGGAAAGGCAGGGCTGACGCATTGCCCCAGCCTCCCTCCCCCGTGCTCTGACCGGTTGGGGGGAAACAGGGAAGTGTGTTGCTCCAGCTTCCCTCCCACCTGCTCTGGCCAGCCGGGGAAGGCTGGGGCTCATTTCCCTCCCAACTTCGCTCCTGGGTGAGGAAGGGGGCTGAGCCACAGGGGGTGGGGCTGGTCTGCGAAGAGTGGCAGCCACCAGCCCCTCCCACAGCTTGCACCCACAGCTTGGGGCAAGGATGCTCTGGTAACAGAAGAGAGCCAGGGAAAATACCGATCCAGCGCCCTGACGTTCCTCAAGCTGGAGCAACTCCTATGCAAGTTTCACTCATTGTCCTTCCCTTGGAGGGCGGTGAAGCGCTGGGATGGGTTATGTAGGGAGGGGGTGGAATCTCCATCCCAAGAGGTTTTTAAGTCCTGGCTTGACAAAGCCCTGGCTGGGATGATTGAGTTGGGGTCGGTCCTGTGTTGGGCAGGGGGCTGGATCTGATGACTTTCTGAGGTCTCTTCCAGCCCTAGGATTCAATTATTCAATGGGAGAGGTGTGGCTGGTGTCTTGCCTGGGCTTTCCCAGAGTGCTGGAACAGGCCCTGCTGGCAGCTAAGTGTGAACTGGACAAGTCCTGATCCTTAATGATGCCATTGGAGAACGTCATTTCAAAACCACTTGTGTCCCTCTCATGCAGGCTAGGAGCTTGGGCTGGCTGTTACCAAGGGGCATTTGTCCAGGGCTTCTCTCCTGGCCCTAAAGAACCTCCCTGGTGAACACTGGGTTTAGTTGAAATGGCATTTTCTGCCCTAAAAATGTCCCAGGCTAGCTCTACCTTTCGTGGCTCTCCTGTGAGCCTGCTGCTTGGTACCTGTGTCCAGCAGAAGTCTTTGTCTATCGCTCAGATTCAAGGCTGGTTTTGCAGTAATTTTCCAGATTTCTAGTCCTTGCTGAGTGTCAGCTCTTGGGAACAGGTGGCCCCTGGTTTTGATCTAGGGATTAAGTGCTTAGCAATTAAATATCGCAGCAGCTCCGTGGTAATGACACTTCGGGCCGGGAGAGACACTAAACATAATTAACCTGTAACCTGTCAAATGCAGGCTTCCTGCTAAGGCCAGGGAGGAGGACAAGAGTAACTACTGAGCTCTGCCACAACGACAAAGTGTTTCCCATCTGCCTGCATTCCTCCTGCACAGTGTCTGCTGTGGCGATACCCAGCACCACATCTCCCTGGTACACAATGTGCACTTCCTTGTAAGCAACGGCCAAACCTTCCTCCGGTCACTCAGTTTGCACGGAAAGAGCAGAGGCTGAAATTGCAGCGGCTGAAGTTTTCACATGTGTTCCTAAGCTCTGTCTCTGGTGCCAACATCAGCGGCCATGTTTACTGCAGTTTGTCACACAGACACACACACAGAGCGGAGGGACTGGGGTCCATCTAATTCCTCAAGCCTACGGCCGTGGCCAGCCCCTGCAGCCTCAGAGGGAAGCACAAGGACTGGAAAGAAAGCACTAACGAGATAACCTGCTCTGGGGAATGTCTCCTCCTGGGGTTGAAGGCCTGATATGAGGCCTAAGCTAAAGCAGTGGCCAGAGTTGCTGGTATAAAGCAAAAGCAGCAAACGTTAGACTGTGGGGAAACACCTAGCTCTGCTGCTTGGAAGTTTGTACAATCTCGCAAGACAAGTGCTGCAAAAACACATGTTCCTAAGAGGTGCTAGGCCCAGCGCAGCCCCACAAACACACTCCAGGAGAGTGGTACCAAACCCCTCAATATCAAGGATGGTACAAGCACATTCCCCCAAAATAACAGGAACACACTGACCCTGCCTAGAGATAAGGTCGGGATGGCAGTGTGATGGGTAGAGATGTACAAGTGATGGGTGATAACCAGCTAGGGCAGAGGGTGGTAACTAACCATATCAGAGGGGCCATATGGAACTTGTTTGTACTGATGGAATCTCAGAGGGTATGTCTACACTACCCCGCTAGTTCGAACTAGCGGGGGTAATGTAGTCATCCACAGTTGCAAATGAAGCCCGGGATTTGAATTTCCCGGGCTCCATTTGCATGAAGCCGGCCGGCGCCATTTTTAAATGCCGGCTAGTTTGGACTCCGTGCCGCGCAGCTACACGCGGCACGGACTAGCTAGTTCGGATTAGGCTTCCTAATCCGAACTAGCTAGTCCGTGCCGCGTGTAGGCATTTAAAAATGGCGCCGGCCGGCTTCATGCAAATGAAGCCCGGGAAATTCAAATCCCGGGCTTCATTTGCAACTGCGGATGACTACATTACCCCCGCTAGTTCGAACTAGCGGGGTAGTGTAGACATACCCAGAGGGAGTATCTCTGTCCAGCTTCAGGGGCACTGCGAGGTCTCACCACGGAATGAGCTCTGTCCATTGTCACGGGCATACGTGTGTTAGTATGTTCAGAGTCTGCCAGATGCTTTGTTGACAATAAACCTGGCCAGGTGCCTTCATGCTTTAATGGATCTTGTGGTTATTGGGCAGTGTGTTTGACGTCTGCTGTACCAGCTACTTTGCCTAGGGCTGGGACGGCACACATGAAAACTCAACACACACAGCAAGACCTCTATCAATATCTAGCCACACTAACCAAATATGTGCTCTAGCAGAGACTTTACTTTTGTTCTTTCTTCTTGCTGTTTTCCTTAATCTAAAACCAAAAGGCTACGTCTACACTGGCATGATCTCACGCAAGAACTCTTTTGTGGAAGAGTTCTTGTGCAAAAACTCTTCCAGAAGAGAGTGTCTACACTGCCATGTGCTTTTGCGCAAGAGCATCCATGCCAGTGTAAACACTCTCTTGCGCAAAAAAGTTCTGATGACCATTTTAACCATCGGGCTTTCTTGCGCAAGAAATTCATGTTGCCTGTCTACACAGTTGTGCAAGAACAGTTGCGCGAGAGGGCTTATTCCTGAGCGGGAGCATCATAGTTCTTGCACAAGAACCCCTGATTTCATACATTAGAATGTCACTGTTCTTGCGCAAGAACTCGCGGCCAGTGTAGAGAGGCAGCAAGTTTTGGTGCAAAAGCGGTTGCTTTGGTGCAAGATCGCGCCAATGTAGACACAGCCAAAGTGTTTCAGAGACAAAAGACAGGTTTTACCTGATATCCGGCAATGGAAGAAGCTCTAAGAAGATGCATATTTGAAGCAAACCCAAACTTATGTGCAGTGCTCTGGTACAGAAATTTTAAATGACCAGTACTCATTGATAAATTTGGAGCACTTTGCTGGAATTTTCAATGGCTTCTTGTTTCCACAGGTGATAGGTGGCTTAAATCCAGGCTGCATTTGGCCCTGTAGAAGTAGAAGGCCTATTCATGCCTCTCCAACCAATGCAATATTATTCCTGACACAAAACTCCCAAAGATTTGGATTTCTATCTTGCACAACTTGACAAAATTCCTCCCTGTCTTCCTTATTTGCAGGCAGTTAGGTAGACAGATAAAGAAAGCTGGTTAGAAAACAGAATTCCTGTTTTGTGAGAAACTGAAACAAATTTGTTTTGATTCCAGAAAAGAATGAAAAGTTTAACCTGTACATTTTCCTGTGAAATGGAAATTCTCCAAAATTTAATCTCACAAACATCAAAATATTTCATTTCCATAAGGCCAAATCATTTTGTGTCAGTCTCAAAACATTTACGTTTCAAGGATGTTGAATTGTTTCATTGTGATAATGTGGACCTATTATAGCAGACTATAAAATGTTCAGTAACAAACACATAAAACATAAACAGTCCAAGCAAACTGAAATGAACAAGTCAAAACGGAACATTTTTACGATAGGAAACCCCAGCCACTTCAAGTCAACAAAGCACGCCGAGTCGGTGTTACTGAAATGGAAAGGGGAAGTGGATGTGATTTAGTCTTTTCCTCACTGAAAATGTTGCCAAAATGGACACGTTGCCCGGAAGCATTTCAGTCTCCGTTGAACGGCAGTGTCTGACAAAAAATGTTCAAAAGCTGAAAGATTTTCAACCATTTCTAAGGGCCGGGCTGCGCTTAAAGCCCTGCATCCGCACAGCTGCACCCTCCAGCGGCTCCGCTGTTGCTCTTAAGCAAAGAGGGGAGCGCACTCTACCGGCGTGTCCCCGGGAGCTAGGGTGCAGCTGGCGAGAGATGTTTTCCCACTGCCCAGGCATAGGGCAGAAGAGAGTCAGGACAGGGATTACAGTGTTGCTCAAGGGTGTGGATTTTACAGCCTCCTGAGCGATGCAGTCCTACTTGCATCAGCCTTCCCTCACCATGAGGGGTGTGAGCAGCGTCTGCCTTGCCTGATGCCTAGGGCCCGTGTCTTACAGACCTGTGCCAGAGACCCGCCCAAGTCAGTGGGACTCCATGCCAACGGAGGCGTCCATCCCTGCCGAGCTGACTGCAGGATCCAGGTGGAAGCATTTCAGTCGGACCATGCAGGCTACCTCTTCTGGGCCATTCCTGGACCAGGGCCTTGAGAGTCACTCCAAAGAGAACAAAACCCCAGCCCTCACCCAGCAAAGTATGGCCAGGGCATTTCTCACACAGACTGAAAAGCCAGTCTCCAGAATGCCTGAGCTAATCTCCTGCATCTTTAAAGAGCTCCACACTAATTTAGGAGGGCAGCAGTTATCAGCACAGCCAGAGCCATATGCCGCCGCTTTAAGTCTGACCCAGCGGTCGCCTTTTCGAATGAATAGCATGAAACGAGGCTTTGAAATGGGCCAGTGATGACGGCAGCCATGTGGTGCCTGGGTGCAACAACATCGCCCCCTCGCCACAGGCTGAACGCAGAGGGCAAGGGGTCTCCTGCTTTGTATCCCACCCCCAGAACCAGGGAGAGCGCTATGGGGAGAGCCAGCGAAAGCAGTCTGGCTGCACAGACGTCTTGATGCAAAGCCTCCCCACAAGGTATCTTCTCCACACGCCTCCCACATCTGGGTAATTCACCAGCAGATCAGAGTCTCAGATTGTTCTACTAAGAGGCAATAATGTTAAACATGGATGAGCTCTTCAATGCATGGCCACTTTGACAATTCAGGCAGAGTAAACCCATCCGGCATCTAAATCCATGCCCCAAGGAGCGGAGTGGTCTGTAAGAGTGCCCTCCAGTCCTTTTATGCCCCAAATCCTGCCATGTCCCTTCCCTGAGGCCCCTCCCCTTCCCCATAGCCATGCCCCGCTCACTCCAACCCCCTCTCTCCCTCACAGACTTTCACGGGGTTGGGGCAAGGGTTGGCGTGCAGGAGGGGTGCACAACTGGCTTTGAGAGGGAGGTCAGGGCTGAGGCAGGTGTCTGGGGTACAGAAGGGAGTCCAGAATGAAGGAGGGAGTCCAGGTTGTAGGCGGGGTAATGGGATGCTGGCGTTGGGAGGCAGCTTGGGGTGCAGGAAGTGGTGCCGGTACTGGAAGGCGGATTGGAGCTGGGGTTCGGGGTGCAGGAGGTGGTGCTGACTACAGGAGGGAGCTGGGGGTTGGCAGGTAGTGTCCCGCTGGGAGGCACTTACGAAGGGCGGTTTCTAGTCAGCAGCGCAGCGAAGCTGAAGCCACTCCCAGAAGGGGGCAATGTGCCCCGTGACCCTGGAGGTGGGTGGCGGGGGACACATGGCTTCGCACGCTGCCTTTCTCTGCCGGCACTGTCCCCTCAGCCCCTACAGGCCCCAGTTCCCTGTTTGCGATCAATGGGAGCTGCAGAGGTTCGGTGCATGCAGGCAGGAGCAGTGCACCCAGACTGCACTCCCATTCCTGCCATGCACACAGGGCATGGGGCCACGCTGGTTGTTTCTAGGAATGGGCTGGTGGCCTGGGGGCAGGCCAAGCAGGGATCCTGCTGATCGTGATTGACTGGGAGAAGATGATCCACACCCAGAGCCATCCAATAGTCTTACAGGGGTGTCCTGGGCAGTCCCTAGACCCTTCAGCCTCTTTGGCCACCCAGGCAGGCTGGACTATGTGGGGAAACTCCAAAAATGCCAAACTATTCATGTTGTACCCGGTCTCAAAAGACCCACGGGTCACCCAGATCCATTCGGAGCCTAGATTTCACACCAAGGACAATGCTGGGAGCCAATTCTAAGTAAACTAACTCAAGGGTCGTTGGCCTGGGAAATTAGTGAGGGTTATTGAGAGGCTGAAGCAGGGTTTTGGGGAGAAATACACAAGTCTTTGCTCTGTGCACTATCACACAAGGACCATTTGCTGTCTCAGCCCTCGGAGTTAGCACTTCCCTTTCAAAGTTCGTTTGCTGGGTTACTTAGTTACTGGGGTAAATACTTTTCAGACGTTGGATGGTACATTGGAACAGGGTGCAGATAACAGTGCGGGCAACATCCCACCTGTTTCTTCATGATGTTTAGACACTAAATGCACTCTTCTTCATTCACACAAAGGAGCTGCCCTGGCTTCCAGCAGTGAGTTCCGCAGTTCTCAGCTGATGTCCAAGTCTTGGCCAGAGCTGGCATTACAGAGGGGACCTAGCTGGCCATAAACGATTACTGCTCAAAGTGAATGAATGCTCGTTCGCTGTGCATTGGATTTGGGTTCTGGATTTTAAAGGGCTCAGCTGTTGGCCGCATGGAAGCTTTCCAGGGGCATTAAGCAGTTCACAAAGCTTAGCAAGTGAAGTAAAGGGGACCAGGTGGAAATGGGATTGGCGTGACTGTTTGTGGCTATTTCACCCCAATGTTCCATGATGTTAATTCAGCTCCCTGGCCAACACAGTGTGGTATGATGTGTCTTTAAAAGTGGTAAGCAATGGAGCTTGAAATATTTAGTGTCTGTCTGCAAAGACACATCATGTAAAGCTGCAGCACTTAGCTAAGTGTCTCTTCCTTTGCTCAGTCCTATCTCATTTTGTGGTGAACCTAGACGTAAGACGAGCATGTGATGAAGAGAGGACCTTTGGGGAGGGTATCTGAGGCCACCGAGTGCTTCCATGGTGCTGCCTCCCATTGTGCTCCGCAGCTGGTCAGATTCAGCCCCAATGTACAAGAAGAAACCCAGAACGTGGTGTGGGATGTGTGGTGCCTAATGCTCATTCCAACCAGCCTTTGTAAACCGTGCCGTGAGCTGATGGGCGATCGGGGCGATCGGTGGGTCTTTCGGTTCACTGGCAAGGCTGGAAAATCTCTGTTTAAAGGATTCACGTGGGGTCAAAGGAACAGGGCGGGGTGGGTTTTTAAACATTTTGGTGAATTGAAAAGTCAAAACACTTTTGGCCAGAAGTGACGTGTTTCAGTCAGACCCAAAGAAAACAGTCTGCTTCATTTTGACTCCGAAATCTCAAAGGGTTTACAGAATGGCTGGAGGACACAGTCCCCCTGGTGGTTTG
Source organism: Pelodiscus sinensis (assembly GCF_049634645.1). Taxonomy (NCBI): domain Eukaryota; kingdom Metazoa; phylum Chordata; order Testudines; family Trionychidae; genus Pelodiscus; species Pelodiscus sinensis. Next base: position 4,207,618 of record NC_134739.1, on the reverse strand, counting down.
GACACTCACCCAGCATGCGAGAGATCTGGCTTTGTGTGATGGAAAGAAAGGGTTTGAACGTGGGCCTGCGGCATTACTGGAGAGGGCCAGAGGATGCTGTCTAAGGTGGCTCTCGGGCCTTCCTCATGAAGCGGTTCCACTCCGAGTGCAGCACAACCCTCGGACAGGGGCCAGCTTGGGTCACCAGCCATTGGGATAATCTGGAGATTGGGAACGTGCAAGGCTGCAGCACCATCTAGCAGCCACAGGAGAGATTGCCCACATCAGGACCCGTGTGCGCCGGGTTCTGTCAATACAGAGAGCTGGGTAATGGAGGTCAGACAGACGGGGTCCTGCTGTAATTATACAGGCACTGGGACTCCCAGCTCCTAGCTGAGTGCCTGAAGCACCAAGCCACAGAGTAAGTCTCATTAGTCTTTTCCAGCCCAGTGACTATCCATTGACATCATGAATGACAAGGAATAGCCTCTGGTCTGGGGAAGAGAAGAGCCAGGCTGAAAGTAGACTCTGGGCACATCTGCCCTGCAGCTGGGAGGTGTAATTCCCAGCATGATTGAGCTAACGCTGAACAATAGCCGAGCGGCTTGGGCGAGCTGCCCCAAGGAGGTACCGACAGTCAAGGAAGCATCGCACGTGGCTGTCTAGCTCCCTCTGCTGCAGATGCATGGCTGTATTTAGCGCACCAGCTCCATCAGAGCCAGCATAGGGGTAGCCACCCGAGCTGGAGTGACACCACCGAGCTGCAGTGCAGAAGCCTGACGAGGTGGTTGGAGAAGCTAGGCCTGCCGGGGTCACCATGTGGGGCTGGCAGGAGATACCTATGTACAGAGTGTTTGAAAATCCTTCCCTCCTTCCCTGCTGAAATCAACAACACTGTCAGCTGCAGAAGGCTGGTTGGGTTACTGCGTAGCAGGGGTTGCAGACCCCCAAGGGCCAGGGAGGGTTGGGGGGCAGCAGCCGTGCGCTCCGGGACGCGGCTGGCTTTTCATCCCGTTCCCCGACGCTAAGGGAGTGAGGGGAAAGTGCTTGCAATCCGTGCAGGCCTCTCGCACCTGGCTGGTGAGCTCCCTTCACGTCCAACACGTCCTGCACAGAGGCCTTAGTGCTGCTTGGAACCAATGGGCCTGAACTGGAGTGACACTGGCCTGGCACCCCGAATCCATCCGTCATGTGCAGCTGTGACTGCCTGATTCTGAAACCGCCCCCTTGCCCAGCTTTATTTCCCTGGTTTACTGGCAGCCCGGATTCCAAACCTTCCTTCACGGCTGCAAGTCACCCACTTTCACGTGGGTATTTGATAAATATTGAATGAATACACAATAACGTGTTTCACTCCCTTCCCCGGATCAGCAGAGCCACCGGGGCCTCCCTCGCCCCTAGAGTGAGAGGACAGAGGCTGCAGGAAGCAAACACTGGGCCCGATCTTTCCAAAACCCTAATGCTCAAAACAGCAGCTCCCCGGAGAAAACTAGCACAGCCGGAGAGCAGAGAGGAACTGAAAACCAGCCTCTCCAGCAGGAACTTTCTCAGCTGGCTTTGCTTCGCATGGAAACAGAGGCAGTTCACCCCTTGGTAATTCACCCCCTAAAACAATATTTCCCCTTTCCTCCTGGGTCCATCTATTTGTGCATGGAATAGTGTGTGTGTGTGTGTGTGTGTGTAACTCTGACTAAGTCTGCACTGTGTGTGTGTGTGTGTGTAACTCTGACTAAGTCTGCACTGTGTGTGTGTGTGTGTGTGTGTGTGTGTGTGTGTGTGTGTGTGTAACTCTGACTAAGTCTGCACTGCCGCTCTTTTCTGGGATACCAGAGGTATCCTGGAAAGGCTATGCCGTATCCAAGGAACGTATCTGTTTTTCCGAAAAAATTTTTTGGTAAAGCAGACGCATTCTTTCACCCTCCCTGTTAACCTCATTGTACAAGGAAGAAGGGATGTGCTGAAAGAGGAAGTTTTTCCAAAATTTGGCACTGTGAAGTTCCCCCTTTGTCCCATGGTGCTTTCAGTGCCTCCTTATCTCACTGGGGTTGTGAGGATGAATACATGTACAAGATTGTGAAGTGCTTTGAGCTCTGCTGATGTAAAATGCAGTGTAAGAAACAGGCATTATTATGAAACAGGAGAAAGACACCTCTAGGGATTGAGCTATTGCAATTGATTCGTCATGGAAGGTAGACAGGACAGAAGGGACAGAAATGCAGACATGCAAGTTTCTAATGAGCTAGGCTTGTAGCTGGGGCTGTCCCAGGTTCACATCCTGTGTGAGGCAGGTGTGAAGGGGGATGTGTAAGGCTGACCAGTGGGCTACACAATAGGCTTAGTAAAGCTTAAACCAGCCCAAACCTGTTTGGGGCCACTGTGATATTCCTTAACTAATTGTGTCCTAGACTCCCGCCGAGGCTGGACTTCCGACACGTTGGTCTCAAAGGAAGAGATTGACCTTTCTCTGGCATCGGACTTCTGTGTCTAACTACTTCTACCAGCTGTCTACACACACACGTCGTATTGCTTCTGTAGCTAGACGGGCACCTGTTAACGCAGCTCCCACGCCCCACACTGTACCGCTAGGCCAATACAACCAGTGGGAGGAGGAAGAAGCTCTACCGGCATAAGCTCACGTCTTCACTGCCAGCTTCTGTGGCAAATTCAGGTAGCTAGGCCAGCAATATGTAGATGCAGCTACCGTGTTTCTGCTGGCTTAGCTAACGTCGTGCAGGGAAATTGTTTTTCCTATCCTGACGGAGCTTCTCCTCCTGTCGGCCAATGCTGCATCTGTACTAGAGACTCTCCTGGCATAGCTCTACAAGCACAGCTACAAGCACAGTGTAGTGTAGACAAGGCTTATGAGCTACGTCTAGACTGGCATGATTTTCCTGAAATGCTTTTAATGGAAAAGTTTTCCATTAAAAGCATTTTCGGAAAAGCGCGTCTAGATTGGTAGGACGCTTTTCCGCAAAAGCACTTTTTGCGGAAAAGCATCCGTGCCAATCTAGACGCGCTTTTCCTCAAAAAAGCCCCGATCGCCATTTTCGCAATCGGGGCTTTTTTGTGGAAAATAAATCTGAGCTGTCTACACTGGCCCTTTTGCACAAAAATTTTGCACAAAAGGACTTTTGCCCGAACGGTAGCAGCATAGTATTTCCGCAAGAACACTGACAATATTACATGAGATCGTCAGTGCTTTTGCGGAAATTCAAGCGGCCAGTGTAGACAGCTGGCAAGTTTTTCTGGAAAAGCGGCTGATTTTCCGGTAAAACTGGCCAGTCTAGACACAGCCATGATGTTTTTACATCACTGAATCCATTCTCGCACACGTATGCCCTTATATCAAAGGTATTTAGCCTCCTGACTATCTATTAGGGTATGTCTACACTACCCCGCTAGTTCGAACTAGCGGGGTAATGTATGCATACCGCACTTGCTAATGAAGCCCGGGATTTGAATTTCCCGGGCTTCATTAGCATAAGCGGGGAGCCGCCATTTTTAAATCCCCGCTGCTTCGAACCCCGTGTAGCGCGGCTACACGGGGCTCGAACTAGGTAGTTCGGACTAGGGTGCCTAGGACCCTAGTCCGAACTACCTAGTTCGAGCCCCGTGTAGCCGCGCTACACGGGGTTCGAAGCAGCGGGGATTTAAAAATGGCGGCTCCCCGCTTATGCTAATGAAGCCCGGGAAATTCAAATCCCGGGCTTCATTAGCAAGTGCGGTATGCATACATTACCCCGCTAGTTCGAACTAGCGGGGTAGTGTAGACATACCCTAAGATACTATCTATAAGATAATATCTATAAGAGTTTGGTACTTGAATAGCTTTGAGGAACTGGGTCTTTTAGAGCCAGATACTGTGTTCACACTAAGGGTTGTACTGGTTTAAATATAGTAGCATAAATTCACCTCAATGACATAGTTATAATGGTACAAAAATGCTTGTTGACCAGGCCTAATTTTTTTTTCTAGCCAGAACTTTATACAAGTTGAACCTCTCTAGTCCGGCACCCTCAGGACCAGAATGGTGCTGAACCAGAGAATTTGCTGAACCACGGGAGGTCAATATTGTCAAGAAGCGTTACCAACACTTCCACTGCTTGCTGGGCTCATAGAAGATATTGAGGAGTAAATTAGAGCCAAATAGCAGCACAGAATACTGAGCGCCAGGACTGGTGACTGTAAACAAACTTTATGGGACCAGGGAAAACTTGGTCACCCCCATGATCAGTGAACATCTGGCTAATTAAAATCATGCTGGACCACGGATGCTGCTGGACTATAGAGGTTCAACTTATATTTCCATCTCTCATTTTCTCTGGGGCTCATAAAAATATAAGATTTTTATTTTTTCTCTCCTCTATCTCTGTAAAATTCAGTAGAAATGTTCACACCTCATATACATTGTCATTTGACTTTTCACCTGGAGGGACTGTGCCCTTGATAAGTCACCAGAGCTGCCTCCATTTCAGTGGTGGGTGAAACCGTTTCCTGATGTCCAAGATTTAGTATATAAAATCATGAGTGGTGTGGAGAGGGCCGATAAAGAAAAGTTATTTATTAGTTCCCTAAATAGAAGAACTAGAGGTCACCAAATGAAATTAATGGGTAGCAGGTTTAAAACGAATAAAAGAAAGTTCTTCTTCACACAGCGTGTAGTCAACCTGTGGAACTCCTTGCCAGAGGAGGCTGTGAAGGCTAGGACTATAATAGAGTTTAAAGAGAAGCTAGATAATTTCATGGAGGTTAGGTCCATAAAAGGCTATTAGCCAGGGGATAAAATGGTGTCCTTGGCCTCTGTTTGTCAGAGGCTGGAGAGAGATGGCAGGAGACAAATCGCTTGATCATTGTCTTCGGTCCACCCTCTCTGGGGCACCTGGTGCTGGCCACTGTCGGTAGACAGGCTACTGGGCTAGAAGGACCTTTGGTCTGACCCAGTACGGCCGTTCTTATGTTCTTATGTTGGTAGGTTGAGGGAGAGGGTTAATTGGTAAATGTTGGTAAATATCAATTCCGCCACACCCACAAACTGATGACAAAATATTTTCATGGAAAACAATCAAAATGCACAGATAGGAAAAGAAAGAAAAATCCTGCCTGAGAACTTACCAAATCTGATGTAAGGCTATTTATGTTGTATATTTTGACATTTGACTTTGACACTTTGTATTTTAACGGTTACAAAGCCTTCACTTTTTGAATCGCAACATCTACTTTTGTTAAAGAAGTAGTTTCTCACTGCTCTTCCCATTGCTCCCTATAACTGAAATTTTTAAATGTGGAAAACTGCTTAAATCCCAAAATTATGAGCAATTTTGAACATTTAAATTGAGAAAGATGCTTAAGGGTATGTCTACACTACAAAGTTAATTCGAACTAACGGACGTTAGTTCGAATTAACTTTGATAGGCGCTACACTAGCGCTCCGCTAGTTCGAACTTAATTTGAACTAGCAGAGCGCTTAGTTCGAACTAGGTAAACCTCGTTGCATGAGGACTAAGCCTAGTTCGAACTTACTAGTTCGAATTAAGGGCTGTGTAGCCCCTTAATTCGAACTAGTGGGAGGCTAGCCCTCCCCAGCTTTCCCTGGTGGCCACTCTGGGCACCACCAGGGAAACTCGTATGCCCCCCTCCCGGCCCCGGAGCCCTTAAAGGGGCACGGGCTGTCTACAGTGCCCGTGCCAGGTGCAAGCCTGCCAGCACCCAGCCAGCAGACCCTGCACCTGGCATGCCATGAGCCAGCCACTCGCTGCCACCCAGCCCTCCGCCTCTTCCCGGGACCAGGCTGGCGGCTCTCGGGAGCCTGGCCAGGACCGCAAGAGGCGGGCACCCGTCTGGTCTAGTGCAGACATCGTGGACCTCGTCCACGAACTCCGCACTAGGCACAGGAAAGTGCTGAACCCCAAAGAGGGCCTGGGAAGACAGCAGGACTGTGGACTAATTCTTTGGTGGACGAGGACCCATGCTTTGTAACTAGATCTGGACTCAGTAGTGCTAACCTAGAGTAACTCCAATGGAATTAAACTCTGCACTGTTGGCTCAGAGTAATTTTTGGGAGGTGGGATTGGGAGGGAACATTTCAGTTCAGGAGCCAAACGCCAGGACTTATGTATGTCAGCAAAATGATCTGATCCAAACCCCACCTCCAAGTGTGTTGCTAGCAGCAGGGATTGAATGTGGATCCCCTGGATCTTAAAGCACAAACCGCTGGCTCTGGGAAATGCTGTACCTTTTTCTGATTGTTTTTTCTGAAGAGGCTTTTCTGAAATTTGGCCCGTCTATTCTGGGCCAGATTTTGGAAAAACCTCCCCTTTCGGAAGAACCTTTCTTTCTCATGAAACGAGGAAGACAGGGTTTCCAGAAGAGCGCATCTGCTCTTTCGCAAAAAATGTTGGAAGAGCAGATGCATTTCCTGGATGCAGCAGAGTTTTCTGGGATACCTCCTGGAAAAACTCAGTAGTCTAGACGTAGCCCCAGACAAGTGGCAAAACCCAGTTCTTGCCCTGCAACAGCTTACGCCTTACCCTCTGGTATTTATAACCCTTTAAGGATGTGCGCCTCAATGAAACCATCTGTGTTGCCATTTGATAAGAGCTCTTGGGGAAAGGAGACAGGTTGTTAAGACAGGCAGATGGCGAATTTGCTAGAGATATGATGATTACAGTACTGCACTTCAAAGTGATAATCAATAATCAGGCAATTAGGGGCTCATTAAATCTGAAATGGACTCAGAGACATTTCAGGCAATGCCATCTCAAAGTGTTGCTCTGAAACACCTGTGCTGCAACAGAAATTTTTGCATCGCCCTCCCACACACCACTTAACAGCATCACACCTAAAACTTCAGATAAGGAGCAGATTGGCTTATGTTCTCTATAACTTTCTTATTCCGTTTCAACAGAAGTGTCTCAACAGGAGTCAGGGTTGGGGGTGAGGAGGGACTCGGGGCAGGGGGCTGAGCGTGCGGGGAGGGTGGGGGGGGGAGATTTGATCCAGGGTTGCTTGCTTTTCCTCTGCCTGTTCCCGTCAGGGAGCAAGAGCAAAGTGTGCTGCTTGTCTGCCCCCTGCGCTCCCCAGCCAGAGTGAAGAATGCAGTAAACTGTGCACTTTCCTCACACTCCCTGATAGTGATGAAGGTGAGAAGCCAGCAATGTCTCTGTACAAATTGGGAAGTTTTAGCCCCCGCTCTCCCTAAAGAGCAACTAGCAGGTGGCAGGGTCAGGGCTGGGGTAATCCCCAGCCAGACCCTTTCACCTGCCTGTTGATATTTTCTCTGCTGTTTGGTTTTATGAGACTCAGTACCAGGCACATCCCATTCTTCTTCCAGTGATTGCTCATGTCCATTCAAACTAGGTGCATGCGCGCCGCGTGCACGGTTCCCGGAGCAATTTTTCCCCAGCGGTACCCGTCGGGTCAGGAGGTCGCCCCCCAGAAGTGGCGCTGCTATAGCGGAGCATAAGTACCCTGCTGGCCCTCCCGCTCCTCAGTTCCTTCTTACCGCCCCTGACAGTCCTTGGAGCTGTTCTCTTCTGCTGATCCCAGCGTGTTTTTCCTCACCCCTTGGCAGCTCTGTTTGTATAGTTAGCTTAAGTAGTTGTTAATTAGTTAAGTTGTTAATTAGTTGTTAAGTGTGTTGGTGCTTGAACCCCCCCCCCCGCCCCATAGGGGGTCGGTGATGCCAGGCCCGCAGGGCTTTCAACCGTGTGCGGAGTGTGCTAAACCCATGCACAAGGGGGACCCCCATGAACAGTGTCTGAAGTGTTTGGGGGAAGCTCATCTGCAAGGGGTTCAAGCCGCGAACCAAGAGGGAGAGAGACTTCTGTCTTAAGTTGCTCCTGATGGAATCGGCGCTGCAGCTCGCGTCCTCTGGAGAAGCTTCGGTACACAGTGCACTGGCGTCGGTATGTGAGTCGCGGTCGGACCTTCCCCGCACCGAGGTACGGAAGAAGACGGCACCGCGGCACCGGTCCCAGTCCCCGGCACCAAAACGGGTGAAGGACTGCAAGGGGAGAGCGCCCAAGCGCCGGCCCCACCGGGATGGCCAGCAACGGAGCCACACTCTGGTACTGGGCTCGCCTCTGAGGCCTTCAAAGGGGACTCAGAAAAAGAGACAGGCCACGCGCCGAGCTGGCCCGCCCTGATCCGACGCCCTTCTATGCCATAGGTCTTTGAGGCTACTCAGGGGAAAAATTGCTCCGGGAACCATGCACGCGGTGCGCATGCACCTCGTTTGAATGGACATGAGCAACACATCTCGAAGAACAATAGTTACAGGTAAGTAACCCTGTTTTTTCCTGGCACAACCACACCTGTTGCTTTATCATCTATGTAGTAGTCCAATGTCTGTGCCTCTGTAATGCTGTAGCGTTACGTGTTGCCTTTGGGGGGCGCTGTTGCCTCCCGCCGTGGCGCTTGGCTGACTTCTGTGCTGCTCAGTCGGACCACTGTGGGGAAGCAAACGGCCGTTTGGGCGCCGCGGTCTCCATGCAGTGCCCCTGTGGGGGTGGGGGTCGGAGGCCACAGGGCTGGCCAGTGGGAAGCAAAGTTGGTCAGGGGTGGGAGTCGGGGGCAGCGAGGCTGGCCGTGGGAAATCGGGAGGAGGAACTGGCTAGCGAGGGGTGGGGAGAGGGAATTGGCCGGTGGGGAGCCAGACTCACCCGGGCACATACAGATCCCAGGGTGCTGTCCACCCTGCACATGGTGCCAGCGAAGCAAGTCAAGCTGCAGCTCCAGCATGTGCTGGAACAGCGCTCAGGAGCAGGGAAAGAGCTTCCCCTGCTTCCCAGAGGCAATTAGAGGCTCCCAGAGGCAACTAGAGGCTGATCGTGCCCCCCTTCCCAGCCACTCCCCTGCCCCCGCCAGGCTTCCGTCTGGTGCCCAGCTGGAGAACCAGAAAATGGCTCATGTCTGGTATTTTCTCATTTTTTTTTACTGGACAGAGGGCCCAAAAACCGGACTGTCCAGTAGAAAACTGGTCACCTGGCAACCCTATATGTCACCACCCTGCCCCCCCTTCGCCTCCCGCTGTGGCACCCGGCTGAGTTCTGCGCTGCTCAGCCGGGCTGCCACGGCGGGAGGCAAAGGAGGGCTGGGCGGTGACGTGCGGTGTGACAGCAGCTCCAGGCCCCGCCCCCTGACTGTGAACTTCACCGCCCCGCCTCCTTGCCAAGCGCCATGGCGGGAGGCGAAGGATGGCGGGGCGGTGACGTACACTCCCAGGGGGCAGGGCCTGGACGAGCGTGCATCCGACGGAGATAGAGGAGAGTGGATAGAGAGTGAGAGGCAGGAGGAGGAGGAGAAGAGAAAGGGAGAGTGAGAGGCAGGAGGGGGAGAAGAGAAAGTGAGAGATGGAGAGAGAGGCAGAAGGCGGAGGAGAGCTGAGAGAGCGGGGGAGGCAGTAGGAGGAAGCGAGAGAGAGAGAGAGAGAGAAACGGAGCGAGAGACTGGATTTAAGTGATTGCAAGTGAAAACAGATCAAAGTAAGTTATTAAGTTACAATTAACACTAAAAAACGTGTTACATGCAGATTCTTACCCTAAACAGTTGTTCTTATCTCAGACCCAAGTTCATCTTTTTCTGACCTGGTCCCAGCAGGTTTGCCTTCCCCATTTTCCCCCTACCGTTCGTTGTTCACAGATCTCTTCACGTGTACCTTCTTAGGGAAGGGGTGGGCACTAATTTTTTTTGCTGGGACCGCACTAGAAGGGGCGGGACTTTGAGTGGAAGAGGCGGGGCCAGGATACTTCCCTGCTTGCCCATCCACAGATCATGATTGGTCTGGGGTGGGGGAGTGCATGAAGTCTTTGCCCCCCCAGAGGTTACCCCTCGGCGCCCATTCGGTTGGTGGTGGGAGACTTCATGCGCTTCCCCTTCTGTCCCCAGGCCAATCAGGGCATGGGGGAGTGAGAGTGCGGAAAGTCTCCTCCCACCCTGCCAGGAGTGTGTGGCACTTCTAAGCGCTGCGCGCTCCTGGCAGGGTGGAGGAATCATAGAATCATAGAACCATAGAGCTGGAAGAGACCTCAGAAGGTCGTCAAGTCCAGCCCCCTGCTCTAGGCAGGACCAATCCCAACTAAATCAACCCAGCCAGGGCTTTGTCAAGCCGAGACTTAAACACCTCTAGGGATGGAGACTCCACTACTTCCCTAGGGAACCCGTCCCAGCACTTCACCACCCTCCTAGTGAAATAGTTTTTCCTAATATCCAACCTGGACCTCTCCCACCACAACTTGAGCCCATTGCTCCTTGTTCTGCCATCCGTCACTACTGAGAACAGCCTCTCTCCAGCCTCTTTGGAACCCCCCTTCAGGAAGTTGAAGGCTGCTCTCAAATCCCCCCTCACACTTCGCTTCTGCAGACTAAACAGACCCAACTCCCTCAGCCTCTCCTCATAAGTCATATGCTCCAGCCCCCTAATCATTTTGGTTGCCCTCCGCTGGACCCTCTCCAGTGCGTCCACATCCTTTTTGTAGTGGAAACTTCATGCGCTTTCCCCTGCCCCCACACCATAATTGGCTTGGGGGCAAGGGAGTGGCAGGGCCTCCACAGGCTGGATCAGTCCACTTGGTGGGCTGGATCTGGCCCACGGAGGCCCTTTTGCCCACCTCTGTCTTGGGGTGTCTTAGGCCGCATAGCCATGGAGGTCTCCTGTCTCTCCAGCATGGGGCTTGGGAGCCTGCAGCAGGAGGATCGAAACACTGTCCTGGCCATCAGCCATTCACACTTAGGGGCTGCAGATGCGAAGTTCCCCCTCAGAGCAGGAGTGAGAGCTCCCTCTTTTTGCTGGCTTTATTGCAGACATCAGATCAGGTGCATGCTCCATCCCCAGCCCTGCTCAGGGGTACGATCTGTGCTGGAAGAGGCTGGGAGAGGCTGGTCAGCCCCAAATTGCTCACTTGCATTATCCTACTCGCACGCAGTAGCAGGGCGGGTGGCACATGCAGGACGGCGCCCCCTAGTGGCCAAGTCCTTTATCCAGTCATGGGAAGCCACATAATTCGCTTGGACACAGCCACAGAGTCAGTGACGGTGAGGAGATAATTCAGACGTGCTATTGTTTCTGTCTGTATTAGCTTCCGTAATTCCCTTCTCTGCTCTGTATTACAGGTGTGAGCCCCAGTCAAGCTGAGTGTCCATTTAACACTGTTCAAATAATAATCTATAAGTGTATAAAATATTTCCTTTTTTCACATTTGAGCTATAAGCCCTGGTTTCCCAGCGTGATTGACTGGTTTCTAATTACTTTGTGATTTAGCACCAGTAAAAATTAATTGAAAGACTCAAAATTGCCTTCTGCAGCATAACTCAGTAGTAACTCCAGTGCCTGCTCATGCATATTTGACTTTGCCTTAATAAGAGGGGAAATTATTTTCCTTTGCCGGTGCCCCATAATTAAGGAACAGGGAGCAGTAATTAGCAATGGGAGGTTTATATGCATGTACTTAAAGCCCATAAAAATGATTGCTTGGTTTTTAAGAATGCTCTTTGTTGCTCCTGATGGAAAAAGGGAATCGTTTGCTGTTTGCGTTTGCGTGACTCTCGCTGTGAAACAGAGAGGTCTCTGATTTGTGTTATATTCACACCACAGGGGGTCAGGCTATCAGGCCAACTCATCGCTATCCCTTGTTATTATCAAGTGCACAGTTAAGCCTTGAGACTTTCATTTATTTGCATGAGAACTGTATGTGTAGAACAGCTACAGCAGATCTGAAGCACCATTAACAATCACACATGCGCACAGCAACCTGTGTCTCCAAAGGCTACCAAAGCACTCTGCTGAAATTAATTAAGAAGCTCAACATTCCCCAGCATGACAAGCATGATTAGCCCAATTTCACAGATGGAGAAACTGAGGCATAGAGCAGAGCAGTGACATGTCCAAGACAACACAGCAAGTCTGTTTCCTGCTTCTCTCCTGTCAGTCTGTCTGTCTCCTCCTATCTTCTGTACGTTTGTGAGGGCAGAGACTTTTTGTTCAGTTTGCACAGCACCTAGCACAATGAGGCTGCTCCAGACCTCGGGTTCCTAGATGCTACTACACTGTGCATGACAAACACTAATAATAACCCGGGGCGGTAATAAGTCACTTGCCCGCTTAGCTTACACTTTATCTGACCTCAGCTGAAATTCACCTGCTATTAACTAATGCACACAAGAAAAGGACATTAATGAGTGGGGAAGATGTTGAAAATAACTCACCCAAGAGTTCACATTAAAATTTTTAAACAAATTCTCTGAGAATGCAATTTCTGTGTTTGCTTCCACCAACCATTCGAGCAAAGGAATTTGGCTACCAAAGCTGTTTGTGGCAAATGTCAGGTTCTGTGCTAATATCGCAGGTCATTTGGGGCAAAGGAAGTTTGCATGCTGGAAGGGCATAGCATGTGGGCTACGTCTACACTGGCCCCTCTTCCGGAAGGGGCATGTAAATTTCACGAGTCGTCGTAGGGAAATCCGCGGGGGATTTAAATATCCCCCGCGGCATTTAAATAAAAATGTCCGCCGCTTTTTTCCAGCTTTTAAAAAAGCCGGAAAAGAGCGTCTAGACTGGCCCCGATCCTCCGGAAAAAGTGCCCTTTTCCGGAGGATCGGGGCCAGTGTAGACGCTCTTTTCCGGCTTTTTTAAAAGCCGGAAAAAAGCGGCGGACATTTTTATTTAAATGCCGCGGGGGATATTTAAATCCCCCGCGGATTTCCCTACGACGACTAGTGAAATTTACATGCCCCTTCCGGAAAAGGGGCCAGTGTAGACGTAGCTGTGGGGTTCCACAGGGGTCTGTTTTGGGACCGGTTCTGTTCAATATCTTCAACAACAATTTAGATGATGGCATAGAGAGTTCACTTACTAAGTTTGCAGATGATACCAAGCTGGGAGGAGTTGCAACTGCCTTGGAGGAATGGGTCATAATTCAAAATGATCTGGCTAAACTGGAGAAATGGTCTGAGGTAAACAGGATGAGGTTTAATAAGGACAAAAGCAAAGTGCTCTACTTAGGAAGGAACAATCAGTGTCACACATACAGAATGGGAAGCGACTGTCTAGGAAGGAATACTGCAGAAAGGGATCTAGGGATCATAGTGGACCACAAGATAAATATGAGTCAATAGTGTGACACTGTTGCAAAAAAAGCAAACATGATTCTGGGATGCATTAACAGGAGTGTTGTGAGGAAGACACGAGAAGTCATTCTTCTGCTCAACTCTGATAAAGAGCTTAAATCACTAGGTTTGGCCCAGAGCCGCTGCTCCCGCCAGCCGTCCCACTGTCTGCCAGTTACCATTCCTGCTGTCCTCTCCTGCCAGCCGCTCGCCGGCCACTCCCACCAGTCAGCCGCTCCGGCCAACCACCTGCTGGATGCTTACTCCTGCCAGCTGCCCTGCTGGCTGCTGCTTCCCTGATAGGTCTGGCTCTGGGCCAAACCTAGTGATTTCAGCTCTTTGTCAGTTTCTCAGTTATTTCAACTCTTGGCCACCACCCAGGCTGGCCAAAAGATTTCAGCTTTCACTGGAATCATATTTCAAACTAATAAAGAGACTCCTCGTAGAGTTTGTTTAAGGTCTATCCTTAGTACGGGGGGAAGAGTGACAGGTTGAACTAGTCTTACAGCTCATACCCAGAGGGCATGTAGCCTGCTGATTTAAGCTCCTTCCCCCCAATCCAATCCACCTGAGTCTGGAAGAGGAAGGCTTGTCCATCCGAGACTCTTTAGAACAACAGTGTCTCTCCTGCAAGCACTGGTGGTCATATTTTACAATTTCTACATTTAGGGTTAACAAGGTTTGTGACCCCACAACTGCCAAATTAATTACAATACACCACATTCCATTCCAACAATTTACCATCCATCAGGCCTATACAACTGCCTGAACTCGATTTAAATAACCACACCTAGGATCTCTTTCCCATACCAGCATGAGCTGTATTAACATATTAACTATTAGCTTGCAGGGCTAAACAACTGAATGAGCATAACCACACCCAGGAATCCTTTCCCCTTTCAGCTGGCTTCATTGAAGCAGAAGTTCAGAATCTGCTTACATCTGCATAGCAATATTTCTAACAAAATGCTCATTAATAATCTACATACCAAGATCAATTCATGGACATCATCCCAAAAAGCAGTAGATTTGAGTGAACTGCATGGCATTTTTATGGACAGTTGGTTAATGGAAAAAGAAGTGAAATGGGTTGAATACGAGCTCCTCTGTGAACTGCCCCCCGGCTCTCTCTGTCACTTTCCGCCGAGGACAGAGCCAGCGTAGCCTTGTGCACACAGGCAGACAGACTTATGCTAGCAGAGCTCCACTGAAAAGACCAGTGTGGAGACACTACGGAGGGGTGAGGGGGTGGGTCTGGAGCCCACCTGATCCCCTAGGCTCGCAATGTCCCATGGGCTATTTTTAGCTTGCTAGCTCAAGTGAGTCTGTCTATCCAGGCTGGGCAGCACAGTCATGAACCCACAGTTAAGTTACTGCTCCTGCTTGTTCACATTAACACCTCCTGCCACTGTCCCCGGAGACTGGCCTGCAGGGGATGTTTCATATAAGCGACGGCCCCTGTAGTCCTTACATATGGACCTCCGTCTTAGCTCACACTAGGGCTAGAAACAGGAACTAAACACATGGGTCTCTTCAACTTGAGCTGAAGTGCCAGTCTCCAGAGCTGGCAGCTGTTGGAGACCCGCACACTCTGGGGATCAGTTACACAGCGAGCTGCAGTACACACCCTGCTATCAGTGTCTTGGAGGCCTTCTATTGTCCTCATCGTGTAAGGGCCACTGGCTGCAGGTTCCACGCGTAGGAAAGCCATTGGTATGCCTTGAGTTCTGCCACATACCCAAAGATCAGCTTTTGCACACATGTAACCTCAGGCTTAGTCACCGTGGGCTTTTTGTCTAATTCTTACAGACGGTGATAGCTTCTTCCAGCTGGCTCCCTTCACTTGTCACAGCCAGGTCATGTCTAATAGGTAGTGTCCTGGACTGGCCATGGTACTCAATGGTACCTTAGCTAGCCAATGGAGCTATTACTGGGACAGAGTCTTCTCTTGGGAACATCCCTGCAATCCCATTGGCTGCAGGTGGGATGATGTCTTCCGGTGGAGGGATATGAAATTGCCTTGGCTAGAATTGTTCTGCCAATTCAGGGCTGGCTGACGAAAGAAAGACACTATCCCCACGATGGCAGGGAACATAACAGGCGCTGTTCAGGTTCCCCAGCAGCAGATGGAGTCATGTGAGATGTTAACTGCACCATGGACACAGTGAGACGCAGTGTGAATTAGACACAGTTAAATAAATAAAACCCTTGGGACTTGGGAACGAGGCCTGGGGATGTGGGAATGTGGGGACGTGATGGCATATTTGAAGAGCTGAATTTCTGCTTTGTTTTTTTAGTAGCTCAGGGATCATAAACAGTGGAGCGGCACCCACTTACGCGAGTGGTAAATCTGGCACATTGTCACTTCAAGACAATTACCTTATAAAAATAGTTCACATTAATTGTCTCCTTTGTCTCATCTTGTCAGCTTGAGAATCTGTGCACTAGATAAATGGGATCCTTTCAAAGGATATGTGGATCATAAAGGGACTGCTATAAATGTCTGCCCAAATTATACTGCAAATCTATGTGAGCTTAGGAAAAAAGACTTCTACAGAAGTCAAATTTAAAGAGTCCCTGAAGAGAGAAGCTTATTCATTCAAGGCAAGGAAAGGGAGAGAAAGCCAGAATCTGAACTAGAGCTGGAACAGGACTCTGATTAGATTCATGGTTAGTTTATATCTGTGCTTTATGGGTCAAATCTGATCAACCAAAAGGTGAGGTCAGTGGGATTTTGCCATTTCCTTTGGTGGGTGCCAGGTCAGTGTTTATAAACACAGTGGGTTATTCTTGCATATGGAGTAATTGTAATTTCATTATTAACACTAAACAATGTATATAAAGGGTGACATCCTGGGCCCATTGAAATCCCTGGGAGTTTTGTCATTAATGTCAATGGAGCCAAGACTTCACCCAGTATTGTCACCAGAAACACAATGGGAGAACCTGCCATCAAAAGCCTATAAACTCTGTATATGTCAGATGATATAAACCAAAGAAAAGCAAAGTAACAAAGTGGCTCTGCAGGGTAGAAAAAACCATGCTGCACAGAGCTTGTACAACAACCGGCAGCGAACCTGCGACAGTTCTTGCTCCCACTGAGAAAGCAAGACCTGGGCTTAGATTTGCAAATGCACCTCAGTGACGTAAGGAGCCCAAGTCTTGTTTGCAAAAATGATGCTAAGAAACACAAGCTCCATAGCATATCAGCAAGGCTGAGGGGAGAAGGAACCTAACATCTGGGGTGGTTTCAGCCCCTAACAAGGTCCTCAACTCCAAACGTAAGGGAATGGGAGCACTCCAAAAAGAACACACTCCAAACAGAGACACCAGTGAACGTAGAACATCCTTCCCTGAGACCATGACCCCTGACATTGCAATTTCCAGCAGAGAAACAGCAAACAGCTTATTGAACCCAAAATAATCTTACACCATGAGAGTGTGGATGGGAGAGACAAATGGCCCACCCAGCCCTTGGAGATGCCTGATCTCAAAGCCCTGAAAGGCTCTAATATCTTCTGCCACATAAAATTTCCATAATACACTTCAGTCCAAGGGCTTCACTAACTTCACGTACAGCAGCAAGGTAGCGCTTCAGTAAAGTCGCAACCTCTGCCAGTGGGAAGAGTTCTCCCATGGGCATAGATAATCCACTTCTCTGAGAAGGGGGGGCAAAGGTGAAGGGTATTTTTTCCATTGACACAACACTGTCTACACTGGGGTTAGATCTGTTTACTGTGTGACTCAGGGGGTGACGGGTGTCAATTTCTCACATCCTGGACTGATACAGTTATGTCAACTTAATTTCCTGTTATAGACCAGGCCAAATACCCTGTTGTGAGGAAGAAGGCCTAGTGGTTAGGTGTTAAGCTGGGACTTGGGATGTGCAGATTCACTTCCACACTCTGCTACAAACTTCCTGAATGGTCTTGGTCAAGTTGTTTAGGCCTGGTACACATAAAACATTGATTGACCTAGCTACACTGCTCAGGAATTTGAAAAAGTCATCCCACTAAAAGCCATAATTAAACCAACCTAAGCCAGGTACAGACACCTTCTGGAGGGGGTGGATCAACTACATTGACAGAGAAACACATGATGGTGTTGTAGCAAGCATTTGTGCTTCTGCAGTATGTATAGACCCTTAGGCTGTGTCCAGACTCAGGGTTTTTTTCGGGAAAAGTAGCCTTTTTCTGAAAAAACTTCCCCTGCGTCCAGACTCAAGCCGCGTTCTTTCGAAATTAAATCGAAAGAACGCGGCTTTTCTTTCGATGGCGGTAAACCTCATTTCACGAGGAAGAACGCCTTCTTTCGAAAGTTCCTCTTTCGAAAGAAGGTGTTCTTCAATGTAAATAGGGCTTCTTCAAAAGAGAGCATCCAGACTCACTGGATGCTTTCTTTCGAAAAAGCAAGCCGCTTTTTCGAAAGTTCAACGTGCAGTCTAGATGCTCTCTTTCGAAAGAGGCTCTTTCGAAAGTATCTTTCGAAAGCGCCTCTTTCGAAAGAAGCCTGCAGTCTAGACATAGCCTTAGTTTCTCTCTGCCTCACATACTTCCTTTGGAAATAATAGTATTTCTCTGGTTCAACAGGGTACTGTGAGGCTGTGCCTGTGAAAAGATTTGAGTGGACCTGTCCAGGAACTTTCAGTGATGGAAAATGAAGTTTCTGCAAAATTGAAAAGAAAATGATTTTCCCCAAAATTTTCAATTTTCTTTTGGGAAAAAAGTTACAATGAAATGTTTCATTTTGGGTTGGTTTGACTTGAACTGAAACATTTTATGTTTTGATTTGACCCCAAAGCTCATTGCCTTTAAAGGGTTGTAACTTGGGCCCCCGTTTTTTCTGAGAGTCCCTGGAACTCGACTGCTCCCATGATGTGAAGCGGATTTCCCTCTCACTGAGCTCTGTGGTGTATTATGGGTACCACATCACTTTAGATTTACTTATGGAGATGTAGTCCAGCCAGGGGTCCACGCGGGCTGGGGGGTGATGGAGGAGGGGAGGCGGGGATCAGACTCCTGAACTACAACTCCCATGAGGCAGTGCACCATGGCTATGTCTAGACTGCAGGCTTCTTTCGAAAGAGGCTCTTTCGAAAGCATCTTTCGAAAGAGCCTCTTTCGAAAGATCGCGTCTAGACTGCAGGCGGATCTTTCGAAAGAGAAATCCGCTTTTTCGAAAGAGAGCACCCAGCGAGTCTGGATGCTCTCTTTCGAAGACGGCCTATTTACATTGAAGAACGCCTTCTTTCGAAAGAGGAACTTTCGAAAGAAGGCGTTCTTCCTCGTAAATTGAGGTTTACCGCCATCGAAAGAAAAGCCGCGTTCTTTCGAAATAATTTCGAAAGAACGCGGCTTGAGTCTGGACGCAGGGGAAGTTTTTTCAGGAAAAGGCTACTTTTCCTGAAAAAACCCCTGAGTCTGGACACGGCCCATGACAGGAAAGCACAGTTTAGCATTTAGCTGCCTGAGAAGAAAGCATTTCAGGGAATTCCATAACCTGAAATGAAACATTTTGAATTAGGGAATAGCTAGGTGTTTTATTTCAATTGAAAATGCCCAAACCAAAACTTTTAAATAGCTCCAAATTGAATGTTTTGAAATTTGCATTTCATTAAAAATAGATGCACAAATAAATGTCACCTTTTTATCCTAACTGTCAGAATGTCCTGTCAGGAGGGAATTCCAAATTTTGCCCAGTTCTGAACAGACCCTTCAGCGTACTGCAGTGGGTTTCACTCCTTTCCCAGTGGGAGGGGGGAGGGTTGGAGATCCTGCATAATTTCATATTTCATATATTTTATTAAACCCAGCAAGACTCTCCATGGAAACTGAACAGAAATATCCAACAGGACTTCGATTAGCTGTACAAAGCAGAGAAGAGCCTTCCGATTTAACTAAATTGACTCATAATTGCAGAGGCTTTTCACTATGAATGGGCATATGCTCTGCAGTAAGCAGTTTTCTGTCAAATACTCTGTGCTTTATTGAATCCGCCCTTAGTGGAGGACAGAATGCACTTGTCTTTATGCAATGCCTAATGGACCACTAAGTACAGGAAATGTATTAGAGAATGCGTACATGGTAGGTGTATTGTTGGCCAAGCAAATTAATGGAGAACTAAGAATCATAGAAACGTAGGGCTGGAAGGGACCTTGAGAAGCCATCACATCAAGCAGAGAACTTTCTGGGTGTCTGGCTGGTGAGTCTTGCCCACATGCTCAGGGTTTAGCTGATCGCCATATTTGGGGTCGGGAAGGAATTTTCCTCCAGGGTAGATTGGCAGAGGCCCTGGAGGTTTTTCGCCTTACTCTGTAGCATGGGGCGCAGATCACAGCTGGGGGATTCTCTGCATCTTGGGGCCTTCAAAGTATTTGAAGGCTTCAATATCTGAGATATAGGTGAGAGGATTATTCTAGGAGGGGTGGGTGAGATTCTGTGGCCTGCACTGTGCAGGGGGTCAGACTAGATGATCATAATGATCCCTTCTGACCTTGGAGTCTATGAGTCTATGAGTCTAAGCCCCCCACTCAGAGGAAGAACCAAGTGAATCTCTAGACTTACCCTGACAGATGTTTCGACAACCTGTTCTTAAAATCCTCCAATAACAGGCATTTGAGAACCTGCCTTGGAATCCTGTTCAGAGCTTGACTACTCTTATAGTTAGAAAATTTGTATTGGTATCTAATTTAAATCTGTCTTGATACAGATAAAACCATGACTCCTTACCCTACCTTCAGTAGTCAGAGAGAACAATTAATCACCATTTTCTTCATAACATCTCTGCTATCAGGCCCCTGTCAATCTTCTGATTCAGTCTCCCACAATATTCTTGCGAGCAAGGTAAGGAAGTATGGATTGGATAAAGGCGGTAAGGTGGATAGAAAGCTGGCTAGATTGTCGGGCCCAACAGGTAGTGATCAACAGCTCGATATCTGGTTGGCAGTCAGAATCAAGTGGAGTGCCCAGGGGTTGGTCCTGGGGCTGGTTTTGTTCAATATCTTTATTAATGAGCTGGATGAGGGGATGGATTCCACCCTCAGTAAGTTTGCGGATGACACGAAGCTGGGGGAGAGGTAGATACATTGGAGGACAGGGATAGGATCCAGAGTGACCTGAACAAATTGGAGGATTGGGCCAAAAGAAATCTGATGAGGTTCAACAAGGACAAGTGTAGAGTCCTGCACTTGGGATAGAAGAATCCCAAGTATTGTTACAGGCTGGGGACCAACTGACTAAGCAGCAGTTCTCTAGAAAAAAACTTGGGGATTCCAGTGGATCTGAAGCTGGATATGAGTCAACAGTGTGCCCTTGTAGCCAAGAAGGCTAACAGTATAGTAGGGCGCATTATTAGGATCATTGCAAGCCGATCTAGGGAAGTGATTATTCCCCTTTATTCAACACTGGTGAGGCCACATCTGGAGTATTGCATTCAATTCTGGGCCTTCCAATACAGAAAGGAAGTAGATGCATTGGAGAAAGTCCAGTGGAGGGCATAGAAAATGATGAGGGGGCTGGATCACATGATTTACGAGGAGAGACTGAGGGATTTGGGTTTGTTTAGTCTGCAGAAGCGAAGAGTGAGGGGGGATTTGAGAGCAGCCTTCAACTTCCTGAAGGGAGGTTCCAAAGAGGATGGAGAGAGGCTGTTCTCAGTAGTGACGGGTGGCAGAACAAGAAGCAATGGGCTCAAGTTGCAGTGCAGGAGGTCTAGGTTGGATATTAAGCAAAACTCTTTCACCAGAAAGGTGGGGAAGCACTGGGATGGGTTCCCTAAGGAGGGGGTGGAATCTCCATCCTTAGAGTTTACGTCTCGGCTTGACAAATCCCTGACTGAGATGATTGAGTTTGGGTTGGTCCTGCTTTGGGCAGGGGGTTGGATCAGGTGACCTCCTGAGGTCTCTGCCAGCCCTAGAATTCTAAGATTTGATTATTCTTTTCTCAAGACTAAACCTGCCCAATTTTTTAACCTTTCCCCGGAAGTCAGAGTTTCCAAATCTTGTATCATTTTTGTTGCTTTCCTCTGACCTCTCTCCATCTGTACCTGCCCTAAGGCCTGGCCCCCAGAATTGGACCCAGTTCTGCAGCTGAGGCCTCACCAGCACGGCGTCTAGTGGGAATACTACCACTCATAGGAGTCTACTATTAATGTTCCTCAGAACAACATTAACATTTTCCAAAACAGTATCACATAGTTGGCACACATTCAATTTCTGATCCACTATAATGCCAAACCCTTTTCAGCAGCCTAGCCGGGTACTTCACATTTTGTCGCTGTTTATTTGATTTTTCTTTCCCTAGTGATGTACTTTTCATTGGTCTTTACTGAGTTCTGGCTGGCTGGTTTCAGAGCCGTTCCCTAGCTTGGCATGATGCCATATCGACTGATTGAAAGCCCTGACTCCTAGCTCCTCTCCATGCTGTCCTACCCTGGCTGTTTCCATAGCGAGTCCCTGGCAGAGATGGTGCCTTGCTTGCTCATCTAGTTCTCAGCGCACCCCTGTCTTTCACTCTGCCCCGCCATGCCATGCCCAGCCCCGCAGTGGGTTCTCCAACCAAGCTGCCCTCTCATACTGAAGAGCAATAGCAGAACAGAGTGCTGCTGAGTGCAAGGAAGAAAGGCAGAGAGCCCGTTCGTTAGGTCAGCTGCTGTGGTGCGGCCTTTGACGTGGAACCTGCGCTGTTACATTTAAGGCAAGAAATTATTCACATGACTCCATGGGCTGGGGCCACAGACTCACTGGGGCCACAGACACAAGGTGTGGCGGGGCGGCTTTGCACTACCAAAAGGGGTGAGTCCTCTTGCGGAAGGGGCGAAGCTTTGAGTAGAAGGGACAGAGACAGGGCACCCGGCCCCCAGCACTGTGCCACCACCACCCCAGTACCGGTTGGACCGTGATGTGTGGGGCTCCAGTTGCAATTTAAAGGGACCAGGACTCTAGCTGCTGCTGCTCCTTTCAATAGTCAGGCCACAGGCAGTTACACCCTCCCCTGCCTCTCCAGCGGGCCTGTCTGTGGGCTAGATGAAGGTTTCAAACCCACACCATTACCCTGGAGGGATGGGCAGAGTATCATTCATGAATTAAGCCGCATGGTACTTCTTCTTGGTTAGTGTGGGTCACCCTTATGCAGACTGGGAAACTGAGGCAAAGTGCTGCACATTTTGGCCCTGCTCCAGCAAAGCACTTAAGTGCGTGGTTAACTTTCAGCAAGTGAGGAGTCTTTGCAACTGAAGTTATGCACCTGGCTAAAGTTTCCACCATCCTCTCGGCTCGAGCCCTCAGTGAATTGCCTGGACTGGAGTATTCTCCTAGTCCATAACTGAACCGGATTTAGGACCCAGGAGGCTCCTTCCCCAGCCCCCTCCTCACCCCGACTGCATCTGTGAATTCAGTTAGCTCAGTGTGTGTTTCAGACAGGTCCCCTGCAGCCAGAGACGAAGAGTCATATTCACTCACCCATGTGCCATAGCAAGCTGACACCCCTGAGCCTGCATTTGGCTGCATTTTGAATAGGGCGGCTTTGACATCTAATTCACTCTTCACCTTCCCCTGTGGATGGCAGAGGCTGATCCTATGGATCTAATACACTCCCCAGACTGTGATGGATTTTCCCCTTTTATTTCATTTTCTGGGTTTCAAAATTTGGTATCACTAGGCTATGAGGGAGGCATACTTCCTGGCTGTAGAAGAGACATGCTCAGAGCTTCAGTTGCTTGGCTACAGAAATAGTCAAAAGGCGGTCACATGCTCAGGGACTCTCCTGGCACTTGTCAGGTCTGGATTCAATTCCTTGCACTGCTACAGACTTGCCTCTCTGTGCCTCAGTTTCCCACCTGAATAACTGGGAAGAATAGAATTGCTCAGCCCCACAGCAGCTGTGAGGATTTTGTCACAAGAGCTGACAAAACAGTTTCCTGACAGAAAATGCAGTTTTTCCAAAATTTAAATGTCTCTCAGAAACATGTAGAATAGTGATAGAAGTGTAGCCGTGTTAGTCTGGTGTAGCTGAAACAAAATACAGGACTATGTAGCACTTTAAAGACTAATAAGATGGGTGATGAGCTCTCGTGGGCCAGACCCACTTCCTCAGATCAAATAGTGGAAGAAAATAGTCACAACCATATATACCAAAGGATACAATTAAAAAATATGGTTGTGACTATTTTCTTCCACTATTTGATCTGAGGAAGTGGGTCTGGCCCACGAAAGCTCATCACCTAATAAACCATCTTGTTAGTCTTTAAAGTGCTACATAGTCCTGTATCTCAAAAACATGAGAGAGATGAGTTAATAACTTGTATTCATCTTTGGACATAAAGAAGAGCGCTGTGGCACTCAAAACTTTTTTTTTCACCAACCCTAAGAGAAGCTGGTTGAGTAATATTACCTCCTATCCTGAAACCAGCACAGCTATAATATTACAAAACCCCAAAACATGGACATTTTGATTAAATCATTAATAATGTCTAAACTTCTCAGTTTGATAAGTTAAAAACATTTCATTTCAACTTTCTCATCTTGATTCATTTCAATGTTTATGGTATATTAAATTGTTGAATATAAAATATTTCTTAGATTTACAGTTATATGTACACAGTTATATTAGGTATTGTATGTGATAATGTTTTATGGTTATTGAAGTGAAATTGTTCCATGCTTTAAAAACAAAACATCTCGATAATCCCCAAATTAATTTTTGTGGAATTTTCCTTTGATATTTTTGCTTTTTTGCTTTAATTTGGAACATAAAAAAACCAAGATGTCAGCATTTCCCATGGAATGTAAATTCTATTTTCCAAGGAGATTTTATAAATCATTGTGAACTAGCTGCATCTCTAAGGAACTACAGAGCCAATGGGGAGGTATCAGTGACTATCACACCTTGTGAAGTAGAAGGCGAGTTGTTAGAATTGTCTATACCAGCATTTTTTTCCCAACAAAATGGAAATTTTCGAGAGAAAATTTGACAAAACTGAAAAAAGTTGTTTCCTGTGATGTTTTTGCAAGAAATACATTTGCCTGACTGCTCTACTAATTAGCTGTCCCCAAACCCATGAGATTTAAAAGATTAATTAGATGAATTAATTTGTTATCTAGTAATTGAGCCTTCAGGGTTCATGTTTTCAAGCTTTTTCCCACAACCAGGAAGGCTAGAAACTTGCTTTTTTACTTTTGCACTTGGAAGCTGAGGTAGAGCTGGACCAAGTACCATCAGACTCAAGAGGAAAACCATCAGGAGGGCTGGCGGTACAGACTCAGACAGGGAGCCAGTGGCAGAGAGCAAACCATAGAAAGCAGCATTGGCTGATTGGACAGCAGCAGATATTGGGGTCTAATTCTAGCCATCCCAACATTCCACATTGAAGAGGGTTTCAGGCAGGAAACCAGAGGGCAGACGAAGGTATCATGTGACACAGCTGGTAGCCCCAAAACATCAGGCTCCCTCCAAAGCTGTCACTGCCAGGGCTCTGTGGCTGGTAGCCCTGGGTAATAAGGTTACACTATTGAGTGTGAAGAGGCCCTAGAGCGGGAGTGTAAGGTGTGGGGAGGAGGGCTTTGGCACGAAGTCGGGGCAGGCCAGGGAACTAGCTGTAAAGCAGTGGTCACCAACCAGTCGTGACCAGAGGCTAGATCTTGGAGCCTCTGACAGGTCATCCTGACTGGTTTGGCCAGGAAGCTATCAAGTGCTGGCACTTCAGTTGCCCCTCCACTCACTGTCATGCTGCTCCTACCCTCTGCCTTGGAGCTGCTCCCCTGGGAGCCTCCTCCTGCTCGCTGTGCAGGGTATGGGGAGAAGAGGAGAGCGCTGATGTCAGGGTCTCCCTCCTCCCCCCACGTGTGCACCCCATCTCCACACAGACAGAAGGGGATGGAGGGAGCTTGGCAGTGCAAATCTCTGTCACTTACATACCCTGTGTGTGTCTCTGCATTCTCACAAACACACAGGCTACATCTAGACTGCATCCCTTTTTCGGAAAAGGGATGCAAATTAGACGTATCGCAATTGCTAATGAAGCGGGGATTTAAATCTCCCCCGCTTCATTAGCATAAAAATGGCTGCCGCTTTTTTTTGGGCATGGAGCTTTCCTGGGAAAAAGCGCCAGTCTAGATGCTGATCTTGTGGGAAATAAAGCCTTTTCCGAAAGATCCCTTATCCCTCTTAAAATAAGGGATAAGAGATCTTTCTGAAAAGGCTTTATTTTCCGCAAGATCCGCGTCTAGACTGGCGCTTTTTCCCGGCAAAGCTCCGTGCTGAAAAAAAGCAGCAGCCATTTTTATGCTAATGAAGCACAGGAGATTTAAATCCCCGCTTCATTAGCAATTGCGATATGTCTAATTTGCATCCCTTTTACGAAAAAGGGATGCAATCTAGATGTAGCCACACTGTCCTTCCCTCTCATCTCCCAACCCAACCCACACATCGGGAGGTTGTTGCTACTTCTTTTACTGCTTGCCAAGTGAGTTATTTTTGGTTTTTGATGGGTCTGTGAATTTCAGTTTTCCTTTGTCACTTACGCTTACGTTTAATTCTTTGATCAGTGAGTTCTAAAATGTCTAATTTGTTGTGGCTGGGATAATTACACCTGTGGTAATAGTTGCTCTTGGAAGTGCCTGGCATGTCCCCGCAGCCCCTGAGAAAGGCAGAGAAGGGGATTGCCACATGCTGTCTTTGCCTGCAGACACCACTCCTGCAGGTCCCATTGATTAATAATGGGGAACCGGAGCCAGTAGAAGCTGTGGGCTCAGTGTCAGTAGATGAGGGGCAGCACCTGGCACCAAGAAGCCATTGCTGTACATGCCAGCTGCTTTCAGGAGTGGTCCATGGCCAGGGCAGGAGTATGTTTGCCTTAACTTCACTGCTCCACCACCTGGAAGCCGTCTTAGTTAAGTGGTGTTCAGCCAGAGCCTGCTCCCGGAACCCCTGTCCCAGAATTGAACCCCCCTCCTGCATCCAGCCTCCTGCCCCAAATGTGAGATCCCCTGCACCCAAAATCCTTCCTAGAACTTGCACTCTGAACCCCATCCTGGACCACACTCCTCTGCCCTAGGCTAAGCCCAGATTCCCTCCCAAACTCCAAACTAAGGATGTTAACAAGTGATTAATTTGCTGGTCTTGACTGGTCAATAGGCACTTCCCCATTCCACCTTTGAAATGTACAAGAGCCGCTGCTGGGGCTCTTGTGCATTTCAAAGTGGAAGTGCCCGCATGGAGCATGGGTCCGGTGAGGACTCAAAGTCCCACACTGGCCCCAGGCTCCATGCTGCACTTCCTTTTTGAAATGCAGGCACATTTCACCAGAACAAATAGAAATTTTCACAGGAAATGATCAAAACTATTTTATTTCAACATTATTGTTTTGGCTTATTTCATAGAATCATAGAATCATAGGACTGGAAGGGACCTCAAGAGGTCATCGAGTCCAGCCCCTCGCCCTCAAGGCAGGACCAAGCTCCTTCTACACCATCCCTGACAGATGTCTATCTAACCTGTTCTTAAATATCTCCAGAGAGGGAGATTCCACCACCTCCCTTGGCAATTTATTCCAATATTTGACCACCCTGACAGTTAGGAATTTTTTCCTAATGTCCAATCTAAACCTCCCTTGCTGCACTTTAAGCCCATTACTCCTTGTCCTGTCCTCAGAAACCAAGAGGAACAATTTTTCTCCTTCCTCCTTGTGACACCCTTTTAGATATTTGAAAACAGCTATCATGTCCCCCCTTAATCTTCTTTTTTCCAAACTAAACAAGCCCAGTTCATGAAGCCTGGCTTCATAGGTCATGTTCTCTAGACCTTTAATCATTCTTGTCGCTCTTCTCTGTACCCTTTCCAATTTCTCCACATCTTTCTTGAAATGTGGCGCCCAGAACTGGACACAGTACTGCAGCTGAGGCCTAACTAGTGCAGAGTAGAGCGGCAGAGTAGAATTTGGTTAATTCTATATAAATTGTTCTTAAAGTTAAAGAAATTAAGTCAAAATAAAACCTGATAAGGTCAAAGAGAGAGATTTTCAGGACACTTCTCTCTTCAAATTAAAAAAATCTGTTTTTTTTTTTTTTTTTTTTTGTGTCTCTGTTCAGGATGAAGACAGATATTGAAATTTTGACATTTCTCACAGGATGGAAAATCTGAATTTTGACCAGTGTTGCTTATAAAATCGACGGCTCCTGGGCCAAGTCCCAACTGCAGTGTCATGTGAGATAGCCATGGTTACACGTCAGCCTCTCAGCTGGGCCATGCAGCAAAACTGGCTACAGGGCAGCTGGGCTGCAGAAATCCCCGCCCTGCTGGACCACGACCAAAGGACTGTAGATCAGTGCTTTGTCCCTGTCACCACGGCAGTGCCCCTTGACATGCTAGCAGCAAGAGCATAGGAGAAAACTCTTTGTAGCCCCTCTAGGAGGAAGACATTCGCATGAATAATACCAGACATTCTGAGCAGGGGTGCAGGGTGCGTGTGTATCTCTCTGTCCGTCCATCTGTCCGTAGGAGCGTTCCCGTATTCTTAAAGGGCAAAAGCAAGCAATGAGGCTGCAGTCCAAATAACCGAGCTGGTCAGCTCAGCCTCATCCTGCCCAACCGCAGCGTCTCTCGCTCCCATCCAAGTCAGGGAAGTTGTTTTGCACTTCGCGGTGTCGCTTCCCAACAGTGGCTTCATGCCTTGGCTCCCGGAGGAAGGTCTTCTGGCGCTGCCTGGTTTTCAGGGTCGGCTGCTGCGAAGGCTTTCCGCCTCCGTGGAGCCCGACTGAGGGTAATGCAAAGTGACAGCAGCGCCTTGGAACCCAGGGCGTTATCAGCAAGCCAGGCTGCTCAGAGATGACAGCTCCGCTCCTTCAACAGGCTTCTTGCTGTCGCTTTCCCTTTGCCTTCAGACAAGGAGGGTCCTGATGGACCAGAACATACAAACCACAGTGGGTTACAAAGGACACCGTCAGAGTGATATTTGCATATGCAGAACATGCGCTCAGGGGCATATGGGGCGGGTCGTGGCCTCGGGTGCCAAAAGAATGGCTGAACTCTGGGTCAGGAGAGGGCAGACTGACTCCGGGGAGCAGAAGAGAGCTGATGACGCTGCCTGGAAACCTCCTGCTAGAGGAAGATGCCAGTGTAACTGAAGCCCTCGTGCAATTCACAGACTGGGGCAGGGCTGGCTTGGCACAAGCAGGATCAGCTCCTTCTGCTGTAACCCCACCAGTGGGCCTGGGCGGGTGCCCAACTCCTGGTCTCTGTTGAGACAGACAAGAGTGATCCCTTGTGTTATTTTGATGAAGCTGGTTTTTAGGATGTGGGCATCTGTCATTTCCTACCCAGAAAGTGTTGCCCACTGGTTAAAGTGCAGGAGACCCGGATTCAATTTCCCACTCTGTATTCGCATGAGACTTCCAGCTTTGGAGGGGCTGGAGGGGGGGTTAGGCACATGGAAGTAATGCTGGCTTCAAGAGAAGCAACCCAATTTTGAGGGGGGGCCTGTTCAAATGCAGACTCTCACAGTTCACTACGCATAGTTTGTATCCCAAAGTTTCACATTGGGACAAAAGCATCCCTCCCTCGAAAAGCACAACAGCCGAGAAAACAACTGGGTTTGTTCTCACGCATCATTGCAAGAGGGAAGGATCTGCACAGAATTATATGCACAATGTTAAACTAATGGAGAGTGGCAAACTCCGCCAAGGTTGACAATTACCCCACAAGTCTGATGGGCTCATCTGCATTGGCTCTTGTAAAGACATTAACATGCTCACTTGTTAAGATCTCTTCCTAATACACCTGCCTCACTGAAGAACTGTGATGAAACTTTGTTAATTAGCACTTCTGAACGGCTTTGAGATTCTCAGATGAAAGGCACTATAGAAGTCCAAGCAGTGTACTGCATGCATTATCAACTGGGAACACGCAGAAGCCATGTTAATAGTTAGAACGTGTTTAAAGGAACATTGCCAGTTAATTTACACCTAAATAGAAGGGTTTAAAAAAAAACTACACTAAAATAAAAACAAGCATTTGAAAAGTTCATGGCACAAACTATGAAATTCTCCTCTCATCCTGGGATTTATAAAATTTTGCTAAGCAAAGCAGTTTTGACTAGAAAATGTCAGGAATGTTTTTAAAATACCAGAGCAAATGCTTTGAAAGGACGAAAATCTTCTCTCTGCACTGCAGCAAAGGCACGGGATTGCTCAGTGTTGGAAAACATGATCGTGAAGTGATGGCAAATAGAGAGGGAAAAATGACTTGTCTCGTCTCCATCCCAAGTTGCATGAAGTGCAGAGTGAAACCTACTTAACTGAAGCGTTATTAGAATAGGCAGTGAAAAAAAACAGCAAAAATGTTGTATGGGGAGGGGTGGCTGATTAATTTTACATTTATGTTGCAAAAATTTAGTAGAAAAACAGAAATACAGAGAACAGTGACCAACCTCAGGTGTTATAGACAGATCTGGCAGCCTAGCCTATAATTAAGGTTGCTTGGTGCTTCCGTTGTAAGACCTTATTTTCAACTGCTTGTCACATTTCCAAGCATTGGCTGTTCAAGCTGACATGTCCTTACCTTAGGCCCCTTGTGTGTATCCATTATGCAATGGTGTTTAATCACCACACCAAACTCTCCCAGTTCCACTAATGGAGGGCATGTCTACACTGCGGGACAAAGCTGAATTAAGATATGCAACTTCAGCTATGTTAGTTGCGTAGCTGAAGTCAAAGTAGCTTAACTCGGCTTTCGGTGCTGTCCCCACTGAGACTACGTCTACACTACCGGTTTTGTCAGAAGAGTCAATGCAAATGAAGTGCATGGATTAGCATTTTCTCATGCTTCATTTGCATAATCTCTTCCGATCCGTTTTTGTGCAAGGGGGTTTTTGCGCAAAAACATGCAGTGTGGACGTTTCCTTTTTGCACAAAAAAAAACTTTTTGCACAAGATCTTTATGCCTTGGGGAGAGCTCCAGCTCATGGAGCAAGCCGCCTGCCACATGGCCTGCCCTGGCCGCAGCTCCAGCCCTGGGGAAGAGTTGAAGCTGGGGCCAGGGCTGTGTGGTGGCTGCCCAGCTGCTCTCG
The DNA here is from genome assembly GCF_049634645.1 of Pelodiscus sinensis. Taxonomy (NCBI): domain Eukaryota; kingdom Metazoa; phylum Chordata; order Testudines; family Trionychidae; genus Pelodiscus; species Pelodiscus sinensis. The sequence continues at coordinate 4,177,480 of NC_134739.1, read as the reverse complement.
AGGCGGGGCCTCGTGGTGGAGTTGGGGCCATAGTGTGGCTGCTCCTGGGCTGCACTGCGGCCCCAACCCCAGGAAAAGCCACACTGCGGCCTGGCTCCAGCTCTAGCACAGGAGGCAGCCAGATATGCCGAAAGAGCCATACTGGGTGCCCTCCAGAGCCATATTTGGCTCCCGAGCCATAGGTTGCCTACCCTGCTCTATAAGACACAAACACCCTGGCTAACAAGTTTGGCTTCCTGCCAGAACTTATTTCTTCAGGGCAGCAAAGTCCCAGGCAGAGGCGTGGGATGACTCGTGGAGGCTGATCAGGGAGTCACCTGACAGAGGGCATAGAAGGTTATAAAGGAACGGGAGCTGCCTGATACAGAGTTTTTGGCTATTTTCACCCGCTCAAGCTGAGGGAAACTGCTGCTGCTGTAGGAGCTGGATAAGGCCGAAGGAAAGCCAGGCCTCCGATGGGACCAGGGAGCGAGGGGTTCTGCATTCAGGATGACTTTTATTTTCTAAACGATCTCTTTTGCTTTTATCTGGTAAACAAAGCACAGTGAGCTAGACTCCTGTGTGAGTGTTATGTGCCCCTGAGAAGTAAGTTAACCTGTTACCCTTCAGCACCTGACTGCTGTGGTTCTGGGAGAGGTGTCAGCTCTGGATGCTGCATTTAGTTCCCCGCACCAGAGTCAGGCAGAGTGTTGGAGGAGAGGAGCCATTCAACGAAATCTGTGACACCCTTCCTTGCGATTGTTTCTGATTAATCTAAAATAAGAGCTACTGAAGTGACAAGATTGTATTTGAATTTGGAAAAGAAATAAAGGAAATTGTGCGTGGGAAGTGGGGGGAGGGTCTTGACAATGTCCCACCCTGTTAAACAAAACTCTCACATGGAAGATCGTAAGCCTCAGGCAGTGGGGAACCCTTGATTCCATGTAGGACACTGAGGGGTAGAAGCAAATGAATCTGTTTGTTGGTAAATATTAACCTTGGGGAACAGGAAGTGTCTCCCAATAAACTCAATTCCCAATAGCTCTGTACGGGTGTGTCTACACAGCACCCTTACCTCAAAATAGCTTATTTTGAAATGAAGCACTATTCCCACAAATCCCTAAATTCTTAGGCTGTGTCGAGACTGGCACGTTTTTCCGCAAAATCACTTGATTTTGCGGAAAAACTTGCCAGCTGTCTACACTGGCAGCTTGAATTTCTGCAAGAACACTGACGATCTCATGTAAGATCGTCAGTGTTCTTGCGGAAATACTATGCTGCTCCCGTTCGGGCAAAAGTCTTTTTCCGAAACACTTTTGCGCAAAAGGGCCAGTGTAGACAGCACAGTAGTGTTTTCTGCAAAAAAGCCCCGATTGCGAAAATGGCGATTGGGGCTTTTTTGCGGAAAACCGTGTCTAGACTGGCCACGGACGCTTTTCCGCAAAAAGTGCTTTTGCGGAAAAGCATCCTGCCAATCTAGACTTGCTTTTCTGAAAATGCTTTTAACGGAAAACGTTTCTGTTAAAAGCATTTTCGGAAAATCATGCCAGTGTAGACGTAGCCTTGTGGAACGATGGTTACAGGGACACCAGAATAGCATGCCCATTATTTTGAAATCTATTTCAAAATAACGGGGCTGTTTAAAGACGCGGAATTGCTATTTCAGGATACTTCTGGTATTCCAAAATAGCCCTGCTGTCCAGACATAGCCTACATATCCTAAGGCAGATGAATAGTAAATACACAGACACACACACACACACACACACACACACACATACACACACACACACTGTTTTTAGTAACAGAACAAACACACACACACATATACACTGCTTTTAGTAACAGGACAAACACCAGATCCTGAGCTAGAGATTTCTTATAGGGCTCGTCTACATTGGCCCCTTTTCCGGAAGGGGCATGTTAATTTCAGCGATCGTAATAGGGAAATCCACGGGGGATTTAAATATCCCCCGCGGCATTTAAATAAAAATGTCCGCCGCTTTTTTCCGGCTTTTAGAAAAGCCGGAAAAGAGCGTCTACACTGGCCCCGATCCTCCGGAAAAAGCGCCCTTTTCCGGAGGATCTTATTCCTACTTTGAATAAGATCCTCCGGAAAAGGGCGCTTTTTCCGGAGGATCGGGGCCAGTGTAGACGCTCTTTTCCGGCTTTTCTAAAAGCCGGAAAAAAGCGGCGGACATTTTTATTTAAATGCCGCGGGGGATATTTAAATCCCCCGTGGATTTCCCTATTACGATCGCTGAAATTAACATGCCCCTTCCGGAAAAGGGGCCAATGTAGACGTAGCCATGGAGTTTTCAGCTTCAGCTTTTAAGGTTCCCTCTTTCACTAGGTCTCTCTTTTCTAAGAGATTCACAGCACGGGAAAGGAGTTTTCCATCCTCATGAGATTTCCTGGAGCTGCTTGACTTGAAACCGCTGGTGTCCTCAGGACTGTTAACGTCAACCGAAGAACTTAGTTTCTTGCTCAAAGTGGAGGCTAGTGGGTCTGACATAGAAAGGAGCAAAGTATCAGAGTAAGAGAGGAGTATGTTGCATCTGAGGCAGAGGTTATGCAAAGCCCTCCCTCCTGCTGGGAGATAAAGAACAAGGGAGGTGAATGGCCAAGCCAAGGATACACCCCAGCTGTGTCTAGACTGGCAAGTTTTTCTGCAAAATCATTTGATTTTGCGGAAAAACTTGCCAGCTGTCTACACTGGCTGCTTGAATTTCCAGACGATCTCATGTAAAATCATCAGTGCTTTTCCGGAAATACTATGCTGCTCCCGTTCGGGCAAAAGTCTTTTTCCGAAAGACTTTTGCGCAAAAGGGCCAGTGTAGACAGCATAGTACTGTTTTCCGAAAAAAAGCCCCGATCGCGAAAATGGCGATCGGGGCTTTTTTGCGGAAAACTGCGTCTAGATTGGCCACGGATGCTTTTCCGCAAAAGGTGATTTTGTGGAAAAGCGTCCTGCCAATCTAGACGCGATTTTTCCGAAAATGCTTTTAACGGAAAGCTTTTCCGGAAAATCATTAAAAGCATTTCCGGAAAATCATGCCAGTGTAGATGTAGACCCCTAGACTTATCCCTTGGACATGGGGACAGGGTTATGTTTGTCAGGTCCTTTCCATGGGAACGAGTTTATTTTAGATAGAAAACCCAAAGTTCAAGGAATAGCTATCGCTGATTTCAGAATGAAAATTCTGGTGTTTTTCAGACAAGTATTTGGCAGCCTTGCCAGTGATGCTGACTGAGCTCCGTCTGCTGACCAGGCGGCCAGCGTAGACGTAGCCAGGGAGTTTGGAACAAACAGGGGAAGAGCAGAAACAGGGAGTTTCCTTATCAGTTCTCAAAACAAACTGTTCCTCATCACAGCAAGTACAAGAATGCAGCTTTTTCCTTATCTTACTTTTGCAACTTAAGCAAGCGTGAACCCATCTCCAGTTCTGCCCAGGGACTACCCAGAAACCTTTGTTACATCTGCTTAGCATAAATGCACTAGGGCTAATTTTTCTAGGGCCTAACACCAAGATCAGACTAACACGGCCACCTCTCTGTTACTTTTGCTCTTCTGAATCCCTCTAAAGTGCCTGGCATGGGCCATTTTCCCAGACAAGAGCCTGGGTTGCTGGAATGATTGATGTGACCGAGTAAGGCCATTCTCATGTTCTTAGAATTGGTCAAACATTTTTTGCCAGAAAAAGCTGATTTGTGGAAATGGAAAAGGAATGTGTCGATTTTATCTACATTTTCAATGAAAAATCATGTCAATGTTTCATTTTGATACTGCTGAATCACTTCATTTTCACATAATCACATAAGCTCTTATATAATCTATCATCAAACCAAAGCACTTCAGACAGGCTTTTTTGATTTGCAAACCTGATATTTTTCAGCAGTTTTGCCTCACAGGAAATCTTAAAATGTCCACTTTTTTCTTCTTCTTTGGCATAGAAGGAAATTCAGAAATGTCAGAGTTTCGCATGGAATAGAAATTCTGAGTTTTGACTAGCTCTAGTTCCTGGACTTTTCAAGGCCAATACAATTTCTTGTGCATAGTAAATGGCTTCCTCTATACATCAGCTCTGAACAAAACCGGAGCGACTGTAGGCCAGTGAACAACGTTCTGTTCTGTGGAGTAGCCAACTCATCAGCGATTGGTTTTTCTCATTCTACATGGCCATATCACACCCTTTGTTGATGTTATGCTTCCAGGCAAGTTTCACTGTACGAACTTTCTCATCTGCCACATAATCGCTTGCATTTAAAGTATATCACACCTTATACTCAGTGACATTTTCTGCGTGACTTCCCAAAGATGTCCTTAGCACACCTCGACATCTTCTCTGACCTGACGTTTCATAGTAGTTCAGGTTTCAAAAACTTGCTTGATAAAACTGTGGACAGTGGTATTGTCGGTTTCAGATGGTAGCGGAACTGGGAAGTTAATCATTTATATGTAGCAAGATAGAGAGATGGAAGGTCCAAAGACATTCGCAGCTGCACCCACAGCAGAGGGCTAATGAGGAGTAACAGTTAATTCGAACTAAGGACTCGGTTTGAATTAACGTTTCACTGCCGCGTGTAGCTGCGTGGCAGTGAGTTCGGACTAGTGAAATTTCAAAATGACGACCGGACGGGAACATGCAAATAAAGCCCAGGATATTTAAATCCTGGGCTTCATTTGCAACTCCGGTCGCCTCATTTGCCTACCTAGCTCGAATGAACGAGCTAGTGTAGATGTAACCCGCACACCTAGTGTGGTCACTGAGTACTGCAAGTGGCAACTAGAGCACTGCAACAGTTAAGATCAAGAGACCCCTACAGCATGGGTTGGGAACCAGCTGGCTTTTAGCTCAGAGGGCAGAGGCTCCTAGAGTCAGCTCCCGAGGTCCCAGGTTCAAATCTGCCTTGGTGGTGGTGGTTACATAGACATACCCTAAGAGTTCTTTGAGGTCTGTACCTCCACCAGGCCCTGTGCCATTAGGGAAAATACCTTCCCATGTCCCCATTAAGTCCTGACTTGGAGCTCTCCCATTATTTGTGATTTATTTGTGTTGCTGTAGCACCAGGAGCCCCAACCAGAGAAAACTCATTCGGTGTTGCTGTTACCCTATTGACCTCAAGGAAGCTACTCCTAACTTCCATTGGTGCAAGTGTAACCCTTCTGCCTGGTAGCTCCAGCAGCAGCCAGGGCCGGGTTCAATATCTAGGAGTTCCTCTCCACCCATCTCACACAGAACTGGATCCAGTGCCCACCCACTAACCTGGGTAATTCACACAACCCCCAAGCACCTCTGGGAGGCAACACTTCCCCCTCGCACGCAGAGAGTCTCAGTGTAGAAAAGTAACGTGGCTTTAATTTGGAAAAAACCCACAAAGTTCATAACCAAAACCACGTGTAGACACCCCAGCTCAAGTGGGTTGGGCAATGCCCTTTTCCTCTCTGGCTCTCAAGTCCAGCCCAGCCCTTTCACAGGCCCAACCCTTCTCTGCACCCACTCTCAGTCACTGTCCTTGGTCAGGGCAGACCAGAGTTCAGAGGTGACCTGCAGAGTTCACCTCCCCTCCTGAGTGTGTGTGTGTGTGGGGGGGGAGGGTAGGAGGCATCTCACCCACTCTGCTGGTCACTCGCCAACCACATGCTCACTGGCACATCCTGCTGGCCAATCATCACCTTTCCATCACCACCCTGTTGGCTGCTCATCACCTATTCCACTGGCTTGTGGTGGATTTGACTCTGGGCCAGACCTACTGATCTCAGCTCTTGGCCCAAAGCACAGTCCAGACACCAGAGATTCCACTGGCGTACATTTACATACAAAAGAGACTCCTTATGGAGCCTTTCTTTAACTCTGTCATTGAAAGGGTGAGGAGAAACAAGTCAAACCAGTCTTACCACTCACAGGGGGAGGGCATGCAGCCTGCTGACCCACCTCCCTCCCCAGCTCAATCTATGGGGCTCTGGAAACTTGTCCATCCAAGTGTATTTACACACTGACAGTTTAGAATTCCTTTAGAATCATAGAACCATAGAGCTGGAAGAGACCTCAGAAGGTCATCAAGTCCAGCCCCCTGCTCTAGGCAGGACCAATCCCAACTAAATCAATCTAGCCAGGGCTTTGTCAAGCTGAGACTTAAAAATCTCTAGGGATGAAGACTCCACTACTTCCCTAGGTAACCCAGTCCAGTGCTTCCCCACCCTCCTAGTGAAATAGTTTTTCCTACTATCCAACCTGGACCTCTCCCACCGCAACTTGAGACCATTGCTCCTTGTTCTGCCATCTGTCACTACTGAGAACAGCCTTTCTCCAGCCTCTCTGGAACCTCCCCTCAGGAAGTTGAAGGCTGCTATGAAATCCCCCCTCACTCTTCTCATCTGCAGACTAAACAGACCCAACTCCCTCAGCCTCTCCTCATAAGACATTTGCTCCAGCCCCCTAATCAGTTTGGTTGCCCTCCGCTGGACCCTCTCCAATGAATCCACATCTTTTTTGTAGAGGAGGCCCCAGAACTGGACACAATACTCCAGGACTGTGTCTACATTGGCAAGATTTAGCTTAAAAGCGGCCGCTTTTGTGCAAAATCTTGCCACCTGTCTACACTGGCTGCGAGTATTTGCGCAAGAACACTTCTGTTCTACTGTATGAAATCAGTGCTTCTTGCGCAAATACTCTGATGCTCCTGCTCAGGGATAAATCCTCTTGCACAAGTGTTCTTCCATAGTTCCCTGGATCGTCAAGCATTGGTGGTCATGTCTTAGAATTCCTGCATTTAGGGTTAACACAGTTTGTGATCTCCCAACAGCCCAATTGGTTACAATGGGAAAAACACCATTCTAACAGTTGAACATCTAGAGGCCTGAGCAAACTGAGTGAACTGTATTTACATAACCACACCAGGTTTTCTTTCCTATTCCAGCTGCCTATAATGGACGCATTGATTCAGACCCTATTTACACAAGTGAGATCAGAATTAGATCCCGTTTAGCTTTGTTCATTTCAGCCAGAATTATCTTATCCCCTCAACTACCATTCAGAGGACTTGCTTCGGGTTTTTCTCATAGGCGATGTGGACAATGGAAAGATTTGATGACAAAAATGCTGCTAATCTTCAGAATGTGACAAAAAGAAAGTCGACAAGTTGTGTTTACACTGCCACCCACAGGACTCATGAAATATGATCGTATATGTCCCAGTTCCTATGGGTCACTCGCAGCTGTGATTACACCTATTCTTCACCCCACATACTGTTAAGATCCAAAAGCTCTGGGATGGTCCAAGCAGGAGAGTGTCTTGAACAAGAGCCACCCCTGGTTCCCTGAGAAGATGCCATGAGGACCACTACTCAATAAGATAGACAGCAGGAAATGGAGTTTCAAGTTCCTTGGGTTTGCAGGAGGGATGGGCACATCTGTTTTCCTGCTACGTGGCTGCAGAGCAGCAGAGGTCAAAGCGTTGGCCAGACTAGCTAATTGGGCATCGTGGGAAACATGTCTGAGTTCAATAAACTTGACAAAAAACCTAGTGCAGGACACACTGCATGACTGTTGACAATCAAGGGGAGAGAAAAGTTCCTCGCAGAGCTGAAAGCTTTTTGTTGTCAAAACTGGGTGCTTGTTGTGACTTTTGTCACATTACAACGTGAACACTCTCCAGGATTTTTTGGGACAAAACTTGCCATTGTGAAAATGGCTGCCACTCTTTTTCGGCACAGAGCTTTGTCGGAGAAAAGCGGCAGGCTAGAGGCTGATCTTTCGAAAAAATAAAGTCCTTTTCGAAAGATCCCTTATCCCTCGTGAAATGAAGTTTACAGGATCTTTCGAATAAGGCTTTATTTTTCAAAAGATCAGCCCCTAGACTGCCACTTTTCTCCGACAAAGCTCCATGCTGAAAAAAAGCGGTGGCCATTTTTATGCTAATGAAGCACAGGATATTTAAATCCCTGCTTCATTAGCAGTTTCGATGTGTCGGCAGAGAGGCGTAGTCTAGACACATAGTCTTCAGAAACAGCTGGAGGATGGCTCAACTAATTTATCAGTTAAGAGACAAGTCTTTCCAGCTCCAACCTTTCCAGTGCTGTATTGATCTTTCAGTTATACTCTCCATTGTTACATTCCCTGTAGGGTTAAATGCCACAAGTAATGAGACTTTCATCCAACTATTCCACTGCCAATAGGTCACACAAGTAGGAAAAACATCTTTTCCAGTGTCATTACTCCTAATTACATCTTTTAGTACAGTCCTTCTCCTGCCTTGGGACTAATTTTTGCACCTTATACACATGTAATTTACAGCCTTCAAAAGCTTGCAGACATTTCTCATCTCTTTCTTTGCTGCCATTACCCTGCCTACACACATCTAACTCTATTAACCTTCCCTTGGATTCTGTAATTAAGTTGGTTTCCCTGCCTCGCTGCTGTTTGGCACTATGAGACCTCTTCGAAATTACTAAACAGCATTTCAGCAACAGATAGCTGCAGTGGCATAGGTAGAAGCTATGGAAACCCTCAATGGCCTTTTAACCCACTCAGCAAAGTCCCAGTAGACCTCATTTGCAGGCAGGCGAAACTGTCATGATTATGAGGGTTAGCCAGCAGCCTGGGGATTAAGGGGTTAACTACACCTAGCCAGGTGGAGTGACCAATAGGAATGTAGGTGGGACTTTTCAAACTGGGACAAAGGAATTTGGGTTTTTTTCTTTTTTTCCTTTTGTCTCTCTGGGAGCTCTCTGCAGCTACAGAGAGGGACAAGCATGTCTCTCTCTCTCTCCAAGACATCATTCTTCATTTTCTGTAAGTAGGGTAAAGTTTAGGTAGTTTCGTTAGGTTTTATTGTGTTATGGATTGGGTATGGGATCTGAGATCTGGCACTGCTTAAAAGATGTTTTGGCTTTTCTTTGTAACTAAGTTCTAGGCCCATGGAGTTTCTCCATGAGTATATTTTGTTACCTTCCTCTCTAGTCATTATACTTGCAACCAGAATATTGTTGTAATAATAAAAGTTCTTTCTTTTCTTTTATTAACCTGGCAGTGGTTAATGGTGTGCCCTGATTTTTGTTTTAGGGGGAAGATTTCCCAAATGATCTTTCCCCTGGTTTCTTTAGCAACATTTGGGTGGTGGCAGCGGAAGTTTTATTCCCAAGATCTAGGTTTTTAAGATCTTGGGGGAAGTTTTATACCAAAGCCTGGTAGATAAGGCTTTGGGGTACACTTGCTGGCCCCCACTTCTGCATTTATCATGCCAGAGTGGGGAAGGAGCCATGACAGAAACAATGATAAATACAGATTAAAACAAGTTAGGCAGATCTCTGGGCCATGTTAAAGCTGTACAACACAGCGTGTTGGGCTAGGGCCAAATGTTATTTATACTCTTGAAAAGTGACAAGCTTCTGTCTGAAGTCAAGACATGCCAAGGGTCCCTGCAGTTAGCTGGGCAGGACTGGGTTGCTTTGGCACAGCGTTTCATTCCTGGAGGAACATTCAAGGGGACTGGTTAGGGCTCATTGGAATTTTTTTCATAGATTATTTGTTACTAATTATCAGTAGGAGTAGTATGTTGAGTTTTCATACAGAATGAAACCTAACATAACATAAGAACATAAGAACGGCCGTACTGGGTCAGACCAAAGGTCCATCTAGCCCAGTATCCTGTCTACCGACAGTGGCAAGCACCAGGTGCCCCAGAGAGGGTGGACTGAAGACAATGATCAAGCGATTTGTCTCCTGCCATCCCTCTCCAGCCTCTGACAAACAGAGGCCAAGGACACCATTTTATCCCCTGGCTAATAGCCTTTTATGGACCTAACCTCCATGAATTTATCCAGCTTCTCTTTAAACTCTATTATAGTCCTAGCCTTCACAGCCTCCTCTGGCAAGGAGTTCCACAGGTTGACTACACGCTGTGTGAAGAAGAACTTCCTTTTATTAGTTTTAAACCTGCTACCCATTAATTTCATTTGGTGTCCTCTAGTTCTTCTATTATGGGAACTAATAAATAACTTTTCTTTATCAGCCCTCTCCACACCACTCATGATTTTATAGACCTCTATCATATCCCCCCTCAGTCTCCTCTTTTCTAAACTGAAAAGTCCCAGTCTCTTTAGCCTCTCCTCATATGGGACCTGTTCCAAACCCCTAATCATTTTAGTTGCCCTTTTCTGAACCCTTTCCAAGGCCAAAATATCTTTTTGAGGTGAGGAGACCACATCTGTACACAGTATTCAAGATGTGGGCGTACCATAGTTTTATACAGGGGCAGTAAGATGTTCTGGGTCTTATTTTCTATCCCTTTCCTAATAATTCCAAGTTTTTTAGGTCATTTTTTTCAGTGTTTCCACCAAAAACCATACACCAAAAACTATTTTTTCTGCAAATGTTTCCTCTTATTGGTTTAAAACATGGTTTTTGTAAACAGAACATTTTAAAAAAAAATTATTTTGAATTTTTTATCATAAAACCACCATTGTCATTGGAAAACTTTAAAAGAAAATTCGATTCTCTGCAAAAATTAATTGGCCTTTTCCCACTTCCACTTTTCCCTGCTGGAATGTGCCTCAGCTGGGAGCCAGGATTTCTTCTCCCACTTTATACTGATTCCTGCCCAGTTTCCAGGATGCCATGCAAGACTCCATGTTAACATGGCTAAAGCATAGGTAAAGCATGCAGAAAACAGCCTCCACGATTGGACACGCAGGCAGCTTAACATTTCTCCAGCCGCCCATCCACTCACTCCCAGCCAGTTTCCATTCTCTTCCTTCCTTTCTTTCCTCTCTGTTTATAGCCGGCCTGTCTCCCATCCTCCACCTCATCGGTCTCTCCTCTTCGCTAACCCTCTCTCCCAGGGGCAGGATAGTGGCTTAGACCATTAGCAGTGTATGGATGCTATTCTTCATCCCATGCAGCACTGCAACACCAATCCAGCGGCTGTTTGCAAGCGCAGGGCTGGGCGAAAGCAGAGGAGGCTTGAAGAGCTGTGTCAGTTTTTCCCATCAGCACAGCCCACAAGACTTCTGCTTGGCCTGCCGGAGGACCAGCGGAGTCAGAGGAAAGTACAAGTTCTGGCGACATCTGGGGGTTATTTTATGCTGCAACCTGTGGAGATCCACAGGTCTTGAAGCCAGATTCACAGGCAACCTTTGCATCCTCCTGACCACCATCTATCACTTTCTAATTCCTAGTGGACAGAGGCTATGTCTATACTACGGGGCTGTGTCTAGACTGGCAAGTTTTTCTGGAAAATCATCTGCTTTTCCGGAAAAACTTGCCAGCTGTCTACACTGGCCGCTTGAATTTCTGGAAAAGCACTGACGATCTCCTGTAAAATCATCAGTGCTTTTCCAGAAATACTATGCTGCTCCCATTCGGGCAAAAATCTTTTTCCGAAAGACTTTTGCACAAAAGGGCCAGTGTAGACAGCATAGTACTGTTTTCCGCAAAAAAGCCCCGATCGCAAAAATGGCAATCGGAGCTTTTTTGCGGAAAACCGCGTCTAGATTGGCCACGGACACTTTTCCGCAAAAAGTGCTTTTCCGGAAAAGCATCCTGCCAATCTAGATGCGATTTTTCCAACAATGCTTTTAACGGAAAACTTTTCCGTTAAAAGCATTTTCAGAAAATCATGCCAGTGTAGACGTAGCCACGGTGTTTTCCAGGATACTGGAGGTATCCCAGAAAAACTCCGCCATGTCCTGGGAATGCGTCTGCTCTTCCGCTTTTTTCTGCAGCTGAGCAGACAGGCTCTTTCAGAAGCCCTGTCTTCCTCCTTCCACGAGGCCGAAGGGCTCTTCCGAAAGAGGAGGCTTTCCCGAAATTTGGCCCAGTGTAGATGGGTCAAATTTCAGAAAAGCCTCTTCCGAGAAAACAATCGTACCTTTTTCCGATAAATCAGTGTAGTCTGGACGTGACCTGAAAGGCTAATGGAATCCTACCCCCGCCCCCAGGTAACGCCCACAGGTTGGAGTGGGGCCTGGCTCCCTAACCCTATTAAAACCAGAGCATCAGCTGATTCCTGAGCGCCTGCCTCTGGTTCCTGCCTTCCTGTCTCACTCCTGATCCCTGTGCTGGTTTCCCATGCGGGGTCTGACTCTGACCTTTGGTTTGGATCCTGGCTCTCATTCTGGCTCTGATCCGGGGCTTGCCTCCCTGAGGCCTGCTTGAATCCCCAGCGCTCGCAGTGCAAGTCCCAATCACGGAACGGTGTCCCCTCTGTAAGCGACGGGGTGTGGGAGCCGCCGGCGGATTTTGGCCCACGTGTAGAAATGGCGTCCTAGTCTCTACGTGCAAGTGAAGGGGCAAGACGGCCGGAGGAATCAGCTGAACAAAAGATGCTCAGGGAGCAGGTGGGGCTCTGACAATGGACACCAGCTGAGGATCTGCCCATTCTCTGCAGGCATGGATTGCATCAGGCTCACTCTCCAGAGTTCCCTGCAAACCAGAGCTCCAGGCCATGCTGCAGATGCACAGGGAAGTCTCCATTTGTGTCACCACGTCTGACGGCAACAATTGGCCCCACATACAAAAGCATTTTGAGACACAACTTGGTACTGACAAGCACAACAAAACGGAGCCTTTTGCAAAACACACTCCCTTTGCTAACTCCTCTGCGATCCCTGCTACTGCTCATTAGCACAGACATCTGCATGGTAGGAAATCACAGCTTCCTGCCGGAGCTCTTGGCTTGCAAAGTCTTTGCATGTGTTCGGGCTTCTCTCCCTGGTGAGTGTCTCCTAATTAGCCCAATCTGAGCCACTCGTTGTAGGAATGTTTTTCTTTGTCAGACTTTGCACCCCGCCAGTCACTTCCCTTGCAGTCCCTCCCCCAACCTGAGCACTGGGCTCTCACAGTATCTTCTTTCTGCTGCAACCAAGTGGCAACCGCCTTTCTGATAGGACATGCACATCATTCATTATCCCTGTGCATTCTTCCCTCAATGCAGGAGGAGACTCGAGTCCATTTCTCCATTTCAGGATAATTAATGGGTTCACTTGCTTAGAGGCCTGATTGCTCCAAATATTGTGAAACTCAAATGTTCAAAATTTGTAAATCAGACGGCAAAACCAACCAAACAACCCCCAGGAGTTACTAAAAATAAGAAACACTGGAGCACAGTGATTTGGTTTCTGAGCCTTTGGGGTTGCACTCAGGTGACATTTCCGAGTTTCTTTGCAAACCCAACCAGGAGGGCTAGAAGTGAAAATTGAGATTCTTCCATTAGCCTTTGACATTAGCTGAGCCTTTAAGGAAAATACCTAATGCCATAAGGCTTGTGATGAAAACAAGACAGCAGCAGGCAACACTGCTGCTCCTCAAAATAGAGCACTTCCTTTCCCCGCCCAGCAGGAGTCATCCCAGAGAAACAAAAGCCGGGTGCTGAAAGTGCACACGTAGGAGGTGGTCATCTGGGATTCTGCATGGTCAGGTCCCTTTCCTCTCAAAGGTCTCTTGGGTGCTGCTGTGAACAGCCCTCTGTGTCAGTGCAGGGGCAGATGGCTTAGCTCCTTCCCTCTCTTCCTATGTATGTTTCTCTGCACCGCTTCCAGCACAATCCCCGACCAGTGTCTGTAGCATCCAATTGCCTCCTCAGCCAGGTTTCGGACATTTCAACTGTATTTAAACATCATGGCTTTGTTTCTGTAAAAAAGTTGCAACTAGCTCTATAAATAACCTGCCCCTGCCTGCAGAGCTGCCCTTTCTGCACACCGGAAAAGATACTGGGCAGGTCTCGCCTTGTAAGAGCTAGATGGGAAGGGGGGGAACAATAAAGCACAAATTTGTTTTCCTACTGTGTGGTTTCCCTCTTCCCCTTCATTTCATTTTCCTCGAGATTCTCCGACCAGCCCATCTCCTTGTGCACAGGTAGCAACTGTTTCCAAAGAGCTGCAGGGCCACATTTTCAGAGGTTTGCAGATGCCTAAAGGGGGCAACAGGCTGGGAGGAATTGTTAGTTTTCAGGGTGACATTTCAAAGCAGCCTTGAAAAACTGGAGAATTGATCTGCAATCAGTTAGATGAATCTCACTAAAAGATATTGCGGGAGTGCTATTGGAGCTACTGCAACATGCAACGCTGCCTCTTGAAGAGATCTCTGGCCTGTGATTATGTCCTGGGGTTGACAAATTGAGTTAGCTGATTCATGTGCTTGTCAGCCACAGAACTAGCATGGTATAACCCTCCTTTTAGAAAGTCTCAGAGGGGTAGCCATGTTAGTCTGTAAATTTAAAATCAACAAGGAGTCCTGTGGCAGGTAACTGCTTTTTCTATTATATATATTCTGGTTTCTGTGATTTCCACTCCAACTCATCTGATGAAGTGGGTTTTGCCCCCAAAGCTTATCCTGAATTTGTTAGTCTCTGAGGCTGTGTCCAGACTCAGGGGTTTTTTCGGAAAAAGTAGCCTTTTTCCGAAAAAACTTCACCTGCGTCTAGACTGCAGCCGCGTTCTTTCGAAATTAAATCGAAAGAACGCGGCTTTTCTTTCGACGGTGGTAAACTTCATTTTACGAGGAAGAACGCCTTTTTTCGAAAGAGCTCTTTCGAAAAAGGCGTTCTTGAATGCAAACAGGGGTTTTTCAAAAGAGATCATCCAGACTGCCTTTCGAAAAAGCGGCTTGCTTTCGAAAGAGGCTTGCAGTCCAGACATAGCCTAAGGGTATGTCTACACTACCACCCTAGTTCGAACTAGGATGGTTAATGTAGGCATTCGAACTTGCAACTGAAGCCCGGGATTTGAATTTCCCGGGCTTCATTTCCATGTTGCTGGGCGCCGCCATTTTTAAATGTCCGCTAGTTCGGATTCCGTGCCCGCAGCTACACACGGCACGAACTAGGTAGTTCGGATTAGGCTTCCTATTCCGAACTATCTGTACACCTCATTCCATGGGGTACTCGTACTCACTGGTTGAGGAACACTGGCGTGCATCATCCCCAGAAATAAAGATTCCATTAGTGTTGCACAAGCTAGACTTAGAAACAAGCTCACTGTCCCACAGCTGCACTACCTCGGCAAGTGCTAAGAGGAAAAACCTGCTTCTGTCTCTGAAGACAGCAGTAAGACTCAAACTCACGGGGAAAAAATACAAGGAGTAAGCACGGGCCACTCACTTTTTCTGACCTAATTGCATCTTTAGTAATTCAGTGAACTGGTCATTACTTACAGGTTTTGGAATGAAACAGCCATGGGAAAAGAGCCCTTGAGATGCACAATAAATAGCCGAAGCACTAGCTGGAGCAGGGAGCATATGAAAATAAATAAAAGGGAGGACGGTTACATAAGAAAATAAGAATGGCCATACTGGGTCAGACCAAAGGTCCATCTAGCCCAGTAGCCTGTCTACCGGCAGTGGCCAGTACCAGGTGCCCCAGAAAGGGTGGACTGAAGACAATGGTCAAGTAATTTGTCTCCTGCCATCCTTCTCCAGCCTTTGACAAACAGAGGTCAGGGACACCATTTCTATCCCCTGGCTAATAGCCTTTAATGGACCTAACATCCATGAAATTATCTAGCTTCTCTTTAAACTCTATTATAGTCCTAGCCTTCACAGCCTCCTCTGGCAAGGAGTTCCACAGGTTGACTACACGCTGTGTGAAGAAGAACTTTCTTTTATTAGTTTAAAACCTGCTACCCATTAATTTCATTTGGTGTCCTCTAGTTCTTCTATTATGGGAACTAATAAATAACTTTTCTTTATCGGCCCTCTCCACACCACTCATGATTTTATAGACCTCTATCATATACCCCCCTCAGTCTCCTCTTTTCTAAACTGAAAAGTCCCCAAAAGTACAAAAATCTTTTTGTGATCTGATTTAATCATTAATAAATAAGTACTAAGCAATGAGCTTCTTTCTTCAAGGATCTCAAATGCTCTACAAATATAAACTAATTTAGGCCTTAGAATCTTCTTGTGTGGAAGGTAAGTGATTTCAGAGTTCATATCAGCAGGCAGCAAGGCAAATAAGGCCACTGTCTAACACCATGAAGCATCCACACTACACAGCCATGTAGTGAAATAGAATGAACTCTGTCTGGGTGAGACTGCTGAGGGATTTTAAAAGGGCAGAAGGGGGCATAGTGTAGATCACTGTGGAGCTAGTCCACAGATGCGGAACAAAAATTCCCAAGAAATGTTTGCATTTTTAAGGTGAAACTGAAAAAAATGGTTATAAGAAAAATGTAAAAATTGGTTATAACAAAAATGTAAAAATCTTGATTTTTTCCAGAATTAAGAACTGAAAAATTATATTGAAAATTTTATGAAAACTGAAACCATGCCCCATTTTTTCCCTAAAGCTGTTTTCAGTTTTTAAAAATGCTGAATTTACAAAAACAAACAACCTTCTCTCCCCTCAAAAAAACAAAAAAAAACCCCTCAAAATCCCAAACTTTGACCCAAATATTTTTTACTGAAAGCAGGTTTTGTTTCAGATTCTGATCAAAATGAAAATTTCCCACACAATGTTCATTTTGGCCAAAAAGGCATTTTTGTGTGCTGATGAGCTCATTAGCCCATCCATGCCTCACTCTCATCCAGACAGGATTTTGCTGAGATGCCAGGGAGCACAGCATCGCAGCAAAATGAATCTTTAGTTATTCAGTGAACCCGGTCATTACGCTCAGGTTTTGGAATGAAACAGCCATGGGAAAAGAACTGTTGAGATGCACAAGAAATAGCCGAAGCACAAGCTGGAGCAGGGAGCATATGAAAATAAATAAAAGGGACAACTGTAGTCATCCAAGAAAAAGTACAGTAGATCATCAGAAGACAGGGCTTTTTGTGTGCAAGAGTTATTCCTCTTTCTACAAGGAATGAGCCTTTTAGTGCAAGAGCTCTTGCACAGAAAGGTGTGTGTGGACAGACACCTGGGCTATGTCTACAATCTGCATTGTTGCGCAATAAGATATGCAAATGAGGCACGGGGATGAATATCATGTTTGCATACCTAATGAGCCGCCATTTTGCAAGGAAAATCTTGCTAGTCTAGACACAGCCGAGGAGTTTGACCTAGAGAGGTTTGTAAATAAGTGGTGGGCATCACTATCTGCAGATCCATATAGCAATCTCTCAGCATTGCCTGGTGAGTAAAATACTTGGACTATGTCTACACTGCAGTTCTTTTTCGGAAAAAGGAACACAAATTGTGAACTGCAATTTGCGCACCTTTTTCTGCCTTTTTTGTTTTTCGGAAGAGGCTTTTCCAACATTTCGCCCGTCTACACAGGACCACATGTGGGGAAAACTTCCTCTTTTGGAAGAGGAGATAAAATAAAGGGAAGGGAAATAAAAACAACCCAGGAAACTACAGACCAGTCAGTTTAACTTCTGTGCCAGGAAAGATAATGCAGCAAGTATTTAAGGAAATCATCTGCAAACACTTGGAAGATAATAAGGTGACAGGGAACAGCCAGCATGGATTTGTAAAGAACAAATCAAGTCAAACCAATCTGATAGCTTTCTTTGATAGGAAAACAAGTCTTGTGAAAAAGGGAGAAGCGGTGGATGTGGTATACCTAGACTTTAGTAAGGCATTTGATATGGTCTAACATGATATTCTTATCAATAAATTAGGCAAATACAACTAAGATGGGGCTACTATAAGGTGGGTGCATAACTGGCTGGATAACCGTTCCCAGAGAGTAGTTATTAACAGTTTGCAATCCTGCTGGAAAGGAGTAACAAGTGGGATTCAGCAGGAGTCTGTTTTGGGATCGCTTCTGTTCAAAATCTTCATCAACTATTTAGATATCGGCATACAGAGTACGCTTATTGGCTACGTCTACATTGGCCCCTTCTTTGGAAGGGGCATGCTAATTTTCCACTTCGTAATAGGGAAATCCGCTATATAGGGATATCCCCCGCGGCATTTAAATAAAAATGTCCACCGCTTTTTTCCGGCTTTTAGAAAAGCCGGAAAAGAGCGTCTACACTGGGCCCGATCCTCCGGAAAAAGCCCTTTTCCGGAGGATTTCTTATTCCTACTTTGAAGGGCTTTTTCTGGAGGATTGGGACCAGTGTAGACGCTCTTTTCCGGCTTTTCTAAAAGCCGGAAAAAACGGCGGACATTTTTATTTAAATGCCGCGGGGGATATTTAAATCCCCCGCGGATTTCCCTATTATGAAGTGGAAAATTAGCATGCCCCTTCCGAAGAAGGGGCCAATGTAGATGTGCCCATTAAGTTTGCTGGCGATACCAAGCTTGGAGGTGTTGCAATTGCTTTGGGGAATAGGATCAAGATGATCTGGACAAATTGGAGAAATGGTCTGAGGTAAACAGGATGAAGTTTAATAAGGACAAATGCAAAATGCTCTATTTAGGAAGGAACAATCCATTTCGCACATAAAGAATGGGAAGCGACTGTCTAGGAGGGAGTATGGCAGAAAGGGATCTAGGGGTTATAGCTAAATAAACAGTATGACGCTATTGCAAAAAAAGCCAACATGATTCTAGGATGCATTAACAGGTGTGTTATGAGCAAGACACGAGAAGTCATTCTTCCGCTCTACTCTGCGCTGGTTAGGTCTCAGTTGGAGTATTGTGTCCAGTTCTGGGTGCCACATTTCAAGAAAGATGTGGAGAAATTGGAGAAGGTCCAGAGAAGAGCAACAAGAATGATTAAAGGTCTAGAGAACATGACCTATGAAGGAAGGCTGAAAGAACTGGGCTTGTTTAGCTTGGAAAAGAGAAGATTGAGAGGGGACATGATAGCGGTTTTTAGGTATCTAAAAGTGTGTCACAAGGAGGAGGGAGAAAACTTGTTCATCTTGGCCTCCGAGGATAGAACAAGAAGCAATGGGCTTAAACTGCAGCAAGGGAGGTTTAGGCTGGACATTAGGAAAAAGTTCCTAACTGTCAGGGTGGTTAAACACTGGAATGAATTGCCTAGGGTGGTTGTGGAATCTCCATCTCTGGAGATATTTAAGAGTAGCTTAGATAAATGTGTATCAGGGATGGTCTAGATCAGTGGTCCCCAACCTTTCGGAGCTGCCGGGTGCCCGGGGGCGGGGCTGCTCATGTGCCCGGGGGGAGCGCCTCGTGTGCGCCGCGTGTCCGGGGGCGGGGCCTCCAATTTGCCGTGCACCCGGGGCCAGCGCCCCCCCATAGCCACGCGTCCGAGCGTGGGGCCGCACATTCGCCGCGCACCCAGGACCAGCGCTCCCCATGCACCATGCACCTAAATGCAGGACCTTCCATTTGCCACGCGCCTAGGGCTGATGCTTCCCATGTGCCATGCGCCTGGGGCAGGGCCGGCCCTGAACACTTGGAGGGCGCATATAAATGTGCATGCTGGAGACCACTGGTCTAGACAGTACTGGGTCCCTCCATGAGGGCAGGGGACTGGACTCGATGACCTCATAGACTTTATAGACTTATAGACTTTAAGGTCAGAAGGGACCATTATGATCATCTAGTCTGACCCCCTGCACAGTGCAGGCCACAGAATCTCACCCACCCCTCCTAGAATAACCCTCTCACCTATATCTCAGATATTGAAGCCTTCAAATACTTTGAAGACCCCAAGATGCAGAGAATCCTCCAGCTGTGATCTGTGCCCCATGCTACAGAGGAAGGCGAAAAACCTCCAGGGCCTCTGCCAATCTACCCTGGAGGAAAATTCCTTCCCGACCCCAAATATGGCGATCAGCTAAACCCTGAGCATGTGGGCAAGACTCACCAGCCAGACACCCAGAAAGTTCTCTATAGTAACTCCTATCATCCCTCCAGTGACCTATTTCCCACTGATAATGAAGGTCAATTAGTGACCAAGATCATGTTATCTCATCAAACCATCCCCTTCATAAACCCATCTAGTTTAATCTTGAAACCAGATAGATCTTTTGCCCCCACTACTTCCCTTGGAAGGCCGTTCCAAATCCTCTCGTGGTCCCTTCCAGTCCTAGTAGTCTATGATTCTAAGAGCCCTTATTCCTTCTAAAATGAGGAATACGCGGCTTCTGAAAGAATGCACCCGCTTTTTCGGAAACTGACCTGAAAAAGCAGATACGTTCCCTGGACGCAGCAGAGTTTTTCTGGGATACCTCCAGTATCCCGGAAAAACTCTGTAGTGTAGACATAGCCTTGACTAGGACTCAGGAAAATTCAGCTCTATTCATGGGACTGCTGGGTAACCTTGGACCAGTTACTTTAATCTGCCTGTTACTCAGTTTCCCCATCTGTGAAATGGGGATCATGATACTGACTTCCTCTGCAAAATGCTTTCAGATCTACCAATTAAAAGCTCTCGGTCTTATTGTTACTCAGAGCTCTTGCATATTTTTATGGCCCAATGCTAATGTCGCCAGTCAGATTTCTGTGCAGGGATGGCCACGCATTAGTTCTTGGCACACACCTGGTTAATTTCAGCCCTGCAAGGGAATTAAACTCATATTTTATCTGCAGCATTCAGTATGTTATTCCTTTGGAAGCTAGAGTGTAATGAACTTGCTGTTTGTTATAATTAATAAAAAACCCTATAACTTTAAATTAGATCATAAATCTTTTAATGAAATCCAATACCGCAGTGAATATATTAGCTTTCCCAAGACATTAGTGCTTCTTCAGTGATGGGAGCCAGGCAATTTCTGTTCTAACTAACACAACCCAGCACACTCCCTGAGGCACATACGGCTTGTTCCTCTGATGCCCCCTTCTTTCCTGAGCATATAGCTTCTGACTGTAAGAGAGTGCAGCCGGGCAAACTGCAAAATAACCCAGAGCCCAGAGTAACTGTTGGGGCTTTTAAAGTAAGTGCTACATCGATTGCAAACCCACTGGGGCAAGGGCTGTCTTTTTGTTCTGTGTCTGTACAGCACCTGTCACCACTGCAGCCTGGGACACACCAGGGATTGCTAATTGCTACTGGACTGCAAATACACAATCACAATTAAAGTGTTGTGTAGCCAGTAAAACATTCCAGGCCAGCTCTTCAAGAGGCATTGCACGGGGACCTATGACAGCACAGACCCAGAGCAGGGGTCTCCAACCTTTTTAACCACAAGATCGCTTTTTCAATGTAAGTGCAATGGGGTAGGGGGTAGGGGTGCAGGCTCTGGTCTTGGGCCAAGGGGTTTGGAGTGTGGAAGGGGACGCCCTGAAGGTAGGGAGGTGGGGTGGGATTTGGAGTGAACTAGGGGATAGGGCATTTGTCTGGGGAGCACAGGGCGGTGGGTTAGAGTTGGGTGCCCTACTTGGTAGCTCACGGCTGCCTCGGCTCCAGCAGGCACAGCTGGGGGCGGGGTGCATGTCCCAGATCCAGGTTCATCTGCCCTTTGTGCTCCCCAGCCAGAGTGAGGAAGGCAGCAAACTGTGCACTTCCCCCTGGCTCCCCAACGAAGAGAAAAAGGCAGTAATGTTCCCATATGAATCAGGGTTGGGGGGGGGGGGAAGGACGAGACTCAGGGCTGGGGCAGTCCCAGATGGGAGGATTGCCCCCCCCAGCCAGCCCTTTCACCTCCCTGATGATTCTGTCTCTTTTCCGGATGCTTTTGTGTCCCTGTATGCATGGGGGGGAGTGGAGGAGAGAACTTCAGCCCCTTCCCCGACCAACCAGACCCTTCCCTTTCTTTAAGTTATGATAAGAGGAAGCTGTATACCACATCTGGTGGTCCTAGCTCTGAGGCCATGTCTACACTGCGCGCTTATTTCGAAATAACAGTGTCCTCGTCTACACAGCAAGCCCATTATTTTGAAATAATTTTGAAATAACGGGCCTCTTACTCCGACTCCTGTAACCCTCATTTCACAAGGAGTAAGGGAAGTCGGAGGAGGAGTGTTCTTCCTTCAACTTCCTGCTGCGCAGACAGTGCCAAAAGTTGAGTTAAGCTACTTCGACCCAGCTATGCAGTTAACATAGCTGACGTTGAGCATCTTAATTTGACTTTAGCTTGCAGTGTAGGTGTACATTGACTGTGTAGAAGGGATTCTTGAACAAACACAGACAGACAAACAGACTCACTCACTCAGGCTGTGTCTAGACTACATGCCTCTGTCGTCAGAGGCATGTAGATTAGACACATAGGCAAAGTCAAATGAAGACGCGATTTAAATGATCGTGGCTTCATTTAAATTTACATGGCTGCCGCGCTGAGCCGACAAACAGCTGATCAGCGCGCTAGTCTGGACGCTCCCCTGCTGACATCAAAGCCCTTTGTCGGCAGCCCCGTTATTCCTCGTGGGATGAGGTTTACCGGGGCTGCCGACAAAGGGCTTTGATGTCGGCAGGGGAGCGTCCAGACTAGCGCGCTGAGCGGACAAACAGCTGATCAGCTGTTTGTCGGCTCAGCGCGGCAGCCATGTAAATGTAAATGAAGCCGCGATCATTTAAATCACGGCTTCATTTGCCTTTGCCAAAAAAACAAATCTACATGGCTCCGTCGACAGAGCCATGTAGTTTAGACGTACCCTCCCAGACAAACTCTGTCAAATAGACACCTGGCTTTTATATGCAGTTTATCATCAGTAACTCTCAAGCACTTTACAATGAAGGTCATTGTCTTTATCCTCCTTTTACTGATGGGAAAACTGATGTACAGAGATTCAAAGTGACATGCCCCAAATCACCCAAAAGTAGAACCCAGACAGCCTGAGCCCCAGTTCAGTTTGATACCCAGTAGGTCACACAGCCCCCGTCTCTTCAAGCATACGAGAATGATACGTGTCTATCCAGAATAGCCCAGCGTTCCCTGGAACATCTCCAATACATTCAGCCCAGACAGAGTAAAATATCTGTCATTTTATCAATTTCTTCATCAAGACATAATCACAAATCAATGAGAGACTTTCCACATTCCTGCTTTTATTATCTAACGACAAACATTTTTTATTTTCCTTATAATTAGACTTTTGGCTTGCAGGGAAGTAGTAAAAACCTAATTTCTTGAATGTTTTGAATATTATTGACCCTTTCCTGCTAGAAAAATCCACTACGGCGGCACCTCCCTATCCTAATTCCTTCCTGGTGGAGCCATTTGAATGGCTTCATTTTTGCAAAGCCTTAGCATCCTTCTCAGACTTTGTAGTAAAGACGTCATGAAAAGACGGATGTTTGTTGTTTGGACCCAGAATGGGCAGCGGGTGAAAGCCCAGCTGGGGAAGGCAAGCTGCAGCTCTGCCCCACCCTGCCCTTTCCGCCCAAGGCCTGTCCTGCCTCTTCCCCCAAGGCCTACCCCTGGAGCTATGTCCTGCCCATGGAGGGCTGGGGCTGCCGCGCTGCCCTCCCAGGTGGCTAAGGCGCAAGGCTGCTGTTCCGGGGTGGGACCACATCCCTCCATGGAGGCTGAGGAAGCTGGGCTGCCACACCGTGGCTCCAGCCTTCCCCTGTGACCAGGGAGGCTGGGCTGACGCACCGTGGCAGCAGTCCCAGCCTTTGGCGGTCAGGCATGCAGGCAGTTCTGGGAAGGCCGGGCCTTCTCTTGCCTACGTTACCCATGTGTCCCAGTCAAGGCTGCAGACAGGTAAATAAGCACTGTCACGTGGCAAGGGTGAAAATCCGCTGACATCAGTGGCTCCTGTCCCACTTCCGAAGTGCCACATGTCCACTTGCGTGTCTCAGAACATATTTCGTAACTGTGATTTTTCAGACGTCATCGAAGAAAGTCCCAAATGGGCATGTTGCACCCCCGCCCCTTGGTTTGTGAGGAAATTTGGATCTTGATCCCAATTCCGTGGCTCAGGTCAACAGCGATATCTGAACACCCCGAAACTGTGGAGAAGCTCAGGGCAGTTTCTTGTGGGTCAAGGAATGAATCGCCTCTCCGTGCGGATGCCTCTTGACTCTGCAGGTGCTGGCTGAATTCTCAGCTGTAGGAAGAGGAGGGACAGAGGGAAGCCGCTCTGCAGGCGAGACGGTTACATTCTGGCTGGGGAGATCTCCTTTCAGGTCTGTGGTGGGTGCACAGATCATGGTCAGGGACTCCTCGGATGACCAGGGAGATTCTTGGTAGCCTTCCCTTTGTGCTTAGCTCCCAATCTGGCCTTTAAGGAGCAAGGTGTGGAGGGACTCGGAACAATCCCAGACTGCAGCCACAAAGGAAGATGTTCCCCCGATTTCATCCTCATTGTTCTGCTATAAGGGTCGTACTTGCCAGATGAGAGCCACAGGCTGAGCTTAGGGGTCAGAGAGAGATCAGCAGCTTGCAGGGCTAATGCCAAGCCAGCTGTGCCTGTCCTTTCAAAGCACAGCATCAAATCCAGGCTGGCAGAGGTCAGGGACCCCGGTGCATTGGCTGTTGGATCATTGACAGCCCCGGCTGCTGTAGCATCAGAAGTCCCTCAGGACAAGTTACTGTGTATTCACTGCTGCCACGCTCGTTATCTGAACGTCTCCCCAGAGGCGCCCACCGCAGCAGCAAACCGAGCTCAGGAGGTGTTTGAGGGAAAATCCCCAGAGAAGAGTGATTTATGGTTAATCTGTCTGGCCTCTTGGATTTCATACACCGCACAGTGGAGCTTCCCGTTGGCTGGCTTTACCCCTCCTAGCAGTAAGCCCTAGAACACAGTGTCCTATTGGGTTATTTAGTCTGTCACCCCCGCAGTGGCAAGGGGATATTAACTGCCTGTCTGTAATTACGCTCTGCAGCTGAAGCACGAAGGCAAAGTTGAACAGCTTGGAGCATGGCACACATGAGGGAAAGTGACAGAACCGCTCCAGCTCTTGGAGCCAATGCACCCAACCAATCAGCCATGATTACACTGCTGCTTTTTTGAGGCCCATGGAAACCTGGGGTCATCATCCTCTGCCTCGGTTTCTCCTTCTGTAAAATACGGATAATGCTTCCGCTTTTCCTTGCTAAATCACTTTGAGGCCTACTGAAAAAAGTGCTACACAAGAGCAAAATGCAAAACAGGGCCTGCAGGGTAGCAAACTGGTCTTTGACGCAGTAAGAAATTAGGGAATAATTCTGCACTGCAATTTCCAACTATAATTGCCAGCGTTCTGGTGGGCTACGTCTACCCTGGCATGATTTTCCGGAAATGCTTATAACGGAAAAGTTTTCCGTTATAAGCATTTTCGGAAAAAGCACGTCTACGTTGGCAGGATGCTTTTCCAGAAAAGCACTTTTTGCGGAAAAGCGTCCGTGGCCAAGGTAGACGCACTTTTCCACAAAAAAGCCCCGATCGTCATTTTCGCCATCGGGACTTTTTTGCGGAAAAGAAATCTGTGCTGTCTACACTGGCCCTTTTCTGGAACAGTTTTCCAGAAAAGGACTTTTGCCCGAACAGGAGCAGCATAGTTTTTCCGGAAAAGCACTGATGATTTTACATTTGATCGTCAGTGCTTTTCCGGAAATTCAAGGGCCAGTGTAGTCAGCTGGCAAGTTATTCCGGAAAAGCGGCTGATTTTCCGGAATAAGTGGCCAGTGTAGACACAGCTGTGGAGTTTTATCTGAATCAGGACTTCAGAATTCAGTCCTTTATTTTAGAGGTTGCCTCTTGTTTTCTCCCACCTTTAATTGGAAAACAAACAATCTCATCCTTGGGCTTTGCTCGTCACCAAAGATGCTGCAGACTCACCTGGGACCGCCAGGAAAACAATGCAATAATCAATGGGTGTAAAACTGGGTGCCTGAGAATCCGTCAGAAAAGTCTGCTAACAAACAGAACCCCCATGGAAACATCAGTGCAGAAGTAATGCAATAGCTCTGCTCTGGGCCCTACCTGGGAATGATTTAGGAGGCAATTGCAAGCAGAGATCTCTTTCTCAGTCTCTTGTTTTAGTACTTGGAGGGATATTGGATCCCGGCTGAGATAAGAGCCACTCTTGCAGATTGTGATATTGGAAGCAGAGCATTGTCAAGAAAAATGAAGCACTAATTCACTCAAAGACCCTCTGGCTCATCGACCGCCCGTGCTCTGCATCTTGTAGCGGGAATGCTTCCCTCCAGCACTAGCAAATAAACAATCCTGGCAAGGTGTGGCTCCCTGAAGCTAGTGAGGGATGCCCGTGAAGAGTTTCAGGAATGATAAACTCTCAGCAGCCGCTTTTTCCCTCTGAATCCAGAGCTGGTGGATAAAGAGTTCAGGGCCATCAGCCGCAGCGTCCTGGTTTGTCTCTGGCAGCAGTCCCGAGATGTAGGCCTCAGAAGCCTGCTGAGGGTGGGTCACCTTAGTTAACTCTCCTGTGAACAGCTGAGTTTGGATTCGTCTTGTACCTGTCTCAGGCCCCTCAGAATCGTAACGTTCACTTTGGCTCAGATTCAGTCTGCAGCTCCGGTGGGTTGCAAAGGCCCTGTCCACAGAGCCAGTCTTAGAGGCGGGCCTCCCCGACATTTTTTTTTCTTTTTGCTTGACACATTTTTGTCCAGTATTTTTTTTGAAAACATCTGGCAACCCTATGGGCGAGCTGGGCAGTAGCCCGGGGCTGCCAATTGGTTAGGACCGGCCCTGCCTGTCTATAACCAACATTTAGGTTGGCAGAGCTACATTGATCAAGGTGGCTGTGTCTACACTGGGCCACTTATTCCGGAAAATCAGCCGCTTTTCCGGAATAAGCTGCGAGCTGTCTACACTGGCCCTTGAATTTCCGGAAAAGCAACGACGCTCTACTGTACAAAATCAGCTGCTATTTCGGAAAAACTATGCTGCTCCCACTCAGGCATAAGTCCTTATTCCAGAACACTGATCCGGAAAAGGGCCAGTGTAGACAGCCCAGTAGTCTTTTCCGGAAAAAAGCCCTGATCGCGAAAATGGCAATCGGGGCTCTTTTCCGGAAAAGCGCGTCTACATTGGCCACAGACGCTTTTCTGGGAAAAGGGCTTTTCTGGAAAAGCAGCCTGCCAATGTAGACGCTCCTTTTCCGGAAAAACTGACAACGGAATAGTATTCCGTTTTAAGCAGTTCCGGAAATTCATGCCAGTGTAGACACAGCCGGTGTGCAAAAAGCACTCTCTGAGCAACATCACTATGCCAGACTCAGGCTTGTGTTGCTCTAGCTGCCGTCATTCGGACAGGGCATGTCCCTGCACTGCCGCACGATCCCCTTTCATTGCTGTGGGCTAGGGGAGAGGTGATGTTGTCAGAGTTAGCACAATGTGGATGTGCCTCTCTAGTCCACGTCGTGCAGACACACTGTGCCTACACTGTGTCTACACTGGCACGATCTTGTGCAAAAGCGGCCGCTCTTGTGCAAAAACTTGATGACTGTCTACACTGGCCGCTTGTTCTTGTGCAAGGAATCTGATGTTCTAATGTATGAAATCAGGGCTTCTTGCACCAGAACTCTGATGCTCCCGCTCAGGAATAAGCCCTTTTGTGCAACGGTTCTTGCACAAGAGGCCAGTGTAGACAGGCAACATAAATTTCTTGCACAAGAAAGCCCGATGGTTAAAATGTCCATCGGAGCTTTCTTGAGCAAGAGAGTGTCTACATTGGCACGGATGCTCTTGCGAAAAAGCACATGCCAGAATAGACGCTCTCTTCTGGAAGAGTTTTTTCAGAAGAACTCTTCCTCAAAAGAGTTTTTGCGTGAGAACGCGCTAGTGTAGACTTAGTCTAGGGCTATTTCTATACTGCGTCTATATGGAATTTATATTTCTCAGGGGAGTGAATAAGCCACTCCCTGAGCAACATAAGTTACATGGACATAAGTGTCAGGGTGGGAAGTTCTATGTTGGAGGGAGAAGCTCTGCTGTAAACTCTCCAGTGCAGCCACAGCCCGAGTAAACCTCCAAATTGTACAAAGTGTAACCGATGCAGAGATGTCTGCTTGTGTCTTCAGGGAACCTAGAATCTCCCTCATTCAGCCAGGGAGGGGTGAGCTGAGCACGGATGCTCAATGCATACCGCTTAAACAGCCGCATGATTAAACTGCTTCATTGCTCATGGGAGAAAGTCTGCACATCTGCCTAGTCTCCTGAGCGACATCTCACTTTCATGCTTCAGCTGGGTGGCATTGGGTAGATGCCTTCACTTTTATTTCCCCCCTCGTTAAGCATGAGCCAGCCCCAAGATCCACAGCCAGCCCTGGGGGCAGGTTCGAGTGGCGCGCAAGGAGCTGCACGGTTACATTCTAAAGATGCGCATATTCTGCTGCAAGTGACAGCGTATTGCGGTGACTCATGACCGTGTGGGCGGAGCTGATTTTGTGGGAGGAGACTGGAAGAGGACGCGATCTGACCTGATCACTAAGTGGACCCCTGGGCTAGGGGCTCTGCATTGACTCAAACTGGTCCTGACTACATGCCATGATTGGGACCCCTCCCCCCAGTTATTTTTGAGCCCCTGGGGCTCAGTTAGAGCTGGGCGACAATTTTTCAGATCGTTAGTGATTTTCCCTTCTTTGGTTTTCAATAATTATGCTTTCTTAAGCAGCAGAGCACATCATGCTTCAAGGGACAGAGGTGGCACTTGGCTTTAAATGCTTGGAAATGCATTCAGTGAAGATTGTAAAGAACCATCACTTCAGAGGTTCCCTGCTTTTGTCCCCTCTGCTGAATCCCAGAGCAAATCAACTCACCTGTCAGCCAGCAACAACCTCAGGCCCTGAGCCGAGTCCTTGCTGCTCTGAGCACTGGCAGCACAGGCTGGGGATGTGGACGGCAGCAGGGAAAATCCATCTGAATTCCACTCCCTCTTTGCTCTGCAGGGCGGAGCTGCACAGGTCTGCCCCACCCTGCAGCAGAGGAAAAGCAGGAGGCTTACACACAAAAGGCAGCCACAGTCTTTCAGCCTTGCTGACTGTTCGGGGACAGCAAGGGACCTAAGCAAACAGGAGGACACTGAAGGCAAGCAGTGCATCTGTGGCCCAGGCTGCACAGGCTGAAACTGCTCTCCAGAATGACTGGCCCCACATCCGGGGATCAGGGAGAATCCTTAGAAATGGAAACACGCAGCACCCTTTACACGCTGTTCCCTTGTGTAGATACCTGTATCCACGCACCAGGCACAGAGTAAGAGCCATGTTATTGAGCTGGCCAGGAATGCCAGCTGACTCCCAGAGTCCTGAGATTAGTTGTGGTGTCAGGACAATTCTAAAAAATACCTAAGTTGGGATTTTTTTATTTGCCTTCTGCTGTAAAGGGGCCTCTTCGGAGTTCACATTTTTTAAGTTATTTCTCCGCAAGCTGTAGGGCTGGGAATCCACTCTTTTATTTAATGGAAGCTGAGAGTCTCATGTAACCCTGTGACTACAGCAGCTGGGGTTTTAATAGAAACCTCATTGAAATACTGATGAATTCTGACTGCCTCGCTGCACCAAGTGTGGCTGCAGGCCATTGCAATCTCTCTGAACACCCGGGAGCCTCACACCTTTGATTTTAGGACTAATCAATCGAAGGCTCTTGATCAGCTGTTTGGAAATACGTGCACAGCAAACAGCGGCTGGCTCGGGCAAAGAACACAGGGTTCTGAAAAGGGACCTGACTTTGATTTTTGAGCTGATTCTGTCACAGGTTAGGACTGGCCCCGATCCGTCGAATTCCCATCAGAATTTCAAAGCTCCCAAACTCCAGACTTCCAGCGGAATTAGTACAGGCAATGGGAGAGCTGCAAAATGCTGAGCTGAATACAAATTTCAACCCTTCCTGAGCATGGGGATGTTTGGGTCAAATGCATCATAGAAATATAGGACAGGAAGTGGCCTGGAGATGGTGGCATCAATGGCAGCAGCCGGAGTCCTGGCCCTTTAAATTGTTGCTGGAGCGTTGTTCCGCATGGCTCTGATGGATTCGGGGGCAGCACTGTGGTCCAGATGGTGCTGAGGGCGGGTAGCTCGGGCGCTGCACGTTCTGCCTGGAGGTGCAGAGCCACGCCCCCTACACCTGGCCTGGGGGCCTATGGAAGCTGTCAGGGACCTGATGAGGTAATCGCATCCATCCCTCCATGCTGAGGCAGGTCCAAGTATACCTACATCGTCCCTGTCAGGTGTTTGTCTAACCTGCAATGGTGGGAATTCCACAACTTCCCCAGCTAATCTGTACCAAGGATTAACGATCCTTAAAGGCAGAAAGCTTTTCTCTCCCTTACTGGCAATCGAAACCAACTTCTTTTTCCTTTTTGTCCTATCCTCCATAGTCCTGGGCTGTGTCTACACTGGCATGAATTTCCGGAAATGCTTCAAATGGCATACTATTCCGTTTTCAGTTTTTCCGGAAAAGGAGCGTCTACATTGGCAGGCTGCTTTTCTGGAAAAGCCCTTTTTCCGGAAAAGTGTCTGTGGCCAATGTAGGCGTGCTTTTCCGGAAAAGAGCCCCGATCTTTTCTGGAAAAGAGCCATTTTCGTGATCGGGGCTTTTTTCCGGAAAAGACTACTGGGCTGTCTACACTGGCTCTTTTCCGGAACAGTGTTCCAGAATAAGGACTTATGCCTGAGCGGGAGCAGAATAGTTTTTCCAGAATAGCAGCTGATTTTGTACAGTAGAGCATCGTTGCTTTTCCGGAAATTCAAGGGCCAGTATATACAGCTCGCAGCTTATTCCGGAAAAGCGGCTGATTTTCAGGAATAAGTGGCCCAGTGTAGACACAGCCCTGGAGAACAATTCCCCCCTCCACCCTTTATAGCAATCTTTTGCATATTTGAAACCAGTTACCATGTTCCCCCTTCAGCCTTCTCCTCCCCAGTATAACCATGCCTAAACCCCAATCATTTTTGTTGCTGTCCTCTGAACTCTCTCCCGTTTGGCCTCATCCTTTTTTTCAAAGAGAGCTGTGTTTCTAATGTTAGTGTCAATGTGATGTCACAAACAAAAATACTTCTGTTCTCCCTGTTCAATGCATCATCCTTCCTTTTCCATTCACCCTGCTGCCCATGCAGCCCCAACCTAACTCATCTTCTATATACAGCTCATCCGCCCTCAAAAGCCAGCGAGTGCACACCTCTGTTCTCACCTCACACACACTCTGGTCGTCCCTTCTCTCTCATTGACATAGGCCACCCCTGCCCACCACACTCATCAGTCCTTTTTGCAAAATAATTACATGAAAATTATCTTCCTGTTTGCAAATATTTATTGACATTTGAAGATCACTTTAGCATAAATACCACTAATAAGCAAAGATGCAAATTAAATAGCTAATCATTACCTTCGAGTAAATCAAGAAACAAGCCCAGTTTAACATAATAATTAGAAATGTAATTATGCATTTAGTGATTAAATTATTTTGATTCAAATTAGAGTGATGCTCATTGTATCTTCTGTGGGTTTTACCTCTCCTAGGAAAGGCTCTCTCATAAAATCAATGCAGAGAAGATCATTTACATCCTCTAATGGGCTCTTTAAATGTAAATTAGAAATTGTAAATTCTGGCTCATAAAGGTTCAACAAATTAGAATAACTGTGGAGGTTGG
Organism: Pelodiscus sinensis; assembly: GCF_049634645.1. Classification (NCBI taxonomy): domain Eukaryota; kingdom Metazoa; phylum Chordata; order Testudines; family Trionychidae; genus Pelodiscus; species Pelodiscus sinensis. The sequence continues at coordinate 4,146,229 of NC_134739.1, read as the reverse complement.
ATTAACCTGGGGGAGATTTCCAAAGCACGCTAAGGGGCTCAGAGTAGGACAAATGAACGTTTTCCATTGAAACGTTTTCTCCAGTGGAAAATTGGGGGTTTTGATTGAACAAATATTCATGAAAAATGTCTGCTCTCCTTGGAAAATCTCTTTTTGGCAGAAAACCAAAAGCTGAAAATTTTCAGCCCAAAAGAAGTGTTTTTACCTAAATATCTTTTGGTTTTTGGCTGAAAATCTTCCATTTTCCCTCATCAAAAATGTAAGCATTCTAAGGTTTTGTTTTTTCTAGAAAGAGTTGAAATTTTCAATGGGGAACAAATTCTGCAATTGGCTCTAATTCAGACTCATTTCTACATTCAAATCAAGGAAAGCTGTGTCTCAATCCTCTAGGTTGCTTTGAAAATCTCATCCAATTCTCCCTTTGTCTTCTCCTTGCAAGGAGGCTTATTTTTTAGTCCACTCAGAGGTATGAGTGAACAATTTGCACTTTGCTGTGAGAAGCACAAATTTCCTGATGCTTCTAATTTTACAATTCTCAACTCTACTTTAATGTTGCATCATCAGTTGGGCCTTTGATCATTTCATCTTCACTCTGCTTACTAAACGATATCCTTTGGGAAAACTTTTGATATCTAAAAACTTACATCAGATTTCAAACAGCTGATTTCTGTTAAAAAATAAACTCAGCAACTTCCAGAAAGATATTTCCTTCTTTCCTCATTCCCCACAAATGTACATTTCCTCTGCAAAATTATCCTGCTTTGTGTTAAATCCATGTCCTTATGATATACAGAGAAGCCATGTTAGATATTAATGAGCAATTACTAACGTATTATGAGAAAAGATTAAAAAGACGGGTTTTTCAGCTTTGAAAAATGACTAAGGGAGGATATAAAAGAGGTCTATAAAATTGTGAACGGTGTGGCAAAAAATGTATAAGTAAGTGTTATTTACTCTTCTTATATCACAAGAATCAAGGGTCACCCAATGAAATTACTAGGTAGCCAGTTGAAAACAAACAAAAGGAAGTATTTCTTCACACGTCTCACAGTGAATCTGTGGAATTCCTTACCAGTGGATGTTGTAAAGGCCAAAACTATAACTTGGGTAACTTCAGGTAGGATATGTCTATCAGTGGCTATTTTCCAAGATGGTCAATGATGCAACACAATTCTCTGGGGGTATGTCTACACTACCCTCCTATTTCGAAGTAGGAGGGTAATGTAGGCATACCGCACTTGCAAATGAAGCCCGGGATTTGAATTTCCCGGGCTTCATTTGCATAAGCCGAGCGCCGCCATTTTTAAATCCCGACTAGTTTGAACCCTGTGCCGCGCGGCTACATGCGGCACGGAGTAGCTAGTTCGGATTAGGCTTCCTAATCCAAACTAGCTGTACTCCTCATTCCACGAGGAGTACAGCTAGTTCGGATTAGAAGCCTAATCCGAACTACCTACTCCGTGCCGCGTATAGCCGTGCGGCACGGGGTTCGAACTAGCCGGGATTTAAAAATGGCGGCGCCCGGCTTATGCAAATAAAGCCCGGGAAATTCAAATCCCGGGCTTCATTTGCAAGTGCGGTATGCCTACATTACCCTCCTACTTCGAAATAGGAGGGTAGTGTAGACATATCCTGGGTGTCCCTAAGCCTATGACTGCCACATGCCTGGACTGGGGATAGAATCAGAGAGATGAAAGAGACTTTAGGAGGCTATAAAGTCCAGCCCCCTGCCCAAGACAGGACCAATCCCAATTAAATCAACCCAGCCAAGGCTTTGTCAAGCCGGGACTTAAACACCTCTAGGGATGGAGACTCCACTACTTCCCTAGGGAACCCATTCCAGTGCTTCACCACCCTCCTAGTGAAATAGTTTTTCCTAATATCCAACCTGGACCTCTCCCACCACAACTTGAGACCATTGCTCCTTGTTCTGCCATCCGTCACTACTGTGAACAGCCTCTCTCCATCCTCTTTGGAACCTCCCTTCAGGAAGTTGAAGGCTGCTATCAAATCCCCCCTCACTCTTCTCTTCTGCAGACTAAAGAGACCCAACTCCCTCAGCCTCTCCTTGTAGGTCATATGCTCCAGCCCCCTAATCATTTTGGTTGCCCTCCGCTGGACCCTCTCCAATGCATCCACATCATTCCTGTAATTGGGGGCCCAGAATGGGACGCAATACTCCAGATGTGACCTCACCAGAGCCGACTAAAGAGGAATAATCACATCTCTGGATCGACTGGCAATGCTCCTCTTAATGCAACCTAGTATGCCATTAGCCGTCTTGGCTATAAAGGCACACTGTTGACTCATGTCCAGCTTCTCATTCATTGTAATCCCCAGGTCCTTTTCTGCAGAACTGCTACTTAGCCAGATGGTCCCCATCCTGCAACAATGCTTGGAATTCTTCTGTTCCAAGTGCAGGACTCTACACTTGTCCTTGTTGAACCTCATCAGATTTCTTGTGGGACAATCCTCCAATTTGTTAAGTCACTCTGGACTCTATCCCTTCCCTCCAGCATGTCTACCTCTCCCCCTAGCTTAGTGTCATCTGCAAACTTGCTAAGGGTGCAATCCATCCCCTCATCCAGGTCATTAATAAAGATGTTGAACAAAATTGGTCCCAGAACTGAACCTTGGGGCACTCTGCTGGAAACTGACCACCATCCTGACACTGAGCCGTTGATCACCACCCGCTGGGCCCGACCTTCCAGCCAGCTTTCTATCCATCTTACCGTCCATTTATCCAATCCACATTCCCTTAACTTGCTGGCAAGAATGTTGTAGGAAACTGTATCAAAAGCCTTGCTAAAGTCAAGGTATATCACAGTCACTGACTTTCCCATGTCCACAGAGCCAGTTACCTCATCATAGAAGCTAATCAGATTGGTCAGGTACGACTTGCCCTTCATGAATCCATGGTGACTATTCCTGATCCCCTTCCCCTCTTCCAAGTGCTTCAAAATCAATTCCTTGATGATTGCCCTGTTCATTTGCTCTGAAACATCGGTCATTAGCCACTGTGGGAAGACAGGTTCACGGGCCAGTTTGACCATTGTTGTGTTCTCATGCATTTGTTACACATTTTCATAGATTTTAAGGCCAGAAGGGTCCATTAGGTGATATGGTCTGACCTACTATATCAGGAGTGGGCAATAATTTTTGATGGGGGTACTCCAAGAATTTGGAAAGTGGTCAATATGGTGCTCTTCCAGGATAATAATGGAGGAGGTGTGGGGTCTGGAATGGAGGCTAGGTACAGAAGGGAGCTTGTAGTAAGGTATTGGGGTGCTGGATGGGGTTTGGGGTCTGGTGAAGGAGGCAGTTGTGACCTGGGGCAGGAGACTGGGGTGCAGAGATTTGGATTGTGACCTGGGGCAGGGGATTGGAGTGCAGGGTCTGGGAGGGGGTACGGGTGTAGGAGGGTTTTGCTTATGTGGGGTGAGAGGATAGAAGTGGGGGGCAGAGACTGGGGCAGGAGAGAGGGACTGGAGGGCTAGAGGCAGGCTCTGTTCAGGAGATTTACCTGGGTGACTTCCAGCCAGAAGCCCAGGAGGTTTCTCAGGAAGGCTCCCTGCCTGCCCCAGCCCCGCACCAGCTGCAGGGGCCATGTGGGTCTGTGAATGGTTGAGCCTGAGAGGAGGTGGAGGGGTGCTTCACGTGTGGCCTGTTCTTCAAACAGGCAGCTCCCATTGGTTGGACACTGTTCAATGGGATTGTGCTGGGAGCGGGGGCAGCACGTGAAGCTTCTCCCTCCTCCCCCAGGCCCACAGCTATTCAAAGCTATACAGAGTCCCATAGCCACTTTTCTGAGCAGGATGTGGGGGTGGAGAAGGCAGGGAGCCTGCCTGAAGCTCCCCACTACGTCCATTGGCCAGATCTGGCAGGTTGGCGGGCCGGATGCGTCCTGCAGGCTGTATTTTGGCCAGCCCTGTACTATATAGATATAATTGTAACAGACTGTGATGCACCACCACATCGACTCCTGCCCGTCACTCCAGGAATTAGCTCAACCCAGCCTCCAGAGGGCCCCCTTCTTGCCGATGTCTTTCCCGCTGTTACCTGTTATCCATTCTCCACTGACTCGTATCAGAACCCATGTCCGTCCCAGACCGTGCTGCCCTTCCCTCAAGCTACCACCCCAGAACAGCTCTCCCTACAGCCTGGGGAACTCCCCCTCAGCGAACGCCAGCCCTCCACACCCACTTTACCTCAGTGACCCATGGTCAGTCATCAGCTAGCCCCTGCCTGGGGGCAAACTGCCATCTGACATGAACACTCATCATTGGCAATGGGATGTGGACTTGCTGACTACTCCTGCCCTGGCTGCTTCACTATATGGCCCTAGTATTTCCCCAGACACCTGTCGCTGGGTCTTAGCCGGGGGTTTACTCAGGCCTGAGCTCCCCTGGCTCACCCTGCCTTCCCCCAGCCCTCTTCTATCCAAGGCACCTTGCTAGCAGGCAGCTAGTCCTTCTCCCTCCAGAGTTAGGGAAAGAGTGAGCTCCTCCTCCCCTAGTCTGGTTTCATCCCCTCTCCTGTCTGGCTCCAAGGACCTCTCCCAGGGCTGTTTTTAACCCTCTTCATGCCATGGTGTGGTAATGCCCTGGCACACTCAGGGGACGTCTACACTGCAGCATTATTTCTAAATAACTGGCGTTATTTCGAAATAACTTAGGGTATGTCTACACTACCCCGCTAGTTCGAACTAGTGGGGGGTAATGTAGTCATCTGCAGTTGCAAATGAAGCCCGGGATTTGAATTTCCTGGGCTTCATTTGCATGAAGCCGGCCGGCGCCATTTTTAAATGCCGGCTAGTTCGAACCCCGTGCCGCGCGGCTACACGCGGCACGGAGTAGCTAGTTCGGATTAGGCTTCCTAATCCGAACTAGCTGTACTCCTCGTGGAATGTGGAATGAGGAGTACAGCTAGTTCGGATTGGAAGCCTAATTCGAACTAGCTACTCCGTGCCGCGTGTAGCCGCGCGGCACGGGGTTCAAACTAGCCGGCATTTAAAAATGGCGCCGGCCGGCTTCATGCAAATGAAGCCCGGGAAATTCAAATCCCAGGCTTCATTTGCAACTGCGGATGACTACATTACCCCCGCTAGTTCGAACTAGCAGGGTAGTGTAGACATACCCTTAGTCTGTATCTACACAGGAAGCAGTTATTTCGAAATAATGTGAAAATACTGTCAAGCTGGAGGACTTCTTACTCCGACTCCTGTAACCCTCATTGTACAAGGAGTAAGGCAAGTTGGAGGAAGAGTGCTCTGTTTCGAAATAAGTGCTGTGTAGATGCTCCCAATTTCAATTTCAAAATAAGCTACGCAATTCACATAGCTCAATTTGTGTAGCTTATTTCAAGTTAAGCTCTGCTGTGTAGATGCACCCTCATAGACAAGAGAGATTCACCCAGCTACCCCTATATTGAATTCAATGACTTGTGTTTGACTAACGTGCCTCCCAGAAGAGCAGCTAGTCTTGATTTGGAAACTTCTCGAGGTGGAGAAACCACCATCTTCTTTGGTAGTTTGTTGCCATGGCTAATCACACTCACAGTTAAAACACACCCCTTATATCTTATCTGAATGTATCTGGCTGTAACTTCCAACTAATGGCTCTTGTTCTGCTATTCTCCCTTTTAAAAAAACTTAAAAAACAACCAAAAGTTCTGCAGCACGTGAGAGACTAACAAAACATGAGCTTTCGTGGGCACAATCCACTTCTTCAGATGACTGGAGTAAGGGCTCCCTTTAGTATCTGTCATTTTCTCCTCAGAAAGGTACCATACACTGCAACCTATTCACCTCTCAGACTTCTTTCTGGGAAGCTAATGAGTCTGAGACTCTATAACCCTCTCACTGCAAAGCATTATGCCAGCCCTCAAATGATATTTGTGGCTGTTTCCTGCACGCTCCTCAATTTACCTCAGACCTTAAGGCTGTGTCTAGACTGGCCAGTTTTTCCGGAAAACCAGCCGCTTTTCGAGAAAAACTTGCCAGCTATCTACACTGGCCGCTTGAATTTCCGCAAAAGCACTGACGATCTACTGTAAGATTGTCAGTGTTCTTGCGGAAATACTATGCTGTTCCCGTTCGGGCAAAAGTGCTTTTGCACAAAACTTTTGCACAAAAGGGCCAGACAGCTTAGATTTGTTTTCAGCAAAAAAGTCCTGATCGCGAAAATGGTGATCGGGGCTTTTTTGCGGAAAAGCGCGTCTAGATTGGCACGGACGCTTTTCCGCAAAAAGTGCTTTTGCGGAAAAGCGTCTGTGCCAATCTAGACGCTCTGTTCCGGAAATGCTTTTAACGGAAATCTTTTCCGTTAAAAGCATTTTCGGAAAATCATGCCAGTCTAGACATAGCCTAAATGTCTAAAGTGCAGACATGAGCTAGTGTCTCAGACTCACCCGTACTAGATAACAGAGAGAAAAAATCTACTCTGACTCATTATTCTCCTGTTCATATATCCAAAGAGCCTTCTCATTTCTCTCCTCATACTGATAACTGGATTGACTCATAAGCTTAGATGAGCAGGTGGAGACACTGTCATCGAATTTTACCTGCATGCTTCAGGAATAGCTTTTCTGTCAGGGTACATCTAGACTACGAGGATCTGTCGGAAAAAGATATGCAAAATGCAAAGGTTTTTCTGAAATTTAGCCCATCTAGACTCTTTGAAAGCTCCCTTCTTCCTTGTGGAACGAGGAATACAGGGGCTTCCGAAAGAGCATGTTTGCTCTTCTGCAAAAAAAAAAAAGCAGAAGAGCAAACACGTTCCCTGGATGCGCCGGAGTTTTTTTGGGTTATCCCGCAGTCCAGCCGTACCCTCAAATACATGGCACATGCCGGGCATACCTGCAAGGATGGTGAGGTGTAAAAGGGTTTAGCAGCTGGATTATTCTTCATGGCTTAGCTGACAGCACCTCTGCACGGAAGCACAGCATTCCACACTTCATCTCTCTGCACATCCAGAGAAGCAGAGGCCATTGTGATGGGAGGCTTCAGAGACAAGCTCTCAGGAACAGAGTCATTCAAATAACAAGTGACTAGTTTACGTAATGAAGATTTTCCAATGATTTCCTAATAAATTATTCAAAAACGTTTCCTGCTGTTCAGCCAGTTTATAAAACGCATAAAAACCAGCTGCCAAGCCATGTTTGATGTTTCTAGTCTTAGTTATTCTCATGTGTTCTATCTGTGAACAAAATTTCAGATTGCAGTCTTAGGGGGAAATGTGCCGTTTTTCATGCACTGATGACTCAAAAATGCTTTTAAGGATTTTATTCAAACTTCACAGCAGTATTCACCTGTGGGCTGAGACAAAGTGTGAAACATGGCAGCCAAAAAGGAAGCAATCTGAGAACATTGCAGGGGCTCAGCCTTATCTAAAGCGGATGCTGTGTTCACCAGCAGTAATATTGTTGTGATTCTGTTAGTTTGTGCATCACAGCAAACCGTGTGAATTCTGTTCCAAGGGTGCTCTAGATATGACTGTCAAAATTTAGAGTTGCACATCAGGTCCCAGAAGATGCACTCAAGATATTTTCTAGGACCAACCAAACTGCACAGAGTTGGCTTTGCATAGGTCTCTACGTATAATTCTCAACAATATCTACAAACTTTTCTCTCTAGCCAATTGTCTGGTAGAGGGTTCCCAATCAAACCAGAGAATAATCGTTAGCATCAATTCCTGTCCTTCTAGACCATAAATGAAACTATGATATTGTGGCACTCTGTACCACAAAGCAGCACCCAGGACCCACCACATTCAGCCTGTTGTGCAACGATAGTATATTTCATATGACGTATGCCATGTATGAGATCTGCCAAAACCCACTGCTCTGCCCAAATATGTATGTCATTAGTGTGTATGAAGATTTTGCTGTACATCTGTTACTGAAATATGGTGTCAATTTGAGGGTATGTCTAGACTACAGGGTTTTGTCAACAAAAGTGGAAGGGAAGAGAAGGGAAAGGGTGGGGGGGGTTGATGTCAGGATGCCCCCTCTTCCACTCCGTATCCTATCTCCACAGAATGGGGGGAGGGAACAACAGGGTTTGGGATGGAGGGAGCTTACTGGCTGCTTTTGAGAGTGGTACAGGGGCAGGGCAGGGGTGAGCCTGCCTTAGCCTCACTGCACCACAACCCAGGAGCCACCAGAGGTCAGCAGTGTCCAGCTGATGCCCACATCCTGAACTCCTGTCCCAGTCATGAACCCCCTCCTGCACCCCAAGCCCGTGCCCTAGCCCTGAGCCTCTTGGACCCAAACTCCCTGCCAGAGCCTCTACCCTGAACCCTCTCGTGCACCCCAACTCCCTGCCCCAGGCTCAGCTCAGAGCCCCTTAGCCCATGACCAGAGCCTGTGCCCGACTCTGCCACCGCCTGGTGAAAGGGAGGAAGAATGGGGAAGGGAGGAGTGAGCAAGGGTGGGGCCTCAGAGAAGGAGCACAGAGGAGGCCCAGCAGGGGTATTTGGGTTTGAGGTAACTCCTGGATTGCACTTAAAATTCAAAAAGTGATCTCATGCTTAAAAAGGTTGGAGACCCCTGACCTCTCCCCTATGGTCGCATGGGGCACTGGCACCATCCTGACTTGGCATGAGATGCTGCTTCCTTTTCCACCTGCAAAAAGAGCAGTGCCCGTGTTAAAGCTTCACTCCGGGCAAATCAGTGTGTTCTGTCTTCTCAGACAAGCTCCTGCAATTAAATTGCTGTGTAAGGCATACACTGATTAAAGGGATGCTGCTAGGCTAATGAATCTGGTGCAAAGTCATAGGCAGTCCCAGGAGGTTTGTTTGCCATTCTTCCTTCTCAATGTGTGCTGCTTTACTATCTGGGAAGGAACGATTTTGCTAGTGAAGGAAGGCATGAATAATGGATATTTGTGGGTAATGGTAAATAGTCGTTGCATATTTATTGTGCATAAATTAAATAGAGTCTTTGCTCTGGGGAGAAGAATGATTTTAACTAGGAAGTTATACACGGTTTCCTGCAAACTACAATCACGCAGACAGAGCAGATGGCACCAAGCATTTTGCCAATTGGCTGTGATATGTGGTTCGTGACAGACACCTCGTTTTGGCCATATCTGGGTTTGGAAAAATAGATCAATAAAATGGGGATGACAGTTTGCATCTGAGAAATCATAGAATCCTAGGGCTGGAAAAGATCTCAGGAAGGCATTGAGTTGAGCCTCCTGCCCCAAGCAGGACCAACCCCAATTTAATCATCCCAGCCAGGGCTTTGTCAAGCTGAGACTTAAAAACTTCTAGGGATGGAGATTCCACCCCCTCCCTAGGGAACCCAGCCCAGAGCTTCACCACTCTCCTAGTGAAAGAGTTTTTCCTAATATCCAACCTAGACCTCCCCCACTGCAACCTGAGACCATTGCTCCTCCTTCTGTCACCTGTCACTGCTGGGAACAGCCTCTCTCCATCCTCGTTGGGACCCCCCTTCAAGTAGGATTTAAGTGGTTGCAAGAGAAAACGGTCAGATCAAAGTAAGTTATTAAATTAATATTAACAAAAAATGTTTAGCTTATTCTAATCCACTAAGAAATTTGTTACATGCAAATTCTTACCCTAAACAGTTGATCTTATCTCAGGGGAAAGGCTTCAAGTCAGATTTGATCTTTACTCTGACCTTGGTTCACAACTTTTCAGAGTCCTTCAAGAATCCTCTTAGGGTGGGCCAGGCAGTTTCAAAGGCCAGCTGAAGACAAAGGCTCCATGGACAAATATCAGATTCAAGATGGATTCCAGTACCAGATGCCATGGTCACAACCACAGTTTGAGCTTATAGGACACACACAACCATTCACAGGTCATTGTTGTGAGAATTGAGTTATTAAGTACCTGAAGCATCAGTAATGGCCTTCAGCAGTACATTTAGAACTATAAAGAGATTCACACGTCATATCTCTAACTTCTCATACAAGAGTGATACATACACAAAAGTAGGATACGCAGGTTGTAAATGTAACATGGATCTGTTACAGGAATGTTTTTCCCCAAAACATCATTGAATTATGCACACTCATATCCATAAGCCAATTTGTATAAAGTGGGGGGCATGACATGCACTATTTGTGGGAAAAAATTCCCAGCTCTAACTTTTATTCCCCTCTACATTTGCTCCGGTAGGATTAGATTGTCCCTCATTAGGAAACTCAATGGGGTGGAGGGGTTGGTTAAACCTAGGACACTAAAAAGCGGTGTTTGCTTTTTTAACTTAAACTTAAAAAACGAGTGGCCCCGTGGCACCTTTGGGATGAACAAAAGTTCTAGATGGTATCATGAGCTTTCATGGGCCCAACCTGCTTCTTGAGAAGCGAATGGTACTGAGGACAATGTTCTTCATGCCTTGCTTTATACTTTTAACCCTTTGTCTGTCTGAGGAGGAAAACATCTTCATTTGTGTATCAGATGTATTGGTTCATTCAGAAAGCTCGTAAACTCCCAGTTGTCCCTTTGAAAACTTTGATGTAGAATTTCTGAGATGTTAAGAATAAAGACACGTTCCAAGAGTTGCAACAGAGGGAAGGAAAAGGGGGAAATCAGGGGGCAACTTTCATAGTAACAAAGGGAGTGACGTCATCTCCGCTGGGTCCAGTTGTCTCTTCTAAGCTTATTGTGGAGGCTTCTAGGTCTATTAGATTCCTCATTAGAAGCCAAAGTTTGGCAACAAAACTGTTTTGTGCAAAGGGAGACTGTGCTTCTCATCTTCAAAACCTGAGACCATAATTCCATTCACGGTTCCCACTACCCACTTGATACAACATTTACCTCAATCAAAGGGGTTATTAGGCTCCTGAGATAAGAAATCCCTGCGGTTCATGTTCTGAATTCAATGTACTATTGCTGCAGCCAGCTGGGGGCTGACTCATGTCACGTGGCCACACATCTGCAAATGTGATTAGTTCATCCTGAAGCCCACAGGAGGGGCAGAGAATCCCTTCTGCAGACAGGTACACTCATGAAGTGCCATTCAGGCCCCCAATCAATGTAATTGATGGATACTTCACAGAGGCAGGCAAAGGGGAGCTTGTCAGAAGACAGTCTGGGAACATGCAAATTCAGCTCCTCCTTCCCATTTGGTCAGAAACTGTGATCTATGTATATAGCTTAGCGGGGGAGGGGGGGGCAATGGACTATGGGGCCCTTCGTCAATATGGGGGCAGCTCTGTGCCCCCTGGAAGGGGTGTGGCCTCAGGACTAGCCTCCTCCAACCAGCCCTTAACCTCCACTGGGAGTGTGGTGTCTGGGGCTTCGGTGGTAAAAGCTGAGGGCCCAGACTTACTGCGGGTTGACACTTGCTTCCGAGCTGGGCTGTGACAAAACACTGGAAGGGTGGGAAACTGGCCCAGCTTGTACCTAGGTCGGCTGGTCACCTCCTGCAGTGACTCCTCCCTGAGAAAAAAAAGTAAAACCAGGAACTCTAAGAAACCCTGAAACCCCAGACTCCTTCTCCTAGCAGAGTTTTATCTTACAAAGAGCCAAAGACACTGCGACATCCCGGGGGCACTTCACTATCGCTACTGATTTGATGAGGAAAATGCCAGACCCTACAGTGAGGGTCAGCAAAATAAACCCTTCAGCTAGTCAGTGAAAGCTGGCTGGGAATATCTGTTCGGATACCAGGGTGAAGCAGAGGTAAGAGACACTGACACTGTATATTAGGGTATGTCTACACTACAAAGTTAATTCGAACGAACAGCCGTTAATTCGAATTAACTTTAATAGGGGCTACACATACAAACCGCTAGTTTGAATTTAATTCGAACCAGCGGAGTGCTTAATTCGAACTAGGTAAACCTCATTCCACGAGGACTAACGCCTAGTTCGAATTAAGTAGTTCGAATTAAGGGCTGTGTAGCCACTTAATTCGAACTAGTGGGAGGCTAGCCCTTCCCAGCTTGCCCTGGTGGCCACTCTGGGCCAAACCAGGGAAACTCTTCTGCCCCCCTCCCAGCCCCAGAGCCCTTAAAGGGGCACGGTCTGGCTACAGTGCTTGTGCCAGTTGTAAGCCTGCCAGCACCCAGCCAGCAGACCCTGCACCTGGCACAGCATGATCCAGCCACCCACTGCCACCCAGCCCTCCGCCTCTTCCCAGGACCAGTCTGGCAGCTCCCAGGAGCCTGCCTGAGGTCGCAAGAGGCAGGCGTTCACCTGGTCTAGTGCGGAGATCGTGGACCTCATCGAGGTTTGGGGGGAGGCCTCCAACATCCACGATCTCCGCACTAGGCACAGGAATGTGGCCATGTAGGGCAGGATAGCTGCCAGCCTGGCCATCAAAGGCCACATGTGAACCCAGGAGCAGGTTTACATGAAAATCAAGTTGGTCCAGTGAGACCCCCGACCCTGAGCCCTGAGCTTAGAACATAAGAACATAAGAACGGCCGTACTGGGTCAGACCAAAGGTCCATCTAGCCCAGTAGCCTGTCTGCCGACAGCAGCCAACACCAAGTACCCAGGAGGGGATGGACTGAAGACAATGACCAACCAATTTGTCTTGTGCCATCCATCTCCAGCTTTCCAAAAACAGAGGCCAGAGACACCATTCCTATCCCCTGGTTAATAGCACTCCATGGACCTGACCTCCATGAATTTATCTAACTTCTCTGTTATAGTTCTAGCCTTCACAGCCTCCTGTGGCAAGGAGTTCCACAGGTTGAGTATGTGCTGTGTGAAGAAGAACTTCTGCTTATTAGTTTTAAACCTGTCCTTCAGTCCTTATATTATGGGAACTAATGAAGAACTTTTCTGTATTCACCCTCTCCATACCACTCATGATTTTATATACCTCTATCACATTCCCCCTCAGTCTCCTCTTTTCTAAGCTGAAAAGTCCCAGTCTCTTTAGCCTCTCTTCATATGGGACCTGTTCCAAACCCCTAATCATTTTAGTTGCTCTTTTCTGAACCCTTTCCAAGGCCAAAATATCTTTTTTGAGGTTAGGAGACCACATCTGTACACAGTACTGAAGATATGGCGTACCATAGTTTTATACTTCCCCTCCTCCTTCTTCCCCTGGCTTCCCCCTTCCAGCTCCCTCCTCCCAGGTTTTCCCCTCCCCTCTTCTACCCTCTCTCTTACCCTCTCCCACCTCCTTTTCCCAGTCTCCCCAGAGGTTAATTCCCCCCCCCCAGTTTTGTTAAATAAAGAGAGTTTCTATTTTTGAACACACGTGTCCTTTATTTTTTACATCAGGAAGAGGGGCTAGGGAGGAGTAAGTGGAAGGAGGTGAGGGAGGAATGGGGCACGAGCCCCCGATAGGGAGGACTGGGGTGGCTCTGTAGGCTCCTCAGGTTGGAAGCTCTCCTGCAGGGCATCCTGGATCCTGACAGCCCCCCGATTGACCCCACCCCCTCGATGGCAGCTTGAGGCAAGTGCAGCTGGGCTGATGTCCGAGTGCTGTGATGTGCCGAGTGTGGGCACTCAGGGCACTCCAAGACAGGACTGCTTAGCTGTCCCTCATCAAGTTAGACAAGTAAGCAGGGAACCCTGAGAACTGTCTGTCTGGGGTGGGGGTCAGGTCCCTTTAAGCACAGCCCTCGGCTAGCCTGAGGCAGCAGCTCCACACTCTAAGTCCTGGTTCTGGCCAGTCTTAACTTCAGTTCAGGATCCACTAAATGTGGACATGCTAGTTCGAATTAGCAAAATGCTAATTTGAATTAGTGTTTAGGTCTAGATGCACTAATTCGAATTAGCTTATTTCGAATTAACTAATTCGAATTAAGTTAGTTCGAATAAGTGCTGTAGTGTAGACATATCCTTAGAGTGTTACCCAATAGATTACGCTGATTATGCACCTTTGACTACACCCCCTCCACTTTGCCCAATAATCGGTCTCTGCCAGGATTGGATTTCATAGATGACATCACTCAGCAGCTTCAGACAGTCATGGGGTGCTTGAAGAGCTCAGTTGTCTGGAGAAACATTTCCTGCCCAAATTTGCACTGGCTGCAGACTCGGGAGGGGCAGTGCATAGTGCGGAACAAGGTCTGACACCTCGCTGCTCTGCAGAGCTAGAAACAGGAGTCCAGGCCCTTTGCAATGAGGCAATTTCCAACTTGAGCTAATGGACTCTAAAGTCAAGTCTTTTATGCCTAGAAAAGCTGCTTCATGTCCATTGAAGAGGCTTGTATGGCCTCTTCTGAGCCATGGCCTGGCGATAAATCAACCCCCAGGATTTATAGGCAGATAAACACAACCACAACACAGGTGGCATGATTTCAGAATGCCACAATATCTCTAGCAAAATGCAGGACTATGTAGCACTTTAAAGACTAACAAGATGGTTTATTAGATGATGAGCTTTCGTGGGCCAGACCCACTTCCTCAGATCAAATAGTGGAAGAAAATAGTCACAACCATATATACCAAAGGATACAATTTAAAAAAAAGTGAACACATATGAAAAGGACAAATCACATTTCAGAACAGAAGGGGGATGCAGGGGGGGTGGGGGGGTGGGAGGAGTCCTGCATTTTGCTTCAGCTACACCAGACTAACACGGCTACGTTTCTATTACTATTCTACATGCAAGGCACTACATTTAGCCATTTGGAATGGAAATCCATCAACCATATGAAGAAACTTGCACAGATACAGACAGACATCATCTTTCTATCCAAGTGCAAGAAGATGGACATCGTACCCAAAGGACTGAAAGTGAACAATCCATTAAGATCAACATACTGTACTGACTACAGTGAAAGACTCTGCCTCACACTATCCAAGAAATTAAGGAATCACCTGACACTTACCTTCCTTCCCCCCCTTCCCCCGCATCCCCCTTCTGTTCTGAAATGTGATTTGTCCTTTTCATATGTGTTCACTTTTTTTTAATTGTATCCTTTGGTATATATGGTTGTGACTATATGCTCCTGCCAGCCAAGGGCTTCACTGGGAAACTCCCCTAATTCTGGGGAAACTGAGGCACAGATTCAGCAGAGCTCAACTGCCTTAAAAGGCCAGCCCATCCTAGGCCAACCTGGAAAAATACCTATTGTGATATTGCTGTTAGTGCTTTGGCTGTCCTGTGTCACCTGCAGCACATTTGTCTCCAATAATAAGGCACTTTCCCTTCTCATCATGACTTGTTTGAATACCAGTTTATTCCTTCCCAAAGCTGAAGCAGAAAGCCTAACGGAATTATGGAAAAGTGCACCACCTGATCCAGTTCAAACAGCATGGTGCCAATTCCTTGGAGATGCAGAGTAGAGGCCAGCCAGGCTAAAAGCCTGAGTCATCTCCCCCATCCCCCTTGGAATGGATTTTTGAAAGGCAGAAGAGCCTGAAGCCTGCAATTTTGCCACTCAAATGATGAAGGAGGGGGAATTTAGCTGACAGTTGTTTCTAAATTAAGGGCTGAAAGGTTTGCCTCCATGTTTTGATGAGACTGTTACTTTAACTCCCTCTTGGCCTCTTTCCTCTTCCTCACTCAGAAGAAACCCCTGGATCAAAAGGGCCAGAGTAGTCTAGTGTGAAGAAGGCTCTAAGCTTTCACCACTCACCTTTTAGACTTATGGTTTGTCACGGGTGAGGAAAGTTGATGGCTTGACAGCCACCGCGCTGAAAGCTGTGTGTTTAGCTGCAGAACTGTGGTAGGTCTTAGCTCTCAACCCACCATTCAGGATATAAGGACAGCACACTGGATTCTAAATAACCATGTTTATTAACTAAACTCAAACATACATATACACACTGCCACTCTGCTCGGTTCTTGTCACCCCAGCTGTAGAAGACCTGAAGGCCCATTCAAAGTCTCCCAACTCTGGAGTGATAAAGCCTTGGGAGAATCCCTACAAAATTCCCACCCACACATAGTGAACTAATGTATCCTCATGTGAATAAATAGCTGCAGCCAGCTGTGCCGTTTAGTCCTGAGCCTGTCTGCTGAGGTTGCTGACCAAGGTCATGTGGAGGCAGAAGGAAAGGGATGAAGAATAATATAAAAAATATTTTAATGTCATAACCTTAGAAATCAATGTTGTGGCCTCTTTTGGGATTCTGTGTACAGTACTGGTCACTCCATCTGCCAAAGGGTAATTTAAATTAACTCGGCACACAGGCATGGAAAGCAAGCATTTACAATATGCCTCAATCGTGATGGCAGCTTCCAGTCATGGGGCTTCGGGATGTAAATTAGGGTGTGTCTAGACTACAGAGTTTTGTTGACAAAAGTGGACTTTTGTCGACAAAACTATACCAGCGTCTACGCTGCCGCTGAGTTCTGTCGACATAACGTCGACAGAACTCAGCAGTTTTGTCGACGCTGGTAAACCTCATTTTACGAGGCATAACACCTTCTGTCGACAGAGTTCTGTTGACAGAAGGTGTTATTGCCTGTAGGGTTGCGTCTAGACTACAGGGTTCTGTCGACAAAGCAGCTTGCTTTGTCGACAGAACTCAATGTGTCTGGACGCTCTTTGTCGACAGATACTGTCGACAAAACTTCTGTCGACAAAACGCGGTAGTCTAGACGTACCCTTAGTAGTGGTACTAGTATACAGCTAGGAGCACCAGGATCCTCATTGTGCTAACACAGACCAAAAGACAGTCCCCGCCATTAACTTAGGGACCTGCCTATACTAGGAAATTTGCCCAAACTAGCTATTCAATTATTAGCTTAATAAGCTAAATCAGAAATAGGCACTCTTGGCTGTCCATCTAGGGGTTTACACTGAAATAACCATTCTGGGATTAATGTTCTATAATACAGGGCATCCCTGCTATAAATCATCCCAGTATACATCTGTTCCACACTAAAGTCATTGACGCTTGTAGGAACTGATACGTTTAAAGTTCTCACACTCCCTGCTCTTAAATTGCACAAAACCCCACAATTTGCTCAAATGGAAATCACAGGGAGGAAAAAATCCCTGCTTTAAGTTGTTTCACTATAAGACCAAGTTTTTTGGAACGTATCTTGGACTTATAGCGAGTATGGCCTATACAGGAGAAACTCGGAATTATGAATACTTTGGGAATGGAGGTTGTTCACAACTCAGAAATGTTTGTAACTCCCAACAAAGTGTTATGTTTGTTCTTTCAACTAAACATTGACTTAATGCAGCATGAAATATTACTATGCAGAAGAAAAATGCTGCTTTTCTCCAGTTTTTTTTAAGTGGTTTATATTTACACAGTATTGTACTATATTTGCATTTTTTTTTTGGCCTCTGCTGCTACCTGTTTGTGAAACTCTGGCATTCATAACTCTGAGGTTCTACTGTAGCTGCTTTGGTAATTTTCTAAGGCTACATCTATACTGCTTCCTTCTTGCACAAAAGCCTAAGCAAATGAAGCGTGGATTAGCATATTGCTGCACTTCATTTGCATAATTAATTAGGGGCCGTTTCTGCGCAAGAGGTTTTTGCACAGAAAGGAGTTGTGTAGACTGCTCCTTTTTTGTGCAAAAAAACCCCTCTTGCGCAAGAGCCATTTATCCTCATTCTTTCAGTGATAAACAGTAAAACTTTCTGTTCTTATCATTTCATTAGAAGCACATTCTTCTGCAATGGAGAAAGAAAGAAAGAAAGAAAGAAAGAAAGAAAGAAAGAAAGAAAGAAAGAAAGAAAGAAAGAAAGAAAGAAAGAAAGAAAGAAAGAAAGAAAGAAAGAAAGAAAGAAAGAAAGAAAGAAAGAGGGTGTGTCTAGACTACATGCCTCCTTCGACGGAGGCATGTAGATTAGCCAGATCGGAAGAGGGAAATGAAGCCGCGATTAAAATAATCGCGGCTTCATTTAAATTTAAATGGCTGCCCCGATCTGCCGATCAGCTGTTTGTCGGCAGATCGGGGCAGTCTGGACGTGATGCGCCGACAAAGAAGCCTTTCTTCATCGGCACAGGTAAACCTGGTTTCACGAGGCTTACCTGTGCCGATGAAGAAAGGCTTCTTTGTCGGCGCGTCGCGTCCAGACTGCCCCGATCTGCCGACAAACAGCTGATCGGCAGATCGGGGCAGCCATTTAAATTTAAATGAAGCCGCGATTATTTTAATCGCGGCTTCATTTCCCTCTTCCGATCTGGCTAATCTACATGCCTCCGTTGAAGGAGGCATGTAGTCTAGACACACCCAGAAAGAAAGAAAGAAAGAAAGAAAGAAAGAAAGAAAGAAAGAAAGAAAGAAAGAAAGAAAGAAAGAAAGAAAGATGTGTGGTGGAACTAATAAACAGTTTAGAGACTAAAAACTCAAACTTATTCCAACATTGCCTAATTGTTTCCCCAGATTTCATCCTGTCAACAGAGCTTGGGCTTAAATAGCTGTTTGCGTTCGGCTCCGACATTAACAGTAGGATAATACACTGTTGCTAACTGCTAAACTAATGATCCCAGACCTAATATCTTCATCAAGACTTAGCTCCATTGAGCTGACACTCCTCAGATCATTTTCCCTCTCATTAAAGTAATTAAGGAGAACAATGTCAGACAAGCCTTTGGATGGGAAGGGGTGGAGAGGAGCAAAGACAGAGCAGATACTAACAGGCAAAGCGACAGCCCCATTTATGTTTCCTTTGATCTGTAGTTTAATTGCTGCTAACTCAGGCACATATTTGTCCTATGCTGAATTAGATTTTATTTTACTTTTTTTAACCTGAAGGAGGAAAAAAAAAAGCTCTTGTCAAGCAGACAAAATAGAGCATAGCCACTTGCCAGCAAACAACAACGTGCTGCTGTAAGGGGGATTCTGGGTAATAGTGAGATGCAAATGAGCACATGCAGGACCCTGTTCTGCTCTTGACTCCCAGTGTTCAAACACAGACACAGCAAGGAGTTTCTGTCGTTCGACCAGGTTTTGCTGCAGCAGGGGGTGGCATTGCAGCGGTTTAAGGCTGCGGTGGATATACGGAGTAAAACGTTGGCTCCAAATGTTGACCTTCTTAGTCAGTGATACCCTTCCAACTACAAAAGGAGTGTGTGGGAGAAAGCCTGGAACAATTACGCCATTTGTGCTCATCATCAAAGAAGGCGGTATCACTGAACAAGCAAATAGGGATTAAACTTACATACTGCAGGAGGCAGTGTACCCTAGTGGGTAGCCTGGGTTGGATGCCCAGCTCCGCTGCTGATTTTGGGTAAGTCAGTTCACTTTCTGGTGCCTTGGTAACCCCATCTATAAAGTGCGTTGTGATCTAGGAGTGAAAAGCCTGTTGGGTAATATTAGTCAAGTGCTGCTCTACTCTGCAAGCGCCTTGTAAAAACAAGCCCCAGGAAGCCACTTGGCTTTTGTCTCCTAGTTACTCACAGATCCAATGTGCTCAGATTCCAGATAAAACAGCACTTGCCTCCAGCTGCCAGCCTGCTCTCCGCTCTCTGGGCAACAGGGATCAAGCTGGGATCTTTCCTTCCTGTGTGTTTTCACCTGGAACAAAGATCCTGACAGACAGGGGCTGTGTCTGCATTTCCTGCCACACAATGGAAAATCTTCCTCACGAAAGCTCATGATACTATGTATTTTTGTTAGCCCCTAAGGTGCCGCAGCACTACTCGTTGTTTCTAACGTAACACGGCGACCCCGCTGAGACTTTCTTCGGGATAACACACCGAGTAGATTAGCAGATAGGGACCCTTGGAGGCAGGGACCCTTTTTTGTTCTGTGTTTGTGCAGCACTAACTCAGACACATATTTGATCCCTTGAGTCCTGTTCCATGACTGGGACTTTTCAGCATGACCCTAACACACAAGAGAAATATAATAATAGTTACAGGGTAAAGGGCGCGGTGGTAGGCTCCACACACACTTACTGAGGGAGCATGGTGGTAGGCTCCACCTACAAACCAAACTGTCCCCTGAAGATGGCAGGACAAGAAGGTGTTCTAAAATGGCCATAGTGGGTCAGACCAAAGGTTCATCTAGCCCAGGGTCAATGCCGGGTGTCCCAGAGGGAATGAAGAGAACAGGGAATCAAGTGATCCCTCCTGTGTCACCTATTTACAGCCTCTGACAAACAGAGGCTAAGGAACACCATCCCTGCCCATCTTGGCTAATAGCCATTGATGGACCTAACCTCCATGAATCTATCTAGCTTTTTTTTTTTTTTTTTGAATCCTGTTAAAGTCCTCATCTTCACAACATCCTCTGGCAAGGAGTTCCAGAGGTTTACTGTGCACTTCATGAAGAAAAACTTCCTTTTGTTGTTTTAAACCCTGCTACCTATTCATTTTATTTGGTGATCCCTAGTTCTTATATTGAGGGAATAAGTAAATAAGATTTCCTTATTCACTTTTTCCATACCAGTCATGAGTTTATAGACCTTTCTCATAACCCCCCTTAGTCTCCTCTTTTGTAAGCTGAAAAGTCCCAGTCTTTTTAATCTCTCTTCATATGGGACCTATTCAAAACCCCTAATCATTTTTGTTGCCCTTTTCTGAATCTTTCCCAATGCCAATATATCTTTTTTGAGACGAGGCGTCCACATCTGTATGCAGTGTTCAAGATGTGGGCAGACCATGGTTTTATAAAGGGGCAATAAGATTTTCTCTGACTTATTCTCTATTGTTTTTTTAATGTTTCCTAACCCTTAGGGTTAGGTTCAGAAAAGAGCAACACAAATTATTTTTCTTCACATAGTGCATGGTCGACCTGTGGAACTCCTTGCCAGGGGATGTTGTGAATACCAGGATTTTATCAGGGTTCAAAAAAGAACTCGATAAATTCATGGAGGTTAGGACCATCAATGGCTAGTAGCCAAAATGGGCAGGGATGGTGTCCCTAGCTTCTGTCAGAGGCTAGGAATGGGTGACAGGAGATGGATCACATGATTCCCTGTTCTGTTCACTCCCTCTGGGGCAGCTGGCATTGGCCACTGTTGGAAGACAGGGCACTGGGCAAGATGGGCCTTTGGTCTGACCAAGTCTGGCCGCTCTGATGTTCTTATGTAGGCTTGTCTCTACCAGCATGTGAGGTGTGCATAAGTATGTGCGTGTGCATGTGCAAGTGTGCGTGAGCAAGTGTGCATGTAATTGTGTTTCTTGTGCAAGCACCATGATGCAATTGCCTCTCCTAACCAACAGGGGATATGCATCATGCAATCCAGCCAGAGAGCTTGTCCTATAAAAGAGAATTTGAGCTGGATGCAACTAAACTACAACTGGTATCATTTCAGCAATGAAATATTACAGGTTGGACCTCCCTCATCCGGCACCCTCAGAACCTGACTATCACGGAAGAGGGATTTTTCTGGACCAGGGCAGGCCATTTTAGGTCCCCTACTGCTGGTCCCCTATGCCCTCCCCACCGGACTTCCTGGCTCCTCCTCCCCAGAGGCCAGCTAAGCCACACGCCAGTTCAACTGAGCCACGTGCTGGTCCCTGTGCCCCCAGCGCCCTAAAGCGTGATCATGCTGGACCACAGATGTTGCTGGACTGGAGAATCCCTGATTAGAGGTGCAACCTGTACTGTTTTCAAAAAAATCTTGAGTTTTAATTTTTTCCATGAAAAACTCAACATTTTCCATGGAGAAAAATACACTGTTTTCTCACCATTATACAAGAAAATGCATTATTGAAACCACCTAATTCTATTGGCCTGAATGCCAGAGGTGTTTCTAGCGTGCCCAGACTCTAGTCCTGTTCTTCCCCTCTGAGAGCTTTCTCACACAGAAAACTTACCAAACTTCCGTCCTGTAGTTCCTGGCAGGTGTGGTAGCTAGGCAGGTGTGTTTGGGGATATCATGAGAGAGAGAGACAGTAGGTGTCTTTTATTGGGCCAACTTCTGTGAGACTTTTCAAGCTACACAGAGCTCTTCTTCAGGTCTGGAGAAGGCAATCAGAACCTTACAATGATACACAAGTTAGGACAGCCGGTGAAACATAAAAGGTTAACACATGCTGCAGGAGACCTCTGAAGATGAAGTGGGCACTTAACACCTGAGCAGACACCGGAAGGCAGCTTATACATTGGTTTTATGGCTCATTAAAACCGTGTCTTTCTTGAGGCCATGGTTTGAGTGTCTTTCTAGCAGACGGATGAAATGAAGCTCACAGGCTCCTCTATTGAAGTGTCTACATGTTTCCTTTTATCTATCTCAGGCCTCGGGGAACCTTGGCCCACAGGCCTGCTGCTTCATAGCAGGACTCCAAGCCTTAGGC
This sequence comes from Pelodiscus sinensis, assembly GCF_049634645.1. NCBI lineage: Eukaryota > Metazoa > Chordata > Testudines > Trionychidae > Pelodiscus > Pelodiscus sinensis. The sequence continues at coordinate 4,124,132 of NC_134739.1, read as the reverse complement.
CAGAAGCCCCACGTGTTGGTTTCCTGCCCCCAGAGGGCTGACGCTGTGAGTGCCAGCTTGTCAGCATACCCCTGAGGCCCCTTTGCAGAGGGATGAGCAGGGAAGTTTGGTGTGCTGACCCATCCCCCAGGAAGCCAATAGGAGTTTCAGGGGTAGCGCCTGGGGGCATGGGCAGTGTGCCTACCGTGCAGAGCTGCCTGGCCCCTCTGCATTGGACATGGCAGCTGCTTCCAGGAGCCCACAGGGAACAGGGAATGCAGGGAGCCTTCCTTAGCCCTGCTGCACCGCGAGAGCCACCTACAATAAGTGCCGCCAGACCGGAGCCCACACCCCTTACCCCGCCTGCATCCCAACCCCTTCCCCGGGTTGGAAACCCCTCCTGTGCCCTAACTCCCTCTCAGACCCTGCACCTCCACCCCCACTGCAACCCTGAGCCTCCTTCTGCATCCAAATTTACTCCCGGAACCCGTCTCTTGAACCTCATCCCACATCCCAACCCCCTGTCCCATCCCTGCCCCCTTCCCAAGGCCACACCCCCAACCAAAACTTGCACCCTCCTACACACATGCCACCCCCTGGCTCCAGACAGGACCCCCATTCCAAATCCTGAACCCCTCATTTCTGACCTCACCTCAGAGCCTAGGGGAAGCCCCGTGCCTCTGCACCCTTCCCCCTCCACAGGGCTGTTTGTGGCCCGACCATATTTTTGGGTAGGACAATGGCCCCTGATAGATAAAAGATTCCTCGCCCCTTCATTAGGGAGTTCTTCTTTAGTGTAGGCACTTACATCACATTTTTCTGTTGCTAAGGGAGTGCTGCCTCTCCCGTGGGGCACCGAGGGCCTTCGAGAAACATCAGTGGATGGGGCGGAACTGTTCTCTGGCAGCTGACTACAAATGACCTGCCTCCCAGACTCCCGGCAGAATCCCATTGCTTTCAGCCCTCCAGATTACGGAGAAAAATGGGAATGAAAGGAAAAGAACCTACAGGGGAAACTCATCGTATCAGTTCTCAGGAGGGGCAGTTACAGAAACCAGTCTGGTTTGTTGCGGCAAATTGATGAGGCTTGAGACCGATTTACTGTAGGCAATATATAGGACAGCTCAAGATGCATATTTTATGGCTTTACGCTTTAACCAAAGATGATTTATGGACTTAGGAGCGCAGACAATCATTTTTGTTGTTGCTGTTGTTCTAAAACCGTCCAGAACAATAAATACCCAGTTCAAAGACCATGTTATCTATGCACAGCGCCGGCTTAGCTTGGAATAATATTGTATTTCTGCAGCTTCCCAACAAAAGGTTTAATTCTGCTTTCCTGAGGCCTGATTTCAATTCAGACAGAGGAATCCTGCTGCAGACAGTGAGCGGTTTTTGTCACGGGAGATTATGCACTTGCTGAATAATTCTTTCTAAATCTTCTGCAGCTGACTGAAATCATGGTTCAGAACGGCAAGCTGTTGTTTTCCATCGAAGCAGAATGGGACTGAAGAAGATGTGATAAACATGTCTAAGTCCAAAGTGCTCTCCTCATTTCCATGATCACAGTGCTTGCTTCGCCAATGCTGAGGGGGAATGTGCAGGCTGTAGCACTAGCATACAGAAAAGAACATAGCTAAGAAATAGGAGCTTATAGTTAGAGAGTCCAAGCTGGCGGAGGGACAACTGTTAAAGACAGCCAGACCCTGGTTTCTAATTTTGTATCTCCCAAGCCATTGTGTGCGCAATGCTACAAGCTCAAATAAGAGACCTTGGATCTCTAGTGCCATTATCGGATCTGCAGCTGCAAATTACACAGATGTCCTCAGCTCAGGCATCAGTCTTGGTCCTCTGCATCCCACCAATTCTGATCACAGTTTATCAGAAGAACAAAACAGCAGGTGCAGAATTAGAGGTTATGGTGCCCTTGGCCATCTTGCTCATTCTACGGAGGGCAAATGCAGGATTATTCCATCTGCATCCTCCGTTCCCCCAAGGTCTTCACCTAGGCTGTGTCCAGACTCAGGGGTTTTTTCGGGAAAAGTAGCCTTTTTCCGAAAAAACTTCCCCTGCGTCCAGACTCAAGCCGCGTTCTTTCGAAATTAAATCGAAAGAACGCGGCTTTTCTTTCGATGGTGGTAAACCTCATTTCACGAGGAAGAACGCCTTCTTTCGAAAGTTCCTCTTTCAAAAGAAGGCGTTCTTCAATGTAAATAGGGCTTCTTCGAAAGAGAGCATCCAGACTCACTGGATGCTTTCTTTCGAAAAAGCAAGCCGCTTTTTCGAAAGTTCAACGTGCAGTCTAGACGCTCTCTTTCGAAAGAGGCTCTTTCGAAAGTATCTTTCGAAAGAGCCTCTTTCGAAAGAGGCTTGCAGTCTAGACATAGCCCTAGGTAACAGACTATGGGCCCTTCCCTGGGGGGACAGCTCTAGACTGGAATAGCACTCTACTAAGAAATGTTCTTGATACACTGCCTGTATTTATTCCTGGAACCCCAACAACTGAGGCAAACAATTCTCCTCCTAACTTGGTGATACACTATTTTAGCATTTGCACAGATGGAGTCTGGCCCATTAGCTATTGCAAGGAATGAAAAGCCATTCCTGCACCCTCTCCCCCTCTTTGCCACAGATTCACTTTTTGGCCACAGGCAAGTCACGTAGCCCCTCTGTGCCTCAGTTTACTCACCTGTAAACAAATCTCAGAATTGGGCAGTGACTTGTTTGCTGTATATATTATTATGTGTGCGCCTATTAAGGTTGCCTGACATGTCCCATTATAAGACCCTGTTTTTAAGTTGCTTGTAACTGCCAAATCTGAACTGCGTGGGCTGAATTTTTTTCCTTCTGTACAATGAAGATAATTTCATTTCCCTTGTGATGGGAGAGTAAGTGCATTAAAAGTTATGAGGCATCAGCTAGATGGTGATGGGGTGTAAGTACAGGATATAAAGACACAGGTACCTGCCATTCATTTCACAGGGCATGTGCCTTGTTCTAATGTATGCAATAATGTAAACAAGGTGGAACCAATTGATTTCTGCTGCATTAGCGTGTGTGCGTGGGACAGAGTCAATTGTAAATGCACACAAAGAAAATGTCATATGCCAGGCTGCTGCTATCCAGAATAAAAAGCCAAGTTGCTGCTATTTTAACCAGAGTCAGCCAATCCAAGTTAAAAAGATGCCTCTGGTGTAGCAAAGACGTTCCCTGAATGAGGGTGTTGCCGGCACAGGATGCCCGAGGGAGCAACAGCTGGGTTCGGTGCCCGGTGTGCACGCTCCAATAAACACACCGGTGTGGAGAAGCAAAAAAAAGTTTATTTGAACGCTCAAATAGGTGCCAGGAGACTAGACATCTCAGATCAAGCACACCAACGTAAGCAGTTTTCCCTCCTTATATACCCAGGTTGTTTACTTGCAGGAAAATAGTGAACTGTAGCAAGTTTCCCACGCTGGGACATGCTGCCAGCCCTATCCTCCCTCTCCCCTCTACAGAGACACATCTGAATTCTTCTTCTATACCACTGATAGTAACTAGGCAACCTCAAGGTCTGTCTTGCCGTTCCCAGCTATTAGGAAGCCAGAGAAGAGTTATGCCTGGGGGGGGGGGGGGGGGGGTGGAAAGGCGGAAGGGGGGGGGCTTTTAGGGTGCTTGGGCCCAGAGCGGAGGGGCTTCATCGATTCTTTTGATCTTCTACTCCTCCGAGTTACCTAGGATCATGCCCAGTGACCCCAACAGGGGTGATATGGACTCAGGAACGGAGTGGGAGGTTATCTGGACTATACTTATAATGCCCCCATTGAAATGAACATGATGCAAGAAATACTGTGCTGAGTGAGTAGCCCCCTATGAATGCACACAAAGCAAATGCTGGCGTTTTCACATGGCTCTGCAAGGCGTAATCGATGGCTGGAGAAGACACATTGCTCTCTGTGTCTGTATATTACCCTCTTGCATAGCAGCCCCTTTGCTATTCCTCTGAGTTAAACACATTTCCTCTTCTGGGGAAACCAACTTTTAAGCTAATGAATACTGCCCTGACAAAGATGACCTGGAAGGATTATTCTAGGAGGGGTGGGTGAGATTCTGTGGCCTGCACTGTGCAGAGGATCAGATTAGATGATCAGAATGGTCCCTTCTGACCTTAAAATCTATGGCTGTGTCTACACTGGCCCCTTCTTCGGAATAGCCATGCTAATTTAGAACTTTGGAATAGGGAAATGCGCGGGGGGTTTAAATATCCCCCGCGGGATTTAAATAAACATGGCCGCCGCTTTTTTTCCGGCTTGGGGAAAAGCTGGAAAAGAGCGTCCAGACTGGCGCGATCCACCGGAAAAAAGCCCTATTCCGGAGGATCTCTTATTCCTACTTTCAAGTAGGAATAGGGCTTTATTCCGGAGGATCGCGCAAGTTTATTTAAATCCCATGTTTATTTAAATCCCGCGGGGGATATTTAAATCCCCCACGCATTTCCCTATTCCAAAGTTCTAAATTAACATGTCTATTCTGAAGAAGGGGCCGGTGTAGACGTAGCCTATGAGTCTATGAGTGGAAGGGTGACCTCTTAAGTAGATTTCTCCCATAAACTGGGGGAATTTTCTCTTGAAAGTGGCAAAAGGAAGCAGAATGCACAATATTTATAAGAGCTGGTGACTTTGCCACTGAAAATATAACTCACTGGTCTCAAAGGACTCTTGTTGAGGATCCAGGAGTTTGCTTGTAAGTTCTTCAATATGCCTGGGCAAGGGAGTTTGTTTTTCATCTGCTGGACTAGTCTCTTCCTATCTTCTCTACTAAAGGCTGAAAATCCATGGCATCAATGAATTCTGGTTCTGCAGGGCAGGGAGGAGAGGAAGGACGGCTAGTTGCTAACATCGAATAGCAAAATAATTAGAAGTAAATAATGTTTCTAGTGCTTGTTTTCATATACACTGTCCTTTGTGCTCAACTTTGTGAAATGTTCAAGTTCACAGACACTTTCATGATCCTTCATGAGTCAGCTCAAAAATGCCGGATAATATGTCCACATGCACCCCAGTGAAAGAAACACAGTGCTTCTAGGTGTGAATATGATTCATTAGTGTTGCTGAGGGTCTTGTTTGGAGGGAAAGAGGGAGATTGTTTGGAGTAGTCTTTGCTAGTTAGCCAGCTCTAGTATTACCCTGTCTTGCTGAAAATCTTTCTCCAGGTATCCTTGTTGTATCAGTAACTGGTGGAAGATCCTGCTTCCTGCAGATTATTTTACATTGCTGAGGGAGTGGGAGTTAAGCAATTTTAGTACGAAGCCCAAAATAAATTCTAAGTATATTGGAAAATTTCTTTAAAGGAAGACAGAAGGAGGTTCCAATTAGCTTCAGGTATTTCTAGAACACCACCTAGCTCTTAAATAGCACTTTCCATCAATGGATCTCAGTGTACTTACAATGGAGGGGAACACTGTTCGTCCCATTTGTGCACCTGGGGAAACTGAGTCATGGGAAGGTGACGTGACTTCCCTGAAGTCAAGTAGCAGAGCTGTAAATAGCACCCAGCACTCTTGAATCCCAAACCATTGCCCAATCTTGCTGGACTAGACTGCCTACGATTGAGAGAAAGGATCATGTTTAGGGACTTGAAACAGCGTGGTCCAGCTCCTTGCTCTTTGTTATTTTGGGAAAGTCACTTAATTTCTCTATGCTTCAACGCCCCCTCCCCTGTAAAACAAGGATACAGCTTCTTTCCTACCAGCAAGGGATGTTGGGAGGAGCCATCTATAAATACTTTGTAGGTGCTCAGACAGAACAGTGATGGGAACTTTTTTAGTACCGAGATCTATGTTATTTACCCATCACCTGTAAAGGAAATGATAAGACAACACTGATGTCTGATAAGTCCTAGAGCTAGATCATTTTACGATTTTTTTTCATAGAAGGAGTAGTCCTGTAGCACCTCAGGGTGTCTACTCTATGAAAGTATTTCAAAATAAGTTATTTTGGAATAATAACTCTCTAAATAACTATTTCAGAATATACTGCAGGGCTTACACTACAGGGCTTCACTCGAAATAAGCTATGCAAATTGAGCTGTCAATTGCATATCTTATTTCAAAATAGGGAGCATCTACACAGCACTTATTTTGATATAGAGCTCTCTTCCTCCGACTCCCCTTACTCCTCGTACAATGAGGGTTCCAGGAGTTGGAGTAAGAAGTCCTCCAGCTTGACAGTATTGTGACACTATTTCAAAATAACTGCCTGCTGTGCAGACGCAGATTAAGTTATTTTGGAATGGCGCTAGTTATTTTAAAATTGTGTTGCAGTGCAGATGTACCCTCGGAGCCCGAGGAAGCACCGGGCAGTAATTACTTTGAATGGTCTGGGGAGGAGCTATTTCGATATAGCAGCAGTGGAGCGTCCACACTACCACTAATTCGAAAGAGCAATTTCATGAAATGAAGGTTTATTATTCAAGAATAGTGATAGAAATGTAGCCGTGTTAATCTGGTGTAGCTGAAACAAAAAACAGGACTATGTAGCACTTTAAAGACTAACAAGATGGTTTATTAGGTGATGAGCTTTCGTGGGCCAGACCCACTTCCTCAGATCAAATAGTGGAAGAAAATTGTCACAACCATATATACCAAAGGATACAATTAAAAAAATGAACACATATGAAAAGGACAAATCAAATTTCAGAACAGAAGGGAGATGGGGGGGGGGAGGTAAATGTCTGTGAGCTAATGATATTAGAGGTGATAATTGGGGAAGCTATCTTTGTAATGGGTAAGATAATTAGCGTCTTTATTCAAACTTAGGTGTAAAGTGTCGAATTTAAGCATAAATGACAGTTCAGAGGATTCTCTTTCAAGTGTAGTCTTAAAAGGCCTTTGAAGTAGGATTCTGAGTCAGCATGCTGACTCTAAGCATGACCCTCCTTTGCAGGGCAGGGACAGGGAGCACGAGACTTCCTGTGCTCCTCCTCCCCAGGCCTGGAGCAGCAGGGGGGAACACACAAAGTCTCCTCCCACTGCCAGGGGCATGGGTACCTAGAGGGAACTGCCAGCTGCAGAATTCAAGAAAGGGTTTTGGGGATATGTGGGAGAGGGGTGCAAGAGTGAGGATTTGGGGGTAAGGAAGGGCTCAGGGCAGAGGTCCGATCTAAGTGACCGTACATGGGAGTGGTGTAAGTGCTAGTAGGTGCGTGGGTTATTTGGCAGGCACGATGGCAGAGCCCCAGACATGCTGGCCACACCTTTGGTGTTGCGGCTGCCCCCAGTGGCCACTCTGCAGTGTAGCTCTCCCCTGCACGCTTGCTGTCCCCAGTGGCCACTCTCATATCACATCCCTCAGAACAGCAGCCTCTCCCTTTGCATGTTATGGAAAACAGCCATTTCCTGGTGCTTCTGTTGTCCTGGCACAACCAAACCTTGACCTTGCTTTAAGTTAGGAGAAGAGGAAGCTGCATATCAAATTTGGTGGCCGTAGCTCTTACGATTAGTAATACTTGGACAAACAGACCCAGACAGACAGATGCACGGTAAACTAGATAGATAGATAGATTTTAAGGGGTTACAGTCAGGAGGGAAACAGGTTTGTTGCTTTTTTGAGGGACGGAAAACAAATATTTCCAAGAGCTTTTATTGAAAAATCCCATTTTATCAAATATCCATCTTCTGTCACCTCTTTGAAGTAGAACCTAGACCAATGGTTCACAACCAAAGGTATGTGTACCTGTGGGGGTACGCAGAACCCTTCTAGGAGGTACTTAAGGCTATGTCTATACTGAGGAGCTATTTTGGGAGACTGGAAGTATCCCGAAATAGCTATTCCATGTCAATTGAAGCAGCCCATTATTTTGAAATAGATTTCAAAATAGCCGGTGGTTTATTCCAACATCCCAGTAACCCTCATTCCACGAGGGTTAAGGGGAATTTAGGAATAGCGGGTTGTTTTGAAATTTGGTGCTGCATAGAGGTAATTATTTCAAAATTACCTTGAAATAAGCTACAGAATTTGCATAGCACAAATTGCATAGCTTATTTCGAGGTAACGGTGTAGTGTAGACGCACCCTAATGCACCTAGATAATTGTTTAGTTTAACAAAAACACTAACAAATTCAGTACAAACTAAAATTTTATAGTGACACTGATTTGTTTATACTGGCCTATATACTATGCCCTAAAAGATAAGCACAACATTTATAGTCCAATCAATTTATGTTATTATTATATGGCAAAATGGTATAGTAAGCAGTTTTTCAGTAATAACGTACAATGACACTTTCATATATTTATATCTGATTTTGTAAGCAAGTAATTTTTAATTGAGGTGAAACAGGGGTACGCAAGGCAAATCAGATTCCTGAAGGGGTATGGCAGTCTGGACAGGTTGAGAGCCACTGAGCTGGACAATGTAACTTTTGGAGTAAGATTAAAAAGTCGGGAAAACATTCATACCTCTAGGCTGTGTCTACACTGGCAAGTTATTCCGGAAAATCAGCCACTTTTCTGGAAAAACTTGCCAGCTGTCTACACTGGCTGCTTGAATTTCTGGAAAAGCACTGACAATCTAATGTAAAATCATCAGTGCTTTTCCAGAAAAACTATGCTGCTCCCGTTCGGGGAAAAGTCTTTTTCTGGAAAACTGTTCTGGAAAAGGGCCAGTGTAGACAGCACAGTACTGTTTTCCGCAAAAAAGCCCTGATCACGAAAATGGCGATCGGGGCTTTTTTGCGGAAAAACACGTCTAGATTGGTCACGGACGCTTTTCCGGAAAAAGTGCTTTTCTGGAAAAGTGTCCTGCCAATCTAGACGCACTTTTCCAAAAATGCTTTTAACGGAAAACTTTTCCGTTAAAAGCATTTCTGGAAAATCATGCCAGTGTAGACGTAGCCCTATGGTGTAGGAGGCTCGTTTCTCATGATACACAGAAATGATAAACAGAATTTTCTGGCATTTATGCAGTTACTAGAAGCCAGGAAGATCATATGTATGTGCAATCAAAATGTCAAAATGAATGACATTATTAATTATTATAATTATTTCAATGCCAAGAATATGCTCAGTGATATGAGAAACAAAATGAAAGCAGTATCTGAACAGGATTGGCTACTGTCTAAGGGTATGTCTACACTACCCCGCTAGTTCGAACTAGGAGGGTAATGTAGGCATACTGCACTTGCAAATGAAGCCCGGGATTTGAATTTCCCGGGCTTCATTTGCATAAGCGGGGCGCCGCCATTTTTAAAACCCCGCTCGTTCGAACCCCGTGCAGCGCGGCTACACGGGGCACGAACTAGGTAGTTCGAACTAGGCTTCCTAGTTCGAACTACCGTTACTCCTCATTCCACGAGGAGTAACGGTAGTTCGAACTAGAAAGCCTAGTTTGAACTACCTAGTTCGTGCCCCGTGTAGCCGCGCTGCACGGGGTTCGAACGAGCGGGGTTTTAAAAATGGCGGCGCCCCGCTTATGCAAATGAAGCCCGGGAAATTCAAATCCCGGGCTTCATTTGCAAGTGCAGTATGCCTACATTACCCCGCTAGTTCGAACTAGCGGGGTAGTGTAGACATACCCTAACAGAATGAAAGAAAACAGAAAAGACACAGTTGGAAATCCTTGAGCAAGGGTTCCCATAGAAGTGATTTGGTTTAAAAACAAAGTTTAACAGATTTATTCCGGAAGGCCTTAGCTGGGACGTAGGCATGGGTGCTGGAACAATTTCCACAGCTGAGGTGCTAAGAGCCACTGAATCAGTGTAAACCCTGTACATAATAGAATTCAATTCAAGTCAGGGGGGTATGACAGTGCACCCCCCACAGGATCCCTAGTTCCAGCACCTATGGAGGTTGGGCTGTCACCATGTTCAATAAATTGGAATATGACCTGAAGACAATCCCATTCCTCAGATGGACCATTAGCAATATAGCTAGGCCTGCTACTACACACAAGTCTAAACACCATTCATGAAGACAGGAAGTTAATTTCTCATCTTTTAGGCCAGCTCTACACTGGCAGAGAAAATCGATGTAAGATTCACAACTCCAGCTACAAGAATTGTGTAGCCAGTCTCGACATACCTTGCACTGATTTTCTAGCGTGACCCCTTATCAGGAGGTTGATGGGAGGAGTGCTCCCGTTGAGTTTCCTTACTCCTTGTGACAGCACCGACAGGAGCGCCCCCAGAATTCGATTTGGAGGGTCTCTACTAAACCTGCTAAATCAAACCCCAGAGGATCGATTACCAGAGTGTCAATCCTCCACCAAGTGGAGATATGGCCTTCGTGGCAGCTAGAATTTGAGTAATGGAAAGGGAAAATAAAACATTCCTACTCCGTGTAGTTGGGATGAATAGACTGGTGAAACAAGGGATGGTGAAACTAACCCATTCACTAAGGATATTTCAAGGAAACAAGCAGTTGATTTCATTCTCTAACAGAAAACCATTTGTTGGCTTTGAATCTTGGCTATTTACACTCCTTTTTCAGAGTCCAAAGCTTGCATTAGCTCCAAAGGTGAGCAAACAGATGCATGAATGACACCGGTAGATTGGAGACTAACTGGAAGCAATGAAACCCTGTCATGCAAACCGTCACAAAGAGATGTAAATCAACATAACAAAACGAGTATTAATTTGTGTGGGCTTTATTGTCACCCAGTTGTAACTCGGAGCTTGCCTCGCCCTAGCAGCATTCCAGTGCTTCAGAGGCATTGTGAAAAGGGTCATGATGGGTTCAGGATGAAAAATAATACATGCAAAAAAACCCCAGCAAAGTACAGCAGAACTTTTTCAAACTGCATCTATGGTGAACTTGAATTCTGAGTGAAAGCCGGGGTCCATCTGACCTATCCCAACCGTTCTCCTGCTGCCACTCCCCTCCTACCCTTTGTCATGTTGCATCGTTTCTATGACAATAGCTGCTTCAGATAAACAGGCTGCCATGTGTAGCTATGATGGGATATTTGATGCTGGACATTGTTTAATGAACCTCAAGTAACCCGAGCTGTTAAAAAATAAGCTATTTTGAAGCATAACATGTAGACAAGAAATAGAGCTGAATGTTCTGGGAAGTGTATAGTAAATCATTGAGTTTTTGTAAATATCCTTGTCATGGGATGCGTTATTCTCCACCAGATAGGCACCTCCTCCAGATTATTCTGGGATTAGCTCAAGGCTGATACCCCAGCATCCATGATCCTTTTCTGCAGTCCACCTGTATCCCTGTTGTAGCCTCTGGAACTGCAGTGTCCTCTTTGCAACTTGGCTCTCTGGTTACATCACTATCCATGCTTCTGCCTGGAGGGGGAAAGAGAAGGAAGGGTCAATTCCTCAATTGCCCTGCCTCTTCTGCAGGGGCAAGTAGGAGGGAGCCAGGCCCACCTGCTACTCCAGATCCCAACCAGGGACTTTCTGAACCACAGTCACTAAGGGTGTGTCTAGACTACATGCCTCCTTCGACGGAGGCATGTAGATTAGCCAGATCGGAAGAGGGAAATGAAGCCGCGATTAAAATAATCGCGGCTTCATTTAAATTTAAATGGCTGCCCCGATCTGCCGATCAGCTGTTTGTCGGCAGATCGGGAGAGTCTGGACGCGATGCCCCGACAAAGAAGCCTTTCTTCATCGACACAGGTAAGCCTGGTTTCACGAGGCTTACCTGTGTCGATGAAGAAAGGCTTCTTTGTCGGGGCATCGCGTCCAGACTCCCCCGATCTGCCGACAAACAGCTGATCGGCAGATCGGGGCAGCCATTTAAATTTAAATGAAGCCGCGATTATTTTAATCGCGGCTTCATTTCCCTCTTCCGATCTGGCTAATCTACATGCCTCCGTCGAAGGAGGCATGTAGTCTAGACACACCCTAACTGCTTTCCTTTGTCTTTACTATTGTTACATTTCCTTCAACCACTTCCCCACAGTCGCACTATCCTCCTAAGTTTCAGCAGCCGATCTGGAGCACCGTCTTTTTATGCAGTTTCCTATTTGCATTGCTCTGTCAAGGATGCTACAAGGTTGCATCCTATTCCAGACACAGTTCTCCCTCCATGAGCTCCAGGCACCGACTCACCCTGCTCTGCCCTGAGACTCATTTTATCTGGGCCTGCTAGACCCTGATTGGCTGCTCTTCACAGCCTCTCTCCTATTGGCTGCTTTCATGCAGCCTATGAGAGTTCTGTTCACTCCTTACTGGTCAAGCATGGGATGGACACTTGATCACAATTGTCCTCTTACAGTAATAGTCAAGAAGTGAAAAATTCACTCCATTATGCAATTGGGACTGGTAGACAGAGAGTTATTTGAAATTAGCCCAAGCTGTCTGAGAAGAATGGAGATGACAGTGGAGTCATGAATACACTTAGGCTTTCATTGAGAGGCAGAGAACTTTTACTCCACTTTCATCACAAACTAGGAGATCACAGTTGTTTTCTTTGCTATGTCATGGGCAACGAACAAGGAATAACAAGGAATCTGTCATACTTCCAATTCCCATCACTCGAGGAACTCTGAAGGTCAGGAGAACAGACAACATCCTGTAAAAAGGGGTGCAATGTTAGGTTTCCTGAATGGAAAGTTAAACATTGAATTAAACAATCTGTGTTCAAGCTGCACTGGTTCTTTACTGGAAGAATGGGAAGCAGTTGCATATCATAAGAATACACATGGGCTGATTATGTTCTTCTCAGTTGGATTCCTCTCCTTGGAACAGGAATTGTTGCCTTTTCAAATATCTTCATTTTAGCCATTTTAACATCCACTGGAAAGTGAGGATGAAATCTGGAACTTTACTAAAAATCACAACATTCCTCGATAACTAAAGGTGATGTTTTCAAAAATACTTAAAGAGCCCCAGTGCCATTGACTCTTGGGTCCCCTAAGGACTGGTCTATATGGTGAGTTATATAAATACCTTTAAGAAACTGGCCCTCAGATGCTTTTGAAAATTACACCTAGGAGTAGCTGCTCTGGGCACTTGAACAGAAGCAGCATTGAAATTAGATAGAAAACCTTGGGACTGATTCTCTGTTACACTGAGGCCTTTTTACACCACATCAGCCTTCAAGTGCGTGTATATAACCCCCTTCACATTGCCAGAGTGGTGAAAAGTGCTGGCCTGTGTCTAAGTGACACTCAGGCTCTATGAGTTTCTATAGCGTCTAGCATGCTAGAATTCTGTTCTCATTTGGGGCATCAAAGTGCTACTGTAATAAACATAAGAACAGAAGAACGGCCAGACTAGGTCAGACCAAAGGCCCATCTAGCCCAGTGTCCTGTCTTCTGACAGTGGCCAAAGCCGGGTGCTTCCGAGGGAATGAACAGCACAGGTAACCCTCACATGATCCCTCCCTATTACCTATTTCCAGCTTCAGACAAACAGAGGCAAAGGACACCATCCCTGCCCAGCCTAGATAATTGCCTTGATGAACCTACCCTCCCTGAACTTATTTGGTTTTTTTTAACCCTGTTATTGTCTTACCCTTCATCCTCAGGCGAGGAGTTCCACAGGTTGACTGTGTGTTTTGTGAAGAAATGCTTCCTTTTGTTTGTTTTAAACCTTCTGCCTATCAAAGAAAACAATACTACAATAAGAAATGAATGGCTATGACCACTGTTGTAACCTGATACCACTGAGAGGGGGGGAAGGACTGAATCCTGAATCACTTTGAGTCTCAAGTGTTGAGCTAAAAAAGACACAGCAATGGTAGGTTCATCAGTTTCTCTATGTGGCCTTACAACCACTAGAGGGGGACAGAGCACCACATTGCAAGGGTGGGCTACATTATTGCTAAGGATAATTAATTAATGGTTATTATTGTTAATAATAATTGTAGGAAGGTATATAATTAACTACCTTTTTAGAGGGTTTCTTAACAGTCCCCTGAAGACCAAGAAATCTCAAACACAACAGGATCCTGTATTTTCATGCGAATCTGAGAGCATATGTAATTATTGGTAGGAAAAGAAATAAAATATCACAACTTAATTTCCTTGACTCAAGCAAGACATGCTAAGAGAAACCCATGGCCCAAAGCCATAGATTTTAAAAAATTCATCTCCCTTTTCTTATCTCTCTTTATTCCTAGGATCATTAGAGGGAACAATATTTAAATGTAACTTTTTTATTTTCTTAAATCTTTCTAGCATGAGACAAGGGCTTGATTGCACTTGGAACTACATGTCCTTTACCCACATACCTGGATGAAGAGAGCATGTTTCTTTCAGAACAACAGCTTGCTTCCAATTAGGAAAGTACAGAAGGAGTTGGTATTGTTCAAGAATCCCTGAGAATTGGGAAGAAGACCAGCCCCCATTAAAGTCAATGGCAAAACTCCTGTTGACTGGGATTTTGCCCTTGAAGTCTCTTTCACAAACCCCTGTAGAAACGTTTCTTTATGCAGTCCACGGCTTTGCTTTATTACTCTTCAGTATGAGAAACGTTTGCAAGAAAACAGGATCTTTGCCTCCTAGGGATTTAATGGCTTCTGCACCTGAATAGTTTTCCACAGTTGTTTGCTGTGGACGTGAATAGCAAGGCACAGAGGATAATTATGTCCATTTAACAACAGAGCTAAGCCAGGCAAGTACACATAATTACAAATAGTACATTTTGGTAATAACTTCAGTGGGGTCACCTTCCTATGCATGTGTACAGCCCCTAGCACCACCAGGATCTGATCCTGGTTGGGAAGGGATCAGGTTCGAAGGTTACTAAGGTTACTCAGAATAATAGCAGCGTTAGGTGAAATTCAGCTCAAGTCTATATAGCCTTTAAGTCTGCCTTAACTTCTTGTTCACCCAATAGGAACATAGTAACTTTGTCTATTTCATTTGAAATGGTGCCTTTGTTCTCTCTGTACTAGATCTCCACAGGTACCATTTTGTTCCCAGGGTTGGTTTAGCTTGTTACGAGGAGCACACATTGTGCTCTTTCCAGATGTTACTTTTTTCATGTTTTTTCCTGTAACCTAAATTCAAGGTATTTTTTGTCTGAAAGGTCCAAATTGCTGGGGTACAAATAATCCTTTCCCAGACACTGAGGCCGTTCTACACTACATGGCTGGAGTCGGCTTACTCCAGCTGAGCCTTGGCGGCATCCACACTGAAGGAGGCAGACAGGAGCAAATGCTCCTATTGGCTTCACTTACTCCTCGCAAAAGGAAGCGAACCAGATGCCAGGAGGGGCTGCCCCCAGCAATCGATGTAGGGATCTATAGACCCACTGAATCGAATGCCAGAGTATGAGCGTTCTCCCTGCTAACATAGATGTGCCCTGACATTTTAGGACCCCTTTAGCATAGGGAAAAGAAAACTTGCTAGTGTGTGATTTCCTGTCACCCTTAGGAATGGTTGCATAGCAACACAGTTTTTGCCTGGCCAGGTTGACAGACAAAAGCAAGTTCCAACAGTGTTAAGAAACCAAGCTATAGAGGGACCCAGTTATAATTTCTCTCTCTCTATGCACAAACAAACAGCATCATACCACAAGTACCCAACCCTGGGAGGTTGGACTGAACTGGGAAACTCCAGAGCTGAATAAAGGAGCTTGAGCTTCAGGGCCACATTTTGTGACCTGGGTGGTAACAGACTCTGGCTCAGAGACTGTGGAATGACCTGTCACATACTCACTTATTCTGTCAGGGTATGTCTAGACTGCATCCCTCTGTCAGCAGAGGGATGCAGATTAGGCAGGCTGACATTGCAAATGAGGCAGGGATTTAAATATCCCGTGCCTAATTTGCATAAATATGGCCACCGCATTTTGCTGACTCAGCACTTTGTCGGCAAAAAGCGGCAGTCTAGAGGGGGATCTGTCGAGAAAGAAAGCCTTTTTGTCTCCTGCAAGGAGGTTTACAGGATCTGTCGAAAAAGGCTTTCTTTTTCAACGGATCCCCCTCTAGACTGCCGCTTTTTGCCAACAAAATAATGAGTCAGCAAAACGTGGCGGACATTTTTATGAAAATTAAGCACGGGCTATTTAAATCCCTGCCTCATTTGCAATGTCGACCTGCCTAATCTGCATCCCTCTGCCGAGAGAGGGATGCAGTCTAGATTTACCCTCGGTGTCCTTTCCCCTCTATTGCTAGGCTTTTACCCCTCCCCAAAGTTGGCATCTCCTCAAACCAGCAACTTGGCCACATCTTGTTTCCCCATTGAGTATTCAGCAGTTCTGTTCTATGCCCAGGACAGAGGCCTCTCTGCCTGACCTGACCTCTCCATTGCATCCATAGACAGAAACTGGATTAGCTCCAATGTCTTGCCCCTCGGTGCTAAGAAGAACAAATCCCCAAGCAAACACAACCAGTAATGGAAAAGTCCCAGGATAACTGCCTACTGCTGTTGCTATCAGCCTGGTGATTGGAGTGTTGTGTATTTCCTGTTGCACAACAGGCTGCTCCACAAATGGACAACCTTTCTGCTTCATTAATGATTCTTGGCTTGCAGACAGCAAGAAACCAGGATGGAAGGGGATGATGATACAGCCTGCAGCATTCTGTTTATCAGATCCTTCTTCCAAACCTGTTAATGGATTTGGAAACTTACCTGCAAATATGTCCCAGAAATCTGGCTCAATTCACGCAACCTGCTGAGACAGGACACAGAGAGGAGTTTGCATTAAGGGTAGTGCTGCAGCTGACATTGTTGTCTGTGCCTTAAACAGTCATTTGAAGCAATGAATTTACATCTTAATACTGACTGGAATTTTTCCACACTGAGACATTTTATGAATGTGTCTCATATTTCCAATTTGTAAGGCACCTTCTGAAAATATATTTTTGTCTATAGAATTTGCAATGGTAGGGAAAACCATGCGGGGAGGGGTCAAGGAAACATTTTTGACATTTTTAAATGAAATATATTAATCTTTCTATTTGAAATAAATTTCCATTTTGAGATTTCCTTGAATTCTTACGAAAGCTAATGTATCTCAAAATCCGTATTACATTGTTCACAACTTTTTAAATCAATGTTTTTGAGAAAACTCCACATTGGGACAACCCAAAATGAATTATTTTGATTGTTCAGAATTGCCAGAGAAGTGAAACATCAAAGATTCATGCAGCTCTGCTTGTGAGGTCGGACTGGTCACCTGAGGCTCATGCCGTTACTTCTGTTGAAAAAAGGAGTGGGTGGGGAAGTGGAGAAATGATCTTTTCCTCATTCTTTGTTCAAATTTTGATGAATATTTTTTTAAATTAAAAATGGGACCGTCTGTATCCAAGGCATTTCCAGGCTTTGGGGTGGATTCTCTATCACGGTACATTTTTAAATTGAGATTCAATTATTTTTCTAAAAGATCTCCTCTTGGAATTGTTTGGGGAAAGTTCTATGGCCCGTATATACAGGAGCTCTGATTGGATCAATGGTTCCCAATGTTGGGTCTCTGGGCTCTTGGGGCCCCTGTGGAGGTTAGGCAGACATCCATCCATCGGCCCAGGGCCAGAATACACTGGAAAAGCATTCCAGCAGTTTTGTTGGATGGAAGATGCCAGTTTGTTCCCAGCTGGTCTCTTCCACGCAGTATTGCTTCTATTCCCATGCTAGTTGGGGTGTTCTAGTATTGCCAAAAGCTTCAGAAGGGTAGTCGAGTTAGTCTGTACAGTATAAACTTAAAAAACAACAAATGGTCCGGTAGCACTTTAAAGACTAACAAAACATGTAGATGGTATCATGAGCTTTCATAGGCACAGCCCACTTCTTCAGATGACCAGAGTGTTGGGTGTCCAGTCATCTGAAGAAGTGGGCTGTGCCTACGAAAGCTCATGATACCATCTACATGTTTTGTTAGTTTCTAAAGTGCTACCAAAGTATTTCTAGTATTGCCAGAAATGAAAGGGGCCTGGGACATTTGGTAAGATGCCAAAGGGTCCTTGGGGGGAAAGTCTGGGAATAATTGGGCTGGATGATCACAATGATCCCTGCTGAGGATTTCAAGAGGCCTGTGTGACCCTTTGTACAAACACGTTGGCACATTTCCTCTGTGTGGAAGCCATTGCTGCCTGACGTCTCGCAGGAGCTCTTTAAAAACCTGCCGTGCACCTGGCATGCCTTGTAGCTGCTTCCGGGAAGTAGGTTTTTGCTCTTTGCTGTTTGCAAGGAAAGAGAGGAAGAGCCTGTGAGGTTTGTTCCTAGCTTGTGTCTGTTGTTGGTGACTGGGAGGAAAATGAAAATGTCCTAAAAGAAACAAAGAGCAATGAGATGCCTACAAGAAACATCCCTTCCATGACTCCTGTTGCTGCCCCAGCCCCCGAAGAGACTCAACCAAGCACAGAATGTGGGAGCATCATACTATATTCTTTACCTACCATATAAGTATCACGTATCCCCTCCCTACTATGACATCATGGCTCCACTTGACTTCCCCGTCTTTTCCCCACTGCCTTTTCATTCACTGCCATCTTTCCTCCCCAGCTCTCTCTCCTTTATTGCACTTTCCCCACTTTCCCCACTTCCAAGCCCCCCACATCACAGACCATCAAAGCAGCTTAGCGACACATTTGCTGAACCAGCAGAGAAAAGAGAAAAATCACAAACTCACATTAGCAGGCAGGTGACTCCTTTTTCGTTCCACCTTGAAGTTGGCATCAGGAGCTGCTGTTTGTGGAGCCCAAAAGAGGCTGAGTCAATAGCACTGATTCAATTACTGCTGGCCTTTGATTAACTTTCAAAAGCAGCTTACGCCAGCAGTATTTTTGTTTTGCTCTTTCCAGTTTGCTGAGGTGTCCTTGCTAAGAAGGCCGGAGCTTGGCCTGCTAGCCTGGCATGAGGGAGAACCAATATTCAGTTCCTGCTCTTTTCTGGCTTCCTAAGCAACCCAGGAAAGAATGGACCAAAATGCCCTGCCAGGTACCAAAGCTTGGTTAATCATGCAGGCTGAAGGGAAATGGTGTGTGTTTACGTAGGCCTTGAGGTATGGGGGGTGTTATTTTTCCTTTGTAAGTCACAGCATCAGTGAGGTTCCTCATCTGAGTAAGTTCTTGACCATCCAAGCAAGTGGTTCAAACTCTGATCTGAACAATGTAGTTCAGCGGGTGTTTTGAATGGATTGCCTCTGTAGGACCCTTTCCTGATTGGTCATAGTGTAGTTACTCTGTTGGGCTGTGTCTAGACTTCATCCCTTTTCCGTAAAAGGGATGCAAATTAGACACATCGCAATTGCAAATGAAGTGGGGATTTAAATCCCCCCCTTCATTAGCATAAAAATGGCTGCCGCTTTTTTCCGGCTCGGAGCTTTGCCGGAAAAAAGCGCCAATCTAGACGCGGATCTTTCGGAAAATAAAGCCTTTTCCGAAAGATCCCTTATTCTTTATTTTAGACTGGCGCTTTTTTCCGGCAAAGCTCCGAGCCGGAAAAAAGCGGCAGCCATTTTTATGCAAATGAAGTGGGGGGGATTTAAATCCCCGCTTCATTTGCAATTGCGATGTGTCTAATTTGCATCCCTTTTACGGAAAAGGGATGCAGTCTAGACACAGCCCTGGTGTCACTCCAATCAGCATGCAGCCCAGCCAATCCCCCTATCACTTCAAATGCATTGGTTCTGTGCCACATGCTTTTTCCCCGACGCCGGTGAGGACATGCCGTCCGTTTGAAGCACATTTGGCAATAACACAGGGCAACGAAACCGCCTCTAGCAGGGGCATGCTGCTATTCTGCTATGTCTGCCCTATGGCTCTTGTCCTGGCTGCACCTACAGCGGGGAAAGGTCAGCACAAGGCATGACATTTTTCACAGCCACAAGCAACGGAGCGAGGTGGAGTCGATGTTTACGGACAGACCAGGCCTCACACCAGGAATGCCAAAAGCACAGCGCTGGTGCACAATTCCAGGGAAGAAAGGAATCTGGGCCAATGAAATCATTTGCCTATTTCAATGTTGTGTGTGAGTCTGGTTGGGCTGATGGCAAATCTGAGAGCCACATGGCAGCTTCCCCTTTGTTCTCGCTGCACAGTCTGGCTATGTCTACACTGGTGCGATCTTGCGCCAGAGCTATGCAAATGAGGATAAGTGTGGAATATCGCTGAGCCTCATTTGCATAGCTAATGAGCCGCCATTTTTGCAGAAGAGGCTCTTGCGCAAGAAAGAGCTGTCTACACTGCCCCTCCTTGCACAAGAAAAACCCTCTTGCACAATGCTGTTACACTGATTATTTTCGGGAATAACGGCATTGTGCAAGAGGGTTTTTCTTGTGCAAGGAGGGGCAGTGTAGACAGCTTCTTCTTGAGCAAGAGCCTCTTCCGCAAAATGGGTGGCTCATCAGATATGCAAATGAGGCTTGGCAATAGTCCACGTTTAGTCTCATTTGCATAGCTCTGGCGCAAGATTGCACCAGTGTAGACATAGCCTCATAGACATGAGATAGATCCTCATGCTTTGGGCCTGTCGGCGTCTGGGGGAGGAGTCGGCATCCTCTATACTGTCTAGCAGGCTGCCAATGGTTAACAAATAAAATTAGTAACAGCCAGGGAGCAGAAAGTGGGATTCGTCCAGCAAAGGCTGCTGGGAAGGGCCTGACTCTCCTCTTGTTGGCACGAGCTTAATCCTGTGGAATTTAGGGGTGTGTCTAGACTACAGACTTTTGTCGACAAAACTATACCTGCGTCTACACTACCGTTGAGTTCTGTCGACATAATGTCGACAGAACTCAGCAGTTTTGTCGACGCTGGTAAACCTCATTTTACGAGGCATAACACCTTCTGTCGACAGCTTGCTTTGTCAACAGAACTCAATGTAGTCTAGACGCTCTTTGTCGACAGAAGTTTTGTTGACAGTATCTGTCGACAAAACTTCTGTCGACAGAAGCCTGTAGTCTAGACGTACCCTAGGTTACTGCACGGTGGTAGCCAAAGCTTGCACAGTGCAAATGTGGCCAGTGCCCAGCTCCAGAAACCAACCGCTCACCAGCTCCTCCCTCGAAAAAACCTTGGAGGACAGAGGGACTTTGCAACATGAGTGGGAGTCCAGGCAACAAGTCCAGGCAAGGGACTGGCCTCCATGGGGTCACAGTGTGCGGAGAGGTGACGTGAAGGGGATGCTGCAGTAGCTCTTTGCTCCAGACCCACAAGTCTCATGCAGGAGAGCAGAACTGTCTTGTACTTCTGGTTGCATCCATGAACTGACCCCTCTGAAGCCTGGGCCAGAAACCACAGCCACCAGGGGCCAGGCTCTCCAGTGCCTGGGACTAGGTGCAGCAGAGCTAGACCTGGTTTCCGTGTGGTTCAGTGGCATTCTAGGTTCCACCCCAATGCTCTGTGAGTTCTAGCCCTTAATTAGCAAACTTTGCAGAATACTTAATGGTGTAACTAGACATTATGTTTATATTAGTTAATTGAAAATACTTTTTCTGGAGCTTAATTAGTGTGAAAGTCATTATTTCACAATTAGGGTTTCTTTGATTTTCCAGCCTATTGTGAATCTCTCCCCCGGCCCGCCCGCATTCCTGGACTGGCACAAGGCATAGCACACATTAGACACATGCATTCAGGTCTTCGCTTGGAACACAGGATTGTCTCTATTGCAGTTGGCCTAGCAAAGCTAGTCTCCTGCTGCCAGCAGCAGGCAACACCTGATGCGCCCAAGAAAGGTAAATGCTTCAGAATAACCCTGTTGCTTCTCTCCCACCCGTGCCCTGACCGCCGGGGGATCGGTTTATGTTGCCAACAAAGTCAGCACCTTGCATGGCCTTGGTTTTCCGTGTAGCGCTTGGCCATTGACAGAGCCCGGCTTGTGGGACTCTGAGCTAAGGCTGGGTGGAGGAGTATTACATGGCTGTGCACGTTTCTATAAGAAGGGTCATGGCTGTGCCCGAAAGGGAAAGGGGCGTGCCATTCATTTCTCAGGATGGGCACCTTGGTCTTCTGCATGAGCCAGGGTAAGAAAGACGGGACTGATTGGTTCCTACGGCACTAGCCTGCGGGACAGTGGGAACCAGAGTCCCACAAACCAGGCTCTGTCAGTGGCTAAGCACTACCCAGAGAAAGCTAAGGCCGTGCAAGATGCAGACTTTGTTCCTTCCCCCTTTCCGCCTGCCCTCGCTCATCAAGCACTTCCTGGAAATCGAGGGCTCTATGATCCTTGAGATTACCCTGTTGGGTACTCTTCCCCTCCCCTTCCTCCTGGGTTAGACACTCTGAACCCAGCCTCGGCACGAGAGAACCTTCGGCCATCTTATTCCTGCTCCTGCATTGGAAGCTCGATCATACCCACGCTGGGGGTGGCCCTGGGTAAAGCCATGAGAACAGGTTCCATTTACTTCCCAGTCCCTTCTTGAGTCCCTGCTATGAGCCCCATAGGCACAGGGCTGTCACAAGCGAGTGAAGCCCAGAGAAGTCCTGAGTTGTGCTGGCCTCAGGATCAGAGTGGCAGGAGCTAGATGGCCGTAGAATTCCTCTGTCCCCCTCGCCGCGGGGGATCTTGCCTTGTCATGGAGCCGGGGCAGCTTTGGGTACAAAAGAGTAATGATAAAGGCAAGAATAAAACTTTTCAGACATTCGCTGTCCCATGGGTAGGTGAGTGAACAGGTAAGAAATGGCTGAGCACCGAGGTGCATGCAAGTAACAGATTCATCTGTGCCTGGCTGTTGGCTTTTGCGGTAGTGTAGGGGACTATTGTTATTTGTCACTCTTCTGGGTCTTCAGCATCCAGGAATCCCACTTTTCACCCGGTCGTTGTTAAACTCAGGCCAGCCAGTCTCCTCTAGCTAGTGTGAAATCTCTCCTCCTTAGCTCCAGCCTGTGGGAACACTGCCCTGTACACAGGGCCGACTTGCAAATTAGGTACAGCAGGCTGGTGCCTAGGGGTGCCAGCTTTCTAGGGGCATGTAAAGTGAAAAGTGGGTTGAAAGTGAACAGATCAGCGGCCAGGTTCCTGGTGGGATTGGTGAGTGGGGCTGATGCAGGGTGAGCATCTGAGCCAGCCCGCTGAGGTCGTTGTCAGCCACGGGTGTGTGGGGCAGGTGCTGAAGGTGTAGGGAGCATCCCAGCCCCGGCCCCTACCCAAACTTGCTGCTCTGCCACCTCCATCCTTTGCCGGGGAGGCAGAAAGAGAGGCACGTCTGGCCCCTCATTCACTGGCACAAGCAGAGCTGGAGTGCAGCTTGCTGCACCAGACTGTGAGAGGGGCTGCTTACCCTGACAGGAGGGACAGGTCCCCCTCTTGTGTTGCCTGAGGTGGGTGGGCTGCACCCCGGCAGACTGGGAACACTGCACGTGTCGGAGGGTCTTGTGCCTTCCTGGGGGGCTTTGTTTATATTCCTGACCCTTCCATTTTTTAAGAAAACACAACACTTAGCTGTAGGTCAAGGGGGAAGGGAAAGATACTGAAGATGCTGTTCCTAAGGGTGCATAAGGTGTAAATCTGGTCCAGCCTGTATCCCTCCCCCAGTGCATCACCCTCTGTTCTAAGAGGAAGCTCTTGAACTGAGCTAAATTGTTATTAGAGCTGAGGGAGATTTTGTGCGCAAAACTTTATTTGGTGAGAGATGCAGAGTAGGCAACACAGAAACACGTTGTGAACTCACATTGCCAAATTGTTTCAGTTGGAGAAAGAAAACAAAGAAGCAAGCAAGCAAACAAACAGAAAAGCAAAGAGAGAAAGTAAGCAACGTCAGAAACAAATCAAAATATTTCATTTGGATCTTTTCCCAGGGTTTCAATTTTTCAGTTTAAAATGACTTTTTGTTTCAAAATTTCCTTCGATTTTATCCCAGCAACCAGACATTGTAAAATGGTCAGCATTTCAGCAACGAGTTTCTGTTTTCTCAAAACGGAAGGCTGCAGAAACAGGGTTGTTGTTCTTTTTTCAAATCTTTGGTGTGCTGATTTTTTTTTTTAAATCCATTTCTGGCTTGACCTCCTCTTCCTGACTTTTTTTAAATTGCCAGTAAATCTAAATAAATAAATAAATAAAATCTGTTATTAGCCCACCTCTACAAGCTATGGCTTCACTGATGTCAGTGAAGTTATGACAATTTACACCAGGCAATAGTCCATCCTTTGTTCTATGTGTATTTGTCAGGATATCTCTTGATACCTCCATGCAGAGACATAGTTATTTTATTAATAAATGCAATCAATGCAGCCTCAGATCTCATCTGAAGCAAGGATCTCTGCATGAGCAAAAAATGTTTCCTTACTAAGTATTTTACAGCTATTAAAGTTTAATCCCAAGATGCCAGGCTGCTTTGGAGGACATTCGTGTTTAATTACAAAAGAAATGCATGGCGTAAGCAGAAGTCAGATTCTAAAAAGAGCACAGATAGGTCAGGGAACAAATCCTTGCTGTTTTATTTTTCTCTAAAAATAATTCTCTCTCATCTAGGCTCTCTAGTTGTCTTGTTTCTTGCTATTTAGGACCAAGAGATGAACAGATGGGGGAAAGCAGAAAGTTTAAGGGGTGATTGTAAATATGACAAACTGTGTGTTTTATAATCTGTTGCCTGTTCCGTTGATTTATAAATGTTCTTTCCTGCTAGGGCTGATTGTATCCAGTTCTTGCAATCAGAATCACAATGATGATGATAATCACCTTGCTATTACATTGTTCCTTCTATCCAGAAGGATCTCAAAGGTACCAGCTCATTGTACAAATTAGAGGTTCTTACTCAAGATTTATTCTGAGATCATCACTCAATGAGCAGAAAAAAATCTCTGTGCATAGGATCAATAAGAATGGATTCAGGATTTGATCATATATTTTGAATTCTTTAGTGCAGGGACTGTTTTTGTATTCTGTGCTACTGCAATGAAATCAATAAGTCCTAATCATCCAATATGAAGCCGCGATCGTGCATCTGTACTCAGATTGAGTTTTGGTTTGCTCTTTGGAGCTATAATGCAATCCTTTCCTTTTGTCTGATGAATACACTGTATTTTCCCCAAATTTAGACCACAATCTATGGCTAGGGACTATTTTGGGGGGGCTTTTCAGCTGAGTTGTTGCTTAGTGCATGAATTACAATTCATTAAAAATGGACCTTTAAGTCAAAAAATACCCCGATTTTTGTCCCTTTTCAGCTGCCTTTTGCTAACAAATGGCTCATTTGTCATCCTTCATGCTATCAATGCAGTTAAAAGTCTTTCACAGCTGTTGATGAATGAACTTCTGAAGGAAAGATGTTGCAGTTAAGCAAAGTTATCAACAGTTGCTTTCCCTTTCTCTTTCCCATTACAGTCACACGTTGCCCCTCTGGTCACTGTGTAATTGTTCTGTACCTTACATTGGGAGTAATGCAACCCAGCTAGAGAATGTTCTTCCAAGCAGCAGTAAAGATGGCCGCCTTTCCCCATTGTCTCCAATCGAACTGAAGCCACTGGCTGCCATCAGAGAAGATGAGACCATTTCTCTAAAGCCCTCATAATACTCAGTCTCCAAACCAGCTGGTACATGACCCAAGCAACTGAAATCGGTATCACATGGCCAGCATCTGGACATTAGTGTTGTGGAGTGCCAGGCCATAATTAAAGTGGTCGAAATGGTTTTTAACCACTTTTTCAGCATATTTTCTCCCCGTGTGAACAACGTAAGCCGATATTTGAAGTAGAAAGAAACCAGCCAAACCAGAAATTCCATCTTGTAGCAGGAAGGGACTAGAGCAGGCTGGAAACTTTTTAACAAAACTTTTCCCATTGAAAAATGTCATGGTGTTGAAACCGGAATGGTGCCAGAAGCACAGCAGGTTCCCAGAGAGAAACTTCATGGTTTGTACTGACAGCGGCACCCTAGGCTATGGAACCCAGCGTCTGATCCCAGTTACAGTTTACCTGAGGAGGTTTTCACCTCCCATTGCTGCAACTCAGGAAGAACAGCAGTTATACCTCAGGGCTGGCATGATTTTCCGCAAATGCTTTTAACAGAAAAGTTTTCCGTTAAAAGCATTTTCGGAAAAGAGCGTCTAGATTGGCACGGACGCTTTTCCGCAAAAGCACTTTTTGCGGAAAAGCGTCCGTGCCAATCTAGACGCACTTTTCTGCAAAAAAGCCCTGATGGCCATTTTCACGATCGGGGCTTTTTTGCGCAAAACAAATCTGAGCTGTCTACACTGGCCCTTTTGCGCAAAAGCTTTGTGCAAAAGGACTTTTGCCTGAACAGGAGCAGCATAGTATTTCCGCAAGAAGCACTGATTTCAGACAGTAGGAAGTCAGTGTTCTTGCGGAAATTCAAGCGGCCAGTGAAGACAGCTGGCAAGTTTTTCCGCAAAAGCAGAAAAAACTTGCCAGTCTAGACACAGCCCAGGTGTTCCACACTTCAAACCCAGGTACCTAATCACTAGGTAACAGAGAATTAATCCGGTTTTCAGACACTCTATTCCAATGAACATTTTTGAAAGATCTCATTTTCACTTCCATGCAGAATGAAAACAAATGTCAAGCCCTCAAAACAGAATGGCTGTTTTCTAGACAGCCCTAGTAAGAAATATCTTCCCCCACCCGAGCCCAAGCCATTAGTAGTATTCAGCAATTCAGACCTGAAAGAGCACAGCACAGCCTCATGCCACTGGCACTCTTAAGAGCTTTGCAAGATATATAATTTGCACCTGTTTAACTGAAATCAGTTTCACTATATGCTGGCACATTTGTGTATGGGCGCGCTAAGATTTGCAGGTGCTCGCCGAACTCATATAAGCCAGATTTAAATCTATATGGGTATGTCTAAACTACCTCCCTAGTTCGAACTAGGGTGGTAGTGTAGACATACCCTATGTGAGTGTCCACTCTGCATGCTGCATCAGGATGAGATCACTCCCTTTCACGCTGATCAGGGCCAACTAGTCACCTCCAGACTGACCAGCCACCCAAGCAGGCTGCTCCCAGACCCTGGCTTTCACAGCAGTTTGTTAGAGGGCAGTAGAATGTTGCAGACCAGGATTCCTGGTTCATAGAGGGGAGGTAAAGTAATAATAGAGTAAGGCCAGAGAGCTAAGTCCCAATTCCACAAAGCAGATTTCTCACATACATTTAGTGGACAAGCCACACACAGAACCCAAAAGCCGTTGTGTTCAGAACTTCAGACTAACCATGCCGCTAAACTAAGTGGTAGATTTTCTCGTTGCATTTGACATTAAAAGAAAGAATTAACAATGTAGCCGTTTTGATTGCAGAGGCTTGTACAGATCCCACCTTTCCCATCTGTTTGCAATCTCGCTGACTACTGTAATTCTCTTTTCCTCCCGTCTGTGAAGGGATAATTTAATGGTTTAGTTTAGGAAGTTGCAAGGATGATCAAAGAGGTGAACGCTGGCAGTGACATTGCTGAGAGCTCATTCTGCAGGGGCTGATGCTGTTGTACTCACTGCAGGGGAAGTTTCCAGCCAAAGTTACAAGGAAGGAAACAGAATGAGCTAAGGATCCTCCTGGGAAACATTGCAATTGCAGGTGGGGTTGCAGGCTGGCTGGCCTACCTGTGCTAGCTGCAATCTAGCTGGCTACCTGAGCTGCAATCACGTATTCAAATGCAATATAGACATACCCCGAGAAACAGTCTGGGTCTGATTCTGATCCCAATGGATGTAAATCAAGGGTAATATCATTAAAATTAATTGAGTAACACTGAAGGTAAGTAAAGAAGAGAATCAGGCCCTCAGCTTAAGAGTCACTCCCTTTGCTGTTTGTCATGATGGAGACAGCCATGGAAATAGCTTCCCCTGAAATTCCTTGGCTCCCTATTGGCCACACTGGTTTACGGCATCCCAGCTGGCTGTCATGTAGATGGCTCTTGGGACTGGGCCCTTGTGATGTCATGCTGAGCTAATGAATCAAAACTTTTCAGCCTTTCCAAATCCAGAAGGGTTTGCTCAGTGAAAAATTTGGACATTTGTCCCAATCCAGGGTGAAAGCAAATGTCAAACTGTCAGAATTTCTTGGAATTCCAGTTTTTACTCCACTCAAGCAATTTCTGTGGCTTAGCAGAGATTCTTGTTCTGACCAGAGGTATTTTGAATACCAGGACCAAGAGGGTCCAGCGGAGGGCAACCAAAATGATGAGGAGGCTGGAGAACATGACCTTCGAGAAGAGGCTGAGGGATTTGGGCTAATTTAGTCTACAGAAGAGAAGAGTGAGGGGGGATTTGATAGCAGCCTTCAACTACCTAACGGGGGGTTCCAAAGAGGACAGAGAGAGGCTGTTCTCAGTGATGATAGAGCGAGGAGCAATGGTCTCAAGTTGCGGTGGGGAAAGTCTAAATTAGATATTAGGAAAAGCTATTTCACCAGGTGGGATGAGTTCCCTGGGGAGGTGGTGGAATCTCCATCCCTAGAGGTTTTTAAGTCTCAACTTGACAAAGCCCTGGCTGGGATGATTGATTCAGGGTTGGTCCTGCTTTGGTCAGGGGGCTGGACTCGGTGATTCCCGAGATCTCTTGCAGCCCTCGGATTTTAGGATTCTGGGATTCTATGCCTATTTCAGATGCCTGCCAGAGTAGGGATTGTGGCACCCAAGCTTGTCAGCAAATTAGTGCGTGTCTGGAAAGCAGGCAATGTGGGTGGGTTGAAATAGCAGAGGGCTTACAGGCCACAGCACTGGTGCACCCTTGTCACTGCAGCTGCAACACTTTTTATCTTACAGCTGACATGAGGAGTAACTCCGCTGAAGTCAATCAATTCTGCTAGTAGAATAGTGATAGAAATGTAGCCGTGTTCATTTTTTTTAAATTGTATCCTTTGGTATATATGGTTGTGACTATTTTCTTCCACTATTTGTTCTGAGGAAGTGGGTCTGACCCACGAAAGCTCATCATCTAATAAACCATCTTGTTAGTCTTTAAAGTGTTACATAGTCCTGTATTTAATTCTGCTCGTGTGAGCTAGAAAAGAATCAATTCACAGTTCCCCAATTCACTGCAAAGCAGAAAGGGGTGCTCTCCAGTGATGGCAAAGGGAGGCCTTTCTTGTTCTATCCTTACACACCTTTAAATTTAGCTTCAAGAATCTTGCCGAGAAACAAGAGACCTCCCCCCCCACCAACACAGCCAGGGAAATCTTGACACAGGAGGTTTGAGGAGCAACTTACAGGTGCAAATTAGAGAGAGAAACCTACAGGTCCACCACACTGGCAACTTGATCTGTGCGTGTGGGTAAAGGCATTGAAGACTGTAAGGGGAGCTGTTGTAGCTGCGTGCCTTCCACCAACAGAAGATGACCCGTAAGAGCTATTGTCTCTCTTGCAGAGTGTAAGACACTCAGAACCTGTGGTAATGGGGACAGGATAGATACAGTGCCTCAGAGCAGAACTATCTCTTCTTCAGAGTCTGGGGAGAGACCAGTTAATGGTGGGCATTCTCAGAAATGAACAAAACCAGCCCACTCCTGCCTCCTATCCCCTCCCGCATGCAGGAGCCATGCTTGATCCTAGCAGGGCAAGCAGCAGCTTGAGGAGTGACACGTCCAATTTACCTGATGAGTCTGTGGTGTAGCAGTAGCCAGACAGTGCAGCAGCCTGTGTGCTACATGTCTCTGAAACCATTACATTGCGCAGACTGGTGGTACAGGCAAGGCCTTTGCATTGTTGGAGTGGCAGTGAAAAGCAAATACATTAATTACTCATTTAACATGTGCCCACTTAACACGTTTTCGCAATAGCACGATTTTTGGGGGGGGGACGTTTTTTGAATAACACGACTGTCCCCAAAATAACACGAAAATAATCAAGTGGCGGACTACTTTGCGCTGCGGTATAAGTTGGTGAAAACAGTGGTAATACTCATGAGCGGATGAATACATGTAGTCACAGCGCTCCTCCGCTCACTCACGTGTTCATCTTTGTGTTTTAACAAACTGCGGTGACTTGTGTTGCTAGATATCGACTGTTGACGTTG
The DNA here is from genome assembly GCF_049634645.1 of Pelodiscus sinensis. NCBI lineage: Eukaryota > Metazoa > Chordata > Testudines > Trionychidae > Pelodiscus > Pelodiscus sinensis. The sequence continues at coordinate 4,094,371 of NC_134739.1, read as the reverse complement.
ACGACCCAGCACCAACAAAAAATTGACTTTGCCACCATCACCTGGAACGCAACCCCCACCTTTTCCATTATATTTAGCACAAACATTTTCAGAAACGCATCTATAGTGTTAAATGAGGAATTACTGTATGCACAATTACTATGCAATGACCCTGGCTTTCCTTGCCTGCTGGGAAGTAGAAGTCTGGAGGTTGTTTTGTTTTGTTTTGTTTTGTTTTGTGTTGTTTTGTTTTTTGGAACCACTATTGTTCATTGGTGTATTGCAGGAGCTCATACTAGCCAGCTAGTTATAGGCCTGTCATTTATCAACAGAATCTGGTATCCAGTTAATATTCCTCTGTGTCAGATTAGAGCGTGACAGTTTATCTTCTCTCTAAGTGAGACGGATGTAATTATCGCCTTACAAGAACACAGAGCTTCAGCAAAATGAGCACGCACTGCTTGGAAAGAAAGAAAACATGTACACAATTATTCAAGACTGTGCTTAATGTGTGCCACGGCTTGTCAGGACTGAGCCCCAGCACCGCCAAGCTGACTGTGTCCATTATGAATGTAAAACTATTGCTTGGGCCCTGGCACATCTTTCATTCCACATGACGTCCTGATTCAGGACCACCCTCTTTTTGTAGCAGCCGCTGCGTTACATTGCTGTCTGTCAGACATGTTCCACTCGCCGTCCTTCACCTGGCACAATGACACAGCCTGCAGAGCCATTCACAGGATCAGACCCAGATGTATTTTATGTTCCAGGGCCCAGGCAATGCACTATCTCTGCTAAAAGTGTGGTGGGGAACCTTGAAAACTACCATCCGGACTTAGAAAAATCAGATAAAAAATCAGTGGAAGCAGGTTTAGAGCACAAAGAAAGCAGGAATTATTTCACAGAACACTAGAACTGGAAGAGACCTCTGGTCATCAAGTCCAGTCCCCTGCCCTCATGGCAGGACCAAGCATCCTAGATCATCCCTGACAGGTGTCTGTCTAACCTGCTATTACATATCTCCAGTGATGGAGAGTCCACAACCTCCTTAGGCAACTTATTCCAGTGTTTAACCACCCTGACAGTAAGGAAGTTTTTCCAAATGTCCAAGCCAAACCTCCCTTGCTGCAGTTTAAGCCCATTGCTTCTTGTCCTGTCCTCAGAGGCCAAGGAGAACAAATTTTCACCCTCCTTCTTGTAACACCCTTTTAGATACTTGAAAACCTCTATCATGTCCCCTCTCGGTCTTCTCTTTTCTAAACTAAAGAAAGCCATTTCTTTCCGTCTTCCCTCTTAAGTCATGTTTTCCAGACCTTTGATCATTGTTGTTGGTCTTCTCTGGACCTTCTCCAATTTCCCCACATCTTTCTTGAAATGTGGTGCCCAGAACTGGACACAATACACCAATTGAGGCCTAATCAGCACAGAGCAGAGCAGAAGAATGATTTCTCGTGTTTTGCTCTCAACACTCCCGTTAATGCATCCAAGAATCATGTTTGCTTTTTTTGCAACAGCATCACACTGTTGACTCACATTTAGCTTTTGGTCCACTGTGACCCCTAGATTCCTTTCTGCAGTACTCCTTCCTGGACACTCACTTCCTATTCGCTATGTGTGAAATGGATTGTTACTTCCTAAGTGGAGTACTTTGCATTTTTCCTTATTAAACTTCATCCTGTTTACCTCAGACCATTTCTCCAGATTTCCAGATTATTTTGAATTATGACCCAATCTTCCAAAGCACTTGCAACCCCTTCCAGCTTGGTATCATGTGCAAACTTAATAATCGTACTCTCTATGCCAATATCTAAATCATTGATGAAGATATTGAACAGAACCGGTCTCAGTACAGACCTCTGTGGAACCCCACTTGTTATGTCCTTCCAGCAGGACTGTGACGGTTAATAACTACTCTCTGAGAACCTTTCTCCAGCCAGTTATGACCCCACCTTCAGAGAGAAGGAAAGGGATGCCTCTGAGACCTGAGGGGGTGGACAATGGAGCTAAGTCCCTGGTTCACATGCTGATCAGATGTTATGCTCTAAGAGCTGGTCAGGAGTTTTCTTTCAATGCATTTTTAAATAGAAATTGTGGTTTCAACCTAATCAAATGTTTACACGAGAAAATGCTGAATTCACAAAAAAAAATGTATTGGGAAAATCAAACTGGAATGTTTCTTATTTGTTTGACATAAATGCCTGCATTGGCCTGAGCGATCGCTGTGCCTCATGGGAGTGGTAGTTTGGGTACCTCCTGCCTGCATCCTCTTCCTCCTTATGGACCAGTCTTCCTGGCCAGAATACATACATGTACAAAATGACTGGTAGCCACAGATTTCCCATGCTGGACTCTGTAGAAGATTTGGGGGTCATGTTGGATAATCTGCCAAACATGAACTGCCAGTGTGACCAAGAAGAGTTCGTGGGATCCTGGAATGAATAAATGGGAATCTCAAGCAGGAATGGGGAGGTTATTTTACCTCTGTGAATGGTAGAGGTGCTGGAACCCTGCGGCCAGTTCGGGTGCCCACAGTTCTAACAGGATGCTGATAAACTGGAGTGGGTTTGGAGAAGAGCCATGAGACCGATTAAAAGATTAGAGAATGCCCCCTGTGGTGACAGACTCAAAGAGCTCCCTCTAGTTAGTTTAGAAAAGAGAAGATGAAAGTGGTGCTCTACATGTCTCTGCTTGGAGCATGCATGTTTGATCATGAGCTCTTTCATCTAGTAGGGTACGTCTACACTACCCCGCTAGTTCGAACTAGCGGGGTAATGTATGCATACCGCACTTGCTAATGAAGCCCGGGATTTGAATTTCCCGGGCTTCATTAGCATAAGCGGGGAGCCGCCATTTTTAAATCCCCGCTGCTTCGAACCCCGTGTAGCGCGGCTACACGGGGCTCGAACTAGGTAGTTCGGAATAGGCACCCTAGTCCGAACTACCTAGTTCGAGCCCCGTGTAGCCGCGCTACACGGGGTTCGAAGCAGCGGGGATTTAAAAATGGCGGCTCCCCGCTTATGCTAATGAAGCCCGGGAAATTCAAATCCCGGGCTTCATTAGCAAGTGCGGTATGCATACATTACCCTCCTAGTTCGAACTAGGAGGGTAGTGTAGACATACCCGTAGAGAGTGGCCTAACATGATCCAATGGATGGAAATTGATGCTAGACATATTCAGAATGGAAATAAGGTGTCAAATGTTAACAGTGAGGGTAATTAACATTTGGAACAATTACTAACGGCCATGGTGGATTCTCCATTGTTGATCATTTTAAAATCAAAATGGTTTTTTATTTTCTAAGAGATCTTCCCTGGGAATGATTCCAGACCAGTTCTTGGGCCTGTGTTATGCGTGGGTCAGGCTAGATGGTCACCGTGGTCCCTTCTGGCCCTGTAGTTGTTCAGGCCTGAATGGAGATGAAGCCAAGCTGTGGAGCACGCCCGTAGTGGCCAACGGGGATGAGCAGGAGGTGGAACAAATAGGTTTTGTTCTGAAGATTTCATGGTGTGAAATGTTTGGACACGTCATGAGGAAAACAATCAAAATATCCCCATTTCCCCACAGACTGGGAATTCTGGTTTCCAATCCACTCAGTATTAATGGCTGTTAACCCCATTGGCACCTTACAGTTCAAAAAGGGCACCTGTAGCACATGGCCTGAGCAGCTGGAACAGAGTGACAAGCCTGGCTGTCAGCTTCCTTAAAGACCCAAGGACTGAGCGGGCCACAGAGGGTCCCTGCCCAGCCCTGAGGGTGGTCTCTCCAACTCCGAGTGAGATGAGGTAGAGAGTTGTCACTGCAGTGTTATAGCTGAATAGCTTGAAGGACACATTTCCCATCCTTTCTGTTTCTGGAATCCTAGATCAGCTATTTCGTTAGTAGGCTCATAATGAATGCCAGGCTAATTGTCGTACAGAGAAGCCCAGCAATCTTGCAACAGGCTCATTTGGACTATCTGTGGTCTGGTCATTACCTTCAGGAACCGTGCAGTCCAAAATACAGCCTCAGCTGGGGTCTACAGTTAGCAGGACTGGCTGTAGCAAACATTCCCTCGTTTCATAGGAGCCTCCCAAATGGCCCTCAGTGGTGCTCATAATGGCCCATCCTTACTTAAACTGAGCAGTAACTTGCATCACGAGTAGCATTTCACTGAAATAGACCTGGGGCTTCTCACAGAGGTAAGGTGACCGTGCGAGTTAGCGTGGCTGCACATCCATTCCATGGGCAGAATCCCTTGCGCGCCCAGGCCAATGCGCCGGTGTACACTGTGAGCAGTGAAACCAAGCCTCTGCGATGTCCTGCTTGAACCCAGACACTCCCAATTCCAGATTTAATAATGTCATTTCCTGGTCTGCAGAATCCCATGTATCAGCCGCACCTCAACATGGGCCTTTCTTGCCAGGTCATGGAGTGACGCGAGCGTGTGCAGCTGACACATAAGATTCTGTGTATCATTATTGCCTTCAGCTCTGCTTTTGCTTCTACCAATGGGAGTGCAGGTGGGGCAGGGTCAGCCAGGCTTATGAGCCAATGGCAGGACAGAGAAGGGAGTAGAACTAAAGAGTGGGGCCAAGGTGATGGCGCAGAGATAGGTACCATGAGGTAGATCCGGGTACTAGATGACTGGCTGGTCAGTATGTTAGGGAGGGGTCATGCTCCCTTCTTCCCCAGGGCATGACTACAGCCGGGAGCTGGTGTGGGGGAAACAGCCCCACTCACCCTGGACTCAATATAGCAGATGAGGTTTGGGGTTAGGCTGGGAGTTTCATGCCCCATTCTTCACAGGCCTTTGGGTGCAGTGGGTAGGGGATAACTGAGGGGCAAGGCATCCCCCTCTCCTGGAATTTGGCCCAGTAGGGAAGGGCCAGGCCTGGTTGATTCTATTGTGCTGCAAACACCCTGTGACTGTTGGTACCTGTCGCCTGTCTTCCCCAACACTGCGTATAGGTCTGCTCACTGTAACCTCCACGCTGGGGAGTGCTTGTGAGTGTGCGTGTGTGTGTGTGGCCCACACACACGTCAGTTCTGTTCTCTTCCCTGTGTGTTCTACAGAGTGCAAGGGACTCGGGAGTGGGGGCAGGGAGACTGGACGTGCTGTTGGTGGAGAGACAAGGCGATAGCCGGGGAGGTCTGATCATGAGTGAGGCTAGCAGGGAGGGAAGCGGCATGTGGGTGAGGCTGCAGGGGGATGCTCAAGGCAACTAGTTTGCAAATGTTGGTCAATAGGATGGTGAGTGAAGGAGGGCCTGGGATATTCAACTTGTGATTTTTAATTTGGAGGCAGAACTGATGCAATAGATGTGTGCAGGGGCTAGGCTGCTCAGTGCCAGCTTTCGCTCAACAGGGAGCTTCACCTGGCTATGGCTGATGGCACATTCCATTGTTGGACTCCACCTCAGAGACTGCGGTGACTGAGTCATAGAGTCACAGAATCCCAGGGCTGGAAAAGACCTCAGGAGTCACTGAGTCCAACCCCCTCCCAAAAGCAAGACCAACCCCAACTAAATCATCCCAGCCAGGGCTTTGTCAAGCCAGGACTTAAAAACCTCTAGGAATGGAGATTCCACCCCCTCCCTAGAGAACCCCTCCCAGTAATACTCCAGGGCTGTGTCTACATTGGCGCAATCTTGCAACAAAGGGGCCACTTTTGCGCAAAAACATGCTGCCTGTCTACACTGGCGGGGAGTTCTTGCGCAAGAACATTGACGTTCTAATGTGTGAAATCAGTGTTTCTTGTGCAAGAACTATGATGCTCCCGCTCAGGAATAAGCCCTTTTGCACAACTGTTCTTGCACAAGAGGCCAGTGTAGACAGGCAACATTAATATCTTGCGCAAGAAACCCTGATGGCTAAAATGGCCATTGGAGCTTCCTTGCGCAAGAGAGCATCTACACTGGCATGGATGCTCTTGCGCAAAAGCACATCTCTTGCGCAAAGGCATATGCCAGTGTAGACGCTCTCTTGTGCAAATACTTTAATGCAAGAACTCTTGCGTTAAAAAGTATTTGCGCAAGATCATGCCAATATAGACATAGCTCAGATCTGGCCTCACCTGTGCCAAATAAATGAGAATAATCACTTCCCTAGATCAGCTGGCAATGCTCCTTTTAATGCACCCTAACATGCCGTTTGACTTTGATTCTTATCTGCTTCGTTCTAACTACCCAATCTTGAGGTACTTACTGATTCCCTCTAGCTCCCTGTCTCCCACCCCCCCTTCCCTTTTTTTCCTCCCTCCTCCCCTTCCCCTCTCCTATTTATTTTTGGTCTGCACATCTTAAACTCTTAACTCCAGTTATCTGGAGTGGGCTGTGCCCACGAAAGCTCATGATACCATCTACATGTTTTGTTACTCTATAAAGTGCTACCAGACCATTTGTTGTTTTTTTCTGTAACAGATTAACTTGGCTACACCCTGAAGCTCCTAATATGCCATTAGCCTTCTTGGCTACAAGGGCACACTGTTGACTCAAACCCAGCTTCTCATCCAGTGTAATCCCCAGGTCCTTTTCTGCTGAACTGCTGTTTATTTGCACAACTTGTTTTGCACATTGAGCAACACCAAAGCATTTTGGAATTTCATGTCAATTTCACCAAACTGTTTCAGTCATACCATTTTGACATTTCTGTAAATAAAACTTTTGGTTAAAGTGACTCTTTCCCAATTTTTCCTTTTTATTGAAAAAAAATGTTAAAAATGAAGAAAATGAAAACAAAATGTTTCAGACAAAACATTGAGTTTGATCCTATTTTTTTCATGGAATTGGGAGCACATTAAGAAATCTACTGATGGCCGGCATGTGTAATCCACAGCAGACTCTCACCGATGATGCTCACTGTTTAGTGCACTGTGAAAGTGGCTACCAGTATGGCCAGTGTTTTAAGGACCAATGGAGAGAGGTGGGAGGGACAGCAAATGGGGCAGCTGCCCCAGGGCCCTGGGGCTTCTGGCTGCCACTACACCAGGGGCTGGAGTCATGGTCTGTTTAAATGGCTGTGGAAACCTTGGGTGTGTCTAGACTACATGCCTCCGTCGACGGAGGCATGTAGATTAGCCAGATCGGCAGAGGGAAATGAAGCCGTGATTAAAATAATCGCGGCTTCATTTAAATTTAAATGGCTGCCCCGCTCTGCCGATCAGCTGTTTGTCGGCAGATCGGGGCAGTCTGGACGCGACGCGCCGACAAAGAAGCCTTTCTTGATTGGCACAGGTATGCCTCGTGAAACCAGGTTTACCTGTGCTGATCAAGAAAGGCTTCTTTGTCGGCGCGTCGCGTCCAGACTGCCCCGATCTGCTGACAAACAGCTGATCGGCAGAGCGGGTCAGCCATTTAAATTTAAATGAAGCCGCGATTATTTTAATCGCGGCTTCATTTCCCTCTGCCGATCTGGCTAATCTACTTGCCTCCGTCGACGGAGGCATGTAGTTTAGACGTACCCCTTGACAACCCCACCTCTGCTGCTCAAGGCCTTGCTCCTTCTGGGGGCCTGGAGTCAGGCCCCATGTACCTGTAAAACATTTAAGTTACTTTCAGCTCTGATTGCAGGACCTTTATCGTCAGCCTTGTGTCGTATCTACCCATGCAGGGGGCTTTTGGAAAAAATATCATTCACTCTCCCCATGGCAGAGCGGCTCTGTAATCCAATTAAAGAGTGAGCGGGAGTGATTGACGCTGATACTATATGAGTTCAGTCAGATACACTTGTCACTTGCCATGATTCATTACTTCCAGTCACTCTCCAAGGTTCTGTCATCCTTGCAGTGGGGATTTCTCGGCAATTTGTTTGATATACAAAACCATCTGCCCTTTCTACACAGGCTCTCTACATTTACATTTCAAGACCAGGCATCTGGGGGCTGATTTCCTTTGAATTGTCCCAGAAATCAATTGCTTCCTATGCAAAGTAGGCTCACAAGTAAATATGATAAAAGTCTCAATGGCTACTTGGCTACCGTGGGAAATATATCACAACTGCAGCGCACCAGGCACTTTTGCAGGTGTGCAACGGTGACACTAGATCTCTTGATGGTTGGCGTGTACTGGAAGAGGGGAGATTGTGGCCATAAAGGTCAGTCTAACAGCAACGGGTACAAATCATAGACTCTTAGGGTTAGAATGGAGCGAAAGGGGCATCTTGTCTGGCCCCCTGTCCAGGTGCAGAATTTGTTGCATCTAAACCATCCAAGACAGCTGGCTCCGGTCTGCTTTCAGTGCATAAAATCTCCACATGTCTGGTCCTTTGGTCTTAACCTGCTAACTACTGTATTATGCGACTTGGCTCACGGGGCTACCCTGCAGGCTGAAGCACTAAGGAGCAGGCCGATGAAAGGGACCAGCTGGGGGCATGCGCCCCACTGGTCTGGGTCTGCCCCAGCCCTGAACGTCCCTCCCCCGGCATCATTTTGGGAGAGCAGGGTGGCTGAATTCCCCTCCCCCGCCCCGAGATTCATAATAGGACATTCCTTGCATCGCTGTCAGGGAGCGAGGGGAAAGTGCTCAGTTTGCTGCATTTCTCGCACTCTGACTGGAGAGGGCAGGGGGCAGGTGAGCTGGGCACTTTCCTCTCGCTCCCTGAGCAAGCAGCAACCTGGCGCCATCTCAGGGGGAGGGAGAACGGGGAGCCCCAAACCCTTCAGCCTAGTAAACTCTTTTCCCCTCCCACCTTTCCATGAAAGCCCAGCTGAGTTGCAGATGTAACATATCTTGCTGCTTCTTCCAAAATACCCAGGGGATAGGAAGGGAGCTTGAGAGTTCATAATAATAGGGTTCTGTAGGTGGTGAGGCTCCAGGGTTCCTGTTCCAACTCCGCCACTTGCTCTGAGGCCTTGGTCAAGTCACATAACCTCTGCTTCCCCATCTATAAAATGAAGATAATACAACTGCTAGCAGGCTGATCGAAAAAGGCCCTTTCAGCTCTTGCAGCCAACCAGGAGCATCTCTTATCCTTTCTTCCTTGCAAGCAACCTGCACTCATGCTGGCCCTACGGTTCCTTTTATATGAGCTTGCTGCTCATTGGCTGCTCCCTGCAGCCAAAACCCCAGAATTGTCCTGGAGACTTCAGCAATTAAAGATTCATCTTTAATTAAAGCTTCTGCCGTGTGATGAAACCTCCAGGAATATATCCAGCCAACATTGGCAACCCTAAGTCCCCCCACCCTGGAAACCTTTTTGTCATTTCAAACCTCAATCACATAAAAATGTAAGTTCATTATGACCAATATTAGTGCCTAAGTAATTAATACATTTACTCTTTATTGCCTCAGGGTCTGTGTTTTCCCTTACGAGCTCCATTGGGAACCTCCCAGCACCTGCCCTCATCCTACTTGGGCACGATTAATTTCCATTATGTTCCTATCTTGCATATAATGGACAATGGTAACGCCTCTGTATAAAAATATGGATTAATTATGCCCAATCACTAGGCAAATACAGGTTGAAGCTCTCTATACTGAGTGCTGGTGACGGGCTGGCAGCTGGAGCCCTGCAGGGCCTGGGAGCCCAGCCGGGCTGGCAAAGGGGAACCGGCAGGCAGGAGCCCGGCTGCAGGAGGTCCAGGGAAATCCAGCCTGTATTACGCAGTGTCAAGTTGTATCCGGCTGGCTGCCAAGCGGAGATGAATGTAAGCCAGTAAGGAGCTGGCGGGTGGAGCGCTCAGCAGCAAGAGGAGGGCGATGTGCTCCCAGCTTGGCTCACGGGGCTACCCTGCAGGCTGAAGCACTAAGGAGCAGGCCGATGAAAGGGACCAGCTGGGGGCATGCGCCCCACTGGTCTGGGTCTGCCCCAGCCCTGAACGACCCTCCCCCAGCATCATTTTGGGAGATCAGGGTGGCTGAATTCCCCTCCCCCGCCCCGAGATTCATAATAGGACATTCCTTGCATCACTGTCAAGGAGCGAGGGGAAAGTGCCCAGTTTGCTGCATTTCTCACACTCTGACTGGAGAGGGCAGGGGGCAGGTGAGCTGGGCACTTTCCTCTCGCTCCCTGAGCAAGCAGCAACCTGGCACCATCTCAGGGGGAGGGAGAATGGGGAGCCCCAGACCCTCTGCCCTCCCTGCACCCCCCAACCCAGGAGTCCTAGCTCCTAACATACAAATGGCCATTCTGACAGACCAATGGTCCCTCTAGCCAGAGCCGTCTAGTCCACAGGACAATTTGGAGCAGTGACCCCAAGCCCCGCACTTTGGGGGGCCTGTGGTGGCTGCCTCATCTGTCCTATGATCAGGGCCAGGGTGGCCCAGCGGATTACCGGGGGGCCTGGCATAGAGCAACAGCAGGGGTCACCCCCACACTCACTCACTGTAGCATCAGGAGCTAGAGCAACCCAGCAGCCTGCTCCATTCTCCCTGCTGCCAAGCTCCACTTCCCCTGCAATATTTGTGGCCTTCGCAACATCCCCTGCTAATGAATCCCACCCAGGGTACGTCTACACTGCAACACTATCGGGAAATAACTAGCCCTGTTCCGAAATAGCTTAGTCCGCGTCTGCACAGCAGGCAGTTACTTTGAAACAGTGTGAAAATATTGTTAAGCTGGCGGACTTCTCACTCTGACTCCTGTAACCCTCATTGTACGAGGAGTAAGGGACGTCGGAGGAAGAGGGCTCTATTTCGAAATGAGTGCCGTGTAGACGCTCCCTATTTTGAAATAAGATATGCAACTGACGTAGCTCAATTTGCATAGCTTACTTCTTGTTAAGCCCTGCAGTGTAGACACACCAAGAGTGAGTCTGGATTGTCTGAAGAAGTACATACTACACCTACAGCCTATTAATTTCATTCAGCAATCCCTTGTTTTTGTATTATGTGAAGGGGTAAATAACATCTCCCTACTCATGTTCTCCATTCCATTCATGATTTGATAGACCACTGCCATATCCCCTCTTAGTTATCCTGTTTCCAAAATGCACAATTTCAATCTTTTTAATCTCACCTCAGGTGGAAGCCGTGCCGTTCCATTAATCATTTGTCTTGCTTTTCTTTGTACTTTTCCTAGTTCTAATATATCTTTTAAAGACATGTAACCCCCTATTTTCTCCCCGGGTTACTGGGGAGCAGGTCACACTCACAGGTGTGCCTGGGCGCCTGGTGTTTTAACCCAAAAGAGATCCTGAGCACCCCAGTGGGGATGGTGTTTAGTTGGGGAAAGCCCTATCCACCCCTTGCTGCAGTTCCTTGCTAGCAATGAATGTAAAATGGCAGTGCCTCCACCTGGCTGGCCTTGTACACACACTGGTGTGCCTTGAGAGCCTCCAGGAATATACTCATTCCAACATAAATCTGGATCTAATTCCAGAACAACTACAAATCATATACATCTAATAGAATACTTTAAAATAAACAATCTTTACTTAACTTAAATAAACAGGGATTAGCAGAATTAGAAGTGAATAGCATTTACAAAACACATAACAATAATTTATGCTTATATAGCTAGACAATAGTGACCCCACCCCAGAGTGTGCACACCCCTAGACTCAGTCCCAGACTTGCTTGCCTTGGCGCGCTGATGTTGCAGCAGTAGTGAGGATTTGGTCCAGGCTAGACAGCAGCTCTGTCCCAGGCAGCACTTTTCCAACAAGGCCCAAACTTACTGCCTCACGCTGTGCCTATCGGAAGCAGCCTGCTAACTCCCAGTTCCAACAGGCATCTAGTAGCTGCATCCAACAGCCCCTGCACTGGGTCAGTGTCCTTGGCAGGCCTTTTTCTTCAAGCACATGGAGAGAGCAGCCCTCTCTCCCACCAGAGTCCTTCCTTCCTGTTTTTTCCCAAGGGCTCGTGGGAATTGTAGTCTGGATTGTAGCACACAGGGTCTTTTCAGAATAAAACAGAGGCCCCTTTAGAGTAAGGGGACTACAAACAGAACATCCAAACTGTCCACAGCCATGGCTTCATACAGTGGAGTTATGAGATCTGCTGTCTCACTATCTAGCCCTTTCCTAACACTTCCTGACATCCAGTCTTGATTTAATGGAGCATCTACCACAACCCTTGCGTGGATGTTCCAGGGGTTAATCACTCTCAATGTTTAATATTTACACCTTATTTCCAGTCTGATTTTGTCTAGCTTCAACTTCCAGCCATTCAACCGTGTTACACCTTTCCCTATTGTTCAATATTTATTCCCCATATCAATACAGGCTGTAATTATGTCACCTTCTCTTTGCTAAACTAAATGGATTGAGCTCTAATCTGTCACTGGAAGGCAGGTTTTCTAATCCTTTAATTATTTTCATGGCTCAGCTCTCTCCAAGATATCAACATTCTTCTTGCAGAGTGGGCACCAAAACTTGTTACAGGATTCCAGAAGCACTCCTACCAGCACCAAGTACAGAGGTTAAATAACCTGTCTACTCCCATGTGACCTGGCTTGTGACCAGGAGCAGCTAACAGGGAGTTTGGAGAGAGAGTTCTCCAGGTAAAAGAGGAGTAAATACGGGACCCTTGTGGTAAGTGGCTGTCTGTAGTGTGTGTGTGTGTGTGTGTGGGGGGGGGGGGGGGAGTTATTTGCTGTATCCTGAGCGTGTGTTTGTTTGTTTGTTTGAAGGAGCTTCTAAAAGGTTTTAAATCTAGAAGCCTCTGCTAATTGGCTGAGCCTCAGTCAGGGGGAGGGGCTACCAGAGCTTTATAAGCCTGTGAGTCAGCGAACATGGAGTTTGTGACCAGGAGCAGCTAACAGGGAGTTTGGAGAGGGAGTTTAGAGGGGGAGGTTACAGGGCACTAGTGACTTCTGACCTTCTTTAAACATAACTTTTATAATCAATAAGCCCAGTTTAGACTTAAAACTTATTCATAAGAAAATGGAGTCAGAAGCCCAGCAGCAGCGTGGGGGCTATCCTGTTTATTGCGTCGAGTGTCACATGTATGTTTACCTGCCCTGTGGGGTGGTGGTGTACGTGTGTACTCGATGCAAGGAGCTCCTGACCCTCAGAAACTGAGTTCGGGCTTTGGAAGCTAGGGTGGCTGAACTGGAGGAGCTAAGGGAGGTAGAAAGCTATGTTGATGAGACTTTCCGGGACACTGTAGTACTGTCCCACCTCCAGTCTGAGAGCCCCAGTGCTCTTAAGGAGGATGAAAGTCTCAAGGGAACAGAGCATTCAATGGGAGCAGAGGGAAACCATCCCGTAGTTGGGACCCTTCTCCCAGAGGATGTTGCGGTATCCTCTCACAGTGACGATACCTCTGAGGGGGAGGGAATGCCAGTTAGGAAGAGGCAGGTGTTAGTAGTGGGTGATTCGATCGTTAGAAACATAGATAGTTGGGTTTGTGATGACCGGGAGAAACGTATGGTCACTTGCCTGCCTGGTGTGAAGGTTGCGGATCTCTCGAGGCATCTAGATAGACTTATGTGTAGTGCTGGGGAGGAGCCGGTGGTCGTGGTACATGTAGGTACCAGTGATGTAGGGAAGGGTAGGAGAGATGTCCTGGAGGCCAAATTTAGGTCGCTAGGAAAGACACTGAAATCTAGGACCTCTATGGTGGCATTCTCGGAAATACTTCCAGTTCCACGCACAGGGCCAGGTAGGCAGGCAGATCTTCAGAGTCTCGATGCCTGGATGAGACAATGGTGTAGGGAAGAGGGGTTTGGCTATATTAGGAACTGGGGACACTTTCTCAATGACACTTTTGGGAGCCTATACAGGAAGGATGGGCTCCACCTAAACCAGGGTGGAACCAGACTGCTATCACTAAACATTAAAAAGGCCGTAAAGCAGTTTTTAAACTAAGAGATGGGGAAAAGCTGATTGGTGTGGAGATGCACGTAAATTGAATGGAGACTTCTCTTAGAGGAGAATCCATTGATAGAGATTCTCTAAGCTGTAATCAGAAACAGAAGAGGGGAGAGGACAAACCACAGGCAGAGGAGACAAACAACCTGATATAAAGGAATCCAATGCATCAGGGAAGGGCAGACAAATAAGCAGTGGCAAATTTTTAAAGTGCTTCTACACAAATGCTAGGAGTCTGACTAATAAGATGGTTAAACTAGAGTACCTCGTATTAAAGGAGGAGATTGACATAATAGGCATCACTGAAACCTGGTGGAAAGAGGAAAATCTGTAGGACACAATCATACCGGGATATAAAATATATCGGAAGGATAGAGCAGGCCGGGTGGGTGGTGAAGTGGCACTGTATGTGAAAGATAATGTAGAATCAAATGAAATAAAAATATTAAATGAATCAACATGTTCATATAGAATGGCTATGGATAGTAATTCGATGGTCCAATAATAAGAAATTAGCAGTAGGGATATATTACTGACCACCTGACCAGGACAGCGAAACTGACATTGAAATGCTGAGGGAGATTAGAGAGGCTACCAAAATAAAGAACTCTATAATAATGGGAGATTTTAATTATCCCCATATTGACTGGATACATGTCACCTCAGGAAGAGAAGCGGAGATAAAATTTCTCAATGGCTTAAATGACTGCTTCTTGGAGCAGCTGGTGCAGGAACCCACAAGGGGAGAGGCAATTCTCGATTTAGTCCTGAGTGGAGCACAGGATCAGGTCCAGGAGATAACCGTTACAGGACCGCTTGGGAATAGTGACCATAATATAATAACATTCAACATTCCTGTGGTGGGAAAAACACCTCAGCAGTCCAGCACCCTGGCATTTAATTTCAAAAAGGGGAATTACACAAAAATGAGGAGGTTAGTTAAACGGAAATCAAAAGGCACAATGACTAGAGCCAAATCCCTGCAAGCTGCATGGAAACTTTTTAAAGACACCATAATAGAGGCCCAACTTAAATGTATACCCCAAATTAAAAAACATAGCAAGAGACCTAAAAAAGAGTCACCGTGGCTTAACCACCATGTAAAAGAAGCCGTGAGGGACAAAAAGGTATCTTTTAAGAAGTGGAAGTCCAATCGTAGTGAGATAAATAGAAAGGAACATAAACACTGTCAAATCAAGTGTAAAAATGTAATAAGAAAAGCAAAAAAAGATTTTGAGGAACAGCTAGCCAAAAACTCAAAAAGAAATAACAAAATGTTTTTTAAGTACATTAGAAGCAGGAAGCCTGCTAAAAAACCTGTGGGTCCCCTAGATGATCGAGATATAAAGGAGCAATCAAGGACGATAAAGCCATTGCGGAGAAACTAAATGATTTCTTTGCTTCAGTCTTCACGGCTGAGGACGTTGGGGAGATTCCCGAATCTGCACCGTCCTTTGTGGGTGATGAATCTGAGGAACTGTCCCGGATTGAAGTGTCATTAGAGGAGATTTTGGAATAAATAGAAAAACTTAATGTTAACAAATCTCCGGGACCGGATGGCATTCATCCAAGGGTTCTAAAAGAACTCAAATGGGAAATTGCTGAACTATTATCTGTGGTTTGTAACCTATCCTTTAAATTGGCTTCCGTACCTAATGACTGGAAGGTAGCCAACGTGACACCAATATTTTAAAAGGGCTCTAGAGGCGATCCTGGCAATTACAGACCGGTAAGTCTAACTTCAGTACCGGGCAAAGTAGTCGAAACAATAGTAAAGAATAAAATTGTGAGGCATGTAGAAGAACATAATTTGTTGGACAAAAGTCAGCATGGTTTCTGTAAAGGGAAATCCTGTCTTACTAATTTATTAGAGTTCTTTGAAGGGGTTAACAAGCATGTGGACAAGGGGGATCCAGTAGATATAGTATACTTGGATTTTCAGAAAGCCTTTGACAAGGTCCCTCACCAAAGGCTCTTGTGTAAATTACATGGCCATGGGATAAGAGGAAAGGTCCTTTCTTGGATTGGGAACTGGTTAAAAGACAGGAAACAAAGGATAGGAATAAATGGTAAATTTTCAGATTGGAGAGGGGTAACTAGTGGTGTCCCCCAAGGGTCAGTCCTGGGACCAATCCTTTTCAACTTATTCATAAATGATCTGGAGAAAGGGGTAAGCAGTGAGGTAGTAAAGTTTGCGGATGATTCCAAACTGTTTAGGATAGTCACGACAGAAGCAGACTGTGAGGGTCTCCAAACTGAGTGATTGGGCAACAAAATGGCAAATGAAATTTAATGTGGATAAATGTAAAGTAATGCACATCAGGAAAAATAACCTCAACTATACGTACAGTATGATGGGGACTAATTTGACTACGACAAATCAGGAAAGAGATCTTGGAGTTATCTTAGATAGTTCTCTGGAAACTTCCACACAGTATGCAGCGGCGGTCAAAAAGGCAAATAGGATGCTAGGAATTATTAAGAAAGGGATAGAAAATAAGACAAAGAATATCTTACTGCCCCTGTATAAAACTATGGTACGCCCCCATCTTGAATACTGTGTACAAATGTGGTCTCCTCCCCTCAAAAAAGATATTTTGGCCTTGGAAAGGGTTCAGAAAAGGGCAACTAAAAGGATTAGGGGTTTGGAAAGGGTCCCATATGAAGAGAGGTTAAAACGACTGGGACTTTTCAGCTTAGAAAAGGGAAGACAGAGGGGGGATATGATAGAGGTCTATAAAATCATTAGTGGTGTGGAGAGGGCCGATAAAGAAAAGTTATTTATTAGTTCCCATAATAGAAGAACTAGAGGACACCAAATGAAGTTAATGGGTAGCAGGTTTAAAACTAATAAAAGCAAGTTCTTCTTCATACAGCGTGTAGTCAACCTGTGGAACTCCTTGCCAGAGGAGGCTGTGAAGGCTAGGACTATAATAGAGTTTAAAGAGAAGCTAGATAATTTCGTGGAGGTTAGGTCCGTAAAAGGCTATTATCCAGGGGATAGAAATGGTGTCCCTGGCCTCTGTTTGTCAGAGGCTGCAGAAAGATGGCAGGAGACAAATCTCTTGATCATTGTCTTCGGTCCACCCTCTCTGGGGCACCTGGTGTTGGCCACTGTCGGCAGACAGGCTACTGGGCTAGATGGACCTTTGGTCTGACCCAGTACAGCCGTTCTTATGTTCTTATATTTATGTGAGATTCCCTTGTTTAGGCATCCAAGGATGACAGTGTTTTGGGACAAAGTGTCACACTGGCTGCTCAGGTTCAGCTTATTAGCCACCACGACCCCCAAATCTCTTTCGGAATCACTTCTTCCCACAGAGAGGCCTTGCTCCTGTAAGTCTGACCTCCATTTTTTTCTTCCCAGGTGACTACATTTACATTTAAAATGTATATTTTTGCTTGCACCCAATAGACCAAGTGATGTGTATTGAATCAGTGACCTGTCCTTTTCATTATTTATCACCTCTCCATTTTTGTGCCATCTGCAGCCTTTTCAGTGATGAGCTGATATTTTTTTCCAGATAATTGAAAAAAGTGTTAAATAGCATCGGTACAGCCAACTCTTCTAAAACTCTTGGATGCAAATTTTCTGGATCTATTAATTTAAAAAAGTCCAACTTTAGTCGCTTCTGTGTAATATTCTCCAGAGAAATACAAAAGAGTGTCATCATCACCATACGATGAGTCTATATCAGTGGGCTCCAACCTTTTTTATACCCAAGATCACGTTTTAAATGTCAAGGCAAGCCAGAATCTACCCCATCCCTTCCCCGAGACCCCACCCTTTCTTGAGGCCCCGCCTCCTCCAAACCTTTCCACAGACTACTCGTTGCTAATGGAAACTCACCGTTAATTACATAATTACACCTGAGCCATTTTGCTAGTGCTGTAGCTGGGGAGAACAGTTTAATTTAAATTATTAAACAGATTTTTACAGCATTTTAACTTTCTCGTGTTAGTTGATCAAACTTCATTTTAAATAAAGTAAAACATTATGTCCAACACAAAAGGTTTTAATGTTTTCTTTCTTTATGGCAGGGAGGGGTGGGGAACCTTTTTTGGGTTGGGGGCCTCTGACCGAAAGAAATATCAGCTGGGGACCACACAACTGAGAAGCAAAAAAACTCCTCCCCAAACCCCCAATACTCTCAGATGTGGCCCCCAACGGAGTCACCTTACTCCTCTGCTTCTCCAGCACCCAAGCACAAGGGACTGAGGTTCAGGGCTTCCCACAGGCCAGATTTACTTTCCTGGGGTTCCAGAGTCAGTGGATTTTGTGGGCCCCCTTAAGCTCTGGGGTGGGAACAAAATTGAGGGGCTCAATGTGTGGGACAGGGCTGCCAGCGAAAGGGATTGGGATGCAGGATCTGGGTGGGAGGTGGGGGCAGGGTCTGGAGGGGTGTTTAGCAGCAGGAGAGGGTGTGGGGTGGAGGTACAAGAAGGAGTTTGGGGGCGGGAGGGGGTTGGGGCAGTAACACAGAAAAGGTGAGAGGGTGAGAATGCAGCCAAATAGCTCGCTGGGGAAGAAGGCAAAAAAGTGAGGAGTAAAGGAAAGTGCAACTTCTGCAAAGTAAAATTGTTTTCCCCCCCTCACATCTTCCCTCCACTCCGGCCTCGCTCCCCTCAGCCCCATGATCCCCTCCCCACCGCAGCCTGATCCCCTGCATTGCCCCATGCCCCTCGGTGCCCCCCCTGCCCCTCCCATCCTGACCCCACAGCCTGATCCCCTGCATTGCCCCATGCCCCTCGGTGCCACCCCGCCCCTCCCATCCTGACCCCACAGCCTGATCCCCTGCATTGCCCCATGCCCCTCGGTGCCACCCCGCCCCTCCCATCCTGACCCCACAGCCTGATCCCCTGCAGTGCCCCATGCCCCTCGGTGCCACCCCTGTCCCCTCCCATCCTGCCCCCACATCCTCCTTCACCCCCTTCCTACCTCTACGTCCCTGTAGCCCTAGCGCACTCACTGGCAGGACAGCAGCATTGGGAATTGCAGCCTCCAGGGAGCAGCAGCCTTGGGGTGAGGGGGAGGGGAAAGAGTTTTCTCCTGGCTCAGCCCAGCCCAGCCCAGCCCTATGCCTGCAGGTTGCGGCTCTGGGGCTGGGGCAGGCAGAACCCAGGGCTGGCTTCAGCTGGGCCAGGAGCTCCCTGAACCTGCACACAGCCCAGCTGGGCGCAGTGGGGTCATGGGGAAGGTGGCTCTCAGACCCCGCACACAGCCTGTGGGGAACAGCATGGGGTAGCCTTGTCCCCAGCGTACCACGTGTGCCAGCTGCCAGCCCTCTCCTTGAGCAGGAGGCAAGAGTGGGGATGCTCCTAGTACCTCTTCCTCCCTCCCAGCTGGCAAGTTAACAGAGAGGGGCAGCTGCCCCTCTTTGATCCAGCCCAGCAGGAGCATGGTGCAGTCTCACGGGCTACAGCTTTCAGCCTGCCGAGGCTGCACCACACTCCAGCAGGGGTGGATCAGAGACCAGTCCATCACGATCGACCGGTTAGCGACCACGGGTCTACAGCATCTGTTTTTTCCCAAATATATAACAGACACATTCGTTGGACACTTCAGCTTTTTCTGAATTATTGTTGATAATTCTACCCTTTCCATCTGTTACTGAAAAATATCATTGTCAGGATTATTTTTATTCCTAATATATTTTTAAAATCTATTTCTTGTTGTCCTTACTTCTGCAGGCCATAAATTCATCTTTTCTCTCTTTGCTTCTCTTACCAATTTTCTACAATTCCCAATGTCTGGATTTATATTTATGACTAGCAACTTCCTCTATTTTTCAGAGAATCGTTCAACAAGACTGAGCTCCCCTGGTGTCTGCTGGGCCCAGTGGCCAACAGCACGTCCTAACAGTCAGTAAATCTTAGGTTATCGTCTCAGCTCTGCTGCTAGGTCACTATGGTCTAGCTGCTTCTCTGCACCTTAGTTGCCTCTTCTGTAGAATGGGGACAATGATGCTGACCTCCTGGTAAGGAATTTGAGAGTGCCAGGTATTATTATTCTAAGAGTTTCATCAAAAAGAGAGCGAGCAAGCAAAGGACCAGTGAGAGTGGACATACCCATTTTACAGCTATGGGTGATTGCTTCCGGGCAGAGCCCTATCATTGTTAGGGGAAGTTTGCATGTGGCTCTGTCCCCCTCTACTGGTGGCTGGACCACATAGAGCAGTCAATGAGATAGCTACAGCCTTGGCTAAAAGAGTCGGTGCTTTTAGAACCAGAGTTCATTGGTCAGACCAATGTGTGGATAAATACAGCATTCCAGCCCACACGACTGTCAGCCCAGAACCTTCCCAAGGTACATAAAATAAACCAATGAAATATATAATCCCAGTGCATGTTGCAGATCCACGTCATGGCTTCTCTGTACTGTTGCTTATTTGTCCTCTTATGAACATATCCTTCTCAGTAAAAACCCCTGAAGACAAGGCACCATCTCCCAAGCATCTAGTCTGACCTTAAAACCCTCTTGCCCCTTCTGAACAGATGGCGAGATGTGGTAAGTGCCCCCACTTCCTGACACATGCAGCAGAATGAAACGTTACTGTTGTTCTGTTCTTCTATTGATTCCATAAATAAATGATAGGCGGCTTGTAATGATGAAGTGGTAACTATGGTTTCCTTAAGGGTATAAGTGCCAAGCTAAATATTTAAAGCCAACATAAATAATTGAAGTATGAGCCTCTCTTCTCCAGCAGGGGCTTTGGGGTTATAATTTCATCTTTCCCTGCATGAACTTCCGGCTTCTTTGTGGAGAAGACTCTTCTGGGAGCTCCAAATTATTTAAAAGGTTGGGCTGCCGGGTTTATTTTTGAACTGATACATAGATTTGTGTTACTTCTAAAAAGAGCTCAGTAAAACACTTAAGTGTTTCCTGACACACAAGTAATAAAAGGCTTGGATGTGTCCATAGCCCACAGCTATGAGCTCAGGTGTGTGGAGCTGCACAGCCATGGGATGCACAATCCATGTGTGTGTACTCAGAGGGAACTATGTTCTGTTATGGGTGATGCTAGAGGTAGGTAGCTGATGCTTAGCTAACGCTAAAAGCTCCACAGGTGGATGTTATGTAAGTCCTGGGTATCAAGGTTGCCATTGGGCAAGAATTTCATTTCTGTTTTAAGGAAATTCCATTATTTCCATAATACATCCAAAATGGAAGGAAAGAAAACACGGAAATTTCCAGCTAAATGAAATCCCTAAACAGATTGTTTCAAGTATATTGCAATATTCTCTTTTGGGCTTTTAGCCTACTTGAAGCGTCTTTTTCTACAAACAAACCCACATTGGGTTAATTTTTTTTTCATTATATGAATGGAGATACCTATCTCCTAGTGTAGTAAGTTGAAGGTCAATAACATGGAGTCAGCAGGCCTAAATAGAGGCCTGCAACATGGAAACAGCAACCGGCTTGCAATCTAGTGAGCAAGACTTTGGTTCAGTAACACAGGAGCCAAGAAAGAAGCACAGGAGCCAAGAAAGAAGCCCTATTGATAATTGTGTGATTGTGTAGTTAGGTCGAGCATGGAAGGACATAGGGAGGCACTGGGTACAGACTGTAAGCCAAAGGGGAATAATGGAACATCTTAATAAGAAATGTCTTGGTACAAAAACTCCCTAAAAACTAATGCACAGACCGACCGTTCAGGACTGGGTCAAGATTGACAGCATGAAGGATAGTAAATAAGCCCCCCTTTCATAAGGTGAGAGGTGGTAACTAGGCAACAGAGGGTGGTAACCTGGTACGTAAAGAAATGATGTAAGTTGTTTGTACCTGTCTATAAAAGGACACCGCAGAGGGTGCTCTCCGGCCGACCTTCGGCGGGGCGCTCTAGGCGCCTGAACGGCAGGTGTCATTGCCTGAACTTATAGAACGCACAGTAGCTTAACTTTGACTAACTGCTGTTAATATCTGATATATGGCAATAGGCCTGCCCGGTGTTGGTACCTTGTCAACGCGGGCCATAGTGCCCAGTGGTGTAACATTGTACCGATCTCTGTTACCAACTGGTAGAGCTTCGCATTTGACAATAAACCTGCTCGATTGATTTCAAACCTTGCCTGCATCTGTCGTTTCCGTGGCCTCTCAGAGATCTCTTGTGTTGACCCAAGTGCACGGGGTCTAACACTCTAGATAAAGGGAGTACCGATTGTTACGCATGCAGCCAAAAGTTTATCAACGGAGTAGAGGTCCTGTCAGGAGCACGCCAGGACAACCCTGACCAGATGATGCTGACACTGACAGTCCAGACCATCAAAGGTACCGAGGTATGAGAACACCAAGGTACGACACCTAGAATTGGAAGGGACCTTGAAAGGTCATTGACTCCAGTCCCCTGCCTTCACAGCAGGACCAAGTACCATCCCTGACAGATTTTGCCTCAGATCCCTAAATGGCCTTCTCAAGGATTGAGCTCACAACTTTGGGTTTAGCAGGCTAATACTCAAACCACTGAGCTATCCCTTCCCCCGCAAAGGTTCCTGTCTGAAAATGACAAATCAGGACCTTTTGACTGGCTTGAAATGACAAATTAGTTTTTTCTTCTCTCTTCCCCCCCAAACAAAGGCTAGCTGGAATTGATGTGTTTTTCAAAACACCTTGATTTTAACAAAAACAGTTGGAAAACTTAGGATAAAAATTTTCCAACCTGCTGCAATCAGTGGCACCCTTCTAGGCCCCACCTCCCCATGCCCCATGCAGACACTCCTTTTCTGCAATGCAACTGGGCATGCTTCACCGCCATAGTCACCTCCTGCCGGCACCCAGGAATTAGCTCATTCGGCCCTGGAGCACCCCCTTTTGGCCAGTGTATCATCTACGGTTACCTATTTTTCTCCACTTCTGGGTACTGCCCTAACACAGTGCCCCCATGCTCTGGGATCCTCCCCCTCAGGGAACCCCCAACCCCCTACGCCCATCTTGCCTCAGTGACCCACTGCGGATCAGCATCTAGCTCCTTACCTCAGGGGCACACTGCAGTCTGACATGGCCACTCATCACTGGCAAGGGGGTGTGGCCGGCTGCCTTTTGCTGTCCTGGCTATGTCTCTGCAGCCCTAGCACCTTGAGGAATTGCTTCAGGTCCTGCAGCCTGGATGTTTTCCTGGCCAGAGCTCCCCAGCCCTGCCTGCCTTTCTGCAGCCCTGCTCTTAGTCAGGAAGCCACCAGCATCCCTGGCAGCTAGATTCCTTCTGCTCCACCCATAGAGCAAGAGTGAGTCTCAGGACACGTCTAAACCACATTCCTCTGTCGAAAGAAGACTGTAAAGGAAGCGAATCGAAAGTGCAAATGAAGTGCTGATTTAAATATCCCGTGCTTCATTTGCATATTTGTGTTCAAGCGCTTTTTCAAAAAAGGGTTTTTTGAAAGTGTAGTTGGGGTTCTGGTTCTTTTGAAAAAAAGGGTTTTTTTTTTTGAAAGAGCCCCATCTGGACTGCGCTTTCACTTTCGAAAAACCCTTTTTCAAAAAAGCGCTTGGACGCGAATATGCAAATGAAGCGTGGGATATTTAAATCTGTGCTTCCTTTGCACTTTCAATTTGCCTCATTTACATTCCTCTGTTGACAGAGGAATGTAGTCTAGACATAGCCTGAGTCTCCTCCCTGCCAGGAGCCTTTATTTATACTTCCCTCAGCTAATTCCTTCCATTCCCTAATTAGCCAGTACCTGCCACTGCTGTAGAGTTTTGCTCTCACAGCCCTCTCCCAGGGCTGAGTTATACCCTTAAAGGGCCAATGCAGGGCAGATGCCATGTCTCAGCCAACAAGGCTAAAGAGGTTGGTTGTTCCTGGGCTGACCATACAGCCAGATTCAGAGCTAGAGGGAAAGGCTGACAGCCCGGAGCCATGCAGGCTGATGTTCAAGGATCTCATGGCTCTCACGTTATTTCTTGCTGCTGCTCAGGCCGTGTGGGTGGCCTGATGCATGGCTCTGACTGATCTCTCTGTAGCCACATGTTAGAAGCACAGATCTTGCGTTGCCCTTTCCTCAGCAATACCTGGGAGTCTGGGCAGTTCAGGAAGGTGCTAGTGGGCAGTGTACAACTCAGCCAAAGAGCTTGGGCCATCTGAACACAGATGAGAACAGGAGATGCTGGAGCTCTGACTTGGGACAAGTTCCAAGCTGCTGTTTGCTTTGATCCCCTAGGAATACCAGGCATAGGAGGAATAATGATTTGCACACCAGACCCTTTATCGTTTTTATAGCAGGGGCACCTGTCTGGTCAGGAAAACGAAATCCAGTTTCAAGTTAAATGGACAAGACAAATCCCAAACAAAACATATAGTAAAATTCTAGACCAAAAATATTCCCACTCAGGCGCCTTTCCATCAATCCACACCGAAGCACCTAAAAATCAGACTCATTTTTCAGAGGAGGATGGATGCCTTTGAATTCCCACAGAAGACAATGAGAGATCTAGGTGCTCAGCACTTGACACTGAGTAATACATATGGCCACTTAGGAATATATAGACATAACTTTAGGGCTGAAAGTTTGAACCATTTGGCCACCCATCAGATCCAAATGACACTCAGCTGATTAGCAGAGCGCCCACAGTGCCCACAGCTGGCAGCGTGTATTTCTACTGGTGGTGAACGAGTGCACATGTCTCAGTACACATAACAACATTTATTCTGCACATGGATGGAAAAAAATGAGACGGAACCCTGCCCCAGTGCTCTGTCCATTAAGCCATGTGGCCTCCCATTAACTAGTAACAAAACATGCCAGGCAGTTTAAAACCAGTCACGTCTTTTCCTCTTTATGCGACAAAAAACAAAAACAAAAAACGATACAGATGGGTCCCAAATAACAGCATTGACTATACACACACACAGGCCCAGCTAGATCCAGCACCCTGGGTATGTCTACCCAACAACTAGAAACCTGTGACTGGCCCTGTCTTGTGGAGATTGGGCTGTGGGGCTTTTCCCTTGATGTGTCCAAGTCTGGGCTTGGGCTGGTGCCGAGGACTCTGAGAGGGGGGAGGGTCCAAGGGCCCAGACTACAGAAGTCTACACAGCAATAAAACAGCCCCCCTGCCTGAGCCCCGTGAGTCCAGGTTGGCTGGCACAGGCCGTCTGCGAGTTTTCCTTGCTGGATAGACACACCAGCTCACAGCGTTTGGAAAGGCACAGCACCTAGTCCAATACGCTTTCACCAGGTGGCCCTTGGCCCCAGCACTTGCGGTGCAGTCCTAGCTAGAATGCAATCAAGGCAAAGAGCTGGGGTTGCACTGATCCATTACTCGGTTGAGGCATGTGCTCATCTTTATCCATAAAGATCACTTAAATGCTTTGGGGAGGGGGCTGTTTTAAATACAAATTTTATGATTAATTATTCTCTTAGCCTTGTAGCCCATCTTAAGGCTGAAGGCAGAGTCACATTAATTACCAAGGAGCTGTGCTGGTCTTCCTGGCCTGCCTGGAGAGCATCTCTGCTGCTGTACAATACGCCAGGCTGAACACAAATGAATGATAATGGAGGCGAGCACGGCCCCATGTGCTGATGTGAGAATTAATGAAGCGCGAGGCTCTGCCTGCTCCCGTTGTGCTTAGAGGTCTAGAGCATCTCAGGAAAACATGCAGCACGCTCACATGCAAAGGGCAGAGATGTTGTTAAAATGCATAACTGGGTCTGGCTGAGTTGGACCCACATGTGGCAGCAGCCTGCCACAGGACTCCCACAGGGAATAACCTGTCCTTTAGGGTATGTCTACACTACCCCGCTCGTTCGAACCCCGTGCAGCGCGGCTACACGGGGCATGAACTAGGTAGTTCGAACTAGGCTTCCTAGTTTGAACTACCTAGTTCGTGCCCCGTGTAGCCGCGCTGCACGGGGTTCGAACCAGCGGGGTTTTAAAAATGGCGGCTCCCCGCTTATGCAAATGAAGCCCGGGAAATTCAAATCCCAGGCTTCATTTGCAAGTGCGGTATGCATACATTACCCTCCTCGTTCGAACTAGGAGGGTAGTGTAAACATACCCTTAGTGGGGCATCAGGGATAGGTGGGCCAGGGGAGTGGATGGCTCACGTGACTCCTTGGCCCACTTTCACCAGCCTTCCTGGACTGTCTCTGAGAGTTGATCTTCACAGCAGCCAACCTGGCGCTACACACCCAGGCTAGCCCATCCCAGGTGTGAGCATCCACTTTGCAAAGCTGGCACGTGGGCACAGCTAGGAAATGCGGGAGCCCTCGCCATGGCTCTTAGTGCCACACCAAGCTGCGTCACTCTAGGAAACATCCACACTGCTTGGTTTTGCGCAAAAACGGCTCAAATAGATTATGCAAATGAACATGACAAATAGGCTAATCAGTGCTTCATTTGCATACTCTGCTGGCAAAAGCCGGCAGTGTAGACATAGCCTTGAGGAGGGGCAGCCAGTGATAGATTGGGGCTCCATGTTTACAGAGACTGGAAGTCTTGTGGGAGGATTTCAAGCTCGGCACTGTAGCTGCCATCCCTAGCTCCCTTGTACACAGGGGCACGAAGAGCAGTCCTCCCTCCATTGCTCCTTTTCTTTATTCCATTCTTGCCCATTGCAAAAATGGCAGGAAATGGCAGGAGAGCTGCCTGCTCCCACACAAACAGCCAAATTCTTTTGATGTGTGCTCACGGCATGCAGTGAATTTCTTGACTGCTCTGGGGGGTTGAGTGGTTTCATGATCAATTGAGTGACCCATAATTCAGTGCTGCTCTTCTGCTACACCACTGAGGTGCAGGCAGGACAAGAGGCCTTGGATATACACCCTGCATGGTGGCTGATGGATATCACTCTGCATCATTCCTTATTTGTTTTGCAGTAGCCCAGGACCTGATGTGCTGGGCAAACACACATCAACCACAGAGACCTTGCATACCAGTTAAGCCAAGACAAGGGTGTGCAAAGGAAGCAGGGAATCTCTGCTAAGAGCTTTTGTGTGGTCGTCAATGGGTGTGTTGAGACGATCCTGCCTAGAGCTCTCACTTCTCCTGCCCAACTCAACAGCTCTCAGTGTACCCTGCAAGAAGGGTAGAATTCCAGCTGTGAGTTCAAGTCTTCATCCCCTTGGCTTTTGCACCCTTCCGCTAACAATTCCTGGGGCAAGTAATGGAAACCACAGCCCTGTCACCTAGAACTGTGGGTGAAACAATGGAGATTATACTGCAAGAAACCATCCTGCATGAACTAGATAGGGACTAGATGAGGTCATAGAAAACCTGGTAATAGAATCATAGAAGATTAGGGTAGGAAGAGACTCATAGACTCATAGACTTTAAGCTCAGAAGGGACCATTGTGACCATCTAGTCTGACCCCCTGCACAGTGCAGGCCACAGAATCTCACCCACCCCCTCCTGGAATAACCCTCTCACCTATATCTCAGATATTGAAGTCCTCAAATGGCTTAAAGACCCCAAGATGCAGAGAATCCTCCAGCTCTGATCCGTGCCCCATGCTACAGAGGAAGGCGAAAAACCTCCAGGGCCTCTGCCAATCTACCCTGGAGGAAAATTCCTTCCCGACCCCAAATATGGCGATCAGCTAAACCCTGAGCAGGAGATCATCCAGGGAGCTACAGACCAGTCAGCCTTACCTCGGTCCCTGGAAAAATCATGGAGGGAAGCCTCAAGGAATCCATTCTGAAGCACGAAGCTAGGGGGAGAGGTAGATACGCTGGAGGGCAGGGACAGGGTCCAGAGTTACCTAGACAAATTAAAGGATTCGGCCAAAAGAAATCTGATGAGGTTCAACAAGGACAAGAGCAGAATCCTGCACTTGGGATGGAAGAAACCCAAGTATTGAAACAGGCTGGGGACCGACTGGCTAAGTAGCAGTTCAGTAGAAAAGGACCTGGGGGTTACAATAGATGAGAAGCTGAATATGAGTCAACAGCGTGCGCTTGTAGCCAAGAAGGCTAATGGCACATTAGGATGCATTAGGAGGAGCATTGCCAGCAGATCAAGAGACGTGATTATTCCCCTTTATTTGGCACTGGTGAGACCACATCTGGAGTGTTGTGTCCAGTTCTGGGCTCCCCACTACAAAAAGGATGTGGAAGCATTGGAGAGGGTCCAGCGGAGGGCGACCAAAATGATTAGGGGGATGGAGCAAATGACCTACGAGGAGAGGCTGAGGGTACGTCTACACTACAGCGCTAGTTCGAACTAACGCATCTAGAACTAAAAACTAGTTCGAACTAGCGTTTTGCTAGTTCGAACTAGCGCGTCCACACTGATTGGACGCAGGGGGGCATTTAAGGGCAGCTGAAACCGGTTCTGGCAGGGCATCAGGTCAGCAGTTGCTTTGTGTGGCTGCTGTCTGAGGCTATCTGAGGCTCGTGCTTAAAGGGACCCCCCTGGACAGCCGGTTCTCAGCTTTTCCTGCTTGCTTGCCAACCTCGCCGAGGGACAGCAAAGCGTCGGTCTCTGTGCCCGTCTGTGTCGGTGCTTCCCTTCGGGGGGGCCACCGCAGGTGGCAACATGGAGCCACGGCTCGCCCTGCACCTTCTGGTGCACGTTCTGAACTTGCTGCTGCAAGCCTGCCAGCAATGGCTCGAGGCTGCCTGGCACCACCTGGGGAACGTCAGCCCCCTGCCTCTCCGCCTGGCCGCCCTGGGGGCCATGGAGGAGCCGCGGCGGCGCCCCGGCACTGGCGTGCCCCGCCACATCTGGCGTCTGGACACCAGCAGCGACTGGTGGGACCGCATCGTCCTGGAGCGCTGGGACGACCGACAGTGGACCCAGAACTTTAGGATGAGGAGGGACACCTTCCTGGAGCTCTGCGAGTGGCTCGCCCCTGCCCTGCACAGAAGGGACACTCGCATGAGACCCGCCATCCCCCTCCAGAAGCGGGTGGCCATCGCCCTATGGAAGCTCTCCACGCCAGACAGCTACCGATCCGTCGGGAACCAATTCGGCGTGGGGAGATCCACCATTGGAGCGGTGCTCATGCAGGTACGGCGCTCGTCGGCCACCGAGCCGGGGGGGAGGGGGACTGCGAGGAAGGGATGGGCCGCCCCAGGGACAAAGGGGGGGCGGGAGGAGGCGAAAGCGCTCCTCACCGGAGGGGTCGGGCTGTCCCGGCCGTACTACACGCCGCCAGGGGGGTTGCTTCCGGGAGTGGGGCGCGGGGCACTCCCAGGACACGCATGCTCTCAGCCACCCGGGCGCCCCACTGATTGGCGCTTTGCTGTGTCTCTCTCCGCAGGTGGTCAAGGCCATCAACCGGGTGCTGCTCTGCAGGGTGGTCCGCCTCGCCGACCCGGACGCCGTCATCCGGGGATTCGGCGCCCTCGGCTTCCCCAACTGTGGGGGGGCCATCGACGGGACGCACATCCCCATCCGTGCCCCGGAACACCAGGCGTCCCGTTACGTGAACCGCAAGGGGTACTTCTCCGTCATCCTGCAGGCCGTGTGTGACCACCGGGGACAGTTCACGGACATAAATGTGGGCTGGTCCGGCAAAGCACACGACGCACGGGTGTACCGGAACTCCTCCGTGTGCCAGCGGCTGCAGGACGGGACCTTCTTCCCCGACCGCCACATCAGGGTTGGGGACGTGGACATGCCCGTCTGCCTGGTGTGGGATGCCGCCTACCCACTGCAGCCCTGGCTCATGAAGCCCTACACGGGGCACCTCAATCCCTCCCGCCAGGCCTTCAATGCCAGGCTCACCAGGGCCCGCATCGTGGTGGAGGGGGCCTTCGGGCGACTGAAAGCCCGCTTTCGATGCCTCCTCACCCGTCTGGACCTGGCCGAGCACAACATCCCTCCCATGGTGGCGGCATGTTGTGTGCTCCACAATTTGTGTGAGCGGAAGGGGGAGGCTTTCCTGCCAGCCTCGATGGCTGAGGCTGACCGCATGGCTGGACACTACGGTCAGCCCCGCACCGCCGCCGTCCGGGAAGCCCAGCAGGGGCGCCATCCGGATCCGGGAAGCCCTGCAGGAGAGCTTCCAGGTGGAGGAGGAGGAGGACTGACCTCTCCCTGCATGCCCCACTGGGGCCTTCTTCCACCCTACCCCCCCCCTTCCCCTTTCACTTCCCTACCTACTGTCAAATAAAGACACCTGTTTTTCAAACAAAAACGTCTGTTTATTTCACAGAACTGGGGTGGGGGGAGGGAGGGGGAAACCTGGGACGAGGGAGCTGGAAGGGGAGGGGAGGGAAGGGAGGAAGGGAAAGGAAAGCTCAGGGGTGGGAGTCCGGCTGCCTCTCCCGTCTCGCCACACTGCGGGTCCGGGGGCGTCGGTGGGGAATGGTTGTGGAGGGGGGGGCAGAGGGGACAGGGGGTGTGGAGGAAGCAGGAGCGGAAGCAGGAGCGGAAGCAGGAGGAGCAGGGGGAGCAAGAGGGGGAGCAAGAGGGGGAGCAGAGGGAGGAGGAAATGGAAAGCGGTCCAGCAGGCTCTGGAGGTGGCCTCGCAGGGCACGGCCCTGCTCCTCCAGGGCCTCCAGACTCCTCCGGCGCAGCCTGAGGTCCTCCTGGACCCAGTGGTCCTGGAGACGGAGCTGTCGGTCCAGGAACCAGAGATGCTGCCTCTGGTAGTCCTCCTGGTTCCTGGCTGTCCTGCTTGCCCGGGCGCGGGCGGCTGCTGCAGGCGGTGTGGTGCGCCCTGCAGGCCCAGGTGCTGCAGCTGTGGTGCAAGAAGACCAGCGGTCAATTTCCCCAGGGGCCCAGGTGTGTGAAACCCAGCTCCCCTCTGCGAGGCCAGGGCCCCTGCAGGATCCCCAGCTGCTGCTCCGTGGTGGGCAAGGCCCAGGCGCACGGTCCCGGGGCTCCCTCTTGCCCCAGCCCCCCGTACACATAAGGGGAACACGAGGGTACTCACAGGTGGACGCCTCCCCGGCCTCTGACGATGCAGGCGAGCGGCTCTGTGGCGTGCCTCGGGGGTCCCGGGTCCTGGGCAGGCTGGCGGCAGGCTCCTGGCTCTCAGAGCCCTCTTCCTCCTCCTCTGTCTCCAGGAGCGGTCCCTCTGCCCCGGGGTCAATCACGTCCCGGGGGGCAGGCACGGCATGAGGCCCCAGGATGCGGTCCAGGGCATGGAAGTGGGGGCAGGCCTCCGGGTCGGCCCCTGGCAGGCAAGCCCGGGAGTAGGACTGCCGCAAGTCCTTTATTTTGCAGCGCACCTGCTCCCGGCTGCGCTGGTGGCCCCTGGCGGCCAGGCTGGCAGCCATGCGTCCATAGACGGCCGCGTTCTGGTGGCTAGTGCGGAGATCGTGGACATTGGAGGCTTCCCCCCAAACCTCGATGAGGTCCACGATCTCCGCACTTGACCAGGCGGGCGCCCGCCTTTTGCGCCCCCGGGCAGGCTCCCGGGAGCCGCCAGGCTGGTCCTGGGGAGCAGTGGAGGGCTGGGAGCCCTCGGATGGCTGGCTCATCGTGTGGCAGGTGCAGGCTGTGCAGGCACGGGTGCTTGCAGCCTTGCAACTGGCACAAAGTGAGTAGCCAGCCCGTGGCCCTTTAAGGGCTCCGGGGCCGGGAGGGGGGCAATAGAGTTTCCCTGGTGTTGGCCAGAGTGGCCACCAGGGAAACCTGGGAAGCCTTAGCCTCCCACTAGTTCGAACTAAAGGGCTACACAGCCCTTAGTTCGAACTAGCTAGTTCGAACTAGGCGTTAGTCCTCGTAAAATGAGGTTTACCTAGTTCGAACTAAGCGCTCCGTTAGTTCGAATTAAGTTCGAACTAACGGAGCGCTAGTGTAGCGCCTAGGAAAGTTAGTTCGAACTAACTTTCTAGTGTAGACATACCCTGAGGGAGTTGCGTTTGTTTAGTCTACAGAAGAGAAGAGTGAGGGGGGATTTGAGAGCAGCCTTCAACTTCCTGAAGGGAGGTTCCAAAGAGGATGGAGAGAGGCTGTTCTCAGTGGTAATGGATGGCAGAACAAGGAGCAATGGTTTCAAGTTACAGTGGGGGAGATCTAGGTTGGATATTAGGAAAAACTATTTCCCTAGGAGGGTGGTGAAGCGCTGGGATGGGTTATCTAGGGCCGTGGTGAAATCTCCATCCCTAGAGGTTTTTAATTCTTGGCTTGACAAAACTCTGGTAGGGATGATTCAGTTGGGGTTGGTCCTGCTTTGGGCAGGGCACAGGACTTGATGACCTTCTGAGGTCTCTTCCAGCCCTTGGATTCTATGAGGGGGTTGTGACCTGGGTCAGGATATTGGGGTGTAAGGTAAGGGAGGGAGTATGGGTGCAGGATAGGATTCTGGCCTGGGGAGGGGCTGTAGGAGGAGGTGCAAAGTTTGAGAGGGAATTGTGATGCGGGAGAAGGGGAAAAGGGGGTGCAGACGGCAAAGGGCTTGGGTGGTGACTTGGGGCAGGGGATTGGGGTGGAGGGTCTGGGAGGATGTTGGGGTGCAAGAGATGATTCTGGCCTGAGGGAGGTGTGTAGGAGGGGGTACAGGGTCTGGAAGGGATTTGTGACTTGGGGCAGGGGGTACAGAGGGTTTGGATGGTGACCTGGGGGAGGGCGTTGGGGTGCAGGAGGGGCTGAGGTGTCAGAGGCAGGGTCTGTCTGAGCGATGCTTATCTAAGCAGCTCCCGGCCAGCAGCCCTGCAGCACCCTCAAGGCAGAGCCCCCTTTCTGCTGCAGCCCCAGATCACTTTAAACTGAATGCTCCCCCTTCCATGTATCTCTCAGTTCCAGGAGTGGGAAGAGGCTTGCGCTGCCCCTTCCTCTAGGCCAATCTCTCAGCTCTTATTGGCTGGTTGTTTCGAGACATTGGCTGGGGTTAGGTCCTATTGGGTGGTTGTTTCCAGCCAATACAAACTGAGGATTGGGCTGGGGGCAGGGAGATTACATGGAGCCTCCCCCTCCTTGCCGAGCAGAGAGCCACAGGGAATGCGCTTTAAACCCTGACAGCTGTGTGCCTGAGGGTATGTCTAGACTACATCCCTCTGGCGACAGAGGGATGTAAATTAGGCATACCGGAATTGCTAATGAAGCGGGGATTTAAATATCATTAGCATAAAAATGGCCACGGCTTTTTGTTGCCACGGAGCTTTGGCAACGAAAAGCGGCAGTCTAGACACGGATCTGTCGCTCACTAAAGCTTTTGACGACAGATCCCTTATGCCTTGTACATAAGGCGACAGAAGGATATAGACTAGACATACCCTGAGGGTCCCAGCATTTTTTATTCACCTTCTGCTTTTTGAGTTGGGGGGTGGATCACACTGTTCAAGCTTTCCTCTGAAACCAAGAGGGCTACAAACTGACTGCCATTTAAAAATGGCATTCTCGAATGACTCCAGGAGCTGGTGCTTTAAGAAAAAAATCCAATTCTCGGGAGATTCATGAGGAAATAATGAGAGCTGGCAGCACTGCAGAGAGAGGAATACTGATAGAGATGTAGCGGTGTTAGTCTGGTCTAGCTGAAACAAAAAACAGGACTATGTAGCACTTTAAAGACTAACAAGATGGTTTAATAGGTGATGAGCTTTCGTGGGCCAGACCCACTTCCTCAGATCAAATAGTGGAAGAACATTTTCTTCCACTATTTGATCTGAGGAAGTGGGTCTGGCCCACGAAAGCTCATCACCTAATAAACCACCTTGTTAGTCTTTAAAGTGCTACATAGTCCTGTTTTTTGTTGCAGAGAGAGGGAGATTCATCCCAGCACCCAACCCTGTCATTTCAGAGCTCTCTTTCCAACCGTTTGTGTGACTGGAAGCAGGATAACACCTCATGAAAGCTCCTGCTTGGGGGCAAGTTGTTAACCCTGAGCAGCACCTGCCTCTGAGCTGTGCAAATGTTTGGATGAGTCCTCTGAGATGATTTCATGCCCCTTCCTCTTTCTTTTCTTAGCCAAGGCTCAGCCACTGCTAGGGGGGACAGCACTCCGCACCAAGAGGACATGGCTCACATACATATGTACTAGATTTACGACAGGCTCATGTGATTCCAGAGGACGTTCACTGTTATTTTTACTGTAGGAAAAGAAAGAAGGAAATGTAAATCACTAGCACAAAGCTTGTTTGGAAGAGATTTTTTTCCTCAGCTAGGCCGTGTCCACACTCAGGGGTTCTTTCGAAAAAAGTACCCTTTTTTCGAAAGAACTTCCCCTGCATCCAGACTCAAGCCGCGTTCTTTCGAAATTATTTCGAAAGAACGCGGCTTTTCTTTCGATGGCGGTAAACCTCGTTTCACGAGGAAGAACGCCTTCCTTCGAAAGTTCCTCTTTCGAAGGAAGGCGTTCTTCAATGTAAAGAGGCCGTCTTCGAAAGAGAGCATCCAGACTCGCTGGGTGCTCTCTTTCGAAAAAGCGGATTTCCTCTATCGAAAGATCCGCCTGCAGTCTAGACGCGATCTTTCGAAAGAGGCTCTTTCGAAAGATGCTTTCGAAAGAGCCTCTTTCGAAAGAAGCCTGCAGTCTAGACACAGCCCTAGTGGCAAGACAGTTGCCAGTAAAATGAAACTTGCTATTCTGTGGATATCAGAAATGACCTGATCAGTATATTGGGTTTAATCCAAACTTCAGCCCCTGTTGGCATTGTCGTCCGGAAGTTGAAATGATTAAAGTAACAACATGACAATTAAAAATACAGTACCCCAAGTGCTCAAAAAATGAAAGATTTGTGGTGCTGAGCACGTTTCAGACACTCACACACACAGCACTGCGGACACAATTTAAAATATAACTCCCGCAATGCCAATTACCAAATATCTCCAAGCAAAAGATGGAAAAAATTAGCATTAACATGAGCCTGGCCAGGGGAGTCAGAGCCCTGAGAGGCTGGAACTGAGATGCCTTTGACTCTTCAGTTCAAACAGCAAAAACTACCAGAAAACTGCATCATTGATCAATAGGAGGGCCCAGGATAAGGATTTCATTTACAACTAATGAGCTGCTAATTATGGTTAATTAAATACTCGCTGATTGCTATACTTGCATATTTACTGGGGGCAATGCAGCTGCTAAGCTACAGCCTGCAACCTGTGAATGGGACCATGTGACCAGCATGGCTAGTAAAAACTATTTATTTTTAATTAATCTATTTGGATTTAAGATGACAACAAAGACACCAGTTCAAGACTCTTGGCGTGCTGACACACAATTCAATAGAATCCCAGTAGCATTAACGTGATTATTTCAACAGGAAGCTCATGAGCCACCACCTACAGAATTCTCTTCCGCCCCTCACTGGTGGAAAGCAACCCCTTACCCATCTCCAAAAGTCTTCTCAAAGACCTGTCTTTTGCAGCATGCCTGGAAAGTCACCAAGATTTGGGCTATTTCAGACCAAGCAAATTCCTGAGTCCCAGAGCCCTTGCAGAGAATGCTCTCCCAACAGGGCCGTCCTTAGCCATAGGCAGAATAGGCAGTTGCCTGGGGCACCCGTATTTTTGGGGCACCAATACCGTAAGTTTATGTTTGTGTTGCTAAGAGCAAGTCAGGCATAGGGGTGCCAGTTTAATAATCCCACCTAGGGCACCATAAATCCTAAGGACGGCCCTGTCCCCCAACCATTCCATCTTTCTGCTCGGACATCCCTGTTTGTTGACATAGAGATACTTCAGTGATCTCAAATAGTATGGGCCCAGGCCACTTCCGGTAAGTCTTTGCTGCAAAGAAAAGCAGCTAGCTTTTCACTCAAGCAGTAGAGGCTTCTACACTAAACTCCAGAGGGACTAGGTTCAATTTCTCTGCCCGGTGGCAGTTACAAGTGGGGGCTCATCTGGGATCCCAACAGGGGTCTCTGAAGCTCTTGGGATGTGTGTCCTCAGTTAGGGGAAATATGTTACACCACATCTGGAGAAGTAGGCTGTGCCCACGAAAGCTCATGATATCGTCTGTGTGTTTTGTTAGTCTAAAAAGTGCGACTGGACTGTTTGTTGTTTTAAAAGTTCATCCTGTACAGTCTAAATCAGCTACCCTTTGAAGTTTCTAAACATGCAAGGCACTGCATTTAGCTGTATGTAGTGGAAATCCATCAACTTCACAAGGGTGGGTCTGGCCCACGAAAGCTCATCATCTAATAAACCATCTTGTTAGTCTGTAAAGTGCTACATAGTCCTGTTTTTTGTTTCAACTTCACAAGAAACTCGCACAGATCCAAACATCTGAAGAAGTGGGCTGTGCCCAAGAAGCTCACGATACCATCTACATGTTTTGTTAGTCTATAAAGTGCTACCAGACCATTTGTTGTTTTTTAAGTTTACACCTAGTATGGTTAGACCACTTACAGTGAGAGATAAGAACAAGGGAGCCTACAGCCTAAGATGAGAGCTAGTTGGCTTTTAGTTCAAGCGGTAGAGACTCCTACACTAAGCTCTAGGGGTATGTCTACACTAGCTCGGTAGTTCGAGCTAGGTAGGCAAATGAGGGCAACCGGAGTTGCAAATGAAGCCCGGGATTTAAATATCCTGGGCTTCATTTGCATCTTCCCAGGCGCCACCATTTTTAAATCCCCCTTAGTCCGAACTCCATGCCCGTGGCTACACGCGGCACGGAGTAGATAGTTTGAATTCGGATCTCTAATTCGAACTACCGGTACACCTCGTTCCATTTGGAGCAGGAGTGTCTCAGAGCTGGGACACCAGCCCCAGTGGAAATGGCTACACTGATATTTTTAGCCCCTCAGCTGACTGAGCTGAGGCAACTGACCTGTGGTCTGAGACTTGGTGCTATGGCTTTTTCTTTGCTGTGTAGATATTCCCTTAGTGCTTTATGGGTCATCGAGTGAGTGAAACAAATAATGGATTTTTCTGTTTATTGGCAGTTTTGAAAGGTTAGAAAATGTTTGTTTCTGGGAAGATCAAAACCATTTTGATCCAACTGAGAAGTGGAAAAAGAAACCAAAATCTCCCCCTCCCCCTCCCCGCCCTGCGCAGGCTGCAGAGCTACAGGTAGAGGAGAGTCACCTCGCCCAGCTCCATGGTTGTCTACCTCACCCAGGTCCCACTGAGCTTGTGGTCACCTTGGTAATGGTGGTGCTTCCCTCAGTTGCTCCCACAGGCTCTCATGGAGAGCGAGCAGCTGGGGGCCTTGCTCTTCCCCGGCACACCCAATGGCGGTGGGAAGAGGCAGCGCTGGGTTGAGGAGCCCTGTGACGGGGCGAGGCAGCCCCACACTGAGCCTGCAGGGCCCAGCCAGGGTTACCTGCCTGCAGAGGCCCCTCCCCTGCAGCCCTACTGAGCATGCCCGGGCTGTAGCTCCACCATAAAAGCCTGGGGAAGGACTCAGTCGGGGAAGACAGCCGGAGGAGAAGGACCGGTGAAGGGGACTCCCGTACAGCTGTCACCAGAGACTCCAGGAGAGGCTGGAGGGGACACGGAGGCGAGCTGGTGCAACCCAGGGACTACCCGCCGAGGAGACGCCGGCCCTGGCAGGAGCGGGAACCGCCTCTCCGTCCCCAAGAACCTCAGCGCGTTTCGGCCAGATTGCCCCGCCGAGGGAGTGACCTGCTATCCGGTCGCTCACAGGGCCCTGGGCTGGGACCCAGTGGAGTAGGATGGGTTCAGATCCCCCTACCTGGGGGTGCGTCCCCGCTACCAGACTTAAAGCATGTTTTGGACTCAGGCCGGAGGGCCTTGGACTTAAGAGGTCAGGAGAGAGGGGCCTGCCACAAGCCCATACATGCAGGATGCAGGTGGGGGCTCTGGGCCCTTCCGGGTTTTGCATTTCCCTGAACCGTCAGACATCCTGACCCCAGCCCTCTTCCCAGGAACACCCTGCCCCCCATCTCCCTGGATCCCCTCAGCCACTCTGCCCCCCAGCTTTATCCCCAGGCATCCCCTGCCCCGATCTCCCTGCCCCCGGCCGGATACCCTACCCTCAGTCTGCTCCTGAACCCTTCCTCCTGGCCAGACACCCTACCCCAAGCCATCTCTTGCACCCTTCCTCCTGGCCAGACACCCTACCCTCAGCCTGCTCCTGCACCCTCCCATGCTCCCCAGCCAGACACCTACCCCCACCATGCTCCTTGCACCCTCCCTCCTGGCCACACACTGCACCCTCCTTTGCTAATGGTCCCTCTGCCTAGCCAGATGCTCTACTCCCTCCTAGATCCTGTACCCCATCCCTATCCCACTCGCTGGCAGCCCTGTCCCACACACTGAACCCCTCATTTTTGTCCCCACTCTAGAGCCTAAGGGAGTCCAAAAATCCACTAACTCTGGAACCCAGAAGAGTAAATCTGGCCTAGAGAAGCCCTGAACTTCAGTCTTCCCTGTCCCTTCCCCTCGCCCCTTAGGGCCGGAGCACCAGAGGAGTGAGGTGTCTCAGTTGGGGACACATCATTGAGGGTTGGGGGGTTTTGGAGGTGTGTTTTTGCTTCTCACTTGTGTGGTCCCTGACTGATCTTTCTGTGGGTCAGTGGCCCCACATCCGAAAAGGTTCTCCACCCCGCCATAAATAAAGAAAACATTGAAACCTTTTGTGTTGTACATAAACGAATATTTTACTTTATTTAAAATGAAGTTTGATAAACGAACATGAGAAAATTAAAACACTTAATCTGTTTAATAATTTACATTAAACCATTCTCCCTAGCTGCAGCACTATCAAAATAACTTGGGAGTAGTTATGTCATTAATGGTGAGTCTCCTTTAGCAACTGGTGTTCTGCAGAAAGATTTCCATTGAGCCAGGTGGGCCATGGGCCAAAAAGTTTGATAACCACTTCTGTAAAGATGGCAAAGTGCCAGCTTCCCCCCAATGAGTTGTGGCCAGGCCCCTGATGAAGAACCAACCTCTTGGTGCTGGCAACCTTTCTATAGCTCTAACCTTCCATGTCGGGTGAAGGTGGCTGAGGAAACGTTGGTGTCCACTTTGGGCTTCCTTGGATCCATTCGGTCTGACCGCAGCCTACGCATGGACTGGAGGCAACAATAAACCATTTTACAGACGGCATCCAACAATGGGCAGAGGTCTGGGATCTTGTGACTGAAAACAGCCACTCCATTGGCCAGGAGGTTCTGTTGAGTTGCCCATGGACCCTGGCAGTGGGACAAGATCCGGTTCTAAGTTGTCCTCTTGGCGAGCTCCCGGAGGGGGAGATTGTGTGATTGCCCATCTTCCCCAGCATTCTGCTGTGCTTGGGTCTGCAGTCTCCTCTTTCATCCTCCTTCTGGGAACACAGGGAGCTAGCTCTGGTGCTATGCTACCACTGGTGTCCAGATGTTACACAGCAGGGTGTCTCTATCCCTTCTGCTCCCCCAGGGGCTGGCAAGGGTGGGGAGGGGGATGCCCATGAGCTGGTGAGCGCAGTCTCTGGAGGAGGCAGAGGTGGCGCTGATAGACGGGGGAAGACTGAAAGGAGGAGGTTACAGTTGTCCCAGTGCAAGAAAGAACCGAGTCAGGAAATAACTAAGGTGGTGAGGGGAGAGTTCAAAGGTATCTCCCAGATGTGAGCTCACATGGCCAGGGGGCGGTAGAGTTGTGAACAATAGGTAAGGGCTTGTCTAACACCTAGTTCATAGCAAGCTCAAGGTATATGTACCCTGCCCTACTGTGTGTGCATTAAATGTCCGTGCAGACCTCGCCACTATGCACTAAACTTTCTGTAGGGCTCTTTAATCTATCCTGCTTTAAAATGGGGGTAGATTAAAGTTCACGAGGAAACATTTAATGAAGGGGGCTACAGGGGCACTTAGGCATGGCAGGCTAGTGTGCAGTAGTTTCACACCCCAGCTTGCCATAAACGAGGTTTTCAGGTAGACACACCCAGGCTATGTCTAGACTGCAAGCCTCTTTCGAAAGAGGCTTTTTCGAAAGATACTTTTGAAAAAGCCTCTTTCGAAAAAGAGCGTCTAGACTGCAAGCGGAACTTTCGAAAAAGCAAGCCGCTTTTTCGAAAGGCAGTCTGGATGCTCTCTTTTGAAAAACCCCTGTTTCCATTCAAGAACGCCTTTTTTCGAAAGAGCACTTTCGAAAAAAGTCGTTCTTCCTTGTAAAATGAGGTTTACCACTGTCGAAAGAAAAGCCGCGTTCTTTCGATTTAATTTCGAAAGAACACAGCTGCAGTCTAGACGCAGGTGAAGTTTTTTCGGAAAAAGCCTACTTGAGTCTAGACACAGCCCCAAAGAAATCGAGCAGAGGAGACTATTCATGAGAAAAGATGAGAAGTTCAAGTTTTGCCATATTTAAGCTGAGACAGAAGGGGGAGAAGCTGGAAAGACAGGAATAAAGGAGAGCATGGATGGGGGTCGACAGGGAAGGAGTGACAAAGCAAAGACCTTGGGAGCTGATGACATCAGCCAGTGCTGCTGCTCCTCCCTCTACTAGAACTTGCCTGCAGACTCAGGTAGTCCTCACTGTATTGAAGAAACAGGTCAGTTCTTCCTTTCAGAGCCATTGGTTCCGTTTTTCTGCAGAGTCAGGCAAATGTCACAGCTTCAGTCACACTCAGAGTCACCCCCCAGCCCTTTTAGGGTGATGGGTTTGGGTTTCTGCACAGTCAGGCTGATATGCTGCTTCAGCTCACATTTCCAAGTCCTCCTTCACAATTCTGAAGGCTAGAAATAAAATGCACAAAAGCTGAGATTCTCAGGTCTGAACATGCCAGGACCTTGCCCTTAGGTATGTGTTTACTGTGCCTAGATTGTACTGGAACCTGCCAAAGGGAAGCCAAGTTTGAGAAGAGCTGTAGAGCCCATATTTTGGACCTCTGCACAATTTGTTGTGAGTGGCATCTCATTTCTGGCATCTCCAGTGGGCATAACTTGAACTGTGGGAGAAGCTTATAAAAGTCCCACCAGGGTTTTTTTTCATATCAAGCCCTGATTCGTATTTAACATCAATTCTTTCAAAAAAGACACAACAAGTGACAGAACTGACCACGAGAATGGCACAGCAGAGGACTGTGTCGTCCCGTCCCCCCCCCCCCCCCCCCCGGCTGTGTAGTGAGAGGAATATGTATAAGGGACTATGGGAATGCACGTGTGTATGCAGTGTGTGTATCTGTGTGTTAAGTATGGTGAGTGTGGGGGTGCGCATAGAGGGCATCTGGGGGTAGTGTTGTTTGCACTGGCCTCAGTTTACATGTGCAGTGTACATTTGTATAAGGCTGTCTAGGGGCACTCCTACATTACAGAGCCAGCGCGCTGTGGCGAGAGGTCCTAATTGTCAAGATGCAGATGTCACTTGACTGTAATCTACTGCTGGCACAGATGACACACAAGGCCAAAGGGAATCCTTCCACACTACCACAGCCCTGGACATCAATCTCTCAGGCAACATGGAGCACAGTACGAAGCCAAGACCAAGCGAACATGAGATACACAACACTCCACAAGGCAGCAGCAAGGCCAGCCCCAGCTGCTCGGACCTCTGACAGACTCCCACAGGCAA
This sequence comes from Pelodiscus sinensis, assembly GCF_049634645.1. Taxonomy (NCBI): domain Eukaryota; kingdom Metazoa; phylum Chordata; order Testudines; family Trionychidae; genus Pelodiscus; species Pelodiscus sinensis. The sequence continues at coordinate 4,053,381 of NC_134739.1, read as the reverse complement.
ACACTGAGATATCTGGACAAGGGCCTAAGGAGCTCATCAAGGAGCTCTGGGCTCAGACGCCTGCGAGCTCAGCAGCTGGAATTTGCTATGACCCGTTCACCGCTCCAGCTAACATTTCCCTGCAGTAAAGCACGGAGCTGTTCTTTATTCTCATCCCCGTTGAAATGGGGATTTGTGACCTTTTAATTGATATATTTTAAACATTATTTTTATTGTGCAATCATTTGCCCTTAAGGGATGTCTCCTTCTGATCCCAGACACTCAATGACTGATTGGTGTCCTGCTGCTTGAAGGTTTACATCTTAGTCCATTTTTAGTTCTATTTAGTGTAATTGTGGATGCTCCTGCTAGTCATTTCATAACCAGGGCACAGCACCTCATAATGGGCTTAGTTCCATACAAACATCATAGATCCCTGCCCTCAAGAGATCCTTAACCCTCCAAACTGGAACATTTTTGGCCCCCAGCCTGCTAGAACCTGAAATATTTTCATCAGAAGACTGAAATAAAATCTGATGTCAGGGTTTTTTAATTTTTTAATGAAAAATCAAAATTCTTTGAGGAAAGCAGTCACTTTTCAGGAACAATTTCCAGTTGAATCTATCATCTACCTGCCAAATTTTCAGTCAGAAAAAAAAATTGCAAGTACATTTTCAGCCAGCCCCAATTGTTATGAAGACAAGTGCTATGTAGGTCATCCCTGAGCAACAACGAGTCCTATTGTAGAAAGGACTGCTTCAGTGAAGCGCTCAAAGGAATTTGTTATAGTACAAAGAATATTTATTCCTGGATGACGGGCAGGAGCTGAGATGCAAGTGGATGCAGTGCTGGAGGTGCGGGGCCAGACCAGAGAAATGGGACTTGAAAATGGATGGTGACTAGGTGGGTTCAGAGCTGTGGAACATGCTGAAGCTTCTGCTTCCTAGAGGGGGATGATGCAGGGCATCTGGGGCGAGGGGGTATTGTGTCTGGAGCAGGGGGAAAGGAAAGTGGGAAGGAGGAGCACTCGCTGGGATGCAGTGGGACAAGGTAGCCATATGGGGCTGGAGTGGAAGAACATGGAGTAGTCAAGTCTAGAGATGAGAAAAGATGGACCAAAACCTGGGTCATGGAGATGGTGGGGAAGGGGCTAATCCCAGGGATATCAGACTTGAGTAGTGGTTTTATCACTAGTACTAATCCTGCTGCCCATCTTAGCGCCACTCTCCCCCATCCTGAATTCTACTCCTCTCCCCTCCTTGAAGCCTGTATTCCCCCCTCCCTAATCCCTCTCACAACCTTCGTTCAGACTGTTTGCCCGCTTTCCACTTAGACCTTCCCCCCACATCTGTCCATCTCTTTAGCCTTTCAATGCTCCTGCTGCCCTCTGGTTACAGCCTTATACTAATGGTGGGACAGTACTTGTTTAATCTCATATTACCAAGAGGGTGACAGGAAGCAGGCATAACATCTGCCTACGCGTACGTCTAGACTACAGGCTTTTGTCGGCAAAGGCTTTGTCGACAGATACCATCGACAAAGCTTCTGTCGACAAAGAGCGTCTAGACTACATCCAGTTCTGTCGACAAAGCAAGCTGCTTTGTCGACATGAGAGTGTAGACGCAAAGGACAGTGTAGATGCAATAATGCCTTCTATCGACAGAACTCTGTCAACAAAAGGCGTTATTCCTCATAGAATGAGGTTTACTGCCGTCGACATAACTGCCGAGTTCTGTCGATGTTATGTCAACAGAACTTGGCGGTAGTGTAGATGCAGATATAGCTTTGTCGACAAAAGTCCACTTTTTTCAACAAAACGCTGTAGTCTAGACACACTCTACATGTGCCTCCTTCATTGGGAACTTGCGTGCTGCAAAGCCCAACTCCAGTCTGCTGGCTCATTTCCACAGCTTTAGCTATATCATCTCCTCCCTCCTCATCTCCTTTCCTTGCTCTCCTGCCCCATGGCACATGCCAAACTGGTCACTTTGAGGTCCTAGAGAGACTTACAGCAATTGGGAAAGGACACAGAGCCTGGTGAGTATTCCTATCTGAGCTACACAACATATTGGCTTTTTCTTCTCTCATTAAAGGGAACTCTATGGAAGCATAACCCTTATTAATTAAAATATAGATATTATGTAGCCTCTATTTATTAAAATATGGATGTTAAACAGTTTTAATTAGAGCTTGTTGGAATTCCTGCAGAATTTTTTTCCCCCCAATTTTGTTGATTTTTAGTGGAAAATATCTGCTTTCCAGCAAAATCTCAAAATGTGACCCAAAACTTTTCTGGTTTTGGTTATTATTACTGTTGGTTTTTTCCAATGGACTGTTGAAATTCTCCACGGAAAAAAAAGTTTCATTTAGTCAAACCCCAATCTCCCATCAAAAACAGATGTTGATGAAAAATTTTCAGCCAGCCCTGATTTTAATGTAAGAACTAAATGAGATGCTTGGGCTCTATTTTTCAGGGCTCTGTCCCTCTCAGGTTTGAAACTCTATGCAGGAAGTCAAAGGGATATTGCTAGGGTGGGCAGTTGTCAAAAGAGAGGGGAGGAAAACTTTACAGCAGTGAGGCTTGTGCATGCTGGGTGAGTGCTTATTTTTTGCAAGACAGCAACAGTTTACTAAAATACTCAATTTTTAAACAGCACCCTACTCTGGGCCGGGGGAGTATAGCAGAAGCAACAGACATGACCTACTCGGTGTGACCGAGATATTCTGCAAAAGTCAAAGCTACATCCCAGGCCATTTCCCCATCATGCTTGAAGTAGGATGCTCCTCTCATCCTACTGAGACACCCGCTGATTAGAGCTGAAGTTCCACCTCTGGAGGTCACAGACACTTTACTAGTTTCTTGGGCTCAACTTAGGGGTAGATTCATCTTCCATCCCCTCTGGCATATTGGCACATAGGAAATGTAGCTAATGTAGCGCTTTGCCGTTTTTCTGCCTCATTGCATTCAAGCCATCAACTGAGTAACATTGGCAGATACAGAGAGGTGAAATGGCTTGGAAGCAATTAGCCTTTCTCTGAACATTGACGTAAGCTCTATAGTCACCTATGGCAGAGGAGGGTCTGTCTATCTGTCTAATGGCATAGATCTGGATTTGTCATTGAAAAACCAAATGCCCCCAAACCAAAATATGTTGGCTGAAAACTGAAATATTTTGGTATTTAAATTGCTGCTTAAAAGTCAGACTTTTCCATGAATAATTTATTTTTGCTTTCATTGATTTTTTTCTGTGGGGAAAAATGGTTTTGATCCGTTTCTGTGGAGTAAAAATGACACCTCCTCAGATTGTTATCTATCACTAACTGGTTTGGGGGGACATGAAAAGCAAAGGCAAAAAGTAGTCTGCAGAATGAAAGCCTCAAGTATCAGCAAGTCACCCATCTTAGATATTCACCAGTCAAACTGGCAGTGGCTGTATCTGAAATATAATAAACTTTAAGGAATACTGCAAAATTTTGCAGGATAATCATAGAATCATAGAATAATAGGACTGGAAGGGACCTCGAGAGGTCATCGAGTCCAGCCCCCCGCCCTCAAGGCAGGACCAAGCTCCGTCTACACCATCCCTGACAGATGTCTATCTAACCTGTTCTTAAATATCTCCAGAGAGGGAGATTCCACCACCTCCCTTGGCAATTTATTCCAATATTTGACCACCCTGACAGTTAGGAATTTTTTCCTAATGTCCAATCTAAACCTCCCCTGCTGCACTTTAAGCCCATTACTCCTTGTCCTGTCCTCAGAAACCAAGAGAAACAAATTTTCTCCTTCCTCCTTGTGACACCCTTTTAGATATTTGAAAACTGCTATCATGTCCCCCTTTAATCTTCTTTTTTCCAAACTAGATCCCCACAAATGCTGGAAAATAAGTCCAGGCTAGCATTCCTAATGAAACATTAGTGTCCCCACGATGGAGAACACTGATATGTTCTTATGACAATTTCTGTATGTTAGACATTGAAAGACCTAGAGCACACAAGCACCTTTGCTCTCAGCAGAACTGAGTGAAATGGTGACGTTTTTGCAATATTATTGAAAAATGTGCAGTGTAAGAAAATGGACATGTAATGAGACAAGGTGGGTGAAGTAATATATTTTATTGGACCACCTTCTGTTGGTGAGAGAGACAAGTTTTCAGCACTGAAAGTTGGTCCAATCAAAGATATTGCTTCCCCCACTTTGTTTAAAATCCTGTGATTGACATGACAATAACCACACTGCATACAGGAAATACAATGATATTCAGTGCAATGGATAGATGATGTAATGATATGCAGTTCAACAGAAAGTGAGATGATGTCATGACACACACAGTGCAGTGGACAATTCTAGCCATAATACTCTAACAAAGGAACAAACACTCAACCAGTATCCAAAACCTTGGATACCCCCCTGGGGAACATCACTTGAAACTCAACCCAGAAGTGGAACTGGTACAGTAGGCACTACCAGGAGTAGCTAACTCCTTTGAAGAAGGAACTAAAAACAGATTCACAAGCTTTTGGAGCCTTGAAGAAAGTTAGAGGACTAACTGACAAATCGATTCAACAATCGGTAGCTATTAAAAAATGAGACAAACTCTGCATATGCATTGACCCTTTTCCCCCCACAATAAAGTTTTAAAGTGCTCCCATTATTTTTGACAACAATGGAAGAGATCTTACCAAGACTCACAAAGGCCTTTTCAGCTTTAGATGCCAAAGAGGTTTCCAGTGGGTAAAAGGGAATGAAGAAAGCAATTATCTGATGACTGCAGCAGCCTATCTTTATCTAAATGTTCTAGACGTTCCACAAGTTCAAAACCAACCATTTATCAGCCTGGAGAGTCAATCCAGGACAAAGCAGCCTGTTTTGAAGAGACAGGAGCTTTGTTAAATATGCTGGCTGTATCGCCCCAGCAGAGAGCTCCCGAAGGCACCTCCATCTGGTCCAACACTCTCATTTTCCTTTCTTTTCCCTCTGAAGCAGAGGAATATACATGAGTGCTGGTCAGAGACATCATACCACAAAATGGACAATCAAATTGTCTTAAAGGGAGTTAAAAGGAGGCAGTTTCTCACACAAGTGAGCCAGGATGTGCTCCCTTGAATTTCATATACATCCAGGCTTGTAATTAAGAACATGTAAGAAAAGCTGAACATGAAATATCTACTGGTTTATGAGTCACCAGTAAAAGCTGTCATCCACCTCTAAGTAGAAACCAGTGCTTCCCTCCTTCCAAAAAACAAAAAAACAAACAAACAAAAAAGCCCATATCCATATCCCCTCAAACTTTAGGGATGTTCAGATCTGGAGGGGTGTGTGTGATTTGGCCCCAGCCCTGCCTCACATGTTAGATGCTTAAGTACTGAGCCAATTTCCAAAAGCCAATCAGCCTCTTCATGCTCCATCTGGAGGCTCAAATCAGAGTTTGGACTCTGTGGGTGGAAAGCACAGGAACCCTTTGCCAGTGAGATTCTCTAGGGGGAGGTGCCTTCTGCCTTTTTACCACCCCATTATGCCAGAGTCCTTGATGTGTAAAGGAGTCAGTGAATCAAACTCATTGCCAGGGAGTTACTGAAGGACTAATAGGTTGGTCAGGGGAAGACCTGTACGTGGGGGGAGAGGAGAGTGCGAAGGGTGCACAAGCACCCCCTATGGTCCCTCAAGTAAGCATGCTCTGGCCAGCCAGGGGAAGACAGGAGTGGTGCACTGTCCATGCCTCCCTCTGCCATGCTCTGGCCTGCCGGGGAAAGGCTGGGGCTGACTTCTTGGCTTACGTGGGGAACCATGGGGATGTGTTCACACCCTTGTGGTCCACATTTACAACCCCCCTCCCTCCAAAATTCCTGAATATGGGCCTGAATTTAACTCAGTTCATAGAATCATAGAACTGGAAGAGACCTCAGAAGGTCATCAAGTCCAGCCCCCTGCTCTAGGCAGGACCAATCCCAACTAAATCAACCCGGCCAGGGCTTTGTCAAGCCGAGACTTAAACACCTCTAGGGATGGAGACTCCACTACTTCCCTACGTAACCCATGCCAGTGCTTCCCCACCCTCCTAGTGAAATAGTTTTTCCTAATATCCAACCTGGACCTCTCCCACCACAACTTGAGACCATTGCTCCTTGTTCTGTTATCTGTCACTACTGAGAACAGCCTCTCTCCATCCTCTTTGGAACCCCCCTTCAGGAAGTTATCCCAAAGGGAATCTTCCTAGGGTGCTGTTATACGCTGAGTAGGGACTCTGGACAGATCACACTGTGGCTGGTAACAGGCTGCAAGCTTTGGATCGGAATTGTGAACTCCTTAGAGTTCTGGGATGTCCAGCAAGCGGGGAGGGGCAATGGCTCTGCTCAGTGTATAAACACATTTTAAAAATGCTGCCCTGGGGTTGAGTGACAAGCAACTCCACAGTCAAGCATGCTTGGATCTAGGCCCATCTCTAATTGCCTCCCACTAGGACTCCTGGGTCAGGTTGATACAATTTACATGGCAAAATATTTCTAACCATCAACAGTGCAAATTCACTTTGGGATCAGAAAATAATAATAATAATAATAATAATAATAATAATAATAATAATAATTTCACCTTTACAAAGCTTGTCAGAGCTTTCCAAGCACTGTGCAAACTTTAGCTAATGAATCAAACCAGGCTGTCCCTCCTTCCTCGTTCCCAGCAATAATGACCCTGAGATTAGACATTGCTGACACTGTTTATGATGACTGAGGCAGAAGTGATTCTAGATCTGGAGCCTGGTGAGCTCAGGCATGCTGACAAAAGTAAAAAGGGGTCAGTGCTAGTCAAGTCAGCTGTCAGGGATAGGAGACAAGACCAGACTCTGATTCCAGTGATACTGCTGTAAATCCAGAGTAAATCCATTGACGTCTGAGGTGTCATTCTGGATTTACACTGATCTAATTAGCTTCATAAGAAGCAAATTTGTTGAGTAAAGTGCTAGTTTCAGTCTCCTCAATTCCATCACTGTAAATCTGATTCCTAGGTTGCTATGGATTGTCTCTAGTTTTACACCCATAGAGCCAAAACTTTATGTAGCCCACTTCTCTGGTCATCACCGCAGTTTGAAGCCAGCACCGGATTCTCACTGGTGTGCTGTTGCCACATCTCTACCAGCACCAAATCAACAAGCTGCTGTCCATCAGCTTTCAGCAGTGTCCAAAGGCATTACACTACCTGCAGCCCCTCTGTGCTAGGTGCTGTACACCTAAATAATAAGGGACGGAGTTTGCCTTGTGGTGCATCTTAGCACTCTGGTTCCCATGCATCCCTAAGATGAGATAGGTAAACAGCTGCAGTGATGGGTAAACAGCTGCAGCGACTACGTTTGAACCTGCAATGGCAGAAAGAGGTCAGAGAGGACGATGGGCTAAGATTTCAGGTGAAACAAACTTTCCTGCAAACCAAGAGCTAGCGTTCACTCAGAGACCCTGAGGAATGGCTGCGGGAGAGGAAATTAACAAGAAGAGCTGAGCAGTACATTATTTTGTGATCCCATTAACTGAAGTGGTTGTGGCCTGCAGGGCTCTATAGCAACACAATTCAGTGCTTGCATAAATATAAATAACAGCCATTACGTGAGTAAATTCTAGACACTGGAAAAATGAGGTAGCTCACTGTACCTTTGATCCCATAATTTGCTACTTTTGGGCAGGAAAGGCTGGGACAGGACAAATAGCCCTGCATGTGTGGCAGCTTTGTGCAGCCATTTAAAGAGGCAATGATCTCCTGATACATAAAGTCTCCAAGTTTGTGTAGATTCTTCCTGATAAATTCACATTCCCCAACCACTTCTGGATTGGACTGTGAAAACTTGCCTTTTTGAAAATACAGCTGTTTAAGCACCAGGCTGGTTCTGTGCTTGTGTTGCTGAACTCAAACGCTCTTGCAGTATCTTGTAAAGTGGATAAATGATACTGAAAAAAGGAGAAATACAGCTCAATTTTGTTATTATAATGTGCATGCTGGTATTCTTCGTGGGTTCCTGTGCACACTTTGAGTTTTCCATCTATACAAGGAAAGGGGGCAAAAATAGTGTTTCATGGGGAAATGTTCATTTTCCATCTGTTCTCTGTTTTGTCTGGTACATTTGAGGGTGAGACCAAAACACCTGATTGAGAGGGATGTTGTTGTGACTTTTTCACCAGTTTCACATGTCAATAAACAGGGCAATCAGGGTTGAGATGCAGAAATTAACTGGGCAAGAAACCTGGCCTTAAGAAAACAAAAAGATGTGTACTGAACCCAGTTTAAGGGCCATCTAGTCTGGGATGCTGTCCCAACGGAAGCCAATAGCAGATGCTGCCAATGAATGCTAGTTGTCTTCCTCTATTAGGAGCTCCATTACCATAGTAACCAAGCATCACATAATCTTCAGTGTATTTGTGCATCCGCTTCATGTTATCCAGATTTATTAAGGGGAAACTGAGATGCTAAGTGACTTTCCCAAGTCAAACAGGGAGGCTGTAGCAGAATAGAGAATTCACCCTCACTCTCCAGAAGTCCCAGGGAGTCTCCCAATGGCTGAACCATCCATCCTTGTGGTCTGCTGTTCAACTCCTGACACACAGGGTTGGGAGGATGACTGGAGAGGGCTGCTGGTATGCTTCCTAGGTAAAGAGGGTAGGTGACTGAAGAGGGACGAGGCTGTCTTCCCTACATTATTATGAGGACTAGGTAATCTACAGCAAAGGAGATTTCATAGAATCAGAGAATCATAGAGCTGGAAGAGACCTCAAGAGTCATCAAGTCCAGCTCCCTGCCCAAGTCAGGACCAATTCCAACTAAATCACCCCGCCAGGGCTTTGTCAAGCCAAGACTTAAAAACCTCTAGGGATGGAGATTCCACCATCTCCCTAGGTAACCCATCCCAGTGCTTCACCACCCTCCTAGAGAAATAGTTTTTCCTAATATCCAACCTAGACCTCTCCTACCATTGCTCCTTCTTCTGCCATCCATCACTACTGAGAATAGCCTTTCTCCATCCTTTTTGGAACCTCCCTTCAGGAAGTTGAAGGCTGCTCTCAAATCCCCCCTCACTCTTCTCTTCTGCAGACTAAACAGACCCAAATCCCTCAGTCTCTCCTCCTAGGTCATGTGCTCCAGCCTCTCAATCATTTTGGTTGCCCTCCACTGGACCCTCTCCAATGCATCCACATCCTTTCTATAACGGGGGCCCCAGAACTGGACACAATACTCCAGATGTGGCCTCACCAGAGCCGAATAAAGGGGAACAATCACTTCTCTGGATCTGCTGGCAATGCTCCTCCTAATGCACCCCAGTATGCCATTAGCCCTCTTGGCTACAAGGGCACCCTGCTGACTCATATACAGCTCCTCATCCACTGTAACCCCCAGGTCCTTTTCTGCAGAACTACTACTTAGCCATTCAGTCCCCAGCCTGTAACTATGCTTGGGATTCTTCCATCCCAAGTGCAGGACTCTACACTTGTCCTTGGTGAACCTTAGTCAGATTTCGGTCAGATATTATGGGGAAAACTTTCTAACTCCCAGGGCAATTAAGCTCCGGACCAGGCTTCTAAGGGAGATTGTGGAATCCCCATCCCTAGATGTTTGAAATAACAGGTTGGACCTATCAGGGATGGTCTAGGTTTATTGGTCCTGCCTCAGGGCAGGGGGCTGGACTTGTTGACTTTTTGGGTTTCCTTCCAGTCCTGCATTTCTGTGATCCTGTGAAGCAGCAAGTGGTTGGTTGGAGAGGGCTATGTCTGAGTCCTAGACAGCAACGGGGATGTGAGGCTAAGATCCTGACAACCTGATTATTTTAATGCGGAAGAGATTTAATGTAATTGTATTTGTTTTTTAATGAATTATACCAGGACACAGCCCCTTAGATAGGTGACCGGTATTTATAGACTCACACACAGTTAACATACACAACTTACGTATTTCATGTCTTCTGTTTGTTACCTCCCTTTGTTCCTCATATCTTGGACGAAACATCCCTGTCCTTCTTCTGTCAAACCACCGTATCTTATACTAGATCAGAGTGTGTCTGCTCTAGCTGGAATATATGTTTGTAAATATCTAGAGTATGAGCAGAAACTTTGCCAAGTTCCTGTGCCCAACAGTGAACCTATGGAAGCTAAATCAACAATGTTGTAAAGCAAGGTTCCTGCAGGAGCCTGAAAGGGGCAGACCTTGACAGTGCATGAAGGATGCTGAACTTGCTTTCAAGTGGTCAGTTCTGCAAGCCACCTTCCCCCAGAGAAGTGCTTACCTAGTAGTATCAGAACCAAAACTCTGGATCCAAGCAGCCTGCAAACAACTGGTGAGATTCACCACCATGGACAATTTAAATTTTGCTAGTGAAAAATTGCAGGAGAGATCCAGACAATTAGGGTACATCTAGACTACAGGCTTTTGTCGACAGAAGTTTTGTCGACAGATACTGTCGACAAAACTTCTGTCGACAAAGAGCGTCTACACTACATTCAGTTCTGTCGACAAAGCAAGCTGCTTTGTCGACATGGTAGTGTAGATGCAAAGGACAGTTTACATGCAATAACACCTTCTGTCGACAGAAACTCTGTCGACAGAAGGCGTTATGCCTCGTAAAATGAGGTTTACCAGCGTCGACAAAACTGCTGAGTTCTGTCGACGTTATGTCGACAGAACTCAGCGGTAGTGTAGACGCAGGTATAGTTTTGTCGACAAAAGTCCACTTTTGTCGACAAAACTCTGTAGTCCAGACACACCCTTAGATACAAGGTGTGATGCAGTCTGCATATTGAAAGGACGCATTGACTCTTTGCTTCCTTCCCACTCGAGCTGCTGGCTAATTTAGGAGTGCAAAATCCACACATCACTAATAACAGGTTCTTTCCTTGTTGATGTGATGGATATGCATTCCTCCTATCCATCACAGTTGACAGCATAAAATGTCTTCTAGGAAGTAATATTGGGGGCCACAGAAATAGAGACATAAAGACTTGGCTTAAAAGATCCAAGATCCAAGCATAGGTATAACGATGCAAAAACAGACAACGCCCCATGCATCATGCACACTTAGGCTACGTCTAGACTGCAAGCCTCTTTCGAAAAAGAGCATCTAGACTACAACCAGTACTTTCGAAAAAGCAAGCCACTTTTTCAAAAGAGAGCACCCAGACAGTCTCTTTCACAAAAGCACAGTTTGCATTACATAGCACTTTTTTTCGAAAGAACACTTTCAAAAAAAGGTGTTATTCCTCTTAAACTGATGTTTTCTGCGGTTGAAAAACTGCCACATTCTTTCGTTTTACTTTCGAAAGAATGCGGCAGCAGTCTAAACGCAGGGGAAGGTTTTTTTTAAAAAGGCCACTTTTTTCAAAAAAAAATCCTGCCATCTAGACACACTCTTGCTACGTCTACACTGGCATGATTTTCCGAAAATGCTTTTAACAGAAAACTTTTCCGTTATAAGCATTTTCGGAAAAGCGCGTCTAGATTGGCAGGATGCTTTTCCGCCAAAGCACTTTTTGTGGAAAAGCGTCCATGGCCAATCTAGACGTGCTCTTCTGCAAAAAAGCCATGATCGCCATTTTTGCGATTGGGGCTTTTTTGAGGAAAACAGTACTATGCTGTCTACACTGGTCCTTTTGCGCAAAAGTCTTTCGGAAAAAGACTTTTGCCCGAATGGGAGCAGCATAGTATTTCCGGAAAAGCACTGATGATTTTACATAAGATCGTCAGTGCTTTTCCGGAAATTCAAGTGGCTAGTGTAGACAGCTGGCAAGTTTTTCCGGAAAAGCAGATGATTTTCCGGAAAAACTTGCCAGTCTAGACACAGCCCCCAAGCCTTAGGCTGGCCTGCAATAAAGCAATCTCCCAATGTTGACATACTTCAACATTGTGCATACTTCCAATGTTAACAGAGACCGATAACTCCACAGACTGACCAAAAAGTTCATGGCGAGCATCACGAGAGAGTTTGTTCCTATTCAGGCTTTTACCATTAAGTCACCTGGTGTCCCATCTAGGGACTGGTCTGATCCTCTTTTTCCTTACATCCCTTACCCATCCCTTACCTTCCCCCTAGATCCCGCCTTCGCTCTACTTCTTCCCTGCCACATAAAGAAACCCAGACATCAGGGCTTATCAAATGGCACCTGGGCATACAATTTGAAACCTATACTGTCTGGGTGAAAACCATCCCTAAGTGGGACCATATTTGATTGAGGTCTCCTGCCCATTTTGTCCATAGCCATACTGATACATGTCACAGTGTTTTTGATGTGTAAGTGGTTTTGATCGCTTGGTATAAGCACTAAAAATCCCCTAAAATCCATTATTTCTAGCTTTAAACTAACCTTTTGTGGTTTACCTCTTGATCACAAGATGTATATTGCAAAAAGTAATCCCAGATGAAGAATTTTTGGCTAACTTCTGCCAGCTGACTAGCTGGTTTGGCCCTATATTTATTGCATAGCCTGTTTAAGATGCTGTTACATTTCTTTACCCAAGTTGCAACATTACAGCTTTAATTGCTTTAATTATCACTTTTTAAAGCATTTGGGCATGCCTTGAGCACGTGCTGTACAGCTTAATGTTGCATAACGACCTTCCCTACAGTTGGGGGTTACAGGTCACGGCCATGCTCCCTGGCAGTGTATCTGTGTACCATAGCAAAGCTACCTGAAGGAGGCTATTGACTAGAACAACTACTTGCTGCAGTGCTGAGCTGACAGAGCACCCTGCTGTTCAGACAGAGAAAAGCCAAACAGGCCGGCAGACAGGAACAAGACGTAAAGAAGATTAGTGACAGAACAGGGGTGCAAGAACAAATGCCAAGCCCCTCTCAAGACAGGGGAGCATCCTTAATGAAAGAAATCCAGGAGTTCAGCCAGCCCAGTCGCTGAGATGTCTGATTCGATGGAATCAGATCCTGCTGGTTTGACTTCTTGAATCCCAACACCACTTCATACCCACACATTGCAGCATGTCCATTTGTCCAGCATGTCCACACTGCCAGCTGTAGAGAACCCCTGCTTGTGGGCATGAAGCCATTTTCCTGGAGAGGTTTAACTCCCCCAAGCAATTACTCATTTCCACAGCGTTGCTGCAGTGTTCACTTCATCTCTGCTCAGGTTTTAGCTGAGAAAGGCTTGAATAGTTTGGAGGGGAGTGTGTTTGGGGTAATTCTATTTGATCTCTAGTCAGGGGCAGATGACTGTTTTGCGGGGCCCCGGGCAGCATAATTTCGCGGGGCCCCCCTTTGCCACGGTGCATGCGCAGTGACGCCATGCGCGGTGGCGCCACGGCACATGCGCGGGGCTTTTTGAAGCGCGGGGCCCGGGGCGACCGCCCCGTTCGCCCTGCCCTATATCCACCCCGTCTCTAGTCTATTCCCCCGCCCCCCATATAGCAACTGCTCTCTACTTAACTCTATTCCTTCTTCCTTAGGTAGAGAAATTGCTCTTTCACTAGCAGACATATTTGCCATTTTGTCTCTGCAGTGACTCTACGTAGGGAGAGACATGGAAGCTCTTTCCGCCCTGGTCTACTGGTCTACACTAGGGAGTTATTTTAAAATAACAAGCAGAGCATCCACTCTACCAACCCCGTTATTTTGAAATAATAGCTGCTGCTTCCCACGAGGAATAACGCCTATTTCGAAATGGCAATAGCACGGACACTCCGCTGCTGCTATTTCAAAATATATTCTCCTCAGAATCATTCAGAGTACTCTCCAGTGCTTCCTGGGGCTCTATGTTGAGGTAGCGCATCCACATTGCTCGTTTCGAGGCTTCCCTGTAGTGTGGACGTGCTATTTTGAAATAGTTATTTCAGGAGTTATTATTTCAAAATAAGTTATTTTGAAATAACGTCCTAGTGTAGATATGCCCTCTTAGGCCTACTTGCTAAACAAAGTAATGAGGATGGACCATGCTGCCCACTTTTTCCTTTTGGGGGGGTTTTAAGAGGACATTTTTAAAAAATGGTCCATTCTCCCATTCCACCTTACCTCTCAGCTTAGCTCGTCTCAGCTCCCCTTCTTTGGTCCTCAAAAGAAGGAACAGACCTGTCAAAAGGATTGCTTCCGAAGATGAAGGTGACTAGGCCTTGCTCTGATTCAAAGAACTGAGTATTTCACTTGTGAGTCCTGACAGTCATATCTGGACACTCTGTCCTTGGTCCATCAGTGGAGATACCTAGGAGCTAGAGTTGCAAAAAAACCCCATGAGGTTCTTTCCTTTAATTTTGTATTCCTTCCCCTTGCACCTCACCTTCCTCCTATCCGCTTGTGTATTCACTCTCTTGGCTGCCAAAAGGACTCACCCCAAAACACAGCTGTCAGAATGTTTAGCCACAGTCTCGTAAGGGCCCTGGTTATACACTGGCTATTAACAATATTGCAGGAGGCATAGAAGATTGGTGCATGAAGAGACGTATATGTGGGCTAGAAATACATTCCTGAAATGTGCTGAGGCCAAGCCTTTGAGCAGAGCAGATAAATAGATTTGTCCTACACAAAGGACTGTGGGTTTGCCAGTCTGTCAAGTCAAGCTTTGTAAGCCCTAGACAATGAAAATACATTTGCCTTTCAGGTAAACAACATAACCAAAGCAGCAGAGCTTCAGAGGGGTAGCCAAATTAGTCTGTAACTGGAAAAACTTAAAAAACAACGAATAGTCTAGCAGCACCTTAAAGACTAACAAACATGTAGAGGGTATCATGAGCTCTCATGGGTACAACCCACTTTTTCAGATGACTGGAGTATCGGGTGGGTTTTCTGTCTCTTTGGAGACAGTGGCCTTAGTTAATGTTTGTGAGCGCTCAGGCTATATCTACACTGCAGGCTTTTGCCTGCAGAGAGTACACTAATGAAGCGCTCATTAGCATTTGCCATGTTGTTATTTGCATATCTCTGCCGATGCTTTTTGCACAAGAGGTTTTTGCACAAAAACAAGCAGTGTAGACGGGTCCATTTTGCGCAAAAAAACCCTTTTGCACAAGTTCCTGTATACCTCCTTTTTTGAGGCATAAGGGATCTTGTGCAAAAGGGTTTTTTTACACAAAACAGACCCCTCTAGACTGCTTGTTTTTGCGAAAAAACCTCTTGTGCAGAAAGCATCGGCAAAGATATGCAAATAACAGTGTTACAAATGCTAATGAGCGCTTCATTAGCGTACTCTCTGCTGCCAAAAGCTTGCAGTGTAGACATAGCCACAGTGGATGTGTCTAGACTACAACCCTTTTTTGAGAAAGGGATGTAAATTATGCACGTTGCTATTGCAAATGAAGCCGGGATTTGAATTTCCCGCACTTCATTTGCATAATGGCAGCTGCCGCTTTTTTTCGAAATGGGGCTTTTTCAAACCCCCCCCCCCCAGCAGTTTAGATGGGGATCTTTCAAAAATAAAAGCCTTTTTCGAAAGATCCCGTACTCCTCAAAAAATGAGGTTTACAGGATCTTTCGAAAAAGGATTTTATTTTTGAAAGATCCCTGTCTAAACTGCTGGTGGGGGGGGGGAGGGAGGTTTGAAAAAGCCCCATTTCAAAAAAAAGCAGCGGCTGCCATTATGTAAATGAAGAGCAGGAAATTCAAATCCTGGCTTCATTTGCAATATCGACGTGCCTAATTTACATCCCTTTATCGAAAAAGGGATGTAGTCTAGACACACCCATTGGGAGGGGCTGGATAATGCAGAGAGACATCTCTGGGGAACTCAGGAAAGGAGACTCACTTATATTAGCTACAAGTCTAGGGTTAGACTGGCACAGTCTGGAGGAGGCGGTGAAGCACTGGAATGGGTTATGTAGGGAGGGGGTGGAATCTCCATCGCTAGATGTTTTTAAGTCTCAGCTTGACAAAGCCCTGGCTGGAATGATTGAGTTGGGGTTGGTCCTGCTTTGAGCAGGGGGTGAACTCCATGACTTCCTGAGCTCTCTTCCAGGCCTGGGATTCTATGATTCTATGAGTCAGCCGGTGAGGTGAACCAACATGGCAGGGAGCTGATAAATACTTTAAGCTCCAGCACAGCTAATTCTTGCTGAGGTAGAGGGGTAACATAGCAACTCACGGTGCTGGACTCCCTGAGGACAATGTCAACCTGCCCTGCCTTTAAAAAAAAAAGAGTTTCAAACCAGATGATATCCCTGGGTGGAATGTAAACCAAGGTCCAAGCAACAAGTGTTGTGCTCAATCTGTCACCCATACTATCAATTCTTAACTGACAAGCTATCCAGTGATCTAAAGCCAAATTTGCTCCATCTTTTATAGCCTATCCGTCCTTCACCTTGCACCCATCTGTTATTGGAAACAGGAGACGTGAATAGATTTACGCATTGGAACTGAATGTAAAATTAACCCTTCCCCTTTCATCAAAGAAGAATTGTTCTGAAAATAGGCTCTAATATTTTCCCTTTAAAGATTTTAATTGTGTGTTTCTCTAATAACCACTCAATTTTGGTTTCAATATAAATGTTCATTTTAATTTATTGTACTTGGGTTTAATCTATAAACTTTCAACTTTAAAATTAAAACGTCTGGGTGTTTGCCAAAATGCAAACAGTGAGGGGAAAAAAAAAGATCCCTGTTAAAAAACTAACAAACCAGAACCAAGACTTTTAAACAGTGTTTAATATTGGACAATGAAGAGCTAACAGTCAACTCTTTTGACCTTTAAGATCAATACAACAATTCTCATGATACAAACAGGGATGCCTCCTAGGAATGCTGTTTAGTCTTTAGCATGGAATCATTTTCCCAACAATTGGCCTCAGTTGGGGTATGTCTACACTACAAAGTTAATTCGAACTAACAGACGTTAGTTCGAATTAACTTTAATAGGGGCTACGCATACAAATCACTAGTTCAAATTTAAATCGAACAAGCGGAGCGCTTAATTCGAACTAGGTAAACCTCATTCTACGAGGAGTAACGCCTAGTTTGAATTCCTTATTTTAAGAGGAATAAGGGATCTTTCGGAAAAGGCTTTATTTTCCAATAGATCCACGTCTAGACTGGCGCTTTTTTCCGGAAAAGTTCCAAGCTGGAAAAAAGCAGCAGCCATGATTATGCAAATGAAGCGGGGGGGATTTAAATCCCCGCTTCATTTGCAATTGCGATGTGTCTAATTTGCATCCCTTTTACGGAAAAGGGATGCAGTCTAGACACAGCCATGGTGTCGACATGTGCCACTGTAGTTACTTCTGAGATGTTGAGTCTGTTCATGGAGATGGGGGGTTGGATTTGAAATCCTCTGATTTTAGGATGTTCTGCTCAAAACAACTGGGTGGCAGATGTGCACCATTGTGCCCCTTGCTGGATGGAACTGGAGCTGCTCAAGTGATTGGCCCTAGCCAGTATAGACTCTTCAGCCAAGTAGCAGAGGACTATGAGTCTGGAGCTGAATGTCCTGATGGCATCCCCAGGTTCTCAGTGCTGACATTCCCCAGCTTGGTGGGTTAGGGATAGACTCTGAGAAAGCAGCTTGCTCTGCTTCTCCAGTGGGCTGAGTTTCCTGCAGTGGAGAGTTAAGGTTTTTCCAATGTGCCCATAACAAGAGAGGTCTGGATTACTCCTGCAGACTCTCCTTTCAGCCTGGCTGGGCATGTGGTTGTCTGGCAGTTGAATGTGTGCACTCGAGTCAGGAATTCATGCATGCGCCCAGCTAGATAGCCTCTGCACAGTCTCCTACTGCCATGCCCGGCTGGTGGCTCATCTTTGGCCCTCAGGGTGCTGTGGTTTAGTGCTGCTGTGGGTAGTGTACAGTGGGATGCAAAGTGCTAGACAAATGTGAGATATTTTCATGCCTGCAAAGTGTTAGCCTCTCGTTGGATCCCAGTTTGCCCAAAGGTTTGAATTCTTGCATTGCTCTGTTACGTTAGCATTACTGAATTACACTTATGTTAATATAGTTCTGGCCCTTTAAAAACAGGAGGAACTTTTGATTGCAAGAGAAGCAGTTCCCCGTGTATATCACACACACAAAGACATGTTGGCTGCTTCCAACTTCTTTACTTGCTTCTTATGAACAGACCCTTGAAGGTCTGGTAGCTAGTGACTCTGTTGAAAGCAAAGATATTGACTAAATAATAAAACAGAAGGTGCAAGACCAGTGTTTCTACATGGAACATTGCTGTTCAAACAGAAAGTGAGGCAGGTTCCTTCTATCTACCTTGTCTACGTGGTAGTCAGCTGATGCTGGTGGGGTGTCCTGACAGGTCTCCTGCTCCCTCTGAGCAGACCTAGGAAACACATCGTATTGTACTTCACAGCTGATCCAGTGACTTTGTTCTGAACTTCAAAACAGGAAACCCAGGAAATATTTTTTTGCCTTATATTAAAATGAGATAGTGAACATGTGAATCTGATTCCTGGGATAAAACAGTCCCCAGATACGGGCTGCTGGCTTAGAAAGCTTAATTAAAACATCAGGCTGTATACTGCATTGGAATATTAGAGTGCAGATTGCTATAGTACTGAAACGCATGACTAGCTGCCTACCGTACTTTCAAAGGCTGGACAATAATGAGTTGTTTTGAGAAGTTGTATCAGGCAATCTTGCTAATAATACAAAAACTGGAAGACATCCAGTGAATCTGAAAGTTTTTAAATTGAAAACTGATGAAAGCACTATACACAATGCATCAACTATCAGCTTTTGCATCACCTTGCCCCACGGTATCATTGAGGCCAGGAGGTTGCCAGGATAAAAATAGGCTATAAACTGTCCATAACTGGATTAGTAATAAAGTCCCAGGGACAGGTCAATCCGTAATTGCCTATAAGGGGGCTTCCTGCATCCTCCTCCAAAACATCTGCCACTGGACACCAGAGCAGATGGGCTATTGGGTCTAATCTGATATAATAATTCGTATCATTCTTACCAGTGGACCTAACTTTACCAAGTTCCTGCTGGGCAGGTGTCCGCATCGCACAACTGTCCTCATTGCCTCCTCTGCTGGCAGGCTCTGCAGATAGAAAGATGTTTGAATGGGGCATGAATACTAAACCCCCTCCCGCTGGCGAGCTGGCAAAGTCTGGTGGGATTACTTTGGTGGGAGACTGTTTGAGAGAAGCTTGTGTTGCTTTTGGAGTCAGGGCCAGGTTTTTGCCCTGTGTTTGTACAGCGCCTAGTGCAATGGGGCCTTGGGGTTCTTAAGTGCTTCCACCACCTAAATCTGTTGTTGTTTTTTATTGTTACCAGTATCATTTGCTGCTATACCTAGAAAAGCAGAGGCGCTCAGTCACCAGGACTGTCACTCAAACAGTTCCACCAGCTTTCTCCAGAAAAGGGAAATTACATACACGATTTCTCTGTAACAGGCACTTTTCCAATCAGGCAGGGTATGTCTACACATCACAGTTATTTCAAAATAACTTTCCTAGCATCTACACAAGACAACTGCTATTTCGAAATAGCGGAGAGCTTATTTCGAAATTGGTAAACTTTATTCCACGAGGAATAACACTAATTTCAAAATTGCTATTTCGAAATAAGTGCTGTGTAGACACTTATATCGAAATAGGGGGCCTCCAGCCTTCCCATGGCGCCCTGGTGGCCACTCTGGCCTCAACCAAGAACACTTCTCTCCCTCCCCCCTTCCCCAGAGCCCGTAAAGGGGTAGACTCTAGCCACAGTGCCTCTGCCAGCAGTCACTACCCCTGACCCACTGGCCCCAAAACATAAGCCAGCAAGCCACTGGCAGCCAGCCCTCCACTGCTCCCCAGGACCAGTCTGCCAGCTCCCAGGAGCCTGCTAGGGCTTGGAGAAGGCAGGCGCCTTCCTGGTCCAGGGTGGAGATCATGGCCCTTATTCAGGTTTGGGGGGATGCCCCCAACATCCATAATCTCCGCACTAGACGGGGAAACGTGGCCTGCTATGGCAGGATAGCTGCCAGCCTGGCCACCAAAGACCACATGCGAACCCAGAGCAGGTTCGCATGAAAATCAAGTTGGTCCGGCGAGACCCCCAACCTTGAGCCCTGAGCTTTCTCTCCCCCTTCTTCCCCTGGCTTCCCCCTTCCAGCTCCCTCCTCCTAGGTTTCCCCCGCCCATCTCCCACCCTCTCTTCTCCCCAATCCCACCTCCTTTCCCCAGTCTCAACAGAGTTTCATCCCTCCACCCCCAAGTTTTGTAAAATAAAAAGAGTTTGTGTTCATGAAAATACATGTATTTTATTTTACATCAGGAAGGGGGGTTAGGGAGGGGTAAGTGGAAGGACGTGAGGGAGGAATGAGGCACAAGCCCCCAGTGGGGCAGACCTAGGGAGGCTCTTAGTGCTCCTCAGGGTGGAAGCTCTCCCGCAGGGTTTCCTGGATACTGACAGCCCCCCAATGGACCTCCTGGATGAAAGCCTGCAGAAAGTGAAGCCAGGATCTCAGTAACGTGTTCACGAGAAGCACCAGAGTGCCCTGGGGCAGCTCTGGCTCCATGTTGTAGAGTGCTGTGGTGTCCCGAGTGAGGGCAACCAGAGCACGCAGAGACAAAATGCTTTGCTGTCCCTCATCGAGGTAGGCAAGCAAGCAAGGAAACCTGAGAACTGGCTGTCCAGGGGGGTTCCTTTTAGCACAGGCCTCAGATAGCCTCAGGCAGCAGCCACACAAAGTAACTCCTGACCTGATGCCCTGCTGGACCTGGTTCCGGCCAGCCTTAAATGCGATTCAGCGTCCACTCTGTGTGGATGTGCTATTTTGAAATAGCCAAATGCTATTTTGAAAGGCATTTTGTGAGTAGATGCGTTATTTCGAATAAACTATTTCGAAATTAGATATTTTAAAATAACGCTGTAGTGTAGACATACCCGCAGAGTCACTCTTGGCAGCATCAAAACTTGGGCTCCTTCACAAACCCTGGGCCTTGTCCAGGATTTTCTGCACACTGAGCCCTTCTGGTTCTGTGACCCCATCCCTGAATGTCAATGTCTTGTATTTCACATGCATTTGATAGCTAGGATCTGTAGCTCCTCCTTCTCCCAAGGGGGAGGAACTATCTTAGTACACTCTGCCCACTGATCCAAGTCATCAGACAGACTAACTTTCTACCTGCATAACCTTCCCTTAAGACAGAGGCGGGGAACCTAAGGCCTGAGGGCCACATGTGGTCCCTCGCTTGCCTGGAACCAGACCCCAAGACTCAGGGCTCCCCCTCCCCGCCCCGCGCACACTGGGGAGCCCATGCTGGCACTCCAGCCCCCCTGCCACCGCACGGTGAGGTGGTTCCTGTTTTTTGCTTCTCACTTATTTGTGGCCCCAAACTGATTTTTCGGTGGGTCAGCAGCTGCCAACCCAAATGAAGTTTCTCACTCCCGCCCTTAAGAAGATGAAACAGATGAACCTGCTTCCTACGGCAGCTGATTTTCAGTCTTAGACACTCTTTATTTCAAATACAAAATGAAGGTCATGAAGGGGAACTGGAGCCTGTGCCAATTCATAATCCTTGGGCTAGCAGAATAGTGCTTGCACACACCTCTCTGCAGTAAGGTCACCAATGTAGTAGGGAAGGATTTACTGTTGTGGTGTCCTGACAGGTCTCCTGCTCCATTGATGGTGATAACCAGAAGGCTACTTGCATGTGTGCTCAATCATGTGTGCTGTGTTGACTTGTGCAAATAGTCACCACAGCAGACTTTGAGAGAACCCCCAAAGACCACAAATCAGATAAAGATCTCAGGGCCTGGCCAGGTTTATTGTTAAGCAAAGTACAGTAAGAGTGGTCAGTAGACTCCACCGAACCACTATGCACATGTAATTCGTAACGATGTAATTCGTAAAAGTTGTGCGATGTGGGAGACATCACTGCCCCCTGGCTGGACAAAGACTGTTGCCCCAAGACACCACTTTAGATACAGGTACAAACAAGTTACATGTCACTCCTGATCTGTCAGGCTGCCACTCTCAGACACTACTTAGATACCACCCAGCACGCTGTACCTCGTGGTTCGATTAGCTCTTCTCTATCCATCATGCTGTCAGTTTAGACCCTTTCCTGAACTAGGGTCTATATCTGTGGGGCGTCTAAGTACCGAGGTCTTTTTTAATGAGCTGGTGGTACCATGTGCTTTCAACTTATGACCAGTACCAATGACTGTCAAACACCTGGGCCTATTAACAGTTAGGGTGTGTCTAGACTACAGGGTTTGGTTGAAAAAAGTGTATATTTGTCGACAAAACTATACCTGCATCTACACTACCGCCAAGTTCTGTCGACATAACGTTGACAGAACTCGGCAGTTTTGTCGATGGCGGTAAACCTCAGTCTATGAGGAATAACGCCTTTTGTTGACAGAGTTCTGTTGAGAGATGGTGTTATTGCATCTACACTGTCATTTGCGTCTATACTCTCATGTCGACAAAGCGGCTTGCTTTGTCAACAGAACTGGATGTAGTCTAGACGCTCTTTGTCGACAAAAGCCTGTAGTCTAGACGTACTCGTAGGCTGTGTCTAGACTGGCAAGTTTTTCCACAAAATCATCTGCTTTTGTGGAAAAACTTGCCAGCTGTCTACACTGGCCGCTTGAATTTCCGCAAGAACACTGATGATCTCATGTAAGATCGTCAGTGTTCTTGCGGAAATACTGTGCTGCTCCCGTTCGGGCAAAAGCCCACTTGCACAAATCATTTTAAACGTTTCCGTTAAAAGCATTTCCGGAAAATCATGCCAGTGTAGACGTAGCCGTAGTGTTTTACACTCTCAGCCCTATTCATTCCAAGTTCTGTGGGCAAGGGCCTGCCTCTTTATATTACCTAAGTTTTGTCCATTGTTAGCTAGGCCTCAGGCCTCAAACTAGACCTGTGCTACATGGGCTTATGTTTTAGGATCTCATCTTGCTACCCTTTCCTTATCCCTTTGTAATGCAGAGGGGAAATGAGATGGCAATCATAGTACATGGTGTTCATTTAGAGCAACAGTGAATTTCTCTTTTTATCCCAGTGCTCAGAAACATTCATCTCATGCCCTTGGAGGCCAGACTGGCACTAATTCCTTCTGGTTTCTCACTCCCTTTAATTTCCAACCTTGGTGTCATGAACAAATTTCAGCTCAGGCAATTACATTCCACCTGTCTGAGCCTTGAGCACCCTTGGTTAAATGAACTGAATGGCAGTTTCAGGAACACCTCACCTCCAAGAATGAGGGACACATTGGATAGGATATTCTCTGTTATTTCTTGCCCTAAATTTCCCTGTTGCTTTGCTGTGCACTGCTAAACATCAGTTACATTTCACCCCAGAGGTGGCTGCATTTCAGTGGTGGTCAGAGGATTCCCTATACAAACACCTTTTCTATCTTGCAGAGATCTTATCTCTGAAGAGCTTTAAGATCCTCAGATAGACGGAGCTATGGAAGAGTGAAGGTTAGAAAAAGGGTTTTTCCCATCACATACTTGCTTCAGAGGCTTGGAGTGCAGTTCTTCTTATGTAAAATGATCAAGGTTCTCATTGGAGCAATGTTCCTATAATTTTTTTCCATCTTTGTGCAGAATAAATTTTGTTATGTGCACTGACGAATGTGCAGATGTGCACCATCAGTAGAAACACATGTTGCCAGCTACTTCTGGCTGTGAGCACTCTGCTAATCATCTGGATGGCATTTGAATCTCTCCTGGGTGACCTCCCATGGGGGAGGAAGGGACAAGTCTATGGAATTTGTTCCTCTTTATACCACAGATACTTTGGGCTTGAGCTTGTTTCTTAGCTAAGAGATGAAGGCATGATCGTGCCAATGTAGCCAGGCCATCAGAGGGCAAAGGACTGATGGTTTGGCCAAGACTTCCTTTATGTAGTGGGGTCCTGTCCATTGGCCCAGAGCAGAGCAGGTTCAGGCAATGTGCAGATTCCCCCATCCTGCACCGCTGTCCCCCAAACATTGCTACCACTGAGCTTGGAGGTGAAACCTGCCTATGCGCTATCACAGTGGTCTCCAACCTTTTTAACCACAAGATCACTTTTCAATGTAAGTGCAGTGTAAGATCTACCTCAAACCCAAATACCCTTCCCCGGCTTCCTTCTCGCCCCTTCTTTGAGGCCCTGACCCTGCTCCCTCGGTTCTCCCTCCCTCATTCTCCCTCCCTTTCACCAGGCAGGGGCAGAAGTTTGGGGCACAGGCTTTAGTCTTAGGCTAAGGGATTTGGAGTGTGAGGGGGCTCTGAGCTGAGCCGGGGCAGGGAGTTGGGGTGCAGGAGGGAGGGTGTTCAGGGTACAGGCTCTGTAAGGGAGTTTGGCAGTGTAGACATACCCTAAGAGGTTGAGAGGGACATGCAGAAGGGGGAATACAAGGACCCAGCATGACAGTATCTGTCATATGGTAATTTGTAGTGGACTAGCTATTGTTGCATTGAATGCACACGAGTGAGGGCCACAGGGGCGGTCCTGGCCCACCCTAGAGGTTGCTAGACAGAGCTGGCTGACTTTTGGTTTTTGGGGGAGCTTTGGGTTAAAATCTTTTGTTTCCATTGAAAATTGCCTTTTTGACAAAAATTATCTTTTTCAGTTGGAATTTTCTAGGTTTGGGTTTGTTTTTACACTAGTCACTGTCTTTGGCGTTTAAAACTCACAGATCTATCCCCAAATTAGTTGTTCTTTCACAAATGATATTTTTAGGTTTTCAGTTTTCATCAAAAAATGAACTTTTTTGAAAGTTTGAGGAAACAGAAAACATTTAGACATGTCTAGTGGGGAAAAAAAAAGTGCCGTTCTCTGGCCAGCCATGAGCTGAACCATCTGTACTGAAGCTGACCTCTCAAGCTATGTCTACACTGCAGGCCTCTGGCCCCAGAGCACATCCACACTGCAAAAGCGCATCAAAAAAGCAATGAGCTTTTGCGAAAGAGACTTCATGGACGCTCTCTCGAAAGGAAACTATGATTGCTATTTACAGAAAGGCCACTAGAGCACCTGTGCTTTTTTCAAATGCCTCTTTATGCACAAATGCCTCTGTTCCCTGTCCACACACACCTTTTTGTACAAGAGCTCTTGCACAAAAAGGAGTTATTCCTTGTAGAAGGAGAAATACATACACCAGAAAAACCCCTCTGTTCTTTCCTTTTACTTTTGCTGCTTCGTTTGATTTGCACAAAAATGCGCTTGAGGTGTGGACACTCTGTGGTGTAGACCTCATCTCAGTGTGGCCACTAGACTAGGTGAACTAGCCCCTTTTCCCAGCTTTGCTACTGGTTTGTTCTATATCCTTGGGCATGTCACTTCCCCTCACTGTGCCTCAGCTTCCCCCTCTGTAAGATGGGGGTAATGATACTGTCTTTCTTGCCTTTCCTGATCTAGGGCTGTAAATTACTATGTAATAGCTGAGTATTAGTGTTATCCTGGCACAAGCAGAGATGCTGCTGGTGTAGGGCAGATACCGGACAAATTTGTCTGTGCATCTTTTGTTCTTGTGTTCCTCTAAGCAGGAACCATATTTCTTGTATGTATTCGTACAGCACCTAGCACTGCAGGCTCCCCAATGACAGTTCATAGGAGTTCCTGTAAAGCAAATGAAGAATAAGAATAATTAATTGAAATCCACAGCGGGGCCACCACACTGGAGTAGCACAGAGTAGCCTGTGCCAGTCAGTGACTCGGGCCCAATGTTCAGAGGCTGGTCAGTTACGATGCTGTTGCATCTCTGGAATACATATTATACTCTGCCAGACCTGTGGCAATGTTTTCACTGAAGGCTCTTTTTCTCATTGTTTTGTAGCAATCATAGCATTTTCACAGAGATCTCAAAGCACTTTATGAAAGAGGATAAGTATCATCATCTCTATTTTAATAGAAGGGGAAACTGAGGCAGAGGGCAGTGAAATGGCTTGCCCAAGATCACCCAGCAGGGCTGTGGCAAACCTCTCAGTAAAACTCCAGTCTCCTGAGTCACAGTCCAGTGCTCAGTTCTCTAGATGCTGCTTCCTCCCAAGTCATTTCTAATGACCAGTAAATGATTCCATAAAATGCATTTTCCCTGACTGTCCTGTACCTTCCCTAGGATACCGCTATGCCTTTGTGTTCTGTGCACTGCAGCTTTAAATCTCAAAGGAGTCTTCTGTCTTCAGAACCAGGCAGCCAGTTTCATATTCAGTTCAGTGCTGGCTGTCAGAGGAGACAAACGGCCGGGGAGACTCTGGCTCTTTCTTGGTTATTGCTTTCTTCCCCTAACAGAAAGGCCCGGTGGATTGAAAGTACCTGCTCTTTGTGTCAGGTGAAATAACTCCTCTACTTCTATTAATAACGTACAGAATCACTGTAAGCTCAGATCCTACTAATTATAGGTGCTTGGCTATTGCTGCCATGAGACTAGGGTAAGTGGCTGGAAGGAGAATGTTTGCAGCACTGGGTAAACCTTTGCCAAGCACTGGGCAGCAAGTTTTTAATAAGTGTTTTAAAATGTTCTGAGCACATTTCCACATGTCACAGCACCTCGGAGAAGAGATTTTAAATGGCCATTGTAATGATTTATTCATTATCACTCAATTATTTACACATAGCACGTTACTGTTTTCTATGGGAGGCAGCCTGCTGTGTTTCGCAGTCCCTGTGGCTGTGTTTAGACACAGCCCGAACTCTGGCACTTCTCCCGCAGTGAACAGAACATGAGTCAGGTGGTAGCAGTGCAGTTATCCAGGAGTGCACCTGCTGTTCACACTGCAAAAGATGTGCACCCACAAAACGTGGCCCCCGACCCCCAGCCCTGGTCCAAGCCAATGGGCTTAAATTGCAGCGAGGGAGGTTTAGGTTGGATATTAGGAAATTTTCCTGAGCACTGGAATAAATTGCCCAGGGAAGTGATGCAATATCCATCACAGCAGATTTGTAAGAGCACTTAGACAAACACCTGTCAGGGACGGTCTAGATCCGGGGTGGGGAACCTCAGGCCCCTGGCTTGGATCTTGAGACTCAGGGGCCCCCAGCATTGGGAGTCTGTGCTGGTGCTCCAGCCCCCGTTGCCCACTATGGGGCTGGAGCCCACAACATCTACTAGCCTGCCCCACCCCGGCTAGGCTCTAGTGTAGGAGGGGAATGTGGCGAGGGTCATTCTCCTTCTCACTCAGGCCGTGTCCAGACTCAGGGGTTTTTTCGGGAAAAGTAGCCTTTTCCCGAAAAAACTTCCCCTGCGTCCAGACTCAAGCCACGTTCTTTCGAAATTATTTCGAAAGAATGCGGCTTTTCTTTCGATGGCGGTAAACCTCAATTTACGAGGAAGAACGCCTTCTTTCGAAAGTTCCTCTTTCGAAAGAAGGCGTTCTTCAATGTAAAGAGGCCGTCTTCGAAAGAGAGCATCCAGACTCGCTGGGTGCTCTCTTTCGAAAAAGCGGATTTCTCTTTCGAAAGATCCGCCTGCAGTCTAGACGCAATCTTTTGAAAGAGGCTCTTTCGAAAGAAGCCTGCAGTCTAGACATAGCCTCAGTGAAGGGGTTTTTAGGTTTTGCTTCTCACTTGTGTGGTGTGTGGCCCCAACTGATTTCCTGTGTCAGTGGCTCCCAGCCCAGAAAAAGTTCCCCACCCCTGGTCTAGATGATGCTAAATCTAGCCATGGGGGTAGGGGACTGGACTTGATGACGTCTCAAAGTCCCTTCCAGTTCTAGGATTCTAGGGTTTCACAGACACTTTACAAGAAAAGACAAGACTGTATCGGCATGGATTCACATCTTATCTCTCGCTGTAAGGGGTCAAAGTGCCACTACATAGGCCAGTGAGCCACACTAGGTCTGTTGGTTACAACACCTTACCCCACTGTATCAGCTTACGCTGTCTCTTCTCATTCTGACTCTGCTTGCAAGCAGAACTAGGAACCCCTTCCACCCCTCTTAAATGAGAGCCCGCAATCACAGCACTGTCCTCAACACACCACAGGGTCCAATTGGGTAAATTCATCTCTGGTGTAAGTGGATGTAGTGAGGCTGACATAGGTGGAGTTGCTTCTGGTGTAAGGTCTGCAGTGTTAACATAAGGTTAGTGTTTATCCCAGTCCAGTCTTTTTTATTCCCCCCAGGAAAGGATGGGGGGCACAGGGCTCGGCTGCTCTTCCAGCTTCATTGGGGAGCTCAAGACCAACCCAAACCCAGCATAGCCAGAGCCATCCCCCAAACGCCCGGGCAGTAGTAGCCAACGATCTATAACAGGTGATCCAGTCCCGCTGGGTCTGCCGCTGTGAGACAAGACAGTAAGACATTAGCATGTGAGTCTTCAGGAGGGGATTGATAACCTCCATTGAAGACATTAATTGTGATTTAGTCATTCGCAAGGCCCTAGAGTGAGATTCAATGGGTGGGGGTCTGCAATTACCAGGTAGTGATGGGAGCAGCACTTATTCCCAGCAAGGCAGGCCACAGGGATGCAAGGGAGGATGCTGCGGGGGTGGAGCTGAGCTTTCCGGCTGGGCTTCAGCAGAGTGTGTATGGCTGGTGGGAGTGAATCCATCTCCCTGGCACCCTGGACAATTTGCAGTGAAACCAATTAGATCAGCAAACAAGAGAGGGGTCCAGGAACCAGAGCATTGAAAGGGATGGAATGCTCCTCACGTAGGTACCGTGGCTCCCTGAGAGGGTTTCTGATAACCTCGACCTTGTGTGCATTCAGTTTCCCGACTGTGGTCAGTGCATGTATTTTCCTCCTTCTCCCTTCAGCCAGTATCATCTTTAAGGGGCAATAGCATTCGTGCCACTCAAGCCTGAACAAAAATTGATATTCCTGTTGCGTGGGAA
The DNA here is from genome assembly GCF_049634645.1 of Pelodiscus sinensis. Classification (NCBI taxonomy): domain Eukaryota; kingdom Metazoa; phylum Chordata; order Testudines; family Trionychidae; genus Pelodiscus; species Pelodiscus sinensis. The sequence continues at coordinate 4,024,740 of NC_134739.1, read as the reverse complement.
ATGCCAATATTCTGACGTTTGTATTTGTCGTGGAATTGGGATGAAAAGTTGAAATTTTGTGAAACAAAAAAAAAATCTGAAAATATTTGCTTGTGAAATGCTTAAACGTCAATTCCTCAGATTCCTGTCTATGGGCCAGGATCCCTAGCTGGACTATATGTCCCATGATGCTTGGCGGTCATGTGACTCTCACGCTGCATTACACCACTTGATCAGAAGGGAGACTGCAGTTTGGCCTAGGAGCTTGGAAGAGGAAGCATCCAAAATATACTTCCCAGGAGGCATCATGGCACTATAGCAAGATGCAATTTAACACTGAAGTATGGGGTTATTAAGGCCTGTGGAGCAAAGGGGTTTGGAATTCAGGAGACGGCAGATCCCCAGCCTCATGGCTCACTGGTCTCTCTACAGCCCTCAGAGAGGAAAGACTATTACAGTTCTGGCTGGAAAACTGGAATCAGAGCAAGCAACAGCAGAGATGGGGCTGAAGGACAGCTGTCCTGAAAGGGCTAGTAACTCCTGCCCTGCCCACTTACGCTATTCCCCTAGCAATGCACAATTACGTGTCTGGGGTCTATCCCTCCATTCCACTGAGGATCCACCAGAGGCTTGGTGCTCATAAGAGATGCTGCATCCCACAGATTCTAAGATGAAGCTCCAGAGGGTGAAGATGCAGCTGAGGGACCATAGATGCGGAAGTCAAAGAGCCATGTCCAGAGCTGCAAGGCCCTTCTAGAGTCAAGACCTGCCAGTATCAAAGACAAACGAACACTGGCATGACAATAAACAAACCACCCAGCTCCAACCAGCAGCTCCTAGGCCCCGAGAGGTGACGAGCAGACTGACTGTACAGGCCAGTGTTGTGAGCCGTATAGCACCACGTTCAGCGTTCGTAGGGCGTTGGCTGTGTGCCTGTCATAGATACACGGCTAGACCTGTGTGACGGACCGGGCCGGGACTGGGCACTGCTGAGGGCGTCCGCTCAGGGCGAATTGCTCAAATTCGGGGTCCTTACAGCCCCCAGACTGGAAGCCTTCCCAAATAGGCCTGAAGTCCCACAGAGCGCTTCAGCTGCCTGCCTGAAGCCTCATGAGCAAAACCCCTCCGACACCCCAGCAACATTCGTGCCCCAGTTGGCCCTGGGCCTCATATACAGGTGAAGAGTCTTAGAGCCCAATCTCACCTACCCCGAACAAGTTCTGTCCGGTCCCAAGAAACCAGCCACAGACCCCTGGTCAATTTACCCTCTGGACCTTACCCACAAATCACGTTGAGCCAATCCTTTAGCATTTAACATCTAAAGGTTTATTGCTACGAGAAAGAAAAGCATGAGAGTGAGGTTGCTAAAGAATCAGACATTACATCCATCGAATCTCCCAGTCTCAATGCAGGCTCTAGCAGAGATGTTATAGCTGCTGGCTTAAAAGTCCTTGTTGCACATCCTAGGATCAGGATGGGTCCACAGTTCTTCCTGGCTTGTGATTCCCTGCGAGGCTGCATCTGGGGTCAGAAGCAGATCTGAAGACCAAGAGGGAGTCGACCACATGGCATATTTATCCTTCCTTCCTGGTCTCTCCTTGGCTGCAGCAGGTCACGTGGCGAGCAGCCTATCCCTGTGTTCCCTGCTGGTAGCCCTTAGGTGTCAGTCACCATTCCCGAGGTGTGTCCTTGGCCCACTGAGTGCTATTGTCCCACATGGCCTCGATAATTAGCATGTCCATAGGCTGGGCTCTGTCCAATGCTCAACCACATTCAGAGAGACTTCCAGTCTCCATACAGAGTACAGATTCCTAACTCCACACACAGACATTATACAGATATATGAAGAGCAGACACAGAATCAGAAGAAAGTAGCTTTTGTTTGACCTCTCACATGGCTCCCTTTGTACCACTTTTGGGGCGAACACCCCCCCATGGGTGCAGCAGTGACCCGGCTGCTCCCCTCACAATCCAATAACGTGACAGCCTGCCATGCCCTGCTCACTTGCACGTGTTTGGAGGCTGAGTGTGGGATCCAGCTGTTGCTAGCAAGTTTATTGGGGGAGACCTGAAGACAGGAGACCTTCAGAAGGCCTGGGGGGGGGGGAGTCAGTACAAATAAGCCCCCCACCTGCACAGTGCTGCTCAGATGGCTGGGGGGAGAGAGCTCAGCTTATCAGACTTCCTGGTGAGATTTTCATGCTGGGTACAAATGCCATCAAAACTTAGGTGTCGCCATTTTCGCGATCGGAGCTTTTTTGCAGAAAACAAATCTGAGCTGTCTACACTGGCCATTTTGTGCAAAAGTTTTGCGCAAAAGGGACTTTTGCCCGAATGGGAGCAGCATCGTATTTTCCGCAAAAAGCACTGATTTCTTACAGTAAGAAGTCAGTGCTTTTGTGGAAATTCAAGCAGCCAGTGTAGACAGCTGGCAAGTTTTTCTGGAAAAGCAGCTGATTTTCCGGAAAAACTGGCCAGTCTAGACACAGCCCCCCAGACAAACAGAGGCCAGGGACACCATTCCTACCCATCCTGGACAATAGCCATGCAAACAATGGCACCTGCAGATAAATGCACATTATGGACTGGGCGCACCCTAAGCAGAGGGAGGAGCCATGGGGCATACTGGGCAGTGGGGCAGCCAACCGTGTTCCTCTCCACTTTCTCTCGGCTCTGCCCCATGCATCTGCCTAGTCTCAACCTACTTCCCGCCATTCACCTCTTCTCTCAGGCCTGGGGGTGGACACTTCACCCGCGCGGCCAGGTGCAGGGGGACAGTGACTGGATGGAGGTGGTGCGGAGACCAGCAGCTGCCGGGGGGGGGGGGAGGGGGCTCCCTGGGGATGGAAGGTGCATGCAGGGAAACACGCCAGTCACCAGAATTCACATCCATCCATCGTTTCCCCATCAGGAGAGAGGCCCAGGCGGGCAGCCAGGGAGGGAATGGCCGCTCTGCATGTCTCATGCTTCTAGCAGATTGCAGAGCCCGGGGATTGCAGCCGTCTGAGCACCGAGGAAGCCCTTTGTCAAGGATTGCCTTTTCCGGAGGCTTTTTATGCTAAATTGCCCCATCTAGGGGCCATTGAGAGAGTTACAGATTTGCATGCTGCAGAACATGATTTGGGGGTGAAGAGCTGAGGAGGGGAGGCAGCCTGTGTTCTCATGAATGGCTGAAGACTGGCCTTGGAGGAAATAACTTGCCTATGGAGACTGAAGGCCGAGTTGCCGTGAATTCTGTGGCAAACCAGAGCAGTTTTAACTAGGGCTGTCAATTGATGTGCATTAATGCCTGCGATTAACACAGGGAAGGATTCACACATTAATTTTTTTTAACGTATTAATAGCAGGCATTAATACTGTGCTGCCCCTTTGAAGCACCACTCCTGCACTTCAAAGGGGCAGCACATTAGGAGCCGGGGATCAGCTGGAGTGCCCAGGTGAGCTCTGACTCTGCATTACGCTGCCCCTTTGAAGTGCCCCCGTGGTGCCTGAAAGGGGCAGCACTGGACCGAGCCGGGATCAGCAGGAGACTCCAGCTGATCCCGGGCTTCTGCAGCACTGCTGCAGTGTTTCAAAGTGGAGTGCACATGATTAATCGCCCAATTAATTGCAATTAAATTTTTTAATCATTTGACAACCCTAGTAACTAGCCCAACATCGGTGCTGCGGCCGCGCGTGTCGGCTACCGAAGAACAACATCAGTGGGTTGTGGCTGCACACGATCGCCCCTTTGCCCTGTGATCTCTCCCGGTTCTGCCAGTATTATTCTGCCCTCCTCTCTGCACTGCAGTGGACGGCAGGGAAGGTGCCAGCAATACCACACTCAGCATCAGCAGCCAAGGCCCTCGAGGTAGTTTTGAAATAGGAACTGATTCACTGAGCCCCCAGGATCCTCCCTGCTGTGCAGAGCCCGTGGCAGAGAGGCAGAGGTATCCCTGGAAGACACTGAGGCTGACTCTTGCCTGTGATTGTGGCAGCTACACACAGGCTGCTCTGTGCTCCCCATGCCAGGCCCCTCTATGAATCCCAATGCTGGCAGTGAAAGAGACTAAGGCAAAATGCTTCCATGTTGCCACTTGCTGTGGCATCAGGCAGGGTTCTCCTTTCTCTGCAGTTAGCCCATCTCCCCAAGAACCAGTGAATAGATTAGCTTAACGATGGTGCACAGGGGTGTGGATTTTTCACCCGCGTCAGTGATGCAGCGGGGTCAACTCAACTGTTTCGTGTCGAGCTGGCCAGACCCCTTCTGGCCGTGCCCAGGCACAAAGATGGGAAGTGACTTGCCCAAGAGCACACAGGGTATGTCTACACTACCCCGCTAGTTCGAACTAGGAGGGTACTGTATGCATACCGCACTTGCTAATGAAGCCCGGGATTTGAATTTCCCGGGCTTCATTAGCATAAGCGGGGAGCCGCCATTTTTAAATCCCCGCTGCTTCGAACCCCGTGCAGCGCGGCTACACGGGGCTCGAACTAGGTAGTTCGGACTAGGGTGCCTATTCCGAACTACCGGTACACCTCGTTTCACGAGGAGTAACGGTAGTTCGGAATAGGCACCTAGTCTGAACTACCTAGTTCGAGCCCCGTGTAGCCGCGCTGCACGGGGTTCGAAGCAGCGGGGATTTAAAAATGGCGGCTCCCCGCTTATGCTAATGAAGCCCGGGAAATTCAAATCCCGGGCTTCATTAGCAAGTGCGGTATGCATACATTACCCTCCTAGTTCGAACTAGGAGGGTAGTGTAGACATACCCACAGGGAGTCAGTGTCAGGGGCCCTGGATCCCAGCTGCCCACTCTCACACCACTGCTGTTAACCTTCCAGCAAATCTCTGCAATTCCATGATCACAGCTAGAGCGGATAAAACAGAAACAGGAAGCACTGAGATTCCAGGACAAACGCATGGCATAGACTAACCCCAGCTTCCCAGTTAACCAGAGGCATTAACCAGTAAAGCGCAGCAATGGACTGCTGAAAGGAACAGACAGATATGACCTCACAGCCCTTGCCCCTGTGAGACCGGCAGTCCCGGCCTTTGGGCAAGGCGAGCGAGGAGGTTGCCTTGGGCCCCGTGCATTCAGGGCCTTGGCTGCCCAGCTTTCGGCCGGGAGCCACGTGGCCATGTGGCTCAGCGTGCTGCCTTGGGCCCCACACACTCTTTGGCCGGGCCTAGAGACAGGTCAAGATCACTCTCCCGGTTTCACAGCTGCAGACCAAAGGGTGCATTCACACTGCACGCTGAGCCGGGGCTCTGAGCCCAAGTCCCCCTTCCATCCACATGCAAATCAGTCTGCCTGGGAGCTGCATCCAAGGACATTGCAGAGCCCCAGTCCCTCTGCGACCTGGGTCCTTGCCACATTTCACAGTGTGGAAGCAGCTCAAGCCGCAGACCTGAGTCAGTGCGGTGTGGGTGCATTAGCACGGTGTGACTTAGTGGGGGTACCTTGCTGGTTGCTAGGCTGGGGTTGTGGGTGACCCCCACTGGCTGCTGTCTGTACCATGGCCCAGCAGAGGAGCTGATGGGAGAGGGAGGTAACCTGTTCGACCGGTTACCTCCCAGGGAGAGAAACAAAGGAAGGAGGGGAGGCCAGCCCCTGGCTGGGGGGCAGGGCTGGAAGGGACTTTTTAGTTTCTGGCTGGTATCATGGAGGAAGCAGCCTAGGAAAGGGGCGGGGATTTAGGGGTCCAGTCTCCCCCATTTCAAGGGGGGATGAGGCATCCTAGGCCTGCCCTGTAACCAGATGACATCTGTGCTGTGCTGTATCCTGGAGAAGCAATAAACTCCCTCTATTCTACTGGCTGGTGGAGTCTGTTTGTGCCACTACGGGGGTGCAGGAGGCGGGGGAACCCCGACGCTCTGCAACACACAGCTGTGAGAACATGTCCAGCAGCAATAAGCCAAGGGGTACAGATGCTCAAGTATGGGTCTGGAAACACTGCACCCACAAGCCCGGTCCCAGACACAACACAGAGTAGACACGCTCAAGGAGAAGGGACTTTTCAAAGACCACAGAGTGGCTCAGCATCCGAGCCAGGCATAGACGGCAGCTCACATCATTCCCATGATCTGACCACTCAGCTGCTCAGCCCTTCATGCACGATAGGCCCCATCAGGACTGACAGCTCCAAGCAAAGAGGTTTCTACCAGATGGAAAAAAATTATCCAGTGTCCTGCTCTTTCCTGGAGGAGACAGCGCGCTCTGGACACAAGGCATACGTTCTTCATAGTGAGAGCAATTAATCATTGAAACAGCTTATCACAGGCTGGAGTGGATTCTCCACCACGGGTAGGTTTTTTAAATCAAGATGGGATGTTCTTCGAACAGATCTGCTCTAGTGTAAACAGGAGTGGATTCAGGGAAGCTTTGTGGCCTGAGTTCGGCAGGTCAGACCAGATGGCCTTAGAATCTATGGCTCTTTTAATTCAGTGGTTCCCAACCTTTTTTATACCACGGACCGGCAAACCCATTCACAAACTTCTGGTGGACCGGCAACGTTTTAATTGCATATTCATTATGCAAACTGGATATCCCCCTGTTCTGACTCCTGCTCTCCCAGCCCCAGGAAACTGAGGTACAGAGAAGCGACAGATACAATTTCCAAGAGTGCCTCAATTATTTTGGAGTCTAAATCCCATTTCAAAAATGGGTTAGTTACTTAGAAGTGACTTTCAATGGTACACAAGTGTCTAAGGCAGGGCTACTCAACGCGCTGCCCATGGGCCGCAAGCAGCCCGCAGCCCATTTGTTTGCAGCTCGCAGTGCAGTTTGGTTTTATGTGGGGCTCGACATGTGGCCTGTGGGTGGGAGCCAAAACACAAACATAGTCCATAGAATGGTCTTCTGTTGAGATGTGTTTTAGTAGTTAAATTCCTGGACTGTCATTGCTCATTAAAAGTGCTGTCATATGGGTGGAGATCGGGTAAATGGTGCATTTTATTAATATCAGCAGAACTGACTGAAATGGGGCCTGTGTGTTGTGCAGTCTTGCCTTAATCTTTGTATTCATGCCCATCAGTGTGAAATAAGCTATTTGCATATATTTGCATATATATTTGCATGTCTATGCAACCACACTTAAGTTGCAGCCTTCCGCATGTGCTATGAGCATCATGGTGGCTCCCAGGGCTCCCAAAGTGGAGTAGCCCTGCTCTAAGGGTAACTCTGTGCTACACTAGAAACCAGGCTTGCAGACTCTGTTTCCAAGCCCACCTGTGAGCATCAGCGCTGCATTGTAAATCTGTACCTGTGCCTAATGAGCCAGGGTCTCACGCCGCTGCTAATGCTTCCACATGCAGCTCTTCTGGTTCAGGCCTGTGGTTTGAGCTGCATCTACACTGCAAATAACAGGGCCCGGAGTGAGTGGGACTCAGGCTCTGACCCCGCCCCCCGGCTCTAGCATCCAGCCCTGAGTGCTGATGTGAGTTGGACCGACATGTATGTGGCCAATAGGCAAGGTTAGGCTCAAACCTGAGTGAGAGCCCAGGTTTGCAGAGCAGTGTAGACAGACCCAAGGTCACTTCTGAAAATGAGACGTTGGATAGGGCTGCACACGGGGTGGAGTCTCCGTGCCTGGGTCAGCAGATTCGGGCCTTGAGCTGCGGCACTAAACTTTTCTGTGCAGGCACCATGGTTCCAACTCTTAGGGAGTGGGGTGGGCTTCACAGCCACCATACTTCTCTGCTTAGCCCACAGGGCAAGCCTGAGTCTGCTGAGCCGGCTTGGACACTCATGGCCATGGGTTTTGTAGCCAGACCCGTAGCAGCCTACATCATCGAGGTGCTTGTACCCTCACCATGAGCCTGAGGTCAGCAGTCAGCGAGGGGGAGCAGGAAACAAACCTGTGTTCCACAGGCTAGTGCCTGACCCAACCCAGCAACCACCGGTGCGCCTGTTGTCACTCTTCAACTGATGCACAAATGCCAGAGAAAATACCCGCTCAGTCGTCTCCCTGTGCAGCTAGAACGGGGGGGAGGGGGCAGTAATTTTTCATGGGGGGCCACCCCAAGATTTTGGAAAGTGGTCGAGGGCTGCACTCTTCCATGGTATTAATGGAGATACAGGGTCTGGAATGGAGGCTGGGTGCAGAAGGGAGCTTGGGGGAAGGGACTGGGGTGCAGGAGGGAGACTGGAGTCTGGGAGGGAGTTGGGATGAGGCAGGCGGTTGTGACCAAGGGCAGGGGACTGGAGTTCAGGGATTTGGGATGTGATCTGGGGCAGGAGATTGGGGTGCCAGATCTGGGAGGGGGTATGGGTGTAAGAAGGAGACAGGGGGTTTGGGTATATTGAGTGGGGGCAGAGAGTTGGGGCTGGGGTGCCAGAAGCAGGCTGTGGCCAAGAAACTTACTTGTCAGCTGCCAAATGAGCCTGCTTGCCTGCAGAGCTTAAAACGTGTCCCAGCCAGACTGCCTGCCTGGCCACGTGCTTCATGAATAACTATGCCCAGGAGAGGGGGCATGATTCTTCTTAGCTGCCTTTTATTCTAACAAGCATCTCCCATTGGCTGGTTTCTATCAGAAACCAGCCAATGGGAATGTGCTGGGGGTGGGACCGTTCCGAAAACTTTCCCCCTCCCCTCCAGTTTCAAAACAGAAAGGAAGGCCTGCAGCTGCTTTTCTGCATGGAGTGCAGTGGGGCCAGCAGGGGAGCCTGCCTGGGGCTCCCCTTTCCCTCCATGGGCCGGATCTGGCGGCTTGGCGGGCTGGATCCAGTGGCTTGGTGGGCCGGATCTGGCCCATGGGCCGAATTTTGCCCAGGCCTGTGCTAGAAGGACTCGTACAGTTCCATCTGGCTTCACCCACATCCTACTGCTCCAAAGCAGCTGGACACTTGCACGTCTCTAGTGGAAACAATGATTCCCCACGGGTCTTTGTGCCAAGAGAACCAGTGGGGCACACAACTGTGTGTGGCTGACAAACGACATGGTGAGGTCCCTTGGCAGAGATGCGAGGGGCCGTGGCGAAAGGGATCAAGGGATCAGCACTGTGGTGACACAGGGTTTGCTGTCAGCACCTTAGTTAACTGTCTGGTGACAGGCAGCAGGCTTTGAAAGGGGCCGATGGTCCCTCTCGCTCTGCAGATAGCAAAGGAGGATCTTTGCTATGGCACAGCCAACACTCTGCAAAGAAGATGTTGTGTGGACAACCCAGCACGACTGCTGCCACAGTCACACTCAGGGTCAGTCTACACCGCAAAGAAAAACCCCTGCACCAAGACTCCAACCTGGGAAATTGACTCAGGCTCTTGGGATTCAGGTTGGGGGCTATGAATAGTGGTGTGGCTGTCCAGGCATGAGCTGGAGCTGAGGATCCAAGTCCAGGCTCCAGCCTATTGTTAGCCCTGCAGCCTGAGTCCCATGACCCAGACTCAGTTGATCCAGCCTCTGAGACGCGGGGCCTAGGTCTTTAATTGCAATGTAGATGTACACCAAGCTCCTGATGCTTGAGCTAACGCAGAGTTCCCTGAGCTAGGTGCAGCAGTTAGGAGAGCTGATTTGGAATTTTCTGACACAAGAGGGTCTCATTGGAAAATGCTGATTTGTCAAGCCCCAAAAGTAGAAAGTTTGACAAACTCCCAACTTTTCACACCTTCCACCTGCTAGAAATGCCCCATAATTGTGACCTGACATATTCCAGCCAGAAAAGGGCAATGCTACAAGCGCCTCTGTCCTTTACAAACTCCAGGTACGATGCATTATAGCAGCCCTTTTATCTCATGAGAACACAGCAGGTTGCAAGAGTCAACTCTATTCTCGTGTTTTGTTTTCTGCTGCTTTTCCATGCAGCTGTTTAACTGCAAACTGCTCTCTAAGTTAGACACACTTGAGAGATGGGATGAATTATTATTGTTCCGAGAAAGCTTTTTCTATTCAACAAGACGCAGCTTCAGCAGCAGCCATGGAATACTTAATACAGCTCTCCCGACTAGCATTCTCGCCTTGACTCTGAAAGGGTAAAATAATGAAAAACCAATGCACCAAAAGGCATGGTTTTGCACTCACTTATGCTGCTTTTACAACAGTGTAAATATAGTTTACTGCATTCAGTCACTTCAGCACAAATGCTCACAAATTTTAAAAATGTAAGTAAAGAACATCATGAGGCTCAGACTATCTCGCGTACCAATGCCTTAGTATTCTGACCACAGCTCCAAGTTAGCTACACTAGACAGTTGTGCTGAATAGTTAAAATGATACAATCCTGGTTGTCTGGACATGGTTACATCAATATAAAAGTATTTTATATCAGTGTAATTATTCCTACATAAGGGGGGAAGTGATGCTGCTATAAGGCACCTTCAGATGAATTTAATTTGTCAAGGTGAGGGGTTTTACCACTATAAATATGGTTATAAGAACTCACACCTCTAACTGGCATAGTTATAGCAGGCTACACCAAAGAATAGAACAGGCTGTAATAATATTTCAAGAATAAACAGCAAATCTTAATTGCTTTTCATAGGCTACGTCTACACTGTCATGATTTTCCAGAAATGCTTAAAACGGAACAGTTTTCCGTTATAAGTATTTCCGGAAAAAACGCGTCTACATTGGCAGGATGCTTTTCCGGAAAGGCACTTTTTCTGGAAAAGCATCCGTGCCAATGTAGATGCGCTTTTCCACAAAAAAGCCCTGATCGTCATTTTCTCGATCGGAGCTTTTTTGTGGAAAACAGTACTATGCTGTCTACACTGGCCCTTTTCCGGAACAGTTTTCCGGAAAAAGGACTTTTGCCTGAACGGGAGCAGCATAGTATTTCTGGAAAAGTGGCTGATTTCTTCCAGTAGATCGTCAGTGCTTTTCTGGAAATTCAAGGGGCCAGTGTAGACATCTGGCAAGTTATTCCGGAAAAGCGGCTGATTTTCCAGAATAAGTGGCCAGTGTAGACACAGCCATAGAGTATTTGAATAATAATAACATACAAGGACTCCATGCATGTAAAATTAAATTGGTTGTTTATTCAGAGTAAATAAACAGAGGTGATGCCACTGCAGCCGCATTCCAGCCATGAGCCCACAGACTGACTTCTGGGCACCTCCTCCAAATGCAATCCTCCCGCAACCTGGGTGCCTCGCTCCACGGTCCATACAGATTGCTACATTAATGGCATATAATGTGATGTGTAAGCCCATGCAGCAGTAACACACTCTGATGGCATGTTACTGCCTATTTCTTCCCCTAGTATTCGAGCAGGCAAGGGCCAGGTGCTTGTGCATGGTACCCTCTCCAGGGCTAGGGGGGAACCAATAAACAACATCTTTTGTATGCTGATGTTCTACAATAGTTTGTCTGATGTCTCTAGGCCTTCTTTTTTTGGAGAGGAGATGACACAGTAACCCAGGATACAGACAATATCACATGCAGCATTTTGCAAGCATTCCATAATGCTAACATCCATTGTGACAATACCAGTGCACAGGCGAGTCAGATGGGTTTTCAGCGCTGCATTTGTCAGTGTTCAGCCAGGCCTAAGCTGGCACCTGGTCTGCCAGTCCCATCCTGAGCTTCATGCTCTTCTGAAGAAAATGTGCAGCACACTTCTTTGTCCTCAATTTCCTGCACTAAACAAAGTGTGGCTGAGGGCAAACAATGACTCTTGGGTGTATTTTGTTAAATAGCTCCATTGATTGATTCTCAACTTCTTCCATTTTGCCGGGAGAGGCCAGGCACAGTGACAAATATAAAAGAAGCCTGCAGTTGCTTCTTTTAAAGAGTTCTGCACGTCAGAAGACTTTGCCTTCCCTTTCAGTGATTCGCTGTACAGTGAAGAAACTCCCTCGCCCTGGTTAATCAGTTGCGATCTATGAGTTCAATAAACCCAGCAGCATACACCTAAATGATATCTTTCTTGCCTGCCTGCTGTGCACAACTGCTGACAAGCAATCAGCATCTGACATGCAGGCACTAATCACAGGAGCTGTGTGAGCTAATAGATTAGATCTGCCTGCAATGTCTTGGAGTGACCAGAGCCCATGCTGTGTAGATGTGCCCTCGATATAGCACCATAGGCTGTGTCCAGACTCAGGGTTTTTTTCGGGAAAAGTAGCCTTTTTCCGAAAAAACTTCCCCTGCGTCCAGACTCAAGCTGCGTTCTTTCGAAATTAATTCGAAAGAACGCGGCTTTTCTTTCGATGGCGGTAAACCTCAATTTACGAGGAAGAACGCCTTCTTTCGAAAGTTCCTCTTTCGAAAGAAGGCGTTCTTCAATGTAAATAGGGCTTCTTCAAAAGAGAGCATCCAGACTCACTGGATGCTTTCTTTCGAAAATGCAAGCCGCTTTTTCGAAATTTCTCCGTGCAGTCTAGACGCTCTCTTTCGAAAGAGGCTTGCAGTCTAGACATAGCCCTAGTGTAGACAATTTGGTTATATCTACACTACGCATTTTGCTGGAGGAGGCAATACAAATAAAGTGCTGATTAGCATTTTCTCAGGCTTCGTTTGCGTAATCTCTTCTGATTATACACAAGAGGTTTTGCACAAAAATCCCTTTTTGCACAAGATCCTTATGCCTCTCCCTTAGGATCCTTCACAAAAAGGGGGTTTTGTGCAAAAAGGAAACATCCACACTGCTTGTTTTTGTGCAAAAACCTCTTGTGCATAATCAGAAGAGATTATGTAAACGAAGCCTGAGAAAATGCTAATCAGCGCTTCATTTGCATTGCCTCTTCCAGCAAAAGGCGTAGTGTAGACATAGCCTTTCTATTGCTAATTCACTGGCCCAAGATGAGAATAGCAGGAAGAAGTGATTCAAAGTGCTAAGTAGAGAGAGAGAGAGAGAGAGAGAGAGAGAGAGAGAGAGAGAAAACCAACCTTTCAGGAGTGCTGACTGAAAGAGGTTGGAGAAACTCTCCTGTTTTTCTGGTTCCTCCCATGTTCAGGAAAATGGGGTGCTCTATGTTCTTTGTAAATGAACCAAATTACATCAAAGCCCCATGTTCCATCATCAGTATCTCACCCTCAACAGGGAAAACCCACAAAATCCCAAATTTTGTTGAACTGCTCAGGTTCAAAGAGGAAACGTTACACATACAATACTCTTAGAACCCTTGGGTAATTGATTAAATAAACTCACATTGACAGTCTTTGTGTTCAGAGGTGAATTTGGATGTTGGGTTAATGCTTGCCCAATGGTATGTACTTAGAGTTTGCCTTTTAGTTAGCAGGAGCTGTTGCATTCAGAACACAGAATCCTAGAATCCTAGGGCCGGAAGATACCTCAGGGCTACGTCTAGACTGGCATGATTTTCCGCAAAAAAAAAAGTTTTCCGTTAAAAGCATTTGCGGAAAAGAGCATCTAGATTGGCACGGATGCTTTTCCGCAAAAGCACAAATCTGAGCTGTCTACACTGGCCTTTTGTGCAAAAGCTTTGCGCAAAAGGGACTTTTGCCCGAACAGGAGCAGCATAGTATTTCTGCAAGAAGCACTGATTCCTTACATGAGATCGTCAGTGTTCTTGCGGAAATTCAAGCGGCCAGTGTAGACAGCTGGCAAGTTTTTCTGCAAAAGCAGCTGCTTTTGCGGAAAAACTTGCCAGTCTAGACACAGCCCAGGAGTCCTCAACTCCACCCCACTGCTCAAAGCAGGACCAATCCCAACTCAATCATCCCAGCCAGGGCTTTGTCAAGCCCAGACTTAAAAACCTCTAGGGATGAAGATTCCATCAACTCCCCGGGAAACCCATCCCAGAGCTTCCCCACCCTCCCAGGGAAATAGTTTTTCCTAATATCCAACCTAGACCTCCCCCACTGCAACTTGAAACCATTGCTCCTTGTTCTGCCATCTGCCACCACTGAGAACAGCCTCTCTCCATCTTCTCTAGAACCCCCCTTCAGATAGTTGAAGGCTACTATCAAATCCCCCCTCATTCTTTTCTTCTGTAGACTAAATAAGCCCAAATCTCTCAGCCTCTCCTTGTAAGTCATGTGCTCCATCCCCTAATCATTTTTGTTGCCCTCCGCTGGACTTTCCCTGATGTGTCCACATCCTATCTGGAAATGGGAGACCCAGAATTGGACACAATACTCCAGATGCGGCCTCACCAGTGCTGAATAAAGGGGAATAATCCTAGATCTGCTGGCAACACCCCGACTAATGCACCTAATATGCTGTTAACCTTCTTGGCTACAAGCACACACTACTGACTCATATCCAGCTTCTCATCTACTGTAATCCCCAGGTCTTTTTCTGCCCAATTGCTGCCTAGCCAGTTGGTCTTCAGCCTGTAACAATGCTTGGGATTCCTCCATCTCAAGTGCAGGACTCTGCACTTTTCCTTGTTGAACCTCATCAGATTTCTTTTGGCCCAATCCTCCAATTTCTTTTGGTCACTCTGGACCCTATCCCTACCCTCCAGCATATCTACCTCGCTCTCTAGTTTAGTGTCATCTGTGAACTTGCTGAGGGTGCAATCCATCCCCTCATCTCAGTCATTAATAAAATTGACCCCTAGGGCACTCTGCTTGAAACCGACCGCCAAGCAGACATTGAGTTGTTGATCACTACCTATTGAACCCAACAATCTAGCCTGCTTTCTATCCACCTTACAGTCTATTTACCCTTAACTTGCTGGCAAGAATACTGTGGGAGACTGTATCAAAAGCTTTGACAAAGTCAAGGTATATCACATCCAATGCCTTCCCCATAGCCAGAGAGCCAGTTACCTCATCATAGAAGTCAGTCAAGTTGGTCAGGCGTGACTCAGCCATGGTGAATCCATGTTGACAATTCCTGATCACTTTCCCCTCTTCCAAGTGCTTCAGAATGGATTCCTTGAGGATTCCCTCCATGATTTTTCTGGGACTGAGGTGAGGCTGACTGGTCTGTAGTCCCCTGGATCATCCTTCCCTTTTTAAAAGATGGGCACTATATTTGCCTTTTGTCTGGAACCTCCCCTGATTGCCACGAGATTTCAAAGATAATGGCCAATGGCCCTGCAATCACATCTGTCAATTCCCTCAGCACCCTTGGATGCCTAAGATCTGGCCCATGGATCTGTGTATGGGGCAAAGCGGGAGTGCATTCGAGACAGAGCAGTGTGTGAAATGTATTGCCTGTGTGAAATCCCAAATATAACATTTTAATGAACCTCATTCTTAGTGTGTGGCATAGTGGGGGGGCTGTCTGCTCTGTTACTCGGGGTCCCCCTGCGCTGTGCTGTGTGATTTCCACTGACTCACCCACATGTGCATTAGCCCAGACACTTGATAACAAGGCCCTTTCCCCAGGGGAGAGACAAAGGGAGGGAGGCGGAGATGAACACTTGGTTTGGGGGCAGGGTCTGGGAGTGAGGAGTCTTGGGCTGGAACCATGAAGGAAACAGACTAAGGAGGGGGCTGGAATCTATGGGGCCCAGGGACCCCATCTCAAGGGGGCTGAAGCATCCTGGGCCAGACTCCTGTAAGCACATCATATCTATGCTGTGCTGTATCCTGGAGAAGCAATAAACCCTCTCCATTCAGCTGGCTGGCGGAGTCTGTTCTTGCTGCCAAGGGGCTGCCGTATCGGATGAACCCCAACACGCCGTCACACAGTGCAAAATGTTAAAGCACCCAGCAGGGGTCTGGCTACTTCAGGGCATTGCTGCCTAGCTCAGTAGGGAATTAAAGTCAAGCCCCTCTCGTAGCTATTCCGAGTCCTTTCGATGAGATGAGTTGGGGAAGTTTCAAGGCCACCTCCCACAGCCATGCTTTGCACCCGTGGGCAGACTCATCAGAGACAAGGGACTCCCACGGGCATGGAGTTTGAATGGCCTGTTACCTGTAGAGATTCCCTCACCTGCACAGGGCCCTGTCAGGCTGGAAGGACAGTGTGTGGGAGAAGTTTTCATTGCTGATGCCTACTAGGTAAACTGAGGGCTTGTCTTAATACCACACAGTCCACCCTGTACTTTTACCATAGAATTAATGCTATATGCAAATCAGTCTCAACTATGCAGATTAGTTCACTGGATACTTTGCATAAATCATCACCGACGGTGCAGCACACAACTTGGCGGCTGTCAGGGCTGACAGGCCTTGGCCGTGCTGTGTGAGGAGAGCAGGGCTGTGAGCTCTCGCGGGAGGGGTGGTATCTCTGCTCTGCCTTTGTACAGCACCTAGCACAATGGGGTCATGGTCGGTGGTGAGGGCTCCTAGGCATGACAGGCTTGTAAATAATTAGTAACACCAGTGGGGCAGCTGCAGTGTGTTGGGATTGGTCAGCATCATCAGAGCTGGAGGGAGGGGGCTTCATTCACGTACGAGCCAGCATTTGCTTTGTTTGAAAGTCCCTGGTTTGGGTCACTTCTCTGAAGGGGGAGGCACGTTTGTTGGACTCACTTCAAAAGAGCCAGGCCACCTTCACTCCAAATTTGACTGCGAAGCCGCTGGGCTGAAGACGCGTTCAGCTCCAGCCGGTGACGCTGTGGCAGCGTGCCACCCTGCGGAGAACAGCGCTCCGATTGCTGCCTGCATGGAACTCCCCCTCTGTGCAGAGCACAGCACCTGTCTCCCTGAGAGCACCTGCCAGTGCTGCCACTCCTGTGTGCCCCCCAGCTGCACTCTGCCCCTGCCACCACCTGGCTGCTGGAGACAGGCCTAGCTCTTTGGAGTGAGTCAGCCTCTGAAGCAGATGATGAATTCACTGGCCTGGAGTCACTACTTTACAGATAGCACGCCTCTTCTGCCTGTTCTCACCTGCCAGCTCGCTCCCATGGCTGGGTAAACTCTACACTGGAGCTGATCTGGCAGGGAAGGCAGGAATAAAACCCTCCGGAGCTGGAGCTGACAAAAATCTTCCAGACAAACTCTGTACTCTGCCATGCAAATATCTCCTACTGCAAATATCTCCCAAACTCCTCTGCTTCTCATTCTGCAGCCCCTCCCTGATGGATTGAATGCTGGAAGACAATTTGGCTTAGAATTCTTTATTTCTCTCTCTGTGTCACACACGCTCTGCACCCCCTGCATATCGTATCACTGGCGTGTGAATGTTAATCCAACTTCCCCATGCTGCCTTATACCTTCAAGGCCCTAAGCCTTGACTATTTCGCTCTGGTTTTTCTTCCCTTTCCCTCTTCAAGATTGCCTTTAGGAGGAAAAATCTGTGTATTGTTTTGGCCGCAGGAGACTGAGTTCTCAGTGAAATCATCTTTAATCAGATTACAGCCGCTTTCCCCTCCCGGTGCCTAGATTCTTTCAGCGGTGTTTCTATATTCCAGGTGATTGGATTCGGAACAGGCCCGGATTATGTCAGATGAGGAAACCATCAGTCTGAGCTCCCCTGGCAGTGTTGGGGAAGTTGGGGATTAGGAAGGGAACTTTGCAGTACTTGCTTCTGGAACTGATGTTCCCCATTATTATTGCCTGGGCTCTCCCAGACTTTGGGGACTGGCTTTCCCTGGGAACTTCGCCATGAGCAGGGTGACTGCACATCCGGTTTTGGCCAGAGACCAAACATCCCTTTGTTAAGCGCAGCACCAGCCACCCCAACTTTTCTGGCATTTGTCCCCTTGGCTCTTGCGAACAAATGCCCACATTTGTCAAAAAGCAAGCTGTGGTGGAGCATGCCAGGGAGGGTGAGCAGCGATGCCAGCCTCTCCCTGGAAGGGGAAGGGGTGGGGAGAGCTTGTATAAGCACTGTGTGGGGATAGGAGCTCAGGTGAGTGGATTGGGGAATTATGTCCACCCCAGCCCTGTGGTGCCCTAACTGCCTGCCTTTCCTCCCGGTCCACATGCTCAAAGCCGCTGCCGAGTTTATGAATGATTATTATTAGCCACAGACCTTCCACATACTGTCTGTGGGGAGTACTGGGAGTTCCCCCAGGGTGTGGAGAATGGGGGAACCCCTTATGGGAGGAAGAGAAATGGGGAGCACAGAGAATCCCTGGCAGGGGGAGATTGGGGCAGTGCCTGAACTAGAGGGGGACAGAGGGGCACACCTGGAGTTTGGGGGAGCAGGAGATGGAGGGATGCAAGAACGTGACATTTTTCATTGTTATGAGTTGTCATTTAATACCACAGTGGGACTTGGGCACCTTGCAAGAGCTGCACAGATTTGGGCTTTTTCCCCCTTGATTTGGGCTAGGAACATTTTTCAATGCATCAAAAATTTCCCAGGGGGGGGGGGGAGAACCATTTCCCACCCCAGCCCTGCTCACAAGGGCCCTCCTTCTAGGGCATGGACAGGACTGTGTCTGTGTCGTCAGCCTGTTCTTCTGGCCTTTGCGAGGTGAAGCTGTGCAACTGGAATACTTATCCAGCCCACTGCACTTCAGTCTGGGGCAGCCCCCAGAGGCAGCAGACGCTGTGATGCTCCTAAGATATGAGACCTCCTCAGGAGGTGCATCTACACCGCGTTGCAAACCGGTTTATGGAGCCAGTATTCCCAAACCCACAGCTTGAGCCTCCACGTTGCATTGTGAACCTGGATTTACCATTGCTCATCCTGGATCTCACAGTCACGCTAATGCGTGTGTGCTGCACCACACAGACCTCCTGATTCAGGGGTGAGGCTCGAGCTGCATCTGCACTGCAAAGTGACTGCAGCATGGACCTGAGTCCAAGTGGGACTCTGGCTCTGGGTGCTGAGTCAGACTGAGCCGCCTGTGGATGAAAGGGGGAGCTTGGGTTCAAACCGGAGTCAGAGCCTGGGCTACAAGTGCCATGTAAATGCACCCTTGGCAGCGCCTGGCTCATTTCATCAGCCACTCAAGACAAAGAAGATCTTATTTCTGAATCTCATGGTATTTCCACAAGAGCAAACAGAATCCAGGAGCTGTGCTGGCGTTGGCAACAGAACAGTCCCCCTCACTCACCTTCCTCCATCCTAATCAACACCTCTCCCTTGCAGTTTGCCCCCTGCCAGTAAAAGGGTGAGCAGTGCACAAGCTAAACCCTTCTCTATGCAGCACGCCCAGTGGTGAAACAAGAGTGCCATCCAGAGGCCAGTGGACCCATTTCCATTGGTATCCCACATTCCTGTTGCAGGGGAGAACCTGTTCTCTCAGGACTGTGGTACCCAGCCCCATCCAGGTCAAATGCCCATCCTCCTTTCACTTTTGATATTAGCAGATACCTCCTCTGCCTGAGATGAGGAATGTTGTTTCACTGCACCTCTGTGTTTGTCTTCTTTACTCCTTGTGGTGGGAGTGCAAGTCAGTAGGGTCATGGCCTGGGACAATTTATCACAGAGGGTACGTCTAGACTACAGGCTTTTGTCGACAGAAGTTTTGTCGACAGATACTGTCGACAAAGCTTCTGTCGACAAAGAGCATCTAGACGACATTCCGTTCTGTCGACAAAGCAAGCTGCTTTGTCGACAAAACCCTGTAGTCTAGACACAACCCTACATGCAATAACACCTTCTGTCGACAGAACTCTGTCGATAGAAGGCGTTATGCCTCGTAAAATGAGGTTTACCAGCATCGACAAAACTGCTGAGTTCTGTCGACGTGATGTCAACAGAACTCAGCGGTAGTGTAGACGCAGGTATAGTTTTGTCAACAAAAGTCCACTTTTGTTGACAAAACTCTGTAGCCTAGACACACCCAGAGTGGTCATGTCAAAGCACAGCCTGGCTCTGCCCACAGGGTCATTTTAAAGTGAGTCTGTAGTCAGCTGAGGAGCTGTTGAATTCTAACACTGATTTGTTTTCTCATCCCACATGCTTAATGGAAGGACTGGTTGAAAATTTGGGGGATTGATTAAATAATGTTTTCCTAAATTCTCTACTTTCCATGAGAACCCCCCCCTGCTTTTTCATCCAAAATTGAACTGGAAAATATTTCAAGGCTAAAATGACACTGCAGTGTCTTATGGGAATTGTAATTCTCATCTCCCCCACTCTCACTCAACTTTGGACTGGATTCCCCAGCAGGACTTTATCACCCATGATGCACAGCAGCCATGTGACTGCCCTGATCTGATGGCCCTTCTCCTTCAACAAGAGGGAAGACCCAGAAGCATCATGGGAGATGTAGTCTGACCAGAGAGCCCCGTCCATAGATGTGATTGGTGGCATGAAATACCAAAACTACAGTTCCCATGAGGCACCCAGGTGATCTTTTGAAATTAAAATACTTCTCTTTTCAGACAACATATTTTGGATTTCAAATTTCTTTTGAAACATGGAAATTTTCAGTGGGGAATACATTTTCTGCCCAATTCTGGGTAGAACACTAGGGCTACGTCTACATTGGCAAGATTTTGCGCAAATACTTTTAACGCAAGAGTTTTTGCGTTAAAGTATTTGCGCAAGAGAGCATCTAAAACGTCGGGTATTTTCTGATTTTTTCCCCCAGCCAGGAGGTGAAAATGCTGGGCACCTGGCAACCCTACAAACACTCAGCGCCCAGCTTCCCCCCTACCCCCGACACCCCCATCCCCGACCCCAGCCCCCATGCTTACCTGGTTCCACAAGGCTGCCGGCACAGAATGGCTGCTGACCAAGGGGAAGCAATGCTTTCCTCTGGGTCTTAGTGCTCAACCGCTCCCCTGTTCCTATCCCTGCACTCACTCTTAAAGGGGACATGCTGTTTTAATGGTGTTTTATTTTATTTTATTTTATTTTATTTTATTTATTTATTTATTTATTCATTTATTTGTTTATTTATTTATTTATTGCTCAACAACTTTGGTCTCCCCCCCTTTTTTTTTCTTTCAACAGAATTTTTTCCCAGTGTTTTTTTGGGGGGGGCGGGGGGATGTTCGATATTTTTGTTTCAACCATCTGGCAACCCTACCTGGGCCTGGGAAGGAGGCCTGGGATGCTTGAGGAACAGATTGTGAACTGTCCTTCCATTTCATAGACAGCTGTTTGTGAGGCCCCTGCCAAAGAGTGGGGTGAGGTGTTTTCCTGTCACCTTTCCCATTTTCCTTTTACCCTTTAAAACAGGATTGCCGTTTAACACATCGTATTTGCCTTGAGCTGCATGCAGTGATCAGGGAATCGTCCAGTGTGGAGAGAGCACCCAGAGTGGGGACACCCAGCCCCTGTCCTAAGTGACCCTAGATGGGGGGTTGAGACCCCTTTGACTCCTGGGTCCATCCATGTCCCTGGGGAGCTCTGCCCACAGGAGAGCGGAAGGTGGGCTCTTGGGGTAAAGGAGGCTTCTGGTAAAGGAAGTGGGGGCAGGGACTCAGATCCTTTCCCTAACCCATTTCACCAGGGTTATGCGGGACCATTCCCCCATTTCAGTGTGGGTCACAATTAGGTTTGCCAGGTGTCCGGTATTGTACCGGACAGTCCGGTATTTGCGCGCTCTGTCTGGTAAAGAAAATCAGAAAATACCGGACATGTGCAATGTCCAGTATTTTCTGATTTTTCCGGCTGCACACCGGACGGAAGCCTGGCGTGGCCGGGGGGAGCGGCTGGGACTCACAGCTGGGAGACGGGGCCACGATTGCCACCGGGAGCCCTCAGTCGGTTGAGTGTGAGGAGGAGGAGAAGCCTCCTCCTCGCTCGTGTGTCGCCGGGAGCCTGCGCGGGATGGGCAGCAAGTGCCCGGATCAGTCCCGCTCCCCGCCGGCCAATTTGCTCGCCCTCCCCCTTCCCGGCCGGCTGGTTCTCCCCCACTTCCCCTCCTGATCTTCCTCCCTGCATCCTCCCCCAGCTCTGCTTCCCACCGGCCCGTTCCTCTTCCTTGTCTCCCCCAGCCAGTGCCGCTGCACCTCTCCCTGACCCCCCATTCCTCCCGGCCCTCCCTTCCTCCCAGACAGCGCCACTGCACCACCCCCATGCCAGCTCTGCGTCCCACTCCCCCTTCCTCCTGACCACCCTCGCGGCCCCCCGATATCCCCCAGCTGTGCTTCCAGCCCCCCCTTACTCCCGGCCAGCCCTGCCCCCTTCTGGCCGGTTCTCCCTCCCCCGATATCCCGCGGCCAGCCTTGTTCCACCCGACCCCCCCCACAACCAGTCCTGCTTCCCCTTAGCCCCCCCATCTTCCCCGGCCAGCCCCGTTGCCACCCCCCCCCCCCCCGTTAGCTGTTTCCAGGCCCCCCCCTTCCCGGCCAGCACCGCTCCCTTCTTGGCCGGCCTCCCTCCCCACCGAAGCGTGTTCGGGGTATTTTTTTTTAAATGATTACCTGGTAACCGCTAGCTGTGATCCAGGTTCTCGGAGGTTGTTTTTTTCTTTTTTTTGCTCAACAACTTTGGTCCCCCCCCCCCCTTTTTTTTTCTTTTCCTTCAACAAAATTTTTTCCCGCTGGTTTTTTTTTTGGGGGGGGGGGAGGGGGGTCGGTATTTTTTTTTCAGACATCTGGCAGCCCTAGTCACAATCTTTGCAGAGGGCAGCCTCTCTCCTGGTGTTTCCATGCCAGCCATGAACAGAACAAAGAAGGGCTGGAATCAACTGCTAAAACAAAGAGTATCCAGGTCTCTAGGGACGTAAACCAATTCCCGTTGAAGTCAATATTAAGATTACCATTAATTTCATTAGGTATTGGATCCGCTGATATATAAGCCGAGAGGTCTGAAGGCTTTTAAGAACGAAGTGTCTGAACTGCTTTCAAAAATATCAATCGCTCATTAAAATCAACAACTGGAGGTTTGAAAAGTAGTGAATGTGGCATCCATATTTTAAAAAGAGGGCCCTGGGAGTTTCCATGCAGAGCAGGTTAACTGTCTGAAACAATAATTAAAAGAGAATTATCAAACACCAGGAGGAATATGATAGAACAGGGGAAATCAGCATGGCTTGTGCTCGCTAATCTGCTGCAATTCTTTGAACATGCCAACTTAGTATCAGATAGAAGAGAACTGTTTGGAGTAATGTGTCTGGACTTCCACAAAGCCTTCAAGGAAGTCACATGGAAGAGGCTCATCAGGAAACTAACTAGGCCTGGCATTTCTCTTTATGAATAGTATGAAAGAGAACTGGCAGGAGACACAAAATCACTTATGTTAGTCATGACTTGATAAGACTGTGAGGAATGGCAGAGGAAATGCAGGGTTTTGATGGAATTCTAGACTACATGGGCCAATGGTCTAATCCACTCTGAAAACACTTCTATTCCTTATTAACAATTTAGATTGGGATTTTCAAAGAAGACTATGGGCCATGTTTCCCGGTTGGCCGGTATCTCACTATTGCACCCTCTTGGGAAGGGAAGGCCATATACCAAGGCACTTGCATGGTTGCAGTGAATCATGGAAGATGTATTCTGGCTGGGAAGCCTAGCCCATTGTGAAGAATTGCAGCATGAACTACAAAAAGCAACAAAACTACAACTCCCATGAGACACTGCTGCAGCCGTTCAGAATAAAACAATTCAGTTTGGGGCCAAAAATCAAGAATTCTTTTGGCTTCAAAGCATTCCATTTTTCCATATAAAATTGGACTTTTCTGTGGAAAGCAGACTCTTTTCGCCAAAATTGTTGTTTAGTTGAAAACCCAATTTTCTACTGAAAATCAGTTTGGATGTAAATTTTTCTACCATCCCGACTGTTTATTTTGCTTGACATATACTGGTCACTAAATATCCAAATAATTTCAAAGCATCATTTTCTCCACAATGGTGGGTTACTGTGTGTCCACATGTCATCAGCTGACAGATCCCCTTGTATTGGTCAGCCTTGTATACACTGCTTTTTTTCCTCCCAAACTTGGAAACTCATAGGACTGGGAGACCTCGGAAGGTCATATAATCCAGGTCCCTGCACTCATGACAGGAATAAGAATGATCTACACCCTTCCTGAAAGGGGTTTGTATAACTTGCTCTTTAAAACCTTCAGTGGTGGAAATTCCACAATTTCCCTAGGCAATTCATTCCAATGCTTAACCATCCTGGCGGAAAATTTTTCCTAATGTCCAACCTAAACCTCCCTTGCTGCAATTCAAGCTCATTGTTTCTTGTTCTATCCTCAAAGGTTACAGAGAACATTTTTCTCTCTCTCTCCTTCTTGTAACAACCTTTTACGTTGAGAGTCTCTGGGTTAAACTTAGAGGCAGGAGCAACAGAGATGATGTTGTGGTTGGTGTCTGCTGTAGACCACCAGATCAGGTGGATGAGGTAGACGAGGCTTTCTTCAGACAACTAAGGGAAGCTTCCATATTACAGGCCCTGGCTTTCATGGGGGCCTTCAATCACCCTGACATTTGTTGGGAGATCAATACACAGACAATACAGGAAGTTTTTGGAGAACGTTGGGGAAAACTTCCTGGTACAAGTGCTGATGGAACCAACCCAGAGTCATGTGCAGCTTGACCTGCTGCTCACAAACAGGGAGGAATTAGTAGGGGAAGTAGATGTGGGCAGCATCCTGGGCTGCAGTGATCATGAGATGGTCAAGTTCAGGATCCTGACCAAAGGAAGAAAGGAGAGCAGCAAAATACACACCCTGGACTTCAGAAAAGCAGACTTCAACTGCCTCAGGTTACTGATGGGCAGGATCCCCATGGCTGCTAACATGAAGGAGAAAGGAGTCCAGGAGAGCTGGATGTATTTTAAAGAAGCCCTATTGAAGGCACAGGAACAAAGCATCCCGATGCACATTAAGAAAAGCAAAAATGGTAGGCAACCAGATTGGCTTAGCAAGGAAAGACTTGGTGAGCTTAAATACAGAAAGGAAGCTGACAAGAAGTGGAAACTTGGACAGATGACTCGAGAGGAGTATACATATATTTCTCGAGAATGCAGGGGTGTAATCAGGAAGGCCAAAGCACAATTGGAATTGCAGCTAGCAAGGGATGTGAAGGGTAACAAGAAAGGTTTCTACAGGCATGTCAGCAATAAGAGGGTGTGGGGCCTTACTGCATGAGAGAGGTAACCTAGTGGTAGATGATGTGGGAAAAGCTGAAGTACTCAAGGCTTTTTTCCTCTGTCTTCACTGAGATGAGTTTCCTAGGGAGGGGTAGAATCTCCATCCCTAGAGATTTTTAAGTCTGGGCTTGACAAAGCCCTGGCTGGGGTGATTGAGTTGGGGTTGGTCCTGCTTTGGGCAGAGGGCTGGACTCGATTCCTGAGGACTCTTCTAACACTATGATTCTATGTACTCAAAAACTATTTTCATGTCCCCTCTCAGCTTCACCAAATTAAATAAACGCATCTTCTCTCATAGGACATGTTTTCAAAGACCTTTAATCATTTGTGTTGCCCTTCTCTGGACTTTTCCCAAGGTGTCCACATCTTTCCTGAAATGTGGTGCCCAGAATTGGACTCAATACTCTAGCTGATGTCTAATTAGTGAGGGGTAGAGTGAAAGAATTACTTCTCGTATCTTCTTGCAGTGCTCCTACTAATACATCCCAGAATAATGTTTGCTTTTTTTGAAACAGTGTTGCCCTGTTGACTCGTATTTAGCTTTGTGATCCACTATGAACCCAGATCCCTTTCTGCAGTACTCCTTCCTGGGCAGTCATTCTGTTCCCACGGGAAATGTGCTCAGAGTCAAGTGCTGCTTCGGGAACTATGTGCCAGCCATGTTAATAGCTAGATTAGAATGCAGCACAGATTTAGCAACTCTTAATACATTGAATATATTCTGTTCATTTCCAAAGTGCCATGCATAGGTATCAGAAAGCATTTGAGAAGCCATTATATGGCACTGATTTCACATCTCAAAGCCCTGCAAATCCGCAGACATCTGCTTTATATCCATGGGTATTTGTGTCTGTGGACATGGATGCAGTTGCAGATACTGATATCCATGGCTCTTTTTTTGTGGATACAGAAGCAGATGTGGATATAAATTTTGTATCTAGAACCCTGAAAATCCATGGATATGCACTTTATATCCATGGATATCCGTCTCTGCAGATGTGGTTGAATAAAAGTAGGGTGAAAATCAGGAAAAAAACAATGAATACTTTTTGTAAAACATGGGATTTTTTTCAGTAAAAATCAGTTTGAAGCGAAAATGAAGGGTTTTAAGTGGTATTATAATGTGCCCATCACCTTGGCATCTAAGGGACAAGGCTTCCCAGTACATACATCACACTGAGCCAGAAAGCATTCCTCAGCGCTGTGCCGGGAGGATGTAATACTGTCTGGGGCTACATAGCCATCAGCATAGCTTTCCTTACAGGGCAGAAAGCAAAGCTGCCTTTTTTCTTCCCCCCTCCCCTCTGAATATGGATGGGAGTGTTTTTCTCAGGCAGAAGGAAGACCCAAGGCCAACCTGTCAGGGGCAGAACAGACGCTATGGCTTGTAACAGTGTGTTTGGTTGAGGAGAAGACAAGGAAGCAGCTAGCAGCCACTCCAGAAGGGAAATGGCTTTTTTCAGCGGGGGCTGGTACTATGAGTGACACTATGGGATTCTTCTTTGACATCTGCAACGAGAGCCAGGCTGCGACACAGCAATGTTGTGGGACCGCACCTGGAGCAAACTAGCAACCACAGTAACTTCAATGCAGAGGAAAAGTTGGTTTCACAGCATGTGGTGCCAGGCTGAGCTCTGGGGGTTGTGTCCTCCACAGGTGAAATTCACAGACCCAAGGCTTGGCTCCACCTGCAACAGTGCCCCTGCAACTCCTAGGCTGTGTCTACACTGGCCACTTATTCCGGAAAATCAGCCGCTTTTCCAGAATAACTTGCCAGCTGTCTACACTGGCCCCTTGAATTTCCAGAAAAGCACTGACGATCTAATGTAAAATCATCAGTGCTTTTCCGGAAAAACTATGCTGCTCCCGTTTGGGCAAAATTCCTTTTCCGGAAACCTGTTCTGGAAAAGGGCCAGTGTAGACAGCCCAGATTTCTTTTCCGCAAAAAAGCCCCGATCGCGAAAATGACGATTGGGGTTTTTTTTGTGGAAAAGCGTGTCTACATTGGCACGGACGCTTTTCTGCAAAAAGTGCTTTTCCGGAAAAGCATCCTGCCAATCTAGACACGCTTTTTCCGAAAATGCTTATAACGGAAAACTTTTCCGTTTTAAGCATTTCCAGAAAATCATGCCAGTGTAGACGTAGCCCTACTGTGTGAGAGGAGACTGGACCTGGCACTCTGTGAAGGTGCTCTCGGACAGGCAGCATGCAGGCCTGGAGCACGGGGTGGGTACTTAGCTGGTGTCTGGGCTCATAGGAACTGCCAGGCTGGCTGAGAACAACGGTCAATCTAGTCCAGTAGCCTGACTCTGACATGGGCTGGACACATTTCCGGTAACAGCGCTGATTGAAGATGGTGACTTTTGAAGTTGTAACATTTGTTTTCCAAAAACAAATCCTTGGGCAGATTTTCACGAAAAGCAGAAGTGCATTGAAAAGTTAGTTTCTGGCTCAGAAGACAGGCTTTCCAAAGGGAGAAGTGAGTGTTTAGAACAGTGGTCTCCAACCTTTTTACACCCAAGATCACTTTTTAAATGACAGACCAAGCCAAGATCTACCACCCTGCCCCTTCCTTGGAAGCCCCGCCCCTTCCTTGAAGCTCAGCGAGGGTGCACCACGCTCCACATGGGCGGGCGCAGAGGAGAAGCTGCCTGGCCAGCTGGCTGTGGCCTTCAGTCCAGAGGAGGCTGAACTGAGCTCCAGCTGATCGGGCGGCTTCCCCTCTGTGCCTGCCCACGTGGAGCTTGGTGCACCCTGGCTGAGCGCCATGGTCAGGTGGCCAGGAAGCCTCTTCTCTTCGCTACCAGCCTGGCTGTCCTGCGCTCAGCCCGGGAAGCTTGCTCCAGCACAGCTGGAGCCTGATGCAGCCTCCCTGGGCTGAGTGCAGGGCAGCCGGGCTGGAGGGAAGAGAAGCAAATGCCCGGCCAGTTGGCCATGGCGCTCAGCCAGAGTGCACCAAGCTCCATGTGGGCAGGCTCAGAGGAGAAGCCGCCAGTCAGCTGGAGCACGGGGCATCCTCTTTCAGCAGAAAGCCACAGTCAGCTGGCTGGGGTGTTTCAGCCCTCCCGACCTCCCAGCTCCCACCATTCCTCGCAGCTACTCTCCTGTGTTGTTGCTCGGTGAGTAGCTGCTCCTCAAATGAGGAGGCACACAGTTCAGAGAGGGCTCAAGAGCTTCTCTTAGAGCCCCTGAGATCTACTGGTAGATCGCGACCTACTGGTTGGTGACCACGGGTTTAGAACATAAGAACGGCTGTACTGGGTCAGACCAAAGGTCCCTCCAGCCCAACATCCTGTCTGCCAACAGTGGCCAGCACCAGGTGCCCCAGAGAGGGTGGACCGAAGACAACGAGCAAGCGATTTGTCTCCTGCCATCCTTCTCCAGCCTCTGACAAACAGAGGCCAAGGACACCATTTTATCCCCTGGCTAATAGCCTTTTATGGACCTAACCTCCATGAAATTATCTAGCTTCTCTTCAAACTCTATTATAGTCCTAGCCTTCATAGCCTCCTCTGGCAAGGAGTTCCACAGGTTGACTACACGCTGTGTGAAGAAGAACTTTCTTTTATTTGTTTTAAACCTGCTCCCCATTAATTTCAATTGGCACAACTCTGGGAGAGAGTCGAGAGCCTCAAGGCAAGTCCTGCTCTGGCTGACTGAAAGCAGAGTTTGTCTATCCCAGATCACCCGCAGAGGAGGGACTTTGAACCTGCTTCTCGCAGAGGAGGGCAACACCCCAACCAGCCTACTACAGAATCCCTCTCGCCTTCCAACTACATGTGGATACAGCAACCTCCAGCAATGCAAGCCAATGCTCAGCTTGTGTTATTAGGAGGGAGAAATTCCTTCTCTCCAAGAGCATCTCGGTGGGGTTTAACTGTCTCTGGCTAGGAAGATTTAGCAGCATCTGGAATGGGAGCTGACTCCATCCCAGGCAGAGAAGTGACCGTTGGTGGTGGGTCCCCTCTAGCAGAACACTGATCCTTTTATGTCTGTCATGGTCTCATCTGCATTGATTCTCCATCATCGCATCGTTCACCGGACCACAAAGGAAAAGGCCCTGAAGGCATCCAGGCCACTAAGGGCCCAACCCTAGAAATAGTGAGAACTTGTGCTCAGCTGCTCTCTGCTGGTGTTCAGCTGCTTGCAGGACCTGGGGGCAGAGGTAGGTTCCCAGGGACCTTGTTCCTGACCCAAACCCACAGCCCTGATTGTGTTGTTGTGAATGGCTGCTGCATTCTAGCCGAGTCAGAGACATCGCCCGTTCCCCTGGAACCCAGCACAGCAGCCTGCCTGCCACAGCTGTGAGCGGCGGTCTGGACCCCCCTTACCTAACAGCAGGACGGGAGGCAGACAGAGAAGCAGCAGAATGGGCATTTTGTCTCTGCGGTAACTTGCAAGACCTGCAGTTGCGCCACCTGGTGGTAACCAATGAGCACAAAACGCTAGGAATGCTAAGAAGCATTGGTCCCTTTGGATTAGGGATGTGAAAGACTAGTCGACTAGTCACTTCCCCTCCTTGCTGCCTCTATCAGAAGGAGGCAGCTAAGGGGTAGGGAAGAGGAGAGAGCGCTTCAAAGCGGCAGTGCAGCATGGTGCCTGGGGCCAGACCTCGGGCTCCATGCAGAGCTGCTGCTTTGAAATGCCACATGCAGCCCTGGGCCAGTTGGGATCCCAGGCTGTACACGCCTTTGTCAAAGCCACAATGCCACATGGAGCCTGGGGTGGCACGTACCGTGCTCGTTCTGTGAATGAAAAGAGGGCTTCATGCTCCAAATGCACAGAACGCCCTTGGGACCATCCCCTGATAGCCTTGTGCATATGAGTAGCACATTAGAGTAAAGTACTGCTCAGGAAGAATGCAGGGGGGAATGGGCCCTCCATCTGCAGTACTGCTGACCCCCAAAATACTGGGTCTAACCTCAAAAATCATGAGCTTTTAAAACACATAATAAACAGGGCAATTGTCAAGTGATCCGTCTCCCGTCACCTAGTCCTAGCTGTAGGCAGTCAGAGGTTTAAGAACATCCAGAGCACTGGGTTGCCTCCCTCAACACCTTGACTAATAGCCACGGATGGACTCTAGGGGTATGTCTAGACTGCATCCCTCTGTCAGCAGAGGGATACAGATTAGGCAAGTCGACATTGCAAATGAGGCAGGGATTTAAATACCCCGTGCCTAATTTGCATAAAAATGGCTGCCGGGTTTTGCCGACTCAGCACTTTGTTGGCAAAAAGCGGCAGTCTAGAGAAGGATCTGTCGAGAAAGAAAGCCTTTTTCGACAGATTCTGTAAACCTCCTTGCAGGAGGCATAACGGATCTGTCGAAAAAGGCTTTCTTTCTCGACAGATCCCCCTCTAGACTGCCGCTTTTTGCCAACAAAGTGCTGAGTCGGCAAAATGTGGTGACCATTTTTATGCAAATTAGGCACGGGGTATTTAAATCCCTGCCTCATTTGCAATATCGACTTGCCTAATCTGCATCCCTCTGCCGACAGAGGGATGCAGTCTAGACATACCCTATGAATGTATCTAGTTCTTTCTGGAACCCAGTTATACCCTTTGCCTTCACAGATTCCCCTGGTAATAATTTCAGCCAGCTCTACTTGTAGGGTTTCTAGCACCACTAAAACTTGTGTGCACTGGTTTGCAGTTCATTACATGGTGCTCATAACACATGCCGATTTTGTGCTCACTTCTTTTGAACCTTAATCGTAAATGTTTAGTTTTGGATTTTCTCTAAAACAAAAAAATGTTATCAACAAAAATCCATTGAAAAAATGGGTTGCTCAAAAAAGTTTGACCAGCTCCACCATTATTTCTGCCTCATTTGCAGACGGGCCACCCTCCCCAAAAAGCAGTACTCAAAACAATGAACTCATAGGCTCTAATTAGCTGTCTCTATGACATCATATCACGAAGACTCATTCTTCTTTAGGCAGGCTTCCAGGAGCTACGTTTCTCAGGGCATGTCTACACTAGGGAGATGATTGACCCTCCAGAGGTCGATCTTCTAGCTTTTGATTTAGCAAGTCTGAATCGAACGCTGAGGGCAAACCTTGCCAGCATCCAGTACTCCTGGCTCTGTGGGGAGTAAGGGACGCTCACGGGTGTGTGTTCTCATTGGTCTCCCACAGCGTGGATAGGGATTTAAGGTAGATCAACTCCGGCTACGCAACGAACGTAGCTGGAGCTGTATATCTTAGGTCAACTTTCCCCTCCAGTGTAGACCAGGCCTCAGAGAGGAACAGGCCAAATTCCTGAAGCCGTTTGCTTACCTCTCAAATCCATTCAAACCTCTCAGTGAAGTGGAAGATTAGGGTTGTGGTTAAAACAGGCTTGGGGGGTTCCAGAGTTGAGGTTTCGACTTTTAGTTCTGCTCTTTAATTGTTCTGGAATATTGGGCAAATCTCTAGGCCTCATTTCCTGTATCCTTCAAATGGGGACATTAAATTGTGCTTTGTCTGCCTTCTCCATGTAGATTGTAAAGGGGTCACAGTGTATCTCAGTATAAATTTATACTCAGAGTTGTGGTAATTACTGGTAATTTTAAACTGAAAAGTGGAGTTGTTTTTTTCTAAAAGACCAGCTCCACTTCAATCAGGAATTAATTTAGGCAAGTCTACGGCCATTTTACCTTGCCTGGCCACTCATTAATGGATTCGAAAGTGGCAACCTTCTTTCAAAGTGATTTCAGGAACCAGCTAGAGAGAGAGGGTATGTCTACACTACCCTCCTAATTCGAACTAGGAGGGTAATGTAGGCATACCGCACTTGCAAATGAAGCCCGGGATTTGAATTTCCCGGGCTTCATTTGCATAAACCGGGTGCCACCATTTTTAAATCCCGGCTAGTTCGAACCCCGTGCCGCGCAGCTACACGCAGCACGGAGTAGCTAGTTCGGATTAGGCTTCCTAATCCGAACTAGCTGTACTCCAACTAGCCGGGATTTAAAAATGGCGGCGCCCGGCTTATGCAAATGAAGCCCGGGAAATTCAAATCCCGGGCTTCATTTGCAGGTGCGGTATGCCTACATTACCCTCCTAGTTCGAATTAGGAGGGTAGTGTAGACATACCCAGAGAGATTGTGGAATGGGCCTTCATACATAAGTCTGATACATTTAGCCAGGCATTAAACAGACATTTCTTGGATAGGCCGATATATTCAGCACCCAAATGACATGAAAAGCTAAGTATCAGGCATTTACAGCCCACTCTATTAGCCTCATTGAGCATGAAAACTTTACTTGACTAGTTTTTTCCCATCCTTCCTCCCCTCTTTTCCTGCTATTTATTTGTACCTCTGGACCCCTTGCTCCATGAATCTGAAGAAGTGGGTTGTACCCACGAAAGCTGGTGATCCCAGCTACAGTCTCTAAGGTGCCACAGGACCATATGTTCGTTTTTTAGTTACAGACGAGCCTGGCTACCCCCTAACACTTTTAGTCAGGCTAGGCAGCTACAAAAGTTCCTGTTGGCCTTATAGTCTAGGAATCTGTACTGCACCTTGCACAGTGCAGCCAGGTCTGCTGACAGGGAAGCGGGGACAGGTCAAAGAAGACGACAGCCCCAGAGAAGCAGCAGCAGCCAAAGCCCAGGCACTTTAAATTGCCACCAGAGCCAGAGTGCCATGTGATTTAGGGCTGCTTGGGGTGGGGGAAAGGAAGAGGGGACACAGAGCGGTATGCTCCTTGCAGCACTGACAGATGGTTGCCTCTGTTCTGCCCCATCCGCCCGGGCCCTGCCCCTTCTCTGAGTGCGGAGTCAGCCTCCCTCCCCCTTACCCAGGGGCCCAGCAAGTCTGTCTCCGCTTCAGTTGGCTCTTTGGGTGAGAAATCACACAAGAGATGCCTTTTCCACAGGGCTGACACTATCACTTCAGAAATGACCTGCATCCCAAAATCTGGGGCTTTCTGCTTCCTGTGCTGACTTGGGACGGGATGTGCAGCGACACATGACATGAAAAATAAACTTGAAAATAAAATATCAGTTTCAACTTTTTGGAATCTCAGGAAAGTTTTGTCTCCCGGTCACTTCCTGCTTTGACAAGAGTTGCAGTCGATTTGTACGTCCCGTGAGCAGAACCCCTTGCCGTTTCTCACAGCCCTTCCTTTTGGTACAGGTGTATGTTTAGAAATATGAGAAATCTTAACCCCGATGTGTGAATTCTGAAACATCCATTCTGTTGGAAGTTAATGTGCTCTACTCTCCATCTCCACTAGATGGTAGGAAGGTACTGGAAAGAAAACTCCCTGTTCTAGTCACTCATTTATTTATTATTAGAACATCACAACCAGAAGGTATATGGGAAAGATTCAGTGGAAATCAAGTCAATTCATGCTGCTCTACGGTAACAACAGGAATGTCATGCACACTTGCCCAATATGGTTTCAGAAACTTTCTTGCTATGGATATAATGTTAGTGTGGCCCAGCACTTTATGCAGTGCATTTACCAAGGCATGCTGCTACACAGCCAAAAGTTGCAGCGGCATGATAAGATCACCAGTAATAAGTAACCAGCTAAACCACCTTAAGGACCTAGGTAGAAATCAATCTGACTGGCACTTGATCTGCAAGGCAGCTACGGCTCTTGGACATTCTCTAGGAGGAGGAAGTTCAGTACAGAATCCTCTCCCTTCACCCAGTACTATGAGCTGAAACTTGACTTAGACCCAAAGGGTCTGTGCAGAGTAGAATTGCACTCTCATTCTGCAGTACCACTGTGGACGCACAGCCGTGTGCTCTGGAAATTAAACTCACCCTGATGACTAAGCTGCCGCGGTTCCTCTCCCTCAGAATCTCTTCAGGACACCACCCACGTGCCCTTGCAGCCTAGGCAAGAAAAACTCATCACTCCAATTTCCTTTCATCCTGATAACAAAAGCAGCTAATTTTAATTCCCTGTGGCTCTATGAAAGCCATTCACAGAAGGGCAGCTCATTCTGCCACTTACATTTCACCTCCTGTTTTATTCACCCCAGGAATATATCAGGTCAGTTTAAATGAAGCAGAAGTTTCTATTTGAATTCACTTGCTATGCTCTCAGCCACAATGAACAATCCACTGGCCATCCACTTGCAGCCTCGAGTAACAGATCTCCGTGCATCTGTCTACACTTCAGTTAGAACACCCATGCTTGGCCTGTGCCAAGTGACTGAGGATAGGTCTACACTACGCCAGAAATTTGACTTGAGATACACAACTCCAGCTATGAGAATTGCGTAGCTGGAATTGACGTACCTTAAACTGAATTTCTGGAGGGCCCCACGGTGGAAGCACTGGGGTCCATGGGGGCACCCTCAGCATTCAATTTAGTGAGTCCTTACTAGATAAACATGGGGTGGCCAAGGCTAAGGTCCATCTAAGGTTGGGAGCTCCTGACATGCACCCCTCTTCCACTGCACACCCTAGTCTGCCCTCTCCATAGACCTCCTCCCAAAGGAGATGTTAGAAGTTCTCATGTTCTGGAGGCCCCAGCTTCAGTTCTCCCTCTTTCGGGCCACACTGCTCATACAAATCTCTAAGACCAGCATTACTGGCTGCTGGTGGCTCACCCCAGTGCAGCATACAGCTGGGGGGAGAAGATACACTGCCACGGCTTCCCTAGGACTCAGCAGCCCCTTTGAAGTCATTGCCAGCTGCATTTTGCTCTAATTTATTCTAGGGGACTGGCCCTGGAAAAGGGGCCCATCGAGTCATCGGAGCACGTGCCGTCTCCCATGATTGTGCTGCATGTGTCTCAACTGAGCTGAGCCCAAAGGCTTTTGTGACTCCACCCCAAAAAAAAGTTTTAGGTTTTAAATTAATTACAAAACAGGTTCTCTGATGGACAAGCCTGGCACCAAGGAAAATAATTCGTCGCATGTGTGACAGTGTGTTAAATGGACATATGGAGGGGTTTGCGCTTCAGCAGCAAGTGATGAGGTGTCAAAAAGAAAAAACCTAACAGCTCTGAAACATGTGAACTTTGCTTTGCTTTTTTTTCTTTTTGCAATTTAGAAAAGAGATTTCCTCAGTCCTCGCCCCAGACATATTTCCATTAATCACAGGGCAGTAGCTCATTCAATTAAACACATGGGGGGGGGGGGTATGTTAGCGAGAAGGAGGCCTTAAGATATAATGGAGCTCTGAAACCTCACTTAACCATGAGTGATACTCTGATTCCCTCTTAGTGTCGAAAATGATCTTACTGCCAGAATCTTCACACAATATCCCCCTCTCCTGGACTCTAATTTATTAAACAACATTCTGGTCCCAAGAAAGCCGCCACACCAAGCGAGTATCCAAAACATCCACATGGGATATTGGCTTCCTAATTTGCTTCCAACACACTGTCTTCTCTCCAATACTCTCAGGGTGTATCTACACAGCACCCAACCTTGAAATAAGATACGCAATTTATTCTGTGCACATTGCATATCTTATTTTGATACCATTTCAAAATAGGCTATTCCATAATTTGGCACATCTACACAGAGCCAAATTCAAAATATGCACTATTTTGAGACATCCCTTAGCCCTCATGGAACAAGGGTTACCGGGATGCCAAAATAGCACGCCCGTCATTTCGAAAAATATTTCTAAATAACGGTCAGCTTGTGTAGACGTGGGATAGCTATTTTGAGATACCTTCCGGTATCCCGAAATAGCCGTGCAGTGTAGATTTACCCCCCGGTGACAGTTGATTACCATAGTAACCAGCCAAGATTTGGTGCCCACAAACAAGGCAGTTGCAGACAACTGTGGTGGAGGGCCCAAATCCTGAGCTCTTTTAAGTTTAAAGACAGGAGTTTGCCCCATAGCCTCATTTGGATCTTTTCTTCACTCTGAGTCTGTGTCCTACATTATCAGCTGGAGAGATTGATATTTGCTTAGTTGCAAATGTCCACAAAGAGCCACGGTTGGAAGGTTTTGTGAGAGGGTTTTCCCAGCCTGCATCCCCTGGTTCTTGTCACGCAGACAAAGAGCAGAAGACAGAAGCAGAGAGGTGCGGGCAATGCAATGTTTATCAGGGTTAGTGTCCTACAAGCATGAGTCCCATAATCCTGATGCCACAGGGCCTTGTTTCCCAGTGTCCTGTCCAGTAGGACAAGTAAAATCAATTTCTTACTGCTATGCGAGCTGACATACCAGATGGGGGGGCACGTGACCTCCTCATGTGACCCTCCATGGGACTCTGCCCCACTCCCAGCCAGAGAGACATAAGGATCTTGCGCAAAAAGGGGTCCACACAGTTTGGCTTTGCACACAAACCCCTTGCGCAAAAACGGAACGGAAGAGCGTATGCAAATGAAGCAAGAGAAAATGCTAATCTTTCAGCAAAGCATGTAGTGTAGACAAAGCCAACATGTCCTAAGCTTTGAACCATTTCATGGAAAGTGGAATGAAAATGAAAACACTTTTTGCGGAAAAGCATCCATGCCACTCTAGACGCGATTTTGCGCAAGAAAGCCCCGATTGCAATTTTCACCGTTGGGGCTTTTTTGCTCAAAACAGTTTTTAGCTGTCTACACTGGCCCTCTTGCACAAAAACATTTCCGGAAAAGGTTTTTTGCCCGAACGGGAATGTCAAAGCATTTGCTCAAGAAGCACTGATTTCGGACAGTAGAACGTCAGTGCTTTTGCGCAAAATCAAGCGGCCAGTGTAAACAGCTGGCAAGTTTTTGCGCAAAAGCCATCGCTTTTGCGGAAAAACTTGCCATTCTAGATGCAGCCATCTAGTTTGGCTTCCTGTACCACACAGGGCAGAGAATTTCCCCTAAGATAATTCCCTGAGCTGATCTTTTTAGAAAAGCATCCAATATTGTTAAAAATTGTCAGTGATCGAGAAAACATGAACCTTGGCAAATTGATCCTTGGTTAATTACTCTCACCATTTAAAATATATGCCTTATTTCCACGCTGAATTTCCAGCCATTTTATTATGCCTTTTTCCACCTGACTGAAGTTATTGAGTGCTAAAGGCTTGGAGAGGTAAACCAAAAACCTCAAAATGTATCATTTTTTAAAACTATCTCCAGCTTATCTCTGAAATATCTGAGTGCACAACTGGACCCAAGGGTCTGGACACCACTGAGTACTTGTCCTTCATATGCCCGGTTAACATGTTTACTAACCATATCATCATCCAATTTCAAATCCCCAGCTAGGGAAAATGCTGAAATCAATGAGAAACAATTTGCCGTTCCCACAGTGTAACTCTTACAAGTCGTACATTGGGGCAGATGCCTGGTGTCAGTGCCATTCCTGGGAAGACAGTATTCAAAGGCGGCAAGAGAAAATTACATTGTCTGTCATTGTCAACATTATCAAGAGCAGACACAAAACAAAAACATTTGAGGATGTTAGATAGAAAACTCTTTAGAGCAGGAGAGCAGGTAGATAAAACTGGATGCAGGAGCAAAAGAGACAGGCTTATCCATCATCTCTGACATTAACATTACCCTATCTTTATAGCTTTAACACTATCAAAGAGCTATCAGCAGGTGGGATGCTTGATACAGAATCTCACTGATGGATTGAAATAAAAGCAAGTTCTATCCCCACAGGAAAATTCAGTTTCATGTTAGGATGGATGTCTGCCTGAATAGGAGGCTGAAGGAGCTGTGTGCACAGTTGATGAAATGCATGTGAAGTTAAGATAAGACCATGGTTGGGTGCATGTTGGAGCATAAAACCCCCGTGTGCAGCCTTTTGTCTGAGAACAACTGCCACTGAAATGGATTGCACTCATATGGAACAAAATTAACTCTGGTTTGGAGGGCGCAGGCATTATCTAAGTGGCACCTAGGACTTGTATAAATCCCCTGCACCAGGTTGCAATTTCATATTTGGGAACACCGTGTTCTATAACCCTTTTTAAACTATGTCAGTATTCGACATGCACAGTAGTGGCAGCAGCAGCGGACATAGCAGCACTTGGCTCCATTATGTTTTGGGAAAAAACACAGAGAAAGTTACACAGGAGGCAAAAATTTCACACGTGCCTAAGTGACCTAAGACCTGTCTTTTAAATCAATGAGGTGCTAAGGAGTCCAGATGTGTGCATAACAGATTTGGGGATTTAACAGATGTAAATGGAAAAAACCAGACTCAATACAAACTGAAATTGATTTTTTTAATGTATAGCAAACCAAAAAGTCATAAAACTAATTTCAGGCCAAATAAAACATTTTAATGTCTCATTTGGATTTTGAGTGCTTTAAATAAAATAAAATAAAATGGAAGGACATTCTGAAGCAGAAAAATCAACTTGTTTCATTTTGAAAATGTTGCAATGAAACATTTTTCAATTTTCTGACTTTTCACACAAACAATTCAATTGTCATTTTGATATTGCAAAATCTTCATTTTTTCATCAAATAGAAGTTTTGTCAGAAAAATTTCACCCTGTTCAATGTAGGCAGAAGAGAACATCTACATTGCATCCTTGGTGAGTTAAACACAAAAAGAAAGCTTACAAGAAGTGGAAACTTTGACAGATGACAAGGGAGGAGTATAAATATATTGCTTGAGAATGCAGGGGATTTATCAGGAAGGCGAAAGTGCAATTATAATTGCAGCTAACAAGGGTGTGAAGGGTAACAAGAGAGGTTTCTACAGGCATGTTAGCAATAAGAGGGTGATCAGAGAGGGCGTGGGGCCCTTATTGAATGAGGGAGGTAACCTAATGACAGATGATGTGGGAAAAGCTGAAGAAGTCAATGCTTACTTTGCCTCTCTCTTCATGGACAAAGGCAGCTCCCAGACAAATGCACTAGGCAACACAGTATGGGAAGGAGGTGGACAGCCCTCGGTGGGGAAAGAGCAAGTTAGGAACTACTTAGAAAAGCTAAACATACACAAATCCATGGGTACTGGGGGAGTTGGCAAATGTCATTGCAGAGTCTTTGACCATTATCTTTGAAAACTCATAGAGATCAGGAGAGAACCCGGATGATTGGAAAAAGGCAAATCTAGTACCCATCTTTAAATAAGGGAAGAAGGATAATCCAGGGAACAACAGACTGGTCAGCCTTACCTCAGTCCCAGAAAAATCATGGAGGGGATCTTCAAGGAATCCCTTTTGAAGCACTTGGAAAAGGGGAAAGTGATCACAAATAGTCAACATGGATTCACTAAGGGCAAGTCATGCCTGACCAAACTGATTAGCTTCCATGATGGCTCTGTGGATATGGGAAAGTCAGTGGATGTGATATACCTTGACCATAGCAAAGCTTTTGATACGGTCTCTCACAATATTCTTGCCAGCAAGTTAAGGGAGTATGGATTGGAGCAATGGACTGTAATATAGATAGAAAGCTGGCTAGACTGTTGGGCCCAAGGGGTAGCGATCAATGACTCCATGTCAGGTTGGCGGTCGGTTTCTAGCAGAGTGCCCCAAGGATCTGATCTTGGACTGGTTTTGTTCAACTTCTTTATTAATGACCTGGATGAAGGGATAGATTGCACCCTCAGCAAGTTCGCAGATGACACTAAGCTAGTGGGAGCTTCCAAAGAGGATGGAGAAAGGTTGTTCACAGTAGTGACAGATGGCAGAACAAGGAGCAATGGTCGCTAGTTTACAGTGGGAGAGGTGTAAGTTGGATATTAGGAAAAACGATTTCCCTGGGAGGGTGGTGAAGCACTGGAATGGGTTACCTAGGGAGGTGGTAAAATCTCCATCCCTAGGCTGTGTCTACATTGGCAAGATTTTGTGCAAAAGCGCCTGTTTTTGTGCAAAATCTTGCCACCTGTCTACACTGGCCGTGAGTATTTGTGCAAGAACACTGACGTTGTAATGTACAAAATCAGTGCTTCTTGTGCAAATACTCTGACTCTCCCACTCAGGGATAAGTCCTCTTGCACAAGTGTTCTTGCACAAGAGGCCAGTGTAGACAGGTAACATCACTTTCTTGCACAAGAGAGCGTCTACACTGGCACGGATGCTTTTGTGCAAAAGCAAATCTTTTGCACAAAGGCACATGCCAGTATAGATGCTCTCTTGCACAAATATTTTTAATGGAAAAACTCTTCCGTTAAAAGTATTTGCGCAAAATCATGCCAGTGTAGATGCAGCCCTAGAGTTTTTTATGTCTCGGCTTGACAAAGCCCTGGTTGGGTTGATTTAGTTGGGATTGGTCCTACTTTGGGCAGGGGGCTGGATTTGATGACTCCTGAGGTCTCTTCCAGCTCTAGGATTCTATGATTCTATCAGAGGTATCACTGCAGCACCTTTAGCCACGGAGCTAAATGTTACACTTTAGCATGCTTCCTTTGACTAAAACGTTTAAAAGTTCATTATAGCAGGTTGACTAAACCAACAACTTAGAGAATATTTTCACAAATAATAGCACTGAATTTACTACATGAGTCATGATACATGTGAATGTTTGTGTAAGTACAAAGCAGTTGTGAAAATGCTCACACATCCTGACATTTTCATGAATACGTTAACATTTTGGCACTGGTGATGATTCATCCATGATTCATACCATAATGTTTGTTATTCATTATTCTCCTCTTTAAAGTGCTTCATCCAATCAGAAAGCATAAAAAAATGTGACTTTACTACCCGACTCGCCATGTCACATGAATAAGAACAGTGAATAGCAAATTACTAAATTTTCCAAAATTCATTCAAACTCGTGTTATTCACCCGTGTGCAGAGAGCCATGTACAGCCTATGGCCATTCATTGGTTCAGACCTGAGGTCTATCTATCCTTTGTCTGGCGGTGGGCAGCTCCTGAGACAGGTGTAAGAAATGCACAGTAGCAGATATGGGCTCATCTGCTCCATATCTGCTGTGGAAGAAAACATTGTCCTCACTCTGCGTTTGTAAGCAACAAGTAGCCAGAAGCAGTTTTATTACAAGCTGCAGCAAGGGAAAAACTGGTTCGGACAGGGGGGGAAGCCCCCCCCCCCCCGAGGCAGATCTTCGAATACAAGCAATTATGAAGCAGTTTATATACTGTCTATTAGATATAATAACAATAACAATTAGTCTCCTTCCCATTACAAACACCAATGGCTAACAGTTCTTTAGTTCCACCCAGATGCTCCTTATCTCAAGGTCCCTACCAGAGTCAGCATTCTATCCTTATCTCCGTATGGAGGCGAGAGGCAAAGGCAGCGTCTAATTACAGATCTCGCGTTGTCAGGTCACAGACTTAGCCTGACTCTTGCTCTCTTGTTAACAAGACCAAGATGGCTGCACACAAATTCCCTTATTCCCTTTTCCTGCCTCCACACTGCTCATCCTGGTCTCTAAGGCTGTGTCTAGACTACATGCCTCCGTCGACGGAGGCATGTAGATTAGCCAGATCGGCAGAGGGAAATGAAGCCACGATTAAAATAAACTAGCGGGGTAGTGTAGACATACCCAGAGGGGTGCAGTTTAGATGTAGCCTATGTGTCAGCATACAGGCTAAGTGCTATCAGCACACCCATAGCCTACCCATCACCTTACTATCTATTTTAGAAATATAAAGATCATTTGTAGTAACTCCAGATTAGCTACTTAATCAACTCCTACAATAAGCCACTTAATTGACTCTTACAATAAGCAATTTCCTCATTCCTTGTCTCTTCCTTGTCCCCTCTAGTCTATGTAGCTGATTCGTTACTGTATAATTAGTTTACTTTTTCATTGTATGATGCCAATTCACAATGATTATGCCAATTC
This sequence comes from Pelodiscus sinensis, assembly GCF_049634645.1. Taxonomy (NCBI): domain Eukaryota; kingdom Metazoa; phylum Chordata; order Testudines; family Trionychidae; genus Pelodiscus; species Pelodiscus sinensis. Next base: position 3,983,363 of record NC_134739.1, on the reverse strand, counting down.
ACTTTCAGAGTATGATCTGAAGAAGTGGATCTGCCCCATGAAAACTCATCACCTAGTAAACCATCTTGTTAGTCTTTCAAGTGCTACATGACTGCTTTTTTTTCTTTTACCAAGATCAGACTAACACGGCTACCTCTCTGTTATTTTAGAAATGTGTGTCTGTCTTTCCATCTGTGAGTCCATTTATTTAAGAACTCCTTCTAACCTGTAAGAACTAGGACCACCAAATTTGAAATGCAGCTTCTTCTTATCATCACTTAAAGCAAGGTCAGGCTTTGGTAGTGCTACGACAATGGGATGTGCTGGAATTTGATTGTTTCTCATATAATGGAAAGGGAGGGATCTGGCAGGGGAGAGTGATACTGCAGAATGACCACAAGTAGACAGCAAGGCTGTGTCCAGACTCCATGCCTCCGTCGACGGAGGCATGTAGATTAGCCAGCTCGGAAGAGGGAAATGAAGCCGCGATTAAAATAATCGCGGCTTCATTTAAATTTAAATGGCTGCCCCGATCTGCCGATCAGCTGTTTGTCGGCAGATCGGGAGAGTCTGGACGCGATGCCCCGACAAAGAAGCCTTTCTTCATCGACACAGGTAAACCTGGTTTCACGAGGCTTACCTGTGTCGATGAAGAAAGGCTTCTTTGTCGGGGCATCGCGTCCAGACTCTCCCGATCTGCCGACAAACAGCTGATCGGCAGATCGGGGCAGCCATTTAAATTTAAATGAAGCCGCGATTATTTTAATCGCGGCTTCATTTCCCTCTTCCGAGCTGGCTAATCTACATGCCTCCGTCGACGGAGGCATGGAGTCTGGACACAGCCCAAGGGCCAGAGATGGGGACTGGGATAGCAGGGAGCAGTGGTGGAGAAAGGGACAGCTGTCTTCCACTATATATTTCAGAAAGCTTGTCTCTCTGTGTGTGTCTCTGTCCCCCAACAAGAGGACGTGCACTCCTCCCCTGACTGTGCCCACTGCAGCTGCAGTAGCTATGGAGAGGTACTTCTCATGTGGCCCCAAGCTGCCGCAGTAAACAAGGGCTGTAGCTGTCTTCTCTTCCTGTGTGGAACAAATCCACACAGAAACACCTTCTGACCCCCGACCAGGATTTTTCTATCTGCTTCCCAAGATCCATAAACCTGGACACCCCGGACGCCCCATCATCTCTGGTATTGGCACACTCACTACTGGTCTATCCAGCTATGTAGACTCTCTCCTCAAACCCTACGCAACCAACACCCCCAGCTTTCTCCGAGACACTACTGACTTCCTAAGGAAACTACAAAACATCGATAACCTCCCCAATAACACCATCCTTGCCACTATGGATGTAGAAGCACTATACACCAACATCCCACATGAAGACGGATTACAAGCTATTAGAAACACTATCCCAGAGGACACCACTGCCAACCTGGTAGCAGACCTATGTAACTTCGTTCTCACCCACAATTATTTCCAGTTTGAGAACAACTTATACCTCCAGATCAGCGGCACAGCCATGGGTACACGCATGGCCCCACAGTATGCTAATATCTTTATGGCTGACCTAGAACAACGTTTCCTCAACTCCCGTCCCCTTTTACCCCTTCTCTACTTACGCTACATCGATGACATCTTTATGATCTGGACGCATGGCCAAGAAACACTGGAGACATTCCACAGAGATTTCAACAACCTACACCCCACCATTAACCTCAACCTGGACCATTCCACACGAGAGATCCATTTCCTGGACACCACAGTACAAATCAACAATGGAAAATTAGACACCACCCTCTACAGAAAACCCACTGACTCATACAGTTACCTACATGCTTCCAGCTCCCATCCAGCACACACCATACGATCCATCATCTATAGCCAAGCCCTTCAATACAACCGCATCTGCTCTAATCCCACTGACAGAGACCAGAAACTTCAGGATCTCTACTAAGCATTTATAAACCTCAACTACCCACCCGGAGAAATAAAAAAGCAAATTGAAAGAGCCAAACGAATACCTAGAAACCATCTACTACAAGACAGACCCAAGAAAACCAACAATAGAACACCACTTGTCATCACCTACAGCTCCCAACTTAAACCTGTCCAACACATTATCAATAGATTACAGCCTATACTGGAACAGGACACTAAACTACAAGAAGCTCTGGGAGACAGACCCATAGTCTCCTATAGACAACCACCTAACCTCAAGATGATTCTTACCAACAACCACAGGACATACCACACTAATACCAACCCTGGTACTTTCCCTTGCAACAAACCCCGCTGCCAGCTTTGTCCACATATTCACTCTGCTGACACCATTATTGGGCCTAACCAAGTGAGTTACAAGATCAAGAACACATATTCCTGCGCATCCAGAAATATAATGCTATCATGCTATATGCTATCATGTGCCGAAAGTGTCCGTCTGCTATGTACATTGGACAAACGTCTCAGACACTTCGCCAAAGAATCAATGCCCACAAAACAGACATTAGACAGGATCACAAAGAAAAAACAGTTGCTTGTCATTTCAACCAGAAAGGACACTGTCTGAATGACCTGCTAACCTGCATCCTACTTCAGAAGACATTCAAATCAGCACTTGAAAGGGAATCCTCTGAACTGGCATTCATGCTAAAATTCGACACTCTCCGCAGAGGAATTAACAAAGACTCCAACTATCTTACACATTACAAAGATAGCTTCCCCAATTATCACCTCTAATACTATTAACTCACAGACATCTAATATCATTAACTCACTGGCATTCACCTTCCTTCCCCCCTCCCCCCGACATCCCCCTTCTCTTCTGCAATGTGATTTGTCCTTTTCATGTGTGTTCATTTTTTTAAATTGTATCCTTTGGTATATATGGTTGTGACTATTTTCTTCCATTATTTGATCTGAGGAAGTGGGTCTGGCCCACGAAAGCTCATCATCTAATAAACCATCTTGTTAGTCTTTAAAGTGCTACATAGTCCTGTATTTTGTTTCAGCTACACCAGACTAACACGGCTACATTTCTATCACTATTCTCTTCCTGGGGCAGCCATATGGAACCTCACATCCTGATCCCAACCCCTTCCCCAGAACTATGATTTAAATAAAGAAAACAAAACCGATTTGAGGTAAGGGCCCGAGCAACGCCAGGAAAATCTCCTAGTTAAATCATCAGAGCTACTTGGGACTTCCCGCTGGAATGGTTTTCTGTGGGGGAAATGCTATTGTCACAGAAATGTCATTTTTCCCACAGAAAATTTTGATTCTGCAAAAAATTTTCAAAATTGAAATTTCCTTCTGTGAAAACAATTAAATTCTAAGTTTTCATCCCAATTTTCGAGAACAAATTATAAAATGCTGGCATTTCCTGCGGGCTGGAAACTCCACATTTGCTAAACTCTAGCAGTTGGGCTATGGGACTGTAAACACAACCACTCTCTGGCTAGTCTTCCTCAGATTAAGAGAATGAGGAGATACAGCAAGCAGTGTGCCTGGGAGGAAAACCACTTACCTTCAGGCAGTGCTTGCCTGGCTCCCACACAGTATGGCGCCTTCTTCACGAGTTCTTAGACTTCCCCTTGATCGTCTTGTCAACGATGCACAAAAACAAGAACAACAAAATCAATGGCACCAGTTCTGTTCCCTTTCTCATCATTTCTGGACCACGGAGCTGCTGGATGCTGATGAATTCCAGGTGGGATACTTTAATTCATTCTTGGATGAATTTCCACATGCATCCATTATTCCACTCTAATTAATTCAGAGACTTTATGGCCACCATCACTTCTGGCACTTTGAGAGGTCCCTCTTGATTCCTTATCAATGGGGCATTTTACCCTTTTTGATATCTATCATCCAGGCAGGATCTTTAATGAAAGAATAGGAAGGGGAAGGAGAGATCAGCAGCCTTCCCTGAGTCCCCTCTACCCTTTCAAATCTGTGTTTACAGACAGTAGCAGTGGGCCAATCCTGGAAGACTCGGTGTGGATGGAGGGTGGGAGGAAGGATTGTGAGGGCACAATGCTCCTAGAAGAACCGTCCATTGAGTCTGTGGCTAAATGTCACAACCGGCCGGCAGTGATCTTTGTGTTGTGTTTTTGGTTGTAGATCTAGTTCTTGTTGTTATAGTAACTGAATTAAGTCACTGGGGTCAGCCCAGCTGGTTTGGGCTTGTTCTAGTGAGTTCTGTGCTATGCAATAAAATGGACACTTGCAACTACACCAGCTCTCTGCATTTCCACTGATTTCTTTCTATAGTGTGAAACTCCCCACGACATAACACTTTGCACGTCTGCTCCTATTTACTCCTGGATTTGAACCTGCCAGTCTCATTGACCGTGTGTCTGGTAATCTCCCTCTGCCTTTCATTCATCTATTGGCAGAGGCTATGGCTGCCAACCCGGCAAGATTGGCCTGGACTCTCCAGGAATTAATCTTTAAAGATTATGTCATGGGATGAAACCTCTAGAAATAAGTCCAAACAAAATTGACAATTGGAAAAACTGGGTAATGGATACCTCCTGACCTCTTCTAGTATTTACTATTATTACTGCCACAAAGAGTAATGCATCGTATCACTTCTCCACATTAACTTTGTCTCTGTACCTCGCTACCTTTACCAGGCTTCTATGTCTACATCCCTGCAGTATCTCCCAATCATTTAAAATAGAAATAATAATGTTTCTTTCTTTGTTTGTTTTGTTCCCTCTTCCCAGCCTGTACAAGAAATAGCTTGACTAATTCATTCATAAAATCATAGAAATATAGGGCTCGAAAGGACCTCAGAGTGAATCATCTAGTCCAGACTCCTGGACTGAGGCAGGACTGAGTATTGACCATCCCTCTCAGGGGTTTGTCTAACTTGCTCTTAAAAACATCCAGTGATGGAGATTATGCACCCTCCCTACATCATTTACTCCTGTGCTTACACATCCCAACAGTCCTCCACCCTCACAGCAGGACCAAGCACCATCTAGAACATCCCTGACAAGTGTCTGTCTAACCCGCTCTTAAAGATCTCCAATGATAGAGATTCCACAATCTCCCTAGGCAATTTATTCCAGTGTTTAACTGCCCTAACAGCTACGAAGTTTTTCCTAATGTTCCATCTAAACCTCCCTTGCGGCAATTTAAGCCCATTGCTTCTTGTCGTATCATCAGAGGTCAAGAAGAACTATTTTTCTCCTTGTGACACCATTTTAGGTACTTGAAAATTGCTATCATGTCCCCTCTCAGCCTTCTGTTTTCTAAACTAAGCAAACCCAATTCCTTCGGCCTTCCCTCATAGCCGAAGTTTTCTAGACATTTAATCATTTTTATTGAACTTCTCTGGACCTTCTCCAATTTCTCCACATCTTTCTTGAAATGCGGTGCCCAGAACTGGACACAATACTCCAACTGAGACGTAATCAGTGCAGAGCAGAGCAGAAAAATGACTTCTCGTGTCTTACTCACAACACTCCTGTTAATGCTGCCCAGAATCATGTTTGCTTTTTTTGCAACAGTGTCACACTGTTGACTCATATTTAGCTTGTGGTCCACTATGATATCTAGATCCCTTTCTGCAGTACTCCTTCCTAGACAGTCGCTTCCCATTCTGTATGTGTGAAACTGATCATTCCTTCCTAAGTGGAGTACTTTTCATTTGTCCTATTAAACTTCATCCTATTTACCTCAAACCATTTTTCCAGTTTACCCAGAACATTTTGATGCTATCCTCCAAAGCACTTTCAACCCCTCCCAACTTAGTATCATCTTCAAACTTATTAAGTGTGCTCTCTATGCCAAAATCTAAATAGCTGATGAAGATATTGAACAGAGCCAATCCCAAAACTGACCCCTGCAGAACCCCACTTGTTATGCCCTTCCATCTTGATTGTGAACCATTAATAACTATTCTCTGAGAACAGTTGTCCAGCTAGTTATGCACCAACTTTACAATAGTCCCATTTATGTTGTATTTCCCAAGTTTATTGATAAGAAGGTCGTGTGAGACCATATACAAATCTTTACTAAAGTCTAGGCATACCATGTCAACCACTTCCCCCTAATCCACAAGATTTGTTATCCTATCAAAGAAAACTATCAGATTTGTTTGACTTGATGTGTTCTTTACAAATCCATGCTGACTCTTCCCTATCATCTTATCTTCCAGATGTTCGCAGATGAATTCTTTAATTATTTGCTCCATTAGCATTCCTGGAACAGAAGATAAGATGTCTGGTCTATGGTTTCCTGGGTTGTTCTTATTTTCCTTTTTATAGATGAGCAACATAATTACCTTTTTTCAATCTTCTGGAATCCATCCCGACTTCCATGACTATTTAAAGATGATAGCTAATGGCTTAGATACCTCCTCTAGCAGTTCCTTGAGCATTCTAGGAAAGTATTGAATAGTGTTGGAGCCAGGACAGATCCTTGTGGAAACTCCTTTTTGATACGTCTTTCCAGATTTGACTCTGCCACTACTCTCCAAATGCAGCATAAGATGATGGTAATACATTCCTTTGCTTTGCTTTCACTTTTGCCATATGTGTGTTTGTGTGTGTGCGTGTGTGTATGTCCCCGTGGACGTGTTTGTGTTCTTCAATATTGTGAAGAACTTATGCAGTTGAAGAACTGAGTTTTGTTTAGAACTCTGCATAGAGAAAGACCTGCAACCTCTTATTTCTTGGGGCAATAAGTTCCGCAGCCTAGGTCAACATCATGTAGAAACCCTGCCTCCTGCACTCTTTACTGGTCATCACATTGATAGTCTGGTGCTATATAGCTGGCCTGGATGTTCATAGACAGGCTGCTGCACTTTGGAGCAGCTGGAATCATTTCAAGGCATGTGGCTTAGTTGCTGGAGATTAAGAGCTAAATGATCACACCTGGAACTCATGGTGCATGGATTACTGTGGTCAGGTTAGTGTTTGATGGCAGTGGGTGCAGCCATGTAGCCAATCATAGGTGGCGGTTACTACCATGTCTATTTGGGAATCCAGTAGCACACAGCTTTCCAAAGGAGCCCAAAGCTCTGTTGGATGCAGCTAAGGGCAGAAGGCCTCATGAGTTGGTGACATTGTAAGTTCCTCAAGTACATCTCTTCCTCAACAGCATTATCCCCATCTTGCCTGGGATCTGAAATTATGGGCTGCTCTTTACCCAGGCTCTTAAGCTCTGTTCATGGAGGAGAGGTCCATGAATGGCTATTAACCAGCAGGGGCAGGGATGGTGTCTCTAGCCTCTGTTTGCCAGAAGCTGGGAATGGTCATCAGGGGATGGATACTGTTCTGTTCATTCCCTCTGGGGCACATGGCATTGGCTACTATCAGAAGACTGGGCTAGGTGGAGCTTTGGTCTGAGCCAGTACCAAATGAGCCAGATGAGGATAACAGAACATAAATGTTTGTACATGGAGGAGGGAAAAAAATTGTTCTTCCTTCACTTGTGAGGGTAGGACAAGAGGCATTGGGATTAAATTGCAGCAAGGGAGGTTTACGTTGGACATTAGGAAAAACTCCCTAACTGTCAGGGTGGTTAAGCACTGGAATAGATAGCCTAGAGAGGTTGTGGAATCTCCATCTCTGGAGATTTTTAAGGGGAGGTTAAACAAATACTTGTCAGGGATGATCAGATGGTGTTTCGTCCTGCCGTGAATGCAGGGGACTGGACCAGATGGCCTCTCGAGGTCCTTTCCAGTCCCATGCTTCTATGATTCTATAAATCAAGATGCCTCTGGACACCCCAGTGGAGTTCAGCTCTGAGAATAGAGCTAGCCAGACAGTGTTCCTTGGAAAAGATTTTCCACCAAAAAATGATCATTTGAAACTCTTCAATTGTTTCTCTAGGGCTGTGTCCAGACTCAGGGGTTTTTTCGAAAAAAGTAGCCTTTTTTCGAAAAAACCTCACCTGCGTCTAGACTGCAGCCGCGTTCTTTCGAAATTAAATCGAAAGAACGCGGCTTTTCTTTCGATGGCGGTAAACCTCAATTTACGAGGAAGAACGCCTTCTTTCGAAAGTTCCTCTTTCGAAAGAAGGCGTTCTTGAATGTAAATAGGGCTTCTTCGAAAGAGAGCATCCAGACTCACTGGATGCTTTCTTTCAAAAAAGCAAGCCGCTTTTTCGGAAGTTCAACGTGCAGTCTAGATGCTCTCTTTCGAAAGAGGCTCTTTCGAAAGTATCTTTCGAAAGAGGCTTGCAGTCTAGACATAGCCTAAATGAAAAACTAGGGTTTGATTTGAAGGACAAGCAAGGGATTTGGATTATCAGTTTGGGGTTTTTCCTTCCCCTTTTCTAGGGGAAGAAAAGGAGAGAGGGCAGGAAAGCGAAGGTGGGAGAGTATCAAGAACTGAAAACAGACATGATTATGGTGGTTCATTTAAAAAATAAAATTTTAACAAAACATTTCATGAAGAAAACAACAAATGTTTCATTTCTGTAAAAAATTTGCTGCTGGGATGATTGATATCTCCAAAGTGTCACATCAGAGCGGGGAACGGCATTGAACAATGGGTTACAATTAGCACTTCTGTCAAGCCTGCTGCTAGACAGACCATGAACCTGGTCCATTGGGGACCCATCGCAGTCACAGCATGTAACGCAGATCACCTCTCCTAGGCAAGCCGTACCAGCACCAGAGCACAGTGCGGGATGTGTGAGGGTTGTTTTCCTCTTAAAAGGCAACATGAAGAATGGATACAATTCCTCTTCCCTTTGTGTAGTGTCACTGTGCACTGATAACAGCTGCTTTATGTCCCATTTCAGTCATGACTAATGTGATTCCGATACAGGCATCCTTCAAGGCTCTATACACACATAGGCAGAGCTGAGCAGGGAAAGACTTTTCCCATCCCACAAACATTTTCAAGATTTCAAACGTTGCTAATGCACTGAGATGAAATGGACCCCAACATTTCAGAGGAAATGAGCACTATCATGGAATAGCCTCTACCTGGTGCTTTGCCAACTTACCAAGGATGCAGGCAACTCCTTTTCTGTCTAATTCAGGAAAATTTCATTCTCCTACATCACAAGTAAGTGCACTACCATTGGGCTATCCTAGTACCTTTCACTTGTATTTTCACCAGAAATTCTGTCCTAGCTGTGAGAAACTTTTCTGCTGGAAGTTTTCTCAAACAATTTTCAATGTTGATAAATCAGCTTTTTCTAATGAGAAACCATTTTGCTGAAATCTTCCTGACCAGCTGTACTCACCTGTCTAACAATGACACAAATATGCACGATGTCAGTAAAATTCTAGGCCCTCACTGACCAACCGGACCATTCCTAATCACTGTGATTTGCCTGTGCAGCACAAGCCGCACCTACATTTTTAAAAAGGCAATGGTGCTATCAATGCTCCAATTAAAGCCTGCATCATAAAGCTGCTTGTGCTAAAAAACAGAGACTAAAAGAGAAAACAGAGTAAAAAATACTTCTAATGCAACTCCTAATACTGCTCCTAATAACAAAGCCTAGCTCTGATTTAGTGCATTTTAAGACCTCAAAGCTCTTTATAAATGAGGTGTACCTCTTATATCCAATTTACAGGTGGATAAGGCTGTAAGAAAATTGAAGGCTGCAATTTTGTTGCAGAAATCACACAGCACCCACCACAACTTTTTGTAATAAGCACAGATTTGAATGGAGTTGTGAGTCCCACAAGCCAAATCACAAGGCCACAAACTCAGATTTGGCCCTTCAAGAACAAGCAAAACACACACCAGCGTTTTTCTGTGCTGCTGTCCTGCTTTGGAAGGCTGGCTCCATGCGTTGGAGGGAGGAGCTAGAACTTATTTGAGGGTGTGTACTGCAGGTCTTGCGTCTTTGTGGGGATACCCAGAGGAGGTCTTAATTCCTGAGGAAATAGGTTAAGAAGAAGACCCTGCAGGGAGAATCTTTCTGGTGCCATGCTGACACTGGACACTGTTTCTATGGCTATGTCTAGACTGCAAGCCTCTTTCGAAAGAGGCTCTTTCGAAAGATACTTTCGAAAGAGCCTCTTTCGAAAGAGAGCGTCTAGACTGCACGCGGAACTTTCGAAAGAGCAAGCCGCTTTTTCGAAAGAAAGCACCCAGTGAGTCTGGATGCTCTCTTTCGAAGAAGCCCTATTTACATTCAAGAACGCCTTCTTTCGAAAGAAGCACTTTCGAAAGAAGGCGTTCTTCCTCGTGAAATGAGGTTTACCGCCGTCGAAAGAAAAGCCGCGTTCTTTCGATTTAATTTCGAAAGAACGCGGCTGCAGTCTAGACGCAGGTGAAGTTTTTTCGGAAAAAGGCTACTTTTCCCGAAAAAACCCCTGAGTCTGGACACAGCCTATGTGTGTGAGAGTGTGTTTGTGGCACTTGAATGCACTGCAACTTGAACAAACTATGGCCACAGCTCTCAAAGCAAAGAAATTACAATGTGTGACTTGTCCAAGGGGCGATGAATAGAACCCCATCCTGAGTACCACATCCATGCTCTCATCACTACATCACGCTGCGTTACTGCAAAACAACCCGCTTTCTTACTTTGAGCCCGGCGCTCTGACTGGTGCGTGTTACACTCACCAAACCAACAAGGGAGGTAGGGGGAGAATTCTTAAGTCGCTTTTTTCTGATTGCTTTTACTTTGGGGAGCAGAGCCATCTCCAGCACAGACCCCCTTGACACCCTCCTATATTGTGCTGAAAAGAGCAGAAGTCCAGTCTAGGCTGTAAAATATGCATGTGCAAATTTCTGACTTAATGAACTTAGTTTAATCAGTTGGCATCTAGGGGGTAGGGCCGTGCCCTTGTCACCGAACACGCCGTGTCAAGATTATAGACCCACACTGGAGAGCTTCAGTGTCTAAAGTTAATTGAATCCTTAGCTGGGCACATGAGTGGGGGGTATTATAGGCTAATCCAGACTGTGGCCCCACCCAGGCTCCACCATGAGGCTGTGTCCTGATTCCCCCTCTCATCTGAAATTGGTGGAGGCTCTGCTCTGGCTGGTAGCCAAGGGCCAGGGTGGTGTGGGCCAGCTCGGGAGTTGGGTCAGCTGGTGGCCCAGTGCTCAGGCCAGCTGGCTCAGGGGATGGGCCAGCAGGCAGACCAGGGCTCCTCCAGTAGGAGATGGGAGCTGTCAGGACTCTGGTCAGGTGGGGGTGATTTCCAGAAATGCCGAGCTGGGTAGTTCCCTGGGGTGACATTGAAAAAGGACGACAGTACTTGGATCGGCGAGGTTTGTAGCACTGTGTATCAGACTCTTAAATGCACTTGAGCATAAAACTGACCTCTGTGCATACAGCCTGTAAAAGGGCTTTAAGCAGCACTGAATTGGTGCATAGTCATCAGCACAGGGGAGAATTTCACCCTTTATATTTTTTTCTGTTTAGGTTAGAAGCAAGATTTTGTTTCTATAACCAGCAGCAACATGAGCACCAACAGTCTAGAAACAACAGTCCTTTAAGCCCAGGAAACTGAATCTCTACCCCTCAGTCTGGGTAATTTTAGAATCCAATTATGATCAAGATCAGATCTTGAAAGAAAAAAATAACAATGAGAATTCATATCAAGATCCTGGGAGGTGACGGAACAGTAGCAATCTTCACTCCCCTGGCAATAAAATTATCTTGATTCATCGCATGCAAAGTCTCCCTAAAAGGAATAATGGTGCCTTTTCAAGAAGCAGGAAACTTTCTTCTTTGAGATCTAACACTCTGACAAATACAGTTAGTACATATCAGAGGGGAGGATCGTATTTTTCCCAGATGGAATAAAAGGAAAATTAAGAAATGGTACATTAACATATTTCTAATTATTTTCCAATCTTCCTCCAAAAGGAAACATTATGAATTAGTTTTTGCCTGTAAAGAGACTGGTTTATTAGATGCTAAATTTTCCTCTTAGATTAAAGAAGATATTTATCTAAACCCCTGAATCTGACTTGTTCAGAAAAGTGTACCATGTCAGATTTTTGGAAACTCTAAATCTAAACTTTAACTAACTTTTCTAATGAAATTTCTTCAGGCTAACTTGATCAACTCTTTGGGTAAAGGAATTGTATTGTAGTCTGGCTGTATAACCCCTGAACATTATGGCCACTAATGTGACACTAATGATAATAATAATTAATAATAGTAAAAATAATACAAATGACCTACCATTTGTACACTCAAATGTGCATAAAGATTTCAGTTTAGGATCATCAGAAGAACCTCCCTCAGGCTCCATCTTCCTTATGGTTTGTAACAGAAAAAGCTACAAGGCACAGATTTTCTCTGAGGGTCACATGTGGTTGTTAATTGAAAAATGGTCCAGGCTCAATGGAGGAAATTTAAAATTTTGAATTTGAAATTCCTGATTTCAAACTGTTCGTCCCTAGAGAAGGAAATGTGGCCATCAATGAACATGCAGGGAACCCTGCTGAAAGGTAGTGGTGGTTAAAGCTGGTTGGGAATATTCCAGTGGAATTATTTTCAGATGGAAACATTTATTTTTTGAGAAATTGAAATTTTCTGGTGTTCTGCTGTTTTCTGACGTTAAAATGTTCACTCCATTTTACCCCTGATATGGCAAATGAAATGGAGCTAGTGGAGAAACACAGTGATGTCATCTGTCTCATGAAGTCATTTAGTGGTGGACAAACCTAGCAGAGAGGGGATGGGATGGGGACTTCACATCAAGAGTGGATGCTTTCATTAATTATTATTATTATTTATTATCTGCTTCATCCAGCTCAAGTGATTGGGCTCAGTGCAGGAGTAAATTCCCTGGCCTGTCTCTGCAAGAACCAGAAGATTTAATGGTTCCTTCCGGTTATAAAATCTATAAATTCTCAATTAATGTTCCCTTCAGCACTGCAATTTGGAAGCCAAAAGAGGTTAACTCGTCACTTGGACTTTATAGATTCCGTTTCCCCCCCATTTATCAATCTCCCTGTGCAATAAATGCAGTGAATCTCTCTAATCGCATATTGACTGGCCGATGGCACATTGTAACATTGAAGCAAAGTAATGTCATCGTTTGCTTACCCTTCAATGGTAGAAACTGTCAGCGTGGTTTGGGACCTTTGTGCTTTACATCAATACACGCCTGCCCATGACGGTTGCTCTGAGATGTTGCTGCCTAGCACAACCCAGCATCCATACTTACATTGTGATCTGCCTAAGTAGGCTATTTGTTACATCTGTAAGGCCCCCAGCATAACAGCCGTCCCCACCCTAATCACTCAAGAGGTTCCCAGTCTTGTACTGGGCCTTCTTTGAATTATACAGTGGACTCATTGCTGTTGAAAGCTGCCACTACGAAGGCCTCTACTTGTCTAGGGCAAGCTCTCTGCAGGCTGCTCCCACTGCTGCAGTCCTGATGGTGGGGTGGGGGAGAGGATGCCAGACAAAGTAGCAGGGGCAGTACCACTGAGGGTTGTGGGTGGAGGGTACAGACGGGGCACTGGTGGGGGTACAAAGAAAGGGCGCTGATGGATAATTGCACGGTTAACAGAGAGTTAGTTGGAAGACACTGAGGGCCTAGGGTAGGCCCTGCACCTCTTGGGTGTTGCACGAGGTGGTGGGGAACAGAGGGGAGGATACTGCCAGGCACAGATGGAGTGAGTATCAAATGTTGAGCCTCCCCACCCAAAGTGAGGGTAACCAACTTCCTGTAGGCAGGAGCCCTGAAAACCTACATTGTTATAAGCTATAAGTTACATATGCACCCACCGTGACTGCTCCAGAGCTCTTCCCTGGAGTGGGGCTGCTCTCTGACAACATGCTCCTTTCTTGGGGAATTCCCCAAGCCTGACTCACCACTGCTGGGGGAGGGAATATCACTTGCACTCACTCATGCAGGCAGAGACTCCCCTGGAGGTGTTGGTGGCTTTAAAGCGCTGTCAGGGCTTTGGAGAAGCTGAATCTCTTTGGTGTCCTTTTGTTTCGGGCTGTTGTGGGATATTTTTAACCTGGTTTGACTTACAGGGAGAGGCTGAGGGAGTTGGGTTTGTTTAGTCTTCAGAAGGAAAGAGTGAGGGGGGATTTGACAGCAGCCTTCAACTGCCTGAAGGGAGGTCCCAAAGAGGATGGAGAGAGGCTGTTCTCAGTAGTGATGGATGGCAGAACGAGGAGCAATGGGCTCAGGTCACAGTGGGGGGGATCTAGATTGGATATTAGGAAAAATTCTTTCACCAGGAGGGTGGTGAAACACATGACCTCTGAGGAGAGGCTGAGGGATTTGGGTCTGTTTAGTCTGCAGAAGCGAAGAGTGAGGGGGGATTTGAGAGCAGCCTTCAACTTCCTGAAAGGGGGTTCCAAAGAGGATGGAGAGAGGCTGTTTTCAGTGCTGACAAATGGCAGAACAAGGAGCAACGGTCTCAAGTTACACTGGGAGGAGGTCTAGGTTGGATATTAGGAAAAACTATTTGAGTAGGTGGGTGGTGAAGCACTGGGATGGGTTCCCTCGGGAGGTGGTGGAATCCCCATCCCTAGAGGTTTTGAAGTCTTGGCTTGACAAAGCCCTGGCTGGGATGATTGAGTTGGGGTTGGTCCTGCTTCAGGTAGGGGGCTGGACTCAGTGACCTCCTGAGGTCTCTTCCTATCCTAGGATTCTATGATATTTACTCCTCACACTGGGGGAATTTTTCAGTGGCACAAATGGCAGATGGTGCCCAGTTCTTCTTGATGTTCAATGGATGGTAGATGCCATCTGGGTTTGAAAATGACCCTTCAGAATTAGGATCAGGTGTCGCTGTGCCTGCAAATTAGAATTGTTTGCTTATTTCCCAGCTCTGACAATCAGAAACCACTTTGCAAATTTACCCCCTCTTCCCTTAGCAGAAAGATTTTCTCCTTGCTTTAACCTGACAGCTATTCTTCTACTAGGAAAGGGTGCAGGGAGAGAGAGTGAGAACAGCAACCCTATGTTTCCCTGTAATATATATTTTACACCCATTTCACAAGAGGCTGGAAGCTGTCACAGCCATAATGCACTGCATCAGATTAACATATTTTCCTGAAATGGTAATTATACCCTTTTGTGCTGCATTGAGCTTGTAGTTTTGAAGTGGAAATATGGTCATGACATCAAAGTTGCACTTTCAGTCAGCTGAACTAGTACACTTGTCCAGATGCTTCAGTGGAACAGCCCCCCATGGCTCGGGCTTGCTACAAAGGGAATGAAAGGAGGTGATTTGGTGAATAGAAATTGCTGGTCATTCCAGAGCATCTATGAGCAAAGCAAACTCAGCCAGAACTGCAAAGCAAACAAAGCTCTGAAATGGCTTCCACGGTCATTGATCCTCTGAGTTCTGTGCTTGAAATGATCCATGTGGCCCTGCAGGAATGGTCCTGTCAGAAATACCTTACACGAAATCCACTCCCTTCTCTCTGCGTGAATGAGCATTGCACGGGGGCCTAAAATGAACCCTTCTGGGCAGGTTGGGGGTCTGCACTCAGGCCCACCAACAGGGGTGGGAGAGGCCTGATGATTCAAAGGGGCCCAGGATTTGCAGCTAAGCTGCTGCTACCAGCTGCCCCAGCCCCACCCCTTCCAGGAGCATGGAGCTCCCCTCTCCACCTTACCCACACAGGCTGTTGGCTCCCCTGTCTGCACAGTAACCTTTATTACCTCTGCAACCTCTTCTTGGGACAGTATAACAGTTGCTATCTGCAGCATCTCTCTCTATATATTGCTACAGCCCTGTTTGTACATACCTCAACATGTCCCATCTCTGGTCTGGGCAGGCTGGCTCACAGCCCCTTTGTGCAGGCAGAGGCAGTGTGCGACAGCATGATGGCACATCGGGGCTCTTAGCATTTATTACAGCCATATTTAAAAGTGAAGCCGTGTTTCTTACTAGCACTGTTTTATCCCATAACTTAAATCCCTCCAGTAATTATTTGACATAGAATTACTTTTTTAAAAGTACTTTTTAGGAGAGGAATCAGAATCCAGAATTAGAATTTCTATTTAGCTAATCAGTGATTGCACCAAGCCATACACTGAGAGAGCTAATGTAGAGAGAAAGAGCTCCCTCTGCCCTGGGCTTCACTAGGGAGTTATTTCGAGTTAAGGAAGAATTGGAAGCCCTGGCACAATCAAAGAACTATGATTTGACTGGAATAAGGAGACTTGGCGGGATGACTCAGATGACTGGAGCACTGTAATGGACGGTTATAAACTGTTCAGGAAGAACAGGCGGGGGAGAAAAGGAGGAGGAGTTGCATTGTATGTAAGAGAGCAGTAGGATTGCTCAGAACTCCAATATATAGAGGGAGAAAAGCCTGTTGAAAGTCTATGAATTAAGTTTAGAGGTGGAAGCAACAAGGGTGATGTTGTGGTTGGTGCATTCTATAGATGGATGAGGTAGACGAAGCTTTCTCCAGACTACTAACAAAAGCTTCCAGATCACAGGCCCTGGTTCTCACGCAGGACTTTAATCACCCTGACATCTGCTCGGAGAGCAGTACACAGAAAATCCAGGACGTTTTTGGAGAATGTTGTGGACAACTTCTTGGTACAAGTGCTGATGGAACCAACATGGGGCCATGCACAGCTTGACCTGCTGCTCACAAACAGAGGGAACTAGTAGGGGAAGTAGATGTGGATGGTAACCTGGGCAGTAGTGATCATGAGATGATCGAGTTCAGGATCCTGACAAAAGGAAGGCATGAGAGCAGCAAAATACATCCCCTAGACTTCAGAAAAGCAGACGTTGACTCTCTCAGGGAACTGATGGACAGGATCTCCTGGGATGCTAACATGAATGGGGAAAAGAGTCCAGGAGAGCTGGCTGTATTTTAAAGAAGCTTTATTGAAGGCACAGGAACAAACCATCCCTATGTGCAGTAAGAAAAGCAAATATAGTAGGCGACCAGCTTGGCTTACTGGAGAAATCCTTGGTGAGCTTAAACACAAAAAGGAAGCTTGTAAGAACTGGAAACTTGGTCAGATGACTAGGGAAGGGTATAAATCTATTGCTCGAGAATGCAGGGGATTTATCAGGCAGGCAAAAGCGCAATTGGAATTACAGCTAGCAAGGGATGTGAAGGGTAACAAGAAAGGTTTCCACAGATAAGTTAGTAATAAGAGGGTGATCAGGGAGAGCATGGGGCCCTTACTGGATGAGGTGATGTGGTGAAAGCTGAAGTACTCAAGGCTTTTTTTGCCTCTGTCCTCACAGACAAGGTCAGCTCCCAGACTATTGCACTAGGCAACACAGATGGGAAGGAGATGGGCAGCTCTTGGTGAGGAAAGAACAGGTTAGGAACTATTTAGAAAAGCTAAATATACAAAAATCCATGGATCCGGATTTAATGCCTCCGAGGGTACTGAGGGAGTTGGCAGATGTCATTGCCAGAATCTTTGGCCATTATCTTTGAAAACTCGTGGAGATCGGGAGAGATCCCAGATGACTGGAAAAAGGCAAATGTAGTGCCCATCTTTAAAAAAGGGAAGAAGGACAATCCAGGGAACTACAGACTGGTCAGCCTTGCCTCAGTCCCGGAAAAATCATGGAGGGGATCTTCAAGGAATCCATTTTGGATCACCTGGAAGAGGGGAATGTGATCAGGAATAGTCAACATGCATTCACCAAGGGCAAGTCCCAATCTGATTAGCTTCTGTGATGAGGTAACTGGCTCTGTGGACAGTTAGGAAGTTTTTTCTAATCTCCAGTCTAAACTGCTTTTCCTGCCATTTAAGCCCATTTCTTGTTGTACTATCCTCAGCTGAATTGTTTTCCTCCTTGATCCTTTATGTACTTGAAAACTGTTATGGCCCCTCTTTTCCAGATGAAACATAGCCAATTTTTTCTTGGTCATGTTTTCTAGATCAGTGTTTCTCAACCTTTTTTAATAAAGTACCTCCTTTAAAAAAACATATATATATAAGGACACACAATTTTTTTCTATTATTTCAACACATTTGTTTAAACAACTTAATTGTAGCTGGGCTGGAGATGAAATTTTGGGGTGTAAAAAGTACAAAAATAAGAAAGCGCTGTAAAACTTAAAACCAAAATTCAATTTTCTCCAAATTTCAGTTGTATTGATGTACCCCCCAGACTTTTCTTTCTCATTGCACTTTTGCTGTGTAGACACTCTCTTTT
The DNA here is from genome assembly GCF_049634645.1 of Pelodiscus sinensis. Taxonomy (NCBI): domain Eukaryota; kingdom Metazoa; phylum Chordata; order Testudines; family Trionychidae; genus Pelodiscus; species Pelodiscus sinensis. Next base: position 3,965,320 of record NC_134739.1, on the reverse strand, counting down.
GAAAAAAGTTTTTCTGGAAGATTTCTTCTGGAAAAGTTTCTTCCAAAAGAAGCTTGCAGTCTAGATGTAGCCTCAGTTTGTTCAAATCAGTTTGATCATCACCTGTAGTTCTGTGCTTCAAGATAACCCTTCCTTGTTTGTTGTTCCTTTATATTTCTGAAGTTCCGATGTGAAAACCAGTTCAGAGAAAAGAAGAAAAAAACTTGAGCTCTGAAAATTTGGTTCAGAAAAGTTCAGGGACTTTTTTATTTCTAGCTCTTTTTTTTTTTTTTTTGTGTGGCTATACTCCAAAGTACAAAGTACATACGTATCCTGTCCTCATCACCATGGAATATACACAAAAATCATCATAAATATAGTGCCATGTAATTCTGGGAAATGGAATTTTCACTTCTCCTACAAGAGGAATTCTACTGAACAACATTGAGCTCCCAGGAAACAAAACAAATCATCCTCTTGCTGAAGAACTAGTGAAAATGGTCATAAATGAGATTTAAAAGATTGAGACTGAAGCTAGAAAAATTTAAACTGGAATTAAAGTGCAAATTTTAACAATGATGATAATTAATTATTGGACTAGTTTAGGAAGAGATTCAATAAATTCTGTACTGCTTGATATCAAATTAATATTGTCTGTCTTTCTAAAAGATATACTCTAATTCAACTGCAAGGCAGGGGTTTGAAATAGGAATGACTAGATGAAATTTTCCAGCCTCTGTTATCTGGGATGACATATCGAATGATCATAACAGTCCCTTCTGGCTTTAAAAAACTATAAATCACAAATCCCTATGCTCTGAAAGGCAGGCCTGGGTCTGAATTTCACAGCTTGGATCCAGTTCTCTGTCCATAAAGACAGAGGGTCAGAGAAAGGAGCCTAAAAAACATGCTGAAGCCTAAAAAACAACAGTGGTCTTGCAGCACCTTAGAGATAAACCACAAATATAGAGAGAGTATCATGAGCTTCCAGGGGCACAACCCACTTCCTCAGATAACAAATGTAGAGCAAAAGGCACAGAGCTTTAAATAAAAAGCAGAAAAAGAGGGGAGAGAGGGAGGGGGAAAACCTGTCAAAGTGTCTGTGCTAAATGAGTCTAATAGAGTGGGCTGTAAGTGCTGGATATTTAGCTTTTGATATCATTTGGGTGTTGAATATAACAGCCTGTCCAAGGGAGAAGAAACTGCTTTTGTAGTTGGCTAGCCATTCTCAGTCTTTGTTTAATCCTAAATTGATAGTGTCAAATTTGCAGATGAATTATAGTTCTGCGGTTTCTCTTTGAAGTCTGTTTTTAAAGTTTTTTTATTGCAGGAGGGCTACTTTTCTATCTGCTATTGTGTGTCCAAGGAGATTGAAGTGTCTCCTACAGGTTTTTGTATATTGCCATTCCTGATACCTGATTTGTGTCCATTTATTCTTTTACGTAGGGAAAAGAATGACCACCAGGGCTCCCTGGGAAGTGCTGGAGGCCTCCTATTTCAAATTAAGTGTCTACACAGCACTTAATTTGAAATAGCTATTTCGAATTTGGTGTTACTCCTCGTAGAATGAGGTTTACCAAATTTGAATTAAGCGCTCCACTGTCAAATTAAATTCAAAATAGCGTTTTGCATGTATAGACGCTATTAACGTTAATTCAAAATAACAGCTGTTATTTTGAATTAACTTTGTAGTGTAGACATACCCGAAGATATCTTCCTGAATAGTTTATTTCGAAATAGAGCGTCCACACTACAGGGAAGCCTCCAAATGAGTCGGAGGCAGGCTCCCCTAATGTGGACGTGCTACTTTGATTTAGAGCCCCAGGAGGCACTGGGGAGGAATAACTTAGAATGGCCCTGGGGAGGGGCTGTTTCAACATAGCAGCAATAGTGCATCCACACACCGAAAGAGCTTTTTCAGAAGAGGTGTTATTCCTCGTGGAATGAGGTTTACCAACGTTGGAAAAAACCCTCTGCCTGTGTCTAGACTGCATCCCTTTTTCGTAAAAGGGATGCAAATTAGACATATCACAATTGCAAATGAAGCGGGGATTTAAATCTCCCCCGCTTCATTAGCATAAAAATGGCTCCGAGCTTTATTTTAAGAGGTATAAGGGATCTTTTGGAAAAGGCTTTATTTTCCGAAATATCCGCATCTAGACTAGTGCTTTTTTCCGGCAAAGCTCTGAGCCAGAAAAAAGCAGCAGCCATTTTTATGCTAATGAAGCGGGGGAGATTTAAATCCCCGCTTCATTTGCAATTACGATATGTCTAATTTGCATCCCTTTTACGAAAAAGGGATGCAGTCTAGACACAGCCTCTGTTATTTCAATTTTCTTTCTAAATAATGCAATTGCTATGTTTGTTCAGTATTATTTTTCCAGAATAATGGCCGTTATATGTTTTATATATGTTTTATATAGAGTCTGAAGGGATGGATATGTCATAGCTTTTCTTTTTTAATAGAATAATGTATTTTCTTTACTCTTTGAGATGATTTTTATGCTGATTCATGTGGCTACATAGTAAGGGACATTTGTGAATATTTGAGACTATTGAGAAAATCTCTTGCTTTAATAAAAAAAATCTCTGGGTTCATACTGGTTGTGGTTGTTGTTGTGTTTGTGAGTGTCAGGAGCCTTACACTGCTCGCAGCGAAAGAAGATTCTCCTTTCAGTGAAATAGCAGGTGTCCAGTTGGAACAGGAAAGCTTGTCTGAAGCTTGCGGTGGTTTCACTAGAGCTGTGTATGATGGGGTACAGTCACCGAAGATTCCTTGGGATTGTTCCCTGGTGTGTTGATTATGCCACTGACACCCACCTTCTTTCTCTCTGGGGCGCCCCACCACCCTGTCCCGTGGGGCCAGATCCTCTGGTCTCTCCCAGACAAAGCACAGAGTTGGGGTTACCATGCCGTCTTAAGAGCATGTAGACACTGAACCACTTCAGGTCTGGAAGAATTCAGTTCTAGGGCACAGCACCCAGGAAACCACCCCAAATAAATCCATATTTCCCTGTGTAAAAGTTTGCACAAGGAAAGCTAATGAGGATGTTCACCCTCTTTATCAATGAAAGAGAGATACATACACTGGTTGTTCCCCCAGGTAACAATAATTTACACTGTGCCTGATAGTAAACAAAATTTTTTTTAAGTACAAACAGGATTTAAGTGGTTGCAAATGACAACAGACAAATCAAAGTAAGTTACTAAGTTGAAATGAAAAGAGTGCCAATTCACCGAAAAACATATTGCAAACAGATTCTTAGCCTACAGAGCTTTTGTTATTTTAGGCACTGACTTTATCCTGACCTGGATAAAATAAAAAGGGCTGGTGGCTTCCCATTGCTAAAATAGACTTTCCCAGGCAAGAAGCCTTTGTTTTACACCCTCCTTCCATAGAAAAATATTAGATCAAAAAGGATTCCCGCAGGTGGCCATATGAGCATTGTTCACTGCAAATCTTTGGAGATTTGCTCATTACTTGTTCCACCTGCTGACTGCTGAGCAGATCCTAACATGAGATTCACCAATGACTTGAGTCCTCTATTATAAACTGTGAAGTGCTTCGAGACCTACCCTGGAAAAGTGCTGTCGAAGATCTCAGGTACAATTACCTATGTGCTAAACGACTCTGCTACTCCACTGAAAGGCTGGAGTAACTCCACTGACTTCAGCATCATTGCACTGACCTTTCATCAGGTTGTCCAAGTTGAGAAGTTGGTGCTACTGGCTGCCAATGAAGAGAGATGAGGCCATTAGAGCAGGGAGCAGAAGCTCTGGGTTTTCAACACTGGAGTCAATTCTTAGCAATGACCTGTCCACAGCATATCTAACTGTCTCTTGTGATTAGCACATTGGAGGCTCAAAGCAGGGTATTTGTGATCTGTAGATCTACTGGTAAATGCAATTTGGAGTGGGAGAGGAATGTTGTTTCATTTGGGGTCTTGTAAATGGTTTTAAAAGATTTAAAGGATTTTTAATTTTTAATTATCCATAGATCCCAAAACAAAAAGTGGAAAGGTTTTGTTTCAGAAATGCCAAAATGAAACCTTTCAACATTCCAGGATGTTCTGACTTTTTCCAGACAAAGCTTTTTGCCAAAAACTTGAACTTTAAAATTAGTTTCAGTTGACCCGCTTGGCTGAAAAAAGCTATTTTCATGACAAAATTCACCCAACTCTAATCTGTAGCATGTTTAACCTGCTTGGATTCACATATCTCCAGTGTCACCCTAGAGTCAGCCTAATTTGAGAGCCACAGCTTTGGGGATCTCCTGTTTTCTTCACAACCTGCCGTTTCTCCCTTTGGAGACCACATGATCCAGTGAATTAGGCAGTAGCTGAAAAACTAGCATTCTCATCTCAGCTCTGCCTCTTCCTGGCAATAATAATAAATATGCGGTCAATTTGGTTCCGTTCACCATCACAGCATTTGCATGACCTGCTAAAAAAAAAACAAGTAACCCAAGACAGTTGACTTTGAAGAGAAATCTGGACAGCTTTTCCAACATGTCGTTTGCAGGAGAGAGAAGCTCTCACCTCCCCTTCTGAAAGAGAGAAGGTGTTAGTCGCATGGGTTCTACCATTTGATATGTCACATTGTACAAACATTTCGACAGCTGGGAGCAGACAGAAATGTGGGCTCTACCCGGGAATGTGTACCACTGACTTGTCATTTCAAAAGCTGTCACAATTCCATCCCCACCCACCTCTTCACACACACCCTGCCACCACCTTTCCATTCAATCCCAATTATTTACAGCAAGCAGGTTGTCACTTCAGAGCTATAAAAAGCCAGGAGATCAGAAATGCTCCTGAGCCCATGGAATTGGCCAGCTGGGAGTGAGTCCTAAACACCGTAGCAGCTTTCCTTGGATGACTACCTTAAAAATGAGATGATCCTGGGGAAACTGGAGGAGATAGAAACCCCATCAGGCAGGTTAGGAGGCCTTAGTGCCCTATTCACACACCTCTCTCCACAGCACTCTGCCCACTCTTTCATGTTTCACATGCTGTACAATAACAGGAGAAGACTCCATGTTTCGAGAATTAAATAGGAACTTTACAAGAGAGCAATGCACAGCGGTGCTGTAGCTGCAGATGGCTTTCCAGCCATGTGCATGCAGACTGACTTCTTGGTGTAGCCTGCAAAATCTTCCTTCCTGCTCTTCTCGCTCCCAATTCCATGCAAATTGCTACCCCCATCACTTAACCACTTCCTTTTGCCCTCCCTTGATCCTTCCATCTCTCCCCAAACTCCACTTGAATTTGGGAAGCATGTATAGACTCCATTTGCCCATGGTTGGAGCAAACACTAGGCCCTAGGACAGGTACAAACACGGGCATATAACAGCACGAACATAGCATGTGTTGACACAAGGGGCGAGGTAAGCAAAGGCAACCCTAGTACAATATAACTGAGAAGGCTCCCAGACTTTCATCCCCTACTATACCCCATACAGAGGCATTTAGGACCAAGACCAAAAGCCATACACTTGGGGAGCTGCTCAGAAAATGGAATATTTCCATGAACAATCAAAATTTTCCCCAGAAAACACACTTTTCATGAAAAAATTATTTGTCAAAACATTGCTTAGCCCTACAACTGGAACCTCAAACTTGCTCACTTTTCATTCAGGCCAGTTAGTATCTGAGGGTATGTCTACACTACCCTCCTAGTTCGAACTAGGAGGGTAATGTAGGCATACCGCACTTGCAAATGAAGCCCGGGATTTGAATTTCCCGGGCTTCATTTGCATAAGCGGGGAGCCGCCATTTTTAAAACCCCGCTGGTTCAAACCCCATGCAGCGCGGCTACACGGGGCTCGAACTAGGTAGTTCGAACTAGGCTTCCTATTCCGAACTACCGGTACACGAACTAGTTCGAACTACCTAGTTCAAGCCCCGTGTAGCCGCGCTGCACGGGGTTCGAACCAGTGGGGTTTTAAAAATGGCGGCTCCCCGCTTATGCAAATGAAGCCCGGGAAATTCAAATCCCAGGCTTCATTTGCAAGTGCAGTATGCCTACATTACCCCGCTAGTTCGAACTAGCGGGGTAGTGTAAACATACCCTGAGGGTATGTCTGTACTGCAGGGGTAAAAATAACTTAAATTTCTTACAGGTACTGCTCTATCACAACCTGTCCGCCCTTTGGGGGTGACTAAGGATGGGGAGGGGTTGGTCATAAAACAGTACCTGTAAGAAATTTAAGTGTTGGATGGAGTGTGTGGGGCTCAGGGCAGAGGATTCAGGTGTGTGTGGGGGGGTACAGGACTTAGGGCTGGGGACAGGGATGAAGGAATCAAAGTTGGAGTGTATGAGGGGATTCAGAGCAGGGGGTCTGAGGAGAGGGCTCAGGGCAGGGGGCTGTGGTGTGTGGGGTTCAGGATTTAGGGATGGGGGTACAGGAGTTAAGGTTAGCAAACAGGAGCCTAGCAAACAGGAGCAGCTAACAGGGAGTTTCATGCGGGAGTTCTCCAGGTGAAGGAGGAATGATTAAGGTGTAAGGTGGCTGGAAAGCTGCTAGATTATTGGGTTCAACAAGTACCAATCAACAGCTCAATGTCTGGCTGGCGGTCAATTTCAAGCAAAGTGCTCCAAGGGTTGGCTCTGGAGGCAGTTTTGTTCAACATCTTTATTAATGACCTGGATGAGGGGATGGATTGCACCCTCAGCAAGTTTGCAGATCACACTAAGTACGGGGAGAGGTAGATACAATGGACAGTAGGGATAGGGTCCAGCGTGACCTAGAAAAATTGGAGGATTGGGCTAAAAGAGACCTGATGAGGTTCAACAAGGACAAGTGCCTAGTCCTGCACTTGAGGATGGAGGAATCCCAAGCACGTTACAGGCTGGGGACCGACTGGCTAGGCAGCAGTTTGGCAGAAAAAGACCTGGGGATTACAATGGATGAAAAGCTGGATATGAGTAAACAGGGTGCCCTTGTAGCCAAGAAGGCTAATGGCATATTGGGGTACATTAGGAGGAGCATTTCCAGAAGATCTAGACAAGTGATTATTCCCCTTTATTTGGCACTGGTGAGGCCACATCTGGAGTATTGCGTCCAATTCTGGGTCCCCCATTAGAGACAGGATGTGGATGCATTGGAGAAAGTCCAGCAGAGGACAACAAAAATGATTAGGGAGCTGGAGCATGTGACTGATGAGAAGAGGCTGAGGGATTATTTAGTTTATTTAGGTTTATTTATTTGGGTTTATTTAGTCTGCAGAAGACAAAAGGGTGGGGGGAAGATGGTATTTGATAGCAGCCTTCAAATACCTGCAGGGAGGTTCCAAAGAGGATGGAGAAAGGCTGTTCTCAGTGGTGACAGATGACAGAACAAGGAGCAATGGTCTCAAGTTGCAGCGGGGGAGGTCTAAGTTGGATATGAGGAAAAACTATTTCCCTAGGAGAGTGGTGAAGCACTGGGATGGGTTCCCTAGGGAGGTGGTGGGATCTCCGTCCCTAGAGGTTTCTAAGTCTCGGCTTGACAAAGCCCTGACTGGGATGATTTAGTTGGGGTTGGTCCAGCTTTGGGCAGGGGGCTGGACTTAATGACTTCTGAGGTCTCTTCCAACCCTGGGATTCTATGGAAAAAAAGGAAGAAGGGCTCTTGAGGAAGAAGGGTTCTTGTGCAAAAGGGGTTTTTTTGCGCAAAAAGGCGCCGACTACACAGTGATTTTTTGCGCAAAAACCTCTTCTGCCAAAAGGATCGAAATGGGCGCTCCATTTTCATTTCCTCTTCTGGAAAAAGCTTGTAGCTTAGCTGTAGCGCTAGTGTGGGTTGCTGTCCCATGTCGTGGCACTTAGACCACGTACAGCGAGAAATAAGAACAAGGGAGCTCTACAGCCTGAGCTGAGAGCCAGCTGGCTTTATTGCTGGAGCTGTAGAGGCCCCTGCACTAACTCTCCAAGGGTATGTCTACACTACCCCGCTAGTTCGAATTAGCGGGGGTAATGTAGTCATCCACAGTTGCAAATGAAGCCCGGGATTTGAATCTCCCGGGATTCATTTGCATGAAGCCGGCAGGCGCCATTTTTAAATGCCGGCTAGTTTGGACCCCGTGCTGTGTGTAGCCTCGTTCCACGTACAGCTAGTTCGGATTAGAAGCCTAATCCGAACTAGCTACTCCATGTCGCGTGTAGCCGCGCGGCATGGGGTCCGAACTAGCCGGCATTTAAAAATGGCGCCGGCCGGCTTCATGCAAATGAAGCCCGGGAAATTCAAATCCCAGGCTTCATTTGCAACTGCGGATGACTACATTACCCCCGCTAGTTCGAACTAGCAGGGTAGTGTAGACATACCCCAAGTCCCTGGTTCAAATCTACCTGGTGGTGATTACAGAAGAGCTGCAGCTGCACTTACCCCAGTCTCTCAGTGGGGGTTTTATCTGGGCACTAGAGTAGGCTGTGAACTTTGCCTCACTCCCTATTCAGCTAAAAGAAAAAACCCATTCGGCAACCTGGGAAAGTGAGGCGGCAGTTCCCACCTCACCCCTGAAATGGTGCAGGGGGGCAGCTCAGGGCTGGGGCAATCCCAGAGCTCCCACCCAGTCAGCCCCTCTAACCTGCCAGGCTGCCTGCTTCTAGTGTGGCAGCCTGCAGGAAGCTGGGAGCCCTGGCCCTCCCCCTGAAGCTGAGTGCCCCAGCTGGCCAGTTTCTTGCAGAGACTTTCACCTCTGTTGTACTGCAGAACTAAGCACAGCGCTGCAAGTCTCAGGGCCAGTGTCAACCCACCTGAGCTCATGGGGCTTGTGCTGTGGGGGTAAAAACAGCAGCCGAGACATTTGGGCTGTGCGGAAGCCTGGACTCTGAGCTCTTCCCGCACTAGGGTCAGAGCTCGGGCCCTAGCCTAATGGGAATGTCTGCTCTGCTATTCTCAGCCCTGTAGCAAGCGCCCAAGTCTGTAGGCCTGGGTCTACACAACAAAGATAAACCAGAGAGAGAAGCGCAGTTTGCGTATCTTCTTCTGATTTACTTCCGAAAGAGGCTTTTCTGAAATTTGGCCACACGGGGCCAGATTTCAGAAAAATCCTCCTTTCGAACATCCCTTCTTCCTTGTAAAACGAGGTTTATGGGGATGCTAAAAAAGTGTCTGCTTTTCTGACATTTTTTTTGGAAAAGCAGACGCGTTCCTTGGACATGGCAGAGCTTTTCTGGGATACCTCCAGTCTCCCTCTCTGCAGTCTAGACATAGCCGGAGATAAGCCTTTTCTTGCTGTGGAGACGTAACCTGAAGGAGTCTGTCTGGCTAACAGGTCCATAGAGCAATGGGCAGGCTTTAAACAAGGCCTTCCTTCTCCCAAGTTTGCAGGGCTACAAATTATCCTGCTGTGCTGCTAAGTTCATTAATGCAGCATCATTCGCAGTGGCTTTGGCTGGTTTCATGCCCTCCGTCCCCTTTGGTCCAGACAAGAACAGCAGGCAGAGAGGGACTGGAGCTGTACGTGTCAGTAGAGAGCAGGCAGGCAGGTTTCTGGACAGTTGCTGAGCCAGGTGGTCACACGTAAGTAATGACTGTGTCTGCTCCCGAGTCAGGCTAGCGTGGCTCTCACCAAGCGTGCACCCAGGCAACACAAGACAACCACAGCTCTGTGTAGATGGGCACACACACATGCACTCCCACAAGGCAAGTTGTGCAATAAGCCCTGGAGGCTGGAAAAAGATTCTAATCCAAACTGGCCCAGAGTGCAGGGCTGGTCCACTGAAGAGATTAGGTCAGGCCTGTTCAAAGGAGGGAGCCCCAAGCAAAGTTTGAAGCTGGATCTGGATTCAAATGCCAAACTCCCTTGCATGCTGCTTCTTAAGCCCAGATGTTTCTTCTCCCTGCCTGGGACTGTGGACTCCTTAACGCTCTGGCCTGGGCTGTCTCTCACTCGGCCTTGCTAGTGACAAGCAGCACACCCTTCCAGGAACCGTGACCTTACCGCACAACAGCATGTGGTGCTCCACAGCCAGCTAGATGGCATTAGTGCTCCCAGCGCCACTCCAAATCACAAAGAGAAAGGCCCAAGCCAAAACCCACCAACTCCCAGCCTTGTGGCTCAGAGGGTATGTCTGCACTACCCCGCTAGTTCGAACTAGCGGGGTAATGTATGCATACTGAACTTGCTAATGAAGCCCGGGATTTGAATTTCCCGGGCTTCATTAGCATAAAGCCGGCGCCGCCATTTTTAAAAGCCGGCTAGTGCGAACCCCGTGCCGCGCGGCTACACGCAGCACGGGCTAGATAGTTCGAACTACGTAGCCATTCCGAACTATCTGTACACCTCGTTCCACGAGGCGTACAGATAGTTCGGAATAGCTAGCTAGTTCGAACTATCTAGCCCGTGCCGAGATAGTTCGGAATGGCTACGTAGTTCGAACTATCTAGCCCGTGCCGCGTGTAGCCGCGCGGCACGGGGTTCGCACTAGCCGGCTTTTAAAAATGGCGGCGCCGGCTTTATGCTAATGAAGCCCGGGAAATTCAAATCCCGGGCTTCATTAGCAAGTTCGGTATGCATACATTACCCCGCTAGTTCGAACTAGCGGGGTAGTATAGACATACCCAGAAATACACCAACTTGCACTGCACAAGACAAGCAGCGCACGTTTACTAATTGGTTCACTACTTCCTCAGTGGAAAGTGGGTGTACACGGGCAGCCTTTGTAAACCCAAGCAGATTTACCAGTGGCCTCAGGCAAACATACCGCTAAAGAGAAACGGTAACACAAGCGGATTGACTACAAATACAGGAAATGCAAACAGGCTGTGTCTAGGTTGCAAATAAAGGTGAGTGATGCATGGGAGGTTGGATTTGCACTAGCTGCTTTGGGCAGCAATAGTGGCAGAGGTGCAGCAGTACAAAGCCTGGTGTTGTCCAGCAACCCAAGAACAGAGCCTAAGTCACCCTTGGCTGGGAGCTGGCTGGTGCTGCCATACCCTTGCTACGGCTGTTCCTCACGCCAGCTAAACTAGAGCTCCTGCGAGTACGGTCACCACACTGCAATGACTCCTTCATGTGCAGGGTAGAGGTGCCCAGGGGATGCTCTTCCCCAGCCACTGTGCTCTGGCAGGAGCTGTTTGGATGAAATGGGAAATTAAATCTTTAAGCGGCCCAGGGTGCAGGCGTCTCTCTGACTGAAGGGCCACTAGGGTCACTGTGATCATTTACTGGGTTGCACAGGCCACGGGCTTCCCCGAAACGCTTCCCGCTGGCATGAGAAGAGCCACAATCTCTTCCTTTGATTGGGGATGAATCCAAAATCCAACTCTAGGATGGCTCCAGCCTTCGGATGCCCTCTCTGGCCAGTGAGTGGCAGTGAGTGGCAGAGTGGCAGAGTGGCTAATCTCAGGTGAATTGGATCACATCCTCACCGCTAAATACAGAGCTTTGCCGTAGAGCTCTTCTTTTCATAGATCAGCCTGCGTGTTGCCCGCGCATGACACTGACCCAGGTGGGGAGGAGCACACAGAACCTGGAGACTTTCCTTTTCCTGCTTGGAAGCCTGGCAGGGGTCTCAAATGTATGGGCCAGATCATATTTGCAATCCAGCCTGAGATCCCTGGGGGGGCATGCCCAAACCTATCCCCCAAGCCTCTCCTCTTCCCATCACTGTACTGCCCCATCCTCTCCCTGCCTTGGGACCCAACATTAGGGATTACCGGGGTGGGGGGGTTGACATAGGGCAGCAGCAATGGGTTGGGCCCCTTCATGTTCCCTGCATCAGCAACTAAAATGATTAGGGGTTTGGAATGGGTCCCATATGAGAAGAGGCTAAAGAGACTGGGACTTTTCAGTTTAGAAAAGAGGAGACTGAGGGGGGATATGATAGAGGTCTATAAAATCATGAGTGGTGTGGAGAGGGCTGATAAAGAAAAGTTATTTATTAGTTCGCATAATAGAAGAACTAGAGGATACCACATGAAGTTAATGGGTAGCAGGTTTAAAACTAATAAAAGAAAGTTCTTCTTCACACAACGTGTAGTCAATCTGTGGAACTCCTTGCCAGAGGAGGCTGTGAAGGCTAGGACTATAATAGAGTTTAAAGAGAAGCTAGATAATTTCATGGAGGTTAGGTCCATAAAAGGCTATTAGCCAGGGGATAAAATGGTCCTTGGCCTCTGTTTGTCAGAGGCTGGAGAGGGATGGTAGGAGACAAATCGCTTGATCATTGTCTTCGGTCAACCCTCTCTGGGGTACCTGGTGCTGGCCACTGTCGGTAGACAGGATACTGGGCTAGATGGACCTTTGGTCTGACCCAGTACGGCCGTTCTTATGTTCTTCTGTTATGTTCTTATGTTTCCCTGTGACTCCTGCTGCCACTCCCTAGTCACTGCTGTCACCTTGCACCATGTCTCCCTGGTAACCCCTGAGGCCAAGTTCTTGGGAGACGGGGTGCCATAGGGGAGCGGGCAGGACAGGGCAGCTTGGGGGGTGGGTTCAGATGCACTCCCCTGAGACACGAGGTCCCCGAGGCCAGATTGAGAACATGCTCTGGCACGAAGATGGCCTGTGGGCTGGCAGTCTTACACGCTTGCACGGTCAAATGGGAAAAAGGGTCACTTGGCGCTCCTGTTACGCTGTTTGCACAAACCTCATTTCCATCACACCCAGAATGAGACATTCAGGCTGTGCTCAAGGTTTCCTTTCAGAGTGTCGAACACTGAAAACTTTTGGCTGACGGCATTTTAACCAGCACCTGTGCAATAATACAGCGGCATCAGGGCAGCCACGGTGCCTATATCTAGCTAACATTGCACTGCAGTGCAAACCCATTCTTGGCCTTATCAGAAATGGAACAGCAGTGTGAGCGGGGCATTGCGGGAGGCTGAGGCAGGATACGAGGCTGCTTTTGCCCACTGTGAAGGGAACAGCCATGTCCCACAGGCATTCTTTCCAAAATACAGCCCACTGGAGATATTCTGGTCTGTGACGGGTGCCTCCTAGTCCTCACGTGGAAATGAACCAGGAGTGACTTATGGAGTGACATGCCCTCGTGAGAGCATGCTTAATGCATGAACTCATCGCTCACCAGGGTGTGCTCATTTACACACATTGAAACTGAGAAGGAAAAACCCCCAACAAAGGAGGAAAATGCACCAGCCCTCTCAGCCACCAGCCAGCAGCTCTGGGAACGAGGCAGGACGCCTTTTGCCTCTAGGCTGTGGGTTCATTTCTGTTTGGAAGTGATGGAGGGTTGGTGATGGAGGGTTGTCAGCCTCTGGTTGCTGTTCCATGGATTGGTGGGGTCTCGGTTCATTGCTTAGTGGTTGTGTCCACATCCATGTCTAGATTAAGGGCCAGGATCCCTACAGGGTTCCAACTCCTGGAACCAAGCAGCGACCTCAGCCCCTCAGCTTCCATCTGAAAAGCAAAAACATGTTTCGAGCCTTCCTGGTCAGGAAGAAACGATTGAACCTGTGTCCGGCACCTGCCGGAGTCTGCAGAGAGCCCGAGACAGTTACTCTGAGGGAGATGGGAAAGCTGCCCTCACGCATCCAGCAAAGTGTCAGCGACAAGCCTCCGCCCAAGGCTCTGTGTCTGACAGGAAGGAAAATACACCCTGGCTGCTGGATAGCATCCTGGCTGGGGGCTCCCCAGCTGCTGGCAGTACCTCTCTGCACCCTCATTGCAAGTGCTGTGGGGAAAAAGGCAGAGGTTCCATGTGGTTTCCCTGTCATATTCTGCTGCTGCTACTCCATGTAGGGGAGCAGCAGGTTGGGAGTAAGAGGTGTTAACAACAACGCTTGTGTGGAGTATCGGGGGTGCCACGGTTAGGGGATCAGGGGCATCAGCTGTGTGTACTGAGAATTGTTGGAGCCCCAGTGAAGAATTCAGGGCCCTCCTCATAACAAGCTCTGTAACATCCTCCCGCCCCATGTGGAAGTGGTTTATTTCTCTCACCTATGGTATAACCTCTGCCCCCATTGAATCAACCCACCCATCTGCCCTTAAGTCAGCTCCTGATTGGGGCAGAAAACCATTGAGTATCCAGAGCAGTCCGCAAAGCCGTACTAACCCAAAAGGTTCCACCCTGCTGGGGGCAGGGGGAGTTAAAACTTCACTGTATTATTTAAAAGCAAAATGCCATTAAAAGCCCGAGATCTTTAACTCCTAATTTCATTTCTTGATTAAACTTTAAAGAGTAAGTATTGGTTCGTCTGAAGAAAAAGCTGCCTATTAACTTGCAATTTCACTAAGTGTATAACCTAATTTGATTCTGGCAGCCTGCCAGGAATATACAAATATCACTTTAAAAAACCCTGTAAAACCAGGTTTTTGAAATTGAAATTCTCCATGTGGTACTTTTTTGTTTTTAATTGATTGACTGGCTGTGGCACCTGGGACCTGAGTCTCTTCCCATTTCTCCTGGGGGAAGTCCAGCCACTTTACACCCATATGAGGGTGACACAAACAGATTTTTGGCCCCCTTCCACTATGTCTCCTCTGCCCTCCAGCTGTAGGTCTATGAAAACCCAAGTAAACCCAGGCCTCACACTGGGAACTCAAAACATCTGTGCTGCAGCAGGGGGAGTGTTTCCTAGCTCAGAGTGAGGCTAGCACACTAAAAAGTGCAGTGTGGCCACAGTAGCGCAAGCTAGTCACTCAGCTGTGCACCTAGGGACTCTGTTGGGGGTAAAGTTGGGTTAGAAGGCCTGAGTTCTATTCCCAGTTCTGCCTATTGGGTGCCCTTGGGCAAGAAATAGCACCTGCCTATGCCTCAGTTTCCCTGTCGATAACATGTGGATAATGATACTGAAGTACCTGGTGATCTCCAGATGAAGTGCTGAGTGCCACTGTGGTGTCTGGCATTGGGGGATAGAGGGAAAGGATGTTGAGTCACATGATATTTATGTGTTTAAACCTTCAGTTGCTGATTGCGTGAGCCAAGTGCTTTTTGCCTTGATACATAACAAGCCCTTGACAGAGAAGCAGCCGGTGCTGTGCTCACAAGGACGGCAGAGCACATGTGGCTATAAATCTGAGGGCATGCACCTGATGAATCAGTGTTCCTGGCTTATGGGAGCTTCGTTCTATTGCCCTTGGATTTCAGACCCTGCTATTAATACGTCAGTGAACTTGGGTTCAGTCTGTGGAGCTGACTGGGCGTTTCAAAGGCGAGGCCTGTCTCTTGCCTCTTGCTGTGTGCAGCTGCCAGATGGATGGAGGCAAAACCCAGTGCAGGTCACTGTGAATTCCAGGTGGGGATTCTCCTCTGACTTGTGTAGACCAGGAGTTGCTCTGGGTCTTGGTGCTGTCCCCTCTTATACCACCGGGAGTCGAGCAGCCAGGGAGGTGTAAAACCAGTGCAAGCGAGAGGAGAAGCAGGCCCGGACAAATGAAAAAGCCCATCCCAGTTCACTGGCCAGAGTTTTAAACCCCAATGTGGGGTGTTTGGATTCAGTGTATTAGCTGCACACTCAAATGCTGGATGAGGGATGCTCTGGGCTGGGATCAAAGGGTTTGGTGGGTTTGGGGGGGACAGGGCTGGGGCAGCGGCTGGGACTCGGGGTGCAGGCTCTGGAAAGTGCTTTGCTCCTCATGCAGCTTCTGGAAGCAGTGACATGTTCCCCTTCCTATGTGGATGTGAAGCCAGGAGCCTGTGTGCTGCCCAGGCATGTCCCTACAGCTCCCATTGCCCGTGGTTCCCAGAGTGTGGGGGTAGAGACAATGTACAGAACCCTCTGGCCATCCCTACACACAGGAGCCAGAGGGGGAACGCAGCTTCTTGCAGGGGCCACACAGAGCCGGGCAAGTCCCAACCCTGTTCCCCAGATTCAAATGGCTCAAATGGCACAGTTTGCTCCTTCTGACCTAGACCGTTCCTTACAAGAGTCTAACCTGCAACCTCCCCGGACAACGTATTGCAAATTTCCAGGGCTGCCGACATACCCTGACAATTAGGCAGTTTCCCCTCGCTTCCAACCTAAACTGCCATTTTTGCAGTTCAGTCCCATTGCTTCTTATCTTCAGAGGTTGAGGGAAACATTTGTTCTCCCTGTTCCTTGTAGCAACCTTTTATGTACTTCAAACCTGTGATCGTGTTCCCGCTCGGTCTTGCCTTCTCCATACGAAACAAACCCTGTTTTTTCAATTTTCCCTCACCGGCCTTGTTTTAAGACCTTTAATAATCTTCTCTGGACTTTCTCCAGTTTGTCCACATCTTTCCTGAAATGAGGCACTGGGACTGGAAACAGTACTCCAGCTGAGACCTAATGGCTACGTCTACACTGGCATGATTTTCTGGAAATGCTTTTAACGGAAAAGTTTACCGTTAAAAGCATTTTCGGAAAAGCGCGTCTAGATTGGCAGGGCGCTTTTCTGGAAAAGCACTTTTTGCGGAAAAGCGTCCATGGCCAATGTAGACGTGCTTTTCCGCAAAAAAGCCCCGATCGTCATTTTCGTGATTGGGGCTTTTTTGCGGAAAATACTACTATGCTGTCTACACTAGCCCTTTTCTGGAACAGTTTTCTGGAAAAAGACTTTTGCCCGAGCGGGAGCAGCATAGTTTTTCCGGAAAAACACTGATGATTTTACATTAGATCGTCAGTGCTTTTCCGGAAATTCAAGCGGCCAGTGTAGACAGCTAGCAAGTTTTTCCGGAAAAGCGGCTGATTTTCCGAAATATTTTGCCAGTGTAGACACAGCCAATCAGTGCAGAGTAGAGCGGAAGAATGACTTCTCACATCTTGCTCACAACACTCCTACTAATACATCCCAGAACAATGTTTGGGGACTTTTGGAACTGTGTTACAGTGTTCATTCATATTTAGTTTATGATTCACTAGGGCCCCTTTCTGCAGTACTACTTCCTAGGTCGTCATTCCCCATTTATATGTGTGCAACTGATTATACCTGCGTCACCAGCTAACACCGACTAACTCACTTTAGGGTCACACAGAATCTGGCCCGTGTCCACCATGAGTGCAAGGAAAGCACAGAACTGATCATCAGCATCATTTCAAACAACAGGAACATCGAGTTCTGTGTTAAAGATCAAAGCAAATCAGATTTGGGGGGAGATTTTAAAAAGAGGCATCAACTTTTCTCTTAAAATAATTTTACAATTTATGAAAGATTCCCCCACCCAGGCTCTGAAAAATCTCTGAGTCCCCCCAGAAGTGCAGTCCAGAGCCATGTGTGTGTCACCCCATCCGTGAGTGGGTTATCAGTGGCTGGGGGTAGAGACCTGGGAATCTACTGTCATTATACCAAGCTAAAATGCCTCTCTTTCCTGTGGGGAGATAAGGAGTGCAGGGTAATAGCTCTTAGGCTATGTCTACACTGGTGCCTTCTTGCACAAGAACATCTTGCGTGAGGGAGCAAGAGCTCCCATGGCAGTATGGACGCTCTCTTGTGCAAGAAAGCTCTGATGGCCTTTTAGCCACAGGGCTTTCTTGCGCAAGAAATCCCTGCCGAGCGTCCACACTGCCCTCTTGTGCAAGAGCTCCTGCACAAGAGAGATTACACCTGATAAAAAAAGAGCGTAGCTCCTGCACAAGGAGCCCTCTCTTACCATGCCGTACTGTAGATTTCCTTGCGCAAGAGCGGGCGGGCAGTGTGGACGCTCTGCAGATTCTTGTGCAAGAACGGCCGTACTTGCTCAAGAAGCCGCGAGTGTAGACATAGCCCTACTGTTTGAGAGAGAGACAAGCTTGTGAGCTTACCCTGGTTTTTCAGCCGATTAAGGATGTTGCAGGCTCATCTGAAGCAAAATGCAGGACAATTTCGCCAAAGGATTAATGCCCACAAAACAGATATCAGACAAGATCACAAAGAAAAAACAGTTTCTTGCCATTTTAACCAGAAAGGACACTCTCTCAATGACTTAACCACCTGCATTCTGCTACAAAGACCTTTTACATTTGCACTTGAAAGGGAATCCTCTGAACTGTCATTCATGTTAAAATTCGACACTCTCCGAGAAGGAATGAACAAATACTCAAACTATCTTACCCATTACCAAGATAGCTTCCCCAATTATCACCTCTAATACCATTAGCTCACAGACATCCCACTCTCCCCACCTCTAATATAATCAATTCACAGACACTTACCTTCCTTCCTCCCCCCCCCCGCATCCCCCTCCTGTTCTGAAATGTGATTTGTCCTTTTCATATGTGTTCATTTTTTTAATTGTATCCTTTGGTATATATGGTTGTGACTATTTTCTTCCACTATTTGATCTGAGGAAGTGGGTCTGGCCCACGAAAGCTCATCACCTAATAAACCATCTTGTTAGTCTTTAAAGTGCTACATTGTCCTGCATTTTGCTTCAGCTACCCCAGACTAACAAGGCTACATTTCTATCGCAGGCTCATCTGTACATGCAGCTCAGTCACCACTAGAGTGGGCAAGAGCCCCACACTAAATGGGTGTATGTTACACACACACCTTAAGTGCCCGATGTCGTGGCTTTCTAGGCATTGATCTATTGTGCCGCTCTCTTGAGGAGCACTAGCTAGCGACAGTCGCTATGTCTGGTCTTGGAGCTTCAACTAGTAGCGTGTGTGGCTCTCAGAATATCCCCGGAAAGGTGACTGTCAGCCGAGAACATGGCTGTCAGTAGGGAGCCCTGGGAATTGACAAGGAGGCCGTTGCCTGGGAGATGGCCAGCCTGATTTACAGTTACCTCTCTGCCAGACAACTAGAATTTCTTTCCCAGGGCAATTCAATGTTTGTTTTCATCCTGAAACAGGATGAAAAGTTGAAATGCCACATTTTTTCGCGGAGCAAAAGGTGCAGAAAAGCCTTTGATTGGGAAATGGCGAGATAGTCCATTTAGGGCCAGTTTCTCATTAAGCTGGCTAACTGCGGTTCCGCATTGCTAAGGGGAATTGTAAAGCCTTTGGCCCCCAGCTGAACTACATCCCCATGCTGCACCAAGTGGCTCGGTCAGACGGGAGGTCAGGTTTCCTCCTGGCAAGCTTAGCTCAGGTGGCTCCCTGCATGTGAGAACCCCATTCTAAGGTGCTCCTTCACACAGCAAACCTGTGTGCCAACTGCAGTGCTGTGAATTCCACGGGGTGGCCTGGCACCCAAGAGTTAAGCATCATAATCTGCTTTGTCTTCTGGAGGATCTAACCCCTCATTTCTGAGGATCAATGGGGTGGGGCACGAGGGGACCAGACACACGTCCGTAACCTTTAAAATTCATCTCATGTGATGCTGGCTTCTTGCCCTCAGGGACAGTTGCAATGAGTAACATTCACTGTCTGGAAATAAAATCATTCCCTCTTCCTTGCAGGACACGTGGTACTTTTGTTCCTCTCCTATTAGCAAAGCTTTGGCTCAATCATGCTGCAGCCCAGCTCAGTAAACAAAGACTAACCCCATGCCCTGATTTCAGTCTCTCCTCCTCTCAAAGGGGAAATCCTCTACTCTATTCCCGTTGAGAAATCCTTGTAGTGAGCTCAGTGCCAGATTGATTCGTGGCTCGTTTCTGTATTGCCATGAGATATTGAAACCATCCTCTTCTCTCATCACAAACCTCAGTGCTCCTACACCGCGGCTGGCAAGAACTATACTCTGCATGATGCCTATTATTTGCTGACCAAAAATGCAGCCAAGTCTCAAATTAGGCCTTTTGGTTTTCCAGGTAACACCTGTAACAGGTGAGTTGGTTTTAGCTAGAAGCTCTTACATGCATAACTTTCACTGCCTACTGTAAGAGCTTGTCTACACTGGCATGCTTTGTCGCCAAAACCTACCTTTTGGTGACAAAACAATGAAAGCATTTGCACTACAGTTTGATTTTTGTCTGAAAAAACACCTCGGTTTGGTGGAAAAAAAACCTTCCACCCTGTGAGAGATCTTTGTTGACAATAAAGGGAAGGGGAAAAGACAGTCAGTATGGACTCTGCTGTTTGTTTTGTCAAGAGAACTGACCTCCACCAGTATCCCACAATGACTACCCTGGTGGTTCTGCTCAGTGTTTTGTGATCTCTGCTGCCCTGCAAACATGTGCCCTCCCCTTTCAAAGTTCCAGGAAGTATCAGACAGCTGAATGAGCTTCTCCATTTGGGGAACAAACAAAAGGGAAGGTGATGACAACCTTTCAGCAAGAAATTCTTCCAAAACCATAATTTTCCATTCAGCTTTCCCAAAGGCAAGCGGAAGGCCCAGAGCACTAGCTTCCCAGTGGCTAGCATTCCGACTGGTCATGCTGTGAGAGCTCATCGCAGAAAGCGCCTGTGTAAATGGGAGAGTTGTCTAGAGTTTGCATGAGCTGCATTATAGGTACACCTGCCCCCCTCGTATTGCACAGAGTTAGGATGACTCTAGCAAAGATCAATACACAGGAGTGTTATTCTCTATGGGTGCATGAAGAAAAGCCGTGTCATTCTCTTTTCAGACTTTTTTTTGCCTTGAAAGCAAAGATGAATAGGAAAATTGAATTGAAATTTGTTCCCATTTACATTGAGAGTACAATTTCAGTTGATTTAAAGATAAGCACTGTACTAGTGTTGATGACAGCAAAAATAAGCTGTCATTAGTCAATGAATAAGCCACAAAGTCCTATCCTGGCTTGTTTGTACAGGACTGGAGGTAAAACAAACAAATAAGCAGGTAGGTTCATGGAAGCAGGCTAGCAGTAAAAAGCAGAGTTTAAAAATCAAACCAGTTGAAAGCAGGAGCTACAAGCATACAGCTTAGGACCATCTATGCTACAGATTCCATCAGCCTTGATGGCAAAGAAACTTTCAGTCCTGTACCCTCTTCTGATCTTGCCTACAATGGAAAATCAATTGGCCCAGCCATTGCAGAGTAAGATAGACTCCCAAAGCAGTGTAATTCTGGAATCAAATCAATTTTATTCTGGAATACAAGCTCTGTGCGGGGGAGTTATTCTGCAATAGCTCAATCATATTGGAATAGCTATGTTGGTCAATTTCCTCCATGCAAACTAGGACTAAACACAGATTCCAGTGCAGGGACAATTTGAGACTATGTCTACCCTACAAAATTAAGATGACCGATTTACATTAGCATATAGCTGCTGCAGTGCGTGACTACACTTTGCTCCATGGGTTGTGGTGCAGGCATCCTCACCAGGAGAACTCAGGGCTGCTGATGAGGGGGCAAAAGGGGCAGCTTCCCAGGGCCTGGTGTTTTCAGAGAGGAGCAGCAGCAGTTGGAGCCCAGCCTCCTTAAACTGCCGCCAGCGCCCCTGGCAGCGCACATCCTCCAGCCCCACTGGCTCTGAAGGGCTGGCTAGTGGAGGCTAGCCCCCAACTTCCTCTTCCAGGGGGCCCAGAACCAGCTCCCCCAGGGCCCAGTGAAGTCTCTCATCAGCCCTGGGAACACTTGTCAGTGTGGGTCATTGTGGGACAGCTCTTGAAAGCCCATAACTGTCACTATAAGCAATGCGTGTCTACTGGACACTGTCAATGGAACTCCATTGACCCCGACCCTGCTTTGGTTTGGCTTAACTAAAAATACTGAACACCACTGGGGAAAAAATTATGTTGAGAGAAAAAAGGGGGAGACCAAAGTTGTTGAGCAAAAAGAAAAAAAGGACCCCGAGAGTAATTAAGCAAAATAAATAAATAAATACATAAAAATAAAACGGCATTAAAACAGCATGGCCCCTTTAAGAAAAGTCTTTAGGCTTTTTGCCGGCAGCCATCTTGTTTTCTTGATAGGAGCCAGAAGACAGCTTCCCTGAGGAACCAGGCAAGCAGGAGGTCTGAGGGTCTGGGAGGAGGGGGAGACTGGGCCTGGTTGCTGAGTGTGTGTCGGGTTGCCAGGTGTCCAGTATTTTCGCCTCCTGGCAGGGAAAAAAATCAGAAATTGCCGGATATTTTAGGTGTCCGGTATTTTCCGAATTTTTTTTTACCGGACACGAGGTGAAAATATTGGACTGTCCGGGTCAATACCAGATACCTGGCAACCCTACCGCTCAGGGAGGTGGAGTTACAAAGGCAGCATAGCAGGGCACTTCTAGCAGTGGGAGTGTAAACACGTCCATGTGTAGGCTGCTATATGCCACCTTACAGTGGCCTGTTTCTGCAGTGTAGACCAGACCCTAATGTCGACCTGCTCCCACATGAAGAGAAGCCCAAATCCTAATGTCCGAATATCAGTGAATGGTGGATCCTTCCAGGCTCTCCAGTAGGGCTCAACAAAAATGGAAGGTTTCCATGGAAAAATTCAGAAAAAACAATTTCACTGAGATTTTTTTCTTCAGAAGTTTCAGGGAGGGATGACAATGTCTCCTTGCAAAAATAGAACAAACATTCCATTTGCAGGAACCGGAAACCGAAAAATTTGTACTTCGTGTTTTGGAATTTCCAACTACAGAACATGAAGACAAGGGAAGCACAGTCTCTCTATGAAAAAAAATCATTTTGTTGAAACTTCAATTTTCCATTAGAAATAAATGTCAGTGGGAAATTATTGTCCAGTGCTACCTGCCAGGGTCTTGTTCCATCTCTCCTCCGCACAGCACTCTGCTGCTCACATA
This sequence comes from Pelodiscus sinensis, assembly GCF_049634645.1. Classification (NCBI taxonomy): domain Eukaryota; kingdom Metazoa; phylum Chordata; order Testudines; family Trionychidae; genus Pelodiscus; species Pelodiscus sinensis. The sequence goes on along the minus strand of NC_134739.1, from coordinate 3,942,892 downwards.
GGGTACGTCTAAACTACACACTTCTTTCGAAATAAGCTTTTTTGAAATCTTTCAAAAAAGTTTCTTTCGAAAGAGATCTTCTAGACAGCCACAACTATTTTGAAAAAACGATTTGCTTTTTTGAAAGAGAGCACCCAGGCAATCTGGATGCTCTCTTTAGAAAAAGCCCTGTTTGAGGATAAGAATGCCTTTTTTTGAAAGAGCTCTTTAAAAAAAAGTGTTCCTCTTCATAAAATGAGGTTTACCGCTGTCGAAAAATCTGCCACGTTCTTTCAATTTAATTTCAAAAGAACATGGCAGCAGTCTAGATGCAGGTGAAGTTTTTTTAAAAAAAGGCCACTTTTTTTTAAAAAAGCCCTGTAGTCTAGACATAGCCCTAGTCTTTGTCTAACTAAGGGTATGTCTACACAGCAAAGTTATTTTGAAATAAAAGCCCTTATTTCGAAATAACTTTCTAGCATCTACACAGCCAAATTTATTTCAAAATAGCAGAGTGCTTATTTCGAATTTGGTAAACCTCATTCTATGAGGAATAACTCCAAAATCGAAATAACTATTTTGAAATAAGTGCTGTGTAGACACTTATTTCGAAATAGGGGGCTTCCAGCCTTCCCAGGGTGCCCTGGTGGCCACTCCGGTCTCAACCAAGAACACTCCTCCCCCTTCCCCCCCTCCCAGAGCCCTTAAAGGGGTAGACTCTGGCCACAGTGGCTGTGTCAGCTCCAAGCCTACCAGCCCAGAGCCAGCAGTCACTGCCCCTGACCCAGTGGCCCCAAAACATAAGCCAGCAAGCCACTGGCAGCCAGCCCTCCACCGCTCCCCAGGAACAGTCTGCCAGCTCCCAGGAGCCTGCCAGGGCCCAGAGAAGGTAGGAGCCCCTCTGGTCCAGAGTGGAGATTATGGACCTTATTCAGGTTTGGAGGGAATGCTCCCAACATTCATGATCTCCACACTAGATGGAGGAATGCGGCCTTTGGCAGGAGAGCTGCCAGCCTGGCCACCAAAGGCCACATGTGAACACAGGAGCAGGTTTGCATGAAAATCAAGTTGGTCCGGCAAGACCCGCAACCCTGAGCCCTGAGCTTCCCCTCCCCCTTCTTCTCCTTGCTTCCCCCTTCCAGCTCCCTCCTCCCAGGTTTCCCCCTCCCCTCTCCTCCCCTCTCCCAACCTCTCTCCTCCCTTCTCCCGCCTCCTTTCCCCAGTCTCAACAGAGTTTCATTACACACACACACACACACCCCGCAGTTTTGTTAAATAAAGAGAGTTTGTATTCATGAAAATACATGTATTTTATTTTACATCAGGAAAGGGGGCTAGGGAGGGGTAAGTGGAAGGACGTGAGGGAGGAATGAGGCACAAGCCTCCAGTGGGGCAGACCAGGGAGGCTCTTAATGTTCCTCAGGGTGGAAGCTCTCTGGCAGGGCCTCCTGGATACTGACAGCCCCCCGATTGACCTTCCGGATCGCAGCCTGCAGAAAGTGCAGCCAGGCTCACAGCAATGTGTCCAAGAGAAGCACCAGAGTGCCCAGGGGCAGCTCTGGCTCCATGTTGCAGAGTGCTGTGGTGACCCAAGTGAGGGCAATCAGAGCACGCAGAGACAAAATGCTTTGCTGTCCCTCATCGAGGTAGCAAGCAAGCAGGGAAACCTGAGAACTGGCTGTCTGGGGGGCTGAGGGTCCCTTTAAGCACAGACCTCAGATAGCCTCAGGCAGCAGCCCCCACACAGTAAGTCCTGACCTGGTCCCCTGCTGGAACTCGTTCCGGCCAGCTGTAAATGCGATTGAGTCCACTCTGTGTGGACGCACTATTCTGAAATAGCAAAATGCTCTTTTGAAATGCATTTTGTGTGTAGACGCATTATTTCGAAATAACACTGTAGTGTAGACATAACCTAAGGGCATTGGGGGTATTAGAGGGATGTGTCAGTGCTATACACTGTGTCCAGGTACTATATGGAAATCAGACCTACATGGTCTGTTGGGCTTTTCTGACTGTAAACTCTCTGACACAACCTGAGGCAAAGTCATTGTGTTCATTATTTTTATTATTTCCATTTTACCATGGGACAAACCAAGACACAGCAAGACACATTGACTAGCCCATGGTCATAGTAAATCAGCAGCAAAGCCAGGCATAGGAACCAGGATCCTGCTCCCTGTCCCATGCTCTAACCACTAAACATTTCTCTCTTGGCCGTGTGGCAGTGTCTGTGGGATGGGGAGGCATGTGGGAGAGGGGACTGAGAACCTGAAAAAGCAGCTGGCGTATTTGAGTATCGCCTCGGGACACATCTGTCTTCAGGTACTAATTGGAGCCATAGAAAATCAATATTTAATATAATGCATTTGAAATTCACTGACACTGGTGTGTTGAAAGAAGAATAGATTAACGTTCACTGCCAAAATCATTGTGCTCCGACATCCTTTACCTCCATGTCCTCAGGAAACAGCAGTTAGTTATGAGTCAGAGGCCATGCAAGACACTCTGCTGCACTAGGCAAAACGTCAGTGCCATGATCCTCTCCTCATAGGCTGGGCCTTCCCAAAGTCACAGCGGTGAAAAGCATGTGGCAGACCCTGGGAAAGCAGGCTTGGTAGGTCATTGTCACTGCAGGTCATTGTGGGACAACTCCTGAAAGCTAGTAGCAGTCAACATAAGCAATGCATGTCTGCACTGACACTGCGTCAATGCAACTCCATTGACCCCAACCCTAGGCTGTTGAAGTAGGTCCTCCTACTTCTGTGCTGCCTATGGGGTACCCAGCTCTGAAAGCACCAGCAGCAACACAGAAATTAAGGGGGTATGGTGTGGAAGGGAGGGAGGGGATCCTCACTTTGGGGGGGGGGCAGAGCTGGCCTTAGAGATGGGTGACGTGGGCAACTGCCCAGAGACACCATGGTCACCCCTCCCCCAACATACACACAGCTGTCCTGAGGCCTTTTTAGCCCCCAAGTGCTGTGTCCAGAGTCAGGGAGAGGCAGATCTGGGGGCATCCTGGTCAGGATCTGCTTTGGGCTCCAACTGCCAGTCCTGGCTGGGCTGGAGAGGGATGTGACTTCCTCGTCTCCTCAAAGGTCATTCCTCGGGCCATGGCAGACGCCCTTCCCACAGCAGGAAGCTCCACGACTGCTGGCTGGGAGCCAGTTTTGAAGGCAGCACTGCCCTCAGCAGCAGCACAGAGGTAAGGGGGGGGCGATATTGCATCGCCCCTAGAATAGCCTTGAAAACACCTCCCACAGCTCAGGACCAGTCTTCCCGCTAAGCTGCGCGGCAGCCCAGATTCCCAGGTGATTAATCAGGCCTGCCCAGCCAGTGAGCTCAGTGCACGGAGCCCTGGGCTTCCCCGCAGCTTAGAGGGACACTGGTCAGGAGCCCCCCGGTTACACTGCTGTGAAATATCAGATTTCAGTGCCTGTGCAAGTTAAGAATTTTAGAATCCTCTGATTGTGAATTATACCAACCTGTACCGTGAATTTGGCCAGGCCCTACCCGTAAACCTTGGACAGCAGATTTGGCTTGGCCAAGGGGTGACCAGACCAAATCTGCCACCATAGACAGCTGCCTCGTTCTTCTATAAGTAGAGAAACCTCTCTACCGTGGTCTGTTCGACACACAGCAGTTTACTTTGCCCAAACTCTGTAGCCTGTTCTGCTCTAAAATGTAACTTTTACAGCTCCCGGTGTAACTTGCCCATTACAGCAACTTAATAACTCCACCTCCAAGAGAGGTAGCGCGTAGGCTGATTTAGACAGTTCAATGCAGTGTCCATGTAGACCACTACTGCCTTTCAGAAGCATCCCACAATGCCCTAGCCTGACAGTTAAATCAGTTCAAGTGCTCCCGGTAAGGACGTGCACTGCCAACACAAGGAGCATTGTGTGGCCCGCAAAAGGGATTTAATTACTGTGGTGACTCTATGTTGACATAACGTAGGTTGACTTAATTTTGTAGTGGAGACATACCTGGGCACAGAGGCACTGGGGGCTGGGTTTCTTTAATGTAAAGGATTTTGCCTCAGCCAGTAATTTTCAGAGTACATTAAATCATCTCCCAAATCTAAGCTATATCTACAGCTCTCAGATCAGATCAAGCCACTGGCCGTCAGTTTAGCAGGTTTAGTGAAGATCTTGGCTGTGTCTACACTGGCATGAATTTTCGGAAATGCTTAAAACGGAATACTATTCTGTTTTCAGTTTTTCCAGAAAAGGAGTGTCTACATTGGCAGGCTGCTTTTCCGGAAAAGCCCTGTGGCCAATGTAGACGCGCTTTTCCGGAAAAGAGCCCCGATCGCCATTTTCGCAATCGGGGCTTTTTTCCGGAAAAGACTACTGGGCTGTCTACACTGGCCCTTTTCCGGAACAGTGTTCCGGAATAAGGACTTATGCCCGAGCGGGAGCAGAATAGTTTTTCCGGAATAGCGGCTGATTTTGTACAGTAGAGCATCGTTGCTTTTACAGAAATTCAAGGGCCAGTGTAGACAGCTCGCAGCTTATTCCGGAAAAGCGGCTGATTTTCCGGAATAAGTGGCCCAGTGTAGACACAGCCTAAGAGAGCTTGACAAAGAGAGAGAGAGAGAGAGAGAGAGAGAGAGAGAGAGAGAGAGAAATCAAACTGCAGTGTCTGATAGCTGACCTCTTAGGCTATGTCTAGACTGCAGGCTTCTTTCGGAAGAAGCTTTTTCCGGAAGAGATCTTCCGAAAAAACTTCTTCCGAAAGAGAGCGTCCACACACAAAAGCACATCGAAAAATCAATCTGCATTTTCGAAAGAGCATCCAGACTCATAGGACGTGCTCACACATAAAAGGCCACCTGGAACCACTTCGGACGGGGCTTTAGGTCAACAGTTGCTTCCAAGGGCTGGTGCCAGAGCCTTGCAGAGACACGTGCTTAAAGGGACCCCCTTGGACAGCCGTTTCTCTGCTTCTTCTTCCCCGGGGGACAGCAAAGCTCTCGTGGTGCCTGCTGTGGTTGCCCTGCTTTTTTGGACACCACAGCTTTTTCCTTTGTGCCATGGAGCTGGGCTTCATAAACTGGAGGGGGGGGGATCAGAGTGGCATAGGGGCAACTAGATGTGTACTTCAGGTGCAGGAACCTCATCGGCATTGGGGTTGGGTGGGTCCAGGGACCACAGGGGAGGTGGACTGAAGGGGGGGGCTGGATCAGGGTCAGGGATGGCAGGGGTGGGGCAGGCATGGGCATTGCTTGGGGAAAGAGCAGAGGCATTGCATGGCGGGGAAGGGGAGGAGGAATGGGCATAGCACGGGGGGCAGGAGGGTGATAGGCAAGAGGAGTGACAGCAGGTGGGTGTGCCATCATTTCTCTCATGACAGCACACATGGTATCGCACCGCTGCATGAGCTGGTCCCTGGCACAGTTCTGCCACTCAATGTCCTTGTGAATCTTCTGCGCTAGGGTCTGCTGCATGTCGCACAAGACACTGACATGCTGGCATGTGAGGTCTTCCTGGACCCTGGCGTGCTTTCGGGTCCCTTGGGCTGGCAGCTGGCATGGGTGGCGTGGCTCACCCCTTAATCCCGACTAGTCCGGCTGTGGAGAACACAGAGAGGGAGAGGCATTCAGGCATCCATGCAAACTCTGTCCCTGAGGCCGTGCCCTCCTCTGTGAGCAGCGACCACCAGTCCTCAGGCCAGAGGAGGGATGTCCCAGGAGCAAGGCCGTGTGTGGTCTGCACAGCAGGCCCTGCCTCCCAGGGCTTCCCGCTCCCCCCCACCCCGCCAGCCCATGGACAAGAAGGCAAGGGAAGTGTCCAGCCACAGTGGGATCCTATGGGTGGCAGAGGAGCTGGGAGCAGCCTGGACCTCCCTAGGGTCTGCACACACACCTGCAGCTCAGAGCGCTGCCTGTGGGAGCGGGTGCTGCCTCTCCTGTGCAGGCATGTCCGCGTGCTGAGTGTGGCACTCCTCGGGGTGTCTGCGCCCTTGTGGCATGGCAGGTGCTGGGAGGGCCCCGCTCCCCGGAGCCAGACGTGTGTGTGGCCTCCCTTGAGCCTGGAAGCAGGATCCCACCCATGCTCAGGGGCTGCCTGCTAAGTCCACATGCCGCACATTAACACTGCACATGGTTCCACGTGCACAGACCACAGCACGCTGTCCAGCCTGAGCAGCCCAAGTGATGCTCACACCCTGTCCCCTGTGCGCCCACCTCCCCCACCCTGTGAGTGACAAACGGAGAGCACTCACCTGAAGATCCCTCCAAGTGTCAGACAAGACCTGGGAGATGTCCTGGCTGACGCCCTCCTCCGGCTGGCCCCGGTCCTCTTCCGCCTCTGCTGTGACCTCCAGCCAGGTGACGATGGGGGTCTCAAAGCCAGAGTCCACCACAATGGGTGGGGAAGATGTTTCCCCATCCGCCAGGATCTGGTGTAGTGCCTGGCAAGAGGGGCAGGTATGGGGTCCTGCCCCTGAGTGTGAGCTGTGCTTTCTGGCCCTGACATATCCCTGATGGAGATCCTTTACCTTATTCCAGACCTGTTCCAAGGTCTGGGGTCGGTGCCCACGCTCCGCCAGGGACTCGACCATGCGCTCGAAGATATCTGCCTTACAGCACTTGGAGCAGAGATCCTGTAATGTCTCCTCCTCGCCCCACAGCTCGGGGAGGGACAGGATCTCTGCGCTGGACCAGGAGGGTGCTCGCCTCTTGGTCCCCCGGGTAGGTCCTGGGGCTGCTCCTTGTGAGGTCCAGGGGAATCTCAGGGGGCTTGTGGCTCCTCCATGGGTGGCAAGGCCTGTGCCAGGGAGAGCCGCATGGTCAGGGTGCTGCTGTCAGGCTGGCTTCCTACCACAAGGCCTGTCAAGGGTGCCTGCAGCTTTAAGTGGGGCCAGGAGACAAGACCTTTAGAGTTGTGATTAGTATGGACGGAGTGTCCACCAGGGCACCTGTGTTATTTCCTGGGCTATGTCTAGACTGCAGGCTTCTTTCGAAAGAGCCTCTTTCAAAAGATCGCGTCTAGACTGCAGGCGGATCTTTCGAAAGAGCAATCCGCTTTTTCGAAAGAGCGCACGCAGCGAGTCTGGATGCTCTCTTTCGAGGAAGCCCTATTTACATTGAAGAACGCCTTCTTTCGAAAGAGGAACTTTCGAAAGAAGGCGTTCTTCCTCGTGAAATGAGGTTTACCGCCATCGAAAGAAAAGCCGCGTTCTTTCGAAATTATTTTGAAAGAACGCGGCTTGAGTCTGGACGCAGGGGAAGTTTTTTCGGGAAAAGGCTACTTTTCCCGAAAAAACCCCTGAGTCTGGACACAGCCCTGGAGTCCTCTTCTTTCAAAAGAACTCCCTTCTCCCCATCCACACATGCCTTTTTCCAAAAGAGCTCTTTTAGAAACAGGCTTCTTCCTCTTAAAAAGAGGATTACCAATGCCAGAAAAACCCCTCTGTTCTTTTGATTTACTTTCAAAAGAACATGATTGCAGTGTGGACGTAACTCAGGTTCTGTCAGAAAAACATCCGTTTTTCTGTCAAAACTCTGTAGTGTAGACATGCGCTCTGTTTTAGGCATGCATTTGCAGACCTCCTGTTGCCTTTCAGGACACAAGAATCAAATCATAGCCTTAAAAAGGTGATTGTATTAACAAAAGAAAAATATATACTTGGTAAAGCATACTAGGTTCCTAGGTGAGCAACTGAGAAAAGAGCAGATTAAAACACAGAATTGTATCCCTGGGATTCAGTTTAATACAGTGTATTGGAAGGGGGAAGGCACCGGAGCTTAGCTCAGAGAAGTTTAACCAAACAGCAAAACAAAGAAAATAACCTGATTGCATCTAAATGACATTCCATTCCCTAGCTACTCACAGATTTGCGCTTTAAGGTCCAGTCCATTTCCATGCCAAGTATTTTTGGTAGGCTGGTAATTCTGCCTGGATCAATGAATCTTGTTCCCCCAACTCCGGGCTTAAAAGTCACACAAAGAAAAACAGCTGGCAGGTATACCTTTCAATTCAATTTTCAACACTTTCTCCCTTTGGCTGTCCTAGCTCCCTGCCAACAACCCCTAGCTACTTGATTTTAACCCTTTAGTCACCAAATGCTGTCAACACACCTCTTATCCATCAGACCTGCTAAATCAACCACAGATCACTCTCTGTTCAACCCTGTTACTCTACCCTGGATGAGAGGAGTTAGAAAAGTTGATGGAAGAGTTTCTCCTGTCAATGCCGTGCAGTGGGGATGCTAAGTTGAGCTAAGGAATGTTGTCTCCAGCTATGTTATGCACTAAGCTGGAGCTGCATATCTTAGGTCGACTTTCTGTGGTAGTGTAGATCTATGTCTATACTATCACAGAGATAAGTCACATTTCTGACATCCTGGAGTTTGGGAGCCATTGGATCAGGGTTATGTTAAGTGCCTCTATTGGCAGAGTGGCAACAGAATTTGTGGTATTGAGTCAGGAAGTGAACTCTGCATTCACATTCAGCAGACGTGAGACCACAGTCTGGAAGGTTGATCAGAACCCTTTGGAGACTTGATCTTCAGGATCCTGTTCACGCCCATTTAAACGGAACTGATGAGGGGTTATAACAGCTTGAACAGCGTTGAGGAATCTGAAGTTCATTTTGAATCAATGCACACATACACGTGACACACACATGCACACGCACACAACACACACATTCATTTATCATGTAACACAAAGCAAGGGAGATGTGGCCTGATTATTGCACTCCTGGTCCTCCCCAGTTACCAGAGCAGACCAGGGTATATTTCAGGGGGAGCTTAATAAACAGAATGACGTCCTCGTCAGGGAGGTTTATATCACCACATGCCAACATCCACATGAAGCGTTGGTCAGCCAGGTCTTTGCTGGAGCATTGCGAGTGGCTGCAGCACTTTTCCCAGGGGAAGAAATGGGGCTTGGATTCATTTATCTGAAAATGACTGAACAAAGGTGTATGGCACAATCAAAGATGAGAACGCCACAGTGAAAATGACTCCTCTTCCCAATCTGCCAGCCCTGACCAGAAAGATGGAAGTCACGCTGAACTGGGCTGGAAAGGTTAGATTTTTTCACATAAATGTGGGTAAATATAAATTTCACCATACACACATACACAGGAAGCCCTTCCATGGATAATCATTGAACAGAGAGGAAATATAAGAAAATTGCTGCCTGGCAACTGATTAGAGTCTGATTTCAGGGTATTTGTAGATTTTGACATGTGATGTTCACAGTTTGTGCCTGAAGTTGCCAAGTTAACTTTTAGAATCTAACTATTTTCTGTCTATTGTCTGACCCCCTCCCATGTCCTGCAACTGTGAAAAATTTTATGAATGCCAATAAGACCATTTATAAAGCTTAAACCTCATAATTTCCACAAAAAATAGATTTAAAAATAAGCATTAATGTTATCTGTAGAAATGATTTAAAAGCCAAATCATGGGTCAGGCAATAAAAGCATCTTTCCTCTGATATTGTCCCTCCCCTTCCTCCTCCACATCACAGGAGCCCTGAGTAATGAAGGAGCACTGTCCCATGGCCTGGGAGTTAATGAATAGGAGCCATAAAAATCAGTCATCATTCTAAACGCAGCCTTGAATCAGCAGGCTTGTTCCAGTCTCTCTGGAGACTTACTGAAGCAGCAGGCAGGGCAGTTGATGCAAAGGCGCTCTGTAGGCTAAGGGAATGCATAAGGCACAGGCTGGGATATTTAAGGCATTATGCACCCCTCCTTCCATGGAGCAGTCACTCTTTCAGAGGCTCGCTGCCTACTTCTGATCTTGTAGCCCTTCTCAGACGGTCCTACAGCATTTAATATGGCCTGCACTTTGTTGATTCTCATGCTCGTTGGCTCCTTGTGCGCCCTCATCTGTCTGTGCCCTGAGGTCTCTAGACTTAGGGTACGTCTAGACTACTGCGTTTTGTCGACAGAAGTTTTGTCGACAGTATCTGTCGACAAAACTTCTGTCGACAAAGAGCGTCCAGACACATTGAGTTCTGTCGACAAAGCAAGCTGCTTTGTTGACAGAACCCTGTAGTCTAGACGCAACCCTACAGGCAATAACACCATCTGTCGACAGAACTCTGTCGACAGAAGGTGTTATGCCTCATAAAATGAGGTTTACCAGTGTCGACAAAACTGCTGAGTTCTGTCGACGTTATGTCGACCGACCTCAGCGGTAGTGTAGACGCTGGTATAGTTTTGTCGACAAAAGTCCACTTTTGTCGACAAAACTCAGTAGTCTAGACACACCCTTAGATTGCAAGCTCTTTAAAGCAGGGTTTTGTTCTGAGTTTGTACAGCGCCTAGCACTATGGAACTTGGTCCATGACTGTCCTGCTAGAGATGACCATAATACAAATGCATCCGCATAACAATACATTTATTATTATTATTATTATTATTATTATTACGACTACTGATAGTCATAAGGAGCAAACACTGCAGACTTGGCTGGAGTTGGACTCCCTTGACCATAGGTTCAGTCAAATTTTCCCTATTTTAGCCATCCCCGTGAGAAGCATGGCTTAGCAGCCCTAGACTCCTGTTAGGCAGTGCTAGGCCGACAGACCTAGCTACTGCCTCTCAGGGAGGTGGACTAGTTATGCCTCCAGAAGAACCCCTCCTGTCCGCAGTGTACGTTGAGGTACCACAGCAGCTCAGCATTGAAGGAGTGCAGACTGGCCCTTGTCGATGTCTTCGGTTACCAAGCCATGCTCCTCACAGGGGTGGCTTTTTAGCTGGGGCTGTTTTGGTTATCACACAACGCCCCCAGGCAGAGACACAGCACTGCAAAGCACCACGGGCTCTCCAGGCACCAAATATTACCTGCCTATAATTGAGCATGTTTCCCTGCTTTGCTCTCGGCATGCTTGGCTGCAAGTCTTCATTTTTAACATTACACACACCCCAGTTAATGAGGTGCTCAGCAAAGGGAGACACAAACCTGACACTAATTCCTCAATTTGCTGGCAATCCAGGATTAGTGGAATTAATGCAGCGGAGACAGACTCTGGATAGCGGAGAACAGGTCACATTAAACCACTCAGACAGTCACAGGTATCGTTTTAAATCTGCTCGTTTGAAGAAGGAAAGAATCTATGTACGTGTTCACCTTGCAAAAACACGCACCCTGGGTGGAGGCAGAACAGCTCGGGGGATCGGTAATTAGAGCTGGTCAAATCTCAGAAATTCCAAGGTGTCAAGAAGGCTTTGTTCTGGTCTGGAATGAAAATGCCAAGTGTTGACATTTCCTGGGGAACGGGAATTCCAAACCTTTTTCATTTTAGAAAAATGAAAATGTTTCTGTTCTATTTTTCCAGGATGACTGAAGCAGGCAGCTGCCCCGACTCCCGGCCGCCATATCTGTGGCGAGTTGTTGCCTGGGAATCTAGGGCAAAGGACGGCCACCCCATTGATGTCTGTGGTTAAACATTTATTAAAAATCTTACCAGATCATCAACAGAATGGATGCGTAATGGAGCTATAACTACCCTAAAGGCCACCTGGGAGTCTTGTGCTTTAGAGACAGCCTTTTCTGAAAGGGAGGGTGCACCTTACAGTAATGATATACAGGCAGTCCCCGGGTTACGTACAAGATCGGGACTGTAGGTTTGTTCTTAAGTTGAATTTGTATGTAAGTCGGAACTGGTACATATTGTAGGGGAAACTCTAGCCAAACATTTCTCCAGAGCTCAGTTTTATTCTCCCACACCTCACTTCCCTCAGTCCTTTATTCTCAAGCTGAGGTGTCTGCTGAAAAAAGCCGCTCCTTGTCTCCCTGGTCTGCTGGGGGGAAGCAGCTAGTGTGGGGTTGCCTCACCCCGTTTGTAAGTAGGGATCCGATGTAAGTCGGATCCATTTAACCCGGGGACTGCCTGTATTCGTGATGACACAGTGCCTAACCCCAAATGCCAGTCCAAACACTGGAAGAGAAGGGTGGTCAGCGATGGCCACATCTAAGCTGCAGCTGAGAGGTACGTACACCTGGAAGGTTTACTAGCGCACTGAAGCAGTAATTTGAGATTAGCTGCTGGAGCATAACCCCATCTGAGATCCTAGTCATCATCTGCACCACCATGGCCACGATGCTTTTCTGAGCTCAGTTGGAGCGAGCGTATCTATGTCTATCCAAGCCAGGATCGTACCTCCCAGCTGCTGTGCACTCATGCGTGAGCTAAGCCAGTAACCATCTGGTTTGGATAGTTCCAGGCCATCACCATGGCTGTTTCAGATGATTCAGCATGGCCTTTAGAGGGGGGCTGCACTGCAACAGAAGTCAGCTTTGCTAAGGAATAGTTCTGAGCCACTTAAATTTAACATTTTTTATGCCGAAAATGTCCACACCTCTCCACTTTTCTATTTTCATGTCATTAACTGGATCAATATACAACAATTATCTTTTAACCTTCATCTCACTGCTAGTCGGCCTATAATTTGCTCACTATCACATTCGCTTGGGCTTCTGCTGAACAGACAGTCCTGTGCAGTCCGTGGGGAGTGTCTGAGGCTTTCCATGCAAGTCTCAGAGTCTGCGCTGGAACTTTGGATCACTAAGCATTGAACTAACACCCATCGCTTTTCAGCTAGGCAATTAATGGTCCATTGGAGTCGCTGCCCATGATCATCACCGGATATCGATGTAGGCTGAGATCTAATATCTCTACTGTGCCCTTGAGAGAGCCTGTTTCCTGGAACTGGCACTTAGTTTGCCCAGGCAAGCCCTGCCAGAAATGAAGCGCTGCCTAGAACCGCGCTGGTATTGACCACTCTGACATCATTTCATAGTTTTGGAAACTCCAGCATTTGAGCTGAGGAAGAGACACAAAAGTTACATCAAATCAGGAGCTGGGAGGAGGTTTGCCAGCAGGGGGTGACAGAAGCACAAGCGGCTAGTGTGCTGCAAATAGCAGCAGGTGATGGCAACACAAGGTAGCTGCCCATGTACATACTCAGAGGGTCAGGCAGGGCTGAATCAAGCACGCTGCTAGCTTATAGTGCACTGGCTTGAGCAGAAAGCGCATGTCTGTCTAAGAAGCGTGCTGTGTAGATATACCTACAGGGTCCTGTCCATGGACATTGGACCTGACGTGCTACATGCTAGTGAGAATACCCTGGGCAAAATACGGCCTGTGAGCTGGATCTAGCCCACCAAGCCACCAGTTCCGGCCCGCAGAGGCAGTGGGGAGACTCAGGCAGGCTCCCCTGCTTGCCCCACAGCCCCGCAGAAACGTAGCTTCATGGCTCTGTGTCTAGTTTAAAACTGGAGGGGAGGGGGGAAGTTTTAGGAGCCACCCTGCCCCCAGGACATTCCCATTGGCCAGTTTCTGGCAGAAACCGGCCAATGGGAGCTGCTTGTTAGAATAACAGGCAGCTAAGAAGAATCATTCCCCGTCTCCTGGGCTCAGTTATTCATGAAGCACATGGCGGGTGGCTGACTGGCTGGGACACATTTTAAGTCTGCAGGCAGCTGACAAGTAAGTCTCTTGGCCACAGCCTGCTTCTGGCACCCCAGCCCCAACTCTCTGCCCCCATTCAATATACCCAAACCCCTCTGTCTCCTTCTTACACCCATACCCCCTCCCAGATCTGGCACCCCATTCTCCTGCCCCAGATCGCATCCCACACCCCTCCACTCCAGTCCCCTGCCTCATCCCAACTCCCTCCCAGACTCCATCCCAACTCCTCATCCCAGCTCCCTCCTGCACCCCAGTCCCTTCCCCCAAGTTCCCTTCTGCACCCAACCTCCATTCCAGACCCTGCATCTCCTCCATTAATATCATGGAAGGGTGCGGCCCTCGACCACTTTCCAAAATCTTGGAGTGGCCCCCCATCAAAAATTATTGCCCACCCCTGCTCTACCAGATGTGGATGTCCCGCATGTTAAAACAAATGGCCAATCCTAGGTTTTGAACCATTGTAATTTGGGGGAACATCCCACAAATTCTTCATAACCAGCACCACTAGCTCTCAGCTTTACCGCTGGTAAATTGTCTATACCACATCATCAGGTACAGTATAAACTCATCTCCAGCTAGGTATTCTTTCTGTGCTGCGTATATGAAACACACACAAGTGCATGGTCTCAAAGATTTAATTTGAAATGTGCAATCAAATTATAGAGAAAAATGTCCAAACACACAATGAGTTTTGTTTAGGGTTTTGTGTTGTTTTTTTCCAGTTAATTACCAGGCCAAATTGACTACTTGCATAACTGCTTTGAAGTCAATGGGTTTCTGTTAGCAGAGAAGTGGCCTACAATGTTTGGAAGTAAATGCAAAGGGACGTAGAATTTCGTGACTCATTTTCAAAGTGCTTCAGATGGCTTAAATGTCTTATAAAATAATGATCAGATAAGCCTGTGATGCGGAAGCTGGAATGGTGCTTTTCTGTGCTAGCCACTACATTAATTAATGTCCCTTGAAAGGGAGTCATTAACGGAATCGCAAAATCTTCCCAGCCCTGACCTAGGCCGTGTCTGCCAAACTCCCCAGCAATATCTAGCATTCCAGGGTTTAGACTTTGTTGCAAGAACAAGTCAAAAGAGTCACCAAGAGAGGGAGAGAGAGTCTGGCTGCCCCTTCCTGAGTAGATTCAAAATCTAGGGGTTTGAGCTGAATCTTCAAACTCCCCTTTTGCAAACAGCTTGGGGGCTAAAAGAAGAAGCTACAAGTGAAGCTGTTCTGGAGATAAATAAGGAGAGGCACACACTTTGCCTAGCAGACAGCCTCCCTGGCAAGCTGCTCGCAACCCAAGACTCGCACAATGGAGCTGACAGTTTGGAAAAAAGAGGTGTTACCCATTTGGAACATATCCCCCAGCATGCATTGCTTCAATTGGCCACCAGTGACATCCTCAGCAGGCAGGTTTGAGTTTCTACTGATTGAACTTTAATGTTTGGCTACGTCTACGCTAGCATGAATTTCCGAAAATGCTTTTAATGGAAAAGTTGTCCATTAAAAGCATTTTTGGAAAAGCGCGTCTAGATTGTCAGGATGCTTGTGGAAAAGCGTCCATGGCCAATCTAGATGTGGTTTTCCACAAAAAAGCCCTGATCGCCATTTTCGCGATCGGGGCTTTTTTGCGGAAAACAGTACTATGCTGTCTACATTGGCCCTTTTGGGCAAAAGTCTTTCAGAAAAAGACTTTTGCCCGAATGGGAGCAGCATAGTTTTTCCGGAAAAGCACTGATGATTTTACATGAGATCGTCAGTGCTTTTCCGGAAAATCAAGTGGCCAGTGTAGACAGCTGACAAGTTTTTCTGGAAAAGCTGCTGATTTTCCAGAAAAACTTGCCAGTCTAGACACAGCCTTTCAGTTTTGCTTATTCTTTCACACTTGGTTTGGCCACAGTAGGCTGCATGGGATACACAAGATCCCTGCGGACGGTACTCTGGAAGCTGTAACTTTCCTATGCCTCTGGGAGCCATGGAGTTATCCCTGATTAAGAGCTAGGTCATGAGCCATGTGTGATGTTTAATAAACTGCCATGTTGTTTGGATTCTCAATATTGCAGACTGCAGGTGCCTGAAGTAACACGAGCCCCGTTATGTGTTAGGGACAGCTCTGGTGTGTCTGTTACTGCCAGAAAGTTTATCCCAAATTTACCCCCAGAAATGTATTGCCAAAAGACCAGACTACAGTCACCTCCCAACACTGGAGAGCTTGAAAATTTTCCCCATTACATCGCTCCCATTTCACATGCTGAATGCTGGGTATTAACACAAGAGGACTCCCTAATGTCTATATTTCTATCAAAACTATTTTAACCTACTTAACAATAAGCTTAGCACAAAAGCAACTCATTAACCAACCATTTTCTGTCTCCTTCTGCAATTTGAGACATGCAATACACTGTCCTATTGTAGTTATGCACCTGAAAGGCAAACAACCGTCTCCATCCTGTGGTTTCAGTCACAATTGCGCACGGCTTAAAAACATCTGCTTTTCCACATAGCTTCGAAAATGTCTTGTTCTTAAACGTCCTTCCACTCTAGGTGCAGTTTAATCTTTGCTAGTAATTTGATAGTCTCTGTTTTAGTGTAACCCATGCACTTAATAGGGAGCTATCCCTCTAAGAGACCCCTGTGGGGGGAGGTAGGAGTGAGTTGAGTGTTAGGCTGTGTCTACATTGGCACTGGCCGCGAGTATTTGCGCAAGTACACTGACGTTCTAATGTATGAAATCAGGGCTTCTTGAGCAAGAACTATGATGCTCCTGCTCAGGAATAAGGCCTCTTGCACAACTGTTCTTGCGCAAGAGGCCAGTGTAGACAAGCAACATGAATTTCTTGTGCAAGAAAGCCCGATGGCTAAAATGGCCATTGGAGCTTTCTTGCGCAAGAGAGCGTCTACACTGGCACGGATGCTTTTGCACAAAAGCATATGCCTGTGTAAACGCTCTCTTGCACAAATACTTTTAACGGAAAAACATTTCCGTTAAAAGTATTTGTGCAAAATCATGCCAGTATAGACGCAGCCTTACTATTGCTGGGTAGATTTAGCACTCCACCCAGAAGCTTCTGGAGGTGGGTCCAATAGTTTGGGGTCAGACTTCATGAGCGAGCAAGCAGGCAGGGCAGCTGCTTTTCTGAGTAAGGCCTGTGTGAGCTGGAGGAAGCTAAGCCAGGAGCAGAGAACTGGCTGCTGTTCCTCACTCTGCAGCACTTAGCAGCAGGTAGTGGTGTTGTTAACCTACTGGGGATCAGGGGCAATGTACTTAGAGCCAGGAGAACTTGCGAGGGGAAATCACTTCTGTGTTAATTGTTACTTTAAATACTGTTTTGATTTTAGTCAGACTGTTCTAGTTCGTTTTCTCAGTCCATGTGGCCTTCCAGCTCCTCTGAAAATGTAGCAATGGGGAAAAGAGTCATTTCTATTTTGTTGTTCTCAGATTTGTTTTGTATTTTCTTGTAATACGGTTTCTTTAAGTCTGTTCATTTGTGAGCTAACTGACTAGTTAAATCAGTGAGCTGCCTGCCTAGCAGTGACCATAGCAGAGGAAGAATCTGCCTGGACTCCAGCTGAGGATTCCCTACAAGCAATTCGAGAGAGAGACTTCAGACCTCAGACTTCAGATATCAGAGGCACAAACTGAGACTTTGGTGAACCAAATCTAAGCTAAGCTCTTGGAACCTCTCAGGCTTTTCCTACTGGCTGTGTCTAGACTGGCAAGTTTTTCCGCAAAATCATCTGATTTTGTGGAAAAACTTGCCAGCTGTCTACACTGGCCATTTGAATTTCCGCAAGAACACTGACGATCTCATGGAAGATTGTCAGTGTTCTTGCAGAAATACTGTGCTGTTCCCGTTCGGGCAAATCATTTGCGCAAGAGAGCCAGTATAAACATCACAGTACTGTTTTCCGCAAAAAAGCCCCGATCGCGAAAATGGTGATCGGGGCTTTTTTGTGGAAAACCGCATCTTGATTGGCCACGGACGCTTTTCTGCAAAAGTGCTTTTGCGGAAAAGCATCCTGCCAATCTAGACGTGCTTTTCCGAAAATGCTTTTAATGGAAAACTTTTCCGTTAAAAACATTTTCGGAAAATCATGCCAGTGTAGACGTAGCCACTATGTGTGTGTGGACTGAACTGTTCACATTTCACTTTTAGTTTTCTCTTTACTTGTGTTTAGTGTAATTATAGACATTAGTTGTGGACTGTAAAATAGTCGTGTTCTGTTGTAAGAATTAGAATATTTGTTTCTTCATAAAATTTTATAAAGTTATTTAATTTAAATTCATTTTTAGTTTCTTTTGGAACTTGACTGTGGGAGGCTAACACTGGGTAGTCCTTGCTGAAATTCCTAACAGACTAAACTCTGGGTCTCCAGTACTGCAGTGAAGACTAGCCCACTCAAGGTTACATTAGCATTACCTTTTGCAAAGCTTTATGGGAGTCTTGCTTATAACGTTGTAAGCACAGTTCTCTGACAGACTTAGGGTTTTAGCTCTATCTGTGTGCTAATCCTTCCCACCTCCTGGAACAGCCTTTGGTTAATGCGTTGACATCAGCTGTGCTTCTAATTGTCCATGATCTGGAAATGGTCCTGGCAGTGATGCTGTTGGCTCCATAATTGTCAGTAACAATGATGCAAGGAGTGCCAAAGGTTGAGCTCAAATAAGATTCCTAAAGCTACCTAACTTATTGTCTGGAAAACCGAATGCAGAAATGCATTTTACAAATGGCCTCCATCATATAAAGACCCATATCAAACCACCAGCTTTTATCCCCCTCTCAAGCTGTTTTGGAGAAGTTTTACAAAAAATTGAATCCAAATCTGGTGCCTAGAACCCCTCTCTGTTTCTGATTGGGGACACTAGGACCGAGATCTTCAAAGGTATTTAGTTGCCTAACTCCCATTGATATTAGTGAGAGTTGATCAGTCTTCTAATCTAGTGTGAACTCTTTTAGCACCCTCTGGTCTTGACTTAATCCAAAACACTAGCGCTACGTCTACATTGGCATGATCTTGCGCAAATACTCTTTAACGCAAGAGTTTTTGCATTAGAGTATTTGCACAAGAGAGCATCTACGCTGGCATGTGCCTTTGCGCAAGAGATGTGTTTTTGTTTACAAAAGCATCTGTGCCAGTGTAGATGCTCTCTTGCACAAGGAAGCTCCAATGGCCATTTTAACCATCGGGCTTTCTTGCGCAAGAAATTCATGTTGCCTGTCTACACTGGCCTCTTGTGCAAGAACAGTTGTGCAAGAGGGCTTATTCCTGAGCAGGAGCATCATAGTTCTTGCTCAAGAAGCACTGATTTCATACATTAGAACATCAGTGTTCTTGTGCAAGAACTCCCCGCCAGTGTAGACAGGCGGCAAGTTTTTGCGCAAAAGCGGCCTCTTTTACACAAAATCATGCCTATGTAGACACAGCCTAGGGCTACATCTACACTGCAGGCTTCTTGCACAAGAACTGTTTTGTGCAAGAGTTCTTGTGCAAAAGGTCTTCCACAAGAGTGTGTCCACACTGTCATGTGCTTTTGTGGAAGAGATGTGCTTTTGTGCTTTTGTGCAAGAGCGTCTATGGCAGTGTGGACACTCTCTTGTGCAAGAAAGCTCTGATGGCCATTTTAGCCATAGGGCTTTCTTGCCCAAGAAACCCCTGTTGCCTGTCTACACCGCCTTCTTGTGGAAGAGCTCTTGTGCGAGAGGGCTTATTCCTCATGGGGAGAGGAACAACTCTTGCGCAAGAATCCTTGTTTTCCGATGCTTTACTGTAAATTTACTTGTGCAAGAACACGTGTGCAGTGTAGACACTCTGCAAGTTTTTGCACAGGCACAGTTGTTCTTGTGCAAAAAGCCTTCAGTGTAGATGTAGCCTACAGCCTCTCTCCCTGTGGCTGGATACTTCACCTCTGCTCCTTGCTCAAACCACGCGGTGCAGAAGAGGATGCATGTATTGTTTCTTTAAATCTATAGCAAGAAGCTTAGCAGCAAGGGTAAGGTAGGGGAAGCATTAGCGGGTGTACAGTGGGGAAGCAGATATAGGGAGAGCTGCTTTAGCACTAATGGGCTATGTCTAGACTGGCATGATTTTCCGCAAATGCTTTTAATGGAAAAGTTTTCCGTTAAAAGCATTTTCAGAAAAGAGCATCTAGATTGGCACGGATGCTTTTCTGCAAAAGCACTTTTTGCGGAAAAGCATTCTGTGGCCAATCTAGACGCGCTTTTGTGCAAAAAAGCCCCGATCACCATTTTTGCGATCAGGGCTTTTTTTGCGGAAAACAAATCTCTGCTGTCTACACTGGCCCTCTTGTGCAAAAGGGACTTTTGCCCAAACGGGAGCAGCATAGTATTTCCGCAAAAAGCACTGATTTCTTACAGCAGGAAGTCAGTGCTTTTGCGGAAATTCAAGCGGCCAGTGTAGACAGCTGGCAAATTTTTCCGGAAAAGCGACTTATTTTCCGGAAAAACTGGCCATTCTAGACACAGCCATGCTGTTTCTCTTATTCTAGTCACTCACTCTAATGAAGTCCCTTGTTCAGCATTAGCAGAAAGGGGCTCCTCTCTTTCTTTCCCATTGTCATGCGAGCAGTACAGCAAAAGATACATAACTCAACCATTTCGGACCTACAAAAGAAAGTTTGATTGAGGATCTGAGGCTCTTTTGGAGCAAAGGTTGGTTCTTTGTTGATTAGGAGTGATCTCAGTGTCTCCTGGCAGACACAGACCTGGGATACTAGGAAGAGGTAGAGAACTTAGTTCTCAGACATTGCATCCTGACTCTGCATTCTCCTTCTCGATCCTGGAAGCAGCAGCTTGAGAGCAGGGACATGGCTCTTGAGACAAGGATCTTACCATGGGCTAAGGAGAGGTATTTCCATAGGAACGTTAACAGCACATCAGTGGATGAAAATGATCAGAGGAAACTAGCTTGACTGGACTCAAGGGCTACGTCTAGACTGGCATGATTTTCTGCAAATGCTTTTAACAGAAAAGTTTTTCTGTTAAAAGCATTTGCGGAAAAGAGCGTCTAGATTGGCACGGATGCTTTTCCGCAAACGCACTTTTTGCGGAAAAGTGTCCATGCCAATCTAGACGCGGTTTTGCGCAAGAAAGCCCCAATCACCATTTTCACGATCGGGGCTTTTTTGCACAAAACAATACTGCGTTGTCTACACTGGCCCTCTTGCGCAAAAGCATTTGCGCAAGAGGGCTTTTGCCCGAATGGGAGCAGCATAGCATTTCCGCAAGAACACTGACGATCTTACATGAGATCATCAGTGTTCTTGCGCAAATTCAAGCGGCCAGTCTAGACAGCTGCCAAGTTTTTCCGCAAAAGGAACTGCTTTTGCGGAAAAACTTGCCAGTCTAGACGCAGCCAAAATGTTTTCCCAAGGGATCTGCCAGAAACCCCATCACTGGAGTAAGTCAAAGCCAGTCTACATACGGCTCTTGGGAGTGCTCTGTAGAAACATGTCTTTTATTAAATGTCCTATGGAGAGGACCCAGGTAACTGAATGGGTCTTTTCTATTTATCCAAGTCTGGGAGATCAGGGTTTACAGCAGCCATCAAGTGAACCAGGGATTCCAAGCCTCCAGGGCAGTTTCCTTCATTGCTTTGTGGCAGGGTGATGGTGAAGGTAACTTGAGAAAAGAGCAGGTTTTTCTTCTTTAAAAGCGCTCCATTTCAAAATAACGTTTTATTCCTTAACCAAATAGTTTGGGTAATTTTTTTTCTAGCTCAGGGTGGCTGAGAATATCACTGCCCACACACTTTTAGCAGGCAGTGAATTACAGTAATTGTGTAATTGCTTAGACACTCTTTCCTCACTTGCACGAGTTCACTTAAAACATTTCAAAGTGCTTAAATAATTTCTGGGTAAATGTTCAGCTCAGAGCAGCAGATGCAGCCAGGCTGGGACTTTTTTGGACTGAAGAGGAGCGGGGAGATTGAAGGAAGAGAATGAAGCGACATGAACATTTGGCATGAACAAGCCAAATGACAAACAAGTGACATTTGGCATGAACAAACCAAATCCATGAGAAAGAAAGAAAGAAACCACTTCACTCATCAGCAAGACTCACTACAGGTGACCAAGTTAAACACTGTCACTGGTTTTTATGATTATTAACATCGGTGGCTATGCTGGCTACTAAACTCAGAGCAATCAAATTTCATGCTTCATGGCATAAGGTCAATGTGGCAGTTGTTAGGAAGGAGGTTTTCTGTCCACCCCACATTAGTAGGGAGGCAACAACTACGTATGGAGAAGAGCGAATCAGGAGAGCTGGTTTCTGATCCTCATTCCACCCCTTGACTCCCTGCATAATGAGCAAGTCATTTCTGCTCTCCCTGCTTCCATATAAAGCTTTGAGAGCTGCGAGGGAAAAGCACTACGTATAAATTAGCAGGGGCTGGGGGTTGGTTGGCTGCTGCAGATGAAACCTGGTGTAGCAAACCCAGTGTCTCCATATTCACACGCACAAGGATCTGATTGGACTTAGGTTCTCCCTCAGCAACTGCCATTTCCCCATAATCAAACCCATGGAAATGATTTTTTATAAAAAAGACAAATCCACATTGAATAAATTGAATACATTTAATGAGAAAATATATATTTCCATCAGGAAACTAACCGTGAGTCTCACTATCTCACCCCGTAAAGGATGAAATAGACGTACAGGTCACCATGCTTAGCTTCTCGACATTAAGTACATAGTTTCTTCTTCCTGGTCATGATTTATGCCTGATGTGATCATACTATCAGTCCAGAACACAGGCTGCACAGAGCCATTTGTTTCTCGTTACGAGTGCAACCTCCAAGTGGCTCTCAGCCTTTGCCCTGAGTGATGTCAGATGACATTACCATCAGATTCTTTTTTTAAGGGAAATTAATACAGTGAGCGTGTAGGAGTCACTGGATGGCTCAAGGCCTCGGTACCAATGGAGGGGCATTAACGAGTTCATTGATCCGAATGCAGCTTTGCTGTTGTGGAAAGGCCCCCGGAGAGTCTCGTCCCATTTCCCAATAAGCCATATTAAAAAGCCCTGGCTGGGATGATTTAGTTGGGGTTGGTCTTGCTTTGGGTAGGGCGTTGGTCTCATTCTATGATTCATTCTCCATTCCAGACTGAGGAGGCTCTCAGGCTTTGTCTACACTGCCAGTTTTTTCGGCAGAAAATATGCGAATGGGGGATAATTAGCATAAATCATTATCTCATTAGCATATTTTCTTCCATTGCTTTTTGTGCAAGGTGTTTTTGCGCAAAAAGAAGCAGTGTGGACGAGTTTTTCTGCACAAAAACCTCATTTTGCACAATATCCTTATGTCTGTCCTGGTGGTTTTGAGCAAAAAAAAGGTCCACTGCTTCTTTTTGTGCAAAAACACCTGGAACAAAAAGAAACTGCAGAAAATATGCTAATGAGATTGTGACTTATGCTAATGAGACCCTCATTAGCATATTTTCTGCCAAAAAAACTGGCAGTGTAGACGAAGCCTCAGTGACCAGAGGAGAATGTGTTCATGTTGACCAAAGCTGCTGTCATTTGCCAGGAGGATTGCAGACTATGGGGACAGAGAGGACTACGGAAATCATCCCAGGGAATTGTGGGATACTTCCAGCTTTCTCCCACAACCTGGGTCAAGTAGAGCTGTGTCTACACTGCAAAGCAATTGGGCTTAGATCCTGCATCTTGGCTTTATTCGAGCTTGGACCCTCCAGTCCTGCAAGATCCAACCCCTGTGTTAGTGCAATTGTGCTGTAGATGCAAGGGAGGAGAGGCCTGCACCTGGGCTCATGCAGCATTGTAGATACACCCTGAGACTTAGTGCTCTGGGTTTTCCTTGGCAGTGTTAACGTACCCCCAGAGGCTTGTATGTGGTCACTTCTTACAGGTCTCCCAAGAGGCCTTCATACAGGTCTCTCCAGGGCATAATGTCCTACACCCTGGGCCACCACCGTCTGCAGCCAGCCTCATGCATTATGAATGTTAGACTAGAACTGGGACCTAGCCAGCTACTCCCAAACAGAACTGGTGCTTGGCTAGCCTGAGCCATCTATAATGTATCTGCACAGATTGTACTCACAAGGGTCAACCCGAGCAATGGCATTTAAAGAGATTGATCGTCCACAGACAGTTCCCTGGACGCCTGATAATCATTAATATCCAATCGAAATGCCTAGCCAGAGGGGAGGTATGAGCTATGGATTAAATGAGTCACCCATCATTAAAAATGCCCATTATGAACCCCACATCAAAGCAATGGAGCTGGTAAAGTTGTAAATTGTTCCTCTGGGATGTCTACACTGCAGCTAGAAAGGTGACGTTAGCACCTGCAGACAGAGCCAGGCCAGCCTTGCTGTGGTAGTGATGCTTCTTCAGCTTGCGTAGCCACTCGGTTACAAACCCAGCACCGTGGGTGTGCATGTACAGCCCACGTGGTCACCTCTGACTGCCGTGAAGCTAGACTCTTAGATCCAGAGCCGGGCTCTAATTGCTAACGAGTTCAGCTTTTTTAAGGCTCTGGAAGGGACATAGAGACATAACTGCCTGGAAATATTGGGAATGCAGAGGATGGGGGCAACAGACATGCAGGGCCAGATGTTCAAGAAAGCCGTCAGGCTGGGTGCACGTTGGGAGCTGAGGTCTTTTGGACATCTGGTGGTAAGTGCAACATTCGGGGATGGGGCGGCTGAGTACATGGAATGTCGCTGTTTGTTTGCACAGTCAATGGAAATTGTCCTTAAACCCCTGGGAACAGCATGGAGTTCCCTGGATTCTGTGCTCTCCACTGGAAATTCTGTGGCAGCTTGATTTAAATCTAATCATGGAGCAAGGCCTTCCCTGAACAGCTTGTGCCTCTCCAGGCTGTTGTTCCAAGCTGCCTGCAGGCTTCAGAAGATGACGCTGCTCAGACCACTAGAAAATGAGGTTGGGTGTGATGCCAGAATGAATCAGGGCAAGGTAGATGGAAGAATTCTTCTATGGACCTAGCTCCTTCTCCTGGTGTATGTAATGCTCTTCGGAGTACCACAGCTGTGCCATTGCAACATTAGAGGCTACTTCTAGACTGGCAAGATTTAGCGCGAATACTCTAAACGCAAGAGTTTTTCCATTAGAGTATTTGAGTAAGAGAGCGTCGATACTGGCCTGTGCCTTTGCGTACAAGATTTGCTTTTGCGCAAAAGCATCCATGCCAGTGTAGACGCTCTCTTGCGCAAGAAAGCTCCAATGGCCATTTTAGCCATCGGGGTTTCTTGCGCAAGAAATTGATGTTACCTGTCTACACTGGCCTCTTGCGCAAGAACACTTGTGCAAGAGGACTTATCCCTGAGCGGGAGAGTCAGAGTATTTGTGCAAGAAGCAATGATTTCATACAGTGGAATATTAGTGTTCTTGCGCAAATACTCGCAGCCAGTGTAGACAGGTGGCAAGATTTTGTGCAAACGTGGCTGCTTTTGTGCTAAATCTTGCTAATGTAGACACAGCCTAAGTCAGGGGTCTCCAACCTTTTTACACTGAAGATCAGTTTTTAAATGACAGACCAAGCCAAGATCTACCGCCCCGCCCCTTCCTTGGAAGCCCCACCCCTTCCTTGAAGCTCAGCGAGGGTGCACCACACTCCACATGGGCTGGCACAGAGGAGAAGCTGCCTGGCCAGCTGGCTGTGGCCTTCAGTCCAAAGGAGGCTGAACTGAGCTCCAGCTGATCGGGCGGCTTCCCCTCTGTGCCTGCCCACGTGGAGCTTGGTGCACCCTGGCTGAGCGCCATGGCCAGCTGGCCAGGAAGCCTCTTCTCTTCGCTACCACACGGCTGTCCTGCGCTCAGCCCGGGAAGCTTGCTCCAGCACAGCTGGAGCCTGACGCAGCCTCCCTGGGCTGAGTGCAGGGCAGCCGGGCTGGAGGGAAGAGAAGCAAATGCCCGGCCAGCTGGCCATAGCGCTCAGCCAGAGTGCACCAAGCTCCATGTGGGCAGGCTCAGAGGAGAAGCCACCGATCAGCTGGAGCACGGGGCATCCTCTTTCAGCAGAAAGCCACAGTCAGCTGGCTGGGGTGTTTCAGCCCTCCCGACCTCCCAGCTCCCACCATTCCTCGCAGCTACTCACCTGTGTTGTTGCTCGGTGAGTAGCTGCTCCTCAAATGAGGAAATCTAATGTAAATGTACTGCGCCGGTGCGCAGTTCAGAGAGGGCTCAAGAGCTACTCTTAGAGCTCCTGAGATCTACCAGTAGATCGCGATCTACTGGTTGGTGACCACGGGCCTAAATGTTGAGAAGTCCTAAGCTATGCTGGGCTCTCACTATTATGGTATCTGCATAATATAAAGGCTAGGGATGGTACAGCTTGGCTAAATGACAACTATGTATATAAACACTGCTACGGAAAGCTATAGAAATCTATGGGCGAATACACAATTTGACAGCAATAGGGGAAAATAAATAAAAGGGGAGGTCTACAGAAATGAAATAGAGTTTTATAGAATG
Organism: Pelodiscus sinensis; assembly: GCF_049634645.1. Classification (NCBI taxonomy): domain Eukaryota; kingdom Metazoa; phylum Chordata; order Testudines; family Trionychidae; genus Pelodiscus; species Pelodiscus sinensis. The sequence goes on along the minus strand of NC_134739.1, from coordinate 3,917,004 downwards.
AATCTAAATAAGCTATTGAATTAAGGCGCTAACTCTGTCCTTCCTACAGAAATGTGACACCAACAAGCATAATTTGACTGAGATTGATATCCCTGCTGCAGAAAGCTGCATATTGTTTTTTCGAACCAATAGAAATCTGAGTTTTCTCCATTGCATCCATAATCAGTGAGTACTTAAAGAATGATTACAGCACATATAGTGGGGGAGGAGGTGGGATGACAGGCAATATCTAGGATGAATCAAGCAATGTGTAACAGGAGGGAAAACGTTTGGCTGTGAGATTTATCAAGCTGTGGAATGGTCTCCCAAGGAAAAAGCAGGAATTTCCATCTCTCTTGCCATGTTCAGATGGACTGAAAGCCCTGGAGAACACACTACAGAGGAGAATCCTACAGTGAGGCTGTGTCTAGACTACATGCCTCTGTCGGCAGAGGCATGTAGATTAGACAGATCAGCAAAGGCAAATGAAGCCGCGATTTAAATGATCGCGGCTTCATTTACATTTACATGGCTGCCGCGCTGAGCCGACAAACAGCTGATCAGCTGTTTGTCGGCTCGCGTGCTAGTCTGGACGTTCCCCCTGTCGACATCAAAGCCCTTTGTCAGCAGCCCCGTTATTCCTCGTGGAATGAGGTTTACCGGGGCTGCCAACAAAGGGCTTTGATGTCGACGGGGGAACGTCCAGACTAGCGGCGAGCCGACAAACAGCTGATCAGCTGTTTGTCGGCTCAGCACGGCAGCCATGTAAATGTAAATGAAGCCGCGATCATTTAAATCGCGGCTTCATTTGCCTTTGCTGAACAAACAAATCTACATGCCTCTGCTGACAGAGGCATGTAGTGTAGACGTACCCTAAGTGAGGGCAGGACCTGTCTTTTCTATTACTTCTATGCTGTGATAGGGATGCAGTGTGCAGAAACCCACCTGGCTGGCAGCCCAGTGGGGTGTGGTCCTGCTCAGAGGCATATTAACTGAGTTAATAAAAATGCATTTTGTTATTACATTGACTGAAAATAGCCTCCATCACAGTAATTACAAGTGGTTGTCAAAGAGCGGGTGCCCTTTACGGCGGCATGCAGGGTGACTGGCGAGACAGGAGGGGCTGGCTCACTGTATACTACCTTCTCTTCGGTGCTAATGTCCTCAGAACAAACTGCTATTTGCCGCATGGATGTCAGCCCCAGAGTAACACAGCAGAGTTATGGCTTCAAAATGGATCAGGCCAGTTCTGCTCCCAGAAGCCTCTGTTTCTGGCAGGACTGGCAGTACTTGGCATGAGTCCAAGGTCCCCAAAATCTGCCATACCTTTTACATAGGAGAGTTCACCACCATGCTGGGCTATACTGAGAACAGGGGAAAGCAAACTCATGGAATAGTCTTGAAACAACTTCTCTCCGCCCTGTATTTATGGGGCTACCAAGCCCTCCTTTGACCTACGTTAAAACGAACTCACTGAGAGCAGAGTCAGGCCGAGCGGGAAAGGGGCGGCTGAGAGCCCATTAGAGTGGGATGTAGGGGCAACAGCAATCATAAGAACGGCCATACTAGGTCGGACCAAAGCTCCATCTAGCTTAGTGTCCTGTTGGCCGACAGTGGCCAGGTGCCACAGAGGGAATGAACAGAACAGGTGACCGACAAGTGATTCCTCCCCTGTCACCTATTCTCAGCTTCTGAGAAACAGAGACGAAGGACACCATCCCTACCCAGCCTGGCTAATAGCCATTGATGGGAATATCCCCCCTGAATGTATCTATTTCTTTTAGGAACCCTGTTAAAGTCCTGGTCTTCATAACATCCTCTGGCAAGGAGTTCCACAGGTCGACTGTGTGTTGTGTGAAGGAATAGTTCATTTTATTTGTTTTAAACCTGCTACCTATTAATTTCATTTAGTGACCCCTAGTTCTTATATTGTGGAAATAAGTAAATCACTTTTCCTTATTCACTTTTCCTACACCAGTCATGATTTTATAGACCTCTATCATATCCCCCCTTAGTCTCCTCTTTACTAAGAAGAAAAGTCACAGTCTTTTTCATTTCCCCTTATATAGCAGTCATTCCAAACGCCTAATCATTTTTATTGACTTTTTCTCAACCTTTTCCAGGTCCAAGAGGTCTTTTGGAAGAAGGGGTGATCTGTGTGAACTAATCAAGATGTGGTGTATAACATTGTTTTATATAGAGGCAATTTGCTATTTCTGACTTGTTAATGATTTCCAACATTCTGTTTGCTTTTTTGACTGCCGCTGCAAATGGTGTGGATGCTTGCAGAGAACTATCCACAATGACTCCAATATCTCTCTCCTGAGTCGTAATAGCAAATTTAATCCTCTTCATTTTATACATATAGTCGGGATTATGTTTTCCAAGATTCATTACTTTGCATTTATCAACATTAAAATTCATCTCTCATTTTGTTGCCCAGTCACCTAGTTTTGTGAGAGCCTTATGAAGAGAAGCTAAGCAATCATTGGGTTCCACAAGGTAAGCCAGAGCAGGGAGCAAGACCTTTCTTTGGTTGGTTGGTTATTCATCTGAGTCTAGGAGATACTTGATTGAAGGTGAGAAGAGGTGCAAATTGCCTGTCCCCCTGAGGAAGGTGCTAAGCCATGGGTGGGCAATAATTTTTGGTGAGGAGCCACTCTGAGGCTGTATCTAGACTGGCAAGTTCTTCCGGAAAATCAGCCGCTTTTCCGGAAAAACTTGCCAGCTGTCTACACTGGCCGCTTGAATTTCCGGAAAAACACTGACGATCTCATGTAAGATCATCAGTGCTTTTCCGGAAATACCATGCTGCTCCCATTCAGGCAAAAGCCTTTTTCCGAAAGACTTTTGCACAAAAGGGCCAGTGTAGACAGCACAGTACTGTTTTCCGCAAAAAAGCTCCGATCGCGAAAATGGCGATTGGGGCTTTTTTGCGGAAAAGCGCGTCTAGATTGGCCACGGATGCTTTTCCACAAAAAGTGCTTTTCCAGAAAAGCATCCTACCAATCTAGATGCACTTTTCCGGAAATGCTTTTAACGGAAAACTTTTCTGTTAAAAGCATTTCCGGAAAATCATGCCAGTGTAGACGTAGCCAAAGATTTTGGTAAGAGGTCAAGGGCCACACTTTTCTGTGGAGGGGGTGCAGGGTCTAGGTAGGAGGTTGGGTGCAGAAGGGCACACTGGGTAATGGACTGGGGTGCAGGAGACAGTTTGGGGTCTGAGCGGGTGTTTGGGTGGAGAAGGGGGTTGTAACCTGGGTCAGGGGTTTGGGTGTAGGGTCAGGGCAGGAGTGGTGGTGCAGGAGAGGACTCTGGGCTGGGGGAGGGGTGTAGGAGGGGGTACAGGGTCTGTAAGAGAGTTGTTACCTGGGGCAGGGGGTGCAGAGGGTTTGGATGGTGACTGGGGGGAGGGAGTTGGGATGCAGGAGGGGTTGGGGTTCCAGAGGCTGTCAAAGGCTGGGAGGAGTTTACTTAAGTGTCTCGCCCCAAGGCAGGCAGGGTTCCCCTCCCGCTGCAGCCCGAAACCACTTGAAAATACAGGCTACTCCCTCCAGGTGGCTCTCAATTCCAGCTGCCCCAGTCGCGCACGCCAATCTCTCAGCTCTGATTGGCTGGCTGTTTCTGAGAGATTGGCTGAAGTCAGTTCTTATTGGCTGGGAGGAGTTCATTTTATACATATAGTCGGGATTATGTTTCTGGCCAATAGAAGCTAAGGATTGGGCTGGGGGCGGGGAGATCATACGATGTCTCCCCCTCCCTGCAGAGCAGAGAGCCACAGGAACTGAGATTTAAACCACGGCAGCTGTGTGTGTCTGAGGGTCCCGGCAGGGTGGGCCGTGGGCTGGTCTGGTGGCTTGGCAGGCCAGATCCGGCCCATGGGCCATATTTTGCCCAGCCCTGTACTAAGCAAATATGATTCTAGGTTGTATCAACAGGTGTGTTGTAAGCAAAACTCGTGAAGTCATTCTGCCGCTCTACTCTGCACTAGTTAGGCCTCAGCTGGAGTACTGTGTCCAGTTCTGGGCGCCACATTTCAAGAAAGATGTGGAGAAATTGGAAAGGGTACAGAGAAGAGCAACAAGAATGATTAAAGGTTTAGAGAACATGACCTATGAAGCCAGGCTTCATGAACTGGGCTTGTTTAGTTTGGAAAAAAGAAGATTAAGGGGGGACATGATAGCGGTTTTCAAATATCTAAAAGGGTGTCACAAGGAGGAAGGAGAAAATTTGTTCCTCTTGGTTTCTGAGGACAGGACAAGGAGTAATGGGCTTAAAGTGCAGCAGGGGAGGTTTAGATTGGACATTAGGAAAAAATTCCTAACTGTCAGGGTGGTCAAATATTGGAATAAATTGCCAAGGGAGATGGTGGAATCTCCCTCTCTGGAGATATTTAAGAACAGGTTAGATAGACATCTGTCAGGGATGGTGTAGATGGAGCTTGGTCCTGCCTTGAGGGCGGGGGGCTGGACTCGATGACCTCTCGAGGTCCCTTCCAGTCCTATTATTCTATGATTCTATGATTCTAAGGCTTGGCTCCCTATAGCTCCTTCTCTCCTGAACCCAGAGCCTGGCTTGCATGAGCTCCCACTGTCCTAACGTCTCACCCTGGAACTCAGTTCCTGATCTCGCTCACCCCTGTAAGTGGGCCATAGGGTCTTGTAAGATGTGCTCTGGGTGGACACTGCTGAGAATACCAACTCAGGATGAACTGCTTAGAGACCGATGCCATAGCTCAAGTCTGGGGTTCTTCCACTATAAGGCACCAAACCAATCACAAAGAGAACTTCTGCTTCACCACATTGGGTATCAGGTCATACCAGCAATTCTCTCAGACACTCCAGTTGCCTGGTATTATCACCTGTAGCAGATGAGAGGCTCATCTCCTTACACAGAGGAGTGGTTATGAAAACTACTGTCATCAAAGAAACAGTTCTGATCCCAAAGGACCAGCTGTATACACATTAATAACTCAGATCTTACCCAAAAATCACACTGTTGCCAACCTAGGGTGTGTCTAGACTACATGCCTCCTTCGACGGAGGCATGTAGATTAGCCAGATCGGAAGAGGGAAATGAAGCCGCGATTAAAATAATCGCGGCTTCATTTCCCTCTTCCGATCTCGCTAATCTACATGCCTCCGTCGAAGGAGGCATGTAGTCTAGACACACCCCTATAGAAAGAAAGAAAGAAAGAAAGAAAGAAAGAAAGAAAGAAAGAAAGAAAGAAAGAAAGAAAGAAAGAAAGAAAGAAAGAAAGAAAGATGGTGAGAGTTAAAATTGTTAATATCAACATCAATATCAAGGAATCAAATAGATATAACGGTTGCAAAATTCTTGATTCAGGCTTATAGCAACCATGGAACATTCCTTTGCAACAAACCCCGTTGCCAGCTTTGTCCACATATTTACTCTGCTGACACCATTATTGGACCTAACCAATTCAGTTATAAGATCAAGAACACATATTCCTGCTCATCCAGAAATATAATTTATGCAATCATGTGCCGACAGTGTCTGTCTGCTATGAACGTTGGACAAACGTCTCAGACACTTTGCCAAAGAATCAATGCACACAAAACAGATATCATACAGTATCACAAAGAAAAAACTGTTTCTTGCCATTTCAACCAGAAAGGGCATTGTCTCAACAACTTGATTACCTGCATCCTGCTTCAAAGACATTTTAACACCAGACTTGAAAGAGAAACCTCTGAACTGTCATTCATGCTTAAACTTGACACTTTACGCCTGGGTCTCCACAAAGATGCCAATTACCTTACCCATTACAAAGATAGCTTCCCCAATTATCACCTCTAATATCATTAGCTCACAGACATTAACCTCCCCATCTCATCCCTCCTCTGTTCTGAAATTTGACTTGTCCTTTTTATGTGTGCTCACTTTTTTGATTGTATCCCTTTGGTATATATGGTCATGCCAATTTTCTTCCACAATTTGATCTAAGGAAGTGGGTCTGGCCCACGAAAGCTCATCACCTAATAAACCATCTTGTTAGTCTTTAAAGTGCTACATAGTCCTGTCCTTTGTTTCATCCAGACTAGATTAACATGGCTACATCTCTATTACTAGGCTTATAGCAGTGATAGAATAAACTGCTCGCTTAAGTCAAGTCTCTGGGGCTGTCAGCCGACGGTCAGGGCAGTGTGTGTGTGTGTGTGTGTGTGTGTGTGTGTTTCCGAGAAAAGGTTTAACATCCGTGTCTTTACTGCCAGGACCAGGGTCCCTTCGCAGAGGGTAGCCAGCAGGCCAACAGACGCCCGTTTATAGGAAGAGCTTATTACACCTCAGATTTTAGCTGCTAGGATGCAAAATCCTTTTGCAGCGGGCAGCCTAGGAAAGACTGAGAGATGCCCCAACGGATCTGTCACCTGGGAGTGACACAAATCCAAACGCCCAAGCTCTTCCTATACCTGTCCCTTATGGCTGAAATTCTTTTAAATTGTGCTTGGTTCTGTTACAGCAACTGAAGGAGTCAGGTTAAAGCTTAAACAGTTACAGGTTTATTAAAGAAGCTTATAAATCATATGGTTACAATAGCTATTGCTCTATTTATTAACTGCTAGCAAATATAGGTCTTAAAAATTGTTACAAAGAAAATAAAGATAGAAAATAGAAATAATGGTACCAAGTGACAGCTTAATCTTTAAAGAGCTCTAACACTATGCATATATATATACTTAAATAAAGGACCACATCCAGGTACAATTTGTACCCCCTTCTGTGCCAGCGGGTCAGGCCAGGGTTGGTCCCTCAATTCCTCAGAAAGATGAATACGAGGTGGGCGTCCCCTCTGGAACCTCGGGAGGTCAAACACCAAACCCGACCAGCATAAAGGTAGTAGATTGACGCTCAGAGTAAGTGTGCTGCTGGACCCATCTTTATACCACTGAGGGCCCGTATTTTCTTTCTTATCTTTAGATACCAAATTGTTCTGGTCCATTTGTGGCACCAGTTCTTACAAGGGAGTTTCAAAATAATTTACACTTGTAAGAGAGGAAAATAGCTAAATTAGGAGTGCCGGATATTCTTTGCTGGGCGGGAGATTGCTCCCCTCTGCGGTCGGATGTGTGTTCGTATCAATATGGGTTAAGTCAAGGGCACTCCTGTGCAGCCTCTTGGTCAGTGATTAGTTTGACCACTCTCTTATCTCTGCTTACAGTTGTCCATGATCACTGAACTAGCATATCTGAACCTCCTGCTCCAAGGTTTTCAAAGATCATGCTGTTTTTACTGCTCTGTGTGACCTGCATGCTTTCAAGCAGACAAAGATGGATGTTAAAATGGGGGTTCATGTCTGGCTAACGGAGGCACATCTGTAGTTTGGATGGGTCATTCAATCCTTTGCTGAGAGCTTTAGTTGGTAACAAAGATCCTCCAGAGATAAACAGGACTGAAGACAAGATAGAGGCCTTTTATATCCTTTGTTACGCAGAGGGAAATCCAGCGTTTTCACTATGGAAAATTACAGCAGCAAGATGTGCATGCATGACTCAGTTCTTTACAGGAAGAAGCTAATGTTCCCATACTAGTCTGAATGTTCACAGGAAGGCTCATCAGATGTGGATTTGGCATCTCACGAGGCCAGTTGTCCATCAAATACTTGTATTCAACTTGTCTAGTCCCTTCACATACGTTGGCTAAACCCCCTGTTGGTGTCTCCCAAAAGCATCACCAAGACCCAGAACTTCAAATACAAAAGCAATAGATACATACAAGTAGTATAGTCATAACCAGAAAAATATAAGCTTTACTTTGGCACTCACTTTGTACAAGATTTGTTGCAAATATATAATAACGGTTGCAACAGTGATCTGTATGGGTATAGATTAACCCAATAATGTCACAGTCCTTCCCCCTTCTTCTGTCCCTGTTCACAAATGTCTCTGTACAAGGTCATGCCGGGTGGTCCCATGAAAGGGCCTTGATGGTGCTGTTCAGGGGAGCTCCCCAAATCACGTCCTCTCCCACTATTCTGCAACATTTGGGACTCTTCCTCAGACTTGTCTCATAAAACGAATGGCTCAGATGTAGGAATTTCCCTCCCATCCTCTGCAGTGAAGACCAATGCAAAGAATTCATTTAGCTTCTCTACAACACCTTTGTCTTCCTTAGAGCACATCCATTGTTCAGTGACTCCACTGATTATTTGGCAGGCTTCCTGCTGCTGGTGTACTTTTAAAAAAATGCTGTTAGTTTTTATAACTTGCTAGTTGCTCTTCAGATTCTACTTTGGTCTTCCTAATTACACTCTTACGCTTGACTGGCCAGAGTCTACAGTCTCTGTTTTTCTCAGTAGGATTTTGAGACTCTATTATGGTGTGTTTAAAGTGTCCATACAGCTCATTGGCATTTGATAGTGCCTTTTAATTTCCATTTAACTAGCCTCCTCATTTTGTATAGTTCCTCTGTTTACAGTGGTGGGTTTCTCTGATACTGAATCTTTTTAAACTTCTGAAGTCAGCCTTTGATAAGACACAGATGAGGTTAAGAAAAAAAGCAGCAGTTCTTTACGTAAAGTATGTATCACTCAGAGCAACCAGCCTGGGCCTCCTTGGCTACGTCTAGACTGGCATGACTTTCCGAAAATGCTTTTAACGGAAAACTTTTCGGTTAAAAGCATTTTCGGAAAAGCGCGTCTAGATTGGCAGGATGCTTTTCCGCAAAAGCACTTTTTGTGGAAAAGGGTCCGTGGCCAATCTAGACGTGCTTTTCCACAAAAAAGCCCCGATCGCCATTTTCGCAATCAGGGCTCTTTTGCGGAAAACAGTACTGTGCTGTCTACACTGGCCCTTTTGCGCAAAAGTCTTTCGGAAAAAGATTTTTGCCCGAACGGGAGCAGCATAGTATTTCCGGAAAAGCACTGATAATTTTACATGAGATCATCAGTGCTTTTCCGGAAATTCAAGCGGCCAGTGTAGACAGCTGGCAAGTTTTTCCGGAAAAGCTGCTGATTTTCCGGAAAAACTTGCCAGTCTAGACACAGCCCCTTCTGTTTGTTTTCCATCGCTTCTCTCTTGAACAGACAATTCTTGACCCTTGTATTGACGTAGAGATGCGAGGGGCAAGAATCAGATGATCCTGAAGAATCTAGAAATTTCCACAGGGGGAGTTAGAGAATAATCCACTTGTTGGCTCCTGCTTCTCTTTCACATTCCCACCTGTGAGGGAAGTAATCCCTCCCTTTTTTTGATGTGGTCATAGGTACTGTTCTATTTATGTGCAGATACCCAGCCTCTCTCATCACCTATCAAGTTGCCAATGAGGACGATTACCTTCCTGCACCTACACTTCAGTGGCAGGTGTTTCTGTGATGTGTATGCCATGGCGTTAGTCAGGAAATGGTTTATTTCCCATGGAAATGTGTTACTTTTCACTGGCCATCTTCTTCAGGGATGTCTCGCTCCCTACCCTGTGTCCCTGATCTCTCAGTTACAGATGTGCTGTTTCCTTTTCACTGCATGTATCTTTGGGTAAGTCAACACTTGCAACTGAAGTACTTGAGTATACACAACACATATACTGGTGGGAGGGGTTCTCCCATCAGTGCAGGTATTTTATCTTCCCTCCAGGTGTAGCTAGCTTGAGGGCAGAATTCTCACCAGGGCTTACATCAGTGTCCTTACGTCTCTCAGGAGTGAGGATTTGTTGGACTCAGTCTGTGAAGCTGCGTCTAGACTGCAAGCTTATCCCAGAAAAGCTTATTTCAAAAGAGAAGGTTCACACACAAAAAGCACAACGAAATAGTGATGTGCTATTTTGAAAGATAGCATCCATACGTATAGGACATTATCTCACATTTAAGGTCACTTGGAACTAGTTTGGGCAGGGCATTAGTTCAGCAGTTGCTTCCGGTAGCTGCTGCCTAAGGCTATCTGAGCTTAAAGGGACCCCTCTGGACAGACGTTTCTCACATTCTTCAGCTTACTTGCCTACCTCTCGGAGGGTATGTCTACACTGCATCCCTAGTTCGAACTAGGGATGCAAATGGAGACAATCAAAGTAGTTAATGAAGCTGGGATTTAAATATCCCGCGCTCCATTAACATGATCTCGCCGGCGCGCTAGTTCGAATCACAGCTGATTCGAACCAGGATGTGCGCGCCGGGACGCGTTAGTTCGGACTAAAGCCCTTAGTCCGAACTAATGTTACTCCTCAAAAAATGAGCTGTGATTCGAACTAGCGCGCCGGCGAGATCATGTTAATGGAGTGCGGGATATTTAAATCCCCGCTTCATTAACTACTTTGATTGTCTCCATTTGCATCCCTAGTTCGAACTAGGGATGCAGTGTAGACGTACCCTGAGGGACAGCAAAGCATTTGCAGTGCGTGCTCTGGTTGCCCTGCCTTTGGACACCACTGCACTCCTTGCCATGGAACCACTGCTGCCTTTGGGCGTGTGACAGTCCCCCACTGTCATGCTGCAGTTTCTGCAGGTTGCCTTCATGGCCATGCACAAACTTGACCCCAAGCTCATCCAAACTGCTCAAGATAGTTAAGACCAAAGCAGACTGTGAAAAGCTTCAAAAAGATCTCACCAAACTAAGTGATTGGGCAACAAAATGGCAAATGAAATTGAATGTTGATAAATGTAAAGTAGTACACATTGGAAAAAATAATCCCAACTATATATACAATATGATGGGGGTTAATATTACTACAACTACTCAAGAGAGAGAGATCTTGGACTCATTGTGGATAGTTCTCTGAAAACATCCACTCAGTGTGCAGTGACAGTCAAAAAAGCAAATAGAATGTTAGGAGTCATGAAAAAAGAGATAGAGAATAAGACCGAAAATATCTTATTGCCTCTATATAAAAGCATGGTAAACCCACATCTTGAATATTGTGTGCAGATGTGGTCACCTAATCTCAAAAAAAGATATACAGGTGGTCCCCGACTTACGAACACATCGACGTATGACCATCCGCATTTATGACCAACCTCCCATATAGCCAGTCCCTGACTTACGAACGGTGATCTGCGCTTGTCAGGAGGGGAACCTAAGAACCTGGAAATGGAGGGGGGGGGGGCTGAGAACCTTGGAGGGAGGAGGAGGATGTGTTATTTACTGGAGGCCTCTTTTTTTCGACAAAACTCCCTATTCCGCATCCTCACACACCCTTTTCTGAAAAAGCTTTTTCCGAAAAAAGGCGTATTCCTCATGGAATGAGGTTTACCGCTGTCCGAAAAAATTGTGGCCGCGGTGTGGACATTCCATTGTTTTTCCGGAATGATGGCCATTATTCTGGAAAAACAGTACAGTGTAGATGAACCCTAAGTAAGTGAGGCTTGTGAGTTACAAGTGGCTTTTCAATGCATCTCCTGCGGCTCTTTGCAACACATGATATTAAAGGACTGTGTGATTTAATTATTAACCAGTCAAAGTTATTAACCAGTCAGGGTGCTTTTGCTATGTTATTAACCAGTAGCAGTTAATCAAATAATATTTGGTTAGTTGTTTTGCAGTGAGAAAAATATATATATTTCCCCTGTCTTGCTGTTTAAATACCACTATACAATAAGGCTGTGTCTAGACTGGCAAGTTTTTCTGCAAAATCATCTGCTTTTGTGGAAAAACTTGCCAGCTGTCTACACTGGAATTTCCTCAAAAGTACTGATGATCTCATGTAAGATTGTCAGTGCTTTTGCAGAAGTACTATGATACTCCCATTTGGGCAAAAGTTTTTTTCCAAAAAACTTTTGCGCAAAAGGGCCAGTGTAGACAGCAGAGATTTGTTTTCCGCAAAAAAGCCCCGATTGCGAAAATGGCGATCGGGGCTTTTTTGAGGAAAAGCGCGTCTAGATTGGCTCCGGACGCTTTTCCGCAAAAAGTGCTTTTGCGGAAAAGCGTCCTGCCAATCTAGACGCGTTTTTCCGAAAATGCTTTTAACAGAAAACTTTTCCGTTAAAAGCATTTCCGGAAAATCATGCCAGTGTAGACGTAGCCTAAATGAAACAATGAATTCACACTGATGTTGTTCCTTTGGGTAATGCTGATTCTCATTTGGCTCCAGAACCACTGAGGGCTACTAGTGAGCAGGGCCTCCTGATGCTACAAAGGAAGAGAATCAAACAAAGAAAAGCTGCCAGTTTGTCCTCTTTCTTGACCTCAAATACGGTGATCAGCTGGACCCGGAGCATGTTGGCAACACCTGCTTGCTAGATACTTGGCAGCAAATATCTCCAGTGATGGTACACTTAGTGCAAGGAGGGGCTCTGAGTTACTACCGAGAATTCTGGGAAAGAACTAGAGGGCTGTTCGCTCTATAGGGCAGCCCTCAAGTCCTCCGTTCTACAGCAGTGCATGGCACAAGAGGAGACTTCTATACCACTTCTGCCCCTATGCAGCTCCCCCTTTGAGCTCGCTCTCCCCTGGCTTCCTATTCTTCCCCTTTATATCATCAGTCCTGCAATCACTGGGGCAGGTTTAAGAGGCAAGGGCAGGCAAGGGCTCCCCTGGGTCTTAGTGCTCAACTCTCCCTTCCTCCTATGCTTATTCTGATCATTTCTGAAGGCTCCCACAGCAGGTTGTTAAAGTGAAAAGCATTTCATCTTGCCAGACCTATTAGCATAACACTGGGCCTGTGAAAGAGCCATTAAGCACAATGAAGCCGTTTAACAGGCATGTGCCTTCTCTGAATTTACTGACAAAACCAGTTGTGCATTGCTATATCAATAAGACCTTAGTTTAAAACAGGACTACTCAACACATGGCCTGTGGGCCACATGCAGCCCTCAGCCCATTTGAATGCGGCCCGCCGTGTGGTTTGGGTTTACATGAGGCTCAACACGTGGCTCACAGGTGGGATCCTTTGAACACGGCTCCACTGGGAACACGCTCCACAATGGCGAGGCGTCTCCTAGGCGGGGTGAGCATGGAAACATGCAGGTGGACAGCCTGGCTGGAACTGATGGGTACAGGGTGTTGGTGTTTCTAGCCCCCAGGGAGGAGGTACCCGGAGCACTAGGGAAGTGCTGGCTGCTTAGCCTTGTGGGCAGAGACTGAGAGGTGCCGACTGGCTCACACTGGTCACGTTTGGGTCCGGAGCCGCGGCTTAAGGCTTAATCTTTGTATTCATGCCTATCAGTGTGAAAGAAGCAATTTGCATATATATGTGCAACCACATTTAATTTGCAGCCCTTGGCATGTGCTGTGAGCATCATTGTGGACCTCAGGGCTTCCAAAGTTGAGTAGCCCTTGTTTAAAATTTGCTTTAAATATTTCATTAGTTGGTTGCTGAGTCCCATCTCTAAAAAAAATCCATGCATAGATATTTAGATGCACAATCTGAGTATTCAGCTTTAACCTTAAACGACTGACTCTTCAGAGTTTTTAAATAAATTCTTCAAAAGACCATCCTTATCTAAAATACACATTTTAGTTTTAATTACCATAGTACAAAAACTTGCTTCCAAAGTCTCTCATCCTTACTCTCCTTTTACTCCCCTGTTGAAGAGAACCCTTAAAAGGACAACAAATAAATCTCTGACAAACTTCAGGGTACATCAAACAACCTCTGTCTGAAATTTTTTATTCCCAAATTTAGTGTTTAAATTAAGTACCTTCTGCATGTCCAGTCTTCACAATCTGGCACGCCGTGGAAAACATGCTCCATTTTCTTTGGAAAGAAATTTTAGAAGTGTGTTCTTTTCCCAAAGGTCATTTGCTAAGTTTGGGTTCAGGGATTGAACTGGAATGGGTGAGCAGAGAGAAGAGGGAGATAGTGGAAAAGGGGTAAAGTAGTGGGAAGGGATGTGGCCTGAGCAGAGCGGAGAGGGAGAATGGAGGGGCACAGTCTGGAGAGCTTACCTCCCCAAGTAGCAGCCTTACCCATGCGCACAATTACGAACCAGGTGTTGATAATTCTCCAACAGCTGGTGGATAACTGTTCCTAGCTGTGCCTACAGCCTTTTCTGTGCTGTGGTAATGTCAGGGTGATCATACAACCTAAAGCCCATCAGCCCCAAATCAAACAATTTCAGCCAAAAAATGCTGAAAATATATTTTTGCCCAAAAGTGTACCTGGCATGCTGGCCCATCTCTTAACACGTCCTCTCACAGCTGGTGACATGCAGCTCTAGGCAAACATTTACAAAGTATTTTTTTCTTGAAATCAGAAAGCCAAATACACTGACTCATAGGAATAACAATTGTGTAAGAGCTTCAGGACTGAAAGCATTGTTTGAAACAAACCTCTTAAACAAATGGTCTTTTTTGCATGAATGAGGCCTGATAGCTACAGGCTATTAGCTATTTTCTTGAAACTAAGCTTCATCTTTTATATTTCCCAGAACTCCTGAATCCATTATGAAACCAAGGTCTTTTTGTGCTAAATTGAATGTGATCTTTACATTACTGGTCACCCCTGTCTGGATATAATGAGAACTGAGTCTGTTTTGCTACAGCTGTCTTATTCATCATCCTCACCTTGCATTTGAGCAAGTTAGCCAATCCTTTGTTCTTGGCTTTCCCTTTCATTTCCTCTTCAGCATGAAAATTCTCCTCAGTGCTTTTTCCCTCCCGCTGAACTCTTCTCTTCTTTGTTCCTTAATGTGTGCCTTGTGCTGAAACCCCTGAGGAAAGCAATTATTCCTACCACACTGGATCTTCCGTGGCTGTGCATGTCTATGGAAGGTGATCCGCATTTTTTTCCCCATGTCTAACCGCTCTTTTAGTCAATTGTTTTGTAATTAGTTTATGTTTTGTAACACTTGTAGATTATTGTTCCCTCCCCTCTTGATTTCTACAAATAACCCTTTTCCGGAAGATCCCTTTCAAGTAAGAATAAGGGATCTTCCGGAAAAGGGTTTATTTTCCGGAAAATCGCGTCTACATTGGCGCTTTTCTCCGGCATAACCCCGAGCCGGAAAAAAGCGGCAGCCATGTAAATGCAAATGCCGCGGGGGATATTTAAATCCCCCGCGGAATTTGCAATTCCGAAGTGTCTCATTAGCATCCCTTTTCCGGAAAGGGGTGCCAATGTAGACACAGCCTCTGTGTCTACAAAGAAAGTTGGGTGAACATAGCTACAACATTCAGGGGTACGTCAGCTAACATTCATCTTGTAGACCAGGGCCTAGTATCAGAAGGGCACTTTGGGGTAGCCTTTAACTTGACCTGCTAACTCTGCCTCATCTTCACTAGCATTTTACCTCATGTCAGCTAAGGCCACTTCTACACAAGGAGAGCTTTACCCACTATACTGGTAGTTACATTGGTTATTATACTGGCAAAGCATACAAAGCATGGACATACCCGTACCGGGCAAGCTGTGCTTTGTAGCAGTAAAGCAAATCACCCACATGATCAAAACACACAATACTAGTAAGATCACAGCATTGCCCATATAGGTGCATCTACACTCGTACAGCTTTATGGGCTTGGGATCGCGCGCCTTTGAACTTCTAATCAGCATAAATACAGGAGCAGAAGTCTAGAGTGTAGAAACAACCCAGCTCAAGTTACGGAGCCACTTTTTTTCACTTGTGAGGAGAAGCCAAGACCGATGTAACTGTGTCCATACAAGGGCTTATATTGGTATGAGTAGACAGGGAAGCCATTCCCCTTATCCAAACTGGAGCCTGATTCTCCATTGCCCTGCATCAGCCGCTAGGTAATCACTCACCCTGTAGCCACTTTGCACTGCCCCACCAGCCCCCGAAATAGGCAGGAATATAATTCACTGCTACTTGAAGGTCTTTACACTGGCCATCAATTGGGCTCAGTGTCAAAAAGAATCAGTTTAATCATTTACATCAGTGTAAAGCAAGTGCAAAGCGGCTGCCCCTTTCTCATTCGTGGCAACTAAATGCCACAGGTGCAAGTGACAACACAGGGTGCAGGACACAAGGGGATTCAAACACAGTTATAGCAGGAGATCCTGATGTAGACAAGGCCTTAGGGTTTGTATTCATGTGTAGAAGATGCTCCTATGCCCCTACCAGTGCTCCTACCTCCACCTCCCCAAGGGTGGTAGCTATGTCAGTAGGGGAAGCTCCCCCATCCACTTCTACACTGGGAATTCTGTCACTTAGGGACATGGAACAACATGGTTATAACAATACAGGTCTTCAGTGTAGATCTGGCTTTAGTCCTGTGCCAGCTGGGTTTTCTTCTCCTTCATTTTGCTCAATAGCTCTAATTTTAAATGTTTCTCCTCCTGCATTGATTGCAAGATGAAAGAACTGTCGGTGACTTAGGTATCTATTCCCCTTAATGGTATGTTTGCATAAATGCCATATGCTACTCTAGAGTAATGTTCCCGCTACGTTTTTCCATCCATGTGCAGAACAATTTTTTGCCTGGCATCAAGGCACGTGCATGTGCCCCACCAGCAGAAACAAAAACCTAGCTGTGGGCACTCTGCCAACTCTCTGAGCAGCATCTGAATCTCTCCTGAGCAGCTGCACAATCACCCAGCTTACAGGCAGCACTGTTCTATGGGTCTCTCCAAATGCAATAGGAGCTATTTTCCTGCTCCCCTCATCTACCTGATCTATGGCAGTCAAACATATTTTGAATCTATCTAGTCATTTACTCCACAGGGGTTTAGGGTCTGGAGTCCACGTATTCCCATGAGTCCACGTATTCCCATGAATGGGCTGACCATGCTCCCTCTCTAAGGAATAGTGTCTCCTCCAGTTCAGAATGTTTATGTAGGTTTTTAACTTTGCAGAATCTTCTTTTCAGCAAAGCTCTCTTCTTTCTTTCTTTCTTTCTTTCTTTCTTTCTTTCTTTCTTTCTTTCTTTCTTTCTTTCTTTCTTTCTTTCTTTCTTTCTTTCTTTCTTTCTTTCTTTCTCCCTCCCCTCTTCTGAGCGGAGTTTCAGTTCCTCCTTGTGCATCGAACTCATCCAGTTGCCAAGTCCCACAGTTGTATCCTGATTTCCACTGTATTTGGCTGTTTTCTAAAAGCTCCAGCTCCTGTGCTATTAATCCATGTCCCCGTGGATGCTGATGGGAGATTTGGTCTTGACCATGGGGGAGAGGGACAGGATTTTACCCTACACACATAATTAATGAAACAGATTGCCAATGACTGTGATGAATTCTCCATCACTTGGAATCTTTAAATGAAAAAATCAGCTTTCATTTAAAAATTATAGAAAGGTGAAATTCTAGCACATTCAAGTCAATGGGAGTTTTATCTTTGATTTCAATTGAGCTACAATTTCATGCTAAGTTTTCAGAGTCCTCATGGCACAGAATAAAAGAATCACAGAAGATGACGGCTACGTCTACACTGGCATGATTTTCCGGAAATGCTTTTAACGGAAAAGTTTTCCGTTAAAAGCATTTTCGGAAAAGCGTGTCTAGATTGGCAGGACGCTTTTCCGGAAAACCACTTTTTGTGGAAAAGCATCCATGGCCAATCTAGACATGCTTTTCCGCAAAAAAGCCCCGATCGCCATTTTCGCAATCGGGGCTTTTTTGAGGAAAACAGTACTGTGCTGTCTACACTGGCCCTTTTGCACAAAAGTCTTTCGGAAAAAGACTTTTGCCTGAACGGGAGCAGCATAGTTTTTCCGGAAAAGCACTGATGATTTTACAGTAGATCGTCAGTGCTTTTCCGGAAATTCAAGCAGCCAGTGTAGACAGCTGGCAAGTTTTTCTGGAAAAGCGGCTGATTTTCCGGAAAAACTTGCCAGTCTAGACACAGCCGGAGGGTGGAAGAGACCTCGGGAGGTCACTTAGTCCAACCATCTGCTCAAAGCAGGACTGACCCCAACTAAATATACTAAATATTCTAAACGCTCAAAACCGTGTTGGCAATTAATTAATATCTCATGATTTTTAAATTAGTCATGAACTATGATTTTTGGTGGGGCCTGACTTTTGGATTCTTCAGTATTTGGGATAGTCGTTCTGCAATTATTCCTCACAAAGCAACATTTCTGATACTTGTTATTACATGGGCCTCGACAGATCTCCTTTGTTCAATATCAGATCAGCCTCATCATGTCTTTGTCCTCAATGATAAGTCACACCTTTGATTGACAGTTCACTTAGGAAGTGAACTCTTAAAAGCACCGTTCTGATACATCCTTGCATGCTGTCCCCTCCAGAAAGGGGGAAATGGGGGCTTTACTCCAACACACTGAACTGAAATTACTGTTTTCCTACCCAGAATGAATTTCTGAGTTGAGAAATATGACAGATCCTTTGTTGCATCTCACACAGAAGTAGCAAGTTTGAATTGTCATGTTGCAAGAGGTAGAACCAAGGAATGACAAGCTGCCAAATTTATTCTAAATTAGGGGGTTATTGCTGGTTGGGAGAAAAATCTCTTAAAACACGGAGTGGGAGTGGGAATTTCTTAGAACTTCAATAAAACTTTAGCTGCAGTTTATCCCTGAATTGGCAAAAATGCAATGAAATATCTGCAGAGTGAAGTAAGAAATTTTCCTTCTGACATTTTTCACCACCGTGTTTTGCCTGAGATGATACAGTACTTGCTTTGATGCAGATAATTTGCACTCTGAGTGCTATTGCTTGATAAGGGATTACTGTCGTGGCTGCCTGCAGTCTGATAGAATCATAGACAATCTAGGACTGGAAGCGACTCCCAGGGGTCATCTAGTACTGCCCCGTGTACTAAGACAGAGTAAAGTAAACCTAGAGCATGTTTAAAAGTTTCAGAGGGGTAACCATGTGTCAAGGCTGTTCCCTTGTGGGTTCCAGAACCAGCTGCTCCATTTAAGGTATCAAGAAATTTTATCTCTGTATCCTGTCCTGAGGTGACGTGTACCCCGTCAATATTGGGATAGTTGAAATCCCCCACTATTATTGAGGTTTTTATTTTGATAGCATCTCTAATCTTAGCATCATTTCATAGTCACTATCACCGTCCTGATCAGGTGGTTGATAATATATCCCTACAGCTATAGTCTTATTATTGGAGCATGGAATTACTATCCATAGAGATTCTAGGAAACATTTTGGTTCATTAAGATTTGTACTTCATTTAATTCTACATTTTCTTTCATGTATAATGCCACTCCCCCACCAACACAACCTGTTCTGCCCTTCCAATATATTTTGTACCTGATATGACTGTGTCCCATTGATTGTCATTCCACCAAGTTTCCGTGATACCTATTATATCAATATCCTCCTTTAAAATGAGGGACTCTAGTTCACCCATCTTATTATTTAGATTTCTAGACTTTGTGTATAAGCACTTTAAAAAATTGTCACTATTTATCTGTGATGACTTGTTCATTTGATTGTCTCATCTGATCCAACCCACACTTCCATCCTCTCCTCCTGACCAGAACATAGAGAATTTCTATTAAAAGACCCTCCCCTAAGAGATGTCTCTGTCCGATCCATGTGCTTCTCCGCACCCATCGGCTTTCCCCTAGCCCTTAATTTTAAAACTTCTCTACAGCCTTGTTAGTGTTAAGTGCCAGCAATCAGGTTCCATTTTGGTTTAGGTGGAGCCCATCCTTCCTGTGTAGGCTCCCCTTTTTTCCCAAAGTTTCCTCAGTTCCTAATAAATCTAAACCCCTCCTCTCTACACCATCGTCTCATCCACGCATTGAGATTCTGAAGCTCTGCCTGCCTACCTGTCCCTGTGCGTGGAAATGGAAGCATTTCTGAGAATGCTACCATAGAGATTCTGGATTTCAATCTCTTTCCTAGCAGCCTAAATTTGGCCTCGAGAACCACTCTCCTACCCATCCCTATGTCATTGGTACCTACATGTACCACGACCACCGGCTTCTCCCCAGCATTACACATAACTCTATCGCACGAGCCCTTTTTAACTGCTTCTATTTAGAGGGCTCACACCTTCCCCAAGGCTGGCAGACAACAGCCCCAGGGAAGGCACAAGACCTTTAAATAGAAACAGATCAAAGGACTTGCATGTCCCTGGCTCCCAGGCAATGCAGTAGCATGGGGCCAGAGCTGCGAGCCCTTTAAATAGCAGGAATTGAAAGGGCTTGCAGCTCCCGTCTCCAGCTAACGTGATGCCTGAGATGAGGCATGAGTCCTTTGAACTCCTACTATTTAGAGACTCCACTGCTTCCATCCGAAGCCCCACCCTTTACCAAATCAACATTTTTGAGGTGTCCCCCACTCAAAAATTATTGCCCACCTCAGTCCTATTGTTTATTAATACCTCCTGCCCAAAGTATAATGCTTGGGGCAGGAAGCATTAAGAAACCAGACAGGAGATGCTTTTTGAGGGATCTGAGAACAGCAGCCTATAGGACCAGGCTAGGGGAGGACGGGGACCAGGCTGGAGAATCAGCCATTTAGGCAGGCCTGCCATCTATGGGTTAAGATTAGAGGTGCAAACAAGAGCAGTGATATTGTGGCTGGTGTCTAGTACAGGCCACCGAATCAGATGGATGAGGTAGATGAGGCTTTCTTCGGACAACTAAGAGAAGCTTCCAGATCGCAGCCCCTGGTTCTCGTGGGGGATTTTAATCACCCTGACATCTGTTGGGAGACCAATACAGCAGGACACAGGCAATCCAGGAAGTTCTTGGAGAATGTTGGGGATAACTTCTTGGTACAAGTGCTAAAGGACCTGACCAGGGGCTGTGCGCAGCTTGACCTTCTGCTCACAAACAGGGAGGAACTAATAGGGGAAGTAGAGGTGGGTATCAACCTTGGAAGCAGTGATCATGAAATGGTAGATTTCAGGATCCTGACCAAAGGAAAAAAGGAGAGTAGTAAAATACATACCTTGGATTTTAGAAAAGCAGATTTTGACTCCCTCAGAGACCTGATGGGTAGAATCCCCTGGGATGCTAACATGAAGGGGAAAGGGGTCCAGGACAGCAGGCAGTACTTTAAAGAAGCCTTATTGAAGGCACAGAAAGAAACCATCCCAATGAGTAGCAAGAGAAGCAAATATGGTAGGAGACCGGACTGGCTTACAGGGAAAATGTGATATACCTTGACTTTAGCAAGGCTTTTGATATGGTCTCCCACAATATTCTTGCCAGCAAGTTAAGGGAATGTGGATTGGATAAATGGACGGTAAGATGGATAGAAAGATGGATAGAAGGCTGGGCTCAGTGAGTGGTGATCAACGGCTCGATGTCAGGATGGCGGTCGGTTTCTAGCAGAGTGCCCCAAGGTTCGTTTTTGTTCAATACCTTTATTAATGACCTGGATGAGGGGATGGATTGCACCTTCAGCAAGTTTGCAGATGACACTAAGCTAGGGGGAGAGGTAGATACACCTGAGGACAAAGATAAGGTCCAGAGTGACTTAGACAAATTGGAGGATTGGGCCACAAGAAATCGGATGAGGTTCAACAAGGACAAGTGCAGAGTCCTGCATTTAGGATGGAAGAATCCCAAGTATTGTTACAGGCTGGGGACCAACCAGCTAAATAGTAGTTCTGCAGAAAAGGACCTGGGGGTTACAGAGGATGAGAAGCTGGATATAAATCAACAGTGTGCCCTTGTAGCCAAGAAGGTTAATGGCATATTAGGTTGCATTAGGAGGAGCAACCCAGCAGATCCAGAGATGTGATTATTCCCCTTTATTCAGCTCTGGTGAGGCCACACCTTGAATATTGTGTCCAGTTCCGGGGTCCCACTAAAAAAAGGATGTGAATGAATTGGAGAGGGTCCTGCAGAGGGCAACCGAAATGATTAGGGGCAAATGATCTACGAGGAGAAGCTGAGGGAGTTGGGTCTGTTTAGTCTGCAGAAGCGAAGAGTGAGCGGGGATTTGATAGCAGCCTTCAACTTTCTGAAGGGAGGTTCCAGAGAGGCTGGAGAAAAGCTGTTCTCAGTAGTGACAGATGGCAGAACAAGGAGCAATGGGCTCAAGTTGCGGTGGGAGAGGTCTAGGTTGGATATTAGGAAAATCTATTTTACTAGGGGTATGTCTACACTACCACCCTAGTTCGAACTAGGGTGGTTAATGTAGGCAACCGAAGTTGCAAATGAAGCCCGGGATTTGAATTTCCCGGGCTTCATTTGCATCTTGCCGAGCGCCGCCATTTTTAAATCCCCGGTAGTTCAGACTCCGTGCCCGCGGCTACACACGGCACGAACTAGGTAGTTCGGATTAGGCTTCCTATTCCGAACTACCATTACTCCTCGTGGAACGAGGTGTACCAGTAGTTCGGAATAGGAAGCCTAATCCGAACTACCTACTCCATGCCACGTGTAGCTGCGGGCACGGAGTCCTAACTAGCAGGGATTTAAAAATGGCGGCGCCTGGCAAGATGCAAATGAAACCCAGGAAATTCAAATCCCGGGCTTCATTTGCAACTTTGGTTGCCTACATTAACCACCCTAGTTCGAACTAGGGTGGTAGTGTAAACATACCCTAGGAGGGTGGTGAAGCATTGGAATGGGTTAGTAGTGGAGTCTCCATCCCTAGAGATGTTTAAGTCTCGGCTTGAGAAAGCCCTGGCTGGGTTGATTTAATTGGGATTGGTGGACTTGATGACCTTCTGAGGTCTCTTCCAGCTCTATGGTTCTATAATTCTATGATCTGGTGCTAGGCCAGACAGTCCAGGCTTTGTAAGGTTTGTCCCTGTCACGTAAGGATATAAAACTAGACACTGTTTTGTCCAGTATCATCATGGACAAACAAAGGATGCCATTAAGTAAAGCCTGCTTAGCAGGTCATGCCGGGGGGGAAGGGGGATGGGGCAGGGCACTCATTTGGCAATCAAAATGATTAGCGAGTTGGAGCACATGACCTACGAGGAGAGGCCTCAGCCTCGGCTTGGCAAAGCCCTGGCTGGGATGATTGATTCGGGGTTGGTCCTGCTTTGAGCAGGGGGTTGGACTCGATGGCTCCTGAGGTCTCTTCCAGCCCTGGGATTCTATGAGACTCTGCAAAATGGTGTCCTCTCTGCGGCCCTATTGGCGTTGCTAGACTCATACTGGCAGAGATAGGCACAAGTCATTCCAGAAGCACTAGCACGTCCTATGTTCTGCTGTCCAGAATCCTGGTGAGGCATCAGCGGCCACCCCACTGCTTCTACTGCTTCCCAGGGTATGTCTGGTTTGGAGCTCACAGGAGCAAACCTCCTGGCCCAGGCAACCTCCCAGCCCACTGGCTCACTGCAGTGCTCACAGCCATGTATAGAGCCCACCCCTCCCTCGGCTTCACAGCCAGCGCTCCCATCCTAGCCACAACATCAAAGCACTGTTTACACAGCACAGTTTGGAGCACTAGTGCAAACCCCGCTAGCATGATTGTCCAGCTGTACTGGGGACTTCCTCCCATCGGTTCCAAAATGCAGCATAAATATACCCCAAGGCTACGTCTACACTGGCATGATTTTCCGAAAATGCTTTTCACGGAAAACTTTTCGGTTAAAAGCATTTTCGGAAAAGCACGTCTAGATTGGCAGGATGCTTTTCTGCAAAAGCACTTTTTGCGGAAAAGCATCCGTGGTCAATCTAAACGCGGTTTTCCGCAAAAAAGCCCCGATCGCCATTTTCGCCATCGGGGCTTTTTTGCGGAAAACACTACTGTGCTGTCTACACTGGCCCTTTTGTGCAAAAGTCTTTCCGAAAAAGACTTTTGCCCCAACGGGAGCAGCATGGTATTTCCGGAAAAGCACTGACAATCTTCCATGAGATCGTCAGTGCTTTTGCGGAAATTCAAGCGGCCAGTGTAGACAGCTGGCAAGTTTTTCCGCAAAAGCAGATGATTTTGCGGAAAAACTTGCCAGTCTAGACACAGCCCAAATGTCCTCACTTCCCAGCATCTGGGGTCATTGGGTCAAAACGAGGCCCAACGTCTGGTACAATCAACTTGTTCTCAGGCCTGAATGTTGCTGCTCCACAGCAGCGAGTGAAAGCCTGAGAAGTGTTAGGTGAAGCCTCCAAGGGCTCGGGTGTTGAGTGAAAGTTTGTTTGAACCTCCCTGGGCGCAAAATCTCCCAAGTGAAGGGTTTCATGTGAGTTTCATAAATCTTCTCCTTCCCATCAGCCTGGACAGGGAATAAGAACGCGCTTTCACTTGGGTACCAGTGCCTGAACTGGAACGCCCAGGCCATAGCAACGCCGCAATCCCAGGCTGCGACTGCAGAATGTGCAGACATATCCCATCTCACTTCAATCCAGCTAGCTGGGGTCTGGACCAATGAATTCACAGCAGCACCACGTCAGCCTGGGATGCAGAAGCCCATCCAGGCCCCTGTGTAATCTTGCAGGTGGCTAGCTTGTGCTGAAACCCATGCTGCTGCTGCTGGTACTCGGACCAGCTAGACCAAAGTTACATTGGGCACATCAGCATGACCTGTAGTAACACAAGTCTTGAAGTACAAACACCACCACAAAGCACAGGCAGCCAGCCCCACCCCCTACTGACAAACGGCAAGTTCCCAAAGCAAATACAGTATCATCAGCCATGAGCATTCAAATATCCTGGCACAGGCCCCAAACTAATGAGACTGGCTTTAAAATCATGAGGGTTTTATTTGTTTTGATTTGTTGCTTTAAAGTAATCAATTCAGGGATTGGTTTATCTGCGTCCTGGTTTCTGAAGCTTTATGCAGCACTCAGGTCACGTTTTCTAGATTTCCTCACACCTACGAAGGCTAGAAACGGACTCGTTTCATTATTATTTCATGAAAACTGAGGTTCTTAAGTAATCCCATTTCAGCAAGAGCTGAAGCTAGAAGAAAAACAAAGTATCAGGATAAAATCACAAGAGTTGGCAAGACAGCCCAGTGACCCAGCTGCTCACCAGTTCGTTCATTCAAACCTTTGGGCAACTACTTAGAGAGGAACCACACAGCTGCTAAAATCAAAGTTCATGCTCAGGAAAACAAGGCTCAATTAAAACACATATTGATTAAAGCAGATATTGTTTCTCCATTACAAGGAATTCAACATGCTTTGCTTTCAAGTTTCTTGAGTTCGTTATTTCTCTTTTGTGTTTAAAACACTTATTATGGATTTATGGCAATTTGCAATTTTCATTTGCACTTTATTTCCCCAAGGAAAGCTCAGAATCAAACACAGCATCTGGCTCTCAGTAAGGTGCCTGCTGGGTTGTTTAAAGCCCAGTTTTCCAGCTGGATTCACAAAATTGTAGGAAATTCAAATGATTTGTTTCTGGTCAGCCAGTGAACCAGGAAACCAGCTGGAAATAGAACCCAGAGGTTCTTGGCTTATAGAATAACACTGTAAGCCAAGAGGGCAAACGTTTGCCGCTTGGAACCCAAGAGCTGTTCTTAAAGGCCAACAGGTGTATGTACAGAATTGATCACCATGATGCATCCACACAATCTCCCCATTCCCTTTTCTCCTTGGATCTCCCTTGAGAGAGAAACAGAAATGTCTTGTGAGCTGTATTTACCATTCCGTGGGTATGGTATTTACCATACCAACCCCGGTGAGCTCTTTCTGTTTGCTGAAGTAAGGCTGGTGAGTGTAGTACTGGAGGCTGAGCATTTAAGGGCTTAACTTTCCTCTTGAGCCCACCGGGGAGAGAGATAAAGGGGCACTGGATCTGCCCAAGAGGACCCATGGCAAGTCGAGACAGCAGAGTCCGAGGACATGAAACAACTTGCAGACATGGACTTACTGCCTCCTGATCACAGCTGCAGGTCAAAGTGATTGCACAGGTCACTCCCAAACCTATCTGAGCATTGATAGTAAGTGCAGGGTCTGAGGCTTGTGATTGGGATTTTAATTGTGCAATCTATGAATGCGGATTTCATTATGTGGAATGGGGAGTACCATGAACTTCTTATTGTTATGCTGAGCAAGCTGGACATTGGAACTGGGCACAGAGCAAAGCAGCACTCGTAGGCTATGTCTAGACAGCAAAAACTCGCGGAGCGTCCACACTGCAAGTGTGTTTTTGCACAAGAAAATTTACTGTAAATCAGAAGAAGAGAGGGGTTTTTGTGCCAGAGTTATTCCTCTTTCTATGAGGAATAAGCCTTTTTGCACAAGACCTCTTGCACAAAAAGGTGTGTGTGGACGCGAAATAGGATTTTTTGAACAAAAATAGCCTTTCAAAAGAAGCACAGGTGCCCTGGTGGCCATTCAGTCTGGATGCTCTCTTGAGCAAAAGCACATCCCTTTTCCAATGCACTTTTGCAGTGTGGACACGATCTCGCACAAGAAGCCTGCAGTCTAGATGTTGCCTTAGTGCTGTAATCATGGGGAGATTGTCACTGACCACCAGAGTTCACACATTCCTCAGCTTTCATAGAATCCAAGAGCTGAAAGAGACCTCAGGAGTCATTGAGTCCAGCCCCCTTCCCAAGGCAGGACCACCCCCAACTCAATCATCCCAGCCAGGGCTTTGTCAAGCTGATACTTAAAAACCTCTAGAGATGGAGATTCCACCCCCTCCCTAGGGAACCCATCCCAGAGCTTCTCCACACTCCTAGTGAAATAGTTTTTCCTAATATCCAACCTGGACCTCCACTGCAACTTGAGCCCATTGCTCCTTGTTCTGCTATCTGTCACTACTGAGAACAGCCTCTCTCCATCCTCTTTGGAATCTCCCTTCAGGAAGTTGAAGGCTGCTATCAAATCCCCCCTCACTCTTCTGCAGACTAAACAAGCCCAAATCCCTCAGCCTCCCATCGTAGGTTATGTGCTCCAGCCCCCTAATCATTTTGGTTGCCTTCTGCTGGACTCTCCAATGCGTCCACATCCTTTCTGTAATTGGGGGCCCAGAACTGGATGCAATACTCCAGATGTGGTCTCACCAGAGCCAAATAAAGGGGAATAATCATTTCTCTAGATCTGCTGGCAATGCTCCTTCTAATGCACCCTAATATGCCATCAGCCTTCTTAGCTACAAGGGCACACTGCTGACTCATAGCCAGCTTTTCATCCACTATAATCCCCAGGTCCTTTTCTGCTGAACTGCTACATAGCCAGTCGGTCCCCAGCCTGTAACAATGCTTGGGATTCTTCCGTCCCAAGTGCAGGACTCTGCACATGTCCTTGTTGAACCTCATCAGATTTCTTTTGGCCCAATCCTTTAATCTATGTAGGTCACTCTGGACTGTATCCCTGCCTGCAGCGTATCTACCTCTCCCCCTACCTTAGTGTCATCTGCAAACTTGCTGAGGGTTCAATCCATCCCTTCATCTGGGTTATTTCTAAAGATGTTGAGCAAAACTGGCCCTAGAACTGATCCTTGGGTCACTCCATTTGAAATGATATGACAACCTGACACTGGGCCATTGATCACTACCTATTGGGCCCGACAATCTAGCCAGGTTTCTATCTAATTTATAGTCCATTTTTCCAATCCATACTTCCTTCACTTGCTATTAAGAATACTGTTTGAAACTGTATCAAAAGCTTTGTTAAAGTCAAGGTATATCATAAAATCAAAGAATCACAGAGCTGGAAGAGACCTCAGGAGGTTATCAAGTCCAGCCCCCTGCCCAAAGCAGGACCAATCCCAACTAAATCAACCCAGCCTGGGCTTTGTCAAGCCGAGACTTAAAAACCTTTAGGGATGGAGATTCCACTACTTCCCTAGGAAACCCATCCCAGTGCTTCACCACCAACTTTTCCATGTCCACAGAGCCAATAACCTCGTCATAGAAGCTAATTAGCTTGACTAGGCATGACTTGTCCTTGGTGAATCCATGTTGACTGTTCCTAAATCTCCCAGCCTCTCCTCGAAGGTCATGTGTCCAGTTCCCTCATCGATGCTGGATGGAGTTAATGGCTGGCTTCCATTGGTCACAGCTTTAATCCAGTCTGCCATTAACTCCATCCAGTATAGCAGTGTGTTCATTGCCTGGCCCTAGCCCCAAAACCTGAGCTCCAGTGAGAAACCCATTCAAGTGCCTTCTTCAGGTCCACTGCATCTGTTACAAGAACCTCAGGGTTGAATTCACGTTGGTGCAGCAGGCCAGCCCTAACTCCTGGCCCATGGCACAAGTAAACCAAGGGTTTTGCCTGTTGAGGACAGAGAGGACATACCAGCTTGGGGGGGGGGGGCATGTGACCTCTCCACCTGACCCCCCCACCAGTGCATGACCCCCATATTCTTCCTTTCCTCTCTGCCCCTGGACAGAGGAGCTCTTGGAGGGAAACCGAGCTGGGGGAAGGAGCAGAGCCCTCAGCCCCTGCATGGAGGTGCCGCATCTGAGTATGGGCCAGATGTGGAGTTCTGCCCTTTTCCCCAGTGGGAGGGGAAGCGTGGAAAGAAGCAGACCTGCAGCCTCCCCCCCTCCCCCCCAGCCCTGTGCATAGATGCAGCAGATCAGTAGAAGGGCAGGGGCATACCGCTGTACCGGAGAGGACATGGGAGGGGACAGATGGCTCCTTCTATTTTATTCCAGTATGGTGTACTGACTAAAAACCGCTTGGTGGTCCAGTGTACCGGAGCGTGCCACCTTCCCTGGGTACTGCTCCTGGCTCCTTTCCTCAGGGTTCATGTTTCCTTCTTAATGACAGTTCTGGGCTTTGTCATCTGCACCCCCCGCAACACACCTTCTCCACTTCCATGCAGGCCAAGGCAGTACTCCAATGACACCGCCCTTGGGGAAGACGCCAGCTGGGGCATGCACTAACTCAGGGTGGGCTTTCCTCACTGGGGCTGTGTCTACACTACAAAGAAAAGTCACAATTTGCGTGTCTTAATCAGCTTTTCTTCCAAAAGAGGCTTTTCCAACATTTGGCTCGTCTACACGGGGCCAAATGTTGGAAAAAACCCTCTTTCGGAACATCCCTTCTTTCTCATAGAACGAGGTTTACAGGGATGCTGAAGAAAACACGTCTGCTTTTCCAACTTTTTTTTGGAAAAGCATACGCATTCCATGGACACGACATCCGGGAGAAGCTCTGCAGTGGAGACGTAGCCTAGGTAACAGACATTAGAGTAAATCTTTAGGACATTCCACATAAGCACAAACACAGTGGCTGTGTCTAGACTGGCCAGTTTTTCCGGAAAATCCGCCGCTTTTCCGGAAAAACTTGCCAGCTATCTACACTGGCCGCTTGGATTTCCACAAAAGCACTGACTTCCTACTGTAATAAATCAGTGCTTTTTGCGGAAATACTATGCTGCTCCCGTTAGGGCAAAAGTCCCTTTTGCGCAAAAGGGCCAGTGTAGACAGCTGAGATTTGTCTTCCACAAAAAAGCCCCGATTGCGAACATGACGATCGGGGCTTTTTTGCGGAAAAGCGCGTCTACATTGGCCATGGACGCTTTTCCGGAAAAAGTGCTTTTGTGGAAAAGCGTCCGTGCCAATTTAGATGCTCTGTTCCGAAAATGCTTTTAACGGAAAACTTTTCCGTTAAAAGCATTTCCGGAAAATCATGCCAACCTAGATGTAGCTAGCATGTGCCAAGACTGCTCCTACACTAGATAAGATCGGAGGAACGGCCACACTGGATCAGACCAAAGGTCCATCTAACCCAGTATCCTGTCTGCCGACAGTGGCCAATGCCAGATGCCCCAAAGGGAATGAAGAGAACAGAGAATCACATGATCCCTCCCCTGTCACCCATTCCCAGCTTCTGACAGACAGAGGCCGGGGACGCTGCCTCTACCCATCCTGGCTAATCGACATTGATGGACCCATCATCCATGAATGTTTTTAGTTGGGTTTTTTAATCCTGTTATATGGTCTTGGCCTTCCCAACATCCCCTGGCAAAGAGTTCCATGCATTAACTATGCAATCTCTTAGGACACTGTGCCAGCACGAACGGTGTTCCCACTAGTAGCTGGGCAGTGCTGGTACACCTTTTGCTGGAAGTGAGTGTATCATTTTGAAAGACATGAGGTCTTGATGTTAAGAGATCACATGATTGGGAATCTAACCTATGTCTAGGTAAATTCTTGAACTGTTAATTACCCTCCCTCATGGTTTAAAAAAACCTGCCCAGTCCTTCTAGCCTGAGTTTGTCTCATTTCAGCTTCCAGCCTTTGGGTCTCATCCTGATAGTAAAGCAGTGGCATAGTGAGGGAGGACGGGGGGCAGTTGCCCCAGGGAATCACACTAGGGGGGCACCAATTCAGTCCCCCTCCATCTCCCTTTCATTCCTCAGCTTGCCTGCTCCTCCTCTGCCTGCCGTCGCTGCCTGGAGCCTCCTCCCTACCTCTCCACCCCCAACACGACCCTCCTCTATCTCTGCTGGCGGGGGCGCAGCCCCAAACTGGAGGGGTGGGGGAAGATGCAGTACAAGCTTCCCCCACTCCTCCCAGGGTTGGGCTGCACGGCGAGAGGGTACAAATTTTGCCTTTGATCCCTGATGCATAACACCCTCGCTACACCTCTGTAGTAGACAGCTCCTCCTTAATCTAGCTAAAAGGCAGCAAGTTCTTCCCTCTGTAGGTACACACTGCAACTCAAGCGACCCCCTCCACTGTCTCTGGATTCACTAACTAGATGGAGCTCCTGAAGTCTCCTTATAAGGCAGGTTTTCTAGACTTTGAATTGGCCTCAGAGATCTTCTCAGAGGCACTTTTTCCAACATCTTCTCTGAAGAGTGCACACCAGAACTGGATGCAGCACAGCAATCAGAGTCTCATTCATGCTCTGTGCCAAGGTGTCCGCACCCCTCTTGTCCAACTCAACTTTCATTTGCTTATACAACCAAGGATTCTGTTCCCCCGCCCAGCTACAGCATGGCCCTGGGGGTTCATGGTCAGCTGGTTTCCGCCATGACTCCAAGTGTGTTTCAGTATCACTCCTTTCCAGAGTAGTCTCCTCTCTTGAAAAAATGATGCCTGAATTTCTTAGCTATTTAAAGATAGAATCCAAAGAAAAGGAAGGCATAACAATCCAAGAACTACATTCACCTGTATGCCTCATCTAAACCAATCTCTTCTTGTTCACAGGTGACTTTGCATGAAAGAGCAGCTCCCATTACAGCATTTACGAGTGTAACACATTGCGCAGAAGCAGTTAAAATCTGGTGCCAGCTGGAAATAATGAAAACCCTCCCAAGCCCATTAACTGATTCTCCTGCTAAAGTCACCGCCTTGATTCATTTTTACCTTTGCACATTACTGCCCAATTACTGTAATCTCTGCTCATCTTTTAAAGGTCAGCCTTGCCTTTCCCTTCCGCCTCAAGGCCAGGGGCAGAACAGGATTGATCCATATTTAATCAAGAGAACGTAATGGTCAATTATTGGAAATTATCTCAGCTACGTTCCTATTCAAGTACTATATGCTCCGTGGAAGGGATTATGCTCACGTCTGATGTGGCTGGAACATTTTTGATGCAGAAGAGAGGCTTTCAGCTCGGGTTATAATTAGACTTCTTGCATTCCCCTCACTTCAGGAGCTGGAGCAAAACTGCCCTCTTTATTTTCTGAATCCAGCTGATGATGCAGAGCCCCACTCTTCAGCCAATGCCAAAGAGACAGAGCAATGCAGGGAAGAGCTTGCTACCCTCTCTGCGGGATTGCCCCAGGCCTTCCTAACCTCTGCCTAGGAGAGCCCCTCAGCACATGGGTGGGTGTAGTCTAGCCATGCTAATCTGTACAGGGTCTCCTACATGGAGGCTGCTGGGAGGGGATTAGGGGGCTGCTCAGTGCCTGCAGGGAGAATCCGGCCTGTCCAGTCCCTCCTTCCTTCCCCATCCAGAGCAGGACCCCTTGGCTACGTCTACACTGGCACCCTTTTCCAGAAATGCTTCAAACGGAACAGTTTTCTGTTGTAAGTATTTCCGGAAAAAGCGCGTCTACATTGGCAGGATGCTTTTCCGGAAAGGCACTTTTTCCAGAAAAGCGTCCATGGTCAATCTAGACGCACTTTTCCGCAAAAAAGTCCCGATCGTCATTTTCGCGATCGGGGCTTTTTTGCGGAAAACACTACTGTGCTGTCTACACTGGCCCTTTTCCGGAACAGTTTTCCGGAAAAAGGACTTTTGCCCGAGCGGGAGCAGCATAGTATTTCCGGAAAAGCGGCTGATTTCTTACAGTAGATCATCAGTGCTTTTCCGGAAATTCAAGCGGCCAGTGTAGACAGCTGGCAAGTTATTCCGGAAAAGCGGTTGATTTTCCGGAATAAGAGGCCAGTGTAGACACAGCCCTTCTGTCCTCTCAGTCTTGCCATTGTTGGTCACTCCCCGAGACTGCACCTGGGATCTGGGACCTGGCCCTAGATGCTGCCTCTGCCTTGAAGAGCTGACAGTCTAATCAGGGTGGGGAATGGAAACCGAGGACCAGAGAGGGGCAGTAACTGG
This sequence comes from Pelodiscus sinensis, assembly GCF_049634645.1. NCBI lineage: Eukaryota > Metazoa > Chordata > Testudines > Trionychidae > Pelodiscus > Pelodiscus sinensis. The sequence goes on along the minus strand of NC_134739.1, from coordinate 3,884,875 downwards.
CCTGTGGTGCCCCGGCAGAGCAGCTGCAGAGCTGGGAATCCTCCCCAAGTCTCCCGGGTCCCAGCCTATTTCCCTGTGCTGCTTCTCTGTTCCCCAGGCTGCTCCTGCTCCAGTCGTCCTGCTTCACTGACTGGCCGTCACTTTACAAACTGCATCTGACAACAGCCCTCTCCCTCTCTCTGCTCCGGGACGCACTGCTCACTGCTTGGAGCCATTGTATTCTGGACGTGCCTAGAGCAGGCCCTCAGGAAGTCACACCCCTTCGTACCTAATTGCTCATTGTCACATAGGTCAGAAGGCTTGACGATCTGATTTTCAGAAGACCTGGCACCCAGAACTCCAGGTGAAGCCAATATGTGGTGGGCACCTACTCAGGCATGGCTGAGCATCCGACAGCAACGGGGGCCCATCTGGGTAGCAGCTAGGAGGTGGAATTCCCAGTGGGAGTGAGCTGAGGTGCTAAGACTGATGGAGCTAGCAGGCTGTGGCAGTGCAGTCAGCAAGACGGACTCGCTGGCTGAGTACAGTCCCATCCGAGGGGCCTGGTACATACTCAGGTGGCTCTCCCGTGCTACCGCCTAAGCCGCCACTGCCACATTCCTCTTGGTAGCTGTTGGCGCAAGCAGAGCTTGCTTGTGTAAGTCTAGCTGAGCTGAGATCACACTGACCAGCTGTGGTGCAGATGTGCCCTGCAGATGTGCCTCACTTTGTACAAAGCCCTGTGTTTTGTGAGTACAGGTTGCATACATCAAACATTTAACACAAACCACAACGGCCAGGAACCATACAGTTAGGCTACGTCTACCCTGCCATGAATTTCCGAAAATGCTTTTAACGGAAAAGGTTTCCTTTAAAAGCATTTTCGGAAAAGTGCGTCTAGATTGGCAGGATGCTTTGCCGCAAAAGAACTTTTTGCGGAAAAGCATCCATGGCCAATCTAGACTCGGTTTTCCGCAAAAAAGCCCCAATCGCCTTTTTCACAATCGGGGCTTTTTTGCGGAAAACAGTCCTGTGCTGTCTACACTGGCCATTTGCGCAAAAGTCTTTCGGAAAAAGACTTTTGCCCAAACGGGAGCAGCATAGTTTTTCTGGAAAAGCACTGACGATCTTACATGAGATCGTCGGTGCTTTTTCAGAAATTCAAGCAGCCAGTGTAGACAGCTGGCAAGTTTTTCCGGAAAAGCAGATGATTTTGCGGAAAAACTTGCCAGTCTAGACACAGCCTTACGGTACTAGAAGCATCTGCTTTCTATTCCTCCCACTGGAGACATGCACCATATACCACACCCTCCAGCCACCTGTCTTCTGTTCTTGTTCCCCAAACTCCACCTCTCGGCTGCTGCACAGAGGAAACCCTCTGTGTCTGATTCTCAGCCGTGCCGAGCCTGCAGAGAACCCCAGCAGGCTGGCCTTGTACTTACCTATCTGTTCTGAAATGAGAGCAAAGCTGGAAAGAGGTGAGACAGAGTCCAGGTTGTTGTCTGTGATGGATCTTATGGGCTTTCCCTGCACCCCTACCCAGGATCTTGTCATACAGAGGCAAAGGCTAGTCCGAAATGCAGGCTATACAATGTGTATTGGGGTTAGTTCCAAGCAAGCCTGTCCACGGATCTCCTTGCCGGCAGAGCCTGTTTCCTACTGTGTTCCTAGCTCTGAGATTGCAAAACCTTGCCTGTGTCTCATTCCCTTTGCCCCTCCTCCCTCTGAGCAAGCCCAAATATCCCTGCAATGCACACCCTTGTTCCCACCCCTTACAGCTTATGGTCATGTTCAGTTCTGGAGGGCCTCTCTGGGGTCTTGGTACCAGCCCTTTAGTATCCCGGGGGAAGGGGAGGCAGGGAGGTTGGATACTGACAAAGGCCAAGCATTTCCTTGGTTTTTAGGGTTTCTTACTCCTTCCCACACACTCATACACATCATATATATAGTAGCCCAGTGTCTGCGCGTCTGTAACGCTGACGTTACGGCCACGCCCCCAACCATGTACATCAGCACCCCTTCCCCTCGCTCTGTGGCGGTGAGTGGCCGCAGGGCCCCCCGGGCACCCTCCCCCACCAGTGCTGCTTCCCTCCCCCCTTCCTCCCGCCCCCCATCCTCCCCTCCAGCCCCACAGCCCCCAATTCCCCCCCCTCCAGCTCTGCTTTCCACTCCCCTTCTGGCCAGCCCTGCCCCCTTCCCCTCCCTGCCTGGAGCGCTGTGGCAGGTTGCGCTGCTCCCAGCTGAGTGACGCTCCCGCCGGGCCCCAGCCAGGGAGCAAGCAGCCCTTTGGGGTTCACGTTCCCCATGCGTGGGGAGTGCGGACCCCAAATGGCTGCGGGCCCAGCTGACCACCGAGCTACCAGAGGCGGGGGGGGGAGAGGCGGGCGCCACGCAGGGAGAGGAAGGGGTGGGGATGGCCAGAAGGGGGGTGGAAAGCAGAGCTGGGGGAGGATCGGGGGCTGTAGGAGAAGATGGGGGGGCGGAGGATGGGGGGGAGGGAAGCAGCGCTGGCGGGGGAGGTGTCCGGGGGGCTGTGGGGCTGGCCGGCAGGAAGAGGAGGTGGGAAGCAGAGCTGGGGGGGCAGTGGGGGCCGTGGGTCTGGATGGGAGGAGGGGGGTGGGAAGCAGACCCGGCCGGGGGGGGGGGGATGCAGCCACTGGCCGCAGCCGGACCTGAAAGGGCCGCTTGCCGCTGCTTGCTCCCCCACCAGGGCCCAGCTGAGCACTGCTCAGGTGGGCCTGGTGGGACAGGAAGGGGGGCGGGGCAGTGATGTACACAGCCAGGGAGTGGGGCCGTGTACATCTCTACCCCCCCCATCTCCCGCCGTGGCGCTGAGTGGTGCGCCCCTCAGCCAGGCTGTCACAGGAGAAGGGCGTGGGGGGCGGTGACGTAGACAGCCCCGCCCCCTGGCTGGTGATGTAGACAGCCCCGCCCCCTGGCCGGTGATGTAGACAGCCCCGCCCCCTGGCCGTGTACGTCACTATCCCACCCCTCCTCCCCCGCGGCGGCCCGGCTGAGCGCGCAACACTCAGCCCAGCCACCACGGAGGAAGGGGAAGGAGGCGGAGCAGTGACGTACACGGCCAGGGGGTGGGGCTGTGTACGTCACCGCCCCCTTCCCCTCCCGCTGTGGCACTCAGCTGAGTGGTGCGCCCCTCAGCCGGGCCGCTGGAGGAGCCAGCAGCACAAGGGGCCGTTTGGGCTCCCCTGCGGTGGGAGGGGAAGGAAGGGCGGTGACGTACACGGCCCCGCCCCCTGGCCATGCATGTCACCTCTCCCCTACCCCCCTCCAACGCGGCAGCCCGGCTGAGTAGGCAGCATTCAGCCAAGCGCCACGGCGGGAGGGAAGGGGAAGGGTGGCGGGGAAAGACAGAGTGGAGAGAGAGGCAGCAGGTGGAGGAGGAGGAGGAAAGAAAGGGAGAGTGAGAGGCAGGAGGGGGAGGAGAGCTAAGAGAGAGGGGGTAGGCAGTAGGAGAGAGAGAGAGACGGAGCGAGAGAGAGAGTGTTCAGGAGAGAAGATCTGAAAATCCCGTCTTATGACAGGCTACTTGGCTAGTTCTTAACAGGTTGCTTGACCTTGGCTTGAGAGGAGCCAGGCAGCCTTCCAGCATATGCACTACTTTAGTATAAAAAAGCCACACCCAACATTCTAGCTCAGGCTAACACACGGGTCCATACGCTAACGGTGCAGTGTCCCAGAATTCCCGATTCAAATGCAAAACCGAGAGCAGCCTTACGAAGGGGCTGCCAGCGCTCCGACATAGTGAAGATGCTCCACAAAGTGAAATGTGCTGTCTGAACAGAAATGGGTCAGCTACAACTTGGCAGCAAGTCATAGAGCTATGCATTTATCTGATGAAGAGCTCATCAAACAGCCCTTGTAACTCAAACACCTGCCAGTACCGAAACAAGCTTTGGAACAAGTAGGGGCGGAGGAGACAGGGATTTCAAAATCACTGTAGAAACATTTCTCTTTACAGGGATTGACAATCCTGTGCTTCTGATGATTTCTGAAAGAGCTGAACCTGCTTTTTTTTTATCTTAATTCAATTCAGATGGGATAATTTTCCATTTAAAAACACACACACAGATCCCCTTTGTCCAGTGAGTAGGAAATTGGACTAGACTCCTCGCCGCTTTTGTAGATGACTTTGTATCCTTAAAAAACTCCATTATCCAGATTATCTTTTGGGAGCTGTAAGGAGAAAAACCAATCTGTTGGCAGCTCGGAAACTTCAAAGGCTGCTAATTTTACTGTAATATGTTAAAATAAAGAGACAGTTTCACTCTTCAGATGTAGCTCTGTGCCTGGCTCTCAGGTGCATCTGAAAGACACCGAAATCAGCTTCCTCGCCAGCAGCACAACTTCAGATTTACACTTACTAAACCTGGCTCAAATTAGCTGCTTGCTGGTGATGTTATTTCTTAGGTTGCATTTCAGCAACAGCAGCTGGGCTTTCTTCCACCATGTTTTGACTGTGGGGTTGGACTGCAGGCCACTTCTGAGAGCAAACAAGCTAAATAAAACACGATAGCAAATGGCCAAAATTTCTACCTTGGGGAAATAAATCAGGCTTTTTGTGCAACAGGAACTGCCATTAAGTATCTGCAGATTCACAAAATGCAAAGTAGGCTGTGCATGAGACATTTTTCAGTCCACCAGAACTGCTTATAAGCAGAATGGGTTGAAAAAAAAAAGAGATTTGTTTTCCACAAACATTTTCATGGAACATTTATCCCTTCTGGTTTAAAAAAAAATCACTAATTTATAACAGCGACTGACTTTCTTGCTTGTTTGCTTGCTTGTTTGCTGGCTCGTTTGGGTGCTCTTTTGCAAAAAAATGTAACCCCGTTTAAACAAAATACAGGACTATGTAGAACTTAGTCTTTAAAGTGCTACATAGTCCTGTATTTTGTCTCAGCTACACCAGACTAACACGGCTACATTTCTATCACTAACCCTGTTTAGAAATTTCCCTCTGCTCTCCCCCCCCAACTCTGTGAGCAGTGTGTGGTGCTTCAAAGCACCAAGTGCTCCTAGCAGGGCAAGAGGAGGCTTCACACGTTCCCCTGATTGGCCTGGGAGCGGGGGAGCCCTTTTGCCCACTCCTGCTTTATCTCATCTGACCAAATTCTTATATCAGGATCTACCTTCAAGGTTCAAAAAGCTGGTTCCTTTGTCTTCTAAGGTGAAAAAGAGAGAGAGGAAATGCCCGGGCTGGTTTTGTCCCTTACTTTTATAGTCCTGTCACCCCTTGAAATGCATTTTCCTGAGGCATATTTTGTACAAAGATTGTTACGCTGATGTGTAGGGTGTGGATACAAGGATGTCTTGTGACACACGTGTTCATAATGTCTGACTTTCAGTCTGTTCCTCCATCTGGTTGAGTATTTATCTGTGAGTACAGGGGAATCTAACGATTTTCTCTGACCAGAATGGTTCCTAGCTACCAACAGAGAGAAGAGAGAAATAAGGTCCCCAAGCATGTCTGGAAAGAGTGCTTGCCATCGTTATTATTCCACTGCTTTGATGAGCCACCTGGTGTGAGCTCTGAATTCGGAGGACAGTTCAGAGAACAGCCTGAGAATCTACATATGCAAAGTGATTACCCAATTAGCAATAAGCTTGTGAACAGCCTGCTAGAAGGGCACAGAACAGCTGATCTGCTAGGAGCTCACGAATGATCTGGCTATGGAAAGACAATATTTTATTTGGTACTTCCCCCTGCAAAAAAGAGAGAGAGACATAATCACTCACCGAGGTATCCCCTCTCACCAGCCCCTGAGTAACTGTAACCATCATATGAGTCATATATTGACGCTCACATTGGGTGGTTCTAGGGGGCATCCAGGTTGCCTCATACAATGGTTCTACCATGGCCTTATGTGACCTTGATCTTATATTAGACTGTCATGATCATGAGGGTTAGCCAGCAGCCTGAGGACGAAGGGGTTAACTATACTTAACTCAGGTAGAGTTGGCAAATAGGAATGTAGGTAGGAATTTCAAACTAGAACAGAGGAATTTGGGGGTTTCCCTCCTTTGTCTCTGGGTAGTTTCTCTCCAGCTATTGAAGGGGACAGGATGTCTCCCTCTAAGAAAATACTCTTCACAGTCTGTAAGTAAGATAAAGTTTAGATAAATCCATTAGGTTTTATTGTTTTATGGTTTGGGAAATGGGATCTGGTCTGTGCATTTAAAAATGGGGTTTGCTGACCTTTGTAACTAAGTTCCTGGCCCAGGGTAATTTTATCCTCCTTGAGTATATTATTTTGTTACTGTTCCATCTAGTTATTATTAGCCAATTAGCCCGTCTTAAGACGGGATTTTCAGGTTTCTCCTCCACCTTGGTCTTCTCTCCTGAGCCTCCGGTCTCTCGCTCTGTCTCCCCCTCTCTCTCTCAGCTCTCCTCCGCCTCCTGCCTCTCTCTCTCTTTCTTTCTTTTCTCTCCCTCCTGCCTCTCACTCTCCCTTTCTCTTCTCCTCCTCCTGCCTCTCTCTCCCCTCCGTCTCTCCTCACCCTGTTCCCCTTCCCCTCCCACCATGGTGCTTGGCTGAGTGTTGTACATCACTTGTACAACACCGCCCCGCCCCCCCTTCCCCTCCCGCTGTGGTGCTCAGCTGAGTGCTGTGCGCTCAGCTGGGCCGCCGCGGGGGAACCCAAACAATCCCCTGCAGCGGCCTGGCTGAGGGGTGCAGCATTCAGCGCCATGGCGGAAGGGGAAAGGGGGTGATGTACACGGCCCCACCCCCTGGCCATGTACGTCAGTGCCCCGCCCCCTTCCCCTCCCCCCATGTTGCTCCTTTTATAAAGTACCATGTGACTCTGCTGATCAATCAATCACAACACCATTGCACCTCAATACCTTGTGACACTGGTGACCAGTCACACAGAATGACATCACTCAGGGTACGTCTAGACTATAGGCTTCTGTCGACAGAAGTTTTGTCGACAGATACTGTCGACAAAACTTCTGTCGACAAAGAGCGTCTAGACTACATTAAGTTCTGTCGACAAAGCAAGCTGCTTTGTCGACATGGTAGTGTAGACGCAAAGGACAGTTTACATTCAATAACACCTTCTGTCGACAGAAACTCTGTCGACAGAAGGCGTTATGCCTCGTAAAATGAGGTTTACCAGCGTCGACAAAACTGCTGAGTTCTGTCGACGTTATGTCAACAGAACTCGGCGGTAGTGTAGACGCAGGTATAGTTTTGTCGACAAAAGTCCACTTTTGTCGACAAAACTCTGTAGTCTAGACACACCCTCAGTATGCAGGAGATCTAGCTGTCCTAGCTTGTTCAGACAAGTGATTCAATGAGGAATTCCAAATCCGGGAAGATAGTGATCAACGTACAGGCAAAGCATAAGGGCTAACGCAGCAGGACATAGAGAGATTGGCTAGGTCTAATTCCAACACTACGTATTCAGTTAATTGCGATCTACTTACAATCTTTCATTGTCTGAGAATAAAGATAAGACATCTTGCTGGGCATAGCTCAGTTTGGTTTTAGCTTGAGGCCATTGTTTGCCTTTGTTTCTTGTGTCTGTGAACAGCTAATTAGCTAAAGTTCAGTGCTTCACAGACATCCCATGGGACAGACAGCCTGAGCTGTGATCTGTTTCACATTCCGGCACTCTTGCCTTTTGTTTCTCTCTTCCATGATACTCATCCCAGGGTGTTTTTTTCCAAATCGCTTCTCTAAGAAAACACATCATGAAAGTGTAAGCAGGGTCTGAATCAATGCTTCCATTACAGTCAGCTGGAAAGGGAGAGGAATCTTAGGAGTGGTTATGTAAATGCACTTTAATCAGGTTGCATAGGCCTGCTACATGTTCAAATGTTAGAAGGTGCTTTGCCCGTTGTAACCAATTTGGCTGTTCTGGGATCACAAACTGTGTTAAAACTAAATGCAGGAATTGTAAGATATGACCACCAATGCTTGTAGCCATTGTGGGAATGCACAATGCAGAAAAATCAGTTTAATTCATTTAAAAGAAGAGACCCTGTTAGTGTAAACACACTTGGATGGACAGAGGCTGGTCTTTCAGAGACCTGTAGACTGAGGTGGGGAGGGAGGTGAGTCAGCAGGCTATATGCCTGCCAGGTGTGAGCTGTAAGACTGGCTACCTGTTTCTTCTTCCTCGCTGTTTCAATGATAGACTGCGTCTAGACTGGCATGATTTTGCGGAAATACTTTTAATGGAAATGTTTTTCCGTTAAAAGTATTTCCGCAAAAGTGTGTCTAGATTGGCATAGAGGCTTTTGTGCAAAAGCATCCATGGCCAGTATAGATGCGATTTTGCGCAAGAAAGCTCCGATAGCCATTTTAGCCATCGGGCTTTCTTGTGCAAAAACTTAAGGTGCCTGTCTACACTGGCCCTCTTGCACAAGTATTCTTGCACAAGAGGGCTTATCCCTGAGCAAGAGCGGCAAAGTATTTAGAACATAAGAACATAAGAACGGCCGTACTGGGTCAGACCAAAGGTCCATCTAGCCCAGTAGCCTGTCTGCCGACAGTGGCCAGCACCAGGTGTCCCAGAGAGGGTGGACTGAAGACAATGATCAAGTGATTTGTCTCCTGCCATCCCTCTCCAGCCTCTGACAAACAGAGGCCAGGGACACAATTTCTATCCCCTGACTAATAGCCTTTTATGGACCTAACCTCCATGAAATTATCTAGCTTCTCTTTAAACTCTATTATAGTCCTAGCCTTCACAGCCTCCTCTGGGGAGGCTTACCTACATCCCCAAAAGCCCTCTATTCTGCCATTTTACTGTTGATATACTTGCACAAAAGTGCACTTGAGGGCTATGTCTACACTGCAGGTTTCTTGCACAAGAATAGCCATTCTTGCTCAAAAACTTTTGGGGCATCTACACTGCATGCGTGTTCTTGTGCAAATAAATTTACAGTAAAGCGTCGGAACAGAGGGCTTCTTGCACAAAACTTATTCCTCTCCCCACAAGGAATAAGCCCTTTTGAGCAAGAGCTCTTATACAAGAAGGCAATGTGGATGGGCAACAGGGGTTTCTTGCTCAAGAAACTCTTAATACTAAAATGGCCATCAGAGCTTTCTTGCGCAAGAGAGCATCCACACTGCCATGGATGTTCTTGTGCAAAAGCACATCTCTTGTGCAAAAGCACATGGCAGTGTGGATGAGCTCTTGTGCAAGACCTTTTGTGCAAGAACTCTTACGCAAAACAATTCCTGCGCAAGAATCCTGCAGTGTAGACATAGCCATTGTGTAGACATAGCCTGAGAGCTGAAATCACTGGCTATGTCTAGACTGGCAAGTTTTTCCGGAAAATCAACAGCTTTTCCGGAAAAAAACTTGCCAGCTGTCTACACTGGCCGCTTGAATTTCCGGAAAAGCACTGACGATCTCATGTAAAATCATCAGTGCTTTTCCGGAAAAATTATGCTGCTCCCGTTTGGGCAAAAGTCTTTTTCCAAAAGACTTTTGCGCAAAAGGGCCAGTGTAGACAGCACAGTACTGTTTTCTGCAAAAAAGCCCCGATCTCTAAACAGCTAGTGGCAGCACTCAGTTCTTCTCTTCCCTTTCCAGTGCTTTCAGTGTACTACTACGATGTGTAGCAAGAGAGGCAAACATGGTAGGAGACCGGATTGGCTTACAGGGGAAATCCTTGGTGAACTTAAGCACAAAAAGGAAGCTTACAAAAAGTGGAAACTTGGACAAATGACCAGGGAGGGGTTTAAATCTATAGCTCGAGACTGCCGGGGGGTTATCGGGAAGGCGAAAGCGCAAATGGAATTGCGACTGGCTAAGGACGTGAAGGATAACAAGAAAGGTTTCTACAGGCATGTTAACAAGATGAAGGTGATCAGAGAGGGTGTGCGGCCCCTACTGGATGAAGGAGGTAACCTAATGACAGATGTTGTGGGGAAAGCTGTAATACTCAATACTCCTACTTCAGAAGACATTCAAATCTGCACTTGAAAGGGAATCCTCTGAACTGGCATTCATGCTAAAATTCGACACTCTCCGCACCGGACTTAACAAAGACCCCGGCTATCTTACGCATTACAAAGATAGCTTCCCCAATTATCACCTCTAATTCTATTAACTCACAGACATTTCCCCTTCCCCACCTCTAATATCATTAACTCACTGGCATTCACCTTCCTTCCCCCCCCCCCCACATCCCCCTTCTGTTCTGTAATGTGATTTGTCCTTTTCATGTGTGTTCATTTTTTTTAAATTGTATCCTTTGGTATATATGGTTGTGACTATTTTCTTCCACTATTTGATCTGAGGAAGTGGGTCTGGCCCACGAAAGCTCATCATCTAATAAACCATCTTGTTAGTCTTTAAAGTGCTACATAGTCCTGTATTTTGTAATACTCAATACTTTCTTTGCCTCTGTATTCACGGACAAGGTGGGCTCCTGGACTAATGTGCTAAGTGACGCAAGATGGGATGAAGATGGACAGCCCATGGTGGGTAAAGAACAGGTTAGGAACTATTTAGAAAAGCTAAACGTATACAAATCCATGAGTCTGGACTTAATGCATCAGAGGGTACTGAGGGAGTTGGCAAATGTCATTGAGGAGCCTTTGGCCATTATCTTTGAAAAGTCGTGGAGATCGGAGAAATCCCGGATGATTGGAAAAAGGCAAATGTAGTGCCCATCTTCAAAAAAGGGAAGAAGAACGATCCGGTCAGTCTTACCTCAGTTCCTGGAAAAATCATGGAAGGGATCCTTAAGGAATCCATTTTGAGGCACTTGGAAGAGAGGAAAGGGATTAGGAATAGTCAGCATGGATTCACAAAGGGCAAGTTGTGCCTGACCAATCTGATTAGCTTCTATGATGAGGTAACTGGCTCGGTGGACATGGGGAAGTCAGTGGATGTTATATACCTTGACTTTAGCAAGGCTTTTGATACGGTCTCCCACAATATTCTTGCCAGCAAGTTAAGGGAATGTGGATTGGATAAATGGACGGTAAGATGGAAAGAAAGATGGCTAGAAGGCCGGGCCCAGCGAGTAGTGATCAACGGGTCGATGACAGGATGGCGGTCGGTTTCTAGTAGAGTACCCCAAGGTTCGGTTTTAGGACCGGTTTTGTTCAATATCTTTATTAACAAACTGGATGAAGGGATGGATTGCACCCTCAGCAAGTTTGTGGATGACACTAAGCTAGGGGGAGAGGTAGATACGCTTGAGGGCAGAGATAGGGTCCAGAGTGACTTAGACACATTGGAGGATTGGGCCACAAGAAATCTGATGAGGTTCAACAAGGACAAGTGCAGAGTTCTGCACTTGGGATGGAAGAATCCCAAACAATGTTACAAGCTGGGGACCAACCACGTAAGTAGTCGTTCTGCAGAAAAGGACCTGGGGGTTACAGTGGATGAGAAGCTGGATATGAGTCAACAGGGGGCCCTTGTAGCCAAGAAGGCTAATGGCATATTAGGTTGCATTAAGAGGAGCATTGCCAGCAGATCCAGAGATGTCATTATTCCCCTTTTTTCGGCTTTGGTGAGGCTACATCTGGAGTATTGTGTCCAGTTCTGGGCCCCCCACTACAAAAAGGATGTGGATGCATTGGAGAAGGTCCAGTGGAGGGCAACCAAAATGATTGGGGGGTGGAGCAAATGACTTATGAGGAGAGGCTGAGGGAGTTGGGTCTGTTTAGTCTGCAGAAGAGAAGAGTGAGGGGGGATTTGATAGCAGCCTTCAACTTCCTGAAGGGAGCTTCCAAAAAGGATGGAGAGAGGCTGTTCTCAGTAGTGACAGATGGCAGAACAAGGAGCAATGTTCTCAAGTTGTGGTGGGAGAGGTCCAGATTGGATATTAGGAAAAACTATTTCCCTAGGAGGGTGGTGAAGCACTGGAATGGGTTCCCTAGGGAAGTAGTGGAGTCTCCATCCCTAGAGGTGTTTAAGTCTTGGCTTGACAAAGCCCTGGCTGGGTTGATTTAATTGGGATTGGTCCTGCCTAGAGCAGGGGGCTGGACTTGATGACCTTCTGAGGTCTCTTCCAGCTCTATGATTCAATGATTCTACTAGAAAGGTCGCTTTCTTCTTTATCTTGATTTTGTGCCTTTTAAGCATACCCTTGCTCTCCTCCCCCACCCTCTTCACTTCCTAGAAGCCTCACTTTGTTGCTGACCTTTCAAACCAGACACACTTGACACATCTTCACAGCGGAGCTCGCTGACTTAGCAACTACTCCCTTAGCATCAAACCTCCCCCGAAGAGAAGTGTGGCAGTGAGGCTCCTAAGCGCTGGGTAAGCGCTGCTACCTTTAGAATAATTTGCATCAGGTTCATTACAGTAGGAGCTGCTGTGCCTTGGAAATCCATTACCATTTTGGCTGCCACCCAAGCCTACATTAACTGAGCTACAATTAACGGCTACAATTAACTCCTGAATTAGGGCTAGGAACATGGTGATAGAACTACAACTGAACTTTCAGAGTCTCCTCTCCTTATTTATGCGGCCAATGTCTCCTTCTCCATCTGGACTGATAGTCTTTTCTAGGACCTTCTTAAAACTCTCCATTGCGATCATACCTACAGGAAACCTGGCAACAGACTGCTGGGGTGCTAAGGCCTGTTATGCTCCCCAATACTGGTTCATTGTTCCCACGTTTTCCTCCCTCTGGGTATGTCTACACTACCCTGCTAGTGCGAACTAGCGGGGTAATGTATGCATACCGAACGTGCAAATGAAGCCCGGGATTTGAATTTCCCGGGCTTTATTTGCATAAGCCGGCCGGCGCCATTTTTAAATGCCAGCTTGTTCGAACCCCGTGCCGCGTGTAGCCGTGGAACGAGGCGTACAGATAGTTCGGAATAGCTTGCTAGTCCGAACTATCTAGCCCGTGCCGCGTGTAGCCGCGCGGCACGGGGTTCAAACAAGCCGGCATTTAAAAATGGCGCCAGCCGGCTTATGCAAATAAAGCCCGGGAAATTCAAATCCCGGGCTTCATTTGCACGTTCGGTATGCATACATTACCCCGCTAGTTCGCACTAGCGGGGTAGTGTAGACATACCCCCGTCTGTCCATATCCAGCTATCTTATGTTTTTTGTCTTCTATTGAAATTGTAACCTTGTTGGGACAGGATCATCTCTGTGCAGTGTCTAGCACAACAGAGTCTTAACTACTATCTTGATGCAAATAGTAAATAAACTGCCTTTCTTATGCTTATTATCATTATTATTTAATTGTTAATTACGCAGTCACTAAGGGTATGTCTACACTACCACCCTAGTTCAAACTAGGGTGGTAGTATAGACATACCCTAGAAGATTTACCCAGCATTGCTCGGGTCCTTAATGCTAATAAATGTTTCTTCTCTTCGTTTAAATCATTGTTCTGGGGATGAGGGGTTCAGTGTATGTAGGTTGCCCCATGGACAGAGGGCAACCCCAGTCCTCTCTCACCACAACAGCTTGGGCCCAGGTCAAAAGTGCCTCTCCATGGCTCCCGCAGTGGGCACAGATATGCAGACAATCAAACACAGAAACAGACAAGCACTCTGAAATATAAAGTAAATAGCTGTCCCTTTCTTAACCCCTGCTCCCTGTCCTGGTCCCCATTTCTGGACTGCTGCTGCTCCCCGTGATCATTCTACAATATACCTGTCCCTCCTCCTAGACCCCTCCCTTTCTATTTTATGAGAAACAATTGAATTCCATGCACAGTCCATTGTCTTGGGACAACCAAACTCTGACCTTGCTTTAAGTTACAATCAGAGGAAAAAGACAGGAGATCTACATTACACACTTCACTTCTCAACAGAGGAAAAAGGACGGTAAGTGGTCTAAAATCCTACCTGCCACATGGGGCCACACCAATGGTACCCCTAACTCACCCAGCAATATCGTCAATCTCTCCAACTACACACTCAGCTCGGCAGAAGAGTCTGTTCTATCTCGGGGACTCTCTTTTTGCCCCGCCACCCCCACTAACATGATACAGTTCTGCGGTGATCTGGAAGCCTACTTTCGCCGTCTCCGTCTCAAGGAATACTTCCAACACAACACTGAACAGTGCACTGACACACAGATACCTTCCCACCATCAGCACAAGAAGAAGAACTCCACATGGACTCCTCCTGAGGGCCAAAATGACAGTCTGGACCTCTACATAGAATGCTTCCGCCGACGTGCACAGGCAGAAATTGTGGAAAAACAGCATCGCTTGCCTGGTAACCTCAGTCGTGCAGAACGCAATGCCATCCACAGCCTCCGGAACAATTCTGACATTATAATCAAAGAGGCTGACAAAGGAGGTGCTGTTGTCATCATGAACAGGCCTGACTACCTAAAGGAGGCTGCCAGACAACTCTTCAATACCAAATTCTACAGGCCACTTTCCTCAGATCCCACTAAGGAATATACTAAGAAACTGCACCATCTGCTCAGGACACTCCCTAAACAAACACAGGAACAAATCGACACACCCTTAGAGCCCTGACCAGGGTTGTTCTATCTGTTACCCAAGATCCACAAACCTGGAAATCCCAGACGTCCCATCATCTCGGGCATTGGCACTCTTACTGAAGGACTGTCTGGCTACGTGGACTCTCTGCTCAGACCCTACGCCACCAGCACTCCCAGTTAACCTCTGTGACACTACGGATTTCCTGAGAAAACTACAATGCATAGGTGATCTTCCAGAAAACACCATCCTAGCCACCATGGATGTAGAGGCTCTCTACACAAACATCCCACATGCAGATGGAGTACAAGCTGTCAGGAACAGTATTCCGGATGATGCCACAGCACAACTGGTGGCTGAACTCTGTGAATTTATCCTCACACACAACTATTTCAGATTTGGTGACAACATATACCTCCAGACCAGTGGCACTGCTATGGGCACCCGCATGGCCCCACAATATGCCAACATTTTTATGGCTGACCTGGAACAACGCTTCCTCAGCTCTCGTCCACTAACTCCCCTTCTCTACCTACGCTATATCGATGACATCTTCATCATCTGGACCCATGGGAAGGAGACTCTGGAAGAATTTCACCATGATTTCAACAGCTTCCACCCCACCATCAACCTCAGCATGGACCAATCTACACGGGAGGTCCATTTCCTGGACACCACGATACAAATAAGTGACGGTCATATCAATACCACCCTATACCGAAAACCTACCGACCACTATACTTACCTGCATGCCTCCAGTTTCCATCCCGGACACACCACACGATCCATTGTTTACAGCCAAGCACTGAGGTACAACCGCATATGCTCCAACCCCTCAGACAGAGACCTACACCTACAAGATCTTCAACAAGCATTCTGTAAACTGCGATACCCACACGAGGAAGTGAGGAGACAGATCGACAGAGCCAGACGTGTACCCAGAAGCCTCCTGCTACGGGACAAGCCCAAGAAAGAAACCAACAGAACACCACTGGCCATCACCTACAGTCCCCAGCTAAAACCTCTCCAACGCATCATTAGTGATCTTCAACCCATCCTGGACAATGATCCCTCGCTTTCACAGGCCTTGGGAGGCAGGCCAGTCCTTGCCCACAGACAACCCGCCAACCTGAAGCATATTCTCACCAGCAACTACACAACACACCATAATAACTCGAACTCAGGAACCAATCCTTGCAACCAACCTCGGTGCCAACTCTGCCCACATATATACACCAGCAACACCATCACAGGACCTAACCAGATCAGCCATATTGTCACTGGCACATTCTCCTGCACATCTACCAACGTAATATATGCCACCATGTGCCAACAATGCCCCACTGCTATATACATCGGCCAAACTGGACAGTCCCTACATAAAAGAATCAATGGACACAAATCTGATATTAGGAATGACAACATACAAAAACCTGTAGGGGAACACTTCAATCTTCCTGGACACACAATTGCAGATCTAAAAGTAGCCATCCTGCAGCAAAAAAAGCTTCAGGACCAGACTTCAAAGAGAAACTGCTGAGCTACAGTTCATCTTTAAGTTTGACACAATCAACTCTGGATTAAACAAAGACTGTGAATGGCTTGCTAACTACAAAAGCAGCTTCTGCTCTCTTGGAATTCACACCTCCAGATCAGCTGCTAGAAGTGGGCCTCATCCTCCTTGATTGGATCCACCTCGTCATCTCCAGCCTGATCCTGGCCTGCATATTTATTCCTGCCTCTGGAAATTTCCACTACATGCATCTGACGAAGTGGGTCTTTGCCCACGAAAGCTTATGCTCCTACACTTCAGTTAGTCTATAAGGTGCCACAGGACTCCTCGTCGCTTTTGCAGATTCAGACTAACACGGCTACCCCTCTGATACTAATCAGAGGAAAATGCACGTCAAAGGTAGTGGTCCTAGCTCTTAGTATTTAGAAGGAGTTATTGAATAACCCAACTCATGGCTGGACAGACAGACGTACATTTCTAAAATATATAGTAAGATTTTACTTATATTTCACAGGCACTGTCACTCAAACTCAAGTGCCCTAGTAGATTCTCAAGCCCATGTGATGCTGCTTCCTCATGGCCTTAGCCCTTCAGCTCCCCTTGACATCCATCCTTTTCTCTATCTATGTCACGGAAAATGTACTGCAGCCCTACTAGCCTGAAATTAATTTCAAACACTCAGTTTCCTTCTTACTTAGCTCAGCTGTGCCCAGGCATGTTTTTACTTCTTATTAAATTATTTAGTAGCTATATTACAGTACTGCTTAGATGCCCCTGTCATGGCCTGAGACCCCCATTCTGCTGGTTACTGTACATTTAGGCCGTGTCTAGACTGGCAAATTTTTCCGCAAAATCATCTGCTTTTGCGGAAAAACTTGCCAGCTGTCTACACTGGCCGCTTGAATTTCCGGAAAACCACTGACGATCTCATGTAAGATTGTTAATGCTTTTCCGGAAATACTATGCTGCTCCCGTTCGGGCAAAAGTCCTTTTTCGGAAAGACTTTTGTGCAAAAGGGCCAGTGTAGACAGCACATACTGTTTTCTGCAAAAAAGCCCCGGTGGCGAAAATGGCGATCGGGGCTTTTTTGCGGAAAAGCGCGTCTAGATTGGCCACGGATGCTTTTCCGCAAAAAGTGCTTGTGTGGAAAAGCATCCTGCCAATCTAGACGTGCTTTTCTGAAAATGCTTTTCACGGAAAAGTTTTCTGTGAAAAGCATTTTCGGAAAATCATGCCAGTGTAGACGTAGCCTTACTGTTCTAGCATCTAGAAGTCCTAGTCATCAACCAGGACATCCTTGTATTAGAGATAGTACAAACACAGAATAAATGATTGTTCTTGCCCCAAGGAGCTTCTGATCTAACTGAAAACAGGACACAACAAGTGGACGCAGCTAGACAGGGGAGCACAAGGAAAGAATAAGATGATATTAGTCTGGAGGAGGAGCAGCGAGCTCAGCACACCAGCTCCCTAACCTTGGTCAAGTTTTGGGTCCACTAAGTTTGTCTGGGTAGGGAGGTCATTGTGGTACCTCTCAAGAGACATCCTGTGTTTTAGACACAGTTCACTTCTATTGCATGGCCACATGACAGCATGTTGTCCATGGAGCTATGCTAATTTACATCAGTTGAGGACAGGTCCCCAAAGTAATGCAGTTATACTTCTAAATCCTGTCTGTAGCAAATGCTGGATCCTCTGGGGCCACAACAATTTTAACTGATGCTGAAAGGTAACCTGCAAAGTGTTTGTACAAAATCAGAGGCTTGCTACTTACTGATAGACAAGGTTATGGTTTGGTTATGTGTTTTTAAAGATTTTTTTTTCTGTTCGTCCATTTAACCTTGGGCTGGCCAGAAAATGCGAGGGTTGTTTCCCATAGAACATTTCAATTTTTTTATCTCACACACACACAAAAAAAAGAGCCAGAAACAGAGTTTGCTTGTTTGCTTCCTTTTTTATTTTAACAAAAAAGCTGATATTTTCCATGGGAATCAGATACCTTCTGCAATAATGTTCCCATCATTGAAAACAGCATTTTCCAATAAAAACATTTTGACAGAAAATCTTTAAACAAACGTATTAAAAACACCACAAATGTCAAGCCACGCTCTTTGTTTTTGCTGGAAGACATGTGGAGGGTATTGCATATGTAATTTATTTCCATACCTTAAATATAAGGATGGTGGCACTGCAGTTTCAACAAAAACATCCTTTCTCCCAAGTGTTTATTAGGCAGTGGAGTTTAAAGATTTGCTTATGGTACAGGGAAAGCTTTAAGAAACAGGGTACAAGCAACTATTGGTAATTCTTAAATTGAAAAGTCCAGCCATATATCTCAGAGTGACAAGGAGCATTATTCCATGTTATAGATGGGAAATCAGTGGTAAATCAGGAAAAGAACCCAAGAGTTCTGATTGCCTGTCTCATACCCTATCCACAGAATTAGTCTTTCCCTCTATATGTGGCATTGCAATCATCTGCAGAGCTACCTGTTGAGAAGTCAGTTTTGATCCCTGCACAGAACAGATTGCAAGATTGGGGCCAACGGGAGAATTTTGATCTCAAGTAGGAAACAAGAAGCAGGCACCAATCTTCCTTTAAGTGACTAAGAGCCTTAGCTGTTGAAATAAAATGGAGGAAGGGAAAGAAAAGGAAGAATTTGATAGCAATGGCATCTTTTCTGAGGGCTTCTTCTCTGGTTTGCATGTGGCCAACATACAGAAGCATGGAAGCAGGTCTGTTGTGTGGCAAATGATGGAAAGAGAGCAATAGATGTATCAAACCAAAACAGCCAGGTCTGCAATTGTGGGTCTATAATAAAGACATGGGCTGTGTCTACACTGGCATGAATTTCTGGAAATGCTTAAAACGGAATACTATTCCGTTTTCAGTTTTTCCGGAAAAGGAGCATCTACATTGGCAGGCTGCTTTTCTGGAAAAGCCCTTTTTCCGGAAAAGCGTCTGTGGCCAATGTAGACGCGCTTTTCCAGAAAAGAGCCCCGATCGCCATTTTCGTGATCGGGGCTTTTTTTCCGGAAAAGACTACTGGGCTGTCTACACTGACCCTTTTCCGGAACAGTGTTCCGGAATAAGGACTTATGCCCGAGCGGGAGCAGAATAGTTTTTCCAGAATAGTGGCTGATTTTGTACAGTAGAACATCGTTGCTTTTCCGGAAATTCAAGGGCCAGTGTAGACAGCTCGCAGCTTATTCCGGAAAAGCGGCCCAGTGTAGACACAGCCATGATGTTTGAGCTCTGGACACAAATGGAGGGCATATGATCAGCTTCTACTGATGTCACCCTCCTCCAAACTTTGACAAGTAAGTAAGTCATGGGGTGGGAAAAGTTCTTCGTTTGAATTTATGGATCCCACATCTTTATAGTGCTGGGTACTCAGGCCTTGATCCTGAGCCAAATCCAGTGAAACACGTAGTTACACACTTAACTTTGAGCCCATAGAATCACAAAAATACAGGGCTGGAAGGGATCTTGAGATGTCATCAAGTCCAGTAGACCATTCTTGACAGGTGTTTGTCCACTTGCCCTGAAACACTTCCAAGGACAAGGATTTCACAACCTTCTTTGGTTACCAATTCCAGTGCTCACCTATCCTTATAGTTAGACAGCTTCTCTAATGTCTAAGCTAAATCTGCCATGCTGTGGATTACGACCAGTACTTCTTGTCCTGCCTTCACTGGCAATAGGAACAAATTGATCACCATCCTCTTGTAACAACCTGTTATCAGGTTCCCTCTCTGGGTATGTCTATACTACAGAGTTTTGTCAGGAAAACAGGCATTTTTCCGACCTGAATTACATCCACACTGCAATCACGTTCTTCCAAAAGTAAATTGAAAGAACAGAGGGGCTACGTCTACACTGGCCCCTTTTCCGGAAGGGGCATGTAAATTTCAGCAGTCGTCATAGGGAAATCCGCGGGGGATTTAAATATCCCCCGCGGCATTCAAATAAAAATGTCCGCCGCTTTTTTCCGGCTTTTAAAAAAGCCGAAAAAGAGCGTCTAGATTGGCCCCGATCCTCCGGAAAAAGCGCCTTTTTCCGGAGGCTCTTATTCTTACTTTGAAGTAAGAATAAGAGCCTCCGGAAAAGGGCACTTTTTCCGGAGGATCGGGGCCAGTCTAGACGCTCTTTTCCGGCTTTTTTAAAAGCCGGAAAAAAGCGGCGGACATTTTTATTTAAATGCCGCGGGGGATACTTAAATCCCCCGCGGATTTCCCTACGACGACTGCTGAAATTTACATGCCCCTTCCGGAAAAGGGGCCAGTGTAGACGTAGCCAGGGGTTTTTCCGGCATTGGTAATCCTCTTTCTACAAGGAAGAAGCCTTTTTCTGAAAGAGCTCTTTCGGAAAAAGGCATGTGTGGACGGGGAAGAGGGAGTTCTTTCGAAAGAAGAGGAAAGAGGAAAAAGCACAGGTACCCTGGTGGCCACTCCATTCACAGTAACCACAGCTTATATGCGAGATAGCGTCCATTCAGTGTGGACGCTATCTTTCAAAAAAGCAGATCACTTTTTCGATGCACTTTGGCAGTCTGGATGCTCTCTTTCGGAAGAAGTTTTTTAGGAAGATCTCTTCCGAAAAAAGATTCTTCCAAAAGAAGCCTCAGTCTTCTTTTCTCAAGATTGCAATCTGCCAGCTGAGACCTCTTCAGGGCCAAGTAGAGTTGCACTATTATATCCTTGTGTCTGTTTCTGCAGGGATTTTGTACAGAGTCTCTCTAAAACAGCTTCAGCAAGGCTACTATTCATTATTAAATTCCATTGACTCAGAAGATTAATCTTGCAGCACTCTATGCAGTGTCTATAGACCCCTATTATTAGCTTCAACACTCTTAGGTGCCTTTGAGAATTCCAGACTCCCACTTCATTAGTTTATGTTGGACTTTTCTGTACTAGTGATCCCGTTAAATCAGTGGTGCCTTAGGATGCACGGTGGGACTCTCCAACTGCAGTGCTTTGCAAAATGATGCTCACAGCCAGCCTATGGAGACTTCCATGGGCCTGTGAAATGCGACGTGTCTGGGCAGAGGATTAAGGACCTTGCCAAAGGGAAGTTTGGGTAGCTAATTTTCAGGGCAAATGTCAGTTTCCCCTTCTAAGCTAGATTCACTGTATTAGGACAAGGATGCTGCACGTTTTCCAGAGCAGGGGTGGCCAACCTGTGGCTCCAGGGCCACATGCGGCTCTTCAGAAGTTAATTTGCGGCTCCTTGCACAGGTACCAAATCCAGGGCTGGAGCTACCGGGCCAACTTCTCACTGGGCCAGAGGGTGCTCACTGGTCCACTCCCAGCTCTGCCCTAGGCTCTGTCCCCCTCCACCATTCCCCCTAAGATCCTGCCACTTCCCACCTTCTCCCCTGAGCCTGTCACACCCAGGCTTCCCCCCTCCAGTATCTCCCACTGAGAGAGAGCTGATCTCAGTGGGAGGAGGCACTGACCAGTGGGGCTGCCAATGGATGGGATGTGCTGAGAGAGGCAGTGGGGAGATGATCAGAGCTGGTGACATAGAACTGCTGCTCTTTGACAATATGCTTAGGTCAATTTTGGCTCCTTCTCAGTTTCAGGTTGGCCACCCCTGTTCCAGAGCATGTTGCTTTGTTTGGGTCAGGGACTGTGCTTTCAGTTCACACCCAGCACCAGCCGCACTGCTGTAACAGGAACTGGGCAAGTGCAGGGGACTGTGGAAGGTCAATCTACAAACTGAATCCTGAAACATTTGCTAGGTTTCTCTAGTCAGCATGTTGTGCAATAGCATCCCAGCATGTGCCAGCATGCTTTCCAGTCTCCCCACATCATCCCTAGGCCTAAGCTCCCTCCACCCGGGAGTCACAGATATTCCCCGAAAGGGGTTTTGAAGCTGTGATGCTATATGAATGAACTGTGCATCACTGGAGCTGATAGAATACAGGAGCAATGAGACAGGTGCCCGTGATAAATGGGTACATTATTGTTGCAATCTGGAAAAGACAGACACAGATCTTACTCCTTCTATTCACAGACATAAAATGAGAACAAAAGAAAGAGAGAAAATCCCAGCAGGAAAAGAGGGTAGGGTGTATTGAATACAATGCTGTGCAACAACACTCTGGCAGATACTTCAATTTTCCTCTCTCCCTATCTCTTGCCTAAAATATTTCCTCTGAAGTGCTACAAATCTCACTGGGCTTTGACATCCAGCATAATTATAACCTCAGTAGCAAGGCCTGCTGGTTAGAGCAAGCAGACTCCCTCAGCGATGTCTTCCCCTGAACAGAATGCAAAGAACAGCTTCACATTTGCAGCGCATGAGCCAGATGACAAACAATTGAAATGTAGAGGTTAACTGAGGGACCCATCTGCTCCACAGTTGTTAAAGGTCTCATGGTGTAAGATAACATGTGCTAATTCCGGGCTCCGTTATTAAATAGCCTCTGGATATAAGGAGGTTGATTAAAAAACCAAGAGTCCATAAATGGAGAAATTATCCAGTAAGTATCCACTGGAGTGAACCTTGCTAAATGAATAGCCGTCTTCAACAGCCCCCTGGCACAGAGGAATGGTAACACCTGTTACTCAATGACAGTCCTTAAGACCAGAAGAGCTAAAAGCTTTTTCAAGCCAGGAGAAGATGAGGTGGCCTGGGATAGGCCTTAGTATCATTCAGAAGTCAGTTCAGCATCTCCTTTAAAGGCTTCAAAAATAATGCTGGAAAAGGGAGTGGGAGGGGTGCAAAATTGTCTCCTGAAATAGTGATGGCAGAAGTGAGGGCCATCACTGTGGGCTGAAGGAGAGAGGTGATCCTTGGGGCTATGTCTACACTGCAGGCTTTTTGCACAGGAAGCTTTTTGCGGAAGAGATCTGCAAAAACGTCTTGCCCAAAAGCGCATCAGAAAAGTTTTTGCTTTTGCACAAGAGAGCTTCCGCACTGTGTGAACACTCTTGCACAAGAAAGCTCTGATTGCCATTAACAGAATGGCCACTAAAGCCCATGTGCTTTTTCTGATAGGCTCTTTTTGTTCAAGAAACCCCGGTTTTGTGTCCACACACACCTTTTTACACAAGAACTCTTGCACAAAAAGGAGTTATTCTCATAGAAAGAGGTATACCGATATCGCAAAAAGCCCTCAGTCTTCCGTTCTACTGTACATTTTCTTGCACAAAAGCCCACTTGAGGTTTGAACGCTCTGCGTGTTTTTGTGTAAAAATGGCCATTTTTATGCAAAAACCCTGTAGTGTAGATATAGTGGGTGCATGCCAGTGTAGACGCTCTCTTGCACAAATACTTTTAAAGGAAAAACTTTTCCGTTAAAAGTATTTGCGTGAAATCATGCCAGTCTAGATGCAGCCAGCGGGGGTGTCCTATTATCAGAGGTCAGGGAGAACAATTTTTATCCTGTAACACCCTTTTAGATACTTGAAAACAGCTATCATGTCCCTTCTCAGTCTTCTCTTTTCTAAACTAAACGGCTGCATATAGACTGGCACGTTTTTCCACAAAAGCAGCTGCTTTTGCGGAAAAACTTGCCAGCTGTCTACATTGGCCGCTTGAATTTCTGCAAGAATACTGATGATCTCATGTAAGATTGTCAGTGTTCTTGCAGAAATACTATGCTGCAAAAGCCCTCTTGCGGAAATGCTTTTGCGCAAGAGGGCCAGTGTAGACAATGAGGTATTGTTTTGCACAAAAAAGCCCCGATGGCGAAAATGGCGATCGGGGCTTTCTTGTGCAAAACGGTGTCTAGATTGGCACGGACGCTTTTCCGCAAAAGCAATGTTTGCGGAAAAGGGTCCGTGCCAATCTAGGTGCTCTATTCTGCAAATGCTTTTAACGGAAAAACTTTTCCGTTAAAAGCATTTGCGGAAAATCATGCCAGTCTAGACGTAGCCAACAAGTCCAATTCTTTCAGTCTTCCCTCATAGGCCATGTTCTCTAGACCTTTAATCATTTTTGTTGCTCTTCTCTGGGCACTCTCCAATTTCTCCACACCTTTCCTGAAATGTGGTGCCCAGAACTGGACACAATACTCCAGTTGAAACCTAATCAGTGTTGAGCAGAGCAGAAGAATGACTTCTCGTGTCTTACTCACAACACTCCTGCTAATGAATCCCAGAATCATGTTTGCTGTATTTGCAACAGCGTCACACTGTTGACTCAGATTCAGCTTTCGATTCACTATGACCCCTAGATCCTTTTCTGCAGTACTCCTTTCTAGAGAGTCACTTCCCATTTTATATATGTGAAACTGATTGTTCCTTCCTAAGTGAAGCACTTTGCATTTGACCTTATTAAACTTCAGCATTCATTTATAGTGTATGTGGACATATATCTATAGTCTATGGGTGTGTCTAGACTACATGCCTCCGTCGACTGAGGCATGTAGATTAGACAGATCGGCAGAGGGAAATGAAGGCGCGATTAAAATAATCGCGGCTTCATTTAAGTTTAAATGGCTGCCCCGCTCTGCCGATCAGCTGTTTGTCGGCAGATCGGGGCAGTCTGGACGCGCCGCGTCGACAAAGAAGCCTTTCTTGATCGGTGCAGGTATGCCTCGTGAAACCAGGTTTACCTGCACCGATCAAGAAAGGCTTCTTTGTCGACGCGGCGCGTCCAGACTGCCCTGATCTGCCGACAAACAGCTGATCGGCAGAGCGGGGCAGCCATTTAAATTTAAATGAAGCCACGATTATTTTAATCGCGCCTTCATTTCCCTCTGCCGATCTGTCTAATCTACATGCCTCCGTCGACGGAGGCATGTAGTCTAGACACACCCTATATGTGTACTTATAGCACCACTTTATATCCAGTATAACAGGGTTTTTTTCAATTTGATATTGTGGTTTGAGCCTTTTATTTTAGCAACACATTTCTCTTAGGGTTATTACAGTTATCACCTGTATTATAATTAGTAGTGGGTGGAGTGTTTTGAAATAGTGAGATAAGCATTATTACAGTGTGTCCCACAGGACTATGTGTATGAGAAGGAAAACAGAAATTTGCAGCCGTAATATTACAAATGAGGCCTTTATATATAATTTCTTGTAATTAGTTATAGTACTGTCCATTCATCTTATAGGTTACCCTTACTGCTCGTTGTCACTGCTGAGATAAGTCACTAGCAAGGAAACAGGAAGAGTTTCTCTGTTCCCTTGGTTGTATTGCTGTGTGATATCTCGGTAGCTGACATAATCATGATTTCCAGAAGCTTGCCTTAAAAGGCTTAGGGTACTTGGTGGGCTGAAACGCATCCACTGTCCCAGGCTTCTTTCCTCAGGCTGATCCTTCTTCTCTGCCTCACTCAGTTCTCCCTCTAACTTATTTCTGTCTTTCCTATGATAGCTGCAGCCAGAGATTTCCAATTGCTACATTCAGTCAATCTCCTAGACAACTGATAAAACATTGACTAACCCTCACCTAACTATTTGGGTACGTCTAGACTACAGGCTTTTGTCGACAGAAGTTTTGTCGACAGATACTGTCGACAAAACTTCTGTTGACAAAGAGCGTCTACACTACATTCAGTTCTGTCGACAAAGCAAACTGCTTTGTCGACATGGTAGTGTAGACGCAAAGGACAGTTTACATGCAATAACACCTTCTGTCGACAGAAACTCTGTCGACAAAAGGCGTTATGCCTCGTAAAATGAGGTTTACCAGCGTCGACAAAACTGCTGAGTTCTGTCGACGTTATGTCGACAGAACTCAGCGGTAGTGTAGATGCAGGTATAGTTTTGTTGACAAAAGTCCACTTTTGTCGACAAAACTCTGTAGTCTAGACACACCCTTTGAGAGAGGCAGGGTAGGGGGAGGAAGGAGGAAATAAGAAAGCAAACCTAATAAAGCACATTCAGTTCATGAGACAAAGCAAGACACATGTCCAAAGTGTTAACACAGCTCTTCAAGTAGCTAGCTTATTTACACACCAGGGCTATGTCTACACTGGCGGGTTATTGTGCAAGAAGAGCCGTTCTTTTGCAGAGCGTCCACACTGCCCACTCGCTCTTGTGCAAGATGATTTATAGTAAAGCGTAGTAAAAAGTGTGGCTTCTTGCGCAAGAGCTACACTCTTTTCTAACAGGTGTAAGTCCTCTTGTGCAAGAGTTCTTGCACAAGAGGGCAGTGTGGACGCACAACAGGGGTTTCTTGCACAAGAAAGCCCTATGGCTAAAATGGCCATCGGAGCTTTCTTGCGCAAGAGCGCGCCCACCCTGCCATGGATGCTCTTGTGCAAAAGCACATGTGGCACATGGCAGGGTGGACATGTTCTTGCACAAGAGTTCTTGCACAAGGGCCCTTGAGCAAGATATTCTTGCACAAGAAGCCACCAGTGTAGACGTAACCCAGGTGTTCTGAAGGAAAGAGCACAAGAGAATTTTCTCTGCTCCTGCTGCAGCACTAATCTTGGATAGAGAAACCATGGGTATAAATCCCTGAGCTGTGCAGAATCTTGGGCAAATCACTTAGCTGCCAGAGTTGTGCTTGTGGTTCCCATCTTTCCTATGTGGAGAATAACTCTATCCTGCTTCACATAGGGTGTTAGGAAGATAAACCAGTTAAAAATTGTGAGGTACTCAAGTACTTCAGACATGGAGATCTGAGAGAGAAAAATACTTGTCCTCACATTTTTGCATGCTCCAGTCTCAAGAGCAGCGTCTCTGGAAGCGGCAGTTGCAGGAATGCTCAAGCTGGCTCTCCCCTGGTGTTTCCTTTTCTCCTATTCCTAGAGTCATAGATAGGTCAGGCTGAGAGGAACCTCAAGAAGTCAGCCCATCCCCCGTGCTGAGGCAGGGTCAAGTCAATCTAGACCCTGACAACTTGTTCTTAAAATCCTCGGCTTCGTCTACACTGGCATGATTTTCCGGAAATGCTTTTAACGGAAAAGTTTTCCGTTAAAAGCATTTTCGGAAAAGTGCGTCTAGATTGGCAGGACGCTTTTCCGCAAAAGCACTTTTTGCGGAAAAGCGTCCATGGCCAATCTAGACGCGCTTTTCCGCAAAAAAGCCCAGATCGACATTTTCGCCATCGGGGCTTTTTTGCGGAAAACAAATCTCTGCTGTCTACACTGGCTCTTTTGCACAAAAGTTTTTCAGAAAAAGACTTTTGCCCGAACGGGAGCAGCATAGTATTTCTGCAAAAGCACTGATAATCTTACATGAGATCGTCAGTGCTTTTGCAAAAATTCAAGCGGCCAGTGTAGACAGCTGGCAAGTTTTTCCGCAAAAGCAGATGATTTTGAGGAAAAACTTGCCAGTCTAGACACAGCCCTCCAGTACGAGGGATTTCACAACCTCCCTAGGAAGCCTGGTCAAGAGCTTAAATTCCCTAACAGTCAGAAAGTTTTTCTACTAGCTAACCTAAATCTTCCTAGTTGCAAATTAAGCCCATTAATTCTTGTCTTTCCTTCAGTAGACGTGGAGAACAATTGAATTCTATTAAATTGTACTGGAAGCAGTACAAATACATTAAACGCTTTCCCAGCATTATTTTGCCATGCAAGCAATTGCTGTAATTGCCAAAAAGATGTTATGGGATCTGGAACAGGAGGGGAAGCATGAACAATTTCATTTCTCCTGTTGCCTCTCTATGCAGCCTTGAACAAGTCACCTCATCTCTCTGTGCCTCAGTTTCTCTGATTTAGAGATTGGGCTAGAGAAAATGTTTGCTAAGATGCCTTTAATGAATCTCCAGAGACCCAGTGCCTTTCTGGATGCCCCATATTTAGCACAGTTTAGAACACAGAATTTATTTCTATGAAAGCTTTCAGAAGAAACTGACCTAAAAAAAATCTCAGAAAAGTTCAAGTTCCAGTTTTTTCACAGAAATATGCATTTTGTGTTCATGTTTGCTAATATTTTTCTGTTTGCAGGATCTCCCAGATGTTGCACAGACATGGGGGCTGTGTCTAGACTGGCCAGTTTTTCTGGAAAATCAGCCGCTTTTCCGGAAAAACTTGCCAGCTGTCTACACTGGCTGCTTGAATTTCTGCAAAAGCACTGACTTCCTACTGTAGGAAATCAGTGCTTCTTGCGGAAATACTATTCTGCTCCCATTCAGGCAAAAGTCCCTTTTGCGCAAAGCTTTTGCGCAAAAGGGCCAGTGTAGACAGCTCAGATTTGTTTTACGCAAAAAAGCCCCGATCACGAAAATGGCGATCGGGGCTTTTTTGCGGAAAAGCGCGTCTAGATTGGCACGGACGCTTTTCCACAAAAAGTGCTTTTGCAGAAAAGCGCTCATGCCAATCTAGACGTTCTGTTCCGAAAATGCTTTTAATGGAAAACTTTTCTGTTAAAAGCATTTTCGGAAAATCATGCCAATCTAGATGCAGCCGGGAGCTTGGTGAAGCTTCCACTTGGGGACACAGTAGCTTCCCAGCACAGGCTCAACCCCCTTCTCAACCAAGACCCAACCCCCTTCCCACTGTCTTCCTCCTCGCTTCTCTACGCAGCCTGTGTCCCTGCTCACTGTGGCTACAGCAACACTGTCATTTTTTTTTGGAAGAAGATATGCAAATCGTGCTTGCATTTGAATATCTTCTTCTGATTCTTTTTGTGGAAGAGGATTTGCTGCTATTTTATCTCATGTAGATGGTGCCAAATGCCGGGAAAAAACCCTCTTTCGCAACACCCTTTATTCCTCATAAATCAAGGTTTACAGGGTCTTACAAAAGAGGGTTTTTTCCCAACACTTGGCCCCATCTACACGGGGCCAAATAGTGGCAAAACCTCTTCCGTAAAAAGAATAGGAAGAAAATATGCAAATGTGAGCGCAATTTGCATATCTTCTTCTGAAAAAACATGGCAGTGTAGCTGTAGCCTGGGTGCTTGTCCTCTTCCAGTCAAATCCCTGAACCCAAGCAAATTATTCGTGAAAAAACCCTCCACTTTTTTGCAATTTCTTTTTCAACAACATGGAGCATGTTTTGTACCCTATGCCAGACATGCAGAAGGTACCCAATTAACACCACTAAATTTGGGCAAATTGCTCCAGCATCACACAATGGGAGGAGGAGTTAGCCTATAAAGTCCCAAATTGAAATTCCCCTGTAATCCAGGAGCAGTGGCTACTGCAGGAATAATGAAGATTTTGAAATGGTAAAAACACTTTGCAAAATTCCATTTCTCAGCACTTTCATAGAATCCTAGGGCTGGAAGAGACCTAAGACGTCATCGAGTCCAACCACCTGCCCAAACAGGACCAACCCCGACTCTATCATCCCAGCCAGAGCTTTGCCAAGCCAAGACTTAAAAACCTCTAGGGATGGAGATTCCACCACCTCCCTAGGGAACCCATTCCAGCACTTCACCACCCTCCTACTCAAATAGTTTTTCCTAATATCCAACCTAGACCTCCTCCTAGTGTAACTTGAGCCCATTGCTCCTTGTTCTGCCATTTGTCAGCACTGAAAACAGCCTCTCTCCATCCTCTTTGGAACCCCCTTTCAGGAAGTTGAAGACTGCTGTCATATCCCCCCTCACTCTTCTCTTCTGTAGACTAAACAGACCCAACTCCCTCAGCTTCTCCTCATAGGTCGTGTGCTCCAGCCCCCTAATCATTTTGGTTGCCCTCCGCTGGACTTTCTCCAATGTGTCCACATCCTATTGGTAATGAGGGGCCCAGAATTGAACGCAATATTCTAGATGTGGCCTCACTAGTTCCGAATAAGGGGAATAATCGCTTCTCTAGATCTACTGGCAATGCCCCTCCTAATGCATCCTAATATGCCATTAGTCTTCTTGGCTACAAGGGCACACGGCTGACTCATAGCCAGCTTCTCATCCACTGTAATCCCCAGGCTCTTTTCTGCTTCCTAGCCAGTCAGTTCGCAGCCTGTAACAGTGCTTTGGATTCTTCCGTTGAACCTTGTTGAACCAGTCTCAGCTTGACAAAGCCCTGACTGGGTTGATTTAGACGGGCTTGGTCCTGCCTTGGGCAGGGGGCTGGACTTGATGACCTCGTGAGGTCTCTTCCAGCGCTATGATTCTATGATTCTAACCTCATCAGATTTCTTTTGGACCAATCCTCTAATTTGCCTAGGTCATTCTGGGTCCTATCCCTGCCCTGCAACGTATCTGCCTCTCCCCCTAGCTTAGTGTCATCCACAAACTTGCTGAGGGTGCAATCCATCCCCTCATCCAGGTCATTAATAAAGATATTGAACAAAACCGTCCTTAGAACTGATCCTTGGGGCACTCCACTTGAAACCAACCACCAACCAGACATCAAGCTGTTGATTACTTCCCATTGGACCTGACAGTCTAGCCAGCTTTCTATCCATTTTACAGTACATTTACTCAATCCATACTTCCTTAATTTGCTGGCAAGAGTATTGTGGGAGACCATATCAAAAGCTTCGCTAAAGTCAAGGTATATCACATCCACTGACTTCCCCATGTCCATAGAGCCAGTTACCTTCTCATAGAAGCTAATCAGATTGGTCAGGCAGGATTTGCCCTTGGTGAATCCATGTTGACTATTCCTGATCCCCTTCCCCTCTTCCAAGTGCTTCAAAATGGATTTCTCAAGGATCCCCTCCATGATTTTTCTGGGGACTGTAGTTCCCTGTATTTTCCTTCTTCCCTTTTTTAAAAGTGGGCACTATATTTCCCTTTTTCCAGTCATGTGGGTTCTCTCCTGATCTCTATGAGTTTTCAAAGATAATGGCCAAAGGCTCTGCAATGACATTTGCCAACTCCCTCAGTACCCTCAGATGCATTAAATCCAGACCCATGGATTCGTGTACATTTAGCTATTCTAAATAGTTCCTAACCTGTTCTTTCCTCACCAAGGGCTGTCCACCTTCTTCCCATAGGGTATGTCTACACTAGCCCCCTAGTTCAAAGTTGCAAATGAAGCCCAGGATTTAAATATCCCAGGCTTTATTTGCATCTTCCTGTCCGGGCGCCATTTTTAAATCCCCCTAGTCTGAACTAACTGCCCGCGGCTACATGCGGCAGTCAAGCGTTAACTCGAACTAAGTCCTTATGATAATGATAATTAATTCCCCTTGAGACCAAGCGTTAAATGATGGGTTCACTGTCACACTGGAAGTCTGTGACAGGAAGGCCATTAAGAAAACCCCTCATCTTCACATTGCTAGCAAAGGGGAGCACAGGCTGCATTACGGTGGGGAGATCACCTGAAACCCCAGCTTCCCCCAGTACAGGAACTCGGCAGTGAGCCTTCACCTGACAGTAACACAGTGTAAGGGCTGGCCCTGGCCCTGCAACTCTCTACTAGGCTCAGCCCAGCATAAGCCAAATGTGAAGAGGTTATTGCGGGGAATCTGAGTGTAGGACAGTCTGGGTGTGGAGAGATCTGGATGCACAGGGGCCTGGTGGCGGGTTCGGGTGTAGGGGCAATGGGACTCTGGTTGAGCTCAGGGGAGGTGTGGTGTGGTGTGGGGTCCAGTTGCTGAGGAAGTGGGACTTCATCAGTTAGGGGATCCAAGTGCAACTTGCTGGGGCTCAGTGGGCTGGGGGGTGTAGGGAGCTTGTTGGATGAGTCCAGGTTTAGGGGAGCAGGGCTTGTGGGGGGAGGGTTAAGCTTAACCGGGGAGTCCTGGATGCTGCTGAGCAGACGCAGCCTGTCATACTCTTGTCCCCCCCCCCCCCCCGCACCTCTCCAATGCCTCATCCCGTTTTCTTCTCACCCTCCTCTCCTCATTCCCATCACTCCCCATTCCTTCCCCATGGCCTCTTCCCCCACCTCCTCACCGCCCCTCCTTCATTCCCCTCACTCCCCATTCCTTCCCCATGGCCTCTTCCCCCCACCTCCTCACCCCCCTCCCTCATTCCCCTCACTCCCCATTCCTTCCCCATGGCCTCCTCCCCCCCACCTTCTCACCCCCCCGCCTCATTCCCCTCACTCCCCATTCCTTCCCCATGTCCCCTTCCCCCCACCTCCTCACCTCCCCTCCTTCATTCCCCTCACTCCCCATTCCTTCCCCATGGCCTCTTCCCCCACCTCCTCACCGCCCCTCCTTCATTCCCCTCACTCCCCATTCCTTCCCCATGGCCTCTTCCCCCCACCTCCTCACCCCCCTCCCTCATTCCCCTCACTCCCCATTCCTTCCCCATGGCCTCCTCCCCCCACCTTCTCACCCCCCCGCCTCATTCCCCTCACTCCCCATTCCTTCCCCATGTCCCCTTCCCCCCACCTCCTCACCTCCCCTCCTTCATTCCCCTCACTCCCCATTCCTTCCCCACGGCCTCCTCCCCCCACCTCCTCACCTCCCCTCCTTCATTCCCCTCACTCCCTATTCCTTCCCCATGTCCCCTTCCCCCCACCTCCTCATCCCCCCTCCCTCATTCCCACCCCCCACCCAACTCCACTGCAGGGCACAGAAAACCTATGGCCTGTGGGGAGGGGACAAGAAGGGGGGGACCAGGCAGCTATTTCTGCAGTGCTCATTGGGCTAGGCAAACCCCCCATCACTCCATCCACTAGCAAGGGGAGAGGGACTATGGGGAGCCTGTGTGTGTGGGGGGGGGGGGGACTAGGCTGGGAAAGTGAAAACAAACCCACCCCCACTCCACACACTAGCAAAGGGGGGAGCCAACGGAGCAGGGAGCGTGCAAAGGAGGAGAAGGGGGCAGCAAGGAGGAAGCCCACTTTGCCCACCCTGGGCCAAGGTGCAGGGATGTGGGGGGAGCAAGGATGGGGCAGAGCAGGGCTAGCAATCCTCCTGGGGCTCCTGAGATGAATGGAGCTGCAGGCTGCAAAACAGCTGAGCCTGGGGGGGAGGAGGGAGCTGATTGATCACCTGTGTAGCTGGGCTGCCCCACTGCTTGTCATTGTAATTGGAGCCTTGTGTCTGTGCCAGGCAGGTTCAGGGGTGGGCTGCTGAGGAGGCTCCCTGCTGCTCTGCCTTCCCAGCCGACCTGGAACCTGCTTGAACCCCAGTAAACATCCCACTGCAGCCCCACATGGCAGCTGCAGGCAGGGAGAGGAGGGGCAGGGCCAGAAAAGCCTCACCTTTGGGTAGGCCGTGCCTTGTTTTGCCTTACAGACCAGACACCCATGTGCACAGACATACACCCATAGAGAGGACTAGCACGTGGGTGTTCCAGGCACAAAGGCAACCAGACCAATTTGCAAACTTCATATTTCCAAATCTGTCCCCCCTCCCCAACACCCTGGCTATGGGATATGGGTAACTTTCATCTACTGTAGTCAGGAAGGTGTGGAGGGTATTTGGCACAGACGCATGATCCTTTACCCCTTCCCTTCTGATGTGATGCTGCAATATCTGTGGGAGGGTTCTGACGAGTTGTTAGCAAGTACTAGACTGTGCTGGAAAAGCAGCACACTGGGATTTGGCCCATGGGGGCCCTGAGCGCCTGTTAGCAATGTTTCAGGTCTCTTGTTTGTGCCTTTTCCTCAGCATAGGGTTTAAAAGCAGGCAGGAGGGATCTGAAGGCCGGCAGGAGCCAGTAGCTATGGCTGGCATGTACTAGATGTGATGTGTTCCCACTGGGTCCAATGAACTGTGCAGGGATAAAAACCCACGGCAAAAGAGCTCAGCCAGAGGTGACCAAACTACATTAGAAACAGGGGGCGCTGTTCTCACCAGAGGTATGTCGGGAAAACTCGAAGCTTTCCCCTGCTGGTTCACCGCAGAAGAGTGCTCTGTATCAAAGAACGCTGGCTGGGTCGGGTGACATAACGGGTCCATTTCAGCAGCTGCTTCTGTACTAATTGTAACTCCCATGCTGTCTAAACTGCATTAATCATTCTCAACCAGCCCTGTTGGCTGAGGCTTTTTAAAGTGAGACACGCAGCTGTGGGTGCCCAACTGTTTTCTCTGGATCCAACCTTCCTGCTTTTATTCTAACCCTCAATCTTATCAAAATGGCCGACCTGGTCCATCTAGCTCCATATCCCGTCTTCCAGCAGTGGCCAATGCTAGGTGCCCCCAGAGGGAATAAACGGAACAAGGCAGCTATTCAGTAACCCATCCCATCATCCAGTTCCAGCTAGGGACGTGAAGGACTAGTCGACTAGCCACTCCCCCACCTCCCCAACTCTATCAGATAGAGTCCAGTGTCGTATTTCAAAGCAGCAGTGCCACACGGAGCCTGGGGTCAGTGGGGGAGTCCTAAGCTGACCCCAAGCTTCAGCACTTTCACCTTTGAAGTGTAGCAACAGCCCTAGGGTTAGAGTTAGGGTTGTTAGGGTCCCTAGGGCTGTTGTTACACTTCAAAGATGGAGATGCCCTATCGACTAATCGAATAGTCGATGCAAAAGTGCATCAACTATTCGATTAGTCAGTTACCTGATACTTAACATCCTTAGTCCCAACGTGTGGAACTCAGAGATCTAGGGGCTCCCAGAACATGGGGTTGTGTCCCTGACCTTCTTTGCTAATAGCTACTGATGGACCAATCTTCCATGCACTTACTCAATTCTTTGTTAATCCACTTACAACAAAGGGAACCATGGAAAGCATCTCCTGGATCCTTTGATGTTCTTTGCAGGTGTTCACATATTGGAGATAGTTTTAATGCAGAACAGCCATGCAAGTCATTACCTATGGTCCCAGGTGGGCTTGTACAGCTCGCACTGCCACAGCTCCACTTCCAGCAGTAAGCAAGCTAGCTAGATGAAAAGCAGCTCAGGTGTGTCCACATGTGCTGCAGTCATACCCAGAGATGACAGGTTAGCCGCACCCTTTGTTTCAGTGATCCTTCCAGAATGTCCCTGAAGAGGAGGAAGCATGTGCCCAAATTTTATTTATCTCAAGTTCTCTTCTATGTTTGTAACCTCCCACCAGCGCAGGTGTTTCTGTCTCTGCCAGCAACAGCAGTAAAGCAATTAATTCCAGCTGACTCCCCTCTGAGAATATTCAAGCCACGTTTATTGTCTTCTGGATGCTCCACAAGCAAGCCACGTGTGTTTCAAATCGGGCGGCCAGCATGGCTCCCCGCTCCAGGACAGTTTTTTCTGCCTTCTCCACAGCAGCCTGATTGCTTGCACTTCTGTGAGCAGCGTCACAGCAGCAAGTACAGGCTAAAAGCAGCCAAAGCCATTGTAAGTGTTTTCCCCTAAATGTTTCCAACTGCACAGCAGGGTTTTGGCTCAGTGCATGTTGTTTGCACTTTGGGGATAGTTAATATTTTCTTAGAAGAATGAAAAAGAAAGTCAGCAAGGGTATGTCTAGACTACATGGCTCCATCAATGGAGCCATGTAAACTAGTTTGCCCAGCATAGGCAAAGAAGCAGGGATTTAAATAATCCCCGCTTCCTTAAAATAAACATGGCCACTGCAGTGTGCCGATGATCAGCTGATCCGTTACAGCGCGGCAGTCTAGACACGGATCTGTCGGCTGCGGAAACCTTTGCCAACCGATCTCTTATGCCTTGTGAAACGAGGCTTACAGGATCAGTCAGCAAAGGCTTCCCCAGCCGACAGATCCGCATCTAGACTGCTGCACTGTGCCGGATCAGCTGATTGTTGGCACAGCGCGGCGGCCACGTTTATTTTAATGAAACGGGGATTATTTAAATCCCCACTTCTTTGCTTATGCCAAGTAAACTAGTTTACATGGCTCCATCAATGGAGCCATGTAGTCTAGACATACCCCAAAAAAGCGAGGGACAAAAAATCTACTTCACAACCCCCAGTACTCCCAAATTGACCATGGGTCTGCCAGAGCTGGGACCTGAGTCAAAGCTGGATGAAATCAATGGAAAGATTCCCATGCAAATCAATGGGCTGTTGGTCGGGCCACTTAGCCTTAGAATCTGGCTGTCAGTAGGGTTTAAGAGGCAGGAGAGGGGGAGAGCATGCGAGAACAAAGCACATTTCACGAGGTCATGGCTACACAGGGAATCAGTTGGCAGAGTTACTTGGAATAACCTATTCTGGAGCAACTTCCCCAGCTGGACACTCTGAGCTAAATGCACTTAGGGACTTAGGCTCAGTGGTGCAATTCCTAACCTTTAGGCAACCAGCCACCCACTGGCATCCAGAGCCCACAGGGTCCTGCTACAAATGCATGGGCTGGGGATATGTTGAAGAAATCATCAGGCTGAACAGGGAGGAACCATGGAATGTACAAGCAACAGTCAGGGCTCAAGCCCTGCCCATCAAAGGCAGTTCAGGGCCCAAATCTAAAAGTGGAAGGAGGCATCTTCCTCTGCTTGGGGTTCCCAGCCAAGAACACTCTCCTGGAGTTACACACCGAAGCCAGATGAGTTGTTGCTCTCAAAGAAGCGGAGAGACAGATCCCATCCTGTTCTAGTCACAGGGGGTATGTCTACACTACCACCCTAGTTCGAACTAGGGTGGTTAATGTAGTCAATCGAAGTTGCAAATGAAGCCCGGGATTTAAATATCCCGGGCTTCATTTGCATCTTGCCGGGCGCCGCCATTTTTAAATCCCCGGTAGTTAGGACTCCGTGCCCACGGCTATACACGGCACGGAGTAGGTAGTTCGTATTAGTTCGAATTAGTTTGAACGAGGTGTAACGGTAGTTCGAATTAGAAAGCGTAATTCGAACTATCTACTCTGTGCCGCGTGTAGCCGCGGGCACGGAGTCCGAACTACCGGGGATTTAAAAATGGCGGCGCCCGGCAAGATGCAAATGAAGCCCGGGATATTTAAATCCCAGGCTTCATTTGCAACTTCGATTGACTACATTAACCACCTTAGTTTGAACTAGGGTGGTAGTGTAGACATACACTGACTGATCAGCTGAGGGACTCTTCTGGGAGGCGGGAAAGTTGGGCTCAAACACCTACCCTTGAACAGGGACTCAAGTTTCCCACATTCCGGGAAGAGCCCCACCCCTTAGTCTGTAGAGCCAGTCTCACTCTGCCCCAGCCCAGGGAATATTTATTTACATGCACAAAGTGGAACTTCTTAAGGGGATATGAGACTAGTGGGTGGGGCTAGAGAGGCCAGATGGTAACTGGAAAGCATCTGAGCATTGCTCACAAAAGAATATAAGGTCCAGATCCTCAAAAGTAACTAGATGCCTAGCTCCTGTGGGAGTTAGGTATCTAAACATCTTAGAGGATTTGGCTAGAAAGTGCCTAACTCCCAGAGAGGAGTGGGGTGTAAGCCACACCCTTGTCCTTAGCATCTCCCATTAGCTAATTTGGGTGGCTCTCCATCTAACACCCTGGCTTCTGGGGAGCCCCTTCTTAGGGGCTGCTGTTCTCAGGGCTGTAACACATACGTTTCTTGTGGTTGGGGCCTTGGTTTGTGAAAGTCCAGAAAGAGCTTAGCTGTCTATAGAACCATAGGGAGCAGGCTAGGGATGTGAACTAGTGATTAATTTACTAGTCGCGTAGTCAATGGAATTTCCATTGGCTACTCAACTAGTCGATAGGCACTTCCACGTTCTGCCTTTGAAATGTACAAAGTTGGAACGCTGCGTGAAGCCGAGGGAAGGGGCAGTGCCGCATGGAGCCCGGGATCAGCTTTGTGGCGCTGCCCCTTTGAAACACCGCCACGGAATTGCAAAACAGCACCGCACAGAGCCCAGATCCCCAGGCTCTTTCTCCCCTCTTGCTGCCTCTAACTGATAGCATTTGCTTATTGGATAGTCGACTAGTCAACTAGTCCTCAACAGCTCTAGAGCAGGAAGGCCCCTGCCGGCATTCTTGGGCCAAGGAAAGAACTTAGCTACTTGTTAAGCTAATCACCAGGCAGGTGATTCAGGGAGCAAGAACTGCAAATGCAAACATTTGCTGAGCAAAGTGCCCGAGACCTGGAGCCCCTCCAGGCAGCAGAGGCACTGGTTAATGTTGTCATATTGCCTATATTTCTGGTTAGCTAATAAACAGTGCCCTGAGGCCGGAACCACACTTTGGTGTATGGTTGATCCTTCCAGATTAATGGGCCATCAAGCCTTGGCCCTTTCCATTGTAGAAGTGAAGTTGGACACCATCGCGCTGTATTGTTTTAGCCTTAATGTTTTTTTTTTAAAGAGAACTTTATTCTGATGATTTACAGTGAGCCCCGTTATCCTACCATAATGGAGCTGTGAGTTTAATTGCATCTGGCAGACCTGCCACACACAACTGTGTCCCAAACTCCCATTCCATTTTTTCAATTTACATGGATTACCTTTCCTTAGGAAAGTTCTCTGCACTTCTGCTCACTGAATTAAATAGCTATTATGAAAACAATACAGGCTATTTGAGTGCTTCGGACATCTGATTTTCAACTGGGAGGTAATTAGCTCATAATACGTCTTAAATCCAAGTCCGTGTGCTCTAAGTGAGTCCAGAAAGCATAGTATGTGAGAAGCAGCTGGTCATGTAGTGAGTTAAAAGTTTATGAATTCACTTCTCCTTTTGCTCAGCCAGCATTAATGAGGAACAAGGGGGTTACATCTATGTAAGGGGCGGTTGGAATCAGACCCCGTAGCCTTAATGGTGGATATCTTACATATATTTCCATGTCAAGAAAAACAATTAAAAATTAACACAGGTTAATCAGGTGTATTGTCTCCTACAAACACCATCAACAATGCACTGGAGCTAATGATGTAAGTAAAAAATTAAAACAGAGGGAAAAAGACATTTAAAGACACAACCAAAGGTAGGCTATCATGTGCCGAAAGTGTCCGTCTGCTATGTACATTGGACAAACATCTCAGACACTTCGCCAAAGGATTAATGCCCACAAAACAGATATCAGACAAGATCACAAAGAGAAAACAGTTTCTTGCCATTTTAACCAGAAAGGACACTCTCTAAATGACTTAGCCACCTGCATTCTGCTACAAAGACCTTTTACATCTGCACTTGAAAGGGAATCCTCTGAACTGTCATTCATGTTAAAATTCGACACTTGCCAACAAGGACTTAACAAGAATTTGAACTATCTCACCCATTACCAAGACAGTTTCCCCAATTATCACCTGTAATACCATTAACTCACAAACATCCCACTCTCCCTACCTTTAATATCATCAATTCACAGACACTTACCTTCCTTCCTCCCCCTCCCCCCCCCCCCCCGCATCCCCCTTCTGTTCTGCAATGTGATTTGTCCTTTTCATATTTGTTCATTTTTTTAATTGTATCCTTTGGTATATATGGTTGTGACTACTTTCTTCCACTATTTGATCTGAGGAAGTGGGTCTGGCCCACGAAAGCTCATCATCTAATAAACCATCTTGTTAGTCTTTAAAGTGCTACATTGTCCTGCATTTTGCTTCAACTACCCCAGACTAACACGGCTACATTTCTATCACTAACCAAAGGTAGAGGAGACATTTAGGTCAAATCTGAAATGAGATGAACACTCAATCAATGTAATTTGTATCTATCGAGGCATCCCCAATGTGTTCATCAAGAGAATACAGAAGCATCACTCCAGAGTAGCAGTCAGGACTCCAAATAGGATGTCTGGTGGAAAAGGGAACCTTACAGTGTCTGGTCGTGTTTCCTGATTGGGCACCCAAAGTCTGGTTACTGCAGGTGCGGAGAAGGGGAGGAACCAAATCACCAACCTGACCTGCACTTACTCAGCCATGCCGTTACCTCCCTGCAGTGGGCAGCTGCAACTCCCAGCCCCAGCCCTGCAGGTGAGTCCCTGCAGACCCATGCAAGGAAGGGAGAGGGGAAAGCAGGGAGTGACAGAAGGAAGAGGAAAGAGCAGTGAACAAGGGTGGAATCTCAAGGGGGCGGGGTGGGGCGGGGCAGGGCAGGAGAGTTTCTGGCACTCTTCCTACTTTGTTAGGGTATGTTTACACTTCCAGCCTAATTCGAACAAGGGCTGCAAATGTAGGCATTCGGAATTGCAAATCAAGCCCAGGATTTAAATATCCCGCGTTTGATTTGCATCTTCCTGGCCGGGCGCCATTTTTTAAATTTACACGCCCGAAGTAACTGCCAGTGAAATGGGCTTTCGAAATAAAACCCTAGTTCGAACTATCTGTTAAACCTCATTGCAGGAGGAATAACAGGTAGTTCAAACTAGGGCCTTATTTCGAACGCCCGTTTCACTGCCGCGTGTAGACGCGGGCAGTTACTTCGGGCGTGTAAATTTCAAAAAATGGCGCCCGGCTGGAAAGATGCAAATCAAGCGTGGGATATTTAACTCCCGGGCTTGATTTGCAATTCCAAATGCCTACATTTGCAGCCCTAGTTCGAATTAGGCTGCAAGTGTAGACATACCCTTAGGTTTTTGAATATTTCAAAGTTGGGAACCCTAACTCCAGACACACTTCATACCCTTAATAGGCTACTGTCTAATTACATTAGACATCTGTACATACTGTGTACAGATGTGGTCTCCTCACCTCAAAAAAGATATTTTGGCCTTGGAAAAGGTTCAGAAAAGGGCAACTAAAATGATTAGGGGTTTGGAACGGGTCCCATATGAGGAGAGGTTAAAGCGACTGGGACTTTTCAGTTTAGAAAAGAGGAGACTGAGGGGGGAGATGAGAGAGGTCTATAAAAGCATGAGTGGTGTGGAGAGAGCCGATAAAGAAAAGTTATTTATTAGTTCCCTAAATAGAAGAACTAGAGGACACCAAATGAAATTAATGGGTAGCAGGTTTAAAACGAATAAAAGAAAGTTCTTCACACAGCGTGTAGTCAACCTGTGGAACTCCTTGCCAGAGGAGGCTGTGAAGGCTAGGACTATAACAGAGTTTAAAGAGAAGCTAGATAATTTCATGGAGGTTAGGTCCATAAAAGGCTATTAGCCAGGGGATAAAATGGTGTCCTTGGCCTCTGTTTTTCAGAGGCTGGAGAGGGATGGCAGGAGACAAATTGCTTGATCATTGTCTTCGGTCCACCCTCTCTGGGACACCTGGCCCTGGCCACTGTCGGCAGACAGGATACTGGGCTAGAAGGACCTTTGGTCTGACCCAGCACGGCCGTTCTTATGTTCTTATGTACATCATTTACCAGGAAAATCTAGGCTCCATGACTTTAGACATTAGCAACTAACAGCTGGAACACCAAATCACGCCGCTCAGCTAACCAACATAGCAAACGGCTACAGGAAGACACAGTTGCAACAGATGTCAGCAACTCCCAGGAGGAGGCTCTTGCCCTGGAAGACGACAGGTTATGCAAAAGGATGACAAGGAGGTAGCAGAGCGAGATGCAGTGTTTATGAGCTGCACTGGAGAGTGCTTGGGAAATGAAGTTCTGATGCACAGTCAGCCCCATCTTACCTATGCCCAGCCGACCTCTCTCCCCTGTGGCCAGAGTGAATGCAAAGTGCTGCCTGGGGGAGTCATTTGCAGCAAAGAATGAGAAGCTGTGCGGGTCTTATGAAGCTCAAGAACTTGCCCTGTCCTGAGCATCTCAATGCAGGAGCTATCCACAGCTCCCCAGCCACAGAGCACTCTTGTAGCAATCTGCAGCGGGTCTCCAAGCACAATGGGTGCTCAGTTTGGCACAGGCCAGGAGAGAGCAGAGTCATTTAAAGGCACGGGCCCATTCAAGACTCACATTCCCCAACAGCCTCACCCTGTAACATTCTGCTTGAAAAGCACCTGGTCTCTGAAATGATCCACAGAAGACTCTGTTTAGAGCAGTACCGCAGGGGAAGCGATTGCCATGGTTTTAATTATTATGGCCATCTGTTCCAGCATCTTATTCATCACCTGCGGTCGCTACAGTCTTCCCAGCCACTAAATGCAATGGCACGCCTGGGACATGAGCAACATCCCTCCTGTTTTCATGCATGTATGGCTAGTAATAACAATGGGGGGAAGAAACAACAGGGAGCAGCAGCATAACCCCTAGTGCAGTGATACCCAAACTTTTTGATAGTGGGGACCAGCAAACCCATTCACAAACTTTTGGTGGCCTGGTAACATTTTATTTGCATTTTGCATATTCATTATGCAAATGCTGCATAGGCAAAAATGCAAATAAAACGTTGCTGGTCTGCCAAAAGCCCAGTCACCAGAGCCCGCCACCCCTCCACTACCCGCCAGCACCAGCCACTGACCCCAGACTCTCCTGCACCCAACCCCTCAGTACCAGCCTACACCCCTCAGAGCCCCCCATTGCAAGCCCCATCCCAAATGCCTCAGTGCAGCCCCCAACCCTTAGAGCCCCCTATACCACCAGACCTCTCAGTATCAATCTCCTGTTTCCAGAGCCCCACTGCAACCAACCCCCCAGCTTCTCCCAGTCC
The DNA here is from genome assembly GCF_049634645.1 of Pelodiscus sinensis. NCBI lineage: Eukaryota > Metazoa > Chordata > Testudines > Trionychidae > Pelodiscus > Pelodiscus sinensis. The sequence continues at coordinate 3,842,850 of NC_134739.1, read as the reverse complement.
CAGTCCCCAATGTTAGCCCCATCCCCAGAGCCCCCCAGTGCCAGCCCTGTTCCCATAGCTCCCCCCCCCACTACTAGCCCAGCCTCCAGAGCCCCCCAGCACTAGCTCCAACCCTGGAGCCCCCAGTGCCTGGCCTGCCCCCTTCACCTAGCCCTGTATGGCTGCCTGTGTAGTGGCAGCTCTGGGGGCTGGGGTACAGAGCCCAGTGCCTCCCCTCCCGCCACTGCTATTAGGAGAGGCGTGTCCTGCCCCACCTCTCAGCGAATCAGCACCAGGCAGGGGCGGGGTCTACTTCCCGCTGCAGAAGAGCGATTTGCTGTGCGGCAGGAGGGCCACGCAGAGCAGCTCCACGCGAGCCCCCCAGCCGTGCAGGGAAGCGCTCTTCTCCGGTCGGCCGTAGACCCTGCCCCTGACTGGCGCTGGTTGGCTGAGAGGCAGGGCAGGACACACCTTTCCCCACGGCCCGCAGTTGGGTACCATCGCCCTAGCGTAACACTGTGCAACACTCCATGCAAAACATCAGCTGGTTTTACTGTTTGTTCCTTTTTTAAAGGATAATAACGAGGTTAGGGCTGAGTCCCAGGCAGTGCGAAGATGCTAATGGATTGGTAGGGAGGAGCACACTCTGCCCATCTCAGGGCTTCTAACAAAGTAGGGTTGGGGCATCATTTCCTCACATTATACCAGGCATGGAGGAGTGACTCGGTCTGGCAGAGTGAGTTCCATTTTCATTTCCTGTTCACTAGTTGCTTCTTGTCCTGTCAGTTGGGAAAGAACAGGAGAGGTTTCTAAAACTATGCTGCCTCTTTACTAATGAACCTATTTGCAGAGATGCTACAACTACAGCTGACATTCCAGCCCTGTGCACCCAGACTGACAGTCCAATGCTCCACCAAGCAGCCAACTTCCTCCAAGTTCTAGCCAGGTTGTTACAGGCTGGAGCTCTTTGACCCCCCTGCTATGGTTTTGGGCTCCTTTAGTTCTGTGTTAGAACACATATTACAAAAGCACACGTTTTTCATAGTGTTCAATTTTTGTTTTCCAGGCAACCCTGCTCAAGCTGCACTCGTCTCTAAATTTAACAGGATTGGGCTAGCGTATTGTTTGATGGGGAAATGCCCCCGCCTCAGGCTGGACCAGGATATTCTGCTGACAATGTAATTATGTACTCAAATATATCCTGAAGCATTTGGAGCAGTCCATCCCTGAACCGTGGTACGCATGCAGATGTGATCTCTCATTTCAAAAAAGATCTCTTGGCATTGGAAAAAGTTCAGAAAAGGGAAACTAAAATGATTTGGGGTTTGGAACAGCTGCCATATGCGGAGAGAGTAAAAAGACTGGGACTTTTCAGTTTAGAAAAAAGGAAATTAAAGGGGGAATATGATAGAGGTCTATAAAATCATGACTGGTGTGGGGACAGTAAATAAGGAAAAGATATTTACTTGTTCCCATAACACAACAATTAGGAGTCACCAAATTAAATTAATAGGTAACAGTTTAAAACAAACAAAAGGTAATATTTCTCCATGCAGCATAGTTAGCCTGTGGAACTCCTTGCCAGAGGAGATTGTGAATACCAGGATTTTATCAGGGTTCAAAAAAGAACTAGATAGATTCATGGAGATTAGGTCCATCAGTGGCTATTAGCCAGGATGGGTAGGAATGGTCGTCCTGGCCTCTGTTTGTCACAAGTTGGGCATGGGTGACAGAGGGGGATCACTTGATGATTCCCTGTTCTGTTCATTCCCTCTGGGGCACCTGGAATTGGCCAATGTCGGCAGACAGGATGCTGAGCTAGACTGACCTTTGGTCTGACCCAGTCTGGACATTTTTATGTTTTTAATTAGGTCAAACTAAACATTTAATTTAGGCTCAAATCAAAATGTTTTCAACTTTTTGATTTTTCCTATTTGATTCTACACAAAGAAAAAATCCCCCCCCCATAATTGTCAATCAGTTATTCACCCACCTCTGGTTTTATTAATATTAGAGATGCCCTATAGCCAACACCACATCTATATCCATGCACAACTGTTTCAGTCATAAGAACATAAGAACATAAGAACGGCCGTACTGGGTCAGACCAAAGGTCCATCTAGCCTAGTATCCTGTCTGCCGACAGTGGCCAGCACCAGGTGCCCCAGAGAGGGTGGACCGAAGACAATGATCAAGCGATTTGTCTCCTGCCATCCCTCTCCAGCCTCTGACAAACAGAGGCCATGGACACCATTTCTATCCCCTGACTAATAGTCTTTTATGGACCTAACCTCCATGAAATTATCTAGCTTCTCTTTAAACTCTATTATAGACCTAGCCTTCACAGCCTCCTCTGGCAAGGAGTTCCACAGGTTGACTACACGCTGTGTGAAGAACTTTCTTTTATTCGTTTTAAACCTGCTCCCCATTAATTTCATTTGGTGTCCTCTAGTTCTTCTATTTAGGGAACTAATAAATAACTTTTCTTTATCGGCCCTCTCCACACCACTCATGAATTTATAAACCTATATCATATCCCCCCTCAGTCTCCTCTTTTCTAAACTGAAAAGTCCCAGTCGCTTTAACCTCTCCTCATATGGGACCCGTTCCAAACCCCTAATCATTTTAGCTGCTCTTTTCTGAACCCTTTCCAAGGCCAAAATATCTTTTTTGAGGTGAGGAGACCACATCTGTACACAGTATTCAAGATGTGGGCGTACCATAGTTTTATACAGGGGCAGTAGGATATTCTGTGTCTTATTTTCTATCCCTTTCTTAATAGCAACCTTTTTGACCGCCGCTGCACACTGTGTGGAAGTTTTCAGAGAACTGTCCACGATAACTCCAAGATCTCTTTCCTGATTTGTCGTAGCCAAATTAGCCCCCATCATACTGTACGTATAGTTGGGGTTATTTTTCCCGATGTGCATTACTTTACACTTATCCACATTAAATTTCATTTGCCATTTTGTTGCCCAATCACTCAGTTTGGGGAGATCTTCTTGGAGTCCCTCACAGTCTGCTTCTGTCTTGACTATCCTAAACAGTTTGGTATCATCTGCAAACTTTACTACCTCACTGCTTACCCCTTTCTCCACCCACAGCTCCGCTGGCAGCAGCAGCTAGCTCTGATCTTTCATTCCATGTTAACAACTTCTTGTATAGCTGGGCTATTGGCTGTAAGTGCAATTCCCACGTTTCCCCTCAGGTGGCTCTTTGGCCAAGTTTGGGATGAAAAGAGGCTGCAGTAATGAAAAATTAACAGGTGACATTGTGGCAGCTGCATGCTATAAATCCCTGAAATCACTAGCATGCTTATTCTGGGCCTCAAACAGAAAAAAGGACATGAATTTAATAGGCTAGCGCAAGGGAATAAACATCAGTAAAAATGGAGTAGGTCTAGTGTGCAAGGAAGCAAGGGAGAGAAAGGAACCCAGAGTAGCTGGTCCTGAGGCCTGGCTGGAACACTTTTCAGTTTGAAAATGCTGTTTCACTGAAGTCCAAACTTTCTGCAGAAATGTGTCAGTGTTGATGGAAATTTCATTTTGAAGGAAAAAATAGACACGGTCGTGTTTTGATAATGCTTTGATAAGGTGAAAAGGACTTTTACTCTTTTTCAAAATGGAATGTTTCAATTTTCCCTTTCAAATATACTTTGTTTCAAAGTATATTTTATATGTTTAAAATACTTCAAAAGTCCAAATTAAACAAAAGATTTTGATTTACTGAATCTCTTCTCCCGCTATTTTCATAGATATTTAGAAATTTGACACTTCATTCTCGTTTGGATCAATTAAAGAAATCATGAAATTGTCAAGGAAACAGAAATTTCAGTTCCCTTACGCTCTAGTCAATAGCAGAGTAGAAGCACCAGGGATGCTGCAGCACCCCAAGGCTTGAAGGAGCCGTTTCCAGGCTTTATTCTTTTGTTGAACTTCTCTCAGCCTCCCCCCCAGACTATAAAAATTGTTTCAGCTCCTCCCCGGTCAATAAGCTGCCACGATCAGTAGCTTGAGTCTACCTATGCACATTCACTGAACTCCTTTCCTCAGCTTGATCTCCACTCTCACAGCCACCGATGCAGCAGGAAGTGAGTAAATGAGCTTGTGCTCTGCCTGTTGTAATCTGACTAGTTTATAATTAAACTGCAAGTCAGACTCTGTTGATTCCAATCGATTCAAAATTGCAAATACCATGAGAAAGAGAGAGAGAAGGAAAGAAACAATTAGGAATTCGAATAGGAGAGTGCCTTTAAATAGTAGGTACGGGTGCTACAAAGGTCACAGTTTCATTTCCATCAGACGCGGGAATAAGCCAAGAAGTTCTGCTTATGGGCTATTTATTTTCAAAATAATTTCAAAGCGTTTTGCAGTGAATTTAGTACTGATGGGAGAGGTTGGGTTGATAGTGCTGGGACAGCTTGCATTGGGAGCCTCTCTTTTCCCTGTGTCATGACATGAGGACAAGGAGACAGTCAATACAATTAAGAATGGCAAATTCAAAACTTGTAGGAAGAAATTTTTTTTCACACATCACATAGTTAGACTGCAGATCTCTCTGCCACAGGATATTGGTGAGACTGAGAATTGTGTAAGATTCGAAGAAGACTGGGTATTTATTAAAAAGGAGCAGGAACTCTGCTATAGCAAAGGTCGAGTTATGTACGGTTTCAAAGACAACTATTCCAAAGGGTTTGAAATCAAAGTACAGAGTCAGATTGCTTTGAAATGTCCTGTGTGGGGTATGAGTTAAGTTTCATGGTCTAAATATTTGAGCAAAGGGTTCCCAAGATATAGCTCCCCTTAAAAACTTGTTACAAAATCCCCTGTTTTAGAACACTCAGCAAACAAATTTGGGCTTGGCTCCTCTCCAAATTGATATCAGCCTCTTGGAATTTATTTCCGGGAGTGCAATATTGGAAAAGTTGTTGAGGATTAAATTGAGAATTCCAGGGGTTCCTTCTGGAAGTTTTAAGTGAGATCAAATACTCTGGTTGTAAAGATTATACTTCAAAATTCTCTCAGGGTACGTCTACACTTGCACCATAGTTCGAACTAGGGATGCAAATGTAGGCGACCGAAATTGCTAATGAAGCAGGCATTTAAATATCCCGCGCTTCATTAGCATGATCTCACCGACACGTTACTCCGCTCAATAGCTGTTCCAAAAGTGAAAGTGCGTGCCGGGACGCATTAGTTTGAACCAAACCCCTTGGTTCAAAATAAATCCCCACAAAATGGGGAGTAACTTAAGTTCGAAACAAGGGGCTTGGTCCTGTGTACACTTTCACTTTTGAAACAGCTCAGAGAGGCTGTTCTCAGTGGGGGCAGATGGCAGAACAAGGAGCAATGGTCTCAAGTTGCAGTGGGGGAGGTCTAGTTTGGATATGAGGAAAAACTATTTCCCTGGGAGGCAGGGCAGTGAAACACTGGGATGGGTTCCCTCGGAGGGGGTGGAATCTCCATTCCTAGAGGTTTTTAAGTCTCGGCCTGACAAAGCCCTGGCTGGGATGTTTTCGTTGGGGTTGGTCCTGCTTTGAGCAGAAGGTTGGACTTGATGACTCCCGAGGTCTCTTCCAGCCCTGGGATTCTATGATTCTAACTTGCTGGGTCATTTAGGCCAGGAATTCCTGATACACAACCATCTTAACGTGAGCCACTTGGTGCCCGGCTAGGAAATATTGGAAGTCAGAGCACTAGGGGCATAGCGGGTTCACCCAGAGCCTCAAAAGTATTGAAGCACCCAACTCCTCTTAAAGCTTTGTAGCAAATTGCTGTTGCACATAGCATATTTATTTGTCTAGGTTGATGTTTCAGATCAACTGCTTCAGGTGGCTTAAAGAGGATTTCTGTGTGAATTAATGGGAGCCACATCTCTCCTTTTCCCTCTATAAAGTGTGAGTAACTTTAGTGCTCCTGAAAGTGAAGGAGTAGTAGCAACAGGAAGAGCCAAGGAAAATTCACCCAGCTGCCCTCTCTTCCCAGGGGGCTCAGACCTGACAAGCTGTAACCTCTGCTATTCCTGCCCTGGGAATTTCAAACACAGCTCTGCTGATGCGCTCTTCCATGCTGAGCAGCAATAATTCACACTGTTCCAGGCCTGTGCATGTACATCCCCCTTTTCTGCCTAGGGCTCCAAAACAGGAATATAAATGCATGAACCAAGGCTCTTCAGAACCCACAGGTTTATTCTGGCTTGTAACACTTCAGACAAGTGAAGAGTAAGATGCCTGAGACAGAGCTGTGGTTGCTGATGCTCAGATATGCCAGTAATAGATCCGTTAGACTTTGTGTTTAGATTTCCAAAACAATGCTCTGGAAATACAGGTGCAAATTCAGATCCAGAAACTTATTCCCAGTTCAACCAGATCATAATCAGATTGTGTGTTCAACGTAGCCCTTCAGTGTGGCTCTGGCACATCGATTGCAGTGCACCCACTCATCACCAGCTCCAACCCTCTTCACAGCCATGGTCCCGATAAACAAATAAAAGCCTCACTATTCCGATTTGAATAGACCCAGCATGTTGGTGTCCCGCAGGGTCCAATGCCAGGTGCAGTGCTCAAGCTGCAACGAAAGAGGTGCCAAGGATCCAGTAATTAGTCTACATTCAAAACGGATGCAGCATGCCCAGAGGTGCCAGCTGTGAACTGCCTGCCTAGAGTTGCCAGGGCTCTAGCCTTGGCACAAATTAAGCCCTGGCCAGACATTCTGAAAGCAAACAGCAAAGGGGTTCTTTTTGTAGCCTGAGGCTGCTGCAGGGCTTTTGATTTCTTGACAAACCCAGAGATTGCCCCTTGTCAGACATGAGAAATCGCTCACATACTTCTGCCATACACAGCACAACCACCGTGCATTCATATCCACAGATACTGACACACACACATTCCTGTACCCAAACTCTGTCATACCCACACTTCGGCAAACTGCCTCACACTTATGTACATACACACAGATTTCCCAAGCAAAGGCAACAAAATACGTATACACACATACACACATTTAAATGTAACGTACACCCAACCACAGACAGAGCCACAGTGCTGCACATGACTTTCTACACACCTGCTACCATGCACACATAGACATACCGCGGCTACGTCTACACTGGCCCCAAATTCCGGAAAAGGGATGCAAAGCAGGTAAGTCAGAATAGGGAAATCCGCGGGAGATTTAAATATCCCCCGGGGATTTAAATAAACATGTCCGCCGCTTTTTTTTCCAGCTTAGGGAAAAGCCGGAAAAAAGCGTCTAGACTGGCGCAATCCTCCGAAATAAAGCCCTTTTCCGGAGGATCTCTTATTCCTACTTTCAGGAATAGGAATAAGAGATCCTCCGGAAAAGGGCTTTATTCCGGAGGATCGTGCCAGTCTAGACGCTTTTTTCCGGCTTTTCCCCAAGCTGGAAAAAAAGCGGCGGATATGTTTATTTAAATCCGCGGGGGATATTTAAATCCCCCGCGGATTTCCCTATTCTGACTTACCTGCTTTGCATCCCTTTTCCGGAATTTGGGGCCAGTGTAGACGTAGCCCACTAGAAAAATGTTTATTTAACTAGAACAAGTACTCCTGTAGCACCTCAGGGTATGTCTACACAGCAAATTTATTTCGAAATAACAGCCGTTATTTTGAAATAACTTTACTAGCATCTATACAGCCAAACCGCTCTTTCAAAATTAATTCGAAATAGCGGAGGGCTTATTTTGAATTTGGTAAACTTCATTCCACAAGGAATAATGCCAGATTCAAAATAGCTATTTCGAAATACCGTATATACTCGAGTATAAGCCGAGTTTTTCAGCACAGTTTTTGTGCTGAAAAATGCCCCCCTCGGCTTATACTCGAGTCAGCATCTCGAGAACTGAGGCGGGCAAAGCCGCAGAGGCGCGGGACCCCCCCCGCGGCTGCGGCTTCAGTCCGGGAGCCTGTGGTCTGCTGGGGACCGTCCCCAGCAGACCACAGGCTCCCAGATTGAAGCGGCAGCAGCGGAGGTTCCCCGCGCCTCTGAGGCTTTGCTCTGGCAAAGCCTCAGAAGCGCGGGAACCCGCCCGGTGCCCCTGGTCTGCTGGAGACGGTCTCCAGCAGACCAGGGGCACCGGAGCAGCTTTCGCCCTGACTCATTTCCTACCCTAGGCTGCCTTATTTCCTACCCTAGGCTTATACTCGGGTCAATACTTTTTCCCAGTTTTTTGGGGTAAAATTAGGTGCCTCGGCTTATATTCGGGTCGACTTATACTCGAGTATATACGGTAAGTGCGTGTAGACACTTATTTTGAAATAGGGGGCCTCCAGCCTTCCCAGGCTCCATGTTGCAGAGCGCTGTGGTGCCCCGAGTGAGGGCAAACAGAGCACAGAAACAAAATGCTTTGCTGTCCCTCATCGAGGTAGGCCAGCAAGCAGAGAAAGCTGAGAACCAGCTGTCCGGGGGGGTCCCTTTAAGCACAGGCCTCAGATAGCCTCAGGCAGCAGCCACACGAAGTAACTCCTGACCTGATGCCCCAACAGACCTGGTTCTGGCCGGCCTTAAATGTGATTCAGCGTCCACTCAGTGTGGACACGCTATTTCGAAATAGCAAAAGACTATTTTGAAATGCATTTTGTGTGTAGATGCGTTATTTCGAAATCACTTATTTCAAATTAACTGTTTTGAAATAAGATTTTTCGAAATAATACTGTAGTGTAAACATACCCAAAGAGATTAACCAAAATATCTACAGTATCATGTGTTTTTGTGGGCAAAACCCATCATCTTATGAAGTTGCTTGTGCCCACCAAACCTCAGGATACTATATATTTTTGTTAGTCTTTAAGGTACCACAGGACTACTCATTGTTTTTAAAGTTACAGACTAACATGGCTACCCCTCCGAGACTAGGGATCTAGGGGTCATAGTGGACCACAAGTTGAATATGAGTCAACAGTGTGATGCTGTTGCAAAAAAAGCAAATATGATTCTAGGTTGTATCAACAGGTGTATTGTAAGCAAAACTCGTGAAGTCATTCTGCCGCTCTACTCTGCACTAGTTAGGCCTCAGCTGGAGTACTGTGTCCAGTTCTGGGCGCCACATTTCAAGAAAGATGTGGAGAAATCAGAAAGGGTACAGAGAAGAGCGACAAGAATGATTAAAGGTCTAGAGAACATGACCTATGAAGCCAGGCTTCATGAACTGGGCTTGTTTATTTTGGAAAAAAGAAGATTAAGGGGGGACATGATAGCGGTTTTCAAATATCTAAAAGGGTGTCACAAGGAGGAAGGAGAAAATTTGTTCCTCTTGGTTTCTGAGGACAGGACAAGGAGTAATGGGCTTAAAGTGCAGCAGGGGAGGTTTAGATTGGACATTAGGAAAAAATTCCTAACTGTCAGGGTGGTCAAATATTGGAATAAATTGCCAAGGGAGGTGGTGGAATCTCCCTCTCTGGAGATATTTAAGAACAGGTTAGATAGACATCTGTCAGGGATGGTGTAGACGGAGCTTGGTCCTGCCTTGAGGGTGGGGGGCTGGACTCGATGACCTCTCGAGGTCCCTTCCAGTCCTATTATTCTATGATTCTATGTTTCTATTTAAATCGGGATGGGGATCCTCCGGCCCAGGGGTTAGATGTGGCCCTCAGCTTGCCTAGATCCAGCCCCTGAGGCTCAGGGTTCTCCCCCCCCCCCCCCAGCACTGGGGAGTCTGCACTGTTGCTCTAGCCCCCTCGCCATCCCTCAGTGGGGCTAGAGCACATAGAATCTACTAGCCTGGGCCCCCTAGGCTCTGGTGTGTTAGGGGAATGTGTGGAGTGTCTTTCTCCTTCTCAGTCAGGGGCCGTGTCAGTGAAAGGTTGGGGGGGTTTGTTTGTTTCTCACATGTGCGTGGCCCCCACCTGATTTTTCTGTGGGTCAGTGGCTCCCAACCCAAAAAAGGTTTCTCACCCTTGATTTAAATAAAGAGTTTGCTTCTTAATATTCACTCAGAAGTTACTTGTATCCAGGGTTTTCCCTTCTCTTCCACTCATTATAACTGTGAGCTGATACTTTTGAAGAACTCTCTCTTTTCTATTGCAGTCAGCACTTTGCTTCCATTGATCTGACAGGCCATGGGGGAGGGAGGAGGAGCAAGGAAGGGAGTGCAGAAGCAAGGGGGACTTTTTAAATTAAAAAAAAAATTGTGGAGTTGGCATGTTAACAAATTTGCCCTGGACAGATGGACATTGTCATGATTATGAGCGTTAGCCAGCAGCCTGGGGATTAAGGCGTTAACAAGACCTAGCCAGGTGAAGTGACCAGTAGGAATGTAGGTGGGACTTTCAAACTGGGACAAAGGAATTTGGGTTTTTTCCTTTCTCCTTTTGTCTCTCTGAGTGAGTCCTCTGCAGCTACAGGGAGGGTCCAGCATGTCTCTCTCTCTCCAACGGTGTGTCTAGACTGCAGGCTTCTTTCGAAAGAGGCTCTTTCAAAAGCATCTTTCGAAAGAGCCTCTTTCGAAAGATCGCGTCTAGACTGCAGGCGGATCTTTCGATAGAGGAAATCCGCTTTTTCGAAAGAGAGCACCCAGCGAGTCTGGATGCTCTCTTTCGAAGACGGCCTCTTTACATTGAAGAATGCCTTCCTTCGAAAGAGGAACTTTCGAAGGAAGGCGTTCTTCCTCGTGAAACGAGGTTTACCGCCATCGAAAGAAAAGCCGCGTTCTTTCGAAATAATTTCGAAAGAACGCGGCTTGAGTCTGGATGCAGGGGAAGTTCTTTCGAAAAAAGGGTACTTTTTTCGAAAGAACCCCTGAGTGTGGACACGGCCCAAGAAACAATTCTTCTCTTTCTGTAAGTAGGGTAAAGTTTAGGTAGTTTCGTAAGGCTTTATTGTGTTAAGGGTTGGGTATGGGATCTGATATCTGGCACTGCTTAAGAGATATTTGGCTTTTCTTTTTAACTAAGTTCTAGCCTACGGTGTAATTCCTCCATGAGTATATTTTGTTACCTTTCCATCTGATCCTTATGCTTGCAACAGGAATATTGTTGTAATAATAAAAGTTTTCTCCTTTCTTTTTATTAACTTGGCATTGGTTACTTGTGTGTCCTGATTTTTATAATAGGGGTGAGATTTCCCAAATGATCTTTCTCCTAATCTCGTTATTAATATTTGGGTGGTGGCAGCGGAAGTTTTATTCCCAAAATCTTGGTTTTTAAGATTTTGGGAGAAGTTTTATACCAAAGCCTGGTAGACAAAGCTTTGGGGTACAGTTGCTGGCCCCCACTTCTGCATTTATCGTGTCAGAGTGGGGAAGGAGCCATGACAGACATTCCCAATGCAGCTGGGTTCTGAGTAACAAACTAACCACATCAATCATCAACATGCATGTTCCAGGCGCCACATTTTCTATTTTACTGAGTCCTGATAAATCACCTCTGCTCACGGAAGTCTGCCATTGCGTGTTCCATGCGCAGCTGGGCAGAGATAGGTACTCAGCATACACTGCAGCATACAAGGGGAGGGCTGACTTCATGCCGGGTTTGTTACCCTGGAGTGGGTGTGCAGAGACACCTTGCAGCTGTGAAGCATGTGATGATCCTTTGCGCTTTCTACAAGCCCTCAAAAAGTACACTGCAGAGAGCGGTGTGCTCACTGTTGTAGGGATGGGGAAATAAAGATGCAGAAAGGGAACTGGGCATCAGTGACAGAGCTGGGCATGAACCAGGCACCTCCCTCTTCTAGTCTGTTAGCTTCTTCCCTGGTTCACATTCCCATAGGTTCTTTCCTGATCAATCAAACAGAATCCAATTTAAAGGCAAATTCCCTCCCCTGACACTGAGAACAGCATTCGAGAAGAGGAAATAACTGCTGGGTCCTGGAGGCTAAACTGGGAATTAATCTTTTTTTATTGGAAAGTATTAGCCTCCTGAGGTTTCTGACAATGAGGATCTTGCGGCTGCAGAACAAGACCGGGGAAAGACTCTCCATTTCCTTGTACCTTTTGTCACCATTACATGAGTGCAAAGTGGGTGTTTTACACACACACACATTCCTGTACCCAAACTCTGTCATACCCAGACTCCGGCAAACTGCCTCACACTTATGTACATACACACAGATTTCCCAAGCAAAGGCAACAAAATACGTATACACACATACACACATTTAAATGTAACTTACACCCAACCACAGACAGAGCCGTTTGGTCCCACTTTGCCCTGAGGATGACAGCAGCATGAAGTTTCAGGCACGAGGGAGTCAGACCATAGGAACCAGGACCCCTGGTTTTATTTCTGTGAACTCCACCACATGTTCATTCAGGAAAGTGAGAGATCCCAAAATATAACCTCGCCTCCACTCACGACATCGTATAGTGAGCTCAGATATCCTAGATCACATAGCAACTCCACATCTGTCACAAGATACATGATAGACTGTGGGGTGCGCAGAGATAACAGTAAGGAGGGCCATAAATCAGGGCAATCTCTAGAACGCTGGCCATCACCTACTTCAGGATAGGCCCAACACGGAAAATAACAGAACACCACTGGCCACCACTTACAGCCCCAACTAAAACCCTCCGGCGCATCATTGGCAATCCACAACTTATCCTGGAAAATGATCTTTCCCTCTCACAGCACCTAGGAGCCAGGCCACGGTCAGTGGTGGCTGCAGAGGGAAGCAGTTACTATCTGACAGCTGTCCAGTTACTTTCTGACAAAGACCACAGAGCTCAAGCTGCTGATTCAATGGAGGCCTCTGGCTTCTGGGCTTTGCTGAGGCCACCGGAGAGATATCAGATAGCAGCTGCTTCCCTCTGCAGCCACCATTGTCCATTGTCCATCTCTGCAAGCTGCATGGAAACTTTTCAAAGACACCATAATTGAGGCCCAACTTAGATGTATACCCCAAATTAAAAAACACCATGGCTACGTCTAGACTTGCATGATTTTCCGCAAATTCTTTTAACGGAAAAGTTTTCCGTTAAAAGTATTTGCGGAAAAGAGCATCTAGATTGGCACGGACGCTTTTCCGCAAAAGCACTTTTTGCGGAAAAGCGTCCGTGCCAATCTAGACACACTTTTGCGCAAAAAAGCCCCGATCGCCATTTTCGCCATTGGGGCTTCTTTGCGCAAAACAAATATAAGCTGTCTACACTGGCCCTTTTGCGCAAAAGCTTTGCGCAAAAGGGACTTTTGCCCAAACGGGAGCAGCATAGTATTTCCGCAAGAAGCACTGATTTCAGACAGTAGGAAGTCAGTGTTCTTGCGGAAATTCAAGTGGCCAGTGTAGACAGCTGGCAAGTTTTTGCTGCTTTTGCGGAAAAACTTGCCAGTCTAGACACAGTCAGTAAGAGAGCCAAAAAAGTGCCACCATGGCTTAACAGCCAAGTAAAGGAAGCAGTGACAGATAAAAAGACATCTTTTTAAAAGTGGGAATCAAATCCTAGTCAGGAAAATAGAGAGAACCATAAACTTTGTCAAATTAAGTGTAAAAATATAATAAGAAAAGCCAAAAAGGAATTTGAAGAACAGCTAGCCAAAATCTCAAAAAGTAATAGTAAAGTGTTTTTTAAGTACAGCAGAAGCAGGAAGCCGGCTAAACAACCAGTGGAGCCCTGGGACAATCAAGATGTTAAAGGAGCACTCAAAGATGATAAAGTCATAGCAGAGAAGCTAAATGACTTCTTTGCTTCAGTCTTCATGGCTGAGGATATTGGGGAGATTCCCAAACGCGAGCTATTCTTTTTAGATGACAAATCTGAGGAATTGTCCCAGTTTGAGGTGTCATTAGAGGAGGTTTTGGAACAAACTGATAAACTGAACAGTAACAAGTCACCAGGACCAGATGACATTCACCCAAAAGTTCTGAAAGGACTCAACTGGGAAACTGTGGAACTATTAACTGTGGTTTGTAACCTATACTTTAAATCAGCTTCATTTGCATAGTCATTTATAAATGACTGGAAGATAGCTAACCTGACACCAATATTTAAAAAGGGCTCTAGAGGAGATCCTGGCAATTACAGACCGGTAAGTCTAACGTCAGTGCTGGGCAAATTAGTTGAAACTATAGTAAAGAATAAAATTGTCAGGCACATGGATGAATATAATTTCTTGAGGAAAAGTAAAGGGAAATCCTGCCTTACTAATCTACTAGAGTTCTTTGAGGGGATCAACGAACATGTGGACAAGGGGGATCCAGTGGATATAGTATACTTAGATTTCCAGAAAGCATTTGACAAGGTCCCTCATCAAAGGCTATTAAATAAAATAAGTTGTCATGGGATAAGAGGGAAGGTCCTTTCATGGATTGATAACTGGTTAAAAGACAGGAAACAAAGGGAAGGAATAAATGGTCAGTTTTCAGAGTGGAGAGAGGTAACTAGTGGGTTCCCCCAAGGATCTGTCCTGGAACCAGTCCTATTCAACTTATTTATAAATGATCTGGAGAAAGGGGTAAACAGTGGGGTGGCAAAATTTGCAAATGGCACCAAACTACTCAAGACAGTTAAATCCAAAGCAGACTGTGAAGAGCTTCAAAAAGATCTCACCAAACTAGGGCTACATCGATACTGCACTCTTCTTGTGCAAAAGCCTATGCAAATGAAAAAACGAAGAAGAATGGCTCTTGCGCAAGAGGGGTTTTTTGCACAAAAAGAAGCTGTCTACAGAGCTCCTTTTTGCACAAAAGCTTCTTGAGCAAAAACAACCCCTAATTACTTATGCAAATGAAGCACAGCAATATGCTAATCCACACTTCATTTGCATAGGCTTTTGGCAAGAGGGATGTAGTGTAGACGTAGCCTAAGTGATTGGGCAACAAAATGGCAAATGAAATTTAATGTTGATAAAATGAAGTAATGCACATTGGAAAAAATAATCCCAACTATACATACAATACGATGAAGACTAATTTAGCTACAACTATTCAAGAGAGAGATTTTGGAGTCATTGTGGATAGTTTTCTGAAAACATCCACTCAGTGTGCAGCAGTAGTCAGAAAAGCAATAAAATGTCAGGAATCATTAAAAAACCCTAACCCTAACCCTAACCCTAACCCATTCAAGCAAAGAGCTAAGATATCAGTGGAAGATCCAGTGTGAAAAGCCGAAGCAAACTTGTTGAGCAACAAAAAAACAAAACAAAACAAAACAAAAAAGGACTGCCCCTTTAAGAACATACGTTTAGAGGCTTTTTGGCCTCATCAGGCTCCCGCCGGCTGATGCCATGTTTAATACTCCATCTTTAAGGGCCGTACCAGAAGGCTCCCCTGCCCCAGTAACCACAGGGAGCCGGGAGCAGAAGGGCTGTGGGTGTGGCTTTATGAGCCATGCGGGAAGCTTCGTGAGACACACCTGCAGGGGGGAGGAGGGAAAGCCACATGAGGCCCACAAGCTGCGGGTTGTCCACGCCTGGGATGGAGAATCAGACAGAGAATATCTTATTGCCTCTATATAAAACCATGATGCACCCAGTTCTTGAATACTGTGTACAAATAGAATATTAACAGGGTTCAAAAAAGAGCTAGATAGATTCATGGAGGTTAGGTCCATCAATGGTTATTAGCCAGGATGGGTAGGAATGGTGTCCCTAGCCTCTGTTTGTCTGGAAATGGGTGACAGGAGAGAGATCACGTGATGATTACCTGTTGTGTTCGCTCCATCCAGGGCATCTGATATTGGCCACTGTCGGCAGACAGGATACTGGGCTAGATGGACCTTTGGTCTGACCCAGTATGGCCATTCTTATGTTCTTATGGACTGGCTCCTCCTATTATCTAGAGGTGAGTGGCACAGATACCTAACAGGAAGATGGACCATTCCTTCTCTACATGCAGTGTATTCTGTTGATACTTACAAACTTCTAGGGATGGAGATCCCACCCCCTCCCTAGATAACCGATCCCAATGCTTCACCCCCCCTCCTAGGGAAATAATTTTTTTTTGCCATCTGCTGGACCCTCTCCAATGCATCCACATCCTATCTGTAATGGGGGCCTCAGAACTGGTTGCAATATTACAGATGTGGCCTCACTAGTGCTGATTAAAGGGGAATAATCACTTCTGTAGATCTTCTGGCAATGCTCCTCCTAATGCACCCTAATATACCATTAGCCTTCTTGGCTACAAGGGCACACTGTTGACTCATATCCAGTTTCTCATCCACAGTAATCCCCAGGTCCTTTTCTGCAGAACTGCTACTTAGCCAGTCGGTCCCCAGCCTGTAACAATACTTGGTATTGTTCCGTCCCCAGTGCAGGACTATGCACTTGTCCTTGTTGAACTTCATCAGATTTCTTTTGGCCCAATCCTCTAATCTGACTAGGTCACTCTGGACCCTATCCCTGCCCTCCAATATATCTACCTCTCCCCCTAGCATAGTGTCATCCGCAAACTTGCTGAGGGTGCAATCCATCCCCTCATCCAGATCATTAATAAAGATGCTGAACAAAACCGGCCCTAGAACTGACCTTTGGGGCACTCTGCTTGAAACCGACCACCAACCAGACATTGAGCCATTGATCATTACCTGTTGGGGCTGACAATCTAGCCAGCTTTCTAGTCATCTTACAGTACATTTATTCAATCCATACTTCCTTAACTTGCTGGCAAGAATATTGTGGGAGACCGTATCAAAAGCTTTGCTAAAGTCAAGGAATATCACATCCACTGACATCCCCATGTCGATAGAGCCAGTTACCTCATCATAGAAGCTAATCATATTGGTCAGGCATGACTTGTCCTTCATGAATCCATGTTTACAATTCCTGATCACATTCCCCTCTTCCAAGTGCTTCAGAATGGATTCCTCAAGGTTCCTCTCCATAATTTTTCCAGGGACTGAGGTAAAGCTGTCTGGTCTGTAGTTCCCTGGATTGTCCTTCTTCTCTTTTTTAAAAGATGGGCACTACATTTGCCTTTTTCCACTCATCTGGGACATCTCTTGATCTCCATGGCTACGTCTAGACTGGCCCCTAATTCCAGAAAAGTCATGCAAAGCAGGTAAGTCAGAATAGGGAAATATCCCCCACGGGATTTAAATAAACATGTCCGCCGCTTTTTTTCCGGCTTGGGAAAAAGCCGGAAAAAAGCGTCTAGACTGGCGCGATCCTCCGGAAAAGGGCTTTATTCTGGAGGATCGCGCCAGTCTAGACGCTTTTTTCCGGCTTTTCCCCAAGCCGGAAAAAAAGCGGCGGACATGTTTATTTAAATCCCACGGGGGATATTTAAATCCCCCGCGGATTTCCCTATTCTGACTTACCTGCTTTGCATGACTTTTCCGGAATTAGGGGCCAGTCTAGACGTAGCCCATGAGTTTTCAAAGATAATGGCCAAACACTCCACAATGACATTTGCCAACTTCCTCCGTACCCTCGGCTGCATTAAATCTAGACCCATGGATTTGTGTTTGTCTAGCTTTTCTAAATAGTTCCTAACCTATTCTTTCTCCACTGAGGGCTGTCCACCTTCTTCCCACACTGTGTTGCCTAGTGCAGTAGTCTGGGAGCTGACCTTGTCTGTGAAGACAGAGGCAAAAAAAGCATTGAGTACTTCAGCTTTTTCCACATTATCTGTCAATAGGTTTGTAGTGAGCACTGTTTGATTCTTTTCAGCTGCAGATTAGAAGGCTCAGTGCTTGAAACACGGCACAGTGCTTGAACGCTGTGTTCATGCAGCAGCAAGTAAAACATTTTTGGGAAGCACAGAAAATGTTCATCTGAATTTCTGGATGCTTGTCAGTTCTGAGCCTTTGCCCCCTTTGAGGGTTGTTAAGGATAATTAGCATGTATACAATAAAGAGCATAAGAATTGGCGAGACAATAGAGGGACGGATTCCTCATTGCAGGGTAAATGTCCATTGTGTCAGCACTGTGGGGAAGAATTTTCTATTTAATACCCACATTTCAGCAACAAGAATTAAAAGCACAGGACAGGAACACAGATGGCCATTGAAGAAGCCAAGTCGACAAGTTTCTTTCAAAAGCATAAAAGATTCATAGTTTTGATTTCTTTCAACAAAACGGTATAGAAAGCTCTTAGATACACGTTACTCACTGCTGGGCTGCAGCGTTCAGCTGCAGAAACTGGCTCGCTTGTTTTGCCAGGAGAGAAATTCAATAGGTAAGAAAAAACACTTTTGATCAATAATCCAGTCAGTGTAGAACGGGTGTGCTGCGCAGTCTGCTCCCATAGAACAAGCCCCAGAGCAGAGGGAATGTGAGAATCCAGCCAGCCAGATAAAAGCGGTATGCTTACTCTCACTATTATTATTTGTATTGCCATAGTGCCTAAGCACCCTTGCCAGGCATCAGCATCCCAGGGTATGTCTAGACTACATTGCTCCGTCGACGGAGCCATGTAGATTTGTTTTTTTGGCAAAGGCAAATGAAGCCGCGATTTAAATGATCGCGGCTTCATTTACATTTACATGGCTGCCGCGCTGAGCCGACAAACAGCTGATCAGCTGTTTGTCAGCTCATGCGCTAGTCTGGATGTTCCCCCTGTCGACATCAAAGCCCTTTGTCGGCAGCCCCGTTATTCCTTGTGGGATGAGGTTTACCAGGGCTGCCGACAAAGGGCTTTGATGTCGGCGTGGGAGCGTCCAGACTAGCACGCTGAGCGGACAAACAGCTGATCAGCTGTTTGTCGGCTCAGTGCAACAGCCATGTAAATTTAAATGAAGCTGCGATCATTTAAATCGTGGCTTCATTTACCTTTGCCTACAACCCTAATCTACATGGCTCCATCGATGGAGCTATGTAGTCTAGACACAGCCCCATTGTGCTGGGAGTAGTGCAAACACAGAACAAACCAATGTGAGCTCTCCCAAACAGCTTACAGGGTAAGACAAGAAATGATGAGGAGGTTACAGCCAGCTCTTGGACAGGGGGATAATATTGGTTAGACCTTCATGGCAAAGGACAGTTGGGTTTGTGAATGTTGGCTGGGAGCTCCATCCAAGCACGAGGGTCAGCACAGGAAAAGGCACAAAGGTGCTTGTTTGAAAACGGGACCCGCGGTGGCCAATCAGAGGTGGAAGTTGTAAATGAGAGATGATCGTTCTGATGGGGATAGACTGTGAAAGGCCTTGAAAGGGCAGGTAAGCAGGTGATAGATGGAGGCGAACCGATGAGAAGGGTGAAGTGGGCAAAGCGAGGAGCTGAAAGATCTTTGCTGAATGGATACGAGTGGAGCAAGAGTGCGTGTGTCAAGGCCACAGAAAAGGACGCAGTGGTTCTCAAGACATGATATGCTGAGAGCCTGGATTAATGGGTAGGAAAGCTAATGTCTCATAAGTTATGCCAAAAGAATTGTCAAGAATGAAACCTAGCTTGGAAGTGAGGCTGTAGAGAGAGCTTGGAGTCAGAGATGACACGGGTTCGAGCTCTGAGAGACAGGCAGGATGGTAGTGTTATCCACAGTGTCTGGGAAGGAGGAAGCAGGGATGGTTTGCAGGGAAGAGGAACAATAAAACGCTGTTACCTCAGTCTCTCCCAGGGCTCAACTTTACTACCTGAGACCAAGTAGGCCAGACACACGTCTTGGGTCAAATTGCTCTGATGAACTGGAGGTCTTGGGGAACAGGAAGGGTATGTCTACACTACAGCACTAATTCGAACTAAGCTAATTCAACTTAGCACAGCTAGACTTAAAAACTAGTTCGAATTAGCATTTTGCTAATTTGAACTAGCGTGTCCACACTGAGTGGACCCTGAACCGGGGTTAACGATGGCCGGAAGCAGTGCCGGCAGGGCATCAGAATAGGACTTAGAGCGTGGAGCTGCTGTCTCAGGCTAGCCGAGGGCTGTGCTTAAAGGGATCCGACCCCCACCCCGGACAGACAGTTCTCAGGGGTTCCCTGCTTGCAAAGCAGTCCTGGCTTGGAGTGCCCTGAGTGCCCACACTGGGCACATCACAGCACTCGGCCATCAGCCCGGCTGCACTTGCCGCAGGCTGCTATCCATGGGGGGTCAATCGAGGGGCTGCAGGACAGCTTCAACCCCGAGGAGCCCGCAGAGCCACCCCAGTCCTCCCCATCGGGGGCTCGTACCCCATTCCTCCCTCACCTCCTTCCACTTACCCCTCCCTAACCCCCCCTTCCTGATATACAAAATAAAGGACACGTGTGTTCAAAAATAGAAACGCTCTTTATTGAACAGAACTCAGGGACACTGGGAAAAGGAGGTGGGAGAGGAGAAGAGAGAGGGTGGGAGAGGGAAGGGCAACTAAAATGATCAGGGGTTTGGAACACGTCTCATATGAAGAGAGGCTAAAGAGACTGGGACTTTTCAGCTTAGAAAAGAGGAGACTGAGGGGGGATATGATAAAGGTCTATAAAAGCATGAGTGGTGTGGAGAGGGTGCATAAAGAAAAGTTCTTCATTAGTTCCCATAATAGAAGGACTAGAGGACACCAAATGAAATGAATAGGTAGCAGGCTTCAAACTAATAACAGAAAGTTCTTCTTCACAAAGCAAATAGTCAACCTGTGGAACTCCTTGCTGCAGGAGGCTGTGAAGGCTAGAACTAGAACAGAGTTTAAAGAGAACTGAGATAAAGTCATGGAGGTTGGGTCCATGGAGTGCTATTAGCCAGGAGGAAGGAGTGGTGTCCCTGGTCTCTGTTTGTGGAAGGCTGGAGAGGGATGGCACGAGACAAATGGCTTGGTCATTGTTTCGGTCCATTCCCCTCCAGGGTCCCTAGTGTTGGCCACTGTCAGAAGACAGGCTACTGGGCTAGATGGACCTTTGGTCTGACCCAGTACAGACATTGTAAGCTCAGGGCTCAGGGTCGGGGGTCTCACTGGACCAACCTGATTTTCATGCACTCCTGCTCCTGGGTGGCCAGGCTGGCAGCTATCCTGCCCTAGACGGCCACTTTCCTGTGCCTAGTGCGGAGGTCGTGGATGAGGTCCACGATGTCCGCACTAGCCCAGGTGGGTGCCCACCTCTTGCAGACCCGGGCAGGCTCCCGGGAGCCGCCAGCCTGGTCCCGGGAAGAGGCGGAGGGCTGGGTGACAGCAGGTGGCTGGCTCATGGCGTGCCAGGTGCAGGGTCTGCTGGCTGGGTGCTGACAGGCTTGCACCTGGCATGGGCACCGTAGCCAGCCCGTGCCCCTTTAACGGCTCTGGGGCCGGGAGGGGGGCAGACAAGTTTCCCTGGTGTTGGCCAGAGTGGCCACCAGGGCAAGCTGGGGAGGGCTAGCCTCCTATTAGTTCGAATTAAGTGGCTACACAGCCCTTAATTCGAACTACTTAATTCGAACTAGGCGTTATTCCTCATAGAATGAGGTTTACCTAGTTCGAATTAAGCGCTCCGCTAGTTCGAATTAAGTTCAAACTAGCGGTTTGTATGTGTAGCGCCTATCAAAGTTAATTCGAACTAACGTCTGTTAGTTCGAATTAACTTTGTAGTGTAGACATACCCAGTTTTACAAAGCCCTGGCTGGGATGATTTAGTTGGGGTTGGTCCTGCTTTGGGCAGGGGGCTGGACTCAATGACCTTCTGAGGTCTCTCCCAGCCCTAGGATTCTATGGCGTGTGCCTATAATCACTGCGCTATTTTGGAACATAGGCCTTTTATGGGCATTGCAGGTGAGTTCATCAGTTCCTTTCAGGTACGTATCTAGCCCCCATCACCAGGGTATTGGTGCACTTTTTTATGCTCAATGTATTTACCCTCCAACACCCTTGTAAAGCAAGGCAGCATATAATCCCCATAATACTGATAGGCAGCTGAGGTCCAGATTTTAAAAGGTTTTAGGCATTGCTGCTCTCAGCATTGCAAATGCCTAACTGAATTAGGAGTCTAAATCTCGTTTTCAAAAGGGGACTTAGGCACAGGGGAATATTAATCCTGTTGCTTGTCACGACTAAACACCTTTAGATAGCTGGCCCTGAGTGACGTGCCCAGTCACACAGGGATATTGTGGCGGAGAACAGCACTGAGCTCAGCTCTTCAAGAGGCAGACAGTGTGGTCTCATGGGGTCTGGAAACTCATGCTCTGCTTCGCAGTTCTGCTATTGATGCACTGGGAGATAGATGCCAAGTCCTTGTGTGCTCCAGGGCTGGGGCACCTATCAAAAAAATGTGTGGAGGTTGTTATACAATGGCAGTCAGCTCCCCGCCAGCACCTCCCACCCACCGGTGGCCCTGCCGCTCAGCTCCTCCCCCTCCATTCCACTGCTTTCCCCCCTCCTCAGTCTGAGGTTTGGTGGCATGAAGGCAGCTCTGGGAAGAGCGGGGAGGGGTGCACTCAGGGGCAGAGGTGGGAAGAGGCAGGGTCAGACTCAGGATTGGGTAGGAGCAGAGCTGGAGGTTGAACACCCCTGGAGCCCAGAGGAAACTGGTGCCGATGCTGGAAGAGTCATCTCCTCCCATGCCTTGCCTGGCTTTGGCCTGTATCATCAGGAGGTCAGACTAAGAGATCCCCAGATGAGGACCCTAACCTCTGGCCCATTGGAAATTGCCACAGCTGTACCATGTGGAAGTGTCCTGGAACAATCATAACAGCTGGATTACCACAGTTAGTTCTGGCTCAAAAAGGAATCTTGGCAGCCTCCGGTGGGGCGAGACCAGACACCAAGCCCTAGGCTGGATCAAGTCTCTCAGCCAGAGCAGCATGGAACTTGGACAGTTACTTACATCTCCATCCTCTGGGTGCCCCTACTCTGGGAACACTCATGGTGTGGAGGAGGAAGCAGGGCTGTGCACTGCCCCACCCCCAAGCATGCAGAGCTGCTTCTCCTGAGGCTTTTCCTGGCATAGAAGCAAGGGGTGTGTGTCTGGGAACGGTGTGGGGCATAGAACCACGTGTGCCCCAGGAGTGAGGTGGCACCCGCACCCTCACCCCCAGACCATGCAGGGCCCTCTCTTGCCCAGCAAAATCTTTACTCCTGATACCCTGCTTGCCAGAGTATTTCAAAATAAATGATAGAGACTTTGTCTTGCCATGTGGCTTTGTTTCCATTTGACATCATACAGGTATAAGGCCAACTTTGCTGTAGCATATCATATATATAGGAGCCCAATGTCTGAGACTCTGTAATGCTGAAATGCTGGCTGTTCCCTCTGGGTGGCGCTGTTGTTTCCCTGGCTGTTCCCTCTGGGTGGCGCTGTTGCCTGAGTCACGTCCTTCACCTCCCGACGTGGTGCTCAGCTGACTTCTGCGCCACTCAGCCGGGCCGCCACGTAGGAGCAAGTGGCGCAAGCGACCGTTTGGTCTCCTTGCTTACCATGCAGCACGGGGAGCGCAGTGTCCAAATGGCCATTTGGGCTCCGCAGTCCCCCAAGTGAGAGGCAGGAGGGGAGGAGAAGAGAAAGAGAGAGACAGAGAGAGAGGCAGAAGGCAGAGGAGAGCTGAGAGAGAGACACAGAGCGAGAGATCGGAGGCTCAGGAGAGAAGACTGACGTGGCAGAGAGATCTGGCTGTTCCCTCTGGGTGGCGCTGTTGCCTGAGTCACATCCTTCGCCTCCCGCTGTGGCAGTCGGCTGACTTCTGCACTGCTCAGCTGGGCTGCCGCGGGGGAGCAAGTGGTGCAAGCGGCTGTTTGGGCTCCGCACTCCCTATGCAGCACGGGCACCGCGGTCCCCCGAGTGAGAGGCAGGAGGGGGAGGAGAAGAAGAAGAGAGAGACGGAGAGAGAGGCAGGAGGCGGAGGAGAGCTGAGAGAGAGAAGGGGAGGCAGTAGGAAGCGAAGAGAGAGAGAGAGACACGGAGCAAGAGACTGGAGGAGCAGGAGAGAAGACCGACATGGAGGATAGACTTGAAAATCTTATCTTATGACGGGCTAATTGGCTAGTATTGGGAATAAATGTCAAAATTATGTATCTGCACGTATCTCTTATGTATCTCTTTTTAAACTGAAATGTGAAGTGTATCCCAAAAAAATCAACTCTGAGAACCAAGAAAGGTCACCAGGTTATGGGATGGAGCTGGGATGTGAGGAGCAAGAGATATTTTTGAATATGGAAGTTTGAAACAGGAGGGTACTTTGCCCAAGGAATTTTACATGCTTCATTCATTGAGATGGAAAGTTTTTGAGGAAGCTCCATATACAAATGTTGACAGAATATCAATGATTGGAGCTCTGGAGAGGAGGTGGAGGCGGTGGGGACATGTTCTCTCAACACACACTGACTACACACATGAAATTCTCTGAAGAGGAAGCTCCCGGTAATAGAGAGGGGTGCACGTTGCTGGAATTATAAAGAGAAAAGGTTGCATTGAGTATGGGAAACAGTGTTATCCAGGACTTCTGAGAACAGAGGGGATAGCACAGCGATTCAAGAATCAGCTGTGAAATACCCAGATCTCTGAACTATAGAGCTATATTCTTACAGAGCCAGCTCAGCAGACCATCCTTCTGAATTAGGCATCTCACACATTCTAGGCAGTTTATTGGGTGGGGTTTTTTCAGCTAAGACCTCAAAAACAAGATTCCGTTTTGCGTATGTACATCACACTTTTCATAAGAGGAGGCAGGTGTCTTTTGTCTACATTTCCCATTTGTAGTCTGTTGTGCCATGTTCTATGCATTGATCAGTTGTCACCCTCCCCCCCAGAGGTGTTTGTTTGGTGTTTGTACTGCACACGGTTTGCATAGCACGTTAGAATCCTTCAGGACAGCAGGTGCAATGTACATGTTCAATACAATCAGCCCTCTATGAGTGCTGACAGCGATCCATGCTGTATAGCAAATACAGGAGGACAGTCCGAATTAATCAAACAAAACAAAACAGACAATAGCATTGGGAGCTCAGATGAAAGTCCAGTCTCAAAACAGTGCTTTAAAAAATACTTGATTTTAATTAAATCGTCATCTAGAATTGAGTTCCTCAGGCTTCACTAATGGAAGGCGCCATGGAAGATAGAACTATTGGAACAAATACAAGAGAAGCTTCAAGGCACACAAAAGAGAAGCGTAAGGGGAAGCTGAAAGTAGAAGGAAGAGACAGCTGGCTGGGAAGGTGGCCTGAGTGGAGGGATGGCAGTTGGAGAGTGAGAAAAGGGTAATTTATATGCCATAGTTCAAACAGGAATTAATTCTGGGAATTTGGTGGCCTATGGAACAAAGGAGCTGGTTTCTTCTGGACTTGGAACCCAGGAACCTTTCCCATCAAAGGCCACCCTGGGTGACATTTGTGCTGGTTGTATCCTGGGGCAGGTTCAGGGTCACTGGCCCCAGGCCGGTGCATGGTGACTGCCCTGGGTCCCCATCAAGCATCCAGGAAAGCTGGCAGGAAAGCTGGCAGAGTTCCTGCAGTGCTCGGGGGAAGTACACCAAACCCAAAAAGCGTCTGTAAAACGTGTTGTGTTTGACATCTTGTGACTAAACTCTGCCTCCCTGGAAACTTGCACACAGGTTCCAGTTACAAGTACTTGGAAACTCTGAGGCCTGGTCTACACTAAGAGGAAAAGTCAATTTAAGATACGCAACTCCAGCTATGTTAAGTATGTAGCTGAAGTCAAAGTATCTTAAATCACATTTTTGGTGCCTAACACACAGTGGGAGGTCGATGGGAGCAAACTCTCCCGTCTGCTTCCATTACTCATAGACTCATAGACTTTAAGGTCAGAAGGGACCATTATGATCATCTAGTCTGACCCCCTGCACAATGTAGGCCACAGAATCTCACCCACCCACTACTCACCTATATCTCAGATATTGAAGTCCTCAAACGATGGTTTAAAGACCCCAAGATGCAGAGAATCCTCCCACAAGTGACCAGTGCCCCATGCAACAGGGGAAGGTGAAAAACCTCCAGGACCTCTGCCAATCTACCCTGGAGAAAAATTCCTTCCCGGCCCCAAACATGGCAATCAGCTGAACCCTGAGTATGTGGGCAAAACTCACCAACCAGACACCCAGAAAAAAGTTCTCTATAGTAACTCCTATCTTCCCACCATTGGCCTATTTACCACTTATAGTGAAAGGTCAATTAGTTACCAAGATCATGTTATCTCATCAAACCATCCCCTTCATAAGCCCATCTAGCTTAAACTTGAAGCCAGATAGGTCTTTTGCCCCCACTACTTCCCTTGGAAGGCTGTTCCAGAACTTCACTCCTCTGATGGTTAGAAACCTTTGCCTAATTTCGAGTCTAAACTTCCTACTAGCCAGCTTATATCCATTTGTTCTTGTGTCCACATTGGTATTGAGCTTAAATAATTCCTCTCCCTCCCTGGAATTTATCCCTCTAATATATTGAAAGAGTGCAATCATGTCCCCCCTCAGCCTTCTTTTGGTTAAGGTAAACAAGCCACGTTCCTTGAGTCTCCTTTCATAAGACAGGTTTTCCATTCCTCGGATCATCCTAGTGGCCCTTCTTTGTACCTGTTCCAGTTTGAATTCATCCTTGTTAAACACGGGAGACCAGAATTGCACACAGTATTCCAACTGAGGTCTCACCAATGCCTTATATAACGGCACTAACACCTCCTTATGTCTACTGTAAATACCTCACCTAATGCATCCCAAAACCGTATTAGCCTTTTTCACGGCCATGTCACATTGGCGGCTCATAGTCATCCCGTGATCAACCAGGACTCCGAGGTCCTTCTCCTCCTCCGTTACGTCTAACTGATGTGTTCCCAGCTTATAACTAAAATTCTTGTTATTATCCCTAAATGCATAACCTTACACTTCTCACTATTAAATTTCATCCTAGTATTATTACTCCAATTTACAAGATCATCCAGATCTTCCTGCATGATATCCTGGTCCTTTTCTGATTTGGCAATACCTCCCAAATTTGTGTCATCCGCAAACTTTATTAGCACACTCCCACTTTTAGTGCCAAGGTCAATAATAAAAAGATTAAATAACAATGGTCCCAGAACTGATCCCTGAGGAACTCCGCTAGTAGCCTCTCTCCAGCCTGACAGTTCACCTTTGAGTATGACCCGCTGTAGTCTCCCCTTTAACCAGTTCCTTATACACCTTT
The DNA here is from genome assembly GCF_049634645.1 of Pelodiscus sinensis. Lineage (NCBI taxonomy): Eukaryota > Metazoa > Chordata > Testudines > Trionychidae > Pelodiscus > Pelodiscus sinensis. Next base: position 3,815,980 of record NC_134739.1, on the reverse strand, counting down.
CAATTTTCATATTGATCCCCATCTTTTCCAATTTAACCAATAATTCCCCATGTGGTATTGTATCCTACTCCTCGTGAGGAGCAGGACTACCGTGGCCAACAGGAGCGACCTCTCAGTTCAAATTAGTGGGTCTGTTGATCTTCTCTGTAGTGTAGTCAAGCACTGAAGTCATCAGGGAACTTGTCCTTAGTTTATTGAAGGTGAGTGTAGCAGTTCTGGACAGCAATACTGTAAATTCGGGATTCTCTGGTGTGGCATCCTGACAGATCTTTTGCTGTTAGTGACAATAAACGTTCGGCTGCATGCGTTTTCGTATGCTCCCCCAGGATATCATGCAAGCTCTGTGCAGGTAGCTAGCATAATAGACTTCACAAGAGCCCCCAAAGACCACAGACTCAGATAAGATACAAAGGCACTTTATTGTCGAACCATGTACATTAATAGTTGTCGGTAGCCAGCTACGTATTTGTACCTGGGACAATGGACATGGCTCAATCAATAGTATGGATTTCACTATCACCCCCTGGGCTGGCAAAAGAGTTAAGTGAGGTACCCCAGCATTTATAGACAGAAATGAACAATCTGTGATACACCCTGTACATATCATCTTACGCACTAATGACACATTTGGTGTCTCTCCTTGGACTTTCCTCCAAAGCAGTCACTGTCCCTTGTTCTGCTTTCACTCTTGGGCTGTGTCTAGACTGGCAAGTTTTTCCACAAAAACGGCTGCTTTTGCAGAAAAACTTGCCAGCTGTCTACACTGGCCACTTGATTTTGCGTAAAAGCACTGACGTTCTACTGTCCGAAATCAGTGCTTCTTGCGCAAATGCTTTGACGTTCCCGTTTGGGCAAAAGCCCTTTTCCGGAAATGCTTTTGCGCAAAAGGACAGCTGAAAACTGTTTTGCGCAAAAAAGCCCAGATGGTGAAAATGGCAATCGGGGCTTTCTTGCACAAAACCGCGTCTAGATTGGCATGGACGCTTTTCCGCAAAAAGTGCTTTTGCGGAAAAGTGTCCGTGCCAATCTAGACGCTCTTTTCTGCAAATGCTTTTAACAGAAAAACTTTTCCGTTAAAAGCATTTGCGGAAAATCATGCCAGTCTAGACGTAGCCTTGCTGTTTCCAACTATTTTATCATGTACTCGGCTGGGTGTCCCTGTACTGCCCAGGTGAAATGTATTTAGACACTTCATGTGCTTCTATGCGTGGCTGCAGTTCTAGTGCCGAGAGACACTGACTTGCCGGCAAACATTTGCTTTTGACGTGGCCTGTCTGTTACTCAGCGTATAACTATTGCTTACTTTGGTTCAAGCACCAGGCCCGTCTTCAGACTTTTTCTTTCTCCTAGGGCAAGGATTGGCAAGCAGAAACCCTAGTAGGAAGGGATTGTAATTTTTTCCAATTTGCTCGCAGCTAATATTGGGTAGGAACTGGACTTGCCGTTTCCTGGTAAATTCACATTTCTGCAGTTTTTCTGTTTGGAAACTGAAGCAAGTCCCACAACCTTTGAAATTTCATGCAAAACCAATTTGTTTTCCCCACTCTGATTAAACCAAACACTTTGTTCTGATTTTGATCATTTTCATATTATAGATCATAATTTTTAAATGAAAACAAAGTCATTTCAAAATGGAAAAATGAAGACGTTCCATTCTGAAAATGATTTGAAACAAATCAATTTGACTCTACCAAAATGATTTTTTAAGTCTTCCAAACTGAAATTTTGTCAAAATGCACAGAAGCACATGCAAGAGGAAAGAATTATCAAGAAAGGAGACACCGTGGCAGATGTATCCCTATAGGCAGCATTATACAATGCCCCTGTACAGGGCAATGCCCACAGAGTTAGAGAACTCTGCTCTGGGAACATGCTGACAGAGAGAGGTCAGCACACACAGAGGAAGGAATAAAGCCCCGAATGGTGCACTGTCTCAGATCTCTCTCATGACGCTTGAGCACCCAATGGGTTAATCTGCAGATATGTGCATTATGGTGAAAGCTTCTCCCTCGCTTTGCTTTCCTCAGCTGACAGGGCAGCTGGCTCCTGGCTCCCAGGTAGGGGTTGTAGGTTTCTGAGCAATGTTTGAAGTGTACTATTATAACTTCCTTCAGTGACTATAGTACTCTTGAGAGGTCCTGGTTGGGCAGCTCTGGGGTCCTTTCTTCCCACAGGGCAAGCATAGGGTTAGCAGCAGCATCTGCTTCCTCCACCCAGCCCTGCTACTGGGTCTCAGAGCAGGGCTGGACTAGGAAGGAGAATTTTGTTCTAGCCCTAAATGTAAAGTGGAGGGAGGGGCAGGAAGCTTTGGAATCCTCCACCATATGCACATGAAACATAGGTACACACATACACTGTAGCAGTGTCGCCTACTAGTCTGGCTTGAGGCCTGCTTATTCCTCAGTTTTCCCTCAGGCAAGTTGGTTCTCTTAGCCTCCCAGCAGAGTTTTATGAGGAGACATGGTCTCTCCTGGCTAAGTCCAGCCCCTCCAGGGTACCCAAGACCACCCAAAAAAAGTCTTCCATTCCACCCTATCTCACCAGGCACAGCCCTTTCTTCCAAGGGACACTCCTGTTCAACACTCCTGTGGATTGATCCCTGGCTCCACTCTCCCTCCGGGTCTCTTGTCAGCCTCTCATGTTTCCCCTTACTAGCGGGGAGTCACTGCTTCATAGACTCATCGAATAGAATCCTAGGACACGGGAACTGGAAGGGACCTCGACAGCTCATCAAGTCCAGCCCCCTGCCCTCACAGCAGGACCCAGCACTGTAGACCATTCCTGACAGGTGTCTGTGTAACCTGCTCTTCAATATCTCCAGTGATGGAGATTCCACAACCTCCCTAGGCAACTTATTCCAGAGTTTAACCACCCTGACAGGTAGGAAGTTTTCCTAATGTCCAGCCTAAACCTCCCTGGCTGCAATTTAAGCCCATTGCTTCTTGTCCTGTCCTCAGCGGCCAAGGAGAACCATTTTTCTCCCTCCTCCTTGTGACGCCCTTTTAGGTACTTGAAAAGCAAACTCTGCTTCCATCCACGAGGTGCCAGTAGACAGGAGCCCCCCCTTCTATGGGTTCCCAGCCCAGGGACTGCCTGCCCCTCCTCATCTCACTCTGTCCGGCTTTTCCTTCCCATGGCCTCTTCCAATAGTATCAGCCGTTTCTTCCTGTTTCGTACAGGGCAGCAGCTGCCTGCAAGGCGCCTCACCCTGGAGCAGAGCTATGCCCCCTTAGTTCTCCCAGCAGGCTCAGCTCCTAGCCAACTCATCCCTCGTCAGATCTCCACTTACTGCCTCCGCCTGAGCAAGGTCTCTCACCCATGCAGCTGAGCTCCCAGTCTCGTGAAGGGCCAGCTCAGGATGGCACGTGCATCTGGATACTCGCACGGGCGTATCTGCTCTCATGTTATCCCAGCCTCTCAGGGTTGTGCCAGAGTTTACTTTCCAAACCCTGCTGCACTGAAATGCCTGATCCTATGAGCCCTTCCCACAGAACTTCCCGGCAGCCATCGGTGAGTGTGGGCAGCTAGGAGTGAGGGCTTTTCGGCTGGGTGATGGTCGAGCACGGGGCTCGCAAGGAAAAAAACAGGTAGAGGGAAACACAAGCTACGAAGCCTCCCACACCCTGCTTCTGTGGCAAACTAGTCCTGGTGGTGCAGTGAAGGTGCTGCCGTGTTTTATTGCAGCCGTGCACGCCAGGCAGTGCCAGTGGCTCAGGTACTCGGATTCGACCAGTTCCGAGATAGAGACTGAGTCCTAACCTGCAGGAGCCCTTCCGGCAGCCTCCCTCCACTGGGTCAGCTTTCTCCTGACCTTCATTCATCTCTCTGGGCAGCACGGGGGAGGAGGCCTGGATTTAGCTTTGGGCTCTGCCTCACCTAGGAAGCGCAGCATTGGCACAAAATCTTCTCTTCTCCAGCCATGGCAGGTTACTTCAGACTCACAGTGATGTCCAGCCTGAGCAACTCTGGCCAGGCCGCAGCCTGGATGCTCTGAACCAGAATGTGGCAAGGCAGCTTGGCTGGGAAAGGTCTACTTGGCTTTGGCCCTGCTATATCAATGACTCAAGCTGCTGTAGACTGGACCACACAGGCAAGTTGCCTGAGTGCTCAAGCACAGGGGATTTTGTGGCTCCTCGTTCCCTGCATAGAAAATCAGACCCTACCAATGTGCGTACGTGCATTGCTCCTTGCAGGCTTATATGTGACTAAAAAGCAGGTGTGGGCCCCCTAAATTCAGAGTTTCAAATCCCAAGCAAATCAGCTCAGTGCATCACCTTTCGGAGGGAGGAAAAGTGAAGTGCACAGTGGATAAGGAAGCATCAGGGAGCAGCAGCCTTCCACCCAAAAGTGACAGTATGTCATTGATTAGAGGATTGCTGTCTGTCTGTCAGCTGGGGTCAGAGCTGCTCATTTTCCCCATGAAACCGAGTGTGTGTGTTTTGGTTTCTTTTTTTCCTAGGAATTTTAAATTGAACATTTTTGTAAAAAATGCTCAGGTTTTCATCAAAAGCTGACACCTCTCCTGTCCCCCAAAAGTAAAAGGTTTTGATTTCCAGCAAGGAAAATCCAGCATTCTTCAGTTTGGTTTGAAATTGAAATGTTTCAGTTGCCCAAGAAAATCTTCACATTTTGGCCCTTCCCCTTCCCCAATTTTAGAGACAAATGTTGATGAAAACTAAAAAAAATGTCCTGCCAGCTCTAGTCAGGATCCTCCTGTGTTTGAGAGCCTGTGGCTGCTTGCATTGCTGTGGTCTAAGAAACCATCAGCCCACCCCAGCTAATCCAGTATCTCATTGACTTCACTCATAAGGAAGTGAATTTCCCCCTCCTCCAGGTGAATCCTCCGGAAGCATCAACCAGCTGCTTCACAGCATGACTTGAAGTGCCCATGTTACCAGAAAGCTTCTGGTCTCATCCTCCCTACTGGGTTTATAAGTTGCCTTGTAAACAACTGAAGCTTCCCGAAAGGAATCAAATAAAACCTTACCCGAGCCCACAAAAGTGCCTCTTCTGTCTCAGACTAGGCGGAATCAAACCCTTGGGTTATTTGCTACTCAGGTTCCAGGCAATAGGAGACTAATGCACAGAAAGCAATAGCTTCACAGCCTGCTACCATAACTCAGGCTTGAGGGAGGTTAGCACAGCTTCCTTCCAAAGAATCCACACCAGCCAGCCTTTTAGAAACCATGCTGAGAGGCATGAGGGTTTTTCTTATACTTGTTTAAGCAAAGTGATTGTTGAATAACATCGCAGACTGCCAAGTCGGGCATCTATGCATGCACGCACCCACGCACACACACATTACAGGGAGAGCTAACAGTGACACCTGTATTTAGGTTTCCCCACTCTTTTCATTATACATTTTTCTTGCAAACTATTTTTATGAAACTGACACCCCTCTGAATTTTGCAGTGGGCCTTTGAAAACCAGGCAGAGGAAACTGGAAACCTTCCTCCCCCTACCCCCCGCCCTCCCCCCGGTATCAAGGATATGACTTGCCTCTTGCCATGAATTTCTGTTTAGATTTGGGTGAGAGAAGGTGTTGCAAATCATTCTTTCCCATCTCTGGTTTACAAGTTGAAATCAGGCTGTGGGGGCCCAGTGGTGGAATGACACATGGGAGGTGTGAATGCCAAAAGGGAGGCTGTGGGAGAAGGGGACCTTACAGTTTTTACCCTCTATCTCTAGAATAGTCTGGGTGAAATTCACCTCTGTGTTCAGGGCTTATGCAGGATCTGTGTACCATGTAGACCCTATTTTAAGGGTTGCCCGGAGTGAATGCCACCCAGGACAGGGCGCCATAGAATCATAGAATAATAGGACTGGAAGGGACCTCGAGAGGTCATCGAGTCCAGCCCCCCGCCCTCAAGGCAGGACCAAGCTCCGTCTACACCATCCCTGACAGATGTCTATCTAACCTGTTCTTAAATATCTCCAGAGAGGGAGATTCCACCACCTCCCTTGGCAATTTATTCCAATATTTGACCACCCTGACAGTTAGGAATTTTTTCCTAATGTCCAATCTAAACCTCCCCTGCTGCACTTTAAGCCCATTACTCCTTGTCCTGTCCTCAGAAACCAAGAGGAACAAATTTTCTCCTTCCTCCTTGTGACACATCCCAGCAAAGAGCCATGATCTGGTGTGTCCCAGAACAGACTAATAAAGTCTCTCTGCCAAAATCACTCCACTCGCAGTGTGTCTGTGTTAGCTGCTTGGATATTTTTGAAAGTCTTTTGAAGTACAAGGAGCCTATAAATAAATGATTAGAACAAGACCTAATAAAGCTTTTACTCCCGTGTGTTAACAGCTCATTATTGTAGAGGTTTGTGTCCTGCTCTTTCCTGCAGTAGAGACACTTTTTAATGAATCTCCATTTGTTTTCCTGGCATTAATATTTCAAACGCCTTCTACTCACTGTATAGCTCCTCTCCTTTAGCAAGGAAACGAGCCCACAGGGAGGGCCAGCTCGGGTTCTCCATTCCTGTGGGGGAATAATTGCCCATGGGTATGTCTACACTGCCACCCTCGTTCAAACTAGGGTGCCTAATGTAGGCAATCGAAGTTGCAAATGAAGCCCGGGAGATTTAAATATCCCGGGCTTCATTTGCAACTTCGATTGCCTACATTAGCCACCCTAGTTCGAACCAGGGTGGCAGTGTAGACATACCCTCAGAGACAGATGTGGGGTGGCAACAGGAAGAGGAAAGGAGGGACAAAGGAAGCTGCTAAGAAGAGATTATATAACATGCCAGCCCAGTTGGGGCTTGTTGGCAGCATTTCACTACACACATCCCAGCAAAGGGTTTTCTTCCATGACCCTCAGAGCTCAATGCCACCTCCAATACTAGAAGTTGTCCCGTGCATTGGGATGAAGGAGGCTAGTAGCGTTGCAGGGTGGGGATACCACAGGGGTGGGATAAGGAGTAACAGAGTGTGAGATAGAGAGAGCGGAGGGTGAGTCCAGTTGTTCAGACACTAGCCTTAAATTTCAGAGAGCTGGATTCTGTTCCCTGGTTTGCTGGAGAGTCCCTGAGCAACACTGGGCAGTCACTGAGTCTATGCTACAGAGAAAATCGCTGCTGCCACAGGCAATCTTCCGGGGTTCAAATTAGTGGGTCTAGAGAAGACTCTCTCATTTGAACTGAGAGGCGTCCCCCTCGGTGGCAGTATTCCTGCTTCTCACGAGGAAAATCGATGGGAGGGTGAGCTCCCTTTGAGCTCCTGCTGTGTGGACAGCACCAAAATGTGATTTAAGATACTTCAGCTCCAGCTACATAATTAATATCTTAAATCAGCGGTTCCCAGCTACCGGGCCAACTACCTCTGGCTGCCAGGCTCTGGGGGTTGGGGCACACCGCTCTTCCACAGCTGTTGGGAGAGGTGTGTCCTGCCCCACCTCTCAGCCAACCAATGCCAGGCAAGTGAGGAGTCCCCTCCCAGGCGCGGAAGTGTGCTTCCCTGCATGGCGGGAGGGTCGAGGCCCTCCCACTGTGCAGGGAAGCGCTCTTCCGTGGCCCGGAGGAGACCTCACACTGCGCAGCCCTCCCACCATGCAGCAAACCACTCTTCTGTGGCCGGGAAGAGAACCTGCACTGGGATAAGGACCATGAAACAGATCAGTTTGGTTTTTAGCAAACACCAGCAAGTAAAGACCCAGCACAAAACTCCCTTCATCCCCAGTTCCATGTCTGCTTTCTCTCAGGTTGGCTGAGCTGTGCGTTGGGAGGAGATAGTCTTTTAAATGGATTCTTCTGGAGGCTATAAAAGAGCCCATCTTCCAAATAAGAAGTCAAAGGAACTGGACATCTTGAGCAAAGGGCTGGTCAGATAAGACGTGTGGTAAAAATTGTATCTTGACAAAGTTCTCGCTGGGATGATTGAGTTGGGGTTGGTCCTGCTTTGAGCAGGGTTTGGACTCAATAAGGGTATGTCTACACTACCCCGATAGTTCGAACTAGCGGGGTAATGTAGGCATACCGCACTTGCAAATGAAGTCCGGGATTTGAATTTCCCGGGCTTCATTTGCATAAGAGGGGCTCCGCCATTTTTAAATCCCCGCTCGTTCGAACCCTGTGCCGCGCGGCTATAGGTGGCATGAACTATGTAGTTCGAACTAGGCTTCCTAGTTCGAACTACTATTACTCCTCGAAATCCCCGCTCATTCAAACCCTGTGCCGCGCGGCTACACGCAGCACGAACTAGGTAGTTCGAAGTAGGCTTCCTAGTTCGAACTACCGTTACTCCTCATTCCACGAGGAGTAATGGTAGTTCGAACTAGGAAGCCTACTTCGAACTACCTAGTTCGTGCTGCGTGTAGCCGCGCGGCACAGGGTTTGAACGAGCAGGGATTTAAAAATGGTGGAGCCCCGCTTAGGTAAATGAAGCCCGGGAAATTCAAATCCCGGGCTTCATTTGCAAGTGCGGTATGCCTACATTACCCTCCTAGTTCGAACTAGGAGGGTAGTGTAGACATACCCTAACCTCCTGAGGTCTCTTCCAGCCCTGACCTTCTATGATTCTATGAACCAAGATTGTAATTTTGTTAAATTTTAAGCTCTAGAGAGAATTGTTTCTTATTTGCTTGCAACCTGTGGCTGGGTCCCTGGTGGCTGGGTTGCCTAGTGGCTAGGCCACTAAATAAGCAGGTGAGAAAAGGGGGGTGCTGGCCCAGGGACTCTAAACCACGCTCTAGGGGATGGGCCTAGCTGAGCCCAGAGGCTTTCTTTAACCCCTGGGACCCAAGCGCTCCTTTCTCTGATCCCTCACACAGCCATTTTTCACTATCTTTTAAGCTTGAATTCACTCAGAATCCACCTCCTTTCGCAATACCCTGTTTTACTTTCAGTCTAAACCAGCCCAGTGCTGCGTTTGAAGTGAACAGGTTGCTAACTCCAGTTAAAGGGACAAGTTGGGCAGTTTGTCTTCTTAGACGAGCAAATGACCCTTAGGAGTCCTCCGAAAGGTCAAGGAAAGGGCCAAAGGATGCAGAACACACAGGTTTGGAGGAATCTGGAACTGGAGGATGTTGGGGCTTTTACCTCAGGTACAACCGGAGCTGGGGCTGGGGCATAACAAGCCAGCTGCTGCAATTCAAGTTACCAGTTCAGAGTTGCTGATAGCACAGACACTCAGTGCATGCTCATGTATTTTGTAAGGAAATGCGTGACAGGGGAGGCATCACGTGATGATTCCCTGTTGTGTTTCCTCCCTGTGGTGGCAATTGGTGTTGGCCACTGTCGGCAAACAGGATCCTGGGCTAGTTGGACCATTGGTCTAACCTAATGTGGCCGTTCTTATGTTCTTACTGGCTGTGAGACACGGTAGCAGTGTATTTAAGGGTTACAGGACAAGGGATGACAACTCCTCACTGCTCTGGATGGCATCTCACAATGGACACTTCTAGACTTCCCACGGCTTTCGAAAGAAGATATGAAAATTCAGCACAAATTTGCATATCTTCTTCAGATCCTGTTTTTGGAAGAGTTGTTTTTTTTAAAAGCAATCTAGACACGGTTTGTTAAAAAAAAACCCTACCCCTTTTTCGAAAGAACCCTTCTTCCTAAAAAAATGAAGTGTACAGGGTAAATTCGGCAGTCTAGATGTGCCCAACGTGGTGGGGGTGCCTAGAACAACACACACAAACTGAACATTTTAAGAAAAAATGTTTTCAGTGAAAAAAAAAATCAAACCCTTTCACCTATGAGGTGTGTGAAATTAATTGATTCACAGAAGCCCATTTTTTTCAGTTTTTATTATTCCCCATTGTGATGGAACAGCCCAGCCCCGCACTCAAGCCCAGGGATTCCACCGGGCTCAGGTGGTTGAGAGGGCCACACCTCCACAGCCCTACTGGGTATGCTCACAGGGGAACAAGGTATAAAGGGCTGCAGACCTGCTCGGTTGGGGCAGACTGCCATAGGAGCAGGAGTTAGGGCACAGCCTCCAGAGTCACAGACCCAACAGACAGAGAGGGAGTCATCAGGCCCGCTGGACCCTCTGCTGTCAAGCCCAAGCTGGGCTCAACCCCAACGCCATAACCGCCAGCCAGCCACCCCAGACGCTGGACTTGCCGCCGCTACCCCAGACGCTGGCTGGGGAGGCACTGCTACTGCTACCCGACTCACGCCGAGCCAGTGGTGGGAGACACCCGCCGCTGATAGGGCCCTGGGTCGGGGCCCGGTGGAGAGGGAGAGCCCGGGCCCCCCTACCCCTTCTTCCCTGACCCCCGGCGAGTGGGGGAATCGGTTGAAAGACTAGGCCTCAGAGCCTGTGTATGAAAGACTAGGCCAGTGGGCTGTAGTTCCCCTAAGACAGGGGCAGTCTACTTTGAGAACAGACCCGAGAGGTGTAAACTATACTCCGGATCTGGGCGGCACACTCCGAAGGGGGGACTGTACCCCGACACCTGTACACAACCAAGATTAATTGAAAATGGACTTTTCCCATAGACTTATCATGTTGACCACCACCGTCTCCCAAAAAAGCCATTTTTCCAGGGAAAAAAGCATTTTCCATTAAAATGTTAGACCAGCTCTCTATTTGTAAGGGGGTATTTGGCATGGAGCAAATGGTTTCAGTTTTGAAAAATCAATGTTTTCCATCTTTAAAAAAAAAAAATCCCAACCAGTTCTAAGAAGTTTTTATAGAAAAAACAGCAACAGCTTGATAACAATCATGTGACCCAGCCAGTAGGCCATAAGCCAGCATTCTAAAGGCTTTGCTGCCTTAACTCATACACAGACATTTTTTTTCAAGAAGGGATGATTTGTGAGTGCGTGCTTCTAGCCTATGTCATGAATGGGAGCTGCAAAGGAGAGCCTAACTTACCTGGAGAGGGAGGAAAGGGTTAAGCTAACCTTAACCTATTCTGCACCTGAGGGAGGGGGTTGGGCATTGAGCCAATGAAATGCAGCTAAAGAATTTCAAACAGAGACTGCTTCCCTCCTTTGTTTGAGAGAGAAGGGTATTTTCTCCAGGCACAGAGGGAAGAAATAAACTCCCCCCAAAACAGACCCCCTAGATTCATCAGAATGTGTGAGTAGGAAAATCTTTAGGTAGTCTGTCGTGTTTATTGTTCTCCTTGTTTCGGTCTGAGATGATTAATTGTCTTTTGTTCTTCTCTCTTGTAACCAAGAGTTAATCCAAGGGAGAATCACTGAGTTTTGTTTCAATTCATGGCTTTTTAACACCAAGTCATTGAGGGTATGTCTACACTACAAAGTTAATTCGAACTAACAACCATTTAAATCGAACTAGCGGAGCGCTTAATTCGAACTAGGTAAACCTCATTCTACGAGGAGAAACGCCTAGTTTGAATTAAGTCGTTCGAATTAATGGCTGTGTAGCCACTTAATTCGAAGTAGTTGGAGGCTAGCCCTTCCCAGGTTGCCCTAGTGGCCACTCTGGGCCAAACCAGGGAAACTCTTCTGCCCCCCTCCCGGCCCTTAAAGGGGCTTGGTCTGGCTACAGTGCTTGTGCCAGTTGCAAGCCTGCCAGCACCCAGCCAGCAGACCCTGCACCTGGCACGGCATGAGCCAGCCACCCGCTGCCACCCAGCCCTCCGCCTCTTCCCAGGACCAGGCTGGTGGCTTCCAGGAGCCTGCCCGGGGCTGCAAGAGGCAGGCACCTGCCTGGTCTAGTGCAGAGATCATGGACCTCATCGAGGTTTGTGGGGGGGCCTCCAACGTCCACGATCTCCACAATAGGCACAGGAATGCAGCCGTCTAGGGCAGGAGAGCTGCCAGCCTGGCCACCAAATGCCACATTCGAACCCAGGAGCAGGTTTGCATGACAATCAAGTTGGTCCAGTGAGACCCCCGACCCTTAGCTCTGAGCTTAGAACATAAGAATGGCCGTACTGGGTCAGACCAAAGGTCCATCTATCGTCGTAGCCTGTCTGCCGACAGCGGCCAACAGTAGATACCCTGGAGGGGATGGATCGAAGACAATGACCAAGCCATTTGTCTCGTGCCATCCATCTCCAGCCTTCCAAAAACAGAGGCCAGGGATACCATTCCTACCCCCTGGCTGATAACACTTCATGGACCCAACCTCCATGAATTTATCTAACTTCTCTTTAAACAGTGTTATAGTTCTAGCCTTCACAGCCTCCTGTGGCAAGGAGTTCCACAGGTTGACTATGTGCTGTGTGAAGAAGAACTTCCGCTTATTAGGTTTAAACCTGCTGCCCATTAATTTCATTTGGTGTCCTCCAGTGCTTCTATTATGGGAACTAATGAAGAACTTTTCTGTATTCACCCTTTTCTGTATTCTGTATTCACTCGTGATTTTATAGACCTGTATCATGTCCCCCCTCAGTATCCTCTTTTCTATGCTGAAAAGTCCCAGTCGCTTTAGCCTCTCTTCATATGGGACCTGTTCCAAACCCCTAATCATTGTAGTTGCCCTTTTCTGAACCCTTTTCAAGGCCAAAATATCTTTTTTGAGGTGAGCAGACCACATCTGTACACAGTACTGAAGATACGGCGTATCTTTCTAAGATACGGCGTATCTTTCTGGCTTCCCCCTTTCAGCTCCCTCCTCCCAGGTTTCCACCACCCCTCTCCCACCCTCTCTCTTACCCTCTCTCACCTTTTCCCAGTCTCCCCAGAGGTTAATTCCCCCCCCCCCCAGTTTTGTTAAATAAAGAGAGTTTCTATTTTTGAACACGTGTCCTTTATTTTTTACATCAGGAAGGGGGGCTAGGGAGGAGTAAGTGAAAGGAAGTAAGGGAGGAACGGGGCACGAGCCCCCGATGGGGAGGACTGGAGTGGCTCTGCCGGCTCCTCGGGATGGAAGCTCTTCTGCAGGGCCTCCTGGATCCTGACAGCCCCCCGATTGACCCCCCTGGATGGCAGCCTGCGGCAAGTGCAGCCGGGCTGATGGCCGAGTGCTGTGATGTGCCGAGTGTGGGCACTCAGGGCACTCCAAGACAGGACTGCTTAGCTGTCCCTCATCGAGTTAGACAAGCAAGCAGGGAACCCTGAGAACTGTTTGTCCGGGGTGGGGGTCGGGTCCCTTTAAGCACAGCCCTCGGCTAGCCTGAGGCAGCAGTTCTACACCCTAAGTCCTAACCTGATGCCCTGCCGGCACTGCTTCCGGCCAGCCTTAACTTCGGTTCAGGGTCCACTCAATGTGGACATGCTAATTCAAATTAGTTTTTAGGTCTAGATGCACTAATTTGAATTAGCTTAGTTCGAATTAACCAACACCCTGGTGCAGCTTCTAAATGGTGGGGCATCTACAGACATCAGGGAAAATTCTTGACTGAGAAAGGGGGCTGAAGTATCAACAGGGATACAGCCACAATCTTACATGCATGCGTGTCCACCATCATCTTAGCTGACACTCAGGGTGTGTCTAAGGGTACGTCCAGACTACATGCCTCCGTCGACGGAGGCATGTAGATTAGCCAGATAGGCAGAGGGAAATGAAGCCGCGATTAAAATAATCGCGGCTTCATTTAAATTTAAATGGCTGCCCCGCTCTGCCGATCAGCTGTTTGTCGGCAGATCGGGGCAGTCTGGACGTTCCCCATGTCGCCAGAAAACCCTTTTGTCGACCGCCCCGTTATGCCTCATCCCACGAGGCATAACGGGGCGGTCGACAAAAGGGTTTTCTGGCGACAGGGGAACGTCCAGACTGCCCCGATCTGCCGACAAACAGCTGATCGGCAGAGCGGGGCAGCCATTTAAATTTAAATGAAGCCGCGATTATTTTAATCGCGGCTTCATTTCCCTCTGCCTATCTGGCTAATCTACATGCCTCCGTCGACGGAGGCATGTAGTCTGGACGTACCCTAAACTACAGGGTTTTGTCGACAAAAGTGGACTTTTGTCAACGAAACTATACCTGCGTCCACACTGCCTTTGAGTTATGTCGACATAACGTCAACAAAACTCAGCAGTTTTGTTGACGTATGTAAACCTCATTCCACGAGGAATAACGCCTTTTGTCGACAGAGTTCTGTCGATAGAAGGCATTGTTGCATCTACACTGTCCTTTGCGTCCACACTGTTATGTCGACAAAGCGGCTTGCTTTGTTGACAGAACTGGATGTAGTCTAGACGCTCTTTGTCGACAGAAGCTTTGTCGACAGTATCTGTTGACAAAACTTCTGTCGACAAAGAGCGTCCAGACACATTGAGTTCTGTCGACAAAGCAAGCTGCTTTGTCGACAGAACCCTGTAGTCTAGACGCAACCCTACAGGCAATAACACCTTCTGTCGACAGAACTCTGTCGACAGAAGGTGTTATGCCTCGTAAAATTAGGTATACCAGCGTCGACAAAACTGCTGAGTTCTGTCGACGTTATGTCGACAGAACTCAGCGGTAGTGTAGATGCTGGTATAGTTTTGTCGACAAAAGTCCACTTTTGTCGACAAAACTCAGTAGTCTAGACACACCCTATCTGTTGACAAAACTTCTGTCAACAAAACCCTGTAGTCTAGACGTACCCTTAGGGATCTCCAGAATTAGAAGCCTAAACCTCTAAAACTTGAGCTGGAGAGTCAGATTCAATGGACACAGGCACTGTGGATTGGGCAGAGGGGGATGTGTAGCACTCCAAATGCAGTGAGTGATAACTGCACATGCCCAGACATTGGCATGATTCACTTAGAAGCTCATCTTCTTTCAGAGGCTGTGCAGATCCAGTGCCATTTATTTGGCTAGGTAGCTATTTGTCTTTCCTCCCTCTTGCACATCGTTTACATCTCTAAGGACTCTTCGCTCCACTGAAAGAGACAGGTATCTTGAGAAGCAACATGCGCATGTTGTAAAGGTGTCAAGCAAGCTGTTCTTTCTCAGGAAAACTTAATTTGTTTTCTTTTTTGATTTATGATCTCCTTTCATCTAAAACAAGACTCACTCTGAATTTGGAGTGCATATGAAATGATGCAACAATTCTGTGAGAATTTTTGAGATGTTGAAAAGTTTCCCTTTGCCAAGTTGGGACAGAAAGCTGAAATCTTGAAAATTTTTGCAAATCAACAGAGTTTTGATTGACATGAATTGACATTTCAATATTGTTTCAATTTTGTACTTTTCTTGCTTTCAAAATTTATACTTTAAAAAGGGCAGTTTAATTTCAAAACAAAAAGTTGTTTTGAGCCAAAATTTAAAACTTTAATTTAAAATTTCAAAATCTTTTACACAATTTCAAAACTTTTTTTTTCAGCATTTTTTCCATATCAGGAGAATTGTAAAAAGTGACTCTTCTCTATAAACAGCATTGGTTTCCAGAAATTAGCATGATGTTGGCAAAAAAGCATATCCAAAAAATTCCCCACCGGCCCTACTCCTGAGTTGCTTTTTGGTTTTCAAAGACATCCAAGGAAGAAAATGGCAGCAAAGAGCAGTGCCATCTGGTCCCCCATCAGTGTAGAGTATGTAATATTTACAAAACATTAGTTCTCCATCACTTTGGGCACTAATCATTTGGATTCACCCCTTTTAAATGGCTCCCAATTATCAATACCTTGCTAAAGGAACTTCCCAGCATGGTCCTTCTCACCCACCTAGTTTTGCCATGACTTGTGGATCTGTTCTGCACAGAGGCCTGCTCCGTATGAAAAAACATCTACAGGGCATGTTAGACCATGTTTCCCCCTCACTGGCTACGGCTCCAACTCTTGACACTAATGCATTTTTGACACGTTTTATCCAAAATTTCTGTGACTGCAGCTTCATCCATTAATCAATTATTAAATTTTAATGGAACATGTATAAATAGAGCATTAATTTACGTTTTGGATCTGCTCCCATCCCTGGCTCTCCTGCCTGGCTCCCCAGCACTCACATCAGCACTGTAGCCACTTGAATTCTGAGAGGCAGAGCAGGATTTGCCTTTCAAAGTGGACACGTGTAACTGCCCCACCCTGGGGACAGGCAGAAATCGGATTAGTCTTGGTGCTGCTCCTGGCTATCCACCTATGCTAACAGTTGGGGTTCACCTGAACCAGCTCTATTGCTGGCCCTTTGATACCAGGCAGTTGCAGAGGCTCTGCCCAGCCGTGCTGGAGGAGTCATTTCCCTGAGTCACTGGCTGTTCTCCCAGCCCCATACAGGTTCAAAGTCCCCAAGCAATGGGCTTAAAAGTGCAGCTACGCAGGGCTAGGAGGAGACAGAGCACAGAGAGACTTGGCATGTCCTTCTCAGCTGCTATGGATCTGTGTAACTGCACCCCAGGGAACATGTCTCTAACCCTCTCCACAGTACAACACTCTACTTTGTGTCTGCTTCATGAACCCCAGGAGAGAGAAATGGCTCTTACTTCACTTCCTGGGGGCCTTCCAGGGTCTCTGTGAGGTTGAATAAATGTCACACTAATGACGTGCCTGCTGTGGCTCACCAGCATGAATGCCAGCATCAGGGCAGACATTTGGGAACCAGAGCATGAGTCTAGCTGGGTGATTTCAATACTTA
The DNA here is from genome assembly GCF_049634645.1 of Pelodiscus sinensis. Classification (NCBI taxonomy): domain Eukaryota; kingdom Metazoa; phylum Chordata; order Testudines; family Trionychidae; genus Pelodiscus; species Pelodiscus sinensis. The sequence continues at coordinate 3,799,554 of NC_134739.1, read as the reverse complement.
GATTTCACCAGCCAAGTTTCTAGTGTGAACTCCTCAAGCACCACAGCAGCCTTAGCAGGGAGTCTCAGCCAGTCCCCTGGGGCATGCCAGCCTCTCCAGATTAGGGGTGAGCAGTAATTTTTGCAGGAAAGCCACTTCACTAATTTTAGTAATGGTCACGAGCCAGTCCTGTGGAAGGGGCAGGGCTGGATAAAGGGGGGAGCTAGCCGGGCAGCTGCCCGGGGCGCCAACCTATGGGGAGCACCTGATTGAAGTGGTAAGGGGCACCGCACGCCCAGAGGCGGGGCTATGCATGCGCTGCGTACCTGGGGGCGCGGCGCCCCTTACCATGTCAATCAGGTGCTGCGCGCCCAGGGGCGGGGCCATGCATGCGCCATGCACCTGCTGCCCAGGGAGCAAGTATGGCTCAGTCCGGCACTGGGAAGGGGCGGGGACTCAGGCAGAAGGGTTAGAGTCTCAGGTGGAAGGGGCGGAGCCTCAGGTGGAAAGGGGCTGTTCCCTCTAAGCACTGTGAGCCCCAGCAGGGGGAGGCGACTTCACGCTCTCTCCCCCCGCAGGCCCATCAATGCCTAGGAGCCGAGAAATGCATGAAGTCATTTGCTGTTCAGATCAGCTGGCTGTTCCCTCTAGGCACTGTGCACCCTTTGGAACAGCAAATTACTGCACACGTGCCCCTGCCTTGAGGTTTCGATGGGCCTGGGGGTGGGGCGGCAGCGTGGGCCATGGCCCGTGGGCCGTGTCAAATGACTTGGCGTGCTGGATCTGGCCAGTGTGCTGGATCTTGCTCATCTCTGATCTAGATGGTCCCTTATACCACATATCACAAAAATATTCAAGTTACAGCCCGTCAGTTGCACCCCCCCCCCCCAGATGTCACACCATCCGATATTAAACTAACTAAACACTTATTAAGAACATAAGAATGGCCAGACTGAGTCAGACCAAAGGTCCATCCAGCCCAGTGTCCATCTTCTGACCGTGGCCAGTGCCAGGTGCCCCAGAGGGAGTGAACAGAACAGGGAATCAAGTGATCCATCACCCATTCCCAGCCTCCAGCAGACAGAGGCTACAGACATCATCCCTGCCCATCATGACTAATAGCCATTGATGGACCTGTCCTTGAATTCATCTAGCACTTTTTTTAACCCTTTTATAATCGTGGCCTTCACAATGTTGTCTAGCCACTAAATGAAAGATTGGTCTCCGTTAGGGCATGCATCAGACGAGGGCCACAGGAGCACCGTTAGCCTAATTCTACTAGGCAGACTGAGTTTCCAAAATTGCAAGTCCCCCTAGAAGCCAGCCAGAAATCTGGCAGTTTCCTATTCGGGGCTTAGGCTCATAGGTCTTGCTCCGCCACAGTGTGAATCATGCCCTGATACATAAACCCTGTTAATAACAACTGCCTCTTCCTTCAATGGAGCCATCTGATCGCTTTGCAGAAGCCCGTGAGCTGAGATAATCGATCCTGGCTCCATTATCTCAGCTTGGGCAACATAACTCACATGGCTAAGCCCACAACCGTAGATAACTCTGCCTAAGTGAGCCCATCACTGGGAGAAGCTGCTGTGTTTTATAGCCGATGGGGTTTCTTCTCTCTCGGGAAGGGATTTGCTGTTCTTACACATGCTAGACTGATAGGCTATTACTGACAGCAGAGACGGCGGCTGTGTCAGCTTCTCTTTATAAGCCCCTCTTAATAGCCAAAGTATGTATCCAAATCCTCAACAGCCCTTGCCCTGTAACCCACTGTTCTGCAATGCAGCTTCAGCCCAAGCGGCCTGAGCAGCCCAGAGTCCGCATCCCGAATCCAGGCTTTTTCTATGTACTTCCCTTGCTACTTGAACCTCCAGCTGGCATCCAAGCCCTGTGTATCCGCAGCTCTTCTGCCAGCCCTCGGTTCCTCAGACTCCAGTCCTGAGTCTCCCTAACAGGGCCAGGAGGGTGATGGAGTCTGTTCCTTCGGCTGTGTCTAGATGTCTAGATCCCATGATGTCTAGATTAGACACATAGGCAAAGGCAAATGAAGCCGCGATGTAAATGATCGCGGCTTAATTTACATTTACATGGCTGCCGCGCTGAGCCGACAAACAGCTGATTGGCTGTTTGTCCGCTCAGCGCGCTGGTCTGGACGCTCCCCTGCCGACATCAAAGCCCTTTGTCGGCAGCCCCGTTATTCCTCGTGGGATGAGGTTTACCGGGGCTGCCGACAAAGGGCTTTGATGTCGGCAGGGGAGCGTCCAGACTAGCGCGCTGAGCGGACAAACAGCCGACGGAGCCATGTAGTTTAGACGTACCCTTCATGTGCATCAGCCACAGACCAGGGTTTACTACACTCCAAACACTTCAGCCTTTGCACACACTCTGGACTGCACAGGTGTCTCTGAAGGCAGAATTTGGGTAACATGACCATGATTCAGAAGTGCTATATGGGAAAAAAAACATTTTTTTCCAGCAGAGTGGGGTGATCTTTTTCACGAAAAAAAAGGCAGCTACATGTCAAAATGGGTTTGTCTGTAACTGAAAAAACAACGAACAGCTCTGCAGCACCTTAGAAACTAACAAATACTGTTGCTGGTGTCGTGAGCTCTCGTGGCTACAACCAGACGAGGAAGTGTTGTTAGGATGACAATTTTTTTTAAAATTTAGCTGCACTTTAAAAAATTGTAAAAAGACACCAAACTGAATTCCCCATGAAGTAAATTCTAGGTTGAACGAAATAAAAATAAAATGAAAAATTTGCTCTACTCTAATTCCAAGCCCAGGCTGAATCTGCGGGGCATCTTTTCCATTGTAAATGTAACAAACTGGATCTGGGCAATAAGTGGAAAATCCATCTTGGCCAAGTGCTTACAATGCCCACCACACAAGCGGTCATATGCACTAGTCCCAGGACTGGAGCCCAAAAGCCAAAAGCATGAGATTCGATAGCTGGTGCTGGAAAGCCAGGCTGGGCACTCGGAGAGATACAAAATAGCACACACTGACCAGTAAGTTAGATGCTTCCTCTGACACAGGAAGTTTGACTCCCAACCAAATGCCAGTTTACATGATAACCACCATTTGGCTGGATCTACGGATTCAAAGCAAAAAATTCACAAGCTGACAGTATGGAATTCCTGGGCTAGCCCAGTACCCTGTCTTCCTACGGTGGCCAAAGCCAGATGCTTAGAGGGAATGAACAGAACAGGAGAACATCCAGTGATCCATTCCCAGCTTCTGACAAACATCATCCCTGCCCATCCTGTCTATTAGCGGTTGATGGACCTATGTTGGACATACAAGTAAGCAAGAAGATAGATCATACCTGTCACCAACTGGCATTCCACTTGCTCGGAATCAGCATAAATCAGAAGTAACTCCAAAGGTCACAGAAGAGTTGTGAATATGTAAAAGTGGAGCAAACCAGAACATAATCAGACCCATCTAGCGGAGGAGTTCCACTTCAACCCCTTCCCAGCAGAATTAGAAATGCTGGATCTCCAGCCACATCCCCTTGAGAAGGCATATTTTGACATAATAGACTTTTTATTTCGAAATAATAATTCCTGCATGTGAAGAGGAATAAGTTTATTTCAAAAGAGTTGTTTCTGGAGGCATGATAGTGAATTTAGTTATTTTGAAATAAGCTGAATTCAAAATAACGACCGAAATAGCCACTCTTCACAAGCAGGAGTTATTATTTCAAAATAACCAGCCCCTTATTTCAAAATAATAGGCTTGCTGAGGTACATCTACACTACAGAGAAGATGGAAGCTGTTGCTGTTAATCTTCTAAGGGTGTGTCTAGACTACAGAGTTTTGTTGACAAAAGTGGACTTTTGTCGACAAAACTATACCTGCGTCTACACTGCCTTTGAGTTATGTCAACATAACGTCGACAGAACTCAGCAGTTTTGTCGACGCTGGTAAACCTCATTTTACGAGGCATAACGCCTTTTGTCGACAGAGTTCTGTCAACAGAAGGTGTTATTGCATCTAGGGTTGTGTCTAGACTACAGAGTTTTGTCGACAAAGCAGCTTGCTTTGTCGACAGAACTGAATGTAGTCTAGATGCTCTGTCGTCAGAAGCTTTGTCGACAGTATCTGTCGACAAAATTTCTGTCGACAAAAGCCTGTAGTCTAGACATACCCTAAGGTTCAAATTAGCGGGTCTTGTGAAGATAGCTAATTTGAACTGAGAGGGATGACCTGGTCTATGCCGCTGGTCCTGCTTCCGCAAGGAGCAAAGGAAGTCAAATGGTAGTGTTCTCCCTTCGACTTCCTGCAGTGTGGACAGCACCAAACATCAAGTTGAGGTATTTTGACTTCAGCTATGCAATTAACGTAGCTGAAGTTGCATATCTTAATTCATCCTTATCCTGTAGTGTAGACATACCTGTAGTGTGGACACTCTGGTCTACAATAGGGAGTTATTATTTCAAAGTAAGTTATTTTAGGAATTTTTTATTTTGAAATAATAATTCCTGAAATAAGTTATAATTTCAAAATAAGTTATTTCGGGAGTTATGATTTCCAATTTTGTAATGTAGACGTGCCCCTGTGACTTTGAACTACTCTCCCCATCTCTCTCAGCAAGAACACACTAATGGCAGTCGTGCCAGGACCAGCCCTGCCATTGTCCAACGGAGCTGGCAGGGATGCATGTATATTGCTTCAGGGACAGGTTTGGATGTCGGAGGGTAGAGGGGTTATGCGTGGTTTGAGGCGTATATTATCTATTGTTTTCCCACTGGAAACAAGATTAAGAGCCGTTGGTGCTAGGTGCCATGCAAACATTTAGTGGGAGACAGTCCCTATCGCCCTCAAGTTTGCAATCTAACTAGACAAGACAGGAAAGGGTGGAAGGGAAAGAAGTGGCACAGACAAGTCAAGTCATCTGCCCAAGGTGCAAGATAAAAACCCAGATTCCCAGTTCAGTGCTTGATCCTCCAAAACACACAGCCTGCCCTCTACATATGTGTTTCTACACCATGTGTAGGAGTTGGGGTTACTCACACGTCTTGGAAAGCAGCACAAAGCCCTTTATGAAGTGAATATGGGCAAAAATAAAATCAAGTTATTTAAGAATGCATCTTAAAAAGATCCCATGATGTCAGGCTGTTCTGCACTCTGGCACTCTGAGTGCAGAAGGTGGGGGCCCACAAGAGAGCGTAAAAACCTTGCCTCTACAGGCACAGGTTACCTAAACTTCCCAGAAGCCCAGATTCCCAAGCTCTGAGAAATAACAAACAAACAAATAAACAAACTGCCACCATGAAGTGATTTTATCCCTAAAACCAGGGATGAACACGTGAACCCACCCCCAGAAGTACCCCAAGCTCTTCTGTCCCAAAAGGGCTTGAAAAAGAAAAGAGAAAAACAAGCTGCGGTTTCTAGTAGCAGACCTCCCAGGCCCACAGATACCCACAGACAGACCTTCCAGGACACAAGAATCAAATCTTCACTGTAATAAAAGTGTTGGGTTTTTTATTACAAAACAAAAGATGAACTTGATAAAGCCTACTTGGTTGCTAGATGTTACCAAGCAACTAAGGAAAACAAATTAAAACACGGTGGAGAAAAGTCTCTGGGCACAATGCAAGACAGTAAATGGGAAGGGGAGGCATGGATTCACACAGAGCAGTTCAAACCAAACCAAAAAATAAAGAAAAAATACCCTGATTGTGACTAGATCTACTTTTCCTTTACATACTTACAGTCTTTTCTTTATTCAGTCCTCTATCATGCCCTGAATTCCTTGGAAGCATGGCAGTCCTGTCTGGGTTTAAATCATTCTCTGTCTCTCAACTCCTGGTTTTTCTCTCCCATACAAAGAAAGCAGGCAGGGAACCTATATCCAATTCAAATTTCAATACTCTGTCTTGATTGGTTCTCCTGGTCCCCTGGCCAACACCTTTGCTAACTACCTGGGTTTAACCCCTTAGTCACCGGGTGCTGGTCTGCACTCTTCTGATCCATTACACATTGATAGCTCTGGGGTTTTTTTGCACAGTAATGGGAAGGAACTCCTAAATTCCAGCCCAGCAATATTCCACTGCCTACTTTTCCTCAGTTCCCAAGCAGGAAAGTAAATAAATAACACTGAATTTAGACAGCTGCTGTGAGAATAATTAGCTAATGTTTCTAAAGCACTTTGAAGATCAAAATTACCATAGGAATCTGCTATCTTTCTACACTGAACAGTGAGAACAATTGTTTGCAAACATTTTGGTGGCTTCTGTATAGCATTTTGCTGCAGCTAAGTTACAGCCTGTTTTAATTTGCTCTTTGTGCACATTTGCACTAACGAAGTTCGCTTTGCACTAAGGTTTGCAGGATGTAAACTATCCACCAGGGAGCCAAGATTTATCTAAGCGCAAAAGGAAAATAATTTCAGCTGGAAGTGGAATTAGATTATAAATCTCCTTGTATTCCCAAACAAAAAAAATTGTTTAGCTGGCGTTAAGGTTGAGAGCAGAGCCTGAAACACTGTAGAATACATCTGCTCCTCACTCAGAGAGATGATTGCCACAAGTGTAAACCTATTCAAGGTTCTCTGGATAACAACAGCTGTAAAGCTGCAGCAGCACAAGGAACCTGGTCACCCCAGTACAAGCCCACCAGGGAGCCTGCTTATGTACTTAGGAATTAGCCCAGGCTTTTGCTTCTGTTCACTGTTTCTGTTGCCCACAGCAGTTAGATCAAAGCTAGGTGAGGGCTGACACAAGCAGCATTTGCCTGTAGTGGGAACTCTGACCAGAATGTGGTAAGTAACACAAAAATAAATAGAAACCCAGGAAATTCAGTGCTCAGGTTAAATGTATAAGTAAGCCAAGTATTTGAAAGCAGGGGAATGCCCAGACAAGATTGTGAGCTACCAGTAGATCTCAGGGGCTCTAAGAGTAGCTCTTGAGCCCTCTCTGAACTGCGTGCCTGCGCAGTACATTTACATTAGATTTCCTCATTTGAGGAGCAGCTATTCACCGAGCAACAGCACAGGTGAGTGACTGCAAGGAATGGTGGGAATTTTTTTTTTAAAGTAGCAGTATAAGGATTGGGGATAGCAAGTGATGGAAAAGAGGAGAATAGAGAGGGCGGGGCTTCAAGGAAGGGGCGGGGCGGTAGATCTTGGCTTGGTCTGTCATTTAAAAAGTGATCTTGGGTGTAAAAAGGTTGGAGACCACTGCTACCGCATAAAGATACCACCCTCCAGTCTTCCCATTTTGTTCTTTACAAAGCAACATGGTATCTACATGCTGGTAGGGCCCTCTAGAGAGCAGAAACAACAGCAGATGACTTAGCTGACTAATTAGTCATATATTGACTAATGAATCATGAACCCCAAATACTCACAATGACCAATTTGTGAGCTACCTTTGAGCTGCAATGTCTTTATGTGAAATAACAAGGAATTCTGTGGCACCTTAGACTACGTCTAGATTACGGGGTTTTTCCAGGGAACGCATCTGCTCTTCCGCTTTTTTTTGCGGAAGAGCAGACGTGCTCTTTCGGAAGCCCCATATTCCTCCTTCCAAAAGGAAGAAGGGCTCTTCCAAAAGAGGACTTTTTTCCAAAATTTGGCCCAGTGTAGATGGACCAAATTTCAGAAAAGCCTCTTCCTACAAAACTACCGGAAAAAGGAACACAAATTGTGGCGCGCTGTTTGCATACCTTTTTCCGATAAAACATTGCAGTTTAGATGTAGCCTTAGAGACTAACAGATTTATTAGGGCATATAAGGCTCCTAATAAATCTGTTAGTCCAGGCCTGGGCAAAATATGGCCCGCGGGCCAAATCTGGCCCACCAAGCCATTAGATCTGGCCTGCAGATGCAGGGGAAGCCTCAGGCAGGGGAGCCTCGCCCTACCCCCAAGACACTCAACTGCCAGGTTTTGTTTGTTTGTTTTTCTCAGTTGTGAGCCCAGAGGGGGAGGAAGGCTTCATCAGCTGCCCCTGCTCCTAGCACAATCCCATTGGCTGTTTTCTGGCAACTGGGAGCTGCCTGTTTGAATAACAGGCAGCACACAAAGCACCACACCCTCTCTCCTCTCAGGCTTGTACTTATTCACACAGGCACATGGCTGCTGCAGCCTGTGCAGGGGCACAGCAGGCAGGGAGGCTGCCTCAGAAATGTGCTGGGCTGCTGCCCTGGATTCACTCAGCTAAGTCTCCCAGTCAGAGCCTGCTTAACCCCACATAACCCAAGCCATCGGCCCCTCTCCTGCACCCATACGCCCTCCCAGAACCTGCACCCCAATCCCCTGCCAAGGGAATACCAAAACAATGAGCAACAAGATTCATAATGTAATGTGGCACAGGTGAATGCCAAGTTATAAAGGGGATGCAACAAAATAACATGTGCCTAAAGCAGGGCATGCAGAACCACTGAGCATTAGCAAGGAAGCATTTCTGGACAGGAAGAGATATGTGACCCATTTATGTCTGATGCCTTAGCCTACCTGTGCCTCTCTCTGCATCTGTTCCTTGTTGAGGTGTGTCTATCTCAGAGGATCATCATTGCTTTTTTTTTTTAAATGCTGAAACAGCTTGAGTTTCGTTGTGAAAGGACATTTCCTTCTGGAATTTCCTTCAATTTTATTAAAAAAAAACCACACGCATAAAATGTTAACTTCCCTCCCAAAAAGAATCAAAGTATTTCATTTCATTCCACCCCGCATGACTTTCTTAAATATTTTCAGTTTGAAAACAGAATTTTAAAAAATAATTTCAGATCAATGCCCCTGTCCCTCCCCAATTTTTTGGTGTAGCAAACTGAAAAATCTGTTACATAGAATCATAGAATCATAGAATAATAGGACTGGAAGGGACCTCGAGAGGTCATCGAGTCCAGCCCCCCGCCCTCAAGGCAGGACCAAGCTCCTTCTACACCATCCCTGACAGATGTCTATCTAACCTGTTCTTAAATATCTCCAGAGAGGGAGATTCCACCACCTCCCTTGGCAATTTATTCCAATATTTGACCACCCTGACAGTTAGGAATTTTTTCCTAATGTCCAATCTAAACCTCCCCTGCTGCACTTTAAGCCCATTACTCCTTGTCCTGTCCTCAGTAACCAAGAGGAACAAATTTTCTCCTTCCTCGTTGTGACACCCTTTTAGATATTTGAAAACCGCCATCATGTCCCCCCTTAATCTTCTTTTTTCCAAACTAAACAAGCCCAGTTCATGAAGCCTGGCTTCATAGGTCATGTTCTCTAGGCCTTTAATCATTCTTGTCGCTCTTCTCTGTACCCTTTCCAATTTCTCCACATCTTTCTTGAAATGTGGCGCCCAGAACTGGACACATGCCTGGTTCTATTGGCAAGGACATGGTTGAATACATAAAGTTGACATGTCCCTTTCTTTACTCACAACAGCGCATTAAAAGAAGTCCTTTTCTAGCAGGGCTTTTATATGGGAGCACTTTAGGCAGCTGCCACAGGGAAGTCACATGATCACCGACTGGCGGCAGAGGGTATCATGCATTCAAGTGTGTCTAATTCTTGAAAACAGTTTGAGATACCCTTGTCAGATACCTATGCCAGGATCACGTTCACTCCTAATTCTTTAAAAATCCCCCATGTCTCTGCATACAAAAAGACAGTGCAAATGAGAAAATACTCAGCAAAATATGTGCTAGGCCCTAAGCAGGTAGAGAGAGACAGACAGTTTCTGCCCCAAAGAGCTGATAGTCAGAATCTTGATTTCTCAACATGCCAATGGACCGGCTGAGCTGGCAGATGTTGTCCTTGTCCCTCTGGCAAGATACTGGCAGAGTCTTCAGTAAAATAAAATCCAGCCTCAGATGAAGCGTCCCAAGCAGGGCATTTTCCACCAGTGCTCCTGTGGGCCTGCTCCTCAGTCCACGACTTCCCCACTGGAAAAGGTTCCCCAGTCCTGACCTTCATTTTGCAAAAAACATATTTTCAGTCACAAGAAATAACTCGGAAGGGAGATTCCCGGACTGTTTGCTCTATTTCTAGGAAAGGGCACTAAGCAAAACCCCAGGTTCAATTTCCCTGATCTTTAGTGAGTTGAAATCCCAGAGCTGCATTTTGCGGATTGACTCTGCCTCCAGTCTTTTCCTGAGACAAGTCATAGCTCTTCAATAGTCTCATGAGACAATTGGCTGTCTACTTTCAAAACACAGGAAGGAAACTTAGCCAGCTTGGCTTTGCTAGTGGAAAGGGGGATGTCACGGTCTTTTAATTGTTTTGGGCACTATGGGTATGTCTAGACTACATGGCTCTGTCACCAGTAGATTAGTTTACTAGACATACCCAAACGAAGCAGCGATTATTTAAATTAAAATGGCTGCCATGCTGAGCCGATCAGCTGTTTGTCAGCTCAGCGCACTAGTCTGGAAGCTCCGCGGTTGACATCAAAGGCATTTGTCGACCGCCCCGGTAAATCTCATTCCACGAGGCGTAACGGGGCGGTCAACAAATGCCTTTGATGTCGACCGCGGAGCGTCCAGACTAGCGCGCTGAGCTGACAAACAGCTGATTGGCTCAGCGCAGCAGCCATTTTAATTTAAATGAAGCGGCGATTATTTAAATCACCGCTTCATTTGGGTATGTCTAGTAAACTCATCTAGACATACCCTATCTTGCCAAAGAAACAATCAAGTATATTTTCAAATGGCCTTATTAAGTTAGCAAAGGTCTCTAGTTACATGCTGTGGTCCCAGATCTTTCCAGTCCCAGCTATCAATGGGAACACTCAAACTGTCATCCTTATTTGTGCACCAAAACTGTCAATGTTCTTTTCAATCCAGTCTAACTAGTGAAACTGCTTGTCCTCTGTTGCTAGCTATCAAAGGGTGTTCACTTCTGATTTCCAGGCCCATTCTGCAGTGGGGAAAGTCGCTTACATGTGAAGGGTTTCATTATTTCTGATTAATTTTATGTTACTTTTGCAATATTTTATAATGAGGAAAAATGTTTTCTTCACAACTTTTCCATTAGGAACTTTTCTTAGCAGACTCCAACTCTCTACACAACAAGCCTAATTCAGCCATGAGGTGGGAGAATTGAACTTCGGTGCTCAGGTCTCTAGTGCTTCCATGGTGGCTTCAACTTTAACCCTTGGGCCAACCGCAATACAACTGCTAGCAATACAATATGCCCCATCAGCTGCTGCACACTTGCAGTATGGACCTTTGCAACGGTGTGTTTTATTCCTCAATTTGCAAGCAAACCTCTATCCAAAGCTGTTAATTTTTTGCTACTTTCTAAGTTTTTCCACACGCCAAGAGAAAACGGACACTTTTTGATTTGTATTGCCTAGATTCCAGGAAAGTGACAAATGGGTGTCTGTCTCTGAGGACATATGACAAAGTTTTGATATATAATATTATTATTTATAGTGCCTAAAGGAGCTAGTCGGGGACCAAGCAGCCAACGTAACAAATAGGACTCTGCAGAAGCCATAGAAAATGACAGATATATAGCTACACAGCCCCACAGTAGGTGTTCTATTCATTATGGATTGATAGTAACAATTAAGTAGCACAATTTAGTTTGCAGACAGCTTGCACCATCAACTCCTACATTTGATCTCATACCACCTGTAACTTTGGCCATATTGAAACAAAGGCCAGAAGGGACCATTGTGATCGTAGTCTGACCTCCTATGTAGCAACGGCCAAAGACCTGTCCTGAAATAATTCCTTTAGACCAGGGGTGGGGAACCTTTTTGGGGTCAGGGCCACTGACCCACAGATAAATCAGCCGGGGGCTGCACACAAGTGAAGTGAGAAGCTCCTGACTGAGAAGGGGAAAGACACTCACCACATTCCCCTCGCACACCAGGGCCTAGGGGGGCCCAGGCTAGCTGATTTTGTGTGCTCCAGCCTTGTGGTGTGGCAGCAGGTGGCCTAGTGCCCCAACACAGGCTTCCCAATGCTGGGGGAAGAGAGTCTTCAGCCTCAGGTTTCCCACCCCACCTTAAACCATAGCTTTTTTTATTTGAAAATGGCCAGTGATATAGACTCCATAATGACCTTTATTTGATCGTATATTTATTTGATCATTTCCTATAGGAAATTTGGACAAAATCAGTTTATTCCCATGAAACTGAATTTACAGTTTGGGTAAATCAGCATTTTGCTATGCAAAACTGTTCCTTTGGAAAATGTTCATTCACCTCTAGAAAGAGTATAATTATGTAAATATAGCTGTATCGATATAACGAGGAAAACTTGGCCATGGTAGGCAAAGCTGTAGAGAATTCTTTACCGTTCTCATTCACTGTGAATGTGTCTATATATTCTTTGCAGTCCCCTGAACTGAACTGTACACATGGTGATTTTGTATGTTCCTGAAACTGATGCTCCTTAGTATACATTTTGAAGGAATAATTCATTTATTCCTGGGCTGCGTCTAGACTGGCAAGTTTTTCCGCAAAAGCAATTGCTTTTGCGCAAAAACTTGCCAGCTGTCTACATTGGCTGCTTGATTTTGCGCAAAAGCACTGACGTTCTACTGTCTGAAATTGGTGCTTCTTGCGCAAATGCTTTGATGTTCCCGTTCGGGCAAAAGCCCTTTTCCGGAAATGTTTTTGTGCAAGAGGGCCAGTGTAGACAGCTAAAAACTGTTGTGCACAAAAAAGCCCCCATTGCAAAAATGGCGATCAGGGCTTTCTTGCGCAAAACCGCGTCTAGATTGGCATGGACGCTTTTCTGCAAAAAGTGCTTTTGTGGAAAAGCGTCCGTGCCAATCTAGACGCTCTTTTCCGCAAATGCTTTTAACGGAAAATTTTTTCCGTTAAAAGCATTTGTGGAAAATCATGCCAGTCTAGACGCAGTCCTGGTGTAAAATACACACCTTGGACTTCAAAAAAGCAGATTTTGACTCCCTCAGAGATCCAATGGGCAGAATCCCCTGGGATGCTAACATGAAAGGGAAAATAGACCGGATTGGCTTACAGGGGAAATCCTTGGGAAACTTAAGCACAAAAGGAAGCTTACAAAAAATGGAAACTTGGACAAATGACCAGGAAGGGGTTTAAATGTATAGCTCGAGAATGCCGGGGGGTTATAAGGAAGGTGAAAGCGCAAATGGAATTGCGACTGGCTAAGGATGTGAAGGATAACAAGAAAGGTTTCTACAGGCATGTTAACAAGAAGAAGGTGATCAGCGAGAGTGTGCGGTCCCTAGTGGATGAAGGAGGTAACCTAGTGACAGATGATGTGGGGAAAGCTGAAATACTCAATACTTTCTTTGCCTCTGTATTCACGGACAAGGTCGGCTCCTGGACTTCTGTGCTAAGTGACGCAAGATGGGATGAAGATGGACAGCCCGTGGTGGGTAAAGAACAGGTTAAGAACTATTTAGAAAAGCTAAACGTATACAAATCCATGAGTCCGGACTTAATGCATCCTAGGGTACTGAGGGAGTTGGCAAATGTCATTGAGAAGCCTTTGGCCATTATCTTTGAAAAGCCATGGAGATTGGAAGAAATACCGGATGATTGGAAAAAGGCAAATGTAGTGCCCATCTTCAAAAAAGGGAAGAAGGACTATCCAGGGAACTATAGGCCAGTCAGTCTTACCTCGGTTCCTGGAAAAATCATGGAAGGGATCCTTAAGGAATCCATTTTGAGGCACTTGAAAGAGAGGAAAGTGATTAGGAATAGTCAGCACGGATTCACAAAGGGCAAGTCGTGCCTGACCAATCTGATTAGCTTCTATGATGAGGTAACTGGCACTTTAGACGTGGGAAAGTCAGTGGATGTGATATACCTTGACTTTAGCAAGGCTTTTGATACAGTCTCCCACAATATTCTTGCCAGCAAGTTAAGGGAATGTGGATTGGATAAATGGACGGTAAGATGGATAGAAAGACGGCTAGAAGGCCAAGCCCACTGGGTAGTGATCAATGGCTCGATGTCAGGATGGCGGTCAGTTTCTAGCGGAGTGCCCCAAGTTTCAGTTCTAGGACCGGTTTTGTTCAATATCTTTATTAATGACCTGGATGAGGGGATGGATTGCGCCCTTAGCAAGTTTGCGGATGTCACTAAGCTACCGGGAGAGGTAGATACGCTTGAGGGCAGAGATAGGGTCCAGAGTGACCTAGATAAATTGGAAGATTGGGCCACAAGAAATCTGATGAGTTTCAACAAGGACAAGTGCAGAGTCCTGCACTTGGGACGGAAGAATCCCAGGCATTGTTACAAGCTGGGGACCAACCAGTTAAGTAGTAGTTCTGCAGAAAAGGAACTGGGGGTTACAGTGGATGAGAAGCTGGATATGAGTCAACAGTGTGCCCTTGTAACCAAGAAGGCTAATGGCATATTAGGTTGCATTAAGAGGAGCATTGCCAGCAGATCCAGAGATGTCATTATTCCCCTTTATTCGGCTTTGGTGAGGCCACATCTGGAGTACTGTGTCCAGTTCTGGGCCCCCCACTACAAAAAGGATGTGGACGCACTGGAGAGGGTCCAGCGGAGGGCAACCAAAATGATTAGGGGGCTGGAGCATATGACTTCTGAGGAGAGGCTGAGGGACTTGGGTCTGTTCAGTCTGTAGAAGAGAAGAGTGAGGGGGATTTGATAGCAGCCTTCAACTTCCTGAAGGGAGGTTTCAAAGAGAATGGAGAGAGGATGTTCTCAGTAGTGACAGGTGGCAGAACAAGGAGCAATGGGCTCAAGTTGTGGTGGGAGAGGTCCAGGTTGGATATTAGGAAAAACTATTTCCCTAGGAGGGTGGTGAAGCACTGGAATGGGTTCCCTAGGGAGGTGGTGGAGTCTCCATCCCTAGAGGTGTTTAAATCTCGACTTGACAAAGCCCTGGCAGGGTTGATTTAGTTGGGATTGGTCCTGCCTAGAGCAGGGGGCTGGACTTGATGACCTTTTGAGCTCTATGATTCTATGATTCTATGATTCATCTCTTCTTTCCTAGTATTTCTGTTTCTAGAATTGTACTATTTCAACTGCATTCTCTATGGCGAAATCAAATTTCCATATATTCAATTGTAAGGTAGAAGTCACTCCAATCAATTCAAAAGCAAGCTGGCTTTTGTATGTTTGCTGTACATTTCTCCTTCTGTGTACTTGACAATTGGCCTTGATAATTTTTCAGAAACTATTTTTTTTTCTGTTTTCCTCTGAAATAAATCATACTTTTTGCTGGCAATTTTGACAAAAACAGGTTTTTTTTTAAATTTCCCATGAAAAACCACTGGTATTTTTCCAGCAGCTCAGTTGGTAATTGCTTGAAAAATTAATCAGTATGTTAAGATAGTTAAATATCTTCACCTTGACCCACATTATTCCTCTGCCCTCTACAGGCACAGAGGATGTGTCTAGACTGTCAAGTTTTTCTGCAAAAGCAACTGCTTTTGTGGAAAAACTTGCCAGCTGTCTACACTGGCCGCTTGACTTTCTGCAAGAACACTGACGATCTCATGTAAGAAATCAGTGCTTCTTGCAGAAATACTATGCTGCTCCCATTCGGGCAAAAGTCCTTTTGTGCAAAAGCTTTTGCAGAAAAGGGCCAGTGTAGACAGCTCAGATTTGTTATGCGTAAAAAAGCCCCAATCACGAAAATGGTGATCGGGGCTTTTTTGCGCAAAAGCGCGTCTAGATTGGCATGGACGCTTTTCCGCAAAAAGTGCTTTTGCGGAAAAGCGTCCTGCCAATCTAGATGCGCTTTTCCGAAAATGCTTTCAACAGAAAACTTTTCCGTTAAAAGCATTTGAGGAAAATCATCCAGTCTAGACGTAGCCACAGTGTAGCGAGACCTATGACTGAAAACAAAGGTAGAAGGTAATGTTTCAAAACTGCATGTCCGACCATAATTAGCAAATGCGTCTGGTCAGGCCAAACATATTAATATGTGCTGGATTTTAGTTGGTATATATCTATAGGGTCACGTTGGCATTTGCACATGCATAAGTCAGACTCTCAGACACTTGCTAGTGAAGGATGGAAAACCCTCTTTGAGCATTTTGCTTCATAATATTTTAAATCAGTTCCTCCCTTGTTTCCTTGCCAACTCTTGATAACCTTGGAACAGCTTTAGAAAGAGTTTAAATGGCTTTTATTTTACATTCTGGAAAACAATAACAAAAGTTTTCAGGATAGAACGAGGGGGGTCACCAAATGAAATTAATAAGCAGTATATTTAAAACAAATAAAAGGAAATATTTCTTCACACAATGCACAGTCAACCTGCGGAACTCTCTGCCGGAGGATCTTGTGAAGGCCAGGACTATAACAGGGTTTAGAGAGGAAGTAGCAAAGTTCATGAAGCATAGGTCCATCAATGGCTATTAGCTGGGATGGGCGTGGAGGGTATCCCTCATCTCTGTTTGCAAGAAGCTGGAAATGGGTGGCAGGGAATGGATAACTTGATTGTTACCTGTCTGTTCATGACCCTGGGGCAGTGGTTCCCAACCTTTTTGATACTGGAGCCCAGAAAACTCATTCACAAACTTTTGGTGGACTGGTAACATTTTATTTGCATATTTGCATATTCATTATGTAAATGATGAACACTCAAATATGCTAATGAAACATTGATGGTCCACCAAAAGCCCAGCCCCAAGAGCCCCCAGTGCCTGCCCTAACCCCTAGACCCCCCCACCCCTCCACTACCTGCCAGTGCCAGCCACTGAGCCCAGAGTTCCCTGCACCCAACCCCCCAGGACCAGCCTCCTCAGAGCCTCTCAGTGCAAGCCCCTCATGCCAAAGGCTTCAGCGCTAGCCTCTTAGAGCCCCCAGTACCAGTCTCCTGTTTCCAGATCCCCACTTCTATGAACCCTCCAGAGCCTCCGCCAGTGTCAGCCCCCAATATTCGCACCATGCCCAGGGCCCCCAGGGCCAGCCCTGCCCCCATAGCCTCCCCACCACTACTAGCTCGGGATCTCCTCCCGGCCACAGAAGAGTGGTTCACGGTGCAGCAGGAGGGCCGCACAGTGCGGTGTCTGCTCACGGCCGCAGAAGAGCGCTTCCCTACATGGCAGAAGGGCCACACGGCCCTCCCACCGCACAGGGAAATGCTTTTCCACAGCCGGGAGGAGACTCCATACCTGCCTGCCACCAGTTGTTTGAGAGGCAGGGCAGGGCATGCCTTTCCCAACAGCCACGGCAAGAGCACTGTACCGCAACCCTGGCCCCCAGAACCGCCGAGGCCTGGCTGCCAGAGGGCCACGGCCCAGTAGCAGGCTGTGGGCCAGCAGTTGAGAACCAGGCTATGTCTAGACTGCAAGCCTCTTTCGAAAGAGGCTCTTTCGAAAGATACTTTCGAAAGAGCCTCTTTCGAAAGAGAGCGTCTAGACTGCACGTTGAACTTTCGAAAAAGCGGCTTGCTTTTTCGAAAGAAAGCATCCAGTGAGTCTGGATGCTCTCTTTCGAAGAAGCCCTATTTACATTGAAGAACACCTTCTTTCGAAAGAGGAACTTTCGAAAGAAGGCGTTCTTCCTCGTGAAATGAGGTTTACCGCCATCGAAAGAAAAGCCGCGTTCTTTCGATTTAATTTCGAAAGAACGCGGCTTGAGTCTGGACGCAGGGGAAGTTTTTTCGAAAAAAGTCTACTTTTTTCGAAAAAACCCCTGAGTCTGGACACAGCCCCACTGCCCTGGGGCACCTGGCATTGGCCACTGTCAGAAGACAGGATGCTGGGCCAGATGGACCTTTGGTCTGACCCAATGTGGCTGCTCTTATGTTTTTAAGGATAGACCTCGAGCGAGCTCTTCATTTAATGGTGATGTCACCACCAGCAACTGTGCACTTATAAAGATAAATTCTAGCTCTCCTGTAGTCAGTGGGAATTTTACCGTTGGCTTTAATGGGGCTAATTTAGTTTCTCCAAAATGACACATTTTCAAAAACACTCATTCTTGTCTCCATGACACTGGGCTCCACGCCACTGTGGCTCCGTAGACTATAGAGGGTCAAGATTACTTCCAGTTTGCCCCGTCAGAATTAAGCCATCTTGTTTAAAGGGAAGCTAAGCCCAGGCAAATCTTAAGAACATAAGAATGGCCGTACTGGGTCAGACCGAAATCCACCTAGCCCAGTATCCTGTCTGCCGACAGTGGCCTGTGTCCCAGAGGGAATGAACAGAACAAGTAATAATCAAACAGTCCCTCCCCTATCATCCATTTCCAGCCTCTGACAAACGGAGGCGAGGGACACCATTCCTACCCATCCTGGCTAATAGCCATTGATGGACCTAACCTCCATGAATGTATCTAGTTCTTTTTTGGACCCTGTTAAAGACTTGGTCTTCACAACATCCTCTGGCAAGGAGTTCCACAGGTTGACTGCACTGCATTCAGAAAAACTTCCTTTTGTATTTTAAACCTGCTACTTATTAATTTCATTTGGTGACCCCTAGTTCTTATGTTGTGGGAACAAGTAAATAACTTTTCCTTATTCATTTTTTCTACACCTGTCATGATTTTATAGACTTCTACCATATCCCCCCTTAGTCTCCTCTTTTCTAAGCTGAAAAGTCCCAGTCTTTTTAATCTCTCTTCATACGGGCCCTGTTCCAAAACCCTCATAATTTTTCTTGCCCTTTTCGGAACCTTCTGACTATAACAGGGTTTAGAGAAGAACTACCAAATCTTGCCAAACGTAATTCTGTGGCCCTGTGAGATGGGAATTTTTGCCTGTTTATCTTAACCATGACCTTGGAAGTATATGTTGAACCTTCCAGTGATCATCTTAATTAAGAAGGAGTGGATGTGCAATCTATCTATTTACTGCCTGATTACTACAGAAATAAATGAATCATGAAAACACACTGAGCAATCGATTTTTCTTATAGAGAGACCACCACAATTTAATTAAGTCTTAATAGCATTTAGGATTGTGAATTGTGAATTGATCGAGGGATAGGAAAATCCACAGAGCGTTTTAACAGACGTTTGCAACTCTCTTGATACTGAGCAAAAACTCAAAGAAAGAGATTTTATTGATAACCCATTGTTTGCCAGACTGTTTAGATTCATTTACACTAAAGATTTAGCTTGTAAGAACTAATGACCCAAATCCTTCCAAACCCAAATGCAAGCAAGAATGTTTATTTTGCATATTGGGCCTGCCTCTTATTATTAATATATTGTGATGGTGAAACTAATGTCTGGGACCAGATTCTCTTCATAGATGCACACTAGTAAATCTAGAATAATTCTGCTGAAGTCCAGTGGAGTTCCACAGCTGTCAAAGTGGTACCAAGGTGAAGAAAATCAGGGCTTGCAGCTTCTAGCGCTGATTTGTTACGTTCTTAGCCACTCATCCCACTAAATTGTCACCAGAGAAAATTATTTTCTAGAATAGACTTCTTTGTTTCAAATCTCAAGAGTGACATGCTTGAAGGTCATTATCTCTCATTCTCATGTGATTTAGGAACTGCAAACTTTTGCAAAATTATTCTTTTCAGCTATATTGTGTAATCGATGATAGATAGATAGATAGATAGATAGATAGATAGATAGATAGATAGATAGATAGATAGATAGATAGATAGATAGATTATCTAGCTATAATTTCTTCATATTCCTATAAACAAGCTCACAAGTAATCCCAAGTAATTCAAATAATATCTCATAAGCAAAAATATCTATTGAAAGGAATTCAGGCTGGATGTGAGACTCATCAGACTTTATCTTCTCTATTTCTCCTCCCAGCCTTCCCCCAACATCTGCATGATAGTGCTAACCTAACAAGCAAGGAAAAGCCTAGTTATGGGACACCTCTTAACCATACCTTAATAACAACACAACATGTTTGTACTTACAGTGAGAGATTCACAGTCACACAGAAATTTCTTCTGTCTCCAGATGTTAAGGAAACACACTCATCTCCCTCTTCATTCATACAAAACTTTAATTATGTTCTGACCTTGCTCAGCTAATCTTCAGGGATAATGCCTGTGCAAGACCTAGGCATACAATATGTTATATGTTTTTGGGGGAAGCATGAAGTTATGCAATTAGGATGATAACTTAAATGGAAACATCAACAAATAAGAGAGGGAGTTGCATGCATATTAGTCATCATTTAAGGTGCTCTCACTTTATCTTGAAGAGGAATAATAGGGTGTTGCTTTAAGAAATTAAAATATAGGATGGGCTCAGGAATGGTTTTTAAAGATTTCATCCTTTTCTCCCATGTAAGTTTCTTTTGCCTGTGTGATGAATGGAAGTCTTTCTCAGTAGTTAACTCTTGGGACTGAGCCCTAGTTGCCTTGCCTGTAAGGGTTAAAACCATAGACAGGGGGTCCTAGAGTGTCCTCGGGAATGCTAGGGAAGCAGGAAGTGAGTTGACAGGAGGCCAGGAGAGCCAATGGAAATAGGGTGTGCTTTTAAATTGAAATCAGTGGCTTTCTTGTTCCTGTTGTTGTGTGATCAGAACAGAGCCGGACGGACTTGAATTAAACCAGGAAGCCAGAAACGCAGTATCCAGCTACTTCCATGCTCACGGTAGGATTAAATCATGAAACAGCAGATACATGATCCGCTTATTTTCTTTTATTTGAGGGTTGGTTGGACTTCTCTGAGATGAAAAGATGTAAGTTATAGTCTAACTTCCCAACTGAATCCCAGGGAAACAATTCTCTGTGTTTTAATCCTTTTCTTTTCTTAGTTGCTCTGTACCACCTAGCAACCAAGTAATGTTTCACCAAGTGTGTTTCTTTGTTTAGTTAATGAAAATCACCCTTTGGGGATCAAGATCTGATTCCTGTGTCAGGAATGTTCTGGGGAAAGGGAGTTTGATAGATGTGGCAGAGTCTGGGTAAGGGACCTTACACTAATAGCCTACAAGTGAAAAAGCTGCTTCCAGCATTTTTTAGCTGTGTTAACTTACACATTCATCCAGCCATAAGTACTTGAGCATAAATCCAAACGTGACCTGTGGTCCCTACAATAGATTTGCTTCTCTTTCAGTACCCATATTGCAGGTCCTTTAAATTCCCCCTTGCCCCACGGCACAGCTCCCTTCCAGACCCTGTACCCCCTTCTACACACGTCCCCCAGGCCAGAATCCTTTCCTGCACCCAAACACCCTCCCAGACCTTGCACCCCATTCCCCTGCCCCAGGTCACCACCCAAACCCTCTGCAGTCTGCACTCCCTTTTCCCCTTCTCCCAGGTCACAATTCCCTCCCAGACTTTGCACCCCCTCCTAGAGCCCCTCCCCAGGCCAGAATCCTCTCTTGCATCCATACTCCCTCCCTGACCCTACACCCCAATCCCTTGATCCGGGTCACAACCCCCTGTGACGTAGTGTAGGTACCTTGGGAAACTGACCACCATCCTGACATGGGGCCATTGATCACTACCCTATGGGCCCGGCCTTCTATCCATCTTTCTATCCATCTTACCATCCATTTATCCAATCCACATTCCCTTAACATGCTGGCAAGAATATTGTGGGAGACCATATCAAAAGCCTTGCTAAAGTGAAGGTATATTACATCCACTGACTTTCCCACATCCACAGAGACAGTTACCTCATCATAGAAACTAATCAGATTGGTCAGGCACAACTTGCCCTTTGTGAATCCATGCTGACTATTCCTAATCACTTTCCTCTCTTCCAAGTGCCTCAAAATGGATTCCTTAAGGATCCCTTCCATGATTTTTCCAGGAACCGAGGTAAGACTGACCAGCCTATAGTTCCCTGGATCGTCCTTCTTCCCTTTTTTGAAGATGGGCACTACATTTGCCTTTTTCCAGTCATCCAGGATTTCTCCCGATCTCCACGACTCTTCAAAGATAATGGCCAAAGGCTCCTCAATGACTTTTGCCAACTCCCTCAGTAACCTCCAATGCATTAGGTCAAGACCCATGGATTTATGTATGTTTAGCTTTTCTAAATAGTTCCTAACCTGTTCTTTACCCACCACGGGCTGTCCATCTTCATCCCATCTTGCGTCACTTAGTGCATTAATCTGGGAGCCCACCTTGTCCGTGAATACAGAGGTGAAGGAAGCATTGAGTACTTCAGCTTTCCCCACATCATCTGTCACTAGGTTACCTCCTTCATCCAGTAGGGGCCGCACACCCTCTCTGATCACCTTCTTCTTGTTAACATGCCTGTAGAAACCTTTCTCGTTATCCTTCACATTCTTAGCCAGTCGCAATTCCATTTGCGCTTTCGCCTTCCTGATAATCCCCCGGCATTCTCGAGCTATACATTTAAACCCCTCCCTGGTCATTTGTCCAAGTTTCCACTTTTTGTAAGCTTCCTTTTTGTGCTTAAGTTCACCAAGGATTTCCCCTGTAATTCAATCCGGTCTCCTAACATGTTTGCCT
The DNA here is from genome assembly GCF_049634645.1 of Pelodiscus sinensis. Classification (NCBI taxonomy): domain Eukaryota; kingdom Metazoa; phylum Chordata; order Testudines; family Trionychidae; genus Pelodiscus; species Pelodiscus sinensis. Next base: position 3,777,301 of record NC_134739.1, on the reverse strand, counting down.
CTCTTGCTACGCGTCGGGATGGTTTCTTTCTGTGCCTTCAATAAGGCTTCTTTAAAGTACTGCCAGCTGTCCTGGACTCCTTTCCCCTTCATGTTAGCATCCCAGGGGATTCTGCCCATCATGTCTCTGAGGGAGTCAAAATCTGCTTTTTTGAAGTCCAAGGTGTGTATTTTACTACTCTCTTTTCTTCCTTTGGTCAGGATCCTGAAATCTACCATCTCATGATCACTGCTTCCCACCTCCACTTCCCCTATTAGTTTCTCTCTGTTTGTGAGCAGAAGGTCAAGCTGCACACGGCCCCTGGTCGGATCCTTCAGCACTTGTGTCAAGAAGTTATCCCCAACATTCTCCAAAAAGTTCCTGGATTTCATGTGTACAACCATATTGATTTCTCAACAGATGTCAGGGTGATTAAATTCCACCACAAGAACCAGGGCCTGTGATCTGGAAGCTTCTCTCAGTTGTCCGAAGAAAGCCTCATCTACCTCATCCACTTGATTCGGTGGCCTGTAGCAGACACCAACCACAACATCACTGCTGTTGTTTGCTCCTTTAAACTTAACCCATAGACTCTCAACAGGTTTTTCTCCCTCTTTATACTGGAGTTCAGAGCAATCCTACTGCTCTCTTACATACAGTGCAACTCCTCCTCCTTTTCTCCCCTGCCTGTTCTTCCTGAACAGTCTATACCCTTCCATGACAGCGCTCCAGTCATGCAAGTCATCCCACCAAGTCTCTGTTATCCCAATTAAATCATATTTCTTGGACTGGGCCAGGGCCTCCAGTTCTTCCTGTTTGTTGCCCAGGCTTTTCGCATTAGTGTACAAACACCTGAGGTAACCAGTTGATCACCCTATCTTCTCCATTCGAATCAGGAGTCCTCCTTTCTTGCTCATTCTTCTCTGCATTTCTTCCCAGTATCCGACTTTCCCACTCCCCTCAGGGTTTTGGAGAGAGCCTGAAAGCGATTACTTACCTCTCTAGCATTGGGGGATTCCCATGCTGGCCTTTTCCCCCTTCTAGAAGTTACATGCTGCCAGTTCTCTTCCTGGTCATGTACTGCCCTCTCTGGCTCCTCCGCCTGCCGTGCTTGAAGGATTAAATGCTGCCTTCTATCGAGGAAGTCTTCATCCTTTCTGATCGAGAGTAGGGTCGACACTTGGACCTCCAGTCCTCTAATTTTCTCTTCCAAAATGGTGACCAGCTTGCACTTCGTGCAGATGAAATCCCTTCTTTCTTCCGGGAGGAAGATAAACATGGCACATGCTGTGCAGGTAACAACAGCAGATCTATCACCATCTATCGCTGCTGTCCTGGAGAAGGGATTTAAAAAGAAAGGCAAGAGAACCTCAACCCCTTCCCAACTCCCTCTCTAAACTCCCTGTTATCACTCACCTGTTCGCAAGCTCCTTGGTCGCTTGCCCACTGCTTTATAAAGCCCTGGAGTGCCTGAAAGTCCCTCCCCCTACCAAGGCTCAGCCAATCAGTAGAGGCTTCTAGAATTCAAACTTTAATTAGAACCCAACAGTTTCCATCTGCCAGTCACAGCACACACTCCATGAAGAGGAGGGGGAGGGCAAAGGGGATGTGGAGAAAAAAAAGCCTCACTCACAAACACAGGGGAAAAAACAAAAACAAAAAAAGAACACACAGCAACCCTCACTCACAAACACAAGCTCAGCACACAGCAAGAAAGCCCCAAACACAACACCCACTTCCCTCAAGAGTCCTGTATCTGCGTCTCCTTTACCTGGAGAACTCCCTCTCTAAACTCCCTGTTAGCACTCACCTGTTTGCAAATATGTTGCAATGGTAGAAAAAAAATTGCTTGTCTGAAAACTGTAGGTACTGAAGGTACTTATAAAAGGGGTACTTGATACAAAAAAAGTTGAGAAACACTGGTGTAGTGTTTGAGTTGTTAGCCTTTGACTTGGGGAAGGGGGAATCTATTCCCTAATTTGCCACAGGCTTCATGTGTGATTTCGGCCTAGGCTCAGACCCCCATCCCCAGTTACTTTCCCTCCTAATTTGCTATTGTTAGAAATGGAATGTGGTTTCAAGGGAAGCCAGGGTTGAAATATTTCTGATGCAGTAAGATTCCATGCTCTGTATGGGAAAAGGGAATAAACGTCCTGCCTCACAGAGGTGTTGAAAGGGTAAATGCACTAAACAGGACAAGGAGCTCGGAAGTTACTGTAACGGGAACCAGATGTGCACCTGAGGTAGAAAGCAAGAGGGTGTCTTAAGAGCCTGTTCCATTACTCCTTAGTTTTTCCTGGTTTTTATTTTATCTGTAAGTCTTTTTCATAGCTCCCTTCTTTCCCACCATAAATAACCCCACGGCTGTGTCTAGACTGGCAAGTTTTTCTGCAAAATCATCTGCTTTTGGGGAAAAACTTGCCAGCTGTCTACACTGGCCGCTTGAATTTCCGGAAAAGCACTGACGATCTCATATAATATTGTCAGTGCTTTTCCAGAAATACTATGCTGCTCCCGTTCGGGCAAAAGTCTTTTTCCGAAAGACTTTTGCGCAAAAGGGCCAGTGTAGACAGCACAGTTCTGTTTTCCGCAAAAAAGCCCCGATGGTGAAAATGGCAATCGGGGCTTTTTTGCGGAAAAGCGCATCTAGATTGGCCACGGACGCTTTTCCGCAAAAAGGGCTTCTGAGGAAAAGCATCCTGCTAATCTAGACGTGCTTTTCCGAAAATGCTTTTAACGGAAAACTTTTCCGTTAAAAGCATTTTCAGAAAATCATGCCAGTGTAGACGTAGCCCACTAGTCCTGGAGGGACACCTTTCAAATATTTGTGCCTGTTTTCATTTCCTCATCTCGCATGTCTTCGGGTACATCTACACAGCAGTGTTATTTCAGAGTCCTCATCTACACATAATAGTGAAGTTCTATCAAGCTGGAGGACTTCTTACTCCAACTCCTGTAACCCTCATTTTACGAGGAGTAAGGGAAGTCGGAAGAAGAGCGCTCTACCTCGGTCTTCCTGCTGTATAGACAGCACCAAAAGCCAAAATAAGCTATTTCAACTTAAGCTATGCAATTGCTATAGCTCAATTTTAACTCTCTGCAGCCCAGATTAAAAACTGATTGACTTTCTTCCAATGGGTCCTGCCAAGTACGGTAATTAACAATATAATTGCTAAGTAATTTGTGAACTGACACTCAATCAATCACTCTAGGTAATGTTAGCTAAGGTTACGCTGATCATAATAAGAATATAAAAGCAACTGAATCAAAATTATCAAACGGTAACACTATACAAATAGGCAGCTGGGAAATTTCAGAGGGTCCAGAAATTTGCAAGGACTGATTACACGTGACTAGAGCAATACAGTGTATCCCAAATCTGCCTGCTGTGAGGTGCTTAGGTTTTCCTCTGAAGCACTTAGTACTGGCTATCAGAACACAGGAAGGACACATCTACATAGTAAGGCTAAAGCTTATTTCAGCTTTATATAGTGTTACCGTTTGATAATTTTGATTCAGTTGTTTTTATATTTTTATTATGATCAGCGTAACCTTAGCTAACATTACCTAGAGTGATTGATTGAGCGTCAGTTCACAAATTGCTTAGCAATTATATTGTTAATTACAGTTTTTGGCAGGACCCACTGGAAGAAAGTCAATCAGTTTTTAATCTGGGCTGCAGAGAGTTAAAATGAATGGAACATCTAATATAGTCACTAACATTATGAAGGACAGGGTTTAACTAGGCATGGAAGCAAGCATTGTAGCTAGAGAATGAGCAACTGCACAGATGCTTTTTGATTGTGATAGGATGCCATAAAACAAAGAGCAACTCAAACATTATCAAATTTTTATTTTGTTATACAGTTTAAAAAAATAAAGAACAGAAGATGAGAGTTTCAAAGTGTTTTTAATTCCCTAAAGGGAAATTCAGTTGTACAATTATGTCACTAACATAATCACAGCAGAAGAAAATGAGTTGTTTGAAGTAATACTTTTTTAGAATCCTTATCGAAGCCCTGACATAAATTCCTCTGTCGCAGGCACAGAACTTGCACCAATATCAGCTACCTATTTCCCACCTGTTAAGTATGTTGATTTTGAACAGAGTTTCCCTTGGGCGTTCTACTGAGCTTTGTCTAAGCAGCCATCCTTTCTACAGCTCCATCATTTACTTTAATAGTTGGCTAAATTCTGCCCTTTGTAACATTAGTAGCCATATTATATGGTCTTGTTCATTTTAACTCTCCTCAGAACAATTTTAAAAAAACCCAACTCTCGCTGATGTTCATCCAATGGGATCAACCAAAAGGCCTGATTATGTTGTCCAGTTTATAAAGGAGGAAACTGAGGCATGGAGCGGCAAAATGATTGGCCAAGGGCCACTCAGGCTATGTCTACACTGCAAGCCTCTTTCGAAAGAGGCTCTTTCGAAAGATACTTTCGAAAGAGCCTCTTTCGAAAGATACTTTCGAAAGAGCCTCTTTCGAAAGAGAGCGTCTAGACTGCACGCGGAATTTCGAAAAAGCAAGCCGCTTTTTCAAAAGAAAGCACCCAGTGAGTCTGGATGCTCTCTTTCTAAAAAGCCTGTTTGCTTTCAAGAACGCCTTCTTTCGAAAGAGCACTTTCGAAAGAAGGCGTTCTTCCTCGTGGAATTAGGTTTACCGCCGTCGAAAGAAAAGCCGCGTTCTTTCGATTTAATTTCGAAAGAACGCGGCTGCAGTCTAGACGCAGGGGAAGTTTTTTCGAAAAAAGCCTACTTTTTTCGAAAAAAACCCTGAGTCTGGAAACAGCCTCAGAAGGCAAGTGAGCACGCTAACTACTAGGCATTATTGCCTCTGTTCTTTTTGTTACTCCCCTCTCACACTGAATGCACGAGCTCACAGAACAATAACATTATGGGTAATAAAAATCTTTGCTGTAATGAACAGCACAATTTAATATCTGCCTGTGTGAGACAAGGTTTGTAAAATGAAGCAACCTCTGTTGCTGCTGATTAAGCCCATTACTCCTTGGCCAGTGCAAGTAGGACAAGAAGTAATGGATTTAATCTGCAACAAGGAAGATTTAAGTTAGATATTGGAGGTTTTTAAGAATGGGTTGGACAAATACTTGCCAGGAATGGTCTGGATTTACCTCATTCCAGGGGTCTGGGCTAGGTGACTCATTGAGGGCCCTGCCAAACCAACATTTCTATGATTCTATGACAGTCTGGCAAAAGGACAACAAAAGTGATGCTATTCTACACAATGGTCCTTCTTTGTTTTTATGCAGGGAAAAAAAACCCTGAAAAGAACCATCTAAACTGCCCTTAATTAAGTTCAGAAGCAACTCGGTTAACTCATTAGTGCCCCATGCCCTGAGGGCGATGCACAGATGAATTTCTATTATAATGCAATGTGAGTCAAGGCAGATGCTAAAGTCACGTGAGATGTTTCAATAACTAATTGTGGCTCAGAGCAATCGCACATGATCTCAGACATTATGCAACATTTTCCTGAACAGACATTCAGGGATGGAGGAATTTACAAGGAGTAAGGGCTACATTTTCTAATGGGGGGACTTTAAATATGAATATAGAAATTGCCAGACTCGGTCAGACCCGAGGTCCATCTAGCACAGTACCCTGTTTCTGATGGTGACTGCGGAGGAAAGTGACTGGCTGGCCGCGAGGGCTCTGCAGTGGGGTTGGGATGATGAGCCTGAGTGCAGAAGGGGATGTTGGGTGGAGGCAGGAGGTGCAGGGTGCAGAGTATGCTGGCGCTTACCACAGCTCCCAGGAAGTGATCACCAGGTCTCTGTGGTCCCTGGGCACATATGTAGCCAGGAGAGCTCCATGTGCTGCCCATACACCTAGTCTGTGTCTACACTGGCACCCTTTTCAGGAAATGCTTAAAACGGAACAGTTTTCCGTTATAAGTATTTCCGGAAAAAGCGCATCTACATTGGCAGGATGCTTTTCTGGAACAGTGTCCATGGCCAATGTAGACGCGCTTTTCCGCAAAAAAGCCTCGATCGTCATTTTCGTGATCAGGGCTTTTTGGCGGAAAATAAATCAGTGCTGTCTACACTGGCCCTTTTCAGGAACAGTTTTCCGGAAAAGGACTTTTGCCCAAACGGGAGCAGCATAGTTTTTCCGGAAAAGCACTGATGATTTTACAGTAGATCGTCAGTGCTTTTCCGGAAAAGCAAGCGGACAGTGTAGACATCTGGCAAGTTATTCCGGAAAAGCGCCTGCTTTTCCGGAATAAGTGGCCAGTGTAGACACAGCCCTATAGGCACCACCCCCTAGCACCCATGTTGTGGTGCTTGGACAAAGGGAGCTGTGGAGCTGGCAGTTGGGGTGAGGGAAGTTCACGCAGCCTTCCTGGCCAGCACATACACCTAGGAGCCACAGGGCCGCTTCTGGGAGCTGTGTGGGGCCAGGCAGGTAGGAAGCCCCAGGCCTTACCATGCTGACAACCAGACTTCTAACAGCTCAGTCAATGGTGCTGACCAGAGCTGCCGGTCCCTTTCCAGTTGAAAAGTGGACACCTGGCAGACCCCCTGCGAGTGAGCGGCTGTTTGTAAAACCCCTCAGGGGAAAATGGTCAGCACGAGTTCTGAGAGACACCCAGAGAAAAGCATCAATCTTAGTATCGCTCTCCATTTTTTGCTCTGCAGAATGCTGCTGTTAGCCAACAACCCTTGCAACGTGGCCTCCTTATATTCTACCCATTTCACCAGTTAATGATCACTCTCATAGCATATTTTCAATTGGATGTAAAAGGATCAATCCCTTCTCTCCCATACCCCTTTATACACCACTGAAACTCAGGGCTGCTTTGCATTCCTAACAGACTGCATGGCACAGAGCCAGCCAGGGGGACATTAATTCAGTAAAAGTGCACTAGGCTAGGACTAACATGCCTTTCATCTGGTAAGACACAATGTACCTTGCCTTGTGCGTACGTTAGAGGCACAAAGGGCCTGAGACAAACATGGGATGGCTGGGGGGAAAAAAAAGACGATAATTTGTATCAGCTATTCACACTTGCCTCACCTTTGGGACCTGCAGAAATAAATCATGGCTGCTTTGTAGCATTAATTGATAAACTGACAGTGAGCCATTGACGGAGATGCATCAGGCACGGGTGATACCACGGGGCCTGTCTTTAGACAAGACAGTTTGCGGACAGACTGACAAAATTCTATACTGGAAGCCGTTCTGATGGTGCAGAATATTATCGAGGTCTGTTACATCCCACTTGCATGGGAAGCAATAGTAACGCCGTTGGCTATTTTACCCTCCCAGCACCAGCCAGAAACACACTGATGATAACACAGCAGTGCAATTAGCAGCAGGCGATTGCAGGAAGGATGGGGAATGGCCACAGCCAGCTCATTTCTGTCTGCTCATGGGACATCCTTCCAAGGCTCCAAATCAGCTCCCACTAATGTCAGTGGGATGCAAATGGCAAAGAGGTGCTCTGACTTCTGCCAGCAGCATTCCCCTGCTCCCTTCTTAGCTGAGGCTGGTTTTTATTCAGGTGCATAACTGGAAACAAGGACGTGACTGTACTTCCAAGCAGCTCAGCAGAGATTTCTGTCTCCAGTTACCTTCTCAGCTGGCTGCTCCGGGACTTTCCTGTGGCAGTCCCACTCCTACATCAAAGAGGAACCAGAGAACCAGCCACCAGTGACCCTGCGCTTTGTGACTTCTTCTTTCGCACCATTTTATGCTCATTTTGCACAGCAGGAAGGGATGCACAAGCCCAGGGATGATCCAGACCTCTGGTTTCATTGACATTGAAGTTGCTGGTTTGGCTGCACAGGTGAGTCAGGGGAACAGCTCTGCTCTCCAGACAGGGTCCTGGTGCCGGACCGCTCCTTATCTGCCCGTCTTAGGGCTTTATACTGCTGCCTATCACTGGGGCACCTCAATGCCTGCCACATAATGTTGATAACAACAGAGAACTTAATAGACCCGCTGACTCACTTCCCTTTAGGGGAATTAACGCGCTTCTTGGGATGTAACCAGGGCTTTGTTTAAGCTCCTTGTTTTATTTTGACACCGTCATTGCTGGTAAAAATGGAAACCCTGGTGTTACCATGCTTTCCTTTCAGGTTCTAGTCCCATCTATTTTATGGGACATTGGGAAATGGTTAATAGATGCGGCCCTCCATGGTATGGGTAAGGGATGATTACAAACACATCCGCAGAACTGCTTTCAGCCATTACAGGCAGTCCCCGGGTTACGTACAAGATAGGGACTGTAGGTTTGTTCTTAAGTTGAATTTGTATGTAAGTCGGAACTGGTACATTTTGTAGGGGAAACTCTAGCCAAACATTTCTCCAGAGCTCAGTTTTAGTCTCCCACACCTCACTTCCCTCAGTCCTTTATTCTCAAGCTGAGGTGTCTGCTGAGAAAAGCCGCTCCGCGTCTCCCTGGTCTGCTGGGGGGAGGGGGCGCTAGCTTCGTGTCTCCCTGGTCTGCTGGGGGGAAGCAGCTAGTGCGGGGTTGCCTCACCCCATTTGTAAGTAGGGATCTGATGTAAGTCGGATCCATTTAACCCGGGGACTGCCTGTATCTCTATTACCATAGAGCCTGGGAATTCCAGCTCTGGAACAAGACCCCATTCTGTTAAACCCTGTACAAACACAGATCCAAAAGACAAAAGGCTCACAATCGATGAGATGGGAGAAGAGAAGGAATACATGAGACAATATTGGTCACCACAATCCACAGGGCTCTAGGAACACCAGCAATGTAAAACCATTGCCAAGTTTTTGTAGGTATCACAGGAAAGTAGAGTTTTAACAACTGATTCAAGCACTCTCTTATGCCATACCTGTACACAGCTGCTCTCTGGACTCAACAGCTAAACTACAGTGGAGTTCATACCGTTGCAAAACTGTGTTTATGAGTTATTCATGGAAACATGCACCACAGTAAGACATATATTCTGGGCACAGCCCAGCTATCTGTTGGCCAACATGCAATGCAGTAAAGGTCCCAGCTAGCTCCTAGTGTGTCAGTGTGGCATTCCTGTCCTCCTCTAGTGGTTAGCAGGTCACATATGCTGCTGGGGTTGCTGCAGAGAAAGGTTCTTTACTCAGGCAATAAATGTTTTCTGTGTTACGATTCAGAGTTACCAGGTTTGATCTCCACTGCTGATGACCACACACGGTGGGGTGGGCCTGGCAGCTCAGAGCCCGGTATTGGCTGCATCAGTTATGAATGTAAACAAATGGCTTGGGCCCTGGCCCCTCTTTCATTACAAATTAAGCAGTATTTCGATTACTAAATTGGTACTTCATCCTGCTGTGAGGGCAGGGGACTAGACTTGATGATCTCTCAAGGTCCCGTCCAGTTCTAGGATTCTAGGATTTGATGACAAGTCCAACCCGTGCTCAAAGCAGGACCAATCCCAAGTAAATCATCCCAGCCAGGGCTTTCTCAAACCAGGACTTAAAAACCTCTAGGGATGGAGATTCCATCACCTCCCTAGGGAACCCAGCCCAGCATTCCCACCCTCCTAGGGAAATAGTTTTTCCTAATATCCATCCCAGACTTCCCCCACTGCAACTTGAGACCATTGCTCCTCATTCTTCCATCTGTCACCACTGAGAACAGCCTCTCTCCGTCCCCTTTGGAACCTCCCTTCAGGTAGTTGAAGGCTGCTCTCAAATCCCCCCTCAATCTTCTCTTCTGCAGATTAAATAAGCCCAAATCCCTCAGCCTCTCCTCAGAAGTCATGCGCTCCAGCCCCCTCATCATCTTTGTTGTCCTCCACTGGAGTCTCTCCAATGCGTCCACATCCTTTCTGTAATGGGGGGCCCAGAACTTGATACAATAATCCAGATGTGGTCTCACCAGAGCCAAATCAAAGGGAATAATCACTTCCCTAGATCTGCAGGTAATGCTTCATCAATATGTCATTAGCTTCTTGGCTCCAAGCACACACTGTTGACTCAGATCCAGCTTCTCATCCACTGGACTCCCCAAGTCCTTTTCTGCTGAGCTGCTGCTTAGCCAGTCGGTCCCCAGCCTGTAGCTTATGGCTACTCTGACCATACATCCCGGTTTTTCAGTTCTGTTCTGATGCCCGGTCAAGGAGGGAAAGTCCGGTGGGATCCAGCTAGAAATGGCACTGCCATTTCCCTCCCCAGCTGGGACAGCCTCGCTGACACTCAGTGCTATTGCAGTGCAGCAGCAATGCTCCCCCCCCCCCCCGCATGTAACGGCTTCCTTGGTGCTTTGCTGGCAGGTTGGTGCATGGTTTCCAGAGCTCTGAGCTCCAGTGCAGTGCGTGCCACCTCCATTGCGTGGCCCTTTCCCTCCCCGGTGGGACTGCCTCCACTGTGCAGGCTGCTGGCCCAGGCACACCGCCTCCTCCATCCACAGGTGCCTGTTCTTTGTATAGCAGCCACCGCCACTGCTGGAGCAGGATGGGGAGCCGGTCCAAGGATAAAGCCGGCAAGCCGCTCCTTGGAGCTGCCGCCAGAGCCCCAGCAGGAAACACGCGGAGCCCGGCTAGGGAGCTATGGGGCGGGGTACATTCGGGTTCAGCCGGGGCGCTCTTGCATTGCCATTCTTTCTCCCCCTGCCCCTTCCCACCCCAGTGTGGCTCACTCTGCGGCTCTTCACGAGCCGGGTCTAGCAGAATGGGGGCCTTCTTCACCCCCCACCACCTACCAAGGGGAGCCAGAGCTGTGTGGGCTGCCCTCAGCGTGAGGAGGGGAGGGCTGACCTCCCTCCCCATCCTGCTAGAGGAATGGTGGTGTGAAGCCGGGTAAGCGTCCCCCTCTTGCCCGCACTCCCATACCCCAATCCCCCTCACTCACTCCCCTCCTCCCCCCAAAACTCCGCACCCATAACTTGCTCTGACACTCTCCCCCCTAGCCAGTCACCTCCCCCCCGCTCCTTCATCCACCGTGGCTCCTGCTCCCTCCACCTGGCCAGACACTCTACTCCAAGCCTGCTTCTGCACCCTACCTCCCATCCGGACCTCGCAACCTCTCCCTCTCCTACACCCCACCTCCCTCCCAGATCCTGCACCCCATTGCTGTCCCACTCCGCAGCCCTATCGCACACACTGAACCCCTAGTTTTTGTCACAGAGCCTAAGGGGGCCTATAAAATCTACAATATCTGGAACCCCAGAAATGTAAATCTGGCCTATGGGAAGCCCTGAACCTTCGTCGTCCCCATCCCGTCTCGGGATGTAAAATTTCAATTAGTTTGCTAATCGAATAGTCGATGCATTTTGCATCGACTATTCAATTAGTCTATAGGGGCGCTGCCACTGAAGAGCCCTGGGCGTTGCTACATGTCAAAGGTGAAAGAGCTGCAGAGAGCACAGAGCCAGCAACTCCTCCACTGGCCCCGTGCGCCCCGCAGCATTTCAAAGTGGCAGCGCTTTGTGGAGCCCGGGGTCAGCTCCACGCAGCACTGCCACTTGGATGATGATTCATGCAGCCCAGGCTCCCAGCTGGCACCAGACTCCACATGGTGCTGCCGCTTTGAAGCATCCCTTCCTCTTTGCCCCTCACTTGCTGCCTCTTTCCGATAGAGGCAGCAAGGCGGGGAAGCGAGTAGTCGTTCACATCCCTAGTCCAGTGGTGCGCAAAAAAAAAAAAAAAAAAACGGGAATCGTCTCCTTTAATTGTTGGGCTGCAGCTGCTCTCCTGCCACGCCCCCCGCCCCCGCTGCGTGTACATTGGATGCCACGCTGAGAAGCCAGGAAAAGCGGCCAGTTGGATCCAAGTGTTGCGACCTCCCAGGAAGGCAGCTATGACCTCCAAGGGGGTCATGTCCTACAGGTTGTGCATCACTGCCCTAGTCCCTTCCACTCACCCCATGGGGCTGGAGCAACAGGGGGGTGAGGTGTCTGAGTTGGGGGTGACGTCAGTCAGGGCTTTGGGAGAAGTTTTTTTGTTTCTCACTTGTGTGATCCCCAACTGATTTTTCTGTGGCCCCCAATCCAAAAATGTTGCCTACCCCTGCCATAAATAAAGAAAATATTGAAACCTTTTGTGTTGGACATAAATTAATATTTTACTTTATTTAAAATGAAGTTTGATAAACTAACATGAGAAAGTTAAAAAACTTAATCTGTTTAATCATTTAAATTAAATCTTTCTGCCTTGCTGCAGCACTAGCAAAATGCCCGGGGAATAATTATGTAATTAACGGTGAGTTTCTATTAGCAACTGGTGGGCCGCAGAAATGTTTACATGGGCCCATGGACCATCTGTCTCAAAAGTTTGAGAATCACTGAACTAAAGGCACCCTCGGCCTCTCCTCCTGGGAGACCACGACAGGCTCCCTACTGCTTCACAAGAGCTCACTGAGGGTATGTCTACACTACAAAGTTAATTCGAACTAACAGACATTAGTTCGAATTAATTTTGATAGGTGCTACACATACAAACCGCTAGTTCAAACTTAATTCGAACTAGCGGAGCGCTTAATTCGAACTAGGTAAACCTCATTCCACGAGGACTAATGCCTAGCTCGAATTAACTAGTTCGATATAAGGGGTGTGTAGCCACTTAATTTGAACTAGTGGGAGGCTAGCCCTCCCCAGCTGTCCCTGGTGGCCACCCAGCCAGCAGACCCTGCACCTGGCACAGCTCGAGCCAGCCACCCGCTGCCACCCAGCCCTCTGCTTCTTCCCGGGACCAGGCTGGTGGCTCCCAGGAGCCTGCCCGGGTCCGCAAGAGGCGGGCGCCCGCCTGGTCTAGTGCGGACATCGTGGACCTCATCCATGACCTCCGCACTAGGCACAGGAAAGTGGCCGTCTAGGGCAGGAGAGCTGCCAGCCTGGCCACACAGGAGCAGGTTGGCACAAAAATCAAGGTGGTCCACTGAGACCCCCGACCCTGAGCCCTGAGCTTAGAATGGCTGTACTGGGTCAGACCAAAGGTCCATCTAGCCCAGTAGCCTGTCTGCTGACAGTGGCCAACACTAGGGACCCTGGAGGGGATGGACCGAAGACAATGACCAAGCCATTTTTCTCGTGCCATCCCTCTCCAGCCTTCCACAAACAGAGGCCAGGGACACCATTCCTACCCCCTGGCTAATACCACTCCATGGACCCAACCTCCATGACTTTATCTCACTTCTCTTTAAACTCTGTTATAGTTCTAGCCTTCACAGCCTCCTGTGGCAAGGAGTTCCACAGGTTGACTATTTGCTTTGTGAAGAAGAACTTTCTGTTGTTAGTTTGAAGCCTGCTACCCATTCATTTCATTTGGTGTCCTTTAGTCCTTCTGTTATGGGAACTAATGAAGAACTTTTCTTTATGCACCCTCTCCACACCACTCATGCTTTTCTAGACCTCTATCATATCCCCCCTCAGTCTCCTCTTTTCTAAGCTGAAAAGTCCCAGTCTCTTTAGCCTCTCTTCATATGGGACCTGTTCCAAACCCCTGATCATTTTAGTTGCCCTCCCCTCTCCCACCCTCTCTCTTCCCCTCTCCCACCTCCTTTTCCCAGTCTCCCCGAGTTTTGTTCAATAAAGAGAGTTTCTATTTTTGAACACGTGTCCTTTATTTTGTACATCAGGAAGGGGGGCTAGGGAGGGATCAGTGGAAGGAGGTAAGGGAGGAATGGGGTACGAGCCCCCAATGGGGAGGACTGGGGTGGTTCTGCGGGCTCCTCGGCGTGGAAGCTCTCCTGCATCCCCCCGATTGACCCCCCGGATGGCAGCCTGCGGCAAGTGCAGCCGGGCTGATGGCCGAGTGCTGTGATGTGCCAAGTGTGGGCACTCAGGGCACTCCAAGCCAGGACTGCTTTGCAAGCGGGGAACCCCTGAGAACTGTTTGTCCGGGGTGCGGTTGGGTCCCTTTAAGCACAGCCCTCGGCTAGCCTGAGACAGCAGCTCCACGCTCTAAGTCCTAATCTGATGCCCTGCCGGCACTGCTTCCGGCCATCCTTAACCTCGGTTCAGGGTCCACTCAGTGTGGACATGCTAGTTTGAATTAGCAAAATACTAATTCAAACTAGTTTTTAGGTCTAGATGCACTAGTTTGAATTAGCTTAGTTCGAATTAACTAAGTCGAATTAAGTTAGTTCGAATTAGTGCTGTAGTGTAGACATACCCTGAGAGATCAGGTCTGTTACCATGGTGTGAAATCACTGCATCACTCCGGTGTGGATGATGGACAGACTCTTTGTGAGTCTTCCTCATGCAATCAGTTGATGATTTTAACAACATGTTAAGATGCCATGTGAAATCACTTGGTGCATCCACAGAGAGACAGGACGTATCGTCTTTCTCCAGAGAGGGTTGTCATGACTTGTGTGTCTGAGTAAACAAGCCCTGTGTGAGCTCTGTGAAGAGGTGAGATGTTTTGACTTCCAATTTCAAGGGATTTGTTCTGTCTTTGGGGCTGCACATTATCTAGACCTGAGTGGAGTAAGCTGTGACAATGCATTTCTGAGTTATTCTGACACACAACGTGAAACCTGTGCTAAAGACCCCACGTAAAGTGAGAGAAAGTGCTGCTGTCAGAAAAAATAAATTAAAAATCTCTCCGATATTCTTCAAAGATCGCCTCTATTAGGCAGTGGGGCTTTTACTGATTGGTCCCTGATATTTTTGAAGGGTGACTAAGGGTACGTCTAAACTACATGGCCCCGTCGATGGAGCCATGTAGATTTGTTTTTTTGGCAAAGGCAAACGAAGCCGCGATTTAAATGATCGCGGCTTCATTTAAATTTACATGGCTGCCGCGCTGAGCCGACAAACAGCTGATCAGCTGTTTGTCCGCTCAGCGCGCTAGTCTGGATGCTCCCCTGCCGAAATCAAAGCCCTTTGTCGGCAGCCCCGGTAAACCTCATCCCACGAGGAATAACGGGGCTGCCGACAAAGGGCTTTGATGTCGGCAGGGGAGCGTCCTAACTAGCGCGCTGAGCGGACAAACAGCTGATCAGCTGTTTGTCGGCTCAGTGTGGCAGCCATGTAAATTTAAATGAAGCCGCGATCATTTAAATCGCGGCTTCATTTGCCTTTTCCTATGTGTCTAATCTACATGCCTCTGACGACAGAGGCATGTAGTCTAGACACAGCCTAAATGTTAACTAGATCTTTTTGGGTAATATCAAGAGGTTGTTCTGGGCCCAATCCTAGCTTAAAATTTAAATCGGATCATGTGCTTTGTAAGCAGGTTGGGAAGTGGTCTCATTTGACAATTATTATTAGGTATTATTTATACAACATAGGCATTGCCATCATGGTATTGACTTATACATTTCTCTTTACATATAAAATAGCCCCGCCCTCTTGATCACCATGGGAAATGTACCTTTCAAGCAGAGGTGGTGAGGGTTATGACATGGGTCTTCTCCACCCTGTAATTATCATGGTTAGTTCAGTGTTCTCATTCTGGCTTGTGGAAACGCAGGACACTTGATAGTTTTGCAGTCACTTCAAAAAATGCAGTCGCAGTCCATCTCATTGGGAATGTAAATTCCCATTAATCATTGAACTGGTTAATGTTAGGTCACACTGGAGTTGCCACTGGTTTCCAGCTCCCTCAGGACCAGCCCCTGTTCACAACAAGCTGGACTTCCCATGGAGAGAGGCATCTCTGGACACTGGCGCAGTCCCAGGGGACCCAGATACAAGGGCTGCTCCAGACGAGAGACGTCCCTGTCTTCAGTGGGCCCTCTGTGGGGCTGGAGAAGCCCCCTCTGATTGCCAGTTAATTGAAAATGGTAAGCATCATCCATTAAGAAGACTTAGGAAGTTGTCCCATGAAATTATGGGATAGTTCTGGATCATTCCCAGGCCCTAGGTCAAATGGGGCTGCATCTACACTGCAAAGTAATCGGTCTTGGATTCTGGATCTCATCTTGAGTCAGGGTTGGACTCTTATCACTGCAGTGTCATGGGACTCTAAGTCTGGACCCTGGGTTAATGCAATTGCAGTATAGTTGCTTGGGAGGCTCCTATGGGGCACAAATCCATCCCTATTGGTAGAGGATGGTGGAAGGAGCACTTAGAGGGGTCACATGACACCCTTTACTTCCGTTCATGTGTTCATCTTGACCCCGGAATTACTGCCCCAGGGGTGCGACTTCCTATGGCGGGCAGGCAGGGCCTAAGAGGTCAGGGTGTGGCTAGCGGTTTCAGGGGGCGTGGCTAATGTGTCCCTATTTTTGGCTCAGAAAATATGATTACTATACTTATGGTTTAATAAATCGGTTAATCTCTAAGGTGCCACAGGACTCCTCGTTTTTATTGGAAGACAGCGCATTTTCTGGAGCTCTGGTACCATTTGTAGAGGTGGCTGGAATAGAGTGGAGAGGGTTCCTATGGCAGAAGGGGCAGCCAGCCATACCCAGCGTGTGCTGTAGTCTCCCCCTACCCTCTGGCAGCCCTCAGAGCATGCCACCCGGTGCTCCAGAAGGGATTTAAAGTGCCCAGAGCAGCCAGGCAGCCCACACCCTTTTGAATCGCCAAGCCCTGGAACAGTTGCCCTCTTCATCTCCCCACATTGGTGGGCCTGTGACCAAGGCATAGTATCGTGGTCACGGTCCCCAGGGCTCTCAGCATATGTCTACATAACAAAGCTAAAACCTACAGGCGTCCCATGTCACCTGACTGAGGTTGCAGAGTTCTTCCATTGCTGCATACTTCCTGGAGCTGCAGCTCTGGCACCTCACAAGGTCCTACAGCCCATGGGTCTGTAGGATCCCATGGGTCCACCTGGATCCCAGAAGTCTGCATGCTAATGAAACAGCCCTGCAGCCTGAGCTCAGGCCAGCTCAGGCTGGGGCCAGCTGCAGGTGTTTCTTTGCTGTGTTGGCATACCCTCATGCACCAGTAAGTTCCTGCTGCAGACAGTCACCGCAACTAAAAATTCAGCTCTGCCTGAAGACTCCAGTCCTGGGACCTGGTTGTCTGAGGGACCCATTGATTTCTTGCTTCTTTTTAAACCCAGCACAGGAACAGGAAGTTGTGCATGCAACTGGCTTTTCCTTGCTTAAGACTACTTCCCCTGCAACACCTGCTACTGATGCTGCCTACCTTCCAGTTGGCCCATCTTAGACTCTGATCCCGTTATCTGACTGTGCCTGGCTCCCAACTTTGCTTTAATGAGTAGGTCAGAATGCCTGCATCCCAGCCAGGACACTGGGATAATAGAGCAGAGGAAAGATCACAGCCTACTCAAGATGCACCAAGGGGCAATCATTGTCAAGCTGTCTCTGTAGGCAGCGTCCAGCCATGCCAAGCACAGCTTTGGAGATCAGTAGCCGCTGCGGGGATGAGTGAATAATTCATGACCAGTAATTTCTCTGACAGAGAAAAATGCCAGTGACTGAGTTCCAATTTCCACTGGCCTGAGCTGCTGCATTTGAAACTGGGGCTGTGTTTGTTGCTGAGGTTCAGTAGCTCAGACTAGCCTCTCAGGCTTGTGTCTGATCCCTGTGTCACATTACTGGATTTTAAGGGGATCAGACAGGGCACTACTGTACAGAGGGAGGAGGGTGTTTGCCCCAAAGTCTGTACAAAGGGGGCCATGTGAGGTGTCAAGTGAAAGCTCGTGTTCTACTGATTCTATATACAGTATTCTACGCATGTACTTGTGTGATATCTATGGGTACGTCTAAACTACATGCCTCTGTCGGCAGAGGCATGTAGATTTGTTTTTTTGGCAAAGGCAAATGAAGCCGCGATTTAAATGATCGCGGCTTCATTTACATTTACATGGCTGCCGCACTGAGCCGACAAACAGCTGATCAGCTGTTTGTCGGCTCGCGCGCTAGTCTGGACATTCCCCCTGTCGACATCAAAGCCCTTTGTCGGCAGCCCCGGTAAACCTCATTCCACGAGGAATAACGGGGCTGCCGACAAAGGGCTTTGATGTCGACAGGGGGAACGTCCAGACTAGCACTGTGCAAGCAATGTTCAGCCAGTTACTATGCTAATTAGCAAGGCTCTCAGGCTGTGTCTACACTGGGCCACTTATTCTGGAAAAGCAGGTGCTTTTCCAGAATAACTTGCCAGCTGTCTACACTGGCCGCTTGCTTTTCTGGAAAAGCAGTGACGATCTACTTTAAAATGGTCAGTGTTTTTCCGGAAAAACTATGCTGCTCCCGTTCGGGCAAAAGTCCTTTTCCGGAAAAACTGTTCCGGAAAAGGGCCAGTGTAGACAGCACTGTAGTCTTTTGCAAAAAAAGGCCGCATCCCGAAAATGATGATCGGGGCTTTTTTGCGGAAAAGTGCATCTAGATTGGCCACAGACGGTTTTCCGGAAAAAGTGCTTTTCTGGAAAAGCATCCTGCCAATGTAGACGTGCTTTTTCCGGAAATACTTATAATGGACAACTGTTCCGTTTTAAGCATTTCCGGAAAAGGGTGCCAGTGTAGACGTAGCCTCAGGGTATGTCTACACTACAGCACTAATTCAAACTAACTGAATTCGAATTGGTTAATTCGAAATAAGCTAATTCAAATTAGTGCATCTAGACCTAAAAACTAATTTGAATTAGCATGTCCACATTGAGTGGACCCTGAACCAAAGTTAAGACTGGCCGGAAGCAGTGCCAGCAGGGCATCAGGTTAGGACTTAGAGCGTGGAGCTGCTGTCTCAGGCTAGCCGAGGGCTGTGCTTAAAGGGACCCGACCCCCGCCCCGGACAGACAGTTCTCAGGGTTCCCTGCTTGCTTGTCTAACTCGATGAGGGACAGCAAAGCAGTCCTGGCTTGGAGTGCCCTGAGCGCCCACACTCGGCACATCACAGCACTCGGCCATCAGCCCGGCTGCACTTGCCGCAGGCTGCCATCCGGGGGAGGGTGGGTCAATCAGGGGGCTGCAGGAGAGTTTCCACCCCGAGGAGCCCGCAGAGTCACCCCAGTTCTCCCCATCGGGGGCTCGTACCCAATTCCCCCTCACATCCTTCCACTTACCCCTCTCTAGTCCCCCTTCCTGATGTAAAAAATAAAGGACACGTGTTCAAAAATAGGAACTCTCTTTCTTTAATAAAACTGGGCGTGGGGGGGGATTAACCTCCGGGGAGTCTGGGAAAAGGAGGTGGGAGAGGGGAAGAGAGAGGGTGGGAGAGGGGAGGGGGAAACCAGGGAGGAAGGAGCTGGAAGGGAGAAGCCAGGGGAAGAAGGAGGAGGGGAAGTATAAAACTATGGTACGCCATATCTTCAGTACTGTGTACAGATGTGGTCTCCTCACCCCAGAAAAGATATTTTGGCCTTGGAAAGGGTTCCGAAAAGGGCAACTAAAATGATCAGGGGTTTGGAACAGGTCCCATATGAAGAGAGGCTAAAGAGACTGGGACTTTTCAGCTTAGAAAAGAAGAGAATGAGGGGGGATATGATAGAGGTCTATAAAAGCATGAGTGGTGTGGAGAAGGTGCATAAAGAAAAGTTCTTCATTAGTTCCCATAATAGAAGGACTAGAGGACACCAAAGGTACGTCTAAACTACATGGCTCCGTCGATGGAGCAATGTAGATTTGTTTTTTTGGCAAAGGGAAAAGAAGCTGCGATTTAAATAATCGCGGCTTCATTTAAATTTACATGGCTGCCGCGCTGAGCCGACAAACAGCTGATCAGCTGAAAAGCACGTCTAGATTGGCAGGATGCTTTTCCGCAAAAGCACTTTTTGCGGAAAAGCGTCCGTGGCCAATCTAGATGCAGTTTTCCAGAAAAAAAACCCCAATGCCATTTTCGCGATAGGGGCTTTTTTGGGCAAAACAGTACTATGATGTCTACACTGGCCCTTTTGCGCAAAAGTCTTTCGGAAAAAGACTTTTGCCCGAACGGGAGCAGCATAGTATTTCCGGAAAAGCACTGATGATTTTACAGGAGATTGTCAGTGCTTTTCCGGAAATTCAAGTGGCCAGTGTAGACAGCTGGCAAGTTTTTCCGCAAAATCATGTGATTTTGCGGAAAAACTTGCCAGTCTAGACACAGCCCAAGTGTGTTCATTTTTAATATATAAGGCAACAAACACCTCCTCCCTTTTTTCCCTGGCTATCCTTCCTGAGCAAGCTGTACCCTTCCATACATACATTCCAATCGTGTGTATTATCCCACCAAGTTTCTGTGATGCCAACAATGTCATAATTGTACCTATTTATTAGCACTTCAAGTTCTTCCTGCTTATTACCCATACTTCTCATATTTGTATATAGGCATCTAAGATACTGATTTGACCTTGCCTCCCAGTTCTCTGTTCTCTCTGGGTATGTCTACACTACCCTCCTAGTTCGAACTAGGAGGGTAATGTATGCATACCGCACTTGCTAATGAAGCCCGGGATTTGAATTTCCCGGGCTTCATTAGCATAAGCGGGGAGCCGCCATTTTTAAATCCCCGCTGCTTCGAACCCCGTGTAGCGCGGCTACACGGGGCTCGAACTAGGTAGTTCGGACTAGGGTGCCTATTCCGAACTACCGGTACACCTCGTTTCACGAGGAGTAACGGTAGTTCGGAATAGGACCCTAGTCCGAACTACCTAGTTCGAGCCCCGTGTAGCCGCGCTACACGGGGTTCGAAGCAGCGGGGATTTAAAAATGGCGGCTCCCCGCTTATGCTAATGAAGCCCGGGAAATTCAAATCCCGGGCTTCATTAGCAAGTGCGGTATGCATACATTACCCCGCTAGTTCGAACTAGCGGGGTAGTGTAGACATACCCTCTGCTATTATAGCCCACGCTCCCTCCCATTTCCGTGGGCTTTGCTTACCTGTCCCCGTCGAACCTAGTTTAAAGCTCTCCTCACTAGGTTAGCCAGTCTGTGTCCAAATAGGGTCTTCCCCCTCCTCGAAAGGTGAACGCCATCTCTGCCCAGCAGTCCTTCCTGGAATAGCATCCTGTGGTCGAGGAAGCCAAATCCCTCCTGGTGACACCATCCTTGCAGCCAGGCATTCACCTCCAGGATGCAGCTGTCTCTGCCCGGGCCCCTACCTTCGACAGGAAGGATCGAAGACAATACCACCTGCGCTCCACACTCCTTCACCCGTACTCCCAGAGCCCTGTAGTCGCTCTTGATCCGCTCAGTGTCGCACCTCGCAGTATCATTTGTGCCCACATGGATGAGTAGCATGGGGTAGTAGTCAGAGGGCCGGATAATCCTCGACAATGCCTCTGTAACATCTCGGATACGGGCCCCCAGAAGACAGCATACCTCCCGAGATGAAATGTCAGGGCAACGGATGGACACCTCCGTCCCCCTCAGAAGAGAGTCTCCGACAAACACTACCCTACGTTTCCTATTCACAGTGGTGGCAGCAGACCTCCCAGCCTTGGGGATACTTGGGAAGGCTTCTCCTCCTCCGTTGTAGGGGGTGATTTGTTATCTTCTGTATAAAGAAGAGCATAACGGTTTCCTACTACCACGGCAGGCGGGTTCAGAGCAGGGGTGGAGCAGTGCCTGCTGCCAGAAGTAATCAGCTGCCAGTGTCCACCCTGAGCCATCTCCTCCTCCACCGGCAGTGTGCCCGCAGTCCTGTGTACTGGGACAGCTACCTCAGCTGTCTCCTCATGAACGCGGTCCAGGAATTGCTTGGGGATTTGGGTGCTCCTCAACCTAGCCACCTCCTCCTGTAGCTCTCCCACCTGCTGCCTGAGAGATTCCACCAGCAGGCACCTTTTGCATTGGATGATCTCTCCAGCCTGGATATCAGTAAGTGGGAATTGCAAGTCACAGTACCTGCAAAACCACACCAGGATCTGGGCAGAGGCATCCATGCTCAAGAGCTCTGTCTGGCTACAGGCGCAGGTGGAGGAGACAGAAGCAGTGTTGGCACAGGTGTTGTGGGTCTTCCTGACCATCATAGGCCTCCCTCTGTCAAACTCCCCTGTCTGCAGTCCCCTGTCCGCGTTCGCTCCCTAGTCGCTCTGCCTCTGGCTTTTAAAGCCTGCTTGCCTAGGCCAGGCCTTCCCCCTTGTGAGTCACACAGGGGAAGGCTGACCAGATGCAATCAAGAGAGTAATTGAGGGAACAAAGGGTCAGGCACTCAGTCCCAACTGACACAGCAGCTGAAACTTCAACTGCAGTCACCTGAAATCAGAATCAGAATTCAACACACAAAATTCAAACAGTCGCGCAAACTCACTCGCACCAAAAGCGAGTCCTCTCACTCTCCCCAGGTAGCCTGTTCAGTGACGGGATCTCTTGGGTCCCTCTCAAACTCCCCTGTCTGCAGCCCCCTGTCCGCTTAAAAGCTCCACTGCCACTCTGAGCCCCTGACAAGGAGTGGGCAGGAGCAGATCCTAGGGCTACAAGAGGTCCACTTGCCTGCCTCTGATCAACCAGCAGCAACACCAACATATCTGGCGATAAGACGCAAGATCACTCCCATTCCACTGCTTTGCACAGTCACAAGAACACCGGGTGATGGTCTCTGTTAATGAAAGTATTTTGCCATGAAAAAAGCAACATTTTTGCCTCCCTCCTCCCCACATATGTCCATTGGCATACTGGGAAAATTCCCAGTTGGAGGAAATCCTTATTAATTTTGTCTCCTAGGGAATATTGCATTTGGCAATAAAAGGTTCCCAGGGTTGCCTGGATCAAATCCGAGAAATATAAGCATGGAATTACAGGAAGTCCCCGGGTTACATCAATCCGACTTACGTCGGATCCCTAGTTACAAATGGGGGGGGGCGCAGCTAGTGCGGGGTGCCTCCCCCACTGTCGCCGCCTCCGGCGGCACGGGGGGCACTTCCCCCCAGCAGACCAGGGAGACGCGGAGCTAGCGCCACCCCCAGCAGACCAGGGAGACGCGGAGCTAGCGCCCCCCCCCCCCCCCAGCAGACCAGGGAGACGCAGAGCGGCTTTTCTCGCCGCGGAGGACGCGGGCGGCAGGACCGCCGAGACGCGCTACGGTCCCACCACCCGCATCCTCCGCGGCGAGAAAAGCCGCTCCGCGTCTCCCTGGTCTGCTGGGGGGAAGCGCCCCCCGCGCCGCCAGAGGCAGCGACAGTGGAGGAGGCACCCCGCCCCGCCAGCTTTGGGTCCATTGGCCCCGCGGACGCCCCTGGGCAGCTCCAACACCCCCCGCTGTCGGCTGGAAGGAGGGTCCTGAGAATAAAGCTTGAGAATAAAGGACTGAGGGAAGTGAGGTGTGGGAGAATAAAACTGAGCTCTGGAGAAATGTTTGGCTAGAGTTTCCCCTACAGTATGTACCAGTTCCGACTTACATACAAATTCAACTTAAGAACAAACCTACAGTCCCGATCTTGTACGTAACCCGGGGACTCCCTGTAATCAAAGAATCATAGGCACTTGAGAGTCATCAAGTCCAGTCCTCTGCTCTCCTGGGTGAATGGCTGAAGAGTGGTGACCACCGGACTAACCAGGCAGCAAAAACTGACGATTTGGCCTGGATCTGAGCTAACGGGTGCTCCTGTTTCAGGTTATATGCCGGACGAAGTGAGATTGCTTTTCTCTGTACCCATGGACCAGCAGAGGTCCCCACATCCCTGCAGCTACCAATCAAAGCATACACTTGAAGGAGAAGTCATAAGTGAGCCTAGAGCCTAGGCATGTACAATCCCCATGGGAATCCTGCCTGCAAACACGCATTGCCCACTAGACCTTAGCGCATGTATCCCTCTAGCTGGGTATGTCTACACTACCCCGCTAGTTCGAACTAGCGGGGGTAATGTAGTCATCCGCAGTTGCAAATGAAGCCCGGGATTTGAATTTCCCGGGCTTCATTTGAATGAAGCTGGCCGGCGCCATTTTTAAATGCCGGCTAGTTCGAACCCCATGCCGCGCGGCTACACGCGGCACGGAGTAGCTAGTTCGGACTAGGCTTCTAATCCGAACTAGCTGTATGCCTCGTGGAACGTGGAACGAGGAGTACAGCTAGTTCGGATTAGGAAGCCTAGTCCGAACTAGCTACTCCGTGCCGCGTGTAGCCGCGTGTAGCCGCACGGCACGGGGTTCGAACTAGCCGGCATTTAAAAATGGCGCCGGCCGGCTTCATGCAAATGAAGCCCGGGAAATTCAAATCCCGGGCTTCATTTGCAACTGCGGATGACTACATTACCCCAGCTAGTTCGAACTAGCGGGGTAGTGTAGACATACCCGCTGAATGCTAAGCCATGCAACCTCTCAGTATTCAATTACCGGTAATCACTCTAATTCATTGGCAAGGCAAATCCTCTGCCTTGAGCCCTTCCTCACCCCGCCAACCCTGACTCCTACTCCCAGCCCATACCTCCAGCCCCCTGCCTCGAGACCCCCCCCACACCTTGACACTCCTCAACCACCTGCCTTAAGATCCTGCACCTCACCCCACACTTACATTTCTGACAGGTACTGTTGTATCATAACCCCACCCCTAATCTCTTGGCCTGAGGACTTCCCCGGTGGAGCGTGGTTTGCGATATGACAGTAACTGTAAGAAATTTAAGTCACTTTCACTCATAGCTTGGGGGCGCCGAGCTTGAGGGGCTGATTTGGTTATTAGCACCAAAAGGGAAAATAGAATGTTTGAAAGTATGTTTCACGCTTTCCATATGTGGATTCATATTGTCACTACCCTTCCAGAATATTCTGGACCTTCATAGAATCTCATGGAATCTTCCAGACTTTCAGAGAACTACATTGTCTTGAATGTCCTATAGTGGTGATCACTTTAACCTGCCCAGGCACTTATTAATGGATCTCAAAGTCACCATGTTGTTTCAGGCCAGTTCCACAAACCAAATACACGGGGAAGTGTTGGAACTTAACTTGATTTACAAGTTTGGGACAATTTGCACCTTCTCTATCAGCGTCACGTAACATGAACACTCTAATTCACTATTTTTTCCCCTTCCTTCTTGCCTTCCATCCACTATTTATTTTGGAACTGGACTTTTAATACAGTACTCCAGTCATCTGAAGAAGTGGGCTGTAGCCATGACAGCTCATGGTCCCATCTACATGTTTTGTTAGTCTTTAAGACACTGCAAGACTATTTGTTGTTTTTTAAGTTTCTCCTTCAGTGTTGTCAGCCAGATTCTCACAGGCATATAAGGGGCTGGGCAGCACTGGGAAGTCAGGGATGCAGATTAGGCAGGTCGACTTTGCAAATGAAGCAGGGATTTAAATATCGCATGCTTAGTTTGCATAAAAATGGCCACTGCTTTTGCTGACTCAGCACTTTGTCGGCAAAAAGCGACAGTCTAGAGGGGGGTCTGTCGAGAATGAAAGCCTTTCTCGACAGATCCTTTAAACCTCCTTGCAGGAGGCATAAGGGATCTGTCGAAAAAGGCTTTCTTTCTCGACAGATCCCCCTCTAGACTGCTGCTTTTTGCTGACAAAGTGCTGAGTCGGCAAAAATGGCCACCAATTGCTATGCAAATTAAGCAAAGGGATATTTAAATCCCCGCTTCATTTGCAATGTCGACCTGCCTAATCTGCATCCCTCTGTCGGCATAGGGATGAAGTCTATACATACCCTCAGTAGTATAAGGACAAATGGAAAAGAAGTGAGAGGGATCACTCATGTGTGCAAATCAGCAGAAGTGCTAGAAGTAAGTTGAAGTGGTTTCCAGTTTGCTTCAATGTCTGTCAGCACCCCCACTGTACAAACTGTTCCAACCCTCCCCCCGCAAATCAGTGGCAACTGCTGGAGAAGGATACAAGGGGAGCACTGACCATATAACCACCCCGCACGTGACTCCTCTCCATTTCACCCCTAGGCCAGAGGAGAGCTCCCCCTCTTTCCATACCTGTCCTGCCCCTCTCCACCCTGTCCCCATACCCCCACCTCAACTCCATTCCTTCCCCACTCCCACTCGGCCTCTGCCCCCGAGCAAAGCAGCCTGGGCCACTAATAGTGGCCTGGTGCCAGTAGCAGGAGTCAATCGCCCACCCCCGCTGCACTCATTAGAAGCCACAGCGGGAAGCACAGTGACCGAACTCCAGTGCACTCTACTCCCCCGGTTCCTAGCCATTTCACTCCATTCCCAAGTGCCTAGCCCCCGGGCCGTGCTACTGGATGAAGGGGCTTGGGGAAGGCGCAGTGGTGGGAAGCGAAGCAGAACGCTGGGTTCCAGGGGAGCAGAGCCGGCTGTGGCTGGGTCATTCCGCTGCCAACTGCTGCTACTGGTGAGTGGGTGGGGGAGGAGAAGGACCCCTCACCCCTGCTAGTCCCCTGGGCTGGGCTCCTGGGGGAGGAGCTCGGGAGAAGGGACGGGGCTCAGTGGTATTGGGAAGCAGAGCTGGTGGAGTGGGACCCTTATTGTCAGCAGAAGTCCCCCTGTTAACCTCTGGGCCCTGCAGGAGCCATTCAGCATGGGGCCCAGAGTAGCTGGAGGAACCAAATAGAATGGAACGGCTCTGGCCCCTTGCCCCTCTCCCCACAGCATTTGGGGCACGTGACCCTTCATGCCCCCCACAGCGTTGCTCCTCATGCGAATCGTACGTCAAACGTTGTGATACAAAGGCAATAAACGTAGGAGTCAGATGTTCATCAAATGGGAGGGGCGCTTTGCGTGGGGAAGGGGTGAATCCCCCTTGCACTCGCCAGCAGCGGCAGGAACAGAGCGACTCTGCCAGGAGCCAGGAGAGCAGAGCAGGCTGGGGCCGGGCCGTTCCTCTTCCAACCATTCCCCACCATGCCTCGCTCCGGTGCCGTCAGGCCCTGGGCCGCGCATTCTCTGTGGCTGAGTTCCCCGCCTGTCAAATAAGGGTATTGACATGCTCCTCTCTTCGTAAAGTGCTCGGAGCGCTAGTCATGAAAAGTGTTATACAAGCCCTGGACATTATTACTCAAACGGGAGTCTCGCTGCTTTACCTCCCCAGGAGAATGTTACGATATTTGCATCGAAACCTCGGAGCTGCTTTGTAAGTACCTATACAGACAAGTGTCCGTCCTGCATGGCCACCTCATCTGTCTCTCCTCACTAGCAGGGATTTGCCTTGAAGCAGAGAACTACAAAGAAAACTATTTCTATCATTTGTCATCCTAGCCTTGAAAGACGCTGCGGGAACTGTCCGCAGCACAGTTTATTGATGCATTTCAGCCTCTTTCTCTGATCACTGCAAATAAGTTCAGCTCCATTCAGGACTCACAGTTATTTGATGAGAGATTGAGGATATTATTTAGCACGTGGATTGGATCACAGATTCTTTTCTATAGCTTTGAGTCTTCAGTGTTCATCATTCATTGTTATCGCTCACATCCATATTTTATTGTTTATGCTCCCTGATTGGCTGATTCTTAAACACAGCAAGAGAGCTGGTGCCATACAATAGGGGCTCGTCTACACTGGCCCCTTTTCCGGAAGGGGCATGTTAATTTCACGAGTCGCAATAGGGAAATGCGCGGGGGATTTAAATATCCCCCGCGGCATTTAAATAAAAATGTCCACCGCTTTTTTCCGGCTTTTAGAAAAGCCGGAAAAGAGCATCTACACTGGTTCCGATCCTCCGGAAAAAGCGCCCTTTTCCGGAGGATCTTATTCCTACTTTGAAGTAGGAATAAGATCCTCCGGAAAAGGGCTTTTTTTCCGGAGGATCGTGGCCAGTGTAGACGCTCTTTTCCGGCTTTTCTAAAAGCCGGAAAAAAGCGGTGGACATTTTTATTTAAATGCCGCGGGGGATATTTAAATCCCCCGCGCATTTCCCTATTGCGACTCGTGAAATTAACATGCCCCTTCCGGAAAAGGGGCCAGTGTAGACGTAGCCTAGATGTCAGAAGCCAGAGGGGATAAATCAATAGTTAAGAAACTTTAAAAATAATTATTTAATTTGAATCTTGGTGTGTTTGGTTTGTTTGGGGAGGGGAGAGGCATATTGAAGCCAATTTTTTAAAAGTTCTTCACTTAATTTCCATTTTATGGTCTTAAATTGCTAAAGTGAACGTTTTTCACTTGTGACTTTAAATAGCTTCCCAACCATTAGTAGAATTTCAGATTTCGCATCAAGTTTTTATCTACTAAAAATGTTTACGCTTTAGGGCTATGTCTAGACTGCCGCCTCGTGCGCAAAAAAATATGCAAATGAGCCAAAGCGTGAACGATTGCCATGCCTCATTTGCATAATTAACGAGGCTCCGTTTTTGTGCAAGTTACTTTTGTGCAAAAACCCCCTCTTGTGCAAGAGCTGTTCTTCCTCTTTTTTTCAGGAAGAATGGCTCTTGCGCAAAAGCCTCTTGCGCAAAAACGGAGCCTAATTCATTATGCAAATGAGGGGCAGCGATATTCCACACTTTGCCTCATTTGCATATTTTTTTGCGCAAGAGGGGGCAGTCTAGACATCGCCAAAACATTTGCCTATGCTGTGAAAGATGAGTCTGAGCCGTCATTAATCACAGAATCCTAGAATCCCAGGGCTGGAAGAGACCTCAGGAGTCATCAAGTCCAGCCCCCTGCCCAAAAGCAGGACCAACCCCAACTCAATGATCCCAGCCAGATGACCTTATTATGAGAACAATACAGCCCTTAAACACCAAATGGATTAGCAAGTAGACTTGCTATATTTGCAGTGAACATGACCTCTGATATATTGACCTTTTACAGGTCAAGATACCTGATGTGCTTTAATTAAGCTGTGCTTCTTCATCACTGGGTTTTTAGTGTATAGTCAATGGGACAACCCATGGAAATAAAGTTACCTATCTGTGTAAGGCTACGTCTACACTGGCATGATTTTCCGGAAATGCTTTTAACGGAAAAGTTTTCTGTTAAAAGCATTTTCGGAAAAGCGCGTCTAGATTGGCAGGACGCTTTTCCGGAAAAGCATCCATTGCCAATCTAGACACGCTTTTCCGCAAAAAAGTCCCGATCGTCATTTTCGCGATCGGGGCTTTTTTGCAGAAAACACTACTGTGCTGTCTACACTGGCCCTTTTCCGGAACAGTTTTCCGGAAAAAGATTTTTGCCCGAAAGGGAGCAGCATAGTTTTTCCGGAAAAGCACTGATGATTTTACATGAGATTGTCAGTGCTTTTCCAGAAATTCAAGCGGCCAGTGTAGAGAGCTGGCAAGTTTTTCCAGAAAAGCGGCTGATTTTCCGGAATAACTTGTCAGTGTAGACACAGCCTAAGTGTTTATATAAATGGCATCTTTTTTTATAGAGTCATAGATTTCAAGGCCAGAAAGGATTATTGTGATTATCTTATCTGACCGCCTGTGTAACAAGGGCCAGAGAACTTGCCTGAAATAATTTTTAGAGCAGAGCTTTTAGAAACACAGTCAATCTGCGATGGAGAATCCACTACGAGTCTCATTAAATTGTTCCAGTAGTTAATTACTTTCCTAATTAAAATGTACACCTTAATGCTATTATTTTGTTTATTTATTATGTATAGTGGTTTTGTAAAATTCAAAGAAAAGTGACATTTTAAGCCAACCACCTGCATCTATAATATTTATAATTTAGTTTGTTATATTATGCAAGCTACAGTTACAATAGAATAACTGTTCAAATTAGTTTTGCAAAGCTTCAACCTGATTTAAATCCAAGATGGTTTATACATTTAAATCAGTTATTTAAAGTAGAGTCTTTAAATAACTGATTTAAATCCTTTGATTTATAAACCATCATGATATAAATCTGTCCACCCTGCCAGGGTCCCCACCTAAGCATCTCTTGGATAACAAGACTAGGACTCACTTCTTTTCTGACCCCACTCTGCCATTTACACACAGAGGAAGCTGACAAATCTCTGTATTTGGGTTGTTTATTCAGCATTGCAATCATCCTCCCTTTTCCTTAGACTTTATTGATTTTCCACTTTATGACAAGCTGGATTGTTACATCATCATTTCAGTGATGTGGGGGATAGGTCTGCCGCTGGACGGCATTGTGCGGATGCGATACGGGTGGAGAAGTAGATTTTCTTCTCTGTCAGCAGCGCCACAGAGTAAGCTCGCAGTTCAGCTCTAACCTGCAGTCGATCGGACTCAGCTCTAGTTCTCCTCCAGCGGCATTCTAGCCATCACACAGACTGTTTTGCTTCCATCAGCTTCCCAGAAAGCCAGGGAGCAAACCTGGCTTGACTGGCCCGAAGAGGGCCCTTAGGGGTAATCATATCAACTGCCTGGGCTACCTTGATGTTCCATGTATCAACTAGGGTATCTACAGGACCATTTGCCATAATGGATGAACAGTCCCTCAGGGACCTCAGAAAACCCTCCGGATCCATCAACCTCCAAGGGCGGATCATCTTAATTGGTCCTCCGCCTCTGTGGAGGGGAAGGTCAGCAGACAGTCTAAACTTGACCAGGTAGTGATCAGTCCATGACAAAGGGAGTGTAGCCACATCCCTTATCCCAAGAAGTCTATCACCTTTAGTCCAAAAAAACCAAATCGAGTGTATGACCTGCAACATGTGTTGGGTCACTTATCTCTTGGGATAGTCCTAGGGTGGTCATGGTATCCATAAAATCTTGGGCCAGACCAGACAGAACAGCTTTGGCGTGGATATTAAAGTCCCTCAAGACCAAAAGCCTCTGCGTCCTCAATGCCACGTCCAAGACCATGCTGGCCAGCTTGAGCTGAGCATCTGCTGTATAGTGAAATGGGCGATACACAAGAAGCATACCCAACCCATCCCGGCCACCCAACATCAAGTACAGACACTGGAATCTGACACTTTCTTGGACCACAACCCTAGCCAGTGAGCTAGTATCTCGATAGACCGTTGTCACCCCCATGTCCCCGACCATTAAGCCACGGCTGATTCTGTACTGAGAACCCAGCCGGGTACAATTGGGAAAGGTCGACACCTCCCTCCACTCTCAGCCAGGTCTCAGTGATACAAGCCATGTCAGCCCCTTCATTCCGAATTAAATCGTGGATGACAGCTGTCTTCTGGGATACTGTCCTGGCATTCAGCAACAGCACCTTCAGGGCTGATGGCCAAGTATAAAAGTTCCCAACATTTTTAAGGCTGGGAACAGAACCGGAAAAAGGAATAGCACATAACTGTCTAAACCTCATTCCCCTGGGCTGGCCAGTCTGGATCTTACTTCCATATCTTCCCCTACCTGTCACTACTGCCACGATGCCATCTGAACCCTCCTCCTTAGGCACCCCATCTGGGCCAAACCACATAATGGCAGGGGGTGGGGAGCAGAACAAACACACACCTTGGCTGTGTCTACATTGGCACCCCTTTCCGGAAAAGAGATGCTAATGAGACACTTCGGAATTGCAAACTTGAAAGTAGTTGTAACAGGTGAGTCCAGTCTCTCTCCCTGTTTTCTCGGGTCCTTCGGTTATTCCCTAGGTTAAAGCGCCCCGAGATGGGGTAGGGGGGTCCGGGCCCACCCTCTCTCCCGGACCCCAACCCAGGACCCTAAGGACAGGTGCACGGAGACCTGTCCCGCTGGTGGGGCGCCTGCCCGCAACGCACCAGCTCGCCGGGCTTTGCCTCCCCTGGGCTCCTTCCTACCCCCTATCTAATACCCCTGTGGCCTCCACGGGTCCGTGCTACCTCCACCCACCCTTCCTGTGCTGTTCCTATTACTCTCCACCCTCCTCCGCTCGTTCCTGCTTGCTCTCCGCTCCTCTCCACCTCGCTCTGCTTCCCCCCCCTTCTCCCGGCTCCACGGGGCTTTTCAAAAGACCCGCGCCGACTGGCCCCTCCCCCTTCGCCCGTCCCCGCTCTTCCGCCAGCCATACCTCCTGCACGCCGCTCGTCAGTTGGGCCGCGGCGGCGGAACAGGCATGGCAGCTCATCCCCACTCTCCGGGTGGCTCCCAGGAGAGTCAGGGCGACCGCGGGCTCGGTGCGGGGCGGGCCGGCATCGGTGGGAATGAGGCGGCTCTCCCCATCACAGTAGTAATAAGGGATCTTCCGGAAAAGGGCTTATTTTCCGCAAGATCCCATCTAGACTGGCGCTTTTCTCCGGCAAAACCCCGTGCCGGAAAAAAGCGGCAGCCACATTCATGCAAATGCCGCGGGGGATATTTAAATCCCCCGCGGAATATGCAATTCCAAAGTGTCTCATTAGCATCCCTTTTCTGGAAAGGGGTGCCAATGTAGACACAGCCCTTCAATTTGGGTACATAAAGGGAACTTCTTCTCACCAAGAACCCTCGCCTGCCCTCCCTGCATTAATCAAAAGCCACCTGGTGGCAGTCAGAGTCCCCACACAGGGCCCGGGATCTTATCAAAGGTCTGTGTCAGAAGTACCCAGATGATCTCCCAGTTAGATTTTACTAAAGAATTTTTTCAACTGGTTGGTCTCCTATCACTCTCAGAGAGAGAAAAGATGACGAAAGCTTATCTGGATGTACTGAGTTATCACTGAATCCAGTGTGACAGAATGTGTCCCAAATGTGGAATCTGCATTCCAGCTGTATCCCTCACTAATAACCACTAAGGGTACGTCTAGACTACCGCGTTTTGTCGACGGAAGTTTTGTCGACAGATACTGTCAACAAAACTTCCGTCGACAAAGCGCGTCCAGACACATTGAGTTCTGTCGACAAAGCAAGCTGCAGAGTTCTGTCGACAGAAGGTGTTATGCCTCGTAAAATGAGGTATACCAGCGTCGACAAAACTGCTGAGTTCTGTCGACGTTATGTCAACAGAACTCAGCAGTAGTGTAGACGCTGGTATAGTTTTGTCAACAAAAGTCCACTTTTGTCGACAAAACTAGGGAGTCTAGACACACCCTAACTGTAGTGGAGAACGTTCCTTTTCTCTTCTAACAAGGGTCAAACATGTCCTCTGATCCACCACGACCCAAGAGCATCTCAGAGCTTTTCCCCTCTTGAGCACTGAGAGTGAAATTGTCAGGTCTTTGAAGTATGACATCATTCATGACTTTGCCAAAGTTAAAGTGGGGGAAAAAATTGTTCGATTGGAGTGAGAGTAGAATGAATGTGTTAATTTTATGCAAATATGTATTTAGATATTTAGATGTATTTAGCTTCCCAAAGAAGCTAATTTTCAACTCTGCCAACTTCTCTTCATCCATCAAACTGGCAGTGGCAAAGCCACATTTCTCACACAGTCTCCTCCCAAATTGCCTGCATTGGGAGGACGTCTCCAATTTGATCTTCTTTCCCCATTCATTTTGGAAACTGTCTCATGAACT
The DNA here is from genome assembly GCF_049634645.1 of Pelodiscus sinensis. Classification (NCBI taxonomy): domain Eukaryota; kingdom Metazoa; phylum Chordata; order Testudines; family Trionychidae; genus Pelodiscus; species Pelodiscus sinensis. The sequence goes on along the minus strand of NC_134739.1, from coordinate 3,744,318 downwards.
AGCCAGCAGCAGAATAGGATATGGAGTCAGAATGATATCACCAAACCCTTTCACATGGAAGCTGAACAGTTATCAAGGAATTTCAGTCGCTTTAGAGCAGGGGCGGGGAACCTTTTTTGGGTCTGGTTCTGCTGACCCACAAAAAATCAGTTGGGGGCCACACACAAGTGATAAGTAAAAACAAACAAACAACCCCCAGCAAAAGACCCCCCACCTCTCACTGGTGTGGCCCCCTGCTGAGGAAAAAGACACTTTCCACATTCCCCTCGCACACCAGAGTCTGGGAGACCCAGCCTAGTAGATTTTGTGCACAGTAGGGAGTCAGGAGCACCGATGTGGGCTTCCTAATGCTGGGAGGGCTCCGATCCTTGTGGGTCAGATCCAAGCAAGCCAGGAACCACATCCAGCTCCTGGGCTATTAATGAGAGAGAGGTAAATGAGCTCTATAGACAGTCCTATTGCCTGAGCTCAACACTTGTCCCCTGAGGCTCCCCCCACAACGTTGATAAAAATGAATCCAATCTTTGTCTCAGGATGCAGCTCAGCAGGGCCATCAGAACCCGACCGGTACTGTCCCCTGGGGCTGTGGCATTGGTACTGGAACAACGTTATTTCTCTCCGCTCAGTAAAGCTACTCACTGGGCTTAATTGATTTTACTTTTTAATTCATGAGTCCCTAACGCATTTGGATGGCTTTTTAAAAATAATTGTTTCTCTTCCCCCATTGTCAGTTTAGCAGCATTGTGGGAACATAGGAAGCTTTCATCTTTCTTTCATCTGCTTTCCTCCTGCTACAGCCTTATTTTCTCTCTGCTCAGCTCCAAGCCTCCAGATTAGCAGCACAAACAACTGCTTTTGGGCAAAAAGCAGCTGCTTTTGGGCAAAATCTTGCCACCTCTCTACACTGGCCATGAGTACTTGCGCAAGAAGACTGACATTCTAATGTATAAATTCAGCGCTTCTTGCGCAAATACTCTGATGTTCCTGCTCAACTGTTCTTGCGCAAGAGGCCAGTGTAGACAGGCAACATGAATTTCTTGTGCAAAAAATCCCGATGTTTAAAATGGCCATCGGAGCTTTCTTGCGCAAGAGAGCGTCTACACTGGCACGGATGCTCTTACGCAAAAGCACATCTCTTGTGCACATGTCAGTGTAGATGCTCTCTTACTCAAATACTCGAACGCAAAAACTCTTGCATTTAAGAGTATTTGCGCAAAATCTTGCCAATATAGACGTAGCCTAATATCAGTAAAATGAGAGTGCATCAAAGTCTTTCTCCCATTTGTACTTAACTCCCAAAACCACTCTGCACTGCAAATGCTTTCTGGTTTGCAAAAGCTATGGCTTTCTTATAGAACTGTTGCTGCACAGCTGTTACCACCTAGCTCCTGAGTGAGAGGCCTGCCTCTTAGGACTCAGACCTTCCAGCTACGGGTGTTGCCTGTAGCCATTACTAGCCTTTTAAGGAGGCTGCCCCGAAACAGTGATCCAAAGGGGGCTGCCCTTTGGGGGCAGACCAAGGGCAAGGTTGTGTGCTGTGATGGGAGATTATAATTGAGTGTGCGTTTGTGTGGTGGCCTATTCAGTCCCTGGTGAGAGCAGGGAGGGCAGGCGAGGGTTCTTGGTGAAAGGAAGTTCCTTTTAGCTACCCAAACTGAAGGTGTGTGTTTGTTCTGCTCCTCCCACCCCCACCATTATGTGGTTTGGCACAGATGGGGTGCCTAAGGAGGAGGGCTCAGATGGCATTGTAGCAGTTGTGACAGGTAGGGGAAGATATGGAAGTATGATCTGGACTGGCCAGTTAAGGGGAATGAGGTTTAGACAGTTATGTGCTATTCCTTTTTCCGGTCCTGTTCCCAGCCTTAATTTTGGGACCTCTTATACCTGGCCATCAGCCCTGAGGGTGCTGTTGCTGAATGCCAGGTCAGTATTCCCGAAGACAGCTGTCATCCACGATTTAATTCGGAATGAAGGGGCTGACCTGGCTTGTATCACTGAAACCTGGCTGAGAGTGGAGGGAGGTGTCGACCTTTCCAAATCGAATAGTTTTCTTTGTAGTTCTCTGCTTCAAGGCTAAAGGTTAGTGAGGAGAGACAGATGAGGTGGCCACTCCCTGCCTGGTATTTGCATGGAACCAGAGGCTCCCAGCGCCAGTCGTGGCCCCTGATACCCACCAGCTCTGCTTCCCACCCCCTCTTCCTGCCTGCCAGCCAGCCCCATGGCACCGGATACCCCCCCCTGCCAGTTCTGCTTCCTGCCCCCCTTACTCTGGCCCCCCCATCCTCCTCTTTAGCCCCACAGCCCCCAATCCTCCCCAGCTCTGCTTCCTGGCCCCCTCCTGTCTAGCCCCACGGTCCCTGGGCCCCCACCTCTGCCAGCTCTGCTTCTCGCCCCCCTCCCAGCCAGTCCTCCCCTCCCCCCCTCCGGTCCAACCCCTGCGGCACCCTGAGAAGCGTGTCCGGTTTTTTAGTGGGGTCTACCTTGCAATCGTATCCCCAAGCCCCTTCATTCAGTAGCATGGCCCAGGGGGCTAGGCACTTGGAAATGGAGTGAAATGGCTAGGAACCGGGGGGAGTAGAGTGCACTGGAGTTCGGTCACTTAGGTTCATGCTGTGGCTTCCAATGAGTGCAGGGATGCGGGGGCTGACTCCTGCTACTGGCACCAGGCCACTAGTGGCCCAGGCTGCTTTGCTCGGGAGCAGAGGCGGTGTGGGTAAGGAATGGAGTTGAGGTGGGGGTTTGGGGACAGGGTGGAGAGGGGCAGGGGTGTTGCCTGAGGTGGACTGGGGGCAGGGCAGGTATGGAAAGAGGGGGAGCTCTCCTCTGGCCTAGGGGTGAAATGGGGAGGAGTCACGTGCGGGGTGGTTATATGGTCAGTGCTCCCCTTGTATCCTTCTCCAGCAGTTGCCACTGATTTGCGGGGGGAGGGTTGGAACAGTTCTTACGGGGCGGGGTGCTGACAGCCATTGAGGCAAACTGGAAACCACTTCAACTTACTTCCAGCACGTCTGCTGATTTCCACACAAGTTTTCCCCAGGATCTTGGAGAGATGTGGTGGGTGAGGTGATACCTCTTTTATTGGCCTAATGTCTGTTGGCAAGAGAAACAAACTTGTGTCTCTTGTCAACAGCCAATGGGCCAATAAAAGATACTTTTGGTAGAACGGACGGTCCGGGGAGACACATCAGCATGCAGCCAACTGAATCTGAACACAGGAGGACTTTGTGGTGAAGCCCGTTTCAAGTCTCTTTCAGAGTGGGAATTTGAACCCAGGTCCCCCACATCCCATAGGAGAGTCCTACCAGCAGCACACCTGCCCTGTTGCCTTATCTCCTGGCTGTAGGGTCACATCCATGAGATGTTTTGGGCTGTCCAAATGCGGCTGAAGGTTGTAACAAATGCAAAGCTGAGTTTACCTACCCAGCAGGCTGCACCTCAACGTTCCTCCCTGGATCTCTAACTCATTGCATGTCCTGAGGTCCCAGCCTGCATTTCACGCCATTCAATCAGAGTGTATTCTTGTATTTATAGGCACTAGGCTTCCAGGTTATGGAACAAGTGCACCTTCCTAGAGAGCAAAGATTCTACTTTCTGCAGTATCTAGACTCTCTGCACCAAGCTCAGTTCTGATGAAGCTAATCTGGTTTGCCAGATCAACTCCAAAAGTATTTAATACTTCGCGTCTTCTGTGGAGAGGGCAGGCTGAGGTCAGCTCCTTAGACTGCATCAGGCTCAGAAGTAACAAACAAATTGGCATTTGCTTTTGTCTGGAGCTCTCCGTGGTGGCCACTGGAGGCCACTTACTTTTTGCTGCTTTGGATTCTGTGTCTGAAATAGAGCTTCTTCCTTTAACTTCCAAAACAGCCTCCTGGGCACAGGACTCCTGCTCTGAATGGAGTCTTTTCAGCAGTGAAAGTAACTTGCAATTTCTTACAGGTACTGTTCTATGGCAACCCACGTCCCTATCAGCTCTTTCAGTAGTTTCCTGCTGGCTTTTGCTGCAGCTCAGCCAGCTCTGGCCGGACACCAGGATGCACCCGCTTACTTTCACCTCTGTGTATTTTAAAGTTACTTTGTAGCATGGCTTGCCCATCTGCCCCCTGAACAAAACCATGCAATGTTATGCTCCATTAGCATGCGTAGCTGCTGTGATTGCATGCACAGTCCTGGGACAAAGGACCATTCCAGGGTGTGACTGCACACAACAGTGCACATTTTTGCACATGCAAAATTATGCCCCCCTCTCTGCTCCATAACAAAGACAAATAATAGCCCTCTTTGAAGGACAACCAGGAGCCAGTGACTTGCCAAGCTGGGCTCTGATGGAATCACCTTTGCTTTCCTGTCAGCAAGTATTTGCGATTTCAGAGGCTCAGCAATCCGGCGCAAATTCAAATTCACCAGCCTATTACTAAGGGGTGATTTCCAGGAAATAAATTACCCAGCCAGGGGTTGCTTCTCTAATGCTGTGTTTTGGGTTCAAGGTCAGACTGCAAAGCCCCTCTTCCAATTTACAGTCCCAGAATATTAACAGCAGGGCCAGATTAAGGTTATGAGGGGTCTAAGTAAAAACTCTGTATTTTCTTGAATGGGGGCAAAGAAACTGGGGAGAGAACCTAGGAGAGGGGCGAGAAGGGAGGATGAGAACCTTGGAGGAGGGAGCTGGAAGGGGAGGAGAGGTGAGGAGAGGCTCACAGCTGGGACTGGGAATGGCACCTTGCTCTGCTGATCACACCACCATGGGTGTGGGGGCCTCAGCATCCCCGGGGGATGGGGAGAGTGTTGAGGGAGAAGTAGGATGGGGAGAGGGAGTGGGGGGAGGAGCTACAGCAGGAACCGGAGCAGAAGCTGGAGCAGGCACAGGCATCATGCTCACTACAAGGAAGCGCACGTCCGTGCACACGAAGCAGCCCTGCACCAGCAGCTCCCACCAGATCTTGGAGCCTGCACTTGCTGGTCTGCTCCAGGGATCAGAGTGCTGTCAGGTGCTCCCTCTGGAACTCATCCATGGGTCAGGGGCAGCTGCAGATGCCTCGGGTCGGAGAGGCTGTCCTGAGTGGCATTGATCGCCAGGGTGGATGAGTGCCACGGGGCCCAGGGCAGCGCTGCGGGGCCCAGGACAGCACAGTTTCATGCATGCACCATGGCCGCAGCCGACAGGAATTGGCGCCTGCTAATTGAAGCGCGGGGCCCGGGGCAGCCGCCCTGCTCACTCTGCCCTATATCCGCCACTGCCCTATATCCACCCCCCTCTTGCAGCTAGTCCAGCTGTGGAGAATAAAGAGAGATGGTCCATCATCCCAGGGGACACTGTGCCTGAAGCCTAGCCCTCATCTGTGAGCCTAGAGCAACAGTTCTTGGCACAGTCATAGGCAATGTGTGCACAGAAGCCCCCGGGAGTGGGTGCTGCCCTGAGATTGTGGCATGCCCACATGCTGTGTGTGGGACTGCTGAGTTCCCAGCCTCCTTTTAGAGATGGCTCATGGAGGGAGGGTGTCCCACCCATGGTTCAGGAGCATGGCAGGCCTCTCCAGACACTCTGGCCAATAGCACAAGGATCCTCTGTGGCAGCCTCCTGGGCACATGCTGCTGTGCGATCCCCAGGCAGCAAGGGCCAAGTGAGGAGCACCCCGAACCCTTCCCTGTGAAGGGAAAGTGATGGCACTCAGATGATGATGGCCTCAGATGATGCCTGGGACTTGGCCACAGGGAAGAGTTCTGTCTCCTGGGTCATCTGGGTATTGATGCTGGCCTCATCCAGCTCCTGATCCTTCTCCACCTCCTCCTCATCTCCCCCCCGTGAGGACGACGACAGACATCTCAAGCCCAGAGTCTGCAACTGGGGGGTGGGGGGGAGGGACTGCCTCGCCCCCCAGGATGAGGTCCAAGTCCTTGAAATAAGGACAGGTGTGGGGTTCTGCCCCAGAGCAGGATTTGCCCTCCCTGACCCTGGCATGTGCCTGACGAAGCTTGTTCACCTTCATCTGCACTTGGGTGCAAATGTGCCCCTCGTTGGACAGGCTGTCAGCCATCCGGCCATAGACGTCTGCATTCCTGCATCTGGTGCAGCGATCTTGGACCTCGTTGAGTCTGGGGAGAGGAGGCAAACCTCCAGGATAGCCACACCAGACACAGGAATGCAGACATCTATGGCTGCATGGCCAAGAGCCTGTCCAACGAAGGACATGTCCACACCCAGGAGCAGGTGCAGACGAAGGTGAAAGAGCTCTGCCAGGCATATGCCAGGGCCAGAGAGGGCAGCTCCCACTCTGGGGCAGAACCCCACACCTGCCCCTACTATGAAGACCTGGACCACATCCTGGGGAGCGGGGCAGTCCCTTCACCCCCACTGGCTGTGGATTCAGTACTTGAGATGTCTGTCGTCATTCTTGCAGGGGACAGAGACAAGGAGCAGGAGGAGTCTTACGAGGCCAGTACCATCACCCTCCAGACCCCGAGCCAGCGAATGAACATCATGTGAGTGTCATCCTGTTCCCTTCACACAGGGGGTGGAGGTGATGGGCAGCAAGAGGCCCCGGGGATTGTGCATTAGCCTGTGCACCTGAGAGCCCATGCCATGCCATGCCACTCCTGACCACACAGGATCCTTGTGCTATTGGCCTTGTGGGTGCCTGGAGAGGCCTGCCATACTCATGACACCCTCCCTCCACAAGCCACCTCTAGAAGGAGGCTGGGTTCATACACACACGCTCAGCAGTCCTGCCCACGGGCATGCCCACCTTCTTGGGGCACATCTGGACCCTGTAAGAATGGCCCACTGACCAGAGCACACATGGTCTTGCTCCAAGCATGTTGCCTTTGACTGAGCTCTCAGCTCACAAGTGAGGGAGAAAGGCTCCAGACACAATGTCCCCTGGCAAGCCACTCACACAGCTCCAGAAAGGTGCCCTTCCTCATTCTGAGATTTGGGAGCAAAGGCAGGGTACGTCTACACTACAGCGCTAGTTCGAACTAACTTAGTTCGAATTAGTTAATTCGAACTAAGCTAGTTCGAACTAACGCATCTAGAACTAAAAACTAGTTCGAATTAGCCTTTTGCTAATTCGAACTAGCAAGTCCACATTGAGTGGACTCTGAACAGGGCTTAAGGATGGCCGGAAGCAGTGCCGGCAGGGCATCAGAGGAGGACTTAGAGCGTGGAGATGCTGTCTCAGGCTAGCCGAGGGCTGCGCTTAAAGGGTCCCGACCCCCAACCCAGACAGACAGTTCTCAGGGGTGCCCCGCTTACAAACCAGTCCTGGCTTGGAGTGCCCGAAGTACCTACACTGGGCACATCACACCACTCGGCCATCAGACCGGCTGCACTTGCCGCATGCTGCCATCTGGGGAGAGGGGACAATCGGGGGGCTGCAGGAGAGCTTCCACCCCCAGAAGCCCGCAGAGCCAGCCCAGTCCTCCCCATCGGGGGCTCGTGCCCCATTCCTCCCTCACCTCCTTCCACTTACCCTTCCCTAGCCCCCCTTCTTATTGATGTACAAAATAAAGGACACATGTGTTCAAAATAGAAACTCTGTTTATTTAACAAAACTCGGGGAAACTGGGAAAAGGAGGTGGGAGAGGGGAAGAGAGAGGCTGGGAGAGGGGAGGGGGAAAACTGGGAGGAGGGAGCTGAAAGGGGGAAGCAAGGGAAAGGAGGGGGTGGGGAAACTGAAGGATCAGGGGTGGGGGTCTCGCCGGGCCGACCGCCTCCCAGTACAGCGAGGGAGGGGGCCTCGGCGTCCCCGGGGAGATGGGGTGGAGGGTTCGGAGGTTGAGGTGGGGGGTGTGGACATTGAGGAAGAGGTTGTGGGGGTTGAGGAGGGAGAGGTGGGAGGGGGAGCAGGAGTGGGAGGAGGGACAGCAGTTGGGGGGACAGCTGGTGCAGGATCAGCACGGGGCACCATGCTCTGCAGCAGGAGCTGCAGGTTGGTGCTCAGCCCTCGGAGCTCAGACAGCAGCTCGTGGCGGACCTGCAGGTCTTCCTGCATCCACGACCGTAGTGTGTGGTGCACGGCTTGCAGGGCCCCAAGGTGCTGGTCCCAGTATTCCTGCTCCGTGCTGGCAGTCCGGAGCAGGCCGCGGGTGCGGGAGCATGTCCCGGGCGGGGTGGTGCGCCCGGCACGAGCAGCTGGTGCAGCTGTAGAGAAAGAAGAGAAGGGGTCAGTTCTCCCTGGGGACGCAGAGGATGATGCCCAGCCCCCTCCCCAACTCCGCAACGTGAGGGTGACCATGTCCTGCACCGTCACAGCCGCTGTGCTTGTACAGAGGCCATGGTCAGGATGTCTGGCTCTCCCCGGGACTGGAAGCTGTCCCAAGACCGCACCCATGTCCCTGTGCCATGTATAGTGTGGCCGGGGCGGTGGGGGGAAAGGGGAGATGTCCCCTGCCTCCGTGTAGAGGGGACATGTGAAGGGAAATCATCCTGCTGGGTCCTGCCCCGGGGTCGGGAGCATGTCACGTCTCTTTGCACAAGCATGTGCCTATTGGGCAAAGGCCCCTGGGTGTCACGCAGCTGGAGCCACCTGCCCAAGGGTGGCATGGCACGTGCTCGCACGTGCACAGGTGTCTGCGTGATCCGTGGAAGGCATGGCCCACGCGCGCGGTCCCTGGTCTCCCTGCCACCTCCCCCCCCGAACTACTTAATTCAAACTACTTACCTGGTACAGTCTCCCTGGACGACGCTGCTGGCGGTGACCCTTCTGGTGTGCCCAGGTCAGGGCCCTCTGGTCCCAGCTCGATGTCCCCCGGGCTGGCACAGACCGCCCTGCCCCCCAAGACTTGGTGGAGGGCAGTGAAGTAGGGGCAGGTGGCAGCCCCTGCAGCGGCGCCGCCTCTTGTGGCCCTGGCGTACGCCTGGCGCAGCTTTTTAATTTTAATGCGCACCTGCTCCTGGGTGCGCCTGTGTCCCCTGGTGGCCATGGCGGCTGCTATGCGCCCATAGACGGCCGCATTCCTCCTCCTAGTGCGGAGATCATGGACGTTGGGGGCCTGCCCCCAAACCTCAATGAGGTCCATGACCTCCGCACTAGACCAGGAGGCCACGCACCGTCTACGGCCCCTGGCTGGCCCCTGGTGCTGGGGGACTGGGCAGGGGACGTGTCACTCGCACTGGCCGCCTGGCTCATGGTGGGGCCACTGGTTCGGGGCAGAGACTCCTGGCAGGGCTGGCTGACTCCAGTGCCGTCTGGCCAGAGTCTACCCCTTTAAGGGCCCGGGGCTGGGGGAGAGGAGAAGAGTTTTCCTGGTTGTGCCCAGAGAGGCCACCAGGGGGAACCTGGGAAGGGCTAGCCTCCCACTAGTTCGAACTAAAGGGCTACACAGCCCTTAGTTCGAACTAGCTAGTTCGAACTAGGCGTTAGTCCTCGTAAAATGAGGTTTACCTAGTTCGAACTAAGCGCTCCACTAGTTCGATTCAAATTCGAACTAGCGGAGCGCTAGTGTAGCACCTATTAAAGTTAGTTCGAACTAACGTCTGTTAGTTCGAACTAACTTTGTAGTGTAGACATACCCAGAGAGAGCAGGGAGTATCCCTGGGCTTGTTCCATTCTCCCCCTCAGCACAGACCTGGCTGCTGTGCTATGGGGGTTGGAACCTCTGGCAAGGTGAGCAGTTTCTTTAGGCCACTCGACCTGTGGGCCTGGTGGTCCAGGCCAGTTCTCAGTTTTCCCCAGCTCCAACTCCCAGCTCGGGATTACAGGGAATCCTGGCTTTTCTGGTGGCTCAAGCCTCTTGGCTTCCAAACAGGTGATGTGCTGGGGACGGGCACTGCCCATGAAGGCGCTAGGAGGGCTCCTCCTTCGTCTCTCGGTCAGGGGGAAGCCACTCCACCCCACTACAGAACCTAGGATAACCTGACTCGAGCTGTCAAGAGAAATTAGTTCATAAAAAAAAATGGAAATAAAGAAAGTAGGATAAAAGTGCAGAGTGTGGAATGGAGTTTGCTTCTCTGGAGAAGGCTAGTTTTCTGTAATCAGGGAAATGAAAGGTTCTTTGCAAAGCAGCGAGCTAAACCCTGGCAGAGCAATCAATGCACAGGTAAATGCAGCAGCTGTTGCATGTTTCCATAAACAAAGATCAACAATGTACTTTGTCTAAAATTACCTAAATTATAGAGAGGGAGAGTGCAAGTAGAGTGGATATGCCTCCCTCTGACAGGATGCAGCTGCTTTGAAGACGGTGTGGCAGCTGTCTCGACACACGGCTGGAGCTCATGGAGGTTGGAAGATGCAGAACACGGAGAGTGTTTCTTGCAGTTTCTTAGCTGGATACATCACAGGAGCCGTTTTCAGGTTACTCCAATAGCAGGCAGCACAGCAGCAAGCCATCAAGCTTAGCCCCTGAATCATTTGATACCCTCCACAGCGGGAAGGGACACAAGGAGGCGGTAAAACAGCCCTGTGCCCCTTCTGCTGGGAAAATCCCTGGGGCAAGATGTCTTTCTTGCATGTCCAGAGCCAGCCCCATAAAAGTACAGAGTGCGGAATGGAGTTTGCTTCTCTGGAGAAGGCTAGTTTTCTGTAATCAGGGAAACGAAAGGTTCTTTGCAAAGCAGCGAGTAGGATACCTGTGTAGGGTATCAAATGCCAGGGCTGAGGAATTTCTGTGCCATGCCTATTCCTTGGCTGATGCAAAGGGGACACAGCAGCTCTGCTATAGAGGCAAGGTATTTTGAGGTCTCTGGCAGACCCCCACCTTCTGCGCTCAGAGTGCCAGAGTGGGAAACAGCCCTGACATGGTGGCAGAGCAGCGGGATCATGTCGAACTAGGAACACGGATCTCGGGATCTTAAAAGGACACTTTTTTTTTTGCTGTTTGGAAGTTTTGGGAGGGTTAACTGGTGCAAAGTCTGCTGCTTCTGCCCTAAGTCCCCCTTCCTGACTGAGCATTGCACAGGAGTGCACAGAAGAGAGGGAGGAGAGGCAGGGGCTGAGGGATGGAGGCTGTAGGCAGAGGGGAATGATTTACTGGCTATTATTCTATTCCACTAATTTCTATTGCTGCTCTTGCTGGGCTGGTAGGCCTGTTAGCGACAGAGATTATAGCAAAAAGCCAATGACGCGATGGCTCATCGAACACTAAAGAGAATAAATGCACCTGGCATGGTGCCCAGGCTGTGGCAGAGACACCACAAGGGAGGCTACAGAAAAGCCGGCAGCTCTCCATCGAGCAAGCGCTGGCACCAGACATGCCAGTGGAATGCTGACAGACCCTCACGAGCAGCGGGATAGCGCCTGGACTTCTTCAGCCCAATGAATGAGCCTCTCCCACATGAGCTCAAAGCCACATGGCTCTTAGCTATATCTGTAGAGCAAACTCATTCACCGTTCTGCCAGTGTCAACCGCGGGGACAGAACGCTACACCCCAGAGGTTGCACACTTTTCCTAGCTGAGGATGCTAGTCCTTAGCTTCAGGGTATGTCTACACTACTACCCTAGTTCAAACTACGGTGGTTAATGTAGTCAAGCGAAGTTGCAAATGAAGCCTGGGATTTAAATATCCCGGGCTTCATTTGCATCTTGCCGGGTGCCGCCATTTTTAAATCCCCAGTAGTTCGGACTCTGTGCTCGCGGCTACACGCAGCACGGAGTAGGTAGTTCGAATTAGGCTTTCTAATTAGGCGTTCCACGAGGTGTACCGGTAGTTCGAATTAGAAAGCCTAATTCGAACTACCTACTCCGTGCCCCGTGTAGCCGCGGGCACGGAGTCCGAACTACTGGGGATTTAAAAAATGGCAGTGCCCGGCAAGATGCAAATGAAGCCCGGGATATTTAAATCCCAGGCTTCATTTGCAACTTCGATTGACTACATTAACCACCCTAGTTCGAACGAGGGTGGTAGTGTAGACATACCCTCAGAGACATCTCCATTGAAATCCCAGACCAGCCCCCACTTGAAATGCCAAAAAGCCCCAAATGCTAGTGGATGGGATTGAATGTGGGGTCTCTGGAACTTCGGCAACATGAGCCAAAACCCATGTGGTCTTACCTAAGACTGTGGAGCAGTGGGACAGGGTGTACCAACTCCACACTGATCTGGGAGGGGTTAACCAGGCCTGCTTGAAGAGAAGGGTCCCCTCACCCCCACCCCGCACAGCCTTGCTGGGCATGCTCTGACTGCAGGCCTCGTATAAAAGCCAGGAGAGCAGCTCAGTCAGGGCTGACCACAGGAGAGGAAGCAGCAGTAACGGCAGCCACAGCCGCCACAGCATCAGACACCACCGCTGCACCGGCCACAGCCGCTGTGATCACAACGGTAGCAGCCACAGCAGCCGCTACCATAGCAAATAGACCTCATGGAGAGTGACTAGCCTGGAGGACGCAGGTGGTGAAGAAGTCAGCCATCAGACAGGGTAGGAAGTAGCCCAAGGTGGGAAGCTAGAGGGCTCTCAGGAAGCTCAACATGTTTTGGGCTGATTCCCCACTAAGCTAGTAGTGGGACATGGCCTGGGCTGGGGCCCGGTGGAGAGGGAGGACCCGGATCCACCTACCCCACTCCCAATTACCCTCCCAAAGGGGAGTGTAGACTTGGCCGCTGGGCCTTACTGCCCCGCAGACTAGGGTCATTATAAACTAGACAACTGAGCTGTACCATCCCACTGATAGAGGTGATACAAAGGGGTCAGATTACAAGGTGAGGCAATGAAGCTGGGGCCTAAGAGGCACCCCACCCAGCCTCTCAGGGGCCGGGCTTCCTACCCCATGACAACTGGTGGAGAATGTGGGCAATAGGGCAATCCCTCCCCTGCTAGGAGGGGCCACAACCCAGACACTCACAGGATCACTGCCCAGGAGGCCTTGGACAAGACCTTGGGCCCGAACAACAGGAACAGCTACAGGAGCTAATCGCCCAATTTCCAGATGTCCTATTGGCCAAACCAGGGAAGACACGGCTAACCAGTCATCATTTCACCACTGTCCCAGGCCAAAAGGTGAGGGACGATCATCACCAACTCCCCAGGGAGATGTGGGACACTGAGGTGGTTGAGGAATTGAGGGGCGAATGGCAGAGCCTGATTGTGTTAGTTTCTAAATCAGATGGGACAGTTAGATTTTGCATGGACTTCCACAAGGAGAATGCCATCTCGAGGTTAGATGCTTACCCCATGCCGTGGGTAGATGAGCTATTACAGTGATTGGATACAGGCCAAGTTTATCTCAACACTATACCACACAAAGGGGTATTGATAAATCCCGCTAACCCCCTCAATGAAGGAGAAGATGACGTTCCATATTCCCTTTGGGTTATTTCAATTCACCATGATGCCATTCGGCTTGCATGGGGCTGCAGCCACATTCCAGCAGCTCATGAACCAGGTGCTGAGCCCACATAATGAGTATGCAGTGGCATACATTGATGATATCATCATCTAGGGTATGTCTAGTCTACATGCCTCCGTCGACGGAGGCATGTAGATTAGACAGATCGGCAGAGGGAAATGAAGCCGCGATTAAAATAATCGCGGCTTCATTTAAATTTAAATGGCTGCCCCGCTCTGCCGATCAGCTGTTTGTCGGCAGATTGGGGCAGTCTGGACGCGCCGCGTCGACAAAGAAGCCTTTCTTGATCGGCACAGGTATGCCTCGTGAAACCAGGTTTACCTGTGCCAATCAAGAAAGGCTTCTTTGTCGACACAACGCGTCCAGACTGCCCCGATCTGCCGACAAACAGCTGATCGGCAGAGCAGGGCAGCCATTTAAATTTAAATGAAGTCGCGATTATTTTAATCGCAGCTTCATTTCCCTCTGCCGATCTATCTAATCTACATGCCTCCGTCGACGGAGGCATGTAGTCTAGACGTACCCCTACAGCGCAAACTGGACAGACCATTTTCACCACCTTGACCAGGTATTATGACCCCTGGGGGAGGCTGGCCTGACAGCAAATCCGGCAAATTGCCACCTGGGACAGCGGGAGGTGACCTATCTGGGATATACAATGGAAAATGGGAAAGGCTGGACACCAGTTCCGACTGGTGGGACCGACTGGTCATGCAGTGATGGAATGACCAGCAGTGGCTCCAAAACTTCTGCATGCGGAAGGCCACCTTTATGGAGCTGTGTGCCTGGCTTGCCCCTGCCCTCCAACGACGGGACACCCAGATGCAACCCACCATCCCCCTGGAGAAGCAGGTGGCCATCACCATCTGAAAGCTCGCCACCCCAGACAGCTACCAGTCTCTGGGCAACCAGTTCGGCATGGGAAAGTCCACTGTCGGGGCTCTCCTCATGGAGGTAAGGCACTCTCAGGCTGCAGCCCCAGTGGGGTGGGAGGGGGAAGTCCTAGGAAAAGGGGAATGGGCTGGGGGTCAGGAGGAAGCTTTGTCCCCATGGGGTTCTGCCATCCCTCCCTCACACAGCCCTGCTGAAGGGGTGGCCTCATATGGGGTGGCTCCTGTGGTGTTTGAGGGGAGAAGGGAAGGGGAGCAGGGCAGGCACCTCCGAAAGTCTCAGGCACCCCCTCTCATTCTGTTTTGTATATTCCTTTGTATCCTTCTGCAGGTGGTGAGGGCCATCAACTCTGTCCTACTGCACAGAGTCATCCACCTGGGAGACCTGGACCCTATCATCGCCAGATTTGCCACCCTCAGCTTCCCCATCTGCAGGGAAGCCAATGATGGACCCCACATTCCAATCCGCGCACGATATCATCAAGCTGCCCAACACATGAACCGCAAGAGCTATTTCCCCAAGGTGCTGTGGGCCCTCGTCGACCACCATGGACAGTTCCTGGACATTTTCATCAGGTGGTCAGGCAGGGTGCACAATGTCCTCATTTTCTGAAAATCCAACCTCTACCAAAAGTTGAAGGCTGGTATACTCTTCCCGCAGCATGACTTTTGGGTTGGGGACATGCAGATGCCACTGTGCATCATGGGTGACGTGGCCTACCCCTTCATACCGTGGCTCCTGAAGCCATGCACTGGCCATCTGGACCCCAGCAAAGACCAATTCAATGTCCACTTCAGCCGGACCCGAATACAGGTGGAATGTGCCGTTGGGCACCTGAAGGCACGATTCAGGTGCCTCCTGACCCGCCTGGATGTGGGGGAGCACAACATTCCGGAGGTGATCTCTGTCTGTTGTGTTCTCCATAACATTATGGAGAGGAAGGGGGAGGCCTTCCTACTATGGTGGGGGGCAGAGGCTGGAGAAGAGTAGGGCCTTCGAACAGCCACACACATCTGCCATCCACCAGGCCCATCAGGTGGTGGTGCTCATCTGGGAGGTCCTGAGGGAGAGTTTCTCTCAAGGACCTGGGTAATTCTCCCCAGGACCTCCCCACTAGGGGCCTGTCCCTTGCCCCCTATGCCTTTCCCACAAAAACCCCGCCCTTCCCCCCTTCCCTGTACAGTTAATAAAGACACCAGTTTTGAGTTGAAAAACAAAAACTTTTTTTTTCATAATAAAAGTAACTGAGGAGGGGGCGGGGACTGAGAATCTGGATAGGGGCAGGGAGGAGGTGGGGTTGAGAATCTGGATAGGGGCAGGGAGGAGGTGGGGTTGAGAATCTGGATAAGTGTAGGGAGGAGGGGGGCTAAGGACTGGAAGTGCCGCCTCAGGACCTTGGGGGTGGGTGGGGCCTGGGACAAGAGGGAATGGGCAGGAGGGGGCTGGAGTGGGGTCAGGTATGGCAGGGAGCAGGGGGAGAGGGTACAGGCATAGCAAGGGGGCAGGAGCAGGGACAGGAGCAGGGTGTATCATCATGTTGCGGATGGTGGCTCATATGTTTTCACCCTGCCACACAAGCTGATCCCACATGCAGGTCCGCCACTGGGCATCATCCCGGACCTTCTGGGCCAGGGTTTGCTGCATGTAGTGGAGGACAGCCACATGCTCCCTCTTGGTGGACCCTTCCTGTGCTTGTGGCTCCCCTCGGCTCCCTCGGATGGTGGCGGTCGCCCTTCAACGACGGCTACTTTGGCTGTGGAGAATGAAAAGGGAGAGGTGGTCAGTCATTCATGCAGACACTGTCCCTGAGGCGGTGCCCTCCTCTGTGAGCAGCAACCAACAGTCCTTGGGCCAGAAGAGGGATGTCCTGGGAGCAAAGCCATGTGTGGCCTGCACAGTGGGCCCTGCGTCACAGGGGCCCCAAGGTGCCCAAGGGACCATACTCTTCCCCTCCCCCCCCATCCCACAGACAAGCAGGCAAGGGAAGTGTCCATCCACACTGGGGTGCCATGGGTGAGAGAGGGGCCTGGAGCAGCCTGGCCTTCCATCGGAGCTGGACACACACCTGCAACCGGCAGCACTGTCTGGAGGAGCGAGTGGCCTTGCACATGCAGGCATGTCCGTGTGCTATGTGCAGCACTTCTCAGTCTGTGTGGGGTCGTGTGTGTGACCTTGTCCTCAGCCTGCTTCCAGGGGAGGCTGGTGGAGGGAGGGTGTCCACTCAAGCAGTCAGACGTGTGTGGCCACTCCCAGAGACTGAGCAGGAGCCCGGGGGTACTCTGGGGATGCCTGCTCAGGCCTCGTGGCACAAACTGGTGCTTTACCTGCTTCTACGTGCACAGAGGGCAGCACGATGTGCAGGCTGAGTGACAATTGCACCCCATTCCCTCTGCGTCCACCTTCCCTGACCTGTGAGAGTGACACATTGAGAGCACTCACCTGATGATCCACCCCTGCCCGCAGAGGATGCCTGCGAGACATCCTGAGGTCCAGGGTGAGGGTGACCGTGCTGGGCGTCTCCTCCTCCTCCTGCAGCTCATCCTCCTCCTCCTCACCAGGGAGCCCTGGGTGGGGGACAATGGGGTCTCGAGCCCTGAGTCCACCACCATGGGTGGGGAAGGGGTTGCACCAT
Organism: Pelodiscus sinensis; assembly: GCF_049634645.1. NCBI lineage: Eukaryota > Metazoa > Chordata > Testudines > Trionychidae > Pelodiscus > Pelodiscus sinensis. The sequence continues at coordinate 3,727,517 of NC_134739.1, read as the reverse complement.
CCCCCAGGATTTGGTGGAGCTCCTGGTGGTAGGGGCAGGAGTGGGGTCTTGCCCCGAAGTGAGAGCTACACTCCCTGGCTCTGGCATAGCCCTGGCTGAGCTCTTTGACTTTGCTCCTCACTTCTCCAGAGTCCTGGAGGCGGTGGTCCCTTGCGGCCAGAGCCTAGGCCGTATGGCTGTAGATATCTGCATTGCGTCTCCGGGAGCGGAGATCCTGCAGGGTCTCCTACTCCCCCCACACCTCAGGAGGGCCAGGATCTCTGCCCCAGACCATGATGGTGCCCGCCTCTTCTGGCCCCTGGCTGGGTCCTGGGAGCCCTGGTGGTGCTCCCTGTGAGGGCCAGGGGAATCTTGGGGTACTCGTGGCTGGGCCATGTTTGGAAAGGCCTGTGGCAGTCGGACTATGTCTAGACTGCAGGCTTTTTTTGGAAGAAGCTTTTCCGGAAGATGCAACTGACGAAGTGGGTCTTTGCCCACGAAAGCTTATGCTCCAATACTTCAGTTAAGTCTATAAGGTGCCACAGGACTCCTCGCCACTTTTCCGGAAGAGATCTTCCAAAAAAACTTCTTCTGAAAGAGAGCGTCTACACAGCAAAAGTGCAACGAAAAATCGATCTGCTTTTTCGACAGATAGCATCCATACTGAATGGATGCTATCTCGCATTTAAGCTGTGATTACTATGGTCAGAGTGGCCACCAGGGTACCTGTGCTTTTTCCTCTTTTCCTCTTTTTTCGAAATAACTCCCTCTTCTTCAGCCACATACGACTTTTTCCAAAAGAATTCTTTCGGGAAAAGGCTTCTTTTTTGTAGAAAGAGGTTTACCAATGTCGGAAAAACCCCTCTGATCTTCTGATTTACTTTTGAAAGAATGTGATTGCAGTGTAGACATAATTGAATTTTTTTTTATGAAAAACGGTTGTTTTCCCAAAAAAACTCTGTAGTGTAGACATACCCTCAGATACTGTGCAGTCAGATGCAGCTCTCTGAGCCAGCTTCCTGCCACAAGGCTTGTCCCAGGTGTCTGCTGCTTTAAGAGCTCCCAGGAGACAAGAACTATAGAGTTGTGATTTGTTTGGATGGAGTGGCCACCAGGGCACCTGTGTTATTTCCTCACTCACTCTTTTTCCTTAAATCATTTGCTTAAATCATTCCCTGTTACTCCTCTCACCATGCCCTTCCCCGACAGTTTTACAGTTAATCTGAAACATGCTCGAGAGCCCAGAGCAAAGCTTGCAAGGGCCATACAAGAGTGCTGCATCGGGCAATTAATTCTCTGGAAAACCCAGTTAGACCAATAAAAGAAGCTAGGGTATGTCTAGACTACATGCCTCTGCCAACTGAGGCATGTAAATTAGACATACCAACAGTCAATGAAGCGGGGATTTAAATATCCCCCGCTTCATTAGAATAAAAATGGCCGCCACGTTGTGCCAGCTCAGCTGTTTGTTGGCATGAAGTGGCAGTCAAGACAGGGATTGATCGGCAAGGAAACCCTATGCAAATTGAGTTAATGCAATTGGAGGATAGCTGCATTGGGGATTCTGTAGGAGCCAAACTCATACCTATTGATACGAGGATTGTGGGAAGAATTCTTAGAGGGGTCACACAAAATTCTTTACTTCTAGTTATGTGTCCATCTTTACCCCAGGAGTACTACCTCCAGGGGTGGGACCTCTTGTGGCAGGGGGCGTGGCTAACAGGGGTCCAGGGAGTGGCTAATGACAGTCAGAGGGCTTGACTGATGTGTCCCTAATTTTGATTCCAAAAATATGGTCACAATATTCATAGGTCATGTTTTCTAGACCTTTAATCATTGTTGTTGCTCTGCTCTTACCTTCTCCAATTTTGCCACATCTTTCTTGAAATGTGGTATCCAGAACTGGACACAATACTCCAACTGAGGCCTAATCAGCTCACAGCAGAATGGAAGAATGACTTCTTGGCTATGTCTACATTGGCAAGATTTTGCGCAAAAGCGGCTGCTTTTGTGCCAAAACATGCTGCCTGTCTACACCGGCGGGGAGTTCTTGCACAAGAACACTGACGTTCTAAGGTATGAAATCAGTGCTTCTTGCACAAGAACTATCATGCTCCCGCTCAAGAATAAGCCCTCTTGCACAACTGTTCTTGCGCAAGAGGCCAGTGTAGACAGGCAACATGAATTTCTTGTGCAAGAAAGCCTGATGGTTAAAATGGCCATCGGAGCTTTCTTGCGCAAGAGAGCGTCTACACTGGCACAGATGCTCTTGCACAAAAGCACATCTCTTGCGCAAAGGCACATGCCAGTGTAGACGCTCTCTTGTGCAGATACTTTAACACAAGAACTCTTGCATTAAAGAGTATTTGTGCAAGATCATGCCAATGTAGCCAAAGATGCTAGAAAGAGGCATAAATCAGAACACTATCATGAGTGAATTTAACATTGGATCTTTGACAATCTATGACATAAAGAAATAGAAAGATCAGTTGAGAGTATTTGTTGCTGAAAGTGAAGCGCCTTCTAAATGAACCGAGGTACGGCAAACTCTGAAATGCCATAGGATGGCTCAGTTGGATGTGGCTTTGTTTAAGTGATTTAGTGCAATGTGTCCTGAAGGAAAGCCCATTACTGGGCCAGTGCTCATAGAAAAAGCAAAACAGTTTCACAGTGAACATTAGTGAATCATGTGTGTTTTCAGAAGGTTGGTTGTGTAATTTTAAGTATCGGCATGGGATCCATAAGTTAGCTATCAGCGGTGAGCAAAAGTCTGCCGATCACGTAGCCACTGAGGAGTATAGCACTATTTTTGAGCACTTAGTGAAGGAACCTTCTCAAATATACAGTTTGTTGCCTTCTCAAATATACAATGCCGATGAAACTGGGCGCTTATAGCGTTGTTTGCCAAACTCTGCTCTGATTGGTAGTAGTGAAAAGGCTGCTCATGGCTTCAAAATAAACACAGACCGCATTACAGTTCTGGTATGCGCAAATGCATGCAGCACGCATAAGCTTAAGCTTTTTGTTGTAGGGAAGTACAAAAAGCCTAGGGCATTTAAAACGCTTACGAGTTTGCCAGTGATTTATCAGGCACAGGGGAATGCTTAGAAGATAGCGGAAATCTTTAAAGACTTTTTTTTTAATTATTTTGTGCTGGCAGTTAAGGAGAATTTTAGAAAGGGGTGTCTACCGGAGGATAGTAAAACTGTTCTTTTGCTCGATCATTGTCGAGTGCATCCGCCCGCTTCAGAGCTTGTTAGTGGAAATATTTTTACTACATATTTGCCAGCAAATGTGATGTCTTTGATCCAACCTATGGATCAAGGCGTGATACAGAACTTTAAGGCTATGTCTACATTGGCATGATCTTGCGCAAATACTTTTAACGCAAGAGTTTTTGCATTAAAGTATTTGCGCAAGAGAGTGTCTATACCGGCATGTGCCTTTGCACAAAAGATTTGCTTTTGCGCAAAAGCATCCATGCCAGTGTAGACGCTCTCTTGCGCAAGAAAGCACTGATGGCCATTTTAGCCATCGTGCTTTCTTGCGCAAGAAATTAACGTGGCTGTCTACACTGGCCCTCTTGCGCAAGAATACTTGTGCAAGAGGGCTTATCCCTGAGCGGGAGTATTTGTGCAAGAACCACTGATTTTGTACATTACGAAGTCAGTGTTCTTGCGCAAATACTCACGGACAATGTAGACAGGCGGCAAGATTTTGCGCAAAATCTTGCCAATGTAGACACAGCCTGACATTCTAATGTATGAAATCAGTGCTTCTTGTGCAAGAACTATGAGGTTGTGTCTACATTGGCAAGATTTTGCACAAAAGTGGCCGCAATGTAGACGTAGACTAATGCAAAAACTCTTGCATTAAAGAGTATTTGTGCAAAATCTTGCCAATGTAGATGTAGCCGAGGAGTCTAGTTGCGAGCTACTGAGCTGACTTCACTGTGGGCCAATGGACCATTAGCACTGAGGCTCCTCTATTATGAGCTGAACTTGCTGAGGAGCTGAAATCACTGGTGCTGAGGGGAGCCTGGCGCTATATTGCGGAAGAGCTGAAATCACTGGTGCTGGGGGGAGTCTGGCGCTATACTGCTGAGCTACTAGCAGCACAGCTTGCGGGGACAACCGGTAAGCGCAGGCGGCCAGCAGAATGGTTTGTGGGGACGACTGGCGGGCGCAGGCAGACAGCAGAGCAGCTGGTGGGGACGACCGACGGACGGCCGGTAGAAGTGGCAGCAGGCAGCCAGTGGAGCAGCTGCAGGAGCAACCAGCTAGCAGCCAGCGGTGTAGACCGAGACGGCTGACGGAGCAGGGCAGGTCGTGGGATGGCTGAGGCAGCTCACAGGACAGCAGGTGGAGTGTGGCGGAGTGACTCGTGTTGACGGCGGCAGCAGAACCCTACGGAGAGGTGGAGTCATCTGAAACCACGTAAGGTGTATCAACCCCCGCCTCACTCCAGGTTGGGATGGTAAAACCCTCCCCGGTGAACTTTTGAACCCTGGGGCAGCACTGACCCGGGGCAAAGACTTTTGAGGTTTCGGACTTTGGGTGATTTTTGGTTTGCTGGACTCAAGGGACTCTTGGGCTACGTCTACATTGGCAAGATATATACTAGCCACAAGTTCTTGCGCAAGAACACTGATGTTCTAATGTAAGAAATCAGTGCTTCTTGCGCAAGAACTATAACGCTCCCGCTCAGGAATAAGCCCTCTTGTGCAACTGTTCTTGCACAAGAGGCCAGTGTAGACAGGCAACATGAATTTCTTGCGCAAGAAAGCCCGATGGTTAAAATGGCCATTGGCGCTTTCTTGCGCAAGAGAGAATCTACACTGGCACGGATGCTTTTGCGCAAAAGCACATCTCTTGTGCAAAAGCACATGCCAGTGTAGACGCTCTCTTGCGCAAATACTCTAATGCAAAAACTCTTGCGTTAAAGAGTATTTGCGCAAAATCTTGCCAATGTAAATGTAGCCTTGGGGTGTTGGACATTTGGGGACTTTGGGTGATTCGCGGCTGGGGGTGGGTTTTTGCTCATGTTTGGTCTATGAATCTGAGTTATGGTGTTTCTCAATTTAATGCTGAAGTCGGTTACCTCATATTATTAAAGATTTGCTGCTATACCGAGGCTCTGTGCTTGTGAGAGGAGAAGAATTGTCTCTTTAAGGCACCCAGGGGTGTATGTAAGATTTCCCAGGTCACTGGGTGGGGGCTCGAGCTGGTGTTGTATTACCTTGTTGGGAGGAGACCCCTAGATACTGAACCCGGCCCTTGCTGCTATTAACTCGGCCTGGCAGAAGGGTTACATTTATAATCTCTCATTTTTTATTCAATATCAGTGTTACATGCTTCCTTTTTACACTTTTCTTACTACTACCACTAGCACCTTCATCACCATTTGACTCACTCACTGCCCATTTTGATGCCAGACTATCGGGAGTGCTGTACTATTGGGTACCGGACTATTGGAGTTTTACTGTATCTTCCAGATGTTTGCCGATGAATTCCTTAACTACTTGCCTTCCCTGGCACGGAAGTTAAACTGATTGGTCTGTAGTTTCTTGGGTTTTTCTTATTTCTCTTTTTAGAGATGGGCACTGCATTTGCTCTTTTCCAGTCTTCTAGAATCTCTCCCGACATCTATGATTTTTCAAAGATGATAGCTCTCTCAGCTCCTTGAGTATTCTTGGATTTATTTCATCAGGCCCTGGTGACTTGAAGATGTCTAACTTTTCTAAGTACTTTTTAACTTGTTTTTCAATTTAACTTTTAGGTCTACCCCAAAGAAGTGCAAGGGACTTCTTTCCGGGATCATGGCATCTGGTTCTGGTTCTGCTCTCACTAGTCCCTGTATAAATGTGCGGTGACTCCAATAAAATTATACTAGGTTTACACCATGATCTCTTTCCCTTACAAGCATTATCCATATTTGCTGGAAACATATAACCTGGAAAAAAACTTGCAATTCGTAAGCTAGCAAACAAAGGGTGCAACAGTGGCATTCAGGGCACAATACCCACTAGCCTCTCACTCTGAGATGTCTGTGACCTTCAAACAAACCACCTGGCAGCACGTAGGCACTCCAGATACGTGGTTGCAAGGTGGAAGCCCCGGAAGTGCATGGGTTAATCTGGTGTGAAGGAAGCAGAGATGTAACAGGCCTGCCCTTTTATACCCAGTTTATACATTGCTGTAGTCTCTCTATTGCTTGGTAAATTACAAAGAAAAATTGCTTTAGCCCTTTGGAGCACAATCCTCTCTCATCTGCAGTCACAAGATTAGAGGTGCCGTCCAGGTTCTCGTTCTGCAAGCTCCAGTTAACAGGCAAATTGTTTGATCTGTGTTTGGATTATGAATTGCAGCCTAATGACTTGCAAAGCTCGGATGCTTATTTCATTGTATAAGCTAAATGCTGGAAATGTCTCCCATCTATTCAGGAAGAAAGCCTGGTGCAGTCCTGAGACAGAGGTATTTGGCTTGTCCCTTTATCCTCTGAAAGATGTGGTCATCTTTTTGAGTCAGGTGGCTAAGGCTTGTGGTTTTTAGGCTACAGAGAGACTAGGATTTATTTTAATGAGAAGGAAGGTTAAGAGGTGACAGATTACAGGCTATATATAGATCACAGGGAACAAGCATTTAATAATAGACTCTTCAATCCAGCAGAGAACGGTCTAACACGATGCAACAGCTGGAAGTTGAAGATAGACAAACTCAGATTAGAAATAAAGTGTCCATTTTTTTAAGAGTGAGGGTAATTAACCACTGGAAATATTTACCCAGGGTGATGGCAGATTCTCTATCACTGACTCTCTTTACATCAAGATTGTCTGCTTTCGTGAAAGATCAGCCCCAGGACTTCTTTTGGAACAGTCCCCTGGCCTGTGTTCTACAGATGGTTAACTATTTGATGACGGTAGTCCCTTCTGGCCTTGGATTCTATGAATCTGTGCCTGTGCCTGTGCCTGTGCCAGTGGTAAGATAAGAAAAAGAAATGAGGGTTTAAGAAATGAGACTTAGAAATCAAGTCTCTAGCTGGGACTTAAAGAAACACCCCGTATACTGCATGAGACATGGGAGTTGCCAACACTGTGATTGCATGAATGCTCAAAGGCAAATATGGTCCTAAATTTTTAAGAGTCATGGAGATCTTCAGTATATCTCCTTACCTGCAGGGTGAGTTTCTTAGGATCCTGACTTTATTTTTTAAGGCATACCTTTTTGAAGACAAGAAGTAATTGAAATATCCAAGAGCATGTATCTTAAGTTAGTCTTTCTGCCTGGCTTTGCAGTAAGGTGTGTGTTTTCAAATGAACCAGAATTCTAAAGTGTCCACTCAGGAGATATCAGAGTGTTTTACAGAGGAGGTCAGTATCACTGTCTCTGTTTGCTGATTGAGAAACTGAGGCATGGAGAGAGGTTGTGACTTGCTCACAGATCTCCTGAGTGGCAGTCCTTTGATCTATCTGCTAGGCAACACTGTCTCTTTTAGGCTTATTTAGCATGTTGCTAATCGTACATAGGAGCCCCTTCCCTATCTGCAACAGTGCCTAGGGCCGTGGTCACCAACCAGTAGATCGCGATCTACCGGTAGATCTCGGAGGCTCTAAGAGTAGCTCTTGAGCCCTCTCTGAACTGCGCACCGGCGCAGTACATTTACATTAGATTTCCTCATTTGAGGAGCAACTACTCACCGAGCAACAGCACAGGTGAGTAGCTGCGAAGAATGGTAGGAATTTTTTTTTAAAGTAGCAGTATAAAGATTGGGGATAGCAAGTGATGGAGGAGAATAGAGGGCGGGGCTTCAAGGAAGGGGCGGGGCGGTAGATCTTGGCTTGGTCTGTCATTTAAAAAGTGATCTTGGATGTAAAAAAGTTGGAGACCACTGGCCTAGGGCATTGCACAGGAATGCTTGGACATCTACTTTCATAAGACAAGAAACAATCTCCAGATAAGACTTGTGTGCAAGTGTGCTTTGTGTATGGTGCTCAGCTCATCCAATTTGCATATTCAATGCCAGTTAGAAAGAGAACCCATCAAAGTGCTACTTTGCACTTGCAGAACTCCTTTCGTCGAGGCTTTCAAGGCATTTTTACACATGGATCACAGCCTGTTGCTGAATTCAGACAGCGTTCGTTCACAGATGGATAAACTGAGGCACAGAGAGAGAGAGAAAGTGGCTGGCTTGGCATTGCCTGGTGAACCAACAGCTGCAACTGTAAAAGAACCCACAAACTGTGACTTCCAGTCCTCCAGATGCTCCAATGGGCTGCACAGCTGACTGGTGCATTGTCTCATGCTCTGAGGCAAGACCTTGCCAGCATTCTTTCACCTTCTGTGATACACTGTGGCTGCGTCTAGACTGGCGTGATTTTGTGCAAATACTTTTAGCGGAAAAGTTTTTCCATTAAAAGTATTTGCGCAAGAGAGCGTCTATACTGGCATGTGCCTTTGCACAAAAGATTTGCTTTTGCGCAAAAGCATTCATGCCAGTGTAGACGCTTTCTTGCACAATAAAGCTCCGATGGCGATTTCAGCCATCGGCCTTTCTTGCGCAAGAAATTAACATTGCTGTCTACACTGGCCCTCTTGCCCAAGTATACTTGTGCAAGAGGGCTTATCCCTGAGCAGGAGCGTCGGAGTATTTACGCAAGAACCACTGATTTTGTACATTACAAAGTCAGCGTTCTTGCGCAAATACTCGCAGCCAGTGTAGACAGGCGGCAAGATTTTGCGCAAAAGTGGCCGCTTTTGTGCAAAATCATGCCAGTCTAGATGCACCCTGTGCCTTTTGCAAGCAAGATGAGAAGCACTGAGCAGTACTCAGTAAGCGCAGTATTACTGACGATTGGCTGCCTTGGTGAAGAGAATGGGTCCTATCCGTATTGCCTTCCTCTGCTGGCCAGTTTTCCTACAACCCAGTGTAGTCAAACTGCCGTCCCATATTTCCTTCTTGAGGAACAGGATGCATAGAGGATATACACCAGAGCAGCATTTGAGCAATGCATTGTGATGGGCTGATACACAGTTTTGCGAATGGGAAGGAGGCAAGCCTAGCTAAGCTGGGTACACAGATAGGGAGCAGGGGAGGAATGCTCCAACAGAGCTGCACTCTGTTCCGTAAAAGTGGGTTGAGCCCACAAAATCTCATGATACCATCTACATGTTTTGTTAGTCTTTAAGGTGCTACTAGACTATTTACAAAATGCAGGACAATGTAGCACTTTAAAGACTAACAAGATGGTTTATTAGATGATGAGCTTTCGTGGGCCAGACCCACTTCCTCAGATCAAATAGTGGAAGAAAGTAGTCACAACCATATATACCAAAGGATACAATTTAAAAAAATGAACAAATATGAAAAGGACAAATCACATTGCAGAACAGGAGGGGGATGCGGGGGGGGGGGGAAGGAAGGAAGGTAAGTGTCTGTGAATTGATGATATTAGAGGTAGGGAGAGTGGGATGTTTGTGAGTTAATGGTATTAGAGGTGATAATTGGGGAAACTATCTTGGTAATGGGTGAGATAGTTCAAATGTTTGTTAAGTCCTTTTTGGAAAGTGTCTTAAAAAAAAAGGACTTAGTTCAAATGTTTGTTAAGCTCAAGCTGAAATGTTCTATTTCAATTTTGAGCATTGCTTAGCATATTTTAAACTCTAAAAAGAAAAAGAAAGGAAACTTCCAAACTGAGGTCATTTCAATTCCAAATGTTTTGTTTTGAAAATGTCAAAATGAAACATTTCTGTTTTTACGGGGGGGGGGGGTTTCACCAGAATAATATAGCAGCACTGACACAAATCAGTGAAATGTTTTGGTACCACTGAATCTGCTTTTTTTCCCCCCTGAAAATAAGATTTGGTTGGAAATCTTTAGTCGCTTTAGTCCTGGATTTATTCCTCCCGGACATGATTAGTTGCAAAGCAGTATGGAATAATCAGCACAGAGGCAAAACAGACCAGAGACAGCAGAAAAATAGAAAAAGTAACTTCATAAAAACTTTGGAGATATCACAGGGTTTGTAATCTTCTTAAACCCTTGTACTCCAAGTGGAACATAGGTCAGCTACAAATCTCCTCACTTCACTGTGTCTTGAGACAAAACTTCTAGCTGACTCCAGGAGTACCCCAGTTGTCCTTCAATCGTGGTTTGTAATGGAAAGGGTGTTTTCCTTAAAAATATTGATATTTCAGATAAAAACGGCCCTATTGGATCAGACCACAGGTTCATTTAGCTCAGTATCCTGTTTTCCAGCAATGGTCAATGCCATGTGCCCCAGAGGGAATAAAGAAAGGGCAATCATCAAGCAATCTCTCCCCTGTTGCCTATTCCCAGTGTAACCCCCTTTTTCCTCCCCGGGTTACTGCGGAGCAGGTCACACTCACAGGTGTGCCTGGGCGCCTGGTGTTTTAACCCAAAAGAGATCCTGAGCACCCCAGTGGGGATGGTGTTTAGTTGGGGAAAGCCCTATCCACCCCCTTGCTGCAGTCCCTTGCTGGCAATGAATGTAAAATGGTGGTACCTCCACCTGGCTGGCCTTGAACACACACTGGTGCCATGAGAGCCTCCAGGAATATACTCATCCCAACATAAATCTGGATCTAATTCCAGAACAACTACAACTCATAGACATCTAATGGAACACTTTAAAATAAACAATCTTTACTTAACTTAAATAAACAGGGATTAGCAGAATTAGAAGTGAATAGCATTTACAAAACACATAACAATAATTGAAGCTTATATAACTAGACAATAGTGACCCCACCCCAGAGTGTGCACACCCCTAGACTCAGTCCCAGACTTGCTTGCCTTGGCGCGCTGATGTTGCAGCTGTAGTGAGGATTTGGTCCAGGCTAGACAGCAGCTCTGTCCCAGGCAGCACTTTTCCAACAAGGCCCAAACTTACTGCCTCACGCTGTGCCTATCGGAAGCAGCCTGCTAACTCCCAGTTCCAACAGGCTGCATCCAACAGCCCCTGCACTGGGTCAGTGTCCTTGGCAGGCCTTTTTCTTCAAGCACATGGAGAGAGCAGCCCTCTCTCCCACCAGAGTCCTTCCTTCCTGTTTTTTCCCAAGGGCTCGTGGGAATTGTAGTCTGGATTGTAGCACACAGGGTCTTTTCAGAATAAAACAGAGGCCCCTTTAGTAAGGGGACTACATCAGCTTCTGGCAAATAGAAGACTGGAAACATTAAATTAGGGTCCCCCCCCCCCCATACACTCCATTTTTTTTCATTGTGTGTGTTCTCCTGTCTCTTTCTTATCCTTGAGTCAATAATATTTAGGGTTTGGGATTTTCATCCCACCTTTCACTTGTTCATTGGCCTTGCTTTATTTTTTCCTTGCACCCTCCCCGGACATATACTTGTAACTTTTCAAAACTGGAGAGAGTTTGGGGTGGGGAATTGTTTATGTTTTTAAGAGGCTATCAAAAAATGAAAGCATAGTGAGAAAAAGTAATTACATGTAAAGATTTTTTTAACTGGATAATATTCTATTGCATGCAATGACAAAAAGGAAGGAAAAACAAAACCAAACATTTCAAGAATTAAACTTTTAGAATGTTTTGTTTTGGTGAGCAATGGGAACATTTTCACTCGGTTGGGGAAGAAAAGTTGTAATAAAAATGTTGAGTTTCCAAAAAAAAAAAAACCCCACCAATATAAATAGTTTCAAATGAAATATTTCAATCAGTTCTATAATGAAAGTGAAAAATATTATTTTGACACATTTGATTATTTTTAAATACAATGGATTAATCAATTCTGAAGCCAGAAGGGACCATTGTGATTATCTAGTCCAATTTCTTGCGCTACATAGACCAGATGGGATTGGTCCTGCCTAGAGCGGGGGGCTGGACTTGATGACCTTCTGGGGTCTCTTCCAGTTCTATGATTCTATGATAAGGGGATGGTTGGATGAAATAACAGGATCTTGGTAACTAATTGACCATTCATTATCAGTGGGAAATAGGTCAATGGAGGGATGATAGGAGTTGCTATAGGGAACTTTCTGGGTGTCTGGCTGGTGAGTCTTGCCCACATGCTCAGGGTTTAGCTGATCGCCATATTTGGGGTTGGGAAGGAATTTTCCTCCAGGGTAGATTGGCAGAGGCCCTGGAGGTTTTTCGCCTTCCTCTGTAGCATTGGGCATAGATCACAGCTGAAGGACTCTCTGCATGTTGGGTCCTTCAAAGTATTTGAATGCTTCAATATCTTTGATATAGGTGAGAGGATTATTCTAAGAGGGGTGGTTGAGATTCTGTGGCCTGCACTGTGCAGGGGGTCAGACTAGATGATCATAATGGTCCCTTCTGACCTTAAAGTCTATGAGTCTATGAGAGAATATCCTCAAAATAATTTTTAAAACAGATCTTTTAGAAAAACATCTACTCCTGCAGATGGAAAATCCCCTATAGCCCTTAGGATTGTCCTTTAACCCAAACAGTTACTGATGATGCAGGTGGCACTTTTCATGTTCAGATCTGAAAGTTCTTTCCCAAGCTAAGTACTGTCATGCTAATTTTACAGATAGGGAAACTGAGGAAATGAGTGACAAAAACGACATGCTGAAGGCTGGGCAGTGGGGTCAATGGCGGAGCTAGAGGTACAATCCTGTAAATCTCCTTGCAGGAGGCATAAGGGATCTGTCGGAAAAGGCTTTCTTTCTCGACAGATCCCCCTCTAAACTGCCACTTTTTGCTGACAAAGTGCTGAGTCGGCAAAAGACATTGGCCATTTTTATGCAAATTAGGCGTGGGATATTTAAATCCCTGCCTCATTTGCAATGTCGACCTGCCTAATCTGCATCCCTCTGCCAACAGAAGGATGCAGTCTAGACATACCCATATAAAACCCATCTAAGCACTTCCTCTTGACTTTGCTGCCTTGTTTATGGGTCTGTGTTTGCCATCCCACTATATCAGGGATTCAGTTCTATGGTGCTGACAGCAGTCTATGCGCCTGAACAGAACAAACATCATGAGCTTTGGTCTGTTAACAGTGCAGTCATGATAGTCCCCTCCTGCTTTCTTTTAAACCCACAGCTACCATGGTCCAAAAATCTGTGCCTTAATCTGCCCAAGGAGAGCTGTGTCTGTGATTTCCCTCAGAATCCAGTGGCAACTATCCAGACATCAGCTTTCAAGAGCCCTGGGAAGTACTTGCTATCCCCGGCATTCACTAGAGCTATGTCTACACTGCGGCACTATTTTGAGATACTAGAAGTATCCCAAAATAGCAATTCCATGTCTTTAAATGAGCCCATTATTTCAAAATAGATTTCAAAATAACTGGTGCGCTATTCTAGCGTCCCTGTACTCCTTGTTCCACGATAGATAAAAGACTTATTGGAATAGCTCTTTATTTTGAAATTTGGTAAGCTATTTCAAAATTACCTCAAAATAAACTACACAATTTACATAGCAAAACTGCATAGCTTTTTTCTAAACCTGGCACTGTCTACACAGCACTTATTTCATAATAAATCGCTATTCCAAAACATTCCTTACTCCTTGGTTATGTTTAAACTACATCCCTTTTTTGATAAAGGGATGTAAATTAGACATATCGAAGTTCTAAATGAAGCTGGGATTTGAATTTCCTGTGCTTCATTTGCATAATGGCGGCCGCGGGTTTTTTTTGAAAAGCCACTTTTTGAAAAAAAACTGAGGTCAAGACAGGGATCTTTTGACAGAAATGCCCTGTTTTGAAAGATCCTGTAAACCTCAAAAAATGAGGTTTTGTGGAATGAGGTTACAGGGATATCAGAATAGCAAGCCTGTTATATTTCGAAATTACAACACCATCAAAAGATGCAGAATAGCAATTTCAGCATACCTCCAGTATGCTGAAGTAACACTGCAGTGTAGATGTAGCCATTCACAAAAAGGCTTCTTCCTCGTAGAATGAGGAATACCAATACTGCAAAAAAAAAACCTGTTCTTTCAATTTACTGTTGGAAGAACGCACTTGCAGTGTGGACGTAACTCAGGTTTTGACGGGAAAATGGCCATTTTTCCAACAAAACTCTGTAGTATAGACATACCTCTAGGGAAATAGTTTTGCCTAATATCCAACATAGACCTCCCTCACTGCAACTTGAGCCCATTGCTCCTCATTCTGTCATCTGTCAGGCCTCCAAGTCTGGTAATATTGTAGTCAACTGCAAAACTCCCATGAATGTGAATGAGAGCAAGACGTGCCCATAGGCCCAAGAAAAAATGTTCAAAGAGGCCTAAGTCCCATTTGTGAAGTTCAAACATGAGTCTCCATGAAAGTCTGTGTGAGTCAGAGCTTGTTTACAGGGGAAATTGAGAGTCACCCCGTTCTACTCTAACTCTGCCACTTTCTCCCATAAATAAGCCCGGAAGATTCTAAGTGCCTAAGTCCCTACTGAAAATGAGACTTAGGTGCCCTAAGTCACATAGGCACTTTTCTAAATGTTACCCCTTATGGCCTCTCTTTTCCACCTAGTAGGGTGTAGATGTAGCCTTGAAGACAAAGCAAAGAAAGAGAAGACACGGTCCAAAGAAATAATTCAGGTAGAGGAAGGATACAGATTGCCAGAGTGGAAATAGGGTTATGAAGAAGTCCAGCAAAGAATGGGGTTGGAAAAGGGTTAGCAGCATGTCTCTGAAAATCACACCATTAACTTAAGTTAGTTATGGATATAGTTGCCTAACTTCTGAAGTCCAAGTTTCAAAATGTTGAATTGTGTGCCTCGGTTTTCCCTTTGCAAAATGAGGTTAGCAGTACTGACTCTCATTTGAACTACGCTTTTGAGGTCTCTGTTTTTTGTTCCAAAGTCAAGTGTTGCTGAAGAGCTCAGTGACATTACTATACAAAATTCATTGCTTTTCTTCCATGGAATAGATGTTATAAGCCAAGCATAATGACACAACCTTTGAAACCAATTTTCAATTTCCTGCAACAGCTACGAGTTCAGCCAACTCTCCATTCCTTTCCACTTAAATCCATATTCATTGTCAGCATTGGCGGCAGGCTAAGAAGGATGGGGATATTCAGATGGCCTGTAACCTCTTTTGCAAAAGGGCAAATTTTGTAAGGAAATAATAATAATAGTGATAAAGAGATGCAATGAATGACAGGGCAAATGTCCCCAAAGGTAAGAGCTGCTCACATATGAAATATAGCTGACATTTATGAGTCTAATCCCAATATTGATGTTTACCGAGACATTTGTTCAGTGCTTGAAGTAAATACCTTCCAGATCAATATAAATCCCACATGTGGATGAAATTGTGGGTGTTTTTGTAGTTAGAGGAAAACTGGAAAAAGCTTTTTTTGTTTCCTTAACTATCATAGGGATCTGGAACATATATGAGCAGAGAAGGGATGGTGTTGAGAATGAAAATCATTCTTTGTGACTATTTTATTGCAAAATGTTTGTACTTCCCCACAAATAGCTCCACAGGTCCATGCAGTGGGATCACAGTGGGGGAGAAATATTAAGTGAGTATTGAATATTATTCAGTGTAAACTTACCAATAGCAAATAACCCAACTGAAAGAGAAAAGTTAATCTTGTAGTTAAAGTGCTAGATTGAGATCTGAGTTCAGTTCCCAGCTCTGTAACAGTCTCCCCCTATAAATCACAGGTTGTCTATGGGCCTTGGCTTGCTTTCTGTAAAATGGGATTACTTATTCTTCCTGTGTCCCTCTCATCTATGGACATCTAAGCTGTTCAGGGAAAGGTCTGTGGGTTACTTTGAGTCTGTACAGCACTTCTGGGGATCTGTACGAAGCCTCTAGGCCAGTGTTTCTTAAACATTTTTAGACGGAGGAACATAATTTTTTTTAGGAGGACCACCAAGGATTTTTTGTTAAGAAAAAAAAGGGGGACCAAGGGGAAAGTTATTGAGCAAAAAAAAAAAAAAAAGGTTGCCCGCCGCTTTAAGGGCAGCTGTTTTGAACTCTGTTGTTCTCCACAGCACACCCCGGAACACAGTTTAAGAAACACTGCTCTAGGCAGTCTTCTACAACAAACACTTCAAGGGTATGTCTACACAGCGGGGCTATTTTGGGATACCAGAAGTATCCCAAAAGAGCTACCCCACCTCTTTTGAATGCGCCTGCTATTTCAAGATAGGTTTTATTTTCCATTTTTCAGATCTTCAGGGACTGTCCCACTTTGACATGCCACCATCAAAGTTCAGCACAGAGGGAAAATAGCTATTAACAAAGAAACACATCAAAATATCAGTATTTTGTTCTGTGCAATTGGTGGGGCTAGCTTCCTCTTAGCATAGCTTATAGCAAGGTAAGGGAATTTGATTGTTTCCTATAGGATGGAAAGAGGGGTGTCTGGCAGGAGAGAGTTATACTACAGGGCTGTGTCTACACTGGGCCACTTATTCTGGAAAAGCAGTTGCTTTTCCGGAATAACTTGCCAGCTGTCTACACTGGCCGCTTGCTTTTCCGGAAAAGCAATGACGATCTACTGTAAAATTGTCAGTGTTTTTCCGGAAAAACTATGCTGCTCCCATTCGGGCAAAGGAAAAACTGTTCCAGAAAAGGGCCAGCGTAGACAGCACAGTAGTCTTTTCCGCAAAAAAGCCCCGATCGCGAAAATGGCGATCGGGGCTTTTTTGCGGAAAAGCACATCTACATTGGCCACGGACGCTTTTCCGGAAAAAGTGCTTTTCCGGAAAAGCATCCTGCCAATGTAGACGCGCTTTTTCCGGAAATACTTATAACGGAAAACTGTTCCGTTTTAAACATTTCCGGAAAAGGGTGCCAGTGTAGACGTAGCCCAGTTATACTACAGAGAACAACCACAGGGGGCAGGAAGGGGACAGAGATGGGGGCAGGACAGCTATAACCCTAAAGGGCCTGCAGGGGGCATAGGTGGAGAAAGAGACAGCTCTCTACAATGTATTTCAGAGAGTTTGTCTGGTTTTGTGTCTGTTTGTCTATGTTCTATCTGTCCTAGATGTGGGAACATGCTCCCCTTCCCTGGCTGTGTCCACTGGAGCTGCAGTAGTCATGGAGAGGTGCTTTGCACCTGGCCTCAACCTGCTGCAATAGGAGAGGGCTGGAGTTGACTTCTCTCCCTGGGGCAGCCTGCATATAGAACCCCTTATCCCTAGAACCATGAATTAAATCAAGAAAAATAAAACTCATTTGAGTTAAGAACCTAAGAAACAACAAGTAAATCTTGTAGTACAGGCAGTCCTCGAGTTACGCGGATCCGACTTATGTCGGATCCGTACTTACGAATGGGGCTTTTCTTGCCCCGGAGGACGCGGGCGGCGGGACCGCCCAGACGCACCACGGTCCCGCTGCCCGCGTCCTCTGGGGCGAGAAAAGCTGCTCCACGTCTCCCTGGTCTGCTGGGAGGGCCCCCATCAGACCAGGGAGACGCGGAGCAAAGCCGCAGAGGATGCGGGCGGCAGGACCTCCCAGACGCACCGCGGTCCCGCCGCCCGCGTCCTCTGGGGCGAGAAAAGCTGCTCCACGTCTCCCTAGTCTGCTGGGGAGGAGCTGCAGTACACCCGGGTGTCGTGTGCCTTGCCGGACCAGCCCACATTGATGTCAGTGAACTGGCCCCAGTGGTCAGATACGGCCTGCAGGATCACGGAGAAGTACCCCTTCCTGTTTATGTAGAGGGAGGCCTGGTGGTCTGGGGCACGGATGGGGATGTGCGTCCCGTCGATTGCCCCCCCCCCCCCCCGCAGTTGGGGAAGCCTAGGGCACCGAACCCCTGGATGACGGCGTCCAGGTCGTTGAGGCGGACGACTCTGCGGAGCAGCACCCTGTTGATGGCCTTCACCACCTGCAGAGAGAGACACAAAACCGAGGGTCACTGGGGTGCCCGGGTGGGTGCGAGTGTTCGTCCCCCGCCACTGCCCCGTGCCCCACTCCAAGGAGCAACTCCCGCTGCAGTCTTGGCCACCACAGGTGGCCTGTAGTGTGGCCAGGACAGACTGAACCCTCCCAGGGATGGCACTTTCCCCGCCTCCCCCCCCATTTTCCCTGGGGCAGCCCATGTCCTCCTTGCAGCCCCCCCTCCTGGCCCAGTGGCCGGTGAGTGCCATACCTGCATGAGCACCCCTCCGACGGTGGATCCCCCCACACCAACGGATTGGTAGCTATCTAGTGTGGAGAGCTTCCAGAGAGCGATGGCCACCCACTTGTGGAGGGGAACGGTGGGCCTCGTGTGTGTCCCGTCACCACAGAGCAGGGGCGAGCCACTCGCAGAGCTCCAGGAAGGTGTCCTTCTTCATCCTGAAGTTCTGGGTCCACTGTCTGTCTCCCCGGCGCTCCAGGACGATGCAGTCCCACCAGTCGCTGCTGGTGTCCAGATGCCAGATGTGGCGGGGCACGCTGGCGTCCAGGCGCTGCTCCTCCAGGGCCCCCGGGGGGGCAGGGGGAGGGCCAGGGGGCTGGCCTGCAGCAGAAGGTGCCAGGCAGCCTCCAGCAATTGTTGCCAGGCTTGCAGCAAGACGTGCCCAGGGGTGGCTCTGGCACTATGATGCCGACTGCTGCGGGGTCCCAAAAGAGAGTAACCAAAGCAGGCGGAGAAGAAAACGCTTTGCTGTCCCTCGGCAGGGTTGGCAAGCAAGCGGGAAAGCTGAGAACCGGCTGTCCGGGGGGGTCCCTTTAAGCACGAGCCTCAGATAACCTCAGACAGCAGCCACACAAAGCAACTACTGACCTGATGCCCTGCTGGAACCAGTTTCAGCTGCCCTTAAATGCGACCCAGCATCCAATCAGTGTGGACGTGCTATTTCAGAATCGCAAAACGCTATTTTTAATTAGTTTTTGTGTCTAGATGCATTATTTAATTTAGCTTATTTCGAAATAACTAATTCAAAAGAAGTTAATTTGAAATAGCGCTGTAGAGTAGACATACCCTCAGAGTACAGCAAACTGCAGGAGGTGCTGCTAATAGCAGAGGATTTTGAAGTAATCAAGCTGGGATTTCGATAGCATGGAAAAGCAGAGATGTTAGCAGTTTCCACTATTCTTTTTCTTAAAAGGAATTGGAAGAAATACAAATATATCCGTGGTTTTCAGAGGCGTCACAAACAAGGGCTATCCAGGGAGATTGGAACAGCATGCTGTACCTTTAGGTTGGGAGTGTAAAGATTAATCAAATATATTCCTCACTGATTTTTGCATCACAGTTTTAACATCTGCGTATTGCTAGATTTTTTAAAAGGCTGAGCTTTCTGAAATAGAAGAAAGAGGCTGGGGAGGCGTCTTTGATCAGAAGCATCTCCAAACACTGGCTGTGTCCAGACTCGAGGGTTTTTTCAAAAAAAGTAGCCTTTTTTCAAAAAAACTTCACCTGCGTCTAGACTACAGCCGCGTTCATTCGAAATTAATTTCTTTCAACGGCGGAAAACCTCATTTCACGAGGAAGAATGCCTTTTTTCGAAAGTGCTCTTTCGAAAAAAGGCGTTCTTGAATGCAAACAGGGCTTTTTAGAAAGAGAGCATCCAGACTGCCTGGGTGCTCTCTTTTGAAAAAGCGGCTTGCTTTTTCGAAAGTACTGCTTGCAGTCTAGACGCTCTTTTTCGAAAGAGGCTTTTTCAAAAGTATCTTTCAAAAAAGCCTCTTTCGAAAGAGGCTTGCAGTCTAGACGTAGCCTGTGCTACTGCTGCTGGCAGGGGAGCCTGAGAATCCTCTTTTGACAGCCTAGTTTTCAGTACCTCCACACAGTTAGGGTTTTAGTGGTGCTTCAGACACGGTCTGGGATTAAAGCATTGTTTTGCTACGAAAATTGACCCCACACCACTTGTACTGGCTCTTTGCACAGCCCCAGCCTCTGTTTTCCCATAGCTGTGTTAGAACCAGGGCTGGGCAAACACCTGATTTTCCAATTGGATATATGCAGGGTAGTTATAGCCCAGTCAGCCCCAGGATCTTGGAGAGATGTGGTGGGTGAGGTGATACCTCTTTTATTGGCCTAATGTCTGTTGGCAAGAGAGACAAACTTGTGTCTCTCGTCAACAGCCGATGGGCCAATAAAAGATATTTTTGGTAGAACAGACGGTCCGGGGAGACACATCAGCATGCAGCCAATTGAATCTGAACACTTGAGGACTTTGTGGTGAAGCCCGTTTCAAGTCTCTTTCAGAGTGGGAATTTGAACCCAGGTCCCCCACATCCCATAGGAGAGTCCTACCAGCAGCACACCTGCCCTGTTGCCTTATCTTCTGGCTGTAGGGTCACATCCATGAGATGTTTTGGGCTGTCCAAATGAGGCTGAAGGTTGTAACAAATGCAAAGCTGAGTTTACCTACCCAGCAGGCTGCACCTCAATGTTCCTCCCTAGATCTCTAACTCATTGCATGTCCTGAGGTCCCAGCCTGCATTTCACGCCATTCAATCAGAGTGTATTCTTGTATTTATAGGCACTAGGCTTCCAGGTTATGGAACAAGTGCACCTTCCTAGAGAGCAAAGATTCTACTTTCTGCAGTATCTAGACTCTTTGCACCAAGCTCAGTTCTGATGAAGCTAATCTGGTTTGCCAGATCAACTCCAAAAGTATTTAATACTTCGCGTCTTCTGTGGAGAGGGCAGGCTGAGGTCAGCTCATTAGACTGCATCAGGCTCAGAAGTAACAAACAAATTGGCATTTGCTTTTGTCTACAGCTCTTCATGGTGAACAGATAGGCTCTCAGCTACTGGAGGCCACGTACTTTTTGCTGCTTTGGATTCTGTGTCTGAAATATAGCTTCTTCCTTTAACTTTCAAAACAGTCTCCTGGGCACAGGACTCCTGCTCTGAATGGAGTCTTTTCAGCAGTGAAAGTAACTTGCAATTTCTTACAGATACTGTTCTATGGCAACCCACGTCCCTATCAGCTCTTTCAGTAGTTTCCTGCTGGCTTTTGCTGCAGCTCAGCCAGCTCTGGCCAGACACCAGGACGCACCCGCTTACTTTCACCTCTGTGTATTTTAAAGTTACTTTGTAGCATGGCTTGCCCATCTGCCCCCTGAACAAAACCATGCAATGTTATGCTCCATTAGCATGCGTAGCTGCTGTGATTGCATGCACAGTCCTGGGACAAAGGACCATTCCGGGGTGTGACTGCACACAACAGTGCACATTTTTGCACATGCAAAATTATGCCCCCCTCTCTGCTCCATAACAAAGACAAATAATAGCCCTCTTTGAAGGACAACCAGGAGCCAGTGACTTGCCAAGCTGGGCTCTGATGGAATCACCTTTGCTTTCCTGTCAGCAAGTATTTGCTGATTTCAGAGGCTCAGCAATCCGGCGCAAATTCAAATTCACCAGCCCATTACTGAGGGGTGATTTCCAGGAAATAAATTACCTGGCCAGGGGTTGCTTCTCTAATGCTGTGTTTTGGGTTCAAGGTCAGACTGCAAAGCCCCTCTTCCCTGTTACAGTCCCAGAATATTAACATCAGGGCCAGATTAAGGTTATGAGGGGTCTAAGGTTAGTGGACGGAAAGGGTATAAGTATGAATTACATATTGCAAAAATTATCAAAATACATATTTGCATAAAATTAACACATTCATTCTACTCTCACTCCAATCAAACAATTTTTTTCCCCACTTTAACTTTGGCAAAGTCATGAATGATGTCATACTTCAAAGACCTGACAATTTCACTCTCGGTGCTCAAGAGGGGCAAAGCTCTGAGATGCTCTTGGGTCGTGGTGGATCACAGGACGTGTTTGACCCTTGTTAGAAGAGAAAAGGAACGTTCTCCACCACAGTTAGTGATTATTAGTGATGGATACAGCTGGAATGCAGATTCCACATTTGGGACACATTCTGTCACACTGGATTCAGTGATAACTCAGTACATCCAGATACGCTTTCGTCATCTTTTCTCTCTCTGAGAGTGATAGGAGGCCAACCAGTGGAAAAAATTCTTTAGTAAAATCTAACTGGGAGATCATCTGGGTACTTCTGACACAGACCTTTGATAAGATCCCGGGCCCGTGGGGACTCTGGCTACCACTAAGTGGCTTTTGGTTAATGTGGGAGCTAGAGAGTCGGAGGGATCTACTACAGTGTCAGAGGTGTAATTACAATGAAACATACCATGCCCTGGCACAGGGCCACCCTGACGACACATGGTCCCCCTAGGAAGGCAGTCCAGCTTTGCGGGGGGGGAGGGAGGGAGTTCCCCTGCAGAGAGGGCTGTGCGGGCGGGCAGGAAAGCAGGGAGGCTCACCTGCAGGCTGCACCCTCAGGACAGCCATGAGGAGGTGACAAGCAGCACGAACAGGGGCTGGAGTGCTTCAGAAGAGCACAGGGCAGCCGCACAGCCAGCCAGAGAGAAGTGGCACTTTGAAATGGGAAAGCACCCTTTCTCCCAGGCCGCCCACTGTGCCTCTGAAGCCTTTCAGCCCCTGTTCGTGCTGCTAGGTGCCACCTAGTGAATGGATGAGGGGAGAGCAGCCGGGGGATGGGGAGGGCTCATGTGACCGATGGAACTGTGCTTCCCTCTCCCCTTTAAGTGGAGCACATGTGGGTCCCTGCCCACTTCTCCAGGTCAGCCAGCGCAGGGCCACTGGGGCACCTGAAGCTGTCCTCTGTGGCCATGGAGGTCATGGTTGGTTTGGGGGTTTGGGATTTTTTCAAAGCACTCTTATCCAAAGCTCTTTGCAATAGTTAGCTACTGGTACAAACAATATTTGGAAAGATCATTAAGTGGTCCACCTGAGACCTTCAGCAATTTTCTAGTAGTCTGGGAGGAAAAAGTTAGACTACAAAAACTATCAAGGTACCTCACTTTATTTTAATGTACTTCGTATTACTTATAACATGAAAGGAGGATGTAGAAAAATGAATGAAAAATGGGAGGGGCAAGAAGAGTCAATTTTCTTTTTCTTGGCTAGATTCCTGAGGGGGGAGATCCGAAAAAGAAAGCCAAGCATAGGGCCCATTTAACTCTAAATCTGCCACTGTACAAACTGCTGTCTGTAGCCAGCAGCCTAAATGCATTTTTTCATTAGCTCTTCCACGATTTGAATCATAGGACTGGTAGGGACCACTAGAGATCATCTAGTCCACTCCCCTGCCCTTTCAGCTTTTGAATGAGTAAGAACAAACAGCGATCCCCTGTTGTGTCCTCTTTCCTCCTTAACAAAAAGACTTCACTGAAAATCAACATCTCAAATGATGTTGAGTACCCCAAAACCTTGCAAGAATACCACAAAACCTTGTCTCTAAAGGCTTTGGTACAAAAACTTCCCCCCAAAATCCTAATACCCAGACTTTGGGGAATCTGCTGCCACCATCAAGTGCTTTTGAAACCACAAATGGGTGGACACTTGAAACCACCCCCAGAGGTACCCCAAGCTCTTTTCCCCCCAAAAAAGCTTGAAAAAGAGATAAGAGAAAAACAAGCTACAGTCTGTGATAGCTGACCCCTCAGTCAGACAGACAGACCTTCCAGGACACAGAAATTAACCAATACCGGTTAATGAAAAAAAAGAAAACAAACTTTTATTATCAAAACAAAACTACAGTTGCAAGCATAGTTGAAGTGGCTAGATAGAAAATAGCCACCAATTGATTTAGCTACTCAGGGAAAGAAAGATTTGGTTAAACTTAGTTACAAAAGAGAGAAAAACACTTTTAAAGAAAGAAAAAAACATTTTTAACAGCACAGACCTTAGTTCCAAATTCCCAAACCAGGAAAACAATAAAACCTGATGGACTAGCTAAACTTTTCCCTACTTGCACTTTGTCAGAAATCTGTTCTTGGAGAGAGACGGGCCTCCTATCTTCCTGTTACTTGGAAAAAATTGCTTTGACCTAGACAAAAGAGGGAAAAGATAAAAATTCCTTTGTCCCCGTTTGAAATCCCTACCTGCATTGTTATTGGCTGACCAGATACCTGGCCAGGGACAGGAGACATAGTTAACCCCTTACTCCCCAGGTGCTGGTCAGCCCTTCTGTTTATGACATCATCCACAGCAGACATCCTCAGCAGGGAGCTGTCAGTCAGCAACCAACTCAGATCCCCCATTGCCCAACCCCTTATTCTCCATACAAAGGCAACAATCACTGTGGGTCACACTCTAATTAGACCAATGGGAGGTTTACCATTCTGTGGAATCAGCTTGGCTAGCAAAGGCCATTTCTATGCATACAGAGCTGATGCACAGCGCTTTACCAAGGCAGCATGAATGGTAAAGGCACGCTGCCAATGGACGAGAGTTCTATGATAAACCCACCACCATAAGCAGTGGAAGCTATGTCAGTAGAGGAACATCAGAATGGTCTGACTAGCCCAGTATCCTGAGTATCTAGCCCAGTATCTTGTCTTCCGACAATGGTCAGTGCCGGGTGCTTCAAAGGGCATGAACAGAACAGCAATTATTAAGCAATACATCCTCTCTCTTCCAGTCCCAACATCTCTCTGATACACACACGTATTTCCCACTGTGGCAAGGGCTTCACTCAAGCCCCTTGCCCTGGGACATCTTCTTCGGCCACAAATCACCCAGAACCCCTCTCTTGTGCAATCACCTGAGCCAACTTCACATCACTTTCTATTGACAGAGCTTGGTTTTTCCAGCAGCTACCTCAGCTACCCTCTCTGGCTGGGAGCGCACACAGCCACTCTCTGGCTCCTCCCACTTCCACTTCCCCTCTGGCTAATGAGACCCACCGCTGCATTCTATTAGCCCCTCAAGCCTGGGCTTACTCAGCTGGCTTACCTTCCCTTTTCAGCCAGGCTGTAGTGGCAGCAGAGCTCTGGCTTAGCCAGCCGTCTGTCACAGCACTCTCCGTGATTCACCTTTTTATGTCTACACTGTGAAGTTAATGCCAAACATAGAAATCGCCCAAAGAAAAGCTGACAAATGTGTCCACACTTGTTTCCTCTGTTAACAGACCATGTTTGCACTTTTAGCTCTCTTGTTAGCTCACTTTTAGCATGAGCAATACATAGTGGTGCCTGGTGACACCATCTGTTGTTAGGTGACTTGGGAGCATGGAATGGAGCTCAGCACATCTTGGGACCATGCAAAACATCCCATCAGTTTGTTTCCCAGCCCCCAAGGGGTTTCCAGATTCCTTTCCTGTCATTTTTCCAACTGCCATTCTTTGTTGTACACTCCAGTATCTGCAGTGAGAAAGGCTGGGTCCCACACTTCTCATAGACTCATAGACTCAAGGCAGTGTCTACATTGGCATGATTTTGCGCAAAAGCAATTGCTTTTGCGCAAAAACATGCTGCCTGTCTACATTGGCGGGGAGTTCTTGCGCAAGACCATTGACGTTCTACTGTGTGAAATCAGTGCTTCTGGGGCAAGAACTATGATGCTCCTGTTCAGGAAAAAAGCCCTCTTGCACAGCTGTTCTTGCACAGGAAGCCAGTGTAGACAGACAACATGAATTTCTTGTGCAAGAAAGCCTGATGGTTAAAATGGCCATCAGAGCTTTCTTGCGCAAGAGAGAGTCTACACTGGCACAGACGCTTTTGTGCAAAAGCACATGCCAGTGTAGACGTTCTCTTGCGCAAATATTTTAATGCAAAAATTCTTGCATTAAAAGTATTTGAGCAAAATCTTGCCAGTATAGATGTAGCCATAGACTTTAAGGTCAGAAGGGATCATTATGATCATCTAGTCTGACCCCCTGCACAATGCAGGCCATAGAATCTCCCCCCTCCCCCATTCCTGGAATAATCTTCTCACTTATATCTCAGATATTGAAGCCTTCAGATAGTTTAAAGACCCCAAGATGCAGAGAATCCTCCAGCTGTGATCTGTGCCCCATGCTACAGAGGAAGGCGAAAAACCTCCAGGGCCTCTGCCAATCTATCCTGGAGGAAAATTCCTTCCCGACCCCAAATATGGTGATCAGCTGAATCCTGAGCATGTGGGCAAGACTCACCAACCAGACACCCAGGAAAAGTTCTCTATAGTAACTCCTATCATCCCTCCATTGGCCTATTTACCACTGATAATGAATGGTCAATTAGTTACCAAGATCATGTTATCTCATCAAACCATCCCCTTCATAAACCCATCTAGCTTAATCTTGAAGCCAGATAGGTCTTTTGCCCCCACTACTTTTCTTGGAAGGCTGTTCCAGTTCTTCACTCCTCTAATGGTTAGAAACCTTCGTCTAATTTCGAGTCTAAACTTCCTACTAGCCAGTTTATTTGTTCTTGTGTCCACATTGGTATTAAGCTTAAATAATTCCTCTCCCTCCCTGGTATTTATCCCTCTAGTATATTTAAAGAAAGAATCATGTCTCCCCTCAGCCTTATTTTGGTTAACGTAAAACAAGCCAAGTTCCTTGAGTCTCCTTTCATAAGACAGGTTTTCCATTCCTTGGATCATCCTAGTGGCCCTTCTTTGTACCTGTTCCAGTTTGAATTCATCCTTCTTAAACATGGGAGACCAGAACTGCACACAGTATTCCAAATGGGGTCTCACCAATGCCTTATATAACGGCACTAACACCTCCTTATCCCTACTGGAAATACCTCGCCTAATGCATTCCAAGACCATATTAGCCTTTTTCACGGCCATGCCACATTGGCGGCTCATAGTCATCCTGTGATCAACCAGGACTCTGAGTTCCTTCTCCTTCTCTGTTACTTTCAACTGATGTGTTCCCAGCTTATAACTAAAATTCTTGTTCTTAATCCCTAAATGCATAACCTTACACTTCTCACTATTAAATTTCATCCTATTATTATTACTCCAATTTACAAGGTCATCCAGATCTTCCTGTATGATATCCTGGTCCTTTACTGAATTGGCAATGCCTTCCAACTTTGTGTCATCCGCAAATTTTATCAGGATACTCCCACTTTTGGTGACAAGTTCAGTAATAAAAAGATTAAATAAAATTGGCCCCAAAACTGATCCCTGAGAAACTCCGCTAGTAACCATCCTCCAACCTGACAGTTCACCTTTCAGTATGACCCGCTGTAGTCTCCCCTTTAACCAGTTGCTTATCCACCTCTCAATTTTCATATTGATCCCCATCTTTTCCAATGTAACCAATAATTCCCCATGTGGTACTGTATCAAATGCCTCACTGAAATCAAGGTAGATTAGATCCACTGCATTTCCTTTATCTAAAAAATCTGTTACTGTCTCAAAAAAGGAGATCAGGTTGGTTTTCTCCTATGCACTGTTCAGTGTGGGAGGATGTCAAACATGGCAATGCAGATACTCTTGACGTTCCTGACAGAGGAAGGAGACTGGCAGTCACCTGGTATTCTGTGTGGGAGGGACAGCAGCAGCCTTTACTGTATTTGGCACTCCCACAGCAGCTATACAGTATACACCATCACTTTTTGGTTAGAGAAACTAGCACTGATTGATGGGATCACGTCATTCTGCAGGTGTGGGATGAAGAGCACTGGCTGCAGAACTTTAGGATGCGGAGCTGGCCTCCAAACTGTAGCACAAGGACACCTGAAGGAGAGCTGCTCTCTTTCTCACTGATCCGTGCAAGGCATGCACATCTGTGCAAGCACTGTAAGCTTGGTGAGTGTGGGGGATGGTGGGGATGATGGGTACAAAAGAATATACAGTCATGGTTTGTGGATCAGCTTTGCAGGGAAATCATTCCAATTATCCTACACTTCTCCACGGGTGAGTATCACTCTAGGGCTATGTCTAGACTGCAGGCGGATCTTTCGAAAGAGAAATCCACTTTTTCGAAAGAGAGCACCCAGCGAGTCTGGATGCTCTCTTTCGAAGACGGCCTCTTTACATTGAAGAACACCTTCTTTCGAAAGAGGAACTTTCGAAAGAAGGCGTTCTTCCTCGTAAATTGAGGTTTACCGCCATCGAAAGAAAAGCCGCATTCTTTCGAAATAATTTCGAAAGAACGCGGCTTGAGTCTGGACGCAGGGGAAGTTTTTTCGGGAAAAGGCTACTTTTCCCGAAAAAACCCCTGAGTCTGGACACGGCCTAGCAGACATCTCACTGCTGAGGAGAAGGAGGGAAACCAAGGCTCAGCTACTAGATGCTTGCAGCTTTCACCCTGCTGCATATGCAGCCATGTTGGTCCCTGCACGAGTGACTGCGGAATGATACCAGCGCATGTCCTACAATGTGGGAGGGAACACGGCTGCACAGCCATGGAACCTGCAGCAGAAGGTTAAAGCAAAGTTCCCAGAGTATCATTTTGCAGGATTCTATTGACATCACAGTGTGCATCACCGCCCTGCTTGGTCATAATGATTAGCTACAGAGGGCTATGAGCAGCTCACAAACACAGCCATCCCCCCACCATACACACACTTTTCTGTGCCCGCCACCCACCGCTGCTCTCCTCAGGACAGAGCCACTTACCTTTCGTCTCAGCTCCTGCTTCCTGCTCCCCGTGGAGCAGCTGCTGAGACTGGCTACGCACCTCAGGACTGAAGAATAGCTCCTGCCTGCCCCACTGGATCCCGTCTAGCACTACCTCTTCATCTATTATTCATCCTCTGAGTTAGGTCCTTTTCCTGCAGACTCTGTGCCCATCACAGGGCTCTTAGTGGTGGAGTGGGGGTCACTGTGGGGATCACCGCCAGCTCCTTATAAAATTGGCAGCCTTGCAGTGATGGTTTGCCTCCTTCGCCGTATGATACGCCTGCCTCAGCTCCTTCGCTTCACTGTGCACCGCAGTGTGTCCCACTGTCACGGCTCACAGGTCATGCCCATGCTCGGCCTGTCCAGGCAGGACTCCCCTCTCCGGTGCGGCAGCCCCTTCTTGGGGAGCCCACTCCACTCCAGCTGTAGTGAGACAGCCCTTCCTCAGGGAATCCACTCCAGTCCACCCCTCTCTTGGGATGCCCACTCTCACCTGTGGGGGTCAGCCCCTCCGCCTCTGGGACAGTGCCTCTCAGGGCCTTCAGCTGCCTGAGGGAATAGTGCAACCCTGTTCTCTAGACCAGAAAACTGGGCGTCCTGGGGGCCCTGCTGAGGGACCCCACTATATCCATCACCACCTTCTGGAAAGGGCAGGGGTCTCAAAGCTGCTTTACACTTATCCTGGGCTTTTCCCACTCTCTGGCAGGAGTCACATGTCCTGCAATACTGGTGAACAGTGTCAAAGACCCCAGGCAAGTAAAAGTTCTGCAGCAGCCTCTGCCTGGTGCACCAGACTCCTTGGTGCCCGAAAAGGGGATATCGTGGGTCAGGTACAGCAGGATTCAGTTTGTCCTGGGCCGGTCCATTCCCGGTACAGGAATCCCTTTTCTCACAGGAATCTCTCTCCCTGTGGTCCAAACATTCCCCTCGGGGTTAGGTAGGCATCAGGCACCAGCTGGTCTGGGCCCACCACCGTGGGCTGCACCAGTATCACCTCTGCCCCCATGCCCCAGAACCCCTGGACATTCCTACCCCCCACTTTAAAGGGGATGACATGACAATTGTTCCCTGGGACTTTTCCCATACTCGGTGAGTATGGCCACTCCAGGGCTGGCTCTTCGCCCTCCCCACATGGCCTGCCTTGCTGGTCTCCTCCTCCCGGCACAACCCAGTTAACTGAATACCCCTGGGCCAGTGGGCCATCCTCCGGGTGCACTCCCAGACAGCTGATGCTCCTGGAGCCCTGCTGGCTGCCATCTCCTTCGTCCTCATGCATTGTGCCACCTTGTTCCTTTTTTGGCCACAGAAGTTGCATTTCAGGTCCCTAAAGTCCCATGGTAGGGGTTGTCCTGCCTTGGCTCTCTGCTCCCACCCCAGCTGGGCTTCCTGGAGTCCCACCTTCAAGGGGTCTCCCAGTGACTCCCCTTCTGAGACCCTGGTGTGGGTCTCCCACCTGTCCCTGATCTGCTGGTTACAAACTCGTCTGCCAGTGTCCCTGCACCTTGAGGTCTGGGAGGCAAATGTCACCAGCCCCACCAAGTTGTACGCATCCTTGGTGGTGGTGGCCCCGGGCCTCTTCTCCCACTTGTAAACATATTCCCTTAGCAAGTTGGCCACCTCCTTGTAGGTGACACCAGGGGATTTGAGCACGCCCCGGAACCATGTCCGGTTGGCCTCGGGGGTCAGCTCAAACCTTAGCATCGAGGCCTGTTTGAACAGCTCATAGTCCCCATCTCAATCTTATCCACCTGGCCGAATGTCGCTATGGCCTTGGGCCCCATCAGGGAGGTCAGGCTGCAGAGCCTGTCAGCAGGGTCAATCCGGTGCAGATCACAAGCCCTCTCAAAGGCTGTGAGTTTGGCATCCATGTCATTCCCCTCCCAAAACGGGGGTAGCAGCTTAGAGTCCAGTTTCCCCCCAGAGCTGCCATCTCAGGACCCTTCCCCACTTACCCCCAAGCAGGCCCTCTTGGCCCATCTCTCCTCCAGCTCCAGCATGTCCTGCCGCTGTTGGATACGGTCCTCTGGCTCTCTCTGCCTGTCCACCAACCTCTGCTCTTCCAGCTCCAGCTGTTTCACTTTCAGGTCCAGCTCCAGCCTCTGCAGCTTTCCTGGGGAGAACCCAGATTGGGGCCCTCCTGTGCTGACTGGGGAGTCGGCTCTGACAGACTTCAGGCTGCTATACTGAGTGCCCCTCCAGCTACTCGCTGGCTCTCCAGGCACTCCTGGAGCCCCTCTGGGACCCTGAGTCTGTAGCTCTGACCAGTCATTCTTTACAAGCTGAGCTATTAGCTGCTCCTTAGTGAGCCTCCCAGCGCTCAGCTCCCTGCTGTTACGCAGACGTGCCAGGTTGCTCTTAGGAACTGGGCATAGACCATTTCCCTGCCAGGTCCTTCAAAACCCTCGTTCGTCTCTGGCAATCACTCCGCACTGCACCTGCGCAGCCAATGATCTACAGGGTGCACCTCCGACCATCCTCTGCTACTGCATTGTCACGGCTCTCAGGTCATGCCCACGCTCGGCGCGTCCATCTTCGGGCAGGACCCCCCTCTCCAGTGCGGCAGTCCCTTCTTGGGGAGCCCACTCCACTCCAGTCCTTCCTCAGGAAGTCCACTCCAATGCAGCGACCCTCTCTGGGGGCGCTCACTCACCTGGGAAGTTCACTCCTCTGCCTCTAGGACGATGCCTCTCAGGGCCTTCAGCATGCCTGCCTCTGCCATAAGCCCCCTTGGGGATTCACTCCCTCTGGACCCCCAGGGCCCTCGCTCCCAGAGAGAACAGTGCCCCCCTGTTCTCCAGACCAGAGCGACTTTCAACCAGCACCAAACAGGAGGATTTATTGAGTTTTGGATGCAGAAAAGGCTCCCTCAGGCCAGTAGGCTTGGCCCCTCAGCCCCATGCAGCTAGGTGAGTCCTGCCTGCTCTGCTCTCTGTCCCGAACAGCCCCCAGTCTCCCAGCAACAGCCCCTCGCCAGCCCATTGTCTTCTCTCCAGGTAAGAGGGTTGCCTGGGCCCCTCTCTTCTCCGCCTCTTCTCTCCTCCATCCAGTGTTCTTCCCTCACTGGAACCAGCTGGGTCAGTCGCCCGGATCTCCTCTTTGCTGCCCATTGTCTGTAGTCTGTCTGGAACCGGCCGTGTCCTCTGAGCAGGGCCAGGGTCACAAGGGTACCAGTCATGGGACTACAGTTGTAGGCTGTTCTCTGAAACAACAAACTCCCTCCCTCTTGTCACATTAAACCTCAGGCACGGAGGGTATGTCTAGACTGCATGCCTCTGCAGACAGAGGCATGTAAATTAGACTACCCGACATAGTCAATGAAGCAGGGATTTAAATATTCCCTGCTTCATTAAAATAAAAATGGCTGCCATGCTGTGCCGGCTCAGCTGATTGTCGGCAGAGTGCGGCAGCCAAGACACGGATCAGTTGACAGGGAACGCCTTTTTCAACTGCTCCCTTATGCCTCGTGAAACGAGGTTTACAAGAGCAATCAACAAAGGCGTTCCCTGTTGACCAATCCACGTCTTGATTGCCTCACTGTGCCGACAATCAGCTGAGCCGGCACAGCGTGGAGGCCATTTTTATTTTAATGAAGCTGGGGATATTTAAATCCCCACTTCACTGACTATGTCGGGTAGTCTAATTTACATGTCTCTGTCTGCAGAGGCATGTAGTCTAGACATACCCTGAGCGCCCACCTCTGCATGCAGTCCCCCTTTCAACTCCCCCAAACTTCTCACTTCCTCACACCCACTCATGGCCCTTTTTGCACAAACATTGAGAAATGAGCTCACCAGGGCTGGATTATCCAATAAGCAGACTAAGCACGTGCTTAGGGCACCAGCAAAGCAGGGGCACCAAAAAAAAGAGATTTTTTTTGAAAAAATTTGATATTTCAAAAAAAGCATTGAAACTGTCATCGTGGGAAAAGTCAGAACTCCGCAGAACACTCTTTTTCTCAGCTGAAAAGAATATAAAACCCTCAGAGAACAACAATGTGTCAGGACAGACTCGATTCCCTTTCCCTATTGTGTATGGAAGCGGATGTGCTGCGTCAAGTCAGCTTCGATGAACGTATCCAGAATTTTGCAATCATAAAATCTAGAAACAAGCTATTTTAATTTCAGAAAACATGTCAGTTTTGTGTCATTTCGAAAAATACAATTTTATTTTATGGTATAGTATTGTTTTTATTTTATGGTATAGTATTATTTAGTCTTAATCCGGCCCTGGTGCTCACGTGTATCTAATTCCTACAGGTCACGCCTAGCTACGATTGAACAGACTCCTCTCCCCCTAAACTGACCAGATCCAGCAGCTCTGCAGTGGTTCAAGCTCGTGAGCGTTCGGTGCACTAGGCAGCCATGGTCACCTGGAAAGATGCCAGGGGACAAGTCCTTGCTGAGACAGGAAAAGGAATGTAAAGTTCTTGGGGCCTGCAAGGGGGAGGGATTGCTGTTTACCTGGCTGTGGCATTGTGGAGTTCAAAGCACTAGCCAAAGCAGCTGCATGGGTATTCTGGGAAACTTCCTGGACAGTAATAAAAGCAGGAAAAATCCTTGTGGTGTCTACACTGCATGTTTGTTGACAATAAAGAAAAGAAAAAAGTCCTTCTTGGAGGGTAGAAGATTTTTGTTGCTGAAACTAGGCATTTTTCACCATGAGAGTTTCAATGCAGTGTGGATGCTCTTGCTGTTCTCTCTCCAAAGGCAGGTGTTGGTGACGAAACTTGGCAGTGTAGATGTACCCTTAGAAAATGAGCAGCAGAGGTTCACGGCTGGAGACATTCTTAACAAACACATGAGCTATTGTTCTGCAGAGGGCACTGGACAAGGTGCCTGGAAGGTCTGCCCTAGCTTTTATAGCTATAGCATTTGGATCCAATCTTCTTCCATTTGCACCCAGGAGCCTGTTATTCATTTTTGAATAACCCCTCAGAGGAGATGCTGCTTTCCCATCTCTGTTATGCTGTACAGATTAAACCTTAGGGCTACGTCTACACTGGCATGATTTTCCGAAAATGCTTTTAACGGAAAAGTTTTTCGTTAAAAGCATTTTCGGAAAAGCACGTCTAGATTGGCAGGATGCTTTTCCGCAAAAGCACTTTTTGCGGAAAAGTGTCCGTGGCCAATCTAGACGCGGTTTTCTACAAAAAAGCCCCGATCGCCATTTTCGCGATCGGGGCTTTTTTACGGAAAACACTACTGTGCTGTTTACATTGGCCCTTTTGCGTAAAAGTCTTTCGGAAAAAGACTTTTGCCCGAACGGGAGCAGCATAGTATTTCCGGAAAAGCACTGACAATCTTCCATAAGATCGTCAGTGCTTTTGCGGAAATTCAAGCGGCCAGTGTAGACAGCTGGCAAGTTTTTCCGCAAAAGCAGATGATTTTGCGGAAATACTTGCCAGTCTAGACACAGCCCAGGCGTTTGTATAATCCCCAGCTGTTAAGGCTGTCTTTGTCCATAAACATCAGCAGGGCAAGGCTAGAGTGGCTCTTGCTTCATGTTCAAGCAAGAAGACCATTGGCTGCATTGATCCCAGCTTGGGGGACAATACTCCTGAAGATACATCAGGCTCCTGGGGACCAACTTCAATCTTCACAGAAACATTTAGGCTTTGACTATGGTAGCAAAATAAATAAATGCAAATACTGGGAACGGCATGTGCTCCCTTGAGCTGATCCAGTGGCCAGCTGTGAAGGACACTTCTGGGTCAGATGCAACTGATGCATGCTCTGGCATCACCCAGCACCGAGCTAGGGGATGGATTGTGGCATGGAGGCAGCTGGTGCAGGAATGCCCTCCAGCTGCAGGAGTCACTGAAGCAAAAATATTCTCTCTTCTCAGTGATGCAGAGGCCCAGTCATGGCCTCTGTCCAATGGCTAGAGCCATGCGGAGATCTCAAACCAGGATGTCCAGGGTCGGTAACTATACCCAGATGGTTTTACAAAGATGCATTCCTAACCAAAGTGGAAAGAGCCCTGTCAGCAGATTTTATACTAGCCACATGAGGTCAAAGGCAGGCATATGGTTAAATAGGTAGCTAAACAAGGACAAGAGCTGTGGGGAGGTCTGCTCACCCAGATGTCAGCTGGGATACCACAGCAGAATCAAGTTCAGCCCTGTTTTCATTCCACCAAAATGTGACAAGAGCCTTTTGAAACATGTATTTTATATTATCAAAAAGCATCACACCCTACTAAGCAACAAGTCTACCATGCTACCCCTTCACCAGCAAAGACGCCTGTGGGTAATGGGTGTCCCATAGGTCACACACTGTCATTGTTATTCAGTTCCAAGTGCCATGGCGAATGAAAGTTTTTCGCTTTCCTCTGTAGCATGGGGTACAGATCACAGCTGGAGGATTCTCTGCATCTTGGGGTCTTCAAAGTATTTGAAGGCTTCAATATCTGAGATATAGGTGAGAGGATTATTCTAGGAGGGGTGGGTGAGATTCTGTGGCCTGCACTGTGCAGGGGGTCAGACTAGATGATCATAATGGTCCCTTCTGACCTTAAAGTCTATGAGTCTATGATGCTGTATACGCATAGGCTACATCTAGACTGCAAGCTTCTTTCAGAAGAAGCTTTTTTCAGAAGAGAGCGTCCATACTCCAAAAGTGCACTAAAACAGTGATCTGCTTTTTTTAAAGAGAGTGTCCAGGCTGAATGGACGCTCTCTCGCATTTAAGCTGTGATTGCTATGGACGGAATGGCCACCTGGCACCTGTGCTTTTTCCTTTTTCCTCTTCCTCCGAAAGAATTCCCTCTTCCCCATCCATGCATGTCTTATTGTGAAAGAGCTCTTTCACAAAACGGTTTCTTCCTTATAGAATGGGAATTACCAATGTTGGGAAAACCCCTGTCTTCTTTAATTTTCTTGCGGAAGAATGCAATTGCAGTTTGGATGTTCCCCTAGTTTTGTCGGAAAAACAGCCGTTTTCTGACAAAACTCTGTAGTGTAGACATACCCCTAGTAAGAGACAGGCCCTGCTTGAAGAGCTTACGCTCTTCAGAGAGAAAGCTCACTGAGGGGGAACAGACACATGGAGAGGTTAAGCAACATGCCCAAGGATGTACAATTCCAGCCCCAGTTTCCTACAGAGGCTTTCTAGCACCATCATGCTTTCAGTGGAGATGTGCTTAGTGTTTAAAAAGTCATTCTTCAAGGAGCTGTAAAATCCACATATTGATTTTGCATTGTCTTGAAACTCGGTGTGTATCACCAGGGTCTGCATCAGGGGCTAGTGGTGCAAGCTGGGAATCTCTCTCATGCATTCCAGAAATTCAGTACCCCAAAAAAGGACCTGTAGTAAAATGTATGGGTTATATAATAACACCAGGCAATACGATCCTGCTAAGAGATAGTGTTGCAGCACTTCATTTACAAGATGCATCTACCTCCTTCCACCACCATGGAACTTGGCCTTGCTATTATGAATCATAAGCCTAACCCTGCAAACACTTACACACAAGAGTGTTTTTACACCTGTGAAGAGCCCAGATTCCAGACCATCATCTTCATTTGACCTCTAGCTCCCTGCTGTGTGGCACCATTGCATGAATCAGATGTGCCTGATCCAGCCAAAACATCCACACTGACATTTTTAGCACCACAGTGCAATCCCGACAAACTTGAGCCAATTCATTGCTCTCTGAGACTCAGTGCTGGAGGCTGTATTACGGGGGAAACATACACAGCATTCAAGGCCCAAAGGGACTAGTCTCACCAGGGCTGGATTATCCAATAAGCAGACTAAGCACGTGCTTAGGGCACCAGCAAAGCAGGGCACCAAAAAAAAGAGATTTTTTTTGAAAAAAATTGATATTTCAAAAAAAGCATTGAAAGTATCATTGTGGGAAAAGTCAGAACTCCGCAGAACACTCTTTTTCTCAGTTGAAAAGAATATAAAACCCTCAGGGTATGTCTACACTACCCCACTAGTTCGAACTAGTGGGGTAATGTATGCATACCGCACTTGCTAATGAAGCCCGGGATTTGAATTTCCCGGGCTTCATTAGCATAAAGCCGGCGCCGCCATTTTTAAAAGCCGGCTTGTTCGAACCCCGTGCCGTGCGGCTACATGCGGCACGGGCTAGATAGTTCGAACTAGCTAGCCATTCTGAGGTGCACAGATAGTGCGGAATGGCTAGCTAGTTCGAACTATCTAGCCCGTGCCGCGTGTAGCCGCGCGGCACGGGGTTCGAACAAGCCGGCTTTTAAAAATGGCGGCACCGGCTTTATGCTAATGAAGCCCGGGAAATTCAAATCCCGGGCTTCATTAGCAAGTTCGGTATGCATACATTACCCCGCTAGTTCGAACTAGCGGGGTAGTGTAGACATACCCTCAGAGAACTACAATGTGTCAGGACAGACTCGATTCCCTTTCCCTATTGTGTATGGAAGCGGATGTGCTTCGTCAAGTCAGCTTCGATGAACGTATCCAGAATTTTGCAATCAGAAAATCTAGAAACAAGCTATTTTAATTTCAGAAGACATGTCAGTTTTGTGTCATTTCGAAAAATACAATTTTATTTTATGGTATAGTATTGTTTTTATTTTGAATTACATTTGGGGGGCACCATAATCTTTTCAGTGCTTAGGGCTTCTAAAAGTCTTAATCCGGCCCTGAGTCTCACCATGAAAGACTGCCCAGCCAGCCCCATAGCCAGCATTAGACCAAAGTGTCACAGCCTTTCGGAGACTAATCTGTTGTGTGCCATGGGCAGAGAATAGATGGTCCCAAGGTGCCCCAATGGCATTTGCCATA
This sequence comes from Pelodiscus sinensis, assembly GCF_049634645.1. Taxonomy (NCBI): domain Eukaryota; kingdom Metazoa; phylum Chordata; order Testudines; family Trionychidae; genus Pelodiscus; species Pelodiscus sinensis. The sequence goes on along the minus strand of NC_134739.1, from coordinate 3,690,480 downwards.
TTCTCTTTTTTCCCCTACAACTCAACATGCTTGCCTGGAAATAGAATGTTTTTAAGAGCTCTCTTGCAATTCTTCCCTATTGGAATCCCAGTCTTGGTCTGGACCACCCCTCTGGGAGCTGTAATGTCACATCCAGAGGAGTTGGAGCTTACCTAAGGTAGCAGCTGATAGTTCCCTCTCTTTATCCAGTTTATCTGGTTTTTCTTTCTCATATACAATTCATTAAATGGAGCAAAAGCCAGTCAATAAAAACACTGTAGATCAGACTAATCAGGTAAAAGCGTGACCTCCTGACCTCCATTTTGCCTTTGATTTCAGGTGAGCCAGGACTTTACTTCAATCAATATTTTGTAAAAAATATTAGTTCCCCTTTAAGAACAGCGCCCCTTTAAAAAGAGAGCCCTTTCCTAGCAACTGTCAAGGTGAATCAGACCCCAAGTAGAATCTTAATGTGAAACAGGTGCAGTTTGATACACAAATTTAACTTTAATACAAAATCTATATACATAGGGGCTACGTCTACACTGGCACCCTTTTCCGGAAATGCTTAAAACAGAACAGTTTTCCATTATAAGTATTTCCGGAAAAAGCGCGTCTACATTGGCAGGATGCTTTTCCAGAAAAGCACATTTTGCGGAAAAGCGTCCAGGGCCAATCTAGACGCGCTTTTCCGCAAAAATGTCCCGATCGTCATTTTCGCGATCGGGGCTTTTTGGCGGAAAACACTACTGTGCTGTCTACGCTGACCCTTTTCCGGAAAAGTTTTCCGGAAAAAGGACTTTTGCCCGAACGGGAGCAGCATAGTATTTCTGGAAAAGCGGCCGATTTCTTACAGTAGATTGTCAGTGCTTTTCCGGAAATTCAAGGGGCCAGTGTAGACAGCTGGCAAGTTATTCTGGAAAAGCGGCTGATTTTCCGGAATAAGTGGCCAGTGTAGACACAGCCAGGGAAAGTTATTTCCCAGTGAAAATCTGCAACACCGAGGACTTTATGACTTGTCAGAAACAACAGTCAGTGCTGTTACTTATTTATGGCGATTCTGATAACACGACCAGGAGACCTGACAGCTGTTTCTGTCACTTTTTTTGCTCAGCAATGAATTTCAAAGTGATATGTCCTGAATGGTTTGCCAAGCACTGTCCATGTCTATGCAAAAAAGATCAGTGATGATCATTTTGATTCAATGTTCTGACTTCAGAACCTTTTCAAGTCAATGCATTATTTAGGGGTGAATGCTTGCCCAAGGGGCCAGGCATGCAATCTGGTACCCTCTCCTCAACCCTACCCCCCACCCCACCCTGCCTTCCTGCTACCCAGAGCAAGGACATCACACTCTTGAGAGCACTTTGTCATTCCTCTGGAAATATCACCTTTGCCCCACGGGGCACCATGAGGACTCAGTCACTCTGCTCCTGGTACCTCATCTGTTAAGGCCTGGCTATTCCTAACCCTAGAAATACCTAAGAAGGGATAACTCCATGCTGCTGGGTGAGTCATCCACAGCAGGCTCAGACTCCAAACCTCTAGTTCTGTAAGATTCCCCTCTGGTAACTGACTGCCCTTGCTCAGCAACCTCGGCCTGAAAAAGGCATCAAGCAACTGTGGATAAACTACAGCCTACAAGTTAGAAATGAAGTATTCTCTCCCAGTGCTATGTTCCAGTACAAGGCCTGTGCATCACACAAGAGCCACGTAAGCTGTATTTTGAAGGCTGAAAGAAAATTGTATTTGTGCACAGACTTGTGCTGGTCCTCCAGACAGCAAACTTGACATTATTGAACATAATGGCTGTGTCTACACTGGCCACTTATTCCGGAAAAGCAGCCGCTTTTCTGGAATAACTTGCCAGCTGTTTACGCTGGCCCCTTGAATTTCTGGAAAAGCACTGGCGATCTACTGTAAAATCATCAGTGCTTTTCTGAGAAACTATGCTGCTCCCGTTCGGGCAAAAGTTCTTTTCCAGAAAACTGTTCCAGAAAAGGGCCAGTGTAGACCGCACAGTAGTGTTTTCCGCAAAAGAGCCCTGATCGCGAAAATGACGATTGGGGCTTTTTTGCGGAAAAGCGCGTCTACATTGGCACAGACGCTTTTCCGGAAAAAGTGCTTTTCCGGAAAAGCATCCTGCCAATGTAGACGCGCTTTTTCCGGAAATACTTATAATGGAAAACTGTTCCGTTTTAAACATTTCCGGAAAAGGGTGCCAGTGTAGACGTAGCCAATGCCTTTTTGTTGCTAATTTTGGAGCCAGCTTTGGTCACATGGAGATAGAGGGGAGCTAAAATCCAAACCCAACTAGCAATTAACAGATATAATGATCAATAGGTCGCTAAAGCAGCAATGGCTTCTGTTAGCCAGCTGCAGGTAAGAGGGTGTTTTCATAATAAAGCTTACTTGTTACATAGTCCTTTAAATCCAAGCATCTCAAAGCAGTTTGCAAAGGAAATCAGCATTGTTATCCCTATTTACAGATGGGGAAGCTGAGGCACAGAGAGAGACTTTTGTCCAAGGTCAGATTATGACAGGGAACCTGGAATAGAAGGCAGGTCTCCTGGCCTGGGCTGTCCCACTTAACTATAATGACAAACCAGCTTGATGGCTCTTTGTTGGAACTGGTCCGCTTCAACTTCCCCCGGCATTTAGATGAGAGCAGTGCAGCCTAGGTGCAGTTTATCTACCACACTATGTCAGTGGTGGGGAACCTTTCCGGATCGAGGGCTACTGACCCACAGAAAAATCAGGCATATCCAGCCCCAGGCCTTAAGCTCCCTACCCCTGCACTATATAATTGGGGACAGAAACCATTTTCCTTTCTATTCCTCTACCCACTAGGCTCTGTGTTGGGCTGACCCGTGCTTTCATCCAGTGCATAAGAACATAAAAACAGCCATACTAGGTCAGACCAAAGGTCCATCTAGCCCAATATCCTGTCTGCCCACAGTGGTGAAAGCCAGATGCTCCAGAGGGAACAGAATAGGAAATCTCCTGTCACCTATTCCCAGCCTCTGACAGAGGTGAGGGACACCATTCCTACCTATCCTGGCTAATAGCCATTGATGGACCTAACCTCCATGAATTTATCTAGTTCTTTCTTGAACCCTGTTAAAGTCCTAGTCTTCACAACCTCATCTGGCCAGAGTTCCACAGGCCAACTGTGTGTTGTATGAAGAAAAACTTCCTTTTGTTGTTGTAAAACGGGTACCTATTAATTTCATTCTGTGACTCCTAGTTCTTATGTTATTTAAGCTTCTTGTGCTATCATCAGAGATTAAGGAGAATATTTTTCTCCCTCCTCCTTGTAAAACCCTTTTAGATACCAGAAAGCTGTTACTATGTCCCTGTTCAGTCTTCACTTTTCCAGACGAAACAAAGTTCTTTCAGTCTTCCTTGTAGGTCATGTTTTCTAGATCTTTTTGTTGCTCTTCTCTGGATCCTCTCCAATTTCTCTACATCTTTCCTGAAATGTGGTGCCCAGAACTGGACACAGTACTCCAGTGGAGGCCTAATCAACACAGCACAGAGTAGAAGAATTACTTCTCGAGTCTTGCTTACAACACTTCTGTTAATGCATCCCAGAATCATGTTTGCTTTTTTGCAAATGTGTCCACTTTAACTTACAGACCCTTAGAAAGCTTTCTGCAATACTCCTTCCAAGGCAGTCAGGGTATGTCTACACTACCCCGCTAGTTCGAACTAGCGGGGTAATGTAGGCATACCGCACTTGCAAATTCAAATCCCGGGCTTCATTTGCAAGTGCGGTTTGCCTACATTACCCTCCTAGTTCGAACTAGCGGGGTAGTGTAGACATACCCTCACTTCCCATTTTGTATGTAAATGACTGATTGTTCCTTCCTAAGTGGAGTACTTTGCATTTGTCTTTATTGAATTTCACCCTGTTTACCTCAAACCATTTCTCCAGTTTGTCCAGATCATTTTGAATTATGACCCTATCCTCCAAAGCACTTGCAACTCCTCCCTGCTTACTGTCATCTGCAAACTTTATAAGAGTACTCTCTACACCATTATTTAAATTGTTGATGAAGATATTGAACAAAACCAGTCCCAAATCTGATCTCGGTGGAACCCCACTTTCCCTTCCAGCATGACTGTAAGCCATTAATAACTATTCTCTGAGAACAGTTTTTCCAGCCAGTTATGCACCCACCTTATAGTAGTCACACCCTCAGCAAGTTCTAAGCTAGAGGGAGAGATAGCTACGTTGGAGGGTCCAGAGTGACCTAGAGAAATTGGAGACTTGGGCCAAAAGAAATCTCATGAGATTCAACAAGGTCTAGTGCAGAATCCTGCACTTGGGATGGAGTAATCCCTTTTACAGACTGAGGACTATATGGCTAGGCAGCAGTACAGCAAAAAAAAGACCTGGGGATTATAGTGGATGAGAAGCTGGATCTGAGTCAAGAGTGTGCCCTTGTAGCCAAGAAGGCTAATGGCATATTAGGGTGCATTAGGAGGAGCATAGCCATCAGGTCAATTGACATAGCATAATTTGAGTAACTTATTTTGAGTTAAGCCCTGCTGTATAGATCCACCTTTTGGGTGCATCTACACAGCACCGTAACTTGAAATAAGATACACAATTTGAACAATGCAAATTGCATATCTTATTTCTATGCTATTTTAGATCGCTACCCCTTCCTGCTTCTCCATGTGGGAACTAATGATATGGACAAGAACGACCTTGAGCATGTTACTGCGGATTATGTAGAGTTGGGAAGAACGATCAAAGATTTTGGAGTACAAGTGGTGTTCCTGTCCATCCTCCCTGTTGAAGATTGGGCAGCGATCATCGAATTGAGGAAGTAAATGCGTGGTTGCGCAGGTGGTGTCACAGAGAGGGCTTTGGTTTCTTCGACCATGCAACTCTGTTCCAGACACAAGGATTGTTAGGAAGAGATGGGATCCACCTAACAAAGAGAGGAAGGAGCATCTTTGCAGGCAGGCTTGCAAACCTGGTTTAAACTAGGTACATTGGGCTTTAAACTAGGTTCACGGTGAACAAAACCCTGAGGGGAGTGGGGAAGTCAGATACTGGGAAGAAATGCGAAGAGGAACATGAAACAAAGGAGGACCCATGATTCGAATGCAGAGGGTAGAGTGATCAACTGGTTATCTAAGGTGTTTACACACCAATGCGAGAAGCCTGGGTAACAAACAGGAAGAATTGGAGGCCCTGGTCCAGTCCAAGAATTATGATTTGATTGGGATAACGGTGACTTGGTGGGATGACTCGCATGACTGGAGCACTGTGATGGAAGAGTATAAACTGTTCAGGAAGAACAGGCAGGGGAGAAAAGGAGGAGGAGTTGCACTATATGTAAGAGATCACTATGATTGCTCTGAACTCCAGTATAAAGAGGGAGAAAAACCTGTTGAGAGTCTATGGGGTCATGTTACTCCTCGTGAAACGAGGTGTACCGGTAGTTCGGAGTAGGCACCCTAGTCCGAACTACCTAGTTCGAGCCCCGTGTAGCCGCGCTGCACGGGGTTCGAAGCAGCGGGGATTTAAAAATGGCGGCTCCCCGCTTATGCTAATGAAGCCCGGGAAATTCAAATCCCGGGCTTCATTTGCAAGTGCGGTATGCCTACATTACCCTCCTCGTTCGAACTAGCGGGGTAGTGTAGACATACCCTAAGTTATTTCAAAATAACAATAGTTATGCCCACTTTTGTTATGCCCACTTTCCACAGGCATAAATGATGGCACAAAGCCCTCTGCCATCACATTTCACATGCATTATCCCTGGTGATGGCCAAGAGCATGTCAATTCCATTTCTGTGCAGATCTATTAACTCAACAATTCCCATGAAAATAGCTGTTTTTCAAATAAAAACACAGATGCTCAGTAACCAGAATCTGCACTAGTCTGTAATACACAGTCACAGCTAATAGGAATAGATACTTTAGAGGCTTAATTAATTATACACATCGGCTACATCTACACTGGCACCCTTTTCCGGAAATGCTTAAAATGGAACAGTTTTCCGTTATAAGTATTTCCGGAAAAAGCGCGTCTACATTGGCAGGATGCTTTTCCGGAAAAGCACTTTTTCCAGAAAAGCGTCCGTGGCTAATGTAGACATGCTTTTCCGGAAAAAAGCCCTGATCATCATTTTCGCGATCGGGGCTTTTTTGCAGAAAAGACTACTGTGCTGTCTACACTGGCCCTTTTCCGGAGCAGTTTTTCCGAAAAAGGACTTTTGCCCGAACGGGAGCAGCATAGTTTTTCCGGAAAAATACTGACAATTTTATAGTAGATCGTCAGTGCTTTTCCGGAAAAGCAAGCGGCCAGTGTAGACAGCTCGCAGCTTATTCCGGAAAAGTGGCTGCCTTTCCGGAATAAGTGGCCCAGTGTAGACACAGCTATCTTGGAAGGGCTTTTAAATTTCATTTTTCAGGGCTTAAACCAATCAGGGTGCACACTTAACCATTCAAACTGACCCTGCTACATCATACAGAGCTGTGAAAACTTTCCCATCTTGTGCAACTCAGTTCTATCAGCCTAACTCCACTGGAGACGTAGATTGCCTACAACAACCGACTAACCCTTTCCATCGATGTAGGAACTGTCTGCACTACAATGACACAGCTGCAAGCTGCTGTAGTAAAGATGCACTGTTAGAGTTCATTGGGGGAGGATTATGCCGCATCAGCTACTGTGCAGTTTCTTGTGTCTTCCTTTGAACTAGCCAATAGAGGTCCCTATGTGGGTGGGTGTGAACACCTCTCCATGGGTCCCCATGGAACCAATTGTGGCCCAGCTGGGGAAGTCTGGGGCAGTGAATTCCAAACCCCCAGGAGTGAGGCTGGGAGCTTTGCTGGGCCACTATAGCAAGGGCAGGTCAACCACCAGCCTCTCCCATGGCTTAGGCCAGGCTATTGAGGCCAGACAGGGGCTGATTCTGCCCCAGCCCTAACAGGCAGCTGGGTAAGCAGGCTGCCCGTCTGCTTTGTGATCCACCAGTTGGCCACCTGAGATTGACCAGTCAGCCATGACCGTCTTTGGCATCCCAGATTAGGATATAATTGGGCTATCCCCCACAGCAATCTAAATCTATTTCACTGCTCCTAGCCTGTATAATATAGGTTAACTTAAAAACTGGAGATGAAGTCCGGACTATTTTGGAATATTGTTTTTCACTTACTATATTACAGCAAGATCTCAGAAGGTAATTTCTATAAAACCTTTCTCGCTGTATACATTTTTAGTATGTTATAACAAAATCATTTTACCAATTACTTTTTCCAGTCACATTTTTCATTAACTTCTCTTATGCACACTCATTGCAGGACTATTTTGAACTCCTTTATATTGTGGTCCACATTTACAAAAAAAAGCGTGCATGCACACGCACACATGCCCATGTGTGCACACACTCCTGCAAACAGGCCAGTAATAGTAGCCAATGTCTCCTGGCTTAGGTGGACCTCGGTTTAATCCAATTTCTTTATTCCTAGGATCTTTGGGCTGCGGTTTAATTTCTATCCATGGTATTTACAGTGTTTTTTTCACTCATCTTTCCCAGTTTCCAGACTAGCAGGACCAAAATCCTGGTTCCACAGAAGACAATGGCAAAACACCCTGTGTGCAAACAGAAGAACATGTAAAGGAGCTTTCCTTGACAGCTGGGCATGGTTGAATGATCATGCTTTCTGAGCATGCTGATTGCCATTTAAAGTCACAGTCAGCTTTGGGGACAAGAAGCAAAACTCTCACATCTTGGGTCATTAGCTGCTTTCTGGCAGCAGGCAGTGTGTAGCATGCAAGATCAGTGCATATTAGACAGCAGTTAAGTGTTCTGAAGACTTTATATGCCTCCTTTGTGCCTGCATCGCCTCATATTATTGAATACCACTGTAATTCCACTTGCTCAGCACTTTTGGAATTGGACACTGGTAATATTTTGTTGCACTGGCTGATACATAAGAGCTTTGAAGCTCCAAGATCCAGCCATAATAGTAAAGCCAATCAAATGAAGCCAAACACAACTAACACACTTCTTTCTGTGTCCAGACTCATTTTTAAACCCCCTAAAGCTGTCCATTTCTTGTAGAATTCAGATGGTAGCAAGATCTTCAAAAGGGGGTTCAGCGATTTATCCCAGGTGTATTAAAGATATCCAAGTTAATGAAAAGTAAAGCTGGGAGACATTTTTCAGACAAAACATTTTTTTCACCAAAAATGAAGATTCAAGCTGACCACAACATTTTTTGTGAATCCATGTACATTTTGGCAAAACATTGTGACCAAAATCAACTGTGCAGCACAGGGATTTAATCCTGGCTTTCCTATATCCCAAGGAATGTCTTAAATACTAGGCTTCTTCGTGTTCTTCTTCTTCTTCTTCTTCTTCTTAATAATAATAATAATAATAATAATAAACATAGTGGAAATCGAGGCTTTCATTTCTCTTTCCTTCCTTAACAATATCTGAAACAATATTTTACAACTTTTCAAAATCCAGAAAATGTTGGTTTGATCCAAACCAGTTTTCCTAAATGGAAAATCAGTCATTTGCATAATTCTTGGAATAATAGGGAAATTCCAGGGGAAAAATAAATATCATGCCAATATTAAAAAGGATAAAAGGGATGGCTCAAATAACTATAGGCTGATTAGGCTGACGTAAATGATGTGTAGGATCAGGGGATGGCTGATACAGCATTAAATCAGTAAAGAAATAAAGGTTTGTAACATAATTAATGCCAGTCATCATGGGTATGTCTACACTACCCCCCTAGTTCCAACGAGGGTGGTTAATGTAGTCATACGAACTTGCAAATGAAGCCCGGGATTTGAATTTCCCGGGCTTCATTTGCATGTTGCCGGGCGCCGCCATTTTTAAATGTCCGCTAGTGTGGACTCTGTGCCCGCGGCTACACGCAGCACGAACTAGATAGTTCGGATTAGGCTTCCTATTCTGTACGCCTCGTTCCACTAGGGTGGTAGTGTAGACATACCCCATGGTTTTATGGCAAGCAAACTCGCCATTTTAATGTGTCAAGTTTGGTTAATAAAGATAATTGTGCTGATGTAAACTACACACCTAGGCTATGTCTACACTCATGGCTTATTGCGCAAGTAATATACAAATGAGGCTAAGCGTGGAATATCGCCGAGCCTCATTTACATACCTAATGAGCCACCATTTTTTTCAGAAGAGGCTCTTGCACAAGAAGGAGCATCTACACTGCCCCTTCTTGTGCAAGAAAAATCCTCTTGCGCAAGGCCGTTACACATATTACTTTTCAGGAAGAACGGCCTTGCGCAAGAGGGTTTTTCTTGAGCAAGAAGGGGCAGTGTAGATGCTCCTTGCGCAAGAGCCTCTTCTGAAAAAAATGGTGGCTCATTAGGTATGCAAATGAGGCTCGGCGATATTCCACGCTTAGCCTCATTTGCATATTACTCGTGCACGAAGCCGCGAGTGTAGACATAGCCCTAGGCTTTGTCTACACTGCAGGGTTTTTGCAAAACCGTCTTGGGGCAAAAACGCATCCACACCTCAAAGCACATTGCTTTTGTGCAAGAGCGCGTCCACACTATTGGGAAGACACAGCTTTTCACTACTCTGCCCTGTGCTATGGAGCCAGAGACGCTCCTGGGCATGTGCCAGACCCCCAGAGCATGCTGCACTCCCTGATCAGCCTCTGTCTGGCTGTGAGTGCTCCACTCCAGCTGCCCCAGCCCACTATACCCAAAAGATTCTGGAGGCTGGAGACCAGCTCAGACTGGTGGAACCGGCTGGTCATGGAGCAATGGGACAACCAGCAATGGGTGCAGAACTTCCGCATGCAGAAGGCCATCTTCCAGGAGCTGTGTGTCTGGCTCGCCCCTGCCCTGCAATGACGCGGCACCCACCGGCGGCCCACCATCCCGCTCCAGAAGCAGGTCATCATCGCGCTGTGGAAGCTGGCTACCCCAGACAGCTACCGCTCGGTGGCACACCACCTTGGGGTGGGGAGATACACCGTCAGGGCCATCCTGATGCAGGTAAGGAGATCACGGGATGCAGCCTTTGCACTCGGGGTGAAGACTTGTTGCATAAGGGGAGCCTCAGGTCAGGCGGGCAGGGGACTGTATGCCGTAGACTGGGGTAGGAGGGAAAGCCCTGGCTTGTGGTCTCATGCCTTCTCACCCTCACACTGTCCTGGTCGGGGGGTGAAGGAGGGCAGAGACGGGCTTACAGGAAGCTCCTGCAGAGTGAAGGAGCCAGAAGGGGTGTGGCCATGTCCCACTAGGAGCACACTACCCCTCTCTCGATCGCTGTTTTGTGTGTTTCCATCTCTCTTTCTGCAGGTCATCCGGGCCATCAACTCCCTGCTGCTGCATAGAGTCATCCAGCTCCAGGACCTTGCTGTCCTGGACTTCCCCAACTGCGTGGGAGCAATCGACGGCACGCATACCCCCATCCAGGCCCTGGAACATTGAGCCGCCCAGTTTGTCAACCGCAAGGGCTACTTCTCCGTAGTCCTGTCGACCCTGGCAGACCACTGGGGCCATTTTACAAACATTTATGTGGGCTGGCCGGGCAGGGCTCATGATGCCTGATATTTAGGAACTCAAACCTATGTACCCAGCTGGTGGCACACAGGCTTTTCCCCCAATGGGAGTTTCCAGTGGGTGACCTGAGTATGCCAGTGTACGTAGTGGGGGATGCGGCATACCCACTCATGCCCTGGCTAATGAGTCCCTACACCAGCCTGCCTCAACAGAGCCCGCCTCCAGCTGGAGTGCACCTTCATGTGTCTGAAGGGACGGTTCTGCTGCATCCTCACCCACTTGGATGTTGGGGAGCAGAATATCCCTGAGGTGGTGGCGGCTTGCTGTGTGCTCCACAACCTGATGAAGCGCAAGGGGGAGGCTTTCCTCCTGGGGTGGGTGGCAGAGGCTGCCCACAAGGCCTGGGGCTTGGAGCAGCCCTGGACTGCTGCAACCCGTCAGGCCCATCAGGCTGGGGTGCATATCCGGGGGGCCCTGAGGGAGAGGTTCTCACAGGAACCACTGTAAATCTCCCCAGAGCCTCCACAACAGGAGCTTCGTCCTTCCCTCTCTCCCTTCCGCTCTCACCCCCTCTCTTTGCCCCTACCCCGAACTACGAATAAACACACCTGCTTGGTTTTCCAACAAAACAAGTCTTTATTAAACAGAAATGAGGTTGGGCAGTGGGAGGGGGGCTGTCTGAACTGGGAGAGGGGGATCATGACTGGGAGGAGTGTTGGGGCAGCTTGCTGAGCCCCCTTGGGTGCAGGGACATCATCAGGGTTGGGTGAGTCTGGGGACCCACAATGGGGTGGGCAGGAGAGGCAGCTGGAGTGGGGCCAGGGTCGGCGGGGGGGCAGGAGGCGGGGGCCATAGGCAAGATTGGGGGAGGAGGCATGGCTATGGGGAAGGGAGGGAGCAGAGGCATAGCTATGGGGCGGGGAGAGGCATGGCAGGGTGGTCAGAAGGTGGGCCATGGGTATAGGAGGGGGGGCAGGACGGTGGAAGGGAGGCGCAGTGGCAGCAGGCAGCTGTTCCCCCATGAGTGTCGCAGTGAGCCAGGAGGTCACTCCAGGCCTGCTGCCACCACGCCAGGTTGGCATTCAGCCTGTACAACAGGGTGGCATGGATGTCCCACATCACCCCAAAGTGCTGGCGCATGAGCTCCTTGCCATGCCTGGCTCGTCCGCAGCTCCCCCGGACTCTGGCCGGTGGCTGTGGTGGCATAGCACGGCCCTCTGTCCCGGGTGGTCCAGCTGTGGAGAAGACACAAGAGGGAGGGGCGGTCAGTCCTCCCTGCACACACATCCCTGTGGCTGTGCCCTCCTGTGTGAGCAGTGACTGCACCAGTCTGCAGCCACAGGAGGGAGATGTCGTGGGTGCAAGGCCATGTGTGGCCCTCACAGCACGCCCTGTGTCACAGGGATCCCAAGGCTGCCAGAGGAGCGTGCTGCCCACCTCCCTTCTGCACACTCACACTGTGGCCAGGCAGGCAAGGGAAGTGTGTGGCCAGAGTGGGATCCCCTGATGAGCACCTCCCTCGGGTGCACACACAGCTGCGGCATGCCTGTGCCCTGTGTGCAACGCTCCAGGGAATGTGTGGGGTGGTGCCTGAGCCCTCGCGACTAGCCTGCTTGCAGCTGGCTGTGCTCCCTGTGTGCCCTGGGGGCAGGACTCATGTGGCCAGACATGAGGCTGGCAGCAGGCTCCAGGGCATGTTGAGGGGCTGGTTGCTGTGGCCACGTGCCGCACCCTCCCACTGCATGTGGTTGCACGTGCCCAGACTGCAGCAGCATGTACTGGCCTAGCCCGCCCTGTGTGTGTGCCAATGTACATCCAGGCTGGCAGGGACTGGCTCCAGGAACAGGGTGATGGTCCCGCTCTCCCAGTCGTCCTCCTCCTCCGTTGGGGGCTGGACCTGGCTCTCCATTTCCTCTGGGTAGGGGACAGAGCCTGGGTGCTGGACTACCAGCAGCTCCAGCCCGCAGTCCACCATGATGGAGGGGGAAGAGGGTTCGCCCCCTCTAAGGATGCGGTGGGGCTCCTTGTAGTAGGGGCTGGTGTGAGGTCCTGCTCCTGAGCGCCCCCTCTGCTCCATCACCCTTACATAACCCTGACGGAGCTCCTTCACCTTTGCCTGGACCTGTTCCATGGTGTGGGCAGAGTGACCTCGCTTCATCAGGGATGTGGCCCTGCAGGAATAGATGGTGGCATTGCGCCACCTCCTCCTCGCCCCACAATTCAAGGAGGGTCACTATTTCTGCACTTAACCAGGCTGGTGCGCTGCACTTGCTGCCTCTGGGGGAGAGGGTCCTAGGAGCCCTGTGGATGCTCCCTGTCAGTCCCAGGGAGGTCTCAGGCACCTGCTTCATCTGCCATCTGAACTGACAGAGAGCTGCATAGGACCTTTAAGAGGGACAGCAGACAGGAACAAAAAATTATGATTACCTGCTACGGAGTGTCCAAGAGGCCACCTGTGTTTTTTCCTGGTGGCCAGTTTTTGTGTGAAAACCCCTCTGGAGCATCCATACTTGCCTTTTTGCACAAGCGCTGTAGTGCAAAAAGAAGTTATTCCTCATGGGGAGAGGATAGTTGTACCACAAAAAGCCCTCTCTTCTGTTGATTTACTTTTGCAAACGTGCGCTTCCGGTGTGGACACTCCACCTGCTTTTGTGCAAAAATGGGTGTTTTTGCACAAAAACCTTTTAGTGTAGATGTTACCCTAGGCTACGTCTAGACTGGCATGATTTTCCGGAAATGCTTTTAATGGAAAAGTTTTCCGTTAAAAGCATTTTCGGAACAGAGCGTCTAGATTGGCATGGACGCTTTTCCTCAAAAAAGCCCCGATCGCCATTTTCGCAAAAGAGACTTTTGCCTGAATGGGAGCAGCATAGTATTTCTGCAAAAAGCCCTGATTTCTTACAGTAGGAAGTCAGTGCTTTTGCAGAAATTCAAGCAGCCAGTGTAGACAGCTGGCAAGTTTTTCCGGAAAAGCGGCTGATTTTCCGGAAAAACTGGCCAGTCTAGACTCAGCCCTAGTGTGGTTCACTGCCCCATGTAGTGGCACTTCGACCACTTACAGTGAGAGATAAGAACAAGGGAGCTCTAAATTGAGAGCCAGCTGGCTTTATAGCTTGAGCTGTAAAGGTGCCTATATTAAGCTCTAGAGGTTCCAGGTTCATATCTGACTAGTGGTCATTATGCTGACATAACAGGCCCTCTTACAAGGTATTTGTACCACATCCTGATTATGAAATTAGCACTACATAAAATAAATATGTCCCATATTAAATTGATTTAAAGCTGTCTAACTGATAGATCTCAAAAAGTGCTAGTTAAAAGGGAATCAACATCCACTGTGTTCCTCAAGATGGGACCTATCCTTGGTCCTGATTAAATTCACTATCTTTGGATCTTGCTATCTGTTGAGCTAGGCATGTGCTTTCAGGCTTGAGGGGATATGCTCATGCTAGCTCAATTTAGAACTTAGCTATGGTAGAAGAAGCAGCAGGAGAGGCTTGCTTACCTGCCCAACTGTATGCCTTGTGTCTTGCTTACCTCCCACTGATCACCCTGCTTCTGCTACATCATACTTGCACATATTTGCTTGATGAGAGCTAGCACAAGAATGTCTCCTGATTTGGGGAATCACTTCTCCAGTTTGGAGGGTTCTTTGCTGATGATCTGGAAGAAAATGCAAAGTTATTGCTGAGACAGTTTGTAGATGACACACACACTGGTGGAGTGATAAATGATGATAAGCAGGGTGATCTGAATTGCTTTGGTGAGATGAGTTCATGCAGACAACAAGCCAATACCAGGAAACCTAGGAGCAAAGCATGCGTGTCAGGCTTACTGGTTGGTGGACTGTAACTTGGAAAGCAGTGACTCAGAAAAAGACTGTAGAGTTATGATGGCTAGCCAGCTGCACCTGAGCTCCTAGCTTGATGCTGACACTTTTAGGGTTAATACTGTTTGGGGGGTATTAATACTGTTTGGCAGGTCAGACTAAGTAGCAGTAGAGCAACATTATTACTGTATTTTAGCGAATATAACCCACGGGTTGTAGTCTTTTTTACAAACCCCACCCCGCAGGCTATACTCGTGTGCAGGGTATACAGGTTTCTTTTTACTCACCTGCGCAGGAACCGGGGAGTGAGCACTCCCCCGCCAGGAGGCTGGTCCGGGGAGTGAGTGCCCGCAGGAATCAGGGTGAGTGCCCGCAGGAACCGGGGCAGTGAGGCTGGCTTATTCCCGCCCACCCCCCCACCCCGTAAATTAGCAAATATACCCCCAGCATGGTTCGAAAGAAAAGTCTTGCATGCCCTGTGGGTTACGTGTATGGGGTATACAAGACTTTTTTTACTCAAATAGCAAAAACCATGGGGTATATTCGGGTGTGTGATATATTCGGGTGTGGGGTATATTCGCTAAAATACGGTACTTGTGTATATAGCATTAGTGAGACCATTCCTGGATACTTTGTTCAGTGCTGGTGCCCATCCTTCAAAAAGGATGTTGAAAAATTGGAAAGGTTTCCAAAAAGGCTTTCAAGAATGATTTGAGTTTGTAAAGCCTGGCTTACAGAGAGATCTGTAAGAAAATCTGGGAACATGTTTTGTCTGTCATGATAGCAGAATGTGTTCTTTTTTTCCTCATTCCTATGCTTTCTTCTTATTTTTTTGATTTGACATCCTGGCCTCTGTCCAGCACAGAGGTGCATGATCAGCACCACGCCTTCATTGCTCTTGCAAAGGCTTCTTTCAAGTTTGAACCCATTCCTTCCCTCTCTCCATTGGTTGGGCTGCATTTGTATTTTTTTTTTTTTTTTGCTTTTGATTAATTTTGCTTTCATCAAATAGCAACAAAACCCTTTTTCAGGAGGATGCTGATGGAGATGAAAATAGAGGCAAGTGGGATCAACTAATCATTGTTTTGCATTTGCTGCAGGATATCTCCCGATTGTACCATTTGGCCATAGGGCTGCTTGAAGATAACTTGTTATAACAGGATGGGCAATTGGCTTTGAAAGCCTGGCTCAGTCTCCTAGTTCATTTTTCCATTATTGGTAGGACTTAAACTGCAGGGAAGGTTCAGGTTTTGGTTGGTTGGGTTTTTTTAATATTGTATCTCAAGGATTTATTGCTCTCACACATGACAAGTCCTTTCACATCTTATGCACCCGGCTCAGCTGCTCAGAATTTGTCGACACTATTTTTGGTCCTCTGAGGTCATCTTCCAATTTCTACCCCTTTCTCTTTGCAGTAAGACGGGGAAAATTAAACATTTCTGTCAGATCCCAGTGATATGACACATCTGCCTCTAAGTTGGGACTCAGAGTGCTTCTAAATAAACACTGAGATAAATGTCTTTTTCCCAGTAGTGTTAAAAACAACTCTTTGTCTTGCAACTACACAAAACACTGTAGAGCTGGTGTTTCCTAAGCAGTTATTGGCAGTTTGTTCTTCTTGCAGACTCATAGCAATGAAGATTATTTCTAAAATATCCCTCCGGCTCTGAACAAAGCGCATATCCTGTGGTTAGAAGGGATGAAACAGTTCAAGTTATTAAAACCACAGATCTGTTATGAGAGTAATGATAAAGATGAGATTTCATCACTGCTTCAGATGACTTTTATTGGTAATTGATGGGCAGACGCAGACTGTTGTTGACAATACAGAGACATTAGACAGTTTATTGTGAAGGGGAAAGCTGGACTGACACAGCCACCCCATCTCCGCAGCCAGCCTCTCCAGGAATGAAGAACCAAAACAAATTGTTGCACTTTAAATACTTAGCTCTTTGGCTATGTCTAGACTGCAAGCCTCTTTCGAAAGAGGCTTTTTCGAAAGTATCTTTCGAAAAAGCCTCTTTCGAAAAAGAGCGTCTAGACTGCAAGCAGTACTTTCGAAAAAGCAAGCCGCTTTTTCGAAAGAAAGCAGCGAGTGAGTCTGGATGCTCTCTTTCTAAAAAGCCCTGTTGGCATTCAAGAACGCCTTTTTTCGAAAGAGCACTTTCGAAAAAAGGCGTTCTTCCTCGTGAAATGAGGTTTACCGCCTTCAAAAGAAAAGCCGTGTTCTTTTGATTTAATTTCGAAAGAACGTGGCTGCAGTCTAGATGCAGGTGAAGTTTTTTCGAAAAAAAGGCTACTTTTTTCGAAAAACCCCCTGAGTCTGGACACAGCCTTTGCTCCACTAGAAGGAACGTCTGATGACCACCTGGCCTAGTGGTGAGTTCGTGGGCTTCCAGTTTCTGTCACTCAAGTCATCCCTGAGGGGACCCCAGCTGCCTTGTGGTCCAGTTGCTTTCTGTTGAGTTTGGTCATGACAAAGAAGTGGGGAGGGCAAATGTAGAAGGACCTGGACCCACCCACTCGGAGATTCACAGCCCTAAAGGTTTATCAAAGCATCCAGCCCAGTTACTTAACCATCCCCAATTATGTTTCCCCAGCTCATTTCCTACTTGTCTGGAGTACCTTGCTTTAGGGCACGGTTGTGGCTTGGCAGACTCACCTCAGTTTCTTAGGATACGTCTACACTGCATGCTTACTTTGGAATAAGCTAGTCTGGAATTTATTTTCTGGAATAGCTTATTTCAGAATAGAGCATCAACACACACAATATGCATCAAAATAGCACTTAGCTATTTCGAAATAGTGTCCACATTGATTGGATGCTAACCTGCATTTAAGGCCACCTGGAACCATTTCACGCAGGGCATCAGGACAGCGGTGACTTCCTGGAGATGCTGCCTGAGGCTATCTGAGACATGGCTCCTGGACAGCCATTTCTCAGGTTCTTCTCCTGCTTGCCTATCTCTCTGAGAGAAAGCAAAGCATTTTCACTGTGTGGTTTGCTTGCCCTGTTTTTGGACATCCTGCTATGGAGCTGAAGCTGCCTCTGAGCACGTGACAGCCCTTGACAGTCATGCTGAAGTTTCTGCAGCAGCTTCTAAAGGCTGCCCTCCAGGCCCTGCAGGAACACAATCTCCAGCTGTTTGAGGAGACCCTCAACCACTGTCTGGGAGCACAGCTCTTCCAGCTGCACCACACTGTGCACCATCACTTCTGGCAGCTGAACACCAGTTCCGACCGGTGGGACCAGCTCGTGATGGAGCAGTGAGACAACCAGCAGTGGCTCCAGAATTTTTGCCTGAGGAAGGAGACCTTTCTCGACCTGTGTGCCTGGCTTGCTCCTGCTCTCTCACGACTGGACACCCAGATGTGACCTGCCATCCCCCCGGAGAAGCCGATCACTATCGCTATTTGGAAGCTTGCCACACTGGACAGGTACTGGGGAAATCAACCGTGAGAGCCCTCGTTATGCAGGTATGGTGTTCTTGGGTTGCAGTCCCAGGAGGGTGGGGTGAAGTGCTGGAAAGGGAAACCCTAGGGAGAGGGGGGGTGAGGGTGGGAGGACATGGGAGGGGGAAGCCCCCTTCTCAGGGCAGTTCTCTCATCCCACTCTCAAACAGCTCTGCGACATAGGGGGTGGCTACTGGTGTGACTGGGGGGAAAGAGGGAGCTCGGTGACCTCCTAAGAGCTCTGGCACCCCAGTGATTCTCTGTTTTGTTTGGTTTTTGTCTCCTTCTGCAGGTGGCGAGGGCCATCAACATTGTCCTGCTGCACAGGGTCATACTACTTTAATGCCCTCCTGGGCCGGGCCTGCATGCAAGCAGAGTGCTCCTTTGGGCTTCTCAAGGTGAGGTTCAGATGCCTCCTGACCCACCTGGATGTGGGGGAGGAGAACATCCCCCAGGTGGTGTCCACGTGTTGCATGCTCCATAACCTCTGTGAGAGGAAGGGGGAGACCTCCTCCCTGGGTGGGAGCAGAGGCCGGCTGGGAGGGAAGGGCCTTTGAGCAGCCGTGCACAGCTGCCATCTGGCAGGCCCATCAGGTGGGGGTGTGTATCTGGGAGGCCTTGAGGGATCTCAAGAGGCCTCTCAAGGATCCCAGTGACATTCTCCCAAAGGCCTCCCCACTAGGGGCCTGTGCCTTGCCCTTCTCTGCCTTTCCTCCCTCACCCCTCCCTTTCCTCTCCACCCCTCTCCACTGTAGCGACAATAAAAAAAACTGGTTTTGAAAAAAGAACTCTTTGGTTATTTATTTGGGGTAGAAGTAACTTGGGAGGGACTGGGGAACGAATCTGGAAATGGGGAGGAGGAGAGAGAGGGATGAGAACCTTG
This sequence comes from Pelodiscus sinensis, assembly GCF_049634645.1. Taxonomy (NCBI): domain Eukaryota; kingdom Metazoa; phylum Chordata; order Testudines; family Trionychidae; genus Pelodiscus; species Pelodiscus sinensis. The sequence goes on along the minus strand of NC_134739.1, from coordinate 3,671,798 downwards.
GACGGGGGGGAGGAGAGGCTCAGGGCTGGGGTTGGGAGTGGTGCCTGGCTCTGGTGGTTCCTCTGCCTCATGGACCTCAGGGACCATGGGGAGGGGGTGGAAAAGCAAAAGAGAGGTTGGAATAGGGTCAGGCATGGGAGATGGGGCAGGGACTGGCATGGGAGGAGGGGTAGGCCCAGGAGCTGTGACTGGGGCAGGAGCCTGGATGGTCATGCACGTTGTGTCCCTGCTGCAGCAACTCTGTCCACTTCTCTCTCCGCCACTGCATGCCAACCTGGACCTGCTGGACCCGTGTCTCATGCAGGACCCTGGAGTATGGAGATGTGATCCCGCATCAGTTCCTTCTGCGTGCTCTGGAGCCTGCGGCTCCCCTGCTGTTGAGTAGCTGCCTTGGGTGGTGTTGCCCACCCTCCTCTTGCAGCTGGTTTGGCTGGGGAGAATAAAGAGAGATGGTCAGTCACCCCTGGAGACACTGTCCCTAAAGCCTTGCCCTCACCTGTGAGCTGAGCCTGCCAGTTCTCGGGTCAGATGAAGGTGATGTCTTCTGAGCAAGGCCATGTGTGGCAAGGGCAGCAGGCCGTTTCTTACAGAGGCCCAGACATACCATGGGGTGCATGCTTCTCCCCCACCCCACTACCACATCGTGGGGACAAGCAGGCATGGAAAGTTGCCGGCCAGACTGGGATCCAGTGGACGGGGGCAGTGCTACTGCGGTGGGGCCATCTCAAGGGGAAAGAACCTGGCCACTGTGGGAGAAGAAGTGATGGGATGTGGGCGGGGGGGCGGTGAGCAGCAGACACACCTACACCTGGCAGCGCTGTCTGTAGAAGCGGGTGCTGACTCAAGCATGTAGGCATGTGCCATGTGTGGAACTCCAGAGTCTGTGTGTACGTGTGTGTCCTTGGACCCAGCCTTCTTCTAGCGGAGACTTGTGATGGGAGGGTGTCCCACCTGGGTGTCTGAAGTGTGGCCGGCCTCCCCAGACCCTGTGAGCAGGAGCCCAGTGGTGTTCAAATGCAGCCTCCTGGGGCTGTGCATCCAAGTGCCCGGACTGCAGGGTGATTCCCCCGGCCAAGAAGGCTGAGCGAGGAGTGCTCCCCCATCCACAGCCCCTTGCCACCTTGCCACCTCCACCTTATTTTTGTGTGAGAAAAATAAGGTCACTTACCTGAAGTTCCTTCCCCAGCCTTGGCAGATACCTCGGACACACCCAGTGCATGGGTGTGAGAAAAATAAGGTCACTTACCTGAAGTTCCTTCCCCAGCCTTGGCAGATACCTCGGACACACCCAGTGCTTATTTTTGTGTGAGAAAAATAAGGTCACTTACCTGAAGTTCCTTCCCCAGCCTTGGCAGATACCTCGGACACACCCAGTGCTCCCCCATCCACAGCCCCTTGCCACCTTGCCACCTCCACCTTATTTTTGTGTGAGAAAAACTTCTGTCGACAAAAGCCTGTAGTCTAGACGTACCCATAGAGTCTTGAAGCATGTGGACAGAGTGGCCAACAGGGCACCTGTGGGATTTCCTGGAGGGCCCTTATTTTGAAATAACATTTTTTTCTGTAAGTTTTGGGTGAGGGGTTCAACTTATAAATGAACAGGCTTATGTCTGAATAAATACAATTGTTCTTTTTTGAACCCTGTTAAAGTCCTTTCTGTTCTTCACAACATCCTCTGGCAAGGAGTTCCACAGGTTGACTGTGAACTGCATGAAGAAAGCTTCCTTTTGTTTGTTTTAAACCTGCTACCTATTAATTTCATTTGGTGATCCATAGTTCTTCTGTTATGGGAACAAATTAATAACTTCCTTATTTCCTTCTCCATACCTGTCATGATTTTGTAGACCTCTATTATATCCCTACTTTGTCTTTTTTTTAAGCTGAAAAGTCCAAGTCTTTTAAATCTCTCTTCAGATGGCACCCGTTCCAAACTGCTAATCATCTTTGTTGCCCTTTTCTGAACCTTTTCCAATTCCAATATATCTTTTTTGAGATGAGGTGACCACATCTGTACACAGTATTCAAGATGCAGGCATCTCATGGTTTTATGTAGAGGCAATAAGATATTTTCTGTCTTTTTCTCTACCCCTTTTTTAATTACTCCTAATATTCTATTTCCTTTTTTCACTGCCACTGCACGCTGAGTGGATGTTTTCAGAGAACTATCCACCATGACTCCAAGATCTCTCTCTTGAGTAGTTGCAGCCAAATTAGTCCCCATCGTATTGTATGTATAGTTGGAATTATTTTTTCCAATGTGTATTACTTTACATTTATCAACATTAAATTTAATTTGCCATTTTGTTGCCAAATCACTTAGGGTATGTCTACACTTGCACCCTAGTTCAAACTAGGGGTGCAAATGTAGGGGACCGAAATTGCTAATGAAGCAGGGATTTAAATATCCCTTGCTTCATTAACATGATCTAGCATGATCTAGGGCCGGTGCGTTACTCTGCTCAACAGCTGTTTCGAAAGTGAAAGTGTGCGCTGGGACACATTGGTTTGAACCAAAAAATGAGGAGTAATGTTAGTTCAAACCAAGGGGTTTGGTTCGAACTAACGCATCTCAGTGCACACTTTCAGTTTTGAAACAGCTGTTGAGTGGAGTAACGTGCCAACAAGATCATGCTAATGAAGCGTGGGATATTTAAATCCCTGCTTCATTCATGATTTCAGTCGCCTACATTTGCATCCCTAGATTGAACTAGGGTGCAAGTGTAGACTTACCCTTAGTTTGGTGAGATCTTTTTCAAGCTCTTCACAGTCTGCTTTGGTCTTAATTACCTTGAGCAGTTTGGTATCATCAGTAAATGTTACCACCTCACTGTTTACCCCTTTCTCCAGATCATTTATAAATAAGTTGAATAGGATGGGTCCTTGGGGGACCCCATTAGTTACCTCTCTCAACTCTGAAAACTTACCATTTATTCCTACCCTTTGTTTCCTGACTTTTAACCAGTTATCAATCCACGAAAGGATCTTCCCTCTTCTCCCATGACAACTTAGTTTACTTAAGAGCCTTTGAGGAGAGACCTTATCAAAGGCTTTCTGGAAATCTAGGTATACTATATCCACTGGATCCCCTTTGTCCACATGTTTGTTGACCCCCCCCCCCTCAAGGAACTCTAGCAAATTAGTAAGGCAGAATTTCCCTTTACAGAAACTATGTTGGCTTTCCCCCAACAAATTATATTCATCCATGTGTCTGACAATTTTATTCTTTACGGGTATGTCTACACTACCCCGATAGTTCGAACTAGCAGGGTAATGTAGGCATACCGCACTTGCTAATGAAGCCCGGGATTTGAATTTCCCGGGCTTCATTAGCATAAGCGGGGAGCCGCCATTTTTAAATCCCCGCTGCTTCGAACCCCGTGCCGCGCAGCTACACGGGGCTCGAACTAGGTAGTTCGGACTAGGTTCCTATTCCGAACTACCGTTACCGTTACTCCTCGTGTGGTCAGTGGTCAGAGGGGAGGACTCTGGGGCCATGGGGATGGGCTTTAGCTTCATCTTTGAGGAGATCAAGGACCTGGGTCTGATCCCAAAAGCCCAGGGGGAGGACCACCCATTACCACCGGGCCTCTGTCTGGGTGACAACTCAGCTGCAGCTGCCCCCACTCTCAACCTTGTGACACCCCTGATATTGCCCGTAGGTCCAGTCACCAAAGACATTTCACCTGGGGCCGCCAAGCCTTAGGGGTGACTGCCAGCACCAAGAGGCCTGGTCCTAGGACCATGAGCACACCCTCCACCTCTGAAGTGGAGCGATCACACTCCCTCCCCGTTGGGGACCCACCAGCTGTCACAATCCCAACCAATGCCATGGCTTTGGACATACAGTCCACCCAGCCATCTGAGCCTGCATCCGTGCAGGCCCCCTCCCCACCTCCATCCCCTCAGTCCCAGACCCCATTCAGGAGATGCTGAAACCTGGGCCTGTCCCCTCGTCTGTCCCTTCTCCCTGTCCTGATCCCTCCCCTGTTCCCACCCCTACCGCCAATCCTGATTCTGCCCCTACTCAAGGCCCCGGTCCCAGTCCCGCCCCCATCCCTACTCCCACTCCCATTCTCATCCCTACTCCCGCTCCCGGCCTGACATCCGCTCCAGGTCCTGACTTTACTCCTCCTCCCACCCCCAACACAATACCCACTCCTCCTCCACCGACCCTCAGCCCACTGCTATTGCCACCCCCATGGGAGATGTCTCATTGCCCCTGTGAGTGTCTCTCAAGGATTGGTTTTTGTGTCTCCCAATCCAATAGGGGCTGCCCTGTTCCCTCCGCTGCCCCCCTCCCTCATTGGGGATGGAGATGGGTAGCACAGCGCCATCACTTTTGGCACTTTTCCTGTTGGCCTGTCTCATTGGCCCACAAGGTCCATCTAGGGGCCCAGATGGAGGAAAACCCTGTTGCCCCAACCCCTTCAGCACTGAAGGACAAACTGTGCCAGTTCCTCACGGACACACACGGGGCTAAGGATAAGGTGCAGCTCGCCCTTCAGCACTGAGGAGACTTTAACTGCGTCCCTAGGTCCACACACTCCTGCCAGTCAGCATGGAAGATTGCGACTGGCTGGTGCTGGCTCTCACTCTTGCCGAGCTTTTGGAAGCCCTCTGTCCCCTTCCCAATAAAAAAAAAATCCCGGGCATGGACCTTGTCATCGTTTGGGCCGAGTCCTTGAAGAGTGGGCGGGGGGTCCTCCCTCTGTCGTGCAGGAGACCTGTATTCACCTTGCTACTGAAGAGGGGGGCCCTCCGCCACTTTCAGAACTGGTGTCCCATCTCGCTCCTCAGCACAGACTACAAAGTCGTAGCCAAAGCCATCTTGCTGCAACTGTGTTCCGTACTCACAGTCCTGGTCCACCCCAACCAGACTGACACTGTCCCAGGCTGAACCATCTCATTTGTATCTGGTCCAGGATCTCTTGGAGCTCGGGAGTAGGGATGGTCTGTCATTCGCCCTCCTGTACCTGGACCAGGAGAAGTCATTGGACGAGGTGGACCACGCGTATCTCCTGGGCACTCTGCAGGCCTTCAGCTTCAGGCCCCATTTTGAGGATTTTCTCCAGGTGCTGTACACCTCCGCAGAGTGTTTGGTCATGCTCAGCTGGTCCGTAAGTGAGCCAGTCAGCTTCGGGCAGGGAGTATGTCAGGGGTGTCCGCTGTCAGGCCAGCTGTACACTCTGGCGATCGAGCCCTTCCTCTGTCTCCTCCACCAGAGGTTGATGGGATTGGTGCGCCAAGAGCCAGAGCTGCATCTGGTCCTGTTGGCGTATGCTGATGATGTGTTCCTCGTGATTCAGGACCTGGACAACCTGGTGATCCAGGACCCGGAGCTTCCACCACTGGGTCAGCTGGGTCAAGGGCTATGGCCTGGAGGTTGGGGATGGGTGGCAGGCAGGCTCCCTCTCATCTGTACTTCAGGCCATTAGGTGGAATGCAGGCCCGCTGTGCTATCTCTGTGTTTTCCTTTCCGCCTCGCATTCCTCCCTACTGGAGAACTGGCAGGGTTTGGAGGCTAGTGGGTGTGAGCGGTTGTGGAGATGGCTAGGCCTGATCCAGTGTTTCTCCCTGCAGGGAGAGGCTCTGGTGCTGAACAAACTAGTCCTGTCCCTGCTCTGGCACCAGCCCAAAACCCCGAGCCCAGTCCCAGAGCTTTTGGCCAGACTCCAGAAGATAGTTCTTGTTTTGGCCAGGTCTGCATTGGGTCTCTGTAGAGCTCCTTTGTCTCCCCCTTGAGGACAGGGGACGGGACCTGGTCTGCATCCGCAGCCAGGTCCAGACCTTCTGCCTTCAGGCCCTGCAGAGACTCCTCTATAGTGCAGGTAGTCTGGCATGGAGTACGTTGTCATGCGCCTTCCTCAGCCACCTCCAAGGGCTCCAATAGGACCGGCAGCTCTTTTTTCTCCACCCAAGAAGTTTTCCGTGCGACCTCTCAGAGCTGCCTGAATTCTACCAGGAACGCCTCCAGGCCTGGAAGCTGTTCTCAGCGACCAGGTCCATTGTGGCCACTGAGGGAGCAGACCTCCTCACAGAGCCCCCTGCTCCACAATCCAGCCTTGTGCATGCAGGTGACAGAGTCTCCCTCAGTGCACTGGAGATTGGTCCTGGCAGAAACTAACAGGGTTGGAAACCTCCTGGACTACGACTAGGGGACTAAGTGGATCCCCAGGCACTTGCTCAGTGCATTGGGCTCTCCACCCTCCGAACCCAACTGCATGTACTCTAGTGGATGAAGGCTGCTGTGTCACAGCCCACTCTCGATTTCCTGCAGCGAGTCCTGTGAAAGCATATGCCTCATCACTGAGGGTATGTCTAGACTACAGGCTTCTGTCGATAAAGAGCGTCTAGACTACATTCAGTTCTGTCGACAAAGCAATCTGCTTTGTTGACAAAACCCTGTAGTCTAGACACAACCCTAGATGCAATAACACCTTCTGTCGACAGAACTCTGTTGACAAAAGGTGTTATGCCTCGTAAAATGAGGTTTACCAGCGTCGACAAAACTGCTGAGTTCTGTCGATGTTATGTCGACAGAACTCAGCGGTAGTGTAGACGCAGGTATAATTTTGTCGACAAAAGTCCACTTTTGTCGACAAAACTCTGTAGTCTAGACACACCCTGAAAGTCTTCTGGCCCTCTTTCTTAGGTCCCTGTTCCACAGGCCCACCCAGCCTCCCCATACCGGGACCACCAGTGAGCTGCAGGATCTGCAGTCAGTCTGTTTCTGAACAGTGCCCGAAGACAATCTGTACACGTGCGTGTTCCACACGTTGCATTTCCTCACCTACATATCACCTATGTAGTTGGGATTGGTCCTGCCTAGAGCAGGGGGCTAGACTTGATGACCTTCTGAGGTCTTTTCCAGCTCTATGGTTCTATGATACCCCAATATCAAATGGAGGGACTATTTAACACCTGTCAAGGGTGAGGAACTCCAGTGGGCCAGTGTGTATTCCACCCTGATCCCATGGTCCATCAGGAACATCAGTTGGTGGCTCCACCCATGAGCATAGGCATGTTACTTGGTGCAATTCACCCCTGTTCACCAATGCCTGCCCCTTCTGTGGAGTGAGGGAAAACCCAGTCCATGCCTACCTTGAATGCGCCAGGTTTCAGCCCTTTTTCTGGCTTCTCCATAACCTCTTGCTGAGGTTCTGGCTGCACTTTTCCCCACACCTTTTCCTTTTTGCACGTCCCATCCATGGCCCCACAAAGTCACAAGACCTCCTCGTCAACCTCCTCCTGGACCTGATGAAATCCGCTATACACAGTACCAGTAGGAGGAGGCTGGGGGAAAGGGTGTTCTGTGACTGTGGGGCCTACTTCCGTTTCTCTAGTGTCACAAATCTGGGCAGAGTTCCTGTGGGTGGCGTCCACTGACTCCCTGGGCAGTTTGGAGGAGCTTTTCTAAAAGCCGGAAAAAAGCGGCGGACATTTTTATTTAAATGCCGCAGGGGATATTTCCCTATTGCGATTTCAAAAATTACCATGCCCCTTCCGGAAAAGGGGCCAATGTAGACGTAGTCTAATTGTGCTGCTGCTCATGAATTCTCCATCCATGAGAAGCAAGTAAAAGAATGGTGAAAAAATAAAGTTTACTGTTCACTGTTCCCAGCCAATGGGAGCTGAGGAAGCACCGCAGGCCAACAGAGGTGCTGGCCACCACTTCCCACTGTTCCTGTTGATCCAGAACAGTGCACAGCAGTGGCTGGGATCTGACAGGCTCTGAGCCTGCAGCTGCTCCTCAAATATAAAATATCCCGGCATGCTAGCAGTTTGCCCTGCTGGGCTGGGAATTGAACTTTGCTGACCCCTCCCCACAGTGGAAAAAAAATGTGAAGCACAATGACTTAATCATAAGCCAACTCCCACTCTTAACAGAGTGATTTTTTTACCAAAAAAAAATAGTTTATGATATATAGTAGATAGATTCATGGAGGTTGGGTCCATCAATACTTATTACCAAGATGGATAGGAATGGTGTCTAGCCTCTATTTATCAGAGGCCGGAAATGGATGACAGGAGAAGGATCACTTGATGATTCCCTGTTCTGATCACCCCTTCTGCAGCATTTGGCATTGGCCACTGTCAGCAGACAGGGTACTGAGCTAAATGGACCTTTGGTCTGACCCAGGCTGGATGTTCTTATGTTCTTAAGGCCTCTCCTTCCAGAACCAGCTGCTCCGAGAAGCTGCCATTAAAGGGGTCCAGAAACTTTATCTCTGTGTCAGCCGATGGTCAGGGTAGTGAGTGGGTGTGTGTATGTGTGTGTGTGTGTCTGAGTTCTATTATACACCCAAGACTTCAACTGCTAGGACACAGGGTCCCTTCGCAGCAGGCAGCCTAGGAAAGGCTGACAGATGCCCCACAGATCTGTCCCCTGGAGGTGACACGATCCAAACACCCAGTTCTGCCTGCGTCTACCCCTTTGACCAGCTAGAGTTCTTTTGATTGTGTCTGGTTCTGTTACAGCAACAGGAGAAGTCAGTTTAAAGCTTAAACAGTTAGGCTGTGTCTAGACTGGCCAGTTTTTCCGGAAAATCAGCCGCTTTTCTGGAAAAACTTGCCAGCTGTCTACACTGGCCGCTTGAATTTCCGCATGAGCACTGTCTTCCTACTGTAAGAAATCAGTGCTTTTTGCGGAAATACTATGCTGCTCCCGTTTGGGCAAAAATCCTTTTGCGCAAACTTTTGCGCAAAAGGGCCAGTGTAGACAGCTCGGATTTGTTTTCCGCAAAAAAGCCCCGATCGCGAAAATGGCGATCGGGGCTTTTTTGCGGAAAAGCGCATCTAGATTGGCACGGACGCTTTTCTGCAAAAAGTGCTTTTGCGGAAAAGCGTCTGTGCCAATCTAGACGCTCTGTTCCGAAAATGCTTTTAACGGAAAACTTTTCCGTTAAAAGCATTTCCGGAAAATCATGCCAGTCTAGACGTAGCCTTACAGGTTTATTAAAAAGGCTTATAAAGCATGTGGTTACAATGGCTATTGTTCTACTTCTTAACTGCTAGCAAATACAGATCTTAAAATGGTTACAAAGGAAAAGGGGGGGGGGGGGAAAAATAAAAATAAAAAAACAAAGAAAACAAAACAAAAATAATGGTACCAAATGACAGCTTAATCTTTAAAGAGTTCTCAGTCTATGCATGCACTAAGACAAAGGACACATACAAGTACAATTTTTACCCCCTTCTGCGTCTCTCAATTCCAGCGTGTCAGGCCAGGACCGGTCACTCAATCCCCAGGAAAGACGAATACGAGGCTGGGCCTCCCTATGTGGACCTCGGGAGGCAATTACCTAACCCGACCAGCAGGTAGATGGTAGATTGACACTCAGAGTGAGTGTGCTGCTGGACGCATCTCTATACCCGGGGGGTCACGTATCCTCTTTCTTATCTAAGATGCCAAATTGTGCTGGTTCGTCTTTGTGATGCCAGTTCTTACAAGGAAGTTGTGAACATAATTTACACTTGTAAGAAAAATAACTAAATCAGGAGTGCTGGCCAATCTTTCTTGCAGGTCAACAATTGGTGTATCTCCATTTACAGCCATCCAGAGTCACAGCAGCCAGCATATCCGAGCCTTCTGTCAAGGCTTCAAAGACTATGCTGATTTTATTGCTCTCTATGCCCTGTGCGCTCTGAGACACCTAAAAGGGGCAAGCAAAATGGATGTTGCAGGGAGCGGAGTTCCTGTCTGGCTACACTCTGCATCCTGTCCTGAGGTGATATGTACCCAGGCAATATGGGGCTAATGGAAATCCCCCATTAGTATTGAGTTTTTTATTTTTTATAGCCTCTCTAATCTCCCTTAGCATTTCGCACTCATTATCACTTTCCTGGTCAGATGGTCAGTAATATATTCCCTACTGCTATATTCATATTATTAGAGCTTGGAATTACTATTCATAAAGATTCTATGGAACAATTTGGTTCATTTATGATTTTTACTTCATTTGATTCTATGCTTTCTTACACAAAGGGTAAGTCTAAACTACATGGCTCCATCGACGGAGCCATGTAGATTTGTTGTTTTGGCAAAGGCAAATGAAGCCGCGATTTAAATGATCGTGGCTTCATTTACATTTACATGGCTGCCGCGCTGAGCCGACAAACAGCTGATCAGCTGTTTGTCGGCTCGCAGCTTGTCTGGACGTTCCCCCTGTTGACATCAAAGCCCTTTGTCAGCAGCCCCGTTATTCCTCGTGGAATGAGGTTTACCGGGGCTGCCGACAAAGGGCTTTGATTTCGGCAGGGGAGCGTCCAGACTAGCGCGCTGAGCGGACAAACAGCTGATCAGCTGTTTGTCGGCTCAGCGCGGCAGCCATTGTAAATTTAAATGAAGCCACGATCATTTAAATCGCGGTTTCATTTGCCTTTGCCTATGTGTCTAATCTACATGCCTCTGACGACAGAGGCATGTAGTCTAGACACAGCCAAATACATCATTAATTGTATATTTAGAAATTATTATAAGGGGGAGCTGGAAGGAGTGGGAAATTGTAAGAGATCATTGTCATTTTCTCCAACCCTAAACATTGGTGAGACTGGTAAGTTTCAGCTTCAGCTTCAAAACAAAAAGCCAGTTTCAAAAAATAAAATTACTCTGATGGCACTGACTGTGAGTATGTGTACACTATAGAGTTTTTTTCGGGAAAACGGTCATTTTTCCAAAAGAACTTCAAATATGTCCGTCCTGCAATTGTGTTCTTTCAAAAGAAAATTGAAAAAACAGAGCTTTTTTTCTGACATTGGTAAACTAATTCTATGAGGAAATGTGTGGAAAGGGAAGAGGAAAGGGAGGAAGAAGAGGAAAATGCACAGATGCCCGGTGGCCATTCTGTCCGTAGCAATCAGACCTTACATGCGAGATATTGTCTATTCAGTCTGGACGCTCTCTTTCAAAAAAGCAGATGGTTTTTTTCGGTGCAGTGTGGACGCTCTCTTTCAGAAGAAGTTTTTTTGGAAGATCTCTTCTGAAAAAACTTCTTCTGAAAGAAGCCTGCAGTCTAGACAAAGCTCAGGAGAAAAGCATCATTAAGTGTGACACAAATTTATCACAGAATGTTTTGGGGCCTGCCTACAGGGAGCCTGGTGAAACCAAATGAGCCCTTATGGAGCACTGGACAACAAAAGAGTTTATGATGCTCCTCCCACAGCGTGGAAGAGGTACAAGTGACTCATCCCATCAGCTTGAATGCAGGGTGAAGGGAATAAAAATCACTGATGGCATCTTTATGCAGATTGAATTATGAGGGACAAGGATTACTAAGCATGAGTCAGGAATTTCCCATCAAAATTCCGTGTGTGTGTGTGTGTGTAGAAAATATTGTTTCCACAAACTCCATTTTTTTCCACTGGAAAATCCAACCACAACAGTTCCCTTTAGTCAGTTCAACACTAAACTGCTGCAGTACCTTGTGTGAGTTCCTATTATAAATAGCTAAAGCATTTTATCATTCTTTAGCACGTAATCCCCAGAGTAACCTTACATAACATTGTGATTAGAGGTTCGGCTGTGTGCTGCCCCAGCTTACATAGGCATGGGAAGTAGGGGTGGTTGGAGGGGTTGCAGCATCCCTGGTGTTGGTCATCCCAGCCACATGCCTCTACTGCCACGAGGCCCACTGTTCTTCAGGGGCTCTGTTTCCAGCTGGGGGAGCTCCACTTCCAGCTGTGGGTCCTGCTGAGCTGCCAGCCCTATGCACAGGGTCTTAGCCATCAACCCTGGGTCCAGCATGGCTGCCATCCCCATGCACAGAGGCTTGGCTGCTTGCCATGGGTCCCACTTGGCTGCTGATCCTGCTGCCGGGCCCCACATGCAGGTTCCTGCCCAGATGCTGGGCCTGGAATCTTGGCCCCTGACCCAACGTGCAAGGTCCTGACTGAACTGACTAATGGGAAATGTTGCGGTTGGATTTTCCAGTGGAAAAAAATGGAGTTTGTGGAAACAATATTTTCTACACACACACACACACACACACACACACACACACACACACACACACACACAAAAGGAAGCACTAAGGGTACGTCTAAACTACATGCCTCTGTCGGCAGAGGCATGTAGATTTGTTTGTTCAGCAAAGGCAAATGAAGCCGCGATTTAAATGATCGCGGCTTCATTTACATTTACATGGCTGCCGCGCTGAGCCGACAAACAGCTGATCAGCTGTTTGTCGGCTCGCGCGCTAGTCTGGACGCTCCCCTGCCGACATCAACGCCCTTTGTTGGCAGCCCCGGTAAACCTCATTCCACGAGGAATAACGGGGCTGCCGACCAAGGCCTTTGATGTCGACAGGGGGAACGTCCAGACTAGCGGCGAGCCGACAAACAGCTGATCAGCTGTTTGTCGGCTCAGCGCGGCAGCCATGTAAATGTAAATGAAGCCGCGATCATTTAAATCGCGGCTTCATTTGCCTTTGCTGATCTGTCTAATCTACATGCATCTGCCAACAGAGGCATGTAGTCTAGACACAGCCTAAGAGGCTGTGAGGGGTGTGGACAGAGGTAAAAGGGGAGTACAGCTCAGCCCACCCTCCGTTCCAAAAATAGTTCCCATGTCACTGCCAGCTCTTCAGACAGACAGCACAGCAGACCTCGAGCAAACCACAAGATCTGTTTCTCTCTGGGTTAATCTACATCCAGCAGCACAGATTCAACTGCAAGAGTGACATTAAAAACTGATTTAGCTCAACCAGGGCAGCTTTGCGGGTAGACGCACTTACACTCATTTAAAACTGGCTTATAACCATTTAGCTTGCAGCTGTCAAGAACAGATGAGTGCTAAACCGCTGTTAAATGTATACAATGGCCTGAAAAATGGTGAGCCAGGATGCTGCTTTGACTCTTTGTTAAAAAACAAACAAAAAATGTCAATTTCTGGCAAAAGAAAACCAATTTTGTTCAGTGAGAACATCTGAAATGTTTTGGCCTGTCTTGATCAAAGGCCCAGATCCGGGAATTATGCAGCTCTAATGATCTGGGCTCTCATTCCAGGAGCCACAAGTGGTCTCCACCGTTGCGCAGACCTGGACAGAAGCCAGCCAGGCAGTGAGTGTTCCAGTGGGCTAAGATAAGTTGGAGAGCAAATGAGACTGCTAGGGTGTTTGGGGTGGCTGTGAGGAAGGGGGAAACCAGCTGGCCTGGCGGGAATGTTCCGGGATAAAACATGGGTTCTACAGTTAGTACTCAGTGCTGCTGTTGGAGAACATGGATGCTACTGAGACGTTCAGTCCTTCTTTCAGAGAAACTGGCAAATTATCTTAGCCATCGAGCAACACCCTCTATTGGCAAACCAAAAACAGCAATTTGAAGGGAGTCTTAGCTAACCCTTCCTCAGCCATGGAAGGTTGCTGTGAAGTGAGACCCTGGAGGATAGAGAAAGTGACCCAATAGCTACTGAAAACAAAAGTAGATTGATCATTATTTGCAGCCACAGTTTGAGTCAATTACTGCTACAGTTAATTACAAAGCTAACTGATGACCATTGCATGCTTTATGATTACCACTCACTTCTCTTTTAGCCTGTGCAAACCATCAATCAGAATGAACATGAATTCTTCCTTAATGTGCTTTATCTAGTAAAGAAAGGGTTTCAAAACCAATCCAATGACAGCTAATCTCATTCATTTTCTTTTGGCCTTGAGCAATTATTCACTAATTACTGTCTTATCCTGGCAGTTTGATGTATTACACCAGCCTTTCAGATTTTGGAGAGCTAGGTTCAGACTTGGAAACGCAAACTTCACATTCTTGGAGGATATTCATTTTTACAGTACAGTTGCATCAGTACAAATATTGGCTTGATTGGTAATTCATGGTTCAGGAGAACCCCAGTTCTGCAAGATCAGGAGGTCTTGTGTTTCAAAATTACAGTTCATGGGCACAAGTGACTATGAAGTACCCAGGGCTGGAATAGAAGGTGGCGCTGCTATCGTTCAGAATGGAGGTGTTCTGGCAGAGCTATGTTGTTCCCTAGTCTTGCACTGGAGGGCACTGTGGCCTAGCGCATGAGGAAGGAGGTATCGGTATGGGTGTCAGAAGATGTCCATTCTATCTCTACTGATACTGGTTTGCTGTGTGAGCTATGGGCTAGTCACTTAACTTCTGTGTCAAATGGGGACAGTTTCACCATTTAGCACTAAACAATGCTTGTAAAATGCCAAGTGATATTACGGCCAGGCCATGGGGGAGATGGGACTAGAACTCAGTAACTCCTGACTCCTACCTGTGTGCATCCTCTACCAGATCATGTGTCCTGGAAAGCAAAATGCTGAGAGCACATCACTAGTGCATAAGAACATAAGAATGGCCATACTGGGTCAGACCAAAGGTCCTTCTAGCCCAGTATCCTGTCTACCAACAGTGGCCAGCACCAGGTGCCCCAGAGAGGGTGGACCGAAGACAATGATCAAGCGATTTGTCTCCTGCCATCTCTCTCCAGCCTCTGACAAACAGAGGCCAAGGACACCATTTTATCCCCTGGCTAATAGCCTTTTATGGACCTAACCTCCATGAATTTATCCAGCTTCTCTTTAAACTCTATTTTAGTCCTAGCCTTCACAGCCTCCTCTGGCAAGGAGTTCCACAGGTTGACTACACGCTGTGTGAAGAAGAACTTTCTTTTATTAGTTTTAAACCTGCTACCCATTAATTTCATTTGGTGTCCTCTAGTTCTTCTATTATGGGAACTAATAATTAACTTTTCTTTATGCGCCCTCTCCACACCACTCATGATTTTATAGACCTCTAGCATACCCCCAGTGCAGTGCCGCTTCATACTCCCCTGGGAATGCCAGGGCTTGGGCAGTAACGCCTAGTGATCAAAGCAAGAGCCAGAGCTCGGAGTCAAGCCAAGGATCACAGCTGGAGTCAAGGATCAGGGTCAGACCCAGATCTGGAATCAAAGACCAGGAGACAATCAGGAAAGCAAGAGTCATGAACAAATCAGAAAGGCAGGGCTCAGGGTCGGGCAAGATGGGAGAGTCCAATGTAGCAACCAGCCACACATTCATCCAGTGAACATACAATGTCCTATGGCTTTCTGGCTTAAAGAGTATACCTGGTCCAGTCAGGAACTCTGGAGTTCCTCCAGTTAGGTTTTGTGGAGCATTAGGCATACAGGCTCGCAAGTCTCCTTTCAGTAGTGGAGCTGTCAGGTGCTGCTGCAGCAGTGACCTGAGGACTCATACATCCTCACTCCTCCCTCAACCCTGAGCAGGATCTCACTGGTCCAGTCTGGTTCCTAACACTAAAGATGCAGCTGCATCACTGGAGTATCGGGGGAATTTCTGTTTTACCATTGATAGCTTCCAGAGCTGGCGCTTTCCCAATTCTAGCCTGGTCTAGTCCTTGGGTGAGGTTTCTAGCATCAGTAACCTCAAGCAGCTATCATGCTGCATAGCTTCCAAAGGGCGTGTTAAGATTTCAAACTACAACAGTGCAAGTGATATTTCTTTTGGGAAACACACAAAAATATTGCCAAGACTGTTATCAGAGTTGACATCTGACTTCTCATACCCTCAGGAAGGTACTGATGTACCAGGCTTGCAGTTGCTCTGGATTTCCTGAGCAATTGAGCAAATGAAGGTTGCACACAGCACCTCTAGGTTACTCTGTTAGCAAGCGGAGCCTTATTGGTGTGATCATAATAATGGTGTCTGTTTGCCCAGTAGTGCCTTTCACAGCATAGGATTCTGCAGTGTCATTCAACCCAAAGCTCATAATCTGCACTAGGATATGCAACACACAACTCCCTTTAAGTTAATGGGAGCCCCCTATGTCCTTCCAAAGGTGGCATTTAGCACCTCTACTGGGGTGGACAAGAGGCAGCCAGTGGGCCAGATCCCACCCACCAAGCCACCTGATCCAGCCTGCGGCTGCCTCCCTGGAACCATGAAGCTGAAAACAGCCCACACTCTGCTCTGGACGCTGGGGAGGCAGGAGAGAGGCTTTGCACACTGCCCCTCCCCTCTGCTCCCCCAGCAAAATCTCTCACCTCTCATTGGCATTCGTGGCCAATAGGAACTGAGAAATTTTGCTGGGGGCAAGGGCAGTGTGTGAAGCCTCCCTCCCTCTCCGTCCTCCCCCATGCCCAGAGCAGAGCCATGTGGTGCAGCCAGCCTACAAGCCTGGGGCTGCAGTACACAGGCCAAGAGCCTGTCTCAGGTTCCTGCAGGGCTGCTGGTTGGGAGCCACCTATATAAGTGCCTCCAAGACAGAGCCTGCCTCTGGCACCCCATCTCCTCTCTCCTCCAACTTCATACCTCAGGCCACCTCCAAAACCCTCTGTATCCCTTTCCTTCCTTCTCCTAGGTTACAACTCCCTCCCAGAACTTGCACCTTCTCCTAGACCCTCCTCTAGGCCAGAATCCTCTCCTGCACCCATACCTTCTCCCTGATCCTGCACACCATTCGCCTGCCTCAGGTCACCACCCCTTCCTTCATTCAATATCTCTCTCAGGGTATGCTGACACTAGCCCCCTACTTTGAACTAGGGAGGCTAATGTAGACATTTGAAGCCCGGGATTTAAATATCCCAGGCTTTATTTGCATCTTCCCATCCGAGCACCATTTTTAAATCCCCCTAGTCCGAACTAACTGCCCTCGGCTACATGTGGCAGTAAAACGTTAACTCGAACTAAGTGCTTAGTTCGAGTTAACTGTTATACCTCGGGATATTTAAATATCCCGGACTTCATGTGCATTTTCCCGAGCACTGCCATTTTTAAATGCCCAGTAGTTCGAACTACCTGCCCGCGGCTACAAGAGGCACTGGCTAGGTAGTTTGAACTAAAGCTCCTAATTCAAACTACCATTACTCCTCATTGCAGGAGGAGTAATGGTAGTTTGAATTAGGAGCTTTAGCTCGAACTACTTAGCCTGTGCCGCATGTAGCCGCGGGCAGGTAGTTCGAACTACCGGGCATTTAAAAATGGCGGCGTCCGGGAACATGCAAATGAAACCTGGGATATTTAAATGCCGGGCTTCATTTGCAAGTTCGAATGACTACATTAGCCATCCTAGTCCAAACTAGAGTGGCTAGTGTAGATATACCCTAAGGTGCTACAAGAATTTTCATTTTTTTTTTTTAAGTTTTTTCAGTTAGGGTACTTCCTTTGTTTCATGAGGAAGCAAAGTTCGAATGAGGGATGCAAATGTAGATGACCGAAATTGCTAATGAAGCAGGGATTTAAATATCCCGTGCATCATTAGCATGATCTTGCCAGCACATTATTCTGCTCAACAGCTGTTTCGAAAGTGAAAGTGTGTGCCGGGACGCGTT
Organism: Pelodiscus sinensis; assembly: GCF_049634645.1. Taxonomy (NCBI): domain Eukaryota; kingdom Metazoa; phylum Chordata; order Testudines; family Trionychidae; genus Pelodiscus; species Pelodiscus sinensis. The sequence goes on along the minus strand of NC_134739.1, from coordinate 3,654,508 downwards.
AGTTTGAACCAACCCCCATGGTATGAACTAACGTTACCAAAAAAAGTGGAGGTGAGGTCATGATAATGAAGCGCAAGATATTTAAATCCCCACTTCATTAGCAATTTTGATTGCCTACATTTGCATCCCTAGTTCGAACTAGTTGCATCCCTAGTTGCATCCCTAGACGTACCCTTACAGACTAACTCAGCTATTCCTCTGAAGATGGTAATAATGTGAGATGAAAAAAATATTTTATTTATAGTATAGTTCGTTGTCAGTTTTCTATAAAACTTGTTTTCAAAGGAAAATTAGGGTTTTGACAAAACAAAAATTTTTAATGAAAAGTGTCTACTTTTCTGAAAAATTTGCAAATTTTTCATCAGAAATTCAAAACTCTGAAAACTGTGTAGTTTTTGCCATGAAATATTGTTGGCTGTTAACAACAGATTTAGGGGTAGGAGGAGTTGAATATTTTGGAGGTGGGTTGGCAATCTGAGACCAAAAATATTTGGCTGTTGATTTCAAAAAACTAAAAATGTTTTTTTTAGCAGGTTCTGACAAAGTTAAAATTTTCTGCAGAAAATTTTGATGAAAATGAAAACTATCTTTGTTAATATTTTGTAGTTGTGATCAAATCCAGTGTAAAACATGACTGTTCCACCAATGTTGCTATCAAATGAAGTATTTCAGCTAACTGTACTTTTAACTCCCTACCTATAACTACTACAGACATTGATAGAAGCTGTGTTGACACGGTGTCCCTGAAGTTCATTGGCAGCTCCCAGAATGACTTTGCTTTCCTTTCTGGCCCCACACTGTCACAGGGGTGCACATGGCAAATGCACTCACGAAACAAAGTGACCACAGACTGGTAGTAGTGTACTTATGGCCCAGGAAAGCATAGAAGGCCAGTTCCGCTACTGAATGGAGATATGGAACTTAGGAAAAATGGGAGAACCTGATACAGCAAGCAACCTTAGAATATAATCTTGAGATGTGGTCCTAGCAAGGACTCTCCTTTCTGTTTGTACAGTATCGAACACAATGGGATATTGACCCATGACTGGAGCTCCTAGTCACTACTGCAATAAATGAATACTAATCATAATGTGAGAGAAGAAAGGAAAACATATTTAAAAGGGACCTAAAAGAATTGAGAGTAGGGACAGCTGATAGACTGAAGGAAGGAAATGAGATGAAAAAGGAAGGAAAGAGAGGGCATAGAAAAAGGGAGTGGCAATAGAATGAAATTGAGAGAAAATCATGTGTGGAGAGACAGTTCTGGATTTCCAAGTGTAACCCTTCTGCCAGACCGAGTAAATAGCAGCAGCAAGGGCCAAGGGCCGGGTTCAGTATCTAGGGGTCTCCTCCCAACGAGGTAATACAACACCGGCTCGAGCCCCCACCCAGTGACCTGGGAAATCTTACATACACCTCTGGGTGCCTCAAAAGAGGCAATTCTTCCCCTCTCGCAAGCACAGAGCCTCAGTATAGTAGCAAACCTTTAATAACATGAGGTAACCGACATCTGCATTAAATTGGGGAAACACCACAACTCGGATTTACCAACCAAACAATGAGCAAAGGCCCTCCCCCCAGCCACAAATCTCCCCAACAGTCCCAAAAGTCCAACACCCCAAGAGTCTCAGCCCTGGGTCAGTGCACCTTACGTGGCCCGGCGGTGGCTCCGCCTCTCCGTGCCGCTGCCGTCAACGCGAGTCACTCCGCCACACTCCACTTGTCGTCAGGTGAGCCGCCTCTACTGCCCGGCTCCGCAAATCCGCCAACCCGTCTCAGTCCACGCTCCGGGCTGCCAGCTGGTTGCTCCTGCCGCTGCTCCGCCGGCTGGTAACCGCTCCTACCAGCCGCAAGTCGCCGTCAGCTGCTCCGCTGTCTGCCCTCAGGTTGCCCCGTCAGCTGCATCTACTGTCTGCCTGCGCTTGCTGGTTGCCCCTTGCAAACTGCTCTACTAGCACCACAGCACCAGGCTCCCCTGAGCCGCCTCTACTGCCCGGCTCCGCAAATCCGCCAACCCGTCTCAGTCCACGCTCCGGGCTGCCAGCTGGTTGCTCCTGCCGCTGCTCCGCCGGCTGGTAACCGCTCCTACCAGCCGCAAGTCGCCGTCAGCTGCTCCGCTGTCTGCCCTCAGGTTGCCCCGTCAGCTGCATCTACTGTCTGCCTGCGCTTGCTGGTTGCCCCTTGCAAACTGCTCTACTAGCACCACAGCACCAGGCTCCCCTCAGCAACAGTGATTTCAGCTCTTACCAGACTCCTCTCAGCAACAGTGATTTCAGCTTTCGTCCACAGCAGAGCCTTAACGCTGGCCCACAGCAAAGTTAGCTCCACAGCTCACAACTAGACTCCTAATGGAATCTAAATTAACTCTGATATTCTACAGTGGAGAGAGTGCAATCAGTGTTGTTTAGGCTCTCAGACAAGGCCCCACCACCAGGTACTAAGACCTATCCCCACCCTCTTTCAATTTAACTGGGTTTGGAACCCATGCCCCTTGTCTAGCGAGTGCTACTTAGTTTATGGCGAATCCCTCTGTCATAAACAGTTCCACCATTCCATTGTCCTTGATTCGCATAATCAGGGTAACAACACTTTTATCCCCTCTGCCTCAATAACAGAGAGACTGGGGTTCCCACAGTGGCCAAAGTGACGATTTGGGCTGCTGTGGCACATACTAGACAGGGTGGGTGTGTCTATGCAAATTGGGCTCAGCCCCTGAAGTCTCTTTGCACCACTTGCCACAGTTCGCCACTAGATGTCAGGATAGAGTTTACCCTGACCCTGCTTACACAAGTCTTTGGTCATTGCAGGGCTCCAAAAGGAGCTGTCTGAGATTTCCTGAAAATAAGAGGAGATATTTGCAGAATGTAAGAACACTAGGGACAGAGACAAAAAAAAAATTACACAAGTTATTATCTTATAAAACTCCTGTTCAATGTAATAATACCACTCCATGGACCCAACCTCCATGACTTGATCTCATGTCCCTTTAAACTCTGTTCTAGTTCTAGCCTTCACAGCCTCCTGCAGCATGGAGTTCCACAGGTTGACTCTTTGCTTTGTGAAGAACAACTTCTGTTACTAGTTTGAAGCCTGCTACCCATTCCTTTCCTTTGGTGTCCTCTAGTCCTTCTTTATGGGAACTAATGAAGAACTTTTCTGTATGCACCCTCTCCACCCAACTCCTGCTTTTAGAGACCTCTATCCTGTCCCCCCTCCGTCTCCTCTTTTCTAAGCTGAAAAGTCCCAGTCTCTTTAGCCTCTCTTCATATGGGACCTGTTCCCAACCCCTGATCATTTTAGTTGCCCTCCCCTCTCCCAGCCTCTCTCTTCCCCTCTCCCACCTCCTTTTCCCAGTCTCCCCCAGTTTTGTTCAATAAAGACAGATTCCATTTTTGAACACAACTGTCCTTTATTTTGTACATCAAGAAGAGGGGCTAGGGAAGGGTCAAGTGGAAGGAGGTGAGGGAGGAATGGGGTACGCGCCCCCAATGGGGAGGACTGGGCTGGATCTGCGGGCTTCTGGGGGTGGAAGCTCTCCTGCAGCCCCCCAATTGCTCCCTCTCCCCAGATGGCAGCCTGCGGCAATGCAGCCGGGCTGATGGCCGAGTGGTGTGATGTGCCCAGTGTGGGTAGTCCGGGCAATCCAAGCCAGGACTGCTTTGCAAGCGGGGCACCCCTGAGAACTGTCTGTCCGGGGTGGGGGTCGGGACCCTTTAAGCACAGCCCTCGGCTAGCCTGAGACAGCAGCTCCACGCTCTAAGTCCTCATCTGATGCCCTGCCGGCACTGCTTCCGGCCATCCTTAAGCCTGGTTCAGGGTCCACTTAATGTGGACATGCTAGTTCGAATTAGCAAAACGCTAATTCAAACTAGTTTTTAGTTCTAGACGCGTTAGTTCGAATTAGCTTAGTTCGAATTAACTAATTCGAACTAAGTTAGTTCGAATTAACGTTGTAGTGTAGACGTACCCTAAGGATTTATTAACTAGATAAAAGAAATCTCAACAGCTTGAATTCTGGAAGAAGGAAATATAGATAGTGGACAACAATAGTTCATTCTAAACAATAAAAGAGAGATGAACATTTGTTTGTCCACTATCGATATTTTCTTTTTCCAGAATTCAAGCTGATGAGATGAGCACATATCCTCTTCATAGTGCAAGGGGACAGTTAACAAAATCTTTATATTGTAATGTCCAACAAGCGCATATTTATTTTTGATAGCTTTTTAACAAGCAGGAGACAAGCATTTCTGAAAGATTGACAGTTTAAAGACAAAAATTTCATACGGTTATGAAGCAAAAACTTTAATATTATTGTATAGCATGTGATAACAATATGTAGTTCCCTTAATAAAGGTGCCTCTGACTTTTTGTGGGAGGATCCTGTGTGCTGCAATCTAGTCCTAGAGATGACAACTCCCATGAGCCCTTGAGGAAACCAGGAAGAGAGAGCTGATCTGGGCTTGTCAGGGCATGTTGAGAGAGGGTCTCAGAGGAGTCTGGGGCTCTCCATTTTGGGAGAGGGGAGCCAGACTGCTGTGGAAGAGCCTTATATCCAGCCCAGGAGCTGTTGTGCTGCAGCTATGGCTTGGGACTGGAAGTCTGTGGTGCTTGGATCTAGCAGGCTGCTGATTGCCCTAGCGGGAAGAGACTCTGTCTGTGCCTGTGGCTGAGGAGGACTACACAAAAACCAGAACACTGAAGGAGGCTGTAAGTAAATTGGGCTCTTTGGGAAAGTGCTGCCTGGGACAAACCTCAGAGATAGAGACTAACTCTGGGTCCAAAGAGAGGCAGAGTGTCCAGCCCAGTGAACCAGAGCTTTTAGCATTCGGTGGAGCCTGCTCCAGTGGCAGAGGGCGTTTGCAGCTGGCTGCACAGCTTGGACTAACACACACAACCTACAAAGAACCTCCACTCCAGCTGCAAATCTTCAAGCACACCCATGCAAGCGTCTGGGACTCTGAATTCAGAGTAGTGCACACTCTGGAGTGGGATAAATGGTGACGGTGCAAATGCCAGATAGATAGTTCCTATTGTTTCTGTGAACTTTGTTAATGTTATTCACTGTTAATCTCTGTTTCTTTAAGTTAAGTAAAGGTTTGTTCATTCTAATGTAATCAATTAGATGTATATTATTTATAATTTGTAATTGTTGTTCTGTAGTTAGATCCAGATTATTTCTGGAATAATTTTATTCCTGGAGGCTCCCAAGGCACACTATTAAGTGTATACAGGGCCAGTCAGGGGGAGGCATAGCCATTGAATATTCTTTATGAGCCAGGGACTGCAGCAAGGGGGTAGATAGGGAATCCCCAACGAAACAACATCACCACTGAGGTACTCAGGATCTGCTTTTATGTTAAAACCATCAGGTGCCTAGGCACACCTGTGAGTGTGACCTGCTCCCGAGTAATTCAGGGAGGAAAAAAAGGTCCATAAAGCCAGGGGATAAAATGGTGTCCTTGGCCTCTGTGTGTCAGAGGCTGGAGAGGGATGGCAGGAGACAAATCGCTTGATCATTGTCTTCGGTCCACCCTCTCTGGGGCACCTGGTGCTGGCCACTGTCGGTAGACAGGATACTGGGCTAGAAGGACCTTTGGTCTGACCCAGTACGGCCGTTCTTATGTTCTTATGTTCTAAAAAGGGGGTTACAAATATAAATGAGATGAATGCATGCAGCAGTTTTCTAGAATGAGATAAAGTCTAAATATCCATCTTACCCATACTAATGCGCAAGTTAGAGTTTAAGGGTGTGTCTAGACTACAGAGTTTTGTCGACAAAAGTGGACTTTTGTCGACAAAACTATACCTGTGTCCACACTACTGCTGAGTTCTGTCGACATAACGTCGACAGAACTCAGCAGTTTTGTCGACGCTGGTAAACCTCATTTTACGAGGAATAACACCTTCTGTCGACAGAGTTTCTGTCGACAGAAGGTGTTATTGAATGGAAACTGTCCTTTGCGTCCAGACTACCATGTCGACAAAAGCAGCTTGCTTTGTCGACAGAACTCAATGTAGTCTGGACGCGCTTTGTCGACAGAAGTTTTGTCGACAGTATCTGTCGACAAAACTTCTGTCGACAGAAGCCTGTAGTCTAGACGTACCCCTAGTGTCCAACCATGTCAATGCTCAACTGAGGCCTAAATCCTTGGTGAGATCTACCACCTGCTTTGCTCACCTCACCAGGGCTGGATTTACAGCTAACATGCCCCTAGGCACAGCATCTTCAGTGCCCTCCTCCCGCTGCCTACAACTGACCTCTGAGTTGCAGTTGTAGAGAGGCACCCCTAAATGCTGGGCATACGTCCAGTGCCTAGCTAGAAATCCAGCTCAGCATCACACACAGGTACAGATATGCATCCCCATGAAAAAATCAGAGATTGGCACACAAGCAGCACAGTCATCCATTTACCAATTTAAGAAAGTCCAAACACTACAGGCAGGTCTACTGTTAAAATGCTGCAGGGGCACAGATGCACCAGTGTAGTTGCGCAGCTGTAGCTTAGTAGTGAAGACACTACTACATCAGTGGGCGGGCTTTTTCCATGGGCCTAGTTAATCCACTTCTGCGAGAGGCGGCAGCTGTGTCAATAGAAGCAGCCTCCTGCCAAAATACTGCTGTCTACATCGGGGGTTAGACCAGTGTAACTGTATTGCTCGGGGAGGAGGGAAAAGGGGTGAGTTTATAGTGTGGACTTGATCTATGCATTTTACTGCAGTTTTAATATTTTACTTGTAATAATGTTCAGCGCTAAGCCTAACAGACTCTTTAGTTGATATATAACCCCTGGGCTGTGTCTACATTGGCACCCTTTTCCAGAAAAGGGATGTTAATGAGACACTTCGGAACTGCAAATGCCGCGGGGGATTTAAATATCCCCCGCGGCATTTGCATGAACATGGCTGCCGCTTTTTTCCGGCTCGGGGCTTTACCGGAGAAAAGCGCCAGTCTAGACGGGATCTTTCAGAAAATAAAGCCTTTTCTGAAAGGTCCCTTATTCCTGATTTTAAGCGGAATAAGGGACCTTTCAGAAAAGGCTTTATTTTCCGAAAGATCCCATCTAGACTGGCGCTTTTCTCTGGCAAATAGCGGCAGCCATGTTCATGCAAATGCCGCGGGGGATATTTAAATCCCCCGCGGCATTTGCAATTCCGAAGTGTCTCATTAGCATCCCTTTTGCAGAAAAGGGTGCCAATGTAGACACAGCCTTCCAGTTCACTTCCTCAGGTAGTGGGACTCTTCAGCTCCTCTTTAAATGTAGTAATGGGGAAAGATCAGCCCTATTAATCAGACTGAGGTCTACAGGAGCAGATTAGATGGTTCTGCCAGAGAACTGAGTTGCTGAAACCCAACTAGGGGAAGAGCTAGGCCCTGAGGATAAAGGAAAGAAGGCCAGATGAGGTGGGACCACAGAGAGGAAGAGGAAGAATGCTGCAGTCCCTCTCTAGTTGCTAAATCATAGAATCATACACTCTTAGGGCTGGAAGAGACTTCAGGAGTCATCGAGATGAGCCCCCTTCCCAAAGCAGGACCAACTAAATCATCCCAGCCAGGACTCTGTCCAGCCAGGACTTAAAAACTACTAGGGATGGAGATTCCACCACCTCGCTAGGGAACCCATTTCCCATAAGGAAATAGTTTTTCCTAATATTCAACCTAGACCTCCCCCACTGTAACTTGAGTCCATTGCTCCTTGTTCTGCCATCCATTACCACTGAGAACAGCCTCTCGCCATCCTCTTTGGAACCCCCCTTCAGGTAGCTGAAGGCCGCTCTCAAATCCCCCCTCACTCTTCTCTTCTGCAAACTAACCAAGCCCAAATCCTTCAGCCTCTCCTCGTAGGTCATGTGCTCCAGCTCCCTAATCATATTGGTTGCCCTCCACTGGACCCTCTCCAATGTGTCCACATCCTTTCTGTAATGGGTGGCCCAGAACTAGATGCAATGCTCCAGATTTGGCCTCACCAGTGCCGAATAAAGGGAAATAATCATTTCTCTAGATCTGGTGGAAATGCTCCTCCTAATGCAACCTAATATGTTGTTAGCCTTCTTGGCTATAAGAGTGCCCTGTTGACTCATATCCAGCTTCTCATCCACTGTAATTCCCAGGGCCATTTCTGCTGAACTGCTACCTAGCCAGTCAGTCCCCAGCCTGTAACAGTGCTTGGGATTCTTCCTTGTTGAACCTCATCAGATTTATTTTGGCCCGATCCTCCAATTGGTTACTCTGGACACCATCCAACATATCTAACTCTCCCTCTAGCTTATTGTCATCTGCAAACTTGCTGAGGGTGCAATCCATCCGCTCATCCAGGTCATTAATAAAGATGTTGAATAAAACCAGCCCTAGACACCTGCTTGATACCGACCACCAACCAGACATCAAGCCATTGATCACTACCCATTAAGCCTGACAATCTAGCCAGCTTTCCAGTCACCGTACAGTCCATTTATCCAATCCATACGTCCTTCATTTGCTGGCAAGAATACTGTGGGAGGCCATATCAAAAGCTTTGCTGAAGTCACGGCTCATCACATTCACTGACTTCCACATGTCCACAGACCCAGTCACCTCATCAGTTACCTAAGAGTGAAGGAAGGACCTAATGAGAAGTAGTTATATCAGGAAGGCCTGATGGAAGACCAAGGTTGGAAGAACTCCAGGGAGGCAGCAATACATCTGAAAAGCAGACCTCATCTTTGTAGCACAGGATCCCTGGACTGGAACCGGAGGAAATGGATAGCCTTGGATCCCCTACTGGCCACTGAGAAATGCCCTGACACAAGAATTTGGAGTCAGATCTCCAGGAAGAACTCCCAAGTGATGTTGCTCTGCACAACACTGCAGAGCATGGAAAGGGGTGAAGAGTTTGTGAAGAGTGAGCCCATGCAGTGGAATGAAGAGTTGTGTTTGAGCTTAATTTATCAGACACTTTGGGATTAAATGTGAGTTGCTCAGAAGACTGAGTTGTGAGAAAAGCTGGCCCACCATCGGACTGGATCAGTTGTCAAGAGTGGGTGGTAGGGTTTAGACTCTGCTATGCTGCCGCATCCCAATAAAAGGACATATTTAAGAGCTGAGTCCATTGTCTACAGCCATATTTTTGGCTAGTGAGTTGTTTGCAAACCAATCCCAATTGCAAACTATGTGATTCATAATTGTTAGTGAAATAGCTCCTTCCTAGACTGTAAAATGCTGTATGTAATTGCATTTTAATCTCCTCACAATGCTGGGTTCAGTACAGGAGTAACTTGGGGTGTGTCTAGACTACAGAGTTTTGTCGACAAAAGTGGACTTTTGTCGACAAAACTATACCTGCGTCTACACTACTGCTGAGTTCTATCGACATAACGTCGACAGAACTCAGCAGTTTTGTCAACGCTGGTAAACCTCATTTTACGAGGCATAACGCCTTCTGTCGACAGAGTTCTGTCGACAGAAGGTGTTATTGCATGTAAACTGTCCTAGCGTCTACACTGCCATGTCGACAAAGCAGCTTGCTTTGTCGACAGAACTGAATGTAGTGTAGACGCTCTTTGTCGACAGAAGCTTTGTCGACAGTATCTGTCGACAAAACTTCTGTCGACAAAACTCTGTAGTCTAGACGTACCCTTGGTGAAACTGTGTGGCCTCTGCTATACGATATTATTATGCTGTCATCTGGGCTTAAAATCTTATGTATAAATGTATGTACATAACAGCTGGCACATGGGGATCCAATCCCATATTAATTATTATGGTTATTCTTATTTTATTATTCTCGTTCTCCAAATAGTTGTCGGCCTATGTGTTTTCTTAAACCAGAGGCAGGTAAAATGAGGCCTGGGGCCCGCCAAGTATTTCTCTCCAACCTGTCCAGCTGATTAGCAGAGGTGTATACTTACAGCCTGTGATTTTTCAAGTTTAATAGTGTTAGCTTTGCAAAGAGTAGCTAGTTCCAGAGATTTATGGATTTCCTTTAGATTTTATACTTTCACTTAGTAGATTTTATAGTGTCGCATAGCACGTTGTATGGCATTTACAGCTTAGTGTATTATGAGGTAATAGCACACATTTAAAGGAGGAAAGGATGGTAGAGAAACAGAGACCAGGAAGATATTGTCATGGAACCTCTAATAAGGCTGAGAGTTTTTGTCTAGATGCAGGTTTTGTATCTAGCACCAAATTAGCACCTACATGTATCCCGTTTTTCTCATTATCTAAGACATTGTACATGTGCCTATGAATTCCTCCAAGCTGTCCAAGAAAGATAGCTCAAAAGAGCTGTTTGAGAATTGTCTGACAGAAACCTTTCCTGTGGGGAAACATAGTGTCACCAAAAATGAAATTAATCAACGGGAAATTTTGGTTCTTGATTCATATTTTCCTGCATTTTTTTCTGAGAAAAAATGTTAATTAAAAAAAAACAGTTCAAGATCAGGCTTTCTCCAGTACCCTATGGACTTGATTTTTAAAAGTGTTGATAACTCACATCTCTGACAATCAGGAGCTCTCACAGGCTATGTCTAGAAGAAGAAGCTTTTCCAGAAGAGATCTTCCGAAAAAACTTCTTCCAAAAGAGAGCGTCCATACTGCAAAAGCACATTGAAAAAGCAATCTGCTTTTTCAAAAGATAGCATCCACACTGAATGGACGCTATCTCGCATTTAAGCTGTTATTACTATGGACGGAATGGCCACAAGAGCACCTGTGTTTTTTCTGCTTTCCTCTTCTTTCGAAAGAACTCCCTCTTCCCCGTCCACACACGCCTTTTTCCAAAAGAGCTCTTTCACAAAAAGGCTTCTTCCTCGTAGAAGGAGGTTTACCAACATCAGAAAAACTCCTCTGTTCTTTCGCTTTTTTTTTTTTTTGAAAGAACACAATTACAGTGTGGACATAAGTGAAGTTTTGAAAAAAATCTGCAGCATTGACATACCCACAGTCAGACCTTCTTTTCTTCTTATACATCAACCACCCTGAGCTTTGGCACAACTTCGTAGCTATGGGCCTATGTCTTATGGGTGCAGCTCTGTGTCCATGCAGAGTCTTACACTGTGATAACACCCTGACATTTGAAAGACATACTGCCTTTGTCACTATTTTGGCAAAGAGATTTGGCAATTTGCCTCACTTACTGCCTGTATACACTCTTAATGAAGGCTTGTTGAAATGGCATGTGGAGAGGTGCTGAGCGATTCGAAGATGACAGTGAAGCACATTTGACCCAATCAAATGTGGTGGCCCATCAATACAGGCGAACTAGGCGGTCACCTAGGGCACCAAGATAAATGGCTATTGAGGGCTTTGGAGGCGGGGGCGCTGATCATGCACCAATCGCGCGTTTCGCCTAGAGTGCCAGTTGCCGGCGGCTCATCTAGGGCCGCTCCTGGTAAAGTAGTCCTGCAAGGTAATATGTCCATGTGGCTAAGCCACTGAGATGAGATTTCCCTGTGTTGTTCAGTTATCTTGTTGACTGTGACACAATTAAGCTTTCCTGGAATTTGCTTTTTGTTTTGAAGCTGCATCTTAACTTAGGGTACGTCTAGACTACATGCCTCTGTGGTCAGAGGCATGTAGATTAGGCTACCAGACATAGTAAAATGAAGCGGCGATTTAAATAATTGCAGCTTCATTTAAATTTACATGGCTGCCGCGCTGAGCCGACAAACAGCTGATCAGCTGTTTGTCGGCTCAGCGCGATAGTCTGGACGCGCGGGTAGCGACATCAAAGGTATTTGTCGACCACCTAGGTAAACCTCATCCCAGGAGGCATACCTGGGTGGTCGACAAATACCTTTGATGTCGACACCCGCGCGTCCAGACTATCGCGCTGAGCCGACAAACAGCTGATCAGCGCGGCAGCCATGTAAATTTGTCGGCTCAGCGCGGCAGCCATGTAAATTTAAATGGAGCGGCGATTATTTAAATCGCCGCTTCATTTTACTATGTCTGGTAACCTAATCTACATGCCTCTGGCGACAGAGGCATGTAGTCTAGACTTACCCTTAGAATCCAGGCTTGCTAATATTTGGGCTTGGAGAAAACAATAATGATCTCTCAAGGGATTTTTCCCTCTCCCTGCCTTTTTCCAGCTTTACTGAGTTTTCTTCTGTAAATTTTCTTCTTTTTTTTTTTAAAGGAAAACAGAAAGTAATAGTTCTTTCCTGATAGTTCACAGGGAACACTGAGTAGAACATGCAAGGTGTGACGGCGCGTTGGGGTTTCCCCGTCTCCTGCACCCCCGTAGTGGCACGAACAGACTCCACCAGCCAGTAGAATTGCTTCTCCAGGATACAGCACAGCACAGATGTAGTCTGGTTACAGGGCAGGCCTAGGATGCCTCAGCCGCCCTTGAGATGGGGGAGACTGGGCCCCTAAATTCTAGCCCCTTCCTTAGGCTGATTCCTCCATGATCCCAGACAGAAACTAAAGACTGTCCCTTCCAGCCCTGCCCCCCAGCCAGGGGAGGCATTCCACTTTCCTTTGTTCCTCTCCCTGGGAGGTAACTGGTAGAACAGGTTACCTCCCTGTCCCATCAGCTACTCGGCTGGGCCGTGGTACAGACTGCAGCCAGTGGGGGTCACCCATAGCCCAAGCCTAGCAACCAGCAAGGTACCCCCACTACATCACAGTTCTCCCCCCTCCGAGAGCGAACTGAGCAGGGTCACTCCACTTGTGACCTAGGGAAGTTTAGTCCCCTCGCTACGGGATAGTGCGTCAGTGATGATGTTGGTGCTCCCCTTGGCATGGATCACTTCCATGTCGTAGTCCTGCAGGAGCAGGCTCCACCTCAGCAGCTTGGCGTTGGTCCCCTTCATCTGGTGCAGCCAGGTCAGGGGGCAGTGCTCAGTGTACACCGTGAAACACTGGCCAATCAGATACGGCTGCAGCTTTTGCAGGGCCCACACCATCACTAGGCATTCCCTCTCTATGGTCACATAGCTCTGCTCCCGGGGCAGCTGCTTCCTGCTCAGGTACACGATGGAGTGGCGTTCTCCCTTCTCGTCCACCTGCATCAGCACTGCCCCCAGCCCGGTGTCCGAGGCATCGGTAAACACGATAAAGGGCTTGTCAAAGTCCGGGTTTACCAACACTGGGCCCTTGACCAAGGCTTCCTTCAGTGCACAGAGAGCCCTCTGGCACTGCTCCATTCAGACCACCCTGTCTGGCCTCCCTTTCCTGCACAGGTCTGTGATTGGGGCAGCGATGGAGCTGAAGTTGGGCACAAACCTCCAGTAGTACCCCGCCATCCCAATGAAAGCCTGGACCTGCTTCTTGGTCTGGGGTACAGGCCAGTCTCTGATGGCCTCTACTTTGGCCAGCTCTGGCTTCAAGCAGCCGCTCCCCACCTTATGGCCCAGGTAGGACACTTTGGCCATTCCAACCTTGCACTTCCCAGCCTTTACGGTCAGCCCAGCCTCCCTCAGCCGATCCAGTACCTGGCTGACCTGGGCCACGTAGTCCTCCCAGGACTGGCTGAAGATACAGATATCATCGATGTACGCTAGGGCACAGTTCTCCATTCCCCACAGCAGCTGGTCTACCAGATGCTGGAAGGTGGCCAGCGCCCTTTTGAGGCTGAAGGGCAGGACCAGGAACTCATAGAGCCCCAGCAGGGTGATGAAAGCCTATTTCAGTCTGGCCTCCTGGTCTAGCGGCACCTGCCAGTAGCCCTTGGTGAGGTCCAGGGTGGTGAGGTAGCAAGCTCCCCCCAGCTTGTCTAGGAGCTCGTCAGGCCTTGGCAGCAGGTAGGCGTCGGACACCGTGATGACGTTGAGCTTCTGGTAGTCCGCCCAGAACCGGATCGACCCGTCCTTCTTGGGAACCAGCACCACAGGAGAGGCCCAGGGGCTGGAGGACGGCTGGATCACTCCCAGGGCCAACATGTCCTGGACCTCTCTCTCCAGGTCTTGGGCTGTTTTCCCCGTGACCCTGAACGGGGAGCAGCGCACCGGGAGGGTGAGCGCTCGTCTCCACCCAGTGGACAGCCAGGTTGGTGGGACCAGGCTTGTCGGAGAACAGCTGCTGGCAGGAGCGCAGCACCTCTCGGATCTTGGCCTGCTGAGCCAGGGTGAGCTGGTCCGAGAGGGAAATTGACTCCAGTGAAGAGTCCTCTCAGGTCCCAGGGAACAGGCCTACCAGGGGATCCTCTCCCTGCTCCTCCCAGGGCTTACACACGGCCAACACCAAGTTCTCTCTGTCCCAGTACGGCTTCCTTGCTGGTTGCTAGGCTTGGGCTATGGGTGACTCCCACTGGCTGCTGTCTTACCACGGCCCAGCCGAGTAGCTGACAGGGAGGTGACCTGTTCTACCAGTTACCTCCCTGTCCCATCAGCTACTCAGCTGGGCGTGGTACAGACAGCAGCCATTGGGGGTCACCCACAGCCCAAGCCTAGCAACCAGCAAGGGACCCACATTACGTCACACAAGGTAAGGACAGAAGAGAAATTTTGAATCTCTCTGGAGCCAATAGTGTACATGGAACTTCCTGTTAATAACTAAAATAGTTCCACCCAAAAGCCTTTCAACAAAGGATCCAATGAATGCTATGGCCACCAAACTAAAATACAAGTGAAGTTCCTAAGCCAAAAAACAAATTAAAAAAATTCTAGCAAGTAATTCTGAATTGTGCACCTTTGTATCTCCCAGAGTCCTCATCTGAGTGCCTTAAACATCCCATTAAAAATATATACTATATTAAGATGAAGCCTGTAACATTTCAGACAACTTGGATGAATTTTGGGGAAATTAAGTGGCAGACTTAGAAAAACAGACATTATAGAACACTAAATTCCATTTCAGCTGTGCACATTTTAAATTAATATACTAAACTGGACAGTTAAATTAAACTGAATTCAATTAATCAAATTGTTTGGTAAGAACTTTAATGAAAATATATTACCATTCCATCTAATTTGCAATGTACTACAGATGCATAGATATTTCAAATGTCTTAATAGAGGCTGGTTGTATAATATTTTAAACATATATTATATATTTTACTATAGCTGGTTGATAACTGGAATTTGCAAATACCTTAATGAAAAAGTGCATCTAGTATAGAATAGTAAGATTCATTTTTAATCTTCATGTGATTTATAGTGAAAATTCTTTTGAAGTGCAAGTTTTTCACTACCAAGGAAATTTGGTGTGGAAATTGAGGTTAAAACTCCCTAATTCTTACAAGACTAATGGGATCTTTAAGGACTGTCAGCAGTTTGGGGCATGGTTTTATGCCAGGTACCTATGCTAGAGGCACCTATGCTCCTTTTATACAATGGAGTGCACACACATGGAAAGAATATTCTATTTTCTTTTTGAAGGCTGGAGATCTGAGCAATCCATTGAAGCAGGAGAGCATCAAAGGCAGCTATTCTACAATAAACTGAAGCGATCTCTCTGTGAATATCCTAGAGGGATTCTCCTTATGGCTTAGGCTTGACAGAGGCACAACTCTGCTTAGCTGTGCACTGCTGATGCTTCTTCCTCTGTTTCTTGAATTCACTGGACTCAAGCAAAGGGCTGAATCATGTCCCAAAGCTTAATTGAGGCAGCTGGCAGTTTTCTTCTCTTTCTTCCTTGGGCTGGGCTTCCTTTCTCTCCTCCAAACTGGGAACAGCAGAAGAATATATTGAGTCCATTGGCTTTTGCAAAGATCAAATGCAAGACTGCTTCTGTGACGTAATGCGGGCCAAGCAGGCAGTGGACAGTAGATTTAAATACATGGGGAGTGGACTTAGGAAGACTTTTTTTAGATCATATAAAAAGGGGATGGCTGATAGAGAAGAGGGGTAATGACAACACATTGATTTTTTCCTTCTGTGCTGAAGATTATACCCAAAAGTGGATGGTCATGACCAAATGTTCTTCCCTTTCTAGTTTAGGCGCTTACTTGTATAGTAACTGAGCACCACACACTCCTTAATGAGTTCACCTCACAACCCCTGTGAAACAGGGCAGGACTGTTGTCCCCATAGTACAGAAGGGCAACAGACCCTCCGAAGTATTTGGGCTCCTAATTCCCACAGAAGATCTGAGCCCATCTGCCTGTCCAAGGTCCCACATAGAATCTGTGCTAGAATACGAATATGAACACAGGTCCTTCAAGTCCTTGGCAAAGTGACCCAGAATCCTGACTATTAGCCCACCTGCTTCCCTCATTGCTTATGAGCTGTCCGGTGGCATGTCTGAGGAGGAAACAGTCCGTGTTACAGATGCTAAGATTGTTGCCTCCACGTGCTACTGGAGCAATAAGTCATAATCTTGCTGTGGGAGGTGTTGTCAATGCATCTAGCAAGAGATGGACCTTGTGTGAAAGATCTTACAGTCTGCTTAGAGAATATCCTAACAACAGACCAGAACTGAGGCACTGTCTACCCCAGGTCACCCAGGAAATTTTGGCAAAGTTGGAAATTGAACCCAGATGTCCTGAGTCCTAGGCAGGGTCTTTATTCCAAGCCCCACCTTCTTCAGCTACCACCATAGGGAGCCCCGCTTTTCTCCATTGCTGCCACTCTGTGCTTAGAGAGTGAAAGGTCCAAAGAGACTGATCCTCCCCTGATCTGTTCAGAGGTACCAGAGTACTGGAAGTGCAAGCTGCCATTACTCACGCCCAGCCTGATCGCCACA
Source organism: Pelodiscus sinensis (assembly GCF_049634645.1). Classification (NCBI taxonomy): domain Eukaryota; kingdom Metazoa; phylum Chordata; order Testudines; family Trionychidae; genus Pelodiscus; species Pelodiscus sinensis. Next base: position 3,637,896 of record NC_134739.1, on the reverse strand, counting down.
TAAATTGGGAGTCTGTTTCTAGTTCACATGACAAAACAATCATAGATACATTTCAAGAGAAGGAACTGTGCACCTCCAAACATCCATCTGGCACTGTCTCCTGAACCATGAGTGTGACGGTTCCCAGCAAGGGGAAAGAGGGAGATACAGGGAGAAAGTGAATAAGGAGTAAGGCGTTAGAGGGAGAAAGGTGTTGAGCAAAGACACCTTATTGTGCTGTCTTATTGTACTGTCCCTCACATGGGGGTTCACTCCCAGCTTGACTCTGTGGGCTTAACTGATGGGACTCTGGCGAGGAGTGGGAAAGCCTGTGGCTGTGTTATCATCCCAGTGGCCGCCCCCCTTTAAGGAGGTTGAGGGTGCAGCCATGGTCTAGGGTGGGTCCTGATGGTGGCCTGTCTACTAAGAAGCTATACTGCCATAGATCAAGAGATGCACTGAGCCTTCCTATCAAAGGCCCTGGGACTGGGGTAGGACACCTGGTCTCTTCAGCTGGCAGCAGTGGGGTGGATGAGGAACCTTCTCTGGTGAAATGATTGGAAAGGGGGGGATATTTGTGAAGAGTCATCCAGCTTGCCACCCCCTCAAGACTTTTCTTCTCCTCGACCCCCTCTCCTCAATCCAAATCATATATTAATCACTGATTGCTATTCTGTTCTTCACAGCAGGCCCTGACTTGAGGTTTCCATAGCAACCTCCAGGCTTCAGAGTCTCCCATGCCATTCTAATACAGGCTCCACAACTAGGAGCAGACCCAGATGTGTGGCCATCTGCAGAACAAGATATGTGCACCCAGTCAGGCATGCCGCCTGACCTACATGTCACTAAACAACCCCCCACTCAGCTTTCCTTTGCAGTCTTAGCTCAGGCCAGCCCAACATCATAAAATGTCCCATGTGGCTCAGTCTTTGTGCTCACTGCAGCCACTTATTAAAACTGGAGACGTGCTGACCCCAACTTTCAAAGAGGTTACCCTGAAGAATGAGGTCCTGGCATTACTTCATTTACTAGCACCACATTACAAATGCTCTTCCCCCCCCACGTATTCCCCCCCCCCCCCCCCCCACATGTTCTTGTTCAATTTACATGGCTTTTAATTAAGCTGTCAAGCTGAAACAGTCTCTTGGGAAGTGATGGCACATTTTATGGTCATTTAAGTTTTGCTTAGGATTTTAAAATCTACTTCTGATGTGCTTAAAATTATTAATGAGATCCAGGGATTCTTGCCTGCTTGTGTCAATGAGGAGGTATAAATCATTAGGTCGAGGAGAAACTCGAAATACTGGATTTTGCTCTAGAATTGAATCTTGCCTCCACTATGACTCCTGAACAAATATACTCAGACTTGGGTCCCTCTAGATCCGTGGTCACCAACCAGTAGCTCGCGATCTACCAGTAGATCTCAGGGGCTCTAAGAGTAGCTCTTGAGCCCTCTCTGAACTGCGTGCCTGCACAGTACATTTACATTAGATTTCCTCATTTGAGGAGCAGCTACTCACCGAGCAACAGCACAGGTGAGTAGCTGTGAGGAATGGTGGGAATATTTTTTTAAAGTAGCAGTATAAGGATTGGGGATAGCAAGTGATGGAGAAGAGGAGAATAGAGAGGCTTCAAGAAAGGGGCGGGGTGGTAGATCTTGGCTTGGTCTGTCATTTAAAAAGGTTGGAGACCTCTGCTCTAGATACATGGGTGTGAATGCACACACCGCCATGTGGCCATCCTCATACATACACACCAGTTTGCCTGCATTCCACTATTTGTGCTTTCTGAGCTGGGCTGCCCTGTGAACCCCACACTTTAACTGGCCCTGCTCTCAACATAGCATGGGCTGAAGAAACTAAAGGGGAAAAAAACCAGCAGCAGCAGAAATTGTAATCTTTGTTTACTAAGCAATCTCAGTAAACACTCCCAAGGAGGAGCACTTAAAGTAATGCAGCTTCATGTACTAGTAATTTCTCTGGGGCTTGGGATTTAGAGCACTATGTGCAGCATTCTAGCAATTGCCTCTAACATCGTAACATTGCAGCAAACTCACCCAGGACTATTGTTAATCTATTTACTGGGGAGTGAAACAAGAGGCTTGTTCCTCATCTTGTGAATTCCAGAGAGAATTTGGAGTCACTTCAATTAAACCAAGAGACTTGCACTATGTAAGGGACGGCACAATAAGACTCACTCTCTGTTTAACTCTTCACTGCTTTCCCCGTTCCTTTTCCCTCTGCATCTCCTTTCTCTCTGCTGGAAATTGTAAAAAACCAAGAAACAAGCAGAAGCGTATCAGATCTGCAGCGCAGGATGGCCCTTGATTCTGTTTTCCCTTACACTGGTCTTAAAAGGCCACTGACGTCAACCGTATACCCTCAGGCTACATCTACATTGGCAAGATTTTGCGCAAATACTTTTAACACAAAAGTTTTTGCGTTAAAGTATTTGCGCAAGAGAGCGTCTATACTGGCATGTGCTTTTGCCCAAGAGATGTGCTTTTGCGCTAAAGCATCCGTGCCAGTGTAGGCGCTCTCTTGCGCAAAAAAGCTCTGATGGCCATTTTAGCCATCAGGCTTTCTTGCGCAAGAAATTCATGTTGCCTGTCTACACTGGCCTCTTGCGCAAGAACACTTATTCCCGAGCAGGAGTGCCGTAGTTCTTTTGCAAGAAGCACTGATTTCTTACATTAGAAAGTCAGTGTTCTTGCACAAGAACTCACAGCCAGTGTAGGCAGGCGGCAATGTAGACACAGCCTCAGTGTATAGCCAGATGCTTTCACTAGTGCTGGTGTGATTGTGGCTCCCTATCTGTCCAGCCAGAGTACATTCCCAGCAGGTACAAATGTTCAGCCAATGAATTACCTACAAGTGTCACAGCTAATGAAGTCAGCACTACGGCCTCCCAGGTGGAAAGTTCCTGCACTGGGATCAGCCTGGTATGACAGCAGCTGACCACCATTTCAGCTCACAGCTCTGCCAAAAAGTAACTCTGCTCAATGAGACGTGGCCACATTCTTCACCCTCTATAGACCTGGGGATTACAGTGGATGAGAAGCTGGACATGAGTAAACAGTGTGCCCTTATAGCCAAGAACGCTAATGGCATATTGAAGTGCATTAACAGGAGACCAGCAGACCTAGGGAAAAGATTATTCCCCTTTATTGAGCACTGGTGAGGCCAGATCTGGAGTACTGTGTCCTATTCTAAGCCCTGCATTACAGAAAGGATGCGGATATATGGAAGAAAGTCCAACAGAGGGCAACCACAAAGATCAGGGAGCTGGAGTATATGACATACAAAGAGAGACTGAGGGAATCTGGGCTTATTTAGTCTACAGAAGAGAAGAGTGAGGGGGGATTTGATAGCAGCCTCCAACTACCTGAATGGGAGTTCCAAAGGGGATGGAGAGAGGTTGTTTTCAGTGGTGACAGATGGCAGAATGGGAAACAATGGCCTCAGGTTGCAGTGGGGGAGGTCTAGGTTGGATACTAGGAAAAACTATTTTCCTAGGAAGATGGGGAAGCTCTGGAATGGGTTACCTAAGGAGGTGACAGAATCTGCATCCCTAGGGGTATGTCTACACTACTCCCCTAGTTCGAACTAGGGGGGTAATGTATGCATACCGAACTTGCTAATGAAGCCCAGGATTTGAATTTCCCGGGCTTCATTAGCATAAAGCCGGCTCCGCCATTTTTAAAAGCCGGCTTGTTCGAACCCCGTGCTGCGCGGCTACACGCGGCACGGGCTAGATAGTTCGAACTATGTAGTTATTCCGAACTATCTGTACGCCTCGTGGAACAAGGTGTACAGATAGATCGGAATGGCTACATAGTTCGAACTATCTAGCCCGTGCCACGTGTAGCCGCGCGGCACGGGGTTCGAACAAGCCGGCTTTTTAAAATGGCGGAGCTGGCTTTATGCTAATGAAGCCCGGGAAATTCAAATCCCGGGCTTCATTAGCAAGTTCGGTATGCATACATTACCCCCCTAGTTCGAACTAGGGGGGTAGTGTAGACATACCCTAGGTGTTTTAAGTCCCGAATGGACAAAGCCCTGGCTGGGATGATTTAGTTGGGATTGGTCCAGCTTTGGACAGGGGACTGGAGTCAGTGCCTCCTGAGGTCTCTTCCAGCCCTAGGAGTCTAGGATTTAAAGTGATCAATACATCACAAAACCCACTCTCACAAGACCCAATCTCACAAAACCCAATCTCACAAGATTTCCAAGAAGAGGTCAAGGTGATGGCTTGGTTGACACAGCAGCTATTGAACTGGGGACCTCAAAAGCTAAACACACAAGCTGCTACAGCTTGATTGTTCATAGAAGGGATGTGTCACTCTCATGTGGGGCTTGAAGAAGGAAGGTTGGCAGAGATAAGGAGAGCTGATGTGCTTAGAAATCAGAGGATGCAGCAGGAGTGGGAAGCATTAAACAGCAACAACATGTCAAACATCATCCACATATAATACAGCTGCTAGAGTCTATAACAATAGCAAAGCCTGTCACCAAAAAGCCAGGATTAAACAAGTATCCTAGGGCTGTCCATCTTCTTCTCTAGCATCAACTAATGTCTTCAGGCAAGATGACAAAGAGATTCCAGAAGACTGGAAAAGGGCAAGTACAGTGCCCAGCTATAAAAAGAAAATAACAACAGCCCAGGTGTAACAGGGCAGCTGCCCTGTACTGGCCCCTTAAGAGCCAAACCCCAGCCTGGAGCAGGCCCGGGGAGTTCAGCCCAGCTGGGCGGCGTTGGCCAATTAAGGCCCAGCTGGGGGCTATAAAAGGGAAGGGCTGCTTCAGCCAAGGCAGTGTGAGCTCTCTGGAGCTAGGGCAGGGCTAGAGAGTCAGGCTGGGACAGGATGCTTGGACAGCCAACCGGCCAGCCTGCTAGGCCTGCGGCAAGAGTGTGAGCCTGGCTGCCGAGGGAGCAGGACGCTCTCTGGAGCTAGGGCAGGGCTAGAGAGTCAGGCTGGGCCAGGACGCTTGGACAGTCAACCGGCCAGCCTGCTAGGCCTGCGGCAAGAGTGTGAGCCTGGCTGCCGAGGGAGCAGGATGCTCTCTGGAGCTAGGGCAGGGCTAGAGAGTCAGGCTGGGCCAGGACGCTTGGACAGCCAACCGGCCAGCCTGCTAGGCCTGCGGACAGGCCTGCTGGAGAGACACCAAACCCCTGGAAGGGGGGCTCAGAGCGAGTGACTTGGGCACTGCCGGAGGGCAGTGTGGCGAAGAGAGCAACGCGACCAGAAGATTCCAGAGGGGAAACGCCACGTGAGCGGAGGCCTGTGCGGGCGGAATGGACTGATTCCGGGGACAGATGACGGACCCCCACTACGGTGGTGAGTGACCCCCTCACACCAGGAAGCTACAGACCTTTCAGTTTAACTTCTGTGCCAGGAAAGATAATGGAGCAAATTAAGGAATTAATCTGCAAACACCTGAAAGATAATAAGGTGATAGGTAACAGCCAGCATGGATATGTAAAGAACAAATCATGTCAAACTAATCTGAGGGTATGCCTACACTAGCTCCCTAGTTCGAACTAGGGAGGCTAATGTAGGCATTTGAAGTTGCAAATCAAGCCTGGGATTTAAATATCTCGCACTTGATTTGCATCTTCCCGGACGGTCACCTTTTTTTTTTTTTTTTTTTTTTTTTTAAATTTACAAGTCTGGACTAACTGCCCGTGTCTACATGTGGCAGGGACCCAGCAGTTCAAAATAAAGCCCTAGTTCGACCTACCTGTTAAACCTCATTCCAGGAGGAATAACAGGTAGTTCTAATTAGGGCTTTATTTCGAACCACGAGGTCCCTGCTACATGTAGACGCGGGCAGTTAGTCCGGACTTGTAAATTTTAAAAATGGCTACCGGCTGGGAAGATGCAAATCAAGCATGGGATATTTAAATCCCGGGCTTGATTTGCAACTTCAAATGCCTACATTACTCTCCCTACTTCGAACTAGGGGGCTAGTGTAGACATACCCTGATAGTTTTCTTTAACTGGATAACAAGTCTTGCAGATAAGGGGGAAGCAGTGGACATGGTATACCAAGACTTTAGTAAAGCATTTGAAATGATCTCCCATGACCTTCTTATCAATAAATTAGGGCAGGGACTGGGCAAAATAGGGTTTGGGGGCTAGATCCAGCCTGCCAAGTCACCAGATCTGGCCCATGGACCATGCTGCCAGGACCTCAGGCATGCAGCTGATGCTATTTAAAGCAGCTTTCTGGTCTTCAGGTGGGAGGATACTTTGTGTGATCATCCAAAGCGCAGGATTTGGTGGTGATGGGGGACTTCAAGTATCCAAATATATGTTGGGAAACTAACACAGCAGGGCACAGACTATCCAATATGTTCTTGGACTGCATTAAAGACAACGTTTTATTTCCGAAGGTTGAAAAAGCTAGTGGGGGGAATCTGTTCTAGATTTGATTTTAACAAAGAGGGAGGAACTGGTTGAGAATTTGAAAGTGGAAGGCAGCTTGGGTGAAAGTGATTATGAAATCAGAGTTCATGATTCTAAGGTATGGTAGTAGGGAGAATGGCAAATTAGAGACAATGGATTACAGGAAGGCAGATTTTGGTAAGCTCAGAGAGCTGATAGGTAAGGTCCCATGGGAAGCAAGACTGAGGGGAAAAACAACTGAAGAGAGTTGGCAGTTTTTCAAAGGGACATTGTTAAAGGGCTCAAAAGCAAGCTATTCCACTGGGTAGGAAAGATAGAAAATATGGCAAAAGACCTCCTTGGATCAACCAGGAGATCTTGCATGATCTAAAAATAAAAAAGGAGTCATATAAAAATGGAAACTAGGACAAATTACAAAGGATGAATATAGGCAAACAACACAGGAATGCAGGGGCAAGATTAGAACGGCAAAGGCACAAAATGAGCTCAAACTAGCTACAGGCATAAAGAGAAACAAGAAGACATTCTATAAATATATTAGAAACAAAAGAGACTAAGGACAGGGTAGGCCCATTGCTCAGTGGGGAGGGGGAAACAGTAACAGGAAACTTGGAAATGGCAGAGATGTTTAATGACTTCTTTGTTTCGGTCTTCACTGAGAAGTCGGATGAAAGAACGCCTGACATAGTGAATGCTAGTGGGAAGGGGGTAGGTTTAGAACAGGGGTTCCCAAACTTTTTGACTCGGGGACCAGTAAATCCATTCACAAACTTTTGGAGGACCGGTAACATTCATTTGAATATATGCGTATTCATTAATCAAATGATGAATATTCAAATAAGTTGTTTCTGGTCCTCCCAAAGCCCCAGTGCCAGCTTTAGCAAAGCTTTTGATATGGTCACCCACAATATTCTTGCCTGCAAGTTACGGAATATGGATTGGATAAATGGACTGTAAAACAGACAGAAAGCTGGCTAGACCAGGGTTTCCCAGACTTTTTACTTTACTTGGAACCCTTTTTTTTCAGTACTGGTTTTTGCAGCCCAAAAATATAAACATATAAAAAACAAACTGAGAAAATACCAGACATAGAACATGACGTATAACACGTCTGGTATTTTCTCAGTAGGTAAGTTGTATTATCACTAGATGTATCAGTTTGTAGTTTCGAACTGCCTGGCTGGTAAATGTGCTCAGGCTGCATGAGTGTATCTACCAGCCAGACAGTTGGCAACTACTGGAGGGGGTGTGAGGAGGGGAGCGGGGGGGGGGGGGGGGAGCACGATAGAATCCCCGGGTGGGACTCACTCATGCTTTGGGGGGGGAGCCGTGCCTGGAGATCTGCATATGGCCGGGTCAGTCCCGCTCCCTGCTGGCCAATTCACTCCCTCCGCTGCGCCTCCGGCCAGCCCAACTTCCTCCAACCCCCTCCCGGGCAGCCAGTTTTCCCTCGCTTCTCCTCCCAATCTCTCTTGGCCAGCCCTGCTTCCCGCGGCCGCTTCTCTTCCCCTACCCCCCCCCCCCCCCCCCAATCTTCCCTGGCCAGTTCCCTACCCCCGACCTCGCGCTCTCCGGAAGCCCTGCTTCCACCGGCCCTTCAATCTCTCCCGGACAGTCCAGATGCTTCCAGCGGCCGCTTCTTCCCTAGTCTTCCTCCTGATCTCCCCCAGACAGCTTCTGACCCCTGGCCAGCTCTGCTTCTGTCGGCTGCCCCTCCCCCAATATCCCTGGCCCACCCTGATTTCCACGTCCAATGCTACTTCTGATGGCCGGCTCTCCCCTCCTCCTCCCGGCCGTCCCCCCCCCCCCCCCCAGCTACACATTTGCCAGGAGCCTGAAGATCCAGCTGCAGACTCTGCCCAGGCTAGCCAAGGGCTTGGGGGACCTGGCTCAACACAGGCACTCCGGGAGCCCGGAATACCCCGACAACCACGCTGAGGCCAAGTACTTTTTTCCTGCGGCCCAGTACCAGGCCATGGCCCATACTTTGGGAAACGCTGGTTTAGAAGATAAAATAAAAAAAGAACAAGTTTAAAATCACTTAGAAAAGTTAGATGTCGCAGGCCACCAGGGCCTGATGAATACTTAAGGAGCTGATAAGCCTTTAGAAAATCATAGAAGACAGGAGAGATTCCAGAAAATTGGAAAAGGAGAAATATAGTGCCCATCTATAAAATGGGAAGTAAAAACAACCCAGGAAACTACAGACCAATCAGTTTAACTTCTGTGCCAGGAAAGATAATTGGTCAAGTAATTAAGGAATTCATCTGCAAACACTTGGAAGATAATAAGGTGATAGAGAACAGCCATCATGGATTTGTAAAGAACAAATCATGTCAAACCAATCTGATAGCTTTCTTTGATAGGATAACAAGTCTTGTGGATAAGGGAGAAGTGGTAGACGTGGTATACCTAGACTTTAGTAAGGCATTTGATATGTTCTCACGTGATATTCTTATCAATAAATTAGGCAAATACAACTTAGATGGGGCTACTATCAGGTGGGTGCATAACTGGCTGGATAACCGTTCCCAGAGAGTAGTTATTAACGGTTCACAATCCTGCTGGAAAGGAGTAACAAGTGGGATTCCACAGGGCTCTGTTTTGGGACCGGTTCTGTTCAATATCTTCATCAAGTATTTAGATATTGGCATACAGAGTACGCTTATTAAGTTTGTAGATGATACCAAGCTTGGAGGGGTTGCAACTACTTTGGAGGATAGGGTCATAATTCAAAATGATCTGGACAAATTGGAGAAATGGTCTGAGGTAAACAGGATGAAGTTTAATAAGGACAAATGCAAAGTGCTCCACTTAGGAAGGAACAATCTGTTTCACACATACAGAATGGGAAGCGACTGTCTAGGAAGGAGTATGGAAGAAAGGGATCTAGGGGTTATAGTGGATCACAAGCTAAATATGAGACAACAGTGTGACACTTGCAAAAAAAGCCAGCATGATTTCTTTCTTGAAATGTGGCACCCAGAACTGGACACAATACTCCAAATGAGGCCTAATCAGCACAGAGTAGAGCGGAAGAATGACTTCTCGTGTCTTGCTCACAACACTCCTGTTAATTCATTCTAAATCTAAATTAATGTAATTTAATTTAGAATGCGTTAACAGGTGTGTTGTGAGCAAGACACGAGAAGTCATTCTTCCACTCTACTCTGTGCTGAGAAGGCCTCAGTTGGAGAATTGTGTCCAGTTCTGGGTGCCACATTTCAAGGAAGATGTGGAGAAATTGGAGAAGGTCCAGCGAAGAGCAACAAAAATGATGAAAGGTCTAGAGAACATGACCTATGAAGGAAGACTGAAAGAATTGGGCTTGTTTAGTTTGGAAAAGAGAAGACTGAGAGGGGACATGATAGCGGTTTTCAGGTATCTAAAAGGGTGCCACAAGGAGGAGGGAGAAAACTTGTTCTTCCTGGCCTCTGAGGATAGGACAAGAAGCAATGGGCTTAAACTGCAGCAAGGGAGCTTTAGGTTGGACATTAGGGAAAAGTTCCTACCTGTCAGGGTGGTTAAACACTGAAATTAATTTCCTAGAGGGTGGTTGTGGAATCTCCATTTCTGGAGATATTGAAGAGTAGGTTAGATAAATGTCTATCAGGGATGGTCTAGACAGTACTGGGTCCTGCCGTGAGGGCAGGGGACTGGACTCGATGACCTCTCGAGGTCCCTTTCACTCCTAGTATTCTATGATTCTATGATCTCCTTGCCTCCAGCCCAATCTTCAGCTCCTACTGGCAGAGAGATTGGCCTGGGGGATGGAGGCAACACAAGCGTCTTCCCCTCCTAGAGCTGAGAGCCACGTGGAAGGAACAGTCTGTAGTTTCAAGTGGTACGGGGCTGCAGTAAGCAGGGAGTCCAGCCTGCCTTGGGGGTGCTGTAGGACTGCTGGCCAGGAGAATGTGCATAGCTGGTTGCTCTGGATGCTAGTAGTGATTTTAAGTGTGTTCTGAGTGTGGGTTTTAGAGGAGATGCAAAGTGGTTACTGGTTTGTTATTTTCTGTTTGCTTATTTCAGATAAGGGAAATAGAGTCAGGAAAATGAGTGAGAGTGAGGTTCAGAAAGACCTGGAGCTGTACAGAATCCGAGCAGCAAACAGGGAGGCAGAACACAAAAGACAAGTGGAGTTAAAGCAGCTTGAGATAGAAACCATAAAAGCCCAAGGTGCCCGGGATCAAGCCACTCACAAGAGAACCTTAGCGTTAGAACAGTCTGCTCATCAGTGAGCGTTGGAATTAAAAGAGCTAGAACTGCAAGCCCAAAGGGAGAAAAGGAGGGAAAGAGAGGCTGCATGAACTGGCTATACTGGCTGAGATCTTTGCACTGTTTATTTTTGGAAACAGCTTTTTTATGTGGCTGAGTCCATCCCCGGGATTGTCAGAAGGGAGAATGAGCCTTGTGCTGAAATCCCAAAGGAGGAGGAGGGAAATGCCACAAGGGTTGTGGGGGGACAAGAGAGTCTCTCTTTCTCCTGCAGCTGAGCTGCTTCAACTCCACTTGTCTTTTGTGTTCTGCCTCCCTGTTTGCTGCTCGGATTCTGTACAACCTGTGGAACTCCTTGCCAGAGGAGGCTGCGAAGGCTAGGACTATAATAGAGTTTAAAGAGAAGCTAGATAATTTCATGGAGGTTAGGTCCATAAAAGGCTATTAGCCAGAGGATAAAATGGTGTCCTTGGCCTCTGTTTTTCTGAGGCTGGAGAGAGATGGCAGGAGACAAATCGCTTGATCATTGTCTTTGGTCCACCCTCTCTGGGGCACCTGGTGCTGGCCACTGTCGGCAGACAGGATACTGGGCTAGAAGGACCTTTGGTCTGACCCAGTACGGCCGTTCTTATGTTCTTATGGACAATTTGTAGGCAGGGGAAGGGGCAGAGGAAGTTGTTGCCCGGTGTCAATGAGTCTGTCCAAACTGGGGTATATCCGGGATGGGCATGGGCACAGCAGGTAAAGGTCCAACCCTAGGAGGCACAGAGGCGTGTGCCTTGGAGCCAAGCCTTCATGCAGAGGCTGGAGACCAGAAAACTACAGTGGGAGCTGAGGAATCCAGAGGCCTGGTGCCGTAGGGTTTACCCCATGAGGAAGCAGGGCATACAGGGCAAACAGCAGGGCTTCCCAAGGAAGGGTCTGTCATGACTGAGCTGAACAGGTGGCAGAGGAGGGAGGACAAGATGGCTGTGTCTACACTGGCATGAATTTCCGGAAATGCTTAAAACAGAATAGTTTTTGTTATAAGTATTTCCGGAAAAGGAGCGTCTACATTGGCAGGATGCTCTTCCGGAAAAACCCTTTTTCCGGAAAAGCATCTGTGGCCAATGTAGACGCGCTTTTCCGGAAAAGAGCCCCGATCGTCATTTTCGCGATCGGGGCTTTTTTCCGGAAAAGACTACTGGGCTGTCTACACTGGCCCTTTTCCGGAACAGTGTTCTGGAATAAGGACTTATGCCCGAGCGGGAGCAGCGTAACTTTTCCGGAAAAGCGGCTGATTTTGTACAGTAGAGCGTCGTTGCTTTTCCAGAAATTCAAGGGCCAGTGTAGACAGCTCGCAGCTTATACCGGAAAAGCGGCTGATTTTCCGGAATAAGTGGCCCAGTGTAGACACAGCCGATGTGTCCTCCATCTTTGACAGGGGCCTGGGAGCTGGATGCATATCTGTAAGCCCAAGCTGCCCACCTGTCAGACATGTTCAAGGGGGAGTGGTGAGTCTGAACTCCCAGCGGGTGAGGGCGGGAGTGACTCTGCCATTAGCCTCCTGGAAGCAGAAACTGTGGGGGAGTCGGTGGAAACCTCATTGATCCAAAACATACCAGTGTCAGACACTGAATTGGCACTTGATTTGAGACCAGGGTTAGAAAACTCTGGCTAACTGTAAATGCAGGGGAGCATGCTAATAGGCTGCCTGAGGGAGGATGTGAGGAATGCCTCAGCAGGGGGATGGGAGTATGTTGCCACTGAGAACCCATCCCTTCCCAGAGCATCCAGGGAATGCTTGGGGCATACTTTACTAACAAGAGAGAGAAACCTGTTGTTAGATACATCCGTTGGTGTACAGATGTTTTAGAGGGGGGAAAAGATACTGTGCAACAAAATGGTCAGGTCTGAGGTATACATACGTGGTGGAAACACTACTCTAGCAGTGGTTTGCTGGCAATCTTATGTCTTGTCCTGCAACTCTTATGGATTAGCACAAAAAGACTGATATGGACGATAAACCTCTTGAAACTGTGCAACATGCTTAAGATTTTGGAAAACCTTTTGAGCCTGCTAGGCTCCTTAGTTAACGACTGTGAACAGGTTTAAAGCTGAGCATAGCAGCAGAGGCACAACTAACCTGCACTGCTGTCTGGAAGGGGAAACTGAGGAACACTGCCTCAGAATAATGTTGACAAAATGCCAAGACACTTACACATGGAAAGACATTGGTTGCTACCTGCATTCTGGGGGCATGACTATCCCCACACATGTTTCAGACCATCAGGGGAAAGGAGCCAAGACCTTTGGAAAAACTACCGTATTTTCCAGCGTATAAGGCTATTGGGCATATAAGACAACCCCCTAATTTTTTAGTTAAAAGATAGGGTTTCGTCTTATACCCCAGCACCCCTCTGCCTCTCCGGCTTTGCTCCCGGTGTCCCATGTCTGCTGGAGACGGTCCCAGCAGACCAGAGGCACCGGGAGCAAAGCCGCAGCGGCGGCGGGGTCCCGCGCCTCTGAGGCTTTGCCAGAGCAAAGCCTCAGAAGCGCGGCACCCCGCCGCCGCTGCGGCTTTGCTCCCGGTGCCTCTGGTCTGCTGGGGACCATCTCCAGCAGACCAGGGACACCGGGAGCAAAGCCTCTGAGGATGCCCCGGCAGCGGGACAGCCCCGGCGCGCCTTGGATGCCCCGCCGCCGGCTTCCCCCGAGGCTTTGCAAAGCCGCAAAGCTGTATACCCGGCGTATAAGACGACCCCCGATTTTTGGGGGATGTTTTTTAACATCAAAAGTCGTCTTATACGCCGGAAAATACGGTACCAAAACAACACAGGCCTTGTTGACCCTGGATTGTTGTGCAACCAAAGCCCAGGTGAACTTCTGGACACACTGATTTTGCACTGGACACTGTCCAACCCTCTGGGAGTAATCACAGATTACTCTGCAAAAGCAGCGAGGAGTCCTGTGGCACCTTATAGACTAATTGAAGTGTAGGAGCATAAGCTTTCGTGGGCAAAGACCCACTTCGTCAGATGCATCTGACGAAGTGGGTCTTTGCCCACAAAAGCTTATGCTCCTACACTTCAATTAGTCTGAATCTGCAAAAGCGGCGAGGAGTCCTGTGGCACTTTATAGACTAACACGGCTACCCCTCTGATACTTGACACAGATTACTCTGTATTGATTAGGCCTCAATTGGAGTATTGTGTCCAGTTCTGGGCACCACATTTCAAGAAAGATTTGGAGAAACTGGAGAAGGTCCAGAGAAGAGCAACAAGAATGATTAAACGTCTAGAAAACTTGGCCCATGAGGGAAAACTGGAAGAATTGGGCTTGTTTAGTTTGGAAAGGAGAAGACTGAGAGGGGATATGAGAGCAGTTTTCAAGAATCTAAAAGGGTATTAACAAGGAAGAGGAAGAGAAATCTTCTTCTTGCCCTCTGATAGGACAAGAAGCAATGGGCTTAAACTGCAGTAAGAGAGGTTTAGGTTGGACATTAGGAAAAACTTCCATCTGTCAGGGTGATTAACATTGAAATAAATTTCCTAGGGAGGTTGTGGAATCTCCATCACTGGAGATATTTATGAGCAGGTTGGATAGACATCTATCAGGGAAGATGATGCTTGGTTTTGCCATGAGGGCAGGGGACTGGACTCAAGGTCCCTTCCAGTTCTACTGTGCTATGATTCTATAACAAGAAAAAGTTGTATCTGAAGCAAAGTTCGCACTGCAGGGGAAAATACCTAAGCTAGCACCCTAAAATCAACCTAATTGTAAATCAGGTGAAAAAAGTTCCCTGAGGTTTTCAAAAGAAAAATAACATATTGTCCTTGTAAAGGAGGCAGGCAGGTGTACAGCACACAGTCTAGTATTCAGAGGACTGGAAATCAGGATCCCTAGCTTCTATCACGATCAGGCCCTGAGATCTGAAGAAGTAACAAAGTGGCATCTTGCTTAGGTATATGTAAAATTTATCTTAGACACTTAAATAGGCCTCATTACTATATATCTGAGCACCCCACAGTATCCTCTTGACAGCTCAGGAAAATGTTGGAGACTTCAGAACTTTTTCCCATTCTACAGCAGGGTGAAAATGAAACTTCTCTCTAATCCCCATGCCCAGAAAGGCTGGCAGTCAGGGCACTTTTTGGGGAAATGGAGAATCACGTGCAACCCTTGATCTATGGTAGAGACCTGTAATAACATATTCTAGAAAAGCATTCGATCCACCTGGCTTTGCTGGACTGCGTTGCCTGCTTCCTCTCCCCTTTATTTTTTGATAATCAGTTTCATTGGAAAGATTCCATTTGAGCAATTCCAGCCCAAGGAACCTACCCAAAAAAGTTTCATCAGACTGAGCGTTTCCCACAAGAATTTTATTTTTGATGACTCAGCATTTCCCCACCTTTTTTTTAATTATCAAAAAATCCCCAACCAGCTCTAGTGCTACTAGCTCCATTTCACACATGAGGAATTGAAGCACAAGCACATTGAAAATGTCTTCCCTAGGGCCATAAAGGGAATCAATAACAGAACAGAGAATTGAACCCAATCACTGAGCCATCCTTTTTCTACTTCCACAGCTTCTGAAATGGTGTAATGTGTTGCTGGCAGCAGGGGTTGTGCGGTTTGGCTGCTTCACTAATGATTGTAAAGTATGTTGAGAGCATTTGAAATTAGTATTATTAATGACATCTTTCAACACCTTTTTTGTTTACCCAGCCAGACACAATCAATATAATTGTGGTTCCTTTCTAGATAATAGGGGGAGAGTGACTCATCTGTGATGCTGGCAGGCCAGGTGCCAATGTAACCCAGATAGCTAAGAGGAAGCAATCCGTGCCAGTGTAGACGCTCTCTTGCGTAAGAAAGCGCCAATGGCCATTTTAGCCATCGGGTTTTCTTGCGCAATAAATTAATGTTGCTGTCTACACTGACCCTCTTGCGCAAGAATACTTGCGCAAGGGGGCTTATCCCTGAGCGGGAACGTCAGAGTATTTGCGCAAGAACCACTGATTTTGTACATTACAAAGGCTATGTCTAGACTGCAGGCTTCTTTCGAAAGATGCTCTTTCGAAAGCATCTTTCGAAAGAGCCTCTTTCGAAAGATCGCGTCTAGACTGCAGGCGGATCTTTCGAAAGAGCAATCCGCTTTTTCAAAAGAGAGCACCCAGCGAGTCTGGATGCTCTCTTTCGAAGAAGCCCTATTTACATTGAAGAACGCCTTCTTTCAAAAGAGGAACTTTCGAAAGAAGGCGTTCTTCCTCGTGAAACGAGGTTTACCGCCATCGAAAGAAAAGCCGCGTTCTTTCGAAATAATTTCAAAAGAACGCGGCTTGAGTCTGGACGCAGGCGAAGTTTTTTCGGGAAAAGGCTACTTTTCCCGAAAAAACCCCTGAGTCTGGACACAGCCAAAGTCAGTGTTCTTCTGCAAATACTTGCAGCCAGTGTAAGCAGGCGGCAAGATTTTGCGCAAAATCATGCCAATGTAGATGCATCCTTTAAGAGACCCTGGGGGGAGGTAGGAGTGAGTTGTGTCTGGGTCACTATCGCGAGGCAAATTTAGCCCTCCACACCCAGAAGCTCCTGGAATGTTGTTTGATTTTAGCCAAACTTTTCCAGTTCACTTCCTCAGGTAGTGGGACTCTTCAGCTCCTCTTTAAATGTAGTAATGGGGAAAGATCAGCCCTATTAATCAGACTGAGGTCTACAGGAGCAAATTAGATGGTTCTGCCAGAGAACTGAGTTGCTGAATACCCACCAAGGGATCCATCAGCTAGAAAGGTATGTGGCCAGGTCTCCTGAGCAACGGTGTGGCCTAGTGGTTAGATCCCAGATTTAGCTAGCAGAAAAGGGGCACAGATCCCTGCCACTGATGCCCCAGGCCTATGAATTCCCACTATCTACATACAGACCTCAGAAGGCAGAGCTGTTGCTGCCCAGCTGTCACCACCTAGCTCCTGAGTGAGAGGTCTGCCTGTTAGGACTCAGACCTTTCAGCTGCAGGTATTGCCTGCAGCCATTACCAGGGGCAGCCTTGAAGCCACCCCTGTCAGCGGGCTATTGCTGGCGGGCTGCCCTGAAGGGATGATCCAAGGGGGAGGCTGCCCTTTTGGGGCAAACCAAGGCCAAGGGTGTGTGTTGTCTATTCAGTTCCCTGGTGAGCGCAGGGAGGGCAGGTGAGAGTTCTTGGTGAGGGGAGGTTCCTTTTACCTACCCAAACTGAAGGGCTTTGTCTACAGTGGTGGGATGTTGTGCCAGAAATATGCAAATGAAGCTAAGCATGGCATATCACTGAGCCTCATTTGCATACCTAATGAGCTGCCATTTTTGCAGAAGAGGCTCTTGCACCAGAAGGAGCGTCTACACGGCCCCTTCTTGCGCAAGAAAAACCCTCTTGCGCAACGCTGTTATTCCTGAAAATAATCAACGTAGCGGCATTGTGCAAGAGGGTTTTTCTTCCGCAAGAAGGGGCAGGGTAGACAGCTCCTTCTGGTGCAAGAGCCTCTTCTGCAAAAATGGCAGCTCATTAGGTATGCAAATGAGGCCTGGAGATGTACGAGTAGGGCCTTGTCTGGGGCTGGTTCAGCACGTGTCCTGCACCCCCACTCGCGGTCCCGACGGTCCCTGAGGCTGGTTCAGTCCTTGAGTCTTCCCCCTTATAAGGATCACTGAAGCCCCGTCGCTTGGCTGCTGACACCTCCCCAGCTGAGTGGATGCGGGGTAGGGGGGCCCGGGCCCACCCTCTCTCATGGGCTCCAGCCCAGGGCCCTAAGGACAGGTTCTCTGGATCCTTTCCAGCCGGTGGGGGTCTTAGCCCAAAACTCACCGTCCTCACCTCCAGGCTCCGCCCTGGGCTGCTTCCTACCCCACTGTCCTCTCCCTGCCTTGCAACCCCCACCTCCTCCTCCTCCTCGAAGCAACCCTCCACCTCTCCTTGCTGGTCCCCCCCACCCTCTGCTCGCATTCCTACCCTTTTTAAACCCCCCGTCCACCTTCCTCCGGGGTGATGTCACCCGCAGACCACACTGACGCTGGGGTGCCTCTCCACCCTGAGCATGCCATGAGGTGCACTCCAGCCTTGCGGAGCCATCTGCCCCCGCTGCTCAGCTGAGACGCCGCGGCCGTACACAGGGTGCAAAAACCCTATGCCACCCGGTCTGCCCCAGGAGAGCGAGCGCGACCGCGCAGGGCGGATCGGCCTCGGAGACGCAGAGGCAGTCCGTCCAATCACAGGCAATATTCCACGCTTAGCCTCTTTTGCATATTTCTGGCACAATAACCCACCAGTGTAGACATAGCCCAGGTGTATGTTTGTGTGTGTGGTGAGAGCAGCACACCTGGTTGTGTGGTGGCCTATTCAGTCTCTGGTGAGAGCAGGGAGGGCAGGCGAGGGTTCTTGGTGAGAGGAAGTTCCCTTTACCTACCCAAACTGAAGGGCTGATCATTGGCATGATCTTGCACAAATACTCTTTAATGCAAGAGTTCTTGCGTTAAAGAATTTGCGCAAGAGAGCGTCTACACTGGCATGTGCCTTTGCGCAAGAGATGTGCTTTTGCGCAAGAGCATCCATGCCAGCGTAGACGCTCTCTTGCACAAGAAAGCTCTGATGCCCATTTCAACCATAGGGCTTTCTTGTGCAAGAAATTCATGTTGCCTGTCTACACTGGCCTCTTCTGGAAGAGCTCTTGCACAAGAGGGCTTATTCCTGAGTGGGAGCATCAGAGTTCTCATGCAAGAAGCCCTGATTTTATACAGTAGAACGTCAGTTTACTTGTGCAAGAACGCGCAGCCATTGTAGACAGGCAGCAAGTTTTTGCGCAAGAGCGGCTGCTTTTGCGCGAGATCGTGCCAGTGTAGACACAGCCAAGGTGTGTGTTTGTTCCGCTCCCCACCCCCTGCCATTATATGGTTTGGCACAGATGGGGTGCCTAAGGAGGAGAGCTCAGATGGTATCGTGGCAGTTGTGACAGGTAGGGGAAGATATGGAAGTAAGATCTGGATTGGCCAGCCAAGGGGAATGACTTTTAGACAGTTGTGTGCTATTCCTTTTTCCGGTTCTGTTCCCAGCCTTAAAATTTTTGGGAACTTTTATACCTGGCCATCAGCCCTGAGGGTGCTGTTGATGAATGCCAGGTCAGTATCCCAGCAGACAGCTGTCATCTACGATTTAATTCTGAATGAAGGGGCTGACCTGGTTGAGAGTGGAGGGAGACGTCGACCGTTCCCAATTGTGTCCGGCTAGGTTCTCAGTACACCATCAGCCACGGCAGAAGGGATAACTGGCTGGGTCCAGGGGATTATTAATGCGTCTTTTAGATCTGGTATGGTTCCTGCTGCCTTGAAAGAGGCAGTGATAAAACCATTACTCAAAAAGACTTCCCTGGACCCACATGACTTTAATAACTATCAGTTATAACTGTCCAATTGCTAATATTCCCTTCTTGGGCAAGGTACTCGAGTGGACGGTGGCATTGCAACTCAAAGCTTTCTTGGAAGAAACAGACTACTTAGATCCATTTCAGTCTGGCTTTAGGCCTGGTTTTGGAACTGAAACAGCCTTGGTTGCCCTGGTAGACGATTTATGCCGGGAGACAGACAGGGGGAGTGCATCCCTGTTGATTCTCTTAGACCTCTCAGTGGCTTTTGATACCATTGACCATGATACCCAACTCCGCCAGGCGTCCCAGAAGGATATTGGAGGCACTGTTTTGCAATGGTTCCGGTCCTACCTGTCGGGACACTTTCAGAAGGTGGAGCTAGGGGGCTGCTATTCGACCCCATGGCGATTGTGCTATGGGGTCCCGCAAGGTTCCGTCTTGTCCCTTATGCTGTTTAATATCTACATGAAGCAGCTGGGAAAGGTCATAAGGAGTTTCGGAGGACGGTGCCATGAACATGCAGATGACACCCAACTCTATTTCCATGTGACATTAGAACCAGGTGTGTCGGTGACTGATCTAAATTGGTGTCTGGAGGGCAGTAATCATTTGGATGAAGTCAAATAATCTGAAGTTGAACCCAGATAAGACTGAGGTCCTGTGGATCAGGAGGCCATCTGTGCGTGAATGTGGCATGGCACCTGTTCTAGATGGAGTTGCTCTCCCCCTGAAAAGACAGGTATACAGCTTGGGAGTCCTCCTGGACCCTCTTTAAACATTTGAAAATCAGATTTCTTCCGTGGCCAGGAGTGCCTTTGGGCAACTTTGCTGGATCCGCCAGCTGCGACCCTTACTGAACAAGCAGCACAGTGATCCAAGTTCTTGTTACATCCCGACTGGATTACTGTAATGCACTTTGTGAGGCTGCCTCTAAAGAGCCTTTGGAAACTTCAACTGGTCCAGAATGTGGCTGCTCGAGTTTTAACTAACACTAGTTATACGGAGCACATTATGCCAGGGCTTTAGCAGCTGCACTGGCTTCTGGTATGTTTCCGGGCATAATTTAAGGTTTTAAAAAAGCCTTAAATGAGTTGGGTCCGGGGTATCTGAAGGACCATCTTCTCCCATATGAACCTGCCCAGGGATTGAGGTCAGCTGGGGATGCTTTGCTTCAAGTTCCCCCACTTGTGGAGATAAGATTAACATCTACGCAGAACGGGGCATTCTCAACTTTTGCTCCCAGGCTGTTGAATTCTCTTCCTCGGGATATTCACATGGCGCCAATGCTAGCATTGTGTCAGCATCAGGCTAAAGCCACCCTTTTTATTCATGCTTTTATTAATGTTTGAGTTTGTATGTGTGTGGTCCTCCCCTCTATATGTTTTTAGCTGGTTATGTCCACGTTCCCGTCCAGCCTTTTTTAAATCCCCCTTAGTTTGAACGAACTGCAAATGAAGCCCAGGATTTAAATATCCCGGGCTTTATTTGCATGTTCCCATCCGGCTGCCATTTTTAAATCCCCCTTAGTTCGAACGAACTGCCCGCGGCTACACGTGGCAGTTTAAAGTTAATCTGAACTAAGTCCTTAGTTCGGATTAACTGTTATACCTCATTCTGTGGACTTAGTTCGGATTAACTTTAAACTGCCACGTGTAGCCGCGGGCAGTTCGTTCGAACTAAGGGGGATTTAAAAATGGCAGCCGGATGGGAACATGCAAATAAAGCCCGGGATATTTAAATCCTGGGCTTCATTTGCAACTTCGGTTGCCTGATTTGCCTACCTAGCTCGAATTAACGAGCTAGTGTAGACATACCCTATGGCTGTGTCTAGACTGCACCCCTTTTGCGGAAAAGGGATGCAGATTAGACACAGCACAATTGCCAATGAAGTGGGGATTTAAATCTTCCCCGCTTCATTTGCATAAATATGGCTGCCGCTTTTTTCCGGCTCGTGGTTTTGCTGGCAAAAAGCACCAGTCTAGACGGGGATCTTTCGCAAAATAAAGCCTTTTTCGAAAGATCCCTTATTCTTGATTTTAAGAGGAATAAGGGATCTTTCGGAAAAGGCTTTATTTTCCAAAAGATCCCCATCTAGACTTGCGCTTTTTGCCGGCAAAGCCTCGAGCCGGAAAAAAGCAGCAGCCATGTTCATGCAAATGAAGCAGGGAAGCTTTAAATTCCCGCTTCATTTGCAATTGCGCTGTGTCTAATCTGCATCCCTTTTCCGCAAAAGGGGTGCAGTCTAGACACAGCCTATATGTTTTTAGCTAGTTATGTCCCTCTGGGTCTCATATTTTAAATTTGTATGTATATTTGTATTTTGTTTTTTTGTAAGCCGCCCTGACTATTTTAAATAGAAAGTGGGGTAAAAATATTTAAATAAATAAATAAATTTGGGGCATGGCCCCAAGAGTCCAAATTTTCTCTCTTCTGTGAGGATTTCAAGTAGGTTCCCCACTTTTGTCCCAGGTGGCAGGGCTGGAGGCTTACTTGCTCCTGTAGCTGGCCAAGTGCACAGGCTTTGACTCAGGACTGAAGATTGCAAAACCACACTCCTATTTCTGGGCTGGTCAGCCCCTAAGGGTATGTCTACACTACCACCCGAGTTCGAACTAGGGTGGTTAATGTAGTCATTCGAAGTTGCAAATGAAGCCCGGGATTTGAATATCCCAGGCTTCATTTGCATCTTGCCGGGCGCCGCCATTTTTAAATCCACGGTAGTTCAGACTCCGTGCCCGCGGCTACACGGGGCACGGAGTAGGTAGCTCGAATTAGGCTTTCTCATTCGAACTACCGTTACACCTCGTTCCTTGTTAGAAAGCCTAATTTGAACTACCTAGTCCGTGCCGCGTGTAGCTGCGGGCACGGAGTCCGAACTACCGGGGATTTAAAAATGGCGGCGCCCGGCAAGATGCAAATGAAGCCTGGGATATTTAAATCCCGGGCTTCATTTGCAACTTCGAATGACTACATTAACCACCATAGTTTGAACTAGGGTGGTAGTGTAGACATACCCTAACTGAGCCAGGCTCCTTCCTTTTATCCTCCCTCCAGGCCTGACATTGGCTACAGTTAAAGCAGGGCAGGACTAGCTGGGCCAGAAAGCTTTGTTTGGCTCCTGTGATGCCAGGCTCTCCTCTCTTCACTCCCTCATAGGGTACTTGTGAGAGGTGGATGCCAGCCTGCTGAAAATAATTGAAAAATTGCAGCACTGATCTACTAGAATGGAAATATTTTGTTTTGTTGAACACACCCACAATGTTTTAACATCAGTTCAGTAAAATATTAAACTACATTTAATGCACATTCAGTGCTGTGTGGTATATCATAAGAGACCTAGTCCGGGCAGGAAGCTTGGCCCACAGTGGAGAATGGCAGCATCAGGTTCTGGAGCTACAGAAGCAATGCACCACAATGGGGAAATGCAATTAATATTGAACCGGACTGACTTGAAGTGAAGTGTTCTGGGTCTTTGTAATAAACTGAAATGGAACATTTCCATTTGAAAATGTTAAGAATCTTGACTGAAAATGTCATCACATTTTGAGGTTTCCAAATCATTTTTTAAAAATGTCCAGTACTCCCAAAATTTCAATGTCGTATCCCATTTTTGGGACAAAAGCAAACGTTCAAATGACAGAATGTCCCCACCAAATGGAAATTCCAAATTTTGCTCAGTTGCTCAGGGAATTCTGAGAGTCCCCTCCCCCCTCCCGCCCCAATGACGTGTTCTCCCAGAACCTGGCACTACTGTAGAGGTACAAACTGTGTTCCATGTGACAAGCACAAGATTGAATCTGTTCAAGTAACAGCATGAAATGTGCTTGTGTCCATGCCCTTTGTCAAGGTTAGAAGCACCTTAAATGGCTACACCTGAGTACCAGCCCAGCGGTAGCCAGGGAGCTCTGGCCCCAGATGTGGAGCTCCAGCCCCATCCTTACGCCCCATCCCCAGCCGCAGAGCCAGGTGGCTGCGGACTTCTGTCCAGGTTGCACAGCTCTGACCGTGGCAGTCCAGCCCCAGCAGTAGCATGGCCAGTGGTGTCTAGAGAGCCCCGAGGGGCGGGCAGCAGCAGGGGCAAACTGTAGCTGTAGCCCAGTGGCAGCATAAGCCATGAAGGGAGGGACCTTCCTTGGTCCGGCAAATCCTTCTGTTCAGGACCACTCAGGTCCCAAGGGTGCTGGACCAGCAAGGTCCAACCTATATATGAATGCTTGACTTTGCAACCTTAATGTACCCTCCTAGTGAAATAGTTTTTCCTAATATCTAACCTAGATCTCCCCCACTGCAACTTGAGACCATTATTCCTTTGTCTGTCATCTGCCACCACTGAGAATAATCTGGTTCCATTCTCTTTGGAGTCCCTTTCAGGTAGTTGGAGGCTGCTATCAAATCCCACCCCTCGCTCTTCTCTTCGGCAGACCAAATAACCTCAGATCCCTCAGCCTCTCCTCATAAAAAGGCTGTTTTTTTTAACAAAAGCAGAAAGGTGGGAAAATGCCAGGAAAAATTAAGATACAGAGGAGGCATGGTTTTCTTTGAAAAATGGCTGTGCATTCCTGCCAGGGGAAAAGGAGAAAAAACATTGAAAAAAGGGTAAAAATAAACCGCTCATTTACAAGAGCAGCTTCCATTTTCTTCAAAAAATGCCTGTAAAGCTGCTGCTCAGGAGGGTCACCTTAGGAAATTCACAGCACAGCAGACTCTGGCATAATCAACTTGGGGTGGCAGTGGCAGGTGGGAAGGGAACAATCCAGCTGGACAAACCCAACCGTCACTGGGGACTAACTGAACAAAATCGATTGCTATCCCCAGACTGTAATTCTTGCTGTAACCTTAGCTATGGGCTTCCCGAACAAAACCCCTTTCTAGCAGCGGCAGGCGACTCGCTGCCTGTTGCCCTGCTGAAGACAGGGTGACTAGCAGAAGGGTTGTCTGCCACTGCCACTCCCAGTTGGTTACACCACAGATTGTGCTGTGGGTGGAATTTCTGCTTCTGTCTCCAAACCCCAAACCCTGCCCTAACCTTAACCATGGACTCCCCACTAAAATACACACAGTTCCGAACTGAGAAACGGAAAGTAAAACACGTTCTATCAGTGGACAACAGGGACAGAGGCCACAGTTTAGGGAACAGGATCTGGGATACTTAGATAAATCTGGGGGGACGTTTTCTTGTTTTTTTCCTCTTGGTTTATTTTTCCTTGGGTTGGTTAGTTGGTTGTTTTTTTTTTTTTTTTGGTTTCTGGGCCTGGTTTTTGAATTTCTGGACCTGGATTTTTGGGCCTGGTTTTCAGGGTTTCTGACAGGTCAGAAACCGGCACAGGAGATACTGGTTAGGGTTAGGGCAGGGAACAGGGTTGGAGATACTTAGACAAATTTCTTGAGGTTTTTTTTGTTTCAGGGCCTAGTTTTTGGTTGTTTGGGTTTGGGACATGGTTTTGGGGTTACACATCGAGCCATTGATCACTACCCATTCAGCCCCATAATCTGACCACCTTTCTATACAACTCACAGTCCATTGATCCAATCCCTACTTCTTTAACTTGCTGACAAGAATACTGTGGAAGACTGTATCAAAAGTAGGAATAAGAGATCCTCCGGAAAAGGGCTTTATTCCGGAGGATCGCGCCAGTCTAGACGCTTTTTTTCCGGCTTTTCCCCAAGCCGGAAAAAAAGCGGCGGACATGTTTATTTAAATCCGCGGGGGATATTTAAATCCCCCGCGGATTTCCCTATGCTGACTTACCTGATTTGCATCCCTTTTCCGGAATTTTTGGCCAGTCTAGACGTAGCCGTGGAGTATGGAAGTTCAAGTGTATTAGGAAGATGGAGTATTTATTCTGTTTGGCTGTGTCTACACTGGGCCACTTACTCCGGAAAAGCAGCCGCTTTTCCAGAATAACTTGCCAGCTGTCTACACTGGCCGCTTGCTTTTCTGGAAAAGCAATGACGATCTACTGTAAAATTGTCAATGTTTTTCTGGAAAAACTATGCTGCTCCCGTTCGGGCAAAAGTCCTTTTCCGGAAAAACTATTCCGGAAAAGGGCCAGCGTAGACAGCACAGTAGTCTTTTCCGCAAAAAAGCCCCGATCGCGAAAATGATGATCGGGGCTTTTTTTCCGGAAAAGCGCATCTTGACTGGCCACGGATGCTTTTCTGGGAAGTGCTTTTCCGGAAAAGCATCCTGCCAATGTAGACACGCTTTTTCCGGAAATACTTATAATGGAAAACTGTTCCGTTTTAAGCATTTCCTGAAAAGGGTGCCAGTGTAGACATAGGCTGAGAGTATATTATGTTTGGGCTTTTTACACGGAAACGGGATCATGCCAGACAGTAAAGACTAATGACAAAGAAGTATTGTACAACACTCAGAGAACAAGTATTTGAATTATGCTCTCAGCTTAGAGATGGACTTGCCACGTCAGGTCTCACGGTGGTGGGAGAAGCTGTGGCCTCATGAACAGTGCAAAGGAGAGATCCTTCAGCAGACACTAGGAAGTGTATTGTTTAGCAGTGGCCTAGTTTCCTGCACAGTACTGATTTCTGTCCTTGCAAAGCTCAAGGTGATTTCTGGCACCCTGAAATGTGTGCTTACTGAATGGAAGGACAGGGCCTAAGGAACAAGGAATCAATTTGTAAACTCACTGGGACAAGTCTCATTTCTGACTGTTTCTATCTTATACCTGGTGCAATTAGGCCTTGATCCCAATAGAGACCTTCAGATGCCACTGCAGTACAAAGAATCATCTTTATAATATAGCCCTGGCTGCCACTGGGCTTTGGGCAAAAACAAGGAGGCAGGTGTCCTCTGGCATTTGAGCTTTTACCCATGTGCAAAAAGAGGCGTTCTACAGGACTAGAAATTAAACACAGGCCTCATGAGTCCTGTTGTGGATGTTTCACTGTAAGAGGAGCTTCAGCTGTGTGAATCCTCCTTCCTAGCCCCTCTGCTTCGATTCTGTGACCCTCAAAATCCTACAGGGCAGCTGCTAAGGTTCCTGTGCAGTGATGGAAGGCAGGGGCCAACAGTCAGACCACAGGGCAATACCATTAGACCAACTCATTTTCCAAACACTGTGAGCGGCCCCATGTCCTAAAGAAGTCGATAGGGCTACGTCTACAAGGCAGGCTTTTTGCACAAGAATGGCCATTCTTGCGCAAAAACTTGCAGCGAGTCTACACTGCACGCGCGTTCTTGCACAAGTAAATTTACAGTCAGGCATCGGAACAGAGCTCTGGCTCTCTGTATGGAAGAAGCCTTCTTGTGCAAGCAGGCAGTGTGGACAAGCAGCAGGGAGTTTTTGTAAGAACTGCCCTCCCATGGAAAAACGCAGCTGACCGCTTGGACGCTCCGTACCTGCACTCACAGCTCCCTACTTCCTGCTTGCCAGACCCTCACCCCCCTTAAAGGCACACCTCACCCCACGGCTCCCCCACACCCAGGGCAGCGAAAACAGCCACGGTTGTGGCCTCATCCCGCAGGTGGATGATCCTCTTGAGCAGGATGTCATTGATGGCTCTGACAACCTGCAGAAGGGCACATAGAAAGAGACGCAGAATGAGACCAGGTAGGTGCATGAGCCCTTGGGGTGTGCCCGCCCCCCTGTGATGCCCTCTCCCCCCAAACACACCAGGGCCACCTTGCCCCACCCCCTCCCCCACCAGCATGGCCATGTGAGGGAGTGACGGCACCAGTCCGTGGGTGACAGAGCTTTCCTCTCTTTGCCCCCCCCCCCCCCAGCCTGGACTCTTCCCTTCCCCCAGGCAGGGACTGCAGCCCCCAAGGAGGCCTTACCTGCATCAAGACACCACCCACTGTGGACCTGCCCACCCTCAACTGGTGTGCCACCAAGCGGTAGTTGTCTGAGGTGGCCAGCTTCCACAGGGCAATGGCAACCCTCTTGTTCATGGGGATGGCAGGCCACAGCTGGGTGTTGCATCTGAGGGGCGCAAGGACGAGCCAGCCACCCAGCTCCAGGAATGTCTGCATCCACATCCAAAAGGTCTGGAGCAGCTGCTGGTCGTCCCATTGCTCCAGGACCAGCCGGTCCCACAGGTCAGAACTGGTGTCAAGTCTCCAGTATGGCCTCTCCACAGTGGGACAGGGATGCCACAGCAAAGCCACCGCATCCATGAAGGGGGAGTCCAGATTGAGCTCAGCATCAAGTTCGTGCAGGAGTAGCAAGACAGCGTACATCAGCAGCTGCACGCACTCCAAAGTGGCCATGTGGAGCCAGAGCAGGCACAGGGCCGTCCCTGGCTCCATGACACAGCAAGGAGAAGTGACAAGTCCCCAAAAGCACTAGGGCAAAATCTGTGGTGTCCAAAGAGGATGAGGGCAACCCCAACAGGCACTGCTACAGCTTTCAGTCCCTACCAGAGGTTCCAAAGCACACAGCAGCAGAGAACGGCTGTCTAGGGAGATCCCTTTAAGCATGTCTCAGAGGGGCTCCAGCCCCCAGCCCCGGAAGGTACTGGTGCCCTTTTGCCCCATCTGAAGTGGTTCCGGGGGGAGGTATTTGTGCAAGAGCATCCTACCAGTGTGGACGCTCTCTTGCACAAAAGCGCTTCACTTTTGCGATGTGCTTTGACCAGTGTGGATGTGCAAGAATTCTTGTGCAAAACCGTTCTTGCGCAAAAAGCCAGCAGTGTAGACACAGCCTATGAGCTGAGGATACAACAGAACAATGGGCTTCACCTCACTGTTTGACACAGCCAGCAGCTCCTGGACTGGAGTAGCATGGGGAGCAGTGCATCAGGATTGAGGGGCATTGGCAGAGCTGTGCACACCTCCTCCTTTCCTCATGTCTGAATGTAGTTAGTTCTGTCAGATCCACCCTTTGACGAGCACTGAATCCATAAACGAGTGTTACCAAAGAAACTTCGGTGGTGTGGCTCCTAACTTGGCGAGCGGCAAGTGGGAGAAGAATCAGGCACATTGGCAGAAAAATTCTGCACAAGAATGGAAAAGCTACGGAGACTGCTTTTAAGACTCACCACAATCAGGAGTAAATGGAGTGAGCTGACACCCATGATTAAAATAAACCAATCGTAAAGGGCTGTTTCCACTCGTGTGCTGTTCCATAAATCAGGAGTGATTTAAATGAAGTCAAACCAGCTGGTGTAAAACAGAAGGGGGTCTGAGAAGAGAATTAGATTCAAAGTTTAAAAAAAACACAAATGTTTTTAATATTTCCTTTCAGTGAAATCCAGAGCAGCAGCATGTAACAAATCTTTAGAACTAACTAGATTTTAAGTCCATGAATTGCTCTCAAAGAGCTTCTCAATAGGGTCTTGAGACATTTTCAAGGCAACACCAATCTCTTTCATTTAAGAGAATCTTTTCTTCTGATCTTGTGCAAACAAGCTGGAGAGAGAAGGAAACAGTTGAAGTCTCATTAAAAATAATGGCTACGTCTACACTGGCATGATTTTCCGGAAATGCTTTTCACGGAAGAGTTTTCCGTGAAAAGCATTTTCGGAAAAGTGCGTCTAGATTGGCAGGACGCTTTTCCGGAAAAGCAATTTTTCCGGAAAAGCGTCCGTGGCCAATCTAGATGCGCTTTTCCTCAAAAAAGCCCCGATCGTCATTTTCGCGATTGGGGCTTTTTTGCGGAAAACACTACTAACTAACTAACTCTGTAGTGTAGACATACCCTTAGGGCTTGGCTGTAGTCAACAGATTGAGAAATGTGTCTGGGATGGAAGCTGGAGGCATGAAGGTAAGTATAGTGATTGGTGGGTTTCTGGTATAGGGTAGTGGAAATTTGTCCATTATTTAATTGTACTGTAGTGTCCAGTAAGTGTTCAGTAAGTGTCCAGTAAGTTACTTTCCACCTCTGGTTAGATCCTGAGAATTTCATAATAAAGCATTACACCATAGTTGGAATAACTTTAAAGAAGGAAACACAGTGGGGTCCTTTTCATAATGATAATTACCAACCTGGTTGCTCACAGACTGATAGCTGTCCAGGATGGGGAGTTTCCAGATGGCGATGATGACCCGCTTCTCCAGGGGGATGGTGGGTTGCATCTGGGTGTCCCATCATTGGAGGACAGGGGCGAGCCAGGCACACAGCTCCAAAAGGTGGCCTTCCTCATGCTGAGGTTTTTCAGCCATTGCTGGTTGTTCCACCACTCCATGGTGGCCACTGACCGGTGGGACCAGCCAATCCCACCAGTCAGAACTGGTGTCCAGCCTCCAAAAGCGTCTCTCTATCATGGGGTGCAGTTGCAAGGGAAGATTCGGAGCCAGGCAGAGGGTCTTGCTGATGAGCTCAGTGTCAAGCTCCTGCGGGACCATGAAGGCAGACTGCACAAAGTGCTGCTGAAACTGCAGTACATTAGTGGGGGCCATCGCAAGTCCAGAGGCAGCTCTGGCTCCATGTCAAGGAGTACGCTGAAGTGTCCAAAAGCTGGGCAACCAGAGCACGCACTGCTAAAGCTTTGCTGTCCCTCAGAAAGGTAGGCAAGCAAGCAGCAGAAGCTGAGAAATGACTGTCCAACACATGTCTGAGATAGCCTTAGGCAACAGCACCCGGAAGCAACTGCTGACCTAATGCCCTGCCTGAACTGGTTCTGGGTGACCTTAAATGTGAGATCGCATCCAATCAGTGTGGACACTATCTTTCAAGAAAGCACATCACTTTTTCATTGCGCTTTTGCTGTGTGGACGTGCTATTTCAAAATAAACTTTTCTGGAAGATCTCTTCTAGAAAAACTTATTCCAAAAGAAGCTTGCAGTCTAAACGTAGCCTTAGTTTGACCCCCCTAGAGCACATGCATTTTGATACAGTCTTCAACTGCATGATCATGTACTAGTTTCCCCAGGATCTCGTTCAGTGAAAAGAATCCACTGTGTTCACTTAGGGTATGTCTACACTACATGGCTCGGTTGACGGAGCCATGTAATGTAGACATACCCTTAATGAGCAGCTATTCAATATTTTGTTTTCTTCCTTTTGTTTAACATGCAGCCACTGGCCTTATTTACTGCTTACTATTCAAACTCTGCTCTAAATAATGAATTATGAATTTCCCTGTATGCTTTTCTATGGTTCTCAGCCCTACAATATCAAAATGCTTCACAAATATTAATGGCCTTATTTTTACATTATTCCTGTGAGATAAGGGGTTGATATTCCCCCTTTATTTAAAAAAAGAAACTGGGACACAGAGATTAAGCGCCAAAGTATCCACTGTTTTTGGGTGCTCAATTTGTACACTTAGTACCCGACTTTTCAGAGTGGGTAGAATTATAAAGCTCTTCAGTGACTTCAATTGCATCTGTGAATGCACCTCCACAAAAGAGAGCCCAGGCCTCCCAAAAATGAGGAAAGCACAATGAGTGAACCCCTGTGAAAAGCCTGGTTGAAGTAACTTTCTGCAGATGTAAGCGGGGGAATGGTTCCACTATTGTGGGGAATTTTCCTGGCTTCTATACCACCCTGGTGAAATGGACCAGCGAAAGGATCTGAGTCCCCGCTCCCACTTCTTTTACCCAAAGGCCTCCCTGACCCTGAGGGCTCCCCTTACATTTTCCTGAATAGCAGAGTCCTCAAAATCCCAATAAGGCTGGGCCCAGGTTGTCCCAGACCTTGCAGTCACTTAGGGCAGGGGCTAGGGTGTCCCCATTCTGGGATGCTCTCTTCACACTGCATGCTTTCTTGATCCACTGATCATTACATACAGTTCAAAGCGAATACAATTTATTAAACAAGCAACTGATTAAAAATAAAAGAAAAAGGAAAAAATGAGAAAGGTTAAATGAGAACACATAGCCCTTGCTCCGCTTGCTCCCCCGCGGCGGCCCGGCTGAGCGACGCAGAAGTCAGCCGAGCACCACGGCGGGATGTGAAGGGGGGCAGGGCAGTGTGATGTGCAATGTGGCTGCGACTCCAGGCTCCACCCCCTGGCCATGAACGTCACTGCCCTGCCCTCCTTCGCCTCCCGCAGTGGGAGCTGACTTCTGCACTGCTCAGTTGGGCTGCCGTGTGGTAGCAAGTGGCGCAAGCGACCGTTTGGGCTCCCTGGTCCCCCGAGTGAGAGGCAGGAGGGGGAGGAGAAGAGAAAGAGAGAGACAGAGAGGCAGGAGGAGGAGGAGAGCTGAGAGAAAGAGAGAGAGTGAGACATGGAGCGAGAGACCAGAGAGGACACCGACCTGGAGGAGAGACCTGAAAATCCGGTCTTATGATGGACTAATTGCCTAGTACAAATAATAATAGTCATAGTACGCATGGTGGGGAGTTAGGTCAGTGTCAGCTCAGCAAGATTGCAACAGGGTGGCTTACAGGACAGCATACTGGCATGGGGATCAATGTACCTAAGTTCTAGGACCAGTTTTACTTTTGGATGATGTGAAAGTCACTTTTTCTTGTGTTGTGCCTCAGTTCCCTGAACTGGAAAAATATGATAATAGTACTTGACTCCTTTGTACAGGACTTCTAGATCTACTTATGCAAAGTCCTTCATAAAAGCTAAGGATTGCTGAATTACCAATATCCCTCACCAAGTTACCCTGAACACAGAGTCTGAGGTTTTTTTTAGCAAGTTCTGACAAAACAAAATCATAATTCAAGATGCTGCCTCCATAGATGAAGTTAAAACATTCCCCTACCATTTTTCCTTTAAAGTAGGCTGGTCTTGTATAAACAATGGCTGAAGGACAGAGCAGATCACATAGAGCAGGCGATGGAGTGACTGTTTGTGGCATATGGCAATGAGTCATCTGTCATCTCCCTCGGGGGAGGGGGAAGTCACAGGATGACAAAGTGTCAAATTGGATTCAAATGTGCAAATTACAACTTTATATAGTTGCGCAGTACTTGGCTGCTTTGACAAATGAGGGAACATCTGATGTTACACTGCAGGTCATTTGTTAAGGAAGGTGGGTTTTTTCTTACATTTCAGATCTTTGATTCATTAATTCTGCCTGCTTGATATACAGTAACAACAAGTGTTGCATTTTAAACAGGCAAATAGGGTCTGTTTTAGGAGTAAACTCTCTGGGAAGGTTAATATTTATTATGAATGCATCTTAAATCTCTAATACATAATCAAATGTCATGAAAATGGAAGTCTTGAAAACAGAGACCAAAAATCATTTGCCCATACCTCTCGCTACAAAAAATGAATACAAGCTGCAAATTAACCTGAAGAAATATTTCTAGAAAGATGCTCTGCAGAAGTGACCAATGAATGGGACACACAGGTAGATTTTCCCATCTAAGACAGTTTATTGCAGTATTTAAATGTAAAACATAGCCCCTGATTTCTTGGCCATAAGCACTGCAGGCTTTTGCAGCTTCTGTTCCAATCCTCATCTCTACCCCAATAACATGTAGTCCTGTGGCACTATAGGCTATGTCTAGACTACATCCCTCTGTCGAAAGAGGGATGTAAATGAACCTGAGCGAAAGTGCAAATGAAGTGTGGATTTAAATATCATGCACTTCATTTGCATATTCACATCCGATCGCTGTTTCGAAAAAAGGTATTTCAAAAGTGAAACCGCAGTCTAGATGCAGTTCTGTTGAAATAAAACCCCTTTTTCGAAAGAACCCGTACTCCTCATTTTTTCAGGACGTGAATATGCAAATAAAGGGTGGGATATTTAAATCTGAGCTTCATTTGCACTTTCAATCGGGCTCATTTATATCCCTCTTTCGACAGAGGGATGTAGTCTAGCTGTGCCCCAGAGACTAACAAAAATATATATAGTATCATGAGTACCACTGTAGATTTTGCCCATGAAAGCTCATGATACTAAGTATCAGCCCCACCTACAGCACTGCTCCCTGTCCCTGCTGAGGCCCTGCCTCCAATGGGGAGGGAAGGAAGCAGGGCAGCATGCCAAGTGTGCCATAGCCTCCATGGAGCACTGGGGAGGGGAAGAGAGGCAGGGCAGCATACCGAGTGCACCCCAGTGAGGAGAGGAGGCACTTGTGATTGCATGGCTCCTGCCTACCTGGAGCGCTGGGAGAGGGAGGATACTGCATGGTCCCAGCCTTTCTTACCACGGCACCGGAAGGGCAGGTGCTGGGGATAGCAACACTCTGCCCCCCCCAGAACGCCTACAGCAGGCATTCTGGGGGGCAGAGTGTGGGTGTGGCCATACTTGATGGTTTGGGAAGACAAAACCCTCCCTCACCTATGCTACCAGATGTCCATGGTCTACTTGTTTTTAAAGTTACAGACTAACAGGGCTACCCCTCTGCTGCTCTCTACCCCAATATTATGCTGCATTGTAAACTATGATTGCTATCTGCTTTCCATGCAGCTGTGCACTCAGGGACTTGCAGTGGAATTCGTGTTGGTTATGTGACCATGAAACCGGAGCTGAGAGCAGCACAAGTTCTTCCAAAGATAAAAAATGGGCACAGGCATGGGAGGTAGATGGCACAGACTGATGTCTTCTTCTGGTTGTGCTGGTTCAACTGCTCACAAAGGCACAACCCTTTATCCCAACAAAGTAATTTAATCCTGGATAAATGATAGGAAGCCCTGATGTCCTGCTCAAGCTTTACTTCCCAAGAAGTAAAAGTTGGGTGAAGCTCATACTGAAGTCAAAGGTCCATTTCCACCTCATCCATTCCATATGTGCCCAGAGTTCTGATCCACTGCTCACGCTTCACTATTAGGCTACTTCTAGACTGGCATGATTTTCCGCAAATGCTTTTAACGGAAAAGTGTTCTGTTAAAAGCATTTGTGGAAAAGAGCGTCTAGATTGGCACGGGCGCTTTTCTGCACAAGCACTTTTGCGCAAAAGTATGCGTGGCCAATCTAGACGCGCTTTTGCGCAAAAAAGCCCTGATCGCCATTTTCACGATCGGGGATTTTTTGCTCAAAACAAATCTGAGCTGTCTACACTGGCCCTTTTGTGCAAAAGCTTTTGAGCAAAAGGACTTTTGCCTGAGCGGGAGCAGCATAGTAATCCACAAGAAGCACTGATTTCTTACATGAGATCGTCAGTGTTCTTGCAGAAATTCAAGCGGCAAGTCTAGAGACAGCCTTAGGCTGTGTCTACACTGGCCCACTTATTCCAGAAAAGCAGCTGCTTTTCCGGAATAACTTGCCAGCTGTCTACACTGGCCACTTGCTTTTCCGGAAAAGCAATGACGATCTACTGTAAAATTGTCAGTGTTTTTCTGGAAAAACTATGCTGCTCCCGTTCGGGCAAAAGTCCTTTCCCGGAAAAACTGTTCCAGAAAAGGGCCAGTGTAGACTGCACAGTAGTCTTTTCCGCAAAAAAAGCCCCGATCGCGAAAATGACGATTAGGGCTTTTTTCCGGAAAAACGCGTCTACATTGGCCACGGACGCTTTTCCAGTAAAAGTGCTTTTCCAGAAAAGCATCCTGCCAATGTAGACGCGCTTTTCCGGAAATACTTATAACGGAAAACTTTTCTGTTTTAAGCATTTCCGGAAAAGGATGCCAGTGTAGACGTAGCCTTATTGTTTATGATCAAAACTAGCTCAGGTTTGACTATATATGGAGCCATCACACTTCCCAGTTGCAATGGAGACTTACTCAAAGAGGGAGTAAGGATGAAGCAAAAACTCAGTCAAAATTTCTGTGTCTCTTCTTGAGTGCCTACAATTGTCTCGTAATCAGGCTCAGATGTGTATCTCACTGTGAGCTGATGAACTCAGCATTAACATGGATTTCCCAAACAATAAACTATACGTGTTCCAGGCAAATATAATTAAAAACCCTGGGACAGATTCTGGAACAGATTCAACCTACACTTTGTTGTCATTTTCAAAAGTGCAATGAACCAGGCAGTCAAAATAAATATGGTGCTTTCTGATGTGGTTATAATTTACTCCTGCTTGGCACTGATTAAACAACACTATTTTGATTTAAAAAATTAGAACAATTTAAAATGAGCATGGCACATATCAGGAGTAGCAATTCCACAAAAGGAGAGGCAATTCTTGATTTAATCTGAAGTCAGTGTTTTTCAAACTTTTTGGCCCGGGACCATTAAATGAATTAAAAAAATTTAATGGATTAAATGGATTAAAAATTGGCTAAGTGATGGCTCTCACTCGGTAACTGTACACAGGGAATCACCACTGAAGGGGGAGGAGGAGGCGGTGGGACCCAGCAGGGATTAGCTTTTGTCCCTGTGCTTAACGTTTTTATCAGTTACAGGCAGTCCCCAGGTTACGTACAAGATAGGGACTGTAGGGGTAGTTCGAACTAGGGGGGTAATGTATGCATACCGAACTTGCTAATGAAGCCCAGGATTTGAATTTCCCGGGCTTCATTAGCATAAAGCCAGCTCCGCCATTTTTAAAAGCCGGCTTGTTCGAACCCCGTGCCGCGTGGCTACACGCGGCACGGGCTAGATAGTTCGAACTATGTAGCCATTCCGATCTATCTGTACACCTGGTTCCACGAGGCGTTCCACGTTCCACGAGGGGGTAGTGTAGACATACCCTAGGTTTGTTCTTAAGTTGAATTTGTATGTAAGTAGGGGAAACTCTAGCCAAACATTTCTCCAGAGCTCAGTTTTATTCTCCCACACCTCACTTCCCTCAGTCCTTTATTCTCAAGCTGAGGTGTCTGCTGAGAAAAGCCGCTCCGCGTCTCCCTGGTCTGCTGGGGGGGGGGGGGCGCTAGCTTCGCGTCTCCCTGGTCTGCTGGGGGGAAGCAGCTAGTGCGGGGTTGCCTCACCCCGTTTGTAAGTAGGGATCCGATGTAAGTCGGATCCATGTAACCCCGGGGACTGTCTGTACTTGGAAGAAAACAAAATCATTGCTGAGACAGGCATAACAGCTTTGCGCAAGAGGGTTTTTCTTGCGCAAGAAGGGGCAGTGTAGAAAGCTCCGTCTTGTGCAAGAGCCTCTTCTGCAAAAATGGCGGCTCATTAGTTATGCAAATGAGGCTCAGCGATATTCCACGCTGAGCCTCATTTGCATAGCTCTGGCGCAAGATCGCACCAGTATAGACACAGCCCTGGTGTATGAACCCAGGGGACAAAGGCAACTTAAGGAAATAGAGGAAAAGGGTGCCTGCATCCTCTGAAACGGGCTCTCCTGATACAAGGGTCACCTTTTGATTTCTATCTATCACCAGTTTGCTAGAGTAACCCTTCAGTGCACTCTCCCAGTGTGATATGGAAATGATAAAAGAGGGTATGTCTACACTACAAAGTTAATTCAAACTAACAGGCGTTAGTTCGAATTAACTTTCATAGACGCTACACATGCAAACCGCTAGTTCGAACTTAATTCAAACTAGCAGAGCGCTTAATTCGAACTAGGTAAACCTCATTCCACGAGGACTAACGCCTAGTTCGAATTAAGTAGTTTGAATTAAGGGCTGTGTAGCCACTTAATTCGAAGTAGTTGGAGGCTAGCCCTTCCCAGGTTGCCCTGGTGGCCACTCTGGGCATAACCAGGAAAACTCTTCTGCCCCCCTCCCGGCCACGGAGCCCTTAAAGGGCCACGGTCTGGCTACAGTGCTTGTGCCAGTTGCAAGCCTGCCAGCACCCAGCCAGCAGACCCTGCACCTGGCACGCCATGAGCCAGCCACCCACTGCCACCCGCCTCTTCCCAGGACCAGGCTGGCGGCTCCCAGGAGCCTGCCCTGGGCTGCAAGAGGCGGGCACCCGCCTGGTCTAGTGCAGAGATCATGGACCTCATCGAGGTTTGGGGGGAAGCCTCCAATGTCCATGATCTCCACACTAGCCACAGGAACGCAGCCATCTACAGCATGGCCACCAGAGGCCACATGCAAACCCGGGAGCAGGTCCGCTGCAAGGTCAAAGAACTGCAGCAGTCCTACTCCAGGGCCTCCCAGCCAGGGGCCGACCCGGAGACCTGCCTCCACTTTGAGGCCCTGGACCACATCCTGGGGGCTCATGCCGTCCATGCCCCCCAGGTGGTGATCGACCCCAGGGCAGAGGGACCTGTCCTGGACACAGAGGAGGAGGACGCTGAAAGCCAGGAGCCTGCAGGGAGCCTGCCCAGGACCCAGGACCTCTGAGGCACCCCACAGAGCACATCACCTGTGTAGTTGCGATGCCAGCCAATGCCCCAAGGGAACCTCCACCGTCTTGCCACCCAGTCCGTCAAGACTGTAGACGTGTGTGGGGGAGGTGGGGCCCCGGAAAGGGCTAGAGAAACACAGGGGCTGACCCAGCAGTGCTCCGGGACCTTGTAAGAGAGAGGACCATTCCAGACGACCCCCTGGCAGAGTGTCTTTACAGGCAGACCCCTGACATGTGGTGGAGAATGTGGGCAGACAGCTGGTAATGTCCCCAGAGTAACGAATTTGCTCACAGGAGGAGAAAAGCTAACAGAGGGACATAGAGATGACAAGAATCTTAGAGTGGTTGACGGAGAATCAGAAACAGTTGGTGCAACAGTTATCTGTACAACACCAAGAACAGCAACAACAGCTGGTGCGTGAGCTGGCAGACCAACAGCTGGTGCGTGAGCTGGCAGACCAACAGCTGGTGGCAGCAGGCAAGAGCCTCAGGGAAAATGGGGATGGAGGCCAGGACCCTCAAAGAGGATGAAGGGGGACCTAGCCGCCAACTGCCCATTCAGCTGGCCAAGGTGGGGGCCGAAGATGACCCAGAAGCTTTCCTTGAAACATTTGAGAGGGTGGCCACGGTGGCCAGATGGCCAGAATCTCATTGGGCCATGCTCCTGGTCCTGTACCTGTCGGGCCAAGCTCAACTTGCCTACCGGGCCAAGCTCAACTTGCCTACCGGAACCTCTCAGCAAATGAAGCACTGCATTACTACAAAGTAAAAGAGGTGATATTGGACCAAATGGGGATCACCCCTGAGACTTATCGCCAGCGCTTCCGGAAGGAGCAGTATACCCCTGGAGAACGTCCAAGGGTGGTAGCTCAAAAACTCAGGGAGATGGGATGGCATTGGCTAGAGCAAAAGTCGGGGGTGCAGATAGCTGAGACGATAGTGCTTGAGCAATTTGTGAAGATTTTACCTCCCAGAGGACAATGGTGGGTGCATCGACACCGACCCTCCACATTGGGGGAAGCCATCAACCTGATGGAGGATCCAAGGAAAAGAGTAAGGTAGCCCATGGAGGGGAGGGGACTAAAGTAGGTTCTGAAGGTGAGTGGGGTGAGAAGGGGGGCACCAAGAAGATCCAAAACCCCAATCCTGGGTGAAGTGAGGGGAGGAAGTTAGCCCCCATTTGGCAGAGACCCCTCCAAGAGGGAAAGGGAGACCGAGGACCATGAGGAATAAAAAGGGATAGGAAACCCGGTAAGGCAAACCTCAAATGGGGTGCTTGCTATCAGTGTGGGGAAGAGGGGCACTTTAAAAGGGAATGCCCCCTAATAGACTGTACGTTCAGGAAAGTGTGGGTGGTCCCTGATACACGGGCAGTACAGGGTGCTACACAATGGACGGTCCCCCTTAAAGTAGGTAGGGTGTCAGTCAACGCCCTAGTAGACTCCGGCTGCAGCCAAACAATAGTCCGCACTGATCTGATACAGGACGGGGAACCAACCGGGAGGCCAGTATGGATGCAGTGCATCCACAGGGATATTCA
Organism: Pelodiscus sinensis; assembly: GCF_049634645.1. Taxonomy (NCBI): domain Eukaryota; kingdom Metazoa; phylum Chordata; order Testudines; family Trionychidae; genus Pelodiscus; species Pelodiscus sinensis. The sequence continues at coordinate 3,599,386 of NC_134739.1, read as the reverse complement.
TCCCTACCCCACTGCTAGAGTACAATTAGGTGATGGACGCACCAAAGAACTGTGCCGAGTAGCAGTTACCACAGTACTATCCTACCGTGTCCTAGTGGGCCAGGAATGGCCAGGCTTTGAGGCTTTGCTGAAGGAATACGGCTGGGGAAACTCAAGAGAAGCATTGGACCAAGAAGCTACCAAGGTTGTGATGGCTCAAGAGGAAGTACGACCCGAGATAGCCCGTGTGGGGCAACCGATGGAAGCCAGAGCGAGCGACCATCAGGAGGCACCCCTCGACCTGGACATCGATCAAGGGGATTTCCTGAGAGAATAGAGAGAGGACCCCACACTACGGGGAGCATGGGAGCAGGTCGGGGGTCTTCAAGAGGTGACTGCAGGAAGACGACCCCGTTAGTGGGCCATGATTTGAGGTACATTGCGATCACTTATATCGGGTAGTGACGAACGAGGAGGGTGGCAAAGTCTGGCAATTACCGGTCCTAGGGAGGTATAGTCTGCATGTTCTGAACCTGGCCCATACTCACCCTGGACAGGCCACCTGGGCTGGGAAAAAATGGTGCAAAGGATAGTACAATGGTTCTTTTGGCCAGAGGTCTACAGGGTGGTAAGAGATTTCTGTGAGTCATGCCCCGAGTGCCAAAGAACTTTGCCAGTCAAGGGACCAAAGGCCCTGCTAATCCCACTACCGGTAGTGGGAGTTCCCTTTGAGCGGTTAGCCCTCAATCTAGTAGGACCCTTAGAGAAATCAGGGAGTGGGCACCAATACATCTTAGTGATAATAGATTATGTGACCCGATACCCCGAGGCTATACCATTGCGTAACACGCCAGCTGCCTTGTTAGCCACCGAACTGGTGAACGTTTTCTTGTGAGTGGATCTGCCCAAAGAGATCTTGACAGACCAGGGGACCAAGGTGACCTCATGTTTAATGAAATAATTATGTAAGATGCTAAAAATTAAGACGTTGAGGACTTCGGTCTACCACCCACAGATCAATGGTCTAGTAGAACGCATTAAAAGAACACTTAAGCTGATGTTGCGATGGTTTGTGGAGGGGAACCCCCAAGACTGGGATCAACTCTTTCCCACATTGTTATTCGCGGTCCGAGAAGTTCGAAAGGTGGGATTCTCACCTTTCGAACTGCTTTACGGGAGCCAGCCCCGGGGTATCATATATATAGTAGCCCAGTGTCTGTGAGGGTACGTCTACGCTACAGAATTAGTTCGAACTAACTTAGTTCGAATTAGTTAATTCGAACTAAGCTAATTCGAACTAACGCGTCTAGAACTAAAAACTAGTTCGAACTAGCGTTTTGCTAATTCGAACTAGCATGTCCACATTGAGTGGACCCTGAACCGGGGTTAAGGATGGCCGGAAGCAGTGCCGGCAGGGCATCAGAGGAGGACTTAGAGCGTGGAGATGCTGTCTCAGGCTAGCCGAGGGCTGCGCTTAAAGGGTCCCGACCCCCACCCCGGACAGACAGTTCTCAGGGGTGCCCCGCTTGAAAACCAGTCCTGGCTTGGAGTGCCCTGAGTGCCCACACTGGGCACATCACAGCACTCGGCCATCAGCCCGGCTGCACTTGCCGCAGGCTGCCATCTGGGGAGAGGGGGCAATTGGGGGGCTGCAGGAGAGCTTCCACCCCCAGAAGCCTGCAGATCCAGCCCAGTCCTCCCCATCGGGGGCTCGTACCCCATTCCTCCCTCACCTCCTTTCACTTACCCTTTCTATCCTAGCCCCCCTTCCTGATGTACAAAATAAAGATAACGTTTCTTCCAACATTGACTCTGTCTTTATTGAACAAAACTGGGGAAGACTGGGAAAAGGAGGTGGGAGAGGGGAAGAGAAAGGCTGGGAGAGGGGAGGGCAACTAACATGATCAGGGGTTGGGAACAGGTCCCAGATGAAGAAAGGCTACAGAGACTGGGACTGTTCAGCTTAGAAAAGAGGAGATGGAGTGGGGACAGGATAGAGGTCTCTGAAAGCAGGGGTTGGGTGGAGAGGGTGCATTCAGAAAAGTTCTTCATGAGTTCCCCTAAAGATGGACTAGAGGACACCAAAGGAAAGGAATGGGTAGCAGGCTTCAAACTAGTAAGAGAAAGTTGTTCTTCCCAAAGCAAATAGTTAACCCGTGGAACTCTTTGCTGCAGGAGGCTGTGAAGGCTACAACTGGAACAGAGTTTAAAGGGAAGTGAGATCAAGTCATGGAGGTTGGGTCCATGGAGTAGTCTTAGCCAGGGGGTAGGAGTGGTGTCCCTGCCCAAAGTTTGTGGAAGGCTGGAGAGGGATGGCACGAGACAAATGGCTTGGTCACTGTCTTCGGTCCATCCCCTCCAGGGTCCCTAGGGTTGGCCGCTGTCGTCAGACAGGATACTGGGCTAGATGGACCTTTGGTCTGACCCAGGACGGCCATTGTAAGCTCAGGGCTCAGGGCCGGGGGTCTCAGTGGACCCCCTTGATTTTCATGCACACCTGCTCCTGGGTGGCCAGGCTGGCAGCTCTCCTGCCCTAGACGGCCACTTTCCTGTGCCTAGTGCGGAGATCGTGGACGAGGTCCACGATGTCTGCACTAGCCCAGGAAGGTGCCCACCTCTTGCGGTCCCGGGCAAGCTCCCGGGAGTCGCCAGCCTGGTCCCGGGAAGAGGGGGTGGGCTGGGGGACATCGGGTGGGTGGCTCTGTGCCGTGTCAGGTGCAGGGTCTGCTGGCTGGGTGCTGGCAGGCTTGCACCTGGCACGGGCACCGTAGCCAGCCTGTGCCCCTTTAAGGGGTCCGGGGCCGGGAGGGGGGCAGACGAGTTTCCCTGGTGTTGGCCAGAATGGCCACCAGGGAAACCTGGGGAGGGCTAGCCTCCCACTAGTTCGAATTAAGGGGCTACAAACCCCTTAATTCGAACTAGTAAGTTTGAACTAGGCTTAGTCCTCGTACAATGAGGTTTACCTAGTTCGAACTAAGCGCTCCGCTAGTTCGAATTAAGTTCGAACTAGCGGAGCGCTAGTGTAGCGCCTGTCAAAGTTAATTCGAACTAACGTCCGTTAGTTCGAACTAACTTTGTAGTGTAGACATACCCCAAGTGACTTAGTCTCTGCATAGAGAAGGAGGTGAATGGGAGTGGATGTGCAGGGGGATGCATGTGCATGTGTGGACATTATTTTCACATGTGTTCATATGTGTACTTGTGCATATATGTTTCTGGTCATGTCCATTCAGTGCTGTCTCTTTCCAACATGCAGTGCTGAGAAAATGATGCTTAACATTGTTGGCAATACCATATCACAAATCTGACATTCTCTACAAGCGGTGCTCTGTTCAAAGACTGTTAAGGGCCCTTCACTTGCTGCCACTGCTGGAGGTCAAGGGGAGTCTTGTCAATGATTATGAGGGGAACAGGAATAGGTTTTTAATTGTACCCACTCACTTCCTGCACTTCCCACTGCAGATGTAATTTCCACTTGAGGATACCTGCTCAGCCTAATTCTGATTGGGCTAACAATGCTAAATATACAGAGTAGCTGAACGGTGTCAGCAGTGGGAGAGTCTAGAAGCTCTAACTACATATCTGGTGTGTTGGATGGGATTCCTCGTAGGACAGCTAGCCCTATCCCCTCTGGCTACAAGTGATTTTCACCACACTAGATTGGCCAGTGCTAGCACAGGTGTATCTGCTCAAGCTGGGAATTATACCTCCAGCTCACAGGGATGCAGATTAGGCAGGTCAACATTGCAAATGAGGCAAGGATTTAAATATCCTGTTCTTAATTTGCATAAAAATGCCCTCTGTGTTTTGCTGACTCGGCACTTTGTTGGCAAAAAGTGGCAGTCTAGAGTCTGTCGAGAAAGAAAGCCTTTTTCAACAGTTCCTGTAAACCTCCTTGCAGGAGGCATAAGGGATCTGTCGCAAAAGGCTTTCTTTCTCGACAGATCCCACTCTAGACTGCCGTTTTTTGCCAACAAAGTGCTGAATCAGCAAAACGTGGTGGCCGTTTTTATGCAAATTAGGCACCAGATATTTAAATCCCTGCCTCATTTGCAATGTCGACCTGCCTAATCTGCATCCCTCTGCTAACAGAGGGATTCAGTCTAGATATACCCACAGTGTGGAACAGAGGTGGGCAAGAAACCTCTCATGGGCTGGATGCAGCCTGACAAGGCACTGGATCCGGCCCGCAGACCACCCGCCGGGACCCTCAGCAACACAGCAGCCGCTGTTTAAAGTGCAGGGCTGCTCCATACAGTTCTCTGCTCTGGAGGGAGGTGAAGCTTTGTGTGGTCCCCTTGCCTCCAGCTGGAAACAACCAGCTCATAGAAGCTGATCGCGTGGCCTGGAGGTTGGGGGCAGCACAAGCTTCTCACCCCTCCCGGAGTTGACAGCCATGTGGAGGGAGCAGCCTGCAGTTTTAAGCAGTCTCGGGCTGCAGCAGGCAGGGAGCCCAGCCTGCCTTGGGGATGCTGCAGGGCTGCTGGCTGGGAGACACTTAAGTAAGCCCCTCCCAGCCAGAGCCTGCCTCTAGCACTCCAGCCCCTCCCGCACCCCAACTCCCTCTCCCAGGTCACCATCCAAACCAGGGGTGGGCAAAAGGGCCCTACTGTTCCCCCACCCCCCAAGCCAATTAGGACCTCGGGGTGGGAGAGCACCCAAAGCCTCCTCCCACCCCACCAGGAGCACGTGATGCTTTGAAGCACCGCATGCTGCTCACAGGGCAGGGGGGAGAGCGGAGGAGGCTTCACATGCTCCCCTGCCCCCAGGCCAATCAGGGCCTGGAGGCAGGGGAACTGTATGAAGCTTCCTTCACCCTGCCCCGGCCCTGTGAGGAGCCCGTGGCACTTTGAAGATAGGGAAGGGAAGAAATCAGATGATAGGACCAATCGCGTCCCTCCTCAGATGTACCATTCTGTATTGATCCCACATGGCCCCAAATGAAGGACAATTCTTGGGCTTGTATTTGGCTATCAATGTGATACAATATTCCTGATGTTTTCAGCAGCATGTTTTTGCTTTGCCACAGGAACGCATGCTGGCAATGAACTGGTTTAAACCAAAGATTTCCATTTCTTCTGGAAGCTGACACAAGTTCTTGTTTGCACAACATTTTGTGTGTATTTGGTAAAGCCCCTTGGTGTTTGGTGGAGGGTGCTGCATACATTCATAACTAATAATTAGCTCCCTGGAAATTTATTATTTTAAATGTTTCTAAATAAATAACCGCAAATCCCCTCAAATATGAGCTTTTATATAACTGCACGAGACTGAGGAGTCTGCTGTTTTCAGTCAGGAAACCCCAGCTCAAGTGCATCACTGGCGTTGGCTGGACTTGAGCTTCCAAACCCAGAATGAGAAATGGAAACAGTTGCATTTCTGGAAAGTAAAATGAGGAAATCTCCCAGCACTGGAATTTCTTGCCTGAGTCTAGATTGGATCATTTCTCAAAAGGTGTTGACTTTTCAACCAGTGATGCCCTTGAACTTGAATCCTGTAGTCCTGCTTCTCACAAGGAGTAATTCTGTTCCCAACTGTGCATGGCAACGGTTACACTAGTGTAGACACTGTGTTGCCAGAAATTCCATCTTACTGGCCTCCAGGAGGCCTCCTTCAGCTGTCCACCATGACCGCTCTAGTGACACCTTGCATCTCTGCTGCTCTCCTGCTGAGCTCAAAAAGCCTCAGGAGCTTTAGAATGGCCTGTCCCATTCAGTCAGGTTTGAGAGCTCTTGACAAGCAAGACATGTGGACATGACTTTCACCTCCAATGTGTCCAACCCTGCAACAACAGTGAGTTCTTCTGCTCCCATGCTCTTCACTTCCCAGGGGTGCAGAAGAGCTCCATCCTGGTGTGACCAGGAGATCCTGGACCTCATCGAGGTGTGGGAGGATGAAGCCATCCTCAATGACCTCAGGACCAAACAACAGAAGCTGGATATCTACGGCAAAATTCCAACCAGCCTTGGGGTGAAAGGCCATTCCAGGAACATTGAGCCATGCAGGCTGAAAGTCAAGGAGCTGTGGCAGTCCTATCAGAAGGCCAAAGAACAGAGCGGACACTCTGGGCAGCACCTCACACCTGCTGCTCGTACTGCCAGCTGGATACCCCCACCATGGTCATTGAGCCTGGCCAAGGCACGCATGGCATCAGCCTGCAGGAATGCGGGGGTGTAGGGGCCATGGCCACAAGGAGGAGGAGGAAGAGGTGGAGGAGAAGGAGACTAGCCAGATGATGATGGCTGAGAGCCAGGAGCTGCTCTTGACATTGGAGCTATTCCTCCACTCCCAGGACATCTTCCAGGCCACCGACAACCCAGGGGAGGGTACTTCTGATGAGTTCTCTAACTTTGTCTAAGTACAAGTGGTGAAGGCAATTGAGTGTGAGGGGTGGTGCACACTCTCTCTCTCTTTCTTGCTCTCTTTCTCTATACCTACACAGTTTGGAGGGCACGGAACAGCTCATTCACGTATTTGCAGATGGAGTACCAGTCTTGAGTGCCGAATTCCATTAAGCTCTTGCATAGGACCCTCTCAATCTTTCTCACAAGGTTTTTGGAGAGGCCAGTCTTATGTCATCTACCATGGTAAGACACCTTCCACCATGCAAGGTGGTAGGACACCTTCCACCAAAGTAGGACACCTTCCACCAAGCCACCAGTAAGTAGTTTGGTGTCAGGGAACTGTACAGCAGTGCAGCATAAGAGTCAGGTTCATGGCCACAGTCAGAAACATTTGCACCCAATCAATCGTAGTGATTCGGAGGAGACTCAGATCTCACATGGCAACTTGGTGGGAGGAGATGGAAGGAAGCCTATTAGCACTCTCTGGGGAAGCCACAAGTGCCACTCACACATCCCTTCCCTCTCCTGCAGACAGGAAAAGAAGCACTCTTGCCAGAAAGCCACGAGTGCCAGACCTGGCATGAGCTGGACATACCAGGAACCCGACATTCCCCTTTCCCCCTCTGCCACCAGCAGGATCCTGGCCTGGCCAGGAAAGTTGCACTGTCCTAAGAAGCCAAAATGATGCCAGGGAGCGGCTCGTGTGCTAGCACAAGATGATGTTCTCTACCTAGGCCACTGTGATAGAGCTCATGGTGACCTGCCTCAAATAAATCACCAGCCAGAACCCCACCCATCCTGTGCCTTCCACCACCAGGTCCCTGGAGCTGCCAGGGCCCCAGAACATACGGGGAGGGGGTATTGGAACCTCAAGGGAAGCTGGAGGCTCCAGGCCATCTGGAGGCAGAAGGTAGTCCCACTCCCATTCCCTTCCCCCCTCTGGGTTCCCATTCCCTGTGTGTTTTCCTCTAAATAAACACTCCAGTTATTTGTACAAGGGACTGATTGAACTGCAGGGATTAGGTGGGATGAGGCCACATCTGGGCTGTGTCTAGACTGGCCAGTTTTTCCGGAAAATCAGCCGCTTTTCCGGAAAAACTTGCCAGCTGTCTACACTGGCCGCTTAAATTTCCGCAAAAGCACTGACGATCTCATGTGAGATTGTCAGTGTTTTTGCGGAAATACTATGTTGCTCCTGTTCGGGCAAAAGTCCTTTTGTGCAAAACTTTTGTGCAAAAGTGCCAATGTAGACAGCCCAGATTTGTTTTCCTCAAAAAAGCCCCGATGGCGAAAATGGCGATCGGGGCTTTTTTGCGGAAAAGCGCATCTAGATTGGCACGGACGCTTTTCCGCAAAAAGTGCTTTTGCGGAAAAGTGTCCGTGCCAATCTAGATGCTCTGTTCCAAAAATGCTTTTAACAGAAAACATTTCCGTTAAAAGCATTTCCGGAAAATCATGCCAGTCTAGACGTAGCCCTGGAGTAATGTGTCTAGTTCTGGGCCCCCCACTATAGAAAGGATGTGGACGCATTGGAGAGGGTCCATCGGAGGGCAACCAAAATGATTAGGGGGCTGGAGCACATGACCTATAAGGAGACACTGTGGGATTTGGGTTTGTTTAGTCTGCAGAAGAGAAGAGTGAGGGGGGATTTGAGAGCAGCCTTCAACTTCCTGAAGGGAGGTTCCAAAGAGGATGGAGAGAGGCTGTTCACAGTAGTGACGGTTGGTAGAACAAGAAGCAATGGTCTCAAGCTACAGTAGGAGAGGTCCAGGTTGGATATGAGGAAAAACTATTTCCCTAGGAGGGTGAGGAAGCACTGGGATGGGTTCCCTAGGGAGGTGGGTTCCCTAGAGGTTTTTAAGTCTCGGCTTGACAAAGCCCTGGCTGGGTTGATTTAGTTGGGATTGGCGCTGCCTTGGGCAGGGGGCTGGACTTGATGACTCCTGAGGTCTCTTCCAGCTCTATGATTCTACGATTCTATGATGGAGAGGGCAGGGCAATGAAAGGCAAACACAAGGAATGCAGAGACACCTTGTGATGGGGAAAAGTCTCAACCCTGTTCTTGCATAAATCTATCCATCAAGGCATCTCTGATTAGCACTGCCCCTTACTGTGCTCTCCTTATTATGCTGGTGTATGGCTGCTCAACCCTCTGGCTAGGCACTCTGGCTCAGCCCCCCACCCTGCCAGAAAGGTTTCCTCCTTGTTCTCACACAGGTTATGGAGCACACAACAGGCCACTACCATCAAGGGAATGTTGCTAGTTTAAACTTCAGGGACCCACACAGCTGCAGCAGCAGCAAAATGAGTATGTGAGCCACCGATCCAGTCGTGAGATAAAGCCAGGACATTTCAGCAAAACTAAGGTTACTCCTGGCACACCAACGCAGCTCTACTGCCTTCTCCACTTTTTTGATTGACAGGCATTAACAGCCCAGCATAAAACACCAAGGATGACGTTCAATGGGGGGAAGCAATCTATGTAGCCACAGATGTGACTTGCTGCTGACTCCCTGCCGGTTTAACAATAGTGAACTAGGCCCTAGTGGCCAAGTTGTCAGTAGAGTAACTTTAGGCTGTGCCACACCTAATCTGGCAGCTGCGGGGCTAGATTATCTGCTTGAGCAAGTAGCAATATGCTGCTGCACCATCCTCAGGAGATGAGCAGGGAATGATTAGTTATCATATAGAGAGAGGCCCAGTTCCTTCCCTGCTGTGATGGGAGCTGATCCACACTGTGCTGCCCCCGGGCTGGCTCACCAAAACAGTGATTTGGCAGTGGGTTAGTCTGAAGAGACACCTTGCCCATGTCAGGAGGGGAGTACCTGGCATGTGGCCCCTGCCTTCCCCTCTATGACTGCAGTGGCAGTGTGGCTGCACTAAAGGGTCACATGCCTCTGTGTTGATGCAGATCATGCCTTGGATACTGAGGATTGAAGGTATTGTGGTGGAAAAGAAACTGATGGGGTGTGTTTGTGAGTAGGGTCCATTAAAGCAGACTTAGAAAGTAGACTCCATGAAAGTAGAAGCACCCTGGTTTACCCAAATGATACGTTCACAGTCCACAAGCAAAGAAATTAGATTAAAAACATAACTACTCTTGCTGGAAGGACGCAATGCAATACTGCTTTAGTTCTGACAATTCAGAAAAATAACACACAAAAAGCTGAAACAGAGGAAAACCAGGATTCTCCTTTTGGCAGTGAGGTGCAATTCACCCCACCTTGCCCAGCTCTTTCCTCCAAAGCCCCATTGGGGCCTTTGCCTGCAAAATGAATCCTCTGGAATGGAATTGAAAGAAGTTTATTCAATGACTGTTTGCTCCCCTTCACTTGTTCTGCCCTTGGAGTTGGGATGCAGCTCAGCAGTAGGCATGTGTCCTGGGGATTATGGAAAGGGCAGGCCTGTATGTAGGTTTTCCCAGGAGAGACTCATGCTGTGTTGACACCCATTACGTTTATGCTTGCATAAATGAGCAGCCCTCTAATTCTAACTTCTGCCAAATCATTACATGACTCAGTGAATCCCCAGTGCAGTGTGCTTCAAGTCTTGCAGGCAAAGAATGCATCAGGCTTGTCACAGTAAAATGTGAATAGACACAAAGAATGACAATGACAAAGAGAGATCAGCAGGAGATGCAAACCAGGGCCTGGGCAACAGAATGGTAAAGACTTGTTTAATTGAGTGCACTGTGTTTCAATTAACTATTTTCTTGACTTTTAGTAAAACGGGGATTTATTCTCTGTTCAGTTCTTCTTGAGCTGCATTAGTATACCAGAGATCAGCTGAATAATAAATATCATCCAGTTGCAGTGTAATTATCAAGAAATTATTTACAGAGATGAGAAATTGTTTCCACAAACAAACAGTGTGTCCAATCTCATCATGAAGTGGACTGGCAGCTGGTCTGCTGCATACAACTGTCCCCCAATGTGGTGTATTGGCAGGCCAACACAAGAATAATGATGCTTTCAAAGAAAGACTATGGAACAACTCATGGAAGCAGCAAACATACACATTGTCAACGTGATTCACTGAGTAATCCTAGAATAATGCAGTGTAAACTACTAGGAGATAATAACAAGTGAAGCTTGGCTCATCTCCCTGAAACTCATGGCTGACATAGTCACCAATTTTTGTTATCTAGCAAAGCTTGGTGCTCTCATGGAATGCCAGCCAAGGAACTTTGCTCCACCAGAGCCCTCATGCATTCACAGCAGACCAAGCTGCTGATGTGTTTCCATTTCTTACAACCAACCATAAATATTGTTTCGTGCATGTCCTTGCAAGAACTAGACAAACAGTTGGGGTACGTCTACACTACATGCCTCTGTCGGCAGAGGCATGTAGATTTGTTTGTTCAGCAAAGGTAAATGAAGCCACGATTTAAATGATCGCGGCTTCATTTACATTTACATGGCTGCCGCACTGAGCCGACAAACAGCTGATCAGCTGTTTGTCGGCTCGCCGCTAGTCTGGACGTTCCCCCTGTCGACATCAAAGCCCTTTGTCGGCAGCCCCGGTAAACCTCATCCCACGAGGAATAACGGGGCTGCTGACGAAGGGCTTTGATGTCGACAGGGGGAACGTCCAGACTAGCGGCGAGCCGACAAACAGTTGATCAGCTGTTTGTCGGCTCAGCGCGGCAGCCACGTAAATATAAATGAAGCCGCGATCATTTAAATCGCGGCTTCATTTGCCTTTGCTGATCTGTCTAATCTACATGCCTCTGCCAACAGAGGCATGTAGTCTAGACACAGCCTTGGATATTTGCCTGACATGATTCAGAAAAGGATTAGACATTGTTTGAATGAGGGAGGCCCATGCAGTGACATTAGCTAAGATAGGCAATAAGACTATTAATCTGCATGCTTCTGAGTATAGTGAGATCACCAGTTGGGGATCAGGAAGGAATTTCTCTCATGGGGTAAAATTGCACAGGGACCTAGTGCTTTTTTTAGAAGTATCAAGACCAAAAACATATCCGGAAAATGGTCACCAACTGACAAACCAAAAAAACAAAAAACAAAATTGTTTGGGTCCATCAGAACATTTTTTCTGTATTTTTTAAATGTTTTCAATTTTTACTATTTTTAACGTTTTGTATAAGTTATATTTTGAAACAAACAATCATCTAAATCAAAATCTCCTAGAATTTCCTTTGGAAAATGTCAAATTGGAATGGTTCCATACATTTTTGAACGTTCTCTTTCAACAATTCTTTGAATCAGAAAATCAGTCAAAAGTGACATTCCTCATGGACAGTTTTGGTTTTAATTAACTGGTAATTTTCAGTGGCAGGTGCAGGAGGAGGGAAATTGCTAAAAAAGTCCTCCCCACCTCTCCTCTGCTCTACATTATCTATTGATCTGGTCTGTTGAAGCCAGTCTAAGCCAATGTCTCTATTTCTCATAGCTACATAAATGCTTTCACAGTGGCCAGTCACTATTTTGCTACCTTTAAAATGTTGCTGCCATGTTAAGTGTCTGTGAACCCTGTCTTCAGTAAACATACATATAGGCTACATCTACATTGCACTTTCTTGTGCAAGAACATATGCAAATGAAGTGTGGTGATGAATATTGCCACACCTCATTTGCATACTTAATGAGCTGCCATTACGTACAAGGGACTTTTGCACAAGGGACTTTTGCTCATGAAGGAGCAGTATACACTGCTCCTTTTTGCACAAAACCACCCTCTTGAGCAAGAGCCATTCTGCCGCTTATTTTCAGGCAGACTGGCTCTTGTGCAAGAGGGAGGTTTTGCGCAAAAATGGAGACTTATTAAGTATGCAAATGAAGCGCGGTGATATTCATCGCCGCCGTTCATTTGCATATGTCATTGCACAAGAAAGCGCAATGTAGACGTAGCCATAGGACACACTCTCCTCCTGGGTGTGTCCAAGTGCCTCCGAGTGAGCCTCCAGTCTGATCATGATAGCAGTTTTCAGGTATCTAAACGGGTGTCATAAGGAGGAGGGAGAAAACTTGTTCATCTTGGCCCCTGATAGAACAGGAAGCAATGGGCTTAAACTGTAGCAAGGGAGGTTTAGGTTGGACATTAGGAAAAAGTTCTTAACTGTCAGGGGGTATGTTTACACTACAAAGTTAGTTCGAACTAACGGACGTTAGTTTGAACTAACTTTAATAGGCGCTACACTAGCGCTCCGCTAGTTCGAATTTAATTCGAACTAGCGGAGCGCTTAGTCCGAACCAAGAAAACCTCATTTTACGAGGCTTAAGCCTAGTTCGAACTAGCTAGTTTGAATTAAGGGGTGTGTAGCCCCTTAATTCGAACTAGTGGGAGGCTAGCCCTCCCCAGCTTACCCTGGTGGCCACTCTGGCCAACACCAGGGAAACTCGTCTGCCCCCCTCCCGGCCCCGGACCCGGTAAAGGGGCACGGGCTGGCTACGGTGCCCGTGCCAGGTGCAAGCCTGCCAGCACCCAGCCAGCAGACCCTGCACCTGGCACGGATCGAGCCACCCACCCGATGGCCCCCAGCCCTCCCCCTCTTCCCGGGACCAGGCTGACAGCTCCCGGGAGCTTGCCCGGGACCGCAAGAGGCGGGCACCCGCCTGGGCTAGTGCGGACATCATGGACCTCGTCCAAGACGTCCGCACTAGGCACAGGAAAGTGGCCATCTAGGGCAGGAGAGCTGCCAGCCTGGCCACCCAGGAGCAGGTGTGCATGAAAATCAAGGTGGTCCACTGAGACCCCCGGCCCTGAGCCCTGAGCTTACAATGGCCGTCCTGGGTCAGACCAAAGGTCCATCTAGCCCAGTATCCTGTCTGACGACAGCGGACAACCCTAGGGACCCTGGAGGGGATGGACCGAAGACAGTGACCAAGCCATTTGTCTCGTGCCATCCCTCTCCAGCCTTCCACAAACCTTGGGCGGGGACACCACTCCTACCCCCTGGCTAATAGCACTCCATGGACCCAACCTCCATGACTTGATCTCACTTCCCTTTAAACTCTGTTCTAGTTCTAGCCTTCACAGCCTCCTGCAGCAAGGAGTTCCACAGGTTGACTCTTTGCTTTGGGAAGAACAACTTTCTGTTACTAGTTTGAAGCCTGCTACCCATTCCTTTCCTTTGGTGTCTTCTAGTCCTTCTATTATGGGAACTAATGAAGAACTTTTCTGTATGCACCGTCTCCACCCAACTCCTGCTTTTAGAGACCTCTATCCTGTCCCCTCTCCGTCTCCTTTTTTCTAAGCTGAAAAGTCCCAGTCTCTTTAGCCTCTCTTCATATGGGACCTGTTCCCAACCCCTGATCATTGTAGTTGCCCTCCCCTCTCCCAGCCTTTCTCTTCCCCTCTCCCACCTCCTTTTCCCAGTCTCCCCCAGTTTTGTTCAATAAAGAGAGATTCTATTTTTGACCACACGTTTTCTTTATTTTGTACATCAGGAAGGGGGGCTAGGGAAGGGTAAGTGGAAGGAGGTGAGGGAGGAATGGGGTACGAGCCCCCGATGGGGAGGACTGGGCTGGCTTTGCGGGCTTCTGGGGGTGGAAGCTCTCCTGCAGCCCCCCAATTGCCCCCTCTCCCCAGATGGCAGCCTGCGGCAAGTGCAGTCGGTCTGATGGCCGAGTGCTGTGATGTGCCCAGTGTGGGCACTCAGGGCACTCCAAGCCAGGACTGCTTTGCAAGCGGGGCACCCCTTAGAACTGTCTGTCCGGGGTGGGGGTCGGGTCCCTTTAAGCACAGCCCTCGGCTAGCCTGAGGCAGAAGCTCCACGCTCTAAGTCCTCCTCTGATGCCCTGTCGGCACTGCTTCCAGCCATCCTTAACTCCGGATCAGGGTCCACTTAATGTGGACATGCTAGTTCGAATTAGCAAAACGCTAATTCGAACTAGTTTTTTAGTCTGGATGCGTTAGTTCGAATTAACTAATTCGAACTAAGTTAGTTCGAATTAGCGCTGTAGTGTAGACATACCCTGAGATAGTATCTCGATAGATAGTTGCCACCCCACCTCCCCGACCATTAAGATGCGGCTGATGCTGTACTGAGAACCCAGCCGGGCAATTCCCGAAGTTACTTCTGAGTCTCACCAGAGTGAGAACAAAACTGGACCTTCTGTCTTTTTTGGGTCTGGCCCTTCTGGTCTTGTTTACCACCATGATGACACCAATTTCCTGTTGGTGAAGGTGCACTGAGCAATGTAGTGGAAAACTGGCTCCCGGGAGTGTCATTTGGACTGGTGCCTGTTGCTGAATAGAGCTGCAGGATGATGCCAATTTTAATAGTAAAGGGAACATTGCATTTTTTTCCAGAGCCACTTTTGAATTAAGCTGGACTGTCTCCTATGGCAGTGTGTGCAACACAGTAAAATGCTCTGGAGCTTGATTAAACACAGAAGTGAAGCGTAGGCATGGCTGCTGTTATTTGAAAAGGGGAATGTACATATGCAGTACAGCCGATCAGAAAAAAAGATGTGAACTGAAATGGCAAGATCTTACCCTGCAGAATGTCAGGCAGTAAATTAATGTCAATACTTGGGGTGTTTGAATTTGACAATGCAAAGAAATGACTGTTGAAAGGCACCCTGAGGCCTGGCCGCCGTAGGAGCTTTCTCTGAAAAGAAAACAATACTAATCCCCCTTTCCCCCACTTCAGATGTTCCAGGACTAATTCTCCTGTCCCCTGGCTCTTTTCACTGCTGCCTTACTTCCCGAGTCTCTGCACTGGCTTCCACTTAGCTTCTTTTTAAAGGCCATGCTTCTGCTCCATCTTCCGAACTCTTAGTGTGGCTTTTCTTGTGCTGGTACAAATCAGGGTAACTCCATTAAAGACAATGTAAATAAGAGAAATGGGACCTACATTCTCTCCCAATTACACATGAGCCTTCAATTCCTGCTGCACCGCACTCTCTTTCTTACGCTTCTCCCAAATATCTCCTCTACCCTACTCCAATGTAGTTGTATATTATGTCTTTCCTTACCTTTAGAGCAACATCTTCTTTAGAAACAGTTCTGAAAGCGCAACCATCCTGTTAGCCACTCCAGTCATCTGCTGCTTTGAGCTTTTATACAGCTTTGGATTGCATAGACCCCCAGGGAATGGGTGCAGTGCAGCCGATGCAACTATACAGACTCATGCTAGCTCCGCTCAAGTCCACTGTGAGACGGACAGTAGTGGTCCAGACTAGCCATCTGAGCTCAGATCTAAGGGGTCGGGTAGGCTCACTCTCTGGTGACTAGCCTGAGCTCCAGAACGTGGTGCATGAACATCTTGAATCGTACTAGTGTCGGTCACTCTTCCTATGCTAGGAGGTAGGCTCCTGCCCACAGGGTAGCCATACTCCCTGGCTGTGTCTACACTGGGCCACTTATTCCAGAAAATCAGCCGCTTTTCCGGAATAAGCTGCGAGCTGTCTACACTGGCCCTTGAATTTCCGGAAAAGCAACGATGCTCTACTGTACAAAATCAGCCGCTATTCCGGAAAAACTAGTCTGCTCCCGCTCGGGCATAAGTCCTTATTCCGGAACACTGTTCCGGAAAACGGCCAGTGTAGACAGCCCAGTAGTCTTTTCTGGAAAAAAAGCCCGGATCGTGAAAATGGCAATCGGGGCTCTTTTCCGGAAAAGTGTGTCTACATTGGCCACAGACGCTTTTCCGGAAAAAGGGCTTTTCCGGAAAAGCAGCCTGCCAATGTAGACGCTCCTTTTCCGGAAAAACTGAAAACGGAATATTATTCCGTTTTAAGTATTTCCGGAAATTCATGCCAGTGTAGACACAGCCCCCTTGTCTTCCACTGGTGCTTAGATCCGTGGGCCAGGGAGTGTGTTTTCTCTCTCTCCTCTCTCTCTCTCTCTCCATCCCCTCCCCCCAATTTGTCACTCGCATCCACACTAGAAAATACAGACACCCTACAATCGCAAGATCATCTTTTTTTCTAAAGAGGATTAAGAAAAATGATAATTTCAATGGAAAAAGAGGCTGAGCAGTATTCTTTTTTTCAAGAACTTGAAACCAGAGTGTTCCCTTCAGTGTCCATAGTAATCACAGCTTAAACGTGAGATAGTATCCATTCAGTGTGGACATCTTTTGAAAAAGCAGATTGCTTTTTCTATGTGCTTTTGTGTGTGGATGCTCTCTTTCAGAAGAAGTTTTTTTGGAAGATCTCTTCCGAAAAAAGGTTCTTCCGAAAGAAGCCTGCTGTCTAGACATAGTCATTGTGCTACATGTAGGAGCCTTGCAGATAGAGCCCTGCATTTGGCCTCAAGCAAAGTTGGATTTAATCCCTCTCTCTGCTACTAATTTGCTGTAAGATCTTAGGCATATCATTTATTACTCTGTGCCACAGTTTCCTCATCTGTAAAATGGAGATAATGTTTTTGATCCCCTTTGGTAAAGTACTTGATAGTACAGAAGAAAAAAGAATGTCCATACAGGGTCAGACAAAAGACACATCTAGTCCAGTTTTCTGTTCCCCAAGGCTGTGTCTAGACTACATGGCTCCATCGATGGAGCCATGTAGATGAGGGTTGTAGGCAAAGGCAAATGAAGCCGTAATTTAAATGATCGCGGCTTCATTTAAATTTACATGGCTGCCACGCTGAGCCGACAAACAGCTGATCAGCTGTTTGTCCGCTCAGCGTGCTAGTCTGGATGCTCCCGCGCCGACATCAAAGCCCTTTGTCGGCAGCCCCGTTATTCCTCGTGGGATGAGGTTTACCGGGACTGCCGACAAAGGGCTTTGATGTCGGCAGGGGAGCGTCCAGACTAGCGCGCTGAGCGGACAAACAGCTGATCAGCTGTTTGTCGGCTCAGCGCAGCAGCCACGTAAATTTAAATGAAGCCGCGATCATTTAAATGGCAGCTTCATTTGCCTTTGCCAAAAAAACAAATCTACATGGCTCCGTCGACAGAGCCATGTAGTCTAGACATACCCCAACAGTGGGCAGTGCGAGGTGCCCCAGAGAGAATGAATAGAACATAACAGGTGATCTGTAGATTTCATTATTGTTAATATATATATATATATTGGATTCCAGTTGAATTTACATGGTCATATCTTATTGGTCTCTGTCCCGCAAAGACATGCTCATGTACTTAGCTTTAGACATTCTGGACAGTCCCACTGAGGATCAGTATAGTTCAAAAACAGCTGTAATAATTTTACTCAAAAAACTCACATGTGGACAAACCTGGACTATGGAAATGTTCAGATCAAAAGATTCCACAAATTTCTGATGCCTGAAAATAGGCCTTTAAAATGGAAACTGGTTTACTATTTTAATTATAGAGAGATTGTTGGCACTGCCACTTAAATGCATACAGGTGGATTCATGCATATGTAACCCCCACACCTAGGGTACGTCTAAACTACATGCCTCCGTCGATGGAGGCATGTAGATTAGACAGATCGGCAAAGGGAAATGAAGCTGCGATTTAAATAATCGCGGCTTCATTTAAATTTACATGGCTGCCGCGCTGAGCCGACAAACAGCTGATCAGCTGTTTGTCGGCTCAGCGCACTAGTCTGGACGCTCCATGCCGACCTGAAAGCCTTTTATCGACATTCCCGTTATGCCTCGTAGGATGAGGTTTACCGGGGATGTTGATAAAAGGCTTTCATTTCGACAGGGGAGCATCCAGACTAGCATGCTGAGCCGACAAACAGCTGATCAGCTGTTTGTCGGCTCAGCGCGGCAGCCACGTAAATTTAAATGAAGCGGCGATTATTTAAATTGCGGCTTCATTTCCCTTTGCCAAAAAACAAATCTACATGGCTCGGTCGACGGAGCCATGTAGTTTAGACGTACCCTGCTAGTGTGGTTCACTGTCCCATGCAGTGGAACTTAGACCACAACAGATAGGACCAAGAGACCTCTACAAGAAGAGCGACAAGAATGATTAAAGGTCTAGAGAACATGACCTATGAAGCCAGGCTTCATGAACTGGGCTTGTTTAGTTTGGAAAAAAGAAGATTAAGGGGGGACATGATAGCGGTTTTCAAATATCTAAAAGGGTGTCACAAGGAGGAAGGAGAAAATTTGTTCCTCTTGGTTTCTGAGGACAGGACAAGGAGTAATGGGCTTAAAGTGCAGCAGGGGAGGTTTAGATTGGACATTAGGAAAAAATTCCTAACTGTCAGGGTGGTCAAATATTGGAATAAATTGCCAAGGGAGGTGGTGGAATCTCCCTCTCTGGAGATATTTAAGAACAGGTTAGATAGACATCTGTCAGGGATGGTGTAGATGGAGCTTGGTCCTGCCTTGAGGGCGGGGGGCTGGACTCGATGACCTCTCGAGGTCCCTTCCAGTCCTATGATTCTATGATTCTATGAAGATGGGCTGAGAGAAAGCTGGTTTTATAGCTTGCTTCAGCAGTCCCAGGTTCAGATCTGCCCAGTGGTGGTTACACATAGGCAATTGAGATTTTTATGTACCTTATTTCTGCTTTCTGTATTTTATTTTGCATCAAGTGTTTCACATCCAAAACACCCAAAGCAAAAACAACTTCCCAAATCTCTATAGCACATATAATGCATAGTTATTATAGCTGGAAGGATCTTCCTTTCAGAATGCCAAATGAACAAAGAGAACATCACAGTTCAAGAGTTTGCCTTCAAGAAAAAAAAATCCAAAGACAACAAAAATATTTGACAATAACTTTTTTGTTCAAGGACAGCTGGGCCTCTGCAGACCTCTCAGGTCTATACCCGTGTTAAATTGCCTCCCAGAAAAGAACGGTTTGCTATAAATCATAGGACTTGAGGCAGCAACACTAGAATTAACACTGTAATGAAGTATCAGGCTAAAGCTCTATGTTTGGATGGCTCACATCTTTCTCAAAACATGGTGGATTGAGCTGGAATTTCTCCTGGCTGGTCCCAGCCAAGACAGGAATTTTTCAGGAAAAATTCATCTTTAAAAACCACAAAGCCAGGGCATACTTGCAAGATCCACCTTTGATGGAAGATCAGATTTGCTGCACTCAGGGGGACCAACAGCCTCCATGGGACCCTGGGCAAAGTTGGGGGGAGTGGTTCTGTGCCCCCAGAAGGGGCAGGGCAAAGAGCAGCAAGGCCACAGCATCATCTGGAGTGTGGCACTGCCTCGCCCCATCCCTTAGTTCTGACCGGAGCACATGGTGAGTTGCTCCTACAGCAATTTAAAGGGCCTGGGGCACTTTATAGCAGCCAGGAGCCCCAAACCCCTTTGAATCATTGGGCCCAAGGGCAACTGCCTCCTTTATCTTCCCCTCCCCTATCAGTGGGTCTGGCCACATTGGATCAACTTATCAGTCCATGAAGCCTGGAATTCCTGCCCAGCAATTTCCAAAATTGTGCCCTCACCGACTGCAGAATGCTATGTTCTACCTGAGAGGTGAGATCTTTGCTTGCATTCCAAGATTTCCAGCAGTCTAGGGGAATATTTCTGGGAAGGAACAGTCCCTGACACACTTACCACCCCACTACATGGCTCTGCTAGATGAAGCTGTATTCTACTTGTTGAGCAAGTCAAGTGAAGGATGCCTTTACTTCGCTCTACTTTATAGATGTTATGCCTTTCACGGAACATAGGAAAGACCACACTGGATCAAGTCAATGGTTCATCTCACCCAGTATCCTGGTTTCTGGAGAGTGGCTGGTGGCAATTGTTTCACAGGAAATGAACAGAATAGGACAATTTATTCATCTGATGTCTCATAGACTCATAGGGTATGTCTACACTACCCCACTAGTTCGAACTAGCTGGGGTAATGTAGTCATCCACAATTGCAAATGAAGCCCGGGATTTGAATTTCCCGGGCTTCATTTGCATGAAGCCGGCCGGCGCCATTTTTAAATGCCGGCTAGTTCGAACCCCGTGCCGCGCGGCTACACACGGCACGGAGTAGCTAGTTCGGATTAGGCTTCTAATCCGAACTAACTGTACTCCTCATTCCACGAGGAGTACAGCTAGTTCGGATTAGAAGCCTAATCCGAACTAGCTACTCCGTGCCGTGTGTAGCCGCGCGGCACGGGGTTCGAACTAGCCGGCATTTAAAAATGGCGCCGGCCGGCTTCATGCAAATGAAGCCCGGGAAATTCAAATCCCGGGCTTCATTTGCAATTGCGGATGACTACATTACCCCAGCTAGTTCGAACTAGCGGGGTAGTGTAGACATACCCCCAGACTTTACGGCCAGAAGGGACCATTATGATCATCTAGTCTGACCCCCTGCACAGTGCAGGCCACAGAATCTCACCCACCCCTCCTAGAATAATCCTCTCACCTATATCTCAGATACTGAAGCCTTCAAATACTTTAAGACCCCAAGATGCAGAGAATCCTCCAGCTGTGATCTGTGCCCCATGCTACAGAGGAAGGCGAAAAACCTCCAGGGCCTCTGCCAATCTACCCTAGAGGAAAATTCCTTCCCGACCCCAAATATGGCGATTAGCTAAACCCTGAGCATGTGGGCAAGACTCCAGCCAGACACCCAGAAAGTTCTCCATAGTAACTCCTGTCATCCCTCCATTGACCTATTTACCTCTGATAATGAATGGTCAATTAATGAACAAGATCATGTTATCTCATCAAAACATCCCCTTCACAAACGCATCGGCTGTGTCTACACTGCACTCCTTTTCCGGAAAAGGGATGCAGATGAGACAAGTCGGAATTGCAAATGAAGTGGGGGATTTAAATATCCCCCGCTTCATTTGTATAAACATGGCTGCTGCTTTTTTCCGGCTCGGGGCTTTGCCAGAGAAAAGCGCCAGTCTGAACGGGATATTTCGGAAAATAAAGCCTTTTCCGAAAGATCCCTTATTCCTGATATTTAAATCCCCCACTTCATTTGCAATTCCGACTTGTCTCATCTGCATCCCTTTTCCGGAAAAGGGGTGCAGTGTAGACACAGCCATCTAGTTTAATCTTGAAGCCAGATAGATCTTTTGCCCCCACTACTTCCCTTGGAAGGCCGTTCCAGAACCTCACTCCTCTAATGGTTAGAAACCTTCGACTAATCTCAAGTCTAAACTTCCTACTAGCCAGCTTATATCCATTTGTTCTTGTGTCCACATTGGTATTAAGCTTAAATAATTCCTCTCCCTCCCTGGTATTTATCCCTCTAATATGTTTAAAGAGTGCAATCATGTCACCCCTCAGCCTTCTTTTGGTTAAAGTAAACAAGCCAAGCTCCTTGAGTCTCCTTTCATAAGACAGGTTTTCCATTCCTCCGATCATCCAAGTGGCCCTTCTTTGTACCTCTTCCAGTTTGAATTCATCCTTCTTAAACATGGGAGACCAGAACTGCACACAGTATTCCAAATGGGTCTCACCAATGCCTTGTATAATGGCACTAACACCTCCTTATCCCTACTGGAAATACTTTGCCTAATACATCCCAAGACTGTATTAGCCTTTTTCACGGCCATGTCACAATGGCGGCTCATAGTCATCCTATAATCAACCAGGACTCCGAGGTCCTTCTCCTCCTCCGTTACGTCCAACTGATGTGTCCCCAGCTTATAACTAAAATTCTTGTTCTTAATCCCTAAATGCATAACCTTACACTTCTCACTATTAAATTTCATCCTATTGCTATCACTCCAATTTACAAGGTCATCCAGATCTTCCAGATCTTCCTGTATGATATTGGCAATACCTCCCAACTTTGTGTCATCCGCAAATTTTATCAGGACACTTCCACTTTTGGTGCCAAGGTCAGCGATAAAAAGATTAAATAAAATCGGCCCCAAAACTGATCCCTGAGGAACTCCGCTAGTAACCTTCCTCCAACCTGACAGTTCACCTTTCAATATGACCCGCTGTAGTCTCCCCTTTAACCAGTTGCTTATCCACCTCTCAACTTTTATATTAATCCCTATCTTTTCCAATTTAACCAATAATTCCCCATGTGGTACTGTATCAAATGCCTTACTAAAGTCGAGGTAGATTAGATCCACTGCATTTCCTTTATCTAAAAAATCTGTTACTTTCTCAAAAAAGGAGATCAGGTTGGTTTGGCACGATCTACCTTTTGTAAAACCATGTTGTAATTTGTCCCAATTGCCATTAGCCTCAATGTCTCTAACTACTTTCTCCTTCAAAATTCTTTCCAAGATCTTGCATACTACAGATGTCAAACTAACAGGCCTATAGTTACCTGGGTCGCTTTTTTTCCCTTTCTTAAAAATAGGAAATATATTAGCAATTCTCCAGTCAAATGGTACAACCCCTGAGTTTAGAGATTTATTAAAAATTTTTGCTAATGGACTTGCAATTTCATGTGCCAGTTCCTTTAATATTCTTGGATGAAGATTATCTGGGCCCCCCGATTTACTCCCATTAACCTGTTCAAGTTTGGCTTTTACCTCGGATGTGGTAATACAGGCAGTCCCCGGGTTACATGGATCCGACTTACATCGGATGCCTACTTACAAACGGGGTGAGGCAACCCCGCACTAGCTGCTTCCCCCCAGCAGACCAGGGAGACGCGAAGCTAGCGCCCCCCTCAGCAGACCAGGGAGACGCAGAGCGGCTTTTCTCAGCAGACACCTCATCTTGAGAATAAAGGACTGAGGAAAGTGAGGTGTGCGAGAATAAAACTGAGCTCTGGAGAAATGTTTGGCTAGAGTTTCCCCTACAATATGTACCAGTTCCGACTTACATACAAATTCAACTTAAGAACAAACCTACAGTCCCTATCTTGTACGTAACCCGGGGACTGCCTGTATCTACCTCCATATCCTTAGTCCCATTTGTTATGTCATCCAGTAGCTTTTGATAGTCAGAGGTTTAGGGACAACCAGAATATGAGGTTGCATCTCTGACCATCTAGACCAGGGCTGGGCAAGACAGCCTCCATGGGCCGGGTCCCAGAAATGCCCTGTTTCGAAAGATCCAGTACTCAAAAAATGGGGAGTATAAAATGAGGATATTAAGAGGATGTCTTCCTCTTTGTTTATACAGGTACCCCTTATACTAATTATGGCCAAATGAGTAAGATTTTCAAGATCAGGCTCTGGATTCTAATTGACACTGAGGCCCCTTTAAACTGCCCAAGCCATGTAAATGAGAATCAGGCGCATTCTTTATAGAGCCCTCATTAAATGACTTCATAGTTAGGGCTGCATTCTAAAGTAGGTTTGAAAGTGGACATAGGTCCCTGGCTTTCTCTAAAATTAGGTTGCTAATCAGTGGAAATTTCACACTGGGTTAGTTTTGATTTTTTAATTTTCTATGTATCTTTTGAATTCTCTATGTGGTTTCTCATCAAAATGTTTTAATAGGGATTTAGAATTTGGGCTTTGGTTTTTAACTTGGATCATTTTATTTTTCACTGTTGACTGATATCTCTTTTAAAAAAAACACCCTGCCTCCATTATCTATCTATAGGGTGTCCCCCTTATAAGTCAGCCTGGTATAAATTCGTCCGACACTAAAGTTGTTGACGCTTGTAGGAACTGATGCATTATAATTCCTCCCATTCCCCACTCTTAAGTTGTGCAAAAAAATCCCCTAATTTGCGCAAATGGAAATCAGCCTCGTGAAAAAAGATCTACTTTGTTTTGCTAAAAGTCCAAGTTTTATTTAATGTACTTATAGTGAGGGCAGCCTGTATACTACACCTGGCAGAGAGCTGATCTTGGATCAATCTGGTGCAATTGGTGGTGTTTTAAAAAGTTTTTAAAACTAATTGACAGCCTTCTATTATAGCCCAAATTGACAGCCTTCTACTATAGCCTTTCACACAAACCTTTGCCCAAATATTCCCTCCCCAAACAGCTAACTTCTACACCAAACATTCACAACTATTGGTGTTCTGGGGGAAATCATCTGGTTAAGAGGATGGTGGAGAAGAGAGAAAAGAAAGCGGGCCCATTTTTGCGTCTGTTTGTACAGCACCTGGCCTACCATGGATTGGCCTTTGAATGGGACTCCTTAACACTACCACCCTAGAAATACATGTCGCCTGTGGCAGTGAAATTGGCAAGGCACATGCTTGTGGATGGAAGAGGGCTGTAAGATCGCTTTTCATGCTTTTACTTTTCTGGATTGGTGTCAGGTTTGCCGCAACCATAGCTGTTTCATGACAAGTTGTATGTTACTTATGCATCCTATTGAGCCAATGGCAAAATTATGACTTTCACAGTGAGTGGGTCCAGTCAACTGTTACAGTTGGGTCGAATCTTAACAGCTGAAATACAGTAATTTGTTTTTCTAGATGAAAAATATATTAATGTTACTGAGATGCTGCATTACAAACATAAGATACTGATGTAACCCTCCAGTGGCCTGATTTTGATAAGAGCGCGGCAGCGTGGTGGCAGAAGTGTTCTGAAAATCTGCCATCATGGTCCCAAGTGGAGGTGCAAGGAGCAGCATATTGGATTTTTGATCTGAGGAAGTGGGTCTGGCCCACAAAAGCTCATCATCTAATTAACCATCTTGTTAGTCTTTAAAGTGCTACATAGCCCTGTATTTTGCTTCAGCTACACCAGACTAACACGGCTACATTTCTATTACTATTCCACATTGGAAAAGGCATTGCTTTGGGGCATTATCCCCTTCCTTGCAAAGGGCACCTACAGAAATGGGGCTAACTTTATGGGACTGTTTATTTATCAGTAAATAAACAGATCAAGTCCTTCATGAGGTATCATGTTACTAAGGAGTGTAGTATATTGGAGTTGTACTCCACCCTTCATTTCCAAGAGCAGATTTTTGGTAGAATGTTGGCTCTGAACTTCCATTGAAATTACTGGAATTTCGGAGCCAAAATGACTTTGGATAGGTCTTTGCCCTTCCAAAGCCATCTGTAGTGAATGGAAGTGCTCTTTGTTAACAGGAAAGTCTGCAAAGCCTCCCAGTTCACATCCAGTGCACTGTGGATTGGGATCAATATATCCCAGAATGTCAACTGCTTTGGTGTTATTACCTGTTTGCCAGTCAGTGAAAGGGTATATTCCGTGGCACCTTCAAGATCCAATCCTGCAAAGCTCATAGTCATTGTACTTATGCAGTTGATCCCATCCAAGTTAATGGAGGCTGCTTGTTGGACGAAAGTGGAATATGTGTGTAAATGCCTGCAAGAAAACAACCACAGCTTTTCTGGTCCCCATCAGGGGATGAGAATACTCCGGGATTGCATAGGATACGCTGGTTCTTGCATCTAGGAGTATGTCTATACTAGGGGATAAGATAGAATTAAGATATGCAACTTCAGCTTATTAATTGTGTAGCTGAAGTCAAAGTACCTTAACTCAATGTATGGCACTTTCCACACTGCAAGGAAGTCAAAGGGAGAGTGTTCAAACACTTCCCCTTTGACTTCTCTTACTCCTCGTGGAAGCAGGACACCGACATCAACTGGAGCACCCCTCTCAATTCAAATTACCTGAACATAAGGACATAAGAACGGCCGTACTGGGTCAGACCAAAGGTCCATCTAGCCCAGTATCCTGTCTGCCAACAGTGGCCAGCACCAGGTTCCCCAGAGAGGGTGGACCAAAGACAATGATCAAGCGATTTGTCTCCTGCCATCCTTCTCCAGCCTCTGACAAACAGAAGACAGGGGCACCATTTTATCCCGTTTTCACTTGGCCTGCTAATTCAAACCCTGGAACAGGGGTTCCCAAACTTTTTGACACGGGGACCAGTAAATCTAATCACAAGCTGTTGGAGGACTGGTAACATTCATTTGTATATTTGCATATTCATTAAGCAAATGATGAATATTCAAAAAAGTTGTTTCTGGTCCTCCCAAAGCCCCCAGTGCCAACTTTAGCAAAGCTTTTGATACGGTCACCAACAATATTCTTACCAGTAAGTTAAGGGAATATTGATTGGATAAATGGACTGTAAGACTGATAGAAAGCTGGCTAGACCAGGATTTCTCAAACTTTTTCCTTTAGTTGGAACCAGTTTGTTTCAGTACTGTTTTTTGCAGCCCAAAAATATAAATGCATATAAAAAAAGAATTAAAAATGAATACATATTCAGTGTTTCACCCGGCTGCATCCTCTGCTCAGCCTGGGCCAGGGCTTGGGGGACCTGATGCCTCATGGACACTCCAGGAGGCGGGAGCAGGAGCAAATTGGGGGTAGGGTATCTGGCTAAGAGGGAGGGTGCAAGGAGGGGTAGGGTTGCCAGGGGTCCGGTTTTGTACTGAACCGTCTGGTATTTGAGGGTTCTGTCTGGGAAACAAATTGAGAAAATACCGGACATATACAATGTCCAGGATTTTCTAATTAGGTAAGTTTTATTATAATTAGGTGTATCAGTCTGTAGCTGCGAACTGCCTGGCTGGTAGATGTGCTCATGCTGCATGAGTGTGTCAACCAGCTAGGCAGTTTGCAACTACTCGAGGGAGGGTTTGAGGGAGGGGGGCAAAATGGAATCCCCGGGGCTGGAATCACTTGTGTGCCTGGGTCTGCATGTGCCTGGGTCTGTTCTGCTTCCCGCCAGCCAATTCACTCCCCCCCAGCTTCTCCTCCCGATCTCCCCCGTTCAGCCCTGGTTCCGGGGGCTGGTTCCCCCCCACACCCTACCAATCTTCCCCGGCCAGCCCTGCTCCCCCCAATGATCCCTGACCAGCCCCACTGCTTCTGACCCCCTCCCAGCCAACTGGTTCTCCCCCACTTCTCCTCTCAATCTCCCGTAGCCAACCCCGCTGCCCCCATCCTGCCCTGCTTCCGGTGGCTGATTCTCCCATTCTCCTCTTCCTGATCTCCCCCGGCCAGTCCCTCCCCCCCTGCTTTCGCTGGCCGTCCGTTCACCCCCCGATCTCCACCAGACAGCCCCACTGCCCCCAACCCTGCTTCCCGGTGGCCGGTTCTCCTTCCCCCCACCCTAGCCCAACCCACTCCCCTCCCGGCAGCCACGCTGAGGTCCGTTTTTTTTCTCCCGTGGCCCGGTACCGGGCTGCAACCCATAGTTTGGGAAATGCTGCCCTGGAAGATTGACAGCGTCAGCTTCAATCTTCTCTGTAGTGGAGACATACCCTAATGCAGTGTTTCTCAGCCAGTAGAATGAGTACCCTCAGGGGTACTTGAGAGATGTCTGGGGGTTACGTCAACACAACTGACATTTGGAGAAAACTGAATTTTTCTTTTAAGTTTTACAGTTTTTTATTATGTTTATACTTTTTACACCCAAAAATTTCATCGCCAGCCTGGCTACAAATAAGTTGTTTAAACAAATGTGTTGCAATGGTAGAAAACAAACTGTGTTTCTGAAAACTATAGGTACTGGGGGTACTTACAATTTTGTTGTTGTTCTTGTTATTGAAAAAGGGGAACTTTATTAAAAGAAAAAAAAATGTTGAGAAACACTGCCCTAAAATAGTGATAGAAATGTAGCCGTGTTAGTCTGGTGTAGCTGAAGCAAAATACAGGACTATGTAGCACTTTTAAAGACTAACAAGATGGTTTATTAGATGATGAGCTTTCGTGGGCCAGACCCACTTCCTCAGATCAAAGTGGGTCTGGCCCATGGAAGCTCATCATCTAATAAACCATCTTGTTAGTCTGTAAAGTGCTACATAGTCTTGTATCTTGCCCTAAAATAGTAATAGAAAAGACACTGCCCTAAAAGACACTTTTTCTAAAGGATGTAAATATAAGACTGCAATGGCGCCATCTACTGGGTACAACTATAAAAAATAAACCCATAAGAACATGAATATTTAGATTATAATATCCCAGTGGATCAAAGGCAAACAGTGCGGTCTATTGTTTGATATTATACATTTATATTATTTATTCCTCATTAAAACATAAATAAAAATGAATGCAGTTCAGACAATTTCATGTGCCAAAGGTAGCTTGCATTTTAAAGGAGTAGATGAAATAATCCGTATGAACTCATCCTAGGTGTTATAGAAATATTATTAATCAACATGTAGCTGTATAATATGTCCAGACAATTGACTGCCTATTTTTGTGGTTAGTTGTTAAGAATGTTCAAGAAACCCAATAGTCAAACGCACTCAAATGTACTGTCTCAAGACAAAGTACAACACAAAAAGGATTTGCAAATACCTTCTTTATAGGAAGCAATTCTTATCTGACAACCTGTATCCTTCAGCCGTGGTGTCCAACCTGTTCTGAAGATAGGGTATGTCTACACTACCCTCCTAGTTCGAACTAGGAGGGTAATGTATGCATACCGCACTTGCTAATGAAGCCCGGGATTTGAATTTCCCGGGCTTCATTAGCATAAGTGGGGAGCCGCCATTTTTAAATCCCCGCTGCTTCGAACCCCGTGCAGCGCGGCTACACGGGGCTCGAACTAGGTAGTTCGGACTAGGGTGCCTATTCCGAACTACCGGTACACCTCGTTTCACGAGGAGTAACGGTAGTTCGGAATAGGAACCTAGTCCGAACTACCTAGTTCGAGCCCCGTGTAGCCGCGCTGCACGGGGTTCGAAGCAGCGGGGATTTAAAAATGGTGGCTCCCCGCTTATGCTAATGAAGCCCGGGAAATTCAAATCCCGGGCTTCATTAGCAAGTGCGGTATGCATACATTACCCCGCTAGTTCGAACTAGTGGGGTAGTGTAGACATACCCATAGTGAACTATAGTGGCTAGTGCTAACGAGTACATCTACACAGCAGTGTTATTTTGGAATAACTAATGTTATTCCAGAATAACATAGTCTGTATCTATTTGATCTGAGGAAGTGGGTCTGGCCCACGAAAGCTCATCATCTAATAAACCATCTTGTTAGTCTTTAAAGTGCTACATTGTCCTGCATTTTGCTTCATAGTCCGTATCGACACTACAAGCAGCTATTTTGACATAATGTCAAAATAATGTTGAGATGGAGGACTTCTTACTCTGACTCCTGTAATTTTTATTTTATGAGGAGTAAGGGAAGTAAGAGGAAGAGTGCTCTACCTCAGATTTCCTTCTGTGCAAACAGCGCCAAATGCCAAAATAAGCTATTTCAACTTAAGCTATGCATTTCACGTAGCTCAAGTTGTGTAGCTTATTTTGGCTGTAGCCCTGCTGGGTAGTGAACTAGCTCACAGGGAACTAGCCACCTCAACTGGCCAAATAGCCACATTGTTCAAACCAATTAGCTACACTTAACTGGCCAAATAGCCACATTGTTCAAACCAATTAGCTACACTTAACTGGCCAAATAGCCACATTGTTCAAACCAATTAGCTACACTTAACTGGCCAAATAGCCACATGTGTCCAGTAGCTAGCAGCTTGAGAGCTTTGGGGAAAGAGGGTATGTCTACACTACAGCGCTAATTCAAACTAACTTAGTTTGAATTAGTTAATTCGAACTAAGCTAATTCGAATTAGCGCATCTAGACTTAAAAACTAGTTCGAATTAGCGTTTTGCTAATTCAAACTAAGGCATCCACACTGATTGGACGCTGGGGCGCATTTAAGGGCAGCTGAAACCGGTTCTGGCAGGGCATCAGGTCAGTAGTTGCTTTGTGTGGCTGCTGTCTGAGGCCATCTGAGGCTCGTGCTTAAAGGGACCCCCCTGGACAGCCGGTTCTCAGCTTTTCCGCTTGCTTGCCTACCTCGCCGAGGGACAGCAAAACGTTTTTCTCTGTGCCTGTCTGTGTCGGTGCTTCTCTCTGGGGCCACCGCCGCAGTTGGCAACATGGAGCCAGAGCTCGCCCTGGGTTTTCTGGTGCAGTTTTTGGACTTGCTGCTGCAAGCCTGCCAGCAATGGCTGGAGGCTGCCTGGCACCACCTGGTGCACGTCAGCCCCCTGCCTCTCCACCTGGCCTCCCTGGGGTCTGTGGAGGATCCGCAGCAGTGCCCGGACACCAGCGTGCCCTGCCGCATCTGGCGTCTGCACACCAGCAGCGACTGGTGGGACTGCATCGTCCTGGAGCGCTGGGGAGACAGACAGTGGACCCAGAACTTCAGGATGAGGAGGGACACCCTCCTGGAGCTCTGCGAGTGGCTCACCCCTGCTCTGCACAGAAGGGACACTCGCATGAGGCCCGCCATCCCCTCCCAGAAGCGTGTGGCCATCGTCCTCTGGAAGCTCTCCACGCCGGACAGCTACTGATCCATCGGGAACCAGTTCGGCATCGGGAGATCCACTGTTGGAGCACTGCTCATGCAGGTATGGCACTCACCAGCCACTGGGCCGGAGGGGATGGGGGCTGCAAGGAGGGGATGGGCCACCCCAGGGAAAATGGGGGAGGGAGGGAAGGAGGTGAAAGTGCCCTGCACCGGAGGGGTCGGTCTGTCCCGGCTGTACTACATGCCGCCTGTGGGGGTTGCTTCCGGGAGTGGGGTGCGGGGCAGTGCCAGGGCAAGAACACTCCCAGCCACCCGGGCGCCCCAATGATTCGCGGTTTCCTGTGTCCCTCTGCAGGTGGTCAAGGCCATCAACCGGGTGCTGCTCTGCAGAGTGGTCTGCCTCGCCGACCCGGACGCTGTCATCCAGGGGTTCGGCGCCCTCGGCTTCCCCAAATGCGGGGGGGCCATCGATGGGACACACATCCCCATCCGTGCCCCGGAACACCAGGCCTCCCAGTACATCAACCAAAAGGGGTACTTCTCCATACTCCTGCAGGCCGTGTGTGACCACCGGGGACTGTTCACAGACATTAATGTGGGCTGGTCCGGCAAGGCACACGACGCACGGGTGTACCGCAACTCCTCCGTGTGCCAGCGGCTGCAGGCCGGGACCTTCTTTCCCGACCACCACGTCAGGGTCGGGGACGTGGACATGCCCGTGTGCCTGGTGGGGGATGCGGCCTACCCCCTACAGCCCTAGCTCATGAAGCCGTACACGGGGCACCTCAACCCCTCCCGCCAGGCTCACCAGGGCCCGCATCGTGGTGGAGGGGGCCTTTGGACAATTGAAAGCCAGATTTAGGTGCCTCCCCGTCTCGACCTCGCCAAGCACAATATCCCTCCCGTGGTGGCAGCATGTTGTGTGCTGCAAAATTTGTGCGAGAGAAAGGGGGAGGCTTTCCTGCCAGCTTGGATGGCTGAGGCTGACCACATGGCTGGCCACTACGCTCAGCCCCGCACCGCCACCATCCGGGAAACCCAGCAGGGGGCTGTCCGGATCCGGGAAGCCCTGCGGCATAGCTTCCAGGTGGAGGAGGAGGACTGAAGTCTCCCTGCATGCCCCACTGGGGCCTTCTTCCACCCTCTCCTCCTTCCCCTCCCTAACCCCCCTTCCTAATGTCAAATAAAGACATCTGTTTTAACAACCAAAATCTCGTTTTATTTTACATAACTGGGATGGGGGGAGGGAGGAGTGAGGGTGGGAGAAGGGAGGGAAAACCAGGGAGGAGGGAGCTGGAAAGGGGGAGGAAGGGAAGGGAAAGCTCAGGGTTGGAGGTCGGGCTGGCTCTCCCGTCTTGCAGCACTGCGGGTGCGGGGGCGTCAGGGGGGAGTGGGTGTGGAGGGTGGGGCAGGAGGGACAGGGGGTGCGGAGGAAGCGGGAGGGGGAGCAGGAGTGGGAGGAGGAATGAAAGCTGGGACGGCTGCAGGGGTCGGTGCAGGAGGAGGCAGGAACCTGTCCACCAGGGTCTGGAGGTGGCCTCTGAGGGCACAGCCCTGCTTCTCCAGCGCCTCCAAACTCTGCTGCCGCAGCCGCCGGTCCTCCCGGACCCAGTGGTCCTGGGTGCGGAGCTGGTGATCCAGGAACCGCAGGCGCCACCGCTGGTACTCCTCCTGGTTCCTGGCACGCCTGCTGGCCTGGGTGCGGGTGACTGTTGCAGGGGGGGGTGCGCCCTGCAGTCCCAGGTGCTGCAGCTGTGGTGAAACAAGAGCAGCGGTCAATTCTCCCTGGGGACAAGATGGGTGAATCCCAGCCCCCCTCTGCAAGGCCAGGGCCCCTGCATGACACCCAGCTGCTGCTCCATGGCGGGCAAGGCCCAGTAGCATGGTCCCTGGGCTCTCTCTCCTCCCACCCCACCATACACATAAGGGGAGCATGATGGTTCTCACATGTGGAGGCCTCCCCGGCCTCGGACGACACAGGCGATGTGCTCTGTGGGGTGCCTCGTGGGTCCTGGATCCTGGGCAGGCTCCCTGCAGGCTCCTGGCTCTTGGTGTCCTCCTGCTCCTGCTCCTCCTCCTCCGTATCCGGGACGGGTCCCTCTGCCCCGGGGTCTATCACCACCCGGGGGGCATGGACGGCGTGAGCCCCCAGGATGCAGTCCAGGGCCTGAAAATGGGGGCAGGCCTCCAGGTCGGCCCCTGGCAGGCATGCCCTGGAGTAGGACTGCTGCAGGTCCTTGATTTTACAGCGGACCTGCTCCCGGGTCCGCAGGTGTCCTCTGGTGGCCAGGCTGTCAGCCATGTGGCTGTAGACGGCCACGTTCCTGTGGCTAGTGCAGAGATCATGGACATTGGAGACCTCCCCCCAAACCTCGATGAGGTCCACGATCTCCACACTTGACCAGACGGGCGCCCGCTTCTTGCGGTCCCGGGCAGGCTCCCGGGAAGAGGGGGAGGGCTGGGTGGCATCGGGTGGCTCGCTCATGGTGTGCCAGGTGCAGGGTCTTCTGGCTGCGTGTTGGCAGGCTTGCAACTGGCACAAACACTGTAGCCAGACCGTGGCCCTTTAAGGGCTCCGGGGCCGGGAGGGGGGCATACGAGTTTCCCTGGTGGTGCCCAGAGTGGCCACCAGGGCAAGCTGGGAAGGGCTAGCCTCCAGCTAGTTCGAATTAAGTGGCTACACAGCCCTTAATTCGAACTACTTAATTCGAACTAGGCGTTAGTCCTCGTGGTATGAGGTTTACCTAGTTCGAATTAAGCGCTCCGCTAGTTCGAATTAAGTTCGAACTAGCGGTTTGCATGTGTAGCGCCTATCAAAGTTAATTCGAACTAACGCCTGTTAGTTCGAATTAACTTTGTAGTGTAGACATACCCAGCGCTCTTTTCTGTGTGTTAATCCTGATGGGGCCTCTAGGGCTACATCTGCACTGAACTGTAGTTCGAAATAAGGATGCAACTTGAGCTACATAAATTGTGAATCTTATTTCAATCTTATTTCAAAAAAGCTTATTTCATAATTTGGCCTGTCTACACAGCACTAAATTTAGAAATAACCTGCTATTCCGAAACATTCCTCACTCCTTGTGGAATGTTTATTGGGATGTTGGAATAGCGAGCCTGAAATAACGGGCTTGGTATTAAGACGCGAGATAGCTATCCCGACGTAGCGTTGCAGTGTAGATGTAGCCTAGCCGTTCTCATTATATAAATTAATAGTAATAAAATGGTGTCACTCCACTTGTAAACTTGGCAGTACCCTGACTGTTGGTGGATATTAGCCTTTCATTTCTCAGTTTAAACTGAGAAATATGCAAAAGATTTAAAAAAACCAAAGAATGTAATTGGCACTTGAAAGCCCTCTCTTTGTTTCTGCCTGGAAACATCCTGATACTTTGCCCCTTGGCAACAGAGAAAACAAAGTCTGGCTTCAAGTAGACAAGGTGCTTGTGAGAACTATCAAAAGGGCAACAAGTCACATAGGGGAAGCCTCACCTGTGTGTTCTAATGTGCAAGTGGGAAGGAAAGGCCGGGCTGGGAGGGGACAGCAGGAGGTTTAAAAGGTACGTGGCATAGTAAGGCGGCCTGGGCTGACAGAGGAGGGTGGGTTGTGGGTCTCTGCCGCCCGCCCCCCCGGCTTGAAGCGGATTCTATCGTAGACAGTTGGCTCCCTGGCTCTCGCTACCCACTATACTTGAGTGTCCCCGCGGCCTTGCTGCGTGTCCCTGCTAGGAATCACTCGGGGGCGTGGGGAGAGATGGGGTTGCCGGCTGAGAGGGAATCAGGAGAAACCCCTTTTCCCTTGGGGGCCCTTGCATCGGCCCATCGCACCCGCCTAATCTGGTGTGCAGGCCTCGAGACCCCCCCTCCCAGCAACCCATGAATCCTCCCGTGGCCCCTGGAGCCCTCCACCTGCCCTGGCTCCGGGCTGCTGCTCCGCAGGCCCGGCCGGGGTAGAGCTCCCCTGCCCAAGCTGCTGGCGGGCGGGGAGGGTTAATAAGAGTCCGGGCGCGCGCTGCCTGCGCCCGAGGCAGAGCAGCCTCCACCCACCCATCGCCGCCCCCTCCTCGCTGGAGCCGGGCGCGTCGTGCCCCGCTCCCCAGCAGCGCGCTACGCGCCGGGAACCCCTCCTGCCTCTCCAGGGCGCGCGCCACGGAGGGCTCCAGGCTCGCTCCGCTTCCCGCCTGGGCAGCGCCTGAAGCCCCCCCGCGCCCGCTTCTGCTCTGACCCGGTGCGGGAGGGGGGGACTTGCTGCTTCCACCTCCCCCCACCCGGGCTCGGAGGGGGCCCAGTGCGCAGCGCCCCGGGAAGCCGGCGGAGGGAGCTTGCGCCCGGCAGCCCGAGCCCCGGCGCCCAGCCCCGGGCTGGGATTTGAAAGCCTCGCTCGCCTCCCTTCTGCCACCGCCGCTGCGGCGCCTCCTCCCCTTCAGCGGCGTCGCTGGGAGAAGGAAGCTGCAGCCGGTGCAGCGCCGGAACCCGGCAGAAGCGGCTCTGGGTGGGATTGTGCGAAGATGCGCTGCGGCCAGCGGAGAGAGGAGAGCCCCGCCGAGCCCCGGCACTGATCGCGGCGGGCAGCGCCACCCCGTCCCCGGCCATGGCCTCCTGAGCGAGCGCGGGACTGGCGGCAGGGGCTCTTGGAGACCAGGAGCTAGATCGAGCGCCGGGCTGGGGCAGCCCCGCGGGGCGCTCGGTGGCGGGGAAGGGGATTAGCGCCCGAGGAGTCGGTGCCCGGCGCAAGTCTCCCTACAGCGAGTGTCCAGGCGCCTGCCCAGGGCGCGGCCGCAGGGAGAGGGGCGAGGGCTGCCCGGTGTCCGAGCGCACGCAGCGGGAGAGGCGCCAGGGCCCGGCGGAGAGGGGGCCCGTCTGCGGAGGGTGCCGGGCATGCCTCGCCGCCGGAGCGCCTGCCCGGTTGCGAGTTCCCCGCTGCTGACGCCGGCGGCTCCCCATGGCGGCTGCCCCAGCCGCTCGGGGCCGCTGCTGGCCGCAGCCTGACTGAATGCTGGGTCTCGGGCCGGGGGGCCGCGATCGCCTTGCGGCGGCGGAGGGGCGCGCCCATGGCGCGGGGGCGCCGGGCGCGCCGGGCACCGCTGCTGCGCCCCCGGCTGCACGGGCTGCGGCAGATGTGCTGGCGGCGGGCGGCGCTGCAGCGGCGAGCGCTCTGGGTGCTGGCCTTCTGCACCTCGCTGGGCTTGCTCCTCTCCTGGTCCTCCAGTCGGCTGCTGCACTGGCTCGCGTTCCCCTCGCACACCCAGGTGCGCACCGAGTGGAGCCGCCAGCTGCCCTTCCCCGCCGTCACCTTGTGCAACAACAACCCGCTGCGCTTCCCCCGCCTCTCCAAGGGAGACCTCTACTACGCCGGCCACTGGCTGGGGCTGCTGCTGCCCAACCGCACAGCCCGCCCGCTGCTCACCGACCTGCTCCGCGGCGACCAGGCGCGCCTGCAGTGGTTTGCCAAGCTCGCGGACTTCCGCCTCTTCCTGCCGCCCCGCAACTACGAGGGCATCAGCGCCGACTTCATGGACCGCCTGGGCCACCAGCTGGAGGACATGCTTCTCTCCTGCAAGTACCGCGGCGAACTGTGCGGGCCCCACAATTTCTCCGCGGTGAGTGGGCCCAGGACAGCCAGCCGCGGGGCTCTCCTCCGTCAGAGCTTGAGCTCGGTGACCCCCTCACCCAGGCTCGCATCTCTAATCCCCCCTCCCCACCCCGCACTCCCACTCCAAATCAGGACCTTGCTATGCTCTTCCCCACCTTTCCTGTCTCCAAGTCAGCTCAGCTCTCCTCAGTAGGTGTTCCCCTCCTTAGGGACTAGCCCCCAGGAACTTCCCAGCCCAGCTTGGTCAGGATCCAGGCCTTTTTTGCCCCCTGCTTCCCATGAGTCTGGCCCACCCTGACATTCCAGGGTGGTAGGTGCCACCAATGTACTAGGTGGGGGTTGTGGAGGGAAGCAGAAGTTACAATCAGGGCCCCACTTTAGCACTTTATTCCCCATGGCCAAAGCAGGTTAGGATTTAACTTCCCCTCCCCAAGTCACAGGGCTGTGACCTGGCTCTTTTCCAGGGAATGTCAGCATGCTAGCTTGGAACAGGTTGTCTCTTGAAAACTAACATGTTCTGAGACATAGCAGTAAAACAGGTGCAGACTCTGCTAGATTGCTTTGGACATTCAAGTATGTGGCATGGTCGTTTTATTCAGTTTTTCTTTTGAGGAAGGGGGAGATGGGGGCTAAAATCCCATAATTCAATCTGGGAGGTCGCCATGGGATTTTGCCGATGTGAATTGGGACATGCTGGCTGCCAGCTTTGTTTTGAAAAACGATTGTGTTGGTGATCAGAACTGAAACACATCAATATTCAGCCCCCTCTGGGTTTTTGCTGCAACTTTGACAAGTGATCTGGGGCTGGAGTAGCCAAGGAACTATCTCTGGGACACAGGTGAAAGAACAACTTGTATAGTAGGGTGCTGAGTGTGACTGGACCAAACTGTAAACAGTATATAATGGAAACTACTTCCAGCCCCCACCCCCAATCTCTAGTTGTAGCACCAACAGAGGAGCTTATGGGTGTGGTTTTTGACACAGAGGAAGCAGCCGTGTGAATGACATTGGCTCAGAAAGCTCTGGGCAGAATTCTATTGTGTGCGGGGTGGTGCGGTGGATGGACATATGCACAGTGGGTGGCCAGCATGCAGTGCAAGGCACCTGGGCTTAGTTTCTAGTTCAGCCCAGGAAGGGTCAAATGGGAGAGTGTTGTCCTTGTTAGCACAGGTCAAACTGAAAGGCAAACAAGCTTGGCTTTACAGTGGCATATTGGACATCTAAAAACCCACGCACAAGGTCATATTAAAAAATCATTCCTCCCTCCCACTTCTAGGCTGCAGTTCCGTCTACCCAAGTCCTGCCAGCTTCTTAACCGTGTTTCTGAATTTGGCAATAATGGCAAATCATTAATCATGCTAACAACACTGAGAAGATCAGAGTTAGAAACCCTCCCCTCTTCAGCCCTTAGTTCTGTAACCATCCTGTCCCCATGGAATCCCTGATAGAACTCCTCTCTTATGGGCTGCCTAGCCGATTTGCTGTGTGCGCTCCTGTCTCCCCAAGATTGGCTGTAGAACTTCATCCAGGAGAGCCCCAGCTGGCAGCAAATAAAAGAGTATTGCCTCCCAATAGAACAAGTCTGTCTCTTGGGAGGCTTCTGCTTTAAAAACTGTCACCCCCACTCCTCCCAGGCTGGCACTGCCCACAAATGCTTCCTCCTTAGAGAAGCCAGGGCTTCCAGCATACCCTAAGTTTCCAGAGTTCTCCAGCCCCAACAGGGAAGAAAAATCTCCCCAGGTCAGCTTGTGTCCACAGAGCCTGCTTGCATGTGAATAGAGAGACTGTTGCTCATGCTATTAGGTATATATTTTTGTTAGACTCTAAGGTGCCACAGATCTACTCATTTTTTAAAAAGTTGCAAACGAATACAGCTGCCCTGAGGCTTCTTAGCAGCTGTGAGTTGTGCGAAGTCAAACTGCAGCTTACCTCCTTGTTGAGCCAGGCAATCCAAGTTAAAAGCATCGCTGCACTTGAGTCCAGGGGTTTTGTGTGTGGACAGGAGTCAAGTGAAGCTGCAGGTCTAGTTCTGCTTTCCTTGTTCTCAATGAACAGGACATTACTGCGCAAGTCATCCCTTGGCATTCTCTGGGATTTTAAGTGCAACTCCATGGCAGCAATGCACCTTCATAAATGGCAGCTATCACTTGACTTCTTTGAA
This sequence comes from Pelodiscus sinensis, assembly GCF_049634645.1. Taxonomy (NCBI): domain Eukaryota; kingdom Metazoa; phylum Chordata; order Testudines; family Trionychidae; genus Pelodiscus; species Pelodiscus sinensis. Next base: position 3,561,362 of record NC_134739.1, on the reverse strand, counting down.
TGCCCCTCTCCTCCTCCATTGACTGCAGGCTAATATATGGGCTGGAATTTTCTGCTTTTCCAATCTCGATAGAGCTACCAAGGAGAAAAGGATGCAGGTTGCGATTTAAATGCCACGTGCGCTGAGAGTCTTTAGGGAGATTGAGCTGTGACCTTGCAGTGCTGTTGCACACAGGAAGTGCATTCAGTTCCCTAGCCTGTATACCTAGTTTGAGATGGATACCTAAAATCAAGAGAAACAATATTCTGAAACTTGTCACTTGAGGCTGGCTGGCTGCTAAACTGTAAAGAGATGGGGGAAAGGGGTGGAGGGGAGGAGAGACGAGACGACGCCCCTGTGGGTCTGTTTTGCTCAGCCTAGGTGCTGTTGAGCTAGCATGTGTTACTGTATCTATGGGCAGAAGTGGCAGAGTTTCATCTTACTAACAAAGCTGCCTGTGCTAACAAGAAGAGGTCTGGTCTTTGCTGGCAGTTGTTTAGGAGTAGATACACAAAACCCTATAGGACAGCAGAGGAAAACTCATGAATAAGAAGCAGGGAGTGAAGGGGAAATTCAACCTGCATTTTGAAAACAGCCACCCTCCCGTCGATAGCGTACATATTTTGCTCCATTTATGAGTGCAGTAATGACTGCCGGTTTTAATTAATTCTTATTAAAATCTTAGAGAGCAAGGAAGAGGTTATTTGTAGGCACTTTTATCCTGAGAAACACGAAGCCTCAAGCACTGTTTCTGCTTGATATTAGGGAAGGATTCCATGGACAGCAAATGTAGACTTCTGTTTGATGCTACAGCCAACCATCCAGGTACCAATGACTGTAGCAGCTGTTTCTTACAGTCTTCTTCAGACTAATGAATATGTTTTTTCCCCATCCTTCTTGTTTATGGTGGCAAGACAGATCAGAATCCAGATCTTGAGGGTAGGAGCAGAGGAATGAGTTGTGCATCATCAGTGTTGCAGCTGGGCAGGCTAGTCAAGCGAGAACATTGCATTCTGAGCTGACCTGAAGGTTGAATATGAGGCCATGTCTACACTAGGAAATTATTTTTTAGAATTTACTAAATTCTACTTCTGGGCACCTGATTTTACAAATTTGAAATTCTGTGTTTTCACTACGGGGAAGAATCAAACGTACTCCGAGGCAGGCTCCGTTAATGTGAATGCCCTACCCTGGACTCAGAGCCCCAGAAAGCACTTTGGGGAGCTTCGGGAGGCCTCCCAGAGGCCAATAAATTCAAATTAGTGGCACCGGAATGTCCATGCTAACATTATTTTGGACTTACAAGTTTGGAATTCGCATTAATCCTTGTGAAAAGCAGGACTACAGAGTTTGAATTCCGTGGTCCTTTGTTTTGGAATAACGGACTTGGTAGTGTTGGATGTATTGCTTGATGAGGCTAATTTCTGACTAAGCTCCTAGTGTAGACCACGCCTGAATTCATGCCTCTATCATTTGAGAAGTTCTGGGGGTTCCAGGTTCTATTCTCAGACACTCTACGCAGCTTGCATTGACTCCAGTGTGAGCTAGGGGTGGGGATGGGATGGGATGGGAAGGCAGAACTTGTTCTCATGTTCAAAACGGAAGTGCTTTGAGCTGAGTTTGTGTGTCATGCAAAGCTTCTGCTTTTTCTGCAGATAATGTAATAGACGAACAAAGAACCAAAAGAGTGTTGCTGGAGCTATGCACAGATATGTAAAATAAAGCAGGTAAAGTAGCTGAATGTATTGAATGTATACCCGTTAACATGGTATTTTGCAATTCAGATAGCTACTTGGATGCTTAAAGAAAAATGTAAGTGCTCTTGTTTACCATTTTCCAAAATGCAAGAGGGAGGAGATAGTATATATAGGAGAAATTATAGACAGCAAATTCAAAATAGATACAGGGTTGAGTGTTTTAAGTTCTGTTTTTTTTTTTTTTTTGGCACTGCACAACTGATTTGTGGAACTCTCTGTGGCAGGATGTACAGGGAACTAATGTGGCTAGTTAAAATATCGCTACATATTTATGTGAAAAGCAAATGTACGTATCGTTTTTGAATGGCTGTTAATGAAAGGCAAAATCTGACTTGGCTTTCGTAGTTATGGTATCAAGAACAAAAATGGCAATGGGTTATATTCTGCAAATGGTTCTGCTCAAAGCCATAAGGAGTTCAGCTGACTTCTATGCAGCTGTGCCTGGGAGTTTCCATTTGCAGAACCTGGTCTTAGAAGCTTTTGAGTCTCGTTCTTTTAGGCCCTTATTCCAGACAGCATTATGATTGAGAACAGTAGCAGTATTCAGGATAGGGTTTAAACACATGTACTGAATTCTGTCCTGAGCTGGAACTTTAGAACATGAGTAGCGCACCAGTGGAGTCATGCAGGAAGTAATACTATGGCAAGGCTGGATTGAAGTATTATAGATAAGCTTGAAAGTGATAAATGTTTGTTGGGAAATATCAATTTCATCGCACACACACAAGCTGAGGAAAGCACATTTCCATTGACGGTAACAGAAATTTACAGAGTAGCAAAGGAAGAAAAATGCTACTTGAGAATGTAATGTTTGATTTCAGGATATGTAGTTTGATCTGTGTGTTGAACAGTTATAAAACTTCAATTTTTTGAATCTTAACATCTCCTGTCATTAAATAATTGTGGCCCCTTCATAATTTCCAGCAATGGGTCTGTATAAATTAATAAAAACAGAAAGTAAAAAAACATAAAAAGCATAAAATGTATGGCAATGACCGCGCCCCTCTTCCCCCTTCTGCTGTAGCATGTGAAAGTAGCTCACCTGCTAGTGTGATCTGGATATGTCTCACATAATCATTTCCCTTCCCTTGACCACTGATTCACCTGAGTCCCTTCTGGTCTTTGCCGTTGGCCGGCATAGTCCTGTCTGCTGTGGTCTGTAATACTGTGGGCTCATTTCTGTTCTTGGATTCAGTGTGCGAGTGCTGGTGGCCTGTGATGTACTGGGGAGTCAGACTAGATGCTCTGGTGGGCCCTTCTTGCCTATAAGTCTATGTCTGTGACTCTGTACTGCAATAAACTATTAAACAATCACTTTGTAAGCACCTAAAGGATAAAAGGGTGATAAGGAATAGCCAGCATGGATTTGTCAAGAACGAATCATGCCAAACCCTTCGGCTGTGTCTACACTGGGCCACTTATTCCGGAAAATCAGCCGCTTTTCCGGAATAAGCTGCGAGCTGTCTACACCGGCCCTTGAATTTCCGGAAAAGCAACGATGCTCTACTGTACAAAATCAGCCGCTATTCCGGAAAAACTATTCTGCTCCCGCTCGGGCATAAGTCCTTATTCCGGAACACTGTTCTGGAAAAGGGCCAGTGTAGACAGCCCAGTAGTCTTTTCTGGAAAAAAGCCCCGATCGCGAAAATGGCGATCGGGGCTCTTTTCCGGAAAAGCGCGTCTACATTGGCCACAGACACTTTTCCGGAAAAAGGGCTTTTCCGGAAAAGCAGCCTGCCAATGTAGACGCTCCTTTTCCAGAAAAACTGAAAATGGAATAGTATTCCGTTTTAAGCATTTCCGGAAATTCATGTCAGTGTAGACACAGCCTTCTAGTTTCCTTCTTTGACGGGGTTACTGGCTCAGTGGACGGATGAGATCAATCTTGATTTTTTTATTAAGGCTTTGGAAACAGTCCCAGATGACATTCTTATAAGCAAACTAGGGAAATGTAGTCTAGATTACTATAAGGTGGGCAAACTCAAAGGCTGTGTCTAGACTGGCCAGTTTTTCTGGAAAATCAGCCACTTTTCCGGAAAAACTTGCCAGCTGTCTACACTGGCCACTTGAATTTCTGCAAGTATACCGACTTCCTACTGTCTGAAATCAGTGCTTCTTGCGGAAATACTATGCTGCTCCCGTTCGGGCAAAAGTCCTTTTTGTGCAAAACTTTTGCGCAAAAGGGCCAGTGTAGACAGCTCAGAATTGTTTTGTGCATAAAATCCCCGATCGCGAAAATGGCAATCGGAGCTTTTTTGTGGAAAAGCGCATCTAGATTGGCACGGACGCTTTTCTGCAAAAAGTGCTTTTGCGGAAAAGCATCCGGGCCAATCTAGACTCTCTTTTCCGCAAATGCTTTTAACGGAAAATTTTTCCGTTAAAAGCATTTGCGGAAAATCATGCCAGTCTAGACGTAGCCAAAGAGTAGTTGTCAATGGTTTATGTCAGACTTAGAAGTTGGATCTAGAGGGATGTGACAGAATTATTAAATTAAATGATTACATAATTACAGGCAGTCCCCGGGTTACGTACAAGATAGGGACTGTAGGTTTGTTCTTAAGTTGAATCTGTATGTAAGTCGGAACTGGCGTCCAGATTCAGCCGCTGCTGAAACTGACCGCCAGTTCTGACTTACATACAGAATCAACTTAAGAACCCCAGGTGTCCCCAAGTCAGCTGCTGCTGAAACTGATCAGCAGCTGATTCCAGGAAGCCCGGGGCAGAGCAACTCTGCCTCTGGCTTCCTGTAGTCAGCGCTGGTCAGTTTCAGCAGAAGCTGACTTGGGGACGCCTGGGGCAGAGCAGCTGGGGTGCTGCTGGGTTGCTCCAGTAGCGCCGCTCCTCGGTGCTACTGGACCAACCCAGCAGCACCCCATCTGCTCTGCCCCAGGCGTCCTGATTCAGCCGCTGCTGAAACTGACCAGCAGCGGCTGAATCAGGACCTGGGGCAGAGCAGCTGGGGTGCTGCTGGGTTGGTCCAGTAGTGCCCAGAGCGGCGCTGCAGGACCAATCGGCAGCGCCCCAGCTACTCTGCCCCAGGGTCCAAAACAAAAGCCTGGTCTGCTGGGGGGGGGGCACAATAGCTGCGCCCCGCCCCCCAGCAGACCAGGGACACGGGGAGCAGAGCCGCAGCGGCAGCGGGGTGCCGCGCCTCTGAGGCTTTGCTCTGGCAAAGCCTCAGAGGCGCGGACCCCGCCGCGGCTGCCGCTTCAGTCCCGGTGCCTGTGGTCTGCTGGGGACGGTCCCGAGCAGACCACAGGCACCCGGACTGAAGCGGCAGCAGCGGCAGTTCCCGCGCTTCTGAGGCTTTGCTCTGGCAAAGCCTCAGAAGCGCGGGAACCCGCCCGGTGCCCCTGGTCTGCTGGAGACGGTCTCCAGCAGACCAGGGGCACCGGAGCAGCTTATGAACGGGGCTTTCTCGCCCCGACCTCCGGGGCAAGAAAGCCCCGTTCGTAAGTGCGGATCCGACGTAAGTCGGATCCGTGTAAGTCGGGGACTGCCTGTATTAAATTATCACATCCAGAATTATTAAATATTCTCATTAATGACTTAAATAATGTAATAGAAAGTATGCTTACAAAAACAGTGAATGACACCAAAGCAGGAGGGATTGCAAGCATTTTGGAGAACAGGATTACAATTCAAAATGACCCTGTCAAATTGAAGAATTGATCTGAGAGCAACAAGAAGAAATGAATTAAAGACAAGCACGAGTGTGGATAGGAAGAAAAAATCAAAGGCACGGTGTCAAAATGAGGACTAACTAGCTAGGTGGTGTACCGCTGAAAAGGATTTGGGGGTTACAGTGGATGACAAATTAAATATGAATCAAGAGTTGCACAAAAGACTAATATCATCTTGAAATTTATTAAAAGAAATGTTGAATGTAGGAGACAGCGGACATGATCCTGCACTACTTGGTATTGCCGGGGCATCAGCTGGAGTACTGCATCCAGTTCTGGGTGCTACACTTTAGGAAACCGTACAGAGTCCAGAGGAGAACAACAAAAATGATAAAAGGTTTAGAAAACCTGACCTCTGCAGAAAACTTAAAAAACCTGGGCAATTTTAGTCTGGAAATAAGAAGATTGGGGGGAAAGGGGGGGACATAAGGACCCGATACCAGTCTTCCAATAGGTTAAGGGGCTGTTACAAAGAGGACAGTAAAGGTAGAATAAAGCAATAAGCTTTATCTGCCACAGTGGAGTTTGAGGTGAAATATTAGGTAAAACTTTCTAACTCTAAGGACTGATAAGCTCTGGAACAGGCTTCCAAGGGAAGTTTGGGATCCCTGTTATTAGAGGTGGAATCCCTGCTACTGGGACAATTCCTCTCAGGTTTACTTGGTCCTGCCTCATTCCAGGGATTGGACTAGGAGTCTTCATGAGGTTCCTTCCAACCTTGCCATTTCTAGGAATCTAATCATTTCATTGAACTGCAACAATTTAAATCAATAACCATACACTGAAAATGCTTACGAAGAATCATTGCTATTATCTGTCAAAAGTATAAAAATAAAAAATTAATTTTACCAAGCTTAATTACAGGTGGTCTTCATGTTACTGTGAAGCAAATGGACATATCTGTACCAAGAATCTTGAGCTATTGTTTTTGTTCGGTCAGTTCCATGTACGATATCACTTGATTAGTACCTACAGCTCTCTTTTTGTTTGAAGATTATTTATCATGATTGTCCTGTCCCTTATGCATTGATTTTTATGAGAAAATTATTAATATATACTCTGTGCTGAACTCCAGGAGAACCTAATGACTTCATTTTGATTTAAGATCCCCCCAAATAAAGGCAGTGTTCTTACCTGTGATACTAACTGGAAAATCGTAACTAGCAAGACACACGTTATAGGGGAGAGGTATACAAACTGAATTGAGAAATGGAAGGTTTCATTCTGTTTTGTTTATTACATTTCTGTGAAACAAACCATGTCGAACACTGTGATTTATAGGGCTGCTTCATTCATTGTATAGTTAATAGATATCTGTGTTCTCCATTCATTTTAGAACCATCATCATCTATTCTCTGAATAGAGACATTATGGAATAATAACTGGATAGAGACTTCTGTGTTAATTTGCTGCAGGATATATGATGTGCACATGGTTCATTTGCTAGAAGTACTGTAAAAATCTGCCTTGTTCTTGTATGCCTGTAAAGTTCTTTTTTTCTGGATATGCTCCCCTTGCCAGATACCTGGCTGGCATGCATCAAGCTAAATAGCAGAGACACCAGTGTTGAGTTCATATTCTGTTTAGTTCTGATTGCAGACCTATATATTATGCTTATTGCTGGAGTAAGGGTAGAATTAAAGTGTCTGCAAGAACCTTATTTGTCCCTGGGAATATGTAGCATGACTGTAGCAAACTGTGTCATGTTTTGCCTTCTTGCTGTGCTACAAACATACTGTTTTACCCAATCACTAATCAACAGCCCTCCCTTTTTATAACAAAATTCCAATTTAAAAAATATTTTTAGCGCTCTTGTTTTAAACATAACTCAGAGTCTGGCTTGCTTTCATCATTTGTTTTGGAAGAGTACTGCATTTAATTATTGTGATGAGGGATGGAAGCTTTAAATATATTCCTGATTTGTACAACCAGTATTTCAAAACTACAAAATGGAGCCAGTTGAATTTAGTCTCTCACTTGTTGTTAGAACACCACTGCCAAGGCTTCTGTCTGCTGACCAGGCTGCAAGGACTTTGATGATGAAGACGATGATGTTTTATTACAGTAGTCTCTAAGTATCATGGTTGAAATCAGTGCACCACTGTGCTAGGAGCTGTATAAACATAGCAGGAGAGAGAGTTCATGTCCTGAAGAACTAAAAATCTAATTAGACAAGAATGATGAATGGTTAAGAGGGAAGGAACAGAACATATAAACAGAGCTCTGGTTGACAAATGTCACTCCAATGCTGTCACAATTCAAAAGTTAACTGCATCTTTTACCATTTGGTCACCTCCTTGTGGACAACTCATTGAGGTCTCAGACCTCTAGCCATCACCTCTCTCTAGGCAAGATCTCACAAATCTCTCCCTTCAGACTGGAGCGTGACCTTTACGCTACAGACTCCTGCAACTCTCTGGCTACGTCTAGACTGGCATGATTCTCCACAAATGCTTTTAACGGAAAAGTTTTCTGTTAAAAGCATTTGTGGAAAAGAGCATCTAGATTGGCACGGACGCTTTTCCACAAAAGCTCTTTTTGCGGAAAAGTGTCCGTGCCAATCTAGACGCGCTTTTCCGCAAAAAAGCCCTGATCACCATTTTCGCGATCGGGGCTTTTTTGCGCAAAACAAATCTGAGCTGTCTACACTGGCCCTTTTGCACAAAAGCTTTGAGCAAAAAGGACTTTTGCCCGAACGGGAGCAGTATAGTATTTCCGCAAGAAGCACTGATTTCAGTCAGTAGGAAGTCAGTGTACTTTTGGAAATTCAAGCAGCCAGTGTAGACAGCTGGCAAGTTTTTCCGCAAAAGCACTTGCTTTTGCGGAAAAACTTGCCAGTCTAGACACAGCCACTGTGTTTCTCTCAGAAAGTCTGTCTTTAGTCCTGTTATCTTGGGGGCAATGCTGGGGAGAACCCATGACCAGACAGTCTTCACAAAGCAAAGTTCTGTTTATTCAGAACCAAAGCATCACAGAGAAAACAGATCTTAAAAACAGCAACCAGCTTTCGTGCAAGGTGTCACCTACCTTCCACATCCCTTATAGGATTAAAGTACCTCAGGGCTGGGTCACAGGTCAGAGCAGTTACTTTATCCACTCTCATGTCCTTTATGTTCATAGATTTCTTGAACCAAGTGAAGCCAAACTATACTGTTTCCCCATGGGGTGAAATTTCAAAAGAACTTATCACTTATATTGTTCTCAGTATTGAGCATTTGCATTAATTACTCTCCCCTTGCCTCTGCTATTTTGTAGTTCACACTTGAATGCATCATTAGCAAGCCCTTGAAGATACATATAGCACAGATCACTTCAGTTTCCAAAGCATGTGTCACAAGGGTCATGATATTCATTAGCTTTGGTTTGATTTTTGGGTGGGCGATTTTGCTAGGAGGGGATTGACCAGGAGCACCAAAGAAGGGAGAAGGGAAGGGTAATGGGTGAGAAGAGCGTAGAGGGTAGGAGGATGGAAGCTGTGGAGATTGGGAGGGAGTTGAAGTAATTGGCTTGGGACTGAATGTTCACAGGTTGAGTAAGGTGACCTGTGTCCTCTGAGCTGTGCTATGCCTCCCCACTTTCATCGCTATTGAAGGAACCGAAGAGTTGAAATGATCCCTTTTACATTCTGTTCCTCATCAGTGTGACCGTCTGCCAAAACCACACTCTTTTCCCATCTCTCAGGGAGAGGGGTGAGGGTTTCTTTTAGAACAGGCTAGCTGCTCAGAGGCTGATTGGAATGTAGAATTGCCATTGTGCAGGGAATTCTGGGCTTATGAAACCTGATTTTGTCCCTAATTGGGATGAAAAGTCAATCACAGAATTTTTCATGAAATATTCTGCAAATATTTTGTTTTGACTGTCATTTGACTTGTTAAATATGTAACCCTTCTGCCAGGTAGCACCAGCAGCAGCCAAGGCCAGGTTCAAGATCTAGGGGTTACATTTCATCCATCTCACACAGGACTGGCTCGAGCCTTAGATATCCCAGGCTTCATTTGCAAGTCCCTGGGTGCCGCCATTTTAAAATCCCCCTTAGTCCAAACTCCGTGCCTGCATCTACACACGGCATGGAGTAGGTAGTTCTAATTAAAGATCCTAATTCGAACTACCGTTACTGCTTGTGGAATGAGGAGTAACGGTAGTTCGAATTAGGATCATTAGGATCTTAGCCGCGGGCACGGAGTTTGGACTAAGGGCGGCACCCGGGAACATGCAAATGAAGCCTGGGATATTTAAATCCCGGGCTTCATTTGCAACTCCGCTTGCCCTCATTACCCTACCTTGCTCGAACTAACGAGCTAGTGTAGATGTACCCTTAGTTACAACACACCACATTCCATTCCAACAACTGACCATCCATCAGGCCTGTAGTACTGACTGAACTGGATTTACATAACCACACCCAGGATTCTTCTCCCATTCCAGCATGACATATAAACAGTTGCTTATCTTGCAGGGCTAAATGACTGAGTGAGCATAACCACACCCTTCCCCATTCAGTTGGCTGCATTGGAAGCAGTGGTTCAGACTCTGCTCACATATGTAAAGGATATTACAGGCAGTCCCCGGGTTACGTACAAGATAGGGACTGTAGGTTTGTTCTTAAGTCGAATTTGTATGTAAGTCGGAACTGGTACATATTGTAGGGGAAACTCTAGCCAAACATTTCTCCAGAGCTCAGTTTTATTCTCCCACATCTCACTTCCCTCAGTCCTTTATTCTCAAGCTGAGGTGTCTGCTGAGAAAAGCCGCTCCCTGGTCTGCTTGGGGGGGGGGGGGCGCTAGCTTCGCGTCTCCCTGGTCTGCTGGGGGGAAGCAGCTAGTGCGGGGTTGCCTCACCCTGTCTGTAAGTAGGCATCCGATGTAAGTCGGATCCATGTAACCCGGGGACTGTAGGTTTGTTCTTAAGTTGAATTTGTATGTAAGTCGGAACTGGTACATATTGTAGGGGAAACTCTAGCCAAACATTTCTCCAGAGCTCAGTTTTATTCTCCCACACCTCGCTTCCCTCAGTCCTTTATTCTCAAGTTGAGGTGTCTGCTGAGAAAAGCCACTCTGCGTCTCCCTGGTCTGCTGGGGGGAAGCAGCTAGTGCGGGGTTGCCTCACCCCGTTTGTAAGTAGGGATCCGATGTAAGTCGGATCCATGTAACCCGGGGACTGCCTGTATACATGTTAAAGCACTTCAATTTCACCGAATTAGCATTTTCTGATGGGATGCAATTCTTGTAAAAAAAATTTTTGGCCAACACTAATTTGGTTCTGTTTTGGATACTTAAATTACTTTTCATGCAATATAAAGAGAGACCCTGCCCTGATCTAGGGCAGTATAACGTGACCCTGATAAAACTGCACATACAAATACTATCTGTAAGTTTGGTAGAAAGATTTTGACAAATTGAGGGGAAATTGCATAACAACAAAAACATAAGTATGGTCATACTGTGTTAGACCAAAGGTCCATCTAGCCCAGTATCCTGTCTTCCGACAGTGTCCAATGCCAAATGCCCCAGAGCGGGTGAATAGAACAGGGAATTATCAAGCAATCCCTCTCCCGTCATCCATTCCCAGTCTCTGACAGAGGCTTGCGACACCATTCCTACCCATCCTTGCTGGTGGCCATTGATGGACCTAACCTTCATGAATTTATCTAGTTCTTTCTTGAACCCTGTTAAAGTCCTGGTCTTCACAACCTCCTCTGGCAAGTTGCCTCTATATAAAACCATGGCATGCCTATAACTTGAATATTGAGTACAGATGTGGTCGCCTGATCTAAAAAAAGATATATTGGCATTGGGAAAGATTCAGAAAAGAGCAACAAAAACAGTTCGGGTATGTGTAGACTACATGGCTCCGTCGAAGGAGCCATGTAGATGAGCTTACTAGACATAGGAAAATGAAGCAGCAATTTAAATAATCATCGCTTCATTTACATCAAAATGGCTGCCGTGCTGTGCGGATCAGCTGTTTGGCGACACAGCGGGGCAGTCTGGATGCGCCGCGGTCGACAAGGGAAGCCTTTGTCGACCGCTCCAGTATGCCTCGTGAAATGAGGTTTACCAGGGCGGTCGACAAAGTCTTCCCTTGTCAACCATGGCCTGTCCAGACTGCCCCGCTGTGCCGCCAAACAGCTGATCCACACAGCGCGGTGGCCATTTTGATGTAAATGAAGAGGCAATTATTTAAATCACCATTTAATTTTCCTATGTGTAGTAAAGTCATCTACATGGCTCTGTCAACGGAGCCATGTAGTCTAGACATACCCTTAGGGGTTTGGAATTCGTCCCTTATGAAGAAAGTTTTAAAAGACTGGAACTTTTCAGCTTAAAAAAAGAAGACTAAGGGGGGATATGATAGAGGTCTATAAAATCATGACTAGTGTGGAAAAAATGAATAAGGAAAAGAAATGTATTTGTTCCCATAACCTAAGAACTAAGGATCACCAAATAAAATTAATAGATAGCATGTTAAAAAAAAACAAAAGGAAGTTTTTCTTCACACAGCACATGGTTGGCCTGTGGAAGTACTCAATATTCAAGTTATAGGCATGCCATGGTTTTATATAGAGGCAATAAATATTCTCTGTCTTATTCACTCTCCCCTTTTTAATGATTCCTAACATTCTATTTGCTTTTTTGAATGCTGCTACACATTGAGTGGATGTTTTCCGAGAACTATCCACAATGACTCCAAGATCTGTCTGTTAAGTAGTTATAGCTAAATTAGTCCCCATTATGTATGTATAGTTGGGATTATTTTTTCCAATGTGCGTTATGTTACATTTATCAACATTAAATTTATTTTGCCATTTTGTTGCCTAATCACTTAGTTTTGTGAGCAGTTTAATATCGTCTGCAATAGATTTACTGGATGTAGGATTTGACTTATGAAGAAAGGTTAAAGGAATTACATATTCATAATTTGCTCGAACCAAAGGTGGATGTAATATCTGGCCACAAAGTTTTGAGGATAATAGAATAGAATTAAACTGAACAAATACGCTACATGTTGAGAGAATATGCTAAATGCTGTCCAGGGAATGAAGCAAAGTGATCTACTAGAAATTAGAGAAGAGGAAGGCTTTCATTGTTTTAAGGATCTGCTGTAAAATTGATCACTGGACTGTGACTTATTGAGGACATTCACAGAAGTTAATGCTAACAGACCAATAATTTGAGTTTGCCAGGGCCTCAGCTGAATTCATCAAGCTGAAACATAAGAACTTCCAAGTGGATTTCTCTGCCCTGTTAATTATAAGATTAATTAGTTATTTCGTCTCTGAAAGATACAATCTTTCACCCTTAGCCTCCTGCTTGTTTAACATTTTACACATTGTGCAAGAACACGTTGTAGGGATTGTTTATGAAGACTTTGCTAGCTTTCTGTAACCCAGCACACTGAAAGTCATGGCTTGCCTTTCCTTCGGACACTAAACAGAAAGCCATGAGATCTGAAAGGCTGGCTCAAATTCTGTGCTATGTCTCTCAGAACTCCCAGCATTCTAGTCTGCTCTACAGCCTGGTGTGGCACTGGTCATTTTCCAAGAGGGCTACGTCTACACTGGCACCTTTTTCCGGAAATGCTTAAAACGGAACAGTTTTCCGTTATAAGTATTTCCGGAAAAAGAGCATCTACATTGGCAGGATGCTTTTCCGGAAAAGTGTCCGTGCCAATGTAGACGCGCTTTTCTGCAAAAAAAGACCCAATTGTCATTTTCGCGATCGGGGCTTTTTTGCGGAAAAGAGTACTGTGCTGTCTACACTGGCCCTTTTCCGGAACAGTTTTCCGGAAAAAGGACATTTGCCTGAGTGGGAGCAGCATAGTTTTTCCGGAAAAGCAGCTGATTTCTTACAGTAGATCGTCAGTGCTTTTCCGGAAATTCAAGGGGCCAGTGTAGACAGCTCGCAGCTTATTCCGGAAAAGCGTCTGCTTTTCCGGAATAAGTGGCCCAGTGTAGACACAGCTGAGCTGTTTATGGGTTACTTCATCCTGGGGAAATCCAAATCCCCTTTTCCTGCCTCAGCACACACCCTGCAGCAGGGCTTGAGTGGTAATTTAGGCCTCCTGCAGCCCAGTGCAGTATATGCACTGGCTGAATTCTCCCATGGACCCCTACAGGTAGTTCCCAGATGCTACAGACAAGGCCAAAACAGGGCAAGATCTCTTGGCTGTAAATTGCAGGCCCATATATTTTTCTAGCCTGAAATGGTCTTCTCTCCAGTAGACTGAGGGAGTATTCTCTCCCGCAAGAAGGAATCTTCACAGCTGGTTTAGGAGGAGTCCAGATAGGCCCAAAGAAACTTCCAGGAATCCAACAAAATTTGGCCCTGGGACACCAGAGTGTGGATCCTCATGAGGTTGGCTAAACCTTCCAGCTGACTACCTGGCATATCATGGCTCTAGAGCAGGGGTGGCCAACCCATTCTGGGCAAAGTTGTAGAAAAAAAAAAGGACTGCCCCTTTAAAAGGAGCCCCCAGTCGCGTTTGGTCATGGAAAAAAAAAACCCAACCAACCCTCTAAAAAAAGGCTATGCCCCTTTAAGAAAATGCATGTAAACACATTTTGAGGCTTTTTGGGCCACAGCAGGCTCCCGCCGCCTGCTGCCATTTTTATTTCTGCAGCTTTCCTGGCCACACCGGATGGTTCCCCTGCCCGGGTCAGCACAGGGAGCCGGGACAAGAGGGCTGTTTTTGGGAGCGCATGGGCAGCTTTCAAACTACGGGGGAAAGGGGGGAGGTGAGGGCTTCGCGAGCTGCACCTTGGGGTGGTGGGGGAAGAGCTGTAAGTGGCTCGCAAGCCTCGGCTTGGCCACAGCTTCTCTAGAGAGTCATGAGAGTTGTAAGCATCTGCCTGTCATCACCAAAATGAATTCTCTGCTGTTTATCTCCAGAGGAAAACGCCTGTGTAGCTTCTGGGTGTGAATCGGCATGAGACCTATTGACCTGCTCGAAATACCCTGAGGAGAGAGCTTGTGGGGATAGGAATGAGAGCCCCACATTGAGAGCCCCACATCAGTGCCGCTAACTGAGAAGGATGAGCAGAGACAGGATGATATTGAGCACAAGAGAAAAGCCAATGGGGAGGGGGAGGGAGACGGTGAAGCTGCATCACCATTCCTTAGGCATGAGCCATGGCTAGCACTTTCCCGTGAGGCACAGAATGCTTGGCTTAGGCCCGGGGGTGTAGGAGCCCATTCTAAAGAATCCTGTGTCATATAGAGTAGCCAGGACAATTTGACATGCTAGAGTCTTATTAAGAGAACATTAAATTTCTCTCTAAGCCGTGTTGCTCTGGATGAGCTCCTTGGCTGTCAAATTGAGCTTCACGGAGCTTCTTTGGCATACAGTGCTGTTCAGCTTTACTCAGAGAGCTGGCATTGCTTTAGGTTGCACGAGCATTGTGCTCTTCATACCAGGGGACCTTGAAAACTTGGAAATCACTTCATCCACTGCTGAATGCAGGCACCATCAGGCAGAAAGAGCAGTGGTTTAAATCATTGGATGTTGGGAAGTCTGTAGTCTCTTCAGGTCTGGCCAGTGCCCTTGGAAAGACCAACAGGGAACATTGTGCCAGGAACAATGAATAATCTGTTCCTATATGGAACCAGTTTTGCCCTATTTCTCTTTGACTGGATATCCTCTTCTCCCAGGCTTGCCAGTTTCTTGTCCCATTCTCCCCTGGGGTGGTGGTAAGTAGAACAAGCATAGAGCCAGGACAGGGGAGGTGAGCGGGGGAACCTGAAGCTCATTGCATGCTTGGGGCTGTGGGAGAGAGCCTTGGGCCGGAACAGGAAGGGAAGTGAGGCTGTGGCACTGAGGCAGCAGGACTGGAGTTGAATTAAGTTCCTGTCCCTTTGCACTGGACCACAGGCATGTTCTTGCCCTATGGGTTAACAGCACACGGCAGCATTGGGTACCGATTAGGACAGGAATCAAAAAAGAATTCTGCATGCAACTGCAATCTAGGGAGGGAGAATGAAATCTGTTGCCCAGTTGGGCTAAGGCACTGGGGCTAATGCCCTTGGTCCTGCAGGATGTGCCTCAGGTCCCACAGAAAGAACAAATGGCCAGAGTCTCAGGGTGGCATCCTGTTCAAAAGAACAGAGGGCAGTGTTGTAACAGTTGCTCAGTACCAAATCAGAAGGATGAGCAGCACCTTGTGATGCAAACATCATTCCTGGCAGGGTGGAGACCTGCCCTGAACCTGCTGACTTTAGTTTGTTATCCCAATCTCATTACAGAGAAATGCTTGAGTGGCTACTTTGCATTTGAACAATCCCAGCAGAAACAGAAACACAAGGGCATCAGCCTCTGGAGATCAAAAGAAGGCTTTGAAAAGTGACCATCTCTTGTGTGAAATGACACTGTGGCTTACTCTTAAAGTATGTTGGCTCAGGGGAAAGAAGCTGCATGTGTCTATAGTTATTTCAGGCAGAACTAAATTTTTATATTTGGTTTCCTTCTCACTGGAGCCATCAGTCAGGAACAATTGATAATTCCTAGTCACTTGCAAAATGTGTAACCAACACAGGTTTGGTTTTAGTCATATAATATATTCCAAATAATTATTTACCACCCTGCAGCATAATGAGTATCATTAGGGACATCATAATACTTACCTACCACCCAGGGACATGCAGAGGCTTAATTAATCATTGTAAATGGCTATGATACCTTAGAATAACAACAATATATGTAAAGTACAAAGAATAAAAACGATAATGACAGGATTGTTGTATACGAGCAAGCAACCCACACAATGAAAAATCTGGACCTTCTACCTGATTGGGATAAGCCCAGTGACTGGGTTTCCTGCCCTCCACCTCCACACACTTAACACATTTTTGGAAGTTCAGTAGTAACTCTCAGCCATAGGCCTGTTAATAATGGCAGTTGTGCTACACCAGATGGCAAACAGCAGAATCTGGCCCATGCTTTAGATGCCATCCAGTTGAGAAACTTGCTTTTTCGCTCTAACCACTGCCCTATCTGTTTCAGAGTTGTTACTTCACAGCAAGCGGCAGTGTAAATGTACAGCATGATGGCAGGCCCTGCACTGACTTGCTGTACAGCTCTCTGCTCCCTCACACTAAGTTTCCCACTGCATTTTGACCTAAAACAGCTGTAGGCCAAAGTGCACTACAGAACATTTAGTGAATGGTAGCAGGGTCCACACCTCAACTTAGTAGATTTACATAAGCCTCCTACCCTTTTCCTGTCTGCATGGACAAATCCTCTGCACAAGAATTCACATTGGCACTGGGATGCACTGGAAGCTCTGGAATTCCCTTAGCCCTGGAAGCATCATCTGCCAAGCCGTTAGGGCACAGGTGCTGATTCAGCCAGGTAAATAAACACATGCAAAGCTTCCATGGAGCTACTTTCCCTCCTAAAGTCAATCATAGAATCCTAAGGCTGCAAGAGACCTCAGGAGCGCAGCTAGGGGGCCCAAAGCAGGACCAATCCCAACTAAATCATCCCCGCCAGGGCTTTGTCAGGTGGGCCTTAAAAACTTCTAGGGACCCATTCCAGTGTTCAGCACTGGTGAGGCCACGTCTGGAGTATTGCATACAATTCTGGGGGACCCCACTACAGAAAGCATGTGGAAGCACTGGAGAGGGTCCAGTAGAAAGTAACAAAAATGGTTAGGGGGCTGGAGCACATGACCTACAAGGTCCTTTTCTGCTGAACTGCTGTTTAGCCAGTCAGCCCCCAGCCTGTAACAATGTTTGGGATTCGTCTGTCCCACGTGCAGGACTTTACACTTGTCCTTGTTGAACCTCATCAGATTTCTTTTGGCCCAGTTCTCCAATTTATCTAGGTCACTCTGGACCCTATCCCTACCCTACTTCTCCTCCTAGTTTATGTCATCTGCAGGGGCAGCCCGTGACTATTGGCCGACTTGGCTGTTGCCTAGGGCACTGCCTTCAATGGGGCGCCCAATGATGACATCACTCTGTTGACGTTCATGCAGGCGGGGGCGCCAATTGCGCATTCCGCCTGGGGTGCCAGCTGCCACAGCTGGCCTCAGGCCGCTCCTGGTCATCTGTAAACTTGCTGAGGGTGCAATCCATCCCCTCATCTGGGTCATTAATAAAGATGTTGAACAAAACCGGCTCTAGAAGTGACACACCGCTTATCACATCCACTGACTTCCCCATGTCCACAGAGTCAGTTACCTCATCACAGAAGCTAATCAAATTGGTTAGGCACGACTTGCCCTCAGTGAATCCATGTTGACTATTCCTGATCACTTTCCTCTCTTCCAAGTGCTTCAGAATGGATTCCTTGAGGATCCCCTCCACGATTTTTCCGGGGACTGAGGTGAAGCTGATTGGTCTGTAGTTCTCTGGATTGTCCTTCTTCCCTAAATATTTCTTAACTTGTTCTTCTTTCCCCTACTGTGTTTCCTAGTGCAGTAGTCTGGGAAGGCTTGTCTGACCTTGTCTGTGAAGACAGAGGCAGAAAAAGAGTTGAGTACTTCAGCTTTTCCCACATCACTTGTCACTAGCTTACCTCCCTCCTCCAGTAAGGGCTCCACACCCTTCCTGACCACCTTCGTATTGCTAACATGCCTGTAGAAACCTTTCTTGTTCCCCTTCACAGCCCTTGTTAGTTGCAATTCCAATTGCACTTTGGCCTTCCTGATTACTCCCCTGCATGCTCAATGCTCCCTTGTCATTGGTCCAAGGGTACGTCTAGACTACATGCCTCTGTCGCCAGAGGCATGTAGATTAGGCTACCAGACATAGGAAAATGAAGCGGCGATTTAAATAATCGCCGCTTCATTTAAATTTACATGGCTGCCGCGCTGAGCCGACAAACAGCTGATCAGCTGTTTGTCCGCTCAGCGCGCTAGTCTGGACGCTCCCCTGCTGACATCAAAGGTATTTGTCGACCACCCAGGTATGCCTCCTGGGATGAGGTTTACCTGGGTGGTCGACAAAGGGCTTTGATGTCGACACCTGCGCGTCCAGACTATCGCGCTGAGCCGACAAACAGCTGATCAGCTGTTTGTCGGCTCAGTGAGGCAGCCATGTAAATTTAAATGAAGCGGCGATTATTTAAATTGCCGCTTCATTTTCCTATGTCTGGTAGCCTAATCTACATGCCTCTGGCGACAGAGGCATGTAGTCTAGACGTACCCCAAGTCTCCACTTCTTGTCAGCTTCCTTTTGTGTTTAAGCTCGACAAGGATTTCACTGCTAAGCCAAGCTGGCTGCCTACCACATTTGCTTTTCTTATTGGCTGTGACTAGACTGCATCCCATTTTAAGGGATCTTTCGGAAAAGGCTTTATTTTCCGAAAGATCCGCATCTAGACTGGCGCTTTTTTCCGGCAAAGCTCTGAGCCGGAAAAAAGCAGCAGCCATTTTTATGCTAATGAAGCTGGGGAGATTTAAATCCCTGCTTCATTTGCAATTGCGATATGTCTAATTTGCATCCCTTTTACTGATCATGCCACTGGTGCCTACTTTTCTGCTCTCTGGGGCTCCCCACTGCCCTGTGCTGCTGGACCAGATCCTCTAGTCTCCACCAGACAAAACACAGAGTTGGGGTTACTGTTCCCCTACATAAAATGACGACTCTGAACTTCTTCATCTCTGGGAGGATGCAGTTCTAGGGCACAGCATCTAGGAAACCACGGGATCAAAATTCATCCATCTTTCTCTCTGTTAAAGTTTTACACAGGGAAAGTTCATAGGTTCGCACTCTTTATCAATGAAAGAGAAATTCACGGTGGATGCTCCCCATAGCTAACAATTATTTACACTGGGCTTGATAATAAACTAAAAAATGTTACGTATAAAAAGTAGGCTTTAAGTGGTTACAGGTGAAAACAGATCAGAGTAACTAATAGATGAATACATGCAAATTCTTACCCTAAACAGTGTAGGAGAAAGAAAGAGCCTGAAACAAGGGCCTGGTGCCTGAACCATAGTAAGCAAGAGTTATACTATGAGTACTAGACAGGCTGTCAAAAGCAAATGTTCGTCTGCAAGTCAGTGTCTCTTGGCACTAGGAGTGCTAGCACGGATAGCAGCCCATTAAGTACATTCCATCAGGACAGTACAGGGACACCTAGTTGAAAACCTGATAATATAGTTGGAAAAATAAGAGTGAAAGCAGAACAACAGGCAGCGACTGCTTTGGAGGAAAGTAGATGGGGAGGTACCAAACGTGTCATTAATGCATAAGATGATATGCATAGTGTGTATCACAGATTGTTTATTTCTGTCTATAAATGTTGGGGGACCTTGAGTTAACTCTTTGGTCAGCCTTGGAGCAATAGTGAAATCCATGCTATTAACACAGTGGTCCCCAATACGGTGCCCGCGGGCGCCATGACACCCGCAGGGGCATTTGTGTGTGTCCACCAAGTGCTCGGGGCTGGCACATGTGGCGCACAGTGAGCGCCGGCCCCGGGAGTGCCACGGATTGGCCGCCTGTGCTCTGGGCACGCGGCACATGGGGGGAGCGCCGGCCCCAGGCGCACGGTGCTTGGGAGGGGGCGCCAGGCCCGGGCGCGCGGCGCTTGGAGGGGGGTCGCGCAGTGCTTGGGGGGGAGCGGCCCGGGCGCGCAGCTATGGGGGGCCCCTACCCCGGGCACACGGCTATTGGGGGGGCCGCCCTCTGGCGCCCGGTGGACGAACGGCCACGCCCCCTGGCGCCCGGCAACCTTAAATGGTTGGGGACCACTGTATTAACTGATCCAAGTCCATTGTCCTGGATACAAATGCATAGGGGCACAGGGACCATCTGTCTGTCGATGACTATTCATGTACTTCATTCGACAAGAAACCTGACTTGGGTGCCTTAGTATCTTATCTAAGTCTGTGGTCTTCGGAGGCTCTCGTGAACTCCACCATGCTAGCTACCTGTGCAGAGCTGGCATGATATACTGAGGAAGCATACGAAAACGCACACAACCAAATGCTTATCATCACTAATGAAGCAGGAGACCTGTTAGGATGCCACACCAGTAAATCCTAAATTTACTACATCAGTGACCTGACCTACTACAAATAGCAGTTTTTATTCCAGCCTTCTTCATGGTTTTTTTGGATCCTCTCAGGGTGGGCCAGGCAGTTTCAAAGGCCCAGTGAAGAAAAAGGGCTGAAGGCTTCCCATTGCTTAAATAGACTTTCCCTCAAGATGGGAATCCTTTGTTTGGCATCCTCCCTTCCTATGGAAAAATACCAGGGTCAAAATGGATTCCAGTACCAGATGGTATGGTCACATGTCTTTCTCGGACAAATCACCATTTGGACCCACAGGACAAGGCTATTCACAGGTCACTGAGTTGATCACTGAGCCATCAGATTTCTGGTGGATCAGTGATGGGCCTCATTAATACACTCAGAAGTCAAAACAGATCCACACTTCATATTTTAAATTTTACACACAAGAATGATACATGCAGAAAAACAGGAAATGCAGATCCAACAGATTGTAACTATAAAGTTGATGTTAGTGGACCTGTTTTGCATAAAACATTTTCAAGTTATGCATATTCATAAGCTAATTTTCACAAGGCATGGGAGGGGCTGTCACAGTGAGCATACTAGTTTTATTTAAAAAGGGGTGGTGTGGGAGGGGTTTGATTGACCTCTGCCTTGTGCATAAGGATGTGTGCCCTGAAATAGGCTGGGACGCAGAGGCCTTTGCAGGCCCTGGGAAAAGTGTAGGTAGTGGCTCGGCTCTGCACTCTTGAAAGAGGTAGGGCCTTGGCAGAAGGGGTGGGGTTGGGACAGCCAGCCCTCTACACCAGCAGGAGCATGGCACCCCCTCCCCGCCCAGCTCTCAGAGCTGCCTGGAGCGTGGCATGGTGCTCTATTGGTAGACTCTATCCAGTAGCAGAGGGGTGGCTGGGAGTCTTTAGGCCCCTTTGAATCGCCAGGTCCCAGGGCAATTGCCCCTGTGCTCCCTGTTGGTGGGCCTGAGCTGGAAAATATATATATAATGTTCAAAAGTGTGCACGGCACTTTACAGACCTGTTAGGAGTCAGTGCCTCTCCTGAGGCGTTTTCAAGACACCGGCAGGAGGAGACAAAGCAACATAAAAAGTTCTTCTATGCCCTTTTAGTTGTGATTGCATTTTTAAAGGTCCCGCCAATTTACTTTGCCTCTCCTTGTTGGCATCTGTTGTCTCTGTGTTTATCCCTCAGCTCATCTCCCTGCCTGTTTCCAGATCCTTTCCGCTACTTTAATTTCCAACTCAGATGTCTTGAATATATTTATTAATGCTCTGCAGCACAGCTCCACCTGTGGCTTCTCTTTACTTTCAGAAGACACTGCAAGCCCTTCTGTTGTAAAATTCAGTAATAATGTTGTCAGTTCATTTGTTTTTTGGTCTGAGTTCAAAGGAAAGGTTTTTTTTTGTGATGTGCCACTCCAAGAATTATATTTCCATGCAGTGGGAGCAGGGTTTTGTAATTTGGTTTTATTTGAATCTCACCATTTTGTAATTTACCTCTTGAATAAAACAAACTTTACAAAAGATCCCACGATGCAGTCAAGTTTTGAAAATTTCCAATAAAAATAAAGTGTGAACACAAATTAAAAATTAAAGGAGTTGCTAATCTCACTTGCTCACAGACGTCCTCAGATACTGGTTTTTATGCTGTATAGTAAATCACATTATAATTAGCTGTACAGTGCAAACAGGATGAATTGTTTCTGGGGGAGGAGGATTGAATAATTATATTTGGAGCAGATTTTTTTCAACACATTTCACCAGTCGGAAAGAAAAAAATAGGGAGGGGATTCATCAGCTCTTTTGGTAATAAATTAATGTAATGATTAAAAGCTTGTCATTGTGAGCATGTCCAAATCTTCATGCGCTCCTAACATATGCAGTTGACAAAAATAAGTAAACTCATCCCATAGTTTTATTAGACTTCTTGCATTAGTCTTGTGGAAGAACCCTAATATGTCTCCGAGTGGTGAGGAGTGTTGTATATTGGGTTGTAGATCTAGATCTTGTTCTTATAGTAACTGAGTAGGTCACTGGGGTCAGCCCAGCTAGTCTGGGCTTATTCTAGTTAGTTCAGTGCTATGCAAAAAATTTGGACACTTGCAACTACTTCAGCTCTCTGCATTTCCACTAATTTCTTCTTTTACTGTGAAACTCCTCATGACATAACAAGTGGCGACGAGGGTGGGATACCTGTGCTGACTCCAGCAACAAAAGAAGTAGAAGTCAATGTAAGAAAACAAACTTTTTTTGGCTGTTCTGGAAGGTGGGGGTAAGAACTGACTGCTACACTGTGCAAACTGAAACTAAGATCAAGGAACCCAGGGTATGTCTACACTACCACCCTAGTTCGAACTAGGGTGGTAATGTAGGCATATCGCACTTGCAAATGAAGCCCGGGATTTGAATTTCCCGGGCTTCATTTGCATAAGCCGGCCGGCGCCATTTTTAAATGCCGGCTTGTTCGAACCCCGTGCCGCGCAGCTACACGCGGCACGGGCTAGATAGTTCGAACTAGCAAGCCATTCCGCACTATCTGTACACGTCGTTCCAAATCCCGGGCTTCATTTGCAAGTGCGGTATGCCTACATTACCCCTCTAGTTCGAACTAGCGGGGTAGTGTAGACATACCCCCAGAGACTGAAAAAGAAAAAAAAGGGGGGGAGTGCAACAGCCATGGCTACACTTACAGGGCCACTGGGACCTTTTGAGGAGACTGTAGAGCAATGGCACGTATATACTGAGCGTTTTGAACTTTTTGTTATTGCAAATGACATTAAAGAAGAAAAGAAGGTGCCAATATTTTTAAGTGTTGTAGGGGCTAAGACCTATTCTCTGCTACGCAGTTTGCTGCTCCCTGTTAAGCCAGAGACCAAATCTTACAGTGACATTGCGGAAATCCTGGGGTCACATTATGCTCCAAAACCATTGGTAGTTTCAGAAAGGTACAGGTTCCATAGCAGAGACCAAAAAGAAAGTGAAACAATTGTACAATTTGAAGCCAATTTGAAAAAGCTTTCTGAACACTCTGGCTGTGTCTACATTGGCACTCTTTTCCGGAAAAGGGATGCTAATGAGACAAGTCGGAATTGCAAATGCCACGGGGGATTTAAATATCCCCCGCGGCATTTGCATGAACATGGCTGCCGCTTTTTTCCGGCTCGGGGCTTTGCCGGAGAAAAGCACCAGTCTAGACGGGATCTTTCGGAAAATAAGCCCTTTTCCGGAAGATCCCTTATTCCTGATTTTAAGAGGAATAAGGGATCTTCCGGAAAAGGCTTTATTTTCCACAAGATCCCGTCTAGACTGGCGCTTTTCTCCGGCAAAGCCCCGAGCCGGAAAAAAGCGGCAGCCATGTTCATGCAAATGCCGCGGGGGATATTTAAATCCCCCGCGGCATTTGCAATTCCGACTTGTCTCATTAGCATCCCTTTTCCCGAAAAGGGTGCCAATGTAGACACAGCTGTGATTTTAAGGAGATGTTAAATGATGCCCTACGTGACAGGTTAGTGTGTGGCCTGCACAGTGAAGCTATACGGAGGCGTCTGTTAACAGAAGCTCAGCTCACCCAACAGAAGGCCATTGATATTGCGGTCTCCATGGAACTGGCCACACAGGAGGCACAATACGTTAGTGCACCCCCTGGGGTGCATAAAATGTCCCAAGAACCTACTCACAAAATAGTGGGGAGCCAGGAAAGTTACCGCTGTGGTAAGACAGGTCACCACGCATCAGAATGCTGGTGTAAGAACCTAATGTGTCGACAGTATGGAAAAAAGGACACACTGAGCATGCCTGCAAATGAAAGAAAAAGTGGCCTGTGGTCTGGCAGAACAAAAAGGAAAATCTGCATCCCATCGAGCAGATGCCGGATGATCAAAGTGACACCCTGTCTGAAGAAGAAGTGCCTTGCTATGTTTTGTCTTTGGAAGGGGGCTCCCATGAATACTGGGTAACCCCACTGTTGGATGGCAAACCGGTACGCATGGAAGTGGACACTGGTGCAGCAGTTTCACTGGTCTCAGACACGTACATAAGGAAAAGTTGAAGCATCTTCCACTTAAGGCAACAAAGATCATTGTGAAGACATATACGGGAGAAGCAGTACCCCTACTGAGCACTACTGATGTTAAGGTGGAACTAAATGGACAGACTGCACAATTACCACTGTGGTGAAAGGCCATTACCCAGCCTTAATGGGGAGATCATGGCTTAGGAAGATCCCACTGGACTGGGCAGAAGTGCACCGGATGACTAAAGAAGAAACAGGTCTGACATATATTAAAGAAAACTGCTGCTGGTTTTGGAGAGGATCTGAGAAGTATGAGGGGAATCACCGTGAAACTGAACATTAAACCTGGTAGCCAACCAAAATATCTGAAGGCCAGAACTGTGCCATATGCTATCAGGCCAAAAGTTGAAGCAGACCTGAAGCGCCTAGTTAAAAATGGAGTCCTAATACCTAATAGTCCATGGGCAACGCCAATAGTTCCAATATTGAAGAAAGATGGTTATATTCGGATTTGTGGGGATTTTAAGGTCACTGTTAACCCTGTTTTATGTACAGAGCAATACCCCCTTCCTCACATTGATGACATCTTTGCGGGCCTGGCTGGGGGACAAAAGTTCAGCAGGATTGATCTGAGTCAAGCATATTTACAGATGCAAGTTGATAAGGAACTCCAAGAGCTGTTGACTATTGTGACTCATAAAGGGCTTTATCGTTACTGTAGCTTACCCTTCAGAATAACTTCTGCCCCAGCCTTGTTCCAGAGAGCTATGGACCAGATCTTGTGTGGCTAGCCAGGAGTTCAGTGCTATCTTGACGAAATCCTGGTCACAGGTGGGAACGAGGAGGATCACCTTAAGAACTTAGAGGCTACCCTACAAAGGCTGGAAGAGTATGGCCTACAAGTCCGTAAAGGTAAGTGCACATTCTTTCAGCCCTCTGTTGAATATTTGGGACACATCATTGATGCTACTGGTCTTCATAAGTCCCCTTCACAAGTTAAGGCTATTGTGGAAGCTCCACCCCCTCAAAATGTTAGTCAACTTCGCTCATTTCTAGGATTATTGAACTATTATGGAAGGTTTATTTCACAGCTAGCCACACTATTAAAACCACTTAACGAGCTCCTTGGCCAGAACAAGGTCTGGAAGTGGACTGACGCCTGTGATGTTGCATTTAACCAGGCTAAATGTGCATTGCTAAATGCAGAGGTCCTGATGTATTTCGATCCATCCTTACCTTTACAGTTGGCTTGTGATGCCTCCTCATATGGAGTGGGAGCAGTCTTGTCACATGTTATGCCTTCAGGAGAGGAGAAACCAATTGCTTTTGCTTTGCGTGCCTTAAGCAAGGCTGAAACTAACTATGCGCAAATTGAATGTGAAACATTGGAAATCGTTTTTGGAATTCGGAAATTTCACCAGTACCTGTTTGGATGGAAGTTCACACTTCTCACTGACCATCGACC
The DNA here is from genome assembly GCF_049634645.1 of Pelodiscus sinensis. Taxonomy (NCBI): domain Eukaryota; kingdom Metazoa; phylum Chordata; order Testudines; family Trionychidae; genus Pelodiscus; species Pelodiscus sinensis. Next base: position 3,535,493 of record NC_134739.1, on the reverse strand, counting down.
TCTGGTGGCAATTTTGTTCCACACTCAGGTATTCCACCAATGGCTACTAGTCGTATGCAACGATGGGCATTGTGGCTTTCAGGACACACATATGAGATCAGATATCGGAAAGCCATTCTACATGGCAATGCAGATGGTCTTTCTAGGCTGCCTTTGCCAGTCAAACATCAAGATAGTGGCCAGAAGGAAATCTTTTACTTTGAACAGGTGGAGAACATGCCCATCACTGCTGCACAAGTTAAGAGAGCAACTCGTGTTGACCCAGCATTGTCCCAAGTAATGGAACTAGTGATGCGTGGAACATCTCTACGAAACTCTCAGGTCTCATCTGACCTTGTCCCCTACATGTCCAGGAGAACGGAGTTATCAACCCATTCGGGGTGCTTGTTATGGGGAATGCGTGTCACTATTCCAAAAATACTGAGACAACAGATGTTAGAGCAGCTGCATTCAGGTCACTGTGGAATGGTGCACATGAAAGAAATTGCACGAAGCTATTTTTTGGTGGCCTGGCTTGGACAGTGACATTGAAGAGAAGGCAAGAGCTTGTATTTCTTGCCAGGGTGTGAGGAATGCACCTCAATTGGCACCTCTACACCCATGGGACTGGTCTGAAAAACCATGGCAATGTATTCATGTTGATTTTGCTGGCCCATTTGAAGGTAGCATGTTATTGGTGGTGGTAGATACTCATTCCAAATGGCCAGAAGTCTGTATAATGCCTTCCACTACTGCTGAGAGTACTATCCAAAAATTACGGGGAATCTTCTGTCATTTGGGTATTCCTGAACAACTTGTGAGTGACAACAGTCCACAGTTTGTGTCTCAGGTGTTTGGAAATTTTATGAAAGCAAACGGGATCCATCACATCACTTCAGCACCGTATCACCCAGCCACAAATGGATTGGCTGAAAGGTTTGTCCAGACAATGAAACAAGCTTTGAAATTGGTTAGAGAACATTCACACGTACAAAAGAGTCTGGACACCTTCTTACTATCCTACAGAAGCGCTCCTCATGCTACAACCAAAGTGTCCCCGGCTTTTCTAATGATGGGACGTCAGCTGTGCACGTGCTTTGATTTGCTGAAACCTTCAGAACCACGACAAATTGTGCAACGTCAGCAGCAAGGTCAAGTCATCAGGTGCATCCAGATCAAAAGATCGAACCTTTAGTCCTGGACAGCCAGTTTTGGCTCGGAACTATGTTCCTGGAGCTAAATGGGTCCCTGCCACTATTATTGCTCAAACAGGACCTGTTTCCTATATTGTCCTGACTGCGAAGGATCTCATCTGGCGGTGGCACGTAGATCAGTTATTGACAGGTTATTCCTGCCCCCAAGGCACATCTCCAGTTGAGTTGCCTGTCCTTCCCACTGCTGGTGAGCTACCGTGTCAAGAATCACCTGCTCCTGAACTCTCCTCCTCCATCACCAGCGGTGAACAGTAACCTCCTCCCTGAGCAGGCTGATCCAACAGCCTCACCTGTTCACACTTCAAGTTCCCATCCCCATGTCAGGCCTGCACCCATAACATCTTCGGGTGCGAGAATGCCAGATGTCCGCCGTAATCCACCTAGAGAAAGGAGGCCTCCTCAATAGCTGGACCTTTAGTTGAGATTAACTCACAGATGGAGCAAAATAATCCCCAGGGTTAGTTGGGAACTTGAGGCGTTCTACCCTCATTTCATAGTTAGTTTTTGTTTTCTTAAAGGGACGTTTTTATTAAGGGGGGAGGAATATGTTGTATATTGGGTTGTAGATATAGATCTTGTTGTTATAATAACTGTGTAGGTCACTGGGGTCAGCCCAGCTAGTCTGGGCTTATTCTAATTAGTTCTGTGCTATGCAATAAAATGGACACTTGCCACTACTCCAGCTCTCTGCATTTCCACTGATCTCTTCCTATACTATGAAACTCTCCACGACATAACAGAGAGAAGTGAGGTGAGCTCAGCATGATGTTTCTTTCATTGGAACCATTTTTGAATAGCACACATGTATGGTTTTTATGAGGGGGAAAAACACTCAAGTTTGGTTAGCATCTCCTTCTGTCTTCAGGGTAAACTGGGAACTTTGCAAGAGGAAGTGCAGAAGTGTTGGTGTGAGTTGTGTTTTCACTCTACGCACCTTTTCCAACAGCTTTGTGCGTAGAATCAGAGAACACTAGAACCGGAAGGGACCTCGAGAGGTCTTTGAGTCCAGTCACTTTCCCTCATGGCAGGACCCAGTACCATCTAGACCATCCCTGATAGATGTCTATCTATCGTGCTCTTAAATATCTCCAGAGATGGAGATTCCACAACCTCCCTGGGCAACTTATTCCAGTGTTTAACCACCCTGACAGTTCGGACGTTTTTCCTAATATCCAACCTAAACCTCCCCTGCTGCAGTTTAAGCCCATTGCTTCTTGTCCTATCTTCAGAGGCTAAGGACAACAATTTTTCTCCCTCCTCCTTGTGACACCCTTTTAGATACCTGAAAACTGCTATCATGTCCCCTCTCAGTCTTCTCCTTTCCAAACTAAACAAGCTCAGTCTTCCTTTCAGTATTCCTTCATAGGTCATGTTCTCTAGACCTTTAATCATTCTTGTTGCTCTTCTCTGGACCTTCTCCAGTTTCTCCATACCTTTCTTGAAATGTGGTGCCAAGAACTGGACACAATAGTCCAGTTGAGGCCTAATCAGCACAGAGTAGAGAGGAAGAATGACTTCTCATGTTTTGTTCATGACACTCCTGTTAATGCATCCCTGAATCATGTTTGCTTTTTTTGAAAGTGTTACACTGTTGACTCATATTTAGCTTGTGACCCACTATAGTGTAAAAAATAGTATGGTACCACTTACAGATTTTTTTTAAAAGGGGGTATAAAATTGACTTTTGTTGCAACAAAATGAAATTCATAAAAAGTAGTCATGTGACACACAACACAAGACAACATACATGACATACAGGACAATTCTAGTAATGAAAGAAACACCACAAAACAAATACAAACATAAAACACAATCTTTGTCATGACAGTTGATTTATGGTTGTTCTTCAGCTAGTACCAGCTTTTTCTGATTTTCTGAAAGACATGTTTCTACCCCTCTGGGGAGTGGTAGATCATTGCTTAAAATACTCCTTTCTTTTACAAACATTCTTGCTGATTCCTCTATTTTGTCTGCATTTACCCCCATACTTACCCATGTTTTTGTTCCATAAGCAGGCCAGGTTTCAATGGCTTCTGTCTCATAAGGGTTGAGAGTGAATGATCCCACTATTCAATCAATAAATTCATGAAGTGGTGTACCTCAGATTCTCTCTTATACAGCAGATCAGGCATGTCATATTTTTATTTCTGCTGTGCCAAGTTTTAAGATCATTCACTAACAATTGCCAAGAAACATTATTACTGTAATGCTTTAGTTTTTAGCATGAGTTGAATTTCCAATTACTATTTCAGCATGCTTAAAGGTTTTTCCTTTTCCAAAAAATATATATTTACATTATACATTGTTACAGGGTTACTTGGAAACATTAAGTTTATCCCAGTGTTAAACAGTAACATTAGCATTAAAATCTTTTACCGTGGGTGTTTAACTATCTTGTTATACTAAGCCTTTTATTTAGACAATTTATTTTTGAAGCCAATGTGTGTGTTTTAATTCCTTCTTAAAATATTTTCAAATACTTTAATTATATTCTTGGGACTTGGATGAACTAAAAGGTAGGAAGTATCAGAGGGGTAGCCATGTTAGTCTGAATCTGCAAAAGCGATGAGGAGTCCTGTGGCACCTTAGGCTGTGTCTAGACTACATGGCTCCATCGACGGAGCCATGTAGATGAGGGTTGTAGGCAAAGGGAAATGAAGCGGCAATTTAAATAATCGCCACTTCATTTAAATTTACATGGCTGCCGCGCTGAGCCGACAAACAGCTGATCAGCTGTTTGTCGGCTCAGCACGCTAGTCTGGACGCTCCCCTGCCGACATCAAAGCCCTTTGTCGGCAGCCCCGGTAAACTTCATCCCACGAGGAATAATGGGGCTGCCGAGAAAGGGCTTTGATGTTGGCAGGGGAGCGTCCAGACTAGCACGCTGAGCCGACAAACAGCTGATCAGCTGTTTGTTGGCTCAGCGCGGCAGCCATGTAAATTTAAAGGAAACGGCAATTATTTAAATCGCTGCTTCATTTCCCTTTGCCCAATAAACAAATCTACATGGCTCCGTCGACAGAGCCATGTAGTGTGGACGTACCCTCTTAGACTAACGGTATGTCTACACTTGCACCCTTGTTCAAACTAGGGATGCAAATGCAGGCATTCGAAATTGCTAATGAAGCGGGGATTTAAATATCACGTGCTTCATTAGCATGATCTCACTGGGGCGCTAGTTCGAATCACAGCTGATTCAAACCAGGAAGTGCAAACCAGGACACGTTAGTTCGAACCAAACCCCTTGGTTCGAACTAATGTTACTCCTCATTTTTTGAGGTCATTTCATTAACAGGTACTTTTTGGCTTGATTTTAGATCCAAAACTATTAGCAGCACAGAGATTCTGTCTTAAAAAGGGACAACATAAATTTCCACCAGAGTTTTAATCACTTTTTACTTTTAAGTCCTGCTCCCACACACAGCAATCTGACAAAGGAAAACACAACCTATTGTGGCTTCTGGAACCCTAATAGGATTTTAATTATGTAGCATATTTTGTATGAAGTTCTTTTACCTTTTCTATAATATACAATACAAATGTCATAATTTAACTTCAATAACCTTATATTAGCCATATCAATTTTTACAAAGTGCAACTGTTTCTTTTATGTTCCCAAAATTTTCATGTACTTTTATTAAAGTGAAAGTCTGCTTACCTAGAGCCATCTTAAAACTCAGTGTTTCTAACCTTGCCTTTTTATTTTACTTTTAGCCTTTATCTGCTATTGTTACCAAAAAACAAAAATCCAGGAATTCTTCCCATTTTCATGTTCTGGCTGCCTTTTGTACCAGCCACAATTTGATCTATAACAAAATATTGAACTTTCTAAACTAAAGCAATTAAATATCTTAAGGGTTAAATGCTAGATACCAAAAGCAAACAACACTGGTATTCTGTGTCTTGTCAGTTTTGCAACTTGGAGTGAAATGGCCTTGTTCAAAACCAGACCAAACCAATTTTTTTAAAGCCTACGAAACAGAATTTTAGAAATCTGCAAAACAGTGTGTTGGGTAGGTCCTAAAAACCTCACATTGGCACAATGCATATATCTTCACACACAGATACATACATATTCTTTGCTTAACATTTCTTTGTACACTGTTTTATTTTTGCATAGCTGTACAAAAATTACATTCCCTTTTCTACCTTTGGGGTGGTTAAGTTTCAATAGAAACCCCTGATGTTCTTTTGGCAAATTTGACTAAAGTGTTCATAGTCAAATTATTATTAGATTGTCTCTTTGCCTGGATTATTTACAGACATTCCTTTGAAAAAGGGCCCATTTTTCCTTTAGAAAGGCTCAAGGAAACCAAGAATTATTTTTTCTATAACACTTTTCCTTTTTAGCATTTTTACAACAATTGCTTAATTTCTTCCAAGCGCCACAGAGTTACCTTCTGACTCTTTTCCCTTTAATCTCTTGCTTTTTCCTTCAAATGAAAAGGTCATTAGTTTAGATATCACCATTCCAAGTAATTTTCCAAGAATTTACATTTCCAATGCTTGTATTCACTGCTTTCCCTTATTCCTGTCACTGTGCCCTCAGGGCTCCAAAGCTGTTTCCTAATCTCGCTTGCTTGCTTGTCTGGACCTGATCCAGCTTTCCCTGTTGAATGGCTCCTTTCCATGGACACAGGCTTTGTCCCTTACTCATTTATCAAGAAGCGTGGGCTCCTTAATCTAGCCCCCCACCTCCTGGTTCCTTTTCTTGGGTAAATCCAAATTTTCATTTCTGCAGTCAGCTAATTTCTTTAAACTGCTCCTTACAGGTTTTTCATAACAGAAAACCTCTTCTGATTGAGGGTAAGGGTTTGTAAACCAGTAAATATTTAGCCAATTTATTCTTAAGGTCTGCATGGTATAAATATCAGCGAAGGCATTGTCAGCCCATGGACTATGCTCAAACTTTTGCAATATTTGTTCCAAGGATATACTTTACTTCTTCTCCTCTGAGGGGTCTCTTTCTGAATCTTTGCAGCAATTTGTCAGTTTGTTTTTACTGGCAATTTTTACTCTTATTTGTCTTGGGGTATGTCTACACGGCCACCCTAGTTCGAACTAGGGTGGCTAATGTAGGCATTCTAAGTTGCAAATGAAGCCTGGGATTTAAATATCCCGGGTTTCATTTGCATCTTGCCGGGCGCCGCCATTTTTAAATCCCTGTTAGTGCGGATTCCGTGCCCGTGGCTACACACAACACGGAGTAGGTAGTTCGAATTAGGCTCTCTAATTCGAACTACCGTTACCCCTTGTTCCACGAGGAGTAATGGTAGTTCGAATTAGAGAGCCTAATTCGAACTACCTACTCTGTGCCGCATGTAGCCGCGGGCACGGAATCCGCACTAACGGGGATTTAAAAATGGCGGCGCCCGGCAAGATGCAAATGAAGCCCGGGATATTTAAATCCCAGGCTTCATTTGCAACTTTGAATGCCTACATTAGCCACCCTAGTTCAAACTAGGGTGGCAGTGTAGACATACCCTTGTAGCTTTAAGACCCTATATGAGGGACAAACAGAGATGTTAAGCTTTGTTCCTTTGGGCTTGACCCTCATTTGATTGTGGTTGCAATGCAGTGGAACCTGTCTCATCTTTTAATTTGCCAGGGCCACCTTTGTCCATTTCTGTCCCCACTCGTCAGGCATTGTGTGAGTGCTTGCAGTCTGGTGTTTAACAACAGGGGACAGTGCCTCTTTCATCTCCAGGTTTTCAACAGCTTTTTCCAATTTCTTATTTTCCTGCTTTAGTTTGAGCAAATCATATTCCTGGACAGCCTGTTGCCCTGCCAGCAGAGTAGCTTTCCAGTGCTCACGTGTGCCTGGGCACCTGATGGTTTTAACATAAAAGGAGATCCTGAGTACCCCAGTGGTGATGTTGTTTAGTTGAGGATTCCCTATCCACCCCCTTGTTGCAGTCCCTTGCGCCTAAAGAATATACAATGACGGTGCTTCCAATTTGGCTGCTCTGTACATACTTCATGGTGTGCCTTGGGAGCCTCCAGGAATAAAATTATTCCAATAATAACCTGGAACTAACTGCAAGACAACAATTATAAATAAGATATCTCTAATTGATTACATTAGAATTAACACACCTTTACTTAACAACTTAAAATAACCAGGGTTGAACAGATTAAAAGTGAACAAAATCAATTAAATAGTTCACAGAAAGAAAGGAAACTCATCTATCTGGCATTTGCACTGCCACCATATATCCTCCCCAGAGTGTGCACTCCTCTGGAGTCAGAGTCCCAGACACTTGCTGGAGTGGGTACGCTTGAAGGTCTGCAGCTGGAGTGGAGACAACCCTGGGCAGGTTCTGTGTTAGTCCACGTTGAGCAGCCAGCTGCAAAATCCCTCTGCCACTGGAGCAGGCTCCACCAAACGCCAGCAGCTCTGGATCCCTGGGCAGATCACTCTGGCTGTCACTGCACCCAGAATCAGTTTGTCTTTTGTGCTCCATCCCAGGCAGTACTTTTCCAAATAGCTCAGTTACTCACAGTCATCTACTGTGCAGGTTTATGTAGCTCTTCCCAGCCACAGGCACAGCCAGGATCTCGCCCCTCCAGGGACAATCAACAGCAGCCCGCAAAGCAGCCGGCTAGATCCAAGCCCTAGTAGGCTCTCAGTAACAGGATCTAGCTGCAACACAACAGCTCCTGGCCTGGAAAAGGCTTCACACCAGCAGCCTGGCTCCTTTCTCAAAAAATGGACCCTTGCCTAACTCTCTCTCTCCATGCCTGGAAGACCCATTATCCCCCTTTTTTCCCCCAAACACTCATGGGAGTTGTAATCTCTAGGGCAGGGCTACTTAACTTTGGAAGCCCCGGGGGCCACAATTATACTCACAGTACATGCCAAGAGATGCAACTTAAGTGTGGTTACATATACTTGCAAATATATATGCAAATATATATGCAAATATATGCAAATTGCTTCTTTCACACTGACAGGCATGAATACAAAGATTAAGACAAGACTACGCAACACATAGGCACCATTTAAGTCAGTTCTGCTGATATTAATCAAATTAAGTATTTACCCAATTTCCACCCATTAATGAGCAATGACAATCCAGGAATTTAATTACTTAAAAGCATATCAAAAGAAGACCATTCTATTGACTACTTTTTTGTTTTGGCTTCCACCCGCGGGCTGTGTGTTGAGCCCTGCGTAAACCGAAACCTCACCATGGGCCACAAACAAATGGTCTGCAGGTCGCATGTGGGCCACAGGCTATATGTTGAGTAGCCCTGCTCTAGGGCTAGATTGCAGCACAAAGGATCCTTGCAGAAAAAGTCAGAGGCCCCTTTAATAAGGACTACATTTACAAATGCCAGTCTATGTTTCCCCACTTTCTTTTTTAATTTCAAATGGACACCCTTTATTTGCAGTCCAGTGGGTCCATGCTTCATCAAACTCTGTGGGGATTTTCAAGAGAGGAGGTTCTCTAAGTCATGGTTTTCTGCCATGTTAGATTGTGATTCCTACAGAGGACAGCTCGCTTACTTACACGATCATGTCGGGGCACCAATGCAGTAGGTCAGGACAGTGTTACAGTAAACTCAAGATTCACTGTGTAGCATCTTGACAAGTCTCCGCCTCCCTCAGTGATGATAAACTTTTGGCTGTGTGCATTTTCATAGGCTCCCTCAGCTCTGCGCAGGTAGCTAGCGTAATACACTTCACGAGAGCCCCCAAAGATCACAGACTCAGAGAAGATATGAAGGCACCCAAGTCAGGTTTATTGTTGAACGAAGTACATTACTATGTTTTGGTAGCCAGATGGCCTCTGAGTCCCTATGTATTTGAATCTGGGACAATGGACTTGGTTCAATCGATAGTATGGATTTCACGAACACCCTCTAGGTCAGCCAAACAATTAAGTTGAGGTACCCCAACATTTATAGATAAAAATGAACAATCTATGATATACACCGTACGTATCATCTTATGCACTAATGACATGTTTAGTACCTCCCCTTATACTTTCCTCCAAAGCAGTCACTGCCCCTTGTTCTGCTTTCACTGTTGTGGTATGTCTGCACTACAGTGTTATTTCGAAATATCTAATTTCGAAATAGTTATTTTGAAATATCTCATTTCGAAATAACATGTCTACACACAAAATGCATTTCGAAATAGCTTTTTGCTATTTTGAAATAGCACGTCCACACTGATTGGACACTGAATCACATTTAGGGCCAGCTGGAACTGGTTCCGGCAGGGCATCAGGTCAGAAATTACCCTGTGGCAGGGCATCCTGGGAAGGACTGGAGGCCCCCTATTTCAAAATAAGCGTCTACACGGCACTTATTTCGAAATAGCAATTTTGAAATTGGCGCTATTCCTCATATAAGGTTTACCAATTTTGATCTAAGCAGTTGGCTTGTGTAGATGCTAGGTTTACCAATTTCAAAATAAGCCCTCCGCTATTTAGAATTAATTTCGAAATAGCAGTTGACTTGTGTAGACGGTAGGAAAGTTATTTCGAAATAATGGCTGTTATTTCAAAATAACTTTGCTGTGTAGACATACTCTTGTTGTTTCCAATAATTGTATCATGTACTCAGCTGGGTGTCTTGTACTACCTTGGTGATATGTATTTACACACTTCGGCTGTGTCTACATTGGCACCCCTTTCCGGAAAACGGATGCTAATGAGACCAGTTGGAATTGCAAATGCCGTGGGGGATTTAAATATCCCCCGCGGCATTTGCATGAACATGGCTGCTGCTTTTTTCCAGATCTTCCGGAAAGGGCTTTATTTTCCAAAAGATCCCGTCTAGACTGGCGCTTTTCTCCGGCAAAACCCCGAGCCGGAAAAAAGCAGCAGTCATGTTCATGCAAATGCCGCGGGGGATATTTAAATCCCCCACGGCATTTGGAATTCCTAAGTGTCTCATTAGCATCCCTTTTCCGGAAAGGCTGCCAATGTAGACACAGCCTTCATGTGCTTCTATCTGTGCCAAAAGTTCTGGTGCCGAGAGACACTGACTTTCAGGCAAACATTTGCTTTTGACGTGGCCTGTCTCTTACTCATAGTATAACTCTTGCTTACTTTGGTTCAAGCACCAGGCCCATGCTTCAAGCTCTTTCTTTCTCCTATAGTCACAACCCCCTCCTTCACCCAAACTCCCTCTCAGGCCTCACATCCTGCACCCCAGTCCCCTACCCAGAACCCCCTTCTGCACACAACCTCTGTCCCCGACCTCGCACTCCCTCCACAGAAGATTGTGGCACTTTGACCACTTACCAAAATCCTGGAGTGGCTCTCCATCAAAAATTGTTGCCCACCCATGATCTAAGGGCTTTGGTCTCCACAGCCTTATGGTTGTGAATATCGATGCTGCTTACAAAACTTTCACCCCAAAACAGCTTTTCTACCAAGCCAGACACTTCCATGAAATTAACTTTAGATGAATTTTTAATTTCAATGAATAATTTAATCCTGTTCCCATGGTTGTGTCTGAGAACCCACTTTCTCTCTCTTCTTCCACCACCAGCCCTTTTTCCAGTGGGAGGAAGAATGAAATATTTTTTCTCACCAGCCCCAATAGATAATATTTTTCAAAATAGTCTGGATAATGATTTTCATTGAATAAATGGGAAAAAAAGAATGAAATTCCAAGGGAGAGGAGAAGCTAAGGTAGGTTGAATCCAGATTTTTGGTGGTCTGGATCTGGCATGTGGACTGTATTTTACCTATCCCGATCTGGACTATCTTTGACAGGTGTTTGTCTATACCTCTGTGCGGCATCTCTCAGGAAATGGAGCAGAGATGCTGAATGAGACAAGATGGTTTATTAGATGATGAGCTTTCGTGGGCCAGACCCACTTCCTCAGATCAAATAGTGGAAGAAAGTAGTCACAACCATATATACCAAAGGATACAATTAAAAAAAAAGAACAAATATGAAAAGGACAAATCACATTGCAGAACAGAAGGGGGATGCGGGGGGGTGGGAAGGGGGAGGAAGGAAGGTAAGTGTCTGTGAATTGCTGATATTAAAGGTAGGGAGAGTGGGATGTTTGTGAGTTAATGGTATTACAGGTGATAATTGGGGAAACTGTCTTGGTAATGGGTGAGAAAGTTCAAAGTCTTGTTAAGTCCTTGGTGATAAGTGTCGAATTCGACACTTATCACCAAGGACTTAACAAGACTTTGAACTTTCTCACCCATTACCAAGACAGTTTCCCCAATTATCACCTGTAATACCATTAACTCACAAACATCCCACTCTCCCTACCTTTAATATCAGCAATTCACAGACACTTACCTTCCTTCCTCCCCCTTCCCACCCCCCCGCATCCCCCTTCTGTTCTGCAATGTGATTTGTCCTTTTCATATTTGTTCATTTTTTTTTAATTGTATCCTTTGGTATATATGGTTGTGACTACTTTCTTCCACTATTTGATCTGAGGAAGTGGGTCTGGCCCACGAAAGCTCATCATCTAATAAACCATCTTGTTAGTCTTTAAAGTGCTACATTGTCCTGCATTTTGCTTCAACTACCCCAGACTAACACGGCTACATTTCTATCACTATTCTGAATGAGACAGTCATGCGAGACTGTATCAGAAATCTTACTAAAGTCTAGATATACCACATATACCACTTTCCCCCATCCACTAAACTTTATTGTACCTAAGAAGGCTGTCAGCTTGGTTTGACATGATTTGCTCTTAACAAATCCATTCTGACTATTACTTATCACCTTATTAACTTTTAGATTTTTGCAAATTGATTACTTAACTTTTTGCTACATTATCTTTCCTGGTACAGAGGTTATTCCTTGGGTCATCCTGAAGAACTGGAGGCTTTCCTGCAAACTATACTTTAGCCCAACACAAGTCACTGGGCTCAATCCAAGGGAAACTATGGAATTCTCTGGTCTGTGCTATACAGGAAGTCAGACTATATGACCTGGCCTTAACATCTCTGAAATATTTTAAAAATATATTTTCTGTCTATCTTAGGTAATTATCTGGCCTCCATCATCATATTACCTAAGCATTTATTCCCACAACACCTCTGTGAGTTCGGGCTGTGCTATTTTCCCCATTGTACTAATGGAAACCTGGGGCTGGGAAAGGCCAAGTGATGCCTAAGGTCAGCCAGGAAGTACGTGGTAAACTTGGGTTTCCAGCATCTTATGCTAGGGCCTTAATTGCTGATCCTCTTTAAACCAGGTACCTCTTTCCATCCTTGCAGCAAACAGTGTTTAAAAAGCTGAAAATGCCCAAAGAAAGACACTTGATGGGTTTTTATTATTTTTAAGTGAAATAAAATGCACAAGCTAACCAGCTAAAATGCACAAGTGTTTTTTAACAAAAATTCTTTATCCATAGAAACTTACATTATAAGCAGGATGTGTGAAAGTTAAGGCAACCTGCAAGTACCTAAGTTTCAGATAATTACTGAGCATTTTCTACCCTGTCTGATGTCAGTTTACAGGAGTCCAGTGATGCTTGCAACAATATGCCCACAAAGCAGTATAACAACCTCATGTTAAACTACAGAAACACGTTCTCACAAAAGAATGCATTTTCAGATATAATGTATTCAGAATTATTCCCTGTGAAATAATTCTCATAATACTTGCTACCTAGCTTGATGAATTCAAACTTTGCCCACACGTACAGTCTCAAACTCCTATAGTGCCCCGAAATCAACATATTCAGTGACATCAAATCCATCAATCATTCTGTTTTTTAGAACATCCGCCTCCATGAATTCACTCCTTCCCTTTGAACCTCCTACGAGTGTTGCATAACTTGCTCTTTGGGACACTGTTGCTCCTGGAATCTTCACTGTGAATTTTATTAGCAGCACAGACATTACCTTCTGGGCCTCCTAGTAAGGAACATTGATTGAAGGTTTTTGGTCAAAAAATGGCTGCTACCTTCCTCCAGTTAAAAAAGACATTTTAATTTATTTTGGTGTATTTTTTTGCTGGAAATATGCACAGTTTTGGAGCATCTCTTGGTACAAGTCATTTGGGGGCACTAATGCCCGAAAATTGGGTTTGTGGGAATTTTCCTGAGTATCATGTGCAGAGTTCAAGGGGTCCCAAAAAAGCTGATGTTGCTTGAGTGATGTGGGCAGTCACCAGTGTTGGGTGAGCTCTTTCTGTGGCAGTGGCTCAGTGCAGAAGGGCTTGCCTGACTCACTCCCCATACCTGCAGTAGGTATGGTTTCCCCTGTGTGCCCCGTTCTCCTACCCCTAAGATCCCCGCTCATCCGCACTCTCCCGTCCTTTTGATTGTCATTCACTTTCCTTGTCCATCCACATTGTTGACACCTTCATGCGTGGTGTCCCTCCTTCCTTCCACACAGCCCAATCCACACTCGAGGTGTTGGGTGCCCTGGGGAAGTGGTAGTTGCTGGGATTGGGCTATGTGACAGGATAACAGTTCCTTATGGGGCAGTGGTATCTGTGCGGCAGTGGGATATCATTCCCATGTCACAACAGGCTGCTCCACAGACTTCTCATTCAATAATTATGATGCAATTTCCAGATATTTAACGTATGATCTCTATGACTTGAAAATGATACGTTTCGGTGACACTTCAGTCACAGAGCTCTCCTGGCTGAGAGCCTTTGTAGTGACAAAACCAAACAGAACATGAGAAGGAACCAGACTTTTCAGCTCGGCCAGGCCATAGCTGTGTCCATTGAATCCCTGGGCTATGTTGCATAAGTATCTTGCTGACTTCCCTTCCCCCAACCTGTTTTCTCCTCCCCAGGGCTGGTTACTCAGGAGGAAAGTTTACTCAGGAGGCAGGAAATTGGATGTATCCTAATTAAATCAAAGATTCCCCGCACAATGGGGGTGTAACCCAGAACTCACTTGGCTTTCTAGGTGTGCTCTTCTCTCTGTTTCCCTGTGGTCTCTGTTTCCTCCCTTCACCCCATGCTCAGTCCCTGACATGACTCTTCTCACACACTGTGCCTGGCTCCCCATCAGCTTTCCCTCCATTCCCATTCCTGTCTCTCCTCTCCAGGGTTCCTCGTGCTCTCGTTTTATTTCCCTCAGCCCCACATGTGTCTCTGCTTCTGCACACTGGCATCCACTTGGCTCTCAGAACCCAAATAGAATGGTGGCCCCCATTCTGACCCCCATTGGACCTTTGGATTTGTATCAGAGCCGAAATTGCAACCGGTGATTCTGGCATCATGCTCTTAGCATCTGGTTGGGCCATAACATATCTCCTATAAAGAGATCCAGCCTTGATTTAAAGAGCTCCGGTGATGGGCAATCCACCATGTCCCTTGACAAGTTGTTTCACTCACTTCTAAACATGTATGCTTTTTTTCTTGTGTGCATTAGTCTAGTTTCATCTTCCAGCCATTGATCTTGTTCTGCCTTTGTCTGTACTCTCGGCTGTTAGAAATCCTGTCCCCATATAGATAGACCAGGTCTACACTTCAGCCAAAGGTCAGCATAAAGTATGCAATTCCAGCTACATAAAAAATGTAGCTGGAGTCAACATACATAAGCTGAGCTTTGGCGCTATCCTCACACTGTGAGGTTGATGGGAGAAGTGCTTATGTCTACTTCTTTTACTCCTTACGAGGAGGAGGAGTTCCGGTATTAACGGGGGCACTGTCAGCATTTGATTTAGCGCATCTTTACTAGACTCACTAAATTGAATGCCAGAAGATTGATTAACGCTGTGTCAATATTCATAGTCTAGATGTGGTCTTAGAGACCTCTAGTGTCAGGATCAATGTTGTGTCCTTCTGTTGTCCAATGGGCATTACTAAAAATATTCTGGTGATTTCAAATGTTTATAGAGGGGGAAAGTATTGTTCTCTCTGCAACCCGTCTGTTAAATAGTATGTTAAAACTGAATGTGATTGAGCATCATGTAGCAGCAAAGTTCCTTGCTTGGCAGATCATTCTTATTTACTACAGCTCTCGCCAGCAAAAATTCTGACCCTTTGGAAGCTGTGAGAACTGCTTTAATGATGCCATTCCTTAATTGAGCCTAACGCTGGTTTTCCATTATGGGACTGTGTGACGGGGCGAGGCAGCCCCGCACTGAACTTGCAGAGCCCAGCCAGCGTTACCTGGCTACAGAGACCCCTCCCCCACAGCCCTACCGAGCATGCCCGGGCTGTAGCTGTGCTATAAAAGCCTGGGGAAGGACTCACTCAGGGGAGACCGCCGGAGGAGAAGGACCGGTGCAGGCAGCTCCCACTCAGCTATTGCCGGGGACTCCAGGAGAGGCCGGAAGGGACGCGGAGGCGAGTTGGTGCAACCCAGGGACTGCCTGCTGAGGGGATGCTGGCCTGGAGCTCGCAGCAAGCTGCTCAAGTACGGGGGAAGGAAGCCTGGGGATCTAGGTAGGAAGTGGCCCAGGGCAGGAGCGGGAGCCGCCTCTCCTGCCCCGAGAACCCCGGCGCGTTTTGGCCGGATTGCCCCAAGGGAGTGACCCATTACCTGGTCACTCACAGGGCCTTGGGCTGGGACCCGGTGGAGTAGGGTGGGCCCGGGTCCCCCTACCTGGGGTGCGTCCCCGCTACAACCCGGAACTGCATTGTGGACTCAGGCCGGAGGGCCTTGGCCCTGCTTAAAGGGCCAGCTATAAACCGCTGTGTGGACTTAGGCCGGAGGGCCTTGGCCTTGTTTAAAGGACCAGCTATAAACTGCCTTGTGGACTCGGGCCAGGGGGCCTTGGACTTAAGAGGGCAGGCGGGAGGGGCCCGCCACAGACTGGTTTAAAAATCACACACATGCACCCCGCCAACATTTACCTTCTTCCCTCATAACCAAACTCCACCAAGTCGATAGTGAGCTCCCAGCTGTCTGGCCTGCTGTGTCTCATCCCAGGGAAGTTTGGTAAAAATTGTAAAAAGAATGGTGAAAGTTCTTCCATCCATCACTTTGTAGAATCATCTATTCATATTTAAACAGTGTGACCGAGGAAATACTTAGGGCTCTGTCTACCTATCTAAATCTCCATATCTAGGTATAATTCTCACTACAAAATGACTGACCATGTATTATTATTGGTCTCTCAGGCCATATCTAGACTATGAAGAGCGACATCTTGGTAATCAATCTTCTGGCATTCAATTTAGCGACTCTGGTAAAGATCCATTAAATCAAATGGTACAGTTGGTTAATATAGTGAAAGCTTACTGATTTGTTAATAGCTTTGAGTGGTTAATAATTAAATCCCAGTATTTTAAGAACTAGATACATTCATGGAGGAAAAATAGGGGGTTGCCTATTTTTGTTGTTTTTGTCTCATTTTCTTTTGCGTTCACTCTACCTGTGGAACTCCTTGCCAGAGTGTGAAGCCAAGACGATAATGGGGGTTAAAAAAGAGCTAGTTAAATTCATGGTGATTAGGTCCATTAATGGCTATTAGCCAGGATGGATAGGAATGGTGTACCTAGTCTCTGTTTGCCACAAATTGAGAATGGAGGGATCACTCAAAGATTACCTGTTCTGTTCATTCCCTTTGGGGCACCTAGCATTGGCCACTGTTGGCAGACAGGATACTGGACTAGATGGACCTTTGGTCTGACCCAATATGGCCATTCTTATGCTCTTATGTTAATGCCAAGAGCTGCAAAGAGCCGAGGGAGACGGTGGGAGTTTCGGTCTGAGTATCTCACCTCTTATGAGTGGTTTGGCTCTGGAAATACCTGATTTGTTTTGCTGACCTCTCTGAGAAGTTTCTTCTTTTGTGGGAGGGGATGGCAGTGCAAAGAAGAATATCTCAGGAGTCCTAGAGCACTTCATGGTCCCTTGTCAAGAAGTTGTACCTTGATCAACTCCTGTGGAATCCTTTCCCATTGGTCCCTTCATCCTTAGCCCCTCCCAGATGTCATCCCTTCTCCCAGTTAATCAGCTTGGAAATGCAGTGTGTTGGAGAAACTGTGCAGTTTAGGTGGCTTGGGGCCCATCAGGGTTTAAACCAGTTAAAATTGTAGCCGGGGCAGATGACCATTTCGTGGGGCCCAGGGCAGCACCATTTCGTGGGCCCCCCCTTTGCCACGGCACATGCGTGATGGGGCCACCCGCATGCGTGGGGCTTCTTGAAGTGCAGGGCCCGGGGCGGCCGCCCCGCTCGCCCTGCCCTATATCCGCCCCTGCTTGTAGCCAGTCAGGCTCAGACCCTCAATGTATGTAGCTTGCTATTTTTCATTGGCATCCATGAGAATTAGGAGTTGGGGTATCTTTGGGGGGGTTTGGGCCTTGGTTCCTCAATGTACTGTTTGGTGGCTGCGAAGGGACTTAGCAGTGTTACTGTCTAGGCAGAGTAAATGCTGTGCCTAAATCCAATGGCATTTGTGTGCCTGCTTTCTTTAGGCTGAGATTTTCAAAGTGCCGAGCAGTAGTAATTTATACAAATGTCTCTCTCCACACCAGCTAGCATGGACCTGTTTTCCCAGAAATAGTATTTTGAGCAACAGACAGCCTCTACTGCCAACGTCCATCCTGCATAACTACTAACATGTAGGCCATTCATCATGCAACCCATGAGAAAAAAAAATACTGGAACAGAGCCGTGTTCTGGGACCAATGTCTCTTTGGTGCCCAATTCCATGGCTTTTTGTTGGATGTTCAGCATTATAGGCAGATTAAACATGGCCCCATTTCCTTCCAATCAGATGCCGACCTTGTCACCTGACCATGTATATTTAATTAAAATGTGATTTCCAACATCATGTAAACAATCCACTTTTTTGGTGATCAGTGATATGCTTGTCAGTCCCAGGAATGATCACTTACCAGATTTCAACCTGTTGTCTGTGCTTCACATTACCTGGAGTTGGGAGTTTCTGCATTCTGTAGCTAGGACTCAAACCAGGACCCTCCATGTCTGCTCTGTCTGGAGTCAGAAGGAAGCTTCCTCACTGCAGAAATGGAAGAGGCTGTAATAAGCTTGTTGTGATGTTGCATTCCCACATTTTTTATTGAAATATTTGGTTGAATGTGAATATGCATCATTCAAATACACTTTATGCAAATCGGATGCAAATCATTGGAAAGTTTGTAATCCCCAGAATATGTATACAGCCTCTTCCCCGCTTACGAACTGGTTACAGACCAAACAATTGATCGTAACTCAGTTTGTTCGTAAGTCGGACCCCATAGAGTTACACGTGACCGCACTGTTTATAAGCTCAGATCGCGTTCGTAACTCAGGGTCTGCCATTTATGACAGCTTTGGTCATAACTGTGAACAGTCGCAAGTCGACTGTTTGCAACTCGGGAACTAGCTGTAGTCTAATATGTACACATACCATTACTGTATCTGATTTTTAAAATGTGAAGAATAAGCCTGTGTTTTAATCTAGGTGTGTTAATGAAAGCCATTAGTGGTACTTAAAGAATTTAACGGTTTGGTGCTCAAGACAATGATCTGTGTCTTATTCTTCCAATAAGCCTGGTTGGTCCTGTCAAGACATGTGGTCAGGTCACCTGAAGCTGGAACCCAATCTGAATGTGGTACTTTTCTAGGAGAAAGGGAAGGTGATAAGAATTGAAGCTGAACACAAAGCATTTCTGCAATGGGCACAATCTATTTATAGGCTGGAAACCAATAATAGAGAGTTGGCTGGCAGGAGATACTAGGACCACCCCAGTTCATCACCAAGATAATTGCAGGAAACATCTGAAACTGAGCAAGGGGAAGAATCGAGCCCAAACTGGGAGGTTGCCTAGCTTGTGAGAAAAGATAAATAAAATTACTGTTAGGGTATGGAATTGTATGTAACAAGTTTCTTAGAATATTAAGCGTAGCTGGCATGTTTTGTTTTGTTTTGTTTTGCTTAGTAATTTACTTTGATCTGTTTGTTGTCACTTGCAACCACTTAAATCCTGCTTTTTATACCTATTAAAATCTCTTTTGTTTATGATTAAACCCAGTGTAAATAATTATTCCCAAGGAGGAGAGAGGGGACACAACACCTAAGCATGTCTCTCTTTCATTGATAATGGGGCTATCATTAAAAAAGGATAGAGAATAAGATGGAAAGTATCTTATTGCCCTTATATAAATCCATGGTACGCCCACATCTGGAATACTGTGTACAAATGTGGTCTCCTCATCTCAGAAAAGATATACTGGAATTAGAAAAGGTTCAGAGAAGGGCAACTAAAATGATTAGGGGTTTGGAATGGGTCCCATATGGGACTTTTCAGCTTCGAAAAGAGGAGACTAAGGGGGGATATAATAGAGGTGTATAAAACCATGAGCACTGTGGAAAAGGTGAATAAGGAAAAGTTATTTACAGCCGTTCCCTGAGTTACGACCACCTCCACTTACGACCATCCGCACTTACGACTAAAGCGGTCGTAAATGTGGATCCGAGTTACGAACGGCGATCCGCGCTTACAAACAGCGTGATCGCCATGTAACTCTATGGCATCCAAGTTATGAACACTTCGAGTTATGGACCAAGTGTTGGTCCGTAACTTGTTCATAACTTGGGGAGCGGCTGTACTTGTTCCCATAATATAATAACTAGGGGCCACCAAATGAAACTAATGGGCAGCAGATTTACAATAAATAAAAGGAAGTTCTTCTTCACATAGCACATAGTTAATCTGTGGAACTCCTTGCCTGAGGAGGTTGTGAAGGCTAGGACTATAACAGGGTTTAAAAGAGAACTAGATAAATTCATAGAGGTTAAGTCCATAAATGGCTATTAGCCAGTACGGGTAAGGAATGGTGTCCCCAGCCTCTGTTTGTCAGAGGGTGGAGATGGTTGGCAGGAGAGATGGCTTGATCATTACCTGTTCAATTCACTCCCTCTGGAACACCTGGTATTGGCCACTGTCGGCAGACAGGGAACTAGACTGGATGGATCTTTGGTCTGACCCAGTATGGCCATTCTTGTGTTCTTAACTGGTTAAACTTGTTTAATTGGTTAATTAAATGGGATTTTCCATCCTCAGGAGAAGTAGAGCAGTAGTATCACTTCCAATAACACCCTATGAACTCTCTCTGTGTAAATTTTGTAGGCAGGGTAAGACAGATTTCTCTGGGGTTTTGGAGCTGGGCACCTGGGTGCTGTGTCAAGTCCCTGTGACTGAGCCTACTCAGAGCTCAGCTATTCTCAGTGTCTGCGTTGCTCTCTAGAGGGCTGTGACCCCAAGTCTGTGCCTTGACTGAGGGAGACCAGAACTGCTGGCTTAGCAGGACAGGGTGGTAGGGCACCCCAGAGGGCAGGCAGGTAGGCTCAGTGGTGTGATCAGCTCATCAGGTGAGTCTCAAGAGAACCCATCACATTTGTCTCCATCCATGGTGGCTGCTGTTTTGTTGCTCTTGTGATTAGTGCTTGGACCTGGTAGAGAGTTATTAGAGAAGGAAGACTGTGAGCTCTGGCTCCTTCTCTCTTATATCAGTGTAAACCTGGAGAAATGCTACTTTACTTCACTGAACACAGGGACATGGGAATTTCCTTACCCTATGGGTGGGCAAATACTGGCAAGAGGGCCAGATTCAGTCTACCAGGGTTTGCCTCTGGTGGGCCCCCATACTGCCATATTTACCTAAGCCTCTGCACATATTTGGGATCACAGCTCCCATTGGCTGTGGATCACCATTCCTGGCCAATGGGAGCTGTGATCGGCCATACCTGTGGAGGTGCACATAAAGATAGCAGCAGTGGCCCATTTGGGGCTAACCCTGGTGAACCGCCGCCATTTTATTTCCTACCCCTGCCTTACCAGATCAGGCCAGTGATCTGTCTGTTCCTGTCTCTAGCAGTGACTGGTTGCAGCTACTTCAAAGGAGGATGGTCATTGTTCCCGTCTCTCCAGGTAACGCTTCCCTTCCTCACAAGGTATACAAATGTATTAATTTTCCCAAGGCACTCAACCACTGTGGTGATTTCAAGGGGAGAGGGGTGGGATAGAATTTCCTGGCTGAAGAGGGAGGTGGAAGAAATTCGCAACTGTTGAGATGTGTCTAGACTACATGCCTCCGTCGATGGAGGCATGTAGATTAGACAGCTTGGCAGAGGGAAATGAAGCCGCGATTAAAGTAATCGCGGCTTCATTTAAATTTAAATGGCTGCCCCGCTCTTCCGATCAGCTGTTTGTCGGCAGATCGGGGCAGTCTGGACATGCCGCGTCGACAAAGAAGCCTTTCTTGATCGGCACAGGTAAACCTGGTTTCATGAGGCATACCTGTGAAGAAAGGCTTCTTTGTCGACGCGGCGCGTCCAGACTGCCCCGATCTGCCGACAAACAGCTGATCGGCAGAGCGGGGCAGCCATTTAAATTTAAATGAAGCCGCGATTATTTTAATCGCGGCTTCATTTCCCTCTGCCGATCTGGCTAATCTACATGCCTCTGTCGACGGAGGCATGTAGTTTAGACGTACCCTTGATGACAGTAACCATACACATAGGACAAGTTTCCTCCTAACTCCAGTGATTGGCATACGTGGGTTCAGAGATGTTACTTTTTACTGCCACTTGTGTAACTGGATATTTGTATTCAAATAAATAGCTGCAGTTTTTCAAAAGCTACTAAGTCCTTGCACTCCATAATAACGTGAGGCTGTGAGTTCCACAGGCCATCGTCCTGTAAAAATTTCATTTCTCCAGTCCCAAATTAGTGTCCTAGTAGTAGAATTTGATCCAGCGTGTTCTGCTGCTGCCACTAAATTAAACCATCATAATTTGTTAATAAGTATTAATACTGGAAGCTCAGTGACATTTCTGAAATTGCATGTCTTCCTGCATAATATCCCCTCCCCCCCCCCAAAACTGTAAAAGATTATAGAGAGAGTGACTCCTGGATTTGAAAGCTGCCACCTTATGCGAATGATGATAATAATACACACCCAAGGGAACTCGATACAGCATTATATAAATTATAGGGTTTATAGCTCAACATTGTACAGGCTGCTGGCATGAATTGAAAGAAGACAGTGTACTGCATAGCTGCAGAAGTGAACACCATGTACCACAGCTGCTGCAAGCCATATGTCGTCACAGAATGAAAGGTGTTACACATGAAAATATGACTTAATGATTTTAGAATGTGACTTTCAGAGGCTTACCAACCACAGGCTTAAAGAAATCATGAGATCTGGCCAAGAATTGCAATTTAAAAATAATACATTTTTACCATTTGGAGGATTTAAAAAACTTTTTTAGGGCTCACATTTACAACTGTAAGGCCTAGAAAGTTACTTTAAAAGATAATAATGGCTGAGAGTGTCACGTATTCATACGAGTCCAGAAGCTGGAGTTTAAAGAAAACACCAAATACAGTGAGACTCACACAAAAATCATGAGCATTGGAGATATTTTGAAAGGCACTGGAGTGAAGTCCTGTTTCTGCAGAGCATCAGAACATTGACACTGGGCACTGCATGCTCACTTTATTCCCTTGCCTCTCACACACCTATCACTGTGCATCCTGAGTGGATAAGAGGGGACTTTTTTTCTCTGATCATTCTGGTCCTTGCTGCTCTTCCAAGGCTAATTACCCCCAGCACCATCTCCACAGTCTGGGAGTGGTCAGGGGACAGAGGGGGCCAGCAGTCCCAGGGGCACTGTGAGCTGGGACTGTTCAGTCCCACGGCTCACGCTGCACCCTAGAGCTAATCCCTGCTGTGGCTCTGCACTTTAAATGGGGGGCTCTTACTACACTGAAAGTTCAGCGCCTCAGGGGGAGCACCCCCTCTTTATCAACTAATTGAGTAGTTGATAGAAATTCCATTGACTGTTCGATTAGCTAATTAACTGATACTTAACATCCCGGCTGTGTCTAGACTGGCAAGTTTTTCCGCAAAATCATCTGCTTTTGCGGAAAAACTTGCCAGCTGTCTACACTGGCCGCTTGAATTTCCTGAAAAGCACTGACGATCTTACATGAGATCGTCAGTGCTTTTCCGGAAATTCAAGCGGCCAGTGTAGACAGCTGGCAAGTTTTTAATCTCATGTAAGACTGTCAGTGCTTTTCTGGAAATACTATGCTGCTCCCGTTTGGGCAAAAGGACCAGTGTAGACAGCAGAGGACTGTTTTCCGCAAAAAAGCTTTTTTGCGGAAAACCGTATCTAGATTGTCCATGGACGCTTTTCCACAAAAAGTGCTTTTGCAGAAAAGCATCCTGCCAATCTAGACACGCTTTTCCAAAAATGCTTTTAACGGAAAACTTTTCTGTTAAAAGCATTTCCGGAAAATCTTGCCAGTCTAGATGTAGTTCCCTAGTCCAGAATAGGAGAAGAATGGTGCACTTCTGCAGTACCACCAGTCTCTTTTGGGCTGATCCGCCAATGGGCAGATGAGTCCCTTTGCACAAAGGGATTCTTCTGGAGATTCTTCTAGCTCCTTTTCATCACCAAAGCTGCACCCTGGCAGAGGAGAGAATTAGACTGAAATTGGGAATTTGCTTTTTCTTGTTTTCCTTTCTCAATTTTCTCCACCTCTGAATCTCCAAATAAAGCTGAAGGGCGATAAAAAAAAAGGGGGCTTTTGGTCATGGAGGTTTAGTATATTGGGGGGGATTTAACTTAAGAAATAAAAGTGTGGTTGTGGGGTGTTTACTGTGACCTCCTGCATCTTAATTGATAAAGGGGATTGTGGTGTTTGAATCTGTAACAGACACTCCTAATCTCAAGTGTTAATCAGATAGGGTATGTCTACACTACCCCGCTAGTTCGAACTAGCGGGGTAATGTATGCATACCGCACTTGCTAATGAAGCCCGGGATTTGAATTTCCCGGGCTTCATTAGCATAAGCGGGGAGCCGCCATTTTTAAATCCCCGCTGCTTCGAACCCCGTGTAGCGCGGCTACACGGGGCTCGAACTAGGTAGTTCGGACTAGGGTCCTATTCCGAACTACCGTTACTCCTCGTGAAACGAGGTGTACCGGTAGTTCGGAATAGGCACCCTAGTCCGAACTACCTAGTTCGAGCCCCGTGTAGCCGCGCTACACGGGGTTCGAAGCAGCGGGGATTTAAAAATGGCGGCTCCCCGCTTATGCTAATGAAGCCCGGGAAATTCAAATCCCGGGCTTCATTAGCAAGTGCGGTATGCATACATTACCCTCCTAGTTCGAACTAGGAGGGTAGTGTAGACATACCCATAGTGAAGTTAAGGGACTGTTATACAAAATCAAAATAAAACCAGTTTTAATCAGGCTTACGAAATATCCTTTCCCTTCTCAGTTTTGCTTGACTTTCACTCACACAAGTGAAAGTCAAGCAAGGATGTCATATTAATTAGTTTTTCAGTCTCTACTGAATTTTTCATGGTAGATGAGCCCTGCATTTCTAATGTTTGGGGTTTATTTTGTTTTTAAAGTATGAAAAGCCACTTTTTATTAATACATTATAGATTTTTCTCACACATGATGAAGCATAAGAATGTAAAAGATGCTGTACTGGGTCAGATCAAAGTTCTGTCTAGTGCAGAGGTGAGCCATTTCGATGGGGGACCACTCCAAGAATTTGGTAAGTACTTGGTCCAGGGCCATAATTTCCCATGATATGAATAGAAGAGTTGTGAAGTTTGGGTTGGAGGTTGGGTGCAGAGGGTAGCTTGGGATAAGGGATTGGGTGCAGGAGGAGGTGTGGGATCTGGGAGGGAGTTTGGATGAAGCAGGGGGTTGTAACCTGGGGCAGGGACTGGGATGTAGGAAGGGGTGTAGGGTCTGGAAGAGGTTGTGATCTGGGGCAGGAGTGCAGGAAAGGATTCTGACCTGGAGGAGGGGTGCAGGAGGAGGTGAAGGGCACGGGTGGGGGTATAAGTACCAGAATGGGGGTGCAGAGAGTTTGGGTTACTTGAGGTAAGGGTGCAGGAGGGGGCAGGTGTTTGGGGGGATGAAGGAGCAGGCTCTTGCCAGGAGACACTTACCTAGGTGGCTCCAAGCCAGCAGTCCAGCAGGTTCCTAGGGGATTAGGGAGAGGGGGTGAAGTACTTTGTGCGATACCTGTCTCAATGGCGGGTGCCCCAGAAGGAATGAAAAGAACAGATGATCCATCCCTGTCTCCCGTTCCTAGCTTCTGGCAAACAGAGGCTACAGATACCATCCCTGCCCAGCATGGCTAATAGCCATTAACAGGCCTATTCTCCGTGCATTTATCTTGTTATTTTTTAACCCTGTTATAGTCTTGGCTTCACAACATTCTCTGGCAAAGAGTTCCACAGGTTGAGTGAAAGCAAAAGAAAATAAGACAAAACCAACACAACTAGGCAGAACCCTATTTTTGCTCCCCTTTTGCAGCACCTCTTTAATTACCCACTGAATAACAAGTGAACCGTCAGCACTGATCATGCGATACATGATCATTTTGGCTAGCATGTTACTGTCAGTTAACTTTGGTGTATGTGACTTTGTGGCTTAACAGCAGGGCTAGTGTGTTGGCTACTGTGGCTACTCTTGTACTCAAGGATCTCTTAAAACTAGCCAATTAGCCTGTCATAAGATGGGATTTCCAGGTCTCTCCTCCACGTCAATCTTCTCTCCTGAGCCTCCCGTCTCCCGCTCTCTCTCTCTCTCTCTCTCCTTCTCCTACTGCCTCCCCCCCCTCTCTCAGCTCTCCTCTGCCGTCTGCCTCTCCCTCTGTCTCTTTCTTCCTCTTCTCCCCCTCCTGCCTCTCACTCTCCCTTTCTCTTCTCCTCCTCCTCCTGCCTCGCACTCTCTCTCCACTCCGTCTCTCTCTTTCTCTTCTCCCCCTCCTGCCTCTCACTCTCTCTCCGTTCTCCTTTGTCTCCATCGGGGATGCACGCTCGTCCAGGCCCCTCCCCCTGCGTGTGTACGTCACCGCCCCGCCACCCTTCGCCTCCCACCGTGGCACTTGGCTGAGTTCTGTGCCGCACAGCCGGGCCGCCGCAAGGGAGCAAGCGGCCGTTTGGGTTCCCCCACGGTGGCCCGGCTGAGCGGCACAGAACTCAGCCGAGCACCAAGACGGGAGGCGAAGGGGGGGTGGGGCGGTGACATATAGGGTTGCCGGGTGTTTTCTACTGGACAGTCCAGTTTTCAGGCCCTCTGTCCAGAAAAAAAAATCAGAAAATACCAGACATGTATAATGTCTGGTATTTTCTGGTTCTCCGCCTGGTGCCAGATGGAAGCCAGGTGGGGGTACGGGAGTGGCTGGAAGGCGGGGCGTGATTGGCACTGGGAGCCTCTAGTTGCCTCTGGGAAGCAGGGGGAGGTTTGTCCCTGTTCCTGAGCACTGTTCTAGCGTGTGATGGAGCCGCAGCTGGACTTGCTTCGCTGGGACCATGAGCGGGGCGGGCAGCACCCTGGGATGTGCACATGCCCGAGGGAGTCCAGCTCCCCGCCGGCCAATTCCCTCTCCCCGCCAGCCAGTTCCTCCTCCCGATTTCCCACGGCCAGCCTCTCTGTCCCTGACTCCCATCCCCGATCAGATTTGCTTCCTACCGGCCGCCCCTCCCCTGTTCTCTCCTGGCCAGCTATGCTGCCTCTGACCCCTGCCCCCAGCTCTGCTTCCTGCCCGCCCCCTCCTCGCAGCCAGCCTCGCTCCTCTCCTTGCCGGTCCCTCCCACCTTCCACCCCTGATCAGGTGTATCTGGGTTTTTTTTACCCTGCTCTAGTGATGTCACCGCACTGCCCCTTCCCGTCCCACCGTGGCGCTCAGTTGAGTTCTGCGCTGCTCAGCTGGGCCACCGTGGGGAGCAAGCGGCCGTTTGGGTCCCCCGCAGCGGCCTGGCTGAGCAGCGCACAACTCAGCCGAGCGCCACGGCGGGAGGCGGGACGGTGAAGTACACGGCCGGTCCCTGCCCCCTGGCCATGTACGTCACTGCCCCGCCCCACCCCCTTCCCCTGCTGCCGTGGCGCTCGGCTGGGTTCTGTGCCACTTGGCTGGGCCACCGCAGGGGAGCAAGTGGCCATTTGGGCCCCGTGCTCCCTATACAGCACGGTGGTGTTGCATGGGGACCGCGGGGCTGCTTGGTCCTCCACAGTGGCCCGGCTGAATGGCGCAGAACTCAGCCATGCACCACAGTGCGCAGCAACAGTGCTCCCCAGAGGCGACCCGTAACACTACAGCGTTACAGAGTCACAGACATTGGGTTACTATATCTCTTCAAATGAAAAGATTTAAAATAAACAAAGAACCCAGCTGTCCTTTCCATTACTGTTCCCAGGGGACATTCAAGCTTTCAGCTTAGTTGGACTGTTCAGTTGCTTTGGTTCAATGATTTTTAAACTTCCTTTTCTGGGTCGAACGTTAGAACTGTGAGGATGGTGCACTGGATTTAAAGATTGCCACAGCAATACTTAGACTAGGGTAGCCTTCCTCAAAAGTCTGACAAATAAGACAGTGAGTCATGCTGCAGCGTGGGCCTTGACAGACCCACCGTTGTCTCTGCTGTGTGTATGGACATTAACAATCTCCTGGCACCTTCCCCAGGAGAGACTTCATCAAGAGCTCCTTCTTCTCACTGGTGTGCAGTATGGCTGTTTATAGGGTTGCCAGGTGTCCAGTTTTGCACATGACAGTCTAGTATTTGAGCTTTCTGTTCGAGAAACACATTGAGAAAATAGAAATGAGACAATAGAACTGTCCAGTATTTTCTAAATAAGATGTAATGTAGATTGTGATGGAATGTCAAGCGTGTCTGGTATTTTTGTTGAAGCCATTTGGCAACCCTAGCTGTTCGAGTTGTGTGGCCTGTTTGCAATGTGTAATTTTGAAGCTTTCACAGAAATGTTGAGATTCATTGAAAGCAATAGGTCCAGACCACATGCTTTAAATAAAGCCTCTGCTTTAAACACCTTGCTGAATCAGGGCCCTAGGGCAGGGATGGCCAACCCACACCTAGCGAGCTGCATGCAGCTCTTCCCTCCTTAATGTGCAATTCACGAAGCCTCTCCCACGTCTTGCGAAGCCTCCCCTGCGCCCCTAGAAATGGTCCCTGTGCTCACCGGGGTAGGGGAGCCATCCAGCATAGCGGTGCCGTCAAGAGCCTGGTGTGGCCTTGCCTTTTCTTTTAAAGGGGCAGCGCCTTTTTTCTGCTCTTCACCTTTTTTCTGCTTCTGTTCCAGCTCTCTTCGTTTAATGGGTTGGCCACCCCTGCTCTAGGGATTTGTTGGGAAAATTAAATGTACACAGGGGGGTCATTAGTGGAATTCATACATCTTCTTTTTTCTCCTCCTTGGAGAGAGGCTGCTTAGATAGGGAATAATTTCTTTAAATTATCTTGCTTGTCATAGAATTTATATTGTCACATTTTTGTCCTCTCCCACACATACATGGGAGGCATTTTGATTTAGTGACTAGAATGCTGTTTTGAGATCAGGAAACCTAGGGTTTGTTCCTGACTCTCCACTAGGGACTGGTGGGTGATCTCGGGCTAATCATTTCTCTGCCTCAGTTTCCCCATTTGTAAAATGTGGAGGATGTGTGCCTCCTTTGTAAAGCATTTTGAGGTCTCTGGCTAAAAAGTACTTGGAAAGAGCTAGGCATTACTTTTCCAGACTGCACTTTCTGGTACGCATAAAATAGCAGTCTCTTTCTTTCTCTTCCCGCACCAGCTCTCATCAGCTCCATAGTATAAAGTATGGTATGGTCCTCTTATTGTAAGAGGTGGTTTGCTAGGAACATGTGATTAAAACTGAGCTTTGATATCTCTACAGTTCCTTAATAGAAAGGTCCAAGTCTGGTATAAGTGTTTCTGAAAGTGTCATTATATGGGATGAATATTTATATCTAGAGACCTTCTCAAATCAGATGCAGGAGCAGACAGTTATGTAGGATTCATGGAAATGATTGATTAATTAATGCTACAACTTGGCAGGAAGAAGGGCAAACTTAAGACCTCTCTGATCTGCATTGCGGATCTCTTAGCCACAGCAGCGGTGTACAACAGAGCCACAATGCAGCTGGGCGAGAAGAGACTTGTCCCCAGTGCTGATCTGTAGCTCATTCCTCGGCTGTGAATCTCCCTGAGTCACTCAGGGCTGTGGATAACTCCCTACTGGAGTAGACAGTTGGCAGGTGGGCATCTCCCATCGACAGAGCTGTCGTCTCCTGAGGAGGTGGATTAACTCCGCAGACAGGAGAAGCACTCCTGTCAGGGTACGTCTACACTACAGGGAAGATTGAAGCTGCTGCTGTTGATCTTACAGGGTTCGAATTAGTGGGTCTAGTGAAGGCTAATTCGAACTGAGAGGAGTGCTCTGGTTGATGCCGGTAGTCCTGCTTCCACGAGGAGTAAGGGAAGTTGAAAGGAGAGTGTTTGACTTCAACTTCAGCTATGCAATTCATGTAGCTGAAGTTGCGTATCTTAATTCAACCTTGTCCCGTAGTGGAGACATACCCCAGAGTTCTGACTAACCCCTGGTCTACACTAGGGAGCTATTTCAAACTAGCCCCTCTTATTTAGAAATAATAAGCAGAGTGTCCACACCAACAAGCCCGTTATTCAAAATAAGGGTCCAGTTATTTTGAAATCTGTACTCCCGCTTTCCTTGGGGAATGACGTTTATTTCGAAATAGTGGCAGTGTGGATACTCCGGTGCTGCTATTTTGAAAAACTACCCTGCAGAGTAATTTGAAGTAATTACTCCCCAGTGCTTCTTAGGGCTCTAAGCTGAGGTTGCGTGTCCACAATATCAGAGCCTGCCAAGCCAGAAGCACTCCGTGGGGGTATGTCTACACTACCCTCCTAATTCGAACTAGGAGGGTAATGTAGGCATACCGCACTTGCACATGAAGCCCGGGATTTGAATTTCCCAGGCTTCATTTGCATAAGCCGGGCGCCGCCATTTTTAAATCCCGGCTAGTTCGAACCCCGTGCCGCGCGGCTACACGTGGCACGGAGTAGCTAGTTCGGATTAGGCTTCTAATCCGAACTAGCTGTACTCCTCGTGGAATGAGGAAAAAGTGCTTTTCCGGAAAAGCATCCTGTCAATGTAGACGCGCTTTTTCCGGAAATACTTATAACGGAAAACTGTTCCGTTTTAAGCATTTCCGGAAAAGGGTGCCAGTGTAGACGTAGCCCCTGTGTCTTGGTTCCTAGAGACGTGGATGTCAAGGCTGGAGGGGACTACTGAGATGACCTAGTCTGACCTCCTGCACAGCACAGGCCAGTGAAGTGCCCCAGACTAATTCTAGAGCAAAGCTTCAGAACAGCATCCCATCGGTGATGGAAAATTGCTCACTGGAAAATTAATGCCGTATTTCCAGACTGACTTTCTCTAGTTTCAGTGTCCAGCTTTTGGATTGTGTTTATCCCTTTCTTTGCTGAATTGAAGAGCCCCATCTGTTCCCCATCTAGGTACTTAGAGACTGCAATCGAGTCACCCACTAACCTTCTCTCTGTTAAGCTACTTAGATTGAATCTATCACTGCTTGAGCCTGTGAGCTGTCACTAAAAGCTTCAAGCTAAGTCTAAGGCAGGTTAGTTCAAATGCCTTTTGCTACCCTGGATGCAAACAATCTTGCTTCATTCAGCTTTCTGCTAGTGACTCTAGCTTGGCTTGTTTACCTTAACCAAAAGAAGGCTGAGGGGGGACATGATTGCACTTTTTAAATATATTAGAGGGATAAATACCAGGGAGGGAGAGGAATTATTTAAGCTTAATACCAATGTGGACACAAGAACAAATGGATATAAGCTGGCTAGTAGGAAGTTTAGACTTGAGATTAGATGAAGGTTTCTAACCATTAGAGGAGTGAGGTTCTGGAACGGCCTTCCACGGGAAGTAGTGGGGGCAAAAAGTTTATGAAGGGGATGGTTTGATGAGATAACATGATCTTGGTAACTAATTGACCATTCATTATCAGTGGGAAATAGGTCAATGGAGGGATGATAGGAGTTACTATAGAGAACTTTCTGGGTGTCTGGCTGGTGAGTCTTGCCCACATGCTCAGGGTTTAGCTGATCGCCATATTTGGGGTCGGGAAGGGATTTTCCTCCAGGGTAGATTGACAGAGGCCCTGGAAGTTTTTCGCCTTCCTCTGTAGCATTGGGCACAGATCACAGCTGGAGGATTCTCTGCATCTTGGGACCTTCAAAGTATTTGAAGGCTTCAATATCTGAGATATAGGTGAGAGGATTATTCTAGGAGGGGTGGGTGGGATTCTGTGGCCTGCACTGTGCAGGGGGTCAGACTAGATGATCATAATGGTCCCTTCTGACCTTAAAGTCTATGGCTGTGTCTACACTGGGCCACTTATTCCGGAAAATTAGCCGCTTT
Source organism: Pelodiscus sinensis (assembly GCF_049634645.1). Taxonomy (NCBI): domain Eukaryota; kingdom Metazoa; phylum Chordata; order Testudines; family Trionychidae; genus Pelodiscus; species Pelodiscus sinensis. The sequence goes on along the minus strand of NC_134739.1, from coordinate 3,504,138 downwards.
TCTGGAATAAGTTGCGAGCTGTCTACACTGGCCCCTTGAATTTCCGGAAAAGCACTGACGATCTACTGTAAGAAATCAGCTGTTTTTCCGGAAAAACTATGCTGCTCCCACTCGGGCAAAAGTCCTTTTTCCAGAAAAATGTTCTGGAAAAGGGCCAGTGTAGACAGCACAGTCGTCTTTTCCGCAAAAAAGCCCCGATCGCGAAAATGACGATTGGGGCTTTTTTCCGGAAAAGCACGTCTAGATTGACCCCGGACGCTTTTCCAGAAAAAGGGCTTTTCCGGAAAAGCATCCTGCCAATGTAGACGCGCTTTTTCCGGAAATACTTATAACGGAAAACTGTTCCGTTTTAAGCATTTCCGGAAAAAGGTGCCAGTGTAGACATAGCCCATGAGTCTATGAGTCTATGACTCCTTTCTTCCATGACGCTCATGGAGAACAGATGCAAGAGTGCATCCTAGTTACTCTCTCTGCTGGACTTCCCTGTGTTCCTCTGTGTCTGCTGTGGTTGGATTGAAAGCCCTGTGAGGCTTCAAGGGCTTTCTGTGTTTTGTGTCTTGTACAGTGCCAAACACAAGCAATAGCTGGAAAACAAAGGAGTGTCAGAAGTTTATCTAGGTAGAAGACTTACCAAGGGTAGCCCTCTGACTTCAGATGGCTTCCACACCTGTTCCACAATTACCACAGCATAAACAGAGGTGCCCAGATCCTGTGATGGCTAGTCCTCTGCAAATGGCTCTGGGAAATGTTCTTTAGCATCTTCTCCTTGCAAGACCTGCTGGTTTGGCTTTAAAAAATACCAGCAATCTCTGTCAAAATAGTGCCTGAAGAAGCCAACCACAGTTCTTGTGAAGGAAAAAAACAAGTGAAATTCTTGCATCCAAATAGTCTTGCACCTCTGTTCTAACGTTCCTGCCCATCACTTTATGAGACACTGAAACCCTGTTGAGAACAACAGCATTGCTTGAGCCCAGGAACTTTACAGCTAAAACACAGCAGGTCACAGTATCCAGGACACGATAGCAATCCAGAATCTCAACCCTTAGGTCTCCAGTGATGAGTGTGTTGTAAAAGATTAGGCTTTTAGCTATTTTCCCATGTGAAGTCTTAATGATCTCCTTTCAGCCTCCCAGTGGATTGCGGTGGGAGTAATTCACATTGCTACAAACAGAGAATTATGCCTCCGATGAGAAATAAGCAAAAGATGTGATAGATTGGCCTAAGAAGCCACGAAGAGTCAATTTTCCAGTAAATGCCTCTGGCAGATAAATAAGAGAAGGGAAAATACAGAGAAAATATTTCATATCTGGCAGCCCAGTTGTTGTCAAAAGCTGGCCATGAGGTGTCAGCAGCTGTTTGAATTAATCTGGCATCTACTCCGCTTTGATTTGCTCTGGCGGATTTGCTCCGGGGAATTTGCTCCGGAGTCTGGGAATGGGACATGCTGCATGGCAGGGGAGAGGTCTGCTCCAGCAGCCAGGAACACGTGTTAATAGATTGGGTGCCATGGCAGCACACATCCAAACCAGCACACATGACCTCAGTATTGGTGCACATGCCAAAACTCACTCTGCTCACGGCTGGAAAATCTTAGAGGGAACACTGATGCCAGGGCCCTTTGATGCCAGTGGATGTGTACAGAGAGGAGAGCATGCTCCTTTTGCCAGATGAGACTATCTCTGCCATGTCCAAGGGGACTGCAGACAGCCTGACATAGCTTGATTCCACTATGCCTGAAGCTCATTTAATAGTTTCTGTCTCCTTAACTTTTAAATATGAAAAATAGTAGCAAATAAATAATGACTAGAAAGAAAAATTAACACATAATACACACAAAGCTCACAGTGGTTAAAATATTCAGCCTGGAGTTTTTGAAAACAAAAGCAACAATTAAAGCAACTGACTGTTTTGGTGATTAGGGAGAGTTGTTTGGCGTGGTTAAATGTGTTGATTTTGTACAGTTAGCTGTTTGGAAGATCTGCTTCAGAAGAGGTGAGAGGTTAGGGTTCTTTGATTTCATAGAGATGTACAGTAAACTTCTCATTAGTGACTGCTCACTCTCTATATATCATTGCCCCCATTTTAAAGACTAGTAAAGCACTGAGTCACAAAGGCTGTGTCCAGACTCAGGGTTTTTTTCGGGAAAAGTAGCCTTTTCCCGAAAAAACTTCCCCTGCGTCCAGACTCAAGCCGCGTTCTTTCGAAATAATTTCGAAAGAACGCGGCTTTTCTTTCGATGGCGGTAAACCTCGTTTCACGAGGAAGAACGCCTTCTTTCGAAAGTTCCTCTTTCGAAAGAAGGCATTCTTCAATGTAAATAGGGCTTCCTCGAAAGAGAGCATCCAGACTTGCTGGGTGCTCTCTTTCGAAAAATCGGATTGCTCTTTCGAAAGATCCGCCTGCAGTCTAGACGCGATCTTTCAAAAGAAGCTCTTTCGAAAGAAGCCTGCAGTCTAGACATAGCCACAGAGCCTAAGCACAACCCACGTACCTGCTGGGTGTGATGCAATATCCCATGTAGTGGCACTTAAACCACTTGGGGTATGTTTGCACAGCAGCGTTATTTCAGAGTCTAAACTGCAAGCCATTATTTTGAAATACTGGCGAGCGGAAGGACTTCTTACTCCAACTCCTGTAACCCTCATTTTATGAGGAGGAAGGGAAGTCGATGGAAGAGTGTTCCTGCTGTGTAGACAGCGCCAAAAGCTGAATTAAGCTATTTTGACTTAAGCTACGCAATTGACATAGCTCAAGTTGTGTAGCTTAATTCAACTTTTCCCCTGCTGCATAGATGTGCCCTTACAGAGAGAGGAAGAATGAGCATGCTCACACTTCTAACCCCAACAGGCAGAACTGAACGTGGCCCTCTGGAGCTCAGTGCATGAGCCACTACTGCTTGAGCTAAGAGATAGCCAGCTCTCAGATAAGGATGGAGAGCAAACTCCTCTCCCTCTGTAAGAGGTCTCAGTGTCACTCCATGGGACAGTGTACCACACCCATTAAGTGAGCAGGTTACTGTCAAGTGATTGGATTTTAAAGTGAGCAGACCGATCACTGTTGCACCCGGGGGGAGGTGTTTGCCCCAAATTCTGTACAAAGTGTCAAATGGAAGCGTATGTTCTACTGATTCTATGTATGCTACTCATGTACTTGTATGATGTTTGTATGTGAAGTTATAAATATGGGCTCTGTTCTTGTATTGTAAATGTTCTGTCTGAGCCTGGACTGCCTGTTGTGTGGAAAGATTGCTCAGTGAATAGCTGGGCTAACTAGCACTGCTCCATGGACAATGGCTCTCGGGAGTGGCCAACACGCACCTAAGGAGTGCGTCCGGGAGCCTGCAGACCGGCCAATGCCTCATGGCTGCTTGCTTATCACTTGATCATGTGCTTTCTGGTCACTTGATCATGTGACCAGCTCCAGTTTGGGAATATAAAAGTCCCACGAGGCCGAATCCATCTTGTCTTCAATCTTGCTACTGATCCCAGATGCATCCTTCCTGGGGAGGATTGCTCATCCATCCTAGTACAGGATGCACACCAGAGACTTCTAAGCTAGCAGTTTGTAACATCTCTGCTTAAAGCCTGCATCAAGAACTTGGGGTACATCTAAACTACATGGCTCCGTCGACGGAGCCATGTAGATTTGTTTATTGGGCAAAGGCAAATGAAGCCGCGATTTAAATGATCGCGGCTTCATTTAAATTTACATGGCTGCCGCGCTGAGCCGACAAACAGCTGATCAGCTGTTTGTCCTCTCAGCGCGCTAGTCTGGATGCTCCCCTGCCGACATCAAAGCCCTTTGTCGGCAGCCCCGGTAAACCTCGTCCCACGAGGAATAACGGGGCTGCCGACAAAGAGCTTTGATGTCGGCAGGGGAGCGTCCAGACTAGCGCGCTGAGCGGACAAACAGCTGATCAGCTGTTTGTCGGCTCAGCGCGGCAGCCATGTAAATTTAAATGAAGCCGCGATCATTTAAATCGCAGCTTCATTTGCCTTTGCCTACAACCCTCATCTACATGCCTCTGACAACAGAGGCATGTAGTCTAGACACAGCCTTGGTGACTAATGTATGTAATGCATTCTTAACAATCTTACTCTCAACCTTTTCTTTCTTTTATTAATAAATCTTTAGATTTTAGATTCTAGAGGATTGACCCAGAGTGCTCTTGTGGGTAAGATCTAAAGTGTAAATTGACCAGGGACTGTGATTGGTTCTTTGGGACTGGGAGGATCTGTTCGGAGTTGGTGAGATTGGGTGTTATAACCTCTCACCAGTGTGTAAGGTCAGAGGCTGATTGTGGCACAGGGAGAGCTGGGATGCCTGAGGGGTTTTGCTCATGAGGCTTCCTGCTGGTCAGATTGGCAGCTGAAGCGCTCGGTGTGACTGGTGTGTGGCATATTTGGGAATGGTCTCCAGTCGAGGGCTGTAAGTAGCCCTGGTTTTGAGCAATTCACCCTGAGCTGATGCCCTTAGCAGTGCCCAGACCCGGCCCGGTCCGTCACGGTTACATAAGGGTCTCTCAACACTGAAAGCCGAGTGTGGGCTGAAAACAGCAGTGTAGACATTCTGGCTTGCTCTGGAGCCTGGGCTCTGAGACCCTTACATCCTCACTAGGCTTTCAAAGCCCAAGCTCCAGACCAAGGTGTTTTTAGTCCCATAGCTTTGAGCCTTAGGGGCCCAACTCAGTTGACCTAGGCTCTGATTTTTATTTGCAATATAGACTTGTCTCGTGTGCCACAGTAATTTAGCAGCTGAGCTAGGAATAACATCCAGCAGTCCTTTCAAGCCACATGCCAAACTGATATCAATTCAGACTTGGAAAAATTGTAGTTAAATAAACTTTACAAAAAAATATAAAAAATAAGGGACTTAAAGAAATAATTTTAGATTAGCAAAGCCAGGTAACGTGCATCCAAGAGTTTTAAAAGCGCTGACTGAGGAGTTCACTGAATCCTTGATGTTGACTTTTAATAACTCCTTTTGTAACACTGGGGAAGTTGCAGAAAACTGGAAGAAAGCTAATGTTGTGCCAGTATTTAAAAAGGGGAAACAGGATGACCCAGGTAATTATAGGCCTGTCACTCTGACATCAATCCTGGGCAATATAATGGAGCCGTTAATCCAGGACTCAGTTAATAAAGAATTGAAGAAGACTAATGATAATTATCAATTAATGCCAATCAACATGGATTTATAGAAAAACATCCCGTCAACCTAATGTGATATCTTTTTTTAATAAATTCCATGACTGATAAAGATTATAGTGTGGCTGTATTAGAGTTAGACTTCTGTAAGACTTGGTAACACACATTTTGATGTAAAAAAACTGGAACAATATAAAATTAACATAGCACCCATTAAATAAGTTAAAAACAGGTTAAATGACACATCTCAAAAGGTAACTGCAAACAGGGAAGTGTCATTGAATAGGTTCGTTTCTAGTGGAGTCCCATAGGGATCAGTTCTTGTCCCTATGCTATTTTACTCCTTTATCAGTAACCTGGAAGAAAACATAAAAACATCACAGATAAAGGTTTCAAAAGACATGGAAGTGGTAACAATACAGAGGATAGGATACAGATACAGAACAACATGGATCACTGGTTAAACTGGGTACAAGCAAAGAGTATGCATTTTAATATGGCTAAATGTAATCTACAAACAAAGCACGTAGGCCATATGCATGTCTGATGGGATGACTGACAGAAATTTGGGGGTAGGACAGGGGTCGGATAATCAGCTGAACATGGGATCCCTTGCAGTGGTGTGGCAAAAAGGGGCAATATGATTCCTGGATGCCTTAACAGGGGGCTCATGAATAGGAGTAGAGGGGATTTTACTTCTGCTTGGCCCTGGAATGACCTCTGCTGCGTCCACTTCTGGTGCCTACAATTAAAGAGGATGTGGATAAAGAGGAGAGGGTTCAGAGAAGAGCCATGTGAATTAGTAAAGGATTAGAAAACCTGCCTGCAGGGGTTCTGATGCCTCTGCAGAGGGAAGGGGTGCAGGAGGGCCACCCAGAGGAGCAGGGAGGGAGCCTGTGGGGCACCACACTTAGCTATTGACATTTTGACAGGGACAGAGGGGGGCGTCACATCTCCAAGTGCTACCACAAGTCACCAGAGCCTGCCTTATAGCGGTTGGTTCAAAGGGCTCAATCTGGAAGGCTATGGAGTGACCTGATTCTAGTTATTGCGTAACTACCTGGGGAGCAAAGAGCTGGCGATGGGCTCTGCAGTCCAGCAAAGAAAGGTCTAACGCAGGGCTACGCAACACGCAGCTTGTGGGCTACATGCGGCCCCTTTGTTTGTAGCCGGCAGTGCTGTTTGGGTTACGCGGGGCTCAGCATGCGGCCTGCGGGTGGGGGCCAAAAAAAAAGTAGTGAATAGAACGGTCTTCTGTTGATAAGCGTTTTAGTAGTTAAATTCCTGGACTGTCATTGCTTATTAAAAGTGCTGTCATATGGGTGGAAATTGGGTAAATATCGCATTTTATTAATATCAGCAGAACTGACTTAAATGGGGCCTGTGTGTTGTATAGTCTTGCCTTAATCTTTGTATTCATGCCTGTCAGTGTGAAAGAAGCAATTTGAATATATTTGCATATATAGTCAACCACACTTAAATTGCTTCCCTCGGTATGTGCTGTGGCCTCCAGGGCTTCCAAATTGAGTAGTCCTGGTCTAACATGAGCCAGTGGCTGGAAGCTGAAGCTAGACAAATTCAGACTGGAAAGAAGACACACATTTTTCATGGTGAGAATAATTAACCTTTGGAGCAATTTGTTAGAGTCGGGGTAGATTTTCCACCCTTGGGTGTTTGTAAATCAAGAGGGGATGTTTTTGTAAAGCTGGGCCCAAGGAATTAATCTGGGGCAGGTTGTAAACTCCACAGAGCAAAATGCTCATAACATGGAATATAGAGGGTGAATATTCAGCTGCTCATGAATTTTAATGAGGTAGCAGCTATAACTTCAAATCACATTTACAGCATGGATCAGACCGGCAGCTGCCAGTGAACTTGGCCTGCTCTGTTAAGGACTTGAGCCTTGACCTGCAGTGATTAACAACTCTAAAGCCAAAAAGTGATTTGTTATCTGCCTGCTAAATCTTGAGCTTTGTACTGAAGAGAGGCTATGATCCGAGTCAGCTTGTTGCGGGCTCTGATGCCTCCAGCTTTCTCTAAGTATGCTTTGCAATGCCTCAGGAGGAAAGCCTTGATTGCTTTCAGACAAATGCTTTGCAATATTGAAAATTAATCGACTTGTTTGGAGGTGATCCTGACCATAGATGTCACCTTCTTTTCTTGTTCTTTTCACATCCACGTCTCTCTACCCTTGCTGTAATTGCTGATCCTGTTTTCCTGCAGTAGCAAAACTCATAAGGGAGTAGTATTGTGGGGCTGGGGGCCATTGTCACAGAATGTCAGTGTTCAGAGCTGTACAGGTCTGTTCCTAAGGGAAGGTCTGCTCCTAAGGAGAGGTCTGCACTTGAAATGCTGGCGCGCATTGGTGATAGGAGAGGTTCTCTCATCACCATAGTAAATCCATTTCCCGGGAGGCGGTAGCTAGGGTATGTTAAGAATTTGCTGTTCTCACTGGAGGCGAGGGTGTCATGGCTGTGACTCTCAGGGGTATGGATTTTTCCCACCCCTGCTATGTCAGTGTAAGTTCCCAGTGTAGGCAATCCCTATGAAGTGCTGGTGAGCGCTAATCCAATACGCTTGCATGGGAGTGTTGGTGTTGGGTACATCCTAGCAACAGGGATCTGCTCCTTCCCAGAGAAGCCAGTGGAATGACTGCCATGAACTTCAACTGGAATGGCATAAGGCCCTGAGTGTCGCGAGCCGTAAATGCCGGCACTCTCCCAGACACCTTGAGCCTCTCCAGACAAATGCTACAATCCCCAGCTTGATTGAGCATCTCTGTGGGCCAAATTCAGGGCCTTTGTAACATGCCTCAATACTAGGTATTTCCAGAGAGAGGTGAGAGGAATTTTCCCCTTCAAGCCTCTGAACACATTAGAGCCTCTGTGCTTGTGGGTTTCATCCTACGTGGAAAGTTTGCAGGTCCAGATCTTCAGAAGGTACGTACAGAACTACCCATTAGGCACCTAAATACCTAAGAAGCTCAGGGACAAAGTCCTGATCCACATTGTGTGGCAGGGCTTTCCCTGGCCAAGAGCTTACGGGATGGTCACTTCTGGAGGGAACACTTGTGTCTTTTGTCTTGTGAATGCCTATGTGAATGTACTTACAAGAGCATTACAGTGTCTAGGAATTGGGTAGTATCCCTTTAAATAGTCGGCACGTCCACTAAAACAGTAGTTTTCAAACTTTTTCTCATGACCCAGTTGAATAAAATTGTTGGTGCTCATGTCTCAACATAATTTGACGTGCGGGCTCCAGGGTGGGGCTTCAGGATGGAACATTGGGCTGTAGGAGGGGGTTCCAGCTTGGGGGCAGGCTCAGGACTTGGGCAGGAGGGGCTTACCTTGAGTGGCTCCGGGCAGCAGTGCAACAGGGGGCTAAGGCAGTTTCTTGCCTCTCCTGCACCACAGACCAGGCTGTGCCCCAGAAGCAGCCAGTCGCAAGTTCCCAGCCAGTGGGAGTGCGGAGCTAGTGTTCACGGCTGGGGCAGTGCATGGAGCCCTGTGTGCTCTCTCCCTGCCGCACCTAGGAGCCGGGTCTGTTGTTGGCCACTCCTGGGGCACAGTGCAGTCTGCAGTGCCAGGACAGGCTGATAGCTGCCTTAGCATCCTCATTGGTCACCTGATCCCCCTGTAGCCATGAGACCCAGCGCCCGACATCCCACCCCCCAGTGCCGTATCATGACCCCTAGTTAGAAAATCCCTGCTACCATGGTGCTTGCTGTGTTTTGGGTTTTAGATCAGCAGTTTTCAAACTACGGGTGCAGCCCAGTACTGGGTCATTGCTGCTTTCAAAACTGGCTGTGTTCTGATGAACTTTGCAGAGGGAAGTTACAGTTATGGACTAACAGGAATGCCTCTCTGAGACTTTTGCAGAGGGACTACTTGTATCCTGGTGAAAAGCCCTGTGCCACCTGTGTAGGTGTCTGATGTTCTGGTTTAATTGGATTAGTGGTCAGCTGTTCACTTTGCAGACAGGTAAAGGATTCCAGCTCATTACTCCTGCCACCACCTCTTTGCAATGAGCTTGTTACAAATTAGTCAAAGCTGGAGTGAGTGTCTCTGGTGGGGAGCGGTAATGAGAGAGCATAAGCTGTCTGAATTGTGGATGGGAGGGATGTACAGCAGAGGTTCCCAATCCTTTGTGCTGAACCCTCCTTGCTGATTCATGTCCCATGGATCACCCCCCTTTTTAGAAAATTGTATTTTTACAGGAGGTAAATGCTCGGGACCCCTGGAGGCCAGGGGTGGGGGTGCCCGGTACCTTGGGGGGAGGAGAAGGACGCCAACCTGTGGCAGTTGAGTAAGCTTCCCATCTCTTGCAGCAGTTGGGCAGAGGAGGCTGCCAGGCCCAGCTACTTGCCTGTCTCACGCTGCCCTACTCAGGGGAGAAGAATGGGGCAGCGCTGAAGGCCTGGGGTCAGCAGCAAAGCTGCATTCCATGGGAACCACCCTGCTGCTGGACACAGCACCCTTCTGGTACCAGCATGGCCCCATCCACTTCCAGGGAAGCAGCTGGGGCTCTTTGCCCTGGGGCTGCACAGAGGGCCGGGATTAGCAGTGGGTATGTCTGCCAAGGGGAGTCAGAGCTCCTGCCAGCCTCTCCAGTAAAGGAGAGTAAGTGCTGATTGGAAGCTGCTGCCCTTGAGGCAGGCAGTTCAGGAGTGAGATGGGCAAGGAGTCCAACCGTGGCATCCAGGAGTCCCACCTGCATGCAGAGTCCCACCTGTTTCCCTGTCAGATACACCCGGGCCCTTTAGCATGGCTGTGTCAGGTCCTTTACCCCGGTAGCCTCATTGCACCCTCCATAGGCTTTGCCCAACTGTTCGGAAACCCTGACTCAGACGACTGAATGGGCCACCAAGGGCATTTCCATTTAGTTATTTGCAGTGCCTGTAGGTGGGTTGTTTGGCCACTTTTTAAAGCCGTCTTAGCCCCATGACTGTCCCTTGTCTTACAATCTAAACCCACATAGAGCAGGAGTCTGCCTGGCCTCGAAAGCACAGTGCCTCTAAAAATACTGCATTTCCCTCTATCATCTGCTGCTGCCCTCTCTGGCCAGGAGAACGCATGGATGGCACACGATTAGCCCATCTAGACAAGAATGTTTTCCAGGGCCACATGGGGCATTTTTTTGGAAGTAGTGCTGCTCTACAGCTAACTCAGTTCTGTTGATTCAGGGCTCAGCTTTCTGCCAGTACAATCAAATTCTAACTCCCTTCCAATACGTCTGCAGACGTTTGTGGTCCACTATGACCCTCAGATCCCTCTCTGCAGTACTCCTTTTTAGGCTGTCATTTCCCACAGTGTACGTGTGTGACTGATTGTTTCCTCCTAAGTGTAGTGCTTTGCCTTTGTCCTTATTGAATTTCATCCCATTTACTTCAGCCCATTTTTCCAGTTTTTTCAGATAGTTTTGGATTTTAATCCTAACTTCCAAAGCACTTGCAACTCTTCCCAGCATCCTCAAATGTTGTAAGTGTACTCTCTATTCCATTATCTAAGTCAATGATGTAGATATTTAACAGAATCCAGACCCAAAACTGATCCCTCTCATTATGACCTTCTCTGAGAATGGTTTTCCAACTAACTACTTTATACAAGCTCTATCTAGGTTGTATTTCCCCTAGTTTGTTAATTAGAAGTTCATGTGAAACTGCATCAAAAGCTTTACTAAAGTCAATTTATAGCACATCTACTACTTCCTCCCTTCCACCAGGCTTATCAAAGAAAGCTATCAGGTTGCTTTGACACAATCTGTTCTTGACACATTCATTCTGTTACTTATACCTCTGGGTATGTCTACACTAGAAAGTTAGTTCGAACTAACGGACGTTAGTTCGAACTAACTTTCCTATGCGCTACACTAGCGCTCCGCTAGTTCGAATTTGAATCGAACTAGCGGAGCGCTTAGTTCGAACTAGGAAAACCTCATTTTACGAGGACTAACGCCTAGTTCGAACTAGCTAGTTCGAACTAAGGGCTGTGTAGCCCTTTAGTTCGAACTAGTGGGAGGCTAGCCCTCCCCAGGTTTCCCTGGTGGCCACTCTGGCCAACACCAGGGAAACTCTATGCCCCCCTCCCGGCCCCGGACCCCTTAAAGGGGCACGGGCTGGCTACGGTGCCCGTGCCAGGTGCAAGCCTGCCAGCACCCAGCTAGCAGACCCTGCACCTGGCACGGCACAGAGCCACCCACCCGATGCCTCCCAGCCCACCCCCTCTTGCCGGGACCAGGCTGGCGGCTCCCGGGAGCTTGCCCTGGACCGCAAGAGGCGGGCACCTTCCTGGGCTAGTGCGGACATCGTGGATCTCGTCCACGATCTCCGCACTAGGCACAGGAAAGTGGCCGTCTAGGGCAGGAGAGCTGCCAGCCTGGCCACCCAGGACCAGGTGTGAATGAAAATCAAGGGGGTCCACTGAGACCCCCGACACTGAGCCCTGAGCTTACAATGGCCGTCCTGGGTCAGACCAAAGGTCCATCTAGCCCAGTAGCCTGTCTGCCCACAGCGGCCAACCCTAGGGACCCTGGAGGGGATGGACCGAAGACAATGACCAAGCCATTTGTCTCGTGCCATCCCTCTCCAGCCTTCCACAAACTTTGGGCAGGGACACCACTCCTACCCTCTGGCTAATAGGACTCCATGGACCCAACCTCCATGACTTGATCTCACTTCCCTTTAAACTCTGTTCTAGTTCTAGCCTTCACAGCCTCCTGCAGCAAGGAGTTCCACAGGTTAACTATTTGCTTTGTCAACAACAACAACTTTCTCTTACTAGTTTCAAGCCTGCTACCCATTCCTTTCCTTTGGTGTCCTCTAGTCCTTCTTTATGGGAACTCAGGAAGAACTTTTCTGAATGCACCCTCTCCACCCAACCCCTGCTTTTACAGACCTCTATCCTGTCCCCCCTCCGTCTCCTCTTTTCTAAGCTGAACAGTCCCAGTCTCTGTAGCCTCTCTTCATCTGGGACCTGTTCCCAACCCCTGATCATGTTAGTTGCCCTCCCCTCTCCCAGCCTTTCTCTTCCCCTCTCCCACCTCCTTTTCCCAGTCTCCCCCAGTTTTTTTCAATAAAGACAGAGTCAATGTTGGAAGAAACGTTATCTTTATTTTGTACATCAAGAAGAAGGGGGGCTAGGGAAGGGCAAGTGGAAGGAGGTGAGGGAGGAATGGGGTACGAGCCCCCGATGGGGAGGACTGGGCTGGCTCTGCGGGCTTCTGGGGGTGGAAGCTCTCCTGCAGCCCCCCAATTACTCCCTCTCCCCAGATGGCAGCCTGCGGCAAGTGCAGCCGGGCTGATGGCCGAGTGGTGTGATGTGCCCAGTGTGGGCACTCAGGGCACTCCAAGCCAGAACTTCTTTGCAAGCGGGGCACCCCTTAGAACTGTGTGTCCGGGGTGGGGGTCGGGACCCTTTAAGCGCAGCCCTCGGCTAGCCTGAGACAGTATCTCCATGCTCTAAGTCCTCCTTTTATGCCCTGCCGGCACTGCTTCCGGCCATCATTAAGCCCTGTTCAGAGTCCACTCAATGTGGACTTACTAGTTCGAACTAGCAAAACGCTAGTTCGAACTAGTTTTTAGTTCTAGATGCGTTAGTTCGAACTAGCTTAGTTCGAATTAACTAATTCGAACTAAGTTAGTTCGAACTAGCGCTGTAGTGTAGACGTACCCTTATTAAGTTAAACTGGCTAATCTGTAATTCTCTGGGTTTTCCCTTTCCTTTTTTATAGAGTGGCACTATATTTGCCCACTTCCAGTCTTCTGGAATCTCTCCTGTCTCCCATGACCTTTTGAAGATAATTGCTTATGGCTCAGATATCTCTTCAATCAACTCCTAGGGTATATTTCATGGGGCCTTGGTGACTCAGAGACCTCTGACTTACCCAAGTAATTTTTAACTTGTTCTTTCCCTATTTTAGCCTCTGATCCTACCTTATTTTCACTGGCATCATTCTTAGATGATCAATTGCTGCTAATGTTTTTGGTGAAAATTCATTCAAAAAAGTCATTTAGCACATTTCTAAATTTCCATTTCTAAATATTCTATTTTCCCCTTTTCATTGAATACCCCATCTTTGGTTTTCCTCTTGCTTCTAAGGTATTGGTAGAATGTTTTCTTATCGTTTATGTGTTTAGCTAGTTTAATCTCATTTTTTACCTTGGCCTTTCTAATGTTATCCCTACTTATTTGTGGGGAGAGATTTATATTCATCCTTAGAAATGGAACCTAGTTTAATAGGCATAGATTGTTCTGCTCTGGTGGAATTTGGGTTGATTTTGGCTAGGTAATAAGCATTCGAATCTACTATATATTTGAGAGAGTTTGTGTCTGCTTCTGTGTGTGAACCTGTCTGTCTGTGCATCTGTCTGTTTGTTCAAGAACTCGTCCTAAACGGTAAGAGCTAGGACCACCAAATTCAGTCTGCAGCCTCCTGTTATCATAACTCAGACCAGGGACGGGCAATAATTTCTGGCCAGGGGCCACTTCAAAAAATGTTTGATGTAGCCCCAGGCTGCCCCCAAAGGGGTGTGACCTAATCTGGAAAGGGCAGGACAAGAATGCTTCTGGGCTTCCCCATCCCCGACCAGAATTGGTCTGGGGGTGGGAGAGCCCCTTTGCCCCCCCTTTCCCACTAGGCGCCCATGCCGGGAAGAGGCTTCACACACTCCCCCGCTCTTAGGCCCTGATTGGCCTGGGGGAGGGAGGAGCACGCAAAGCCTCCTCCTGCCCTGTGGGGAACACGCGGAACTAAACAATTCCATGCGCTGTTTGCAGGGCGGGAGGAGATGTCACGTGCTCTCCTGCCCCCAAGCCCTGATTGGAGGAAACTTCACATGCTCCTCCCACCCCCAGGCCAGTCAGGGCTTGGGAGTGGGGGAACGCATGAAGTCTCCTCCCGCCTGCCCTGCGAGCAGCCTGTCGTGCTTCAAAGCGCTCCATGCTGCTCACAGGGAGGGAGGAAGCTTCGCATGTTCCCCTGCCCCCAGGCCCAAATTGGCAGGCTGGATCCGGCCCACAGAGGCCCTTTTGCCTACTCCTGGCTTAAACCAAGGTAAGGCTTTGGAAAATGGGATGTGCCTGGAATGGGATTGCTTCTCATAAAAACATATAGAAAAGAGACAGAATCCCCAGACAGGCAAAAGGGAATGGTGGGGAATGCCCCCATCCAAGAATGTGCCAGCCCCGAGCTTCCCACCCCCCAGGCACACTTTAGGGAAGATGGCATGGCTGAAGTCCCATTAATATGAGGATATTGCTGGTTGTTTCCCTTTGTCAGGAAGCCAGGGAACAGTGCACAGTTTGCTGCATTCCTCCCCTGGCAGTGCCCACTGGAGCTGCAGTGGCCATGGAGAGAGAGGGCTGGGGTTGTCTTCTTCCCTGTGGCAGCCTGTACCCTGAACCCCTCATCCCCACCCCATTTTATTTTTAAAAAATTGAGTTAACAACTCGAGCGACACTGGGAAACTCTTCTAGTATCTCATACTGAGCATTTCCAGTAGAGTAACTCATTCAGGGTGAATTAGCTTGCCCTTTTAATGGCCCCAAATCAACCTGGCCAATCTTCCACATGCTTTTGGAAACCTCAAGTCTGATTATTGGGTTTTTTCACTCATTATCTTGCTCCTTCCCCCATCACTAAAATGCTCCATTAGTTAAAGCAATGTGCCCAGAGTTAAAAGCCAGCAGGGTCCCAGGTCTGCTCCCACTTCTACTGGCTAGAATTCTCCTGCAATCAAAAATCCTCACATAGGACAACTACTGGTTTATTTTCCCTGGAAGGGAAAAAATACAGCTGTTAACAAGTCTGCAGTATGCTCCAACGTGGCACCAATTTCATGAAAGAGCTCAGCATACAGTTCTCGCTGTCCTGCATGTTATCCTTTTAGCATCTGTGCCTGCAAAGAAAACAGTGCACAAAACATCTTCCCTCTCTTAGGCTATGTCTAGACTGCAGGCTTCTTTCGAAAGAGGCTCTTTCGAAAGCATCTTTCGAAAGAGCCTCTTTCAAAAGATCGCGTCTAGACTGCAGGCAGATCTTTCGAAAGAGAAATCCGCTTTTTCGAAAGAGAGCACCCAGCGAGTCTGGATGCTCTCTTTCGAAGACGGCCTCTTTACATTGAAGAACGCCTTCTTTCGAAAGAGGGACTTTCGAAAGAAGTCGTTCTTCCTCGTAAATTGAGGTTTACCGCCATCGAAAGAAAAGCCGCGTTCTTTCAAAATAATTTCGAAAGAACGCGGCTTGAGTCTGGACGCAGGGGAAGTTTTTTCGGGAAAAGGCTACTTTTCCCGAAAAAAACCCTGAGTCTGGACACGGCCTTAGGGTATGTCTACACTTACAGCCTATTTCGGAATAGGGCTGCAAATGTAGGCATTCAGAATTGCAAATCAAGCCTGGGATTTAAATATCCCATGCTTGATTTGCATCTTCCTAGCCGGGCCCCATTTTTTTTTTTTTTTTTTTTTGAAATTTACAAGCCCAGAATAACTGCCCACATCTACACGCAGCAATGAAACGGGCATTCGAAATAAATCCCTAGTTCGAACTACCTGTTAAACCTCATTGCAGGAGGAATAACAGGTAGTTCGAAATAGGACTTATTTCGAACACCCGTTTCACTGCTATGTGTAGACGCGGGTAGTTATTCTGGGCTTGTAAATTTCAAAAAGTGGTGCCAGGCCCGGAAGATGCAAATCAAGCCCGGGATATTTAAATCCCCAGCTTGATTTGCAATTCTGAATGCCTACATTTGCAGCCCTGTTCCAAAATAGGCTGCAAGTGTAGACATACCCTTAGACAATAAACTCTACAGCCTATATTCTGCAGTGAATGGGTCTCACCGAGGATTAATCTATGCCTATTACTCTGATGTATTAGCAGGAGTGCTGTAAGCACAAGAAGTAATTATTCTGCTCTGCATGGATTAGGCCGTAGCTGGAGTGCTATGTCCAGTTCTGGGCACCACATTTCAGGAAAGATGTGGAAAAATTGTTGAAAGTCCAAGATAAATGCAATAAAATGATTAGAGGTAGGGTGAGCAGAAGGCCCATAATTAAGCGCTTCCGCAAGTGTCCCACCTTTTTCTTTAAAATTGACAAATTGTCCCATATTTTCTGTGTCCTTCCATCAGTCATAAGAACATAACATAAGAACATAAGAACGGCCGTACTGGGTCAGACCAAAGGTCCATCTAGCCCAGTATCCTGTCTACTGACAGTGGCCAGCACCAGGTGCCCCAGAGAGGGTGGACCGAAGACAATGATCAAGCGATTTGTCTCCTGCCATCCCTCTCCAGCCTCTGACAAACAGAGGCCAAGGACATCATTTTATCCCCTGGCTAATAGCCTTTTATGGACCTAACCTCCATGAATTTATCCAGCTTCTCTTTAAACTCTATTATAGTTCTAGCCTTCACAGCCTCCTCTGGCAAGGAGTTCCACAGGTTGACAACACGCTGTGTGTCCTGGTGGGTGCTGTTGTTGCCTGGATCCTTGCTGGCCAGCAGTCCTTCTCCCCCCCCCCCCCCATCAGCAGTGAGGAGGGGGAATGAGCAGGGGCCAATGATGGTAGGTTAGATGTGCAAGGCTGGTGGTGGGACAAAGCTCCCGGGGTGCAGGGCACTCCCCCTGTTGGTCTGTCAGCATTGCCCCTGTGATGTGCCATCTCTCATCCCCCTTCACATTTCTATCTGTTACTAGTTGCTTGCTGTGGTAGCTTGTGAGAGCAGGCAGGCACCAGTTGGTTACAGGTCACTGGTGCTGCCCACCCATTGGTCCTTAATGTGCTCACTCCATATCCCTGCCAAGAGGGCACATCCACTCCCAGCAATGTGTGGTGAACCAGCCCCTGGTCAGAGTGCTCAGCTCACCAATAGGTTGGTAGGCCAGCTTCTGTCTCCACCCACTGCCTCTGGCTGGGCTGGCATCCTGGAAAGTCTAAGACCTGGTGGCATGGGGCACTGGCCAGGAGGAGCTGGGCTCTGTATGCGCCAAAGCACACACAGCACTGGCACGGGGAAGCCCCTCTACCTCCACTAAGCTCTGGAGTGGCAGAGGGGAGTGATTTCCAGCTTGTTCACACCTGAAACCTCTGTGGGCTCCACAGCAGCCTGTAGGCAGGAGCGTAGCACCTTCTTATCCCTACCCCCAACACCTGGGGTCCTGATTCCAGGGAGCACAGAGCTGCTTTGTCCCATAGGCACCGTCTCTGGCCGGGTTCACTGAAGCCTGGCAGTCAAATTCCCTAGGTCCAAGTACACAATACAGCCATAGGGCTCAACCCCTTCCTGCCCATAATGTACCTGGGGCACAGGAGGTGGCTGGGTTATGTTGGTGGCCAGCAGCAGTCTGGAGGTGTCAGCTGCCTTTCAGTGCTATGTGGGCAGGTAAGGACCAGCTGCTTTCAGTCACAGGGTGGAGGAAAGGTGAGGAGCTCTGCAAAGACTTGATTCAGGTCATCCCTTCCCCTACTCCCTTGTGGCTGGAAGTAGCTGGGGAGGAGAACCTGTGACCCTGTGTGCTCCCTCACATCCTGTGCCTCAGGAAGATGTGGTACAAGGAGAGGCGGGTCTGTCCCATGGCCCACCTGACATGGAGGGCATAGAGCACTGGGCAGAGAGGGTTGGGTCACTCAGTCACCCCTTTGTGTGAAAGAAGTATATATGTGTCACCCTTCCTCCTACCTACGCACTATTTCTTTCTAAGTAGACTTTTGTCGACAAAACTATACCTGCGTCCACACTGCCTTTGAGTTATGTCAACATAACGTTGACAAAACTCAGCAGTTTTGTTGACGTATGTAAACCTCATTCTACGAGGAATAACGCCTTTTCTCGACAGAGTTCTGTCGATAGAAGGCGTTATTGCATCTACACTGTCCTTTACGTCCACACTGTTATGTCAACAAAGCGGTTTGCTTTGTCGGCAGAACTGGATGTAGTCTAGACGCTCTTTGTCGACAGAAGCGTTGTCAACAGTATCTGTCGACAAAACTTCTGTCGACAAAACCCTGTAGTCTAGATATATCCTATCAGGGTTCAGTCAACCTGATGTTGATTTGAATGTTTGCACTGCGTATTCTGATTGATTGCTGTTGAACTCACTTGAATACAGGTAATTTTACCAGGTGTCCTGTATTCCATGTAGGGAAATGGGATCGCTCTGATCAATGGTCTAGAAAACATGACCTACAGGGTAAGATTGAAAAACTATTTTGTTTTGTCTGGAGAAGAGGAGACCGAAAGGGACATGATAATAATTTTCAAACATATAAGACATTGTTGCAAAGAGGAGAAAGAAAACATGTTCTCCTTAACCTCTGAAGATAGGACAAGAGTCAATGGTCTTAAATTACAACAAAGGTGGTTAAGGTTGGATAGTAGGAAAAACTTCCCAACCTGCACTGGAATAAATTGCCTAGAGATGTTGTGGAATCTCCATCGCAGGAGATTTTTAAGAGCAGGGTAGGCAAAAAACCTATCAGGGATGGTGTACATCAGGCGTACATAAGCCAGACACAGTTCACCATGGCTAGCCCCTGGTGGGGTTCCTGTAGTTTATTTACCTGTGCATTTGCAGGTATAGCCACTTGCAGCTTTCGTTGGCCATGGATCACTGTTTTCAGGGAATGGAAGCTGTGGGATGTGGCATGGACACAGCTCCCATTGGCTGGGAACAGTGATCTGCAGGCAATGGGAGCTGCAAGAAGCCATACCTGTGAATGTGCAGGTAAATAAACTGTTGGCAGCCCACCATGAGCTAACCATAGCAAGCTGTCTCCGGCCCACAGCCTGCTTATTACCCACCCCGGGTCTACATAATGCTTGGTCCTGCCATGAGTCCTATGGTTGTATGCTGAATTGCAAATCTCACTTATTTGGAATCAGGTACTGTTCAAAAAAAGTTTTTCTTTCTTTCTTTCTTTCTTTCTTTCTTTCTTTCTTTCTTTCTTTCTTTCTTTCTTTCTTTCTTTCTTTCTTTCTTTCTTTCTTTCTTTCTTTCTTTCTTTCTAAGATAACTGAACTGTTTTTTACTCAAACACCCCAAACACACTCGGCTACATCTAGACTGGCATGATTTTCTGCAAATGCTTTTAACGGATAAGTTTTTCCATTAAAAGCATTTGCGGAAAAGAGCATCTAGATTGGCACGGACGCTTTTCCGCAAAAGCACTTTTTGCGGAAGAGCATCCATGCCAATCTAGACACAGTTTTGCACAAGAAAGCCCCGATCGCCATTTTCTTAATCGGGGCTTTTTTGCACAAAACAATACCGCGTTGTCTACACGGGCCCTCTTGCGCAAATGCTTTTGCCCGAACGGGAGCAGCATAGTATTTTCGCAAGAACACTGACAATCTTACATGAGATCGTCAGTGTTCTTGCAGAAATTCAAGCGGCCAGTGTAGACAGCTGGCAAGTTTTTCCGCAAAAGCAAATGCTTTTGCGGAAAAACTTGCCAGTCTAGACGCAGCCACTCATGTTTAGGAAAAGACCACAAAAGGAAAATTGCAGTCTTCAATATCTTGCTGAGGGATGAACATCTGAAAAACAGGGTTGGGGTTTTCTTTTTTCATAATGGGAAGTGTTTTGTGACCCTGTAGTGTTACTCACACTGTAGTACCCAGACATATGCATGAATCACGTGAGGACTATCACTCCTGGGTGCAGATGGAGAGTTAAGTGATTTGCTCGAGCCCTCTCGAAAGCTTTGGAAATGAGGCAGGAATAGAACATCAGAGTACAGATGCCACCCTATGTTTAATCCATTAGACCTCTTTGGCTCCTAATGACAGTATAAAGAAAGAGAGGAATCAGCTATAATGGTAAGCGGGGAAAATGTCCTCTCCATTCTCAGGCAGCCAATGGTGGATTGGATCTTTGCACATTTTATTTCTCTGTTAGTGCTGGGCAGCTTTGAAATGTGCTAGCCTGCTGGCTTTTTCCATAAGTAAGTGGTTCTGATCAAAGCCCCCTTTTCCCTTTGAGAGAGACTCTCCTGCCTACTATATGTGAACCTTTTGCTTGCTAAGAGCGGAAGAGTCCAGACTCCAAAGCTTTCATGTGACAGCAAGACCGCCCCGTTGCCGAAACCCAGTCTCCTCCCCCTGCCTTCATCTTGTCCAGTCTGCAGCGGATTTCATGTCCAAAGGACCAAGCAGCAAGTGATCATTTTTGCTAGGCAGCTTGCCTTCTGTTGTGCTAGTAGAAGCTCCTCCTGCCGACTCAGCTTGGCAGTACATCTCCTGTTTTGCTTCCACATGTGTTGGAAGAACTTCAATTATCTTACAGAGCAGCAGGGTTCAGACAGAGTCTAGGTCTCCATTAAAGTTTTGCAGGTGTCCATATATATATACAAGCCTGCTTCCATCATCTTATCTTTAGGCTTGAAGAGGCAGTAGAGATTTTGAATGCTCCTTTCCCCCCATTCCTTTCTTCTATGTGACTGTCAGACATAGTAAATTATGGATTAAACATTCAGACCAGTTGAAGGATTGTATCAGAAACAAAGTGTTTGTATGAATGGGAATTGCTGCTACTTCTTTTTTAAAAACGCCATAGAAAGTCACTCTTTAAAAGCATTGAACTAAACTTTGCTTTCTTGCTAACATCTGCTTCAGTCTGCACCTGGCATCTTTGTTGTCAGGGCATCGGGGGTCCTGCTGGTTTGCTGTTTGAAGAGTTGACAAGAAGCACAGCATGGTTGTTCTCTGTGTCAGTGTTGTAGGGTTGTACAAAAGGGTTGCACAGGAGCACTCTTGGGCTGTGCACCCTGTGTTGCTGTCAGGTTGATGAAGAATATTGTGTGATTGCATGATGTTGTGGTCTTATCAGGTTGTCCAAGGGTGCTATGGGGTTGTGGCTATTGCATTGCTTCTGTGGTAACGTTGCCCAATTGAACAATGGGCTCCTGGAAATGATTACAATTTGGGGTTGTTTGTCTGAATTATGGAATCAGCAGGTGCTGAAGTTGCTCACCCCAAGTACTTATAGCACCTTGGACAGCATCCCTTTGACTGCATACACTCAGCAGAACGTGTCTGTCCTAGGTTTGTGAAACTTGTTGGGCTAGATCCCTTGGTGGAGTAAGTCACTGCTGGGTCATTCAAATCAGTGCTGCTTCTTCCGTTTTCACTGGCTGAGGCTCTGGCTTGCTGTTTTTGCAAGCAAAAGGCATGTCACTGAATAAAGTTTCATTGCTATGATTAGTGATCCCAAGTTATATGAAATTGGCAGAATGTTGTTAACCCTGCAAAGCCTTAAAAAAAGACTGAGCGAGCACTGGAGACTAGACAGCTGTTGTGCTCCATGGTACTTCATTACCTTAAAATGGTCTGCAGATATTGTAGCTGCAAGAAGTCTCATCAAAAATGAATTGTCTCCATGCATAATACATACAGCTTTTCTTCTTTTACCTTTTGCTTTAAACATCAGATAACTTTATAGGAGGGAAAGAGAGGAATTGCTGTTTCTAAAGCAACTTTTTGTTAATAGTGGCGTTAGTTCCATCTTCTGCAGAAGTTAGGTGCAAGGTCAGTATTTGTAATGGTATGAGGTTTTTCTGAAAATGCACTCTCGATTTAGAACTCAGTTTACCCTACTCAGACATGACCTACTTTTCTATACATTTGTGATATGCTCTAGATGTGCTGCTACCATTAAGAGTTACTGTAGTAATAGGGCACATTTTAATGCATTAGCTAATAGCTAACCTGTGAAGTTATTTATGCCTCCATGAATTTTGGCACTCATAGACTGTGCTAAGAAAGAGTGGGGCGGTATGTTATATGATACTGTGAACTGAAATACCACTTCAAGTTTCTTAGCTAAAATCTTGCTTTGTCCTTGCTAATGGTATCATGTGAACTGCTTTCTACATGTCTTTGTTTTCTTCACTGAAGCTTTGGCAGAGTGTGATTGTGACATTCTATACTCCAGATGACAGGTAATTTTTTTTCTTTCCTCTTTCCCTTCTTATCCTGAAGGTTCCCCTTTTTTTCACTCAAGATCATTTCATCTGAAGAAGTGGGTTTTACCCATGAAAGCTCATGAAACTAGACATATATTCTTGTTAGTCTCTAACGTGCCACAGGACTACTCACTGTCTTTTTTAAAGTTGTTTTTAATTCAACTTTGAAACTTTACTATGCAGAAGAAAATGCTGCTTTTACCATCTTAATATAACTGTAACAAGCACAAAAACTTACATTGTAAAATATTTTTCTTTAATTTCCCTTTTTTCAAAGTAATTTACATTTAATGTAGTACTGTGTTGTACAATATTTTCTTTTATTTCTTTCTGTTGTCTGATTCTGTACTTCTGGTTTCAAATGAAGTGTGAGGTTTACTGGTCCGTTCTTACCTTTGGTGGTCCTAACTCTGATGCTTTACTGTGTAAGTAAAGAGAACTCAGCACACAGATTACCTAAACCAATTTTATTGTCTAAAAGAGCGTGTTTTGGTTGAAGTGTCTGGAGAAATCTCTACTCGAGTTAACAGAGGCTAGTGCATGATTATTTCCCTTTGATGGACTGTTAATGAGCTTGCATTGTTTAGCAGTGTGCACATTGTGTGAGGTGCAATATGTGGGCTAAGAATTGGTGGATGACATCCCGTAAGTAGTTCATGAGTGGCTGGAAGCATTGATGGGAATTCCTTGGGAGTGACTTTACATGCAAATGGCGGGGTGGGAGCACAGCCTTGCATGGCTGTTGTTCACAAGCAGAGCAGTGGAAAAATAATCTCAGGGCCATTCCAGGTCACTCTCCATTCATGTTCTCTTGGTTTGCAGAGAAACAGACAATGGTCGTGTGGTGATCAGTTAAAGGAAGCAACCTGAATGAGCCGCATAAGGAGGCAGAGGAGAGACAATAATGTTGTTACCCAATGGCTTCTGCTGTCACCTGCAGGAGAATTTCTCATGGCCAGTTCCCACATAATATGGTCCCAGCCTCACCATAATTTATTTTGCTCATTACAAACATGGTTGCTGGCTCACTGCAGATGATTAGGAATACAGATCTGACTCCGCTTTACACCAAACTTTAGCACCTGCAGGGGGCATCGAGTCCCACCCCCTATTCAAAGCAGGACCAACCCCAACTAAATCATCCTAGCCAGGCTTTGTCAGGCTGGGACTTAAAAACCTCTAGGGATGGACATTCCATCTTCTCCCTAGGGAACCCAGCCCAGGGCTTCCCCACCCTCCTAGGGAAATAGCTTTTTCCTAATATCCAACCTAGATCTCCCCTGCTGCACTGGTCCTCATTCTGCCATCTGTCACTACTGAGAACAGCCCCCCTCACTCTTCTCTCCTGTAAGCTAAATAAGCCCAAATTCCTCAGCCTCTCCTCAGAAGTCATGTGCTCCAGCCCCCTCATCATTTTTGTTGTCCTCTGCTGGACTTTCTCCAATGTGTCCACATCCTTTCTGTATTGGGAGGCCCAGAATTGGACACAGTACTCCAGATGTGGCCTCACCAGTGTCAAAAAAAGGGAAATAATCACTTCCCTAGATCTGCTGGCAATGCTCCATTAATGCTCCCCAATATTCCATCAGCCTTCTTGACTACACGGACACACTGTTGTCTCATATCCAGCTTCTCATCCACTGTAACCCCCAGACCTGTAATCCCCAGGTCCTTTTCTGCCGCTGCTGTTTAGCCAGTTGGTCCCCAGTCTGTAACTGTGCTTGAGATTCTTCCGTTTCAGGTGCAGGACTCTGCACTTTACTTTGTTGAACCTCATCAGATTTCTTTTGGCCCAATCCTCCAATTTGTCTAGGTCACTCTGCTCCCTATGCTCCAATGTATCTACCTCTCCCCCTATCTGTGTGTCATCTTTGAACTTGCTGAAGATGCAATTCATCTCCTCATGTAGGTAACTAATAAAGATGTTGAACAAAACCAGCCCTAGAACCGACCTTTGGGGCACTCCGTTTGATACTGTCCACCAACCAGGGTATGTCTACACTACAAAGTTAGTTCGAACTAACGGACGTTAGTTCGAACTAACTTTAATAGGTGCTACACTAGCGCTCCACTAGTTCGAATTTGAATCGAACTAGCGGAGCGCTTAGTTCGAACTAGGTAAACCTCATTTTACGAGGACTAACGCCTAGTTCGAACTAGCTAGTTCGAACTAAGGGCTGTGTAGCCCTTTAGTTCGAACTAGTGGGAGGCTAGCCCTCCCCAGGTTTCCCTGGTGGCCACTCTGGCCAACACCAGGGAAACTCTATGCCCCCCTCCCAGCCCCGGACCCCTTAAAGGGGCACGGGCTGGCTACGGTGCCCGTGCCAGGTGCAAGCCTGCCAGCACCCAGCTAGCAGACCCTGCACCTGGCACGGCACAGAGCCACCCACCCGATGCCCCCCAGCCCACCCCCTCTTGCCGGGACCAGGCTGGCGGCTCCCGGGAGCTTGCCCTGGACCGCAAGAGGCGGGCACCTTCCTGGGCTAGTGCGGACATCGTGGACCTCGTCCACGATCTCCGCACTAGGCACAGGAAAGTGGCCGTCTAGGGCAGGAGAGCTGCCAGCCTGGCCACCCAGGACCAGGTGTGCATGAAAATCAAGGGGGTCCACTGAGACCCCCGACACTGAGCCCTGAGCTTACAATGGCCGTACTGGGTCAGACCAAAGGTCCATCTAGCCCAGTAGCCTGTCTGCCGACAGCGGCCAACCCTAGGGACCCTGGAGGGGATGGACCGAAGACAGTGACCAAGCCATTTGTCTCGTGCCATCCCTCTCCAGCCTTCCACAAACTTTGGGCAGGGACACCACTCCTACCCTCTGGCTAATAGGACTCCATTGACCCAACCTCCATCACTTTATCTCACTTCCCTTTAAACTCTGTTCTAGTTGTAGCCTTCACAGCCTCCTGCAGCAAGGAGTTCCACAGGTTAACTATTTGCTTTGTCAACAACAACAACTTTCTCTTACTAGTTTCAAGCCTGCTACCCATTCCTTTCCTTTGGTGTCCTCTAGTCCTTCTTTATGGGAACTCAGGAAGAACTTTTCTGAATGCACACTCTCCACCCAACCCCTGCTTTTACAGACCTCTATCCTGTCCCCCCTCCGTCTCCTCTTTTCTAAGCTGAACAGTCCCAGTCTCTGTAGCCTTTCTTCATCTGGGACCTGTTCCCAACCCCTGATCATGTTAGTTGCCCTCCCCTCTCCCAGCCTTTCTCTTCCCCTCTCCCACCTCCTTTTCCCAGTCTCCCCCAGTTTTTTTCAATAAAGACAGAGTCAATGTTGGAAGAAACGTTATCTTTATTTTGTACATCAATAAGAAGGGGGGCTAGGGAAGGGTAAGTGGAAGGAGGTGAGGGAGGAATGGGGTACGAGCCCCCAATGGGGAGGACTGGGCTGGCTCTGTGGGCTTCTGAGGGTGGAAGCTCTCCTGCAGCCCCCCAATTACTCCCTCTCCCCAGATGGCAGCCTGCGGCAAGTGCAGCCGGGCTGATGGCCGAGTGGTGTGATGTGCCCAGTGTGGGCACTCAGGGCACTCCAAGCCAGAACTTCTTTGCAAGCGGGGCACCCCTGAGAACTGTGTGTCCGGGGTGGGGGTCGGGACCCTTTAAGCGCAGCCCTCGGCTAGCCTGAGACAGCATCTCCATGCTCTAAGTCCTCCTTTTATGCCCTGCCAGCACTGCTTCCGGCCATCCTTAAGCCCTGTTCAGAGTCCACTCAATGTGGACTTACTAGTTCGAACTAGCAAAACGCTAGTTCGAACTAGTTTTTAGTTCTAGATGCGTTAGTTCGAACTAGCTTAGTTCGAATTAACTAATTCGAACTAAGTTAGTTCGAACTAACTTTGTAGTGTAGACATACCCCCAGATATCAAGCCGTTGATCACTACTTGTTGAGGTCCACAATCTAGCCAGCTTTCTATCCACCTGGCAGTCCATTTATCCAGTCCATACTTCCTTCACTTCCTGGCAAGAATACTGTGGGAGACCGTATCAAAAGCTTTGCTAAAGTCAAAGTATATCATGTCCACCACCTTCCCCATGTCCAGATAGCCAGTTACCTCATCATAGAATCTAATCAGGCATGATTTACCCTTGGTGAGTCCATGCTGACTATTCCTGATAACATTCCCCTCTTCCAAGTGCTTCAGAATGGATTCCCTGAGGATCCCCTCCATGATTTTTCCAAGGCTGACAGGTCCTTATTCAGTCCTAATTTGATTAAGTTAAATCTGCAGTTTCTCTTTGTAGTCTGGTTTTGAAGAGTTTTTTTTGTAAAAGGATAAGTATTTTCAATCTGGGTGTGTCTAGACTACAGGGTTTTGTCGACAAAAGTGGACTTTTGTCGACAAAACTATACCTGCGTCCACACTACCAGTTTCGTCGACGCTGGTAAACCTCATTTCACGAGGCATAACGCCTTTTGTCGACAGAGTTCTGTCGACAGAAAGCGTTATTGCATGTAAACTGTCCTTGCGTCTACACTGCCATGTCGACAAAGCAGCTTGCTTTGTCGACAGAACTGAATGTAGTGTAGACGCTCTTTGTCGACAGAAGCTTTGTCGACAGTATCTGTCGACAAAACTTCTGTCGACAAAACCCAGTAGTCTAGACGTACCCTCTGTTACTGAGTGTCCCAAGAAGCTGAAGTGTTCTCCTTTTAGTTTTTGTATGTTACCTTTCTTGATGTCTAATTTGTGTCCATTTATCTTCTGGCCCAGAGACTGTCCGGTTTGGCCAATATCCATGGCAGAGGGATATTGCTGGCACTTGATGGCACATATCACGTTAGTGGATGTGCAGGTGGACGAGTCCCTGATGGTGTGGCTGATCTTATTAAGTCCTGTGATGGCATTGTATAGATTTGTGAGCAGAGCTGGCAACAGGGTTTGTTGCAGGGGTAGGTTCCTGGATTAGTGTATCTGAGGCATGGTATGTGGCTATTGGTGAGTATTTGCTTCAGATTGGAGATCTGTCTGTAGGTGAGGATTGGCCTGTCTCTCAAGGTCTGTGAGAGGGAGGTAGCACTTTCCAGGACAGGTTGTAGATTGTCAATGATGTGCTAGAATGATAGGTGATAACCACCTGTCCTGTAGTAGGTGACTTCTGGGTACTTTGTCAACTTGTTTCTTCATTTCCCCAGGCTTGACAAGGATCTTATAAGTGTTTGTCTCTGTGGGTATGTCTACACTACCCCGCTAGTTCGAACTAGCGGGGTAATGTATGCATACCGCACTTGCTAATGAAGCCCGGGATTTGAATTTCCCGGGCTTCATTAGCATAAGCGGGGAGCCACCATTTTTAAATCCCCGCTGCTTCGAACCCCGTGTAGCACGGCTACACGGGGCTCGAACTAGGTAGTTCGGACTAGGGTCCTATTCCGAACTACCGTTACTCCTCGTGAAACGAGGTGTACTGGTAGTTCGGAATAGGCACCCTAGTCCGAACTACCTAGTTCGAGCCCCGTGTAGCCGCGCTACACGGGGTTCGAAGCAGCGGGGATTTAAAAATGGCGGCTCCCCGCTTATGCTAATGAAGCCCGGGAAATTCAAATCCCGGGCTTCATTAGCAAGTGCGGTATGCATACATTACCCCGCTAGTTCGAACTAGCGGGGTAGTGTAGACATACCCTGTCTGAGGTAAGTTCTGTCACTTTTCTCTCTTGGTTTTTGTCATTAGATGTCTCTGTTGTTGTGTCTTGGCAGGTACCTTGCTTTGTTGAATACTGATAACTGTTCAGCTGTGTCCATATGTCCCTCTGTTGGCTGCCTGGGCTCTGCACAGGTAGATGGTAGAGCAGACCCGAGAGAATCCCCAGTGATCACAAATCAGATAAAATATGAAGACATCCAGCCGGGTTTATTGTCAATGAGCCACGGCCCTAATGTCCCCATTCAGTGGTTATGGGTACATGAACTCATGTGTGCCTGTTGCACAGTGGTGGGAATTTTCACTGTCCCCCAGGATGGAAAAAGACAGCCCCTTTGAGATACATCATTATACACAGACACACACGAGTTCCTCCTGATGCACCATGGTACCACCCTTTGATATGTTTGTCTGCCACCCGTTATCTTTACTGCATGGATGGGGAACCTATGGCCCATGGGCTGGATCCGGCCACTGCTTGCCTTGATCTGGCCTCACCCTCAGCCCAATCCTGCACCCAGAGGCTGCATCCCACTCCTACCCCATTCCTGCACCCTATTTCCCACCCAGACCCCACCCCTCACCCCAACCTACTCCTTGACAGCCCATTCCTGCACACTAAGCCCCTCATGTTTGTGCCACCCCACATCTTAGCCCTCCCCCAAATCTGGTAGTCCCAGGCTTCCAGAAGAATTACTCCATCTCTGGGGGTAAGCCCTGAGACTCGGTGCCTCCCCCCACTTCCAGGGCTGGAGCTTGACTAGAGTGAGGTGAATCTCTCGCTCTCTTTTTCTCTTCTCCTCAGTTGGGGGCCATGTTTGAGAGGTTTTTTTCCTCCTTCTCACTTAGGGGCAGGGCAGTGACATTTTGTTTTGTTTTTTTCTTCTCACTTGTGTGTAGCCCCTGATTGATTTTTTTCAGCTCACTGGCCTCTGAACCTTTAAGGTTCCCTACCCACGTGTACAGGTGTGACCACTATAGTCTGGATTTCCATGGTCCAGCACCACTTATGGCCTGTCAGCCCTGAGGTTCTCTGAGGCGGGGGGTAAAAGCCAGACCCTGTGCTTAGCAACTTCTTCCCTGCCTTACAGAGCTTCTGGAGCACTGCAAATAACTTGTGTGCAGCCCTCAAGCGCAGGGAAGGAGGGAGAGTAGCAGAGATGGGGGGATTCTTGGGGGAAGAGGCAGGGTTTCTGCAGTGCTCTGTGTCTGGGGCAGGAGTGCAGTCCCATGGCCTGCAGCGTGGGTCAGGAGCTCAGCCTGGTGACGGCAGGGCTTGGTGTGCTCCTGCAGGGCTATGCTCCTGCCCCCCAGCTATAGGGTTTCACAGCTACCCTCCCCTGCCTCTTCTTCCAGGAACCACCCAGTGCCTGCTTGGTCAATGACAGGCCCTCTGCTGTCACCAGAGTGGAATAGAGTTGCCAGGTGTCCGGTATTCACCGGACAGTCCAGTATTTGCGGGCTCCATCCGGTAAAAAAAACAGGAAATACCAGACATATGAAATGTCTGGTATTTCCTGTTTTCCTCAGACGGAAACCCGGCAGTGACAATTTTCCCCTGCTGCGTCTGGCAGGTGCGGGGGCGTGAGGAGCGCTGCAGAGTCATAGTGAAGGGGGGCAGGAGGAGGCACTTGAAAAATAGAAGTTTCCATGACCCCTCCCCTCCCCATCCATTCATTTGTTCTGGAAAAAGGCAATTTTTTTCTAAGAACATTTTGATGAAATTATTTTTCCCTCTTAATTTTCCATGAGAAAACCCCCACTTTTCACCCAACTCTCAGCACTCACACATCAGCACTGCATGGGTGTGCCAATGAGATGTATTTCTGGTGTATGCTTTGAAGATGAAAAATGCTGAATATAATTAATATTTCCAACTTGTGCTGAATGCTTCTACTTCGATTTATGGTGACACGATTAAGAAGCCAATATTTATTGGCAGTGGTACCGTGGAGGCTATTATTTAGAGTAAGATGTGATTGTTGTATTGTAGATTCTGCTGTTGAGTTCTTCGGAGAGGGGCATTATAATAACAAAAATCCATGCAATAAAGAGCACAGTCCCTCCAGTGATTTGTTTTTCTCAATGAGTCTGATTGATTTGTCTCATGTGACTGCTCTTCAGCTTTGGTTCAGATGGTTAGAATCAGGATTTATAAGAGTGGAGGGGAAACCTGTTTAGCTAGTTAATCTAAATCCAATGGGTGGATGCCATAGAAAATTGTGAAACTGCCGACTGAACCAAATATGTTTGATGTTAAAGCATTAGAAGCAAATTAATTTCTATTATGCTCTGTCTCTGAAAAATATCATTTCCATCTTGTCATATTGCTGTAGGAATGCAAAGATGATATTGGAGTGTGGAACAATCATGCAGTTTTCTGAGCTGTGTTATTGCACCTTTTCATGAAGGCAATAAGACTAGACAAGTGCATAAAAATCCATGTGGGGAGATCCAGGAGAGTGAAATTGTTGTGAAGAGACTAGGTGTAATGGGGAAGGATTTCAGCAAAGGAAGATGCAGGCTAGATATGGAGAATATGGTTCAAAGTGTACATTCTGTTAAATTATCGCTTAGTCTCTTTTGGAGCTAGTTAAGTGGTGGAAGGGTTGTTGGTTGGGTCACTTGAAATGGGACTAGCCAGAACATTGGAGGCATAACTGTAAAGATCAGTGATAGAGATGTAGCCGTATTAGTCTGGTGCAGCTGAAGCAAAATGCAGGACAATGTAGCACTTTAAAGACTAACAAGATGGTTTATTAGATGATGAGCTTTCGTGGGCCAGACCCACTTCCTCAGATCAAATAGTAGAAGAAAGTAGTCACAACCATATATACCAAAGGATACAATTTAAAAAAAAGTGAACAAATATGAAAAGGACAAATCACATTTCAGAACAGGAGGAGGATGCGGGGGGGGGGGGGGGGAGGAAGGAAGGTAAGTGTCTGTGAATTGATGATATTAGAGGTAGGGAGAGTGGGATGTTTGTGAGTTAATGGTATTAGAGGTGATAATTGGGGAAACTATCTTGGTAATGGGTGAGATAGTTCAAATGTTTGTTGAGTCCTTTTTGGAAAGTGTCGAATTTTAACATGAATGTAAAGATCAGCATTGTGCTTTGTCAGGTTGTCAGGTTGTGGATTAGAGGGGAGTATGAGAATTTTTCCGTGATGCAGACAAGTCATTGTTAATACCATGTGGCAATGCAAGTAAAAGCCACGTTCTGCTGGCTTATCAAAACATAGCACAGATCCATAGCTGCAAGTCTGATCTTTCCTTTGCCTGCACTGTTCAGTACAGCCGCTGGCACAGGCACAGAGTTCTGCCGCTTGGCAGCACGGATGTTCCAGTGGATTAGGGTTTAGCCAAAGTGCAGCAAGCAGCTGGTAAGTACAGTAAAGTGACAGAGTAGCATGGATTCTCTAGTGCATTAACTATACAGGCACAACTGTAAAGCTGTGCTCCCACTAGCTCAGAGAGATTCCAACTGAAAAGCCTCATCATACTGCCTTTTCAGCCAGAAATTGAATTATGGACCTAGATTTCATCTTTATAGCAGCAGCTGATTTGCTAGAGAGAGCCCAGAGCAATGTCGCTTGTAGCGATATAGATCCTTTTTTGAAGGCCATGGATCCTTTTTTATTTGTCAGACATTGTGCTACTTCTAGTTCTGTATCTTCTTCTGACAAACTCTGACTCGTCTGCTGGTGATTGACCTGTACACCACAAGGACAGTTCCCCAGAACTCTGCAGACTCCATAGAAAGGATTTTTTTTTAAAGCCCAAACATTTTCCCACATGCTGCTGTTCTGGCAGACTTAATCGTTGTACAATACAGCACAGTTTGTTTTTGTACAGTGGTCTTCATGCAGAGATTTGCATGCTGTTCCCCAGTGACAGCCAGCTTGCAAGATAAACAGGGAAAAGCAGCCATAAGTCAAGATTTAAAGAGAAGCATTAAATCAGTAGCTTAGAAGAGAGAGTATTCCAGAGGGAATGGCTCATCTTGGAACAGTGCAACCACTCCCCAGCTGTCGCCCTGCTGCCTTTTCCCAAACTCAGAGAAGAGGCAAAGAAGAGGACAAGAAGCTAACAGCCTAGAAGCTGGAGAGGGGTTCGTGTACAGAACAAATCCACAGTGAGGCTATGTATCCCGGAAAAACTCCACCACATCTAGGGAATGCATCTGCTCTCATGCTTTTTTTTTTGCAGAAGAGCAGATGCAGTCTTTTGGAAGCCCTGTCTTTCTCCTCCCACAAGGAATAAGGGCTCTTCCGAAAGAGGTTTTTCTGAAATTTGTCCCAGTGTAGGGTGTGTCTAAACTACACCCCTCTGTCCGCGGAGGGATGTAAATTAGACACATTGAAAGTGCAAAGAAAGTGGAGATTTAAATATCCCGCACCTCATTTGCATAATGGCGGCCGCCGTTTTTTTCGAAACGGGGCTTTTCGAAAAAAAACCCAGCAATTTTTGACAGAAATGAGGAGTAACGTTAGTTCGAACCAAAAGTTTGGTTCAAACTAACGCATCCCGGCACGTACTTCCTGGTTCGAATCAGCTGTGATTCGAACTAGCGTGCCGGCAAGATCATGCTAATGAAGCGCAGGATATTTAAATCCTGCTTCATTGACTAATTCGAATGCCTGCAGTGCATCCCTAGTTCGAACCAGGGTGCAAGTGTAGACATACCCTAAGAGAGCCTTACCCATCCAGTCAGGCCCTGACTACAATGACTGAAATGCTTTATTGTTAAAATTGTTTGCAATGTTGTTCTACCCATGTTGGTCCAAGGAAAAAAGAGTCAAGGGATGTGTGTGTGGTATTAGGGTTAGGGTTAGGGTATTAGCTAATACAGTGTGTGGTATTAGCTTTTATTGGACCAACTCCTGTTGATGAAAGAGACAAAATTCTGAGCTATACTGAGCTCTTCTTTGATGAACAATTCTCATATCTTTGACGGCTATGAACCGTCCATGTCCCTTGAATAGGCAAACACACTGAATACTAAAGAGACGACAGTTGGCACCTGTCCTCTGCTGATGTCCTCTGTTGACTTTTCATAGTGATAGAAATGGAGCCGTGTTAGACTTTTCATAGACTGGCAAGTCAAGCAAGTTCAAGGTCTTAGTCCTAAACTTCCAGGTGATGAGTGGCCTGGTTGTGTAAAAGGTCACCTATAGCGCTGGGTGAGAGTGGTAGTCCAAGGATACTGCAGGGATAAAGTGCATCTATGCAGGAGCTTTTCAATGATTGGTCTGAAATTGTGGGAAGAACTAAGCGCCGTCACAAACCTCACCTCACCACCTTCCTCTTCAAGTGCCAGGCACATCTTTTCCTTTGCTAATGTAAGCATAGTGCAATATGAACATTAAAAAATCCCCAGTAACAAGATCTTATCAGCACACTTCACTGCATTGTACACCCAATCTTGTCCAGAGAAGAGGATGAGAGAGAAGACAAACCCCAGGTCAACAACTGATATAAGTCACATAGGTTAATACAGAACTGAAAGATGTTCAGATAGGCTGTGTCCATACTCAGGGGTTTTTTCGGGAAAAGTAGCCTTTTTCCGAAAAAACTTCACCTGCGTCTAGACTGCAGCCGCGTTCTTTCGAAATTAAATCGAAAGAACGCGGCTTTTCTTTCGACGGCGGTAAACCTCATTTCACGAGGAAGAACGCCTTCTTTCGAAAGTGCTTCTTTCGAAAGAAGGCGTTCTTGAATGTAAATAGGGCTTCTTCGAAAGAGAGCATCCAGACTCACTGGGTGCTTTCTTTCGAAAAAGCGGCTTGCTCTTTTGAAAGTTCCGCGTGCAGTCTAGACGCTCTCTTTCGAAAGAGGCTTGCAGTCTAGACATAGCCATGATGAGGATAGTGTAAGAATCTACCTAGATCAGAACTCCAAATTGTTTACCTGATCTGGCCCTTGCTGAGTCAAAGATAGACCCCTCATTAATTTAACTGGAAGCAGGATTGGGCTGGACCTCTCTACTGGGTTTGTGAGCTTTAGGAATAAATGAGATCAGTCTAGATCTGTAATTCCCTATATTCATTCCCCATTACAGCCCCTGCTTGGACAGTGGGGTCACATCTACCATTCTGCAACAATGCACAGAAAGGCACAATTTCCTGATGGGATTGATGTGTAGATTTCTGAAAAATATTGAGATCCAAAGTGATATAAGCCATTGAACAAGATTTCAGCAAAGGTAAGATAAAGGCAGATTTTAGCAAAGTGTCTGGCTTCAGAACAACCTGTGACTTTTTAGTTATCTAAAAGCTGTTTTAGTAATTTGTTGATGGTTCTTAGGCTTCCTCTGAACCCTGTACAATTGGACTCCTGGTAAACTGGCATTACAGGAAACATAGACCCAGCTGGAAAAAATACACTAACAACAATGACGACAATCCCCCCTGGCATGGTTTTATGTAGTGTACCTGGCATCTGTGTATACATGTGGCTTATAGAGTATCCCATATTACATTAATTATTTTTACTACAGTATCATATGGAGACCACAGCTGGCCTTGTGCTGGTGCTATACAGAAACCTAGCAAGCCACAGCCTCTATGTCAAAAAGAGTATAGTCGATGAATCAGACAAAAAGTTGGGAGGCCCAGAGCAGGCTTATAAGTGAGTTGCCCAAGAACATGATTTTCCGGGCAGCGGCTTGATCACTTCTGCCTCTTGTATAGAGTTGGTGTAGTCCAGAGGTGCATGGACTCTCCTTTGTGATGGCCTCCCTTATCTGATTTGTGTTGTTGTCGCCCGAGTCTCATACAGCCAGCCGAAAAGCAAGCTGATAAAAGCAGTCTCTGGACTAGATCTTAATACTCTTGCTGAGTACTGCATTACCCTGTGAGTATTCCATTATGAGTAACAGTACTTTATATTATTACTCACTGGTGTGTTGGTACTCTCAGGTTTATCATTTAATTTCCTACTGGGGAACGCACCATTTGGTAACTGATACACTGATTTGGTTTCATTTGCATGTTACTCATATTCTTCAATGAAAACGTCAGTAATTGTTTAATATTCTGGGAAAGTGTTCTCCTCTAGCTGGTGTTGGTGACTTATGATAAGGCACAGTCCTACCTTTCTTCTTCAATACTCTTTTTTTTAAACTGCAGAAGAGAGAAAATTATAGTGCTACTTTGAGCTGTAAAGGGCTTTATTAAGGATTGTAATTTTCTACTTAATCACACTGAACAATATTAAGAAAACAGTTACTTTTTTATGTAAGGAACTTTGTAAGACTCGGATGAAATATAAAAACTCCATTCATTTTGTACCATTCATTTTGTACGTGGGCGACGTACTTACTAATTTCCATTTATTAGTGCATCACATAATCATGAGTGGTGGAGTGCAGCAAAGAAATGAGTGGGCTGTGAATGGCCGTAGTTAAGTGATTCAGTTAATTCCTCAGTCCACCTGTTCTGTACTGCATCAGGATTTGTGTAACTTACAAACATAATATTTTTAATATAGTATTTGAAAGCAAAATATTTTCGTGTATAAATAAGAGAAGAGGGGTAGGCTAGGTGACACGTCACACAATTACTATGCTAATATACTTTGTTCACATTCATAAATTTGGTTTAATGCAACCTTCAGAAAAATTGTTAAAATTAAGGCATCTAAATGCAATTCAGGAGAGGCTGTACCATTAAACACATCCCTAATAAAAAAATAAAACTCCCAAACATTCAACGGCTGGAAATAAAAACCTACGGTTTTGTCAAACCATTCTGACACTAGCTTTAATACTCCTACGGGCCATTAAACACATCCCCACCAGACAAATCAGAGAGTTGTTTTATTCTCTGGCATAAGAGTCTGAATTAGGATATGTTCATTCATTGGCTTAGAGAATCATGATATTTGTGTAGTCATGAATTCCTGTGCTTGTTTTGTAATGCTGAAACTGCTGGTTGCATCTGATAGTCAGATCATTTGTGAAAAAATATATTTTGTTTGTATTGATTTTGCATGGTTTGCACAATCTTTGTATGTATAAATGTTGGGGAATGTCTATGCTAGGAAATTATTTCGAAATAAGTTATTTTCTTCAGATGACCGGGCAAGTACAAAACCACAGAGCTCTGTAATCAGGTGTTCAGTGCTGTCATCGGGGATGATATTCCTGATGGCCTGTAATCCGTCTTCATGTGTAATGTTGGTGTAAAGGGCTTCTACGTCCATAGTGACTAGGATGGTGTTTTTGGGTAGATTACTGATATTTCAAAGTTTCCCCAGGAAGTCAGTGGTGTCACGGAGATAGCTAGGGGTATGTGTACACTAGGGTGGCTAATGTAGTCATTTGAACTTTCAAATGAAGCCCGGGATTAAAATATCACGGGCTTTATTTGCATGTTCCCAGGTGCCACCATTTTTAAATGCCTGGTAGTTTGGACTCCCTGCCTGCGGCTACACGCGGCACGGGCTAGGTAGTTCGAACTAAAGCCCCTAATTCGGACTTCTGTTACTCCACCTCGACCTCCGGGGCGAGAAAAGCTGCTCCCGGTGCCCCTGGTCTGCTGGGGACCGTCTCCAGCAGACCAGGGGCATCGGGAGCAAACCCGCAGCCGCGGCGGGGTCCCGCGCTTCTGAGGCTTTGCCAGAGCTCCGGGGCGAGAAAGCCCCGTTCGTATGTGCGGATCCATACACTAGGCCACGCAGTATGGCAGTGCTCTCCAACCTTTTTACACCCAAGATCACTTTTTAAATGACAGAACAAGCCAAGATCTACTGCCCCACCCCTTCCTTGAAGCCCCGCCCTCTCTGTTCTGCTCTCCATCACTTGCTATCCCCAACCCTTATACTGCTGCTTTTTCCCCCAATTCTTCTGTAGGAAGAGGTTTTTCCAACATTTGGCCTGTCTAGACCGGACCAAATGTCGGAAAAAAACCTTCTTTCAGAAGCCCCCTTATTCCTCGTGGAAAGAGGAATATAGGGGTGACCAAAAGATCATGTTTGCTCTTCCACTAAAAGAAGAGGAAGAATAAACACATCCCTGGATGCAGAAGAGTTTTTCTGGGATATCTCTGGAATCCTGAACAACTCCTGCAGTCTAGCTGTACCTTCACTGGGTTGAGGCAGGATGTATAGGCTCTGGGGTGGGAATGAGGGATTTGGATGTGGGAAAGGGTGAGAGGTGCAAGCTCTGGGAGGAAATCTAGACGCAGGAGAAGGTGGAGAAGGGGACACTGGCTCAGGAAGGGGGAGCCAGGCCGGGCAGTGTTGGGGTCAGATGGAGGGTGAGGGTACTAAGCAAGCCACAGATTTTTGGATGTGAGGGTTCAGGAATTTGGGTTGGGGTATGTGAGAAGGTCTGGGCAGGGGGTTCCAGTGTATGATAGGCTCAGATGTAGGGTCTGGAGGAAAGGGGAGTTCAGGAGCGTTATGATGCTGTGGCCAGATGGGGGCTTGGCCTCAATTTGGGGTTTGTTGGCCAGGATTAATTTTTAAATAAAATACTACGTCAAACAAAAAGTTTCTGCTTTGTCTTTATATATGAGACGGGCAGGGAACCTGTTTTGAGTCAGGGGTCACTGACCCAAGAAAAGTCAGTTGGGGCCACACAAGTGAGATGCAAAAAAACCCTCCTCCAACCAACCCCACCCCCCTCGAAAGCTTCACTAATGTGGCCCCAACTGTGTTGGTGGGAGCAGGGGACATAGTCCTGGGGATGGGTGGTTAGTGGGTGCTTTGGCAGGGGACAGGGTGCCAGTGAGGACAGAGTTCTGTAGCTGGGGACAGGGGAGTGGGGACAGAGTTCTGTGGCTAGGGAGAGGAAACTGGGAGGTGCGGGTTGGGGAGAGGGGGCTGGGGAGTGGGGAGTGGGGATGGGATGCCAGTAGAGGCAGAGAGTCCACTGCATCTGCCTCCTCCAAGGATTTTCCTCCCCGCCCCAGGGAAGCCAGCACGTGCCTCCTCCGGGCCCAACTCCCCTTCGCCTTCCCCGAGGTGCAGGTAAACCCCATATGTGCCTGCCCCAGGGCCAAAACACCCTCCCCTCCCCCGCAGCACAAGGAAACCCCGCGCTTGCCTGCCGCAGGGCCGCCCCCGCCCCCCCCCCCCCCCCCCCCGTGGCACAGGGAAACCCTTTGCGTGCCCGCCCCGGGGCCGAAACCCACGCTTTGCGACGCAGGAAAACCCTGCGCGCACCTGCCCCGGGGCCAACTCACCCCTCCTGTGCCAGCCCCTTCCCACAGCACACCCAGCAAAGCCACCAGCGCACTTCCGGAATCCCTGGAAGTGGCGCTAAACTGCGGGACTTCTGTCCACCCGCAGGAAGCCGGCACTACCTCCATTTTCACTGGACGTAGGTAGTGGGGCTTCTCGGGGGTCGAGAGAAAACGAGGGAGGGTCCGGACACGTCGCGATCAACTGGTCGAGGCCTGGCGATTGACCAGTTGATTGTGATTGACCTGTTAGTGACCACGGCAGTATGGGAAGGAGGTGGAGAGCCCTTGGTGGGGAAAAGCTAAACACACACAAATCCATAGGTCCAGATTTAATGCATCCGAGGGTACTGAGGGAGTTGGCAAATGTCCTTGCAGAGCCTTTGGCCATTATCTTTGAAAGCCTATGGAGATCGGGAGAGATCCTGGATGACTGGAAAAAGGCAAATGTAGTGCCCATCTTTCAAAAAGGGAAGAAGGACAATCCAGGGAACTACAGACCAGTCAGCCTTACATCAGTCCCCGGAAAATCATGAAGGGGATCCTCAGGGAATCCATTCTGAGGCACTTGGAAGAGGGGAAAATGATCAGGAATAGTCAACATGGATTCACAAAGGGCAAGTCCTGCCTGACCAATCTGATTAGCTTCTATGATGAGGTAACAGGCTCTGTGGATATGGGGAAGTCAATGGTTGAGAAGCTGAATATGAGTATACAGTGGGCCCTTGTAGCCAAAAAGGCTAATGGCATATTAGGGTGCATTAGGAGGAGCATTGCCAGCAGATCTAGAGAAGTGATTATTCCCCTTTATTCAGCTCTGGTGAGGTCACATCTGGAATATTGTGTCCAGTTCTGGGCCCCCCACTATAGAAAGGATGTGGACTCATTGGAGAAGGTCCAGCGGAGGGCAACCAAAATTATTTGGGGGCTGGAGCGCATGACCTATGAGGAGAGACTGAGGGAGTAGGGTCTGTTTAGTCTGCAGAAGCGAAGAGTGAGGGGGCATTTGATAGCAGCCTTCAACTTCCTGAAGGGAGGTTCCAAAGAGGATAGAGAAAGGCTGTTCTCAGTAGTGATGGATGACAAGGAGCAATGGTCTCAAGTTACAGTGGGAGAGGTCTAGGTTGGATATTAGGAAAAACTATTTCACTAGGAGAGTAGTGAAGCACTGGAATGGGTTACCTAGGAAGGTGGTGGAGTCTCCATCCCTAGAGGTTTTTAAGTCTTGGCTTGACAAAGCCCTGGCTGGGTTGATTTACTTGGGTTTGGTCCTGCCTTGGGCAAGGAGCTGGACTTGATGACTCCTGAGGTCTCTTCAGCCCTGGGATTCTGTGATTCTATGATTCTTAACAACATGAGAAAGTTAAAACACTTAATGTGTTTCATAATTTAAATTAAACCGTTCTCCCTAGCTGCAGCTGGTTCCGAAAATAAGGCCATCGTACCCAGCCTGCCCTTGCCTTCCCTTCCTTTTCATTCCCCAGCACACAGATCCATGAATAAGTTAAATCTCAGTATGCCACTTCTGAAAGGTTGCTGACCCCTGCACTAAAAGGTAAGATCTGCATGTATTTATTAATGAAGCTGCTGTAAGTAGGACTATTATTGATTTAAAAAAGTATCACCGGCACTGGGACTGTACACAGAGGCGAATAAGTGGAATCCCAGCACTCCACCTCTGAAAGGTTGCTGACCCCTGCCCTAGCACGTTGCCTGAGAGCCAGAGATGCGTGAGCCCTTTCAACTGCTGCTGTTTAAAGGGCTCCCACTTGCAGGGCGGCTGTGTTGCCTGGAAGCTACCCAGTAGACACAAACCCTTTTAACAGAAGCAATTGAAAGGTCTCGCAGCTCTCGGTCCCCCTGGCCAGTTGCCTGGGAGCTGCCCGGGAGGCACAAGCCCTTTCAACTGCTTCAATTCAAAGGGCTTGTGCCTGCTGGGCAGCTGCCAGGCTAACAGTGGGGCCAGGAGCTGCCAGCCATGTTATGTGCAAGAAGGTTCAACGGTAGTTTGAATTAGGAGCTTTAATTCGAACTACCTAATCCGTGCCGCGTGTAGCTGCGGGCAGGTAGTTCAAACTACGGGCATTTAAAAATGGGCCCGCCTGGGAACATGCAAATGAAGCCCGGGATATTTAAATCCTGGGCTTCATTTGCAAGTTCGAATGCCGACATTAGCCACCCTAGTTTGAACTAGGGTGGCAGTATAGACATACCCCAACTGAGGCCTAATCAGCGCAGAGCAGAGCAGAAGAATGACTTGTGTCTTGCTCACAACACTCCTGTTAATGCTGCCCAGAATCATGTTTGCTTTTTCTGCAACAGTGTCACACTCTTGGCTCATATTTAGCTTGAAGTTTCTACTGTTGCCTGAAAAAGAAACTGGTAAACCTTGGAGTGGATATTGATAGACTAATGGACTTGTCTGCTGCACATGCATTGAACGAACACTGTCTCAAGGACAGCTGCATAATCTCAGTTCACCAGTGAAACTACCTAAGGGTATGTCTACACTACCCCGCTAGTTCGAACTAGCGGGGTAATGTAGGCATACTGCACTTGCAAATGAAGCCCGGGATTTGAATTTCCTGGGCTTCATTTGCATAAAACGGGCACCGCCATTTTTAAATCCCGGCTGGTTCGAACCCCGTGCCGCGCGGCTACACGTGGCACAAACTAGGTGGAATGAGGAGTAACGGTAGTTCGAACTTAGGAAGCCTAGTCCGAACTACCTAGTTCGTGCCACGTGTAGCCGCGCGGCACGGGGTTCGAACCAGCCGGGATTTAAAAATGGCGGCGCCCGGCTTATGCAAATGAAGCCCGAGAAATTCAAATCCCGGGCTTCATTTGCAAGTACGGTATGCCTACATTACCCCGCTAGTTCGAACTAGCGGGGTAGTGTAGACATACCCAAACAGAGTGGTCAAGAAACTCCCATCCGTTTTTCTTAAAGGAGATCAGTATGAAGCAGCAATTAAAAACGTGAATGGAGTGTTAGGAATCATTAGGAAAGTGTTAGATAAGAGAGAAGGTATCATAGTGGCTCTGTAGAAATCCGTGGTGCTCACACTTTGTATATTGCATGGTGATCTTGTCACCCCACCTCAAAAGAGAGAGCGTCAACAAAAATGATGAGGGGGGTGAAACAGTTTCTGTATAAAGAGAAATTAAAAAGTCTGAGACTGTTCAGCTTAGAAGAGAGATGACTACTTCAGACCAGGAGAGATATGAGTGAGATCTATAAAATAATGACCGGGGTGGAAAAAGTAAACAGGCAAGTGCTATATACTATTTCTCATAACACGAGAACTAGGCTCAGCCAATGAAATTAATAGGCAGCAGGTTTAAACCAAACAAAGGATGACACAGGTCAACCTGTGGAACTCATTGCTGGAGATGCTGTGAAGGCCAAAAGTATGACTGGGTTCACAAAAGAATAAGTTCATGAAGGACAGGTCCACAGGGAGCAACACTATGCTCAGAATGTCTCTAAACCCCTGACAGCCAAAAATCAGGACTGGACAACAGGGAAGGAATCTCTTGAAATGTGCCCTGTTCTTTCATTCCCTGTGAAGCATCTGACCTTGTCCACTGTCAGAAGACAGGATACTCAACTAGACGTCCTATTGTCCTGATTCATTATGGTCATTCATATGTTCTTATGAAAGTATTGCATGTTTCCGTGGGCATGGTTAAAATACTTCTTCCTGCTACTTTGGACAAGAGCTTTGAGAAGAAAGATGTGCAATATTCCAGATAGCTTACCTCTCCTCTGCCATCTTCTGCCCTCTGTCATAACTGGCAAGTGTTATTTACCGCTGGCTCTGGCTGAGGACTGATGATTTCAACCTAGTCTTGGCTGCTTTGAACAAGGCAGGAGAGCTGCTATCATTCACTACTACAGAGGCGGGAGTAAAATAATGAAACTGCCATTCCCGGGGTGGTTGCCTGCCAAAAAAGGGCTCTGTAGTTTGCTGCATATTCAGCTCTTTGAAGTTCATCTCCTGGCTGCTTCTCCAAACCAGACAATTTTACTGCCAGGGACTGTGCGCTGGGTAAAGCTTCTTTTCACATAATCCTAGATGCAGATGGTGAGTGATTCAAGGTACTGAACTGCAACAGTCTCTCTATGCAATGTGTTTTCTCTTCCTGTCTTAGGTCAAATCTGAGTTGAAAATTTAGGCAGTTAAATACAAAACATAAGTCCGTGAGGGTTTAAATCCCAGTGGAAACTGTTTTCAAGTAAACTAAACTCCCGCTCGCACTGTTGCCAACCAGGGCAGTGTGCAACATAATAGAAATTTGAAACCCACAAAACTGGAGGGTTTTGCATTTCCTTTCCATTATGGAAAACTGCCCTACTCCAAATGCCTGTGTGTGTGGTGATTTGGCCCACAGGAATTTGGAATTGATCCTGACCAATGGTACACGGGAATTTGGAAATCTTGACAAGTGATTGTAACAAAAGTGGTGCCATCATCTCCATCACGGTATCAAATTCCATGGCAGAAGCTGGCTCCTACAGCTTGAGAAGAGCCCATAGCAAGCAACTTTTATTGGAATCTTTGGCTGTGTCCAGACTTAAGGGTTTTTTCGAAAAAAGTAATCTTTTTTCGAAAAAACTTCACCTGTGTCTAGACTACAGCCGCGTTCTTTCGAAATTAAATCGGAAGAACGCGGCTTTTCTTTCAACGGCGGAAAACCTTATTTCACGAGGAAGAACGCCTTTTTTTGAAAGTGCTCTTTCGAAAAAAGGCATTCTTGAATGCAAACAGGGCGTTTTTGAAAGAAAGCATCCAGACTCACTCTCTGCTTTCTTTCGAAAAAGTGGCTTGCTTTTTCGAAAGAACTGCTTGCAGTCTAGATGCTCTTTTTCGAAAGAGGCTTTTTCAAAAGTATCTTTCGAAAAAGCCTCTTTCGAAAGAGGCTTGCAGTCTAGACGTAGCCTTTTTGTCTGCAGTTCCCACCATCTCTTGCAGATGACAGGATGCCAACATAGGTGATGAGGGCATATATTTAAAAACTATTGAAAATAGGGCCTGTAATGGATTTGACTCACTGCCATGGTGCCTCCTGATGGTCCGCCTGAAAATTAGCACTTCTCCAGCTCCAGAGCACCCTCTTCCAGCCTTCTCTTTAATAAACTAGGAAAATACAGCCTGTATGAGGCTGCTGTCAGGTGGGTGCACAACTGGTTGGATAACCATTCTCAGAGAGTAGTTATCAATAGTTCTCAATCATCCTGGAAGGGTATAAACAGTGGGATTCTGCAGGGATCAGTTTTGGGACTAGTTCTTTTCAAAATCTTCATCAACGATTTAGATAATGGCATAGAAAGTATGCTTTTCAAATTTGCAGATCACACCAAGGTGGCAGGGATTGTGAGTGCTTTGGAGGATGGGATTGTAATTCAAAATGATTTGGAGAAACTAGAGAAATGGTCTGAAGTAAATAAGATGAAATGTAAAAAGGATAAGTGCAAAGTGCTCCACTTAGGAAGAAACAATCAGTTTCACACATGCAGAATGGGAAATGACTACCTAAGAAGGAATAATGTGGAAAGGGATCTGGGGTCATGGTCGACCACCAGCTAAATATGAGTCAGTAGTGATGCTGTTGCAAACAAAGCAAACATCATTATGGGATGTATTAACAGGAGTGTTGTGAGCAAGACACAAGAAGTAACTTTTCCATTCTACTCTGTACTGATCAGGCCACAACTGGAATATGTGTCCAGTTCTGGGTACCACGTTTCAGGGAAGATGTGGATAAATAACAGAAGATTCAGCGAAGAGGAACAAAAATGATAAAAGGTCTAGAAAACATGAGCTGTGAGGGAAGACTGAAAGAACTGCATTTGCTTAGTTTGGAAAAGAGAAGACTGAGAGGGGACATGATAGCAGTTTTCAAGTACCCAAAAGGTTTTTACAAGGAGGAGGGTGAAAAAATATTCTACTTCACCTCTGAGGTTAGGAGAAGATGCAATGGGCCTAAATTGCAGCAAGAGAAATTTTGGTTGGACATTAGGAAAACTTCCTAACTGTTAGAGTA
Source organism: Pelodiscus sinensis (assembly GCF_049634645.1). Classification (NCBI taxonomy): domain Eukaryota; kingdom Metazoa; phylum Chordata; order Testudines; family Trionychidae; genus Pelodiscus; species Pelodiscus sinensis. The sequence goes on along the minus strand of NC_134739.1, from coordinate 3,460,145 downwards.
GTTAAACACTGGAATAAATTACCTAGGGAGGTTGTGGAATCTCCATCACTGGAGATATTTAAGAGCAAGTGACAGACAGACACCTCTAAGGGTATGTCTACACTACCCCGCTAGTTCGAACTAGCAGGGTAATGTAGGCATACCGCACTTGCAAATGAAGCCCGGGATTTGAATTTCCCGGGCTTCATTTGCATAAGCGGGGAGCCGCCATTTTTAAAACCCCGCTGGTTCGAACCCCGTGCAGCGCGGCTACAAGGGGCTCGAACTAGGTAGTTCGGACTAGGATTCCTATTCCGAACGAGGTGTACCGGTAGTTCCATTACTTTTCTTCCTATTGTATTTAAGCCCTTTGAATCTAGGCTAAAAGTGGGATGAAGTTGTGGTCATCTGAACAGGACAATTATCGTAAATAAGACTTTTATCATTTGCATTCTACAGAGTTCTTATTTGCAAGCAAACCTCATTGCATGGAAGCATTTTGCTTTTGTACTCTTCAAGGTTGATGGCTCTATTTACTTTACTAATGATGGCTTAAACCTAGTCTCATCTCCTTTGAGCAAGGCAGGAGACCCACTATCATTCATTACTATAGAGGTGGGAGGAAAATGATGAAACTGCCATTCCCAGGGTAGTTTACTAAGGCTACTTATGCCTTTCACTTTGAGATCTAGGATGAAAAGCGCTAGGTAAAAGTTAAGAATGATTTACTAGTGACGTTTTATTACTTTCCATTAAGTTTGACCCTACATCACCCACCTGTCTAATGTAGGATTCCTGTTGACCTCAAGGAGTACCAGGGGCACGAAAGAACTTGCTAAAAGCTTTTACCACCTTAGAAGGCCTGATCCTGTGCTGTTGCTCAGAGACTTGAGAAATATCAGTATTGCGAGCTCTCATGCTACTCAGTGTTTTACTTTGACGTCAACACCTGGAGAGAAATCACCTTTCATTAAAAAAAAACTCTTCTGGCCCATGTGGCTAAAGCAAAATGCTTGAAATTGTCACCTGCAAGCACCCAGAAAGCTCAGAAATCAAAGAAGGAGAAAGTGAAATGTTACATGGCTTTTTAAATCTCATGATTTTTGTGAGTTTTGGGGCCTAATTCATGCTTTTTTTAATTGATGGCAATACAACACCCCATTGTTTTGTCTTGTTTATTTGCCAGAAGCTGGTGGGCCAGATCCTCATCTCATGTAAATGGTCCAGAACTCCAGTGAAGTCCACATGGTTCTGCTGATTGACACCAGCCGGGGATATGACTCTCTGGCTGCGTCTAGATTGGCAAGATTTTGCGCAAAAGCATTTGCTTTTGCGCAAAATCTTGCTGCCTGTATAGACTGGCCGCGAGTATTTGCGCAAGAACACTGACTTTGTACTGTACAAAATCAGTGGTTCTTGCGCAAATACTCCGACGCTCCCACTCAGGGATAAGCGCTCTTGTGCAAGTATTCTTGTGCAAGCGGGCCAGTGTAGACAGGCAAGTTAATTTCTTGTACAAAAAAGCCCGATGGCTAAAACGGCCATTGGAGCTTTCTTGCGCAAGAGAGCGTCTACACTGGGCATGGATGCTTTTGCGCAAAGGCACAGGCCAATATAGATGCTCTCTTGCGCAAATACTTTTAACGGAAAAACTTTTCCATTAAAAGTATTTGTGCAAAATCATGCCAGTCTAGACGCCGCCCATATGTTGCTGCACATTCATACATTGCCATAGATAGAGCGACTAATAGACTTTCATTGAGTTTTGGTGTGCCACACTACAATTATTTTTTCTATTTTATTTAATTAAATTCTCACCCAGATTTTAAAAATACATATATTTGGAAATATGGTATAAATGTCTAGCATACACAACCATCTTTCTTGGGTCACAGCAGCTTTGAACTAAGGCAGATTAAGTCACTAGGAACTCTAGAGGGCTAAGGAATTCTACTGTTAAAACACCAGTAAGTTTGGACATGATATTTTATGGTCTGGTTTACAAGAAGGATGGGGGAGGGGGAAGCACTAGGCATAGATCATCTCAAAGTTGAAAATCAATAGGGAGAGAAAGTGTAGCAATCACTGGAAGCATATATAAGGAGGAGTGTGACTTTTAAAAATGTAAAGGTTTTGGCATTGATGAACATGCTGTGCTGTTCCATGTTCTACCTTCAGCAGCCCATATTTGCTTGTGTTACCAGCTGAAAGGCTTATTGCTTAAAAGGGGAGGAGGCCCCCATCTCCTTCCTCAAAGGTGCAGCAAAGGGGAAACCCACTAGAAATAGGATAGCGATTACATTTTAGGAAGCAGGAATTCGGTCTGACTGTGTAGCGAGGTTATTTGTGCTTACAGACGTGTGCATTTGCTGCAGAAATTACCATAATATTCCAGAATAGGTAAGAACTGAAGCGACAGTGCTGTGCTAGTCTCCTTTAAAACCACACAGCATTGCAAGGCAATGACTTCTTTGTCCATTTGGATTTGCAAAGTGCAAAGGGAGTCTGTAAAACAAGTCAATCGGGAGGCAGTTGTTGGGTGTCAACAGTATGGAGTTCCCCACTCAGACTTGCTCCCCAGTTTTGGCACAAAGATCGTGGCACAGAGAAATTCACAGCTCCTAGAAGCCAAGAATCTAGCATCACCTGCTGGACAAAATCAGGAACCCGCTTTTCTCCCTGTCACACTCGCTCCCAACCTGAGCTTTGTACCCCACAAGTGGATTCAAAACCAATTGCGTAGGGAGGTGCAAGTCTATGTAGATGAGGAGTTGCTGGGAAGCTTTTTTTCACTAAGTGCCCATCCCTTCATATGAGGACTCAAGAGCCTCAGAATAATCGGATATTTTTGCCATTGGAAATGCTTGTGCATTTAAAGGATGGCACCAGTCATGTTTTATTTGAGATTTGCCATGATATTCATTAATGGCCCAGTTCAGTATGTCAGCATCCCAGCAAGCGTCTGGATGGCCAAGTACAGTCATGCTATGTATGCTTATCTATGATGAGATGTCTTTGCACAGGTGTGGATGGGTGACAAAATCCTGTTGATATTACAACCCCCCGCCCATGTAATCTAAGCCACCAGCGAAGATGCAGTCTGATTCCATGGCAATAGAAGAGGCAAAGCATACTGATAAGATGTGGGTTAATATACAAAATGACATACAGAAAAAATAACATGAATTTCTTCTTTCATTATCATGAAGGCATCTGGTAGGCATCCTGACCTCTTCATTAGTATGGATTTTCAGCTGATTTCAATAAAAGTCAGATCAGTGGGAGAACCCTAGTAAGGTTTGCACTTGCTCTCAAAATCTACAGGAAGCAAAATAGCCGTGGAGAATCGAAATAGCAAGGATTTTTCACTGAATGATTTGTATTAGTCACAAAACTGTCAAACTGTGTTATTTATTTTTTAGCTGTACAGGGATTTCTAGTTTAACTCAAGAGAAGAAGAAGAGTATAGCTCTGGAGGTATTTTTAGTACAGCCTCCTATGACAGAAGTTGTAGTGTATGCATGTCACAAAAAGAACATATATTCTCAGTGATATGCACAATTTACAGGGTGGCTAAGGACATTGAAACAGGAACGTACTTGTAGAGCTACATGTATAAGATGGTGGTGCAGAGAATGCATAGATGCGTTAGAAGACATGCCAAATGTGATGCTAGGTGCCGTACAATTACCAGGGCCAAACAGCAAAATCAAGCCTCAACCCATTCCCTTTTTCCTGACTCCAAATCCCCAGGAACTCCACATGCACACAGAACACTCAGGCTGTCTCTCCACTGGGCCACTTATTCCAGAAAAGCAGCTGCTTTTCCGGAATAAGCTGCGAGCTGTCTACACTGGCCACTTGCTTTTCCGGAAAAGCAATGACGATCTACTGTAAAATTGTCAGCGTTTTTCCGGAAAAACTATGCTGCTCCCGCTCGGGCAAAAGTCCTTTTCTGGAAAAACTGTTCCGGAAAAGGGCCAGTGTAGACAGCACAGTAGTCTTTTCCGCAAAAAAGCCCCGATCGCGAAAATGACGATTGGGGCTTTTTTCCGGAAAAGCGCGTCTACATTGGCCACGGACGCTTTTCAGGAAAAAGGGCTTTTCCGGAAAAGCATCCTGCCAATGTAGACGCACTTTTTCTGGAAATACTTATAACGGAAAACTGTTCCATTTTAAGCATTTCCGGAAAAAGGTGTCAGTGTAGACACAGCCTCATTGTGCACCCCAGGTGCCAGGTGTGACTTTGTTGGTTTATCCCTTAGAATCATAGAATCATAGAAGAATAGGACTGGAGGGGACCTCGAGAGGTCATCGAGTCCAGCCCCCCACCCTCAAGGCAGGACCAAGCTCCGTCTACACCATCCCTGACAGATGTCTATCTAACCTGTTCTTAAATATCTCCAGAGAGGGAGATTCCACCACCTCCCTTGGCAATTTATTCCAATATTTGAGCACCCTGACAGTTAGGAATTTTTTCCTAATGTCCAATCTAAACCTCCCCTGCTGCACTTTAAGCCCATTACTCCTTGTCCTGTCCTCAGAAACCAAGAGGAACAAATTTTCTCCTTCCTCCTTGTGACACCCTTTTAGATATTTGAAAACCGCTATCCTGTCCCCCCTTAATCTTCTTTTTTCCAAACTAAACAAGCCCAGTTCATGAAGCCTGGCTTCATAGGTCATGTTCTCTAGGCCTTTAATCATTCTTGTTGCTCTTCTCTGTACCCTTTCCAATTTCTCCACATCTTTCTTGAAATGTGGCGCCCAGAACTGGACACAGTACTCCAGCTGAGGCCTAACTAGCGCAGAGTAGAGCGGCAGAATGACTTCACGAGTTTTGCTTACAACACACCTGTTGATACAACCTAGAATCATATTTGCTTTTTTTGCAACCGCATCACACTGTTGACTCATATTCAACTTGTGGTCCACTATGACCCCTAGATCCCTTTCCGCCATGCTCCTTCCTAGACAGCCGCTTCCCATCTTGTATGTATGGAACTGATTGTTCCTTCCTAAGTGGAGCACTTTGCATTTCTCTTTATTAAACCTCATCCTGTTTACCTCTGACCATTTCTCTAACTTGCTAAGGTCATTTTGAATTATGTCCCTATCCTCCAAAGAAGTTGCAACCCCACCCAGTTTGGTATTATCTGCAAACTTAATAAGCGTACTGTCTATCCCAATATCTACATCATTGATGAAGATATTGAACAGTACGGGTCCCAAAACAGACCCTTGAGGAACTCCACTTGTTATCCCTTTCCAGCAGGATTTAGAACCGTTAACAACAACTCTCTGACTACGGTTATCCAGCCAATTATGCACCCACCTTATCGTGGCCCTATCTAAGTTATATTTGCCTAGTTTATCAATAAGAATATCATGCGAGACCGTATCAAATGCCTTACTAAAGTCTAGGTATATGACATCTACCGCTTCTCCCTTATCCACAAGGCTCGTTATCCTATCAAAGAAAGCTATCAGATTAGTTTGGCATGACTTGTTCTTCACAAACCCATGCTGGCTATTCCCTATCACTTTATTACCTTCCAAGTGTTTGCATATGATTTCCTTAATTACCTACTCCATTATCTTCCCTGGGACAGACGTTAAACTGACCGGTCTGTAGTTTCCTGGGTTGTTCTTATTCCCCTTTTTATAGATGGGCACAATATTTGCCCTTTTCCAGTCTTCTGGAATCTCCCCTGTCTGCCATGATTTTTCAAAGATCATAGCTAAAGGCTCAGACACCTCCTCTATCAGCTCCTTGAGTATCCTGGGATGCATTTCATCAGGACCTGGTGACTTGCTGACATCTAACTTTCCTAAGTGATTTTTAACTTGTTCTTTGTGTATCCTATCTTCTAAACTTACCCTCTCTCTGCTTGTATTCACTACGTTAGGCACACCTCCAGACTTCTCGGTGAAGACCGAAACAAAGAAGTCATTGAGCATCTCCGCCATTTCCAAGTTCCCTGTTACTGCTTCTCCCTCCTCACTAAGCAGTGGGCCTACCCTGTCCTTGGTCTTCCTCTTGCTTTTAATGTATTTATAAAAGGTCTTCTTGTTTCCCTTTATGCCTGTAGCTAGTTTGATCTCATTTTGTGCCTTTGCCTTTCTAATCTTGCCCCTGCATTCCCGTGTTGCTTGCCTATATTCCTTGACTTCTGCTCACTTGAGTCCTTTTGCCATAGCAACTAAAACAGTCTGTCTGTCAATGAATGTGTGTAGTGCTCCTCACCACTCTCCTTAAAGCCTTTTTCCCAGTGAGCAAATTCCATGGCAAGAAAAGAGTGAGGTGAGAGAGTTCAAGAGCAGCAGAGCAAATGCAATATGCCGATGACTAGAATGTTAGTTAATGGCTGGTTCTTGAAGGCTGCAGCCATAATAATATTGCAGTCTTCCCAACACCCCTCATTTGAAAGAAGAAGCAATAGCTATGCATATTTGTGACTAGTGTCACTGCAATTCAGTGTATCTAGAATATAAAATCTAGATGGCTTGCTTGCAAGTTACACTTCTCATATTGTCACTAGAAGAGTCTGTGGTTTTATTTTGTGTATCTTCACCCCATTAGGTTCAGTACCTATAGTAGGATGCATCTAGACTGGCAAGATTTTGCGCAAAAGCAACTGCTTTTGTGCAAAACTTGCCAGCTGTCTACACTGGCTGCTTGAATTTGCGCAAGAGCACTGACGTTCTAATGTAAGAATTCAGTGCTTCTTGCACAAATACTTTGACGCTCCTGCTCAGGGATAAGCCCTCTTGCGCAAGAATACTTGTGCAAGAGGGCCAGTGTAGACAGACGCCTTAATTTTTTGCGCAAGAGAGCCCGATGGCTAAAATGGCCATTGGAGCTTTCTTGCGCAAAAGCACATCTATACTGGGCATGGATGCTTTTGCGCAAAAGCATCCGTGCCAATCTAGACGCTCTTTTGCGAAAATACTTTTAACAGAAAAACTTTTCCGTTAAAAGAATTTCTGCAAAATCATGCCAGTCTAGACGCAGCCGTAATGTATAAGGCCTACTCAGTAGTTGCAGGGCCAGTCACATCTGGTTCTTAATAGACTCCTCATCAAGTCTTTCTTTATGGCTGAACCCACTGTGCTGCTGTGCAACTTGCCAAGCTACCTTGTCTCTCCCTGCTGCTTGTAGTCAGATCCCACTGGCATTGGAGGAATTGCAGGCATCATTATTAAAGCGTCTGTACTAATTCCTTCCAGATCCAAATGGCAAGGTCTGATGTGTATCGGCTCCCTGCAGCCATGAGTAATGTCATTGTAAATGCCTTCAGCGCCCATTTGAATCATCTTAATCCTGGCCAGTGAGCCTGCTGCAAATATGAATGAGTTGCTCGCTAGAGCAGCTGTGCATCTTAGCCCTGAAACAAGCAGTGTGATTTCCACTGCTGCTTCTTTCCAGTTGTAAGTCTCTGTGCAGACAAACAGGTGTTATTAGTTCACCTGGTGGTGGATACAACAGATAACACTTGCATTAAGGAGTAATTTTTATCTTGAGTGCAAACAGGGAGTGACTTGTCTGGGTGGGCAGCATGATCAGTTACAGGTTGCTTTTGCTAGTTGTTTGCACGACTGTAATGAATAGTTAGTAAACGCCGCTTGCCTTGGCAACCAACACAAAGCCCCGTTACCAGCATCTGCAAAGACCTTGATTTTTGGCCTCCTCTTGCATCTCCCAGAGCACAGATTCTGCATGTACTCTGTTCACTGCCAGAGCAATTTCTTCTCTTCCTTTAAAAGCCATGCTATGACTGACAATGAGTCAAAGCGCTTTGCTTCCAGAAGGTCCAGGACGGAAAGGAAGCAGCAACTGGAATTTGCTTTTTGTTTCGGCAGCAGCAGATTCCAGCAGATGCTCCCCACTTCTGAGAAAGGGAAAGAACTCGGGGTGACAGTCATATAAAAGCTGCCTCCCGTCTGTTTTCATCCCAGCATGACTTTTCCACTGCTGGCTCTTCAGGGTTTGCACCACCGTTACATGTTAATAGGTTTGTGTTGTTGGATGACCTCAGAAGAGAGGAATATCAGCTGCCTAAGCAGTCCAGCCTGTGCATTGGGCACCACTTGTTAAAGTTTGGTCTGCTTTCAAAAGTGATGGTACTTGCTTCCTTTGCAGCTTCATTCCCCAGCAGCTGACTCCTGGCACTGATTTCACTGATTTTTACTCCCATTAGCCTTGTAAAGACTATGGGGGCTATGGGTCAGCTCTTTATTGTGCAACATCTGCAAGAATTGTTCATCAACTCACACTTGTGCAAATTAGGCCTTTAGTGACTACTTCAGTGGTCACTGAGGGTGTGTCTAGACTACCGGGATTTTTCCAAAACAGTAGCCTTTTTACAAAAAATCTTTACCTGCGTCTAGACTGCCAATAAATTGACAGAACGCAGCGGTTTTGTCGACGGCGGTAAACCTCGTTTTATGAGGAATGTCACGTTGCTGAATTGGAGGGAAGCAGCCAAATCGCTGCTGCACCCCTAGGTGGGGGTGTTGGCCCCAGAAATTGGTGTGGGGGGAGCCATGTGGGGTGTTGAATGGGAGATTGTTGTTTGTTGATCTTATGTACGCTATTTATGTGAGTGTTTAATGTCTGTGTGTGTAGGTAGGAATCTGTAATCTGTGTGGAAGCTGAATATTTCTCTGAATGTGGTTAAGCATGGCTATGGACAGGCTGAGTAGCAAAGCCCTGTGGAACAATGACTCTCAATAGGCTATGGACACACCCAAAGAATGGGATGTGTCACCTGAGGGCAGCCAGCAGGAAACAGAGATTGGCCTCTGACCAGGTGACTTGCTGCATACAAGAAGAGGCCAGGAAGGAGTATAAAGAGGCCATGTGGTCGATGCCATTTTGTTCTCAGCTCAGCACTTCATCCCAGAGGCAGCACTGCAGGGATTGAAGAGCCCGGAAGACCTGTGAACCCATCCTGATCTTAGGATGTGCAATAAGAACTTTTAAACCAGCAGCTGTAACATCTCTGCTAGAGCCTGCATCGAGAACTGGGAGATTCGGTGCATGTAACGTACTGTACTTTAATAACCTTACTCTCATGCTTTTCTTTCCTGTAATAATAAACCTTTAGATATAGATTCTAAAGGATTGGCCCAGCGTGATTTGTGGGTAAGGTCCAGAGGGTAAATTGACCAGGGATCTGTGGCTGGTTTCTTGGAACCGGACAGAACTTGTTCGGGGTAGGTGGGATTGGGTGCTAGGACCCCCCACCTGTGTATGAGGCCCGGGGCCATCTGGGGCACGGATATTGCTGGGGTGTCGGAGGGGTTTTGCTCGGGAGGCTTCAGGCAGGCTGCTGAAGCGCTCTGTGAGACTGGTTTGTGGCCTGTGTGGAGAGGTCGCCAGTCGGGGGCTGTAAGGAACCCCGGATTTGAGCAATTCGCCCTGAGCGGATGCCCGCAGCTGTGCCCAGACACGGCCCGGTCCGTCACAAGGAATAACGCTATTTTCAACAGAGATCTGTCGAGAAAAGGGAAGTGTGGATGCAGGGAAGTTTTTTTGTCGAAAATAAAGGCCTCCAGGAAGAAGCCCTGGTGGACTCTCCTGGAAGCGAGCCCGATTCAGGTGAGAGTTAAATTGTTCCCTGCTCGCATCCAGGTGTCCAGTGAATGGTTTCATGAGCCAGGGCATAAGGGGGCACGCTGCGTCGGCCACGATGCATGTGGGCATCTGCACATCTCTGACTGCATAGTTTTGCTCCAGAAAGAATGTCCCAGCCTTCAGCCTGCGGTATAGGTAGGAGTTCTGGAAGATGCGGGCATCGTGTGCCCAGCCTGACCACCTGACACAAATGTCTGTGAATTGTCCCCAGAGGTCAGCCAGGGCCTGCAGCACCACAGAAAAGTTGCTCTTTCTGTTAATATACTGGGCTGCTTGATGGGGTGGTGTGTGGATCGGGATGTGCGTCCCGTTGAGTGCTCCACCGCAGTTCGGAAATCCTAGCCCTGCAAATCCAGCCATGATGGTATCCAGGTCTCCGAGGCGGACAGTCCTGTGAAGCAGCTCTGAATTGATGGCCGTCTCCGCCTGCAGAAAGGGACAAATAGAAACACACAGAACAGGACATTAGAGGCGTTGTGTGAGCTGATGGGAGGTGCTTCCCCACCTCTCCCCTCCCAGACCCCAAGAACCCCCCCTCAGGCAACACCCTCCTCCCCCGCACCATGGCAGGGTGAGGCCAGGGGGACTTCTACCACTGCCACCCCATTCCCTCTGCCTGGTCCTGACTGTCCCCCTTATCTGCTCCCCCCCATGGACTGTCCCCAGAGAGTGACTTACCTCCATCAAGACAGCCCTAACAGTAGACCTGACCACTCCAAACTGGTGTTCCACGGAGCGGTAGCTGTCGGGGGTGGCCAGCTTCCAGAGGGCAATAGCAACCCGCTTCTCCAGAGGGATGGGGGGCTGCAAGTGGGTGTCCTGGCATTGTAGGGCAGGGGCGAGCCAGGCACACAGCTCCTGGAAGGTGGACTTCTGCATATGGAAGTTTCAGAGCCAAGCCTCCTCATCCCACTGCTCCATAACAAGCCGGTCCCACCAGTCTGAACTGGTGTCCAGCCTCCAAACTCGCCTTTGCAGGAATAAGTTCAGCGGCAAGGGGAAGTGGGGCTGCAGCCCGAATCACAGAATCATAGAACCATAGAGCTGGAAGAGACCTCAGAAGGCCATCAAGTCCAGCCCCCTGCTCTAGGCAGGACCAATCCCAATTAAATCAACCCAACCAGGGCCTTGTCAAGCCGGGACTTAAACTCCTCTAGGGATGGAGACTCCACTACTTCCCTAGGGAACCCATCCCAGTGCTTCACCACCCTCCTAGTGAAATAGTTTTTCCTAATATCCAACCTGGACCTCTCCCACCTCAACTTGAGACCATTGCTCCTTGTTCTGCCATCTGTCACTACTGAGAACAGCCTCTCTCCAGCCTCTTTGGAACCTCCCTTCAGGAAGTTGAAGGCTGCTCTCAAATCCCCCCTCACTCTTCGCTTCTGCAGACTAAACAGACCCAAATACCTCAGCCTCTCCTCATAAGTCATATGCTCCAGCCCCCTAATCATGTTGGTTGCCCTCCGCTGGACCCTCTCCAAAGCATCCACATTCTTTTTGTAGTGGGGGGGGGGGGGGGGGCCCAGAACTGGACACAATACTCCAGATGTGGCCTCACCAGAGCCGAATAAAGGGGAACAATCACTTCTCTGGATCTGCTGCCAATGCTCCTCCTAATGCAACCTAATATGCCATTAGCCTTCTTGGCTACACTATTGACTCATATCCAGCTTCTCATCCACTGTAACTCCTGGGTCCTTTTCTGCAGAACTGCTACTTAGCTGGTTGGTCCCCAGCCTGTACCAATGCTTGGGATTCTTCCGTCCCAGGTGCAGGACTCTGCACTTGTCCTTGTTGAACCTCATCAGATTTCTTGTGGGCCAATCCTCCAATTTGTCTAGGTCACTCTGGACCCTATCTCTGCCCTCAAGCGTATCTACCTCCCCCCAGCTTAGCTTTGTCTGCAAACTTGCTGAGGGTGCAATCCATCCCCTCATCCAGGTCATTAATAAAGATATTGAACAAAACCCAGCTCAGAGCTGGGCTCTGAATCCAGCTCCACCACAAACATCATGATGGTCTCATGAAGATAACTTACAGCATCACAGTGTGGGGCCATCACCTGCCCAGGGACAGCTCAGGCTCCGTGGCCAAAAACACAGTGAAAAGCAGAAAAAAACCCTGAAAATTAACTGCTGTGGTGTCCGAGGACAGAGTAACCAGAACAAGCACTGCAGCAGCTTTGCTTTCCCTCCAGGAGGTAGGCAAGCCAGAAGCAGGAGCAGAGTAACGGCTGTCCAGGGGGATCCCTTTAAGCACGCGTCTCTACAAAGGGCATACAGCAACACCTGGAAATACAGGCTGCCTCCATGCCCTGCCAAAAGCACTTCCGGGTGCCTTTTTAATTTTTTTTTTTGAAAGAGCGTCCTGCAGTCTGGATGCTCTTTTTCGAAAAAGCGGATTTTTTTTATCCACATCATGAAATGTAGGCGCTCTTTTTCGACAGAGGCTTTTTAGCCTCAGTCGAAAAAGGTGTGTAGTCTAGACATACCCTAAAGGCCTAATTTTCCCCATAAAAGTTTTGTCACGGATGATGCAGAAGAAAGTATCCAGTGTGACTCTTGGAGTCCAGAGAACGTTCACGCATTGGCAACTGTGATGCAGTCCTCTGGGTGACTTGTACGTGGACATGTTTGATTTTGTCTCCTTGAAAGGCAACAAAGCCGGAGCCCAAAGTTTGCATTTTCAGCAGAGTAGAACTGCACTTTAAACAACCAGACTAAACTATTCTGTTGTGGCACCTTGACTAGATAAGAATTTATTAGCAGTCTTCAGCTACCTCAAGGGGGGTCCCAAAGAGAATGGAGCTTTACTGTTCTCAGTAGAGATGGATGGCAGAATGAGGAGCAATGGTCTCAAGTTGCAGTGGGGGAGGTCTAGGTTGGATATTAAGAAGAAGTTTTTCACTAGGAGGTTGGGGAAGCCCTGGGATGGGTTCTCTAGGGAGGGGGTGGATTTAGGGTTTTCTCTCCCCTAGGGGGGATGATTGAGTTGGGGTTGCACTAGATGACCTTTTGAGGTTTCTTCCAAACCCCTGATCTTCTATTATTCTATGATTGGGGACATAATCTCTCCTTTTCACTGTGTTATGGCAGGTGAGGGACTCTCCTCAAGGAAGGAGCTTTAACAACCCAAAACTCACGATGTGCAATTTGTTCTGTGGCCTTGTGGCTGCAGAGAGAGACTGGGGCTCATTCAAATAACATACTATAGCATGTAAGGAGAATTCACACTGTTCTTGTGCTTTGAATTTCAGACAGAGCTCTTTGATTGGTAATTGGATATTTTGCATAGAAAGGCAATAAGCATTTGTTTTTCGATCTATGAATTTTAATCCCATGAAAGCACAGGCTAGTTCATGCTGATTGGAGGCAGGTCTGGTGTAGTGAGTTGCTGTGGAACATCCGGAAACTGGAATCAGTAATTCGAGTGTACCGTATAGATTCTGCAAGGGTATTATTTGGATATGTTCCGGGGTTTTGATTGAGCTCATTACTCATCTAACACATTTTCCCTGTAGACAAGGCACCAAAACCCACGTGTCACTGAGTTTTTCATTAAATAAATAATTTACCTCCTAGATCAGGCTACTCAGTCAGAGCAGAGACATGACATGACTAGGATAAAGCATTTGAATCACTGATGTTGATAGACTCGTTTGGACAGACAGCACCCTGTGGTGCTTGAATTTCAATTCTAGCACCAGAACTGAGCTGTATTTGCAGGAGTTCTTACATCTGCAAATACCAGACAAATTGCAAGCCCCGTAATGATTAAAGAAGAGCACTACCTTGTGCTGCTCAATATTGTTGTCTAGACAGAATTGGATTGTTGTCATTTAAATCACAGTATCCGTTTTAGTAGTAGTGCACTGCATTTTGAAGTATGCAGTTACCAACAGTGTTCTCATTGTTGGAATCTATTAATGTCTACTGTTGTGAATGATTGTTTCCAGCCATACAGTCATGGGCTGTGTCTCGTCTGGCAAGTTTTTCCGCAAAATCATCTGCTTTTGTGGAAAAACTTGCCAGCTGTCTACACTGGCCGCTTGAATTTCCAGAAATGCACTGACGATCTCATGTAAGATCGTCAGTGCTTTTCCAGAAATACTATGCTGCTCCCCTTCAGGCAAAAGTCTTTTTCCAAAAGACTTTTGCGCAAAAGGGCCAGTGTAGACAGCACAGTAGTGTTTTCCACAAAAAAGCCCCGATCGCGAAAATGGCGATCGGGGCTTTTTTTGCGGAAAACCGCGTCTAGATTGGCCACGGACGCTTTTCCGCAAAAAGTGCTTTTGCGGAAAAGCGTCCTGCCAATCTAGATGTGCTTTTCCGAAAATGCTTTTAACAGAAAAGTTTTCCGTTAAAAGCATTTTCGGAAAATCATGCTAGTGTAGACGTAGCCCATATGGGCTATGTCTACACTGGCCCCTTTTCCGGAAGGGGCATGTAAATTTCACTAGTCGTCGTAGGGAAATCCGCGGGGGCCAGTGTAGACGTAGCCATGGTGTCTCCGTATGTCTCCTTCAGTCAGAAAGCTGAAGGTTGTAACACAACTGTTAAAATATTCTGGAAATGAAATCCAGATTTTAAGATAGTAGCTAGATAGAAATCGTTGTTTTAAAATGTCTGCCATTTGCAAACAGTCAGTTTGCAGTAAGATTACTGCAGTTGATTACTGTACTTCAACAGCTCTCTCAAGTCAATGTGAAAAGTGAGTGCAGTGAGGCTTTGTGTTCGTGTGGCCAGCTTTTCAGGGTTGAATGTGATCCCGTTATGAATAAAAAGGTGTTTTCTATCTGCCAGTCCTGCAAGTTCAGCCTGGGCTCTGAGGTTTCGTCTACACTGCAGGGTTTTTGAACAAGAAGCTGTTGCAGAAGATCTCTTTGGCAAAAAGCTTCTTGCGCAAAAGCGCATCCGCACCTCAAAAGCTCATTGCAAAAGCGATGTGCTTTTGTGCAAGAGAGCGTCCACACTGCATGGACCTGTGGCTTTTCTGATAGGCTCTTTCTGTGTAAGAAACCCCTGTGGAGCATCCACACATGTCTTTTTGCGCAAGAGCTGTAGCGCAAAAAGGAGTTATTCTTCATGGGGAGAGGAATAACTCTACTGACAAAAGCCCTCTGTCCTGTCAATTTACTGTATTTTTTTTGCGCAAATATGTGCTTGAGGTGTAGATGCTCCGCTGGTTTTTGCACAAAAACCTTGTAGTGTAGACATAGCCTGAAAGTCCAGCTGGGTTTTCACCATCTCCTGCATAATTGCTAGTAATAAAAACCATGCAGGCCAAAGCAGCCTCATTGCCTTCATCCAAGTAAAGAGAACTGTGTTTAATGCCCAAGAAAGAATTGGCTCCTTCCTCCTTTTCTTTAGCCCTTACTGCTCTGGGAGAAGAAACTGAATTGCATTCTGGTTTTCCTGCAAGAAGTAAATGACTGGGAAAGTAGGTTGGTACCCACAGATGCTGCTGTGGGTTTCTATGTCTGATGCATTGCACTGTCATTCCCAGGTCTTGGGGTGGGAAACCAGGTCTTGGGGTGGGAAACCTTATATCACCGTGGGTCCTTATAGCACTCAACTCTGGAGGCAAGTTGCATTCGCTCACCCTCGCCTCCTTCTGGAACACGTGATGGTGCGTAGGTGGGAGGGACAGTGCCCAGATGTGGAAGAACCAGTGGCTGTGCCACAGGGGCCCTTATTCTAAATCTGGCTGGACACGGACACAGCCTCATAGCTATTATTTGCAAGCAGGTAGGTTTTTTTATTTGCACTTAGGAACTTTCTCTAACAAACCCCATTATTGTATATTGAATTCAGACAGGTAGTCTGCACTCTGGTCAGAGATAGGGCAGCCATATTTCCTTATGCTGAATAGAGAACACCAGGCTGTGTCTACACTGGCAAGTTATTCCGGAAAATCAGCTGCTTTTCCGGAAAAACTTGCCAGCTGTCTATACTGGCCGCTTGAATTTCCGGAAAAGCACTGACGATCTAATGTAAAATCATCAGTGCTTTTCTGGAAAAACTATGCTGCTCCCGTTCAGGCAAAAGTCTTTTTCCGGAAAACTGTTCCGGAAAAGGGCCAGTGTAGACAACACAGTAGTGTTTTTCGCAAAAAAACCCCGATCGCGAAAATGACGATTGGGGCTTTTTTGCGGAAAAGCACATCTAGATTAGTCACGGACGCTTTTCCGGAAAAAGTGCTTTTCCGGAAAAGTGTCCTGCCAATCTAGATGTGCTTTTCCGAAAATGCTTTTAACGGAAAATTTTTCCGTTAAAAGCATTTCCGGAAAATCATGCCAGTGTAGATGTAGCCCTGGTAAAATTACTGATATGCAGGTGAGCTCAACAGCAAGGAATCAGCACTGTGCAGTACAAACGTTCCAATTAACAGCAAGCTGACTGAAGTTCTGCTAAAAAGAAATCCTGTGTATTACCCTTTTAGCTTGAAGGCTTTAGGTTCACATGGGGAGAAGTGATACACACACTCCCATACACCTCTCTCACCCAGGAGGGTGACTGATTGACCCTTCCTGCCCGGTGCTCTATGCTCTCCATGCATGGTTGGTCCTCAGGACAGATCCACCTCTCCTTGTACCTGACAGGCAGAGGGGAGGCAATGCAGAGTCACATGCCTCTGCAGCAGCCTTTTGGCACAGTGTGAGAGGGAAGGGACAGGAGCTGCCATGGTGGTGGGAAGGGATGACTTGGCCTGTGTCTTGGCAGAGCTCATCGCTGTCCCTCTTCCTTCATCCATGTCTGGAAGCATCTTGTCCGTTCTTACCCACGCAATGTTGTAAGGCACCTAGGACCACCAGGCCACTGCTGGCCACCAACGTAACCAAGCAGCCTCCTGTCCCCTGGCAACAGTGCAGGCAGGAAGAGGTTAAGCCAGGGAAGGGCAAAGCGGCCTCCACAGGCTGGATCCAGCCTGCCAAGCTGGTGGATCAGGCCTGCAGCCAGCCTGCTGCTCCGCCACCCCCGGCCAATTGAGACCTGGGGACGGGGGAGCGCATGAAGTCTCCTTTAACCTTCCAAGGGCGTGCAGTGGCTAGAGAGAAATGCTGGCTGTTTTAAAACCGCTGCTGCACGTCCCTGGTGGGGGGGGGGGGCAGGCAGCGAGAGGTTTGTGCACTCCCTCCACCCCCATGCCTTGACTGACATTGGGCTGGGGGGAGCACATGAGGTCTCCTCCCGTTGCAGTACCTAGAGGGAACTGTCAGCTGTTTTAAAACAGTTGGTGAGTCTCTATTGGTGTGGTGGTGGTGGGGGCGGGGGGAGCTTCAGAGGCTCCCTCAAACTCATGGCCCTGCCCCTTCTGCCTAAGGCCCCACCCTTTCTGGGGTACCCTGGGGCCACTTCAGAAATGTATGAAGTGGCCCCTTTTTAAAAATTATTGTCCACTCCTGGGTTAAGCCCTACAGATGCATTATGCACCAAGGCCCAGGGAACCTGGCTTCAGGGACTACATGGAACCTGGCTCCTGGAGGTGGGAGCAGGACTTAGGGCAAGAGGGTGCTAAGCCCCCGCCTGGGGGACTGCTGTGGAACCTGCAGATTTGGGGTGGGAACAGGCTGGAAATCACTTTCCCCGCCCTCTCCGGAGCTCAGCTGAGGAGCAGACAGGCTTCTCCATGCCAGTGTTGTGTGGGGCTTTGGCACATACAGGGCTTGGCTCCTGGCCAGTGCCGCGCAATGGAGGGTCGTGGGCTTTCCTGGGGCACCGGCCCATCCCGCGGCAGTGGGGAAAGGAAGGGGCCTGCCAGCCAGGCTATTGATGAGCTGAGCACTCTGAGCAGGGCGGGGAGTGGGACACAGCCCACCGGGGGAATATGCCAGAGCAGCGGGGCTAGGCTGCATGTGGAGGGGCAAAGCCAGGAGAAGACAGCGAGAGGGGGAAGGCTGATGGGTGGGCAGCAGAGGTGACACATCACAGGTCACTGCCTGGCACCTGCCCATACCACTGCAGCTCCTAGTGCACAGCCAGTGCTGGCCAGAAATGGGCCGGGAATCAGCTGGCCCCACACACTGCAGTTTTGCCCCTCCACCAGCCTTGCACCCCCACCCCCATCATTGACTACTGGTGGGTGGTGGCTGGTGAGCAGAGCCGGCAGCAGGACTGATAGGAGAGGGAGACAGAAAACATGGGACATTTTGCCAATCGTATATATAGTAGCCCATTGTCTGTGCATCTGTGCTGGGCCCCGGCGGGAGCACCGCTCAGCTGGGCCCCGGTGGGAGCGCTGCACAGCTGGGCCCCGGGCAGCAAGTGGCCACGGAGGGAGGGGAAGGGGGCGGGGCGCCATGGATCGAGGGAAAGGGGGAGGGGCTGACCGGAAGGGGAGTGGGAAGCAGAGCTGGGGGGGGATCTGGGGCTGGAGGAGAGGATGGGGGGGCCCGGAGGAAGGGGGGTGGGAATCAGCGCTGGTGGGGGGGAGGTGTCCGGGGGCCGTGGGGCTGGCCGGCAGGAAGAGGGGGTGGGAAGTAGAGCTGGGGGAGGATTGGAGGCCGTGGGTCTGGACGGGAGGAGGGGGGGACAGAGGATGGGGGGCGGGAGAAGACCTGGCGGGGGGGGGGGGGGACAACTGGATGCAGCCGGAGTCCCTCCGGCCGCGCCCCCAGCAGGTGCTCCCTTTACTTGCCAGCAGAAGCCGGGCGGGGGTGAGGGCGGGGGCGGGGCTGGGAGCCACACCCCCCGCCCGGCTTCTGCTCGCAACCAGAGACTCCCAGCTGGGAGACGGGCCACGACTGGCACTGGGAGCCTCTGGTCCTGTGCAAAATCTGGGTGGGGGGAGGTGTGGCTGGGAGTCCCGGCCCCCACCCCACCCCACCCCACCCGGCTTTTGCGTGCGACACAGGTCTCCAAAGCCAATTGCGCTCCGCCTCCCAGTTGCTCCCCCGCCCCCGCCAGACTTCTCTCCCTCTGAATTTTTCTGCCGGACAGACGGTGCAAATACCGGACTGTGAGGTAGAAAACTGGACATCCGGCAACCCTAGCCCGGTGGGAGCACCGCCCAGCTGGGCCCTGGTCGGCAAGCAGCCGTTTGGGATCCACACATGCGCAGACCCCAAACGGCCACTTGCCGCCACTTGCTCCCCCGCTGCGGCCCAGCTGAATGGCGCTGGCGCTGCGCCGCTCAGCTGAGCCCCGGTGGGACGGGAAGGGGGGCGGGGCGCTAACATACCTGGCCAGGGGGCGGGGCCATGTACGTCACTGCCCCCCTTTCCTCCTCCCGCCGTGGCGCTGAGTGGTGCGCCCCTCAGCCGGGCCACCACCGGAGAGGGGAAGGGGTGGTGGTGACGTAGACATCCCTGCCCCCGGCCGTGTATGTCACCACCCCGCTGTTCTTCCCTCGCAGCAGCCTGGCTGAGCACGCAACACTCAGCCGAGCCGCCACAGAGGGAGGGGAAGGGGGCGGGGCGGTGACATACACAGCCAGGGAGTACATCACTGCCCCCCTTCCGCTCCCACTGCGCCCCTCAGCCAGGCCGCCGAGGGAGCCAGCAGCGCAAGGGGCCGATTGGGCTCCCCCACGGTGGGAGGGGAAGGGAGAGCGGGGACGTACACGGCCCCGCCCCCTGGCCGTGTACGTCACTGCCCCACCCTCCTCCCTCATGGCAGCCCGGCTGAGCAGGCAGCAGTAAGCTAAGCACCATGGCGGGAGGGAAGGGAAAGGGGAAGGGGAAGGGGAAAGACGGAGGGGAGAGAGAGGCAGGAGGAGGAGGAGAGCTGAGGGGGGTAGGCAGTAGGAGGAGCGAGAGAGAGAGAGAGAGAGAGTGCTCAGAAGAGAAGACCTGAAAATCCCATCTTATGATGGGCTAGTTGGCTAGTTTTGAGGAAAAAGCCAGGACACCTGCAGGAGGACTTACACATGGGTCTGTTTCTGGTCACCCTAGTCATAGCATTCATTCCCTATGTGCAGTTAAGAAATATTCCTCCTCTGATTTACTTAGGAGCACGATAATCTCAGAGCAAAGCAGCTATGACCCCTGTGTACCGCTCTGCTAAATGGCCATAAATCCACCTCATTGGTCATCCCATCTTAGCCTTCTTAGCCACTGCCTTTCTGTTTTCAGAACCTTTTCCGTGTGGTAGTGCCTAGGAAAGGTAAAGGCGACATCAATCTACACTCTATCTTGTCTCTGTATGCCCTGGGGGCATGCTGCTATTTTGAAGATCTCATTGTAGCAGATCAGTGGACACGTGCATCAAGGAAAATACCTGAAAATTTCCTTTCTTCGGCTGTTAAGGTCACAGGTCTGGGCCACCTTGGAGACAGATGGATCATCCAGAATAAAGATGAAAACTGACATCCATGGATCTGGGTTTGTTGTCATTAGGTGGAATTTTCCATGTTTTGCAGCAAGCAAAATCATTGTGTCTTTTCAAAGTGTACTGAATAGACTCTGTACTTTAAAAGATCAAATTTGGGGATTTTTCCTGGCTTTGGAAGTTATCTCAGCTGGAGGAAACTTTCACAAGGTTGGATGTTCCCATTGCCAGTAACTGACAGGTTTAATTCTGCCTCTAGGAAGGCTAAAGTACCTATTGTAACTGATTGATTGATTTATCACTAAAAAAAGAAAAAGAAAATTTTCACTCGTGCGTGGATAATTTTTTCTGTATGCATAAAAATAGTCCAGGCTTATTTTAATGGGCAAAGTAAGCAGATTTGCTCATGAGGACACAAAGAATGCAGGTTTGTGGAGTAAAATGGTGTCTACTTTTCAGATTAGAGCAGCACTTTAATTATTACAAGGCACCCAGGTGGCAAAGTGATCAGCACTATCTACAAATGTGTAATTAAATTATATTAAAGGCCTTAGTACACAGAGGGTACGTCTAAACTACATGGCTCCGTCGACGGAGCCATGTAGATTTGTTTGTTTGGCAAAGGGAAATGAAGCGGCGATTTAAATAATCACGGCTTCATTTAAATTTACATGGCTGCCGTGCTGAGCCGACAAACAGCTGATCAGCTGTTTGTCGGCTCAGCGCGCTAGTCTGGACGCTCCCCTGTCAACATGAAAGCCTTTTGTCGACCTCCCCGGTAAACCTCATCCTACGAGGCATAACGGGGAGGTCGATAAAAGGCTTTCAGGTCGGCGCGGAGCGTCCAGACTAGCGCGCTGAGTCGACAAACAGCTGATCAGCTGTTTGTCGGCTCAGCGCGGCAGCCATGTAAATTTAAATGAAGCCGCGATTATTTAAATCGTGGCTTCATTTCCCTTTGCCGATCAGCCTAATCTACATGCCTCCATTGACGGAGGCATGTAGTCTAGACACACCCAGAGTGTGTTCAGACACTTTAGACTATACAGAGGGAAATGATTGCAAAACATATGGGCTGATATTTGGACAGCCCTTTTAGTTTGCTGGTTCCAAGGTGAGAGGTTCACTGCAGAAAATGCCACTGAGAATTGGCCCAGAGTTCTAGTGGAATGTGTGTATTTTCTTAAAACCTTGGATAACAAGTGAATTAATCAGTGTTCATATCTAAGGGTATGTCTACACTACCCCGCTAGTTCGAACTAGCGGGGGTAATGTAGTCATCTGCAGTTGCAAATGAAGCCCGGGATTTGAATTTCCCAGGCTTCATTTGCATGAAGCCGGCTGGCGCCATTTTTAAATGCCGGCTAGTTCGAACCCCGTGCCGCGCGGCTAGACGCGGCACGGAGTAGCTAGTTTGGATTAGGCTTCTAATCCGAACTAGCTAGTCCGTGCCACATCTAGCCGCGCGGCACGGGGTTCGAACTAGCCGGCATTTAAAAATGGCGCCGGCTGGCTTCATGCAAATGAAGCCCGGGAAATTCAAATCCTGGGCTTCATTTGCAACTGCGGATGACTACATTACCCCCGCTAGTTCGAACTGTAGTGTAGACATACCCTAACTGGCTTCCAGAGGAGATGGTGAACAGCAACGATTCACAAAGCTCATTGGAAGTGCTTGTTAAATAGAAAGCCTGGTGACTCTGATCCCAAGGGATGTTTAATGAAGATTCACCTGCCTCTCTTGACATCTGTAAGTCTAGCTGTCAGACAGGTTAGTGAAAGTGAGGTAAGAGAGGAAAAGGACATGGTAATAGAAAGTTTAAAAATAGTCCCTGAATTAAAAAAAATAAAAAGATTCAATAACGCCCTTGTGATGGATAGGAGGGATACTACCCTTTTCTAAACACCCCAGCTTTCAGTAACTAAAGGGTTAAACCCAGAACAGTGGTTATCCAAGAAGTGTTGGTGGGGAGCCAAGAGATCCAAAGGGAAGAGAGGGAACAATTTTTGAAATGAAACAAGTTTTGCTGGTTTCAGTTCCCTTTGTGTATGAGTCAGAGCAGGAGCTGGAAGAGAAATGGACCATGCAGAAATAAAGCATGGATTTCCCAGCAATATCCATGTCTAAGAAAAGAAAACCTAAACTTTGCAGCAACAGAGATGTAAGTAGAACAGGGAATGTTTATAGTTAGACGTGATCAGGTTATTTTCTTTTCTTTGTTTTCTTGGTTTGTCAGACTTCTCTGTGCTGCTTTAAAAAAAACCTGTGCAATGTAACTGAAACTAAATCTCAGAGAAACAATTCTGTGTGCTTTAATCTTTTTTTGTTTGTTTCTCTGTAACACATAGGCTGCATTTACACTGGCATGATTTTCCGGAAATGCTTTTAACGGAAAACTTTTCCATTAAAAGCATTTTCGGAAAAGAGCGTCTAGATTGGCAGGACGCTTTTCCGCAAAAGTACTTTTTGTGGAAAAGCGTCCATGGCCAATCTAGACGCACTTTTCCGCAAAAAAGCCCCAATCGCCATTTTCGCGATCAGGGCTTTTTTGCGGAAAACAGTACTGTGCTGTCTACACTGGCCCTTTTGCGCAAAAGTCTTTCGGAAAAAGACTTTTGCCCGAACGGGAGCAGCATAGTATTTCCGGAAAAGCACTGATGATTTTACATGAGATCGTCAGTGCTTTTCCGGAAATTCAAGCGGCCAGTGTAGACAGCTGGCAAGTTTTTCCGCAAAAGCAGATGATTTTGCAGAAAAACTTGCCAGTCTAGACGCAGTCATAGAGACCAAGTATGCTTTACCAAATATATCTTCTTTGTTTTGTTAATAAAATCACATTTTTAAGATTATAATATAATTCCTGTGTTCTAGAAGGCAGGAGGTTCTGTGTTCATGTGCCTGAATTGATGGTCAGCTATTAAGAAATTACAGTTTGTTTCCAAGCTCTCTTCTAAGGGAGGGTTTAAAAAAAAGGAGAACATTAATTCTATGAGATAATTTACTGCTCCTATGTACTCTCAGACCATGAATGGTCTGTCCTGTGAATGATCTGGCTTCCACCTTCTGGAGCGCTTTCAAGACCATGACTCGCTTGCTTACCTTGAAGGACTGCTCTCTGGCATGTTTCTCATACCAGGCCTTCTGTTTTTGTTGTGTATCTTGCAGGTTCTCAAGCAAGGGCTAAAAAGTTGCTGATGGTGTTTTGCAGTTTGTTTATGAAATCCAAAATGTTAGTCTCTGGAGAAGGTGTAACCCCCTCCCATTCCTGCTTCATTAATTGCAATGGCCCCTTAACCTCATGGTTATAAATGAGATCAAAAGGTGAGAATCCCAAACTGGGATGTTGTACAGCTCTGTAGGCAAACAGCGACTGCTGCAACATTAGAGCCCAATAATTAGAGTGTTAATTCACAAATTTGCGTATCATGGCTACCAAAGTTTCATTAAACTTCTCCACCAGGTCATTTGGCTGGTGGTGGTAAGAAGTAGCAACCAAGCGGTTCACCCCGTGAGCTTCCCAAACAAGTTTCATGGCCCCTGCCAGGA
Organism: Pelodiscus sinensis; assembly: GCF_049634645.1. Classification (NCBI taxonomy): domain Eukaryota; kingdom Metazoa; phylum Chordata; order Testudines; family Trionychidae; genus Pelodiscus; species Pelodiscus sinensis. Next base: position 3,436,711 of record NC_134739.1, on the reverse strand, counting down.
AACTGGTTCCTGAAACCATAAGGCTGTCTGAGGGCCAACCTACCCTGGCAGAAGTATCTGTTAGTGCCTGGCACAAGCTCTTGGCTGTGCTGCTCCCCTTCTGGCCATTGGGTAGCTAAAGCCACGAGGGTCCGTACAACCTTTTTCTCTGGATGTCCTTGTTATACCTGAAAGAATTTCACAGGATGTTTTTAGAGGGATAAGGCAAAACGTCACAGTTGTTGACAATGTAACATTATAGCATATTCACACACACACACACACACACACACACACAATCACATACAAATATAGTCTTGCCATTGCTTAAAGTTACTGGTCTGTTTCTTACATTAGCTCACTGGCCAGGTGAGTTAAATGCCAGGGGAGAAGCAGGAGCGTCTCTTGGCCTGGACGGACACTCTGATCTTGACAAAATGAGACCCAGAGATTCATGCAAGGTGCCCTATCTTTTATAGGACTTTTCTCCCATTCAAGTCTATATATTTTGCTGCTTCAGTTCTTAATCACCATTTTAACATCTGTTTATCAGGAAGTCGTTCTTCTTTGCCAACTGACATCAGTATGCTGGTGCCTCCTTCTCAGGGTTATTTCAAGGCTGTCTTGTTTGTAAAAGGGTGCTTGCTTTTAACACTCCAAGGCTGTCTATAATGTTCTGAAGCTTCAGAGGCCTAGCCGAGTTAGTCTGTAACAGGAAAAACTTAAAAAACAACAAATAGTCTATTAGCACTTTAAAGACTAACAAAATATGTAGATGGTATCATCTCAATTTATGGTACTTTGACACCTCTTCTCCAAACACGTTCCAAACTCATTCACTCCCCTCCCCAGGAACCACACAAACATGTCACACATGGAAAAAGGGTTACAATTGTCCATACAAAAGGTATCAATCGATTTCAATCCAAAGAATCATTCATCATATTTTCTTTATAACACAGTCTATATTCTAATTACTTCTAAGAGCAACAGTGTGATCATGCCAAATCACAAGGGTCCTCCTCTCTGCCTTGACATCAGATACAGACACAGGGGCTGTGTCTAGACTGCATTCCTTTTCGGTAAAAGGGATGCAAATTAGACACACCGCAATTGCAAATGAAGCGGGGATTTAAATCCCCCCGCTTCATTTGCATAAACATGGCTGCCGCTTTTTTCTAGCTCGGAGCCTTGCCAGAAAAAAGCACCAGTCTAGACGCGGATCTTTCGGAAAATAAAGCCTTTTCCGAAAGATCTCTTATTCCTCTTAAAATAAGTGATCTTTCGGAAAAAGCTTTATTTTCCTAAAGATCCGCGTCTAGACTGGCGCTTTTTTCTGGCAAAGCTCTGAGCCGGAAAAAAGTGGCAGCCATGTTTATGCAAATGAAGCGGGGGGATTTAAATCCCCGCTACATTTGCAATTGCGATGTGTCTAATTTGCATCACTTTTACGGAAAAGGGATGCAGTCTAGACACAGCCAGGCAGTTTGCCTGATGCTAACCAGAGAAGAGCAACTGACAGAGTTATAATTGTTTAACCTTCATTCTTACACTGCAATTAACCACATGACATAAGACGTTATAGTCTACATCCTTTTAGGGAAAGGTCCCAGAATATTTACAGACACATGTTGGAACAGAACCTCTATTATGAGGAATGGCTGGGGAGCTGCCTTGACCTAGTCCTGTGGCTTTCCCGCCCACTGGCGCACCTCACAAGAGCAGACATGCCTAGATACATCCTTGTCCTTCCCCTTCCAGTGGAATGGCTTTCCCAAACATGATTCTGGGATGTATTAACAGGTGTGTTCTTAGCAAGATACGTGAAGTCTTTCTTCCATTCTCTACTCCGCACTGATTATGCCTCAGTTGGAGTATTGTGTCCAGTTCTGGGCACCACATTTCAAGAAAGATGTGGAGAAATTGGAGAGGGTCCAGAGAAGAGCAACAAAAATGATGAAAGATCTAGAGAACATGACCTATGGGGGAAGACTGAAAGAATTGGGTTTGTTTAATTTGGAAAAGAGAAGATTGAGAGGGGACATGATAGCAGTTTTCAAGTATCTAAAAGGGTGTCAGAAGGAGGAGGGAGAAAAAATGTTCTTCTTGGCCTCTGAGGATAGGACAAGAAGCAATGGGCTTAAACTGCAGCAAGGGAAGTTTGGAGTGGACATTAGGATAAACTTCCGAACTGTCAGGGTGGTTAAACACTGGAATAAATTGCCTAGGGAGGTTGTGGAATTTCCGTCTCTGGAGATATTTAAGAGTAGGTTAGATAAATGTCTATCAGGGATGGTCTAGCTGGTATTGGGTCCTGCCGTGAGGGCAGGGGACTGGACTCGATAACCTCTCGAGGTCCCTTCCAGTCCTAGTATTCTATGATTCAATTGGTCTTTGGTTCTGTTCACCCCCGCATGGCCACTAGGGTGATTGTGGTCTAAGCTCAAGAGCTTTTTCCTGTACTTAGTTGGAACTATCAATTGTCTCTGAGGCTGCCAGTCGGCTTTGTGCCCACCAGAAAGAATCTCTTTGCATAAAAGTCCTCTTTCTCCACAAACCTGGACCTGTTAGAAGAGCTGAAAGGCAGCGGCTCACTCCCTTGAGGCTCTCATCAGCTTCCTGCTCTGCCTGGAACTGCTCCCTTGATGCAGGAGACAGCAGCTCCCTTCTGGGTTGTGGACTTGGTCTTAGCCCCTCTAGAAGTGATGCAGATGCTGTGGGTGTCTCTGCTGGCTGTGAACTGCTCTCTACTGGTACACTGGGTTGTGTCGCAGGCTCCGGTGGTGCCTCTTGTGCAGGTGCAGTTGCTGCTGCAGGCTCTGTGGTGTCCTCTGTGGCTGGTTCTGATCCTGGCACTGGATGCTCTACCATTTCCGGCTCTTGGGCTGGTTCCACCTGGAGTTCAGGAATTGGCTCCACTGCTGATGTCATAGTCCCTGGTCTGGGGTCCGGCTCCGCCACCTCCGTCTGGGTCTCCAGCACTGGGTGTCTGGAGATACAGACTGGGAGAAGGCTCCAGAACGGGGTTAGGCATGGAAGCCTACTTAGCCCTGCTGCAAGTGACCTTCCTCACCCTCTTGGCTTGTCTCTTATGGCTGGCTTAGTTCTCTCCCACTAGCATAGGAATGGGATAATCATCATAGACGGCAAAAATCCAAATTCCTGACCAGCCTTTGTACGTGAGAGGCAACTTGGCTGTAGGCAGGTCCAAAGAGTCTGCCTTGAAGGGTTGAACTGTGACTTGGGCCTCTGGGTTGATGAGTCCAAGATCAAGTAGGGATTGGTCGTTTGCAGACACCTGTGCTCTAGTGTCTCTCCAGACAGTAACCTTCTTCCCACCCACGCTCACAGTCGCCCTTTGCTCTGGGGGTGTCTGGGAGGCATCCGGGCTGGAGGACTCTTGGGATGACCCCAGTGTGATGAGCTGCACTCTGCCCTTGGGGCAGTTGGCCTTCACATGCCCCAGCTCATCACATTTAAAACACTGCCCAGCTGGCCTGTCATTGGAGCATGATGGGTTGCTGGAGATTGGAGTGGCAGGACGAGTCAGTGTCTGGGGCTTCCCTTGTGGTAGGCCCATGGATTGCCCCTGGGGCACCCTTTCCTCTATCCCCACAGACTGCTCCTAGTTCTGTTTCTCTCCATCACCTCCACCAATCTCATTCCAGTCCCCGGCCTTTGTTATGATTTTGTGCTTCCCATGTAGATTGTGTCTTTGTATCTCTTCAAGAACACCCGAGGAACTGTTCTATTCTCATTAGAGGAGAGAGTTTTTCCGTAGTCTTAGCATTTGCTCTGGATATCCATGTGTCTCAGTTTTGGTGAATCTGACAGGCATATTGGGTTCCACCTTCAGGCCCTGAAATGGCAACGGGCATGTGAGGAGGGCAAGCCCCTTCCTAATTCTGGCCTTTTGTTTAAAAAGTTCATAATTGTTCATGTTACCCTTAGGCACTTCAGCTGTCACTTGTGCTAAGGGTCCACTGTGTTGTGGCCTCTTCTCCGCCATGTACTGGTCTGTGGTGCTGCTGTACGTCAAGCAGGCCCTTTCAGAATTCTCTACGAAGACCTGTGCCATCGCCTACCTTGTAACCCGGGTGTATCTTGGGTTGGGGAGCATTATTTGGAGCAGGTGGTTAATCAGTGTAGCTGGAGAATCAAAGGGAATAGGCCTTCACTCAAGAATGGCTGTGAATGGGCAGAGGGGGAATTTTTCTCCCGAGAAATCTTGGTGGAGCCTGTGAAACTGAGTGCCTACAATTCAGCACCTATGGACTTTCAGCAGTGCTGAGTATGCAGCAGCCTCTCTGACTTGAATGAGTGTTCCTGGGTGAGTAGCCCTTTAGGGAACTGGGTCATATACTTGGGGATCAAAGTCCTTACTCAGGCACCTCAATTTAGGAAATCTTGGCCTTGGTACTCCACAGGAAGCCAGCCGTACACGCTCCTGGGAAAACAAAACTTCTCTCCCTCACCTAGAAGGGATGGCATATCAAGACTTTCCTGACCCCGCTACAGCATGGGGGTGCATTCCAGGGATCAGATCTCTGGCATGACTACACTACTTGAAAGCTGCACTAATTCGATGGACTCGAGTGATTCCCCATTTACTGCCCAGTACCCAAAACGGCAGAATCCGACATATGCTTCATAAGCCAGGCTGGTGAGTTGCTGGCTGCAGTTACAACTTCCCTAGCCAGAGCCACCCTGAAGATATGTTTGCCTTCTGGAAACTGCACAGCTGGGCATGTCTGCTAAGGCTGCCTAAGGATTCAGCACATGAGACCATCCCAGCAGCCAAAAGTCAGATGTGCTCATGTCTGCCTTTCCTCCATCAACTCCTCCCTCCCCCCCCCCTCCTCTTCCCTGCAGACCCAATAAAAGAATTGTTTTGTTTTGTAAAAAAGAACTGTTTGCTTATTTATTTGGGACAGAAGTAACTGGGGAGGAGGGGGGCTGAGAACCTGGAAATGGGGAGAAGGGTGGGGGCAGAGAAGCTTGGAGGGGGGAAGGGGGCAGATAACATTGTAGGGGAGAGGAGGCAGAGACCCTTGGAGCGGGGGGGAGAGGCTCAGGGCTGGCGCTGAGCGTGGCATGTGGCTTGGGTGCTTCTTCTGCCTCATGTGTGGGGACCTTGGTGACCTTGGGGGTGGGGAGGATTCCAGGGAGACAGAAGGATAGACAGGAGCGGGGGCTGGAGACATGGGAGGGGGAGCAGGGACTGGGACCGGTGCTCCTGGGTGGTTGCACACTACAGCAGCTCAGTCCACATCTGGGCCTGCCACTGTGCATCATCCTGGATCTTCTGGGCCACACTGTGCTGCTATAAGGGAGGCAAATAGCCCACTGCCCACAGAATACTGGGGGGGGGGGGGGGCGGGGGAGCACTGAGACACAGTGGGGCTGAAGGACTTGCTTAGCTCATACAAGAAGATTGCTAGCTGACTCAGGCTTGTGGGGCTTGGGCTAAGGGGGAGTTTAATTGCTGTGCAGATGTTCAGGATCTGGCTGCAGTCCAGGTTTTAGGACTCTGTGAGACGGGAGGGTCTGCACCACAATGAAGCAGCCCCATAGCCTGAGCCCACCGAGCCAGAGTCAGCTGGCATGGGTTGGCCATGCACGTCTGATTGCAGTGTAGACATACCCTAAAGTTTACAGCTAGGCTACGTCTACACTGGCACCTTTTTCCGGAAATGCTTAAAACAGAACAGTTTTACGTTATAAGTATTTCCGGAAAAAGAGTGTCTACATTGGCAGGATGCTTTTCCGGAAAAGCCCTTTTTCCGGAAAAGCGTCCGTGGCCAATGTAGACGCGCTTTTCCGGAAAAAAAACCCGATCGTCATTTTCATGATCGGGGCTTTTTTCCAGAAAAGAGTACTGGGCTGTCTACACTGGCCCTTTTCTGGAACAGTTTTCCAGAAAGAGGACTTTTGCCCTAGCGGGAGCAGCATAGTTTTTCCAGAAAAACACTGACTATTTTACAGTAGATCGTCAGTGCTTTTCCGGAAATTCAAGGGGCCAGTGTAGACAACTCGCAGCTTATTCCGGAAAAGCGGCTGCTTTTCTGGAATAAGTGGCCCAGTGTAGACACAGCCTAGCTGTCTAACACAAAGTACATAGAAAAACATAATCGTAGTGCAGTTATGTATAATAAACATTGTGGCTGTGTCTACACTGGCATGAATTTCCAAAACTGCTTAAAACGGAATACTATTCCGTTTTCAGTTTTTCCGGAAAAGGAGTGTCTACATTGGCAGGCTGCTTTTCCGGAAAAGCCCTTTTTCCGGAAAAGCGTCTGTGGCCAATGTAGACGCACTTTTCCAGAAAAGAGCTCCGATCGCCATTTTCGCGATCGGGGCTTTTTTCCAGAAAAGACTACTGGGCTGTCTACACTGGCCCTTTTCCGGAACAGTGTTCCGGAATAAGTGGCCCAGTGTAGACACAGCCTATCAGTGTTGTTATCACCGAGGGGGTAGCTCAGTGAAAGACTGGGGAAAAATAAGGAAACCCATTTTCTTAATTGTTAATCAAATATTATACCTAAAGGATTAATGTAACGTTCAACTCAATTGCAGAATAGGTCAAGAGAGTTCTGAGTATAACCCACAGGACCTCCTAATTGCAATACGCTGAAATCCTTAATTCAGTCATGTTCAAGACCTCTAGAAGATCTGCTTTAATGCCCTTTTGCTGCTTCATAGTCATCATAATCAGAGCATAAGTATTATAGACAGGCACAGCTTTTCAGGGTACAAAATGGATGCAGAAACTACTAATGCAATAAAGTTCTCTTCTAAGTGGTGATTATTCCTGGAGTGTGTGGCATTTTCATTTTGATGGTGTTTTTGATTTTGCTACAAATATTTTTTTCTAATTCAGTATAAACTCAGTATATGAAGCTCTAGATTTTACAGAGCAAATTTGAAGCCAACATTTGGGTGGGTTTCTGAAGGGGCAGGGGTTGGAACGGAGATGCTCTCAGGCTTACTGTGGAAGTCACATTGCTACCTTAACTTTGAAATGGCTTCTGGCTTTCTGTAACAAAGGGGCGTAAACCTGGAATTTTGGCAAAATTCTGGCCTGTGACGGTATTTCCTGTGTCTGCTAATCCCCATGGCAATTTCAGGGTTCCCCCATATTTCCTATCTGTAACTGCAGATTAGCTTGTGAAATGAGTTACAGTGGTTTTGGCTGAATGAAGCTACATAAACAACTGACTTTCTAAGATCCATTGTCCCATAATTACTCTTTAATGCTTGTTCATTTCTTGTGGTTATTAATATTAATTCATATAGGCTGTGTCTACATTGGCACCCCTTTCCAGAAAAGGGATGCTAATGTAGACTTCGGAATTGCAAATTCCACGGGGGATTTAAATATCCCCCATGGCATTTGCATTTACATGGCTGCTGCTTTTTTCCGGCTTGGGGATAAGCCGGAGAAAAGCGCCAGTCTAGATGTGATTCTCCGGAAAATAAGCCCTTTTCCGGAGGATCTCTTATTCCTACTTGAAAGAATAAGTAGTCTTCCGAAGTCTACATTAGCATCCCTTTTCCGGAAAGGGGTGCCAATGTAGACACAGCCATAGTGTATCCCTGATCCAAAGAATCAATTCAATTTAAGGGCCCCAGTCCTGCAAAGATGTGTTTTGATTTGTGTGCTTGATTCAGCCTAGTCTCCTCAAAGGGGTTGCTTGTGTGTAAAGTTACACTTGTCCATAAGTCTTTGAAGGATCGGGATATAAGCAGTTAATACATAGCACACAGATGGAGACGTGGTTCGCAGCAGTACAGGACACGTTTGCTTTTAAAGACTTTGTTTTAGAACTGGCTCTCATTTTTCAGTTTTTTCATCCCTGCTTGATTTTTTAACCATATGACTGTTTAGCTGTTCCCAGCTCCACCTCTTATTCTGGGGTGGGTTTTTTATCATAAAAGCGAAATAAATGTGATCGCTCTTCCAAGCGTTCTCCCATTTTAAGTGACTCCCCCAAAACACTGAGGCTACGTCTACACTGGCCCCTTTTCCGGAAGGGGCATGTTAATTTCAGAGATCGTAATAGGGAAATCGGCGGGGGATTTAAATATCCCCCGCGGCATTTAAATAAAAATGTCCGCCGCTTTTTTCTGGCTTTTAGAAAAAAAGTTACGATTCTGGCTTTTAGAAAAAAAGTGCCCTTTTCCGGAGGATCTTATTCCTACTTCAAAGTGTAGACGCCCTTTTCTAAAAGCCGGAAAAAAGCGGCGGACATTTTTATTTAAATGCCGCGGGGGATATTTAAATCCCCCGTGGATTTCCCTATTACGATCTCTGAAATTAACATGCCCCTTCCGGAAAAGGGGCCAATGTAGATGAGCCCGTAATGTATCTGGCACCTAATAACAGACTCTGGCTACATCTACGCTGCACAGTTATTTCGGAATAAGCTATTCCGGAATAGTTATTTCAAAATAGTTCATTTTGAAGTAGCACTTCTACACTGCAGGGAAGCCTCAAAATTAGTCCGAGTCAGGCTTCTCTAATGTAGATGTGCTATCTTGATTTAGAGCCCCAGGCGGAATAACTTAGAATGGCCCTGGTGAGGGGCTATTTTGAAATAGCTGCAGTGGAGCATCTACACACACCTTAGTTCAAAATAGCTATTTAGGAATAGGTGTTATTTTTTGTAGAATGAGGTTTACAGAAAACGGAATAAGCTGTCCATTGGTGTGTAGATGCTCGCATAGTTATTTCAGAATGGAAGATCCAAAAGCAGCTCAAGAAAATCATTGCTATTATTTATAGTTTGTATCACAATAACATCTAGGGGACCTTTATCATGGCCTGGACTTCATTGCACTAGTTAGAAGTTGAGCCAACATGTCAGAAGGCTGGTGGCTCAGATTTCCAGGCTGGCTAAAACCAAGCTTGAAAATGAAAGATGCTGAGCACCCATTAGGACCACCATTATCACAAAGGATCGGCCTGCTGCTGCCGTGAGTGAGAACTGACTTTTTCTCCTCCATTCTGTATGTAAATATTGTTGTTTACATATTTGCATAGCCCTTGAGCAAAGCCATAGGATGGAACATGGATCAAAGAGGCAGCTGGAGGAGCAGCAGTTCAGATGAGTTACAAACCTGTTTCAGTTGGGAGAAATTCTTCCCAGGAAGATATTAAACCTTCCCATCAAGCCTTGGAATCTTAGTCCTAAACACAAAGACTACGTCTACATTGGCATCCCTTTCCGGAAAAGGGTTGCTAATGTGACGGGTCGGAATTGCAAATCCGCGGGGGATTTAAATATCCCCCGCGGCATTTGCATTTACATGGCTGCCACTTTTTTCCGGCTCGGGGTTTTTGCCGGAGAAAAGCGCCAGTCTAGACGCGATTCTCCGGAAAATAAGCCCTTTTCCGGAAGATCCCTTATTCCTATTTGAAAGTAGGAATAAGGGATCCTCCGGAAAAGGGCTGCTGGGTTCAGAGTGCGTTTGAATAGTTGAATAGTTTCATCGTCACACAGTGTAGCCAGGAAGTCTACAAAGACACAGGAAGTGGTCCCAGGACACAGCTGGGGAGTGTGTTCTGAACATGAGAGCCAATTTTTGAGACTGAGGCCCTTGGAGCATTACAAATTCTCATCTTCCTGGTGAGTACATAAACAGATATGTTTTGTTCCGGCCCAGAATGCCCATGCTAGTCATTCATGATCTGTGATCCATGGTGTCTAATGCCTTGAAGTAATCAATAAATACTACACCGGTTAAATTGTTGGACTCCATCCTGCACTTAATTCCACATTTTTCAATGAAATGGCAATTATAGAATAATTTGAGTGAAGCCCTGATGGCAATTTATGAAGGAAATGTGACTTTATGATATTTGGTCCAAGGTGAGTGAACCCCTTTCTACAGTATATTCGAAAAGGCAGGCGACAGTGACAGGGAAAAGGATTTGCTTTATCACCTTTCTCAGTCAGTTTGCAAGATAGCAGCCTCACCCAAGTATTTAAAATGCAACTTTAACACATTCTGACTGGTTTCGCAAATAGCAGAGGCACCAAGTTGTAAAAGATTATTTCAACTATAAAAGGGATCAAATAGCCTTTAAAAATTATGGCCGCAGTGCATTTAAACATTAATCTAATCTTGGCTCCTTGGAAGAGCACCATTCCAACAGAGTATGCGCTGGTGCATGATGCTGCTACATTTCAGGGACCGGAATTATTATTTATTATCAAAATTACCATAGCACATAGAAGCTCCCGTCACAGATCAGGGCCCATGGTGCTAGGTACAGGACAAAGAGCAAGCCCCTATTCCGAAGAGACTGCAATGTAAGAATGGCATGCTTTCACATTTGTTCTCTGCATTTTCAACTTAGCACCTCAATGTATAGTTCCTCTTATCAGATTGAGGCAATATGTATGGAATAGATTCTACTCCTGTGCCATCAGAAATCTGGAGCAGGTCTATTGGAGGCAGTAGTGTTACTCTGAATTTATACAGCTGTAAACGAGAGCAGAACTGGAATCATTATACAGATTGTGATGAGGAATAACAGGCTGTGTTTAGACCGGCAAGTTTTTCCGCAAAATCAGCTGCTTTTGCGGAAAAACTTGCCAGCTGTCTACACTGGCCACTTGAATTTCCGCAAGAACATTGACGATCTCATGTAAGATTGTCAGTGTTCTTGCGGAAATACTATGCTGCTCCCATTTGGGCAAAAGCCCTATTGCGCAAATGATTTGCGCAAGAGGGCCAGTGTAGACAGCACAGGACTGTTTTGCCCAAAAAAGCCCCGATGGCTAAAATGTCGATTTGCGGAAAATCATGCCAGTCTAGACATAGCCACAGTGATTTATGCAGCAGAGCACAAAAGAACCTGGGTGGGACATTGTGTTCTCCCACGTTAAGAGCACACACAAGTGTTTATGTTCTTTTTCCAGAAGTGTTGGTGTAAACTACGCCACACTGACTTAGCAGCTTCAGCCACGACTTTGCATTTCAATAGATTGCTTCAGACCCAAGGCCTCAGCGCATTTCTTCAGGGGAAACAACACTGTCCACAAAGGGTGTGTCAAGACTGCATCCCTCTGTCGGCAGAGGGATGCAGATTAGGCAGGTCGCTTTCCCAACTCAGCACTTTTGCGGCAAAAAGTGGCAGTCTGGAGGGGGATCTGTCGAGAAAAAAAGCCTTTTTCGACAGATCTCTTATGCCTCCTGCTTTCTTTCTCGACAGATCCCCCTCTAGACTCCACTTTTTGCCGACAAAGTGCCGAGTTGGCAAAACGTGGTGGCCATTTTTATGCAAATTAGGGTCGGGATATTTAAATCCCTGCCTCATTTGCAATGTCGACCTGCCTAATCTGCATCCCTCTGCCAACAGAGGGATGCAGTCTAGACATATCCAAATAGAAAAAAATGCTCTGTGGTGTGAAGTGTGGGTGGTGGAGCACTAGAATGGGATATCCAGGGAGGTGGTGGAATCTCCATCTCTAGGGTGTTTTTAAGTCTCAGCTTGACAAAGCCCTAGCTGGGTTGATTTAGTTGGGATTGGTCCTGCCTTGAGCAGGGGGCTGGACTTGATGACTCTTGAGGTCTCTTCCAGCTCCATGATTTTATGATTCTATAAACCCATTCCAGTGCTTCAACCACCCTCCTAGGGTAATAGTTTTTCCTAATATCCAACCTAGACCTCCCCCATTACAACTAGAGACCGTTGTTCTTCCTTTTGTCATCTGTTACCGCCGAGAACAGCCTCTCTCCATCCTCTTTGGAAACTGCCTCCTCCCCCAGAGGTATTTAAAGGCTGCTATCAAATCCCTCTTCGACCTTCTCTTCTACAGACTAAATAAGCCCAAATTCCTCACCCTCTCTTCATAAATCATGTGCTCCAGCCCCCTAATCATTTTTGTTGCTGGACCCTTTCCAATGCATCCACATTCCTTCTGTAAAGGGGGGCTGGAGCAATACTCCAGGGCTACGTCTAGACTGGCATGATTTTCCGGAAATGCTTTTAACGGAAAAATTTTCCATTAAAAGCATTTTCGGAAAAGAGCGTCTACATTGGCACGGATGCTTTTCTGCAAAAGCACTTTTTGCGGAAAAGCGTCCGTGCCAATCTAGACACTCTTTTCCGCAAAAAAGCCCCGATCGCCATTTTCGCCATCGGGGCTTTTTTGCGCAAAACAGTTTTAAGCTGTCTACACTGGCCCTCTTGCGCAAAAGCATTTGCACAAGAGGGCTTTTTCCTGAGCAGGAGCAGCATAGTATTTGCGCAAGAACACTGACAATCTTACATTAGATCGTCAGTGTTCTTGCGCAAATTCAAGTGGCCAGTGTAGACAACTGGCAAGTTTTTCCGCAAAAGCACCTGCTTTTGCAGAAAAACTTGCCAGTCTAGACACAGCCAGGAAGTATATCTACAGGCCTAATCTGGCCCCTGTCATGTTAGCATGTGAGCGTCACACAATCCTCGGGGTATGTGTCCTCACTGGAAATACTGTTTGTAGAGCTTACTGCAGAAAAATATGGTTTTTAACCAGGAAACTTGACAGGTAACTTTCTCAGTGAAAATTTTTTGACAGACTCTAATAATAGTCTGTCTAGTTCCTCTTAGAACAGGGCTACCCAACACATGGCCCGTGGGCCGCCTGCGGTGCAGTTTGGGTTTGCAGTGTGGTTTGGGTTGATATATGTTTTAGTAGTTAAATTCCTGGAGTGTTGTGAAGCCAAAACAAAAAAGGAGTCAATATAATGGTCTTCTGTTGATATGCATTTTAGTGGTTAAATTCCTGGACTGTCATTGCTCATTAAAAGTGCTGTCATATGGGTGGAAATTGGGTAAATGTTGCATTTTATTAATATCAGGAGAACTGACATAAATGGGGCCTGCATATTGTGTAGTCTCGCCTTAATCTTTGTATTCATGCCCATCAGTGTGAAAGAAGCTATTTGCATATATTTGCATGTGTATGCAACCACACTTACGTTGCAGCCTCAACACGTGCTGTGAATATCAGTGTGGCCCCCGGGGCTTTCAAAGTTGAGTAGCCCTGTCTTAGAATGTAAACGCTTCAGGCTTGGTTGCTCCATATTTGTACAGTGCCTAGCACAACGTGACCCTGGCTGATAATTGGGCTCCAAGGTGGTACAGCATCCTGGAGGGTAATAATAATAAATCTGTAGAACTGGAAGCCGTTTGAAATGTCCGCAATATTCTCCATCGGCGGGGCCGACAGCCACCGTGGGCCCGAGGGCAAATGCCTTCTTTGCCCCGACCCTTCCCTTCCCCCTCCCCTCTTCTGTCGGCGGGCCTGTTCTCCATCGGGGATGGACATGGAGACCGGAGAAGGCTTTCGCTACTAAGGGCTGCCCTGCACAGAAATATTGGATAGACCCATCTGCATTTTTCAGGGCTATAAAATGCGACACTTCTGAGCAACGTAGTTCAGCCAACTTATGGCCCCATATAGGCAGCTGTCAGGGTTCCCTCTAAGTGGTGCAGCAGCCCAGCTTCACAGGTGATTAATCAGCCCCACCCTGTGCAGGGAGCCCTGAGCCTCTGACTGGGTGGGGCTAATTAATCACCTGTGAAGTTGGGCTGCCCCGCAGCTTAGGATGCATCCACACTGCACCGTTTTTCCGGAATAACGGCCATTATTCCTGAAAAACAATACTAGTGTCCCCACAGCGATTGCGTTATTTCAAAAGAAAATCGAAATAACAGAGGGCTTTTTCCGACATTGATAAATCTCATTCCACAAGGAATATGGCCTCTTCCGAAAAAACGCTTTTGGAAGAGGGTGTGAGTGGACGCTCCTCTGCTGCTATGTCAAAATAGCTCCTCCCCAGGGTTATTCCTCCCCAGTGCCTCGTGGGGCTCTAAATCGAGATAGCACGTCCACATTAGGGGAGCCTGCCTCAGACTCATTTTTAGGCTTCCGTGTTGTATGGACGCTCTATTTCGAAATAAGCTCTTCCGGAAGCTATCTTCCATAAGAGCTTTTTCCGAAATAAGCTTTCAGTGTAGATGTACCCTTAGAGCCGTGGTCCCCAACGCGGTGCCCGCGGGTGCCATGGCGCCCGCTGGGGGATTTCTGGGCGCCCACTGAAACATCTGGGCTGGCCCCGCCCCCGGCATGCGGCACATGCATGGTGCCGGCTCCAGGCGCGGGACCTGGGGGCTGGAGGCTGGAGTTTAGGGGCCCAGTCTCCCCCATCTCAAGGGGGCCTGAGGCATCCTAGCCCAGCTCTGTGACCAGATTCCATCTGTGCTGTGCTGTATCCTGGAGAGGCAATAAACTTCCTCTATTCCACCGGCTGGTGCAGTCTGTTTGTGCCATTTCGGAGTGCAGGAGACGGGGGACCGCCAACCTGCCGTCACACCCGGCAGCCACGCAACGTTGGGGACCACTGCCTTAGAGGGAACACTGGCAGCTACACCCTTGTAATGTGTCCGGGGGGGGGAGGGGGAGGTGGATCTCCTAGGAGCATACGTAATCCGCCTCTCCAAGAGGCTGTAGCTACATTAAGAATTCTTCCATCAGCCTAGTGCTCTCAATTCCAGGGGTTAGGTGGGGTTAAGTATGCCTCTCCCCTGTGTGTGTTTTTTCACACCCCAGAACAACATGGCTGGGTTGACTGAGCTGTTTAGAGTCCAGTAAAGCCTAAAATGTTTCTGTGGCCACTCAGTATAAGACTTTAATCTTACATGCTCACCCTGAGGTTTATGCAGAGGAATGGAAGCTGCCTGACAGAGCGTGGACCTGGGATGCTCTTTAAACACAAGTTACCCCCCTCTGATTCATAGCAGCTATATAGAGAATTCCACACATCACGTGAAAAAGCCTGTGAGTGGAGCTGTTTAAATATGGATATAAACATCGTGGCTACGATTAGACTGGCATGATTTTCCGGAAATGTTTTTAACGGAAAAGTTTTCTGTTAAAAGCATTTGCGGAAAAGAGCGTCTAGATTGGCGGAAAAGCGTCCGCTTTTTTGCGGAAAAGCGTCCGTGGCCAATCTAGACGCACTTTTGCGCAAAAGAGTCCCAATTACCATTTTCGCGATCAGGGCTTTTTTGCGCAAAACAAATCTGAGCTGTCTACACTGGCCCTTTTGCGCAAAAGTTTTGCACAAAGGGATTTTTGCCCGAATGGGAGCAGCATAGTATTTCCGCAAGAACACTGACAATCTTACATGAGATCATCAGTGCTTTTGCGGAAATTCAAGTGGCCAGTGTAGACAGCTGGCAAGTTTTTCTGGAAAAGCGGCTGATTTTCTGGAAAAACTGGCCAGTCTAGACACAGCCCAGATGTGGCCTCACCAATGCTCCCCAATATGCCATTAGCCTTCTTGGCTACAAGGGCACACTGTCGACTCATATCCAACTTCTCATCCCCTGGAATCCCCAGGTCCTTTTCTGTAGAACTACTGCTTAGCCAGTCGGTCCCCAGCCTATAACAGTATTTGGGATTCTTCTGTCCCAAGTGTGGATTTCTACACTCGTCCTTGTTAAACCTCATCAGATTTCTTTTGGCTAAATCCTCCAATTTGTCCCAGTCAGTCTGGACCCTATTCCTGCCGTCCATCTTATCTACCTCTCCCTGTATCTTAGTATCATCTGCAGACTTGCTGAGGGTGCAATCCATCCCCTCGTCCAGGTAATTGATAAAGATGAATTATATCAGATGTGATATAATCCAGTATTATCCAATTTAGAGTGAAGTAAAGTAGGGTATTTTACACCAAATCTGGTTGCTTGAAGTCTGAATGAGATTTCAAAAGCCAGGCAAAAGGAGAGCATCCTGCTTCTAGGGAGGCTGCAGAATCCCCAACAATGGAGATTTTTAAGAACAGGTTGGATAAATCCCTGCCAGGGGAGGTCTAGGTTGATTTAATCTTGCCTCAGTACAGGAGGATGGAGTAGAATTCCCTTCCTTCTCGATGTTTCTGTGACTCCCGGCCTCCTGCAGAAGGTGCATATCCACAAGCCAATAGCCCAGCCACACTGATCTCTAGGTGGGGTCTTTCTGGAAAGGTATCGCAGTACAGGCAGTCCCCGGGTTACATGGATCCGACTTACATCGGATCCCTACTTACAAATGGGGTGAGGCAACCCCGCACTAGCTGCTTCCCCCCAGCAGACCAGGGAGACGCAAAGCTAGCACCCCCCCCCCCAGCAGACCAGGGAGACGCGAAGCTAGGGCCCCTCCCCCCCCCAGCAGACCAGGGAGACGCGGAGCGGCTTTTCTCAGCAGACACCTCAGCTTGAGAATAAAGGACTGAGGGAAGTGAGGTGTGGGAGACTAAAACTGAGCTCTGGAGAAATGTTTGGCTAGAGTTTCCCCTACAATATGTACCAGTTCCGACTTACATACAGATTCAACTTAAGAACAAACCTACAGTCCCTATCTTGTACGTAACCCGGGGACTGCCTGTACTCCTGTGGCATGCGCTCCCATTGCACTCAGAAGCCAGAATGTTTTGCAGACACTCCACTTTCTAACACAGGCTCTAGCATAGAAGGCATAAGGGAGCGCAGCCCATCCCAAGGCTGTGGGAGGGTGGGGCCTGGACTGGATATGATGCTCATGTAGACTGATGTAGCTTAGGCTTCAGGAGAGAAAACTAGGTTTTAATTTTCTGCTTTAATTTCAATTTCAGACCTTTGCGCTTTTGGCTGTGTCTGGTCTCATCTTGCATGGAGATGAAAGGATTCGATGCATTGGCTTAGTTCTGCTCATTTTCCACTTTAGGTTTAGCTGTCTGGAGCCAGCCTTTTGCCTCCAAATCATGTAATGTGTTTTCTCTTCAGGTCCCTTATTGTACTAAGAACAATACACTTTCAGGCAGCCAGCCACTGATTTGCTGATAATAAAATACGTGAGGAATAACACTGCTCCATGGGGCACGCAAGTAGCAGAGAGTCCAGGGAAGTACAAATGCCAGTGTCTAACAAAATGATGAAGTGGGGCTCTGGTTAATACAGTGCCCAGGCTTCCATTTCTCTAAATAGTTACAGGCGTGTTACCAGTGCTGCTTTGCTCTTAGCTGACTGAGGGTGTGTCTAGACTACCTAGTTTTGTCGACAAAAGTGGACTTTTGTCGACAAAACAATACCAACGTCTACACTACCGCGGAGTTCTGTCGACATAACGTCGACAGAACTCCGCGGTTTTGTCGACGCTGGTATACCTCATTTTACGAGGCAAAACGCCTTCTGTCGACAGAGTTCTGTCGACAGAAGGCATTATTGCCTGTAACGTTGCGTCCAGACTACGGAGTTCTGTCGACAAAGCAGCTTGCTTTGTCGACAGAACTCCATGTGTCTGGACGCAAATTGTCGACGGAAGTTTTGTCGACAGTATCTGTCGACAAAACTTCCGTCGACAAAACGCGGTAGTCTAGACGTACCCTAATACTGACTGGCCCCTGAGAATACCAGCTGGCAGGAACTCTGCTGGGTGCCTGGACTGGAGAGCAGTTGAATCAATAGGTCTTTGGTGCAAATAGGAGAGTTCCTTAGGAGAAAGTCAAAATATCGTGCTAGCCATTGGGAAAGGTGGGGTGAAATCTCAGTGCGCCTGCAGCAAACCATTTATTTATAGACTCCTCTGTGGCCTTTATCCACACAGTATGTGGACACCTACTCCTTGTTAAAGGACCGGGTCCTCAGTGGCTGTTAATGAGTACAGCTCCATTGACCCCTGGGTAACTATGCTGGCTTATTACATGCACCATAATTGCAATTAGGGCACCAGCCCAGGGCTTGGGAGACTGTGCTCAATTGCCTGTTCTGGTGCAGACTTGTTGTGCAACTTTGAGGAAGTCACTTGGGCCTGGATCAACAAAGAAGCTTGACACACTTCTCTTAGGCACCTGGAAAATCACTGGAACAACAATTCCGGGGTGAGGTGCCTGGCGTGAGATGCCAGTGATGGGTAGGTGCCACAAAAACCAGCATGCTTGGTGGCAGCTGCTCAGCCAGCCAATGAGAGACACCGAAGAAAGGGGTGTGGCCAAAGTCTCACCCCCCTTTTTGGGGTTGGATGCCTGAATTCAGGCTTCTGGGAGGTGCCTGTTGGCTTGTGATCTCCTGGAATCGGGTGGCTCAGCTGTTTCATGGGAAAATGAGTTACATGCCTTCCTCACTCCACATAAAACTAATGGGGGAAGGAGATACCCTTCCATTAGCTCAGCAGTTAGCGTGGTGACCCTGGCTGTGGGACACACTGGGTCACTCCCCACTCTTCATGGGGGTCATCCCAGGTGATGACTCGGTTCTACACTGCTGAGACCCAGGCTTGTGGCAGTTGGTCTTTCCAAGCCCGGGCTGGAGCATTCACACTGCACTGGGCTTAGTCGCAGGACCCAAATCTCACAGCTCAGCTGACACGTCCACACTGTGCTAAGCTTCTGACTTGGTGGTGTGGCTTGAGCTGCCTCTACTCTGCAAAGTGACAGGGCTTGGAACCAAGTCACAGTAGGACCCACGCTCTCACCCGCCCCATAGCAGGGCCTTGGGATCTGGGTCCTGAGTGCTTGCTGATCTGAATCAGACTGATTTGCATGTGTACAGGAGGGAGGCTTGGACTCAAACAAGAGTCAGTGCCTAGGCTTAGTGTGCAGGGTAGACAGGCCTTTGGGCATGTTTTGAAGTTTGTATCCCATGTCTAATGGGCCATCGGCCCGCTCCTTTGCAGTACAATTCTACCTACTTCTCACATTTATCTGTAGAAACTGTGGTAGGCAGTGGGAAATAACTGCAGTGTTGCGTGTAGTTTTTAATTTGAGTAATTTCGGGTGGAGTGTGAAGAGGAGCATATTTAAGTCACAGGAACACAACTAGTAGTGGGGAATCAATGTCAGCCTGAAATCAATGGTCGTGACCCAAGAATCGAGCTAGTAAAGCCAGGTACCATCAGGGCAGAGGCAGGAAATGAAGAAATCACTTTATTAAGCTGGGAACAAGCCTGAAATGGGCAAAGGCACAAAGATGGATCAGAGACCTGCCTGCTTTGAAACACTGGCCAGTAATTTTTACATTAAACTAGATTTTCTGCAACTAGCTGGGCTCATTCTCTGCACTTAAGGACCTGTGCAATGGCCTGTTTGTAATGGATAGGGAGAAGCCGCCACTGTAACTAGCCTGTGTGATGTATGAGGTCATAACGTGCCACAAAGTGAAGATAAAAGAGTCACTGATCCATTCTTCATCTGCTGGACACATGTACCTAGAAAATTGGCTCGTAATGGTTGGCCGATTGGCTTCCATTTCTGCTCCCTGCAGCAAGTCAGCTATGCTCATGTTTGCCCAAGAGGCATGACCTCCCACAATACAGACAGGACCCCCTTGTGCCATGTCCATAATAGCCTGTGGATCCAGATATGTTATGTGCTGCCTGTAGGGCTCAGCTGCTCCCTGTTATCAGCTGAGAGTGGCCCCATCCCCTTAATAGCAGTGAGTCAACCACCTTTCCCTGTATCTCCAGAGGCAGATGCACCCCTAATAATACTCCAGGGACTCAGAAAATGGAGAAAAACCACATAGAAGAGACTGTGGCCAATGATTGGAGAGAGATGAATTCAAAACAGCTGGGCATTGTAAATATCCTAGTATCTCTCCTCAGGGAAACACCTCTTGACTCTTTATGTCCCCTCAGATTATATTGCCCAGATGGGGGGGGGAGTAGGGTGTGCCCCAGAATCTGATCAAGTAATTGCAACCATATCATGTGCATTCATAAATGTGCACTTGAATTAATAAAATAGAACAGCACCCAGTTTGAACAAGCAGGACCTCTGGAGGCGAAGTCAAGTGGTGATTTCTGCTAATCAGAAAAGGAGAAAGGGAGAAAAGAGTGAACAAATTGAGACTGAAGGAAAATAAGTGGATGAGAACCTGCAATTTCGGCACCTTTGATATAGATGCCTTTTATGACTAAGTATCAGAGGGGTAGCCGTGTTAGTCTGGATCTGCAAAAGCGACGAGGAGTCCTGTGGCACTTTATAGACGAACAGATGTATTTTGGAGCATAAGCTTTCATGGGCAAAGACCCACTTCGTCAAATGCATGTAGTGGAAATTTCCAGAGGCAGGTATAAACATGCAGGCCAGAATAAGGCTGGAGATAATGAGGTTAATTCAGTCAGGGAGGGTGAGGCCCACTTCTAGCAGCTGATGTGGAGGTATGAACCCCAAGAGAGGAGAAACTGCTTTGGTACTTGGCTAGCCATTCGCAGTCTTTGTTTAATCCTAAACTGATGGTATCAAATTTGCAGATGAACTGTAGCTCAGCAGTTTCTCTTTGAAGTCTGGTCTTGAAGTTTTTTTTGCTGCAGGATGGCTACCTTTAGATCTGCAATTGTGTGTCCAGGGAGATTGAAGTGTTCTCCTACAGGTTTTTGTATATTGCCATTCCTAATATATGATTTGTGTTCATTTATTCTTTTGTGTAGGGACTGTCCAGTTCGGCCGATGTATATAGCAGAGGGACATTGCTGGCACATGATGGCATATATTATATTGGTAGATGTGCAGGTGAATGAACCAGTGATGGTGTGGCTGATCTGGTTAGGTCCTGTGATGGTGTCACTGGTGTAGAAATGAGGGCAGAGTTGGCACCAAGGTTTGTTGCATGGATTGGTTCCTGAGTTAGAGTTACTGTGGTGCGGTGTATAGTTGCTGGTGAGAATGTGCTTCAGGTTGGCGGGTTGTCTGTGGGCGAGGACTGGCCTGCCTCCCAAGGCCTGTGAAAGCGAGGGATCATTGTCCAGGATGGGTTGTAGATCACTGATGATGCGTTGGAGAGGTTTTAGCTGAGGACTATAGGTGATGGCCAATGGTGTTCTGTTGGTTTCTTTCTTGAGCTTGTCTTGTAGTAGGAGGCTTCTGGTTACGTGTCTGGCTCTGTTAATCTGTTTCCTCACTTCCTTGTGCGGGTATCATAGTTTCAAGAATGCTCGGTGAAGATCTTGTAGGTGTTGGTCTCTGTCTGAGGGGTTGGAGCAGATGCGGCTGTACCTTAGTGCTTGGCTTTAGACAATGGATCGTGTGGTGTGTCCGAGATGGAAGCTGGAAGCATGAAGGTAGGCATAGCGGTCGGTAGGTTTTCGGTATAGGGTGGTGTTTATGAGACCATCACTTATTTACACTGTGGTGTCCAGGAAGTGGATCTCTTGTGTAGACTGGTCCAGGCTGAGGTTGATGGTGGGGTGGAAGCTGTTGAAATCATGGTGGAATTTATCCAGAGTCTCCTTCTCATGGGTCCAGATGATGAAGGTGTCATCAATGTAGCGTAGGTAGAGAAGGGGAGTTAGTGGACGAGAGCTGAGGAAGCATTGTTCCAGGTCAGCCATAAAAATGTTTTTATGACTAAGATTGTTAGGAATGTTTTGTTGGTAAGTAGTTTACTGAAGTTAGGAGGAGTGAAGGGGTCACTATGTGTTTGGTGAAAGTTAGTTACCAAAAGACTAGATAACGGAGAGTATGGTGGAGCAGGTGTTTTTTCCTGACACCAGACTCACCCGTGGGGAAGCAACTGGCCATTGCTTATCTGCTGTGAATTACTCAATACCATCGCGCATTCTAGTTAACTGTTTGGGATGCTGTCTGTGTGAAATCCAGTACATTGCAGTTTAAGAGAAGAACTCACTTGTGTTACTCATTCGCCAGACAGAATTGCTCTGTTCCCATTGATTTATTCCTCACACCACCCAGAGTGCAACAGTTAAACTACTACGGCTGTGGGTTCTGGAAACCCTGGTCAATAGTTATTCAAAGCTTCCTGCATCAAACCCCTTCTTACTTCAGTTTTCACCTCTTTGCTGGTCATCTCTGAAGCCTGCTGTGATCAGAAATGTGTAATCTCAGGCTCATAGGCTGTAGAAGAGTGCCTCAAATAGTGCACTTGACTGGGTAACATTTACATTTAAAGCCCTATACAGAGACAATGTAGTTTGCCAGGATCTGGGCAATGCTTTTAAGGACTCACAAGGGAAATATGTAGAGAAATTCTAGCTCTGTGGTACCCCCCCCCTTTTTTCCCAGTATTTTCCCCCTTTTATGGATACACAGTGATAATCAATGGCACTGAAAGGAGAAACATTAAAACCTGATAAAGTATTTTTAAAAATTGACAAAAGGAAAAATTACACTCAGCAGCTGTGTCTACACTGGCCACTTATTCCGGAAAAGCAGCTGCTTTTCCGGAATAACTTGCCAGCTGTCTACACTGGCCGCTTGCTTTTCTGGAAAAGCAATGACGATCTAATGTAAAATCGTCATTGTTTTTCCGGAAAAACTATGCTGCTCCCGTTCGAGCAAAAGTCCTTTACCGGAAAAAAAGTCTTTTCCGCAAAAAAGCCCCGATCGCAAAAATAACAATCGGGGCTTTTGTCCGGAAAAGCGCGTCTACATTGGCCATGGACGCTTTTCCAGAAAAAGTGCTTTTCCGGAAAAGCATCCTGCCAATGTAGACGCGCTTTTTCCGGAAATACTTATAACGGAAAACTGTTCCGTTTTAAGCATTTCCAGAAAAGGGTGCCAGTGTAGACGTAGCCAGCATGTAACTAGGCTGTGGAACTGATTGCCACAGGATGTCAGCGAGGCCAAGAATTTGGCAAGATTCAGAAAGAGTTGATGTATATTGATAAGAAAAGTATCCAGAGTGGTTATAATTAATGAAAAAAGAAAAGCTTTGGAAGGGACATGAAAACTTGTGTTTCAAGGTTTAAGATAGACTCTTATGTCTAGACTGCAGGCTTCTTTCAGAAAAACCTTTTTTCGGAAGAGAACTTCTGAAAAAACTTCTTCAACACACAAAAGCACATTGAAAAAGCGATCTGCTTTTTCGAAAGAGAACATCCACACTGATTGGAAGCTCTCTTGCATGTAAGCTGTGATTGCTATGGGCAGAGTGGCCACCAGGGCACCTGTGCTTTTTCCTCTTAACTCTTCTTTCAAAAGAACTCCCTCTTCCCCATCCACACATGCCTTTTTCCGAAAGAGCTCTTTCAGAAAAAGGCGTCTTCCTCATAGAAAGAGGTTTTCCAATGTTAGAAACCCCCCTTTTTTCTTTCAATTTACTTTTGGAAGAACGTGATTATAGTGTGGACGTAACTCAGGTTTTGTCGGAAAAACAGCCATATGGCCATACCTTCTAAGTCTGTGGTTCTCAACTGGTGGTCCATGGTGACCTTTTCAGTGGTCCACAGGAACATTGTCCAAAGTCACACAGCGTGAGCAGGTGCCACCGTTAAGCTGTTTTATGCTGTGCATCATCCATAGGGTCACCTAGGATGCAAGCACGTTGTGTTGCCAGTAACTTCCATCTGAGACTCTGAGCGTCAGTGTAGCTGCCGCCGTCGTGCTGAGCGGTTGCTGTGTCGTTCGTCCTGTGCTACATGCACTGTTTTACAGGTTCGGTGTAGTTTGTTTATAATGGCAATGACAGGAAGAAATGTCAAGCACAAGTATTCAGAGGACTACATCAAATTCGGCTTCACTTGTCAAGAAAAAGAAAGCATGGATTTGCCACAATGTGTTATTTGTTTCAAAGTCTTGGGGAATGACTCAATGAAGCTGAAACCCCATCTCAAAAAGTGTCACCCCAACTTCTTGCAAAAGGATGAAGGTTATTTTGAGCAGTGGTTATTGGGTCTGAAATGGATGCTCCTCGACTCAATACGTGCATTCTACAATAAGACAAGCAATGCAGTGTGTACTTCCTACATTGTTGCATGCAAAGTTGCACAAGCCAAGAAGCCTCATACCCTTGTAGAGCAACTTGTGCTCCCCTGTGCAAAAGAGATGGTGCGGTTTGTTCTTGGCGAGGAAGCAGCAAGGAAGCTGAATGATATATCTGTCTCTAACAACACAGTATCGAGACGGATAAATGAGATATCCCAGAACATCAGTGAACAAGTTGTGGATGAAATAAAGAAGTCTCCATTGTTTGCCATACAATTGGATGAATCGACTGACGTCGCATTCTGTTCTCAGCTATTGGTGTTCGCACGATACATAGTTGAGGGAGACTTCAAAGACAAATTTCTTTTTTGTAAGACTCTTGATACCACCACAAAGGCTCAGGATGTGACAGAAATTGTTAACAATTTCTTTGAAGTACATGGTCTGGATTGGGTAAATCTTGTGGCTGTCACCACTGATGGTGCATCTGCCATGTTGGGCTCAAGATCAGGCTTCCAAATGCTGGTGAAACAGTGCACTCCAATGATAACCGGAGTTCATTGCTTCATTCATAGGGAAGCTTTGGTGTCAAAAACATTGCCTGATCAACTGAACGCCATTTTCAAAGGGTTGATGAAAGTGCTAAATCACATCAAATCATCAGCTCTGAACATCTGTTCAAAAGATTTTGCCTGGACATGGGTTCCAACTTTGATGTGTTGCTGTTCTATACTTCTGTACGGTGGTTGTCAGCAGGGAATGTACTCAACAGAATTTTACAATTGAGAGAGGAGTTGGATTTATTTCTCCAGGCTCAAGGGAAAGAGGAATTCTGAAATGTGCTGATGCAGTCAAATTTAGAACTTGTGTATCTTGTCGATATTTTTGGAATCTTGAACAAACTGAATCTTCAGCTGCAAGGGAAAGGTACAAATCTGTTCTCTCACCAAAGCATCATCGAGGCTTTTCTTGACAAATTGGAAATCTGGATCGTAAGAGTCGAAGGCAATAATTTGGTTCAATTTCCACATGTGGATGCAATGCTCGGGGAAAAGGAAGCCATTTGGATGCAAATTGTTGATCATTTACGGAAGCTACGAGACGAATTCCAACGATACTTTCCGGAGGTGGACAGGACAAAGGATGGATTATCTTTCATCAAGAATCCATTTACAACAGATGTTAATAGTGTTCCAGAGGATCTTCAGGAGGAATTCTTGGATCTGAAAAATGATTTTGCAGCTCAAGGGTGTGTACCATTAGTCTACCATAGAAAAATTTTGGGCCAGCATGACCAGAAGTTACCCAAATCTGTCAGCACACACAGTCAGATTTCTTTTGCCATTTGCATCAACTTATATGTGTGAGACTGGATTTGCACGTTAAGTCCAAACAGAGGAATCGGCTTGCAGTGGAAAGCGATATTCGTTGTGCATTATTAAGTACCACGCCAAACATTGAAAAGCTTGTCAGTGAGAAGAGAATCCAAAAATCTGTTAGTAAGAAATAAATTTCAAACCAAAATGTTCGTTGTCTGCTCTTTTTTTATCATGTCTCAAAAAGGAGGTGGTCCATGAAAATGTTTTGATTGGCCTGGTGGTCTGTGTACTGAAACGAGTTGAGAACCACTACTCTTAAGTACTAGGGATCAGTATGAGACTTGGGCATTCTCTACACTACCACTTTTGTTGATAACACTTTTGTTGGTCAGGGGTGTACAAAAAAACCACATCCCAACTGACAGAAGATTTACCAACAAAGCTCAGGTGTGGACAGCGCTATGCAGCTAGTACCGCTCATTAGGGGTGGTATAATTATGCTGGGAGGAGAGTTCTCTCCTGCGGGCAGCCCGTTGTGAGGCCAAACAGGGTTGTGAAGCAACTGGAGCCAGAGAGCTCCAAGATCATGTTCCTGGTGACAAGCACAGACAAAGAAAAGGAGCAAATCGGGATTTTTAAGATGAAGCATGTGAGCATCTGAAATCACACCAGCCTTTCTGCCCATCCCAGGTGGCCTCTGTCTGTTGTGTATAAAAAGACAGACATGTTCATTTGGATTTAGTTTGAGAATTATTGGATCTCAATAAAAGGTTTGTTTTTAAAC
Organism: Pelodiscus sinensis; assembly: GCF_049634645.1. Lineage (NCBI taxonomy): Eukaryota > Metazoa > Chordata > Testudines > Trionychidae > Pelodiscus > Pelodiscus sinensis. The sequence goes on along the minus strand of NC_134739.1, from coordinate 3,410,953 downwards.
TGAGGTTTAGCAACTGCACTGTGGTTCCAGGGTTATTCAAAGCATGAGCCGCCAGTCCCTTTACGGTGGTGTTATCACCTGCCTCGGCATGCCACTGCCCTTGACCCTTTCCAGCAGTGATCTGGCCTGACCTTCAGCTCAGTGAGCACTACTAGTTGCACAGTGGGTACATGCCTTGCCCGTCAGGAGGTCACTGCAAATAAGGCCCCTTCTGTCTGGTTTCTGGGAATTTATCAGTGGTTGTGCCATTGTTACAAAATGGTGAAAATCAGTGCACAATTAATGTCATTTTCTGGGTACATATTAGTCATAATATTAGAGGGAGATAGGGCTAAAAAAAAGCAACTAGGGATGGGAAGCCATTATCTGTAATGCTGGTTGCCAAAATGAAGCTGGCTGTGCAATTGCCCTGGGTACTAGGGGCATTGGTGTGACTTCCACAAGGCCTGACAAAGAAGGCTCACTAGTGTTCTCAGTGGCTTTCCAGGGCTCCTTCTCTGGCAGCCCTAGCTGCGTCTAGGGTTGCCAGATGGTTGAAACAAAAATACCGAACACCCCTCCCATACACACACACACACACACACACAAAAGCGCTCTCACCAGGAAAAAAATATGTTGAAGGGAAAAAAAAGCAGGGGGGAGGGGGAGAACCAAAGTTGTTGAGTAGAAAAAAAAAGGACTCCAAGATTTATTAAGAAAAAAAAATAAAATAAAATAAAACAGCATTAAAACAGCATGTCCCCTTTAAGAGTGAGTGCAGGGATAGGAACAGGGTTGATCACTAAGACCCAGAGGAAAGCATTGCTTCCCCTTGGTCAGCAACTATTTTGTGCCTGCAGCCCTGCAAACCAGGTAAGCATGGGTCTGGGGCTGGGGGTGTTGGGCTCAGGTGAGGCCGGGTGCTGAGAGTTTGTAGGGTTGCCAGGTGTCCAGAATTTTCACCTCCTGGCTGGGGGAAAAAAATCAGAAAATACCCGACATTTTAGGTGGCCAGTATGCTCTGAATTTTTTACTGGACAGGAAGCAAAAATACTGGACACCTGGCAACCCTAGGTCTCTGAGCATAGCTACTCCCAGGGCAAGCACGCAGAGGAGCAGGTGCGCAGTGGGGAGAGCAGAGACTGGGCGTACCCTCTGCAGCCCTGACTGGAACATGGGCTGGGAGCCAGGAGAGAGCAGACGGCTGTCCCCGAGACACAGCTCTGCTTGCACCCCCACTAACCTCCCTGCTGCAGCACGTGCGCCTCAGCTCAGTGCCCTGAGTTTGCTCCCTGCGACCTGTTCCCAGCAGGGGTTCTCCACCAGCAAGTTTGCATGTTGGAAGCTGAGTCTAGGAAGATCAAGCAGGCCCAAAGTCCAGAGAGAAATTGGAAAATTGAAATAGTAGATTTTTCAAAACTCAGGAAGTTTCTAGAGACTTTGGGTAAACTCCCTGCATGGAGGGAGTTCCCCTGTCTGACAGCGGACCACTGTCATGCATGCAATATATTGCAGCTGCAGTGTCTGCACTCTAGTGCTGGGTCTTTAGCCTTCCTGTGTATGCACTGTGCAGCAGGCTTGAAAGGTCCAGGCTTGGGTGGTCTCAGCAGTGATGGCTCAGCAGCCTGGTTGAAGGTACTTGTGTGATTCCTTTACTTGTTTTATTCTTCTCTGCAAATAGACCTGCATGCAATTAAGTTTTGCAAGCTAAATGCACTCTCCTGAATATAAAACACATTGGAGTTAATGGTTTAAAATGGAGATCAAATAAAATCTTTATTCAATGAGCCACTCTCCATGCAAACGAAGTTCTAAGGACCTGAGCTCTGTAGTAATTAGTGTCAAATTAATTAAAAAACTAAGTCTTTAGATTTCAGAACAGGTGGTTTTCAGATTTTTGAGTCAGAGCTGAATTTTGTTCATGATTACTTGATGGCTCATTTACATTTCTAATTACCTGAGAGGATTGTATGGCAGTGGGTCTAAGGTTTCACTCTTGTAGTTCCCTCTTCCCTCTCCTTCATCAGCTTGTAGTGGTGTGAGATGGGCACATGACATGGTTATCTGAAGAGCAGCTGCCTGTGGCAGAGACATCAGCTGTACTATCCCATGTGCCTAGAAATTCCCAAGAGTCCAGAACCACAAAGGGATGTAGATGCCTAAATCCCAGATTTACCTACATAGAGCCCAGTTTCAGGTGTTGCTCTGATCCGTGAATCCCCCGCTCAGCTGCCACCCAACCTGTTCTCACCAACTTCTGTGAGCAGGGCCTGCCTCTTGCTCACATCTTATCTTTGCTTTATATTAGAGTAGTCGCCTTACTAAAGGAGCCTCTGACTTTTACTAGGAAAATCCTTTGTGCTGAAGTTTAGCCCTAACGAACACAACTCCCATGATGCCTTGGGGAATAGAAGGGAAAACTGTTCTCTTCCAGGCTGCAGGGAGAAAGTTGAGGGGCTCCAATTTGGAAAGAGGAGCCAGATTTCTGGTGCAGAGCCTTTTCCAAGCCAGGAGCTGCTGCTGGACGCTAGAGCCTGCTGGGGCTTGGATCTAGCAGGCTGCTTCAGGGGCTGTTGGTGATTGCCCCTGGAAGGGAGAGACTCTGGCTGTGCCTGTGGCTGAGAAGGGCCTGGATAGAAGGGACTGTGAGTAACTGTGGCTGTTTGGGAAAGTGCTGCATGGGACAGAGCACAGAAAACAGACTAACTCTGGGTCTGAAGAGAGGCAGAGTGATCTGCCCAGGGAACCAGAGCTGCTGGACTGGCTGCCTAGCTTGGACTTACACACACAACCTGCCCAGTGCTGTCTCCACTCCACCTGCAGATCTTCAAGTGCGCTCACTCAAGCATCTGGACCTCTGAGATCCAGAGGTGTGCACACTGTGGGGTGGGATAAATGGGAGCAGTGTAGACAGGGCCGGACGGAGGCATGGGCGATCCGGACATCTGCCCAGGGCGCCAACCCACGGGATGTGCCTGATGGCAGCTGTAAGGGGCGGGCGGTGTCCCTTGCAGCTGCCATCAGGAGCCGCGCGCCTGGCTCTCGCAGCGCCGGCCCTGCGGCGCCGGACAGCAGCACCCTTGCCCCTACGGCTGCAGCGCCATGCATGGCCCGGCGCGTGCGCTAGCAGCGCTGGCTTGGCCGGGCTGGGCAGCGCATGCGCCGTGCGCCCCAGGGGTGGGCCCCGGGCTGTGTGCTAGCAGCCGTGGCCGGCACGCGCATGCGCCGTGCGCCCTGGGGGCGGGTCTGCACACCCGGGGGGGGCGGGTCTGCACACCCTGGGGGGTGCGGGCACAGCACACCTGGGCCCAGGGTGCCAAAAGGGCTCGGGCCGGCCCTGAGTGTAAATGCCAGTTAGGCAAATATCATTTATTTCTGTGTTCTCTGTTAACTGATTTTATTCATGTTTAGTCTGTTAAACCCTGTTTCTTTAGGCTGTTAAATGAAGGTGTGTGAATTCTAATTGAATCAATGAGAGGTATATTATTTATAATTGTTGTTTTGGAGTTAGATCCAGATTGTTACTGGAATAAGTTGATTCTTGGAGGCTCCCAAGGCACACCATTAAGTGTGTACAGGGCCAGCCAGGTGGGGCATCGCCATTTTAATTTCCTTTAGAAAAAAGGGACTACAGCAAGGGGGTGGATAAGGGATCCCCAACTACCCAACACCACTGGGGTACTCAGGATCTCCTTTAATGTTAAAACCATCGGGCACCCAGGCAAGCGTTGCCTGCTCCCGAGTAACCCAGGGAGGAAAGAGGGGAGTTACATTAGCAAAGTTTTGACCATTGCTGTCTAGGCCTCAGGCCTCACACCAGGCCTGTGATATATGGGCTTATATTTCAGGTCCTCATCTTACTACAATTCCTAGCTCACACTTCAGCCCCCAATGTGATCCTCTGGCCAGGGCTAGATGGGTGTTATAGGAGAGCAGGTGTCCTCCCCTTAGTCCAGCCCTTAGGGCGAGAGACCTGAGATGGGAGAGACCCTGGTTTAATTCTTCCTCCAGCTTGAGGAGACAGACTCCCTGCCTCTCAGTTGAGTGTCTTACCCTTTCTCAGGGCCAATTAATCTTAAATTAAAATGGAACAGCTTCAGCAAGACAGATGGAGGAAGGATTGGAAACTTGCATGCTCCAGTTGTTGGAGCACTCATCTTAGAGACTGGAATCCCCTCTTCAAATCCCTTCACCTACTTAGTTGCGGGGAGGACTGAAGGGGGGTCTCCTATGTGCTCAGTGAATGCCCTATCCCCTAGGCTAATGGCTGCAAGGGTGTATGCAGCTTATGGGGTGAGGCAGGAGCTAAACTCATTTTTTGCAAGCAATGATGAGGCATCTGATCCTGGGAGAGGGGGTCCCAGCTGTTGGCCACAAGCAGAGATTGGTGCCTCTTTGCTTCCTGGACTTAGTGAAATCAGTGAGCCGGCTATCTTAGGGGACTTCCAGCCTAATACGCAGGCTTTTGTGGATTGGATTTCACAGGGAGCGTTGTGGATCTCACCGTTGTTCCTGTGATTTTTCTAGATGACTAGAAGTTAAGTTTTGTAACTCATAGTGCTTACGTCCCTGTGGGGATCTGGCTAAGCAGCACACCATGAACTGGGCCCAAAGGAAGGTTACCAAAGAGCTGTGGCTCCTGTAATGTCAGGAACTTGCTTTAATTTCCTGCAGAATGTGTAATTTTGAAATGACATTGCATTTTCACCTCATGAAATTTTTTCCACCGTGTGTGCTGGGCACCCGCTCTCTTGCTTCCCAGCAGTGATGAACCCAGCCATCTGCTGCATTTATAAGCACACTGACAGGGACCCAGAATGGAGCATTAAAATGCTCAGATATTGGTACATATAGGAAGGCACAGTTCAATATTCTGGACACTTTTACCAGAGTTAGGCTGTGACATTAGGAAGTGCGCATCCCCCCCTCCCCCTCCCCAAGTGTCTTATTGTGTTCCGAGATCTTTACAACACAAACCCCACCCGTCTAGAACACCTGACGGTTTTAATAGGAGACGCTCATATGAGTTTGGGCTGTGATCAGCTTTGGTTGCATCACCTGAAAGGTATTCTGTAACAAAGACAGATGGGACACAGTAGGGCATTGAATTCGGGGCGTGGTTATCATGTACAGTGGTGCAACTCCTCCCCCCCCCCCGACCCACACACACACACCTTATTTCCCATGCAGCATTTCAGTGTTTTGCACCACACTCCTGAAATTGCCTCCCCTTTACCTTTTCAGCTGGTTTTACATTGAAAACGTGTAATTGTAGCACCATTTGCTGCAAAACCCACAGTTTCTGCTTGAATGGATTGAAGCGCTCTGTCACATTTCTCATTTATGAGATTGTAAAATAAAATGGAATTGTGCCTAATCTCCATGGTATTCTGTGACAGGTGCTTTGCCCACTTCCAGCATGATGCGGTTCCTTGGATTGTTTGGCATGACAAAGGCATGGGGGGAGGCTGTAGCAGTGTTGTGAAAAGTCATGCTTCAGGGGTGTTGCAGGTGGATTGCCAGAGGCATTAGGAAATTCCTTTCTCCCCTTCCATGCACAGCTGGCCAGGTGCATTATCCCCGTGATCTTCCCTAAAACATCCGGTTCATGCCAGAGGCAGGAGATTCCAGCCAGTCATAGCAGCTGGAAAAGCAGCCAAAGCAGGACTGGGACATTCACAGAGCTCCCTACAGATTTGACCAGACTTTCTGTGCTAATGGCTCTTTGCTCCAGCATGTCCTTTCCCCCAATTTCTTCACCCCACCTACACTCTACAGCTGCCTCACTTAACTGTACTCCTGCCCCCTCCAACCTCTCTCTTTCAGCATCCCCTTGCCCTTCCTTTCACTCTATCTGATCTCTCTCCCTTCAAAAACATGGGACTAACATGCAGTTTGCAGCTATCACTTAGTCCATTCTGCTGGTATGTTCTACCCCTTCCCCATCCTGGCTCTGCTCATCGGGGCAATCTTCCTTAGTGAGTTTGTACAGCCACCAGCACAACGGGGTCCATTCTTGGTTGGTCCTTGGATGCCATGGTAATAAACATAATGAGCCAACGGGCTGAGCTGGCTGGCGTGGCAGCCTTTATTCCTTCGCTCTGTTCCTCATAGACTCATAGACTTTAAGGTCAGAAGGGACCATTATGATCATCTAGTCTGACCCCCTGCACAGTGCAGGCCACAGAATCTCACCCACCCCTCTTAGAATAATCCTCTCACCTATATCTCAGATATTGAAGCCTTCAAATACTTTGAAGACCACAAGATGCAGAGAATCCTCCAGCTGTGATCTGTGCCCCATGCTACAGAGGAAGGCGAAAAACCTCCAGGATCTCTGCCAATCTACCCTGGAGGAAAATTCCTTCCTGACCCCAAATATGGCGATCAGCTAAACCCTGAGCATGTGGGCAAGACTCACCAGCCAGACACCCAGAAAGTTCTCTATAGTAACTCCTATCATCCCTCCATTGACCTATTCCCACTGATAATGAATGGTCAACTAGTTACCAAGATCATATGGGAGGGGTTAGGGCAGGGCTACTCAACTTTGGAAGCCCTGGGGGCCACAGTGATACTCACAGCACATGCTGAGGGCCGCAACTTAAGTATCACCTACAGTCCCCAGCTAAAACCTCTCCAACGCATCATTAGTGATCTTCAACCCATCCTGGACAATGATCCCTTGCTCTCACAGGCCTTGGGAGGTAGGCCGGTCCTTGCCCACAGACAACCCGCCAACCTGAAGCATATTCTCACCAGCAACTACACACCGCACCATAATAACTCGAACTCAGGAACCAATCCTTGCAACAAACCTCGGTGCCAACTCTGCCCACATATTTACACCAGCAACACCATCACAGGACCTAACCAGATCAGCCATACTGTCACTGGTACATTCTCCTGCACATCCACCAACGTAATATATGCCACCATGTGCCAACAATGCCCCACTGCTATATACATCGGCCAAACAGGACAGTCCCTACGTAAAAGAATCAATGGACACAAATCTGATATTAGGAATGGCAACATACAAAAACCTGTAGGGGAACACTTCAATCTTCCTGGACACACAATTGCAGATCTAAAAGTAGCCATCCTGCAGCAAAAAAACTTCAGGACCAGACTTCAAAGAGAAACTGCTGAGCTACAGTTCATCTTTAAGTTTGACACAATCAACTCTGGATTAAACAAAGACTGTGAATGGCTTGCTAACTACAAAAGCAGCTTCTGTTCCTTTGGAATTCACACCTCCAGATCAGCTGCTTGAAGTGGGCCTCATCCTCCTTGATTGGATCACCTCATCATCTCCAGCCTGATCCTGGCCTGCATATTTATTCCTGCCTCTGGAAATTTCCACTACATGCATCTGACGAAGTGGGTCTTTGCCCACGAAAGCTTATGCTCCTACACTTCAGTTAGTCTATAAGGTGCCACAGGACTCCTCGTCGCTTTTGCAGATTCAGACTAACACGGCTACCCCTCTGAAACTTAAGTATGGTTGCATATATATGCAAATATATGTAAATAGCTTCTTTCACACTGACAGGCATGAATACAAAGATTAAGGCAAGACTACATAACATGCAGGCCCCATTTAAGTCAGTTCTGCTGATATTAATCAAATGCAACATTTACCCGATTTCCACCCACATGACAGCACTTTTAATGAGCAACAACAGTCCAGGAATTTAACTACTAAACCGCATCTCAACAGAAGACCGTTCTATTGACAACTTTTTTGTTTTGACTCCCACCTGTAGGCCGTGTGCTGAGCCCCACGTAAACCCAAACTGCACCGTGGACCGCAACAAACCGGCTGTGGGCTGTGTGGAGTAGCCCTGGGTTAGGGCATGAAAAAGCAGGAACGATAGGGAAAGTCTCTGGTAGCCTCCAGGAGAAAGTTAGAATCCATAGTGAGCTGACATCCTAGCTGACACATCAGGATTTTACTTGGTAGCCTGAGCTAAAAGCACAAGTCTCTGTAGTCTGAGCTAAAAAGCCAGGATACTGAGCTGTGCCAGTAACAGACTCCTATCTTCTGTGCCCCCTCAGGCCTCCAGGGAGACACACAATCAACAATGGATTTGACCAACACTTGAAATGATCCATTGCTCCTGTTTTAAGGGCTGCACACCAGGTTCATTTGCTTCTTGGTGATGGATACTAAAGTCTCTCAACAGCAAAACCTGAAGGTGTTTGGATCCTGAAATACAGGTGCATGGCTGGGCTCTGATCTTGCATTGTCCAAAGATGCTGCTCAATTCTGCAGGAATGAGATGCAGGATAATGTCCAGAGACAGAAGTGTGCAGAGTTAGGCTATGTCTACACCACAACCTGTGTCACCATAACTCCTGTCACTCTGTACTATGAATAAATCCCCACGCAAGCAACGTCAGTTATGCTGGCATAAGTGCACATGCTATGTTGGTGGGAAAGCTCTGGCCATTAGCAGAGGTGGTTTCATTGTGCCGACGGGAGAACTCTCTCTTATCCACAGAGACGCATGGCAGCGGCACAGCTGCGTAAGTACATCTGTGGAGCTGCAATGCTGTACGTATAGACATGCAGCACTAACAAAAATGGGAAATAGAACGCTTTGAGAATTCTTACACTAGGAACCCTCTTAGCTGATCAAGGCAGATCACCAGAATGAACAATCCTGTGTGCAAGTATCTGATGATCACTTATGGGAATTTGACCCCTAACTGTCATGTGTGAGTTGGGGCTTACCGGGTGCCCAAAGCCCAGAGCAGATCATGGCCGTGAATTGCATTTTGGGTATTTTGATACACTTCTGCCCTCACAGTTCCATTCCTTTCCTCTGTGGGCATCTTCTTTGCTGATTGGGTGTTTGTGATGTTTACAGCATCTGCTACAAAGAGGCTTTGTAGTGTAGATCATCCTTCCCATTGGCTGGCGGGACTCCAGCAGCACACTTGATTTAAATCCCACATTTTGTCATGATCCCAGAGGAGGCCCAGCATTTCAATTGCACTGCCCAGCCCTGCTGGCTACAGAAACTTGGCAGGTTAATGAAAAGGATATTTTCCATTGTAAAGCATACGCTCTCTATTAAACACATTTCCTTGCTGCTGTCACCCATAACTCCTTAGATCATAACAACCCAAAGAATATTAAAAATCAATGTATTCCCTAGGGATTATGTTGTTTATTTTCTGTATTCCTCTCCGCTGGAACCATTAAAATCAAGTAAGCCAATTTCATTTTTATTTATAGTCGATTTCAGGGTGTCCTCACTGCATCAAAACATTGCATCAAAAAGCATATTTGCTTCAAAACAGGGCTTTATGTAAATTTTAAATCTCTCTCTCTTTCTCTCTATATACACTCCATTGCTACACCCCTCTGCCTGTGCAAGGTTTCTTGTACTGCCGTGCAAGTAATATTTGAGCACTCTTTGTGTAAAATTGATAGCACTAGCAACACTGCTGCTGGATTTCATAGAGTCTCTGGCACTCTTCCGTTTTTGGGGTAAAACTCTGCTTGTTTTTTGGCAGGGGGCAGGCAGGGCAGGGTTGTTACAGTTTTGGAGCAGGCAGGGTCTGGCTAGAAGGACATGTCAATATGGTGAGTATCATTCTTATAGGAGAAAGGCTTTTACAAGGAAGAAGATTGTGCAGCATTTCCTAAAGATGCTTAGACTCTGGATTCTTTTGATTGCCACTGGAAGTTTGTTCCAAATGAGAATGGTAAATCTGGGCTTTCTGATCCTGGAGCACGTGTAAGTGAAGTTGGCTGCTGTTTGCAAAATACTTTGCAAAGTCAGAGACAAGATTCTTATCAACAAACCTAACTCTTTTTCCGATTGCTTTAGCTTTCTCTGAAATGTGTGTGTGTAAGTACAGGTTTGTTTCTTCTCCAATTCATTGACCTGTCTCTAAATGAAACTGTTTAAAGCAGAACACCGCCCCCTCCCACCCCACTCTTAAAGGGTAAACATCTTTTGCGAGAAGGTCTCTGCTGTCAATCATCATTGAAAATGAGGGTATGTCTACACTTGCCCCGTACTTCGAAGTAGGGAGGCAAATGAAGCATACCGAAGTTGCAAATCAAGCCAGGATTTAAATATCATGCGCTTGATTTGCATGTTCCCGGCTGGTCGCCATTTTAGAAATTCACTAGCCCGGAGTGACTGCCCACGTCTACACTGGGCAGTGAAACAGGCGTCCGATTTAAAGCCCCTAATTCGAATTAGCTGGTAAACCTCATTGCAGGAGGAATACCAGCTAATTTGAGTTAGGGCTTTAAATCGGACGCTCGTTTCACTGCCACGTGTAGATACGGGCAGTCACTCCGGGCTAGTGAATTTCTAAAATAGAGACCGGCTGGGAACATGCAAATCAAGCACATGATATTTAAATCCCGGGCTTGATTTGCAACTTCGGTATGCTTCATTGCCTCCCTGCTTCGAAGTACGGGGCAAGTGTAGACACACCCTGAGTCTGAAGAGGAAGCAGAAGCAAGGAACATCAGGAAAATAAACCTTAAGCAAATTACAGGACTATGTAGCACTTTAAAGACTAACAAGATGGTTTATTAGATGATGAGCTTTCGTGGGCCAGACCCACTTCCTCAGATCCAATAGTGGAAGAAAATAGTCACAACCATATATACCAAAGGATACAATTTAAAAAAATGAACACATATGAAAAGGACAAATCAAATTTCAGAACAGAAGGGGAATGCGGGGGGGGGGGGGGAAGGTAAATGTCTGTGAGCTAATGGTATTAGAGGTGATAATTGGGGAAGCTATCTTTGTAATGGGTAAGGTAGTTGGTGTCTTTGTTGAGCCCCTCGCATAGAGTGTCAAATTTTAGCATGAATGACAGTTCAGAGGATTCCCTTTCAAGTGCAGATTTAAAAGGCTTCTGGAGTAGGATGCAGGTGATTAAGTCGTTGAGACAATGTCCTTTCTGGTTGAAAGGGCAAGAAACTGTTTTTTCTTTGTGATCCTGTCTGATATCTGTTTTGTGGGCATTAATCCTTTGGCGAAGTGTCTGAGACGTTTGTCCAATGTACATAGCAGACGGACACTTTCGGCACATGATAGCATAAATTATATTTCTGGATGCGCAGGAATATGTGTTCTTGATCTTATAACTCACTTGGTTAGGTCTAATAATGGTATCAGCAGAGTGAATATGTGGAAAAAGCTGGCAACGGGGTTTGTTGCAAGGGAAGGTACCAGGGTTGGTATTAGTGTGGTATATCCTGTGGTTGTTGGTTAAAATCATCTTGAGGTTAGGTGGTTGTCTATAGGGGTATGTCTACACTACAGCGCTAATTCGAACTAACTTAGTTTGAATTAGTTAATTTGAACTAAGCTAATTCGAACTAGTGCATCTAGACCTAAAAACTAGTTAGAATTAGCATTTTGCTAATTCGAACTAGCAGGTCCACATTGAGTGGACCCTGAACCGAGGTTAAGGATGGCCGGAAGCAGTGCCGGCAGGGCATCAGATTAGGACTTAGAGCGTGGAGCTGCTGTCTCAGGCTAACCGAGGACTGTGCTTAAAGGGACCCGACCCCCACCCCGAACTGACAGTTCTCAGGGGTTCCCCGCTTGCAAAGCAGTCCTGGCTTGGAGTGCCCTGCGTGCCCATACTCGGCACATCACAGCACTCGGCCATCAGCCCAGCTGCACTTGCCGCAGGCTGCCATGCGGGGGGGGGGGGTCAATCGGGGAGCTGCAGGAGAGCTTCCACCCTGAGGAGCCTGCAGAGCCACCCCAGTCCTCCCTCACCTCCTTCCACTTACCCCTCCCTAGCCCCCCTTCCTGATGTACAAAATAAAGGACGCGTGTGTTCAAAAATAGAAACTCTCTTTCTTGAACAAAACTCGGGGAGACTGGAAAAAGGAGGTGGGAGAGGGGAAGGGAGAGGGGAAAGCATCTAAAATGATCAGGGGTTTGGAACAGGTCCCATATGAAGAGAGGCTAAAGAGACTGGGACTTTTCAGCTTAGAAAAGAGGAGACTGAGGGGGATATGATAGAGGTCTATAAAAGCATGAATGGTGTGGAGAGGGTGCATAAAGAAAAGTTCTTCATTAGTTCCCTTAATAGAAGGACTAGAGGACACCAAATGAAATGAATGGGTAGCAGGCTTCAAACTAATAAAAGAAAGTTGTTCTTCACAAAGCAAATAGTCAATCTGTGGAACTCCTTGCCACAGGAGGCTGTGAAGGCTAGAACTAGAACAGAGTTTAAAGAGAAGTTAGATAAAGCCATGGAGGTTGGGTCCATGGAGTGGTATTAGCCAGGGGGTAGAAATGGTGTCCCTGGCCTCTGTTTGTGGAACACTGGAGATGGATTGCATGAGAAAAATGGCTTGGTCATTATCTTCAGTCCATCCCCTCCAGGGTCCCTAGGGTTGGCCGCTGTCGGCAGACAGGCTGCTGGGCTAGATGGACCTTTGGTCTGACCCAGTACGGCCGTTCTTATGTTTTTATGTTCTAAGCTCAGGGCTCAGTAGTGTAGAGATACCATAGGGCTGTGTCTACATTGGCACCCTTTTCCTGAAAAGGGATGCTAATGAGACACTTTGGAATTGCAAATGCCGCAGGGGATTTAAATATCTCCTGCGGCATTTGCATGAACATGGCTGCCGCTTTTTTCTGGCTCGGGGTTTTGCCGGAGAAAAGCGCCAGTCTAGACGGGATCTTGCGGAAAATTAACCCTTTTCCGCAAGATCCCTTATTCCTACTTATCCCTTGGGTTTTTGGGCTTTTGCCCGAACGGGAACATCAAAGCATTTGTGCAAGAAGCACTGATTTCGGACAGTAGCGCGTCACTGCTTTTGCGCAAAATCAAGCGGCCAGTGTAGACAGCTGGCAAGTCTAGACGCAGTCCAGGTGTGGTCTCACCAGAGCCGAATAAAGGGGAATAATCACTTCTCTAGATCTGCTGGCAATGCTCCTGCTAATGCACCCTAATATACCATTAGCCTTCTTGGTTACCAGGGCACACTGTTGACTCATATCCAGCTTCTCATCCACTGGAATCCCCAGGTCCTTTTCTGCAGAACTGCTATTTAGCCAGTCGGTCCCCAGCCTGTAACAATACTAAGGATTATTTCATCCCAAGTGCAGGACTCTGCACTTGTCCTGTTTGAACCTCATCAGATTTCTTTTGGCCCAATCCTCTAATCTGTTTAGGTCACTCTGGACCCTATCCCTGCCCTTCAGCATATCTACCTCTCCCCCTGGCTTAGTGTCATCCACAAACTTGCAACCCATCCCCTCATCCACGTCATTAATAAAAATGTTGAACAAAACCAGTCCTAGAACAGACTCTTGGGATACTCTGCTAGAAACCGACTGTCAACCTGACATCAAGCTGTTGATCATTACTTGTTGGGCCTGACAGTCCAGCCAGCTTTCTGTCCATCTTACAGTCTATTTGTCCAATCCATATTCCCTTAACTTTCTGTCAAGAATATTGTGGGAGACCATATCAAAAGCTTTGCTAAAGTCAAGGTATATCACATCCACTGTCTTTCCCATGTCCACAGAGCCAGTTACCTCATCATAGAAGCTAATCAGATTGGTCAGGCATGACATGCTCTCCGTGAATCCATGTTGACTATTCCTGATCATTTTCCCCTCTTCCAAGTGCCTCAAAATAGATTCCTTGAAGATCCCCTCCACGGTTTTTCCAGGGACTGAGGTACGGCTGACTGGTCTGTAGTTCCCTGCATTGTCTTTCTTCCCTTCTCTAAAGATGGGCACTACATATGCCTTTTTCCAATCATCCGGGACCTCTCCCAATCTCCGTGAGTAAATAGATAGATTACAGTGCTTGGTGTTTTTATTCCTGTTCTGTGAAAACACCAGGGCTGTGTCTACACTGGGCCACTTATTCCGGAAAATCAGCCGCTTTTCCGGAATAAGCTGAGAGCTGTCTACACTGGCCCTTGAATTTCCGGAAAAGCAACGACGCTCTACTGTACAAAATCAGCCGCTATTCCGGAACAACTATTCTGCTCCCGCTCGGGCATAAGTCCTTATTCCGGAACACTGTTCTGGAAAAGGGCCAGTGTACACAGCCCGGTAGTCTTTTCCGGAAAAAAGCCCCGATCGCGAAAATGGCGATCGGGGCTCTTTTCCGGAAAAGCGCGTCTACATTGGCCACAGACACTTTTCCGGAAAAAGGGCTTTTCCGGAAAAGCAGCCTGCCAATGTAGATGCTCCTTTTCCGGAAAAACTGAAAACGGAATAGTATTCCGTTTTAAGCAGTTCCGGAAATTCATGCCAGAGTAGACACAACCCAGTTGTGTAGATAATAGATGTTGTGTTTGCTGGCAGAAGTGCATGCAGGTTGATGTGTTTGGGCATAACTGGGGTCTTTTAGCTGGGGGATGCCGTGCTCATTGCAGAGATACGCTTTATTAATTGTGCGGTGGCAGTGCCTTGTAGCTGCTGTGATGGGTCACAAACCTGCTGTATCAGGCGCTATACAAACTGAACACACAGTGCCACCCAAAGAGCTTAGGTGTTATGAAGCCAGTGGAGTTACTCTGAGTAACCCTTTCCAAGCCTCTTAAAAAGAGCATGTTTGTTTGTTTTAAATTCTCCCTACTGAAATTTCCTGTTGATTTTCTTTTTAGCAGTGTCTGTTGGCTTTTCACTGCAGCAGCGGCCGGACAGTACTAATCTCTTGTAATAATGGTACTGCCTCTTAGAGGAGTTGGGTTTTTAATATGATCATTCTCCTGTGGCAGTGTCTCTTTAAGCAGCTAGGATGGATGGGCTCTGTGAAGTACGGTAACAAAGCACAATATATATGTTAATCTGGCTGTAATGAAAGCCTTCATGTAACTCGTGGCATTCACTGAAGCAAGTGCACTTATTAGCTGGAGGAAATGAACCTCTTGGGAGAAACTAGAGGGGACAGGACACATCTGAAGGTGCTTCACAGCAGAATGCCCCATCCGATGGTGCAGGCCTAGCAAGACCCAGTTAGAGAAGGAAGGAGCAACCGAAAGAGCCATCTGACCACTGAGGACAGTTTTTCATATGAGCAGGCTGAGGCTGTTAGCTCCTAGAGAGGATGCAGCCTGCTCTTCACTTCTGCAGCACAGAGGCTGAGCGTGTTTGGCGAGCGGAATGCCTGATTCAGAGGAAACCCTCTTGGCTCTCGGTGTGACTCTGTATGGCCGGTCTTACGTACTTACACTTAGATCTTATAGATACACATCTCAATTGATGGTAATGCAGAGCGTAAAATTGACATCTTAGATGGGGACTTTGGAGCAGCTGTGCAGAACCCAACCCTACCTGTGCTGCTTCCAAAAATTGCAGTAAGTACTAGAGAGGCAGTCTGGTGCAGTGGCTAGGGTTGGCCTGCTACGAACTCGCAGTAAGAGCTTGGTCACATCCCCATGGGTGCTGCTGCACTGCTCATGCTGCTACACTGCAGCAAGGGATATAATTTCCAGGTTGCCTGGGTGTCTGCATGCCAGCTCTGATGGAGTCAGGGCACGTAAAACAGGAGCAGTGGATGGGTGAGCCAGGGGTTTCTGATGGGACTGTAGCCTGGCTATCCTGCTATTTTAGCCTGCTCATTCAATCAAAGCTAGTGGATACATCTAACCAAGCTGGAAATCACTCTTCCCCAGGTGCTGGACAGACCCAGTGTCCTTCGTGCCTCAGTTCCTCTTCTGTAAAATGGGGATGTGACGGACTGGGCCGAGTCTGAGCAACGCTGAGGGCATCCTCTCAGGACAGATTGCTCAAAACCAGGGCTCCTTACAGCCCCTGACTGGAGACCTTTCCCAAACAGGTCACAAACTAGTCACACAGAGCGCTTCAGCTGCCAATCCGGCTAGCAGGAAGCCACACAAGCTCTCAGACATCCCAGCTCTCCTTGTGCCACAATCAGCCCCAAGCCTTACACGCAGGTGAGTAAGACTGGCCAGGGAAGATCAGGGGAAGAGGGGTGGCCAGTGGAAGTGGGACTGGCTGGGGGAGCTCAGGAGGAGGAGGGGAGAACTGGCTGCTGGAAACAGGGCTGGTGGCGGGTGCAGCGGGGCTGGCCAGGGGAGATCGGGAGGAGAAGTGGGGGAGAACCAACCGGCTAGCTGGGGGGTGGAGGCTGACCCCACATGGTCCAGATGAAGTGCGAGTCAGTCCGGCTGCGGCTCCACCACGCCCTTGACCAGTGGCAGGAGCACGGACTGGACTGCCCCCCCCGCCTCACGCAACCAGGGCTCCCAGCACCGATCGCGCCCCGCCACTCATCCGCTCCCCCACCCCCGCCAGGCTTCTGGGTGCCCAGTCGGAAAACCAGAAAATACCGGACATGCACATGTCCAGTATTTTCTGGATTTTTTTTACCAGACAGAGCCCAAAAAAACTGACTGTCCGGTAGAAAACCGGACACCTGGCAACCCTAAGACGTTAGGGTGTGCCTGGGCTCACCCGGCATACCCTGTACACACGCCAGTGATTCATACCTCTGCATACACACAGCACAGGAGTACATGAGTAGCAAACATAGGCTCAGTAGAACATACGCTTTCATTTGACACCTCGCATGGCCCCCTTTTTACAGACTTTGGGGCAAACACCCCCCGTGGGCGCAGCAGTGATCTGGCTGCTCCCCTAACAATCCAGTAACATGACAGGGCATGATAGCAGTGCGGTGGGGTCAGTCTATTCAAGACCATGAAGTACCATCGGAGGGGGAATTCAGCTCCTGCCTCTGTGGACCTGGGGACTCTCATCCCAGCTCCCATCCTTCACGAAGCAGCTCGTGCTTGAGGTGCTTGGTGTCTGGCTGTGAGTCTGGACAGCTGCAATCCCTTAGATTTGGATGTGGACTAGACATCCTGCTAAAAGCATGGTGTTAAAATGGCAGCACACACACTGTCTGTGTCAGGGCTCAGGAAAGGAGAGATCAGCATTCGGCATCCCTCGCACCTCTGGGGGGAAATGAAGAGTTATTGCGGCAGCTGTTAACTGTTGTCCCAAGGGGTTCGAAGCTCTGGTGAAAGCCTGGGAGAGCTGGAGATAAAGCACTCTCGGCTGCGAGTGTTAATGTTGGAAACAACTTTCCAGGGGAGGTTCAGGTGCACCCAAACCCAGTGGCTGTGTCTAGACTGGCAAGTTTTTTCCACAAAAGCAGGTGCTTTTGCGGAAAAACTTGCCAGCTGTCTACACTGGCTACTTAAATTTCCGCAAGAACACTGACGATTTCATGTAAGATTGTCAGTGTTTTTGCGGAAATACTGTGCTGCTCCCATTCAGGCAAAAGTCCTTTTGCGCTAAAGCTTTTGTGCAAAAGGGCCAGTGTAGACAGCTCAGATTTGTTTTGCACAAAAAAGCCCCAATCGCGAAAATGGTGATCGGGGCTTTTTTGCGCAAAAGCGTGTCTAGATTGGCACGGACGCTTTTCCGTAAAAAGTGCTTTTGCGGAAAAGCATCCGTGCCAATCTAGACGCTCTTTTCCACAAATGCTTTTAACGGAAAACTTTTCCGTTAAAAGCATTTGCGGAAATCATGCCAGTCTAGACGTAGCCGGTGGGTTTAGAGCCATTTCTGTGATAAATTCTTCCACCCTTACTGAAGAGCTTAATAAACAACAACACCAGCAGGCTGAGTTGTGCTTATTAGAACCAGGAGGAGCCTGCAGGCCCAGGGAGGACTTAAAAATCCCTGGAAAGGAAACAAGAACCTTCACCAAAGCCTGGCTGTTATTTCCCTCGGTTGCTGCAGCAACCGACATTACAGAGAAATCAGATGCTGCAGCAAGAAGTGCTCCAAATGCCTCAGGTGACACAGTGCTCGTGGGGTCCCTGGTGCAGCACCAGCAACATGCACGGCTCTTCATGGCTGGCTACAGCAGTGTTTCTCAACCTTTCTTTTTTTTTTTTTACAAAGTACTCCCTTGAAAAAATTGTAAGTACCCCATACCTACAGTTTTCAGACACACACAAAGGCTACGTCTAGACTGGCCCCTTCTCCGGAAGAGGCATGCTAATTTCAAATTTTTTCCTACCTGAAGTAGGAATAAGAGATCCTCCGGAAAAGGGCTTTATTCCGGAGGATCGCGCCAGTCTAGATGCTTTTTTCCGGCTTTTCCCCAAGCCGGAAAAAAAGCGGCGGACATATTTATTTAAATCCCGCGGGGGATATTTAAATCCCCTGCGGATTTCCCTATTCCAAAGTTTGAAATTAGCATGCCTCTTCCGGAGAAGGGGCCAGTCTAGACGTAGCCAAAATGTTTGTGCCATTCCAACACATTTGTTTAAACAACTTAATCATAGCTGGGCGGGCGATGACATTTTTGGGTGTAAAAAGTACAAAAATAATAAAGCGCTGTAAAACTTAAAACACATTGGCTACGTCTACATTGGCACCCTTTTCCGGAAATGCTTAAAACGGAACAGTTTTCCATTATAAGTATTTCCGGAAAAAGCGCGTCTACATTGGCAGGATGCTTTTCCGGAAAAGTGTCTGTGCCAGTGTACACGTGCTTTTCCGCAAAAAAGCCTCGATCGTCATTTTCGCGATCGGGGCTTTTTTGCGGAAAAGAAATCTGTGCTGTCTACACTGCCCCTTTTCTGGAACAGTTTTCCGGAAAAGGACTTTTGCCCAAACGGGAGCAGCATAGTTTTTCCGGAAAAGCACTGATGATTTTACAGTAGATCGTCAGTGCTTTTCTGGAAAAGCAAGTGGCCAGTGTAGACAGATGGCAAGTTATTCTGGAAAAGCGGCTGATTTTCCGGAATAAGTGGCCAGTGTAGATACAGCCATTTTGTTTTCTCCAAATTTCAGTTGTGTTGATGTATCCCCCAGACTTCTCTCGAATACCCCTAAGGGTACTCGTACCACTGGTTGAGAAACACTGGGCTAGAGTACGTAGAGTCAAACGTGAGTCCAGTGCTGAGTCTGACGCAGGAGTGGGAACGAGGGGTGAGCGCCACACGAGAATCACAGTGATCCGAGGAGGAGGAAGACTCCTTGGACATGGTGTCTTGGTTCGAGGTGCAGATGCTAGTGCTTGTCCGCTCTCTCATTGCCTTGAATGGAGGAGGCTCCCTGCAAACCAAGAGAGGAGAGTACCTGAGTCCCAAGAGCCAGCATCACCAGAACATATTAGAACTTGGGGAATGCTGGAGTAGATCCCAACATTCATTGTATTCTGGATTCACTGTCCCACACTCAAACACTCCACCCTTAGCGTGGGAGGCCTTCAGCTTTTTACATTCAACTTCAGAAGCTACACCTGCCCAGTAGAGATCTGCAGAAGCTCACGCTGGGCCGAGTTTCTGGCAGGACAATAGGTGTGTTAGACTATGCCTCACTAAAAAATCCCTTTTGAGCAAGATTCCTTATTCCTCAAAAAATGAGGTTTCTATGATTCTATGAAAAGCTCCCCTCCAGAGTCCAACACCCATTTCAGGTAAGCCACTTATGCACCTTTCCTTACGGGATGTCTACACACTTAAACCACTTTAATAAGGACAATCTAAACCGACAGTGGTGGAAGCTCTCCCATCAACATGACAGTCGTTACCAGGGGGTAGGTTGGGGGATTTGTCACACTCCTGAGTGATGTGGTTACACCAACATAGGACTGTTGTGGAGACCAGGGTTTAGCTTGGTGAGATGTGCTTCCCATAAAGTGCTTGAGTGTGAAGCATGTAGTAAAAATGTAAACAAGCTGTTAACTCTTCGCTTCAGGGGCCTAGACCTTAAATGCTTGAATTTGATTTTAAAGGAGGCATACTAGACTGAGGGTGTGTCTAGACTACAGAGTTTTGTCGACAAAAGTGGACTTTTGTCGACAAAACTATACCTGCGTCTACACTACCGCTGAGTTCTGTCGACATAACGTCGACAGAACTCAGCAGTTTTGTCGACGCTGGTAAACCTCATTTTACGAGGCATAACGCCTTCTGTCGACAGAGTTTCTGTCAACAGAAGGTGTTATTGCATGTAAACTGTCCTTTGCGTCTACACTACCATGTAGACAAAGCAGCTTGCTTTGTCGACAGAACTGAATGTAGTGTAGACGCTCTTTGTCAACAGAAGTTTTGTCGACAGTATCTGTCGACAAAACTTCTGTCGACAAAAGCCTGTAGTCTAGACGTACCCCAAATGAAAAAAAATCTCTCCTCTGTCTTCATCTGCTACTAGAGAGACCCATTGCATTTTCCATCTTGTGTTTGTGAGATGATTATAAACTGAAGTTATTTGGACAAATAATACAATACCACGGCTATTAATTTGAAACTCATATTTGTCGATTTCTGACTCTGTTTTCTCTCTCTGCTCTGAACCTGATCCTTGAGGAATGTGATTCACCCAAGTTTAGAAGTATCATTACGTTTAATCTTTAAATATTAGGTTAGACAAGATTTTCTTTTAAAGGTTTCACAAGGGATCGACACTGCTAGAGATAAAAATATCACTTCTGAACCTATTCCAGTCCACCTGTGGTATTCAAGTGTAAAGTGAAGGCTGAAAAGGGGGTTCTTTCCAGATCTGGTGAGGAGCTTTGTGCTTTTGTTAAATGAAACATCACATTTTATCAGAGAGGATGAGGCAGCATTTAGTGGATGAGTGGTCCATTGTAGTTTGGTACATCCTGTGCGCTTAACCTCTCTTCTTTATTTATGTAATGGCCTTCAGGTGCTGGTCAGTTTCTTGATCCTGTGCTGATAGATATTACTGCAGACATTATGAGCTGTGTAATCTGCACTCATGCCATTGTGATTGGAGTAACACTGTTTAAGAGAAAAATTTCCAAAGCACAAAGGCCATTCCATGTCTAACAACCCACGAGCCTTTGGAAATCTCCCCCTAATTCCTAGAGAAATTGGAAGTATAGCTAGACCTGGAAGGTTTAAACTTGTATCGATAAATTTCAATGAACAATTATTTCACTGCACACACACAAACCACCAACAAAATATTTCCATTGATAATAAATGAATTTTATAGATTGGCGAAGTAAGAAAAATGAAGCTTGAGAACTTATTGATTGATGGATATTTACTATGTGTATTTTGACATGTGATGTTGAAATTTGTATTGCAATGCTTTAACTTTTTACATCTCAGTATCTGCTGTCATTAAATAACAATTGTTCCCCTTATTATCTGTCTTTCCCCCATAATGGTGAAAATTTGATTTGGTAAAAAAATAAATCTATAATTTCAAGCAACTGAAAATTTGAATAGATAAAAATTAAAAATACTTAAAATATCACTAGTATCAGAATTATGAAAAAAATGAACTCTGCCAAACCTAAATGTAACACATAAGATGCAAAACAAATACATAAGCAAGCGGAAGAGGGATATTTTGGCTCAATCCCCCGCCTAGCACAAGATAGAAGCATGGCATGATCAGAACAAACTCTCCTACCTAGAGGACAAGGCACGTGATCCCCAGCCACTAATGAGAACTGGTGAGACCCCTTTTGTGAATGTGTATGCGTGTGTGTGTTTCAGTGCTAGGTTGTTATCAAACAGCAGGAATCATGTCTGAGTCACGGCCTGCAGCACTGTATTGTTATTAAAGAGCTCAGAAGCAGTTGTTTATTGTAAAGGTGCATCGCAATACGTGCACCTGCAATAGTACCATCCCATTTTTCTCTTCTCTTAGTATTCTAGTAGCACAGCCAGGAAGTGCAGCCAAGTATGCAGAGTATAACCCTGTAGAAAGTGCCTGCTTCTTAAAATCATTAATTTAGCAGCACCTGCTTTGTATCTCTTTTTTACTTTCAGTCTCATCTTATTGATCCCTTTAGGATGGAGTAGGTGGCCACTTTGCAATGCTGCACGTCTGCAGGTGATAGAAATGTCTGAATTATGTCACGGCTGACCCTGGTTAGTTCAAAGAAACTGTTTCTCTCTTGGTAGCAGGTCAAGCTAAATGGAAAAGCCGCAGTGGTGCTGGCAGCTATGGTGACAGGTAGTGCATGTATTAATTCCTGCATGGTGTTTGTGAATAATCCGTGAACTGAAACTGATTAGTAGGCAAGTGAGGAATTCTCTCCAAAACATACAAATACTCTAATCGGTGTTGACAGTTGCACTGAGTTTTGGCTTCTTATAAATAAATCCCCATTTCCTGTCTCCATCTTTGTTATGCTAAGAATGGGATGCAGCCAGTCTAATCTCTGGCTGTTCCTAGTTAATGTCAAAATGCTAGATGACTTTTAGCAGTTTGGTTTTCTGCTGTTTGCAGCTCCAGGTTCCCAGGGGTTTTTCTTTTACAACGATTTCCCTTCCTGGATTTGTTCTTCCAACAGATGCCCATGCTGGCTTATTGTCAGAGCTCAGGCTGTGGCTGTGTGCTCTAGTTTGCTGTAGGTCCAGTCACGTTGTTCTGAGCGCGAGTAAGCAATGCACGTGTATTATTCCAAGTACCATCTTTTTGTTCTGTGTTTCTACAGTGCTGAGCACAATATGGTCTGGGTGCAAGACTGAGATTTCTGGGAGCTACAGTAATACATAGTAATAATACAATATAAATGATTGCTTAAAGCCTGACTCTACAAACCTTGGTGAGTTGAAGCTTTAAGTAATGATTTAAATGAAAGGACTAAATGGGTTAATCCCTTTGGCAAAGGATCCGTTCAGCATCATTAAAGAGACATCTTTTTCTCTGGTTTATGACATATAGGAGTTCTTATGTTATGTTTCTAGTTCTTATGTAAAGTTTGTTTGAGCACAGATATTGCCCACAATTCTCACAATTCTATTTTTTCAAATTGTGCCTTTCCAACATTTCTGTCCTATTAATGTAGCCTCTGACAGGCTGTCCTTGAAAAGCTCTGAACTGCAGTGAATAGTTATGCCTATTTACTGCAATGTGCTTGACTGCATCACCAGATATTTTCTGTAGTCTAAAGCTGACTCTGTCTCCAAATGGAAAGTTCCAAAGAGCAAATTGTGTTACCCCACTACGAGACAGAGGAATTTGTTGAGAACTCTTTCTCCATCCCACACGGACGTGACAAATGACCGCTACTTGCAATGGAAATGTAAATTTGGGAAGCTACGGGTATACAGGTTCAACCTGTATGGCCCACACTTCCATCCTCCGGACCTTCTGTGGTCTGGCATCCTTGTGAGTGCTCTCAGGCCTCTGATCAGCACTCCTTCCTCGGCCTTCCCATGCTTCTGGAGCACCACGAATAGCTCATTTGCCCCTCTCAAGCTCAGGGAAGGAGGAGGGAAGGACTGGTACAGGGGACCCTTGGGGGAAGAGGCAGAGGGGCTGCAGAGCCCTGCATCTGGGAGCCAGAAGTGCAGCTCCATGGCCAGGCTGCCATAGGGCTCAGTTAAGTCTCAGCTTGACAAAGCCCTGGCTGAGTTGATTTAGTTGGGATTGGTCCTACCTTGGGCAGGGGGCTGGACTTGACGACCTCCTGAGGTCTCGTCCAGCTCTATGGTTCTATGATTCTAGTGTACTCCCATGGGGCTGGGGGCTGTGCTCTTCTGTCAATATTGGCCCTTCTGCTGCCGCTGGAGTGAAGCCCTAGAACTGGCAGCAGCAGCGGGGCTGGCATTGATGTCCCCTGTTTGGGCAGATTCCCTGGTTCGGGACGAGTCAGGTCCTGAGGGTGCCAGACCAGGGAGGTCCAACACTGACTGGGTCAGAAAGTGAAAATGCCACACTCTCTTAAAAGTGCAGGGCAGCTCTGCGCAAAATCTTGCCGCCTGTCTACACTGGCCGCGAGTATTTGCGCAAGAACACTGACTTTGTAATGTACAAAATCAGTGGTTCTTGCGCAAATACTCTGACGCTCCTGCTCAGGGATAAGCCCCCTTGCGCAAGTATTCTTGCACAAGAGGGCCAGTGTAGACCGCAATGTTAATTTCTTGTGCAAGAAAGCCAGATGGCTAAAATGCCCATTGGAGCTTTCTTGCGCAAGAGAGCGCCTACATTGGCACGTATGCTTTTGCGCAAAAGCAAATCTTTTGCGCAAAGGCACATGCCAGTATAGACGCTCTCTTGCGCAAATAGTTTTAACGGAAAAACTTTTTCGTTAAAAGTATTTGCGCAAAATCATGCCAGTGTAGATGCAGCCAGTAACTTTTCAGAGTAGAACCACACTTCAGGTTTCACACACAGCTGTTTTCTTCATTGACTGGGAAAACCTGGCTTCATGGAATTGTGATGGTCTGTCACAGACCCTGCCATTTCTTTATCAAGGTGATTCTATTTCTGACATCAGTATCCTCATCATATGCTAGTTAACTAATCAGTTCAGCAGTTGCATTATATATATATTTTAGCTGCTGCTATAGTAAGAAAATAGATCATCTTGCTGAGCAAGGAACAGTTCTGTACTGGCAGGAGGATCAGGTAGATTACCTGCTATTTTAGGGCACCCTTTTCCATCTCTAATTTTTAAGAGTTGTGAATTATTGTCTATTGTGCTAGTACAATGAATAGATCATGCTGATGCAAAATGCTAGTTACTCATTGTAATGGTCCATACATCTATAGATCTAAACACTCAATAGATAGATGGCAGATAGTAAGAGCTGGAATTCCATTGTGCAGCTGTGGTGATAAATTGCAAGTGAGAGGAATTTTTCCATTTCATATAGCCCAGGGCTCCACAACCTTTTCAAACCAAAGAGCCAAACTACATCAAAATTCAGAACAAGAGGACAACAAAGAGCCAGTATAAGAATGCCCATTTGCATAACTGAAAATATGCTCATTAATATTTTAGATAATTGAAATGATGATTAATAATAGCATAAATGAAACACTGTACTCCTGGAATGTATTGAATGGGACTTCTGCTTCTGCTGGAGGTGTGGTTTCTGGATGTGGGGGTCCTCCGGGCAGGGGTTGAAGTGTGTGGGAGGTGCAGGAGGCAGGGCAGGGCACGGCACTGGGGGTGGGAAGTAGAATATGTGGGGGAGACCCTAGGGCCGGATTACCTTACTTTGCCAGGGGGTCCCCTCCTACCCATGCTGTAGCAGAAGGGGGCCATTGCCAGCCCTGCATCCATGTGGAAGCCAGACCACGAGGTCTCCTCTGAATCAGGGTGAGGGACAGGACGTTGTGGTCAGGTGGGGGCTGGGATCTGATTACGGCCTTGTTGGCCAGGCTGCTGCAGCTGGAGCCCAAGTTGGGTTATCACGGCCGGGTTGTTGCAGCAGTTGCGGGGCCGCTGGCCGTGTGCCACAGAATCTGCCCTAGGAGCACCGGGGCTGGGGACAGACTGTGGCAGTCAGATGGGGGCCGGAGCCAGGCTGTTGTGGCCAGAAAAAGGCATCTGCTGCCAGCAGCTCCCAGCTAGGACCCCCCCCCACATCCCCTCAGTTGGCCTTTTAAACAAGCGGAGTGCAAATATTTTCAGCCCTTGCTGTAGCACAGCTGGTTCTTACCTGGGCGCACCACCTTACTTCCAGCTCTGGGCAAAGGTGAAATGGACAAAAAAGCCCTCGTGACATGAGTAATTGAGCGTTTTTAAAATTTTGAATTAATTTTTCATTTTAATTTAAAAAAGGGTGTGTATTTGGGGAATGACAGATGAGCCCTATTTGGTTCCGTACGGAGCCACATTTGGTTCAAGAGCTGTAGGTTGCTGACCCCTGATATAACCCATGGCACTGTGATCTTTATATGGGATTTCAGCATTTACATTCAGAAATGTCAGGGGTTTGAGTGTCAAATTGCAGAATTCAGACCTGGAAAGTCTTTTCGGAACAGTTGCTAATGAAAAGCAAATGAGATTTAGAAACAATCTTTTTGTTTTAGTCACTTAAGATGCTTTATATTCTTGAGGAAGAGATTAAAGTTTTCTGGCTACAATGAGCACATTCAGATATAGCAAACAAGAGCAGTGGTGTAAGATCTTGATATCATCAGGGGGCTCATTCATTCACCAAAGGTATGTAGTGACCAGAGGACAAAAGGCCTGGTTTCTACCTGTACTTGACTGCCAGTGCTGGATAAATTCCATCCTAGACCTTCCAACTCACGGAAAGTTAGACAGGTCATCGCTAAGAGGTTCTCTCCAGCTGCTGCTGCAACCCACTCAACCTCTCTCCTCGCTACTTCCTCCCTAACCCAGGAACCTGAAGAGTTCAGTAAGCCCGTGAGCCTAAGACTGGGCCTGGAAAGAACAAACCTTGCTCGAGCAGTCCCCAGTTAATAGATTCCCCATTGTTTCCTCGAGGGCTGGTGTTCTCTCTGGTCACACCTTGTTTCTGCCATTGATTTGTTTCCCGCCTCACAGTCTCCTTTGATTTAACTTCTTGCAGCCGGGCAGAGTGGTGTCAAGCAGTTGAAGTGAGTCGTACCTGATGTTCATTCACAATAATGCAAATCGCTGTCACTCAACACCCAGGATCCAGGGAATCGTGGCCCTCGAGGGAGGCTGCTCTCTCTGTCTGCCCGTAGATCTGTGCAAGGATTTGGGGGGTGGGAGGGCACATGCTTCTGGAGAGGTCTGAGCCCCTCTTATTGGAAAGCCACCCAATCTACTGATTTCTCTAATGCTGAGCTCAGTGCCACTGTAAAGATAGTACTGGGAATTTTATATGAAACTAGAAGATTTACCTGATGCTGCTCAGACTGCAGGCTGCCCTTTTTCCGGAAAAGCATCCCTGGCCAATGTAGACGCGCTTTTCCGGAAAAGAGCCCCGATCGTCATTTCCGCGATCGGGGCTTTTTTCCAGAAAAGACTACTGGGCTGTCTACACTGGCCCTTTTCCGGAACAGTGTTCTGGAATAAGGACTTATGCCCGAGCGGGAGCAAAATAGTTTTTCCGGAATAGTGGCTGATTTTGTACAGTAGAGCGTCGTTGCTTTTCCGGAAATTCAAGGGCCAGTGTAGACAGCTCGCAGCTTATTTCGGAAAAGCGGCTGATTTTTCGGAATAAGTGGCCCAGTGTAGACACAGCCAGTGAGGGCTGGGTGAGGGATGACTTTCTGATCTTGCCTGCATTAAAAATAACTCAACTCACCAGTACCTCTTGAAAAGAAGCCAAACTTATTATTAGTGTCCACCGGGTATATCTGCACTTGGAGAAACTGAGCAGCAAGCTAGCTAGCACTTCCATGACTCCAAGCCGTGTCCCCGAGATATGAATGTCTAATTCAGCAGACCAGCACTCTTAACAGCTGCTATTTGTGTGTGGTTCCCCCATCCTTTTGTTATCTTTCTAGGTGTTTGGGGCTAGAGGGGACTCATACAGAGTGTACCAATTTGCTTAATTTATAGGCCAGCCCAGTACCCTTCTCAAATATTTTGAGCCTCACCATTATAGCTTATCCAATTGCTACCAGAATACTAGCATTGTATTTCTTTTTAAACACCCACTCAACCAATGCTAAGCTGCAGTGACAGCTGTGTACATGATTTATGTCAGCTGTAAGGACCCTCCATAAGTACTCACCAGTCAAATAAATGTTTGCACCAATATACTATTCCAGTAAGTGGCTGATTGCCAGAATAGGAAGGAAATGGAAATATCACGTATTCAATTAAAGGTATTAGATCTGTTTATGCTGCTGGAGCTGAACATGGAGATCTGAACTCACACAGGCACAGTTGTAATTCTGTGTTTATTGTAACTTTAGAAGAGCATATCTGCTATGTTCATGGCCTAAAAATAGAGAAGCTAGATACAAGCATGAAATACCTTATGGAAGGAAGGAGCATAACACTACTTAAAGTCAAGAACCTTAATGCATCAGAACCAAAACCCTGGAGACAAAGCAGACTGCTTTAAGGCAGAAGGCACAACTCAACATCACCCTTTTCTAGGCAAGCTCTTTGTAGAAAGTCTGCTAGATACAGATCTCATACTTCCTAATCTGCAAGTAGAGCCAGAAAACCTTCTGAGACTGTTGAGTAATAGCTTATAATTTTAACACATTTTTCCATACACCACAATATCCAGTCCTGTCCAGCTACCAGGAAACCAGAATGAAGTGAGAGGTTCATATTAGCAGTGCTACATATTATCTAACTGCTTGACTGGAGTGTCTGATTAATGTGCAGTTCGAACCCTGCACATTTATAGTTTATAGGAAGCACAATATTAATGGCAGCATACATCTGTCTTAGCCTCAGGCATTATCTGAGACCTCAATAAGTTCTTATTTAAGCACAGCATACTTGTATAAAACCTAGATGACGTCCCTCCGTTGCCCAAATAGTCATAAGGCACCTGTGCAAGCATTGATTAGATTCCAAGGAAATCTCTCTCAGTCTTTCCTGAGCGTGTTGCTTGACATTCCCCAATGGGATAGTGAAGACGTGGAGGCCAGAAGTAAAACCTCGCCTGCAAACAAATCTGACAGCATTATAGTTCTGCTGTCCAGAACTGCAGTTTCATCGCTTCTGTCATCTCCAGATTAAACCTGCCATTCCAAAAGATGGAAAACATTTAGCTTGGCAGAGTTTCCTGGACTCCAGGTTTAAGATAATACAGAGATCAAAGGGAAATCAGTAGCCACATTTGTTGGGAAAAAAAGATTTCATGTATGTGCATCATTCCCAGCCAGTTTATATTAAAATTTACAACTGCAGTGCTCTAGCACTCCATGGCTGTGTCTACATTGGCACCCCTTTCCGGAAAAGGGATGCTAATGAGACCAGTCGGAATTGCAAATGCCGCGGGGGATTTAAATATCCCCCGCGGCATTTGCGTGAACATGGCTGCCGCTTTTTTCCGGCTCGGGATTTTGCCGGAGAAAAGCACGAGTCTGGACGGGATCTTGCGGAAAATAAACCCTTTTCCGGAAAGTACAACTTGAAAGTAGGAATAAGGGATCTTCCGGAAAAGGGTTTATTTTCCGCAAGATCCCGTCCAGACTCGTGCTTTTCTCCGGCAGAATCCCGAGCCGGAAAAAAGCGGCAGCCATGTTCATGCAAATGCCGCGGGGGATATTTAAATCCCCCGCGGCATTTGCAATTCTGACTGGTCTCATTAGCATCCCTTTTCCGGAAAGAGGTGCCAATGTAGACACAGCCCATGAGGGCTTTTTGCCCTTCATGAAGCTGGGTGTGAATTCTTGCCATTCATTCTTGCCTTCCAAGATGGACTCCCAGAACCACTTCTGAATATTTAGGCTAGAGTTTAACTGGTATTTCCGTGGCCTTTTACAGTAAGAGGCTGTTCGCTGTGCCATCCCTTGCCATGAATAATTGTGTAGGAGGGGAAAATGAAGGTTATTCCCACCACTTCTCTGCAAATTGCCCCATGGAGGGAGGGGGCAGTTGGGTGACACTAAATGCCCCCCCTCAGTGTCCTGGGCTCTGCAGGATTTGCCTACTCGGGACGCCATGCAAGCCAGCCCCTCTGTGCTGTTCTGAGACACTGTTGTGTAGTGTGGCCGCTAAGATGCCATGCTGTAGCCATTAGCTGGTCTTTTCTGCCTGGGCCCTGTCCCCTTTGCCCTACGGCTCTGGCTGGGACCCAGAGCACATATGTACATTGTGTGCCTGCAGAGGTGTCCACAGGCTTTGGGGAAAGAAGGGGAAGGAAGATGTTTGTCTCTGCTGTTCCTTTTCCAATTTGCTCATTTCCCATCTCAGGCCAGCTGTCTTGGAATATCATGGCTACAATGTGATGAAAAACCTACGGCGCTCAGTCTCTGGTGACAGGTCTGCACAGCTCACACTGTGGGGCTAAAAATACCAGCAGAGATGCCCTCTCAGCATCTCAGAAGACCCAATACATACAATGCTATTCTAGAGCCAAGCCAATTGTGACTATGCTGTCTCTCTCAACGTAGACCTTCCGCTGGGGTTTCACTGCAACACCTGCGTCCCTTCCATGGAAAATCAACAGTCAAGACCTTAGTGAAGTTTACAGTCTCTGACCCTCTTTCCTTTCAAGGCCAAAACTCTGCTTGGGGATGTCACAGGGTGATAAGTTTGTTCCACCCCCACAGGGAAGCTGTTGTATCCTTGAGCTTCTTAGGACTGCGACCAACCCCATGTGTCCTACAATAGTAACCATAGTTATACACTCTGGCCCCTCCACCCAGGGTAGCGTGGCCTAGCAGCCAGACACTCTGGGAAACACATCTGGCACCCCAGCTCTGGGATTGAGGAGGTGGTAGGGGGACACAGGCCCTCCCTACTCCACTGGATCCCAGCCCAGGGCCCTGTTACAGTGGCACAGGCCACTGCTCCCTCTCACAGGGAGTCCAACCACAACTTGGGCTACAACAACCCATCCTGGGCTACTTTCTACCAGTCTCCACAGGCCTCCTTCCAGGTTCTCCCTCCAGATCCTCTACTGTGGCATCAGGGTCTCGCTGGCTGATCTCTGAGGCCAGTACCTCTGTGGGTGTGTCTAGACTACAGGGCTATGTCTACACTGGCGGGTTATTGCGCAAAAATGGCCGTTCTTCGGGAAAGCATTCACACTGCCCACCCGCTCTTGCACAAGAAGATTTACAGCAGGGCATGGTAAGAGAGGGCTTCTTGCACAAGAGCTATGCTCTTTTTTAACAGGTGTAAGCCGTCTTGCGCAGGAGCTCTTGCGCAAGAGGGCAGCATGGACGCTCGACAGGGATTTCTTGCGCAAGCAACCCCTATGGTTAAAATGGCCATCAGAGTTTCCTTGCGCAAGAGAGCGTCCACACTGCCGTGGATGCTCTTGAGCAAAAGCACAGCTCGCACAGGGCAGTGTGGACGTTTTCTTGCCCAAGACGTCTTGCACAAGAATCCTCGCGCAAGATGTTCTTGCACAAGCAGCCGCCAGTGTAGACATAGCCCAGGGTTTTTTCCAAAAAAGTAGCCTTTTTTCGAAAAAACTTCTCCTGCGTCTAGACAGCTGCCACATTCTTTCTAAAGTAAATCGAAAGAACGCAACAGTTTTTTCGACCACGGAAAACCTCGTTTTACGAGAAAGAAGGCATGTTTTCGGAAGTGCTCTTTCAAAAAAAGGCATTATGTAATGCAAACTGTGCTTTTTCGAAAGAGAGCATCCACACGGCCTGGGTGCTCTCTTTCGAAAAAGCGGCTTACTTTTTTGAGAAGTACTGGTTGTAGTCTAGACGCTCTTTTTCGAAAGAGGCTTGCAGTCTAGACGTAGCCTGAGGGGTCTCCTGCAGGAGCTAGGGCAGTACCTCCTTCCTCCTCAGCAGCCAGCCCAGGCTGAACCTCTCTTCGGGCTTTTATACCAGGGCTGCAGTCCGAGCATGCCCGGCAGAGCAGCAGGGGCGGGGCTTCTTCAGCCAGGGGAGCCTGGTCAAGCCCAGCGTTCCCAGTGCAGGGCTGGTCCACTCCATCACAGGGGGTAAGAGTTTTGTTTTGTTTTTCCCTGCTGCATGTAACATTGGGGGGTTCTGTGGTCCTCTGAGTCAGCTTGCTGTCTGTGGAGTTACCGATGAGCCTAGCTAGATTGCACACCACCCTGACACAAGCAGGAGTACCCCTCTCTGTAGGAAAAGGGCCGGTCTCCACCATTTAACAATCCATAATCCCGGTTATTGTAGGCATTAGCAGGGATTTGCTGTTCTTAGCTGCTCCTTTGTTTTAAATACTGAACCATCATTGCCTGCTGGACTGTGAACAAATGGATCCCATTCTCTCGTTGTGTGCTTGTGTGTGACAAAAGGCTCGGTGCGCTGTGGATACTCATGCCGAGGTCTCAGACCCAGGAGAACATGCTGATCTGTGATTTCTGCTATGGGCAGCTGTATAGAAAAGCAGCCCTATTTCTTGCTGAACTTCTCTTCTTTCTTAACTGCACTGCCATGTGGATTATCACTTACCCCTCCCCTCTTTCTGGTCTTCCCCTTTGGATCCCACAGCTTCTTCCATTGCACCTGTAGCTGTTAATGGCAGAGACCGTGCCCTAATGGCAGAGAAACCTCTGCCTGTGTCCCTTTAACTGAGACCAGCAGGCCGAGACTCCGAAAACTCCTTATTAGAGTTAGTCAGAAAATGAGTTTTTTTTTTTCGTGGAACATTTCCACAAAAACTAGTTTTCATGAAAATTTCCCGCTGAAAAAAATGACATTTTGGTAAAAGATCAAAAGCCAAAATATTCTGATTTGGAAACTGCAAGGTGCCTTTTAGGACTTTTCATTGCAGTCCCTCATGTTGCAACCTCCTCTCTTGGCCAGACTCCATGGGTGTGTCTAGATTACAGGGTTTTGTCGACAAAAGTGGACTTTTGTCTACAAAACTATACCAGCGTCCACACTGCCTTTGAGTTATGTCGACATAACTCAGCAGTTTTGTCCACATATGTAAACCTCATTCTATGAGGAATAACGCCTTTTGTTGACACAGTTCTGTCGATAGAAGGCATTATTGCATCTACACTGTCCTTTGCGTCCACACTGTTATGTCGACAAAGCGGCTGGCTTTGTCGACAGAACTGGATGTCGTCTAGACGCTCTTTGTCGACAGGAGCTTTGTCGACAGTATCTGTCGACAAAACTTCTGTCGACAAAACCCTGTAGTCTAGACGTACCCCATCTGTCATGGAGAGATGGGGAAATAGAACTACAGCTCCCCCGGGGTATCACAGGGAGCTATCCAATGGAAATTAGACTTGGGGTGCTTCACTTATTACAAACTAATAATCAGTAGGAGCAGCCACTTTTAGGAATAGAATAATAGAATCATAGAATTCTAGGACTGGAAGGGATCTCGAGAAGTCATCGATTCCAGTCCCCTGCCCTCATGGCAGAACCCAGTACTGTTTAGACCAGGGTTTCCCAACCAATGGGTCGGGACCCAGATATGGGTTGCCATTACATTTCAAAGGGGTCACCAAGTGTCTCCCCAGGTGGCTGTGCCTTCCCGTCTCCCCGTTTTTGAATTGCCTTGGGTCACCAAATCTTTCTGAATTGTCAAAATGGGTCCCCATCTGGAAAAGGTTGGGAACCGCTAGTCTAGACCATCCCTGATAGACATTTATCTAACCTACCCTTAAATATCTCCAGAGATGGAGATTCCACAACCTCCCTTGGTCATTTATTCCAGTGTTTAACCACCCTGACAGTTAGGAACTTTTTCCTAATGTCCAACCAGCAGGATTGTGAACTGTTGATAACTACTCTCTGGGAATGATTATCCAGCCAGTTATGCACCCGCCTTATAGTAGCCCCATTTAAGTTGCATTTGCTTAGTTATTGATAAGAATATCATGCGAGACCGTATCAAATGCCTTACTAAAGACTAGGTATACTACATTCACTGCTTCTCCCTTATCCACAAGACTCATTATCCTATCAAAGAAAGCTATCAGATTGGTCTGACATGATTTGTTCTTTACAAATCCATGCTGACTGTTCCTTATCACCTTATTATCTTCTAAGTGTTGGCAGATGATTTCCTTAATTACTTGCTCCATTATCTTTCCTTGTACAGAAGTTAAACTGACTGGTCTGTAGTTTCCTGAGTTGTTTTTATTTCCCTTTTTATAGATGGGCACTATATTTGCCCTTTTCCAATCTTCTGGAATCCCTCCTGTCTTCCATGATTTTCCAAAGATGATAGCTAAAGGCTCATAAGAACATAAGAACGGCCGTACTGGGTCAGACCAAAGGTCCATCTAGCTCAGTATCCTGTCTACCGACAGTGGCCAGCACCAGGTGCCCCAGAGAGGGTGGACTGAAGACAATGATCAAGCGATTTGTTTCCTGCCATCCCTCTCCAGCCTCTGACAAACAGAGGCCAAGGACTCCATTTTATCCCCTGGCTAATAGCCTTTTATGGACCCAACCTCCATGAAATTATCTAGCTTCTCTTTAAACTCTATTATAGTCCTAGCCTTCACAGCCTCCTCTGGCAAGGAGTTCCACAGGTTGACTGCACGCTGTGTGAAGAAGAACTGTCTTTTATTAGTTTTAAACCTGCTCCCCATTAATTTCATTTGGTGTCTTCTAGTTCTTCTATTTAGGGAACTAATTAATAACTTTTCTTTATCGGCCCTCTCCACGCCACTCATGATTTTATATACCTCTATCATCTCCCCCCTCAGATACATCCTTTATGAGGTGTCTTTAGCTAGAGAAGAAAGACAATCTTACGATTTGTGAAATCGGCCCATTGTCCGTCTTTGTCAGGCTAGTCCAAGATAGCAAAGCCTTCCTCCTTTTCAGTGTCCACTCAGCAGGTCTTTCAGGCCTTTCATCTAGCTCATCTCCACAGTACTAGAAGCCACTATCATACCATATGGATGAAACCAACCAATCTCAGATCCACACACAGTGTTTACTTGTCCATCATTCTCCTAGCATCCCTTCCTCTAGTGCCCTGGAAGAGAATCCTAGTGCCGGAAGAGACCTCAGGAGGCATCGAGTCCAATCCCTGCCCAAAGCAGGACCAATCCCAACTCAATCATCCCAGCCAGGGCTTTGCCAGGTGAGACTTAAAAACCTCTAGGGATGGAGATTCCACCACCTCCCTTGGGAACCCATCCCAGTGCTTCCCCACCCTCTTAGGGAAATAGTTTTCCCTAATATCCAGCCTATACTTTCCCCACTGTAACTTGAGCCCATTGCTCTTTGTTCTGCCATCTGTCACCACTGAGAACAGCCTCTCTCCATCCTCTTTGGAACCTCCCTTCAGGAAATTGAAGGTTGCTACCAAATCCCTCCTCTCCTCCCCACCCCACTCTTCTCTTCTGCAGACTAAACAAGTCCAAATCCCCTAGCCTCTCCTTGTAGGTCATGTGCTTCAGCCCCACCTAACATATCCTGTAGAAAGTAGCTAACTGCTATAGGTATATGCCAGTCTTTGCTTCTCTCTATCCTGGGGAAGATGCTTAGTAGAAATGCTAATTCGCCTGCTTTTAAATGGATGGTATTGAAATCCAGCAAAGAGACAGCGTGTGCTGTTCCACATTTTTTGTGTAGGTTTTAAAAAGTAATTTGCAGACATCAGCTTTTTTTTCTCTCTAGTAAAACCATAATTGTCATTGGCCAGCATCTCTGTTCCCTTTTAGAGCTTGATTATAAACAGTCAAGTACTTTTTATTCTATTATTCTGTTTGGGTTAAATCACCTCTTGAATATGAGCCTGATTTGGAATATTGGTTTAGTTTGACAGTCAGCAGGAGCTATATCTGTCTTGCTAGGCACTAGAAAAAATTGTGTTCTGAGTTATAAATTACAGCATCTTGGAGACATCTATAACTTGCATTTTAATTTCACTGAACACATATTTCTTTCCCCTAGGCACTATGTAGGAAGGGTTATTATGTCACTTAAATGCCATTTCACAAATTTAGAACTTGTTTATCTCTGGTTTTAAACATGGAGTTTCAGATGAACTGGCAGAATAACTAGTGATCCATCACTG
Organism: Pelodiscus sinensis; assembly: GCF_049634645.1. Classification (NCBI taxonomy): domain Eukaryota; kingdom Metazoa; phylum Chordata; order Testudines; family Trionychidae; genus Pelodiscus; species Pelodiscus sinensis. The sequence continues at coordinate 3,375,679 of NC_134739.1, read as the reverse complement.
AAAAATCTGGCATTTTATAGATGACTTTCAAGGGTGGAGTTTGTGATTTTCCTGGTCCGTACTTGTCTTTTGTTGTTGTTTATTTAAAGTTAAAAGTGCCTCTGCCAAACTCAGGAAGATGTTAGCAAAACCATGCTCCCTCCAAACAAAGCCCTTTGGGGGTGTCACGTTACTGGATCTTGAGGGGAGCAGCCAGATCACTGATGCACCCATAGGTGGGGATGTTGGCCCCAAAAATGGTATAGAAGGGGGCCATGTGAGGTATTGAATTGAAACTTACTGTCTGATAATCCTATGTACGCTGTTCATGTGTTTGTATAATGTCTGTGTTATTAGCATGTAATTGTATGGATACTGAAGATTTCCCTGTATGTGGTTGAGCATTGGGCAGGCCTGGGCCTGTGGACATGCTAATTAGCGAGGCCCTGTGGGACAATGGCACTCAATGGGCCAAGGACACACCTAAAGAATGGGGGCTGTCAGCTGAGAGCTGCCAGCAGGGAACACAGAGATTGGCCTCTGGCCAGGTAACCTGCTACAGCCAAGAAGGGACCAGGAAGGAGGGATAAATAGTCCATGTGGTCGACACCATCTTGTCTTCAGCTCAGCACTTCATCCCAGAGGCGGCAGTGCAGGGATCGAAGAGCCGGAAAGACCTGTGAACCCATCCTGATTCTAGGATGTGCAACAAAGACTTTTAAACCAGCAGCTGTAACATCTCTGCTAGAGCCTGCATCGAGAACTGGGAGATTCGGTGCATGTAACGTACTATTCTTTAACAACCTTACTCTCATGCTTTTATTTCTTGTGATAATAAACCTTTAGTTTTAGATTCTAAAGGACTGGCCCAGCGTGATTTGTGGGTAAGGTCCAGAGGGTAAATTGACCAGGGATCTGTGGCTGGTTTCTTGGAACCGGACAGAACTTGTTCGGGGTAGGTGGGATTGGGTGCTAGGACCCCCCACCTGTGTATGAGGCCCGGGGCCATCTGGGGCACGGATATTGCTGGGGTGTCGGAGGGGTTTTGCTCGGGAGGCTTCAGGCAGGCTGCTGAAGCGCTCTGTGGGACTGGTTTGTGGCCTGTTTGGAGAGGTCACCAGTCTGGGGGCTGTAAGGAGCCCCGAATTTGAGCAATTCGCCCTGAGTGGACGCTCTCAGCTGTGCCCAGACACGGCCCGGTCCGTCACAGGGGGTTCCATTGACTCTTACTGGCATAGATATGGGAACTAGCAATGTGTGTGTTGAGGAAGCGGGGGGTGTCCAGTTTTACCAAGCGCTCTGGCTGCTGGCCCTGTGCCCAGGCTCCACTCCCAGCACCAGCTACCAGCTGCCTTCCCCTCTTCCTGCAGTCACAGCCCAGCCCCAGGACCAGCACAGGGGTCAGGGTGGGGCTCAGCCATTGCTGACTATTCCGCAGCTCAGTGTCACGATGTAAGGAACCCAGATGCCACTGAAAACTGCTCCTCATCCTCATTCAGAGCACAGAGAGGAGATGCGGGAAGAGAGCAGTCCTGTTTCATACAGAGCCACTCGCAGGGGTGTAGGTTTCAGTGTGCTTGCATTTGGCAATGGTTCTTTAACTGCTATTATACATCTAGGATGATTGCTTCTTGGACAGTCTGTAGGGAAGTGCTGGCTGCTGTGTAGGGCTGTGGATACCGACTCTTGCCCTGTGTTCTAGTCTGGTCCTTTCAGGGTCGTGCTGCTCTCCCTGCTGTAGTACCTGAAGGCTTCCAGCCCTGCAGTAAGCAGTGTGCCATGGCGGGGAGGGGAGAGGTTCGTCCTCTGCCCAGGGGAGAAGGGTTTGTGTTTTGGCCTCTGCCAGTGACTCCCAGACGTTTGAGGGTTGTGCTCCCCAGGAATATGTCCATGGCTCTGGGGGTGGGGAGAGACACAGACAGAGGAGCTGAGTGTGGGGTGGTAGCAGGGCCATGGCCAGGGACTGAGGCTGAGGGCAGGAGCAGAGCCTCCGCTGGGCTCTGGGGGGTGCTGGCAGCCAGGCCAATGCCCAGGTGCAGCTGCACACCCAGCCCTGTTCCAACCCCCAGCCTTGGTCTCGGGCCAGGAATGGGAAACGGGGCCAAGGGCAAGGCCAGAGGGAGCTTCCCCCAGGTCCATGGTGGTGGCCAGTAGCCAGTTCCCCAGCCAGGTGTGGAGCCGCACTAAGCCTGGGAATAGGGCCAGGGCCGGGTGTGGGGCTGGCACAGAGCTGGAGGTGAGGCTGCTCTGGTGCCCAATGTGTAGATCCAGTTCATTGTAAACATGTGTTCTGGCTGGAAGTTTTAGCCTGAAAACTGTAAAGCCATGAGTGGACTGTGAGAAACTCCAACCAGTATAAACCTCCCTAGAAAATGACCTCCCCTCCCTTTGGTGTATGTCTGGGGCAGTGCTGGGGGGTTCTGCGGCAGGGTCCCCTCTAAGCTGCACACGTGCGTGGCCGTGCACAGAACATTTTAGGGCTGTCCACCTTGCTTGCAGCAGTGCTCACTGCTCACTTCCCTGCTGGACGGGTGGCAGGCAGCTGTCCTGCCCCCATTGTGCTCTGGCTGCAGCCGGGCCGGTGAGGCTGTCCTTGCTAGGGCAGCCTCACCGCCCCCCCATACCGCCCCTAAGCCCCCACTCCTCCCAACTCCTTGCCCTCACTCCTGCATCCCTACCCTGTCTTGAGCCCCCCGCTCCCTGCTTTGATTCATGCACCCCCACTCTCTGCCCTGAATGCCTCCTCAGCCCCTAACTCTGACTCCTGCCCCCCCACCTCTCAGCTCCCTGTCCTGAGCCCCCAATATCCCTTGCCCTGACTCCTGTCTCCCCCCCCCACACACACACACTTCCCTATCCCTGCCAGTCTGGTTTACAAGACGAAATCTGAAAGATCCACTTTTGTATATTTCTCAGTCTTCGCCTGAGTGTGCTGCAAACTTACAAGACCTGAGCTATTTAGCTAGAAACGTCAATTTCCTTTTGATTAAAAGCTGAGCAAAATAGGTCATTTCAATCATCTGCTTTGTGGATGAAGGGTCAGAGCCTTGGCCAGGCTATTCTGAGTTGGTGCAAAACAGCCAGAGAGTGATCCTAATGGGGCTATCAGGGAGCCTCTGTGGGGAGGTACCAGGGAGCCAGCGCGGTCACATTCCCTAGCTGCTCACAGGTGGGGTGAAGGGAGCAAGGCAGAGTGCTCAGCACAGCACCTTCCTCAGCACAGCAGTCCTGCAGGGCCAAATGCGGCTCACAAAACGTAGAGACGGAATAACAGGTGCAGGAGTGAGGAAGTGGAAAGCAGGCTCACCTCCATCGGCACTGCGCAGCACCTGCTGCCTGTGAATTCTGTGAAACTTGGTATCTGGACCAAAGACTTTAATGTAACTATGTACAGTATCCTCGTGAAAATATATGTACACTGATCTTTGCAAGGAGGCGCTACATCTTAAAGGCATGTGATCAGCATACTCCTCTGGAATACTAATTCTGAGTGTGATGCCCTAGAAGACCTAGCTGATACCAACCATCCCTTGTGTTCTGGCCTTGGAATGTATTGACCCAAGATGGATCACCTGTACATACAATGGAAGCAGCAGAGCTCACCCTGTTTGTTGTACCCCTGTGCATCTGTGAATGCAGCATAACGGGGCCCTAGTGAGGGCTCTGGGTTCTATGATACATTAACAAAGAGTTGGCAAATAAGTATAATATCTATGATATACAAATAAATATAAACTGAGGGTCTAGAGTAGATACACATTCATGAACTGATTTTCATGTTATTTGCTGCTACTTGATATATGGAAAGGCCGGGGCTGAATGTGCAATGTATGTTTTCCCTTGCTCAATTTCTTTTCAGATAGACTACATTATGGATTTTGTCAAAAACTTAAAAAACAACAAATATTCTAGTAGCACCTTAAAGACTAACAAAACATGTAGACTATGTCAACATTGGCGCCCTTTTCCAGAAAAGGGATGCTAATAAGACAAGTCGGAATTGCAAATGCCGCGGGGGATTTAAATATCCCCCGCGGCATTTGCATGAACATGGCTGCCGCTTTTTTCCGGCTTGGGGCTTTGCCGGAGAAAAGCGCCAGTCTAGACGGGATCTTTCGGAAAATAAAGTCTTTTCCGGAAGATCCCTTATTCCTGATTTTAAGAGGGTAGGTTTCTGGATGCTTTTGATGGAGGAGTGTCATGTGGTTACTAGAAAGAATTTGTTTCAGGTTAGGGGGTTGTCTATAAGTGAGGATTGGCCTGTCCCCCAAGGCCTGTGAGAGTGAGGGGTCATTTTCCAGGATAGGTTGTAGATCGTTGATAATGTGTCGGAGGGGTTTAAGTTGTGGACTATAGGGGTGTGTCTAGACTACAGGTTTTTGTCGACAAAAGTAGACTTTTGTCAACAAAACTATACCCGCGTCTACACTGCCGCTGAGTTCTGTCAACATAACGTTGACAGAACTCAGCAGTTTTGTCGACGGCTGTAAACCTCATTCTACGAGGAATATCGCCTTTTGTCGACAGAGTTCTGTTGACAGAAGGCGTTATTACATCTACACTGTCCTTTGCGTTTACACTGTCATGTTGACAAAGCGGCTTGCTTTGTCATGTAGTCTAGACGTAGCCTAGGTGATGACAAATGGAATTATTTTTTGTTTTCCCTTTTGGGTCTGTCTTGAAGTAGTTCATGTCTGGGTACTTTTTTTGGCTCTGTCGTTCTGTTTTTTCACTTCTCCTGGTGGGTATTTCAGCCATCCTTGCCAATTAGCAAGCAAACTAGGTTTTGTCTTTCCTTCAGGCTGGGGAAGTACAGTAGATTTTGTAGTGCAGCTGCTCCTGGGCCAGGGCCAGGTTACTAAAAATAGAATTGTAGCCTCAGCTCCAGCCTCACACACAGGGCAGCCTCCCACCCCAGCACCAGGGGGCGAGAGGGGGTTGAGGGGCACAGGTGCGGGAAGCGGCAGTGGGAGAGTTAAGGGGGAGGTGGATGAGGAGAGGAAGGGGCTTGTGCTGAGGGGAGAGGAGGGAGCCTGGGCAGGAGAAGAAAGGGGCAGGCACCAAGGCGGAGGAGAGTCAAATGTCAGGGGGCCAAGAGGAGGCAATCAGGGGAAAGGGCAGGAGGAGTGGGGGTGGGCGGAATGGGAGGTGTAAGTGGGGGTGGGAGAGAGGAGCAGACAGGGTGATGCTGGGAGAGGAAAGGGGAGGGACAATGGGGGCAAGAGGGAGGAAGAGGAGAGAGGAGGAGTGGGTGCTGGGAGAAGAGGTGTTGAAAGGAGGGGTGGGCATGAGGAAGGCAGGGGGATGGAGCAAGGCATGTGTAGGGTGCAGAGGGGCATATGGGGAACTGGGGCAGATGGTGGGGAAGGGTGGCACAGGAGGCTGCAGGGGGCAAGGGAAGGTGCAGGTGCCAGGGGGGTTGTGGAGGTGAAGCAGAAAGGCAGACATGGGGAGGGAAAGGAAGGGGTGGGGAGGGCAGGCACCAGAGGAGAGAGGCCTGGTGGGTAGAGGAAAGTGTTAGGAGAGGGGATGTGGAGAGGAGCTAGAGGAGAGGTGGGCACAGCAGGGAAAGGAAGGGCAGGAGCAGGGGTCAGAGAGGACGGGGAGGGGTCAGGTCCCAGGAGTGCTGAGGGGAGTGAAAAGGGCAGGAGTCAGGACAGCGGGGGTGGGGAGGGGGCGAACAACAGGCACCAGGGGAGCAGAGGGAGCGAGGGGAGGGAGGGAGATATGGCAGCAGAGGGGAGAGGAACTCTATACTGGTGCCCTCTCTGCTCATGGATGGAAGATCCTAGAAGGAACACTGCTCTGGGGGCACTGCCGAGCATGGCAGTGTAGGGCAAATGGCTACTTACAGCCCAAGACTGGTTTCTTTGCAATTGTCTTGGATGGGATGACAGACTATCCGAAGGTTGCTGCCAGGAAATATTGTGCTTGCTGAGGGCTCGGTGATATGCACAGAAGACTGGGAGAGCCTGTGAACCCACATTAAAGAGTGGCAGGCAGGACTAGGTGTGAATAGCGGGAAGATGGCGTGAGCGCTGAGAGAAGAGAAGAAAGGGGCTCGCAGGCAGAGCGCTGAGCAGAGTGGGTGTAAATGCCTAGGAGCGGGGGTTGCTGACAGTGGGGCCTCCTACGAGGAGTAACGGTAGTTCAGAATAGAGAGCCTAATTCGAACTACCTACTCCGTGCCACGTGTAGCCGCGAGCACGGAGTCCAAACTACCGGGGATTTAAAAATGGCAGCGCCCAGCAAGATGCAAATGAAGCCCAGGAAATTTAAATCCCGGGCTTCATTTGCAACTTCGGTTGCCTACATTAACCACCCTAGTTCGGTAGTAGTGTAGACATACCCTAAGAGTTGCTGACTCCGAATAGGGAAGTGGCAAGAAAGAGTAGTGTAGTGTAGACCAGACTTCAGACCTTGTTCATTAAATAGATTATTCTGTTGCCTTTTATATAAAGAGATGGCAACTGGTTTCCTACGCACTAATTTAGGGTTTCTTCTTGCTTTATGTTAAACTGTGCTAATTAGAAAATTACACCTCTGTACATGAAACATCTCTGGATAAACCTGAAATAAAAGTCCCTACCTGGTTCAAATTAGCCTTGTAGATCTGAAGGTTTTAATAGGTTGGTCACATAATAAAGAAGGATTTTCACTGGGGGGGGGGGAAATAACTTTTTACAAGGACATTTATGTAAACACTTAATTTTTTTCAGGGATCCCTTTGCTCTGATTGGATAGCTCCATTTGGATATGCTGTTTTGTCCCTTCCCAGTTTTCTCTTTTCACTTGATTCTGCATTGATGTATCATAGTTACATTGGACATATAGAAATGATCCAATTATTAGTGGTCCATAAATTAGCAGATGGTTCTGGCCCTTGTTTAGGTTTGTGACTTGTTTGTGGAATAATTTGATTCAGAGAATGCACTTGTTCTTGTGAGTATTTCCTTCATCATTGACAGGAATCACAGTTAGCTTGAAGTTTGTTCCTGTGATCTATTTGCTTTGACTGGTTATGAATGAAGAATAAACTGTGCTCTGATTGGAGGACTGGAGCTTTTGAAACTGGGAAGCTTTGAATAGTGAGTAGCAAATGTTGCATTTTTCAGTGGGGATATTCAGATGAATACTCATAGTTACTAAAAATATGTGACATTTTGGGGATTTACAAATATTTTCTAGAATACCCAGCAGACATATGAGCACAAAGTATCGCCAAGCCTCATTATTTTATTGCGAGTCTTGTGATAGTTGGTGGATTTTGTTTTAGGGTCCCAGCTGCTGGAATCCTGTGACTGTAAGAATCGTGGCTTTTATTTCAAAGTAAGTGTTTGGCCCTCGTTCTTCCAAAGAAGAGGTCCAAGATGTGATCTCTAAATGCTCCAGCCCCAAAAGGCAAATAATCAGAAGCCAACATTTATTACTTTTTAAAATAATTGTTATTTTAAAGCCGTGATTCTTGGGCTTGGCCAGGCTGCAAACATCAAATAATATGTTTCCCATATCATTTATGGGACATTTATATAAACACTTTGCTCTGATTGGATAGCTCCATTTGCATATGCTGTTTTGTCCCTTCCCAGTTTTCTCTTTTCGCTTGATTCTGCATTGATGTATCATAATTACATTGGACATATAGAAATGATCCAATTATTAGTGGTCCATAAATTAGCAGATGATTCTGGCCCTTGTTTAGGTTTGTGACTTGTTTGTGGAATAATTTGATTCAGAGAATGCACTTGTTCTTGTGAGTATTTCCTTCACCATTGACAGGAATCACAGTTAGCTTGCAGTTTGTTCCTGTGATCTATTTGCTTTGACTGGTTATGAATGAAGAATAAACTGTGCTCTGACATTGGGCGGGAGCGTATCTTTCCACTCTTCCTAGTGAAAGTATTTGAGTTTGTCTTCAGCTTTGTCTACACTACACAGCTTTTAGCAACAGGGCCATATTGGCAGGCCTGTTATCATTCAAGTTGGGTGATGTAAATATGGTTCCTTGACACTTTTGCTGACAATAATCTTTCACCCCTCTCACAAGCGGCATTTGCACTGTTTACGCTAGCACAAAGCTTTTGTCCTGGGGGGAAGGAGAGAGAGGGGTGAATAAGCTCCTGTGGAAAACAGAAGCTTTGTCACTCAAATGCCAGCGTAGATAAAGTCTTTGGCTGCGTCTAGACTGGCATGATTTTGCGGAAATACTTTTAACGGAAAAGTTTTTCCATTAAAAGTATTTCTGCAAAAGAGCGTCTAGATTAGCACGGATGCTTTTGCACAAAAAGTGCTTTTGCGCAAAAGCATCCATGCCCAGTATTGATGTGCTTTTGTGCAAGAAAGCTCCGATGACTGTTTTAGCCATCGGGCTTTCTTGCGCAAAAAATTAAGGTGCCTGTCTACACTGGCCCTCTTGCGCAAGAATACTTGTGCAAGAGGGCTTATCTCTGAGCAGGAGCATCAAAGTATTTGCGCAAGAAGCACTGAATTCTTACATTAGAACGTCAGTGCTCTTGTGCAAATTCAAGTTGCCAGTGTAGACAGCTGGCAAGTTTTTGCGCAAAAGTGGCTGCTTTTGCGCAAAATCTTGCCAGTCTAGACGCACCCTTTGTGTTTTTCTCTATCGACATTAAAAGCAAGCACGTGCAGATCACTGTGTTCACGCATTTGCTTCCCTCCTAAACTGTCAATGGGGCAGCGGCCAGGAGCAAGGAATAAGCTAACATATTAATTAACAAAGATGGGGGAAATCTTGAAAACTTCCCATTAATGGAGGCAAATGTCCTCTCTTATTGCTGTGGCCCTACTGGGTTGGACCAAAAGTCCATCTAGTCCAGTGTCCTGTGTTTAGGGGTGCCAGGTGTCTGGTATTGAATTGGACAGTCTGGTAAAAAAAATTCGGAAAATACCGGACACCTAAAATGTCCGGTATTTTCTGATTTTTCACGGCCAGGAAGCAAAAATACTGGATGCTTAGCTGGTTCTGCATGGGACCTATCTGGCCCAGAGCAGAAAGGCAAGATGGTGGATGGCTGCCGGCAGCCTGTTGGGGCCAAAAAACCTCAAAAGCATTTTTTAAAGGGGCCATGCTGTTTTTTCTTTTTTCTTTTTAGCTCAACCACTCTCGGGGTCCTTTTTTGTTTGTTTGTTTTTGCTCAACGACTTTGGTCTCCCCCTTTTTTTTTCTCAACAGAATTTTTTCCCCAGTGTTTTTTTTGGGGAGGAGGGGAGTGTTTGGTATTTTTGGTTAGACCATCTGGCAATCCTACCTGTGTTCCAACAGGAAGGGTTGTGCGAGATGCCCCAGAGGGAGCGAACAGAACAGGGTAATCGTCATGTGATCCCTCCCCTGTCATCCATTTCCAGCTTCTGGCAAAGAGGCTAGGGACCCCATTCCTACCCATCCTGGCTAATAGCCATTGATAGACCTAACCTCCATGAATGTATCTAGTTCTTTTTTGAACCCTGATCTTCATAACATCCTCTGGCAAGGAGTTCCACAGGTTGACTGTACACAGCATGAAGAAATATTTCTTTTTGCTTTAGTTAAACCTGCTACCTAGTAATTTCATTTCGTGAACCCTAGTTCTTGTGTTATAGGAACAAGTAAATAACTTTTCTTTATTTATTTTCTCCACACCAAACATGATTTTATAAACCTCTATCATATCTCCCCTTAGGGTATGTCTACACTTGCCCCCTAGTTCGAACTAGGAAAGCAAATGAAGCATACTGAAGTTGCAAATCAAGCACGGGATTTAAATATCCCACACTTGATTAGCATAATTGCGACCGGTCGCCATTTTAAAATGCCAGTCGCCCGATTTAACTCTCCGCGTGTAGACGCGGTAGTTCGATTGGAAACCCTTCCCTTGAATTAACTGTTACTCCTCATGCAATGAGGGGGCAAGTAGATCTCGCCGCGGTTCATCGAGCCCTATATATAGTATCATGAGCTTTCATGGGCAAAGCCCACTACCAGGTGAGATGATCATATATATATAATATATAGCCTCTAAGGGTTCATCTACGCAGCAGGGCTTAACGCGAAATAAGCTACACAAACTGAGCTACCTCAATTGCCTAGCTTATTCCAAAATAGCGTATGTCAAGTTTGGTGCTGTCTACACAGCACTTATTTCGAAATAGAGCACTCTTCCTCTGACTTCTCTTACTCCTCATAAAATGAGGGTTATAGAAGTCTGAGTAAGAAGTCCTCCAGCTTGACACTATTTTGACATTATGTCAAAATAATTGCCATCTGTATAGACACGTTATTTTGAAATAATGTTGCTGTGTAGACATAGGCTAAGATGTCACAGAACTACTCGTTGTTTTTAATACATATAATTGGGATTATGTTTTCCAATATGGCATTACTTTGCATTTAGCAACATTAAAATTCATCTTCCTTTTAGTTGCCCTGTTGAGGTAGTTTTGTGAGACCCTTTTGAAGCTCTTACAGTGTGCTTTGATCTTAACTATCTTGAGCAGTTTAATATCATCTGCAAATTTTGCCACCTGTTTACCCTTTCTTCAGATCATTTATGAATATGTTGAGTAGGATTGGTTCCAGTATGGACCCCTGTGGGACACCTCTCTATTCTGAAAATTCACCACTTATTCCTAACTTTTGTTTCCTATCTTTTAACCAGTTATCAGTCCATGAGTGGACCTTCCCTCTTGTCTTATGACAGCTTATTTTGCTTAAGAGCCTTTGATAATGGACCTTGTCAAAGGCTTTCTGGAAATCTAAGGTTGAACTTCCCAAATCAGGACTCTCTGGTCTCACAACATCCATGGTTCAGTAAGGCCATGGATGTTGCTGGACCAAAGAGCCCTGGGAGAGCAGGGTCTGCAGAGTCTTGGCTGGGCCAGCAGCAACTGGGCAGGAGAGCCCCAGTGTCAGCCAGACAGACGGTGTCTGGGAGCTTCAGTGCTATCTGGAGAACCCCTAGTGTTAGGAGGCCAGTGCGGCTCTGGCTGGGGAACCCTGAGAACTCCCTGGCAGCAGCCGGGCCACGCAGCTGCCCGGGAACCCTGTCCAGGGAACCTTGGTGGCAGGGCCAGGCAGCACCTGGGAGTCACAGCCCCCAGAAGGGGAATCCCTGGCTGCAGTGGGTTCAGTGGCAGCTGGGCAGCCTTGGCCAGGAGTCCCCTAGGGGCAGCAGAGCTGGGCCACAACAGCAGGGCAGATGGTGGCCAGGTGGCTTGGGGACTGGGAATCCCTGAGGAACCCCTGGAGAACTTGGGGCCAGCAGTGGCTGAACAGGGCCAGGTGGCCCTGGCTAGGGAACTCCTGGCTGCAGCAAGTGGTGAGCCTCAGCCTTAGCAAGGGAACTCTAGCCTGGAGAGCCCCAAGGCAAGGAGCCGGCAACAGAGCAGCCGGCAGTGGAGCATTGACCTTCCCTGGTCTGGCAAACTCCATGGTCTGGGATGGCGCAGGTCCTGAGGGTGCTGACCAGGGAGGCGTAACTTGTTTACTAGATCCACTGGATGCCCCTTGTCCACATGCTTGTTGACCCCCTCACTAGTAGGAATACCAGGGGGATGTTAAATTTAATTGTATTATGGTCACTATTTTCAAGTGGTTCAGCTACAGTCAGGGGTGGATGAGAGTTTTGCAGGATCCAGGGCAGCACAATTTCACGGGGCTCCCCGTTGGAGAAAAAATAGAAAAAAGGCATCAAATGCGCAAATTGAAGGCTATTTTTATATTAAATGTGAATTGGGTAAATTTGATAGAAACTTAATTTAGTTGGATAATTTTTATTTTAATTATATTGTAAGTCATTCTTAAACAAAATTCTGCATTAATTAAAAATTTTCATTTGTATTTAAGTCTCCTCCCCCTCCTGCCTCTCACTCGCAAAGCCCAAACGGCTGTTTGGGCCTCACACGGCATCCCGGCTTAGTGGCGCAGAATCCAACTGAGCACCACAGCCGGTGGGAGGTGAAGGGGGGTGGGGCGGTGATGTACACGGCCAGGGGCTGGGACCTGGAGCCTCTGTCATGCCCTTCGCCTCCTGCCCCCTGGCTGTGTACATCATCACCCCGCCCCCTTCGCCTCCCGCCGTGGCGTTCGGCTGAGTTCTGCACCGCTCAGCCGGGACGCCGCACGGGAGCAAGCGGCTATTTGGGCCCCATGTGGCAACTCGGCGCGAGGCCAATTGCAGCACGGGGCCTAGGGCAGCCGCCCCACTCGCCTTGCCCTATATCCGCCGCTGGCTACAGACACCTCTTGAACCAGATCCACTCCTTTTGGGACTAAATCAAGAATTGCCTCTCCTCTTGCGGGTTCCAGAACCCGCTGACCAAGGAGCGGTCATTTAAGATGTCAAGAAACTTTATCTCTGCATCCCATCCTGAGGTGGTGTGTTCCCAGTTGGTAGGGGGATAGCTGAAATCCCTCATTATTATTGAGCTTTTATATTTATAGCCTTTCCCTTAGCATGTCATAGTCACTATCAGTATCCTGGTCAGGTGTTCAGTTACTATATCCTTACTGCTATATTCTTATTAGTAGAGCATGGAATTAGTATCCAGAGAGATTCTATGGAACAGTTTGATTCATTTAAGATTGTTACTTTATTTGATTCTATGCTTTCTTTCACATAGATTGCCACTCTCCCTCCCAGCATGACCTTCCAATATAATTTGTGTCCCAGTATTATTGTATCCCATTGATTATCCTCGTGCCACTAAGTTTCTATGATGCCTGTTATATCAATATCCTCAACATCTTATTTAAACTTCCAGTGTTTCTATATAGGCACTTTAAAAACTGGTCACTATTTAGCTGTCTGCCATTACCTGATGTGATTGAATGGGATCCATTTTCATTTGACTGTTTTTCATCTGATCTTACCCAGACTTTATCATCTTCCATCCTCTCTTCTGTACTAGGACATAGATAATCTGTTTGTAGCCCTTCTCTGTCCAATCCATGTGCTTCTTCACACTTACAGACTCATAGACTCATAGACTTTAAGGTCAGAAGGGACCATTATGATCATCTAGTCTGACCCCCTGCACAGTGCAGGCCACAGAATCTCACCCACCCCTCCTAGAATAATCCTCTCACCTATATCTCAGGGTATGTCTACACTACAATGTTAGTTCGAACTAACGGACGTTAGTTCGAACTAACATTCATAGGCGCTACACTAGCGCTCCGCTAGTTCGAATTTAAATCGAACTAGCGGAGCGCTTAGTTCGAACTAGGAAAACCTCATTTTACGAGGATTAAGCCTAGTTCGAACTTACTAGTTCGAATTAAGGGCTGTGTAGCCCCTTAATTCGAACTAGTGGGAGGCTAGCCCTCCCCAGGTTTCCCTGGTGGCCACTCTGACCAACACCAGGGAAACTCTATTGCCCCCCTCCCGGCCCCAAACCCCTTAAAGGGGCACGGGCTGGCTACGGTGCCCGTGCCAGGTGCAAGCCTGCCAGCACCCAGCCAGCAGACCCTGCACCAGGCACGGCACAGAGCCACCCACCCGATGCCCCCCAGCCCACCCCCTCTTCCCGGGACCAGGCTGGCGGCTCCCGGGAGCTTGCCCGGGACTGCAAGAGGCGGGCACCTTCCTGGGCTAGTGCAGACATCGTGGACCTCGTCCACGATCTCCGCACTAGGCACAGGAAAGTGGCCGTCTAGGGCAGGAGAGCTGCCAGCCTGGCCACCCAGGAGCAGGTGTGCATGAAAATCAAGGGGGTCCACTGAGACCCCCGACCCTGAGCCCTGAGCTTACAATGTCCGTACTGGGTCAGACCAAAGGTCCATCTAGCCCATCTAGTCTGCTGACAGTGGCCAACACTAGGGACTCTGGAGGGGATGGACCGAAGACAGTGACCAAGCCATTTGTCTCGTGCCATCCGTCTCCAGCCTTCCACAAACTTTGGGCAGGGACACCACTCCTACCCCCTGGCTAAGACTAATCCATGGACCCAACCTCCATGACTTGATCTCACTTCCCTTTAAACTCTGTTCTAGTTGTAGCCTTTACAGCCTCCTGCAGCAAGGAGTTCCACAGGTTAACTATTTGCTTTGTCAACAACAACAACAACTTTCTCTTACTAGTTTCAAGCCTGCTACCCATTCCTTTCCTTTGGTGTCCTCTAGTCCTTCTTTATGGGAACTCATGAAGAACTGTTCTGAATGCACCCTCTCCACCCAACTCCTGCTTTTAGAGACCTCTATCCTGTCCCCGCTCCATCTCCTCTTTTCTAAGCTGAACAGTACCAGTCTCTGTAGCCTCTCTTCATCTGGGACCTGTTCCCAACCCCTGATCATGTTAGTTGCCCTCCCCTCTCCCAGCCTTTCTCTTCCCCTCTCCCACCTCCTTTTCCCAGTCTCCCCCAGTTTTGTTCAATAAAGACAGAGTCAATGTTGGAAGAAACGTTATCTTTATTTTGTACATCAGGAAGGAGGGCTAGGGAAGGGTAAGTGGAAGGAGGTGAGGGAGGAATGGGGTACGAGCCCCCGATGGGGAGGACTGGGCTGGCTCTGCGGGCTTCTGGGGGTGGAAGCTCTCCTGCAGCCCCCCAATTGCCCCCTCTCCCCAGATGGCAGCCTGCGGCAAATGCAGCTGGGCTGATGGCCGAGTGCTGTGATGTGCCCAGTGTGGGCACTCCGGGCACTCCAAGCCAGGACTGCTTTGCAAGCGGGGCACCCCTGAGAACTGTCTGTCTGGGGTGGGGGTCGGGTCCCTTTAAGCGCAGCCCTTGGCTAGCCTGAGACAGCATCTCCACGCTCTAAGTCCTCCTCTGATGCCTTGCCGGCACTGCTTCCGGCCATCCTTAAGCCCTGTTCAGGGTCCACTCAATGTGGACATGCTAGTTCGAATTAGCAAAACGCTAATTCGAACTAGTTTTTAGTTCTAGACGCGTTAGTTCGAATTAGCTTAGTTCGAATTAACTAATTCGAACTAAGTTAGTTCGAACTCACTCTGTAGTGTAGACATACCCTTAGATATTGAAGCCTTCAAATACTTTGAAGACCCCAAGATGCAGAGAATCCTCTAGCTGTGATCTGTGCCCAATGCTACAGAGGAAGGCGAAAAACCTCCAGGGCCTCTGCCAATCTACCCTGGAGGAAGATTCCATCCCGACCCCAAATATGGCGATTAGCTAACCCTGAGCATGTGGGCAAGACTCACCAGCCAGACACCTGGAAAGTTCTCTATAGTAACTCCTATCATCCCTCCATTGACCTATTTCCCACTGATAATGAATGGTCAATTAGTTACCAAGATCATGTTACCTCATCAAACCATCCCCTTCATAAACCCATCGGCTGTGTCTACACTGGCATGAATTTCCGGAACTGCTTAAAACGGAATACTATTCCGTTTTCAGTTTTTCCGGAAAAGGAGCGTCTACATTGGCAGGCTGCTTTTCCGGAAAAGCCCTTTTTCCGGAAAAGCATCTGTGGCCAATGTAGACGCGCTTTTCCGGAAAAGAGCCCCGATCGCCATTTTCGCGATTGGGGCTTTTTTCCGGAAAAGACTACTGGGCTGTCTACACTGGCCCTTTTCCGGAACAGTGTTCCGGAATAAGGACTTATGCCCGAGCGGGAGCAGAATAGTTTTTCCAGAATAGCGGCTGATTTTGTACAGTAGAGCATCGTTGCTTTTCCGGAAATTCATGGGCCAGTGTAGACAGTTCACAGCTTATTGCGGAAAAGCGGCTGATTTTCCGGAATAAGTGGCCCAGTGTAGACACAGCCATCTAGTTTAATCTTGTCAGCTTTCCCCCAGCCCTTAGTTTAAAAAGTGCTCTATAACCTTTTTAATTTTAAGAGCCAGCAGTCAAGTGCCATTTTGGTTTAGGTGGATCCCATCCTTCCAGTATAGGCTCTCCCAGAAGTTTCCCCTGTGCCTGATAAATCCTTCTCCCTGCATCATTCTCTCATCCAAGCATTGAGACCCTGCAGTTCTGCCTGCCTACCTGGCCCTGCGCGTGGAACCAGAAGCATTTCAGAGACTCTACCCTGGAGGTTCTGGATTTCAATCTCTTTCCTAGCAGCCTAACTTTGGCTTCCAGGACCTCTCTCCTACCTTCCCTATGTCATTGGTATTTACATCTACCATAACCACCGGCTCTTCCCCAGCACTATACATAAGTCTATCGAGATGTCTCGAGAGATCCGCAACCTTTGCACCAGGCAGACAAGTCACCATACAGTTCTCCCGGTCATCTCAAACCCAGCTGTCTCTGTTTCTAAAGATTGAAACCCCTTTATACGTTTAAAAAGTCTTTTGCATCTTTGTGTCAATGCAGAGTGTGTTGAGACAGCAGGGCTGTAATTCATGTTGTGCTCATTGGAAAAGGAGTTCTGTGGATGAACAATTTCCAGGTGTGCAGTATTTTCCATAGCTTGACTGAATCCTTGTTCAGTAAGAATCCAGTCAAAAGATGCCTCAGGGTCAAGAACCAACTGTTGTGTGCAGACCTTCAACTAATGTATGCAGAACATTTCCCTCTGCTTTCTCGTTTAGCCTGCCAAATTCTCCGCTCCAGCAGTAGCTTCTCTGCCCTCAAAGCTCTTCTATTTCTGAGTCACAAGGGCAGATGGAAATAAACAAGCAGCATGTTAAAGGAATGCACATATTTCACAGGCAGTAGGATAACGGGGAGGCTGGCAGCTAGATTCAAGTGAGTCCTTTTGGAGTAACCTGGATTCAAACAGAAGCCTTTGTATTATTTTGAGATTAGGGACAAGAGAGTCCACCTTTAAACGTGCAGCAGTGAAAACACAGCAGCAACTGGCTGCGCTGCATTGGATGAAAAGGTCTCAAGTGGGGTGAGTCAGAGGAACTATTTCTAAAAACATTTGTTCACTCCTTTAAAACGCTGTTTGTTCTCACCCTGCTCCTTTTTGTGTGTGTAAAGAGGAACAAACTAATATACTCAATTATTAAAACCAGATCAGATTTGGCTTCAAATGGTTCCTCTGGAGCTCAATCGCACTTACATTTTTCATGACTGCAGCCGCGGATGGGTTGGCAAGAGGTGTTTAACACGGAGCTTTCTCTTTTCTCTCTCTCTCCCAGGTGTTCACAAAATATGGGAAATGTTACATGTTTAACTCAGGAGAAGACGGGCGGCCCTTGCTTACCACAGTCAAAGGGGGGACGGGCAATGGACTGGAGATCATGCTGGACATACAGCAGGATGAATATTTACCAATATGGGGAGAAACAGGTAAGACCCATGTTCACTCTTTTTCTCCGAGGACATGTCTTGGCTGCAAATATGCTGGTGCAGCTTTGCATGTGGCATTCCACGTTCCATGGGATTCCCTCGCCCACTGGAAGCCTGTTTCCCGAGCTAGGTTTAAACGTAACCGTTTCTGAGTTTCCAAGCTTTGCAAAAGCAGCTCTAGCGTCGCACTTAGCTCAAGCACCTCAAACTCAAGGACAGAATAGTGATAGAAATGTAGCCGTGTTTGTTGAGACCGAGGCGTAAAGTGTCGAATTTTAGCATGTCCATCTGCTGTGTACATTGGACAAACGTCTCAGACACTTCGCCAAAGGATCAATGCCCACAAAACAGATATCAGACAGGATCACAAAGAAAAAACAGTTTCTTGCCATTTCAACCAGAAAGGACATTGTCTCAACGACTTACTTACCTGCATCCTGCTTCAAAGACCTTTCAAATCTACACCTGAAAGGGAATCCTCTGAACTGTCATTCATGCTAAAATTCGACACTTTACGCCTCGGTCTCAACAAACAATCTAATTACCTTACCCATTACCAAGATAGCTTCCCCAATTATCACCTATAATACCATTAGCTCACAGACACTTACCTCCCCCCTCCTCCCCGCATCCCCCTTTGGTTCTGAAATTTGATTTGTCCTTTTCATATGTGTTCATTTTTTTAAATTGTATCCTTTGGTATATATGGTTGTGACTATTTTCTTCCACTATTTGATCTGAGGAAGTGGGCCTGGCCCACGAAAGCTCATCACCCAATAAACCATCTTGTTAGTCTTTAAAGTGCTACATAGTCCTGTCTTTTGCTTCAAGGACAGAAGCGAGTGAAGTGGTTCTAATGAAGACTAGGCTGCCGGCCTGTCAGCATGCCCCCCTCCCCTCCCCCATTTGATTGCCTCCAAGCTGCTCCATTACCCCTCTAGCCACAGCTAACGTTCAGAGCCTGCTCCTGTGTTTGACCTCTGCATCAGGCACTGCAGCGGGACTTCAGACTCTAAATCAGACACCTTGAAAAAGGCAAGAGCTTGCTGTGAATTCAGTTCACCTTCCGAATGGACACCTAGAAGCCTCCAGGTGGTCCCCACAATCTCATTCTTTTAAAAATTCTGGGTATCAGGTCACTGGCTTATCTGCTGTCTTGACTTACTTGGGCTAAGGCTCACAGTGCTATGCCATGCACATACTACAGCAATTCCAGGCAATCCTGCACTCTCTCCAACCTCAGTTTGGCTCTTCGTGGGATGGACTCCCCCGAGAGCCAAGGGCCATCCCAAACCTCATCACATTCCACCACTAGAAGTAGCATCATATATTAAACACACGCATGCGCACACACAGCTCCGTACCAACTCAGAACACTCCGCTCCACATGTTTCTCCCTCTGGGGAGAGGATGAGAGAACAAACTGAGTGACAGCAGAGTAGTTGTGGCTCAGTCGGCTACTGGAAGGTGCTACCATCAGGAGTGTGGTATAGAAACCCTGCCAATTTGGAAGCCAGGTGTGAAGAGTAACCCTGCTGACTTCAGAATCTGTTCTTCCTGGACACGCCTTCCTTCATCTGTGCAGTGCCTCTAGATCAGTGTGTTATGCTGTATATTATAACAAGGAGGGTCTCAGTAATTAGTAATCATTAGCCCACAGACATTCACCTCCCCTCCTCCCCCCGCATCCTCCTTCTGTTCTGAAATTTGATTTGTCCTTTTCATATGTGTTCATTTTTTTAAATTGTATCCTTTGGTATATATGGTTGTGACTACTTTCTTCTACTATTTGATCTGAGGAAGTGGGTCTGGCCCACGAAAGCTCATCATCTAATAAACCATCTTGTTAGTCTAAAGTGCTACATAGTCCTGTATTTTGCTTCAGTAATTAGTGTTAGTCTGCAGTGGCAGAATTCATTAAAGGAATTTAAGGTGATATATCTGAAAATTTGGTTTCTTTTCCAACTCCTTCATGTTTGTTATACTACAGCGGAGTCTTTCCCTCAGCTTCTCAGATGGCCGTGAAGTGCTGCATAGTTGGTAGGGGAGCCAAAAGCGATTCCAGGTTTTGTGTCAAGTTATCACTGGCAGTTCTGTCGTAACAGCCACCTGTTCCCCTTTAGTTAAACACTCAGAACAAAGAGAATCAGCTACAACCTTTGAAATGTTAAACATGAAGGGAGCTTTTGATGTGTATTTCCCACGTTGAGTTTTATCCTACAGAACAGGGGTGGGGAGCATAAGGGGGCTGGACACAGCCCCTGGCTTGCTTGGATCCAGCCCCCAAGGCTCAGGGCTCCCCCCAGCATCGGGGAGCCTGTATTGGCGCTCCTGTGCCTCTGCAGCCCTCTGTGTGGTTGGAGCACACAACATCTACTAGCTCCCCCCCTTCCCCCCAGACTCTGGTGTGCGAGGGGAATGCGGGTGAGTGTTTTTCTCCTTCTCAGTCACTGGCCACATCAGGGAGGCTTTGTTTGTTTGTTTTCTTCTCACTTCTGTGCAACCCCTGACTAATTTTTCTGTGGATCAGTGGCCCCCAAACAAAAAAGGTTCCCACCCCTGCTACAGAACCTTTGAAGAGGCTTCTCAGTCTTTACGTGGTGCCAAAGGACGGTGCAAACTGTTGATGGGGGAACAAGACAGTTTATATGATCCCATTTGGGCGGTTGGCATGGAAATCCCACCCTATTTCTTTCAAAGACAAAAACAAAATGGATGCGCACACAAAGGAGAATGGAAAGAGAAAAGGCAAAGTCTGTCTCCTTGCCACTTCAAATCTGGCCGTTGGAAATACAGGAACATGACACAGCCTTTTCAGCCCTTTTGGGCACAAGCATTTTAGAGCTTTCTCTTTTCTTTCTTCTTTTAGAGCTTTTGCTTGTTCTTCTTCCAGAAGTGTTAGAAAAGACAGTTTACCTTAGCTGGCTACGCCGGGCTCTTATCAGACAGAAGGGAGAAATAGACCAGGGAAGATGAGTAACAAGAGTTGATCAAAAGAATACAATGGTTCCATCCCCGGTGGGGCTCAAAATGCAGCAGAGGTTGTAATGTTAGCCGGGGCCCCAGCTCTGCCCCAGAATGCACTTGGGAGGAGGACAATGGGTCCTCGCTGAGGGTGGCAGCGGTGGCCATAATGGTGAAGCGCCTCCTTTTCCCAGCTGTTCAGTGCACAAGCTGAGTTTGAGCAAGTTGCCAAGTCCCCCCGCCCCCACACACACACGCAAACGCACGCCATGTCCAGAAAGGGACAGCAGCTTCATCCCATTAATGTTACCCAGTGAAACTCAGATCTGGCGATTCCATAAGTGTTGTCAACTTTTGTGATTTAATTGGAATCTCTAGATAATTGGTGAGTTTGTTAAAGCTCCATCTCCTGAAGTCCTGGGATTAGGTGAAACTCCCAAATTTCATAAAAAAGTAGGTTTTAGCCTTCCTGGTTTCAGAGAAGTGTGATCTAAAGCACAAGTGTGAGCTAAAATGATTTTCAAAGTTGGGTCATGGACCTGTCCAGATAAGCTGCTGGTGGGCCCTCAACGCTTCGTTCATCTAAGGGTGCGTCTATTCTGCGGAGATATTTCAGAAAGTATCCTGAAATAGCTATTCTGCGTCTATTCATGCAGCCCGTTATTTTGAAACAGATTTTGAATGGTAACCTCATTTCACAAGGGTTAAGGGGCATTTCAGAATAGCACGTTATTTAGAAGTTCGGTGCTGTGTAGACAGTGCCAAATTATGAAATAAGCTATTTTGAAATACACTCGAAATAAGCGACGCAATTTGCATAGCACAAATTGTGTAGCGTATTTCGAGCTAAGGGGTCTGTGTAGATACATCCAAAATATCCATAGCCACAGAACCTTGCTGCTTCCATTGGTTGAGGTCTAAAGTTTTCAGACCCAAGCCACACCACTTCCTGCAGCTCTCCTTGGCAAGAAACAGCAAACACATTCAACAGTCCTCACATTTATCTGAAAACAAATACAACAATCCTCACATTCATTAGTTTTTAAAAGGTCCGACTCGAGGGTTGTGTCTACATTGGCACCCTTTTCCAGAAAAGGGATGCTAATGAGACACGTTGGAATTGCAAATGCCACGGGGGATTTAAATATCCCCCGCGGCATTTGCATCAACATGGCTACCACTTTTTTCCAGCTCGGGGCTTTGCCGGAGAAAAGCGCCAGTCTAGAAGGGATCTTTCGGAAAATAAAGCCTTTTCCGGAAGGTCCCTTATTCCTCTTAAAATCAGGAATAAGGGATCTTCCGGAAAAGGCTTTATTTTCTGAAAGATCCCGTTTAGACTGGCGCTTTTCTCCGGCAAAACCCTGAGCCGGAAAAAAGCGGCAGCCATGTTCATGCAAATGCCGCGGGGGATATTTAAATCCCCTGCGGCATTTGCAATTCCGACTGGTCTCATTAGCATCCCTTTTCCGGAAAAGGGTGCCAATGTAGACACAGCCATGATGTTTGAGAATTCCAAGCTGACAATGCTGCACTTCATTCAATGTCCGTTTGTTGCTAAGCTAAGCCAGCCTGGTTATGTCTACACTCCATGGCCACGGCTGACCCAAGTTAGAAGACTCAGTCTTGGGATGAGGGGCTCTCCATTTGGGCTGAGCTTGAAGATCTACACTGCAATGATACAGAGTCACAGCCCGAACCACCTTACCCAAGCTCTGAAATTTGGTGCTGCAGGGTTTTATCATCGTGTACATCACATGTACCACCTGTAACCTCATCGAGAGCCATAAAGCTTGTAGCTGAAATACACTGCATTTGCACCAGTCTTTCTTCTCCCAGTTTTCCCTGACTTTTTAAACAGTTTGCACATCAGGCCAGATTCTGATATGTAGCACTGGTTTAGTAGCATTTTAGGGTATGTGTTCACTGCACACAAGGTGGATGTTTACATCAAGAAAGCTACCTTGATGTAAAATCCTATTGGAGATGAGGCACCATTCTCTAAGTAGCCTCAAAGAACTCAGTGCAGTAAGATCCTATGGGCAGTGCAAATAAAATACCAGAATATGTTTAGAATGGAAATTAATTGTGTGAATATTTACAGTCTTGAACCACTTAAAATACAGACTTATTCATCAGCTAGAGACCACGCTTTCCTGTGCAGTTGTACAGCACCTGATACAATGAGGCCTGACTCAGCCTTCTGGATACTACAAAGATATAAATATTACCCATGGTGATTAACCGTTCCTGTTACCATGGAAACACTGAACTTATGTCTCAGCAGGTAATTGAAGAAGTTGATTTCCAGACATTTGCATTAGAATGTAAATGCATTTGGAATTAAATCAACTCAGCTATTGTATAATGGGACTTAGCAAAGCTTTCCTTTTCTTATGGAACGCTTTGCCTTTAGACTGCCATGTACGCAGAATGTAGAAATGAATTAAAACTCTATAAGGAAGCTTAAGTCTTTGCCACTCCTAAGACTTGGGTTATTATTGTCTTCTGTTATGATTATGATTATTATTATTACAGCAGTGCACAAAGGCAATCCAAGAATGGTTGTGCGCAGGTACGGAGCAGGCAATCCTTGCCTATGATCTAAACAGACCTGTGATGGGGTAGACTAGGCCCTGAAGCCTTGCCGCAGCCCCAGCGGCGGATATAGGGCAGGGCGAGCAGGGCAGCCGCCCCGGGCCCCATGCTTCAATAGGCCCCGCGCATGCGCTACTACCTGTCAGCTTGCTTTGTCGACAGAACTGGATGTAGTCTAGATGCTCTTTGTAGACAGAAGCTTTGTCGACAGTATGGGTACGTCTGAACTACATGGCTCCGTCGACGGAGCCATGTAGATTTGTTTTTTTGGAAAAGGGAAATGAAGCCACGATTTAAATAATCGCGGCTTCATTTAAATTTACATGGCTGCTGCGCTGAGCCGACAAACAGCTGATCAGCTGTTTGTCGGCTCAGCGCGCTAGTCTGGACGTTCCCCTGCCGACATGAAAGCCTTTTATCGACATCCCCTGTAAACCTCATCCTACGAGGCATAAGGGGGATGTCGATAAAAGGCTTTCAGGTTGGCGCGGAGTGTCCAGACTAGCGCACTGAGCCGGCAAACAGCTGATCAGCTGTTTGTCGGCTCAGCGCAGCAGCCATGTAAATTTAAATGAAGCCGCAATTATTTAAATCACGGCTTCATTTCCCTTTGCCGATCAGCCTAATCTACATGCCTCCATCGACGGAGGCATGTAGTCTAGACACACCCTATCTGTCGACAAAAGTTTTGTCGACAAAAGCCTGTAGTCTAGACATACCTCTGGGTACTGGGCTCTCGGCCGGGAGTTAGCAATGTTGTTGTAGGGTTGTCCCTTCCTCTCGTCTCTGAAAGTTGGAACATGCTGCTGGCTCGATGCCTCTGGATTTATTTTAAGCTACTTTTTGCAGCCCCAGTAGTCGAGGCTCAGAAGGAAAATATTAGTCTCTGCCTTGGGATAGCAACGCTCTGGAGCTCCAGCCACATGTCACAGCTTCGCCTGCTCTGTAAAACAAACGATGATTTCATTGTTATTGATCTGCCAAGCAGAATGAAGCATATTGACAGTCTCAGAAGAGCTTTGCTGAACACCAGTTAATATCTTGGGAAGCTTTAATACCTTGGCTAATGAGTCCCTTGTGTCAGAAAAGCATAGCTTTGGTTTCTCTCTTGTCTGAAGCATCAGATCACTATGTGGACCCACTGTTCAACTCACATACAATGAGTTTCTAATTCCATAATTAATAGAAAGTTTACTTGGCTTTGCATCATCTGGATTTCCCAGTGATAGGAACGGGTATGTAGAACATGCCCAAACGGTCAGGCAATGAAGCAGTAGGGACAGGCCCTTCAGAGGTCAAAAGATTGGCTTAAAATCAATAATAAAAACCAATCATCAAATTGCTTTGCTGGCTGGATGTGTTTGTGGAAGGCAACCCCGAACAGGTGGGGCTGCTCCCAGAGAACCCCAGACTCAGAAGGTCAGAGGGGTGCTCCATCTTATGCAGGAAAATGAAATGGCTTGGAGAGAGCAGCTCCAGCAGCCAAGGCAGCTGCCTCTGGACCGTCTTCCAGTAAGGACTCCAGGTTTGGCTGATACCAGGCCAGGCCTCTGCCTGCTTGTGCTCACCCGCCAACAAGCAGAGGGCAAAGCCCCCCCTCGGGGTGGCTGGAAAATGGCAGGTGACGACAATGACGAGGGTGACATGGTGCCAAGAGAAGAGGCAGAGCACATTGCCTGGTTTCTGTGCCCGAGTGGATAGGACACGTGGAATGTGCCGCAAGGGCTCTGTGGAGAGGGGGTGGATTTTCTGGCTGCAGCTGAGAGGCTCGGTACAGCAGGTGTGCATGCCGGGTATGGTGCATGGGCACGTCAGAAGGAGGCTTTGGAGCTGCAGCTTGAACATCTGTCACATAGAGCCAAGGCTCCTGCAGTACTCTCACCCCAGGCCAGGGGAATGCTCCGAGACTCTGGGGATCAGCTCTGAAGGCCAGCAGCCAAGCCTACCCAGGATGAGACACGGCAGTGCAGAGCGGCCAAGAATGAGCCCCCTTCATTGCTAAGGCAGGCCAGGGGGATGCCCCCATGCAGCTGCAGAGCGCAGTATTCAAATCCTTGATGAAGTCATCATACCAGCAGGGGAATGGGAGTGATCCATGAGTTGTAGGGGCACGAGGGACAGAGCAGCCAGAGCACATTGCTCGAGGACACTAGTAAAAGTCTGGAGGTACCGATGAGGGAGTATCTGCCTTTCCCTCTGAGTTCCACAGTGATCGGAGGCCCTGAGGGAAGGCTGCAGGTTTTCAGTCATGGGAAACAAGGCAGTGCCCCAGCTAACGTTCCGGAGACACTGGAGCGAGTGATGGAATGCCATAGGGAGCCATCTGGAAACAAGGGAAGCCTGGACACATCACACAGGATTGTTCGCCGACCAAGATGGACACTGGACAGACTCATACAAGGAACAGCACCCCAGGCTGCCCATCAACAGATTCTAGGCCACCGACGTCTCTGCTCCTATTGAGACGGTTGGGAAAGTTTCACAGGAGATTCTGGGGCACCCTGTCCCCTGCCACAGAACCCTGCCCCTACTGGCACCCTGTCCCCTGCCCTAGTACCATAGCTTCTGCTCCCACCAGCACAGCTGGGGCCACATTCGTGAGGCTTGGGGGGGTTTGGGAGGAGTTTTTGGTTTTTGCATCTCATTTGTGTGGCCCCAACTGACTTTTCTGTGGGTCAGTAACCCCTGACTGAAAACAGGTTCCCCGCTGTTCTCAGAAATAAAGACAATGCAGAAACTTTTTGTGTTTAACATAGTATTTTATTTAACAATGAAGCCTGGCCAACAAACCCCCAATTGGGGCCATGCCCCCATCTGGCCACAGCATCGTAACACTCCTGCACACACACCCCAGACCCTAGATCTGAGCCTGTCATACACTGGAATCCCTTACCCTGAGCCCCTCACATACCCCAACCCAAATTTCTGCACCCTCACATCCACATCCTGTGGCTGGCTTAGTACCCCAACCCTCCATCTGACCCCAACACTGCCCGGCCTGGAGCCCCCTCTCCAAGCCAGGGCCCCCCTTCTCCAGCTCCTTCTGCATCCAGATTTCCTCCCAGAGCCTGCACACCTCACCCTTTCCCACACCCAAATCCCTCATTCCCACCCCAGAGCCTACACATCCTGCCTCCACCCAGTGAGGGTACGGCTAGACTGCAGGAGTTGTTCAGGATTCCGGAGATATCCCAGAAAAACTCTTCTGCGTCCAGGGATGCGTTTGTTCTTCTGCTTTTTTTAGTGGAAGAGCAAACATGATCTTTCAGTCACCCCTATAGTCCTCTTTCCATGAGGAATAAGGGGGCTTCCAAAAGAAGGGTTTTTTCTGACATTTGGTCCAGTCTAGACAGGCCAAATGTTGGAAAAACCTCTTCCTACAGAAGAATTGGGGAAAAAAGCAGCAGTATAAGGGTTAGGGATAGCAAGTGATGGAGAGGAGGAGAATAGAGAGGGTGGGACGGGGCAGGGCTTCAAGGAAGGGGTGGGGTCTTGGGGGGAAGGATGGAGCGGTAGATCTTGGCTTGTTCTGTCATTTAAAAAGTGATCTTGAGTGTAAAAAGGTTGGAGACCCCTGTTGTGCAGCCCAAGCTGCAGTCAGTGGCACCTAATTCCAGCGGTCCCAAGTGTGGTTCTGCCTGCTGGCGGTTAAACAAACAATAGCCCAGGGAAGCCATCCCTGCCTTGTGTTCTTGCTGCAGATGCTGCTTATAAGAAGATGGGAGTACAGAAACTCCCAGCCAGGCAGTACTGACTGTAGTGGAGAGAAGCACAGTATGGAAGTCGATAGGTTCCACCACAGAATACCAACTGGCATTGCCTTCCAAAGCCTGTATCGTCATTCCGAGGAACCTGCCTGCATCCCCTGCTACCCCCACCTCTGAGGGAGACCAGAAGGCCATGCAACAGTACAACTAGAATCATTTTTATTTTGCCTCTGTAAGGCTATGTCTAGACTGCAAGCCTCTTTCGAAAGAGGCTCTTTCGAAAGATACTTTCGAAAGAGCCTCTTTCGAAAGAGAGCATCTGGACTGCACGTTAAACTTCCGAAAAAGCGGCTTGCTTTTTCGAAAGAAAGCACCCAGTGAGTCTGGATGCTCTCTTTCGAAGAAGCCCTATTTACATTGAAGAACGCCTTCTTTCGAAAGAGGAACTTTCGAAAGAAGGTGTTCTTCCTCGTGAAATGAGGTTTACCGCCATCGAAAGAAAAGCCGCGTTCTTTCGATTTAATTTTGAAAGAACGCGGCTGCAGTCTAGACGCAGGTGAGGTTTTTTCTAAAAAAGGCTACTTTTTTCGAAAAAAACCCTGAGTCTGGACACAGCCTAAGTGTAATGCTGACAGGCAGAACCAAACCTGGGCCCTCTGGAGCTCAGTGCATGAGCATTTCTATCTACATTTCTGTCACTATTCTGCATGAGCATGTAAGGCTTGAGCTAAAAGCCAGCTGGCTCTCAGCTATGGCTGGAGAGGAAACTCCTCTCTCTCTCTGTAAGTGGTCTAAGTGCCACTACCACTCACCTTCCTGCTCTCTGGGCCTCCTCACCGCCCGGCTCGGCTGGGCCAGCTCCGCTGGTCTTCCCCAGCCAAGGCCCCGAGCTGAGGTCCTTGCCCCTATAGAGAAGCAGTACAGACACTGAACCACTTCAGGTCCAAGGAGAGTGCAGTTTAGAGGCCAGCCTCCTGAGACAGCTCTCCCCAGAAGGGATCAGGCCCCACAGAATTAGGTAAGCCATCTTTAACACTGAAAGAGGGGATGTGCACACTGGTTTTATTAAGTAGAAGCAGCAGGATTTAAGTGGGAATAAATGAGAACAGGCAGAGCAAAGTAGGTTACAAATCA
This sequence comes from Pelodiscus sinensis, assembly GCF_049634645.1. Classification (NCBI taxonomy): domain Eukaryota; kingdom Metazoa; phylum Chordata; order Testudines; family Trionychidae; genus Pelodiscus; species Pelodiscus sinensis. Next base: position 3,348,098 of record NC_134739.1, on the reverse strand, counting down.
AAATAAACAAAAACACTTGGCTAATTCTACACTGTAGCCTCAGTACAAACTCTTCAAACTCACCTTAAAACATCTTTTCCACTGCCCCTCCGAACCAGGGCCCTCTTCCTCACCCTGGGGTCTTCGGATCCTTCCTGCAGGTGCGGCCCAGCCAAAAGACCAAGGCCTCTGCTTTCCTATTCTTTTTGTTAAAGAATTGAGGCTACTCCTCACCAGCGACTGCTCAGACTTAAGGACAAAAGATTGTTTAACAGTGGCTCATCAACAAGTTGCGGGTAACACCTTTCAGTCTCTCATTCACACATTTGAAACTCACAAAGTATTCCGCACTCCATGGCTGTGTCTACACTGGGCCACTTATTCCAGAAAAGCAGTCGCTTTTCTGGAATAAGCTGTGAGCTGTCTACACTGGCCGCTTGCTTTTCTGGAAAAGCAATGACGATCTACTGTAAAATTGTCAGTGTTTTTCCGGAAAAACTATGCTGCTCCCGTTCGGGCAAAAGTCCTTTTCCGGAAAAACTGTTCCGGAAAAGGGCCAGTGTAGACAGCCCAGTAATCTTTTCCACAAAAAAGCCCCGATTGTGAAAATGACGACCGGGGCTTTTTTCCGGAAAAGCATCCTGCCAATGTAGACGTGCTTTTTCCGGAAATACTTCTAACGGAAAACTGTTCCGTTTTAAGCATTTCCGGAAAATGGTGCCAGTGTAGACGTAGCCCATGTGTCTAATTTTACACACACCAATGCTACACACATCAAAGTAAGATAAACAGAACCAGCGGATTGTGACATGAAGATTGACGCGTTACACGCAATAATACACTCAAAGCACCTTTGAGTTATGTATATTCATGTCCATAAGCCCACTTCATAAAGCATGGGGGGTGGTCCATCACACGGCCATTCCACTATTTCAAAATAATTTCGGAATAATGGGTGGCTTATTCCAAACTCTGTAAACCTCATTCTACAAGGAATAACACCTATTCCAAAATAGCTATTTCACAATAAGGCGTGTGTAGACGCTCCACTGCTGCTATGTTGAAATAGCCCCTCCCCAGTGCCTCCTGGGCCTCTCAATCGAGATAGCACGTCTACATCAGGGGAGCCTGCCTCAGGCTCATTTTGAGGCTTCCTGCAGTGCAGACGCGCTATTTCGAAAAGAGCGATTTCGGAGTAACTATTCAGAAATGAATGTAGCCTGGGGCTCCTCACCACCTGCTCCCGCTGGGCCAGCTCCTTGCTCTCCCCCAGCCAAGACACCGAGCTGAGATCACTGCCCCCTCCAAGAGGCAGTACAGACACTGAACCTCTTCCGGTGCAAGGAGAGTGCATCTTAGGGCCCAGCTTCCTGGGATGCCACTCCCCAAAGAATGAGTTAGGTAAGCCCCCTTTAGCAATGAAAGCGGGAATGTGCACGCTGATTTCTCCCCCAGGTTATAATTGTTTACACTGGGCTTGATAAAACTGTTTTTGTTCCAGCTGCACCTTCAGATCAGGGAAATTTCCACTTCTCCTGGGGTCTCTGGTTCACTCTCCTTGGGAGTGTCCAGCCAGCCCAAAGACCTAAACTCCTCCTTTCTATTCTTTTTAAGGAATTCCATTATTTCATTTAAAGAATTCCCTTATTGAGAGTCACTTGGCTGCTCCCTACCAACCACTACTAAGCCTTAAGGACAAAAATCAGTTTGCATATGATTTCCCAGACTGTGTGGCCCCTCTTGATGTCTTTCCAATTACATGTTTAGGAAACATAAAGGATTCCCTATTCCACGTCTAATTTTACACGCAGAAGTGATCCATACACCAAAATAAGATAAACAAACCCAGCAGAGTATGACATGAAGACTGATAGGTTACATGAAATAAGTTGCTCAAAGCACCTTTGAGTTCAGTATATTTATGTCTATAAGTCCATTTCATGAAGCACAGAGGGAGAGAGGGTCCAAACCAAACATAAGCTGTTATTCTGAAATATTCATATGACTCCCGGAGCTGCGGCTTTAATATAAGCACCATATAGTGTGAGAAAAATCAAGAGAATTGGCAATACTGCCAAAAGGGAAAATACGAGACCGAGGAATTTTTAAATTGAGGGGAAAATTACTTTCCTAAAAACATAAGGAAAAACAATGGGTACTGAGTGAAGTAGGAAGAAGGCACAACTGATTGCACATACAGGCAGTCCCCGGGTTACGTACAAGATAGGGACTGTAGGTTTGTTCTTAAGTTGAATTTGTATGTAAGTCGGAACTGGTACATATTGTAGGGGAAACTCTAGCCAAACATTTCTCCAGAGCTCAGTTTTATTCTCCCACACCTCACTTCCCTCAGTCCTTTATTCTCAAGCTGAGGTGTCTGCTGAGAAAAGCCGCTCCGCGTCTCCCTGGTCTGCTGGGGGCGGGGGCGCTATCTTCGCGTCTCCCTGGTCTGCTGGGGGCGGGGGCGCTAGCTTCGCGTCTCCCTGGTCTGCTGGGGGGAAGCAGCTAGTGTGGGGTTGCCTCACCCTGTTTGTAAGTAGGGATCCGATGTAAGTCGGATCCATGTAACCCGGGGACTGCCTGTATATGAAAAAGACCCCCTCAAAGTATTCATGCTAATATTCGACACTCTACGCATGGGTCTCAACAAAGATCCCAGCTATCTTACCCATTACAAAGATAGCTTCCCCAATTATCACCTCTAATACCATTAGCTCACAGACATTTACCTTCCCCTCCCCCCCCACATCCCCCTTCTGTTCTGAAATTTGATTTGTCCTTTTCATATGTGTTCTTTTTTTAAAATTGTATCCTTTGGTATATATGGTTGTGACTATTTTCTTCCACTATTTGATCTGAGGAAGTGGGTCTGACCCACGAAAGCTCATCATCTAATAAACCATCTTGTTAGTCTTTAAAGTGCTACATAGTCCTGTATTTTGTTTCAGCTACACCAGACTAACACGGCTACATTTCTATCACCCCTCAAAGTAGTGATTGCAAAAACTCATTTTACTTTGTCATGGATCTGACAGAAATCCAATCAAATATCTGAAAAGTGACTCTAAATGATAGCAGTGAACGTTTGATGGAAAAGGGATCTATTCTTGGTTATTTTACTGCATTGGCCTGTTGCCATTAAGATATCAGCCTAGACCAACAATGCAAGTAGGAAATCATTCTGACCAGAGTGTTGTAAATAAGAACTATAGTCCAAGAGAAAGAGAAGCGTATGTTTGTTTTCTGGAAATGTCTGATAAAGTGAACCACTGAAAAGCAATTAATTATGTAACATGTTTCACAAAAAAGATGAGAAATAGTACACTGCAGAAATGCAGTAAAAAACTAAAACCAGCTTGAAATCCATAAAAGAAACTATCAAGGAGCATTATAGACAGTTGTTATTTAATATAGTAAAAACGTGGGCTACAAGCAAGCTGTCTGATTCAGGTCACATACAAATAAGATCAGAAACCTATCACAATCAAAAATTGTTTAACGCATGTTTGTGCAGTTTTACATTCATTTTATGTAAAGGCTCTTTATGGTGACGTGATGAAAGATTGCCCTTTATCCTCATCAGGTCTCCTCTGGGAGGTTAGTGGGGGGCAAGGAGCCAGGCCAATAAACGTAGCCTTGCAGCACCGCCTACTGAGCTTAGTGCTAAATACAGCGGCAGAGTCCATGACCTGGCAGCAGTGACAGAGGGAGGTCTGCATAATGCATTGCAGTGCAATGGTTCTGCTGCCGGGGCTGCCTCTGTCATGGTGTCCAGGGCTGGCCCTAGGATGTGTGGGGCCCTAGGCAGTATTTTAAACTGGTATCTCCCTCCCCAACTGCACCCCAAGGTGGGGGAGGATGCTTTTTTAGATTTATACTCTTCAGTAACACAGCAATGACATATTTTTAAAGCAAACTTTAATGTAAGGTCCCGTAGACTAACCCAGTAAATTCCAAAGCTGACAGCATACACCCCGGGCTGGCAAATGCCTGTTCAATGGCTTCATTCCCACTCGAATGGCTCTTTCACAGGTTCAGTGTTCTGCTTATCTCTCTGGCAGGCTTCCTCACTTGTAAATTACCTAGAGCCTCTCCAGGGGAAGCAGAGCCACAGAACAGGGATAGGCAGAGATGATGGTTGGATATTAAGACCTCGTGGTGCCCCAAATTTCAGGGTGTCCTATGGGGCTGCATATTCTGTGTTTGGGTAAGGACGACCCTGGTTGTGTCATCATGGGGGCAGATCTGCACTGAAAATGCTGTAACTGGGGCTGTGTCTACACTGGCAAGTTTTTCCGGAAAATCATCTGATTTTCTGGAAAAACTTGCCAGCTGTCTACACTGGCCGCTTGAATTTCCGGAAAAGCACTGATGATCTAATGTAAAATCATCAGTGCTTTTCCAGAAAAACTATGCTGCTCCCGTTCGGGCAAAAGTCTTTTTCCAAAAGACTTTTGCCCGAAAGGGCCACTGTAGACAGCATTGTTCTGTTTTCCGCAAAAAAGCCCCAATCGCGAAAATGGCGATTGGGGCTTTTTTACGGAAAAGCGCGTCTAGATTGGCCACGGACACTTTTCCGCAAAAAGTGCTTTTCCAGAAAAGCGTCCTGCCAATCTAGACGTGCTTTTCCGAAAATGCTTTTAACGGAAAACTTTTCCGTTAACAGCATTTCCAGAAAATCATGCCAGTGTAGACGTAGCGGGCTCGTCTACACTGGCCCCTTTTCCGGAAGGGGCATGTTAATTTCAGCTATCGTAGTAGGGAAATCCGCGGGGGATTTAAATATCCCCCGCGGCATTTAAATAAAAATGTCCGCCGCTTTTTTCCGGCTTTTAGAAAAGCCGGAAAAGAGCGTCTACACTGGCCCCGATCCTCCGGAAAAAGCGCCCTTTGAAGTAGGAATAAGAGCCTCCGGAAAAGGGTGCTTTTTCCGGAGGATCGGGGCCAGTGTAGATGCTCTTTTCTGGCTTTTCTAAAAGCCGGAAAAAAGCGGCGGACATTTTTATTTAAATGCCGCGGGGGATATTTAAATCCCCCGCGGATTTCCCTACTACGATAGCTGAAATTAACATGCCCCTTCCGGAAAAGGGGCCAGTGTAGACGTAGCCAGCCAGTGTGTCTGGGCTGCTGTAGCCCTTCTGTGAAGATGCTGCTACACCAGTGGGAGGGCTTCTCTCATCAGCATAACTAATCCACTATGTGGAGAGATGGTAATTGTGTCAATGGGAGACCTCTCCCTCTAGCATAGCGCTGTCTACATTGAGGCTAGACAAGTATAACTGCATTACTTGGGGTGTCAATTTTTTACACCCCCGAGCAACGTGGTTTTATCAAAATAAGTGTATAGACCTGGCCAAAGTGGGGGGAAAGTTAGAGTTGGCAGGGGGGAACAAACTCCTTTAAGATGATTAGGTTTACACATGGTTCTCTGGCATTTCAGGTCTGCATTTGTACAGATGGATCTGATTAGGACCTGATTTTCCCCCTCTTGAAATGTTTAAAGTCAGAATTGAACTTAGACCCCCCCTCCCCGAGAATGTGGGTTACTGTATAATATCTCACCGCCTCCCCCACTCCCCAGAACCTTGCATCCTTTGTTGCCCACAGCTTGTGCTGATGGGAGAAATGGAATGTCAGAGGCTTGACTCAGACCTATGGTTGAGCTGGTAGCTGAATAAAGGGAGAGGTTGTTCCAGTGGAGTGGGAAATAGGTTCAGTTCCTGGCTGTGCCACAGATTTCCCATGTAACCTTGGGCAAGTTACTTAGGGTATAGCCACGCTGGGGAAAAGCACAGCAGCAAGTGTCAGAATCAACGTCAACTGGTTTGGGCTTACTCTACAAATATCACTGGAGCATGGGATCTGAGACCCACCACCTTCCCCGGATTTCCCCAGGCTCCAGCCCAGGGGGAGTTAGGTTCCTACATGACACTGAGGATGTGAACCTCACTGTCCTTTTCCTCTCTGCCCACTCATTCCTCTCCCACAAATAAGCAGAGACGGTTAGTTATCCAATGCCTGTTGTGTCATGTATGGAATGCTATTGTAGCCATGTTATCCTAGGCTGTGTCCAGACTCAGGGGTTTTTTCGAAAAAAGTAGCCTTTTTTCGAAAAAACTTCACCTGCGTCTAGACTGCAGCCGCGTTCTTTCGAAATTAAATCGAAAGAACGCGGCTTTTCTTTCGACAGCGGTAAACCTAATTCCACGAGGAAGAACGCCTTTTTTCGAAAGTGCTCTTTCGAAAAAAGGCGTTCTTGAAAGCAAACAGGGCTTTTTAGAAAGAGAGCATCCAGACTCACTTGCTGCTTTCTTTCGAAAAAGCGGCTTGCTTTTTCGAAAGTTCCGTGTGCAGTCTAGACGCTGTCTTTCGAAAGAGGTTTTCAGTCTAGACATAGCCCTAGATAATAGAGACTCAAGGGCTGTGGCTACACTGGCATGAATTTCTGGAACTGCTTAAAACGGAATACTATTCCGTTTTAAGTTTTTCCGGAAAAGGAGCATCTACATTGGCAGGCTGCTTTTCCGGAAAAGCCCTTTTTCCTGAAAAGCATCTGTGGCCAATGTAGACGCGCTTTTCCGGAAAAGAGCCCCGATAGTCATTTTCGCGATCGGGGCTTTTTTCCGGAAAAGACTACTGGGCTGTCTACACCGGCCCTTTTCCGGAACAGTGTTCCGGAATAAGGACTTATGCCTGAGCGGGAGCAGAATAGTTTTTCTGGAATAGCGGCTGATTTTGTACAGTAGAGCGTCATTGCTTTTCCGGAAATTCAAGGGCCAATGTAGACAGCTCGCAGCTTATTCCGGAAAAGCGGCTGATTTTCCAGAATAAGTGGCCCAGTGTAGACACAGCCAAGGTGAGTGAGGCTGCATCATTTACTGGACCATCACCTGTTGGTGAGACAGATGAGCGTTTGAGGTTACACAGGGCTCTTCTTCGGGGCTGGGAAACGACCTCATAGTGCCACAGCTGAATACAGGCTTTGACCAGATTGTTTAGCAGGGGCAAGAGGGGGGATATGCCCCCTCAAACACCAGGTGGGAAGGGCAAAGAGCTGGCCAGAGCTTTCGACTGTGATGACTGTGGCCTGTTGGCCAGGAAGAGGAAACGAATAAAGCCAGGGGCCGGGTGAAGTGCTATTGATTGTACATGGAAGGTGCTCAGATGCTGTGGGTGGCAGTATAACACCTGAGACTGTGTCTACACTGCACACCTTACTGCACACAGCTCTGCCACTGCAGTTGTACTGCTGTAAGGTCTCCCGTGTAGACACTCTGCCGGCAGGAGACAGCTCTCTTGCTGGCAAAATAAAACCACCCTCAACAAGCAGGAAAGCATCTCATCAATGCTTTTCATTGCTAAAACTTTTGCCGGTCACGGGGGTGTTTTTTCAGACCCCTGACCAACAATAATGCAGTGTACACATAGCTTGAGATAGATGGACAGATGGATGTGTATGGGGATGGGATGGATGAACAGATGGATGGATGGATGTGTATGGGGATGGGATGGATGGATGTGTATGGGGATGGGAGGGATGGACAGATGGATGGATGGATGTGTATGGGGATGGGAGAGATGGACAGATGGATGTGTATGGGGATGGGAGGGATGGATGTGTATGGGGATGGGATGGATGGATGGACAGATGGATGTGTATGGGGTTGGGAGGGATGGATGGATGTGTATGGGGTTGGGAGGGAGGGATGGATGGATGTGTATGGGGATGGGAGGGATGGACAGATGGATGTGTATGGGGATGGGAGGGATGGACAGATGGATGTGTATGGGGTTGGGAGGGAGGGATGGATGGATGTGTATGGGGATGGGAGGGATGGATGGACAGATGGATGTGTATGGGGTTGGGAGGGATGGATGGATGTGTATGGGGTTGGGAGGGAGGGATGGATGGATGTGTATGGGGATGGGAGGGATGGACAGATGGATGTGTATGGGGATGGGAGGGATGGACAGATGGATGTGTATGGGGTTGGGAGGGATGGACAGATGGATGGATGGATGTGTATGGGGATGGGAGGGATGGACAGATGGATGGATGGATGTGTATGGGGATGGGAGGGATGGACAGATGGATGGATGGATGTGTATGGAGATGGGAGGGATGGACAGATGGATGTGTATGGGGATGGGAGGGATGGACAGATGGATGGATGGATGGATGTGTATGGGGATGGGAGGGATGGACAGATGGATGTGTATGGGATGGGAGGGATGGACAGATGGATGTGTATGGGGATGGGAGGGATGGATGTGTATGGGGATGGGATGGATGGATGGACAGATGGATGTGTATGGGGATGGGATGGATGGATGGACAGATGGATGTGTATGGGGTTGGGAGGGATGGATGGATGTGTATGGGGTTGGGAGGGAGGGATGGATGGATGTGTATGGGGATGGACAGATGGATGTGTATGGGGATGGGAGGGATGGACAGATGGATGTGTATGGGGTTGGGAGGGAGGGATGGATGGATGTGTATGGGGATGGGAGGGATGGATGGTCAGATGGATGTGTATGGGGTTGGGAGGGATGGATGGATGTGTATGGGGTTGGGAGGGAGGGATGGATGGATGTGTATGGGGATGGGAGGGATGGACAGATGGATGTGTATGGGGATGGGAGGGATGGACAGATGGATGTGTATGGGGTTGGGAGGGATGGATGGATGGATGGATGTGTATGGGGATGGGAGGGATGGACAGATGGATGGATGGATGTGTATGGGGATGGGAGGGATGGACAGATGGATGGATGGATGTGTATGGAGATGGGAGGGATGGACAGATGGATGTGTATGGGGATGGGAGGGATGGACAGATGGATGGATGGATGTGTATGGGGATGGGAGGGATGGACAGATGGATGTGTATGGGATGGGAGGGATGGATAGATGGATGTGTATGGGGATGGGAGGGATGGACAGATGGATGTGTATGGGGATGGGAGGGATGGACAGATGGATGTGTATGGGATGGGAGGGATGGATAGATGGATGGATGGATGTGTATGGGGATGGGAGGGATGGACAGATGGATGGATGGATGTGTATGGGATGGGAGGGATGGATAGATGGATGTGTATGGGGATGGGAGGGATGGACAGATGGATGTGTATGGGGATGGGAGGGATGGACAGATGGATGTGTATGGGGATGGGAGGGATGGACAGATGGATGTGTATGGGGATGGGAGGGATGGACAGATGGATGTGTATGGGGATGGGAGGGATGGATGTGTATGGGGACAGGTAGATGGATGAAAGATGGTATCTTCTCTCTCCCCCTCATCACAGTCTTTGGGATTGCTATTGCCAGTGGCAGTGAAGGATGTTCTGATCTCCCCAATCCACCCCACATCTCATAAACTGAGCATACAGGGCAGTCCCACGTCAGCACTTTGCTTGTGGTAGTGAACTACTAGCAGCAAACGGCAGTTTTCCTAGGGCATGGGGGAAAGAGCTGATCTGGACTGCAGAGAGAATTTTGACAATGGACTGAAATCTAATAGTGGAGAAAATGTATCCTTTCTCTGCTGGCTGCCACGCTTCAGTATAGGTGGGCTCAGGCCATGTCCGTGTTAGAGTTGCCACACCTCTGTGCTGCTGATCACATATCTGTGTTGATCTAAGTGTAGATCAAGCTAGAAACACTTCATAACTTCAGAGGGAGTTATTGCTTCCCATTGTTTGCTAGTATTTCAAATCCAGACAATACAAAATCAGACAATGCTACACAGAGTAACAATGCAAAAAATACACACACACACATAGGAGAAAAGGGAGAAGGAAAGTGGAGTGCAGGAAGAGGAAGGGAAAAGTCAGAGAGGTCAGGTGGAATGGCACTTTCTATCCAAATGCATCAAGCAATCCTGGGGAAATTCTGCATTTTTTTCTATGGCTCCAATTGCAACAATTGCAGAATTTCCCCAGGACTAATCAAGAAACAAGACTAAATTTTCCCAAATGTGTATAATTGTGTTCTACATTAGTAAGCTGTCCTTTCTTTCCCAGCTAACTCAGACAGCTCCAATGAGAGAGAATCAATAAATCACCCTGGCAAAGGCACTGTGGAGTGTTACATACTTGGTGAGGGTCTCCCAGAGGGTTTTGGCAACAATTGCGTTTCTTTTTGCTTTTATTTATTCTCCAATTCCAGGGGCCCCAGGAGTTCATTTCCCAGTTATAGAATATGTTCTTTGTACAAGCTGTGAGGCTATATGGCAGATACGAGATGTCAGGGGAGAGAGCTGAGAGCTCACAGGAACTGGGATGTAGGCAGAAAGTGTAGTGTAAAAAGGAAAATTGGTGGGGACCAGTGTCAGCTGAACAGGGCCATAGGAAACATAGTTTTTATGGAATGCCCCATCCCCCCAGTCGAGAGTAAGGGCCTAAGTAAAGGGGAACCCTGGAGATGAGTGCATGGCTGGACAGGTCTTGTTAAGATGAGGGCTTTGGTTTCCTCGGCTGTGGATGCTGTTGGGGAAGGAGGGACTTTAGGGGTGTGTCTAGACTACAGAGTTTTGTCGACAAGAGTGGACTTTTGTCGACAAAACTATCCCTGCGTCTACACTACCGCTGAGTTCTGTCAACATAACGTTGACAGAACTCGGCAGTTTTGTCAACAGCGGTAAACCTCATTCTACAAGGAATAACGCCTTTGGTCCACGGAGTTCTGTCACCAGAAGGCATTACTGCACCTACACTGTCCTTTGTGGCTACGCTGTCACGTTGACAAAGCGGCTTGCTTTGTCGACAGAACTGGATGGAGTCTAGACGCTCTTTGTATCTGTCGACAAGGCCTCTCTCGACAAAAGCCTGTAGTCTAGACGTACCCTAGGACGCTCAGCTGCCTAAGAAAGGGAAGAGCATATTTGTGCACCCGCTTATCAACCTAGTGCGGCGCCTTTAAACTGGGCTCAAAGGGGGGAGCAGGTGATAAAAGCTCACAGGGGGCGTGATGCTGGGCAAAGGTGACGTGGAGAATCGCAGTAGGGTCCTAGGACCCACCACAGGGGAATCAGCTCAATGTCCAAGATGTTTATACACAAACACAAGGGAATAAAGTGGACAAAATGGAAGTCTGGGAACGTCACGGCGTGTGGGGGGGTCCCTGGGCCCTGCACCCCATCTGCAGCCAGATGTGACTCTCAAGCAAGTAGAACAGAAGGTTTATTGGTTCACAGGGACCCAGCATAGCTCAGACTCCTTGTTACAGGAACCAGGAACATTCACTCTAATCCATCTTGGGGGTGGGAGGCCCAAAGCCCCATCTCTGGGCCCCTGCCCAGGCCCCCCAGGCCAGCTACACTCCCTTCTCCCCCAGCCAACTGAAAACTAACTCACACACCTAGCAACTGCCCACAGCCCCTCATGCAGTTCCACCTCCTGCTTTGTCCTGCTTCCAGGCCCAAGGTGTTATTTGCTTCCACCTGGTCCTCAGGATGTGAGAGACTGAACATACTTCCACAGTGAGTCATGACCAGCCTCCCCCTCCTCATGCAGATAGTGCTGCAGTGCCCAGGGAAACTGAGGCACACACACAGTTGCTATAGAACAGCACAGGACAGTAGAATCACATAAAGCACACCAAAGCGAACTGAGTGAATACAAATCAGAGTGAATACAGTAACTACAGGAGCCAATACAATCCCCCCTGCATCACAACATGACAATTAAATCTGGGACTTGGTAGGACTTGGTCATTAGGGACTTGGTAGGATAAATCTCATGACTGCAACATTGGTAGAGAGGGGTATTGCTTGTTAAGAAAGGACAGGCAGGAAAAAGAGGAGCTGGTGTTGCCTTATACATCAAGAAAACATAGACCTGAAGAAGGAAGTGAGAGGCAGATCAGCTGTAGTCCAGTATTTCCTGTATGTTCTTGGACTGTATTGGGAACATCTTTTTGTTTTAGAAAGTGGATGAAGTAACAAGAGGGTCAGCCATTGCAGACTTCATGCCTACCACCAAGGAGAACTCTGTTGTGACTCTGAAAGTGGGAGTCAATTTGGGGGAAAGCGAAATGACACTTTTAATGATTCTAAGGAAAGAAAGGAGTGAGAGCAGCAGAATAAGGGTACGTCTAGACTACCGCGTTTTGTCGACGGAAGTTTTGTCGACAGATACTGTCGACAAAACTTCCGTCGACAAAGAGCGTCCAGACACATTGAGTTCTGTCGACAAAGCAAGCTGCTTTGTCGACAGAACTCCGTAGTCTGGACGCAATGTTACAGGCAATAACACCTTCTGTCGACAGAGTTCTGTCGACAGAAGGTGTTATGCCTTGTAAAGTGAGGTATACCAGCGTCGACAAAACTGCTGAGTTCTGTCGACGTTATGTCGACAGAACTCAGCGGTAGTGTAGACGCTGGTATAGTTTTGTCGACAAAAGTCCACTTTTGTCGACAAAACTAGGTAGTCTAGACACACCCTAAGTGCAACAGACTTTTAAAAAGCCATATTTTAAAAATGTCAGGGTATGTCTACACTACCCCGCTAGTTCGAACTAGCGGGGTAATGTATGCATACCGCACTTGCTAATGAAGCCCGGGATTTGAATTTCCCGGGCTTCATTAGCATAAGCGGGGAGCCGCCATTTTTAAATCCCCGCTGCTTCGAACCCCGTGTAGCGCAGCTACACGGGGCTCGAACTAGGTAGTTCGGACTAGGGTGCCTATTCCGAACTACCGGTACACCTCGTTTCACGAGGAGTAACGGTAGTTCGGAATAGGCACCTAGTCCGAACTACCTAGTTCGAGCCCCGTGTAGCTGCGCTACACGGGGTTCGAAGCAGCGGGGATTTAAAAATGGCGGCTCCCCGCTTATGCTAATGAAGCCCGGGAAATTCAAATCCCGGGCTTCATTAGCAAGTGCGGTATGCATACATTACCCCGCTAGTTCGAACTAGCGGGGTAGTGTAGACATACCCTCAGAGACTTGGGAGGTAAGTTGTTCTGGGAACAAATCTAAGAGTTAAAGTAGTTCAAGAGAGCTGGAAGTGTCTCAAGGAGACAGTATAAAACACACAAGTGAAAACTATTCTGATGAGAAGGAAAGATAGGAAGAACAGTAAGGCTACGTCTACACTGCAGTGCTGTTTCGGGATACTGAAGGATCCCAGAATAGCTATCCCACATCTTCACAGCAAGCCCATTATTCTGACGACTCTGGAAACCTCATTCTACGAGGACTAAGGGATGTTTCGGAATAGCGCTTTATTTCAAAATTTGGCTCTGTGTAGACAGCACCAAATGACTAAATAAACTATTTTGAAATAGCATCAAAATAAGATACGCAAGTTGAATAGCTCAAGCTGTGTATTTTATTTTGAGTTATGGTGCTGTGTAAACACTCCCTTAGAGTCCTAGATGGCTCCATCAGGAGCTCTGGAAAGACCTGCAAATCTAAAGTGGAAACATGGACAAATTGCTAAAGAAGTGTACAAAAGAATAATGTGTCGGAACAAACCCAGAAAAGTTAAGGTACAAAATGTGTTAAACCCAGCAAAGGACATAAAATGCAATAAGAACAGGTTACTTAAATACATCAGCATCAAGAGAAAGACATCATAAAGTGTGGGTCCACTTCTTAGTGTGGAAGGAGAGCTACTTACTTATAACATTAAAAATGCTGAACTGTTTTAATACCTATTTTGCTTCAGTTTTCACTAAAAAGGTTAATGGTAACCAGTTACTTAGTACCATTAATATTAGCAACAAGGGGGAAGCAAAAATAAGAAAGAACAGAATAAAGTGAGGCTAAGTTAAGTTAGCTGTAATCAAGTCAACAGGGCCTGAAAAAATTCATTTTAGTATAATAAAAGATCTAGCTGAAGCATTCTCAGAAACATTAACAATTATATTCAAGAACTGATGGTGGATGGGTGGGGCCCTAGAAGACTGGAAAAGGGCAAACATGACACCTGTCTTTAAAAAGGGAACATAGAAGATCCAGGGAGTTATAGACCAGTCAGCTTAACTTTGATACCTGGAAAGATATTGGAACAAATTATTTGTTTGTAAGTCCGTAGAGGATAGTGAGATTATAAGGAATAGCCAGCCTGGATTTGCCAAGAATGAACCATGCCAAATCTTTGACAGTGTTACTGGCCTGGTGGATAAAGAGAAGCAGTAGACATGATATATCAAGATTGTAGTAAAGCTTTCACAGAGTCCCCCCATGACATTCTCATAAGAAAACTAGAGAAATGTGATTAAGATAAAATTACTGTAAGGAGGCTGCACAGCTGCTTGGCAGACCATTCTCAAGGTGCAATTATCAATGGCTTGCTGTCAAGCTAGGAGGGTCAATCTAATGGAGATCCACAGGGGTCAGTCCTGGGTCTGGTACTATTCAATAGTTTCACTAATGGCTTGGTAATGGCATGTACTCCTGACGATATTCTGCACCACCAAATTAAAATTTCCGCACACAATATTTAAACTGTGTATTTTGTCAAAATAACACAGCGTGATCATGCCATGTTCAATTATTTTGGTAACTTATTTCAAAATATCTGTCAGCAAGTGTGTAACAACACAGACAGCCAAAAAGATTCAGGCAAATGGTTTCTTTGGCAAATAAATTCCTTGGTAGGCATATGAATACGGAACACGGAGTAATATTTCATTTACACTCCAGTACAGAACCGTATTTCCTGCTTCCCTCAGAAGCAGTGCAAGGCTTGGGGGAGTCAGGGGTGGTGGAGAAGCTGAGGGAGAGGGAAGTAATTGCTGGGGGGGAGCCTAGGTATGAACATAGAGGGTAGTTGGGTGTTGATGGGAGAAGCATAGAAGAGGTTATTTGGGGGACAGGGGTTGTTAGAGAGCTGGGGAGCCTGTCCCATTCAGACTCTGGTTGACTCCTAGCCTCACCCATTCATATCTGCCCCATCTCCATGTGGCTCTGCACCCACATTACCCCTTAGCCCTCTGTGTCCCTGCACCCTCTCTCCCTACTCAGCCAAGCATAGTTGACCCTGTCCCCTGTGCCCCACTTTGTCTGCCCCGTGTGTCCGTGTACCCCCTCCCCATCTCCATCTGTTCCTAAAGCCCCACTCAGCCATCTTCACTCCCACATCCCCCTGTGGTCCTGCACTCCTCTCCTTTCTGCCCCATGTGGCTCTGTCCTGCATCCCCTTCTGCCCCTGGCTCAGTGTTGTCACCCCATGAGCTGCTGTGCTCCTGCCCCAGTCTGACCCCACCACTAGATCTTCCAAACCCCAGGCTATGTGATCTCTCAGTAGCCCCATGTGTCCTGTTCTATCCTTCTCCCCGTACTCTGTGCCTCCTCATCTGGCCAGATGGGCAGGGTGCTGGGAGGAAGGCAGCTTCTACCTCTTCCCTCCAGGGCTGTGTCTAGACTGCATCCCTTTTCCGTAAAAGGGATGCAAATTAGACATCTCGCAATTGCAAATGAAGCAGGGATTTAAATCTCCCCCGCTTCATTAGCATAAACATGGCTGCCGCTTTTTTCCGGCTCGGAGCTTTTCTGGAAAAAAGCGCCAGTCTAGAGGCGTCTCTTTTGGAAAATAAAGCCTTTTCCGAAAGATCCCTTAAAATGAGGGATAAGGGATCTTTCAGAAAAGGCTTTATTTTCCGAAAGATCCGCGTCTAGACTGGCGCTTTTTTCCGGCAAAGCTCCTAGCCGGAAAAAAGCGGCAGCCATGTTTATGTTAATGAAGCGGGGGAGATTTAAATCCCCGCTTCATTTGCAATTGCGATGTGTCTGATTTGCATACCTTTTCCAGAAAAGGGATGCAGTCTGGACACAGCCCAGCTGTTCTCTCTTCTCCTGCCATATCGTCTCAGATGGGCGAAAAGTGAAATTCCAGCTTCCCGTTGCCTTTCTTCCAGGATTGAGTGCTCTGTGCAGCACATTGATTTTGCGCTTGCACAGAATTCTCGCAGGAGAGGATGACTGTAACATTTGTGGATGACAAAGCCTCTCTCATTGCAGGCAGGCAGCAGGTCTCCTCCTCCTCCCAGGAACTGCTCTTATAGTCTCCAGCTGGGCCCTCCTTATTTGCCTCAGCTGGGCTTCCCCCAACGCCAGGGCTCAGACCCTTACAGGGCCAGTGCAGGGCAACACCCTGCCACAATATAAATTGGAGGATAAATTAGGGCCTCGTTATACCTGGATGGGATCGATGCATTTTCAAACCTGATTTTATTATATAGTAAGGACATCATAAAAGAGTGGGCTATAGGGGGAAATCTTGGATGGTGTGGTCATGAGTAGCTTCAGTTTAAATGAAAAGGAAGCCTAATCAACGCCAAGTTGTCAATTAAGGCTTTTTGATTTCAAAAGGGCAAATTTGGGGAAATTAAGGGGATTAGATAAAGAAGTCAGATGGACTAAAGAGCTCAAGGATTTATACTGGAAGAGGCTTGGAATGTCTTCAGATCAACTATACAGAAAGGATCAAAAATTTGCATTCCATGAAAGGAGAACTTGTTGGGAAAGGCTCCAGTCCCAGCTGAATGAATAACTGCCTGCAAAAGGTTACTAGGAGCAGGGCGAGCGCCTTGGGGATGGCAAAAGTGGTTGATTAGCAAATAAAGCTATTTTGTGCAGGTTAGAAAGTGTAGGAATAAAGTGAGAATTGCTAAAAGTCTAGTTGTATTATGCAGTGTGGATGGGAAGGAGATTAATGATAATCTAGGTCTGGCTTCAAAAAGAAATGAACACTTTGCCTCAGTTTTCAATAATGATAATAACATGGCACATGTGCATGAAAGGCAGAACGGCTGATTGGAATGAATTTCTGGAAATGGAAATGACTACATCTGAAGTGGAGAAAAAGCTTAAAGAGCTTAATGCACTCAAGTCAGGGGTAGCAGATAATTTCTGTAGTAAAATACTGAAAGAACTGGCATTTGAGCCTGTTAGACCAGTAGCAAAGAGTTTTAATCAATCTATTTGGGGGTTGTATCCTATGGCTGGAGAATAGCTAATGCCAGACCTATATTTAAGAAAAGGTGATCTGGGCAATTGAAGACCCGTTAATCTGATTTCAGTGGTATGCAGGGATTTAGAGCTAATTGTGAAGGAATGCATAATTACATTCATATTGGCAAATGACAAAGGTGCTGTGATGCAACATGACCAAAGTTAAATTTTGCCAGACTAACCTAATGGGTTTTCCTTCTTTGACATTTTCCGTGAAGGAAGTGCAGTAAACCCAATATGCTTAGACTTTTCAGTGAAGCACTTGACATGGTAGTGCCCGGGAAATTGCTAATTAAATTAGGGAAATGGAGCTCAGCAGAAGCATGGGAAGGAATTAGTTAAAGGGGAGATGGCAATGGGTTGTGCTAAAAGATGAATTATCTGATTGGGAAAAGGTTATAGTGAAGTTCCCCATGAATACACCTTGGGACCAATCTTATTCAATGTTTTTATTAATGGTCTTGGCACAAAACGTAGGATTGTGTTAATGAAATTTGCAAACAGCACAAACTTAGGAGGCATCATACAGAGGAAGATTAGAATATTACCCTGGAAGAGCTGGATGACTTGGAAGACTGGAGTGACAGAAATGGGGTGAAATGCACTAGTAGAAGTGAAAGTCTAATAGTACGAATGTGTTGCTACAACCTGGAAGCTGAGAAGTTGGGAACAACAGACGAGGAAAAGACTAGCTGTGTGGGCTGATCACAGAATGGTTGTGAGCCATCAATGTGACAAGTACAGTCCTAAGATGGCATTTCCTGTAGAGTCCGAGAAGAATTAATGCTGTTTTACAAGGCACTGGTAAGACTTCATTTGCAATACTGTGTACAATTCTGGTCACCAGTGTTCAAGAAAGATGAACTTAAAATGGAACAGTTGTGGGGAAGATCACAGGATTGGTCAGCCTGGCTTATCAGAAGAGAGTGGAAGCTTGTTTAGACTCACAAAAAGAAAGCAGAGAAAAGAGACGAGTCTTCTCTACAAAAACACTGGGGCTGTGTCTACACTGGGCCACTTATTCTGCTTTTCCGGATTAACTTGCCAGCTGTCTACACTGGCCGCTTGCTTTTCTGGAAAAGCAATGACGATCTACTGTAAAATTGTCAGTGTTTTTCCGGAAAAACTATTCTGCTCCCATTTGGGAAAAAGTCCTTTGCCGGAAAAACTGTTCCGGAAAAGGGCCAGTGTAAATGGCGATCGGGGCTTTTTTCCGGAAAAGCACGTCTACATTGGCCACGGACACTTTTCCAGAAAAAGTGCTTTTGCGGAAAAGCATCCTGCCAACATAGATGCGCTTTTTCCGGAAATACTTATAACGGAAAACTGTTCCGTTCTAAGCATTTCCGGAAAAGGGTGCCAGTGTAGACGTAGCCTGGGGGAAATACCGGAAATGGTGAAGAGCTACTTAAACTAAAAGACGATGTTGGCACAAGAGCAGGTGGATGTAAACTAGTCAGGAAATGGCACATTAGATGGTTTGTAGCCATTAGAGGGGTGAGGTTCTGGAGTTGTGGGGCAAACCACGTAATTAGTTTTAAGAAAGAGCTGAAGAAATGTAGAGGTGATTGTACCATGGGGTTGCTTGTGAGGCAGGGCCAGGGCTCAGCAGCCCTGAAGCTCATTCTTGATGGACACCTTATGCTCCCAAAACTCATGCTTCAAGCTTTCTGCTGGCCATGGGCAAAGGTCAGGAGGGATATTCCCATCCCATCACTTACGTATTCTGGGACAGGCTTTTTAATCTCTTTTCCCCGAAGCATCGAGGTGGCCACAGGTGCTTGGCTGGCGTGTTTCTGCTCCCGTGCTCAGGGTCTAACGGCTCCCTGTATGTGGGGTGGAGAAGGAATGAACTGGGACCTTGGGGAGAGGTCGGGTTACCTTCTTCTGCAGTAAGTGGGCGTGGGGCACTGGGGAGCTGTGTACCCCATTTAATTATTTCCCTGCCATTGCAGGGACCTCAGGCATTAGCACACCGTGGCTCCTTCTGTTCTGTGCTATGGCAGCACATAGTCCTCTCCTCTCCTCTGCATCTCATGCTGTGGACTCATTTCCTCTGTTGGGGTGAGTGGGCAGGTGCTGGGTAGCATGGGCAGGTCCAGCTAGAAGATCTGTTCGCCCCTTTCTCGGACAGCATCACCCCTCATCAGCCCGTCCCAATACCGTGGTGCAGACAGCACGATGCTGCGATGGGGGGTTGTACGTTAGCTCAGAGGTGCTATTAGGAGTGTTGTGGATCCAGCTGGGCTTTGTGACGTGTCCTCTGAATACACAGACTCATATGGGCCATGCACAGGAGGCAGAATATGACACTGAGCTTATATTTCATTTTTTCCAAACTTGACTCTGCTCCTGTAGAATCTACGCTGGTTAATGGCCACTGCTCCATTTCACAGCACCTTTGCAAACCCAGCGCTATTGCAGAGAAGTCCAGGGCTGGCAACCGACTTCACTGGGCCCTGGGCAGTGTGTGTGTTGGGGCTCGGCTCTAGACCCCCAGAAGGGGCAGAGCCGTGGGCAGAAGGGGCAGGACCTCAGGTGGAAGGGGTGGGTCTAGGGCCTAGCCTCCCCAGCCAGACCTCAGTGCTGTCTGGCGCTGGGCTGTAGTGGCGATTTAAAGAGCCCATGGCCCTGGCCTTTGCTGCCGCCACGGTAGTAGCCTAGAGCCCTGAGAGCTTTTCCATCATTGAGCCACAGGGCAACTGCTTTCATTGCCCCCGCCCCCATCCCCATAGGCAGCCCTGGAGAGGAGCCAGCACCCTGGGCCAGCAGCTCCTTCCAGCCCTGTTGCCAGCAGAGCTGTATAACCCCAGACAGGAGACATGGCTGTGGGCGGGCTGCCAGCACCGGGGGCTGGCTCCTGAGAGCAGAGGCATCACACGCCTCTCCTTTGGCTGCAGAGCTCTGCAGAGCAGCAGACGCCAATGTCTGTCCGCTGGCACCTGCTTCTGCGGGTTCACACATGTCTGCACAGGGGTCTGCTGAGAAGTAAGGCAGCTGCTAGCCTTTTGCTTTTGCTGGTGGGTGCTCGTCTCTGCCTCTCCCCCTACTATGAGCAATGGTTGGGTCTTTGGGGGGAAGCGGCCAAGCAGGGAGAGTGGGAGCCTGGCCACAGTCTGGGTGCTGGAGCCCACAAAAGATTAATTTAGCCCCGTGGTTGCTGAGCATTCCCTAGTTTTTTCTGTGGCCGCTGGAGTCCTGGAGCAGCTGTGGAGATGGCTGCTGTGTCTGCTAGTAAGGTTCTCTGAGGGTATGTCTACACTATCCTCCTAGTTCGAACTAGGAGGGTAATGTATGCATACCGCACTTGCTAATGAAGCCTGGGATTTGAATTTCCCGGGCTTCATTAGCATAAGCGGGGAGCCGCCGTTTTTAAATCCCCGCTGCTTCGAACCCCGTGCAGCGCGGCTACACGGGGCTCGAACTAGGTAGTTCGGACTAGGGTGCCTACTCCGAACTACCGGTACACCTCGTTTCACGAGGGCTACGTCTACACTGGCCCCTTTTCCGGAAGGGGCATGTAAATTTCACTAGTTGTCGTAGGGAAATCCGCGGGGGATTTAAATATCCCCCGCGGCATTTAAATAAAAATGTCCGCCGCTTTTTTCCGGCTTTTAAAAAAGCCGGAAAAGAGCATCTAGACTGGCCCCGATCCTCCGGAAAAAGTGCCCTTTTCCGGAGGGTCTTATTCCTACTTCAAAGGATTTGAAGTAGTAACCCGCAGATTTCCCTACGACGACTAGTGAAATTTACATGCCCCTTCCGGAAAAGGGGCCAGTGTAGACGTAGCCGAGGAGTAATGGTAGTTCGGAATAGGAACCTAGTCCGAACTACCTAGTTCGAGCCCCGTGTAGCCGCGCTGCACGGGGTTCGAAGCAGCGGGGATTTAAAAATGGCGGCTCCCCGCTTATGCTAATGAAGCCCGGGAAATTCAAATCCCGGGCTTCATTAGCAAGTGCGGTATGCCTACATTACCCCGCTAGTTCGAACTAGGGGGGTAGTGTAGACATACCCTTAGGTATTTATCCACAGGGGAATTCTGGGATGTATTGTTTCCTCTGTTGTTTGTTTCCCTGTTTTGTGGATCAGACGGATTCTAAGTTCTGTAAATGCCTGGAGCAGGATAGGCACAAAATTGAAACTGCAATAAAAGCCATGAATGGACTCGCAGTCAGAAAGCCCCCACTGTTCAGGCCCTGAGTGAGAGCCATCATACATCAGTTGCTCACAGTGCTGGAGAGTGACTGGCTCTAATGCACATGTTCCAAACCTAGGAAAACTGCCCCATCCCTTACTTGGAATACTTGGAAGATCTGTGATTTCATCTATGTAAATAGTGTCACCCACGATGCAGATCACAACTTTTCCATGACGTCCTGTTTTGTGCAGTTCTAGTCCACGTCCTTCCATGAATCTTCAATAAAGGATCAATCTAACATGCTGGAGGCCTTCCTCTCATTCTTTTTACGTCTCGTGGATACCAATGGGCTACGTCTACACTGGCACCCTTTTCCGGAAATGCTTAAAACGGAACAGTTTTCTGTTATAAGTATTTCTGGAAAAAGTGCGTCTACATTGGCAGGATGCTTTTCCGGAAAAGCACTTTTTCCAGAAAAGCGTCCATGGCCAATCTAGATGTGCTTTTCCGCAAAAAAGCCCCGATCGTTATTTTCGCGATCGGGGCTTTTTTGCAGAAAAGATTACTGTGCTGTCTACACTGGCCCTTTTCCGGAACAGTTTTCCGGAAAAGGGACTTTTGCCCAAACGGGAGCAGCATAGTATTTCCGGAAAAGCGGCTGATTTCTTACAGTAGATCATCAGTGCTTTTCCGGAAATTCAAGGGGCCAGTGTAGACAGCTGGCAAGTTATTCCGGAAAAGCGGCTGATTTTCCAGAATAAGTGGCCAGTGTAGACACAGCCATGGTCTTTCACGATGGTGAAAAGTTTGGGATCGACAAAAACACTGTGCAGACTCCCAAAAGCAATCCAGCCTGGCCTTCTCCTCCTGCTCAACTCTGGGCCCCACTCATTGTCCATCTGCAACGCTTGTCCAAGATGTACCTTTTGATCTACCAGCTCGACAGTCTGTCCATGCAGCTATATCATGTTTCCAGTGTGGATGATCAGGCCAATCTCCTTTCTGTACTTACCAATGTCATTGAGGAGGGTTTGCAATGTTGCAGGTTTCAAAGCAATTAGGACATGTCATCTGTGAAAAGGAGCATCTGAATAACCTCACAATCAATCAGAAATCCATCTTTTGCTTTGATCTTCTGCAGGACGTCTTCCAGGATGCTGGCAAACAACTTTGGTGAACAAACATCCCTCTGCTTTATGCCTTGCTTAATTTTGATGAGCAAGGGCAGGAGCAGCTCGAGAAGAGCTGCCAGCAACTGGCACCCTAGGCGGAATGCGTGATTGGCGCCCCCACCTCAATAGACCTCAATGGTGCAACTTCATCATTGGAGGTTGCTGCCGAGGTTGCCTACATCCATGGGCTGCCCCGATCAAGGGATCATCAAAAGGTGTGATTATATCTGTGACGGACCCAGTGGGGTCCGCACTGACGGCCGGGAGAGAGCCCCCCCCCCGCCTCGGCCAGAAAAGCAGCCGCCGCGGGCGGCGAGCGCAAGAGCGCGGCAGCACTGGGGTTCGGACACCCGGTATTGCCGGCAGGAGCTGGGAGCGGGAGGCGGGGCAGAACGCGGGCAGCGGGGAAGCGGACGGCGCTGCCGCCCCGGCTTACGCGCCAACGCGCGGCACGGGAGCACGGCGGGGCAGGCGCGGGGGTAGAGACGCTGTGGGGGTGGGGCTCCCCGCACAGACGTCATCCCCCAGTGACCACAAAAGCCGGGGCCGACCCGGCAGCAGAGGGGGAAGTGCGGCGGCAGGTGTCCTACCGTCCAGGAGTACCAAGTCCACGGCCGACGAGGAGAGACGGGCTCGGCAGTTGGCAGCTCGCCTTGGGACGTGCCCGGCGACTTCGGCGTGGTGAGTGACCCCCGCCTTGTTCCACCACCGGGGCAAGGCAGCGGGGAGTGGAAGGAGCCTGAGGTGGGGCCCTTGTGGCGCCCGTGGGCGGACGAGTTGAGGGCAGCAGCCCCGTCCGTCGTGGAGGGCGACGGCTGGTCGCCAGCCTCCACTTAGGGCCTCGGGCTGGGACCCGGAGGCGAGGGAGGGCCCGGGTCCCCCACTCCCCTTCCTCCTCATCGCTACCTACAAGCAATTCCCCGAATCCTCGAAGCCGTGTGGCCAAGACCGCAGGAGGACATTGGTCCAAGGTCAGGCCCCGCGCCGACTCTGCGACCCCCCCCCCCAAGCCAGAGGAGGAGGGGTCTGACGGAGGGGCCGCCGAGCCCCCTCAGCCGTTAGGGGCAGAGGGGTGATCGCCCCCTCACCCAGACGCCCACCCTAGGACCCCAGGTAGGGGCCGGAGAGGCAAAGCTAGACGGTGGGTTTGCTGGGCCCCGCCCCGCCCCAGACTTGCTCGGGAGCTCAAGGGGGGGGGGAGTGAGGAGCTCGCACCCGCAAAATTCCGTCACAATATCCTTCGTGGGATCTTGTATGATTCTAACATACACAGGAGAAACACCCTACCAAAGGAGAGCACTGCATTTTGTTCCACCGAGTCAAAGGCTTTTTTTAAAATCAATGTTCATTGACTTTACAAAAGCGCCATCACATCACATCATAAATATTTGACAAAACATTGGCAGAGAGCTCTCAGCACAGAGAGAGGGAAGTATTGATATATAACATTCCCAACGGCTTAGTTTAGTTAGTAATTTGTGCGACACAGAAACCCAGCTCTGGAAATCAGAACTAAATGTCACAGGGACTTCTGAATAAATCTCATGCCTAACGCTCTCCTTGCTAAGTGTGAGTCCCTCCTGGTTATGTTCTGAAATTCCACCATAAAACAGCTTCTGAGGAGACAGTCAGGTTTACACCAGGCTGTATTTCCAAGAGGCAATGGTTCTTCCCTTAAGGAATTCGAAGGCAATAAGCACACAAATTGGGTGAAGGTTTAAAGATTTTACTAAGTAAATATTAAGGTAAAATATAATGCTTAATATTAGAGTAAAATACAATGAAGCAAATCTTAGAATCAAATGCAATGCCTGTTAAGAAAGTACAATGCTTATTAAGCCTAAGCAAACCTCGGAATACAATGCAATGCCTAGGTCCCTTCTGCTGCCGGGAACCCCCTAAAGAAGGACAGCGGACGGACCCCAGTGGGCAGTGCATAGCATCTTCTGCGGCTTTGGTCTACGCCAAGGTTCCAATGTTAGGAATATTCCTGGCACTTATATACTGTTGGATCTACAGTAATCATCCCTGTTGTTTTGAGAACCTAACAAGATCGTTGATACTTTGCATATTTTCCCACATCCAGTAATTAGCTTGTTGATACTTTGCATATTTTCCCAGGCCAAATAATTAGCATGATCAGGTGGGAAACATTCAGCAAAGACAGCTATGTGATCTTCCCAAGTCCTCCTGCACTCCCATACCAGGTGCATGGCCTTGGGACCTGTCCCAGAACTTGTTGAAAGTCAACAGTGCATTCCTACACTGTACCGTCTTGAGCAAACAGCTCACTCTGTGAGAATCACAAAAGCATAATAAAAAGCAAAAAGCACAAATGGCTTCCTAGAGCATCCAGGCCTGTAAGAAAATGTAGGCACAAAAGGAACAATTGTGGTACCCCACCTCATTTCCTCGACCTCACAATCGTCTTCTGCATTTCCGCTACACAGGAGCACACTCCAGGTTTCCAAAGGATGTTCAGGGGTTGAATTACCAGGTAGCTAAAGTTAGTAAAATAAATTTTAGAAGAAGTGACAAGGGTTTGATTCAGATTGCTCAGAGTATAAAAGCCTTATTAGATGACTGACATTTTCAAGTGCCAGCAGGCTTGACAATAAATAACATCAAGGGAGTGGTACATGCTGGAGGAAGAAGCTGGAAGACAGCCTGACCCAGACAAGCTAAACTCCACAGTATTCTCCTTGACCTTTGGGAGGTTTGGAAGATGGTCCCCCAAAGGGAAATGTAAAAATGTTCTTTGTTTCATTGCATCTTGGACCTTTTCCTAATGAACGCCAGAATTCATTCAATTAGCCGCGTTTCCTGATGCGAAAAGGTCAGCATTATTTCCCTCTTCTGTGAACAGCCTGGAGACCAGAGCTCCAGGAAAATGAGACCACTAGTCAAAAATAATTACGTGTGACTGAGCAAACTTATCAGTATGCCTTGGTAGAGCAAGTCAGCTCAAAGGTTAGGCGGGTTTCCATGTCCAGACTGTATCATTAAGGTTGGCGTGTAGTTGATGTATTCCGATTTGAAGTGAATAGCTCCCTGGGGATCTAGGCTTTGCCCTTTCGTTGGAGTGTGGCTGTTGAAAAAGCTACCATCCCGCCTTCCCCAACAGGTGTTAAATAAGTGATCTGGGCTGAATGTACCGCCCTTCCCCCCCCCCCCCCCCAGCTGTGTGCTAACTTTCTAACCTTGGTAGACCTAGGGGAATCCTGGTGCCTTTGTTTAGGACTGTTACCTTAGTGATTTTTTATAAAGGAAATCCCAGGTGGATACTGCCTCCCTCTGTAGTCTCAAGGTCACATGACCTCTGGGTCTCAGTTTCCCTTCTGTAAAAGGCAGATATAGATATGTACTAAACTATCTCATGCAGCCATTGGGAGAAGTTGTGCTAGTATAGCACAAGGGTGGGCAATCATTTTTAAAAGGGGGCCACTTCATAAATTGCTGAAGTGGCCCTGAGCCACCCCAGAAGGGGCAGGGCCTCAAGTGGAAGGGGTGGGGGTAGGTGACTTCTTTTGCTGCCCGCCCACAGACACAGAAGTCTTGCCCCCTGCTCCTGCACCTAGAGAGAATCGCTAGCTGTTTTAAAATAGCTGGTGGTTCCCTCTAGGTGCTGCAGTAGGAGACTTTGTGTGCTCCCTGCCCCCTTCCTGCCTCTGAGCCTCCAGACTCAACTGCCTCTGGTCCCAAAGGACGCTGCGGGGGCACTAGAGCTGCAGGTCTTTGAGCACGATGGCCGCTGGCTCGGAACACGGCTGTAGGGGCCGACACAGCTTTTCAGATCCTGCCTGGACTCTACTCACGACGATGGGGGGAGAGTAAACTTTTGTTCATCTCCCTTCTCTTTTGGACTGAAAGTAGATTCTGACTCAGGCCAAAGCCTTTCTTCAGCCTTGCAAACACCTGTGCTGGGCTGTGGTTTTAATTCTACCTGTGATAACCAGCTTCCCAAGGGAGCAGCTCGCTCCAAGAGGGGTCACTCAATTAGGATGCACTGCAAAACATGGAATGGCCAGAGCTGAGGTTATTCCAGTAGTTTTAGTTAGCAAACCTGCACAAAATAGCTCCTGGATGACCCTCTTGGTTAATCAGAAGTCCAGAGAACGTATTTCCCATAAAGTACCTGGCCTGCAGCCACCCCCAGACACTCCAGTCAGATAAAGTTCTACCAATCCCAAAGGGTCACATACATTAACTTCCAGCGCAATGAATATTTCAGATTGTATTCCAAAACCACACTTATAGCTAATTAACTAAACTAAAATTTATTTAAAAAAATAGAAAGAGAGAGAGATAGTATTGGCTAAAAAATTAATGTGCGTACTTACATGAGTTTGGTTTTTGAGGTTCAGATACTTAATAGAAATGGTGATCTTGCAGTTGCAAAAAGTTCTTTTAGAATTTAGTCCAAAATCCAAGATCATATCCAGGGTGTATCACTTTAGAGCTGGGGTCTTAATCCTTATGGCTTAGGCTTCCCCTGCATGAAACCGTAAGCAGATCTGAGCTATTAAATCAGTATCCAGTATGGGGGCGCTGGATATCCTGGGATCTCAATTAGCACAAGGTAACTTTTCTCTTTTAAGAAGTTTATCACAAACTTTAAAGAGACACCTTGACAAAGATATTATTTCACCCACGGTTCATCTGAAGCTTAATGTTTAATTTTGATCTCTGAGTCAACTGTTATAGCGATGGACCAGAACTGTCTGTTTACATGGTTAGCATCTGTAAGATAATAAGTGGACACATCTAAGTAATATTACCTCTCATTTCTAACAATACCGGTTTGCGTTTCAAAGTTCTAACCTAACTAGCATTAATTACCATTTACATACTTTTCTCAGATGCCTCTACACTTTGAATCTTGGCTATTTGGCCTGAGATTAACCCTTTCTGGTTAAGATTGTGTCTTACTTGGCACAATCTATAACACAGTGGTACCAGCAATAGTTTTTGTGGACACATAATCAGATAACCCCGCACCAGATTCGTCCCAATCCAGTCCTTCTGTAAGAGCTACTCTAAAACACCCTCTTCATTGTTGTTATTGAACATGTTGCACCTAGCGACACACCAGGTGATGGCTCCACTGTGCTGGGCTCTGCACAACTAGGGAATGACCGTCTTTCTGCTAGATCAGCCAGCACAAAAAAAAAAAAAATCCTCCCACTAAAAAACCTCTAGTCTTCCTCCTTATACTCAAGGCTTTGGCCTTGAAGTCAAACAGACTTCAGCCTGATGCTGGTTCTGAATCTCGTGGACACCACAAGTCATTAAAATTTGTGGTGGGTGCATTCGGTCCTAGCTCTATGTGACCCCCAAATAAGACACAAAAGGTATGTATACACTACAGCGTTATTTCATAATATTTTATTTTGAAATAGTTAATTCGAAATAAGATATTTCAAAATAATGCATCTACACACAAAATGCATTTTGAAATAGTGCGTCCACACTGATTGGATGCTGAATCGCATTTAAGGCCAGCTGAAACCGGTTCCAGTAGGGCATCAGGTCAGTAGTTTGTGTGGCTGCTGCCTGAGGCTATCTGAGGCTTGTGCTTAAAGGGAACCCCCTGGACAGCCGGTTCTCAGCTTTCCCTGCTTGCTTGCCTACCTTGCTGAGGGATAGCAAAGCATTTTTTTCTCTGCTTGTTTTGGTTGCCCTGACTTGGGACACCGCAGCACTCAGCACCATGGAGCCAGAACTGCCCCTGGGCACTTTGGTGCTCATTTTGGATGTCTTCCTGCAAGCCTGGCAGCAATTGCTGGAGTCTGCCTCGCAGCATCTGCTGCAGCCCCACCCCCAGACCCTTTTCTGGACCCTCCTTGGGGACAAGAAGGAGGAGCAGCAGTGCCTGGATGCCAGTGTGCCCTGACACGTTCCTGCATCTAGTGCAGAGATCATGGACATTGGAGGCCTCCCCCCAAACCTCAATCAGGTCCATGATCTCCTCACTGGACCAGGAAGGTGCCTGCCTTTTGTGGCCCCTGGCAGGCTCCTCTGAGCTGCCAGCCTGCTCCTGGGGAGCGGTGGAGGGCTGGTTGCCAGTGGGTTGCTGGGCCAGAGGCAGTGACTGCTGACTCTGTGCTGGCAGGCTTGCAACTGGCACAGGCACTGAGGCCAGAATCTACCCCTTTAAGGGCTCCAGGGTTGGTGGGGAGCAGAAGAATTGTCCTGGTTTGGCCCAGACTGGCCACCAGGGCACCCTGGGAAGGGCTGGAGACCCCCTATTTCAAAATAAGCATCTACACAGAGCTTATTTCAATTTAGCTATTTCAAATTTGGCGTTATTCCTCGTGGAATGAGGTTTACCAAATTCAAAATAAGCGCTCTGCTATTACGATTTAATTTCAAAATAGCTGTTTGGCTGTGTAGACGCTAGTGAAGTTATTTCAAAATAATGACTGTCATTTCGAACTAGCTTTGCTGTGTAGACATACCCAAAGGGATGAAGAGCTCTGAAAGACGTGAAGAAGAGTTCTGAGTAAATGTGAAAGCTTGTCTCGCTCACCCACAGAAGTGGGTCCCAGAGGGATATTTTCGCACCTGCCTTGTATGCTGGTCTTGAGCTACTCTAAAACACCCAGAAACCCAGAGAAGACAGGACACATGACCCACCCTCTTTGCTCTTCTGTGGAACGAATGCATTGCTGTATTCCAGCATCCAGGAAATATGCTCATAAAGCTCCTTCCCTCAAGGAATCCATGAGTCTCAGCACAATTAATGGAGATTAGGAACTTTCTCAGACACTGTACAATGGTCATGTGTCCATGTCAGACAATTTGCAACCTGTCTCAGTGGGATTTGCCCTCCCTTCTCCCACCCTCATGGAAAAAACCCAGGGCCCACTCCCAAACCTACCTGGTCCCCAACCTGGAGCAGCTTCCAGGGAAAGTGGAGCCATGTGCCTAGGAATGCCATGCCTAGCCCCAGCTCCAGAGAATGCACCATTATCCCAGTGGCTCCTGGTCCGCTGTGGGTCTATGACAGGCAGCAGGCGTCCTAACTCCCAAGTCTGGAGGCATTTCTCTAATGCCTGGAGGTCACAGCTACACTAGGAAATTATTTTGAAATAATAACTCCCAAAGTAGCACGTCCACACCACAGGGAAGTCTCAAAACTAGTCTGAGGCAGGCTCTGTTACTGTGGCCGCGCTAACTCGACTTAGGAAGTGCTGGGGAGTGATTGCTTTGAATGACTCGGGAGTAGTTATTTCGAAATAGCAGCAGTGGAGCATCCACATGACCGCTCTTTGGAAATAAGAGTTATTCCTTGTGGAAAGCAGGAATTATTCTCTCAAAATAACCAGCCCCTTGTCGTACCTCGGTGTCTTCGTACCTTGGTACCTTCGGTGGTCTGAACGGTCAGTGTCAGCGTCGTCTGGCAGGGTCGTCCTGGCGTGCTCCTGATAGGACCTCTGCTCCGTTGGGGATGATAAACTTTTGGCTGCATGCGTAACAATCGGTACTCCCTTTATCTAGAGCAGGGGTGTCCAAACTTTTTTCAAAGAGGGCCAGATTTGATGAAGTGAACATGCGTGAGGGCCAACCATTTTGCCTGACATTCTTTGAACCATTAAAATTAAATGCAAATTAACTATTTTATGCAAAGTTTATTGCAAACAGCATACTTTTCATTTCGTCACATGGATGACAAATCTAAACAGGTGTTAAATCACTCTGCCTTTCATATCTGAAGGCCAGATGAAAAAAAAATCCAGGAAGCTGAAATATATGTCAGGAACATTGTAAAGTACATTAGATATTATTAGTAATAAAGGTTGTCTGTCAACTTTTAAGTTCAAAAAATATGAACAGGAGCATAACACCAAGTATATATGTTGTGTCCAAATATATTTATAACTGATTTAGACCAACTGACATTAGCTGAGATTTTACAATGTATTCATCTCAATACATATGGATTCGTTGGGGGCCATAAAAGATAGATATTGCCAAATTACCTGTGGGGCCGTATTAAACCGGAACACGGGCCGCAATTGGCCCACGGGCCGGACTTTGGACATGCCTGATCTAGAGTGTTAGACCCTGTGCACTTGGGTCAACACAGGAGATCTCTGAGAGGCCCCGGAAACGACAGATGCAGGCAAGGTTTGAAATCAATCGAGCAGGTCTATTGTCAAATGCGAAGCTCTACCAGTTGGTAACAGAGATCCTACAATGTTACACCACTGGGCACTATGGCCCGCGTTGACAAGGTACCAACACCGGGCAGGCCTATTGCCATATATCAGATATTAACATCACTTAGTCAAAGTTACGCTACTGTGCATTCTGTAAGTTTAGGCAATGACACCTGCCGTTCAGGCGCCTAGTGCCTCCCCCCCCAGGTCGGCTGGAGAGCACCTTTTGCGGTGTCCTTTTATAGACAGGTACAAACAACTTACATCATTTCTTTACGTACCAGGTTACCATCCTCTGTTGCCTAGTTACCACCCCTCACCTTATGAAAGGGGGGCTTATTTACTATCCTTCATGCTGTCAGTTCTGATCTGGTCCTGCACCTAGGTCGGTCTGTGCATTAGTCTTTGAGGAGTCTTTGTACCAGGATATTCCTTACGATGTTCCATTACTCCCTTTTGGCTTATAGTCTGTACTTGTATCAGAGGGGTAGCCGTGTTAGTCTGAATCTGCAAAAGCGGCGAGGAGTCCTGTGGCACCTTATAGACCAACTGAAATGTTGGAGCATAAGCTTTCGTGGGCAAAGACCCACTTCGTCAGACGCATGTAGTGGAAATTTCCAGAGGCAGGTATAAATATGCAGGCCAGTTTCAAAGAGAAACTGCTGAGCTACAGTTCATCTTCAAGTTTGACACAATCGACTCAGGATTAAACAAAGACTGTGAATGGCTTGCTAACTACAAAAGCAGCTTCTGCTCTCTTGGAATTCACACCTCCAGATCAGTTACTAGAAGTGGGCCTCATCCTCCTTGATTGGATCCACCTCCTCATCTCCAGCCTGATCCTGGCCTGCATATTTATACCTGCCTCTGGAAATTTCCACTACATGCATCTGACGAAGTGGGTCTTTGCCCATGAAAGCTTATGCTCCTACACTTCAGTTAGTCTATAAGGTGCCACAGGACTCCTCGCCGCTTTTGCAGAGTCTGTACTTGGTGCTTCCCTGTGTCCTTCCATGCTTCCCCTAACTTACACAATTACACACTTATCAGTAGGGCCTCTTTCTTGGCTCCTGTGTTACTGAACCAAAGTCTTGCTCCCTAGATTGCAGGCCTGTTGCTATTTTCATGTTACAGGCCTCTACAGGCAGTCCCTGGGTTACATGGATCCGACTTACATCGGATCCCTTCTTGCAAACGGGGTGAGGCAACCTCGCACTAGCTGCTTCCCCCCAGCAGACCAGGGAGACGCGAAGCTAGCGCCCCCCCCTCAGCAGACCAGGGAGACGCGGAGCAGCTTTTCTCAGCAGACACCTCAGCTTGAGAATAAAGGACTGAGGGAAGTGAGGTGTGGGAGACTAAAACTGAGCTCTGGAGAAATGTTTGGCTAGAGTTTCCCCTACAATATGTACCAGTTCCGACTTACATACAGATTCAACTTAAGAACAAACCTACAGTCCCTATCTTGTACGTAACCTGGGGACTGCCTGTATTTAGGTCTGCTGACTCCATGAACCTCAACTTACCACACCCCTTATTTTGAAATAATGGGCTTAGTAGTGTAGACGCTCTCCTGTAGCCCAGGGCTGGGTGATGTCACACTGAGCTGCAGGGCTGGAGGAATGCACATCCTGGCCTCTTTTGGTTAGCTGTTCATGTCATAGTTTAGATAGCTGAATGGTTCCCAGCCCCCAGGGTTGTTTTTGTTCTTGGCTTCTTAAGCTGAGAAAAATCAGAAAGGTGCTTCTGGCTGAACAGGGGTACTCAGCAAGGCTCCAGCGTGGATTTTGAACTCTGTCAGTCTCTGTCTGGAGGGGTGAATGTGGGACCTGTTGAATCTTTAATAAGATTTTCCCAAGTGCGTGTCCGGTATGTGAGTTACACACATGCAAGCAAAGCCTAACAGAAAGACAAAGAGTTGTAAGAAAATCTGAATAAAAATCCCTTCTCCTCTTAATTAAACAAGTTTCATGTGCATAGCATTGGTGATGGCACAATCCAGTCAGTTCTCTGGCCTGCCGTAGAATTGTCCAGGAAACATAATCTAGACCCAAATCTCCAAAATAACAACCAAACAGGAAAACACCCATCGTTATACACATAAAGGAGCAAACAAATGGAAGAAAGCTAGTTCTCTTTCCTCTTCTGCAAGTTGTCTTTAGTTGAGGAGGAGACTGTTGGCCCGGGGAAAGCATGTGGAGTGTTAGTCTGTTATCCCATTGCTCGGAGACCAACAAAGGAATCAGCTGCTCCTGAGGGGTGGAGCAGAGGTATCTTTCCAGGAACAATTGCTTGCTCTTAGCCCTTTCCAGCTGCCTCTGTCTCTTTGGGTATGTCTACACTACAAAGTTAGTTCGAACTAACAGACGTTAGTTCGAACTAACTTCAATAGGTGCTACACTAGCGCTCCGCTAGTTCGAATTTGAATCGAACTAGCGGAGCGCTTAGTTCGAACTAGGTAAACCTCATTTTACGAGGACTAACGCCTAGTTCGAACTAGCTAGTTCGAACTAAGGGCTGTGTAGCCCTTTAGTTCGAACTAGTGGGAGGCTAGCCCTCCCCAGGTTTCCCTGGTGGCCACTCTGGCCAACACCAGGGAAACTCTATGCCCCCCTCCCGGCCCCGGACCCCTTAAAGGGGCACGGGCTGGCTACGGTGCCCGTGCCAGGTGCAAGCCTGCCAGCACCCAGCTAGCAGACCCTGCACCTGGCACGGCACAGAGCCACCCACCCGATGCCCCCCAGCCCACCCCCTCTTGCCGGGACCAGGCTGGCGGCTCCCGGGAGCTTGCCCTGGACCGCAAGAGGCGGGCACCTTCCTGGGCTAGTGCAGACATCGTGGACCTCGTCCACGATCTCCGCACTAGGCACAGGAAAGTGGCTGTCTAGGGCAGGAGAGCTGCCAGCCTGGCCACCCAGGACCAGGTGTGCATGAAAATCAAGGGGGTCCACTGAGACCCCCGACACTGAGCCCTGAGCTTACAATGGCCGTACTGGGTCAGACCAAAGGTCCATCTAGCCCAGTAGCCTGTCTGCCAACAGCGGCCAACCCTAGGGACCCTGGAGGGGATGGACCGAAGACAATGACCAAGCCATTTGTCTCGTGCCATCCCTCTCCAGCCTTCCACAAACTTTGGGCAGGGACACCACTCCTACCCTCTGGCTAATAGGACTCCATGGACCCAACCTCCATGACTTTATCTCACTTCCCTTTAAACTCTGTTCTAGTTGTAGCCTTCACAGCCTCCTGCAGCAAGGAGTTCCACAGGTTAACTATTTGCTTTCTGAAGAACAACAACTTTCTCTTACTAGTTTCAAGCCTGCTACCCATTCCTTTCCTTTGGTGTCCTCTAGTCCTTCTTTATGGGAACTCAGGAAGAACTTTTCTGAATGCACCCTCTCCACCCAACCCCTGCTTTTAGAGACCTCTATCCTGTCCCCCCTCCGTCTCCTCTTTTCTAAGCTGAACAGTCCCAGTCTCTGTAGCCTTTCTTCATCTGGGACCTGTTCCCAACCCCTGATCATGTTAGTTGCCCTCCCCTCTCCCAGCCTTTCTCTTCCCCTCTCCCACCTCCTTTTCCCAGTCTCCCCCAGTTTTTTTCAATAAAGACAGAGTCAATGTTGGAAGAAACGTTATCTTTATTTTGTACATCAATAAGAAGGGGGGCTAGGGAAGGGTAAGTGGAAGGAGGTGAGGGAGGAATGGGGTACGAGCCCCCGATGGGGAGGACTGGGCTGGCTCTGCGGGCTTCTGGGGGTGGAAGCTCTCCTGCAGCCCCCCAATTACTCCCTCTCCCCAGATGGCAGCCTGCGGCAAGTGCAGCCGGGCTGATGGCCGAGTGCTGTGATGTGCCCAGTGTGGGCACTCAGGGCACTCCAAGCCAGAACTTCTTTGCAAGCGGGGCACCCCTTAGAACTGTGTGTCCGGGGTGGGGGTCGGGACCCTTTAAGCGCAGCCCTCGGCTAGCCTGAGACAGCATCTCCATGCTCTAAGTCCTCCTTTTATGCCCTGCCGGCACTGCTTCCGGCCATCCTTAAGCCCTGTTCAGAGTCCACTCAATGTGGACTTACTAGTTCGAACTAGCAAAACGCTAGTTCGAACTAATTTTTAGTTCTAGATGCGTTAGTTCGAACTAGCTTAGTTCGAATTAACTAATTCGAACTAAGTTAGTTCGAACTAGCGCTGTAGTGTAGACGTACCCTTTGTGAGTAAGGGTACATCTAAACTACGTGCCTCCGTCGACGGAGGCATGTAGATTAGCCAGATCGGCAGAGGGAAATGAAGCCGCGATTAAAATAATCGCGGCTTCATTTAAATTTAAATGGCTGCCCCGCTCTGCCGATCAGCTGTTTGTCGGCAGATCGGGGCAGTCTGGACGCGACGCGCCGACAAAGAAGCCTTTCTTGATCAGCACAGGTAAACCTGGTTTCACGAGGCATACCTGTGCCGATCAAGAAAGGCTTCTTTGTCGGCGCGTCGCGTCCAGACTGCCCCGATCTGCCGACAAACAGCTGATCGGCAGAGCGGGGCAGCCATTTAAATTTAAATGAAGCCGCGATTATTTTAATCGCGGCTTCATTTCCCTCTGCCGATCTGGCTAATCTACATGCCTCCGTCGACGGAGGCATGTAGTTTAGACGTACCCTAAGGTTTACAAGCAGGGCTCTCAATGACGATGCTTTAAGGGCTTGCCATAGACAGCCCCCCAATGCTTTCTGAAAATTGGTTTATGGATATGAATATGCATAACTCAAAGATACTTTAGACAAAATGGATCAAGTATTTTTAAAGTTACAATCTGCTGCACGTGTCTGTTCTATTACTGTGCGGCTATGTCTACACTGGCATGAATTTCCGGAAATGCTTAAAACAGAACAGTTATAAGTATTTCCAGAAAAAGAGCATCTACATTGGCAGGATGCTTTTCCAGAAAAGCCCTTTTTCTGGAAAAGCGTCCGTGGCCAATGTAGACGTGCTTTTCCGGAAAAAAGCCCCGATCGCCATTTTCGCGATCGGGGCTTTTTTGCGGAAAAGACTACTGTGCTGTCTACACTGGCCCTTTTCCGGAACAGTTTTCCGGAAAAAGGACTTTTGCCCGAGCGGAAGCAGCATAGTTTTTCCGGAAAAGCAGTTGATTTCTTACAGTAGATCGTCAGTGCTTTTCCAGAAATTCAAGGGGCCAGTGTAGACAGCTCGCAGCTTATTCCGGAAAAGCGGCTGATTTTCTGGAATAAGTGGCCCAGTGTAGACACAGCCTGCATGTATCATTCTTGTATGTGAAATCTGAAGTGTGGATCTGAAGTAATGAGGGCCCTTACTGATACTCCAGAAACATAATGGCTCACTACTCAAACCAGCAATCTGTGAATGGCTTTGTTTGTCCTGTAAACGCAAATTGTGGCTGATCCTATAATGTCATCCTGCACTGTCACCTGATGCTAGAACCCATTTTGGATCTTGCACTTTTCCAGTAAAGGTGAGACAAAATTGAACTGAACAGAAGAATTCCTGCTTTGGGCAAATGGGATTTAAAGGTGGGAAACCAAATGAGAGAGTAGGGGCCAGATGCCAGGAGACCCTCACTTAACCACGCAAGATGCTTGCTGGAAACATCCAACACTGAATAGGGGCAGGATTGGGCCCAACCGAGGAGGCTGCCTACCTTGTGAAAAAGGTGATTAGAATACTGTTAGCAGAAGGATTTGCATGTAACAAGTTTCTTGACATAGTAGGCTTAATTGGCATGTTTTATTTATTTTGGCTTTGTA
Source organism: Pelodiscus sinensis (assembly GCF_049634645.1). NCBI lineage: Eukaryota > Metazoa > Chordata > Testudines > Trionychidae > Pelodiscus > Pelodiscus sinensis. Next base: position 3,311,911 of record NC_134739.1, on the reverse strand, counting down.
ATTTACTTTGATCTGTTTTCACTTGCAGTCACTTAAATCCTATTTTTTATACTTAATAAAACACTTGTATTTATTTTCAAGCCCCGTGTAAATGATACTTACCTGGGAGGAGCTACAGCTGTATGTATCTCTTTCATTGATAGAGTGAACATCTTAGGAGCTTTCTCTGTGTAATGCTTATACAGAGTACGATGGATTTATTTGGGGTTTTGGTCCCTTTTGAAGGTTTCCTGAATGCTCTTAAGGCCCTAGAGCTGAGCCCTCTGACAGCTGAGCTGGCTAAGCATCTGTGTTGCTTTTCTGTGTTATCCCAACTCTGTGCCTTGGCTGGGAGAGACCAGAGCTTCTGATCCAGCAGACCAGTGTGGTGGGTGCCCCAGAGGGCAGGTGGGTGGGCTCAGAGGTCTGACCAGCACACCAGGGGCTGGTCCCAAGAGGATCCAGTGATTCAACCCAGAACAGGGCTCTTCTTTTCCCCCCCCTGTAATATGATTATAGTTTAAATTCACTCCTGGAAAGGCTGGCAGTGAGCCAGCGCCTAGCAGACCTGGCAGAAAAAGGCCCCTGGAACACTTCATTTTCCACATCTGAACTTCTACCCACTAACTATGGCCACATCCGTCAGATATCACTTCTCTGAAATGTTCAAGCAAGAGTGTGGTGGCTTATTTGCCAGTCTGTGGCAAGTCACAACAGCCTTCTCCAAGAGCATGGACAAGGGAGTTTCAGGGCACATGCTCTTAGAGATGTTTTCTCTTGTCAACAGTTAGCATAGCCCATGAATTGTTGAAGGACGCAGAGCTCAGCTCGCTGAAGAAATGCTCCATTTTGGCTGGCAGAGAGAAGAGGCTTTTGCATGTGTAACAGCCTTAGAGGATTGAACTTCAGTGATGCCTGTTGAATCCTAGAATCCCAGGGCTGGCAGAGACCTCAGGAGTCTTCAAGTCCAGCCTCCCCGCCCAAAGCAGGACCAATCCCAATTAAATCATCCCAGCCAGGGCTCTGTCAAGCTAGGACTTAAAAACCTCGAGGGATGGAGATTCCACCCCCTCCCTAGGGAACCCATCCCAGTGCTTCACCACCCTCCTAGGGAAATAGTTTTTCCTAATATCCAACCTAGACCTCCCTCAGTGCGACTTGAGATCTTGTTCTGCCATCCATCACCACTGAGAACAGCCTCTCTTTGTCCTCTTTGGAACCTCTCTTCATATTGTTAAAGGCTGCTACCAAATCCCTCCTCACTCTTCTCTTCTGCAGACTAAACAAGCCCAAATCCCTCAGCTTCTTCTCACAGGTCATGTGCTTCAGCCCCCTAATCATTTTGGTAATGGGGGGCCCAGAACTGGACGCAGTACTCCAGATGTGACTGCACCAGCACTGAATAAAGGGGAATAATCACTTCCCTAGATCTGCTGGCAATGCTCCTCCTTATGCATGGTCTGGCCCGTACTCAGGGGGTGTGTGAAACACCCTCCATGGTCCCCAAGTAAGCATGCTCTGGCTGGCCCAAGCTACCCTCCCCCATGCCCTGGCCAGTTGAGGGAAGGCTGGAGCTGATTTCCCTGCTTATTTGGGGGACCGTAGTGGGTGCATTCACATTTATAAAAAAGCACCCCCCCCCACAGAAACTCCTGCATACAGGCTGGACCCTAATATTTTACTAGTCTTCTTGGCTACCAGGGTGCACTGTTGACTCATATTCAGCACCTCATCCACTGGAATCTAGGTCCTTTTCTCTGAACTGCTGCTTAGCCAGTCGGTCCCCAGACTGTGGCAATGCTTGGGAATCTTCCGTCCCAAGTGCAGGACTCAGCACGTGTCCTTGTTGAACCTCATCAGACGCTGCACCCACTGCTGCATTCTGAGCAACTCCTGAAAAATGAACCAAGCTTGAAATAAAGCCCTTGTGGGAGGGGTCCTTATTGCAGGTATCAGACATGCAAGCCCACTGGGTGACTGAACAGCCCTACTGCCTGCTGTAGTCTCTCAGAGGGTCTGTCTACACTAGCCCCCTCATTCGAACTAGGGTGGCTAATGTAGGCATTCGAATTTGCAAGTGAAGCCTGGGGTTCAAATATCCCGGGCTTCATTTGCATGTTCCTGGGCGGGTGCCATTTTTAAATCCCCTTAGTTCGAACTGACTGCCCGTTGCTACACGCGGCAGTCAAATGTTGATCCAAACTAAGTCCTCATTGCAGGAGGAGTAACAGTTAATCCGAACTAAGGACAGTCAGTTCGAACTAAGGGGATTTAAAAATGGCGCCCGCCCGAGAACATGCAAATGAAGCCCAGGATATTTAAATCCCGGGTTTCATTTGCAAGTTCGAATGTCGACATTAGCCACCCTCATTCGAACTAGGGGGCTAGTGTAGACATACCCAGACAGACAAAGTCTCAGCATGGGGTGCCAGAGAAAGTCGTGGCTGCTTGAATGAGGAAGGGGAAGGTTGGCATGCAGGGAGATGAAATCATTTGGGACCTTGGGCTAAGAAGGAGCTCTGCCTCCACTAGCTCAGCTCTCCAGCAAAGGCTGCCCTGCCCAGGGTATCTAGCGATTGACCACCAACGCCTTGGGGGTACAGAGGGCACACATGTGACACAGGACCTGCTGCAAAAGAAGAGTCAGGAACAGTAGTAAGCACACACAGACGCTGATCCAAATCTCAGGAGCTGCATAGGAGAAAGCTCTTGTGCACAAATGCTGGCCCACAGGGAGTGACAGAAAGGGTTAGGGTTAGGGTTAGGGTTAGGGTTGCTGGTGCAAGGTAGGCAGAGGGATCAAGGGGAGGAGCAGAGAGGCCTGAATCGAGTTCAGTTGGAGCAGCAAGCCTATGGAGAGCTTTTAAAAACAAAGAGGCAGTGGACTCACATCTCAGAGACTCAGGAGATGTTGGTTCTGTTCTTGTCTCTGCTCTGGACTCACTGTGTTGCCATGAACATGTCTCTGAACCTCTCTGTGTCCCACTTCCCATCTGCAGAAGAGGGGCAGCGATACTTTCCTATGTCCAGTGCAAAGCCAAATCCAGAGAAGCCAGTGAATCATCTCTGAGGGTATGTCTACACTACCCTCCTAGTTCGAACTAGGAGGGTAATGTATGCATACCGCACTTGCAAATGAAGCCCGGGATTTGAATTTCCCGGGCTTCATTTGCATAAGCGGGGAGCCGCCATTTTTAAAACCCCGCTGCTTCGAACCCCGTGAAGCGCGGCTACACGGGGCTCGAACTAGGTAGTTCGGACTAGGCTTCCTATTCCAAACTACTGGTACACCTCGTTCGAACCAGGGTTTTAAAAATAGCGTCTCCCCGCTTATGCAAATGAAGCCCAGGAAATTCAAATCCCAGGCTTCATTTGCAAGTGCGGTATGCCTACATTACCCTCCTAGTTCGAACTAGGAGGGTAGTGTAGACATACCCTGAGATAGATCCTGAAATGAACAGAGATATTTGAGGACAGGATGGCAGACATGTTCCTTCTGTGGGAGGAAGAGCAAGGGCAGCAGTGTATGCTTGCTGGAAACCCACGGGCTTGGGGAAACTAAGGAAAAGGGAGTTTTAATATTAAAAACAAGAGGAGAGGAGGCCTCCAAAAGGCTCAGAGCAAACAAAGGGTACGTCTAGACTACCGCGTTTTGTCGACGGAAGTTTTGTCGACAGATACTGTCGACAAAACTTCCGTCGACAATTTGCGTCCAGACACATGGAGTTCTGTCGACAAAGCAAGCCGCTTTGTCGACAGAACTCCGTAGTCTGGACGCAGTGTTACAGGCAATAACACCTTCTGTCGACAGAACTCTGTCGACAGAAGGTGTTTTGCCTCGTAAAATGAGGTATACCAGCGTCGACAAAACCGCGGAGTTCTGTCGACGTTATGTCGACAGAACTCCGCGGTAGTGTAGACGCTGGTATTGTTTTGTCGACAAAAGTCCACTTTTGTCGACAAAACTAGGTAGTCTAGACACACCCAAAGTCTAAGCAATTAGGATCTGTTCCCATGTCACAGAGGAAGTCACTGGGCTTTCCAGTCATATTTTTATTGATTTCAGGGCAAGAAGATAAGACTGAGTGGGGTAACAGGAGAACAAAGATGAGAGAAAAGAAAAGAGACTGTGGAACTCACTGCCATAGGAAGTCCTTGAGACTAAAGCAAGGGTCAAAATTAGGATTCGACACAGACAACAAGAATTCACTATTATTTATTGTACTTTTCTTTGAAAGGGATAGTAAATCTTATGCTGTAGGGCTGAAGCCCATCTCTAACTATTGGGCTGTGTCTACACTGGCCCCTTCTTCGGAAGAGGCATGCTAATTTAGAACTTTGGAATAGGGAAATGCGTGGGGGATTTAAATGTCCCCCGCGGGATTTAAATAAACATGGCCGCCGCTTTTTTTCTGGCTTGTGAAAAAGCCAGAAAAGAGCGTCCAGACTGGCGCGATCCTCCGGAATAAAGCCCTATTCCGGAGGATCACATATTCCTACTTGAAGTACAGGGATAAAGCGGCGGCCATGTTTATTTAAATCCCGTGGGGGATATTTAAATCCCCCGCGCATTTCCCTATTCCAAAGTTCTAAATTAGCATGCCTCTTCCGAAGAAGGGGCCAGTGTAGACACAGCCTTGGAGATCTACTGTGGGGGCAGATCATCCATCTACCTATGGGGATATTCTTACCTCTTGCTTTACAGCAGTTGGTGCTGGCCAGGGTCCGAAACATCATATTAGGCTAGATGGATCTCAGCTCTGATTGAGTCTGGCAATTCCTATGTGCCTGTGTTGTATATATCACACACTCAGCAACCTACAGCTACACCCACAGCTGGGCAATAAATACACACAGACATCACAAGGAGATTGACTCAGCACATACATTTGCTATGTCCTGTAATTAGTTGTATCTGAATGATTTCCTCAGTGTCACTCTCTTTAGTAGCCAGGCCACTTAAGGGTCAGCTCTCCTCAGAAATGAACCAATGTGGAAAAATAAATAAATAAAGCAGGGGCGTGTTTCTTATCAGATATACTCTTTTGGTAATAGCAGTCAGACCCCAGTGGGTTTTAATCCCATTGGCCAAATAGAAGCAGCATGGCTAAGGGAGAGGGAACAGAGTCTATTTATTCTCAGAGATCTTCATTAGAATTGTTTGTTAAATTCCTGTCAGTTCCCCAAGAAGGCAATGGGGTTGCATAGTTGTCTGTGAAGATTGAATTGGCCTGCAGCCCCTCGTTAATGGCATGGTGCATGAGCTGTAGCAGACTCAGCCTGACTCTCGGAAACCAGAGGGAGTCGAAAAGCGACATCTTGCCTTGTAAACAGCACATCTGATGCAGAACTAAGACGCTAAACACAGAGTCCCACAATGACGTTTTTTCATAGTCAGTTTTCAAATCGCCTTGTGAGCCAACGCATCAGGTTCGAAAGCTTGTTTCTTGGAGCTCTGGGCTCTCTGCCATCACGTTTGCTCCCCAAGCAAATTCGTGTTGTGCTACATTAGCACTTGCCATGGATTCACTGTGAATTCCAACCTGGCCGAGGAAGGCCCCAGTTCCAGGCCCTCTCCAGCTCACTCCCGGACAATCATCTCAAAGGCGAGAGAAAAGATTCTGGCCGTTTCTGATATCAGTGAACTGAGGTGGGCAAATCTGTGTCTTTGCCTCCATTTCTTCAGCTTCCTCTTCAAGGCCCTTCAGTGGGGCTAAAGTCAGTGTTTGAGCAAAACAGTTTTCCTCCGAAATGCCACTCGGTGTCCGAATTCTCTAGCAAGAGCTGCACAGGCACTCAGGGCTGCAGCAGAGAGAGACTTCTCTCCCCCCACCATAGCCCCATGGCAGCTAGCACCCCAAGCCCCTCATCCCAGGCCCCACTCCGGGGCCTGCAGCCCCAGCCAGAGCCATCATCTCCCCCTGCACACTAACACTTTGCCCAAGCCCTTTCCCTCTCCTTCCCTCCCCATGAATCCCTCACCCCCCCCATCCCAGAGTCTGCACCCCAGCCAGAGCCCTTACCCCTCACATCCCAACCCTCTGCCCCAGCCCTAAGCCCCAGCCCATACTCTGAACCCCTTGGCCCCATCCCCACTACACATCACCTCCATATGGAGCACATAAAATTCATTCCACTTATGCAGGGGAAAACCAGAGGGAGTATTGCTCCGTGCTAGTAGAATCTACAGTGTTTGTATGAACTCTGGCAGGGAATTGAAGGAGTTAAGCAATATAACACTGGGGTTCAGGCCCTGATCAACAGACTTCCACATCTCCACTGCTGTTGGACAGTTGGGCTGTGTCTACACTGGCATGAATTTCCGGAAATGCTTAAAACAGAATAGTTTTCATTATAAGTATTTCCGGAAAAAGAGCATCTACATTGGCAGGATGCTTTTCCGGAAAAGCCCTTTTTCCGGAAAAGCATCTGTGTCCAATGTAGACGCGCTTTTCTGGAAAAGAGCCCCGATCGTCATTTTCGCGATCGGGGCTTTTTTCCGGAAAGACTACTGGGCTGTCTACACTGGCCCTTTTCCGGAACAGTGTTCCGGAATAAGGACTTATGCCCGAGCGGGAGCAGAATAGTTTTTCCGGAATAGCGGCTGATTTTGTACAGTAGAGCATCGTTGCTTTTCTGGAAATTCAAGGGCCAGTGTAGACAGCTCGCAGCTTATTCCGGAAAAGCGGTTGATTTTCCAGAATAAGTGGCCCAGTGTAGACACAGCCTTGGATTACACTTGGGACCCACTAACATTGTGACTGGGTGTACTAGGGCCAGAGGCCTCTCTGCCTCCCTAGCCCCAGGAAAGGAGCAGCAGAGGAGTCCTCCGAACAGCTTAGAGTGGCTGTAGGGAGCAGCCAGTAAGGGCCCAGGAGGGCTATATCAAAGGAACTGCAGAGCCAGAGTTGGTTTCTGGTTTGGGTTATAGCGTGTGTATGGAGCTTCAGGGGGTAGCCGAGTTAGTCTGTTAGGATATGTCTACACTTGCCCCCTAGTTCGGACTAGGGAGGCAAATGAAGCATACTGAATTTGCAAATCAAGCACAGGATTTAAATATCCCGCGCTTGATTAGCATAATCATGGCCAGTCGCCATTTTAAAATGCTGGTCACCTGATTTAACTCCAGCGTCCATGGCCAATCTAGACGTGCTTTTCCACAAAAAAGCCCCGATCGTCATTTTCGCGATCGGGGCTTTTTTGCGGAAAACACTACTGTGCTGTCTACACTGGCCCTTTTGCGCAAAAGTCTTTCGAAAAAAGACTTTTGCCCGAACGGGAGCAGCATAGTTTTTCCAGAAAAGCACTGATGATTTTACATGAGATCGTCAGTGCTTTTCCAGAAATTCAAGCAGCCAGTGTAGACAGCTGGCAAGTTTTTCCAGGAAAGCAGCTGAATTTCCGGAATAAGATGCCAGTGTAGACACAGCCTTACAGAAAAAGCAACAAATGGTCTGGTAGCACTTTATAGACTAATGAAACATGTATAGACTAATGAAAAATGGTATCTTGAGCTTTTGTGGGCACAGCCCACTTCTTCAGATGACTGGAGTTATGAGTTGGGGATATGAAAACTCAAAATAAATAGGAGAGGAGAGAGAAAGAAAAGGGGAGGAAGTGGGAGACAGAGCATCATTAAGTATCTGGAAAATGGGTACTTAAGCCTAAGCAGATAAAAATCAAAATCAATAGCTAGATACCTAAAACAGGAAGGATACCACTCAGGGAGCTGTTAGCACCTTCAGTGGTTATTAAATAGGTAGAGTCCCCACCAGCCCATATCACGATTGAGTCCATTAGCATGTGAATCGTATTTGTGGATGAACTGAGATTCCAGGGCTTCTCTGTGTATTTGGCTTGTAGAGCTGGTTTGTGACAAGCCAGCTACCTGCAGGTCTGTCCAACTGTGGTTGAAATGCTCACCAACAGGCTTCTGTATATTCCCTTTACGTATATCAATTTGTGTCCATTGATTCTTACCCACAGAGACCGTCCAGTGTGTCCAATATCTATAGCAGTGGGGCACTGCTGGCATTTGATAGCATAGATCAAATTACTGGATGTGCAGTCAAATGACCCTTGGATTTTGTGGCTTATGTTGTTTGTTCCAGTGATGAATTCACCAGTGTAGATATGTAGGCAGAGTTAGCATCTTTTTTGGTTGCTACTCTTGGAGGGTTTTAAGGACGTGCAGGACCACGGACAGCTCAGTGCTGGCAGGGATTGGGGCAGCAAGGAAAAGCTGTTTGGCCTGAGTTTAGATGAGACCTGGAGCTGTGGCAAAGAGTAGAGCCATGGGGAAATGGCCCCAGGAACTGAGAGCAGTATAAGTAAAGGGCTGTGGTGGTATGTGGCTGCTGTTCTTAGAGCCCTTAGTCTGGGATCCAGAATAGCGGGTGTCTCTGGGTCCCCCCCCCATAATTAGAGAACAACAGGATTGCTGGTTCCCTGGACAATGCGAGGGGCAGTTCTGTGGTCCTGGAATGAGTGGGGCCTTGGCTGGAAGTGGTGCTGCCTGGAACCGAACTGGAAGTGGGACAGCAAGTGGCCCAGCTGTAGAGATGGGGCGCAAGAAGATCAGGAGGGTGAAGCCGTTGCTTTCAGTGAGGAAGTCCCAGGGATATGGCTAAATGGCAGGGTCAGGGCTGTCCAAAGATGCATCCACATCTGACCAGAAGGGGGCTCTCATGAGACCAGGTGTGATGTAGTAGGTGGTACCTTGCTAGTTGCTATGCTGGGCAGTGGGCTGTGGGTGACCTCCGCTGGCTGCTGTCTGTAGCACGGCCCAGCAGGGCAGGGGATGAGTCATTATGCAAAGGGGGCTCCAAACCTGTCTGACCAGTGATCTCCCAGGGAGCGGAACAATGGGAAGAAGGGGAGTGGAGCCCTGGCAGGGGGCAGGGCTGGAAGTGAGTTAGTTAGTTTTCTGTCTGGGAGCATGGAGGAGACAGCCTAGGCAACAGGCTGGAATTTAGGGGCCCAGTCTCCCCCATCTCAGGGGGGGCTGAGGCATCCTAGCCCCAGTTCCTGTAACTGGATTACATCTGTGCTGTATCCTGGAGGAGCAATAAACTCCCTTTATTCTATTGGCTGGTGGGGTCTGTCCGTTCCACTACGGGGGTGCAGGAGATGGGAAAAACCCAACGCGTTGTCACACGAGGGTATTGTGCTTAATTTGACTTTGTGTGTGGTAGAGAGAGGGGAGCCATAGGGTGACATGCAGGGAACGGGAGGTGACTGTGCCTTAGGGAAGGGATGCAAATCAGCCAGTCATCTCGTCTCTGACATGTGATCAGATTTGGCTCACTCCATTGGGGAGGTTCCCAACTGCTATGGTGGGGGAGGGGGTAGTGGCTGGCCCGGTGAGGGGAATGGGGCCTAGCCTGGTCTGAGATGGATCAAGTGATGAAGCGGTCCCAATACAAAGCAAGTGCATTGGGTGGAGCAGAGGGCTGTTGGTATCATGGAAGCGTGGGCAGAAAGTCCATGTGCTGTGTGGGTGAGCCTGAGGCAAGGCAGGACTCCCAGGGTACGTCTAGACTACATGGCTCCGTCGACGGAGCCATGTAGATTTGTTGTTTTGGCAAAGGCAAATGAAGCCGCGATTTAAATGATCGCGGCTTCATTTACATTTACATGGCTGCCGCGCTGAGCCGACAAACAGCTGATCAGCTGTTTGTCGGCTCAGCGCGCTAGTCTGGACGCTCCCCTGCCGACATCAAAGCCCTTTGTTGGCAGCCCCGGTAAACCTCATCCCACGAGGAATAACGGGGCTGCCGACAAAGGGCTTTGATGTCAGCGCGGGAGCGTCCAGACTAGCGCGCTGAGCCGACAAACAGCTGATCAGCTGTTTGTCGGCTCAGCGCGGCAGCCATGTAAATGTAAATGAAGCCGCGATCATTTAAATCGTGGCTTCATTTGCCTTTGCCTATCTGTCTAATCTACATGGCTCCATCGATGGAGCCATGTAGTCTAGACTCAGCCCCAGAGAAGGGGCTGTAGAGTAGAATCAGAAAGGGAATAGACAGGCTCTTCCACAGGGGCTTGGGTTGGGAGCAGGGGCAACTGATGTGTTAGGTTTGTACAGAGGAAATAAGGCTGAAGACCTGAGAAGATGTCCTGGGCTGAGCGCTGCGTGTGGTGTCGTTCCCTAGGACAGCAGCGAAGACCAGTCCTGCCTGGAACAGAGGTGGAGGCAAATATACGTTATGAGGAACAGTTTGAGGTAGAAAGCCAGATACATGTCCCCTGCTTTTATGTCACAGTAGAGCAGGGCTACTCAACACGTGGCCCGCGGGCCGCGGTGCAGTTTGGGTTTACGCGGGGCTCAACATGCAGCCCTCACGTGGGAGCCAAAACAAAAAAGTTGTCAATAGAACAGTCTTCTGTTGTGATGCCTTTTAGTAGTTAAATTCCTGGACTCTCATTGCTCATTAAAAGTGCTGTCATATGGGTGGAAATCGGGTAAATGTTGCATTTGATTAATATCAGCAGAACTGACTAAAATGGGGCCTGCATGTTGTGTAGTCTTGCCTGAATCTTTGTATTCATGCCCGTCAGTGTGAAAGAAGCTATGTGTATATATTTGCATGTATATGCAACCACACTTAAGTTGCGGTCCTCGGCATGTGCTTAGAGTATCACTGTGGCCCTTGGAGCTTCTGAAGTTAGTAGCCCTGCAGTAGAGCTAGTTGAGAATTTTCCATGTAAAATTCCATTTCCACAAAATCAGTGTTTTCTCTGGGGAAAATTTCAATTTTGCTAAAACTTTTCAATTTTTCTTGTCAGGAAAAACAAAACAAAACTCTGTTTTGTGTCAAACTAAAATGTTTGTTTGTTGCGCTGACCCAAAACATTTGTTTCCAGTCAGTTCAGCATTGAACTACATTTGTGGGTGGAGCAATGTTGCCTTGTGGGAGGTCAGAGCTCTTGGGCCTTCATTCTCTCCTGCGGGCTGGATTTGCTGGCCAGACCACCTCGTCCATGACGCAATGCAGTCGCCCTTGCTGAGCAGGGTACTGCATCATGGACGCCACGTGCATGGGAGTTGCCATCTATCTAGGACACAAGCCCATAGGGAAAACGGAGGCATGCGCCAACCACCGTACTCTTTCCATAAGGCAATTCAGGCTCACCAGGGGATGCCATTTAATGCTGCGTTGATGCTAAATGAAACTCTTCAGGGCAGTTCAGCACACTGACATGAAACACGCTGTCTCAGGGTTCTTTTAGGGGGTGGAGATAAAAATGCCTACATGTTTCACCATTTCTGAAGTGGAGTTTTTCAGAAATTTTCATTCCAGAAGAACATTTATATTTTATTTTTTGCCCTGATTGGGTGGAAAAACTATTGGAATTTGCCACAGGATGGAAATTCCAAATTTCCCTTTACTCTGATTCACATGCCAGTTAGGGCAGACCCACATTTTACAGACTGTGAGGAATGGCGATGTGGTGTACACACCCCACAGAGCAGGAAAGCGCTAGCTGCCTGCCTGCCTGCACGAGGTGGCAAAAAGAGGCGAGCCCAGCTCTGTTGGGGGTTGCTGGGTCAGCAGACCTGGGTCAGAGAGACACCTGGCAGGGCTGGAACTGACTAGCTGGCGGCTTCTGGTCTAATATAGAATTATCGGTGTGACTTGCTCCCAGTGACTTGCCTATTGTGGCTGAGTAAGACTGCTGCAGGCGCAGGCAGCAAACACTGCAAGCTCCAGAATTGCCTCATCTGGGCCCGTCTGCGTGCCAGAGAAACCAGTGGCAAAAATCATCCCCGTATCAAATTCTGGAGGAGAAATTGACACAGTTTGATGTGACAGCAAATTGCTAGAGTCCGTCCCCGAAGCCAGCCAGGATTCTCATCAGAAAGTGGTTCGATGCCGATATTTATATCCGTAACCACAGTAATGGCCTGGTCTGGTTATTTGTACGGATGTTCTATGGGCTTCACTAAAAATCCCATCAGTGGGAACAGTAACTGAGCATGGTGCAGAAACACGGATGCCGATTGCAAGACAAGAGTCTGCAAGAGGGCCAGGGCTCCATCTCACCCGTGTTTAGCCGTTGAGTCACATGGGAGCTCGAGCAGGCGCTCGAGAAGTTCTTTCCTGCCCGTTTCAGTTCCCGTGCTCCGGATGTGGCCACCCTGCTGTCCTGTGCGCTGCCTCATTTCCCGCCTGCACTGGCGCACTAGCAGGGCTGGGAAAGCCAATGTGGAGTCCTTTTACATTTCCCCAAGAGCAGGTGGGATGAATCCAGGGGGCAAGTGGGCAGCGCAGACAGTGCTGCCGTGTTACTCGTTCAGTGCAGCATAGACAGCGGGGCTCAAACTTTTAGGTTTGCAGGCCCGCTTACCCCTGTCTCCAGGGCCAGGAGTGGGGCAGTGATGCAGGAAACACGGTAAAGGGGCTGAGGCAGGGGTGGGGCTGGAGGTGGGTGTGGGAGCAGGCCCAGAATTGTGACCAGGAGCTGAGAATGGGGGCCGGGGTGGGAACAGAACCAGGCTGCAGTGGGGGCTGGCAGCCAGGCCTGGGCTAGGTGTGGCTCTACTTTCAACCCTGCCCCCAGCCTCTGCACTCTGCCCCAGCTGGGAACAGAGCCACGGCCAGGAGCCAAGCCTGGGGGCAGGAGCAGAGCTGGCCCATGGTGGGGTTCAGTCGCCAGAGCCTTGGCCAGGTTTGGAGCCACCTTGAGCCTGGGCGTAGGGCAGGGCGCCATGGTCATGGATGGGGGCTGAAGTGGGTGGTGCTCCTGCTGCAACCACCAGGGGGCTGGCCCCCCTGAGCATTTCTCTGTGCCGCCCGTGGAGCCCCCCTCGGCTTGGGGGCCTCTGGCTTGGTCCACAGATCCTGAAGGGAAGCCCAGTGTGGCCATTGAATCAAAGGGTGGATGCGGACTCTTCCCAGCTCTGCCGCAGGTATCCCAGGGGCCCTCGGGCAAGTCAGTTCTGAGTGCAGCCTTGCTCCCGCGTGTATCTGTCTTGTCGCACAGGTAGCTCTGCGGCTTCCTTCCCCGCAGCGTGGTGAGCTCGCCGAGAGCCTGAAATCATCATCCTCGTGTTCCCGTTATGGCTCGGGAGCACAGGCAGTGTCGGAGCTCCTCCGCACCTGTCCTGCTGGCAGTCCCCAAGGCCGCAGCGTGCAGGAATGGCCGAGTTCTCGCTCCCTGGGTCACTAGTGTATTTTGTTTCTTACAGGGCAGAGTGGTTAGCCCTGTTCCTAACCCTTAACCCGGAGGCGCAGCGTGTCTGTTTTGACTGGCCCCTCACCACAGAGCAATCTGGCGTGGTTGAACCGTCAGGTGTCTGCCCTTCTGCTTCGCCCTCAGAACCCCCTGGCACCTGCACCTTCCCTTAGCCCTGCACCCTCCTGGTGCTTCCCCCTTCCCTCACTGCCCCTGCCCCCTTTTTCCCTGGTGCCCACCCCCTCACCACCCTCTGCCTCCATTCCCCTCATGCCCGTGCCCTCACACATGCCTTGCTCCAACCCTGCCTTCCTCATGTCCACCCCTCCTTTCAAGCCTTCTCCCAGCACCTCTCCCTTCCCCCTCTAGCCCCCAATGCCTTTACCCTCTCCTCTCCCAGCATCACCCTGTCCCCCCTCCCACTGACACCTCCACTGCACTTGGCCCCCCTGGCATTTGTCTCTCCTGCACCCTGCCCCTTGGTGTCTTCTCCTTTCTTCTCCTGACCTGCCCCCTTCCCTCAGCACAAGCCCCTTCCTCTCCCACCCCTTCCTCTTTTTTCCCCCTTCCTCTCCCATTCCCTCCCTTACCTTACCTTTGGCTTCTGCCTTCCTATATGCGGGGCTGGAGTCAGAGCTGGCCCAAGCTACAGGCCAGCCGGGCCCTAGCCTGGGGTGCCTCAGGGGCGCCATGCTGCCGAGCCTGGCGGGGGCGCTCCCGGACGCCTCAGGGGCAAAAAGCCGCCACCGGCACACACTCTGGGGGTCATCAGAGTGAGGACAGCAGTGGACAGAAGAGGCCCTGAAATGGAAGGGGCTAACGAAGCCCTACATACCAATGTTCAAGCTTGAGACTCTAAACTCCCAAATGTAGCGGCTAAACGCAGGGAGCTGAGCACCTACAGTTCCCAGTGACTTGAGCGCAAGTTGAAGGCTCAACACTCCTGAAAATCAGCCCCCTTCTATTTAGACATCTCATATTTGATGCCCAGGTTTGCTCATTTGGCTTCTGGTTCAGATTCTAAATCTTCAGGATTCCTGCGGAAAGAGACTAAGAGCAGAATTTTCAAGCCAAACAAGAGTCCCCAAGGTCTATTTTCAAGAGGGACTTAGGCCTGATCCTCAAAGGTATTCAGGCTCCTGACTCCTATTGAAATCGTCTCATGACCTTTGCTTCACACATTCGCTGAAATGGGCCCAGATTCTCTAAAGGGGTTTAGGCACCTAATCCACTGAGATCCAGAGTTAAGGTGCCTAAATACCCTAGAGAAGGCAGGTTTAAAGCACTGAGGAACCTCTTTGGAAATCAGTTGTCCTTAGGCTCCAAAGTCACTGAGGTGCTTATGGAAACATGAACCTAAGTGCCGGGCAGATCTCAGAGAGCATTGTTCTGTGCTACAGGCATGTGTCTCGGCACGTGTCCATTGGGGGTGATCCCAGCTCCCTCCATGCCAGGTCAGAAGCCCCAGGCACAAGAACCTCTCTCTGGACAGCCCCTGTTCATGGCGTCCAGCTTGGTTCTTCTCCCCCACCCTTGGCTAGCACGAGGGGTGTGGCAATGCCACAGCCAGCGCGGGGTTTCCTGCCCCATGTAGTTGCCCCAGCCCAGAGGAGGAGCAGTGACATAGTGGAGGTGGGGCTGGTAGCTGGGTCCCCGTGAGCACTGCAGGACAGTGGGACTTGCCGTTTCCTACAGAGGCCGTCGGACCAAAGAAAAGGTTGTGGTGCTGCAGGACACGCAGGCCGCATGACTGTTGCCATAGCAGCAGAAGCAGCGATCTGCCCAGGTTTGCAACTTGTGTAAGGAGCAATCATGGGTGTCTCTGCCCAGCTTCTGTTCCTTCCTTCCTAGGGGCCAGTGCTGGCCTGGCCCTCGGTGGAGTCTCAGCTGCTGCCTTGTTTGCACCCCAGTGCTGTGAGCTTGCAAAGCAAAGGCCGTGAAATGTAAAGTTTGCACCTGCCCACTAGCACTGATGCCAAAGGCTCCTCGCTGCAAACTCTTGGCCAAGGGCAGGGGAATTAATACCTGCTGCAGACTTTGGTTTGACTCATTTTTTCTCCGTAACATCACGTGGGCTTGTTCGAAGATGCAGAGGGAGCCAGTGTCCACCCAAGGCCTAGTGATGCTCTTCTCTTCTCCGATGTAAGCACAGCACCTGGTCCTCACTTGGTCGTTGTTGTTCTTTCTTTTATTCATTGGCATCAGTTACTGTCAGAGGTGTCAGATGCTTCAGCATCACCCCTGAGCCCCAGACTGCGTGGAGAGCGGGCTGCCCTGGGAACTGACCGCACTCTGGAGTAGATTGTCATTGTCATTTGAGGAGTGGGACTGGAGATCTGAGCTTGGTCTCTGGCCATGGCAGGTGCTCAGAGTGCGTTGGGACAGCACATTTTGCCCTGGAAGGAGGGGACAGGGACATGCAGTTGTGACGTAGCCTAGGTACCTTGCTGGTTGCTAGGCTTGGGCTGTGGGTGACCCCCACTGGCTGCTGCCTGTACCACGCCCAGCCGAGTAGCTGATGGGACAGGGAGGTGCCTGTTCTACCAGTTACTCCTCAGGGAGAGGAACAAAGGAAGGTGGAATGCCGCCCCTGGCTGGGGGGCAAGGCTGGAAGGGACGGTTTTTTAGTGGGCTGTCTGGGAAGCAGGGGAGAAGGAGCTAGGGAGGGGGCTGGGATTGTAGGGCCCAGCCACCCCCATCTCAAGGGGGGGCACTGAGGCCTCCTAGCCCCAGTTCCTGTAACCAGATTCCATCTGTGCTGTGCTGTATCCTGGAGAAGCAATAAACTCCCACTGTTCTACTGGCTGGTGGAGTCTGTTCGTGCCTCTACGGGGGTGCAGGAGGCGGGGGAACACGACGCGTCGCCACAGCAGTATTCAGCTGTGGCAAACAGTGTCTGCCCCTCAAACTACACTCGGTTTTATACTTTGGTAACAATGGACTCCAGAATTAAGATCCTTCCCTTCCAATCACCCACCTCCTGGGAGACAGGATCTTTGGGGGATAGGGTGGAGGATTGGCCACCCTACATTGCATTTTATAGCACCTCTTGGCCAATGGTTTTTCACATGATTGAGTGTCAGTTGTACGTCACCCCACCTAGGAAGTATATATTGCTGTCCCTCAGAGAAACTGAGGCACAGATAGGGGAGGGGTCTTACCCACCATGTACGGAGTCAGTAATGGAACCAAGGAACCCGCACCCTCTGGATCTACCCATTAGACCATGCTGTCTCTTATTCAACTGTATTGCAACACACTGCATGACCTTACCTAACCCATAATACACTGGAGCATGGCCCTTTTGAGTGTGAAGGAGCGCTGCGTTTCTGAAGGCTGGATGATCACAGCTAATGCACATTGTGCATGTTCTGGGTAGAGGAGGGAGACTTCAAGGCAAAGAGCCTTAGGCAAGAAAGAACTGTTTTGCTTGAAACTTATTTGTCACTCCTCCTGCAAGGCTGTAGGCGAGAGCGATCGCCATGCCTCGTGCCATGGAAATAGCCGGGGGGGCCTGCTTGACACATGTTCAGAGCCGTTCCCACAAACTGAAGTCATTTAATTGTGAGTTGCCTGTCAAAGAGACGTAACTTTCCTGGGGCCTGATCCTTGTGCCTTTGGCCTCAATAGCGAGCTGGAAAGCGCCCCCATGGTTTGCACCCCCGTGTGCTGATCCGACAGCCTGTAGGGAAAGGGGAGAATTTTCAGTGTAAGACAGTTGCTAGCCTGTGTCAAGGCTGGGCCCTGGCGTGTAAAGGCAATTAGTCGCCTCCCCTCTCCTGTCTGTGCACGTGGAGCCGTTAGGGGTTCAAAGGCAAATGCTGCTCTGTTTGTTCCGAAAGCTGCAGGCAGCTGCTGCTACGGGCTGGGCCCTGCCTTGTTTGCTCTTGGCCCGGCTGATGGCTTCCTCCCGCGATAGTCGTGAAGAGGCCAGTGGAGCTAGGGGTTGGCACATGAGCAGAAGCACCAGAATGTCTGGTATGTGGAGGCCCTGAGTTCTGACCCCTGTAGCTGGAGGGTTTTCAAACATGGGCAGAGGGCGCTGAGTGCAGGTGCTGGCATCCCTGCGTGGGGGTGACTCCTTGGCCCTCCAAACACTGCACAGAGGAGACCAGAAGGAGGCTGTGAAGGCTAGGACTATAATAGAGTTTAAAGAGAAGCTAGATAATTTCATGGAGGTTAGGTCCATAAAAGGCTATTAGCCAGGGGATAAAATGGTGTCCTTGGCCTCTGTTTGTCAGAGGCTGGAGAGGGATGGCAGGAGACAAATCGCTTGATCATTGTCTTCGGTCCACCCCCTCTGGGGCACCTGGTGCTGGCCACTGTCGGCAGACAGGATACTGGGCTAGATGGACCTTTGGTCTGACCCAGTACGGCCGTTCTTATGTTCTTATGTTCAGAATCACTCACCCTCTTTTGCAATTGTCAAACAGAAGCACTGCACTGGCCCAAAGTGTCCATCAGCAGAGCCTGGACTGGAACACAGATCTTGTGAGCTCCATGCTGTCTCCTGGGCCACATGGAGCCCTGGGGTGAGCACCAAACCATTTCCCATGGGTCTGGTAACAGCTCGCGGCTGGTCAGGGCGCACCTGGACTGGGTTCACTCCAGAGATGAAAGCCATAGTCAGGCAGCTGTGATGAGATTACTCAGGGTCTTTCAAATTATGGACTTGGCTGAATCCGAGGCCCTGTGCCTAGGGCATGGGCAGCCATGGTTGGCATGTAAAGCCCATGGGAATCCCTGTTTGCTCGAGAGTCCACATGGCTCTGCACAGACCAGGCCTTCCCCGATATGGGAATGTTCTGAGCTAAAGGCAAAGCTGTGGGGTGGTAAATAGAGCTGCAAGTGTTCTTAGCACACATGGGATGCGTTCCCCGAGGAAGCTGATTGACGTCTAATAGAGCTGGCAAGATCTTTGACTCCAAATGGTGATGATATCTTGCCCGAGTATCCCTGCTCTGCAGGCTGCCAAGATTGATCAGATGCACTGGGTGGAGTTGCTTGCAACCAGCTGCCCCTTGCTGCCGGCTCGCCTGCCAGCTACACCCTGTGCCTTTTCAGTTTGGCATTTTAGGGCACCAGCGATGGGGAAAGTGGCTGCATCATCCTCTTCCCGCTAACGGGAGGGATGATAAACCCCAGAACAATTAACCATTCATGTCAGCGTTATCCATAGAGACGCTTCTGTGCAGCCTGATGGAATATTCCCGTTTATAACACTGGCTCCATTACTGCAATCTGCCATTCAGCTGCATTTATGCAATAAACTCACGCGAGTGATCCGGGACTCCCTGCTGCGACAGATTTGGGTCACACCGTGGGTGTGTGTTCAAGGACTTAGCCCAGACCTTTCTTAAGTGGCATTTAATCTCTGGGGCCAACAGCTGGTATAGAAACCCTGATTCCAGGCAGTGTCACACAGAAGATGGTGAGCTTTGCTGGCATTCCTTTATCACCAGCCAGAGGTCCTTAAAGACTGACCGTTTGATTTGGGCATAAGCTTTCATGCCCTCAAAAAATGAGACCCAAATCAGATGGTCAATCTTTAAGGTGCCACAGGACCCCTCATTATTGCGGATGCAGACTAGCCAGCTACCCTGTGAAGGGAGCACTGCGTTGTCACTCAGGGAACATCATGTCCCGGACTTGTGCTTTGCTAACGGCCAGCTCCTCCATGCTAACGATGGGACGCTTTGCTGAGCTGATCAGAAACAATCCCTCTTGGACAAGCTGGCTGCTGTTAAATCGCAGAGCAGGTTAGCACGAGAACCTGGAAAGCAAGCCTGCTCTGCAGCTGGCAAAACACGAGGAACAGAGCCCGGAGTTTTGATCCTCGCTGCGATGGGTGGAAGTCAGCTTGCTGCTGGCGTTCTTTTGATTCTCAGCTTCGCATTTGTTCACACATCAGAATGGGTGTTCAGATGGTAGATCAGATGGTCTGTCTCTGACACTCGCTGTGTTCTGTCGCTGTAGAAACCCGGCTCGTCCTGCAATACTTGTAGAGCCCGGGGCCAGGTTGTGGGCTGGCTGGGTCTTACATTTCATCCTCTGGACCCACCCTCCCCCAATAATGTTTTCTACAGACACCTCATTAAACCTGACTCTGATCTCAGTGTATTACTGGCCATTACAATTGGCAGGAGGATTTTTGTCACCAGTGGCGCTCATGGCAGCATTGTAAGCTGCCGCCTACCCCTCAGATCTGGCATGCTAGCTGCGATTTTCACAGGCTATTTTTAGCAGAGTAGACTGTCAGGCTGCCTGCTGCCACATGAGATCAGTCTGTGTTCTATTGACCTTTCCGGGGGCAGTATACTACAACACAGTGCAAATATTGTTATATATAGTGTCCTCCATATGTGGTGTTCCAGCGATCCGAATCCCTGCCCCGGCCGAGACAGGAAAGCCTGGAAAAGCCTGCCAACCTAGGAAGAGAGGATGAGGGACGAGCTGGAGTTGGAGGAAGGCTGCCCCAAGTTACAGAAAGTGCGGGAGGCTCACCCGCCGGGAGAGAGCAGCTGGCGGGACGCCCAGACTGGCCAGGGCAGTGGGGTTTGCAGTGGCGGGCTATGGAGGAAGAGAGCAGGCGGGTTCGTGGCACAGGGAGTGACGCGCAGAGGGCCCCGCAGGGCCGTTGGGAGGTGGAGCTAGAGGTGGCGAGAGGGCCGAGAACCGGAGCAGGATGGGGGGAGGGACGTCCTGTCCCCACAGGCAGACTATAGCCGGGCTTATGTAGCCAGCAGCGTTTTATGATTCACTAGACTGTTGCCATCTACAAGGGAAGCGGATGGGGAACAAATCCAGACTCCTTTCCACCCGCTTTTCAACTTTCTGCCTTTGAAGAGCTAGGGCCCGTTTGGCAGCTGTGAAGGGAGGGGGGTTCACTCGGGAATGGGCTATCTCCTTCATGGCACGATGGAAGAACGAAGTGGGTCTGGATGTACAACCCTGGCCATCGAGATAAACATTCCCTTCCGCGCTGGGTTCACCAGAGTGCTCGAAATAGTGAATTTAGTGTTGATGCTCAGAGAAACCCGTTTATAGGCCACCCACATTCAATGAAGGTGAGCAGAGACCTCCGTGTGTTCTGCTGCTGTATGGTTCCAGGCCATGCCGAGAACTTGGTGAATATTGAACTCCCATGTGGAAGAGCTGCTGCATCTGGAGTCGCTGTAGGGGACTGCACTGTGATCCCGAAACTTCCTGCCTGCTCCCCCTGCAGTGAGGTTGGACAGTTTGGGAGCTGAAGAGAAATTCCCTTCCTCTGGGGGGATGGGGCAGAAGTGAACAAGCAAATGAGCATGGATCTTGCAGTGGACTTCATGGCCTGCTGGCCAGGGCCCCTGAGTTCAAGCCATAGTAACATTTCCTGGGCCCATCTGGAATTGTTTTGAGGGTTTAGGAATAGCCCAGCGGCTGCAAACCAGACGTGATGTACAGCGGGGAGAGCTGTGTCTGCAGGTGGGAAATCCGGCCTTGGGTCCTCCTTCCAGACAGGACATCGGCAACCCCTGTTACCAAGGCATCTGAACAGCCTTTACTAGACTTGCCGTAACCTCTGCACTAGGGCACCCCACAGGCAAGGCACAGTAGGGCACCCCACAGGCAAGGCACAGAGAGACTACGGCTGAAGTTCACAAAGTCCCTTGGCTACAATGATTTCAGTGAGTTTGGGCACCACCTAGGTGGGTCTCAACTGCAGTGACTTGCCCGGGCTGGTGCTGGTCAGCACTGCTGAAACAGAGACCTGAACCAGGTCTTTTAATTTATAAGCTAGTGCTCTAGCCAGTGGACCATCCTTCCTCTCACCACCCAGCAGTCCCCCATTTTCCTCTCCTTGCACGGCAGTGTGGCTCATTGGTCTCAAGGCAGTTACATGTAAGTAGCTAGTGTGGTCACTGACCAATGCAGTGGCACTTAGACTGCAGCCACAGAGAAGAACAAGAGACCACTACAGCCTGGGCTGAGAGCCAGCTGGCTTCATAGTGCACTAAGCTCCCGAGGGCCCAGGTTCACATTTGCCTGGTGGTTACATATACACCTGTGAAATGCTGTCTCCCTCCCTTTTTATAATGGAGATTGCCTATCTTGTAGCACTGGAAGGGACCTTGCAAGGTCATCAAGTCCAGTCCCCTGCCTTCACAGCAGGACCAAGTACCATCCCTGATGAATTTTTGCCCCAAACAGCCTCTGCAAGGATTGAACTCACAACCCTGGGTTTAGCAGGCCAATGCTCAAACCACTGAGCTATCCATCCTTCACTTGCTGCCTCCCCCAGTAACACTAGGGTGGGAAGGACACCTGCCCCAGGAGCAGCCAGGCAGCCACCACCAACTTCCCCAGGCCTGGGGCTGGCATCAGCTGAAGGTAGGGAGGCGGGGTGTGTCCCCATGGCCTAATGGATAAGGCCTGAGCCCCTGAAGTCTGGGATGTGCCTTTCAGACCCTAGAGCAAGGGTTTGCCCCCTCGAGGGTTGTCAGCCCTCCCGGCTTGGGATGCAAAAGAATCGCTCCAAACCTGCCTCGACGGGGACACCTTCTGCCAGTTGATTGCATAGTCCAGCAGACTCCCCCCTTCCCTGCGGGGGTCCCCCCCTCGTCCAGCCAGCACCCCCTGTCGCAGTACCAGGCAGGATTTGGGATGCCAGGTCTGTGAGGAGCCTGCTCGTGTAGAAAGGGGAGGGGGTTATAAACCTCTGGTTGCCTGGGAGACCGGACACGGGTGGGAGCACAGCAGAGGACTGGCCCGCAGTGTGTAACACCAACAGAGCAAAGAGGTGAAGGTGCTAACTTAGCACTCGGGAGAACTGGCTTTAAGTTCTGCTCTGCCTGCGGCAAATCACTCAGCCTCTTTGGGCCCGTCTGAAATGGTGGCCATGGCCTGGCCCTACCGCACGGTGCAGTGCCGGGGTGCTGGGGCGAGATTCGCACCATAGATACACAAACGCTGGCAGCGGGTCCATCTCCGGGTTTAGAATCCAGAGCGAGCCTTGGGCTAGCGCTGTGGCAACAAATGACATCGGCAGCGTCTCCTAGTGGGAGCTCGAGGGTGCTTCACAAGGCGAAGGCAAAGGCAAGGGTGTTTTCGAAAGGCAGGTGCCGGAGCGCTCCCGCCACGGGCTCCAAGCACCTGGCCGAGGGATCCCATCATTTCCTGCCGCGGACAAGCCGTCTGCCAAAGGCAAAGATCATTTGTTAATGGAAATCGGCCTCTGTGAGCTTCCCACTGCTGGTAGCCCCTCCATCTGCCAGCCAGGAGGGGCAGAATGAGAGCGTGGAAACAGAACCAGCAAACCTGCTTCCATCTGGCTTCCATACAAACTGAAATTAGCAACAGATCTTTTCTGTTGAGTATTTCAGGGTGTTCAGTGGGAAGTGGCAAGGCTCCTGGGTGGAGGAGAGGAGGGGGCTGGCTTCTCTGGGAACCTGCTACTGTGTTTTTAGAAGGCTTCCCTTATGGTGAAAGCAGCTTGCTGAACGAAGCGTCGGCAGATGGAAGGGTCAGGCGCAGGCACCCAGGGCTTGGAAAAGGAAGGTGACACAGGCGTGGGAGGGGAGTACTGATTCGCTTTCTTGCTTGTATTTCTGGTTGCAGCATTCCAGTCTCACCCCAAGCTGCCGGGATGGGGTGCATGACCTACAAGGAGAGACTGCGGGAGTTGGGTTTATTTAATCTGTAGAAGTGAAGAGTGAGGGGGAATTTGACAGCAGCCTTCAACTCCCTGAAGGGAGATTCCAAAGAGGATGGAGAGAGGCTGTTCTCAGTAGTGACGGATGGCAGAACAAGGAGCAATGGTCTCAAGTTGCAGTGGGGGAGGTCTAGGTTGGATATTAGGAAAAGTTATTTCCCTAGGAGGGTGGGGAAGCACTGGGCTGGGTTCCCTAGGGAGGGGGTGGAATCTCCATCCTTAGAGGTTTTGAAGTCCCGGCTTGACCAAGCCCTGGCTGGGCTGATTGAGTTGGGTTGGTCCTGCTTTGGGCAGCGGGCTGGACTCGATAGCTCCTGAGATCTCTGCCAGCCCAGCTCTGTACATTCCAGGCCACCAACACCACCCAGCACTTGCCCACTAAACCCAACACCAGGCATTAGCTGAAAGCATTACTGCCCCCAGCAGACTAGACCTGGTGCATCACAGGCAGAGAGGAGGAGGGGCCGAAGGGCACCAGGGCCTGAGGCCCCACAGCAATAGGGGAATGATGAAGTGAGACACGCCCAGATAATCCTCACCCCACACGGCAGAGGAAGGTGTGAAAAAATACAAAGAACAAAGTCCCTTCCCATTTGATTTGGGGGAAAATCCCTTCCCCCACCCCAAATGTGGAGATGGGTGAGCCCCTGCCCATGTGACCAAGAGCCAGACAGGGGCAGGAGAGAGAGGCAGACAGACAGACAGACGGAGAATACGTGATGCCACCTCAGAGCCCTGCCCGCCCTGCCCAAGGTTTCAGCTCCAGGGGTACGTCTAGACTACAGGCTTTTGTCGATAATGTAGACAAAGCCTCTGTCGACAAAGAGGGTACGTCTAGACTACCGCGTTTTGTCGACGGAAGTTTTGTCGACAGATACTGTCGACAAAACTTCCGTCGACAATTTGCGTCCAGACACATGGAGTTCTGTCGACAAAGCAAGCCGCTTTGTCGACAGAACTCCGTAGTCTGGACGCAGTGTTACAGGCAATAACACCTTCTGTCGACAGAAAGTGTTATGCCTCGTAAAATGAGGTATACCAGCGTCGACAAAACCGCGGAGTTCTGTCGACGTTATGTCGACAGAACTCCGCGGTAGTGTAGACGCTGGTATTGTTTTGTCGACAAAAGTCCACTTTTGTCGACAAAACTAGGTAGTCTAGACACACCCAGAGCATCTAGACCACAGCCAGTTCTGTCGACAAAGCGAGACGCTTTTTCAACAGAGACTCTAGATGCTGTCTTCTGGAAAAGCACAGTGTGAATGCAGTAGCGCCGTTTGTCGACAGAACTCTGTCGACAAAAGACGTTATTCCTCATAGAATGAGGTACACTGCCGTCGACAAAACTGCCGCCTTCTGTTGACTTACTGTTGACAGAACTCGGCAGTAGTGTAGACCCAGGTGTAGTTTTGTTGACAAAAGTCCACTTTTGTCAACAAAACCCTGTAGTCTAGACACACCCCAGCAGTGGCTACACTTGAGGAAAGAGATTAAAATACCTCCTCCCAGAATGCATTGAGGAGGGCAGGGAAATCCCTTCCCAACCCTGCCAGTGACTGGCTGAAGCATTGAGCCATGCACTTTTGGGAGCATAGGACAACACTATTAGACAGGTGCAGCAGAGCAACTGATGACTACAGCTTGATTGCTTCTCCTCTGAAAATCCCAGCTCCTGGCACCCCCTGGATGAGGGTGACCTGCTGTGATGATTCTGCCAAGTAAGAGACTTTTACCCCCAACAACCCCTTCCCCATGCCCCATTCCTTCCTTCCAGCTACCCCAGGAAATGGCTGGGAACAGATCTTTGCCCATTGCTCCAGTATTGTATTGCTTCTCAGTGATGGGAAGTATCTGCTCCCCCTCCCCAGGCTTCACTGTCCCCCAACGGGGGTCCACATGCAGGATTCCTTTTATCCGACACCTGCAGCCCATGTCCCGCTGCAGCAGCCTTAGCTCATTTCCTGAGCTTTTCCTGGAGCCTCACATGGGATCCTGCAAGACGGATTGTGAGTCTCGCAAGCCGATGCCTTGGCTGCTTTGCATGGGAGTGAAATAGCCGGAAAGGAGTGAGGCCAGTTTGACGGCAAACAAATGTGAGTGATTGATTCATCACTCGTGGTCTCCATGGTGATATATTAACAAGTTAGCCCACTGAAGGCTGACCCTCAGTGTCCCTGAGCCCTGAGAGACGTGTGTGTGCAAAACATTACCAGAGGGAGGTCTGGCTCCCTGCCACCACCCACAAAGAAGTGGGGTGGGAGTACGCAAGGTAGGGTGGGGAGTGCGGGTGGCTAGGATGCATGGCATTGGTGCAGTTCAGCAGGGTGCTTTATTAAGAACAAAACATGATTTCTTGTCAACACCTAGGAAGAAAGGGAATTCAGGCTGTTTCTTCCAGGGCTTGTCACTGGTACCCTCATGCCTCCAGTTGTCCTGCATGCTAATCACCCTCCCATGCACTAATAACAACACTGGACACACAACTAGCACCGGAGAAAGTACGTGAATGATTTCTCACAGCCCTCTCTGAGCTAGGTCACGTGTATTTCCCCAGTGGTGCAGGTGAAGAAACTGAGGCACAGAGTAGGGAAGAGATTTACCCAAGAGCCAAGGATCCCCAATTTGGTGCTCATTCCTCAAGGACACAACACCATCAAGCTGCTCTCTAATGCAGTTTTCTTGTTCCTGAGCCATAATTCTCATGCCAGTGACCTGGGCCGGGGAGATTTATTTGGATGCTTTTGCCCTGATAGGGGAAGGTGGGTTTGCTTTTTTTTTTCTGCATAGGAACATGTATGTCTGGTTCTGCCTCACAGATACAGGTAGAGCTGCTATCCAACTGTTCTAGATATGAATGGACAGTGACCCATTTCTGACCCCTGTATCTCTCTGGAATTCAATTAATGTTAAATAACCAAGGGAAAATCTCTGTGTGGGTTATATAGTGGGGGGAAGGCGGATACCCAAATATCAGTGATAATGCTTCTCATTTTAATGGCAGCTTTTATATACATGGGGGTGGTCTTTATAAACCATATCCAATTATATGATCACCTGGACCTTTATCAAAATTTCCCAGTGACAATATAAAACAGGAAGCATTGCTTGAATAATGAGAAATAGAAACACCAGAAATGCTTGATGATTTATAATATTCTGAAACCAGCAAGAAGCACACCTCATATTAATCCAGTGATTTAATTAACACAACTGTAATCCTTTAGCTAGGAGAGCAGTCACTGTTTAGTTGGGGAAGCTGTACTGAATACAATGTCGTTTCATAGTGCATTTAAAAACAGATTAAATTATTATACGATTTTAATCATAAAATTAAAAGAATTTGGGATTTTTTAATTTGTTTCCTAGTGTCTGGGCCTCTTCTCACATTTTTGAGATTTTCTCCACAACCACAATAGCTAGAAACTACAGTAACTCCTCACTTCAAGTTGTGCCAGTTACCATTTCGTTATTACATTGCTTATCTATTAGAGCACATGCTCATTGAAAGTTACACAATGCTCCCTTAAAAAGTCGTCTGGCTGCCTGCTTTGCTCACGACTTGCACTATTTTTAGGAAAAGCAGCCTGTCCCTCGGGGAGTTTGGAACTAGAATGGAATGGCAGCCCCCATCAACTCCGTTAAATTTCCTAGAAGGTATGCAGCTAGGCAGCTACAGTTCAGCTGTCCCTCCTGACCTTCTGATCTACAGCGCTGTTCTTAAAAGGGCCCCTCTCTCGGTCGCTCTCTCTCTCTCGCTCTCTCTCTCTCTCTCTCTCACACTCAGGCTATGTCTAGACTGCAAGCCTCTTTCGAAAGAGGCTCTTTCGAAAGATACTTTCGAAAGAGCCTCTTTCAAAAGAGAGCGTCTAGACTGCCCGTTGAACTTTCGAAAAAGCGGCTTGCTTTTTCGAAAGAAAGCATCCAGAGAGTCTGGATGCTCTCTTTCGAAGAAGCCCTATTTACATTGAAGAACGCCTTCTTTTGAAAGAGGAACTTTCGAAAGAAGGCGTTCTTCCTCGTGAAATGAGGTTTACCGCCATCGAAAGAAAAGCCGCGTTCTTTCGATTTAATTTCGAAAGAACGCGGCTTGAGTCTGGACGCAGGGGAAGTTTTTTCGGAAAAAGGCTACTTTTCCCGAAAAAACCCCTGAGTCTGGACACAGCCACCGTGTGTGTGTCTCTCTCTCTCTTATACACACACCCCTTGGCACTCTGCAGCCATGTATGCACTGTCTGGAGGAGAGAGTGGTGCACTCCAGCGGGTTTATCATAGAACCATAGAACACTAGAACTGGAAGGGACCTTGAGACGTCATCAAGTTCAGTCCCCTGCCCTCATGGTAGGACCAAGCATTGTCTAGATCATCCCTGCATGATGTCGATCCTCCTCCTTGTAACACCCTTTTAGGTACTTGAAAGTCGCTCTCAGGGTATGTCTACACTAGCCCCCTAGTTCGAACTAGGGAGGCTAATGTAGGCATTCGAAGTTGCAAATGAAGCCCGGGATTTAAATATCCCGGGCTTCATTTGCATGTTCCCGGGCGGGCCCCATTTTTAAATCCCCTTAGTCCGAACTAACTGCCCGTGGCTACACGCGGCAGTCACACATTAACTCGAACTAAGTCCTTAGTTCGAGTTAATGTTTGACTGCTGCATGTAGCCACAGGCAGTTGGTTTGGACTAAGGGGATTTAAAAATGGTGCCTGGACGGGAAGATGTAAATAAAGCCCGGGATATTTAAATCCCGGGCTTCATTTGCAACTTCGAATGCTTACATTAGCCTCCCTGGTTCGAACTAGGGGGCTAGTGTAGACATACCCTCAGACTTCTCTTTTCTAAACTAAACAAAGCCAGTTCTTTCAGTCTTCCCTCATAGCTCATGTTTTCTAGACCTTTCATCATTGTTGTTGCTCTTCTCTGGACCACATCGTTCTTGAAATGCGGTGCCCAGAACTGGACTCAATACTCCAACTGAGGCCTAATCAGCGCAGAGTAGAGCGGAAGAATGACTTCTCATGTCTTGCTCACAACACTCCTGTTAATGCTGCCCAGAATCATGTTTGCTTTATTTGTATCAGTGTCACTGTTGACTCATATTTAGCTCGTGGTCCACCATAACCCCTAGATCCCTTTCTGCCGTACTCCTTCCTAGACAGTCGCTTCCCATTCTGTATGTATGAAACTGACTGATCCTTCCTAAGTGGAGTACTTTGCAATTGTCCTTATTAAACTTCATCCTATGTACCTCCGGCCATTTCTCCAATTTGTCCAGATCATTTTGAATTATGACCCTATCCTCCAGAGCAGTCACAACCCCTCCCAGCTTGGTATCGTCTGCAAACTTAATAAGCGTATTCTCTATGCCAATATCTAAGTCATAGAATATTAGGACTGGAAGGGACCTCAAGAGGTCATCGAGTCCAGTCCCCTGCCCTCATGGCAGGACCAAATACTGTCTAGACCATCCCTGATAGACATTTATCTAACCTACTCTTAAATATCTCCAGAGATGGAGATTCCACAACCTCCCTGGGCAATTTATTCCAATGTTTGACCACCCTGACAGTGAGGAACTTTTTCCTAATGTCCAACCTAAATCTCCCTTCCTGCAGTTTAAGCCCATTGCTTCTTGTTCATCCTCAGAGGCCAAGATGAACAAGTTTTCTCCCTCCTCCTTATGACACCCTTTTAGATACTTGAAAACTGCTATCATGTTCCCCCTCTAAACCCTTTTCTAAACTAAACAAACCCAATTCTTTCAGCCTTCCTTCATAGGTCATGTTCTCTAGACCGTTAATCATTCTTGTTGCTCTTCTCTGGACCCTCTCCAATTTCTCCATAGCTTTCCTGAAATGCAGTGCCCAGAACTGGACACAGTCCTCCAACTGAGGCCTAACCACCACAGAGTAGAGTGGAAGAATGACTTCTTGTGTCTTGCTCACAACACACCTGTTAATCAATCCCAGAATCATGTTTGCTTTTTTTGCAACAGCATCACACTGCTGACTCATATTCAGCTTGAGGTCCACTATAACCCCTAGATCCCTTTCTGTCGTACTCCTTTCTAGACAGTCGCTTCCCATTCTGTACGTGTGAAACTGATTGTTCTTTCCTAAGTGGAGCACTCTGCATTTGTCTTTATTAAACTTCATCCTGTTTACCTCAGACCATTTCTCCAATTTGTCCAGATCATTTTGAATTATGATCCTATCCTCCAGATTAGTTGCAACCCCTCCCAGCTTGGTATCATCTGCAAAATTAATAAGTGTACTTTCTATACCAATATCTAAATCAATGATGAAGATATTGAATAGAATTGGTCCCAGAGCAGACCCCTGCAGAACCTCATTTGTTATGCCCATCCAGCAGGATTGTGAACCATTAATAACTACTCCCTGGGTATGTCTACACTACCCCGCTAGTTCGAACTAGCGGGGTAATGTATGCATACCGCACTTGCTAATGAAGCCCGGGATTTGAATTTCCCGGGCTTCATTAGCATAAGCGGGGAGCCGCCATTTTTAAATCCCCGCTGCTTCGAACCCCGTGTAGCGCGGCTACACGGGGCTCGAACTAGGTAGTTCGGACTAGGGTGCCTATTCCGAACTACCGGTACACCTCGTTTCACGAGGAGTACCGGTAGTTCGGAATAGGACCCTAGTCCGAACTACCTAGTTCGAGCCCCGTGTAGCCGCGCTACACGGGGTTCGAAGCAGCGGGGATTTAAAAATGGCGGCTCCCCGCTTATGCTAATGAAGCCCGGGAAATTCAAATCCCGGGCTTCATTAGCAAGTGCGGTATGCATACATTACCCCGCTAGTTCGAACTAGCGGGGTAGTGTAGACATACCCCCAGAGGGTATGTCTACACTACCCTCCTAGTTCGAACTAGGAGGGTAATGTATGCATACTGCACTTGCTAATGAAGCCCGGGATTTGAATTTCCCGGGCTTCATTAGCATAAGCGGGGAGCCGCCATTTTTAAATCCCCGCTGCTTCGAACCCCGTGCAGCGCGGCTACACGGGGCTCGAACTAGGTAGTTCGGACTAGGGTGCCTATTCCGAACTACCGGTACACCACGTATCACGAGGAGTAATGGTAGTTCGGAATAGGAACCTAGTCCGAACTACCTAGTTCGAGCCCCGTGTAGCTGCGCTGCACGGGGTTCGAAGCAGCGGGGATTTAAAAATGGCGGCTCCCCGCTTATGCTAATGAAGCCCGGGAAATTCAAATCCCGGGCTTCATTAGCAAGTGCGGTATGCATACATTACCCCGCTAGTTCGAACTAGCGGGGTAGTGTAGACATACCCTGAGAATGGTTATCCAGCCAATTATACACCCACCTTGTAGTCATGCCATCTAGGTTGTATTTCCCTAGTTTATTGATAAGAAGGTCATGCGAGACCATATCAAATGCTTCACTAAAGCCTAGATATACCATATCCACCACTTCTCCCTTATCCACAAGACTTGTTACCCTATTAAAGAAAGCTACCAGAGTGGTTTGACATGCTGGCTGTTACTTATCACCTTATTATCTTCCAGATGAATTCCTTAATTACTTGCTCCATTATCTTCTCTGGCACAGAAGTTAAACTGACTGGTTTGTAGTTTCCTGGGTTGTTCTTATTTTCCTTTTTATAGATGGGCACTAGATTTGCCCTTTTCCAGTCTTCTGGAATCTCTCCCAACGTCCATGATTTTTCAAAGATGATAGCTAAAGGCTCAGATGCCTCCTCTATCAGCTCCTTGAGTATTCTGGGATGCATTTCCTCAGGCCCTGGTGACTTGAAGACATCTAACTTTTCTAAATAATTTTTAACTTTTTCTTTTTTCTTTTAACTTCTAAAGCTATCCCGTTTCCAATATAATTCACGATGTTAGGCATTCCTTCATCATCAGACTTCTTGGTGAAAACCAAAACAAAGATGTCATTAAGCACCTCTTCCATTTCCAAGTTTCCTGTTATTGTTTCTTCTTCTTCTTCACTGAGCAATGGGCCTACCCGATCCTTGGTGTTCCTCTTGTTTCTAATATATTTGTAGAATGTCTTCTTGTTACCCTTTATGTTGCTAGCTAGATTGAGCTGATTTTGTGCCTTTGCTTTTCTAATGTTGCCCCTGCATACCTGTGTTGTTTGCCTATATTCATCCTTTGTAATTTGACCTAGTTTCTACTCTTTTATTACTTCTTTTTGTTTTTAAGCTCATATAAGATCTCCTGGTTGATCCAAGGTGGTCACCTGCCATACTTTCTATCTTTTCTCCAGAGTGGAATAATTTGCTTTTGGCCCATAATAATGTCCATTTGAAACCCTGCCAACTCTCTTCATTTTTTCCTCTTAGTCTTGCTTCCCATGGGACCTTACCTACCAACTCTCTGAGTTTACTAAAATTCTGAAATCCATTGTCTCTATTTTGCTGTTCTCCTTTCTATCATCATATATAGAATCATAGAATCATAGGACTGGAAGGGACCTCGAGAGGTCATCGAGTCCAGCCCCCCGCCCTCAAGGCAGGATCAAGCTCCATCTACACCATCCCTGACAGATGTCTATCTAACCTGTTCTTAAATATCTCCAGAGAGGAAGATTCCACCACCTCCCTTGGCAATTTATTCCAATATTTGACCACCCTGACAGTTAGGAATTTTTTCCTAAAGTCCAATCTAAACCTCCTCTGCTGCACTTTAAGCCCATTACTCCTTGTCCTGTCCTCAGAAACCAAGAGGAACAAATTTTCGCCTTCCTCCTTGTGACTCCCTTTTAGATATTTGAAAACCGCTATCATGTCCCCCCTTAATCTTCTTTTTTCCAAACTAAACAAGCCCAGTTCATGACGCCTGGCTTCATAGGTCATGTTCTCTAAACCTTTAATCATTCTTGTCGCTCTTCTCTGTACCCTTTCCAATTTCTCCACCTCTTTCTTGAAATGTGGCGCCCAGAACTGGACACAGTACTCCAGCTGAGGCCTAACTAGTGCAGAGTAGAGCGGCAGAATGACTTCACGAGTTTTGCTTACAACACACCTGTTGATACAACCTAGAATCATATTTGCTTTTTTTGTAACAGCATCACACTGTTGACTCATATGTGGCCCAATGTCTGTGATTCTGTAATGCTGAAATGCTGGCTGTTCCTTCTGGGCGGCCCGTGCTGCATGGGGAGCGCAGGGCCCAAATGGCTGCTTGTGCTGCTTGCTCCCACACAGCAGCCCAGCTGAGCAGTGCAGAAGTCATCCGAGTGCCGCGGCGTGACAGCGGCTCCAGGCCCTGCCCCCTGGCAGAACAAGGAGCAATGGTCTCAAGTAGTGGTGGGAGAGGTTCAGGTTGGATATTAGGAAAAACAATAGTTTCCCTAGGAGGGTGGTGAAGCACTGGAATGGGTTACCTAGGGAAGTAGCGGAGTCTCCATCCCTAGAGGTGTTTAAGTCTCAGCTTGACAAAGCCCTGGCTGGGTTGATTTAGTTGGGATTGGTCCTGTCTAGAGCAGGGGGCTGGACTTGATGACCTTCTGAGTTCTCTTCCAGCTCTGTGATTCTATGATTCTATGATCAGAGTCTTACTTAATCACAAAGCCTCAGGAGTTGTGTCTTTAGAAACATCCCAAATATCACAATGACATCATCAGAGCTTCCAGCATTGTCAGTTGGAACAATCTGTGTTCTCCTGTCCTCCTCACTTTCAAAGCTCCAGGTATTGAGGAGTCCGTGTTTGATCCAGGGTTTGTCACTGATAAATTAACTATATATCCTGCTTTAATTAATTGTTTTGGTTTTCTTGTGTGGACACTTTCATTCTGGAATGAGAGTGATTTATTCCATGGTCTCCGAGGGGTAGCCATGTTAATCTGTGAGTTTTTTAACTCCATGAGGAGTAACGGTAGTTTGAATTAAAGATCCTAATTCAAACTACCTACTCCGTGCCGTGTGTAGCCTCAGGCACAGAGTTCAGACTAAGGGGTATTTAAAATTGGCGGCGCCTGGGAACATGCAAATGATATTTAAATCCTGGGCTTCATTTGCAACCCCGGTTGCCCTCATTTGCCTACCTAGCTCGATCTAACAAGCTAGTGTAGACATACCCTTAGAGACTAACAAAAATATCTAATATCCTGAGCGACCATGGGTAAACCCACCTCATCTTTTCTGATGAAAGATCATGATATTGTATATTTTGTTAGTCTCTAAAGTGTCATAGGACTATTCATTTTTTATTCAGTGGTTCAGCTAATTCAGAATTGCACCTCTAGTGTGAATAAGAAGAAATCTGACAGTACTGGGAAGGACTGTTCTATCTCTGTGTCTAGACCCTTTGGGTACGTCTAGACTACAGGCTTTTGTCGACAGAAGTTTTGTCGACAGATACTGTCGACAAAACTTCTGTCGACAAAGAGCGTCTACACTACATTCAGTTCTGTCGACAAAGCAAGCTGCTTTGTCGACATAGTAGTGTAGACGCAAAGGACAGTTTACATGCAATAACACCTTCTGTCGAAAGAAACTCTGTCGACAGAAGGCATTATGCCTCGTAAAATGAGGTTTACCAGCGTCAACAAAACTGCTGAGTTCTGTCGACATTATGTCGACAGAACTCAGCGGTAGTGTAGACGCAGGTATAGTTTTGTCGACAAAAGTCCACTTTTGTCGACAAAACTCTGTAGTCTAGACACACCCTTTGAGACAAAAGGCTCACAGAAATACTTGTAAGTCTGGTTTATTTCTGTGTCCATGATGTCTTGTTTCACCTTTTTCTTCAGTACCCTTTCACTCCCTCCCGTCTGATCCTACAGTTATGGGATCTTCTTCTTCTCCTTGGAGGTTTCTCTCCAAACACTTGTTCTTGTATGCTGAAGTCTCCAGAGAATGGAAAGAGGAAAGTGACAGTCTTTAAGAAAAACTACACTTGGGTTCTGAATATGACATGACTTCCAGGAAAAAAAATCTTGTGTGGCTGCAAGAGCTTTCCTTACCGAGTTTCCCCGTGGTTCTTGCGGTCTCAGCATGGATGGTAAGATTCTATGGATCCTTAGCAGACTGAATTCTAGGTCCCTTTCTTTTCTTCCCTTTCATATGCAGCATGTATTTTAGATGGCCTCACATGTACAGATCTCCAGACTGGTACCAGGAAACATTTCATAAAGATAATAATTGATAGGACTGGTCCAACAACATCCCATCCAAGTGTTTTGGATGGAAAATGGGTATTCTGAAAAAAGTAAAATGTCAGTGGAAAATGTTCATTTTTTAAATTATACTTTTTATTTTATCATCCAAGACAAGCGATGAACTTTATCTATTTGGGGTAATTAAAATCAAAGCATTTTTTAAAATGGAGGAGTAGGGTGGCAAAAACATTTTCACAGGATGGAAAGTACATTCTGCAGCCACCTGCAAAGATAATGCTTATTACATAGAAGGAATTTCTGTTGAAAGGTACAAGTCCTACAATTTACCAGTCTGTTTTAGCTACCTGTAAATTATGTGTCATCATCTTGTTTTGCTGCCATTTGTTTCTAGATGCATAATGCAATGTATCATATGCGTGCATGCACCTGTCGGAAATATTTGTAGTTAATTCAGAGAAGAACAACCAAACTATTTAAGAAGCTCGAGGTACTGATGTATGAGGAAGGTTTAGAAATAGAACACTTTTGGTCCAAAAATATTTCAGCTAACAGTTCCCAATGTATAGGAAAATATACTAAATAAATTCCATTTTCTGTCTCTTGCAAGGTAATGGCAAAAAGAAGTTCCTGGGAACTACTTATGAGTGTTTGAAGGAGAAGATAACCAGGCAGGGATAAGTAGTTGCTTAGGGGAGTATAAGACAGTCTAACAGGGTGGCACTGAACCAGAGAAAATATTGGTTAAGAACATGAGTGACCATAGTGGGTGAAACCAATGGTCCGTCTGGCCCAGTATCTTGTCTCCAAGAGTGACCCATAGACTCATAGACTTTAAGGTCAGAAGGGACCATTATGATCATCTAGTCTGACCCCCTGCACAGTGCAGGCCACAGAATCTCAACCACCCCTCCTAGAATAATCCTCTCACCTATGTCTCAGATATTGAAGCCTTCAAATACTTTGAAGGCCCCAAGATGCAGAGAATCCTCCATCTGTGACCCGTGCCCCATGCTACAGAGGAAGGCGAAAAACCTCCAGGTCTCTGCCAATCTACCCTGGAGGAAAATTCCTTCCCGACCCCAAATATGGCGATCAGCTAAACCCTGAGCATGTGGGCAAGACTCCCAGCCAGACACCCAGAAAGAGAACAGAGCTATTTTGTTGTGATCCACCCCTAGTCTTTCATGCCTGGCTTCTGGCAGAGCAAGTGGAGGGCTGAGTTCCTGACCATGTTGACTAATGGCCATAGCTGGACCTATCATGCATGACCTGACCTTGCTCTACTTTGACAGGGCGTGTGACAGTAGGAAATGAGCAGATCTCCTTCAAGGGGGTTGGTCTCCAGAGCAGCTGCAGTGTCAGCTAGTCAGGCCTTTGTGACGCCTTCTGGGGCAGGCAATCCAGAGGTAAGATTGCCAACGATGCGGGGCTTTCTGACCATCCATCTTGTGTTGATCAAAGGGTGGCTGAGCGTGTTGTCTGGTTGCACATGGTGCGAAATCAATGGCTGCTCTCTTGCCATTGCCAAGCTGCATGAGGGAGGTGTAGTTGGTGGTGTGAAAATATTTTAGGTGCAGGCTCTAGCGAACCATTTGAAGGAGACGATCCAGGGGCGAGGCCCTTCAAGCTGGGAGAATTCGCTCTGCTCTGGCTTAACTGCCACCTAAAGTGTTCTCGAGAGTCTGTCTGCACCGCAGTCTGAGATTTGATTGTAGCGTGTGTAGTTGTAGCCAGACTTGCGTAGTTCTAGCTAGACTGCCCATCCTACACCCTGGGTACATACGCCAGGGGCAGTGGCCATGTCTTCTCCACAGCTGTTACCCAAGCTAGATTAATGCTGGCTCTATGTGTCGGGCAGTCTCCTCTCCCAATTGCAGTGTAGACACCCTGTGAGAAAGCAGAATGGAACCACGTTATGGGAAGCTGGAGTCAGTGATCTGAAAGGCACTTGGTGTAGCAGTCCAGAGACCTTTTCAAACTGCGTCCCTAGAACAGGAAGGGTGTGATTAAAGGGGCTCTTAGCTAAGGTATGTCTTTCTGAGAAAGAGTCTTAACGCAGCTGCTCAAACCATGGTCAGTCTCTTGCGTTCTCAGCAGGAGTCATTAAGAATGATGAAGTCTAACTCCTGTGCTTGCTCTGATCAGCTCTGGAGGGTTTCTCCACCTCCTCCATAGCCCCAGAACATGGTGGCTACGTCTACACTGGCACCCTTTTCCGGAAATGCTTAAAACGGAACAGTTTTCCGTTATAAGTATTTCCGGAAAAAGAGCGTCTACATTGGCCGGATGCTTTTCCGGAAAAGCACTTTTTCCGGAAAAGCATCCATGGCCAATGTAGACGCGCTTTTCCACAAAAAAAAGCCCCGATCATCATTTTTGCGATCGGGGCTTTTTTGCGGAAAAGACTACTGTGCTGTCTATACTGGCCCTTTTCCGGAACAGTTTTTCTGGAAAAGGACTTTTGCCCGAACGGGAACAACATAGTTTTTCTGGAAAAACACTGACAATTTTACAGTAGATCGTCATTGCTTTTCCAGAAAAGCAAGCGGCCAGTGTAGACAGCTGGCAAGTTATTCCGGAAAAGCGGCTGCTTTTCCAGAATAAGTGGCCCAGTGTAGACACAGCCGGTGAGAGAAAGGAAATGAAACTAACAATTCTTCCTGGCTGTGTCTACACTGGGCCACTTATTCCGGAAAATCAGCCACTTTTCCGGAATAAGCTGCGAGCTGTCTACACTGGCCCTTGAATTTCCGGAAAAGCAACGACGCTCTACTGTACAAAATCAGCCGCTATTCCAGAAAAACTATTCTGCTCCCGCTCGGGCATAAGTCCTTATTCCGGAACACTGTTCCAGAAAAGGGCCAGTGTAGACAGCCCAGTAGTCTTTTCCGCCCATCTAGCCATCAGAGCAATTCTCAGCAAACTCTGATTGCTTTAAAATGTTTGTTTTCTGCTGCTTTCCTGTGCTGGTTGACTGATCTGCTTTATATTTATACACTTGCCCAGTGGAGGCACATAACAGCGACATGCAATAATTTTGATGTCATGGAACTAGATGCGCTTTCGTCACCCTGATCAAAAAGGCACCCTTACCTTACAAAATGCACACACATCAAAGCTCTGAGGGTAGACACATGCCAAAGGCATCAGTCAGTCAGTACATCTCTACTGCATAGCTTGGCTCTGGAGAGCAGTATGTCTCTTTCAGTGCGCTCAGGAGTAACCATCCCTCACGAGGATTGCTCGGATTTAGGTAGGGCCCAGCAAGACTGTGGATTTAATAACTGATTTCCCTTTGGATAGTTTTGTATTTTGAGATGGAAAAGGCTGAGTTTTAGAAGGTCCATATCAATAGGCCACTTTGGCTGCTCAGATTCAGTGTCAGACCCCCAGATGGAGCCTCTAGAGTCAGCCCTTATGCTTCTGTAGCCCAAATGATAAGCAAACAAGCAGCGGTCAAGGGGTTTTTAAACCAATGTTGATAGTTCCCAGGAGTCTCATGAAGTGCGTGTGTTTGGGCTTTGCTTCCAGAATGGAAAGAGAAATTTAAAGTCCCTGATTTGCTCTCTCCGACCCACAGAGAGAACTGAACCTATGAGGGATGCTCAGGTTTACAATGTTCATGGTTAACCCCCTTGAGGCCTGGAGACTGAAAATCCTTTGTGATACAACTAAGTAACAGGCAGCTGGTGCAATGGGACTTCAGCTCACCATGCAGACCAACATTACCTCCCTGTTTACTCAAGTTCCACCCGTTGTCTGGATCTAAATATTATCATAGATTCAGACATGTTAAGGCCAGAGGCATCACTGTGATCTTGTATCTGACTGCTGTATACTACAGGCCAGAGAACTTCCTTGAATTAATTCCTGCTTGAACTGGAGCACACCTTTTAGAGAAAAAAAACCCTCCTCTTGATTTAAAAATTGCCTGTGATGGAGAATCCACCACAACCTTAAGTAAGTTCTTCCAGTGGTTAATTACCCCCACTGGGAAAAGTTCATGCCCTGTTTCCAATTTAAATGTGGCTAGCTTCAACTTCCAGCTATTGGATCATGTTAGACCTTACTCTGCTGGACTGAAGAGCCCCATGCAGGTCCTGACAGACTGTGATCACATTACCCTTTTACCTCCTCTTTGTTAAGCTACATAGATTGAGCTCCTTGTCAATCACTGTCTCTTGGGCTATACGTCAATTACAAGCTCCTTGAGTCAGGGACCATGTTTTTATTCTGTGTTTGCACATCGGTGCGACTGGGGCTACTAGAGGCAATTGTAAATATTGATAACAATAAAAAATAGAGATGTTGTACAAGGACTATGAAAAAGCATATTTGTAGAGCATCAAGACACTGAAAATGTACAAGGTACAGCCAATGCTCATTTTCTTTCTGCGGCAGTCTGTGATTAACGGGAGCACTTGGCTATCGGGAAGAGACAACCATCTATGAGGTCACAGGATGTTATGAAGGCCATGACTATAAAGGGTTCAAAACAGAGCTAGATAAGTTCATAGAGGACAGGGCCGTCAACGGCTATGAGCCAAGATGGGTGGGGTTGGTGCCCCTCACATCTGTTTGCCAAAAACTGGGAAATGGTGACAGGGAATGGATCACTTGATGATTGCCTCTGGGACACCTGAGTTTGGCCATTGTTGGAAGACAGAATACTGGGATAGATGGACCATTGGCCTGTCTCTGTGCATCTATTCTTATGTCCAAATTAAAGAGGAAATTTTTCAGGAGATTTCTTATCACCAGGAGATTTCTTATCACCAGTGATCTGAAAGGCATAATAGTGATAGTAAAATGCAGGACTATGTAGCACTTTAAAGACTAACAAGATGGTTTATTAGATGATGAGCTTTCGTGGGCCAGACCCACTTCCTCAGATCAAATAGTGGAAGAAAATAGTCACAACCATATCTACCAAAGGATACAATTTAAAAAATGAACACATATGAAAAGGACAAATCACATTTCAGAACAGGAGGGGGGATGCATGGGGGGGGAAGGAAGGTAAGTGTCTGTGAGTTAATGATATTAGAGGTGGGGAAAGGTAGATGTCTGTGAGCTAATGGTATTAGAGGTGATAATTGGGGAAGCTATCTTCGTAATGGGTAAGGTAGTTGAATGCTAAAATTCGACACTCTCCGGGGGGGATTGAACAAAGACCCCAACTACCTTACCCATTACCAAGATAGCTTCCCCAATTATCACCTCTAATACCATTAGCTCACAGACATCTACCCTTCCCCACCTCTAATATCATTAACTCACAGACACTTACCTTCCTTCCCCCCGCATCCCCCTTCTGTTCTGAAATGTGATTTGTCCTTTTCATATTTGTTCATTTTTTTAATTGTATCCTTTGGTATATATGGTTGTGACAATTTTCTTCCACTATTTGATCTGAGGAAGTGGGTCTGGCCCACGAAAGCTCATCACCTAATAAACCATCTTGTTAGTCTTTAAAGTGCTACATAGTCCTGCATTTTGCTTCAGCTACACCAGACTAACACGGCTACATTTCTATTACTAGTGATAGTAGTGATACAAAGTGATAGTAGTGATAGTAGTGATGCTGCTACTAACATGGACATTCTTCGGGATAAATTGTGCTTATCAGCAAAGAGTAACACCTGGTTAATCATTTCTAATACATGGATGATCTGAAACTATACGGATGATCACAAAAGGAGATATAGAGATTGATGACATATGTAGAAAAATTTGAAGATACACAGTTTCATGTTGTCTTTGATCAATGTGCTGCATATCTGTAAAGAGGGGCAAACTGGTACAATCGGATAGTGTACAAATTGATGAAGGTACTAGCCAAGATATCACTTAGCTTGGCCCTTACAAATACCTTGGAAAGAGGAGTGGCCCGAGGCCGGTTGCGGCAGCTGGCGCCCCAGGCAGAACACGTGATCGGTGCCCCCGCCTGCAGGGCTGTCAATGGACTGACATCATTGGCGGGTGCCCTGGGCACCCCCGTGATGTCATCATCGGGCGCCCCGGGAGGCGGTGCCCTAGATGGTGGCTGAGTCCACCTATAGCCACGCGCTGCCCCTGCTTGGAAACAAGGAATTATCTGCGTTATTACAGAAGTCAAAGATAAAAGTGAGGAAAGAATATGACAGATTAATAAGAACTACTCTAAAGACAAATCTCAGCTGGAAGAATTGGATCTAAGCCTTTAATATGTGTGCAAAACCTGTAATGCTGTACACTGCTAGAGTGATCAAATGGCATCAAGAAGAGAAGAAAAAGTGAATATGCAAACAAAGCTCCTACTGATACATTATTATTATAAGCAAGCATCAACTCATGGGATCATGGTGTGTGCCTCAGAGGGCTAGTCATGTGCCTGATGAATACATTATGGCTGACAAGCCCAATTCAAGAGCAGCATGGCTTTTTAGAAATGTCACAAATCCGTGTGTTGTCAGAGCTAGAGTCTTTCAGCACATAGCTTTCTTTTTTCTCACTTTGCTTCCATCCTCTGAATCCAAGTCGCTGTGTGTTGAGCTGCATTCATTGCCATAGTGTCTACACTTCCGCGTTATTTCGAAATAGCTTTTTGAGTGGACACTGAATCGCATTTAAGGGCTGCCGGAATCAGGTCCAGCAGGGCACCACGGCAGGAGTTACTTTGTGTGGCTGCTGCCGGAGACTATCTGAGGCCTGTGCTTAAAGACCTCCCATGGACAGCCAGTTCTCAGGTTTCCCTGCTTGCTTGCTTGCCTACCTCGATGAGGGACAGCAAAGCATTTTGTCTCTGTGTCCTCTGGTTGCCCTCACTCAGGACACCACAGCACTCTGCAGCATGGAGCCAGAGCTGCCCCCGGGCACTCTGGTGCTTCTTGTGGGTGCATTGCTGACAGCCTGGCTGCACTTCCTTCTGGCTGCCATCCGAGAGGTCCATTGGGGGGCTGTCAGTATCCAGGAGGCCCTGCGGGAGAGCTTCCACCATGAAGAGCACTAAGAGCCTCCCTGGTCTGCCCCACTGGGGGCTTGTGCCTCATTCCTCCCTCACATCCTTCCATTTACCCCTCCCTAATCCCCCTTCCTGATGTCAAATAAAATACATGTATTTTCATGAACACAAACCCCCTTTATTTAACAAAACTGGGGGGGGGGACTCTGTTGAGACTGGGGAAAGGAGGTGGGAGGGGGGGGGGAGCTGGAAGGGGGAAGCAAGGGGAAGAAGGGAGAGGGGAAGCTCAGGGCTCAGGGTTGGGAGTCTTGCTGGACCAATTTGATTTTCATGCAAACCTGCTCCTGGGTTTGCACGTGGCCTTTGGTGGCCAGACTGGCAGCTATTCTGCCATAGACAGCTGGGTTCCTCTGTCTAGTGCGGAGATCATGGACGTTGGAGGCATCCCCCCCAAACCTGAATAAGGTCCATGATCTCCACCCTGGACCAGGAAGGTGCCCTGGC
Source organism: Pelodiscus sinensis (assembly GCF_049634645.1). Taxonomy (NCBI): domain Eukaryota; kingdom Metazoa; phylum Chordata; order Testudines; family Trionychidae; genus Pelodiscus; species Pelodiscus sinensis. The sequence continues at coordinate 3,270,492 of NC_134739.1, read as the reverse complement.
AGGCTCCTGGGAGCTGGCAGACTGCTCCTGGGGAGCAGTGGAGGGCTGGCTGCCAGTGGCTTGCTGACTCCTGTTTTGGGGCCACTGGGTCAGGGGCAGTGACTGCTGGCTCTGGGCTGGCAGGCTTAGAGCTGGCACAGGAACGATGGCCTGAGTCAACCTTTTAAGGGGTCCAGGGAGAGGCGAGGGAGAAGAGTGCTCTTGGTTGCGGCTGGAGTGGCCAGCAGGGCACCCTGGGGAGGCTGGAGGCCCCCTATTTCGATATAAGTGTCTACACAGCACTATTTGGAAATAGCTATTTCAAATTTGGTGTTATTCCTCGTGGAATGAGGTTTACCAAATTCGAAATAAGCGCTCCACTATTTCAAATTAATTTCTGTGTAGACGCTAGTAAAGTTATTTCAAAATAACGGCTGTTATTTCAAAATAACTTTGCTGTGTAGACATACCCATATGTTCTCTCCGGATCGCTAGAGTAATGAATACCAGTCAATACATGGAGAAGATACACGTTTGCCGAGATGATGGAGGAAACAGTCTGCTATTGGTGGAGGAAGCACTTGAGAATGAAAAATAACATCAAAATATGTGAGGAACAAACCAGAATAACAGATCCTTCGGTGATAGAAACATGAATTGGCTGAGCATGCAGCCCAGGCCAAGAAAGGAAAAACCAACCCACCAAAGGAAGACTCAGAAGATTCACTTGGGAATCAGTGCATGGGCTGTGGTGGCGAGAAAGAGAAAACCAAAGTTTCACAAACTTATGGCTCGTAGAAGGACACCTGAAAAAACAGGCAGAGAGCCTCCCAGTGAATGCACAAGAGTCCTTAAGGCCTAATTACATTTGCAGCATAACTGACTGAACAGCAGAGCACGTTCCAACAAGGAAAAAGGGTGGAGCATGTATTGAGTGCCTGCAGGAGCGTGGCTGGAAGAGAACATAGGAACAGACACAATGAGGTCACCAAGTGTCTGCAGTGTACAGCCTCTGTGGCTAGCATGGATTTAAATTAACCAGGCAGAATTAAAACTACCGACTCGAGAGAATGAAGAGGCTAAAGATTTTATGGGATCTGGCAGTTGCTACTGACCCAACAGTTGAGGCACACAGTTTGGACATAGTTGCTGTAACAAAAAAAAAACAAAAAAAAAGACGAATGACCTGGTTAATTGATAATGCAGAAACAGAGAAAAGGAGACAGCGAGGCATGAGGAATTCTGCCACAATGAGGAGCAAATATGGAAACCTAGAGCAAAGACAATTCAGTGATTTATTGGAACACCTTGTGAGATCCCTTAGGGCATGAATAAGCAACTAAGGAACACATCAGGAGTTCGAGACATCCTGGCCAGTGACCTCGAACAGACAGCGCTCCTTGGCACCCTGAGAAGTTAAAGAAAGTCAAAGGAGATGCACGTGAGCACGTAATATGCAGGAATTCTGCAGCAGGTTTAATAAAACTATCCATTTTAGGCACCAGCTTTCCCCTTATTATTAAGTTCTTGTATGTTACGTTTAAAAAAAAAAGACAAAGCTAAAATATGCAGGTAATCATAATTACCTGGGGGAGGGGACAGAAATTACAGAGAACACCCAGCATCACAAATCAGGAGCACTCACTCCATTGTGAAGAACTGAAAAGCGAAACATACTTCTTTGCAATGCCCCCCCTGCAGAGACAAGACAGGGAAACATGATCCCCGACAAAAAGAGGGGTCTATATTACCACTCAAGAAAGAAATCGTGGAGTCACTGTGGACAGTTTTCTGAAAAAATTGGGCAACAAAAGATGAGTAACAAAAATGATGAGGGGCATGAAACAGCTGCCACATGAGGAGAGATTAATAATAGTGGGACTTTACAGCTTGGAAAGAGGTGGCAAATTGGGGATATGGTAGAGGTCTATAAAATCACGACTGGCGTGGAGAAAGTAAGTAAGTGTTTTTCACACAAGAACTAGGGGTTCACAAATTAAATTAATAGGAAGTGGGTTTAAAACAAGCAAAAGGAAGCAATTTTTTCACTCAATGCATGGTCTACATATGAAAATTAAACCAGAATTATGTAGGGTGTGAATTTCAAGCAGATTAACTACCCCTGATTGCTTTCATTTGTGGAGGGTCTTAGTCCAGAACAACAGTGCCTAATTCTGAATTATCTTAATCCACTTCCAAAGGGATTAAACAAATTCAGAATGACCTTTGTATTCTGGGGTAACTCCCTGTGTAGAGAAACAGTAAGGCTGTATCCAGACTCAGGGTTTTTTTCGGAAAAAGTAGCCTTTTTCCGAAAAAACTTCACCTGCGTCTAGACTGCAGCCGCGTTCTTTCGAAATTAAATCGAAAGAACGCGTCTTTTCTTTCGACGGCGGTAAACCTCATTTTACGAGGAAGAACGCCTTTTTTCGAAAGTGCTCTTTCGAAAAAAGGCGTTCTTGAATGCAAACAGGGGTTTTTCAAAAGAGAGCGTCCAGTTCACCTGATGGACGCACTGGGTGGAAGACTCAGAGCTCTGCAGGCAGCTGTAAACCTGGCCTTCCTAGCTGTCGAGTGCTCGGCTTTACAGCATAAGGCTTTGTCTACACCTGTGGTGGCTCCTAGGATGCACATAGCAGAAAAAGGCTTTGGCAGGAGGAAGGGAGACGCGAAAAGCTCTAGCAATGGGGTGCTGCTGAAACTTTTCTTCTCTGCCCCTCCCCTGACACAGCCTTTTCCCACCCCTGCAGCCTTTCAGCAGTGGGAGGCTGTGGGACACCACGCTGTGATGACTAGTGGTGAGGCCGTGGCAGGTGCCGGTTGGGGGTATAGCGAGCCAGGCAGGGTCTATCGCCCAGGGTCTATCTGCCTCCCTGTCTCTGTGGCTGTTTGCCCGGTGCTAGCTGAGCTGGGCTGTGCGCTGCCATGAGAGCGGACATCCCGTGAGCGATGTTCTTTTCACATACGTTGGGTGGGGAGGGGCCAGGCTTACGTGACGTGTATTTCAAACCAGACTTCTGCCTGTGGTAGCTCTGGTCCCTTGGGTACCGCCGAGCTCAGGAGACAGAGGGCAGCCTACCCCTGCCCCCAGAAACCTTCCTGAACGTTTTGGAGCGGTAGGGCCTGCCACAATATGGCTGCTACCCAAAGGGGAGGGAGGCTGCAGAACTTGCTGCTCTGTGCACAGGCTGTTGGATTAACACGGCCAGCAGCAGCAGCAGATACAGATGGCAGCTGCATTGAACTCCCAAGCGACAAACCCAAAGTCTGCTCGGCTCACCGCGGAGGATGGTTCTGATTCCCTCCCATGGTGCCCATCCCAAAGGCTTGCTGCTGAGCTGCAAGTAGCACACGGTCACTTCTCCCCTCCTCTCGGAGCAGCACATTGGCCAGGGTAAAGCCAATGCCAATTCACAGCAACCCCTTTGGGAGCGGAGAGGAGGGGCAGGGGCAGGAGCCATTCCAAACGTGATCCAACATACAAGCCCCCTTTTAACTCTGCATGTGACCCCAGCCGGAGCCGCCAAATAGCTAACCTGTTCTCCTTCCAGTTCCTTAGCATTGCTGCTTCTCTTTTTAGAGGAAACAACATTTGAAGCTGGAGTCAAAGTTCAGATCCACAGCCAGTCTGAGCCGCCCTTCGTCCAAGAACTTGGGTTCGGAGTGGCCCCTGGATTTCAGACCTTTGTCGCCACGCAGGAGCAAAGGGTGAGTCTGTAGTCTGGCTTGTGGGGCGGGGGCTGTCTCCTTTGCCTGTGCTGGGTCACTTGTAAGGGGAGAAGCAGCTTTAACAGCAGCAATAACCCTGTTTTCACCCCTGCCCGGCCCTTCTAGGAGTTGCAGAACTCGCTCCCGTGAGGCTGCTTTTCGGAATCAGCAACTGAACCGCCCAAGGTCTATGGTCAGCAGGCAAATGCCTGACCAGCTTGGGTGTGGCTGCTTGACCTCTTCTCCCCCTCCAGTCTCTCTGCTGCTCATTCTCCATGCATGGGGCTGTCTTGCTGCTCAAACTCCCCAGGGAAATCTCTCCCTCTCTGTGTTTGCTCCAGTTTCTCATTTCAGTAGCAAATCACATCCCTGTTGAATCTACCCTGACAACAAAGAAATACCTGGAGCAAGCACGGATGGGGGCAGGACGGGGCTCCGTGGGGGGGGGGGCTATTTTTATTGGAGACGGGCAGGAAGAGAAAGGTGCGAAAATTCTGTAAACCCTGAAAGCGTTCAGCCTGGAATAGCTGCTGCCAGCGCTGCTTGGAGACTGACAGGTGCTTTATCTTTATGACAAACCCAGAGTGCTCGCTCGCACCCCGCAGCTTGAGATCCACGGAGTTACATATTCAAACCCCATCCCCCAAGTGCTGCTTCCTGGAATTCAACCTCCGTTCTCAGGCTCTGAACAGGAAGTCTCAGCACTGAGCTGGCTGCAGAATTCGGATTGAAGCCCTGGGCATACATTTGGGCTTGTGGGCTGATTTGGATGTTTCCTGTGAAATGGATGTTTCAGTGGGGTGAAGGGGCTGCCCCAGCTCTGGGCAGACATGGATTTGCTTCTGTTTGGCACCTGCTCAAACCTTTGATGCAGCAGAACCAGGCTGAAAACTGCATAGAAAAAAAACCAGGACTATGTAGCACTTTAAAGACTAACAAGATGGTTCATTAGATGATGAGCTTTCGTGGGCCAGACCCACTTCCTCAATTTTTGATCTGAGGAAGTGGGTCTGGCCCACGAAAGCTCATCACCCAATAAACCATCTCGTTAGTCTTTAAAGTGCTACATAGTCCTGTCTTTTGCTTCAGCTACACCAGACTAACACGGCTACATTTCTATTACTATTCTGCATAGAAACAGATTTTCTTCCAGAATGGTGGCATTTCTGCCTCCTGTCCTGATCAGAACCAGGGCAGGTTTGAGAATGAAGAAAGCATTAGCCAAGCCTTTCCCCATCACTAGAGATACCCGTCTGATTTTATCCAGGCTGGTGTGTCCGTTTGCAGCTGTTACTGGGATGGTCCTTTAACGAAGTCCTGTGAGACACCAGGATCTGATGTCCCATTAGCTGATATACATAGACCTAGCTGTGCAAACGGGCATTAAAGTGAGAATATACTGTAGACCCGGGGTCCCCAACCATTTGAGGTTGCCAGGAGCCAGGGGGTGTGGCCGTTTGCCCGCCGGGCGCCAGGGGGCGGGGACACTTGCGCGCCCGGGGGCGGCCCCCCCATAGCTGCATGCCCGGGGGCGGGGCCCCCCCATAACCACACGCCCGGGGCCGGCGCTCCCCGCCAAGCGCCACGCGCCCGGGGCTGGCGCTCTCCGCCAAGTGCCACGCGCCCGGGGCCGGCACTCCCCTCCCAAGCACCGCACGCCCGGGGCCGGCGCCCCCTGTAAGCGCCGCGTGCCCAGTGCGCGGACGGTCAATCTGCAGCGCTCCCGGAGCCAGCGCTCACCGTGTGCCATGTGTCCAGGGCCAGCTCCGGCACCGCGCATGTGCCACGTGCCCGGGGCCAGGCCAGCCCCGAGCACTTGGCAGGTGCACACAAATGCCCCTGCGGGCGCCATGGCACCTGCGAGCACCGTGTTGGGGACCACGGCAGTAGACCTATTTGAAAGCATGCAGTGCAACCAGACCTTAGTGTAGGTAAGAACCAGGCTCACTAGAGTTCCACACTTCGTACTTGTGGTAATGGCCCATGGTAAAACTCTGGACAGAGACATTCTCAGTGGGCCTATCATAAGACAGGCTGTGGATCTGCCTATTTACAAACACACAGCAGGCCCTTGTGACTGGGGAAGGGAACAGGCTGCTGGAGAGCTCTGCCTACAGGCAAACAGTCTCACGTCCTTCCAATTCCAGAGCAGAAGAGGGGCCCAGTGGGGAGTGATTGTTGCCCAGAAGTTCCCTGTGTGTGCATCTGTGATCTCCGCACACTTCCCCTGCCTGCTGTTTGCACGCTGCTGGAAGTGTGGGTGAACACAGGCCAGAGGCTGATGGGTGCCACGGAGGCCAGACACAAGGCTTTGCTAGCAGGGCTGTTTTGCTGCAGTTATGTTCGGGTTTTTTCCTTCTCTTCCCTCCCCATCCCCTTTCTTTCTCTGCTATTTATTTGGTTCCTGGACCCCTAACTCCATGCATCTGAAGAAGTGGGCGGTGCCCACAAAAGCTCATGATCCCAGCTACATTTTTGTTAGTCTCTGGGGGTATGTCTACACTACCCCGCTAGTTCGAACTAGCGGGGTAATGTATGCATACCGCACTTGCTAATGAAGCCCGGGATTTGAATTTCCCGGGCTTCATTAGCATAAGCGGGGAGCCGCCATTTTTAAATCCCCGCTGCTTCGAACCCCGTGTAGCGCGGCTACACGGGGCTCGAACTAGGTAGTTCGGACTAGGGTCCTATTCCGAACTACCGGTACTCCTCGTGAAACGAGGTGTACCAGTAGTTCGGAATAGGCACCCTAGTCCGAACTACCTAGTTCGAGCCCCGTGTAGCCGCGCTACACGGGGTTCGAAGCAGCGGGGATTTAAAAATGGCGGCTCCCCGCTTATGCTAATGAAGCCCGGGAAATTCAAATCCCGGGCTTCATTAGCAAGTGCGGTATGCATACATTACCCTCCTAGTTCGAACTAGGAGGGTAGTGTAGACATACCCTGAGGTGCTTCAGTCCAATTCCTTGTTTTTAATTTTTTTTAGAGGAATGGGTTTTGTTATGTAAATCAGCTTGTCTCCTTGTAGGCAGCACACCGATATTTCACTTCTTCGTTATCGCCAGTGGCAGGAGACCAGCGGCTCATAGCACATCGCTTCCCTCACATGCCAACAGCAATTCGCTAGCACTGTACTGAGGAGTCAGCTGTGACGTTACTGTTAGAGCTGGACACTTGTTAGGCGTTTGAAAGTCAACCAGTGGCATAAAGCTCTTCCCTGGAGCGTCTATCCTCTGCCTTCCTTACTGCCCTTCTCAGGTCCTTCGGACCCTTGTGCTCTCCCTCCAGTGCAAAGGGACCCAGAAACTCAGAGCCAGTTCCAGGAGGCATTGGGTGTCTTTGGGCTTCAATGGTGCTAGAGCAACAGCCGTTCCATTTTGGCTCAGATTAAGTGAGAAAACTCCCCACCAGATTTAACACCAAACTTATCTGGCAGCCAGGGATGTAGGAACCCCAATAACCACCGAGGTGTGTGATACACGCTGGTAGATCTCACAGTACACATCTGTGCATGGACCATCTTCTTCTGAAATATAATGACGCCAGCTTCCGGCAGGGCATGGCCTTACAGTGCGGGAATTGCAACCCATTTGGCTATTTTGGTTCTAGTATGCGGGTAGGCAAGTCCCTAGGAAGGGCAGTGGGTTTTTCTAGTTTATCCAGTACAGGCAGTCCCCGACTTACATCGGATCCGCACTTACGAACGGGGATTTCTCACCCCAGAGCTCGCAGGCAGCGATCCGCCACCTTGAGCTCCGGGGCGAGAAAAGCTGCTCCCGGTGCCCCTGGTCTGCTGGGGACCGTCTCCAGCAGACCAGGGGCACCGTGAGCGAAGCCGCAGCCACGGCGGGGTCCCGCGCCTCTGAGGCTTTGCCAGAGCAAAGCCTCAGAGGCGCGGCACCCCGCCGCCGCTGCAGCTTCCTTCCCCGTGTCCCTGGTCTGCTGGGGAGGGGGGCGCAGCTAGTGTGCCCCCCCCCCCAGCAGACCAGGCTTTTGTTGTGGACCCTGGGGCAGAGCAGCTGGGGCGCTGCCGGTTGGTCCTGCAGCGCCGCTCTGGGCACTACTGGACCAACCCAGCAGCACCCCAGCTGCTCTGCCCAAGGCATCCTGATTCAGCCGCTGCTGGTCAGTTTCAGCAGCGGCTGACGTGGGGACACCTGGGGCAGAGCAGCTGGGGTGCTGCTGGGTTGGTCCAGTAGCACCAAGGAACGGCGCTACTGGAGCAACCCAGCAGCACCCCAGATGCTCTGCCCCAGGTGTCCCCACGTCAACCGCTGCTGAAACTGACCAGCGCTGACTACAGGAAGCCAGAGGCAGAGTTGCTCTGCCCCAGGCGTCCTGGAATCAGCTGCTGATCAGTTTCAGCAGCAGCTGACTTGGGGACCTTGGGGTTCTTAAGTTGAATCTGTATGTAAGTCAGAACTGGCGGTCAGTTTCAGCAGCGGCTGGATCTGGACGCCAGTTCTGACTTACATACAGATTCAACTTAAGAACAAACCTACAGTCCCTATCTTGTACCTAACCCGGGGACTGCCTGTAATGGGTTTTTACCTGTCTTCACTGTGTGAAGTCCAGTGAGCTCTAGAAAACAAGCTGCTTGTATCCTAAGCTCCCGAGAAGTCATTTCAAGTTCGACATGGTAGTGGTAGGTGGGTAAAACGCTCTCTGGGGGCACAGGCAGGGGTTGCTCAGGTATGGAACAGCCACTGCTAATTAGCACGTGGCTTGCCCGCCAACCTTCTCTGTTCCCGCCATGGCAGCACGTCGGCAACCCAGACTTCTCGGGCCCGCCCAATGCTGACGGAGAACTATTGCGAGCTGGCAGCGCTACCAAGGAATATATTGGCCACACACCCAATGCCCAGTGCCATCTAACAGGGCACCTCAACCCTGCCCCCGACGGCTTGCTGAGGCAATAACAGCAGGAACGGCACAAACCAGTTTTGCTCCCCCTGCAATTTCCACCTCACTGGGGTCCTTCTCGGAGTGCTCTCCAACCTTTTTACACCCAAGATCACTTTTTAAATGTCAGGGCAAGCCAAGATCTACCGCCCCGCCCCTTCCTTGATACCCGGCTCTCTCCATTCCCCTCTTCTCCATCCTTTGCTGTCCCCAGGCCTTATTCATTCTCACTGGGTGGAGACAGGAGGTGCTGGCTCTGGGCAGGTAGGAAAGGATTTGGATGTGGGAAGGGGTGAGAGGTGCAAGCTCTGGGAGGGAATTTGGGTGCAGGAGGAGGCAGAGAAGGGGACACTGGCTCAGGGAGGGGGCTCGAAGCTTTTGATTTTGCAGAAAAACTTGCCAGCTGTCTACACTGGCCGTTTGAATTTCCGCAAGAACACTGACGATCTCATGTAAGATCGTCAGTGTTCTTGCGGAAATACTGTGCTGCTCCCATTCGGGCAAAAGCCCTCTTGCACAAATCATTTGCGCAAGAGGGCCAGTGTAAACAGCACAGTAGTGTTTTCCGCAAAAAAGCCCTGATTGCGAAAATGGCGACCGGGGCTTTTTTGTGGAAAACCGCGTCTAGATTGGCCACGGACGCTTTTCCGCAAAAAGTGCTTTTGCGGAAAAGCATCCTGCCAATCTAGACGTGCTTTTCCGAAAATGCTTTTAACGGAAAACTTTTCCGTTAAAAGCATTTTCGGAAAATCATGCCAGTGTAGACGTAGCTCCCTGGTGCATTATAGCCCTAGAGAGACCTCCGGTGCAGAAAGGAAACTGACCAGCTGCTTTCAGTGGGCCCCCTGTGCCCTAGTCTGCATAAGGGAGTGATTGTGAAATAACGATATTGCTGGCAAAGGTGTTCAGGCCTGTGAGGTGCTCAGATGCTCCAGTAATGTGGGCTTAGAATGTGCTATGGTGGATTGGCCTAAATAGCAACGTCAGTTAAATGAGATTTAAAAAAAATAGATCCAGTGTTGCTAATTCAGAGAGCTGGTGTTAACACAGACGAGGGCAGAGTTCAGTTCCCAACAGTGTCACTTTAACACGAGTCTCTGCATTCGCTAATACGTGAATAACCCTCTCCTGCCCCCAGACTCTCTCCACTGCCTGCTCCCTCCCTGCTGGAAGCTGCAGCATCCGATGCCGGCCTTCCCTAGCGAAGAGGGAACGATACAGACATTGCTGGAGGAATAGAAGCCTAACTGATTTGGAGCAGACTCTTTGGCAGTGATTCCTGGGGTTTGAATCAGTGGTAGCTGCAATCCAGTGCTTCTATTTGTGTATCTGAGTCATTAAAGTAGAGAAGGCGATCAATACACGTTTCAGCAGTCCATCTTTGCAGTCACTGGAATGCCAGCTCAGAGTCTGGGCAGCGGGGGCTACGGAAGTGCACACCTCATGTTGTTAGACAGAGTGGTCTGTTCTTCAGGGTGGCCCTGCAGGCCTTCCTCTCTGGTGAGCTGCATATCACAAATCTCTTCCCCAACTTGGATGGGCCGGAGCCCCATGTGCAGGCCTGTGATATCAGTAAACATAGAAATGTTGGATGGAAGGGACCTTGAGAGGTCACCGAGTCCAGCCTCCTGCAGGACCTCGTAACCCTAGAGCCTCTTTGGGGGTTACTAGCCAGTTTGGAAACCTCTCCAGTGACAGGCACTCCACGGCCTCCTGTACCGGCACCAGCTTTTCTCGTAATAGCTAACTTGCTATTGCTGCAGGTGAAACCCTTTGTCCTGGTCTACACTAAGGCGTTATTGTGAACTAACTCCCCTTATTTCGACATAACACATGGAGCATCCACTTTACCAAGCCCGTTAACTCCTGTTTCCCACGGGAACAGCGCTTATCTCCAGATACCGGCCGTGTGGATGCTCCACTGCTGCTATTTCAAAATAACCTCTCCCCAGAGCCATCCAAAGCAATTTCTCCTCAGTGCTTCCTGGGGCTCCGAGTCCAGGGATCGTGTCCACATTAAGGGAGTCAGCCTGGGACTTACCCTGCAGTCTGGACGCGCTAGATTGAAACAGTTATTTCAGGAGTTATTATTTTGAAATAGGCCATTTCAGCGTTTCCCAAACTCTGGGGAGATTGGGGGGCTGGTGGAAGCAGAGCTGCCGGGGGGGTGAGGTTGGGGGCAGGGAGCTGGCCGGGGAAGATGTGGGTGGGGTGGGAGAAGCAACTGCTGGATGCAGGCAGCGGGGCTGTCCAAGGGAGATTGGGAGGAGACGCGGGGGAGAACTGGCTGCCCTGGAGGGGGTTGGGGGAAGTGGGGCTGGCCAGAGGTGCAGCAAGGGGAGCAGGGGGGAGGAATGAATCGGCCTGCAGGGAGTGGGACTGACCCGACCCCGTTCCCTCCTTTCCCCCCCCACCCACAAAGCACGAGTTAGTCTGGCACAGGGATTCTACTGTCCGTCCCCCCCCCACACACACACACCCCTCAAGTAGTTGCGAACTATCTGGCTGGTAGACACACTCGTGCAGCCTGGGCACATTTACCAGCCAGGCCGTTCGAAACTACAAACTGATACATCTCGTAATAATACAACTTCCCTACTGAGAACATACCAGACGTGTTCTATGTCTGGTATTTTCTCAGTTTGTTTTTCATGTGTTTATATTTTGGGGCTGCAAAAAGCAGAACTGAAAAAAAAAAGGTTCCAATTAAAGTAAAAAGTTTGGGAAACGCTGGTCTAGCCAGCTTTCTGTCTGTCTTACAGTCCATTTGTCCAATCCATATTCCTTAACTTGCTGGCAAGAATACTGTGGGTGACCATATCAAAAGCTTTGCTAAAGCTGGCACTGGGAGATTTGGGAGGACCAGAAACAACTTATTTGAATATTCATCATTTGATTAAGGAATATGCAAATATGCAAATGAACAGTACTGGTCCTCCAAAGGTTCGTGAATGGATTTACTGGTCCCCGTGTCAAAAAGTTTGGGAAGCCCTGCGCTATTTTGAAATAATTTCCTAGTGTAGACATGCCCTCTGTATCCTACCTCAGTGCATGTGATGAACAATCCATTGCCAGCTTTTTTTGCACCAGCCCTTCACATACTGGAAGGCAGTTATCCTCTGTTGTCGCTTCTCTAGACTAAACATGCCCAATTACTTCAACCTTTCCTTTTCTAAACTTCCAGTTGGTTTTATTGCTCTCTTCTGGACTCTCTCTGATTGTCTTAATCTTTTTTAACATCAGATACCCCAAAACCAGGATAAGGGACACAGTGCATCTGTTTAGAGGCTACTGTTACAGCTCTCAGTATAGCATGGTGCCAGACAGCAACACATTATGTCCATTTTATAGACTAGGAAAACTGAGGCACAGAGCAGTATGGTAACTTACCCAAAGTAACAAAATCAGTCAATGGCAGAGCAAGGGGTCCCTTATCCCCTGCCCACTCTTCCCACCTCTACACCACTTTTCTTTGACACTGCGTGCCCAGCTGATCTCGTACGCCCTGATCATTTGTTTGCTTGTAAGGAACCACAATACGGACAAGGAATCTTGCTGTATTGGCAACCACTGACAGGAGTTTTTTTATGTAGAGAACCATTGTCAGCTGTGAAAAATGTCTCCAGCAAAGCCACCGGCCCCCTTAGTGAGATCACGTTAGTGCAGTAAAATCCTCTCATCATTGATGCGCAAGAAATGAATTGCTAAAGCAGTGATTAATAAACACCTTTTACATGGCACCTTGCAGCAAACTCATGGATCAGTTCTCCGGTGGGAAATGAGACACGGAGTTGTGCACTGTATTACACTACCCGGCTGCCTGGCACGAGCGGTTTGCCAAGTCCTCCTCAACCGAAACGTGTGTTACAGGAGAAAGTGGTAATTGGGGATATTTGTCTCCCTTTAACATGCTGCTTCACGGCTGTTTGGAAACATGCCTGTGTCCTAATGGCTACGGGAAAAACAAATCATCTTCTGGTTCGTGCACACACCCAGGGTGGGCTCTCGAGCAGGCGGACCACAGCCCCAGGGGATCCAGACAAGGCGTAAGGGATGGTGATCAACCCACCTTTTCTATGTTGCGTCAGAGGAAATGGCTCCCAGCTGGGCCTGCGCGGGGTGGGAGGGAAAGGTCCAAAGCAGAACCCAGTATGGAAAAGCTTGAGAGCTACTGTGTGGGTACGTTAAAGGCAAAGGCCCTCCCAGGGGGCGGGGGCTGCAGTCACTATCATTCCTGGTTCCTGTTCCACTGCCTGCCCAAGGTTTTTGCAGATGCCAACTGCAAACCTTCCATCTGGGCTTTAGTTCCCCCTTCCAGAGTGCACGGTTTGATTTTAAAAAGCACAAGGCTACACAGAGCTCTGGAGGAAATGATTCCCACTAGAGAATGGAAAGAGGAAAGCGAGCCTGGATTGAATTGCCTTGTGTGACTGAATTAGAAGGGTGTGTCATAAGCCCTGTACTGCGAACAGTGGCTGATGATTTCCCTTTAACTCAGAAGGCCGGGGCTTTAGCTGTGATTTCAGAATTGGCTGGTGTGCACCCTAGGAATAGGATGGCCACTGATATGTTACATTGAAGGAGAGTTGAGTGGAACCAGGTACAGTGCTGGAAAGCATCGGCTTGACGCCTTGATGCAAATGCTGACTCATGTTCACCCCAGAGCAGGGGTCTCCAGCCGCTTTAAGCAAGAGATCACCTTTTGAACTGAAGTGCAATCCAAGATCTACCTCCAATATAAACACCCTCGTCCTGCCTCCTTCCCGCCCCTTCTCCGAGGCCCCGCCCCTGCTCACACCATCCTCCTTTTCTTGCCCATCCTCAGTCACTTTCACCAGGCCGGGGCAGAGGGTTGGGGGGCAGGCTCTGGTCTTGGATTAAGGGATCTGGAGTGTGAGGGGGGCTCTGAGCCGCTCTTGGGGCGGGCAGTTGGGATGTAGGAGGGGTTCTAGGTGCAGGCTCCGGGATGGCATTTGGATGCAGAGGTGCAGATGGGGATTCATGACTGGGATAGGCATTTGGGATGTGGGCTCTAGATGGCTCCTGGTTGGGGGTGCAGTGGGGTTAAGGCAGGCTCACCCCTGCCCTGGCCATGGATCGCTCCCTAAAGTAGCCAGCAAACTCTATCCCAAGTCCTGTTTTGCCCCCTTTGCTCTGTGGAGAAAGGGTGCAGAGTGGGAGAGGGGGCACCTTGACATCAGAGCCCCTCCACTTCCTCCCCTGCCCTGCACAGAAAGCAGGAGGCTCGGGGCAGCTCCAAGGTGAAGGGCAGCAGATGAGCAGCAGTGGAAGGAAGGCAGCTGATAATCTCTCGGCCAAACCAGTCAGGATCCCCTGTCAGAGGCTCCGAGATCTACCGGTCGATCCCGATGGACCGGCTAGTGACCACTGCCCCAGAGGGTGTAGCCAGCAGTCTTGCCCCCATGGCAGCGAGGACTGAGAGATCGCTGGCTCTCCGGCTGGGAGCATCTGGGGAGCAGCTTGTCATAGGCCAGCTAGGTGGGTGTGAAAGTGAATGAGCTAGCGCCCGGTTAACAAGAGAGCTGGTTCCCCAAGGCGGAGTTGAAAGGAAATCCCCTGGTCCCTGGCGGTATGTCAACACTACAAAGTTAATTCGAACTAACAGCCGTTAGTTCGAATTAACTTTGATAGGCGCTACACACGCCTACACACTTAATTTGAACTAGCGGAGCGCTTAATTTGAACTAGGTTAACCTCATTCCACGAGGACTAAGTCTAGTTCGAATTAACTAGTTCAAATTAAGGGCAGTGTAGCCACTTAATTCGAACTAGTGGGAGGCTAGCCCTTCCCAGCTTGTCCTGGTGGCCACTCTGGGCACCACCAGGGAAACTCATCTGCCCCCCTCCCGGCCCTGGAGCCCTTAAAGGGGCGCGGGCTGGCTACGGTGCTGGTGCCAGGTGCAAGCCTGCCAGCACCCAGCCAGCAGACCCTGCACCTGGCACGGCTCGAGCCAGCCACCCACTGCCACCCAGCCCTCCGCCTCTTCCCGGGACCAGGCTGGCGGCTTCCGGGAGCCTGCCCGGGTCCGCAAGAGGCAGGCGCCCGCCTGGTCTAGTGCGTACATCGTGGACCTCATCCACGACCTCTGCACTAGGCACAGGAAAGTGGCCGTCTAGGGCTGGATAGCTGCCAGCCTGGCCACCCAGGAACAGGTTTGCATGAAAATCAAGGTGGTCCACTGAGACCCCCGACCCTGAGCCCTGAGCTTAGAACGGCCGTACTGGGTCAGACCAAAGGTCCATCTAGCCCAGTAGCCTGTCTGCCAACAGTGGCCAGCACCAGGTGCCCCAGAAAGGGTGGAGCGAAGACAATGATCAAGTGATTTATCTCCTGCCGTCCTTCTCCAGCTTCTGACAAACAGAGGCCAGGGACACCATTTCTATCCCCTGGCTAATAGCCTCGTATGGACCTAACCTCCATGAAATTATCTAGCTTCTCTTTAAACTCTGTTATAGTCCTAGCCTTCACAGCCTCCTCTGGCAAGGAGTTCCACAGGTTGACTACGCGCTGTGTGAAGAAGAACTTTCTTTTATTAGTTTTAAACCTGCTACCCATTTGGTGTCCTCTAGTTCTTCTATTATGGGAACTAATAAATAACTTTTCTGTATTCACCCTCTCCACACCACTCATGATTTTATAGACCTCTATGATATCCCCCCTAAGTCTCCTCTTTTCTAAACTGAGAAACCCCAGTCGCTTTAACCTCTCCTCATATGGGACCCATTCCAAACCCCTAATCATTTTAGTTGCCCTTTTCTGAACCCTTTCCAAGGCCAAAATATCTTTTTTGAGGTGAGGAGACCACATCTGTACACAGTATTCAAGATGTGGGCGTTACCATAGTTTTATACATTTTGAAATAGCGGTAGTGTGGATGCTCCACTGCTATTTTGAAACAGCTCCTCCCCCGGGCCATTCAAACGAATTACTCCCTGGTGCCTCCTGGGGCTCTAACTCAAAATTGCTAAATCTAATGTCCACATTAGAGAAGCCTGCCTCAGACTCTTTTTGAGCTTCCCTGTAGTGTAGACGTGCTATTTCGGAGTCTTTCTTCTGGAATAGCATGTTTCCAAGTAAGTGTGCAGTGTAGACATCTGGAATGAGTTTACAGAAGTTGGAATAAGGTGTCCATTATTTTGAATTTATTTCGAAGTAACGGAATTGTTGTGTGGACACTCGCATTGTTATTTCGGAATAATGTCCATTATTCCAAAATAACGCTGCGGTGGGGATGTACCCTTCCGGAAAGCTGACATTGTGCATGGCAGTAACATTTCTGTGGCCAGAAGAGTCCCACGATGACAGAGAAAATGAACCAAAATGTTTAGGAAGGATAAAATCTAGAGCTTTGTGGAAAGTGGCAGCTACTCCACGCAAACTACTGTTGTACCTTGGAAAGCAAAGGTACATCACTCTGGTTGTGCTCAAAAAACAAACCCAAATCTTAGATTAACCAGATCTGTTGAGCCGTGTGGGTGTTTTTCTGCCATGTCATCAGGGAAATGATAAGAACGGGCACTGGTGACCTACCCGGGGAGATCCCCCATAGCTGGGGGTGGGAAATCCCGTTGGTTGCATCTGTCTGAGTTCTTATCCCACAGCACACCTGGCGCCTGCAGGCAAATGCCGCCAGCACAGAGGAGCTGATTGCTGCGAGCAGCATGGATCTGACTAGAAACTGTTTCTGTGTAAGGAGGGAGAAGGAGCCACTAGCATTTCCTGGCAGTTGTAATTCAGAGGGTTGGTGGCTCACGCTCTCAGCAGGTTTTATTTAAAGAAATCTGATTCAGTCCTCATGTGGTAGGCCAAAAGCTTCTCCCGTGCTGCTGATAAAGCACAGCACTGTTTATAACTGGGAATCACAGGAGAGAAGCAGGGCTGAATGACAGGGAAATCTTCGGGAGGGTGAGAAGCCTTAGGCCAGGAGTGTCCAAACTTTTTTCAAAGAGGGCCAGATTTGATGAAGTGAACATGCGTGAGGGCCGACCATTTTGCCTGACGTTCTTTGAACCATTAAAATTAAATGCAAATTAACTATTTTATGCAAAGTTTATTGCAAATGGCATACTTTTCATTTCGTCACATGGATGACAAATCTAAACAGGTGTTAAATCACTCTGCCTTTCATATCTGAAGGCCAGATGAAAAAAAAATCCAGGAAGCTGAAATATATGTCAGGAACATTGTAAAGTACATTCCATATTATTGGTAATAAAGGTTGTCTGTCAACTTTTAAGTTCAAAAAATATGAACAGGAACATAACATCAAGTATACATGTTGTGTCCAAATATATTTATAACTGATTTAGACCAACTGACATTATCTGAGATTTTACAATGTATTCATCTCAATACATATGGATTCGTTGGGGGCCATAAAAGATAGATATTGCCAAATTACCTGTGGGGCCGTATTAAACCGGAACACGGGCCGCAATTGGCCCGCGGGCCGGACTTTGGACATGCCTGCCTTAGGCCGAGGGTTTCTCTGCCGAGAGAGACTGGTACCTTTCGCCCTGGACAAGAGGTATCAGGAGGGCTGGGCACAGGTGACTAGAACACGTCTTCACAGCCATTAAACTTTCTTCTACTGACTTGTAGCAAGTAGCCCTGCAGCAAATCGTGGGAACGATCTCAGTGTGGCCCAGGTCTTGGCCTGTGTGTTCCCAAGCAGTCAGCTTTTGCTTCTCCCCAGAAGTGAGAGACGAGCCTGCAATATCTCAAGCAAAGCAGCTTTTCTGGAAGAGATCTTCTGAAAAAACGTCTTCCAAAAGAGAGCGTCCGCGCAGCAAAAGCGCAGCAAAAAAGCAATCCCCTTTTTCGAAAAATAGCCTCCAATCAATATGGACACTATCTCGCATTTAAGCTGTGATTACTATGGATGGAGTGGCCACCAGGGCACGTGTGCTTTTTCCTGGAGGCCACTTCTTTCGAAAAAACCCTCTTCCCCGTCCACACACACCTCTTTCTGAGAGAGCTCTTTTGGAAAAAGGCTTCTTCCTCATAGAAAGAGGGTTGCTGCGGTTGGAAAAACCCCTCTGTTCTTTTGACTTTCTGTCTGGGGGGGGGATGTGAGGAGAGCGGCTGGGTGGGGGAGTTGGGGGTGGGTGGCTGTGGGGAGAGCGTCTGGGGGCGGGGGGCTGGGGGTGGGTGGCTGTGGGGAGAGCGGCTGGGTGGGGGGGGCTGAAGGCGGGGGGCTGTGGGGAGAGCGTCTGGGTGCGGGGGGCTGGGGGCGGGTGGCTGTGGGGAGAGTGGGTGGGGGGACTGGGGGGCGGGCGGCTGTGGGGAGAGCGGCTGGGTGGGAGGGCTGGAGGCGGGCGGCTGTGGGGAGAGCGGCTGGGGGGGGCTGGGTGCGGGGGGCAGGCGGCTGAGAGGTGACTCCACACGTGCACAGTTCACTCCATCCAGGAGCTGCCTTTGCACTGGAGAATGAAGCAGCCCCACGGCTGAGGGCTGTGGCAGGAGAGCCCAGCGGTGGGCCCTGGGGCTGGCAATAGGCACCTCCCCTCCTGTAGCATCCCAGCCCCACTGCAGGAGCCTAGCAATAGAGCCAGCCCTGAGACTGGGGGTGTCCTGGCTTTCCCCTGGCACAGCAGCTGTAAGTCTGAGGGGACATTTCCCTCCCTGGCATTGGCTGCTGCAGGCTGGGGCACCCCATCCCCACCCCCACCCTGATTCTGAACACCCGGCTGCCAGGGGCTGGGCTCTGCAATGCTGGGCACGGAGGGTCTCTCTCTCTCTCTCTCTCTCTCTCTCTCACCCCCCTCGACTGGGAAAGGCCTCTCGCACGCACCCCTGTTTGTTCAGCTGGACACTCCGATGCCGGGGCAGACACCCCTGCAGCTGCTGCCGCCTGCTGCTCTGGCGGTGGGATGCAGTAATGATCTGGGTGAGGGGATGCATTGCACCCTCAGCAAGTTTGCGGATGACACTAAGCTGGGGGGAGAGGTAGATACGCTGGAGGACAGAGATAGGGTCCAGAGTGACTTAGACAAATTGGAGGATTGGGCCACAAGAAATCTGATGAGGTTCAACAAGGACAAGTGCAGAGTTCTGCACTTGGGACGGAAGAATCCCAAGCATTGTTACAGGCTGGGGACCGACTGGCTAAGTAGTCGTTCTGCAGAAAAGGACCTGGGGGTTACAGTGGATGAGAAGCTGGATATGAGTCAACAGGGCGCCCTTGTAGCCAAGAAGGCTAATGGCATATTAGGTTGCATTAAGAGGAGCATTGCCAGCAGATCCAGAGATGTCATTATTCCCCTTTATTCGGCTTTGGTGAGGCCACATCTGGAGTATTGTGTCCAGTTCTGGGCCCCCCACTACAAAAAGGATGTGGACGCACTGGAGAGGGTCCAGCGGAGGGCAACCAAAATGATCAGGGGGCTGGAGCATATGACTTATGAGGAGAGGCTGAGGGACTTGGGTCTCTTTAGTCTGCAGAAGCGAAGAGTGAGGGGGGACTTGATAGCAGCCTTCAACTTCCTGAAGGGAGGTTCCAAAGAGGCTGGAGAGAGGATGTTCTCAGTAGTGACAGATGGCAGAACAAGGAGCAATGGGCTCAAGTTGTGGTGGGAGAGGTCCAGGTTGGATATTAGGGAAAACTATTTCCCTAGGAGGGTGGTGAAGCACTGGAATGGGTTCCCTAGGGAAGTAGTGGAGTCTCCATCCCTAGAGGTGTTTAAGTCTCGGCTTGACAAAGCCCTGGCTGGGTTGATTTAGTTGGGATTGGTCCTGCCTAGAGCAGGGGGCTGGACTTGATGACCTACTGAGTCTCTTCCAGCTCTATGGTTCTATGATTCTATCCCCCTATGCAGGATGGCGCAGCTCTGAGCTCAGGGCGCATGTGCCCAGCCGTGGGCACTACCAGTTCCAAGGCTGAGAGCAGACAGGCTCACTCACACTAGTGGGCACCAGGTGGGAGCAGGCTGCCTTTGGCCTTTGCCTGGCCTTCCGCAGGACTGGCGCGTTCACCTCTCCGCACCTTGCAGCACTGCCTGTCTCTTCGACAGAGGCTGGCCACCGAGGGGTTGAAACAGTGGCATAAACAGCCCACGCGGTTCCACTGAGCACCACAAAGAGCCTTTGCCCCAGGGCCTCACCCTCCAGACATTTAGCATATTCCCGGACTCCCCTGTGTGTGTAGCTGGAGAGAGACTTTCAGTCTGAAGTTTATAAGTGCGGACGTGCCGGCAATGTGGCTTCAGCCACTCCAACCCGAGTTGATGGGATCAGATAATGTTCCTCACCCAGCTCTATCGCTCCTTGTTATGCCACTAATGCAGCCCGTTAGAGAAGATGGAATGTGCACTAAACTGGCAGTTTCTGCCAAGTCGGCAATAACAATTGATGATGTTTCAATTAAAGCAACAGGCTGGTGGATAGAGCAATACGGTTGAATAGGGCTCTAGTGCACCTCCGAGACTCATCCCCTGCAGCGTTGCAAGGGGCAGAGAGCATCAGACACTGAGAACTGCAGTAAGAGGAACTCTGAATCCTGGGAGAGGAACATGCAAATGGCAGTGGCATTCTGATGACAACAGTGCTCAAGCCCTGCACATGGCAGCCTGGAGGGAGGCAGCCCCATTTGAAAATGTGATTTATGAGCCTGTTGTGTTTTTCCAAGCATTTCTCAGACAGCTTTCTGTCTCGTGTGGGAAGCCGGCACCTCCCCCTTTGCTGCAGCATTCCATCTCGCCCCAAAATGCTCTTGTCGATTTGGTATTTTTACTCTGCTCCCCTCAGTAGCACAACCCCTGCTGAGCTCTGGGTGTGTTTTGCTGGAGCAGGGGTTTGCAGGACCTGCAGAAGAAACGGCCCCGGGTGTGTGTGGCCTCTGCTCAGGGGCAGGAGCGCTCAGCAAAGCAAAGGAAAAAGGGGGTGAGGGAAGAAGGGGCTGGAAAGGAAAGGGGACGAGTGCAGTGGTGTTAGATTGATGGGATGATCTCCCCTAGAGCAGGGCTCAGTTCTACTCACTCCATCTCAACAACAGCTGTACGGATGCAGGGGAAGGGAGCTAGGAGATGCGCAGTGAATGGGTCAAGGCGCGGACCAGACTTTCTTTGATTCAAAGGGCTGGGGTCATTTGATTTGCAGAGTTGGTGAGTGAGAAAAGTGTCATAGCAATGTATCCATGTGCGGTGGGGTGCCTTTGGCACAAGACAGGGACAGGAGGATGCTTGGTAAGACTGAAAAGCAGCAGATTTAGAATTGACGAAAAGGTGGTGCATTTTCACACAGTACTCAAGCTATGGAACTCACTGGACTAAGAGAGCATCACTGTGGCTCAGTGGGTAGCACACTGAGTGAGGCTAGGAGACCTGGGTTCCATTCTCAGTTCTGCCACTGACCTCCTGGGCCTCTGGGCCTCAGTTTCCCCATCTGTAAAACGGGGGCAATGCTAGTGCCCTTTTTACTAATGTGACTTGAGAGCTCAAAATTAAGAGATCACCAAGGCCAAGAGGTTGGTAAGATTTGCAAAGAGCTGAACCTTGGTATGGGTCATGAGGACACTCCTGGCTGTTAGGTGGGATTGGTGGAAACATAAAAGGGAGGCATCGTTACTTGGAGGGGGATAAGACGGGATGTTGCCGAAAGGCAGGTTATTCCATAATTGTCAGCTGGGTGTGTCTTGCACCTTCCTTTGAAGATCCAGTCCCTAATGACCTCTTAGTCAGGTCTTGCCTGGCAATAGTGAGTCGATTCCTTGAATTGCCTTATGGTGCACAGGCACAGCAGCTGTGGGGAGCAAACCAGCTCCCCACTCCATGCAGAGACACCGCTGCCCTTTGCCGTGCTCAGAAGAGGTTGCCGAGGTACTGGAGCTCTGACCAGCAGCAGAGGGAGGAGAGGTGGCAGAGGGAAGGACAAGCGGGAGGGCTGCAGGCCGAGGCTCATGTACCCAGCTCTGGCTCTGAGATCATGTCTCTTGCTTTGTTCACTTGCCGCCCCTCTGCTCTGAGGATTCCTGTCAAGGAGCCACAGGGTCGGTGCAACACCCGCAGCCAGGGACCAGTCTCTAGGAGGAACCCAGCATGCCTGGAGGTGGGGGGGGGGGGGCTTGCTCTCCCTCCGGGGTACGCCATGTGCTTTCACCACTTCCTTAGCCTGGACCTCTGGGCCTTTACCCTCTGCTTCCCCGAGGATCCACCCAGCAAGTCCAGCAGACAGACCCTTGCCCACTCGCCGGGGTAATGCGCCTCACTCGGCATTTGCAGTGACCCTCACACAGTGTCGGTGAAGCAGTCAAGTTTATAGCTTCACTGGAACTGCAGTGGAAGTCCTGAGGGGGGAACGTGGTGCAGCAAACCAGTCCAGGCTAGTCAGCACGGAGCCCAGAGAAGCGCTCAGCTGCTCAGTGTGTCTCCTTAGGTGAGGAAAAGTGATAGAAATGTAGCCGTGTTAGTCTGGGGTAGCTGAAGCAAAATGCAGGACAATGTAGCACTTTAAAGACTAACAAGATGGTTTATTAGATGATGAGCTTTCGTGGGCCAGACCCACTTCCTCAGATCAAATAGTGGAAGAAAGTAGTCACAACCATATATACCAAAGGATACAATTTAAAAAAATGAACACATATGAAAAGGACAAATCACATTTCAGAACAGGAGGGGGATGCGGGGGGGGGGGGGGGGGTGAAGGAAGGTAAGTGTCTGTGAATTGATGATATTAGAGGTGGGGAGAGTGGGATGTTTGTGAGTTAATGGTATTAGAGGTGATAATTGGGGAAGCTATCTTGGTAATGTTTATTGGACCTAACCAAGTGAGTTATAAGATCAAGAACACATATTCCTGCGCATCCAGAAATATAATCTATGCTATCATGTGCCGAAAGTGTCCGTCTGCCATGTACATTGGACAAACATCTCAGACACTTCGCCAAAGGATTAATGCCCACAAAACAGATATCAGACAAGATCACAAAGAGAAAACAGTTTCTTGCCATTTTAACCAGAAAGGACACCCTCTCAATGACTTAACCACCTGCATTCTGCTACAAAGACCTCTTACATCTGCACTTGAAAGGGAATCCTCTGAACTGTCATTCATGTTAAAATTCGACATTCTCCAAAAGGGAATGAACAAACACTCGAACTATCTTACCCATTACAAAGATAGCTTCCCCAATTATCACCTCTAATACCATTAACTCACAAACATCCCACTCTCCCCACCTCTAATATCATCAATTCACAGACACTTACCTTCCTTCCTTCCCCCCCCTGCGTCCCCCTCCTGTTCTGAAATGTGATTTGTCCTTTTCATATGTGTTCATTTTTTAAATTGTATCCTTTGGTATATATGGTTGTGACTATTTTCTTCCACTATTTGATCTGAGGAAGTGGGTCTGGTCCACGAAAGCTCATCCCCTAATAAACCATCTTGTTAGTCTTTAAAGTGCTACATAGTCCTGCATTTTGCTCCTTACGTGAGGATTCTCACTCTTCCACATGCCAGCTCTTATCTCCCTTCCTCTGCCACCACCCACCTTCCCAGCCCTTAGTCCTCCGGCTAGGGGATATGGTCCTGCCTCCCTGCCACGGTGTGACGTAGTGGGGGTACCTGGCTGGTTTCTATGCTGCTGGCTCTGGGGGAACCCCCACTGGCTGCCGTGGGTACCACGACCCAGCAAAACAGGATGAGTCACTATGCAAACCAGTGGCCAGACACCCCCCATGGAGAGGAACAAAGGAAGGTGGAATGCTGCCTTGGCTGGGGGGCAGGGCTGGAAGTTAGTGAGTTGGTTGGAGGCTGTCTGTGAGGATGGATGAGACAGCCTAGGGAGAGGAGCTGGAGTTTAGGGGCCCAGTCTCCCCCATCTCAAGGGGGCCTGAGGCATCCTAGCCCAGTTCCTGTAACCAGATTACATCTGTGCTGCGCTGTGCTGGAGGAGCAATAAACCACCCTCAATTCCACTGGCTGGTACAGTCTGTTTGTGCCATTTCGGGGTGCAGGAGACGGGGAACCCCCAACGTGCCGTCACACTGGTGTCAGAAGTGGGATGCACTGCACCCCGTGGATGAAGCTCCCAGCGGCAAGCGACAAGGCGCAGTAGAAGCAAGAGCCCTGGAGCCAGGCGTGCTGGAGACAGAGCGAAGCGGTTCCTGGGAATCGTGGGGCGCTGCAGCACTAGACTGGTGAGTCTGCACCGAGGGGCCCAGCGGGCAGATGGCCTACGCCCGACTCTTGAAGGCAGAGCTGGTGGGGCTGTGCAGAGAGAGGGGCTTGCCAGTGCAGAAAGCAACCAAGGCCCAGCTGATTGCCCAGCTGGAAGAGAATGACCAGCCACGGGGCCAGGATCTTGTCCCCAGGGGAAGCAGCCAGACCCCCCCTGAGAGTGTGTCAGGCTCAGAGAGGGGGAGGAGCGCTGGAACCCACCGGAGAGATGAGACAGCGTCTCCCGGGAGGCCTGCAAGCCGTAGCCCATCTAGGGCAGGGGCCAGCCCAGCGGAGCTGCGGCGGCTGGAGATCCAGCTGCGGATGAAGGAATTAGAAGTAGAGGACCGAGAGAGGGACCGCCAGGACCGAGAGAGGGACCGCCAGGACCGAGAGAGGCAGCGACAGCATGAGCTGGCCATGGCAGAGCGGAGAACCGGCGGGGCACCGGCTATGCCAAGAGTGGATGGGCCCCAGGGTCCCAGGACTGCCAGGCGCTTGGAGAGGCTTGTGGCGGCCCAATTGAAGGACATGGGTGACATAGACGGGTTCCTCAGTGCCTTTGAGAGGGCCTGTGGACTGCAACGGGTCCCCCCGGCTGACTGGCTGCAGGAGCTCGTCCCCGCACTGAACCAGGAGGCGGCCGGAGTGCTCAGTCAGCTGGAGGACCTACAGCCAGGGGATTACAACCGAGTCAAGGAGGCCCTGCTGCACAAGTTCGGGCTGACCCCCGAGATGTACAGGAAGAAGTTCCGGGGGGTACAGAAAGGGCCACGGGAGACCTATGTGGACCTGGCCTCCCGCCTGGCGCAATACTGCCGCAAGTGGGTGTCTGGAGTCAGAGCCCAGACCGCAGAGGAGCTGCTCAAGCTGGTCATGATGGAGCAGTTCTATGAAGCATGCCCACCCAAACTGAGGCTGTGGCTCAAGGACCGGAGACCAGAGAACCCCCAGGAGGCCGGGAGACTGGCGGACGAGTTCACGGAGAGCCGGTCCGGGTGTGAACGGGAGTCCTGGAGAGAGAGGGAACCGCGCAGAGACCGGATCTCGGCTGAGCGACGGAGGGAGTCAACTACGGGGCGAGACCAAGGAACAGGTCGTCTGCGCCCCAGAGAACCAGCCAGGGCCTGGACAGAGACAGCCCAAAGCCTAACTTGCCATTGCTGTGGGCAAAAAGGCCACAAGAGGGCTCAGTGCACCACGTCCCAGGACCGGGGACTTTCCAGGGTTAACTGGCTGGGGCGGGAGGAAGGGCAGGCTGCCCCAGAGGCAGGGGCTGGCAGGCAAACCTCAGCTCAGAGAGAGGGGAAGGATGCTCAGTGCACCTCCCCTGGGAGGTCTGATTCTCAGGAGGCGGATTTCTCCGTGTACCGGGTGGGGGCAGGACGGCCCCTGCGGAGCGAGTGCCTCATACCCCTGGAGGTGGATGGTAGGAAGGTGACGGGCTTCTGGGACACGGGGGCGGAGGTGACTCTGGCCCGATCCGACATAGTGGCCCCGGAGCGGATACTACCCCACGCGCAGCTGACCCTGAAGGGCATAGACGGGTCCCCGTTTAAGGTGCCTGTAGCCAGGGTGCATCTGAAATGGGGGGCCAAGGAGGGCCTCAAGGAAGTGGGGGTGCACCCGCACTTGCCCACCGAGGTGCTGATGGGGAATGACCTAGAGGAGTGGCCCCATGAATCCCAGCGGGCTCTAGTCACTACCCGGAGCCAGAGCCAGCGGGGGGCTGACAACGTGGGTCCAGGGAAGGACTCCTGGCAGCGTCCTCAGGGTCCCATCCCAGTGGACACAGGGTCCAGCCAGGCTGGGACTCCGGACCTAGGCAGAGGTGGGGGACAGGTCCCGATCCCTGCCTCAGCAGCTGAATTCCAGGCTGAGGTGCAGGCAGACCCCTCCTTGCAGAGGCTGAGGGACCAGGCTGGCCTCCGTGCAGCTCAGCCCCGGGGGAGAGGTGGCCAGGAGAGATTCCTGCGGGAGCGTGGGCTCCTGTTCCGTGAGTGGCTCCCCCCCAGGAAGGCGAGGGCATGGGGGGTCCAGCGGCAGCTGGTCGTCCCCCGAAAGTATCGCCTCAAGCTGCTGTATTTGGCCCACGATGTCCCCGTTGGGGGCCACCGGGGGATCCGGAGCACCCAGCTGAAGCTGCTCCAGCACTTCTATTGGCCGGGAATCTTTACAGCCGTGCAGCGGTACTGCCGGTCCTGTGACTCCTGCCAGAGGGGCGGGAAGGCCCAAGACAGGAGGAAAGCGGCTTGGGTGTCTCTACCCCAGATAGACCCTCTGGGCTGGCTGAGAGAGTTATGGGAGGGGAAGTCCTCCCTGGATGGAGCATCGGGGGTGGAAGCCGCCCTGGCTGTCCAGAGAAGGCTCACTGGGCTCATGGCCCCGGCCCGAGAGACCCCGGCCAGAGATCAAGGCCAGCGGAAGGGTGGGTGTGACCCCCGAGGACAGGCCTGGGCCAGTCACCCTGGAGCGGGGCGGCGAGTGGACAGAGGGAAGCCAATTCATGTGGGGCCTCGCCACGGCCGGCCCGAGTCAAGGGGAGCACCCATGTCCCCAGGGCGGGTTCCCACGCAGAGGACCCGAACTTCCCCAGGTCACGAGCGGAGTGACCCTGCTCAGTTCGCTCTCGGAGGGGGGAGAACTGTGACGTAGTGGGGGTACCTGGCTGGTTTCTATGCTGCTGGCTCTGGGGGAACCCCCACTGGCTGCCGTGGGTACCACGACCCAGCAAAACAGGATGAGTCACTATGCAAACCAGTGGCCAGACACCCCCCATGGAGAGGAACAAAGGAAGGTGGAATGCTGCCTTGGCTGGGGGGCAGGGCTGGAAGTTAGTGAGTTGGTTGGAGGCTGTCTGTGAGGATGGATGAGACAGCCTAGGGAGAGGAGCTGGAGTTTAGGGGCCCAGTCTCCCCCATCTCAAGGGGGCCTGAGGCATCCTAGCCCAGTTCCTGTAACCAGATTACATCTGTGCTGCGCTGTGCTGGAGGAGCAATAAACCACCCTCAATTCCACTGGCTGGTACAGTCTGTTTGTGCCATTTCGGGGTGCAGGAGACGGGGAACCCCCAACGTGCCGTCACACACGGAAAGGGGGAATTCCTGTCCCCTGCCTTGCTGGTTGCAGTTGTCAATGTCCAGGGGACTGGAGCTCCTCCTGTCTCATTAAACTGTGCTTGGATTGGTGACTAGCACCCAGAGACCTGGGGGCACTCCCATGGAGCTATTGGTCTGATCTGGATAACAAAGCAGCACGCGGGAGAAACTGAGGCATAAGCAGGCCTCATACAAATATGAAAAAAGATTCCCCCTTCGTCACAGCACTGGAATCCTCTCCTCTTGTCCTCAGCATGGGCTTCGGGGGGGGGGGCAGGAGAGGTGCTGCGGCCGAATGCACCTGCCAGTCCTGCTGTGTATTCTTGGTTGATTTCTGCCTGGGATGGGTCCATATGGATTTCCCCTGGCGAAATGCCCTGGTGTTACCCAGGGGCCTGTTTCTGGAATTCATTTCTCACCTGCTAGCCTCTGTCCCCTGATATTTCTATTGCTAATCTAGCGTGCTTCCCACTTTCCCTCCCTGGCTGTTGTACCTCAGCACGCTTCACAGCCAAGCCATGGGCCGGACATGGTGCACTTTGACACCAGCTCTCCTGAGGGGGACAAGCAGCAGTGGAAAATCCCAGCAAACCACAAAGTAACCCTCTGTCCCTGTCCTGTCCGTCTCCCCATGTCCCAGTGTGCATGTGCATCCCTTGGAGAGGCCTGCCCAGCTGGCCACAGGGTAGGACAGCGCGGGTGCCGGGTTCTTTCTGCTCCGGACACGTGACATGGGGGGAGGGCCCGGAGCTGAGCATCACTGAGTACTCAGTCCCCACGTTGGGCGGGCTGGAAGTGTGCTTGGCCAGTGGACGTTCCTCCCCGTGGGCTCCTGGAGCAATCGGCGTCTGGCTGGGAAGCCTCGGCCACGCCTGTTCTGGGGTGGTTAGTAACCCAGCCTGCTTGGTGAGCGGAGGGCCTCTTGCGGCACAGAGCCCTGGAGTTCCAGCACACGGAGACACGTGCTTCTGCTCCGGTTGTCGCCCAGCCCCGAGCATGGGTCACCACCGGGATCAGTGGACGTTGCCATGGCGACGGGGGTGTTTCCCGTGCACGCAGCTCCCCAGGATGGGTTAATTCTCCATAGGAAATCAGACACTTTTGGTGTTCCCGAGAAGGGAGCAAACGGGGAGGAACAGATGTATTGCTCTGAACACAGCCCTGCCTGTGAAGGGAGACAGTAAATAGAGAAATTCCAGCATCATTAACTAGGAGACGGTGACAAGGATGGCAAGCTGCGCGCCTGTGAAGCTTTTAAGTGTTTTACAAGTGCTGACGCTGTCTGGGATCGAAACGCTGTGAGGCCGGTGCTGTTTGATGTCTCATTAAAGAACATGGGTTCCTGGCTATTATGTCATTTGGAGCAAATGCAAATACATCCAGCTTAGACTTGGCAGTGTAGAGAGCTGCTTAACCCATTTGGATTCCCTTCAGATGCTCACAATCAGAAGTCCGGTCACATCATTTCTATTCACTAGGGGCCTCCTGGATTAGCTATGCACACGTACGTATAGCCTCATGTACACACATGCACACACACTCACATACACATGCATGTGCACACATAGAAGTGCATACATGTGCGCACTCTCACATGCACACTCACACACATGCACACCTACACACTCATGCACATACACACGTCTTTTCCCATGGAGAGCAAGCAAGAAGTATACACCTGCACCTACCTTGCAGAAGATGTCACTGGGTTCTGACCTTGGTTCTATTTTATTTGCCTTAGCTGATGAGAGCCTCTTTTCAGCCAATAGCAGGGGGGCTGACAGATTCACTGCCCCCTGAGCCAGGTGGGGGGGAGCGGGGTGGTGGCTTTGAGCTCCTGGAAGGGGCAGGACCTTCAAGCAGAAGGGGCGAGATGGGAGCAGCCAGCCCTCAGCATTGCCCTGAGCATGTTGTGCCTGGCCCCGCCCCACAGTCACTGGGAGTGGGCCAGCCACCGCTGCTCCGGGCCCTTTAGAATCGCTGGGCCATGGGGCAACCAGCCCCTTTGTCCCCTGTCGGTGGGCCGGGCCAATAGAAACGATACTGGCTGCCTTTCTGCACTTCACAGGGGATCTTTAAGCCTCACAAGCCTGAGGCAGCGGGGTATTAGCCCCATTTCCCTGGGGTGTAAACTGAGGCACAAAGCAGGGAAATGACCGCCCATGGTCTTCCATCCATGAGCAGAGCCACACTGACTCCTGGTGCCCTGCTGAAACCACTTGACCCTGCTGCCGGCATGCGGCGAGTGCCACAGGAGCTCCCTGCTGGTTCCAAAGGAAACGACTTCAAACCCAGTTAGCTGCGGGACAAAGGTTTGAATGGCAGGACTGAACTGAAGTGAAGGTGCTGCCTCAAATCCACACAAGCCAGGCACTTGTGCCGCCACATAGTGGGGCCTGGGTGATTCACAAGTACCCTGCAGAATAAAGGAAACAGCAACCCATCTGCTCAGGTACAGGCCATAGCTGCACCCTCCCTGGGACTTCGCCCGCGAGGCAAGCGGCTGCCGCTCCCGGCACCCTGCAGCAGCAGGAAGAGCAGATGGTTTGGGTTTGCCAGCAGCTCTCAACCATCTACAGGAGAAGGATTGTTTCAAGTCAACCCCAAACAAGATTTTATTACGTTTTCAGCAAATTGAAAACCCACAAAATCACCAAATCTGCATTTTTCATCAAAAAATCAGTTTCAGTTGCAGCTGTGGCCCAGCTCGAGTACACAGAAAATCAGTTTCAGCAGCATCAGTGGCACCATCAGGTGCCAAGCCTGGTTTTGGAATGAGCATGACGCCAGTAAGGTCGGGCTGGGTCACAGGTCAGGTTTGTTCGGCCCAGAAGAGGGCTGTCGGTTTCCTGTTTGTCTCTGTCTGAGGCCGGGAGAGCAGGGCTGTCGCATGTAAAAAGTGAGGTGGTGGGGCCATGGCAGTGGGGACTGGCTGGCAGGCGGGCCTGGGAGGTCCGAATTACGGAGTGCCCCGTGGGAATGGAAGGGCTGATGCCGGGCGGAGCTTTGCGTGAGCTCACGACTAGAACAGCTCTGTTGGCTGAGCTGCCTGAGTCCCAGAACTGACTTGGCTGGAGTGGCTGTGGGTTGGGATTAAGAAGTACTGGAGGGGCTCACAGTTTGCCAGCCCTGTCTCTGGCTCGTCTCAGCTCTCCACATCTGTCTCTACCCAGCATCAGTTACAGACACACGTTCAAAAGAAATTCCTAGCAAACCTGTGTGCGCAATGGCAGACGTGGGCTGGGCATGGCAGTGACCCGGAACCCTGGAGCCAAAGCAGACTGCGGAGGCCAACACTTAACCAAGGAACAATGTGAGGCTTGGTTATAAGAAATTAACCAGACGTGACACAAGCACTGGCCCAGCCAGCTACCACGCACTGCTTTCCTGCTCCTCTGACTTCTGTCCCCCTGACCAGGATTTCCTTGCAGGGCTTGGGTCTCAGCTCTGCCTTTTACTGAAGCTGCTCTTCTGGGTGTAATTGTATTTCAAGGAGGGAAATCCATCATGCATTTAAAGAGACGATTCAATTTGTTCCCTTTCCTCGCTGCGCTTGCCAAGTCCAAACGGATTGTCTTAATCCTTAATAGCAGAGATCAAGGGAATTTAAGAAGTGTTTAATTAATTAATTAATTATTAATGGTTGTGAATGTGCAAGGAAGCAAGTTTGTCAACCTCAATTAGCTATTAGAGTCTAGTGTCTATAGGCCCCGCAATGCCTGTGTGCCAGAGAGCGCGCCGTCTTTGGAACGCGGCCATGGCAACCGAGGAAACTGGGGCCTTGCTGTTCCGCCTGCGGGATGTCTGGTAAAGAGGCTGACTGATGGATTCAAATGTCACACTCGCTCCCTTGGCCTGGCGCCAGGTGCACCCCAGCTCTGCCCCCTTGGCTTGGCATTTGCATTCTGGACCTGAGAAGGCCCGGGGTGACAATGAGAGGTCTGAGCATAGGGCCAGAATCCCCGGAGTACTGATCAATTCTTCGGAAGCGCTGGGCACAGAGCTTTTCCTCCTGCCCCTCCCCTGCCTGCCTCCCTTCCGTCCCCAGCTGAGTAACTCGAGGGTCTTCATTCTCCCCAGGGATGCTGCAGTGTCCCTCCAGCAGCCTGCACAAAGTGCTTTGCATATGGAGAACTTGGCATTACTAATTATTAACATCCCTCAAGTCCTACCAGCCACAGGCTCCAACTCTACAGGTGCACTGAAGCCCAAACTCAGCACCCACCAGCCACACTGGTGTGGCCATGGGGCTCACCACTGATCAGCTGTTCAGCAGGGCAGGAGGTGCTCGGGGTGGGGGATGGAGAGGAGGGAGAAGGCAGAAAGGCCTCAGGAGCAGGTAGAAAAAGTGGAAGGAGGATGGAGCCTCGGGGAGCAGCAGGGGTGGGACTTGAGAAGTAGAAGTCAGCGCCTGTGCCTACCTCTGTGTCTTGGCTGGCAGAGATCCCAGCTCTGCAAAGGAGAAAGTCTCCAGTTCCCCTCCAGTTTGCATTAGGAAAGGCAGAGCGAATACGACAGAAGACATTCTAAATCCACTCTGAATCCCTGGTACGCCCTCAGCTTGAATCCTGGGTGCAGGTCTGCTCATTCCTTTTCGCAAAGGCTGTATTAGAGCTGGAAGAGGTACAGAAGAGGGCAACAACAGATCAAGGGTATAGAACAGCCTCTGCATGAGAGAGGTTAAAAAGGCGGGGACTGCTCAGTATAGGAAAGAGATGACTACAGGGAGGGAGAGCGGTAGAGGCCCATGAATTCATGACAGGGGTGGAGAAAGCGAATACGAGAGGGGTTTATATCCTTTCCCAGAACTAGGAGTCACCCAATGAAATGGTTGGGCAGCAGGTTTCAGACAGAAAAGGAAGCGTTTCTGCACACAGCAAGCGCCTGCTCTGAGTGTTCCCAGCCCTGTGACTGCCAGAAGCAGGGGATGGATCATCACCAATGGCCTCGTTCAGTTGCTTCCCTTTGAAGCGTCCGTCCATGGGATGCTTCAGAAGGAACGAAGCGCAGGAGACAACACGGGGCTAGATCGCTCTGGCCCTTCTGGTCCTACCTGCCTTTCCCAGGTCCTGCTATGAAAAGGGCCCCCAGGCTCCCATCTGGCTGTAGAGGTTGGGCATCGACTAGCGCAGAGCACAGTGACTGCAGATGCCTGGGCAAGCCGCAAAGTGGTGTTCTTTGTTTGTCTTCTGCCTGCTGCCAGACTTTCTCAGGTTTGTTCTCTGCACTTTTCCAACCCCTCCTCCCCCACCTATTAATTCCAAGTTCAAAATCCTCCTGAATGTCAAAGTTCTCCCAGGAGATGGCTGAGTGTGGCCCCACTAGTGCCTCTGCTGGTAGGCATTGGTGGAGCCCTGCAAACCCACCGATACCTGCTTCATAGCCACGGACATCTGCATCGGCAGATATGGATGCAGCTATCCATGGCTCATTTTGTGATTAGAGATGCGGCTATGGGTATAGATTTTATGAATCTCTAAATTCCTAAATCACATGGCAGCTCTGCCCTCGATGCACCTGTGCTTTGTGCTCTGCTCAAATGAATGGAGCCATGAGTTTAAAAACCATTCACTCCAGAGGAGGACGCGTCGGCATTGTTCCATTCAGTGCTAAAAAGGCTTTGGGGGAAGATCAAATCCAATTAGCATCCCTCTTTGCTTACTTTGTTCAGATGACTTGAATCTGTGGGATTGTTCTGTTCCACTAACTTGTGTTTACAGGGTAACCAAACAGAATGGTTTTCACGGTGCTTTGTTAGATTCAGAGCATACAAATTGTTCATTTTAGTGGGCTGCATTTTTGAAAACTGGCTCTCTAAAATTGGGTATCAAAATTCCTGTTGGACTCATCCAAACCGATACTCACCACAACAGATATTTGGATGCTTGGATATAGGAGACTTACATCGGGTCAGCAGTTCCTTTGTAGTCTTGCCAGAAAAAGATTAATAGAGCCTAAAAAGACTTTCCAAATGCATTTGGTGAGGGTGATTAAATGTAAGTACAGTAATTTGGAACATGTTAAAATTTCAGGTGTGATGCTAGAGCATTTGCTTACATTACCGTAGGCCTGGCTGTGAGACAGACTGAATAGTGACCGTTTGCTCGCCTTCTGTTTATGAGATGGATAAAATAATTTGAAAAAGTACTTAGAACTTCTGTTTGCAGTGGCACTGATACTGTGTTAGTCCCGCGGTCTGGGAGAAACAAGGAATATCAACTTCTACTGGGGAAGGAGACACAAAGGGTACGTCTAGACTACAGGGTTTTGTCGACAGAAGTTTTGTCGACAGATACTGTCGACAAAGCTTCTGTCGACAAAGAGCGTCTAGACTACATCCAGTTCTGTCGACAACGCAAGCCACTTTGTCAACATAACAGTGTGGACGCAAAGGACAGTGTAGATGCAATAATGCCTTCTATCGACAGAACTCTGTCAACAAAAGGCGTTATTCCTCGTAGAATGAGGTTTACATACGTTGACAAAACTGCTGAGTTTTGTCGACGTTATGTCGACATAACTCAAAGGCAGTGTGGACGCAGGTATAGTTTTGTCGACAAAAGTCCACTTTTGTCGACAAAACCCTGTAGTCTAGACACACCCCAAGATATTACCTCATTGGCCTTGTCTCTTTTAGTACCTCAGTCAAGTGTTTTACACATGGGCTGTGTCTACACTGCACCCCTTTTGCGGAAAAGGGATGCAGATTAGACAAAGCGCAATTGCAAATGAAGCGGGGATTTAAATCTTCCCCGCTTCATTTGCATGAACATGGCTGCCGCTTTTTTCTGGCTCGGGGCTTTGCCGGCAAAAAGCGCCAGTCTAGACGGGGATCTTTCGGAAAATAAAGCCTTTTCCGGAAGATCCCTTATTCCTGATTTTAAGAGGGTCACCATAGCATCCCCCGGCAATGACAGCCAATAGGGTGCCTCGTATCTGGACTCTGTCTGCACCAAGGTGCCTTCTGTGGGTGCTCCAGCAAGGAACAGAACTGGGGCATTTGCACCCAAAGGCAGCAAAGCAACTTACAAAGAGGAGCCAACTACTGAGCCAGGGCCAGCAGAGTGCCTAGTGTCGATGCAAAATACGCCGGCAGGTGCAGAAACGCCATTCCCAATGTTCGCTGACTCGGTGGGCATAAGCGGCGTCTCCCCGGGCACGTTGGCATGGCTGTGCCACTGGAGGGTGGGGGGTTCCACAGCCCCACCCACATAGTTATTTGCTGAAAGGGTTAAGTGAACACAAGCCTGCATTAAAGCAAACCTGAGTTATCTGCTCCTGGTACCCTGCAGAATCTAACCCACCACGGGCAGGTGAGCAATGAGTCCGAGATACAGAGATGAATTTCCCCCCAGTCCTTTATCTCTTAGAGGTGCCAGTTCAGCAACTGAAAGGCCTCGCTTTGTTTATCAGGCAAGGTCGGGTTGCCTCACGCTAGCACAGGCCTGGCCTTTCAAACAGCCAGCCACGTCCTCTTCGCCCCGTCCCCGAGCAGCCCCAGAACTCAGGCATGCTGCTGGTCTACCATGCTGGCCGTAGCAGCCGGGCTGCACAGGGGAAGGGTGGGAAGCTAAGGAGAGTCACAGCAGACAAAAGAGGGTGACGGTGGGAATGGCCATTGGCCATTGCACGGAGGAGGGAGGCAAGAGGGAAAGGGACGGGCTGGGGGACATGGAGAATCTAGGAGGCTGTTAGGATGTTGGACAGACTCTGTTCCTGAGGGTCTCCCCTTGCCAAGTGAGATGCTCCCAGTTCTCTGTGAGCCTTTTCCCCAGGAGCAAGGGATCCATGTCTGTCCTTCCCCATCACCTCCCTGCTCCCAGCAAGCCCTGATACCTGGCCCGGAGTGTCTTTAAGGGTTTGCCCACCTCACTGAGCAAACTGGGTTGAGTCAGTGGGGAGCCTGCAGAAAACAGAATTTGGCCCTAACACTTCATTACAGTACAGATGTCCCTGGTACTGATACGGAGGTGTAATGGCTGGACACCAAGATACAGCTACAGCTCACCGGCTCGCAGGAATCCCACCAGAAGAGTATCATAAGAATGGCCTTACTGGTGCGGCCATGTCGCCTGGGAGCCTGTCTTCTGACAGTGCCCAGGGCCAGAAAGTCTCTTGCATGTGAGTTCACACCAAACTTAGCCCCCCCATGCATCCAACAAGGCCGCTAAGCAAAGACAGAGGCCCTGCAATGCACCAAATGGTGACTCAGGCATTTTCCATCTCTGCTTCAGAGGAGGTTGGGGGGCCAGTGAGCATGCAAGAGGGACCGTGCGGTAGCCATGCTTCCTGGTGCACGGCAGAGTGTGCTCAGCAGTGCCAGGCACGTTCTCGGGAGCTGGGGCCTGTGAACTCCTATAGTCAGCCTAACTACTTCGTGTGTGTGTGTGTGTGCGTGCGTGTGCGTGCGTGCGGGTGTGTGTGCACGCGCGTGTGTGCGGGTGTGTGTGGGTGTGCGTGCGCGCGTGTGTGTGTGTGTGCGTGTGTGTGTGTGTGTGTGTGCGTGCGCGCGTGTGTGTGTGTGCGTGTGTGTGTGTGTGTGTGCGTGCGCGTGTGTGTGTGTGCGTGTGTGTGTGTGCGTGCGTGCGCGCGGGTGTGTGTGTGTGTGTGTGTGTGTGTGTGCGCGTGCACCATCCTCATGGAAATGCTGAACTCCCTGTCCTCCTGGAACAGAGTGTGCACACAGGGCATCTTTCCCAACTCACCCCTTTTGGGGGCTGCCTTTATTCTTCATAAAAGTAACAGAGCCCCTAGGGCAAGCCTCTCCTTGAGGCACCAGGCTTAGCTCTCACACTCTCTGTTGAGCTTTCAATCAGCCCTTTACACTGCGGAGTTAGCGCTAATGACCCCCATGCATGCCAGCGGCCAGGGCGAGTCAGCCCAAGAGGTCTGCACTACCGCACAGGGCCCGCACACCTGCACAGGAGATTCTAGTGTCAGGGAAAAGGTGGCAGGTGCTCACGAATGAATTCGCTGGGGCTGGAGTGGGCCTCTTGCGGTCCTCTGAAACAAGCTGTGTCAGCCCAAGTTCATCCAAGGGGCTTCTGAGCATTCAGCGCGTGCACTTCTGAGAGGCATGGTGCGATGCACAAGAATGTGGCTTGACTCCAAAGCTGGCTGAGTAAGAAGTATTTAAACGATGATCCCATCGTTTTCTGGTCCTGTCACCTCCACTTGGGCTACAGCTTCAAGGGTTTAAAAGATTTGTGTGCAGTGTGCTTGGGATCAGCTGATTCCATCTGAGACAGCGACAATTTATTCTTCTTTATCATGCCATGTGCAACATATGGGTCCCTGCCTCCACCACCGATGACTAAATGCTGGCAGCTGGTACTCTTATTATATTGCAAGTGTAAAACAAATGAGAAAAGATGTTCTTGGCACACCACTTTGTCATTGTCACACAGAAATTCTTGATCCTTGCATTTGAAGATGTCCTATTGGTAACTTTCAAAAACTTCTTGTTGAAATATCCATTTTTCTTATATGTAATGCCAGAGAGGCTTGTCAGTTGCATGTTATCATCTAAACATAACTGTAGGCTTGGGAGATCATACCCATCCTGTGTAAGGATAGGGAAGTTCCCTTTAAATAGCTGGCCAGACCTCTGGTAGCACTCGCCATGCCAATGCCAATGCTAGGAAATGATTTCAAAATAACTAAACTCGACTTAATAACTCCCAATTTTACAAAATTGAAATCGCGAGTCCCCACTATGGGGAAGCCTCATAATTAGTCCGAGGCAGGCTCCTTAATTTTGGATGCGCGACCACGACCTAGAGCCCCAGGAAGCACTGGGGAGTAATTAGTTCGAATTACTCTGGGAGTAGTTATTTTGAAACAGTGGCACAGAGTTGAAATTAGCATCATTCCCCAAGGAAAGCAGGACTACAGATTTCAAAAGAAGCAGCTTGTTATTTCAAAATAACAGACTTGGTAGTGTGGACCCTCTGCTTATAAATTTGGCCTAAGGGGGGAAGAGGGGTTATTTCGAAATAAAGCCCTAGTATAGACCAGGGCACTGTGCCCTATGTGTTAGTAACCAACCAGAGCAGCAGTGGGGAAGTGTCTGGGGAACCAATCAGAGAAGCAGTGGGGAAGTGTCTGGAGAACCAATCAGAGAAGCAGTGGGGAAGTGTATGGAGAACCAATCAGAGCAGCAGTGGGGAAGTGTCTGGAGAACCAATCAGAGCAGCAGTGGGGAAGTGTCTGGAGAACCAATCAGAGCAGCAGTGGGGAAGTGTATGGGGAACCAACCAGAGCAGCAGTGTCTGTGGGGGTATGTCTACACTACCCTCCTAGTTCGCACTAGGAGGGTAATGTAGGCATACCGCACTTGCAAATGAAGCCCGGGATTTGAATTTCCCGGGCTTCATTTGCATAAGCGGGGAGCCACCATTTTTAAATCCCCGCTTGTTCAAACCCCGTGCAGCGCGGCTAGTTCGAACTAGGTAGTTCGGACTAGGGGTTCGAACTAGGTAGTTCGGACTAGGATTCCTATTCCGAACTACCGGTACACCTCGTGAAAAATGGCGGCTCCCCGCTTATGCAAATGAAGCCCGGGAAATTCAAATCCCGGGCTTCATTTGCAAGTGCGGTATGCCTACATTACCCTCCTAGTGCGAACTAGGAGGGTAGTGTAGACATACCCTAGGTTTTGGATGCACCAGATTCCTAACACTGCAATAATTCTCTGCCTAGCCAGTGGCTTAGGGTTCCTAATCAGTCATCCACCTCAGGTGGGGTCAGGAACAGACAAATTCAAGAGCCAAAAGGATCCTGTTTTCATGCAAATGCTCATTGGGAACTGGTCATGTAAATCAGTTAAATCTTAGCTCTTGCTGCTTTTTCCACATTTTCTGCACAATAGTCACCACAGTGAAGTCAGCGTTTACCCATGTGGTCCCGGAGATAGCCATCGTTACTTCTGCAGATGGGGGATCTCCAGGCTCTTTAAAATCTAGCCCAGGCTGTTATTGGAGCACTTGTGTTGTTGAGATAAGGGCAGGCTGTGCAGGGAAGCGACAGGAACAGCCTTATTCCTGATGGGTTTATACCACTCAGGGCCTTATTCCCTGAATGACAGACCACAAAAATCAGACATTAGTGCAAAGCACAACAGCCTCAGCTATTGGGGACCCAGCTGAACAGGCTGTCAGCAGGCTTTCCACAGCCAGCTTCTTCCCTGCATCTTTTAATGCTGGTGCCTAATGATGGCACTTCTCCAGCATGGCTGTTCACATGCCTCACAAAGATGCTATTGCTCCACTCCACAGGCAGACAAACTGAGGCACAGAGCAGGCCCAAGGCCCAAGGCTAGGGCCAGCTTTTCCAAAGAGCTCTTTGGGTGAGTCTATGGCAGAACCAGGAACAAAGCCCAGTACTCCAACACCCCAGTCTGGCCCTCATCCTGCTGCTACCCCCACCCACCATGCTCCCTCTGGCCCCTTGGGCATGCATATGATTAATCGCATCAGTTTTACAGTAGCTCCTAGAGTCAAGGGCCCCACTGTGCTAGGTGCTGCATGCACATGGAAGCGCTGTTTGAAAAATGACCATTTTATGTGGCAGGAATTTGAAAATAATGTTTAAGTTCCCACTAAAACAAAGGTTATTTAATGAAAATTTAAACCAGGAATTTTTTCACTCCTTAGGAATCATTTTTAGTAAGATTTTTCCATTTTCAGAACACCAAATCTGAAAACAGACCAGAACATTTCTAGCAAAAAGAAAGTTGCCCTTGGCATTGACTTTGCTATTAGAGAGACACTCCTATGGCGGCCGCCGCTCATGGGTGGGGGATGCTGAGCCGAGCGTAGTAAAGGACTGGACACAGGTGCAGTGTGGCCTGCAGAAAAGTGATTAAGGACCAATCGTAAACCCAGGGGAGATGCCACAAAATGTCAATAGACTTGGGGCAGGACCAACAAGCTGCCAGCTGGTAGGAGCTCCAGTGCACTGGCTCACTTTGCGTCCTTGCCCCGTGGCTGGGGCCGGTCCTGTTCATGGTGGTGGTGAGAGACGGGCCTTAGAACAGGCACTGCCCCAGGAGGTGCTGAAATGCTTGGAAAGGGATGGAGAGGGTTGGGTGTGGATGACAGAGCTAAGCTAGTCTGCAATCCCTAACCCAGCCAGCAAGCCCTGGAGGCCAACCCTGGAAAACCTCCAGCTGCCTATTACAGAAAGAAATGATGCGGGAACAGCCCATTAGCAGATGAGGCAGCAAAGCAGCTGGAAGCCCAATGCCGGCAGGATTCTGTGCAGCGTGCCCCAGAGCCAAACCACAGGCCAATGTGTTTATTTATGGACTGGTCTATGGGGCTCATTCCCATAATATCTGAGTGTCACCAGTGAACCGCATTACAGTCCCTCCAGCCCATGCACACAGTCAGGTCTATTAGCCCACTTTAACCCATGGGGAAACTGAGGCAGTCAAGGCTATTGTTTTCAGAGATTTGGACAGGCTCTAGTAGGCTTTGGGTAGCTCCCATTGGCGGGGAGCTTGCAGACCCGCGGTCTCTTGGAAGCCCCTTTCGCGCAGTGTCTGAGCACAGTCTCTGTTCGCTCAGCCCAGGCAGGCCAATGCTCTTAGCCCATTGGGCGGCCAATGATTTGCATAAGGGCCCCAGGAGTGCATGGTGGAGGGAGTGACAGACACCGTCCCGTCCCTGCTCACGCTGGGCTGTTCTCAAATGCTCATCAGCTCATCGACTAGGGACTCGACTAGTCGCTCCCCAGCGTTTGCTGCCGCCGGCGGGAGCAGGATCCGGTGCTGGGGGAGATGGATTAACAGCAGCTCCCCCCAGCACTGTCTCTGTGGGGAGAAGTGGCAGGGGGCACAGCGGGGAACTGGCAGCACTTTCGCCTTTGAAATGTAGCAAGAGCTGGGAGGTGTAGCAAAGAGGGAGGTGCCCTTACGACTAATCGGATAGTCAATGCAAATTACATTGGCTAGTCAATGAGTTGATTCATCTAAATGTAACATCCTTGCACCCCCTTGTGCGCTCCTGAGTCTCTGCCGCAAATCAGGGATCTCGGGAAGTCGTTGTGCAGGCCCCAGGCGGCCCAGGGGAGGAGTCTGCGCCAGGCACAGCATTGTCCAAAGCGCTGGGTCGCTCTCATCCAGCGAAGCCTATTGTACCACTGAGCTCAATGGGAGCAGAGTTGCAAATTCCACCCAAGGAGAAAAGCAACATGGAGACTGTCCAATAGGGAGCAGTTGAGAAGCTCCAGGCTGGGAGCATGCAAAGTGCACCCTGTCCTAAAGCCGACTGTCAGTCTGCTCGGAAAACTCCCATTGCTTGCTAAGCACCCAAAACTGGCTAGCTAAGTCTGTCAGGGTGCGTGTACGCTGGACCCGGAGCTTGAAACACGCTACACAGTTGGAGCTACGCAAATTAATAGTTTGAAATCTGGTGCTGTCTACACAGCAGTTATTTCAAAATAAGTTGCTATTCCGAAACATCCCTTAGGCCTCGTGGAATGAGGTTTGCAGGGACGTCAGAATAGCGAGCCTGTTATATTTCGAAATAACAGGCGCGCTCAGAAGACGCAGTATAGCTATTTCGGGATACCTCTTGTACCCTGAAATAGCGCTGCTGTATAGTCATAGCGTCAGAGACTTACCCAACGCCAGGGGCAGAGACAGAGCTCAGAGTGAGGTTTTCTGAATCCTGTCTCAGTGCTTTAACCACAAGGCTATTATCCTTCCTCCGTGCTCATAATAACTCTGTTCTAAGTACACAGTGCCTGTGCCTGTCGGGTGTTATGGTGGCAGTTTTTCACTCCACAAGGTCTC
The DNA here is from genome assembly GCF_049634645.1 of Pelodiscus sinensis. Classification (NCBI taxonomy): domain Eukaryota; kingdom Metazoa; phylum Chordata; order Testudines; family Trionychidae; genus Pelodiscus; species Pelodiscus sinensis. Next base: position 3,229,830 of record NC_134739.1, on the reverse strand, counting down.
TGCATCCTGCTTCCACGGGGCAGTTTTTCTCGCCCCCATCTGTTTTCAGTTGGGATTTTCAAGAGAAGTTGGAAAGTGCTTCAAAGCAGCACACTGGAACCAAGCCTCAGGTTAATGAGATCATGTCCCGTTGCTGTGTGGCGTTAAAAATGTGATTAATATTATCCCTTAAAAAGCCTTGCTCCAGCCACCAATACACTGTGCCAGCAAGAAATAGCCTGTGTGACGTAGTGGGGGGGAACTTGCTGGTTTCTATGGGTCTGTGGTAACCCCACTGGCTGCCATCGGTACCACAGCCCAGAAGGACAGGGATGGGTCATTATGCAAAGGGATCTTTCAACCTGTCCGACCAGCTAACCCCCATGGAGAGGAATAAAGGAAGGTGAATGCTGCCCTGGCTGGGGGGCAGGGCTGGAGGAGAGTGTTTTAGTTTCTGTCTGGGAGCATGGAGGAAGCAGCCTCAGCAACAGGCTGGGGGGTTTAGAAGCTGAGACCCCTGCCCCATATCAAGGGGGGCTGAGGCATCCTAGGCCTGCCCTGTAACCTGATGACATCTGTGCTGTGCTGTATCCTGGAGAAGCAATAAACCACCTCTATTCTACTGGCTGGCGGAGTCTGTTTGTGCCATTTCGGGAGTGCAGGAGACGGGGGACCCCCAACGCGCCGTCACACAGCAAGAAATAGCCTGTATTTGGAGCAAAGCTTGTCACATCTGGTGCCGCTTTCAAAACCAAAACCAAAGCACAGTGCTACTGTCTCCTCTGCATGTTTCCGAAACTCAAGAGTACACATTTCTTCCTCAGTTCATTTGTGGGGTGTGCAGCTTCCATAATGCCATACCACTGTTACAGACTGCGAGCCAGAGAAGTCATAGAATCCTAGGATCCCAGGGCTAGAAGAGACCTCAGGAGGCATCAAGTCCAGCCCCCTGCCCAAAGCAGGACCAACCCCGACTCAATCAACCCAGCCAGGGCTTTGTCAGGTGGGACTTAAAAACCTCTAGGGATGGAGATTCCACCCCCTCCCTAGGGAACCCGTCCCAATGCTTCCCCATCCTCCTAGGGAAATCATTTTTCCTAATGTCCAACCTAGACCTCCCCCACTGTAACTTGAGCCCATTGCTCCTTGTCCTGGCTGTCTGCCACCACTGCGGACAGCCTCTCTCCATCCTCCTTGGAACCCCCTTCAGGTAGTTAAAGGCTGTTGTCAAATCCCCCCTCACTCTTCTCTTCTGCAGACTAAACAGACCCAACTCCCTCAGCCTCTCCTCATAGGTCATGTGCTTCAGCCCCCGCATCATTTTCATTTTCTATAGGACTCTCTCCAATGCATCCACATCTGTAATGAGGGGGCCAGAACAGGACGCCGTACTTCAGAGGCGGCTTCACCAGTGCTGAATAAAGGGGAATAATCACTTCCCTAGATCCGGCAATGCCCCTCCGAATGCACCCTAATATGTCACTAGCCTTCTTGGCTACAAGAGCCCACTGTTGACCCATATGCAGCCTCTCATCATAGGATACTGGGCTATGTGGCCTCACCCAGTAAGCTTCTCGTCCCCAAGCTCTTTTCTGCCAAACTGCTGCTAAGCCTCTTGGTCCCCAGCCTGTAACAATGCTTGGGATTCTTCTGTCCCAAAGGCAGGACTTTGCACTTGTCCTTGTTGAACCTCAGCAGATTGCTTTTGGCCCAACCCTCCAATCTGTCTAGTTCCTTCTGGCCCCTATCCCTACCCTCCAGTGTATCTACCTCTCCCCCTAGTCTAGGAGTCTATAGGCAACTTAGAGTGACCAGGACCCCCGTGTGGAAGATGGTTAAACTCCTGAAATGCTAGACATGCCGGCAGTCCGATTTATTGTTTTACACTCTGGTTTTCTCTGAATGTTTTTGTTTGGAGAAGGTCTGCCTGGCGTTAAGATGTTTGTCTGGTCCCTGAATATGAGTTCTGTCTGATCTGTCACCTGAATAAGAACAGAAGAACGGCCGTACTGGGTCAAACCAACGATCCATCTAGCCCAGTATCCTGTCTGCCGACAGTGGCCAATACCAGAGGCCCCAGAGGGAGGGAACACAACAGGTAATCCTCACATGATTCCTCCCCTGTCACCCATTTCCAGACAAACAGGCTAAGGGACACCATTCCTACCCATCCTGGCTAATAGCCATTGATGGATCTAACCTCCATGAATCTATCTAGCTCTTTTTTGAATCCTGTTGAAGTCCTAGCCTTCACCACAACCTCTGGCAAGGAGCTGACGTGAAGAAAAACTTCCTTTTGTTTGTTTTAAACCTGCTACCTATTAATTTCATTTGGTGACCTAGCTCTTCTATTACAGGAACAAGTAAATAACTTTTCCTTATTCACTTTTTCCACACCCGTCATGATTTTATAGACCTCTATCATACCCCTCCCCCCACCAGTCTCCTCTTTTCTAAGCTGAAAAGTCCAAATCTTTTAAATCTCTCTTCATATGGGACCCATTCCAAATCCCTCGTCATTTTTGCTGCCTTTTTCTGAACCTTTCCCAATGCCAAGAGATCTTTTGTGAGATGAGGTGACCACATCTGTATGCAGTACTCAATATGTGGGCACGCCGTGATTTTATATAAGGGCAATAAAACATTCTCTGTCTTATTCTCTATCCCGTTTTTAATGATTCTTAACATCCTGTTGGCTTTTTCCACTGCGACTTCACACTGAGTGGATGTTTTCAGAGAACTATCCACAATGACTCCAAAATCTCTCTTGAGTAGTTGTAGCCAAATTGGTCCCCTTGATACTGTATGTATAGATCAGATTATTTTTTCCAATGTACATTACTTTACATTTATCAGCATTAAGTTTCACTTGCCATTTTGTTGCCCAATCACTTAGCTTGGTGAGATCTTTTTGAAGCTCTTCACAGTCTGCTTTGGTCTTAACGATCTTGAGCAGTTTGGGATCATCTACAAATTTTGCCCTTTCTCCAGATCATTTATAAACAAGTTGAATAGGATGGGTCCCAGGACAGACCCTTGGGGACCCCACTAGTCACCTCTCTCCAGGCAGAACACTGACCATTTATTCTTACCCCCGTTTCCTGTCTTTTAACCAGTTATCAATCTACGATTGGACCTTCCCTCTCATCCCATAACATCTTACTTTGGTGAGGGACCTTGTCAAAGGTTTTCTGGAAATCGAAGTATCCTGCCTCCACTGAATACCCCTTGTCCACATGCTCATTGACCCCCTCAGAGAACTCTGCTTCTAGTTGTGCTCCCAAAGGGGACAGAATTGCAAGTCTGGGACATGATGGGTAATCACAGTCGATGCAGCCAGGCCCAGTCTAGAGGAGGCGAATTGCAGGGTTGCTCCCTGAGATGGGCAGCCACACAAGGCCTGAGACCAGCGAGTAGGTGTGGCTGGAGAGGCCAGGATGGGTCACACCCTGCACTAGGACTCCCTGTACAGTCAGATCCAGAGAAGAAGGGAAAAGGGGAGGAGGTTTTACTTGACTGTCCACCAGTGTTTGCTCTAAGCTGCCGGGCAGCCCAGCTTCACAGGGGATTCATCAGCTCTGCCCAGTCAGGCAGCTCCCTGCACAGAGCCCTGAGCCTCTGACTGAGCAGGGCTGATTAATCACCCATGGAGATGGGTTCGGCACAGCTTCGAGGGACCCTGGGGTGGATCTCACCTGTCCTCAGCTGCTGCCCATTCCCCACCCGCCCACACACCCCAGGGACAACTGTCCATTTTCACTTGGGAAGCCTGGCCACACTAGATGGGAAGGCCCCAGTAACAGGAGGCCAGGCTGGGAGGAGTCACTCCGTTAACCACAGCAGAATACAGGAGCTATCGCTGCTGCTGGGCCCCTCTGGACTCCAGGGTTTTTTCCAACAAAGTGGCCTTTTTCCAAAAAACTTCTAGACTGCTGCCACGTTCTTTCGGAAGTAAATCGAAAGAACGTGGCAGTTTTTTCGACCGTGGAAAACCTCGTTTTACGAGGAAGAACTCCTTTTTCCAAAAGTGCACTTGCGACAAAAGGCACTATGTCATGCAAACTGTGCTTCTTCGGGAGAGAGCATCCAGACAGCCTGGGTGCTCTCTTTCCAAAAAGCGGCTTGCTTTTTCGAAAGTACTGGTTGTAGTCAACGCGCTCTTTTTCGAAAGAGGCTTTCAGTCTAGACGTAGCCTCTCTGTGTCTGAGCCACAGAACTAGAGGGCGGTGGCCTGTGAACTGGAGACAGATTCTCCTGAAGACACCGACAGCCCTTGTAATCTCATGCAAAAGGGAGCCGGGTGTCAGCAGGAGACTGTGCTTTATAGGCAGGCTGGGCTCCCTGCCTGCTCTGTATTGTGATGTGTCACTGAACTTGGCAGAGCAGTGGGGAGTCCCCAGGACTCAGAAGCTAGAGAGTCCGACTGTGCAAACCGCCGTGAGTGACTGTGCCTGCTCTGAACATAGTCTAGCTGTTGTGTCGGCCGCCTGTGCGCTCCCCACTTAACACAGCCATTGTGCTAATTACAATTCTGCTCTCATCCTTCACCCAGCAGGGCACCTCCATCTCGGCGGGGCTGACACAATGAGCCAGAGAGACACATGCAGCGCCTTGCTAGTTGCCAGGACCAGAGATTCCCCTGCATTCATCTTCCCCCAAAGTGCCCTCCGCACTGTGGCTTATGAGCCACTAACAGACCCCTCTTTCTGTCTCTTGCAGCTGACTTACCTGCCCCCTCCATGGGGCGAGTGTCGCTCGTCGGATGTGGGCTTAGACTTTTTCCCCGTTTACAGTATCACGGCATGCAGGATCGACTGTGAAACCCGCTACATTGTGGAAAACTGCAACTGCAAAATGGTTCACATGCCAGGTCAGTCTGCATGGGGGGGCACACCGGACCGCGTGGGTTGGGGCTGATGCATTTGGATCTTGCAGTAACCGTAGCGGCATCCTCATAGGTGTGTGCCCTGAAAGCCCGGATGCTGTGTGCGGGGATACTGTTCGGGAGTGGAAGGGTTTACTCCGCCACGCGCCGCAGGGCACTGAGAGGTGTGTGCATTTCAGTGGGGATGTCTGCAGCCTCCTTCGTCTGGCAGTGAGCAAGGGCTGCTGGGGCACGCTTGGAGCTTGGTTGTGTACACACTAGAGGTTCATCTTCACAAGCAGAGTCTGGCCTAGAGCTCTGTCCCGGCGCTCAGGAGAAGTGAATTCTCCCCATAGCTCTGCTGCTCACTTCCTAGGTGATCGTGGGCACGTCAGCACCTGCCCCGTGCCCCATGGGAAAGTGAGGGCAAGAATGCCAACCTCCTCGTAAAGCGCTTTAGATCTACACATGGGAAGTGCTGGATGAGAGCAGGGCATTGGTGTTACGGTGCTCGCTGTCACGCTGCGCAACAGAGAGACGTGACTGATCCCTCCGGATCCTGAGCCCTGGTTCTGCTTGGCCACTTTGCAAGGGTGCGCAAAGCAGACAGAAACACAGCAGCTCCTGTCCCCGTGGGTTGGCCCTGCAAAGGGGAAGCTCCTGTCCCCGTGGGTTGGCCCTGCAAAGGGGCAGCTCCTGTCCCCGTGGGTTGGCCCTTCATAGGGGCAGCTCCTGTCCCCGTGGGTTGGCCCTGCAAAGGGGCAGCTCCTGTCCCCGTGGGTTGGCCCTGCATAGGGGCAGCTCCTGTCCCTGCGGGTTGGCCCTGCATAGGGGCAGCTCCTGTCCCCGTGGGTTGGCCCTGCAAAGGGGCAGCTCCTGTCCCCGTGGGTTGGCCCTGCATAGGGGCAGCTCCTGTCCCCGTGGGTTGGCCCTGCAAAGGGGAAGCTCCTGTCCCTGAGGGTTGGCCCTGCATAGGGGCAGCTCCTGTCCCTGAGGGTTGGCCCTGCAAAGGGGAAGCTCCTGTCCCTGCGGGTTGGCCCTGCAAAGGGGCAGTTCCTGTCCCTGTGGGTTGGCCCTGCAAAGGGGAAGCTCCTGTCCCTGCGGGTTGGCCCTGCAAAGGGGCAGTTCCTGTCCCTGCGGGTTGGCCCTGCAAAGGGGCAGTTCCTGTCCCTGCGGGTTGGCCCTGCAAAGGGGAAGCTCCTGTCCCTGCGGGTTGGCCCTGCAAAGGGGCAGCTCCTGTCCCTGCGGGTTGGCCCTGCAAAGGGGCAGCTCCTGTCCCAGTGGGTTGGCCCTGCAAAGGGGAAGCTCCTGTCCCTGAGGGTTGGCCCTACAAAGGGGCAGCTCCTGTCCCTGCGGGTTGGCCCTGCAAAGGGGAAGCTCCTGTCCCTGAGGGTTGGCCCTGCAAAGGGGCAGCTCCTGTCCCTGAGGGTTGGCCCTGCATAGGGGAAGCTCCTGTCCCTGAGGGTTGGCCCTGCAAAGGGGAAGCTCCTGTCCCTGAGGGTTGGCCCTGCAAAGGGGCAGCTCCTGTCCCTGTGGGTTGGCCCTGCAAAGGGGCAGCTCCTGTCCCTGAGGGTTGGCCCTGCAAAGGGGAAGCTCCTGTCCCTGAGGGTTGGCCCTGCATAGGGGCAGCTCCTGTCCCTGAGGGTTGGCCCTGCAAAGGGGAAGCTCCTGTCCCTGAGGGTTGGCCCTGCAAAGGGGCAGCTCCTGTCCCTGCGGGTTGGCCCTGCAAAGGGGCAGTTCCTGTCCCTGCGGGTTGGCCCTGCATAGGGGCAGCTCCTGTCCCTGTGGGTTGGCCCTGCAAAGGGGCAGCTCCTGTCCCCGTGGGTTGGCCCTGCATAGGGGCAGCTCCTGTCCCTGAGGGTTGGCCCTGCAAAGGGGAAGCTCCTGTCCCTGAGGGTTGGCCCTGCAAAGGGGCAGCTCCTGTCCCTGCGGGTTGGCCCTGCAAAGGGGCAGTTCCTGTCCCTGCGGGTTGGCCCTGCAAAGGGGAAGCTCCTGTCCCTGCGGGTTGGCCCTGCAAAGGGGAAGCTCCTGTCCCTGCGGGTTGGCCCTGCAAAGGGGAAGCTCCTGTCCCTGCGGGTTGGCCCTGCAAAGGGGAAGCTCCTGTCCCTGCGGGTTGGCCCTGCAAAGGGGCAGTTCCTGTCCCTGCGGGTTGGCCCTGCAAAGGGGAAGCTCCTGTCCCTGCGGGTTGGCCCTGCAAAGGGGCAGTTCCTGTCCCTGCGGGTTGGCCCTGCAAAGGGGAAGCTCCTGTCCCTGAGGGTTGGCCCTGCAAAGGGGAAGCTCCTGTCCCTGAGGGTTGGCCCTGCAAAGGGGCAGCTCCTGTCCCTGTGGGTTGGCCCTGCATTGCGGCAGTTCCTGTCCCTGCGGGTTGGCCCTGCAAAGGGGAAGCTCCTGTCCCTGTGGGTTGGCCCTGCAAAGGGGAAGCTCCTGTCCCTGTGGGTTGGCCCTGCAAAGGGGAAGCTCCTGTCCCTGCGGGTTGGCCCTGCAAAGGGGAAGCTCCTGTCCCTGCGGGTTGGCCCTGCAAAGGGGAAGCTCCTGTCCCTGCGGGTTGGCCCTGCAAAGGGGAAGCTCCTGTCCCTGAGGGTTGGCCCTGCAAAGGGGCAGCTCCTGTCCCTGCGGGTTGGCCCTGCGTTGGGGCAGTTCCTGTCCCCGTAGGTTGGCCCTGCACAGGGGCAGTTTCTGGTTACTCTACAGATACTACAGTGGCAGCATTTTGCCCAGGCCAGAGCATGTGGCTGGGAAAGCAGGGCCTGGCCACAGTGCTCCCATGATCTCCTGCTGGCAGAGCATCCCCATGAAGCAGGATTGGCTCCCAGCCTGCCACAGGGCAAGAACAACAACACCCACATTGCCCCACCCCCATTCTCTGCAGGCTGGCCCTGAGCACAAAACCTGGACACAGATGTTCCCTGTGTCCTGAGCTCACTGGTGGGCCTGGCACTGGGAATCCAGGCCTGGGGGTGTGGACTGGCCCTGTTTTGCAGGGAAGGCGCAGTTCATCTTTGAGTGCTTGCTCGTGTCCATTCCAGATGGGTGAGCTCCGTGTGCACGGATTCTGGAGCTTTTTCCCTTAGCAGTATCCATTGGGCCAGCCAGGGAGCCGGCACATACACCCCTGCTGGCTCTCCACCCCCTCACCTCCTTCTTGCCGCCTGGGACGGTAGCTGGAGCAGTTGGCTGCGCAGTTTGTCTACCTCTGAGAGTCTAACACAGCTCTGGGTATTGGTAGGTTAGCTTAGCTCCTAGCGTAAATAGTTTAAAGTTGACTGTTCTTATTAGGGGAGTTTCCCCAGCTTATCTCTCCCCGGCCGCATGGTTTTAAGCTGCATGTGAAGTGCTCTGTGCCCATGCCCTGTGGCATTCCATACGAGGGGCATTGCACAGGCAGCTGTCAGATCTGCAAGGGCTTCAAACCAAGAACGAAGTAGGAATGGGATTCCCACCACAAGCTCATTTTAATGGAGTCCACGCTTCAACCGGCAGCACCAGAAGTGTTCTGCACTGGCCTCAATGAGAGAGCCTTCCTTGGCACCAAAACACATGGCCCAGGCAAAACGTTCGCCATCAAGGCACCCACCAGGAAGAGGCAATACTGGGGAAGATCCCCTACGAAGCATGGCCATAAAGTGGGCCATGGAGATGGGCTCAATGTCAAGAGGCTCCCGCACCACATTGGCACTGGTTGACCTCGGCGTCCGGACGCGGTGACTGAAGAGGTCCGGCAGCCATCGACTCCGGAGGCGTTCAACGCAGCACGCGAGCTCATAGAGCTCACGTCATCTCCAGGACTGGTCACAATTGCCAATGAGGAACACCAGACACCTTCAACAGCACTGGAACCACCAGTGCGGCCGCTGGTACCCGTGCACACACTGATCCCGGTGCCTATTCCGGCTCTGATGCCGGTGCTGATGAACAGCAGCCTCCTGTACCACTGCTTGCATTGGTACCGCCGCTACCATCGGCCCCGACCCATGCAGAAACCCGGGCACCGACTACATTGTCAGCACTGCCTACTATGGCACCGCAGGCTCTGATACCTACCATGATGGGGCCGCCCTACTCCTCCTGGCGCAGGTGTAGGGCCAGTATCCACCCCCGATACTGCCACCGGCACCGCCAATGACACTACCGGCACCGACCCATAGAGGGAAGCTGGCAGCAATGACCAGACATAGGTCATCTCATCGCTCCCTGGTACCATCGTCGGCACTGCCACGGTTAGCCTCAGACTACTTGTCTGAGTCAGACGCAGACGCTGTCCTTTCCAGGGTCTCATTTTACCAGTCCAGGTTGCAGCACCATTCCTGATCCCGGCACTGGTCCTGGCATCCCTGCCCGGCCATTCAACAATCTTGGCCAGCCCAAGAGCAACCCCAACAGCAGTGGCCCTTTTGGACACCCTGAGCATATCATCAGGCCCAGGGCCCATGTCCTTCCAGGCATTCCTTTGTGACTGCCCCATCAAGGAGCATGCCTGCCCCTCCCCCCCCCAGCTACCCTTCTGACCAGGACCCCAGCCTTGGAAGCAGGTCAGTCTTCCTATAAGGAAACGATCAGAGTAACCATGGAAGGGGAGGGGGCGGTGGCCCAGCTCCCTGAACCAGTTGCCTTGCTACCACAGGCGATGGAGCAGCAATTGGAGCAACTCCCCCAAGAGAATCCTCATCTTCTTCACCAGTTGAGGCACCGTCCAACCCGCTCCTTCTATGCCTGCCATGAATGCGTGAGTGCACCAAGACCTGCTCCACCAACTAGTGGCTAACTTGGGGGTGTAGGTGGAGGAGCTACCTGAGGACTTAGACCCTGTGGTGGACATATTGACAGCAGACTCTCCCACTAGGGTCACGCTGCCACTTAACAAAACCGTGTCCAAAATTGCGAAGACCCTGTGCCACACGCTCACCTCCATTACACTTCCCCAGAAAGGGGTAGAGAGACGCTACTTTGTTCCGCATACTGGGCATGAATACTTATACTCCCACCCACACCTGGGCTCCCTGTTAGTCCAGGCAATGGGGAAGAAAGAAAGACAAGGGCATCCCGGACCTACACCTAAAGAGCAGGGAGCTGAAGAAATTGGACCCCTTAGACAGGAAGACGGGGGAACTGCAACTCCGTATCGCATATCAGCAAGTGATGCTGAGCAGATATGCGTACAACACATTGTCTGCAATAAACAGATTCAAGGCGCACCTTCCACAAGACACAAGGCAGGAGTTTGGGGCCTTGTTAGACGGAGGCAAGGTGGTCTCACGCACAGCACTGCAAATAGCCTCAGAGACACCTCAGACTCTGCTTCCCGCACCATGGCTACCCGGGGTAGTTATGAGACATACTACTTGGCTCTAGGTATCAGGTATCCACCCGAGGTCCAAAACACGCTATAGGCCCTACCCTTCGAAGGGACCGGCCTGTTCTCCAAGCAGACTGACTCAAGGCTATATAGCCTCAAGGATTCCAGGGCTACATTAAAATCCCTGGGGATCCATACCCCATCCTCTCAGTGGAGGCCCCTATCTCCATACCTGCCCTGTGGCCCTTCCAGCAATGATTCAGGCCTGACTGGGGCAGAAGGCAGGGTTGAAATAACAATGGCAAGAATAGCAGGAACAGACATGGGGTTCTAGACCTGTCTCTGAAAGGGGACTCTGCCCGCCCTCTAACCAGCAGCCCAAGACCTAATTCTGAAATGACACCCAAGGATGGCATTCCAGCCTCTGTGATAATCTCGCCCTTTGAGTGCCGGCTATCCCATTCCTTCCTTTCCTGGTCCCAGATCATCTTGGATCAATGGGCATTTGGCCTGGTAGAAAGTGGATATATAATCGCTTTCCCTCCCTATCCCTCTTCAGGGACCTCTCTCCCCTTTGAAGTGGGAGGTGTCTGCGCTTCTGCTCTTAGGAGCAGTTGAGCCTGTCCCAAAGGAGCTCAAGGGGAAGGGATTTTACTCTCGCTATTTCCTTATCCCCAAATTCAAGGGGGGCCTTTGCCCCACATTGGACCTAAGGAAATTAAATTCATTCATAAAGAACAGAAGGTGGTCACCCTCGCCTCTATCATCCCCTCCCTAGAGAAAGGAGACTGGTATGCTACCCTTGATTTGAAGGACGCATACGTCCACTTATTCCAAATTCCGACACACAGGAAATTCCTGAGGTTCACAGTAGGCCAAGACCACTTTCAGTTCACGGTCCTACCGTTTGGCTTCTCCACAGCACCAAGGGTTTTCACCAAGTGCACGGTTGCTGTAGCAGCCTTCCTGAGAAGGCACAGGATCCAGGTGTCCCCTTACCTCAATGACTGTCTAATCAGGGGATCATCCAGGGACAAAGCAGCCACATAGACTTTGTCAAAGCACTGTTTCACAGACTGGGTCTCCTCATAAACAAGAAGAAGTCCACACTCAACTGAACACGAACTATAGACTTTGTAGGGACTTGCCTAGACTCCATAATGGCAAAAGCATCCCTCCCCAGGGCCAAGTTTTTAAGCATCAGGACAATAATAGAAGACCTCAGGGCATTGCCCCTTACAATGGCATGAAACTTCTAGGCCACTGGGCAGCCTGCACCTTCATGGTCCAGCATGCCAGTCTGTGGCTTTGACCCCTTCAGGCACGGCTGACAACTGTACACAACGCAACATGAGCACCTCTGGATGCAATAGTCATGGTACCAGAGGAGTTTCTCCAGTCTCTAGACTGGTGGTTACAGGAACAGGTCGTGTGCCATGGTGTCCCGTTTGCCAGACAGACCCCGTCAGTACAGCTGGTAACTGACGTGTTGGACACGGAATGGGGAGCTCGCCTGTTGAACCTCAGAACTCAAGATATGTGGTCTCCCAACGAGGACTCTCTCCACATAAATGTCAGAGCGCTCAAGGCTGTCCGGAAGGCCTGCCTGGTGTTCCTACCTCACTTGAAGAACAAGGTAGCATCTGTGGTGCCAGACAACACCACAGCCATGCACTATATCAACAAACAGTGTGGGGCTCATTCTTCTCCCCTGTGCAAGGAAGCCCTACATCTATGGGACCTGTGTATTGCACATGGGATCCACCCGGCAGCATCTCACCTACCAGGGGACCACAACATTTTGGCAGACAAGCTCAGCAGGTCGTTCAGGGCCCATGAGTGGTCCATCAGGATGGACTTCTTAGATATCATTTTTCAGAGGTGGGGTTATCCCCTTTTTGACCTGTTCGCTTCCCAGGGAAACTTCAAGTGTCTGAGCTACTGCTCGTATCTGGGGCAGGGGCAGGAGTCACTAGGGGATGTGCTACTAGAACAGTGGCTCTCCCACCTTTTCTACACGTTCCCTCCCTTCTCCCCCCAGGACAAGGGCCTCCTGATGATCAGGAGGGCTGTGTCTAGACTGGCAAGTTTTTCCGCAAAATCATCTGCTTTTGCGGAAAAACTTGCCAGCTGTCTACACTGGCCGCTTGAATTTCCGGAAAAGCACTGACAATCTCATGTAAGATCGTCAGTGCTTTTCTGGAAATACTATGCTGCTCCCGTTCAGGCAAAAGTCTTTTTCTGAAAGACTTTTGCGCAAAAGGGCCAGTGTAGACAGTACAGTACTGTTTTCCGCAAAAAAGCCCCGATCGCGAAAATGGCGATCGGGGCTTTTTTGTGAAAAACCGTGTCTAGCACTCGAAGAAGAAGATATGGTTACTTACCTCGTAACTGTTGTTCTTCGAGATGTGTTGCTCATGTCCATGCCACATCCCACCCACCTCCCCTTCGTCGGAAGACTCTGGCATGAAGGAACGGAGGGGGTACAGGGCCAGCGGGGGTATATATGCATCAATATGGTGGTGCCCCTCCAGGGACTCCCTGGCTGGCCCAACGAATACTGCTAAGGGAAAATATTCCGGAATCCATGCACGCAGTGTGCACACACCTAACTGGAATGGACACGAGCAACACATCTCGGAGAACAACAGTTCCAAGGTAAGTAACCGTTTTTTCCTACCCCTAGAGCCACAGCATCCTACTAGTCATTACAGTGCCAGGGTAATTGATTCTTTCTTCTGTTCTGCACTTCCGAGGATTTGAAGGAGAGCCTTGCATCTCGGCCAATCATTTTAGGTGACAAATCTGAGGAACTGCCCCAGACTGAAGCATCAGTAGAGGTGGTTGTGTAACAAATTGATAAATGAAACAGTAACCAATCACCAGGGCCAGGTGGTATCATCCAAAGGTTGAGAAGGAACTCAAATGTGAAATTGCAGAATTACCAGCTGTGGTTTATAACCTACTGCTTATATCAGCCTATGGACCAAGTGACTGGAGGGTGGCTAGTGTGATACCCATTAAAAAAAAGGCTCCAGAAGTGAGCCTGGCAATTGCAGGCCAATAAACCTAACTTCAGTGCCAGGCAAAGCTGGTCAAAATGATAGGAAAGAGCAGAATTATTAGTGAACACCAGGGAACATGATTTGCTGGAACAGAGTCAAGACAGCTTCTGTAAAGGCAAATCATGGCTCAGCAATCTATTCGAATACTTCCAGCAGGTCAATAGCCATGTGGGCAGTACTGATGCACTGCATAGACTGTGCCTGGTCTTTCAGAAGGCTTTTGACATGGTCCCCCACCAAAGGCTTTTAAGCAAAATAAGGACGCGTGAGCGAAGAGAGACGGTCAGTAACAGGTAGGTTGCTGGAATAGGAAATAAAGGAATAAATGGTCAGTTTCACAGTGTCCCCCAGGAATCTGTACCGCAGACAGTGCTGTTCAACATGTTCTTAAATGATCTGGAAAAAAGTGTAAACAGATGATACAAAATAACTCAAGATAGTTAAAACCAAAGCGTTATAAAGGGAACTCACCAAATTGGGTGACCGGGCCACAAAGTAGCAGATGAAATTCAGTACTGATAAATACAAAGAATTGTGCATTGGAAAATGTCCCCATTTTAAAATAGGGCTATTAGAACTCGAAAAGCTACAGAGAAGAGCAACAAAACCGATTAAGGGGTGGAACAACTTCCCTATGAGGAGAGATTAAAAAGACTGGGACTAGGGATGTTAAACATCGAGAAATTGACTTTTTGATGAATTGATAGGGCGCCTCCACCTTTGGCAATAGGACGAAAGCACCTCATGGAGCCAGGAGTCAGCTGGGGACTCACCCGCTGACCCCCGGCTCCACACGGCTCTGCTGCTTTGAAATACTGTGAGGAGCCTGACACCGGGTTCCCCACAGCATTTCAAAGCGGCAGCGTCGCATGGAGCCCAGGGTCAGTGGGGGAGTGTCCAGCTGGTCCTAGGCTCCATGTGGTGCTGCTGCTTTGAAACGCCACATGCTGCCTTGGGACACCCTTACTGACCCCGGGCTGCATGCAGCATTTCAAAGCGGCAGCGTCGCATGGAGCCTAGGGTCAGCGGGGGAGTGCCCAGCTGGTCCTAGGCTCCATGTGGTGCTGCCGCTTTGAAACGCCACATGCTGCCTTGGGACACCCTTACTGGCCCCGGGCTGCATGCAGCATTTCAAAGCAGCAGCGCTGTGTGGAGCCTGAGGTCTGGCGCTTTGAAGTACCCCCACCACGCCCCCTCACCCCACTGCCTCTTTCTGATAGAGGCAGCAAGGGGGAGAGAAGTGACTAGTCGGCTAGTCATTCACATCCCCAACTGGGACTGTTAGAAAAGAGACAACTAAGAGGGGATATCGGAGAGGGCTACACAGTCACGACGAGCGAGGGGGTCACCAAATGAAATGAAGAGGCACTTGAAAATTGCCCTTTTCTGTTCGTTCTCACTGAAGCATCTGGCACTGGCCACTGTTGGCAGGCAGGATACGGGGCTGGCTGGATCAGTTATCTGATCTGGCCATTCTCCTGGATAATGTAAACGAGGGTTGGAAAAGAAAGGAGGAAAAACGAATCTTGCTCGTTGGGACACATACTATGTGACTGCAGCCTGAGACGCGCTCTGTGATCAGTTCATTTGCCACTGACACACAGACGCCTCGGGGGCGGAATGCAAATGCTGATTAAAACCATGCAGCACCAGCGGGTAACAGTTTGTCATAGGAAGTGAGGGTACCACTGAAAGTGCAAAGGGGATGTCATTGCCTGCTCCCATCCTTCTAAAAAAGGTTGGAGGGTCGGGCATGTCCACAAATACTCGGGGACTTTGTTTAATGTCTCATCTGAAAGAAAGGGTGCAGCGCCGTCCTCCTGTGACAGGGTGCCAAGTCCTAGGACCCCGAGTGGAGAGACAAGAGCTATTTTTGCTGATTCAGCCTGGCAGCCAGACCAGATCATAGACTCATAGACTTTAAGGTCAGAAGGGACCATTATGATCATCTAGTCTGACCCCCTGCACAGTGCAGGCCACCCCTCTTAGAATAATCCTCTCACCTATATCTCAGATATTGAAGCCTTCAAATACTTTGAAGACCCCAAGATGCAGAGAATCCTCTAGCTGTGATCTATACCCCATGCTACAGAGGAAGGCAAAAAACCTCCAGGGCCTCTGCCAATCTACCCTGGAGGAAAATTCCTTCCCGACCCCAAATATGGCGATCAGCTAAACCCTGAGCATGTGGGCAAGACTCATCAGCCAGACACCCAGAAAGTTCTCTATAGTAACTCCTGTCATCCCTCCAGATGGGCCTGATGAAGTTCAATACAGAAGTACAGAGGGTTTGAGAGTTTGAGGATCTTGCTGTGGAAGAAGAAACTAGGGTGAAAAAGCTTCTTCAGGAGAACAGCCACGCTCAAGAGAAAGCTTAGCTCCGATGTAGGGTTTCTTGTTTTCCAGGTTAGCTGTTAGTCCCTGGTGGGTGCATGCTGCGCTAGAAGCAGGGTACGGAGCCATAGAGCCATGTCACAGCCTTATCTCAGTTCTGGAAAGCACCCCCTAGTTAATCAGCAACACTGGACACCTGGGTGGTGCTCGGGCATAGGCTACGCAGGGCCTTGCCTGTGGGAGCTGGACTAGCACTGGAAACCCTTCTCCTGGGTTACATGGGAAACAGCCAGCTGCAGCATACGATTTCCAGAGACACATCCAGAGGTGCAGATCAGACTCTCTCTCGCCGTGCGCTGCACATGGGTTGTGCAAGTCTCTGTCTGCAGCCCTGCTCCCGGCTTACTGGCACTGCATTTACAGACAGGAGGCTGCCTAATGCATGAATCCAGCTGCTTTCTTGCTGTAGTTGCTGGCCTGACATCGTGCGCTTGTTTCTGACTCCACATGTTTCCCTCTTGTCTTGTGTTTCTTTTCTGTGCAGGGGATGCTCCTTTCTGTACTCCGGAGCAGTATAAGGAATGTGCCGAGCCTGCCCTGGGTTAGTACGCGGAGGGTTCTTGGGCTCCTTGTGGCTGTTCGTGCTGGCTGGCCTGTCTCTTTGCTGAGTATAATGACTGTGTCAGACACCCCGAGCTGCCTGTAGCCTGCCCCGCCCTGGGTCAGGGATAATCCAGTAGAGGCAGCACAGGGACAGTCGAAATGTCCATGCATGCAGGCTCTTCCCTTTGGGGAAGAGATCCTTTGTTCTGCGTTTGTACCCCACCAAGCACAGTGGAGTCCTGGCACTACCGTAATATGCCTAATAGTGCAGGGCCAAGCACAATGGGGTCCTGGTCCATGAGTGAGGCATCTTGGTGCTACCATAATATGCCTAAGCACAAGACAAATGCATAGCAGCTGATACAATGGGGACCTGATCCCAGAACTGGACTGCAGGGCACCACTCCAATACAAATAACAAATAGTAAAGGGGATAGGCTGGGCCAGAGCTATGCCCCCCATATCCCAGGGCACAGCACTTCCCACTCCAGCCCAGCCCAGCCCAGAGCAGAAGCAGAAGCAGAAGCAGCTGCTTTTTTCCTAGACATGTTACTAAAAGAGGACTTTCTGCCCAGCCCCGCCACAATGTTCAAGCTGCGTAAATAGTATGCCAGGACTTATTAAAATGGCCGGGGAATGCAGGGCCCCAGGGACTTTCACAGCATCTTTGCCCAGCGACAGCTGCTGTTGCTTCCCCAGGCCTCCTAATGGACAGATGGAAATAACAGGATAAAAACGTCACGTCCTGGAAGGGACGGGAACGTTACTGATCTCTGGTGAGAGGGATTAGTTTAGAGGGAGGGTGGGTTATTCATCACCTGCATAGCTTTGCAGGCTCTATGATGTTCTGCACAGCCTTTCCTTGACTCCTTCACATCTGTATGCATAAACCACACCAGAAACCACACAAGACGGGGTTTGGTCAGTCCCAATGCAGAGGAAGCAGAAATCACGTCATGGGAACTGGGACGACTGAGCCGGACCTGATATGTTCTGACCCCTAGGAACTGAGAGAATTCACTGGTTTACAGAGACCTGTTGCTCCATAGCTAAGTGTTCAGTGGATAAGCCTCTACACACACCCACATACACTCTCTCTCTCTCTCTCTCTCTCTCCTGCAACATCTGTGTGTTTGGACAGACCTAGCACAATGGGGTTGTGTTCCATGCCTGTGGCTCCTAGCTGTTATCACAGCACAACTAACAAACAATAATCTTTGTTATTTTCTGGGATCCCTGTGGTCAACTGAGCAGCAGTGATGGGCTGACTAGAGTTTTTCCATCGTTTTCTCTCTTGTACCAACTTCATGGCTTCTTTCATCTTTAAACCATTTTTGTTCTGTGCCCTGCTTTGCCGTGTCAGCCCAATGCATGCTCAGCGCCATCTCTGGTTTCTTCCTTCACTTGTATTATCCTGCATTGTATCTCCTCCAGGCCCATTCTTGACATGTGTCCAAACCGCTGCATTTGTCCTATTTGAAGCTCTGCAACAGCTTTATTTCTTGCCCTGGGTGTTTTAATCTCTTCTTTTTTCATTTTCCGCTGTCTTGAAATTCTCGCTCTTCCCCTCAGCCACTTCATTTCAGCAGTCGAAATCTGTCATTCACCGCTTCCCTCCCACCTCAGCACTGCGACCCAGACAGCCGTGTCAGTGTGACACTTCTGCGTTTGCGGAAATGACAGGAGCCTTCCAGCTGTCGCCGAGTTTCCTGAATGCAATAGTGGCAAGTCCACTTCTTTTTATGCCATCTTCACAATCTCTATTCTTTGATACTGGTCTTCAAGGCACAGCCCTTTCCCCACCTGCTGTAGCCCTTTGCCTCCAAGTTTGAGCTTTGCCTGTCTCTGGTTCTCTCATTATTGTCATTTGGTCTTCTCCAATCCAGATTTTTCTGCTTCCCTGGCCTTCCTTGTCTGTGAATCCTCCTGGGTCCATGCTGTGTGGCCAGTATCCGTGGCTAAGTGCTGTTCTCCCACAGAACATGACTCCTCCTGTCACACACTGCAGTGCTCAGCCATCCATCAGCCTCCAATACCTGGCTGTACAAATCTGGGCATAGAATCCATTCTTGTCTCACATCCGTGGCTGTCCCGAACCTTTTCATCAACTTCAGAGCTACTCTCACCACCCTCATCTACAAGCTTCACATGTTTTAAAGCGACTGGGACTTTTCAGTTTAGAAAAGAGGAGACTGAGGGGGGAGATGATAGAGGTCTATAAAATCATGAGTGGTGTGGAGAGGGCTGATAAAGAAAAGTTATTTATTAGTTCCCTAAATAGAAGAACTAGAGGACACCAAATGAAATTAATGGGGAGCAGGTTTAAAACTAATAAAAGAAAGTTCTTCTTCACACAGCGTGTAGTCAACCTGTGGAACTCCTTGCCAGAGGAGGCTGTGAAGGCTAGGACTATAATAGAGTTTAAAGAGAAGCTAGATAATTTCATGGAGGTTAGGTCCATAAAAGGCTATTAGCCAGGGGATAAAATGGTGTCCTTGGCCTCTGTTTGTCAGAGGCTGGAGAGAGATGGCAGGAGACAAATCGCTTGATCATTGTCTTCGGTCCACTCTCTCTGGGGCACCTGGTGCTGGCCACTGTCGGCAGGCAGGATACTGGGCTAGAAGGACTTTTGGTCTGACCCAGTACGGCCGTTCTTATGTTCTTATGTTTTCTACTGGCTTCATCAGTGCTTCAGGGGGCCAGACATTCTCAGAACTTATCACAAGCCTGTCAGGCAAATTCTATCAAAAGCCCATGTGAAGTCTATAAAGCTGTTATGGCAGGTTTGCTTGTGTTCTGTGTAATTCTCTGCTACCCGTCTTATCACAAATAACTGATCTATTGTATTTCCTGGCTAGTCCCTCCAAAAGCGCCACTTCCCTGTTCCTCTGCGGTATGGTCCTGGTGAATGCTTCCATGGCACACTCCATGAGCGGATTCCTCTGCAGTTCTCTCCTTTTTTGTAGATCAATATTAGAGTTACTGTCTCCTGTTTGCTAGGTACCTGCTCAAGTTTATAACCCTGCTTGAGTAGCTTAACCTACGGGCAGCAGCTCTGTAGCTGCCTTGTCACTTCTCAGCCCCCTTTTGTTTTTCAACATTTCTATCAAGAGCTTAGATTCTCTTCTAAGAATTCTGGCCTCTGGGTCTCCCTCATTTGTGCTGGGATTATTCTGCCAATCGGCTGCCTCTCCCGTGTTCTGCTCCTGGTACGGCTCTTCAGAGTATTCTTTTCATCACTTATTCTTTGCTTGCTCGTCCTCAATTATTTGCTCGCACTTGTCTTTCTCCACCGACATCTACAATTCATACATTCAATACAACTCAGTTCTCTTATCTTGTGATGCAGTTCACATTGCCTGTTCTTCACCTGCTTTATATTGTTCGCTTACCGAGTTGTTTCCATCTCTCTTCACCTTCAGTTTTATCGTAGCTGAGTCTGTTGCATTCAGCTCTGAGACTTACCTCCTTCTTTTTAGTCTCCTGCAGTTTCCTATGCTTGTCGTTTAACTGCTGTTCTTCCTTCGTTATCCTCCTTGGCCTGGTAACTATAAATGTGTTCAGCTCCCACATAATCCCATTTTTACACTGTTCCTTGCTCTTCAGTGTTCATTTCTTCATTCACCACAGATGTGAGGGGTTTTCCAAACATTTGTTACTACTCTCTGGTTCTTCCATTTGCCCATGTCGTAGATCTTAGTTCTTGGCACGTTTCAGAGTCTCTCAGCCTTCTCAGACTCCGTGGATGCCAGCGCTAACCCCTGATCCCGTCTGATACCAGCCTCCAGTGATCTGCACAGCAGCATGCTTGATTTCCATCTGTGATTCACAAGCCCAAAGTCTACCACAGGGCTATGGCCACCTCCTCTGCAACTTTCTTAGCGGAAACAGCACATTTGTTGTCAGCTGAGTGTTGCTTAGACAGGAGCTCTGTAGCCTTTCTCTCTTCTGTTTTCTTCAGCTAATCCCAGTCTGCCTACAGCTCCAGAAGAGGAGTGCCAGGCTGAGACACTTCCCCATGACAATCCCGTCGCCATAACATGTCTTGTCTTACTGTCTGGAGAGTGTTCCAAAATGTGCCATGTTCTTCCCTGGGTGCTGCTGAGGCTGGCATGTGTATTTGGGCTACCAGAGCTGCATGAGGTTTGATTCTGAATCGCACATCAGCACGTGAGCAGACAGCATGTTCAGTGCCATAGGAGCCTGGCGTGGCTTCTTTGACTGGAATGCAGCTCCATCCTGGTGTCCACCATCAGGCGTCAGTATCCCACAGTCATGAGGGAAAATCACCTTTTGCTCCAGAAACCAGCGATTTCCCACTCGTGTCTGTTCAGCGTGTGCATTTTAACTACAGTCCCTCCAGTGCGATAACTGTTCCCCCTTCCATGGTCCAGTGCACACCTTACCCTGTGGGTTCATGGCGGGATGCTGTGTTGCATGCTGTTCTCTTTGTGCATGTTTGCTGCTGCCTCGGCGTCTGGGCAGTGAGCGCAGCCCTTGTTTGCATGGGTGACAACCAAGCTGGCCGCTTTCCTTTGTCTTACCCTTTGTCATTCACTTTCTGTGGTCTCCATCTGTTGGCTCCTTGGCTTTGTGGTTGACCAGTTTATCATAATCCACCTGCAACAAAGCTCTAAGCTACCCACTAGCCTGCCCCATCACCGCTTTCACCAGTGTTATATTTTGGGGGCATGTTCACACAGCAGTGTTATTTCGGAATAACTGACGTTATTCTGAAATAACATAGTCCACGTCTACACTACAAACTGTTATTTCGACATAACGTCAAAATAATGTCGAGCTGGAGGACTTCTTACTCCGCCTCCTGTAACCCTCATTTCGCGAGGAGGAAGGGAAGTCGGAGGACGAGCGCTCTGCCTCGGACTTCCAGCTGTGTAGACAGCACCAAAGCCGAAATGAGCTATTTCGACTTCGGCTACGCAATTGACGTAGCTTATTTCGGCTTTAGCCCCGCTGTGTGGACGCCCCCGGAAGATGCTGTGCCAGGTTCACCAGAGGAGATGTGGTGCACTTGGGGACCAGATGTGTCCTTCTGCTGCTCACTAGGGTTATCGTATCAGCAGAGGCCAGGTCTCAGGGCGTGTTGTGACACAGCAGGCCCTTGGAAACACCATGGAAGATGTCAGCTGATTCTTTCACAAAGAACCTTACCTGGGACACAGAGCATGGGCCTGTGAAGAATTTCAGCACATGCCTCGCTAGCTATATAGTCTGCGGCTGCGATGCACTGAGGCACCTGGTAGCGAGGTGTGTGTTGGAGCAATCCGTACAGATAAGATTGACTGTGAAATGCCAGCTCTTTGCATGGCCACATTGTTATTAACAGTGCATCCAAGCTGTAAGGCTCATAGGAGGAATATTAAATACAGGACTATGTAGCACTTTAAAGACTTAAGATGGTTTATTAGATGATGAGCTTTCGTGGGCCAGACCCACTTCCTCAGATCAAATAGTGGAAGAAAATAGTCACAACCATATATACCAAAGGATACAATTTTAAAAAAATGAACACACAGGAATAT
This sequence comes from Pelodiscus sinensis, assembly GCF_049634645.1. Classification (NCBI taxonomy): domain Eukaryota; kingdom Metazoa; phylum Chordata; order Testudines; family Trionychidae; genus Pelodiscus; species Pelodiscus sinensis. The sequence goes on along the minus strand of NC_134739.1, from coordinate 3,208,149 downwards.
TAGTCCCTTAGCTGAACATTTCCATACTGTTTAATCTCTTTTAATTGCCATGTAACCTACCTCTAAGGACATTTTAGTCAAAAGCAAAGGATAGAAATAAAGGGCAAAATTTTCTCAGGTACCTAAGCGATTGAGGAGCCTGTGTCTTTTCAAACGGTTAAGCTCTTGAGGCCATAGTCTAAAGGCATTTAGGTGATTAAAGACCTAGTAGTGTACCAAAGGGCGTTAGGTACCAGCACAGGTTTAAAATACCACTAGGCACCTGCCTACATCCTTAGACACATTAATACCTTTAAGGGACCATGATGGCACTGCCCTGGCGCCACAGCGATGCTGCTGTATCCCCGGAGTGTAGCCTCACAGCCCGCAGCTCCGCAGGGAGAGCCAGGGTGTCAGAAGCTTCTTCCACTGGCCGTGCTGTGCCCGTGTGGGAGACAGCTGGCGAAGTGGTGGGAGACAGCTGGCAAAAAGGTGCTGCTCAGGGTATGGACTCCTCACCCCCCTTCCCCTCCCCCGTGATGTCGCTATGGCAACCTGCCTTTTTCAATATAGACCAGGCCTAAGCCACTTTGGAAAGTGGACGGAGGCTCCGAAGCCACTTAGATGATTTAGAAGATTTCACCCACCGTCTTCAAGACCCCATCCCTCCAGTCAGGCTTTTACCCCCTTGGACTGCCCCAGGGTGGAGCCCAAACCTGTGTGACATTGCACCTGCAGGCCCCCGTCCATCCCGGGGAGGGGGCGTCTGTATCTCCAGGCTGGGAGGGATGACTGTAGTGGAGGAGGGGTGGGTTGAACTCTGCTTGTTCAGCCCTTCCCTGGCCAGAGCTGCCTGCCCCTTGCTGCAACTCTTTGCTTTGAATCATCAAGGAGAAAGGGCCCATCCTATGTCCCAGGGGTGCCAGGCCCATCCATTGCCAGCGTTGGGGGGCAGGGCTTGAACCCTGGAGCTCTGGCTACCTTTTCCCTACGCCACTGCAGACCCCCCAACCTCCCTGTATTCCGGGCCCTGCCTTCTCCTTCCTGTTGCCGTATTCGGCCTCTGCTTGTGAGAGGGGAAGTTTTGCCTCTTAGAGGCACCCCGGGGTGGAGTGTGATTGCCCCAGGCCTCTGGGTGGGGTCTCCATAGGCCCGCTGATGGGGGGCGGACAGACGCAGCAATTACCCTGGGGCCTAGTAATTCTAAAGGACCCGTGGCTCCCAGCCACTGCTGCCATGGCAGGGGCAGTGCCCAGAGATCCGGGCCCTTCCAGGCCCTGGGCTGCTCTAGGGTGGGGGACACGGCTCCGGAGGGCTGTGCAGGGCAGTGGGGGTTGGTGTTCAACCCCTGTCCTGGCTTCTCCCTGAGACCTGCTTCCCTCTCCTGTTTGCAGATTTGCTTGCGGAAAAGGACAGCAATTACTGTATCTGCAGGATGCCCTGTAACCTGACCAGGTACAACAAAGAGCTCTCCATGGTGAAGATCCCCAGCAAGACTTCAGCCAGATACCTGGAGAAGAAGTTTAACAAGTCTGAAAAATACATCTCGTAAGTGCGGGTGCTGCCGGGCCCCCTTTCTCAGGGGTGGTTGTGTGAGTGGGCGGAAAGGGCAGATGGGACGGCTGTGGCCATGCAAACTAGGGGCCAGGAGATCTCACTTCGGTTCCCCTTGTGCTGTTGTCATTGGGCAAGTCACTTCCCTGCCCACCGTTTGCCTCGTCTATGTAGCCGGGACTGTCCCAGCCCCGGGGGTCGCAGGTCTCTGTTGGGATTGTCCTACAGGCACTCGTGAGAGCTGGCTGCAGTTCACATTTTCACAGGACAGTTGACAGTAGAGGGCGCTCTAGCTCAGGGAAGTTTCTTTGCCCACAGGCTAAACACTTGCCCAGGACCCGGGTTCAAATCTCAGCTCTGCCGGGAGCTTCCTTTGTGACCTGGTGTGACGTAGTGGGGGTACTTGCTGGGCTGTGGTGACCTCTGCTGTCTGGAGCAAGACCCAGCAGGGAAAACCTCACTATGCAAAGGTGATGCCAAACCTGTTGAGCCAGATAAACCCCATGGAGAGGAACAAAGGAAGGGGGAATGCTGCCCTGGCTGGGGGGCAGGGCTGGAAGGGAGTGAGTTAGAGTGGCTGGCTGGGAGCATGGAGGAGACAGCCTAGGGAAAGGGGCTGGAGTTTAGGGGCCCAGTCTCCCCCCATCTCAAGGGGGCCTGAGGCATCCTAGCCCAGCTCTGTGACCAGATTACATCTGTGCTGTGCTGTATCCTGGAGAGGGAATAAAGTTCCTCTATTCCACCGGCTGGTGGAGTCTGTTTGTGCCATTTCGGGGCTGCAGGAGATGGGGGACCCCCAACGCGCCGTCACACCTGGTCCAGCTCAACGAGGTAGTTCTCTGTCTATACAGTGTGATGTGCTCAGGCCACGGTGGCCAGTCACGCACGATGGCTGTTTCCTGAGTGAACAGCACCTGTCAACCACGGGCCAGCTGGTGTCAGGCCAAAACCCTCCTCTGCTAACGCTGCCTTCTGGCTGCTTCTTCCCTGTGGACTGAGTGGCTACATCTACAGTGGCATGATTTTCCAGAAATGCTTTTAACGGAAAAGTTTTCCGTTAAAAGCATTTTCGGAAAAGAGCGTCTAGATTGGCACGGACGCTTTTCCGCAAATTTTAGCCATCGCCATTTTAGCCATCGGGGCTTTTTTGCACAAAACAGTACTGTGCTGTCTACACTGGCCCTCTTGCGCAAATGATTTGCTCAAGAGGGCTTTTGCCTGAACGGGAGCAGCACAGTATTTCCGCAAGAACACTGACAATCTTACATGAGATCGTCAGTGCTCTTGCGGAAATTCAAGCGGCCAATGTAGACAGCTGGCAAGTTTCTCCACAAAAGCGGATGATTTTGCGGAAAAACTTGCCAGTCTAGACACAGCCCTCGTCTTTTGCGTGGAGCCAGGGTGTAAAATCCTAGGCTCCGCACTCAGAATGGCTAGTCAAGGTCCACCCTCTGCCTGGGCTCCCTTAGCTTTGCAACCAAGATTGCTGTGGCGACAGGAAAATCACCCCGCTCCCTCAATGTCTCGGAGGCCTGGGCCCAGCCGGTGGGTTCTACAGGGCGGCTGGGCGGGATCACAAGTGGGATGGACCAAAGAAGGAATTGGACTCTGCTCCTGGGCCCAGGCTCCGTATGGGAACACCGGCAGAGATCCCATGTGCTGAGAGTCCTTCTCTTGCCAGCTGGGGCCACCGGGCCCTTCCCGCAAGAGAGAGGAGCAGTCAGGGTTGGGAGACTCTGGAAAATCGCCCTGCTCGGCCCCACGGCCTGGGCTGGATGCAGGAGTCTCTGGGGAAGGCTCTTTGGCCTGCGCTGCACAGGAGATCAGACTAGAGGGGCATGAAGGCCCCAGCTTTTGCATCTCTGACGGTGGGATAAGGCTGGTGGGTGCCGAGACGGAGCAGCAGGCACACTGGGGGAGGCAGCAGCAGGGCTGGTGTTCTCACAGATTTCTCCTCTTCCTGCAGGGAGAATATTCTCGTGCTGGATATATTTTTTGAAGCACTCAACTATGAGACAATTGAGCAGAAAAAAGCCTACGAAGTGGCAGCCTTACTTGGTAAATGAAAATGTGATTCTATAAATTTCTGCCTTGGAATATGAGCTTGTGTGGGTGGAGGAGTGTGCGTACAGGAGAGCTGGAGGTGGGCAGGAGAAGTGCAGGTGGTGGTGTATATGTGCAGGAGAACAGGAGGTGCATGTGCACATTCAGGAGAGGTGGATGTGTGAGTGTGCATGTGCAGGGGAGGTGGAGGTGTGCGTGTGCAGGGGAGGTGGAGGTGTGCGTGTGTGCATATGGGAGAGATGGAGGGGTGTGTGTGTGTGCGCTTACAGGAGAGCTGGAGGGGTGTGTGTGTGTGTGTACGTGCATGTGCAGGAGAAGTGGAGGTGTGCATGTGAGTGCAGGAGAGTTGGAGGTGTGCGTGCACGTATGCGGGAGAAGTGCAAGTGTGTGTGTGCAGGAGAGGTGGAGGGGTGCATGTGTGTGTGGGAAAAGTGCAGATGTATGTGTTAAATGTGAGATAGTGTCCATTATCTTTCGAAAAAGCAGATTGCTTTTTCGATGCACTTTTGTGTGTGGATGCTCTCTTTTGGAAGAAGTTTTCGAAAAAAGGTTCTTCTGAAAGAAGCCTGCAGTCTAGACATAGCCTCAGTGTGTGGGTTACACATGTGAACGTGCAGGAGAGGTAGAGGGTGTGTGTGTGTGTGTGCAGGAGAGATGGAGGTGTATGCATGTGTGTGTGCGCACGCACGCAAAAGAGATGGAGGTGTGCATGTGCGGGAGAGGTGGAGGTGTGTGTGTGTTTGTGTGCAGGAAAGGTGGAGGGGTGTGTGTGTGTGTGTGTGTGTGTGTGTGTGTGTGTGTGTGTGTGTGTGTGTGTGTGCAGGAGAGGTGGAGGTGTGTGTGTGTTTGTGTGCAGGAAAGGTAGAAGGGTGTGCGTGTGTGTGTTTGTGCAGGAGAGATGGAGGGTGTGTTTGTGCAGGAGAGGTGGAGGCGTGTGGGTGTGCAGAAAAGGTGGAGGGGCGTGTGTGTGTGTGTGAGTGGGAGAGATGGAGGGGTGTGTGTTCAGGAGAGGTGGAGGGGTGCATGTGTGGGGGTGTTGGTGTGTGCGCAGGCTGAGTGAGCACACATTTTGCTTGTCACTGGCGTGGGATGCGGATACCAGTGCGTTGCCGGGGATTTGCCACCTCTTGGACTATGGCCCTTCTCTCTGTCCATGGGCTGGGGTGCTCACTCCGGCTCTCGGCCTGCAGAGGGTCCCTCCGTCACACTCCCCCTCCTGCCCCGGCGGGGTACCATGTCCCAGCAGACAAGCAGGCTGGACGCCGTGTGCAAGCCACGTTCCCAGCGGCGGGCGGGGTATCCTGCCCTGCCTGCTACTCCGGGTTCCAGCCTAGGGCCTGTGACCAGCACCTACAGCCCTGCGCCGTCTGAGACCCAGTTACTGGTTCCCTGGCTCCTCCCTGCACAGCGGCTCTGTCTCCTGACCTGGCCCTGGGCTCGCTCCCCAAGGCTCCTTCTCCCCTCTCAGCCTCTTGCCAGACCCTCCAGGGCTCACGCTCCTCCTGCCTCTCCTTGTGCCTGGCCAACTCCCTCTGCCCCGTGGCAGTAGCTGAGGCCCCGCCGTGCACTCGCTTCCTCCCCAGCTCTCCGCCGCGCCATGCAGATTCCTCAGCCATTCGCCCCTCAGGGGCCCTAGCACCCCTCCTGGAGCCGTGTCCCACGTGACGGTCCCTGCTGGCTCACTCAGCCCTTGCATGGCATCGCCCCCCGTCTCTGGCTTTCCTGTCACCAGGCCTGGTCTGGGAGCAAACCCCACAGGGGAGAGGAACGGACGCTCATCCGTGATTGGCCAGCAGGGCTGACCCATCTGTGCTGCCTGTACGTGCTGCACCAGCCCCGGTAGGACAAGAGCTGAGCACAAGCCCCATGGTCGTTTACAAGAGCTCTGGGCACTTGCCAGGTCTGAGCGAGACCAATAGCTCCCCCCTTACAAAGTGGCCGGTTGGGTTTTTAAAGAGCATGTGCCCAGCAGGGCTCAGTGTCACGTCACCTCCAGCTGACAGCAGCCCCCAAAGAACTGGCCTTTCCTTGAATGGCTCCCATCCAGGCATTAAAGCAGCTCCCTGCTGCTTACTTAGCAAGCGCTAGCGGGCTCCAGCATTCCCCGGAGGCTGCATGCTTGTGCAGCCACTAAAGGAAGAGTAAAATGCTGCCCAGCTTAGCAGAGCCACACAGCTCGGATTTGCATTTCTACTGGTGGTGCACATTCACGCGTGCCTTAGTGCACATCAAATTATTCCGCCTGCGGGTGGAAAAATTCCGCCCATGGATGGAGAACATTGATGGTGAGCTGAGTGTCAGGCGCGGCTGGGGCTCGTTGCATTGTTGGTGAAGGCTGAGGCCTTGCTCCTCTCCCTCACACTCATCCAAGGCTCCTTTTATCAACTGGAATCTCCCGTCCACTTTTTCTAAGGGATTCCAGTTCCCCCACGTCCCACCCGCCATCACGTCAGGCCAGGAGTTCTCATGGCTCCTCTGCACCCCCATCCCTCCTCCTCCCAAGTCTCGCACTCCTGAGGCTGCAGTGGAGCTTGTACCCTGCCCGGGCTGTCTGTCTGCTGCCCACACTTAGCACTGCACGCCCCAGGGCAGGGCCAAAGCAGAGCGAGGCTGGCAGTGGAACCTGCTTCAGTCCAAAATCCTGGGGAACCCACGCCCCCGGCAAAGGCAGATGATGCAAGGCCAGCCAGAGATGAGTGGCTCTCCGTATGTCTCCTGTATCTGAAAAGTGCCTCTCTGAGCGTGTGCAGCCCCCTGTCCATCCAACGATCCAGCCTGCAATTAGGATTCCAGATCCCTTGTGTCTGGGGAGGCAGACAGAGCATCTCACGGGCAGTCTCTAGGAGGAGGTGACAAGTCAGCGCGTCAGACTGAAACGGGAGCTGGAAAAGGTGACGGCTCGACAGCAGGAGCAGGCAGCTCTGCCGAGAGGTCTCCCTTGCCCCCAGGAAAGCTCTGTTCCAAGAGCAAAGCCAGCTCAGTCGACGGGTTGGAGCTCCGTCTCCGGAGCAGCCTGCACCATCTGGGGCACATGCAGCATCTCGCCCAATGAGTCGCCTTTGCCTGCAAGCCCTGGAAGTCTCTGTTCCCAGCAGATGGGTCCCTCCCACTGGCACTGGCAGCATGTTAGGTGCTCGGCTCCGTGTTCAAAGGTTCGGCTGGAGCATGCGAACTCCAGGAGCTAGAACTTCAAACGCTGCCTGCGCCAATTTCTATGAACATTACTAGGGACCTGCCAAACTCACAGCCACGGAGAACACAGCCTGGGCCTGGACCTCTGACCCCTGCGAAATGTGGCACCTGCAGGGGGGTCATCGCCCCCCCGCTGCTCCGCTTTCCGAGGTCGACGGCCAGCAACCGGCTGTTGGACGGGCACCCAACGTTGAAGGTAGCACCACTGCCAGCAGCACAGCCATGAGGGTGGCATGGTATGAGGAGGAGAGGGCTGGTCTTATGGATGGGCAACACACACCCCCCCACACCTCTCCCACACGTGTATACACACACAGATACATACACATATATACCCCCCCCCCCACACACACACACACACACAGCTAGCCCCCGGCCCCTTTAAACCTGAGTGATGGGCCTAGAGCTTTCCTAGCTCTGCCCCTTCTGGCTGAGGTCCTGCCCCTGCCACCCAGGACCCTGTGGGGGCCAAGCACCCATCCGCTGTAGGGCAGGCCCCCCTTCTCCACAGGGTGGTGTATGGCCCCAGCCTTCTCCTCCAGCCTGAGAGCAGGGGGAGATCAGGCGGCGTGTGGCCTCAGCCTTCCCTACCCCGGCTGCAGCACTGGGGAGAGAGAGGGTGGGCAGTGTTGGGCCCAAGTCTCCCTAGCCCATGGAGAGCTGGTGGGCCCCCCAGCCTCCATGGGGCTGAATCCCAGACAGCCCTGGGGGAGACGCTCTGAAGAGGGGCCAGTGTGTGGGCAGAGCCAGGTCGGCCTCTTGCATCCCGGGGCTCCATTCCGGGGGAGCAGGGCAGGTCTGGCACAGGCAGCTTGTGCCGGGCTCCTCTGGGGCTGGACCCTTCTGAGCAAACAGGAATGAGTAATGTGTGTGGGTGCTGCCAGCGCTGTGCGTGGGCTCGTCTGCCGCCGTCTGCTAGCGCCTGGCAGCCGGGGGAGGGAAGGCACCACGGGCTCTGCCGGGCAGGAAAACGGTTCCTGACGCACGGCTCCCTGCCACGCTGGGGACCCAGGAACTGGCAAGGTGAGAAGAGGGGCGAGGGCCGCCCACCTCCGCATGGAAGCGCTCAGGGCCCTGCCGAGGTGCAGAACACTCTGAGGGTATGTCTACACTACAAAGTTAATTCGAACTAATGGACGTTACACTAGCAAACCGCTAGTTCGAACTTAATTCGAACTAGCGGAGCGCTTAGTTCGAACTAGGTAAACCTCATTCTACGAGGATTAAGCCTAGTTCGAACTTACTAGTTCGAACTAAGGGCTGTGTAGCCCCTTAATTCGAACTAGTGGGAGGCTAGCCCTCCCCAGGTTTCCCTGGTGGCCACTCTGGCCAACACCAGGGAAACTCTATTGCCCCCCTCCCGGCTTTGGACCCCTTAAAGGGGCACGGGCTGGCTACGGTGCCCGTGCCAGGTGCAAGCCTGCCAGCACCCAGCTAGCAGACCCTGTACCTGGCACGGCTCGAGCCAGCCACCCAATGCCCCCCAGCCTCCCCCCTTCCCAGGACCAGGCTGGCGGCTCCCGGGAGCTTGCCCTGGACCGCAAGAGGCGGGCACCTGCCTGGTCTAGTGCGGACATCGTGGACCTCGTCCACGACCTCCACACTAGGCACAGGAAAGTGGCCGGCTAGGGCAGGAGAGCTGCCAGCCTGGCCACCCAGGAGCAGGTGTGCATGAAAATCAAGGGGGTCCACTGAGACCCCCGACCCTGAGCTCTGAGCTTACAATGGCCGTCCTGGGTCAGACCAAAGGTCCATCTAGCCCAGTAGCCTGTCTGCTGACAGCGGCCAACCCTAGGAACCCTGGAAGGGATGGACCGAAGACAGTGACCAAGCCATTTGTCTCGTGCCATCCCTCTCCAGCCTTCCACAAACTTTGGGCAGGGACACCACTCCTACCCCCTGGCTAATACCACTCCATGGACCCAACCTCCATGACTTGATCTCACTTCCCTTTAAACTCTGTTCTAGTTGTAGCCTTCACAGCCTCCTGCAGCAAGGAGTTCCACAGGTTGACTCTTTGCTTTGTGAAGAAGAACTTTCTGTTACTAGTTTGAAGCCTGCTACCCATTCCTTTCCTTTGGTGTCCTCTAGTCCTTCTATTATGGGAACTAATGAAGAACTTTTCTTTATGCACCCTCTCCACACTACTCATGCTTTTAGAGACCTCTATCCTGTCCCCGCTCCGTCTCCTCTTTTCTAAACTGAAAAGTCCCAGTCTCTTTAGCCTCTCTTCATATGGGACCTGTTCCAAACCTCTGATCATTTTAGTTGCCCTCCCCTCTCTCACCCTCTCTCTTCCCCTCTCCCACCTCCTTTTCCCAGTCTCCCCCAGTTTTGTTCAATAAAGAGAGATTCTATTTTTGACCACACGTTTTCTTTATTTTGTACATCAGGAAGGGGGGCTAGGGAAGGGTAAGTGGAAGGAGGTGAGGGAGGAATGGGGCACAAGCCCCCGATGGGGAGGACTGGGCTGGCTCTGCGGGCTTCTGGGGGTGGAAGCTCTCCTGCAGCCCCCCAATTGCCCCCTCTCCCCAGATGGCAGCCTGCGGCAAGTGCAGCCGGGCTGATGGCTGAGTGCTGTGATGTGCCCAGTGTGGGTACTCCGGGCACTCCAAGCCAGGACTGCTTTGCAAGCAGGGCACCCCTGAGAACTGTCTGTCCGGGGTGGGGGTCGGGTCCCTTTAAGCACAGCCCTTGGCTAGCCTGAGACAGCAGCTCCACGCTCTAAGTCCTAATCTGATGCCCTGCCAGCACTGCTTCCGGCCATCCTTAACCCCGGTTCAGGGTCCACGTAATGTGGACGCGCTAGTTCAAATTAGCAAAACGCTCATTCGAACTAGTTTTTTAGTCTGAATGCGTTAGTTCGAATGAGCTTAGTTCGAATTAACTAATTCAAACTAAATTAGTTCAAATTAGCGCTGTAGTGTAGACGTACCCTGGCAGAGGCCCCAGCAGGCTTTCCTGCAAGGACTACGAGCATCTTCCAGCAGTGCTGAGTCCCACTCCGGGACCGCGCTGGGGCTCAAGAGTAGGAAACGCCCAGTGTCCTGCTAGGCTCAAGGCCACGATTCCAGAGGGGACACATTTCGAGCCCATGGTCAGACCCATTTCCCACTGTCACTCGCTTGATCCTGGGCACCATCAAGCAGGGTGGAGCATTGGGGGGTCTAGCTGGGCATGAGACAAAGGCAAGACCTGCCACCCAGCCTTCGGGAGGGGAGGGGTGTTACTCTGTACCCACAGAAACGATGAGGAGTCACAGATTGATCTGGGCATAAGCCTTTGTGGGCAAAGACCCATTCTGAGCCCACAAAAGCTTGTGCCCAAAATCAGTGTTAGTCTCTAAGGGTACGTCTACACTAGCTTGTTAGTTCGAACTAGGTAGGCAAATGAGGGCAACTGGAGTTGCAAATGAAGCCCGGGATTTAAATATCCCAGGCTTCCTTTGCATGTTCCCGGGCGCCGCCGTTCCTCGTGGAATGAGGAGTAACAGTTAATTCGAACTAAGGAGTTAGTTTGAATTAACGTTTAACTGCCGTTCTAGCTGCGGGCAGTTAGTTCGGACTAAGGGGCATTTAAAAATGGCGGCGCCCGGGAACATGCAAATGAAGCCCGGGCTATTTAAATCCCAGGCTTCACTTGCAACTCCGGTTGCCCTCATTTGCCTACCTAGCTAGAATTAACGCGCTAGTGTAGACGTACCCTAAGAGTCTCCACCCAGCCGTGCAGCCTTCCACCTAACAACGTGCCCTCCAGACGGATGGCAAACCTAGAAGGCTCGTGCTCGGAGGAGGGACAAGCCACCCTTAGCTGTACTGCAGAAAAGACTCTGAGAGAAATATGCTGCCCAGCAAAATGGAAAAGGTTTCCTGGCTGGAGCTGGCATCTCTCTTTAGACGTACAGAGCCCAGCATCCCTCAGGAAATCACCTAACCCGCTTGTCTCCTTGGCCAAAGGCGCGGAGGGGAAGCTAGCTCTCAAATGGAGCTCTCTCTCCAGGCTGCATCCTGGTTGCTTATGAGTTCACAATGACCCCTCACCCTGAGGTGTGAGGGTCCACTCGACCCCGGTAGCCTCGCTCCCAGATGCCCTTCTCACGATTTGCAGAGGCAAGGTAGGGCTCTTTGCAAGCTTGTGCAGCGGACACATCCTTCCACGGCGCTGACCTCCAGTCTGTCATTCAGCCAAGGTCCTCAGCCCCATCCTCAGTGACCACGCTTGTGAGTGACCTCGGCCTCAAATCCTCCTGGGGACCATCACTGGAAGAAGAGAGTGAAGTGACTTACCTTTTCCAGTAACCAGAGTTCTTTATGGTGTATGGTCCCCAGAGGTACTCCCCCTGCTTCCCTCTGCTGCTGATCCTTCCTGGAAGTAGCGGGAGAGGCGGACGGTCTGCACTGCTTTGGAGATCCAGCCCGACAGGAGGGCATCAGTGCGGACGCTGTCGGCGGAAGTCTGAGTCTCAGGTGCATGGAGCACTGCGCACCGCAAGTGGGATGCGCACAGGGAGCGTGCTTCTGGAAGAATCCCAGGTACTGCACCTTTCTCCGGACATCTCCAGGAAAGGAGTGGATGAGAAGTAGAATCGCAGGCCGGGAGCCAATGGACCAGATAGGCTCGTGCATGGCCGTTCCAGTGTTCCCTGTAAGCTGGGCGCTTGTGCGGCCGCTCAGGAGACATTCCAGTGCCTCTCAGCTGATGAGCCGAGCGCCCACAGCCTGCTTTGTGCTTCTCCTGGTGGTGCACATTCACACGTGCCTTGGTGGACATAAAAATTCATTCAATAGGGGCAAGTTCGGAGCCCTACATCCGGAACTCACAGGGGCCCTTTTCAAAGAGCCCAGCTATCCTGGGATGCGCGGTGAAACGGCAGGGTGGTGGCAATCGATGTTCCTGCTAATCTTTTCCATCCATGTGTGGGGTTTTTCCACCCACGTGCAGAATAAATATTGATGTGCACAGAGGCACGTGTAAATGTGAACCACCAGCAGAAATAAAACAGCCGTGGGCACTCTGCTAGTCAGCTGGGCAGCACCTGGAACTCTCCTGAGTGGCTGCCCACGCGCCCAGCTGGCAGGGAACATTGGAACGGCCATGCAGGCCCCAGACGTATGAGAGTGGGAACCATATGGCGGAGGGGCATGGAAGTGCCCCCTGAAATGAACGCAAAGCCTGCACGGGCTCCTTCTGGCCTGGGCCAAGTCAGTGCCTGTGGGGCCCCAGGGATACTCTGAAGAGAACCGGCAGGCCTGCGGGCTCCCAGCAAATCCCCCAAGGGCCGGACCCACACGAGGAGCGACGGGGGCATGAGGAGGCCTCATGGGATGGAAATCTCTGATTCTTCCCCCAGTGACACAAGCTTAGGCCAGGGGGCAGGTGGCTTTGCTCCGGCCCTCTCCTCAGAGCAGCTGCGAGCTGAGAGGAACCTGGCCAGGAGCGAGTTGGACGGGGAGAATGTGTCCTGCATGGAGGTGGGGTCAGGCCGGGGCGTGGCCAGTAGGATCCAGGACACTAGGGTGGGCAGGCCCAGCCCCCGAGCCGGAGGGCAAGAGGATGGAAGGAAGCAGCGGGGGCAGGGAGGCAGCGAGTTCAGCGCCCTCAGTGGCCCTGCACCAGCAATGGGGCTGCTGCTGTTTCTCTAAGGCCACGTGTTCCGGATGCTTTGCACCTGCAGCCGAATGGGCTCATGCAGATTACCCTTCGCTTGGGGTGCGTCCCAGCCAATACAGCAAGGGGAAGGGGGAGACCAGGTAGCCTCTGCAGCTCACACTCAGCGGATGGGTCTTGCCCGAGATGGAGGAGCTAGGGAAGGCCCAGTGTTATTACGGCTACAGGGATGCACCCTGGCCCAGCCTTCCTGCTGCCTGTTGCTAGCAGATTGGTGTCTGCCTGTGACTGCAGCAGCGGGGGAGCAGGCGTCCCCAGCCGCACCTACCGCACTAGGGCCCTGGCTGGCGGGGCTGGCTTTGATGTGCCTGCAGCAAGAGGGGAGCCAGGACACCGCCAGGCGACAGAACGCCCTGCCTCGGCAGCCAGCATGAGATGTGCAGCCATTTGCTGTAAAAAGCTGCATAACGCTCATTTGCATAATGTTATTAATTAGACATTGTTCTCCCCCCCATTGGCCCAGCTGCAAAGTGCTAGCTCCGGGCTCCCTCGCCTCGCGGCCCTTCCCCGCAGCTCGGCTGGAAAACAAAGCAAGAAGAGTTCACCTGGGACAAAACTCCACATGCTGCTCGCACCTGCCTTTGCTGGCTGCGTCCATGAGTTAGCTAATTGCTGATGGCCCCTACCCCCCTGCCGATTCCTCTGGTTTTTATTGTCTTTAGCACTAGGCAGAGATACAAGCGCTGATCTGATTGGCTAAGGCCCTTCTCCAGGTCTCCTCACTGTGATACTGGAGCATCTCCCACTCCTTAGCTGCACCCCTCAGCCTGGCGAGCCACCCCATGCGGCTGGGAAGTGAGCCATGGCGCGGCAAAGTGACTTGCCCCAGGTTCCACCAGCAGCCTGTGGCAGAGCTAGGGAATGAACACAGGGTTCCCCAGTCCCAGGCTACTCCCCTACCCGCTAGACCATCTTTCCGTAGCTGGGACAAAGGGCTGGGTGAAATCGGTGCAAATCTTTTTCACAGAAATTAATGGGGGAATTTCTGACCTTTGGCTCCTCTGACTTCGCACCCACCTGCACATGCTGGGGGACTGAGCCTGACCAAACCCTTCTGCATGGAAGGCGTCCTGGCAAATGTTGGCCCGTTGCCACAGAAGGAACGGCTGCCTAGGGGCCTCCTGGCCCAATGGTGAGAGCAGGGCCGACTTTAGGAAGTGCGGGGCCCAATTCGAACAGTTTTGACGGGACTCCGGCAGCCAGGATTTTTTGTTAACCAAAAAAAAAAAAACCCAGTACAAAAAATGAGTCTTAACCCCTTTAAATCCCCAGCTACAGAGCAGAGTCCCGCCTTCACACCAAACCCCGGGGCTGACTCCCCCCTCCCACGGCGCAAGGAAACTGACGTGCTCCTCCTCCCGCAGCGCACCCGACGCCCTCTCCCGTAGCGCACCCGGCGTGCCAGCACACTTCCGACTTTAGGGCACAGGACCTCTTAGGCGCGGGGCCCAGTTTGGGGGAATCGGCCTAAAGCCGGCCCTGGGTGAGAGCTCAGAGCTCATGTGACATCGTGCCCTCGCCCTGAGTCAGCCCACTGCGCTCTTGGAGGTGAGCCGTGGAGCCTGTGGCTGTATTTAAAACCCACGTCCCTTTCCCAACCATCCCAGCTGCACTGTGACACGAGCCATGCCCGGCCCGTAGACAAGTCACTGGAAGCCACTTCCCAATAGGGAATTCGTTCCAACTTCCCTTCCCTCCCCGCAGGCCTGGCCCGTAGCCGGCCAGTGCTTGGAATCCATGTGCCTCCCCCGTGGGACACAGGTCACGCTCAGCTGGGAGCAGCTCATGCTATACCCTGGGGCTGTGTCTCGACTGGCATGATTTTCCGGAAATGCTTTTAACGGAAAAGTTTTCCGTTAAAAGCATTTTCGGAAAAGTGCGTCTAGATTGGCAGGATGCTTTTCCACAAAACACTTTTTGCGGAAAAGCGTCCATGGCCAATCTAGACGCGGTTTTCCGCAAAAAAGCCCCGATCGCCATTTTCGCGATTGGGGCTTTTTTGCGGAAAACAGTCCTGTGCTGTCTACACTGGCCCTTTTGGGCAAAAGTCTTTCAGAAAAAGACTTTTGCCCAAACGGGAGCAGCATAGCATTTCCGGAAAACGCACGATCTTACATGAGATCGTCAGTGCTTTTCTGGAAATTCAAGCGGCCAGTGTAGACAGCTGGCAAGTTTTTCCGCAAAAACTTGCCAGTCTAGACACAGCCTGGCTGCCGAGGAGGCCTTGGTGGAGAGCGACGTGGAGATTCTGGCTGCGTGTCCCCTGTGCGTTCCTGCCCAGCCAGGAGACAGAGGCTCTTCCCGGGGCCCAGAAAAGCCCAGAGAAAGACCCAGCGGATGTGTTCCCCTCTGCCTTGCCTGAGCACACGGTAAACTGGGCTGTTTTCTTTCCCCAGGTGACATTGGCGGTCAGATGGGATTGTTCATTGGTGCTAGTATCCTTACAATACTAGAGCTCTTTGATTATATTTACGAGGTAAGATCTCCCCTTGCGGATCCCACATTGCACTGCTAAGGAGCGTAGTGCTGTGTGACGGGGTGCGTCGGCAGCCGGAGGCCTAGCTGAGCGGCAGGGTGACCCTACTGCATTGCTGCCCAGCTTGTGAGACTCTCTCCTGTTCGAGGAGCTAACTGCTCCCACCGGAGCCCCGCCAGCCCCTCCCTTCCCTGCTCGCCTTCGCCCCCTCCAGCCCCCGTCCGTTCTGAAGCAGCCAGAGCAGCCGTCCTGTGCCGAGCCGGGCGGGTGGGCCATTCTGCAGCTCTGAGCCAGGCATGGCTGGGCCGGGCTGGAGTCATCCCCGGGGCAGCCCTCTCAGCACCCCCGTGGTTCTGCCACAGCCCTGCAGTGGGGGGAGCTCCCTGGGGCCTAGGAACACAGACCAGATGAGAGCCAGCGTCCTGTCCCCGCAGTGGTTCCTACCCGCGGCTTCCACGGAAGGGGCTCACTCCACAGCTAGTGCGAAGGGTGAATCACCGAGCCCCGGTGGAATTCCCTTCCTGGCCCCACTTCAGCTCCCCCCATGAAGCAGGGGGGCGAGGTCCCTTGTGTGCTTGACACCGCGTCAGTGCTGACTGTCAGCCCCAAGAGGAAAGTGCAGCATCACAGCCCTTTGGTACCTGCCCCCTCCCTGCTTCCTGGGGCCCCAGCAGCTGGGCCGGCGGGGTTGGTCTGGGCTCAGCTGGCTGTTCAGCTCCAGCTCTGGGGGTGCAGGCCCAGCGCAGCCAAATGAGTCTGAAGCTGTGAACGTGCCAGGAATAGTTCCTCCCACGCACCCTGCCCCATCATGGGCTGAGCCGGCCCCGGGCCCTCCCCAGGGTCCTACCTCTCTTGGACCTCCAGCCTCGTCCCCCAGGGCTTGCTCCCTGCACAGCACCTCTCCCGTCCCTGGTGTGCGCTGGAGGGGAGCTAGTGAAACAGCTTTCCCAGCACCTGCCGGGCGGCTCGGGAAGGGCAAGAGGCCACGCTCCGCTGGGAGCAGCACCGGCAATATCCTGTCACTGTCCGGCAGCTGCCGAGGAGGCCTTGGGAGAGAGCGACGTGGCCCTAGTCCCTACCCAAGATCCCCGCTTGCCTCTCGTCCCTCCCTCGCCCTGCGTCCTGGTGAAGGTTGCGCCGGATCGACAGCACCAGAGCCCCAGTCCAACGTCACTCTCCCCATTTGGCTGCTGGGAAGCGGAGTCACCGAGAGGGAATGTGATTTCTCCAAGCAGCAGGTCCTGGAGCAGTGGGTCCCCGTGGGGTGCTCTCTGAGGCAGTGCGCACGTCACGGCCCCCCAGGCAGGCAGCCATCTTGTACCACAGCCAAGGGGGGGTCTGTGACGGTCACCCAGGCCTGGCAGTCAGGACTCCGGGTTCTGTTCACAGCGGTGGGCAAGTCAGCGGTGGCTCAGTCAGACAGAGGGAGCCTCGCCCGTGGTGCAGAGCCTCCTTCCCATGGCAGCCC
The DNA here is from genome assembly GCF_049634645.1 of Pelodiscus sinensis. NCBI lineage: Eukaryota > Metazoa > Chordata > Testudines > Trionychidae > Pelodiscus > Pelodiscus sinensis. The sequence continues at coordinate 3,191,749 of NC_134739.1, read as the reverse complement.
CAGCCCTGCTCTGCACCCCACGGCCCGGCAGATGCCCCGGGACGGGGACGGGAGTGCGGGAAGGGTCACTGTTCTCCAGCTCTCACGAGCATGCTGGTCTCCAGGGCTGTCCGCCCAGCACTCAGAACAAATAAAGCAAGAGGTGGAGGGGGCCACAGCGACCCCAGGGAGGAATCTTGGCGGGTTTCTTTCATGAAAAGAAATAAACAAAAGCAGAATCTGCCGAGCCATGAACTATGCCGGATGCATCCACAGCATCCAAAACCCGGGGCTGGGTCAGCGCGGAGCAGCGCTCTGCCGTCAGGGGAATATGTTTCATGGCCCTGCTGCAGTGTGCCCCCCCTTTTAATATCGCTGCTCTCGGCTGAGTCAGCCAGGCAGAACAAGACAGCCCGTCGCTTTTTTCACGGGAAGAGCATTTTGTGCTGGAAATGAGCGAAGTGGAGACATTTCCACACCCTGGGGTGGGAGGCTGAGGTTTGATATTTCATCCCCCGGCGCCCTGATGGACCCACATGTAACATCCTCCATCTAGCGCCCAAGTGTGTAAAATACAGAACACCGGGCGCATCGGTTCAGCGAGAGGTTGGGGTGCTGGGTCTCAGCTGGGCCCCCCACCAGGGCCTGAGAGGTGTCCAGGGAAGGTGCTGACATGCCAGCGGCTCCATCACCAGGGTGATGAGCATAGGACCCTGCCACCCTGCACAGCTGGCACTTCGCCCTCTTAGCAGCAAGCTCAGAAGCCAGATGGGCCATGGAGACTGAACATCCATTCAGCGCCGGGACTGTGGTGCAGGAAGCCAGCCCAGGCTGTGCTAGACAGTTGGGCCTTGCATCCATTGAGCACCCTGCAAAGGGCCGTTGGGCCTCAGGGCATGTGGGGCGGGTGTCGAAGTGCTCACCTTGCAATCTGAGAGCCAGGCTGCCATGGAATTGCTACACTCAGCACAGCCCCGCACAGCCCCGCAAGCAAAGGGCACGAGGTCTCAGGAGCTGGTCAAAATGCACAGATCTGAGCCCACCAGGAGTACCAGGTCTGCACCCAAAGGCAGAGCGAGTCTCGGTGGGTTTTAAAGGCGCCTGGTGCTTTCTGAGCTGTGCTTTACCCTCTACTGGAGACTGGAGACAGGCCCAGAGAGGCTTAATGACTTATGTGAGGTCACACACGAGATCTATGGCGGAGAAGGGAAAGAGTCAAAGAGTCACAGGACTGGGAGGGGCCTTGCGAGGCCAGCTAGTCCCATCCCCTGCCCTCATGGCAGGCCCAAGCACCAGCTGGAACATCCCTGCGAAGTGTCTGTCCAACCTGTTCTTACATATCTCCAGTGATGGAGATTCTACAACCTCCCCAGGCAACTTATTCCAGGGCTTAACCATCCTGACAGGAAGTTTTTCCTAATGTTTAACCTAAACCTCCCTTGCTGCAATTTAAGCCCATTGCTTCTTGCCCTATCAACAGAGGCAAAGGGAGAAAATGTTTCTCCCTCCTTGTTATTATGTGCCCTCTCACTCTTCTCTTTTCCAGAGTAAACAACCCCAATTTTTTTTTCAATCTTCCCTCACAGGTCATGTTTTCTAGGCCTTTAATCATTGTTGTTGCTCTTCTCTGGACCTTCTCCAATTTCTCCACATCTTTCCTGAAATGGGGAGCCCAGGACTGAGAACAGAACTCCAGTTGAGGCCTAATCAGCACAGAGTAAAGCAGAAGAATTAATTCTTCTGTCTTGCTTTTGATACTCCTGCTACTACATCCCAGAATGATTTTTGCATTTGTCCAGTTGATTCTCATCCTATGCACCTCAGACCATTTCTCCAGTTTGTCCAGATCATTTTGAATTATAACTTTACCCTCTGAGGCATGTGTGACCTGCCCAGGTGTCCTGGTGTCCCCCTACATAGCCCTACTCATAGGCCACTCAGCCTTGCCGCTCCTGGCCCTGCTCTGACCTGACCGTGTAACCAGCTCACCCTTTGGCCATGTCACCGTGTGCTCCTGTCCCTGTTACATGCATCCTCCTTTCCCTACATGAGTTGGACCTGCTGCCCATCCTTGGACTGAGGAGCACCTTAACTTGAAACAACCCAGAGGACTGTATCACATCACAAATCCGTTTCAATGCACGCTGCTGCTAAAACCGCCATTAAAAAAATGGAAATCCAGGTTTCTGATTGCAAACAATGCCCAGCTTTCATGGGCATGTGCAAAGTTATGCCAGTTAAATGCTGCGACATATGTTGATTCATTTATTAAACAAAAAGCTGTTCCGATATTTTAGCAACATGTAGAAAATGCTTTAGTGAAAGAATTTTGACCATTTTAGTAAAATAGTTTTGAGCATGTGCAAATATTTTAGTGAAATGGTTCCTTCTGAACATAGGCCTTTTTAAAACATCCTGGATGTTTTAGTCAGACGCAGTTGGATGGTTAAGTGGCATTTTCAAAAGCTCCTATATAATAAGACCAAGTACTTAGATCGTGCTTTTGAGCAGAAGATCTCATAGAATCATAGAATCATAGGACTGGAAGGGACCTCGAGAGGTCATCGAGTCCAGCCCCCCGCCCTCAAGGCAGGACCAAGCTCCGTCTACACCATCCCTGACAGATGTCTATCTAACCTGTTCTTAAATATCTCCAGAGAGGGAGATTGCACCACCTCCCTTGGCAATTTATTCCAATATTTGACCACCCTGACAGTTAGGAATTTTTTCCTAATGTCCAATCTAAACCTCCCTTGCTGTACTTTAAGCCCATTACTCCTTGTCCTGTCCTCAGAAACCAAGAGGAACAAATTTTCTCCTTCCTCCTTGTGACACCCTTTTAGATATTTGAAAACCGCTATCATGTCCCCCCTTAATCTTCTTTTTTCCAAACTAAACAAGCCCAGTTCATGAAGCCTGGCTTCATAGGTCATGTTCTCTAAACCTTTAATCATTCTTGTTGCTCTTCTCTGTACCCTTTCCAATTTCTCCACATCTTTCTTGAAATGTGGCGCCCAGAACTGGACACAGTACTCCAGCTGAGGCCTAACTAGTGCAGAGTAGAGCGGCAGAATGACTTCACGAGTTTTGCTTACAACACACCTGTTGATACAACCTAGAATCATATTTGGTTTTTTTGCAACAGCATCACACTGTTGACTCATATTCAACTCGTGGTCCACTATGACCCCTAGATCCCTTTCCGCCATGCTCCTTCCTAGACAGTCGCTTCCCATCTTGTATGTATGGAACTAATTGTTCCTTCCTAAGTGGAGCACTTTGCATTTCTCTTTATTAAACTTCATCCTATTTACCTTTGACCATTTCTCTAACTTGCTAAGGTCATTTTGAATTATGTCCCTATCCTCCAAAGAAGTTGCAACCCCACCCACTTTGGTATCATCTGCAAACTTAATAAGCGTACTTTCTATCCCAATATCTACATCATTGATGAAGATATTGAACAGTACAGGTCCCAAAACAGACCGTTGAGGAACTCCACTTGTTATCCCTTTCCAGCAGGATTTAGCACCGTTAACAACAACTCTCTCAAAGCACTTTACAGTGTTATTTGATACATGGGGAAACTAAGGCACAAAGAGAGGTGAATTGCTCAAGGTCACCCAGGACTGCAGTGGCAGAGTTGGGAATAGGACCTAAATGTTCTGAATTCCAGCTCTGCTGCTTCCGCTATGTGTGACCTTTCCTGGCTTTGCTGTATATGGGTTATTAATTTCCAATCAGTCCTTGGCCCCCGACTCACTTAGGCACTTTTAAGCAAGCCCACTTTAAGGCCTGGTCTAAAAAGTTTGGTGGGCCCAAGTACATTGCTGGGGGGTATGAAAAATCCACATCTCTGCAATGTAGTAAAGCTGACCTAAGCGCCGGTGTAGACAGCATTACTTGATGAAAGAATTCTTCCATCAGCCTAGCTCCTGCCTGTTGGGGATTGGCTTACACACGCCAGGAACCTTGTGACGCCCTCCCCTCGGCATAAAGTGTCTACCCAGAAGTGCTACAGCTGCTGCGCTCCAGGTGTTGACAAGCCTTACGTGCTATTAAAGACGTGGTGATGCGTTTGGCAGGCCGTTCTCCTTACAGAGACCCTCCTGAGCAGTCATCAATATTTGGTGGCATTATCTCGCAATAAAATATAATGAAAAATATAAGCATAAAACTCATATGGGCTTTGGCGTTCAAACAGACTCTGCTTCCTACTTCATATCTCAATCTTTGTGCACACAGAATTTGATTAAAACCCAACAAGCCAGTCTCTCTTCTGGATACTTTGATAGGAAGATAATAAGAATTCTCTCAAATAAAATTTTGTGGGTTTTTTCCATTCATTGAAGCTGAAGAATATTTTTCTTCTGCCAAGTTTGTTTTCCTTTGGCAAACATTGATTTCTCGGTGTAATGAATGGAAATGGCACAGCTGCAGCTTCACTTTATTCTGTAAGACCTCTGCACAGTCCCCCCTCACATCCCAGGAGAGTTATATGCAGAGGTCATCTGGAAAACTCCTGTTAGAGACGAGTGACCTTCATTGACAAAGGCCTTGTTTACACCAGGGAAATTGTCCTGCAGAGCTCTTCCACAATAACCATTCGGGAATAGCTATTCTGGTATAACTTTGCTATCCTGAAATATCTCCCAGGTCTGAACACTCTATCCCAGGATAAAAATGAGAGCGTGCAGGTAGATGCTCTGGAAGAGCTATTATCCGCTTCCCTGTAAAGAGAAGTCCCCATATTCTGGGGTTAGGATCCTTTGCAACACAAGAACCAGGGGTCACCAACTAAATGAATAGGCAGCAGGTTTAAAACAAATGTAAGTGCATTCTTCACACAATGCAACCTCTGGAACTCCTTGCCAGGGGATGTTGTCAAGGCCCAAACTATAGCTGGGTTCCAAAAAGATTAGAGAAGTTCATGGAGGACAGGTCCAAGGTGGTCTGGGATTCAGCCCTGTGCTCTGGGCATCCCTAAACCTCTGACTCCCAGAAGCTGGTGTTGTACTTAAAAGAAGTACTCGGGATCTTTTTCAGAGGGATAAGGCAACATGCTACATTTATTGATCACACATAGAATAATCAATACTTATATGCATAGGACATTTTCACGGACATTTCTGTTTCAACCAAACAGCTGTCTGCCGTGAGAAAAGGGTCACCTGTTCCCAGGGGTGGATGAGGGTTTTGCAGGGCTCAGGACAACACAGTTTCACCCCCTTTGACACGGCGCATGCGCCATGGCGCAACAGTACATGTGCGGGGCCCCTGGAAGCGCGGGGCCCGGGGCAGCCGCCCTGCCCTATATCCGCTGCTGCCTGTTCCCCACACTTCCCTTCTGCCAAGGGGAGGAGCCCTCCAAATACTGGGTTCTCTGAGCAGACAGCCTTTTACTCTGCATTATCTCTGCTGGTTTCTCGGGGGGAGGGGTCCGAGGCAGGAAAATGTGATGGCCTGGCCCCTCCCAAGCCACAGAGCCCCAGTGCTGCTGAAGGAGCCTGTCCAGTTGCGAATGGTGCTGCAGAGCCAGCTTATCCCCTCCTATGGCCAGAGAGCCTGGTCATTTCTCCCCCTGTGCCTTTGGGCACTCAGCCCTGTGGTCCACAAGCCAGATTGGGATTGTTGGATGAATGTTCCAGTGCCGCTCCCAGCCCTAGAAACAGCTCCACTGCAGCTCCCAATTCTGCTGCCAGCCTGGGGCCCCAGGAGCTGCACTGGAGGGAGACAGGCCCCTCCACATTCCCATGGGGGTGCTAAGCTCCTACCAAGCCCCGTAGGGAGCAGGGATGATCTCAGAGGAGCCTTGGAGAGTGAGCTACAGAGGGGCTGCCTGTTCGGGGAGGGGAGCTTTGATGGCTGTTCCTGCCTAAGGTAACCCAGTCTGCCTCTCTTTCAGCTGATCAAGGAGAGATTGCTAGACCTGCTGGGCAAGGAGGAGGAGGAGGGGAGCCATGATGAAAACGTGGTAAGGATCCTCACAGAAATGTCACTGAGGGTTTCCATGATACCTGGGCGGCAGCCCCTTACTGGACTTGTTATTAAGGGAAATCCTGTAGTGAGGGAGGCAGCACTGTTATCCAGCAGGTTGGGGGAATGGGGTTATGGACAAGGATCTTAACTGGTTAATGCGTTACAAAGGCAATTTCCCCTCTCTTGGTATCCGCATTTCCACATCAACTGCTGAGAATGAGCCACTTCCACCCTGCTTTGACGAGCCTCATTTGTACACGAACCCTCTTCCTTTTGTTGTCCTTCTATATACCCCTGTCTCTGTAGCCTCCATTCCAATTCATCTGATGAAGTGGGTTTCACCTATGAAAGTTTATGCCCTAGTAAATCTCTTAGGCCAGGTCTATACTAGACCTAGACGGTTGGCTTAAGGTTTGCAACTCCAGCTATGTAAATAGCAGCTGGAGTCAATGTACATTAAACCAAGTTTGGCACCATCTCCACAGTAGGCGGTCAATGGGAGAAAACGCTCTCATTGACTTCCCTTGCTCCTGGTGAATCGAGGAGTGCCAGAACCAACCAGGGATGCCTTCAGTGTTTGATTTAGCAGGTCCTTACTAGGCTTGCTAAATCAAATGCCAGAAGATCGATTTCCAATGCAATAAGTATAGATGTGGCCTTGGTCTCTAAGATGCCACAGGACTCCTTGTTGTTTTTGCAGATGCAGACTAACATGGCCACCCCTGAGACTTTTCACTGTAGAAGTAGAGGGTGTAGGAGATTGGGCTGTATCTATAATGATCCTATAACATAGGATGGAAGCTGCTTTTTGGAATGAATTCTAGATATCAGCTTGCTTCTCTTCTGCCTTGTTTGTGCAGAAGTAGAGTGCAGAACATGCAATTGCATCTCCCCCTGGGCAGTGGATTTGTGTCAGGAGATATCAGAACTGTCAGTTAATGGAGCTTGCTGGTTGGTAAAGTGCCAGGTAACACAGCTTTTCCTGTACCCAATGGCTTTAAAAATCATGGGGTTTTTAGGGGGGGGGTGTCTTTTTAATTGCTTTCTGCCTTTTGAAAGGGTTCCCATTTTCCCACTTCTCACTTAAAAAAAAAAGAATGAAAGTTGAGATCCCAAGCCAGGGATTTTAGGAAAAACACCAAATTTTGCAAGACTCATGGTAAAATATCCAGAGTTTTCAAGAGTGAATGTGTAGAAACGGCGGACAAGGTAGACAGACTGTGTTTGGGTAAGGTAGATGAGAGTAAAGAAAAACTGCACATTCTTTTCTAAAGCCTCCATTCAGATCAAGGGCAGAGTCTCAAAAGTGCTTTACCAACAGGGCCCTTTGAAAACAAGATTTTTTTCTCAAAATGTCAAACTTATTTCTGTGTCACAAGGTTTGAAATTGACCCATTTTTTCTATTTCTTTCATTAGTTTTTCAATACTGTTAACTGGCATTTTCCTCAACACGTTATTGTCATTTTTTATTACAAAGTCACTGGAAGTTTGGTTTTCCCCAAAACATTGTCTTGCTGGAAATTTAGTGCTCCACTGCACTGTGCACAAGGGCTGTCTCCACCGCACTGTGCACAAGGGCTGTCTCCATCGCACTGCGCACAAGGGCTGTCTCCAACGCACTGTACACAAGGGCTGTCTCCACCGCACTGCGCACATGGGCTGTCTCCACCGCACTGTACACAAGGGCTGTCTCCACCGCACTGTGCACAAGGGCGGTCTCCATCGCACTGCGCACAAGGGCTGTCTCCACCGCACTGCGCACATGGGCTGTCTCCACTGCACTGTGCACAAGGGCTGTCTCCACTGCACTGCGCACAAGGGCTGTCTCCACCGCACTGTGCACAAGGGCTGTCTCCACTGCACTGCGCATATGGGCTGTCTCCACCGCACTGTACACAAGGGCTGTCTCCACCGCACTGTACACAAGGGCTGTCTCCACCGCACTGTGCACAAGGGCTGTCTTCACTGCACTGCGCACATGGGCTGTCTCCACCGCACTGTATACAAGGGCTGTCTCCACCGCACTGTACACATGGGCTGTCTCCACCGCACTGTGCACAAGGGCTGTCTCCACCGCACTGTACACAAGGGCTGTCTCCAACGCACTGTACACAAGGGCTGTCTCCACTGCACTGCGCACAAGGGCTGTCTCCACTGCACTGCGCACAAGGGCTGTCTCCAACGCACTGTACACAAGGGCTGTCTCCACCGCACTGTACATAAGGGCTGTCTCCACTGCATTGCGCACAAGGGCTGTCTCCACCGCACTGTACACATGGGCTGTCTCCAACGTACTGTACACATGGGCTGTCTCCACCGCACTGTACACAAGGGCTGTCTCCACCGCACTGTACATAAGGGCTGTCTCCACTGCACTGCGCACAAGGGCTGTCTCCACCGCACTGCACACAAGGGCTGTCTCCACTGCACTGTGCACAAGGGCTGTCTCCACCGCACTGCACACAAGGGCTGTCTCCACTGCACTGTACACAAGGGCTGTCTCCACCGCACTGTACACAAGGGCTGTCTCCACCGCACTGTACATAAGGGCTGTCTCCACTGCACTGCGCACAAGGGCTGTCTCCACTGCACTGTACACAAGGGCTGTCTCCACTGCACTGCGCACAAGGGCTGTCTCCACTGCACTGCTCACAAGGGCTGTCTCCACCGCACTGTACACATGGGCTGTCTCCAACGCACTGTACACAAGGGCTGTCTCCACCGCACTGTGCACAAGGGCTGTCTCCACCGCACTGTGCACATGGGCTGTCTCCACCGCACTGTGCACAAGGGCTGTCTCCACCGCACTGTACACAAGGGCTGTCTCCACCGCACGGGTCTGGAGCCACTGAGTCTGCAAGCCTGTTTTTCAGAGCGGTGCAGACACACCCTGAGCTCTAGCCTGCATGCTCCGATGCGCTCGTGGGGCAGCCTGCATGCCCTGAGCTGTGCCCATCCCAGCTGTGGGAGCCGAGGCTTCCCCTAAGCTGCGCTGACGTGAGTCAGGCTCAGAGAGCTGCACAAGGCTGTTCTGAGCCACCTGTCAGCAGCACAGCTGGCAGCCCCGCCACAGCCCTGCATTCACGAAGAGCCAGCGCTCCTGGCAGCGCCTTGCAGCTGGGAGCCCAAGCGAGAGGTGTCCAAAGACCAGAGAGTATTGCTACCTGCAGCCCCTGCTTAGCCAGGCCAGCGTCTCGCTGCTGCCCTCCAGGCCGGCCAGGGTATGCCCACCTACCATGCCGATGGGGGCGGGTGGAGCCCAGAGGGCAAGGAGGGCCTGGAACACAGAGGTGTCCAATAGGAAGAGCCATTGCTCAGCTGCAGGTGAGAGGGAGACACGTATCCTTGCAGCAGGGCTCTCGCCCTGTGGGGTGCGGCTCTCCCAGCCCATCAGTAGCAGCATGGGGCAGCGCGAGGGCTCAGCAGCGCTCCCTAGTGGTAACCGTCTTCTCTCCTCCCCAGAGCACGTGTGACCCCATGCCCAATCATTCCGAAACCATCAGCCACACTGTGAACGTGCCCCTGCAGACAACCCTGGGAACGCTGGAGGAAATCGCCTGCTGACACCTCTCCGACAGCTCCATAGTGCCAAGACCTACCGGAAGGAGACTGCACAGGAAAGCAGGGACCAAGCTCAGGTTTGCCCCAGGGGACAAGGAAGAAAATCGCTATGCATTACCAATACTCTATATAGAGAACTGTGTCTATATTATACATCTCTGCCAAAACCAAGCGAGAGGCACCTTGGACTTGACTTGCGTCGTCCTTTCCTGTGGGGGGGGTCGTCTTCGGGATCTGAAGACACACTCGTTTTTGAACTGTACAGACCAACACAACCCAGCAGACCACCCTGTCACGTACTGCCGACTGTATAAAGCACTTGCATGCCGATACTTTTTATGGCGCTATATCCTCGCTGTCTTTATAAGCTCTGTTCCTCTGTACAGGCTCTGATTTTCACTACCACAAAGGGATTTTGCAGGCTCATCCGTCCCTGAACTCACCATTATCTAGACTGCATTAGAATAAAGAAACAAACATGCAACTCTGGGACTCTCCTTTCCTCCTTGTCCTGTTTGCTAGGCCTGGTCCCCAGAGGCTAAGCCAGGCTGAGGGGGCCAGCCCTGGGGGAGCGACCGTTGGCTAACGGGGAACGGGACGCGCAGTCTGACTTCCTGCCCCGAGGGACGCGCCCTGGCTACTGTGTCGTGCTACTCGGTCTGTCCCGCGGCTCATGCAGCCTGGGGCGGGGGCGGCAGGAGGGAGCGCTGGGTTATTTTGCATTGGTCTGCGTTGTGCTTTTTCCTCGCTCTCATGACTGATATTAAAGCTGGTCTTGTGGCAATGGCCAGACTGTGTCCTACCTGCCTTGCTTCCTGACCCAGTCACCAGGGTCCCCTGCTCCACTGGCTGGTGGGTGCAGGCTCCCAGGCAGCCGACCCCGCTGCCCTTCCCCCGGTGGGTAGAGAAAATGGGCAGCTAGACTCTTCCTCCATGGGCAAGGCCCATCCCTTGGCAGTCAGCCTCTTTCTGCTCCATCAAACAGGCGGGCCTCCACCCTGTCCCCTGCCTGCATCATCTCCAGGGCTCCTGCCTCCCCAGTGCTGGGGCAGAGACCCCTTCCTTCCGGCCATGGTGCTGCTCCCCCGCCCTGGCTCGCCCATCGCATCCCAAGGGCAGCAGCAGCACTGGGCTGCAAGGGACCAGAGCTCCCCTGGGTTGGTTCTATTCCCTGCCCCGAAGCCACACAGCCCTTCCTGCCAAACCCGGGGCCCCGCCCTGCCCCAGCCTGTCAAGGAGAATAGCTTGGAGTCTCTGACATCAACCCCCTCCCCGCTAGTCAGCTGCTCCAGTGGCCCCCCAAGCCAGGCCTGCGTCTCTGGGGGGAGCTGGAAGCTGCCCCCTGCTGTGGGCTGTGGGGCCGACCCTCCCGTGCCCCTTCCCAGAACACGGCCCAAACCCGCCCTGCCCTGGAACAGACCTGACCTGCCAGCAGCAAATCACGTACCGGATCCTGCCTGCCTGGCCCTCCAGCTCCCCCCGCCCCAGCGGCAGCCCTGTGGGGCAGCCACATGGCACGGACGCCAGCCAGAATCACTCGCACGGGCTGCTTCCCTGCTGGGGTGGCTCAGCTCGTCATCTGTGGGTCGGCACCAATGTCCACCTAGTGGGATCTGGCCATGGCATCCCTGGTTCAGTCGGCGCTGCCCTGGGAGAGCAGTGGCGGGGGCTGGGGGGGGGGGGGCAGCGATTTCTAATCGACTCACGAGCCTTTTACCATTTCCTAAAAAGGTGCAAAATCAGCCCTGCCCCCACCCCCTGGCACGTGGCTCTGGGAGCAGGGCTGGAGTAAGGAAGGGGCCCCAGAGGCTGCACCCGGGGCCCCAGAGGCTGCACCCAGGGCCCCAGGCAATGGGGGCCCCACCAAGAGATGTCCTGGCTGCCGAAAGTCCAGAGCTTTTGGCAAAGCCCCCTCAGCCCTGGGCTTAGGTTGCAGCTCCTACAGATGCTGAGCATCACCCGGCCCCTCCCCCGGTGGGAGCCAGATCACCTCAAGCACCAGGGAACGCGTCGTCCTCACGCTGCCCTCGAGCAATGGGGGCAGAGCCTGCAGGTGAGCTCAGGCAATGTGGGCTGTGCTGCGCACCCCTCCCCCCACATAGCGGCAGCATCCCGCCCCGGGAAGAGCCCTCAGGTCCCTCCCGCACCCTAACTCCCTCCCACACCCCACACCCGAACCCCGAGCCCCCTCCCACACCGGAACTCCCTCCCACGCCCCACACCCGAACCCCGAGCCCCCTCCCTCACCGTAACTCCCTCCCACACCCGAACCCCGAGCCCCTTCCCACACCGTAACTCCCTCCCACACCCGAACCCCGAGCCCCCTCCCACACCGTAACTCCCTCCCACACCCGAACCCCGAGCCCTCTCCCACACCGTAACTCCCTCCCACACCCGAACCCCGAGCCCTCTCCCACACCGTAACTCCCTCCCACACCCGAACCCCGAGCCCTCTCCCACACCGTAACTCCCTCCCACACCCGAACCCCGAGCCCCCTCCTTCACCGTAACTCCCTCCCACACCGTAACTCCCTCCCACACCCGAACCCCGAGCCCCCTCCCACACCCTAACTCCCTCCCAGATGACACATCCAAACCCTGAGCCCCGTTGTACACTCTAATTCCTCCCAGACCCCACACCTGAGCCTCTCCCCACACCCACACTCCCTAATTCCCCCCCAGGGCTCAGGCTCCAGGTTGGGGTGTGGGATCTGGGCCACATCGTAGCCCCCAGCCCTGTGCCTGCTCCAGCACCCACCCAGACTCTGCACCCCCACCCCTCGAGCTCTAACCTGCTCTTGCGTCCACTCTCCTACATCAACCCATAGCCCCCTCCCACCCTCTGAATCCCTCATTCTTGGCCCCACCCCAGATCCTAGGGGCCCCACGAATCTAGTCGCTCCTGGACCCAGAAGAGTTGATCCAGTGTCACTTCCTGCCTCCCTGCATGTCCAATGCCTCTGGCTTGTAGGGATGCAGAGATGTCGCTCGCACTCCCCAGCAGCCGAGACGGTGCCTCCTGGAATACCCCACGCCAGGAGCCATTCTCTGGGCCAGAGCCGGTGTTTTCTGTATCACGGCCCTGCTGCTCTCATAGATGCCTACGTCCCCCTCTGCTTGGCCATCTCTGCTTTTGTATGTCAGTGACGTGTCCTCCTCCCTCCCCCCCGGAGTCTTGTGTGTTAGTGACCGTGTGTTCGAAGGGAACCGTGTACCTTGTCCAAACGATCCCGTGTGCTGCAGCTTTGCACCAATAAACGGAACTGAGACACGTGAGTTTCCCAGAGCTCGGAGTCTGGCTGTTGGTATTAGCGGGGCACGCGGGATTGCGACGGAGCATGTGCAGTGGGGTTGTCTATTTATTAGCACTGACAGCAGGGGCAACGTGCTGCCCTCCCCTGAGAAGATACTTCCACAGTCCAATCCCATTGTGGCTTAGCCCCTCGGAGACGCTCGGCTGACTTGTCCTGGCTCACCCAGGAAGTCTGTGGCAGAGAAGGGGAATTGAACCCAACCACAACACAACACACAGGCATTCGGAGAAGCGGAAGGACCTTGCACTGATCAGGCTGCTACCTAGGATGCAAGAGACCAGGGCTATGTCTAGACTGCAAGCCTCTTTCGAAAGAGTGCGTCTAGACTGCACGCAGAATTTCGAAAAAGCAAGACGCTTTTTCGAAAGAAAGCACCCAGTGAGTCTGGATGCTCTCTTTCTAAAAAGCCTGTTTGCTGTCAAGAACGCCTTCTTTCGAAAGAGCACTTTCGAAAGAAGGCGTTCTTCCTCGTGGAATTAGGTTTACCGCCGTCAAAAGAAAAGCCGCGTTCTTTCGATTTAATTTCGAAAGAACGCGGCTGCAGTCTAGACGCAGGTGAAGTTTTTTCGAAAAAAGGCTACTTTTTTCGAAAAAACCCCTGAGTCTGGACACAGCCCAGGTCCCAGACACCCAGTGCGAGCTTTGCCAAGTCCATGGCAGACTTAGTCCAAGCGGCACATTCTGGAGGTCGCTTGCTGCATCTTTGGGGTTTTTTAATACAACAGATGACAATTTCCTAACTCAGAAAGTGCTGCATCCAACCCAGAGCAATTCTCTATTAGAGCTCGTCGTGGCAGGAAAAGAAATTCACAGAATGAAAAATTAATGGTGCTCAGGTGCAGGTGATTGTAACTTGATCACATTTGTAATGTGCAAATGAAATTAATCATATATACACATCTATAACACACAGTGCTTTTGAAGTGTCAGTTTCATAAAGCTGAAACAATTATGAGCTAAATTAGCTAGGAGGCAAATTTAAATAGAAAAATATGAATGATAACTTGGGAATTGTTTAAGAACATTTAGTAGATACCCAAAAGCCACGATTACACAATTGAGAAACAAGTCCACACTGGCTAAAAATAATGACACGCTTAGGCCGTGTCCAGACTCAGGGGTTTTTTCGGGAAAAGTAGCCTTTTCCCGAAAAAACTTCCCCTGCGTCCAGACTCAAGCCGCGTTCTTTCGAAATTATTTCGAAAGAACGCGGCTTTTCTTTCGATGGCGGTAAACCTCAATTTACGAGGAAGAACGCCTTCTTTCGAAAGTTCCTCTTTCGAAAGAAGGCGTTCTTCAATGTAAAGAGGCCGTCTTCGAAAGAGAGCATCCAGACTTGCTGGGTGCTCTCTTTCGAAAAAGCGGATTTCTCTTTCAAAAGATCCGCCTGCAGTCTAGACGCGATCTTTTGAAAGAGGCTCTTTCGAAAGATGGTTTCGAAAGAGCCTCTTTCGAAAGAAGCATGCAGTCTAGACATAGCCTTAGAGGGAAAGTGAGGACAGCTAAAAAAAACGAAAGAATTTTCCCTATCCCCAATATATAATAAATGGAAGAAAGGGAAAATTAATTGTAATGAATATATATCAGAAGCTAAGAATTGTAGAACATTAATATGGGAAACAAAAAGAGGAATCTATGGCCGGTAGCGTTAAAGACAGTAAGGAGGGTTTTTTTTAAGTATACTATGAACAAAATGAATGCTAACAAAGGTGTCTTAATAGACAGAAATGATATAATTGCCAACAATAATGCAGCAAAGACAGAAGTCATCAATTAATATTTCTGTTCTGCATTTGGAGAAAAAAAACAGATGGTGTAGTTGTATCATTTGAAGAGGAAACTTTCCATTCCACTAGTATCTGTGGAGAATGTTAAATAGCTGTTACAAAAATTATATGTTTTAAAATCAGCAGATCCAGATACCTGACATCAGAGACTGCACAAGCAGCTGGCCAAAGAGTTCACCCCACTCCATTTTCAATAACTCTTGTAGCAACCAGGAAGTTTCAAAAGATTGGAAATCAATGCTGAGCCAATATTTGACGAGAATAAATGGGATGATCCAAGCCTGTCAGTGTGTTATCAATCTTGGACAAAATAACAGAGAAGGTGATATGGAACTCAATTAATAAAGCCTTCCCCAATCAACATGGGCTTATAAAAAATAGATCCTGTCAAACTAACTTGATTTTTTTAAATTAAATTACATGTTTGGCCGATAAAGCTAATAGTGCCGACTGGAATAACTTAGCTGGTCTACGTGAGGGAGTTATTTTGAAATAACAAGGGGAGCGTCCGCACTACCGAGCCTGTTATCATATAGAGAGAAGCCCATTGTCTGTGAGTCTGTAACGCTGACGTACACGGACATGCCCCCTGGCCATGTACGTCAGCCCCCCGCACCCCTTCCCCTCCCTCCATAGCGGTTCGGCCAGCCCCACGGCCCCCCCGGACATTCCCCTCTGCCAGCGCTGCTTCTCCCCCCCTTCCTCCAGGCCCCCCCGTCCTCCCTTCCAGCCCCACAGCCCTCGATCCCCCCCAGCTCTGCTTTCCACCCCCCTTCTGGCCAGCCCTGCCCCCCTTTCCCTCCCTCCGTGGTGCGCTGTGGCACTCCTGCCAGGCCCAGCTGAGCGGCGCAGCGTGCCATGGAGGGAGGGGAAGGAGGGCGGGGTGCCACGCAAGGAGAGGAAGGGGGGCGGAGCTGGCTGAAAGCGGGCGGGAAGCAGAGCTGGGGGGATTGGGGGCTGTGGGGCTGGAGGGGAGGATGGGGGGCCCAGAGGAAGGGGGAAGGGAAGCAGCACTGGTGGGGGGGAAGTAGGGGGTGTCTGAGGGGCCATGGGGCTGGCCAGCAAGAAGAGGGGGTGGGAAGCAGAGCTGGGGGGGATCGGGGGCCATGGGGCTGGGCAGGAAGCAGACCTGGCGGGGGGGGGGTGCAGCCACTGGCCACAGCCGGACCCCAAACGGCCTCTTGCCACCGCTTGCTTCCCGGCCACGGCCCAGCTGAATGGCGCTGGCGCTCCGCCACTCAGCTGAGCCTCGGTGGGACAGGAAGGGGGGCGGGGCAGTGATGTACATGGCCAGGGGGCGGGGCCGTGTACATCACGGCCCCCCCTTCCTCCTCCCCCCGTGGCGCTGAGTGGTGCGCCCCTCAGCCGGGCTGCCGCGGGAGAGGGGAGGGGGGGTGGTGACGTAGACAGCCCCGCCCCCTGGCCGTGTTCATCACCGCCCCGCCCCTCCTCCCCGCGGTGGCCCGACTGAGCGCGCAACACTCAGCCGAGCCACCACGGAGGGAGGGGAAGGGGGCGGGGCTGTGTACGTCACCGCCCCCTTCCCCTCTCGCTGCGCCCCTCAGCCGGGCCACCAGGGGAGCCAAGGGGCTGTTTGGGCTCCCCCGGGGTGGAAGGGGAAGGAAGGGCGGTGACGTACACGGCCCCGCCCCCTGGCCATGCACGTCACCGTCCCGCCTCCCTCCCTCGCGGCAGCCCGGCTGAGCAGGCAGCATTCAGCCAAGCGCCATGGTGGGAGGGAAGGGGAAGGGAGGCGGGGAGAGACAGAGGGTAGAGAGAGGCAGGAGGAGGAGGAGAAGAGAAAGGGAGAGTGAGAGGCAGGAGGGGTAGAAGAGAAAGAGGCAGGAGGCGGAGGAGAGCTGAGAGAGGGGAGGCAGTAGGAGGAGAGAGAGAGACACAGAGACAGAGCTAGAGAGCTCAGGAAAGAAGACCTGAAAATCCCGTCTTATGACGGGCTAATGGGCTAGTTCCAAAATAATAGCTCCTGCTTTCCACGAGGAATAGCACTTATTTCAGAATAGCAGCAGTGTGGGCAATCCGGTGCTGCTATTTCGAAATAATGACTCCCCAGGGCCATTCAGAGGAATTTCTCCCCAGTGCTTCCTGGGGCTCTAAGTAGAGGTAGCGCATCCATATGAAGGGAGCCTGCCTTGGACTCATTTCGAGGCTGCCCTGCAGTGTGAACGCGCTATTTGAAAATTATCATTGTTCAGGGTGACAGCCCCCACAAAACCTGGGTCTGGGGATAGTGAAGAGGATGGATCACAATACACAGCCATCTGGATCAGCTGACAAGCTGGTTGCAAGCAAACAGTGTGGCTACGTCTACACTGGCACCCTTTTCCGGAAATGCTTAAAACGGAACAGTTTTCCGTTATAAGTATTTCCAGAAAAAGCGCGTCTACATTGGCAGGATGCTTTTCCGGAAAAGCACTTTCGTCATTTTCGCTATCGGGGCTTCTTTTCGGAAAAGAAATCTGGGCTGTCTACACTGGCCCTTTTCCAGAACAGTTTTCCGGAAAAGGACTTTTGCCCGAATGGGAGCAGCATAGGTTTTCCGGAAAAGCACTGATGATGATTTTACAGTAGATCGTCAGTGCTTTTCCGGAAATTCAAGGGGCCAGTGTTATTCCGGAAAAGCGGCTGATTTTCCGGAATAAGTGGCCAGTGTAGTCACAGCCTGGCTGTGTCTACATTGGCACCCCTTTCTGGAAAAGGGATGCTAATGTAGATTTCGGAATTGCAAATTCCGCGGGGGATTTAAATATCCCCCGCGGCATTTACATTTGCATTTGCATTTACATGGCTGCCGCTTTTTTCCAGCTTGGGGATAAGCCGGAGAAAAGCGCCAGTCTAGATGTGATTCTCCGGAAAATAAGCCTTTTTCCAGAGGATCTCTTATTCCTACTTGAAAGGGCTTATTTTCCGGAGAATCACGTGTAGACTGGCGCTTTTCTCCGGCTTATCCCCAAGCCGGAAAAAAGCGGCAGCCATGTAAATGCAAATGCCGCAGGGGATATTTAAATCCCCCGCGGAATTTGCAATTCCGAAGTCTACATTAGTATCCCTTTTCCGGAAAGCGGTGCCAATGTAGACACAGCCCCTGTGTGTTTTAATAGAGCGAAACAGATCATCTAGCAATAAAGACACAGACCACACCTGCAGGACTGGGGGGGGGGGGGAGACGCTCTCCTAAGAAGCAGAGACTCTAAAGAAGTCTTGGGGGGCAAAATGGTTTATAAGCCGAACAGGAGTGCCTAGTGTAACAGGATGGGAGGAAGGGCTAACAGCCCCTGGATGCATCCGCACAGCTATTTCAACTCTGCGGTGGTGAAACCCGACTGGAATACTGGGCCCGGCTCTGGTGTCCCAGTTTCAGGTCAGCTGTGGCTAAATTGGAGAGAGGTCTGAGCAGCCCGGAGAATGATTAAAGGGTTAGAAAATCTGGAACTATTGGGCTTCACAAAGAGAAGGGTAAGAGGTGGCAGGATTGCAGTACCTACCCCGGAGAACAAATATTTGACAATGGACTCTAAGCTGGCAGAGAAAGGTACAACGTTGTCGATTGGCTGGAAGTTGAAGTGAGATAATTCAGACTGGAGCTAAGGGGTAAATGTTAATGAGTCTGATTAACTGTTGGAACAATTACCCAAAAGGTCCTGGGAGATTCTCCATCCCTGGCCATTTTAAAATCGGGATGGGATTTCCCCCTAAAAGCTCTGCTCTTGTTCAAAGGGAGGGAATGCCAAGGCGTCCTGGGGTCTGTGATGAGCAGGATGCCGACGGAGATGATGGCAGTGGTCCCTTGTGGTCTTAGAAACAACAACTCCCTTAATGCAGGAGAGCCCTCAGTTGGTAGGAGGCAGTGTTTCCTAGTGGTCAAAGCATTTCCCTAGGATTCAGGGCTCCTGGATTTTACTCCCTCTCTGACATCAGGCAAATTATTTAGCTGATTGGTGCCTCAGTTTCCCTCTTTGGAAACTGGTGATAAAGCTGTGACCCTTAGAGGTCTACTGCTGAGAAGATCAAGGCATTATTGGGTCGTTGCATTTTACTCTCACGGGGTGACTCAGACTTCAGCCCCAATTGGAAAAGAGCTGGAGGCCACAGACGGCCCAATCCCACCCCCCTGGAACCAGTAGGAGCTTTGCCACTGGTGTCAGTGGGAGCAACCCTAACCCAGTGCTGAGCTTCCTGCTCCGAGCCTGCAGCACCCTTACCCACCCTGCTGTTACGTCTCCAGTGCCTCTCGGCCATCCCAGGCTGCAATGGCTCAGCCTGGGGGCAGCAGCACACAGTGCTTGGGCAGAGACAAGCAAAGCGTTTCCCCTGCACCCCCTGGATAGGCCGGGCACAGAAGCGGGGTGGTTGTGTCTGGTGCACTGTACGCACAGGGGGCTGGACAATTGCATGGCAGCCCCAGAGCGGAGGGCAGGACAAGACTGAGTAAGCCCTTCACAAGCCCAGCCTGGCGACTGGTGAAAATTCCCTTTGCAGTGTCTCCCACTAGCACATTGGCTGGGCTGCGCCCTTTGCTTGCTGCTATGTAACCTGCTTCCTCCCTCGCTTCTCTGGCTTGAGATGCTGGATACAATGAGCTAGACCAAGAACCTCACTAACAATCCTGTGAGCAACGCAACTGTTCCCCACTGCTCACCACGCCTGCTTGCTTCAGGGTCAGGGAGGGTGTGTGCTGGGCTGGCCATAATCCTGCACATCATGGCTGTGTCTACACTGGCATGAATTTCCGGAACTGCTTAAAACGGAATACTATTCTGTTTTCAGTTTTTCCGGAAAAGGAGTGTCTACATTGGCAGGCTGCTTTTCTGGAAAAGCCCCTTTTCCAGAAAAGCGTCTGTGGCCAATGTAGAGGCGCTTTTCCGGAAAAGACTACTGGGCTGTCTACACTGGCCCTTTTCCGGAACAGTGTTCCGGATTAAAGACTTATGCCCAAGCGGGAGCAGAATAGTTTTTCCAGAATAGCGGCTGATTTTGTACAGTAGAGCGTCGTTGCTTTTCTGGAAATTCAAGGGCCAGTGTAGACAGCTCGCAGCTTATTCCGGAAAAGCGGCTGATTTTCCGGAATAAATGACCCAGTGTAGACACAGCCCAGGAGACCTGGGTTCCGTTCCACCTCTACTATGTTGCCTTGAGCGTCTTAGAGACTCCGTGCCTCAGTTTCCCCACTTGTGAAATGAGGTCAATGCTCACCCTCCCTTTTCAGGCCCTGGAATTCACTGGCTGATTAGTCAAGTGTTCTTGTCTCCGAGCTCTGGGGTTAAAAGCACTGAAGAAATGCAAAGAAATGGAGCAGTGCAAGAACGGGAGCATTTAAAGGAGACACTGAACAATCATTTCCTAGGCTGCTCTGAACCTTTCCTCCATGGACATCAGTAAACCGCAACAAATACTCTTCTCCATTGATGGTCTCAGGATGCATCAGGGTTAGGGTGTGGCATGGAGAGAGGCAAAGGGGTCAGTCACCCTCTAACTATCAGTTGGCTTTAAATCTGAGAAACCAAATGTTTTCCAGGCTGGCAGGCAACGAAACGGGAAATATCCCCATATGCCTGCAGTCTCCAGAGAGGGTTAAAAGAAAAGAAAATTTCAGCAGTCGTTTTGGGATCTGAACGTTTCACTAGAGCAAATCCAGCCCCAGTTCATCTCCTCTCTCCAAGGCGGTTCAGAAGCTAGAAGCCTTTGCCAAAGCCTTAATGAGACTAACTGAACATTTCAGGGGACTTGGAAATGCTATGGGCGGTATTGCTAGTACTCCTCAGGCCTGGACTCTATGGGAGATGTAGGGAAAATGCAGTCAGGATGCGTCCGGCGCAGGGCAAGTTCCACAGAGGGCGGCTGTGACTCTAAAGGAGCCTAAGTACTTTAAGTCTAAACAACACCGACTGTCAATGAGACACAGGCTACAAAGGCCACGGTTTTCACAGTGTTTAGACACCTAACCCCAGGGGAGTTGGGCACCTTGGCAGAGCTGGGCCTGAGCTTCTACGTCACTTTTGAAAATGGGACAAAGGCTGCCAAGGCCTGTGGGCACTTTCCTGGGCTCAGTTAAAATTCTCATGCTCCGCTGTGCTCAGGGCTACAGCGGGGGCCAGATTTCAAGCAGCCTCCGCACTGGCGGCTGGGGCGGGGAGATTGAGTCACAGCAAGAGCTTCTGGGTGCTGGGCTCTGAAAATTCCCCTGCGGAGGCCCAAGCCAAGTCTTGCTGAGGTCAATGGGAGTCCTGGGCTCTCAATGCGTCAAAGCCGGTGCAGCCTGTGAGTGAAGGCAAGTCACAGATTGCTGTTTAGGTTCACCCCTGCAGCTATTAAAGACTGAACGTGCTTTAATGCCACTAGGTGGGTTTTAGATAGTGTCTGCCCACGCAAGCGCATGTCTCTGGCCCCGTCCAGGCGGGAGTGTTACTAGCTCCGGGAGTGTCTCTGGCCCCGTCCAGGCGGGAGTGTCACTAGCTCCGGGAGTGTCTCTGGCCCCGTCCAGGCGGGAGTGTCACTAGCTCCGGGAGTGTCTCTGGCCCCATCCAGGTGGGAGTGTCTCTGGCTCCGGGAGCCTCAGCCAAGGCTCGCAAGCCAGCCACTCTCTGGGCCAGGGGCCAGGCCTTCGAGCCTCCGAGGCGCTGCGCAATAGTGCTACGTCATGCTAATGCCTGGGCTGCAGGCGCACAGTCGGGGCCAAGGGGGCCCTGGGAGCTGCCCAGAAAGACTTTTCATTGGCTCTGAGCTCTCCAGTGAGTGTGCCCCCAAGACTCCTGCTTCCTCGAGGGCTGGCTCCTCAAGTCAGTGAGCAGGGCCGCCCTGGGAGGCCTGGCACCAGACAGGCGTGAGCAGCGTGACTGGCTCCTGGGGTTAGTGTCACTGACCGGCACTGCAAGTCAGTGTCATTCCACTGCCTGTATCTCTCCCCTTCCCTCTCACCCAGTCCCTCTGTGCCCTTTCTCTGCCTTTCCCGGCCGGCCGCATCCTTCTGGCAGGACTGACTCCCGCTCAGCTTGGCAGCTAATTTTACATCCAGCAACTTCACCCAGGCTCCAAATCAAACCCAAACCTGTGGGCATGTCGGGTCCTTTGCCAGGCGGTTGTCACAGAATTGCCACGCGCCTGTCTTCAGGAAACGGGCTGGGTGCCAACCAGTCATGGGACTGGCTTCAAAATCCTGAGACTCTAGAAAAAGCAGTCTGTCTCCAGAGCCTCGCCCGCTGTTGGCTGAGCCTTGAAGACACACTCGGGTCGTGCGTTAAAGCTTTTTCCTGCAGCCACGAAGGCTAGAAACGCACTTTGTTTTTACTGGCGGCCGAGATGATCTTGCGTTCATCTTGAGGAGCTGGGCCTCGAAGGAAAAAAATCCAAATACCCTGAGGCTTGTGATAAATGCGCAGGAGTTGGCAGCACGAGCCAATCATTTTTGTCCCTGTTATCCACATAATAAACCTGGATCATGACTCTTTCTGCTTAGGGCTCTGAGACCTGATGGGAAATTCCTCATGCAATTTCCCTTGACATTTTATTACAGTTTCATGTTGCTCTGTTTTAAACCCACCCAAAGACCATGATGGTTCCCAGTGTTTGGAGCAATTGTTTCCATCTCTGAAAACTCAGGACGATAGGAGCGCATTGCTTACGCTCAGTTCATACTTGAAAGTTGCTCTTTGTCACTATTGTAGCAGGTTCAACTTACTTTCACGGCTTCTTCCCTCAGGATGGCTTTTGGGGAAGTAACCGGCTGCTCCGACACCAACACGCCCCCCTTGGGTGAGGTGTCTCTTCAGGGCACTGCCCTCCGGCAGTGACCACTCTGATCTTGGTCTGCGCCCCCTTCCGGGGGGGGGGGGGGAAGGGGGAGTCATTGTTCTTCCTCCGCTCCTCCTCCAGGCTCCTCCCTACTCCCTAGGACCTCCAGTTCTTCTCCCACTCTACCTGCCCGGTTGCCTCCTGCAACCCCACCTTGTGGTCTTATGGCCTGGGGCTTCCCTGGCTTGAACTCCCCCAGCCTACCGCAGCTGCCTCCTTGTGAACTGCAGCTGCCTCCTTGCAGCCCAGCCTTTTAGGGCTGCCTCCATGCAAGCTCCGCCCTCTGTGACTGCCTCCCTGAGCCTCAGGCTGGGTGGCCTGGGTTTGCTGGCTGAAGCCTCTCTCATTGCAGGAAAGGCTGGTCTCTCTCCTCCTCCCAGGAGCTGCTTTATATGGCCTCCAGCTGGGCCCTCATTAGCTGCCTCACCTGGGCTTCCCTCCTTCACCCCAGCTCCCAGCTCTTTAAAGAGCCAGTGCAGGGCAACGCTCTGCCACACTGCCCACGTCTGGATTGCAACCCTTTTTCGGAAAAGAGATGCAAATTAGACGTATCGCAATTGCTAATGAAGCGGGGATTTAAATCTCCCCCGCTTCACTAGCATAAAAATGGAATAAGGGATCTTTTGGAAAAGGCTTTATTTTCCGAAAGATCTGCGTCTAGACTGGCGCTTTTTTCTGGCAAAGCTCCGCGCCAAAAAAAAAAGTGACAGCCATTTTTATGCTAATGAAGCGGGGGAGATTTAAATCCCCACTTCATTAGCAATTGCGATACGTCTCATTTGCATTCCTTTTCTGAAAAAGGGATGCAATCTAGAAGTAGCCACTATGTTTGGTATAGGAAACATGGTCCAATGGTTAGAGCAGTTGTCTAAGACTAGAAAGACACAGGTGTAGTTCATTCCTCTACCACAGGTCTTGTCCACATGGGGACATTGGTTATGTGGACAATGGTGAATCATGAAGGACACGTCATGGCCATGAGTGTTGGCTGGGCATAGAAGATGCACGATGCTCACAGCTTTAAGTATATGGAATCATAGGAATCGAAGGAACCTAGTGTGACGGCGCGTTGGGGGTCCCCCGTCTCCTGTACCCCGAAATGGCACAAACAGACTCCACCAGCCAGTGGAATTGAGGGTGGTTTATTGCTCCTCCAGGATACAGCACAGCACAGATGGAATCTGGTTACAGGAACTGGGGCTAAGAGGCCTCAGTGCCCCCCTTGAGATAGGGGAGTCCCAGCCCCCCTCCCCAGCTCCTTCTCCCCTGCTTTCCAGACAGGAACTAACTCTACCTCTCCCAGCCCTGCCCCCAGCCAGGGCAGCATTCCACCTCCCTTTGTTTCTCCCCATGGGGGGTAGGCTGGTTCAACCGGTATGGTACCTTTGCATAATACGGTTTTCCCTGATGGGTCTTGCTCCAGACAGCAGAGGTCACCACAGCCCAGCAAGTACCCCCACTACGTCACACCTAGTCCAATCCCCTACGCTCATGGCAGGACTAAGTATTATCAGACCACCCCTGGCTTTTTTTCTAACCTGCTCTTAAATATCTCCAAGGATGGAGAGTCCACAACCTCCCTAGGCAATTTATTCCAATGTTTCACCACCCTGACAGGCAGGAAGTTTTTCCTAATGGCCAACCTAAACTGCCCTTGATGTAATTTAAGCCCATTGCTTCTTGTCCTATCCTCAGAGGTTAATGAATACAATATGTCTTCTGCCTCCTCCTTGTAGCAATATTTCATGTACTTGAAAACTGTTATCATGTTTTCCGTCTTCTCTGCTCCAGACTAAACAAACCCAGTTCTTTCGATCTTCTCTCCTAGGTCATGTTCTCTAGAGCTTTAATCATTTTTGTTGCTCTTTTCTGGGCTTCCTCCAATTTGTCCACATCTTGCCTGAAATATGGTGCCCAGAACTGGACACAATACTCCTACTCAGTAAATAAGACACAAGGAATAATTCTTCCACTGTACAAGCTAAATATGACCTGACAGCATAACCCTGTTGCAAAAAAAAGCAAACATTATTCTGTGATGTTGAAGTGGGAATTTTTTTTTGCAAGTGTCACACTGTTGACTCATATTTAGCTTGCAGTCCACTATGACCCCTAGATCCGTTTCTGGAGTATGCCTTCCTAGGCTGTCATTTCCAATGTTGTATGTGTGCAACTGATTCCTCCTGCCTAAGCGGAACACTTTGCATTTGTTCTTACTGAATTTCCTCCTGAACAGTCATAGAAAGGTAGCCGGGTTAGTCTGATCTTGCTAAAACAAAAAGGCTACGTCTACACTGGCAAGATTTTCCAGAAATGCTTTTAACGGAAAAGTTTTACGTTAAAAGCATTTTCGGAAAAGCGTGTCTAGATTGACAGGGTGCTTTTCCGAGAAAGCGTCCGTGGCCAATCTAGACGTGCTTTTCCGCAAAAAAGCCCCGATCATCATTTTCGCGATCAGGGCTTTTTTGTGGAAAACACTACTGTGCTGTCTACACTGGCCCTTTTCCGGAACAGTTTTCCAGAAAAAGACTTTTGCCCAAACGGGAGCAGCATAGTTTTTCTGGAAAAGCACTGATGATTTTACAGTAGATTGTTAGTGCTTTTCTGGAAATTCAAGCAGCCAGTGTAGACAGCTGGCAAGTTTTTCCGGAAAAGCGGCTGACTTTCCAGAATAACTTGCCAGTGTAGACACAGCCAAAAAGCAGTCGTAGCACTTTAAAGACTAACAAGATAGTTTATTAGGTAATGAGCTTTTGTGGGGCAGTCCATTTTCTACAGTTTGTCCAGGTCATTCTAAAGTTTAATTCTATCTTCCAAAGCACTTGCAACCCCTCCCAGCTTGGTATCATCCTCAAACTTTAGAAGTGTGCTCTCCATGCCATTAGTTACATTGCTGAACACAGGACTTTTCTAAAAGATTCAAGCAGGGACTTTCTTTCCCAAACAGCTGATTACTGTTGGCGATGGTGATTAACGCCAGTGATGCTTCTGATCCAGCCTGTGTCTTGTTCCTATAGCTCATAAACCTACACACTGGCCACCTCACCAGCATCAAGCAAAGACTCAGCTAACAGTTTATCAGGTGCAGAATGGAAGTTGAATGTGCTTTTGGTTGATGGAAGGGCTGCTGGTGGTGTTTATTTCCTCAATTGGATCTCAGGAGAGAAACATCTTGATGGCTCTAGCTGCATGTTGGGTATGGGATAGTATAGGTAAGGTGAATAATGGAAAGCAACAACTAGAGTGAGGGGTGATGTTGACCACTCATTGCCTGAATTTGACCAGCCAGACACTCGGGCTACGTCTACACTGGCATCCTTTTCCGGAAATGCTTAAAACGGAACAGTTTTCCGTTATAAGTATTTCCGGGAAAAGCGCATCTACATTGGCAGGATGCTTTTCCAGAAAAGCACTTTTTCCGGAAAAGCGTCCGTGCCAATGTAGACGCGCTTTCCCGCAAAAAAGCCCCGATCGTCATTTTCGCGATCGGGGCTTTTTTGCAGAAAACACTACTGTGCTGTCTACACTGGCCCTTTTCCAGAACAGTTTTCCGGAAAAGGACTTTTGCCCGAACGGGAGCAGCATAGTTTTTCTGGAAAAGCACTGATTTCTTACAGTAGATCGTCAGTGCTTTTCCGGAAATTCAAGGGGCCAGTGTAGACAGCTGGCAAGTTATTCCAGAAAAGCAGCTGATTTTCCAGAATAAGTAGCCAGTGTAGACACAGCCAAGGGCTATTGGAAGATACAGTCACGTGCAGCTGAGGGAGGCTTTAAAAGAGCACTTTACCAACCAGCCAAAGTTGAGCTCTCTGTTGCTTTCATGAAATAGCGTCTGTCTTGTGTACTTTAGATTATATATTGGTAGAGTCTGTGTCTGCTGCTCAGTACTCTGCAACGCTTGCTGTGTAGTAATAAAGACACTCTGGCTTTCTAAAAACAACTTTATTGTGTGGGGACCAGCAGTCAACAAAAGCATAGTGCAAACACACATGTACAAGGTTGCAAAAAATGTTTGCTAGTAGCCCCGAGTGAAAGCAGAAGCAAACATTTCTGTCCATACATGTCATCTGCTGCTTAGAGCAGTCTGCCTACCTCCCTTCACCCGCCTGGAATGAGAGGCATGCAGGCACTTTCCCCTCTCCCTTGCTGCCCAGGGAACGGGATGAAAAGCCAGTGTGTCCCGAAGCGCACGGCTGCTCCCCCTACCCTCCTGAAATGGAGCCCTTGTTTGTTGGTGGATTTCAGAACTGTACTGTGATGGTCTGAAGGGTTTCTAGAGTCAGGGATGGCAAACTGCTGTAAGAGTCTTCGTCCCAGAACAGCTGGGTCCGTGGTAAGGGTTGTCCTGGTAGAACTATTTGGGTTTTAAAAAGGTCAGATCCCTAATGGAAGGAGTTAAACTGATTCAAACCCTGTGAGCAGAGCAAGTCTTAGGTGCATTGGAAAAAACAGGCGGGTCCAATAGGAACTCTTTTAAAACTTTTGGTAGTAAGATGAGGGTCTGAAATATAAGCCTACATATCACAGGCTGGGTAAGAGGCCTAGACAGCAATGGTCAAGGCTTTGCTAATATAAAGCAGAGTTAAGCTGCAAGCAAGAGGTAAGTCCTGCTCACAGAAGTTGGCAAGAACAGGGCTGATGTTACAGAAACACTCGGACCTAAGGGGTACTAGGCACCGGCTGTGAGCACATTCCAGAGGGGTCGGAAGAGAACATCTTGGTAGCAGCACGCACCCCACAGGTAACATACACACCAGCCCAGGTTCAGAGCCAGGTCTCAATTGACAGCTTGATGCCTAGTGATGGAAACTCCCTCTTGTGTGAGGTTAGGGGTGGTAACTAAGTAACAGATGGTGGCAACTTGCTACGTCAGGAGTGCTATGTAACTTGTTTGTACCTGTGTATTACAGGCACCCCAAAGGGTGACCGCGGGGAGCCTCGAATCCAGAAGGGTTCGTTGGGTGTTAATCCATTGTTACGACGTACATAGTGGCACAGAGGTGAGTGTTCGCTGACAACTATTTTTGTACCTCGCTTGGCAATAAATCTCCTCGGGTGCGTTCCATCCTTATCTGATTTGTGGTCTCTGGGGGCTCTCTCAGAGTCTGTTGTGTTAACTAATTGTGCATGGTTAACGAGTTAGACAGGGGAGCGTACGCATGCATGCAGCTGAAAGCTTGTCATCATTGACAGAGTAGAGGACCTGTCAGGAACCTATTGGGACGACCCTGCCTTACTGACGATGGTTTGAACCCTACGTGCAGCAAGTGAAGTAGGACACAGTGACAACGTGCAGCAAGGGCCGTAATTGAGCTTCACTGTGAATGCCTGGGTGGGGCAAATAACAGGTCAGGGGAGGCTAAGCCTTCATGTTCTGCCCTGAGGCTGTGTGACGGACCAGGTCGGGGCTCCTTACAGCCCCCAGACTGGAGATCTTCCCAAACAGGCCACAAACCAGTCCCACAGAGCGCTTCACCTGCCTGCCTGAAGCCTCACGAGCAAAACCCCTCCGACACCCCAGCAAATCCATGCCCCAGATGGCCCCGGGCCTCATACACAGGTGAGGGGTCTTAGCACCCAATCCCACCTACCCCGAACAAGTTCTGTCCTGTTCCAAGAAACCAGCCACAGATCCCTGGTCAATTTACCCTCTGGACCTTACCCACAAATCACACTGAGCCAGTCCTTTAGAATCTACCATCTAAAGCTTTATTACCACGAGAAAGAAAAGCACAAGAGTGAGGTTGCTAAAGTATCACACATTACATGCATCGAATCTCCCAGTTCTCAGTGCAGGCTCTAGCAGAGATGTTATAGCTGCTGGCTTAAAAGTCCTTGTTGCACATCCTAGGTCAGGATGGGTCCACAGGTCTTCCCAGCTCGTGATCCCCTGCGAGGCTGCATCTGGGGTCAGGAGCAGAGTCCAACATGGAGTAGACCACATGGCCTATTTATCCCTCCTTCCTGGTCTCTTCCAAGCTAGCTAGAGTCTCTGACCAGGCACCTAGATTCCTTCATAGGTGGGTCTTGGGTACTTAAGGGACCTATTGTCCCTGGAACCTTGCTAATTAGCATGTCCATAGGGCGAGCCCATTGCTCAAGCACATTCAGAGAGACTTCCAGTCTCTACAGAGTACAGATCCCTAACTCCACACGGACATTGTACAGATCTATGAAGAGCAGATACAGAATCAGAAGAAAGTAGCTTTTGTTTGACCCCTCCCATGGCCCCCTTTGTACCACTTTTGGGGTGAACACCCTCCCCATGGGTGCAGCAGTGACCCGGCTGCTCCCCTCACAATCCAATAATGTGACAGGCTGCACCCTGGCTCCCCCCCGGTGAATGCTCATCTCAGCTGGCAGGGATTCTTCTGTCCCAAGGGCAGGACTCTGCACTTGTCCTTGATGAACCTCATCCGATTTCTTTTGATCTGCTCTTCCAATTTGTCTAGTCCCTCCAGCGTATCTACCTCTCCCCCCAGTTTAGTGTCATCTGTGAACTTGCCGAGGGTGCAATCCATCCCCTCAGCCAGGTCATTCATAAAGATATTGAACAAAACTGGCCCTAGAACTGACCCTTGGGACACTCTGCTTGACAGTGGCCGCCAACCGGACATCACTACCCGATGGACCCAACAGTCCAGCCAGATTTCTGTCCACCTTACCGTCCATTTATCTAGTCCATACTTCCTTAACTCGCTGGCGAGAATACTGTGGGAGACCGTATCAAAAGCCTTGCTAAAGTCAAGGTATATCACATCCACTGACTTTCCCACATCCCCAGAGCCAGTTACCTCATCATAGAAGCTAATCAGATTGGTCAGGCACGACTTGCCCTCCGTGAATCCATGTTGACTATTCCTGATCACTTTCCTGTTCTCTTCCAAGTGCTTCAGAATGGATTCCTTGAGAATCGCCTCCATGATTTTTCCAAGGAGTAGTAGTTCCCTGGATTGTCCTTCTTCCCTTTTCTAAAGGTGGGCACTACATTTGCCTTTTTCCAATCATCTGGAACCTCCCCCAATCTCCACAAGTTTTCAAAGACAATGACCAAATGCTCTGCAATGACATTTGCCAACTCCCTCAGCACCTTTGGATGCATTAAATCCAGACCCGTGGATTTGTGTATGTCTAGATTTTCTAAATAGTTCTTAACCTGTTCTTTTTCTACCGAGGGCTGCCCACCCCCTTCCCATACTGTATTGCCTAGTGCAATAGTCTGGGAGCTGACCTTGCCTGTGAAGAAAGAGGCAACAAAAGCATTGAGTACTTCAGCTTTTCCCACATCATCTGTCACTAGGGCTGTGTCTAGACTACATGGCTCCGACGATGGAGCCATGTAGATTAGACAGATAGGCAAAGGCAAATGAAGCCGCGATTTAAATGATCGCGGCTTCATTTACATTTACATGGCTGCTGCGCTGGGCCGACAAACAGCTGATCAGCTGTTTGTCCGCTCAGCGCGCTAGTCTGGACGCTTCCCTGCCGACATCAAAGCCCTTTGTCGGCAGCCCGGTTATTCCTCGTGGGATGAGGTTTACCGGGGCTGCCGACAAAGGGCTTTGATGTCGGCAGGGGAGCGTCCAGACTAGCGCGCTGAGTGGACAAACAGCTGATTAGCTGTTTGTCGGCCCAGCGCGGCAGCCATGTAAATTTAAATGAAGCCGCGATCATTTAAATCGCGGCTTCATTTGCCTTTGCCAAAAAAACAAATCTACATGGCTCCGTCGACAGAGCCATGTAGTTTAGACGTACCCCAGGTTACCTTCCTCCTCCAGTAAGGGCCCCAAATACTACCTGATCTCCCTCTTATTGATAATATGCCTGTAGAAACCTTTCTTGTTACCCTTCACATCCCTCGCTAGCTGCAATTCCAATGGGCTTTGGCCTTCCTGATTATACCCCTGAATTCTCGAGCAATATATTTATACTCCTCCCTACCCATCTGTCCAAGTTTCCACTTCTTGTGAGCTTCCTTTTTGTGTGTAAGCTCTCCAAGGATTTCCCTGGTAAGCCAATCTGGTCGCCTACCATATTTGCTTTTCTTACTGTGCATTGGGATGATTTGTTCCTGCGCCTTCAGTGAGGCTTCTTTAAAATCCAGCCAGCTCTCCTGCACTCCTTTCCCCCTCATGTTAACATCCCAGGGGATCCTGCCCATCAGTTCTCTGAGGGAGTCAAACGCTGCTTTTCTGAAGTCCAGGGTGTGTATTTTGCTGCTCTCCTTTCTTCCTGTGGTCAGGATCCTGAAATCAACCATCTCATGATCACTGCTGCCCAGGTCTCATCAGTTTCTAAAGTGACCTCACTAGGAGTTTGTTGCTGATCTCAGCACCCTGGAAATGGTGATATGGTAACAAATCCTCACCAGTCCCAGTTACAAGTTGCCCTTTTGCACGACTCAGGCAGGGTCCAGTTCCTCCCTAAGCACACCCTTTGCTCCGGGGCTCTTCCTAGCTGATAGTGAACTGATCGAGGACCCCTATACCTGCCCTGCCCCCTCCTGGCTGTAGGAGGTACAGATAAGGGTACCTGTTCCAGAAAGGACAGCATGCACTGTGCTAAGGTTATGCTCTGCTTTGCAGTGCCCATAAGAAGCAAGGCATAAAAGAGGTTGCACTAAGTGTCTTGGAGTTTAGGCAGGCTCCTCCACAGCTCCTAAATACAGAGAGGCTGTGTCTAGACTGGCAAGTTTTTCCGCACAATCATCTGCTTTTGCGGAAAAACTTGCCAGCTGTCTACACTGGCCGCTTGAATTTCCGCAAAAGCACTGACGATCTCATGGAAGACTGTCAGTGCTTTTCCAGAAATACTATGCTGTTCCCGTTCGGGCAAAAGACTTTTTCCAAAAAACTTTTGCACAAAAGGGCCAGTGTAGACAGCACAGGACTGTTTTCCGCAAAAAACCCCCGATGGCGAAAATGGCGACCGGGGCTTTTTTGCGGAAAACTGCGTCTAGATTGGCCACGGACGCTTTTCCACAAAAAGTGCTTTTGCGGAAAAGCATCCTGCCAATTTAGACGCTCTTTTCTGAAAATGCTTTTAACAGAAAACTTTTCCGTTAAAAGCATTTTCGGAAAATCATGCCAGTGTAGACGTAGCCGGAGGGTAAAGTTGGCTGAAAGCTAAAAAACATTTCCCTCATCTCCAAGAAGGCTCTTCCGCGCCACTCGCACTTCACAAGCAGTGCATGAGAAAAGGAAGAACCTAGGTCAAAAGACTATAAAAGCCATATGGTCACCTATAGGCAATCTCCCTCCGTGTGGAGAAAACAGAGACAGGTACGATGGCAATGCTGCAGCCTTTTGTGCCAGCTAGCCCGAGTTCATTCCCTGTTCCGCTGTGATCAGAGCTTTTTGCAGCTTTCTATTTCGAGTGGATTCATCTTTATGGCGGTTGAAAAAGACATTTTCTTTCTCATGTATTAATATTTGCTGTGGCACAAAACCTCCTGCAATCAATAGCTACAGATCACCACAGAGCTCTACATTCAAGATCACCCTTATCACTGCAGGGATCACTAAAGCCAACCCCATGGCATGTGTTTCCAGAGGCTGCTTTAATGGCAACTTCTCTCACTGGCCGGTCTGCTGACTTCCGTCCATCCTGCTGCTGTCCAGGGTGAGTTGTGTTTGCTGAGTGAGCCTTTGGCCTTGGCTTCATGAGGGGGGTTAATTTTCTTGCTCCGTTTCTTTGCAAGAGGATTGCTCCAGGCAAACTTGTGATTCCACTAATCGGCCCAGTTGCTAATTAACAGAATGGAGGCATGTATAATTTGCAAGAGACTGAAGGTTTCGTTTTAGCCAATGGACAATGAGAATCCCAGGGCTAGGAACCTCAGAGCCATTTGGAGACTTTTGCCCGAACGGGAGCAGCATAGTATTTCCGCAAAAAGCACTGATTTCTTATAGTAGGAAGTCAGTGCTTTTGCGGAAATTCAAGCGGCCAGTGTAGACAGCTGGCAAGTTTTTCCGGAAAAGCGGCTGATTTTCCGGAAAAACCGGCCAGTCTAGACACAGCCAAACATATATCATTTACTAAATAGAGTAACCCAGGGGTTCTCAAACTTGTGACACTGCGACCTCCCTCTCAGTTGCTCATGCCCCCCCCATTGCTGAAACCAGCCTTTCAGTTGCTCATGACCCCCTTCTAATTAGTTTGCGATCCCCCTCTAAGTTGCTCGCAACTCCCCCAGGGGTCAGGACCCACAGTTTGAGAAATGCTGGAGCAACCCAATAAGTGAAAATATATAACCAAACTGCTGGCCAATTTGCTGGCAAAAGTCCGAATAAGAAGACGGACTTTCTACAAACAGATGGACTTTGCCGTTTCCAGAGGTTTAAAAATACCTGGGATGGCTAGACCAGCAAGATCCACATAGACATAGACCAACAGTAAAGAAGATGTTTTTCATTCAAAATAAAACATCTAATAATAAAAAATGCCATCTCGTCCAAGGCTGCTGAGATGAAATATTGCTGGAGATAGGCTGAACTATCCAGGGAGTAAAATGTGCAAAAGACTAAATGTTCTCAGAAGTCAGAGGAAAAGAATATGAGGGAGCTGCTAAAAATAGATACCAGGAATTAGCTGCAGCCATAATACATGTGGGCAGAACAAAAAGGTACCGTCAGAGGATCTGGAAGATGAAAGCTGCAAAGTCCCACCTTGCCAAGAAAAGCATTAAACCCTGCGCATCTCGTGTCTGCACACAAACAGAGAAGACAGAGAGAACCTGACAAATGGATTGTGTCATCGGCATAATAAATCCTCCTATTAACTGTTTTCTAAAGGCAGAGGCTTCCCTTGGCCAAGGTAACAATAGCTGGAACTTACTCCAGCTCTGCTGAGTTTCACCGCACGCATAACAAACGGTTAGAAAACAACACCCAGCACTCCGGCAGGAAGGTTGCGATGTCACACAACGGGATTCCTTGGCATCAAACCCTCCCCATCGAAGGACCAAAACTGAAGAGACAAAGCAGGCTGCTCCCAAAGGCAGAGAAGCAGCCACCCTGCTCCAGTCTGGCTCTTTGCAGACTAATTGCTGAGGACAAGTGAGATCACATGCTTCCCCCAGGGCCCCTGGCCTGAAAGCAGGGCCAGGATGGCCCTTAGGGTTTGTCACTTTAACAGTTCTCCAGACACAACAGCCGCCAGTTGAGTGTAAGGATGCGGAAGCATTGGAGAGGGTCCAGCAGAGGGCGACCAAAATGATTAGGGGGCTGGAGCATATGACCTACGAGGAGAGGCTGAGGGACTTGGGTCTGTTTAGTCTGCAGAAGAGAAGAGTGAGGGGGATTTGACAGCAGCCTTCAACTTCCTGGGAGAGGTCCAGATTGGATATTAGGAAAAACTATTTTACTAGAAGGGTAGTGAAGCATTGGAATGGGTTACCTAGGGAAGTAGTGGAGTCTCCATCCCTAGAGGTGTTTAAGTCTCGGCTTGACAAAGCCCTGGCCAGGTTGATTTAGATGGGATTGGTCCTGCCTAGAGCGGGGGGCTGGACTTGACGACCTTCTGGGGTCTCTTCCAGTTCTATGATTCTATGATAAGGGGATGGTTGGATGAAATAACAGGATCTTGGTAACTAATTGACCATTCATTATCAGTTGGAAATAGGTCAATGGAGGGATGATAGGAGTTGCTATAGGGAACTTTCTGGGTGTCTGGCTGGTGAGTCTTGCCCACATGCTCAGGGTTTAGCTGATCGCCATATTTGGGGTCGGGAAGGAATTTTCCTCCAGGGTAGATTGGCAGAGACCCTGGAGGTTTTTCACCTTCCTCTGTAGCATGGGGCACAGATCACAGCTGGAGGATTCTCTGCATGTTGGGTCCTTCAAAGTATCTGAATGCTTCAATATCTGAGATATAGGTGAGAGGATTATTCTAAGAGGGGTGGTTGAGATTCTGTGGCCTGCACTGTGCCGGGGGTCAGACTAGATGATCATAATGGTCCCTTCTGACCTTAAAGTCTATGAATCTATGAATCTATGAGTGTCATGATACCAGGAGGCCTTGGCTGTACTGGCTAGAGTGCAGGCAGGGAAACAACCTCATTAATTCAGTGGACGGATGCCCTCTGAGCTGCCAAAGCCTTTTGGTTAAAGCTAGTTGGAAAACGGGGGGCAGGGTTCCCATGGAAAATTTGAGTGCAGGGGAAAAATATTTGTTTCAGCTAATATTTAAATGGGAGAATTGACTTTTCAAGGAAAAACCAAACTTTGGTGGCTGTAATATCAAATAGAACGTAGAAAATTTCTGAGGAGCCTAGACACTCCACATACACTTTGTTTGGTCATAAATCTAATTTTTTAACATTTCAGTGGTACTTTTCCACCGGCCCCGGCCTTTCTTTCATTCTGCAAAGTCTCACAGAGATAAAATTCCAGAGTAAATCTGACAATGTTGCCACTTCCTGCACGAGATGGAAAGGTACCTGCTAAACGCACATTCACAATGATCTCTGAATCGATCTGGTCCCTGTCACAGTAATATCTGAATGCACAACAGTCTTTAATACATGTAAGCAGGGTCGGAACCACTGCTTCCAATGCAGCCAGCTGCCCTGCCAGGAATTCAACTGTTGATGTGTAAATTCCAGCTCATGCTGGAATATGAGAGGAATCTAGGGTGTGGTTATGTAAATCCAGATCAGTCAGTGCTACGGCCTGATGGATGGTCAGTTGTTGGAATGGAATGTGGTGTGTTGTAACTAAGTTGGCTGTTGTGGGGTCACAAACCATGTTAACCCTAAATGTAGGATTTGTAAAATGACACCAGTTCTTGCAGGACAGACGCTGTCATTGTAAAGAGTTTCAGATGGACAAGCCTCCCCCTTCCAGACTCAAGTAGATTGGATGGGGGGGGGGAAGGAGCTTGAGTCAGCCAGCTACATGTTCTCCAGAATGCTCTACATTCAACCTGTTTCCTCCTCCTCCCTCTTCCCCCAGCCAGCCCTGTTCTAAGAATAGACTTAAACAGAGTCTCGTTATTATTTTGAAATATTATTCCAGTGGGAATCTTTTGGCCAGCCTAAGTGGCGGCCCAAGAGCTGAAATCACTGAGGAAATTGACAAAGAGATGAAATCCCAAGGTTTAGCTCAGAGCCAGACCTACAGTGGCAGCAGCAGGTGGCCAGTGGGGCAGCTGGCAGGAGCAAGTAGACAGCAGGCAGCTGGCGGGAATAGCCGGAGGGTGGCCAGTAGGAATAGCAGGAGGCAGCCAGAGGGGCAGCTGATAGGAGCAGCCAGCCAGTAGGAGCAGTGGCGAGTGGCCAACGGAGTGGGTGAGATGCCCCCTATCTCCACCCTCCCAAGGGTGGGAGGTGAGCTCTGAAAATCACCTGGAAGCTCTAGTGTACCCAGACCAAGGGCAGCAACTGAGAGTGGGGTATGGAGAAAGGTTGGGCATGTGAATGGGACACTTACATTGCTGGACTTGTGAGCCTGAGAAGCAAATAGGGTTGCCAGGTGTCCGGTATTGACCCAGACGGTCCGGTATTTTTGCCTCCTCTCCAGTAAAAAAAATTCAGAAAATACCAGACACCTAAAATGTCCAGTATTTTCTGATTTTTTTCCCTTTCTGGAGGCAAAAATACCAGACACCTGGCAACCCTACCACACTCAACAACTGGGCCCATCCCCTGAACTCCCCGCCAGGTTCCCCCGCTTACCTGGTGCCACAGGAGAGCTGTCTTGTGGCTGGAGTAGAAAAACAAGATGGCTTCCAGCAAAAAAGCCCCTTCTTAAAGGGGCCATGCTGTTTTTTATTTTTATAGATAGATAGATAGATAGATAGATAGATAGATAGATAGATAGATAGATATTTTGCTTAATAACTACTGTTGGGGTCTTTTGGGGTTTTTGGCGTTTTTTTTTTTTTTTTTTTTTGCTAAATAACTTTGGTCTCCCCACTTTTTTTTTCTCAATAGAATTTTTTTCCCAGTTTTTTCTGGAGGGGAGGGTGTGTTCGGTATTTTTGGTTAAACCATCTGGCAATTCTAGAGGCAAAGGACATTGCTCAATCCGCTTGCGCTGGGACATTCACTCCTGGGTTGGTTATGAACTCTGGTTGTGGTGTTTTCCCACGTTAATGCCACGTGACTTCTCTCCCTCTTTCATGAAAAGTTTCTTTTCTAGGCTCAGACTCTGTGTGTGTGCGTGGGGAAGCGTCACCTCTCAGGTGCCCAGGGGTGTGTGGATTTCTCAAGCTACTGGGTCGGGGTTCGAGCCAATTCTGTGTGAGATGGATGAAAAGGAAGCCCTAGGAATCGAACCCGGCCCTGGCTGCTGCCAGCGCTATCTGGCCGAAGAGTTACACTTGTGAGTGGAAGGGGGAGGTGTTCCTCCGGGGGGTGGAGGCTGACCCAATGAGCACGGTTTTCAAGCAGCCGCACGACACTGCCATCCAGCAGGCCCATCAAGGGACCGTGCACATCCGGGAGGCCCTGAGGGAGAGTCTCTCACTAGGAGCCTGTGCATCACCCCTCTGGGCCTTTCCTCCCACACCCTCCCTTCCCCCTTCCCCCTCTCCTGCAGTGACAATAAAACAGGCAAGAAGCGCTGATTTCTTACAGTAGATCGTCAGTGCTTTTGCGGAAATTCAAGCGGCCAGTGTAGACAGCTGGCAAGTTTTTCCGGAAAAGCGGCTGGGAGCCTGCCTGAGTAATCACCGCGCTGTCCCGGGGGGTGGATGCTGCCCCCAGAGTGCGGGCGGCCCCTGTGCCCTGTGCGGCACTGGTGAGGGGGTGTGTCCATGCCCCAGCCTCTGTCTAGTGGTGTCTTGTGGCGAGGAGGTGTCCGGGGTGGGGGGGGGGGAAGTGTCCGGGGTGGGGGGGTGTCCGGGGTGGGGGGGGAAGTGTCCGGGGTGGGGGGGTGTCCGGGGTGGGGGGGGGGGAAGTGTCCAGGGTGGGGGGATGTCCCTCCCACCCGGTGTCAAGAGTATGGCACCTCCCAGACACACAGTGGCTGATAGCACTAGGGTCCTCTGGTGCAGCCTGCTGGGGCCGTGCGCCCTGGACAGTCGCTCCACGTGCTCCCATGTGCACCAGCTGCTGCGGGATCCTCGGGCCACAAAGGCCGAGCGAGGAGCATGCCCCAGCTCCTCACCACCCGCCACCTCCACCCTCTGTGCGTAGGGATCATGATGGCACTCACCGGATGTGCCTTCCCCGGCCTCAGGCCCCCGGGACATGTCCAGGGCAGGGGGTCCTGCTCCAGGGTCAGGAGAGTGATGGAGCTGGCCTCGTCCGGCTCCGCCTCTTCCTCCTCCGCATCTCTGTACCCCCGGAGGGCGACAGTCGATGTCCAGAGCCCTCCATGAGGTCCAGGATCTCCGCCCAACCAGGAAGGTGTGCGCCTCTCAGGCCCGCACAGGCTGCTGGGAGCAGGGGAGGGCTGGGTGGGAGCAGCAGATGGGCTCATTTTGGCAAAATTCAAGTCAGCGGCATATGACGGTGGCTGGGGTGGGCCTGCGCTGCAGCTGCCACAAACGGGGGCGCTGCGCAGAGGAGGATGCAGCCGGCAGGGGAAGAAGGAAACAGTCTGAGCAGAGGGAGGCCTCGGAACCCAGCGGAACCTCCCCACACAGGGCTGGGCCACAGCGCGTAGCCTCCTGCAGACTCAGAAAAGCAGCTAGCCCAGGGGGAGGGGTTTTGGATGCTGTCCCGCCCCCCGCACACTCCTATTGGCTGTTTTCCCTGGGGAGGGATAGCTCAGTGGTTTGAGCATTGGCTTGCTAAACCCAGGGTGGGGAGTTCAATCCTTGAGGGGCCATTGAGGGATTGTGACGTAGTGGGGGTACTTGCTGGGCTGTGGTGACCTCGCTAGGCAGAGGTAATGCCAAACTTGTTGAACCAGTGGCCAGACACCCCCCATGGAGAGGAAC
Organism: Pelodiscus sinensis; assembly: GCF_049634645.1. Lineage (NCBI taxonomy): Eukaryota > Metazoa > Chordata > Testudines > Trionychidae > Pelodiscus > Pelodiscus sinensis. The sequence continues at coordinate 3,153,434 of NC_134739.1, read as the reverse complement.
AAAGGAAGGTGGAATGCTGCCCTGACTGGGGGGCAGGGCTGCAAGGGTTTTTAGTTAGTTACTGTGGGAGAGCATGGAGGAGAGCCTAGGAGAAGGGGCTGGAGTTTAGGGGCCCAGTCTCCCCCATCTCAAGGGGGCCTGAGGCATCCTAGCCCAGCTCTGTGACCAGACTACATCTGTGCCGTGCTGTATCCTGGAGAGGCAATAAACTTCCTCTATTCCACCGGCTGGTGAAGTCTGTTTGTGCCATTTCGGGGTGCAGGAGACGGGGAACCCCCAACGCGCCGTCACACTGGTGTCAGGAGCGGGATGCACTGCACCCCGTGGATGGAGCTTCCAGCGGCAAGCGACAAGGCGCAGTAGAAGCAAGAGCCCTGGAGCCAGGCGTGCTGGAGACAGAGCGAAGCGGTTCCTGGGAATCGTGGGGCGCTGCAGCACTAGACTGGTGAGTCTGCACCGAGGGGCCCAGCGGGCAGATGGCCTACGCCCGACTCTTGAAGGCAGAGCGGAGAATCGGCGGGGCACCGGCTGCGCCAAGTGCGGATGGGCCCCAGGGTCCCAGGACTGCCAGATGCTTGGAGAGGCTCGTGGTGGCCCAACTGAAGGACATGGGTGACATAGACAGGTTCCTCAGTGCCTTTGAGAGGGCCTGTGGGCTGCAACAGGTCCCCCCAGCTGACTGGCTGCAGGAGCTCATCCCCGCACTGAACCAGGAGGCGGCCGGAGTGCTCAGTCAGCTGGAGGACCTACAGCCAGGGGATTACAACCGAGTCAAGGAGGCCCTGCTGCACAAGTTCGGGCTGACCCCCGAGATGTACAGGAAGAAGTTCCGGGGGGTACAGAAAGGGCCACGGGAGACCTATGTGGACCTGGCCTTCCGCCTGGCGCAATACTGCCGCAAGTGGGTGTCTGGAGTCGGAGCCCAGACTGCAGAGGAGCTGCTCAAGCTGGTCATGATGGAGCAGTTCTATGAAGCGTGCCCACCCAAACTGAGGCTGTGGCTCAAGGACCGGAGACCAGAGAACCCCCAGGAGGCCGGGAGACTGGCGGATGAGTTCACGGAGAGCCGGTCCGGGTGTGAACGGGAGTCCCGGAGAGAGAGGGAACCGCGCAGAGACCGGATCTCGGCTGAGCGACGGAGGGAGTCAACTACGGGGCGAGACCAAGGAACAGGTCGTCTGCGCCCCAGAGAACCAGCCAAGGCCTGGACAGAGACAGCCCAAAGCCTAACTTGCCATCGCTGTGGGCAAAAAGGCCACAAGAGGGCTCAGTGCACCAGGTCCCAGGACCGGGGACTTTCCAGGGTTAACTGGCCGGGGCGGGAGGAAGGGCAGGCTGCCCCAGAGGCAGGGGCTGGCAGGCAAACCTCAGCTCAGAGAGAGGGGAAGGATGCTCAGTGCACCTCCCCTGGGAGGTCTGATTCTCAGGAGGCGGATTTCTCCGTGTACCGGGTGGGGGCAGGACGGCCCCTGCGGAGCGAGTGCCTCATACCCCTGGAGGTGGATGGTAGGAAGGTGACGGGCTTCTGGGACACGGGGGCGGAGGTGACTCTGGCCCGATCCGACATAGTGGCCCCGGAGCGGATACTACCCCACGCGCAGCTGACCCTGAAGGGCATAGACGGGTCCCCGTTTAAGGTGCCTGTAGCCAGGGTGCATCTGAAATGGGGGGCCAAGGAGGGCCTCAAGGAAGTGGAGGTGCACCCGCACTTGCCCACCGAGGTGCTGATGGGGAATGACCTAGAGGAGTGGCCCCATGAATCCCAGCGGGCTCTAGTCACTACCCGGAGCCAGAGCCAGCGGGGGGCTGACAACGTGGGTCCAGGGAAGGACTCCTGGCAGCGTCCTCAGGGTCCCATCCCAGTGGACATGGGGTCCAGCCAGGCTGGGACTCCGGACCTAGGCAGAGGTGGGGGACAGGTCCCGATCCCTGCCTCAGCAGCTGAATTCCAGGCTGAGGTGCAGGCAGTCCCCTCCTTGCAGAGGCTGAGGGACCAGGCTGGCCTCCATGTAGCTCAGCCCCGGGGGAGAGGTGGCCAGGAGAGATTCCTGCGGGAGCGTGGGCTCCTGTTCCGTGAGTGGCTCCCCCCCAGGAAGGCGAGGGCATGGGGGGTCCAGCGGCAGCTGGTCGTCCCCCGAAAGTATCGCCTCAAGCTGCTGTATTTGGCCCACGATGTCCCCGTTGGGGGCCACCGGGGGATCCGGAGCACCCAGCTGAAGCTGCTCCAGCACTTCTATTGGCCGGGAATCTTTACAGCCGTGCAGCGGTTCTGCCGGTCCTGTGACTCCTGCCAGAGGGGCGGGAAGGCCCAAGACAGGAGGAAAGCGGCTTGGGGGTCTCTACCCCAGATAGACCCTCTGGGCTTGCTGAGAGAGTTATGGGAGGGGAAGACCTCCCTGGATGGAGCTTCGGGGGTGGAAGCCGCCCTGGTTGTCCAGAGAAGGCTCACTGGGCTCATGGCCCCGGCCCGAGAGACCCTGGCCAGAGATCAAGGCCAGCGGAAGGGTGGGTGTGACCCCCGAGGACAGGCCTGCGCCAGTCGCCCTGGAGCGGGGCGGCGAGTGGACAGAGGGAAGCCAGCTCATGTGGGGCCTTGCCACGGCCGGCCTGAGTCAAGGGGAGCACCCATGTCCCCGGGGCGGGTTCCCACGCAGAGGACCCGAACTTCCCTAGGTCACGAGCGGAGTGACCCTGCTCAGTTCGCTCTCGGAGGGGGGAGAACTGTGACGTAGAGGGGGTACTTGCTGGGCTGTGGTGACCCCTGCTGTCTGGAGCAAGACCCAGCAGGGAAAACCTCGCTAGGCAGAGGTAATGCCAAACTTGTTGAACCAGTGGCCAGACACCCGCCATGGAGAGGAACAAAGGAAGGTGGATGCTGCCCTGACTGGGGGGCAGGGCTGCAAGGGTTTTTAGTTAGTTACTGTGGGAGAGCATGGAGGAGAGCCTAGGGGAAGGGGCTGGAGTTTAGGGGCCCAGTCTCCCCCATCTCAAGGGGGCCTGAGGCATCCTAGCCCAGCTCTGTGACCAGACTACATCTGTGCCGTGCTGTATCCTGGAGAGGCAATAAACTTCCTCTATTCCACCGGCTGGTGAAGTCTGTTTGTGCCATTTCGGGGTGCAGGAGACGGGGAACCCCCAACGCGCCGTCACAGGGATCTGGAGCAAAATCTGTCAGGGATGGTGTTTGGTCCTGCTGTGAGGGCAGGGGACTGGACTCGATGACCTCTCAAGGTCCCTTCCAGTTCTGGGAGCCAGGCATCTTCATTCATTTCTTCTAGCTATTCCCAGACCCACGTGACCCCATGGCCAGGACAGAGCAGGCAGGGAGCCTGCCTGAGAAATCTGCTGGGCTGCTGGCAGTTGCCCAGGTAGGTAAGTCATCTGACCAGAGCCTGACTCTGTCCCCACAGCCCCTCCTCCCACATAACCCAACCCCCCTGCCTGCTCCCATACCCCCTCCAAGACCTTGCCCCACAATCTCCTGTCGTAGCTTACAACCCAAACCTCTGCCTCCCCTCCCAGACCCTGTCCCCCAATTCCCTGCTCAAGGTACGCTTCAAGCCCCTGCACCCCAGTCCTCTGCCCCCAGATCACAACCGCCTCCTTCACCCAACCCGCACCTCCTCCTGGGGTAGTCCCTTTCTGCAAGCTCCCTTCTGCACCCCCATCCTAGGGAAATAGTTTTTCCTAATGCCCAACCTAGGCCTCAGTCATCTCATGATCATCGCTGCCCAGTTGCCACCTACTTCTACTTCCCCTACTAGTTCCTCCCTGTCTGTGAGCAGCAGGTCAAGCTGTGCATGGCCCCTGGTCAGTTCCATCAGCACTTGGACCAAGAAGTTGTCCCCAACATTCTCCAAACACTTCCTGGATTGTCTGTGTCCTGATGTATTGGTCTCCCAACAGATGTCAGGGTGATTAAAATCCCCTGTGAGAACCAGCAGGGCCGGCTTTCGGAAGTGCGGGGCCCAATTCGAACCATTTTGACGGGGCCCCGGCAGCCAGGATTTTTTTGTTGACCAAAAAAACCCCCCAAAAAACACACAAATTTTGGTTGAGCGAAAAAAACAACAACAACAAAAAACAAAGAAAAGAGTCACAGCCCTTCCAGCTACAGGGCAGAGTCCCGCCTTCCGGCCAAGCCCAGAGACCCCCCTTCCACGGCGCACAGAAGCCGCCGCGTTCCTCCTCCGGGACCAACGCTCCCTCCCGCAGCACACCTGGCACGCCAGCACACTTCCGGCTTTAGGGCGCGGAGCCCTTTTAGGTGCGGGGCCCGATTTGGGGGAATCGGACGAATCGGCCTAAAGCCGGCCCTGAGAACCAGGGCCTGTGATCTGGAAGCTTCTCTTAGTAGTCTGAAGAAATCCTCTTCTACCTCCTCCACCTGATCTGGTCTATAGCAGACACCGACCATGACATCACCCCTCTCGCTCCTGCCTCTAAGCTTAACTCAGACTTTCAACAGGCTTTTCTCCTGCTTTATACGGGAGCCCTCTGCCATACAGTGCGACTCCTCCGCCCTTCCTCCCCTGCCTGGACAGTTTATACCCTCCCATGACAGTGCTCCAGTCAGGTAAGTTACCCACCAAGTCTCTGTTGTTCCCACCACGTCTTAGGGCATGTCTACACGGCCGTATTATTTCAGAATAACTCACGTTATTTCTAAATAACAAAGTAAGCGTCTTCACGGCAATTCCTCCATGTTTGGGAGGGGCTTCGTATTCCGAGTCCTGTAGCCCTCATTTCACGAGGAATAACACCCATTTTGAAATAGGGAGTGTGTAGACGGGGCAGTTGTAGTTATTCCAAAATAAGTGGCCTCCAGGGCTTCCCACAGCTGCCTTGGTGGCCACTCTGTCCGCACTCGTCAGTCCCCCTTCCCGTGGAGCCCTGCTAGCTCAGTACCGCATTGCAGTGGTACAGAGCTTCCCTTCTGCCTTGGCAGACCCCTGTGCACCATCTGAGCCCCCCCCCCCCCCCAGCTGCCAGCCCAGCTGCAGCCATCTCCCAAGCCCTGCCCAAGGGCAGAAGAGGAGGGCACCCGGCTGGTCTGGTGCGGAGATCTTGGATCTCATTGAGGTCTGGGGAGAGGAGGAAAACCTCCAGGATCTCCGCACCAGGCACAGGAATTCAGACATCTATGGCCGGGTGGCAGAAGAGCCACAGCTGCACCCAGGAGCAGGTACGGATGAAGGTGAAGGAGCTAAGGCTGGCCTACACCAAGACCAGGGAGCCCAGCTCCCGCGCTGGCATGGCATCCCACTCCTGCCCCTAATTTCAGCACCTACCCTGCATCCTGGGAGGGAGGGTCAGTCCCTTCCCCCCGTTGTGGACTTTGGAGAGGAGATGCCTGGCACCAGCCTCCCGGAGGGCGTGGCTGCGGAGGAGCAGGATCAAGAGGAAGGCGGCAAGGGGGACACCATGCCCGCTAGCCAGGAGGTCACCCTGTCCCTGGAGCAGGTACCTCCCTCCCAGGATGTCACCCAGGGGTGAGATGAAGCCAGGGAAGGACCATTAGGCAAATTCCATAGCTTGCCCTAGATACACAGGGGGAGGTAGTGGCTGGCGAGGGGCTACGTGCGCCTCAACCGGCCTGGGGATTGCACGGCAGCCTGTGCACGTGACTGCACGTGGAGCGCCAGTCCGGAGCAGACAGCCGCATGAGGCTGCCACACAGGAACCTTGCGCACAGGATTCCTGCCTGGGCCTGCCTTCCTCCTGGCCCCGAGGGTGGACACCTCCCCAGCACTAAGGGGCTGGGGTGGGGCCAGGGACACTCGGGCACGCCTGCTCTCTTGGGGCAGCATTTGCTCCTGGGCACACGTGTCGAGTCAGACGACAGAGAGCTGCTGCCAGGGGAGCCTGCCGGGAGGGAGAGGAAGTGGAGGGGACCCTAGTAACACCCTCCCCGGCAATGTCTGCTGCTTACACACACCTCCCGCCCACCCCCTCCAGGCGGCAGGGATACAAGTCCTCTCCCCGCGGGACGCTGTCACGGCCGGACCCGTGCGGTGGCACGGAGAGAAGCTGAGCTGCCCCATCGCACGCCTGCCCTCCCGCGGGCTCCCGGCCTAGTGAACCTTCCCATGCCTCTTGTTCTTGGGACATGAGGGTAGCGAGGCTCCCCCGTGGGATGTCCTTGCCCCTGCAGGGAAGTGCCCACTACCAAGGCCACTGATGGCCTTGCTCCAAGCACATCGCCGTGGTTTGACCCGAGCCCACGGCTGCAAAGCTGGTGATGATGGGGTCCATGTCACCCAGGATGATCCCCCCAGGATGGTATTGATGGCCCTCACCTCCTGCAGAAGGAGACAAGCAGGGAATCACACGGGTGCCAGAGCCCTGGGACGTTCCCCAAGCCCAACCCCCCTTCCCACACACCAGGACCGACCCCAACTTACCCCATCACCTGGAAGGGCTTTGTGAAGGTCCGACTGAAAACCCTTCCAGGGAGTTTCCACCTCAACCCCGCCGTCTCCAGGGAGCCCCATTGCAGCAGTTCACCACCCTCCTGGGACAATAGCCCGAGAGCGCCAGACCTGCATGAGCACAGCCCCAGTGACCCATCTCCCCACGCGGAACTGGTTCCCAACAGCTGGCCATTGCGGTGAGCCTCCAAACGGCGATGACGCCCCACTTGTGGAGGGGGATGGCAGGTCGCATGTGGGTCTCCCGTTGCCGGAGGGCAGGGCGAGCCGCTCGCACAGCTCCAGGAAAGTGTCCTTCCACAGGCAGAAGCGCTGGAGCCACTGAGGGTCGCCCCACGGCACCAGTGGGAATGAGTGTCCTGTCGCCAGAAGCAGCGGTGCACAGTACATGGGGAGGATGGGGGAGGCTCCTCCAGACCCATGCGGAAGAGGACAGCAGGTAAGAGCTGGTGACTGCCTTGCAGCTACAGGGCTGTGGTACCCACAAGGGCACCTTGGGGAGGCAGGCAAAGGTGAAGCGCCTGAGACACAACTGTACGGAGGGTGGTCCCTTTAAGTACGAGCCTCGGGGAGCAGCTGGAGGAAGTGGCTGATGTCCTGCCAATCCGCGAGGACGCGCTATTTCGATACAGCTCAGCGCTATTTCGATTGGCGTTTGTCGCCTGACTTTGTTTTCCAAAACAGCTTATTTTGAAATAATGCTGCAGTGTAGCCATCGCCACCGTTCCTTGACTGTGGCAGGACTTCTAATTCTTCCCCTTTGCTTCCCAGCTTCTTGTGTTTGTGTGCAGGCACCTAAGAGGACCAGCTGATTGCTCGACCTCGGTACAAATCAGGAGACTTCGCCTGTCGACCCTCCTCCTTGTGTTTCATCCTGGTGTCCCACTTCCCCCCTTACCTCAGGGCTTAGGTCACCATCCCCTGGAGAAACTCGTTTAAAGCCTCCTCGCTCGGCTAGCAAGATAAACTCGAGTTTGAAAGGTACCTGCCCATAACAACTTCTGACCTTCCCATGCTAATTTTATCTGCTGAAACTTTTTTGCTGTCAAGTCTTTTTCTAGTCTGGATTAATCTTCATCAGCTCTCATCAATTTACATTCAGCTGTTCTCGCCTTTTAACACCCTCTGCTGCCATCAGTACTGCTGCTGGGGCATCACAAAGGGATTTCTTCCTCCTGACCATCACATCACTGCTTCCCCTTAACATGGCACTTTCATCAGGCTGGGTTTTCCCAGAACTGCTCCTTTATGTGTCTGGATGAATTAACCTCAGGCTTCATCAGTGGATCTCAGCGCTTCCCGGTTGGACACTGGTACGCAGCGCTTGAAATGTGCACTTCACATCTTCTTTGGAGAGCTCATTAAGATTTCACGAGCCATGAGCTCCTTGTGGTGTGGGGAGCTGGGCTTGCTGCCTGTGGTGTGGGGAACTGTGCCCACTGCCTGTGGTGTGGGGAGCCGTGACCACTGCCTGTGGTGTGGGGAGCCGTGCCCCCTGCCTGTGGTGTGGGAAGCCGTGCCCCCTGCCTGTGGTGTGGGGAGCCGTGCCCACTGCCTGTGGTGTGGGGAGCCGTGCCCACTGCCTGTGGTGTGGGGAGCCGTGACCACTGCCTGTGGTGTGGGGAGCCGTGCCCACTGCCTGTGGTGTGGGGAGCCGTGCCCACTGCCTGTGGTGTGGGGAGCTGTGCCCCCTGCCTGTGGTGTGGGGAGCCATGGCTGCTGCCTGTGGTGTGGGGAGCCGTGCCCACTGCCTGTGGTGTGGGGAGCCGTGCCCACTTCCTGTGGTGTGGGGAGCCGTGCCCCCTGCCTGTGGTGTGGGGAGCCATGGCTGCTGCCTGTGGTGTGGGGAGCCGTGCCACTGACTGTGAAGAGGGGAGCTGTGCCCCCTGCCTGTAGCATAGGGAGCCATGGCTGCTGCCTGTGGTGTGAGGAGCCATGGCCAGGGCTGCCTGTGGCGTGGGGAGCCGTGGCCGGTGCTGCTTGTGGTGTGGGGAGCCGTGGCCGGGGCTGCCTGTGGTGTGGGGAGCCGTGGCCGGCGCTGTCTGTGGCGTGGGGAGCCATGGCCGGCGCTGCCTATGGCGTGGGGAGCCATGGCCGGCGCTGCTTGTGGTGTGGGGAGCCATGGCTGGCGCTGCCTGTGGCGTGGGGAGCTGTGGCCGGGGCTGTCTGTGGTGTGGGGAGCCGTGGCGTGGGGAGCCGTGGCCGGCGCTGCCTGTGGCGTGGGGAGCCGTGGCCGGCGCTGCCTGTAGCGTGGGGAGCCGTGGCCGGCACTGCCGTGGCGTGGGGAGCCGTGGCCGGCACTGCCTGTGGCGTGGGGACCCGTGGCCGGCGCTGCCTGTGGCGTGGGGAGCCGTGGCCGGCACTGCTGTGGCGTGGGGAGCTGTGGTCGGCGCTGCCTGTGGCGTGGGGAGCCGTGGCCGGCGCTCCCTGTGGCGTGGGGAGCCGTGGCCGGCGCTGCCTGTGGCCTGGGGAGCCGTGGCCGGTGCTGCCGTGGCATGGGGAGCCGTGGCCGGCGCTGCCTGTGGCGTGGGGAGCCGTGGCCGGCGCTGCCGTGGCGTGGGGAGCCGTGGCCGGCGCTGCCTGTGGCCTGGGGAGCCGTGGCCGGCGCTGCCGTGGCATGGGGAGCCGTGGCCGGCGCTGCCTGTGGCGTGGGGAGCCGTGGCCAGTGCTGCCGTGGCGTGGGGAGCCGTGGCCGGCGCTGCCGTGGCGTGGGGAGCCGTGGCCGGCGCTGCCGTGGCGTGGGGAGCCGTGGCCGGCACTGCTGTGGCGTGGGGAGCTGTGGTCGGCGCTGCCTGTGGCGTGGGGAGCCGTGGCTGGCGCTCCCTGTGGCGTGGGGAGCCGTGGCCGGCGCTGCCTGTGGCCTGGGGAGCCGTGGCCGGTGCTGCCGTGGCATGGGGAGCCGTGGCCGGCGCTGCCTGTGGCGTGGGGAGCCGTGGCCGGCGCTGCCGTGGCGTGGGGAGCCGTGGCCGGCGCTGCCTGTGGCCTGGGGAGCCGTGGCCGGCGCTGCCGTGGCATGGGGAGCCGTGGCCGGCGCTGCCTGTGGCGTGGGGAGCCGTGGCCAGTGCTGCCGTGGCGTGGGGAGCCGTGGCCGGCGCTGCCGTGGCGTGGGGAGCCGTGGCCGGCGCTGCCGTGGCGTGGGGAGCCGTGGCCGGCACTGCTGTGGCGTGGGGAGCTGTGGTCGGCGCTGCCTGTGGCGTGGGGAGCCGTGGCTGGCGCTCCCTGTGGCGTGGGGAGCCGTGGCCGGCGCTGCCTGTGGCCTGGGGAGCCGTGGCCGGTGCTGCCGTGGCATGGGGAGCCGTGGCCGGCGCTGCCTGTGGCGTGGGGAGCCGTGGCCGGCGCTGCCGTGGCGTGGGGAGCCGTGGCCGGCGCTGCCTGTGGCCTGGGGAGCCGTGGCCGGCGCTGCCGTGGCATGGGGAGCCGTGGCCGGCGCTGCCTGTGGCGTGGGGAGCCGTGGCCAGTGCTGCCGTGGCGTGGGGAACCGTGGCCGGCGCTGCCGTGGCGTGGGGAGCCGTGGCCGGCGCTGCCGTGGCGTGGGGAGCCGTGGCCGGCACTGCTGTGGCGTGGGGAGCTGTGGTCGGCGCTGCCTGTGGCGTGGGGAGCCGTGGCTGGCGCTCCCTGTGGCGTGGGGAGCCGTGGCCGGCGCTGCCTGTGGCCTGGGGAGCCGTGGCCGGTGCTGCCGTGGCATGGGGAGCCGTGGCCGGCGCTGCCTGTGGCGTGGGGAGCCGTGGCCAGTGCTGCCGTGGCGTGGGGAGCCGTGGCCGGCGCTGCCGTGGCGTGGGGAGCCGTTCCCACTGCCTGTGGCCAGAGCAGCCACTATTATTCCTCTTGTTTTCATAATGCCTAGGGCCAGATGCCTCTAGTGCTCGCCAAGCGAATCCTGCCTCGAGCCCATAACCTCGGTGGCATTGGCAGTGCTGCCTGCTCACCCCCCCGCTTACTCCCTGCCCAGCGTAGCGAGCCGGGCTTAGGCCTCGCCAGCTGCCCTCCCCGCAGGGCGGAACAGGAGACGACTCTAAAGCGTCTCTCTCTGGGACCCTGCCAGCGCGTCCCGGCTCAGCGCCGGCGGCCATGCTCTCCCGAGGTGCTGCGCTGCCGCGGGGACAGACACGCTCTGCTCCTTTGTCTGTCTTGGGCAAGGGACAGACGCCTCAGCCATGGACAGTCCAGGCTGCCAAGTGGCGTGATGCAGGCCTCCACCCTGGGGCGGGGCTCAGTGGGCAGCCACAGCCCATTGCACGGGGTGTTCACGTGAGTGTGGGGCGGGCGGGCCTGTGGCCATGGCATAGTGCCTGTGGCAGTGCACACACGTGTGCGCAGGGGCGTTTGCAGGAGCGTGGCTATGGAGCTCTGGGCGTGTGTGGGGAGCCAGGGAGCGAGTGTGGCGAGGGGGGCTCAGGAAGTTGCACATTCATATAAGCAAGACAAGGGATGCCCGAGTGTGGTGAATGCCTCGTTACTCTGGCCGTGCTCCCCAGGAAGCAGGGCTGCCGACCCCGGCAGATGTGGGCTCCGGGTCTGTGCCATGTCCAGTGCCCCGGGTCTCTGTGCTTCCTTGCCCATTTGTCAGGGCCGGGCCGCAGGAAGGGCTTTCTGCAGCATGGCGCCCTACCGGCTTGATTGGCTAACGACCTGCGGGAATGTCCCCCAGCCGCGTGGATTGGCCTGCGCCTGTTCCTGGCAGCCGCGCGCTAATCCCCATACCCGCCGGGTTTACTCACACACAGCATCAATAAATGGATATTGGAAATTCGAAAGGGCCATTTGTCCCGTCAAAGCTTATCTGTGTACGTGCACCACTTCCCGCAGGGCAGCGTCTAATTGCTTCCTGAACGATCCCGATGTCGCTCCCTTGACAGCTGCATCCCACAGGACTTTGCTGGCATTAATTAAGGGAGTTTGAAAGTGCAGCCTTGTGTTTGCACAGATTATTTTAACTCACACTTGTGCTTCCTGGGAGCATGGCCCCAGCATAGCCAGTTTAATGCTGTTTACAGTTCAGAGCATTTGGCTAATAGTAATCCCTCGTTATTACCTAAAACCGGAGTCCCGTGGCACCTTAGAGACTACCAAGTTTATTTGGGCATCAGCTTTCATGGGCAAAGGCCCATTTTGTCAGATGCATTGTGGGGGGTCTTGCCCACGAATGCTTGTTCCCTAATCCATCTGGTAGGGCGCGTCCACACAGAACCCTACCCTTGAAATAAGATGCGTAATTTGTGCTACACAAATTGCATATTTTATTTCACTTGCATTCCTTCCCCCTCGTGCAACCGGGATTGTGAAACAGTGTGCCCACTATTTAGAAACACATTTTGAAGCCATGGGGTAGCTATTCCGGGTTACCTCCAGTATCCCAAATAGCCCCGCTGCCTCGACGTACCCTTGGTCTTTGAGGTGCCACAGGACTCCTGGTTGATTCTGCAAATACAGATGAACATGGCTCCCCCTCGGGGAGCTCCCACCTAGTGCGTTTCCTCTTTATGCCGCCCTCTTTGGCAGATGGGGAAACTGAGGCAAGGACATGCCCTGCCCAAAGGCATGCAGTAGACGAGTAGGTTCTGATTTCCAGTCTGCTGTTCACTAGCGTGCACTGCCTGCCTGATGGGCTAGGAACTACCACGTGTCTCCCGTCAGCTCTGCGGGCAGCGTGGGGTGCGGATTGCATTTGCACCCAGGTCTGGAGAGTTGAAGTAGCAGACTCCCTGAAACACATCTTCAGCTGACCTGCCCAGAACAGCTGAGAGCCAGCTTGCGGTGCGCTGCACGCAGGTGCCCAAGGAAGCTACGGGCACTGTGCCGGCCGCAGGCAGAACTATCGCCATTCAAAAACCACGAGGCCCACAGAGATCAAGAGAGTAGCTTAAAAACGAAGAGATTTTTTAAAAAAAATAAGAAAAGTAGCATCCTGTCTATTTGCCCGCTGGCCTTTTTAAATAAGCGCTGAGTCTCCTGAAATCACATGACTCCCAGAGCAGGGGCTGAGCACCATGCGAAACCCGCCAGAGTTGGCAAGTCCCCTTCCTGCCTTTGTGGTTCAGCAGGGCCAGTGCTGCCCTCCAGAGCCCGGCCTAGAGGCAGCGATACTCCCCCGGACCAAGGGCAGCGCACTTGTCACAGAAGCCGAGCTGCTGGGCGCCCTGTCTGGCTCTGGCTTCCCGCGTGTGCGCAAGGGGAACGGACTGTCCCACGGCAGGGCCCTAGTCATTGAAACTGCAGGGGAACCACAGACTAAAAGTCTCCGTTGCACAGAAGGAGAGATGGGGGAGGAGACACCTGAGCTGCTGCCTCCTGCAATGCTCGGAGGCTCCCCCCTGCTTTGGCAACTCGGGGAGCCCCAGAGAGCAGCCCCCCCGGCACACGGCTGGCGCCTCCAAGGGCGCCATCTCCCCCAAGCTCAAGGGGCGCCGGGAGGGGGGGTCGTCTGTCCTTTGCCAGTGTGGGGGCGACACGCTCATGCTGTATTGCATCCCCTGCAGCAGAGCCCTCGCTCCACATCCATCCAGCCCCTGCTCCCCTCCCCCGCTTCCCCTCTTCCAGAGCAGCCCCCTGCTCTGCTCCTCTGCGGGTCCCCCCCCCCCCCCAAGAGCCTGCAGCAGGGTCAGCTCTCCCCTTTGGGAATGGGGAAGCCTGGGGGGAGGAGCCAGGATACGTGGGGGCGGAGCCAGAATACGGCCTGTCCCTGTTGCTCACAGCAGGGGAAGGGAGAGGCAGAGGCCCGGCTGCCTTGAGATGCCAGAGCAGCCGGGGGCTGCTGGGGGGTGGGGAGAGGGCTCTGCTTGCAGCATGTCTGATTGGTTGTTCTGCCCCAGGTGGGGGTGGGCAGCCAATCCGATGTCTCAAATTAGCTAAGGGGCTGGAGCCTCTCGGGACATCAGGGACTTGCTCTAACCCCAGCCAGAATCCTGAGCCTGGGACCATGGGGGGGAAGGCAACACTGCTCCCCTCGCCCAGGAGAAGGGGGGTTCCCCAGGCTGCTTCTCTCCCACTGACCAATAGCGAGCTCCCTTCCTGGGCAGTTTTAAAGCCGGGCACTGTAGAAAACTGAGCCCAACCTTCTCCTGTGGCAGGGAGATCGGGTCGCTCCAGTGGCCCAGGAGTATCCCCTTGCTCCTCCTTGCACTTTCACTGTGCAAAGAAGGGAGGCGCAGGAGACCCAAGAGCCAGCCCAGCCCCTCCATGAGGAGCCATGAGAAAGGGCAGATCCAGAGGACCTGCTGCTACTAGGTCTTTGCATCCTCCTGGATGGGCCTATTTAGGCTTCACTCTTCTCTCATACCCCCACAGCTTCCAGGCAGGAAGCCTGGTTTAACTTGAAAGGCTCATTATGCCTCCTTGTAAATAATCCCCTAGGGAAGTCCCCTTCCCTCCAATAAAACCCATTCATTAAGGGAGTTACTAATTGCAATTCAAAATCACTTCAGCTAAAACACCCCCAGTATTACAAAGCTACGGCCGTCAAAAACACAAGTGACATACACAGCTCTGAACACAACCTTTATATTCAATTCCCTCACATACACTAACAAAGAGACGTGATCTAACTGACAGCAATCAAATCCCCTTAACTCTGCCCTTGCAGTGCACTTCATTTGTTTATGTCTTTAAAACATTAATTTTGGAGAAGTGAGTCTAGTTCTTTATTTTTCAGCTGGAGACTGAGGATGCAGTTTGCTTGTATAACTATATATATTTTTGCTCTTTTTCTAAGCACGACAGTCTGCTGTGATACTAGCAGCTGCTGTTTTAATGAAAGGAGCATAGTTTTGTGATCTGACATAAAATTAGAATGAAGATATTTTCATACCTTAGTTTGGCATCTTGTGATAGTTGTCAGGTCTGGGTACATGCACGTATTCTGCTGAGCTGTTTGTTTGCTAGTCGCATGATCGTGAGTTGTGATCTTGGCGGTTTGTGACTGGTAGTGTAAAAGCAGAATTTTAAAACTTTTGCCTGAACAAGAGAAAAGCAGCAAGGCCACCACTTTGAAAAGGAATCACTTATTTTTGTTTTTTCAGTTTTGAGGCACAAGCATTCAGGGTCTCTGGCCACTTTAGAAAATGCATCTGGTACAAATTTATGTGGGTGAAACTGACGTGCAGAGAGCTACCACGGAGCTGATATTGAGGCAAAAGGCCTCTGCTGATTATCTCTCCAGGATTGGATTTCCAGCTTACATAGACAAATCTACACAGTGGAAGGGACCAGTGCTTTGATGTGGAAGGTGCAAAGTTTAATTTCTCTCCTGCAACCCGGTGCTTTTTCCTTCGACATGAGCAGAGACCTGGGCTGCTTCTAGACTGGCATGATTTTGCGCAAATACTTTTAACGGAAAAGTTTTTCCGTTAAAAGTATTTGCGCAAGAGAGCGCCTATACTGGTATGTGCTTTTGCGCAAAAGCATCTGTGCCAGTGTAGGCGCTCTCTTGCGCAGGAAAGCTCCTATGGCCATTTTAGCCATCGGGCTTTCTTGAGCAAGAAATTAACTTGGTTGGTCCTGCTGTGAAGGCAGGGGACTGGACTTGATGACCTTTCAAGGTCCATTCTAGGAGACAGGCAATCTCCAGTAATTTATTTAAAAAAAATTAGTTTAGGTCCACTGGGTCAGGGAAGCACCTCCCAGCCTGGGAATCAGTGTCTGGGACTTGCTATTTGCCCTGTTTTAAAGGGTTGTTAACACTGAAGTGGCTCTAAGTCTTGCGTCGAAATCCCATGGGAGGCGACCAAACCCCTTAGCCCAGCTGGGCGGTGCGTCGGGGAGAACAGAGTAGGGCAGGGTGAGAAGGTCCTAAGAATCTACAGCAGCTGGGTCTGGCCACCTGAATTCACCTGGACTAAGCTGTGGGCGAGCAGCTGGCTGCACAGAAATCCAGGCTGGAGCCAAGTGGTTGCATTAGCAGCAAATTGCTCTGCTGGGGCAGTGCTCTATTATCCTTTGACAGGGTAATTGGCAGCTGGCTTTTATTGCAGTTAGAAGGATCGTTTCGTGCTGCAGACCCTTTGTGACTAATTTGTGTGGGGGCTGGAAGTCAAGCCTGTTCCTCTTAGCCACTGTGCATGAGACAAAGGCCACGTGCTTTCCAGAGCTGAGCTGTCAACTCCCGAGCTCTCAGGAGTCAAATGAACTCCAGGGCCATTTGCAATTCAGTTCAGTCATACGGCTCCGGCTCCGCAGTGTAGCTGAGCCCGGCTGCTCCCAAAGGAGGGTGCTTCAGCTTGAGCTGTCTGCTAGGGAATCGGATTCTGGAAAGGGCCAGCACTGGGTCTGAGAGGTCGCTTGCAAACAGCGTCTCTGCAGCAGCGACCGGCTCTCTAGCGCTAGAATGGGGAGAGCGCGGTGCCCAGAAGCTAGGCCTTATGCTGCTGTGCCCGACACCTTTGCTCTGCAGGCAGGAGTGTGAGAGCTGCATGTGTAGACAGACCCCAGCTAGCTCCGTTCTAGCTAGTTCAAAGTGAGCTCCCGTAACCGTCGCCGTTCTGCTGGGCAGCATGGATGGCTTTTCTGGCTAACCTGCCCACCTAGATCAGACCTAGTTCAGGTCTGCCCCCGGGTGCTGCAGTCACTCCTCCCGACTGCAGTGTGGGCAGATCTTGTGTTGAGGGGCTGCCTTGTGCTGAGAGTCGCTGCAGCGCCGTACACAGCTCTGTGCTCTCGGAGACTTTACATTTGTTCTTTCTTCTCATTTTCTTTAAGGTGAAGTCACTTTAGACTGACGTTTGCTCTGGGGGGATCCAGTTCTGTGTGGGCTGTGCAGGGGCACAGCCCAGAAAGCAGACAGGCATTCACACCGCCTTTCCGCCCTCCAGTAGCAGGTGGATCGGGGTAGATATTCAAGTTAGAGCAGTCCCTAGCTGCTTGTGTTGTTCTGTATGCCAGGGCCTGCAGACCATGGCACAGGGTTGCCTGGCCTTATGCAGGGCCTTCGCCGTGGGAATCCTTCCCTGGCTATTGCGGTGCCTCTGGGTGCCTGATCTCTGGGGACAGGATCCATCCCGCGCAGAGAACCATGCTGCCAACGGGATGGATTCCCGATCAGCAGTCTGGTTTTCAGCTGGAATCTGGAAGAGAGTGCGAGTGATAGAACCATGTCCCTATCTCCTGAGGGTTTGCAAACTGGGGGAGGGGGGATTGAAAGCGCAGCTGCTCTCCCAGAACAACTCCATGGACTGATGCTCCTATCCCAGAGCCTGAGAGCCTGGTTCTTGCCTCTCACCCCCTCCTGAGGCTTTTGAAGCAGGGACAGGAATAGGCTCTTGTGCCTTGCACTAAGGCCATGTCTACACTGGCGGGTTATTGCACGAGAACAGCAGTTCTTCCGGAAAGCGTCCACACTGCCTGCCTGCTCTCGCGCAAGATTTACAGTCGGGCGTGGTAAGAGAGGGCTTCTTGCACAAGAGCTACGCTCTTTTTTAACAGGTGTAAACCCTCCGGAGCAGGAGCTCTTGTGCAAGAGGGCAGTGTGGACGCTCGGCAGGGATTTCTTGCACAAGAAACCCCTGTGGTTAAAATGGCCATCAGAGCTTTCTTGCGCAAGAGAGCGTCTACGCTGCCATGGATGCTCTTGCGCAAAAGCTCAGCTGGCACATGGCAGTGTGGACGTTTCCTTGCGCAAGACTTCTTGCACAAGAACCCTTGTGCAAGATGTTCTTGTGCGAGAAGCCGCCAGTGTAGACGTAGCCTAAGAGTGTCCCTGGGTGGAATTAATCAGTATTCGTGGCCTCATCCCCCAGAGGTTTGTTGCCAGGGCTGTGCAGAGGGTGCAGGTTTCTGACTGCCTGACCCGGAATGCCGCCTGCGCTGGGCTCGCAAGGCATGTACATTTCATAAACATGTGAAGCCCCCGTCTACAGGCTGTTCACTCAGAGACTCCCTCCAGAGGCTTCAAGGAAGCCAGTTGGAAGCAATTATACATTGAATCCTAGAACCCCAGGGCTGGCAGAGACCTCAGGAGGCATCAAGTCCAGCCCCCTGCCCACGGCAGGACCAACCACAACTCAATCAGCCCAGCCAGGGCTTGGTCAAGCCAGGACTTAAAAACCTCTAGGGATGGAGATTCCACCCCCTCCCTAGGGAACCCATCCCAGTGCTTCCCCATCCTCCTAGGGAAATCATTTTTCCTAATATCCAACCTAGACCTCCCCCACTGTAACTTGAGACCATTGCTCCTTGTTCTGCCATCTGTCACCACTGAGAGCAGCCTCTCTCCATCCTCTTTGGAACCAGGGCCGGCTCTAGGCACCAGCAGAACAAGCAGGTGCTTGGGGTGGCACATTGCCAGGGGCAGCATTCCGGCCCGGAGGAGGAGCAGGGCGGCGGGGAGCCTCCTGGAGCCACCCCGAGCTGGGAGCCCTGCGCCCGGCTGCTCAGAGTCTGCGCCTGGCTCAGGGGCACTGGGAAGGGAGGGTGGGGCAGGAGGGGGCGTCTGGCTCCAGCTCAGTGTGGCCGCGGCTGGTGAGGCTGAGCCCGGCGGGGCAGGCCGCAGCCATAGTGGCTGCTCCCAGCAGCTGGTTCACTGGAGCGGCGGGCACTGGGGCTCAGCCACGGCAGGGCCCCATCCCCCGAGCGGGGAGCCCCACGGAGGCCGCCCCGAGCTAGGAGCCCCGTGCCCGGCCCCGGGGCGCTGGGAGCTCTGTGTGGGCTGTCCCGAGGCGCGGCCCCTGCTGGGAGGGCGGCAAGGGGTGGCCGCAGTTGGTGAGGCTGAGCCCACCGGGCCCCCCCACCTGTGTGCCCCTCCCGGCCAGCCACACCCCCTCCCTGCAACTCCCCCTCCTCCACCCCCCCTTGCCTGGCCTGTGTGCCTCTGCCCACTGTCCCGCGACCCCCCCCACCTCCCCCGACTCGACCTCTGCCCAGCAACCCCACCTCCTGACCCACT
This sequence comes from Pelodiscus sinensis, assembly GCF_049634645.1. Classification (NCBI taxonomy): domain Eukaryota; kingdom Metazoa; phylum Chordata; order Testudines; family Trionychidae; genus Pelodiscus; species Pelodiscus sinensis. The sequence continues at coordinate 3,135,131 of NC_134739.1, read as the reverse complement.
GCAACCCTGCTGGGACCCCGTCTCCTCTTCCCCCCTCCCCCCCCGCCTCCCACCTGGATCCCCATCTCCTGTCTGGCTCTCTAAACAATCCCCCCTCCCCTCTGGGCCCTGATCCCTCCCTTCTCCCCCTCCCCCCATGCACCTGCCCAGGAACCCAGCCCACCTGTGCTGTGTCCTGACAACCTCACCCCTGCCTGGGACCCAGGTGATTCTCCCTCCCCCCTTTGTCTGCGGGAGGGGAACTCTGTGACCGTGTCCCCAAGTCCCTTCCTGTCTGGGGCAGGAGAACTTCATTGCAATTGGAATTGTGATCCCCTTGAAATAGGCTTTGTTTGAAATAACAGACCTTTAAAATCAAAGTAAAAATTGTTATGGCCTAAATTTATCAGAACCTGTTTAAATAACGTAATTCATACCTTATTTAAACAGGTTCTGATAAGTTTAGGCCATAACTATTTTTACTTTGATTTTAAAGGTCTATTATTTCAAACAAAGCCTATTTCAAGGGGATCACAATTTAAAAATGAAATAGACCACATCTCCCGTCAACTTCGAAAGAAATTCTACCAGTTCACTAGTGTAAGTGCCCAGAACCAGTGTTCACAACAGGACCCCTTGTCGCTCGTGTCTTGCTCTGGACAGTTGAGCTGGGGAGTTGAAACGAACGTTCTCTTAATCCCTTTGAAGTGTCTCATTGCACAGTGAGGCTGATTCTTGTCCATGGACACCAAGAGTCGGACAGATTATGGGTCGGGGTTGGAGTCTGAGCGATTATAAGGCTTCTAATAATAAACTCCCTTTGCAGAGTGAGGAGTGGGACCCGGGCGCCAGCACTAGGGGATGTGAACAGCTGCCTGCTTTGCAAGTCTTCAGCTGGATTAACCTGCCCTCCCATTGTCCTCAGTGGGGGGTCCTTGGCACCCTCTTACGAGATGAAAATGCCCCGGGGTTTGGGCTCCCCCTGAAGTGTGCGCCCCACCCCCCCAGGAAGCCGCACAAGCTGCATTTGCACGCGCACCCCCAACAAGCCATGCAAGCTGCATTTGCACGCGCACCCCCAACAAGCCATGCAAGCTGCATTTGCGCACGGACCCTCCCTGGACAAAAAAGGGGAGGGGTGGCCAAAAATGTTTTTGCTTGGGGCGGCAAAAAAGCTGGCCATGTAGGGACCTCCCCTTCAGGTAGTTGAAGGCTGCTCTCAAATCCCCCCTCACTCTTCTCTTCTGCAGACTAAACAGACCCAAGTCCCTCAGCCTCTCCTCGTAGGTCATGTGCTCCAGTCCCCTAATCATTTTGGTTGCTCTCTATTGCCCTCCAAAGCATCCCCATCCTTTCTGTAATGGGGGCCCAGAACTGGACTCAGTACTCCTGATGTGGCCTCACCAGAGCTGAATAAAGGGGAATAATTACTTCCCTAGATCTGCTGGCAATGCTCCTCCTACCAGGGCACACTGATCACCCATAGCCAGCTTCTCATCCACTGGAATCCCCAATCAGAGGCTCAGGGCTGACTGGTGCTGACTGCCTGGGTGGGGCTGATTAATCACTGGGAAGCTGGGCTGCCCCCTAGCTTAGAGGGACACTGAGCCCCAGGGGCTGTTCTGCCAAACTGCGACTCAGCCAGTCGGTCCCCAGCATGTAGCAATACTCGGGATTCTTCCGTCCCAAGGGCAGGACTCTGCACTTGTCCTTGTTGAACCTCAGCAGATTGCTTTTGGCCCAGTTTTCCAATTGTCCAGGTCACTCTGGACCCCATCCCTGCCCCACAGCGTCTCTACAACTCCCCCTCGCTTAGTGTCGTCTGCAGACTTGCTGAGCATGCAACCCCTCCCCTCAGCCGACCCCTGGGGCCCTCTGCTTGACGCCGCCTGCTGATGATTTGAACAGCCACTTTCTCCTGGTCGATGCTAAGTCAGGTGAAAGCCGCGAGCCCGGATTCCAAGCCCATAGGAACTCTTGTTACAACAATCCCCCCCAGCCAGATGGCTCCTGAAGGTTTGATTCCTTTCTCCTCTCTACAATGGTTTTTGGCAGCCCAGCGGCACGGAGCCCCTGAACAATAGCTGGCATTGTTACCTCCCAGCTGAATCAAATGTTTGAATATTAATGTTTGCCGGGAGGTTGCAGCACCGGGACACTTGTCTCCGCATTGTTCTCCCCGGCTCAGCCTGGCTGAGAGAAGGGCCTTCTCGGAGCGGGATTCCTCCGCGGCGCCAGCAAGGCGTTCCGGGAGCAGCCGAGAACGAGAAGCAATGTGCCGAGGACTGGCGGCGGCACGGGCACGGGCTGCAGTGCTGCAATTCTCCAGGCAGCTCGCCCGTTGCGTGCCATGCAACACCCAGCCGGCCCCACTGGGCAGCGTCCTCTCAGGAGCCAGGGGCCTTGGGGAAGGGGCATCCGAAGGTGCCAGGTCCGTGGCGCCCTGGCGGAGCTTGGGGCAGGGTGGCGAGCTGCCTGCGGTGAGGCGGGAAGGCCCCTCCCAAGACTGCAGAGCTCGCTGGAGAAGGCAGCTGGGTGCACAGAGCCGGCCCGGGGCCGAGGCAGCACTAGGCATGGGCACTGGCCTCGCAAGCGGCGGGCCAGCAGAGCAGGGCTGGGGACACAATGGGCCTGATTGTGCGGCCGCCCTGCTAGGGAGCGGGGGTGGGCAGGCGCGCTCCTGGCTGTGTTGTTACACAGGCCTGCCAACGGGGGGCAATTGCTCAGGGCCCAGTGAGCCGCAGGGCTCCCGCCCCCAGGAGCTCCCATTGGCTCGTTTCAGGCCAATAGCAGCTGCCCATTTGCGGGCCAGGCAGCATGTGACGTGCCCCTCCCCCCCAACCCTCTACCTCCCACCTGCCCTCCTACCCCATGCAACCCAAACCTGCCCCCCTGCTCCCTGCACCCCTGCTCCAGCCCACCTTCCCAGACACTGCAACCCCTTCCACTCCCCTGCTCAGGTCATAGCCTCCGCCCAGACCCTGAACCCCGATCCTCTATCCCTGGTCACAGCCCAAATCCCCGCACCCTGCTTACAACCGCCCTCCAGGATCCTGCACCCCCTCCTCCTATACCCCTCCCCCAGGCCAGGCTGTACAGGGGTGGCAAAAGCCGCCGGGCAGGCAGGTGCATGCCCTGACCATGACAGACAAGTGCACCCCGGCCAGGCCAACCACGTCTGTATGGGCACGGCTTATGGGGGATCCACATCTGCCCTGGGGCCCAGAGTGGCTGCTGGTCAGCCTGCTTATAGGGAGAGGTCCTTTGGGGCACCACAAAGCATCCGGCAGGACCCCCCAGAGAACCAGGCAGCTGGCAAACTCCCTCAGTCAAGGAACCGGCAGCGACACTGTTCTGATTGCCCCACCAGTGCCACCTTCCAGATACACAAGCACCAGCCCTGCCAGCAGCTGGCTAATCCGATCCACCACCCCATGGGGATAGGGAAACTGAGGCACCGAGCTCCAGCTCACCCCAGGAACACACCCCGCAGTTTTCGCCATCTCCCCGACAACACCTATCTCACGCAAGGGACTGCCAGCCACGCCACTACCCAGAACGAGTGCCCTTTGAAGGAAAGAACAAAGCTACTGCCAGTCTGCGCCTCTTCGGTGCTTATAGGGCCTCCGTCCTCGCTGTGTCTGAGCACCCCACCTGCAAGGCAGGGCAGGCCTGTTCTCCCTGTGGTACGGGGGAAACCAAAGCACAAAGTGATTTTCCTGACTTACACATGTTCCCATTGGAAGAGCAGGGACTTGAGGTCTCCCGAGTCCCAGGGCAATGATCTAATGCAGGGCTGGGCAAAATATGATCTGCCGGCTGGAGTCAGCCCGCGAAGCCGCCAGATCCAGCCCACAAGAGCCTCAGCCGATTCCCCATCTGTCCCGCCCGTGTTTGGCACTCAGGAAAGCCTCTGCCGCGGGCCATGTGCGCCTCTGAATGCTGAGAGCCCAGGGGAGGGGGAAAGAGGCTTCTCACACTGATCCCGCCCCCAGGAGCTCCCATTGGCTCATTTCCGGCCAATAGCAGCTGCCCGTTTGCAGGCCAGGCAGCATGTGACGTGCCCCTTCCCCCCCAACCCTCTGCCTCCCACCTGCCCTCCTACCCCATGCAACCCAAACCTGCACCCCTGCTCCCTGCACCCCTGCTCCAGCCCACCTTCCCCCTTCCACTCCCCTGCTCAGGTCACAGCCCCCGCCCAGACCCTGCACCCCGATCCTCTATCCCTGGTCACAGCCCAAATCCCCGCACCCTGCTTACATCCGCCCTCCAGGATCCTGCACCCCCTCCTCCTATACCCCTCCCCCAGGCCAGAATCCTCTCCTGCACCCAGACCCCTCCCAGACTCTGCACCCCAATCCCTGTCCCAGGTCACAACCCAAACCCCTGCAATCCCTACCTCAGGTCACACTCCCCTGCCAGACCCTGCACCCCCAGTTCACTGTCCCAGGTCACATTCCCATCCTTCACCCAAACTCTCCCAGATCCCACACCCCAATCCCTTACCCCAATCTTCACAGCTCCTCCATTAGTATCATGGAAGAGTGCAGCCAAATTCTTGGAGTGCCCCCTCCCCAAATGATTTCCTAGCCCTGTTCTAATGACTGGACTATCCTTCCTCTCTGAATTAGGCCCCCTCCCTCCTTCCCTGCCCAGGGTCTGTCTGCACCTCCGCAGAGTCAAAGGCTTCTGGCTGAGAGGCCAAACAAAATCAGCTGAGTTGGTCAACAGCTTTCAAACAAAAACATCCTCGGGGAAATTAGTTTAACCCAAACTCCTGGGTTCCCCTCCCCTCCGGAAGATTTCATTTCCAATGACATTTTTCTGTGGGAAGTCCAAATAGAAAAGCTTCAATTTCATTCCATTTTGTGTGGAAACTTGTGTTCTGAGTTTATGAAAAAACAAACAAGAACTGTTTGGAATTTCAGAACCGGGGACTTTAGTTTCTTCCTTTCTAGGGAATTTTTATTAACCACAGGAAGAACAAGTGGGGCTGATCTAGTGGTTTCCACCTGCAGATCTCAAAGCACTTTACAAAGTGGGTCAGGAGCATGATCGTTTTCATTTTCATTTTACAACTGGGGAAACTGAGGCACAGGGTAGGGGGAGTGATTTGTACTAGGTCACCCAGGAAGGCAGCAGAAGAGAAATTCTGACATTTCAACTTTAAGAGGTATTTCAAAATGTCACAGCTTCCTACAGGACAGAAATTCCATTTTCTGGGCAGCTGTAAACACAGCTCTTCTCACAGCCTAGTGCAACCGATTCCCATGCCCGGCCAGAATGCCAGAACAACATCTGCTGGCAAAGGACTGCCTGGAACCCCCGCTGCTAGTGCCAGCAGCTGACTGAGCACACGGGAGCTAGAAGAGAAATCGGGGAATCGCCATCAGCAATAGGAGCAAAGGGGCATCTGGGTTTTATCGGCCCCTCCCCCAGGCCTCGATGGCTAGGTCAAGCTGAGAGCATCCCTACAGGCTGGGAGAGGAGAGGCAGCTGAACACTGATCAGCTGTAGCCATAGGATGGGGTCTGCACGCAGGCGATGTGGGATGTAGCAATAGGCTCTGACGGGAGCAATCTCCACGTCGCAGTTCTTGCTGCTCACACGTCCCTGCCGCGAGGGAAGAATGTCGATGATGAAGCGTCCTCACTCGCAATAAAGGGAAAGTGTCTGGGGTGTGTTAGTCTACGTGATACAGGCCTCTCACCACGGCTTTCATCCATTAATAATGGGCATCATTCTTCCCCATGTCTGTCCTAGGGGCCTTGCGATTTTATCCCCCCTCAACAGCTTCATTCGCATTTTACAGGCGCAGAACAGCCTGCCGGAACTCACTTGCTGAAAATCATAAAGCAGGGCTGCCGCTCCAAGCCAGCCCAGTGCTCCAGCCCGGCCCCTTCTGCCAGCTACAGCGAATTGGACTTTTGTAGACAGAACATTTTTCCCATCACAAGATGCCAATTTGTGGAAAATGAACCATCTAACGGAAATGCCTCGATGTCAACAACAGTTCGTGTCGAGCCTTGGAAAGGGTCAATGCGTTTTGGTTTTGGTTTTGCTCTGGAATGAAAAATTCTCATGTTTCCAAACCACTTTTTGTTTCAAAGTTTCCTGAGCTTTTCTGCCTACCCTGACACTTTGCAGGTAAAACACGTACAAAACCTCCCTTTTGGGGCCAACATAAAAACGCCCATAAAGCACAAACCAGCCTGATTTGATGCTTCCCTTAGGGTATGTCTACACTACAAAGTTAATTTGAACTAATAGGCGTTAGTTCGAATTAACTTTAATATGCGCTACACATACAAACCGCTAGTTCGAACTTAATTCGAACTAGCGGAGCACTTAATTCGAACTAGGTAAACCTCATTCTACGAGGAGTAACGCCTAGTTCCAATTAAGTAGTTCGAATTAAGGGCTGTGTAGCCACTTAATTCGAACTAGTGGGAGGCTAGCCCTCCCCAGCTTTCCCTGGTGGCCACTCTGGCCCAGGTTTCCCCTTCCCTCTCCTACCCTCACTCCTCCCTCCCCCCACCCCAGTTATATAAAATAAAAAGATATTTTTGTTGGCACAACAGGTGTCTTTATTTGACATTAGGAAGGGGGATTAGGGAGGGGAAGGGGGGAGGGTGGAAGAAGGCCCCAGTGGGGCATGCAGGGAGAGTTCAGTCCTCCTCCTCCACCTGGAAGCTCTCCCACAGGGCCTCCCGGATCCGGACGGCCCCCCGCTGGGCTTCCCAGATGGCGGCAGTGCGGGGCTGAGTGTAGTGGCCAGCCATGCGGTCAGCCTCAGCCATCAAGGCTGGCAGGAAATCCTCCCCCTTTCTCTCGCACAAATTGTGCAGCACACAACATGCTGCAACCACGGGAGGGATATTGTGCTTGGCGAGGTTGAGGCAGGTGAGGAGGCACCTAAATCTGGCTTTCAATCATCCGAAGGCCCCCTCCACCACAATGTGGGCCCTGGTGAGCCTGGCATTGAAGGTGTGGCGGGAGGGGTTGAGGTGCCCCATGTAAAATCCCACCCCAGCTGTCATAGTCCAACTGGGGCAAACTCTGTGTGTGACCTGGCCCAACCTCAGCTAGGGATCTGCTGGGGGTTCGTCACTGTCCCTCTGCGCTGCCTCCCCCAGCCACTGGGCGTGTTTGCTTGGGAATGGTCCTTTGGTAGATGCTGGAGGAACCCTAAAAAGCGTCCCACATGATTGAATTCTGTCCCTGCTACACAGAGTATTAACCTCAGGTGCAGGCCATGGAGGTCTTGGGCTTCAGCATCCCAAGCCGGAACGGCCTTTTTTAGCTATCCAACCTCTGGCGTTCCAGGACCCCGAGGCAGTGCCCTCCGAAAGGAGCTTTTTAAAAGGAATGACATTTGGGCCATTTTTAAAATGTGATTGGTGCGTGTGGAGCCCTGGGGAGTTGCTTTTTCAAGATTTTCTCAACGGACACAAGGTTAAGAAATATACTTTAAAAAATGAAATCTGACATTCTCACGTAATCCCATGGCTCCAGGAGGTGGGGATTTAAAACCCTTCAACTAGAGCTAGTATTAGCACACTGCAGATTTGCACACCATGCTTCGCAAGCAAAGGCGCAGTGCAAACACATAGGGCAGGAGCAGGTTCACGCAGGCAAAGGCAGAGGAGCGAGGAGGTAGAGTTTTGCAGATGCTGTTCACTGGAGGATAATACTTGGTCCAGGGTAGAGAGCATCAATCACTGTTTAAAGTGCAGACTCCAATACAGCTTTATCTGTCCCTGCGTCCCATCACATCAGCTGGATGTTTCTTCTCAAGTGACCCGCATCCGACTTGTCAGCAGTGCTGACACTGACATTGTTGTCTGTAGGTTTCAGAGTCGACAGCCTGACTTGTGCCCACAGGAGCAGCTCACACTTCTTGGAGCTATTGGCTCAGGCTGCATGTAGAGCGACAACTACTGCACCCAAGTCACGTTTTCCAGGTTTTTGTTGCAGCTAGGGATAGAAATAGGCCAGGAACGTAAGAAGGGTTAGGACCATAATTATCTTTACAATGGAAGTAGAGATTTGGGAGCATCCATTCAATAGCAAATATATTTGGTGATGATAATTGGAATGTAGATGGAATTAAGCATGACTCACAGTGTTAATAATTCAAGGATGAACATATTAATAATACTTAAAGGGGGTCCATATGTTAGATTTTGCAAGAATCTAGATGTGAGTCAGTTTCCAATTACTGAAACTAGGTATTTGATTTGCTAGGGCTACCTGAGTAAAACTACCAGAAAACTTCCCAAGAGGAGAAATTTCAAAATGCTTCCAACTGATGAACCACCACGCGGATTGCTTTCCAATGCACGCTGGCCCCAGGGGAAGTTCGCAGGTGATGTGCTCTCCTCATCGTCCTGATAGGAGTGGCTCAAGGAGCCAGGGCACTGGCCACTGAACAAACACAGTGAAAGACATTCCCTGCCCCGAAGAGACGACACGTGACTAGAAAGAAGCACAGAGGGATTTGCATGAAGACACTGGTAGAAGAACCCAGATGTCCCGAGTTCAACCCCAAAACCCCACCCACCAAACTATAACAAGTATTGGATGAAGTGGGTTTTGCCCAGGGAAGCTCATGGTCCTAGCAATATTTTTGTCTCTAAGGGCATGTCTACACTAGGAAATTACTTTGAAATAAGAACTCCCAGATAATCATTTGAAATAGCGCGTCCACACTACAGGGAAGCCTCAAAATGAGTCCAAGGCAGGCCCCCTCGCTGTGGACGTGCTACCTCAACTTAGCGCCCCTGGAAGCACTGGGGAGAAATTCCCCTGAAGGACTCTGAGGAGTGGTTGTTTCAAAGTAGCGGCCCGGAGCACCTACACTGCCGCTGTTTCGAAATCAGCGCTGTTCCTCATGGGAGCAGGAGTTGTTATTTCTAAATAACGGTCTCGGTGCTATGGACGCTCCACTTGTTATTTCGAAATCAACCTAGTGCAGGGCAGGGCTGAGGTGCCACGGGGCTGTTGTGGGTTTCAAAGTCCTAGGCAGCTATTACAGCAGTGCTAAGAAAGCCTCCCCCATCCCGTGCTCCGATGTAAATCCCACCCAGACTTACCTAGGGAGGCTATGAGGCGGCCGTCTTGTCCCCGGCCCAGTTTCTGCCTGCCGACCTGGCCGGATGGGTTGCACACTCATGCCAAGGCCCCAGCAGCTGGGCGGGAAAAGTCACGTCCTTGAATTCAGCTCCACTGCTGGGGAGGTGTTCCCGGGGCCGAAGGGCTCAGCGCCCTGTTACGGGACTGAACTCAGACACGAGCAAGCAGAAGCCTCCGGAAGAGCGTGCTGGCGCAGGGAGGGCAGCGCACCTGCCAGCTTGGATTTCAGAGACAGAGCGGAAAGTCCCTGGGATTCAGCCTCGGTGCCGGCAGCTCTCTCTGTCCCAGGTCCCCGAGCAGCGGAGAGTCCACAGGACGCTGTTCAAAGGGAACATTTGGATGAAAAGCCTGTGACGGTGCGAAGGGTGTTGAGAGACGGGTCCTACACTAACAGGGTGGTCGATAGTCGATAAGGGAAGGCTTCCTCTGTCCCAGCTTGCGCCGGGCCCGGGAGCTTCCCCGCTGCGGCTCTGCAGTTTAAATGTAGTGCGAGCCAGGATCACAGGCAGCGTGGGGTGGGTCCAGACTCAGTGCCAGCCAGGATCACAGGCAGCGTGGGGTGGGTCCAGGCTCAGTGCGAGCCAGGATCACAGGCAGCATGGGGTAGGTCCAGACTCAGTGCCAGCCAGGAACGCAGGCAGCGTGGGGTAGGTCCAGGCTCAGGGCGAGCCAGGAACACAGGCAGCGTGGGGTAGGTCCAGACTCAGTGCCAGCCAGGAACGAAGGCAGCGTGGGGTAGGTCCAGGCTCAGGGCGAGCCAGGAACGCAGGCAGCGTGGGGTGGGTCCAGGCTCAGTGAGAGCCAGGAACGCAGGCAGTGTGGGGTAGGTCCAGGCTCAGGGCGAGCCAGGAACGCAGGCAGCGTGGGGTGGGTCCAGGCTCAGTGAGAGCCAGGAACGCAGGCAGCGTGGGGTGGGTCCAGGGTCAGTGCGAGCCAGGAACGCAGGCAGCGTGGGGTGGGTCCAGGCTCAGTGAGAGCCAGGAACGCAGGCAGTGTGGGGTGGGTCCAGGCTCAGTGCGAGCCAGGAACGAAGGCAGAGTGGGGTAGGTCCAGGCTCAGTGAGAGCCAGGAACGCAGGCAGCGTGGGGTGGGTCCAGGCTCAGTGCGAGCCAGGAACGCAGGCAGCGTGGGGTAGGTCCAGGCTCAGTGAGAGCCAGGAACGCAGGCAGCGTGGGGTGGGTCCAGGCTCAGTGCGAGCCAGGAACGAAGGCAGCGTGGGGTAGGTCCAGGCTCAGTGAGAGCCAGGAACGCAGGCAGCGTGGGGTGGGTCCAGGCTCAGTGAGAGCCAGGACTAAGCCAGGATTGCTCAGTCCTCACTCATACTGGGCCAGCAGTCCCTGTCCACAGGGGGTCCCAGTGGTGAGCTGGCATCCCGCCCTTCCTCCCCCGCCAAGGACAGGGTCTGCTGCGAGAGCCGCCTCTGCTCTCGGGCAGCCCAGGCCGCTGCGGACGGGGGCTGCTTCGTGGGATTCAGAGCAGCCTCTGCTCTCAGTGAGCCTGGGCCTGCCGTGGGCAGAGACTGCTTCGCGGCAACCTCCCCTTCCCACGCCCATGCTGCTGTTTCTGACAGCGACAGCAGTGCAGGGAGGACAGGCCACACCGCGGAGACGTGCTAGGAGGAACTGGCCACCTCCCCCCCTACCGGCTTCTGCTCCCCCCCCCCTGCTGCCTCTGATAGCAAGGGGGGGAGCGAGCAGCTGAGCGGTCGGCTCGACCCCCCGACTCACTTTCATCCCTAGCCTGTGTCAGGACACGAGGCAGCGGCCCCCAGCCCGCTCCCCGCAGGGCGAGCGAAACCGGAGACAAGAACCTGGGCAAGGGCTGGGTGGGCTGCCCACCCTGGGACTGAGGGCCTGGCGGCTGCAGGGAGCCCGCATGGCCCGTGAGCGTGCAGGCCTGCAGCAATGGCCAAGGCCCCAGGTGCTGGAGAAGTGCTGAGTGCTGAGCGGCTGCCTGGTGCCGTGGTTAGGGGGCTAGTCTGGGACAAGGGGCACCCACAGCCGGTCCCAGCTGCCCTGGCTAGCCTGGGCTAAGTAAGTCAGGGCACGTCCTTACTGGGCCGATGGCAGCCAGGCTCCATGATGCTCTGCAAACCCGGCGGTGCTACTGCAGGGCGACAGCCTCCGTGCTGAACCGCGCAGAGCAGGCCTGGGGGTTCTGCTGCATCCCAGGCAGGACTCGGGCTCTGGCCCGGCTATGCCCAGCAGGGTCCAGAGCGGCTGCTGGCCCGATCTGCGTGTGGCTGGAAAGAGGGCGTCCGCCCAAGGCTGAGCCAGAGCCCAGGCTTAGGGTACGTCCACACCGACACTAAGAACGGCGCCGGCCCATGCCAGATGACTGGGCTCAGGGGGGCTGTTTAACTGTGGGGCAGCTCTTTGGGCTTGTCTGGGGGCCTGGGCTGCGATTCCCAGAGCTCCAGATGCAGCCCAAGCCCCACCGCCAGCACCACAACACAACCGCCCCTGAGCCCAGGATCAGTCGTGAGCCACGGGCCAGTGGCGGCCGCACAGCGCTGCCCTTAGTCTCCGCGCCTTTGTCCCCGACTACGCCAGGGAGACAAGTGCGCCGCCCTGTCTCCTGGGTGTGTGGGGATCAAGGCGTTACAGAGAGCAGGATGCGCCAGTGGCACAGACCAATAGAGGAAGCCGACAGACGTTCGCAGCAGGGAATTGGAACCGCTGATGATTTGGCTCCAAACCCACCAGGTTTCGGTGATCCCAGGTGATCTTAGCGCCACCTGCGCACGATCCTCCCAGCGGAGCAATTTTAGAGCTTGAAATAGACTAAACTCCCAAGTAATTATATTAGCAAACGATCTGTTTGGCTCTGTGTTTCCTATTGACAGTATTAGGCTCAGTCGCATTAATATTTCACTCTACAGGGAAATTAACATTTAATGAAAGAGTACTTACAATGCCGGCTCGATGGGCTGAAAATGAAAATCATCTCAAGAGTGGGGCAGTGTGAATTGTCCCCGGCAAATAAATCCTCCAGCAAACGTGGGCCTCATCTGTCTGCTCATCATTCCCAGCACCACTCCCAGGTTTTGGGGAGAGGATCCTTAGCAAGGATTTCCTGGGTAGCTCCTGCACTAGCATTTCAGCCTCCATGTGGGGAGTCAGGGAGCTCCCCACTTAACCTACTCTCCTGTGACAGTCTGTGGTGCGTGTGTGATCACAGGGCACGGGGGCTGAGGTGTCTCAAAGGGGCGAATAAGAAATAGCTGAAGGTGAATAGTGACTCCCAGGGTACATCTACACTACATGCCTCTGTCGGCAGAGGCATGTAGATTTGTTTATTCAGCAAAGGTAAATGAAGCTGCGATTTAAATGATCGCGGCTTCATTTACACTTACATGGCTGCTGCGCTGAGCCAACAAACAGCTGATCAGCTGTTTGTCCGCTCAGCGCGCTAATCTGGACACTCCCCTGCCGAAATCAAAGCCCTTTGTCGGCAGCCCCAGTAAACCTCATTCCACGAGGAATAACGGGGCTGCCGACAAAGGGCTTTGATGTCGACAGGGGGAACGTCCAGACTAGCGGTGAGCCGACAAACAGCTGATCAGCTGTTTGTCGGCTCAGCGCGGCAGCCATGTAAATGTAAATGAAGCCGTGATCATTTAAATCGCGGCTTCATTTACCTTTGCCTACAACCCTAATCTACATGCCTCTGCCGACAGAGGCATGTAGTGTAGACACAGCCCCAGTGAGCTCCAGGCTGGACCTTCCCTGGCCCAGCCCTCAGACCCGGAGCTAGATTTTAAAACAGCTCCCCAGGTGACTCATCACAACTCGTAGGTCCTGTCTCCCGGCAGCTCTTAAAGCCACAGATGTAGTAAGTTGCGGGTCAGTCACATGGAATCGGCAGGCCTGAATAAAGGCCTGTAACATGAAAAGAGCAACAGGCCTGCAATCTAGGGAGCAAGACTTTGGTTCAGTAACACAGGAGCCACGAAAGAGGCCCTACTGAGAACTGTAATTGTGTCAGTTAGGGGAAGTATGGAGGGACCCAGGGAAGCACCGAGTACAGACTGTAAGCCAAAGGGAGTAGCGGAACATCTTAGTAAGAAATGTCTTGGTACAAAGACTCCTCAAAAACCAATGCACAGCCCGAGCTAGGTGCAGGCCCAGGTCAGAACTGACAGGATGACGAACAGACGGTTAGCCCCTCTTGCACGAGGTGAGGGGTGGTAACTAGGCAACAGGGTGGTAACCTGGTACGTACGGAAATTCTGTAAGTTGTTTGTACCTGTCTATAAAAGGACACCGCGAAGGGTGCTCCGCTCCAGACACAGGAATGCTGACATCTACGGTCAGATGGCCGAGGCCCTGGCCACGGGGAGCCACCCTCCCAGGGCCGTGAGCAGGTGGGAATCAAGGTCAAGGAGCTCCATCAGGGTACGCCAGGGGCCAGGGAGTGCATCTCTCACTCTGGGGCACAATGCTACCCCTGCCCCTACTTCAGTGAGCTCCGCTGTGAGCGGGGGGCTGGGGCAGGCTGGACTCAGGGCTGGAGACGCCTGTCATCACCTGCCTGGGGGTCCCAGACGAGGAGGAGGAGGAGGAGGCTGACCAGCAGGAGGAGGAGAAGGGAAAGATGGCCGGCATGATCACTCTCACCCTGGAGCCAGTACCCCAGGGCCTGGATATGTCCCAGGCACCCTCCAAGGCCGGGGAGGGATCATCAGGTGAGCGCTCTTAGTTTTTCACACGCACAGGGTGGGAACGGTGGGCGCTGAGGGACTGGGGTGCGATCGTCGCTCGGCCTTCTCAGCCTGCCCATCACGCTGCAGTCTGTGCACATGGATGCATGTGCAGTGCCCGTCTGCGCCACGCAGCCCCAGGAGGCAGCCTCTGAGTACCCGGGCTCCGGCTCACAGGCTCTGGGGAGGCCACACACGTCTGACCTCGGGGAGGGGGACACCCTCCTACCACCAGGAACCACTGGAAGGAGGCTGGGGACAAGGGCACACGCACGCTGGCACAGACTGAGGAGTGCCGCACACGGCCATGTCTGCACGAGGCATCACCCGCTCCCGGGGACAGCACTGCCAGGCGCAGGTGTGTGTGTGACCCTGCTGGAAGGCCAAGCTGCTCCAGGCCCCTCACCCGCCCGTGGGATCCCTCCCTTGTCTGCTTGTCCGGGGGGCAGGAGGGGCGGGAAGCATGGCCCCTGGGCACCTCGGTCCCTGTGAGGCAGGGCCCACTGCCTAGGCCACACGTGGCCTTGCTCCCGGGACATCAGCCCTGAGGACTGCTGCTCACAGCTCACAGAGGAGGGCCCGGCCTCAGGGACCGTGTCTGCAGGGACGACTGACCACCTCTCCCTCTTGATTCCTCACAGCCGGACCAGCCGTGACAGAGGGGCAATCACCAGCAGGCAAACCAGCCCCCAGGCCCCAGAGGAGCCGCAGGTGCCGGAGCGTCCAGGAGAACCTTATGAGGGAGCACGTGGCCGTTCTCCGGGACATTCAGCAGACCCTGGTCCGGGATGACGCCCAATGGTGGACCCACATGTGGACCTAGCTGGTGCAGCAGGGCCCCAATATGTGTGCCACCCTCCAGGAGATGGTGGGGTACCTGGCTCCTGTCCCTGCCCCCTGCCATGCCTGTCCCTGCCCCCACTTCCTCTGCCATGCCTGACCCCGCTCCAGCCCCCATCCTGCCTATCCCCCTGTTGTCTCTGCCCCCTCCCCAAGATCCCCGGACCCGAGGTGGAGCTTCCAGCTGCACCACATGCCGCTCCAGCTCTGAGGCCTCCTCCTCCCTCCCCATATCCAGGTTCTCAGCCTCCCTCCCCCCAGTTTGTTTTCTAAAAAAACCCAGCAACAACAAATTTGGTTTTGAACACACAACTGCTGTTCTATTGAGTGCACAGTGAAGGGGGAAGGGCGGGGTTGTTGTGGGAAAGGGACAGGCCCCTACTGGGGAGGCCCTGGGGAGTGTCACTGGGGTCTGCCAGAGAAACTTTCCCTCAAGGCCTCCCGGATGCGCACCCGCACCTGATGGGCCTGGTGGATGGCAGCTCGAAGGCTCTTTCCCTCCCAGCCGGCCTCTGCCCCCCTTCCCAAAAGGAAGGCCTCCCCCCTGCTCTCCACAGTGTTGTAGAGCACACAACAGGCTGAGACTACCTGGGGGATGCTGTGCTCCCCCACATCCAGGTGGGTCAGGAGGCACCTGCTATCCCACGGCCAGCCCCGTTCCACCCGACCCTCCCCACCCCACGACCAGCCCTGCTTCCCGTTGGCCCCCCCATCTCCCCCAGCCAGCCCTGTTGCTCCCCCCCCTTCCTGGCCTGTCCTCCCCGCAATGAAGCAGGCCACTGCGGGGGAGGAGAAGGGGGCGGGGCCATGTACATCACTGCCCCGCCCCCCCTT
The DNA here is from genome assembly GCF_049634645.1 of Pelodiscus sinensis. NCBI lineage: Eukaryota > Metazoa > Chordata > Testudines > Trionychidae > Pelodiscus > Pelodiscus sinensis. The sequence continues at coordinate 3,119,641 of NC_134739.1, read as the reverse complement.
CCGCTCCTGCCATGGCGCTCAGCTGAGTGCTGCACTGTCAGCCAGGCCGCCGCAGGGGAGCCCAAATGCTCCCCGTGGTGGCCCGGCTGAGCGCCACAGTGGGAGGGGAAGGGGGGGGCGGTGATGTACACGGCCACACCCCCTGGCCATGTACGTCATGGCCCTGGCGGAGGAGCAAGCGGCGGCAAGCGGCTGTTTGGGGTCCACGTTCCCCACGCATGGGAAGCACGGACCCCAAATGGCCACTTGCCGCCTGGGGCCCAGCTGAGCGGGGCAGCGCTCAGCAGAGCGCCCTGGCAGGAGGGGCGGGGCACTGACGCACACGGCCAGGGGGCGTGGCCATGTCCGTCAGCATTACAGACACTGGGCTACTATATTTCAAAATAATGCTAGATCTCTCGAAATAATGGTGCAGGGTAGGGTGCATCTACGCTGCAGGACTTAACTCAAAATAAGCTATGCAAATTGAGCAACAGCAATTATGGAGCTTATTTCAAAATAGCTTATTTTGAAATATGGAGCATCTACACAGCACTTATTTCGAAATAGAGCACTCTTCCTCTGACTTCCCTTATTCCTCATACAATGCAGCTGTGTCTACACTGGGCCACTTATTCCGGAAAAGCAGCTGCTTTTCTGGAAAAACTATGCTGCTTCCGCTCGGGCAAAAGTCCTTTTTCCGGAAAACTGTTCTGGAAAAGGGCCAGTGTAGACAGCACAGTAGTCTTTTCCGCAAAAAAGCACCGATCGCGAAAATGACGATCGGGGCTTTTTTCCGGAAAAGCGCGTCTACATTGGCCATGGACGCTTTTCCAGAAAAAGGGCTTTTCCGGAAAAGCATCCTCCCAATGTAGACGCTCTTTTTCCGGAAATACTTATAACGGAAAACTGTTCCGTTTTAAGCATTTCCGGAAAAAGGTGCCAGTGTAGACACAGCCCGAGGGTTCCAGGAGTCGGAGCAAGAAGTCCTCCAGCTTGAAAGTGTTTTGACACTATTTCGAAGTAAGTGCCTGCTGTGTAGATGTGTACTAAATTATTTCGGAATAGCGCTGGTTATTTTGAAATAGTGTTGCAGTGTATTCTATTCATGCCTCTGATAAAGTGGATTTTACCACAAAAGCTTATGCCCTAGTGAAGCTGTTAGTCTCTACGTCTACACTGCCCTCTCTTGCGCAAGAAAATATGCAAATGTGGCAAAGTGGTGAATATCGCCGCACCTCATTTCCATACTTAATGAGCCGCCATTTTGCACAAGGGGATTTTGCGCAAAAAGGAGCCATCTACAAGCTCATTTTTGCGCAAAACCCCCATCTTGAGCAGGAGCAGTTCTGCTGGAGGTTTTCAGGAAGAACGGCTCTTGTACAAGAGGGGTTTTTGCCTAAGAAGGAGCCATCTACACAGCTCCCCTGCCTCTCATTGCTTCCATGGCCTGGCTGATTTCTCTTTGGCTCTGCACCTGATCTGTGGCTTTCCTCACCTCTACCAAGGCTCGCCCCATGGTGAACCCCTGAAACATTGCAGCTTCCCAGTTCAGGGAAGGATCTTACCAATATGTTTGCATGGGAGATGAGGGATCTTAAGCAGCCTCCTACCCCTCTGAGATGACAAAGAACCACTTGATCCAAAGAGCCACCTGATTCTTGCTGCCATGGTAGGATGGCTCCCTCTCGACATTCCCGAGTGCTCGGGTAGAGATGGGAGGGACACATTAGCAGAGCAAAGACGTGGATTGTGAAGCTTGGTATGACAGTGATGCATTGTGGCAACACACTCTCTGGGGCATCATTTGGGTTCTGAATTCATCTTGTGCACTTCTAGCTTTTTCTCTCTCTAGCTTCCCCATTACCTGAAGATCCAGGGATTCTGAGCCCCTGCTACTGCTTCATATTCAAAGAGTTTTTTTCTCTGCCTACACTTGACATTTCATTTTTGCCAAGACAAAGTAACTACCAGCGTGACTGATGGGGGAGCTGCAGCTGTAGCACAGCAATGTTCCTTCTCCTCCAGACATTGTTTGCTGGTTTTGTGGATGCTGATGAGAGGAAATTAATTAACTCTTGGAATCGGTCCTGGACGCCCACCGCCACTGGCTGAGAAAACCTGTTCACAGGCAAAGCATCTGGCAGGCACAGCTCTTCCCCTCTACCCTGGTGCCCCTCTCCGAGTGCTCTGAATGGCAACCAACCCTGGACGGAGCTGGCCTGGGCAGATATCACTGGCTCACTTTTCAGCACTTCACTGGTTTCGGTTGTACCCCGACTCCATCTCCTGCTGCCCTGCCCCTCCAGGCTCTGGCCTGAGGCAGCTCTCCCCTGTGGCCCCCTTGCACACCCTGCCGAGGGCCAGCTGGCCAGATGCAGGCGCACGGGGCTCTGCCTCCTTCCAGGGTCACCGTTTGCCCGGGGCAGAGGCCTGCGTGTGTGGGGTGGTGGAACTTCGGCACCGAGGCTTCTGAGTCTCATCTCTCAGTTTACCCAAATGGCTCCCAGCATGGCTGGACGAGAAGCCTGTCTCCATCGCTTCTCCTGTCTGCCCTTGCTTCATGGCGGACACACGACTCCCCGGGCTGGGGGCCACGGGGCCATGCCGGGCTTTCAACTTGGGGTGAAACAGCAGCAAGACCCACCGGCCTGGCTTTTAGGGCTGGTTCAGCCACAGGCGGCCCAATGTGAGCCCAAGTGAAAGCCGCACGGCCGCGTCTTCCCTGCTATTTGCCCAGCTTGGCTAACTCCAGTGGGCACACCCCATTGGCTGGGGCGGAGCTGGACCATTGGCATCCCTGGCGGCCTGTGCTTAGCCGGCTGCAGCCTTGCCTCAGAGAGCCAGGGTGCCCAGGCTCGGCCCCCTCCATGCCTGCCTCTCATTTGTGGGCGGGAGGCTTAGGATGAACATAGCTGTGGCTGTGACACTTCCTTAAGTGGGGACTGAGATCCTACCTCCCCCTTGCCTTGGGGAGAGAGAGAGACTCTTTGGAGCTAACCTGGTGTCCACTCCCCATCACCACCAGAAGCCCGTCAACCTGTCCTCCTCCTAGGTTACCCCTAACACATCTCCCTGTAGCGTCCCGTCCCTGTCACCGGGCACGCACAGGAACTGCCGAGCCAGAGACCACATACGCACAGCTGGAAGGCTATCGTTAGGGTCAGGCCCTTCGTAATGGCCTCGCACTGTAATCCATTGACGGCGAAGCCAAAGGCAGGTCTAACTCAAAGAACACAGGGTCACAGATTCAAGTGAGGCCTGAGTAAGGTCAATGGGAAAAGAAAGGGTTAGAAATAAAACAAAAGCTTCTCCCAGGCTGCTGCTAACTGGCTGCTTTGCCAAAAAGAGTTTCTCACCCTTTGGCACAGCTAGCTGATTTCCAGTGACGTCGGGATCTAGCTTTTCATCCCCTGCCTCCAGCCGGAGCGATCTCGTGACAGGGAAAAGCAGTGGCTGCTTTGACCTTCATCTTCTAGTCTAGCCACCTTTGAAACATATTCTCCGCTGCTTTCCAAGGGCCCCCATACAAGCTTCACACACACACAGACGCCCCCCCCCCCCGCTGTACCCCGCTGGCTTCCTGGTGTGCCAACGACACGCTGCCTTCACACACCCTTGTTAAATTGGCTTTTCCAATTTTCTTCACTTGCAAATGGAACTCCCCTTGCAGCTGGCTCCCCAACGCTTACTTGGCAGTAGAAGCGGTGCACAGTACCTTCCCCCGTCTGGAGAAAAACCTGTTTCTTCCTGTGCTTGCTCATGGACTTTAAAGCAACAGTCAAGTTGCTTGAAAGGAATTGCTGGGAAAGGAGCCGCTGCTTTGAGCAAGGAACAAAATAACAATCATAAAGTACGGGGCTGTCGTGAGTTAAAAACGAGTCATGATTACTCACAGGGTTGATCACGCCGTCAGCAATGGCAGGCCATTTGGGTAAACACCTTTGGATGCGTTGACTCGCTAGCAGTGGGGCCTTACCAAATTCAAGGCCACAAAAAATGTGTCACGTGCTGTGAAATCTGGTCTCCCCTTGTGACATCCGGGATTGTGGGTGCTTTTACCCTGTACGATACAGATTTCATAGGGGAGACCCTGACCCCAAAGGGAGCTGCAGGGGCATCCCAAGGTTTTTTTAGGGGGGTCACAGTATTGCCACCTTACGTCTGCCCTGACTTTAGATCTGGTGGCTGGAGAGTGGTGGGTGATGGCCAGGCACCACACTCAGAAGGCAGCATTGCTGCCAGCAGCAGTACCGGAGTCAGAGTACCTGTACACAACCCCTCCTGTCATAACCCCCCAACTCCTTTTTATATCGGGACTCCCCCATTGATAGCCTGAAAGCTCCTTTCACGGGTAACACGCTCCAAGGATGGGGGGACGAAGCAGAGGTGGAATAGCTGGACTTTAGTAAAGCTTCTGATGCAGCCTGACATGACCTGCTCATAAACGAACTAGGGACACAACCTAGACAGAGCTACTCTAGATAAGCTGGGTGCAGGGCTGGTTTGAAAATCATTCCCAGAGGTTCCCAGGTTCTGCTGAAAGGGTCTCAGGAGTTGGATTCCTCATGGATCAGTTCTGGGTCTGGTTCTGTTCAATATCTTCATCCGGGATTTAGATAATAGCTTCGAAAGTGCGTTTATAAAGTTTGTGGCTGATACCAAGCTGGGAGGGGTTGCAAGTGCTTTGGGGGACAGGGTTAAAAATCAAAATGATCTGGACAATCTGGAGAAATGGTTTGAAGTAAGTAAGATGAGAGTCAGACAGGACGGCTACATCTACACTGGCATGATTTTCCGAAAATGCTTTTAACGGAAAAGTTTTCCGTTAAAAGCATTTTCAGAAAAGCGCGTCTAGATTGGCAGGATGCTTTTCCGCAAAAGCACTTTTTGCGGAAAAGCATCCATGGCCAATCTAGACACAGTTTTCCGCAAAAAAGCCCCGATCACCATTTTCGCAATCAGGGCTTTTTTGCAGAAAAACTACTGTGCTGTCTACGCTGGCCCTTTTGCGCAAAAGTCTTTCGGAAAAAGACTTTTGCCTGAACGGGAACAGCATAGTATTTCCGCAAGAACACTGACAATCTTATATGAGATCGGCAGTGTTCTTGCGGAAATTCAAGCGGCCAGTGTAGACAGCTGGCAAGTTTTTCCGGAAAATCATCTGATTTTGTGGAAAAACTTGCCAGTCTAGACACAGCCGACAAGTGCAAAGTGTCCACTTAGGGAAATGACCGAATAGGAAGGATTCTGTGAAGAGACATCTGGGGGTCACAGTGCACCACAAGCTAAATACAAGTCAACCGTGTGACACTTGCCAAAAAAAGCCAACATGATTCTGGGCTGCATGAACGGGAGTGTCATAAGCAAGACATGACAAGTGATTCGTCTGCTTTACTCTGCACCACTTAGACCGCAGCTGGAGAATCGTGCCCAGCTCTGGGTGCCATATATCAGGAAAGATGTGGACAAATGGAAGAGCAACAGAGAAGAGCAACAAAAATGAGTAAAGGCCTAGAACATGGGTTTATTTAGAGTGCCCTTCCTGTTATCCAAATGACAGCGCATGCTGTTTGCTTGCACCCAGCTCCCAAGGGATCCTGCCGGCTGTGGACCAGTGACTCCTTTTCATCATTTACCGCCCCCCAATTGCTGTGTCATCTGCAAACGTTAGCAGTGACAATGTGTTTTCTTCCAGATCATTCATAAAAACACTGAGCAGCACAGGGCCCAGAGCCAAACTCCTTGGGAAGCCACTGGAATCACCCCGGTTTGGTGAGGATTCCCCTGCCGTTGACAGTTACATCTGGAGGCTGGTGGATTGGGCACCTTTTAGCCCTGGTGCTGGGGGAGGGACCTGGCTCCTGCTGCTCTGCAGCCGGGGAGGAGGCGCATATGATGCAGACAACATGCTTTACACAGGGGTGCTAGGAGGGGAAGGAAAGGGGGGTGCATTAGCCAGGTGGGATCAGCCCAACCTCAGGGATAGATTTCACTAAGGTCCAAAATCTCGCTAGCCCAGTGCCCGTCCATCCTTCACCCCAGCAGCCCTCTCGCTCTTTCTATCCCAGGCACCCATCCCCCTCCTCAGCATTCGGCTCAAGCCAGCAATGGGCTGAACACTCTGGTCTTGCAGTAGCAAAGCTCCTTGCCTCTCCCGCTGGGTGTCACACATGCATAGGGCTTTGCTGGCGAGGAGCCAGAATGCTCGCACCTCGCAGGATCCCGCCCCTGCAGTCTCCAAGGGCCCACGGAGCCTCCGTCACACGCATCTCCGGGAATTCTCCCTCCGCCTGCCTGGAAAGAGATGCACTTCCTGGGCGGCTGAAGCAGTCTGGCATCCTTCGTCCCCCGGGACCCGCAAACACCCTCTATTCTCCCTGCCCCCAGCCCCACCAGCTGCCTCACAAACACTCCAGCCTGGACTGACAGGGGAGCCCAGCGCCTAAGTGGGTCCCAATGAGGCTGCTGGGGGCCAAGCCTTTGGGAGAGTCGGCCCCTGTTTAGGAGCCCGAATGCAGCTGAGATCTTCCGACCATCCAGCCCCACTGACAAGCCCTCAGCACTAGACACTTGACTGCAAGTTGGCCCCCAAATGCATTTTTTTAAATTTCAAAGCAGCCCCCGACTGGCTTCCCAGTGAGGCTTGCCAGGCCCTGAGCCAATCCACAGCTGGCTTGTCCAGCACAAGCTTTTGGAAAGTTTCCTTTGCTTGTAGAATCCACCCCGGAATCCTTGTCTTTGCTTAGTGCGCTCAGTAAATAGGTGCCCTTAGTGGCCAGCTGTCAGCAAGGCCATTTGGAATAGTGCAGAGGGACTCGCCTGCCAAGTGCTGCCTGCCCGTAACTGCGAGATTTCGGGTGCGCTCGGGCTCCGCGCCCCGCAGCCCTGACCTCTTTGCTTGCAGGACGTGGTTTCCAAGGTGCGAGTGGACCTGCAACAGCCTTGCAACGTGCAATTTCCCATCATTAACAGCCTCTCTCCTCACTGCTCTCAGCTTGATGAGGTCTGACAGGTAACACCCGGGGTCAAGGGGAAATTGTGGCAAAGGCCACAAAATTGCAGAAATTGTGCTTCATTTGTTATTGGAAATTGCAGGAAAATGCTCCCCATTCTTCTCTTACCACTGGCATTTTGTGTTGCCAGATCTCTCTCAGCTGCTGGGCAAGGCCTTAGAGTTGTGTGAGTCCTGCCCTCGCTCTCCTGAGGGCGTTAAGACCCACCTTTCTTCTTGCTAACGATGGCCAGACCCAGGAGAGACTGTTGACTAATGCAGTGTCCTAACCGCTACACAACAGCCATGAACCAGTCACCTAGAGCCTGTTCATGTCCATTTCTAGGCCGATGGGAATCAGGGCTCCCAAAGCCCTGAGCTTCTAACAGGTCCTCCGTTGTCTGGGCAGGGTCAGTCTGCCTTGTGGCTATTTGTGGTCCCAGCCCTGAGGAGCGCTCGAGATCTGTGCCCAGGGACTAGCCAGTTAACACAGAAAGGCTGACAGATGATACTCACGGATAGGTAGTACAGTTCCTACTGTGGGCTAAAGCAGCTGGAAGGGACCAGTGCTTTGATATGGAAGGGGCAAGGTTTAATTTCTCTCCTGCAAGGTTTAATTTCTCTACTGCAACCCGGTGCTTTTTCCTTTGACATGAGCAGAGACCTGGGCTGTGTCTAGACTGGCATGATTTCGCACAAATACTTTTAACGGAAACGTTTTTCCGTTAAAAGTATTTGTGCAAGAGAGCGTCTTTACTGGCATGTGCCTTTGCGCAAAAGATTTGCTTTTGCGCAAAAGCATCCGTGCCAGTGTAGATGCTCTCTTGCGCTAGAAAGCTCCAATGGGCATTTTAGCCATCGGGCTTTCTTGCGCAAGAAATTAACTTGGCTGTCTACACTGGCCTCTTGCGCAAGAATACTAGCCCCACTGACAAGCTAGTAGTATGGAGCATTGGAGTATTTGCGCAAGAACCACTGATTTTTTTGTGTTCTTGCACAAATGCTTGCGGCAGGTGTAGACAGGCGGCAAGATTTTGCACAAAAGCGCAGCCCTGGTGTAACCCACCCACCTCCTGGGTGTGCTGTACTGTCCCACGCAGCGGCACGCCACTGTCTGTGCTGTCCACATGCAAAAGTTGCCAGAAGTTAAAACAGGCTGATGCGTTTTTTCTGCCTCCCATTGTGGACATTTTCTGGCCATGTTGCTTATTCCCCTGCCGGCAGATAGAGCCAAGCGGTGTAGGGGGGAGGCAGAGCTGATCCCTGCGCTTCTTGGGATTCCTTCGGAGCTCTCCGTGCTGAGGAATGTCCAAGCAGCCCAGCAGCCTCTCCAGCCCTCCCTGTAGTAACAATCTGCCTGCTGCTGTGTTCCTAATGCAGGGCAGAGCAGGAGCATTCCAATGATTTGTTCTTTGGACCTCAAACAAAGTATCTTGCTCAGCTATCAGATACCGCCTGGAATTTCAAAAGAGGAGGATCACAGGCCTGCAGGGCAGCAGAGAGCACACAACACTGAGCATCAGTGACCATCAGGGCAGGCAAAACAAACCACGGAATCCACACTAGCTCTTTGTCGACAATATAGGGAGGGGAAAAGACAGGGCTGGAAGTTTTTTGTCACCAAAATTGGGTGTTTTTCCCAACCAAACTTGCGTTATAGTGTGTGCACTTTCACCGTTTTGTTGTCAAAAGACAGTTTTTGGTGACAAAACATGCCAGTATAGACAAGGCTGGCGCTTAGCTCCTGAAGGGGAGGCTCATGCACTAAGCTCCCGAGGTTCCCAGGTTTGATTCCACCAGCAGATGACTGGGGTCTGGCGGCGTTACACTAGCACTCTGTACATGGACTAAAAGAAGATGGGCAGAGTGAGCATCAGGGCTTTGCAAAGCAGAGTGAGTTATAGCAAACATCTGTGCACACCGGATGACCTGGGAGCGGAAATGCATTATGGAGATCCAGGGTGCTGCTACATTTAATCTCTGTGTTTTAATACATGACAAACACCCCCGGTGCACTGGATAGGGGTTCATACAAATCTAAATTAATACCAGTTGGCCAGCAGCCCAAGCTTGGTAATAAATGGAAGCTGCTACTATGCTGTGGTTTTACGGCCCTGTGAGATTTAAGGACTTTTATCAACGTATTTTTAAAATGATTTCCAGACTGCAGCTCTCAGTACATTTAGCCCACCAGAGGATGCTCACCTATCCAGTAGGGTAGTGCATAGGCTAGAGGGCTACAGAGTTGACTTGTGCAAAATTTGTTAGCTAAAACTTTTTGGGGTGAAAAATGCAGATTCAAAAACATCAACATATTTCACAGGTTTGTGTTGATTTTTTTCAAATTATATTATTGGGGGTTTTTTCACCCTAAACAAATTCAGAAAAAAATAGAAATGTGTTGATTTGAAACAGCTTTTCCTTTAATTTTACCCAAAAGCTTTAAACATTTAAAAAAGGCTCAGAATCAAAGTAGAATATCTCATGTGACATTGAATGAAACATTTTTTGACCCAGAACAAATGACTTTTCTTTTTCCATTTGCTGATAATTTCAGAAAATATTGCCAGCATATAGCAAAATATTTCACCGCCCCCCCATTTCCCTGCAGCCGCAGCAGATGGTTCAGGGCCTAGCGGCTGTGCTAAGGATAAGGGCCCTTGGGCTCAAGTCCCTGCTGTACCCTCAACTTCCTGCGTGACCAGGAGCAAGTCTGTTTCCTGTCTGCAATGGGGACAGTAGCAGGGGCCTGTGAGTCTAAGTGAGCTGCTCAGTGGCTCTGCCAAGTGCCAGGGGAGCAATGAAAGAAAATAGAAAGAAGGCCCCAAGCTATGTGATTTCTCCTGCCCCTCAGAGCCGTGAATGTCAAGCTGGACCCCAGCACCCGCTGCACTGAATATGCCTGCAAACCGCCAGGGTGACAGGGAACGGAGGAGCATGGGGTGAGCCGGGAATACCCTTGTCAAGTCTCTGAGACCCAAAGATGATTTAAATATTGGCCGCGGTGCCAAGGCCCTGCCAGGATATGCGATAGCTTCCTGCTTTCAGCGAGCGTTACCCTGCCAATAACACAGGTGATGGATGGGGCGAGTTACAGGGGCACCTTCCATTCCAGCAAGCGAGGCCAGTGGCAAGATGCAAACCTGCGGCCCAGCTGCAGAGAATGTCAGCCCTCCGGAGTGGGAGGCAGATGCTCACGGACAGAGGCACCGACTTCTCAGTGCGCTGGGAGATGCTCGACATCCCCCACTCCAGGCCCTGCGCCCACTTCACCCCTTCCCCCAAACCGCCACTCCACTCCACTCTCACTTCACTTCTTCCCCACCCCCTCCCCCGAGCACACCCCTTTCTCTGTTCCTTCTCCTCCTAGGCAGGGGGTGGCCCCGGGCTTATACTGCAGAGTTGGAGCCCTAGTTGGGAACCCTCCGTAAGTCTTTTTCCCCCAGTTGAAGATGGGCTTTTGCGCAAAAACTTGCCAGCTGTCTACACTGGCCGCTTGAATTTGTGCAAGAGCACTAACTTTGTAATGTACAAAATCAGTGCTTCTTGTGCAAATACTTTGACGCTCCCGCTCAGGGATAAGCCCTCTTGCGCAAGAATATTTGCACAAGAGGGCCAGTGTAGACAGGCACCTTAATTTTTTGCTCAAGAAAGCCCGATGGCTAAAACGGCCATAGGAGCTTTCTTGTGCAAAAGTGCATCTATACTGGACATGGATGCTTTTGTGCAAACGCACTTTTTGAGCAAAAGCATCCGTGCCAATCTAGATGCTCTTTTGCAGAAATACTTTTAACAGAAAAACTTTTCCATTAAAAGTATTTCTGCAAAATCATGCCAGTCCAGACGCAGCTTTCATGTTGAGTCAACATCTGGCGCGAATGCTGCAAATTAGCTGTTTGCGGCGCTCCGGAGGTGCTGGGCAGGAGGTGGAGAAGTGGATAAGCATGGGGCTGTGAGCATGAGAGAGGTGTGGGGAGACAGGGTATTAGGGGGAGCCTAGCACCGGTGGAGTCAGCCCCAATTCACACAGAGGAAAATAACCACAATTAGCCATGGGAATAAGGCCTGGTCTACGCTGCAAGTTTAGGTTGAAGGCAGCCACATTAGGGCCATTTTATAACCAGTGTGTCCACGACCAAGCCCATTCTGCCAACTTTAAGGGCAGTTAAAGACAATGCAGCGCAGTTAGGCTGTGTCTAGACTACATGGCTCCATCGATGGAGCCATGTAGATGAGGGTTGTAGGCAAAGGCAAATGAAGCTGCGATTTAAATGATCGCGGCTTCATTTACATTTACATGGCTGCCGCGCTGAGCCGACTGTGACGGCACGTTGGGGGTTCCCCGTCTCCTGCACCCCGAGATGTCACAAACAGACTGTACCAGCCAGTGGAATAGAGGAAGTTTATTGCCTCTCCAGGATACAGCACAGCACAGATGTAGTCTGGTCACAGAACTGGGCTAGGATGCCTCAGGCCCCCTTGAGTTGGGGGGAGACTGGGCCCCTAAACTCCAGCTCCTCTCCCTAGGCTGTCTCCTCCATGCTCTCCCACAGTAACAACTAAATTCCCTTGCAGCCCTGCCCCCCAGTCCAGGGCAGCATTCACCTTCCTTTGTTCCTCTCCATGGGGGGTGTCTGGCCACTGGTTCGACAAGTTTGGCCTTATCTCTGCCTAGCGAGATTTTCCCTGCTGGGTCTTGCTCCAGACAGCAGGGGTCACCACAGCCCAGCAAGTACCCCCACTACGTCACAGTTCTCCCCCCTCCGAGAGCGAACTGAGCAGGGTCACTCCGCTCGTGACCTGGGGAAGTTCGGGCCCCTTGCTACGGGACAGCGCGTCGGCGATGATGTTGGCGCTCCCCTTGACGTGGATCACTTCCATGTCGTAGTCCTGCAGGAGCAGGCTCCACCGCAGCAGCTTGGCGTTCGTCCCTTTCATCTGGTGCAGCCAGGTCAGGGGGCAGTGGTCGGTGAACACCGTGAAACGCCGGCCAAACAGGTACGGCTGCAGCTTTTGCAGGGCCCACACCATGGCCAGGCATTCCCTCTCTACGGTCGCGTAGCTCCGCTCCCGGGGCAGCAGCTTCCTGCTCAGGTACACGATGGGGTGACGTTCCCCTTTCTCGTCCGCCTGCATCAGCACCGCCCCCAGCCCGGTGTCCGAGGCATCAGTAAACACGATAAAGGGCTTGTCGAAGTCTGGGTTTACCAACACTGGGGCCTTGGCCAGGGCTTCCTTCAGGGCACAGAGAGCCCTCTGGCACTGCTCCGTCCAGACCACCCTGTCGGGCCTCCCCTTCCTGCACAGCTCTGTGATCGGGGCAGCGATGGAGCTGAAGTTGGGCACAAACCTCCGGTAGTACCCCGCCATCCCAATGAAAGCCTGGACCTGCTTCTTGGTCTGGGGCACAGGCCAGTCCCGGATGGCCTCCACTTTGGCCGGCTCTGGCTTCAAGCAGCCGCTCCCCACCTTATGGCCCAGGTAGGACACTTCGGCCATTCCAACCTTGCACTTCCCAGCCTTTACTGTCAGCCCAGCCTCCCTCAGCCGATCCAGTACCTGGCTGACCTGGGCCACGTGGTCCTCCCAGGACTGGCTGAAGACGCAGATGTCATCGATGTACGCTAGGGCACAGTTCTCCATTCCCCTCAGCAGCTGGTCCACCAGGCGCTGGAAGGTGGCCGGCGCCCCTTTGAGGCCAAAGGGTAGGACCAGGAACTCATAGAGCCCCAGCGGCGTGATGAAAGCCGATTTCAGTCTGGCCTCCTGGTCTAGCGGCACCTGCCAGTAGCCCTTGGTGAGGTCCAGGGTGGTGAGATAGCGAGCTCCCCCCAGCTTGTCCAGGAGCTCGTCGGGCCTTGGCATCGGGTAGGCGTCGGACACCGTGATGGCGTTGAGCTTCCGGTAGTCCACGCAGAACCGGATCGACCCGTCCTTCTTGGGAACCAGCACCACGGGAGAGGCCCAGGGGCTGGAGGACGGCTGGATCACCCCCAGGGCCAACATGTCCTGGACCTCTCTCTCCAGGTCCTGGGCTGTTTTCCCTGTGACTCTGAATGGGGAGCAGCGCACCGGGGGGTGAGTGCCCGTCTGCACCCGGTGGACAGCCAGGTTGGTAAGACCCGGCTTGTTGGAGAACAGCTGCTGGTGGGAGCGCAGCACCTCCCGGATCTCGGCCTGCTGGGCCGGGGTGAGCTGGTCCGAGAGGGAAATTGACTCCAGCGAAGAGTCCTCTCCGGTCCCAGGGAACAGGCCCACCAGGGGATCCTCCCCCTGCTCCTCCCAGGGCTTACACACGGCCAGCACCAAGTTCTCCCTGTCCCAGTACGGCTTCATCATGTTAACATGATATACCCGCTGGCCGCGCGTCCGGCCCGTCAGCTCCACCACGTAGTTCACCTCGTTCAGCTGCTTAACCACCTTGAAGGGGCCGTCCCAGGCGGCTTGCAGCTTGTTCTTCCGCACGGGGATCAGGACCATCACCTGGTCCCCGGTAGCGTAGGCGCGGGCCCGTGCATTGCGGTCGTACCAGACCTTCTGCTTCCTCTGGGCCCTGCTCAGGTTCTCTCTGGCCAGGCCCATGAGCTCGGCAAGTCTTTCCCGGAATGTCAGGACGTATTCCACGACCGGCTCACCCTCCGGGGAGACCTTCCCCTCCCACTCGTCTTTCAATAAGTCCAGGGGGCCCCTCACTCGCCTCCCATATAACAGCTCGAACGGCGAGAACCCCGTGGACTCCTGGGGCACTTCCCTGTACGCAAACAGCAGGTGGGGTAGGTACTTGTCCCAGTCCTGCGGGTGTTTGTGCATAAAGGTCCGTAGCATCTGCTTCAGAGTCCCATTGAACCTCTCCACCAACCCGTTGGTCTGGGGGTGATACGCCGAGGCCCAGGTGTGTTGCACCCCACTCTTCTCCCACAAGCACCGGAGCAGGGCCGACATGAAGTTGGATCCCTGGTCCGTGAGAACCTCCTGGGGAAACCCCACCCTGCTGAAAATGGTCAGCAGTGCGTCTGCCACCGTGTCTGCCTCGATGGAGGGCAGGGCCACGGCCTCGGGGTAGCGGGTGGCGAAGTCCACCACCACCAGGATGTATTTCTTCCCTGTCCGGGTCGCTCTGTTGAAGGGCCCCACAATATCCATCGCCACCTTCTGGAAAGGCTCCTCTATGATGGGCAGGGGTCTCAATGCAGCTTTCTTCCTGTCTTGGGCCTTCCCCACTCGTTGGCAGGAGTCGCAGGACCGGCAGTACCGCTGGACAGCTGCAAACATCCCCGGCCAATAGAAGTTTTGGAGCAGCCTCAGCCGCGTGCGCCGGATCCCCTGGTGTCCCGAGAACGGGATGTCATGGGCCAGGTGTAGCAGCTTGCGGCAATACCTTTGGGGAACCACCAGCTGCCGCTGGAGCCCCCACTTGCCTACCGTCCCGGGGGAAAGCCATTCCCGGTACAGAAATCCCCTCTCCCACCGGAACTTCTCCTGGCAATCTCCTCCTAGGGGTTGAGCAGCACCCAGGTCAGCCCGGTCCCTCAGGGCCTGCAAGGAGGGATCCGCTCGCACCTCCGCCTGGAATTCAGCGGCTGGGGCTGGGACAGGGCCGTGGTTCCCCCCACTGCCTAGGTCCAACTCTAGGTCTGCTGGGACGGGGCCCTGGGCCCCCTGTTGGGGAACCTCCTCGAGTTCCGGGCCGCAAGCCCCTCGCTTGCTCTGGCTACGGGTGGTGACCAGCGTCCTGTGGGGTCCGTCTGGCCACTCCTCTAGGTCACTCCCCATTAGCACGTCGGTGGGCAAGTGCGGGTGCACCCCCACTTCCTTGGGGCCCTCCTTGGCCTCCCATTTCAGATGCACCCTGGCTACAGGTACCTCAAAGGGGGTGCCGCCTATGCCCCTCAGTGTCAGCTGAGTGTCGGGTAGCATACGGTCTGGGGCCACTATGTCGGGCCGGGCCAGCGTCACCTCCGCCCCTGTGTCCCAGAAACCCGTCACCTTCCTACCATCCACCTCCAGGGGTACGAGGCAGTCCCTCCGTAGGGGCCGCCCCGCCCCCACCCGGTGCACGGATAAATCTGTCTCCCGAGGGTCAGACCTCCCAGGGGAGGTGCACTGAGCATCCTTCCCCTCTCTCTGAGCTGAGGTTTGCCGGCCAGCCCCTGCCACTGGGGCAGCCGGCCCTTCCTCCCGCCCCAGCCAGTTAACCCTGGAACGTCCCAGGTCATGGGACCTGTTCTTGCGCCTGGTGCATTGAGACCTCTTGTGGCCTCGTTGCCCACAGCGATGGCAAGTTAGGTTCTGTGGGCCCATTCGGGTCGGCTCTGCCCGGGCCCTGGCTGGTTTTCTGGGGTATCGACGACTGGTCCTGGTCCCTGGGGCTCGCCTCGGAGGTGTCTCTCTCCGTTGCTCCGCCGAGAACCGGTCTCTGCGCGATTCTCTTTCTCTCCGGGACTCCCGTTCACCCCCGGACCGGCTCTCCGTGAACTCATCCGCCAGTCTCCCGGCCTCCTGGGGGTTCTCTGGTCTCCGGTCCTTGAGCCACAGCCTCAGTTTGGGTGGGCACGCTTCATAGAACTGCTCCATCATGACCAGCTTGAGCAGCTTCTCTGCGGTCTGGGCTCCGACTCCCGAGACCCACTTGCGGCAGTATTGCGCCAGGCGGGAGGCCAGGTCCACATAGGTCTCCCGTGGCCCTTTCTGTACCCCCCGGAACTTCTTCCTGTACATCTCGGGGGTCAGCCCGAACTTGTGCAGCAGGGCCTCCTTGACTCGGTTGTAATCCCCTGGCTGTAGGTCCTCCAGCTGACTGAGCACTCCGGCCGCCTCCTGGTTCAGTGCGGGGACGAGCTCCTGCAGCCAGTCAGCTGGGGGGACCTGTTGCAGCCCACAGGCCCTCTCAAAGGAGCTGAGGAACCCGTCTATGTCGCCCACGTCCTTCAATTGGGCCACTGTGAGCCTCTCCAAGCGCCTGGCATCCCCGGGACTCTGGGGCCCATCCACTCTTGGCGCAGCCGGGGCCCCGCAGGTTCTCCGCTCTGCCATGGCCAGCTCATGCTGTCGCTGCCTCTCTCGGTCCTGGCGCTCCTTCTCTCGGTCCTGGCGTTCCTTCTCTCTGTCCTGTACTTCCAATTCCTTCATCCGCAGCTGGATCTCCAGCCGCCGCAGCTCCGCTGGGCTGGCCCCTGCCCTAGATGGGCTACGGCTTGCAGGCCTCCCGGGAGACGCTGTCTCATCTCTCCGGCGGGTCCCAGCGCTCCTCCCCCTCTCTGAGCCTGACACACTCTCAGGGGGGGTCTGGCTGCTTCCCCTGGGGACAAGATCCTGGCCCCGTGGCTGGTCATTCTCTTCCAGCTGGGTAATCAGCTGGGCCTTGGTTGCTTTCCGCACCGGCAAGCCCCTCTCTCTGCACAGCCCCACCAGCTCTGCCTTCAAGAGTCGGGCGTAGGCCATCTGCCCGCTGGGCCCCTCGGTGCAGACTCACCAGTCTAGTGCTGCAGCGCCCCACGATTCCCAGGAACCGCTTCGCTCTGTCTCCAGCACGCCTGGCTCCAGGGCTCTTGCTTCTACTGCGCCTTGTCGCTCACCGCTGGGAGCTCCATCCACGGGGTGCAGTGCATCCCACTTCTGACACCAGTGTGACGGCACGTTGGGGGTTCCCCGTCTCCTGCACCCCGAGATGTCACAAACAGACTGTACCAGCCAGTGGAATAGAGGAAGTTTATTGCCTCTCCAGGATACAGCACAGCACAGATGTAGTCTGGTCACAGAACTGGGCTAGGATGCCTCAGGCCCCCTTGAGTTGGGGGGAGACTGGGCCCCTAAACTCCAGCTCCTCTCCCTAGGCTGTCTCCTCCATGCTCTCCCACAGTAACAACTAAATTCCCTTGCAGCCCTGCCCCCCAGTCCAGGGCAGCATTCACCTTCCTTTGTTCCTCTCCATGGGGGGTGTCTGGCCACTGGTTCGACAAGTTTGGCCTTAT
Source organism: Pelodiscus sinensis (assembly GCF_049634645.1). Lineage (NCBI taxonomy): Eukaryota > Metazoa > Chordata > Testudines > Trionychidae > Pelodiscus > Pelodiscus sinensis. Next base: position 3,102,697 of record NC_134739.1, on the reverse strand, counting down.
CTCTGCCTAGCGAGATTTTCCCTGCTGGGTCTTGCTCCAGACAGCAGGGGTCACCACAGCCCAGCAAGTACCCCCACTACGTCACACCGACAAACAGCTGATCAACTGTTTGTCCGCTCAGCGCGCTAGTCTGGACGCTCCCCTGCCGACATCAAAGCCCTTTGTCGGCAGCCCCGGTAAACCTCATCCCATGAGGAATAAGGGCTTTGATGTCAGCAGGGGAGTGTCCAGACTAGCGCGCTGAGCGGACAAACAGCTGATCAGCTGTTTGTCGGCTCAGCGCGGCAGCCATGTAAATGTAAATGAAGCCGCGATCATTTAAATCGCGGCTTCATTTGCCTTTGCCAAAAAAACAAATCTACATGGCTCCATCGACGGAGCCATGTAGTCTAGACATACCCTTAAAGTTGACATTCTTGGAGTCCAGGAGGTGTCCCACAGTACCCCAATGTGACCACTCTAGCCAGGACTTTCAACTCTGCTGCTAGTCTGGGTACACACGAAAAGCCCCGGGAAAATCTGAATTTCATTTCTTGTTTAGCGAGCATGGTGAGCCCAGCAACTCACCTGACCGTGAATGCCCAGGGCTGCAAACGAGGAGCCCGCAGGGGATCCTGGACCTGATTGCTGTGTGGGGAGAGGAATCCATGCAGGCAGAACTGTGAAGCAGCAGATGAAACGAGATCTCTCTGAGCCAAATCGCACAGGGCATGGTGGGCACAGGGCACAGCAGGGACACCCAGCAGTGCTGTGTGAAGATAAAGGAGCTCAGGTAAGTGTACCAAAAACAAAAGAGGCAAATGGTTGGTCCAGGTCAGAGCCTCAAACATGTAACTTCTATTAGCAGCTACATGGGACCCCGGGGGGACCCAACCACTATCCATGGATACCTCCCATGCGACTCTTCCGCCAGCTCCAAGGAGGAATCATAGAGGAGGAGAAAGTTCAGCAGGTAAGGAGAGGATCCGATCTCACCGGGCAGAGGGAGAGAGTCTCCCTGTTTTAGCCTGGGATACAAATGGAGCAATAACTGGACTGTAGCAGGGTTACCTCTGTGACAGACTGGGCCGGGTCTGGGCACAGCTGAGGGCGTCTGCGCAGGGCGAATTGCTCAGATGTGGGGCTCCCTACGGCCCCAGACTGGAGGCCCTTCCCAAACAGGTCACAAACCAGTCCCATAGAGCACTTCAGCTGCCTATCTGGCCAGCCAGAAGCCTCACGAGCAAAACCCCTCTGCACCCCCGCTCTCTCCATGCCCCAAACAGCCCCGGGCTTAACACACAGGTTAAGGGTTATAGAACCCGATCTCACCTACCCCGAACGGGTTCTCCGGTCCCAAGAAACCAGCCACAGTTCCCAGGTCAATTTACACTCTGGATCTCACCCACAAGATCATGCTGAGCTAATCCTTTACAATCTAAAATCTAGTTTAGTTTATTACTAAAAGAAAGAAAAGCATGAGAGTGAGGTTGTTAAGGATAATACATTATGTGCATCGAATCTCTGAGTTCTTGATGCAGGCTCTTAGCAGAGATGTTATAAACTGCTATCTTAAACAGTTTATAAACAGTTTATAAACAACTGCTATAAACAGGTTACGTGTAGTCAACCTGTGGAACTCCTTGCCAGAGGAGGCTGTGCAGGCTAGGTTTATAATAGAGTTTAAAGAGAAGCTAGATAATTTCATGGAGGTTAGGTCCATAAAAGGCTATTAGCCAGGGGATAAAATGGTGTCCTTGGCATCTGTTTGTCAGAGGCTGGAGAGGGATGGCAGGAGACAAATCACTTGATCATTGTCTTCGGTCCACCCTCTCTGGGGCATCTGGTGCTGGCCACTGTCGGCAGACAGGCTACTGGGCTAGAAGGACCTTTGGTCTGACCCAGTACGGCCGTTCTTATGTTCTTATGTTCTTAAAAGTCTCTGGTTACATCCTATGTCAGGATGGGTCCACAGTTCTTTCCGGCTCGTTGTTCCTTGCAAGGCTGCATCTGGGATTCGGAGCAAGACTGAAGAAAAAAATGGAGTCTACCACATGGCATTTAATATTCATCCCTGGTCTCTTCCAAGCTAGAAAGGGTCACATGGTCAGTGGCCAGGTGTGTCTTCGGCATGTAGAGATCCATTGTCGCTGGAGCCTCGCTCATTAGCAGATCCATTGGCTGAGCATTCCTCGCCCATTGCTCCGCCACAGACAGAGAAGTTTCCAGCCTCCACACAGAGTCCGTGTTTCTAACTCCACACACAGACATGGCACAATCACATGAACAGCATCTATAGAATCAGTGGAGGGTGAGCTTTGGTTTGACCCCTCACATGGCCCCCTTTGTACACACTTTTGGGGCAAACACCCCCCCACGGGTGCAGCAGTGACCTTGGCTGCCCCCCTTAAAATCCAGTAACATGACAACCTCTCTAGCCTGTTTGTTACTGTGCTCCTCGCCCCTGGACTCAGCACACGTGTCTGGACTCATCTTGGTGAGATGCAGGGATCAAGCGCGGTTGCACCGGAGGAGACACTTGGGCCCTTTGGGCTGGGCCCCAGGAACAGCATCAGCTCAGCCATGGGAGCCCGCGGGGTGCGGCTGGGTCTCAGCCCATCCCTTGAGCGAGGGCAGCTACGGGCTGAAGAGAGGCCTGGCACGTTTTGCAATGAACCACTAAGGGAGTGAAGCAGTAAATGAAGTCAGGGCACAGCAGGGCTGGGCTGGAATCCTGGGCCTTTGCTGCCTGGCATCCGTCCCCAGCCCTGGGTGAGAGGGGGAGAAGGGACTGCAGAACTTCTTTACCCACGCCATTCCCCGGCTCCAGCCCTGTGCTTGCCCAGGTGATGACACGCCGGCGAAGAGCGAGCGGGGGCCACGCTGCGTCTGCCCCGTTCCCCCTTCCCTTCGGGTCTCTGCATCTCCAAGAGGACTCAATGAGTACGTCTAAACTACATGCCTCCGTCGACGGAGGCATGTAGATTAGCCAGATCGGCAGAGGGAAATGAAGCCGCGATTAAAATAATCGCGGCTTCATTTAAATTTAAATGGCTGCCCCGCTCTGCCGATCAGCTGTTTGTCGGCAGATCGGGGCAGTCTGGACGCGACGCGCCGACAAAGAAGCCTTTCTTGATCGGCACAGGTATGCCTCGTGAAACCAGGTTTACCTGTGCCGATCAAGAAAGGCTTCTTTGTCGGCGCGTCGCGTCCAGACTGCCCCGATCTGCCGACAAACAGCTGATCGGCAGAGCGGGGCAGCCATTTAAATTTAAATGAAGCCGCGATTATTTTAATCACGGCTTCATTTCCCTCTGCCGATCTGGCTAATCTACATGCCTCCGTCGACGGAGGCATGTAGTCTAGACACACCCAATGTGTGTGAGCTGTTGGCTCCAGCACCCCGGGACCAGCCCCCGCTATGGATGCAGGGCACTGGCCTGCAGGATGGATCCAGGTGCCCAGGAGATACAATATGGCCCCAATGTCCCACCCAGGTGCACTCTTCTGGGGGCACCCCACGGCCGGCAAGTCTTCAGCAGAGATGAGCAAAGGCTTTGTGTTCGGTTGGCCCTGGCGTGGCAGCAGCAGCCTCCAGGCTGTTCCCATGGCTGAGTGACAACCTGGATCCGGGGCGGGCAGGAGAGAGCTGACGTGCCAGTAAGCGCGGAGCAGCCAGGCTCACATATCTCCTGCTGACCTTTGCAAAATGCCAGCACGCTCCAGCACGCTTCATTTCATTGCTTGAGAGCCGGCTGGAAACCGCCCGTCTCCGACAGCTCTTTAGGGCAACTCGCGGACGTGTCAGGCACTTCGGTCTGGGCTGGAACCTTGTAAAGCCAGGAGCCGCTCACCCGGGCTGGGGCCCAGAATGCAAGGCTGTCGTGCATCGCCGCATGGCTCCGGGCAAGCTTCTAGCTGAGGGACTCTCCCTTTCATCGGCCTCAGCCTCCCCTAGGCCTGGCCAGTGACATTGCCTCCTGCTGCCCTGCCCTCGACAGGCTCGGGACTTTTCCGTGAGTCTGTGCCAGCCCCACCATGGATTTCTTATGGGACCTGATCTCAGGGGCGCAGCGCTGAGCCCCCGGGAGCTAACGCCCATCTGCATGCGACCAGATCGCATGGGAGAGCAGCTCCACCCACTCTCCCCAGGGAGCGACGTCCTTATCCGCCTTCATGACGGGAGCCTAATTAAGGCCCCTTTGGGATCAAGGGGCAAACCCCTTCAAGGGACGTTTGGGTTCAATCTTAGGGAAAACTTTCTGCTCCAAGAGGAGTCAAGATCTGGACGAGCCAGCCCGGGGTGAGAACAGGCTGGACAGACGCCTGTCCGGGATGGTGGGGTGGCCTGGGTTTAATTGTCCCTGTCTCAGTGCAGGAGGCCGAGCTAGGTGGCTTCGTGTGGCCCTTTCCAGCCCTACGGTCCCTTTCTCTGGGCGGGGACGGAAGGGGGCAGCCCTCTGACAGCTTGGCTGGGATGTTCCTGGCTCGGCGGATCTTTGACGTTAATCGGGGAAGCTTGGGTCAGGAAAATGATGCTAAAAATAATTGTTATGCCAAAAGGAGCTGGAATCTGCCAGGCTCCAAAGACAGAGCCCAGAGCGCTTTAAAGCCAGTGGCTGCCGAGCACCCGGCCTCGGCTCACCCTGCGGAGCAACCCAGTGCTTGGACACAACGAAAATACCTTCAGACAGCGGCGGCCGCCCACGGCTCCAGGTCAGAGCTAAGCTGGGTGGCCTGCGGGGCCAGCTCCCAGGCTCTCCGGAGCAAGCCCGTTGCTCCCAGCAGGCGCCGGAGGGGCCAGCTCCCAGGCTCTCCAGAGCAAGCCCGTTGCTCCCAGCAGGCGCCGGAGGGGCCAGCTCCCAGGCTCTCCGGAGCAAGCCCGTTGCTCCCAGCAGGCGCCGGAGGGGCCAGCTCCCAGGCTCTCCGGAGCAAGCCCGTTGCTCCCAGCAGGCGCCGGAGGGGCCAGCTCCCAGGCTCTCCGGAGCAAGCCCGTTGCTCCCAGCAGGCGCCGGAGGGGCCAGCTCCCAGGCTCTCCGGAGCAAGCCCGTTGCTCCCAGCAGGCGCCGGAGGGGCCAGCTCCGTCACAGCAGGAGGTGTACTTCCAGCCAGCTGTGCAGCTGTAGAGACGGGCAGCAGGATGAGCTGGCCGCCCCCAGTACGCAGCCGTGGCCTTGCGCAGGACCGAGGGGGGCGGGCCCCTCTCGCTGCCGTGGCCCCCGAGCTGCGGTGACAGCTCCTGCTGCCAGCGACTGGCTGCTCAGAGGGGAAGGGCTGCAGCACGCAAAGGGTGGGGAAAGGAAAGATGCTGCCTCCCCGTGTGTTTATAGTAATAAGAGTGTCAGTCCCGGAGCTCGCTCCATGGAAACGCCTGCCACGAAATCCCTTAATCTTCTTAGCGCTCCCGCTCCGCCAGAAATACGGAGCCCTGCACCGAAGGGAAAGGCAACGGCAAAGCCGCCCTGCTAGCCGGAGAGCTCGGCTGCCTCTGGCCCCCGGGAGACGTGGGATGTGCACGGCACCCAGCCAGACTTCTCTAGGGACTGGGGAGGCTGCTCCCACCGGAGCCTGCGTTCCCACGCCTGCCTTTCCACAAAGCCGGCCTGCGTTTGCCTTCCCCCTCGGGCCCTGCGGCCAGCAGCCATGTCGCCAGGGCACAGCAGCCGGCACAGAGCTCGGAGCGGGGAAATGGGGCCCTGCACTGTGACAAGGTCGGGCCACCCCAGGGCTGCTACCGGGCGGGGAGGGGGGAGAAAGGCAGCCCCAAAAGGGTACAAGGCCTGCTAATTGGGGCAGAGGGATGCAGGAGCAGCTGGCAGGGAGCTGGCCCAGGCAGATTGGGGCCAGTGGACTCCACTTCAGGCCTTCAGGAGGCCTTTAAAAGCCTCCCTTGTTAGAAGGCTGAGGAGAGGCAAGGCTAGGCGGAGCAGCGTGGGGCTAGGCTAGGCGGGGTGCGGCAGGGCGAGGCGGGGTCAGGTGATGCGGAGCAGGGTGAGGTTGGTGGGGCCGGGCCGGGCGAGAGAGGTGGGATGGAGTGAGGTGAGGTGGAGCAAAGTGAGGCAGTACAAGGCAGGGTGAAGTGGGGCGAGGTGAGGTGGAGCAGGGCAAGTTGAGGCGGAGTAGGGCAGGGTGAGGTGGGGCGAGGCGAGACGAGACGGGGTGGGGTGAGGTGGGGCGAGGTGAGACGGGGTGGGGTGAGGTGGGGCAAGGCGAGACGGGGTGGGGTGAGGTGGGGCGAGGTGAGACGGGGTGGGGTGAGGTGGAGCAAGGCGAGACGGGGTGGGGTGAGGTGGGGCGAGGTGAGACGGGGTGGGGTGAGGTGGAGCAAGGTGAGACGGGGTGGGGTGAGGTGGGGCGAGGTGAGACGGGGTGGAGTGAGGTGGGGCGAGGTGAAACAGGGTGGGGTGAGGTGGGGCGAGGTGAGACGGGGTGGGGTGAGGTGGGGCGAGGTGAAACGGGGTGGGGTGAGGTGGAGCAAGGTGAGGCGGGACAGGGCAGGGTGAAGTGGGGTGAGACAAGGTGGGGCAGGGCAGGGCTAGGCGGGGTGAGGCTATGGGGCGAGGTGAGGTGGGGCAAGGTGAGATGGGGTGGGGTGAGGTGGAGAGGAGCTAGGCAGGGCGAGGTGAGGTGAGACGGAGCAAGGTGAGGCGGGACAGGGCAGGGTGAGGTGGGGCGAGGTGAGATGGGGTGGGGTAAGGTGGAGAGGAGCTAGGCAGGGTGAGGTGAGGTGAGACAGAGCAAGGTGAGGCGGGACAGAGCAGGGTGAAGTGGGGTGAGACAAGGTGGGGCAGGGCAGGGCTAGGCGGGGTGAGGCTATGGGGCGAGGTGAGGTGGGGCGAGGCGAGATGGAGAGCAAGAGTTTGAGACTCATCTACAGCAGTTCTAGAGCTAGAAACAGCAGGGGAGCAAGTCCCGGAAGGCGGCTGGGCTCCGTAAACCCTGAAACCAGGGGGAAGGCTGCCAACCCAAACACTGGCCAGGGAAAGAGGGACCCTTGCCACAGCACACACAGGGAAAGAGGGACCCATGCAGGCTGCATCCAGCTGAGAGAAATGAAGTAATTGGGCAACCAAATGGCAAATGAAATTCAACGCTGATAAATGTAAAGTAATGCACATTGGAAAAAATAACCCAACCACACATACAGTATGATGAGGACTAATTTGGCTACAGCTACTCAAGAGACAGATCTTGAAATCATTGTGGATAGTTCTCTGCAAACATCCGCCCCGTGCGCAGCAGCAGACAAAAAAGCCAACAGCATGTTAGGAGTCATTACAAAAGGGATAGAGAATAAGACGGAGAATATCCTATTGCCTCTGTGTATATCCACGGTGTGCTCACACCTTGAATACAGCGTACAGCTGTGTTCACCTCATCTCAAAAAAGATCTGTTGGCATTGGAAACAGTTCAGAGAAGGGCAACAAAAATTATGAGGGTTTTGGAACAGGTGCCATATGAAGACTGGGACTTTTTGGCTTAGAAAAGAGGAGACTAAGGAGGGGAGGGAGGGCGTATGATAGAGGTCTATAAAACCATGGCAGGTATGGAGAAAGTGAACAAGGAAAAGGTATTTACTTGTTCCCATAACATAAGAACTAGAGGGTCACCGAATGAAATGAACAGGTAGCAGGTTTAAAACAAACAAAAGGAAGTTTTTCTGCATTCAGTGCACAGTCAACCTGTGGAACTCCTTGCCAAATGATGTTGTAAAGACCAGGACTTTATCAGGTTCTTTTTTGAACCCTGTTACATTCATGGATGTTCATCTATATTGATTAGCCAGAATGGGTAGGAATGGTGTCCCTCGACTCTGTTTATTAGGGGCTGGAAAAGGATGACAGCAGAGGATTCACTTGGTCCTGGTCTACACTAGGGGGTTATTTGTAAATAACCCCCTTTATTTCAAAATAATAAGTGGAGCATCCACACTACGAATCCTGTCATTTCAAAATAACGGGCTGGTTATGTCGAAATCTGTACTCCTGCTTTCCCTGGGGAATGAGGCTTATTTTGAATGGTTATTTTGGGAGTTATTTCTAATCTAGTTATTTTGAAATAATTTCCTAGTGTAGACATGCCCTTGGTGATTCCCTGTTGTGTTCACGTCCTCTGGGGCACCTGGCAGCGGCCACTGTCGGCCGACAGGACACTGGCCTAGATGGACCTTTGGTCTGACGCAGTCTGGCCGTTGATCACTACCCGTTGGGCCCAACAGTCTAGCCAGCTTTCTGTCCTCCTTACAGTCCATTTATCCAGTCCATTCTTCCTTCATTTGCTGGCAAGAATATTGTTGGAGTCCGTATCAAAAGCTTTCTAAAGTCAAGGTCTATCACATTCAACAGCTTCCCCATATCCACAGAGCCAGGTACCTTGTCGTACAAAGCAATCAGCTTGGTCACTTGCCCTCGGTGAATCCATGTTGACAATTCCTGATCTATTCTGAGTGCTTTAAAGTAGATTCCTTGAGGAATCTCTCCATGATTTTTCTGGGGACAGAGGTGAGGCTGACCACTCTGTAATTGCATGGTGAATCCATGTTGACTATTCCTGAACATTTTCATCTCTTTCAAATGCTTCAGGGTGGATTCTTTGAGGATCCCCTCCATTTTTTTTTCAGGGGAATGAGGTGAGGCTGAAACTTACCTTGGGAAACCATGAATCTCACAATGCTTTTTGTTACCATCAGCTATTAGATTATGGTTTGCAAGATCAGTTACATGGGACGATCTGCCCCAGTACAAACCAGCACTGCCATGGTACAGCTCACGCAGGTCCATAGGATGGCCCAAAGCCACCCTTTACTAGTAATCCGCAGCTGGTGGAGGCCATAAGCATTTCATGCACAGCATCTTAGTTCAACCCATGCAAGAGGCCTTGAATAAAGAAAAAAAGCTACAGACAAATAAAGTGGGTTTCCTCACAACTTGAGTTTCAGCCTTGTCTGCCTTTTTTACCTGGCACTATATCCTGCCTGAAATTCTTACCATCACATGGAGACATTTATTGGTTAAATACCATTCTGCAAATACATGTCATTACAGTGCACATTAGAGGTCTGATTGTCATGAGCTCAGCCCCCAATGTGTACCATATGTCATAAGTGGGGACTGCTGACAATCTGGCCTGGAGGCTCAGCTGCTCAGTGGTACTTGGGTGCCTAACTCCAGCTGATTTCAACTCTGGAGGCTGTTGGTGAATCTTTATAAAATATCAGCGTGTACATGCAACCACTGCGGAAGCAGGAGGAGCCAAGGTGCAGAGCTATCACGCTCTGTGTGTGACTGACGTGACATACAAGGAAGACTCCAGAGGGTTTGAGAGATTTGCTAGAGTGACACAATTGAAAAATCAGCCTTAATATGAGGAATCATTTCCTGGGATTGTCTCCCTCAGAACGAGTTGGACAAACATTGCCTAGCAGTCTTTTATAGCGAGCCCAATCATAGTAATGGAGAACAGCCTATTGAGCGAGAAGGCAGCCTGGGCTGGAGATATAAGTTAAGTGGATAATATTTGTCCACCTCTGAGCTGTATGTTTCAATAACACCCCAGACAGCCGGGGCCTGGGGTTGCCTGATTGGGTTTTGTGTCTGTATCTGCTGTCATCAGGAGCTGCTGTTAGCTTCTCTGCCAGCTTTCACTGCCGCGCCCGGTGCAGCGAATTAGTCATGTTTTGTGGAGAAGAATGGGTCAATATTTCAGTTTCCCGTGGCCAACGCGACACCAACAAGACAAGTTTACGACTTCAGCCAGCTTTCCATCTGCCTTGGGAGGAATTAATTGAGGGGCTGGAGTGTTCCACCTGCCATCGGGCTTGGGGGGGGGGGGAGAGGGGCTGTCTCATGTGATCTGAGACATTCAGCCGTTCAACATGCCGGAGGCTTAGGATGCTGCAGCACAGGAACCCCCGAGCAGGTGCTGAAATGCAGGAAGCTCCAGAGACGGGAGGGAAGCACGGCTCTAAGAAAGGACAGTGGCGACCAGAGACGGAGAAAGTTTCTGGCTCTTTTTGCCTGTATACGCCACCAGGAGGTGTTTCCTACCGGGTATTTCGTTCACTCTGCAGCAAGTGAAAGCAGCACTGCCCTTGGACACAAAGGGGTCGGGAGAGCTGTAAACAAGGGGGATGGGTGGTGGTTTGTCACCGAAGCAACCTGCAAACGGCTCTTGGTTCCAAACAGGCCAGGAACACTCAGCGCGGGAGAGCGCTGTCCCCGTCACACGGCTGGGGAGAAGGCCCCGTTCAAGGCGGGGGGAGGGGGCCTGTCTTGCATTCTCCCCCTTTTATTCCCCAGGCCGTGTCTCTAATTTGTCTCACCAAAGTCTGTCTGCTCCCCCCCCCCCTTTGTCCCTTATCTTGAGTCACCTTCCCATGTTGCCACGCCCTTGAGGAACCAGCTGGGGCTGCCCTGGGGAGAACTGGGCCTTCCTACCAGTTCGCCCACCTTCCGGGAACGGTGGACCAGGGCTTGTGCTGCCAGGGTCGTGGGCCTGTGTCTGTGCACCCACTTTTCCCCTCCAGTAGGGAGGGCGCGGGCAACCTGTTCCAATACCACCGCCTGAGTTATCCGTGCACGAGACCGCTGGTCGAGCGCTAGCCACTGCCATGCATCGTCCCAGAGGCCTGGTCCCAGCAGGGTGCCGCTCCTGTCGGAAGCACTGTCGGTATGTCTCGGGATTAACGCCCATCTGGGCTTGTGTGGCAGCTTTCACTTTTACAAGATCCAGGGCTTCTTGAGGGTCCAAATTACAATACGCCACCTGGGCCGGTCCCATCAAATAAGGAGCTAAAACGGTAGCCCAGTGTCTAATGGGCCATTGGGTGACGGTGGCCACCCATTCAAAAGTCACTTAAAATATCTCTGGGCCATCTCCTGGCCCCATCTTTGTGAGTTTCAGCAGGAGTCCAGAGGAGAGGATCCCCATGGGTGTCCCCTGGTGCATTGAACAAGGAGCTGGGGGTTGCCACAACACGGCTAGTTGTTGGTCCAAGCTCTCCTGCTGTGCTTGTTGCTATGCAACCAATGCCTTAACCCTCTCTTGTTGGCGGGTCGTCACCCGTTGTAACAGCGGAGCGTGTTGCTGCGGCTGTGAAGAGCGTGTTGCCGCTGGCTTTCCACCAGCCATTCTAGGCCTTTGTCTGACGCCATCTCCCCGTGGCCTAACCCTCTCTAATGGACAAAGGAAAGGGGACTCCTGTGTTACGTCCAACGTCTCTTTGTTTCCTTAGTCTAGGCCTCTCCCCAGGCCAGCGGTTTCGCCCACATTCCCCACCAATATGGCTGGGGCGAAGACCCTGTTCAAGGCGGGATGAGGGTGCCCGTCTCTCTCGTATTCTGCCACTCTTGCATTCTCCACCTTTTATTCCCCAGGCCATGTCTCTAATTCCTCTCACCAAAGTCTGCCTGCTCCCCGCCCCTTGCCCCAGGTCAGAGTCTCACTTGCCCTTATGGGCAGGGCAGCAAAGTTCAACAGTCCCAGTCTATAGCTTGCCCCTCCTTGTAGGGGAGTGCAGCCCAATGGTCAGAGTCTCTCAAGGGACGGTAGATAGGGAAAAGGTTTCTATCCCCTGGCAGGGGGTCCAGGCCCTCCTATTCCACTGGACCCCAGCCCAGGGCCCTGTTAGTAGCTTTCTCTAGCCATGGAGTCAGTGGGGGAAATTCTCTCTGGCGTCGGCTCTCTCACCCTGTAGCCGTCGCCATCCCTGAGCTGCTTCCTGCTTCAAGAGTCCCTGCTCACTGATGCCTCTCCAGCTTCCCTCCTTCGTCTGGGATCGGCTGCTTCTGTTGGTGTCAGGAACCTGTGAGGTCTCTAGACATATCCTCAGCGTTTGGGTATCCTGTACGGCTTGCCTGGAGCCAGCAAGGCGCGTCCTCTCCCTCTGGTCCCCAGCCCCAACCAAGCTGGGCTGCTCCTTTATAGCAGAGCAGCTCAGACATGCTCAGTAAGGCCCAGTGGGTGGGGCTTTCTCGGCCCGGAGAGACCGCCCTGTCAGGGGATCCCCATTGCGCCCATTGGGAAAGAAAAAAGACTACGTTGTGCGTTCAAATCCTGGTGGTGCCAGGGGGCTAAGATGATGAGTAAAAGACCGCCCAATACACTGGCCACGCGCTACTTGTCAGGCTGACTTTATATCGTATTTAGAAGTCCATTTCTTGGGTGAGTGTTTGCTGTCCAGGGTTTGTATTTGGGTTGATGGGAGCTGGCCCTTGAAGAACATGGAGTAGCAGAGGGAGAGCACGGCTGAATTGTGGGGAGATTTCACCGGGCTGAGGGTGGACGATCCAGCCTGTGTCAGCTCTGGAGGGATTCGAGTGCAATGGAAGCATCTCACCTGCCAGAAAGCAGCCTCGTTCTCGGAGGGGTGACATTCGCGGCTGTGGGGGCTGACGTGCGCAGTGGGGTGGGGTGCCCTCCTACGGTTCTCAGGGTTGGCTCAGGACCTGCCTTGTTGGTGATTCTGACAAGAGCACTCTAGCCTGCGTAAATGTGGAACTTAATCCGTGCAGACCAGGGCCAGTAGACAGCGCTCAGGAATATTCGACTGTGTCCAGAGGTTGGGGGGTCAAAGTCAGGTGGTGTGGCTTGCATTAGAATGGTTTCCAATGTGCTGCTCCTTATGCATTATTATGAATTGCTGTGGTAGGAGCCCCACTCCTGACCCAGTAGCCCACGGTGCCAGGCGCTGTACTAAGTTGTGCATCTGGTTCCATGATACTCAGCTCTAAACAGGGATGACGTGCAAAGCACCATGAGTTTTGCTTTCCAGGCCCAGGCAGAGTCTGCAGAGTTGTCAAAATTAAAAAAAAAAAAAAAAAAAGAAATCATCCGGCTTGCTACCTGATCGCACCGGCTCTGGGCGTCGTGGGGCTGATAAGAAAGGGAACGATAACGATACTAAGACATTCTTCCATGCCGTGCTGTGGGAAAGTCCATAAAAGGGAGCCCCGTCCAGCTTCAGTGAGTGCTTTCCACGAGCAAGTGGTGGGCCAGTGGCGTGATAGGGTGGGGGCTTTGCAGGGAGAGGGCTCGCGGAACAGGCCTATTTGACAAGGTTGGCCAAGGCCGAGGGAGACGTGTGAACATTCCCGGCCACGCCCAGACCTGCGCCAATGAGGTCAATGGCAACCCTGGAGAATCCGGTTACAAAAACAGAGCACACGACTGTGGAACCCCCAAGCCAATTTACAACAAGCCCTTGCTGAGATTTTACTCTCCTTGGGAGTCTTGCCTGAGCAAATGCAAGTCACAGCAGAGTGTGTTACTCGGCCCCTCTCGGCCCCGGCTGTGAGGAGACGAGTCCGTCCCAGCCCCCCCGGGGACACTTGGCCTTCTGCTGCTGCAGCCACTTGTGCTTTGGGCTCTGGAGACCCCTGGGGTGTCAGCACAAACCAGCCCTGTGGTTCCAGGGGTTTCGCATGGGATGCCAGCAGGAACAACCCGCCCTTTCCCTCCAGCGCCTTCCGCCTTTGCAGAGTGGGGCACAGTACAAAGCTCTGCAGCCGGAGGAGAGGCGATCCCTGCCCACGGCCCGGCAGACGGCTCGGTGCACATGCTGCTCGATCGTAGAGTCCAGGGCACGGTACAAAGTTCCGCAGCCGGAGCAGAGGCAATCCCTGCCCAGGGCCCGGCACACGGCTCGGTGCTCGCAAGGTGGCGTCTGAGCCCCCTGGTGGGACTTGGTACCGAAGGTCTGGCAATGACACTGTTGAGTTTGTAGGGAAACCCCTCTGAGTGGCAGCTGCCCACGGCCTCTCCTCTGGGGGAGAGCAGCCAATAAGTGCTGCTGCGGGAGGGAGGCAGAGCTAAGCACAGAGCACCCAGGTGGGTCCAGTCCCTCTTGTTCCCGCTCCTCCGCTGCCCCGGATTCTGTGCAGTGCCTGCTCTCGGGAAGGGCAGGCTGCAGCTGGGCCATGCAGCAGGAGGGGTGGGAGCCACGTGAATTGTGACACATGCAAATGGGGGGGGGGGGGCAGGTGGAGCTAGGTATCTAAAGACAGACCCAAAAAAGTGAGACAAGCCTTTAAAAAAAATCTTGTTTTCTAGGCCAAGCCTCTGATTCCTGAGCCTCCGGGCAGCGGGCAGCTTCATCCGCGGACCGGCTTGTGCTCTCACTCCCCAGCCACGCCCACACCAGGCCGCATGGCTTGTGGCTCACCCACTAGTAAAAATTCCAACCTGACATGTCATTGAGCGGACTGTGAAGGACACAGGGAGCGCGGGAACTGCAGGCTTCACTCCCAGTAGAACAAGGAGTGAGAGCAAAAGGGCTCTGCAGAACAGCCACACGTTGCAGTGACACCTCCGGTCCAGGAGGAAACGGCATATCGAGGGGTGAGCAGAATGGGTGTGAAATCCTCTCTCCTGCGGGGCTTGCACCATGGACGAGAGCACACATATAAAACAAGCCCACTACCCTTTCTATAACGCATTATACCCACACCCAGCGTGGCCTCCCGCGGAGCCAGGCCAGCACACACCCTTCATGAGCAGTAACCCGCCTTTCATCAGACCTGTGCTTCCACTGACGTCCTTGAATATTGTCTACTTTCTCCATGACTATGTCACGTTAAACAGCAGCCTAAGTAGCATCTGTGTAAATGTCATTCCAGGAGCTGCTAATACAGGGAGCTTCCAAAGCATCATATTTTGTCTGGAACACTTGTGAAAACCAAAACACATTTACAACATACCTGAGAGCTGCGTCGCAACGTGTCTCTGGCCTGCGTCTGAAACTGTCTCACTTCACTTTGCTCATCATTCACTATATTATCATACCCAAATGTAGGCCCCAAAGCCTAGTCTCTGCTTATGCGTCAGCACATTTCTATCTGCTGTGAGCAAGCACCATATTTGGCTGCCTGAGGAGCTGACCATGTGGATGTGGAGAGAGAAATTTCCCAGCTCTGGCACAGAGCAGAAGGAAGGGGCTGTCATGGCAGTTTGGGATGCTGTTCCAGGCACAGGGATTGCTAGGAAGAGAGGGAAGAGCATCTTCACGGGCAGGCTTGCAAACCTAACGAGGAGGCTTTTAACTAGGTTCGTCGAATGATGGTGACCTAATCCCTGAGGGGAGTGGGAAAGTGGGATACTGGACAGAAACACAAGGAGGATGGTGCAAGAGAGGAGGACCTCCCATCTGTACGGAGAAGGAAGGGCAATCAGCCAGTTATCTAAGGTCTCTGTACAGGAATGCAAGAAGCCTGGGAAACAAACAGGATGAAATTAGAAGCCCTGACCCAGTCAAAGAGCTATGATTTGATTGGAATAACAGAGACTTGGTGGGGTGACTCACATGACTGGAGCGCTGTCATGGAAAGGTATAAACTGTTCAGGAAGGACAGGTGGGAAGAAAAGGAGGAGGAGTTGCACTGTATGTCAGAGAGCGGTAGGATTGCTCAGAGCTCCAGTATATAGGGGGAGAAAAACCTGTTGAGAGCCTTTGGGTTAAGTTTAGAGGGGTGATGTCATGGTCGGTGTCTGCTATAGACCTCCTGACCAGGTGGAGGAGGTAGAAGAGGATTTCTTCAGACAACTGAGAGAAGCTTTCAGATCGCAGGCCCTGATTCTCGTGGGGACTTTAATCACCTTGACAACTGTTGGGAGACCAATACAGCCGTTCACAGACAATCCAGGAAGGTTTTGGAGACTATTGGGGATAACTTCCTGGTATAAGTGCTAAGGGAACCGATCAGGGGCCATGCGCAGTTTGACCTGCTGCTCACAAACAGGGAGGAACTAATAGGGGAAGTAGAGGTGGGTGGCAGCCTGGGAAGCAGTGATCATGAGATGGTTGATTTCAGGATCCTGACCAAAGGAAGAGCAGCAAAATACACACCCTGGACTTCAGAAAAGCAGCCTTTGACTCCTTCCAGGAACTGACGGGCAGGATCCCCTGGATGCCAACATGAACGGGAAAGGAGTGCAGGAGAGCTGGCAGTATTTTAAAGAAGCCTTATTGAAGGCACAGAAACAAACCATCCCAATGCACAGTAAGAAAGGCAAATATGGCAAGCAGCCAGCTTGGCTTAGTAGTGAAATCCTTGGTGAGCTGAAATGCAGAAAGGAAGTTCACAAGAAGTGGAAACTTGGACAGACGACTAGGGAGCAGTATAAATATATTGCTTGAGAATGCAGGGGAGTCATCAGGAAAAAGGCAAATGTAGTGCCCATCTTTAAAAAAGGGAAGGACCATCATGGGATCTACAGCCTATTCAGTCTCTCCTCAGTCCCCGGAAAACTAAGGGAATTCGCAAGGAATCCATTTTGAAGCACTTGGGAGAGAGAAAAGTGATCACGAACAGTCAACGTGGATTCACCAAGGGCAAGTCATGTCTGAGCAACCTAATTAGCTTCTATAGCGAGGTGACTGGCTCTGTGGATATGGGGAAGGCGGTGGATGTGACATACCTTGACTTCAGCAAAGCTTTTGATGCGGTCTCCCATAGTATTCATGCCAGCAAGTTAAGGAAGCATGGATTGGATAAACAGACTGCAAGATGGGCAGAAAGCTGGCTCGATTGTCAGGCTCAACGGGTAGTGATCAACGGCTCGATGTCAGGTTGGTGAATGGTCTCAAGTGGGGCTGCCCCCCGGATCAGTTCTGGGCCGGTTTTGTTCAACATCTTCATTAATAGCTTCAGAGGGGGAGCCGAGTCAGTCTGTGCAGGATAAACTTAAAAAACAACAAATGGTCCGGTAGTACTTTAAAGACTAACCAAACATGTAGATGGGATCATGAGTTTTTGTGCGCAGAGCCCACTTCGTCAGACAGCCAGTCATCTGAGGAAGTGAGCTGTGCCCACCAAAGCTCATGAAACCATCTACATGTTTCCTTAGTCTTTAAAGTGCTACCAGACCATTTGTTGTTTTTTAAATTGGAGGGTTGGGCCAAAAGAAATCTGATGAGATTCAACAAGGACAAGTGCAGAGTCCTGCACTTGGGATGGAAGAATCCCAAGCCTTGTTACAGGCTGGGGACTGACTGGCTAAGTAGCAGTTCAGCAGAAAAGGACCTGGGGATTATAGTGGATGAGATGGTTGATATGAGTCAACAGTGTGCCCGTGTAGCCAAGAAGGCTAATGGCATATTAGGGTGCATTAGGAGGAGCATTGCCAGCAGTTCTAGGGAAGTGAAGTTATTCCCCTTTATTCGGTACTGATGGAACCACATCTGGAGTATTGCATCCAATTCTGCCTCCCCCCAGCCCTTACAGAAAGGATGTGGACGCATTGGAGAGGGTCCAGCAGTGGGCAACCAAAATGATTACAGAGCTGGAGCACATGACTTAGGAGAGGCTGGGGGATTTGGGCTTGTTTAGTCTGCAGAAGAGCAGAGTGAGGGGGTTTTGAAGTCCCGACTTGACAAATCCCAGGCTGGGATGATTTAGTTAGGGCTAGTCCTGCTTTGGAGAGGGGGCTGGATTCGGTGACTCCTGAGGTCTCTTCCAGCCCTATGATTCTATGAAAGAATTTATTTATTTTCTCAGCAATTACTTTATCATATTTGAGGGCTCATTTAGCATCTTGATCATGCAGTGACCACGCTGGTTTAGCAGGCTTACTGCTTCTGGTGTACTTAAAAAACATACACTTCTCAGAAAAGAATTGCAATATTTTATAAGAAGAACTTCATATTTTATAAGAAGATCATTAAGGAGCTGGAAAACTTTTCCATTGTAAATCCCAGTGTCAGATGTGCTAGTTGAGTTTGGGTCATCTCGGATTTATAGTTAGTGCATAAATTAGAAACTGATGAAAAGAATGCAAAGAGATTTGTTGCAAAGACAGAATCCATAACTCAGCCCAAGATGGCTTCGAACTTGCTTCCCTCGAACATCCTCAGATTTAACAGCAGAGATAAGCATCTCCTTTGTCTCCATTATAGTTAAATGGGCATTGATTAAAATTAGCCTGCACATGACCTATCACATATTTCCAAGTGACTGGAGCATGGTAAAATAGTGGTCTGAATGTCAGCCAGATTGGAAGGGAGGAGTCTGAGAAGGAGGGGGTTCCCCAAAGACTAATTTGTCAGCGAAGACTGAATTAATTATGTCTCCTCTCAGAATCTGTGAAATGTTTGTTTATTCTCTCCTAATTCCAAGTAATCCCTTAGTATAATGGATCCGAAAGCACATCGCCAATGTTACTAACCACAAAGCAGAACCACGACCAGCTGGAAGCTGAACCCAGATTAATACAGGTTACAAATTAGGCACAGACCTCCGGCAGTGGGTGATTAAACATTGCACATTTGCACCAAACTGCCATGGGAACTGTGGAATTTTTCTCTCAAGCAGGGCACCAGACGTCTCTCTCAGGGTATGTCTACACTACCCCGCTAGTTCGAACTAGCGGGGGTAATGTAGTCATCCGCAGTTGCAAATGAAGCCTGGGATTTGAATTTCCCGGGCTTCATTTGCATGAAGCCGGCCGGCGCCATTTTTAAATGCCGGTTAGTTCGAACCCCGTGCCGCGTCTAGCCGCGCGGCACAGGGTTCGAACTAACCGGCATTTAAAAATGGCGCCGGCCGGCTTCATGCAAATGAAGCCCGGGAAATTCAAATCCCGAGTTTCATTTGCAACTGCGGATGACTACATTACCCCCGCTAGTTCGAACTAGCGGGGTAGTGTAGACATACCCTCAGTGGGTCAGACTTCCAAGTGTTCCGTACCTAAAATTAAGGCCTGATTTTTCAGAAGGCTTTCAAAGACTTTCAAAGTCCCTATGTGAACCCGATGTATTGAGCTCTTTGGGCCTAGGAGGCATGGTTCCAAATGGCAGAGGATAGATCCACTTACCGTGTGTGACCTTCTAAACAGCATTTCACCTCATTTTCATCTAGGCTCAGGACATATCTGCACCACAAGCTTTTGCCACAACAGTTAGCATATCGCTTCTGCATGCACATACTTGGCTTCTTGCATCGGCACCGAACATTCTCACCAAGAGCTTGTGTCAATCCAGCGTGGTGCCTGATGGGTAGGTAGCCAGTGTGCAACTCACCACCTGCAGGACATTTGGGAATTTTGGGCAATGCACGGTAGGGTAGAAATGAGTCAAACAGGGGTGACTAGTTTCAGAGGGGGAGCCGTTTTAAGTCTGTAACTGAAAAAACTTAAAAAAACAACTAATGGTCCTGCAGCACCTTAGGGTATGTCTACACTACCCTCCTAGTTCGAACTAGGAGGGTAATGTATGCATACCGCACTTGCTAATGAAGCCCGGGATTTGAATTTCCCGGGCTTCATTAGCATAAGCGGGGAGCCGCCATTTTTAAATCCCCGCTGCTTCGAACCCCGTGTAGCGCGGCTACACGGGGCTCGAACTAGGTAGTTCGGACTAGGGTGCCTATTCCGAACTACCGGTACACCTCGTTTCACGAGGAGTAACGGTAGTTCGGAATAGGACCCTAGTCCGAACTACCTAGTTCGAGCCCCGTGTAGCCGCGCTACACGGGGTTCGAAGCAGCGGGGATTTAAAAATGGCGGCTCCCCGCTTATGCTAATGAAGCCCGGGAAATTCAAATCCCGGGCTTCATTAGCAAGTGCGGTATGCATACATTACCCCGCTAGTTCGAACTAGCGGGGTAGTGTAGACATACCCTTAGAGACTAACAAAAAATGTAGCTGGTATCATGAGCTTTCATGGGCACAGTCCACCTCTTCTGATTAGAGTGTTCATGCTACACGAGGCTACTAGCGTGGGCTGGAAGTATTCTAAGTACCCAGTGCTTAGCATTTTATGTCATTAGGATGTGGAAAGTAGCAGTTTATCCAGGTCAGAGCTTTGTTTAAACCTCTTTTGCAGGTGTCAGACTTGTAAACGAAATCCAGTTCTGTAGTTTCCCTCTCCAGGGAACTTTTGAAATTGCTTGGAAATAATCCAGATATTTTTTGATCCATCAGTGAGTGCCCAGCAAGTGAAATGTTCCCCAAGGGGTTTCTGTGTGTTACCGTTTTGAATATCTGATTTTTGTCCATTCATCCTTTGTCGGGAGACTGTCCAGATTGGCCAATATCCATGGCCAAGGAGCACTGCTGGCACTTGATGGCACAGATCACATTGGTAGATGTGCAGTTGTACGAGCCTCTGATGTGGTGGTTTATGTGGTAAGGTCCCGTGATGATGTCGCTTGTGTAGATGTGTGGGCAGAGCTGGCACCAGGGCTAATTGCAGGGGTAGGTTCCTGGTGAGTATGATGGAGGTGTGTTGTGTGGTTACTGGAAATAATTTGTTTGAGGTTGGGAGATTGTCTGTAGGCGAGGACTGGCCTCCCCCCACCCACCCCCCAGCCCTTTGAGAGTGAGGGGTCATTTTCCAGGATGTTAATGCGCTGGAGGGGTTTTAGCTGGGGGCTGCAAGTGATGACCAGTGGCGTTCTCTTGTTTTCTTTGTTGGGCCTGTCTTGAAGAAGCTGATGCCTGGGTATTCATCTGGCTTGGTCATCCTGTTTTTTCACTTCCCCAGGTGGGTATTAAGTTTTAAGAATGTCTGATAGAGATCCTGTTGGTGTTTGTCTCTGTCTGTGGGATTGGAGCAAATCTGTTTCTATCTTAAACAATTGACTGCGAAATGTTGTTCGAGGTCAGTCATACAAATGTTGGTGTATTGTGGGGCCATGCGGGTGCCCATGGCTGTGCCGCTGACTTGAAGATACAAATTGTCTCTGAATTGGAAGTAGTTGTGGGTGAGGACAAAGTCGCAGAGCTCGGTAACCAGGTGTGCAGTGGCGTCATCAGGGAGGGTGTTCCTGATGGCCAGCAATCCATCATCGTGTGGAATGTTGGTGTAAAGAGCTTCTACGTCCATGGTGACCAGGATGGTGTTTTCGGGAAGATGACTGACGTTCTGTAGTTTCCTCAGGAAGTCGGTGGTGTCTCAAAGATAGCTTAGAGGTACTGGCAGCATAGGGTGAGTGGAGAGAGCCAATATAACCAGATAATCCTGCTGTAACATGCAACTTTTCCCACCCCATAATGACAACTCTATCTCATAATTTTTGCCTCTATTTTGAAAATTCCCACATGGGACTTGTCGTTGACCACCATCTTGGAGAGCTGCATGAAGCCTGAACAGCTCTGTAAGGTTGTCATGTATGTTTCAAGAACAGGATGCACAATCCTGCGGTATTTCCAGAGATGCAAGTATTACTGCGAGGAGCATGACAATTCCCCAGAGGACAACTGTTGTGGGACATAACAAAAATCAATTCAAAACTGTTGGTGGTATTCAGGGAGCAGCTGCACTAACTGAAGCACAACTTCTGGTCCAAGACGTGAGCACTGACTGGTGGGATCACATGATAATGCAGGGTTGGGATGATGAGCAGCGGCTGCAGAACTTTTGGATGCTCAAAGCCACATTCCCAGGCCTGAGTGTTGAAATTGCCTCAGCCTTCCAGCACAGGGGAACCAGAATGAGAACCAGCTGACAATGGAGAACCGAATGGTGATTGCATTGTGGAAACTCACGTCATCAGATTGCTACTGGTCAATGAAAAACCATTTTGGAGCCGGAAAATGCACCGTAGGTGCCATTGTCACACAAGTGTGCAAGGTCACTAATTGTTTCTTGCTACACAAGACTTTGACTCTTGGCAATATGCGGGATATGATGTATGGATTTGCAGCAATGGTGTTCCCAAAATTCAGTGGATACATAGACAGAATGCATATCCCTACTTTGATACCAGGCCACCTTGCCCCAGAGTGCACCAACAGAAAAGGCTACTCTTCCACAATTATGAAAATGCTGTTGGATCACTGGGGGTGCTTTTCTGACATCGTTGTGGGCTGGGAAGGGAGGGTGCCTGACACTCACATCTTTAAGAATGCAGGACTGTTCCAAAATCTGCAATCAGGCTCTTTGGTTCCTGACTGGCAAAGTACCATTGGTGATGTTAAAAAGCCAATAGCAGTCCTGGGGGACCCTGCCTACCCATTGCTCCCCAGCTCATGACGCTGTAGACTAGCCACCTTGAGAGCCCAAGGGAAGATTTAACTGCTAAGCCAGCAGGTGAGGAGTGTTGTTTACTCACGAGATTGGGGCTCAGTGAGAAATAGGGCCCAACAGTTACAGTTGTTTGCTGCGTCCTGCATAATATTTGTGAAGCAGAAGGGAAAAGTCGTGGCTGCCTTGGAGGGCCTGCTGTCTGCTGAGATTGAGCAGCCAGACATGAGGGTTATTAGAAGAGCTCAGGAGCAACATGGCTTTGGGAGGCTTTGAGTGAGAACTTTAACAACAAGCCACAGTAATGCGTTGTGGTGGACGGCACTCTACCTGGTCCTACCCTTCGGGGGCCTGTTAGGAACTGTGTGGTACTTGCTGTGCACATTGTTGACTGTAACATTGTCGATGCACCTATTAATGTTGTGGTGCCTGCATTTATGATTATTATACTGCACATATCACAGATCTTTCGCTATGTGAAACACTTGTGTAGTTCCTGGGGAAGGGGAGTGAAGGAGTGTGGAATGTGAGTGTTTGCAGAAAGATAACAACTTGAAGGCTCAGCAGTTTCAGAGTCTAGGTCAGGCATGTCCAAAGTCCGGCCCGCGGGCCAATTGCGGCCCGTGTTCCGGTTTAATACGGCCCCACAGGTAATTTGGCAATATCTATCTTTTATGGCCCCCAACGAATCCATATGTATTGAGATGAATACATTGTAAAATCTCAGTTAATGTCAGTTGGTCTAAATCAGTTATAAATATATTTGGACGCAACATGTATACTTGGTGTTATGTTCCTGTTCATATTTTTTGAACTTAAAAGTTGACAGACAACCTTTATTACCAATAATATGTAATGTACTTTACAATGTTCCTGACATAAATTTCAGCTTCCTGGATTTTTTTTTCATCTGGCCTTCAGATATGAAAGGCAGAGTGATTTAACACCTGTTTAGATTTGTCATCCATGTGACGAAATGAAAAGTATGCCGTTTGCAATAAACTTTGCATAAAATAGTTAATTTGCATTTAATTTTAATGGTTCAAAGAATGTCAGGCAAAATGGTCGGCCCTCACGCTTGTTCACTTCATCAAATCTGGCCCTCTTTGAAAAAAGTTTGGGCACCCCTGGTCTAGGTGGTTGAAGAAGATGGAAGACTCAGGAGAGCCAAAGTACCATCAGTTGGGCCCAAGATAAGACAGACCAGTGCAGGACATGTAGATAGCCTTGGAGTTAAGAGCAAATACCCCTTAACAAATAAGACAGCCTTGAAATAACACCGGGAAGAAGGCAGCAACATATCGAGGTCAGATGACAAAGAAAAATAACTTCCAGATAAACAGATGTTAAACAAAACTGATGGTGCTTGTTTAAGAGCTGACAAAGCAAAATGTATAAACCTGAATGGGAGAAGAGTCCTGTAAAAGATGGAGTGTCTTGCATGAATTTCTGGGTCTCCTCTTGTCAAGATCAGAGCACTAGTCTGAACCGAGAGATGCCCCCATTCCTCCCCCTCACACTTAACTCACCTGGCCAGTGAGTTACAGTGAGAAAAAACTACAGTGTGTGTGTGTGTGTGTGTGTGTGTGTATGTGTGTGTGTGTGTGTGTGTGTGAATATGCATATAACGGAATAATGTTACATTGTCAATACATGTAACATTTTGCCGTATCCCCCTGACAAAGATCCTGTGAAATTCTTCCAAGTATAGCACAAGACTCGGCTGCAGGGACAAGGCAAGGTCTGTCTCAGCAGTAGGTCAGAGATCTGCCCTGCTGCACAGACACCTTCCTGCATCTCCCTCCCTGCTTGACTGGTGCGCCTGCAACAATCACAGCATGACGGCGCCTTTCACACTCCTTATGGAAACATGCTTCTGAATACAAATATGCATCACTGGAGCAGGCTTTATGCAAAATACCCGATGGAAGGTATCGTTTGAAAAGTTGCAATTTGCTGAATGTGTATATTCTATCTGCCATTTCTGTACCTGAATGTAGGAGTATTCAGTGTGTTCACGTTGGCAACAGCCTATTCCCAGCCCATCAAGAACAACAATGAAGAAACCAGACACCGAGCTAATAGCAATTCAGCAAGCCACAAACGAGTGAGGGCAGAACTGTCTTCCTGCAGTCTTGCTACACTGCCACTGATTCGTGGACTCTGGGATCTGGGATCATGTCATCTGATGCTGGGGCCCATCTTGGTCCTTGTACTTTTCCACTGAAGGTGAAAAAAATGTTAAATGGAACACGAAGGATTCCTGCCATGGGCAAAATGTATATAGCAATGGGAAACCACTAAGGGCGGCTGCCAGGGGTCAGGACACCCCTGCTTACTGACCAAGATGCCTGCTGGAAACATCTTCAAGTGACCGGGACTGGCGGACGAGGCTCAGGGGAAGACTCCAGCCCAGGCGGGGCAGCTGTCCAGCCTATGAACTAAGGTGCTTAGAATGCCGGTTAGGCTGAGGGATTGCGTGGAACAAGTGTTTTGTTTTATTTTGCTTAGTAATTTTCTTTGCTCTGTGCTCTGTTACTTGCAGCCAACGAACCCTACTTTTTATACCTAATAAAATCACTTTTATTTATTTATAAACCCCGCGTAAATAATTCTTACCTGGGGTTGTAGAAAGCAACTGTGCTTAGCTCTCTATATGGCTATGGCTACACTACACTATTATTCCAGAAAAAGCTACACACATTGCGAAGCTTTTTCCACTTCTTTTTTTGGAAGAGGCTTTCCACACTGGGCCAAATGTAGGGAAAAACCCCTTTTTCGGAACATTCCTTCTTCCTCGTAAAACGAGATTTACAGGGATGCCGAAAAAGCGCGTCTGCTCTTCTCCTGAGCCCCACGCCAGTGCAGCCCCCAGCTCTCGTTGAGTGGCAGCACGCATTGCTCCGCCAGCACAAAACGCCCACGGCAGGGGGCAGGGCATTGGAACGTGGCGGGTGCTGACCCGTGACACTCGCCACCTAACTAGGGAGCCCAAAGGAGTCCTGCCATGGCTCTGAATCCGCTGCGGAAGGGAGGGGCAGCCACCCTCACACCGGCCCTTCTCCTGAGCCCTCACCCTCACACCGGCCCTTCTCCTGAGCCCTCACCCTCACACCGGCCCTTCTTCTGAGCCCCCACTCTCACACCGGCTCTTCTCCTGAGCCCTCACCCTCACACCGGCCCTTCTTCTGAGCCCCCACTCTCACACCGGCTCTTCTCCTGAGCCCTCACCCTCACACCGGCCCTTCTCCTGAGGCCCCAGTCCTGTGCCGCCACCTCTTCTCTCTAAGCCCTGCCCTGCGCACTCATTTCTCTCTGCTCCTAGCCCACAGCGTTCACCTTAATGGCCAGTAAAAAGGGATAGGGCTGGACCGTCCCACCTCCCCCCTGCCAGCACCCTTGCTTGAACTCCAGAGAACAAGCAGGCAAGCCGATGGATGTGTACAGCATTGTGGTGCTATGCAAACACAAGTGAGGGTTTATGAAAGCTCGTGATGCTCTGATCTTGACAGTCATTGTGAGACAAGCCTGTGGGCTGTAGTGAGGGATCCAGGCATCGGATTCAACAGGCTCACTCCATGGTGGCCTGGTCTATTCCTCTCTGCTGGGGCACCCAGCAGTGGCCACTGTCAGAAGACAGGACGCTGGGCTAGTTGGACCTTTGGGCCAACCCAATTCCAGCTCATCCAGCAGGAGGGTGATGAGGCATCAGACTGGGAGGGGCACCTCCCAAGCCCCTGGTGCGTGTGCAGCCCGTGTCGGGTACGGTGTGCCCCCATTGCCCAGCCTTGGAAAGAATGGGGCGGACTATTCAATGAATGGAAAGCCACGGACACATCCCAGATCTCTAAGTAAGGACACTAAGGGTACGTCTAGACTACAGGCTTTTGTCGACAGAAGTTTTGTCAACAGATACTGTCGACAAAGCTTCTGTCGACAAAGAGCGTCTACACTACATCCAGTTCTGTCAACAAAACCAGCCGCTTTGTCGACATAACAGTGTGGACGCAAAGGACAGTGTAGATGCAATAATGCCTTCTATCGACAGAACTGTGTCAACAAAAGGCGTTATTCCTCGTAGAATGCGGTTTACATACGTCAACAAAACTGCTGAGTTTTGTCAACGTTATGTCGACATGACTCAAAGGCAGTGTGGATGCAGGTATAGTTTTGTTGACAAAAGTCCACTTTTGTCGACAAAACCCTGTTGTCTAGACACACCCTGAGAGAGAAAACTAAGAAAGGGATAAAGGCTCTTTAAAAGCAGGTTTGTGTCTCAGGTTTTGGCATATAAGGGTTTCCGAGACTGGGGGGGGGGGGGGCGTGTCTCCTTGGGGGGTTTCAAGGCTATTACATGGGCTTCCCGCGCTGTGTTCCTCCATTCTGAGGGACGGTCATGGATGCTGGCCATGGCTGAGCTGGATTCTCCACTGGGCTAAGAGAGGAACAGGAGAAGGGTTTGAACGCCACAGGTAACTTGTACTACGAAGGGGCTTTTATCCAGTACAGACGTGTAAAGCCTGAGGTTGTGTCTTTATGATTTTTTCTGTGTAACTCTCCTATCTCTGCTCTCCCCGAGCTTTTTCATGTTTAAATCTGAGGGGTTTTTATTAAAAAACTTGTCTTTATTTTTTCTGTCAGAAGGTCTCCGCCGTGTGCTCTACATGGAGCTCATGCCCCAAAGGGAGCTGGTGTCCGGGGGGCAGGCGCTGATAAACCAAAGTGGCAAAGTCTGTGTCTGGTAGTGAGAATTCAGGGAGGATGACGTCACAAAGTATGCACACCCTGGCGTGTAGGGCGTGGTAAGGGTAGTGTGTATAGACCACGGTTAACGCTATAGGGTGCGCTACGGGCTTAAAACCCCCACAGTCTAAGGCCCAAGGTGAAGACACTTGCCCCTGTGCCCAGGGTAGCATGGCCTAATAGCCGGAGACAGCCACAGAGCAGTGCAGCTTAATAGCCAGAGTCAGTATAGTTGCCCTTTGCCACAGGACAATACAACCTAATAGCCAGAGTTGGTATGACCACCCTTCACCACGGGGCAGCGCAGCCTAATCAGTACAGCCGTCCTTGGCTACATGGCAGCATGGCTTAATAGCCAGAGTCACTATAGTCGCCCTTCACCTCAGGACAGCACAGGCTAATAGCCAGAGTCAGTACAGCCGCCCGTTGCCTTGGGACAACACAGTCTAATAGCCAGAGTCAGTACAGCCGCCCGTTGCCTTGGGACAACACAGGGTAATAGCCAGGGTCAGTACAGCCGCCCTTTGCCTTGGAACAACACAGGCTAATAGCCAGGGTCAGTACAGCCGCCCGTTGCCTTGGGACAACACAGTCTAATAGCCAGAGTCAGTACAGCCGCCCGTTGCCTTGGGACAACACAGGCTAATAGCCAGAGTCAGTACAGCCGTCCTTGTCTATAGGGCAGCACGGCCTAATAGCCAGTGTTGGTACAGCCACCCTTCACCACAGGGCAGTGTGATCTAATAGCCAGAGTTAGTATGGCTGCACTTTGGTACAGGACAGCGTGGCCTAATAGGCAGAGTCTGTTTGGCACTGTCAACAGTGGACTGGAGATCCAACTAGGGTTTCAAGACTCAGGGACCTGGCTGCGGCAGAGGAGGCCACCACCCGCTCAGCAGGGAAAAGACTTTGAGCTCTTGGTTGCTTCCTGCTGTGGCTGGTGGTCTGGCAGCCTGCAATGCCTGGGGCTCTCCCGGTTCCTCAAGGCAGGCCATTCCCTGGTGCTCCGCCAGATGCGGGGCTTCCCATCTCCAGCCAGGAGGGTCTGGGGGTGGATCTCAATGGTCCACGTCTTTCCTCTCCAGCATCCCTCCTGGCCTGAGCTGAGCTGCTTCCTTTTATGCTGGCAAAGCACTCTGAGCATGCTCAATACAGCAGATGGGGCAGGACTTCCTCCTCCCACATGTCATAGACTCATGGACTTTAAGGTCAGAAGGGACCATTACAATCATCCAGTCTGACCCCCTGCACAGTGCAGGCCATAGAATCTCACCCACCCCTCCTAGAATAACCCTCTCACCTATATCTCAGATATTGAAGCCTTCAAATACTGTGAAGACCACAAGATGCAGAGAATCCTCCATCTGTGATCTGTGCCCCATGCTACAGAGGAAGGCGAAAAACCTCCAGGGTCTCTGCCAAGCTACCCTGGAGGAAACGTGTGGGGTTAATCCCTTGTGGCCTGCTGCGGGGTATGCTCACCCTGTTGCAGTTGGGTGTGGGGAGACTCATGACAGGGGTTCCGGGACAGGCCAGGAGAGTGAAAGGAGCGGGGAGGATTAGGTGACCAGAATGAAAATTCCACCTAAATGTTTCAGATGTTTCTCCTTGCGAGATGTATTGCCTCTCGTCTCAGTAATGCAAGAGGAGAGGCAGCCGGAGCCTGGCAGCCCAGGGCTCATGTACCTCTCGGAGATCTATTTTGTAGCACAGTGAATCTAAACTGGCCTCCCGATTACAGCTTTTGTCAGTGATCTCGGAGGCGATGCGTTCTGGACTCCGCACCGCCGGGACTAGACGTGGGATTTTCGGAGTGTGCGAAGCTCTTGGACTTTTGCTTTGCCCATAGGTACAATCTGAGTTCGATCTAACAAGCAAGCAACTTGGTGACCTTCTTGCTCGGGCGACATGGGCTGCTACTGATTCATCCGCTCCACAAGGTGTGTTTGACAAGCTCACGTTTTATGCTGAGTTTGCCCTGCCCCTAATGTGACGGAGTCCTGAGCCCAGACCGGGCTGGTAGCAGCTGCCGTGATACACATAATGCATAATGGTGCACCGGGGCCAAGGGCTAACATCTTGTGTATGCAGGGGAGCCAACAGGATTGCTGGGCTCCTGTGGCACTCCCACAAGGGGCGGGGCCTTGGGCAGAAGGGGCAGAGTTGGGGACAGACAGCCCCGCCTCTCCCCCCACCATTTGCTTGCCCCTTGGCACAAGCTCTCGCCATGTGTGTCGCTGTGGAGGAGGAGGGGGGCTGGCCAGGCGCTGGGGGTGACTCGCGGCTGGGTGGGAGGACGCTTTTGCTCAAGCGCCGAAGCAAAGAGGAGAATAAATTGTGCAGCCTCTTCTAAGCATCAGGACAAGCCACAATTCCAATCTAATTTGAATCTTATTAAGTCTGGAGAGTTTTGTCTCCAGCCCAAGCAGGTTTGAATCTCACCCACGACGAGCCCAACAACACAATCTGCAAAGTGACTTCACGTTCCCAAAGGGCTAACGTGCAGCAGCCCAGCAGCAGCCTATCCTATCACACAGCAAGCAGGGCAGATTCCATCAGCATTCCTGACACTAACCCGCTGGTGTCCGCCTGGGGAGGAAGTCACAGTGCATCCAAGGAAGGGCTTGGGAAGCTAATGTACGAGTGTCAGTAATTTGGCCGATGCAGCTATTGTACATCACACCTGAAATGCAATTTCCATCCATTGTACTGCAATCTGATCTAGGGCCGTGTTTAGTGGCCATTCATCTCCCAGTCGTCCAGCCTCGCTCCACCAAAGGGTCCCCTGGTGCTTCGCAGGCTGCAAACATTTGGCTACAAGCTAAAAACACCTCTGCAAGACTCACAAAAAGTGTCCGTGGCTTTTGCTTAAAAATGGAATTAACTCGCTCCGGTCGAGCAGTTTGCGCCCTGGCAGCCTGAGGCATCTAAGCTCGTGGCTCCTACCCTAGTGGCTGACATCCCAAGAACCGAAGGATCAGCAGACATTCCCTCCA
Source organism: Pelodiscus sinensis (assembly GCF_049634645.1). Taxonomy (NCBI): domain Eukaryota; kingdom Metazoa; phylum Chordata; order Testudines; family Trionychidae; genus Pelodiscus; species Pelodiscus sinensis. Next base: position 3,073,020 of record NC_134739.1, on the reverse strand, counting down.
GGCCCCCAGAGAGCCGCTCCCAAGACCAAAGCAAGCTAGTCACCCTTTCATTTATTAATTCCTGTACGCACACTGAATCTGCACAATTCTTCCGCCTCCTCTGGGAGTGTCCTCTGCTTACTGTGCAGTCCATAAAACGAGATCCTGAGTTCTACTTGTGCTCCTGCTTCAGTTCAGCGTGGGTTTCCCAATGCTGACTGCCTACCAACCTCACAAAGGGTATGTCTACACTGTCACCCTAGTTCGAACTAGGGTGGTAGTGTAGACATAGCCAAACTGTTTCATAATTCCAGGCGTCTTTGTACCACCTAGTTGCCCTCTCTCAAAACTCTGCTCTCCCCGCTTTTCAGCCCTACTTCATAGCAGAGTGTGATTTTGTGCAGTCACTTCTGCATGACCTGCTCCTGGAGTAGCTGACCGCAGCGGAGAGCTGCCTCTGGGCTCAGCTCGGCTCGGCTGTCCCAGGGCTGGCCAGCAGGACGGCAGCACTGAGCTGGGACGATGGGCAGTGGGTGCAGAATGGCCTGCTACCTCCCTGGCACTGTGGGCTGCACTAGATCACCGCTAGCCGGTTCCTTGGCGTGCGTGGTGATCACTAGAGCCCTGCAAATCTGCCAGTCTGAGCCGCAGACCCATGTCCACACCCGGGGTTGAACCAGGTGGGAGCGAGATAGAAATCAGGGGGTGTCCCTGGCTGGGGTGCTCCACCCCATGTTGGGTAGCCAGCGGCTGCATTTCAGGGAGCAGACGTTGGGCACGAAGAGCATCCGGTGCTAGATTAGCTCTGCTGGCACCACGGATGAACACCAGCCTGCTGAACCAGCACCAGGGTCTGCCTGGCCCCGGTGGGGATCACCAAAACTCTTGGGCCCTGGCTCCGCCCAGGGCAGCCGGGCTGGGGGTCTGAGGCTCCAGTCCTGCTCTGGGATGGGGTGGCATTCCAGCCCCCTGGGCTAGGGCAATAAACATGCTCTGGGGTAGATGCCCCACTTGTGCCTTGCCGGAGGGAGGGACAGCGGGAAGGAGAACTGGGCTTCTCTGCGCACCATGCGGGGGGCCCAGGACTGGGTGCTGGGACAGAGGGGGGAGAGCTAGGCCCCCTCGCTCCAGGGAGAAGGACACAGAAAGGGAGAAGGGAAATTAAGGGCTCTGTACTCCCTCTCCAAGCAAAAGCCCCCCACGTAGGAGCAGACCCGATGGTGCACGGTCCCAGCGGCGGGGTTCCCTCACAGCCTCCCCCTGCACACCAGGGGCAGGACAGCTAGATATGGCAACGTAGACATTACAGCCTCGCCCGCTGCTGCTCCTGTCACCTCCTGGCCTTTCACAGCAGACGTCCTGCCTCTCGGGTCCTCACCTATGGCTCCCAGGGCAAGTCGGCCTGGTGACAGCCCGCACCATCCCCTGGCGCTCGGCGGTGGCGTCTCCGGCACATGCTCACTTTGCTCACCAGGACAGGTGCCTGTAGAGCGCGAGATGCGGGAGATGGTGGCTCCGCCCTCTCATTACAGCCACCCTCTGATTTGTTCTTCGCACTGTCTGTCCATCTGAGCTGCCCAATGGAACCGGGCCTGCCCCTCTCCGCGCAGGGCAAGACCAGACCCTCAGCCTGTGGCAGTGTGACCATGGTGGCGTCAGGCCTCTGTGTGCTTGCAACACATGCAGGTCACAGCCCCCTTGGGCAGCTGAGACATGACCCCAGAGCAGGTCTCTTTGCTGTGTACGGATGCCGTGTAGAATAGCAGCGGGAGGACTAAAAGAACCAGGGTCATTCTGTTGGACTGGGACCCTTGTGACAACAACTATCCCTTCACAGCCCCAGGAGGGGGCAGGAGCCTGAGCCCTGTTGGGGACAGCGCCAAAGCCTGAGTCCAGTGCTCTGGGGCAGAGGCTCCAAGGGCTTCACCCCAAGCCGGGGACCTGTATCCTGAATCCAGCACCCTCAGACTTCAGCTTTGGCCCTGGGCTCTTTGGCTTGAGCTGCAGCCCTGGAGCCAGCAAGTCTAAGGGAGCCCTGGGGGCCCCACCCCACAGGTTGAGGGCCACTGCTCTGACTGGTGAGCACCCGCTGAGAGGGCGCCAACCCATGCAAAGGGGCTTGATTGAGTTTGCAGCCGATACACAACTACTCAGGGGAGTTAAGTCCAAAGCAGCCTGCGCAGAGCTAGAGGGAGCTCACTAAACCGAGGGACGGGGCGAGCAAATGGCAGATGAAATTCCTGGTGGATAAATACAAAGTGTTGCCCACTGGAGAACACAACTCTACCTGTCTGTCCAAACTGGGGGGTCTCCATTAGCTGTTCCGAGGCATGAAAGAGATCTTGGCATCTGTGACGGCGCGTTGGGGGTCCCCCGTCTCCTGCACCCCGAAATGGCACAAACAGACTCCACCAGCCAGTAGAATGGAGGGTGGTTTATTGCTCCTCCAGGATACAGCGCAGCACAGATGTAATCTGGTTACAGGAATTGGGGCTAAGAGGCCTCAGTGCCCCCCTTGAGATAGGGGAATCCCAGCCCCCTCGCCAGCTCCTTCTCCCCTGCTTTCCAGCCAGGAACTAACTCCCCCTCTCCAAGCCCTGCCCCCAGCCAGGGCAGCATTCCACCTCCCTTTGTTTCTCCCCATGGGGGGTAGGCTGGTTCAACTGGTATGGTACCTTTGCATAATAAGGTTTTCCCTGATGGGTCTTGCTCCAGACAGCAGAGGTCACCACAGCCCAGCAAGTACCCCCACTACGTCACAGCATCCCCATAGCTAGTTCTCTGAAAACTGTTACTCACATGCAGCAGCAGTCAAAAGTGCTAGCAGAGTATTAGGAGCCATTAGGAAAGGGGTAGAAATAAGAGATTAAAAAAATCACAGTGCCACTATATAAATCCAAAAATGTAACAGGCAGTTGGTTTAAAGCAAACATAAGGGAGTATTTCACCAATCAATGTGCAGTCCATCTGTGGAACTCCTTGCCAGGTGATGTGGTGAAGGCCAAAAGGATAACTGGATTCAAAAAAAGAACTAGATAAGTTCAGGGAGGACAGGTCCATCAGTGCTTATAAGCCATGGTGGTCAGGGATGTGGCCACATGCTGTTGGTGTCCCTCAACTGATGACTGCCAGAAGCTGGGACTGGATGAGACGGGATGGATTGCTGGATACTGCCCTGTTTTGTTCATTCCCATGGAAGCATCTGTGGGAAGACAGGCTACTGGGTTGGAAGGAATAAGGGATCTTTCGGTAAAGGCTTTATTTTCCGAAAGATCCCCGTGTAGACTGGCGCTTTTTTCCGGCAAAGCTCCGAGCCAGAAAAAAGCAGCAGCCATGTTTATGCAAATGAAGCGGGGGGGATTTAAATCCCCGCTTCATTTGCAATTGCGATGTTTCTAATTTGCATCCCTTTTGCGGAAAAGGGATGCAGTCTAGACACAGCCCCTGAGGCTACGTCTCACTGCAGGCTTCGTCTACACTGCAGGCTTCTTGCACAAGAACTGTTTTGTGCAAGAGCGTTCATGGCAGTGCGGATGTTCTCTTGTGCAAGAAAGCTCTGATGGCTGTTTTAGCCATAGGGGTTTCTTGCACAAGAAACCCCTGTTGCCAGTCCACACTGCCTTCTTGTGCAAGAGGGCTTTATTCCTCATGGGGAGAGGAATAACTCTTGCATAAGAAGCCCTCTGTTGCGATGCTTTACTGTAAATGTACTTGTGCAAGAACACACGTGCAGTGTAGCCAGCCAGCAAGTTTTTGTGGAAGAACGGACGTTCTTGTGCAAGAAGCCTGCAGAGCAGACATAGCCTGACCGTTAGGAAGTTTAATAAGTTGACCTCAGACTATTTCTCTAGTTTGTCCAGATCATTTTGAATTATAACCCATCCTCCAAAGCACTCGAAGCCCCTCCCAGCTTGGTATCATCTGCAGACTCAATAAGTGTCCTCTCTATGCCAATACCTAAATCGCTTCCCTCCTGCCATGAAAGCTAATTCAGGGCATTGCGCCAGCATGGCTGCTCTTTCTGCTCAAGGCACCACTTCTCCCGTGGACTCGTTCAGTTTGCCTTATGCAGCCAGACAAGCCAGACACCTCCCTCGCCCACTACCTCAGCATGGCTAGAAACAGAGCCAGGCCCAGTGCTGTCTGCAGGGGCCTCGCCTTCCATCCCCACTTCTCTCCTGGGGGCTGCATGGAGTTGTGCAGTTCATCCAGCTGCCAGCCACGGCTGCTCAGGACACCTCCACCCTGCTGGTCCTAACCTGAGGAGAAGGTGGGAGCCCAGCACAGAATCCCACTGAAGGGGATTTCCCAGGGACATGGGAAGTCAGGATGCCTCACCCTGGGAGGAAGACCTGACTCACTTCCCAGCAGCCAGACTCCCACCTTCTTCCTGCCCATCCCCCCCCCCACCACCACCAGACACCCCCTCACACATCCCAGAAGTTGTTCTGCTGGGTCATGTCCATACCTCCCATCCACAGCATCGACAGGCCCTCGGAGCTGACAGTACCCGACGGTGTGCGCTGTTAACGCTCGCCCTGCTAGGGTGTGTCCGCACGGTGAGCGGAGCTTGAGTCTCAGCTCTCGGAGACACACCTGTGCGACCTCTGACCCGGCTACCGCTCGGAAAACAAAACTTAGCCACAGTGGTGCGAGTATGTCCGTGCTTCCGATGGGATCACACAGCTGCTTGCACACCGGGGCTACCCTCCGCTTTCAGTGCACTATCACACTCAGCAGGCGTGGGTGGGTCTCCCCCAGCTGGAGGGGCAGATGGGTTGCTTTCGGACAGCAGCTGCCGGGTATCAAAGCAGTGGGATGGAGTGTGTGTGTGTGTGTGTGTGTGTGTGTGTGTGTGTGTGTGTGTGTGTGTGAAAGAGCGAGCGAGAGAGAGAAGTGTGTGTGTGTGTGTTGCATTCTAGCGGCAGTCCAGAGAAAGGATACACAACTGCAGTGTACAGGAATAGATTAGTATCTCTTTACAAACTAGCTCAAGGGCTTCACAACAGGAACCAAGCCCTAGAGCCATTGGAACCCGGAAACATTCCCCTTTCCCTCGAGGCTCAGAGACTGGCGCTGCTTTTGGAGTTCAGAGGCCTGCGTTCCAAGTCCCGCTCCAGCTGGGCGTGGGCTTTACATTGCAGTTGTGTTTGTTTGAGGCAGAACCATGGCTCTTTGCAGCAGAATGTGGGAACCATGGCAAAATGCAAGGAGCAAAGGCGGGTAACCAGTGACGTAGGAAACCCCCCGATCTCACTCAGGCACCCTTCCCTGGTGTGAGCAGAAAGGGTGCTAGACATATCCAGCCACACTTGTCTCCTGCACCAGTTCCCACTTTCTGCTCTCCACCTGTGACAAGGGGTCTGTAGCTTTAAACTTCATTGTTAGGGCCCTACCACATTCACAGCCATGAAAAATGCCTCCCGGAGCGTGAGATCGGGTCTTCTGGGCACTTTTGTCCGGTACGACACAGCTAGCTCAGGGGAGAGCAGCATTTCTCAAAGGGCAGGTCCTGACCCAAAAGGGAGCAGCAGGTGAGTCACAAGTTTAGTGTTGGGGGGGTCGTGGTATTGCCAGCCCGACTCCTGTGCGGACTGCAGAGCTCAGCAGCTGGGGAGCAGCAGCTGTTGGCCAGGCACCTGGCCTGAAGGCAGCGCCCCACCAGCAGCAAGGCAGAAGTCAGGGTGGCAATACCACTCCATGCCACACTTACTTCTGCACCGCTGCCTTCAGAACTGGGCAGCCGGATAGTGGCTCCTGCAGACTGGGGCTCAGCTCTGCAGGCAACATTGCAGAAGTAACGTGGCAATGCCATCCTTACTTCTGTGCTGCTGCTGGCCGGGTGCTGCCTTCAGAGCCGGCCTCCCGGACAGCAGCCGCTTCTCTCCAGGGGGACATCTAGAGAGTGGCGCTATTTTGAGAAATGACCAGTATCCCGAAATAGCATTTTACACATCTTAATAGCATGCCAGTCATTTCTAAATGCAATCAAAATAACAGGTACACTAGTCCGAGTTCCGGTAAAACTTGGTTCCATGAGGATTAAGGGACTTGTCGGAATAGCGGTCTGTTTGGAAATTTGGTCTTGTGCAGACAAAGAGACTGTCTCAAAATAAGCTAGAAATAACTTACGCACTTTGAGTGCCTCTATGCAGACGCACCGCAGCTGCCTTGCTCTGAAGGCAGCACTTCTGCCTGCAGCGGAAGTAAGGGTAGAAGCAGCAGTGAAAGTAACTTACGGTTTCTTACAGGGACGGTCCTCTTGCAACCTGGCTCCCTGCCAGCTCTTTAAATGGCTCCCTGCTGGCTTTTGCCACAGCTCAGCCAGTGCGCACCCGCTTACTTTCACCTCTGGGTAGAAGTCCTGCAACATCCGCCTCCCCCCGCACACACAAGAACCTTTCGGACACCCCCTCCCCATTCCTTTTTGGGCCAGGATTCCTGCAATTCAATCCTGTGACATTTCCACAGCTGAAATCATGACATGTACCATTTTTAGGATCCTATCATCATGAAATTGACTGAAATGGACATGAATGGGGTCAGCCCCTACTTGTCTACAAGCTCAGAGGGACAAGTGCATCCTGAACAAACCTGTGACAGGCCTCTCAGTCAGATATCTGGCCAGTACAGACCACATCCCCTCTGATGACGAGAGCCGATCTGGCTTTGGCCTCACTCTGTGGTGTGCATGCGGAGGAATGTGAGAGTCTGTGTGTTTGTGCATTTCACTGAGTCACAGTCCATTTCTCCGCAAGAATGAACAGCCACTGCTAATTCTAATGCTAATTAGACCATCCTACAGAAAAGCAAAATCTATCCAGAAACTCACCACTTGTGATCTGGTCTCCAAATAAAGCACAAAGCAACTTCCAATTTTTCAGGCCTCGCCATTGCACAGAGTATTCCCAGGTGAGCCACTGAGTCATTGTCCTGCTGTCCCTGGTCTGCCTGACCCAGCTGTCCCCTAGTTCTCTGCAAGTGGGGGTGGGGGCTGTTTGAGATGCAGAGCCAGCTGCGTTGGTGGCAGGAGATGTGAATGGGAATCACCCGGACAGTGCAGCTCAGAATTCTGAACAAATGATGCTTTTTTCTTGCTCGCGGTAAATTCACCAAAATTGGCAGGTTTGATCCACTGTAGAAACAATTCAATAACTGTTCCCGAGAACGCCAAAGAACAATTACAGCGTTTCAGCTATTATGGCTTATCGTATTCTCTGTCATAAAAGCCAGTTAACAAACACCCACGGAAATTCATTGCCAGGAGAGACAGTTCCAGTTCACTAGCTCTGCAGCTGAAATCTTTTATCCAGGAGATTGTATCTGAGCTCAGAGAAGACCAGAGAATAAACAGGCAAAATACGCCCTGGTTCTACAGACCTTTGCTAACCCTTCTGCAGAGAGGGCTGTTCATTTAAGCAGCGCTTTAAAGGGCATCGACAACTGGAGAATCAAAGTTTCTGCCTGGAAATTCTATACCTCACGCAGTGACAGGTCGCATCTGCGACCCATAGAACTGGACTCACTCTGCACCTAGTCAGTTTCACTCATTCCCCATATAGTCAGTTAATGTTTTATCATCCCTGACTGAATTGTCACCACGATAGACGTTCCAGCTGAGAGCAGTAGCCCATTGCACTCAGCACTGTACATGCCCATGGTAAGAGACTGTCTCTGCCTCAAAGAGGCAGACAGATGAGGGGCAGGGAGGAAAAATGGAGGCACAGAGGGTGACCAACCCAAGGACAAAGAGCAGGCTAATGGCTGAGCCCTGAAAAGAATCTAGCTGAGCTGCTATCAGCTGCTTCTTTCATTTAGCTAGTCAGGTTATCCCTTGATTCGCTGCCCTCATTGTGACCTTCCTGACAGGCGAGTAGAAAAATGCATCTAAACTGTTCAATAAAGGCATTTTAAATTAAGAGGAAGTCCCATTGAAAGGAGGCACATGGATCAAAAACTGGAATATGAATGACTTCCCCACCCGAGACCTCAGCAGAGGACTTCACAAGGGCACGTGGTTGAGAGGGGAAGCAATTTGTTTAAAACTCTTTTTGATGTTGGTCAACATTATTTCATTCAAACACCCAATGCCCCGTTGGGAAAAAAGAGGACTTTGTTAAAACACACCATTCCGTAGGCTTGCAGGTGTTACAGAGACACTGCAGAAAGCATCACTGCTGTGCAAAAGACAAGTTGCCAAACAAAACAAAAGAATGATGTCCTCCTCCGAACTCCCCACCCCACAAAAGGAGAAACAGAAGGTACCAGCATGATTGTCTGAATCCCTACAGGACTGTGGCCACTGGCAACTCCTTTTGGACAAGACTTTCCCCCCCATGCCTGTATCTTGGCATAGACCTGCTTGACTCTGTGGCGCTATGTGAAGTCTTCACCTCACCCACGGATGAGCTAGCATTTGTTAAATGTTCACTTGGGGCGGCGTTTAGTATTTAGTACTCCCATAGCTCCAGCAGCCTGCCAGGTACTTTACAAACACACACAAGGTCAACACATGTGACAAGCTAGATGATATCGACATTAAACTTGACACTGAATTTGTTCAACTCACCTTCAAGAATGTGCTCTCCCCAATCTTCCTAGGGCACCCACTCCCCATCACCAATTTTGGAGCAGGGTTAGGTCCCAAATCTCTATTCCCTCCCAGCTCACAAAGGAACCTTCTGAGCAGTGCCACAGAAACTCGGTGCCCAATTCTGTTTCTACGTCAGGCAGTGGACATGTTGCTAAGATCTGGTTTTAGTGAATCCAAGATTAGGTGTTGTCCCGTGTACGCCCAAAGAAATAGCGGCATGTCTGCTCTGACCTATGAACTCTGCCCTGCACACAGGGTGAGGAAGTTTTTGATTGCTTCCCTATCCCTGGGTGAAGTAAGATTTTATCAGAAAATTTGACCTCACTCCAGAATTAGCTTCATTATTACACAGTGTCTATCAAAGAGGGGTCATTTGTGGATGGGAACTCAGACAGTCACAGAGGAGTTCACGAAACTAACGATTTCTGCGGAAAATGAAATCCCTTTTGCTGCATCAGCTGCCCCTGGTGTTAGATTTCAACAGCTGAACACACACAAATCAGCTGGTGCTTCTGAGATTCATCCCCTGCATTCATGATGAATTCTGCATTTATAGAGCACCCCTCAAACCCAAAGGGTGCCACGGGACTTTGCAAACTGTTCAGCTCTGTCCTGGGCTGAATGATGCAGTTACTCAGACTGGAAATCACGTGGTGATGCTGGCATCAAACAGCCCTTTCTGCAGCAGTAGGTTGGTATGTTTTATGGCACATGCACAGAGAAAACAGATCAAAAAGCTCAGAAAGACTCTTGCGGAAAGGCTGTAACATGACACGGCTTCACAGAATTCAACCAGATAATGCACAAGAACGGCAAGCCCAAGAAGAAACAAAGGAGGCTGCTCCCGAAGGCAGAAACACACAACCCGGAGCAGTCAGTGAGATCCACATCACACACTCCTCTAGGGAGCCCCTGCACTGCAAACAGAAGGTGTGATTGGCAGTTTCCTGCCCATGAGAGTGAGGGGAGCTCATCTCCCAGGACTGAGTTAATGGTACTTGGGATGGAAGAATCCCAAGCAGTGTTACAGGCTGGGGACCGACTGGCTAAGCAGCAGTTTGGCAGAACAGGACCTGGGGATTCCAGTGGAAGAGATGCTGGATATGAGTCAGCAGGGCGCCCTTGTAGCCAAGAAAGTTAATGGCGTATTAGGGGGCATTAGGAGGAGAATTTCCAGTGGATCTAGAGAAGTGATTATTCCCCTTTATCCGGCTCTGGTGAGGCCACATCTGGAGTATTGCATCCAATCTGGGGCCCTCATTAAAGAAAGGATGTGGACGTATTGGAGAGGGTCCAGTAGAGGGTGATCAAAATGATAAGGAGGCTGGAGCACATGACCTACGAGGAGAGGCTGAGGGATTTGGTCTTCTTTTGTCTGCAGAAGAGACGAGTGAGGGGGGATTTGAGAGCAGCCTTCAACTTCCTGAAGGGGGGTTCCAAAGAGGCTGGAGAGAAGCTGTTCTCAGTGGTGGCAGGTGGCAGAACAAGGAGCAATGGGCTCAAGTTACGGGGGGGAGGTCTAGGTTGGGGTCTGTCTACACTACCACCCTAGTTCGAACTACGGTGGTTAATGTAGGCATTCGAAGTTGCAAATGAAGCCTGGGATTTAAATATCCCGGGCTTCATTTGCATCTTGTCGGGCGCCGCCATTTTTAAATCCCCGTTAGTGCGGACTCCGTGCCCGCGGCTACACGCGGCACAGAGTAGGTAGTTCGATTAGGCTTTCTAATTCAAACTACCGGTACTCCGCATGGGCTGCCTGCTCACACTCAGAGGCTGCTCAGGCTTGGCCAGCGGAGCGGTTCAGCCGCGAGTGTGTCCTTGGCAGCCTGCTCAAGACCCGCTCAATGGGATCTTTGACTGTGGACATGCAAGCTGCTCGGGTTGTGTGCACAGGTCACATGACGTTGTTTCCCTCTCCTGAGTGTAGCTTCTGGTCCAGATATTTGGAGTTCAAACTCACCGTTCCCTTTCTGGGAACCATCCACAACCCCACCCCCACCCCCACCCCCACCCCCAATTGCCAGCGTGTGGGACCATTACTGCCAGCAAGCTGCTGGCTGGAGCATCTGCGGAAGGTGAAGACCATTCAGACAAACTCTTCAGTAGCCTCCTGCAGCTGTCACTGTGGATATGGCTAGACCACAAGAATTTTTCTGGGATCCCAGAGGTTTCTATGTCCAGAGAAGCGTTTGCTTTTCACTTTTTTTTCTGGAAGAGCAAACGTGCTCTTTCAGAAGCCGCGGTCATCCTTGTTCCATGAGGAATAAGGGGGCTTCTAAAAGAGGGAGAGTTTCTGACATTTGGCCCAGTCTAGATGGGCCAAATGTCAGAAAAGCCTCTTCCGTCAAAAGGATTGAAAAAAAGCGGCATTGTAGCCAGACCCTATAAAATCTGGGTTAGACCTGATCTTTGATTTCCTCTGCTCTGCACAATATAACAGAGGGACAAAGTCTGGGCATGCCTTGGGAAATGAAGCCCAGCGGGGACCAGTATTCTATCCAAGAAAGTCCCTCTCTTCACTGTGGCGATGCCTATAATGTCTTTGCTTCTGTGCTGCATATTTAACTGTAAAAGTTAATGTAGTTTGAGCGTACAACATTAATCATGTTGGCTATTAGAGACATTCTGCTTAAAAACGCTGCTTAAGGGAGATAAATGATAAAGGTTTTCTTAAACTGAAGTGTACATGATGTTGATTTTACATGCTGCATTTCCTGTTTGCATGGGTACATCCTTAGAAAGATGCTGGGAGAAGCCTAGTTTTACCGGTGTATAGGTTCGGCTTCTAAAAAGAATTGCACTACAACTAGCATCTACTTCTTCCAGGATCTAACTGCCTAACATTCCTGGTATGGCTTCAGTACAGAGTATTTTCGGAAAAACCGACATTTTTCTGAAAAAAAACGCAATCACGTTCTTTCAAAAAAAAGAGGGGTTTTTCTGACATTGGTAATCCTCTTTCTACAAGGAAGAAGCCTTTTTCCGAAACCTCCTCTCTGCTCACCAGGCTCCAGGGCAGGCCCCAGACGAGCCCCCACCTCTACACGGCCATTTGTACCCCACTCCCCGTGGCTGGGCCTTTCCCCTCAGAGCCTGCTTTTGAAAATTCTCAGCTGGGCCCTGGTTGAGAGTCTGAGCAGCTGGCCTGGTTTGGGGCGGTATGTCAGGTGGTGCACCGCTGCCCCAGGGGCCCTGGGTATGCTGCAAAGGAAAGTGCATTGGGATGGGAATAGCTCATGAGACGAGATGGGTGTGACACAGACGCCCTGCCCAGCTTGGGACAGGAAGTGAGGCAAAGGCCAATTGAAGCAGCAGGAGGAATATTATAATGCCTGTTTGTTCTTTGTATCCTGGGCGTCTACCATGTCTGGATCCACACACACATCCAGGCTCAGCGCTTCTCCGTCCGGAAACAAAGAGGCTGTGTCTAGACTAGCAAGTTTTTCCGCAAAATCATCTGCTTTTGTGGAAAAACTTGCCAGCTGTCTACACTGGCCGCTTGAATTTCCACAAAAGCACTGAAATCCCCCCTCACTCATCTCATGTAAGATTGTCAGTGCTTTTGCGGAAATACTATGCTGCTCCTGTTTGGGCAAAAGTCTTTTTCCGAAAGACTTTTGCGCAAAAGGGCCAGTGTAGACAGCAGAGTTTCTTTTCCATAAAAAAGCCCCGATTGCGAAAATGGCGATTGGGGCTTTTTTGCGCAAAACCGCGTCTAGATTGGCCACGGACGCTTTTCCGGAAAAAGTGCTTTTGTGGAAAAGCGTCCATGCCAATCTAAACACTCTTTTCCGAAAATGCTTTTAACGGAAAACTTTTCTGTTAAAAGCATTTCTGGAAAATCATGCCAGTGTAGACGTAGCCAGACTGAAATACTGAACTCACTGGGACCTCGCACAGCTCCTCACTTCGGTGCCAAGCTGGGCCGAGAAATTCCCATTACTTTGGAGTCAGTGAAAGAAAAAAAGCCCCTAAGACTAAAACTGCACCCAGCAAACGAAGCTGCAACGTGATGGCTTTAGCCTGCACCTGAAGTCAGTGGAATCAGGGATCAGGCCAATTTCTGGCTGTACAAAAATCAATAAATACCCCTTGATTCTGTGTGCTTGTCTCCTCGGTCTGCTGAGGCTCTCAGGCCACGTCCTCCCCCACGGAGTCCAACCCCTCAGCAAGCCTAGCAGCAGAGGTGGGTGCCCGGGAGGGGTTAGAAGGCAGACGGGGGAGCATGTTTATGGATCTGTTCAGGGAGCATAATTCAAGTAGCTGAGGATATTGAGTCCAATGTCACGGGATCTTCCGTGGCCAGGGCCTGCATGTCAGCATCTTCTCTAGCGTGGCAGCCCTGCTCCTGGCGCCTGCTAGAACCACACTGGGCATCGTTGCTCTAGTGCTTTGGGGGAGCTGCCACCTGGGGAACCTTCCGCTGCCTCAGCGCCCGCAGTGCCTTTGGCAGTGGGCCCATGGCGAGATGGCGAGATATTTGATCTGATGCCTCCACCCCTCAGGTGCAGCCTCATCCCCTGGAGACTCAATGCATTCGGCAGAGCGGTGGCCCTGCCTGTGATTTGCCCTCTGTTGCTAATAGCCCCACTGCAAACTGCGGGAGCATGTTGCTAGTTTGCCTACAGCCCTGGCCTGGCCACATGATCCCTGCTCATCAGGGGGACCGATGTCACTGGAAAGCAGGTGAACCACTTCCTGAAGTTGGACCCAGTGGAAAGCAGGCACGGCCTGTTCTGCGCTGTCAGTCGTCAATGGAACCAACCAGGCCGAGTTGGCAGGGTGATGCAGGGGTTGTCCTACAGCAGGACTGGGAGCTATCAGACCCACCTCCATGATAGCAGGAGGAGGCAAAAGTAATTTGTTGGTGTGACGGACTGGGCCGGGTCTGGACACAGCTGAGGGCGTCCGCTCAGGGCGAATTGCTCAAACCCGGGGCTCCTTACAGCCCCCAGACTGGTGACCTCTCCAAACAGGCCACAAACCAGTCCCACAGAGCACTTCAGCTGCCTGCCTGAAGCCTCCCGAGCAAAACCCCTCCGATACCCCAGCAATATCCGTGCCCCAGATGGCCCCGGGCCTATACACAGGTGGGGGGGTCTTAGAACCCAATCCCACCTACCCCGAACAAGTTCTGTCCGGTTCCAAGAAACCAGCCACAGATCCCTGGTCAATTTACCCTCTGGATCTTACCCACAAATCACGCTGGGCCAATTCTTTAGCATCTATATCTAAAGGTTTATTATCACAAGAAAGAAAAGCCTGAGAGTAAGGTTGCTAAAGGATAGTACGTTACATGCACCGAATCTCCCAGTCCTCAATGCAGGCTCTAGCAGAGATGTTGCAGCTGCTGGTTTAAAAGTTCTTGTTGCACATCCTATCATCAGGATGGGTTCACAGGTCTTCCAGGCTCTTCGATCCCTGCAGTGCTGCCTCTGGGATGAAGTGCTGAGCTGAGAACAAAATGGCATCGACCACATGGCCTCTTTATACCTCCTTCCTGGCCTCTTCTTGTATGCAGCCAGTCACCTGGGCCTCAGCCTCTCTCTGCTGGCAGCTCTTAGGTCTCCGCCCTCATTCTTTAGGTGTGTCCTTGGCCCATCGAGTGCCATTGTCCCATAGGGCCTCGCTAATCAGCCTGTCCATAGCAATGCTCAACCACATTCAGAGAAATATTCAGCTTCCACACAGATTACAGATTCCTACCTACACACACAGACATTATACACTCACATAAATAGCATACACAGGATCAGAAAACAATAAGCTCCCATTCAATACCCCACATGGCCTTCTTTTATACCATTGTTGGGGCCAGCACCCCCACCTATGGGTGCAGCCATGATTTGGCTGCTTCCCTCAAATTCCAGTAACATGACAGTTGGGTGGGTAAAAGAGCCAGACTGCAGGGATTTGTGGGAAAGCAAAATGTAGATGCATCTACACCTGCTGTATCCACCACTTCACCTCAGCCCCTTTGTAAAATTGATTTCTATCAGAAACCTAGTGCTGAGAGCGGTTTTTCCTTTCAATGTTTTTCAAAAAGCAATAACATCCCTGACATATAAATAACTTAAATGGCCCGTTGCGAAGCTCTAAAAACCATTTGTAAGCAGCTTTTAAAAATCCAGTTTTTAAACAACTTACTTTTTATAATTATTCAAACAAACCTCAGCACATTTTAAGGGAAAATTGTGGGCAATTTGTTTTGATGCTCGATGTGACAGAAGTTGGTCATAAATAGAATTCGAACAATGTAAAGCAGGTTTTTCTTTTTTTAAAAATAGAGGTTTTAATGCTTAAATTTAAGCAAGGGGAAGAAAGAGGTTTCATGTCTATTATAGCAGAAGTTAAAGATTTTTTACATGATCTATGCACGATCTTTTTTTTCTTTTAGTGGTAAAATGTGTGTCTGAATTCCATGTATTTATATAATACATTATACATGACAGTGTTTAAGACTGTCCCGGAGTTTTGGACACGCAGCTGATTTTAACTGCTAGGATTGGTGACACTGTCTATCAACACGAGATGCGAGAGGGGGGTGTGCGGAGGTGAGTTCAGTGAGTCCAACGCCTGCGATGCAAAGCAGAGAGCCCGGCACGGCGTGTGAGCACACCCAGGCCTGCCTGCTCAAAATGCGGCTGGGAAGAATTCCGTGACTGGGCGTTCAGCGGCCGCCGAAGGCTCCGAGCTCACAGGCTCTGCAGCGGAGGAGAAACGCCCCCCGGGCACAGGGCCCCAGCAGCACGGCAAGCAGAACCGTTCGCATCCCCCACCAGACGCAAGAGATGCGAGAGAGCAGGAAGGTGCGGACAGGGAGATCGGTTCTGCTGGCCAGAGGCAGAGCAAAGCCCGTGAAACAAGCCGGGAGCCGGCAAAGCGACTTCGTTGGAAGCTAGAGCAGGGAGGGAGCCAGCCAGGCGGGACGGGACAGTGACTGAAGGAGAGAGGGGCGCAGGGCCGTGCGGAGAATCCCTGCGCTACTGAACTTTTACAGCCCGGGGCTCTAGCTCCCCGCCCTTCCCCCGCAGTCAGGGGAAGCTCCTCTCTGCGAGCAGGGTGGATGCTCAGGGGGCGGCTCCGAGGTCCATCCAGCCCGACGTCTGCCACGGGCCTTTCCCGAGAACGCTCACGCGAGAGACGTGGCGCTGCTCGTCATGGCAACCGCCTGAGATGCTGCTGCGAGAGCCTGGCCCCCAGCCCTCCCGCTGCTGCTGCGGCTTCATCAACGGCCCTGCCCTGAGCGCCCTGCCGGGGACGGGGCCTCCCGCTGCCCTGAGCCCCCTGATGGGAACGGGGCCTCCCGCTGCCCTGAGCCCCCTGATGGGAACGGGGCCTCCCGCTGTCCTGAGCGCCCTGCCGGGAACGGGGCCTCCCGCTGCCCTGAGCCCCCTGCCGGGAACGGGGCCTCCCCACTGCCCTGAGCCCCCTGACGGGGACGGGGCCTCCCGCTGCCCGAGTGTCCTGCCGGGAACGGGGCCTCCCGCTGCCCTGAGCCCCCTGCCGGGGACGGGGCCTCCCGCTGCCCTGAGCCCCCTGCCGGGGACGGGGCCTCCCGCTGCCCTGAGCCCCCTGCCGGGGACGGGGCCTCCCGCTGCCCTGAGCGCCCTGCCGGGGACGGGGCCTCCCGCTGCCCTGAGCGCCCTGCCGGGAACGGGGCCTCCCGCTGCCCTGAGCCCCCTGCCGGGAACGGGGCCTCCCGCTGCCCTGAGCCCCCTGCCGGGAACGGGGCCTCCCGCTGCCCTGAGCGCCCTGCCGGGGACGGGGCCTCCCGCTGCCCTGAGCCCCCTGCCGGGGACGGGGCCTCCCGCTGCCCTGAGCCCCCTGCCGGGGACGGGGCCTCCCCACTGCCCTGAGCGCCCTGCCGGGGACGGGGCCTCCCCACTGCCCTGAGCCCCCTGCCGGGGACGGGGCCTGCCCGCTGCCCTGAGCCCCCTGCCGGGGACGGGGCCTCCCGCTGCCCTGAGCGCCCTGCCGGGGACGGGGCCTCCCCACTGCCCTGAGCGCCCTGCCGGGGACGGGGCCTCCCGCTGCCCTGAGCGCCCTGCCGGGGACGGGGCCTCCCCACTGCCCTGAGCCCCCTGCCGGGGACGGGGCCTCCCGCTGCCCTGAGCGCCCTGCCGGGGACGGGGCCTCCCGCTGCCCTGAGCGCCCTGCCGGGAACGGGGCCTCCCGCTGCCCTGAGCCCCCTGCCGGGGACGGGGCCTCCCGCTGCCCTGAGCCCCCTGCCGGGAACGGGGCCTCCCGCTGTCCTGAGCGCCCTGCCGGGAACGGGGCCTCCCGCTGCCCTGAGCCCCCTGCCGGGAACGGGGCCTCCCCACTGCCCTGAGCCCCCTGCCGGGAACGGGGCCTCCCCACTGCCCTGAGCGCCCTGCCGGGGACGGGGCCTCCCGCTGCCCTGAGCGCCCTGCCGGGGACGGGGCCTCCCCGCTGCCCTGAGCGCCCTGCCGGGGACGGGGCCTCCCGCTGCCCTGAGCGCCCTGCCGGGGACGGGGCCTCCCCACTGCCCTGAGCGCCCTGCCGGGGACGGGGCCCCCCGCTGCCCTGAGCCCCCTGCCGGGGACGGGGCCCCCCGCTGCCCTGAGCCCCCTGCCGGGAACGGGGCCTCCCGCTGCCCTGAGCCCCCTGCCGGGGACGGGGCCTCCCGCTGCCCTGAGCGCCCTGCCGGGGACGGGGCCTCCCGCTGCCCTGAGCCCCCTGCCGGGGACGGGGCCTCCCGCTGCCCTGAGCCCCCTGCCGGGGACGGGGCCTCCCGCTGCCCTGAGCCCCCTGCCGGGGACGGGGCCTCCCGCTGCCCTGAGCGCCCTGCCGGGGACGGGGCCTCCCCACTGCCCTGAGCGCCCTGCCGGGGACGGGGCCTCCCCGCTGCCCTGAGCGCCCTGCCGGGGACGGGGCCTCCCCACTGCCCTGAGCCCCCTGCCGGGGACGGGGCCTCCCGCTGCCCTGAGCCCCCTGCCGGGGACGGGGCCTCCCGCTGCCCTGAGCACCCTCCCATGCTGTTATTTTTCATCAGAAAATGTTCCACCCTGTCTAGTTCCAGCAGCCTGCAGGGAGCAGGGCCAGTGTGCGGAGGAAAGATCCCAAGAACCGTTCTAGGATTCATGTCCTGGCCGCTCCCACTTTGCATCCAGTCCCGGCCTCTCAGACACCCCCCTTGAGCACCAGCGCCCAGCTCTCCTTCCAAACTGCCTGCCAGCCTGGGCTCCATGTCTGCCCTTTCAATGTCCTCGCCCGGCTGCTCACAGCTGGGCCCTGCCTGCTCTGCAGCCCCGGCAGCAGATACACTGATGCAGCAGAAAAGGATTCCAGGGGACCCCTTTAGGCAGATGAGCAGTAACCCCGTCCTACCCTCTGACACATCACCCCTTCCCCAGCCCTGACTCCTGCTGCCCCAGACCGGGCTGCACGCCCACCCTGAGGGTTACGGGCAGTGGCAGATGCCCGCACTCGGCACAGGCCTTTTGATCTCGCCGAGAGATTGTTGAGTCACACTCGGAGCAGTCTCCATCCTGCCCCCGACACCCGCTGGCCTGGGCTCAGAGAACCAGAGTGCCTGGTGTGACGGCACGTTGGGGGTTCCCCGTCTCCTGCACCCCGAAATGGCACAAACAGACTGTACCAGCCAGTGGAATTGAGGGTGGTTTATTGCTCCTCCAGCACAGCGCAGCACAGATGTAATCTGGTTACAGGAACTGGGCTAGGATGCCTCAGGCCCCCTTGAGATGGGGGAGACTGGGCCCCTAAAACTCCAGCTCCTCTCCCTAGGCTGTCTCATCCATCCTCACACAGTAACTAACTCAATTCCCTTGCAGCCCTGCCCCCCCAGTCAGGGCCGCATTCCACCTTCCTTTGTTCCTCTCCATGGGGGGTGTCTGGCCACTGGTTCAACCAGTTTGGCCTTACCTCTGCCTAGTGAGGTTTTCCCTGCTGGGTCTTGCTCCAGGCAGCAGGGGTCACCACAGCCCAGCAAGTACCCCCACTACGTCACAGTTCTCCCCCCTCCGAGAGCGAACTGAGCAGGGTCACTCCGCTCGTGACCTAGGGAAGTTCGGGTCCTCTGCGTGGGAACCCGCCCCGGGGACATGGGTGCTCCCCTTGACTCAGGCCGGCCGTGGCAAGGCCCCACATGAGCTGGCTTCCCTCTGTCCACTCGCCGCCCCGCTCCAGGGCGACTGGCGCAGGCCTGTCCTCGGGGGTCACACCCAGCCTTCCGCTGGCCTTGATCTCTGGCCAGGGTCTCTCGGGCCGGGGCCATGAGCCCAGTGAGCCTTCTCTGGACAACCAGGGCGGCTTCCACCCCCGAAGCTCCATCCAGGGAGGTCTTCCCCTCCCATAACTCTCTCAGCAAGCCCAGAGGGTCTATCTGGGGTAGAGACCCCCAAGCCGCTTTCCTCCTGTCTTGGGCCTTCCCGCCCCTCTGGCAGGAGTCACAGGACCGGCAGAACCGCTGCACGGCTGTAAAGATTCCCGGCCAATAGAAGTGCTAGAGCAGCTTCAGCTGGGTGCTCCGGATCCCCCGGTGGCCCCCAACGGGGACATCGTGGGCCAAATACAGCAGCTTGAGGCGATACTTTTGGGGGACGACCAGCTGCCGCTGGACCCCCCATGCCCTCGCCTTCCTGGGGGGGAGCCACTCACGGAACAGGAGCCCACGCTCCCGCAGGAATCTCTCCTGGCCACCTCTCCCCCGGGGCTGAGCTGCATGGAGGCCAGCCTGGTCCCTCAGCCTCTGCAAGGAGGGGTCTGCCTGCACCTCAGCCTGGAATTCAGCTGCTGAGGCAGGGATCGGGACCTGTCCCCCACCTCTGCCTAGGTCCGGAGTCCCAGCCTGGCTGGACCCCGTGTCCACTGGGATGGGACCCTGAGGACGCTGCCAGGAGTCCTTCCCTGGACCCACGTTGTCAGCCCCCCGCTGGCTCTGGCTCCGGGTAGTGACTAGAGCCCGCTGGGATTCATGGGGCCACTCCTCTAGGTCATTCCCCATCAGCACCTCGGTGGGTAAGTGCGGGTGCACCCCCACTTCCTTGAGGCCCTCCTTGGCCCCCCATTTCAGATGCACCCTGGCTACAGGCACCTTAAACGGGGACCCGTCTATGCCCTTCAGGGTCAGCTGCACGTGGGGTAGTATCCGCTCCGGGGCCACTATGTCGGATCGGGCCAGCGTCACCTCCGCCCCCGTGTCCCAGAAGCCCGTCACCTTCCTACCATCCACCTCCAGGGGTAGGAGGCACTCGCTCCGCAGGGGCCGTCCTGCCCCCACCCGGTACACGGAGAAATCCGCCTCCTGAGAATCAGACCTCCCAGGGGAGGTGCACTGAGCATCCTTCCCCTCTCTCTGAGCTGAGGTTTGCCTGCCAGCCCCTGCCTCTGGGGCAGCCTGCCCTTCCTCCCGCCCCAGCCAGTTAACCCTGGAAAGTCCCCGGTCCTGGGACCTGGTGCACTGAGCCCTCTTGTGGCCTTTTTGCCCACAGCGATGGCAAGTTAGGCTTTGGACTGTCTCTGTCCAGGCCCTGGCTGGTTCTCCGGGGCGCAGACGACCTGTTCCTTGGTCTCGCCCCGTAGTTGACTCCCTCCGTCGCTCAGCCGAGATCCGGTCTCTGCGCGGTTCCCTCTCTCTCCGGGACTCCCGTTCACACCCGGACCGGCTCTCCGTGAACTCATCCGCCAGTCTCCCGGCCTCCTGGGGGTTCTCTGGTCTCCGGTCCTTGAGCCACAGCCTCAGTTTGGGTGGGCACGCTTCATAGAACTGCTCCATCATGACCAGCTTGAGCAGCTCCTCTGCGGTCTGGGCTCCGACTCCAGACACCCACTTGCGGCAGTATTGCGCCAGGCGGGAGGCCAGGTCCACATAGGTCTCCTGTGGCCCTTTCTGTACCCCCCGGAACTTCTTCCTGTACATCTCGGGGGTCAGCCCGAACTTGTGCAGCAGGGCCTCCTTGACTCGGTTGTAATCCCCTGGCTGTAGGTCCTCCAGCTGACTGAGCACTCCGGCCGCCTCCTGGTTCAGTGCGGGGATGAGCTCCTGCAGCCAGTCAGCTGGGGGGACCCGTTGCAGTCCACAGGCCCTCTCAAAGGCACTGAGGAACCCGTCTATGTCACCCATGTCCTTCAGTTGGGCCACCACGAGCCTCTCCAAGCGTCTGGCAGTCCTGGGACCCTGGGGCCCATCCGCACTTGGCGCAGCCGGTGCCCCGCCGGTTCTCCGCTCTGCCATGGCCAGCTCATGCTGTCGCTGCCTCTCTCGATCTTGGCGTTCCTTCTCTCGGTCCTCTACTTCCAATTCCCTGATCCGCAGCTGGATCTCCAGCCGCCGCAGCTCCGCTGGGCTGGCCCCTGCCCTAGATGGGCTACGGCTTGCAGGCCTCCCGGGAGACGCTGTCTCATCTCTCCGGTGGGTTCCAGCGCTCCTCCCCCTCTCTGAGCCTGACCCACTCTCAGGGGGGGTCTGGCTGCTTCCCCTGGGGACAAGATCCTGGCCCTGTGGCTGGTCATTCTCTTCCAGCTGGGTAATCAGCTGGGCCTTGGTTGCTTTCCGCACAGGCAAGCCCCTCTCTCTGCACAGCCCCACCAGCTCTGCCTTCAAGAGTCGGGTGTAGGCCATCTGCCCGCTGGGCCTCTCAGTGCAGACTCACCAGTCTAGTGCTGCAGCGCCCCACGATTCCCAGGAACCGCTTCGCTCTGTCTCCAGCACGCTTGGCTCCAGGGCTCTTGCTTCTACTGCGCCTTGTCGCTTGCCGCTGGGAGCTTCATCCACGGGGTGCAGTGCATCCCACCCCTGACACCAGTGTGACGGCACGTTGGGGGTTCCCCGTCTCCTGCACCCCGAAATGGCACAAACAGACTGTACCAGCCAGTGGAATTGAGGGTGGTTTATTGCTCCTCCAGCACAGCGCAGCACAGATGTAATCTGGTTACAGGAACTGGGCTAGGATGCCTCAGGCCCCCTTGAGATGGGGGAGACTGGGCCCCTAAAACTCCAGCTCCTCTCCCTAGGCTGTCTCATCCATCCTCACAGACAGCCACCAACCAACTAACTAAATTCCCTTGCAGCCCTGCCCCCCCAGTCAGGGCAGCATTCCACCTTCCTTTGTTCCTCTCCATGGGGGGTGTCTGGCCCCTGGCTCAACAAGTTTGGCCTTACCTCTGCCTAGCGAGGTTTTCCCTGCTGGGTCTTGCTCCAGACAGCAGGGGTCACCACAGCCCAGCAAGTACCCCCACTACGTCACACCTGGCAATGGAGTTTCTTTGCTACGGCCTTTGAATGGGACATGGACAAGCAACGGTTCTAGCTATCCCAGCTGGGACTGAGCCTGGCTCTGTGGCAGGGCTCTGCTCACCGCAGCGGTGCCTCCTGCTGGTTGTCATGGGATTCGCTCTGCTAGCCAATGTGCCTTCTCTTTCCTGGTGGTGCTGGGCCTGTCATCATCCCACCTGGAGAGCTACCCAGTCCAAATATACAGCATCTTCTTCATGACTCAGAACCTCCAGTTGGGTTACCCTCCGGCTGGGTCACCATCCATGTTTTCCCCCATCCAGGGTGGGGGATTATTTCCCGGATCCACAATCCAGCCACCTGTCTCCTGGTTGTATGCATACACGTGGGGAGGGGACCCAGACCCAACAACTGCTCCAGCCCTCAGCTGAGGGACCCTGTAGCTACCGGCCTCCTGCTGCATCTCAAATTCCTTTCATTACTGCTGTGTCTCCCTGGCCACTTCCCTATGGCCTCAGCAAGACTTGCAATTACCCAGTTGTGACGTAGTGTGGGTACCTTGCTGGTTGCTAGGCTTGGGTTCTGAGTGACCTCCACTGGCTGCTGTCTGCAGCACGGCCCAGCAGGGCAGGGGATGAGTCGTTATGCAAGGGGCTCCGAACCTGTCCCACCAGTGATCTCCCAGGGAGCGGAACAATGGGAAGAAGGGGAGTGGAGCCCTGGCTGGGGGAGAGCTGGAAGTGAGGGAGTTAGTTTCTGTCTGGGAGCATGGAGGAGACAGCCTAGGGAAAGGGGCTGGAATTTAGGGGCCCAGTCTCACCCATCTCAAGGGGGGCTGAGGCATCCTAGGCCTGCCCTGTAACCAGATGACATCTGTGCTGTGCTGTATCCTGGAGAAGCAATAAACTCCCTCTGTTCTACTGGCTGGGGGAGTCTGTTCGTGCCATTACGGGGGTGCAGGAGACGGGAAAACCCCAACATGCCGTCACACCAGTCTCAACAGCTCACCTTGCTCTCCCCAACTCCCTGCCGGCGGCTGCTCTGTCCAAGGTGCTGCGGGTCTCCCAGCCTGAAGGTGACACAGATCCCATTCCTGGGGCTCCAGGCAGCGACTGACTTTACTCTGCACTACATCTGCTGATCCCTGATTGGCTGCTCCCCTTGCACCCTCCTTAAGGCTCTGTTAACACCTTCTCTGCCCGCAGACATTCCATCACACCCCCACTCTACTCCAGCAGCGGCCCAGCAACTCCCCTCTGGCTGTCACCAGTGAAGAGGAGCATGGATTAAACCTCCAAATACAGTGCAGGTCCCAGGAAGCCTGAGATCTGGGTCTGAATCCCAGAGACTGGAAGTGCAAAGCCAGAGCGAGAACAACGAGATCCTTTCCACAGATGCTAGAATGACCAGCACCATCTTGGCCAATACCCTGGGGACCGCCAGAGCTAAACCCACATGCTAAAGAGCCAGCAGGTCTCAGCCGGGGCTGTAACAATCTCACCATCACCGTGGATTAGACACGGGGGGGGGGGGGGGAGGCATGTGACACCCCTCAAGGGTCGCACTGGCAGCACAGAAGAAACACACAGTTTGAGGCTAAGAATCCTTCCTGCAGATGGAGCTTCTGTCACCGGCACCCATGTCCTCTTCCCTCCCGCTCTGCCCATCAGAGGCCACCGGGCCCCTCGGCCTGTGGATGTGGACAAAGATCTTTGTAAAGTCTCGCGAGAGGAGTGATGGGGGGACTGTGGGGAACTCCATGTTCCTTCTCGGACCCCTCTCCACGGAGCCAGAGCAGGGCCGCACGCCTTTACCAGTGAGAGACAAGGCAGGTAGGGGACGGCTTTTATTGGGCCACCTTCCATTGGCGGAGGGGGCAAGCTCAGCTCTGGAGATGGTAACCGGAGTGTCCAAGCCTCCAGAAACCAGCTGGGGCAGCAGGGCGTGTTGAGCAAGGCCTGGCAGGATTGTGTCCCGTCGGTACGCGGTTATTGGCAGGGACGGACCGAGCCGTCGTGGCACCCCAGGCAGACAGTTGAATTGCACCCCGGGTTGGGGGAGAGGGCCGGCGTGTGGGGGAGAGCGCATGCGTGGTCCTGCCCCTGCGCCGGTGCATGGTAGAGGGCTCGTGCACAGCCCCGCCCCCGCCTGGCGCATGGGGGAAGGCACGCGGAGCTGGTGGCGGCAGGACACATGCGCCCCGCCTGGCCCAGCCCGGCTACCACTGCTGGCGTGTAGCCCGGGGCCACCCGGGGGGGGGGGGCCAAGCCTGGCCATGCAGGGCCCTGCGGCTGCGGGGGGAGGGACGCTGCTGGCCCCCGCCCCAGGTGGCTGCTGCAGGGTGGCCACTGGGAGCTGCTGCAGCCTGCGATCCTGGAGCTGGGCTCTGTGCCCCCCTCACAGCTGCCATCAGGCACCTCCCATAGGTTGGCGCCCTGGGCAGCTGCCCGGCTAACCCATGCCTTAATCCAGCCTTGGTTATTGGCGACCCAGCGGTGCCCAGGCAGCTTCTCCGTGTTCTTGCTAAGCAAAAGGCACAAAGCCCCCTGCAACCAAATGCATTTCACTAGGGCCGACAGCGAAAGCAGGTCCCTCGCCTCGCCATGAACAGCCTTACCTCTGATCTGAGGCGCTGCCCATGGTCCGATCCCAGGCCGAGGACGCAGGCTGCTGTATAATCACTTGGCCCGATAGTGATATCTGAGCTGCGGCATTGTCCAGACGCAGGAGGCGTGCTCTCGTTGGTTTCAAGTTCCCGAGTGCACCGGGACAGCCAGAGCCCTCCCCGATTGGGCCTGTCTCCCCTGAGCTGTCTCACTTTCCACGCCCCCAGCCCCTCCACAACCACAGGCTCCCACTACTCAGCTAAACGGTGTGGTAGTGGCCAGTTTCAGCAACTGAATTCTAGGAAAACGCCCGGCCACTGGAGGATGGATGACTTCTCAGCGGAGAGCCGTCACAATCCCCCTTGCTGCCAGCCCCAACCATTCAAAAATCATGGCTCCCCCGCCCCGGAATCATAAGACTGGCTACAATGCCCGAAGCCGGGGAAGAAGCATACATCAATGATTTTCATTTACCTTTTTCTGAGACTTTCCGCCCTGCCTGTGAGAGCAGGAGGAGCCTGCACCCTGCTCCCTGCTCCCTGCTGGCTGCGCAGACCTCCAGGTACTCACATCATGGGCTCAGCTTGGTGCCAAAGGCGCTTGGCCAGGTTTATGGCCCTCAAGCCGTGCTGCAGGGCCACCGCCAGGGGAGTGCCCAAAGCAAGGAGCTGCTAGCCAGCACCAGCACTTGCTGCTGACCCACGGCCACACAAAGAATGACGGTGCGATGCCTTGACATTTCGAGAGCTCCCCTTGTTCCCAAGTTTGCAAACAAAACACCCATTGTCCTGCCAAACCCTCTGCAGTTGGACTAGCCTAGACTGGGTTGCAGGTAATGCCTTGTACCCTGGTAACAAGGTTGCCACGTTCACGTGCTGAGCAGTGAACTTCGGCGTTCAGACGTGGCCTGACTTTGCTTCAGATCCTGCGCTAGGCTCTCTCCCCCGCCCCTCCCACCTGCCTTTGTGTCTGTGACGTAGTGGGGGGGAACTTGCTAACTCACCGGCTGCTGGTTGTAGCACCACCGAGCAAGACAAGCGATGAGTCACTATGCAAAGAGGGTCTCAACCTGTCCGACCAGCCACCCCCCATGGGGAGAAACAAAGGAAGGTGGATGCTGGCTGGGGGGCAGGGCTGGAGGAGAGTTAGTTAGTTTCTGTCTGGGAGCATGGAGCCTCAGCAACAGGCTGGGGGGTTTAGAAGCCGAGACCCCGGCCCCATATCAAGGGGGGCTGAGGCATCCTAGGCCTACCCTGTACCCTGATGACATCTGTGCTGTGCTGTATGCTGGGGAAGCAATAAACCACCTCTATTCTACTGGCTGGCGGAGTCTGTTCGTGCCATTTCAGGGGTGCAGGAGACGGGGGACCCCCAACGCGCCGTCACAGTGTCTTCGGGCACACTCCTCTATCACACAGGCCTAAGAGCACACAGGCGCACTGGGGATTGCGTCTGAGACCTGCTGATGACAGAGCTCTGTACAAGAGCTCGGTTCTGTTATTAAATGTTACCTAACTGCATGGCTCCCATTTGCCTTTCCTGGCACAAGTCCTGCAGTCGTTTTATGCTCCACTTGTGTGCGCCACTGCTCTAACCTACGCCAGTTCACATTACATTTGCAGGTAAATACAAGTCTGTTTAAATTGTACTTGGCTCTATTAAATGCTTTCCTAAAATCAAGAGATACGAATGCCTGATCCATTCCCTTCATCCACCAGTGCAGCAATTGTATCAAAAACGCAATTCACTTTCTCTACCATGATTTGCTTTTAATAAGCCTGAGTGGTGTATTTCTCACAGCTCTGTTAGCCTCTAGATGGTTAGAGTTATTAATATGCCCACAGTTAATTTGCTAAGGGTTGAAATTACATGCATAGTAAAATTGTATTTATTTTCAAATTAATAAATAATATCACTGCACACACACAAGAACAGGAACCATGCTCAGTTTGCATCATTCATTGCCTAACTAATTCTCCCACATGCTGGCTCTGAGTAAGCAAGGATTATACCTGTGTGCATATAGAGAAATTGAATGAGAGAGGTTTCAGGGATTTGCTCAAGGCCAAGGAGAAACATGGTGTTTGCACAGGATTCAAACTCTAATGAATAAGGAGTGTTGTTTGGTCATCTCTTTTTGTTCTCAAAATATGCAGGATCAATTGTGATTTTTCTCAGATTTATTATCTAACCTTTGAAATAATTCTAGGTGTTGAGTTCTGGGCACCACATTTCAAGAAAGATGTGGAGAAATTGAAGAAAATCCAGAGACGAGTAACAAAAATGATTAAAGACCTAGAAAACATGAGCTAAGCGGGCACATTGAAAGAACTGAATTTGTTTAATTTGGAAAAGAGAAGACTGAGAGGGGACATGAGAGCGGCTTTCAGGCATCTACACGGTTGTTATGGGGAGCAGGGTGAAAAAATTATAAGGCAAGAAGCAATGGGCTTACATTGCAGCGAGAGAGGTTTAGGCTGGACATTAGGGAAAATGGCTTAACTGTTGTGATGGTTAAGCACTGGAACAAATTGCCGAGGGAGGTTGTGAAATCTCCATCACTGGAGGTTGAAGAGCAGGTTGGACAGACGCCTGTCAGGGATGGTCTAGACCAGTGTTTCTTAAACTTTTTGAGACCACGGAACACCAAACAATAATTTTTTGATGTGGAACATCTATGAACATTTTCTTTAAAAAAATTGTTGTCGGACAAAAAAGACAAAACCAACGAAGAGGTGGCGGCAAACCTGCGAGTTGTCCACGGAACGTGGTTTAAGAAACACTGGCCTAGACGGTGCTTGGTCCTGCTTGATGACTCTCGATGTCCCTCCCAGTTCAGAAGGGGTCTGAACAAAGTCCCTTCTGCCTGGGGATTGTTTGCACCAGATGCCCAGTCCTGGCGGTTCCTAGCTCTGGCCACTAAGGCAAATGACAGTAGGTGCGTAGGTCCAGACCATGGGAGCTACGGCATGTGATGTACTTGTCCTTGCAGCCCCTGCGCCCCAGTGTCAGGACAGCAGGGGAAGAGGCTGTGGGGGGGACGGGGACAGAGGGAGGAATGATCTTGCTTTCCTGAACCACAATAAAACCCAGCCCTGTCTGCTGGCAGCACCAACAGCTTGCAACTGCCTGAGCCCACGTTGGAGGGAGCGCCCTCGCCCACCGGCCCGCTCTCCAGCTCGGCAGTGTCTGCGCCCGGCTCTTCCTGTGTGCCACACGTGTGGGAAGCATGTGGCTGGACAGCAGAGAGCTCCCTGCATCCCCCTCCTCTCACGAACTCCCAGTGCCTGGCCTTTGAGGCCAAAGCTGGGGTCAGTCTCCCCAGGGCCGGGGCCGGAACAACACAACGCTTCCTGGCGTGGTGCCGGGCCCGGCCTGCAGCCGAGTGTCACCCGTTGGGTGCCAGGCCTGCCACTGAACGTGGGCACTGAGGGCACCGCTCTCCCCGAGCCTTGAATTCTGGCCCTGGCCACTGGCTCTTTCTGTGGCCTGGGGCCAGACTCCCTGGCTGCCTCAGTCACCCCACGGTACAGCAGAGCTAGCAAAGCCCACGCGCCTCCGGGAGCCCTCAGGGAGGGGCAGGCTGGGCAGGGGGCTATATCCCACCAGGAGTCTCCAGGGGGCAGCCTGGAAAGGCAGGAGGTGGGGCAGGAGCAGACCCTCCTGTTGAGCCTAGGAGGGGGTGGAGGACTAGGGAGGTGAGGGTGCCCCCTTGTATCACAGCCGCGTAGGGCTGGGGGCCTGCTGGCCCAGGCTCCACAAGGGGGCACTGCCGAGTAGCCCTGGGCCATCCCCAGTAGGGGGTTGTCCAGCCTGTTCTTGGCCCCTCCACGGATGGCAGCCCCACAGGGCCAGGTACCCGGCTGAGCGCTGAGCTACGCTCACTGGCGACGCTTTCCTGATTTCCAGCCTGGCTGCATCTGGCAAAGGTCCCCACTGGGGCAGGGCCAGCCCCAAGCCCTGGACTTTATTCATTCACAGCCACGAGGTGTCCCACCACCCGGCCTTGTGCCCCTCGCCCCCTCCTCCCACGGGAGACGGAGGAACGAGCTTCCGGCTTCTTTTCCATCCTGGCTGCACCCGTGGAGAGGCGCTGCCTCCATGAGCCACGCGCTCCCGGAGACATCAAAGGGATCGATGCGGAAACGCCCCTCTTCAGAGAAACGTTCGTTCCACCATGCACTGAAACGCGTGCCAAGCAAGGCCCCTCTCGCGGCTTGCGGCTCCCCTCCCCGTTAGCTAGCACCTGATCGCACCGTGTACACGCCTTCAAGGGTGGCACTGCTCTAGACGAGGATGGCTTGGAAAGTTTCCGTCCACAATTTTTTGGAATGGAAAACGGGGTTTTGACTAAATAGAAGCTCTCACGGAAACTAGCTTTCAGTGAACACATCGGCTTTCCTTTGGAAAAAATATTAAAAAGAGAAAACTGATTTCCAACCAAAATCAAAACAAAAATACCAGATTTGGGGGCCAAATTTTGGCCGGGGGGCAGCATCTGGGTCTGGAAATTGTAGGCAAGCCCAGGCGGGGTGGGAGGACTCAGGGGATATGGGGTGGGAGGGGCTCTATAAGGAGGTGATCGAGGTGGGGCCCTGTGACGGGGTGCCGAGACCCCTCACCCGACATCCGGGACTCTGCGCCCTTGCAGAGAGGCAGCAGAGCGGATACCGGCGGAGCGACCCCGCGGCTCAGCTGGGGGAAGGCCGTGGCGCAGCGGAGTCCGCCCCAGCCCCGCCGGTCAGAGAAGGCACAAGGACGCGCCGCGGCAGACGTCAGGGGGGCGGGGCGTGTAAACCCCTCCCGGGTCGGCGGTGACTTTAACAACCCGCCAGCCGCTGGAGATGGGGGGGACACAGAGAGGACCAGGCTTCCCCGAGTGGGGGGGAGACCTGGGCGCACTCGGGACAACCTCCCGGGGAGGAGCCGACCCTGTGAGTAAAGGGCATCCCGAGGACAAAGTGGGGGAGGAAGGAAGCAGCCCAGGGCAGGGCGGTGAAGTAGCCCGTGGGCTGGTGCATTTAGGGGCACGACCCCGCCAGCCGGACCGAGACTGGAGCGCAGTCTCTGTCCTTAGGCCCTGGGCTGGGGCCCGTGAGTGAGGGCAGGCCCGGGCCCCCCTTCCTTCCCCCAACCAAGAAAAAAGAGAAATGTGGTCGGATTCGACACACAGAGATAGAACTAATTGGATTAGAGACGGGTGACCGCACCCCGCACCAGACCGAGGGAGGGGACCCGCTTACGGGCCCCAAGTTCCAGTTTTGACAGGAGATGGAGCCATCGAAATGGGATGTTGGGCCCTGGCTGGAGCCAAAAGGTCTCGGGACCTGTGCATGGGCAGGCAGGGTCTCGGGACCTGTGCATGGGCAGGCAGGATCTCAGGACCTGTGCATGGGCAGGCAGGGTCTCAGGACCTGTGCATGGGCAGGCAGGGTCTCAGGACCTGTGCATGGGCAGGCAGGGTCTCAGGACCTGTGCATGGGTAGGCAGGGTCTCGGGACCTGTGCATGGGCAGGCAGGGTCTCGGGACCTGTGCATGGGCAGGCAGGGTCTCGGGACCTGTGCATGGGTAGGCAGGGTCTCGGGACCTGTGCATGGGCAGGCATGATCTCGGGACCTGTGCATGGGCAGGCAGGGTCTCGGGACCTGTGCATGGGCAGGCAGGGTCTCGGGACCTGTGCATGGGCAGGCAGGGTCTCGGGACCTGTGCATGGGTAGGCAGGGTCTCGGGACCTGTGCATGGGCAGGCAGGGTCTCGGGACCTGTGCATGGGTAGGCAGGATCTCGGGACCTGTGCATGGGCAGGCAGGGTCTCGGGACCTGTGCATGGGCAGGCAGGGTCTCAGGACCTGTACATGGGTAGGCAGGGTCTCGGGACCTGTGCATGGGCAGGCAGGGTCTTGGGGACTGTGCATGGGCAGGCAGGGTCTCGGGACCTGTGCATGGGTAGGCAGAGTCTCAGGACCTGTGCATGGGCAGGCAGGGTCTTGGGGACTGTGCATGGGCAGGCAGGGTCTTGGGGACTGTGCATGGGTAGGCAGGGTCTAGGGACCTGTGCATGGGCCGGCAGGGTCTAGGGACCTGTGCATGGGCCGGCAGGGTCTAGGGACCTGTGGATGGGCCGGCAGGGTCTCGGGACCTGTGCATGGGCAGGCAGGGTCTCGGGACCTGTGCATGGGCAGGCAGAATCTCAGGACCTGTGCATGGGCAGGCAGGGTCTCGGGACCTGTGCATGGGCAGGCAGGGTCTCAGGACCTGTACATGGGCAGGCAGGATCTCAGGACCTGTGCATGGGCAGGCAGGGTCTCAGGACCTGTGTATGGGCAGGCAGGGTCTCGGGACCTGTGTATGGGCAGGCAGGGTCTCAGGACCTGTGTATGGGCAGGCAGGGTCTCAGGACCTGTGCATGGGCAGGCAGGGTCTCGGGACCTGTGTATGGGCAGGCAGGGTCTCAGGACCTGTGTATGGGCAGGCAGGGTCTCAGGACCTGTGCATGGGCAGGCAGGGTCTCGGGACCTGTGTATGGGCAGGCAGGGTCTCAGGACCTGTGTATGGGCAGGCAGGGTCTCAGGACCTGTGCATGGGCAGGCAGGATCTCGGGTCCTGTGCATGGACAGGTCACTAGCGTTTCTTTAACCAATTGCTTTGGCAAATCTCAGTATTGCAATTCCTTGCGTATGCTGGTCCTGGAAAGCAGTGGCCTTTTCCTTCTGTTTCTCGTGTCCTTCCGGCTGGGCTTGACTAGAAACCATTGCTGGCTGTAGCCTGAACCGAATCCTATCGCTTGCACCTTCCAGGAGATATTTAGATCCGGGACTGGGAGCCAGAAGATGCAACTGGTGACTGGGGAGAGGAGCAAGCTAATCAGGTTGCACTGCAGGGTTTCTTGGTGGCCTGGGATTTCAACCGGCAGGGAGGCCATTTCATGGGCGACAGGACCTGAGGCAGGATTCTTCCATCAGTTGATTCTCGTGGGAGTTTGTTTTGTGCTGCGGGGGGGTTGGGGCGACATTCCTCACTCGTTAACAGTAGGGGCGGAGGTTTGCCCCGACCTCAAACCCTCCCATTGGAATCTCCAGCTCGGGCCCCATTAAATAAACGGCCGTTTGGGAGCGTGCGGCGCGGCCGTGGATCCGGTGGCGGGGCCGCGCTGTGGGGACTAGGCACTGGGCTGTGACGAGCGGGAGGGGTAAATGGCTGGTGAGAGCCAGTGGGGGTTGCTGAGCACGGAGCAGGGAGCTGGAGTTGCCAGCAGCCAGTCCTCAGGGGGGGGTCCCTCCTCGTGGGCACGGACGAGGCTCCTCTTGGGGGGAGCGTGTGGCCGGGACTAAACCCAGACACCTCCTGTCACTCCATGCTCACCTCTTCCCCGGCCCTTGCTCCCCCCCCAGTAACGAGGAGAACCCCCGTTAATCTAAAAGCTCAGCGTGGCAGGTAAATCCCGGCTGAGAAGCGATTCGCTCGCTGCACAGGGTTTGCCTGGAACAGGCGGGAGCCAGTGACGAGGGACAGAGCTCCAGGCCACAGGAAAGATGGCTGCCCGTGGTGTCTCAGCCCTGCCCTTCTTCCCACGTGGGCAAGCAGCCACGGTCCCTCGTGAAGCTGCGGCGAGAGCTGATTAACGGATAAATGGGAGCATTTGTGACACAGCTCTCGGCTGCTCCACGGCCTCAGCCACGGCTACCCCCGGGCAGGCTCTGCCCCCAGCCCCGTGTCCTCAGAGCTGCCCCGTGGGATCGCACCCACTCTCAGTCTGTGGCTCTTCAGCGAGTGCGGCCAGCTCTGGAGATTCCCCCCAGGCCGGTCACTCAGTGCAGACCTGCCCTCCCTCTAAATCATGCCCCTCACTGCTCGGCCGTGGGGCCGGACGCCTGGGCGCCCGTGTTCCAGTCGCCACTGGGGCGCAGGCGGCGGGAGCGCTGTGCCCTCGCCCTGCGGCGGGCAGGGGAGCCCTGCAGCAGGTGCCCTCAATGAGGAGGGCCCAGCGGCAAGAGCTGGCCAAGCCCACGGAAGCAGCAGGACCTGCACGAAGCACCAGGCCCAAGGGCAGTGTCTCCGGGCAGCCTCCCCGTGCACCCTGGTTGCCATAGAGCTCTGAGGAGATGAGGTTCCCCCCTCTCCTGACCTTTCAGCTTCCAATTATTTCCAGCCTGGCCCTATGACAAAGCAAAGCGGCTTAGTGCATCCCTGAGTGTCATTAGCAGGGTGATTTGCACAGGCTGTGGCTGTTCCGCTCGTTACCAGGGCAATTTGCAAAGACCGACATTAGTCAATTAGCACTGACATGAATCTCAAAATAGGCCAGGCCTCCTAGGAACAGCCCCGGGGTTTGCTCCCAGGTCTGGGTTTGACAGCTGCCAGCCCAGCACCCCCTTGTGACTGGCGCAGGACTCTTCTGATGCCAGCACCTGGAGGGCATCACAGAGCTCAAGGCCATGCTGTGCTAGGCGCTGCACGTACCCATAGGAAGAGCTTCCAGTCTAAATAGACAAGGCGGACAGAGTAGGAGGAGAAACTGAGGCACAGTGAAGGGAAGGGACTTGCCCAAGGCCACCCAGCAGGACAGTGGCAGAGGCTCCTGGTGCTGTGACAATGGGGAAGCGCGCGGTAGGACTGCTATGAGCAGTACTGGCTTTGCATCGCCGCCCGTGGGATGCTGCGGACGAAGGTGTTTCCCTGGCATATGGATCATGCAGCTGTCGGGCGCCGAGCAGGGCTGGGAGCAGCACCCTGGGATGGGAGACCCTTCAGGAGCCTCGGTGGCCAGAGCCGGGCCCTCAGCCAATGCAGCTGAGCCGTAAGGCAGGCCGGGTGGAGGAGGGGGTTGCATGGATGAGAGCTGCGTCACACCCTCGCTCTAAAGGGGCTGCCGGGTGCTAGGGGGAGACGCACGGAGCTCCTGGTCAAAGCCCAGTGTGCCAGGCTGCAGGCCCCACAGGCAGCCAGCCGCAGTTACTGCCCCCTGTGCCCACAACCCGCCTCAAGGGGCCTGCCGGGCAGCAGCTCCCTAGCCCGATGGGCCCCCCACCACACACACTCGGGGGGGTCCAGGCGGAGCGCGGCTCGTCTGCAGCAGCTGGGACCGTTTGGCCCCCGAGCTCCCAGCTGCAGCCTTGGCAGGACTGGGGCTTTGCATCCCGCTCCAGGCCTGGACCCTGGTCCTTGGTGTTGGCCCCAGCCTGGAGCCTGACCATGAGCTCCTGCTACCCCCAGCCACAGGTCTGAGCAGCTCTGGGCCTTGGTCCCAGCTGCCCTTGCTGTGGGCACCTCTCTCTGTCCCAGCGGCTGTGCGTGTGCTGGCAGTGCTGCCCAATGGCCACGGCTGCCTTTCCTGTGCAGCACAGAGCTACCTGCCTCTGAGCAGCCATGGCACTCGCAGAGCGGGGCTGGAGCCCTGGGCATCACAGCCAGGGCCGGCCTAGGGGAAACCAGCTCCCTGGCTGAGCCCCTGGGGCCCCTCTCCCTCCCTCTGCTCCCCACAATGGGGGCAGCCTCAAAATGAGGCCGAGGAGGCTCCCGTGCTCCCTCGGCTTCGCGCCCCAGGAGGTGCTGGGAGCGATTGCTTGGAATGGCCCCGGGGAGTCGAAACTTCGACATAGCAGCAGTGGAGCGTCCACGCAGGCGCTATTCGAAAGCAGCGCTGCTCCGTGTGGAAAGCAGGAGTTATAGCCAGCCCCTTCTGCCAACCCAACCCCCGTGCGGACCAGGGCCACGTGCCTTGCTGGGGCAAGACCCCCCAAGAGCTGTCAGGCTGGGCACTAACATCCCCTTGGGACTCCCGGGCAGCTCCCCTGTTTAAGAACTATTGACGCAGGCTCTCGGCAAGCCCAGGCAGCCTTCACGGCTTCCCTCACACGCGTCTCGTTCTCCAGCCCGTCTTTGCAGTGGGGCTCTGTTCGGAGGGGAAGCAGAGATTCCACCCTGCTCACGTGGCGTCTGTGGGGCTGCTCCTCGCTCCAGCCCCCTGCCCTTTGCTGCCCTCCAGGCACGGCTCTCTGGGAGTAAGTGCGGGACCCGGCCCCAGTGCTTTGGACTGAGTCCCAGGGTTGCTCTCGCCAAAGGGCCCCTTCAGGACTCGACTGCAAGCCCCAACCGGACGGTCTGCAACACACAAAGACTGTCAGCAATGAATCCATGTGACAAGAAAAGCCCCGCAGCCTTCGGCTTGCCCCTCCTCCCCCAGCCACAGGAAAGTCCTGCTCAGCTGCACTGAGACAGCCGGCTGCAGGCGGAGGGCAGAGTCCCTGTCCCTGGAAGGGTCTGATCCTGAGAGATGCTGGAAGAAGGGGCCTCCCTGGGAAGTGGCATTCGGTTGGGCCCCAAGGCTGGGACGAGCAGGCAGGTTATCTGCCAAGGGCAGCGTCCCCAGGGAGCCATGCCAGGCAATAATCACACGCGAGAGCCATGTTACTGTTCTGTGAGCACCTTGGGTGGAGGCAAAGACTGAACCCGGATCAACAGAGGCTCTTCCCGAGCCGAGCCAAGCGCCGTGTGCATGGGGAGGCGTGGGAGGGAGCGGACGTCTATCGCCCGGAGTGCCGGCCGCAGCGGGATCCGAGAGAGGGCAAGGCCACACGTGCCTTGAATCCATTCTGAGTGCCCTGGCAGCCCACAGAATCGCGGGTCAGGCCCCGATGCCGTAGGCCAGCGGCTCTCAAACGTTCTGGGCTCTGGAGCCCTTTACATGCGTAAAAACGTGTGCGGCGCCCCAGCGGCCCACTGACTGTGTGTGGTCCCCAGTTTGTCACCCTCGCGGCGCCCCAGCGGCGTCTCCCAGAGCCCCTGAGGACTCATCACCAGGGCGAGGCCAAAGCTCCGCGGCGCCGGGGAAGAGCCAGGGGCATTCGGAATTCGCCAGGGGGCTCAGGGATAGGGCCCCACGCACTGGCCACCCTTAACCCTTCAACTGCCAGAGGCCAGGACTCGCGAGGGGGCGGGATCAGGGCCCAGTTCGGCCCACGCCCTCGGAAGCACCTGGCACTGGGCACGGGGAGAAGATGGGCGCTGGGTTGGGGTGTCTCTCCACCGTGTCACTCCCGTGGGGGGGGCCTGGGGCCCTGCCCTACCTCACCGGGGCACGGGGAGCACAGCTACGTTCACGATTATGCTGCAGCGATGGAGATTGCTATGGTAACAGGCGCTAGAGAGGGACCTGAGCCAGACCCCGAGGGGGAATAATCAACGGGCAGAGTTTCGCGGGAGGCCGGGAGCTCCATCGCAGCCCCGGCGGGATGGGCGTGGGCTCTGCTCAGTCCAAGGGAGGAGGCCGGAGGCCAAAGGAAGCAGGCAGGGCCGAGGGCTCCTGCTGTCTGGGATGGCCGGAGGGCCGTGCTCTGACACCGCAGCCAGGTCACAGACTGGGTGAAATCAGCCAGGAAGGCAAAGCAAGGACTGGAGAGAAGACTCCCCACGGGGCTCCAGTATGCACTGGGGGAGGGGGTGCTTGCTACAACCCAAGGGAGTCAGGTTCAGCAAAAGGCCCACCAACGGGCATGTGGGCAGCACGTCCAAGCCCAGGAAAACGGAGCAGAAAGAGGCTGTGGGCTAGTTGGCCTTATTCAGAGGGGACTGATGCTGCGTCCCCACTGGAGGTAGCCTGAGGGACTGCAGGGGAAGGTTGGGGCCCGGAGGTGGACTGGGGGGCAGGGGACGGGGCGGGGGGCAGACGGGGGCAGCAGAAGGTGGGGAGCAGGAGGCAGATTGGGGGACCGGGAGGGAGATGAGACACGTCACAGGCAGCACCAGGGGCTTCAGACTCCCCCCTCCCTCCAGCTGCTACTGGGAAACGGGCGTGTCCCACGGGCATGGGCGCAAGGGGAGAGGGTTCTCTGCCCCCCAGGTGCTCTGCGTGGCCTGCCCTGCGGTTACAGCCGCCGGTTGGCCAGTCCTTGGCTCTGCAGAGGGGCCCGGCCGCCTGCCCCTCGCCCCATCCGCGTTGTTAGCTGAGATCCCACTGACCCACAGCTGCTAAATCATTCCCCACACCCACACACACCTGTGGGGCAGTGTCAGCGCGCAGGGGGTGAGAGCCTCCCTCTCAGCTTGCCCTGGCTCATGTTACTCCAGCAGTTGTGACCTGCAGCAAGGCCAGGCTCTGGGAAGCAGTGCGGTCTAGTGGTTAGAGCAGGAGCCTGCCCTTTACCTCGAGGGGCCAGGCTCCCCTCTCCGATTGGTCACTCAGCCTCTCTCTGATCCAGCTGCCACCCTGTACAAGGACCCAAGGGCTGGATCTAGGGGCGAGCGCACCAGCGGCGCTGGCCGAGGGCGCTGTGGTGCTTCTGGCCCAGGCGCGCCGCACTTTTCCCTCCCCCACCCCCGGCTACGGGAACTATTGGGGCAGGAGCCAGCGAGCCCGCACCGGTGCTCAGGCTCTTCCTGCCCAAATCCCCCACCCGGTGGCTACGGCTGGAGCCAGGTGGAAGCCTGAGGCTGGGTGGAGAGGACCGGCAGGGTCGGCGAGGGGAGCCTGGCTCCGACTCACTGCCGCCCCCCCGGACCACGGCTCCCCGGCCAGGCTCACTTGAGCCGTTTTCTGCCCACGGCAGCTTTGGCCCGCGGGCTCCAGTGGCTAAAGGGAGACGATTTTCGAGTGGCAGCGAGGCGCCTGCGAAAGGCACCGCTCCCAAGACGCCGCCGCAGAGGGCAAGTTCGTGAATTCAGTTGGGGCGCACAGTCGAGAATTAGGGAATGTGGGGGGGTAACCTGCTGGGGGGGAGCAAACGTGAGGGGATTGGGTTGGGCTGGGCACACTCAGCACAGTCGCTAACCGGGTTCTGGGGACGTAGGCGCTAACTTTCATTGCCCCCACCCCCCGATGCTCCCCCCGGCTCTGCCCCTTCACACCCCCCTGGCCCGTGCCCAAGACCCTGCCCCGTTTCTGAGCTACATCCTGACTCTGCCTCTTCCCCCCACTGCGCCAACACCTCCCCGAGGCTCCTGCTCTCCCAAGGTTCGCTGGTCTCTGCCCCCAGCTGCCCACAGGTGTGCCAAGCAGCTGGGGCTGGGGGGATGCTGAGCACCCGCTATACCTTTTCCAGGGGTGCTGGCACCCCAAAGATGTGGAATACTCCTTGCAGCCTAAGCCTGCAGCCAGGCCCTGCAAAGCAGGGCGCCAGAAGCTCCCAGCATGTGAACATAACGTGTTCTTCATGCACACAGTCACGCTTGTGCACACAAACCCTTGCACACTCAAATTCACTCATGCACTGACTCGTGTGCGTTCTGCACGCTCGCTGGCACACACGTACTCATGCACACGCTTGCACAGGCTTGCACGTGCTCGTACACAGTTGTGTGAGTTGGAGTCCTCACCGGAGGCATGTTGTTGAGTGTGACCCTGGACTCGGCTGGCAGCAATGTGGGAAGAGTGGGAGCAGGAATGAACTGGTGCCCGCTTCACTTTGCCACAGCCTGCTGTTGCTGAAGCCGCATGGCCGGCTGCCGGCTCTCGGGTGCGTTGCTCAGTGTGGTGGTGTCTCACTGCCCCCGTGTGCTGAAGGTTTGCTTTGTTCTGGTTTTATTCAGCCTGCTGGAAGCCAAGCAGCTTCAGTGCTGAGAAACCCGGCCTGGCAGAGAAGGGCCGCTAAGAGGGCTGGCTGCCTGTGTGCACCCGGCGCAGAGCCGGACAGGCACGGCCTTTCACCCGGCCCGGCAAGGCCACCCATCGTGGGTCCCGATGTCACGGGACTGCAGGAAAGGCTCCTGCCCAGGCCGCCTATCACAGGCCACTCAGAGCCAACCAGCCGCTCCCGCCAGCCACAGCTGCCCAGACCTAGCGCACCTGAGAAATATTAAGACCTGGCTGATGTTTCTTGCCTGGGACTCTTCATCTGTCTGTCCCCAGGGCCTTGCTGTGATCACCCAAATATACGCTGACCAGACGTCCCGATTTTCCCGGGAGTGTCCTGAATTTCAGTGCTCTGTCCCGCTGCCCCGCCAAGTAGTCAAATGTCCCAGAAAGCCATGCCAGACATTTCACGACTTGATGGGGCCCCGGGACAGCGTAGCAGCCCCTCCCCCCCAGCAGGCGCATAGGGCAGCTAGCCAAGCTTCTGCTGGTGCGTGGCCCCTCGCTTTTTCCCTCCCCCCACAGAACTGCCTTTGCCGCATGGGGTCCTGGTCTGGCAGCACCGGCCCCTCCTCTTCCAGGCCACCTTGGAGCTCTGGCAGGAGCCACGCAGAGCCCGGCTGGGGCGCTTCGGGCCTGGGGGTGCTTGGGCTCAGCAGGTGCTAGGACTTGGGCAGAGGCTGCCTATGGTGCTATTTTTAGCACTGCAGTCCAGGTCCCCGCAGGCGGCCCCAGCTCCAGCTGGAGTCAGGCAGCAGCCGCACAAGGCATTTGCCAGCCAGGGTAGCCTCACCAGGATGGGCCTCGTGCGGCTCTTGCTTGACTCCAGCTGGAGCCCGGCAGCCTGTGGGGACAGGACCACAGCACTAGAAATAGCACCATGGGCAGCCTCCACTCCAGTACCGGCAAACAGTCCTGCCTCAGGAGCAGCTGGGGCCTGGGCTGTGGAGATTTCTAGGGCCAGACCACAGGCTCCAGCCCCGCAGACTGCTTTCTGGAAGGCGGAAGTGGCAGGGGGAGAACTAAGGTGAAGCGGGGTGAGGAGAGGAAGGGGCTTGTACTGGGGGCGGGGCAGGGCAGGAGAAGAAAGGGGAAGGCACCAAGGGGCAGTGTGCAGGAGAGACAAATTCCAGGGGCCAAGAGAAGACAATGAGGAAAAGGACAGGACGGGAGGGGAGGTATAAGTGGCAGTGGGAAAGAGGAGAGGACAGGGAGATGCTGGGAGAGGAAAGGGGAGGGACAATGGGGGCAAGAGGGAGGGAGAGGAGAGGAGAGGAGTGGGTGCTGGGAGAAGAGGTACTGTAAGAGGGGTGGGCATGAAGAAGGCAGGGGATGGAACAAGTCATGTGTGAGGGTGCAGAAGGAACCATAGAACCATAGAGCTGGAAGAGACCTCAGAAGGTCATCAAGTCCAGCCCCCTGCTCTAGGCAGGACCAATCCCAACTAGATCAACCCAGCCAGGGCTTTGTCAAGCCGGGACTTAAACTCCTCTAGGGATGGAGACTCCACTACTTCCCTAGGGAACCCATCCCAGTGCTTCACCACCTTCCTAGTGAAATTGTTTTTCCTAATATCCAACCTGGACCTCTCCCACCACAACTTGAGCCCATTGCTCCTTGTTCTGTCATCTGTCACTACTGAGAACAGCCTCTCTCCATCCTCTTCGGAACCTCCCTTCAGGAAGTTGAAGGCTGTTATCAAATCCCCCCTCACTCTTCGCTTCTGCAGACTAAACAGACCCAACTCCCTCAACCTCTCCTCATAAGTCATATGCTCCAGCCCCCTAATCATTTTGGTTGCCCTCCGCTGGACCCTCTCCAACGCGTCCACATCCTTTTTGTAGTGAGGGGCCCAGAACTGGACACAATACTCCAGATGTGGCCTCACCAGAGCCAAATAAAGGGGAATAATGACATCTCTGGATCTGCTGGCAATGCTTCTCTTAATGCACCCTAATATGCCATTAGCCTTCTTGGCTACAAGGGCACACTGCTGACTCATATCCAGCTTCTTATCCAGTGTAACCCCCAGGTCCTTTTCTGCAGAACTACTACTTAGCTGGTTGGTCCCCAGCCTGTAACAATGTTTGGGATTCCTCCGTCCCAAGTGCAAGACTCTGCACTTGTCGTTGTTGAACCTCATCAGATTTCTTGTGGCCCAATCCTCCAATTTGTCTAAGTCACTCTGAACTCTATCTTTGTCCTCCAGTGTATCTATCTCTCCCCCTCTAGCTTAGTGTCATCTGCAGACTTGCCGAGGGTGCAATCCATCCCCTCATGCAAGTCATTAATAAAGATATTGAACAAAACCGGTCCTAGAACTGAACCTTGGGGCACTTCGCTAGAAACCGACTGCCATCCTGACATCAACCCGTTGATCACTACCCGCTGGGCCCGGTCTTCTATCCATCTTACCATCCATTTATCCAACCCACATTCCCTTAACTTGCTGGCAAGAATATTGTGGGAGACCATATCAAAAGCCTTGCTAAAGTCAAGGTATATCACATCCACTGACTTTCCCATGTCCACAGAGCCAGTTACCTCATCACAGAAGCTAATCAGATTGGTCAGGCACGACTTGCCCTCCGTGAATCCATGCTGACTATTCCTAATCACTTTCCTCTCATCCAAGTGCCTCAAAATGGATTCCTTAAGGATCCCTTCTATGATTTTTCCAGGAACCGAGGTAAGACTGACTGGCCTATAGTTCCCTGGATCGTCCTTCTTCCCTTTTTTAAAGATGGGCACTACATTTGCCTTTTTCCAATCATCCGGGATCTCTCCCAATCTCCACGACTTTTCAAAGATAATGGCCAAAGGCTCCTCAATGACATTTGCCAACTCCTTCGGTACCCTCGGATGCATTAAGTCCGGACCCATGGATTTGTGTATGTTTAGCTTTTCTAAATAGTTCCTAACCTGTTCTTTACCCACCACGGGCTGTCCATCTTCATCCCATCTTGCGTCACTTAGCGCATTAGTACGGGAGCCCACCTTGTCCGTGAATACAGAGGCGAAGGAAGCATTGAGTACTTCAGCTCTCCCCACATCATTTGTCACTAGGGGCATGTCTACGCTACAGCACTAATTTGAACTAACTTAATTCAAATTAGTTAATTCGAAATAAGCTAATTCGAATTAGTGCAGCTAGACCTAAAAACTCCCTGATGCACCTCTCCTTGATGCACAAGTTGGCCACTGGCAGAGATTTGTCAAGTATGTTAATGGAGACTGCCTCAGGGGACAGAAAGGGAGGCTTAATTGGGAAATATGCAAGGGATGCTGAGTGCAGTCCTCTGGTGTCTATAT
Source organism: Pelodiscus sinensis (assembly GCF_049634645.1). Classification (NCBI taxonomy): domain Eukaryota; kingdom Metazoa; phylum Chordata; order Testudines; family Trionychidae; genus Pelodiscus; species Pelodiscus sinensis. The sequence continues at coordinate 3,031,744 of NC_134739.1, read as the reverse complement.
AAACAGATGAGAATCCTTTAGAAATCTGGTCCAAGGCACGGCTACACGGGGGTTGCTAATCAGATGTCAGCCTGTATCATGTGGTGGAAAGACAGAATTATGAAAAAGCTCTTTCCTCAGAATCCTGGTGTGCTTGGTCCATGCTAATGATCTGACACCTGGCAGGATAATGAAAAATGTCAGAACTATCAGAGAGTTTCTGACAAAGCTAATAGATTTTTGTGGACACTTTGTTCTCTGTCTCAGTAACTGGACACACACACACACGTACACACAAACAAGGATGGTCACACTGGGTCAGACCAACAGTCAGTCTAGCTCAGTATCCTGTCCACTGACAGAGCCAATACCAGATGCCCCAGAGGGAGGGAACACAACAGGTAATCCTCACATGATCCCTCACCCGTCACCCATTTCCAGACAAACAGGCTAAGGGACACCATTCCTACCCATCCTGGCTAATAGCCATTGATGGATCTAACCTCCTTGAATCTATCTAGCTCTTTTTTGAATCCTGTTAAAGTTCTGGCCTTCACCACATCCTCTGGCAAGGAGTTCCACAGGTTGACTGTGCGCTGAGTGAATAAAAACTTCCTTTTGTTTGTTTTAAACTTGCTGCCTATTAATTTTATTTGGTGACCTGTAGTTCTTTTATTGTGGGAATAAGTAAATAACTTTTCCTTATTCACTTTTTCCACACCAGTCTTGATTTTATAGATCTCTATCGTGTCTCCTCATTTCAAAGCTGAAAAGTCCAACTCTTTTTAATCTCTCTTCATATGGGACCCATTCCAAATCCCTAATAATTTTTGTTGCCCTTTTCTGAACCTTTCCCCAATGCCAATATATCTTTTTGGAGATGAGGTGACCACATCCGTATGCAGCATTCAAGATGTGGGTGTACCATGGTTTTACAGAGAGGCAATAAAATATTTTCTTCTTATTCTCTATCCCTTTTTAAATGACTCTTGACATTCTTTTTGACTGCCACTGCACACTGAGTAGATATTTTCAGAGAACTATCCACAATGACTCCAAGACCTCTCTCTTGAGTAATTGTAGCCAAATTAGTCCCCATCATATTGTATGTGTGGTTGGGTTTATTTTTTCCAATGTGCATTACTTTACATTTATCGACATTACATTTAATTTGCCATTTTGTTGCCCAACTACTGAGTTTGGTGAGATCTTTTTGAAGCTCTTCACAGTCTGCTTTGGTCTTAACTATCTTCTACAGTTTGGGATCATCTGCAAATTTTGCCACCTCACTGTTTACCCCTTTCTCTAGATAATTTATAAATAAATTGAATAGGATGGGTCCCAGGACAGACCCTTGGGGGACCCCACTAGTTACCTCTTCACTACAAAAACTTACCATTTATTCCCACCCTTTGTTTCCTGTCTTTTAACCAGTTATCAGTCCATGAAAGGACCTTCCCTCTTATCCCGTGACAGCTTACTTAAGAGCCTTTGGTGAGGTACCTTGTCAAAGGCTTTCTGGAAATCTAAGTGTACTAGATCCACTGGATCCCCTTGTCCACATGTTTGTTAACCCCCTCAAAGAACTCTAGCAGATTACTAAAGTATAATTTCCCTATACAGAAACCATGTTGACTTTCCCCCAACAAATTGTATTCCTCCATGTATCTGAGAATTTTATTGTTCACTATAGTTTCAACTAATTTGCTCAGACTGACATTAGACTTACCAGTCTAATTGCCAGGATCACCTCTAGAGACCTTTTTAAATATTGGCATCATGTTGGCTATCTTCCAGTCATTAGGTACAGAAGCCGATTTAAAGGATAGGTTACAAACCACAGTTTATAGTTACGCAATTTCCCATTTGAGTTCTTTCAGAACTCTTGGGTGAATGTCATCTGGTCCAAAAGTTATGCTTCAATGAAGCACATGAGATCTTTTAGAGGGGAAAAGGCAATACGCTGCATTTATTGAGAATACAACAGTTGCATATGCTTTTCAGTCACTCACACACACAAACACCATACACACAGTCCCGCCAGATTCTGTATCAGTCTCATGGCCAGTTAGATTGAACACAGAGGGAGAGCAGGGCCTTTGTCGATCAATCGATCCAATGCTCCTCTGGAGTTGGTGGCAAGACGAACCCAAAGTTCCATTGCAAAGCACCCTGCTCTCATAATCCTTTTTTCTGTTGAAGTCTATGGATTTTGCTGTGTCAGCCCGTGACCGGAGTGTTATCTCTTTGGTGTCAGTGTTCCCAAAACATTTTCCAAAGCTCATCCTGAATTCAGTCGTCTTTCAGGGGTGCTAGCTCCACTTTAAGGCCGTCAATCTGCCAATATCCAATCATCTTGTGAGTAGGGGTATGCATGATGGTTATAGATGGTTTTTCTTTAACGCCAGGTCGTCTAGTTTTCGCCCATGCTCACCCCTCCTTCTTCGGCCATCTGGTTCTGAGCAATAACTTTCGCACCTTTATCTCGACACATACATACCTCTTTCACACATAAACAATCTTTTACAAGGATGTCTCAAGGAAGAACATAACTTCAGTATCTGCACTGGGCAAAGCAAAGAGATATTGTAAATCAAACAATTAAGGCCTTAGCCTTCAACATTCCTCTAGTCTCATTAACACAGACACAATGCCAAAACTCGATCTCTTTACTCACTACACTTTAAAACAAAGAAATAGAGGAGATATATACTTAACTAAAGGATTTGACTTACTACAATATTCAATATAATTATGTATTACCTTACATTACTACATTACTAACCCTAAACTACACATATAAAAAAGAATATTTGTGTCAATCCAACACAAAACCTCCTCTAATGTCCCAGATTGAGGTGTCAATTCCTCAGATTTGTCACCTAAAAAGAATGGCTTGGGTTTGGGAATCTCCATAATATCCCCAGCCATGAAAACTGAAGCAAAGAATTCAGTTAGCTTCTCCACTATGACTTTATCATCTTTGAGGGCTCCTTTAGCATCTCAATCGTCCAAGGGACCCACTGGTTGTTTAGCCGGCTTCCTGCTTCTGATGTACTGTAGTTTAGTGACTATAACCCACACCCGTGTATAACCCGCAGTTTTTCTTTTTTGTGTAAAAGAACCCTTAAATAACCTGTGGACGCGTATAGCCCGCGGGTCCTGCATTCATCCACTCACTGCATTCACTGCACTCACGCCCAGGCCCTGCACAGCTGCAGCCAGGCACAACCCGGGGAAATGGAGAGCCCCCAGGCCCCGTGAGTAAAAATAAATGTGTATACCCCGCGGACATGTATACCCCATGGGGGGGGGGGGGTGTTGGAAAAACATGTATAACCCACAGATTATATATGCTAATTTATGGTACTTAAAAAACATGTTACTATTACTTTTTAAGTTTTTGGTTAGCTGTTCTTCAAACTCCTTTTTGGCTTTTTTTATGATATTTTTAACACTTAATGTGACAAAGTTTATGCTCCTTTCTATTTTCCTCACTAGGATTTGACTTCCACTTTTTAAAAGATATCTTTTTATCGGTCACTGCTTCTTTTTACCTGGTTGTTAAGCCACGGTGGCACTTTTTTAGTTCTCTTATTGTGTTTTTTAATTTGGGGTATACATTTAAGTTGGGCCTCTATTATGGTGTCTTTGAAAAGTTTCCATGCAGCTTGCAGAGATTTTACTTTTGTCGTTGTATCTTTTAATTTCTGCTTAACTAACTTTCTCATTTTTGTGTAGTTCCCCTTTCTGAAATTAAATGCCAGTGTTGGGCTGCTGAGGTGTTTTTGGTAAATTTTATTACATTGTGGTCACTATTTCCAAGCAGTCTAGTTACATTTAACTCTTGAACCAGATCCTGTGCTCTATTTAGGACTAAATCAAGAATAGCCTCTCTCCTTGTGGGTTCCAGAACCAGCTGCTCCAAGAAGAGTCATTTAAGGTATCAATAAATTTTATCTCTGCATCCTGTCCTGAGGTGACATGTACCCAGTCAATATGGGGATAGCTGAAATCCCCCACTATTATCAAGTTTTTTAATTTGATAGCCTCTCTAATCTCCCTTAGAATTTCATAGTCACTATCACTGTCCTGATCAGGTGGTCGATAATATATCCCCACAGCTATAGTCTTATTATTGGAGCATGGAATTACTATCCATAGAGATTCTATGGAACATTTTGACTCATTTAAGATTTTTACTTCATTTGATTCTACATTTTCTTTCACATTAAGGCCGTGTCCAGACTCAGGGGTTTTTTCGGGAAAAGTAGCCTTTTCCCGAAAAAACTTCCCCTGCGTCCAGACTCAAGCCGCGTTCCTTCGAAATTATTTCGAAAGAACGCGGCTTTTCTTTCGATGGCGGTAAACCTCAATTTACGAGGAAGAACGCCTTCTTTCGAAAGTTCCTCTTTCGAAAGAAGGCGTTCTTCAATGTAAAGAGGCCGTCTTCGAAAGAGAGCATCCAGACTCGCTGGGTGCTCTCTTTCGAAAAAGCGGATTTCTCTTTCAAAAGATCCGCCTGCAGTCTAGACGCGATCTTTCGAAAGAGGCTCTTCGAAAGATGCTTTCGAAAGAGCCTCTTTCGAAAGAAGCCTGCAGTCTAGACATAGCCATAGTGCCACTCCCCCAACAACATGACATGTTCTGCCCTTCCGATATATTTTGTACCCTGGTATGACTGTGTCTGATTGATAGTCCTCATTCCACCAAGTTTCCATGATGCCTATCATATCAATATCCTCCTTTAAAACTAGGCACTCTAGTTTACCCATTTTACTATTTAGACTTCTAGCATTTGTGTATAAGCATTTTAATAATTTATCACCGTTTATCTGCCTGCCATTTCCTGATGTGTTAGACTCTTTTTCTTTTGATTGTGTCTCATCTGATCCAACCCATAGGCTATGTCTAAACTATAACCCTGTGCCGGCAGAGGGATGTAAATTAGACATATCAAAAGTGCAAATGAAGCTGGGATTTAAATATCCCATGCTTCATTTGCATAATGGCGGCCGCTGATTTTTTTTGGAAACGGGGCTTTTTGAAAACAAAAAACAAAAAAAGGCAGTTTAGAAAGGGATTTTTTTGACAGAAATGAGGAGTACAGGATCTGTTGAAATGGGGCATTTCTGTTGAAAATGCCCAGTCTAAACTGCCAGTTTTTTTCAAGAAGCCCCATTTCCAAAAAAATCAGCGGCCGCCATTATGCAAAATGAAGCATGGGATATTTAAATCCCGGCTTCTTTGCCCTTTCGATACGTCTAATTTACATCCCTCTGCCAACAGAGGGGTATAGTTTAGACATTGCCATATTCCATCCTCTCCTCCTGAGTAGAACATAGAGAATCTCTATTAATAGAGTCTCCCCTAATAGATGTCTCTGTCCGCTCCATGTGCTCCTCCGCACCTGTTGGCTTTTCCCCTGCCCTTAGTTTAAAAACTGCTCTACAACCTTTTTAATGTTAAGTGCCAGCAATCGGGATCCACTTTGGCTTAGGTGGAGCCCATCCTTCCTGTACAGGCTCCCCCTATCCCAAGTTTCCCCAATTCCTACTAAATCTAAACCCCTCCTCTCTACACTATCGTCTCATCCACACATTGAGACTCTGAAGCTCTGCCTGCCTGCCTGGCCCTGCACATGGAACTGGAAGCATTTCCGAGATCACTACCATAGAGATTCTGGATTTCAATCTCTTTCCTAGCAGCCTGAATTTGGCCTCCAGAACCTCTCTCCTACCTACCCCATGTCATTGGTACCAACGTGTACCACAACCACCAGCTCCTCCCCAGCACTACACATAAGTCTATCTAGATGTCTCGAGAGATCCGCAACCTTCGCACCAAGCAGGCCAGTCACCATACGGTTCTCCCGGTCATCGCAAACCCAGCTATCTATGTTTCTAATAATCGAATCCCCCATTACGAACACCTGCCTTTTCCTAATGACTGGAGCGTCCCCCCTCCCCTGGAGATGTGTACTCAGTGTGAGAGGATCCCATAACATTAGAGAAATGGTCAGAGGTAAACAGGATGAAGTTTAATAAAGAGAAATGCAAAGTGCTCCACTTAGGAAGGAACAATCAGTTCCATACATACAAGATGGGAAGCGACTGTCTAGGAAGGAGCATGGCGGAAAGGGATCTAGGGGTCATAGTGGACCACGAGTTGAATATGAGTCAACAGTGTGATGCTGTTGCAAAAAAAGCAAATATGATTCTAGGTTGTATCAACAGGTGTGTTGTAAGCAAAACTCGTGAAGTCATTCTGCCGCTCTACTCTGCACTAGTTAGGCCTCAGCTGGAGTACTGTGTCCAGTTCTGGGCGCCACATTTCAAGAAAGATGTGGAGAAATTGGAAAGGGTACAGAGAAGAGCAACAAGAATGATTAAAGGTTTAGAGAACATGACCTATGAAGCCAGGCTTCATGAACTGGGCTTGTTTAGTTTGGAAAAAAGAAGATTAAGGGGGGACATGATAGCGGTTTTCAAATATCTAAAAGGGTGTCACAAGGAGGAAGGAGAAAATTTGTTCCTCTTGGTTTCTGAGGACAGGACAAGGAGTAATGGGCTTAAAGTGTAGCAGGGGAGGTTTAGATTGGACATTAGGAAAAAATTCCTAACTGTCAGGGTGGTCAAATATTGGAATAAATTGCCAAGGGAGGTGGTGGAATCTCCCTCTCTGGAGATATTTAAGAACAGGTTAGATAGACATCTGTCAGGGATGGTGTAGACGGAGCTTGGTCCTGCCTTGAGGGCGGGGGGCTGGACTCGATGACCTCTCGAGGTTCCTTCCAGTCCTATTATTCTATGATTCTATGATCCTCTGGAAGGAGGGTCCCAGTTATGGGACCATTTCCCTCCTCCATGTTTTCCTTCCCTGAGCCTTTCATCCCCCTTAACAGCACAGGGGCTGTCTGACCAGAGGTGGGACAGTTCTACAGTGTCCCGGAAAGCCTCATCTACACACTTCTCGGCCTCCCTTAGCTCCTCCAGTTCAGCCACCCTCGCCTCCAAAGCCCATACGTGGTCTCTGAGGGCCAGGAGCTCCTTGCACTGAATGCACGTACACTACTAGCCCTGTGGGCAGGTGATCATACATGCTACACTGAGTGCAATAAACAGGCGAGCCCCCACTCTGCTGCTGGGCTTCTGCCTGCATTCTCTCCTACAGCTACTTATGTTATTAATAGGGGTTTTATGTAAATCAGGAAGTTTTGGTTATAGTTTAGTTTAAAAGAAGGGCAAGTGCCTCTCATGCCCGTCCCAACTCCCTCTTGAAACTCCCTGTTAGCTGCCCTGGTCACTTACTCACAGGCTTTATAAAGCCCTGGTCTTCCTGCTAGCCCTGCCCCTTGGCTAAGGCTCAACCAATGGTGGCAGGGCGTTGCCCTGCACTGGCTCTTTAAGGAGCTGGGAGCTGGAGTGAAGGAGGGCAGCCCAGCTGAGGCAGCTAAGGAGAGACCAGCTGGAGGTCATTATAAAGCAACTCTTGGAAGGAGGAGAGAGTATTGCCTGCAATGAGACAGGCTTTGGCCTAGCAAACCCAAGCTATCAGGCCTGAGGCCCAGGGCTGCAAGGAGGCAGTCGTGGAAGGCGGGGCTCACATGGAGGCAGCTCTGAAAGGCTGGGCTGCAAGGATGCAGCTGCGGTAGGCTGGGGGAGTTTGAGCCAGAGAAGCCTCAGGCCATAAGGCCACAAGCTGGGGTTGCAGGAGGCAACCGGGTAGGCAGAGGTGCGCCCGTGGCCAGGAGAAACTGCAGTCTGTCCGGAGGGGCTAGTGAGGGACTGGCAGCGGGCCACGGAGGGCGCTGAGGACCTGTGTGTTCCAGGAGGGAGCTGGGTGTTCCCGGGAAGAGCTAGGGCTCTTAGGGAGTAGGGAGGACCCTGGAAGGAGGACTGAAGGAAGAGCAATGACCCCCCCTGGAAGGGGACGCAGACCAAGATTGGAGTGGTCACCGCCGGAGGGCAGTGCCCTGACGAGACACCACACCCAAAGCCACCCTGAGGGAAGAGCCGGGCAGGGAGTGAGTCAAACCCGCCACACAAGAACAGCGGGTTCTAGATTTCAAATCCTTATTAAGAAACTCACAGCCTCCAACCGCCGGCCACAGCACAGAGTCCTTCCAACAAACAGCTCAGCACTTGAATCTCCAGACAGACAGAAGCGCGGCACACAGTTTCTTTCAGGCAACTAGCAAGTAACCCCCAAACACACAGGCTGTGTCTACACTGCACCCCTTTTCTGGAGAAGGGATGCAGATGAGACAAGTCAGAATTGCAAATGAAGTGGGGATTTAAATACCCCCCCCCCCCGCTTCATTTGCATGAACATGGCTCGGGGCTTTGCCGGAAAAAGCGCCAGTCTAGACGGGATCTTTTGGAAAATAAAGCCTTTTCCGGAAGGTCCCTTATTCCTGATTTTAAGAGGACCACCGGGAATTAAGAAAATACCAGATATTGCACATTGCACGTCTCTGGTATTTTCTGAATTTTTCTACCGGACAGAGGGTGCAAATACCAGGCTGTCCGGTAGAAAACCAGACACCTGGCAACCCTACCAGCTGGTCATTGTCAGAGCTGATCCTACTGCAGAGCAAGTCTAGGGGCTGAGCCTGAGCCCTTGTGTGGGACCAGTGAACACGGGAACTGCCCTCCTGCCTGCTGAAGTCACTGCGAGCCGGCAGAAGGGGGGGATTCAGAACATGACATGGCAGCAGCGGCAGGGCGACTGGGCTAGCAGAGAAAGGCAGCAGTGGGCCGGTGGCAGGGCGACTGGGCTAGCAGAGAAAGGCAGCAGTGGGCTGGGGGCAGGGCGACTGGGCTAGCAGAGAAAGGCAGCAGGGGGCCGGGGGCAAGGCGACTGGGCTAGCAGTGAAAGACAGCAGCGGGCCGGGGGCAGGGCGACTGGGCTAGCAGGGAAAGGCAGCAGCGGGCCGGGGGCAGGGCCACTGGGCTAGCAGAGAAAGGCAGCAGCGGGCCGGGGGCAGGGCGACGGGGCTAGCAGAGAAAGGCAGCAGTGGGCCGGGGGCAGGGCGACTGGGCTAGCAGAGAAAGGCAGCAGGGGGCCGGGGGCAGGGCGACGGCGCTAGCAGAGAAAGGCAGCAGTGGGCCGGGGGCAGGGCGACTGGGCTAGCAGAGAAAGGCAGCAGGGGGCCGGGGGCAGGGCGACTGGGCTAGCAGAGAAAGGCAGCAGCGGGCCGGGGGCAGGGCGACTGGGCTAGCAGAGAAAGGCAGCAGCGGGCCGGGGGCAGGGCGACGGGGCTAGCAGAGAAAGGCAGCAGCGGGCCGGGGGCAGGGCGACTGGGCTAGCAGAGAAAGGCAGCAGGGGGCCGGGGGCAGGGCGACTGGGCTAGCAGAGAAAGGCAGCAGGGGGCCGGGGGCAGGGCGACGGGGCTAGCAGAGAAAGGCAGAAGGGGGCCGGGGGAAGGGCGACGGGGCTAGCAGAGAAAGGCAGCAGCGTGCCGGGGGCAGGGCGACTGGGCTAGCAGAGAAAGGCAGCAGCGGGCCGGGGGCAGGGCGACTGGGCTAGCAGAGAAAGGCAGCAGCGTGCCGGGGGCAGGGCGACTGGGCTAGCAGAGAAAGGCAGCAGCGTGCCGGGGGCAGGGCGACTGGGCTAGCAGAGAAAGGCAGCAGCGGGCCGGGGGCAGGGCAACTGGGCTAGCAGAGAAAGGCAGCAGCGGGCCGGGGGCAGGGCGACGGGGCTAGCAGAGAAAGGCAGCAGCGGGCCGGCGGCAGGGCGACTGGGCTAGCAGAGAAAGGCAGCAGCGGGCCGGGGGCAGGGCGACTGGGCTAGCAGAGAAAGGCAGCAGCGGGCCGGGGGCAGGGCGACGGGGCTAGCAGAGAAAGGCAGCAGCGGGCCGGCGGCAGGGCGAATGGGCTAGCAGAGAAAGGCAGCAGCGGGCCGGGGGCAGGGCGACTGGGCTAGCAGAGAAAGGCAGCAGCGGGCCGGGGGCAGGGCGACTGGGCTAGCAGAGAAAGGCAGCAGTGGGCCGGGGGCAGGGCGACTGGGCTAGCAGAGAAAGGCAGCAGCGGGCCGGGGGCAGGGCGACGGGGCTAGCAGAGAAAGGCAGCAGCGGGCCGGCGGCAGGGCGACTGGGCTAGCAGAGAAAGGCAGCAGCGGGCCGGGGGCAGGGCGACGGGGCTAGCAGAGAAAGGCAGCAGCGGGCCGGGGCCGGGCGACTGGGCTAGCAGAGAAAGGCAGCAGCGGGCCGGGGGCAGGGCGACTGGGCTAGCAGAGAAAGGCAGCAGCGGGCCGGGGGCAGAGCGACTGGGCTAGCAGAGAAAGGCAGCAGCGGGCCGGGGGCAGGGCGACTGGGCTAGCAGAGAAAGGCAGCAGCGGGCCGGGGGCAGGGCGACTGGGCTAGCAGGGAAAGGCAGCAGCGGGCCGGGGGCAGGGCGACTGGGCTAGCAGAGAAAGGCAGCAGCGGGCCGGGGGCAGGGCGACTGGGCTAGCAGAGAAAGGCAGCAGCGGAGCCGGGGGGTAGAGCGACTGGGCTAGCAGGGAAAGGCAGCAGCGGGCCGGGGGCATGGCGACTGGGCTAGCAGAGAAAGGCAGCAAGGGGCCGGTGGCAGGGCGACTGGGTTAGCAGAGAAAGGCAGCAGCGGGCCGGGGGCAGGGCGACGGGGCTAGCAGAGAAAGGCAGCAGTGGGCCGGGGGCAGGGCGACTGGGCTAGCAGAGAAAGGCAGCAGGGGGCCGGGGGCAGGGCGACTGGGCTAGCAGAGAAAGGCAGCAGGGGGCCGGGGGCAGGGCGACTGGGCTAGCAGAGAAAGGCAGCAGGGGGCCGGGGGCAGGGCGACTGGGCTAGCAGAGAAAGGCAGCAGGGGGCCGGGGGCAGGGCGACTGGGCTAGCAGAGAAAGGCAGCAGGGGGCCGGGGGCAGGGCGACTGGGCTAGCAGAGAAAGGCAGCAGCGGGCCGGGGGCAGGGCGACTGGGCTAGCAGAGAAAGGCAGCAGCGGAGCCGGGGGCAGGGCGACTGGGCTAGCAGAGAAAGGCAGCAGGGGGCCGGGGGCAGGGCGACTGGGCTAGCAGAGAAAGGCAGCAGGGGGCCGGGGGCAGGGCGACTGGGCTAGCAGAGAAAGGCAGCAGCGGGCCGGGGGCAGGGCCACTGGGCTAGCAGAGAAAGGCAGCAGTGGGCCGGGGGCAGGGCGACGGGGCTAGCAGAGAAAGGCAGCAGCGGGCCGGGGGCAGGGCGACTGGGCTAGCAGAGAAAGGCAGCAGGGGGCCGGGGGCAGGGCGACTGGGCTAGCAGAGAAAGGCAGCAGGGGGCCGGGGGCAGGGCGACTGGGCTAGCAGAGAAAGGCAGCAGCGGGCCGGGGGCAGGGCGACTGGGCTAGCAGAGAAAGGCAGCAGCGGGCCGGGGGCAGGGCGACTGGGCTAGCAGAGAAAGGCAGCAGGGGGCCGGGAGCAGGGCGACTGGGCTAGCAGAGAAAGGCAGCAGCGGGCCGGGGGCAGGGCGACTGGGCTAGCAGAGAAAGGCAGCAGTGGGCTGGGGGCAAGGCGACTGGGCTAGCAGAGAAAGGCAGCAGCGGGCCGGGGGCAGGGCCACTGGGCTAGCAGAGAAAGGCAGCAGCGGGCCGGGGGCAGGGCGACGGGGCTAGCAGAGAAAGGCAGCAGCGGGCCGGCGGCAGGGCGACTGGGCTAGCAGAGAAAGGCAGCAGCGGGCCGGGGGCAGGGCGACTGGGCTAGCAGAGAAAGGCAGCAGCGGGCCGGGGGCAGGGCGACTGGGCTAGCAGAGAAAGGCAGCAGCGGGCCGGGGGCAGGGCGACTGGGCTAGCAGAGAAAGGCAGCAGCGGAGCCGGGGGCAGAGCGACTGGGCTAGCAGAGAAAGGCAGCAGCGGAGCCGGGGGCAGGGCGACTGGGCTAGCAGAGAAAGGCAGCAGCGGGCCGGGGGCAGGGCGACGGGGCTAGCAGAGAAAGGCAGCAGTGGGCCGGGGGCAGGGCGACGGGGCTAGCAGAGAAAGGCAGCAGCGGAGCCGGGGGCAGGGCGACGGGGCTAGCAGAGAAAGGCAGCAGCGGAGCCGGGGGCAGGGCGACTGGGCTAGCAGAGAAAGGCAGCAGCGGGCCGGGGGCTGGGCGACTGGGCTAGCAGAGAAAGGCAGCAGCGGAGCCGGGGGCAGGGCGACGGGGCTAGCAGAGAAAGGCAGCAGCGGGCCGGGGGCAGGGCGACTGGGCTAGCAGAGAAAGGCAGCAGTGGGCCGGGGGCAGGGCGACGGGGCTAGCAGAGAAAGGCAGCAGCGGGCCGGGGGGCAGGGCGACTGGGCTAGCAGAGAAAGGCAGCAGCGGGCCGGGGGCAGGGCGACTGGGCTAGCAGAGAAAGGCAGCAGGGGGCCGGCGGCAGGGCGACTGGGCTAGCAGAGAAAGGCAGCAGCGGAGCCGGGGGCAGGGCCACTGGGCTAGCAGAGAAAGGCAGCAGCGGGCCGGGGGCAGGGCGACTGGGCTAGCAGAGAAAGGCAGCAGCGGGCCGGGGGCAGGGCGACTGGGCTAGCAGAGAAAGGCAGCAGCGGGCCGGGGGCAGGGCGACTGGGCTAGCAGAGAAAGGCAGCAGCGGGCCGGGGGCAGGGCGACGGGGCTAGCAGAGAAAGGCAGCAGCGGGCCGGGGGCAGGGCGACTGGGCTAGCAGAGAAAGGCAGCAGCGGGCCGGGGGCAAGGCGACGGGGCTAGCAGAGAAAGGCAGCAGCGGGCCGGGGGCAGGGCGACTGGGCTAGCAGAGAAAGGCAGCAGCGGGCCGGGGGCAGGGCGACTGGGCTAGCAGAGAAAGGCAGCAGCGGGCCGGGGGCAGGGCGACGGGGCTAGCAGAGAAAGGCAGCAGCGGGCCGGGGGCAGGGCGACTGGGCTAGCAGAGAAAGGCAGCAGCGGGCCGGGGGCAGGGCGACTGGGCTAGCAGAGAAAGGCAGCAGCGGGCCGGCGGCAGGGCGACTGGGCTAGCAGAGAAAGGCAGCAGTGGGCCGGGGGCAGGGCCACTGGGCTAGCAGAGAAAGGCAGCAGCGGGCCGGGGGCAGGGCGACTGGGCTAGCAGAGAAAGGCAGCAGCGGGCCGGGGGCAGGGCGACGGGGCTAGCAGAGAAAGGCAGCAGCGGGCCGGGGGGCAGGGCGACTGGGCTAGCAGAGAAAGGCAGCAGTGGACCGGGGGCAGGGCGACGGGGCTAGCAGAGAAAGGCAGCAGCGGGCCGGGGGCAGGGCGACTGGGCTAGCAGAGAAAGGCAGCAGTGGGCCGGGGGCAGGGCGACTGGGCTAGCAGAGAAAGGCAGCAGTGGACCGGGGGCAGGGCGACTGGGCTATCAGAGAAAGGCAGCAGTGGACCGGGGGCAGGGCGACTGGGCTATCAGAGAAAGGCAGCAGTGGGCCGGGGGCTGGGCGACTGGGCTAGCAGAGAAAGGCAGCAGTGGACCGGGGGCAGGGCGACTGGGCTATCAGAGAAAGGCAGCAGCAGGCCGGGGGCAGGGCGACTGGGCTAGCAGAGAAAGGCAGCAGCGGGCCGGGGGCAGGACGACTGGGCTAGCAGAGAAAGGCAGCAGCGGGCCGGCGGCAGGGCGACTGGGCTAGCAGAGAAAGGCAGCAGCAGGCCGGGGGCAGGACGACGGGGCTAGCAGAGAAAGGCAGCAGCGGGCCGGGGGCAGGACGACTGGGCTAGCAGAGAAAGGCAGCAGCGGGCCGGGGGCAGGGCGACTGGGCTAGCAGAGAAAGGCAGCAGCAGGCCGGGGGCAGGGCGACGGGGCTAGCAGAGAAAGGCAGCAGCGGGCCGGGGGCAGGGCGACTGGGCTAGCAGAGAAAGGCAGCAGCGGAGCCGGGGGCAGGGCGACGGGGCTAGCAGAGAAAGGCAGCAGCTGGCCGGGGGCAGGGCGACTGGGCTAGCAGAGAAAGGCAGCAGCGGGCCGGGGGCAGGGCCACTGGACTAGCAGAGAAAGGCAGCAGCGGGCCGGGGGCAGGGCGACTGGGCTAGCAGAGAAAGGCAGCAGCGGGCCGGGGGCAGGGCGACGGGGCTAGCAGAGAAAGGCAGCAGCAGGCCGGGGGCAGGGCGACTGGGCTAGCAGAGAAAGGCAGCAGCGGGCCGGGGGCAGGGCGACTGGGCTAGCAGAGAAAGGCAGCAGCGGGCCGGGGGCAGGGCGACTGGGCTAGCAGAGAAAGGCAGCAGCGGGCCGGCGGCAGGGCGACTGGGCTAGCAGAGAAAGGCAGCAGCGGGCCGGGGGCAGGGCGACTGGGCTAGCAGAGAAAGGCAGCAGCGGGCCGGGGGGCAGGGCGACTGGGCTAGCAGAGAAAGGCAGCAGCGGGCCGGGGGCAGGGCGACTGGGCTAGCAGAGAAAGGCAGCAGCGGGCCGGCGGCAGGGCGACTGGGCTAGCAGAGAAAGGCAGCAGCGGAGCCGGGGGCAGGGCCACTGGGCTAGCAGAGAAAGGCAGCAGCGGGCCGGGGGCAGGGCGACTGGGCTAGCAGAGAAAGGCAGCAGCGGGCCGGGGGCAGGGCGACGGGGCTAGCAGAGAAAGGCAGCAGCGGGCCGGGGCCGGGCGACTGGGCTAGCAGAGAAAGGCAGCAGCGGGCCGGGGGCAGGGCGACTGGGCTAGCAGAGAAAGGCAGCAGCGGGCCGGGGGCAGGGCGACGGGGCTAGCAGAGAAAGGCAGCAGCGGGCCGGGGGCAGGGCGACTGGGCTAGCAGAGAAAGGCAGCAGCGGGCCCGGGGCAAGGCGACTGGGCTAGCAGAGAAAGGCAGCAGCGGGCCGGGGGCAGGGCGACTGGGCTAGCAGAGAAAGGAAGCAGCGGGCCGGGGGCAGGGCGACTGGGATAGCAGAGAAAGGCAGCAGTGGGCCGGGGGCAGGGCCACTGGGCTAGCAGAGAAAGGCAGCAGCGGGCCGGGGGCAGGGCGACTGGGCTAGCAGAGAAAGGCAGCAGCGGGCCGGGGGCAGGGCGACGGGGCTAGCAGAGAAAGGCAGCAGCGGGCCGGGGGCAGGGCGACTGGGCTAGCAGAGAAAGGCAGCAGTGGGCCGGGGGCAGGGCGACTGGGCTATCAGAGAAAGGCAGCAGGGGGCCGGCGGCAGGGCGACTGGGCTAGCAGAGAAAGGCAGCAGCGGGCCGGGGGCAGGGCGACTGGGCTAGCAGAGAAAGGCAGCAGCAGGCCGGGGGCAGGGCGACGGGGCTAGCAGAGGAAGGCAGCAGTGGGCCGGGGCCGGGCGACTGGGCTAGCAGAGAAAGGCAGCAGCGGGCCGGGGGCAGGGCGACTGGGCTAGCAGAGAAAGGCAGCAGCGGGCCGGGGGCAGGGCGACGGGGCTAGCAGAGAAAGGCAGCAGTGGGCCGGGGGCAGGGCGACTGGGCTAGCAGAGAAAGGCAGCAGTGGGCCGGGGGCAAGGCGACGGGGCTAGCAGAGAAAGGCAGCAGTGGGCCGGGGGCAGGGCGACTGGGCTAGCAGAGAAAGGCAGCAGTGGGCCGGGGGCAGGGCGACGGGGCTAGCAGAGAAAGGCAGCAGCAGGCCGGGGGCAGGGCGACGGGGCTAGCAGAGAAAGGCAGCAGCGGGCCGGGGGCAGGGCGACTGGGCTAGCAGAGAAAGGCAGCAGCGGGCCGGGGGCAGGGCGACTGGGCTAGCAGAGAAAGGCAGCAGCGGGCCGGGGGCAGGGCGACTCGGCTAGCAGAGAAAGGCAGCAGCAGGCCGGGGGCAGGGCGACGGGGCTAGCAGAGAAAGGCAGCAGCGGGCCGGGGGCAGGGCGACTGGGCTAGCAGAGAAAGGCAGCAGCGGGCCGGGGGCAGGGCGACTGGGCTAGCAGAGAAAGGCAGCAGCGGGCCGGGGGCAGGGCGACGGGGCTAGCAGAGAAAGGCAGCAGTGGGCCGGGGGCAGGGCGACGGGGCTAGCAGAGAAAGGCAGCAGTGGGCCGGGGGCAGGGCGACTGGGCTAGCAGAGAAAGGCAGCAGTGGGCCGGGGGCAGGGCGACTGGGCTAGCAGAGAAAGGCAGCAGCGGGCCGGGGGCAGGGCGACTGGGCTAGCAGACAAAGGCAGGAGCGGGCCGGGGGCAGGGCGACTGGGCTAGCAGAGAAAGGCAGCAGCGGGCCGGGGGCAGGGCGACTGGGCTAGCAGAGAAAGGCAGCAGTGGGCCGGGGGCAGGGCGACTGGGCTAGCAGAGAAAGGCAGCAGTGGGCCGGGGGCAGGGCGACTGGGCTAGCAGAGAAAGGCAGCAGTGGGCCGGGGGCAGGGCGACCGGGCTAGCAGAGAAAGGCGGCAGCGGGCCGGCGGCAGGGCGACCGGGCTAGCAGAGAAAGGCGGCAGGGCGACGGGGCTAGCAGAGAAAGGCAGCAGCGGGCCGGGGGCAGGGCGACTGGGCTAGCAGAGAAAGGCAGCAGTGGGCCGGGGGCAGGGCGACTGGGCTAGCAGAGAAAGGCAGCAGCGGGCCGGGGGCAGGGCGACCGGGCTAGCAGAGAAAGGCAGCAGTGGGCCAGGGATTAGGGCGACTAGGCTAGCAGAGAAAGGCAGCAGCGGGCCGGGGGCAGGGCGACTGGGCTAGCAGAGAAAGGCAGCAGCGGGCCCGGGGCAGGGCGACTGGGCTAGCAGAGAAAGGCAGCAGCGGGCCGGGGGCAGGGCGACTGGGCTAGCAGAGAAAGGCAGCAGGGGGCCGGGGGCAGGGCGACTGGGCTAGCAGAGAAAGGCAGCAGCGGGCCGGGGGCAGGGCGACGGGGCTAGCAGAGAAAGGCAGCAGTGGGCCGGGGGCAGGGCGACTGGGCTAGCAGAGAAAGGCAGCAGTGGGCCGGGGGCAGGGCGACTGGGCTAGCAGAGAAAGGCAGCAGCGTGCTGGGGGCAGGGCGACTGGGCTAGCAGAGAAAGGCCGCAGCGGGCCGGGGGCAGGGCGACTGGGCTAGCAGAGAAAGGCAGCAGCGGGCCGGGGGCAGGGCGACTGGGCTAGCAGAGAAAGGCAGCAGCGGGCCGGGGGCAGGGCGACTGGGCTAGCAGAGAAAGGCAGCAGTGGGCCGGGGGCAGGGCGACTGGGCTAGCAGAGAAAGGCAGCAGGGGGCCGGGGGCAGGGCGACTGGGCTAGCAGAGAAAGGCAGCAGGGGGCCGGGGGCAGGGCGACGGGGCTAGCAGAGAAAGGCAGCAGGGGGCCGGGGGCAGGGCGACTGGGCTAGCAGAGAAAGGCAGCAGGGGGCCGGGGGCAGGGCGACGGGGCTAGCAGAGAAAGGCAGCAGCGGGACGGGGGCAGGGCGACTGGGCTAGCAGAGAAAGGCCGCAGCGGTCCGGGGGCAGGGCGACTGAGCTAGCAGAGAAAGAAATTGTGACTAGCGCTCATGCTGGCCCTCAGGGGGGCGGCGGGATGGCTCACGGGGATTAGGCAGATATTTGGAACTGACCGTTATCTTCCCTGTGCTATGAGCAAACTCATACGTCTACACTGGCAGCTTTTCACGCAAGAACTCTTTTGCAGAAAAGTTCTTGTGCAAAAACGCTTCCACAAGGGGGCGTCTACACTGCCATGTGCTTTTGCACAAGAGATGTGCTTTTGCACAAGAGCGTCTATGGCAGTGTAGACACTCTCTTGCGCAAGAAAGCTCTGATGGTCTGTGACGGGGCAGCGCCGCCCCGCACTTTAGATCCCCTGGTCACTGTGTGCTTTGCGGCGCGAGGGGCAGGATGCCGGCGGTGCACCAGCTGTTCAGCCACTGCCAAACAGGCACACCACAGCCAGCTCCCTCAAGACTGCAGCGGAAGGGGAGGGGGAGGAGGAAGCAGATTAACAACGTAAGCTGACATCAGCACGCCGAAAGAAAGGGGAGGTGCACGCAATGGGGGGGAGAGGAAGTAGCCCAGGGCGAGGCAGCAGAGGTAAGACATGGGCTGGCGAATTGTGGCGGAAAGCCCCGCCGGTCGGACAGGACTGCAGCCAAGTCCTTGTCCGTAGGGCCCTGGGCTGGGCCCCCTCTCCCTGCCATACCCAAGGAGGGTCGTCTGGTGACTCAGGTAAATCATCACTTCCGGTCATAAGGCAAGATCCGACTACCATTAATTAAATCAAAGACGGGTAAAAGACTTGAAGCGCGTGGACTTGGAGTGAGGTGGCGGGACCTTAGCAACTGTGTTAATAAGGACTCAATAAACAGACTGGGCACCCACCAGTCACATGGCCATTTTAACCAGAGGGGCTTCTTGCACAAGAAATTCATGTTGCCTGTCTACACTGGCCTCTTCTGGAAGAGCTCTTGCGCCAGAGGGGAGAGGAATAGCTCTTCCGGAAGAAGCCCTGTTTTCCAACGCTGTACCGGCAATTCACTTCTGGAAGAACACTCGTGCAGTGTAAACAGCCCAAGTTTTTGCGGAAGAACAGCTGTTCTTGCACAAGGAGCTGCCAGTGTAGAGTAGCCCATATGCACTTCGTTTCCACTGGCTTCAAGGGGCTTTGGATCAGACTTCATGACTTGGGCATCTGGGGTCTGATACTGGTGTGAATGGTCGTGAGGCTGCTGCTGTTTAGGGCCAAAAATGCCAGTACTGAGAGTTTCACACTTGAGACTTAGCGGGCATCCTTCGGTCTCAAGAGACCCTGCGTCTGAGCACCCCAGTTGGGTTTCCGGCAGTGGCGAACGTTGCTGGGTGTATTTAAAGGTGACATTTCCACCCTCTGGGCTGGGTTTAGCTGGGCTGCTTGGTCTCAGAACTCCAGAGCCCTTTGGTAAGCTCCTGTCTTGAGTGTCCACGTTTGTCCACATCCATGTCCACTTCGTTGAGGTCGCGTTCGCACTCATCCTTGAAAGGCAATTTTGGGCATCCTTTGGGTCCTTTCCCAAATGCAGTTTGCCACGGATGCTGTCCTTTGGGGTGCACCCATCATTCATCTGGCCCCAGGCGGTGGAGGCGTCTCTGTCTGGGGGCTGTTTGCATGCTGGGCATGCTGGTGTGGGTGGCTCTGCCCCTCCAGGAGATTCCCAAGGTTTGGCAAAGGGACCGGGCCGCTTTTCCTGCCGAGAGCGAAGGTCTGTGTCTCACTCCCATACAGAAGTGTGCTGGTAACACACGCACCAGGCACTCTGATCTGTGTGCTGTTCTGTCAGCTCATGCGTCCGGCTGTAACCAAGGCTGATCCGCGAGCGGCAGTGCTTCCTGTCTGACGTGCGTCAGCTGCTCAGAGCCGAGAAAGGGATTATCATCTGTGCCTGCTGAGCCATCTGTTTCTGACGCACACTGGCTGACCTTGACCCGGGTCACCCTATCGCTGACGGTTTCTTGCCAGCGTGATCTGCTGCTGGTGGCGCCTGGCTGTCAACCATTTCAAGGCAGGCACCCGTGTGTCCTGGACGTGTTTCTTCAGCCACCTCAGTCTGCCAAACAGCACCTGGCAATCTGCTGTTGTCCACCTCACCACACAGCCGGCTCCTGGGGACCGTGGGGCACTGATCTTCCACCCGGAGCAGTGACTATGTTCCAAACCCCGGATAACGACCCTGCCACAGGGCGTAGCGCACGGCCTGCAGAGACTGTACACGGACACAGCAAGTCCAGGTCTCACACCCATCCAGGAAGCTGGACAGCAACATCACTTTAGAGACCAGGACTGAAACTTAATACCAAGTTGCTGCCAGACTCTGCCTAACGACCAGAGCTGTTGATGATGTTGAGCTTTGTTGCACAGCTTGTCAGCTCCTTCTCCAGAGAGCGGACGTCTGGAACCCCATCCCGCGGCGGGTGCTTATGGCGGCTTTTGGTTTTATGCAGAGTTTCCCAGCACAGGTTAATCTATGGCCTCTCTCTTGCCCAGCGATTGCCAGCCCTGCGAATCTGCAGGCCCTGCGAATCTCTTGGGGCGTCAGACAGAGCAGCATCTATGCAAACTCCTCCACACATTCCCCCATCACTTAGCCCCAGCATGTTGACAGATTTTTCTGGACAACCCATTGTCTATAATCGCAGCAAAAGCCCAGGTCTCCTGGGGCTGTCAAACGCATTTGCCAGGTCAGTAAAGAAAGTGGGATGATCCCGTTGCTGTTCTAATTCACCTGAAGGCTACAAATATCATGCCTGCTCTTCCTCCCATTGGCCTAAAAGTGCACTGTGATGCCAGTGGCATATGATTAGCAGATGCTCAGGGAGTCCCCTAGTCAGAGCCTTCCCCGGGATGAAGAATACGAGCTCCCATGAGAGCTACCAGTCGGAGTTTTCACCTTTCCTCTTCTCTATGGTATCGATGGCAGGAGGCTGGGGAAGCACTGGGATGGGTTCCCTAGGGACAGGGTGGAATCTGTCCCAGCTTTTTAAGTCTCGGCTTGACCGAGCCCTGTCTGGGACGATTGAGTTGGGTTGGTCCTGCTTTGGGCAAGGAGCTGGACTCGATGCCTCCTGAGGTCTCTTCCAGCCCTGGGATTCTGGGACACAACGGGAACCCGCGGAGCAGACCCAATGGAGGCTGTGCAAGAGCAGCGGGTCCCTGCCCAGCCCCCGTGGGCTCAGGTCCCACCTCCCAGAGTTCCCTGTATTGGGGGGCTCTGGGCACTGGCCGTGGGCCCCCCGGGGGTTCTTGGAGTCTCTTCAGTCTGTGTGGAGGGGAGGCTGGCGGTGATGCCGCCGTGTTCTCTAGCCCCTGGGGGTCCTTCCTTAGACAGGAGGTGCACAAGGCCGGGAGCCAGGTGGGGGCTTCCCACAGGGGATGGGGCGAAGCCTGAGATACAGCTAGGCCGGTGGGTGTGGGGGGGGAGAAATCTCTGAGACACTCAGGGTGTCTCGGGGGTGGGGCCAGTGTTCACCTGGCTGGACCCGGCTGGTTCGTGTCCTCTCAGCCCTGGCGTATCGGCTTCATTTGCATGTTGTCCACTCAAATCTTCCACAGTATCAGGCATCTGCACAGCCCTGATGGCTCCCCCCAAGTGTTTCATCATCACGAGAGTCATTGGCCTGCTCAGCAGGGGGCGCTGCAGGCCCATCCCCTGGGCCATCTCCACCCAGCCGGGCCATGTTTGCATGGGACAGGGACAGGGACAGGGACAGGGATGGGTCGGGAGGGGCAGGACGAGCTGTCCCCAGTGGCTCCGTCCCAGCTCTGCTTTCCAGGGTGCAGGCTGGTCTCAGACACTCCTGCGGCGGTGCCCAGACCAGGCCGTGGCCGCGTAGCCTGTTCGGGTGGTTGGCTGGGCTCTGGGGATGCACAGCTGTAACCGAGGGCAGAACTGGGCTCCGTGGCGCCAGGACTGGCTGTGGCAGAGACCTGAGCCTTTCCATGGACACGGACCTAAGGGAGATGGGACCGTGGTCTGATGCCTGATACTCCCCCTGCCTGAATCGCTTTGCACGGGCTGGGCCCTCCAGTGAGTAGCGAAGGGGCGACGGGGGGGGGCAGTTGCCCCCGGCTGCCACACTAAGGGGGCACCAATTTAGTCCCCCTTCACATGGCTCGCCTGCTCCTCCTCCGCCTGCTGGCCCGGGCTGGAGCCTCCTCCCTGCCTCTCTGGGCCCGGCCCCAAACAGAGCGGGGGGCCAGGGGAAGACATGGTACAAGCTCCCCCCCTACTCCCAGGGTCGGGCTCAGCTGTGTGCCAGGTTTGGGGGGGCGTACATTTTGCCTTTGCCCCAGGGTGAATAACACCCTCGCTACACCTCTGGGGGCCTCCCACCCTGCCCCCGGCCCCACCAGCCCTGAGGGCCCTGTTTGCCTGTTGGGGCTGAAATTCCTGTGACCTTTGAACTGTCCCAGGGGACTGGTAAATATTTGAGGCTAGACCAGCCTGGGGCAGTGACCTGAGGCCGGATCTCTGCAGCCCTGGAGCTGACACAGGGCCAGAGCAAGTGGGCTGCAGCCCCCTTGTGTAGGTGTCTGCAGTGTATGGGGGGCAGCCCTCTGCCCTCCCCCTTGTCTCAAACCCAACTCACTCCCTTGGGTTTTCTGGGAGTCTCCCTGCGGGACCCAGCCTGTCCCAATGGATCGTACATCCCTCTCCCGCCCCCACCAGACCTCTGTGCTGCACAGGACTTTGCTGAGACACAAGGCACACTCCTTCCTCAGCCCCTCCCCATCTGACCAGCCCTGGCCGGGCAGTGAACGAGGCTCAGTGCACACCCACCCCACTGCAGGGAGTCAGAATGGACCAGGGTGGGTGCTATGGGGCAGCAGGTGTCTCTGTTACCCAGCCGCTTTGCCCATGGCTCAAGGAAACCCCAGCTCTCCTCTGCCCCCAGGAGCGAGGACAAATGTAGAAACTGAGTTCTCCTCCCACCCCAGCTGGGGGTCTGCCGGTGGCATGTGCGTCTGTGCACATGTGTTTGTGCGTGCCCAAGTGTGACTGCGAGTGCTCAGCCAGCTGGGAGGTTGCTGCACCCTGAGTAATTATTTCATACCATAAACCTCCTGGAAAGCACCTTATTCCCGCCATGCAGCTGAGCGCTGGGGGTAGGAAATGCTGAACCAAGGAACACACAGGGGCTGTGTCTAGACTGGCAAGTTTTCCGCAAAATCATCTGCTTTTGCGGAAAAACTTGCCAGCTGTCTACACTGGCCGCTTGAATTTCTGCAAAAGCACTGACGATCTCATGTAAGAGTGTCACTGCTTTTGCGGAAAAACTATGCTGCTCCCATTCGGGCAAAAGTCTTTTTCCAAAAGACTTTTGCACAAAAGGGCCAGTGTAGACAGCTCAGATTTGTTTTCCGCAAAAAAGCCCCGATCGCAAAAATGTCGATTGGGGCTTTTTTGCGGAAAAGTGCGTCTAGATTGGCACGGACGCTTTTCCGCAAAAATTGCTTTTGGGGAAAAGCGTCCTGCCAATCTAGACGCTCTTTTCCGAAAATGCTTTTAACGGAAAACTTTTCTGTTAAAAGCATTTTCGGAAAATCCTTCCAGTGTAGACGTAGCCAGGCTGTGATTGTGTGAGCACAGACTGCGCTTGATTTACCTGACAAGGTGGCTGAATGGGGCTTATCCGGGACATCTGCACTGGGCATCGCTGAACGTTTCCCTTTAGACTTTGTAAACTTCATGCTCCTGTGATGGAGTCTTGGGTTTCGTTTCCAGTGCTGGGGGAGGATTAAAGAAAAGCATTTCCCTACATGCCACTGTACAGACCCCACCCTAGGGCAGATATAAATGGGCAGTTTCAGAACGGCAAGAGGGAACTAGTGGTGTCCAGAAGGGGTTTGTACTAGGACTCATCCTATTCAACATATTCATAAATGACCTGGAGAATGCAGTAAACGCTGAATTGGCAAAATTTGCAGATGATACAAAATTGCTCAAAATAGTTGAGTCAAAAGCAAACTATGAAGAACTTCAAAAGGATCTTACAAAACAAGGTGACTGGGCTACAAAGTGTCAGATGAATTTGTTGATAAATGCAAGGGAAGGCATATTGGAAAACATAATCCCAGCTACACCCTTCCCCCGCCCCCCACTCCTCTCCCCCTCCCCCCACTCGTCAGTTGCCCTTACAGTACTTCTGCCACTTCTAAAAGCGATGTGGCCCTGGTCCTCTGGTATTCCTGTTCCAGTCCCCTTCTCTGCATTGTTACTGATCATTCTAAAATTTCATCTGGCAATGGACCAATGCCTTTGTTAGAATTCATTTTGTTCTTAACATACTTTAAAACTGGTTCTTATTGTCCTTAACTCTGCTGGCCTTCTATTTCATTTTGTGTCATAGAACACTAGAACTGGAATGGACCTCGAGAGTCATCGAGTCCAGCCCTCACGGCAGGGCCCAGTACTATCTAGACCATCCCTGATAGACATTTATCTAACCTGCTCTTCAATATCTCCCGAGATGGAGATTCCACAACCTCCTTGGGCAATTTATTCCAGTGTTTGACCACCCTGACAGTTAGGAACTTTTTCCTAATGTCCAACCTAAACCTCCCTTGCTGCAGTTTAAAGGTATGTCTACACTAGCCCCCTAGTTCGAACCAGGGAGGCTAATCTAGGCTTTCGAAGTTACCTGAAGTATAACAGTTAACTTGAACAAAGGACTTAGTTCAAGTGAACGTTTGACTGCTGCATGTAGCCGCGGGCAGTTAGTTCGGACTAAGGGGATTTAAAAATGGCGCCCGGACGGAAAGATGCAAATAAAGCCTGGGATATTTAAATCCCGGGCTTCATTTGCAACTTCAAATGCCTACCTGCCTAGTTCGAACTAGGGGGCTAGTGTAGATATACCCTCAGCCCATTGCTTCTTGTTCTATCCTCAGGAGCCAGGCAGAACAAGTTTTCTCCCTCCTCCTTGTGACATCCTTTGAGATACCTGAAAACAGCTATCATGTCCCCTCTCAGTCTTCCCCTTCCCAAACTGAACAAGCCCAATTCTTTCAGTCTTCCCTCATAGCTCATGTTCTCTAGAACTTTAAGCATTCTTGTTCCTCTTTTCTGGACCTTCTCCAATTTCTCCATATCTTTCTTGAAATGCGGTGCCCAGAACTGGACATAATACTCCAATTGAGGCCTAATCAGTGTAGAATAGAGCGGAAGAATGACTTCTTGTGTCTTGCTCACAACACTCCTGTTAATGCATTCCAGAATCATGTTTGCTTTTTTTCATAGAATCATAGAGCTGTAAGAGACCTCAGGCAGTCATCAAGTCCAGCCCTCTGCCCAAAGCAGGACGAATCCCAACTAAATCAACCCAGCCAGGGGTTGTCAAGCCGAGACTTAAAAACCTCTAGGGATGGAGATTCCACCCCCTCCCTAGGGAGCCTATCTTAGGGTATGTCTACACTACAAAGTTAATTCGAACTAACAGCCGTTAGTTCGAATTAACTTTGATAGGCACTACACATGCAAACTGCTAGTTCGAACTTAATTCGAACTAGTGGAGCGCTTAATTCGAACTAGGTAAACCTCATTCTACGAGGACTAACGCCTAGTTCGAATTAACTAGTTCGAATTAAGGGCTGTGTAGCCATTTAATTCGAACTAGTGGGAGGCTAGCCCTCCCCAGCTTTCCCTGGTGGCCACTCTGGCCAACACCAGGGAAACTCTTCTGCCCCCCTCCTGAGCCCCGGAGCCCTTAAAGGGCCACGGGCTAGCTACAGTGTTTGTGCCAGTTGCAAGCCTGCCAGCACCCAGCCAGCAGACCCTGCACCTGCCACAACATGAGCCAGCCACCTGATGCCACCCAGCCCTCTGCCTCTTCCCGGGATCAGGCTGGCGGCTCCCAGGAGCCTGCCCAGGGCCGCAAGAGGCGGGCACCCACTTGGTCCTCATCGAGGTTTGGGGGGAAGCCTCCAATGTCCAAGATCTCCACACTAGCCACAGGAATGCGGCCGTGTACAGCCGCATGGCTGCCAGCCTGGCTGCCAGAGGCTACCAGCGGAGCCGGGAGCAGGTCCGCTGTAAAATCAAGGACCTGCAGCAGTCCTACTCCCGGGCCTGCCAGCCAGGGGCCGACCCGGAGGCCTGCCCCCACTTTCAGGCCCTGGACTGCATCCTGGGGGCTCACGTCGTCCATGCCCCCCGGGTGGTGATCGACCTCGGGGCAGAGGGACCCGTCACTGACACCGAGGAGGAGGAGCCGGAGGAGAGCCAGGAGCCTGCCGGGAGCCTGCCCAGGACCCAGGACCCCCGAGAAACCCCACAGACCACATCACCTGTGTCGTCCGAGGCCAGGGAGGGCTCCACATGTGAGTGCCATCATGGTCCCCTTATGTGTACGGGGGGCTGGGGGGAGAGGGAGCCCAGGGACCGTGCGCCTGGGCCTTGCCCACCATGGAGCAGCAGCTGGGTGTCATGCAGAGGCCTTGGCCTTGGCCTTGGCCTTGGCCTTGGCCTTGCAGAGGGGGGCTGGGTTTCACCCATCTTGTCCCCAGGGAGAATTGACCGCTGCTCTTGTTTCACCACAGCCGCAGCACCTGGGACTGCAGGGCGCATCACCCCGCCTGCAACAGCCCGGGCCAGCAGGCGTGCCAGGAACCAGGAGGACTACCAGCGGCGACACCTCTGGTTCCTGGAGCAGCTGCTCCGCAACCAGGAGCACTGGGTCAGCGGAGTTTGGAGGCGCTGGAGGAGCAGGGCCGTGCCCTCAGCGGCCACCTCCAGACCCTGGTCGACTGGTTCCTGCCTCCTCCTGCTCCAGCTTCTGCGGCTGCCCCAGCTCTCACTCCTCCTCCCACCCCTGCTGCCCCTGCCCCTGCTCCCCCTGCTGTCCCTGCTCCCCCTCCCGCTTCCTCCGCACCCCTGTCCCTCCTGCCCCACCCTCCACACTCATTCCCCCCCGACGCCCCCGCACCCGCAGTGCTGCGAGACGGGAGAGCCAGCCCAACCCCCAACCCTGAGCTTTCCCTTCCCTTCCTCCCCTTCCACCCCCTTCTAGCTCCCTCCACCCAGGTATCCCCCTCCCCTCTCCCACCCTCACTCCTCCCTCCCCGCACCCCAGTTATGTAAAATAAAAAGAGATTTTTTTTCCCAAAACAGGTGTCTTTATTTGACATTAGGAAGGGGGGTTAGGTAGGGAAAAGGGGAAGGGGGGGAGGGTGGAAGAAGGCCCCAGTGGGGCATGCAGGGAGAGTTCAGTCCTCCTCCTCCACATGGAAGCTCTCCCGCAGGGCTTCCCGGATCCGGATGGCCCCCCGCTGGGCTTCCCGGATGGCGGCGGTGCTGGGCTGAGCGTAGTGGCCAGCCATGCGGTCAGCCTCAGCCATCCAGACTGGCAGGAAATCCTCCCCCTTTTGCTCGCACAAATTGTGCAGCATACAACATGCTGCCACCACGGGAGGGATGTTGTGCTCTGCGAGGTCGAAACGGGTGAGGAGGCATCTAAATCAGGCTTTCAGTCGCTCGAAGGCCCTCTCAATCAGGATGCGGGCCCTGGTCAGCCTCGCATTGAAGGCCTGGCAGGAGGGGTTGAGGTGCCCCGTGTACGGCTTCATCAGCCAGGGCTGTAGGGGTAGGCCGCATCCCCTACCAGGCACATGGGCATGTCCACGTCCCCGACCCTGATGTGGCGGTCGGGGAAGAAGGTCCCGGCCTGCAGCCTCTGGCACACGGAGGAGTACCGGTACACCTGTACGTCGTGTGCCTTGCCGGACCAGCCCACATTAATGTCCGTGAACTGGCCCCGGTGGTCACACACGGCCTGCAGGAGGATGGAGAAATACCCCTTGCGGTTCACATACTGGGAGGCCTGGTGTTCCGGGGCACGGATGGGGATGTGTGTCCCGTCAATGGCCCCCCCCCGCAGTTGGGGAAGCCGAGGGCGCCGAACCCCCGGATGACGGCGTCCGGGTCGGTGAGGCGGACCACCCTGCGGAGCAGCACCTGGTTGATGGCCTTGACCACCTGCGGAGAGACACAGCAAAGCGCGAATCAGTGGGGCGCGTGGGTGGCTGGAAGTGTTCATGCCCTGGCAGTGCCCCGCGCCCCACTCCCGGAAGCAACACCCCCGGGCAGCGTGTAGTACGGCCGGGAGAGACCGGCCCCTCCGTTGTGGGGCACTTTCGCCTCCTCCCCCCCATCCCCCTGTTTTCCCTGGGGTGGCCCATCCCCTCCTTGCAGCCCCCCTCGCCCCTGGCCCAGTGGCCGGCGAGTGCCGTACCTGCATGAGCACTGCTCCGACGGTGGATCTCCCCACATCGAACTGGTTCCCAACGGATCGGTAGCTGTCCAGCGTGGAGAACTTCCAGAGGGCGATGGCCACATGCTTCTGGAGGGGGATGGCGGGCCTCATGCGAGTGTCCCTTCTGCGCAGGGCAGGGGCGAGCCACTCGCAGAGCTCCAGGAAGGTGTCCCTCTTCATCCTGAAGTTCTGGGTCCACTGTCTGTCTCCCCAGCGCTCCAGGACGATGCGGTCCCACCAGTCGCTGCTGGTGTCCAGATGCCAGATGCGGCGGGGTACGCCGGTGCCGGGGTGCCACCGCGGCTCCTCCACGGCCCCCAGGGCGGCCAGGCAGAGAGGCAGGGGGTTGACGTGCACCAGGTGGTGCCAGGCAGCCTCCAGCCATTGCTGACAGGCTTGCAGCAGCAAGTCCAGAAACTGCACCAGAAAGTGCAGGGTGAGCTCTGGCTCCATGTTGCCACCTGCGGCGGCCCCCCCGAAGGGAACCACCGACACAGACGGGTGCAGAGAAAAACGCTTTGCTGTCCCTCGGCGAGGTTGGCAAGCAAGCGGAAAAGCTGAGAACCGGCTGTCCAGGGGGTTCCCTTTAAGCACGAGCCTCAGATAGCCTCAGACAGCAGCCACACAAAGCAACTACTGACCTGATGCCCTGTCTGTCACGTTGCTGGATCTTGAGGGGAGCAGCCAGATCCCTGATGCACCCATAGGTGGGGGTGTTGGCCCCAAAAATGGTATAGGAGGGGGCCATGTGAGGTATTGAATTGAAGCTTATTATTTGATAATCCTATGTACGCTGTTCTGGTGTTTGTATAATGTCTGTGTGTGCAATTATTAGCATGTACTTGTATGGACACTGAAGATTTCCCTGCATGTGGTTAAGCATTGGGCAGGGCCGAGCCTGTGGACATGCTAATTACCGAGGCCCTGTGGAACAATGGCTCTCAATGGGCTATGGACATACCTAAAGAATGGGGGCTGTCACCTGAGAGCAGCCAGCAGGGGACACAGAGTTTGGCCTCTGTCCAGGTGACCGGCTACATACTAGAAGAGGCCAGGAAGGAGGTATAAAGAGGCCATGCGGTCGATGCCATTTTGTTCTCAGCTCAGCACTTCATCCCAGAGGCAGCACTGCAGGGATCGAAGAGCCCGGAAGACCTGTGAACCCATCCTGATGTTAGGATGTGCAACAAGAACTTTTAAACCAGCAGCTGTAACATCTCTGCTAGAGCCTGCATCGAGGACTGGGAGATTCGGTGCATGTAACGTACTATTCTTTAACAACCTGACTCTCAGGCTTTTCTTTCTTGTAATAATAAACCTTTAGATATAGATTCTAAAGGATTGGCCCAGCGTGATTTGTGGGTAAGATCCAGAGGGTAAATTGACCAGGGATCTGTGGCTGGTTTCTTGGAACCGGACAGAACTTGTTCGGGGTAGGTGGGATTGGGTGCTAGGACCCCCCCACCTGTGTATAGGCCCGGGGCCATCTGGGGCACGGATATTGCTGGGGTGTCGGAGGGGTTTTGCTCAGGAGGCTTCAAGCAGGCTGCTGGAGCGCTCTGTGGGACTGGTTTGTGGCCTGTTTGGAGGGGTCACCAGTCTGGGGACTGTAAGGAGCCCCGGATTTGAGCAATTCGCCCTGAGCGGATGCCCTCAGCTGTGCCCAGACACGGCCCGGTCCGTCACACTGTCAGAACCGGTTTCAGCTGCTCTTAAGTGCGCCCCAGCATCCAATCAGTGTGGATGTGCTAGTTCGAATTAGCAAAACGCTAATTCGAACTAGTTTTTAAGTCTAGATGCGCTAATTCGAATTAGCTTAGTTTGAATTAACTAATTCGAAATAAGTTAGTTCGAATTAGCGCTGTAGTGTAGACATACCCTTAGTACTTTATCACCCTCCAAAAGAAATAGATTTTCCTAATATCCAACCTAGTCCTTCTCCACTGTAACTTGAGACCATTGCTCCTTGTTCTCCATCTGTCACCGCTGAGAACAGCCTTTCTCCAGCCTCATTGGAACCTCCCTTCAGGAAGTTGAAGGCTGCTCTCAAATCCCCCCTCACTCTTTGCTTCTGCAGACTAAACAGACCCAACACCCTCAGCCTCTCCTCATAGGTCAAGTGCTCCAGCCCCTAATCATTTTGCTTGCCCTCCACTGGACCCTCTCCATGCGTCCACATCCTTTCTATAGTAGGGGCACAAGAACTGGACGCAATACTCCAGATGTGGCCTCACCAGAGCCAAATAAAGGAGACTAAGACTTCTCTGGATCTGCTGGCAATGCCCCTCCTAATGCACCCTAATATTCCATTAACCTTCTTGGCTACAAGGGCACACTGTTGACTCATATCCAGCTTCTCATCCATTGTAATCCCCAGATCCATTTCTTCTGAACTGCCAGTTAGCCAGTTGGTCCCCAGCCTGTAACAATGCTTGGTATTGTTCCGTCCCAAGTGCAGGACTCCACACTTGTCCTTGTTGAACCTCATCAGATTTCTTTTGGCCCAATCCTCTAATCTGTCTAGGTCACCCTGGACCCTATCCCTGCCCTTCAATGTATCTACTTCTCCCCCTAGCTTAGTGTCATCTGCAAACTTGCAGAGGGTGCAATCCATCCCCTCATCCAGGTCGTTAATAAAGACGTTTAACAAAACCAGTCCAAGAACAGATCCTTGAAGCACCCCGCTAGAAATCAACCGCCGACCTGACATCGAGCTGTTAATCACTATGCGGTGGGCCTGACAGTCTAGCCAGCTTCCTACCCATCTTGCAGTCCATTTATCCAATATATACTCCCTGAATTTGCTGGCAAGAATATTGTGGGAGACCGTATCAAAAGCCTTGCTAAAGTCAAGGTATATCACATCCACTGACTTTCCCACGTCGACAGAGCCAGTTACCTCATCATAGAAGCTAATCAGGTTGGTCAGACATGACTTGCCCTTTGTGAATCTAAGTTAACTATTCCTGATCACTTTCCCCTCTTCCAAGTGCTTCAGAATGGATTCCTTGAGGATCCCCTCCATGATTTTTCCGGGGACTGAGGTACGGCTCACTGGACTGTAGTTCCCTGGATTGTCCTTCTTCCCTTTTTTAAAGATGGGCCCTACATTTGCCTTTTTCCAGTCATCCGGGATCTCTCCCGATCTCCACAAGTTTTCAAAGATAATGACCAAAGGCTCCGCAATGACATCTGCCAACTCCCTCAGTACTCTTGGATGCATTAAATCCGGACCATGGATTTGTGTATGTTTAGCTTTTCTAAATAGTTCTTAACCTGTACCTTCTGCACCAAGGGCTGCCCACCTCCTTCCAATACTGCGTTTCCTAGTGCAGTAGTCTGGGAGCTGACCTTGTCTGTGAAGTCAGAGGCAAAGAAAGCATTGAGTACTTCAGCTTTTCCCACATCATCTGTCACTAGGTTACCTCCCTCATCCAGTAAGGGCCCCACACCCTCTCTGATCACCCTCTTATTGCTAACATGCCTGAAGAAACATGTCTTGTTCCCCTTCACATGCCTTGCTAGCTGAAATTCCAACTGTGCTTTTGCCTTCCTGATAACCCCCTGCATTCTCAGGCAATATATGTATACTCCTTCCTAGTCATCTGACCAAGTTTCCACTTCTTGTAAGTTTCCTTTTTGTGTTTAAGCTCACCATAGATTTTCACAGAATCATAGAATAATAGGACTGGAAGGGACCTCGAGAGGTCATCGAATCCAGCCCCCCCACCCTCAAGGCAGGACCAAGCTCCGTCTACACCATCCCTGACGGATGTCTATCTAACCTGTTCTTAAATATCTCCAGAGAGGGAGATTCCACCACCTCCCTTGGCAATTTATTCCAATATTTGACCACCCTGACAGTTAGGAATTTTTTCCTAATGTCCTAATTTTCCCAGTAAACCAGTCTGGTCACCTACCATACTTGCTTTTCTTATTGCAAGAATGGTTGCAGGATGGTTTCTTCCTGTGCCTTTAATAAGGCATCTTTAAAATCCAGCCAACTCTCCTGGACTCCTTTCCCCTTCATGTTAACATCCCAGAGAATCCTGCCCATGAGTTCTCTGTGGGAGTCAAAGCCTGATTTTCTGAAGTCCCGGGTGTGTGTTTTGCTGCTCTCCTTTCTTCCTTTGGTCAGGATCCTGAACTCGACCATCTAATGATCACTGCTGCCCAGGTTTACACCCACATCTACTTCCCCTGCTAGTTCCTCCCTGTTTGTGAGCAGCAGGTCAAACTGCACATGGCCCCTGGTCAATTTCTTTAGCACTTGTACCCGGACGTTATCCCCAACATTCTCCAAACACTTCCTGGATTGTCTGTGTACTGCTGTATTGGTCTCCCAACAGATGTCAGGGTGATTAAAGTCCCCCATGAGAACCAGGGCCTGGGATCTGGAAGCTTCTCTTAGTTGTCTGAAGGAATCCTCTTCTACCTCATCCACCTGATTTGGTCTATAGCAGACACCAACCACAACCTCACTCCTGTTGCTTCCACCTCTAAACTTAACATAAAGACTTGCAACAGGCTTTTCTCCTGCTTTGTACTAGAGTTCTGAGCAATCCTACTGCTCTCTGACATACAGTGCAACTCCTCCTCCTTTTCTCCCCTGCCTGTTCTTCCTGAACAATTTATACCCTTCCATGACAGCTCTCCAGTCATGCGAGTCATCCCACCAAGTCTCCTTTATTCCAATCAAATCATAGTTCTTTGACTGGGCCAGGGCTTCTAATTCTTCCTGCTTGTTCCCCAAACTTCTTGCGTTTGTGTATAAACACCTTAGATAACCAGTTGATTGCCTGACCTTCTCCATTTGAGTCAGGGGTCTTCCTTTGTTGCTCGTTCCTCCTTGTTATCCGACTTCCCTCAGGGCTTTGGTCACCGTACCCCAATGAACCTAGTGTAAAGCCCTCCTCACTAGGTTTGCAAGCCTGCCCACAAAGATGCTCTTTTCTCTCTTGGTTAGGTGGATCCCATCTCTTCCTAACAATCCTTGTGCCCAGAACAGAGTCCAATGGTCAAAGAAACCAATGCCCTCTCTCTGACACCACCTGACCAACCATGCGTTTACTTCCACAATTCGACGATCCCTCCCTGGACCCTTTCCTTCATCCGGAAGCATGGACGAAAACACCACTTGTGCTTCAAATTCCTTGATCCTTCTTCCCAGCACTACATAATCTGCAGTGACCCACTCACGATCATTCTTGGCCGTATTGTTAGTTCCTACATGGAGAAGCAGGAAGGGGTAGTGATCCAAATGCTTGATTAGTTTTGGAAGACTTTTGGTCACATCCTGAATTCTAGCTTCTAGTAAGCAGTACACTTCTCGAGATTCCTGGGCTGGATGGCAGATGGATGACTCCAGCCCTCTTAAGAGGGCGTCCCCGACCACCACCACCACTTGTCTTCTTCTTTTGGGGGTGGTGGTCGTGGAACCCCCCATTCCTAGGACTATGCATTGCATGCCTTCCGGTAGATGGTGTCTCCTGATTTCTTCCCTGAGAGGTCCCTGTCAAAGCATTCTCCACCGTAGTGCCTGTGCAGAGAGCCTGAAAGCGGTTACTTACCTCTTCAGGAGTGGGGGATACCTGAGTTGGCCATCTTCTCATAGAGGTTACATGCTACCAATTCTCTTCCTTATTCTGTACTGCCCTCACTGGCTCTTCAGTCTGCTGTGCCTGCGGGATTAAATGCTGCTTTCTATCAAGGAAGTCTTCATCTTCTCTGATGAATCGTAGGGCTGATGCTCATGTCCTCTAATTAGAGGACTGGTTGCCTCAAGTCCTCTAATTTTTTCTTCCAGAATGGCAACCAGTTTGCATTTAGTGCAGACAAAATCCCTTCTGTCTTCCGGGAGTAAGACAAACATGGGACATGCTGTACAGGTAACAACAGCAGACCTATCACCTCCATACCTGCCTTCCTTCAGAGAGGTTCCTCAGATGTGCTTAAACACTCCCTTGAAAAGCAGAAGAGGAAAATAATTCCAAGGAAAAGAGCACCAAACACTATGGGGCTCCCTCCAGGGTGAACTCCCAGGAAAACTCCCCTGGCTGCTGCCCTGTTGGCTGCTCACTGCGTTCGCTCTGGCTGCCTTTTTATAAGGCTGAGACTAGGCCCGTCTCAAAGCCTTGTCTCTAATCCAATCAGCCCCTGAAGGCCCATCTGAAACAATAGTAATAGAGATGCAGCCGCGTTAGTCTGATCTTGCTGAAACAACAGACGGGACTATGCAACACTTTAAAGACTAACAAGATGGTTTATTAGGTGACGAGTTTTCATGGGCCAGACCCACTTCCTCAGATCAAAGGTGTTTCAGCATCTGAAACAAAGCACTCCCAATTCACACTTTTCAAACTTTACAACTGTGGCTCTTTTCAAACTGCTGCTCTTTTCAAACAGTCAAACAAATGCTCACAGACAAAGGGTGTGTGTAGACTACATGGCTCCATCGATGAAGTCATGTAGATGAGTTTACTAGACATAGCAAAATGAAACGAGGCTTACAGGGTCTGATGACAAAGGGTTCTGGGACTGGCTGATCCCCATCTAGACTACCGCGCTGTGCCGACAATCAGCTGATCAGCACAGCGCTGTGGACATTTTGATGTAAAGGATTCTTTAAATCGCTGCTTCATTTTGCTATGTTTAGTAAACTCATCTATATGGCTCCATCGACGGAGCCATGTAGTCTAGACACACCCCGAGAGACAAACATTTTGATACTCACCCCACCAGCTCACAACACAGTCCCCCAAAAGCCACACTTACGTGAGCTCCTCTCAGGCCTTTCCCAGGCAAGCTCCCCTGTCGGCTGCTCACTGCATTCACTCTGGCTGCCTTTGTATAAGGCTGAGAGTAGGCACGGCTCAAAGCCTTGTCTCTAATCCAATCAGCAACAGCATCACACTGTTGACTCACATATAGCTTGTGGTCCACTATGACCCCTAGATCCCTTTCTGCTGTACTCCTTCCTACACAGTCGCTTCCCATTCTATATGTGTGAGACTGATTGTTCCTTCCTAAGTGAAGCACTTTGCATTTGTCCTTATTAAACTTCACCCTATTTACCTCAGACCATTTCTCCAGTTTGTCCAGATCATTTTGAATTATGACCCGATCCTCCAAAGCAGTTGCAACCCCTCCCAGCTTCGTATCCCTTTGCTTCCCTTTTCAATTTTCAACAATTCTTAGCTTTTGATTTATACCGATCACTATCAACTTCTTTTTATTCCCTTCGATACACATCATTTAAAAAATAGTTTATAGTTGCTTTCCTGTGCCTTCTAATTTGGGTCAGATTTTTAACCATTATGGTGACATTCTTTGGCTTTTGGGACATCTTAAACAATTTAAATCAAGTACATTTTTCTGCCTAAATTCTTCCTCCCGGCTGGTTCATCTCATAATTGTTTTCGCTTTCTGAAACTGGCCCTTTCAAACTCTGGATAGAAATACAGCTGTGATAAGTTCCTCTTTATGACTGCAGATAAGGACTAATATAGAATACTCCCATAGCAGATGCAACATGTTTTGAGTTGGGAAATTGTCGTGTATAATACAAAATTCTGAGAATATTTTAGTATGAGCAGCACCAGACCACCAGCGCGTATCACTCACTATGAACTCCCCATAGTCACACAGCTTTATCCCTACACATATTAAGAGCGGCATGAGGAGCTGCTCATCCTGCTCCTTTGTGTGACTGGGTGATCTACCTGTGTTACCCCCCAGCTAACCCCCATCTTGTGTGTATCAGTTAGGACACTGCCCCATAACCATTCACGGTCATTTTCTTCCAAGAGCTCAATGACTCGGGAACATGTCGGACTCTCTACAGAAAAGGTGCAAACAGCAGAAGTCCCTAATTTCGAACCCAGCCAGAGTAGCATGCATTTCCATAGAAATGGGAAAAACATTTCTCTTTCCCTAGCACAATCCCCTGCCAAATTTCAGATCCAGGCACCAACCCTGAAGTCACTAGAGCTCCTTAAAAAAATACTCAGAAAAATGGATTTCTCTGGAAAAACCCACCTGTGCTATAACGTGTTCTCTGAAATGGCTCAGCTTGTTTCTGCTGAAAGTTTACAAAAACATTCAGCCTCATTTCTCAGCAGGCTCCTCCCCCCACTCCTGCCAGGGCTTTCCCAGCATCCCAGCTACTGCCCGGCCACTGACCACAGGGGGTCCTGCCCCCAGGCCTGTAACCAATGCGAGGGGCCCCCTGGCCGCCTGGGCCTTTGCCAGCCAGAACCGTCAGACTCGGATCCAGCAGCGGGGGGTGGTGGGTAAATATTGTCCTAGCTGCATGTACCAGCCCCCGCCAGAGACCTGACCCGACCCTTCTGTGCCCGGCCCACAGGCGAAGCTCCGGCCCCAGAGTTTATATCAGGGCCCAACAGGCTGGTCCCCGGCTCAGAGCGTGGGAGGGAGGAAGAAGGACTCAGAGGGGCGTGACGTGTGTGTGTCCCTTGTCCCAGCACGTCTGCCTGCACCCAGGAATGGGGGCCCCGGTAACCCCGGCCGGCCTGCTGCTCCTCCTGCACCTCACAGCTGGGACGTCTGCAGAGCCGTAAGCCCTGTCCGTGTCTGTCTGTCTGTCTGTGTGTAGTGGGCTGCTTGACCAGAAGCTGAGGGGACAGATCCATTCTCCCCGGGAGCTCAGCCCCTGATGCTGGGTCCCTGATGGGGCCCCCCTTTTCCTAGCTCCCAGAGGCAGGGGGAGCTTGGCTCTGGCTGAGCAGTGGCTTGGGGTGCAGGAGAGCTGGGTTCAGTGCCCACCTCTGCGCAGACGCCCTGTGCGCCCTCAGCCAGACACCCCCTCTCTGTGCCTCAGCCCCTCTGTACCATGGGTTGGTAATGCCCTGGGGCCACCGGCTCCCTCAGCGGTCCCCTCCTTGGGCCATGGCCTGGCTCCGGTAATGGGTCTGTCCAACCCTGGTGCAGGGGCAAGCGAGAGGCCAGGGATGGGCAGGGACTCAGCTCCTCTCTGTGCCCTGGGGGCCCCTCCAGGTCCATGGGGCGAAAGAGCAGGGGGTGTTTGCCCTGCCCTGCAGCTAGAGAGATAAATCAGCCTCCAGCACCACAGACCCAGCTCTGTCCCCCACAGGAGGGACCCCTCTCTGGGCTCTCCCCTCCCCTGCCCCTACCCCCCACCCACGGTGCTGCCCCCTCCCCAGGCACTATGTGGTGGTGAGCCCAGCCCAGCTCTACCACCCGCACACGGGGACGGTGTCAGTTCATCTCAGCGACCTCAACGAGACCGTCCGGGTGAGCGTCCGGCTGGAGAGGGGGGAGGGGCTCAGCAATGTCACCCTGCTGGAGAGAGAGGTCCAGGAGCCCCGTCTGCACGAGAACCTGAGCTTCCAGGTGAGCCCCCCACCCAGCCCGGCCCTGGCCATGGGCACCGAGCCCGTCAGCCCTGGGCCTGCAGCCCCAGCCCGGCCTCAGGCCTCAGGCACAGACTGATCCCGGCCCTGGCCATGGGCAGCTGTAGCCACAGAGCGTCCTTCAGCAGCGACAAGCCGGAGGGGGCAGGGATGGGGGCGCAGACGGAACCTTGGCTTTCAGCTCCACTGAGCGCCCGCCTGGTTCACTGCCCCTCCCCTTGAGGGCCACTGGCTGGGCAGGAGGGTCCCACAGTTTGGGGAAGGCTGGAGCAGGGACTCGCGAACAGCCCTGCCTCGAGTGACCAGACGTCCTGTTTTTAACAGGAAAAAACCCTAAATGGTCTGGTAGCTCTTTAACAAAACGTGCAGATGGGATCATGAGCTTTCATGGGCTCAGCCCACTTCTTCAGACAACCAGATTCCCAGGACGGCCCATATTCAAGCTCTCCTGGAGGTGCCTGACTTTTTCTTACAAGCAGGCAAATTGTCCTGTGTTTCCTGTCTCTCTCCTCTACTTCCACCAGCACCAGCTGGTCCTGCTGCTGGCCAGATCCCTGTTTGCTGCCCACTGCCCCCCAGGGATGGTGGGGTCCAGTGGCCGATGATGGCAGTGGGAGTGCAAACCCCAGCCTGCCGCTCCCCCTGCTGTGTCCTCTCCCCGTGGGACCCCTCGAGCTACAAAGCGGAGAATCCAGCTCCGCTCTGTGTGTTAACTGGGGCCCAGTCAGCTGATTGCTGTTGAACTCCCCTGAATACGAGTAGTTTCACCAGGCATCCCATATTCAACACACGCTGCCAATGCCCCCCTGTGACAAAGTTTCATTCCCCTTGTTAGATTGCATGTGAGCCTTGAGGTGTTATAATAACCCCAGGCATGTGCCTCAGTTTCCCTGGGCACTGCAACAATGACTGGATGGGGGATGGGAATTTTGGGTGTTCTACGCGCTGGCAGAGTCACATCTGGCTGTGGATGGGGGTGCAGGGACCTCTCACTCTCCATACGTGTCAGTGACACCCCCCACTCCGCGCAGTAGTGGGTCTGCGCCCCGACCGGCCCGTCACTGGCCACTGTGGCCTTGCTGGGGTTCCCCTGTGCAGGTTCCAGCCCCGTCTCGGGGGCAGCAGGAAGCCGCAGAGCTGCACCTCTCGGTGCGGGGGGACACCCTGCAGTTCTCGGAGCGGACGACAGTGCTGCTGCGGGTGCTGGAGCCGGGGACCTTTGTGCAGACGGACAAGGCCGTCTACAAGCCGGGACAGACAGGTGAGGGGCAGGGGCTGCAGGAGGGGTTTGGTGGGGCCCCAGGCCCTTGGGAGGGACCCTGGGCTGTGGGGAGGGGAGGGGGGCTCCGGGGATACGGGACTCTCACTTGTAGGGCCCTGTCTGCACCCGGCCCAGGGGGTGAGAGGCCCAAAGCCTGAGCCCGTTTGGGGGCTGCATGGAACCAAGGGGGGTCTCAGCCCATCCTTGGTGCTGGCTGCAGGGGCCCCGATCGGCCTCCTCTGGCAGCCTCCGCAGGGAGGCCGGGGTCTGGCCGGGCCCTGGAGGCTCAGCTCCCGGCAGCCGCCCAGGGCAGGGCCCCGGCCCGTGGGCAGAGGCAGCGTGGGGAAGCTCGCGCCGCCCTGCCCGGGCTGTGCCCGTTGCGAGGGGTCACAGAGGCCGTCAGTGCCTGGGCGTCCGGCTGGCACCGTCCCCCGGGAATCACCCAGAGAACCAGGCCAGGGCTGACTCCCCTCTGCCTCTGCCCCTTTGCAGTGAAGTTTCGAATCGTCACTTTGGACAAAGACTTTGTTCCCAGCGCCAGGCCGGTGAGAGCGGGGGTGGGGTGAGAGCGGGGGTGGGGCAGGCCGGTGGGGGCGGGGGTGGGGTGAGAGCAGGGGCAGTGTGAGAGCGGGGCTGGGGCAGGCCGGTGGGGGCGGGGGTGGGGTGAGAGCGGGGGCAGGGTGAGAGCGGGGGTGGGGCAGGCCGGTGGGGGCGGGGGTGGGGTGAGAGCGGGGGCGGGGCAGGCGGGGGGAGGGGGAAGGGCAGGGCAACAGGGTAACTCGTTACATGTGGCCTGTGAGGGTGGGGTGGGGCGGGGTGAAGGGGGTGAAGGGCAGGGTAACACATTCCACCAGGCATGTGAGAGCGTGGGCGGGGCAGAGCAGAGCGTGGGGGGGGAAGGCAGGGCGAGCAGGCCGGTTAAAGGGGGGTGGGGGGAGGTATGAGGGCTGGTGAGAGTGGGGGTGGGAGGGGGTATCAGAGACACTCGGACCCTGGGCAGTCCCAGGCAGAGCCGTGGGGGGGGGGGGGGGGTCCTGTCCCTCTAACCGGCATCTCCTGTCTGTTTGCTTTGCAGCTGCCCCTGGTGACCCTGCAGGTCAGTCTGTCCCCCCAGCCTCCTCCTCCTGTCTGGCTCAACCGAGGGCAGTGGGGGTGGGGGGGTCAGTCGTGGGGATCCCAGAGGGGTCTGGGCTCTGACCACAGGGTCCAGCAACCACCCTAGACCCCCTGCCCGTGGGGTGCACAGGGTCCCAGAGCAGAGGGTGTTTCTGGGCTGGGCCACGTGGGGGTGGGGAGGGACATTTGTGCCGTTGGGTTACGTCCTCCCCACCCGCGTTCGCAGCCTCTGGGGCTGTCCAGGGGCTGGGGGGTGG
The DNA here is from genome assembly GCF_049634645.1 of Pelodiscus sinensis. NCBI lineage: Eukaryota > Metazoa > Chordata > Testudines > Trionychidae > Pelodiscus > Pelodiscus sinensis. The sequence goes on along the minus strand of NC_134739.1, from coordinate 2,992,258 downwards.
GGCCCTGGCTGGGATCCCTGCCTGAGACACTCATCCCGAATGTTCGCAGCCCCCACACGCTGGGTCAGGCCAGTGGGGAACTAAGTGGGGGCTCCCTTGGGTGGGGGGGGTTCTGTGGGCTACCAGGTGGGGGGGTGGAGGTTTGGGGAGGCTGCTTGGGGGAGGGGGACAGGGAACGTTACCACGGAGACCTAGAGCTGAGATGGAGACGGTCCCTAGGGCTGTTCCCTGGGCTTTGTCCAGGCTGGAGATGGGGAGCCCTTGGGTCAGGGCTGTGGGGCGCTAGCACGGGACACTGTGGGGGGAACTTGCCCAGGGCTACCCGGGGGTGCCTGCTCCAGGCTAAGGAGAAGATCTGAGGCCCCGGCCGTCGATCCAGCCCCGCCAGCAGCGCCAGGCACTCGGGGGCTGCCGGGTGGAGCCGTGTGCGGGCAGCGGCTGAGCAGGGCGTGTCCGTGTGCCAGGATCCCCACGGGAACCGCATCGCCCAGTGGCGAGATGTGACTCCGCAGCAGGGCATCGTGGATCTGTCCCTCCCGCTGGCTGCCGAGCCGGCCCTGGGGCCGTACGCCATCGAGGTGCAGGGGACCAGGCGTTCGTTCAGCGTGGAGGAGTATGGTGCGCAGCGGGGCCGGGGCAGCGACCGAGGGCGCGGTTCCGACATACACTCTGGGCCCAGCTGGGCACGGTCTGGAGCACAAGGGCTCTTCGCACTATTCCCCGGCCCCTTCCCAGAACTGCTGCTGATGCCAGGGAGCAGGAAATCCCATTGGCTCCCTCTTGGCCTCCCTTCCCCCAAATTTCAGGCTCGGGCAAAGCAGGGGGAGAGAAGAGTTTTGCTGGTTTCCTTGCAACAGCTGTTTCCTACCCCCTCCCTTGCCTCAGACACGAGCCGGTGAGTCCCCAGCTGTTCCTACACCCCAGCACCCTCAGGCACGAGCCGGTGAGTCCCCAGCTGTTCCTACACCCCAGCACCCTCAGGCACGAGCCTGTGAGTCCCCAGCTGTTCCTACACCCCAGCACCCTCAGACACGAGCCTGTGAGTCCCCAGCTGTTCCTACACCCCAGCACCCTCAGGCACGAGCCGGTGAGTCCCCAGCTGTTCCTACACCCCAGCACCCTCAGACACGAGCCTGTGAGTCCCCAGCTGTTCCTACACCCCAGCACCCTCAGACACGAGCCTGTGAGTCCCCAGCTGTTCCTACACCCCAGCACCCTCAGACACGAGCCGGTGAGTCCCCAGCTGTTCCTACACCCCAGCACCCTCAGGCATGAGCCTCTGAGCCCCCCAACGCTCCCGCCCTTTCCTGCTGCCGAACCTCAGCCCCTAAGCAGAAGAGATTAATGAGGCTCCCTCCCAAACTCCACCCCCCCGCTGACCTGTCCCAGCCCCTCCCGTTTGGCCGGCCCCAGAACATGCTCCAGTCAGTACCCCAGGAGGGCCCAGACCCTGAGGAGAAACTGCCCTGGGCTGAGCCCAGGTGTGAATCCGGCCCTGTCTGTCCAGGCTGCATGGTGGGGCCCTGCAGGGAGCGAGGTCCCAGCCAAACATTGGCTCCCAGATGGGCACAGCAGGGACCTCATCAGCCAAGAGACTCGCCTACAAGCACTGGGTGCACCTGGGTCTGACCCTCCGCTCAGACCCACCGGGTCCTGGGCCCAGACCTCAGCTCTCAGCAGCCGTCCGGCTGGGCCCAAAGGGCAGCTCTCCAGCCAGCTGACACGGGCGCTGCTGAGCCCTGCCCTGGCCAGCCGGGCGGCCTTTGTCCCGCTGGCTCTTGCCAACTTGGTCTGGGGGCAGAGGAGCGTGTGGGCGCCCAGGCAGCCATGTCAGTTCGGGGGGTGGGGCCGGGCCCGAACCAGCTCTGCCGCCAGCCCTGGCCTTCGGGACATACAGTCACCCCAGCTCACAGGTGGCCCCTGCCCTTGGGAGCCAGGCAGTGGGAGGCAGAGCCTGGCTTTCACCTGGATTGCCAGTGGGGGACTGAACTGAATCTCGCTGCAGCCTCCCGCCTCTTCCAAGCCTCGTTGCATCCTGGCCCTTCGCCTTCCTAGCCCTGCCGCAGGCTGGTGAGGGGCCTGCATCACGTGGGGCGGCCCCATGTCCCCCAGAGCTGGGGCTGCAGGTCGGTTTCAGCCCCTCCCTCTCTGCCCCCAGTGCTGCCCACGTTCGAAGTGACCCTCCAGATGCCCCCCGTGGTGACGGTGCTGGACAAGACGCTCCACCTGCGGGTCTGTGGCCGGTGAGTGCGAACCCAGCCCTGCCGGGCCCAGTGCCCCCTGGACCTGACTCCCCTCTCCTGCGCTCCCCGGCCAGGACCTGCCCCCCGTGCTCCTTGGGGCTCTTGCTGCCATCCGCATGGCTAGCCCCACACCAGCAGGGAGCCCCGCATAGGCAGGGCAGGGGTGCTGGCTCCCTCCCCTCCCACTTATCCTCTCCCCCCTGCTGTACAGCTACACCTACGGGAAGCCCGTGCTGGGGAGAGTCCAGGCCAGCCTGTGTCAGGAGCTGTATTCCTGGTACCGGTATGAAAGCGCTGTCCCGAGGGACGTGTGCACCGAGTTCACTGGCCAGGTGAGTGTCCCTGGGGAGGGCGGGCAGGTCCCAGGCCTGCTGCTCAGGAGCCTTCTCTCCAGGCTGAGATTTGCCTGGCTGAGGTTAACGGCATTTGGGGCAAAGCAGGGGACTCAGGTGCGCTGGATCCATCAGGGTCCCCCTGTGGCAGGCTTCGGGGTGGGACTGAGAGCTGTTAGCCCGGCTGAGGGCCCCATTACGCAGGAAAGCGGGCCGGTGGGCCATGAATATAGGGCTGGACAGGGGCCTAGGGCCCGGGGGGGGTGCAGGGTTTCTCCGCAGTGGCAGGGCTGGATCCACATGGCTCCTGGGAGCTGTTAGCCACTCCTGGGGAAGAAGGGGTGGGGGAAAGGAAGCTCTATGCCATTGTCCACAGGTACCGCCCCCAAAGCTCTCCTGAACACGGTTCCCTGTTCCCAGCCAATGGGAGCTGGGCGGCGGTGCCTACAGGCAGGGCCAGCGAGCGGAGCCCCCGCCCTAGGAGCTGCAGGGAGGTGCCTTATCCTGCTAGCCCCTGGGCGGCAGGGCAGGGCCCTTGTCACAGATGGGAAACTGAGGCACAGCGTGGCTGAGTCCATCTGCGCTGCCAACACCCTGTGGCGGTGAGTCCCGAGCCCAGGCCTGCCGGCTGCCGGGCCAATGTGAGAATGCGGATGCTCGCCTGGAGCCTGGGCCCCGGGGCCCCTCCCCGCCCAGCTTTCGGAGCTGGACCTGAACGCCGACCCCAGGCTGTGCTACGCGCCGTGCATGGTGTCTCTGTGTGTGGCTGCACTCGGGGCGGGGAGACAGCCGGGGGCACTGCTGGGACTTGGCCCCAGCTCTCTGGAGTCCTAGCCTAGCCCCCGAGGCTACGGGCCGCCCGTCCTCAGCAGCAGCAATCGGTCGGAGCGGGATACAGCTCTGCCCGGCGGCTCAGTCCATTGGGCTGAGCCAGAGTGAGCCGTGGCTGGAAAGCACCCGGCGTCCGGGATGGTCAGTGTGGCCAGGGCCTGTTTCACGTCTCAACCCGCCGCAGCACCCCGGCTGCACAGCGCCCCCTGGTGCCATCTGGGAGAGCAGCGCCCACGGCGACAGATTTCACCCTCGGGTTTTCTTTGGGCGTCTCTCCTCCCAGCCAGATTCGAGACCTGCTGGCTGACCCTGCGGGGTCTGGGGCTGGGCTGCTGCTAACGGGCTGCGCTTCTCTCCCTGCAGACTGAGAGCGACGGCTGCCTTTCCTGGGAGGTGGGGACGGCTTCCTTCAACCTGACCCACTCTGGCCACAGGATGAGGCTGCGGGCCACGGCCTCTCTCGTGGAGGAGGGGACAGGTGAGCCTGAACCCAAGAAGATTTGTGCCCAGGCACCCTGAGCAGGGAGCCCTTAAAAGGGGGGGGGGCTCACTGGCACATGTGGTTACATCATTGTAGTCCGGCCACAGCCTGTGATTAGGGTTGCCAGGTCCACCCCGCCAAAAAACCGGACACACTTGATTGTGGGCAGGGGGAGAGAAACGGCCAGGAGGTGGGCGGGGCGGGAAGCAGAGCTGGCGGGGGGGAGGGGTCTGGGGTCCATGGGGCTAGATGGGAGGGGGGGGGCGGGAAGCAGAGCTGGTGAAGGGGCGTGTTCAGGGGCCACGGGGCTAGACGGGAGGAGGGGGGGCGGGAAGCAGAGCTGGCGGGGGGGAGGGGTCTGGGGTCCATGGGGCTAGATGGGAGGGGGGGGCGGGAAGCAGAGCTGGTGAAGGGGCGTGTTCAGGGGCCACGGGGCTAGACGGGAGGAGGGGGGGCGGGAAGCAGAGCTGGCGGGGGGGAGGGGTCTGGGGTCCATGGGGCTAGATGGGAGGGGGGGGGGCGGGAAGCAGAGCTGGTGAAGGGGCGTGTTCAGGGGCCACGGGGCTAGACGGGAGGAGGGGGGGTGGGAAGCAGAGCTGGCGGGGGGGAGGGGTCTGGGGTCCATGGGGCTAGATGGGAGGGGGGGGGCGGGAAGCAGAGCTGGCGGGGGGGAGGGGTCTGGGGTCCATGGGGCTAGATGGGAGGGGGGGGGGCGGGAAGCAGAGCTGGTGAAGGGGCGTGTTCAGGGGCCACGGGGCTAGACGGGAGGAGGGGGGGTGGGAAGCAGAGCTGGGGGGGTTGGGGGCTGCGGGGCTAGACAGGAGGAAGGGGGATATGGGAGGAGGGGGGGCGGGAAGCAGAGCTGGCGGGGGGGAGGGGTCTGGGGTCCATGGGGCTAGATGGGAGGGGGGGGGGGCGGGAAGCAGAGCTGGTGAAGGGGCGTGTTCAGGGGCCACGGGGCTAGACGGGAGGAGGGGGGGTGGGAAGCAGAGCTGGGGGGTTGGGGGCTGCGGGGCTAGACAGGAGGAAGGGGGATATGGGAGGAGGGGGGGCGGGAAGCAGAGCTGGCGGGGGGAGGTGTCTGGGGGCCACAAGGCTGGCCGGAAGGAAGGGGGGGGCTGGGAAGCAGAGCTGGGGGGTATCGGGAGCCGCGGGGGCTGGACGGGAGGAGAGGGGGGCCCAGAGGAAGGGGGGCAGGATTAGACCTGGCGGGGGGGGGTGCAGCCACTGGCCACAGCTGGAGTCCTTTGGGCCGTGCCCCCGGCAGGCACTCTCTCTAGTTCGGAGCCGAAGCCGGGTGGGGGCAGGGGGCAGGAGTCACTCCCCCCACCTGGCTTCTGCACGCAGCCAGAGGCTCCCAGCTGGGAGGCGGGGCCGTGATTGGCGCTGGGAGCCTCTGGTCATGTGCAAAAGTCGGGTGGGGGATGGTGGCTGGGAGTCCTGGTCCCCGCCCCACCCCACGCAGCTTTTGCACATGACCACAGGGCTCCTAGCGCCAATCGCGGCCCCGCCTCCCAGTCGCTTCCATCCGGCGCCCAGCCGGGAATTCAGGAAATACCGGACATTGCACGTTGCACATTGCACGTTGCACATTGCACGTTGCACATTGCACGTTGCACGTGGCTGGTATTTTCTGAATTTTTCGACCGGACAGACAGTGCAAATACTGGACTGTCCGGTAGAAAACTGGACACCTGGCAGCCCTAGCTCTGGCGTTGCACTGTGCTGGCGGGGAGGGGAAAGGGGGGGAGCCCAGCCTGTGTCCTGGGACCTGAGGCAGCACCTCAGAGACGTTAGCGCTTCAGAGGCAAAACGGCAAGTGTTACGCCAGGGTGGGCAAGAATTTTTTCTATGAATGGAGGAGGCGCGGGGTCTGGGATGGAGGTCGGGCTGTCTCGGCTCTCAGGTCGGGCCCATGCTCAGCCCATCCGTCCCCAGGCAGGACCCCCGCTCCAGTGCGGCAGCCCCTTCTCAGGGAGCCCACTCCAGTGCAGCGACCCTTTCTTGGGGGGCTACTCTCACCTGGGGGGTCTGCCCTTCTGCCTCTGGGACGGTGCCTCTGCCGTGAGCCCCCTCGGGGGGTCCACTCCCTCTGGGTCCCCAGGGCCTCCACCCCCAGAAGGAACAGCGCCCCCCTGTTCTCTAGACCAGAGCGGCTGTCAGCCAGCACAAAGCTTTGAACGCAGCAAAGGATCCCTCAGGCCAGTCGGCCTGGGCCCCCTCAGCCCCATGCATCAGTCTCTCCTGCAGCCGGCTGGGCTCTGCCTGCTCTGCTCTCAGCCCCCCAAAAAACAGACCCCCCAGTCTCCCAGCAGAGCCTCCAAAACCCCCAGCAACAGCCCCTCCCCCGGCCATTGTCTTCTCCCCAGGTAGGAGGATCGCCTGGCCCCCCTCTTCTCCCCTCCTTTCCTCCGTCCAGTGCTCTGCCCTCACTGGGACCAGCTGGGCCGGTTACCAGGGTCCCTCTCTGCAGCCTAGTTTCCTAGGCTGTGTCCTTTGAGCAGGGTCGGGGTCACCAGAGTCCCAGACCCCACGGCTCCAAGTCTGGGCTGTTCTCTGCAACAACAAACTCCCCCCCCCCCCCCGTCACATTAAACCAGTAACTTCCGGGCCTGTGTGCCCCCCTGTATGCAACACCCCCCTTCGGACCCCAAAACTCCCCACTTCCTCACATGGGTGCAGAAGGAAGCTTGGGGTAAGGGACTGGGGGGGGGGTTGGGTCAAGGAGACTGGGGTGCAGGAGAGGGGCAGAGGGTTGTGGTGCCAGAGGAAGGCTGTGGCAGGGAAACTCACCTGGGCAACTGGCAACTCCTGGCCAGCAGCCCAGCACATTTCTCAGGCCTGCCTGGCCATGGCAGGGGCCATGTGGGTCTGTGAATAGCTGCAAGCCTGAGCAGAGGGCGGAGGGTGCGTTGCACCGTGCCTGCTCCTCAGACAGGCAGCTCCCACGGCCAGAAGCCGGTCATTGGGATTGTGCTGGGTCAGGACTAGCCGCAAAGCCTCTCCCGCCCCCGGGCTCACAGCTGGTCAAAGACAAACAGGTCCCTGCAGCCCCTTTCCTGAGCGGCGGGGGGGGCGGGACAGGCAGGGAGCCTGCCTGCAGCTCCGCACTGTGTCCGCCGGCTGGATCTGGCAGCTTGCCAGGTTGAATGTGGCCCACGGGCCATATTTTGCCCAGCCCGGTGCCAATTGCTCGGTAATGAACCCAGAGCGCCCCACATTTAACCCCTGGGAACCCTGATGTCCAGAGCAGCCAGCACCTGCTTGGCTAAAATCGCTAATGGGGGGGGCGGCTCCATTTCAAATACACTGCCCTTGGAAGTAGCCCAGGAAGTCCAGACACAGGACTCTGTAGGGGTGAGATTCTGCTTTGTGGAGCTGGTTCATGGAGTGGGGGGGGGACATCCTGACATCAGCACCCTTCTCCCACCTCACCCCCCCCCCCCCCCCCCCCCCCCGCACAGCAAGCAGGAGGTTTCCTGAGCAGCTCCAAGGCAGAGGACAGAAGCAGCAGGGCAAAGGGGCGCGGGGGGGGGGGGGAGGGGAAGTTGGACAGCAGCAAACCTTACACAGGGAACATAGGGGAGCTGATGGGGGCTGCCAGCCCACCCTGCTTCCAAACCCCCCAGGACAGGCTGCTTTTCCAGAAAGCCCTGCGAGTCGTGTGCAAAGCAGGAGCCAGGTGACACTAGTAGGACACACTGTGCAACGCCAAATGAGCATGGGCTCTTATAGATGAGCAACATAACAAGGAAACAAACCAGGATGTCGATAAGTGGGGAGTTGCTGTATCCTCCCCCGAATGTAGCGAAACCTCCCACCCTGCAGCCCACAGCTAGTGGGGGTAGAAATGGCCACACCGATTGTTATGGAGAGAAATCGGGGTGCAGCCTCGTTTCTGGTGTCCTTCCTGGCACCTTCCTCCAATGGTCTCTCCTTCTCCTGCTAGGGGTGGAGCTCAATGAGACCAAGAGCTGCAAGATCGTGTTTGAAATCGCCACGGTGACCTTTGAGGAAGCTGACAGGACCTACAAGGCTGGAATCCCCTACACTGGCAAGGTAAGAGGGTAACCGCCGGGGCAGGGTGAATGTGTCCGTGCCACACGATCGCCTCCACTCCCGGGGAGGGCCTGCAGGACGTGCCCGTGGGGATGAGAATTCTTTACCCGCGCTCGTCGTGCCGTCCCGCCGCAGAGGGCAGAAAGGCGATGGAGCAACCACCAGCCTCTGGCAGTGAGACGGGGCCGGCAGCAGCGCTCGGTCTCCCGCGTCGCGGGAGTTTTTCTCTTTACCTTTGTGACACACTACTTGTTGATAGTTCACTGGCGCCAATGGGCGAGTAGCTTAGGGAGCTCTCGGGCCTAGAGTCCCTCTGCTCACAACACAGGCGCTTGGCCGTGCGCAGGGACGGTGCAAACCACTTCGGGGTTGGGGAGGATTCTCAGAGACACGTGAGCTCCCAATGGAGATACACGGTCACAGATCCTGAGGCCTGGAAGGGACCCAAGAGATCAGCTAGTCCAGTCCCCTGCCCTCATGGCAGGACTAAGCATGAGCCAGGCCAGTGGTTCCCAAAGTGCGGTCCATGGACCACGGGTGGTGCGCAGCCACCTCCCAGGTAGGTGATCCACGGCGTGAGCTCAGCCCCACCCATGAAGGCGGGGAGCCCGCGCTGCCGCCCCACTGCCCCCCTTCCCCGCTGCTGCCATTGGCCAGTGCTACCCGGGCAGCGGTCTCAGCTGTGCCCAGTGGGAGAGCAGCAGTCGTGCTCTGCACCACACCACTTCTGGGAGCCCGCTAGGGCCGCCGCAGCCCGACATCCAGCCCTGCCTGCGGGGAGCCGGCTCCGGGAGGTACTCCCCGGGGGAGGCGCCGCGCTGGCCACGGACAAGCCCTGGAAGCGGCAGGGCTGGCGCCATCGCGCTACGGGGCTGGGAAACATGCAGAGGAGCCCAGAGGCCTTTCCCCCGGGGCACCTGCCCATCCTGCCTTCTGCTCAGCGGCGCAGGCAGCTGCCTTTGCAAGGCGGGGCGGGGTGCTCTGTTGGGCAGCCATGCAGAGCGGGGCTCCTCCAGAAGTCTGGGGGGGCTGCCTGTCTCCCCAGGAGGTTGGCAGGGTGTAACCAGAGGGGGCGGAGTCACTAGGGGACTCTGCCCCCCACCTTCACCCTCACTGAAGAGCTGGTGTAAACCGAGAAACGCTTCTGTATTGCCCAGTGCCCACCCCCGGCTGGCTCTGTCGCACCGCCAAACGCTACCCGGGACTCAGGGTTCCCTGTGATGGCAGGTGCCATGGGGTTGCCATAAGCACAAAGCCCGTGGAGAGGACAACGGAGGGGCCTGAGGGCTGAACCGGGCAGCAATTCTAAACATCTGGGTTTTGGTTTAGAAGCAAAAGCCTGTAGGATTGTGCTGCTTCCGCTCAGGGCCGGCCCTAGACGAGCTGCCAGCCACTGGCGCCCTAGGCAAACCACGCAATCGGCGCCCCTCCCCCAACCCCAGGGGCAGATATCGACTGAGGGGTTTGGTTCTGTGCTGGGGAGGGGGGGCTGGGGATGTAGTTCGGGGACTGGGGGCCGGGGAGAGAGAACAGGGTGCCAGTCGCGGGAGAGAGTCCCCTGCACCCGCCTCCTCCCAAGATCCCTCCCCCCAAGAGGAGCCAGCATGCGCCTCTCCCAGGGCCTCTCCCAGGCGACCTGCCTCACCCAGGGCCAACCCCCCCCCCTTGCAGGGCAGGGGAAACCCCCGTATTCCTCCTCCCCTGGGGCTGACCCCCCCTCCCACGGGGCAACCCCCCCGCGTTCCTCCCTCCCCTGGGGCCGCCCCGCCCCCGCGGCACAAGGGATACCCCCCCTCGTGTTCCTCCCCCCCCCCGCGCGCTGCCTCTCCCAGGACTTTCTCCCCCCGGCCGCAGGGCAGCCGTGCTCCAGGTAAGGCACCGGAAAGGGAATGGGAAATGGAAGGGGCAGGTTTTGGAATTTGGCGCCCTAGCGGCTGCCTCGTTTGCCTACAGGCACGGGCCGCCCTGCTTGCGCTAGCAATGCACTACAGCGGCCGTTCCTGCTCCCGGTAGCACAGTCTTACGAGGGAGCAGCTCTCTGCAAACAACCAGCCAATGGGAGCAACTGGGGAACGAAACCAGATAAGCATCCCCACCATGCCCAGACCCTCACTCACCCCCTCCCCCAGCCAAGACTCTGCACCCCCAACTTGCTCCTGCACCCTCCTCCCTGGCCAGACACCCTACTCCCAGCCTGCTTCTGCACCCTACCTCCCAGCAGAGCTCCCCCTCTCCTGCACTCCCCCCCTCCCCAGATCCTGCCCCCATCCCTCCCACTTGCTGGCACACTCAACCCCTCATTTTTGTCCCCACTCCAGAGCCTAAAGGGGTCCACAAAGTCCAGTAACTCTGGAACCCCAGAAGGGTAAATCTGGCCTCTGGGGAGCCTTGAACCTCAGTCCCCCTGTCCCTTCCCCTCGCCCCATGGGACTGGGGCTCCAGAAGAGCGAGAAGTCTCACATGGGGGCCACATCTCTGAGCGTTGGGGGTTTGGGAGGAATCTTTTTGCTTCTCACTTGTGTGGTCCCCAACTCATTTTTCTGTGGGTCAGTGGACCTGACACGAAAAAGGTCCCCCGCCCCTGCCATCATATGTATAGTAGCCCAGTGTCTGTGAGTTCTGTAACGCTGACGTACACGGCCCCCTTCCCCCCTCCATGGCGGCTCGGCTGAGCGCTGCACCACTCAGCTGGGCCCCGGCGGGGGAGCAAGCGGCGGCAAGCGGCTGTTTGGGGTCCGCGCTCCCCATGCATGCAACGGGGGGACGAAGTGTACGTGTGTACTTCACCGCCCCGCCCCCCTTCCCTTCCTGCCGTGGCACTCAGCTGGGCCACCACGGGGAGCCATTTGCGCCTGGCTGAGAGTGCAGCACTCAGCGGAGCGCCACGGCGGGAGGGGAAGGGGAAGGGGGGGCGGGGCGGTGACGTATACGGCCCCGTCTCCTGGCCATGTATGTCAGCGCCCTGCTCCCTTTTCCTTCCCCGCAGTGGCCCACTTCATTGGGGGACCGGCCAGGAAGGGAGCGGTGCTGGGTGGGAAGGGGGGGGCAATGGGGCTGGCTGGAGCAGATGGGGGCATCAGGCAGAATGGGGCTGGCCGCGGGATATCAGGGAGTGGGGGGGACCGGCCGGGAGGGGGCAGGGCTGGTCAGGAGTAAGGGGGGGCAGGAAGCACATCTCAGGGGGATCAGGGGCCACAAGGGTAGCTGGGAGGAAGGGGGGCGGGAAGCAGAGCTGGTGGGGGGTGGGTGCAGTGCTGCTGGGCAGGGAGATCGGGAAGAGGAACGGGCCAGTGGGAAGCAGAGCTGGGGGAGGGGATTGGGGGCTGCGAGGATGGCCGGGAGGAAGGGGGAGCGGGAAGCACAGCTGCCGGCAGGGGGTGCAGTGGCGCTAGCCAGGAGGAAGGGGGGGGCGGGAAGCAGAGCTGGCGGGAGCAGGGGAGATCAGGAAGAGGAATGGGCCGGTGGGAAGCAGAGCTGGGGGTGGTGCAGGGGGTCTGGCCGGGGAAGATCAGGAGGGGAAGTGGGGGAGAACCAGCCAGCCGGGAAGGAGGGGGTGAGCAAATTGGCCGGCGGGGAGCGGGACTGACCTGGGCACTTGCTGCCCGTCCCACGCAGGGTCCCGGTGACACACGAGCGAGAGGGAGGCTTCCCCTCCTCCTCACACTCAACCGACTGAGGGTTCCTGCTCCCCCCGCCCACACCAGGCTTCCATCCAGTGCGCAGCCGGAAAAATCAGAAAATACCAGACATTGCCCATTGCACATGTCCGGTATTTTCTGATTTTTTTTTACAGCACAGAGCGCGCAAATACCGGACTGTCTGGTACAATGCCGGACACCTGGCAACCCTACCCGCCCCTCCTCCCGCGCGGCGGCCCAGCTGAGCATGCAACACTCAGCTGAGCCGCCATGGAGGAAGGGGAAGGGGGCAGGGTGGTGATGTACATGGCCGCCTGTGCTGCTTGCTCCCCCGCGTCGGCCCGGCTGAGCAGCGCAGAAGTCAGCCGAGTGCCACGGTGGGAGGCGAAGGGGGGCAGGGCTGTGATGTGCGGCGTGACAGCAGCTCCAGGCCCCGCCCCCTGGCCATGAACGTCACCGCCCCACCCTCCTTCGCCTCCCGCCGTGGCGCTCGGCTGACTTCTGCGCTACTCAGCCAGGCCGCCGCGTGACAGCAAGCGGCACAAGTGACCATTTGGGCTCCGCGCTCCCCATGCAGCACGGGGTGTGCGGAGCCCAAATGACCATTTGGGCTCCACGGTCCCCCAAGTGAGAGGCAGGATGGGGAGGAGAAGTGAAAGAGAGAGACGGAGAGAGAGGCAGGGGAGAGCTGGGGGGGGGGGGAAGGCAGTAGGAGGAGAGAGAGACGGAGCGAGAGACCGGAGGCTCAGGAGGGAAGACCGACGTGGAGGAGAGACCTGAAAATCCTGTCTTATGACGGGCTAATTGGCTAGTTAATAAAGAAAACATTCAAACCTCTTGTTTTGGACATAAATTAATATTTTACCTTATATAAACGAACATGAGAAAGTTAAAACTCTTGATCTGTTTAATCATTTTAGTTAAACCGATCTCCCCAGCTGCAGCACTAGCAAAATGGCTCAGGGTAATTAATGGAGAGTTTCCATTAGCAGCTGGTGGTCCGCAGAAAGGTTTGCATTGAGCCAGGAGGTCCATGAGCCCAAAAGTTTGAGACCCACTGATCTAGAGCAGGGGGTGGGGAACCTTCTTTGGGCCGGGGGCTGCTGACCCATGCAAACATCAGTCGGGGGCTACACACAAGTGAGAAGTCAAAAAAACCCCAAAACAACCCTCCCTGTCATGGCCCCTGGCTGAAGGAGAACGACTCCCCACATGCCCCACACACCAGAGCCTCGTGGGGCCCAGGCTAGTAGAGTGTGTGTGCTCCAGTGGCGGCCCGTCAATACAGGCGACATAGGCCGTCACCTCGGGCACCAAGGAAAACGGCCGTTGAGGGCTTTGGAGGCGCACGTCTCGCCAAGGGCTCCAGTTGCCAGCAGCACGTCTAGGGCTGCTCCCGGTGTGCTGCAGGCCCTCAGTAGGCGCAGGCTCCCCAAAGGTAGGAGGGGAGACCTGCGCCTTGGGGGCCAGATCCAGGCAAGCGGCCTGGGGTTCCCCACCCTGATCTAGATCCTCCCTGACAGGTATTTAGCTAACCTGCTCGTAAAGCTCTCCAGTGACGGAGAGTCCACAGCATCGCTAGCAATTTATTCCAGTGCTTAAAAACATCTGAACTGTCCGGGTGGTTCCTAACGTCCAACCTAAGCCTCCCTTGCTGCAATTTAAGCCCATTGCTTCTTGTCCTGTCCTCAGAGGTTAAGAACAGTTTTTCTCTCTCCTCCTCGTAACAGGATTTTATGTAATTGAAAAAAGTCATCTTCCCCCTCCGTCTCCTCTCTCCCAGACCAAACAAGCCCAGTTTCTTCATTTTTCCCTCATAGCGCCTGTTTTCTTGACCTTTTATCATTTTTGTTGCTCATCACTGGACTTTCTCTGGTTTGTCCACATCTTTCTTGAACGGTGGGGCCCAGAACTGGTTACGTTAAAGAACAGCTGATACCTAGCTTACACGCTGAGTCAATTCAAAGCAAAGGTCTCTCTCACCACAATCTTATGGCCGACTCTCTTCCAGAGAGGATCCTTCCCCAGTTCAGTGCTGCTTCCTTTGTTCTTCACGTGCTGTCAGGACAGTGGGTAGAGAAACAGGAGGAAATCGTCTGGGGCATCTGCTCGCTTGTCTTATCGTTTTCCCTCTTCCCTGAGAATTATCTTCACCTGAGGGTCAACAGGAAGTTTGTTCGCGTGAAAACCTCAAGTTAATTCTTTGTCGAGATACCGGGTTCTGCCCCCATCCTCTCCTGCCGAAGCGTGGCCACTTACCCACGAGATGGTCCATTTGATTTTGTCAATCCCTGGCAGAAGCGTCATGTCCTTTTGTCTCTGGAGGTCTGGTTTATGACTGCTCTCCAGACTTGGAACATATGGAAGAATTTTATAACTTTACACAACTGCTGCCCATATTTCACAAGGATCAAAATGATTGGCAAAGTATGAGTTTTCAGATGATACCTCCCAAGGCCTTTGTGCAGAATGGATCATAGTCTAGTAAAAAGGAGGAACATAACTAGGGTACAGTCACACAGACAACCCAGACTCGGAGGCAACCTGGCCTTATGTCCCCTGTGCTCTCTGCCAAAGGAGCCCTGGGCTCTGGGGTTACACATTCCCAAATCTTTGCATACTACCCAACACGGCCCTGGAGTACTTACACCCCAAAGACTGAAAGGCAGCAATTCCACCCATGTCAGAGACATCCTGCTACTGCTGCATTCCCCCACATCTGCCAGAGGTCTTCAGAGCAGTCCAGAAAGAAGCAAGAGCCTCACAAAAGAAAGCGGACGGTCACTGCCCTCCTTTATCTACAGCAGTAAATTTGACATTTCCATGGAGAGCTACCAACCCATCTCAAATGACCTACTAGAGGTAATTCAACAGCTGTGCCCAGTCCTCCCAAGCCCCCATCCATCTTCCCTGTCCCACCAGGGTCCCCTCCTTACAGCTAGACAGTTAGTCACTCGAATCTCTATATCTCTTGGAAGGTTCCTCCCCACTTTTGGGGACAGGGATTTTACTCCCACCGGTCTCTGGTCTCCAAGAAGTCGGGAACTCGGTGTCCAATATTAGACCTTAGGGATCTGAACACCTTCGTATGCCAATGTCCTGGAGTTGCTGGAGACTGAGGTAAGGCTGACTGCTCTGTAGTTCCCTGGATTGTCCTTCTTCCCTTTTTTGAAGATGGGCACTATATTTGCCTTTTTCCAGTCATCCAGGATCTCTCCCGATCTCCATGAGTTTTCAAATATAATGGCCAAAGGTTCTGCAATGACATTTGCCAACTCCCTCAGTACCCTCGGATGCATTAAATCCGGACCATGGATTTGTGTACATTTAGCTTTTCTAAATAGTTCTTAACCTGTTCTTTCCCCACCAACGGCTGCCCACCTTCTTCCCATACTGCAGGGCTACGTCTAGACTGGCCCCTTCTTCGGAAGAGGCATGCTAATTTCTAACTTTGGAATAGGGAAATCCGTGGGGGATTTAAATATCCCCTGCGGGATTTAAATAAACATGGCGGCCGCTTTTTTTCCGGCTTGGGGAAAAGCCGGAAAAGAGCATCCAGACTGGCGCGATCCTCCAAAATAAAGCCCTATTCCTACTTGAAAGTAGGAATAAGAGATCCTCCGGAATAGGGCTTTATTCCGGAGGATCGCGCCAGTCTAGACGCTTTTTTCCGGCTTTTCCCCAAGCCGGAAAAAAAGCGGCGGCCATGTTTATTTAAATCCCGCGGGGGATATTTAAATCCCCCGTGCATTTCCCTATTCCAAAGTTAGAAATTAGCATGCCTCTTCCGAAGAAGGGGCCAGTCTAGACGTAGCCCAGTAGTCTAGTGCAGTAGTCTGGGAGCTGACCTTGTCCGTGAATACAGAGGCAAAGAAAGCATTGAGTACTTCAGCTTTTCCCACATCATCTGTCACTAGGTTACCTCCCTCATCCAGTAAGGGCCCCACATCCCCTCTGATCACCTTCTTCTTGCTAACTTGCCTGGAGAAACCTGTGTTGTTACCCTTCACATCCCCTGCAAGCTACATTTCCAATTGTACTTTCATCTTCCTGATAACTCCCTTGCATTCTGGAGCAATATGTTTATACTCCTTGTAGTGGAGTGCCGCAACCCCGCACGCAGGGGCAGTCAGGGAAGGCCTGGGAGAGGGGATTTGCAGGCAAGGAGACCCGTGGGGAAGCAGCCGAAGCCGCCGCGCAGGGTCTGTGGGAGAGGGACACCCATGATCAGTTGGCTGAGAGTGCCCACTGCATCATCCAGCCAGCTCAGGCTAGTGACATCACTGCCGCGTGGCGCACCCCAGAGGCACCGGGGGATGACGTCAGAGCAGGTGCGATGGAGGAGATTGCCGGGAGATGACGTCCCACGCCAGCCTACCTACCCAAACTTCAAAAGGGAAAAGGGGGGAGAAGGACTGTGGACAGGAGATGGGTAAGGCCGGTGCCAAGTGAGGTAACTCGGGTTCAGGGACCGGTGGAGTAGGAAGCAGCCCAGGGCGGGGCCGTTTACCATGCGAGCGGGTGAGTTTAGGGGTAGCTAACTGAACAAGGAGTGCTCTCCCTGTCTTAAGGCCCTGGTTCGGGACTCGGGAGAGAGGGCAGGCCCGAGTCCCTCTACTCCGCCCTCTTAATCCCTCGGGCACGACCAGCTGGCGTGAGCAAGGCCAGGGTTACTCTGGGACAAGATACACCGTGGGACTCTATGTAACTCAGGGGGGAGGAGGGAGTCATAATAAAGTCGCATCCCGGGAAATGAGCATGGCGTTTGTGCCTATTTACACTCCTCCGTAATCATCAGTCCAAGTTTCCTCTTGTTGTAAACTTCCTTTGTGTGTGTAAGCTCACCAAGGATTTCCCCGGTAAACCAATCTGCTCTACAATCTTTGTTTTTCTGACTGAGCATCCCTCCCTGGACCTTTTCCTTCAACAGGGAGATGGGCGAGAACACCACTTGCGCTTCAAATTCCTCGATCCTTCTTCCCAGGGCTACATTATCTGCAGTGCCCCCACTCTAGGTCATTCTTGGCCGTACTGTTAGTTTCCACGTGGAGAAGCAGGAAAGGGTAGCGATCTGAAGGTTTGATCAGTTTTGGAAGACTCTTGGTCACATCCTGAATTTGAGCTCCTAGTAAGCAGCACACTTCGAGATTCCAGGTCTGGACAGCAGATGGATGGCTCTATCCATCTTAGGAGGGAGTCCCCGACCACCACCACTCATCTTCTTCTTTTCTTCTTAACAATGAGAGTTATTAATTTCTAGGCAGTAACCACACAAGGGGAGCCAAACAAACAGAACAGTTACATGCTTAAATCTAAATGAAATCAGATTACAAACCTCAGGGCTAGCAAACCAGAACTGATCGCCTAAGGCAGGGTCACCAGCTGGGCTATGTCTACACTACAAAGTTAATTCGAGCTAACAGACGTTAGTTCAAATTAACTTTGCTAGGCGCTACACATGCAAACCGCTAGTTCGAACTTAATTCGAACTAGCGGAGCGCTTAATTCGAACTAGGTAAACCTCATTCTATGAGGACTAACGCCTAGTTCGAATTAAGTAGTTCGAATTAAGGGCTGTGTAGCCACTTAATTCGAACTAGTGGGAGGCTAGCCCTCCCCAGCTTGCCCTGGTGGCCACCCTGGGCACCACCAGGGAAACTTGTCTGCCCCCCTCCCGGCCCCGGAGCCCTTAAAGGGGCACAGGCTGGCTACAGTGCCCGTGCCAGGTGCAAGCCTACCAGCACCCAGCCAGCAGACCCTGCACCTGGCATGGCACAAACCAGCCACCCGCTGCCACCCAGCCCTCCGCTTCTTCCTGGGACCAGGCTGGCAGCGCCCAGGAGCCTGCCCAGGGCCGCAAGAGGCGGGCGCCCGCCTGGTCTAGTGCAGAGATCGTGGACCTCATCGAGGTTTGGGGGGAAGCCTCCAATGTCCATGATCTCCGCACTAGGCACAGGAAAGTGGCCGTCTAGGGCAGGATAGCTGCCAGCCTGGCCACCCAGGCGCAGGTTTGCATTAAAATCAAGGGGGTCCACTGAGACCCCCGACCCTGAGCTTAGAACATAAAAACATAAGAACGGCCGTACTGGGTCAGACCAAAGGTCCATCTAGCCCAGTAGCCTGTCTGCTGACAGCGGCCAACACTAGGGACCCTGGAGGGGATGGACTGAAGACAATGACCAAGCCATTTGTCTCGTACCATCCCTCTCCAGCCTTCCACAAACAGAGGCCAGGGACACCATTTCTACCCCCTGGCTAATACCACTCCATGGACTGGAGACAACACTGGTTCCAGGGGACACTGGATGTGTTTATGGGTACACAGATGGCTCAAGGGAGTATTCCAAAGTGTTGTCTAGTCTGGACAATAGACTGATCCTCCCTGGCTTTCCCCTGTCTGCTCCCACCCGCGTAATGCTCCCCTTCAAGCCGTGCGTCTCCTCCTCTCTCCGCTCAGATGCTCCTGAAGGCGGCGGATGGCTCGGCGCTGAGAAATGAGCCGCTGCAGCTGTTTGTTGCCTATGGAGGTGTGAGGCAGAACCAGACCTTCCTGACGGACGAGGCTGGCAGAGCCTCCTTCGCGCTGGACACCTCCGGCTGGACCGGGTCGGTCACTCTGCGGGTAAGTTATGGGCCTCCCAGCACCTGTGGTGACTCTCATGCCTGCCTCCATCATCTCCGCTGGGCTGAGCAGACCTCCGCGGCACACAAAGAAGGGTCACTGGCTTGGCTCAGGGCCTCGGCCCGGTTCATCGTCGATGAAGCGCCGTCTTCGCTCCCTGGCTCTGTGGTTACAGGTCCACGAGAACAGGCCACTCAGTCAGCCCCAGGAGCGTCTGCTGCCCCAGAGGCTGGAGAAAGTTGCCCTCCCCTCCCCCCAGAGACGTCTCCTTGTACACATTGATATAAACAGGTTGCATCTCCCTGCACCTTGTACCTGCTGGGCCAAACAAACATCCCCAGTCACTGCTCTGCCGCCCAGCTCCTGAGCCATCGCCCAGGCCGGGGGGGCGGCCATGACGGGAGACTCTGGCTGGGGATGTACTTGCGCTAAGTGTCTGGAGTGTGTGGCCAGTACTGAGTACCAGGGCCACGGAGCAGTGCCTGTGTCTAGACAGTGGACTTGTAAGCGAGCGCCTGCTTTGTGACAGGGCCCCATGTTTGCTCATAGCATGGCCCGGCTTTCACGACCGTGTTCCGGGGCTCAGGTCCTGCAGTGCTCCAGACTCGCTCGCTCTGCTGCAATTACAGCTCTGGTGGACGCCGGGCGAGGGGGCTGGCTGAGGAACTCAGGTGGCAAAGATGGCCCTGCCCTGGCATTCCTGTGCAGGGCGCTCAGCACTCGGCGCGCCTCATTGCTGTCTCTCCCCAGGGCCACTTCAAGCATGTGGATCAGACCATTGAGTATGGGAGAATCGGTCCCAGTTACCCAGATGCCCATCACCATGTGGAGCCCTTCTACTCCAAGAGCCAGAGTTTCCTGCAGATCCGCAGGCTGGGCGGGGAGCTGCCCTGCGACCAGGCCCAGCGGCTCCACGTGGACTATGTCCTGGCCAGGGAGGCCCTGGGGAACGGGTCCAAGAGCCTGGATTTCATCTTCCTGGTGAGCCCCAACCTGGGAAGCTAAAGTCTGTGCTCGCGCGCGCGCCTGTGTGTGTGTGTGTGTGCCTGTGTTTGTGCATGTGTGAGAGAGAATGGGGTGTGCAGTCAGCACATCCACCTCCGCTGGCTCAGTCCAAGGGGTGGGGGGGGAGGCTGCCCCGCCCTGTGCAGCATCCCCACATCAGGGCGTTCGCCAGCCCCTGTTCAGCCTCAGCTCAGTGACTCCCGTCTCCTCCTCCGCAGGTCGTGGCCAAGGGAGCCATCACCAGGATCCTCCACAAGGGGCTGGAGCTCGGCGAGGAGGCTGGTAAGTGGGGGGGAGGGGTGCGTGTCGGGGATGGAGCCCCGGGCAGGGACCGGGCGGGGGGTGGGGCTCTGCTGGCTGCCCCTGACTGCCCCCCACTGCCCCTAGGACTGAAAGGCTCCTTCTCAGTGGAGCTGCCCATCGGCACTGAGCTGGCGCCGGCTGCCAAGGTGCTGGGTTACACGGTGCTGCCCGACGGAGAGATGGCTGCCGACAGCGCCCTGCTGCGCGTGGCCAAGTGCCTCCCCAACAAGGTGAGCCTGGGGCTCGGGGCCGAGGGGCTTGGGGGGAACCGCTCCTGCCCTGTAACTGGAGCCCTGGGCCCCCCCTCTTATGACAGCACCAGGGTCAGTACAGTCGTTCTAGCTCCCGTGTCGCAGGTCGCCACTTAACACACGCCCCGGTGCAGTGATGGGAAGGGCCCCGCCCTTTTCCAATTTAGGAGCAGATGTCTCTCCAGTCCTCCCACAGCCACCCCCAGCGCTCCTCCGCCACCCCCAGCCCTCCCACAGCCACCCACAGCGCTCTTCCGCCACCCCCAGTCCTCCCACAGCCACCCCCAGTCCTCCCACAGCCACCCCCCCAGTGCTTAGTTCGAGTTAACGTTAGACTGCAGTGTGTAGCCACGGGCAGTTAGTTCTCATAGACTTTAAGGTCAGAAGGGACCATTATGATCATCTAGTCTGACCCCCTGCACAGTGCAGGCCACAGAATCTCGCCCACCCCTCTTAGAATAATCCTCTCACCTATGTCTCAGATATTGAAGCCTTCAAATACTTTGAAGGCCCCAACATGCAGAGAATCCTTCAGCTGTGATCTGTGCCCAATGCTACAGAGGAAGGCGAAAAACCTCCAGGGCCTCTGCCAATCTACCCTGCAGGAAAATTCCTTCCTGACCCCAAATATGGCGATCAGCTAAACCCTGAGCATGTGGGAAAGACTCACCAGCCAGACACCCAGAAAGTTCCCTATAGCAACTCCTATCATCCCTCCATTGACCTATTTCCAACTGATAATGAATGGTCAATTAGTTACCAAGATCATGTTATTTCATCCAACCATCCCCTTATCATAGAATCATAGAACTGGAAGAGACTCAGAAGGTCGTCAAGTCCAGCCCCCCGCTCTAGGCAGGACCAATCCCATCTAAATCAACCCAGCCAGGGCTTTGTCAAGCCGAGACTTAAACACCTCTAGGGATGGAGACTCCACTACTTCCCTAGGTAACCCATTCCAATGCTTCACTACCCTCCTAGTAAAAAAGTTTTTCCTAATATCCAATCTGGACCTCTCCCACCACAACTTGAGACCATTGCTCCTTGTTCTGCATCTGTCACTACTGAGAACAGCCTCTCTCCATCCTCTTTGGAACCTCCCTTCAGGAAGTTGAAGGCTGCTATCAAGTCCCCCCTCACTCTTCACTTCTGCAGACTAAACAGACCCAAGTCCCTCAGCCTCTCCTCGTAGGTCATATGCTCCAGACCCCTAATCATTTTGGTTGCCCTCCGCTGGACCCTCTCCAATGCTTCCGCATCCTTTTTGTAGTGGGGGGCCCAGAACTGGACACAATACTCCAGATGTGGCCTCACCAAAGCCGAATAAAGGGGAATAATGACATCTCTGGATCTGCTGGCAATGCTCCTCTTAATGCATCCTAATATGCCATTAGCCTTCTTGGCTACAAGGGCACACTGTTGACTCATATCTAGCTTCTCATCCACTGTAACCCCCAGGTCCTTTTCTGCAGAACTACTACTTAACTGGTTGGTCCCCAGCCTGTAACTATGCTTGGGATTCTTCCGTCCCAAGTGCAGGACTCTACACTTGTCTTTGTTGAATCTCATGAGATTTCTAGTGGCCCAATCCTCCAATTTGTCTAAGTCACTCTGGACCCTATCTCTGCCCTTAAGCGTATCTACCTCTCCCCCTCGCTTAGTGTCATCTGCAAACTTGCTGAGGGTGCAATCTATCCCCTCATCCAGGTCATTAATAAAGATATTGAACAAAACCGGTCCTAGAACCGAACCTTGGGGCACTCCACTAGAAACCGACCGCCATCCTGACATCGAACCGTTGATCACTACCCGCTGGGCCCGGCCTTCTAGCCATCTTTCTATCCATCTTACCGTCCATTTATCCAATCCACATTCCCTTAACTTGCTGGCAAGGATAGCGTGGGAGACCGTATCAAAAGCCTTGCTAAAGTCAAGGTATATAACATCCACTGACTTTCCCATGTCCACTGAGCCAGTTACCTCATCATAGAAGCTAATCAGATTGGTCAAGCACGACTTGCCCTTTGTGAATCCATGCTGACTATTCCTGATCACTTTCCTCTCATCCAAGTGTCTCAAAATGGATTCCTTTAGGATCCCTTCCATGATTTTTCCAGGAACCGAGGTAAGACTGACCGGCCTATAGTTCCCTGGATCGTCCTTCTTCCCTTTTTTGAAGATGGGCACTACATTTGCCTTTTTCCAATCATCCGGGATTTCGCCCGATCTCCACGACTTTTCAAAGATAATGGCCAAAGGCTCCTCAATGACATTTGCCAACTCCCTCAGTACCCTCGGGTGCATTAAGTCTGGACCCATGGATTTGTGTACGTTTAGCTTTTCTAAATAGTTCCTAACCTGTTCTTTACCCACCAAGGGCTGTCCATCTTCTTCTTGTCTTGCGTCACTTAGCACAGAAGTCCAGGAGCCGACCTTGTCCGTGAATACAGATGCAAAGAAAGCATTGAGTACTTCAGCTTTCCCCACATCTGTCACTAGGTTACCTCCTTCATCCATTAGGGACTGCACACCCTCTCTGATCACCTTCTTCTTGTTGACATGCCTGTAGAAACCTTTCTTGTTATCCTTCACATCCTTAGCCAGTCGCAACTCCATTTGCGCTTTCGCATTCCTGATAGACCCCCGGCATTCTCGAACTATACATTTAAACTCCTCCCTAGTCATTTGTCCAAGTTTCCACTTTCTGTAAGCTTCCTTTTTGTGCTTAAGTTCACCAAGGATTTCCCCTGTAAGCCAATCTGGTCTCCTACCAGGTTTGCCTCTCTTGCTATGCGTCGGGATGGTTTCTTTCTGTGCCTTCAATAAGGCTTCTTTAAAATACTGCCAGCTGTCCTGGACTCCTTTCCCCTTCATGTTAGCATCCCAGGGGAGTCTGCCCATCTGGTCTCTGAGGGAGTCAAAATCTGCTTTTTTGAAGTCCAAGGTGTGTATTTTACTACTCTCTTTCCTTCCTTTGGTCAGGATCCTGAAATCTACCATCTCATGATCACTGCTTCCCAGGTTGTCACCCACCTCTACGTCCCCTATTAGTTCCTCCCTGTTTGTGAGGAGAAGGTCAAGCTGTGCCCGGCCCCTGGTCGGATCCTTCAGCACTTGTACCAAGAAGTTATCCCCAACATTCTCCAAAAACTTCCTGGATTGCCTGTGTACTGCCGTATTGGTTTCCCAACAGATGTCAGGGTGATTAAAGTCCCCCATGAGAACCAGGGCCTGCGATCTGGAAGCTTTGCTCAGTTGTCCAAAGAAAGCCTCATCTACCTCGTCCACCTGGTTCGGTGGCCTGTAGCAGTCACCAACCACAACATCACTGCTGTTTGCTCCTTTAAACCTGACCCATAGACTTTCAACAAGTTTTTCTCCCTCTTTATACTGGAGTTCAGAGCAATCATAGTGCTCTCTTACATATAGTGCAACTCCTCCTCCTTTTCTCCCGTGCCTATTCTTCCTGAACAATCTATACCCTTCCATGACAGCGCTCCAGTCATGCGAGTCATCCCACCAAGTCTCTGTTATCCCAATTAAATCATATTTCTTGGTCTGGGCCAGGGCCTCCAGTTCTTCCTGTTTGTTGCCCAGGCTTCTCGCATTAGTGTACAAACACTTCAGGTAACCAGTTGATTGCACTATCTTCTCCATTCGAAACTGGGGACCTCCTTTCTTGCGCCTTGCTCTATGCATTTCTTCCCGGTATCTGACTTTCCCACTCCCCTCAGGGTTTTGGTCACCGTCCCCCGACGAACCTAGTTTAAAGCCCTCCTCACTAGGTTTGCAAGCCTGCCCGCGAAGATGCTCCTTCCTCTCTTCGTTAGGTGGATCCCATCTCTTCCTAACAATCCTTGCGCCCGGAACAGAGTCCCATGGTCAAAGAAACCAAAGCCCTCTCTGCGACACCACCTGCGCAACCATGCATTTACGCCCTCAATTCGACGATCCCTGCCCAGTCCTTTCCCTTCAACAGGGAGGATGGACGAGAACACCACTTGCGCTCCAAATTCTTGGATCCTTCTTCCCAGCGCTACATAATCCGCAGCAACCCGCTCAAGGTCATTCTTGGCAGTATCATTAGTTCCTACATGGAGAAGCAGGAAGGGGTAGCGATCTGAAGGTTTGATCAGCTTGCTAAGCCTCTCAGTGACATCCCGAATGCGAGCTCCCGGTAAGCAGCACACCTCTCGAGATTCCAGGTCCGGACGGCAGAGGGATGGCTCAGTCCCTCTTAGGAGGGAGTCCCTGACCACCACCACCTGTCGTTTCCTTTTGGGGGTGGTGGCCATGGAACCCCCATCCCTAGGACTACGCATCCCATGCCTTTCAGTAGATGGTGCTCCCTTCTGGTTTCTACCTTGTGAGGTCCCTTCCAGAGCTTTCAGCACTGCAGAACCTGTGGAGAGAGCTTGAAAGCGATTGCTTACCTCTATAGCATCGGGGGAATCCCGTGCTGGCCTTTTTCCCCTTCTAGAAGTTACATGCTGCCAGTTCTCTTCTTGGTCACGTACTGCCCTCACTGGCTCCTCTGCCTGCTGTGCTTGAAGGATCAATTGCTGCCTTCTATCGAGGAAGTCTTCATCCTCTCTGATCAAGCGTAAGGTCGACACTTGGGCCTCCAGTCCTCTAATTTTTTCTTCCAAAATCTCGACCAGCTTGCACTTGGTGCAGATGAAATCCGTTCTTTCTTCCGGGAGGAAGACAAACATGGCACACGCCGTGCAGGTAACAACAGCAGACCCATCATCAACCATCGCTGCTGTCCTGGAGAAGGGATTTAAAAAGAAAGACAAGAGAACCTCCCGCCCTTCCCACTCCCCTTCAGAACTCCCTCTCAAAATTCCCTGTTAGCAATCACCTGTTCGCAAGCTCCTTGGTCGCTTGCCCACTGCCTTATAAAGCCCCTCCCCCTACCAAGGCTCAGCCAATCAGCAGAGGCTTCTAGAATTCAAACTTTAATTAGAAGCCAACAGTTTCCACCTGCCAATCGCAGCCCCTACCAATCACAGCACAAACTCTATCAAGGGGAGGGGGGGAAGGGGGAAAAAAAAGCCTCACTCTCAAACACAGGGGAAAATAAATAAATAAACAAACAAAGAAACAAAAAAGCACACACACCAACCCTCACTCACAAACACAAGCTCAGCATACAGCAAGAAAGCCCCAAGCACAACACCCACTTCTCCCAAGACTCCTGTATCTACTTCTCCTCTACCTGGAGAACTCCCCCTCTAAAGCCTCACTCAAACAGGGGGAGGGGGGAAAGGAAAAAAAAAAAAAAACCCAACACACACCAAACACACTCAAGCTCTGCACACACTAAGGCTGTGTCCAGACTCCATGCCTTCGTCGACGGAGGCATGTAGATTAGCCAGCTCGGAAGAGGGAAATGAAGCCGCGATTAAAATAATCGCGGCTTCATTTAAATTTAAATGGCTGCCCCGATCTGCCGATCAGCTGTTTGTCGGCAGATCGGGAGAGTCTGGACGCGATGCCCCGACAAAGAAGCCTTTCTTCATCGACACAGGTAAGCCTGGTTTCACGAGGCTTACCTGTGTCGATGAAGAAAGGCTTCTTTGTCGGGGCATCGCGTCCAGACTCTCCCGATCTGCCGACAAACAGCTGATCGGCAGATCGGGGCAGCCATTTAAATTTAAATGAAGCCGCGATTATTTTAATCGCGGCTTCATTTCCCTCTTCCGATCTGGCTAATCTACATGCCTCCGTCGACGGAGGCATGGAGTCTGGACACAGCCTAAGAAAGCCCCAATAACAAAACACACTTCCCTCAAGAGTCCTGTATCTGCTTCTCCTTCACCTGGAGAACTCCCTCTCAAAACTCCCTGTTAGCAATCACCTGTTCGCAAGCTCCTTGGTCGCTTGCCCTAGTTCGGACTAAGGGGATTTAAAAATGGCACCGGATGAGAGGATGCAAATGAAGCCGGGATATTTAAATCCTGGGCTTCATTTGCAACTTCGAATGCCTGCATTAACCACCCTAGTTCGAATTAGGGGGCTAGTGTAGACATACCCCGAGGGAGTCTGACTCATGAGGGTTATCGCATGCGGCTGGCGATTCTGTCATGACGTCCCTATCCCACCGCACCCCCGACCCTCTGTTGCCAGGTGGCTTGCGTATGTGTGTGTGCATGCGTGTGTGTGTGTGTGCGTGCGTATGTGTTGGCATGTGTGTCTGTGTGTGTCTGTGCGTGTGCACTGTGTGTTCTTTCTCTGTGCTAGCTCAGCTCTGGGCAGAGAGCTCCTTCAGCAGACCTAGCCAGCACTGCGCAGTGTGTTTAAGTGCTGGAGGCTGCAATGTGGCTGCCTCTGTAGCGCGGTTTGGGCTGCTCGGTGCTTCTATCCTTACAGTTGCCATGTTGCTAGTAGACAGGTCAGAGCATTCGTTCAGCAGGCTGCCATGTTGCTTACCCAGGCTGTTGACAGAGCCATGTAGTCTAGACACACCCCAATAGGCCACAGGCCTGGTTCGATGACAAGGCACCCTGGCTCTGTGGTTATGCTAATACATGAGTGCCCCGTGGCAAGGAACGGCTCACTCAGCGGGGAACTTTCTGCTGCCCCCTCCGCTGAACAAAGAGTGCCAGCTAAGTCCCCTGACATTGCTAGACTAAAACACACAACTGACACACACAGCGTGCACACCAACTGGGGGACGCCACGGCAACCACTTCCCTCCCCTGGTTTCTGATGTCTGATCATTGCTTTGTCAAGCTACCTTACCTTCTGCTAGGCTGGGATGAATCTAGGGTTGCCAGGTGTCCGGTATTGACCCGGACAGTCCGGTATTTTCGCCTCCTCTCCGGTAAAAAAAATTCAGAAAATAGCAGACACCTAAAATGTCCGGTATTTTCTGATTTTTTTTTCCCGGCCAGAAGGCGAAAATACCAGATACCTAGCAACCCTAGCGCCTGGGCCCGGGCCCGGGCCCAGCCCCCGGCCTTCCCCCCTGGGCCCCGACACCCCCAGCCCCTCGCCCCTGGACCCTGTGCTTACCAGGTTCTGCAGGGAAGCTAAGTTCTGGCTTGAACAAGAACACAAAATGGCCACCAGCAAAAAGCCTAAAGACGAAGGGGAAGCAATGCTTCCCTGGGTCTTAGGGCTCAACCGTGCCCCTGTTCCTATCCCCATTCTAACTCTGCGCTCACTCTGACAGGGGCCCTGCTGTTTTAATGCTGTTTCATTATTTATTTATTTATTGCTTAATAAGTCTCCGAGTCTTTTTTTTTTCTCTCCCCTGCTTTCTTCCCCCTGGTGGTTTTTTTGGGGTGGGGTGGGGTGGGGTGGGGTGGGGGGAGGGGTCGGTATTTTTCGTTCAACCATCTGGCAACCCTAGATGACTCTGGGTGAGCGGGAACAGATGAACAGGACTACCTCCTGCCTTCTTCACCAGTACGAGCTGCCAGGTTCCTGGGCCAGACAGCGGCCTGGGAGCAGGGCCTGGCTGGTTCACAGCCTCTCCTTCCGGCCAGGGTCCTGCACCAGGTCCAGTGCTCCAGGCTCGCTCCCTCTCGACTGCATTCACACGCTCCCAGGGTGTCTAGAAATAGCTGCGGCTACGAGCCACACAGGGACACTGAATGAGCCTGGGCTGTCTCTCACACCCCAGCGCGAC
Source organism: Pelodiscus sinensis (assembly GCF_049634645.1). Classification (NCBI taxonomy): domain Eukaryota; kingdom Metazoa; phylum Chordata; order Testudines; family Trionychidae; genus Pelodiscus; species Pelodiscus sinensis. The sequence goes on along the minus strand of NC_134739.1, from coordinate 2,964,854 downwards.
TCCCATAGCCCCGGGCTTTCGGCCAGCAGGGCCTGGGGCCAGAGTGACACGCAGGGCCTGCCCCTGCCCCGGGGGTCTCTCTCCCCCACTGTGATGCCCTGTGCCTCGCCAGGTGAAGCTGGCCTTCTCGCAGGACCGGGCCCTGCCGGGCTCGGAGCTCCAGCTGCAGGTGCAGGCTGCCCCCGGGTCCCTGTGCGCCGTCCGCGCCGTGGATCGCAGCGTGCTGCTCATGAAGCCTGAGGCCGAGCTCAGCATCGACACGGTGAGTCCAGAGCAGCTCGGCCATTCGCCCCACCCCTCCCCCGACGAGTCCTCCCCCCTCGCAGGAGGGGCGATGCACGGCCACTGGGGGACACCCCTCGAGGCCACCTCTCCTGGTCACAGGGCTGCTCCAATGGCACTTGGCCCCCTGACTCTGTGGGGTCCCCACTTCCCTTGTCTGATCTCCCATCAGCCCTTGCAGCGCCCCCCCCAATTCCCCTCACCCGGCTCTGGCTGGGCACACGGAGCTCGGAGCTGAGATAATGGCCGGGGAAACCGGAGCTCGCTCTCCGGGGCAGAGCTGGTCCCCAGGGGCAGGGGAAGGAGAATTCTCTGCCCCCAAGTCTAGCAGGGGATAGTGGGTCAGGTGCATTGTGGGAGCCTCCATTCCTCTGCGGCAGCAGGATTTGCCCCTTGCCTGGGTGACAGTGCGGAATGGACGTGGGGGAGCTGCAGCAAGAGAGGCCCACACGGGAGCTGGGCTGGGCCCCAGGGCCAGGGCTGGGGAGATGTGTTAGTGAGGGAAGGGGCCAGAACTGAGCCCTGGCTTCGCTCCCAGGACTGACGTTTTCTGTTTATTTTTAGGTCTATAGCTTGCTCCCCCGTTTTCCCCAAGGAGACTCTCCTGCCCTGGCGCGAGAGCCCGCACCAAGTGACTGTCCGTTTTTCCATGAGAGCTTTGTATTCATGGATCCCTGGCGGCGGCCCAGCAGGAGGCGCTCACGAGTCCGGTTCACTGCCAGTGACTCCTACCATTTATTTAAGGTAACGCCTGGGTCAGCGTGTGAGAAGGCCACCGGTGCGTAACTGGAGCCTCAAAATCGGCAAGACATAGATGTAGGAGTTGGGGCCATTTCCCCGGCAGGTGTAAACGGGCCCAGCACCAGTGGAGGTGAGAGGGCCAGATTCCCTAGCAGGTGTAAAAGTGTCCAGCACCGGTGGAGTGAATGAAATGACGTTGATTGTGCAGGTGGCCTAGCCCGGGAGAGAGGGACTTGGTAGCACCAGGCTGCCTGGAAGACTGCTGATCACAAGGCACTGAGAGAGCTGAAAAACGTGCCCTTAAGTATCCTTGTCCCATTAGCAGAGCCCCCAGCGGTTGGTGCTCTCGCCCTTTGCTCCTGAGTGGCTTCGAGCATGTTTCAAGATCCTGGCTTGTCTCCCTTGCACTACGCCGCACAGGGTCAGCTGAGTGCTTTAGCCAGAGCTGGGTGGAGGCTGGGGCGTAGCAGAGCTATCCAGCCCCTAAGGCTGAGATTAGGTGGGAGGGAACAACCAGAAAAGATGGCAGAGATTATATCAGTACCTCCCCCAGGGCAGGCCACTTACACGTTTGCAATAGGCAGGGAATGCTGGCTCTGAGGCTGCTTTTAGTGGATCCGATAGCAGCAGTAGCTAAAGCAGCATTTCTCCGCACAAGCCTGGTCACACTGTTGCAGCTAGGGCTGTCAAACAATTTAAAAAATTAATCCTGATGAATTGCACAATTAATTGCGCTGTTAAATAATATAATGCCCTTTCTTCATATATTTTGGCTGTTTTCTACATTTTCAAATGTATTAATTTCAGTTATAACACAACACAAAGTGTAAAGTGCTCACTTTATCGTTATTGCTAAATTTTCACTGTAAAAATCAAAGTAGTATTTTCAATTCACCTAGTACAAGGACTCTAGTGCAGTCTCCTTATCATAAAAGTTGATCTTACAAGTATAGAGTTACGTACAAAAAATAGCGGCATTCAAAAATTAAACAGTCTCAAACTTTAGCGCCAATAACTGCACTTAGTTGTACTTCTTCAGCCAATCGCTCAAACAAGTTTGGTTGCAATTTGCAGGAGATAATGTTGCCTGCTTTCTGTTTACCACAGAGGGAGGGAACCTGAGGTCCGGGGCCGTATGTGACCCCCAGCTTGCCTGGATCCAGTCTCCAAGGCTCAGGGCTCTCCCCCTCAGCTTGGGGATCCCGTGCTGGCACTCCAGCTCCTCCATCATCTCCCTGTGAGGCTGGAGCACACACGCTCTACTAGCCTGGGCCCCCTAGGCTCTGGGGTGTGAGGGGAATGTGGGGCGTGTCTTTCTGCTTCTCAGTCTGGCTTCGTCTTCACTGCCAGTTCTTCTGGCAGAAAATATGCTAATGTGGACGGGGTTTTTTTGTGCAAAACCCGTTTTGAACAAAATCCTTATGCCTCTCCAGGAAAGGGTTTTGCGCAAAAAAAAAGTCCACACTGCTTCTTTTTGCGCAAAAACCCCTTGCACAAAAAGAAACAGAAGAAAATATGCTAATGAGATTGCGACTTATGCTAATGAGCCCCTCATTAGCATATTTTCTGCAGGAAGAACTGGCAGTGAAGATGTAGCCTCAGGGGCCACCTTAGTGAGGGGTTTTTTGCTTCTCATTTGTGTGAGGCGCCGTCTGATTTTTCAAAAAAATCAGTTCCCCACCCGTGGGGAACAGGCCTTTGCATGGCACTGTTGTATGAGGCATTGCAAGATCGTACGTACCAGATGTACCAAAGATTCACGTGTCCCTTTCTGCCTCAGCCACCATTCCAGAGGACTTGAGTCCGTGGTGTGATGAGTTCTGCTTGATAACAGTTCAAACCAGACCAGACCCACACATGTTCATTTTCATCACATGAGTCTGTCAGCCGATAGTCAGGGCAGTGTGTGTGTGTATGTTACACCCGAGTCTTCAACTGCTGGGACACAAGGTCCTGTCGCAGCGGGCAGCCTAGGGAGGCTGACGGGTGCCCTGAAAAGTTTAACGTCTGTGTCTTTGACTGCTAGGATCGGGGTCCTTTCGCGGCGGGCAGCCAACAGGCTGACAGACGCCCCAGAGTTTACAAGGAGAGCTTATTACACCCGTGTCTTTAGCTGCTAGGACCACAGTCCCTCCGCAGCGGGCAGCCTATGGAAGGCTGACAGATGTCCCTACGGATCTGCCCCCTGGAGGCGACACAATCCAAATGCCCAGCTCTGCCTGTATCCCTATGACTGGCTGGAGTTCTTTTAAACTGTGCTTGGTTCTGTTACAGCAACTGAAGGAGTCAGGTTAAAACTTAAGCAGTTACAGGTTTATTAAAGAAGCTTATAAATCAGAAGGTTACAATGGCTATTGCTCTATTTCTTAACTGCTAGCAAATATAGATCTTAAAAATGGTTACAAAGAAAATAAAAATAGAAAATAGAAATAATGGTACCAAGTGACAGCTTAATCTTTAAAGAGCTCTAAGTCTATGTGTACACTTAAGACAAAGGACACATCCAGGTACAATTTTTACCCCCTTCTGTACCTCTCGACTCCAGCGTGTCAGGCCAGGGCTGGTCCCTCAATTCCTCAGAAAGAAGAATACGAGGTGGGCGTCCCCATGGAACCTCGGGAGGCCAGTTACCTAACCCGACCAGCAGATAGATGGTAGATTGACGCTCAGAGTAAGTGTGCTGCTGGACCCATCTTTATACCCATAGGGGCCCGTATCCTCTTTCTTATCTAAGATGCCAAATTGTGTTGGTCCGTCTTTGTGATGCCAGTTCTTACAAGGGAGTTTCAACTTAATTTACACTTGCAAGAGAGAGAACTAAATTGTGAGTACTGGACATTCTTTACTGGGCGGGAGATTCCTCGCCCCCCCGCCCCCGCCTGTGGACGGCTGTGTGTTCGTATCAATATAGGTTTCAGCCAAGGCAGTTCTCGCAGCCTCGAGGTCAACAATTGGCGTATCTCTGTTTATAGCCATCCAGGGTCACAGCAGCCAGCATATCAGGGCCTTCTGTCAAGGCTTCAAAGACTATGCTGATTTTACTGCTCTGAGTGCCCTGTATGCTCCAGGCACCTAAGATGGATGTTACAGGTGGGGGGGGGGGGGGGTCCTGTCTGGTTACAGAGTCAGATGCTACCAGCAGAAGGTCGTGATTCGTTTTTGGTGGTTCGGGTTCTGTAGTTTCTGCATCAGAATGCTGCTCTTTTAAGACTTTTGAAAGCATACTCTACACCAGTGTTTCCCAACCTGGGTCCTGCGGAACCCTGGGGTTCCGCAGACCATTGTCTGGGGTTCTGCAAGAAATCGTGGAATAAACAAATGCAAAAATGTTTTCTTACAATGTAAGCTGACATATATATATATATATATATATAAAACAGCTCTTTACAAATAAATGTTCTTGACAATAATTTAGCAGTAATTGAATTGCGCTCCCCACTGTCAACTTTTTCTGGCCAAGCAAATGTTTTCATAGGTAGGGGTTCCTCGGGATATGAAAAATTACTTTAGAGGTTCCTCCATGGGAAAAAGGTTGGGAATCACTGTGCTACATCTTGTCCTTCTCAGACTTGGGACAGCACTTCAGATTCTTACACCTGGAATTGCTTGCTGTAGCTAACCTTAGAAATCTCACAGTATTGTCATTGTAACGAATAGTCTAGTAGCACCTTAAAGACTAACAAAACATGTAGCTGGCTTTCATGGGCCCACTTCTTCAGATAGCTCATGATACCAGCTACGTGGTTTGTTAGTCTTTAAGATGCTACTAGTCTATTTGCTGTTTCTTACGTTTTTCCTGTTATAGACTAACTCGGCTACCCCTCTGCAGCTTTATATCTTCATTGTGTTATTTCAAATCAGTGGCGAAAGTGTTCTAACAACAAAAATGTGCTGGGCCATCATCCAAGATTGCTATAACATGAAATATATGGCAGAATGGAGGTAAAGCAGAATAGGAAACATATAATCCTCTCCCAAAGAGTTCAACAAGTTTAGTTAATGCATTTTAATGTGCATTATCAGCATGGAAGCAAGTCCTCTGCAATGGTGGCCAAAGCATAAAGGTGCATACAAATGTTCAGTGTATCTTAGCATGTAAATATCTCGCAACACTGGCTACAAAAGTGCCAGGCAAACATTTGTTTTCACTTTCAGGTGATATTGTAAATAAGAGAGCAGCATTATCTCATGTAATATAAACCAATTTGTTTGTCTTAGTGATGGGCAGAACAAGAAGTAGGATTAAGTGGACTTGTAGGCTCTAAAGTTTTACACTTTTTTGGTTTTGAGTACAGTTATGTAACAAAAAAAATCTACATAATCTATATTTGTAAGTTGCACTTTCATGATAAAGAGATGTTCCTGCAGTACTTATATGGGACAAATTGTTTACCATTTTTACAGGGCAAATATTTGTAGTAAAAAATAATATAAATTGAGCACTGTACACTCTATAATCTGTGTTGTAATAGAAATCAATATATTTGAAAATGTAGAAAAATATCCAAAAATATTTAATACATTTCAATTGGTATTTTATTGTTCAACAGTGCAATTAATTACAATTAATTTTTGAATTAATAACATGGGTTAACTTATTTTGAAATAGTTATTTCGGGAGCTATTATTTCAACTTTCAGTATTTTGAAATAATTTCCTCGCGTAGACATGCCTTCAGTGTGACAATTCATTCATTCTCTGTATCTGTGGAAATAATCTTTAAGGTTATTCTAGTGTATTACTGAGTGTTACTTGGGGCTGTATAATATAGCAAAGATGTTATTCTTGCCCCTAAAAGGTTCAAATCGATGTTCTACAATAGCTGAGGAACAAACCCAAGGACACTTGACGTTGCAGTGAGCAGTGAGAAGCTCTTAATGTAGCTCAGGGGCATGAGGCCACACATGGGGGAGGGGCAGGCAGGTCATACCCCCTCTGTTTTTTCAGGCCGCCTCTGATAGGGGGTGCCCAGCAGTGAGGAAGCTGCACTGCCCCTGGCAGCAGCTTTCTCCCTGCTGTTCAGCAGAGTCACTAGAGTGTCGTGCGGACTCCACATTGGACTGGTGCTCCAGGGTCTGCTTTGCCTGCCTGCTCTGCATGGGCTTTAAGCTGCTGGTTTTCATGTTCTCTCTGAAGCAGTAAATGCCCTGGGGTAGTCCTGCCTGCTGTGTCAGTCAGTGCGACAGGGAGACCAGCAGAGCTGCTGGAGTTGGAGCCCCATGCACTGACCGAGGGAGAGGGACACTGGCTGTGGGGTGTTCTCTGCAGGAGGCCCTCTGAGTTGAGAGTCACCCGAACATGTTGCCCCTCAAGGTCAACAGATGCTACAAGGCCCATCGGGGGGGAGGAGAGGGTTGGCACTCGCAAGAGATTTGGGGAGGGCAGAGTGGAATGGCAGTGAGGGTATTTTGTTGAATTTAGATTTCACAGAGCTAGCTGTGTTAGTCTGTTTCAGCAAACACAAGTCCAGTGGCACTTTAAAGACTAACAAATATATTAGGGTATTAGAGCATCCGCTTTCATGAGCTACAACTCACTTCCTCGGAAGGAAGGAAGGAAGGAAGGAATACAGAGCTGGCAGAGCTGTCAAACTCCCATCTCTATATCCTTTTTTTGTCCTTTTCTCTTCAGCATCTGAGGAAGTGAGTTGTAGCTCACGAAAGCTTATGTTCTAACTAGCCGATTAGCCAATCATAAGACAGGATTTTCAGGTCTCTCCTCCACGTCAGTCTTTTCTCCTGAGCTTCCAGTCTCTCGCTCTGTGTCTCTTTCTCTCTCTCTCTCCTCCTCCTCCTGCTTCCCCCCCTCTCTCTCAGCTCTCCTCTGCCTTCTGCCTCTCTCTCCGTCTCTTTCTTTCTCTTCTCTCCCTCCTGCATCTCACTCTCCCTTTCTCTTCTCCTCCTCCTCCTGCCTCTCACTCTCTCTCCACTCTGTCTCTCTCTTTCTCTTCTCCCCCTCCTGCCTCTCACTCTCTCTCTGCTCTCCTCTGTCTCCGTCAGGGATGCATGAGTGGGGTGGGCAGCACCCTGGGATCTGCAGGTGCCCGAGTGAGTCCAGCTCCCCGCCGGCCGATTCCCTCTCCCCTCCACCAGCCAGTTCCTCCTCCTGATTTCCCACGGCCAGCCTCACTGCCCCCGACTCCCACCCCCGACCAGCTTTGCTTCCCACCGGCCGTCCCTCCCCCGTTCTCCCCTGGTCAGCTACTCTGCCTCTGACCCCCCCCATTTTGCTTCCCCCCCCCAGCCAACCCCACTCCTCTCCCAGCCAGTCCCTCCCCCCTCCCGCCCCCGATCAAGGGTGTCGGGTTATTTTTACACCCTACCCCACATCCAGGGGGCAGGGCCATGTATGTCACCGCCTCGTCCCCTTTCCCCTTCCGCCGTGGCGCTCGGCTGAGTTCTGCACCGCTCAGCTGGGCTGCGGCAGGCGAGCAAGCGGAGGCAAGTGGCTGTTTGGGTTCCGCTTGCTCCCCCGCCGTGGCCCAGCTGAGTGGCGCAGAACTCAGCTGAGCACCATGGCAGGAGGCAAAAGCGCTCCCCAGAGGCAAGACTGTAACACTACAGCGTTACAGACTCACAGACATTGGGCTACTATATATATGATACCTTCATAAATGTGTTAGTCTTTAAAATGCCACCGGACTCCTTGTTGTACTTTGTAGAATTTAATTTCTAGTCTGGTTGTTCATTGCATTGTCCAGATTGAGTCATGGGGCTGGGAGAGTTGTTTGTGTGATGAGTTGCTGTTTTGAGAGCATCTGGGAATTAGAAGACTTGCCGTCTTTCATCCACTCACAGATGTAGGATCTCACTCTTGGGACTGCTAGTACTGCAGTTTTCTTGCTTCATAGTTACTTTTCCCTTAAATAGGCAGTGAAAAGCAGCCCCTTGCTGCCTCTTGTGCAGTTTTTTTCCTATTGTATTCTTTTACTTTTATTTCCTTTTTCCCAGGATGCGGCTTTGAAAGTTTTCACCAATGCCAACACCAAGAAACCTTTCATCTGCCCTGAAATTCCATGGTACAAATTCAGTAGTCAACCCTACTTCAGGCGCCAGGGCATTGTAGGAATGCCGGGACCACCAAAGAGTGAGCTTTCATCCTTCTTGTTTCTGAAATACCCCATGGATTCTCCGTTCCCTGATGGGTAGAAATGGGACTGGGATTCAGGCTGGGGAAAGCGCTCAGTCACTCGGGAAAGAACTCTATGAAACCATCTACCCAAAGTGCAACAGCACTCAAAGGTGCCCCATGTTGGAGGCGGGTTACAGAGACTGTATCTCAATGGCATTAGAGAGAGCCTTGACCCAGAGGCAGAGCGAGGGTGTTATGTGCCCCAGGGGCAAAGGAAAAATTTGCACCCCCCCACTCCACCACCACTGTGTGGCAGGGCCCCGAACCTGGTACACGGCTGAGCCTGACCCTGGGAGGAGGGCGGAAGGGAAACTTGTGCCGTATCTTCCCCAACCCCCTCCAGCTTGGGGCTGGGCTCCCGCATGCACTAACCCACCAGTGGAGATGGAGGAGGGTTGAGCTAGGAGCAGAGAGGCGGGGAGGAGGCTCCAGCTGCCAGGGGCAGGCGGAGTAGGAGCAGGCGAGCCGAGGAATGACAGGGGGAGCAGAGGTGGACTAAATTGGCACCTCCCTAGCATGGTGCCCAGGGGCATCTGACCCCTCCAGCCCCCACGCTACACCACTGCTCCTCCCTCCTGCAGATCTATCATCTTTGCATGTGCAAGATCTGTGAGAGCTGTCCCATGCATCTGCAGTTAGTGTCTGTGGTGCCTGCTTCTGGGTGGTGTCTCAATGCTGCCACATTCACCTCCAAAGAGGGGGCTTCCCAAAGCAGGCCCTTGCTGCTGACCCCCAAGGCATCCACAGGTCCAGTCTCCTTTCAATGGGCGCACTTCCCAGGGCTCATTGATCTTGGATCTGGCTTCCATCCCCTCTCCAACCCTTGCAACTGCCCAGAAGTGCTCACCTTCTGCCTTATCCCTTCCCACCTCATTCACCCCACAGGGACAGTCTCTGCCTCACTTGTTTTAGGATCTGTTCTACCAAGACGTAAAGTTTCCATGTAAAAGGACTCAATACAAAGCTAAAAACTTCAATGAGAGAATGATTAATACAGAGACGTGTCTACACCTGCTGCAGGGAGACACCCTGCCTGCCTCCACACCTCTCCCCCTGAATCTACAGCCCCATCACAGAGTGGGGGAGGGGAAGGAAAGAGGCTGAGGCCCATCCAATGGGACTGACGCAGTCATGAGCAAGCCATGCCCGGGAGCCATTCCCCTGTCCATTGCTGGTGCTGTTTTGCTTCAGGCACGCTGAAATGCAGTCACCTCTGGGGTGGGCTGACAGTTGTTTAACACCTGCACAAGGGGTTTCAGGCAGGGGGCAGTGCGAGCTGCCTTCCTGCAGAGCTCCCATCAGAACCACTGGGTACGTCTAGACTACAGGGTTTTGTCAACAGAAGTTTTGTCGACAGATACTGTAGACAAAGCTTCTGTCGACAAAGAGCATCTAGACTACAGCCAGTTCTGTCAACAAAGCAAGCCACATTGTCGACATAACAGTGTGGACGCAAAGGACAGTGTAGATGCAATAATGCCTTCTATCGACAGAACTCTGTCAACAAAAGGTGTTATTCCTCATAAAATGAGGTTTACATACGTCGACCAAACTGCTGAGTTTTGTCGACGTTATGTCGACTGTCACATTACTGAATTGGAGGGAAGCAGCCAGATCGCTGCTGCACCCCTAGGTGGGGGTGTTGGCCCCAGAAATTGGTATAAAAGGGGGCCATGTGGGTTATTGAATGGGAGCTTATTGTTTGCTGATCCTGTGTACGCTATTTATGTGAGGGTATGTCTACACTAGAAAGTTAGTTCGAACTAATGGACGTTAGTTCAAACTAACTTTCCTAGGCGCTACACTAGCGCTCCGTTAGTTCGAACTTAATTCGAACTAACGGAGCGCTTAGTTCGAACTAGGTAAACCTCATTTTACGAGGACTAACGCCTAGTTCGAACTAGCTAGTTCGAACTAAGGGCTGTGTAGCCCTTTAGTTCGAACTAGTGGGAGGCTAAGGCTTCCCAGGTTTCCCTGGTGGCCACTCTGGCCAACACCAGGGAAACTCTATTGCCCCCCTCCCGGCCCCGGAGCCCTTAAAGGGCCACGGGCTGGCTACTCACTTTGTGCCAGTTGCAAGGCTGCAAGCACCCGTGCCTGCACAGCCTGCACCTGCCACACCATGAGCCAGCCATCCGAGGGCTCCCAGCCCTCCACTGCTCCCCACGACCAGCCTGGCGGCTCCCGGGAGCCTGCCCGGGGGCGCAAAAGGCGGGCGCCCGCCTGGTCAAGTGCGGAGATCGTGGACCTCATCGAGGTTTGGGGGGAAGCCTCCAATGTCCACGATCTCCGCACTAGCCACCGGAACGCGGCCGTCTACGGACGCATGGCTGCCAGTCTGGCCGCCAGGGGCCACCAGCGCAGCTGGGAGCAGGTGCGCTGCAAAATTAAGGACTTGCGGCAGTCCTACTCCCGGGCCTGCCTGCCAGGGGCTGACCCGGAGGCCTGCCCCCACTTCCATGCCCTGGACCGCATCCTGGGGCCTCATGCCGTCCCTGCCCCCCGGGACGTGATTGACCCCGGGGCAGAGGGACCGCTCCTGGAGACGGAGGAGGAGGAGGAGGGCTCTGAGAGCCAGGAGCCTGCCGCCAGCCTGCCCAGGACCCGGGACCCCCGAGGCACCCCACAGAGCCGCTCGCCTGCATCATCAGAGGCCGGGGAGGCGTCCACCTGTGAGTACCCTCGTGTTCCCCTTATGTGTACGGGGGGCTGGGGTGAGAGGGAGCCCCGGGACCGTGCGCCTGGGCCTTGCCCACCACGGAGCAGCAGCTGGGGATCCTGCAGGGGCCCTGGCCTTGCAGAGGGGAGCTGGGTTTCACACACCTGGGCCCCTGGGGTAATTGACCGCTGGTCTTCTTGCACCACAGCTGCAGCACCGGGGCCTGCAGGGCGCACCACACCGCCTGCAGCAGCCGCCCGCGCCCGGGCAAGCAGGACAGCCAGGAACCAGGAGGACTACCAGAGGCGGCATCTCCGGTTCCTGGACCGACAGCTCCGTCTCCAGGACCACTGGGTCCAGGAGGACCTCAGGCTGCGCCAGAGGAGTCTGGAGGCCCTGGAGGAGCAGGGCCGTGCCCTGCGAGGCCACCTCCAGAGCCTGCTGGACCGCTTTCCATTTCCTCCTCCCCCTGCTCCCCCTCTTGCTCCCCCTCTTGCTCCCCCTGCTCCCCCTCTTTCTCCCCCTCTTGCTCCCCCTGCTCCTCCTGCTTCCGCTCCTGCTTCCGCTCCTGCTTCCTCCACACCCCCTGTCCTCTCTGCCCCCCCCTCCACAACCATTCCCCACCGACGCCCCCGGACCCGCAGTGTGGCGAGACGGGAGAGGCAGCCGGACTCCCACCCCTGAGCTTTCCTTTCCCTTCCTCCCTTCCCTCCCCTCCCCTTCCAGCTCCCTCGTCCCAGGTTTCCCCCTCCCTTCTCCCACCTTCATTCCTCCCTCCCCCACCCCAGTTCTGTGAAATAAACAGACGTTTTTGTTTGAAAAACAGGTGTCTTTATTTGACAGTAGGTAGGGAGGGGAAAGGGGAAGGGGGGGGTAGGGTGGAAGAAGGCCCCGGTGGGGCATGCAGGGAGAGGTCAGTCCTCCTCCTCCTCCAGGAAGCTCTCCCGCAGGGCTTCCCGGATCCGGACGGCCCCCCGCTAGGCTTCCCGGACAGCGGCGGTGCGGGGCTGACCGTAGTGTCCAGCCATGCGGTCAGCCTCAGCCATCCAGGCTGGCAGGAAAGCCTCCCCCTTCCGCTCACACAAATTGTGGAGCACACAACATGCCGCCACCACGGGAGGGATGTTGTGCTCGGCCAGGTCCAGACGGGTGAGGAGGCATCGAAAGCGGGCTTTCAGTCGCCCAAAGGCCCCCTCCACCACGATGCGGGCCCTGCTCAGCCTGTTATTGAAGGCCTGGCGGGAGGGATTGAGGTGCCCCGTGTAGGGCTTCATGAGCCACGGCTGCAGTGGGTAGGCGGCATCCCCCACCAGGCAGACGGGCATGTCCACGTCCCCGACCCTGATGTGGCGGTCGGGGAAGAAGGTCCCGTCCTGCAGCCGCTGGCACACGGAGGAGTTGCGGTACACCCGGGCGTCGTGTGCTTTGCCGGACCAGCCCACATTTATGTCCATGAACTGTCCCCGGTGGTCACACACGGCCTGCAGGATGACGGAGAAGTACCCCTTGCGGTTCACGTACCGGGACGCCTGGTGTTCCGGGGCACGGATGGGGATGTGCGTCCCGTCGATGGCCCCCCCGCAGTTGGGGAAGCCGAGGGCGCCGAATCCCCGGATGACGGCATCCGGGTCGGCAAGGCGGACCACCCTGCGGAGCAGCACCCGGTTGATGGCCTTGACCACCTGCGGAGAGAGACACAGCAAAGCGTCAATCAGTGGGGCGCCCGGGTGGCTGGGAGCGTGCGTGCCCTGGCAGTGCCCCGCGCCCCACTCCCGGAAGCAACCCCCCTGGCGGCGTGTAGTACGGCCGGGACAGCCCGACCCCTCTGGTGCGGGGCGCCTTCGCCTCCTCCCGCCCCCCCTTTGTCCCTGGGGCGGCCCATCCCCTCCTCGCAGCCCCCCTCCCCCCCGGCTCGGTGGCCGACGAGCGCCGTACCTGCATGAGCACTGCTCCGACAGTGGATCGCCCCACGCCGAACTGGTTCCCGACGGATCGGTAGCTGTCCGGCGTGGAGAGCTTCCAGAGGGCGATGGCCACCCGCTTCTGGAGGGGGATGGCGGGCCTCATGCGAGTGTCCCTTCTTTGCAGGGCAGGGGCGAGCCACTCGCAGAGCTCCAGGAAGGTGTCCCTCCTCATCCTAAAGTTCTGGGTCCACTGTCGGTCGTCCCAGCGCTCCAGGACGATGCGGTCCCACCAGTCGCTGCTGGTGTCCAGACGCCAGATGCGGCGGGGCACGCTGGTGCCGGGGCGCCGCCGCGGCTCCTCCACGGCCCCCAGGGCGGCCAGGCGGAGAGGCAGGGGGCTGACGTTCCCCAGGTGGTGCCAGGCAGCCTCGAGCCATTGGTGGCAGGCTTGCAGCAGCAAGTCCAGAACGTGCACCAGAAGGTGCAGGGCGAGCCGTGGCTCCATGTTGCCACCTGCGGCGGTCCCCCCCGAAGGGAAGCACCGACACAGACGGGCACAGAGACCGACGCTTTGCTGTCCCTCGGCGAGGTTGGCAAGCAAGCAGGAAAAGCTGAGAACCGGCTGTCCAGGGGGGTCCCTTTAAGCACGAGCCTCAGATAGCCTCAGACAGCAGCCACACAAAGCAACTGCTGACCTGATGCCCTGCCAGAACCGGTTTCAGCTGCCCTTAAATGCCCCCCTGCGTCCAATCAGTGTGGACGCGCTAGTTCGAACTAGCAAAACGCTAGTTCGAACTAGTTTTTAGTTCTAGATGCGCTAGTTCGAACTAGCTTAGTTCGAATTAACTAATTCGAACTAAGTTAGTTCGAACTAGCGCTGTAGTGTAGACGTACCCTGAGTGTATAATGTCTGTGTGTGTAGGTAGGAATCTGTAATCTGTGTGGAAGCTGAATATTTCTCTGAATGTGGTTGAGCATTGCTATGGACGGGCTGATTAGCGAGGCCCTGTGGGACAATGGCACTCGATGGGCCAAGGACACACCTAAAGCAGGAGGGAGGAGACCTAAGAGCTGCCAGCAGAGAGAGGCTGAGGGCCAGGTGACTGGCTGCATACAAGGAGAGGCCAGGAAGGAGGTATAAAGAGGCCATGTGGTAGATGCCATTTTGTTCTCAGCTCAGCACTTCATCCCAGAGGCGGCATTGCAGGGATCGAAGAGCCCGGAAGACCTGTGAACCCATCCTGACCCTAGGATGTGCAACAAGAACTTTTAAACCATCAGCTGTAACATCTCTGCTGGAGCCTGCATCGAGGACTGGGAGATTCGGTGCATGTAACGTACTATTCTTTAACAACCTGACTCTCATGCTTTTCTTTCTTGTGATAATAAACCTTTAGATATAGATGCTAAAGGATTGGCCCAGCGTGATTTGTGGGTAAGGTCCAGAGGGTAAATTGACCAGGGATCTGTGGCTGGTTTCTTGGAACCGGACAGAACTTGTTCGGGGTAGGTGGGATTGGATGCTAGGACCCCCCCACCTGTGTATAGGCCCGGGGCCATCTGGGGCATGGATATTGCTGGGGTGCCGGAGGGGTTTTGCTCATGAGGCTTCAGGCAGGCAGCTGAAGCGCTCTGTGGGACTGGTTTGTGGCCTGTTTGGAGAGGTCACCAGTCTGGGGGCTGTAAGGAGCCCAGGATTTGAGCAATTCGCTCTGAGCGGACGCCCTCAGCTGTGCCCAGACGCGGCCCGGTCCGTCACAGTGGCGTAGTCGGCAGGATCCACAGATCTTGGTCAATTTTGCTTTGGGATCAGGACCCCACGCTGTCTAAATTTGATTTTTGGTGTTGAGAGTTTGGTTAGTTAAAGAGCCACTGCAATGAGCCAGGGACTATATGAGGGTATGTCTACACTACCCCGCTAGTTCGAACTAGCGGGGTAATGTATGCATACCGCACTTGCTAATGAAGCCCGGGATTTGAATTTCCCGGGCTTCATTAGCATAAGCGGGGAGCGGCCATTTTTAAATCCCCGCTGCTTCGAACCCCGTGTAGCGCGGCTACACGGGGCTCGAACTAGGTAGTTCGGACTAGGGTCCTATTCCGAACTACCGGTACTCCTCGTGAAACGAGGTGTACCGGTAGTTCGGAATAGGCACCCTAGTCCGAACTACCTAGTTCGAGCCCCGTGTAGCCGCGCTACACGGGGTTCGAAGCAGCGGGGATTTAAAAATGGCCGCTCCCCGCTTATGCTAATGAAGCCCGGGAAATTCAAATCCCGGGCTTCATTAGCAAGTGCGGTATGCATACATTACCCCGCTAGTTCGAACTAGCGGGGTAGTGTAGACATACCCTGAGAGTCTGGGCAAAAGTGCTCTGAAGGATTTGTGCTTGGGGAGAGGCATTGCCTTTAGGAAAAGGGCCTCTAAACTAGATCTGGTAGTGTTGTTACTAACCAGAGATGTGGATGAAAGGGATCAGAAGCGAGCCAAGGAGGCTGCTGAAAGAAGGCAGAAGGCAGATGAAGAAATTGCTAAGAGAAAGCAGGAGATGGATCGGGAACTTGAGATGAGAAAAGCAGAACATGCAGAGAGAATGGAAGAGCATGCAAAGAAGATGGCCCTAGCCAAGGAGGAAAATGCTAGACTTGACCTCCAGCTTAAGAGACTAAAAGAACAAGAGAGACTGTATTCTCCTGAAGGTTCAATGTATAACTCTGTGGGTATGCGGTGCGCTTATGATATGGCAGACGTATTTTGCCCAGCTGATGTGATGACCCAACCCCAAAGCATGTGTGAATGCAAACCTTTTGTGTTACCTGTAGCTAACAGGGAGGTTTGGGAAGGGGGTGCATGTGGGTATGGAAAGTTTCCTGGAGCTGGTCAGTCTCCCTGTAACCAAGGGGAAAGTATCTCTACATGTGTGCCTGTGGCAGATGGCTGTGTGTCTGTGCAGGGGGGCGGTGAGCCTGTGGGTGAGGGCCCGTCTGATGCCTCAGAGGTGAGGCTGGAATTAAAACCAGGGCAGGAAGAGCCCAGAAGTCAGGGAAATGTTTCTATGGGGCAGTCTGGAGTGGCTGGCCAGAGCGGAGTTTTAGTTGAGGAGTTGTTGGCTGGTGAGGTTTGTGGAATTGAACCTGCACAAGCTGAAATTGAGTTGTGTGAAGCACAGTGTGTGCAAGCTGGCAGTTTGGCTGGTGGAAGTAGCAGTGGGGCAGTAAAGGAAGCTGTCCCAGTGGCTAGCTGTATGCCTGAAATTAGCCAGGGGTGTTGGGACAAGGGAGAAGCTGTCTCTGGTTGTCTGTCTGAGTGTGGGGAGGAGTTTCTTCCTGTGTCTGAGGAAGGTGCCCCACAGCCTGTGATGGCTTAGAGCAGTGCTAATGTCCTGGAGCTGGGTCTGGAGATGGCTAAGGCCCAGAAAGGAGGTGGCTCTAAGTTTGTATCTGCTGGGAAGGAGGATGCTGTGACTTGGGTAGATCCAGGCAGTGTCTTGCCAGAACCCCAGAGACCAGACAGTGGTGACACTGATGTTGTGCCTGATGCTGCTGTGTTGCTGGCAGAGGGGGGAGCGACTCTGTGGGACCAGGGTGACCCCTTAGCCCAGGCACAAGGAGAGAATGGGGGCATGTTAACTCTGGAGCCTAATGATGGTGTGGACGTTTACAGCCATCTAGAGAGCTGCGAAGGGGGAGAAGGTGCCTCTGACCCTGTATCTTGTGGGTCTGTCTGTGTGCCTGAGAGGGGATTGTTTGTGAATCCACCAGAGGGGCTGGAGATGACTCAGGGAGTAAGGGAATTGCAGGAGGAGTTGGTTGTGGCTCAGCAGGGCAAGGCTGCTGCAGAGCCAGGGAAGGGTGAACTGTTGCTTAAGGAAGCTCATAGGGAGGAGAGTCCTGGCAGTGCTTGTAGCAAGCAGTTTGCAGTGACTGAGGGAGGTGACAGGGCCTTGCTTGGAAAAGGCATTCAAGGGAAGGCTCTGCCTGTAAAGGGCAGTGGCTTGTTGTGTGAGGCACTTGTTGCAGTGCCTGCTGGACAGAATTTGTCTGTTAACAGTGACTCCACTGACTTGGGTTTAGAGAAACCCAGTGTGGATGGTGTTGGAGAGGTCTCGGAGGGACTGAGGGTTGTTCCAGATGAGGCAGGAACATCCAGAGAACTGGAGCAGGCTGCTAACCCAGTGACTGTGTGTGACACTGGGAAGCCAGTGTCTTTGGGACAGGATTATTCCCAGGTGAATGAGGAGAGTGGGAAGTTAGTGTCTCTGATTCAGGGGAAGGACTGTGTAGCTAAGTATGCAGAGCAGAACAGCTGTGTGGTCACTCTCCCTAGGATGCAGGAGATGGCAGTTACGCTCCCATCTCTGGACACTGTGGACACTCATACTCAATCAGGGAGGTTGATATCTGGTTCCATGTGGAAACAGAGGTTAGAGAGGGACAGAGGAGAGACTTGGGAGTCTACAGCTTACTGCTGTTACCCCACTGAGTGGGGGAAGGGGGAGAATTCCAGGGCCATTGTGAGCCAGGGAGTCACGCCCAGCCAGCCCTTTGTCTTGGTCAGGCCAGAGGTTTCAGGCCTGGGGCCCAGAGGACAAGGGGGAGGGGCAGGACTTGCTTTGTCAAAGAAGATTTGCAGTTTAAACCTGAGGGGCCAAAACTGCAATGGTGTGGGGCCAGAGAAGGGGCATGATGGAGAATGTCAGTATACACCTGGGATAGGATTGTTCTTGTTACTGATGTTAATTCTTGTAACCAATGTATTATTGTTGCAGAGAGATGTAAAGGTATACAATGGGCACGATCTGATACCATGTAATCTGTCCGGAGATGTACCAAAGGACAGACGGTATATAAGGGGACATTGTGATGTTGCTAGTTCATGGTTAATGCTTGTAACTAGTCTTGGAACGTTTTACAGGAAAAAAGGGGTTCCAGCCAGAAGGTCCTGTGTGAAAAGGGAAACTGAGGCACGCCACCATTTTGTTTTCGTGGCTAAGTGCAAAAATGCCTACACGATTTGGGGTGAGAATACCCGCATTCACACAATGTTAATTGTGGTTCAGAGAGTTGCCAGAGCTGGCCTGGATAAATTCGCTATTTTCTTCAGCTCAGGCCAAAATCACCTGACACACTTAGGGATCATGCCGCAGAAGCAGATCCAAGTAGCTGTGGTTTTTAGCAAGTTATACCTTGGGTTGGTGAGACAGTGCAAGGACATGGTTGTCAATAGGGCAGACCTTGCAATAATGAAGCCTATTTTAGGCACACTGGGTTCTCATACTCTCATTCAGCTCTATACTGTTGTTTCTGCCATTGGGTAGAACGTGATGACACAGAGCCAAAGCATAGGGAGGCCTGTGATGCCCTCAGTGATGTTACTGGCATCACTTCCTGCATCAATTTTGCGTTGGGGGTGTCACATTACCAAATTTGAGGGAAGCAGCCAGATCGCTGCTGCACCCATAGGTGGGGGTGTTGGCCCCAGAAATTGGTATAAAAGGGGGCCATGTGAGTTATTGAATGGGAGCTTATTGTTTGCTGATCCTGTATATGCTATTTATGTGAGTGTATAATGTCTGTGTGTGTAGGTAGGAATCTGTAATCTGTGTGAAAGCTGAATATTTCTGAGAATGTGGTTGAGCATTGCTATGGACAGGCTGATTAGCGAGGCCCTGTGGGACAATGGCACTCGATGGGCCAAGGACACACCTAAAGCATGAGGGCGGAGACCTAAGAGCTGCCAGCAGAGAGAGGCTGAGGGCCAGGTGACCTGCTGCATACAAGAAGAGGCCAGGAAGGAGGTATAAAGAGGCCATGTGGTAGATGCCATTTTGTTCTCAGCTCAGCACTTCATCCCAGAGGCAGCATTGCAGGGATCGAAGAGCCTGGAAGACCTGTGAACCCATCCTGATCCTAGGATGTGCAACAAGAACTTTTAAACCAGTCGAGGACTGGGAGATTCGGTGCATGTAACGTACTATTCTTTAACAACCTGACTCTCATGCTTTTCTTTCTTGTGATAATGAACCTTTAGATGTTAGATGCTAAAGGATTGGCCCAGCGTGATTTGTGGGTAAGGTCCAGAGGGTAAATTGACCAGGGATCTGTGGCTGGTTTCTTGGAACAGGACAGAACTTGTTCGGGGTAGGTGGGATTGGGTGCTAGGACCCCCCACCTGTGTATAGGCCCGGGGCCATCTGGGGCACGGATATTGCTGGAGTGTCGGAGGGGTTTTGCTCATGAGGCTTCAGGCAGGCTGCTGAAGTGCTCTGTGGGACTGGTGTGTGGCCTGTTTGGAGAGGTCACCAGTCTGGGGGCTGTAAGGAGCCCCGGATTTCAGCAATTCGCCCTGAGCGGACGCCCTCAGCTGTGCCCAGACGTGGCCCGGTCCGTCACATCGACATAACTCAAAGGCAGTGTGGACGCAGGTATAGTTTTGTCGACAAAAGTCCACTTTTGTCGACAAAACCCTGTAGTCTAGACACACCCACTGTGCCCTCCTGGCTAGGAAAATAATAAACAGGAAGATTGTAAATTAACCCACCCATTCTCGTGTCCCCTAGACAGGGAATGAACCATCCACATTAGGCCCCAGCTGGAGTATTGTGTCCAGTTCTAGGTGCCACATTTCAGTAAAAATGTGGAGAAACTTGAGGAGGTCCAGAGGAGAGCAACACAAATGATGAAAGGTCTAGAGAACATGACGTGTGAGGCAAGGCTGAAAGAATTGGCCTTGTTTAGCTTGGAAAAGAGAAGACTGAAAAGAGACATGAGAGCAGCTTTCAAGTATCTAAAAGAGTATCGTAAGGAAGAGGAAGAAAAATTGTTCTCCTTGGCCTCTGGGGATAGGACAAGAAGCAATGGGCTTAAATTGCAGCAAGGGAGGTTACGTTGGACATTAGGAAAAACTTCCTGCCTGTCAGGGGGATTAATCACCGGAATAAATTGCCTAGTGAGATTGCAGAATCTCCATCACTGGAGATATTTAAGAGCAGGTTAGACAGACACCTGTCAGGGATGAGCTAGAGAACTCAACTTTGGAAGCCCCGGGGGCCACAAGGATACTCACAGAACATGCTGAGGGCCTCAACTTAAATGTGATTACATATACAAGCAACTATATATGCAAATAACTTCTTTCACACTCACAGGCATGAATACAAAGATTAAGGCAAGACTATACAATGCACAGGCCCCATTTAAGTCAGTTCTGCTGATATTCGTCATCACCCTTCCCTCCTCTTTTTATAACCAACTCCCTACCCCAAAGGCAAAACGGCAAGCAAACTCAAACTCTGATGAGCTGCCTCTGGAGTCAGGGCATGCAGCTTAAGAAGACCTCAAGTATGAAATCCAGGGGTTTCAAACTAGGGAACCCCTCATAAATGGTGTGCTTGCCCATGCTGCCCTTGACAGGGCTTCTTCTCCTCTACTGGCACCTCATTGATGGAGCACTTGAAGTTCAGGTCACAAATATGCACTAGCCAATTTTGACCAAGAGTCACTCTTAAGAGTTTTTCACCAGCCGCAGAGAAAATCTGTAGTTTCCCCAAATTCCACCAGAACCTGAAGTACCAAGAGCACTGGCTTATGTGGAAAGCATGGATACAGAATGTATATCTGCACCTTGATCCACAAAAATGAGCTGCGGACGTCTGTGGGTATCACATTGACATCCAGTAATATCTGCAAATTTGCGGGGTTTCAGATTCAAATTTGTGTCTGCATCTGCATCCATATCTGCAAGAATCAGCCAAGGATATCCACATGCATATCTGCAGATGAGGATACCCACAGATATGAAATGAATATCCATGGATTATCTGGGGTCTATTCATATGAAATAACATAAAAAATTGAGTGTTGTGTGTCTGATACTGTGAGGGGAGGAGTGTTGGTGTTTGTGAGGGCAGGGAATTGCTGCCTACGGATATATGGCGGAGGGATGTTGGGGGGGTGAGAGAACAGAGTTGCTGTGCCTAAGGCTGTACAGGGGAGGGGTGTTGGTGTGTTTGAGGGGAGGACATTGCTGAATTGAAGGCTCTATGGGGAGAGGTGTTGGTGTGTGTTTGAGGTAGGGTTGCCAAGTGTCCAGTTTTGAACCGGACATTCCGGTATTTGAGCTTTCTGTCCAGGAAACAAACGGCAAAAATACTGGACATAGAAATGTCCGGTATTTTCTAATTAAGTAAGTTTTATTATTATCATGAGTATCAGTACATAGCTGCGTACGGCCTGGCTGGCAAACATGCTCACGCTGCGTGTTTACGCAACTACACGGGAGAGAGGAGAGAAGGGGCTGGGGGTGGCCTGGGCAGCACCCCAGGATCTGCGTGCGCCTGGGCCAGCCCCGCTTCCCACCAGCCAGTTCCCCCTCCCGCCCCCCCGACCCAGATTCCCCCAGCCAGCCCCGCTCCCCACAACCCCTTCCCAGCCAGCCCTGCTTCCTGCCGGCCTGTTCTCCCCCCGGCTAGCCCCACTCCTCCCAACTCCTTCCTGGCCAGCCCGGTTCCCCTCCCGGCTGGACCCCCCACTCCCAAACTGAGATCAAGTGTGTCTACTATTTTTTCAAACCATCTGGTACCCTAGTTTGAGGGGAGGGCGTTGCTGTGGCTAAGGCTGCATGGGGGAGGGGTGTGGGCGTGGGGGGGGGAGGGCGTTGCTGTGGCTAAGGCTGCATGGGGGAGGGGTGTGGGCGTGGGGGGGGGAGGGCGTTGCTGTGGCTAAGGCTGCATGGGGGAGGGGTGTGGGTGTGGGGGGGGAGGGCGTTGCTGTGGCTAAGGCTGCATGGGGGAGGGGTGTGGGTGTGGGGGGGAGGGCGTTGCTGTGGCTAAGGCTGCATGGGGGAGGAGTGTGGGGGGAGGGCATTGCTGTGGCTAAGGCTGCATGTGGGAGGGATGTGGAGGTGTGGGGGGGAGGAGGCAGGGGTGGGTGTGGTTGACGTGGAGGGGCCAGGGCGCCGGGTGCTGCTGCCCGTATGTGGGCGGTTTGGTGAGGGGAAGAACAGCAGTGCCCTGAAAGCGGCGTTTGGGAAAGGAAGGGCCTGGAGCTGCCTGTGTGGGGGTGACGGTTTCACACTCTCTTGTGCACTTTCCTAATCCCCTCTCTGACAGTCGAAATGGTGATACCGCACGTGGACATGGACACTGCTCATATAGCTAACGCCCTGCCAGAGCCAGCGCCCAGCGCCCAGGCGGAGCCGGCGCCGCGTGTGTACTTCCCAGAGACGTGGCTGTGGGACCTGGTCCCTGTGGGGTGAGTGAGGGGCACTGCAGACCTTTCTATGGCGTTACCTCCACGGCTGCCCCTCTGAAGCAGTGGTCCCCAAACTTCCCAGGGTGGCCCCCCCCTTACCACTGTCCACCCCCTCCTCCTCCCTCTTGCGCCGGGCCAGAAGCGAGGCAGCCACTCTTGGGGGGGAGCGGGGAGCAATTAGGGGGACCTGGGGCCATGAGGAGCATCAGGGATGGAAACACAGCCAGGCCATGGGGGGTGGGGGAGCTGGCAGCCGGGCCCATAGCCGGGAGCATCTCTTCTCCCAGCCCTGCCCCTGCACCCAGCCTCAGCCCTGGGCCAGGAACAGAGCCGAGCCGAGCAGTCCGAAGGCAGGGCCAGGAGCAGAGCCACAGCTGAGCTGCATTGGGAGAGGGCTGGTGGTGCTCCCTCCTCGTTGCAAATGGGGTGGTCTATGCAGACTATGACGCATCTACACGCGGCAAGTTAAATCAGGCGACCAGCATTTTAAAATCGCAACCAGCCACGAATATGCTAATCAAGCGCGGGATATTTAAATCCCACGCTTCATTAGCTACTTTGGTATGCTTCATTTGCCTCCCTGGTCCGAACTAGGGGGCAAGTGTAGACATACCCAGGAAGTAGTGGACAGAGCAGGGTATTTGGATTGAGCTCAGAAGCAACAAAGGAAGTCTTTAAAGGAGGGATACCTTTGCGCCAGTCAGCAAGCACAGCCCATGCTGGCTCACGGCCGCTTTAAATCCTGGATGCTCCACGGGGCCACATGGAGGGCAGAACTGAGTCCTGTGTCTTGATTTGGCAGAATTCAGTTTTCATTTTTGTATAATTATAATTTTGACAGATCATATTGATGTTTATTTAAAAAAAATCAGTTTTAATCCATTTACATTTTCACAATTGAACAATATTATGGGTTTTACACCATGTTTTATTTTATTTTGTTTTAATTCTATTGATTTACATTTTCATGTTTGCAGAAAATGATGGAAGGTCAGATAACAGAGCAGGCCAGACAATAATTATTTAATAGACATTGGTAATGAGTTTCACTTGGAGGCCAGCAGGCCTAGTGGATAGGCCATGGCTCAGCAGTTTTCCTACCCCAAAAGTCCTGGGATGGGCCTATCTGATGGTGCCAAGCAGTTAAGATGACTATGTGGTGGGAAATGTTGAGGGACTTTGCCCCCCCTTCATCAGGTGCAAGGGAGAGAGGCATGGGGTGCCTCACTTGTCTCTTCCTAGAGCACCTGACCAGCCCTCCATCATTTCCATCTGAGCCATGTCTTGCCTCCCTGCTCTCTCTCTGCATGGCTGCACCCCAGTCCTGTGCAAGTGGGGATTCCCAATCAGTCCCAGCAGCTCACTTGTCCAGTAAGTGATCCCCAGCCCCCCTCCCAGTGGTTTCCCCTCCACTGCCTGCTCTGCTGCTGAGGACGTAGGGTGGGGACGTGATCACTGTTCACCTGGAACCCACCGTCAACCTTGCCGCCATGGCTGCTCTGCCAGAAAGGGGAGGTTGCCAGCAGTTTCTGTCAGACTCATGGGAGCACTCAAGGTGCTCGACCACATCGAGGTCGCAGTTCTCTGCGGGGGGCACACGAGGATGGAGGGCGCCTGTATGTGAGTTCTCCTAATGCAGAGACACCACGGCACACAAAGGACGCTCCCTGGCAGTCTGTAATGCCGGGCAGCACACAGCTGCCGTCCAGGCACCGGGCTGGGATGACAGAGAAAATCTGAGTTGCATGTTTGTCTAAAATCACTTTATGCCTGTCCGTGCCCAGTGAGGGGGGCTCGACGGACGTCCCGCTCTCGGTGCCCGACACCCTCACGCAGTGGAAAGCCGGGATGTTCTGCACGGCGGAGGGGGGCTTTGGGCTCTCCCCCACGGCCACCCTCACAGTCTTCAAGCCCTTCTTTGTGGAGCTGGCCTTGCCGTACTCCGTGGTCCGGGGAGAGGCCTTCACCCTAAAGGCCACCGTCTTCAACTACCTGCAGCAGTGCATCAAGGTGAGCGCCGCCCAGGGCTGACCGGCTGGGGCTGGGCAGTGGCTCAGGCCAGCGAGTGGCACCAGCAGGCCCTAGCTGTGAGCCAGACACCCCGCAGTGACCCCTGGGCTCAGCACAACGCGGTGAGCGGGGCCTGAGCCTCAGGGGGTCCCCTCTCGGCCTGGAGCTGGCGCGTGTGAGCACGGCCCCCCCAGCCCTAAGGGGCTCTCGTGTCGGCCCCACAGGTGCGGGTGATGCTGGCGGAGTCGGCGCAGTTCCAGGTGCAGGCGGGTGAGGACGGCGCCTACAGCAGCTGCCTCTGTGCAGACGAAGGGAAAACTTTCCAGTGGGAGGTGACAGCGAGCAGCCTGGGTAAGGGGCGCTGGGGCTCTGTGCTGGGGGAGGGGCGGGGAAAGTGTGTGTGTGGGGGGGGCCTCTTGCTGGAGCCTTTGCACTAGAGAGGCAGGTGAGGGGCTCTGCAGGCTCTGCATGGGGAGGCAGGAGGGTAGGGGTAGGGGTACTACAGGCTCTGTGCTGGAAGTGGGGGGAGGGGCAGGAAAGGGTCTCTCAGGGCTTGGTGCCATGGGGGAGGGGAACAGGGGAAGAGCTGCAGGGTGGGGGGGAGACACCCGGGCAGAGAAACCCCTTCCAGCCTACGCGCCACTTCCCACAGGCGCCACCTCCCTCCGCCCTGCCCTCTCTTCCCCCCTTTCTCTCTCTCGCCATTTTCTCTTTATTCTGCTTTTCTCTCCCTTCTTCTCCATCCTCCCCCTTGCTGTCCCCTCCCCTCTCGGACCGGGGCCCTCTGCAGCGGCTGGGCATGGGCGTGGGGCTGTCTAACGGGCGTCTCCGCCTGGCTCCGCAGGGGAGGTGAACTTCACCGTCAGCACGGAGGCCCTGCGCACCGAGGAGCTGTGCGGCAACGAGCTGGCCGTGGTGCCGGCCCAGGGGCGCGTGGACACCGTGATCAAGCCCCTGCGGGTCCTGGTCAGTGTCTGCTGGGCCCGGGCCCAGCGGAGGGAGGTGGGTGCCTGGGGCTCACCCCCCAACCCCGGGTGGCTGTAGGCAGGGGTGAAAGTAACTTACAATTCTTACCGGTCCTGTTGTACGGGGGAGGGGGTAAGGCCCCTCCAGGAGCTTGGCCTCTGCTCCCCCCGCCCGTCCCTTTCATGGCGCACACACCTGCTGCTTCCAGCCGGTGAGCAGGACAGGCTGGGAGCACGGCCCCCGCGCGGAGCCCTCTCTCACTGGTGCGGCGCCGCTCGTCCCGCTGGCTGCAGGCTGAGTCTGCACCGGTGATCGTCCTTTGTGCTGGCATCGAAAATAGCGTCCCAGCACGTTCCTGACCCAGGCATGCACTGCCCCGTCCCACGGCCCCTCGCTGCAAGCTTGGGGCGGTCGGGGGAAGTCCTGGGGCCGACAGAGACGGGGGTTAGTCCCAGGGGGCGGCTCAGAAAAGCTCAAGAGGGCGGAGGGAACTGGCAGGGGGAAAGCTCCGAGATCTGAGATCTGCCCGGCTGGGAACAGTCTCCACGGGCTGTAGTATAGGGGAGGAGCCTGCCCTGGCTGGGGGTGTCTGACTGTCTCTCTGATGCCCCTTCCCAACAGCCGGGGGGGATCCTGGAGGAGAAGTCGCACAGCTCCCTGCTCTGCCAGGAAGGTAGGAGCCCAGCGCCTGTCTGGGATCAGTGGGTTGGGGAGACTGTTACCAGGTTTGCCTGTTACTCTGGGGCACACTCTTATGGGGGAGGGAAGATTATGGGGGGTGCATGGGCTACTTGGGCTCTCATATGGAGCTGCACTTCTCCCCGCGGCCAGTTCCCTCCCAACGGGGCCCTTCTGCAGGAACTAAGTTCCCCAGGATGGGGTTCTCCCACCCTCGAAACACACAGCCACACCCAGAGCACGTCTGAGAGGCCCGTTAATCCACACTCATGAGCCCACCCCTTAGATGTGCCTGGACTTAGTGGGCTGGTTTAACAGCACTTTGAGCTGCCACCCTCATGTCCCTCCCCAGGTCCAGCATCCCCCTATCCCCACTTTCACGCCACAACCGCCCTGCTGGGAACCTCCTTGGTGAGCAAACCCCACCGGAGTTTGAGGCGCTCCAGGGAACTTCAGCTTTGGTACAAGAACCTCTTCTGAAGAGCGAACGGGGAAGCCCAACAACACCCCGAGGGAGAGAGAGGGAAAGAGGGAGAAGCAGCCAGCTTAGCAATGAGAGTTATTTATTTCTAGGCAGTAACCACACAAGGGGAGCCAAACAAACGAGCAGTTACACGATTTCATCTCACGAAATGGGATTACAAACCCTAGGGCTAGCGAACCGGAACTGATCGCCTAAGGCAGGGCCAGCAGGTAGGGTTGCCACATGCTCCCCCCCAAAATACCAGAAACGCAGTATTTTGGTCAAGGAGTGCGGAATAATAATTACTGCCTCTCCCAGCCCCACTCCCCCTGCCCCTTCTGACGGGCCCAGACCGGCGATCACAGCCCCACCTCCCAGCTGGGACTCCCAGGTTGGGAGGCAGGGCCGCCATCAGCGCTGGGAGCCTGTGATTGCGCAGAAGCCTGGGAGTCTGGCCAGCCACTACCCCCGCCCCCACCAGGCTTCTGCGCAATCAGAAGCTCCTAGCACGGATCATGGTCCCACCTTCTAGCCACTCCTCCCACCCACGCCAGGCTTCCGTCTGGTGCGCAGCCGGAAAAATCAGAGAATATCGGACATTGCACATGTCTGGTATTCTCTGATTTTTTTTTACCGGACAAAGAGCGCAAATACCGGAGTGTCCGGTAGAATACCAGACACCTGGCAACCCTATCAGCAGGCTATACCTAAAGAGGGAGAGAAAAAGAGAGATCTCTCCGTCTGTGAAGATTGAACTGATCGGGGTTCCCAGAGGTTGATGGTGGTAGCTGGGGGTTCAGCGTGTTGGAGACAAGTGGAGCAGAGCCCCCAGAATGGTCAGTCAGGAGCAGATGACGTCCAGTGGAACTGATGCGGACTTTAGAATAGACCCAGGCATCAGAACACTGGACTTGAGCAATGGCAGAAATGTTTGTAGGGACACAACTGAAGAGCTGTCTACACTGGCATGAATTTCCGGAAATGCTTAAAACGGAATACTATTCCGTTTTCAGTTTTTCCAGAAAAGGAGCGTCTACATTGGCAGGCTGCTTTTCCGGAAAAGCCCTTTTTCCGGAAAAGTGTCTGTGGCCAGTGTAGACGTGTTTTTCCAGAAAAGAGCCCCGATCGCCATTTTCGCGATCGGGGCTTTTTTCCGGAAAAGACTACTGGGCTGTCTACACTGGCCCTTTTCCGGAACAGTGTTCCGAAATAAGGACTTATGCCTGAGCGGGAGCAGAATAGTTTTTCCAGAATAGCGGCTGATTTTGTACAGTACAGCATCGTTGCTTTTCCGGAAATTCAAGGGCCAGTGTAGACAGCTCGCAGCTTATTCCGGAAAAGCGGCTGATTTTCCGGAATAAGTGGCCCAGTGTAGACACAGCCGATGTGTTTATGGGTGAACAGATGGCTCAGGGGAGTATTCCAAAGTTTTGTCTAGGCTGGACAATAGAGACTGATCCTTCCTGGCTGGGGCGCTGTTCCGTGAGAGAGCTCGTGACGGGCCTAGGCAGTGTCGGTATTTTGGATAGCAATAGGATCTGTTACCATAGTTGGTCTGATAATGACTGATTTGGGTGTGAGCAGGCCTGGGTTCATTAGCATCCAGAGCACCCTACCAGGCTGCTCTTTTCTGCTGTTGGTGTCGCACTGTTCGGGGGCCTTGCATTGGAAGTGCCGTTCTCCATTCTGTTTGCTAACGGAGGGTCTGTCTGTTCCATCTTCCATGCTGATGAGCCTGGGGCGTTCCCTTAATCTCCCTGCCTCTGCCTTTTCATTGCCCTGTCTTTGGTTCAAGCAGATGCCCCAGGGTGGGGGGTGTTCTCCATGAGTATCATGCCCGCTCCCCAAGAGAGCTAGTAGGTAACAAGACACCTGAGCCGTTTCTTGGCTATGGCACGTTAGCAGCCCAGTTAGGGGCACGGGACCCACCAGGCCGAACCAGACCAGGTGTAGGCCAGGCCAGTGACCTGCCTGTGACAGGGGCGGGGCCCAGCTGCCCGGGGAAGAAGCTCCCCCTAGTGGGCAGTTATGGAACCGGCTGCCATGGACCAATGGCCCAAGCTCCTCCTCCCGAGTCTCACTGGGCCCGTTGCACCAGCTCCTCCTCCCGTCAGCCTGGCCCACGTGTCCTAAGCTCCCTGCAGAGCTCAACACAAGGGCCCCGTGGGGCCGGGAGAGGGGCCGACCCCACAGGCAGGGCCCTGCCCTGAGAACCCCGCCCCTCCCCCAAGGCCCTGGCGTACCGCAGCACGTGGAGCTTGGGACTGAGCGAGGGGCAGTGACCGGGCGAGACCCCCCGAGTGGTGTGGAATGGGGGGATCTGATTGGCTGCAGGCTGGGGCAGGCTCCCAGCAGGCCTTTCCGGTTGTGTCTTTGCCTTTGTGTCTCGCAGCGTCCGAAGAAATCTCCTTGCAGCTGCCTGCGAACGTCCTGGCGGGGTCCGAGCGGGCCCACGTGACTGTCCTGGGTAAGGAATTCCCCTGCCCCACCCCTGCCAGGGCGCGGTGCCTGCCCAGCCAGCCCGGCTGTGCCCAGCGCTCCGGTCAGAGAGCCAGGGCGTCACGGACGGGAAAGCCCCAGGAGGTGGAGTGGGGGCCTTGGGCTGGGGCAGGACCGGTCCTGCAGTCTGTGCTCCAGGGCCTCGCCCAGCGAGGGGCTGCAGACTCACACGGTGGTGCCAGGAAGCTGTGCCAGGGCATTGGCCTCTGGGCCATTCCTCACCAGCTACCCACGTAACCCCCCAGGCTGAACTGAACTGGGGGCTCAGAGCCCTGGGTGCCAGGGCTCCAGGGACATGGAGTTAGCACCGGGCAGCTGTTGTTCAGCCTGGTCATTCTCTGCTCCCCGACCCCTTGGTGGCAGGAGACATAATGGGCGCGGCTCTGCAGAACATAGACCGCCTGCTGGCCATGCCCTACGGCTGTGGAGAGCAGAACATGGTCCGGTTCGCTCCCAACATCTACATCCAGCAGTACCTGGAGAAGAGCGGGCAGCTGAGCCCGGAGATCAGAGACAAGGCCCAGGGATTCCTGCAGAGCGGTGAGTGTCCTGCCCACCTCCACCCCCACCCCCTGGGTATGCTGGGGCCAGGGCAGGGCCTGTCCATGCCATCTCTGGGCCCGGGTTCCAGTCCAGCCCCAGCTCCGGGCACTGGCTGGTCAGGGAATGGGATCCTGGGTCTTTCCTCTCAGGGCCGCAGCTCCAAGCCAGGTGCATGGGGAGTGTTTGGCTCAGGGGTTCGGGAGAGGGAGAAAAGCCCTTTCCCCTCTAGGGACCCGGGGCGGGTGGGACCCAGCCCCAGGCCGGGGCACTGCAGGACTTAGGGGGGTCAGGGCCCTCTTCGGCCTCAGCTCTGTCACTGCATTCAAACCGCCCCATAGAATTTCTGAGTCTCAGTGTGGGCGGAGGGGTGGTGCTAGCAGGCCGCGTGGGGCCCAGGCTGGGGTGGATTCTAGCCCCTGCGGACGAGCAGATCCAGGACTCAGTGCGTCTCTCCCACCCCACAGGGTACCAGCGCCAGCTTCGCTATAAGCACAAGGACGGCTCGTACAGCGCCTTCGGGGAGAGCGACTCCACGGGCAACACCTGGTGAGGGGCTACCCTGCACGGGCGAGTCAGGGCTCCGGGTGGGGACAGGACAGACATGGGCTGCAGCCTGCTCCCCACACAGCTCTGCCCCACGGCCCTCTCGCCAATCCCCTATTCCCATCCCGGGCTCCCCTGACTGCTCTGACCCCCAGGCCTGCCCCCCTCTTGCCCCACAGCTCTCCGGCAGAGGGTCCTTCTAACGGGTCTCTCCCCGCCCAGGCTGACGGCCTTCGTCCTCAAGTCCTTTGGCCAGGCCAGACCCTACATCTTCATCGACGAGAAACACCTAAAGGACGCTCTTGGGTGGCTGCAGCGTCACCAGCTGGAGAGCGGCTGCTTCCGCAGCGTGGGGAAGCTGTTGAACAACGCCCTGCAGGTTCAAGGGGATGGGCTGGTGGAGGGAGAAGGTGGGGAAGTCGCTGCCCCCCCGCCCCCCCATTGCAGCTGGTTGTTGTAACCCACTTTCCTTTGGGCGTTTCCCTGCCTTTTAGCGGCAGCTGAATGGCCAGGACAGCCGGGTCAGAGGGTTTTTGCAGAAGGAGGGAGGAGCCCTGGTCTATCCACCCCTGGCTACGGTGCAGCCCGGCCTCCTGGCTGGCACTGGGCAGACTATGCCAGCGTTGGGCAACCCTAGTGAGTAGCCGCATGAGTAGCCTCCTTCATCGCAGTGGGCCACCAGGCTGGATAGGACACGCGCGCTAACCACGCGTCCAGGGATAAGATGAAATACGTTGCACTGGGCTCTCCTTTGCCAGCCCTTTTCAACACACCGAGACCCGTCAGCGGGGCTCCTGGCTCCTAGCCTGTCTCAACCCTCCCCTTTGCTGCAGGCCTCGCCCACAGTCCAACCCTTCCCTCAAACCTCCACCCGGCCCCTTCCCTGCTTCCCCCCCGAGCACATCCCATCCCGCCGCCTCCCTCCCCCTCCCAGCATTCCGGAGCACCGGGGATCAGGTGATTTGTGCCCCATTCGGCCAGACACCTGTTTCTTTCCCCTGCTTGGAGGCGAAAATACCAGACACCTCGCAACCCTGCGACACACTCAGCAAACGGCCCCAGGCCCCCCCGGAGACTCCCCCAGACGTCCCCCCGGAGACCCCCCCAGGCCCCCGCTTACTTGGTTCTTCAGGGGCTTGTCTTGTGGCTGGAACAGAAAAAAGAAAATGTCCACCAGCAAAAAAGGCCTCTTCTTAAAGGGGCCATGATGATTTTTTTTTTTTATTTTGTTTAATACCTGCTATCTGTCGGGTCCTTTTCTTGGAGGGGAGGAGGCTGTTTGGTATTTTTAGTTAAACCATCTGGGAAGCCATGGGGGAGTAGGTATGTGTGGGCCCCCCGTGCACAAGAGGAGGAGGGGGCATGCGCAGGCCACACGTAGAACTCCAGTGAGCTGCCTGCAGCCCCCAAGCTGCACCTTGCCCAGATTGTCAACCTGAACCGAGGCCTTTCACTGCAGACTGGCTGAACTTCAGCTCCACCTGCCCCTGCCCCCCTGGAATTGGGGGAGGTGTGGGCCCTGGGAGGGAGTTTGGCTGCAAGGCGCAGGCTCTGAGAGGGAGTTTGGCTGCAGGAGGGGAAGAGGGGTCTGGCTCTGGGAGGGAATGTGGGGGTGGGATGGAGGCTGGGCGCTGGGTGCAGGCTCTGGGTTGGAGCAGAGGGTGGGTCAGCAGGAGGGGACAAGGGCTGCAGGTTCTGGGAGGGAGTTTGGGGGCAGGTGCAAAGCTTACCTGGGACATCCTGTTCCTGAGCAGGGAGACCGGGGGTCTCCAGGCGCTGCTGCCTGCAGGCGCCACCTCTACAGCTTCTTATTGGCTGCAGGATTGCTCGGGGCGGGGGCAGTGTGCAGAGACACCCCCACCCCCAGGGCCACTGGGATGAATGTACCAGCAGCCGCCCAAAGAAGAGGCCAGAAGCCGTTATATCCCCGCTGTGCTGCGCGTGCTGGCAGTGGGGGCTCTGGGTCATTTCAAATCACCTGGGGCAACAGGCAGTGCCCAGGGACACAAAGGGGGCAGCGCATGGTGTTGGCAGGTGGGGCTGGGAGACAGGTCTGGCCCCAAACTTTACTGGAGCTGGGCCCCAGGCCAGGAATGTTCCTAGCACCCAGTCACAACAAGCCCATAGGATTTTCTGACCATGGCTGCGTTTCCGCTTTCCCGAGAGAAATCAAAACATTTCAGCAAAACGAACGTCTCCCTCCGAGGTTCGGCTTTGTGGAAACTGCGCTGGCCTGAAGAAACTCTTCAGTGGGAAATCCCACGCAGCTTGAGTCCCAGCCTAATTCCTGCCCCTGCCCCCAGCTTGCAGGGAGCCGGGTCTCTGCGGGAGGGCTGGGTTGTGCTCACCCATTTGGGAGCTGGATGGAGACAAATCTCGGGAAACAATCACATTCTGAAGCAGGGGGACGATTTAACGAGCAGATGCTCCCCCAGGGAGGGGCGAATCCCTCGGCCGCTGCAGAAAGGAGATCTGGGAAATGTCCGTTTCTCTGGCAGTTTTATACAACTCTGAAATGGAACAACCACCACCTCTTATCGCACACCTGTGGAACTCACTGCCCTGGGATAGCTGCTTGGAACTCAAATTCTGGAGGAGGAGCTCAAATCAGCAACGTGCAGTGCTCAAGCCGGTTCTGCTCTGGCTCAAAGGGGCTGGCCTGGGCTGCAGACCACCAGCTCCAGGCAGCGAGGCGCAGCTGGGTCTGAGGTAGCTCCCTGTCTCTCCATCCTCCCCAGGGCGGCATCGTGGATGAAATCTCTCTCTCGGCTTACATCACGGCGGCGCTGCTGGAATTGGGGCAGCCGCTCACGGTGAGGCAAAACCCTGCCTTCCCGGGGGGGGGGGGGGGGAGCAACTGGGGGCAGAATTGGAGCTTCTTGGGGATAGTGAGGGGAGAGTTAGTACTAGGGAGAGATTTGGGGTGTGATGGGGGAGGTGTAAGGGTTGGTACCAGGGAGGGATTTGGGATGTGACGGGGAGGTGTGAGGGTTGGTTCCAGGGAGGGATTTGGGATGTGACGGGGAGGTGTGAGGGTCGGTTCCAGGGAGGGATTTGGGATGTGATGGGGAGGTGTGAGGGTCGGTTCCAGGGAGGGATTTGGGGTGTGATGGGGGAGGTGTGAGGGCTGTTTCCAGGGAGGGATTTGGGATGTGACGGGGAGGTGTGAGGGTTGGTTCCAGGGAGGGATTTGGGGTGTGATGGGGGAGGTGTGAGGGTTAGTTCCAGGGAGGGATTTGGGATGTGATGGGGAGGTGTGAGGGTTGGTATCAAGGAGGGATTTGGGATGTGATGGGGAGGTGTGAGGGTTGGTATCAAGGAGGGATTTGGGATGTGATGGGGAGGTGTGAGGGTTGGTATCAAGGAGGGATTTGGGGTGTGATGGGGGAGGTGTGAGGGTTGGTATCAAGGAGGGATTTGGGGTGTGATGGGGGAGGTGTGAGGGTTATTTCCAGGGAGGGATTTGGGATGTGATGGGGAGGTGTGAGGGTTGGTATCAAGGAGGGATTTGGGGTGTGATGGGGGAGGTGTGAGGGTTGTTTCCAGGGAGGGATTTGGGGTGTGATGGGGGAGGTGTGAGGGTTGTTTCCAGGGAGGGATTTGGGGTGTGATGGGGGAGGTGTGAGGGCTCTTTCCAGGGAGGGATTTGGGGTGTGATGGGGGAGGTGTGAGGGTCGGTTCCAGGGAGGGGTTTGGGGTGTGATGGGGGAGGTGTGAGGGTCGGTTCCAGGGAGAGGTTTGGGGTGTGATGGGGGCAGTGGGCAGAAGGGTTGGTTCTGGGAAGCGGGTCAGGGAGAGAAGGGGCTGGGGACAGCGGTGTCAGGTCATCAGGCATATTCAGCTGTTCAGCCAGCGTCTGGGTCTGGGTGTGGGGCGGTGGGGGGATCGGGCCACGCTATGGGCAGTCGGGTGGGAGATGGTTCAGGGGCAGGTGACAGCTGGCTGGTGGAGCAGTGTTAGGCCCAGGGGGTGGTACCTGGGGGACTCCCCCAGAGCTCAGCCTGATGGGGCGTCTGTTGGGTGTCTCCCCCATCCCAGGACCCCACGGTGACCAGGGCCCTCCAGTGCCTCCAGGAGTCCTCGCGCACCAGTGACCTCTACACGCAGGCGCTACTGGCCTACGCCTTCGGGCTGGCGGGGCGCACGGAGCTGCGGGACGCCCTTCTGCAGAGCCTGGCCCAGCACAGCGTCAGCGCCGGTACCGCAGCGCCTCGCTCCAGTGCCCTCCCCCCTGGCGGCCTCCAGACACAGGGCAGGGCTGCCCCCCCCGGCCCTGCCCACACACTGGCCCCCTCCCCCAGCGCCTCCTTAGGCTCCCAGCGGAGCTTCCCAACCCGCCTCTGGTCTCTGCTGAGGCTGCCAGCGAGGGGCCAATGGGCTGGGACTCTCACCCCCCACACCTAGAGCGAGATCGTCCCTGGGCCCAGCACACGGGGCAAAGGGGACGCGGCTGGGTCCTTGCCCCCCCCCCCAGAGAGGCACGACCTGCGTGGTCGGGGGCTCGGTCCGGCCGGCTCAGGGACAGTCCCTTCTCTCTCCACGCTCTGCCCGGCTAGTGTGCTGCCTCCTCCCCTGGTAAGCAGTGCCAGGCACAACACCCAGCCTCTGCCCCAGGGTGGGGAAGCTCTGCTCCTGGGGCACCAGGGGCTAAGAGGCACTGGGGGAACCCATCTGCAAGACCCCACGGAGGTGGGGGGTAGCCGGGCGTCAGCTGCACCCCTGCCCTTCAGCAGCATCGTGCTCCCCTCCCGCACCGAGGCCTGGGGGACCCCGCACTCACGCAGGGGCTCTCTGCCAGTGACTGGAAGTGCCAGCGCTAAGCACAAGCCAGCTAAACAACAGCTTCGGACCCAGTGGCTCACAGCTCTGCCGTCTCTGGGAGTCACGGGACGCGCCCCTGCGGGCGCCCCCCAACACCCCTGGGGCTTCTCGCTGGCTCCCTTGAGCTCAGACTGAGGCTGTGTCTAGACTGCAAAGGAAAGTCGGAAAAAGACACAAATTGGGAACCGCAGTTTGCGGATCTTTTTCTGCCTTTTTTTCAGAAGAGGCGTTTTCGAAATTGCACCTGTCTCCATGGGGCCAAACGTTGGAAACCCTCCTCCTTCGGCCCATCCTCCTTCCTCACACAATGAGGCGTACAGGGATGCTGGGAGAACGCGGCCGCTTTTTCGGAGACCGCTCCTTGGGCGCGGAAGAGCTTTTCGGGGACACCTCTAAAATCCCGGAAAAGCTCGGCCGTGTGGACATGGCCTGAGCTGTGTTCCTGGGCTGCCCCGAGGGGCTGTTGCCCCTTGGGTGAGGGTCCCGCATTCAAGGATCTAGGGATCACTCGGTGGCGGGGTGTTAAACAGGCATCAGCTCTGCCCCATGTCGTTCAGCTGGGTCAGCCTCTAGAGAGGAGCCCAAACTAACATGGGGATCCCTGTCCCCCTCTGCTGCCTGCATGACAGAGACATTTCGGGATGACCTGCCGCCGTGATGTACCTGGGCTGGGCTTTTGGCTCAGCCAGCCGACGCTCCCGGCATCCCTGGAGCCAGGGATCAGACCCTACTGATGACCAGCCCAGTGGCCTGCTCTTACACCTGTGTAGCCGCCCAGTGCCCTGGGAACCAGCTGCTGTGTCCTGCCCCAGAGGTGGCTGCATTCGGTGGGGGGCAGGAATCCCTCTGGGCCCGGGTCCCTTTGCCAGGCAAACAGGTGACCCGCTGTGTTGTAACTGCAGCCGTGGGGCTGCCCTTCCCTCGGCCCCTCTCCTAGGGGGACAGCTCCACTGGCGGAGGAAGGTGAAGGCCCTGCCCAGCCCCGGACCCTACTGGGACCAGGCCCCCTCGGCGGAGGTGGAGCTGACGGCTTACGTGCTCCTGGCCCATCTCTCCCTGCCCAACGTGTCTGCTGCCGACTTGGCGACCGCCTCCCAGATCGTCCGCTGGCTCAGCAAGCAGCAGAACCCCTACGGGGGCTTTGCCTCCACACAGGTAACCGCCCTGCCCTTGGGCTAACACCCCCGGCATCAGGGGCTGGGAGCCTGGCCCTGGTGTCAGCACCTGGCAGGTCCCGATCCTGCTGCAGTGAGTCTGGGCAGGGCCCTCTCAGCCGCTCGGTGACTCCCCTGCCCCAGGACACGGTGGTGGCCCTGCAGGCCCTGGCCAGATACGCAGCCCTGACGTACAGCGCGAGCGGGACGGTGTCGGTGACCGTGAGCTCCCCGGCCGGGGCCCGGCAGCAATTCCACGTGGAGAACGCCAACCGGCTGGTGCTGCAGCGAGCGGCCCTGCAGGAGATCCCCGGGCAGTACACGGTGCAGGCCAGCGGCAGCGGCTGTGTCTTCGTGCAGGTGAGGGCAGGAGCGCCTGGGGCCCGGCGGTGAGTGGCTGTGCCCTGGGACTGCCCCACGGCTGGGCCCCACGGTGCCAGGCTCCGCCCCAACCCTCTCACTTTTCTCCCAGCTGATTCTGCGCTACAACGTGCCGCCCCCCAAGAGCGCCGCCACCTTTGAGCTGCGGGTGGAGACGGAGCCGAAGGAGTGCAGCGAGGGCGCCGCATCCCGCTTCAGCCTGGCCCTGCACGCCCGGTACCAGCCCGGCCCCCCACCCGCTGGGTCCGACTCCGGGGCAAGGACAGGCCCAGGCAGCGGGGAAGGGGCTGGGCAGAGCTGTCTGTCACACTCACAGGGCACCCAGCGGTCCCAGGGGTAACCCCCTTCCGTGGGGATCCGCTCTCCCCTGGGGGCTGAGCCCCTCCTCCGTCCCCCCACCTCTCTGAGCTCCAGCCCGCCTGGCTCTGCCGTGGGCCCCTCAGGGGGTCCCCTCGCTCCGGGCCCCGGGGCCTGCACTCCCAGGGGGACGGCGCAGCCCTGTTCTCTAGTCCGCAGCGACTCAGCCAGCGTGAAACAGGAGGTTTATTGAGCATTGAACCCAGCACAGGAACTCTCAGGCCTGTGGGCCTGGCCCCCTCCGCCAGCACGTCTGAGTCTGCCCTGCAGCCTGGGGGCCTCTGCCTGAGCCCTCTGCCCCGTCCAGCAGCCCCCGTATTCCAGCCAAGCCGCCGAGATCCCTCCCCAGCAGCTCCCCCCGCCCTCCCGCCTGCCTTCTGTCCCTGTAACCAGGGTCGCCTGGGCCCCTCTCTGCTCCCCTCCCCCCTCCTCCGCTCCCCGACTGGAACCAGCCGGGCAGGTCACTGGGTCCTCTCTCTGCCGCCCATTGGCCTCCCGCTGGCCCCAACCGGCCGTGTGGCCCGAGCTGGGTCTGCAGGTCCCTGGTCACGGGACTCCACCCTCCAGCCACTGGCCAGGGTCCTGAATCCCCTCTCACCTCGTAACACCAATAACCCAGGGACACCGAGAGTTACTCCTCCTGGAGCAAACCCTTTGAACCCCAAATCCCCCCGAGCACATCGTCCTACTGCAGGGCTGGGGGGGGCTGGGGGAGCCATTCACCCCCAGGGCTCGGAGCCCCTTGAAATCTTCGAATCAGAGGGTTGGAAGAGGCCGGCCTCAGCCCCTGGCTCCTCTTGCAGGTACAGGGGGGAGCGCTCAGCCACCAACATGGCCATCATCGAGGCCAAGCTGCCGTCCGGCTACGTCCCCGCCAAGAGCTCCCTGGGGCAGGTGAGACCAGACAGTGCCAGTCACACAGTCCGAATCCAGGGACTGGTCCATGGGGAGAGCCCAGCCCCCCAGGAGAACACAGATTGCAGCTCTGACCCCCACAGAGCTACCCCCACAGCGCCCTGCCCCCCGCAGCACAGCGCCCCCTAACACAGCCGTGAGGCGCTGCACAGCCCTGGGACTCCCATCCCGTCACTGAGCAGCTCCTGCCTGTGACTAGCTCCCCTCCAACAGAGCGCCCCTGCCTAGACTTTCCTCTTCCTACTGCAGCCCCCTAGTGCCAGGTGGGACTGACTTCGGGGGAGGCAGCCAGGCCCCTGGGCCATGGGGGGTGTTTGGGGCCCCATGTCCCACCCCCAGCCGGGCAGTGACTCCGGTCCCAGCCCCTCCGTGCGAGGCTCAGCCATTCCCTCCCCCCGCTCCTAGCTGGAGAAGCAGCCCTTGGTGAAGAGGCTGGAGGTGCAGAAGGACCAGGTGACCATCTACCTGGACCAGGTGAGTGCGGGCGGCTCAGGGCTCTGGGGCTGGTGCCAATGGGGAGGGCGTGTCCTGCGCGGGCGCCACCCACATAACTACTGCTCTGGTGGGCCTCGCCACCCTCAGTGTGGGGGGGCACTGAAATCTCCCCCGTCCCAAGGGCCCCAGTTGCATGAAGGACGGGGACCTGGGACCAGCCTCAGCCAGACCCCAGGGAGGGGCGTGAAGGGGGCTGTGGGGAACTCAGGGGTGGGGGAGCTGGGCCTGGCTGCTCCCGGGAAGGGGGTTAGCGCTGCCAGTGCAGACGCTCAGCCCAGGCACTCGCTCTGTCGCTCTCTCGGTAGCTGACGAAGGAGGTGGCAAGTTTCACCTTCTCCCTGGAGCAGGATTTCCCTGTGAAGAATCTCAGAGCAGCCCCTGTGAGGCTGTACGATTACTACGAGCCGGGTGAGTCCTGCCAGGGCCCGCCCTGGACCCCCGCTCCCGTGGGCACCATGGCACAGTCAGTCTCCGGCATGGGCCCCACCCCTGTTACTGCTACTCTGGGGGGCTGTGCCACTCTCAGTGAGGGGTCACTGAACTCTCCCCCCTCCCAAGGGCCCAGGTCCATGAATCCCCCCCAGGTGCAACCTCCCCCCCAGGTGCAAAGGGCTGGCAGGGTGGTTATGTCAGCGCGTTGAGGGCGACTCATGGGGGGGCGGGGCTTGGGGAGAGCGCTCAGCCCCACTCAGACACCTGGGCGACCTTGCACACCCTCTGGGGCTCAGACCCACAGCAGGGCTCCCCTGGGCTGGGACGACAGACTCTGCCTGGGCGGGAGTGGGGGGAGGGGCTCTCTCCTCATCCCTCACCCCCCTTGCCTTGCAGGGGAGCACACAGAGGCTGAGTACAGCGCCCCCTGCGGCTCAGGTAGGTGTGATGCACCCACCCATCTCCAGTCCCTACACCTGTCCGGGGGGCAAGGCCGTGGGGGGGAGAGGTCTGTGTCGGGGGAAGGGTCTATGTGGGGCACAAGGGACTCTGTGGTCTGGGGGTGACTGTGAGGGGGGAGTCTTTGGGGGTTGGGAGAGTTCTGGGGGCCATGTGGAGAGGTGTCCATCGGGCGGGGGAGGGGGTTGATCCTCTCTCAGGGGGTGTTTGTTTATTTAAAGCCCCTGATGCTGAGATGATGGAAAATTCCTGCTGAAGCCCCCACCCAGCAGCCCCCCGCGCCCGTCCTGAGAGCCGCCCTGGCAGCCGGACACCCCAGGATCTTCTCGGCTGCTGCTGTTCCCCCTTTGCACCTTCTTCAGCCAACGCCTCCCTGGTTGCTCTGGAAACATCCCCCTGCTCCCCCCTCCCACCCCCAGACCAGCCGCGGGGTCCCAGGTGTCCGTCACCCGTGGGAACCAGGGGCTGCTGTGGGGACCCCGGGGGTTTGCCGTGTGTCCTGCTGAGACCGTAACACAAGATACAACCCCCGCCTGTGTGTGAGGCTGCTCTCTTGCTTTGTGCTGCCCGGCTGCTGCTCCTCGCACGTCTCCTCCGCAGCCTGAGAGCAGCCGCTCCTGGGCCTGCGGCTCTGCCCCCTTCCTGCCCTGCGCTAACTGCGACAGCCCCCAGGTCCCAGCCCCGGCGGGCAGAGCTGCCCTGGTTACACAAGGCTCCATGGCAATAAACCAGCTGCCCTGACCTACTTTCCCCCAGGCCTCGCCCCAGTGGTCGGCACTTGCTGTGCTGCGGGGGAGGGTTGATTAGCTCAGTCCAGTTGAGTAGGGACCGAGTGACGCTGAGCCACCCTCGACCCTTCTCTCCCGCCGCCCACCGCAGCTCGACTGGCTCGCCAGGCCTGTAGGGTTGCCAGATCATTTACCCAAAAATACCAAACACCCGCCTCCAAAAAAAACCACCAGGGAAAAAATTCTGTGGAGGGAAAAAAAGGGGGGAGACCAAAGTTGTTGAGCAAAAAAAGAAGAGTTAAGAAAAAAATGAATAAATGAAACAGCGTGAAAACAGCTTTAAGTGCCTGCAGAGTCAGAACAGGGGTAGCAAGAGGGAACAGGCTGAGCGCTAAGACCAGGGAAGGCTTCAGTTCTTTAGGCTTTTTGCCGGCAGCCATTTTGTTTTCTTCATGGAGCCGGAAGGGAGCTTCCCTGTGGCCCCAGGTAAGCAGGGGGTCCGGGAGAGGGAGCCGAGGCACGGGGGGCTGGGCCCAGGTGCTGAGTGTGTCTGAGGGTTGCCAGATGTCTGGTACTTTTGCCTCCTGGCAGGGTGTCATCCGATGGTCAGGGTAGTGCGTGTGCTTGTGCGTGTGCGTGTTACACCCGAGTCTTCAACTGCTGGGACACAAGGTCCTGTCGCAGCGGGCAGCCTAGGGAGGCCGATGGGCGCCCCGAGGAGTTTAACGTCCGTGTCTTTAACTGCTAGGATCAGGATCCCTTCATGGTGGGCAGCCAACAGGCTGACAGACGCCCCAGAGTTTACAGGGAGAGCTTATTACACCTCAGACTTTGACTGCTAGGATACAGGATCCCTTCGCAGCGGGCAGCCTAGGGAAGGCTGAGAGATGCCCCTTCGGATCTGTACTTTGGAACCGACACGATCCAAATGCCCA
Organism: Pelodiscus sinensis; assembly: GCF_049634645.1. Classification (NCBI taxonomy): domain Eukaryota; kingdom Metazoa; phylum Chordata; order Testudines; family Trionychidae; genus Pelodiscus; species Pelodiscus sinensis. The sequence continues at coordinate 2,924,508 of NC_134739.1, read as the reverse complement.
GCTATGCCCGTATCTGTCCCTTATGTCCGGCTGGAGTTCTTTTAAATTGTGCTTGGTTCCATTACAGCAACTGAAGGAGTCAGGTTAAAACTTAAGCAGTTACAGGTTTATTAAAGAAGCTTATAAATCAGAAGGTTACAATGGCTATTGCTCTATTTCTTAACTGCTAGCAAATATAGATCTTAAAAATGGTTACAAAGAAAATAAAGATAGAAAATAGAAATAATGGTACCAAGTGACAGCTTAATCTTTAAAGAGCTCTAAGTCTATGTGTACACTTAAGACAAAGGACACATCCAGGTACAATTTTTACCCCCTTCTGTGCCTCTCGACTCCAGCGTGACAGGCCAGGGCCAGTCCCTCAATTCCTAGGAAAGACGAATACGAGGTGGGCGTCCCCATGGAACCTCGGGAGGCCAATTACCTAACCCGACCAGCAGATAGATCGTAGATTGACGCTCAGAGTAAGTGTGCTGCTGGACCCATCTTTATACCCATAGGGGCCCGTATCCTCTTTCTTATCTAAGATGCCAAATTGTGTTGGTCTGTCTTAGTGACGCCAGTTCTTACAAAGGAGTTTCAAGTTAATTTACACTTGCAAGAGAGAGAACTAAATTGTGAGTACTGGACATTCTTTACTGGGCGAGAGATTCCTCCCCCCGGACGAGTGTGTGTTCGTATCAATATGGGTTTCAGTCAAGGCAGTTCTCGCAGCCTCGAGGTCAACAATTAGTTCGACCACCCTCTTATCTCTGCTTACAGTTGTCCAGGGTCACTGGGTGAGCTGGCATATCTGGGCCTCCTGTCAAGGCTTCAAAGACTATGCTGATTTTACTGCTCTGTGTGCCCTGAGTGCTCCAGGCAAGCAAAAATGGATGTTACAGGGGGGTTCCTGTCTGGCTACACAGGGAAAAAAGGTCAGAAAATACTGGACACATTATAGGTGTTCGGTATTTTCTGAATTTTTTTACCGGACAGGACGCAAAAATACCGGACACCTGGCAACCCTACTGGGCTGAACCTGGCAGCCCCAGCCTGAGAGAGGGAGGAGCAGCCTGTCCCTCCCCCACTCCTGCCTGTTTGTGTTTTGGTGCCACCTGTGTAACGCCAGGGACCGTGCTGGGGCAGGGCCCCTCTGTGAACGGTCCCTGCCGGGGCCAGAGCCTGACAGACGCGCTGTGGCCGCCCAGCCAGGCCTGCAGGGCCCCAGGGCAGCCCAGGGCTCATGTTCCTGAGACCTACACTGTGAACAGGTTGCAAGAAACCCCACAGACCGTTCAGCCCCCGCCCCCGTCCTAGAGAAGCAAAACCTCTTTGTAGGGCCCTTGAGAGCAGGAAGCTCATGGTGCAGTGTGTGTGTGTGTGGGGGGGGGGGGGTTACAGGCACCTGCTGCAGTGGGGAGGGGCCGGGGACTGAAAGATTCAGCAAAGAGTCAAACTCACAAGCTCAGTCTCAGTGGGCAGCGACGGCACAAATACCCCAGCGGGCTGGGCCTGTCTGGGGCCAGGAGAGCTGGGTGTCACCCTCCAGGGAACAGGACGTGCCCCCCGTTTACAGACGGTATTGTCCTGTGCACAGAGAGGGGGCAGCCACATTTCCATCTCCTTGCCCAGGCCTGGCGTCTGGAGCCCTAACTTCATTCTACCAGAGCGGGTGGCATTTAATTCCTGTTGCTGGTGGGGATGTTTGGGGGGGAGCTAGTAGCAGCCCCCCGTGTAGGCTGCCTAACCCTTTCCATGATCAGACAGTCTTTCCTTTGGGCTCCACCCACCTCCACTGTGCAGCGGGGCTTTGATCTGCCCTCAGCTGCAGAATTGGATTTTCTTTGCTCCATCCCATCCCATCCCATCCGAGTCCGAGTAGCTGAGACACAAGCCCCTGGTTTCCCGCCGCTCCTAACACATCTGCAAAGGCACCACAGAGCCCCTTGGAAATCCCAGAGCATGTCTGCAGCCTGCCGGGGGCTGTGGGGCACAGGCTGAAAACTCCTGTCCTGCGGGAACCACTCCCTGTTCTCCTCCCGTGCTCATCTTCCCGCCAGACTGTCCCTGAGCAGGACCTTTCCCAGGCGCCAGGCTCACACTGCCCCCACAAAGCCGCAGCGCCAGCGCCTGTTCTGGGAGCTTCTCTAGCCAGAGAAGGGGGCTTCCCTCACTGGGCATGGCCCTTGGGTCCGACTGCCCATGGCAGCTCTGGGGGTACGTCTACACTACAGCGCTAATTCGAACTAACTTAATTTGAATTAGTTAATTTGAACTAAGCTAATTCGAACTAGTGCATCTAGACCTAAAAACTAGTTCGAATTAGCATTTTGCTACTACAGACACCTACCCAGGCAGAAGAGGACGAGGCTTTTTTTAAACTATCAAAATCATCCAACGCGCAGGATCTGGTGGTGACGGGGGAATTCAACTGTCCAGACGTGTTGGGAAACACAGCGCACAGACTATCCAATAAGTTCTTGGACAACACTGAAGACAAATTTTTATTTCAGAAGGTTGAAAAAGCTACTGGGGGACGCTGTTCTAGATTTGATTTTAACAAATAAGGAGGAACTGGTTGAGAATTTGAAAGTGGAAGGCCACTTGGGTGAAAGTGAACGTGAAATCATTGAATCCTACAGCTGGAAGGGACCTCAGGAGTCACTGAGTCCAGCCCCTGCCCGTTTACTGTTCTTCTAGCACTCCAACGTCTATTCTTCACATTCAAACACACTTCGATTATTTCACTATTCTCATAAGCACCAAAGGGACAGAATGAATCACAAGGACCCTTCTGGTCTCGTTCTGCCTTGACATCAGATTCAGACACAGCCTGCCCGATGCACCCAACACTTCCCATCCTTCTGTTATTACTAGGGGCTGCCCCCCTGCTTGCTCCTCTCGCCAACCCCCCCTCTCTCTGGCCACTCTTGCTTCATTGGGAGCCTGCTGACGCTGATGACATGATGACGTCGTTCTGTCGCCAGGCAGGAACATTCGGTTGGGTGGGAGGAAACCAGGAGTGACATGCTGGGGAGGCCGCGCTGCAGCCACTGCCGGGGACCGGGCCCCCGTGCTCCTCGCTCCCACCCTGAAAGCTGCAGTGTAGGGTCCCGCTGGGGCAGCCAGGGGCACCCTGACAGTAGGGTGCTGGGGTGGGTTCCTGCATGGCCTGGGGCATAGGGTGCTGGCCTGGAGCAGACAGGGTCGTAGGTTCAAGTCCCAGGTTGGGTCCAGTCTGGTTGAGTTGGGGTGGCTATAACCAGTCAGCCCTGGGGCATAAGGGGCACCCTGATGGTATGGTGGGAGAGCTGTGCTCTGAGCTAAGAGAAAGCAGGTTGTTGAGAAGGCAGGAACTGGAGGGTAGAGCCCAGCAGTGAAATAGAACTTTTGTGGGTCGTGCTCACCAATCTGACTAGAAGGTTCCAGGTTTGCCCTCCTGCCCCAGGTCACAAAGCTTAAGGGCTGTAAAACTCTATGTCTGGAGGTGGATCGGGGGAGGATAGTATGAAATTAAAGCCATTTTCATTGTGACTGGTATTCGGAGGGCAAACAAAACACAGCACACAGCACTGATCACACAGATCGATTCTTTGCCCCTGAGGGTGGCATTAGCAACCGTTGGTTAGATAATTGCACTCATCTAAGTATACAGAGGAAGTTACCGAGTATAATAACTCTCTTACCTACCCTTTCCCCGGAGGACCCAAGCGGTGGCACTTGGCTTTTCAGTGAAAGATGAAGTAGGGAAAACTTAGAAACAGAGAGATTTAGAAAGAATCTTGGGCTTGTTTAGTCTGCAGTGGTGACAGGTGACAAAACAAGGAGCAATGGTCTCAAGTTGTGGTGAGGGAGGTCTAGGTTGGATATTAGGAAAAACTATTTCCCTAGGAGGGTGGGGAAGCACTGGGATGGGTTCCCTAGGGAGGTGGTGGAATCTCAGTTCCTGGAGGTTTTTAAGTCGCAGGTTGACAGGGCCCTGGCTGGGTTGATTTAGTTGGGATTGGTCCTGCCTTGGCTTAGGGGACAGGGGGCTGGACTTGATGACCTCCTGAGGTCTCTTCCAGCTCTATGGTTCTATGATACTTAACCAGTCGGTCCCCAGCCTGTAGCAGGACTTAGTTCTGCTTTTTGGCTACATCTACACTGGCATGATTTTCCAGAAATGCTTTTAACAGAAAAGTTTTCCGTTAAAAGCATTTTCGGAAAAAAGTGTCTAGATTGGCAGGGCGCTTTTCTGCAAAAACACTTTTTGCGGAAAAGCATCCGTGGCCAATCTAGACACGGTTTTGCGCAAAAAAGCCCGATCGCCATTTTCGCTTTTTTGCGCAAACAAAATCTCAGCTGTCTACACTGGCCCTTTTGCACAAAAGACCCTCCCACCCTGTCTCTTAGCTCCTTCTCCCTCTGGTCCCTGTGCAGCTCTCTCACTCCACCCATTCTAGCTGGGTCCTTGCCCTCCTGGCTGCCCTGATTTGTCTGTAACCTCTGCAGGCCCCAGGCCCCTCTCCCCATGGCCTGAGGCCCAATCCTGTGCAGTGCAGGGAGCCTGATCTCAGGCTGGCAGGGAGCATGGGATGGATACTGCAGGCAGGTGCCTGGAAGCTGGTGCCATAAAGCTGCAGGATTGAGGGGGTGATGTTCTCTTTCAGACTTTGGTGAGGGAGCAGCCGGGCTGCTGCATTGCTGTAGAACAGCAGGCGGGTGTCTTCACTCGGTCCCTCTCCCCCCGTGCAGGCCCTGAGATGGTGAAGAGAAGGGCAGGGAGATCACTGGGGAAAGGGCTTTCCCTCCTTAGCTCCCCAGGTGCAGAGCAGGGATTCCTTCTGGCTCCCGGGCTGGGGAGATTGTCCCATGGCCCCAGCCCCAACCAGCTCCAAACCTCTGCCCCTCTCTGCCCCTGAGAACAAACCTTTGGCTCCCCCAGGCCTGTGATTCCCCCCTCCTCACCCTGTCACCGTGATCCTGTCATGTGGCTACACAGGGGCTCTGGCTCCCAGCCCACACAGAGCCCACTCGGATCAGAACAATGGTTCTGGCTGGGCCAGAGCCTTGGCCTCTTATCGTCAGCAACCCGGTTTAGCTGGCCCAGCCCCTCTGCGCTGCCAGCCTGGGCTGATTAGGGTCTTGGCCCAGGGTCTGATTAGGGTCCTTCCCCAGCCCAGGGTCTGATTAGGGTCTCAGCTAACTAAGCCGCAGCTTCAAGCCTCACAATATGAAGGCTCTAAAAAAGAAAAAAAAAACCTGACGCCACTTCAAATGTCATCAGCATGGGGGCTTTTTTGGAAAAAGCTACGCAAATTGTGCTCCACAATTTGCATAGCGTTTTCCGATTGCTTTTCCAGAAGAGGCTTTTCCGACATTTGGCCCCATCTAAATGGGGCCAATTGACAGAAAAGCATCCTTTTTAGAGGAGCTCTTATTCCTCACAGAACGAGGCAGACAGGGCTCCCCGAAAGAGCCTTCCACACAAAAAAGAGAAGAGAAAACACATTCCCTGGACAAGGCAGTTTTTCCAGGATGGTATCCCGGAAAAACCCCACAGTGTAGACACACCCTCAGAGACCTGCCCCTGGGGCAGCTCCAGCCACTATGCCGCCCTCTAACTCAGATCCCTCAGTAACGCTGCACCCCATCATCTCCCCAGGGATATTTCTATGATATGATCATGGCACCATTATGATGCATTTTGTACACGAGCAGTCATGTGAGGTGTCATTGGAACAATTATGATTTGCAGAACCTATTCTAAAGCTGTGACTATTGACTATGTCTCCGCGTTTCCAATGGGCTTCCTCACAGCTAGCCGGTCAGGTGCACAGTGAAACAGCCAGACAGAGCTGATGGCCCATGAGCAAAGACAATGAACTGAGAAAGCTCCTAGCCTTCCTATGAATGCTCAAGCCAGCCTCCGAGTAATGGCTGCTGTGACCCAGCAAGGGCATTTGACCAGACCACCTGATATTGATCTCCATCTTGTGCCTGTATTTTTCTACAAACTAGACTGCAGATTTAGTGCCCAGGACAAAGGGTCCCCACCCTATGCTCCACCTCTATAACGCAGGGTGTGCCGTCACTGGTTGTTCTTCGCTCCCCACACATGAAGGCTCCTGGAACTACATGAGCTAAAGAGACTGTACTGGGGGGAGTGCTGAATCCAGGTGAAAGGGATTTCTAGCCTGAGCACAAAAACCTGCCAAACCCAAGCTGCAAAGCAAATTCCCCTGGTGCTTAAGAATCTGCAAGCCAGCTTGTACCATCCACCAGGGTGAGAAACTACCAATCCCCATCCAGTCTATCTAGTATGTTAAGCTTTGTTTGTGCTTTTGTTTATGTGCTGGGCCATCTGCTTTGATCTGTTTGCTATCTCTTACCAACACTTTAGATCTTTCCATAGTTAATCAACTTTTTAAATCAAGGTGCAGGGGCAGCTGCATTTTCTCTGCACTGTAAGGCAGGGGGAACCCTAGGAGCTTATGCTGTCGAGCCCCTGTGCAGCATGGCAGAATTCTGGTTTCTACCCCAGCAAGACATGTGAGGCTGGGAAGCTGGAAAATTGGCTGCTGTCTGCTGTTTGCACTTGAGCAGCTTAGGGAATCTCAGTTTGGGGTTGTGCCGCCACCTGCTGTTGTATTTGCTGAGCACAGGACTTGGCTGTGTCCCAAGCCAAAGAAACAGAGTGTGGGCAGAGTCAGACCGGCTGAGCGGTTAGAGGGGAGCAGCGGTTTCTCACAGCTCCCAGACTGCACCTCAGGGATGTCAGCCCACCACACCCTGCAAGAGAAACTAGCCCACAGCTGCTCCAATGAGAGAATGAACAGAAGCCCTCAGGTACTGTCAGCAGTCTATCCTCCCATGTTGGCTGGTCTAAAGAGCGCTTGTTGGCTGTGTCTAGACTGGCCAGTTTTTCCGGAAAATCAGCCGCTTTTCCGTAAAAACTTGCCAGCTATCTACACTGGCCGCTTAAATTTCCGCAAGAACACTCACTTCCTACTGTAAGGAATCAGAGCTTCTTGTGGAAATACTGTTCTGCTCCCGTTCGGGCAAAAGTCCCTTTTGCGCAAAAGGGCCAGTGTAGACAGTCAGATTTTTTTTCCGCAAAAAAGCCCTGATCGCGAGAATGGCGATCGGGGCTTTTTTGCGGAAAAGCGCGTCTAGATTGGCCATGGACGCTTTTCCGCAAAAAGTGTTTTTGCAGAAAAGCGTCCTGCCAATCTAGACGCGCTTTTCCGAAAATGCTTTTAACAGAAAACTTTTCCATTAAAAGCATTTCCGGAAAATCCTGCCAGTCTAGACGCAGCCGTTGTGTCCTCCAAAGCATGGTACAGAGCGGGCCATTAACTGGGCACCCCAGGGAGGCCTTTCTGGATCCCCTTGACTACAGTGGGGTCCCACCTGCACTGGTATCCTGCCCTTTCCAGAGGTCCCTACAGCAGAGTCCCACCCACACTGGAGTTCCAGCCCTTCTCACCATTTGTGGGGGGCCCCACCTGGTGGCATTCATGCCCTTCCTCCCGTGATAGTGGTGCCCTATTCCAACCCAGCACAGCCCCAGAGGGAAGACGTGCCCCATCTGGGGTTCCCAGGTGCCAGCGCTAGCCAGTCTGGCCACAGGGTGCTGGCTGTGCCCTCAGCAGCTCTCTCTTCCACAGCTCAGCTGTTTGCCCCTCATTCTCCCTGCTCGGATCCCTCTACAGCTCCAGCCAACCACTCACTGGGGACACCTGTGAGCCAACCACTCACTGGGGACACTCACTGGCTGGCCCTGGCAGTGGTGGGGAGGGGCAGTCCCAGGGCAGAGCTGGACGGGAGAACAGGGCAGCTGCGGATCCTGTTAGCACAGGGAAGAGCCGCTGTCGAGTGAGTGTGATGGGCCCACAGGTGCTGACAGGGGCCTTTCCTGTGTGTCGCAGGCTCCCGGTGTCAGGCCCAGCTGAGGGGAACAGCTGTGGGATGATGAAGGGGAATCAGATTCATTCACAAGGCTGCAGCTCTGCACATCAGTGGATTTGCCAGCGAGACGCCGTCCCCCTCTGAGCAGGGTATGGAGGAGACCTCAGAGCACGGCTCCATTATCCCCGTGTCACACCTGGGGAAACCGAGTCACAGACACTCACCTGCCCAAGATCACACCGAGAATTGGTGACAAAATGGAAAATGGAACCCAGGAGTCCTGGCTCCCAGCCCTCCCTCAGTCTGTAGAAGCGAGTCCAAGTTCCAGTTTTGTTGTTCCAACAGGGCTAGGCTGAGGGGTGTCACGCTGTGCTGAGCCTTGGGGACGGTTATCTCTAGTCCTCTCCCCTAGTACTGGGGAGAGAAGAGTCTGCCCCAGATCCCCAGCTCACGTAAATCAGCCCAGATCCAGAGTGTCCCAGCTGGGCATCTGGCCAGTGACTCCAGGGGAGCTTCGGCTCCATTGGCACCACCTGGGGATCTGGCTTTTCCCCTCTATTTCACCCCTTTTCATTTCCTGGCACCTCTGTCAGGTCCCACTCTCAGCTCTGTTCCCCGGCCCCTCCATTGCTGCCATCAAGCCTGTGACCTGACACCCCTCTGCCCATCCTGCCCTAACCGATCGTTAACTCCTGTCACTAGACTGCTGGATAGGATGCTAAACACCTGCTGGGTGACTAAGACACTTTCCCTCTCAGTGCCTCAATTTCCCCATCTGTGAAATGGGGATAATCAAACTGACCTGGCTGCAGCATTTCAAGATCTCCTGCAGCAGCCCCTCAGTCAGCAAGAAGCCATGAGGGGCAGGGTGTTTTCACGGGCAGGCCAGCTTTGGGACTCTGCAGTCCAACGGCCCAGCCCCACCCTTTCAACACACCCAGCTCAGAGCTGGAGGGAACATTTTTAGGTTTAAACTTTGTGAAACTTCAGAGCCAGAAGGGAAAGTAACAACCCAACCTATCCCCCACCCCATTCCAGCAGCCACAGGGTGCATCTACATGGCAGGGTTTTTATGCAAAAACAACACTTACGTCCACACTGCAATTGCGTTCTTGTGACAGGTAGAACAGAGGGTTTTTTCTGACAGTAGTAAACCTCATTCTAGAAGGAAGACGCCTTTTTCAGAAAAAGACGTGTGCGGACAAGGAAGAGGGAGTTTTTTTGAAAGAAGAGGTCTCCAGGAAAAAGCATAGGTGCCCTGGTGGCCACCCCGTCCACAGTAATCACAATGCGAGAGTGTCCAATCAGTGTGGATGCTCTCTGTTGAAAAATCAGATGGTTGTTTTGATGCACTTTGGCCATGTGGACCCGCTCTTTTGAAGAACACATTTGCGCCGTAGGTCTAAATCAGTGTTTCTGAAACTTTTTAAGACCGAGAAACATCAATCATTTTTTTTTATGAGGAACACCAAGATCTGCAGGAAAATATGCAAATGAGATTGTGGCTCATGCAAATGAGTCCCTTATTAGTATATTTTTTGCAGAGAAAACTCATAGTGTAGACATGGCCACAGTGTGTGTGTCTGGCTTTATAAAGCAGATGCTCACTGCTTCTCTAGTATATTCTCAATTAACAGTGTGTTGCCTTCTCCCCTGAAAAAGATCCCGTGTGCTTCTTATAAGCATAACTAGCTTCATCCGCTGACACCCCTGCTCCCTCTGTGTTGTTGGTTTGTATTGTGGGAACAGGTCAATCCCACTTCTCTAGCCACGTGTTTCTGCACCTTTCGTTCTTTGCTAGACGCCCCTCAGATCCCTTGGTAGCTGCCTCGTCCCTAAGCTGGGCAGCCTGATGCTCTTAGTTGCTCCTCCTATGGACCCATTGCCTGGGCTTTGTCATCCCTGGTCCCTGGCTCTGAATGTTTTCCTGTTCCTCCGGGGCCCTTTATTATAAGTCACCAGCCTCTAGATGCTGAAGAACCCATGCTCAGAGGGACACTAATATGGTACTTCCTGATCGAGGGGTACATGTCCAGCCCTGGATTGGGATTCAACAGACCTGGGTCTACCACTTTCCAGTGGGGTGACTTTGGGCAAGACACTGTCCCTTTCTGTGACTCAGTTTCCCCATCTGCCGAATGGGGACAATGAACCTTCTTTCCTTTGGAAAGTAGGTTGAGTGCTGCTGATGAGACAAGCTAGAGGCGCTTTGCCAATATATCAACTGTCGTTAATGTGGGGGAAGGAAAAAACTACCAGGGAGTCGGTCCCACCCGTGTGAAAGAGTTTCTAGCAGGAGCTGATTCCAGCTCAGGACCAACATTAAAGTCTAGGAAGAGAAGGGTCCTTTATAGTGTCCATGCTAGTGCTTACACCAGTCCTGTTAACAATTCCCCCCTCCCCCAGTTACAGTGGCCTAATGTCTGAGGTGCTGAGGGAGGGGCAACCTTTACTGACCCACAAATGGGCTTGTCTGGCCTTACACTCTGCTAAGGACCGACAAGCTGGGTGGGGCCGAGGGAGCAGCCCCTGGGGCATTAGTGGCCAGCCGGCTCGGCCCCAGACCCAGCTGCCATTCAGTGGGGCTCCAGGGGAACCCCTCAAACACCCAGAGGGGCCGGCCAGGGCCAGGTCATCAGCCTTGCAGGGGAGGGGAAGGTGGAGCAAAGGCCTGTGGCAGGACCTCAGCCTATCGGGGACAGGGATGACCTCACAGAGAGACTCTGACAACAGCCACTCAGGACAGAGGCGCAAGGCCGGGGCAAGCTCAGAGATTCCCGCGGTTTGGCAGCAGCGCGGCCCCTTCCCAGGGTCTCTGCGGGGGCCAGATGGAGAATTGGGACCGAGGGGCGGGGGCAAGAGGAGCCTCATCGGCGTTTTCTACTTCCCTGCGGCCGGCAGTGCCGGACCCGGAGAGACAGTGGGAGCCTCAGAGAGGTTTGGAGCCTGCTCAGTTTGGTTCCCCTTTGCCCCCTCCCCTCCCTCTGTCTCGCCTTCTTCGGGCTTTTTCCCCCTTTCCCTGCCCCACCAAGCACGGTGGGTGGGTGTTGGGGCGGTCGGAGGCCTCACTCAGAGCTGAGCTGGCAGAGCGCTGGGAGCCAGAGGTGACCTGGCCTGTCCTTTTGAACATCTGTTGAGCCCTCTCCCCTCCCCCTGCTGCCTCGGAGCTCCAAGTCTTGCTGCGGATTGGTCGAGTGGGTGGTTACTGACAGGGGAGACTCGCGGCCTTTTATTCTCTTTAAAACTGTTCTCGGTGAGTCGTTATTAATAGTTCCCAGCCATGCTGGAAGGGCCTAACACGTGGGGCTCTGCAGGGGTCTGTTCTGGGATGGCTCTGTTCAATCTTCATCAGTGATTTAGATATTGGCATGGAGAGGGTGCTTATTAAGTTTGCAGATGATACGAAGCTGGGAGGGGTGGCAAGTGCTTTGGAGGAAGGGTCAGAATTCAAAGTGATCTGGACAAACTGGAAAAATGGTCTGAGGTAAATAGGATGAAGCTTAATAAAGACAAATGCAAAGTGCTCCACTTCGGAAGGGACAATCCACGTCACACACACAGAGAACAGGAAGTGACTCTCTAGGAAGGAGTCCTGCAGAAAGGGATCTAGGGCTCAGAGTGGACCACAAGCTAAATAGGAGTCAAAAGTGTGACACTTGCAAAAAAAAGCAACCACGATTCTGGGAGGCACTAACAGGAGTGTGGTGAGCAAGACAGGAGAAGTCAGAATTCCGCTCTACTCTGCGCGGATTAGGCCTCACTTGGAGTCGTGTCTCCAGTTCTGGGCACCATGTTTTAAGCATGAATTGGAGAAATTGGAGAAGGCCTGGAGAAGAGCAACAAAAATGTGGAACAGTTTAGAAAACATGAGAGTGAAAGAACTGGGCTTGTTTAGTCTGGAAAGGAGAAGACTGAGAGGGGACATGAGAGCGGTTTTCACGTACCTAAAAGGGTGTCCCAAGGAGGAGGGAGACAAACTGTTCCCCTTGGCCTCTGAGGACAGGACAAGGAGCAATGGGCTGAAACTGCAGCAAGGGAGGTTTAGGTTGGACATTAGGAAAATGTTTCTGCCGGTCAGAAAAACTTCCTGTCAGGGGGGTGAAACACTGGAACAAATTGCCCTTGCAGGCTGTGGAATCTCCATCACTGGGGATATTTCAGAGCAGGTTGCACAGACACCTGTCAGGGATGATCTAGACGGTGCTGGGTCCTGCCGTGAGGGCAGGGAACTGGACTCGATGGCTTCCCGAGGTTTCTTCCTGTTCTACTGTTCTGTGATTCTGTGATTCCCAGACCAGACGGATCAGTCCCAGACCAGCAGGGCTGGCGGGGAAGGGGAGGGGTGGTGGTCAAGCTGTTTCTCTACCGTATCTATCTCTGGGCAGTTCCTGAGTCTCTAAGGGCAGGGCCCATGAGCAGTGGTTGGGCTGTGGCTGGTTGTACAGCTCTGGGCTCTGATTGTCCAAGTGTCCCAAGGGGCTGGCTGGGGGCAGGACACCAGCCGTGTGGGGGGAGGGGATGGTGATGCCACAAAGGCCTAGGGGGGAAGGAGCTGGGGGGGGCTGAGCTCATGGAGATTCCCTGACATCAGCTGCAAGGCAGGGCAGCCTCAGAGACACCCCCCCTCCCCAGCCCTTTCTGGCTGTGTGGGAGCCCCCCAAAGAGGCGGGGCTGGAATCGCTCTGAGACCGACCCCTCGGGGGAGACCTGGGCCAGCCCTTGGGACGTCCCCTGAGACCTCTCGCCCACCCCCTCTCCCAGTCTCACTGCTGTTTGGCTGAGCAGGGGGCCATGGAGAGGGAGGAGGTTTCCCAGCGGTGACCCCGTCTCCTCTTCCTTTGCAGGCTCCGCACGGCGGGGTCTGGCCTCGGGCCGGCCCTGCGGGGGGACCTGCGGGCAGAGCCCCACACGGACGCTCAGACAGCGGGGAGGTGAGCATGGGCGAGCAGGGGGAGGCTGTTTTCCTTTAGCACTGGGGGTGGGGGGTGGGAAAGGGGAGACTGGGGACCCTTGGGCAGGGCTGTGTTGGGCCCTTCCCCCTCCAGGGTCAGGGCTGGGAGTGGAAGTTGATCTCAGGGCCTGGCTGGTTCTGGGAACAAGAACCTCAGATCCCATCCCCTCCCCCTCACAACTCCCCCCTCCCCACTATGGGATCCATCCACATTGCCCTAGTCTGGAGAGACAAGGCCCTTCCCAAGAGCCAGGCCCCATGGATCTGACTCGCTCCCCTGAGCACCAGGGCCCAGCCCCGGGGATGGGGATGGGGGCTCGTTGGCACAGCCTGGGCTCGGGTCTATTGACCTGTCCCCCTCTCTCCCCCCAGCGTGTCAGCTCCTGCATCGCGCCCAGAGTGTCCCAAGGGAGCCAAGGCCCCAGGGAGCAGCAGAGCCCGGTTGTAATTGCCCCCCCGCACCCGGCGTGGGAGGTGAGTGACCTCTGAGCCTCTCTGGCCCCGGGGTGAGCAGGCGGCTCCCACAGGCTGCAGGGCGGCAGCGGCAGGGCTGTGGGCTGGGAGTGACCCCTGGGGAGGACAGAGTCAGAGCCGGGCCTGAGCCAGACTTGGGTCCAGCTCATCTTCTCCTGGCTCAGGGGAGACCCGGGGACGATAAGGACCCATGATCCGGCCTGGGCTCCAGCCAGGTTCCTTTCTGGGCCCCTCCTTGTCCCCTGGTAGGGTTACCAGATGGGTTTGAAAAACCTCCCAGACACACGTGATCTCAGAACGGGAAGGGGGGACTGGCTGGGAGGGGAGTGAGGCTGGGATGGGGATGGGGGAATGGAGCTGGCGCGGGGAGATCGGGGGCGGGGAAGACCAGCCAGTGGGAAGCAGGGCTGGCTGGGAGGAGATTGGGAGGAGCAGGGCTGACGAGGGGAGAACTGGGAGCGGGGAGGGCAGGGAAGGGACCATTGGGGCTAACTGGGATGGAGTTGGGGGGAGGGGGTCTGGCCAAGGGGGGAACGGCCAGTGGGGAGCGGGGCTGGCCCAGGTGCACACAGATCCCGGGGCGCTGCCTGTCCCGTGCCCCTCTCCCAGGCACTCCCCCTACCCCGCCAGGCTTCCGTCGGGTGCCCAGCCGGAAAACCAGAAAACACTGACCTTGCTCATGCCCGGTGAGTTCTGACTGTTCTCACCGGGCAGGGGGCCCAAAAACTGGACTGTCTGGTCGAACACCGGACACCTGGGACCCTGAATGGGAGCCCTGGGGCAGCCGGATGCTGTGGGGGAACAGCTGGCATGGGGGGGGGAGGCGGTAGCAGCTCCTGCAGTGATAGGCCAGAGGGGTCTGGCCCTGGGGGCCCTAGAGAGGCGCCGCCCAGGGCCAAGCCCCCACTGCCCCCTGGGTCCCGGGCCCCGCATATGACAGGCCCTTGCTGTCTTGGGACAGGAGGACCCCGGCCACGGGGATGCACCAGCTCCCCCACCCCCAGCTTGGCTCCAGGGCCGGTGTTGCCTGCAGGGAAGGAGCTGCCAGCAGGAGCCGGAGCATCAGTCGGAGCTTTTCCTGCTCACGCTGGGACTGGAGCCATGGACACGATCTGGCCCTGGGCCGGGAGCCAGGAAAGAAGGAGGAGCTGCCCCTCCCCCCCGGGGGGGATAGAACCTCCTCTCCCCCACTCCTGTCCCTGGACAGAGGCCTGCACAGCCCAGTGAGTCAGGGCCAGCTTATGGACTGTAGCCATTGGGCTGCACAGCCCTGACTAAAGGGGCAAGGTACTGACACTGGCCATTGGACCACACTGCCCTTAGAAAAGGGGTAAGGTACTGACACTGGCCATTGGGCCACACTGCCCTTAGAAAAGGGGCAAAGTGCTGACTCTGGCCATTGGGCCACACTGCCCTTAGAAAAGGCGCAGGGTACTGACACTGGCCATTGGGCCACACTGCCCTTAGAAAAGGGGCAAAGTACTGACACTGGCCATTGGGCCACACTGCCCTTAGAAAAGGGGCAAAGTGCTGACTCTGGCCATTGGGCCACACTGCCCTTAGAAAAGGCGCAAGGTACTGACACTGGCCATTGGGCCACACTGCCCTTGGAAAAGGGGAAAGGTACTGACACTGGCCATTGGGCCACACTGCCCTTGGAAAAGGGGCAAAGTACTGACTCTGGCCATTGGGCCACACTGCCCTTGGAAAAGGTGCAAAGTACTGACTCTGGCCATTGGGCCAAACTGCCCTGAGAAAAGGGGCCAGTTACAGACTTCAGCCACTAGGCCGCCCTGCCCTATGGGAAGCTCTTCCAGAGGGGAGTTTGGAGCCCACAGGCTTTGAGGCGGGAGAAGTTGCCATCACCTCAGAATCAGGCGCAGTCTGGATCCAGTGACCCAACAGAGAAGATTCCAGCCCCAGGGACGGGTGTCACGGCGTAGACTGAAGACTGAACAACCCGCCCAGCAGACAGGACCAGGCGAGGTCACACACGGGACCAGGGCAGCGAAGGAGGAAACCGGCCGGCCAGGGCAGAGAGGCCAGACGGGGGCTCACCTCGGGGACCTGCTGTAGCTGGAACAGACGAAGGGGCCTCCCCGTCGCGCCGCTTCCCCCAGACCCGAGCTCGGGTTACCGGTGCCTTTCAGCCAGGACGCCGGGCAGAGAAGCCACAGAAACCACGGCGCCTCGCAGCCCTGCCCTGGGCGTCGGAGGCCTGGCCAGGCCCTTCCCACCCAGTGCAGATCCCTACGGCGGGGGTGGGGAACCTTAGGTGCGGGGGCCGGATGCAGCCCCGGCTGGCGGGGATCCGGCCCCTGAAGGTCGGGGCTCCCCCCTGCATTGGGGGCCCATGCTGGTGAGAGGAGGGGGGCTGTTTCTCACTTGTGGGCAGCCCCCCATAGATTTCTCTGTGGGTCAGTAGCCCCGACCCAGCAAAGGTTCCCCACCCCTGCTCTGTGGGGGGTAAAGGTCCCTGGGAACCTGACTAGGGCCCCACCCATTTCACAGCCAGGAGACGTGCAACGGGGGGAGAGGAGGGGATGGGGGAATGGCGAGGGGAGTCTGAGCTCCCCATGTGACGAGGGGCCTGGGGCACCAGCTGCTCCCTGACCTGGCTGGGATGGGATGGGACAGGAGTTGTTCTGCCCCGACACGGGCACTTTCAGAGGGGGCAGATCAGAGCCACCCTGACGGGCAGGGAGAAGTGAGGGTGGAACGGCTCAAGCTCTGCCCCACAGGCTGCTGGGAAGTGAAATTGGCACTCTTGGGGTGCCCCCACCCGCATTGCACACTATCCTAGTTTGGGCCAGGACCCAGCCGGTCAGAGAGCCGGGAAATTTCCCAGGGAAGCCCCCAGGAGTGTGCCAGGGAGCAGCGTGGACACGGTCTGGCTGTGAAATGGGCGAGGTTGCAGGGGGACGCGATGGGGCCCTAGTTCCGGCGTATTCCCTGGAAGTTGTGGGAAAGGGTCTGCCAGAAACTCCTGGCCCTGTTGGTCTCCAGGGTCATTGGGGAATCCCCTAGTGCAGCCTTTCTCCAGCTGGGGCTCCCCACCCAAAAGGGGGTCCCAGGGCCAGGGGAGGGGGCTCGCGAGCAGGGTCACTGGCCGCTTGGGTTTTCCCAGCCATGACCTCGTCTTCAGGCCCCAAATCTTCCTCTGGGCAGATGTTTGGAAATATTAAAAACTGTCGGATTTCTCCCGGCTTTCCCAGCTGAGTGGCTGGAGAGCAGCGGCTACTGTCTGGCCATCCGGTTTGGGGGCAGCCCCATTGACAGCAGCAGCACAGGAGGAAGGGAGGCCAGGTCCGGTGTTGCCACCCTTCCTTCTGCACTGCTGCTGGCGGGGGGGCTGCCTTTCCATCTGGGTGGCTGCAGAGCAGCGGCCCCTGGCAGGTCACCCAGCTCAGAATTCAGCGCCAGCACCAGCTGCAGCGCAGAGGGAAGGGGGCATGATAAGGTCTTGCCTCCTCCCCTTCTGCACTGCTGCAGGGTGTGGGGCTGCCTTCTGACCCGGGTGGCTGGAGAGCAGTGGCTGCTGGCCAGGGGCCCAGCTTAGACGACGGCGTCCCTGCCAGCAGCAGCACAGAAGCAGGGTGGCTCCGTGTTGTGTCACTCCTACTTCTGCACCACTGCTGGCGGGGGCCCTGTCCTCCGAGCTGGGCGCCCCAGGAGCAGCCACGACTCTCTGGTCACCCGCTCGGCCGTCAGTGCTGCCCCAAGAGCGGTGCAGCAGGAAGTGCAGGAGGGGCGGGATTGCAGCACTTCCTTCAGCACCGCGGCGGGTGTCAGCCCTGCCTCCCAAACCGGGTGACCAGAGAGCGGGTGCCACTGGCCAGGGGCTACCTCAGAGGGCAGCGCCGATACCAGCAGCAGCACAAACTAGGGGTGTCAACGTGTGTAGCTGGCTACACGATTAACCGATACGTCTGGGCTTATTGGTTAATCCTGTCGCCTCCACACACCCCTCCCCCGGCTGCCTCAGGAACAGAAGCAGCAAGAGGGGGGGAAGGTGGGAGCTGGTGTCTGCGGGGATCCAGGTATTAAGCTGCCTCCCCATGAGCACCAGATCCCATGGAGCTGCCTGGCCCGCACCATGGGCTGCTGCCTCTCATAGAGATGCAGCAACACGGAGGGTGAGGGAGTCAGGCAGGAGCTGGTGCACACGGGAAGCAGCTTTTAAGACAGCTCCCCATGTGTATCAGCTCCTGTGGAACCACGTCTCACCCATCCCCCTCCACTGCTGCCTCCCTATCAGCGTGGGGGCAGGGCAGACATGAGATGAGATGTTCGGGGAACTATCTTCTAAGCCGGCTCTCCACACAGGCCAGCTCCATGGAGCCCCCTTTCCTCCCTCGCTGTCTCACATAGAGGCGAGGGGGATGGGGGGTTGCTCGAGGGGAGCTGACTTAAAATCTAGTTCTCCGTGAGCACCAGTTCTGCGGAGCTGCCTGCTCCTTCCTCTCTCATTCCAGAGGAGGCTGCTGCAGAGCAGCCTCTGTCCGGGGCTGGCACAAGCTCTCGTCGCACAGAGGCTGCTGTGTGGGATGCCGGTGCAGCCTCTGTCTGCTGTGTGGGATGCCGGTGCAGCCCCTCATTGCTGACTCAGGCACCAGGGACTATCGAATAATCGTGGAATTGCTACAGTTTGATGCAGTGACATGATTGTTCAGTGACTCCCTGTCTGACATCCCCAGCAAACAGGGAGGGGGCCCTGGACGGTGCTCCCCTCGTCCTTCTCTGCCATCGCTGGCAACAGCGCCGCCACTCCCGCCGGGCAGCTGGACAGTCCGTGCTGTCTCCGGTAACAGTGCAGAAGGCAGGTAGGCTGCTGCAGCTTTGCCTCCCTGCCTTCCGTGCCGCTGCTGCTGGGTAAGGATGTTAAATAACGATTCACGGACAAGTTGAGGAGTCGATGGAATTTCCAGTGGCTACTCGACTAGTCGATGGGCACTTTCTGCACTTTGAACTGGACAAGGGCCCCAGCAGGGCCTCCTGTGCACTTCAAAACGGGAACTCCGTGTGCAGCCCGGGGCCAGCAGGAAGTCCCACTGACTCGGCTTTACGAGGGTCCTTCTGCTTTGAAAGGCTCAGGATCCTGGAGGCTCTTGTGCATTTCTGAGTGGAAGCAACTGCATGGAGCCTGGAGTCAGCAGCGGACTCAGACCCCTGGCATCCCCGAGGTCCATGTGGCGCTGCTCCTTTGGAGAACCCCCTTTTCACACCTTTTCCCATGAGCAGGCAGCGCCAGCACCACCAGCAGCGCAGAAGGGAGGGCGGCCTGGTGTGGCGGTGCCTCCCTTCCCTCTGCACTGCTGCGGGCAGAGGCTCTGCCTACTAATGGGGAGGCTGGGGGCAGTTATAAGGGGTCAGGTGCCCAACCTGGATGGCAACCCCACCGCCAGCAGCAACGCAGGAGGGAGGGGAGCTGGTCTGGTATCGCCACCCTCCCTGCTGTGCCGCTGCTGGCCGTGCCTCTCCCTTCTCAGCTGGGCAGCTAGAGAGCGCAGGCACCATGTGCACAAGGCCGCCTGACCCAGCAGAGCCACCCTCCCTTCCGTGCCACTGCTGGGGGCAGCCCTGCCTGCCACACTGACGCTACGTCTAGACGACAGGCTTTTGTCCACAGAAGTTTTGTCGACAGATACTGTGGACAAAGCTTCTGTCAACAAAGAGCATCTAGACTACGTCCAGTTCTGTAGACAGAGCAAGCCGCTTTGTCAACATGACAGTGTAGACGCAAAGGGCAGTGGAGATGCAATAGCGCCTTCTGGTGACAGAACTCTCTCGACAAAAGGCGTTATTCCTCGTAGAATGAGGTTTACAGCTGTCGACAAAACAGCGGAGTCAACAGAACTAAGCAGCAGTGTAGACGCAGGTATAATTGTGTCGACAAAAGTCCACTTTTGTCGACAAAACCCTGTAGTCTAGACACACCCTGAGTGGCCTGTGAGTGGCCCATGCTGGCAGGACACCCAGCTGCAAAGTCAGCGCCAGCAGCAGCGCAGGAGGAAGGGAGGCCTGGTCTGGTATCTCAGCCCTTCCTTCTGTGCCGCTGCAGGCGGTGGCGCTGCCTTTGGACCTGGGCGGCAGCAGAGCAGCGGCTGCTGTTGTGGGGCCCAGTTCGGAGGGGGCCCCACTAGCAGCGAGTGAGGGGTGGTCACTGACGGGTCCCCCAGCTCAGAAGTCAACGCCGCCCCAGCAGCAGCGCAGAGGCAGGGTGGCCTGGCATGTTGTTGCCACCGTTCCTTCCGCACTGCTGCTGGCAGGGCTGCCTTCTCCGCTGGGGACCACAGAGCAGGGGCCACAGGGGAGGTGCCCAGCTCGGAGGGCAGCTCCGCTCCCAGCAGCAGCGCAGAAGGAAGGGGGAGTGGCTGCTATTGCATCCTTCCCTCTGCCCCCTGCTGGGGGCATCGCTCCCTTCCAAGCTGGGTGGCCAGAGCGAGCGGGATCCCAGTGGGGTCAGTGCCAGCAGCAGCAGCAGCGCAGGAGAAGTGGAGGCAGCGATGCCGTTGCCGCCCGTCCGTCTGCGCCGCTGCTGGCCAGGTTGGGGGCAGAGAGCAGCTGCCCCTCCAGCCGCCCAGCTGGGGAGGCCAGGAGAGATCAGGGACATTTCTTCTTATTTCCAAACTCCGCCGGGATGGGGACCTGGGGACTGAACACGAGGCCACGGCTGGGAAAGCCCAAACGTCCGGTGCCCCCGTGAGCGACCCTCCTGCCCTCGCCTTGCCGCCCCCTTCTGGGCAGGGACCCCCAGGGGGAGAAACGCTGCACTAGGGGATTCCTCTACGACCCCGAGGGCCCCCACGGCCAGGAGTTCCCGGCAGCCCCTTTCCCACCACTTCCACGGAGGAGGCGGCAGGTTCTCAGGGGAGGTTTCCCCGACTCAGAGATCTGCCTGGATGGAGAGTGGAGGAGCAAAGGGAGGGCCTGGCCAGGAACGCCCAGGGCCAGGGCAGGGCTCACACGGCAGCACCCGCAGCAGGGAACCTGTTGCTCAGCCAGGCCCAGAACTCTGTGTCTCCCGGCCACTGGGGCCAGCCCAGATGTATCCAGCCTCCTGATGACTTGAGAGTCCCAGCTGCCTCTTCCTGTGTAGCCTGGAAGAAGAAAAGCGACTCGAGACCTCCAAGAGATGCTCCCTCGATGCCAAAATCTCCACCCAGCTCAGGGGTAGCATCAGCAGGAGCCAAATAAAAAATTGTGAGATTGGTTTCAAATAAATACATTAAAGAGAAATACACAAATTATGTTTTTATGAGCTTTGCTTTCTGGGCCCTAAGCGCACGCTTGGGTCCGTCTCAGCCATTCCCTGCAAACCGGAGGACTTGAAACACTTTTCCCATGACAGCTGAGGGGGCGGCTACACCCCAGGGCCTGTGGGGACAGAGCGGTGCCAGCAGAGCCCCCTCACTGGGATGCAGCCCACAGGCACAGCAGGGGTGTTTCTGTTGCCACGACAACAGCCCCTCCCCAGGCAAAGCCCTCCCAGACCTCTGGCTGGAGCAGTCATGCCTAGCAGTCAGAGCAGGGGCTGTGGGTCAGAGCTGGGCTCAGGAGTCCCTCAGCAGCTGAAAGGCCGGACTCCCGGGCTCAGACTTGAAGGGCCGAAGGGACCATCATGAGCACCTGGTCTGACCCCCTGCACCTTGCAGACCCCAGAACCTCACCCACCCCTCCGGTCCAGCCCCAGTCTCCCTGGCTGTGTTACTGACGCCGTCACGTCACGGCTCAGCGATGGCAAGGGACGGAAAATCCCCCATTGACACAACTTGATCCCAGCCTGGGACCCTGCCCCACACTGCAGAGGGAGGCAGCCTCGTCCACCCTGCCCCCACGGGCTCTGCACATCTCCCCCTTGACAGTCCCTTCCCACCCCCAGACACGGGATCAGTCAGAGCAGGCGTGTTCTGGCCGGAGCCCCCAGCCACACGGCGGGGAAAGAATTGTCTGGAGCTGCTCAGCACCGGGGAGCCCACGTTTCCCTCTGCGGAGCGCGGGGCAGCCGGTCCAATTCCTCCCACTCACGTGAGTTCAAGGGCTGCGGATGGGAGCTGGGCAGCACAGACGCTCACACTGACTCCCAGTTGCCTGAGCCCCCGTGTCGGGGGCACAGCCGGGGGGTGGCTACCCCTCGAGATGAGCCCTTCCAAGGGCGTTGTGCTGCCTTTACTGCAAGGCCGTGCCCTTTCCCCACACTCAGTGTTAACCTGGCTGGTCAGCCATGTCTGGAGGGGTGTCTGCTAACACCTATGTGACTCCGCGGCCTGGCACCCAGAGGGGTCCCCTCGGTTAGAGGCTCCCAGGCCCAGAGGCCTCGTTGAGAAGTGAGTCTCCTCTCCCTCCTGAGACATATGGCCAAGAGGTCCAGTCCATAGGTCAGTCCCTTCTATCAGGAGCAATAGGGCCTAGCTCAGAGGTGAGTGCAAACTTCCAGAGAACTCCCTTGCTACGGGTAGTGGGGTTAGCTGGACCCGGGCCCTCCCGCTACCCTGGGTCCAAGCCCCGGGCCCTGTTGGCCGTGGAGCAGGGACTCCGACCGCCACACGCTGAGCTTGCGAGGAGCAATCCCCGCCTTGGGCACCTTCCGACCAGCTCTGGCACATCTCTCCTGTCGTGCAGCCTCTGGGCAACGTCCGGCTGCTGCTGGAGTCTCCCGCCGCCCCGTTACACCGAAATCCTGCCTTGCTGCAGATGAGCACTCATAGTTTCCCCCTCCTGAAATAGCATTTTCCAAGGGCCGGGACCCTTTGTGGAAGCCTCCCCATCCCCAGGCTGAAATCCTATTTCAAGTGTGTTCCAGCACCAGCTGGCAGGGTCCCATGTCTCTGTGGGTCCGACTGTAACTTGGGCTTCAAGGGAAAACACAAAGCCATTTCCAGATTAGTGCTCTGAGCACTGGGCCGGCAAGGTCCTTACTCACCATGAATGGCTGTGTCTATAAGACCCAGATTAAAAACACAGGTATTGGGGGAGTGGGAGCCGTGTCAGTCTGTGTCTATAAAAACAATGAGGGCTCCAGTGGCACCTCAGACTAATGGATTTATCTGGGCGTCAACTTTTATGGGCAAACCCCACGTCCTTGTTACTTTCCTACGTGTCTCCAGCGTCCATCCAGGACCCATCACATGCTCCATGTCCAACGCCAAGCCCTGAGACACACCCACACGGGCTCCAGTCTGTCAGAGACAGACACCCCCAGGGTCTGGGCCAGCCATTCTGCAAACTGCACCATGCGCCTGGGGAGGGGAGGACACAGACTGACAGGACCAGACATGCACCCAGAAGTCACTTCCTGCAGGACAGACCCAAGAAGGAAACTCACAGAACACCCCAGAACACTCATGTACAGCCCCCCACTCACACCCCTCCAGACAGGCCCTGAGACAGCTCCAGCAGCCCCTCAGCCTGGTCTGTGTCGCCTGGTGACCCC